>NC_092711.1:253883200-258883200 GCF_047496885.1 Scyliorhinus torazame
CAGCTAACAGCGAACAGCTGATGACTGCTGAACGTGATAATGACCCTTTCCGGGGAGAGAACACCAGATGCGACCCCTGAACGCAGGAAGGCCTTCGACAGTCGAATAGAAGTACGTCAATGAGGTATTAGAGCGGTTTGGGCAAGGGACAGGGTTCACCCCATGGGTAAAACCCCTGTACAATGCCACATTCAGAGCTAGTGGTGTTGGTCCAAATGCCAAGGCACGCATTTGGACCAACACCACTAGCTCTGAATACTTCTAGCTGCACAGAGGCACAAGACAGGGATGCCCGCTGTCCCTGCTCTAACGTCGCCCTGACAATTGAGCCACTGGCAATCACCCTCAGAACGGCGAGAAGCTGGAAGGGAATCCAAAGAGGAGACAGAGAGCACAGAGTCTCACTCTATGCAGGTGACCTGGTCCTCTACATCTCGGACCTGCAAAGCGGCATGGAAGGGATCATGAAGCTCGTGAGAGAGCTTGGAGCCTTCTCGGGCTACAAGCTCAACCTGAGCAAGAGTGAAGTATTCCCTGTGAACTCGAGAGGGGAGGGGCAGAGCTGGAGGGACTACCATTCAAACTAGCCCAAGGAAAATTCTGCTACCTGGGGATCCAGATTGCCCATGACTGGACATGGATCCACAAGTGGAACCTGACCAGTCTGGCGGAGGAGGTAAAAAAAGGACCTGCAGAGATGGGATGCACTCCCGCTGTCCCTGGTAGGGAGGGTAGAGACTATCAAGGTGAACGTACTGCCCAGGATCCTCTTCCTGTTAAGGTCCATGCTGATCGACATCCCCAAGGCCTTTTTCAACATGATAGATAAGATGATTTGTGTGTGTGGTTGGGGGGGGGGGGGGGAAGCAAAAACCCAAGGAAACCCAAAAATAATCTTACAAAGAAGAAACATGGGGGCCTGGTCCTCCCAAACATACAATACTACCACTGGGCAGCTACGGCAGAAAGAGTGAGGGGATGGGTGAAAGACATGGAATGGGTGAGGATGGAGGAGAGCTCCTGTACAGGGACAATCCTTTGGGCCCTCGCCATAGCAAGTGCTCCCCTCCCCGCCAACAAATCACTCAAAAAGTCACACTACCAGAAGGACGTGGAGACTTTGGAGAGAGTACAGAAAAGATTTACCAGGATATTGCCTGGTATGGAGGGCATTAGCTATGAGGAGAGGTTGGAAAAACTTGGTTTGTTCTCACTGGAATGCCGGAGGTTGAGGGGCGACCTGATAGAAGTCTACAAGATTATGAGGGGCATGGACAGAGTGGATAGTCAGACGCTTTTTCCCAGGGTGGAAGAGTCAATTACTAGGGGGCATAGGTTAGGTTTAAGGTGAGTCTTGACAAATACATGAATAGGATGGGAATAGAGGGATATGGTCCCCAGAAGGGTAGAGAGTTTTAGTTCAGTAGGGCAGCATGGTCGGTGCAGGCATGGAGGGCTGAAGTGCCTGTTCCTGTGCTGTCATTTTCTTTGTCGATACCAAGGGAATTGTCTTATATATTGTACTCGATGTACATACCCTTGTTGATTGTACAGAGTATAAAATGAAAAACTTCAATGAAAACATTTTCAAAAAATGTAAAAGAATATGCAGTTAAGTATCCTTTGATTGTCCTTGAGGCATAGATTTGGGTTAGCTACTTTCTATGGTGCCGTCAGATTTAGAGGATGTTGCAATTATTATGAGATCTCGGTTCGTTGGTTGGTTTCTGATAGAGTTGGCTTCTTAAACTGGATGACACACTTATTCCAGGAGAGGGAGATAGAGCATTCTTCAGCCTGTTTCCTCTGTTGAAGACTTTTGTTAAGACTACCTGTGTCACTTGCAATCCCTCTCTCAAGACTGGCAACCTTGCCTTGAAATACTTCACCCACTGTGTATTTCCCAAAGGTTTTGGGTGTGTACGTCTGTGGCAGCCATTGTTGCAATATCCAGTATTTTGCATTTTATTGCTTCTTCCTTAGATAGTAGCAAGTTTCAATGGGTATCTGGATTATAGAAAATGTCACTCTCTTCATACTCCTGAGGGTGATTTGTTAGCTTCTTGCCTTCATCTTGGAATGTGTCCTTGTATTTTTGAGCAGGTTTCTCTGTCTCAGTTCAAATTGCAACATTTTCAGTCAGTTGAGAGTTGAAAAAACATTACTCAGGGGCATGGCCTCATGACAGCCTCTAACTCCTAACATACCCAGCTACTATCTATCTTAGATTTTCAGGGTTATGCTGCCCCTCTTCCCCCAACTATCTGTCTATCGAAAGGAGTGAGACACAAAAACACACAGATCCTTATGACCTCAGAACCTCCAACTATGTGCTCCTTTATTTGCAGCTTTCAATCATGTTAGTCAGTTTACGAAGCCAGAACCAATAAGGTTCCTGCAGAGAATTGGCCACCAGGTGTGATTTCTGATCCGCACAGTTAAAATGGCATGAGGGTTGAGATGACATCATCGAATCTATTTGAATGTAATTCATGAGGAAGCCGCCCTTTTTCAGTCAACGTGTTTCTGACCACAGTCGACTACAGAATAGGAATGGCAGGTGGCGAATTTCTGGCAAGAATGAGACGTTGGGACAATTTTCCTAATATTACACTAGATATTCTATGGATTAACAACTCACCTAATCTATTGCTGCTGGGTAGATTAAGTTAAGATCAAGACTTGAATATTTGAAATAATTTTTGAATATTTGAAAGAAAAACCCCGGGTCACTGTCTGTGTGGAGTTTGCACATTCTCCCTGTGTCTGCATGGGTCTCACCTCCACAAACCTAAAGATGTGCAGGGTAGGTGGATTGGCCATGCTAAATTGCACCTTAATTGGAAAAAAAAGAATTGGATACTCTTAAAAAAAAATTTTAAAGAAGAAAAACTATAGCGCACTTTTATATTCAGGTAAAATAGAATCCAGCACGAGTTTGTAGAGTCAAACAGAAAGTAACTTTATTTACAACGATGTGCACACAGCAGCAGTAGTTCACCACTGCTTCCTTCATCTGCCGGTACCATACTGGCCAGCTCTATTTATACAGGAGCAATTGCTAATCATTTCCCTGCTGAAGACTCACACTCCACCTGAGTAGCTCATGCTCGGAGGTGCAGGAGGGGAATCTGACTCTGAGCTCCTGCTGCCTCGGTCTGTAACCCTGCTTCTGGACTTGGTGTGCTATTCTGTATGCTGGCTGCTTTTCTGGACTTTGAAACCTGGACTACGACAAGGGGGAACGGTGTTACGACTGGTTGCCTGGTGGGAAAGGGGAGCCTGTTGCTGCTGCCAGTGGCTTGCAGGGGAGAGAGAGAGGAGAGTGCTTGCCTGCAATTGCCACGTCTGGGACTCGTATTTGTCACTGGCTGCCTTTCTGCTTATCGGCTTGGAGTGGGGCGAGGAGCGGATCTTGGTTGGCCTGCTCTCGGGCTGAAAGTGGAGTGGAATGGACTCATGTTTGCAGTTTTAGACTGGATGGTGTCTGGAGACTGAATGCCTGGACTGTGATAGCAGTAGGGTGGTGGCCCAATTGACTGTGTACTGTTAGTATTGATGCTGGTTGTGTTTTATTGTTGGGGGATTGTATGGTTATTATTGTATTTTTGGTGTATATTGTTATTTTGGGCTTAGTGCTGGGTGCTCGCCAGTTGCGGCCCTCCTGCTTCTGTGCACTGGGGGTTGAGGGGTCCTTCCTGGTGTTAGTGAAGGAGAGGGGTGTTCTCGCTCTCTCTCCTCAACCGTATGCTGCCTGTCCCTTTACGGTGAACTGAACTGCTTGCGGGCGCCTCTTCACTGACATTGGGCCGCTGGGGGAGGGGAGCTTGCAGGTGCTTGAGTGCTAGCAGCTTTGACTTGTATTTAATTGTATGTTGGGTTTCTTGTGGCTGCTCTGTATTTGATTTTGTAAAGGGAGACCCCTCTCTCTCTCCCTCTCTTCTGCCATGTCCCCTATTGGTGTGTCCTTTTCCGGTGGTCTCTGGGCTGCTCGTTTGGGTGCCTTTCCACCAATGTGGAGTTGTCGTTAGGGCAGGGCGTCAGGGTGTCCTTTTCCGGTGGTCTGTGTTGCTCATTTGGGCACCTTTTCCCCGATGTGGGGCTACGATTTGGGGGGGGGGGGAGAGAAGTGGCCAGATGCTGGTTTTGTACCTGGTGGCCTGTCTAAAGGAACTGTTTTGGATTGAACTGTGGCCTCTTACTGGGAGGGGAGGGGTGTTCCCTCTCTCAAACTGTGCTTTTGGCATATTACTGTTTTTCGTGACTATGTTATTTTTGCATGTTGCTGACTGTTTCTGTATTGTTGAATTGTCAATAAACTAAAATACATTATGGGACAACCAATAGTCCCCAGCCAATAGGATTCAGGCAGATTATAACAGCAATAGTAGTTATAGGGGAGGCAGTGGCGTTGTATTGGCGTTGGACAGAGACCCAGGGTAATGCTCTGGGGACTCGGGTTCAAATCCCGCTATGGCAGATAGTGAAATTTGAATTCAATTTTTTAAAAATCTGGAATTAAAATCTAATGATGACCATGAAGACATTGTCGATTGTCGTAAAAACCTGGGGTGGCACACTGGATAGCATTGCTGCCTGACAGCACCGGGGACCCGGGTTCGAATCCGACCTCAAGTTTGCATGTTCTTCCCATGTCTGCATGGGTTTTCTCCGGTTTCCTCCCACAGTACAAAGATGTGCAGGTTAGGTTGATTGGCTATGCTATATTGCCCCTAGGTGGGGTTACAGGGATAGGGTAGGAGATTGGGCCTAGGTAGGGTGCTTAATCAGAGGATTGGTGCACACTCAATCGGCCGAATGGCCTCCTTCTGCACTATAGGGATTCTATGATTTTATAAAGTCATAATTGTTCAACATCATAACTAATTTCTTCTATTTACAATATTCTGAATTTAAAAACAGGAGAAAAATATATTTTCTACATATAACTCTTTTCACTATCACAATCCCAAAGAATCTGTTCTCTGCCTAATGAATGTAGTGAAGTTCTTAAGCACCACTTGAATATTTATGACACACTAAAAAGAGTATATAACAATGAAGATTGTATGAAGTTGCATCCATCACTAGAGGGAACCTTGCACCAACTACATCATAAATGAGTACACAATACATTAAAGAGCATTAAAGCAAGCAACTACTGTCAGTTGTCACAAGAAAATTTATTTTTGGAAAAATAGATCTTATTGGTGATAAAACGGGGGGGAAATATAAATTTGATGTTTGCCTTCAAATCAGAAAATTCAATCACATGTCAAATGACTGCAACATTCTGACATCACTGGCAAAATATGTACCCAACTATCAATTAATAATTCATTATCTTAATTGAGAAGACGCTGATTATGAAATGACTCGAATGGGTTAAATAGACAATTTTCTATGCCTCGTCCCATCTTGATAGTAAATTAAAATAAACTTAGCCTCAAACAACAGTGCCATCTATAGACAAAGGGCTGGATTCTCCACTGCTGCGGCTAAGTGCTGGCACCAACGGAGAATCAGTGGTGCTCAACTACGGGGAAATCGGCGCAAATCCCTCACCGATTTCAATACCGGTAAGGGGCTGGCACCACGTGGAGCACCCGCGGATTGCGCTGAGAACGGCCGGACAATTGCTAGGTTGCGCATGCGCAGGGCTGTCAAGCTGCAGCCGCGCACGCCTATGCCACCGGTCGCGCCGGGAAACATGGCACCGGCCATGCTGGACCGTGTACCCTGACCCACAGCCCACCCCCCAGCCCTAGCAGAATCCCCCGGCCAGCAGCACGGATCCCGGCCAAGTGTGCGGCACTGAAAAATGAAAATCGCTTATTGTCACAAGTAGGCTTCAATGAAGTTACTGTGAAAAGCACCTAGTCGTCACATTCCGGCGCCTGTTTGGGGAGGCTGGTACGGGACTTGAACCGTGCTGCTGGCCTGCTTTAAAAGCCAGCGATTTAGCGCTGTGCTAAACCAGCCCCTTCGCTAAACCAGCCCCACTGGACACTGTCCGCAGCCAGCACACAAAGTTCCCGACCGCTGGGACCACAAGTGGCCCTCGCCATCGGGAACTCGGCCCATCGGAGGTGGAGTATCGTGGTTGGGCCGGCTGATGACGCACCAACGGCATTGTGACTGTGCGTGGTGCGAATCCCGATTATGCCAATTTGGAGGGGACGGAGCATCGTCAACTGGTGCCTGCTCCGATTCCGGCGTCAGAAGCCATTCTCTGACCAATCGGCGATCCCGATATCGGCGTCGGGCTACGGAGAATCCCGCCCAAAGGAACAAAATTCCATAGAATGTCATAGTTTTATCTCCACTCCGATTGCAACTATTTATCTCTTGAATCCTATCACCTGTCATCCATCTAGTTGTTCCAAAGTGACACTATGGGCTGGATTCTCCTCCCATTTGGAGACTGCGCTGATATTGGCGTTGGAACAGTGGCATTTTACGCCGGAAAAAACGGTGCAAAAGCTGCACCGATCCTCCTTCTGGTGGGGGGCTAGCAGCCTCGCAGCGTAAAGCCCCGGCTTTACCTGCGGATACAGCCAAAGAATTGGCGGGTCCGTGACCGCGCATGTGCACGACGCCAGCCTGTAGGGTCCACACCGTACAACATGGTGTCGGCCGAATGCGGACTCGGCCTGCCACATACTGAACCCCTTACACCCCTCTCGCTACCCCTGGACCACACCCACCAGTGCCCCAGCCCCCGCCAAAGCCCCCCCTCCCCGTGCCCACGGAACGGCTCTCCCCCCCCCCCTCCCTGCGGCGGTGCTGGGCTCCGTCTGCAGCCGCCACACTGGGGTTCACGAATAAAAAGGATAAGTGTTCCACTTCGTTGGGAACTCGGCCCATTGGGGGCGGAGCATCGGGGGAGGCCCTCAGGTGACATCCTGAGGCCTTCCTGACGGTGCGCATGTCGTTTTTGAGGGGTCGGAGCATCGCAAAAGTGGCTCCGCCCCCGATTTCGGTGCAAACGGGGATTCTCCGGCCGATCGGCGAATGCGATTTCGGCCCTATGTTTTTCCTCTTTGGTTTACCACCAAAGAAGTTCACAGCTGTTCTTAAACTTAACTGATTACATTGTCAAAAACTATCCAACTTTCCTTCGTGTACTTTTATTATATAAAATTTTAAAATGCTTACAGCACAGAAGGATGCAATTTGGCCCATCATGTCTGTGCTGGCCTTTTGAAGGAGCAATTTTGCAATTCACCGAGCGCCATTTTCCTGCCATAGTCCTGAAATTGTTTCCTTTTCAGGTAATGATCCAGTTTCCTTTTGAAAGCCTCAACTGACCCTGCCTCCACCACTCTCAAACAATGCATTCCAGATTCAGACCACTTCCTGCGGAAAACGTGTTTTCCTCATTATACCACTGCTTCTTTTGCCATTTACCCCAAGTCTGTGCCCTCTGGTTCTCAACCCTTCCAGCAAAGGGAATAGCTATCCCTAGTCTGCCCAGAATCTTCATGATTTTGAACACCTCCATTAAACCTCTTCTTAACTTCTCTTCTCCAAGGAAAACATTCCCAATCTTCCTAATGATAATAATAATAGTAATAATCTTTTATTGTCACAAGTATGAAGTTACTAGGAAAAGCCCCTAGTCAGGCTGCTGGCCTTGTTCTGCATTTCAAAGCAGCTGTCTAGCCCACTGAGCTAAACTGGCTTCATAACTGAATTCCTTATCTCTGGAACCACTGTTGCGAATCTCTTCTGCATCCTCTCTAATGTATTCACATCCTTCTTAAAGTGTGGTGCCCTGAATTGGACACATAAATCGGTGGAGGCCAAACCTGGGTTTTATAAAGGTGTATCTGCCTTGCTTTTGTACTCTATGTCCCTATTGATGAAGCCCAGGATGCCATATGCTTTATTAACCGCGCTCTCAACGTGTCCTCGCACTTTTGATGATTTCTGCATATAGACACCCAGGTCTCTGCTCCTGCACCACTTTTAAAATTATACCCTTTGTTTTTTATTGTCTCTCTGCATTCTTCCTACTAAAATGAATCACTTCACATGTCTCTATATTAAATTTCATCTGCCACTTTCCTGCCAATTCCACCAACTTTATATGTTCTTTTGAAGTTCTGCACAATTTCAACAGCACTGCCTTCATCAACCGCCTCGGTTACCTCATCAAGATATATTTGTCTTAGAAGGTGAGGAACTCAGGCTTACTGGGCTGGTTCCTTGGGAATTACAGCATTGTCCGTCGAGGAATGATTTGAGTTCAATAGGCCTATACTCTCTGGAGTTTAAAAGAATGAGGTGATCGAATTGAAACATACTAAACTCTGAGAATGCTTAACAGGGTCAAGACTGCTTCCCTGGCTGGAGAGTCTAGAACTAGATGCAGAATTCCTTAGAGGTCAGGTAGCACAGTGGTTAGCATTGCTGCCTCACAGCGCCTGGGATCCAGGTTCAATTCCGGCCTTGTACGTTCTCCCCCTGTCTGCGTGGGTTTCCTATGGGTGCTCCAGTTTCCTCCCACAGTCCAAAGATGTACAGGGTAGGCGGATCGGCCATGCTAAATTGCCCCTTAAGTGTCCAGGAATGTGAAGTTAGGTTCTGGGTTTGCAAGGTTAGGGTGCGACATGGATTGGTGCAGATTTGATCGGTCAAATGGCCTCCTTCTACACCGTAAGGCTTCTATGATTGTATAAGAAGACGGCCATTTAGGACTGAAGAGAATTTTTTTCACACCAACGGTTCTGAATCTCGGGAGTTCTCTATCCCAAAGGCCAGAGGATACTCAGTCACTGAACACATTAGGAGCAGAGATTGATAGATTGTTGAACACAAAGAGAATCATGGGATAAGGGTATCGGGCAGAAAATGGAATTGAGGTCAAAGATCAAGCATGATGTGATTGAAAGGTGGAGCAATCTCAGTGGGGTAAATGTATAATCTACTCGCTTCTATTTTTGTGTTAATGTGTTCTCACAAGCTCTTGAACACCTAGGCCCGAATTATCGCTGAGTCAGCTGACTCAGGAGCCCTTTAAAAATAACAAGTGTTGACTGAATTTTAGAATTACTGACCTCATTTTCATTTCAGATAATCTTCATTGACACAGGATAAGAGTCACCAGCCAGCACGCAACACTCCTGCCCTTGCTGTGGGAAAGTTTAGTGGAGTTGGACACCTCCTGTAAGTAGATGCCACTCAGAAGAATCATGAGCCATGAGGGAACCCTAGTCCTGAATTATCAACCGAGATTGCATTGGCCCTCCTGCTTTTTCATAAAGCTGTCAATCAAACACAGCCATTCATGTTATTAATGTTCAGAAACGTTTATTCACTTGAGACCTTTCAACCTTGTGTAAATAAACACACAGGGAGTGAAAAATGTTTTCAAAGAAACATCCGAATACTAATAGGTAATCTGAATGTCAATCAATCAAAGATCTCACTCCTTTGCAACTGTATAAAGATTGTTGAGATTAAAGTGCATTAACCATTCTTGGAGCTCAGCCATGCATTCATAATGAGGCTTGTGTTCAATCTGCTTTTGTTGCAATAGTTGCCAGTTGGCCTCATATACTCATGCAGGCTCCATGCACTGTTAGCATCCTCTATAGGCAGCTAGCCTCTGAGGCAGGGAAGAAAATCCAGTGTTCCTCTAGCAGTTGAATGTGTCACATCAGGTATTTGTGTCTGTAACCATGTGGCTCACTGCAATTCTGATACTGGTGATTCTTAACAAGTACAAGCCAATCATTTTAAAGTCTCTTTAATTCAGGCATTACTATGTGTAATTATTCAAAGGAGGACCCAATTTTTAGGTCACTAGGACAAGAGGCTCAAAGGATCCAGCATCCAAGCTGTAAGAACTCTCATGAGACCCACAGGGACGACCCGGTTGATCTCCCAGTGGGACTCGTGGAATTCGAGCTCCCCCGCTAATGGGCAGAGGCCCATCAGTTGGCGCTTGTAGTAATCACCTTATAAAAGCCAGCCCAGTTTGGGTCCGGCATGATCGGCAGTCCCAGTTGGGGCCCTTGTGCTATATGCCGCGTTGCGGACTTTTCTTTTGGTTTAAAATAGATTACTGTTGATATCACCTTCTTGGACCTCCTGAGCATTTACACTGGCGACGAGGAAAACTACAGCTGTGACTTTGGACATCCTAACTGCATCTGAATTCCCCAGAGAGAGAGCAAGGTCGACAAGATTTTTTAAATGTTGCTATTCAGAAGACTAGGCCTTTGACGCAGGCATAGAAAATTGGTCCCAGTATACTGAATGGATGCAGTATTTTTTTGCAGGTGAATGGTATTGGTGGAGATACTCCTGATCGCCTGTGGGGCCCCAACTTTCATCCTAATCAAAAGCCTCACTTAACCAGCATCCCCAGACTCAAAAATCTTTTTTTGTTTTAAGAATATTTTTATTATGGTATTTGCAAAATTTTTATAATAACAATAACATTGACATGGGAAAATAAACATTTCCCCACCCGACCCAATCTTCACACATCTCAACCATCTAACATCTACCTCCCCCCCCCCTTTAGAGTGCTGCTTCTGCTGACATTTTAATTTTCCCCGAGAAAGTCGACGAACGTCTACCACCTCCGGGTGAACCCTAAAATTGACCCTCTTAGGGCAAACTTTATTTTCTCAAGACTGAGAAACCCAGCCATGTCACTAACCCAGGTCTCTACACTCGGGGGCTTCGCGTCCCTCCACATTAAAAGGATCCGTCTCCGGGCTACTAGGGAGGCAAAGGCGAGGACATCGGCCTCTTTCACTCCCTGAACTCCCGGATCTTCTGATACTCCAAAGATCACTACCTCTGGACTCGGCACCACCCGAGTTCCTAGCACCATGGATATTGCCTTCGCAAACCCCTGCCAAAACCCTCTGAGCTTCGGGCATGCCCAGAACATGTGGACATCGTTCCCGCGTACCTCACACATCTATCTTCTACCTCGAAAAACTTGCTCATCCTCGCCGACGTCATGTGTGCCCGGTGGACCACCTTAAATTGTATTAGGCTAAGCCTGGCACATGATGAGGAGGAATTGACCCTGCTTAGGGCGTCCGCCCATAGACCTGCCTCTAACTCTCCACCCAGCTCGTCCTCCCACTTGCCCTTAAGCTCCTCCACCGGGGTTTCCTCCGCCTCCAACAGCTCCTGGAGATATCCAACACTTTCCCCTCCCCCACCCAGGTACCGGATACTACTCTATCCTGTGTCCCCCGTGGCGGCAGCAGCGGAAAGGCCGGTACCTGCTTTCTCAGGAAGACTCGCACTTGCAAATATCTAAAACCATTCCGTGGCGGCAGTTTAAATTTATCCTCCAGCGCCTACAAGCTGGGAAAGCTCCCGTCTATAAATAGATCCCCCATCCTTCTAATTCCTGCCCTCTGCCAGCTCTGGAACCCGCCATCCAGCCTGCCCGGTGCAAACCTGTGGTTGTTACAAATCGGGGTCCAGACCGATGCACCCTCCACCTTCTTATACCTCCTCCATTGCCCTCAGTGCCGCCACTACTACCGGACTTGTAGAGTATCGGGCCGGCGAGAACGGCAGAGGTGCCGTTACCAATGCTCCCAGACTGGTGCCTTTACATGACGCCTCCTCCAACCGCTTCCGTGCTGACCCCTCCCCCTTACCCACTTCCTAATCATGGCAACGTTAGCCACCCAGTAGTAGTTGCAGAAGTTCAGCAGCGCCAACCCCCCCTACGCACATTTTCTTCACCCGCGGGGTTTAATTCGTCCATACAAAACCCGAGATGATCTTGTCCACCCGCTTGAAAAAGGGATGAAGATGGGGAGGCACTGAAAGACAAACAGAAATCTGTGGAAGACCGTCATTTTCACGGTCTGTACCTCCCAGCCTGTGACAACGGGAGCATGTCCCATCTCTTAAAGTCCCCTTCTATTTGCTCTACCAACCGGGATAGATTAAGCTTATGCAGTGCCTCCCACTTCCGAGCCACCTGGATTCCTAGATAGCGAAAGCTCTTCCCTACCATTCTAACGGCAGCTCTCCCAGTCTCTCCTCCTGCCCTCCAGCCTGAATCACGAACAGCTCTTCCCCATGTTCAATTTATACCCCGAAAAACTGCCAAATTCCCCCAAGATCCGCATAACCTCCCGCATCCCCTTCAATGGGTCCGAAATGTACAAAAGCAGATCGTCCACGTAGAGCGAGACCCAGTGATCCATCCCCCCACCCCCTCCTCCTGAACCAGCCCCTGCCAGTTCCTCAAAGCTCTTAGCGCCATGGCCAGTTGCCCTATAGCTAGAGCAAACAATAACGGGGAGAGGGGCACCCTTGCCTCGTCCCTCAATGTAATTTAATACCCCAATCCCAGCCGGTTCGTACGCGCGCTCGCTACAGGTGCCTTGTATTGCAACCACATCCAGCCAATAAAGCCCTCACCAAACTCAAATCTTCCCAGCGCCTCCCACAGGTACTCCCACTCCACCTGATCAAAAGTCTTCTCCGCATCCATCCCTACCACCACCTCCACCTCTCCTCTTTCTGAGGGCACCATAATAATATTTAAAAGCCTCCGAACGTTGGCCTTGAGTTGCCTGCCATTAAAGAATCCCGTCTGGTCTTCCCCTATCACCCCCGGAACGCAGTCTTCTATCCTAGTGGCCAATATCTTAGCCAACAGCTTGGCATCCACATTCAAAAGCGAGATCGGCCTATATGACCCACACTGCTCAGGATCCTTCTCCCGTTTAAGAATAAGTGAAATCGAGGCCTGCGACATTGTCAGGGGCAGGATTCCCTTCTCTCTAGCCTCGTTAAATGTCTTCACCAGCAGTGGGCTCAATATCTCTGAGGACTTCTTTCAAGTTCCACCGGGTAGCCGTCCGGCCCCGGAGCTTTGTCCGACTGCATGCCCTCCAGACCCTTGATAATTGGGGCTCCCAGCCCCTCCACCAGGTCCTCCTCCACCCTCGGAAACATCAACTGATGCAGAAAGTGCCTCATCCCCTCCACTCCAGCCGGGGGTTCCGACTCATATAATTTACTGTAAAATTCTGTAAAAACTTTGTTCACCCCCCCTGGGTCCAAGACCATGTTACCATCCCTATTCTTCACTCTACCAATCTCCCTGGCCGCCTCTCTCTTCCTAAGCTGTTGTGCCAACATCCTACTCGCTTTTTCCCCGTACTCATAAACCGCCCCCTTTATCTTCCTCAACTGTTCCACTGCTTTCCCTATGGTCAACAACTCAAACTCCGCCTGCAACTTCCGCCGTTCCCTCAGGAGCCCCGCGTCTGGGGCCTCTGCGTATCTCCTGTCCACCCGGAGTATCTCCTCCACTAATCTCTCCTCCCCCCGTTCCCCCTTTTCCCTGTGGGACCGAATCAAAATTAGCTCCCTTCTAACAACCGCCTTCAGAGCTTCCCACACCGTCGCTGCAGATACCTCTCCCATGTCATTTGCTTCCAAGTAGCTCTGGATGGATTTATTCACCCGCCCGCAGACCACTTTATCTGCTAGCAACCCCACATCCGGTCTCCATAACGGACGTTGCCCTCTCTCCTCGCTAACCCGCAAATCCACCCAATACGGGCCATGATCCGATACTGCAATTGCTGAGTATTCCGTCCCCACCACCTTCGGTGTTAGCGCCCTGCTCAGAACAAAAAAGTCAATACGAGAGTAAACCTTATGGACGTGAGAAAAAAAAGAAAACTCCTTTGCCCTCAGCCGTGTAAACCTCCATGGGTCTATACCCTCCATCTGTACCATAAAGCCCTTCAATTCCTTTGCCACAGCCAGCCTACTCCCTGACCTGGATATGACCGGTCCAAATCCAGATCAATGACCGTGTTAAAGTACCCCCCCCCCCCCCCCATGATCAGGTTATGTGACTCTAAGTCCAGAATCTTACCTAGCACACGCCTCATAAATACCACATCGTCCCAGTTCGGAGCATATATGTTCACGAGCACCACTCGTATACCCTCCAACCTTCCGCTCACCATTATGTACCAACCCCCCCTTATCTGACACGATTCTCCCAGCCTCACTGGGCTAAATCGCTGGCTTTTAAAGCAGACCCAGGCAGGCCAGCAGCACGGTTCGATTCCCGTACCAGCCTCCCCGAACAGGCGCCAGAATGTGGCGACTAGGGGCTTTTCACAGTAACTTAATTGAAGCCTACTCGTGACAATGAGCGATTTCCATTTTTCATTTCAAATTCCATTAGTTTACTAATCAAAATTGCTACCCCCCCTGGTCTTTTGAGTCCAGCCCTGAGTGGAACACCTGGCTAACCCATCCCTTCCTCAATCTCGTCTGGTCTATGACCTTAGGATGTGTCTCTTGTAGCATTGCCACGCCTGCCTTCAGTTCCCTTAGATGCGCGAACACGCAAGCCCTCTTGACCGGCCCATTCAGTCCTCTCACGTTCCACGTAATCAGCTTGGACGGGGGCTTCCTCCAACCCAACCCCCCCCCCCCCCCCCCCCCGCCGACTAGCCATCACCCTTTTTAGGGAAGGCCCGCGCCCCCCGCTTCCCCGAGTACCCCCATGAGCAGCAGCCGTTCCCGACCTCCCATTTATTCCCCGACAATAGTTCCTCCCGTCAGCAAAGCAGCCTCCCCCCCCCGCCCGCCCAACAGCACCAGAAACCTCATCCCCCAGGCCAAGTACCAGTTTAACACTTGCTCACCCCCCACTGCGCTTCCGAGAGTCAGCTGCACCATGCTGACCCCGATAACCCCGCCCCGGCGCCAAACAGTCTGTCTCCCTATTGTTCAAACCTCTCCCCCCACATGAATAAACCTTTTAACAGTATCACATTCCCCAGTAAGTAAACAGCAGCAAAAAAAACCCAAAAATGACAAAATTAACATAAACCAGTGAAGAGAGTTACTTAAAACAAAACCCAGTCACCCAAAGAGTAGCTCTAACTTCAAGACCCCCTCCCCCCCCCCACAACAAATCCCTGCAAGCCAAAGCACCCTACAACCATCACCGCAGCCCATAATTTCACCCAGAACAACACAAAATCTCTTTTCTTTTAAAAAAAACCAGTACAGTATTACGAACCACCGCTACAAAACTTCTCCGCAGCTTAAATGTCCTTTAAATCGTCTCCAGCTTCTTTTCTTTAATGTCCATACATCGTCTGGCATCTCAAAATAAAAGTCCCGTTCCTCGTGTGTAACCCACAGCCGCGCTGGGTACAGGCGAACTTCACCCCCTTCTTGAAGAGGGTCACCTTTGCCCAATTGAACCCAGCCCGTCTCTTGGCCAACTCCGCTCCCAGGTCCTGCTAAATATGCAACTCACAGTTCTCCCACTTGCTGCTCCGTTCTTTCTTGGCCCACCGCAAAACGTGTTCCTTATCCGTAAAACGGTGAAAACGTACCACCATGGCCCTGGGCTTCCTCGCGAGGGCTCTAAGCGCTCTATCCACCTCCAGGAGCAGAGGGAACACCCCAGCCCCCATCAACTTCTCCAGCATGTCCGTCACATATGCCCTCGCGTCCGATCCCTCACTGCCTTCAGGGAGGCCAACGATTCGAAGGTTCTGCCTCCTGGACCTATTCTCCAGGTCCTGCAGCTTCTCCTGCATCCTCTTCTGGCGGTCGTCCAACACCTCCACCTTGTTCTCCAGCACGGTTATATAGTCCTCCTTGTCGGATAACTCTTGCTCGATCTCCTGTATCGCTTTCCCCTGAGTCTCCTGATTCAAGACAGCTTGAACAATCGAAGCCTTGATCGGGTCCAGCGTATCCTTTTTCAGCTTGGCGAAGCAATCCTCAAAAAACTTCACCAGCTGCTCCGTCGACCACTGTGCCATCTCTCCTCGGTCCTTGCCCTCCGCCATGCTGTCCCGTGGTACCAGCTCCGCTTGCTTCTCACTACCAGGACTGAGTCGTTTCACACGGCCACTTCTGGTCCAATTCTCCATACACCAGAGAGAGAATCCTCCTTACTGTAGCACAGTTCACCGATTTATCCCATAAAATCTGAGAAAAGTCGGAAGAAAAAGGTCCGAAAGTCCGTTACAGGCGGGAGCTATCGAATGTGCTACCTACTCTTCCATGGCCCCCACTGACAGTCCAGACTCACAAATCTTGAGCGAACTTGCGGATCATTACCACCCTAAATTGTCAGGTTTCAGGGGGCTGGTTTACCACAGCTGGTTCTTAATGCAGAGTGAGGCCAACAGCATGGGTTCAATTCTCGTACCAGCTGAGGTTATTCCTCGCCTGAGGTATTGTGACCCTCAGGTTAAATCACCAGTCAGTTCTCTCCCTCAAAGGGGAACGAAGTCTATGGTCATCTGGGACTATGGTGACTTTACTTACTTTAAACTGTCAGTAATTGCGCAGAGATACCAGCTCAACACGACCGGGGGAACCCCAGGGGAAATCGGTCACGGAATTTCTGGCACTCCTTCGCAAGCCTGTTTAAAGTTGTGACTTGGGCCCATTTCTCCCAGGCATGTTGAGATATTGCCTGGTGTGTGGCATTACTAACATGGGTACCCAAAAGAAACTTAGCAGTACCAGCTTTGGATCTAGAAAGGGCCATAGAACTGTCACTTTTCGGCAAGAACACAGAAAAGGCGGTCCGGGAGCTCCAGGGTTCCATGGACTATGACATACACAGTGTTGACCCCCATTCCAACAAGTGATGCCCCCCAAGAATAAGGTTTACAGGACTCAGTCATCAATGGAATAACATCATGCTTAGCCTCCTAGGCTGTGACTGGTTTCAAAGACTCCGCCTGGACTGCCAACAAATCTTCTGGATGTACAGGCGGTTTGTATGAAGTCCTAGAATTGTACCCGCAAGTCTACCAGGAAGACCAGCGAAGATAAAGGGGGCCACAGCTAAAATTTACGTTGACCCAGAAGCCCACTTCAAATGCTTTAGGGCCCGTCCGATCCTGTATGCTCTGCTTCCAAAGGTGGACAACGAGCTGAGCCGGCTGGAGGACTTGGGTATTATACACCCGGTCAAGTTCGCAGAGGGCAGCGCCAGTGGTCCCGCTGCTGAAGCTTGACTATCCGTACGCTTATGTGTCGACTAAAATGACAGTCAGCAAGACCTCCTGTTTGGACGGTTACTCTACGCCATGCGTGGAAGACCAATACGCAAAGTTAGCAGGGGGCCACTCATTCACAAAGCTGGACATGATCCACACATACCTCCAGTTGGTGTTTAGACACGGCATCGAGAATACCTTGTGTTGCCCTATTACCTTGTGTCGCACTATTTATCTTGTGTTGCCTATTTACCTTCTGTTGCCCTATTATGTATTTTCTTTTATTTCCTTTTCTTTTCATGTACTTCATGACCTGTTGAGCTGCTCGCAGAAAAATACTTTTCACTGTACCTTGGTACAAGTGACAATAAACAAATCCACTCCAATCCAATATGTCACCATTAATACCCACAGGGGATTTTACAAGTACACCCAGCTTCCATTCGGGATGTCATCTGCATGTGCAATTTTCCAGTGGGTAACGGAAAGAATTTTTCAATGCTGGCTGTTTACCTGAACAATGTACTCATTACAGGAGCCACCCAGAAAGAACACCTGGACAATCTAGAAGAAGTCCTTTGTCAATTTTCAGATGTAGATGTCCACTTGAAGAGAGACAAGTGTGTCTTTCAGGCGAAAAACATTATATACTTATACCTATACACTGGTCGACACAGTGGTTAGCACTGTTGCTCACAGCGCAGGGACCCGGGTTCAATTCCAGCCTTGGGTGGTTGCCTATGTGGAGTTTACGCATTCTCCCTTTATCTGCGTGGGTTTCACCCGGGTGCTCCGGTTTCCTCCCACAGTCCAAGATAGGTGGATCGGCCTTAGTGTCCGAAGGTTAGGTGGAGTTATAGGGATAGGGTGGGGGAAGTGGGCCTAGGTGGGGTGCCCTGCTGGCTGAAAGGGTGGTTGGGGCAGAGGCCCTCATAACATTTAAGAAGTATTTAAATGTGCGCTTATGACACCAGGGCACACAGAGCTATGGTCCAAGTGCTGGAAATGGCATTAGAATAGCTAGGTGGTGGTTTTGTGGTTTTTGACTGGCACAGATGTGATGGGCCCTTCTTTGTGCTGTGGACCTCGATGACTTTATGGACCTTGGATACAGGATCAACAAAGACAGGTTTCACCCAGTAGAGGAGAAAGTCCTGGCCATCAAGCGTGCCCCGACCCCTGAGAACACGCCAGTTTATGTCGTTCCTAGAGTTTGTCAATTATTACAGAAAATTAATTCCAAATATGGCTACCTTCCTGGGCCCCTGCACATGCTTTTAAAGAAGCATCAAAGATGAGGGTGGAAGGCGATATAAGTAGAAGCATTTGCCAGAGTGAAGCGGCAACTATTATCCTCCAGACTGCTGACGCATCATGGCCCTTTGAAACCATTTATCCTCATGTGTGATGCCTCTCCATATGGCATTAAGGCAATGTTTATTATATATATTTTATTCCAAACAAAACAAGTGTTTCCACAATCCTAAAAATCAGGCACAACCATTTTAAAGACAGTTTGTCATTTTAAATCTTGACAAACTAACTAATTTTACCCCCAATCGCCCCCCCCCCCGCCCCACCCCCCAGCCTATTGCTGCTGACAAACAGATCTTTGAAAACAGAGATAAACGGCCTTCACCTCAAGTGGAATCCCTCTTTTGACTCCCTGAGGGCAAATGTTATTTTCTCCATTTGCAGAAACCCTGTCACATCCCCCAACCAATGCCAATGCCCTCAGTAGCAACGCCAATCTCCATCCAAGTAGTATTCATCGTTGGGCAATCTGAAAGGCAAAGGACACAACATCGGCCCCTTTCCCTCTCCAGCAGCTCCGGCAATTCTGATACGCCGAATGTAGCCACGGCTCCAATCTTACCCCCAAGATCGCCGACAGTTTCAAACACCGATGCCCAGAACCTCATCAGTTTCAGGCAAGACAAAAACATATTCACATGATTCACCTGCCCCACCCCCCTGAGCACCTCTCGCATCTATTCTCCACATTCGGGAAGAACCCACTCATAAGCGCTCTAGTCATATGAGCCCTGTGAACCACTTTGAATTGAATTAGGCTCATCCTGGCACAGGAGGAGGTTGAATTCATCCGGTACTGTAATTCAATCCAGGCCCCTCCCCCAGTGCCACTCCCAGCTTCTCCTCGCACTTACCCATTATCTCTTCTAACGGAGCCTTCCCTGTCTCCAGCTACTACCCATATATGTCCGAGATCTTCCCCTCCCCCAGCTTTTCACATGATAGCAACCTAATATCCATTAATGTATGCCTCGGGAGCTGAGAGAACGAAGAAATCTCTTTGCGGATAAACTCCCAAGCCTGCATATACCTAAATTTGCTTCCCCTGGGGAGCTGGTATTTCTCCTTCAACTCCTCCAGCTGTGATCCTACCTTCCACAAACAGATCCCTGATCCTCTCGACCCTCTCCCTCATCCAGTTCCTAAAGGTTGCATCCATCTTCGACAGTGCAAATCTATGATTTTCACAGTTTGGTGACAGCACTGACATGCGCCCCCACCCCCCAATCTAACGTGCCCCTGAGCTGATGCCACATTTTAAGGGATGCCAACACCACCGGGCTTCCAGTTTACCTGGCCAGGGAGAACTGGAAAGGAACAATGACCAATGCCTTTATACACAAGAAACTTCCTCCATTTGTCCCCACTCCAACTCCCTCTCGCCCCACCACTGCCGCACATTTTCTACATTTACCACCCAGTAATAATGCAATACATTTGGCAGTCCCCCCCCCCCCCCCGCCCCCCCGCCAACGCAGTTTCTTCTGCAGGAAGGCTCTCCAGATCCTAGGTGTCTTGCCCACCCACACAAATGCCGGAATTAGCTTAACCACCCTCACAAAGAATGCTTCAGGGAGGAAAATCGGGAGAGATTGAAATATGAACAGGAACCTCAGGAGAATGTTCATCTTTATGGTCTGTACTCTACCCACCAAGGAAAGCAGGTGACCATCCCTCCTCTGTAGGTCCCCTCTCACCCCGTCCACTCAGCTGGCCAAATTCAGTTCATGCATCATGGCCCACTCACCTGCCACCTGAATACCAAGTTACCTGAATTTAGTTTTGGCCAGCTTGAATGGGAAGGTTCCCAAGACTGCCCCCCTACCCAGAGAATTCACCGGGAAGACCTCAATCTTGGCCACGTTAAGTTTGTACCCTAAGAAGGATCCAAACTTCTTTTACAACCCCATTATCCTCCCCATACATGATAGCGGGTCCAAATGTACAGTAACAAATCGTCCGCATAAAGCGACACCATGCTCTCTACTCCCCCTTTCAGTGCACTCCATTCCTTCGACGACCTAAGTCCAATGGCCAGGGGTTCAGTAGCTATGCAAATAGCAACGGGGACAACGTGCATCCTTGTCTCATGCCCCTATGCAGCCTGTCATTTCCTGAGCTCAGCGCATTCATCCTTACACTTGCCATAGGAGCAGTATGTAACAATCTCACCCAAAAAATAAACGGCCCAAAGCCAAACCATCCCAGGATCACAAAAGGGTACCTTCACTCCACCCGACCGAAAGCCTTCTCTGCGTCCACAGAAATAATAACTTCTGGCACCTTCCTCCTAGATGTGGTCATGACCACATTCAAGAGCCGCCTAATGTTACTCAACCACCGTCACCCCTTCACAAAGCCAGTCTGATCCTCACAGACCATCTCCCGAACGCAGCCCTACAGATACCTCGCCAAGATATTTACTAGCATCTTCACATCCGTGTTCAACAAGGAGATGGGCCTATAAAGACACACATTCCATCGGAACCTTATCCTTCTTTGGAAACAGGGAGATGGACGCTTGCGCTAGTGTGTCCGGCAATTCCCCCCGCGCCAACGAATCGTTATATATCCCCAGTAGACTTGGTACCAGAGAAGCTCAAATTGCTTATAAAATTCCACCGGTAAGCTGTCGGGCCCTGATACCTTTCTGATTGCATAGACTCAATGCACTCCATTATTTCCTGCAGTCGCAAAGGTGCCTCCAACCCCTGTCCCCCTATCCACCACCAGGAAGTCTAGCCCATTTAAAATTTGCTCAGACCTAAATAGACCCCGATAAAAAGCCTCAAATGCTCCATTGATTTTATCCGGAGCCTTCACCAGCACCCCCCCACCCTCGTCCCTAACCCGAGCTATCTCTTCCGCCTGTCGTCTCAACTGGTGAGCTAACAGACGGCTAGTCTTCTCCCCATATTCATAGAATACACCCCGTGAGCGACCCAATTGACTCACCACCTTCCCAATCGATACCAGACCGAACTCCACCTGCAATCTCTCTCTGCTAACAGCTCTTTTGTTGGGGCTGCTGAATACCGCGGATCCACTTCCAAGATAGCATTGACTATCCTCTGCCTTTCCACCCTGCCAACCTTATCCCCGTGGGCCTTATAAATTACTTCCCCTCTCCCACCGTCTTCAGCGCTTCCCAGAATGTGGAGAGCAAAACCTCCCCATTCTGATTAAACCACATAATTCTCTATGGCCGAGGCTACCTTCTCGTAAAACTTCTTGTCCGCCAGGAGCGCCAAGTATAACCTCCACAGAGGCCGCTGGACTCGGCCTGTTTATGCCTCACGACCACATAATGTGGCACGTGGTCCGATATCACTATCGCAGTATATTCCGTCCCCACGATCCCTGGGAGTAGCGATTTCTCCACCACGAGTATACCCAATCCCGAACTTGAAGGTGTACCTGAGCTAGAGACACTAGCTGTTCAAGTGAAGACAAGCTGTTGCAAGGGAAATTTGCATACCTCCGTTGTGGTCACCCAAACGTGAAGGTGGTTTATGGAGGAGCTGTTGTCAAGTGACACTTCTTCAGTGTTTCCCTCCCTACCCACTCCTCTAACCAAAAAAAAACCAACCGCTGTAAAGATCAAGAGGTAGGCTCCAGGGCAGGTAGAAGTAGAAAGAAGTTGAACCGTGAAGTCACAGCCTGCAGGTAAGGGATTGGCTGGTGACTGGTAAGTAGTTTTTCTTTTATTTTCCCTCAGGTGTTATCGTGCAGGGCGCAGAGGTTGCTGAGTGAGTGCTTGCTGAGAAGGGGCGTGAATAACAGGTAAGCTCGTTCTTTCTTTTTCTTTTTTTTATCTAGAGGGGATGGCAGGGAAGATGGTGCAATGTTCCTCCTGCAGAACGTTTGAGGTGAGGGACGCCGTCAGTGTCCCTGCTGATTTCATCTGTGGGAAGTGCACCCATCTCAAGCTCCTCAGAAACCGCGTTAGGGAACTGGAGCTGGAGCTGAATGAACTTCGGATCATTCGGGAGGCAGAGGTGGTCATAGATAGAAGCTTCAGGGATGTAGTTACTCCGAAGAATAAAGATAGATGGGTGACAGTGAGAGGGGCTGGGAGAAAGCAGTCAGTACAGGGATCCCCTGTGGTCATTCCCTTTAGTAACAAGTATACCGCTTTGGATACTGTTGGGGGGAGGGGGGGGGGGGGGGGGGAGACTTACCAGGGGTAAGCCATGGGGTGCAGGTTTCTGGAACAGAATCTGTCCCTGTTGCTCAGAAGGGAAGTGGGAAGAGGAGTAGAGCATTAGTCATTGGAAACTCCATAGTTAGGGGGATAGATAGGAGATTCTGTGGGAACGAGAGAGACTCGCGGTTGGTGTGTTACCTCCCAGGTGCCAGGGTGCGTGATGTCTCGGATCGTGTTTTCGGGATCCTTAAGGGGGAGGGGGAGCAGCCCCAAGTAGTGGTCCACATAGGTACCAACGACATAGGTAGGAAAAGGGATAGGGATGTAAGGCAGGAATTCAGGGAGCTAGGGTGGAAACTTAGATCTAGGACAAACAGAGTTATTATCTCTGGGTTGTTACCCGTGCCACGTGATAGCGAGACGAGGAATAGGGAAAGAGAGGAGTTGAACACGTGGCTACAGGGATGGTGCAGGAGGGTTTCAGATTTCTGGATAATTGGGGCTCATTCTGGGGTTGGTGGGACCTCTACAAACGGGATGGTCTACACCTGGACCAGAGGGGTACCAATATACTGGGGGGGAAATTTGCTAATGCTCTTCGGGAGGGTTTAAACTAGTTCAGCAGGGGCTTGGGAACCTGAATTGTAGCTACAGTATACAGGAGGTTGAGAGTAGTGAGGTCATGAGTAAGGTTTCAAAGTTGCAGAAGTGTACCGGCAGGCAGGAAGGTGGTTTAAAGTGTGTCTTCTTCAATGCCAGGAGCATCCGGAATAAGGTGGGTGAACTTGCGGCATGGGTTGGTACCTGGGACTTCGATGTTGTGGCCATTTCGGAGACATGGATAGAGCAGGGACAGGAATGGTTGTTGCAGGTGCCGGGGTAGATATTTCAGTGAGCTCAGGGAAGGTGGTAAAAGAGTGGGAGGGGTGGTATTATTAGTCAAGGACAGTATTACGGTGGCAGAAAGGACGTTTGATGAGGACTCGTCTACTGAGGTAGCATGGGCTGAGGTTAGAAACAGGAAAGGAGAGGTCACCCTGTTAGGGGTTTTCTACTGGCCTCCGAAAGGTTCCAGAGATGTAGAGGAAAGGATTGCAAAGATGATTCTGGATAGGAGCGAAAGCAACAGGGTAGTTGCTTTAACTTTCCAAATATTGACTGGAAACGCTATAGTTCGAGTACTTTAGATGGGTCCGTTTTTGTCCAATGTGTGCAGGAGGGTTTCCTGACACAGTATGTAGATAGGCCAACGAGAGGCGAGGCCGTACTGGATTTTGTACTGGGTAATGAACAGGACAGGTGTTAGATTTGGAGGTAGGTGAGCACTTTGGTGATAGTGACCACAATTCGATTACGTTTACTTTAGTGATGGAAAGGGGTAGGTATATACCTCTTTTTGAAGAGTTATATCTGGGGGAAAGGCAATTATGATGCGATGAGGCAAGACTTAGGATGCGTCGGATGGAGAGGAAAACTGCAGGGGATGGGCATAATGCAAATGTGGAGCTTGTTCAAGGAACAGCTACTGCGTCTCCTTGATAAGTATGTACCTGTCAGGCAGGGAAGAAGTGGTTGAGCAAGTGAACCGTGGTTTACTAAGGCAGTCGAAACACTTGTCAAGAGGAAGAAGGAGGCTTATGTAAAGATGAGACATGAAGGTTCAGTTCGGGCGCTCAAGAGTTACAAGTTAGCCAGGAAGGACCTAAAGAGAGAGCTAAGAGCCAGGAGGGGACATGAGAAGTCTTTGGCAGGTAGGATCAAGGATAACCCTAAAGCTTTCTATAGATATGTCAGGAATAAAAGAATGACTCGGGTAAGAGTAGGGCCTGTCAAGGACAGTAGTGGGAAGTTGTGCGTGGAGTCCGAGAAGATAGGAGAGGTGCTGAATGAATATTTTTCGTCAGTATTCACACAGGATAAAGACAATGTTGTCGAGGAGAATACTGAGATTCAGGCCACTAGACTAGAAGGGCTTGAGGTTCATAAGGAGGAGGTGTTAACAATTCTGGAAAGTGTGAAAATAGAAAGTCCCCAGGGCCGGATGGGATTTATCCTAGGATTCTCTGGGAAGCGAGGGAGGAGATTGCTGAGCCTTTGGCTTTGATCTTTTAAGTTATCTTTGTCTACAGGAATAGTGCCAGAAGACTGGAGGATAGGAAATGTTGTCCCTTTGTTCAAGAAGGGGAGTAGAGACAACACCGGTAACTATAGACCAGTGAGCCTTACTTCTGTTGTGGGCAAAACCTTGGAAAGGTTTATAAGAGATAGGGTGCATAATCATCTGGAAAGGAATAATTTGATTAGACATAGTCAACACGGTTTTGTGAAGGGTAGGTCGTGCCTCACAAACCTTATTGAGTTCTTTGAGAAGGTGACCAAACAGGTGGATGAGGGTAAAGCAGTTGATGTGTATATGGATTTCAGTAAAGCGTTTGATAAGGTTCCCCACAGTCAGCTACTGCAGAAAATACAGAAGCATGGGATTCAGGGAGATTTAGCAGTTTGGATCAGAAATTGGCTAGCTGGAAGAAGACAAAGGGTGGTGGTTGATGGGAAATGTTCAGACTGGAGTCCAGATACTAGTGGTGTACCACAAGGATCTGTTTTGGGGCCACTGCTGTTTGTCATTTTTATAAATGACCTGGAGGAGGGCGTAGAAGGATTGGTGAGTAAATTTGCAGATGACACTAAAGTCGCTGGAGTTGTGGACAGTGCAGAAGGATGTTACAAGTTACAGAGGGACATAGATAAGCTGCAGCGCTGGGCTGAGAGGTGGCAAATGGAGTTTAATGCAGAAAAGTGTGAGGTGATTCATTTTGGAAGGAATAACAGGAAGACAGAGTACTGGGCTAATGGTAAGATTCTTGGCAGTGTGGATGAGCAGAGAGATCTCGGTGTCCATGTACATAGATCCCTGAAAGTTGCCACTCAGGTTGAGAGGGTTGTTAAGAAGGCTTATGGTGTGTTAGCTTTTATTGGTAGAGTGATTGAGTTTCGGAGCCTTGAGGTCATGTTGCAGCTGTACAAAACTCTGGTGAGGCCACATTTGGAGTATTGCGTGCAATTCTGGTCGCCGCATTATAGGAAGGATGTGGAAGCATTGGAAAGGGTGCAGAGGAGATTTACCAGAATGTTGCCTGATATGGAGGGACGATCTTATGAGGAAAGGCTGAGGGACTTGAGGCTGTTTTCGTTGGAGAGAAGAAGGTTAAGAGGTGACTTAATTGAGGCATACAAGATGATCAGAGGATTGGATAGGGTGGACAGTGAGAGCCTTTTTCCTCGGATGGTAATGTCTAGCATGAGGGGACAAAGCTTTAAATTGAGGGGAGATCGATATCGGACAGATGTCAGAGGTAGGTTCTTTACTCAGAGAGTAGTAAGGCCGTGGAATGCCCTGCCTGCAACAGTAGTGGACTCGCCAACACGAAGGGCATTCAACTGGTCATTGGATAGACATATGGACGATAAGGGAATAGTGTAGATGGGCTTTAGAGTGGTTTCACAGGTCGGTGCAACATCGAGGGCCGAAGGGCCTGTACTGCACTGTAATGATCTATGTTCAATGCACATGAGAGAAGAAGGAAAATTCTCCTTCTCCCCCGGATGCCTAAACCTCCACGGATCCAGACCACCCCTTCCCCCGCTCCGCCTATTCGAAGAATGCCCACTGTTCCCAACGTTACTATCGGCCTCGGGCTTGATCTATCAGTCTTTGGGTTCAAAACACAGTTGAAATCACCCCCCATGATCAGTTGATGGAATCAAGGTCTGGAATGGCCGCCCATGCCTTCTTAATAAACTCTGTGTCGTCCCAATTAGGTGCATAAATGTTAACTGAGACTATCGAGGTCCCTGCCAGCACTCCACTCACCATTGAGTATCGTGCAAACCCACCCCCCCCAACCACCCCCCCTGAGTCCAAGACTATGCTGGCCACCGTGAAAGCCACCTTCTTATTGAATTGGATCGCAACCCCACTTGACTTTGAATCAAAACCCGAGTAGAATGCCTGCACCACCCATCCCTTTCTTAGTCTTGTCTGATTCTTCACCTTCAAATGTGTATCCTGCAGGAAGACAACGTCCATCTTCAAACTCTTCAAATGAGCAAACATCCGGGATCTTTTAACTGGCCCATTCAACCCCTTCACGTTCTATGTCACCGTACTCGCCGGGGATCTCTGAACCCCCCTTCTCTGCTAAGGTCTGCCATCCCAACCTGATACAGAGATCTTGCTAGATCTAAACTCCCCTCGAGGTTGGGCCCACCCAAGATGGCCGTGGCCTCCGTCCCCAACAACACCTAACCACAAAGACACCTGCGTCACCAGCTTACTACTTTCCCCCCCCACCCCTCAAACGATCCACCTAGCCAGCCATGTCTCATTATAGGAAGGATGTGGATGCTTTTGAGAGGGTACAGAGGAGATTTACCAGGATTCTGCCTGGAATGGAGGGCATGTCTTATAAAGAAAGATTGAGGGAGCTAGGGCTTTTCTCACTGGAGCGAAGAAGGAAGAGGGGTGACTTGATAGAGGTGTGCAAGGTGATGAGAGGCATGGATGGACAGAGACTTTTCCCCAGGGTGGAAATGGTTGTCATGAGGGGACAGTTTTAAGGTGATTGGAGGAAGGTATAGGGGAGATGTCAGAGGTAGGTTCTTTACACAGAGAGTGGTGGGTGCGTGGAATGCACTGCCATCAGAGGTGGTGGTGTCTGAGTCAATCGGGACATTTAAGTGACTCTTGGACAGGCACATGGACAGCAGTAAATTGAAGAGGTGTAGGTGAGGGTGATCTTAGCTTAGGATAAATGGTCGGCACAACATCGTGGGCCGTAGGACCTGTATTGCGTGCAATTCTGGTCGCCGCATTATAGGAAGGATGTGGAAGCATTGGAAAGGGTGCAGAGGAGATTTACCAGAATGTTGCCTGGTATGGAGGGAAGACCTTTTGAGGAAAGGCTGAGGGACTTGAGGCTGTTTTCGTTAGAGAGAAGAATGTTAAGAGGTGACTTAATTGAGGCATACAAGATGATCAGAGGATTAGATAGGGTGGACAGTGAGAGCCTTTTTCCTCGGATGGTGATGTCTAGCATGAGGGGACATAGCTTTAAATTGAGGGGTGATAGATATAATGTTCTATGTGCTGTACTGTTCTATGTTCTACCCCGCCGCCCCCACCGAACTGAGGGAACCAACCCACCCATTCCAGGCCCCCTGTCTCCCCCTTCGAATCTAACTGCCCCCCGGCCACCCACTGCAGCTCCCTCCCCCACACTGCTTCCGTTTATTAGCATCCCTGCCAGCATGGCGACCCTCACTTGGAGAACCACACAAATAACCCCACCCACATCGCCCAAACTATCCTACCCCTCCCCCCCACTCCCCTATCCAAACTATTACAATCAAGAAAGAACACACGCAAACCAATAAAAAAAAACAAGACTCAGAACAATCCCAACATCAACCATAATGGAAAAACCAACACATGCAATCACAATACCTCCAAACATAAAATTACAAAAACATCAAAACTACACATTATCAACATTAATCCTCCCCCAAATCATTCTTCCTAACAAAGTAATTTGCCTCCTCTGGCGTATTAATGTTCTTTGCTCTTGAATGTGACGCACAGTTTTGGCGGGTACAGCAGCCGAAACCGAACCTTACTTCTGAAGGGCGCTGCCTTGGCCTTGTTGAAGCCCGCTGGACATTTGGGCAGGTCGGCCCCAATGTCCTGATATATATGTATTTGATGACCCTCCTGGCTACAGTCTCGTGGATTTCGCCCACCTCAAAATCCACTCCTTCTGCTACTCATGCAACCTGACCATAAGACATAGGAGCGGAAGTAAGGCCATTCGGCCCATCGTGTCCACTCCACCATTCAATCATGGCTGATTTCAACTCCATTTAGACCATAAGACCATAAGACATAGGAGCGGAAGTAAGGCCATTCGGCCCATCGAGTCCACTCCACCATTCAATCATGGCTGATTTCAACTCCATTTACCCACTCTCTCTCCATAGCCCTTAATTCCTCGAGAAATCAAGAATTTATCAACTTCTGTCGTAAAGACACTCAACGTTCCGGCCTCCACCGCCCTCTGTGGCAATGAATTCCACAGACCCACCACTCTCTGGCTGAAGAAATTTCTCCTCATCTCTGTTCTAAAGTGACTCCCTTTTATTCTAAGGCTGTGCCCCCGGGTCCTAGTCTCCCCTGCTAATGGAAACAACTTCCCTACATCCACCCTATCTAAGCCATTCATTATCTTGTAAGTTTCTATTAGATCTCCCCTCAACCTCCTAAACTCCAATGAATATAATCCCAGGATCCTCAGACGTTCATCGTATGTTAGGCCTACCATTCCTGGGATCATCCGTGTGAATCTCCGCTGGACCCGCTCCAGTGCCAGTATGTCCTTCCTGAGGTGTAGGGCCCAAAATTGCTCACAGTATTCTAAATGGGGCCTAACTAATGCTTTATAAAGCTTCAGAAGTACATCCCTGCTTTTATATTCCAAGCCTCTTGAGATGAATGACAACATTGCATTTGCTTTCTTAATTACGGACTCAACCTGCAAGTTTACCTTTAGAGAATCCTGGACTAGGACTCCCAAGTCCCTTTGCACTTCAGCATTCTGAATTTTGTCACCGTTTAGAAAATAGTCCATGCCTCTATTCTTTTTTCCAAAGTGCAAGACCTCGCACTTGCCCACGTTGAATTTTATCAGCCATTTCTTGGACCACTCTCCTAAACTGTCTAAATCTTTCTGCAGCCTCCCCACCTCCTCAATACTACCTGCCCCCCACCTATCTTTGTATCATCGGCAAACTTAGCCAGAATGCCCCCAGTCCCGTCATCTAGATCGTTAATATATAAAGAGAACAGCTGTGGCCCCAACACTGAACCCTGCGAGACACCACTTGTCACCGGTTGCCATTCCAAAAAAGAACCTTTTATCCCAACTCTCTGCCTTCTGCCTGACAGCCAATTGTCAATCCATGTTAGTACCTTGCCTCGAAAACCATGGGCCCTTATTTTACTCAGCAGTCTCCCGTGAGGCACCTTATCAAAGGCCTTTTGGAAGTCAAGATAGATAACATCCATTGGCTCTCCTTGGTCTAACCAATTTGTTATCTCTTCAAAGAATTCGAACAGGTTTGTCAGGCACGACCTCCCCTTACTAAATCCATGCTGACTTGTCCTAATCCGACCCTGCACTTCCAAGAATTTAGAAATCTCATCCTTAACGATGGATTCTAGAATCTTGCCAACAACCGAGGTTAGGCTAATTGGCCTGTAATTTTCCATCTTTTTTCTTGTTCCCTTCTTGAACAGGGGGGCTACAACAGCGATTTTACAATCCTCTGGAACTTTCCCTGACTCCAGTGACTTTTGAAAGATCATAACTAACGCCTCCACTATTTCTTCAACTATCTCCTTCAGAACTCTAGGATGTAGCCCACCTGGGCCTGGAGATTTATCAATTTTTAGACCTCTTAGTTTCTCTAGCAGTTTCTCCTTTGCGATGGCTACCATATTCAACTCTGCCCCCTGACTCTCCTGAATTGTTGGAATATTACTCATGTCTTCTACTGTGAAGACTGACGCAAAGTACTTATTTAGTTCCTCAGCTATTTCCTCGTCTCCCATCACTAGATTACCAGCGTCATTTTGGAGCGGCCAATGTCTACTTTTGCCTCCCATTTGTTTTTAATGTATTTAAAGAAACTTTTACTATCATTCCTAATGTTACTGGCTAGCCTACCTTCATATTTGATCCTCTCTTTCCTTATTTCTCTCTTTGTTATCCTGTTTGTTTTTGTAGCCTTCGCAATCTTCTGACTTCCCACTACTCTTTGCCACATTATAGGCTTTCTCTTTTGCTTTGATGCATTCCCTGACTTCCTTTGTCAGCCATGGCTGCCTAATCCCCCCTCTGATAACCTTTCTTTTCTTTGGGATGAACCTCTGTACTGTGTTCTCAATTACTCCCAGAAACTCCTGCCATTGCTGTTCTACTGTCTTTCCCACTAGGCTCTGCTCCCAGTCGATTTTCATCAGTTCCTCCCTCATGCCCCTGTAGTTACCTTTATTTAACTGGAACACCTTTACATCTGATTCTACCTTCTTTCTTTCAAATTGCAGACTGAATTCTACCATATTATGATCACTGCCTCCTAAGTGTTCCCTTACTTTAAGATCTTTAATCAAGTCTGGCTCATTACATAACACTAAGTCCAGAATGGCCTGTTCCCTCGTTGGCTCCATCACAAGCTGTTCCAAAAAGCCCTCCTGTAAACATTCAATGAATTCCCTCTCTTTGGGTCCACTGGCAACATTATTTACCTAGTCCATCTGCATATTGAAGTCCTCCATGATCACTGTGACCTTGCCTTTCTGACATGCCCTTTCTATTTCGTGGTGCATTTTGTGCCCCTGGTCCTGACCACTGTTAGGAGGCCTGTACATAACTCCCATTATGGTTTTTTTGCCTTTGTGGTTCCTCAACTCTACCCACACAGACTCCACATCATCTGACCCTATGTCGTTTAGTGCTATTGATTTAATTTCATTCCTAATTAACAAGGCAAACCCGCCCCCTCTGCCCACCTCTCTGTCTTTTCGATAGGTTGTGAATCCCTGGATGTTTAAATGCCAGTCCTGAACCCCCTGCAACCACGTCTGTGATGCCTACCACATCATACCTGCCAGTCACAATCTGGGCCACAAGCTCATCTACCTTGTTTCGTACACTGCGCGCATTTATATATAGCACCTTTAATTCTCTATTGACCGTCCCTTTTTGTTTTCTTAGTGTGGTGGACCTTGGTTTACTGAGCCTTTCCATACAGTGTCATATTTTGTGAGATGGGGACTATCGTAACCTCTCCTGAGTTCTGTCTTTTTGTGCTTTTTTGTATTCCTAAGCAACTACGCTTCCCACTGATTACTTCACCTCTTGGTTCCCTTCCCCCCCAATCTCTAGTTTAAAGTCCTATTGACCACCCTATTTACTCTTTTCGCCAGAACACTGGTCCCAGCTCGGTTCAGGTGGAGACCATCCCAACGGTATAGGTCCCCCCTGTCCCAAAACTTATGACAGTGTCCCATGAAAAGGAACCCCTCTTTCCCACACCACTCTTTCAGCCACGTGTTAACTTCCCTTATTTTTGCCTCACTATGCCAATTTGCACGTGGCTTGGGCAGTAATCCGGAGATTATGACCCTTGAGGACCTGCTTTTTAATTTGAATCCTAGCTCTTTATAATCTCGAAACAGGTCCTCTTTCCTAGACTTGCCTATGTTGTTGGTACCAACATGGACCACAACAACTGGTTCCTCCCCCTCCCTCTCCAGTATTCTTTCAAGCCGGTCAGAGATGTCCCGCACCCTAGCACCGGCAGGCAACATACCATGTGGGACTCTTTATCCTGCTCACAAAGGATACTATCTTATCCCCCTGATAATAGAATCCCCTACAATTAGAACTTGCCTATTTACTCCCTCCCCTTGAATGGCCTGCTGAACCATGGTGCCTTGGTCAGCTGACTCATCCTTCCTGCAGCCCTGTTCGCCATCCACACAGGGAGCAAGTGCCTCGTACCTGTTGGACAGGGTCAAGGGCTGAGGCTCCCGAGTTCCTGACTGCTGGTTCCCTTTACCTGCCTGACTTGCAGTCACACCCTGCTGTCCCTGGCCACTGGCAGGATTTAAACTACTTACTCTGACAGGTGTGACTGCCTCCTGAAACAGTGTCCAGGTAAGTCTCCCCCTCCCAGATGTGCCTCAGTTTGAAGCTCAGACTCCAGCTCATCAACTCTGAGCCAGAGGTCTTCGAGCAGCCAACGTTTACTGCAGATGTGGTCGCTGCAGCTCGCAATGGGTTCTGCCAGCTTCCACATAAAACAGCTCAAACACATCACCTGACCACCCATCTCTAATTAATTAATTTGTTTAATTTAAGTTTACGAGTTTAGCTGTGTTTTTTTTAAATTTGGGGCAGATTTGCTTTCAACCAATCAGATCACAGCTTCCCTCTGACATCACTTTTGGAAAAAAATGTGGAAAACTGGAAGTTACCGTTTTTATACTCACACAGAGACTGCTCCTCCTCCTCCGAACGGCTCCCGAAACTAGGCCCGAAGAAAGAGAGAACAAAACAGTAGGGAAAAAGCACCTTCTCCCACTCTGCACCGAATTACCTCACTGCACTAAATTACCAAGTTTCAAATTCCCACTCTGGATGTGTCTTACTTCACTCAGGCTGTGTCTCTTTGACCTGACGATTACAGTCCGCAGTGGTTCTCCCACTCTCGGCCTATGATGCAGCAATTGGTGGGCCCAGTCCACCTCCGGGGGCTTCTCAAAGACACCCTCTCCAACCAACTTCCCAAACATCTTGGCCACATAATCGGTGGCGCTCATGCCTTCGACCCCTCCGGCAGCCCAAGTATTCTTACATTTTGACACCTGGGTCGATTTTTCTGGTTATCCACTCAGGCCTTCAACACTTTTTGGGCCTCCGCCAGCATTGTTATTCTGCCTCCAGAGACATGATCCGGTCACTGTGGTCTGAGACTGCCCTTTCCACCTCCTCAATCATCGCGCCCTGCGACTCTATTCGCTTCTCCACACTTTCCAAGGCCCCATGAAGAAGAGCTACTGCTGCCTTAGTCACCCTGGACAGATCCTGCTGCATTTCCTGCCAGTACTTCTTAAATTTTCCCGAGATGAACTCCATTAACTGCTCCATAGGCAGTGGAGCGGGCAACGATGACACAGCCAGTTCTGTTATACTTCACTGCGTCACGAGGGTTATTCAACTCTTGAATGGGGGCTCTATTCGATTTCAGGCTTGGTATTATAACCCGCTGACATTCCACATCGGGGGAGAAACAAACACGCTTCAATTTCTTTGTACTGTTTCCCACCAAAACGCTCATTAACTAGGTAGAAAGGGCCTCCAAGAGTGAATCACCTTGTATGCAACCGATCTGCTCATGGCCGCCACTTGAAGTCGCATTGGGGCAGTGTTGTTCCATCGGTGGGTCGATGGGACAGAGTGGCCAATAGGCTACGCATCTAGAACCCTGGCTGACGCAAGGTGCCACTATGCGCAAATTGAAAAGAAAGAACTGCCTGTGGTTTTGCAGTCAAGAGGTTTCATCAATACGCCTATGGATGTCATTATTCGATAATCACGGACCACAAGCCTTACATGATCTTTTCAAAGAGGATAAAATGATACTGCCAATAGCTTCGGACAGGATCCAGCAATGGGCATTGCTGTTGGCAGCATACGAGTATATTTTTGAGTACTATCCAGAAGTACAGATTGCTCACTTGGATGCCCTCAGCCGTCTACCGCTGCCTGTACGCCCCCCCTCCCCCGTCCCCGTCAGTAGCAGACAAAAGTTGTCCTGGCTCTATATTTCATGGACACATTACCCATCACGGCTGTACAAATCCACACATGGAGCCAAAAGGACCCCACGTTGGCAAAACTGTGTCACGTCATCCTACATGGCAGACTACAAGGGAAGCTCCAGGAGGATCTGCAAGCCTTTGCAACAATTCAGCATTGAAGACAGCATCCTCCTGTGGGAAGCCCACATGGTCATCCCGCGTAGGAGATTTCCAAAATGAAATTGCTCACCATGAGTTACATGTGGTGGCCAGGGCTCAACGACTTCATTCAGCAAAGGTACAGCAAAGTACGACTTACCAGAAGCATCAGACATTCTCTCTATCAGCCTCGCTCCATCCCTGGGAGTGGCCGAGGCATCCTTGGGTGCACTTACATGCCAACTTCACCGGGCCCTTCCTATGGTCAATATTTCTGCTCCTGATGAATGCCCACTCAAAGTGGATGGATGTCTTCCAACACTTTGTGAATCACCATAATGAAGCTGCGTCAATCTTTCAGCACCCACATTATTCCAGAGGTGTTGGTCACTGATAACGGATCCCCTTCACAAGATAAGAATTTCAAGCGTTTATGCGTACTAATGAGGTGAAACACATTTGAACTGTCCCATAACACCCTTCTTCGAACAGTCTGGTGGTGCATGCAGTGCAAACCTTTAAGCAGGGCATGACAAAACAGACTATGGGGGCCAGTTGAAACAAAACTGTCACGCTTTTTATTCAATTATCAGACTATGCTATATGCCATATGTTATGGCCGGGTTTGCGAGGCAGAGCTACTGATAGACTGACGTTTCCCATCTTTGGCAGGAAGGTGGAACAGAAACAAGACCTCCAGAAGAGGCACATGAGCACTGAAAGCATGACAGAAGAGTCAAACCAAGAGACAAGGTCCACGTCCAAAATTTTGGGGGCGGCATCTGGTGGATACTGGGGACCACAGTCGAGAAAGTGGGGTCAATTTCATAAACGATCAAGACCAGAGAACGGACCATATGTAAGCACGTGGACCACCTCAAGGGAGCCTGCTCCAAAGGTAGCTACAGCGAATGAATCAGTCCCTCGCCCCCTTTCCCCCCGCCCGCATCTGTTAACCAAGGAGCACAACACTCTAGGGACCTGTGCCCAGGTCAGCAAGAGATGGACGACTCAGCATCAGATATGGATACGGAATCCTCTGTACTTTCAGAAGACAATATGGTCAGAGACAGACCTCCGACCCATTCGATAGTTGGCTCAAAAGCGACGCTCCCCAAAATGATATACGCCCCTCCAGGGCCGGTTTAGCTAAGTTGGCTGAACAGCTTGTTTGTGATGCAGAATGAGGCCAACAGCGTGGGTTCAATTCCCATACTGGCTGAGGTTATTCATGAAGGCCCGGCCTTCTCAACCTTGCCCGGCACCTGAGATGTGATCCTCAGGTTAAATCACCATCAGCCAGCTCTCTCCCCTCAAAGGGGGCAGCCTATGACCATCTGGGAATATAGCAACTTTACTTACTTAGTAACAGATGGCCCTAGAGGAAAACTGAAGAAGAGTTATACGGCCTCCAAATGTTAATGATACATGCCTCTCCAACCCAGCCCCACAGCTGAAAGAGGTGCAAAACGGTGTAAGAGACCCTCGTTGCATCCAGCAACAGAGGGACCTTCAGACTATGGGGGGGGGGGGGGGGGGGGGGCCTTGATGTAATGACCCTCGCGTGACCCACAGGGACTACTCAGCTGATCTCCCCATGGGACCCATTAAATACAAGCTCCTCCGCTAATGGGCGGAGGCTCATCAGCTGGGGTTCGTAGAAATCACCTCATAAAAGCCGGCCCGGATTGTGACCTTCATGATCGGTAATCCTGGTTGGGACCTTTGTGCTGCATGCCGTTTTGCGGCATTTTCTTTTCGCTTAACACATATTGCCGTTTGAATTCACCTTCTCGGGCATCCTGAGCCTTTATACAAGCCCATAGAAGGAGGTATCTTTGGCAATCAGTACTATCTCACCCCAGTAAAAAATACATTAATTAGCAATTCAGAGGAAATTCTGACATTCCCTGAACCAGAAATCTCACCTTAAAAATAAAGAGATTTTCAATCACACCACCCTGACCTTCTTGTCTCAATGCAAACAAGTCAATTTGACCTGGTTATACAGTTATTCTGTATTGTCAACGTTGTTGCGCATTCTGCATGTCGCTGAGAACTTCCTACAAACAGTACATGCTACAGAGCATTTGAACCAGGCAACTGAAGGTAATACCACCCATGGTGGAGCAATTAGAATTGAGAACACTCAAGAGGGTGGTATTGGAGGAGCCAAGATGTTTCGAACAGTTGTTAGGCTAGAGGAGATTAGAGATAGGGAAGGGCGAGGCCATGGAGGAACTTGAAAACAAGAATGAGAACTTTAAAATCAAGATGATGCTGAAACAGGAATCAATATAGGTCAGCAAGCACATAGGTGATGGATGAATGGGACTTAGTGCGAATTATAACACAGGCAGCAGAGTTTGGAGTGCATCACGTTTGCAGAGGGTAGAATGTGGCAAGTGGGCCAAGAGTCCATTGAAATAGTCATGTCTAAAGGTAACAAAGACATTGATGAGGGTTTCAGCAGATGAGCAGAGTAGAGGCAGAGGCAGGTGAGTTAGGCCCCAGCTAGAGTATTGGGCTGAACGGCTTCCTCTGTGTTACATCATTCTATGATTCTAAAATAATCTCTAGCAGCCTGTTTGGAGTATACCTAAACACGGCATCACTGTTTTGCATTCTACTGACGTGGCTACGTAGTTCAGCATTTCACTTGGTAATTATTGTTCCATGGGGCAGCATGGTAGCACAGTAGGGGCAGCACGGTAGCACAGTGGTTAGCACAGTTGTTTCACAGCTCCAGGGTACCAGGTTCGATTCCCGGCTTGGGTCACTGTCTGTATGGAGTCTGCACGTTCTCCCCGTGTCTACGTGTGTTTCCTCCGGGTGCTCCGGTTTCCTCCCACAGTCCAAAGATGTGCAGGTTAGATGGACTGGCCATGATAAATTGCCCTTAATGTCCAAGAAAAGGTTAGGTGAGGTTACGGGGATAGGGTGGAGGTGTGGGCTTAAGTGGGGTGCTCTTTCCAAGGGCCGCAGACTTGATGGGCCAAATAGCCTCCTTCAGCACTATAAATTCTATGTCAACTAGACATACCAATTATCAATCTACTAGCCCTCGTAGATAGCTTTCAGCTTTACCATCATTCATTCCAAAATCTGTCAGAATTTGCATATCATTCAATTTTTTCTTCAAATATTCAACTCTTTTGCACTTATTCGGACTGAATATCATCCGTTGGTCTGGATTTCATAAGTGTGCTTGAACAGTGGAGTATATTTTCATTTTTAACGTTAAATACAAGTTCTGTTACTAAATAGATTATAAAACAAAACCCATTTAGTGCAAATATTTCTCTTTAACTTAATGCAAAAATAAAATTACACTTCACTCTCCTTTCAACTTCAAACCTGGACGTTAATGCAACCCAGATTGCTGGAATGAAAGTTTCTTCTCGCCTGCTTATATAGAATCATTCTAACTCCGTTCCGAATGAGCTTAAAACTGTTGACAGCCTTATTAGAGCACGTTTCGATGGTTTAGAAAATGAAAAACATCGTACAGTAGGTGGTGTTCTTCAGTGCTGTGATTTACACATATTGTTAGGGTAGGCTGGAAATTAGTTGAAAATATGGGGGGGATTTTATAATGCCTATAAGAGCAGGAGATAAGGTAGATAAAGTGACTTAATTAGCTAGGAGCTGAAATTACGCTTTCCCAATGGCAGGTTCAGATCTAGAGATTAACTCAAATGTTATGTTGTGGTGGGTTGAGTCTAAAACCCTTTTGTAATTACGTCCTACTTTTATGATGAAGTCAGCAGTTCATGACAATCTCATAGCACCCGGTTCATGTTCATTTAAAGGTGGCATGCAACAGTCAGCTTTATGCAGTTGTTTCTGAGCTCAGTGTTTTCCTTGTTGGACCCTTGGCACAAGGGAGGGAAGCAGAATCAAGACCAGCCTTGTGTGCGCAGGTGAGGGGGGGAAAGAGAGAGAGAGAGAATGAATCCAAGAGAAGACAAGAGGGAGGGATCAAGGGCATGGAGGACTGAATTGAGAATGGCCTGGGTGTGGTGGAAACCCGTGATAAAATGAGGGGCCAAAGGGTAAGTGTCAGAATTGTCTACATGTGGGTCCATCTCAGGATTTTGGCTGACAATAGTCCTTACAAAGCTTTGAGATCACCTATAACATTTCAATTATCCCCGCTGAGAGTGATCTCCGACAATGGCCTTTGCAACGCATAGAAGGGAGGATCAGCTGAGCCTGCAAGTCCAGCTATGTCCTACAGAGTGGCGAGTACAACACTGGACATTAACATGAACATTCAATCAAGAATGAATACAAAGAAGCATTGTTTTCTCCACAATAACGTGAGGTGATGGTGTTGTGGAGTACTGGTAATGTCACTGGACTAGTAATCCAGAGACCAGGCTACTACTCCAAGGACACACACAGGTTCAATCCAACCATGGCAGCTGCTGGAATTTTAATTCAATTAATAAAAAAATCTGGGATTAAAATCTGTCTTGTGAAACTATTATCGATTGTCATAAATACCCCTCTGGTTCACTTTAGGTGAAGGAAATCTGGCATCCTTATCTGGTCTGGCCTACATGGGACTCCTGACCCACAGCAAAATGGTTAATTCATAACTATACTCTGAAATTGCCCGGCAAGCCACTAAACTCAAGGGCAGTTATGGATAGGCAACAAATGCTGGACTTGCCAGGGATGACCACATCCTATGAAAGATTTAAAAAATAATGAAATGTCCCCAACTCCCCTGTAACCATCAATGTGTGCCAGTCGATGTAGCTCTCTGACTAAGTTAGTCTCAACAAATAACAATGATGCACTAGTGAATAAAGTGCAACCATTATCATTTGAAATATTTACAAGTGAAATTTAAGTTTGAAACACTCGAGCTACCCTTGCGCTCTCAATAATTCCTATGTTAATGAGTAATGGAGTTGGGCAGACAAATTGTTTGCCCAGGAGGCTCTTTTATAACCTACCCGTACCTGCGGCATTCTCGGCAAATTTCACCACTGAAAACCTTCTCCTGTCACATGATTTCATATATCTCCCACACATGCCGCTGATACTTTAAATTTTTTTTAATATAAATAAATTTAGAGTACCCAATTCATTTTTTCCAATTAAGGGGAAATGTAACGTGGCCAATCCACCTAGCCTGCACATCTTTTGGGTTGTGGGGGCGAAACCCACGCAAACACAGGGAGAATGTGCAAACTCCACACGGACAGTGACCCAGAGCCGGGATCGAACCTGGGATCACAGCGCCGTGAGGCAGCAGGGCCTGATACTTAAAATTTTAATTGGAATTGCATGGGAACCAGCAAAAAGCATAAGCACAGCAGTGACACCCACTTCCTGTTCCTCTGTCCGCAATGGCGTGATAGATAAAATTCCATCCATTAATTCCATTTGTTGATAACACACTTCTTTGCCCGCTATATCAGTGAAGATGGTAGCTGCAATTTCTGCTATTAGACTAGTTAACGTCTGCATTAGAATTGTGGTCAGAGAAATTTGATATAATTCTGTCGACCATTTGTCTGTTAGTAACATCAAAGTAATTTCTAGGCTTTTAATCATCTAATTATGTTTGTAGTTTCCTGTTCTAATATGTGTCACCTGCATGGTAACTCCAATTGAGTGCAAACCTGTTCACCAATGTTGGATCCGATCAAGGCCACTTTGTTCCAGACCTTATTGCAGCCTCAGTCGAAACGTAGACATAACAGCTGAATTCCAGAGGCGAGGGAGGTAAGAGTTAAGCAATATTTGACCAAATGTGGCATCGGGGAGCCCAAGTAAAATTGAAGCCAATGGGAATTGGCAAAAAAAACTCCACAGGCTTGAGTTATAAGGACATGTTTGTGGTTGTTGAGAGGTCAAAGATCTTAACCCCAGGACATTGCTGCAGGAGTTCTTCAGGTTCCTGTCCTCAGACAAACCATTTTCAGCTGCTTCATCAATGAAGGCTTCGTTCAGAAATCAGGATGATTGCAAAGATTTCAGTTTTATTCACAACTGAGGTTAGGAAGCAGTCTGTGAACATCAGGACAACTTCAGACTTGGGCTAATAAGTGGCACGCAACGACCATCTTCAACAAAGCTAAACTTAACCACCTTGCATCAACACTATACAGGACAAAGCAGCCCATTTGATTAGCACCCCGTCCATATTAAATATCCACTCCTCCACCAATGAGACATCATGGCTGTGGTGTGTACCATCTCCTTAACTGACGACAGAAACTCGCCAGACTCCTTTGACAACACCTTCCAAGCTTGTGCCCGCCACCACCTAGAAGAACAAGGGCAGAGCATGGGAAAGCCACTACCTGCAAGTTCCCCTTCATGTTGCACACCATCCCGACTTGGAACTATGTTGCCGTTCCTTCACAGTTGCCGAGTCAAGATCCTGGAACTCCCTCCCTGGCAGCACAGTGGGTATACCTACACTGCATGGACTGCAGTAGTTCAAGAAGATGACTTACCACCATTTTCTAAAGGGCAGTTATGGATGGGCAATAAATGCTGGCCTAGCCAGAAATCACCAATGCTCATATTCTATGAATGCATTTTTAAAACGTTAAGATCCTTAAGTGAAAGGTGCAATATGACAATAAGCTGTTGCTACAATAATTGTGTACCAAACGACTCCAAGTTTGTGAATTTGCTTCTGCTAATAGGGTGGTTAGTTTCACTTTTATGGGGTCTATCCTTTACTCGAACTATACCTGACTTGGAAGTATTCTGGACGCAGATATTGGTTACAAAAGGGACCGGGATTGGTATTATAATATTCACTATCTTAGTTTAAGGAGCAAAACAAAAACCTGAACAATTTATTTTCATAGCAAAAAAAATCAATGAGGTACCCTAGCATGTATTCTGTAAGAGTGCAGCACTAATTGAGGAATTTTACAAAGGCTCCGTAGAATATGTCTCAAATGTATCATTATGTCATGTAATATAAACCAGCAGCTACTCATCAAACATAAATAAAGGCCATGGACGCCACAATCCATCACGTGTGTCTTCAATTATCAGGTATTGAAATGTTTTAAGCATTTTACTTATTCCAAATAAAAAATTGAAGGATAGTATGAGAATAATCAAACTGTTTGTCTATTTCAGTGATTTAATTGTCTTCATACTCAAAGCTTTCAGAAAATTCTAGTAAAGAGAGAGCGGAATTCTCCATTTGAGAGACTATGGGTGAATTCTCCCCAGCGGGATTCTCCGTTCCGCTGGCAGCACACCCCTGCCTACTGGTTTCCCGGCAGCATGGGGTGATCACAATGGGAAACCCCATTGGCCGGCGGCGGGAACGGAGAATCGCGCTGCTGGCGTCAGCGCACCACTGAGGAACATGCGACTGAGGAGGTGGAGAATTCACCCCTAAGTGTTGGCGCCAGGGCTGAATTGCGAGAGTTCTTGGTGGGGGCGCCGGTTCCAGAGCAATTCTGGACATACTAATGGGCCAATTCTCCACCCATGTGAAACTAGTGCAATTTGCATTGGCACCGGGGTCGGATTCTCTGGGTTGGAATTGACACTGGGAGCTTGACAAGCTGGAGCTGCTTATAAACACTCCACTCCCCACACACTCTCATTCCAGCCAAGAAGTTGGCACTGACGAGAGCAGTCCCGAAGTTTGTGGATGCAGACCTCTTACGGAAGCTGGATGCGGGGGAGGAGGCGGGCAACAGGCACACGGGTACACAATTCTGCAAAAAGACGAACCGCCTCCTTAGGTCAGCTCAGCTGAGACACCACCTCCATGCCCCTGGCATAACTCCTGTCTCTCAATCACCCACACACCACCGCCCCACTAGAAGCCAATCAAAACCCTTCTGCCAGCATTCGCCTTCCATCCCACCCTTCAGCAAACCCCACCAACTGGATTTTACTCTTTGGCCAAGTGCCTTAACACACACAGACCACCAACAACAGACCCTCTCCGCCACCCCCCATCCAAGTGTCCCACAATGTCCATTATCTGTCCCCCAGGAGAAGATGGTTCATAACCACTGGGAGCATGTGAATGAAGACCAGAGGGGGACTGCCAGACCTATGGATCCTGACTGCTGCCAAGCACAAGAGCGATGGAGTTAGCCGCAGAGGTGGGAGATACAGCTGTCTACCAGGCAGAGGTCGGCATGTCACCCAAGTGAGCCCATAATGCATAGTGATGTCCCTATATCAAGTGAGTCACCCCTCTCCCCCACATCACTCCTTCCCAAGATCTCACCATGTGTCTTGACTTTTGTCTTTCAGGATCACCTTCTGATAAAGCCGGCCTATCTGTAGTACCCCACCCCCAGACACAACTCCAGCATATCCTGGAGGACCAGTCAGGGGCCGACATTGAATTTTCAGCACTGCATTCACCTGCACCCTCCAGCATCCCAAAAACTATCACCTCGATGGGTCATATCTGTGGAGCGGCTCCTGGGACACTTTCTGGTCTGCAAGTCACACATGCTGCGGCACATCAGGTGGAGTTAGTAACTCCTGAGGGAGCAGAAAGTCAGAGGGCTTAGCTGTAGTCCAGACAGGTATCGCGCTTCTGGAAAGATAAATTCCATCACTGGTGGAGACGTAGACCCAGTTGGTTGGGCAGTGGTTAGCACTACTGCCTCACAGAGCCTTGGACCCGGTTCAAACCCGGTCCCGGGTCACTGTGTGGAGTTTGTATATTCTCCCCGTATCTGCGTGAGTCTCAGCCCCACAACCCAAAGAGGTGCAGGGTAGGTGGATTGGCCATGCTAAATTGCCCCTTAATTGGAATTTTTTTTTAAAAGGGATGCAGTGCCAGGGTCTACAGGAGGGGTGTCAGCAACTTTCCAGCGCCTGCAGGTGCAGCTGGAGGAGTCCAACCATCTTCAGGTGCAGGAGATCGTGCCAACAATGCATGGTGCCAAGGCCAACACCAAACAGGTGGAGGCCGTGGGTGAGAAGATCACAGCCATGGTTCATGATGTCCAAGGCTTGGGGAACACTATGCAGTCGGTGGCTGAGGCTCGGCCCAGGGGAGCCCAGACACAGGCAGCCATGTACCAGGCCCACATGGACATTGCTGCAGCACTCCAGAGCTTGGCCCAGTCACAAAGAGTCATGGCTGAGGGCACAAGAGCATTGCCAGCCACTGGATGACCTGGGCCAGTCACAGAGGAACATGTCGCGCTTTCTGTGTTTCATGGAGGAGGGCATCAAGACCCTGGTTGAGACAAGAGCGGGTCTCCAGGACTGGCAGCAGTAGGTGACAGTGGCCTCACCTCCATCCCATGGAGTAGCCTGGGTGCCATCGAACACCCCGAGGGAGGAGGAAGTGATGGGGCCTGTGCTGATGCACCCCGCAGCGGCCGTGTTGGAACTCTAGCACATCTGAATTTCCCCCACCTGATATTAGCACATCTGATGGGCAGCGGGCAGAATAGGATGGCACCTCATTACTTGTGACACCCAAATATCAGCCGGGCTCATCCAGGTCCAGGACCTCACAAGGACGACCACCAAAGGCAGCTCAGGTCACAGGGCGAGAAACACAGCAGGCCGCCGCCACGACTGAAGTGCTGTCTGCGGAAACTCATAGAAGGAGTGGGTACAGCACATATGTTTAAGAGATTAGACTCCAGGTAAGTTTGCACGGATGCAGAACATATGCTACAGTTAGGGATCAGGGCACAATAATGTACATAGACACGATAAAACACCAAAATTTCAGCCTGCCACATATCTCTGCCCGAAGGATGGGAGGTATAGGCTGTGCTTGGTGTAGAGGATGTGCCAGGTTGGGGGGGGGGGGGGGGGGGGGGGGGGGGAGAGAGAGAGCTTGGTGGTGTGGGTGTTGGAGGATGGCACGGGGCAGGGCCCCAAGGACAATCTGACATTCTACCTGGGGTCACCCTCAGAGGTGGCAGGGAACGGTGTGAAGCCACAATGTAGGACAGCTTAGTGAGTTACTGTTCACCATCCCCATTACCGCACACTCTATGTCCCGCCCACTTGACGATTTATGGGCCCATGAGAAGGAATGGCCAGCCGGGATGACCTGGGCGGACATTGGAATGTGATCCCGAAAGCAGGAGTCAGACTTTGTCAGACGATAAGGAGCATCAGAGCTCATCTGACAGCGAGCCATCATCTTCCTCCTTATCATGGTCAAGACCCGCTGAGATTGCCAACCCAGGGCCCTGTAGCGATACTGGTAAGACCCTCGGCGAGGGGGGGGCGTAGTCTCATGTGCGGTGGCCCTGGCGCACACATAGGGCGGCCTCCTGTGCCTGCTTGAGTCCCATGCCCTGATCCTCCTGTCTATCATCCACAACCCCTTCGTCAGATGATCCCTCCTCCATCTGCATGTTCCCCCTCTGCTGCGTGATGTTTGCAGGATCATGTGCACGAACCTCCGAGGACAATATTTGAGAGTGGTCCAGGCACCTGAACTGCATCTTCAGGACGCTGATGCACGGCTCAATGATGCTCCTGGTTGCTGCATGGGCACCGTTATAGTGGTTCTCCACCTCGGTCTGGGACTTCCGGACAAGCATCATTAGCCAAGACCTGAAAAGATAACCCTCGTCGCCCAGGAGCCAATCCCTCAAGCAAGGGAGAGCCTCGAAGGTGCCAGGAACTGACAAGTGCGCCAGGATGTGGGCATCATGCGCACTGCCCGGGTATCGGCGCAGACGTGCATGCTGTGCAGCTGTTGGTCGCAAACCAGCGAAGGCACCGAATCCCGTTGCCCGTGCATCCTGGTGGGCTTGGTCCTGACTGAGGTTTATGTAGTCCGCTACCCGGGCATATAGGACATTCGCAGCAATGCGTATGCACCTGTGTGCCGATGTGTTTGATATCCCAGAGAGGTGCCTTGGAAGACCCCGAGGCAAAAAGGTTCAGTGTGACCGTCACCTTGATGGCCACCAGGAGCAGGTGTCCTCCTCCATTCCCCGCGGTTCCAGGTGCGTCATCATCTGGCACAGATGTTGTTTGGTCTCCCTGGTTAGCCAAAGCCTTTGTCATGCGGTCTGGCAGGTCCTCGAAGGACAAGGACTGATAGTATAAACGTGGCTTGATGTAGCGCCTCCTTTGCACCTAACTCCCCCTCATCCCGTTGAGACGGCCGGTTCTCCAGCTTCATTAGTTGGCCCCTACTCTTCTGGTAAAGCTCCTGTTGTGCAGGGTCCTCCCCGAGCAGCGTCTGTGCCTGCAGCCTACGTGCTTCCGCAAGGACAGCTGCGGCCAGATAGATAGCAAGCATTCCTGGCTGTACTCCAAAATTCATTCTCTGCAGGGGGGGGGGGGGGGGAAGAGAGAAGAAATGTCAGCAAGATGAGGTAGGCTCTGCGGCCCCTGTCCTGTCTCCCCAGTGGGGTCCACTGTGGGTGTCCTCACTGGGTGGGCTGTGTGTTATCCCACCAGCAGGGTGGCACCAGGTTGTGCAGTGGAGAGGGTCAGTGTGTCACCAACCGCCCCCATGCTTAGAGGCTTATGTGCGAGCAAGTTCTACAGATGGGGTTGAGCAAGGGGCTGGGCGTCTGCTGGGGATATAGTTGCAGTGTGATGTGGATCCTGGGTGTGACACAAAGATTGTGACAACCTGACCGGGGGCAGGATGGATGGGAGCCAGGCAGGGCTTGGAGACAGCACAACTGGTGGTCCTGTGAAGTGGGCTAGCTGACTGGTGAGGTCTCTGCCCTGAGAGGGGAAGTGTGCCAGAGAGGGTACCAAAGGCCATGATGCATGTATTGCATGTTGGGATGAGCTCTGTTATTGCCTTGCTTCCCTTGCAGTGCGGCAGCGCTTCTGATGAGTGCACTGAGATGTGGCAGCACCTGGTGTGCCACTGTTAAAGAGTTTGGCCCGCTCATCGCATTGATGGGTCAGCTGGAGTCTGAGGGTTTCCAGAAGGGTGGCCTGGGTGGTCCGCGAAATGACCTGCAAACAATTACAGGGCACAGTGAGCAGTCAGCAGAGTGAAAAGCAAGGGCCTGTAACTTGTACCGAATGTTTGATTTTAAAACAAATACTTCAACAATGTCAGTCAGTGTCCGGCGACGCCGATCCCGAGGGAGGCACCCCGAATCTGCGGAGCGGTCAGCAAGTCACTCCCCCTTACTCCCCCCGGCCCTAGCCGCCACCCCCAGCAAGAACAGCGGTTTTTAATAATTTTACAAACTTTTCTGACCTTTTCTCTTTCCCTCAGAGCCATGGCACCCTGTCCCCCTTTGTAAATACCTGTAGTAAACAGTGCCATGTTACTCATGCCTGACAAGGGCGGAGCATCGCAAAGGCATGAAGCATAGTGGGTCAAACCCAGTAATGGTATTTCACACATACAAATGCTGGTTTTGCATGCCGCCGCCAGCGTGGAGCGCAAATCGCACTGCCGCCACCAGAGGGGCCCCACAGTATGGCTTTCGGTTTGGCACCAGTCATGAACCTCAATTTACAGTGCACGCCTGATTCTATACCTGATCGTGATTCACGTTTCTGCCGTCGTGGGGCGAAAAATCTAGGTGATAGTCTTCTGCTTTTAATTTAAATCTGCAAAGCGTCATATTCGCACAGATAGTACAATGTTTGTACCAGCGGTTTTAGGTTCAGTGCAACCAGCGAACTCCATTCAACTTGACATAGTTGGGTGAATTGTGAGTTTATAGCAATTTTCACTATCATCATAGAATTTACAGTGCAGAAGGAGGCCATTCGGCCCATCGAGTCTGCACCGGCTCTTGGAAAGAGCATCCTACCCAAGGTCCACACCTCCACCCTATCCCCATAACCCAGTAACCCCACCCAACACGAAGGGCAATTTTGGACACTAAGGGCAATTTAGCATGGCCAATCCACCTAACCTGCACATCTTTGGACTGTGGGAGTAAACCGGAGCACCCAGAGGAAACCCACGCACACACAGGGAGAACGTGCAGACTCTGCACAGACAGTGACCCAAGCCGGGAATCGAACCTGGAGCCGTGAAGCAACTGTGATAACCACAATGCTACCATGCTGTATCATAAAATACAATCATAGCATGGTTACAGCATAGAAGGAGGCCATTCGGCCTACCATGTCTGTATCCAAGAAAAATTCACCTACTCCCACACTCTCTCTCCCCCCCCCCCCCACCCCTGAAAATTTGTTCTCTTCTGATAATTATCAATTCGCCTTTAAAGGCCACAATTTTAATCCACCTCCACCACTCTCTCAGGCATTGCATTCTGGATCCTAAATTCTCACTGCATAAAGAAAAGTTTATCTTGTCACTGCATAGGCAAGTCCAACCTTCAACGGTCTCTTTGCATTAATACTTTGACTATGTCTTTGATCACCACACCCAACTTCTCCCTTACTTTCTGTTTGGTGTCCCCTGGTTTCCCCCATCATTCACTTTGTGAAATGTTGTTACGTGAAAAGCACAATTAAAAAATTGTGGCTCTTTATGAATCCATTTGAACACAACTTATTCCAGGTGACTCATACTTCCTATCAGCCAATCACAGAATGGGTGTGGAAAGATCTGTGGTTAGGCCCATTTCACTCTTCCAAATAAGATGGGCCATTTAAACAGTTTGCCTGGAGGTGGGGGAGGGGGAAAAGAGCCAATTATTTATATTTAGTACATCCTCTTTCCACATCATTGTCTAACCACTTACCGGCATTTTCAACTAAGAGTAAATTAGTAGACTAATTCACCTAGCTATCGTCACGCGGAGATACTACTGTTCCACAGTTCAGGATCAAAAGTAGCATAAAAAGAAAACTTGTGACTTCCAGTGGCGGCTATGTGGTAGTGAGTAGTCACCCTCGCAGTGGCTCCCGCCAGGGTGCTTCGTTTTTGGCCATTTCCGTCCAGTTTTTGGGTGAGTTTGGGGTGAAATTTGAGTAGTTCGATGGGTAAGGTCCCCACATAAAAGTAATGCCCAACAAGTATAATACAAGGCAGAATGTGGGTCGTCAGACTCAGAAGCCCCTCAACCCTTGCTGGTGGAGAAAATGGCAGAGGTTCCTGCTGCGACTTTGGCCATTCCATGGATGATCGAATGCTGGCAAGCTTCTTGGTGGATAAATTCAAAATGCAGCAGCAGGCGGTCTCCAAGGACCTTGAGAAGGTTTTATCCCCCATCTGCGGCTTTGGAGATAATGGATCGGAAGGTAAAAAGAGCAAGGTGCGGTGATACAAACGGTGGAGGTGGCACCTTCGGACCAGAGTGACCGGATTGTTTCCCTGGAGGTGGACATGGTTGCTGGCTAAAGGGCATAAAGCATTGAAGGCCAAGATGGACGATCTAGAAAACCGCTCCAGATGTAAGAGTCGATGGGCTGAAGTGTCCAAATCCTAAGGACTAAATGTCCAAGAGTTTGGAAAGATGGTGGGGTGGAAGGATTGCCATCCCCTCCCGAATTAGACCGGGCCCACTGGTCGCTAAGGTAGAAGTCGCAACCTGGGGAACCATCACAGGCGATCATCGTCAGGTACCAAGACAAGGAACGGGTGCCGAGGTGGGTGAAGAACCACCAAGACTCTAGATGGGAGGGCCACACCACGGGATATATCAGGACTTGGGGCAGAACTGGCTAGAAGGCATGCGGCACTCAACAAGGCAACGGCCGCATTGTACAAAAGTAATGTAGGGCAGCACAGTAGCACAGTGGTTAGCACAGTTGATTCACAGCTCCAGGGTCCCAGGTTCAATTCCCCGCGTGGGTCACTGTCTGTGCGGAGTCTTCACCTTTTCCCTGTGTGTGCGTGGGTTTCCTCCGGGGCTCCGTTTCCTCCAACAGTCCTAAGATTTGCAGGTTAGGTGGATTGACCATGATAAATTGCCCTTAGTGACCAAAAAGGTTAGGTTGGGTTACTGGGATAGGGTGAAGACACGGGTTCTCTTTCCAAGGGCTGGTGCAGACTCGATGGGCCGAATGGCCTCCTGCACTGTAAATTCTATGTGCGATTCGGTATTGTGTTCACAGCTCATCTTCGAGTCACTTTTAAGGAAAGGGACAATTACTTTGATGCATGGGAGGAACATAGAACATTACAGCGCAGTACAGGCCCTTTGGCCCTCGATGTTGCGCCGACCTGTGAAACCACTCTAAAGCCCATCTACACAATTCCCTTATCGTCCATATGTCTATCCAATGACCATTGAATGCCCTTCGTGTTGGCGAGTCCACTACTGTTGCAGGCAGGGCATTCCACGCCCTTACTACTCTCGGAGTAAAGTCCTATATCTATCTCCCCTCAATTTAAAGCTATGTCCCCTCGTGCTAGACATCACCATCCGAGGAAAAAGGCTCTCACTGTCCACCCTATCTAATCCTCTGATCACCTTGTATGCCTCAATTAAGTCACCTCTTAACCTTCTTCTCTTTAACGAAAACAGCCTCAAGTCCCTCAGCCTTCCCTCCATACCAGGCAATATTCTGGTAAATCTCCTCTGCACCCTTTCCAATGCTTCCACATCCTTCCTACAATGCGGCAACCAAAATTGCACGCAATACTCCAAATGCAGCTGCACCAGAGTTTTGTACAGCTGCAACATGACCTCATGGCTCCGAAACTCAATCCCTCTACCAATAAAAGCTAACACACCGTACGCCTTCTTAACAACCCTCTCAACCTGGGTGGCAACTTTCAGGGATCTATGTACATGGACACCGAGATCTCTCTGCTCATCCACACTGCCAAGAATCTTACCATGAGCCCAATACTCTGTCTTCCTGTTATTCCTTCCAAAATGAATCACCTCACACTTTTCTGCATTAAACTCCATTTGCCACCTCTCAGCCCAGCGCTGCAACTTATCTATGTCCCTCTGTAACTTGTAACATCCTTCCGCACTGTCCACAACTCCACCGACTTTAGTGTCATCTGCAAATTTACTCACCCATCCTTCTACGCCCTCCTCCAGGTCATTTATAAAAATGACAAACAGCAGTGGCCACAAAACAGATCCTTGTGGTACACCACTAGTATCTGGACTCCAGTCTGAACATTTCCCGTCAACCACCACCCTTTGTCTTCTTCCAGCTAGCCAATTTCTGATCCAAACTGCTAAATCACCCTGAATCCCATGCCTCCGTATTTTCTGCAGTAGCCTACCGTGGGGAACGTTGGGCGAGATTCTCCACTCCCGCGCCGGTTGGGAGAATCGCCTGGGCCGCCAAGATTTCCCGGGACGCCGGTCCGACGCCCTCCCGCGATTCTCCCAAGCGGCGGGAACGGCCCGGTCGAGTTCCGTGGGCCGGAGAATTGCCGGAGACACCCAAAATGGCGATTCTCCGGCACCCCCGCTATTCTCAGGCCCGGATGGGCCGAGCGGCCAGGCCAAAACGGCGGGCTCCCCCCGGCGCCGTCCACACCTGGTCGCTGCCATCGGGAACAGCGCGCGAACGCTGGGGGGTCAGCCTGCGGGGGGGCGAGGGGGGATCCTGCACCGGGGGGGTACCTCAAATGTGGGGTGGCCCGCAATCGGTGCCCACCGATCGTCGGGCCGTCCTCTCTGAAGGAGGACCTCCTTCCTTCCGCGGCCCCGCAAGATCCGTCCGCCATCTTCTTGTTGGGCGGACTGAGAGGACGGCAACCACGCATGCGCGGGTTGGCGCCGGCCAACCCGCGCATGCGCGGATGACGGCAGTTATGCGGCGCCGGCCGCATCATCTATGCGGCGCCGACTTTACGCGGGCGACAAGGCCTGGCGCGTGTAGATGACGCGGCCCCGATCCTAGCCCATTGTCAGGGCCTGTATCGGTCGGGATTGGGGCCGTTTTGCGCCGTCGTGAACCTCGACGGCGTTCACGACGGCGGGGGAGTGGAAAATCCCACCCCTTATCAAACGCTTTACTGAAATCCATATACACCACATCAACTACTTTACCCTCATCCACCTGTTTGGTCACCTTCTCAAAGAACTCAATAAGGTTTGTGAGGCACAACCTACCTTTCACAAAACCGTGTTGACTATCTCTAATCAAATTATTCCTTTCCAGATGATTATACATCCTATCTCTTATAAACCTTTCCAAGACTTTGCCCACAACAGAAGTAAGAAGGAGGCGGATAAGTTTATAAAGAAACATGGACTGGGGGCAAACTAATTGTTAATTGTTAGTGCATTTTTATCTGTATTTATTGCGGGATTTTTGTTTTGTGGGTGAGGATATGCAGTTATAGGGATTTGCTGGGGGGGGGGGGGGTTCTGGGCAAGTTTGGGGTTTGCATTTTGTATTTTTGGGGTTGTTTGTTGATGGGTGTTTTTCTCTTTTGCCCTCTCTTTTTATATTAAAGTTGGATATCGGAAGGGGGCGGGCTGGTTGTCAGTATGATTATCTTTTTGGTTTTACCCTGTGCGGGGGTCACCCTGCTGGTTGTAAAGTTAGTTAACGGGAGCGGAGGAGTGGGGGTATCTGCAGCTCATTACTTTAGAGTTTCCTTTTAGGTAAAGAGGTGAGGAGTCTTGTTTTGGGGTGGGTTGTGGAGGAGGAGGAGGATAGGAGTTTTTGTTCTCCTTTTGGCTGTTTGTTTATTAAAGTGTGGTATGGCAGGGTGGGATGTGTGGAGGGGTAGACTGCTGATGGTGATGAGTTCTTTCTCTTTATTTTGGTTTTATATGGGGATTTGGTGGCCATTTTGCGTGGGCCTAGTGTCGGCACTCGTTGAGGTGCTGCTGGATTACTCCACAGGATAGGAAGAGCTAGCTCTGAGGGTGGTAGGCAGGGGGGGGGGGGGGGGAAAGAGGCCCCCTGTCCAGTTTGTAACTTGGATTGTAAGTGGGTTATACAGCCCAGTAAAAAAAAGTCAGTGTTTGTGCACTCGAGAAGGTTGAAAACTGATGTGGTGTTTTTACAGGAGACCCATTTACAGATCAAGGGCTAAACAAGGTTACGGAAAGGCTGGGTGGGTCAGGTATACCATTCGGGTTTCAATGGTAGGGCCCGGCGGCCTGCAGTGTTGGTCAACAAGAGGGAGTTCTTTTCAGCTGCTAAAATGGTGGCCAGCCCAGGTGGGCGGTATGACAGTGGGTTGTTGGCGGGCATGTCTGTGGTACTGGTCAACATGTATGCACCAAACTGGGATGATATGGCATTTATCAAAAAGGTGCTGGCTTCTATCCCGGATCTGGATTCATGTCAATTAATTCTGGGGGTGGTGGACTTCAATTGTGCTTTGGATCCTAGGTTGGATAGGTTAAGTCCAAAGTCTCTGAGTCCACCAGGGGTAACAAAGGAGATGTTGATCTTTGTGGAGCAGATGAGGGGTGCAGATGCATGGAGATTTCTGTATCAGAGGGATGAGGTTTTTTTTCTCTCCCATGTCCATCGGGTCTATTCCCAGATTGATTTTTTAATGGTGGGTAGGTCTCTTCTTCCTGGGGTGAAAGGGGCGGGGTACTCAGCGATCATTATCTTTGTTAATGCTTCTCATTTGGTGGATCGGATGTTCGAGCCGAGCCCCTCTCAGCGACCCCCATGGTGATTGGACACGGTGTTGCTGGTGGACAAGGAATTCTGTGAGCGTATATCCTCTGCCATTGGAGAGTACATTGAGTTCAATAGAAGCAAGGAGGTCTCATCTTCCAGGCTGTGGAAGCACTGAAGGCAGGCGTTACGGAGGAGATAATACCTTCAAAGGCGCATAAGGATAAATCTGGAAGGGTGGAGAGGCAGAGGCTGGGGGATTCCATTCTCGAGGTGGACCGCCAGTACTCGATTGCCCTGACACCGGAGTAGGAAGAAACTGCAGAAGGAGTTTGGGTTGCTCTTAATAATAATAATCTTTATTGTCACAAGTAGGCTTACATCAACACTGCAATGAAATTACTGTGAAAAGCCCCTAGTCGCCACATCCCGGCACCTGTTCAGGTACACGGAGGGAGAATTCAGAATGTCCGGCACATCTTTCGGGACTTGTGGGAGGAAACCGGAGCGCCCGGAGGAAACCCACGCAGACACGGGGAGAACTTGCAGACTCCGCACAGACAGTAACCCAAGCCGGGAATCGAACCCGGGACCGTGGCGCTGTGAAGCAACAGTGCTAACTATTGCTATACCGTGCGGCCTGATAATCCATGTTGAGTTTTCCCAAATTCCTCACTTATAGATCACCTCATTCAATAACATTAAAATAACATCATAAATGGACTTAAAAGATCTCCATCTCCTTTTATATATATCTCAAGGATAATTCTTGCCAAGCATTCTTACTCCCAAGCCCTTAACTGGTTTAGCACAGGGCTAACTCGCTGGCTTTGAAAGCAAACCAAGGCAGGCCAGCAGCACGGTTCAATTCCCGTACCAACCTCCCCGAACAGGCGCCGGAATGTGGCGACTAGGGGCTTTTCACAGTAACTTCATTTGAAGCCCACTTGTGACAATAAGTGATTTTCATTCATTTCATTAACTGTTAAAATCAAATTTTGCTCACCTTGACATGTATCAGTGTGTTCATTTTGTCCTGACTGTTTTAAAGTCAGTTTCTCTGTGGAATATGTGTCAATGCCTTGATGATCTAAAAATGTTGTGGTGAATTCTCCTCCAGCGGGATTCTCCGTTCCACCGGCAGCACAACCCAGCCCACAGGTTTCCCGGCAGCATGGAGGGGTGCCTACAATGGAAAATCCCAATGACCAGCGGCAGGATTGGGGATTCCCATTGCCAGTAACGGCATGCTACTGAGAAACAAGCCGCTGGGGAGGCCAAGATTTCACCCCGTTATCCCATTCTACTAGCTACAGGAAGCATTCCGTGTCATGCTATTTGTCAAGTAGGTGCACATGACTGAAACGCGTTCTTCAGTGTATTTTGCGGGCAAGGTGGCGAACCAGCTGGGGCACTCGAGGGGAACCTTCTATGAATATGGGGAGAAGGCCAGTTGCCTTTAAGCATACCAGCTGATGCGGCAGGCTTGCCTCCCAGAAGATAAGGGAGTCAGGTGATGGGTTGGTTTCCGCCTTAGGGATGATTAATGTGGCGTTTGAGGCCTTTTAAGTCAGAGCCTCCAGGAAAGACTATCGGTGATGCAGTTTTTGGATTGGTTTTCCTTCCCAGTGGTGAAGCAGGGGAGGAGGGAGGAGTTGGAGGTGATGTTGGGACCTGTGAAGGTTATGAAGTGTATCGGATTAATGCAGTCGGGTAAAGCTCCAGGTCCGGAATGGGTTCTCTATCAAATTTTATTAAAGTTTGCCGGTCAGTTGATCCCACTGTTGCTGGATATGTTCAATGATTCCTTGGCCCAAGGGTGTTGCCAGCCATGTTGGCGCAGCCATCAATTTCCCTGATCCTGATGAAGGATAAGGATCCAATGGAGTGTGAGCCATACTGACTCATTTCGTTGTTGAATGCAGACAAAAAGGTTTTTTTTAAATAAATTTAAAGTGCCCAATTAATTTTTTTTCCAAAAAAGGGGCAATTTAGTGTGGCCAATCCACCTCCCCTGTTCATCTTTGGGTTGTGGAGGTGAGACCCACGCAGATACGAGGAGAATGTGCAAACTCCACACGGACAGTGACCCAGGGCCGGGATTGAACCCAGGTCCTCAGCGCCGTGAGGCAGCAGTGCTAACCACTGCGCCACCATGCTGTCTGGGACCCGAATGTGTTGGCAATGCGTTTGGTGCCCTGCCTTCCAGGAGTGATTTTGGAGCAGAGGGGTTTTGATAAGGACCGGCAGTTGTCGGTCAAATACGGAAATTGTTAAATGTCATTCTGTCCCCCTCCCAGTGCCTGAGCCTGAGGTGATTATTTTAATGGATGCTGGAAAAGCGTTTGATAGGGTTGAGTGGGGGTATTTGTTTGAAATACTTGGAAGGTTTGGCTTTGGGTCAAAATGTATAGCATGGATTCGGATCTTGTACAGTGCCCCAAACACTTGTGTATGTACGAATGCCCTAATTTTGGGTTATTTCCAATTGAACAGGGTTACATTGCAGGGTTGTCCATTGTCCCCACTTTTATTTGCCTTGACTATCGAGGCTCTGGCTATTGCGTTGAGGTCAATCACTAGGTGGACGGGAGGGGGAGGGGAATAGGGTATCTTTATATGTAGATGATCTGCTTCTGGAAATCACGGACCCACTCCCCAATGTAGAGAAGACAATGAAAGCTGAGTTTTGGCTCCTTCTCTGGGTATAACCTGAATTTAGGCAAAAGTGAATACTTTCCGGTGAATCTCCCAGGGAGGGGAGCTGATCTGGGGAAATTGCCATTTCGCCTTGCCAGGTCTATTTTCCGTTATCTGGGAATCTGTGTGAACCACAATTGGACCTCACTTCACAAACTATGACGAATGGAGTTAAGGTCACTTGCAAAGATGGGATGTCCTCCCTCTGGCCTTGGAGGGCACAGTGCAGACTGTGAAAATTAACGTCCTTCCGAGATTTTTGTATTTATTTCAGTGTCTCCAGTCTTTCTCCCCCAATCTTTCTTTTGCAGGGTCAATAAGATAGTATCCTCCTTTATTTGGATGGGCAGGACCCCACGGATTCGTAGGACTTTTCTACAGAGAGAGAGGCATTTGGAAGGGGTTTGGCGCGACCCAATTTGTTTTATTATTGGGCTGCAAATATTGTAACGGTGCGGGGGTGGCTTAGGGATCCAGATTCTATATGGGAGCAGATGGAGGCAGGCTGGTGTAGAGGTTCGGGTTTGAGGGCCCTGGTCACTGCCCCTCTTCCATTTTCCCCTGCAAAACTCACCATGAGCCTGGTAGTGGTTGCCACTTTGACGATTTGGAGCAGTTTGTTTTTATAAATTTAGAGTACCCAATTCATATTTTCCAATTGAGCGGCAATTTAGCGTGGCCAATCCACCTACCCTGCATATCTTTGGGTTGTGGGGACAAAACCCACGCAAACACGGGGAGAATGTGCAAACTCCTCACGGACAGTGTCCCAGAGCCGGGATTGAACCTGGGACCTCTGCACCGTGAGGCAGCAGTGCTAACCACTGCACCACCGTGCTGCCGCAATGATTTGGAGCAGATTAGGCAGCAGTTTAGGCTGGGGTGCATGCCAATGTTGGACCCTATTTGTAGGAACCATCTGTTTGTTCCGTCTGGCTTGGACTCGTCGTTCAGGGCTTGGGGGAAGGAGGGATTGGAGAGGTTTAGGGACATGTTTATTGAAGGGAAGTTTGCAGGTATGGAGGAGTTGTTGGAGAAGTTCCACCGCCAAGGAACTAATGTATTTACGTACTTGCAGGTTCATGACTTTTTGCGTGAAGAGATTCCTTCATTACCCTGGCACCGTTGCCCTTGCTCTTGGATAGGGTCCTGTCCCTGGCCGAGTTCGGTGAGGGGAGGATTACAGATATCTATGGCTGGATCCTGTCGACGGAGCAGGCTTCGTTGGAGAAAGTGGGAGGGTGAACTTGGTCCGGTTTTTGATGGTGAGGGTGGGATGAGCAAGGGCGGTGTAGGGTGAGGATTTTCACAGAGTCAACGCCACCTCCTCTTCTGCTAGGTTCAGCTTGAGCCTGTACAAGGTGGTGCACAGGATGCACTTGACCAGGGCGCAGATGAGTGGTTTCTTTTTGGGGGTGGAGGATAGGTGCCATCATTGTGCTGGGGGGCTGGCGAATTATACTCACATATTTTTGGGCTTGCCCTAAACTTGCAAGCTTCTGGGTCTCCATTTTCAGCACAATGTCGGGGATTTTCAATATTCAGCCTTGCCCGTTGGTGGCTATCTTTAATGTATCGGACTCACCGGTGCTGCAGATGGGAATGAAGGAGGGCATCCTCGCCTTCACCCCCTTAATAGGTCGGAGGTGAGTTCTGCTTGGGTGAAGGTGCCCAGTGCCTCGGCCTGGCTGAGTGATCTGTTGGAATTTTTGTACCGTGAGTCGGTTAAGTATACCATTAGGGGGTCGGTGGATGGGTTCTACTTGAGGAGGCAGCCTTTCATCTCCTTTTTCAGGGAATTAGCTACCGTCAGTTGCTTGGGGGGGGTGGGGGGGGGGGGGGGGGGGGTGTTCATTAAGTTTTGTTTGTTCATGAGGGATTGTGGGGTAGTTGTGGGTGGGTGTATTTTGCAATGGTGTTTGTTGTATGTTATTGTTTTGCTTTTCCTTGTTATAAGGAAAGCTTCGCTGAATAAAAAAAAATATTTTTTAAGAAATCTCATCTCCATTCAGACGACTGTAAAGGACAATCACAGAATTCCCTGCAGCCCACACCCTTCAGGTGGAATGCAAAATTGTGACAGAGGAAGCAGCAAAGGGGGTTCTAAAAAGAGTGGTGGAGAGAAAAAGAACCTCTGTTTGTATTCAAAATGAATATCAATTGCAGCTGATTCTGAATTACTTAAATACAATAGTTTTGCAAACACAGCCCAATTCTCATCAACTAGATAAATATCTTAAATTAGGCTATTAATTGATTTTATTGCCCTGGTGTACAAATAGTGAATCAGGGCACTCAGGGAAATATAAAAGTCTTATTCCTACTTCATTAACAAGTCTAGTATGACATCTTGCAGTCGGTGCTCACACTCTTCCACTGCCAACAAACTTGAACAAGTTATTGATCAAAACATAGTAGAAAACCTAAGTTTGGGGAGGAGGGGAAATATGCCAGCCTCCCTCCTTTTGTTCATTATTGTGACTTTACTGGAAAAGAATAGAATTAAGCTCCGCTGGAACCCTACTTGAAGTTGATGCTCTAACTTATGAATAATTACGTGGCCCGATTTTAATCTGTTTATAGCCTATTTTAACGTTCTTAACAATCAAATTGTAAGTTTTATTATTCCAATTATGATTCAGTAACACAATTAAATGGGCTGTTCTCAAAAGAAATTGTGCTGACTGTCCAACCTGACAGATGAAGAGGCACCAAAGGACTTGTGGTGCCTTTGGAATGATAGCCCAGGTATATCAGCAGCTTAAGGAGAGGAGTGGAAACTGAAAACAAAAAAAAGCACCCAATTAAGTAATCTCTCAATTAAATCACAATTCTCATCCTATAAGCATCCAAAAAGTTATTATTTTGCAACTGGGTGGAAATGATAGTTTGCATGTTGAATGAGGCAGAATATTATAAATGAAAACACACATATTGTTCCTTCCAGTGCTCGCTTGAAAGGAAAGTGAATTAAGGAAGTTTCAAACCGATACGTGTTGGATGGAGGATAACATATTTATCTTGATGTTCCTAACATATTTCATATTGTCAAAAGTCTAAAAACTAGATACAATTTTATTAAACTGGAATAATAAAATCCTTTAAAATGTTTGAAAAGCAAAATAGCAAATGAGCAAAAAAATGCCCATCTCAAACCACATTTGTTGGTCAGGTAGGTTGGGGCATCAACTTCAACTGGGGCTTCAACTCCAACAGTAGAATTCAAACTGCCTTAAATGTACAAACGCTGGATGTCCTTTTATGTCTTTCAGCTCACTTACACTTGAGGGAGAATTTTAACCCACAAAGACAAGTTGACTTGGGTGAGATAAAATTTTAAAAATATCAAAGCTGATCTAAATCTGCATATTACCAGGTTTAACAAAGGGGGGATAAGCCAACTTGTTCCCAGAAGGCCATTTAAACATTTTGACGAGGCTAGCAGCCTCAGATGTTACCTGTTTTGCAAGTTTAACCCTGGCTAACCATTGTTCCCAGGTCTTGGGAAACCCTCAGCTCTAGGGGAAGCAAAGACAGCTTCTGGGAGATGGTAAATGCCTATGCAGCCTTGTAGATTTCCTCCGGGTGCTCCGGTTTCCTCCCACAGTCCAAAGATGTGCAGGTTAGGTGGTTTGGCCATGCTAAATTGCCCTTAGTGTACAAAATTGCCCTTCGTGTTGGGTGGGGTTACTGGGTTGCGGGGATAGGGTGGAGGTGTGGACCTTGGGTAGGGTGCTCTTTCCAAGAGCCGGTGCAGACTTGATGGGCCGAATGGCCTCCTTCTGCACTGTAAAATTCTATGATTCCTCTTGTGGAAGAATCTAGAAAAATTAGAGACAGTTGGGGTTTTTCAGTTGGTTTTACTGATCTTATTATCATAACAATAGCATCCTCCCCAAGTCAGAAGTTTGTGGGTCCAAGCCATCACTCTAGGGACTTAATTCTATTTATTCAAGCTGATATTTCAGTGCAGTACTGAGGGAATAATGCACTGTCAGAAGTGCTGTCTTTTGGATGAGATATTAAAATGAGGTCCGAGCTACCTATTCAGGTGGAAGTTCACAAGACACCTTTTAAAGCAGTGCAGGAAAATTCTCCCAATGTCCTGGTCACTTGTCTCTCAACCAGGATCACCAAATAAAGATTATCTGGCCATTTATCATTGCTAATCAGCTACCCCATTTTCTACTTTACAACAGCGACTTCACTTTAAAAGCACGTAAATATCTGAGAGGCACAAGGAATGTTGTGACATTGTAAAAGATGCTAGCTAAATGAAAATCCTTTATTTTTTTTTCTGTTTGCCTTTTTAAAACTTATCCTGTGCCCTCGCTACACACACCTTATTGAATGTCAGTCAGAAATCAATTCTGAACTGCACCTTATTGCAATTTTCCAACTGGCCAACAATGTCACTGTTGAGCACAGCATTACGTTGTAGATTACGGACTACAAAATTCATTTACGAGTTAAAGATCAAAACATCTTTCACATTTACACAAAATTGTAAAATTGGGATATTTGAATGTTACTGGGCAAAAGGTTCACCAAACTTTCCTGAAACTGATCCCCTTTCTTTCCACAACTTTGTACAAAATAACACTTTACAAAATTCCAACTGTATTCACTTTTTGGGCATTTCATGCAAACATATTGCCACAACACGTGGGCGCATTCTATTAACCCATTAGATCCTGAAGTGAATATCTCCTTTCAGATCATAAATTAAGATGACTGCTCAAGAAACTATGAACACGAGTAGAACACTATGATTATTGCCACTTTAAACTGCCTTCTCTTGTTCTTCCTAAATTGCATATATGCTGTTGTACAAACTCTTTTTCCTATCTCGATACTCACACGTTGAAAATGAGTCTCACTGCAAATTTTCCAACCTGATACTGTCTAAGCTAAAATAAATGAAATCCCTCACCTTCTTCAGTCTTCCCTTACTCTTGTAGCCCAGGCTTTTAAACTAAACTTAGTATCACCAACTTATGTCTTGATTTACCTTATCTTCCTTTCTACCCATATATAGCAAAAGACTTCCCACTTTCACTCTTTGAAAGTACAGATTTAAATTCCCAACCACAATGCAGAAAATAACTTCTACTCTTAACAGTCACGTTACCTTGGTCTGCTGCACGAACACTAATTACCAGAAATTGAAGGCATAATGCAAAGGTACTCACTATTTCGAATCAAGGATCATAACCTGAGCAATAATGTTCTTACATCTACCATAAAATGTGTTTATTAATTTTCTAAAATATTGTTTCTCTCTCACATACAACTCTTATATTGATAATATGTTTTAAGCGGCAAGTTTTAAAAAAATTAATTTACGGGATGTGGCATCGCTGGTTAGGCCAGCATTTATTGCCCATCCCTAGTTATACTTCAGAAAGTGATGGTGTGGGGCAGCACGGTGGCGCAGTGGGTTAGCACTGCGGCCTCACGGCGCTGAGGTCCCAGGTTCGATCTCGGCTCTGGGTCACTGTCCGTGTGGAGTTTGCACATTCTTCCTGTGTTTGCGTGGGTTTCACCCCCACAACGCAAAAATGTGCAATCTAGGTGGATTGGCCATGCTAAATTGCCCCTTAATTGAAAAAAATGAATTGGATACTCTAAATTTATTTTTAAAAAGGTGATGGTGAGTTGCATTCTTGAACTGCTACAGTCCTTGAGGTGTAGGTACACCCACTGTGCTGTTAGGTATGAAGGTCCAGGATTTTGCCCCAGCGACAGTGAAGGAACGGCGATATATTTCCGAGGTAGGGTGGTGATTGACTTGGAGGGGAACCTCCAGTTTGTGGGATTCCCAGGTATCTCTTGTCCTTCTCGATGGTAGTGGTCATGGGTTTGGAAGTGCATGATATTCCTTCCATCTACAAGCAATAAATGAATATTCTGAAACTTTGGATCAGGGACCCAACTTTAAGAGCGTTTTCTGAACAGAGATGGTATGCAAGGAAAGTGAGTTATAATTCAAAGGGATGAAGGCAAAAAGGTGCACTAAAAACTGGAAAGTAATGCTTTAAAGAAACAGGTCACTGTTTGCATGTCACTACTTTGATGTTCCGGTGTGAGTTAAAGTGCATTCCCTCTGTTATCCTGTTCCAGCTACTGGTAAATACATAAAACAAATATGCATGCTTATATGAGACTGCAGGTAAAGGGAAAATTGCCCTCGGTAGTCCCAGGTCAGATTAGAAATATCATGAATGTATAAAATGTGAGAGAAACTGTATAGTGCCATCGTTGCTCAGCGGGAACACATTCACTATGGAGTTAGAAAGTTTGGGGTTTAAAGGCAACTCCAGAGAAATTAGCACATAATCTAAATGATGTGGAGATGCCGGCGTCGGACTGGGTTGAGCACAGTAAGACGTTTTACAACACCAGGTTAAAGTCCAACAGGTTTGTTTCGATGTCACTAGCTTTCGGAGCGCTGCTCCTTCCTCAGGTGAATGAAGAGGTATGTTCCAGAAACATATATATATATAGACAGACTCAAAGATGCCAGCCAATGCTTGGAATGCGAGCATTAGCAGGTGATTAAATCTTTACAGATCCAGAGATGGGGTAACCCCAGGTTAAAGAGGTGTGAATTGTGTCAAGCCAGGACAGTTGGTAGGATTTCGCAGGCCAGATGGTGGGGGATGAATGTAATGCGACATGAATCCCAGGTCCCGGTTGAGGCCGCACTCATGTGTGCGGAACTTGGCTATAAGCTTCTGCTCGGCGATTCTGCGTTGTCGCGCGTCCTGAAGGCCGCCTTGGAGGACGCTTACCCGGAGATCAGAGGCTGAATGCCCTTGACTGCTGAAGTGTTCCCCGACTGGAAGGGAACATTCCTGACTGGTGATTGTCGCACGATGTCCGTTCATTCGTTGTCGCCGCACGATGTCCGTTCATTCGTTGTCGAATGAACGGACATCGTGTGACAATCACCAGGCAGGAATGTTCCCTTCCAGTCGGGGAACACTTCAGCAGTCAAGGGCATTCAGCCTCTGATCTCCGGGTAAGCGTTCTCCAAGGCGGCCTTCAGGACGCGCGACAACGCAGAATCGCCGAGCAGAAGCTTATAGCCAAGTTCCGCACACATGAGTGCGGCCTCAACCGGGACCTGGGATTCATGTCGCATTACATTCATCCCCCACCATCTGGCCTGCGAAATCCTACCAACTGTCCTGGCTTGACACAATTCACACCTCTTTAACCTGGGGTTACCCCATCTCTGGATCTGTAAAGATTTAATCACCTGCTAATGCTCGCATTCCAAGCATTGGCTGGCATCTTTGAATCTGTCTATATATATATGTTTCTGGAACATACCTCTTCATTCACCTGAGGAAGGAGCAGCGCTCCGAAAGCTAGTGACATCGAAACAAACCTGTTGGACTTTAACCTGGTGTTGTAAAACTTCTTAATGCACATAATCTAAGATGACACTAGTGAGAGAGCACTGCATTGACTAAAGTACCATCTTTAAGACTTAAACCAAGGTCCTGTCTGTATGTGCAAGGAGTTGTAAACAATGCCATCCCAATCATCCAAGAAGGGAAGATGTCCTGGCAACATCTCTCTGAACTAACACCACAAAAACAGATTAATTGGTCATTTAATAATAATCTTTATCGTCACAAGTAGGCTTACATTATATGAAATTACTGTGAAAAGCCCCTAGTCGCCACATTCCAGCGCCTACTGAGGTACACAGAGGAAGGATTCAGAATGTCCAAATTACCTAACAGCACAGCTTTCGGAACTTGTGGGAGGAAACCGGAGCACACGGAGGAAACTCACGCAGACACAGGGAGAACGTGCAAATTCCACGCCCAATCCGGGAATTGAACCTGGGATCCTGACACTGGGAAGCTAACCACTGTGCTACCATTATAGTTGTAGACAAATTGGCATTTTGCTTTTACCTATATAATAGTGACAGCACTTAAAAATAATTAATTGAGATGGGACGTTTGCGAGCTTGGGAGCGCTAGAGGAAAAGTATGAGCTGCCTCTGGGGAATATCTTTATGTATATGCAGGCGAGGGCATTCACGAGACAACAGGTGAGGGAATTTCCGCTGCTCCCGACACAGGGGATCCAGGATAGAGTGCTTTCGGGGGGGTGGGTCGGGGAGGGCAAAGTGTCCGAAATATACCGGGAGATGAGAGAAGAGGGGGAGGAGCAGGTAGAAGAACTGAAAGGAAAATGGGAAGAAGAGCTCGGGGAGGAGATTGAGGAGGGTTTGTGGGCTGATGCCCTAAGTAGGGTAAATTCCTCTTCCTCGTGTGCCAGGCTTAGCCTGGTCCAATTTAAGGTGCTACATAGAGCACACATAACGGGAGCGAGGTTGAGCAGGTTCTTCGGAGTGGAGGACAAGTGTGGGAGGTGCGGGGGAAGCCCGGCGAACCACACACATATGTTTTGGTCGTGTCCGGCACTGGAGGGGTATTGGAGGGGAGTGGCGGGAGTGATCTCGAAGGTGGTGAAGGTCCGGGTCAAGCCAAGCTGGGGGTTAGCTATATTTGGGGTAGCGGATGAGCCGGGAGTGCAGGAGGCGAAAGAGGCCAATATTGTGGCCTTTGCGTCCCTAGTAGTCCGGCGTAGGATTTTACTCACGTGGAAGGAAGCGAAACCCTCCGGCGTGGAGGCCTGGATAAACGATATGGCAGGGTTCATAAAACTGGAGCGGATGAAGTTTGCGCTGAGAGGATCGGCTCAGGGGTTCACCAGGCGGTGGCAACCGTTCCTCGACTATCTAGCGGAACATTAAGGGGAAAATAGATAGCCAGCAGCAGCCGGGGGGGGGGGGGGGGGGAAGGGGGGGGGGTAAATTGTTTGTGTTCTAGATGGGGTGAAGGGGCGGGGGGGGAGCACTATTTCGTGTTATTTTGTTAGTTCAGTATTTTATTTAAACAATGTTATCTATCAGTTATCATGTTACCGTTTTTGTTGATTTGTAAGGGGAAAAATTGTGTTTGAAAACTTTAATAAAATATATATTTTTTTAAAATAATAATAATTCATTGTCTGTGAAGTATTTTGGGAGTCTAAGAGGTGCAATGTGAATATGAATGCTAGCTCCTTCTTTCTATTTACTGATCTGGAACCTTGCAGGACAATCACTACTACACCATCTTTTAATTGGAAGGCCATTCATTTGTCACAAGTGTAGATCTCTGGTAAACAGGTTAAGAACTGAAGAAAAACACCAGCCTTATCACAATAAATTTAGTGCATCTTAGGAAAGCGTTAATATATTATCAACATGTAAAATCCTTTTTAAAATTTGTGATGCAGAGATGATTAAACTGGTACAAGTCTGAAGAAGGGATGGTACATTGCACTTTGGAACAAAACATCTTTTTCTGAATGTTAGCATATGCTGGATCAACCAGGTTGTACAGAATTGGGTAATTTATAAAGTTGTGTTACTGGCAAAATCATATATTAAGTATTTTTTTAATAAGATAATACTCCTGGTGTCTCTCTCTCCAAAGAGAGCAGTTCTCAGACTTGAACATTAGAAGAGAGGTATTGTATCCTACCTGTAATTATGTTGAATGACGGTTGGCTTCAGTCACTATTTACTGCATATTGCTAGCCATTGTTTTTAAGAATAGAGAAATTAAATGGATACTATTAAAAGACTGAAAAAAATGATTTACTACGGTTTCTAGTTTCTTTTTATGAATGGATTAATCTTGCAAAATTCAACCCTGAGACTCACTTGTACACTGAATGGAGATGAAGAGATTGAAAGAAAAGTCCAGCAGACCCAACAGCACCTGAAGGAGGAAAAATAGGTTAAAGTTTCAGCTGTCGACTCTTTGCCAGAACTTTTCTGGCAAAAGCTCTCCATTCAATATGTTAACCAAACTTTCCGGTTGAGATGCTCACAGATCTGCTGTTTATCTGCAGCATTTCACTTGTATATTTGTTTTAAATGGTTTCTTTAGTGACAACGTCCTGAAATACTCAGGAACCTGCTCACTATGAGACAGTGTATATTCAGGTCAGGTATTGCTATCGGCTGTATCACCTTTTTCACTTACATATTTACATCTATTGCACTTAGTGAGTCCACAAGGAAAAGTTGAGAACAAAAGTTTGATTCCAGATTAAAGTTACTAAGAATTTATTATTAATGTAAAAATAGCCAATGATGAGTTGATTAATCTAATTCAATCCTTGGTCCTTGTTAAAATGTGTTAATTGGTTCTCCCAATTTATGATGTCACTAGGGCCAGAGGATTGAATACAATATGGTATTTTTTGCCAACTATCATATGCTATATCCAATGCAATCTCTTCATCATCGAATACTCAATGCACACTGCGCTACCCTGCCACAATTCACTCACACGCTTCAACCTGTGACCTTGGTGAGCCAGTACAGTAAAACAAAAATGGAAGGTTCCTCTTTGGGAGGGTATGACGATGTGGGTTGAACAGTCCTGCCCTTTGTACAGTACACTCCCTACAAAAGAGATAACATCGTTCCTGCCCATCAGATCTCATTTGTCCCCGATCCATTCATTCCACTCTCCCGCTTACGCGATCTGGGCCCAGTTCACAACAACTTTTTTTTTAAAGATTGCCTGTATCGATTCGGAGTTTATCTGGCCGATGCCCTGGATCGCTGTTATTCGCCTTCACACTTGCTGAAGGCATGGACTAAATTAAATGGTTTTTTTTGGGGGGGGGGGGGGGGGGCGGCGATGCAAGGGGTGCAGTACCTACATTCTCGCAACTTTCTCTAATCCGAGTTGTGGATTTCTCCACCACCACATAAAATGTTTCTAAACTATCAAGTTATTATATGCTGTGTATTTCCCCCAAAAAGCTGCAATGTTTTTAAACGAGGCCGAAGTTGGTCAATTTGATTAGAAAATTGTGCCAACTGCTGGGTTGGAATCGAGCACTCAAACTTGGGATAGTTGCCCTCTTTGGTTCGATGGCTCTGCGGGCGAACAGGGACATTGATAAGAGCCCGAATGTTACTGACAGAGCCAGGCGGAGTTCGCGATCTGTCTGTGTGAGCCCAGACTGCTTGGGGATCACACCCCTGCGCTGTTCTGCGCTCAGCTCCCGGCCAACTGCGCTCCATGTATTTCCGAGTCTCTCTCTCCGTGCGATCCCCAAGCCATCACCATCATCAGAAACAAAGCGAGCCCGATCTCTCCCCCAGCACCGGAGCCCGGGTACAATCTTACCTTCGGGGCCTGTTAATTACTGAAGCTCTCCCTGTCCCCTCCGCTCCTCCTCCTGACCGGCTGCTTGACGATCCCGGGGACGAGGAGAAAGAGCAGCCAGAGGGATTTGTTGGGAGTGATTGGTGAAGAAATTGAGATTTCCCCGGAGTGTCTTTGCGCAGCCACGCCGCCGCCCTGTAACACAATTTCCGTCATCTGTATCAACAACCTCCTCCACCCTTAAAAGGGCAATGACCCTTCTTGCCCAGACCCCCTATTTAATGTCAGATAGACGTTTTGTCATCACTTTTTAAAAATATAAACGCAGCCCTCCCACCGAGGTACAGTCCTGGCAGTTTGCATTTTTGTTACCAAATCCTACCTCGTGGATTAATAATTTTTAACTAGAGTGGCTTGATTGCGAGTGGGGCCCATAAACTGCTAAATTATCAAACCAATTAATTTTAAAAGTAGCATTAATTAAAAAACAATAATGCAGTAACTAAAAAAGCAACAAAAATCTTATATGCAGTGGTCGGTCACGATATTATCTCTGCAAACAAAATGGTAATCTGGAAGGGGGGGGGGGAGGTTTGTAGGGGTAGTAGGGTCTTCTGTTCCTTTGCACAGATCGTAGCTCAGGGTGGCCAATTTTGTATAAAACACACCTCAAATACCAACTTCTGCAGAGCTACAGATAAGTTTTCCCAAATCAACGCATGGCAGGGAATGCGAGCAATGCTCCATTTTTAAATCCTGAGATGGATATCCTCCCCCGTTAGGAACTTCACTCCTGCACACTCACATGCTCGCATTCACCATCTTGTGTCGCACTAGACTTGGTTCTGCAGATAATTTACAGGCACTGAGCCACCAGGTGTTCTCCACAGTCCGGTTAGCATCCGTCCTACATGAAAATTTTAGGATCATGGGCAGCCAGTCACTGATAAACTACCCATTTATAACTCACCCATCAAAGTTTGCAATCCAATGTCGACCGATATGGCACTACATTTATTAATTAATCCCCCCCCCCCAAAAAAAAAGCTGGTCGAAGTAAAACTAGGGGAAAGGTAAAGGGGTTTCCACCGTTTTGAGAATCCGGGAAAAATTCAATAGTCAGAGATTAGTGGATCATGGTAAATGATAGCATGCACTTGAAAATTGAACTAGCTATAACTGCTGAATATTTAAGAAAGTAAACCCTCACCAGAAGACCACCACAGATGTACCACAACCTGTAACACAACACAGTAGTTATGGCTCTCCTTCTCACTTGTGCAAAATAAACACCCTTTCAATAAAAACTATGAAGCACACTTCTTGCAAGGATCCCATGTATTACAGAGCAGCAGTCTGAAATCTGAAGGTGTATCTAGATAAATGAGCTTTAGAATAATATATTTTCAATTCGTTTCCCAAGGTGTGATTGTGAAGTAAAACTTTACTCATGAGTATCACCAATTTAAAACGGCTGCATGTCCCTATTGTAATGGTTGTGTTAGAATTGCAATTCTGCTGTCATTCTTCATTATTCCAGTAGTTACCAGTTCTGTCGTTCTCACATGTAAAGTTACAGACCCACCTCTCTGATTTTACATTAACTATAATTATGGAGAACAGCCCACAATGTCTTGACATAAGCTACCAGCTGGTAAGGTTCTCACCAAAAAGCACAGCTCTGTAATAGTGTCCCTAAAATGTGGCTTTAGTGTCAAATGTGATCCACAGCCCCATAGCTATGTTCCTCAGCAGATGTGTTATTGCCTGCATCTCTGGTTCTTCATCCACAGCCTGCAATGAAAAACTTGGAGGTAGATAGGTAAAATAAATCATGAAGAGAAGCAGTGGCATTGTAGACCTTGCTAAAACGTGAGTAATTGGGTTCAAATTCTAGATAAAAATTTATGGCTTGCAAATTGAACTTCCTGAAGTATTCAGATCAGATGTAGCTCTAAATTCCGACATGTGCACATCACCAAAAACCTGTCCTGGTCCACCCCGTCGACGCTATGACCAAGAAAATACAACAGCGCCTATACTTCCTCAAGAAACTAAGGAAATTCGACATGTCCACATTGACCCTTACCAACTTTTGCAGGTGCATCATAGAAAGCATCCTATCTGGCTGCATCACAGCCTGGTATGGCAACAGCTTGGCCCTAGACCACAAGAAACTTCAGAGAGCCGTGAACACCACCCATTCCATTACACAAACCCGCCCCCATCCATTGACTCTATCTACACCTCCCGCTGCCTTTGGAAAGCGGGCAGCATAATCAAAGATCCCAACCACCAGGCTTACTCACTCTTCCAACTTCTTCCATCGGGCAGGAGATTCAAAAGTCTGAGAAAACGCACAAACAGATTCAAAAACAGCTTCTTTCCTGCTGTTACCAGACTCCTAAATGGCCCTCTTATGGACTGATCTGATTAATACTACACTCCTGTACGCTTCACCCGATGCCTGTGTCTATGTATTTACATTGTGTGCCTTGTGTTGCCCTATTACGTATTTTCTTTTCATGTACTAAATGATCTGTTGAGCTGCACGCAGAAAAATACTTTCACTGTACCTCGGTACACGTGACAATAAGCAAATTCAATCCAAACTAGAGTCAATGGTAGACTGGGGATAAGCTTCCAAATAAAAACATTTTGAGTTAGCTGTGGCTATTAGTTCATTTATCAGTTAAAGTAAGATATTATTGGTTAAGTTTAACCTCAGAAAAATGAATTGTAATTCTCTTCTTCAAAAGGAACTTCAAAATCTCAATCTTATCCTCATCTGATAATTTTACATATACTTCTGCACAGGTTGCTAGACTTTAATCAGGAGTTTGATGTTTCATTTTCTTTAACCCAGGAATCCTGGAGCACAGTGCTCTACCAACATCATGGAGATGAGGTAACGGAGCTAATAGTGGAGGGATAAAACCTTGGACTTTCCTGGTCTATGCACTTCAGTTACTTATTGATGGCCCTTGAGAAAATGGTGATGAGCCATCTTCTTGAACTGTGGTGTAGGTACACCTATAGTGCTATTTGGGAGGGAGTTCTAGTCTTTTGGTCCAGAGGCAATGAAGGTGTGGTGATACAGTTTCAGGTCAGGATGGTGTGTGACGTGGCAGGGAGCTTACAGGTAGTGGTGTTCCCATGCATCTGCTGTCCTTTTTCTTCAAGGTGGTGGAAACCGCAGGTTTGCCAGGTGCTGTCAAAGGAATCTTGGCACGTTGCTGCACTGCATCTTGAGATGATATACGCTGCTACCACTGTGCGCCAGTGGTAAATATTTGAAGGTGGTGCTTAAATAGGATAGGATGCCAATCAAGCAGACTCCTTTGTCCTGAATGATGTTGAGCTTCCTGAGTGTTGTTGGAGCTGCTTTCATCCAAGTAAATGGAGAATATTTCATCACACTCTTGACATGTGACTTGTAGATAGCGGACAGGATATGAGGAGGCAGAAGTCGAATCCCGAGCTGCCAGATTCCCAGTCTCTGTCCTGCTCTTGTAGCCAGAGTACTTATTTGGCTGGTCCAGTTAAGTTTCTGGTCAATGGATTACGGATATAAGGGCCGGGATTCTCCGAGCCTCCGTGCCGCAATCACGCCAGGCGCGGGGGCAGAGGATGGGGCGTCGGACCCGCGACGCCCTTTATGGCGACTGGTTAATCGCCAGCAGTTACGCACACGTAGTCGACACGGCGCCGATCAGGGGCCGTTGAAAGAGGCCCCAGCGGTGATTCACTGCGGACGACTGGCCAAGTTCCCGCCGGCGTGGTTCACGTATGGTTCCACCCAGCGGGAGCGCGGAGCCGCGGCTGCGGTGGCCGTCCTGGTGGGGGGGGGGGTGGGGAGATCCATCACCGGGGTGGGGGGGCTCCATGACTGCCAGGCCCGCGATCGGGGGCCACTAATCAGTGGGCACACGTGATCTGGGGGCGGGGCTACTTCTTCGGCGCCGGCCCGCTGCGTAGGTCTGCCATGTTTCGCGGGGCCAGCGCCGCAGGCGGCCACTGTGCGCATGCGCGGACCCTCGGCTGGAAGTGCAGGGCACCGAATCAGCAGCCGGAGCTGCGTGGAGCACTCCGGGGTCCTGCAAGCCCCTTTAAAAATGGAAAATCACCCCGGACTTTCTGGAAAAAAGTCCGGAGTGATTTTCTCCCGTTTTCTCACGGGCGTGGGGACATAGCCCCATTATTGGAGAATCCCACCCAAGGCATAGAAACAGGCCATTTGGCTCAACCAGTCCATGCCGGTATTTATGCTACACTTGAGCCTCTTCCCATCTTTTCTCATCTAAATTTACCATCATAACGATCTATTCCCTTCTCCCTCGCATGTATGCCTAGTTTCCCCTTCAATGTATCAATGCAATTCATTTCAATCACTCTGTATGATAGTGAGTTCCATAATTTCGCCACTCTTCGGGTAAAGAAGTTTCTTGGAATTCCATACTGGATTTCTTGTTAACTATCTTATATTGAAGGCCTCTAGTTATGCACTTCCCCGCAAAAATAAACATTCTTTCTATATCCACCCTTTCTCAATGTTAAAGAACCTCAGCCTTCTTTTCTCAAGAGAGGCGGCTCAGCCTGTCAGTTCTTTCCTCATCGTACATACCCACACACCCTTGTAATTCTTCTCTGTATCCTCTTGTATGTCTCTATAATCTTTTTGTAATATGGTGACCAGAAATGCATGCTGTGCTCTTAAGTATGGTCTAATCAAAATTTGATATCTGTTTTGCAGAATTCTCTACGTTTCAATTCTATGATGAACCCCTGGATTTGATGGCAGATGACTCAGTGATGGTAATGTTAGTGAACATCAAGGGGAGATGGTGAGATTCTCTCTTGTTGCTCAGTTATTGGTAAGAGACTACTGATTTATTTTTAATTTGTTAATGCTCTTGATCTTTTGTAACGATATTGATGAAATAAATGCAAAAGAGGAAAAGATGGAAACAATCATAAGATTGAGAGATAGAGCATCTGGAGGAGAAACAGTAAGAGGGAAAATGAAAGAGTCAGACAGAAAATCACAACCACTTCGAATGATACTTTTTGCAAGAAAGAGGGAGAGATACAAGGATTATAGTCAGGCAAAATATTTGAGACACAGAGAGAAAAAGAGATACATGATGGAAAATGACAGGCCAACAAAGAACATTTCAAATAGTCAAACTAAGAAAGTTTGAGTGAAGGGTAGAAATATATCGAAATTTGGAGTTACGAAGAGGGAGAGAGATGGGACAATCAGAGCGAAAGAGAGAATCAAACACAAAGTTAGAATGAGAAGAGGAGATAAAGTTGGAATGAGAAACAAAAAACCTACAATTAAGTTGAAAGAATGAAAAAAACAAGATAAATAGGAGAGTAAATCACTGGCTGTCACATGGAAAGAAAAAAGGAAAAGAGAGAATTACAAACAGGCAGAATCAAAGGGGAACAGCAACAGGGAAGAGAATCAAAGGCAAACAAATAGTTAAATGGAAAGAGAGTGAGAAAGAGCAACATAGAGGGAGAAAGGGGGGAAAAAACCCAGACAGGGAGGGAGAGAAAAGAGCACATACTGCGAGAAAGAAAGAATCAGAAATGGCGAGAGACAGTTAGAATTGAAAAGAGAAATGGGAGGAGTGCAACAGAGAGAAGAGACACAAGCACACACAGAAAGAGCTTCATAGACAATCAAACATAAAATTAGAATCAGACAGCACCATCCGACAGACAGATTGACAGAGGGAAACTTATATCCCTGTTGGCCCCCCAAGTGTCATCACTGTTCCACTGCTATGTTTCTAACACAGTCAGACTTGTCACACTGTTGCTGCTAACATGTTGCGCAGGCATGTCTAATTGGGGTCAGAGTACTAAACTAGGACGTCAGGGGCAGAGCCGGCTGAATAATTTATGGTGCCGGGGTAAAATGCACAATATATTCATTCTAGTTTAAAACATTTCAACTAAATTATAACTTATAATACTTATAATACTGCAACATGAACATTTCACATTTAATTTAATTAAATAGTATATTACAAAAACTTTTTAAGGGTAAATTCTAAGATGAATAAAATTTAACACTATTACGGAGAAGATTGGCATTGCCCTTTTAAATCCAGGATCTGACCCCTTTAAACTTCGTTTAAAATGGCCATATCCCTTTTCAAAAGGGAACTTGTCAACTTCACATCATGTCAAACAGCTCTGTTGTTGTTGCTGCTGTGGGATGGGTTTTTTAGCAACAAAGCCGCTATAAATATTAAAATTTGGGTTGGTTTGACTCCCATTTACAAAATTATTATAAAATGTATATTTTTTCCACATATTAGAAGCTTCGAGTCATCATTTAATTTGGTAAAAAGCTTCTAATTTGGTGGGGGCCTTAATTACCATTTTAACTTCATTCAAATCAGTTTTGACAGCACAACACTACACAAACTTTATGCGTGTTTTGACTATTGTTGGAATACATACAAGGCATCAACAGTTTTGCCTCATTTACCTGTAAATATAGGTGTGATCCACACACTTCACAGGTAGGTTTGGGAAAAGTAAACAACTTAATAAAAGAGGTTGCATTTGTTCCACCCATGCTCTGGTATGGTATGGTATGTTTGCTCTGCCCATAGGAAGGTCCTTGGCTCATTGTCGGATGTTGCTTCATCCTGAGCTATTACTTGGCAATTTTTGTCAGTGGTGATTGCCTTCCATTCTCAGTGATAGAACAAGGATGCAGGTCCCAAGTCTACTTCTGTCAGAAGAGGGATTTAACAAGCTCTGTTGCCACTATCCTGAATCATGTGCTAGCCACCGAGTCAACCAAGCTAACTGACGGTAAAACAGTTTAAAAATTAGGTTGTTCATATGTAAAAAGTACTGGAGAGGGACAGGAATGATTTTTTTTCACTTTTTGGATAACTGGAGTTTTGTTTGCTTTGAAACTGGACTTCATCCTCTGGCTCTGAGAGAAATTTGGAAATTTTAATAGTGTTATCTGTATACAATGAAAATGCTGGAGGAAGTATGCTCTATTTTGTGCACACTGCACCAACTATCTATGACTTAAGCCAGAACTAGCCAATAGATGCTAGTTTTAATTTACTTGGATTATTACTATTACACTGTGAAAACTAGCTTATAATCAGAAATACACTAAATGGGAGCCTAATTGGCTGTTCAGTCTCCCAAAAGTGGTCATGCACATTCAGTTGTAAGAGTATAATCATTATCCACAGCGCTCCAGGGGAGGAACAATGGTGGCTGGGTTGAAATTCAAATTATTACCTAAACATATTTAATAATTTTAAACATTTAAATATTAAAAACCTTCTTCTATCTTCTTGGAGCTAATATCTTTACTAATGTTACATTATTCATTGCTTAGCTTTACGAGATGGCACAGTAATGATAAAACAATGAAAATTGTACCAACATTTTACAACCAGCATTTTTAGATCATCAAAACAAATGGAAAACAAAAACCCCCATTAAAACATAGAATTTGCAGGAATTATGCAACAAGTTGATCAGCACCTGAAAGAGAAAGGCAACTTAATATTTTGAACTCATTTCCATTGTTTTATTTTTATAAAACAACTTGTATTTATATAACACCTTTAAAAGTTCTGTTTAGCACATGGCTAAATCGCTGGCTTTGGAAGCAGACCAACAGCATGGTTCGATTCCCGTAACAGCCTCCCCGAACAGGCGCCGGAATGTGGAGGGGCTTTTCACAGTAACTTCATTTGAACAGGTGCCGAATGTGGAGGGGCTTTTCATAGTAACTTCATTTGAAGCCTACTTGTGACAATAAGCGATTTTCTTTTCATTTCAAAGTAATATAGGGAGATACCAAAAGCTTGGTCAAAGAGATCAGTTTTAAAGAGTTAAGAGAGGAAGTGGGGCATGAGGTTCAGGGCAGGAATTCCAGAGATTAGGGCCTTGGCAGCTGAAGGCATCGTCACCAGTGGTGGTGGAGGTATTAAAAGTATGGATGTGCAACAAGTCAGGATTGAGGAGCACAGATGTCAGAGGGCAAATATAGAGATATGGAAGTACAAGGCTACGATGAATTTGAAAACAAGGCTGAGAATTTTAAAGATGAGATGATTCACTCTGGAGTTTCCTATTAAAAAGATAAGCCAATTCACTCACCTGCAGGAGGCTAGCAGGGACCCAGAGTGATTCACGCAGCTTTAGCTGCGGATACGGGCCCCCGCACTTCCGGTTTTGTGCCCATGCATGCGCATGGCGGCGGCCTCCAGCAGCCACGCCGACCGCCATGGAGGACTCAGACCACAGAGGCAGCTGAAAAATGTAGGGCCCCCCCGATCGGCCGCACGTCCGAAGATCTGACCAGCCTGATCTGTCCCCCGGCCGCCCATAAGGCTCCCAGCAACCGGTGTCCGATCCCCCCTGCCCCCCAACAGGGCGACCGCGGACACGCGAGCTTTCCGAACGTTGATAGGTGGTTAGAACCATGCTGTCGGGAACTTGGCCGGTCGGGAGTGGAGGATCCCTGGGTGAGCCTCTGGCAATGGCCCCCCTGCCGCGCGGAGGACTCCGCGAACACGGCGATTCTCAGGTCCCGGAGAATCGCCAGACCCACGCCAGGCGTGAAATTGGATAATCCGCCCCGCGCCAAACACGATTTCAGCGTGGGACTGCGGAGAATCCAGCTCTTGGTCTTAGTGATGTGCATATATGTGAGCATCTCACGGTCAAATAAAAAGGTTGTGAAAAGTCTCAGTTTCCAGGGAGTGGAATGGAGGGGCGCTCGGCCCAGTGAGCCCGGCAACGCAATTCAACGTTAATTGGTCCGCTTAAGAGGCCTCATGGCTTCTTGTCGCAAATGAAGGCTCGCCAGCAGATTCGCCTGGACCGTACTCGCCAGCCCCTGCAACAATGGTGAGCAGCACTTAAGCTGCACTTGCTCGGCCAACCTCAGCCAGCTCGCAATAATGGCGCCGTGGGCAGCTCCAAGACACGGTGGAGGACAGGAGGTTCCCCCGAGGGTCCCGGAGAGTCAGCCACAAGGCAACTGGAGCTGCCTGGGATAAGGTGGCGGCAGCAGTCATCTCAGGGAGTGTGACCAGGGGGACTGGCCTTCAGTGGCATAGGAAGGTCAACGACCTACACTGGGCAGCACGAGTGAGTAGACACCAACGCCCCCCAAGGCAGCATCCAGCCCCCAACTCCCCATGCAATCCTCAGCTCTTCTTCCACCACCTCCCCCTTCAAACACCCCCACCCCTCCTTCAGTACCCACCCTCTCTACCACCACTGTGAACCACGCATGTAGCTAATGATGCCCTCTCTGTGTCTTCTCAGGAAAAGCTCTCCCATAACGGTCGGGAGAGGACCCAGTCTGGGGTAGGGGGGCTGAACTTAAGTATCCTCACCTCCTTCGAGGAACGTGACTGGGAGGTGACTGGGGTAGCTGAGGACAGATCGATCACCCACGCAGAGGCTGGCAGACACCACAGACGTGAGGAACCACCAGACTCCACCTGGAAGACCTGTCAAACGTGAGTTGTTATTGCCTTACTGACTGACTATCCCTCCCACTGACCACATGTCCATTCTCCTGTAGGTCCTGCAACCGACTGCGATGGCCCATCCTGGGCAGCCCCATCTCCTGATTCTGTGGAGAACACCTCGGAGGAAAGCTGCAAGGATGCAACTGTTATAGTCGCGGCACAGCTGTCAACCCCACCCTCCACTAGCACAGATGCATGCACTTTGGTGGGACATGTTAGTGAACTGGCTTCAGGGACACAATCTGGTGAGCACCACACAGCTGATGATGCACACCAGGTGGAGGCAGGAACCCCAGGTGAGACAGCAATGGGATGGCTGCTGAATCGTAGGAACCAGCAGGGTCCCAGCCTGATGCTGAGCCTGTGGTACAGATGTACCCGGAGCTGATGGAGCAGCCGGGACATTCAGAGGAAGATAATGGTGTCACTCCAGCAGATCCATTGCCGATTGGAGGAATCCCAGAGTCTACGTGCGCAGGAGATGGTGCCGGCAATGAGTGGCACTGAGGCAAACACTGCTAGGGTGGCGACAGCAGTGGAGAGCTTGGTGCACAATGTTGGCACCATCAGTAAAGTTGTCCAAGGAGTCGCACAGTCAGTGATGGCCATGGCTGAGAGTCTCGGCATAACGTCCGACTCGCTGGGGGATGTGACTCAGTCCCAGGCTGATCTTGGTGAAGTTCTGCAGGACATGTCCCGCTTTCAGATGGGCATGGCCGAGGCACTGTGGAGCTTGTCTCAGTCGCAGGTGGGCATGGTTGAGGCGCTGCAGAGCATGGCCCAGTCACTGAGGCGTATCGCTGAGGGTGTCGACACAATGAATCGGACCATGGGGAACCGCCAGGCTGGCATAGCCAGATGATGCAGGGGCAGCCGGGGCTCGAACCAGCTGCCCCTCTGTCCCAAGGTGAACTCCAGGGCCCAATGGGCACCGACCTGGAGGAGGGGACGCTGAGTGCCAAACCGGACCCTTCGCATGGAGTGGCGACGGTGGCCACCAACTCCCCCGAGTTCCAACCCGCTGTGAGGCTGCGTCTCAAGGTCAGCACACAGAACAGGGCGGCTGTGCATGTGCCATCAAGAAGTGAGCTGGTGCCCTCCGGCCCCAGAGGACGCCCACTAGGGGCATCGAAGGCCACAGGACTGGGTAGGCAGCTGGCAGACTCCACTTCAGATGTGCATCCTGGGGAAACACCTAGACGTAATGGTAGAGCTAGGAGGGTGAAGCACGTTTGGATCACTGAGGGCACCGGAGGATGGGGGAGAAGGTGGGGTAGGTAGAGGGTGGGGATGGGGATGGTTGAGGGTGGGGGGGGGGCGGCACCAGCAGGAGTTGGGTATTGTACAACACATTAAGCACCTTTTTGCACAACTGTTATGATGCCTCTGTCACTTCCTTCCGCAATGCAGGCTGACCTGCGGACCCTTTGCCCATCTCTCCAGGCATACCCCCACCCCTCCCTGTGGCACTCACCCAACCACCGGCCATGGATGTGCCACGGAGCTGTGTCCCATTCTCTGGGTGTTCGGATGTTGCGTGTGTGATGTTGTCTCCCCCGTTGTTCAAGCACAGTGTGCAGGCATCAGGGTGTGATTGGGATGCAAGGCAATGACTCCCACAAGCTGCATGGCCCGCCCGCCCTCCCATGGGAATCCACTTGGCATCTGTGAAGTGCCTATTCCCTATTGGCAATAGCTTTCAGCCGCACAGCCAGAGGCCTCAGCAGTTGGGGGGGGTTTACGGGTGGTTGTTGGGGCAGACGGGCAGGGACAAGGCAGGGGTGTCATGGTGGTGCTGCGGGCAGTTGCCCACCACCCCCGGTTGCCACCCCCCCCACCCCCTCCCAGCGACTCCCCGCCCACCCTCCAATGGCGGCCCACTCCTGCAGAGGATCCCCCACCCCCAGCCAAGGGTCCCTCGCCCCCCACCGAGCACTGGGGTGATAATCCCAGCAGCCGTGACCTCATTATCTGTGAGCAAAGATGGCTACTCACCTCCTCAGCTCCCCACAGAAGCCCTTCCGCCAGGTTCACGTTGTTCAAAAGGAGTACTAATCAGCACCAGCGTGAGCACTTGCTGGGGAGGCCGCTGAATGACAGGAGGCCGTTGGATATGGGGTGGCTCTCGTTAATTGTATGATGTGGATATGCCGGCTGAGGTGAGCATAGTAAGAAGTCTTACAAAATTTGGTTAAAGTCCAACAGGATTGTTTCGAATCACTTGCTTTCGGAGCACTGCTCCTTCCTCAGGTGAATGTTAAATGTATGGAAATGGAGCTTAAGTGGTGATAATTGGTTTCTCCCACACTCCAGTGAGATCCTAATTTCGCCTACAAGAGCAAGCCGGTTGCATCACAAACTGTTTGGCGCCTGGCGCAGATATCGCTTTTGGCCTCTTCCTCTATTCACTGGCCTCATTTCACTTGAATGAGAGTGTAACGAGGCAGGAGAATCGCCCCCTTAGTCACTTTCTTAGGCTCTGGGGAGTTTCCCCACTGGTTTCCACACTGATAGCGCTATTCTCCTGCCACGCTGTGCCGGAAAAGCAGCTCGCCGCGGCACAGCGTGCCCAGTGAAAGCCGGGCGACCTTGCTCCTGGGATCTACCCGACTCTCAACGCCTGGTGAGATTCAATCCAATCTCGATGCAAGGGGAATCCCAGCCACAATGGGCAGGATCACTTTTTAGCAAATCTGCATATTAGAGCAAAGCAGTAATCCTCACACTAATGTGCAGATTCCCGAGGTACCGGAGGCTTTGGGATTCAACCCCTACTCCTCAGGGACCTCAGGTAAGCGCTGTTTGGTACTGGTCCCTCCAAAGGGGACCAGACAGAAAGGCACTCGTGGGGGTCTCCAAGGGGATCGGAGGCACTCTGTTGCATGCCCTTTGGGCAGGGTGGTGCCCTGGCACTGCTGGTGCCACCTGGATACCCTGGCAAAGCCAGCCTGGCAATGCCAGCCTTCTAGCACCACCTATGTGCCAGTCTGCCAGTGTTCCCAGGTGGCACTGCCAAGCTGGCATTTTCTACGCGTGCGCGATCATGCCGGGGAGGGGAGGAGGCCGGAGGACCCTCCCATGTTGCGTTCGGGCTGGGGTGGAAGTCGGGGACTCGTTTCGGGGCTTCGGCGATGGGAAAGCCATTTCAAAATGGTGTCCTGATCTTTCACAGAGCTCCCAATTGTATAAAACGAGGCTATGTGCAGCCTCAGCCGCACGTTGCCCGTTTAGACCTCTTATTCAAAGCGGGTCGCGTTGAGCAGCCATGTGTTTCTCGGCACTGTAAGTGCCGGGAAACACACGGCTAAATGCACTCACTCGGGACTTTGTTCCCTTTTAGGAAGATCAGTCCCTTACAATTTCTTTTAGCCCTGGGGAGCTGAATTCAGAGATCGGGCCGCCATATTGAAGGGTGCACTGGTATCTCTAAGTGAGCTTGTGGGTTCCCAACCCCCCACCCATGGGGAATGTCACACACATGGGCATTACCCCACCCCCCCCAAGTGAAGACACCCCGATATAAGGTCCCTGGGCCCCCCCTCTTCAGGCTCCCCAAACTCCTTTCAGCACCCCCTTCTTTACTACCACCTGTCACACCCCCCAACCTCCTAGCGGCCCTTACTTACCTGCCCTGCACACCCTACCCTTGAAACCACCCCCCCCCTCCATAATCCTTTCATGGGCATGGCCCCCTCGGGCCCTGACCATTGGCAGTGCCACCCTGGCACCAAGGCAGTGCTCCAGTCAGCTTAGCAGTGCCAAGGTATCCACGTTCCAAGGAGAGGGCCAGGGGCACCCTACACTGCCCCTGACCACCCAGGGGTCTCCAATGGCCTGGGAGACTCCCCTGGGTGCCATTCCGCCTGGTCCACATTTGTGTGGACCAGCACTTATTGGCGCCCGGCTGCAGCCTCCCTGGGGAGGCAAGAGAGTCGAGGGAGGCCAATGTCAATTGGGCAGATAAGTCTTAAGTAGGTTTAAAACCTACTTACGCAGTGCCATTATATCCCTTCCCTTTTGGGCAGAGTTCCGACTTTGACTCCTTGCGAGATTTGGGTGAATCTCGTAAGGTGCGGAGGCTGCCAGGAGGACCGCGAGAGGGTTTTCCCGGGATTCTCTCACAAGTGCATAACCCGGCCAGAGAATCGCGCCCAATAGCTTAGTTTTCCCGATACTTAGTTGAAGGAAATTTCTGCTCACGTAGTACTGGATATTGGATAGTAGTCTGACAATTTAGAGACTGTAGAAGGGTTGAGAGAAACGGTGATAAGGTACAGCTGGGTGTTGTCAGCATGCGTATGGGAATTGATGCCCTGTTTTTAGATTATATCACCAAAGGGCAGCATGTAAATATAGGAGGGGCCCAAGGATAGATCCTTGTGATAGAGATAATGGAGCAGGAAGAGGAAGAAAATCTGTCACCATAAATGGTTAGATAAGACTGGAACTATGTGAGAATAATCCCACCCAGCTAATGGTGGAGAGACACTGGAGGAGGAGGATGTAGCCAGACATGTCAAAGGCTGCGTATAAGTTAATAAGGATGAGAAAAGACAGATTACATTTGTCACAGTCCCATAGGATGTGACTTGTGACTTTGATAACAGCCATTTTGATGTTGTGGCAGAGGTGGAAATCTGATTCGAGGGAGGTCTGGGAAAGATGAGCACAGATTGCAGAGGTGGCAACACATTTCAGGACTTTGAAAGGAAAGTGAGATTGAAGTTGGATGGTTAGTTTGTAAAGTTGGAGAGGACAAGGGTTTTTTTGGAGGTGAAGTGTGACAATAGAATATTTAAAGGAGAGGAGATGGTACCTGGAGGAGAGACCATTAACAATATCAGCTAACGAGACTTCCGGGTGTGGCGATGACCAGCTAAGTCGCACGTTTCGGCAGCTCCCGTTGGAACGGACTTTTGGGCTCCTAATAAGAGCCCCAACGGCAATTTTAACGGCTAAAAGCACTGTGCGGTAAACCAGAAGGGAATCCCCCCTGGATACGGATGGAAAAAGGAGACGAAAGTGGCCGGACTGCGGTGGATCCTTTAGAGCAGCGGCAAGGAAGGCAAGCAAAAACCAAGATGGCGTCGGAAGGTGGCAGTTTAATATGGGGCCCTGAACAACACGAGTTTTTGAAACGCTGCGTGGAAGAGCTTAAAAAGGAGATGAAGAAGGAGCTGTTGGCCCCGATATTACAGGCGATTGAAGGGCTAAAAGATGAGCAAAAGACCCAGGAGCGGGAGCTTCGGGTCGTGAAGGCAAAGGCTGCCGAGAACGAGGACGATATACAGGGCCTGGTGGTGAAGACGGAGATGCACGAGGCACACCATAAACGATGTGTGGAAAGGCTGGAGATGCTGGAGAATAATGCGAGGAGGAAGAATTTAAGGATTCTTGGTCTTCCTGAAGGTGCAGAAGGGGCGGACGTCGGGGCATATGTGAGCACGATGCTGCACTCGTTGATGGGATCGGAGGCCCCGACGGGTCCGCTGGAGGTGGAGGGAGCCTATCGAGTTATGGCGCGAAGACCGAGGGCTGGAGAAATTCCTCGAGCCATAGTGGTGAGATTCCTCCGTTTTAAGGACAGAGAGATGGTCCTAAGATGGGCAAAGAAAACTCGGAGCAGTAGATGGGAGAACGCGGTGATCCGCGTAAATCAAGACTGGAGTGCGGAGGTGGCGAGAAGGAGGGCGAGCTTTAATCGGGCCAAGGCTGTGCTTCATAAAAAGATCAAATTTGGAATGCTGCAGCCGGCAAGACTGTGGGTCACATATCAAGGGAAGCACCACTACTTTGAAACGGTGGATGAGGCATGGACATTTATTGTTGAAGAGAAATTGGAATGAGTGGGTTATTAAAAAAGAACATTCGAGACAAAGTGGTGGGGCGAATATGGGGGGCGAAGGGGGGGGGCGAAGAAAAAAAAGGGGGGAGAGATGATTTTTATGTTGTTAATCCTGCGACCCGGTAACCTTTCTCTCTTCCACAGGTTGTGGGGGAGGGAGGAAGGGAGGTGGAGGAGTTGGGGGTGTTGGCCATTGGGGGCGGGGCCAAAAGGGAAGCGCGGGCTTTGTTCCCGCGCTATGATAATTATGGCGGGAATAGGGAAGCAGGAAGGAGGGGGCGTCGCACGGTGCGAGCCGAGGTCACGGGGGGAAGCCGAGGTCGGCCAGAGTTTGCTGACTTCTGGGAGCAACATGGGGGGTGTAACTACGCTAGTGGGGGATCTAGCGGGGGGGGGGGGGTGGGAGGGGGGGATTTACTGGGTTGCTGCTGCTGGGGAGAAGGGGGAGCTGGTATGGGGTGGGGTGGGCGGGGCGGGGCGGGGGGGCACCGCCTGGGGGGGACACAGTTGCGTGGGAACCGGGTGAGGAGCTGGGTAAAAGGGGATGGCTAATCGACAGGGGGCGGGGGGGGGTAAAGAGCCCCCCAACCCGGCTGATCACGTGGAATGTGAGAGGGCTGAACGGGCCGATAAAGAGGGCACGGGTACTCGCACACCTAAAGAAACTTAAGGCAGGTGTGGTTATGTTACAGGAGACGCATTTGAAACTGATAGACCAGGTTAGACTACGCAAAGGATGGGTGGGGCAGGTGTTTCATTCGGGGCTAGATGCGAAAAACAGGGGGGGTGGCTATATTAGTGGGGAAGCGGGTAATGTTTGAGGCAAAGACCATAGTGGCGGATAGTGGGGGCAGATACGTGATGGTGAGTGGCAAATTACAGGGGGAGGCGGTGGTCTTAGTGAACGTATATGCCCCGAACTGGGATGATGCCAACTTTATGAGGCGCATGTTAGGACGTATCCTGGACCTAGAGGTGGGGAAGTTGGTAATGGGTGGAGATTTTAACACAGTGCTGGAACCAGGGCTGGACAGATCGAGGTCCAGGACTGGAAGGAGGTCGGCAGCAGCCAAGGTGCTTAAAGACTTTATGGAGCAGATGGGAGGAGTAGACCCATGGAGATTTAGTAGACCTAGGAGTAAGGAGTTTTCGTTTTTCTCCTATGTCCACAAAGTTTATTCGCGAATAGACTTTTTTGTTTTGGGAAGGGCGCTGATCCCGAAGGTGAGGGGTCGGAGTATACAGCCATAGCTATTTCGGATCACGCTCCACATTGGGTGGACTTGGAGATAGGGGAGGAAAAAGAACGGCGTCCACCCTGGAGAATGGACATGGGACTAATGTCGGATGAGGGTGTGTGTCTAAGGGTGAGGGGGTGTATTGATAAGTACTTGGAACTCAATGATAATGGGGAGGTCCAGGTGGGAGTGGTCTGGGAGGCGCTGAAGGCAGTGGTTAGAGGGGAGCTGATATCAATCAGGGCACATAAAGGAAAGCAGGAGAGTAGGGAACGGGAGCGGTTGCTGCAAGAACCTCTGAGGGTGGACAGGCAATATGCGGAGGCACCGGAGGAGGGACTGTACAGGGAAAGGCAAAGGCTACACGTAGAATTTGATTTGCTGACTACGGGTACTGCAGAGGCACAGTGGAGGAAGGCACAGGGTGCACAATACGAATATGGGGAGAAGGCGAGCAGGTTGCTGGCCCACCAATTGAGGAAAAGGGGAGCAGCGAGGGAAATAGGGGGAGTGAGGGATGAGGAGGGAGAGATGGAGCGGTGAGCGGAGAGAGTGAATGGAGTGTTCAAGGCATTCTATGAAAGATTATATGAAGCTCAGCCCCCGGATGGGAAGGAGAGAATGATGTGTTTTCTGGACCAGCTGGAATTTCCTAAGGTGGAGGAGCAGGAGAGGGTGGGACTGGGAGCACAGATCGAAATGGAGGAAGTAGTGAAAGGAATTAGGAGCATGCAGGCGGGGAAGGCTCCGGGACCGGATGGATTCCCAGTTGAATTTTACAGGAAATACATGGACTTGCTCGCCGCGCTACTAATGAGAACCTTTAATGAGGCGAGGGAAAGGGGACAGCTGTCCCCGACTATGTCAGAGGCAACGATATTGCTTCTCCTAAAGAAAGAAAAAGACCCGTTGCAATGCGGGTCCTATAGGCCTATCTCCCTCCTGAATGTAGACGCTAAGATTCTGGCCAAGGTAATGGCAATGAGGATAGAGGATTGTGTCCCGGGGGTGGTCCATGAGGACCAAACTGGGTTTGTGAAGGGGAGACAGCTGAATACGAATATACGGAGGCTGCTAGGGGTAATGATGATGCCCCCACCAGAGGGGGAAGTGGAGATAGTGGTGGCGATGGATGCCGAGAAAGCATTTGATAGAGTGGAGTGGGATTATTTGTGGGAGGTGTTGAGGAGATTTGGCTTTGGAGATGAGTATATTAGATGGGTACAGCTGCTGTATCGGGCCCCGATGGCGAGCGTGGTCACGAATGGACGGGGGTCTGCATATTTTCGGCTCCATAGAGGGACGAGGCAGGGATGTCCTCTGTCCCCATTACTGTTTGCACTGGCGATTGAGCCCCTGGCGATAGCACTGAGGGGTTCCAGGGTGGAGGGGAGTACTCAGGGGAGGAGAAGAACACCGGGTATCTCTGTATGCGGACGATTTGCTGTTGTATGTGGCGGACCCGGCGGAGGGGATGCCAGAGATAATGCGGATACTTGGGGAGTTTGGAGAATTTTCAGGATATAAACTGAACATGGGGAAAAGTGAGTTGTTTGTGGTGCATCCAGGGGGGCAGAGCAGAGAAATAGAGGACTTACGCTGAGGAAGGTAACAAGGGACTTTCGCTACTTGGGGATCCAGATAGCCAAGAATTGGGGTACATTGCATAGGTTAAATTTAACGCGGTTGGTGGAACAGATGGAGGAGGACTTCAAGAGATGGGACATGGTATCCCTGTCACTGGCAGGGAGGGTGCAGGCGGTTAAAATGGTGGTCCTCCAGAGATTCCTTTTTGTGTTTCAGTGCCTCCCGGTGGTGATCACGAAGGCTTTTTTCAAAAGGATTGAGAAGAATATCATGAGTTTTGTGTGGGCCGGGAAGACCCCGAGAGTGAGGAGGGGATTTTTGCAGCGTAGTAGGGATAGGGGGGGGGGCTGGCACTACCGAGCCTAAGTGAGTACTACTGGGCCGCCAATATCTCAATGGTATGTAAGTGGATGGGAGAAGAGGAGGGAGCGGCGTGGAAGAGATTGGAGAGGGCGTCCTGTAGGGGGACTAGCCTACAAGCTATGGTGACGGCGCCGTTGCCGTTCTCACCGAAGAAATACACCACAAGCCCGGTGGTGGTGGCTACTCTGAAAATCTGGGGGCAGTGGAGACGGCATAGGGGTAAGACGGGAGCCTCGGTGTGGTCCCCGATAAGAAATAACCATAGGTTTGCTCCGGGGAGAATGGATGGGGGATTTGGAACATGGCAAAGAGCAGGAGTAACACAATTGAGAGATCTGTTTGTAGATGGGACGTTTGCAAGTCTGGGAGCGCTGACCGAAAAATATGGGTTGCCCCAAGGGAATGCATTCCGGTATATGCAACTGAGGGCTTTTGCAAGGCAACAGGTGAGGGAATTCCCGCAGCTCCCGTCGCAGGAGGTGCAGGACAGAGTGATCTCAAAGACATGGGTGGGGGACGGTAAGGTATCAGACATATATAGGGAAATGAGGGACGAGGGGGAGATTATGGTAGATGAGCTGAAAGGGAAATGGGAAGAGGAGCTGGGGGAGGAGATTGAGGAGGGGCTGTGGGCTGATGCCCTAAGTAGGGTAAACTCATCGTCCTCGTGTGCCAGGCTAAGCCTGATACAATTTAAGGTGTTACACAGGGCGCATATGACTGGAGCACGGCTCAGTAAATTTTTTGGAGTAGAGGATAGGTGTGCGAGATGCTCGAGAAGCCCAGCGAATCACACCCACATGTTCTGGTCATGTCCGGCGCTACAGGGGTTCTGGGTGGGGGTGGCAAAGGTGCTTTCGAAAGTGGTGGGGGTCCAGGTCGAACCAAGCTGGGGGTTGGCTATATTCGGGGTTGCAGAGGAGCTGGGAGTGCAGGAGGCGAAAGAGGCTGATGTTTTGGCCTTTGCGTCCCTAGTAGCCCGGCGCAGGATACTGTTGATGTGGAAGGAAGCCATGCCCCCGGATGTGGAGACCTGGATAAATTACATGGCAGGGTTTATAAAGTTGGAACGGATTAAGTTCGTCCTAAGGGGATTGGCTCAAGGGTTCACCAGGCGGTGGCAACCGTTCGTCGAATACCTCACAGAAAGATAGAGGGAATGGAAAAGAAGAAGACAGCAGCAGCAACCCGGGGGGGGGGGGGGGGGGGGGGACCAGAAGGACTCTCAGGGATGTTAGTGTATATGTATAATATGTATAGGTTGTTGTTATAGGTAATTGTATATTGGACTGCTAAATTGTATTTTTGGAGAGTATTTATTTGGGACAAGGCAGTTGCCAGTTAGTTTTGTTTTTTAATTTTGATGTTGTTTATATATTATTTATTTCTTGCTTAAAACTGGCCATTGTTATTTATATTGTTATATTACTGTGTAAAGGATACACAATGTACTGTCATGGTTGGCCAAAAATTTTGAATAAAATATATATTTTTTAAAAACAATATCAGCTAACATGGAGCCAGGAAGAGAGGTTGGGTTGTCAGCAATTTAGTGGGAATGGAGGCGATTCTCATGACCAAGATGAGCTTATTGAGGGCATAAGAAGAGATATGGGAGATAAACTAGAGAAATATGCTACTTAGGGCTCAGGCAGGGGGTGGGGTGAGAATTAAAGGAAGTTTGGTCTGATGGGCTAGGAGAAGGAAGCAAAGCAACAGAGGCAACTGAACTGATGGTTTCAATCTTAGTGAAGAGAGGTCCGTGATCTTCTCACACTTATTGTTGGAGGGTGATAGATATAGGGAAAGGAGTTCAAGAAGATGATTTTCAGTTGAGAAAAGAATCCAGGGAATATCTGTCCGAAACGTGAGTAGTTCTGGGGATGAGAGCAGTTTTAGGGATGAGAACAGGACCAGAAAGTGCTTTGTGTGATCCAGCCAGATGTGGTAGTGAATAGCTAAACCTAAATGCCGTATATGTTCAAGCATGCAGATTAAGGCCACATCAGGACCAGAATGAGAGAAAACAATGCTTTTAATGGGGAGAAGGACATCATAATTGGAGGTGAAGGTGTGGTTGGACAGATTGGTAGCTTTTTCTGATGCATTTACGGGAAGTGCGCATTGCTGGCAAGGCAGGTATTTATTGCCTGTCCCGAATTCCCCTTGAAAAGGTGTTGGTCTTGATTTGCTGTCGTCCATCTGGTATAGGTTACACCCACAAAATTGTTCAGAAGGGTGTTCCAGGATTTAGACCCTTAGGGCTGGATTCTTCCGCGCCGCACGCCGTAAGAACGCCACGGGCGAGCCGCAGACAATGGAGAAGTCCACTGACCTCGGGCGGGATTCTCTGGTCGGCGGGCAGACGCGGCCGGAGAATCCCGCCCATGGGGTGCAATTCTCCCCCAAAATTTCTAAGTTAATTTGTGACGCGTTTTTCAGGGAGTTTACCGCCAGGTCTGCCAGCGAGTTCCCCACCGCTCTTCGGTGACACTCAGTAACTTTTTTGGGCACTGGGGAGTTTCTCACTAGTTTAGCCCACACTTAGTGGGCACGATTCTCCGGCCTCATTGCACTCTCGCTCAAGCTTAACGAGGCTGGTGCATGGCGGGAGAGGCCAAAAATGAGATCTGCACCAGGCACCAAACAGTTTGAGATGCAACAGGCTGGCTCCCCTAGATCACTCCACAGCGTGGCAATAAACTAATTATCACCACTTTCCAAAAAAAATATTTTTATTCTCCTCCTTTTTCACATTTTCTCCCACATTTACACCCACCAACAATAAACAATAATCAGTAACATATATGTCAATCCCCATATCAATAACAACGATCCCATCCTCCCACCAAACCCCAAACATTAGCACACATGTTCACACAAACAAATGACAAAAAGGAATTAGAGGTCACCCATAGTCACCATTAACACACACAGCCCCCCTCCCCCAAACCTCCCACCCACACGCCCCAACTAATGTTCGATGTTATCCAGTTCTTGAAAGTGCATAATGAATAATGCCCACGAATTGTAGAACCCCTCCATCCTTCCCCTCAGTTCAAACTTAACCTTCTCAAGAGTCAAGAATTCCAACAGGTCCCCCTGCCACACCAGGGCACAGGGTTGAGAGGTTGCTCTCCAACCTATCAGGATCTTCGGGCGATCAACAAGGCGAAGACTATAACATCTGCCTTCCGCACCAGTTTCCAACCCTGGCTGGTCCGACACCCCGAATATGACCCCCCGGGGGCCGGGGGCCCGGGTCTAGTTTCACGTCCAATTACCCTAAAAACCTCCTTCCAGTAATCCTCTAGCTTTGGACAGGACCAAAACATATGAACGTGATTAGCGGCCCCCCACCCCCCCCCCCCCCCCCCCACCCCCCGCCCCTACAACGTTCACACACATCTTCTACTCCTTCAAAGAATTGGCACATCCTCGCCCTCGCGAGGTGTGCTCTGTATACCACTTTCAGCTGTATCAGCCCCAACCTCGCGCACGAGGTGGAGGCATTCACTCTCCGGAGCACCTCACACCAGAACCCCTCCTCCATATCCTCTCCCAACTCTTCCTCCCACTTTGCTTTGATCCCTTCCAGTGATGCCTTCTCCTCTTCCAAAATAGCTCCGTAAACCTCTGACACTACCCCGCTCTCCAGTCCCCCTGTCGTCAGCACCTCCTCCAGCAATGTGGAGGCCGGCTCCACCGGGAAGCTCTGTATCTCCTTTCTGGCAAAATCTCGAACCTGCATGTATCTAAACATTTCCCCCTGCTCCAGCCCATACTTCGCTTCCAGCTCCTTCACTCCTGCAAACCGACCCTTAAGAAACAAATCTTTTAGTGTCTTAATCCCCTTCTCCCATTTCCGAAAATTTCCATCCCACCTCCCTGGCTCAAATCTGTGGTTCCCCCGAATCGGCATTTCCCTTGACCCTGCCCCCAACCCAAAGTGTTGGCGAAACTGCCTCCAAATTCTCAATGAAGCTATTATTACCGGATATTCCCCCTATCGACACACTCGGTTCCGACATGTTTAACAGCAAGTCATCGGCATATATGGTCACCCTATGCTATATCCCCCCCCCCCGCAGTATTCCTTTCCATACCCCCGAACTTCTTAATGCGATGGCCAATGGCTCAATCGCGAGTGCAAACAGCAGGGGGGGATATAGGACATCCCTGCCTAGTCCCACGGTGGAGAGAAAAGTATCTCGAGCTGATGTTGTTTGTGCGGACACTCGCCCTCGGCTCCTTATATAGTAGCTTTACCCAGTTCACAAATCTTGGTCCAATCCCAAACCGCTCCAGAACTGCCATCAAGTACCCACATTCTACCCAGTCAAACACCTTCTCAGCGTCCAATGCCATAACCACCTCTGTTTCCTTCCCCTCTGCCGGTGCCATAACGACGTCCAATACCCTTCTAACGTTTGAAAAGAACTGCCTCACTCTCACGAACCCCGTCTGATCTTCACCTATCACCTTCGGGAGGCACTCCTCCAGCCTACCTGCCAGTACCTTCGCCAATACTTTTGCGTCCACATTCAGAAGTGATATGGGCCTATACAATCCACACTCCATCGGATCCTTATCTTTTTTTAGCAACAGGGAAATCGATGCCTGCCCCAAAGTTTGTGACAACACCCCCTTCCCTATCGCCTCTTCAAATATCCCCACCATCAGGGGTGCCAGCTTATCCTTGAATTTTTTAATAATATTCCACCGGAAACCCATCCGGCCCTGCCACCTTCCCCGACTGCATCCTCCCAATCGCATCCTTTATCTCCTGCTCCACTGTCGCTCCTTCTAATGTAGCCCTGTCCCCCTCCCCTAACCTTGGGTACTCCAACCCATCTAGAAATTCCTGCATCTCACGGTCTCCCCTGGATGGCTCTGACCTGTACAACCTCTCATAAAATTCCTCAAAAACCTTGTTAATCAGATCCGGAGCCACCACCAACTTCCCTGCCCTATCCCTCACCTGAACAATTTCCCTTACCGCTGCCTCCCTCTGGAGCTGACCTGCTAACATGGCCTTATCTCCATGTTTGTAAACTGCACCCCTTGCTCGTCTCAGTTGGCGCACCGCCTTCCTGGTAGATAGTCGGTCAAAGCTCGCCTGTAGTTCCTTCCTCTTTTCCAGCTTCGCTGGGTCCCCACCTTCTGCATAACTCCTATCTACCTCCAACATCTCATCTATTACCCTCTGCCGCTCCAACCTCTCCACTTTGTCCACCCTGGCCTTAAACAAAATCACCTCACCCCTCACAACCGCCTTTAGAGCCTCCCAGACAACTGCTTTCGACACCTCACCCGTACAGTTGAAACCTACATATTCCTCAATTAGCTTTTCAATTTTGTCACAGAACCCTTTGTCCTCCATAAGTTCCACATCTAATTTCCACCCCGGCCTCTGCGCTACCCCCTTCTCCAGTACCATCTCCACCCAATGCGGAGCATGATCTGACACTGCAATTGCCGAGTATTCCGACCCCTTAACCCCAGCCAGCAAAGCCTTCCCCAACATGAAAAAGTCGATCCGCGAGTATATCTTATGGACTGCTGAGAAAAACGAGTACTCCCGTTCCTCAGGTGCAGAAACCTCCAAGGGTCCACCCCTCCCATTTCCACCATTAGCCCAGCCAACGCCTTCGGCCCCCCCCCCCCCCCCGATGGGACCAGCAAGCGCGGCCGTGACCTGTCCAAACTTCGCCCCTGCACCAAGTTCCAGTCCCCCCCACTATCAGTTCATGTGTGTCCAAGGCGGGGATGGCCCCAACACCTTCTTTGCAAATCCCACATTTTTCCAATTGGGACCGTGTACACTTAACAGCGCCACTAACCTCCCCTCCAGCGCCCCTGTCACAAACACATATCTACTACCCTGATCTGCCACCACCTTCTCCATCTGAAAGCGTACTCTTTTGCTGACTATTACCGCTACCCCGCGAGCCCTTCAGTCAAATCCAGAGTGGAACGTCTGACTAACCCAGCCCTTTTTAAGTCTCACGTGGTCCTTCACCCTCAAGTGAGTCTCCTGCAGCATTGCTACATCGGCTTTCAAACTTTTAAGATCGCAAGCACCCTTGACCTCTTGAGCGGACCTCCTAACCCCCTCACGTTCCACGTGACTATCCTAACTGGGGGTCTCTCACCCCCCCCACCCTTCTTATCCACCATCATTTATACCATCGGGCCCTGCCCCATGAGCCTGACCTGCCCCTATCCATTATTAACATCAAACCCGTTCCCCACCTCCCGAAAACAACCCCTACATTTCCTCTCGAAAAAACATCTCCCAGCATCAATCCCCCCCGCCCCCCCCGCTCGCCTCGTAGGCCCATCGAAACCTGCTAACCTGGCTCCAATGTCCGCAGCCCTCCTCTCACCTCACCTCCGTTCACTAGCTGACTTTAGTTAGCTAGCGTGGGTGGCTCCCCCCGCCAAGGTATACCGTCCCCTCCCACCCAGTCCCAGAGAAAGAAAAAACAAAAACAACAATCCAACCCATACAATTCACTAAAATAAGATCTAACCCTCGCAACACAGAATGCCAATCAACCCAACCAATAACTTGAACTCTGTAACAATGTGAAGGGAAGTAAATTACAATACACTTCAGTAAAAAAGAAAGTTATAGCATTTATACATTTTCCAGCTCCCCTATCACAGTCCACAGTCTCTCTTCCAGCTCCGCTCCTCATGTCTGTCCCAAGCCTTCTGCCCTCACGGACGCCTCAGATGCCTCCGCTGTCTCGAAATAAAAGTCTTTGACATCATACGTCACCCTCAGCTTTGCCGGGTATACCATACCAAATCGCACCCCCTTTTTGTACAGTGCCGCCTTCACTCGTCCGAACGCCGCTCGTCTTTTTGCCAACTCCACCGTCAAGTCCTGGTAGATCCGAACTCCAGCACCATCCCACTGCACCTCACGCTTCTGCTTCGCCCAGCTTAACACCTTCTCCTTCATGCAGTACTTATGGAAGCAAATAATTACTGCTCTTGACGGCTCATTCACTTTGGGCTTCGGCCTTAATGACCGATGAGCTCGGTCCAGCTCATACTGGGAGGGGTTCTCACCCTCCCCCATCAACTCCGCCAACTTCTTAGCAAAGTACTGTGTTGGCCTTGGGCCCTCCGTCCCTTCGGGCAAGCCCACAATTCTCAGATTGTGCCGCCTCGAGCGGTTCTCCAAGTCCTCGAGCTTTGCTCGGAGTCCTCTGTTGACCTCCACCACCCTCCGCAGCTCGTCCCTCATCGAGGTGAACTGGTCGCTGTGCTGCGACAAGGCCTCCTCCACTTCCTTCATCTTCTCGCCCTGCTCTCTCACCTCGGCCGATGTCTTTGCCACAGCTACCCTCATCGGGGCGATTGCCTCCTCCACCAATAACTTCAATGCGACCGCCATCTCCTTCCTCAAAGCCTCCATGTGTCTCGCAAACTGCTTTTCCAGCTCCACCGGCATAACCTCGGTCATCTTCTCCACGGTAAGTAGTACGGCCTCACCGAACGGTCCGGCATCCGCCATCTTGTCAGCACTTTTGCTTGTCCTCTCATTCAATGGCGAGCCCGTGTTTCCTCCCTTCCTCGACGCTGCTTTTCGCATCCTTTAACGACTTATTTTTTTTCCTCCCACGCTTCTTTCCTTCAATCTTTATTTTTTTATTATAGAAAAACAAACAATTCTTCATTCAAAAAAAGAAAAAAAACTTACACCAAGTTTCTTTAAAACTTCTTTCTCTTCTTTTTTGTATTCCTCCAGAATTTCCCTGGGACCGGACTTCAGTCTTCTTACAACATTCCAGGTGGGAGCCACCCGATGTGGGACATCTCACCTACATCGCGCCCTGGCTTCGGGCCTGGCGCCTCGACCTCCGTTTGGCTCCGCCCCCTCTGCTCCGACCTCCGCACGCGCTGGGCCCGACGCCTTAGCACCAGCTGCCCGACACCGGCGCGGGGTTCCTCGCCGGTTTTCAAACCGGCCCCGCTTGATGCCCGCGACAATAGGTCGACAATAATCGGGGGGGCAAGAGCGAAGAATCGGGGAAACCCCCGAAAGCGCTGCAAATAGTGGCCACCGGCAGGAGCTCCACTCTATGCGGCCGACCCCACTAATTATCACCACTTAAGCTCCATTCACATACAATTATCGAGAGCGACCTCATATCCAAAAGCCTCCCGGCATTCAGCGCCCTCTCCAGCAAGTGGTCACACTGGCGACGATTAGTACTCCTTTTGAAAAATGTGAACCTTGCGGAAAAGCTTCTATGGGGAACCGAGGGGGTGAGTAGCCATCTTTGCTCAGACGCAAAGAGCCCAGGAGCGCTCGGTGAGGGGTGAGGGACTCTCCGCAGGGGTGGGCCGCCACCTCCCTAGCCCCCCTCCCCTTCCCTTCCCCAGTGCACCCGACGTGCTTGGCTCCTAGCTCCCCCACTATGTCTTGGTGTTTCACCAGAATGCACATTAGAGGGGGAGGCAGCCAGTTGCGTACCTCGTCTCATGGCCTTCGATACCTCTAGCAGGTGTCCCCTGGGGTCTGGGACCTGAGGGCCCAGGCTCACCTGTTGGTGGCACATGCACAGCCGTGCCGCCCTGTCCCGTGTGCTGACTGCGAGACGCGACCTCAACAGAAGGGTGGAACTCGGGGGAGCTAGTGCCATTCCATGGGATGGGTGCGGCCTGGCCCCATCCTCCTCCTCCCAGCCTCCTCCTCCCAGTCAGTGCCTACAGGATCCTGGGGTTCACCTTGGGACATAGGGGCAGCTGGTTCGGGCCCCGGCTGCCCCTGCATCATCTGGCTCTGCCTCCCAAAGCGGTTCCCCATGGTCCACACCATTGCGTTGACGCCCTCAGCGATGCTCCTCAGTGACTGGGACATGCTCTGCAGTGCCTCAGCCGTGCCCACCTGCGACTGGGACATGCTCCACAGCACCTTGGCCATGCCCATCTGAGAGCGGGACATGTCCCACGGAACCTCATCAAGGTCAACTTGAGATTGGGTGACATCTCCCAGCGAGTCGGGCATCCTGTCCAGAGCCTCAGCCATGGCCGTAACCGACTTTGCGAGGCCTTGGACACCTTCACTAATGGTGCTGACATCGTGCACCAGGCTCTCTACTGCGGTTGCCAGCCCAGCAATGTTGGCCTCGGTGCTGCTCATTGCCGACACCATCTCCTGTGTCCCCAGCCTGGGACTCCTCCAAGCTGCTATGGATCTGCTGGAGTGACGCTGACATCTCCCTCTGAACGCTCAGGTTGGTCCCTATCGTCTCCATCAGTTCCGGGTTACTCTGTTCCACAGGCTCAGCATCAGGCTGGGACCCCTGGGTCCTGGGATCCAGCAACCCTCCGACATGTTGTCTTGCCAGAGGGTTCCTGTCTCCACCTGATGTGCATCATCAGCGGTGTAGTGCTCACCTGATTGTGCCCCCGAAGCCTGGTCACTAACTTGTCCCACCAAGGTGCGTGTATCTGCACTGGTGGGGGATGGGGATGATAGCTGTGCCGCGACCACACTTACATCCTCGGAGCTCTCCGAGGTGTTCTTGGATTCAGCAGAGGGTGCCGTCCGGGATGAGCTGGCTCGGTCGGCTGGAGGACCTGCAGGAGAATGGACATGTGGTCCGTGGGAGGGATGGTCAGTCAGTTAGGAAGGCAATAACAACTCACTTTTGACAGGTCCCCCGGATGGAGCCCGATGGTTCCTCACCTCTGCGTGTCCTCCAGCCTTCACGTGACTGACCGATCTGTAGTCGGCCACACTGGTCACATCCAGGGCCCTCTCCTTGAAGGTGAGGATTCTTATGTCTGGCACACCACCGCCAACAATTATCGGAGAGCTTGTCCTGAGGAGACACAGAGAGGGCATCGTTAGCCACCCGCATAGTTCACAGTGGCGGGAGAGGGGGTGTGAAGGCAGGATTGGGGGGGTTGAGTGGAGAGGTGGGGAGGGAGGGCTGGGGATCGCATGTGATGTTGAAGGGTGGATACTCCCTTGGGGGAAGCATTGGCGTCTATTAACTCGTACTCTCGTAGGTCGTTTACCTTCTTTCTGCACGGCTGTCCAGTCCTGGTCATACTCCCCGAGCTGACAGCTGTCATCAACTCATCCCTGGCAACTGGCTGCCTTGTGGCTCACCCACCGGGATCCTCGGGGGAACAGGACATCCTTCCTGGCCTCCAACGTGTCTAGGAGCCACCCCAGGTCAGCGTCCCTGAATCTTCGGACTGCTCTCCTCGGCGCCATTGTTGTGGGGTTGGCTGAGCAAATGCAGCTTAAGTGCTACTCGTCCTTGTTAACGGGGGGCTGGCGAGCACAGTCCCAGCGAATCAGCAGGCGGGCCTTCATTTGGAGCGAGAAGCCCATGAGGCCTCGTTAAGTAGACCAATTAATGCTGAATTGCGTTGCTGGCCTCGCTGGGCCGAGCGCCGGGAACCTCGCCACAATTCCCGCTCGCTACCAAACTTCGAAATTTTTCTGGAGAATTGCGCCCAGAATTTCTTTAGCACTGGGGAGTTGAACTCTGAGATCGGGCCGCCATTTTGAAAGGGTGCCCTGATCTCCAAGTGAGCTTGTGGGTCCCCCACCCATGGGCAATGTCACCCCCCACACATATGTGCATTACCCCACACACCCCAAGTGGGACACCCCGCTATGGGGTCAACCCAACCTCCCGGAGGCCCCTACTTACCTGCCCTGCACTCCTCACCCTTCAACTCCCCCTCACCTCTGGCCCTTGGCAGTGCCACCCTGGCACTTGGGCACCCTTGCATTGCTGCCCTGGCACCCAGGCAATGCTCCTCCTGGCTTAGCAGTGCCACCCAGGCACCTTGGCAGTGCCAGGGTGGCAGTGCCAGCTGGGCAGTGCCATGGTGCCCATGTTCCAGGGGGAGGGGCAGAGGACACCCTGCACTTACTCTGATCACCCAAGGGTCTCCCATGGCCCGGGAGGCTCCCGGGTGCCGTTCCGCCTGGTCCACGTTTGTGTGGACCAGCACTGATCAGACGCCCAGCCTTCCTGGGGAGGCCAGAGAATCAACGGACGCTGGTGGATCTGGGCAGGTAGGTCGTAAGTAGGTTTACGACCTACTTTCGCGAGCGTCATTCTGTCCTGCCCATTTGGAGAGAGTTCCGACTCCGACGTCTCGCGGGACTTCGGAGAATCTCGCGAGGCCCAGAGCCAGTCGGGAGACTCGCTGCAGGCCTCTCCCAGGATACTTTGGCTCTCCATTGTGCTCAATTGTGCTCTCCATTGAGCTCAAAGCGACCGGAGAATCGTGCCCAAAGACATTTAAGAAGTGGTGGTGATATCCAAGTCAGGATGGTGTGTGGTTTGAAGACGCACTTGCAAGTGATGTTGTTCAAATGCATTTGCTCCCCTTGACCTTCTAAGTGGTACAGGTCATGGATTTGGAAGATGTTATTGAAGGAACAGAAGCAATCAATGGTTTCAAAAGGAAATTATTACTTGAAGAAAATAAACATGCGAGGGTGAATGGGATTGACTAGATTGATCTGCGGTGAGCCACCAAAGGCTCAATGAGCACAATGGTCTCCTTCCATGCTGAAGACAACTGCATAACACACTCATCCAAGTAAGTGGAGAATATCATACACCTAATTTGCAGATGGTATACAGGTTTTGGGGTGTCAGGAAATGAGTTTATCACTGCAGAATTTCCCTCCTCTGATCTGCATTTGAAGCCACGGTACTTTTATAGATTATCCAGTTCAGTTTTTGGTCAAGGGTTACCCTCCCAGGATGTTAATAGTGGGGGTTCAATGATGGTAATGTTGTTAAATGTCAAAGGGAGATGGTCAGGTTCTCACTTGTTGGAGATGGTCATTATGTGGTGCGAATGTTTCCAGCTGCAGAAATGCCATAGTGAATGGAGTGGCACAGTTGAGATTTTGAAAATGTAGTTATAAGTGACAAAGGAGAGAGTTTTTCCAGATGTGGACATAGGAGGAAGCAGCAGTGGGACAAAGAAGGGGGTTCTGACTGGAGAGTGATACAAGGAAGTGATTTGTGATTGACATGCTGCGGCAAAGTAAAGGGCCATGAAAATGGGTAGGGGAGTTTACATGGAAGGAGAGATCGAGGGAGGATATGAGGACAGTCAACTCAGAATAGAGACAGTGACCGGAGTTCTCTGGCCATTAGGATTCTCTGCTCCCGTCGGCAGTGCAGCCCCAACCGCGGATTTCCCGGCATCATGAGGTAGCTTCAATGGGAAAGCCCATTGACAAGCAGCGGGAATAGAGAAACCCGTCGCCGAGAAATGCATGGCTGGGGGATGGAGTATCCAGCCCAGCATGATGAGTTGAGACGGAGGTTGAAATCATCAAGCATGAGTTGTCGCTCAGTTCAGAGGCTGTCGGAGCAAAGTAGCTTGGTGAGAAAATTGGCATGGTACTTGGGTTTTAAACAAGAGGTGAACAATGTGAAAAAAGGTGAGATGCTTAAAGAGGGCGAAGTTGCCAGAGGAGGAGGGTGACAGACCAATATGTGATTTGGTAATAAGAGCCACACTGCCATCATGAGGGTTAGCCTAGGGACATGGCGGAAAGTACAGCAAATACAAAAAAAGTGCAAGGTACTGCACCAACACTGTACATGGCCATTTTCAACCACATAGAAGCCTTTTAATCTGTCAACCGTGAAGGCTTATGGTGTATCCTCCTCAAATTTGTCTGCCCTCAGAAATTTGTCACCATCCTCTGTCACAATGAGATGCAAGCCATGATCCTCACTAACAGAACAACTACAAACCCTATCTCAATGAAATCTGGGGCCAAACAAGGCATGTCACTGCAACAACTCTTCTCCATTTTCTTCACTGCAAGACTGCACCTCACCTCCAGCAAATTACCCACAAGCAAGGAGATAATCTACAGAACAGACAGGAAAGCATTCAACCTACACAGTTTTCAATCCAAAAACAAATCACTCCAACCTCAATCATGGAGCTTCAGTATATAAATGGTGCTTGTATGTGTGCTCACTCAGAAGCTGAGTTCCGGATCATTGTTGACTCCTTCTCCAAAGCGTATGAGAAAACGGCCTCTTACTAAACACCCAGAAAACTGAGGTTCTCTTCCAACCAATTCCCACAGCAAAACACTTCCCCCCCCCTTTGATTACGATGAATGGCGAGAAGCTGGAAAATGTGAAACATTTTCTGTATCTTGGGTGCCTCCTTTCAATGAAGACACATGTCGATGGGCCGAATGGCCTCCTTCTGCACTGTAAATTCTATGATAAAATTAATCGTCGCTTCCAATATGCCAGTTCAGCCTTCTTCCAACTGAGGATAAGAGTTTTTGAGGACCAGGATTTCAAATCCATGACTACGGTCATGGTTTACCAGGCACCAGTGATCCCCGCACTCCTATCGTCTTTGGAGGCTTGAACAACCTACAGCAGGCCCCTAAAAACACTGGCAAAGTATCACCAACTGTGCCTTCATAAGATCCTTCAAATTCGGTGGCAAGACAGGTGGTCCAACAACAGCGTCCTCTCCTTAGCCAACTTACCCAGTATTGAGGCGCTAACTACTCAAAACAAACATCACTGGGCGAGATATGTCGTTCATATATCTGGCACCAGATTCTTGGATCAACTGCTCTACTAGGAACTTGATCACGATGGAAGATTCCCAGATCAGTGGAAACACTTTTAGGGGTGTCCTCAAAGCACCCCTGAAGAGGTCAAACATCCCCGTCAACTCATGGGAAATCCTGACTTGTGACTGATCAAAATAAGAGTCGGCTTATTCAGGAAGGCATTAAACATATCGAGAAATTTCAGAAACGTGCAGGGGCAGAATCAAGACATTGGAGGGAACACACAAACCTGTAAACAACCTATTTACCCAACATTTCCAGCACCACCTGCCTCACGTGGCAGAATCTGCAGATCACACATTAGACTCATCAGCCATCTCAGAATTGATCGAACTGGATTGGAAGCAAGTCACCTTCGATCCTGAGGGATTGCTAAGAAGAAGACAGTCATTTCCAGCATTTACATATTTTTTTTGTGATTTCTAATTTAAGAAAAAAATGTATTTGTTATGTTGTTAATCTTTTAAATTCTACATTTGTTCTCAAAAGAAAGTAACCACTATACAGTACCACATTTAAAGAATTCCAGGTTATGATTCATGTATAAGCATGAACAAATTTCCCAAGGAAAGCATGCTTTGCTACCATTGCGTTAACATTTCTTTGCAATGTAGCTTCATTGGTCCCAGAACATGCATTGAGTTCAGTGCAATCTCTCATTACATCAACATGGTGCAACATCACACAACAAATCCCACAAATTTCTATGCAGATCATGTGCACTGCAATTTGATGTCCAAGTTAGCAAAATGTCATTTTCTGAGCAGGTCTGAGGATTAACAAATCACTTTCCTTAATAGTGAAAGATTAACCCATTTCTTAGCATAAATTGGATTTAGTTTTATCTTTTAACATGTAGACTTTACTCACAATTGGATTAGCCACAGTTCACTCTCTAATTAAATTCAAACTTAGTATGTGAAATAATAGTTACATTACAGTTGGAGATATTAAACTGGTAACACTGGTATTTGCGTTTAGAACAATCTGAGCATAATTCACTGAGTTACACTGTACGATTACACTGCTCTCCCTGTGGAAATAAGAGTACTTTACTTCTGTACATAAACACATCCACATATTTTCCAATCACCAATCTTAGGAGCTGATGAACAGTCCCTAAATATTAAATATAAAGATTAACTAGTTGTCATGAGCTAATTGCACTGCAACAGGAATGAAACTGAAACAATGGAAAGCTGTCCCCTCCAGGTAGTCTCACATCAGAAAAAGAATGCTGATGCTTTCAGTGACAGTTATACTACAAATTTTGTATTGTTGTGATGTGACAAGAATATTTCAGTCAAAATGTGCCACTGGAGGCATTTTTTGAATAACATTCACGTAAAACAGGTCAGATTCAACTTCACAAAAGGTTTAGTACTACCTGGTGTGTTCTGTACCATGTACAGCAGAAAACCTTAGGTTGAAACCCGAGTTACCTGATCTCAGCCATAACAGTGAAGTTACAATTACTCTCAATGCTCCTGAGCTAATAAGGGAGAAATAAAATCAGCGATGGTTCAAAGTCCTGATTTCTAAATACTGAAGACTGGATTGGATTCAACAACGATGTTCTTGTGGTAAACTTGTCCGCCGACATTTGTTCTTTAGCCTCTCACACAAATGATAGTCACTTGCACAGGATAATGGAAATCTGCCAGCACCTGTGAAATTGAACTCCACCACCCCCCATATGACTCACCTTTCAGGGCAGGAGAGGGGGGATATTTGTGGAAAAGAAGAAACAGTGATGTGTCATGGCAATTTCAGGAATGACATTCGCAAAGAAGAATATTCAAAGAGGAGAGTAACCAGAATTTTGTCTCCTAATGTGAGACATTGAAGTATCACATCTGGCTGGCGAGAAGGTTAACAGTCACCAGCAATACAATGACTTGGCTACACTTTATAAGGGATACTTCCACCTCTGTAATCAAATAATCAACAAATCTGCCACAAATTCTGACACGCTTATCGTCAGTATGCAATGAAATGTATTCATTTTCCATTGTGTAATTTGTTGCATATTTTGTTGAATACAATGAATGATATTTTTTCTGAAATGTATATGGTTTGATGCACCAGATGTACCTTTAAGGTTGTTTATATTCTCCGCTTCTCTATCTCGCTTTCCTCCTTTAAGATGCTCCTTAAAAACTATCTCTTTGACCAAGCTTTTTGTCATTATCCCTAATATCTCTTTTGTGGCTCAGCGACTGGATGTGTCAGAACTGCAGAGCTTCTACACCATGAGCCCGGTGGTGGCGGCAACGCTAAGGATCTGGGGCCAGTGGAGACGGCACAGGGGTGCAATGGGAGCCTCGGTGTGGTCCCCGATCAGGGGTAACCACCGATTTGTCCCGGGGAAGATGGACGGGGGGTTTCAGAGCTGGCATCGGGCGGGGATTAGAAGAATGGGGGACCTGTTCATTGACGGGACATTTGCGAGCCTAGGGGCACTGGAGGAGAAGTTCGAGATACCCCCGGGAAATGCCTTTAGATATATGCAGGTGAGGGTGTTTGTGAGGCGACAGGTGAGGGAATTCCCGTTGCTCCCGGCACAAGAAATTCAAGACAGGGTGATCTCGGGTGTATGGGTCGGGGAGGGCAATGTGTCGGCAATACACCAGGAGATGAAAGAAGAGGGGGAAGCGCTGGTAGAGGAGCTGAAGGGTAAATGGGAGGAGGAGCTGGGGGAGGAGTTTGAGGAAGGTCTGTGGGCTGATGCCCTAGGTAGGGTTAATTCCTCTTCCTTGTGTGCTAGGCTAAGCCTGATACAGTTTAAGGTGGTTCACAGAGCGCACTTGACGGGGGCGAGGTTGAGTAGGTTGTTTGGGGGGAGGACAGATGTGGAAGGTACTCAGGGAGCCCGGCGAACCATGTCCATATGTTTTGGTCATGCCCGGCACTGGAGGGGTTCTGGAGAGGAGTGGCGGGAGCAATATCTCAGGTGGTGAAAGTCCGGGTCAAGCCAAGCTGGGGGCTAGCAATATTTGGAGCAGTGGACGAGCCGGGAGTGCAGGAGGCGAAAGAGGCCGGCATTCTGGCCTTTGCGTCCCTAGTAGCCCGGCGAAGGATCTTGCTAATGTGGAAGGACGCGAAGCCCCCCGGCGTGGAGGCCTGGATAAACGACATGGCTGGGTTCATAAAGCTGGAGAGGATTAAGTTTGCCTTGAGAGGGTCTGCGCAGGGGTTCTACAGGCGGTGGCAACCGTTCCTAGACTATCTCGCGGAGCGTTAGAGGAAGGTCGGTCAGCAGCAGCAGCAACCTGGGGGGGGGGGGGATTGCCTGGGAGGGTGGATGAGCAAGAGATAACATGAATGGTTGGGGAAACTGGCACGTGCGGGAGAGAGCCAGTGTATAAAGCTATGTAAACATATCATTTCACCATGTATATATCTTGCTCTGTGCGATTTCTTGTTATTTTGTTACGGGCGGGGAGGGGGGGGGGGTGTTATTGCTTGTAAGGGAGAAAAATTGTGTTAAAAAGCTTTAATAAATATATATTTTTTTAAAAAAGAACTGCAGAGCTTCGATCTGATCTGTTGGTTTTGCGATCGCTTAGCTCTGTCTATTGCATGCTGTTTCTGCTGTTTGACCTGCAAGTGCCCTTGTATTGAAGCCTCACCAGAAATACCACGAATTCCACCTAATTTTAGGTATGCCTGTTGTTGCTTCTCCTTGGCATGTTGTTCTGCACTCTTCATTGAACCAGGGTTGAACCATGATGGCAATGGTAGAGTGAAGGACATACCAAGTTATGCGTTTACAGATTGTGGTTGAATTCGGGGTACTGCTCACCTCACAGAAGACCAGTGTTAAGCTGCTAGATCTGTTTTGAATCCATTCGATTTTGTATGGTGGTCATGCACTACAACAGAGGAACATAGAAGAACATAGGACTTGTAGTGATATCATGGTTGTGTTGTAATTCACCAACCGACCATTAGGAGTCTCACTAGTATATAAGTGAATGTTAAAGTCAGCTGACCCTACAGACTGGCGAGAGGAAGTCAGAGAGGCAGCTTATGCATGATTTTATTTTTTTTCATCTGTTCTCTTGTACATAGTTTATCCACAGTTTATGTGAATAAATCATTTGTAGCTTTAACTACAAGTGTTCTTGTAATAAATAAGGCCATCCGACAAGAACATTACATGGTACCAGGGAAAAATCTTAAAAACTGAGAAAAAACTATCAGCCTGCCACAGAGATTTGAAGATTTTGCCATCTACAAGAATTTAACAACTTGGAGTCGTTGAAGCCACCAAAGAGTCTCAGCTTTCATGGTAATGTGGTCAGCAACTGGCAAGTGTCCAAACAACAATTTAATCTGTTTCTTATTGCAGTAAATTTAGAAGATCAATCAGATTCACGTAAGGTAGCGATTCTCCTAACAGTGGCAGGGCCAGAAGAAATTGCTGTGTTTAATACATTTAAATTTGCAAACGATGAAGATAGTAAAAATTATAACGTAATTCGAAGATTTGATGCCCATTGCAGCCCCAGAAAGAATGACATTTTTGTGCTATGTGTTTAGATCACGTTTACAGAAGACAGGAGAGTCCATAGATCAGTTCATCATTGATTTAAAGTTTAAAATTAAAACCTGTAATATTTCTGCGGTGGAATCTTCCATGATTCAGGACCAGATTCTGTTTGGGGTGAATGAAAATAAGCTGAGGGAATGGTTGCTGAGGGAATCGGAGCTATCTTTGGAACAGACAGTTAAGATTGGTCAGGCTCATGAGCTAGCAGCACAGCATTCTGAAATGTTTCTCAGCAATGGTGACGTCTTCTTGGAGGAGAAAACTTGGGTTGCCGCCCTTTTTCCAAAAAGGCAGGAAACTTTCAAAAAAAGGCTGGAATGTTCCTGCAGCACCTCGCACATCAACAAACAGGTTAAAGATCAGGACAAAGTATTTCTGTGTAAAAGAAGTGGTCACAGGCCCAAATTAAGGCTGTGTTCAGCGTTTGGCAAGTTTTGTTTCAGATGCAACGAAAAAAATAATTTTGCTCAGAATTGTTACTCTCAGCTCAACCCCAGACCAGTCAGCACAGTGGAAGACACAGACTCCACTGATGAAACATCATTGTTTGTTGGAGTAATAACGCAGAAGAATAATTATTTGGAGACATCACAAAATTCTCCAGCACTTAAAAAAATGCAAATTGATACTCCATATAAAATAAATGAGGTTGATGAGGACAAATGGCTGCTACCACTTGAAGTGAAAGGTCCAATAGTCCAATTGAAGTTAGACACTGGTGCCAACGCCAATTTAATCAGCATGACTGATTTGAAAAATCTAAAAATTCAGCCGATGAGAATAAATCACAAAATATCTCTGAGAGATTATAATGGTTCAAGCATTAAATGTTATGGTGCTTGTGAACTGAATGTGGTGGTGAAGAACACAGTTTATTCTGTCCCATTCTATATTGCAGCCAAGGACTTGGATTCATTATTAGGTGGTCAGTCCTGTGAATAATTAGGTCCAGCACAGTTGGTATATAGCATTCACAATGGATTGGATAAACACTCCAACAATTCTGAGAACCTTTTCAGCAAATTCAGCGATGTGTTCACAGGTTTAGGTACACTACCATTCACCTACAGGATACAACTCAAAGAGGATGCAAAAGCTGTGATACAGGAACCCAGAAGAGTATCTGCACCTCTTCGCGATCGCCTCAAAAAGGAGCTAGACAGAATGACAAAATTAAAAGTAATCAGAAAAATAGAAGAACCTACCGACTGGGTAAACCCATGGTTTGTGTAAAGAAAAAAAAATGCTGATATTTGCCTATGCATAGATCCTTAACATCTTAACAAGAATATCAAAAGAGAATATTACTAATACCAAAGCATGAGGAAATCACATCCGAGATGGCTGGTGCACAATTCTTTATGAAACGTTACGCATCTCAGGGTTTCTGGCAACTAAAGCTAGAGGAACAAAGTACAAAATGCTGCACTTTCAATGCGCCATTTGGACGGGATTGCTTTCTGAGAATGCCGTTTGGCAAAATTCCGGCTTCAGAATTTTTCACCGTGCCATGGAGCACATAATCGAGGCATTGAAGGTATACGTATGTACATGGAAGATATCATTTGGGACTCCACCACAGAGGAGCACAACACAAGGTTGCTTAAAGTTCCAATGAGCGTCAGGAGAAATCGGCTGAAGCTCACCAAGCAAAAGTGCCAATTTGGAGTAACTGAATACACATTCCTAAGTGATATGGCATTGAACCTGACAAGGACAAAATCCAAGCAATTCTCAACGTGCCAAAACCACATGACAGGAAAACCATCTTAAGAGTGATAGCTATGATCAATTTTATAGGGAAATTCATTCTAAACCTGTCAACAAAAACAACACATCTACGTGATCTCCTGCACAAGACAACGAATTTCACTTGGACTGAGCAACATGAGCAAGAGTGGAAGAAGCTCATGACTTCACTGATCACCACGCCAGTTCTCACATTTTTTGACCCATCAAGCAGATTAAAGTGTCAACAGATGCGTCCAAAGATGGTCTGGATGTAGATCTGCATGTCAATCTTATTTCCATGCTACTACCAGTATCAGATGCGAAACTACGTGAGATCCAAGAAGAGACCAGGAAGGGTCAAACTCTTCAAGAGGTTATGAGGAACATCAACTCACGCTGGCCCAGAGGTCAATGTATGGAATTCTACAATATAAGATCAGAACTCAGTATCATTAATGGTGACTATAATCATACCTCAATCTCTTCGTAAAGATGTACTAAAGAGGATACACAAAGGAAATCTTGGGATTGAAAAATATAAATATAAATGGAGAGCTCGTGGCTTTGTTTACTGGCCAGGTATAAACCCGGATATCGAAAGGATGGTCAGTTGTTGTGATACATGCCAGACGCATCGTGCAAGCAAACAAGAGAACCTATGCAAATATCAGATTTACCTACGGCACCATGGCAGAAAGTAGCTACTGATCTCTTTCACCAATGAGGGAAAGACTATTTAATGATCATAGGTTATTTTGCAAACTATTCCGAAATGGCTCTACTGTCAAGCATAACGGCAAGCAGTGTAATACTGCATACCAAGTCCATTTTTGCTAGACACGGAATTCCGCAAGTCGTCATGAGTGATAACAGTCCTGGTTTTAGCTGTAAAGAGTGGCAACACGTTGCAGTCACGTATGATTTCAATCATGTCCTGTTGTGTTGGTTGTACCCTCAAGCCAATGGACAAACCAAAAAAGGTGTACATATTTAGCAATTCTTGAAGAAAGCAATGGACAGCCAATCTGATCCATATCTCGGACTATTGAGTTACAGAGCGTCACCACTGTCACATGGTAGACCCTCAATAGAGTTACTCCTGAGTACTTGGCAAAAAAGGAGGAGAATGGAGTGGTACTGCAGGAAATGCAAAACATTAAAGAGAAGCAGTTATATGATAGAGTGTCTAGAACTTTATCACCTCTGAGTAGTGATGACATTGTGAGAGTAGACGATTCAGGCAATTGGTCAAAAAAAGCCATTGAAGTAGCACCTCGTTCTTACAATGTACAGGCAGAGGATGCATTGGTTTTGAGAAGAAATTGTTGCGCACTCTTGAAAATCAGACAAGACTTTCACAACAACATGATGGATGACAAATCTACATCAAAATCAACGCAAGCTGCAGTGTCAGATAGTTCAGCAGTTCCTGAGCATGAGAATGTCATGGAAAACGTTGAATCTGCAAGTTCTGATCAGCAAGGGCAAACTTTGAGAAGATCAACCAGAGTCAGAGGAAAACCTGATTGACTCAATTTGTTAATTTGGACTATTTGTACATACTATGCTTACTATTCATATATATATATATTTTTAATTTAATCACACTGTTGGACTCATAGGCTAATAATATCACATAAATATACTGATGATAATGTATTAATTTATTCTTTCAAAGGTAAGGGGATGTAGTGATATCATGGTTGTGTTGTAATTCACTGACTGACCACGTGAAAATACATGAATGTTAAAGTTAGCTGATTCCTCAGGCTGGCTAGAGGAAGTCAGAGAGCAAGGTTGCTTGTGCATGATTTTACTGTTATTTCATCTGTTCTCTTAGAACATAGAACATTACAGCGCAGTACAGGCCCTTCGGCCCTCGATGTTGCGCCGACCTGTGAAACCACTCTAAAGCCCATCTACACTATTCCCATAGAACATAGAACATTACAGCGCAGTACAGGCCCTTCGGCCCTCGATGTTGCGTTGTACATAGTTTACCCACGCAATGTTAATAAATCGTTTATAGCTTTAACTACAAGTGTTCTTGTAATAAATAAGGCCATCCAAAAGAATATTACAGGACTTAAGTGCAGGAGTTGGCCAGTTGGCCCTTTGTGCCTGCTCTGCTATTTGATAAGTTTATGGTTGATCTGATTGTGGTCTCAACCCCACTTGCCTGTCTGCCCCCAATATCTGCCTCCCTTGTCTATCAGAAAGCTAACAAAGGACTTCTGGTGGTGGCCATGGTGTGAGTGGCCGCACATTTGGTGGCTCCCGCTCGGGATGGAACTCTCGGATCTTTTCCCCGCCTAACGGGTGGATTTGTTGATCAAAAAAGGTGCAGGAGGGGTGTAAGGAGAGAGTGTCCCACAGCTGGATGGATTTGTGGACCAGAACTGTTCTAAAAAGAAAGGAACAGTTGGAGATAGCTGGAATTGTGCCTGCGACGCCGGTGAAGATGGCAGAGGGTCATGGATTGGCCCTGCTCTCTCAATGGTTGACGGACCAGCTGGTGGGCTTCCTGAATGAGATATTCACCCAGCAGAGGAAGGAGAATTTGGAGGACCTGGCTAGAGTTATGGACCCGATAAAGGCAGGATTCGACCGCCTGGAGATGAGGCTGGAGGCCCAGAGCCAGGCAATCCAGTAGGTGGAGGAGACGGTGGGGGAGCACGAGAAGCAGTTTGCCTCAATGGTAGCTGAGATGGGGTGATGCAGGATCATCAGAGGCAGCTGCAGGAGAAATTGGAGGACCTGGAGAACCAGTCTCGCAGACAAAATTTGAGGATCGTGGGACTGCTGAAGGGCAACAAGGGAGCGGATGCCGGCGAGTATGTGGCTTGCATACTGGGTGAGGAGGCATTTGAACAACCCTTGGAAGTGGACCGGACGCACAGGGCGCTGATGAGGAAGCCACAAGGGAACGAGCTGCCGAGGGCGATGGTGGTGCGCCTGCACTGGTTCCTGGACAAGGAGCGGATCCTGAGGTGAGCCAGGCAGACGAGGTGCTGTACCTGGGAGGGTAATACGTTGTGTGTGTACCAGGACCTGGGTGTGGAGTTGGCCAAGAGGAGAGCGGGCTTCAACAAGGTGAAGGGGGCCTTCTTTAGGAAGGGGATGAAATTTGGTTTGCTGGATCTGGCGCGCTTGTTGGTGACCTATAAGGGTCAGGAGCTGTACTTTGGGACGCAAGAGGAGGCGATGGAATTTGTCAGGGACAATGAACTGGCACGAGAAGGAGGATACTGAACTTTTCAGGAGATGCTCGCTTTCTGTTCCTTTGGGTTTGGTTTTGTATTGTATTTGGGACCATTGCTCTGTGTTTTTTCTTGGTGGGGTGGGTGTTGTTAAGTTTGCACAGGGATAATGTTTGAGATGGGGGGGAGCGGAATCAGTGGGGGTTAGGATGCTCGGCACCATGGGTAGCTGAGTTGGCTAGTTCACGGAAGCGCAGTGAGGGGTGAGCAGGTGGTTAATGTGTTGATGGGGGTTGGGGCTGTTACTTTGTGGTGGCGGGGGGGGGGGGGGAACTGCTGACAGGAGAAGAGTTTCTAGAATGTTGTATGGGGAGGCTCGATGATGGTGGGCGCCCAAGGTGCAGGATGCGGGCTGGAGGCAGGCCCGTGAGGGTTGATCGCGCGGTGGGGGGGGGGGGGGGGGGGAAATGTGTTTGCACATTTAAAGACTTCATAGGTGGATTTAGCTCTGTTACAGGAAGCACATCTGAAGGTTGTGGATCAGACTAGGCTGAGGAAAGGGTGGTTAGGACAGGTAGTCCATTCAGGATTAGATTCTAAAACAAGGGAGGTGGCAATTTTGATTTAACAAACAGGTGGTGTTCGAAGTGGGGAGTATAGTGGCTGACTCTGGGGGGGGGCAATATGTGATAGTGAGTGGGAAATTGTAGGGGATGCCGGTGGTGCTGGTGAATATTTATGCTCCGAACTGGAAAGATGTGGAGTTCATGAGGCGGGTGTTGGGGAACATCCCTGATCTGGACTTGCATCGGTTGATAATGGGGAGGGATTTTAACACGGTTCTGGATCCAAGGTTGGATCGGTCAAGTTTGAGGTCAGGGAGGGTGTCGGCGGTAGTAAAGAGGCTGAGGGGGTTTATGGAGCACATTGGGAGGGGGGGGGGTGGATCCGCGGACGTTCGGGTGGCCGAGGGCAAAGGAATTTGCGTTCTTTTCGCATGTACACAGGGTGTACTGCCAAATTGACTTTTTTGTCCAAGATAAGACGCTGATGGCGGGGGTGGTCGACGTGGAGTATTCAGCGAATGTGGTGTTGGATCATGCTCTGAATTGGGTGAACTAGCGGGTGAATAAGGGAGGGGGCCAGCGCCTGCAGTGGAGGCTAGATGTGAGGCATTTTTGTGAGCGGATGAGGGAGGCCATTCGGTGGTCTGTGGAGCTAAACGACACAGGGGAGGTCTCGGCGGCCACGTTGTGGGAAGCTTTGAAGGCAGTGGTGAGCTTAGCTCGATATGGGCACACAGGGAGACGGCGGAGCGGGTGTAGATGGAAAGGCTAGTGGAGGAGATCTTGAAGGTAGACAGGAGGTATTCGGAGGCCCAGGGGATGGGCTGTTGAAGGTGCGGCAGAAGCTGCAGATGTAGTTTGGGTTGTTATCCATGGGGAAAGCTGTTGGGAAGCTGAGGAGGGCGAGAGGGATGGTTTACGAATATGGGGAGAAGGCGAGCAGGATGTTGCACACCAATTGAGGAAACAGGAGGCAGCGAGGGTGATCGGGAAAGTGAAAGACAGCGGGGTGGGGAACGTGGTTTTGAACCCGGTGGGGGTGTTTCAGGGTTTTTACAGTAGGTTGTATGAGTCGCAACCCCCAGCCGAGGTGGAGGGGTAAGGCGGTTTTTGGAGGGGTTGAAGTTCTCGAGGGTGGAAGAGGATCTGGTGGAGGGGCTGGAAGCCCCCATTGAGCTGGTAAAAATGGTGGAGGCGCTGGAGACAATGCAGTCGGGCAAGGGCCCGGGTCCCGACGGATAACCAGTGAAGTTCTATAAAGCGTTTTCGGGGGTTAATGAGGTGAGGGAGTAGGGGTGGTCCTCCCGACGCTATCTCAGGACTCAATCTCCTTGATTTTGAAGTGGGATAAAGATCCAGTGGTGATAGGGGAGGACCAGACAGGGTTCGTGAAGGGGAGGCATCTGGCGGCTAATATTAGGAGGTTATTAAATGTGATAACCGAGGGACGGGATGTGGAGGTGGTGGTCGCCATGGATGCGGAAAAGGCCTTCGATCGGGTGGAATGGGAGAATCTGTGGGAGGTTTTGGGGCGGTTTGGGTTTGGGACGGGTTTTGTGGATTGGGTTTGGTTGCTGTACCAGGCATCGGTGGCGAGTGTGCAGACGAAACGGGTGAGCTCGGACTATTTTAGGCTGCATCGGGGATGAGGCAAGGATGTCCACTCTCCCCACTGCTCTTTGCCCTGGCTATGGAGCCGCTGGCTATGATGCTGAGAGCATCGAGGGACTGGCAGGGGATAGTACGGGGGTAGGGGTGAAACACAGGCTCTCGCCTTACGTAGACGATTTGTTACTGTATATTCCGGACCCGTTGGGTGATACTGGGGGATTATGGGGATTTTAGAGGAATTTGGACTGTTTTGGGGGTATAAATTGAACATGGGGAAGAGTGAGGTCTTCCCGATCCAGGGGAGATGCCGTTCATGGTGGGGGGGGGGGGGGGGGGGGGGTTCGGTACTTGGGCATTCAGGTGGCGCAGGGGTGGAGCAGTTGCATAAGTTAAATCTGGCTCTGTTGGTAGAGAAGATGAAGGGGGACTTTGGGAGATGGGATGCGCTCCCATTGTCATTGGCGGGGAGGGTCCAGACGAGGTTCTTGTTCGTATTTCAGAACCTCCCAATCTTCATTCCCAAGATGTTGCTTAAGAAGGTGAACACAGTGATTTCAGGATTTGTGTGGGTGAGTAAAGCCTTGGGGGTGAAGGTGCTGTTGCTGGAGCGGCGTTGGAGGCGGGGGGCTGGCTCTCCCGAACTTTATAAATTACTACTGGGAGGCGGATATAGCGATGGTCAGGAAATGGGTAGTGGGAGAGGGGTCGGTATGGGGTAGCGGATGGAGGTGGCCTCATGTAAGGACATGAGTTTGGAGGCACTGTTGACGGCACCTCTGCCATTCTCACCAGCCAGGTACTCCACAGGCCCGGTAGTGGTGGCGGGCCTGAGGGTGAGGGGAAAGTGGCGACAGCACATGGGGCTGGAGGGGGCTTCGGTTTGGGCACCAATATGTGGCAACCACCGCTGTGCTCCGGGGAGGGGGGGGGGGCTTTCTAGGGTGGCAGCGGGCGAGGATCGAGCGGTTTGGGGATCTGTTTATAGATGGGATCTTCTCAGCTCCACCTTAAATGGGAGACCCCCGAGTTTTAAACTGTATCCCCTTTTCATGGGTCTTCTCCACATGTGGAAACAACCTCCTGGCATCAAATCTCCTCAGGATCTTATAGGTTTCAATAAGATCACCCCTCAATCCTCTAAACTCCAGTGCATATGGGCCCAACCTGTTCAATCTTTCTTCACAAGATAAAGGCTGCAATTCTTAGCCATTGCGATTTGCTGTTCCTGCCGACAGCCCATCCCCCATCCGCAGGTTTCCTGGCAGCGTGGGGTGGTTTTAATGGGAAAGCCCATTGACAAGCGTGAGGAATGGTGAATCTCTTTGCCAGGAAACGGCGCACCACCAAGAAACACGGAGCTGGGGGACTGGAGAATCCAGCCCAGGAATGAGTTGAGTGAACATTCTTAGCATTGCTTCGAATGCAATTACATAATTTTTCAAATAAGGAGACTAAAATTGTACAAAGTAGCCCAGATGCAGTAAAATTTCCCTCCCTTCATATTCCATTCCTCTTGCAATAAACACCAACATGCCATTTCTCTTCCGAATCACTTGCTGTATCTACATGCTAATCTTTTGTGATTCATGTACTGGGGATCCACCTACATCACCAAGCTCTGCAATGTCCCCACTTAAATAGTACACTGCTATTGTATTCTTCCTGCGAAAATGGACAAGTTCACATTTATACTCCATATTATACTCAATCTGCTAAATTTGTGTCCACTCCAGATAGCTATGTACACTCTTTACCTCCTCTTGACAACTTACTTTCCTACCTATCTTGGTGTCATCAGCAAATTTAGTTACCATAAATTTGGTTCCTTAATCCAAGACATTAATGTAGATTGTAAATAGTTGAGACCTCAACACTGGTCCTTCTGGCACTCATAAAACATACAACATAGAATTTACAGGGCAGAAGGAGGCCATTCGGCCCATCGAGTCTGCACCGGCTCTTGGAAGGATCACCCCTCTTAAGCCCCACACCTCTACCCTATCCCTGTAACAGTGTCCTTTTTGGACAATACGGGCAATTTAGCATGGACAATCCACCTAACCTGCACATCTTTGGACTGTGGGAGGAAACCGGAGCACCCAGAGGAAACCCACGCAGACACGGGGAGAAGGTGCAGATTCCGCACAGTGACCCAAGCCGGGAATCGAACCTGGGACCCTGGCGCTGTGAAGCAACCATGCTAACCACTGTGCTACCGTGCTGCCCTGCTAGCTACAGCTTGCCAACCCAAAATATGGCCCATTTATCCCTACTCTTGGTTTTCTGTTAGGTAACCAATCCTCTATAAATACTAATATGTTACCTCCATGAGGTCTTATTTTGTAAGCAACTGTTGATGCGGCACCTTATCAAATGCCTTTTGGAAATCCAGGAACAGCAGATTGTGAGTTTCCCCTTCATTCACATTACTGGCTACTTCTTCAAATAACTCTAATAAATTACTTGGCCATGATTTCCCTTTCGTAACACCATGTTGAATCTGCCTGATCCCATTTTACTTTGCTCTAACCTCCTTAATTATGGATTACAGCAATTTCCCTCCAGCAGATGTTAGGCTCACTGGCCTATAGTTTCTTGCTTTTTGCCTCCCCCCTTTCTTGGATAATGGTACGTTTGATATTTTCCAATGCATTGGGACAATTCCAGAATCTAAGGAATTTTGGAAGATTATAACAAATCCCTCTGCTTTCTTTGCAGCCACTTCTTTTAAGATCCGAGGATACATGCCATCAGGTGCTGGGAATTTATTAACCTTTAAGTCAAATGCCGCGATTCAGCGGCCTCGTCGCGCCTGACTTGGTGTCAGGACGAGGCCATTGAATCTCACGAGAGGCCTCACTAGATTCAAGACATTCATTTGAATCCTGCCGGGTCGGAGAATCGACGGGGGACTGGCGTGAATCCCGCCCCTGCCGGTTGCCGAATTCTCCGGCACCGGAGATTCGGCGGGGGACGGGAATCTCCCCGGTTGGCGCCCCCCCCCCCCCCCCCCCCCCCCCGCGCGCGATTCTCCGGCCCGGATGGGCCAAAGTCCCGCTGCTAGGATGCCTGTCCCGCCGGCGTGGATTAAACCACCTCTCTTACCGGCGGGACAAGGCGGCGCGGGCGGGCTCCGGGGTCCTGGGGAGGGGGGGGCGCGGGGCGATCTGGTCCCGGGGGGGTGCCCCCACGGTGGCCTGGCCCACGATCGGGGCCCATCGATCCATGGGCGGGCCTGTGCCATGGGGGCACTCTTTTCCTTCCGCCTTCGCCACGGTCTCCACCATGGCAGAGGCGGAAGAGACTCCCTCCACTGCGCATGCGCGGGAATGCCGTGAGTGGCCGCTAACACACCTGCGCATGCGCCGCCCGGAGATGTCATTTCCGTGCCAGCTGGCGGGGCACCAAAGGCCTTTTCCGCCAGCTGGCGTGGCGGAAATCAGTCCGGTGCGGGCCTAGCCCCTCAAGGTGAGGGCTTGGCCCCCCAAGATGCCCCCATCGCACCTTTGGGGCGGCGCGATGCCCGACTGATTTGCGCCGGTCGGCGAACATCGCGCCGATACCGGAGAATTTCGACCCAGGTGTGCATATATAAATGCACCATTAGGCTAATTTAAATATGTGTTTGCCGGATTCACCCGCAGCCCAGGTTTCACGGGCTGTGCCTGGGAGACCTCATCAGGGTGCCGTTTAGTACTGCTCCACACAAATGTGGACCAGTCATAATGGCATCTGAGGCCATCTCCCAGGCCATTGGAGACTCCCTGGTGGTCAGGGACAGGACAGGATCACACTCTGGCACTTCCCTTGACACTCAGTCACCTTTGTACCACCTGGGTGCTAGGTTGGCACTGCCAGGGGTTGGTCCCAGGGTGGCCAGGTAGAGGGCGGTGTGAGGTTGGGGTTCCTGGAGGCCTCCCCAAGGTTGGGGGGGGGAGGGGGGGGGATGTGAAGGCATTCACAAAAATGGTGATGTTTGAAAGTGACGGGTGGAAGGATCGCAACAGCTGGTCAAAATGGCACCCCGATCTTCGAGGATCCTTCAACCGGAAATCTCTCCAAGTGCGACCTCAGCGGAGAGAATCTCCTCAAGGCTAAAACAAATGGCAAAGTGCTGTTGAATAGCGAAGTGTTTCTCAGCGCCCTGAGAAACTGAATCTCGCCTTAATAGTTTTCCCAATACCTTTTCCTTGCTTAAGGTGATTAATTTAAGTTCCTCTCTCCCTTTCACCTCTTGATTTTCAAGTATCCTGGCTACGTTTTTTAAGTCTCCCACAGTGAAGACAAAAGATACCGCTCAATGAGAAATTTGGACTTTGACTTCACAAGATGGCCACCTGCAAAGGACCATGGGTATTATGGCCAACCCAGGACTCAGACAGATACAGAGCGTCTGTGTACTTGAAACGCAGGTAGCTAAACCTCAAAACCCCCACTCGTTTGCATTTTAATGGCCCAGTCCCCAGAACAATAGGACTCCAATCAAGAAACCCGTACAGCCACAGACTGATCGGCGCCACCCCCTTTACTCAGAGAGCCCAACTGCCAAGGTCAATGACCACTAAGGACCCGCTCAGCCACCAAGGCACCCGCCCCTTTATTGGCCGAAATCAAAGGCAGTGATCAGAGCCCTGTCGAACTATTGGTTCCAAGATCAAGGACCGCCCCAAAGAGCCCGAAATCCCAGAGGGATAAAAGGGGACACAGCCATGTGTTCTGCCTCTTTTGGACCCGGCCTGTGCCAGCCTCTTTTGGGATCTCACCAACTGCAGCATAACGACCAGACAGCCAAGTTCAAGACCAATGATCGCTACCTGACGGATGAGCCCAGCAGAGACAGAGCCACTTCTTCAAACCAGCCACGTGAGATCAAGATAAAGGCCTTATCCATCTGCACAGTGCCGATCGCCCTGAAGTTAAGTATAGGTTATTGTAGCTGATAGGTGTAGTTTAACTCATAGTAGATTTGTGTTTGCATGTCGAAGTAATCCTTGTGTGTGTAAATAAACCATCTTTTGACTGACTAACTGGTTGTGTGGTCATTTCACCGATATAAGGGAAAGACTTGTGGTTCACCAAGATAAATAGAAATACCCACAGTATTGGTGACGCTGTTGGGACATAACATCATGTCATAAAGAGCAACAGTGGTCTCTCCTATTTATACTGTCATAGACAGATGTGACTTGTGACACTAATATAGATTATTATTATTATTACAACTTAAATCCCTCACCACCTGCAGGCCTTGTCTGGCTGATATGTCCTTCAGGACTCAGCCAGCTTGATCGTTAATGGTCCTACTGAGCAACTCTTGGTGATGGACATTGAAGGCCCCCACCTAGAGTACATTCTGCATCTTGCCAAGCTCAGTGCCTCTTCTAAGTGGTATTCAACATGGAGGAGTACTGATTCACCAGCTGAGGGAGGGCAGTGTGAGCTAAGTCCAAGTTTTTCTTTTCTATGTTTGACCTGATGCCATGAGACTTCATGGGGTCTGGAATAAATGTTGAGAACTCTCAGGGCAATTCCCTCCCAACTTTATATCATTGTGCTGCTGCCTCTGTCCTGTCCTTTGGCAGCACATACCCAAGCATGGTGATGATGGTGTCTGGGTCATTGGCATGATTCTGTGACTATGACAATGTCAAGGTTGCTGCTTGATCGTCTGTGAAACAACTCTCCCAAATTTGGCCCAAGCCCCCAGATGTTAGTTAGGAGGACTTTTCTAGGTCAACAGGGCTGAGAGTGCCATTCTCTTTTCCAATGTCTCCTAAATCAAAGCCAAGTGATCTGGCCAGTCTTATTCCTTTTTGACATTTCTGTAGGAGTTTGGTACAACTGAGTGGCTTGCAAGGCCATACTCTTTTCTTTAAGCAACTTACTATCCTGCAAGGCTCTTGGGAAGAGTTTTTTCTGTAATATCAGTAACAAATGATTCTGCCGCTTCACTCATTATATAACCATTCCCCCAGAAATCAAAGGCAAAACATTCAAATATTAGAAGCTGAAAAGACAAGTGGGAACAATAAAAGAAAAATTTTAACTGTAAAATATTTGTGCATAATTTTAAAACATTCAGTAAAATTATTTTATTTTGTTCCTTTAATCAGCTTCTTTTTTATGCCTGTTTATAAAAGGTCAAAAAGTAGCACTTCTGTCCAACCAGCAGAAAAAGGAGCAAGATCTTTCTTAGCTTGCTGGATTTATGTTTCATTAGGCTTCTGCTCAAAACAAATGGGCTGGATTCTCCGATTTTCAGGCTATGTCCTGACGGCGATGTGGGAACGGTCGCGTTTTAAGACCGAAAGCTCAGCGCAAAACGGCCACCGGTCCTCCGTTTGGTGTGGGGCTAGCAGGCAGGCAGTGTAGAGCACCCGGCTCTAGCTGCCGATACGGCCGGCGAATTGTCGGGTCCGTGGCCGCGCAAGCGCACGACGGCGGCCTGCAACGGCTGCGCCGTGCAACATGGCGCCGGTCGCTCGCGGACTTGGCCTGCCAAATAATGCCTGCTCTTTAGCTGGCTCGCGACCCCCGGATCATCCCCCAACAGTGCCCTCAGCCCCTGCCAAACTCCCTCCTGCCCGCGGATCGGGTCTCCCCCGACTGTGGTGGTGCTGGACTCAGTCCACCGCCGCCACGCCAGGTTCCCGACACAAAATAGCACACGCGATCGACGTCATCGGGAACTCGGCCTGTCGGGGGTGGAGAATCGGGGGTAGGGCCTCAGGCAATGTCCTGGGTGACCGATTTGTCCTCAACCATCCTGGTCACCTCCAGGGCACGGAAGGAGGTTAGGATTTTTAAGTCCGGCATCCCTCCGCCAGTCTGGGCCCTCTCCCGGTGATTATGGGTGAACTTTTCCTGAGGAGACACAGAGAGGGCATCGTTAGTCATACGTGTGGTTCACAGTGTTGGGAGAGGCGTGTGGGGGGAGAGTTGGGTGGGGGTGTTTGAAGGGGGTGTTGAGGGGATGATTTGAAGGGGAGGGGATGGAGGGAGGGTTAGGAGTCGGCTGGGGGTTGAGGGGGTGGATGCTCCCTTGGAGGGGATGGGGGGCATTGATGTCTATTCACCCGTGCTGCCAGGTTGTGGTCATTGATCTTTTTCCGGCACCGGAGGCCAGTCCTCCTGGTCACACTCCTCCAGCTGATGGCTGCAGCCACCTCGTCCCAGGCAGCGCTGGGTGCCTTGACGTTGACTCTCCGGGATCCTCGGGGGAACAGGACATCCCTCCTGGCCTACACTGCATCGAGCTGCCTTCGGAGGTCAGACTCTCCATGAATCTTGGGGCAGGTCTTCTCAGTGCCATTTTTGCGAGCTAGCTGGGGTTGGCTGAGCAAGTGCAGCTTAAATGCTGCTCAACCCTGTTTGCGGGCGGCTGGCGAACGCGGTCCAGGCAAATGAGCTGGTGAGCCTTTGTTTGCGACGAGAAGCCCGTGAGGCCTCGTTAAAAGTGGACCAATTAACATTGAATTGCGTTGCCGGCCTCACTAGGCCGAGTGCCGGGAAGCCCGCGGCAATTCATCGCTCGCTGCCACACTTAGAAATTTTTCGGGAGAATCGGTCCCAGAGTGTTCAAAATTATGATTGGATGGGATAGAGTGGATCGAAACAATTGAAAGAAAGAGGACATTAAAATAGAAGATATCACAGAAAGCAGGAGAAACATTTCTTACACAGAAGATTGTGAGATTAGTGATGAAAGAATATGAAATTTTAAGAATTCATTAGATTGGTGGTTGACGAAAGGGGAAGTGAAGATATATGGGAACTGAATGGGCACGTGAGAATAGGAATATTTTTTGTGTAGTGGATCAACAATAATAAGGACTGAGTCGGGCTGAATGGCTTGTTTCTATGTTGTAATTTTCTTCTATCTCTAATATGAAAGATTTTGAAGTTGAACCTTATTGTTATCTCATTACTGCATCCAAATCTACGGTCATTTTCTACTCATCAACCTTACTGGTGCCCTGCACTATGAGCAGTGGTTCTTCACTAAATTTCTCAATGTAAAATATTATATGAATTATCTTCTCATGGCTGCTATGGTTTAACCCATGTTTATGGTAGCAGTGCTATCGCTCCTGAGTCAGCAGGTTACGGGTTCAAGTCCCACTCTAGAGACTTGAGCACATAATCCAGGCTAATGTAAAAGCTGCATTTCAGGTGAAATATTACACCAAGGTCCCATCTAATCTCTCAGGTAGATGTGAAGGATCCCATGGCATTATTGTGCAGAAGAGCAGAGGAGTTCTCCCTGCTGTCCAGGCCAATATTTATCTTTCAACCAACTATTGGGTCATTATCATTGCTGTATGAAAATTTGCTGCTATGTTTTCTACATTACAACATTGACTCCACTTCATAAGTGTTTCATTGGCTGGAAACTCTGGGATGATCTAAGGTCATAAATGGTATAATAACAATTCAGTTCTTTCTTTCTTCTTATAAAAAATATTTTAAACTTTAATAATCAATTTATTTTATATAATTTAGCACAGAAGCAGAAAAATACACTTACATAAATCAGATTGTCAGTGCCTGTTTCCCATTAAAGAATTTTCCCGACAGTCCAATTAACAACTAGGCTTTCCTACCTAGAACTGAATGATGTGCATCTCTCACCATTTGCTCAGATGGGTATCCTCCTGTTTAGGGACTGGTTGGGGCCTTGGTAATGACTCTTGTACATGCAACATTAGGCTGATACTCTTTAAATCTATCCAATTTTACCAATTTAACTAAAATATCATAATCACCTGATTGAGGAAATTTCCAAATGCCTCAGTTCCAGGAGCTCTGTAGGATTGCCATAGTCATTCTGGCTACTTTGAAAAATTAATCTTTTCATCAGATAGCAAGATTAATAATGCCAGGTGCACATAGTGATGCAGTTGCATAAATTTAACTAATCATATCAGAGAAGACCACATAACTGGTGTTAGATGCTTTTAACATCTCACCATCAAGTTTTCTTTCAAATTGCTTTTCCTTTTTTTATTTTTCAAAATTAAATTCTTGTTTAATTTTTTTAAATCAGTCTTTGTATATTAGAAAAACCGGTAGTTCTGTTTAAAAATACATTTATTGGGGTTGATTTCTCACAATTTCATCTTGACTACAAAGCACACACCACATCTGAGAAACAAAGGGTTATTACTTGAAAAGTATAAAACTGCAGCGTTGCAGTGTGCCATATTAAGATATTGGTTCACTCCCTGCAATTCTCAAGAGAGAGAGAGAGAGGGAATTCTTGACCACAAGAAAAGACTGAGTAGCAGCCAAGCAACCCCCACCCCCCACCGCCACCACCAAAAAAGAGGGAGGAGATTAAAAGAGAAACCTCCAAAAGCTAGTTCAAGATCGCACTGCGCACTTGGAGTAATAAAGACTGTAGTTTTGTATGTCTCTGTCATGTTTAAAGATTTTGGGTGCGATCCAACGGCCAGCCTGCGCCCGAAAAGCAGCTCGCCGTGGTGCAGTGTGGCCGATAAAAGCTGGGAGACCCCGCTCCCAGGAACTACCCGACTCGCAATGTCTCGCGATCACATGAGACATTGCGATGCCAAGATGTCCAGGTAGCACTACCAGCTGGAGGGGCACAGCCAGGGTTCCACGTTGGCATTGTCAAGGTCGAAGTTGGCATTTTTTGTGTGCTGGCGATCAGGCCGGGGTGCTCTGCGCGGATGTTGTGGGGGGGCTGGAGACCTTCCCATTGTGAGTTGGGGTTTGGGGGAGGTCGGGCATCACGCCAGGGGGTTTCGGAGATTGGGGCATCATTTAAAAATGGCGTCCCAATCTCTTGCTACACGAGGATTTCTGGCAAGTGGAGCTCCTCGGTGTAGAAAACGGGGCTGTGTGCATTCCCCATTGAACACTAGGAAACACGCAGCAAAACGTACCCGCTGTGACTTTGTTCCCATTTAGTTGAATCATACCCTTTGTGATTTTAGACAATTTCTTTAGGAAAAACATTATGCATATGAGAAAACTTTGTTTTTTGTTTGTGGAAACATAACTACGGATCATTTATTATCACAATGGTAAAATGTGATGACACATCGGAATGAAGATACATAATTGTATCAGCTGTTTCTAAACAGAGATTTAGCAAATGTCTTATCATAAGCACCATACTCTTTCCATTTCTTATTCTTATGTACATTTATCCTTATCCAGTAAACAATTTGAGGGTTAGGCGTCTTCACACTTATACTTGATTCCTCCTGCCTTAGGAATCTGTTGTTTACTGGCAAGTTATTCTGGACTTGCATAGAAAAAAAGTTAATCACACACCCAAGCATCAGAAATGAAATGGTTTAATAATTGGCCACAAATGTTGAAAATGTCCTATTAGGCTCTCTTTGAATCAGAGGAATCAGCCAGCAGATCTCAGAAAGTCCTTTTTTGTTCTCAAATGGGAAAAGAGGTGCCACTGACGTTAGTAGAAAATACTTTCATTTTTATAGCCTGTCTCATGATCACAATATGTCTTAAATCTTTCAGGGTCTTATTTCAGACTACACCGCGAGACCAGACAGGGGTGCCCACTCTCCCCGTTGCTGTTCGCGCTGGCCATAGAGCCGTTGGCGATGGCGTTGAGAGCTGCAAAGGGGTGGAAAGGAATGACGAGGAGGGGGGTGGAACATAGGGTCTCTCTCTATGCGGACGACCTGCTCCTGTACGTGTCGGACCCACTGGCCGGGATGGAAAATATACTGGAAACATTGAGGAAGTTCGGCTGGTTTTCAGGGTACAAATTAAATATGGCCAAGAGTGAAATGTTTGTGGTGCAGGCAAGGGGCCAGGAGAATAGATTGAAGGAGCTGCCATTTAGGCTGGTGGAGGAAGGTTTCCGGTACTTGGGGATACAGGTGGCACGAGACTGGGGCAGGTTGCATAAGTTAAATTTGACTACGGTGGTGGAACAAATGAAGAGGGAGTTTCGGAGATGGGATGCACTCCCGCTGTCACTGGCGGGGAGGGTGCAAACTGTAAAGATGACAATCCTCCCTAGATTTCTGTTCATCTTCCAGTGCCTCCCGAGCTTTATCCCACGGTCCTTCTTGAAAAGGACTGGTAAAATCATCATGAGCTTTGTCTGGGCGGGAAAACCCCCACGGGTGAAGAAGGCGATGTTTGAAAGGAGCCGCAGCGAGGGGGGACTGGCATTGCCGAGTCTGATCAACTACTACTGGGCGGCTAACATAGCCATGGTAAGGAAGTGGATGGTGGGTACGGGGTCTATCTGGGAGCGAGTGGAGGCGGCTTCGTGCAGGGGCACCAGTTTGGCAGCCCTGGTCACGGCTCCCCTATCGCTGCCGCCAGCCAGGTACTCCACCAGCCGCTAGTAGGGGCGGCCCTGCGGATATGGGGCCAGTGGAGGAGGCATGTGGGGGAGGGGGGGTGCGTCTGTCTGGGCTCCAATATGTGATAACCATCGACTCGCCCCCGGGAACATGGATGGAGGGTTTCGAACATGGGTGCGGGCGGGGGTGGGGAGGGTGGGCTACATGTTCCTGGAGGGGAGCTTTGCGAATTTGAGGGGCTTGGAGGAGAAATTTGGGCTGGTAAGGGGAAATGACTTTAGGTACTTACAGATGCGAGACTTTGTACGCAGACAGGTCCCATCCTTCCCACGCCTCCCACCAATAGGGATCCAGGACAGAATAGTCTCTAGAGGAGAAGGAGGCAAGGGTAGAGTCTCGGATATCTACAAGCTGCTCATGAAGGGGGAAGAGTCCCAGTCGGAGGAACTGAAACTCAAATGGGAGGAGGAGTTTGGCGGGGAGATGGAGGACGGGCTGTGGGCAGAAGCTCTGAGTAGGGTAAATTCAACCGAAACATGTGCCAGGCTCGGCCTGATTCAATTTAAGGTCATTCACCGGCCCACATGACGGTAGCTCGGATGAGCAAATTCTTTGGGGTAGAGGACAAGTGTGCTAGATGCACGGGAGGACCGGCGAACCATGTTCACATGTTTTGGGCATGTCCTAAGCTTAGGGGGTAGTGGGAGGGATTTGCGGGGGTCATGTCCCGGGTGCTGAAAACAAGGTGATGAGTCCAGGGGTGGCAATTTTCGGGGTTTCAGAAGACCCGGGAGTCTAGGGGGAGAAAGAAGCAGATGTTCTGGCCTTTGCTTCCCTAATCACCCGGTGGCAAATACTGCTGGCATGGAGGGACTCAAAACCCCCGAAGACCGAACTATGGCTTTCGGACATGTCAAGTTTTCTGGGTATGGAAAAAATTAAGTTCGCCTTGAGGGGATCTGTACTGGGGTTCGCCTGAAGGTGGAAACCATTAATCGACTTCTTCGCGGGAGAGTGAACGTCAGCAGGAGGGGGGGGGGGGGGGGGGGGGGGGGGAGGGAGGAAGAGCGGGGGAGGGGGGGAGATGAGAGTAGAGTAGGGGGGATAAATAGGTATGGATTGATTGAAGTATTGGTTTTATATTGATGTTTGCACGTTTCGGTTATCTGTAACTGTTTACAATGCCAAAAAATACCTCAATAAAATTGTTTGTTTAAAAAAAAAAATCTTTCAGGGTCAATGAAACCCAGTCACTGTGGCAATTCAAGATCACAACAGACAATTTACACATAAGGTCCATAAATATTTATGAATTAAATAACCAGATCATTTTTTTTCAGTGACACTGGTTGAGGGATATGTATTGGCCAGCTGGAGAGAATTCTCCTGCTCCCCTGAAAGGGGAGCATCCCCCGAAAGCACATTCAGCCCTCGGTTTAACATCTCATCTGAAAGACAGCATTCCCTCAGTACAGTACTAGAGGGTCAGTCCAGATTTTAAATTTTTCCAGGCACATAGGAGCAGTTTTCAGATATTTTTGTTTCCAGGAGAACTGCATAAATGAAGCAAAGTTTTGAAGCGACCGAGATCACAAATCCTGAGTCTGGTGGTGAAGTTCAATCAGCACTGTAAACTTCAGCAAAATAAGCACACAATCAGAGCACAAGCCCAACAATGTTAACAAGAGACACACAAAATTGGGATTGTGTTCCTCATTTGATTATGCTTGGTGAGATGTCAGCAATACTCATGCAGCTCGCTCATTTAGAAGGGGCATTATTTAAACGCAACCTACGCCTCTTAAAGGCAGGTTGCACTTTGTCTGCTGCCACTGGAATTACTAAAAATGGCTGTTGGGAAGGTGATGACAAAGAAGAGCTGTTCTTTCCAGCTGAAGGGAAAAGGGCTCCAGTAGGCAGAGATGGCAGAGCAGCTAAATGAGTGGAGCACAAGAGCGAGGCCCCGGCTGCTATGCCAGAAAAATTGTAACCTGACTTGAACCTAAGCCAAGACCTAGGCCAGGATTCTCTGTTTCAAGTCCGCTACTGCTGCTAGCGAGGGCAGAGAATTTGGCGCTCAGCTGACCTCCCATTCACTGCAGCAGGACAGGAGAATCCCACCCCTACACTCATATCGCTCTTTGGATGCGATTTTGTGGGTCCGTTAGCCATGGGCGCAAATCCTGTAATGGCCGCAAAATATTGCCAGACGTCAAAAACAGGATTTACGGCAGCATAATTTCAGAATGCGATCTCCCTGAGCCTTCCCCAATGAATAAGTTCAGGTCCAGGAAGGGCGAGAACCAGAGTTGAATGCATTTAAATCCATTTTAATATCATTAGCGAGTTTAAAGTCAGATGTTCCAGCCTCATTGAATCTTCCCGCCCACATGCTTGATGTGTAGCAGGCACGAATTACTACTGCTCTGCAAAAATGTGAACCAGGTGCCATGGACTCCGAGAGAGAAGTCCATGGTGCACAAGGAGAAAGTTACCACTCGACAGTTGTGGAGGGAGGCTAGTTCAAGTGTGCATGAGTTTGGGGTTGTCAGTCTGGGGGTGAGAGGGTCAGGACAGGGGTCACCTTGGCTGGGGTCTGTGTTGCTTATAAGTCTGCTGTTTGTTTTAAAAATAGTTCACAGCCCTGAGCAATTCTGCAGCCTGTCTGTTTTAAAAACATTTCACAGCCCAGTAAGTGAAAAGTTATGTATTTACAGAGCATTTCAAAGGCAAGAATGAATGAAAATGCTCTTTGTTTGCACAACTGCTGACTGTCCTCAGAGATTCAAGAGGAAGGTGTTTTGTCTGAAAATCTTTTCACTGTGTGCCTTCAGTCTGTGTGCCAATGAAGTGAGAATGAACTGACAGATAGCAGTAGCCAATGGTCTCGGGGCCTGGGGACTGGGTAAAGCGAGGCTCATGAAGTGGAGGGAAGGGAGTAATAAGACTGAAGGTCACCAGCCGAAAGGACTGGTGACACCGACAGAGAAGGTTGAACAGTGATGATCAGGCTGGCTCACAGTAACTTTAGTTGATGGGGGAGGTTGCCCCTCAGGGGCCGAGGGTTGTGGGTGTTGCCCATGTTTGTGGGGGGTCGCATTGTCCGTGGGAGAGAGAGGTGTGGGGGACATTCAAACTCATTTGAGATCGGGGCACCTTTTCAAACATGGCACCCCAATCTCTGAGGAGCCAATCTGGCCAGCGAGTTTAGTTCCCCACTGCAGAAAACAATTCCGAGTGTGGGCTTGACCAATGAGAAACTCCCCAAGCCTCCAAAAATTACGAACTTTGGGTAAATCATAGAATTTCTGCAGGTCTGAATCACACCCAAAACGCCGGCGGGAAACGCTCTGCCACAGTTGCCCAAAATGACACTTAGTCATTTTTTTGAGCACCCCTTAAGTGTCAAGGGATGAAGGTTGGGTGCAGGGCATCGGAGGAATAGTGTCGATCCTCGCAGCTGCGACTGCCCGAATGTCCTGGGGGAATCGTACTAGGGGGATCCAACAGCCATTAATTTTCACATGGGCATTAATTTGTCCCAACACATGATGAACTCCACTGCAACTGATGTTAAGGGAGGATGCAACCAGACACAATCCCATAGGCAACTCTGATGGTGAGTTCGGCCGTGACCGTGGCCGGTAAAGCAATGAAGTGTGATGGACAGCAGAGAAGTGAGGCAGCGCCAATCACTGGATTCGGTGTAGGGTAGTCAGCTTCACGAATGGAGCGTTCATGACAACTTCATACTGGGGCATTCGCATGTCCCCAGGGTCTTTGAGGGCCACCCAGGCTGCCCAGATCACTCATGGGGGACAAAGACTACCCATTCAGGTCATGGTTGACGATGCCGGTAATGAGGCTTTCAGTGCCAGCCGGTCAATAATCAAATTTGATTACTGACCGGCTGGAACTGAGAGCCTCATTGTAACTTGATTCCGCCTCGGTCTGGAGCCTCTGGAGGCTATGAGGGCTACTGAAGACGAGTTTCCGCTGCCTCGACCAGTGTGGGGGTGCTCTTCAGCATAGCTCCCAGAGGCTGTCCCACATTGTCGTCATCTGCTGTGCTCTCCGTAACCTGGTGTAGCAGTGGGGCAACATCCTGGAGTAGGAGGAGGAATGTGCCGTCTCCTCTGATGAAGAGGTGGACCAGGAGGGAATGGAGGAAGAAGCTGAAGAGAACCTTGAGAACGATCAGCCGGCAGGGTGTGCCAGGCCAGGAGGCCCTCATAGCCTCCAGGGTCATTCATCAGTTAGCTTGGTGAGTGGCAGTCCCACAACGCCAACACCTCCAAACCTGTAACTACCCCCCCCCCCCACACCCCCCCCCCCCACACCGAAAGCCTTCCCACCCCAAAACTGTCATACCCCCACCACCTCAAACCTTCCCACCACCCCAACCCCACCCCACCCCCCTCCATCTGAAGGTCTCATTAAATTATCACCACGGCGATGGGCCTGGGCTGGCCATAGAAGTGAGTCACTAGCCAAGACAGGAAGGTGATGACAATTCAATGCGAGGAAAGTTGTGATGTTCCTCAGGTTCTGCTTATGTTTGACTCCTGTCTGACTTGCTGATTGCACACTGACTCCCATATCTGAGTGAGGGTGGGGGCCAAATTACTTTGTCCTGCAGCCTCAAGGAGGCAGAAGGGGCAACGTTAAGATTTCACTGAGTGATGAGGCAGTCTTTGTTGAATATCTGTTACTGAGGGTCTCTTTGGGGGTCTAACTGTTGTGATTGATTGGGGGGGCCTCAGGAGTTTCTCAGTTTAAATGGGAAGATGAACCATCCCTGTAGGAGAGGGGTCATAGTCAGAGACATTATGGATTTGAGGTGCAATATTATTTCACATGGTAATTCATTTTTAAAAAAATTTAGAGTACCCAATTAATTTTTTTCAATTAAGGGGCAATTTAGCGTGGCCATTCCACCTATCCTGCACATGTTTTGGGTTGTGGGGGCGAAACCCATGCAAACACGGGGAGAATGTGCAAACTCCACACGGACAGTGACCCAGAGCCGGGATCGAACCTGGGACCTCAGCGCCATGAGCAAGCAATGCTAACCACTGCGCCACCGTGCTGCCCCCACATGGTAATTCATGACAGTGCAACATTATCAATGCCCTTACTAACAGTAGCTAACTTCACCCACTCTCACTCTGTGCATCTACAACTTCTTATCTTACGTGGCCTACCACTGTATCTAGATGTTATCCCAGGATACACAACAGATGTAAAGGTGGCTTTCTGACTTCCACTCCCTGTGGCCTGAGATGCCCTTGGCGGGAGTACTCTGGAGGGACCTGGCTAACTTTCGGGTATCATTGATGCCGCTGTGTCACCCTGTTCTGCCCGCTGCCCCCGAGATTTACAAGTATCAGAAAGGGGAGATTCAGAAGGGCTGGGATTGGCCAAAGTAATCTTCTTGGCAGGCCCGGAGATAGGCCTCAGTGTTTCCTCCTCCCTCGAGATGCTCTTGGGCCCCTGGGCTACTCCATGTGATGGAGGGGCAGCTGCAGTGAGCTCCAGAAGCCTCGGCGTCACCTGGCACTGCCAGTCCTTGAGGCCTAACATTGTCTGCATCACGGTATTGACGTCCTTAGCTATGGCGCTCTGTGTCCGCACCAAGCTCTGGAGCAACGCAGCAATGGCCCTCTGTAACTTGGCCATACTCTCAAGGCACTCAGCCATGGTCCTCAGACACTGCTCCATGCCCTGAAATCCACCATACATGGCTCTGACGTCCTGCCCCAGGATCTCCACTCCGGTCGCCACCCTTTGCATGTTGGCCTGGGTGCCACACAATGCCGGCAACAACTCCTGTGACTGAAGGCTTTGGGACTCCTCCAATTGAACTTGCAGTTGCAGGAATGTCGCTGACAACCCCTCCTGGGTTTCCTGTTTCTGCCTTTGCATCTGCAGACACTCTGAGAGGAACATCTCCAAAGGCACAGCATCTGGCTGGGGGACAGTTGTGTCCTGGGATCCAGCAGACCTCCAACTGCCTTGAGATGATCCTGTCTCCTCCTGACGTGCATCAGCAGCAATGTGGTGCTCACCAGATAGTGACCCAGAAACTGTCTACTAAGTGCACCCAGCAAGATGCTTGACTCTGTGATGGTGGATGGTGTGGGTGACAGCTGTGACGCCTCTTCAATGTCCTCCTCAAAGATCTTTCAAATGCTGCAGGTGTGGCCCTGCCTTTGGATGGCCTGGCCTCATCGGATGGTGATCCTGCAAGGCAAGGGATATGGTTTCAGTGAATGGGAAGGACTAGAATGTGTACAGTTAACAACTTACTTGAGACATGTCACCTGGGTGGAGGTCAAGTGGATCCTTACTTCCATGGCTCAGGCCAACCTCGCTGTCGGTGATAGCTCGCTCCTCCCTTGCTCTTTCTTCATAGAAGGTGAGGATTCTGGGCGGGGGCATCCCCACCCCATCTGCTCCCTTTCCCTTTTATTATGGGCTATATTCTCCAGCGGTGACACAAAGAGGACATTGTGAGCTGGATGCCTGGTGGATTGGGTCCATAACAACTGGCATCTGTGGGCATCATGCCTAGACTCTCAAGGATTGTGATGGTCAGTTCCAGCGGATCTGGAGGAGGATGCTGATATGTTGGGTGTTGGGTTGCTGCGAGGTTGGCATCAGGTGAATTAAGGGTAACATGCCGGGAGTGACTGACAGGATTGATGCCGGGGGATACAGGTGATCATTCACCCTTGCAGCATGTAAAAAATTAATCTTCCAGGATTGGATCCCCGTCCCCCTGGTCATGCTGCTGGCACTGATTGCAGGTGCCACCACCTCCAAGGTCCGGATGGCAATGTTACTTGTAGGTTTCCTGCCAACATGCAGGTAGATGATGCACCGCCTCTCCTCCACGGCGCCCGAAAGCTTCTTTAGGTCATTCTCCAAAAATCGTGGGCTGCACTCCTTGCGGCCATCTTATAATAACAATCGTTATTATTGTCACAAGTAGGCTCACATTAACACTGCATGAAGTTACTGTGAAAATCCCCTAGCCGCCACACTCCGGCGCCTATTCATGTACATTTAAACAAAAAAGTTTAGAGTGCCCAATTCATTTTTTCCAATTAAGGGGCAATTTAGCGTGGCCAATCCACCTATCCTGCACATCTTTGTGTTGTGGGGGCGAAACCCATGCAAACACAGAGAGAGTGTGCAAATTCCACACGGACAGTGACCCAGAGCCAGGATCGAACCTGGGACCTCGGCTCCGTGATGCAGCAGTGCTAACCACTACGCCACTGTGCTGCCCGCTGTTCGGCTACATTGAGGGAGAGTTCAGAATGTCCAATTCTCCCAACAGCATGACTTTCGGGACTTCGAGAGGAAACCGGAGCACCCAGATGAAACCCACGCAGACACGGAGAGAATGTGCACACTCCACACAGACAGTGACCCAAGCTGGGAATCGATCCTGGGACCCTGGTGCTGTAAAGCAACAGTACTAACCACTGTGCTACAGTATCCTGCAGGCTTGCCTGGGAATGAGTGCTGAAGAACCATTTAAGTACATTCCTCCCCTTGGTTGCAGTACTCAACTAAGCCTAGGGTCAGGCATATCAGATGCCCGATGGGAGGGCACAATGACAGGCAAGGCGTGTTTCACATGTGGGAGCACTAATTGCACTAAGTGGGGGAAGATCACGATCTGAATCATGCTGCCGCACAATGATTTTCATGCCAAAATGACAGTCATTTTTCAGAAACATCCACCCTTACTCTCTCCTTAGCCCAACACTACCTGTCACCCAGCACTCACACACTTTCCCCCATCTCCTTCCAATCACTTTTCTCCAATCACAGCAGCACTCTTCACCCAACCTCCTCGGCCCCTACTACCACACTTTGCACTTGCTGCTGTCCTCACAATTACTCCTCTCCATTTCCCAAATCTGCCATCTTTCAAGTAACAACAATATTATTCTTTTTATATTTACATCCTTTTGCTTGGCTTCCCATCGACACAATTGCTTTTCCACAGAAATTGGAAGACAATCATGGGAAGACAATCATGGGAAGCAAATAGCAGGAGTGCCCCCCCAAGCATCCAGCTCCTGCACTATTAGTAGATAATTCTGCTGTCCTAAAAGATCCCTCCAGATCTCACCAGGCAAATAAATCTGATTCAATCTTTTGCTTAATCAAGCTTTGGTGAGGCACAGCTTTCTTTGGAGCATCCCTGAGCATCTGTGCTTGTGTTCCAGTAAGGAGTCAAGAGGCTAATAATCAGGGGATTCCCATGTGCCCAAGCAGCCAGCTTGACACTCAACAGTCTGGGTGGAAAAGGGAGAGTAGGTTGACAACTGGCACAGAATAAAGATGTTGCGACTATTTTGGGGAATACTGGGCACAGACCTGTATGATGCACTGCCTATGACCACATAACAATTGGATATTCAAATCAGTGCTTTCCATTAAAGAAGATACCAACATCTTCAAATGGAACACATAGGGCTATGATGGTAGATCAAAAATGTCCTGCAAAGAGCGGAACCTACAATTCTGCTCTGAGTCGTTTCCTCTTGTGTTGCTTCCGCCATTGAAAAGGTAACAAAATGGTTGTGCTCAGTGAAGAGGGTATTTTGTGACCTGCCTGATGCGGCCATGGATTTCAAACTGACTAAGGTTCGTGATGCCTGGAATGATCCTGCGGCATAGAATTTCATAGCTATAGAGCGGGATTCTCGGACCCCCCGCCAGGCCGGAGAATTGCCGGGGGGCGGCGTGAATTCCGCCCACGCTGGCCACCGAATTCTCCGGCGCCAGGGTTTTGGCGGGCCTGGGAATTGTGGCAGCGGCCCACTTGGCTATTCTCCGGCCCCTGATGGGCTGAGCGGCCATCCGTTTTAGGCCGGTCCCGCCGGCGTAAATTAGACGGGTACTTACCGGCGGGACCTGGCTCTGCGGGTGGCCGCCGGGGTCCTCGGGGGGTGCAGGGGGATCTGGCCCTGGGGGGGTGCCCCCACGGTGGCCTGGCCCGCGATCGGGGCCCACCGATCCGTGGGCTGGCCTGTGCCGTGGGGGCACTCTTTCCCTCCGCACCGGCTTCTGTGGACCTCCACCATGGCCGGTGCGGAGATGAACCCCCCCCGCGCATGCGCTGGGATGACGCCAGCACATGCTGGCGCTCCCAAGCATGCGCCAACTCGCGCCGGCCGGCGGAGGCCCTTCGGCACCAGTTGGCGCCCCGCCAAGTCCCTTTCACGCCGGTTGGCGCGGCGCTAATCCCGCCAGCACCGGCCTCACCCCTGAAGGTGCAGAGGATTCCGCACCTTCCGGGCGGCCCGACGCCGGAGTGGTTCACGCCACTCCTCGGCGCCAGGATCACCCGCCCCGCCGGGTAGGGGAGAATCCTGCCAATAGTCACTTTTACAGCCATGGTGTCAATGTTAGAAATGCAGGTCCCTTTAAGACTTAACCAGGACTAACCTCAGTGAATTGAAAGCAGATTATGCTAATTGAAACTGAGAGCTAGATTTTTCCCACTGGGGATGACTTCTGGATAGGGAGAGGATCCTGGAGAGTAGAAATGCTGAACCATTTTATCACAAAATAAAGCTGTTGTGAATGGACATTCACCCATTTTAACACAGAGTAGCGATGTGTGACCTGGTGATGGGCAGCAATTGAAATATGTGACATTGTCAGTAACTGCTTCCGTTGAGGTGAAACTATGGGGCACAATGCAGCTCCGTTAAATTGAGGGGGAAGTTTGATGCCAGAAGATGCAGGAAGGTTAGGACCTTTGTTGAAAATAGTGGAACTTACAAACTTGAAATTGTTATAAATCAACAAAAAATCAAACAGTTTGAATACCTAGGTTCACTGGTAATATTATCTTCAAATATTTTACTATTTCAAAAAGGTAGACATTTACTTAAATGATCTTATACGTAAACTCAACATTCAACAGTGGTTCAAAAATAAATAACAAATATTGTGGCAAACTCTCAACTTGCCACTAATTCTTTACACCCATATTTCTCACCATCCAAGCGAGAAAGTCCAAATAACAGAGCCGCTTATTACTACTGGAGCAAATGAAAAACAGCCTATGGCACATCTATAAAATTCCTTCAATTCTATCTGTACCAAACAGGTGTGTCACAAGGCTGTGTTTGTACCCAACACCTTTCTAACATACCACTTCCTTCATGAGGAATTAGTAAAAAGCTTTAAGTCAGCTTTAGGGAATTAAAGAGGGAAAATAAAATAAGTAACAGTAAGGATCCTAAGAGTTGGGCAGCACTCACACAATTGAGCCACATGGACAAAGATCAAACCATTACTTCAACCCTTAAGAGCTAATAAGCCAGATGTAACCTTTAAGCAAGCACTATAATATCAAATTATATAATGGGTTAGCAAACTACATATTTGAACTACATTAACTACTGAAAATTCAATAGCTAAAAATGAGGAACAGCCTGTTAGATATTAATTACCATAATGACAGAATTGTTTTTTTAAAAGAGCATTTTCCAGGCAGATTCCTAGGACATAGATTTTACTAGTTACTCCTACCTTGTAATGCTCTTTAAATAACTAAAAGGCAATTGTCATTCCTAGTCATTTCAGGCTGTGAATCCCTCCACATCCCATTATTTCCCCCAATGCTCTACCTCTGTTCCACTTAACTGACAGCTTGTCTAGGGCAAGTGATTTGTAAATACTGAGTTTTACTTAAAAGCTGTTATTATCACGGTCTCCAGGAACTTTAATCAAAATTGCAATGCTCAGGCAGAAAATCACCTACACATGGTAAGTTTAGAAATTCACGGGGTTTGTCACGGGATGTCATGTCACACCAAATCGCTTGTCCTCCTCTTACAACTTTTTTAAAAAAACTGAAATTAAAGGAACTATCACTTCTGGAACAACGTTAGCAAAAGCTTTACAGTTCAGTTAAGGTAGTCAACACAAAAATATCCTTGCAAGCATGTAATTCGCCTCCTGTAATAAATATTGCATCACTTGCATTTGGCATTGTCATGACGATGGAAAATGCTGCTCTGCTCTTCGAGAGCTGAGTAATTTCAGTTCCCTTCTCAAAACAGCAATGATGCCCCTTTATGTTGTTCACCAAACTATTCCTATAGAAACAAAGGGCCAATGGATATCAGAAAACAGCATCTACTCCCTTGCTGATGCATATACAATGCATATCAAACAATATAGCTACAATTCAATCAATATCTTTTTGCCTTTTATTAAAGGTATTCCACTTCTTCTAAAAACGGACGATTTGACTGACCAGGGGAAGACTAGCCTAATTGCTCTCCACACCCCCCAATCATTTACACAAGCATACTTTTTTCACTAGGGATTGCTGGACAGTGATCAGGAATTTGAAAGCTGTTTTATTTCACCCTCCTCCCCCCCTCCCTCCACCCCTACTTATTTTAATTACACTAAAATTGATTGTGGTGACCCATTGCTGTGCCAGGTGAGATTTGCTCAGCATGGAGTTGGCATTCAACTAAACCCTTCTTACATCTAATTCATAGTACTAAACAGTGCAGAAGTAGAGGCCATTCGATCCATCATGCCTACAGAAACTCTTTGAAAGAGCTATCCAATTAGTCCTATTATCCTGCTTTTTTCCACAGAGCCTGGCAATTTTTTCTTTTTTCAAATAGTTAACCAATTTCTATTGTGAAAGTTATTACTGAACTTGTTACCACCATCCCTTCCAGGCAGTATATCCCAGATCATAACCTCTGCTTTTGTTTTTGTTTGCATGTTTTATTAAATATGTGCCAGATGCTCATCGGTCCTTCATCCACTGAAAAGAGTTTCAATTTATTTACTCATTTTATCAAACCCCATCATGATTTTGAACATCGGTCAAATCTCACCTTAACTTTCTCTGTTCTAACAAGAACAAACACAGTTTCTCTAGTCACTCCATGCAACTGAAGCTTTTTAGTAAATGTCCTCTAAACCCTCTTGGAGGCGTTGTTAACCTTCTCAAAGTGAAGTGCCCCAAAATGGTCACAGAATTCCAGTTGGGGTCTAGGTTTTCCATAGGAGTTTGAGTTTGTATTCTTGGTTATCTATATATAAAGCCAAGGATCCTGTATTCCTTTTGAACAACCTTCTCAACTTGCCTGTTTCCTTCAAAGACCTGTGTATCAGGTGTGTACATGCATCCCCATGTCTCTCTGTTCCTGAACTCTCTTTAAGATCATGCTATTTCATTTATATTGCCTGTCCTTGTGCTTCCTACAAAATCATACTTCTCTGTATCAAATTTCATCTGCTCTATGCCTGCCATTTTTTCCAGTCTGTCATCCTGAAATATGTTACTGACCTCAATACTGTTTACAGTACTATGTTTCTGAGTTTTGTCATCTGCAGACTTCAAAATTATGCCCTGTATACCAAAGCCTATCTGCAGACTTCAAAATTATGCCCTGTATACCAAAGCCATTAATATATGTCAGGTAAGTGGTCCATCAATGATTATTCTAAATGTTCTTAGTTGTTTACAGCCTGCTTATTTCAATGTATGGTTCCATTACATAGTTTTACTCGGCTCGCAGCCATGCAAATATTAAAAGTGATAAGGTGAGTGGCTTGCTCACTATCTTCATGTACCGATAATTGCCAATTTTGTCCCAGATTAATGTCTCAAAGTTTCTTCACCTGGATTACGGTTATCGAGTTTATCCCTTTTCTGCTTTTCAAACAGGACATAACATTTATAATCCTCCTGTCCTCTAACACCACTCCAATTTTTAAGTAGTATTAGAAGATTTAGACAAGAGCAATTTCTACCCTTTCTTCCCTCAGCAATTTGAGGTGCATCACACCCAGATTGAATGATTTTTCTACTTTAGGAGTGCAAATCCTTTTTTAGGCAAATCCTCCAATTTTATCTTCAATTTCTTCAAATCCTTTTTTTAAAAAATATTTTTTCTATTCTACATTTTCACATTTTCCTTCAAAAATTTACACCCCACCCACAAACAGTAAATGGTAACAAATACAAAATCAATCCCCTTAACAATACCAATGATCCCATCCTCCCACCACCCCAAACAACGGCCCACCTGTCAATATATGCATCCAATAAACCAAACCCTCCCACGGTGGAAACAAAAAACAAAGGAGAAAAAGAAAAAGGAGTCCGGGACCGCTCATGGTCACCATTGACCTATAGAGTCCACACACCCCTCCCCCCTACACTCAACGCCATCCAGCCTCTGAAAGAGACCGTACATGATACCCAAGAGTTGTACACCTCCCCTCCCCCCCCCCCGCCCCCCCCCCCCGCCCCCCCCCCCCCCCCCACCTTCACCCCCACCCCCTAAGTCTCCAGCTCCTCCCGTCCACTGCCTCTTGTAAAACTCCTCCTCCCAACCTCGGTTCCTTCCCTCCAACTTTCCACCCCGGCTAGACCACTCGGACCCTGTTCTGCCAGGCTCCGATGACCGCAGCCCCTCCCCCCACTTCACTCCCGTTCACTGGCCGGCTTAAACCGGCCAGCGTGGAGGCTCCCGCCCGGGTCCCTTTCCCCCTTGCCCGGCCCTAGGAAATCCCAGGAATCCCCTTTTAGCACACACACCCCGCATATCCACCTACACCCCAAAGAGCCCTAATTTCGAGTGAAAGTCCCATCCCTTCCCTTGTCCAAATACAACATTGGCTCCTTTAGCCCCTACACCTGCACGCAGTGAAACAAAAAAGAAGAAAATACAGTCATGAGGTTACATCGGCACATGGCCATTTCTCAATTTGTCAGTTCTGCCACAGTCCTTCGGCCTTCTCAAACTCCTCTGCTGCTTCCGCCGTTCCAAAATAAAAGTCCCTGAGCTTGTAAGTCACCCTCAGCTTCGCTGGATATACAATGCCGCACTGCACCTTGCTAATGTACAGTGCCCTCTTCACCCGGTTGAAGGCAGCCCGCCTCCTCGCCAGCTCCACCGTAAAGTCCTGGTATACACGTATACCAGCTCCAGCCCACTGCACCAGCCGCTTCTGCTTGGCCCAGCTCAGGACCTTCTCCTTCACACTGTACCTACGGAAGCACAGAGTCACTGCCCTTGGCGGCTCACTCGCCTTTGGTACAGGCCTCCACGACCGATGAGCCCGATCCAGTTCATATCGGGAGGGATCCTCCCCCTCCCCCAATAATTTTGCTAGCATCGCAGCAAAATACTCAGTCGGCTTCGGTCCTTCAACTCCTTCGGGCAGCCCCACAATCCTCAAATTCTGTCGCCTGGATCTGTTTTCCAGGTCTTCCATTTTTCCTCGCAGATCCTTGTTAATGTCCATCACCTTCCTTATCTCCTTCCCCATCGAGGCAAGTTGATCATCGTGCTGCAGTAACGTCTCCTCCACTTCCTTCAGCGCCTCCCCTTGCTCTCGCACCTCCGCCACTGCGCTCGCCACCGCCGTCATCACCGGGGAAATCGCCTCCTCCACCAACACACTCAAAACCTCCCTCATCTCCTTCCTCACCGGCTCCATGCATTTTGCAAACTGCCTTTCGAATTCCGCAGCCATCACTTTAGTTATTTCTTCAGCCGTAAACAATGCGGCCTCCCCTGGTGCTCCAGCCTCCATTTTCTTTACTGACCCCGCGGTGACCTTTCCCCTCCCCGACGGACTTTCAGCCGCTTTTTTCACGGCCGTTCTTTTGCTGGTTTTCGACATTCCCCTCCTCTGTGCTGTCTCCCAACTTTTACTGCCTTCACTGGCCCTAGGACCGGGCGTTCTTCAAATCCTTTTTGACTGTTTTACTAATATTGTTAGCACTCTCTTCTTCGTATAATGATAATCTTTATTAGTGTCACAAGTAGGCGGACATTAACACTGCAATGAAGTTACTGTGAAAATCCCCTAGTTGCCACACTCCGGCACCTGTCGGAATGTCCAATTCACCTAACAAGCACGTCTCTCGGGACTGTGGGAGGAAACCGGAGCACTCGGAGGAAACCGCAGACATGGGGAGAACGTGCAAACTCCGCACAGGCAGTAACCAAGCCGGGAATCGAACCTGGGTCCCTGGCGCTGTGAAGCAACAGTGGTAACTACTGTGCTACCGTGCCACCCACAAATGTTTTCATCAAAGATGAGGCAAAGTGCTAATTTAGTACATCTGTCCTGCCCTTTGTCCCCACAAGATTATCTCCCTTTTAGTACTTAATCGCCCCTATTCTCCTTTTCATTATATATAAATAAAGGGTAGTTTCATGAAATACTTCAGGGTTCTTTTTTGTTCCCTCTAATCTTTTTGCCCTTTATTTTCTTTTTCCATTCTCCCCTTAACTTTCTATATTCAGCTTGGTTTCCTACTGAATTGTAAACCAATGAGTTTCCTTTTTTGTTAGTTTTAAATCTCCATGGGCTGGATTCTCCGCTCCCCGATGCCAAAATCGCATTCGGCGACAGGGCGGTGAATCCGTTTTGGTGCCAAAATTGGGAGCGGCGCCGGTTTTTCAATTCTCCACCCCCTGAAAATCAGCGTACTCGAGGTCCGCCCGCGATGCATCGTTGCCAACCGGCTGAATTCCCGACGGCGTGGCTTACGTATGCTCACACCGTCCGGGCTCCTCGCGTGGCGGCTGTGGACTCAGTCTGGGGCCACCACATTCAGGGGAGGGTCGATCAGCGGGCGGGGCTGGGGGGCTTCATTCAGGGCTGGGGACAATGTGGGCATGCAGTCCGGGGCGCGCGAGCGGCCGATGCAGGGCACTAGTTTGGTGGTCCGGGTCAGCGGGCTGGGTCCGCTATGGAGCACGGTGCGGCCGCTGTACGTTGCCGCCATGCGCATGCGCGGCTACTGAACCAGAAGTGCTGGGGGCCGTATCGGCAGCTAGAGCTGCGAGCTCTACGACGGCTCCCTGCTAGCCCACAGCAAAACAGGGATTCTGTAGCCTTTTGACACCAGTTTTCCTGCTGTAAAAGACCACAGTTTTCATGGCGGCGTGGGCACTTAAGACTCCAAAACGGAGAATCCAGCCCGATATCTTTAGTCATCAGGTGTGGGAATAAATCTCATTCAGACCTGAAGTATACACTCTTTTGAAGACCTCCCATTATTCATTTACTGTTTAACTGCTAATCTTTGACTCCAATCTACCTGGGCCTGATACCTTTTCAACTCCTTCTTTTGCCCTTTTCCATAACTACTCTAAGCCTAATGATATTGTGATTACTGTTTCCCAAAGGCTCCACTTGCCCCACTCCATTCCATAGAATTAGATCTATTTCCTTCCTGATTAGGCTGGAAGCACACTGATCAAGGAAGTCTTCTTGTGCACATTTTAAGCAATTCCTCCCTATCTTTGCACTTCACTCTGTTACTTTTCCAGTCTACATTAAAAGATAATTGTAGTTCCCCATTATCATTACTCATAAGCTGTTTGCACATTTCAGTAATTTGTTACGGTATACACCCCACTGTGAAGTAGCTCTTATTATTTCTCAATTTTACTCAGTTTCTGGCTTTGAAACTTCAAACACAAATATTCCTTTGTAGTCATTAACTGCTTCTTTATGAAATAGTATTGAACCATCTTAATTTCAAAAAATATGATGACCTCACACTTTTTTTGCTACCTTTTAAATTACAGAACAATCGATTATGTATTACAGATGTTGGTCTTCAAGTAACACAGGCCATTAATTCTATCCCTTGATTGCTGCACTTTTTCAGTCACACTGCTAGGAATCAAAACAACCTCTATCTTCTGGTTTCTGATAGGTGGCAGAATATATAAACCACTGTGGCTTAAACTCCTCCCAACTCTAATTTGAGTGTAGGTTCAGTGTGATTAGAAACAGGATTTCCCATTCTGACTCTGCTAAAATTATCAGTGACAGAAGTAATTTCATTTCCTTTTGAGGTCGTAAATATTCAAGGCAACTGAATCACTGAAAATTTCTACCTTTTTAAGGTGCATTTTATTTTTTAATTTACCTCTGCATGTGTCGTATGTTCCAATTGCACTGTCTATCCAATTTTCTTCCCTCCTATGAAGGTAGAAACTGTAGCACTCTTGCTGTGGTACAGTTTCAAAGGTGATGGCAGCCCTCCACGAGGTGAGTCTACATTAGATTTGAACCTAATAATAAAGAAAGGCAGCACATTTGACTATGGAACTAGCTCATAACTGAATCCCAATTCTGTTTCAACCCAAAATCCAGCAGGAGAAACAATACAGTGATCAGAAGTGATATCTGGCATTTAACTTATCGCACTTAAACTCAATTAACACCACGGGCTGAATTCTCTGTTTTTGGGACTATGTCCTCAGCCATCGTAAAACTGTGGACTTTCACTGCAGAAAAACTGGCGTGAAAGGGCCACATATTCCCAGCCCTGCAGGGGGCTAGCAGTAAACCAGCGTGAAACGCGCAGCTTTTGCTGCTGATATGGGCACCCGCGCTTCCGGGTCAGAGGCCGCGCATGCGCACGGCGGCGGCCTCCAGTGGCCGCACTGTGCTCCATAGCAGACTTAGACCGCGGAGCTAGACCCTAAACATAGTGCCCCCAATCAGCCGTGTGGCCAACCCGGACTGCCCACCCAAAAATTGCCTGGGCCTGTATAAGGCCCTGCCCTGCCCTCCGATTGGCCCGTCACCGACCAGGGCGGCCGCAGACTGAGCCGCCTCGCTAGTATCACAACCAGCAGGACCATGTTAGATCCACGCCGTCGGGGCTTCGGCCGGTCAGGGGCGGAGAATGGCGAGGCGGGCCTCCAGCAATGGCCGCAGGTAGGTAATACGCGGCGCGGCAAAATCGGGCCCTGGAGAATCGGGGAACCGCCGCCGGTCCCGATTCCATGCGGGGAAATGGATTCTCCGCCCCGGCGCTGGCCGCGATTTCGGCGTCGGGGTGCGGAGAATCCAGCCCAACACCTGCCATGAGGTATTCCAACATCGATGATGAAATGATGGTGAATTTTAAAAAAATGATGTGGGCAAAAATTGATAGCTCCCAACACCACGGGCGGGATTCTCTCAGCCCAGGCCAACCACGCCGGTGCCAATGGCGCCGATTCTCCCCTCTTCAGATAATCGGCTACCCTGGACACCGGTCTGCGGATTCTCCGGAGTGCGGAGAATCGGCGTCATTGCGGCATGGGTCGGGGGGCTGCTCAACTACCCTGTTGAGCAGGGGCATGGGAACCTGGATTGTAGTTTTAGGGTAAGGGAGAATGAGAGTATAGAGGTCAGGAGCACAGATTTGACATCGCAGGAGGGGGCCAGTGTTCAGGTAGGTGGTTTGAAGTGTGTCTACTTCAATGCCAGGAGTATATGAAATAAGGTAGGGGAACTGGCAGCATGGGTTGGTACCTGGGACTTCGATGTTGTGGCCATTTCGGAGACATGGATAGAGCAGGGACAGGAATGGATGTTGCAGGTTCCGGGGTTTAGGTGTTTTAGTAAGCTCAGAGAAGGAGGCAAAAGAGGGGGAGGTGTGGCGCTGCTAGTCAAGAGCAGTATTACGGTGGCGGAGAGGATGCTAGATGGGGACTCATCTTCCGAGGTAGTATGGGCTGAGGTTAGAAACATGAAAGGCGAGGTCACCCTGTTGGGAGTCTTCTATAGGCCTCCAAATAGTTCTAGGGATGTAGAGGAAAGGATGGCGAAGATGATTCTGGATAAGAGCGAAAGTAACAGGGTAGTTATTATGGGAGACTTTAACTTTCCAAATATTGACTGGAAAAGATATAGTTCGAGTACATTAGATGGGTCGTTTTTTGTACAGTGTGTGCAGGAGGGTTTCCTGACACAATATGTTGACAGGCCAACAAGAGGCGAGGCCACATTGGATTTGGTTTTGGGTAATGAACCAGGCCAGGTGTTGGATTTGGAGGTAGGAGAGCACTTTGGGGACAGTGACCACAATTCGGTGACGTTTACGTTAATGATGGAAAGGGATAAGTATACACCGCAGGGCAAGAGTTATAGCTGGGGAAAGGGCAATTATGATGCCATTAGACGTGACTTGGGGGGGATAAGGTGGAGAAGTAGGCTGCAAGTGTTGGGCACACTGGATAAGTGGACCTTGTTCAAGGATCAGCTACTGCGTGTTCTTCATAAGTATGTACCGGTCAGGCAAGGAGGAAGGCGTCGAGCGAGGGAACCGTGGTTTACCAAAGAAGTGGAATCTCTTGTTAAGAGGAAGAAGGAGGCCTATGTGAAGATGAGGTGTGAAGTTTCAGTTGGGGCGATGGATAGTTACAAGGTAGCGAGGAAGGATCTAAAGAGAGAGCTAAGACAAGCAAGGAGGGGACATGAGAAGTATTTGGCAGGTAGGATCAAGGAAAACCCAAAAGCTTTCTATAGGTATGTCAGGAATAAGCGAATGACTAGGGAAAGAGTAGGACCAGTCAAGGACAGGGATGGGAAGTTGTGTGTGGAGTCTGAAGAGATAGGCGAGATACTAAATGAATATTTTTCGTCAGTATCCACTCAGGAAAAAGATAATGTTGTGGAGGAGAATGCTGAGACCCAGGCTAATCGAATAGATGGCATTGAGGTACGTAGGGAAGAGGTGTTGGCAATTCTGGACAGGCTGAAAATAGATAAGTCCCTGGGTCCTGATGGGATTTATCCTAGGATTCTCTGGGAGGCCAGGGAAGAGATTGCTGGACCTTTGGCTTTGATTTTTATGTCATCATTGGCTACAGGAATAGTGCCAGAGGACTGGAGGATAGCAAATGTGGTCCCTTTGTTCAAAAAGGGGAGCAGAGACAACCCCGGCAACTATAGACCGGTGAGCCTCACGTCTGTAGTGGGTAAAGTCTTGGAGGGGATTATAAGAGACAAGATTTATAATCATCTAGATAGGAATAATATGATCAGGGATAGTCAGCATAGCTTTGTGAAGGGTAGGTCATGCCTCACAAACCTTATCGAGTTCTTTGAGAAGGTGACTGAACAGGTAGACGAGGGTAGAGCAGTTGATGTGGTGTATATGGATTTCAGCAAAGCGTTTGATAAGTTTCCCCACGGTAGGCTATTGCAGAAAATACGGAGGCTGGGGATTGAGGGTGATTTAGAGATGTGTATCAGAAATTGGCTAGCTGAAAGAAGACAGAGGGTGGTGGTTGATGGGAAATGTTCAGAATGGAGTTCAGTTACAAGTGGAATACCACAAGGATCTGTTCTGGGGCCGTTGCAGTTTGTCATTTTTATCAATGACCTAGAGGAAGGCGCAGAAGGGTGGGTGAGTAAATTTGCAGACGATACTAAAGTCGGTGGTGTTGTCGATAGTGTGGAAGGATGTAGCAGGTTACAGAGGGATATAGATAAGCTGCAGAGCTGGGCTGAGAGGTGGCAAATGGAGTTTAATGTAGAGAAGTGTGAGGTGATTCACTTTGGAAGGAATAACAGGAATGCGGAATATTTGGCTAATGGTAAAGTTCTTGGAAGTGTGGATGAGCAGAGGGATCTAGGTGTCCATGTACATAGATCCCTGAAAGTTGCCACCCAGGTTGATAGGGTTGTGAAGAAGGCCTATGGAGTGTTGGCCTTTATTGGTAGAGGGATTGAGTTCCGGAGTCAGGAGGTCATGTTGCAGCTGTACAGAACTCTGGTACGGCCGCATTTGGAGTATTGCGTACAGTTCTGGTCACCGCATTATAGGAAGGACGTGGAGGCTTTGGAGCGGGTGCAGAGGAGATTTACCAGGATGTTGCCTGGTATGGAGGGAAAATCTTATGAGGAAAGGCTGATGGACTTGAGGTTGTTTTCGTTGGAGAGAAGAAGGTTAAGAGGAGACTTAATAGAGGCATACAAAATGATCAGGGGGTTAGATAGGGTGGACAGTGAGAGCCTTCTCCCGCGGATGGAAATGGCTGGCACGAGGGGACATAGCTTTAAACTGAGGGGTAATAGATATAGGACAGAGGTCAGAGGTAGGTTCTTTACGCAAAGAGTAGTGAGGCCGTGGAATGCCCTACCTGCTACAGTAGTGAACTCGCCAACATTGAGGGCATTTAAAAGTTTATTGGATAAACATATGGATGATAATGGCATAGTGTAGGTTAGATGGCTTTTGTTTCGGTGCAACATCGTGGGCCGAAGGGCCTGTACTGCGCTGTATCGTTCTATGTTCTATGTTCAACGCGCCCCCCCCCCCCGGCGATTCTCCGTCCTGGATTGCACAAAAAGTCCGAGTCCCGCCGGCGCCATCCACATGTGGTCTTGTGGTCTTACCCGGCGGAACCTCGGCGTACATCCATCTGGGGGCGGCCTGGTTTGGGGAGGGGGGGTTCCGACCCCAAGGGGGGCCTCTGCTGTGGCCTTGCCCGCGATCGAGGCCTACACATCGGCGGGCCGGCCTCTCGGGCGGGGGGCCTTTTTTGCTTCGCGCCAGCCCCCATATCCCTATGCCATGTTGCCTCGGGGCCAGCACGGAGAAAGGACCGACCGCGCATGCACTCAATCGTGCCGGTCGCACTGCGCATGCGCAGACCCGTGGCGCCCGTTTGACAGCTGCAGTCCGGTATCGGCAGCTGGAGTGGCGTGGGTCGCTCCAGTGCCATGCTGGCCCCCTTTAGGGGTCAGAATAGCTGCTCCTGGGGGCATGTTGACGCCGTCATGAAACACAACGGCGTTTACGGCGGCGCCAACATTTAGCCCCAGGATCAGAGAATCCCGCCCCACACGTGGTCAGCGACTGCAATGAAAGCAGCATGAGAACTTTATATTGCCTGTTGTTTTACATGATTGCAGCATCCAGCCAACAATAAATGTAAATGTTGCCACAGTCCCAGAGGACCTTTAGTTTGCTGGCTGGTGGTGGTTTAACTTGAAGGTCGCCGCACCCAAGGCAAGGTTGAGAAGACAAAGGCTCACCGAAGACAACATAAAGGCACTGCACCAATTTGAATACATTATGAAATAGTTTGATTTATAAAATTAGCTTTGAATGATTCATTTGTGGGGGCCTTTTTTTTTTTGCACTGTGGCAAGCTGACGTTGTGATGGTCAGTGACCAGAGGATAATAAGATATAGGAGCAGAATTAGGTCATTCGGTCCATCGGGTCTGCTCCACCATTCGATCTGGCTGATGTTTCTCATCCCCATTCTCCTCCCTTCTCCCCGTAACTCCTGATCCCCTTATTTTTTTTTTTTTAATAAATATTTTATTGAAAATTTTTGGTCAACCAACACAGTACATTGTGCATCCTTTACACAACATTATAACAACACAGATAACAATGACCTATTTTATATAAACAAAAAACAAAAAATAAATAAATATTAAATAACAAAACTGAAAACTAGCCCTAATTGGCAACTGCCTTGTCACAAGCTACACCCCCCCCGCCCACCCCCCCCATCCCTCCCCCCCCCCCCCCCCCAGATCCTGGGCTGCTGCTGCTGCCTTCTTTTTTCCCCCATCTATCTATCCGCAAGATATTCGACGAACGGTTGCCACCGCCTGGTGAACCCTTGAGCCGACCCCCTTAGGACGAACTTAATCCGCTCTAGCTTTATGAACCCCGCCATGTCATTTATCCAGGTCTCCACCCCCGGGGGCTTGGCTTCTTTCCACATTAACAATATCCTGCGCCGGGCTACTAGGGACGCAAAGGCCAAAACATCGGCCTCTCTTGCCTCCTGCACTCCCAGCTCTTGTGCAACCCCAAATATAGCCAACCCCCAGCTTGGTTCGACCCGGACTCCTACTACTTTTGAAAGCACCTTTGTCACCCCCATCCAAAACCCCTGTAGTGCCGGGCATGACCAAAACATATGGGTATGATTCGCTGGGCTTCTCGGGCACCTCGCACACCTATCCTCCACCCCAAAAAATTTACTGAGCCGTGTTCCAGTCATATGTGCCCTGTGTAATACCTTAAACTGAATCAGGCTTAGCCTGGCACACGAGGACGACGAGTTTACCCTGCTTAGGGCATTTGCCCACAGCCCCTCCTCGATCTCCTCCCCTAGCTCTTCTTCCCATTTCCCTTTTAGTTCATCCACCATAGTCTCCCCTTCGTCCCTCATTTCCCTATATATATCTGACACCTTACCATCCCCCACCCATTTCTTTGAGATCACTCTGTCCTGCACCTCTTGCGTCGGGAGCTGCGGAAATTCCCTCACCTGTTGCCTCGCAAAAGCCCTCAATTGCATATACCTGAATGCATTCCCTTGGGGCAACCCATATTTCTCGGTCAGCGCTCCCAGACTTGCGAACTTCCCATTCACAAATAGATCTTTCAGTTGCGTTATTCCTGCTCTTTGCCACATTCCATATCCCCCATCCATTCCCCCCGGGGCAAACCTATGGTTGTTTCTTATCGGGGACCCCCCCAATGCTCCAGTCTTTCCCCTATGTCGTCTCCACTGTCCCCAAATCTTCAATGTAGCTACCACCACCGGGCTTGTGGTGTAGTTCCTCGGTGAGAACGGCAATGGGGCTGTCACCATAGCCTGCAGGCTAGTCCCCCTACAGGACGCCCTCTCTAATCTCTTCCACGCCGCTCCCTCCTCCTCTCCCATCCACTTACTCACCATTGAAATATTAGCGGCCCAATAGTACTCACTTAGGCTCGGTAGTGCCAGCCCCCCCCTATCCCTACTACGCTGTAAGAATCCCTTCCTCACTCTCGGAGTCTTCCCGGCCCAAACAAAACCCATGATACTCTTTTCTATCCTTTTAAAAAAAGCCTTCGTGACCACCACCGGGAGGCACTGAAACACAAAGAGGAATCTCGGGAGGACCACCATCTTAACCGCCTGCACCCTCCCTGCCATTGACAGGGCTACCATATCCCATCTCTTGAAATCTTCCTCCATCTGTTCCACCAACCGCGTTAAATTTAGCCTGTGCAATGTGCCCCAGTTCTTAGCTATCTGGATCCCCAGGTAACGAAAGTCTCTTGTTACCTTCCTCAACGGTAGGTCCTCTATTTCTCTACTCTGCTCCCCTGGATGCACCACAAACAGCTCACTCTTCCCCATGTTCAATTTTTACCCTGAAAAATCCCCAAACTCCCCAAGTATCCGCATTATTTCTGGCATCCCCTCCGCCGGATCCGCCACATATAGTAGCAAATCATCCGCATACAAAGATACCCGGTGTTCTTCTCCTCCCCTAAGTACTCCCCTCCATCTCTTGGAACCCCTCAGCGCTATCGCCAGTGGCTCAATCGCCAGTGCAAACAGTAATGGGGACAGAGGACATCCCTGCCTTGTCCCTCTATGGAGCCAAAAATATGCCGATCCCCGTCCATTCGTGACCACACTCGCCACTGGGGCCCTATACAATAGCTGCACCCATCTAACATACCCCTCTCCAAAACCAAATCTCCTCAACACCTCCCACAAATAATCCCATTCCACTCTATCAAATGCTTTCTCGGCGTCCATCGCCACTACTATCTCCGTTTCACCCTCTGGTGGGGCCATCATCATTACCCCTAACAGCCTCCGTATATTCGTGTTCAGCTGTCTCCCCTTCACAAACCCAGTTTGGTCCTCGTGAACCACCCCCGGGACACATTCCTCTATTCTCATTGCCATTACCTTGGCCAGGACCTTGGCATCCACATTTAGGAGGGAAATTGGTCTGTAGGACCCGCATTGTAGCGGGTCCTTTTCCTTCTTTAAGAGAAGCGATATCGTTGCTTCAGACATAGTCGGGGGCAGTTGTCCCCTTTCCTTTGCCTCGTTAAAGGTCCTCGTCAGTACCAGGGCGAGCAAGTCCAAATATTTTCTGTAGAATTCAACTGGGAATCCGTCCGGTCCCGGGGCCTTTCCCGTCTGCATGTTCCTAATTCCTTTCACCACTTCTTTTACCTCGATCTGTGCTCCCAGTCCCACCCTTTCCTGCTCTTTCACCTTGGGAATTTCCAGCCGATCCAAAAAGTCCATCATTCTCTCCCTCCCATCCGGGGGTTGAGCTTCATATAATTTTTTATAAAATGTCCTGAACACTTCATTCACTCTCTCCGCTCCCCGCTCCATCTCTCCTTCCTCGTCCCTCACTCCCCCTATTTCCCTCGCTGCTCCCCTTTTCCTCAATTGGTGTGCCAGCAATCTGCTCGCCTTCTCCCCATATTCATACTGTACACCCTGCGCCTTCCTCCATTGTGCCTCTGCAGTGCCTGTAGTCAGCAAGTCAAATTCCACATGCAGCCTTTGCCTTTCCCTGTACAATCCCTCCTCCGGTGTTTCCGCATATTGTCTGTCCACCCTCAAAAGTTCTTGCAGCAACCGCTCCCGTTCCTTACTCTCCTGCTTCCCTTTATGTGCCCTTATTGATATCAGCTCCCCCCTAACCACCGCCTTCAACGCCTCCCAGACCACTCCCACCTGGACCTCCCCATTGTCATTGAGTTCCAAGTACTTTTCAATACATCCCCTCACCCTTAGACACACCCCCTCATCCGCCATTAGTCCCATGTCCATTCTCCAGGGTGGGCGCCCTCCTGTTTCCTCCCCTATCTCCAAGTCCACCCAATGTGGGGCATGATCCGAAATGGCTATAGCCGTATATTCCGTTCCCCTCACCTTCGGGATCAATGCCCTACCCAGCACAAAAAAGTCTATGCGCGAATAGACTTTATGGACATAGGAGAAAAACGAGAACTCCTTACTCCTAGGTCTACTGAATCTCCACGGGTCCACACCTCCCATCTGCTCCATAAAATCCTTAAGCACCTTGGCTGCTGCCGGCCTCCTACCAGTCCTGGACTTCGACCTATCCAGCCCTGGTTCCAACACCGTGTTAAAGTCTCCCCCCATTATCAGCTTTCCCGTCTCTAGGTCCGGAATGCGTCCTAGCATTCGCCTCATAAAATTGGCATCATCCCAGTTCGGGGCATACACGTTTACCAAAACCACCATCTCTCCCTGTAGTTTGCCACTCACCATCACGTATCTGCCCCCGTTATCCGCCACTATAGTCTTTGCCTCAAACATTACCCGCTTCCCCACTAATATAGCCACCCCCCTGTTTTTCGCATCCAGCCCAGAATGGAACACCTGCCCCACCCATCCTTTGCGCAGCCTAACCTGGTCTATCAGTTTCAGGTGCGTTTCCTGTAACATAACCACATCTGCTTTAAGTTTCTTAAGGTGTGCGAGTACCCGTGCCCTCTTTATCGGCCCGTTGAGCCCTCTCACGTTCCACGTGATCAGCCGAGTTGGGGGGCTTCCCACCCCCCCCCTTGCCGATTAGCCATCATCTTTTTCCAGCTTCTCACCCAGTTCCCACGCAGCTGTATCTCCCCCAGGCGGTGCCCCCACGCCCCTCCTCTCCCGTACCCACTCCCCCCTTTCCCCAGCAGCAGCAACCCAGTAATTCCCCCCTCCCACCCCCCCCCCGCTAGACCCCCCGCTAGCGTAATTACTCCCCCCATGTTGCTCCCAGAAGTCAGCAAACTCTGGCTGACCTCGGCTTCCCCCCGTGACCACGGCTCGCACCGTGCGACGCCCCCTCCTTCCTGCTTCTCTATTCCCGCCATAATTATCATAGCGCGGGAACCAAGCCCGCGCTTCTCCCTTGGCCCCGCCCCCCATGGCCAACGCCCCATCTCCTCTCCCTCCCCACCTCCCCCCATCACCACCTGTGGGAGAGAGAAAAGTTACCATACCGCAGGATTAGAACATAAAACCCCTCTTCGCCCCCCACATTCGCCCCACCACTTTGTCCAAACGTTCTTTTTAATAGTCCACTCATTCCAGTTTTTCTTCTACAATAAAAGTCCACGCTTCATCCGCCGTCTCAAAGTAGTGGTGCCTCCCTTGATATGTGACCCACAGTCTTGCCGGTTGCAGCATTCCAAATTTTATCTTCCTTTTATGAAGCACCGCCTTGGCCCGATTAAAGCTCGCCCTCCTTCTCGCCACCTCCGCACTCCAGTCTTGATAAACGCAGATCACCGCGTTCTCCCATTTACTGCACCGAGTTTTCTTCGCCCATCTAAGGACCATTTCTCTATCCTTAAAACGGAGGAATCTCACCACTATGGCTCTGGGAGTTTCTCCTGCTCTCGATCCTCGCACCATAACTCGGTACGCTCCCTCCACCTCCAACGGACCCGTCGGGGCCTCCGCTCCCATTAACGAGTGCAGCATCGTGCTCACATATGCCCCGACGTCCGCCCCCTCCACACCTTCAGGAAGACCAAGAATCCTCAGGTTGTTCCTCCTTGCGTTGTTTTCCAGTGCCTCCAACCTCTCCACACATCGTTTCTGATGTGCCTCCTGTATCTCCGTCTTCACCACCAGGCCCTGTATATCGTCCTCATTCTCGGCTGCCTTCGCCTTCACGACCCGAAGCTCCTGCTCCTGGGTCTTTTGTTCCTCCTCTAGCCCTTCGATCGCCTGTAGTATCGGGGCCAACAGCTCTTTCTTCATTTCCTTTTTTATCTCCTCCACGCAGCATTTCAAGAACTCTTGTTGTTCAGGGCCCCATATGAAACTGCCACCTTCCGACGCCATCTTGGTTTTTGCTTGCCTTCCTTGCCGCTGTTCCAAAGGATCCGCTGCAATCCGGCCACTTTCCTCTCCTTTTTCCATCCGTGCCCAGGGGGAATTCCCTTCTGGTTTACCGCACGATGTTTTTAGCCGTTAAAATTGCCGTTGGGGCTCCTATCAAGAGCCCAAAAGTCCGTTCCACCGGGAGCTGCCGAAACGTGCGACTCAGCTGGTCATCGCCGCACCCGGAAGTTCTGATCCCCTTATTAATCAAGAACCTATCTATGTCAGTCTTAAAGACAGTCAGTGACTTGGCCTCCACAGCCTTCTGTGACAAGGTGTTCCACAGATTCACCACCCTCTGGCTGAAGAAATTCCTCATCATCTCCGTTTTAAAGAATCGTCCCTTCAGTCTGAGGCTGTGCCCTCGGGTTCTAGTCTCTCCCACTAGTGGAAACATCTTCCCTATATCCACTCTATCCAGGCCTCTCAGTATTCTGTAAGTTTCAATGAGAGGCCCCTCATCCTTCTAAACTCCATCACGCAAAGATTAAGAGTTCTAAACCGTTCCTCATATCACAATCCCTTCATTTCCAGGATCATTCTTGTGAATCTCCTCTGGATTTCCTCCAAGGCCAACACATCCTTCCTTAGATATGGGACCCAAGATTGCTCACAATATTCCAAAGGAGGTCTGACCAGGTCTTATACAGCCTCAGCAGTACATCCTTGCTCCTGTATTCCAGCCCTCTCAAGATGAATGCGAACATTGCACTTACCTTCCTAAATGCCAACTGAACCTGCATGTTAACCTTAAGAGAATCCTGAACGAGGACTCTAAGTCCCTTTGTGCTTCAGATTTCCGAATTCATTCCCCATTTAGAAAATAGTTTATGCCTCCATTCTTCTTACCAAAGTGCATAACCTCACACTTTTCCACATTGTACACCATCTGCCACTTCTTTGCCCACTTGCCTGGCCTGTCCAAGTCCTTGTGCAGCCTCCCTGCTTCCTCAACACTATCAATATTTCTTTGTATCATCTGCAAACCTAGCAACAATACCCTCAGTTCCTTTTCCAGATCGTTAATGTATATCATGAATAGTTCTGGTCCCAACATGGACCCCTGCAGAACACCACTAGTCACTGGCTGCCATCCTGGAAAACACCCTTTTATCCCCATTTTCTGCCTTCTGCCAGTCAGCCAATCCTCTATCCATGCCAGTACCTTTCTCCGAACACCCTGGGTTCTTATCTTATTTAACAGGCTCCTGTAAGGCACCTTGTTAAATGCCTTCTGGAAATCCAAATAAATCACATCCACTGGCTCTCCCTTGTCTTCCCCTTGACGGAGCCATGCTGACTCAGCCCTATGTTATCATGCACTTCCAAGTACTCTGCAATCTCATCTTTAATAATCAACTCTAAGACCTTACCAACGACTGAAGTCAGGCTATCCGGAACTCGCTGCCGGGGGAGGTAGTAGAAGCAGATACGATACTGACTTTTAAGGGCCACCTTGACAAATACATGAATATGTTAAGAATAGATGAATATAGTACTACTCCCACGTCCACAAGGTGTATTCCCGAATTGACTAGGGACCTGCTGGCCGGAATGGTGGGGGCAGAATATTCGGCAGTTGCCATATCGGACCATGCTCCGCACTGGATAGACCTGCAGTTTTGTAAGGACAGCTTTCAGCGCCCACCATGGAGGCTGGAAGTTGGACTACTCGCGGACGAGGCGGTGTGCGAGAGGCTGAGGAAATGCATGCAGAATTACCTGCAGGTGAACGATACTGGAGAAGTCTCGGCAGCGGTGCTCTGGGAGGCACTGAAGGCAATAGTGAGAGGGGAGCTGATTTCAATCCGGGCGTACAGGGACAGGACAGATAGGGCAGAGACGGACCGACTGATTAAGGAAATTCTACAGACGGACAGCAGTTACGCGGAATCCCCGAGGCCGCAGTTACTCAGGAAACGACAGAGGCTGCAGGCCGAATTTGGGGTGCTGACGACAGGCAAGGCTGTAGAGCAGCTTAGAAAGGTAAAAGGCGCGATTTATGTGCATGGGGAGAAGGCCAGTAGAATGCTTGCGCAGCAACTAAGGAAGAGGGAAGCGGCTAGGGAAATAGGGAGGGTAGTGGATGGGGAAGGTAATCTAGTGGGTGATCCAGCAGGGCTGAACTAGGTCTTTAGGGACTTTTATAGGAAGCTGTACACTTCGGAACCACCCGGGGGACCGGGGAGGGGTGGGGGGGGGAGGCGATTCTTGGATGGACAGACCTTCCCAAGAGTGGGGAGGGGGTTGGTGGATGGACTTGGGGCCCTGGTCAGGATCGAAGAGGTGTTGGGAGCCTGAAGGTCATGCAGTCGGGTAAAGGCCCGGGGCCGGACGGGTATCCGGTGGAGTTTTACAAAACATTTGCCGGGATAGTGGGGCCAATGCTGGTCAGGGTCTTTAATGAGGCAACAGACAGAGGGAGTTTACCCCCGACAATGTCGCAGGCCACCATCTCACTCATTCTGAAACAGGATAAGGACCCAGAAGCCTGTGGGTCATACAGGCCGATCTCTTTGATTAACGTAGACGCCAAATTACTGGCCAAGATTTTGGCGACCAGCATTGAGGACTGTGTACCGGATGTAATTGTGGAGACCAAACCGGGTTTGTAAAGGGGAGGCAGCTGGTGGCCAACATAAGAAGGCTGCTCAACGTGATTATGATGCCCCCGGAGAGTAGGGAGGTGGAGATAGTGGTAGCCATATTGCTGAAAAGGCTTTTGACCAGGTCGAGTGGGATTATCTGTGGGATGTACTAGGACGGTTCGGGTTCGGGGGGGTTCATCGACTGGGTTAGGCTATTGTATCAGGCCCCGGAGGCGAGTGTAAGGAACAGGATGACATCGGACTACTTTAGACTGCACCGTGGGACAAGACAAGGCTGCCCTCTCTCCCCACTGCTGTCTGCGCTGGCCATAGAGCCGCTGGCAATTGCACTGAGAGCTTCTAGGGGCTGGAAAGGGCTGGTCCGAGGGGGGAGTGGAACATAGAGTCTCGTTAAACGTAGATGATCTGCTGTTATATGTATCGGACCCAATGGTGGGGATGGACGGTATTATGGCAACTCTGAGGGAATTTGGCCGGTTCTCCGGATACAGACTGAACATGGCTAAGAGCGAGTTGTTTGTAATTCAGGCGAGGGGGCAGGAGTGTAGGCTGAAGGGGTTGCCGTTCAGGCTAGTGGGGGAGAGTTTCCGATATTTGGGGATTCAGGTGGCATGGGACTGGGGCAGGTTGCATAAGCTCAACCAGTCCCGACTGGTGGAACGCGTGAGGGAGGAGGTCTGGAGGTGGGATGTGCTCCCGCTGTCATTGGCGGGGAGGGTGCAGACTGTTAAGATGACGATTCTACCGCGGTTCTTGTTTGTTTTTCAGTGTCTCCCCATCTTTATCCCGCGGTCCTTCTTTAAGAGGCTGAATAAAATTATTCTGGGATTTGTATGGGCAGGGAAGTCCCCGCGGGTTAAGAGGGTGATGCTTGAAAGGAACAGAGGAGAAGGGGGGCTGGCGTTGCCAAACTTCAGCAACTATTACTGGACGGCCAACATAGTGATGATAAGGAAATAGATGGTGGGTGCGGGGTCGATTTGGGAGCGGATGGAGGCTGCTTCGTGCGGGGGCACTAGCTTAGCAGCACTGGTCACAGCGCCTCTGCCGCTTTCGCCAGCACGGTACTCCACCATTCCGATAGTGTTGCCGGCTATTCAGATCTGGGGCCAGTGGAGGAGGCATGTAGGGGAGGTAAGAGCATCGGTGTGGACCCCAATATGCGGCAACCACCTATTTGCCCCGGGTAAAATGGACGGGGAGTATCGACGGTGGGATCTGTTCCTGGAAGGGTGCTTTCCGAGCATGAGGACGCTGGAGGAGAAATTTGGGCTGACAAGAGGGAACGACTTTAGATACTTGCGGGTGAGGGATTTTGTACGCAGACTGGTGCCGTCCTTCCCACGTCTCCCGCCGAAGGGGAGGCAGGATAGGGTAGTTTCTAGGGGAGAGGTGGGAGAGGGTAGAGTTTCAGACGTCTACAAGGAGCTAATGAGAGCTGAGGATACGCAGACCAAGGACCTGAAACTTAAGTGGGAGGAGGAGCTCGAGGGGGAGCTGGAGGACGGTATTTGGGCAGAAGCCCTGAGCAGAGTAAACGCGACCGCAACATGCGCCAGGCTCAGCCTGATCCAGTTTAAGGTCATGCACCGGGCCCACATGACGGTGGCCCGGATGAGCAGATTCTTCGGGCTGGAGGCCAAGTGTGCTAGATGCGCCGGAGGGCCGGCTAACCATGTACACATGTTCTGGTCGTGGCCTAAACTTGGGGGGTATTGGCAGGGATTCGCAGATGTCATGTCCCAGGTGTTGAAAACTGGGGTGGTAATGAGCCCGGATGTGGCAATCTTTGTGGTTTCGGAGGACCCGGGAGTCCAGGAGGAAAGGGAGGCTGATGTTCTGGCCTTTGCTTCCCTGGTAGCCCAGCGCGAATACTGTTCGCATGGAGGGACTCAAAGCCCCCGAGGGCTGAGGTATGGCTATCGGACATGGCGCGCTTTCTTGGCCTAGAGAAAGTCAAGTTCGCCTTGAGAGGTTCGCTACTAGGGTTCGCCCGAAGGTGGCAGCCATTTATTGACTTCTTCGGGGTGGTAAGGGGAGGGGGCTCGGGTAGAGTAGAGTAGAGTAGGGGGATTTTGAGGCAGGTCCGTGTGTGAACAGAGCCGTGGTTTGCATTATGTTTCATGTGTAATTTGTGTCTTGACTTCTTTTTTTGTTTGTACTGTACAATGTCATTTTATCTATATGCCTAAAATACCTCAATAAAATTGTTCGTTAAAAAAAAAAAGAATAGAGGGATATGGTCCCCGGAAGGGTCGGGGTTTTAGTTCATACAGGCATCATGGTCGGTGCAGGCTTGGAGGGCCTGTTACTATGCTGTGATTTTCTTTGTTCTTAGAACCATCTCATAGATATTCCACAAATTCCTTTTCTTGGGATTCGCTACCAACCTGATTTTCCCAGTCCGCCTGCATATTGAAGTCCCCCATGATTATTGGAACATTGCCTTTCTTATATGCCTTTTCTATCTCCTGATTTATTTTCACCCCACATCCTAACTCCTGCTTGGGGGGGTTGCTTATTGGGGTTGGTTACTGGTATCTCTCTCGAATTAGTTCTTCACAGACAGTTCAGACTATTCAGGAAGGAGCTATCTACATTTATACCTTCCTTTTCTGCTTCCTCCTGAGATGTTTCCTGCAAAGCTGGTGACAAGAACTGTCCTCGTTATGGCAAGGTAGTGCAGGATGATACAGGCTGCTATGTATCTTACCATTTTACGGAGTACCATGAGGCTGTTCCAAAGTGGACTGAATACTGAAAGTTTTCATCTTATTATTTTTATTTTGTAGCTATTTTGGCTCCAGATGGTGAGAATTCTTGCTGGGGTACTTTCATGCAAAACTGTCAGGTTCTGCCATTTTTTGACTAACAGGCTGATCACCTTCTTACCAAATTTGTTTTACCAAAGTGTCCATGTTTTTGAGATGAATCTACGTAGTCAGTGTTGGCGGGGCACTCACAACTAAGCTCTGTACCCAATGTCCACATGCAGAATATAAATCCTTCCTAACTAGGGAACTTTCAGGTCAATAATTAGCATCTTGGCAGCTCTACATTTGACAATTGAGTCAAGAATTCTTGGGCTCTGCAAGACCAAAGTACCAAATCATTGGTGAAATTAACAATCTATTAACAAAATTATATATCTTAGATGTTAGAGTTTACAATTGTGCATATTCTAACCTCATCAGTGAGTTATAGCTGAGATAAACATCAAAGCTCTGGGGCTTGGTTCTCCGCCGTCGGGATGCTCCATTTTGCCGGCAGCACGGGGGCTTCCCGACGGCGTGGGGCTGTGACCAGCTGGTGAAACAGAGCATCCCGCCGGCGTGCTGAACCAGAAATCTGGCGCGGCGGGACGGAGAATCCAGCCCCCTGTCTTTCATTAAAAATAATTTCCGCCCACATGTACTGTGTTTACATACTGAGCCACTGAGGAAACCAACGTTATTTAAATCCTCTTCCACTCCCAATAGACAGTGGGCTGGTTGGCGTCATGTTTTTGGATGTTACTCGTGCACTTAAGAGCTCCAAATGGCACTTCTGATGCCCTCGTACACTTGTGCAGCCCATTGCACTCGACACCATTAGTGTAGGAATAAGCACAAAGCACAGTGATCTTCCTTGCAAAGAAGGCAAATCATGGCATTAGTCAGCCTGCAAAACTAATTTGATGTCACAGGTGCCAGCCGGTCGCTCCAGGTGAAGCCACGGGAAAATGAGCCACCGGCAATGATAGTGTGCTTTCATAGCTATTGGACGAAGAAGAGTGTCCTGAAATGGGTCAAAGAAAATCAAGAGGTGCGGTGGGAAGGCAGCAGTATTCGAATATACCAAGATGTCGCGGCAGCATTGGCAAAGAGGTAGAAGGCCTTCAACAGGGTGAAGTCAGCACTGTATAACAGTGATCTGCATTTTGGTGTGGTGTATCCGGTGAGGCTGAGAATCACTGAATTCCAGAGATCATTTTTTCAAGACGGCGGAGGTTTTCTTTAAAGCACAAGGGCTTGGATTAATCTGAGGGGGTTTGAATGGGGCTTTTATGGTGGTTGGGACGGGACTGTTTGGGGATATTGTATTGTTTTTCCCTTTTTGTATATAGATATGGTTAATTTAAATTCATGATTCTGTATTGAGGGAGTATACGTTTTTGGGAGTTGGGGGGGGGGGGGGGGGGCAAGGGATTTGGGGATAAGGAGTAAGGTAGGAATCAGAGTAAAGGTGGCCCAAAATGGAGGATGATGATGTTAATGGCTTTGGGCTTGGGCTATTCCTTTGCATAGGGGAGGGGTGGGGGGGAGGGGGGGGGGGGGGGAGTTTTGTTTCTTTTCTGTTATTCATTTGATGTGGGTTCTGGCAGGGGGCTACCTCACTAGCAGGCAGAGGTTAACTAGTGAACGGGAGTGAGGAGGGGGGGAGGGGCTGCGGCCTGATGGACCTATTTAGGCAGATTCCGATAAGTCCGGAAGGTGTGAATAGTGGGGGGAAGTGGATGACAAGGAGAGAATAGTTCAAGAGGAAATAGTTAGAGGACTTCTGGTATGGCGGGGGGAGGGGAGGGGGGGGTTTAGATTGCTTCTGGTGACTAGGATTCTTTTCCTTTGTCTCATCCTGTGGGTGGGGCTGGGTGCCGTCTTGGGTGGGCCCTGGTATCAGGAGTCTGGAAGTTGGAGGGGATAGTCCCTCGCGGTGGGAATGGCTGACATGAGGGGGAGGGAGGGTGTGAGACCCCCAATTAGATTGGTCACGTGGAATGTCCGGTGTTTGGGGGGCCCAGTTAAGTGAGCAAGAGTTTTCTCTCATTTGAAAAATTTAAGGGCCGATGTGGTGCTTTTGCAGGAGACCCACCTGCAGGTGAGGTACCAGATTAGACTTCGGAAGGGTTGGGTGAGTTAGGTGTTCCACTCGGACTTTGATAACATGGCCCGGGGGTAGCAATTTTAATTTTAAAAAGAGTTCGATTTCAGATGGGGAAAGTGGTAGAAGATCAGGGAAGTAGATATGTAATAGCTTCTGGGATGCTGGAAGGTAAGTTAGTAGTGTTGGTAAATGTGTACATTCCAAACTGGGATGACGGAACATTTATGAAGAGGATGTTGGCCGCCTTACCAGACTTGGACCAGTTCAATTTGGTGGGGGGATGGATTTGAATGTGTTTTAAATCCAAAGTCAGACTAGTCTAAGCCAAAGTTGTTGGCCCCTTTGGGGGTAGCAAAGGTATTGACAGTGTTTCTGAAGGAGGTGGAGTAGCGGATCATTGACGGTTTCTGCAGCCGGTGGGGGTAAGGAATTCTCCTTCTTTTCTCCGGTGCATGAAGTATATTCGTGTATTAACTTCTCCATGTTAGGGAGGTCTCCGCTGCCAGGGGTACGGAAAGCGAAATATTGCAGGATAGTTATTTCAGATCATGCTACACATCTGGCAGATGTGATGTTGGCTCAGCGACCGGCATGGAGTTTGGATGTGGGTGTTAGACGTTTAGCTGCTGTAGTATAAAGAGTCAAAGGTTCTGCTCCTTTTCACAAACACCTTTATTTCACTTTAACAGACTCTGCACAAAACGCTACCATCACATCACCTCACACATAGGCCACCTGAAGCCTCTTTACATATCAGTGTCAATTATTGGATACTTAACATAAATGAGACAAGTAATTGGAATGTCTCCTAACCCATTACTTTTTTAAAAAAATTTAGAGCACCCAATTCATTTTTTCCAATTAAGGGGCAATTTAGCGTGGCCAATCCACATAGCTTGCACATTTTTTACCGAAAAATGCCAGACTCTAGACGCATCATTTAATCCACATACACATTTGTTCAACTTCCAGAGTACCCCTTCTGTGTTAGCTGCCTCTTTAGAAGGACGGAGAAAAATGTCTCTCTGGAGCTGATGTCCCAGCAAAAAGGCAGCTTTTATATCTATAGATTTGCATTCCATGCATTTGTGGCTAATAAAGCCAAGAAGATCTTTAAAATAACCTTTCCTGCCGTAGGTGAATCGACTCTTAAATCCTGATCTTCTAAGTTTTCTTCAAATCCCCTTGCCACAAGCCTGGCCTTTGCCTTGTAAGTTCCGGAAGAACCTTTTCTATGCAAATCCATCCTTGGGATAAAGCTCTTTGTCCCCTATCTGGTACTTCCGTGTATACCCCAAATTCATTCCAACTATGCAGTTCTTGCTGTTTGGCATCTTTGATAACTTTTTCATCTAATTTATTGGAAGCCACCAAAATCTCACGTGCATGTGGGCTTCTACTTCTATTAGTATTCATAGTCTTACTCATGTTCCGAGACCTTGATAAACTACGTCTCCTCTCCCGCCTGGTATCTCGTTCTGTACTGCTACTGCTTGATCTTTCCCTTCTGCTGTGGGATGTCCTTTCAATAGTTCGACCTTTTCCTGCGGACCTGTTCACTATCCGATGTACTATCTGAACTGGCACTGCGTTTCTGTGTCCTCCATTTTTGAACTTTGTGTTCCCAATCTATTGTCTTGACTCCCTCCCCTGAATGCTGTACATTCAACCAATGTTTATACTTTCCAGTTGCCTTCCCTGCTCTACTAATAACAGTTGCATCCTTCCATTGACTTGACTCTTCAGGCAAGTATGTCCCTTTTGTACCAACTTTTGGCAGTTGTCCTTTCGGAAAAATGGCCTGTTCTAATTCATCCCAAGTGTTGTGTTCCTCTACAGAAACTCTGTCTATATCAGTTAATTGGTCCTCATAGTTCTGTAACACGTGCATACCAGATGACCTGATAAAGACTACTAAAAAGCCCTGAGGCTTCGCGCCACTGGCGCTGCCAGTCCTGGAGGCCTACTCTGGTCTCGCCCAAGGTCTGCATGCTCATGGCTATGGAGCACAGGGAGTGGAGCATCTCCGTCAGGGATTGCGCCATCCCCCTCTGGGACTGGGCCACCTCCCTCAGTGTCTGCGTCATGTTGGCTACCGCCTGTGCAATGCTGCCAACGTTCTCAGCCATGGCATGCTGTGACTGAGCCACGCTGAGGAGCGCCGCTGCAATGTCCAGGTGGCGGTAGGGGAGAGGGCAGCCCTTTCCTTGACCTCGGCCAGCGCCTGCACAGAATGCCCCAGGCTTTGGACACGTTGATCCATAGCCGAAACCATCGGCCCCAATGCCTCCACAGCGGACGCCACCCGTGCAGTGTCGGCCTGGATGGCATGCATGTTCAGTACCACCTCCTGCTCCTGCACGCAGTTGGACCCCTCCACCTACGCCCGCAGGTGCTACATGTTCACCAACATCCCCTCATGTAGTCCCTAGCTCTCTGACTGCATCTGCACTGTGGTTGGGACTGGATGTTCCAGAAGCCCGGGACCCAACTGGACGGCAGCTAGTAACTGCCCTCCGATAGTCCGGCCCCTCGGGTGTTCCTACCTCCACCTGCTATACTGGATCAGCTGTGTGTTGCGCACCAGATAGTGTCCCAGGAGCCTCTTCACTAAAGTGCCCAACCGAGGTAAGTGTCTCTGGGTGGCGGAGGGTGTTGGAGACAGCTGTGACGGGAAATCACTGTCATCGTCCAACCAGAGCTCCGGACTCTCCTAAGTCTCAGGTGGAGGGCTGCAGTCAGGCTGCTCTCCTCGTCGTTGATTGGCTGACCGGGGGGGGGGGGGGGGGGAGGGCGGGGGGGGGGGCACCGGCTCTGGCACTGGCTGAGGCCGTTGGATGGACCGCCTCATCTCCGGCAGATCCTGCATGACAACATGCATGATTAGACCATGGGCCGGGGGGGGCAGTGAGGATGAGCGTGGGAGGATGAGGGAGGAGTGGGGGTGAGGGGGGGGACAAGGGTGGTGTGCGGTAGGGGAGGGGTCTTGGCATATGTGGCATGGGGAACCGCAACTCACTTCCTCGTCCGTGACCTCGACGACCTCCCGTTCCTCCGGGCCATCGACCACGTCCAGTGCTCTCTGCTCAGCCATGGTGAGGGGCCGCAGGTCTGGCGGTCCCCCTCCTGTCTTCTCCTGCCCCCGGCGGTTGTGCGCAGCCTTCTCCTGGAGGGGTGGGGACATGGACATACACATGGGGAAACAGTGTTAGACGGTCTGACACATGCAGCTCGGGGGGTGGGTATCTGGTGGCCTCAGTGGCCAGGGCGCCCAGCCATGGCAGCTGGCATGGGTGTTGGCATGTGGGGGCAGAGGGGGCAGGCTACAGGTGTGTGGGGGTGGGTGAGGGCGGTGCCAGGGGACACAGTGCTGCCTCCTCACCCTGGCCGCCCTGAGGAGGTCGTGGAGTTTATTCCGGCACTGCATGCCAGTCCAGGTGACGATGCCACGGCGCTGACCATCACCGGCGGCTGGCAGCATCCTTCCCAGGACGAGGTATAGGGCCATCCGCCTCACCTCAACTGCGTCCAGGAGGGTCTTCAGTTCGGCATCTGTAAATCTTGGTGTCGCTCTCCTTACAGCCATCTTGTTGACTGCGATGGTGTTTGTGGGGGGAGAATCGTCTATGTGTGGCTGCGGCTTGTCAGCGTCCTAAGTGTCATTCATGGACCCGGCGAATCCGGCACCGTTTTTCATCAGAATTGATTGTGTTTCACGTGGCGCCGGTGCCAGCCCATTGATAGTAGCAGAACCGGTGCAGGTGACGTGCCGATATTTTTCGCGAACACCTCCCGCAAATTCTCCATTCAAGCCAACACTTATCCGCAGGAACGGAGAAAGCCCATTGGCTTTCCATAGACATGGGGCCATTCCATGAGGCTGCCTCTGGAGGCAGACATCTTAAGATCTATTCAAAAAGCTTCTCAGACACCTGATAAACACTACTGTCTTTCTACGTGAAACAATGTCAGGAAGTGAAGAAAAAGTACATTTTTGAACTTTGGAAATTATGCAGGGAAGACACTAAGAACCCAGGACTACAAACTTTCAAATCTGCGCAAAGGAAAACTGCTGAAGGAAGGACAAACAAAAAGCTGCAAGAGAAATAATGGCTACATAGAGAAGACACAGGTAAGAAAAGAATACAAGTTCAAAACTGCAGACAGCTACTGCAAAAGGACAAACGAAAGGCAGACATGAAATGACAAAAGGAACAGAAACCAAGGCTGTAAATAAATTACTGAGTAAAAATGGCTGCAGTAAAAATTTTATTCCCATCTCCAGTCAAAATGAAGAGTGACACATGGCAAACTGGCACTTTTTTCCACTTGCAATGGCGAAACTGGCACTTTTTTCCGTTTACAATGACAAACTTGCACTTTTTTCCGCTTGCAATGGCAAAACTAATTCCAACAGACCTAAGAAGCCTGAAATTACAACAGTATCTACACTTTTAAAACTTCTGGGGATTGGCAGCACGGTGGCGCGACAGTTAGCACTGCTACCACATCGAGCCGGGGACCCGGGTTTGATCCCGGTCCCGGGTTACTGTCTGTGTGGAGTTTGTACATTCTCGCCGTGTCTCCATGGGTCTCACCCCCACAACCCAAGACTTGCAGCAGAGGAGTGCAGTCAGAAATGAAAAAATGAAATGAAATGAAAATCGCTTACTGTCACAAGTAGGCTTCAAATGAAGTTACTGTGAAAAGCCCCTAGTCGCCACATTCCAGCGCCTGTCCGGGAAGGCTGTTACGGGAATTGAACCGTGCTGCTGGCCTGCCTTGGTCTGCTTTCAAAGCCAGCGATTTGGCCCTATGCTGTTGGCTCTAAAGAGCCAAGCTTCTGGGACCACAAGCGCCTGACTGTGTGGGCTGGGGGGGGGGGGGGGGGGGGGGGGGGGGGGGTAGGCGGATGTGCTGGTGAAAAGTAAGAGGTCGTGGTACATGTTGGTACCAATGATATACGTAGAGTGCCGGATAAGGTTTTACATCAAGAATTCAGGAAGTTAGGCAGTAGATTGAAAAGCAGGACTTTTAAGGTTGTAATCGCTGGATTACTTCCAGTGCTGGTGAGTGTAGAAATAGGAAAATAGGGCACATGAATGCATGGCTCGAGTGGTGCAGGAGGGAGGGGTTTATATTCCTGGAACACGGGAACTGTTTCTGGCGAAGGTGGGACATGTACAAGAGGCACGGTCTGCACCTGAACCACATTGGGACCAACAACCTTGCAGGTGGGTTTGCTAGTGCTGTTGAGAGGAGTTTAAACTACTTTGGCAGGGGGAGGGGACACAGAGTATGAGTGAAATAGTTCCATTGTGCTATAGTAAAGGAAGCAAGTCAGGGTGAGTTCAGCTATGTTGAACATCAGGAGAGTAAGACAAGGCTGGATGATCTTTACTTGAATTTACTTTGGCCAGCAAATGGTACAGTGGTTGCACTGCCTCACAGCGCCAGGGACCCAGGTTCAATTCCAGCCTTGGGTGACTTCTGTGTGAAGTTTGTATGTTCTCCTCGTGTCTGCATGGGTTTCCTCCGGGTGCTCTGGTTTCCTCAAACATTCTAAAGATGTACCAGTTAGGTGGATTGGCCATGACAGATTGTCCCTTAGTGTGTCATGTGAGAGTACCTTTAAGAAATGGGTGTTTATAAATGGGTGTGTATATAAATATCTGTAGTGAGAGTACCTTTAAGAAATGGGTGTTTATTACTGCAGTGATGTCAGCGAGTGGGTGAAGCTGGGCTGTCTGTCAGCTTTTTACTTTTGTTTTAGGCTGTTTGCTGCAGGGTGTGTTTGAGTTTTGTTTTCAGAGCTGGATAGCTGCAGTCACAGCCAGAAGGAGTACTAGTCTCTCTCTCTGTAATCTAAAAACTGTAAATCGATCTTTTGGTGATTTAAAACTAATAACTGCTCTTAGTAGTGACTTTAACCTGATGTGCTTCTGTTAAAGGTTATGTTTTTAAGTCTTATGGGTGTTAAAAGGAAAGCTTAAAGGATTACTTAGTGTTGTAGACTTTGGGGGTTGTATTTGAATTAATGGTTGCTAAGATGTTCATTGTATGTTATAAAAAGGTTAACTTGAGTTCATAGAATAAACATTGTTTTGCTTTCAAAAATACTTTTCCATTTCTGCTGTACCACCCTGTAGAGTGGTTGTGTGCTCCCGATACTACAATCTATTGAAAGTTGTGGGTCGGGTGAACTCCATGATACACTTTGAGGTTCTCTAAACCCTGGCCCATAACAAATTGGGGGCTCATCCGGGATAAAAGTTGATCTATTGTATTGGCTTAGTGAACTTAAAGACAGTGAGGGATGAGCATATTGTGGTTGCTTTTCAGGTGTGGTATTCTAGTTGAAGTGGGGAGTGTGTTGTGGACAATGGCTCTTTCAGAGGCTCTGAAGTTTTTGGGGGTGGAGACAGTCACACGAAGTACCTTACGGACAGAGACTAAAAGCAGACTGTTAGATTTGGCAAAAACATTGCAGTTAACATTACCTGACAAAATACAAAAAGATGAGGTAATTATGGCGGTGGCTAATCATTTAAAGTTGCCGGAGATACAGTTTGACTCATTGGAAATGGCAAAAACTCAGTTACAAATTAAACAAATGGAATGTGAGGAAGAATTAAAGCAGCTTGAATACGAAAGAGATAGAGAGGAAAAAGACAGAGAGAGAGAGAGAGGAGAGAGAGAGAGAGAGAGAGAGAGAGAGAGAGAGAGAGAGAGAGAGAGAGAGAGAGAGAGAGAGAGAGAGAGAGAGAGAGAGAGAGAGGAAAGAGAAAGAAAAAGGGAGATACAGATCAGGGAAAAAGATAAAGAGAGAGAGTTTGAACTTCAGAAAATGACCATGAAACATTATAGTCATGACAGAAATTGGCAGACGTAAAGGGAAATGTACAGTTGGTAGATAGTGATGAGGATAGTGAGAAAGAGTTTCAAAGTCGAAGGCTTGGTGGGGATCTATTTAAATATGTCCAAGCATTGCCAAGGTTTGATGAGAAGGAGGTAGAAGCCTTTTTCATTTCATTTGAGAAGGTGGCTATACAAATGAAATGGCCACAGGACATGTGGGTATTACTGATTCAAACAAAGCTGATAGGTAGGGCTAGTGAAGTGTTTGCATCACTACCGGAGGAGGTATCTAGGACGTATGAGGAGTTGAAAAAATCCATCTTAGGTGCATATGAACTAGTCCCTGACGCTTACAGACAAAGGTTTAGAAATTTAAGAAAAGAATTTGGTCAAACACACATGGAGTTTGAAAGGCTCAAACAGAGTAATTTTGATAGGTGGATAAGGGCTTTGAAAATAGACCAAACGTATGAAGCTCTCAGAGAAATTATACTTTTGGAGGAGTTTAAAAATTCAATTCCTGATATAGTGAGAACTCATGTGGAAGATCAGAGGGTTAAAACTGCGAGGTTAGCAGCAGAAATGGCAGATGATTATGAATTAGTTCATAAATCAAAGCTTGGTTTCTGACATCAGTTTCAGCTTGTGAGGGATAGAAACGGGGGGCATCAGAAATACTCAAGTGGTAAAGGTAAAGGTGATCTGATGGGAGGTAATAAGGAGAGTGTACCTCAGATTAAAAAAGAAATCCAGGAGGGTGGAAAAGAAATGAAAAGTTTCAAATGTTTTCACTGTAATAAACTAGGCAATGTAAAGTCACAGTGTCGGTGGTTGAAGAAAAGCACTGGGAAGGCTGGTGTGGTAAAACAGGATAAGACAGTGGGGTTTGTTAAAGTGGTAAAGGAAAGCCCAAGCAAAAGATTGTACAGCCTGATCAAGAGGTGATTGATAAGAAGGTGCCAGATCTCTTTAAAGAATTTACTTGTGTGGGTAAAGTTTACTCATGTGTATCAGGAGGAGCAGGTAAAGAAGTCACAATTTTAAGAGATACGGGAGCTAGTCAATCTTTAATGGTAAAAGATGAGGAGTTATGTAGTTTGGGAAGAATGTTGCCAGAAAAGGTGGTGATATGTAGAATTCAGGGTGAGAGGAGTACCGTTCCATTATATAAGGTAAGGTTGGAAAGTCCAGTGAAGAGTGGTGAAGTGGTAGGAGTAATAGAGAAACTATCTTGTCCAGGAATACAGTTTACCTTGGGTAATGATATAGCTGGATCGCAGGTGGGAGTGATGCCGACTGTGGTTGATAAGCCAGTGGAAAATCAGACAACTGAAGTGTTGAAGGGCGAATATCCTGGGATTTTTCCAGATTGTGTAGTAACAAGGTCGCAAAGTCACAAGTTAAGACAAGAGGAGAAATCAGAGAGTGAAGATAAAGGTGAAGTGCAATTATCAGAAACGATTTTTGATCAGTCCTTTTGAACTAAATTTTGGTCATGAGGTAAGAGGACCACTTAAATTGATTAAGGAAAAATTGGTGAGTGAGAAATCGGAAATTACATTATTGGATTACATGTCAAATTTTAGGGAATTGTTAAATAGAGCAGGTGAATTGGCTAGACAACGTTAAAATGTTGCACAAAATGTGATAAAACGGGTAGCGGACAAAAACGGGTAGCGGTCAAGAAATCCAAAGTTCGTAGTTTTGCCATTGGAGATAAAGTTTTAGTTTTGTTACCAGTGTTAGGTGAACCTTTAAAAGCTAGGTTTTGGGAACCTTATCAGATTGAAAGGAAATTAAGTGAGGTGAATTATGTGGTAAAATCACCAGATAGAAGGAAGACTTACCGAGTGTGTCATGTGAATATGCTTAAAAGGTACTTTGAAAGGGAAGGAGAGGAAAAGGAGGAGGTTTTAATGATTCTAACTCCAAAAGTAACGAACCAAATCCAGATGACTGTGAGTTTGACATACCTTAAATTAAATTGGAAAATGAGGATGTTCTTAAAAATTGGGATAAATTGTTGAGTTACCTTCCAGAGGAAAACTAACTGACCTGAAAGAGTTACTGATATCACATGGGCAAGTTTGTGGAGATAAATTGGGAAGTACTAAAATGGCTATCCATGATGTAGATGTGGGAAATGCTGTTCCAATCAAACAATTGTAAGAATTGTTTGTGAGAATAATAATTGGGTAATACTCGGGATTTCAGCTTCCACAACATAAATTGGGATAGCCATAGTGTAAAGCAGTTAGAGGGGGTGGATTTCTTGAAATGTATTCATGGGAGTATTTTGTATCAATATGTAGAAAGCCCAACTAGAATTGGAGCAGTGTTGGATCTGGTTCTGGGGAACAAACCAGACAAGTGTTCGATGCAGCAGTGGGGGAGCACTTTAGTGATAGCTAAAGTTCAAGTTTGTTATGGACAAGGAAAAAGATGACCTGCAAAATAAATGTTTGGATTGGGGGAAGGCAGAGTTTACTAAAAGAAGACAGGACCTGGCCAAAGATGATGGGAACAGCTTCTTGCGGGAAAATCTACAGCGGAGAAGTGGAGAGTATTCAAAAAAGAAATGGGGAGGGTACAGGTCAAACATAGAGTCATCAATATTTACAGCATGGAAACAGGCCATTCGGCCCAGCTTGTCCATGACGCCCAGTTTCTATCACTAAGCTAGTCCCACTTTCTTGCATTTGGCCCATATCTCTCTGTACCCACCCTGCCCATCTAACTGTCTAACTGCTTTTTAAAAGACAAAATCGTACCCACCTCTACCACTGCCTCTGGCATGTTCCCTATATGCTCCAAAGGGAGAAATTCAACTGAGGCCCTAGAGGAATATAGAAAGTGCAGGCGGGAAATTAGGAAAGTAGTTCGAACAGCAAAAGAGAGATATGGAAAAGGACTTGCAAATAAGCTTAGGGAGAACCTTAAGGTATTCAAAAATACATTAAGGGGAAGAAGTTAACCAGGGAAAATGTAGGGCTCATTAGAGACCAAGGGGGCAATCTGTGTGTGAAGTTGAAGGACATTGCTAGGGTGTTAAATGAATACTGCTTATTGGTCTTCACTCAGGACAAAAAGGAAGGTCAGAGGAACAGATGGACCTTGTGGTACTTGTTCACAAATTCCTGAAGACAGCAGAGCAGGTGGATAGGGTAGTTAAGAAGGCATTTGGGGCACTTGTCTTTATCAGTCGTGGCATAGAATATAAAAGCAAGGAAGTTATGTTGGAACTGTACAGAATGTTAGTTAGGCAACAGCTGGAGTATTGTGTGCAGTTCTGGTCACCTCACTATCGGAGGGAGGTGCAGAGGCAATTCACCAGGATGTTGCCTGGAATGGAGCATCTGAGCTATAAGGAGAGACTGGATAGGCTGGGAATTGTTTTCTTTAGATCAGAGAAAGCTGAGGGGATATGATTGAGATGTATACGATTATGAGGGGTTTCATAGAATCATAGAATCCCTACAGTGCAGAAGGAGGCCACTTGGCCCATTGAGTCTGCACCGACCCTTGGAAAGAGCACCCTACCTAGGCCCACTCCGTCGCCCTATCCCGTAATCCAGCAACTCCACCTAATCTTTTGGACACTAGGGGGCAATTTATCAGAGACAGGGTAAATAGAAAGCATCTGTTCCTCTTGGTTGAGGGGTCAATTACAATGGGGCATAGTTTTAGGGTGAGGGGCAGGAGATTCCAAGAGGATTTGAGAAAAACAAAATTCACTCAGAGTGTTGAGAATCTGGAATGCGCTGCCTGAGAAGGTAATGGAGTTTGGGAATCTCACAACCCTTAGAAAACAATTGAATGAGCACCTGAAACAACATTACATTCAATGATATGGGACGTGTGCTGGTAAGTGGGATTAGTGTGAGATATGGAGTAGTGATTGCCGGTGCAGACTCAATGGGCCGAAGGGCTTTCTCTGCACTGTATGACTCTATGACACTAATTGGCCACTGGTATCAGATGAGTCTCATGAAGAATTATACATGGTACAACAAATGGATCAGTCAAGTCTATAGGAGACAAATGGTTTGTGACTGTTACCATGGTGACTACAGAGAGGAGTATTAAGTGAACAAGTCAGTTCGACATAGGTGTGTCATGCAACACAATGACCTTCACAGATTTGTGTGAAATGATTAGCATGGAGATCCAAAAATGAAGCCCCCGAAGACTGAAGCTATACGATGGCAGATTAGTCTGACAGCCCAATGCAATGGTAAGAAGGAAGATCTCCAGTTCCAGATCCTAGATGGGATGCAATGGCCATCTCTGCTGGAGCAAGTCTAAAGCTTGGGCTGGTAAACCTGAATGTGCCAGAAAAAGGGCAGAAAAAACCCAGAAAAGGAAACCAGATATACAGGTGCAATATTGTGCTCAACTGGCAAAGCTACTCCTTCAACAGAATCTGCCACTCAGGGTGAAGGGATCTTGTCGGCTGCGCTGAGTACAGAACTACCATCACTTCCAGGGTTCAATGTGTCCCCAACAACTGCAGCAGGGCAACAGTCATCCAAGGAACAAGTGCCACTCTCTCTCTGGGCAAGGAACATCACCGAGACATAGGCATGGGCCTAGACGGGGTGCTCTTTCAGAGGGTCAGTGCAGACTCTTTTTTAAAAAAATAATTTTTATTAAAGGTTTTCATAAAATATCAATAACAAAATGTGAAAGAAAAAAGAACCCAACAGGGTTAAGTACAAAACACAATCTAAAAAAGCAACCCCCCAAACCCCTCCCCCCCTGTACCTAAATAATAAATTAACATTAACACCCCGACTTAAGACAACAGGTGTATACACCCCCTCAGACCCTTCCAGTGTAAATAACATAAAGAAAAATAAAGTAAACCCCTCCCCCCACCACCCGAGCTGCTGCTGCCATTGACCAATGTCTAGCATTCTGCCAGAAAGTCTAAGAACGGTTGCCACCGCCTAAAGAACCCTTGTACCGACCCTCTCAAGGTGAATTTCACCCTCTCCAATTTAATGAACCCTGCCATATCGCTGATCCAGGATTCCACACTTGGGGGCCTCGTATCTTTCCACTGAAGGAGAATCCTCCGCCGGGCTACCAGGGACGCAAAGGCCAGAATTCCAGCCTCTTTCGCCTCCTGCACTCCCGGCTCCTCTGCCACCCCAAATATTGAGAGCCCCCAGCCCAGTTTGACCCTGGATCCTACCACCCTCGACACCGTCCTCGCTACGCCCTTCCAAAATTCCTCCAGCGCTGGGCATGCCCAGAACATATGGGTGTGATTTGCTGGGCTCCCTGAGCACCTAACACACCTGTCCTCACCCCCAAAGAACCTGCTCATCCTTGTCCCGGTCATGTGTGCCCTGTGCAGCACCTTAAACTGTATGAGGCTGAGCCTCGCACATGAAGAGGAAGAGTTCACCCTCCCTACAGCATCTGCCCACGTCCCCTCTTTGATCTCCTCTCCCAACTCCTCCTCCCACTTACCTTTCAACTCCACCACCGAGGCCTCCTCCTCCTCCTGCATCACCTGGTAAGTTTCCGAGATCTTCCCCAATCCCACCCACACCCCGAGAGCACCCTGTCCTGTACTGTGTGTGGCAGTAGCCGTGGGAATTCCACCACCTGCCGTCTGGCAAACGCCCTTACCTGTAAGTACCTGAAGGTGTTCCCCGGGGGGAGCCCGTACTTCTCCTCCAGCTCACCCAAGCTCGCGAACTTCCCATCCACAAACAGGTCCCCTAACTTTCGTATGCCTGCCCTGTGCCACCTCGAAAACCCTCCACCTGTTCTTCCTGGGGCGAACCGGTGGTTCCCCCGTAATGGGGTCCACGCCGAGGCCCTAACTTCCCCCCTATGCCGCCTCCACTGCCCCCAAATTTTGAGGGCCGCCACCACCACCGGGCTCGTGGTATACCTCCTTGGAGGGAGCGGCAGCGGCACCGTTGCCAGCCCCCCCAGACTCGTACCCACACAGGACGCCGTCTCCAGCCTCTTCCATGCAGCTCCCTCCCCCTCCATCACCCACTTGCGCACCATTGTCGCATTGGCGGCCCAGTAGTACCCACAGAGGTTGGGCAGCGCCAGCCCCCCCCTATCTCTACTCCGCTCCAGGAACACCCTTCTCACCTTCGGAGTCCCTCGCGCCCACACAAACCCCATTATACTCCTGTTAACCCGCCTGAAAAAAGCCTTCGGGATAAACACGGGGAGGCACTGGAACAGGAACAAAAACCTTGGGAGCACCATCATTTTGATTGATTGCACCCTACCCGCCAGGGACAGCGGCAACGCGTCCCACCTCTTGAACTCCTCCTCCATTTGCTCCACCAGCCTTGTAAAGTTAAGCCTATGCAGGGCCCCCCAGCTCCTGGCCACCTGGACCCCCAAATATCTGAAACTCCTCTCCGCCCTTTTTAGTGGGAGCTCGCCAATCCCCCTCTCCTGGCCCCCTAGCTGAACTACGAACAGCTCGCTCTTCCCCATATTGAGCTTCTACCCCGAAAAGTCCCCGAATTCCCTAAGCATCCTCATTACCTCTGGCATTCCTCCCACCGGGTCCGCCACATACAACAGCAGGTCGTCCGCATAAAGCGACACCCTGTGCTCCTCCCCACCCCGCACCAACCCCGTCCAGTTCCTCGACTCTCTCAGTGCCATAGCCAGGGGTTCAATCGCCAGTGCGAAGGGCAGGGGGGACAGGGGACACCCCTGTCTCGTCCCTCGGTGCAACCGAAAGTACTCGGGACCTCCTCCTATTTGTGGGCACACTCGCCATCGGGACCTCGTACAACAGCCTAACCCACCTGACAAACCCCTCCCCAAACCCGAACCTCTTCAGCACCTCCCACACGTACCCCCACTCTACCCTATCGAAGGCTTTCTCAGCGTCCATCGCCACCACTATCTCCGCCTCCCCCTCCCTCACCGGCATCATGATAACGTTCAAAAGCCTCCGCACATTCGCGTTCAACTGTCTCCCCTTCACAAACCCCGTCTGGTCTTCATGGATGATCTGCGGCACACAATCCTCAATCCTCGTGGCTAAGACCTTCGCCAGCACCTTGGCATCTACACTTAGCAAGGAAATCGGTCTGTAAGACCCACATTGCAGGGGATCCTTGTCCCGCTTCAGGATCAAGGAGATCAGTGCCCATGAGATCATCGGGGGTAAAGCCCCCCTCCCTTGCCTCATTAAAGGTCCTAACTAACAGCGGGCCCAACAGGTCCATATATTTTTTATAGAACTCGACCGGGAAACCGTCCGGCCCCGGTGCCTTCCCCGCCTGCATGCTTCCTATCCCTTTGATCAGCTCCTCCAGCCCAATCGGGGCCCCCAGTCCCGCCACCAGTCCCTCTTCCACCTTTGGAAACCTCAATTGGTCCAGGAAACGGCTCATCCCTCCCTCCTTCCGTGGGGGCTCGGATCGGTACAATTCCTCGTAAAAGTCCCTGAAGACCCCATTGATGCCAACCCCACTCCGCACCACGCTCCCTCCCCTGTCCTTAACTCCCCTGGTCTCCAAGTACCTCTCTATACTTCCTCGGACCCGCTCGCTCACCTCCTCGTCCGCCAACAGCCCCACCTCCAAGCGCCACAGCGGGCGCTGGTCCCTCTCCTCCCCCATCTCCAAGTCCACCCAATGCGGGGCGTGGTCCGAAATGGCTAATGCTGAATACTCGGTATCCTCTACTCTCGCTATCAGCGCCCTACTCAAAATGAAAAAGGCGATTCGAGAATAAGCCTTATGGACATGTGAGAAGAATGAAAATTCCCTAGCCCCCGGCCTTGCAAATCTCCAAGGGTCCACCCCTCCCATTTGGTCCATAAATCCCCTCAATACTCTAGCCGCCGCCGGCTTCCTACCTGTCCTAGACCTGGAGCGATCCAGTGCAGGATCCAACACCGTGTTAAAGTCTCCCCCCAGTATCAGGCCCCCCACTTCCAAGTCTGGGATCCGACCCAACATACGCCGCATAAAACCCGCATCGTCCCAGTTCGGAGCATACACATTGACCAGTACCACCCTCTCTCCCTGCAACTTACCACTTACCATTATGTACCTACCACCATTATCTGCCAAAATGCTCGACGCCTCGAATAACACCTTCTTTCCCACCAAGATCGTCACCCCTCGATTTTTGGCATCTAGCCCAGAGTGAAACACCTGACCTACCCACCCTTTCCTCAGTCTTACCTGGTCTGCCACCTTCAGGTGTGTCTCCTGGAGCATAACCACATCCGCCTTGAGCCCCTTCAGGTGCGCGAACACGCGGGCCCGCTTAACCGGGGTCAGTGCAGACTCGATGGGCAGAGTGACCTCCTCCTGCACTGTAAGGATTCTATGATTCTATATGGCCTATGTCATCACGCACATGGGCCAATACGGGACCTGCACGATTTAAAGACGCATTGGGTTTTGAAATGAAATCAGTGTGACACTTCTGGCTTTCTGTTGTCATGTGACTATGCCATGAGACTGCCTCTGGTGTCAGACAACTTACGATCAGTTCAATAAAGCCTCACACAGACATAGTTGCTGAAGATTGCTGTCCTTCTACATGAAACAGTGTAACAATGGGGAGAAAAGCCAAAAGAAAAAAATGTTGGGCGGGGTACTGAGAGGAGGCAAGATACAGTTTTCTAAATCTAACTCAGGCATATAGGCACAGAATTAGAATTCAGCACATAGCTTATTGGTAGGTGTAGTTGGTTTAAGCCATCAGTCGATGTTATATCCTGCACATGTCTTTCAGGGTAGGGATGATCCACTACCCCCTTGAGCTTGCAGAATATAAGCTCCCCTGATAAGGGGGCAGGGGACCCTGAACAAAGTTTATGTATCTTTGTATAAATAGAGGCAGGCGACGATGGGGGCCCAAAGACCCATAAAAAGACCGCGGGACACAAGGGGCACAGCCATAGGGGACAGGCCCAAGCGCAAACGGAGAACCAGAGGGAACAGCAATATGCAGTGAAATACATGCTAGGGCCAACACCACGTCGGGCAACTGAGACAGATTGGCCAAATGGTGCCCACAGCCACAGAGGGGAGCAAAACAGGTCGATGTAAATATGTATAGTGATCCTCGGTTTTTTTTGTGTTTTGTTTTTCTCGCTCTTTCGTCTATCTCTCTCTTGTCATTCTAATTTTGCCTTGGTTGCTTTTGTGTGATACTATGCACGGATGTGACACTTGGAATTCAACATCCAAACTGAAATATGTAACATAAAAATGTGAAAACCAATAAAAACATTTTTTTTTTTTTAAATAAAGAGAGGCGGCCAGTCAGGCCAACTAGAGAAGACCCAGTAGGGGACTACTGGAGTTGTACATAATAGTTAATGTGTTAAATAAAGTAAGATTTATTATGTTAACATGCAGGTAGTTGTTTTGGGGTTTGGTGGGAGGATGGGATTGTTGTTGTTGATATGGGGATTGACATTATATTTGTTACTGCTTATTGTTTATTGTTGGTGGGTGCAAATTTGGGAGAAAATGTGAAAAAGGAGAATAAAATTTTTTTTTTTTTTAAATAAAGCAAGTTTTGTTTTCCTCCACAACTCGGCATGGACTCTTTGTTGCCCCTTACAAAAGCCTTAAATGTTTACTAAACAGGATTTACTAAAAAAAGTATTGAAACAAAAAGGAGTATGAAGGCTAGAAACCGAAAAACTAAATAAACAAAGATGGATAATTGACCTTACTGACTTCTTTTGCCTTAGGTCATCAGTTCATTTCCAGCCCAGACTGATGGAATGATGATGGATCCGATGTAAATGTGTTTGCCGAAGACAATATTTAACTCACAACCAGCATCATTCTAAAACAGATTATTCTGGTCATTATCTCATTACTCTTTGTGGAACCTTGCTGTGCACACATTGGCTGCTGCATTTCATATATTACAGTAACTTCAATTCAAAAGTACATGACTGGTTGTGGAGTTATGCTGGCTGCCCTGAGCTCATGAAAGGTGCTATATTAAAACACCCAGCTGGTAGGTGAAAAGGAAAATTAACTTTTCAGGTGCTGACAGGTTTTCAGTCCATTCCTGTCATTTTCTGTCAGGCACAACAAAGCAAGTTTTACTCTGTACATTTTTGTACTGAGTTTTTAATATTAACACTTGGTGCCCTAAACCAAAGCACTTTGATTAGCACAAAAATGAAATGTAAACAGATAGTGCTGGAAATGCATACATTCAGTACCTGAAAAAAGGTGAGCTACAACTTTTGTTCAGATCTTTGGTCACTTCATGAGTTCTGGCAATGTGGAATCCCAGCTGAAATGTTTGCCTGTTTTTCTCATTCAGATTTTGGCCTGTCTGCTGTGCTTTTCCGACATTTTCTGTTATTATTTCAGTACCAAGTGGAATTTTAGCTAAGAGGTGAGCTTTGCAACAATCAGTTTTTCTTAATCGAAAATAGTTTTCAAGTTACTTTTAAAGCCCTGCCAAAACTTTTTCAATAAAGTTAGGTGACCTTTATGTCTCCATACTGATTTTGTTTTGCAAGTGAAATGTAGAGACACAAGATAGCACAGCTTACGGTTCATCAGCACTGTTATTTTGATTTTAAGTTCATGTTCAACAGGCTGCTCAGGAAACAGTAGGCTTTTGTTTTTAATATTTTTATAGAATTTTACTTTTATGAAGCCAGACTTATGTTTTCTATGCAATATACTATCATATATATTTCTGGAACAATACCTCTTGGTTGACTCCTTTCAAGACAGAAAAACTGATATTTAACTAATCTTCCCTCAATTCTCTGGAGAGATTACTCCTGATGGAAATTGCCCCATTACTGGTCCAATATTTGTCTTCCTCCACTTGTTGAATAAACTGGCCACTGCGTTATTCCTATTGTATATCTTCCAGCTACAATAACTTATAACATCAAAACTGCAATTGACAATAAAGTAATTAAATAAATGTAAAACTTAAGAGATGGAGTGGGTCATTTAGCCTGCTCTGTCATTCGATAAGATCCTGGCTCAGTGGATTGTGGCCTCACCATCACTATCCTGCCTACCCCATAACTCTGATTGTTGTTTTGGATTACACTATAATCCACTGACAAAGGTAAAATAGATGGTACGACAGTCTAGGTTGTAGTGGTGTCCTTTCATCTGGGCTGCGAAATCCAAAATGGACAAACCGGCTTAGAAGTACCCACTCACTGATCACTAAGTGAAAGGAGTGACAGTAGATGCAATCAAAATTTTAAAAAATACCCTCCACAGTTATAATTTGCCACTTACTTCAAAAGGGCTTTTATAAATACAGCATTGCTTCATTGCAACATTTAGTGTGGTGTGATCCACTTTTCACATAACCTAATATAAATAACCTACTATAAATACTTGCAAAATTTCCTCCATTCTGTATACGACTGACAATAGGTTGCAAAAATGCAAGACAAACAGGTATTTGATGTAAACCAGTCAAGATATATTTGAAATTAGTCCAAGTGCAATCTCTAAGGGGGTAACTTTAACCTAATTCACCACATGGGAAACCCAAGGGATAGGGTACAATAGTGATTATACACCCTGCCCAATAATACTTTTAATGGAGAGGTGGATTGGATGCTACCTAATCCCATTGGTTTCCCACCGAGCAAGTTAGGATAAAATTGCCCTCTCCTCACTAATAGCTATGGCACTAAATTAAAATTAAAGCCTTCAAGATCTCTCAATATTGTTTTCAATTTGAGAATTGTCCATTAAAATAATTAGCCACTTGAACACGAGGTCAGTTTACTTCTGGAGGTAAGTTATTTTTTTAAACTGATCAATTTATTGTGCCAAATACATTCAACGCAATCACATATTCAAAAATATGAAAAAGGGCATTATAGAAGGATCCAATAAATGTTCAAGCAACTCTTTCCTTTTTCCGGTGGGATGTATGGTCAGAGCACCTGCACTCAGTCAAGCACAAAGAGTGCTGTACAATCCTTTTGCATCTGTCTGTTCCCTCAATGCGAAAATTAAGTATACCAGTGGAAGGCAGCAAGAGGCACTAATGCCTGTTTCATTACTCTGCAGCATCACTCTCTGATTCTGATGCACTGGCTGTTTTTAGCCAATATTGTGCAGGTGCTCTTGCATTGTGGTAATAAGTCACAAGGCTTCAATGACAAAATTGAATCCACATGTCTCAATTAGAATTGGTGGAGGCATAACTGATATTAGAATTCTACAAGAACATGAAAAGAAAATATCTTCCAACAAAGCAGGATTCATACTTACTGGCTTGGGTTGATAAATTAATGTGTTGTTGGAGTATCACTTACCTGCAGCTTGACTCCATTTGTGGGTGGTCTATGGATCAATGTTAGAAACAACCACACAAATGTTCCAGCTGATTTGAAAGGAGGTTAAATTTGAGGTCCACCACAGCAACTCCAGCAGTATAAATGTCCATGATCTTTCCAGAGGGATGAAGGTACAAGGCAACTTCATTTGAAAATAAACAAAAATAATGAATGCCGCTCCTAAACACCTACACTCTGCCTCTAAATTCCATAAGTCACACTTGGAGAACAATTTTACATTTACTTTTGAATTTTGGGCCGAGGCATGCTGCAAAAAATGTTAAAATGCTGCTGGTGCTCAACTCAACCTGTCTTCCCAGCTCTGCCGATAGCTCTGCAATGAAAATTGGGATAGATCTGGCTGATCTGACATCACCTGCCTTACATCATGACCCGAAGTCAAAATTACCACCTTCCACCCCGACATATGCACATTGGTTGGAGTAATGATTTGAGTTCATCCATGGGATTTTTCCATTGTCAATATCCTGCTGATACTCGGGTCTAAGCTTTCCATTCAGGCAAGATCCCAAGCAGAAGTTAAAGAAACTACAAAGTATCCTACCTAACTTGAAGCAGGGTCGGTGTAATGCAAATATTTTAGCACGAACGAAGGCATGAGGAACACCACTTTCTACTGGCTTCCCCATTGGGAGCAGGAACTAGCTTGTAACTTACAGCAGCTTAAAAGGAGCAGTCAGCCACTAAGCTGTTTTGGGGAGCAAAGGATCAAACCTCCAACATAAAAGTGGATGCAAGATCTGCAAGGAGAAAGATGAACTAAATTCTCCACAGATGCAGTGAAGATGCTGCTGGACCAAGCCAAAGAGATGGAGGCCCTGTATGGGGAACTGCAGCAAAAGTACCAAAATGAAAATTCCAAAGAAGATGAAGCAAAATGTTCAATTACCTCAGCAAATTAGCTTAAAGTATAAGGAGCTGTCCATATCTTTCAAGATTTGCAGTAATTTCACTTCATACTGTTTCAAGGTGCTAATTTCTTTTCATCAGTGCCTAAGAGGCAATATGTTTCCCTTATACTCCCAGCCTCCACATGGCCACACCTCTTCACTTAAATTTAATGCAATCATCCTACGCACAGCCTCCAAGTGTTGGTGCATGCATTATGATCTACGTGCTGACAGCTGAATTTTCCTATACTTCATGATAACTAAAGTTAATGCTGATTTCTTGCACTTTAAAGAAAATAAGCAAAGAGTCAATATTGACAGTGAACTGTGGCACGTGCCAAATTCCAGTATCTCCACTCTTCCATCCCCCCTCCATGAAGAGGAAGATCACTAAATCCTGAGGTAGGCCAATAAAGGTTGGAAAGATGGAAAAGTAGGAGCACAGGTACAAGTCATAATAACATTTGGATTGGATTGGATTGGATTTGTTTATTGTCACGTGTACCGAGGTACAGTGAAAAGTATTTTTCTGCGAGAAGCTCAACAGATCATTTAGTACATGAAAAGAAAAGGGAATAAAAGAAAATACATAATAGGGCAACACAACATATAGGAGGATAAAAGAGAGAGGTTAGTATTAATGTTAGTTTTAGAATTAATTTTTAAAAGATTAGAACGAGTATAAGTGAAGTAAAAAGTGGATCTGTTTGGGAGAGCTCGCAGAGAGTCGCCTCGCTCCGGCGCCATGATTTTCTCCTTCCTCCCCTCCTTTGCCAGCATTACTTGGCAATAAACATAATCCTGAAAAAACATGGGGGTAATTCTGCCTTCAGGAGACCTGGGTCACCTGGGGCTGGATTCTCCCAAAATGGGGCTATGTCCCCATGCCGGCGTAAAAACACTGGCGTTGCACTCCCGGGTTTCCTGGGGAAAAAACTCAATTCACTTACCTTCAGGGGGCTAGCAGGGACCCGGAGTGCTTCATGCAGCTTTGGCTACGGATACGGGCCCCCGCACTTCTGGTTCAGAGACAGCGCATGCGCACAGCAGCGCGCCGAGCGCCATGGCGGACTCGGACTGTGGAGGCAGCTCCGTAATGTAGGTCTCCCCACATCAGTCATGCGCCCCTACATCGGACCGACCCAATCTGTGCCCGGCTGCCCATATGCATGATCTTCCCGCCCCCCCACCAGGGCGATAGCGGACTGAGTCCGCAGCTGCCACACGAGAGTCCCGACCAGTCAGACCATGTTAGTTCCATGCTGTCGGGAACTCGGCCGGTCGGGAGCGGAGTATCGCTGGGCGGGTCTCAGGCAATGGCCCCCAACCTTGTGGCGTAAGTCGCGGATGGGCGGATATTCAGGGCCCGGAGAATCGCCAGAGCGGTGCCGGGCCGAATTCCATCGGGAAAGTTGATTCTCCGCCCCCGCGCCAAAAGCAATTTTGGCGCGGGGCTGCGGAGAATCCAGCCCCTGATCTCCATGCAGGAGAAGGCATCCTATTTAAAAGACAGAACCCTGTTTAAAAGATGGAATTTGGCATGCAGTGTTTGAGGGGTACTGCAACTGAACTGGCCAGCATTGCCAAAGGTGTGAATATCACAAATGAAAATGTTTGAAGGTACAGGTAGAAGAAATCTAATGGGTTTAATCGCTCTCCTCAGGCTATGTTCAGTTGTGATCTCAGATATCACAATCAATCCAGCACATCGCCCTACAGATCAGTGAGAGCTCGCTGCACAACCTCGGGAATACAAGAAGATTTTATTTCCAACTGATGGCCGAAAAGACCCTCATGAATGACCAATGCAGCTTGGGCAGAGGTCACCGCAGAGGTGAGGGGCCGTGGACTCCATTCAAGAGATTGGATCCAGTGCCAAATAAGGAAGAATAACCTCTTCCGCACTGCAAGGTTGAAGTTGTTTCATACTGTCAAGAACTGGATGAAAGGTGGGTTGGAAAAGTAGGGACATGGAATGTTTAAAGGCAGTGAAGCGTAAATATCCCCCTGTCCAACTTCCATTGTAGAATCGGCTGCAAGTGTGCGTATCACTGGAATCTGCTTCTTCCTCTACATCTTACCCAGATTTTGTGAGCACGAGAATTGTAAGGAGAGCTGGGCAACCTGACACCTCATGGGACCACAGGGCAATCTGGCAGTAAAGAATTCTCCTCATCACTGGAAGTCGCATTTTCTCTCCTTATTCGTGCAGGACAAAAGGGCCACAATACCAGGGAGAGATCTAAGACTAGGGGCTGGAGTTCCAAATGTACACCTACTGACAGAGGCAGAGTTGGAAGCCCTGGAACTGCATGGAAGCAGGGTGATTGGTCTAGTGCTGAATTTTAATTAACAGGCTTGGAAAGTGAGAAGGAATTGCAATTGCCCATCTCCTGGCTACCTGCTGCACCAACGAATGGTAGTAGCCCTTAACATCACTCCAGTAATTGTTTTATACTTCACCTGCAGGGTCGACTGTCAAAGAGAATCGTGACCAGTCCCCACGTGTCCCTCCTCACTTCCTCGAAGGACCATAGTCTGGGTATCTCTGAGGGTGCAGCCTCACACCTCCCCAGCACCAGCTCAAATACATACACCCCAGTGGTGAGTAAATTATGTGCAGGTCTAGTGAGAATCACACAGGTGCAGATGAGGGAGGCGGTGACAGGCAAGGCCACTGCCTGTCAAAGGACTGTTGGATGGTAGCTCCCTGCTGCACCTTCAGATGATGAAGGGTCTCTGACTCAACCTGCAGTGGCAAACAAGCAAGAGTTTGCCAGAGCTGCCTGAGGCTTTCAGCTGACACGGGGTTTTGATTCCTTCTATGGCATGACCTCAGTCTCTTTTCAGGTAAGTGACCACACCTTTATAACTTGCTTGTCATTCCAGCAGCCATGCAAATTTTTCTCACATTATTTATATCCGATTGGGTTATATCATGGAGCGTCTTCTTATCAGGTGAAAATTGCAAAAGAAAATAAAAATGAAATGAGCTGCGAGACTTTGGGGAACTACATATTGATTTTGTGCTCTGGGTTTGGGAGAGTAAAACAACTTCCGGGATTTCCATGCCTGAACACCATCTAGTGGTTTCTGCTGCAAGGTAAGACATGAGAAGATATATATTCCCTTTTTGTTTTCTAGATTAGATTAGCTGAAATCAGCCATTAGCACAGATCCTGAATCACTACTGACACCTTTTTGACTCATCTTCACATAAATCACAGCTTTACCAACTGAGACAATTAAACAAACATCAAAGGGCACAATCTAACGGAAACGTTTCTAAGTGTGGTAGCGAGCGGTAATTGCCAGGTGCTTCCCGACGGCTGACCCGGCGAGACCACTACTGATTTCTAACGCCAATTAGGGCCGGTAATAATGTCCCATGGGCTTCATGTCGGAAATAACTGTCCCGCCAGATGCTGAACTGCACCCAGCATCTCCTCGCTAATAAGGGGGAGCAGCACTTAAACCGATCCTGCAGAATAAACCCCAAGACAGCACGCAGCCATGCCACTGCACAGATCAGCTCCACGATTTGGAGATGCCGACCTGGCCAGACTGTTGGGCGCCTTGGAGTCCAGACAGGTATGCAGTTCCTCTGAGGGAGTCGGAGGGCCAGTCACAGGACAGCCAGTGGCGCCTGGGAAGCAGTGGCAGCGACCATTAGTGCAGGGAGTGTTACAAGGAGGACCACCGTCAGTGCTGCAAGAAGTTCAACGACCTTTACCGGGCCGCATGGGTGAGTTGACCCCCTAGCACCGATCCCGCCTGTCACACCCGGCCACAACTCCTCCCACTGACGACACTGCAGTTGGCACCGCACCAACCTCCCCAGCACAATACTGTGCCTGTGCCTCAGCACCCCCTTGCACACAACTGCACACCCTACCCATGCCCAGCAGCGGTGTCCATGCCTGTCCACCATCATAGCCCTCCACCTGACCACTCCTGCTCGCGATGCATGAAGCATGCGACTCACAATGCCCTCTCTTTGTCCCCGCTGGAGAGGTTGCCCCATAACAGCTGGGAAAGGGCCCAGACAGGCAGTGGAGTGCCGAACATCAGACTCCTCACCCTCGGTGAGGAATGGCCCTGGTGGGCACGGGGGTGGCCGACATCAGATCTGGCACCAAAGTCAAGCTTGGTCACAGAGGTGAGTATCCACCGGACCCCACCCAGATGACATGTCACTCATGTGTTGTTCATGCGAGACATAATGATCCTTCCCTCCCACTGACCACATTTCCATTCTCTCGCAGGATCTCCATCTGATGGTGCCGGCTGGTCCGTGGTGCCCCGCAACCCCCGCGCTCCCGCCCTCCAAGAGAACACCTCAGAGGACAGCTCCAAGTTTGTCACTGTCGAGGCATCACAGCTGTCATCCCCATCCTCCACCAGCGCAGAGATACACACCTCGGTGAGCAAAAGTAATGGACAGCCTTCTGGGGCACATTCAGGTGAGCATCACACAGTTACTGATGACATTAGGTGGTGGCAGGAACATCCAGGTGAGACAGCAATCGGAGGACCTAGCTGGGTCACAGTCAGATGCTGAGCCTCTGGACCATGCTATCCCGGAGTTGATGCAAACGCTAGGATCCGGTCGTGAGATTTAGAGGGGATGTCAGCGACACTCTAACGGGTCCATAGCCGGTTGGAGGAGTCCCAAAGGCTACGAGCGCAGGAGATGGTGCCGGCAATGCATGGCACCGAGGCCAACACTGCTGGAGTGGCGACCGCAGTGGAAAGCCTGAAGCACGACATTAGCACCATGAGTGGTGGTGTCCAAGGCATTGCTTAGTCAGTTATGGCCACAGCTGAGGGCCTCTACAGCATGTCCCAGTCACTAGTGGTCCGTGTCCATGTCTAAGGTGCACCTTGCCTAGGCGCTGCGGAGCATGTCCCAGTCCCGGGTGGGCATTGCCGAGGGTATCGGCACCATTGCAGACAATGGGGAGCTCAGGGCTGGCAAGCTAGATGATGCAGGGGCTTCTGGAGCTCAATCCAGATGTCCTTCCGTCCCAAGGTGACCCATAGTGCCCTACAAGCTCCAACCGGGAGGAGGATGTGCTGGAGGCCAATCAGGGGCTTCCCTACTGGCGGTGGGTCACCACCTCTCCGAGTCCCACGCATCTGACAAGGGTACGGCTCGGGGTCAGCAGGCGGAACAGGGTGGCATGGTGAGGCATATGCCACCGGCAAGTTGTCCGGGGGCCAATGCCAGCGGCATCAAAGGTCACAGGGCGCAGGCTACCTCCATCTCTGATGTGCATCCTGGGGACACACCTTGACATAGCGGCAGAGCACAGAGTGCTAAGAAGATTGAGGATCACTGAGAAGGCACTGGGAGGGGTGGTGTGGCGGCACCATCGGTAGCTAGGTACAGTTAAGGTCTGATGGTACATCATTAAAACACGTTACACCCAAGACATGTGAAGCCTCTGTCATGTTATTATGTTATTCTGCACTGCGGGCCTGCCTACACCACCTCCCCCCTGTGCCCCCGCCCTCCCACAGCCCTAGCATCTCGGGAACGATGATCCTAGATCTGGGCCCCAACGCATACCATGTGCAGCTCTTGGGTGTTTGATTGTTGGCTGCTGCCTCTATAGTGTTGATGCCTCCAGTGTTTAGGCCAAGTGTCCAGGCCTCATGGTCTAATCGGGATGCTAGACAGTAACACTCGCCTGCAATATGGCATGTCTACCCACGGCAATCCACTTGTGGGCTGTGAAGTGCTCACATTACTAACATTGCCAATTTCCTATTAGCGACAGCCTTCAGCTGTGCGGCCAGAGGCTGCCACATCAACGGGAGTTGAAGTGGCTTTCACCATATAACCATGGACACGGCTCTGTCCTGGAGGTGCCCGGTGGGTCAGACATGCAGCAGCTGCAGTTGCCCCTGTTATGTGTACACAAGATCCAGGAGGTGGCATGTTGGGCCTGCGTGGGTACTGAGCCCCTCGCTCCCCAAGCCCAGGGGCGACACCACACCAATGGCAGCCAAACCCCCCCAACCGGGCCCATTCCTCCTTGGGGGCTCCCCCACCCGCCCCGAGCACTGGGCTGATTTGAAGCTGGCTACTCACCTCCTCCGATCTCCACAGAAGCCATTTCGCCAGCTTCACATTTTTAAGTAAGTGCGCTAAAGGGCACCCACGTGACTGCTTGCTGGGGAGACGGTTAGTTCACGGGAGGCCGTTAGATATGGGGTTTTCCCATTAATGAGATGTAGCTTCGCCTTAATTGGTGATTATTGGCAGGATCGGAACTCGGTAATTGAAGCGGGCCGGGTAGATCGGAAACCAATCGGCGCCTGCCGTGTTTCCGGCTTGGCCGGATTTGTACCGAAGCGACGGGGCTGTTAGATTGTCTCTCTAATGAAAAATCACACAATATTCGAGTTCACATTTGGCCAACTCCAACAGTCCCGTTTTTTAATAAATCATCCAGAAAGAAAATTCATATCAGGATTGGTATTGCAAATATGAGAATAACTTGAATTTTAACTAATAAAGGATTTATCTTCAGTCTTTTCCTTAACAATTAGCAATCTAAAATAAATACTGGACTTCCAAAATTCAGCATCGTAATGAATTATATATCGCTAAAGTTTGACCACCATTAATTTATTTTTCTTTCTGAATTACTCTGCACCAAGTACGAAAATAGAGAGTTACAGAGCTGTTTCTAATGATGATGTGGTTTGTCTTTCATGTTGCTATGGAGATATGATTCCTCCTCATTTTCCCACATTCTCTCCTCATTCTTACAAAGGTGCTGACTCCCTGCTGGGATACAGCTCTACAGGCACCAATTGCCTGTTCAAGTGTCAGAACGTAGACAGTGAAGTGACATTAGGCAATTCATTCATAAAGAGCATTGCAATCCTTGTCCTGGTCTCACTCAATGTTCACACGTGCAATTCCAGCAGACATCATTGAAATAAGGGAGGCGTAGTGGCATGCTGGTAATGTCATTGGACTTGTAATCCAGAGGCCCAGGCTATTGCACTGGGGGCATGGGTTTGAATTGCACCATGGCAGCAATGGGAACTTTAAGTTAAATTCATTAAAAAACCTGGGGCTGGATTCTCCGATTTGGGTCCCCACGCCGGTGTGGCAATGGTGGCGTTTTACGCCAGGAAAACTGGCACAAAACAGCCACCGATTCCCCGTTTGCAGGAAGGCAGCGTAGAGCACCCAGCTCTACCTGCCGATAGGGCCTGGAGAATTGGCGGGTCCGCGGCCACACATACCCACAGCGGCCTGCAGCGGATGCGCCATGCTTCATGGAGGATGCCCCTCACGGACCCAGAATGCGAAATAGTCCCCCCCTTCGGCCGCTCGCACGCCCCGGACCACCCCCCAGCCCCGAATATGTCCACCCCTGCCCGCGGATTGGCCCTCCCCTGACTGTGATGGCGCTGGATTGAGTCCACAGCAGCCACGCTGAGTTTCCGACGGGTGAGACCACACGTGTCCCACGTCATCGAGAACTTGGCTGGTCGGGGGCGGAGCATCGGGATGGTCTAAGGCCGTGGATACATGGCGTGGCGTACTCTGTGAGTACGCCGCTTTGGAAGAGGCGGAACATCGCGGAAGCTACGCCGCCCCCGATTCTGTCGGGAATTTGGATTCCCCGGCCTGTCGCCGAACGCCATTTTGGCAGCGGCGACCGGAGAATCCAGCCCCTGATATACCACTGGCTGCATATTCCAGTGATCATGAATCAATTGTTTCAAAAAAACATTGGATTTGTTAATGTTCTTCAGGGAATGAACTCTAGCATCCCTACTTGGTCTGGCCTACATGTCCAGAACTTGCCCAAGTCAAATATGAATGGTCAAACTCTTGCGTCAAATACCCAGAGTTGTCACTTGGCCTGCTTAGGAAACTGATACCAATATGCCATTGGGGGAATAAAAGAAAAATCACCTTTAAACCAGTTGATTTTAATGTGCAATATGCTACTTGTGTGATCATTGGTACATCTTTTCAGGTTGCTCCCATCACATTCACCACTAGTGATAGGCCTAGAACTTCCTCATGTTAGAATGATTCCAAATTCTCTCACTCGACACAATCCAAGTTTGGAAAGATAAACTCTGTAATTGCACTGCTGGTTGTTTTTCACAATTCAAAAGGATGCTGCACAAAACTTTCATTTACCCAATATTATTCTTCACTGTAACTCTGCCACATATGTGACGGGGTACTTGATAAAAATGTGCACACCTATCATTTCACAATACTGAAATCTTATTGAAACCTCTTGGCAGTTTTAGGAAAACCCATACCTCATCTCTGAGGAGACATCAACAGTCCTCTATGGACTGTACAGCACAACTTTAAATAGAGCTCGGCTGGCCAGAAGAAGATGTATTGGGCGCAATCCAACAGCCACGTAGCGGTGGAAAAGCAGCACACCGCAGCACTACATGGCCAATGAAAGCCAGGAAACCCTCTCCTGGGATCTACCTGGCTCGCAACATCTCGTGCGTGGGATCATAGTTTGGCACATCTGCATATTAGAGCGAGACAACTATTCTGACTCTAATGTGCAGATTTCAGAAGTACGTGAGACTTTGGGATTCATCCCCTTCGCCTCAGAGACATTGAGCAGGACCAGACGGAATGGCACTCTTGGGGGTCTCCCAGAGGATCGGAGGCCCCTGGCTGCATGACTTTTGGGCAGGGTGGTGCCCTGGCACTGCTGGTGCCATCTAGCACCCTTGGTGCCAGCCTGGCACTGCCAAGGTGCCAATGTGAAATTTTTTGTGCATGCACAATAGGGCCAGGTGTGGGTGTTGAGGGGAGGCTGGGTACCGTCCCATAGTGTGCTTGGGCTGCGGGGGGGGGGGGGGGGGGGGGGGGGGGGGGGGGGGTGTCTGAGATTGCTTAGGGAGCCTTGGAGATGTGGACGCCATTTAACAGTCATTAGAATCCAAGCAATGGGTACACCATGTTTGACATGGGACCATGGCTTGTGCAGCAAGGAATATTGCCTAGTTGAACTGAATGTTTGCTACCTGACTAGCAGCCTTACAGAAAAGGGGCTCTACCCAGGCAGAACACCTGGTCCCATCTACATGGCTTCTGTTGGAAGTTATTTACCGTTGCCGACAAGGCTGATTTATTTTTGCATTAATACTCTATTGCATGAAACAAACACCACCGAAAAAGTGAACTCTACAACATCGGTTTTACACTCTCTGTAGAGACCTCATTAAACCTTGATTCTAGGGTCTGGAACTCATAACGAATATTTAATTTCTCTGTGGTCTCAATAGTGTAAAACCATCTTTTCTCTATCCCTCCATTTACCATCTGAGTGTGGAGGTGACATTGCAACTCTCTTTTTGCATTTTGAACGTGTGCAATAAACTTTTATAGGCACGGCAGCATAGTGGTTAGCATTATTGCTTCACAGCGCCAGGGTCCCAGGTTCGATTCCTGGCCTGGGACACTGTCTGTGCGGAGTCTGCACGTTCTCCATGTGTCTGTGTGGGTTTCCTCCGGGTGCTCCGGTTTCCTCTAACAAGTCCGGAAATTTAGGTAATTTGGACATTCTGAATTCTCCCTCTGTGTACCCAAGCAGGCGCCAGAGTGTGACGACTGGGGACTTTTCACAGTAACTTCATTGCAGTGTTAATGTAAGCCGACTTGTGACAATAAAGATTATTAGAGAAATAATAATATTATTATTTATCTTGAATTTGCTGTGAGGTTATTCATAGAAAATTGGAACACACAAAAACCGAGGGGTTGGGGAATACGCCATCACTTGTGAAGAGGAAAACAAATCAAAATGGCTTTCTTATAATCTTTAATTTTAAAAAAAATAATCTTTATTGTCACAAGTAGGCATACGTCAACACTGCAATAAAGTCACTGTCCCCTTGTCGCCACACTCCGGCGAATGTTCGGGTACACTGAGGGAGAATTCAGGATGCCCAATTCACTTAACATCACGTCTTTCGGGGCTTGTGGGAGGAAATTGGAGCACCCAGAGGAAATCCACGCAGATACAGGGAGAATGTGCAGACTGCACACAGACAGTGACCCAAACCGAGAATTGAATCTGGGACTCTGGAGCTGTGAAGCAACGGTGATAACCACTATGCTACTGTGCCGTTGGTGGCTGCTTACCAACAGGTGGTGAGAGGAGAAATTAACGCTGTATTAATTAACTCCCGCCTGTGTCTAACGGAAATTGGAAGCTCAAACCAGGGATCACCCATTTGAATTTGACCAGAGTCCAAGTAAGTCACAAGCCAAATCCGATATAAAAGAGCCAGCTGGAAACCAAAAGAAAAAGGTCAGCGGCTGGAGCAAATTTGAAAACACATGTAATTTACCACAGCAAATTATTTTTCCCCAACACTAAGCAAATGGCAATCTTTGAAGCCCAGATTTGGGTCAAACAAGAAGATCCGAGTGGTGAAGTATTAGCATTCGTTATCACAGAGCAACTGAAAGCAGTAGCTGGGGAGACACAGTTAAAGTCACCCAGTGAATTGAAGAGACATTGTTGGTAGAACATTTTGATCTTGCTTCTCTGAAAGATAAAGGGATCTACCAGGACTTCAAAATTCACCCATCAAATCAAATTCAAGCTGGTTAAAGCTCAGACTACAGCGAGAATTTCAGAAGAGGGAAAGAAAAAGAGAAAACCCATGGTGAACAGGCAAGAGAAACAAAGAACGGGAAAGAGAAAAATTTCTGCTCTGGAAATTGGAAATGGAGTAAACAGCTCAAAGGGAGGGGGGGAGAGAGTGAGAGAGAGAGAGAGAGCAGACAGTTGGAAGCTGCTGTGAGGGAAAATTGCTCTCTACCTGGTATCACCCCTACCGCCCCCCCCCACCAGAGCTACTCAAGTACGCTAGATTTATTCCCAAATTCAAAGAGAGATATGTGGAATTTTTTGGCCACATTTGAGAAACTAGGACAGTTAAAATGTCCATTCTATATCTGGACCTTTTTAATTCAAGGGCAGATTTCAGGGAAAGCCCTGGAGGTGTATTCCATGCTGACACGTGAAGTGTCCATGAATTAAGAGAAGGTCAAGACTGCCACCCTAAGTGACGGCTGGTTAATCCCAGAGGCATATCACCCGAACACTGACAAGAAACCCACACAAAACTACCTTGGGTTCAAATGGCTGAATTAAATCATATTTTATTGACTGACGAGTAAGATCGCTAAGCATCCCACACACCTATGTGAGATTGCAGAAGTTGATATTGTTCGAGTAATTTAAAAACTGCTTACACTCCAGTCTGAGGATTCACTGGGAGGAGCAGAGAATCTTCACAGCCCGGGATGCAGCAATCACGGCAGACAGCTACGATCTCACCCATTGGCCTGGAAACCCAGGAAGATCTTTTCAAACCATTCCCATGACCATTGAAAAGATAAGGGCGACCTAAAGGGGAGAGACCCCCACCCTGAAAAGAAAATATAAATAAGGGTGTAAGAAGTCCTCCTGCATCCTGATAGGAGATTACCAGGAGGTGGCACAGTGATTAGCACTGTTGCCTCACAACGGCAGGGACCCGAGTTCAATTCTAATCTTGGCTGACTGACTGTGCGGAGTTTGTACGTTTGACCCGTGTGTGCGTGAATTTCCTACTGGTGCTCCGGTTTCCTACTACAGTCTGAAAATGTGCAGGTTAATAATCGTTATTGTCACAAGTAAGCTTACATTAACATTGCAATGAAGTTACTGTGAAAATCCCATCATTGCCACACTCCAGCGTCTGTTTGGGTACACAGAATGTCCAAATTACTTAACGGCAGGTCTTTCGGGACATGTGGGAGGAAACTGGAGCGCCCGGAGGAAACGCACACAGACACGGGGAGAACGTGCAGACTCCACACAGTCAGTGAACTAAGCCGGGAACCTGGGGCTGTGAAACAACAGTGCTAACCACTGTGCTACCTTGCTGCCCACAGGTGGATTGGCCAAGTTAAATTGCCCCTTCCGGTCAAAAAAAAAGGTTAGGTGGGGCTACAGGGAAAGGGCGTGGACCTGGGTGGGGTGCTCCTTCAGAGGGCCGGTGTAGACTTGATGGGCTGAATGGCCTCCTTCTGCATTGCAGGGATTCTATGATTCTATGATCTGTTCCCATTGTAATAAAATAGGCCATTCCAGGCCTGCGTGCTGGAATTTGTGAGGGAAGGCTCCATTTGAGTGGTCTCCCGAAGGATGCCCAAAGCGTAGCACGGCAGAGCCGGCAGAGATTCTTGCTACAGAAACGTACCCTAGAGGGCATAGCACAATGTGCGTCAGACCCAGACAACTCTTAGAGAGCTTCCAGAGTTTTCCCTCTGGAGGCATCATGAGTACATTAAGTAACCTCCTAATGTTGGTCGCCAGGTGCTGCCTCTTAACGAACCCTATCTGGTCCTCCCAATTACCCCTGGGATGCAATCCTCGATCCTCGTGGCCAGGATCTTCGCCAACAATGTGGCATCCACATTTAACAGGAAAATCGGCCTATGTGACCCACAGTTTTCCGAGTCCTTATCCTGTTTAAAAATGAGGGAGATCGGCGCCTGTGACAACGTCAGGGGGAGCAGTCCCAGCTGCTTTGCTTCATTGAAGGACCTTTCCAACAGCGGTCTCAACATCCCCGAGAACCTCTTGTAGAATTCCACCGGGTACCCATCCGGTCTCAGAGCCTTTCCCGATTGCATCGCCTCCAACTCCTCCACTACATCTACAAGCCTGATTGGGGCCCCCAAGTCCTCCACCAACTCCTCATCCACCTTCGGGAACTCCAACCTTTCCAGAAACCGCCTCATCCCTCCTCCCCAGCTGCGGGTTCCAACTCGTATAACTTACGATAAAACTCCCTAAACACTCTATTCACCCCCGCTAGGTCCAAGAGCATGTCATTCACTTTCCCAATTTCTCTCACCGCTTCCTGCTTTCTCAACTGGTGCGCTAACATCCTGCCCACTTTCTCCTCATACTCATATACCGCCCCTCTCACCCTTCGCAACTGCCCTACCGCCTTACCCGTGGTTACCAACCCAAATTCCATTTGCAGACTCTGGCATTCCTTTAGCAGTCCTTCCTTTGGGGTCTTGCATATCTCCGGTCCACCTGCAGGATTTCCTCCACTAACCTTTCTATTTCCACCCACTCCACCTTTTCCCTATGTGCCCGAATCGAATGAACTCCCCCGCAACCACAGCTTTCAGTGCTTCCCAGATAATACCTGCCGAAACCTCCCCCTGCCATTAATCTCCACATACACCCGGATGGCCTTCCTCACCCGCTCACACACCTCTTCCTCCGCTAACAGTCCCACATCCAACCTCCATTGCGGGTGCTGTTCCCCCCCCGCCCTTACTCACTCGTAAATCTACCCAGTGCGGGGCATGGTCCAACACTACTATTGCCAAGTATTCAACATCCACCACCCCTGCTAACAACGTCTTATCTATCACAAAAAAATCTATTTGGGAGTACAGCTTGTGTACATGGATGTAAAACTAAAATTCTTCGCTCTCGGCCTCTCAAATCTCCACGGGTCCACCCCCCCCCCCCCCCCCCCCCTCCACCCCCAAAGTGCTCCATGAACCCCCGGAGCTCCTTGGCTGTAGCCGACCCACTCCCCGACCTCGAGCTCGACCGGTCCAGTCCCCGCCCATAATCAGCTGATGAGAGTCTAGGTCCGGAATCTTCCCCAGCACCCGCCTCATAAATTCCACATCTTCCCAGTTCGGGGCATAGATGTTGACCAACACCACGGCATCCCCTCCAGTTTCCCACTTACCACAACATACCTCCCCCCTAGAGTCCGCCACGGTACTTCCCACCTCGAACATCACCTGCTTATTGACCAAAATCGCCACCCTCCTCGTTTTAGAATCCAGTCCTGAATGGAAACCCTTGTCCCATCCATCCTTTCCTCAGCCTAATCTGGTCCCCCACCTTTAGGTGTTTCTTGCAGCATGGCCACATCCGCCTTTAATCGCTTTAAGTGTGCGAACACATGGGCCCTCTTGACCGCCCTATTCAATCCTCGCATGTTCCACATGGCCAGCCTGGTCAGGGGGCACCTTTCCTCCCCCCCCTGCCGATCAACCATAGCCCCTCTTGGGCCAGCCTCTAGCCCGTGCTATGAAAAGAAAGACAATGAACAGCTACCATAGGGTAAAAAAAATGCAATGGACTACACGTCTTGAGTCTATTAAACAAATGCAAATCACATTCTTAACAACTCCGACACATCTGCCCATGGATCTTCACAAATAGAGGGATAGGGCTTGTAAAATGTAAGGGGAGGAGGATCAATGGTGATTGGGGCCCCGCAACTCCCCAAACCCCCCCTCGGGGTGCCAACCGCCATTGATCCTCCTCCCCTTACATTTTACAAGCCCTATCCCTGTCAGCAGTACCTCCCCCCCCATCCCCCCACAGAGCCCCCAGCAACAACCCCTGCCCCCATCCCCCACTGACCTTTCAGTTACCTCCCCCCATTGCACTTCCGTGAACTAGTCCGCCCAGCTAGCCTGGTGGCCCCCTGTCCATGGCACCTAGCATCCTACCCGCTGATTCCCCTCTCCCCCGCTCGAACATTAGTGCAAACAAACCAAAAACATCCCTTCCCCAAACCCAAACAAAGAAATCAACTCCCCGTCCTCTAACAAAGGACAAAAAACAAACCTGAAGCTGAAAAAGAAAAGAAAATTGGCCTCAAGCATAATTTCCCAGCAACATCTTAATAACATCTCCACAAATAGTTCAAGGTCCACCTTCTCCTGCCAGTCCATTGTCTCTGACAAATTCTACCGCCTCCTCCGCTGATCCAAAGTACAATTCCTGGCCTTCATAGGTCACCCACAGACGTGCCGGGTTCAACGGTCCCAACTCACCCTCTTCTTGTAGAAAGCTGCTTCGACCTTGTTAAAACTCGCCCTTCTCTTGGCCAACTCTGCATCCAGGTCCTGATATATTTGAATGTCATTGCCCCCCCAGGTGCAGCGCCTCGTCTGCCTGGTCCAGCTCATAATCTGCTCCTTGTCCAGGAACCAGTGTAGCCGCACCACCCTCGGCAGCTCTCTCCCCTAGGCCTTCCTCATTAGCACCTGTGCGCTCGATCCACCTCCAATGGCCTGCAAACGCACCCTCTCCAAGCAACTTCTCCAGCATCCTCCCCCCGTATGCACCAGCACCAGCTTCTTCACTCCCCTCCGGCAGGCCCACGATCCTAATATTCTGCCCACGTGACCGGTTTTCCAGCTCCTCGACCTTCTCCTGGAGACGTCTCTGCTGATTGCGCATCAGCCCCATCTCCGCTGCCATCGAGGCAAACTGCTCCTCATGTTCCCCACCACCTCCTCCTCCATCTTCTGGATCGCCTGACCCTGGGCCGCCAGCCTCGTCTCAACACGGTCAAGCACCGCCTTAATCGAATCCACCACCCGAGCCAGGTCCTCCAGAATCTCCTTCCATTGTTGGGTGAACTTCTCGTTCAAGAAGCCCACCAGCTGCTCCGCCGACCACTGAGCCGGCAGGGGTGCTTCTTGCCCCTCCGCCATCTCCACGTGCGTCGCAGGTGCTGCATCAGCTCCAAATGTCTGGTCCCGTCTCTTTCGACCGATTCTGGCCCTCAGCTCCATACACCAGAGGGTAATTCATTTCCTCTCACTCTCCTGCACCTTTATTCCGCCTCTCATTCACTTTTTAGCCGGAGAAAAAGACCGAAAAAAACGACACGAGCGGGAGCCACCAAATGTGCGACCACTCACTCCGTGATCGCCATCGAAAATCTCCGAATTAAATACTTGCCCAACCCATCCCTTCCTCAGTCTAGTCTGATCCCTTCAGGTGAGTCTCCTGTAGCATGGTCACATCCGCATTTAATCGTTTTAAATGTGTGAACACACAGGCCTCTTGACCGGCCCATTCAACCCTCCCATGTTCCATGTGATCAGCCTGGTTGGCGGCACTCCCCCCTGCCGATCAACCATAGTCCCTCTTGGGCCAGCCTCCAGCCACGTCCCGCATCTCCTCAGGCCCGCCCTTGGCGCCCACCATTATTGATCCTCCTCCCATTACCTTTTAAAAGCCCTAACCCTGTCAGCAGTACGTGTCCCCCTCCCCCCCCCCACCCCACAGTCCCCCCCACAACAACCCTTACCCCCATCCCCCCACTAACCTTCTGCTCATCTTTCACTGCATTTCCGTGAACTAGCCAGCCCAACTAGCCTGGCAGCCTGCTCATGGCGCCTAGCATCCTACTCCACCCCCCACTTATTCCCCTCCCCCCCACTCAATCATCCTGGTCGTGCAAACAAGAACAGCCCCTCCAAGCCCAATCGAAGAGATCAACCCCCACCCTCCCCAAGTCCAATCGAAGAGAACAACCCCCCATCTTCCAACAAAGAATTAAAACAATCCTGAAACCGAACAATGGCCCCAAACCCAAATTAAACACCGCCAAAGCATCACCACCAAAGTTAAAAGTCCACCTTCTCCTGCCGGTCCATTGTCTCTGATAAATTCTATCGCCTCCTCCAAAGTCGAAAAGTAGGTCACCCACAGATGTGCCGGGTACAACATCCCAAACTTCACCCCTTCTTGTAGAGGGCCACCCTGGCCTCATTGAAACTCTTGGCCAGCTCTGCACCCAGGTCCTGATGTATTCGAAGTTCACTGCCCTCCCAGGTGCAGCGCCTAGTCTGCATGGCCCACCTCATGATCCGCTCATTGTCCAGGAAACGGGACAAACACACCTCCATCGCCCCCGGCGGCTCGTTCCCCTGGGGCTTCCTCATTAGCGCCCTATGCGCTCGATCCACCTCCAGAGGCCCTGCGAATGCTCCCTCTCCTAGCAGCTTCTCCAGCATCCTCTACACATAGGCGCAAGCATCAGCTCCTTCCCTTCCCTCCAGCAGGCACAGGACACAATCCTTATGTTCTGCCTGCGTGACTGGTTCTCCAGGTCCTCAAATTTCTCCTGGAGTCGCCTCTGATGATCCCGCATCAGCCCCATCTCCGCTGCCATCAAGGCAAACTGCTCCTCACGTTCTCCCACCACCTCCTCCATCTTCTGGATCGCCTGACCCTGGGCCTCCAGCCTCGTTTCCACGTGGTTGATCACCGCCTAAATCGAATCCACCGCCCGGGCCGGGTCCTATAGATTCTCCTTGCGTTGCTGGGTGAACTTCTCGTTCAGGAAGCCCACCAGCTACTCTGTTGACCACTGAGCCGGCAGGGCCGCTTCCTGACCCTCCGCTATCTCCATGTGCTTCGCAGGCACTGCACCAACGTTTGCAGTCTGTTCCCCTCTTTTGCGACCGCTTCTGCCCCTCAACTCCATACACCAGTGGTTCAATCTCTTCTACTCACTCTCCTGCACCTTTTCCCCTCCTCACATCTAACCGTTAACCTGTGAAAAGCTCCGAAAAAACCGCCACGAGCGGGAGCCACCAAATGTGCGACCATTCACACCATGGCTGCCACCAGACGTCTCCATGGCTTTATCCTTCTTTGGCCTTGGCAGAGTTTGTATCCTGGGGAGATCGGTGTTCCTTCTGACTACTCCTTGAGGTTACGTTTTTCCTTTCCTCTGCTTGGGTTTTTCTTCTTGCTCCTCTCTGGAGCTATTATGCTGGTTGGGTTGTTCAGCAGGGAGGCTGCTCTGGGTATCCTTTCTGCAATGGTAATCGTCCTGACCTAGGCTGATGTCCCTTCCTTGTTTTTTTTTTTCCTTTTCTTCTCTTCGTCATTTTACTGGTCCTTATCCTGATGTGGTCTGGTGGTTTGTTTGGGGGTGGGGGTGGGTGGAGGGCAGGATGGTCTTCCTACCAGGGCACCTGGCTGTTAGGTGTCTTTATGGTTCTTCTTCTCTGACTGGGGCCCCTCCTTGGCTAGGGCTGGAGTAATCATTCTCTTATGGTGCGGTTGCCCTGGATGGGATTGGAAAGATACAGGTTCAGCAAGGGTGCAGGTCTTTCATGTGTGCTGGATGTCCTGGGGGTATAGTTTCTTGTATGTCGATTGGTGCTGGGCTAGGCCAGGCCCAGTGCTGTAGCTATTATTCTGTTGCCCCCTAGGGGCTCAAGATGAATCTCTTTGAAGGTGTTGCAAGTGGCTTCCTGGGAGGCTGGGATTTGGTTCTTTTTGCCTCCCTAACATGGGGGCATGGGAATGGGTCTAGTTCTGTGCCTTGGTGGATATCTTCTTATGCCCCTGGGAGCTGGGTCACCTTCTTGTTGACGAAGTGGCCTGTTCTCCTCTTCATTGGTGATTCTTGTCATCTGGTGGGATAGTTTTGGAAATTATTTTTGTTCTGTTATTCTTTCTTTTCTACCTTGGGAAGCCCTGAAGGCTTAACCACAGTCTGAACATGATGTTTTTGTTGTTGTGGTTGGGCACCTCTCCTTAATTACATGGAATGATTTTGGTCTGCCCAGGTCCTATTTTGGGGGTCTAGTTGCATTGTGTGGTGAATGTGTAACTCCCCTTAGATCTAGGGTTTCAGTGTATTTCCTTTTGTAAGGATGGGTATGACAACTCCGCTCTTGTCTCCTGCATGGGTGCCGATGGGTCTGGCATCCGGAAAGAGGAGGCTGTGATGGGATGCTGGTGTTGTTGGTACTGCTGGATTTGGGGGGGGGCGGGAGGTGTTATGTTGGTGAGCGCCCAATCATGGAAGTTTATCCTAATTGTCCCGGTTGATTGTGGGTTTTTGTGGCGTGGGAGAGTGTGCACCATCTCACCATTTTTTCATGATCCTATCCTGATTTCCTTTGGTCTCTGGGGAGTTATATCAGCATCTAGTTTTGTCTAATAATTGTATTGATGTTGTTCTCCTATTCCATTCTGTATCCAAGTAGATTAAGCCATTTTTGTTTTTCTCTTCTTGCTTATGGCTATGTATTATTTTGTAACTTTGTTGCAACATTCTCTCAAATGCAAAATCTCAATAAATATACTTTAACAAAAAACACATACTCATTGAGCAAGAGCTGCTTGAATGTAGCAGGGCCAAAATCAGGCCAATAAAGTTAAAAGGTTGGCCCAACCATCTTCAGCTGCTTCATCAATGACCTTCCACCCAACATAGGATCAGAAGTGGGAACATTCACTGATGATTGCACAATGTTCAGCACCATTTACAACTCCTCAGATACTGAAGACGTCCATGTCCAAATGCAACAAGGCCTAGATAATATCCAGGCTTGGGCTGACCAGTGGCAAGTAACATTTGTGCCATACAAGTGCTAGGCAATGACCACCTCGAACAAGAAAAAAAATCTAACCATTGCCCTTTGACATTCAGTGGCATTATCATCGTCAAATCATCCACTTTCAACAAGCGGGGGGTTACCACTGACCCAAAACTGAACTGCACTGTGACGATGGCAAATAACTCACCTCCTGACTTTCTGAAGACGATCCACCATCTAAAAGGCACAAGTTAAGAGTGTGATGGAATACCTGGTTGAAAGCATCTCTAACAGCACTCAAGAAGCTTGACACCATCAGTACAAAGCCACTGCTTGAATAGTACCCCATCCACAAATATTTGCTCCCTCCACCATTGATACACTACAGTAGCAATGTGTACCATCTACAAGGTGCACTGTAGGATATCACCAAGGCGCCTTGGACAGCACCTTCCAAACTCATGACTGCTACCATCTAGAAGGGTAAATGTATCAGGCACATGGGAACACCACCACCTGGAGGTTCCCCTCCAAGTCACTCACCATCCTGACTTAGAACTGTCGCTGGGTCAGAATCCTGAACTCCCACCATAACAGCACTGTGGGTGTACCTACATCACATGGACTGCAATGGTTCAAGAAGACAACTCACCACTAACTTCTCAAGGGAAGTTAGTGATGGGAATTAAAGCTGGCCTAGCCAGAAACACATCCCATGAATTATTTTTTTGAAAAGAGGCTCAGGAAGGGCCAATGCAATTTTAAACAGACTCACAGAATATGCCAGAATTAAACCGGGATCAGAGAAATCCCACTGAGAAAAGAGGGCGATGCCCCACGTGGTGAAAGAGCCTGAAGGAAGACAAGTTATTAAACTAGGAAAGAGGAAAGGTCAATGTTCATGAATTGCCTTAAGTATGGCTGGCAGAAACTGTCTTTCCAAATTTAAATAGGGACAGAAGGATTCCCCAAACCGCTGAGCATATAGGGGGGTACGATGCCCCCCCCCCCCCCGGTTGAAATGCCACAAGGGAGTGTATGTAGCCAGAGCTGCACCACTACCTAAGGGCAATGGTGTTCCAGAGAACAGGGAACAAGTTGGGAGAGTGTCTACTCCCAATGCAAAGGCACTGGCTAAGAAGGCATTGGATAAGACGGCACTGGCTAAGAAGCCATTGATTGGTCTAGCCGGAAACTTTATGGTGAATTAAAGTGGAGTGGGAACCAGGAATGTTCCCAAATTGGCCCATGAAGACTGAGGGCGATACCTCACATAGTTAAAAAGCCACAGGCAGGTACAACAAGAGTTGACCATCCACGAGATGGCAATAGTGTTCTGAAAGAAACGGAGCCTCCCACCTAATTCACCAGCAGAGAGATTCCAGCCAGACTGGATGCCAAATCCACCTGCCTAATAGGCCGGCCCACCACATTTAAAATGATCTGTGACAATCCACCAGGCCACCACACTGTCACCCTACCCAGTATGGGTGCAGGAGAGGGCCCTTACAGAAGAACATAAGAGCAGAGGAATTAGGAGCAGAAATAGGCAATTCAGCCCTTCAAGCCTGATCCGCTATTCAATCAGATCGTGGCTGATCTCTTTCTGGACTCAAATCCACTTCCCCACCTGGTCCCCATATCCCTTTAACCCCTTTGTTATCAGAAATATATCTATCTCCTTCTTGAAACCACTTAGCGACTCGGATTCCACAGCACTATTGGGGCAGCGAGTTCCACAAATTCACCACCTTCTGCGAGTAGTTCCTCCTCATCGCAGTTCTACATTTACCGCCTCTCAACCTATATCCGTGACCTCTCGTTCTAGATTGCCCCACAACGAGGAACATTTGGTCTACATTTACTTATCAAGCCATTTTAGTAATTTATATACCTCGATCAGATCCCCTCACATCCTTCTAAACTCCAGCAGGTATAAGTCCAAACTGTTTAATCCCTCCTTATACGTCAACTCTTTCATCTCCGGAATCAATCTGGTGAACTTCCCCTGAACTGCAGTCTTCTGGAGGCAGTCTTGTCATCACCTGGAACCAGAACGATTGCCCCCAAGTTCATGAGCAGATTGCATGCCTGCTGCCATGCCAATACATAACACTTAACAACAGTAAGTTAGGCCACACTTGGAGTATAGTGTTCAATTCTGGTCGCCACACTACCAGAAGGATGTGGAGGCTTTAGAGAGGGTGCAGAAGAGATTTACCAGAATGTTGCCTGGTATGGAGGGCATTAGCTATGAGGAGCGGTTGAATAAACTCGGTTTGTTCTCACTGGAACGAAGGAGGTTGAGGGGAGACCTGATAGAGGTATACAAAATTATGAGGGGCATAGACAGAGTGGATAGTCAGAGGCTTTTCCCCAGGGTAGAGGGGTCAATTACTAGGGGGCACAGGTTTAAGGTGAGAGGGGCAAGGTTTAGAGTAGATGTACGAGGCAAGTTTTTTTACGCAGAGGGTAGTGGGTGCCTGGAACTCGCTACTGGAGAAGGTAGTGGAAGCAGAGACGATAGGGACATTTAAGGGGCATCTTGACAAATATATGAATAGGATGGGAATAGAAGGATACGGACCCAGGAAGTGTAGAAGATTGTAGTTTAGTCGGGCAGCATGGTCGGCACGGGCTTGGAGGGCCGAAGGGCCTGTTCCTGTGCTGTACATTTCTTTGTTCTTTGTTCTAACTGGAACACCCCAGTGATGCTGGTGCTCGAGCCGGACACTAAGCCAGAATCCCTGAAAGAGGCCAAAATCCGACTAAAACACCCCAATCTACTGACACCCAGCTTAACCACAGTCTCTGCATTTCAACAAATGAACCCACAAATGACCAAGGTGAATAGGGGGAAGCCAAGCTACACCAACGCCGCTCAACCCTGTGATAAAAAGACCCAGCACTCGTGGGATATCCAACATATCTGCAGATAATCTAGAGCAGCTGGACCATTACTCACCCACTATGTGCTTGCCCCTTGCCTGAGGTAAAGGTGACCTTCAGATTAAATCACCACCAGTCGGCTCTCGAAAGGGAGATCTGCCTCTGGGACTTTTGTCAACATTTTTATTTTAATCATTCCACATCACAGGACAGGACAATATCTTTGCTGATGTATTAACCCAGATTTAAACCACAAAAAAAGTACAGCAAGAAACTGCATTTGCCCCTACTAGCTGTGTATCTGACGTGCCAGTGTGAATGAGACAACAAAGGCAAACTTCGCTTCCCGTCCTTCCTCATTAAATCATACAAAGAAATGAAATAGAATTCATTCTTTTCCCCAAGGCCACAAGGGCTGTGATGGACTAAGACCTCACCGTATTATTTATATTTTTATAAAATATATATAGATATTCTCATTGGTATTTCTATTTTTTTTAAGTGGACAAAGACTTTGAAATGGCTGAAACTGTGATTGTCTGTGACCATGAACCAAAATAAGCTGCTGGGCAGTTTTGGGAAAATGCATACATTATTATCTCCGAGGAGCCATGAATTACCTCCTGGAGGCTGCACAGCACAACTTCGAAGAGAACTATACAACGGTCATCTGCATTTTCTAACCAAAACTGTCCAGGAGGTGGATCGTCTGCGAAGACAAAGACCCGACAACCTTCCTTTCAACTCCTAAAAGCTGAGACATTTAGCCATCATTGGAATCCAGATGATGGATGCACCATCATTGACATGTGACATGGGTCTCTGGCTTCTGGAACATGTAATATTGCCTTGCTGAACTGCATAGCTCAGTCTGCTGTCTACCATCTGACCAGCATTCTCACAGAAAAGGAGTTCTGCCCAGGTTGAACACCTGGTCCTATCTACACTGCTTCTGTTGAATTTTCTGTGCCATCGCCTACAAGCATGATTCATCTCTGCATGCCTATCTCATAGATCAGCATCACTGAAAAAAATGCCAACATTGGTTTTTCACCGGTTGGCCACTGTGAAGGAATAATTCATTAGACTTTCATTCTGGCTCACTCTGGAACTCATGTGAATGAATATCTACTTTCTCTGTGGTCTCTGTACTGTAAAACATTATCTCTTTCCCGCCCTTTACCGTCTGAATGTGGAGGTGATGTTGCAACACATTTTAAATGTGCAATAAACTAACCCTTTTATAGTTCATCCTATCTCCAGTTTGATGTGGGATTATTAATAGAAAATCGGATCACACAAAAACCGAGGGGTTTTCACCATCGCTTGTAAAGAGGGAAACAAATTAAGACACATTTCTGTTTACGGATGGGTGGTGAGAGGAGAAATTAACCCCCACTTCTGTCCATAATAATATGCCATTCCATTGACCTTTCCTAAATACAAAATAGGGATATCTACCAAAGAATACAAAATATTGATAATTCTTACAGGCCACATGTGCAATAAACCTTATAATGAAGACCAGCAACGCAATATCTTCCAGGTATTATATATCTATCTGTGTGTATGTGCAAAAGCTGATTGGGAACTATTTAAATTTAAAATTATAGTCTTATATTAAACTATTTTAATAGTTCCTATGATGACACCATGCATTACAGAGCCTTACCGGCTAGAAGATTTCAGGTTCATTCCTCAATCTGTGCTGCAATAGCTGCTCTCAAATAAGGCATTAAGCACTATAATTGGTCTGGTAAAACTTGGGTTGGAGAAAGTAATAGCAACTATCCAGGGTGCCACTCCTGATCATTATCCAGTAACCATTTTAGGAAAGGAGGCATCTGTGAGTGCCTAATCAGGAATGGATTGTGTTCAATTGTGGCATTGTCCATAGTCAAATAATATGCCAGTATTCACTGTGAAGACAAAAGAATGATTCCTTGTGCAAAGTGCTAAAAGATATCTGGCATCATGAAACTGTATCCCAACAAGAGTCAGTACCTAGTCTGAGATTGTGAAGGCAGAAGGAGTAATGCTATCCTTGGATGTGCTGTAAAAGAATTCGAAAGGCAGAAAGCTTGAGAATCCACAAGGAGATCTAGCATGTATCACCAGCTATTTGGTGCCTTTAACAGCTACAGTCTCAGTTTCTTTTAATTCTTTCATGGGATATAGATGTTGCTGACTAGGCCAGCATTTGTTGACCAATCCTAATGTTGGGACATTATTCATAGTATGAACGATGACTTATGTTTCATACATAGATAAAACTGATTTTATTTTGCGCTGGTATGAAATGGACCTTGCAGAAATAACTGTAACTGACGTACCACACTAGATTGATGTCTGAAAATGAAGCAATGATCAATCCTGACACCAATGTGGGCACAATCAGTTGGTCCATAACCTCAATTTCAACAAAAATTCAAGATTCATGTACAATGAGCAAGATATAAAGGGTGACGATAGTATAGTGGTACTGTCACTGGACTAGTAATCCAGACACCCAGGGTAATGCTCTGGGGGCCCAGGTTTGAATCCCACCGTGGCAGATGGTGAAATTTGAATTCAATATAAAATCTGGAATTCAAAGTCTAATGATGACCATGAAACCATTGTCAATTGTCGTACAAACCCACCTGGTTCGCTAATGTCCTTGAAGAAAGGAAATCTACCGTTGTTAGCTGATCTGTCCTACATGTGAGTCTGGATCCACAGCTATGTGCTTCAAGGGCAATTAGGGATGGGCAACAAATGCTGGCCTTGCCTGCGATGCCCACATCCCATGTGAGAATTTGTTTAAATTTGTAAAGCAACCGGATGACAATAACACTATTACACCATTTTAATTCTGTTCAAATAATAATAATTCCCTTCGATTTCAGATTGATTAAATGATTAGAATCCCTTATAGCAATGGCACCCAATCTGACAGGCACAGAAGCAGAGGCCTGGATCTTGAGCCTACTAGTTACGAATTTGAATACCACCTAGTACGGCAAAGCAAGCAACAATAGTGAGAATTGGCTAATGTCCAGTAACATTGTATGTTATGGTAAAAAGATTGAAATTGACAGAACATGAGTGGCGGTATGGTTAAGAATTGGCTTCCAAAGAACCTGACAAATTAGGGGCGTCATTCTCCGCCGGCGGGAGTCTCCGTTCTGCCGGCACCGGGGGGTTTCCCGACGGCGTGGGGCTGCCCCACAATGGGAAACCCCATTGACCGGCCGGTGTTACGGAGACTCCCGCCGGCCGGTCGACGCAGAAATGTGGCGGGGCGGGTAGGAGAATTTCGCCCAATACCTCAATAAGGCCAATAGCTGAGAAAATGAAACTCTGAATTAGAGGGTCTGACTGAAAGAGCAACAAATGGCTGTAGTTCCACAGCAGCTGATGGGGGAAAGAGCGCAAAGGAAATGTGTTTCAAAAAGGCACCGCATAACAGCAATGAAATACCTAGGTGCTCACCATTTTAATCAGTAAAATTAAAGATGTCAGTGAAATGCAAGCTTATTACATTGCTCACAATATTATCTTAATGATCTCCATGTGGAACATCTTTAATGAAAACGGCACTTTTCAGCTCCTCTAAAGATTGGACTTACCTTGCATTTCCACCACCATTTTACTGGATAAAAACCTTTTTTTTTTAAATTGTGCTTTTATTTTTTTTCTTGCTGTACTGAAACATTTGACTGATAATGCAATATCTGGCACATCTTATTATCAGGTGTGATGACTTACTAAGGCCTAGTATGCTGCTGAGGCACGCAGTATCCCACAATGCAAGCTGAGAGTTTTACAGGTCCTCAAATACCCAGTGCACAAACTATGTACATGCTAATTAACAACCTGGAATATGTGTTAATAAAGCTCAAACTAGTCTATTTTCCTCAGGAAAGTCCTCTGGCCTCTGCTCTTAACCAGTGTACAATAGGGCATGTGTTTGGACTGTCACCAAATGTTGGGGTACAGTCGCCTCATGTGTATGGTACCAGTTAAGTGTAGTGGATGAGTAATTCAGAGAATATGACGTCAAGTCCCAACATGGCAGTTTGGAAACTTGAATTTGGTTTTAACCAGCTTCAAATAAATATGCTGTATCGTTAACAGTGACCATGATACGGTTTGATCATTGTAAAAACATAACTGGATCACTAATGTCCCCTACAACTTGTACTTAGTTAGCATCTTTAATGAGTGAAATATCTCAAGGGGTTCCATGTGTAGATTTTCAAACAAAATTTGACACTGAGATACATCAGATGGAAGTACGTAGAAGGGCCAGGGGTGGGGGTCTGAGAAGTTGAGGACAGGAATTCTAAAGCTTGGCCTTGGCAACTAAAACCCAGCTGCCAACAGTGAAGCATTTAAAATAAGGATGCTCAAGAGACTAGAATTGGGAGAGCATCTGTATCACAGGCGTGTGGGATTGGAGGAGATTACAGAGATAGGGAGCGGCCAGATCATTGAGGAATTTGAAAGCAAGGGTGAGAATTTTAAAGTTCAATCATTGCCTTACTGGGTACAAATGTAAGTTTTTTTTTTTAAATAATTTTTATTGGAGTTTTCACAGAATATCAACAACAGAATGAAAAAGGAACCCAATAGAATTAAATACAGAACAAAGTAAAACAACCCCCGTGCCCCCCTCCCCTAATATACATAAATAGTAAATTAACACCCCGAATTAACACAAAGCAAACACAGCAAATATATACATCCCCTCAGATCCCCCAGGGTAAATAAACAAAAATAAAATAGAACCCCCCCCCCCCCCCCCCCCGGGTTGCTGCTGCTGCTGACCATGGTCTACCTTTCTGCCATGAAGTCCAAGAACGGTTGCCACCGCCTAAAGAACTCCACGATCCCCTGAAGGCGAATTTCACCCTCTCCAATTAATAAACCCCGCCATATCGCTGATCCAGGATTCCACGCTTGGGGGCCTCGCATCCCTCCACTGAAGAAGAATCCTTCACCGGGCTACCAGGGACACAAAGGCCAGAATACTGGCCTCTTTCGCCTCCTGCACTCCCAGCTCCCCTGCAACCCCAAATATTGCGAGCCCCCAGCCCGGCTTGACCCTGGATCCTACCCCCCCCCCGACACCGTCCTCGCTACGCCCTTCCAAAATTCCTCCAGCGCTGGGCATGCCCAGAACATATGGGTGTGATTTGCTGGGCTCCCCGAGCACCTAACACACCTGTCCTCACCCCCAAAGAACCTGCTCATCCTTGTCCCGGTCATGTGTGCCCTGTGCAGCACCTTAAACTGTATGAGGCTGAGCATCGCGCACAAAGAGGAAGAGTTCACCCTCCCTAGGGCATCTGCCCACATCCCCTCTTCGATCTCCTCTCCCAACTCCTCCTCCCACTCAGCTTTCAACTCCACCACCGAGGCCTCCTCCTCCTCCTGCATCACCTGGCAAGTTTCCGAGATCTTCCCCACTCCAACCCACCCCCCCAAGAGCACCCTGTCCTGTACTGTGCGTGGCAGCAGCCGCGGGAATTCCACCACTTGCCGCCTGGCAAACGCCCTTACCTGTAAATATCTAAAGGTGTTCCCCGGGGTGAGCCCATACTTCTTCTCCAGCTCACCCAGGCTCGCGAACTTCCCGTCCACAAACAGGTCCCCCAACCTTCTTATCCCTGCCCTGTGCCACCCCGAAAACCCTCAGTCTATTCTCCTTAGGACAAACCGGTGGTTCCCCCGTATTGGGGTCCACACCGAGGCCCCAACTTCCCCCCTGTGCCGCCTCCACTGCCCCCAGATTTTGAGGGTAGCCGCCACTACCGGGCTCGTGGTATACCTCATTGGAGGGAGCGGCAGCGGCGCTGTTGACAGCGCCGCCAGACTCGTACCCTCACAAGACATCATCTCCAGCCTCTTCCATGCAGCCCCCTCCCCCTCCATCACCCACTTGTGCACCATCGCCGCATTGGCGGCCCAGTATTATCCACAGAGGTTGGGCAGTGCCACCCCCCCCCCCCCCCCCCCCATCCCTACTCCGCTCCAGGAACACCCTTCTCACCCTCGGAGTCCCTCGCGCCCACACAAACCCCGTTATTCTCCTGTTGACCCACCTAAAGAAGGCCTGCGGGATAAACATGGGGAGGCACTGGAACAGGAACAAACCCCTGGGAGCACCGTCACGTTAACTGACTGCACCCTACCCGCCAGGGACAGCGGCAACGCATCCCACCTCTTGAACTCCTCCTCCATTTGCTCCACCAGCCTCGTGAAATTAAGTCTATGCAGGGGCCCCCAGCTCCTGGCCACCTGGACCCCCAAATACCTGAAGCTGCTCTCCGCCCTTTTTAGCGGGAGCTCGCCAATCCCCCTCTCTTGGTTCCCTGGGTGAACCACGAACAACTGGCTCTTCCCCATGTTGAGCTTGTATCCTGAGAAATCCCCGAACTCCCTGAGGATCCTCATTACCTCCGGCATTCCCCCCACCGGGTCCGCCACATATAGCAGCAAGTCATCCACATAGAGCAACACCCTATGCTCCTCCCCACCCCGCACCAGCCCCCTCCAGTTCCTCGACTCCCTCAGTGCCATAGCCAGGGGTTCAATCACCAGTGCGAAGAGCAGGGGGGACAGGGGACACCCCTGCCTCGTCCCTCGATGCAACCAAAAGTACTCAGACCTACTCTTGTTCGTGGCCACACTCGCCATCGGGACCTCTCTCACTCCCTGGGTCTCTCGCTCACTGGGTCTCTCACTCCCTGGATCTCTCACTCCCTGGGTCTCTCTCACTCTCCCTGGGTCTCTCTCACTCTCCCTGGGTCTCTCTCACTCTCCCTGGGTCTCTCTCACTCTCCCTGGGTCTCTCTCACTCTCCCTGGGTCTCTCTCACTCTCCCTGGGTCTCTCTCACTCTCCCTGGGTCTCTCTCACTCTCCCTGGGTCTCTCTCACTCTCCCTGGGTCTCTCTCACTCTCCCTGGGTCTCTCTCACTCTCCCTGGGTCTCTCTCACTCTCCCTGGGTCTCTCTCACTCTCCCTGGGTCTCTCTCACTCTCCCTGGGTCTCTCTCACTCTCCCTGGGTCTCTCTCACTCTCCCTGGGTCTCTCTCACTCTCCCTGGGTCTCTCTCACTCTCCCTGGGTCTCTCTCACTCTCCCTGGGTCTCTCTCACTCTCCCTGGGTCTCTCTCACTCTCCCTGGGTCTCTCTCACTCTCCCTGGGTCTCTCTCACTCTCCCTGGGTCTCTCTCACTCTCCCTGGGTCTCTCTCACTCTCCCTGGGTCTCTCTCACTCTCCCTGGGTGTCTCTCACTCTCCCTGGGTGTCTCTCACTCTCCCTGGGTGTCTCTCACTCCATGGGTCTCTCACTCCATGGGTCTCTCACTCCATGGGTCTCTCACTCTCTGGGTACAACAGCCTAACCCACCTGACAAACCCCTCCCCAAACCCGAACATCTTCAGCACCTCCCACAAATACCCCCACTCTATCCTATCGAAGGCCTTCTCAGTGTCCATCGCCACCACTATCTCCGCCTCCCCCTCCCTCACCTGCATCATAATAACGTTCAGGAGCCTCCGCACATTCGCGTTCAGCTGCCTCCCCTTCACGAACCCCGTCTGGTCTTCGTGGATCACCTGCGGCACACAGTCCTCAATTCTCGTGGCTAAGACCTTCGCCAGCACCTTGGCATCTACATTTAACAACAAAATTGGCCTGTAGGACCCACACTGCAGGGGATCCTTGTCCCGCTTCAGGATCAAGATCAGTGCCCGGAACATCGTCGGGGGCAAGGCCCCCCCCTCCCTTGCCTCATTGAAGGTCCTAACTAGCAACGGGCCAAACAGGTCCACATATTTCTTGTAGAATTCGGCCGGGAAACCGTCCAGCCCCGGTACCTTCCCCGCCTGCATGCTCCCTATCCCTTTGGCCAGCTCCTCGGGTACAAATGTAAGTTAGTGAGCACAGGAGATGGTGGATGAACTGGACTTGGTTCACATTAGCATATGGGCAGCAGAGTTTTGCAAGAGCCTGAGTTTATAGAGGGTGGAATGTGGAGGCCAACCGAAAGTGCAATAGAATAGTCAAGTCCAAAGGTAACAAATGCATGAGTGGAGATATCACCAGCAGATTAACTGAGGCACGGGCAGAGTCAGCTGGTTTTACAGAGGTAGAGGTGGATGATCTTGGTTATAGCGTGGATATGTAGCCGGAAGCTCATCTCTGAGACAGATACAACACCAAGATTGCACACAGTCTGGTTCAGTCTCAGACAGATGCTAGAAAGGGATGGAGTCAGTGGCTAGGGAACTGAGTTTGTGGTGGGACTGAATGACTTTGCTCTTCCCAATACTTGACAGGAAGAAATTTCCGCTCATTCGGTACTGGATGTCAGACAAGCAGTCTGACAATTTAGCGTCAGTGGACAGGTTGAGTGAGGTGGTGATGAGGTACAGCTAGATGGTATCAGTGGGCATTTGGAACCTTGGGGAGGCAGTGTTATCATCACTGGGTTAGTAATCCAGAGACCCTGTGTTCAAATCCCACTACAGCGGATGGTGGAATTTGAATCCAATACAATCTGGAATTAATGATAGCCATGAAATCATTGTCGTAATCTGGTTCACTAATGTCCTTTAGGGAAGGAAATCTGCCATCCTTACCTGGTCGGGCTTAGATGTGACTCCAGATCCATAGAAATGTGGTTGACTCTCAAATGCCTTCTGAAATAGAGAGCAGTTAGGGACGGGCAATAAATGTGGCCAAGCCAGCACTGCTCATGTCCCATAATTTAATTCTTTTATACCTGACGCTATATTTCTAGATGTCGCTGAGGAGCAGCATGGAGATGAGAATCATAGAATTGTTAAAGCACCTGGTGTCTCTGCTGAATCTTTGAAAGGGCAGTAATGCTTAATTCCACATCTCTAATGTTGTCTTTCACCATGCAAGTTCCTCGCCCCAAGTACCTGTCTAATTCTCTTTTAAAACTATTTATGGAAACAGCTTCTACCACTTTTTCAGAAGAAATAGATGGGGACCAAGGATAGATCCTTGGTGAATCGCCTGTGCGGGATGAGAATCCAATGCAGGTGTACCAAGGAAGTACAATCCTACCCAGCTGAATAATGGAGGAGATACATTGGAGGAAGATGGTGTGGTCAATTATGTCAAAATGTGGCAGAGAGGTTGAGAGGATAAGGAAGGACAATTTACCATGGTCACAATCACACTGGATGCCATTTGTGACTTCGACAATAGCATGGGCAGAAACAATTGGAAGTAGTTTCAGTATCCTGGCTTAGGCAGAAACCTGATTGCAAGGCAGGTTCAGTACCATGGCATGGGCAGAAATCTGATTGGAGGTAGTTTCAGTATCATGGCATGGGCAGAAATCTGATTGGAGGTAGTTTCAGTATCATGGCATGGGCAGAAACCTGTTTGGAAGGCAGGTTCAGTACCATGGCATGGGCAGAAACCTGATTGGAAGGCGGGTTCAGTACCATGGCATGGGCAGAACCCTGATTGGAGGTAGTTTCAGTATCATGGCATGGGCAGAAACCTGATTGGAGGTAGTTTCAGTATCATGGCATGGGCAGAAACCTGATTGGAAGGCAGGTTCAGTACCATGGCATGGGCAGAAACCTGATTGGAAGGCAGGTTCAGTACCATGGCATGGGCAGAAACCTGATTGGAAGGCAGGTTCAGTACCATGGCATGGGCAGAAACCTGATTGGAAGGCAGGTTCAGTACCATGGCATGGGCAGAAACCTGATTGGAGGTAGTTTCAGTATCATGGCATGGGCAGAAATCTGATTGGAGGTAGTTTCAGTATCATGGCATGGGCAGAAACCTGTTTGGAAGGCAGGTTCAGTACCATGGCATGGGCAGAAATCTGATTGGAGGTAGTTTCAGTATCATGGCATGGGCAGAAACCTGTTTGGAAGGCAGGTTCAGTACCATGGCATGGGCAGAAACCTGATTGGAAGGCGGGTTCAGTACCATGGCATGGGCAGAACCCTGATTGGAGGTAGTTTCAGTATCATGGCATGGGCAGAAACCTGATTGGAAGGCAGGTTCAGTACCATGGCATGGGCAGAAACCTGATTGGAAGGCAGGTTCAGTACCATGGCATGGGCAGAAACCTGATTAGAAGGCAGTTTCAGTACCATGGCATGGGCAGAAACCTGATTGGAAGGCAGGTTCAGTACCACGGCATGGGCAGAAACCTGATTAGAAGGCAGTTTCAGTACCATGGCATGGGCAGAAACCTGATTGGAGGTAGTTTCAGTATCATGGCATGGGCAGAAACCTGATTAGAAGGCAGTTTCAGTACCATGGCATGGGCAGAAACCTGATTGGAAGGCAGGTTCAGTACCATGGCATGGGCAGAAACCTGATTAGAAGGCAGGTTCAGTACCATGGCATGGGCAGAAACCTGATTGGAAGGCAGGTTCAGTACCATGGCATGGGCAGAAACCTGATTGGAAGGCAGGTTCAGTATCATGGCATGGGCAGAAACCTGATGGAAGGCAGGTTCAGTATCATGGCATGGGCAGAAACCTGATTGGAAGGCAGGTTCAGTACCATGGCATGGGCAGAAACCTGATTGGAAGGCAGGTTCAGTACCATGGCATGGGCAGAAACCTGATTAGAAGGCAGTTTCAGTACCATGGCATGGGCAGAAACCTGATTGGAAGGCAGGTTCAGTACCACGGCATGGGCAGAAACCTGATTAGAAGGCAGTTTCAGTACCATGGCATGGGCAGAAACCTGATTGGAGGTAGTTTCAGTATCATGGCATGGGCAGAAACCTGATTAGAAGGCAGTTTCAGTACCATGGCATGGGCAGAAACCTGATTGGAAGGCAGGTTCAGTACCATGGCATGGGCAGAAACCTGATTAGAAGGCAGGTTCAGTACCATGGCATGGGCAGAAACCTGATTGGAAGGCAGGTTCAGTACCATGGCATGGGCAGAAACCTGATTGGAAGGCAGGTTCAGTATCATGGCATGGGCAGAAACCTGATGGAAGGCAGGTTCAGTACCATGGCATGGGCAGAAACCTGATTGGAGGTAGTTTCAGTATCATGGCATGGGCAGAAACCTGTTTGGAAGGCAGGTTCAGTACCATGGCATGGGCAGAAACCTGATTGGAAGGCGGGTTCAGTACCATGGCATGGGCAGAACCCTGATTGGAGGTAGTTTCAATATCATGGCATGGGCAGAAACCTGATTGGAAGGCAGTTTCAGTATCATGGCATGGGCAGAAACCTAATTGGAAGGCAGGTTCAGTACCATGGCATGGGCAGAAACCTGATTGGAAGGCAGGTTCAGTACCATGGCATGGGCAGAAACCTGATTGCAAGGCAGGTTCAGTACCATGGCATGGGCAGAAACCTGATTGGAAGGCAGGTTCAGTACCATGGCATGGGCAGAAACCTGATTAGAAGGCAGGTTCAGTACCATGGCATGGGCAGAAACCTGATTGCAAGGCAGGTTCAGTACCATGGCATTTTAAAAAAAAATCTTTATTCTCCTCATTTTGAAAATTTACATCAAATAAACAACAAAATTTAAAAAAACAAATACAATAACAATCCCCCAAACAAAAACAGCACTCCACTCACTATACAGACCAAAACATCCACCCGTACATTCCAGATAAAAAACAAAAATGAACAGTCAATCAGTACACAGTGCAATCAAAGACAATAATAACCCCAACCACCACCCCCCTCCCCCCCACCTTATGTTTGATGGCAACCAATTCTCAAAAGTGCATAATAAACAGTCTCCATATATTGGAGAGCCTCCTTCATCCCCCTCAACTCAAATTTCACCTTCTCACGGGTCAGAAATGCAAGTAGGTTCCCCCGCCAAGCCGAGGCACATGGTGGAGAAGCTGACCTCCATCCCAACAGGACCCGCCTCCGGGCAATCAGCAAGGCGAAGGCTAAAACATCTGCCCCCGCACCCACCTGCTGCTCGGGCCGGTCCGATACCCCACAAATGGCTTCTAGGGGCCCTGGTTCCAAGTTCACATGCACTACCGCTGAGATGACACTGAAAGCCTCCCTCCAAAACTTCTCCAGCTTCTGTCAGTACCAAAACATATGTACATGGTTTGTGGGACTCCTCCCGCAGCGCTCACATACATCCTCCACTCCCTCAAAGAGTCGGCTCATCCTCGCCTTCGTGAGGTGCGCCCTATATACCACCTTCAGCTGTATCAAGCCCAACCTCACACAAGAGGTTGAGGCGTTCAGCCTCCGGAGCACCTCACACCACAAACCGTCTTCCATAACCTCCCCTAACTCTTCCTCCCACTTGGCTTTGATCCCCTCCATGGACACCCCGTCCTCCTCCAAATTCCTCTCGTACATTGCCGACACTACCCCCTTCTCCATTTCCCCTGCCGTCAATACCTCTTCCGACAATGAGGAGTTTGGCGTTATCGGGAAGCTCTGAATCTCCTTCCTAGCAGAGACTCGGAGCTGCAGGCACCTAAACCCTTCCCCTTGCCTTGCCCCAGTCCATATTTCTCCCCTAACTCTTCCAATCTCGCAAAACGTTCCCCCAGGATCAGATCTTTTAATACTTTGATCCCCCTCTCCTCCCATCTCCGAAACCTCCCGTCCAGCCTCCCTGGCTCAAACCTATGGTTCCCCCTAATCGGCATCTTCCCTCACCCAGCCCCCAGCTTAAAATGCTGCCTCAACTGCCTCCAAATCGTCAGTGTTGCCACCACCATCAGACTCCCACAATACTTGCCTGGGGCCATCGAGTGCGGCGCTGTCACCAACGCCCTGAACCCTGACCCCCTTCACAGACCCTCCATTATAACCCACTGGGACTCCCTGCTTCCAACCCAACTCACCTTTTCAGCATTCGAAGCACCATAGTAATATAATAAACTTGGGAGGCCCAAACCCCATGCCTGCTGCCCTCTCTGCAGGATCACCTTCCTAACCGTGGCTACCTTCCCACCCCAAATAAACTAAGTGATTGACTTGTCCACTTCCTTAAAAAATGCCTTCGGCAAAAAGACCGGCAGGCACTTTCACCCTCCTACCAAGCAAGTAAAATTGCACCTACGGAGCCCCCCCCCCCCCCCCCCGGTCCCACGCCACCTGCACCCCCAGAAACCTTAAGTGGGTTGCCGCCCTGTGAATTGGCAGCCCTCCCACTCCTGCCTGGTACTCCACAAAATATTCAAGTTTTCCAGGTTTCATTTATATCCTGAAAAAGACTGAAAACTTCTAAAAAGTTCCATTATGTTCATAATCGATGTACTCGGCTCCAATATATGTAACAATAAATTGTCTGCTTACAGAGACACACTATGTTGCACCGCAACCCCCCCCCCCCACCAACCCCACCCCGTACTATTCCATTCCACAGTCCCAAGCTCCTTAAAGCGATGGCCAAAGGCTCTATCGCCAATACAAATAACAGAGGGGACATAGGACACCCCTGCCTGGTCCCCAGATGCAGAGCAAAATGTCCTTACTCATGTCGTTTGTGCAGACACTCGCCTTCGGTTCCTTGGATAATAGCCGTACCCACTCTGTGAATCTTGGCCCGATCCCAAACCTCTCAAGAACTGCCATCAAATACCCCCATTCTACTCGATCAAACGTCTTTTCCGCGTCCAGCGCAACCACCACCTCTGTTTCCTTTCCCTCAGCCAGCGTCAAGATTACATTTAATAACCTCCGTGTTTTGATTGCATTTAATAATCTAATATTTAAGAATAGCTGTCTTCCTTCTACAAACCCCTGCTGGTCCTCCCCTATCACGTTCGGGAGGCATCCCTCCAACCTAGCCGCTAGTACCTTCGGCAGTATCTTTGCATCAACATTCAGTGGCGATATGGGCCTGTATGACCCACACTCCATCGGGTCCTTATCTTTCTTTAACAGCAAGGAGATTGAGACCTGCCCCAATGTTTGTGGGTAGCACCCCCTTCCCCATCACCTCCTCAAACATTCCCACTATCAGCGGCACCAATTTGTCCTTAAATTTCTCGTAATACTCTCAGCAACCCCACATCCATTCTCCATCTGGCCCTGACACCTTCTACGTTTGCATCCTCCCAATTGCCTCCTTTGCCTCCTATTCCCCCACCAACCTCTCCAGTGTGGCCCTGTCTTCCTCCCCCAGCCTTGGATACTCCATTCCGTCCAGGAACTCCCGCATCCCCTGATCCTCCCCCGGTGGCTCCGACCTATACAAATTTTCATAGAACTCCTCTAACACCCACCCTACTAATCTGGTCGGTGCCACCGTCAATTTTCCCGTCCTATTCTGCAGCTGAACAATTTTCCTCACCACGGCCTCCCACTGAAGTTAGACTGCCAGCATACACCCCGCCTTCTCCCCATACTCATAAATCGCTCCCCTCACCCGCCTCAGTTGCCACACTGCCTTCACCGTGAACAACCGGTCCCTCCTTTTGTCCAAAAGTGCCGGATCTGCATCCCCCGTATACCTCCTGTCCACTTCCAACACCTCATCTGTCAGCCTTTGACGCTCTTCCCGCTCTCCTCTTTATCCACCTTGGCCTTAAAATGATATCACCTGTCCCCTCACTACCGCCTTCAGGGCATCCCATGCAACTGCCTGCGATACTTCCCCTGTAGAGTAAAAGGCCACGTACTCCTCAATCACCTTCCCGATCTTCTCACAAAAACTTCAGTCCCCCAGCAACCCCACATCCATGCTCCACCCCGGTCTCTACGCTACCCCCTTCTCCAGGACATGTCCACCCAATGCGGCGTATGATCCAAGATCGCTATCGCCGAATACTCTGATCCCCTAACCCCAGCCAACAGCGCCTTCCCTGCTACAAAGAAGTCTATCCTTGAATAAACCAAGGAGAAAAACGAATACTCTCGCTCCCTCGGGTGCAAGAACCTCCACGGGTCCATCCCTCCCATTTCCCCCATAAGCCCTGTCAGCGCCTTCGCTCCCCCGACTGGGCGAGCAAGCGCGGCTGTGACCTGGCCATCTTGGCCTCTTGTACCAGATTCCAATCCCTTCCCACGTTAGCTTGTGTGAATCCAAGTCCAGAATGACCCCAAACACCTATCTCACAAATTCTACATCATCCCAGTTAGGGCCAGACACCCTTGCCAACACTACCAACCTCCCCTCCAATGCCCCTGTTACTATCACATATCCACCCCCCTGATCCGCCACCACCTTCTCCATCTGGAACCTCACTCTCTTACCAACCAAAAAGGCTCCCACCCATGCGCTGCTGTCGAACTCTGAATGAAATACTTGGCTCACCCAGCCATAAGACCATAAGACATAGGAGCGGAAGTAAGGCCATTCGGCCCATCGAGTCCACTCCGCCATTCAATCATGGCTGATTTCAACTCCATTTACCCGCTCTCTCTCCATAGCCCTTAATTCCTCGAGAAATCAAGAATTTATCAACTTCTGTCTTAAAGACACTCAACGTCCCGGCCTCCACCGCCCTCTGTGGCAATGAATTCCACAGACCCACCACTCTCTGGCTGAAGAAATTTCTCCTCATCTCGGTTTTAAAGTGACTCCCTTTTATTCTAAGGCTGTGCCCCCGGGTCCTAGTCTCCCCTGCTAATGGAAACAACTTCCCTACATCCACCCTATCTAAGCCATTCATTATCTTGTAAGTTTCTATTAGATCTCCCCTCAACCTCCTAAACTCCAATGAATATAATCCCAGGATCCTCAGACGTTCATCGTATGTTAGGCCTACCATTCCTGGGATCATCCGTGTGAATCTCCGCTGGACCCGCTCCAGTGCCAGTATGTCCTTCCTGAGGTGTGGGGCCCAAAATTGCTCACAGTATTCTAAATGGGGCCTAACTAATGCTTTATAAAGCTTCAGAAGTACATCCCTGCTTTTATATTCCAAGCCTCTTGAGATGAATGACAACATTGCATTTGCTTTCTTAATTACGGACTCAACCTGCAAGTTTACCTTTAGAGAATCCTGGACTAGGACTCCCAAGTCCCTTTGCACTTCAGCATTATGAATTTTGTCACCGTTTAGAAAATAGTCCATGCCTCTATTTTTTTTTCCAAAGTGCAAGACCTCACACTTGCCCACGTTGAATTTCATCAGCCATTTCTTGGACCACTCTCCTAAACTGTCTAAATCTTTCTGCAGCCTCCCCACCTCCTCCATACTACCTGCCCCTCCACCTATCTTTGTATCATCGGCAAACTTAGCCAGAATGCCCCCAGTCCCGTCATCTAGATCGTTAATATATAAAGAGAACAGCTGTGGCCCCAACACTGAACCCTGCGGGACACCACTCGTCACCGGTTGCCATTCTGAAAAAGAACCTTTTATCCCAACTCTCTGCCTTCTGCCTGACAGTCAATTGTCAATCCATGTTAGTACCTTGCCTCGAATACCATGGGCCTTATTTTACTCAGCAGTCTCCCGTGAGGCACCTTATCAAAGGCCTTTTGGAAGTCAAGATAGATAACATCCATTGGCTCTCCTTGGTCTAACCTATTTGTTATCTCTTCAAAGAACTCTAACAGGTTTGTCAGGCACGACCTCCCCTTCCTGAGCCTCACCTGGGGCGGGATTCTATCCTACCCGGCGGGATGGAGTGGCGTGAACCACTCCGTCGTGGGCCGTCCCAAAGGTGCGGATTTCTCCGCACCTTTAGGGGCTAAGCCCTCACTTTTAGGGGCTAGGCCTGTGCCAGAGTGGTTGCCGTCCCGCCGGCTGACGTGGAAGGCCTTTGGCGCCACGCCAGCCAGGGCTGAAGGGACACCGCCGGCCAGCGGAAGTCCGCGCATGCGCAGGAGCGTCAGCGGTTGCCGACATCATCCCCGCGCAGGTGCAGGGGCGGTGGTGTCACCTACGCCCCTGATCTTTCACATTCAGATGAGTCTCGTGTAGCATTACAACATCGGTCTTTTAAGCTTTTTAGGTGCGCAAACACCCTCGACTGCTTCACCCCAAACCCCTCACATTCCACATAACTATCCTGCCCGAGGGTGTCTCACCCCTCCCCTCCCCCCACCCCTGCTATCCGCCATCATCATAACTCCGGGCCCTGCCCACTGGACTTGGCCCGCCTCATCCTATTCTCGCCATCGAACCCCTTTCCCCACCCTCAGAATCCCCCCATTCACTTCCGCTCAAAAACACCCCACCCAGTATCAGTCTCCTCCCCCCACTTTGCACACCTTCTAGGCCCATCGAAACCTGTTCGACCAAGCTCCAATGACCAAAGAATCCCCCAACCCCACCACACTCCTGTTCACTAGCTTGAGCTGGCTAGTGTGGGGAACCCTGCCCAGGCCCCACTCCCCTCCCATCCCTTTCCCCACCCGGTCCCAGGAAAACAAATAAATCTCCTTTAAACAAACAAACCCAGTGTAAATACACACACCCCAGAAAACCATCATTGCAAAAAATCCCACCTCCTACATTATCCAAAAAGGCAACTTCACCCCATTTAACATATATAACAACATGGAATAAAAAATAGAACTATATATAATCTTCCATCCCCCCTACCCTCAGTCCAAGACCAATCCTCAGTCCCATTTCTCACTTCTGCCCCAGTCCTTCTGCCTTCACAGACGCTCCTGCCGCTTCCACCGTCTTGAAATAAAAGTCTTCAGAGTTGTAGGTCACCCTCAACTTAGCTGGTGGGTACACTTCGCCGAACTGCACACCGCAGTTATACAGTGCCGGGTTCACTCGGCCGAAGGCCACCTGACTCCTCGCCAATTCCACGGTTAAGTCCTGGTATGTACGTATGCCATCTCCAGACCACTGCACCTCCCGCTTCTGCTTTGCCCAATTCAGGACCTTCTCCTTCATGTGGAAACAAATAATCACTGCTCTTGGTGGCTCTTTCGCCTTTGGTTTAGGCCTCAACAACCGATGAGCCCGATCCAGTTCGTACCCAGAGGGATCATCCCCCCTCCCCCAACAGCTCTGTCAACATCTTGGCAAAGTATTTCATTGGCCTCAGGCCCTCTGCCGCTTTGGGCATAGGCCCACGATCCTCCGATTTTGCCACCTTGATCTGTTTTACAGGTCCTCCACCTTGGCTCACAGACCTTTGTTGGCCTCAACCATCCTCTGCAGCTCCTCATCCAATGAGGTGAGCTGATCACTGTGTTGGTGACAAGGACTCCTCCATTCCCATCAGTTTCTCACCCTGCTCTCTCACCTCGGCCAATGTCTTTGACACCACTGCCTTCACTGGGGCAATCGTCTCCTCCATCAGCCCCTTCAATACCGCCAATCATCTCCTTCCTCACCATCTCCATGTGCTTTGCAAATTCCCAAACCATCACCTAGGTAATCTTTTCTGCCGTGAACAGTGCGGCCCCACCCGCCAACCCAGCCTTCGCCATCTTCCCAGTTGCCGAGCTGACCCTTTCGCTCGACGACGAACCTCCACTCATCCCCTTCTTCGCGGCGGCTTTCTTTTTGTTTTTGGACATCCTCCTCGTTCCTTATGTCTTCCTGCACTTATTTAATGAAACATTGTACCTGGGGCCGGGCATTAAATTCTAAAAAAAATCAAGCCTCGAGCAGGAGCCACCCAACGTGTGACTTCCTCCTACATGCCGCCACCCAAAGTCTCAGTACCATGGCATGGGCAGAAACCTGATTGGAAGGTTTCAAACATGGAGTTCGGAAAGATGGGAAGGGGTAAGTTTTTAAAAAAATATTTTTTATTCTCCTTTTTCACATTTTCTCCCAAATTTACACCCAACAATAAATAATAATCAGTAACGAATGTAATGTCAATCCCCATATCAATAACAACGATCACATCTTTCCACCAAACCCCAGACATTAGCCCGCATGTTAACATAAACAAATAGGAATCAGGAATCATCCATAGTCACCATGAACACATACAGACCCCTCCCCCTAACCCTCCCTGCCCCAAAAATGTTCGATGTGATCCAATTCTCGAAAGTGCATAATGAATAACGCCCATGAATTGTAGAATCCCTCCATCCTTCCCCTCAGTTCAAATATAACCTTTTCAAGCGTCAAGAATTCCAGAAGGTTCCCCCGCCACACCAGGGCACAGGGTGGGGAGGTTGATCTCCACCCTAACAGGATCCACCTTCGGGCGATCAACGAGGCGAAGGCTACAACATCTGCCTCCATGCCCGTTTCCAACCCCGGCTGGTCCGACACCCCAAATATGGCCTCCCGAGGACTTGGGTCCAGTTACACATGCACTACTTTAGCGATTACCCTAAATACCTTCTTCCATAATCCTCTAGGTTTGGACAGGACCAAAACATATGAACGTGGTTTGCGGGGTCCCCCCTGCAATGTTCACACACATCTTCTACCCCCTCAAAGAGCCAGCTCATCCTCGCCCTTGTAAGGTGCTCTCTATACACCACCTACAGCTGTATCAGCCCCAACCTCACACAAGAGGTGGAGGCATTCACCCTCCGGAGCACCTCACACCAGAAACCCTCCTCCATACCCTCTCCCAACTCTTCCTCCCACTTTGCCTTGATCCCTTCCTGCGGCGCATTCTCCTCCTCCAAAATAGCCCCGTAAACCGCCGACACTACCCCCTTCTCCAGTCCCCCTGTCATCAGCACCTCCTCCAGCAATGTGGAAGCCGGCTCTACTGGGAAGCTCTGTAGCTCCTTTCTGGCAAAGTCTCGAACCTGCATGTATCTAAATATTTCCCCCTGCTCCAGCCCATACTTTGCTCCCAGCTCCTTCAATCCCGCAAAACGACCCCCAAGAAACAAATCTTTTAGTGTCCTAATTCCTTTCTCTTCCGATGTCCGATAATTTCCATCCCACTTCCCTAGCTCAAATCTATGGTTCCCCCAAATCGGCATTTCCCTTGACCCTGCCCCCAACCCGAAGTGCTGTCGAAACTGCCTCCAAATTCTCAACAATGCTATTACTACCGGACTCCCTGAGTATCTCCCTGGGGCCGTCGGGAATACGTTTTTGATTTATTCTGGGGGTCATTGGAGCATCATTGGTAAGGCCAGCAGCTGTTTTCTATAACTAATTGCCCTTGAGAATGTTGTAGTAAAACTCCTTTTTGGACTTGCGGTATGTATAGGTACACCCAGTGCTGGCAGCAAGGGAGTGCTACACATTTTGCCCGTGTCAGTGAAGGAACGACAATAAGTAGGATGGTGTGTGTTTAGAAGGGAACTTGCAAGTTGACAGGTTCCCATCTGTGAGCTTCTCTTGTTCATTTAGGTGGTAGTTTGAAGGTTTGGAAGGTGCTGTCAAAGTAGCTGTGGCAAGTTTCTGCTGTGACAGCATATTTAAAGACTTGAGAGGACAGGAAGGCTGGAGTTGGGATGAAAGTAGAATTGTATTCAGTCGGGATCTGTAACCTTATGGCCCAGCATTTACCTCACTCTAACATTTTTTAAAAATATATGTTTATTAAGAATTTTTCAACAAAATTTTCAACCATACAAACCGTCTCCCCCATCCCCCGTAACAAAAAAAAGAAAAGAAAGGTCGCATAGCAAGACATAAACATATCAAATCAACATAATACAGAACTTTGTACATTGGATTCCTCCCGCACATATCGTCTTTCCCAAACGTTTATGTATTTTCTTGCTCAAGTGCCCCTAGGGAAAAACCCCTTTCCCATCCCCCCTTCCCCCCCCCCGAAAGAGTTGTCCCCCCCATCCCCTCCCCCCCTGGGTTGCTGCTGCTGACCGAACTTCATCTAACGCTCCGCGAGATAGTCTAGGAACGGTTGCCACCGCCTGGAGAACCCCTGTGCAGACCCTCTCAAGGCAAACTTTATTCTCTCCAATTTGATAAACCCTGCCATGTCATTTATCCAGGCTTCCACACTGGGGGGCTTTGCATCTTTCCACACTAACAAGGTCCTCCGCCGGGCTACCAGGGACGCAAAGCCCAGAATGCCGGCCTCTTTCGCCTCCTGCACTCCCGGCTCATCCGCCACTCCAAATAGTGCTAGCCCCCAACTTGGCTTGACCTGGACTTTCACCACCTTAGGTATAGTTCTCGCAACACCCCACCAGAACCCATCCAGTGCCGGGCATGACCAAAATATATGGGCATGGTTCGCAGGGCTTCTTGAGCTCCTCCCACATCTGTCTTCCACCCCAAAGAACCTACTCAGCCTCGCCCCCGTCATATGCGCTCTGAATAACCTTAAACTGTATCAGGATAAGCCTGGCAGTTGAGGAAGAAGAGTTAACCCTACTCAGGGCATCAGCCCACAGACCCTCTTCAATCTCTTCCCCCAACTCCTCCTCCCATTTACCCTTCAGCTTCTCTACCAAAGCCTCCCCCTCTTCTTTCATCTCCTGGCATATCGCCGACACCTTGCCCTCTCCGACCCATACACCCGAAATCACCCTGTCTTGAATCCCCTGTGCCGGGAGCAACGGAAATTCCCTCACCTGTCGCCTCACAAACGCCCTCACTTGCATGTACCTGAAAGCGTCTCCCGGGGGTAGCCCAAACTTCTCCTCCAGCGCCCCTAGGCTCGCAAACGTCCCATCAATGAACAGGTCCCCCATTCTTCTAATCCCTGCCCGATGGCAGCTCTGAAACCCCCCGTCCATCCTTCCTGGGACAAACCTATGGTTACCCCTGATCGGGGACCACACCGAGGCTCCCATCGCACCCCTATGCCGTCTCCACTGGCCCCAGATCATTTGCGTTGCCGCCACCACCTGACTCGTGGTGTAACTTGTCAGCAAGAGCGGCAACGGTGCCGTCACCAGTGCCCCCAGGCTCGTTCCTTTGCAGGACGCCATCTCCAACCTCTTCCATGCCGCCCCCTCTCCCTCCATCACCCACTTACAGATCATCGCCACATTGGCTGCCCAGTAGTAACCACCCAGATTCGGCAACGCCAGCCCTCCTCTATCTCTACTACGCTCCAGAAACCCCCTCCTTACCCTCGGGGTCTTGTTTGCCCACACAAAACCCATAATGCTCCTGCCTACCCTCTTAAAAAAGGCCTTGGTGATCACAATTGGAAGGCACTGGAACACAAAAAGAAACCTCGGGAGGACCACCATTTTAATCGACTGTACTCTGCCCGCTAGCGAGCGGCAACATGTCCCATCGTTTGAAGTCCTCCTCCATCTGCTCCACCAGCCGCGTTAAATTAGGTTTATGCAGGGTCCCCCAGCTCCTAGCTATTTGGATCCCCAAGTACAGAAAGCTCCTTTCCGCCCTCCTCAATGGTAGATCATCTATCCCTCTTCCCTGATCCCCTGGGTGCACCACGAAGAGCTCACTTTTCCCTACATTGAGCTTATAGCCCGAAAAGTCCCCAAACTCCCTTAGAATCTGCATGACCTCCACCATCCCCTCCACTGGATCCGCCACATACAGCAACAGGTCGTCTGCATACAGCGACACTCGATGCTCCTCTCCCCCTTGGACCACCCCCCTCCAATTCCTGGACTCCCTTAATGCCATGGCCAAAGGTTCAATTGCTAATGCAAACAACAGGGGGGACAGGGGTCACCCCTGCCTCGTCCCTCGATACAGCCGAAAATTCTCTGACCTCCGCCGATTCGTAACCACACTCGCCACCGGGGCTCTATATAGGAGCTTAACCCAGCTAATAAACCCTCCCCCGAACCCAATCCTCCGCAACACTTCCCAGAGATACTCCCACTCTACTCGGTCAAAGGCCTTCTCCGCGTCCATAGCTGCCACTATCTCCGCCTCTCCCTCCACCGATGGCATCATTATCACGTTTAGGAGCCTCCGCACATTGGTATTTAGCTGCCTGCCCTTTACAAATCCCGTCTGGTCCTCGTGAGTCACCCCCGGGACACAGTCCTTGATCCTCGTAGCCAGCACTTTTGCCGGCAACATAGCATCCACGTTGAGGAGCGAGATCGGCCTGTACGACCCACATTGCAGTGGGTCCTTATCCCGCTTCAGGATCAAAGAGATCATCGCCTCCGACATTGTCGAGGGCAAGGTCCCCCCCTCCCTTGCCTCATTGAAAGTCCTCACCAGCAGCGGGCCTAACAGGTCTACGTACTTCCTATAGAACTCAACCGGGAACCCATCTGGTCCCGGGGCCTTCCCTGCCTGCATGTTCCCCAGTCCTTTAATCAGCTCCTCCAACCCAATTGGCGCCCACAAACCAGCCACCTCCTGCTCCTCCACCCTCGGGAACCTCAGTTGGTCCAAGAATCGTCGCACCCCCTCTTCCCCCGCTGGGGGCTGGGGTCTGTACAGCTCCTCATAGAAGGCCTTGAATGCCCCATTTACTTTCACCGCACTCCACACCGTAGTTCCCCTTCCATCCTTGACTCTACCTATCTCCCTCGCTGCCATCCTCTTATGCTGGTGGGCCAGCATCCGGCTCGCCTTCTCCCCATACTCATACGTCGCCCCCTGTGCTTTCCTCCACTGTGCCTCTGCCTTCCCTGTGGTCAACAGGTCGAACTCCGTCTGGAGACTTCGCCTCTCCCTGAGTAGTCCCTCTTCAGGGGCCTCTGCATATCTCCTGTCCACTCTAAAAATCTCCCCCACTAACCTCTCCCTTTCCCTGCCCTCTCCCTTCTCCCTATCAGCCCTGATGGAGATTAACTCTCCCCTAATCACCGCCTTCAGCGCCTCCCATACTACCCCCACCTGCACCTCCCCGTTGTCGTTGGCCTCCAAATATCTTTCAATGCACCCCCGCACCCTCCTGCACACCTCCTCATCTGCCAGCAGTCCCACATCCAGCCACCACAACGGGCGTTGTTCCCTCTCCTCTCCCAACTCCAGTTCCACCCAGTGGGGTGCATGGTCTGAAATGGCTATGGCCGAATACTCCGTTCCCTCCACTTTCGGGATCAGCGCCCTACCCAGAACAAAAAAATCTATCCCGGAGTAGGCTTTGTGTACGTGGGAGAAAATAGAAAATTCCCTGGCCAGAGGCCTGGCAAATATCCACAGATCCACTACCCCCATCTGGTCCATAAACCCCCTAAGCACCTTGGCCGCAGCCGGCCTCTTTCCGGTCCTAGATCTGGAACGATCCAGTGCTGGGTCCAACACCGTGTTGAAATCCCCACCCATTATCAAGCTTCCTACCTCCAGGTCCGGAATGCGCCCCAATATACGCTTCATGAATCCAGCATCTTCCCAGTTCGGGGGGTATGCATTTACCAATACCACCCACGTCCCCTGCAACCTACTGCTCACCATCACGTATCGACCTCCATTGTCCGCTACTATGTTCTTGGCCTCAAACGACACCCGCTTCCCCACCAGTATTGCCACCACTCTATTCTTCGCATCCAGTCCCGAATGGAATACCTGTTTAAGGGGCATCTTGACAAATACATGAATAGGATGGGAATAGAGGGATACGGACCCAGGAAGTGTAGAAGATTGTAGTTTAGTGGGGCAGCATGGTCGGCACAGGCTTGGAGGGCCGAAGGGCCTGTTCCTGTGCTGTACATTTCTTTGTTCTTTGTACCCATCCCTTTCTTAACCTGACCTGGTCTGCCACCTTCAGATGTGTCTCCTGAAGCATGACCACGTCTGCCTTCAGTCCCTTTAACACTCGGGCCGTCTTAACCGGCCCATTTAGGCTCCTCACATTCCACGTTATCAGCCGGATTGGGGGGCTTCCCACCCCCCCCCCCCACCCCCCACCTGCCATCTAGCCATCTCCTATTTTAGGTCAGTCCCGTGCCCGCGCCTCCCGCAGTCTCCAGTCCCCCAGACGGGGAACCCCCGCCCCGACCACCTCTTCCGTTTTCAGTTCCCCCTCGGCCAATGCAGCAGCAACCCTATTCCCCCCCCCCCCCACCCCCCGCTAGATCCGGATCTAGCTCTTTTGCTCCCCCCATAATACTTCCGTAAGTCAGCTGACTCCTGCTGACCCCGGCTTCCTCCGCCTTCTCGTTGACCCCCCCCCCCTCCCCCCCCGGTGTGGAAATCCCTCCTCCACCTTGCGCTCCTTCATCCCCCACCCTCCGCCCTTCCCTAATGCAGGAAAAAGCCCATGCTTTCCTGAGCCAGCCCCGCCCCCTGTGGCGCATCTCCTGTTGCAGCCTTATCCCAATTCCCCCATCCCCGGGTACCTCACTCTAACATAACCATCGAGTGACAGCGTCAACCTGGTTCAATTAGGGGCTGGTTTAGCACAGTGGGCTAAACAGGTGGCTTGTAATGCAGAACAATGCCAGCAGCGCGGATTCAATTCCCGTACCGGCCTCCCCGAACAGGCGTCGGAATGTGGTGACTAGAAGCTTTTCACAGTAACTTCATTGAAGCCTACTTGTGACAATAAGCGAAGGAATATTATTATTATTATTATTATAAGGAATGTAGGAGTGCATACCAGGAGCAGAACCAAGCATACCTAACAATGAGATGCTAAACAGATGAAGCTGCAACATGAATACGAAACAGCAGAAGCAACATGCAAAAGTCAGCTTAGTGATCCCACAATCAAAGTTTTGCTGTCCTGCCACACCCATTTGTGAATGGTGATGGGCAGTTAAAGAATAAACCGCAAGGAGAGGCTCCTGTCCCCATCCTCAATGATTCATGAGACTAGTATGTCAGTGCAAAGTCAAATCTGAAGCAACCATCTTCAACCAGAAGGGCCGAGTAGTTTATCCACCCTGGTCTCCTCCCGAGATCCCTTTCATCATAAATACCTGTCTTCAGCCAAGTCAAAGAACAAAGAACAAAGAAATGTACAGCACAGGAACAGGCCCTTCGGCCCTCCAAGCCCGTGCCGACCATGCTGCCCGACTAAACTACAATCTTCTACACTTCCTGGGTCCGTATCCTTCTATTCCCATCCTATTCATATATTTGTCAAGATGCCCCTTAAATGTCCCTATCGTCTCTGCTTCCACTACCTCCTCCGGTAGCGAGTTCCAGGCACCCACTACCCTCTGCGTAAAAAACTTGCCTCGTACATCTACTCTAAACCTTGCCCCTCTCACCTTAAACCTGTGCCCCCTAGTAATTGACCCCTCTACCCTGGGGAAAAGCCTCTGACTATCCACTCTGCCTATGCCCCTCATAATTTTGTATACCTCTATCAGGTCTCCCCTCAACCTCCTTCGTTCCAGTGAGAACAAACCGAGTTTATTCAATCGCTCCTCATAGCTAATGCCCTCCATACCAGGCAACATTCTGGTAAATCTCTTCTGCACCCTCTCTAAAGCCTCCACATCCTTCTGGTAGTGTGGCGACCAGAATTGAACACTATACTCCAAGTGTGGCCTAACTAAGGTTCTATACAGCTGCAACATGACTTGCCAATTCTTATACTCAATGCCCCGGCCAATGAAGGCAAGCATGCCGTATGCCTTCTTGACTACCTTCTCCACCTGTGTTGCCCCTTTCAATGACCTGTACTCCTAGATCTCTTTGACTTTCAATACTCTTGAGGGTTCTACCATTCACTGTATATTCCCTACCTGTATTAGACCTTCCAAAATGCATTACCTCACATTTGTCCGGATTAAACTCCATCTGCCATCTCTCCGCCCAAGTTTCCAGACAATCTAAATCCTGCTGTATCCTCCGACAGTCCTCATCGCTATCCGCAATTCCACCAACCTTTGTGTCGTCTGCAAACTTACTAATCAGACCAGTTACATTTTCCTCCAAATCATTTATATATACTACAAAGAGCAAAGGTCCCAGCACTGATCCCTGTGGAACACCACTGGTCACAGCCTTCCAATTAGAAAAGCATCCCTTTGCTACTCTCTGCCTTCTATGGCCTAGCCAGTTCTGTATCCACCTTGCCAGCTCACCCCTGATCCCGTGTGACTTCACCTTTTGTACTAGTCTACCATGAGGGACCTTGTCAAAGGCCTTACTGAAGTCCATATAGACAACATCTACTGCCCTACCTGCATCAATCATCTTAGTGACCTCCTCGAAAAACTCTATCAAGTTAGTGAGACACGACCTCCCCTTCACAAAACCGTGCTGCCTCTCACTAATACGTCCATTTGCTTCCAAATGGGAGTAGATCCTGTCTCGAAGAATTCTCTCCAGTAATTTCCCTACCACTGAAGTAAGGCTCACCGGCCTGTAGTTCCCGGGATTATCCTTGCTACCCTTCTTAAACAGAGGAACAACATTGGCTATTCTCCAGTCCTCCGGGACATCCCCTGAAGACAGCGAGGATCCAAAGATTTCTGTCAAGGCCTCAGCAATTTCCTCTCCAGCCTCCTTCAGTATTCTGGGGTAGATCCCATCAGGCCCTGGGGACTTATCTACCTTAATATTTTTTAAGACACCCAACACCTCGTCTTTTTGGATCACAATGTGACCCAGGCTATCTACACCCCCTTCTCCAGACTCAACATCTACCAATTCCTTCTCTTTGGTGAATACTGATGCAAAGTATTCATTTAGTACCTCGCCCATTTCATCTGGCTCCACACATAGATTCCCTTGCCTATCCTTCAGTGGGCCAACCCTTTCCCTGGCTACCCTCTTGCTTTTTATGTACGTGTAAAAAGCCTTGGGATTTTCCTTAACCCTATTTGCCAATGACTTTTCGTGACCCCTTCTAGCCCTCCTGACTCCTTGCTTAAGTTCCTTCCTACTTTCCTTATATTCCACGCAGGCTTCGTCTGTTCCCAGCCTTTTAGCCCTGACAAATGCCTCCTTTTTCTTTTTGACGAGGCCTACAATATCACTCGTCATCCAAGGTTCCCGAAAATTGCCATATTTATCTTTCTTCCTCACAGGAACATGCCGGTCCTGTATTCCTTTCAACTGCCACTTGAAAGCCTCCCACATGTCAGATGTTGATTTGCCCTCAAACATCCGCCCCCAATCTATGTTCTTCAGTTCCCGCCTAATATTGTTATAATTAGCCTTCCCCCAATTTAGCACATTCATCCTCGGACCACTCTTATCCTTGTCCACCAGTACTTTAAAACTTACTGAATTGTGGTCACTGTTACCGAAATGCTCCCCTACTGAAACATCTACCACCTGGCCGGGCTCATTCCCCAATACCAGGTCCAGTACCGCCCCTTCCCTAGTTGGACTGTCTACATATTGTTTTAAGAAGCCCTCCTGGATGCTCCTTACAAACTCCGCCCCGTCTAAGCCCCTGGCACTAAGTGAGTCCCAGTCAATATTGGGGAAGTTGAAGTCTCCCATCACCACAACCCTGTTGTTTTTACTCTTTTCCAAAATCTGTCTACCTATCTGCTCCTCTATCTCCCGCTGGCTGTTGGGAGGCCTGTAGTATACCCCCAACATTGTGACTGCACCCTTCTTATTCCTGATCTCTACCCATATAGCCTCACTGCCCTCTGAGGTGTCCTCTCGCAGTACAGCTGTGATATTCTCCCGAACAAGTAGCGCAACTCCGCCTCCCCTTTTACATCCCCCTCTATCCCGCCTGAAACATCTAAATCCTGGAACGTTTAGCTGCCAATCCTGCCCTTCCCTCAACCAGGTCTCTGTAATGGCAACAACATCATAGTTCCAAGTACTAATCCAAGCTCTAAGTTCATCTGCCTTACCCGTAATGCTCCTTGCATTAAAACATATGCACTTCAGGCCACCAGACCCGCTGTGTTCAGCAGCTTCTCCCCGTCTGCTCTGCCTCAGAGCCACACTGTCCCTATTCCCTAGTTCTCCCTCAATGCTCTCACCTTCTGACCTATTGCTCCCGTGCCCACCCCCCTGCCATACTAGTTTAAACCCTCCCGTGTGACACTAGCAAACCTCGCGGCCAGGATATTTATGCCTCTCCGGTTTAGATGCAACCCGTCCTTCTTATACAGGTCACACCTGCCCCGGAAGAGCTCCCGGTGGTCCAGATAATGGAAACCCTCCCTCCTACACCAGCTTTTAGCCACGCGTTTATCTGCTCTATCTTCCTATTTCTAGCCTCACTGGCACGTGGCACAGGGAGTAATCCCGAGATTACAACCCTCGAGGTCCTGTCTTTTAACTTTCTGCCTAGCTCCCTGAACTCCTGCTGCAGGACCTCATGCCCCTTCCTGCCTATGTCGTTAGTACCAATATGTACAACGACCTCTGCCTGTTTGCCCTCCCCCTTCAGGATTCCCTCGACCCGTTCGGAGACATCCTGGACCCTGGCACCAGGGAGGCAACATACCATCCTGGAGTCTCTTTCACGTCCACAGAAGCGCCTATCTGTGCCCCTGACTATAGAGTCCCCTATTACTATTACTCTTCTGCGCTTTGACCCTCCCTTCTGAACATCAGAGCCAGCCGTGGTGCCACTGCTCTGGCTGCTGCTGTTTTCAATTCACTCCACACGATATCAAGGAAAGGCTGAAGGCAGGAGATACAGAAAAGGCCATGGGCCCTGCCAACATCCTGGCTGTAGTGCTGAAGACATTTGCTCCAGAACTAGCATGGTCCTAGCCAAAGTGTTCCAGTACAGCTACAACACTGGTACATACCCAACAATGTGGACTATTTCCCAGTAATGTCCTGTCACAAAAAGCAGGACAAATAAAATTTGGCTAATTATCACCCATCATGCCATCAGCCTACTTTAAATAATCAGCAAAGTGATGGAAGGTTTCGGTCACAATGCTATCAAGAGGCATTTATTCAACAATAACCTTCTTACTGATGCTCAATTTGGTTTCTGCCAGGGTCTCACAGCTCGGCTTATTACAGTCTAAATATGGACCAAAGAAGTGAAAGTGACAGTTCTTGATATCAAGGCAGTATCAACTCACCTCCTGCCTCCCCAAAGCCAATCCACCATCAACAAGGTACAAGTCTGGAATGTGATGGAATAATTTCCACTTGCCTGGATGTGTGAAGCTCCAACAACACTCAACAGCATCCAGGACAAAGCAACCTACTTGATTGGCACTGCATCCACCACCTTATTCACTCCCTCCACCACCAATGCACAGTGACCACATTATGTACCATATACAAGATCCTGGATCAAAATCCTGGACCTCTGCTCCTAACAGCACCATGGGAGTATCTGCACCAGGTGGACTACAGTGTTTCACAAAGGCAGCTCAACACCACCTTCTCAAGAGAAATTAAGGATGGGCAACAAGTATTGGCCTTGCCAGCAATGCTCACATCCCATGAAAGAATTTAAAATAACCTCCAGGGAGGAAGGATCAAGGGTTGGCTTTTTGAGGTGATGTATACACATTTGGAGTTGAGGCAGACAGTAGAAGAGAGAACCATTAACAATATAAACTTACACTGGAGTCTGGAAGCAAGGTGCTCAGCAATTTAGTGGTTTACCTCCTTTTTGCCTTGACCACACCAAAGTTAATGATTCTTAAAATCCTTTTGAATTGGCCTAGCAAACCACTCAGCTGCACCCAGGGCATTTAGGATCGGCCATAAATAGACTTTGCCTACGATGCTGACATTATAAAAATACACCTGGAGTTCATCATTTGTCCTGAAAAAAAACTGATATTGAGTAACAACTGTATGTTGTCGATGCACTAGTCTAATAGCCCGTGGTCATTTTCTTTTAATATCTGGGCCTAGACATGGAATATGGGCACAGGATTCTTGGCTACCTTGATCATCGTGGCTAAACTCTCGCCCACCCTATTCTCATGAACAAGCCGACTTTGCAGGAGGATCACCGGATACCTGCCTGTCCCTTCACCAGTTTTTATTTGAGGCGAAGTACGGTACTGGCCCTAAACGACCGGCTCCACTGGGATCAGCTAATAACAGTGCCGGGGATCTAACCCAGCTTGAAAACTTTCTCGAAATTGAATGCAAGATGCTTGCGCAACAAGGCCACAGCACATCAAACACAAAATAATTGTTTCAGAGGACTTGCTGCCCGGACAGGGATTGGATTGGGTTGGGGAATGGCGTTGCTAATTTAAAGAACAAATCCCCAATATTGAGTGTTCAGGAACATTGTGAATGTCTGATGAGTTTAAGAGAAGGCACATGTTTGTTAGTTTCGTCTATCCTTTCGAAGCGGAATAACAAGCGTCCAATGGATATTTAAATAATCCGTCACATCCTTTCTTCCACCCAGTGACGGGCGGTCACCGCCGCTGGACCTTGTACAAACAGCACTCCGGGAACCCCATACCAACAACTCTCGATCAAAAAATTACAATTTTGCTGGTCCCTTTCCGTATTCACGTTTGCAACATAATAACAACCATGACATACGGGGGGCGGGGGGGGGGGCTTGTTTGTTTGTTTTTAATTTGTAGCCCAAAAATTAGAAATGGCACATTTAAGTGGATATCGTTTTCTGCTTTTCATTCCTTTGCTACTGAAACATTTATGATCGTTCCGGGATCCCTTGAAAATATCCTGAAGGACGAGGCAGAGACCTGCGCCTCCAAAGAGATTGTTCTAAGCTCCTAACCCCAGCCTGGCCGCAGCCCCTGAACCTTGACAAGATTCCTGATCATTACAGAGTCCAGTATTTGTGATCCCCTCAGCCCGGTGGGGCCCGGCTCCTCCACAAGTGCAAACGCCAATTGCACCTAAACGAGGCACCTGGGTCCCCCGAACTATGAACTCACTCTACATGAAGTAGTCGCAAAAGAACTCTGTGCGACCAAAAATCGTTCTTGTGTGCACAAATAAATAAAATAATCGCGCAATATGGGAATAAGTTGCTTCCCGGAAGTTGGGCATTTACCCTTTTAAATGTCTTTCTCGGGGAGCCTTTAAACTTGTTTTCAAATAACCTAGCCCCATCCTCTAATTATCAAATCCTTTGCATGGTTTTTTTTACCACGTGTCTAGGATTTGCAATTATCCCCACTCCGTCAAAAGGTTCGCGCAGAAAAAGAGAGCAAGCTGCGAGTGAAACTGACACGAAATTGGAGAGCTCGCCCCCCACAGCAGAAGCGAAACGTCTTCTTTTGTTGATGTTGTGAGGGCGAGGGGTACGTGGTGGCACATCAGCCTCTCGCCCACAGACACAGCTCAACTCACTCCACCCAGCTCAACCTCCTTTATTTCAAAAACACAGTACCTGGATTTAATTTGGAGCTGCTGCCTTTCTCGTTCAAGGAAGGTCCTAAGCTCCAGGTCTCGATCCAGATCCGATCCGAAGCCGGAGCGCCTCCGGGGGCTGTGAAAGTGCGGGTCCCGCCGGTGCAGGAGCGCCGAGCTGGGGCTGTTATAATCGATGTTTTTTTTAAATGCACACAATAATATGTGAAACCAGGAATGAGTTTACTTTCGCTCCATATCGCTGTCTGCTGCGTACATTTCCACCACTCCTCGCTGCAGTCGCATCCCCGGGGTCCTAGCGCCGCCTCGTAGTTCTCCTTTCCCAGGGTCACATCTCGAATACCCGCCAACCCTGTGCAAATCACCTTCCTCCTTTCGATATTCAAGGATAAATACGCCACTGAGTTTCTGAAAAAAGATTTTGCCCTGGTCCATCCGCTGTTGCATTTACGGTTGTGCATTTTTTTACCTTCCAGTTTTCACCATTGCATTTTCCACTGACCCATACCTGAGTTTTTTTTATTGACACTTAAAGCCATCAGTCGCAGTGTTCGAAGTTCCAAAATAGTTACGTTTTCACTTGTGCTGGGCACAGGAAAATGACACACCAGCTGATCAGAGCACATTATAACATCTCAGGACAAACACATGTTCACCATATTTATGAGGCTAATACTAATTGAACCCATCCTGTCTACCCTCTCAAGCAAATAAGACTTGTATATTTAGCAAATAGTGAACATGGATCTGAATCAGTTAAACTAGTAGTTAAGAAAGTGAGACTTTTTTAAACATTCGCTCTCCCAATGCCAAAATGACACCTAAGTTACCATCCAACCTTTATGACCAGAAAATCTTTGCAGGAAAAATAATATTCTTCGCTTGCATGCCCATATGCTCTTCGGGGATCAGTTAGGAGTCAGGGTCCCCATTCCTAACTTCATCTTCATCTCCTCCCTCCCCTCCCCCCCCCCCCCCCCCCATCTTCATAGAACCCCTACAGTGCAGAAGAAGGTCATTTGGCTCATTGAGTTTACACAGACACTCTGAAAAAACACTCCTGCCCAGGCCCACTCCCCCATCCTATTCCTGTAACCCCACTTAACCTGCACATCTTTAAATAATAAGGGGCAATTTTTTAGCATAGTCAATCCACCTAACCTGCATATCTTTGGACTGTGGGAGGAAACCGGAGCACCCAGAGGAGCCCCACATGAAGAAAACATGCAAATTCCACGCAGTCACCCAAGGCCAGAATTGAACCCGAGTTCCTTGTGCTGTGAGGCAGCAGTGCTAACCACTGTGCTACCGTGCTGCCCATATCATTGCCGTCTGCTCAATCCATAGCTGCATAGTAGGACAACGTGTGATTTAGATTTGAGTTAAGAAGTTTGGTTGCTGATAGCAGTTTATTGTAATTCTAAATTTCCCTTTGTCAGAATGTGCAAAAACCCATTTTTGCAAATGTATTTCTTCCTGGCATATACTGTAATCATAGAAATTTGCAGCAGAACCATGGGCGACATGGTAGCACAATGGTTAACACGTTGCTTCACAGCACCAGGGACCCGGGATCGATTCCTGTCTTGGGTCACTGTCTGTGCAGAGTCTGCACGTTCTCCCCGTGTCTGCATGGGTTTCCTCCAGGTGCTCCGGTTTCCTCCCACAATTCCCGAAAGACGTGCTTGCTAGGTGAATTGGACATTCTGAATTCTCCCTCACTGTACCTGAACAGGCGCCGAGTGTGGGATTTTCACAGTAACTTCATTGCAGTGTTAATGTAAGCTACTTGTGACATGGATAAATATTATTATCAAAAGCTAGTCTGTCAAATCTAACCTTCACATAGTTACTAATATACCTAATACCTATACTAATATAATTGTGGTGTCACCCATTTTAAAACTTGGCACTTTCTGCCTAATGACGTGTCCTATCTTTCAGCAAAGGTGCCAAAAGATTTTCCCTTTTTTGCTTTGTCTTCAACTATTACAATTATATTTAAGTTCATAAAATATGGTGATTGATCATTGGAATTTACAAACACACCATGAAGCAATAAAACACACAATTACATGAGTAGAGGCTAGACACAAATCCTTGTATGTGTACATGGGTGGTGCCCAATTCAAGTCTGCTACTCCTCACTCACTATGTTTTTGAATAGTTCATCAGGTGTGGGAGATTATTTTCTTGCTTTCTTTTCATTGAATTCACAGCTTCTAGCTAAAATACATTTTAAATAGTACCAGTCATCTCACAACATCTCTTCCAAGTCAATATTCTTTACTTGTGAGCTTAATGGGGAATGTTGACAGTCTCTTTGACCAGAGGACAATCAAGTCTGATCCTATCCTCATCTGATGCACTTTTCTGGAGGATGCCAATGAATCGTATTCAGAAGCAGAATCCTGTCTTATTTTTCTGCTCCCTACCCTAAGGCACTACAGCCAAATGTAGATAACAACTGACATTGTGACTGATATCATCAGAAACCAAATATCAAATCTTCTAATTTGGATGGCTCAATTATATTTTTATTTCACCAGATAAGCCATCGGAGAAGCCCTTTATACACATAGTCACTGTAAAAATTGCAACCAACTCTCAGAACCTCCAAGAGTCTCTCTTAAACCCATAATTGTCCAGTTGTATATTTAGACATTCCAGTCTCTTTTTAAATGTTAATGCTGATTTCCTCATATAACCAATGCCATGACATGATTTGAGAAATGTTCAATAAATCTTATTGTTATATCAATGTTTAGATCATATTAGGTGGTCCTCATTTCCAATCTCAAGTGTTTTTGAGAATCAAGATTTTACTTAATTGAATCCCAAGATTAAAACATTTAATCTCCACCAAACTGTTGGTTGATTTCTGTGACGTTGGATCTTAGACCACAGATCTCCAGCATAGTGTTATCTTTCTGGAATTACACATTTGTTATTTTATACAAATGGTTTAAATGAGCAGTATATTTTTGCTGTATGCAGTCAACACAATTGATAATTTTAATGGATTTAGATAACTTAAGGGGCAGCACGGTAGCACGGTAGCATTGTGGATAGCACAATTGCTTCACAGTTCTAGGGTCCCAGGTTCAATTCCAGCTTGGGTCACTGTCTGTGCGGGGTCTGCACATCCTCCCCGTGTGTGCGTGGGTTTCCTCCGGATGCTCCGGTTTCCTCCCACAGTCCAAAGATGTGCAGGTTAGATGGATTGGCCATGATAAATTGCCCTTAGTGTCCAAAATTGCCCTTAGTGTTGGGTGGGGTTACTGGGTTATGGGGATAGAGTGGAGGTGTTGACTTTGGGTAGGGTGCTCTTTCCAAGAGCCGGTGCAGACTCGATGGGCCGAATGGCCTCCTTCTGCACTGTAAATTCTATGATTCTATGATTAACAAAAGTACCTTGTGGATTACCCTGCGATTGCAATATCAAACTATGGTACTTAATTTGAACTCAATTCCAGGACATCATAGCAAGAGTTGCTCAGGGTAGTGTCCTAGGCCCAGCCATCGACAGTTGCTTCATCAATGACCTTCCCTCCATTGTCAGGTCAAAAGTGGGAATGTTCAAGGCAGCACGGGTGGCACAGTCTGAGGTCCCAGGTTCGATTCCGGTTTCTGGGTCACTGTCCATTTGGAGTTTGCACATTCGCCCCGTGTTTGCGTAGGTTTCGCCCACACAACCCAAAGATGTGCAGGCTAGGTAATTGGCTATGCTAAAATTACCCCTTAATTGGAAAAAATGAATTGGGTACTCTAAATTTATTTAAATAAAGAAGTGGGAATGTTCGCTGATAATTGCACAATATTTGGTACCATTCACAACTTCTCAGATACTGAAGCAGTCTGTGCCAATATGCAGCATAGACCTGGACAACATTCACGCTAGGGCTGACAAGTGGCAAGTAATATTTGTGCCACACAAATGCCAGGCAATGGCAACCTCCAAAAAGAGAGAATCTAACCATCTCCCTTTGATATTCAAAGGTATTCCATTGCTAAATCCCCTACTATCAACATCCTGATGTGGAGATGCCGGCGTTGGACTGGGGTGAACACAGTACAAAGTCTTACAACACCAGGTTAAAGTCCAAAAGGTTTGTTTCGATGTCACTAGCTTTCGGAGCGCTGCTCCTTCCTCAGGTGATTTTCAACATCCTGGCAGTCATCATTGACTAGAATTGCACTGAACATATAAATACTATGGCTGCAGGAACAGGTCAGAGACTGGGAATTCTGTGGCGAGTTACTCACCTCCTGGCTTCCCAAAGTCTGTCCACCATCAACAAGGCACAAATCAGGAGTGTGATGAAATAATCTCCACTTGCCTAAATGCAGCTCCAACAACATTCAAGAAGCTTGACACCATCCAGGACCAAGCAGCCCACTTGATCGATATCCCATCTACCACCTCAAACATTCACTCCTTCCACACAGTGGCAACGGTGTGCACTATATACAAAATGCAATGCAGCAACTCACCAAGTCAACTTCAATAGCACTGTCCAAACCCACCAGAAGGACAAGGGCAGCAGATGCATGAATCACTATCACCCTCAAGTTTCCATTCATGCCACAAACCAATCTAGCATGGAACTATATTACCATTCTTGCATTTTCGCTGGGTCAAAATCATGGAACTCCCTAACAGCACAGTGGGTATACCTGCATTGCAGCAATTCAAGAAGGCAACTCATTACCATCTTCTCTAGGACAATTAGGGATGGGCAACAAATGCAGGCCTAGCCAGTGAAGCTCAATAAAAAAAATAAGAGACGCATAAAAAAAGATGGAACACATGTTTTATACTACAGTGATGTTAATCTGGTAACAAGTGACTTATTGAGTTAAATTGTCACACACAATCTCCAAAATCCCTGAGATTCTTGTTATTATTCTTGGGATGTGAGAAATGCTGTTGAGGAAAATGTATTGCCTGTTCCTCACTGGTAGCGGAATCGATGCGGGTGTGGCGCCGACTTTTCTGACGTGGAACTCCACGGATCCTCCGTTGGCGTAAGCACTTAGACTCAAGAACAGAGAATCCAGCCCAAAGTATTTCTTAAATGGAGAGAGATTGAAAAGTATTGATGTCCAAAGGGACTTGGGTGTCTTTGTTCGTGAGTCACCGCAAGCTAACATATTGGTGTAGCATGAAATTAGAAAGGCAAATGTTATGATGACATTTATTGTAAGAGGATTTGAGTACAGGAGTAAAGATGCCTTGCTACAATTGTATGGAGCCTTAGTGAGATTGTACCTGGAGTATTGCTTAGAGTTTTGGTCTCCTTGCCTAAGGAAGAATATACTTACCCCAGAGAAGTGCAATGGGGGTTCACCAGACTGATTCCTGGGATGGCTGGATGAGCCTCCGTGCCGCAATCGTGCTCGGCACGGGGGCAGAGAATGGGCATCAGACCCACGATTGGGTCCGATGCCGCTCCCGCGATTCTTTGGGGCCCCGTAACTAGGTGACTCAGGGCAGCAGCATTACCTATGTGCGTATCAGGGCCATGCTCGAAGGAGTATTCGTATGCCACCAACAAGATGCCCAGTGCTGAATTCAAGCTGAGGCAATGGGTGGGATCGCCTTGTTTTCCTTAAAAGGTCCAGCAGAGATTTATGGTACGTGATTATCGTAAAGTGTCAGCCATAGACGTACAGATGGAATTTCTTAAGGGCCTGTTCCTGTGGTGTACTTTTCTTTGTTCTTTGTTCTTTGTATCACGGCCAGACCCTCTTTTTCGATTTGTGCATAGCGTCGCTCCACATCTGCCAGGGTTCATGGTGCATGTACAATCGGTCACTTGGTGCCATCGTCCCAACGATGGGAGAGGACTGCCCCTACTCCATCGGGAGAGGTATCGCATGTTAGTAATAGCGGCGTTGTGGGATCATAGTGTGCCAAGGTATTGGACGACAGCAGCTGTTGCTTCACTTTTGTGAATGCTTCGTCCTGTGGCACCTGCCACAGCCGCTTCAGTTTTTTCTTTAGCAATGCATGTAGGGGTGCCAGTAAGGTGGCCAGGTTGGGGATAAATTTACCATAATAATTGATGAGACCTAGGAATGACTTAAATTCTGTCGTGTTTTGTGGGATCGGCACCCGTTTTATGGTCTTCAGTTTGTCCACTACAGGGTGCAGGCCATCCTTGTCGATGCAGTACCGAGATATATCAGCTCGCCCACCTGAAACATGCACTTTTTCCACTTGAGCCGGATGCCTGTACCTGAGAATCCTTGCAGGTGTTCTTTGATGGTGGTCCTGTGATTAACACGTCATTTAGGTACTCTACCACCCTAGACAGCCCATGAAGGATATCTTCCATTAAGCCCTGAAAAACAGCGCATGCCTGTGAGACTGCAAAAGGCAGGCATGTGTATTCAATCAACCCCTTATGGATGTTGATGGTGACAAACTTCCTTTCTGCCATAACGAGCTCCAGCTGGAGGTACACATGACTCATGTCCAGCTTGGTAAATGTATGGCCTCCAACCAGCTTTGTGTAGAGATCTTCGATACTTGACATGGGTTATCGGTCAAGGTGAGATGCTCGGTTGACAGTCAATTTATAGTCTCCGCAAAGATGGACCGACTTGTTGGGTTTTAGTACTGGAACCACCGGCGCAGCCCATTGCGCAAACTGTACTGGACTTATTAAGCCAAGGTGCTCCAGATGGCCAGGTTCAGCCTCTACCATGGCGAGTAAGGCAAAGGATACCAGTCATGACCTGAAATAATGCCTCCAGGTCCATGTAGATCTTTGCCCCTGTTCCTTTGCTCTTTCCAAGGCCCTCCTGAAACACCTTGGTATAATTCCCAACAACTTCATATAGCCCCCGGTTTGCATCCTGAAGATCTGCTGCCAATCCAATTGAAATTTTTGCAGCCAGTCTCTGCTCAGTGGCCGTCTGCTCGGGGAGAATGTGCAAACTCCACAGGGACAGTGACCCGGGGCCGGGATCGAACCCAGGTCCTCAGTGCCATGAGGCAACAGTGCTAACCACTGTGCCACCGTGCCACCCGTACATCCTTCAATCTAACATCAGGCAATACTGTTCATGCTGCTGCAAAATATTTTAATGTCATACAAGTTTGTGGACTTTTTTGTACAACACAACACTCAAAGTAAAATATTTCTGTGGTATCATAGCCCAAGGATTGCCATGCAAAATATTAACATACACTAAGCATTAAAAAGTGATTTCTTAGCCAATTAATTTACTAAGGTTCATAAACTGATATTTCAAGAGAGAGATTACTTGCCATATTCAAGTTAAAAATATTTTTACTCTCACTGTTCCGCCAGTGATTGATTCAAATGCTGAAGCAGAACAATTGCTGATTGGCTTTCCTAATTTTTCTATCCTGCTACTTTCATGTAGTGCGACACTTTAGGTCTCGCTGTCCCCTCCCCACTACCTAGTCGGTGTCATCGGGCACGTGGCCAGGAACTTGACATAACTCTGAAAAAGTGGACTCAAAACATTAACTCTGTTTCTTTCTACACAGATGCTACCAGATCTGCTGAGTTTGTGTGGTGAATGTATTCACCAGAATAAGTTGTCTGTAGAGTATTGTAAAATGATCCCTTTTCCATGTAGTGTACTGGAACCTTGGTGGGCTCCACCTCTGGCTCCGCTCCCCAGGACAGTATATAGACCGGCCGCCTGGGGGCGGCGCTCAGTTGATATAGCGATCTCAGGCAGGCAAGTTCTTGTGTAATAAAGCCTATGTTCTCTCGCTCTCATCGTCTAGCAGTGGATTAATGGTACGTCAATTTATTACACAAAGACATCACTATGGAAGCCACTCTGAAGCCTGATAAATTGGAACTCGACGCACGAGCAGCAGAAGCTAAGGAAATCCTCTACCACTGGCTCCGCTGTTTTGAGGCCTACCTCGACTCCTCTGCAACGCCTCCTTCCGACGCCCTCAAGCTGCGCCTCCTCCACGCCCGGGTGAGCCACCGAACCTCGGGTATGATTTAGGACGCAACCACGTACGACGCAGCAGTTGCAATTCTAAAGAGACAGTTCGTGAAGCCCGTGAATGAAGTGTTCGCGCGGCACCTTCTCACTACCCGCCGACAACGTGCTGGGGAATCGCTGGACTAGTACCTGAAGAACCTGACTCTACTCGCCCGCAACTGCAACTACAGGGATGTGAAGGCTGACGAGCACATGAAACTGATGATCCGGGACACCTACGTGGCTGAGGTCCGGTCTAACTACATCCAGCAGCGACTGCTGGAAAACGGGGCCACTGACCTACAGGACACGGGAAAGCTGGCCTCCTCATTAGAGGTGGCCTACCAGAGCCTCAGTGCATTCCCGGCAGACCCAGCGAACCCCTCGTGGGCACCACAGTCGCGGCCTCCACCAGACCCGACTAAGTCCCAGGCCTGTGCCGTGCAGCTGCCCGTTCCGCCCGGGGGACCGCCATGCTACTTCTGCGGTCAGGGCCAACATCCCCGGCAGCGTTGCCCAGCCCGCACCGCGACATGCAGCGACTGCGGCAAAAAGGGACATTTCGCCAGAGTCTGTCTGGCCCGATCCAAAGCCCCGAAGTCGAAAGCATACCAGGCCCAACCCATGGACTCACAGGCCCGCAGATCCCACAATGTGGCTGCGTGCCTGCCGGCACCGCTCCTTCAGACGCGTCATCCGCCTTGTGCAGCTCGTGGGGGCCACCATCTTTAACTCAGCCCGACACGAGCAACCCGTGGGGGCGGCCATATTGGCCGCCATCTTCAGCACTAACCGACATGTGCGACCGATGGGGGCGGCCATCTTGGTCGCCATTTCCGACCCAGCCCGACCCGTGGGGGCCGCCATCTTACGACCCCGATACCTCCGACCACGCAGACTACCCGCAGCTCGGTGCAGTCACCCTCGACCAGTCGTGGCCAAAACACCTGAAGAACTCGATGGTGGCCGTCCGAGTCAATGGGCACGAGACCCCCTGTCTTTTCAACACTGGGAGCACAGAGAGCTTCGTCCACCCCGACACCGTAAGGCGCTGCTCCCTTCACATCTACCCCGCGTCCCAGACAATCTCCCTCACCTCCGGATCCCATTCGGTACAGATCTGAGGGTACTGTGTCGCGAACCTCGCAATACAGGGCGCTGAGTACGCCCATTTTGAACTGTATGTCCTCTTCACCTCTGCGCATTCCTGCTGCTTGGACTCGACTTCCAATGCAGCCACCGAAGCCTGACGCTAAAGTTCGGCGGACCCCTACCCCCCTCACTATATGTAGCCTCGCGACCCTTAAGGTCGCTCCCCCTTCGCTTTTTGCGAACCTCACCCCCGACTGTAAGCTCGTCGCCACCAGGAGCAGGCGGTACAGTTCGCAAGACATGGCTTTCATCAAGTCGGAGGTCCAGCGACTCTTGAGGGTGAGAGTCATCGAGGCCAGCAACAGCCCCTGGAGAGCACAAGTGGTGGTTGTCAGGACCGGGGAAAAGAATCGGATGGTTGTGGACTACAGCCAGACCATTAACCGGTTCACGCAACTTGATGCGTACCCCTTACCTCGCATAGTGGAGATGGTCAACCAGATCGCACAGTACCGGGTGTTCTCCACGGTCGATCTGAAGTCTGCCTACCACCAGCTCCTGATCCGCCCGGAAGATCGCCACTACATTGTTTTTGAAGCAGCCGGCCGACTCTTCCACTTCCTCAGGGTCCCTTGCGGCGTCTCTAATTGGGTCTCGGTTTTTCAGAGAACGATGGACCGAATGGTGGAGCAGTATGGGTTGCGGGCTACATACCCGTACTTGGACAATGTGACCATCTGCGGCCATGATCAGCAGGACCACGGCGCCAACCTCCAGCGGTTGCTCCAGGCCGCCCAATCCCTCAAACATACATATAACAAAGAGAAGTGCGTTTTCCGCACAACCCGGCGAGCCATCCTCGGCTATGTCGTGGAAAACGGAGTCCTAGGGCCCGACCCCGACCACATGTGCTCCCTCATAGAACTTCCCTTTCCCCACAGCCTCAAGGCCCTCAAACGCTGCCTGGGGCTCTTTTCCTACTACGCCCAGTGGATCCCCAACTATGCGGACAAAGCCCACCCACTTATCAAAGCCACTATATTCCCCCTGACGGCTGAGGCCCGCTCGGCCTTCAGCCGCATAAAGGCTGATATTGCCAAAGCCGCGATGCACGCGGTGGACGAGTCCATCCCTTTCCAGGTGGAGAGTGATGCCTCAACCAGGCGGGCAGGCCAGTAGCCTTCTTTTCTAGAACTATGCCTCCAAGATTCGACACTCCTCTGTCGAGAATGAAGCGCAAGCCATTGTGGAAGCTGTGCGGCACTGGTGGCACTACCTAGCCAGTAGGAGGTTCGACCTCATCACCGACCAATGGTCGGTTGCCTTTATGTTCGACAACGCAAAACGGGGCAAAATAAAAAACAACAAAATCTTGAGGTGGAGAATCGAACTCTCCACCTATACGTACGATATTAAGTATCGTCCTGGGGAGCTCAACGAGCCACCAGATGCCCCGTACATGCGCCAGCATGCAAGATGATCGACTTCGGGCTATCCTCATTGACCTCTGTCACCCATGGGGTCACTCAGCTTCTCCACTTTATTAAAGCCCGCAACCTGCCCTATTCCACCGAGGAGGTCAGGGCCATGACCAGGGATTGCCATGTCTGTGCGGAGTGCAAGCCACACTTCTACCGGCCAGACAAGGTCCACCTGGTAAAGGCCTCCCGGCCCTTTGAGCGCCTCAGCATTGACTTCAAAGGGCCCCTCCCTTCCACCAACCGTAATATATACTTCCTGACCGTCATCGACGAATACTCCTGCTTCCCCTTCGCGATCCCATGTCCCGACATGACCTCGGCCACCGTTATAAAGGCACTGCACAGCATCTTCACACTGTTCGGTTTCCCTGCATACGTCCACAGTGACCGGGGCACCACGCTCATGAGCAATGAACTGCATCAGTACCTGCTCAGTAAAGGCATCACCTCGAGCAGGACTACGAGCTACAACCCGCAGGGAAACGGGCAGGTGGAGAGGGAGAACGCGACGGTGTGGAAGGCCGTCCTTCTTGCCCTTCGGTCTAGAAGTCTCCCAATTCCCCGCTGGCAGGAGGTCCTCCCCGACGTGCTCCACTCCATTAGATCGCTCCTCTGCACAGCCAAGAACGAGACCCCTCACGACCGTTTGTTTGTCTTCCCTAGAAAGTCCATCTCCGGGTCTCGCTTCCATCATGGCTGTCAACTCCGGGACCTGTCCTTCTCTGGAATCATACGAGGAGCCATAAGACCGACCCCCTGGTCGAGAGGGTCCAGCTGCTGCACGCCAACCCCCAATATGCCTACACCAAGACGGACGGCAAGATACGATCTCCTTCCGGGACCTGGCCCTGCTGGATCCCATGCCAACACACCCCCTCCCCCCCTGCCTACCACCACCCCCCAACCCTTTATGCCCCCCTGGGGCTCCTGTACTGTCCCGAGCCCACGCTGCCGCCATCCACCTCCACCTTACCGCTAACCACCACCCCCCTGCCTAACCCCACTCCTCAACCGTCGCCGACATGCCGGACCGAAGCTCCAGGCGACATGCTCCCGGAGTCAACGACTACGTCGGCCGCACTCCGGCCAGGGCTGAGGAGGTCCAATAGAACAGTCCAGCCCCCTACAGACTGAACATTTGATGACCCCACTTCACCCCGACTGGACATCATTTTTTTAACAGGGGGTGAATGCGGTGAATGTATTCACCAGAATAAGTTGTCTGTAGAGTATTGTAAATTGTAATATGATCCCTTTTCCATGTAGTGTACTGGAACCCTGGTGGGCTCTGCTTCTGGCTCCCCCCCCCCCGGACAGTTTGTAGACTGGCCGCCTGGGGGTGGCGCTCAGTTGTTACAGCGATCTCAGGCAGGCAAGTTCTTGTGTAATAAAGCCTATGTTTTCTCGCTCTCACCATCTAGCAGTGGATTAATGGTACGTCAGTTCGGTACTATTTTCTGTTTTGATTTTTGATTTCCAGCATCTGCAGTATTTTGTTTTTACTTAAATTATTACCTTCCCCACACCACACTACCCACAATCTCCATAATAGTTTGCCCCGGGACTCAGGCACAGACAGAACATCTGTAAATATTACAGTACTTACTGCTTCCTTACTTCAGGGCCAGTGTAAAACGAAACCAGAAATGACAACCAATAACCAATGTTCTAAACACCTACAGTTGTTTTCTCCCGTGATACTGAGTCAGCAATGAAAGTGGATTATCTGAATGGTCAGGGAAATCATTGGTTTCTTTGTAGACAGAGGGAGTGGGACCTGAGTCCTGTAGCAAATTTCTGGAAACTGAGGTATTATGAGGAATTCATTGAATTCTATTTTAATTCCCTTTGTTACAGGACAAATGGTAGGGTTTACCACTCAATTAACACCAGCAAAGAGGCCAGCTTAATTTTAGAAGTGGTTGAGCCTTTTAATATGGAATCAGACATAAACAGGGCCATGATTGTTATTTTAGGACAGAACCACCACAGAAAATGCTAAAGGTGAAATGATCATTATTGTGACCACCGGATTTGCAGCAGTGCACTTCTGGAAAAGTCATCTTGGTGCTCCAAGAACCCCCTCCATGATTGCAACTCCTCTGGAGCCTAGACTGCACAACTTACTGTGCTGGCAACTGCCTCTCCCACTCTTCCCCTTCCCCCACCCTGGTCTGATCTCAAAGCCTCAATCAAATGACCTCCACCTGACCAACACAGCGATTGTAGTGGTGGCTGGCATAGAGCGTGGCAGTGACTGAAAGGGTGCATAGCGTGGCCAGGATTAGAAACAATGGGTAATGCTCAACAGCAATCAGGAACATTACAAGCCTGGAATGGGGAGGGTAGGCATCTTAAGTAGTGTGAGATGTGTTAGTACAAGTGACCAATGGGGAAAGGGTGGCCCAAAGCAGCCTATGTTGTTTGAATATGGAATATGGAGCTGGAAAAAAATACACATGCCCCACCCAGCTCCACATTCATGTATATTTTAAATATTTAGTTTATTGGAGCGGCCTGCAGTGATCCCTTTGAGGACTGCCTGATAAGTCACATGTTGATCAATTATGTCAAAAGGGTCCTCTAACAGGCATTATTTGAATATGCAAAGCCTGTTGCATTTTCTGCCTACACCAATATGGCAAGCAGTGCACTGCGAGCTAACAATAAGCATGCACTACCTGTGTGTCATATTGAAAGCTTTGATGATGTTTTGTGCCCAAAAAAGAACACAATGCCATGCAATTTCTAGGCTACAATGGTGTAGGAAAATACCAACTTTTAAAAAGTTAAATTATTAATAGCATGACCACTGCACTGGGCAAGAAACGGAAAAGATTAGCGCAGTAATCTAAGCGACACAAAGATAAGGGTTAAACCAAATGTATTTTAACTCAAAGTAAAGCTGCACCTACGGCAGACAACATTAATGTCCCGGCCCGGGACTAACAGGAATGCCCAGTCCGGGTCAGGGACGGTATTTAAAGGCCTCGAATATGAGTCCCAGCTGGAAGGACCTCCACCCATTACCATGGGAACTCGTACTCAACGGGTCCCACAGGGAGATCAATGGATGATCCCTCTTGATCGTCATGAGGGTTAACACAAGTCCACATTCTCCTCCTTTCCTTGTGTCTGCGTGGGTCTCACCCACCACAACCCAAAGATGTGCAGGGTAGATGGATTGGCCAAGCTAAATTGCCACTTAATTGGAAAAAAAGAATTGGGTACTCTAAATTTATAAAAGAAAAAAAAAGGTTGGAGGATGTACACTAAGGACCTGTGGTTTATGTAAAGTAGGCCACCAAGGGGATTCAGTCATATAAGTACTTTAAATAAAGTTGTATTATGGCAACTGTGACGTGGTTAATTTATTTTGACTAAATTATTGGATCCAATTTGTACCCTCTGACATGATGCAGTTGGTTTTTAAAGCTATTTCTTACAGAATTTAAATGATTTTTGTGCCTTTTTCGTCAATTTTATTTGGTGTTAAATGTGCATTTCATAAGAAGCTGTGCAATATGGGCGGCACGGTAGCACAGTGGTTCGCACTGATGCTTCACAGCGCCAGGGTCCCAGGTTCGATTCCAGCTTGGGTCACTGTCTGTGTGGAGCCTGCACATTCTCCCTGTGTCTGCGTGGGTTTCCTCTGGGTGCTCTAGTTTCCTCCCACAAGTCCTGAAAGACATGATGTTAGGTAATTTGGACATTCTAAATTTTCCATCCCTACCCGATCAAGCGGCGCAATGTGGTGACTAGGGGCGTTTCACAGTAACTTCATTGCAGTATTAATGTAAGCCTACTTGTGACAATAAAAGATTATTATTACATGCATTTTTACTTCAAAATTAGCAAAGAAATGTTTCATTTATGTAAGAGTCCAATATGTCTCTTGAAATGTCCTAAGTGCTTCATATAAAATGAATAGCTGTGAAGTGCAGTGACCATTATTGTATAAGCAAAAGGGTGGCCATTTTGAGCACAGCAGTCATGGTGTTTTCTGGGGCTAAGTTTTCAATTCTTTATCTCATCAATTTACAGTTGGCTTCAGAACCTGTTTGATGCTCAAAATTCACCTTGATAGGCATAAGACTTTTCAATGTTTGCCGCTCTAAAAATATTAACCACTACCTCCTGTTTTCTGTCCTTTAACCAACTTACTCTGTATGATCATTACTTCTGTTTCTTTCTTTAAAATATATTTTTTTCATAATTTTTTCCCCTTCACTCCTGAAGTGGTGAATTCTTGCTGGGATACAATTCCATACAATACAAGACAAACTACACATAAAATGTTAAGGGACATCAGGAATTTCAAAATCTGGAGCAGGGAGAAAAAAGGGAAACACGACACCTGACAAGATAAATCCCAAATCCCCCGTTAGTGTTTGTATCAATGGAACCACAGGTAATGCCCCAGTTCCCCTCAGAACCTCACCTGAGATCTTCAAGTGTGAGCTTAGACAGCAAGTATCAATAGACTATTAAATCATGGTGTGTATATGTGGTAAACCACTGTATTGTATTGTACTGTTGTATTGTTACATGCCTGGGCTTGTCCCTGCTGGCTCCGCCTGTGGCTTCTCCCCTCGGGCTCATGTATAAAGGTGGCCAGCCTCCAGCCCTGCCCTCATTCTGGGACCGGCTGCCAGCAGGTGTCTTTAAGGTGATTAAAGCCACAGTTTTTCGCCCGACTCCTCGTCTGTCATCAATTGCTAGTACATCAATTTAATCAGCTTAAAATTTTCAGATGGATCCATCGCTAAAACCTGATCGCCTGGAGCTGGACATCCAAGCAGCCAACGCCACTATTACGTTTGAACACTGGCTACGCTGCTTCGAATCGTACGTCGAGTCCTCCCTGATCGCCGTCGCCGAGACCCACAAGCTGCAAAACCTCAACTCCAAGGTGAGCCCGCAAGCATTCCTTATCATCAAGGACACTGACTCGTACGAGGATGCGATAATGCTGTTGAAAGGACAGTATGTTAAGGGAGTCAATGAGGTGTATGCTAGGCATCTTCTTGCCATAAGGCGACAGCACTCCAGAGAATCGCAAGCCGAATGTCTGCATGCATTGCGGGTACTCGGCTGGAACTGCAGTTGTAAGGCGATCGGCCCGCCCACCTTCCGAAGATCGCCTCCATCACCCTCGACCAGTCTCAACCTCATCACCTCGCCAAATCCATGATGGCAGTCCGGATCAACGGTCACGAGACGATCTGCCTGCTTGACTCCGGGAGCACAGAGAGTTTTACTCACCCAGATAGGGTACGGCGCTGCTCGCTCCCAATCTTACCCGTGACCCAGAAAATCTCCCTGGCTTCTGACTTTCATTCCATGGAAGGCCGTGGGTACTGTGCTGCAACCCTTACAGTACGGGGCGTTGAGTTCAAAGGATTCAAATTCTACATCCTCCCACAACTCTGCGCTGCCGTGCTACTAGGTCTTGACTTCCAGTGCCACCTCAAAAGTCTTACCCTGGAGTTCGATGGACCCTTGCCCCTCCTCACCGTATGTAGCCTCTCGACCCTTAAAGTCCCCCACCCCTGCTCTTCGCTAACCTCACTCCGGACTGTAAACCCGTCGCCACTAGGAGCAGACGATACAGTGCTCGGGACAAGGCCTTTATCAGGTCGGAGGTCCAGCAACTCCTGCGGGAAGGGATCATAGAGGCCAGTACGAGCCCCTGGAGAGCCCAAGTGGTGGTCGTCAAAACTGGGGAGAAGTATTGGATGGTCATCGACTACAGTCAGACCATCAACCAGTACACGCAGCTCGATGTGTACCCTCTTCCCTGCATATCTGACATGGTTAACCAGATTGCGCAGTACCGGGTCTTCTCCACCATCGACTTGAAGTCCGTGTACCACCAGCTCACTATCCGCCCGGAGGACCGCCAATACACTGCCTTTGAGGCAGATGGCCGCCTCTACCACTTCCTCAGGGTCCCCTTCGGCGTCACCAATGGGGTCTAGGTCTTCCAACGGGAGATGGACCGAATGGTTGACCAGTACAGGCTGCGGGCCACATTCTCGTATCTGGATAATGTCACCATCTGCAGCCATGACCAGCAGGACCATGACACCAACCTCCAAAAATTTCTCCACACCGCCAAGCTCACATACAATAAGAAGAAATGCGTTTTCCGCACAACCCGCCTAGCCATCCTTGGCTACGTTGTGGAAAACGGAGTCCTAGGGCCCGACCCCGACCGCATGCCCCGACTCCTGGAACTTCCCCTCCCCCACTGCCCCAAGGCCCTGAAGAGATGCCTGGGGTTCTTCTCCTACTATGCCCAGTGGGTCCCCAATTATGCGGACAAGGCCTGCCCACTCATTAAATCTACCCTTTTTCCCCTGACGGCTGAGGCCCGCCTGGCCTTCAATCGCATCAAAGCAGATATTGCTAAAGCCACAATGCACGCAGTAGACGAGTCCATCCCATTCCATCTTTGCCCTGGCCTCTACTCTCAACCAGGCGGGCAGGCCCATGATTTTCTTCTCCCGTACCCTCCAGGGCTCCGAAATTCGGCACTCCTCCGTCGAAAAGGAAGCCCAAGCCATTGTGGAAGCTGTGCGACATTGGAGGCATTACCTGGCCGGCAAGCGATTCACTCTCCTCACTGACCAACGGTCGGTTGCCTTCATGTTCAATAACACACAGCGGGGCAAGATCAAGAATGACAAGATCCTAAGGTGGAGGATCGAACTCTCCACCTATAATTATGATATCTTGTATCGACCTGGGAAGCTCAATGAGCCCCCAGATGCCCTATCCCGCAGTACATGTGCCAGGGCACAAGTAGACTGACTTTGGGCCCTCCACAATGACCTCTGTCACCCAGGGGTCACCCGGTTCTTCCACTTCATCAAGGCCCGCAACCTGCCTTACTCCATCGAGGAGGTCAGGACCATGACCAGGGACTGCCAGGTCTCCGCGGAGTGCAAACTGCACTTCTATCGGCCAGACAGAGCACACCTGGTAAAGGCCTTCCGCCCCTTCGAGCGCCTCAGCGTCGATTTCAAAGGGCTCCTCCCCTCCACTGACCGTGACGTGTACTTCCTCAACATCACATTTCTCTTTCGCCATCCCATGTCCTGACATGACCTCTGCCACAGTCATCAAGGCCCTGCACAGTCTCTTCACCTTGTTTGGTTTCCCCACTTATATCCATAGTGATCGGGGTTCCTCTTTCATGAGTGATGAGCTGCGTCAGTTCCTGCTTAGCAAGGGCATCGCCTCAAGTGGACTACCAGCTCCAACCTTCGGGATAATGGACAGGTGGAGAGGGAGAATGCGACGGTCTGGAAGGCCGTCCTTCTTGCCCTACGGTCTAGAAGTCTCCCTGTCTCCCGCTGGCAGGAGGTCCTTCGCGATGCGCTCCACTTTATCCGGTCGCTCCTGGGTACCGCCACCAATGTGACCCCTCATGAGAGGATGTTTGTTTTCCCCAGGAAGTCCACCTCAAGGGTCTCGCTCCCGTCCTGGCTGACGGTCCCATGGCCCGTCCTCCTCCGGAAGCATGCGAGGAGACATAAGTCGGATTCACTCGCCGAAAAGGTCCTTCTCCTCCATGCTACCCCCAATATGCCTACGTGGCACGCCAGGACGGACGGGAGGACACAGTCTCCCTTCGGGATTTGGTACCCGCAGGTTCCCCAGTGACCATCACCACTACCCCCGACCCTACACCGTCTTCCCCCATTGCTACTCATCTACTACAAGACGCAGAAGACGACACGCTCCTGGACACGCAGGCTTCAACACCTCATCCGACACCAATATCCACACCACAGCCGGGACTGAGGCGGTCACAACGGAAAGTCAAAGCCCCCGACAGACTCAATCTATACCTCAACCCGCCCACTTCACCCCCGCCGGACTCATTTTTTAACAGGGGGTGAATGTGGTAAACCACTGTATTGTATTGTATTGTACTGTGGTATTGTTACATGCCTGGGCTTGACCCTGCTGGCTCCAACTGTGGCTCCTCTCCTCGGGCTCATGTATAAAGGTGGCCAACCTCCAGCCCTACCCTCATTCTGGGACCAGCTGCCAGCAGGTGTCTTTAAGCTGATTAAAGCCATAGTTTTTCTCCCGATTCCTCGTCTGTCATCAATTGATGGTACATCAATATCAGAATCTGTTCTTGTTCTCACCTGATATTTACCTGTATACTTTCCAGCAGGACAGTGATTGACAGCAGGAACTTTAGATAATTTTAAGAAACATGTTTCATTCCTTTTCTCTTGGACCATTGTTCAATAGATACCAGTTTCCCTCCATAACTTCACCTAAGCAGCCATTCTTTATGCTTGAACATGGACAATAAGCATAATTAATCTATTCGACTTCAGTAGCATTAAAACCAAGGCCAACCTTGTCTTCACCAATGGACATACAGACACACCATCAGGAATGGGTGGCACGTTGGCACAGAGGTTAGCACTGCTGCCTCACAGCACCAGGAACCCGGGTTCAATTCCGGCTTGGGTCACTATCTGTGAGGAGTTTGCACATTCTCCCCGTGTCTGCGTGGGTATCCTCTGGGTGCTCTGGTTTCCTCCCACAATCCAAAGGTGCACAGGTTAGGTGGATTGGCCATGATAAATTGTCCCTTACTGTCAAGGGATGTGCAGGTTAGGTTATGGGAATAGGGGGGAATTGGGTACGGGTAGAGTAATCATTTGAAGTGTCAGTGCAGACTCGATGGGCCGAATGGCCTCTTTCTACACTGTATTTATTTTAGTACCTCCTCCAATGTCAATTTAAAACATAACATAGAAGACATTCTAAAAAAATGTATTGGTTCATTTATACTTAATTTTTACAAATATTTTTTAAAATCCTTTTCTGAGATAAATCAGTCTCGATTTCCAGTTGTCACTTAATTCAGGATCCAGCTCCAAGGGTGCTGATACATTGCCTCTGCTCATCACCCATTTCTAGCAACAAAACACTGTCTTGGATGATTGCCAGGCCCTTCTTCCCATGCAGTGAAATGCTAGGCTATGGTAGTTTCACAACCATTGCTATACTTACAATCCATTGCATGGAACTGGTCGGTCATCATGAATTTTAGTTCTGCTCAGCCCCCCAAGTTTAAATTAATGAAAGATAACTTTATGTATTCATATTGCATCATGGAGCAAAATTCTCATTCTGCCTCAGTATTGATCCACATTTTCTGGTCAATGCTTCTTCTTTGAAGTAGTAGCTTGAAATGCAACATTTAAGGTTGACATCCAGGTTTGTCACCCACCCTGTACAGCGTGCAGTGAAATGGAGTGAATTGAAGCTATTCCACCAAGGAAGGATCTTAGCAAGCAATGGTTCTCAAGATGTCCTGTGGTTTGGATCCCACAGTTGCACATTAGGAAATCCTTCAGCTTCCAGTTGTGTAACAATTGGTTGCAGCATGCATAAGAAGTTCTGATAGGGCTTGCAGAGAGCCATGTTTTAAAAGGTATGATGAGCCAGTCCGTTGATCCAGGGTTCTGTGATCATGTCCTGATTCTTGTTCCGACTGGTCAATGCTGATGAGAGGTAAGAAGCAGCTCTGGTGACTTATTGAGGAACACAACTGGAGTCATCGTTCTATTTTAGTTCCTTAGCAAAACAAATTTGGTGTGCATTGAAAAATAACCAACTTGTAAGTCATACATCTTTCCCGGGTTCAGATTCTGGACAAGCCCTTGGGAGGCACGGCAGCACAGTGGCTAGCACAGTTGCTTCACAGCTCCAGGGTCCCAGGTTCAATTCCCGACTTGGGTCACTGTCTGTGCGGAGTCTTCACGTTCTCCCCGTGTGTGCGTGGGTTTCCTCCGGGTGCTCCGGTTTCCACCCACAGTCCAAAGATGTGCAGGTTAGGTGGATAGGCCATTCAAAATTGCCCCGAGTGTCCAAAAAGGTTAGGTGGGGTTACTGGGTTATGGGGATAGGGTGGAGGTGAGGGCTTAATTTTCCAAGGGCTGGTGCAGACTTGATGGGCCCAATGGCCTGCTTCTACACTGTAAATTGTATAATTTCTATGATTTCATTACACTGAGTTGTTAAGGTTGCAGCAATAGAATGAGTCCCTTCTCTTTCCATCTCCTAGATGGTGGCAACAGGTATTAAAAAAATTAATTAGTCGGTTCAATGTGTGATTAACGTTTGAATGATTGTAAAATACAGGTTTTCTTATAAGTTTTAAAAGAAAAGAAAAGAAAATTTATTGCACTTAATACCCAATACATTTCTCCAACGCTCACAAACACATGCGTTCATGAGATTCACACAGGCACACAGAAGTAAGTTCCAAAAAAAGGCGTGTAGGTAAATGGATCAAGAGTCCCAAAAGAAAGTTAATCATTTATGAGTCCTGTAGATTGATGACTTGGACAGTTTCAGGCTGGGTTTGGTGATCTTTGCAGATTCTGCAATGACTGGCACCTTCTGTATCTTCTGGTGTCAGCAGCTGCTTGGTTTATATTAAAGATGCTGCCTGTGGTGTTTGACCAGTCAGGGTACAGGCAGCGCACACTTGCAGAACGGCTGGAGAGAGAGAGAGAGAGAAAGGGACCATGAGTCTTGTTCCTGTGGTTACCCACACATGACCTTTCTGCCCACTGACTCTGGAAATCAGTGTATTTTCAAACAAAGGGCTACCTTTCTGTCACAGGACCTTCCTTCATTACCTGGTCAGTTACCAAACATGGTCATAATGAGCTTAGTCCAGAGCCATTGTTTAAATGATTAGATTAAAATGATCGGTGTGGCTCTCTTCTCAGCCATGGTCCATTTTCCAAAGTAATTGAGTTTAACAGCCTGGTCCTCACCCACCATAATAACTAGATTATGTCTGAACATGCTCAGTCTGCAAGCATGACCTGTTGCTTCCTGTTACTTGACATTTCAACTCGCCATCTTGCTGTCATGCCCATATATCTGTTCTTGTCCTGCTGCAATTTTCCAATGAAACCCAACGCAAACTGGAGGAACAGCACCTCATCTTCGGATTAGGTATTTTATAGCCTTTTGGACTCAATATTGAGTTCAGCAACTTCAGACTGTGAATGTTCTCCTCCATCTTGCCCTCTGCCTTTTCATCCAAAATGTTTTTGCTCCAAAGCAACCCCTGTCCCCCTCAGGGCAACCTGTCACTTGTTCTTAACTTTTGCTTTCACACAGTGCTGACTTTTTTTCTGCTTTTTGACATATTCCTTTATTATTCCACATATTACCTGTGTGCCACTATCAGTACATTCTTTAGTCCTTAACACTGCCATTAGCACTTCCTTTATCTTTCACCCGAAACATCTTTTTCCAATCTCTCCTAGCTCATACCTATCCCAGGCCTCCTACTTTGCTCCACCTGCTTCATCCCTCCTAAACAGTATTTCTCCATCCGTTTAACTCTGAACAAGAGTCATGCAGACCCTGTTTTTCTCTCCACAGGTGCTGCCAGACCTGCTGGGTTTTTCCAGTATTTTTTGTTTTTATGATGTCTTAACATCTTTGGAGTAGTTCAGGACATAACAATTTACAGTTATTTAATGTTATTGTCCTGTGTGGGCTACTTACAGACAGCCCATCTCCATTTTAATAGTCTTGTAAATTGTCAGGTCCAGCAATGTAAATATTTGGCACCTTGAGACTCATTTGAATTTTTTAAAAAACTTACTATGTGGTTAACTCAATAAGTGGCTGGTTTAGCACCGTGAGCTAAACAGCTGGCTTATAATGCAGAACAACTCCAGCAGCGCGGGTTCAATTCCCATACCAGCCTCCCCGAACAGGTGCCGGAATGTGGCGACTAGGGGCTTTTCACAGTAACTTCATTGAAGCCTACTTGTGACAATAAGCGATTATTATATTTAAACAAATTCATTTTTGACATTAAACAGTATAAAATATAACAAAAATGTAATCAGTTAAATATATTATAAAAAGTGGTTTTAACAAGTGTTAATTAAAAAATAAATAAATTCAGAGTACCCAATTATTTTTTTTTCCCAATTGAGGGGCAATTTAGCATGGCCAATTCACATAACATGCGGGCAGCACGGTGGCGCAGTGGTTAGCACTGCAGTCTCATGGCGCCGATGTCCCAGGTTCGATCCCGGCTCTGGGTCACTGTCCGTGTGGAGTTTGCACATTCTCCCCGTGTTTGCGTGGGTTTCGCCCCCACAACCCAAATATGTGCAAGGTAGGTGGATTGAACACATTAAATTGCCCCTTAATTGGAAAAAATGAATTGGGTACTCTAAATTTTTTTAAAAATTCACCTAACATGCACATCTTTGGGTTGTGGGGGCAAAACCCATGCAGACACGGGGAGAATGTGCAAACTCCACACAGTGACCCAGGGCCGGGATTTTAACCCAGATCCTCAGTGCCGTAGTCCCAGTGCTGACCATTGTGCCACGTGTGCCTTAACAAGTGTTAATGCATGATTATTTACAATATTATTTACTATAAGCTGACGGTACTCAGATAATAGTAGTGGGTGCCTGGAATTCGCTGCCAGAGGAGGTGGTGGAAGCAGGGACGATAGTGATGTTTAAGGGGCATCTTGACAAATACATGAATAGGAGGGGAATAGAGGGATACGGATCCCGGAAGTGTAGAAGATTTTAGTTTAGACGGGCAGCATGATCGGCCCAGGCTTGGAGAGCCGAAGGGCCTGTCCCTGTGCTGTACTTTTCTTTGTTCTTTGTTCATTGTAATACTTGGGATATTTGTAGTCTGCCTATACTTCATCTGTGGACTTTGGAAGACTTGCTGTTCCATGTGCCTCTGCATCCCCATTTACAACCTACCCAGTAGCAGCTGTTGACTGAGCTGGGTTTCACTACTGTTTCCTCGCCTTTTCTTGTTCCTTAGGCATGCCTTAAGCTATCTTGGTCCTAAATTCAGCAATTCTGTCCCAAAACTCTTCGACCTCTCAACCCCCCCTCTCCTCCTGTAGGATCTCCCTTAAAACCTACAATGGATCATGGCATACAAGTTGATCTGGAGTATAAGCAACTATTTTCTGGCCCCAAAATCATGTTTCTGCAAATACTTGGCATGTACGTAGATCCCCCCCACCCCCCACCCCGTTCGGCCTCAGCATGCTAAACATTAGTAGCCTCTGTTTTTCACTCCGCAAATGGATGTTTTACTTACTTATAACTGGTGCAAGTGATCATGTAGGCAAAGGTGTGAAGATGAGTAGGAGTTTAAGACACGCTCACACAGACCAGACCCTGTGTGGTGAGCTACAATAATGGCAACCACCCATGCCCACTGTGGTAAACACCACTGGTAACACATTGCTTGTATTACGGTACTGCCACTGTATTACAGGTACCACAGTAAATCCCAGCCTGCTGGCTCCTTGATGTGACCATCAATTCACTCGAAGACACGTGGAGAAGTAAGCCGTGGTTTTAATCAGCTTAGAACTGAGCTTGCCTGTGACCGGTACAACACTGAAGGTGGCCCCGCAGGTCAGCAGCTCTTATACTTCCTGTAAAGGGGGTGGAGCCATGGGCGGAGCCCGTACATGCCCTAACATATCCCCTGTGGGTGAAGCCACACAATGGCCCATAGGTAGAGCCCACAGGGGTAATAACATAACAGTGCATTTGTGAATTATCAGTAATTATACATTCACCACATTCACCCCCTGTTTAAAAATGAAGTCCGGCGGGGGTGACGGGCTCATAGATTCAGTCGGTCCGGTGCCCGGATTGTACATTGCGACCGCCGAAGCACTGGTGTTGCAGCCGCTTCGGGTAGCTGTGGAAGTGGGTCCGGAGCAGGAACTGGCATGGACTCCGGGAGCAGCTCTTCCGGAGCTTCACTCCTGTGGACCGGTGTGGCGGGTGGGAGGGAGTGCAGGAACCATATAGGGGTGGGGGCGCTGAACATGGGAGGTTGGACGGGACATAGTGTGGGGGGTGCAGTAGTGGGAGTGGTGTTGGAGCCTGCGGGCGCCAGGTCCCGGAGGGAGACGGTATCTTGCCGGCCATCGGGGTGTTCGACGTACGCATAGTGTGGGTTGGAGTGCAGGAGCTGGACCCTCTCCACCAGGGGGTCGGTCTTATGGCTCCGAACATGTTTTCGGAGGAGGATTGTACCCGGTGTCATCAGCCAGGGCGGAAGCGAGGCCCCTGAGGTAGCTCCCCTAGGGAAAACAAACAAACGGTCATGAGGAGTCTGGTTTGTGGCCGTGCAAAGGAGGGACCTAATTGAGTGGAGCGCATTGGGGAGGACCTCCTGCCAGTGAGAAACTGGGAGATTCCTGGACCGCAGGGTCAGTAGGGCGGTCTTCCAGACCGTCGCATTCTCCCTCTCCACCTGCCCGTTTCCCCTCGGTTTATAACTGGTAGTCCTGCTCGAGGCGATGCCCTTACTGAGCAGGTACTGACGCAGTTCATCGCTCATGAACGACGAGCCCCTATCGCTGTGGACGTAACTGGGGAAACCAAACAGGGTGAAGACACTATGCAGGGCTTAAATGACAGTGGGGGTGGGCATATCAGGGCAGGGGATGGCAAACGGAAAGCGGGAGAACTCATCTATGATGTTAAGGAAGTACGTGTTGCGGTTATTGGAGGGGAGGGGCCCTTTGAAATCGATACTGAGGCGTTCAAAGGGCCGGGATGCCTTTACCAGGTGGGCCTTATCCGGTCGATAGAAGTGCGGTTTACACTCCGCACAGATTTGGCAGTTTCTGGTTATAGCTCTGACCTCCTCGGTGGAGTAGGGCAGGTTGTGGGCCTTGATATAATGGGCGAGCCGGGTGACCCCCGGGTGGCAGAGGTCATCGTGGATAGCCCGTTGTCGGTCATCTTGGCGCTGGCGCATGTGCCACGGGACAGGGCATCTGGGGGCTCGTTGAGCTTCCCAGGACGATAACTATATCGTAGTTATAGGTGGACAGTTCGAGGCTCCACCTCAAGATCTTATCATTCTTGATCTTGACCCGCTGCGTATTGTCAAACATGAAGGCAACCGATCGTTGGTCGGTGATGAGGATAAACCTCCTACCAGCGAGGTAGTGCCTACAGTGCCGCACGGCTTCCACGATGGCTTGGGCTTCTTTTTCGACCGAGGAGTGTCGAATTTCAGAGGTGGTGAGGGTGCGTGTAAAAAACGCTACCGGTCTGCCTGCTTGGTTGAGGGTGGCGGCGAGAGCGACCTCTGAGGCGTCGCTCTCCACTTGGAAGGGGACGGACTCGTCCACCGCGCGCATCGCAGCTTTGGCGATGTCCGCCTTGATGCAGTTGAAGGCCTGGCGAGCCTCGGCTGCCAGTGGAAAGAGGGTGGCCTTAAATAGTGGGCGGGCTTTGTCCGCATACTGGGGGACCCACTGGGCGTAATAGGAGAAAAATCCAAGGCACCTCTTCAGGGCCTTGGGACAGTGAGGGAGAGGGAGTTGTAGGAGGGGGCGCATACGTTCAGGGTGGGGCCCTAGGACCCCGTTTTCCACGACGTAGCCGAGGATGGCTAGCCTGGTTGTGCGGAAAACGCATTTCTCCTTCTTGTAGGTGAGGTTGAGTTTTTGGGTGGTTTGGAGAAATCGGTGGAGGTTGGCGTCGTGGTCCTGCTGATCATGGCCGCAGATGGTGACATTGTCCAAGTACGGAAACGTGGCCTGCAGCCCGTACTGGTCCACCATTCGGTCCACCGCTCGTTGGAACACCGAAACCCCGTTCGTGACGCCAAAGGGGACCCGGAAGAAATGGAAAAGGCGGCCGTCTGCCTCAAATGCCGTGTAGTGGCGGTCCTCTGGGCGGATTGGGCGCTGGTGGTACGCAGACCTCAGATCCACCGTGGAGAACACGCGGTAGTGCGCGATCTGATTTACCATGTCTGCAATCCGGGGAAGGGGGTACGCATCGAGTTGCGTAAACCAGTTAATGGTCTGGCTGTAATCAACCACCATCCAGAACTTTTCCCCGGTCTTGACGACCACCACCTGAGCTCTCCAGGGGCTATTGCTGGCCTCTATGACCCCCCTCCCGCAAGGGACGCTGGACCTCGGACCTAATGAACGTCCTGTCCTGCATGCTATACCGCCTGCTTCTGGTGGCTATTGGCTTGCAATCGGCGGTGAGGTTTGCGAAGAGTAGGGGGGGGGGGGGCGATTTTTAGGGTCGCGAGGCTGCATATGGTGAGCGGGGGCAGGGGCCCCCCGAACTTAAGAGTTAGGTTCCTGAGGTTGCAGTGGAAGTCGAGTCCCAAAAGGAGAGGAGCGCAGAGGTCTGGGAGCACATATAGTTGCAAATTAGCGTACTCAGCGCCCTGTATCGCTAGGGTTGCAGTAGTGCACCCTTGGATTTGCACCGAGCGCGACCCAGAGGCGAGGGATATGGTTTGTTGCGTCGGGAATATTGGGAGCGAGCAGTGTCTTACCATGTCCGGGTGAATGAAGCTCTCTGTGCTCCCGGAGTCGAAAAGGCAAGGTGTCTCGTACCCGTTAACCCGGACGGCCATCATGGAGCTCCAGAGGTGCTTAGGTCGCGACTGGTCCAGGATGACCGCGCTGAGGTGTGGGTAGCCGGCGGCGTGATCAGAGGTGCTGGGGCGGCCCTGCGATGGCTGTCCGTGTAGGTCGTACACGCCGAGCGGCGTAGCAGATGGCGGCCCCCGTTGGTAGAGCGTGGCGGGCGGTGAGGAAGATGGCACCCAAGATGGCGGCCCCCATGGATCGCACGTGGCCGGCCGCGTGGGGGAGGATGGCCAAGATGGCGGCCCCCATGAGTCGCACATGTTATGCGGAGGCGGAGTCGGCAGACACGCTGCCACCTTGCGGGGTCTGCGGGCCTGTGAGTCTGTGGATCGTGTCTGTGAGTTCGAGTTCTTAGACCTGGCCAGGCAGACCTTGGCGAAGTGTCCTTTTCGCCCGCAGGTGCCGCAGTTCGTGTTGCGGGCCAGGCAGTGCAGTCGAGGGTTTTGGGACTGGCCGCAAAAGTAGCAGGGTAGCCCCCCATGATGGGCGGGCGGCCGCGCGGCACAGACCTGGGGTAGTCTCGGGTCGGGGGACCACGAGGGGGTCGCGTGATTGGCCGGGAACGCAGTAAGGCTCTGAAAAGCGGCCTCCAGAGAGGTAGCCAGTTTTACCGTGTCGTCCAGGTCCTGGGCCCCTTTTTCGAGCAGGCGCTGTCTCACATAGTTCGATCGGACCCCCGCCACGTAAACGTCTTGGATGGCGAGCTCCATGTGCTGAGTGGCCGTAACGGCCTGGCACTTACAGTTGCGCGCGAGGGCTTTGAGGTCGCGTAGGTAATCATCTAGCGACTCCCCGGGGCGCTGGCGGCGAGTGGTGAAGACATGTCGCGCGTATACCTCGTTCACAGGCCGCACATAGAGGCGCTCGAGTAGTGCGAGGGCCTCTGTATAAGAAGCGGCTTCGCTGAGCTGGACAGAAATGTCATGGCTCACCCATGCGTGGAAGAGGCTCAGCTTCTATTCGTCAGTGACGGATGGCGTAGACGACGCGGCGAGATAGGCCTTGAAGCATCAAAGCCAATGTGAAAAAATGTATTTTGCCTCCGCGGCCTGTGGATCGAGTTCCAGTCTGTCAGGTTTGAGGGCTGATTCCATAGCAGTATTTTAAGCTGATTAAATTGATGCGACCATCAATTCACTCGAAGACACGTGGAGAAGTAAACTGTGGTTTTAATCAGCTTAGAAGTGAGCTGCCTGCGACCGGTACAACACTGAAGGCAGCCCTGCAGGTCAGCAGCTCTTATATTTCCTGTAAAGGGGGTGGAGCCATGGGCGGAGCCCATACATGCCCCAACATATCCCCTGTGGGTGAAGCCACACAATGGCCCATAGGTATAGCCCACAGGGTTAATAACATAACACAGTGCACTGGTGAATTATCAGTAATTATACATTCACCACACTCCTCCCAGCAGGCGACGTATAAAAGTGCATGCTCTCCTGCACAGCTCCCATTCTGGTTCCAGGAGGCAGAACATCTTGTGCAATAAAGCCTCGATTGTTTCACCATTCTCATCTCGTCTCGTAATTGACAGTACTTCACCCACACCGGTGGTTCACTTTTATACTCAGTGTATAAATTAACCCATTTTCAAAGTTTAACTGATCTGCTGTACCTTTTTAACCAAGCATTTAGTCACTCAGTTCTGGTGTAAGGTTATCAACCTGAAACCTTAATTGTGTTTCTCTCCATCGCTGTTACTTGACTAACATGTCCAGCATTTTTTATTTTTATTAAAAAAAAGAACACCAGTCTGCTCTCCCAGGTGTATGTAAATTGTTTCAGGGCACCATTTTGAATAAGAGCAGGGAGTTCTTCCCAGTTCCCTGGCCAATTGTCCCTCACGCAGATTAGCTGGTTATTTATTTCTTTGACTGTGAAATGCTGTGGGATATCCTGAGGCCAAGAAAGGTGTTATACAAGTCCTTATAAGTCCGTTATACAAGGATATACAAGTCCTTTCTTCTTTACTAGCATCAGCTCCAATTTATTCGGCCTTTTGGCTATAATAAAACATCAGGTCAAGCCCTTGATGAAGTGCAATGTCTTTTTTTGTCAGCTTGGATCTTGTATGTCTCTTGTGGAGACTATGAATTGGATTCAATTTGAATTTGAATTGTTTTTTGGAGCAAGAAGATGGATTAAGTCCACTCTGCACACTGGCTTTGTAATTATAAGAATGGAATTTTAAAAATTTAAAAAGAAATGTACAGTATGATGATTTCTCCTGCTTATTGAAAGTTAAAGGCCATCCTCCTTTCAATACAGAATGCAAAGAAGTCGGATTCTGACAACACTAAAGGAGCTGAATCATTGTGGGTCTGAAAACTGCTGCAGAAGCAGTTCCGTTTTCCCAGAACCCCGCCATGTAACATCAATATAGCTACAGATGTGGTAGTGAGAAAGGACTATCTTTAGTCACAGTTTGATCACAGGTAGATCCGACAGAAAGGAAAACTCAAGTGTCGGATATGGGATATGGAAGGAAAGCATTGTGTGGCGGCAGGGTGCACAAGGGAACAGCAGCATGTGTCTGTCATTTCCCACATGGGCGGGCTCCCACTCCTAACTGCCACTCCAGGAAGCGCCAAGCAGTGACAAGAGATTGCTCCCCAGGGAAGGAGCAATTGTTTGTGAGGAGGGAGGGGGAGAGGCCGAGGTTTCGCACCTCCTAACGTCCAACTGAACAGTGGCATTGCAGAGACCTCCGGCCCGGCAAAGCACATGACTTGGGAAGGTGCAGAAGAATTAGGCTGAAAAAAAATGGACAAAAATGAAAAACGTAATGGAACCCCCACCCCAGCAATGTCCAGATGTCGAGCTGGGTGGAAGATATGAGAAGCAGCTTGGAGTGGGGACGGGGAGGGACAGCCATGCTAAAAGAAAGCACCCCCTCCCCCTTCCTATGGTTGCGCCGAAATACACCCAGAGCCCGTGTGAAACGCACAGCAGCTCTGGAGAGAGAGGGAGGGCAGGAGAGTGGAAAGCCATGATTAGTTATGTAATGCTGGTCAAAGTGTTAAAAAATTACTCTCGCACAAAATAAAAACCAACTTCGTGTTTGACAGGAAAATAGATGACAAGATTCACCCTGCTTTTTAGTTTGGAATCGAAACTTGTGGGTAAAGCCCATAACGAGCAGCGTCCCACTGACCCTGCACGGTTAAAACGGACCCATTCCCCCCCCCCCCCCCCAGTGACAGCCACTGACAGTATCGCCGCTCTATTTAACTGCTTTCTGAATCCTTCCTCTGTTTGGCGGAAGTAAAGGCAGACTTGAAACCTCCCACACGGGCCGAGCGAGAAGGAAAAGTTTACCATCATGACAGGCTTGAAATATTGGTCGGAGACGGGTGCAGAGCAGAGGGGGGGATTGGGGGAGGGGTGCGGTAGGACCGTGCGGAATCCTCCTCCCAGACCTGCCCGGTGCCTGTGTTGTCAGCTAACGAGCCCCAACTGAGATCTGACACCGATTCCACGCCCAGATCTGTGGGATTAATTCAACAACCACGCACCCCGGCCTTTTTTTTAATGCATTCCCCAATATGTTGTACACTGTAAGCCCCCTTTGCATGGACCTCCCTTTGTTAGACAGATTTATTGGTTGGGTTTTCTTTCACAGTCGGCCCTGCGAACCCAGACACAGATTCTGACACCTGACTATCTCAATCTGCTCAAAGCCGCGGGCTCCACTCCGGCCCCGGGGTCCTAGCGCCGATCAAGCAAAGACACGGAAAAAAGAGGCAAGAACGATTAATTCAGCGAACTAAGTCACCATCATTCCACAAAACCCGACTCATCCTATAATTTTCTTATATTCTACTATTGTTTCTCATGCACAATATTAAAATGCAGTTTTGAAAACCCCTGAACTCTGATTTGATTTAGATTTATTGTCACGTGTACTGAGGTACAGTGAAAAGTATTGTTCTGCGTTCAATCCAGGCCGATCGTTCCATACGTGAAAAAACATTGGACATACGATAAATACGCAATTTAAATACATAGATACCAGGTGAGGCATATGGAGTATAGTGCTAACAACAGTAGAGAAGATGCTTAGAGTGATCAGTTTAGTCCATAAGAGGGTCATTCAGGAGTCTGCTAACAGTAGGGAGAAAGCTGTTTTCTAATGTGTTTGTACCTGTTCTCAGACTTTTGTATCTTCTGCCTGATGGAAGAGGTTGGAAGAGAGAATAATCCGGGTGGGAGGGGTCTTTGATTATGCTGCCCGCTTTCTCAACGCAGCAGGGGGTGTAGACAGAGTCAATGGATGGGAGGCAGGTTCGTGTGATGGACTGGGCTGTGTTCACGACTCTCTGAGGTTTCTTGTGGTCCTGGGCCGAGCAGTTGCCATACCAGGCTGTGATGCAGCCAGATAAGATGATTTCTATGGTGCATCTGTAAAAATTGGTAAGAGTCAATGTGGACATGCTGAATATCCTTAAGTTCCTGAGGAAATATAGACGCTGTTGTGCTTTCTTGGTCGTAGCGTCGACAGATTGTTGGTGATGTCTACACCTAGGAATTTGAAGTTGTTGATCATTTCCACCTCGGCACCATTGATGCAGACTGGGGTGTGTACAACACTGCTTCCTGAAGTCAATGACCAGCTCCTTAGTTTTGCTGACATTGAGGGTGAGATTATTGTTGTTGCACCATGCCACTAGGTTCTCTATCTATCTCCTGTACTCTGACTCATCATTCTTTGAGATCCGACCCACGACGATTGTGTCATCAGCAAACTTGTAGATGGAGTTGGAGCCGAATTTTGCATCTGCTGTGGACCGATTGTGGCGGTATGCAAATTGCACTGGATCAAGGCATTCTGGGAGTATGGAGTTGATGTGTCTCATGACCATTCTCTCGAAGCACTTCATAATGACAGATATCCAAGCCACTGGATGGTAGTCATTGAGGCATGTTGCCTGGTCCTTCTTTTGCAAGGTATGATGGTGGTCTTCTGAAAGCAGGTGGGAACCTCGGAGCAGAGTAGGGAGAGATCGAAGATGTCTGTGAACACACCCGCCAGTTGGTCCGCGCAGGATTTGAGTGCAAAACCGGGTACTCCGGCAGGACCCATTGCTTTCCGTGGGTTCACTTTCAAGTAGACCGATCTGACTTCTGAGGTTGTGACGGCAGGTATGGGTGGGGCTGAGGCTGCTAGGGCAGTTGACAAAAGTTTGTTGGCTTCCTGCTTGAAACGAGCATAGAGTTCATCGTGGAGGGGTGCTCCGTTTCTCTCTCCACAGATGCTCAGTCATTCCAGCATTTTCTGTTTCTATTTCACTATTTTCAGTATTCGCAGCAATTTGACTTCAGCATCAGTAATAATCCGTGACATTTTGGTTTAAAAAAAATAAGAATAGAATTCATGCTACAAGGACTTCCGGTGGCAGCATGTAGAGAGGAAGTTGCACGTTGGGTGGCTCCCGCTTGAGATGTATGTTTAGGAGGTTTGAAGTCCAGTCCCAGAGGTAGGTTTTGAAGAAAGAGAGATAATAAGTCGCTAAAGGATGCAAAACGGACTGCGAGGAGCAGTTGTGAAGAGGGGAGGAAGCGAGGAGTCGCGGTCGAGTGAGAGGCCCAGCAAAAACACTGGCAAGATGGCGGAGGCTGAACTGCATGGTGGAGCTAGACAAGCAATTTGCGAGGCATATGGAGACATTGAGGAAGGAGATGGCAGTCGCACTGAAATCGTTGGTGGAGGAGGCAATTGCCCAGGTGAGGGTAGCTGTGGCAAAGACATCGGCCGAGGTGAGAGAGCAGGGCGTGAAGATGAAGGAAGTGGAGGAGGCCGTGTCGCAGCACAGCGACCAGCTCACTGCGATGGGGACGAGCTGTGGAGGGGGTGGAGCCCAACAGAGGGCTTCAAGCAAAGCTCGAAGATTTGGAGAACCACTCGAGGCAGCACAATTTGAGAATTGTGGGCATGCCCGAAGGGGCAAAGGGCCCAAGGCCAACGGAGTACTTTGCTAAGATGCTGGCGGAGTTGATGGGGGAGGATGAGGACCCCTCCCGATATGAACTGGACCAAGCTCATCAGTCATTAAGGCCGAAGCCAAAAGTAAATGAACCACCAACAGCGGTAATTATCTGCTTCCATAGATACCACATGAAGGATAGGGTGTTAAGTTGGGTGAAGCAGAAGCGGGAGATACAGTGGGCTGGTGCTGGAGTTCGGATATACCAGGACTTGATGGTGGAGTTGGCGAAGAAACGAGCGGCATTTGGTCGAGTAAAGGCGACACTGTACAACAATTTGGTATGGTGTACCCAGCGAAGCTGAGGGTGACTTACAACAGCAAAGATTTTTATTTTGAGACGGTGGAGTTGGCTGAGGAGTTTGTGAAAGCAGAAGGCTTGGGACAGACGTGAGGAGTGGAACTGGAGAGAGGGCTGTGATTGGGGAGCTGGAAAATGTATAAATGTTATAACTTTCTTTTCATTGACTTGCATTGTAACTTACTTGACTTGTTATAGAATTTAAGTTTTTGTCTTTGTTGTGACGGTTATATGTCACTTTGTAGAATTGTATGGGTTGGATTGGGTTTTTTTCTGGGACTGTGTTAGGAGAGGGAATGCCTTGAGGAGGGGTCCCCGCACTAGCTAACTAAAGTCGGCTAGTGAACGGAGGTGAGGTGGGAGGAGGGCTGTGGACATTGGAGCCTGGTTAGCAGGTTTCAATGGGCCGGCAAGGTGAGCAAGTATTGAAGGGACCAATACTGGGTGAGGTTTTTTCAAGAGGAAGTACAGGGGGGATTCTGGGAGCATGGAAAGAGGGCTTGATGTTAACAATGGATAGGGGCAGGTCAGGCTCTTGGGACAGGACCCGGTGGTATGATGATGGTGGATAAGAAGGGGGGGTTGAGAGACCCCCTGTTAGGATAGTCGCTTGGAACGTAAGGGGGTTGAGAGGTCCAGTCAAAAGGTCAAGGGTGGTTGCGCATCTTAAAAGCTTGAAGGCCGATGTAGCAATGCTGCAGGAGACTCACTTGAGGGTGAAGGACCAGGTGAGACTTAAAAAGGGCTGGGTTAGCCAGGTGATTCACTCTGGATTTGATGGAAGGGCTCGAGGGGTAGCGGTAATGGTCAACAAAAGGGTACAGTTCCAAATGGTGGTTGCAGATCAAGGTGGTAGATATGTGATTGTGACAGGGGCGCTGGAGGGGAGGTTAGTGGTGTTAGTAAGTGTATATGGTCCCAATTGGGATGATGTAGGATTCATGAAGAAGGTGTATGGGGCCATCCCTGCCTTGGACTCACACAAACTGATAGTGGGGGGGACTGGAACTTGGTGCAGGAGCCAGTGTTGGACAGGTCACGGCCGCGCTCGCTGGTCCCATCAGGGGGGAGGGCGAAGGCCTTGGCTGGGCTAATGGTGAAAATGGGAGGGGTGGACCCTTGGAGGTTTCTGCAGTCGAGGGAGCAGGAATACTTGTTTTTCTCCGCGGTCCATAAGGTATACTCGCGGATCAACTTTTTTGTGGTGGGGAAGGCTCTTCTGGCTGGGGTTAAGGGGTCGGAGTACTCAGCAATTGCAATATCAGATCATGCTCCGCATAGGGTGGATATGGTACTGCAGAAGGGGGTAGTACAGAGGCCGGGGTAGAAATTAGATGTGGGACAGTTGGGGGACCGAGGGGTCTGTGACAAATTTGAAAAAGTAATTGAGGAATTTGTAGGTTTCAACTGTACGGGTGAGGTGTCGAAGGCAGTTGTCTGGGAGGCTCTAAAGGCAGCGGTGAGGGGTGAGGTGATCTTGTTTAAGGCTAGGGTGGACAAAGAGGAGAGGTTGGAGCGTCAGAGGATAAAAGATGCAATGTTGGTGGTAGATAGGAGTATTGCAGAAGATAGGGATCCAGCGAAGTTGGAAAAGAGGAAGGAACTACAGGTGAGCTTTGACCGACTAGCTACCAGGAAGGCGTTGCGCCAATTGAGGCGAGCAAGGGGCGCAGTTTACCAACATGGAGAGAACATGTTAGCTGGTCAGCTTCGGAGAGGTGACAGCAAGAGAAATTGTTCAGGAGAGGGACAGGGAAGGGAAGTTTTTTTTTAAAAAATGTAAATTTTTTTTTTGAAAAATTAAATTTTCTTTTTTAAATTTAGAGTATTCAATTCATTTTTTCCAATTAAGGGGCAATTTAGCGTGGCCAATCCACCTACCCTGCACATCGTTTTGGGTTGTGGGGGCGAAACCCACGCAAACACGGGGAGAATGTGCAAACTCCACACGGACAGTGACCCAGAGCCAGGATCGAACCTGGGACCTCGGCGCCATGAGGCAACAGTGCTAACCCCTTGCGCCACCATGCTGTCCAAGGGAAGGGAAGTTGGTGGTGGCCCCAGATCAGATTAATAAGGTCTTGAAGGAATTTTATGAGAGATTGTGTCGGTCATGGAATTACAGTGCAGAAGGAGGCCATTCAGCCCATCGAGTCTGCATCGGCCCTTGGAAAGAGCACCCTACCCAAGCCCACACCTCTACCCTATCGCCATAACCCAGTAACCCCACCCAACCTCTTTGAACACTAAGGGTAATTTATCATGGCCAATCCACCTAACCTGCACATCTTTGGACTGTGGGAGGAAACTGGAGCACCCAGAGGAAACCCACGCACACACGGGGAGAACGTGCAGACTCCGCACAGACAGTGACCCAAGCCGGGAATCAAACCTGGGACTCTGGACCTGTGAAGCAACTGTGCTAACCACTATGCTACCGTCTGCCCCCAGGTCGGAGCCACCTGGGGAAGACTGGAAGATAGAAGAATTTCTAGATGGGCTGGAGTACCCGAGGTTAGGTGAGGGGGACAGGGCTACATTGGAAGGGGTGATAGTGGAGTAGGAGATAAAAGATGGTCTTGGGAGGACGCAGTCGGGAAGGTGGCAGGGCCGGATGGGTTTCTGGCGGAATATTACAAAAAATTCAAGGATAAGCTGGCACCGCTGATGGTGGGGAGGTTCGAGGAGGCGATAGGGAAGTGGATGCTACCATAAACCTTGGGGCAGGCATTGATTTCCCTGTTGCTTAAGAAAGATAAGGATCCGACGGAGTGCGGGTCATAAAGGTCCATATCACTTTGAAATGTAGGCGCAAAGGCATTGGTGAAGGTACTGGCAGGTAGGCTGGAGGAATTCCTCCTGAAGGTGATAGTGAAGATCAGACGGGGTTTATGAGAGGGAGGCAGCTCTTTTTGAACATTAGGTGGGTATTGAATGTGGTTATGGCACCGGCGGAGGGGAAGGAAACAGGTGGTTGTGGCATTGGACGGCGAGAAAACATTTGACCGGGTAGCATGGGGGTACTTGATGGCATTTCTGGAGCGGTTTGGGATTGGACCACGATTTGAGGACTGGGTAAAGTTATTGTATAAGGAGCTGAGAGCGAGTGTTCGCACAAATAACATCAGCTCCGGATATTTTTCTCTCCACCGCGGGACTAGGCAGGGATGTCCTATCTCCCCCCTGTTGTTTGCACGTGTGATTGAGCCATTGGCTATACGTTAAGAAGTTCGGGGATATGGAAAGGGATAGTTCGGGGGGGGGAGGGTGGTCGGGGGGGGGGCAGCGGTGGGGGGGCTGCCATTCTTTAGGGAAACAACTCACTTTAGATATCTGGGGTGCAGGTTGCTCAGGATTGGGGGGGGGCTCCGTTGGTGCAACATTTCTAGTTTGGTGGGGAGGGTGACAGTTGATCTGGCAAGGTGGGATAGTCTTCCTCTGTCACTGGCCGGTCGGGCACAGGCGATTAAAATTAACGTGTTGCCACAATTTTTGTTTATTTTCCAATGCCTGCCGATTTTACTGCAAAATGCATTTTTTAGAGAGATTGAAAGAATGATTACCTCGTTCATATAGAGAGGAAAGGTGGTCAGAGTAAGAAAAGTGCTGCTGCAGAGGGGAAGGCAGGCACGGGGTTTGGGTCTTCAGAACCTGATGTATTATTACTGGGCGCCGAACGTGGAGAAGGTGCGGAGCTGGGTCAGAGGGGTTGATTCCCAGTGGTTCAGAATGGAGGAGAGTTTGGGTAGGGGGTCAGGATTGAAGACGCTAGCAACAGCGCCCCACCTGATGGCCCTGGGGAGATACTCAGGGAGTCCGGTAGTAATGGCATCGTTGAGAATTTGGAGGCAGTTTCGCCAACACTTTCGGTTGGGGGCAGGGTTAAGGGAAATGCCGATTCGGGGGGGACCACAGATTTGAGCCAGGGAAGTGGGATAGAAATTTCGGAGATGGGCGGAGAAGGGAAGTAGGACAGTAAAAGATTTGTTTCTTGGGGGGCAGTTTGCAGGATTGAAGGAGTTGGGAGCGAAGTATGGGCTGGAGCAGGGGGAAATGTTTAGATAAATGCAGGTTCGAGACTTTGCCAAAAAGCAGATACAGTATTTTTCGGTGGAGCCGGCCTCCACATTGTCGGAGGAAATGCTGACAACAGGGGGACTGGAGAAGGGAGTAGTGTTGGTGGTTTACGGGGCTATTTTGGAGGAGGAAAAGGCACTGCTGGAAGGGATCAAAGAAAAGTGGGAGGAAGAGTTGGGAGAGGGTATGGAGGAGGGGTTCTTGTGTGAGGTGCTCCGGAGAATCAACACCTCGAAGTCGTGCGTGAGATTGGGGCTGATACAGCTGTAGGTGGTGTATAGAGCACACCTCACAAGGGTGAGGTTGAGCCGGCTCTTTGAGGGGGTAGAAGATGTATGTAAACTGTGCGTGGGGGGCCCCGCAAGCCACGTTCATTTGTTTTGGTCCTGTCCAAAGCTGGAGGACTACTGGAAGGTTTTTTTTAGGGTAATCTCTAAAGTGGTGCACATGAAATTTGACCCAGGCCCTCGGGAGGCCATATTCGGGGCATCGGACCAGCTGGTGTTGGGAGCGGGTGCGGAGGCAAATGTTGTAGCCTTCGCCTCGTTGATTACCCGAAGGCAGGTCCTGTTGGGGTGGAGTTCAATCTCTCCATCCTGTGCCCTGGCGTGGTGGGGGGGTCCTGTTAGAATTCTTCACTCTTGAGAAGGTTAAGTTTGAACTGAGGGGAAGAATGGAGGGGTTCTACAATTCATGGGCATAATTCATTATGCACTTTCAAGAATTGGATGTCATTAAACATTAGTGGGGGTGGGGTTGGGGGGGGGGGGGTTGGGGGGAGTGGGACTGTATCTGTTAACGGTGACTATGGGTAATTCCTGTGATGCGACCATCAATTCACACAAGACAATTAGTAGAAGTGAACTGTGGTTTTAATAAACTAGATCTGTGCCTGCCTGCGACTATTCTGTACTGAGTGCCGCCTACAGTCTGCAGATTTATATACCACCCCCAAGGGGGCGGAGCCACAGGCGGAGCCCACAAGGGCATCAACATAATACAATACAATATAGTGGTGAATTGCAGTAGCAATACGTTCACCACATTCACCCCCTGTTAAAAATTGAAGTCCAGTGGGGGTGAAGTGGGCTCACATATCGAGTCTGTCTGGAGCCTTGATCGTTATCTCTGATCGCCTCAGCTCCGGCTTCGCTGCGGGCATGGGTGTTGGGCTCGTCGACTACGGGAGCGTGTCGTCTGGATCTTCATCACAGTGTGTCGGCGATGGGGGAAGGGGGGGGGTGGTATAGGCCGTGTAATGGCGGGGGTGGTATTCCGGATCCCCAGGGGGGCAGCTGGTAGCCCGCTGTGAGGGATTTGGTTGGTGGTGATAGGCGGTTTATGGGGGGGGGCCACAGGTGATGGTCGCTGGGGAACCGGCGGGTGCCAGATCCCGGAGGGATTCTGTATCTTGTCATCCGTCGTGGTGTGCCACGTAGGTATACTGAGGGTTGGCATGTAGGACCTGGACCCTCTCGACCAGGGGGTCGGACTTATGGCTCTTCACGTGCTTCCGGAGGAGGGCAGGCTCCGGTGCTGTCAGCCAGGACGCAAGCGAGACCACAGAGGTGGACTTCCTGGGGAAGGCAAATAGATGGTCGCGAGGGGTCTCGTTCGTGGCTGTGCAGAGGAACGACCAAATGGAGTGAAGTGCATCGGGGAGGACCTCCTGCCAGCAGGAAACCGGGAGACTTCTAGACCGTAGGGCCAGAAGGACGGCCTTCCATACCGTCGCGTTCTCCCTCTCCACCTGTCCATTTCCCCGAGGGTTGTAGCTGGTAGTCCTGCTCGAGGCAATGCCCTCACTGAGCAGGTACTGATGCAGCTCATCACTCATAAACGAGGAGCCCCGGTCACTGTGGACGTAAGTGGGGAAACCGAACAGGGTGAAGGTGCTGTGCAGGGCCTTAATGACAGTGGCTGCGGTCATGTCGGGACAGGGGACGGCAAAGGGGAAACGGGAGCACTCGTCAACGTCGACGCTGAGGTGCTCAAAAGGGCGGGAGGCCTTCACCAGGTGGGCCTTGTCTGGCTGAAAGAAGTGCGGCTTGCACTCCGCGCAGACTTGGCAGTCCCTGGTCATGGCTCTGACCTCCTCGGCGGAGTAGGGCAGGTTGCGGGCCTTGACGAAGTGGAGAAGCCGGGTGACCCCCGGGTGACAGAGGTCATTGTGGATGGCCCGAAGTCAGTCATCTTGCGCGCTGGCGCATGTGCCGCGGGACAGGGCATCTGGGGGCTCATTGAACTTCCCAGGACGATACACAATATCGTAATTATACGTGGAGATTTCGATTCTCTACCTCAAGGTCTTATCATTCTTGATCTTGCCCCGCTGTGTGTTGTTGAACATAAAGGCTACCGACCGTTGGTCGGTGACGAGGGTAAACCTCCTATCGGCTAGGTAGTGCCTCAAATGCTGCACAGCTTCCACGATGGCTTGAGCTTCCTTCTCGACAGAGGAGTGTCGAATCTCGGAGGCGTTGAGGGTATGGGAAAAGAAGGCCACGGGCCTGCCTGCCTGGTTAAGGGTAGCGGCCAGGGCGACATCTGACACATCGCTCTCTACCTGGAAGGGGATGGACTCGTCCACCGCGTGCATCGCGGCCTTTGTAATGTCTGCCTTGATGTTGCTGAAGGCCAGGCGGGCCTCAGTTGTCAGGGGAAAGATGATGGCTTTGATAAGTGGGCGCGGGCTTTGTCCGCATAGTTGGGGACCCACTGGGCATAATATGAGAAGAACCCCAGGCATCTTTTCAGGGCCTTGGGCAGTGGGGAAGGGGAGTTGCAGGAGGGGGTGCATACGGTTGGGGTCGGGCCCTAGGACTCTGTTTTCCACGACATAGCCGAGGATGGCTAGTCGGGTTGTGCGGAAAACGCATTTCTCCTTGTTGTAGGTCTGATTGAGGGCTTGGGCGGTTTGGAGGAACTTCTGAAGGTTAGCGTTGTGGTCCTGCTGATCATGGCCGCAGATGATGACATTATCCAAGTACGGGAACATGGCCCGCAGCCCGTACTGGTCAACAATTCGGTCCATCGTTCTTTGGAAGACCGAGACCCCATTGGTGATGCCGAAGGGGACCCTGAGGAAGTGGAAGAGGCGGCCGTCTGCCTCAAAGGCAGTGTAGTGGCAGTCTTCCGGGCAGATCAGGAGCTGGTGGTATGCGGACTTCAGATCTACCGTGGAGAAAACCCGGTAGTGTGCAATCTGATTAACCATGTCCGCTATGCGGGGAAGGGGGTACGCATCGAGTTGCGTGTAACAATTTATGGTCTGGCTGTAGTCTACAACCATCCGGTTCTTTTCCCCGGTCCTGACGACCACAACTTGGGCTCACCAGAGGCTATTACTGGCCTCGATGATCCCCTCCCTCAAGAGCCACTGGACCTCCGACTTCATAAGAGTCCTGTCCTGGGCACTGTACCGCCTGCTCCTGGTGGCGACGGGTTTACAGTCGGAGGTGAGGTTTGCGAAGAGTGAGGGAGGGGCGAGGCTACATACGTTGAGAGGGGGTAGGGGTCTGCCGAACTTTAGGGTCAGGCTTCTGAGGTTGCACTGGAAATTCAGTCCTACCAAGAAAGGAGCGCAAAGATGGGGAAGGACATAGAGTTTAAAATTGGCGTACTCGGCGCCCTGTATCGCGAGGTTCGCGACACAGTACCCTCGGATCTGCACTGAATGTGATCCGAGGGAGATTGTTTGGCACGCGGGGGAAATCTGGAGGGAACAGCACCTTACCGTGTCCGGATGGATAAAGCTCTCCGTGCTCCCGGAGTCAAACAGACAGGGCGTTTCGTGCCCATTGACCCGGATGGTCATCATGGAATTCTTGAGGTGCTTGGGCCGTGACTGGTCGAGAGCTATGGTGCCGAGCTGCGGGTAGCCGGCGTGGTCGGTGGTAGCGAGGTGGTCCCTAGATGACGGCCAAGATGGCGGCCCCCGTCGGTCGCACGTGTCGGGCAGCATTGAAGATGGCGGCCAAGGGAGTGGGCCCCATCGGTCGCATGTGTCGGGTGGCGTTGAAGATGGCGTTGAAGATGGCGGCCCCCATGAGTCGCATGTGTCGGGCGGAGTTAAAGATGGTGGCCCCCACGGATAGCACAAGGTGGATGACGCGTCAGAAGGGGGCGGTACCGGCAGACATGCAGCCATGCACATGTTGGGCTTGCGATTTTGGAACTTTGGGTCGGGCCAAGCAGACTTTGGCAAAATGTCCTTTCTTGCCGCAGTCGCTGCAGGTCGCATTCCGAGCTGGGCAACGCTGCCTAGGGTGCTGGTTCTGACCGCAGAAATAGTAAGACGGCCCCCTGGATTGGGTGGGCAGCCGTGCGGCACAGGCCTGGGACACCCTCGGGTCAGGTGATGGGCGCACCTCCGGCGCCCACGAGGAAATCGCGTGGTCGGAGGGGAAAGCATATAGGCTCTGGAAGGCCACCTCTAATGAGGTGAATAGTTTTACCGTCTCTTCTAGGTCGAGGGCGCCCTTTTCGAGCAGGCGCTGTCTGACATAGTTGGACCGGACTCCAGCCACATAGGTGTCCCGGATGGCGAGTTCCATGTGCTGCGAGGCCGTGACGTCCTTGTAGTTACAGTTTCGAGTGAGTACCCTCAGGTCGTGTAGATATTCCTCCAACGATTCCCCGGGGCGTTGGCGACGTGTGGTGAGGAGATGCCGTGCGTACACGCCGTTCACCGGCCTCACGTAATGTCTTTTCAGGATCGCGACCACGTACGCAGACGCGGTCACGTCTTCGATTAGTACCGAGATTCTGTGGCTTACCCGGGCGTGGAGGAGACTCAGCTTGTGTGCCTCGGTGACGGCGGGCGAGGAGGAGGCGGCGAGGTAGGCCTCAAAGCAACGGAGCCAGCGTGAAAAGATTCCTTTGGCTTCAGCTGCCTGTGGGTCGAGTTCCAGTCGATCAGGTTTGAGGGCGGATTCCATTGCGATATCTTAGCTTATTAAACTGATGCGACCATCAATTCACACAAGACGATTAGTAGAAGTGAACAGTGGTTTTAATAAGCTAGATCTGTGCCTGCCTGCGACTGCTCTGTACTGAGTGCCGCCTACAGCCTGCAGGTTTATATACTACCTCCAAGGGGGCGGAGCCACAGGCGGAGCCCACAAGGGCATCAACATAATACAATACAATACAATACAATACAGTGGTGAATTGCAGTAGCAATACGTTCACAACATCCTGATTCCTTTTTGTATTTTTATTTGATGTTTATGTTAACATGTGGGCTGTTGTCTGGGGTTTGGTGGGAAGATGGGCTCGTTGTTGTTGATGAGGGGATTGACATTGTATTCGTTACTGCTTATTGTTTGTTGGTGGGTGTAAGTCTGGAAGAAAATGTGAAAAAGGAGGAGAATAAAAATATTAAAAAAAAAGAATTTCTGATACAACTGAGAATGTTGTCCCACGAGTAAATTTTACAATTCTATTCCAAGCAGTAACCCACAATCAACATTGAGACAAATTACTACATTGTTTTGGTGGTGTTTGTTGAGAGAATATATTCCAAGAAAATCTCATTGTACTTCTTCAGCATGCCACTGGGACCTTTAATATTTTCTTGAATTGGATACAGCTAAAGTCTCAGTTTAGTTTAACATCCAAAGAGCAACCCCTCCAACAATTAAATATTTTCTCTGTACTTGTGTCAGCCTAAACTGATGGTAGGGAAGATAATGGGATCCTTGTAACAGAATCCAACATCTCGACTACTTGCTGGTGGAGATTTATTTCAGAATTCAAATTCAACCATCTACCGTGGCAAGGTTTGGATCTGGAACCCCTGACCTTTACTGCATGGTGGCACAGTGGTTAGCACTGCTGCCTCACAGCTCCAGGGACCCGGGTTTAATTCCAGCCTCAGGTGACTGTCTGTGTGGGGTTTTCACTTTCTCCCCACGTCTGTGTGGGTTTCCTCTAGGTGCTCCGGTTTCCTCCCACAGTCCAAAGATGGGCAGGTTAGGTGGATTGGTCATGCTAAATTGCCCCTTCGTGTCCAAAAGGTAGCATTACTAAGTTATGGGGCTAGGGTGGAGGTGTGGGCTTAAGTAGGGTGCTCTTTCCAAGGTCCGGTGCAGACTCAATGGGCTGAATGGCCTCCTTCTGCACTGTAGGAATTCTATGATTCTATGATTGCTCTAGGTGTGTGCTTTACCAGTTCAGTGATCTATATCTTCAAAAACAGAGGTTATAACTCAAGGAAGAATGAAGAAGGTGTTAATAGTATGTTAATTATGTTTAATTATATGCAGGCGATGGGCATTAACTGGGCATTCGCTTGAACTGCCTAAAATTGGCATAGACTAAAACTGCTCTCACTCCTTCCCCTACCTCCCTGAACCACAATTGGGTTCCCCTTGTCCTCCCCTTTCAATGTTTATGCATCGCACTGGATGGACATGTGAGTGGACCCGGGGGGGGGGGGGGGGCATAGCGCCCGCAGAGGAGGCTGATGCAGGGTTACTAGTTGATGAGGTGTGCGAGCGGGTGATGGCTGCCATCCTGGGGTATGTGGAACTTAATGATATGGGGGAGGTCTCAGCTGCCACACTGTGGGAGGTGCTTAAGGCAGTGGTTAGGGTGGAGTTCATTTCAATCCAGGCGCACTGGGAGAAGTAGGAACCAGCAGAGATGGCAAGGCTGCTGGACGAGATTTTGCGGGTGGACAAGAGGTACTCGAAGGCCCCGGAGGCAGGGTTGCTGAGGGAGAGACAGAAGCTCAAAATGGTTTTCGTGCTGGTGTCCACGTGAAAGGCAGTAGGGCAGCTGTGGAGGGCCAGAGAGGCAGTGTATGAGTACGGGGAGAAGGCTAGTAGGAAGCAGGAGGCAGCGAGGGAGATTAGAAGGGTGAAGGACGGGATGGGGAGAGTGGTACTGGACCTGGGTGGGGTGAATGGGGTATCTGAGGAGTTTTACAGGTGGTTATATGAATCGGAGCCCACGGCGGGGGGGGGGGGGGGGGGGGGGATGAGGCGGTACTTGGATGGGTTGCAATTTCCCAAGGTGGAGGAGGAACTGTTGGAGGGCCCCTGGTGGAGTTGTGGAGAGTATGGGGGAAGGCCCCGGGCCCGGATAGGTTCTCGGTGGAATTGATGCACTATCAATTACGATGAGACGAGTACAAGGTAATCGAGGCTTTATTACACAGAGATGTGTGGCCTCCTACAGCAGCTTACGAAATGGCTGCTGTTCAGAGAGCACACACATTTATGCTCCACCTCCTGGGCGGAGCCAGCAGGCAGGGATCTACCCCCGTACCTGTAGTACAGGGGCCTTACCGTAATACCCATATATACAATATAATACAACCGTGGTGACTACCACATTCACCCCCTGTTAAAAATGAGTCCAGCGGGGGTGGTGGAAAACTATATACATACAGATTGGTTTTAAAATTACAGAGAAAGTTACATATTTAGATGATCGGGTGTCTTGATCTGTCGTTGAGAGTGCCGCAGTGCTGGTGGCGACTCAGGCGTTGGCTTGGTCTTCGGTGACTCCGAGAGCGTGTCGAAATCCTCTTCATCCCCGGGTGGGAGCAAGGGGAGTACGGATTGTCCTGGAGTGGGGGCTGCGGTGGGGTGCGCCGGGGGAGGGGAGGGTGGCGCCAGGGCAGGGGGGGACGGGGGACCCAGCTGGTGCCAGATATCTGAGGGAGACTGTGTCTTGGCGGCCGTCGGGGTACGCTATGCAGGCGTACTGCGGGTTCGCATGGAGTAGCTGTACCCTCTCAACCAACGGGTCCGCCTTGTGGAGCCGCACGTGCTTGCGGAGGAGAACGGGTCCTGGAGCTGCCAGCCATGTTGGGAGCGAAACCCCGGAGGTGGACTTCCTGGGAAAGGCAAAGAGACGTTCATGGGGGCTTTCGTTGGTCGCAGTGCACAGGCGCGACCAAATGGAGTGAAGTGCGTCGGGGAGGACCGCCTGCCAGCGGGAGGCCGGGAGATGTCTGGACCGTAGGGCCAGCTGGATGGCCCTCCAGACCGTCCCATTCTCCCGCTCCACCTGCCCGTTTCCCCTGGGGTTGTAGCTGGTCGTCCTGCTCGAGGCAATGCCCCTGTTGAGCAGGTACCGGCACAGCTCCTCGCTCATAAATGAGGATCCCCGGTCGCTGTGGACGTAGGTGGGGAAACCGAACAGGGCGAAGATGGTGTTGAGGGCTTTGATGATGGTGGCAGCCATCGTATTGGGGCTTGGAACGGCGAAGGGGAATCGGGAATACTCGTCGACCCACATTAAGAAAGTACGTGTTGCGGTCGGTGGAGGGGAGGGGCCCTTTGAAGTCCACGCTGATGCGTTCAAAGAGGCGGGAGGCCTTCATCAGGCGCGTGCGGTCTGGCCGGTAGAAGTGCGGTTTACACTCCTGGTTGAGGGTGGCGGCCAGAGTGACGTCTGTGCATCGCCCTCAACTTGGAAGGGGAGCGTCTCGTCGACCGCGTGCATTGCGGCCTTGGCGATGTCGGCTTTGATACGGTTGAAGGCCTGGTGAGCCTCGGCCGTCAGTGAAAAAGCGGTGGATTGAATGGGTGGGCAGGCCTTGTCCGCATAGTTTGGGACCCACTGGGCGTAATACGAAAAGAACCCCAGGCAACGTTTGAGGGCCTTGGTGCAGTGGGGGAGGGGAAGTTCCATGATGGGGCGCATGCGATCGGGGTCGGGCCCCAGAACTCTGTTCTGAATCACATAGCCGAGGACGGCTAATCGGTTTGTGCTGAACACGCACTTCTCCTTGTTGTAAATTAGGTTGAGGATTGTGGCGGTGTGGAGAAATTTGGAAAGGTTAGCGTTGTGGTCCTGCTGGTCGTGACCGTAGATGGTGATGTTGTCCAGGTGCGGGAAAGTGGGCCGCAGCCACTCGGTCCATCTCCCGTTGGAAGACCGAGACCCCATTGGTGATGCCGAAGGGAACCCTAAGGAAATGGTAAAGGTGGCCGTCTGCTTCAAATGCAGTGTATGGGCGGTCCACCTTACGGATGGGGAGCTGGTGGTAGGCAGATTTCAGGTACACTGTTGAGAAGACCTGGTACTGTGCAATCTGATTGACCATATCAGATATGCGTGGGAGGGGGTACGCGTCGAGCTGCGTGTACCGATTGATGGTCTGACTGTAGTCAACGACCATCCTGTTTTTCTCTCCGGTTTTCACCACTACCGATGTGTTGGATGTTCTGGATCACACACAGGTCACCAACACTTGAAATAGTGCAAAACTATTTTTTTGAATCATTAACTGTTTAAACATACTCAGACTGTGGGTGAATGCGATACTAGCTTTAACTAAAGATCCTTGCCTTGTCCTAACCAGTCGATGCACTCAGCACATGGTGAATGTCTGTGTTACAGGCTGTGAGCTCTGTCCTCCTAGCTAGCTGCAACTCGAATGAGCGGGAACTCTGATGCCCCCTGTCTTTATAGTGCGTGTGCTCTCACTGGTGATTGGCTGCTGTGTTGTGTCTGTTGATTAGTCCCACTGTGTGCCCATCAGTGTGTGTCTGCACCATGATATACTGGTGTATATTATGACAACTACCACTTGGGCTCTCCAGGGGCTGTTGCTGGCCTCAATGGTACCTTCCTGCAGCAGCCGCTGGACCACAGACCTGATGAAGGTCCAGTCCTGGGCGCTATACCGTCTGCTCCTGGTAGCGACAGGTTTGCAATCCAGGGTGAGGTTTGCAAACAGGGAAGGCGGGTCGACCTTAAGGGTCGCGAGGCCGCAAACAGTAAGGGGTGGTAGGGGCCTGCCAAATTTCAGGGTTAGGCTCTGGAGGTTGCACTGGAAGTCCAGGCCAAGTAGTAAGGCAGCGCAGAGGTTGCAGAGGCCGTAAAGCCGGAAGCCGCTGAACACTATGCCCTGGACGGTGAGGTTGGTGATGCAGTACCCCCGGATCTTCACGGAGTGGGATCCGGAGGCCTGGGAGATTCGGTGGTTAGCGGGGTGTACCGCGAGGGAGCAGCACCTTACCGTATCAGGGTGGATGAAGCTCTCAGCGCTCCCAGAGTCCAGAAGGCAGGATATCTCGTGCCCGTTGATCTTCACCTTTGTCGAAGCGGTCGCGAGATTGTGCGGTCGAGACTGGTCGATCGTGACCAAGGCGAGACGCGGCTGGTCGTCGGCGGTTGCAGGTGATGAGCGGCCCAATGAGGTGCCCGAAGGGCACGGGTCCTGAGGTGGGTACGATGGCGGTGCCCACGGGCCGCACGTGTCCTGGGGCAGGCAAGATGGCAGTGCCCGTTGGTTCTGAGGCAAGCAAGATGGCGGCGCCCACGGGCCGCAAGTGTTGTCAGTGGAGCAAGATGGCGGCACCCATGGGCCGCACGTGGTCTGAGGAGAGGAAGATGGCGGCGCCCACTGGCCGCACGTGGGGGGTGCCGCCACAGTAGCGGCGATTGAGCGGACCTGGCACACTGCAGCGAAATGTCCCTTCTTGCCACAGGCCTTGCAGAGCGCACTCCGCACCGGGCAGCGCTGCCGGGGGTGTTTTGTTTGTCAGCAGATGTCGCACTTCGGTCCCCCGGGGTTGGTTGGCTGCCGTGCGGCGCAGGCGTGGGGTTGGCTGAGGGCGGTCGCTGATGGGGTGGCCGCTGGCGGGGTCCACGATGCACAGGAGGGGTGGGCCGTGCCGTCGGGGGCATAAGCCTGTACGTTGTGTGAAGCAACCGTGAGCGAGAGCGCTAGTTTCTTGGTCACCGCGAGCTCACGCGTGACCCCTTCTAAGAGGTGCTGGTGGATGTAGTCAGACCCTATGCCCGTAACGAACGTGTCTCTCATTAGCAGGTTCGAATGTTCAGTGGCCGAAACGGCCTGGCAGTCACAGTCTCTCACCAGGGCGAGCAGGGCACGCCAGAAATCTTCCACAGACTCACCGGGAAGTTGGTGCCGCATGGATAGGAGGTGCCTGGCGTAGATCTTGTTGGTCTGCTGAGCGTAATTCTCCTTCAGTAGCGCCATGGCCTCTGCGTAAGTAGGCGTGTCCTGGACGAAAGGAAAAACGTTGGAGCTCAGCCGCGTGTTCAGAATCTGGAGCTTCTGTGCTTCTGAGATTGGGTCTGGCGCAGACCCAATGTATGCTTCAAAGCAAGCTAGCCAATGTTGGAAGTCCTTTTTGGTGTTGTCTGCTTGAGGATGCAGCTGCAGGCGATCCGGCTTGATGCGGAGGTCCATCTCTGAAAAATATCTGTGTAATAAATTGATGCACTATCGGTCATGATATTCAGGTAAACATCATGGAGCAAACACACATACATACTGATGGACAGATCAACGGTCCAATCAATACACACACAACACCACAGCCAATCACAGGCAAGAGCATACACACTATAAAACGGGGAACACGACACTTTCCGCGCATTCCAGCAGGAGACAGCTCAGGGCACAGAGCTCACAACAAGCCACTCAGACATCCACCATGTGCTGAGTGCAACTCCAAGATAGTAATAGGAATAGGTCCACAGATTCAAGGGTTATGATCAAACCACAATAACCAGTTTACCATTGTAAATATATGTTAGTAAAAAAACTGAGTTGTACCATCCACAACCGTGTTGGTTCGTCTGTGTAGCAGAGCACCCAACACAACATAGTACCAGGATTGGAACCCGGTAACTGTGAGACCTACTTACGAATCCTCAGGAATCTGCCATCCTGCGCCATGGACACTGTCAGCACGCTGCAGCCACTCCAAATCGCTGGAAACCTCGTCGTCAATTGGAAGCTGTTTAAACAGCGCTTCCAGCTCTTCCTGGAAGCAACGAAAGGGAGAACGCTTCGGACACCAGGAAAATCGCCCTCCTCCTCTCCACGGCAGGGCAACACGCCATCCATGGCTACAACTCTCTGGTGTTCGCGGAAGGTGAGGACAAGACCAAGTACAAGACGGTCCTTCTCAAACTCGAGCAACACTTCAGCATCGAGGTATATGAGAGTTTCGAGAGGTATCTCTTCCAGCAGCGCCTGCAGGGTAAGGATGAGCCCTTTCAATCTTTCCTTACACATCTCCGTATCCTCGCGCAGTCCTGCAGTTACGACACCACCTCCGATTCAATGATTCCGGACGAGATTGTTTTTGGGGTCACCTCGGGCACCCTACGCCAGCAGCTCCTCAAAATTAAAGGCCTCACCCTAGCCTCCACAATCGAAGCCTGTGTCCTTCATGAAAATGCGACCAGCCGCTATTCCCAATTTCAAGTGGCCGAATCGGCGCGGCAGGGATCCTACGCAGCCGGATCGGCAAGGCAGGCGTCCTACGCGGCCGGATCGGCAAGGCAGGCATCCTACGAGGCCGAGCGGGTCCAGGCGATCGCGTTCCTCCCGGCCCGCGGCCCGGACGAGGGCGGCCATTTTGCGCGCTTTCCGCGGCCTCCCGCGTTTGTGCGCGCCAAAAAAGACGTTGACGCAGAGGGACGTGATGCGCAGGCGCGCTTGATGCAAGACCGAACTGGCATGCGCGGTGGCGCAACGAACGCCATGACGTCATGACGTGCGGCAACTGCGGAGCCGCACATTTAAAGCGGCAATGTCCAGCAAAAAAACGACAATGCCTCCGCTGTGGCAGGATGGGCCACTACGCTGCCTGCTGTCGAGCAGCTCAACCTGCCAATGCTCCCCAATTCCGACAACCTCGCAGGGACGTGCGGACCATTCAGCCTCCTTACTACGAGTCGTGCCCTGACGATATCCAGACCAGTGAGACAGACGACCGGGACGCATTCCGTGTTGCGGTCATTGATAGGAACCGGATGTCTCCAGGCAGGACCCACCAGCCGTTGCAAGTGAACACTGTCAATCCGGGTGATGAATGGTGTGCCACCCTAACGGTCAACCGATCACCGATAACATTCTGTCTGGACACTGGCGCCTGCCCCAACCTCATAGCATGGTCAGCCTTCTACGCCATGAAGGTCAGACCGCCAATTCAGCCATCCCGTTGCAAGATGGTCGACAATGGAAACGTTATCCCGGCCATTGGATCCTGCCAGCTCCAGGTGACACACAACACATACACGGCCACACTGTCATTCGAAATAGTCGGATCATCGGACTTCCGGGTGCGGCTATGCAGAGCTAGGTCACATATTCGGTAGCTCCCGCTTGGAACGGACTTTTGGGCTCTTTTACAGGGCCCCCACGGCATTTGTTTGACATTTCCCGGTGTGGCAGGAAGACGGCAACATTCCCCTGACAGTGTCCCCCAGGAATGTTATGTCTTTTGGCTACCAGACCCGGCAGAAACAGTAAAAGATTTGGCTGCAACAAGATAAACAGGGCCTCTTCCAGCATGCAGGCGGGGGGAGTGCAAGCTTAAAGCTGCAAACTGACCTGAGGGCCTTTATCAAAGTTGAATTCTAACAGCAGAGGGAACAACTGTGAAAAGATCTCACCAAGGCCACTGAAGAAGCGGGGGCGAGGCTTCCGGTGGCGGCCATGGAGGAGTAGGTCGCGCATTCGGCAGCTCCCGTCTGGAATGGACACTTAGACCTTTTTCAGGAGTTTCCACAGACATTTTGGGGTAGATTGGTGAAGCGAACACTGCCAAAAGGATTCCCTCTCGAGACTTCCGGTTGCGGCTATGCGGAGCTAAGTCGCACATTCGGCGGCTCCCGCAAAAACGGACTTTTGGGCTCTTTTCTGGCCCCCAAGGGCACTTTTTCGACGTTTCCCGGTGTGGGAAGGAGTCAGTATACGGCTTTAACTAGGAGCGGGGTGACAAAAAAGGTGGTGGTGGACCAGAAGAAGGGAGGGAAGAAGGACAAAATGGCGGCGGGCGGAGACCAGGCAGCGTGGAGGCAGTGGGCGGAGGAGCAACAGGAGGGTATCCAACGCTGCCTCAGAGAGATTAAAACGGACCTGCTAGAGCCGATGAAGGCTTCTATTGATAAGCTGATGGAGACACAGACGGCCCAGGGGGTGGGTATCCGAGAGGCACAACAAAAGATCTCTGACAATGAGGACAAGATCTTAGTCCTGGCGGTAAAGGTGGAGGCGCACGAGGCGTTCCACAAGAAATGGCAGGAGCGGTTCGAGGAGATGGAGAATCGTTCGAGGCGGAAGAATCTGCGGATTCTGGGCCTCCCAGAGGGGCTGGAGGGGCCGGACGTGAGGGCCTATGTGGTCACCATGTTAAACTCGCTGATGGGAGCGGGGTCCTTCCAGGGGCCCCTGGAGCTGGAAGGGGCCCATAGAGTGTTGGCGAGGAGGCCCAAGGCTAACGAGGCTCCGCGGGCGGTGCTGGTGCGGTTCCATTGGTTCGTCGATCGGGAGTGTGTGCTCAGGTGGGCCAAGAAGGTGAGGAGCAGCAGGTGGGAGAATGCGGAGGTTCGGATATATCAGGACTGGAGTGCGGAGGTGGCGAAGAGGAGGGCCGGGTACAATCGAGCGAAGGCGGTGCTGCACAGGATGGGGGTGAAGTTTGGCATGTTGCAGCCGGCGCGACTGTGGGTTACCTACAAGGACCGGCACCATTATTTTGAGTCTCCGGAGGAGGCGTGGGCCTTTATTCAGGCCGAGAAGCTGGACACAGACTGAGGGTCGGGATGGGCGATTGGGGGACTGTGGTGGATATGTTATGCCTATTTTTGGTTCGGGGGGGGGGCCTCTGCATTGTTTTGGCTTTCTTTTTCTCTGTGTTTTTCTCTTTCGGGTTGGGGAGGGTGGATGGGGTGGGTTGGGCACTGTTTTGGTTGGTGGCGGGGCCTGGTAGGTGGAGAGCGCAGGATTTTTTCCCGCGCCGAAGACTGGGGGGGGGGGGGGGGGGGGACCGGGGCGGGGAAGCGAGGATTGTTTCCCGCGCTTAGAACGGAGGGGGAGAGCCTGCGAATGGGGAGCGGGAGTGGAGGGAGTGCCACACAATGGGAGGAGTCGAAGGGGAGGTGGGAGTGGCCGGGGTCAGCAGGAGTCAGCTGACTTGCGGAAGTGCAATGGGGGGAGTAAACCAGCTAGGATGGGTCCTAGCCCGGGGTGGGGGTGGGGGGGGGATCGAGTTGCTGCTGCTAATATCAAGGAGGAGTTGGAGCGAGTGGGGTGGGTCGAGACGGGGGCATGCCGCTGTGGGGAACGGGCCAGGTGTGGGGTGCGGGCGCGTGGCTGGCCGAGGAGGGATCATGGCTAGTTGGCGGGGGAGGGGGGCTGGTAGCCCCCTGATCCGGCTGATAACCTGGAATGTAAGGGGACTGAATGGGCCGGTTAAGCGGGCCCGCGTGTTCGCGCACCTGAAGGGGCTCAAGGCGGATGTGGTTATGCTCCAGGTGGCAGACCAGGTAAGACTGAGGAAAGGGTGGGTAGGTCAGGTGTTTCACTCGGGGCTAGACGCCAAAAATCGAGGGGTGGCGATCTTGGTGGGAAAGAAGGTGTTATTCGAGGCGTCAAGCATTGTGGCAGATAATGGCGGTAGGTACATAATGGTAAGTTGCAGGGAGAGAGGGTGGTACTGGTCAATGTGTATGCTCCGAACTGGGACGATGCGGGTTTTATGCGGCGTATGTTGGGTCGGATCCCAGACTTGGAAGTGGGGGGCCTGATAATGGGGGCAGACTTTAACGGTGTTGGATCCTGCACTGGATCGCTCCAGGTCTAGGACGGGTAGGAAGCCGGCGGCGGCTAGAGTGTTGAGGGGATTCATGGACCAAATGGGAGGGGTGGACCCTTGGAGATTTGCAAGGCCGGGGGCTAGGGAATTTTCATTCTTCTCACATGTCCATAAGGCTTATTCTCGAATCGACTTTTTCATTTTGAGTAGGGCGCTGATAGCGAGAGTAGAGGATACCGAGTATTCGGCAATAGCCATTTCGGACCACGCCCCGCATTGGGTGGACTTGGAGATGGGGGAGGAGAGGGACCAGCGCCCACTGTGGCGCTTGGAGGTGGGGCTGTTGGCGGACGAGGAGGTGAGCGAGCGGGTCCGAGGAAGTATAGAGAGGTACTTGGAGACCAACGACAACGGGGAGGTCCGAGTGGGGATGGTATGGGAGGCCCTGAAGGCGGTGGTGAGGGGAGAGCTGATCTCCATCAGGGCCCACAAGGAGCGGAGGGAGCGGGGGGAGAGGGAGAGGCTGGTGGGGGAGATGGTGAAGGTAGACAGGAGGTATGCGGAAGAACCTGAGGAAGGATTGTTGAGGAAGAGGCGCAGCCTCCAGGCCGAATTCGACCTGGTGACCACCAGGAAGGCGGAGGTGCAGTGGAGGAAGGCCCAGGGGGCGGTCTACGAGTATGGGGAAAAGGCAAGCCGGATGCTGGCGCATCAGCTTCGGAAGCGGGACGCAGCTAGGGAGATCGGGGGAGTTAAGGACAGGGGAGGGAGCGTGGTGCGGAGTGGGGTTGGCATCAATGGGATCTTCAGGGACTTCTACGAGGAATTGTACTGATCCGAGCCCCCATGGGAGGAGGGAGGGATGGGCCGTTTCCTGGACCAATTGAGGTTTCCAAAGGTGGAAGAGGGACTGTTGGCGGGATTGGGGGCCCCGATTGGGCTGGAGGAGCTGATCAAAGGGATAGGAAGCATGCAGGCGGGGAAGGCACCCGGGCCAGACGGTTTCCCGGTCGAGTTCTATAAGAAATATATGGACCTGTTGGGCCCGCTGTTAGTTAGGACCTTCAATGAGGCAAGGGAGGGGGGGGCTTTACCCCCGACGATGTCCCGGGCACTGATCTCCTTGATCCTGAAGCGGGACAAGGATCCCCTGCAATGTGGGTCTTACAGACCGATTTCCTTGCTAAATTTAGATGCCAAGGTGCTGGCGAAGGTCTTAGCCACGAGGATTGAGGATTGTGTGCCGCAGATCATCCATGAAGACCAGACGGGGTTTGTGAAGGGGAGACAGTTGAACGTGAATGTGCGGAGGCTTTTGAACGTTATCATGATGCCGGCGAGGGAGGGGGAGGCGGAGATAGTGGTGGCGATGGACGCTGAGAAAGCCTTCGATAGGGTAGAGTGGGGGTACCTGTGGGAGATGCTGAAGAGGTTCGGGTTTGGGGAGGGGTTTGTCAGGTGGGTTAGGCTGTTGTACGAGGTCCCGATGGCGAGTGTGGCCACAAATAGGAGGAGGTCCGAGTACTTTCAGTTGCACCGAGGGACGAGACAGGGGTGTCCCCTGTCCCCCCTGCTCTTCGCACTGGCGATTGAACCCCTGGCTATGGCACTGAGAGAGTCGAGGAACTGGAGGGGGTTGGTGCGGGGTGGGGAGGAGCATAGGGTGTCGCTTTATGCGGACGACCTGCTGCTGTATGTGGCGGACCCGGTGGGAGGAATGCCAGAGGTAATGAGGATCCTTAGGGAATTCGGGGACTTTTCGGGGTACAAGCTCAATATGGGGAAGAGCGAGCTGTTCGTTGTTCAGCTAGTGGACCAGGAGAGGGGGATTGGCAAGCTACCACTAAAAAGGGCGGCGAGGAGCTTCAGGTATTTGGGGGTCCAGGTGGCCAGGAGCTGGGGGGCCCTGCATAGGCTTAACTTTACAAGGCTGGTGGAGCAAATGGAGGAGTTCAAGAGGTGGGACGCATTGCCGCTGTCCCTGGCGGGTAGGGTGCAGTCAATCAAAATGACGGTGCTCCCAAGGTTTTTGTTCCTGTTCCAGTGCCTCCCCGTGTTTATCCCGAAGGCTTTTTTCAGGCGGGTTAACAGGAGTATAATGGGGTTTGTATGGGCGCGAAAGACTCCGAGGGTGAGAAGGATGTTCCTGGAGCGGAGTAGAGATAGGGGGGGGCTGGCGCTGCCCAACCTCTGTGGGTACTACTGGGCCGCCAATGCGACAATGGTGCGCAAGTGGGTGATGGAGGGGGAGGGGGCTGCATGGAAGAGGCTGGAGACGGCGTCCTGTGTGGGTACGAGTCTGGGGGCGCTGGCAACGGCGCCGCTGCCACTCCCTCCAAGGAGGTATACCACGAGCCCTCAAAATTTGGGGGCAGTGGAGGCGGCATAGGGAGGAGGTTAGGGCCTCGGCGTGGACCCCATTACGGGGGAACCACCGGTTCGCCCCAGGAAGAACAGGTGGAGAGTTCTCGGGGTGCCACAGAGCAGGGATACGAAAGTTGGGGGACCTGTTTGTGGACGGGAAGTTCGCGAGCTTGGGTGAGCTGGAGGAGAAGTATGGGCTCCCCCCGGGAACACCTTCAGGTACTTACAGGTAAGGGCGTTTGCCAGACGGCAGGTGGTGGAATTCCCACGGCTACTGCCACACACAGTACAGGACAGGGTGCTCTCGGGGGGAGGGTGGGTGGGAGTGGGGAAGATCTCGGAAACTTACCATTGATGCAGGAGGAGGAGGAGGCCTCGGTGGTGGAGTTGAAAGGTAAGTGGGAGGAGGAGTTGGGAGAGGAGATCGAAGAGGGGACGTGGGCAGATGCCCTAGGGAGGGTGAACTCTTCCTCTTCGTGCGCGAGGCTCAGCCTCATACAGTTTAAGGTGCTGCACAGGGCACACATGACCGGGACAAGGATGAGCAGGTTCTTTGGGGGTGAGGACAGGTGTGTTAGGTACTCAGGGAGCCCAGCAAATCACACCCATATGTTCTGGGCATGCCCAGCGCTGGAGGAATTTTGGAAGGGCGTAGCGAGGACGGTGTCGAGGGTGGTAGGATCCAGGGTCAAACCCGGCTGGGGGCTCGCAATATTTGGGGTGGCAGAGGAGCCGGGAGTGCAGGAGGTGAAAGAGGCCGGAATTCTGGCCTTTGCGTCCCTGGTAGCCCGGCGAAGGATTCTCCTTCAGTGAAAAGATGCGAGGCCCCCAAGCGTGGAATCCTGGATCAGCGATATGGCAGGGTTCATTAAATTGGAGAGGGTGAAATTCGCCTTGAGAGGGTCGGTACAAGGGTTCTTTCGGCGGTGGCAACCGTTCTTAGACTTCCTGGCAGAACGATAGACATTGGTCAATGGCAGCAGCAGCTCGGGAGGTTGGGGGGGGGGGGCGGGGGGGGGATTTACTTTATTTTTGTTTATGTTATTTACACTGGAAGGGTCTGAGGGGGTGTATACACCTGTTGTCTTAAGTCGGGGTGTTAATGTTAATTTATTATTTAGGTACGGGGGGGGGAGGGGTTTGGGGGGTTGCTTTTTTAAATTGTGTTTTGTACTTAACCCTGTTGGGTTCTTTTTTCTTTCTCATTTTGTTATTGATATTTTATGAAAACCTTTAATAAAAATTATTTAAAAAAAAAGAAATAGTCGGATCATCAAAGGACTCCCTGCTAGGCGCACAGGCATGCAAGGTTCTCCACCTCGTGCAGCGGGTCCATGCTCTGTCTCCGGAAGGCACATCAGACTTCCCGGATGCAGAATTTAGGGCACAGCTTCAATCGCTCCTCGCCCACAACCAGGAGGCATTCGAGGGCATAGGCACACTGCCCTACACTTACAGAATACGGCTCAAACCGGACGCCATCCCGGTCATTCACGCACCTCGTAGAGTCCCAGCACCATTCAAGGACCGCCTCAAGCAGCAGCTGCAGGATCTCCAGGGCCAAGGAGTGCTTTCCCGGGTCACGGAGCCTACTCCATGGGTCAGCTCCATGGTGTGTGTAAAAAAAACCTCTGGCGAACTCTGGATCTGCATTGACCCGAAAGACCTGAACAACAACATAATGAGGGAACACTACCCCATACCCTAACGGGAAGAGATCACGAGCGAAATGGCCCGGGCTAAAATTTTTACCAAGCTTGATGCCTCAAAGGGTTTTTGGCAGATTCAGCTGGATCAGTCCAGCAGGAAGCTGTGCACTTTCAACACTCCCTTTGGCAGATACTGCTACAATAGGATGCCATTTGGCATCATCTCGGCATCCGAGGTATTTCATCGAATCATGGAACAGATGATGGAGGGCATCGAAGGGGTGCGCGTCTATGTTGACGACGTCATCATCTGGTCCACCACACCACAGGAGCACATCAGTCGTCTCCAGCGTGTCTTTTCTCGGATACGAGAGCACGACCTGCGCCTCAACCGAGCCATGTGTTCTTTTGGCCAAACTGAGCTAAAGTTTCTGGGGGACCACATATCCCGGTCAGGGGTGCGTCCGGATGCCGACAAAGTGGCAGCTATCGCAGCCATGCTGCAGCCGGCAGACAAGAAGGCAGTGTTACGCTTTCTCGGGATGGTCAACTTCCTGGGGAAGTTTATTCCCAACCTTGCCTCCCACACAACGGCTCTTCGCCACCTAATGAAGAAGACTACGGAGTTCCAGTGGCTGCCCACACACCAGAAGGAATGGGAGGAGCTCAAGATCAAGCTCACCACCGCCCCGGTATTGGCGTTCTTCGACACTACTCGAGATACAAAGATCTCGACTGATGCCAGCCAGTCCGGCATTGGTGCGGTACTCCTGCAATGGGACGACACTGCTTCATGGGCCCCGGTCGCCTATGCCTCGCGGGCCATGCCCCCACAGAACAGCGCTATGCGCAGATTGAGAAGGAGTGCCTGGGTTTGTTAACCGGCATAGATAAATTCCACGACTACGTGTATGATCTTCCTCAGTTTACTGTGGAAACCAACCATCGCCCCCTGGTCGGCATCATTCAAAAGGACCTCAATGAGATGACCGCTCGCCTCCAGCACATTCTGCTCAAGCTCCGGAGGTACGACTTCCAACTGGTCTACACTCCGGGAAAGGATCTCATCATCGCGGATGCCCTGTCCAGAGCAGTGAGCACACCGCCCGAATCGGGGGGGGTTCGCCTGTCAGGTCGACGTACATGTAGCCTTCACATCGGCCAATCTGCCAGCTACTGATGCAAGTCTGGCCCATATTCGCCGTGAGACTGCGGCTGACCCCCTTCTACAACGTGTGATGCGCCACATGACGGAAGGGTGGCTCAAGGGGCAGTGCCCACAATTCTACAATGCCCGGGACGACTTGGCCGTCATTGATGGTGTCCTCCTAAAGTTGGACCGGATTGTGATCCCACACAGCATGCACAGGCTTGTCCTCGAACAATTGCACAAAGGCCATCTCGGGGTTGAAAAGTGCAGGCGGAGGGCCCGAGAAGCTGTGTACTGGCCGGGCATCAGCGACGTCATCGCCAACATGGTGCTCAACTGCCCCACCTGCCAAAGGTTTCAGCCGGCGCAACCCCCTGAGACGTCCAAAGACGTCCAAAGATGTTCAGGTTAGGTGGATTGGCCATGATAAATTGCCCTTAGTGTCTAAAATTGCCCTTAGTGTTGGGTGGGGTTACTGGGTTATGGGGATAGGGTGGAGGTATTGACCTTGGGTAGGGTGCTCTTTCCAAGAGCCGGTGCAGACTCGATGGGCCAAATGGCCTCCTTCTGCACTGTAAATTCTATGATTCTATGATTCAGCCCCATGAGTTGGTCACGTCCCCCTGGGCAAAGGTGGGTGTGGACCTTTTTCATGCGCTCAGCAGGGACTACGTCATCATAATTGACTATTTTTCCAATTATCCGGAGGTCATACGCCTAGACGACTTGACATCATCAGCTGTAATCAGAGTATGTAAAGGTACCTTCGCTCACCATCGCATTCCGCTTACCGTCATGTCGGACAATGGGCCCTGTTTTGCGAGCCAAGAATGGTCTTCTTTTGCCGCTTCATATGGCTTCACACACGTGACGTCCAGCCCTCTACATCCCCAGTCAAATGGCAAGGCGGAAAAGGGCGTCCATATAGTGAAGCGGCTCCTCTGCAAGGCTGCTGATGCCGGATCTGACTTCTGTTTAGCCCTGCTGGCCTATCGCTCGGCCCCACTGCCAACAGGCCTCTCATCAGCCCAGCTGTTGATGGGTCGCGCCCTCAGGACCACTGGGCCGTCCATTCATGTTCCTAAACCCGACCATGCTCCAGTACTGCAAAGGATGCGACAGCAGCGTGCTCAGCAGAAGGTGGCACATGACGCTTGGGCAACTGATCTTCCTGCCCTGGCGCCTGGAGACAACGTCCGCATACACCTACCAGAGGGTGGCTGGTTGGCAACTGCTGAGGTTCTCCGCCACGTGGCTCCCCACTCGTTCCTGGTCCGCATGCCTGATGGCTCCATTCGCCGGCGTAATCGGCGGGTCCTTCGGCTGCTTCCATGCTCGCTACGTGATCATGCACCGGTGCCACGCCCTCCTGTTGTCCCTGATGTCGACTTTGTGGAGCTTCCTGCCATTCTGCCTATTCCTCTATCGCCCGTGCCCAGGCCCATTCCTCAGCTGGTGGATCCTGACCCACCCTTGAGGCGGTCAACCCGAATTCGTTGCCCATCTACTAGACTGAATTATGAGCCTGTGTGCACATTGGACTCACTGAATTGTTGTGCAACAATGTTTACGTGTTTCTCTTTTTGTCGTTCCAGGAGTTCACTTTCGATATTTGATGATTGCACTTGTTTTGTTTGTGGTACAACCTCGTTGCTATGTTGCACCTGACACCTTCCTATGTATATAGTTTAGCCTCATGTACATGTTGTAAATATTGCACACACATACTCAGCCGCACTCAGTACACACCAATATTTATTACCATGTAGGCACATATTCTTGTGAAAAGGGGGGATGTCATGATATCCACATTAACATATCATGGTGCAATCACACACACACACTGATGGACAGGTCGACGGACCAATCAACACACACGCAACATCACAGCCAATCACCAGTGAGAGCACACGCACTATAAAACAGGGAACACCACAATTCCTGCTCATTCCACCAGGAGATAGCTCAGAGCACAGAGCTCACAGCGTGCCACTCAGACATAGACCATGTGCTGAGTGCCTCTCTAAGATAGTGATAGGGCTGGGTCCACAGGATAACTGGTGAAGTACGAACCACAGCCAGAAGTTAACAGTTGTTATTATACAGAATAATAAAACAGAGTTGTACCATCTACAACCGTGTTGGTTCGTTTGAATATCGGAACACCCAACACGACAGAGAGGAAGGACAGAGGGCTTTTGATATTGATTAGTTATTTATTATGATGTTCCTGTTTGCTCTTGCTCTTGTTTGTATATTTGCAGTTTATATAAATGCCTTCATAAAAATATTTTTAAAAACAGTCAACCTCAGTGTTGTGTGCCTGCAGTCATCTATAGGTACTGATAAGGATGGCAGATTTTGTTCGCTAAGTTACTTTAGTGAACCAGATTTTAATAAAAACTGATCCTAGCTTTTAATTTCTGATTTATTTTATTAATTGAATTTAAATTCTCCAGCTGCCATGGTGGGATTTGAACTTGTGTCTCTGGATTATTAGGTCATGACTCTGGATTACTAATAGAAAAGCATAATATTGCAGAGACCTGGGGCGAGATCACGTTCAGCGATCGGCCGGAGAATCCCAGTTTGCGGCAAAATCAGGGGCGGCGCCGCTTTTGCGATGTTCTGCCCCTTCGCAAACAGCGTACTCGAAGAGTATGGCACATGCTGTCGGGATGGCCTCAGGATGTCACCTGAGCCCCTCCCTGATGCTCCGCCCCCGATGGGCCGAGTTCCCAACAGCGTGGAACACTTATCTGTTTTTCTTTCGTGACCCCGCGTGTCGGCTGCGGACTGAGCCCATCGCCGCCACAGTCAGGGTGGGGGGGGGGGAGCTTTGGCGGGGGCTGGGGGCACTGGTGGGGGGTGATCCATGGATGGTGAGCCTGGTCAAAGGGGGGCAGTTTTTAGCTGGCCAGGTCCATGCGAGGCCAGCGCCATGTTGCACGGCACGGCCGTCGAAGGCTGCCGCCGTGCGCATGCGCGCTCATGGACCCAGCAATTATCCGGTCGTATCCGCAGGTAAAGTCAAGGGCTTTACGATGCGTGGCTGCTAGCCCCCCACCAGATGGAGGATCGCTGCAGCTTTTGCGCGTTTTTTCTGGTGTAAAACTCCACTGTTCCGACGCCGGCATCAGCACTTAGTCTTCAAATCGGTGAATATTATATACCCTAGCCAATAGAAAGCATACAGTTTCCACCAAAGGTGCTTTAGCCTATCAGGTACCGTAATACCTATAATACCACATTCACCCCTTGTTAAAAAAAGAGTCCGGCGGGGTGGTGGCCAGAAACTACAAAACATAACCACATGGTATAATTAGTTATGGAGGTACCGTAATACCTCCGTACAGTATTTAGTCACTATTTACAAGTCTGGTAGCAATGTACATTTGATGGTTTATATTTACAGATTACAGTTAAAATGAAGCAATCAATCGATCGCGGGCCCTGGTCGTCCTCTGTGATCGTTGGAGCCTCAGTGGTGACTCCGGTGGAGGCTCGGGCTTCTGTGACTCCGGGAGCGTGGCTTCAATCTCCATGGCAGCTTCATCACCCCTAGACGGCGCTGGTGGGGAAAACGGCTGACCTGGGAAGGGAGCGCCTGCAGGGGGCGTCGGTGGGTGGGGGGGGGCCTAGACGGGGGCGGCGGAAGGACCGATCCTGCTGTAAGGTGCTGCGGTGGGAGGGAGGGTGGGACTGGTGGCTGTAATGTGAGTGGAGTCCCGGCGGGCGCCAGGTCCCGTAGGGAGACCGTATCTTGTCGGCCGTCGGGGTACGCCACGTAGGCGTACTGGGGGTTAGCATGGAGCAGATGGACCCTCTCGACCAACGGGTCCGACTGGTGTGCCCGCACGTGTTTTCGGAACAGGATGGGTCCGGGTGCTGCCAGCCAGGTCGGGAGCGAGGTCCCAGAGGGAAGACAAGGAGATGTTCGTGAGGTGTCTGATTGGTGGTCGTGCAAGGTAGTGACCGGATCGAGTGGAGGGCATCCGGGAAGACTTCTTGCCAGCAGGAGACTGGGAGATTCCTGGACCGTTCCGTTCTCCCTCTCTACCTGTCCGTTACCCCGGGGGTTGTAACTGGTTGTCCTGCTCGAGGCGATGCCCTTGCTGAGCAGGAATTGACGCAGTTCGTCGCTCATAAAGGAGGACCCCCATCACTTTGTATGTAAGCGAGGAACCCGAACTGTGCAAAGATGCTATGGAGGGCCTTGATGACGGTGGTGGCGGTCATGTCGGGGCAGGGGATGGCGAATGGGAACTGGGAGTACTCGTCAATCACGTTCAGGAAGTACATGTTGCGGTCGGTGGAGGGGAGGGGGCCTTTGAAGTCCATGCTGAGGCGTTCAAAGGGATGGGAAGCCTTCATCAGGTGCGCTTTCTCTGGCCTGTAGAAGTGCGGTTTGCACTCCGCGCAGATTTGGCAGTACCTGGTGACTGTCCTGACCTCCTCGATGGAGTAGGGCAGGTTGAGGGTCTTGACGAAATGGAAAAAGCGAGTGACCCACGGGTGGCAGAGGTCCTCGTGGAGGGCTCGGAGGCGGTCCATTTGTGCGGTGGCACATGTGCCACGGGACAGGGCATCAGGAGGCTCCTTTAGCTTCCCGGGACGATACAAGATCTTGTAGTTGTAGGTGGAGAGTTCGATCCTCCACTGCAAGATCTTGTTGTTTTTTATCTTGCCCCGCTGTGCATTATCGAACATGAAAGCAACCGACCATTGGTCAGTGAGCAGAGTGAATCTCCTGCCGGCCAGGTAATGCCTCCAATGTCGCACTGAAGAATGGCGGATTTCGGAAGCATCGAGGGTACGGGAGAAGAAGGCCACAGGTCTGCCCGCTTGGTTGAGGGTGGCCGCCAGAGCTACGTCGGACGCATCGCTCTCGACCTGGAAGGGGAGGGACTCGTCGATGGCATGCATCGTGGCCTTTGCAATGTCTGTTTTGATGCGGCTGAAGGCCTGGCGGGCCTCTATCGACAGGGGAAAAGTTGTGGATTGGATCAGGGGACGGGCCTTGTCCGCATAGTTGGTGACCCACTGGGCGTAGTAGCTAAAAAACCCTCAGCGGCGTTTCAGGGCCTTGGAGCAGTGAGGGAGGGGGAGCTCCATAAGGGGGTGCATGCGTTCAGGGTCGGGGCCTATAACTCCATTTCACACTACGTAGCTGAAAATGGCTCGACGGTCGGTGCTAAACACGCATTTATCCTTATTGTATGTTCGGTTAAGGATTTTAGCGGTCTGGGGAAATTTTCGGAGGTTGGTGTCGTGGTCCTGCTGGTCGTGTCCGCAGATGGTGACATTATTGAGATACGGGAATGTTACCCGTAAACCGTACCGGTCAACCATTCGGTCCATCTCACGGTGGAAGACCGAGACCCCGTTGGTGACACCAAAGGGAACCCTTAAGAAGTGATAGAGCCGCCCGTCTGCCTCGAAGGCAGTGTATTTGCAGTCACTAGTACGGATGGGGAGCTGATGGTAGGCGGACGTGAGACCCACTGTGGAGACGACCTTACAATGCGCGATACTGTTTACCAGGTCGGATATGCGGGGGAGAGGGTACGCGTCCAGCTGCGTAAACCTGTTGATGGTCTGACTGTAGTCGATGACCATCCTATGCTTCTCCCCGGTCTTTACCACCACTACTTGAGCTCTCCAGGGCTGTTACTGGTTACAATGACCCCTTCCCTCAGTAGCCTTTGGACTTCGGACCTAATAAAGATCCGGTCCTGGGCACTGTAGCGTCTGCTCCTGGTGGCGACGGGTTTGCAATCCGGGGTGAGGTTCGCAAACAGGGAAGGCGGGTCGACCTCAAGGGTCGCGAGGCCGCAGACAGTAAGGCGGGGTATAGGGCCGCCGAATCGGAAGGTCAGACTTTGAAGGTTACACTGGAAGTCTAAACCAGGGGTGTAGCCGCGCAGAGGTGGGGAACGACGTAGAGACGGAAATTTTTGAACTCCCTTCCCTGGACTGTGAGGTTTGCTGCACAAAACCCCTTTATCTCCACTGAGTGGGAACCGGAGGCCAGTGAGATTTTTTGATTAACAGGGTGGTTGAGAAGGGAACAGCGCCTTACCGTGTCGGGGTGTATGAAACTCTCCGTGCTCCCAGAGTCGAATAGGCAGGACGTCTCATGCCCGTTGATGAAAACGGTCACCGTAGCGGCTGAGAGTGTTCCAGGCCGAGACTGATCCAGAGTCACTGAGGCCAATCGCAGTAGTCGAGAGTTCTGTTCGCGCAGTGTGTGGTCAGCCTTAATAAGCTAGATGTTTCCCCTAGCAGCTCAGGTACAGAATGAGGGCTGCTGGGGTGGCATGTGTTCTTATACCTCGCCTATCAGGGCGGAGCTATTATACACTCTAGCCAATAGAAAGCATACAGTTTCCACCAATGGTGCTTTAGCCTATCAGGTACCGTAATACCTATAATACCACACACTGTTATCAACCTTGTGGGCCGAATGGCCTGTTTCTGAGCTGTACATACAATGCAACTAGAAAATAGATTGCAAACATTAACAGTTAGGTGGCTTGAATGTATTCCCCTAAGCCACAGGCAAGAATGATAAAAACTTAGCCAAACTGATTCTGGCTCAATGATGCTGGTAGTTAGTAAATATGTATATATTTTCTATGTGATACCTTTTAGAAGCTATCCTTTCTGGATAAATCTGTGTCGTGTTTGTACTGTAGATATGCTGTACTACAATGCTGCAACACTAAACTGCATCTATCACTTCTTATTGTGCTGCAAACAAGAAAAGAAAATGGGATTTAGACCAAAGTTGTTAAACTGGGCAGATCTTGGACATGGGATTTTCAGTCACAGACCAGCCAAGTGCCCAAAGCATAACTTCAGGCCAAAAATAAAAGCAATACGATTCAACAAGCTGCATCCATCGCACGTGTCACAGTGAATGACTTGTCCCTGTTTTAATCCAACTTTATTGCCCTATTACCACTGCTGCAGCTGCTTCAAGTCACTGATTTCATCAGTTATCATTCGGCTGACCTTGTCACATATCTGGGTAACTGGTAACTTTTCCCCCAATTACTCGTTATGAATCACCCCTAAAAGTTGATCTCACCTCACAAACTCTGGGTTTTGGAGATAGTGTAAAAACAGTTGTTGCAAATTCCACCCCACTCCAAATAAAAAAACTTTTACATTTAAAACGAAGACTGGTGATGCACAACCCCTCCACTAATATTTCCATGTGTGACCACCTAATCAGCTATTTTCAATTATTAAAACCACACTGGTGGAGGGAGGCCAATGAAAATATCTCCCCGAGTATACTGGAGTATATATTATGAAGTATCTGGTGTATAATATAGGTCAGTGTTTTAAAAGTTTTTATTCGGGGACCCACTTTTGCCAACCGGCAGACCTTCGTCACCCACGTCGACCGGCCTTCGCGACCCACGCCGACCGACCTTTCGCCACATGCCACGTTCGCTTACCTTTAATGTGAAAGGGGAGCCTGCTTGGGCCTCATGATCTCACATGAATCAGGTTCAGAAGAGGAGAGGGCAATGTGCACATCAGGTGCAGACTTCAGGCAGTTCCTTTATGTCGTCTTCATCTTTATGAAAATGGAAAATCTCGTACATGTAGGTTATCGTGAAGGGTTATAACAAAATAATGTATGTTTTACTCAGCACTGGATACTCCTGGGAGATGCTACTCCAGAATGCTGACAGCCCCAGGGGCTTTTGCGTGTTTTTAAGGCGGTATCACAGATCAGGTACTGCAGTGTAGCCTTTTTTAACAATATATTTTTCAAATTTTTCCATTTTATACACAACACAAAATAATACAAAACAACAAAACAGAATAAAACACCGCTACACACATACCACCCCCAAAACATAACATTGCCCCTCCTGATCCCTCCCCCCTTTTCCCTCTCCATCCCCCCCACCCCAGCAACTAAAGGCGACCAGCTTTTTAAAATACACAACATACGGCTGCCATCTCTGGGGGAAAAAAACTCAATTGCTCTCCTCAATGTCCGTGTGGAGTTTGCACATTTTCCCCATGTCTGCATGGGTTTCACCCCCACAACCCAAAGATGTGCAGGTTAGGTGGATTGGCCACACTAAATTGTCCCTTAATTGAAAAAATAAATAATTGGGTCCTCTAAATTTTTTTTTTTTTTAAATTGCTCTCCTCAGGGTGTACTTAACTTTATCGAGGTATAGGAACTACATCAGATCGCCCAGTCACACTGAGCCATTGGATGGAGAAGCAGACCTCCACCCCAGCAGTACTCGCCTCTGGGCAATCAGCGAGGTGAAGGTCAGGACATTGACGCTTGTGTCCTTCTGCAGCTCAGGCGAGTCTGACACCCCAAATAAAGGACAGGGCTCCAGTTCAATCTTCAGAATCGCCGACATGGAGCTAAAGAAGGAGATCCAAAAACCCACAAGTATGGGCAAGAACAAACATGAGAACATGGTTGCTCGAACCCCCTGAAAAGCGCTCACACTTATCTTTCACTCCTGCTAAGTAATGACTCATTCTAGACCTAGTCAGGTGTGCCCTATATGCTACTTTGAGTTGGATTAAACCAAGCACAAGGACGTGGAGTTCACCCTCTGCAGGGCCCCGGTCCACACCTCATCATCTAAAATGGGCCCTATTTCCTTCTCCCCCTCCACCGACATTGTTCATAAATATCGGAGGTGCTCCCTTCAGCAGCGCAGTCTTTTAATTTGGAGTCAGCTACAAATTAAAAACTGACTCTGGGGTCTCAACTTCAAAAATAGTTTTTCACCCACCATTTGCTTTCAAAATCTGAAACTTCTCTCATTTGCCAGTATGTCCCTGCATATAACACACATGGGCTTTGCATTGGCACAATTGACAAAACCATACCTCAAAAAATTATAATTATACTGCTATGTTCCCGAGTTAAGTTTCTTCCTTGCACGCTGTTAACTAGAGACCCTGGAGCTCTGTACATAGCAACGCTAGCACTGTTCTGTCCTGCCCTGGACACTCCTGAGCAGCTCTCTCCAGGAGATTCTGTTGTGAGATCCTGTCCAGTCGGTAGCCTGCTGATTGGAATCTCTGTCCGTCTCTTACTTTTAAGAAAATGATCCATCTTCACAGTCCTCTTGCCTTGCTTGCCAGTAGCTAGAAAATGGAAGCAGCTCTTCTCCGTGATTTAGCGGGAAAAGTATATACATGGCAGGAGGTTGATGTCAATTGTACGTGCAGGGCACATGACCTGCTCACTGCGGCCGTTTCTGGCTGGAAGACTGCACATAGTGTCATTTACTTTCATTTAAAGGGTGGCAGCAGCACCATTCTCAATTTAAAAGCCTGTAGCTGCTATTGGACGCTTGTTCTGCAGATGGGACAACTATGGGAACAGCATGACAAGCGTGCCGCAACCCTGCCGACACCCTCTCGCCACAGACACACGGGTTGCACTTTGAAAAACCCTGGTATAGACACATAAATGGTAAAAGGGTGGTCAAAGGAGGAGTAGGGCCGATTAGGAACCGAAAAGGGGATTCAGCAGTATCACAATTTATCCCTTCTTCCCCCATGTTCAAGACCCTCTCTCTGTTACAATTTAAATTCCAGCACAGAGATAAAGAATTTTCAAATGAAAGGACATCAGGTGCAAAAATCATTGACTTCTGGGAAAGACGGATTACATTTAAAAAAGAGGCTATCTCCAGAAATTACAGTTTACGTGGGCTTCAACTCCATTGAATTTTCAAGACCACTGTGGAAAGATTCTGATTTGGCTATGGATAATAGTGAAGGACTCAAAAATAGTGAACTCTTTTTCATTACCTTTTATCAGTGAACTTTAATTTGTCCAGAAGATATACTGTATAACTTGTAATTTTGCATGCTTGTGTGTTCTTACTTATGATTCATTCATGGGATGTAGGTATCGCTGGCTGGGACAGCATATATTGCCCATTTCTAATTGCCTTTGAACCGAGTGGCTTGCTAGGCCATCTCAGAGGGTACTTAAGAGTTAACCACATTGCTGTGGGTCTGGAGTCAAATGCAGACCAGGTAAGGAAGGCAGATTTTCTCACCTAAAGGATTTTAGTGAACCAGATAGGTTTTTACAACAATGGTTTATTTTAATGGTCATCATTAGACTTTTAATTCCAGATTTTTATTAAATTCAAATTACACCAAGTGTACTGTATGTCTGTGTGTTTGTGTGGGGTGTGTTTTATACTCAGAGATTCACAAAAGAACCATGTTACAGTCAGACCCGAAGTGGTAGAATGGGGAAGTAACTTTCACCCTTCCTCACCAGGTCGTAACAATGCAGCAATGGGTTAGATGGAATGCACTGCTTGAAAATATGGTGGAGCCAGGTTCAATTGAGGCATTCAAAAGGAAATTAGTCTGTTATCTGAAAAGGAAGAATGCACAGAATTAGGGGAGAAGGCAGGGAATGGCACTAAGTTAATTGCTTATTCAGTGAGCTGGTACATGATGGGCTGAATGGCCTCCTTCTGCACAGTAACAATTTTGTCATTCTGTGAGTCCAGTGATAGGCTGTCTATGCACACGCTGGAATGCTATGTGTGTAACCTTTTCTCTCCAGTGATGTGAGCTGACAGTGAAAAAGTAACTACTAAGAGGTACCACTACACATCCTGCAGTACAAATAAAAATGGCATTTCTAGATTTTTTCATTATTTTCTGTTTTCTTATTTGTTTATCCCTTTTTCTGAATATAGATATAGAATAATGGAAAAGTGGAAGGATTTTTAATTTGTTCTCAAGCCATCAGTAATGGTAGCAAGGTTATGTATATTGCCCATTCCTAGTTCTCCTGATAACTGTGTGGTTTTCTACAGCTCTTCAGAGGGCATTAGGTGTCTATCACATATTGTGGGACAAGTCATGTCAGGCCAGACTGGGAGGCAGGTGGAGGTTGCCTTTCCTGAAGGGCTTTAATGAATTAGTTGGGTTTTTATGGTAATCTAGAAGCTTTCATAGCTGACTTCCCTTATGATAGCAGATTATCAGATTTATTGAATTTAATTCACAACTTGTTATGGCAAGATTTAACTTTATGATCCCAGGGTTCATAGTCCAATGAAAGAAAAAGAAAGAGAATGAAAGACACATATGTACTGCCCTGCATGACCTCAGAACATCAAAGCATTTTACAGCCAAAGTAATTTTGAAGTGTTGCTGAAAACATGGCAGTCAATGCACACAGCAAGATCCCATCAATAGGATAACAATCACAAAATCTGGTTCTGTGACCATGGTTGAAGGATAAATAGTGTAGCTCACCAGGGAGCATTCCTGTGAAATTGTGTTTATCTCAGAGGGGAAATAGGGCCTCAGTTTGAGATCTTGTTTGAAAGACAGCATTCCAGCAGCATCACACTGAACTACAGTGTCAGCCTATATTTTGTCTTCTGGTCTCTATATTGGGACTTGAACCCATAACCTTCTTGACTCAGAGACAGGAATGCCATAGTTGAGCCATATCTGGTGCATAATATGGTAATGCAACTGCTATACTATGGTCAGCAGATGAGGGGTCAGTGCTGGAGGGCACCAATGGGTGCAATCCATGTTCTGACGCCAGAATCACATCCCATTATATGTAGCTATTGAGCTGTCAAAAAATCCTGAGAAACAGATAGGAAAGAGATTGTAACCATTGTTGCCTCTGACCTTTTCACAGTAGTGGGAATGGAGATGTTGGTGCAAATGGTTAATATAAAAGCATGGGTCAGTAATCTCTAATAAGTAAAATATAGATATGGAGGTTGACTGAGCGCACAGGGTGCTGATGAAGAAGCTGCAGGTGAATGAGTCGCCGAGTGAGATGGTGGTGCATCTCCATCGATTCCTGGATAAGGAGAAGATATTGCGATAGGCGAGGCAGACGAGGAGGTGCACCTGGGATGGGAACGAGCTTCGAGTGTACCAGGACCTGGGCGTGGACCTAGTGAAGAGGAGAGCCGGGTTCAATTGGGTGGATGCTGCTCTCTTTAAAAAGGGGGTGAAGTTCAGGATGTTGTAGCCGGCCAATCTCTGAGTGTCTTTTAACAGCCGAGAGCATTATTTCAGGACCAGAGGTGGCGATGGACGTTTTAATAGACTATGGACTGTCAGGAGAAGGAGGCCATTGATCTGTGGAGGAGGTGTGAGAAGATGCTTGCTTGGTTAGCACAGTTGCTTCACAGGTCCAGGGTCCCAAGTTCGATTCTCGGCTTGGGTCACTGTCTGTGCGGAGTCTGCACGTTCTCCATGTGGCAGCGTGGGTTTCCTCTGGGTGCTCCGGATTCCTCCCACAGTCCAAAGATGTACAGGTTAGGTGGATTGGCTGTGCTAAATTGCCCTTAGTGTCCAAAAATACAGTTAGTTGGGGTTACAGGGATATGGTGGAGGTGAGGGGATAGGGTGGAGGTATGGGCTTAGGTGGGGTGTTCTTGCCAAGGGCCGATGCAGACTTGATGGGCCAAATGGCCTCCTTCCGCACTGTAAATTCTAACGGAGCAGCTATTGGACTTCTTAAATGGAAAGTTCAGCCGCAGAGGAGGGAAGCCCAAAGCCAAGGCGGTGGGACCACTGAAAGCAGGAATTGACCATGTGGAACAGAGGCTTGAGCCCCAGAGCCAGGCTATTCGTAAAGTGGGGGAGGCAGTGGGGGAGCACGAGGAGCAGCCGAAATAGGAATGATGCAGGAGACCCAGAAGCAGTTAAAGGAGAAGGTGGAGGACCTGAAGAACCGCTCCCGGAGACAAAATCTAAGAATCGTGGGAATGCCTGAAAGTATAAGTCTTTCATTCTGGATTGGACATGAAGACGAGGGGGGTGGCGGTGTTGGTAAACAAACGGGTGGAGTTTGAGGTGGGGAACATTGTGGCCGATTCGGGAGGGAGGTTTGTGATGCTAAACGGGAAGCTGGAGGGGATGCCGGTGCTTTTGGTTCATGTTTATGCCCCAAACTGGGACGATGTTGAGGTTATGAGGCAGGAATATCCTGGACCTGGACTTGCATTGGTTGATTAAGGGGGGGGGACTTTAACACGGTCATTGAACCAGGTTTGGACCGGTCGTGCCCAAGGTCGGGGAGGATGTCGGCGGTGGCAAAGGAGCTTAAGGGGCTTATGGAGCGCATGGGGGGGTGGGTTGGGGGAACCCTTGGAGGTTTGGGAGGCCGAGGACGAAATAGTTCTCGTATTTCTCCCATGTGCACAGGTTGTACTCTCGGATTGATTTTTTGTTGTGTGAAAGACGCTGTTGGCTGGGGGTCATCAACTTGGGGCACTCGGCGATCATACCCCGACACCATGAGGAGCACTGGGTGGAGTTGCAAGTGGATCGGGGGTAGGATTATTAGCGGATGAGTGGTGTGTGAATGGATGAGGGCTGCCATCCGGAGGTATATGGAACTGAACGATCCAGTTGAGATCTCGGCCGCCACGCTGTGGGAGGTGCTCAAGGCAGTGGTTAGGTTATTATCATTATATTATTATTAGGGGGAGTTCATATTGATCTGGGCGTAGAGGGATAAGGAGGAGCAAGCAGCGTTTACAAAGCTGGTGGACGAGATTTTGCTGGTGGACAGGAGGTATCGGAGGCCCCGGAGGCAGGGTTGTTGAAGGGGAGGCAGATGCTCCAGATGGAGTTTGGGTTGGTGTCCACGGGGAAGGCAGTAGGGCAGTTGTGAAGGGCCACAGGGACAGTGTATGAGTACGGGGAAAAGGCTAGTAGGTTGCTGGCCCACCAACGTAGGTAGCAGGAGGCAGTGAGGGAGATTGGAAGGGTGAAGGACGGGAGAGGAAGAGTGATACTGGACCCAGTGGGGGTGAATGGGGTATATGAGGAGCTCTACAGGAGGCTTTATGAATCGGATCCCCCTGCCGTGGGGGGAGGGAATGCGGCGGCGGTTTCTGGGTGGGCTGGAGTTCCCCAAGGTGGAAAAGGAACTGGTTGCAGGGCTGGGGGCCACATCCAGGCGAGGGGGGAGGTGGTGGGGGGGAGGGGGGGGGGGGGGTGCGCAGCAGGCCTTGCCAAACATAATGAGTTATTACTGGGTGGTAAACATCACTATGGTGAGGAAGTGGTGAGTGGGGGTGGGGTCAGCGTGGGGGCGAATGGTGGAGGTGATGGAGGGCATGTGGGCGATGCAGGCAAGGAAGGCCCCAGGCCCGGATGGGGTCCCTGTTGAATTTTATAAGAAGTTTGCAGGGACCTGGGGCCTCTGCTGGTATGGGCGTATAATGAGGCGAGGGAATAATGGGAACTCTCCCCTACATTATCGCAGGCATCCATATCCCTAATACTGAAGAAGGATAAGGATCCAGAGCAATGTGGGTCCTACCACCAAATATTGCTATTAAATCATAGAAGCTAAAGTGCAGAAGGAGGCCATTCGGCCCATCGAGTCTGCACCGGCCCTGGTAAAGAGCACCCTACTTAAGCCCACACCTCCACCCTATCCCTGTAACCATACCTCACCTTTTTGGATACTAAGGGCAATTTAGCATGGCCAATCCACCTAACCTGCACACCTTTGGACTGTGGGAGGAAACGGGAGCACCCGGAGGAAACCCTAACAGACACAGGAATAATGTGCAGACTCTGCACAGACAGTGACCCAAGCTGGGAATTGAATCCAGGTCCCTGGCGTTGTGAAGCAACAGTGCTAACCACTGTGCTACCATGCCACCCGAAGTGTGGACACTAAGTTGCTGGTAAAGATTCTGACCTCGCGTATCGAGGACTGTGTGCCGGGGTGATAGGGGAGGCCATTGCCGGCGAATATTAGGAGATTGCTAACCATGATAATGATGTCCCGGAGGGAAAGGATGTAGGGTGGCAGTGGCAATGGACGCAGAGAAGGTTTTTGATTGGGTGGAGTGCGAGTATCTGTGGGAGGTGTTGGGATGGTTAGGGTTCGGGCAGGGGATTGTGGACTGGATTTGGCTGCTGTATCGGGCGCTGGTAGCAAGCATGCAGACGAATCGGGTGAGCTCAGGGTTCTTCGGGCTACACCGTGGGACAAGGTAGGGGTGCGCACTCTCCCCGTTGCATTTTGCCTTGGCAATAGAGCCACTGGCAATGGTGCTCAGGATAACAAGGAGTTGGAGAGGAATAGTGTGGGGGGGGGGGGGGGGGGCGGGTGGTTGAGCACAGGGTTTTGTTGTATGCGGACGACCTGTTGCTGTATATTTTGGACACACTGGAAATCATGAGTATTCTGGAGGAGTTTAGCCGTTTTTCCGGATGTAAGCAAAACATGGGGAAGAGTGATCGATCGAGGCCAGGGGGCAGGAGAGGAGGTTGGGAGAGCTGTTGTTAAGGCAGTGGGGCCGAGCTTCAGATACTAGGGCATTCAGATGGCGCGAGGATGGGAGCAGCTGCACAAGTTGAATCTGGCTCGGTTGGTGGAGCAGATGAAGGGGGATTTTAAGAGGTGGGATGTGTTGCCACTGTCGCTGGTGGGGAGGGTGCAGACAGTGAAAATGACGGGCTAGGCTCTTGTTTGTCTTTCAGAACCTCATCCCAAATCATTCTTTAAGAAAGTCAATGCTTTGATCTCGGGATTTGTGTGGGTGGGGAAACCCCACGGGTTAAGACGGTGCTGTTGGAATGGGGGCGAAGGGGGTGGGTGGGTCAGCCTTTTCAAATATAATGAATTATTACTGGCAGCAAACATCGCTGTGGTGAGGCAGCAGGTAGTGGGGGAGGGGTTGCCGTGGGGGAGAATGGAGTCGGCCTCTTGTAGGGGTACAAGTTTAGGGGCATTGTTACGGCGCCTCTGCCATCCTTGCCGGCCAAATGCTCTACGAGCCCAGTGGTGGTGGTGGCGGCCCTGCGGGTATGGGCACAGTGGCTGCACATCTGAGGTTGGAAGGTGCCTCGGTGTGGGCACCGATATGCGACCATCTCCGGGGGGGGACGGGGACGGGGACGGGGGGGACGGGGACGGGGGGGGGACCTGCTTGGACGCGAGTGTTGACTAGCATGGATCGAGCGGTTTGGGGACATGTTTGTGGGGGGCAGCTTTGTGAGCTTGGGGGACCTGGAGGAGAAATAGGAGCAGGAGCGGGTTTAGATACTTACAGGTTTGTGATTTTGTGAAGAAGCAGGTGCCATTCGTTCCCGGTTTGCCCCCCCCACCCCCCCTGGATAACAAGGTGTTATCCAGGGAAGGAGTGGGTGAGGGTAAGGGATATATAAGGAGCTAATGGACTGGGAGGGAGCCCCAATAGGGGAAGTCAAACGGAAATGGGAGGTGAAACTGGGGGGGAAATGGAGGCCGGGATGTGAGAGGAGGCCCTGAGGAGGGTGAATGCGTCCTCATCGTGTGCAAGGCTTAGCCTCATCCAGTTTAAGGTAGTTCACAGGGCGCACATTTCGGTGGATAGGATGAGCAGGTCTTTTGAGGGAGTGGAGGACAGGTGTGGGGAGTGCGCAGGGAGGCCCAAAACCATGTTCACAGTTCAAAACTGAAGGAGTTCGTGGATGTAATGTCTGAGGTGTTGAGGGTGAAGACCGTCCTGAATCCAGATGTGCTGATATTTGGAGTGTGGGAGGACCCGGGAGTCCAGGGGGCGAGAGAGGCTGCTGTCCTGGCCTTTGCCTCTCTGGTAGCCTGGAGACGGATTTTGTTGGATTGGAGGGTCCGGGAACCACTGAATCAGGGGGTGTGGGTGAGCGAGCTGGCAGAGCTCCTGAGGTTGGAGAAAGTTAAGTTTGTCTTAAGAGGCTTGGTTGATGGGTTTGCGCAGAGGTAGAAGCTGCTTATCGACTTCTTCAAGGAGAATTGAGATGTCGGTGGGGCGGGGGTGGGGGGTGGGGGGGGGGGGGGCAGGCAGGGAAGATAAAGGGGTTAAAATGGGGAAGGCAGGACAGGAGGAGGGGAATGGCAGGGGGGTTGGAGTGTTAGTTAGCTAGTTATTTATTTATTATGATGTTCCTCTTTGTTCTTGCTCTTGTTTTTGTTTTTATTTACTGTTTATACAAATGACTTAATAAAATATTTTTTAATAGATAAAATAAACATAGACCAAAGGTTCCCCCTTGCCGGACATTCTAGAATGAGAGGTCACAGATATAGTTTGAGAGGCGGTAGATTTAGAACTGAGATGAGGAGAAACTACTTCTCGCAGAGAGTGGTGAATTTGTGGAACTCGCTGCCCCATAGTGCGGTGGAATCTGAGTCATTAGATTGTTTCAAGAAGGAGACAAATATATTTCTGATAAAAAAGCAGGATAAAGGGATATGGGGAACAGGTAGGGAGGTGGATTTGAGACCAGAAAAAGATCAGTCATGATCTGATTGAATGGCGGGGAAGGTTCGAAGGGTTGAATTGCCTTCTTCTGTTCCTAATTCCTAGGTTCCCATGTACATATGTGCCTGGAACCCTACCCACCCCTACCCCAATTCTATACAACTGTCTTGTTCCGCCTTTTGTACATCATTTCTTCCCTTCAGGATTTGAGATTTTACCTTCTGCCTTCAGGTCCCACAGTTTGAAGCTCACTTCCTAAACCACCTGGCCACTGACCTTTGTTTTTTCCTTTAAGACCTTCCTTAAAACCCATCTCTTTGACCACATTTTTTGGCAATATCTCCTTCTTTGGCTTGGCATATACCTTTTGTAATTATGTCTTTGTGAAGTGCCATGGGCTGTTTTCACAATGTAGAGGTGCTATCACATTGCAAGTTGTTGTGGATAACCCTGGACAACCATCCGTCCAGCCTTTCTTGACCTTCAAACAATAGTGATGGCATAGATTACCATGAAATAAAAGAATTGTGACTGCTACCAGGATAGTGAGTATCCATGTGCACATATAGTCACAGACCAGCTGCACATTTTGGCAGCACGGTAGCATAGTGGTTAGCACAGTTGCTTCACAGCTTCAGGTTCGATTCTCGGCTTCGGTCACTGTCTGTGCGGAGTCTGCACGTTCTCCCTGTGTGTGCGTGGGTTTCCTCCGGGTGCTCCGGTTTCCTCCCACAGTCCAAAGATGTGCGGGTTAGGTGGATTGGCCATGCTAAATTGCCCTTAGTGTCCAACAAAAATGTTAAGTTGGGGTTACTGGGTTACGGGGATAGGGTAGTGATGTGGGCTTGAGTAGGGTGCTCTTTGTAAGAGCCGGTGCAGACTCGATGGGCCGAATGGTCTCCTTCTGCACTGTAAATACTATGAAATTCTATGAAATTATGGAGTGAAACTCTTTTCTGTTCATGAAGGGGGTGAGTTATATGAACAATAGCGCCCTACACTTTGTGGAAATCTGTTACATGGTAAACAGTAGAGTCCTCAGGTTGCTTATGGATTTGCATGACGAAATTTGTGCAGGAGTTTGGAATAATAAACAAAGCATCAGTCACCTATTTAGTGCATTGGTTACAAGATTTTGCAGATTTCCAGTGCTTTGGTTGGAAGAAACCACTGACAATGATAGCCACTGGCAGAGCCACATCAAAAACGGGCAGAAATGATCTCTAAGGATTAGTGCAGGTAGAAAGGTGGTTCAGGTAGTCCAACGATGTGGAGGTTAGGTGGATTGGCCATGATAAAAAATTGTCCCTAAGTGTCCGGGGGTGTACAGGTTCGGTGGTGTTACGGGGATAGGGTGAGGGAGTGGGCCTAGGTAGGGAGCTCTTTCAGAGAATCAATGCAGACTCAATGGGCCGAATTGCCTCCTTCTACATTGTAGTGATTCTATTCTAGAGAAGAGTAATTATCTGAAAAATACATTCCCCTTTGAGAGAAAGTTCAAAATGATTGAAGAGACGTTCCATACACACTTTATATGGAATAGTGAAGAACATCATTCCCAATACTGATCATGGAAAATAGCTCAGAAACGTTTCTTTTTTTTGAACAAACAATTTTATTGAGGTATTTTTAGGCATTGTAAACAGTTACAGATTACAGAAATATGCAAACATCAACAGAAAACCAACCTTTCAACGAAACCATAATGCACATACCCGCTCCTCTCCCACCTACACTCCTTGCCTGTTTATCCCTCCTACTCTAGCCTAATCTACCCCCCCCTCTCCCCCCCACCCCCCACCCCCCCCCACACCCCCCCCCCACCCCCACCCCGCTGATGCTCACTCTCCCGCGAAGAAGTCGATGAATGGTTGCCACCTTCGGGCGAACCCCAATACAGATCCCCTCAAGCTGAACTTGATTTTTTTCCATACCCAGAAAACTTGACATGTCCGAAAGCCCCCCCCCCAGATGGAGGGTTTCGAGCATGGCGGCGGGCGGGGGGGAGGAGGGTGGGCGATATGTTCCTGGAGGGGAACTTTGCGAGTTTGAGGGATTTGGAGGAGAAAGCTGGGCTGGAAAGAGGAAGTGACTTTAGGTAGTTACAGGTGCGGGACTTTGTACGCAGACAGGTCCCATCCTTCCCACGCATTTGGGGGTTTTGAGTCCCTCCATGCCAGCAGTATTCGCCGCCGGGCTATCAGGGAAGCAAAGTTAAGAGCATCTGCCTCTTTCTCCCCCTGGACTCCTGGGTCCTCCGAAACCCCGAAAATTGCCACCCCTGGACTCATCAGCACCCTTGTTTTCAGCACCCGGGACATGACCCCCGCAAATCCCTCCCAGTACCCCCTAAGCTTAGGACATGCCCAAAACATGTGGACGTGGATCGCTGGGCCTCCCGCACATCTAGCGCACTTGTCCTCTACCCCAAAGAATTTGCTCATCCGAGCCACCGTCATGTGAGCCCAGTGAACGACCTTAAACTGAATCAGTCCGAGCCTGGCACACGTTGCGGTTGAGTTTACCCTACTCAGGGCTTCCGCCCCTACCCCATCCTCCATATCCCGCCGAGTTCCTCCTCCCATTTGAGTTTCAGCTCCTCCGTCTGGGACTCTTCCCCCCTCATGAGCACCTTGTAAATATCCGAGACTCTACCCTCTCCTCCTTCTCCTCCAGAGAATATTCTGTCCTGAATCCCTATTGGCAGGATGCGTGGGAAGGATGGGACTGTCTGCGTACAAAGTCCCGCATCTGTAAGTACCTAAAGTCACTTCCTCTTTCCAGCCCAACTTTCTCCTCCAAATCCCTCAAACTCGCAAAGTTCCCCTCCAGGAACATATCGCCCACCCTCCTCACCCCCGCCCGCCGCCATGCTCGAAACCCTCCATCTGTGTTCCCGGGGGCGAATCGATGTTTATCACAAATTGGAGCCCAGACCGACACCCCCACCTCCCCTGCATGCTTTCGCCACTGGCCCCAAATCCGCAGGGCCGCCCCCACTACCGGGCTGGTGGAGCCCCTCGCTGCGGCTCCTTTCAAGCATCGCCTTCCTCACCCGCGGGGATTTTCCCGCCCAGACAAAGCTCATGATGATTTTGCCGGTCCTTTTGAAGAAGGACCGTGGGATAAAGATCGGGAGGCACTGGAAGATGAACAGGAATCTAGGGAGGATTGTCATCTTTACCGTCTGCACCCTCCCCGCAAGTGACAGCGGGAGTGCATCCCATCTCCGAAACTCCCTCTTCATTTGTTCCACCACTCTAGTCAAATTTTACTTATGTAACCTGCCCCAGTCTCGTGCCCCCTGTATCCCCAAGTACCGGAAACTTTCCTCCACCAGCCTAAATGGCAGCTCCTTCAGCCTATTCTCCTGGCCCCTTGCCTGCACCACAAACATCTCACTCTTGGCCATATTTAATTTGAATTCATAGAATTTACAGTGCAGAAGGAGGCTATTCGGCCCATCGAGTCTGCACAGGCTCTTGGAAAGAGCACCCTACCCAAGGTCAACACCTCCACCCTATCCCCATAACCCAGTAACCCCACCCAACACTAAGGGCAATTTTGGACACTAAGGGCAATTTAGCACGGCCAATCCACCTAACCTGCACATCTTTGGACTGTGGGAGGAAACCGGAGCACCCGGAGGAAACCCACGCATACACGGGGAGGATGTGCAGACTCCGCACAGACAGTGACCCAAGCCGGAATCAAACCTGGGACCCTGGAGCTGTGAAAGCTATTGTGCTATCCACAATGCTACCGTGCTGCCCTTGTACCCTGAGAACCGGCCGAACTTCCTCAATGTTTCCAGTATATTTTCCATCCCGGCCAGTGGGTCCGACACGTACAGGAGCAGGTCATCCGCATAGAGAGAGACCCCGTGCTCCAACGCCTCCTAGTCATTCTCTTTCACCCCTTTGCAGCTCTCAGCGCAATCGCTAACGGTTCTATGGCCAGCGCGAACAGCAACGGGGAGAGTGGGCACCCCTGTCTGGTCCCGCGATGTAATCTGAAGTAATCTGACATTATCCTGTTCGCCCTTACGCTAGCTTTTGGGGCCTGGTACAATAGTCTGACCCAATTAACCAGTACCTCCCCGAACCCGAACCGTCCGAGTACCTCCCACAAATAGCCCCACTCCACCCGGTTGAAGGCCTTCTCAGCATCCATTTCCACCACCACCTCCACCTCCTTGTCCGTCGGGGGCATCATGATCACATTAAGCAATCTTCTCAAGTTGGCTGTCAGCTGCCTGCCTTTCACAAACCCTGTTTGGTCGTCCCCAATCACCTCCGGTACGCAGTCCTCAATTCTAATCACCAGGACCTTGGCCAGGAGCTTGGCGTCCACATTGATCAGGGAGATTGGCCTGTATGACCCGCAGGATTCCCGGTCCATGACTTGCTTCAATATCAGCGAGATGGTGGCCTGCGACTTCGGCAGCAGCAAGGTCCCTCTGTCCTTTGCCTCATTAAAAACCCTAGTCAGGACCGGTCCCACTATCTCCGAGAACTTCTTGGAAAGCTCGACTGGGTATCCATCTGGTCCTGGGGCTTTCCCCGACTGCATGGCTTTTAGGCTCCCCAGTACCTCCTCCGCTCTAAGCGGGGCCCCCAGCCCGTCCACTAGTCCCCCGCCTACTTTTGGGAAGGTTAGTCCGTCCAGGAACCGTTTCATCTCCTCCGGCTCCTCCGGGGGTTCTGAAGTGTAAAGCTTACTATAAAAGTCCCAAAATACCTTATTCAGTCCTGACGGGTCCTCCACTCTGCTCTCCTCCCTGTCCACCACTCTACTGATTTCCCTGGCCGCCTCCCTCTTCCTGAGTTGCTGCGCCAGCAATCTGCTGGCCTTCTCCCCATGCTCATACACCACACCCCTTGCCTTCCTAAGCTGTTCCACGGCTCTACTCGTGGATAGCACTTCCAGTTCCGCCTGCAGTCTCCGTCTCTCACTGAGTAGGTCCTCCCCCGGGGACCCCGCATGCTCCTCGTCTATCCGGTGAATATCCTTAACCAATCTATCAGTTTCTGCTCTGTCCGTCCGATCCCTGTGAGCCTGAATTGAGATCAGCTCCCCCCTCACTACTGCCTTCAGCGCCTCCCACAGGGTCGCTGCTGAAACCTCCCCCGTATCGTTCACCTGCAAGTAATTTTGCATACACTTCCGCAGTCTCTCACATCTCCCCTCCTCCGACAGCAATCCTACGTCTAACCTCCATTGCGGGCGTTGGTAATTCACCCCACCGACCTGCAGGTCCACCCAATGTGGGGCATGGTCCGAGATAGCGATTGCCGAGTATTCCGTATTCTTTACCCCCCTACACAGTCCCTGCTCAAGATAAAGAAATCATTCCTAGAGTATACTTTAAAAAAAAAAAAAAAAATTTTTTAAGGTTTTCATAAAATATCAATAACAAAATGAAAAAAGAACCCAACAGGGTTAAGTACAAAACACAGTCTAGAAAAGCAACCCTCCATACCCCCCTCCCCACTGTACATAAATAATAAATTAACATGAACACCCCGACTTAACACAACAGGTATATACACCCCCTCAGACCCTTCAGTGTAAATAACAAAAACAAAAATAAAGTAAACTCCCCCCCCCCTCCGAGTTGCTGCTGCCATTGACCAATGTCTACCGTTCTGCCAGGAAGTCTAAGAACGGTTGCCACCGCCTAAAGAACCCTTGTACCGACCCTCTCAAGGCGAATTTCACGCTCTCCAATTTAATGAACCCTGCCATATCGCTGATCCAGGATTCCACGCTTGGGGGCCTCGTATCTTTCCACTGAAGGAGAATCCTTCGCCGGGCTACCAGGGACGCAAAGGCCAGAATACCGGCCTCTTTCGCCTCCTGCACTCCCGGCTCCTCTGCCACCCCAAATATTGCGAGCACCCAGCCCGGTTTGACCCTGGATCCTACCACCCTCGACATCGTCCTCGCTACACCCTTCCAAAATTTCTCCAGCGCTGGGCATGCCCAGAACATATGGGTGTGATTTGCTGGGCTCCCAGAGCACCTAACACACCTGTCCTCACCCCCAAAGAACCGGTTCATCCTTGTCCCGGTCATGTGTGCCCTGTGCAGCACCTTAAACTGTATGAGGCTGAGTCTCGCGCACAAAGAGGAAGAGTTCACCTCCCTAGGGCATCTGCCCACGTCCCCTCTTCGATCTCCTCTCCCAACTCCTCCTCCCACCTCCACCACCGAGGCCTCCTCCTCCTCCTGCATCACCTGGTAAGTTTCCGAGATCTTCCCCAGTCCCACCCACCCCCCCGAGAGCACCCTGTCCTGTACTGTGTGTGGCAGCAGCCACAGCAATTCCACCACCTGCCGCCTGGCAAATGCCCTTACCTGTAAGTACCTGAAGGTGTTCCCCGGGGGGGAGCCCGTACTTCTCCTCCAGCTCACCCAAGCTCGCGAACTTCCCGTCCACAAACAGGTCCCCCAACTTTTGTATCCCTGCCCTGTGCCACCCCGAAAATCCTCCACCTGTCCTCCCTGGGACGAACCGGTGGTTCCCCCGTAATGGGGCCCACGCCGAGGCCCCACTTTCCCCCCTATGCCGCCTCCACTGCCCCCAAATTTTGAGGGCCGCCACCACCACCGGGCTCATGGTATACCTCCTTGGAGGGAGCAGCAGCGGTGCCGTTGCCTATGCCCCCAGCTCGTACCCACACAAGACGCCGTCTCCAGCCTCTTCCATGCAGCCCCCTCCCCCTCCATCACCCACTTGCGCACCATCATCGCATTGGCGGCCCAGTAGTACCCACAGAGGTTGAGCAGCGCCAGTCCCCCCCTATCTCTACTCCGCTCCAGGAACACCCTTCTCATCCTCGGAGTCCCTCGCGCCCACACAAACCCCATTATACTCCTGTTAACCCGCCTAAAAAAAGCCTTCGGGATAAACACGGGGAGGCACTGGAACAGGAACAAAAACCTTGGGAGCACCGTCATTTTGATTGACTGCACCCTACCTGCCAAGAACAGCGGCAACGCGTTCCACCTCTTGAACTCCTCCTCCATTTGCTCCACCAGCCTTGTAAAATTAAGCCTATGCAGGGCCCCCCAGCTCCTGGCCACCTGGACTTCCAAATACCTGAAGCTCCTCTCCGCCCTCTCTAGTGGGAGCTCGCCAACCCCCCTCTCCTGGTCCCCTGGGTGAACCACGAACAGCTCGCTCTTCCCCATGTTGAGCTTGTACCCCGAAAAGTCCCCAAATTCCCTAAGAATCCTCATTACCTCCGGCATTCCCCCCACCAGGTCCGCCACATACAGCTGCAGGTCGTCCGCATAGACACCCTATGCTCCTCCCCACCCCGCACCAACCCCCTCCAGTTCCTTGACTCCCTCAGTGCCATAGCCAAGGGGTTCAATCGCCAGTGCGAAGAGCAGGGGGGACAGGGGACACCCCTGCCTCGTCCCTCGGTGCAACCGAAAGTACTCGGACCTCCTCCTGTTTGTGGCCACACTCGCCATCGGGACCTCATACAACAGCCTAACCCACCTGACAAACCCCTCCCCAAACCCGAACCTCTTCAGCACCTCCCACAGGTACCCCCACTCTACCCTATCGAAGGCTTTCTCAGTGTCCATCGCCACCACTATCTCCGCCTCCCCCTCCCTCGCCGGCATCATGATCACGTTCAAAAGCCTCCGCACATTTGCGTTCAACTGCCTCCCCTTCACAAACCCCGTCTGGTCTTCATGGATGATCTGCGGCACACAATCCTCAATCCTCGTGGCTTAGACCTCCGCCAGCACCTTGGCATCTACATTTAGCAAGGAAATCTGTCTGTAAGACCCACATTGCCGGGGATTCTTGTCCCGCTTCAGGATCAAGGAGATCAGTGCCCGGGACATCTTCGGGGCAAAGCCCCCCCTCCCTTGCCTCATTGAAGGTCCTGACTAGCAACGGGCCCAACAGGTCCATATATTTTTTATAGAACTCGACCGGGAAACCGTCTGGCCCCGGTGCCTTCCCCGCCTGCATGCTTCCTATCCCTTTGATCAGCTCCTCCAGCCCAATCGGGGCCCCCAGTCCCGCCACCAGTCCCTCTTCCACCTTTGGAAACCTCAATTGGTCCAGGAAGCGACCCATCCCTCCCTCCTCCAGTGGGGGCTTGGATTGGTACAATTCCTCGTAAAAGTCCCTGAAGACCCCATTGATGCCAACCCCACTCCGCACCACACTCCCTCCCCTGTCCTTAACTCCCCCGATCTCCCTAGCTGCATCCCGCTTCCGAAGCTGATGCGCCAGCATCCGGCTTGCCTTTTCCCCATACTCGTAAATCACCCCCTGGGCCTTCCTCCACTGCACCTCCGCCTTCCTGGCAGTCACCAGGTCGAATTCGGCCTGGAGGCTGCGCCTCTTCCTCAACAATCCTTCCTCGGGCACCTCCTCATACCTCCTGTCTACCCTCACCATCTCCCCCACCAGCCTCTCCATCTCCCACCGCTCCCTCCGCTCCTTGTGGGCCCTGATGGAGATCAGCTCTCCCCTCACCACCACCTTCAGCACCTGCCATACCATCCCCACTTGGACCTCCCCGTTGTTGTTGGTCTCCAAGTACCTCTCTATACTTCCTCGGACCCGCTCGCTCACCTCCTCGTCCGCCAACAGCCCCACCTTCAAACGCCACAGCGGGCGTTGGTCCCTCTCCTCCCCCCTCTCCAAATCCACCCAATGCAGGGCATGGTCCGAAATGGCTATTGCCGAATACTCAGTATCCTCTTGTGGTGATACACCACTGTACTTCCCTAGCATTGTACATAGTTATGTAATAGTTGAGTGTAACGTGGCCCTGTAATCCTGTGTATTGTACTGTGCATTGTACTGTAGCTCTGTAGAGGTTCGGTCACCTGTATGTAACCTGACCTGGCCACGGAGAGCTCCGCCTTGGTCACTCCCCCGGGAGTAGTTATAAGACCCAGCTTCTGAGACCGGACCCATTTTGTCTGGGGTCGTCTGTGTCGGGTAAGCTTCCTATGTAGTGTATTAAAGCCTTGGTTAAAGTCTCACATGTCTTTGTGGTTCTTGACGCTTAGTGCATCACCTCTACTTTCGCTATCAGCGCCCTACTCAAAATGAAAAAGTCGATTCGGGAATAGGCCTTATGGACATGTGAGAAAAATGAAAATTCCCTAGCCCCCGGCCTTGCAAATCTCCAAGGGTCCACCCCTCCCATCTGGTCCATAAACCCCCTCAGCACTCTAGCCGCCGCCGGCTTCCTACCCGTCCTAGACCTGGAGCGATCCAGTGCCGGATCCAACACGGTGTTAAAGTCTCCCCCCATTATCAGGCCCCCCACTTCCAAGCCTGGGATCCGACCCAACATACGCCGCATAAAACCCGCATCATCCCAGTTCGGGGCATACACATTGACCAGTACCACCCTCTGTCCCTGCAACTTACCACTTACCATTATGTACCTACCGCCATTATCTGCCACAATGCTCGACGCCTCGAATGACACCTTCATTCCCACCAAGATCGGCACCCCTCGATTTTTGGCGTCTAGCCCCGAGTGAAACACCTGACCTACCCACCCTTTCCTCAGTCTTACCTGGTCTGCCACCTTCAGGTGTGTCTCCTGGAGCATAACCACATCCGCCTTGAGCCCCTTCAGGTGCGCGAACACGCGGGCCCGCTTAACTGGCCCATTCAGTCCCCTTTCATTCCAGGTTATCAGCCGGATCAGGGGGCTACCCGCCCCCCTCCCCCGCCGACTAGCCATGACCCCTCCTCGGCCAGCCACGCGCCCGCACCCCACACCTGGCCCGTTCCCCACAGCGGCATATCCCCGTCTCAACCCCCCCCCCCCACTCACTCGAGCTCCCCCTTGACCATAGCAGCAGCAACTCGATTCCCCCCCACCCACCCACCCCCCCCACCCGGCTAGGACCCATCCTAGCTGATTTACTCCCCCCATTGCACTTCCGCAAGTCAGCTGACTCCTGCTGACCCCAGCCACTCCCGCCTCTCCTTCGACTCCTCCCATTGTGTGACACACCCTCCTCTCCCTTTCCCCATCCGTAGGCTCGCCCCCCTCCCCCTTCCATTCTAAGGGCGGGAAACAACCCTCGCTCCCCGCCCCGGTCCCGCCCCCCCCCCCCAGTCTTCAGCGCGGGAAAAAGCCCACGCTTTCCATCTACCCGGCCCCGCCACCTCTGACGCAGCTCCTTTTACAGGCCCGGTCCCCTCACCCCCGACTCGGGCCTCCCCTCCCCCGCGGGGCCCCATCTCACCGCCGTCCACCACCCCTGTTCCGTTTACCTACGCCCCTCCAAGAGCCACCCCGACCAACCCAACCAAAACAGTGCCCAACTCGCCCCAACCACCCTCACCGACCCGAAAGAGAAAAACACAGAGAAAAAGAAACCAAGAGCAAAGCAAAGGGCCCCCCCCCCTCAAAAAAACACAAAACATATCAACCGCAGTCCCCAATCGCCCATCCTGACCCTCAATCTGTGTCCAACTGCTCGGCCTGAACAAATGCCCACGCCTCCTCTGGAGACTCAAAATAATGGTGCCGGACCTTGTAGGTGACCCACAGTCGAGCCAGCTGCAACATGCCAAACTTCACCCCCTTCCTGTGCAGCACCGTCTTCGCTCGATTGTACCCGGCCCTCCTCTTCGCCACCTCCGCACTCCAGTCCTGGTATATCCGAACCTCCGTGTTCTCCCACCTGCTGCTCCTCACCTTCTTGGCCCACCTGAGCGCACATTCCCGATCGATGAACCGATGGAACCTCACCAGCACCGCCCGCGGAGGCTCGTTAGCCTTGGGCCCCCTCGCCAGCACTCTATGGGCCCCTTCCAGCTCCAGGGGCCCCTCGAAGGACCCCGCTCCCATCAGCGAGTTGAACAAGGTGACCACGTCGGCCCCCACGTCCAGCCCCTCCAGCCCTCCGGGAGGCCCAGAATCCGCAGATTCTTCCGCCTCGACCGATTCTCCATCTCCTCGAACCGCTCCTGCCATTTTTGTGGAGCGCCTCGTGCGCCTCCACCTTTACCGCCAGGCCTAAGATCTCGTCCTCGTTGTCAGAGATCTTTTGTCGAGCCTCACGGATCGCCACCTCCTGGCCGTCTGTGTCTCCAGCAGCTTATCAATAGAAGCCTTCATCGGTTCTAGCAGGTCCGCTTTATACTCTCTGAAGCAGCGCTGGATACCCTCCTGCTGCTCCTCCGCCCACTGCATCAACGCTGCCTGATTTCCGCCCGCCGCCATTTTGTTCTTCTTCCCTCGCACCTTCTTCCGGTCCACCACCACCTTTTTAGTCGCCCCGCTCCTAGTAGAAGCCCTATCCTATCGGGGAGCTGTTATAATCTCCTTCCCACACTGGGAAATGTCAAAACAGTTCCGATGGAGGCCCTGAAAAGAGCCCAAAAGTCCGTTTTTGCGGGAGCCGCCGAATGTGCGACTTAGCTCCACATAGCCGCAACCGGAAGTCGTAATCCTAGAGTATACTTTATGAGCATGCGAGTAGAACGAGTAGCCCCTTCCCGTCGGCTGTCCAGCTCTCCATGGGTCCACTGCCCCCATTTGCTCCATGAACCCTTTCAGTTCCCTTGCCATTGCTGGGAGTCTGCCCTTTCTGGGACATGACCGGTCTAGCCCCGGTTCGAGGACCGTATTAAAGTCCCCCCCGCCCCCCCATCATCAACTTGCGTGAGTCTAGGTCTGGGATCTTCCCCAGCACTCTTTTAATAAAGTCAGCGTCGTCCCAGTTCGGAGCATATATGTTCACCAGCACCACTCTCCTCCCCTCCAGCTTGCCCCTTACCATAAGGAATCTGCCCCCGCCATCTGCGATTACGCCCTCCGACTCAAATTGAACCCGCTTATTGATCATAATTGCTGGACTTAGAATCCAAGCCCGAGTGGAAGACCTGGCTGATCCAGCCCTTCCTTAGCCTAGTCTGGTCAGACACTTTTAAATGTGTCTCCTGCAACATAATTACATCTGCCTTTAGGGCCCGCAAGTGCGTGAACACACGTGCCCTTTTGACCGGCCCATTTAGTCCTCTGACATTCCCGGTGATCAGCCTGGTTGGGGGGCACACACCCCCCCCTCCTCCCCCCCCCCCCGCTGGTCAGCCATAACCTTTCTAGGGCCCGCCCCCGGCCCATGCGCCACGCCGCTCTTGGCTCGCCTCTTGGCCGCCTCCACCCCCAACCTCCTCTCCATTACCTACTTCAGACCCCTCCCACGTCAGCAGAATAACTCCCCCCCCCTCCCCCCCTAGCAACATCTCCCGATAACCCCGCCCCTGCCATCTACTGGCTGTATTCCCGCCCCCCCCCCCCCCCCACCTGACTCCCTTGACTAGCCAATCTGCTAGCCCGTTGACTCATCCCTCCGGCGCCCACTTGTCTCACTCCCATTGTTTCCCCGACCTGATCTCCCCCCTCCCCAGCACACCATCCCCCACTCCGACCCTCTGGAGTAGCCTCACTAAAATGGGAAAGATCAAACAAGCTGGAAACATCAAACAGCGGCGTGAGGCTACTCCAGGTATAATACAGTTCCAGCTGTGTACACAGATAAGTGTTAACCCACGTCCCTTTCTGAGCATTAATAAAATAGCAACATAGTAACACAGTACCCGCATATCACCCACCCGAAACAAACATAAAAACCATAGACATAAAAACCCCCAACCAACATCTTTAATCCCCATTGCTGACCGGCCACCTTTATGTTACAATGAAAGCTCCAGCACCCCCAGAGAACATGACGAAAGGTACCAACAACAGCAGAAGAAAGAGAAAAGCAACAAAAAAGGAAAAGAACATACAAGAGGGGGATCCCCCCCCCCCCCCCCCCCCCGTAGGCAAAAGCTGCCCAAAAATACAACACAAGGCACCTTTAATGCAGTAAACAGTCGACTGTCAGTCCAGCACAGCAGGCATCCCCCCAAACGGTAACTCTCGGACCCTAACTTGCGTCCGTGGGTCCTTTTTTCGGGACCAGCCCCTGATCCCTCACGCAGTCCATCGCTTCTTCGGGCTCGGAGAAGTAGTGGTGTTGGCCCTGTTGCGTGACCCAAAGACGAGCCGGGAAGAGCAGACTAAACTTCACGTGCTTTTTAAATAGCACCTCCTTAACTTGTTTAAAGGCTGCTCGACGCCTGGCCACCTCCTGGCTTAGGTCCTGATAAATGCGAAGGACACTGTTATTCCACGTGCTGCTCTTAGCACTCTTTGCCCACTGCAGCACCCGCTCGTTCTCCACAAACCTGTGGAACCTGATCACCATCGGACAGGGGGGACCCCTCGGACGTATCTGCCTCGCCTGTACTCTGTGTGCCCCCTCCAGCTCTGGCGGTCGCGGAAAGGCTTCAGCCCCCGTCAGCTGCATCAACAGGTCAGCCACAAACGCTGTGGCATCGGCTCTCTCAGCCCCCTCCGGGAGGTCAATGATCCACAGATTTTGTCTGCGGGCTCTATTTTCCGGCTCCTCCACTCTGTCCAGCAGTCTTCTCTGTCTCTCCTTCAGCCCATCGACTTCTAGTGCAGCAATTGTCTGCGCGTCCGCCTGCTCCTCCACCGCGTCTTCCAGCTCCTTAACTTTTTCGTCCTGGGCATCCTGGGCGGGATTCTCCACTCCCACGCCGAAGTGGCGCGCCGTCGTGAACGCCGTCGAGGTTCACGACGGCGCGGAACGGCCCCGGTCCCGACCGATTCAGGCACTGACAATGGGCCAGTATCGGGGCCGCGGCATCTACCCGCGCCAGGCCTTGTCGCCCGCGTAAAAGCGGCGCCGATTAGATGACGCGGCCGGCGCCGCATAATGGACGTAATCCGCGCATGCGCGGGTTGGCCGGCGCCAACCTGCGCATGCGTGGTTGCCGTCCTGTCCAAATCCGCCCCGCAAGAAGATGGGGGACGGATCTTGCGGGGCCGCGGAAGGAAGGAGGTCCTCCTTCAGAGAGGACGGCCCGACGATCGGTGGGCACCGATCGCAGGCCACCCCACATTCCAAGTGAAGCCCGGTGCAGGATCCCCCCTCGCCCCCCCACAGGCCGCCCCCTCAGCGTTCACGCACCACCCACGACTGCAACGACCAGGTGTGGACGGCGCCGCGGGGAACCCGTCGTTTTAGCCTGGCCTCTCAGCCCATTCGGGCCTGAGAATAGCGGGGGTGCCGGAGAATCGCCATTTTCGGTGTCTCTGGCGATTCCCCGGCCTGCGGCCCGCGAAACTCGACCGGGCCGTTCCCGCCGGTTGGGAGAATCGCGGGAGGGCGTCGGATCGGCGTCCCTGGAAATTTTGGTGGCCCAGGCGATTCTCCCAACCGGCGTGGGAGTGGAGAATCGCGCCCCCAATCTCTGGTTCAATTGATCCACTGCCTTCTGAAGTGGGTCCAAGTTATCCCGCTTCAACGACTCAAAACTGCTTTTTATCACCTGCAGCATGTTTTCCAGCGCTTGCTGGTTCGCCGGGTCCGAGGTCCGTAGGTCCACCATCTTTGCTCCCGGGTCAGCTTCCCCTGCACCTTGCCTTTGTCCTTTCCTCTCCCGTTTTTGCTGCTTTCTGCTCTCCCACAGTTCCATGCAGCTCTGCCCGTTCCTCAGCACCCCTGTGGCCGTCGTTTCAGCGCTTCACAGTCCCGCAAAACCGGGGAACCAGGTCCTCAAATCCCGCCGGAGTGAGAGCCACCGAATGTGCGGCTCACTCACTCATCGCCGCCACCGGAAGTCCCAGAAATGTTTCTTTAAACTCCTAATTCAACAAGTACTTGCCAGGTGCAGTCACCCACTGCTATGACACTGCTTGGCCACATGATGTGCTTTCATTGCTACAGGGGATCAATAGGCCTAAGCTGTACACTCAAACTCGACACATCTGATTGTGTTGGCACGACACATGGCAGAATAACTATCTTCATTCTATTATGTCTCACACAACATGGTGAATATCTGCTTCCCTTTGAGCACTCACAATACCTTCATTTAATTTTCATTCTGTGCCACCCTTTGTTGAAGAGAAAGTGGGAGTGGAAGGATGGCTCTGTAATGAGACCTTGGAACATTTTATTATGCTGAATGTGCTATAAAGATGCAGTTTATTGTTTCTTGGAGACAGGGGCCTCTGCAGGCCTAAAACATGACAACTTTGTGCTTGACTAGAAGCAATGCAGAGGTATGAATCTCAAGCTACAACTAGAATGTGCATTGAAAGTGCAATTGGAATGTTAAAGCAGCACTTCAGGGGTGAAATTCTCCCCCTACGGCGGGATATCCGCCGACTGGCGCCAAAGACGGCGCCAATCAGACGGGCATCGCGCCTGCCCAAAGGTGCGGAATGCTCCGCATCTTTGGCGGCCTAGCCCCAAAATTGAGGGGCTAGGCCGACGCCGGAGGGATTTCTGCCCCACCAGCTGGCAGAAATGGCGTTTGTTTCCCCGCCAGCTGGCGCGGAAATGCGGCGCATGCGCGGGAGCGTCAGCGGCCGCTGAGTTTCCCGGCGCATGCGCGGGAGCGTCAGCGGCCACTGAAAGTTTCCCGCGCATGCACAGTGGGGAGAGTCTCTTCCGCCTCCGCCATGGTGGAGGCCGTGGTGGAGGCGGAAGGGAAAGAGTGCCCCCACGGCACAGGCCCGCCTGCGGATCGGTGGGCCCCGATCGCGGGCCAGGCCGCCGTGGGGGCACCCTCCGGGGTCAGATCGCCCCGCGCCCCCCCCAGGACCCCGGAGCCCGCCCACGCCGCCTGGTCCTGCCGGTAAATACCAGGTTTGATTTACGCCGGTGGGACAGGCAATTCCTGGGCGGGACTTCGGCCCATCTGGGCCGGAGAATTGAACGTGGGGTCCCGCCAACCGGCGCGGCCCGATTCCCGCCCCCGCCCAATCTCCGGATCGGAGACTTCGGCGGGGCGGGGGCGGGATTCACGGCGGCCAACGGCCATTCTCCGACCCGGCGGGGGGTCGGAGAATGATGCCCCAGGTGTCTGAAACAATTGGCATTGTAGTACAATCCTCCAGGCTGCCATAAATAATTGGTTTCCGTCTTCCCAATATTTAGTTGGAGAGAATTTTTGCTCGTCCAGGACTAGTGTCAAACAAGCATTCTGATGAATTAGAGATAGCAAAGAAGTCGAAAGGGGTGGCATGACGTTGAACTGGGTATCACTCATGTTATGTTTTTGGATGCTGCTGCTGAGGGGAAGCACAAGATTGAGAAAAATGTGGGAGTCAAGCATAGATGCTTGGGGAGCATCAGAGGTAACTGTACAGAAGAGAAAGAGAATTTAATGCAGATGATTCTCTGGCGATAATTGGAAGGATAAGAACATAATCAGACACTTGCAGTCCCACCACGTGAATGACTTAAAAAGTGTTGAAGGAGGATGGTCTGGTCAACCGTGAAAGAGGATGAAGACAGGTTTAGATGGCCAGGGAGGGAAAGTTTACCTTCGTCACAGCTACATAGGATGACTGTTGTGATTTTCTTTAGAGCCATTTCAATTATTTGACAGGGGAGGAAATCTGATTGGAGGGGTTTAAATAAGGAGTCGGAAAGATGGGCAAAGTGAAGATACTCCTCAAAATCTACATCAATGACCAAGATTTTAGCCACTGTCTTCATGTGTAATTAGTGGATTGGATTTGTTTATTGTCATGTGAACTGAGGTACAGTGAAAAGTATTTTTCTGCGAGCTGCTCAACAGATCATTAAGTACATGAAAAGAAAAGGAAATAAAAGAAAATACATAATAGGGCAACAAAAGGTTTTTTGTTTTGGCTTTTTGTCAGATCTGGCTTGATAATGTTTCCGTGGAGCACCATGTGACATTTTATGATGTGGAAGATACTATTTATTTTTTAAACATCCAATTAAGGGGCACAATTGGTGTGGCCAATCCACCTACCCTGAACATCTTTGTGTTGTGGGGGTGAGACCCACACAGACATGGGGAGAATGTGCAAACTCCACATGGACAGTGACCTGGGGCCGGGATCGAATCCGGGTCCTCGGCACTATGAGGCAGCAGTGCTAACCACTGCGCCAAAACGCCACCTGTGGAAGATACTATTAAAATGCAAGTTGCTGATGTGGGAATGATGAACTAACATTAAATTAAAAATGACTTCCAATGCATGCCAGAATAGCATAATTACTTAAAAACTGTAAGTCACTTCTGCAAATTAACCATTCCAAAGTTCTTCCCACAAGTTCCTTAGGTCGGACTTTTCCTCATCTTTTATGCGCTCCTGTTTTATTTTAACCAATGATACATAATTACTCAGCACATTTTTAAATTAAGTGTATAGCATTGATTTGATAAATTATATACAGTGCAATTGTGGTTTTTGTATTTTGTGGAAGTGTTTTATGTATTGGCTTGAATGTACCTATTACTTCTTTTAAGTGATTTTCAAGTGAAATAAATAAGCTTACTGTCTGACTACAACTGGAATTCTGTCTTCATTTTGATATGTATTACGATGGACTTGTATCTATCGCTGCCACATCTAGTGCTATTGCAGCAGCCTGGTCCATCCTGCTATCAGATACCTATAATGGTATGGACTCTTGGTGGCTTAAAGAAGCTGCTGATTTGAGATTCTAATCCCTTGCCATTATAGGTATATTGTTGTTTAGCATTTCTTCAGCACTGATCTGTCTGAGTGAGGAACTTTGAATAGTTATGGTCAGGCTCAGGCTCTACCTCATGGTGTCTCTAACTACTCTCCCAATACGTTGAAGCTGACCAAAAACCAAAGGCTTCTATATGCTAAAAGCAATGTCTTCTCTCTTTGGAAGGTTCATGTTGGCAGTTGGAGCTACGATTCCTTAAAAGTATGTACCTATACTATCTCATTCGTTCCATTAACGTTTCTAGCACTACGTGAGTGAACCTTGATTTTCTTTGCATTTATGAGATTATTCAAAGTTCTGTTGTAAACACCATGAGAGTCAATCCATACATTGACAGCCTGGAGTTCAGGAGAACATTCATCCAGGTCTGGATAATGTTGTCCTGCAGATCTTTTTTTAAATATATGCTTTCAGGATACAGGTGATGGTAGCAAAATCACCTCGATATCCCTTCCCTAGTTGTCCTGAGAAGGTAGTAGTGGGCCTCTTCCTCAGATGGTGATCCAATAATGATCTTAGCTAAGGATTTCCAGTATTGTAACCCAGTGACAATGTTGGTATTTGTTCAAGACAGCTAGATATTTGACTTTGAAGATGTGTGTTTGCATGATTTTGTGGGTTCATTTCTGGTGGTAGATAGAGATTGTGGAGCTGTGGGAGGTGCTTTCAAAATAAGCTTTGTGAATTTCTGCAGTACATCCAATATATTGCAAATATTACAGCCACAGCTTGCTAGATATGGAAAGGGTGGATACTGAGTCAAGGGCATGGCTACCAAGCAGGGCATTTACTCTCGCAGTGCATTTCACAAGAACACATGTAGATAAATTTTGAAGATGCATTGTGAGGTCTTATCTTCTAAGGCAGAAATTATACTGCACATCTGCCTGCAGGAGTCTGATCCTTAGGGACCAACATCTCTGATTTCCCCTCCTCCATGCATTTTGACAAACTGTGATTCCTCCTATACCTCACTATCTGCTCAGCCTTCTGGTGTGTCTAATTATCCTGATATTTGGCAGAGGTGAATAGGTGCAGGTTTCCTGAAGCACTGGCTGTGCCTTAATTCCTTTTTCTATACCTGAGGGAGCAGAAGAGGACAACATCTTCCTTAAATAACCATCTCTAAACACCCTATCCATTGCATGATATTCTCTGTGTTGTTAGTCAAGTTCAGTGTGTGCCTGTGTGACAGGGCTGCAATGAATCACATGCGATTGCAATACAAGCCAAGAGCTTAGGGGAAGCCTCCAGCTTCGCCACCTGCCAGTCCTTCAAAGCTCTGCTAGTAAATGATGCCAAGGGTGCCTCTTCAAACAGGTTAAAGGTTTAAAATTGTTTTGGGATATCATATATGTTACCTTCTCCTACAAGTAGAATAATACAGATAGTGAAAGTATGCTGAGATGTAATAATGCCATACATCTGCATAGTCTTGGGTGTAAGCTGTAATTTGGAGATGCATATTCCTAGCGTGGAGCTCTTTGAAGAATTGTTGGTGTCCAGCCAGATTGCCATATGCAGTATCTAATTCTAACTATACCATATATTCTAATTCTCCTCATTTAGGTAAAGCTTTTCTTGCCCAGGTTTTATTGTGCCAATAGCAAGGAGGAAAACCTTAGACAATTTCGACAGACTGGTCAGATGGATAGAACAGTGGCAAATGGAATTTAACCCTGAAAAGTGTGAAGAGATGCATTCTGGGAGGAATAACAAGTCAATGGAATAAACAATGACAAGTAGGATGTAGGAAGTACAAAAGACGAGAGGGACCTTGGTTTGCACATCTAAAGATCCCTAAAGGCAGCAGGACAGGTAGATAAGATGTTTGAGAAGGCATATGGGATCCTTGTCTTTATTAGCCGAGCATGGGAAATAAGAGCAGGGAGGTTATGATGGAGCTGCATAAAATGCTCGTTAGGCCACAGCTAGAATATCATGCGCAGTTCTGGTTGCCACACTATAGGAAGGATGTGATCGCAATAGAGAGGATGCAGAGGAGATTCACCAGGAAGCTGCGTGGGCTGGAGCATTTCAGCTATGAAGAGAGGCTGGTTGGGCTGGTGTTGTTTTCCTTTGAGCAGAGAAGGCGGGGGAGGGTGGAGGGCAGGGGTGTGTGTGATGAACCACTGTAATAGGAGATGTAAGGTAGGACCTGCACTACAGGTTCGCCGGTAGCTCCTGCCGGCTGGCTCCGCCAATGGAGAACTGTATAAATATGCATGACCTCCAATGCCCTGCCATTTTGCCAGCTGCAGCAGGAGGCCACGCATCTGACTGTAATAAAGCCACAGTTGTACCCAATTTTAGTCTTTGTGCAATTGATCGTGCATCAATTTATTACAATCAGATTTCCACAGAATGGATATCCTAATTAAGCCCGATCGCCTGCAGCTGGATCCGCACGCGCCCAACGCCAGAAAAGTCTTTACTCGCTGGCTAGCATGTTTTGAGGCCTACGTCAAGGCTGCAGACCCCGAGCCAATGGAGGCTCAGAAGATAAACGTCCTGTACTCCAGACTGAGCTCCAGCGTGTTCCCGTTGATCCAAGACGCCACGAATTACACAAAAGCAATGGAACTCCTTATGGAACACTACGCGCAGAAGGCGAACACGGTCTACCAAGCATGTACTCGTCACCCGCTCGCAACTACCTGGTGAGTCCACTGAAGACTTCTGGCGGGCCCTAATTCCACTCGTCCGGGACTGTGACTGTCAGGCCGTTACGGCCGCCGAACATACGAATTTCCTCATCTCTTCGTGACGGGGATTGCGTCGGACCGCATCCGAGAATGATTACTGGAAGGGGCCACGCTTGAACTGGCAGAGACGAAAACCTTGACGCTCTCCATGACGGTCACATCCCGTAACGTACAATCGTACCCCTCCCGCTGCGTTGCCCACCCTTCTACTCCTTCCTACCCCTCCTGGACCCCGCCGACGACCTCCTCAGCCGGGGCCCTGCCTTCCCAATATGCCTGCGCCGCACATCAATCCACGCACCCTGGGGGTCCCCGCTGCTACTTCTGCGGTCAGCAGAAGCACCCCTGCCAACACTGCCCAGCCCGCACTGCAGTTTGTAAAGCCTGCAGTAAAAAGGGCCACTTCGCGGCTGTGTGCCAGGCCCGTGCAGTCGCTGTGATCGCGTCTGCTATTGCCCCCTCACCCACGCCAGACGCAAAACGGGAGCCGCCATCTTCTCCCCCCGGGTCCATGTGCGACCAATGGGCACTGCCATCTTGTCCGCCTTCAGCCACGTGCGCCCCATGGGGCGCAGCCATCTTGTCCCAACCCCGCATTGTGCGCACCATGGGCGCCACCATCTTGTCCCGACCCCGCAATGTGCGCACCATGGGCGCTGCCATCTTGTCCCCCACAGGGTCTCCGGACATCCCGACATCGGAACCGCACACGCTCGCCACCCGAAGCATCCGATGGCTACCCGCAGCTCGCTTCGGTGACGCTGGACCAATCTCGCCCGCACAACCTGGCCACCGCGTCGACGACGGTTAAAATCAACGGCCACACGACCTCGTGCCTGCTGAACTCTTGGAGCACCGAAAGCTTTGTTCATCCAGATACGGTAAGGCGCTACTCCCTTGCGGTCCACCCTGCCAATCAAAGGATCTCCCTAGCATCCGGATCCCACTCCGTCCCGATCCGAGGCTTTTGTACAGTCACCCTCACGGTCCAGGGCGTAGAATTTAGTAACTTCCGCCTCTATGTCCTTCCTAATCTCTGCGCTGCTCTCCTGTTGGGCCTGGACTTCCAGTGCATCCTCCAGAGCTTCATCCTCAAATTCGGCGGGGCCTTACCCCCCCTTACCGTTTGTGGCCTCGCGACCCTCAAGGTCGACCCCCCTCCCTTTTTGCCAATGTAACTGCGGATTGCAAGCCCGTTGCCACTAGGAGCAGATGGTACAGCACCCAGGACAAGACCTTCATCAGGTCCGAAGTCCAGCGGCTGCTTAAGGAGGGTATTATCGAGGCCAGCAACAGTCCCTGGAGATCCCAAGTGGTAGTGGTTAAAACTGGGGAGAAACACAGGATGGTCGTGGACTACAGCCAGACCATCAATCGGTACACGCAGCTCGATGCGTATCCCCTCCCACGCATATCTGATATGGTCAATCAGATTGCGCAGTACCGGGTCTTCTCAACAATTGACCTGAAATCCGCCTACCACCAGCTCCCCATCCGGAAGTCGGACTGGCCATACACTGTCTTCGAGGTGGACGGTCGCCTCTACCACTTCCTCAGGGTCCCTTTCGGTGTCACAAATGGGGTCTCGGTCTTCCAAAGGGAGATGGACCGAATGTTCGACCAGTACAGTTTGCGGGCCACCTTTCCGTATTTAGATAATGTCACCATCTGTGGCCATGACCAGCAGGACCACGATGCCAACTTCGATAAATTCCTCCGCACTGCCACTCTTCTCAACCTGACCTACAACAAAGAGAAGTGTTGGACTTCCGGTTGCGGCGATGCACTGCTAAGCCGCATGTTTCGGCAGCTCCCGTTCTAACGGACATTTGGGCTCTTTTCGGGAGCCCCAACGGAAATTTTTTCAGACCAAACCCAGTGTGGGGTGACGAAGGAAGGTGTCCCCCCGGGTGTGTATGGAAAGGACCAGCGGCAGTGGCCAGATTGCGAAGGATCCTTTGGAGCAGCGGCAGAGAAGAGAAGGAAGAAGCAAGATGGCGGCGGATGGAGCCCAGACGGCATGGGGCTCGGACCAGCAGGAATTCCTCCGACAATGTGTGGAGGAACTAAAGAAGGAGGTGCTGGCGCCGACGTTATTGGCAATCGAGGGACTGAAGGAAACACAAAAGGTCCAGGCGATGGAGCTCCGTGGAGTGAAGGCAAAGGCAGCCGAAAACGAGGATGAGATACAGGGCCTGGTGGTAAAAACGGAGACGCATGAGGAGCTACATAAGAGATGCATCGAAAGGCTGGAAGCCCTGGAGAACAGCTCGAGGAGGAAGAACCTCCGGATTCTCGGTCTCCCCGAAGGAACAGAGGGAGCTGATGTTGGGGCTTATGTGAGCACGATGCTCCATACTCTAATGGGAGCTGAGGCCCCAACGGGCCCCCTGGAGGTGGAAGGAGCGTACCGGGTCCTTGTGAGAAGACCAAAGGTGGGTGAAATACCAAGGGCGATAGTGGTGAGATTTCACCGCTTCACGGACAGAGAGGCGGTCTTGAGCTGGGCCAAGAAGGTGCGGAGTAGCAAGTGGGAGAATGCGGTGATACGAGTGTATCAGGACTGGAGTGCGGAGGTGGCGAGAAGGAGGGCGAGCTTTAATTGGGCCAAGGCGGTGCTTCACAGGAAGAAAATAAAATTTGGGATGCTGCAGCCGGCGCGATTGTGGGGCACGCATCAGGGCAAGCACCACTACTTCGAAACGGCAGATGAGGCATGGACCTTCATCCAAGAAGAGAAACTGGACTAGAACTGAGAGACTGATGTTGGGGGGAAGCAACGAGGTGGTGGTACAGAAATGTAAAGTGGGAAATGGGAGGTTTATTATATAGTAACGTTGGATGGGGAATTTCTCTCCCCTTGATGGGGGGACACGAAGAAATGTGGGCGCCGGTGGAAAAAGGGGCAGAGCGGTGGGGAGGGGGAATGAGGGAGCTGCGCCATAGGGGGCGGGGCCGATAGGAAAGCACGGGGTTTACCCGTGCTATGGAGATGATGGCGGGAAGATAGGCGCAGGAAGGAAGAGAGCCCCACACACAGGGAGGTCAAAGAGAGAACGGGGGAAGCCGGGGTCAGCTAGAGTTAGCTGACTTTCGGAAGCATTATGGGGGGAGTAACCATGCTAGATGGGGATCTAGCGGGGTGGGGGGCTAACTGGGTTGCTGCTGCTGAGTGCAAGGGGGAGCTGGCAAGAGAAGAGGTGGTCGGGACGGGAAGGCGTCGCCTGGGGGATAGGTGGGTGCGCGGGACCTGGACGGGGGGCTGGCCCAGAAAAGGGGATGGCTAGTCGGCGGGGGGGGGGGGGGGGGGGGGGGGGGGAGCGGCCCCCCAATCCGGCTGGTCACATGGAATGTGAGAGGCCTAAATGGGCCGATTAAGAGGGCCCGGGTGTTCGCGCACTTAAAAAAACTGAAGGCGGACGTAGTCATGCTCCAGGAGACGCATCTGAAGGTGGTGGATCAGGTTAGGTTAAGAAAAGGATGGGTGGGACAGGTATTCCACTCAGGGTTGGACGCGAAAAACAGGGGGGTGGCGATACTGGTGGGGAAACGGGTGTCGTTCGAGGCTAAGAATATAGCGGTGGATAACGGGGGCAGATATGTGATGGTGAGTGGTAGATTGCAAGGAGAGGCGGTCGTGCTGGTAAATGTATATGCCCCGAACTGGGATGACGCGAGATTTATGAAGCGGATGCTGGGATGTATCTCGGACCTGGAGGTGGGAAGCTTGGTAATGGGGGGGGGACTTCAACACTGTGCTTGATCCAGGGCTAGTGTCTAGATCCAGGACCAGGAAGAAAGCAGATGGCGGCCAAGGTGCTTAGGGGATTTATGGAACAAATGGGGGGAGTGTATCCCTGGAGGTTTGCTAGGCCGTCGGCCAAAGAGTTTTCCGTTTTCTCCCACGTCCACAAGGTATATTCCCGAATAGACTTCTTTGTTATGAGTAGGGCACTGATCTCGAAGGTGGCAGGAACAGAGTACTCGGCCATAGCCGTCTCAGACCATGCCCCGCACTGGGTGGATCTAGAACTAGGAGAGGAGAGGGAGCAGCGCCCACTCTGGCGACTGGATGTGGGACTATTGGCGGATGAGGTGGTCTGTGGAAGGGTGCGGGGGTGTATTGCGAGATACCTGGAGGTCAATGACAATGGTGAGGTTCAGGTGGGGGTAGTATGGGAAGCGCTGAAGGCGGTGGTTAGAGGAGAGCTGATCTCCATTAGAGCCCACAAGGAGAAACAAGAGGGCAAAAAAAGGGAGAGATTAGTGGGGGAGATTTTGAGGGTGGATAAAAGATATGCGGAGGCCCCAGACGAAGGACTATAGAGAGAAAGGCGAAGACTTCAGACGGAGTTTGACCTGCTGACCACAGGAAAGGCAGAGGCACAGTGGAGGAAGGCACAGGGGATGCGATATGAGTATGGGGAAAAAGGCGAGCCGGCTGCTGGCCCACCAACTTCGTAAGAAGATAACGGCGAGAGAGATTGGGGGAGTTAGGGATGAAACGTGAACTATGGAGCAGAGAGCAGGGAAGGTAAATGAGGTGTTTAAGACCTTTTATGAGAGGCTATATAAGTCCCAACCCCCGGGGAGAAAAGAGGGAATGTTACATTTTCTGGACCAACTAAGGTTCCCGAGGGTGGAGGAGCATGAGGTGGCAGGTCTGGGGGCGCCAATCGAGGTGGACGAGGTGACTAAGGGACTGGGGAACATGCAGGCAGGGAAGGCCCCGGGACCAGACGGGTTTCCAGTGGAATTCTACAGGAAATATGTGGACCTGCTGGCCTCGCTGCTGGCGAGAACCTTTAACGAGGCCAGGGAAGGGGGGATACTACCCCCGACAATGTCAGAGGCGACGATATCATTAATTCTGAAACGGGATAAAGATCCGCTGCAATGCGGGTCATACAGGCCTATCTCATTCCTAAATGTAGATGCCAAACTGCTGGCAAAAGTGCTGGCGACAAGGATAGAGGATTGCGCCCCGGGGGTGGTGCATGAAGACCAGACAGGGTTTGTAAAGGGGAGACAACTGAATGTCAACGTTTGACGGCTGCTGGGGGTGATGATGACGCCCCTAGCGGAGGGAGAGGCAGAGATAGTGGCGCCGATGGATGTGGAGAAGGCAGAGATAGGGTGGAGTGGGACTATTTGTGGGAGGTGCTGAGGAGGTTTGGGTTCGGGGAGGGGTTTGTTAGATGGGTCAGACTCCTATATGGGGTCCCAGTGGCAAGTGTAGTCACAAACCGGCAAAGATCGGGGTATTTTTGGCTACACAGGGGAACAAGACAGGGGTGTCCCCTGTCCCCATTACTGTTCGCGTTGGCAATTGAACCACTGGCCATAGCGTTGAGGGACTCTAAGAAATGGAGGGGGGTGGTTAGAGGGGGAGAGGAGCATCGAGTGTCACTCTACGCAGATGACTTACTGCTATATGTTGCGGACCCTGTAGAGGGGATGCCAGAGGTTATGCAGATACTGAGAGAGTTTGGAGATTTCGCGGGATACAGGCTAAATATGGGGAAGAGCGAGCTTTTTGTAATACACCCCGGGGACCAGGGAAGAGGAATAGACGCTCTGCCGTTAAGGAGAGTGGAAAGGAGCTTCCGATATCTGGGGATCCAGGTAGCCAGGAACTGGGGAACTCTACACAGACTTAATCTGACGCGACTGGTGGAGCAGATGGAGGAGGACTTCAAGAGGTGGGATATGTTGCCACTCTCATTGGCGGGCAGAGTGCAGGCGGTAAAAATGATGGTCCTCCCGAGGTTTCTTTTTGTGTTTCAATGTCTCCCCATTCTGATCACAAAGGCCTTTTTCAAAAAAATAGACAGGAGCATTATGAGCTTTGTGTGGGCCGGGAAGACCCCGAGGGTAAAGAGGGGGTTCCTGCAGCACAGTAGGGATAGAGGGGGACTAGCGCTGCCGAGCCTGAACGACTACTACTGGGCCGACAATGTGGCAATGGTTTGGAAATGGATGAGGGCGGGAGAGGGGCGGCGTGGAAGAGGCTGGAGATGGCGTCCTGTAAAGAAACGAGCCTAAAGGCGCTGGTGACGGCGCCACTGCCGTTCTCCCCGAAAAAGTATACCACAAACCCACTGGTGGTGGCAACCTTGAGGATCTGGGGGCAGTGGAGGCGACACAGGGTGGGTGACGGGTGCCTCGGTCTGGTCCCCGATTAGGAATAACCACAGATTTGTCCCAGGAAGGATGGACGGGGGGTTCCAGAGTTGGCAACGAGTAGGAATTCGGAAACTGAGGGACCTGTTTATAGACGGGATGTTTGCGAGCCTGGGAGCGCTGGAGGAAAAATATAAGTTGCCCCGGGGAATATCTTCAGATATATGCAAGTGAGGGCGTTTACGAGGTAACAGGTGAGGGAATTTCCGCTGCTCCCGACACAGGGGATCCAGGATAGAGTGCTTTCGGGGGTATGGGTCGGGGAGGGCAAAGTGTCCGAAATATATCAGGAGATGAGAGACGAGGGGGAGACGCGGGTAGAGGAGCTGAAAGGAAAATGGGAAGAAGAGCTGGGGGAGGAGATTGAGGAGGGGCTGTGGGCTGATGCCCTAAGTAGGGTAAATTCCTCGTCTTCGTGTGCCAGGCTTAGTCTGATTCAATTTAAGGTTCTACACAGAGCACATATGACGGGAGCAAGAATGAGCAGGTTCTTCGGAGTGGAGGACAAGTGCAGAAGGTGCTTGGGAAACCCAGCGAACCACACACACATGTTCTGGTCGTGTCCGGCACTGGATGAGTACTGGAGGGGAGACGCAAAGGTGATCTCAAAGGTGGTGAAGGTCCGGCTCAAGCCAGGCTGGGGGTTAGCGGTATTTGGGGTAGCGGAAGAGCCGGGAGTACAGGAGGCGAAAGAGGCCGATATTCTGGCCTTTGCGTCCCTGATAGCCCGGCGAAGGAACCTACTTATGTGGAAGGAAGCGAAACCCCCCGGCGTGGAGGCCTGGATAAACGACATGGCAGGGTTCATAAAGCTGGAACAAATAAAATTTGCGCTGAGAGGATCAGCTCAGGGGTTCTCCAGGCGGTGGCAACCGTTCCTTGACTATCTCGCGGAACGTTAAGGGAAAATAGATTGACAGCAGCAGCAACCCAGGGGGGAGGGGGGTGGGGGGGGGAGGGAAAGGGGGGGGAGCACTATTTTTTGTCACTTTGATAGTTGTGGTAGTATGTATTGGGGGTCATGTGGGACTGGAAGCCCTAATGTCATTGGCTGACAGATCCCGGGTCCTGGTTGGCCGTTGACCTCTAGCTCCGCCCTGAAGACGGAGTATAAGAAGCCGGAGTCTTCCCCCGCAGGCCAGTTTACTATCGAGCTGCGGGGGAACAGACACGCTTAATAAAGCCTCATCAACTTCACTCTATTCGTCTCACGGAGTCTTTGTGCGCTACAATTTATTAAGCGTGCCTAAAAAGGACTATGGAGCTCAGGATCATTCCGGAATGCCTGAGGATCAGCCCCCACGCAGTGAACGAGGCAGCAGCCTTCAAGCACTGGCAGACTTGCTTCGAGGCCTACCTCAGAACGACCACCGGCCGGGTCTCAGAAGACCAAAAACTGCAGGTCCTGCACTCGAGGGTGAGCACGGAGATTTTCTCCCTCATCGAAGACTCGGCGGATTTCCAGACGGCGTTCGCAGCACTGAAAAGTCTCTATGTCCGCCCAGTTAACCAAATCTACGCTCGCTACCAGCTCGCGACGAGACGGCAAGCTCCCGGAGAATTGATGGACGAATTCTACACCGCGCTGCTGATTTTGGGACGAGCCTGCAGCTGCCCGTCGGTGAACGCAAACGAACACACGGACATGTTAATGCGCGATGCTTTTGTGGCAGGTATGCAATCCTCCCAAATCCGCCAAAGACTTCTAGAAAAAGAGTCGCTAGGACTCTCAGAGGCACGGGCCCTAGCAGCGTCCCTAGACGTGGCCGCGCGTAATACCCGCGCCTACGGCCCCGACCGCGCGGCAACCCATTGGGCCCCGTACGTACCCGTCGCGGCAAACCCCCTACCCCCCCCCCCCCGGACACCCCACAGGCTTGTGCGGTCCAAACGCCGAGTCGCACCGGGGGCGCCCGCTGTTATTTCTGCGGCCAGGCGAAACACCCCCGACAGCGCTGCCCGGCCCGCGCAGCTATCTGCAAAAGCTGCGGGAAAAAGGGCCATTATGCGGTTGTGTGCCGGTCCCGCGAGGTCGCCGCTGTCCCGGGAGCACAGGGAGCCCTGCAAGCAGTTTACGCGCCCCAACCTCCCCAGCACGCCATGTACGACGCGCAGGCGCAGCAGCTCTGGGTCCCGACCACCGCGGTCCCGGGAGGTCTGGGAGCTCTGCACGCCGCTTACGCTCCCCAACCCCCCTCCCCGCAGCCCATGTATGACCCGCCGCCGGCGCTACCGCTTTGGGTCCCGGCCAGCACTCTCCACGGAGAGGAGAGAGTTTTGCGCGTCCCTAACGCCACCCTAACCCCCACCCCGCGCCCCACGCCTGACCCGCCGGCGCCACCTACTTGGGCTCCAACCACCGCTGTCCCCGGTGAGGGAGCTCCGCGCGGTCCTAGCGCTCGCGGTCCTAGCGCTCGCGGTCCTAGCGCTCCCCATCCCCCCCAGCACACCATGTGCGACCCGCAGACGCCGCCATTTTGGGTCCCGGCCACCACGAGGGGAGGAGGGGCGCCGCCATCTTGGACCGCCCCAGACCTGTACGACACGTGTGGGCGGCCATTTTGTCCACCCCCGCCGCCATCTTGTGACCCCCCAGCCACGTGCGATGTATGGGGGCGGCCATTTTGTCCATCCCGACGCCATCTTGGACGGCAACAACGGACCCCACTCCACTACTACAACCACGGCTCGCTTCAATTACGCTCGATCAAGCTCGGCCCCGGACACTCCAGACGACGACGACAACGGTGCTAATAAACGGCCACGAGACGCCATGCCTAGTCGACTCCGGGAGCACGGAGAGCTTTATACACCCCGACACGGTAAGACGCTGTTCCTTGACCACCTATCCCAGCGCACAAAAGATTTCCCTAGCTGCAGGATCCCACTCCGTACAGATCCAGGGATTCTGCATTGTTACCCTAACGGTGCAGGGGAGGGAGTTCAAAAACTACAAACTAAACGTCCTTCCCCAACTCTGTGCCCCCTCATGCAATCTACAGAGCCTTACGTTCAAATTTGGCGGCCCCATACCCCCACTCCCTATCTGCGGCCTTGCAACCCTCAAGGTGCAACCCCCGTCCTTGTTTGCGAACCTCACCCCGGATTGCAAACCCGTCGCCACTAGGAGCAGACGGTACAGCGCCCAGGACCGGACCTTCATTCGGTCCGAAGTCCAGCGGCTACTAAAGGAGGGCATAATCCAGGCCAGCAATAGTCCCTGGAGAGCGCAGGTGGTAGTAGTGAAGACAGGGGAGAAACAAAGGATGGTCATTGACTATAGCCAGACCATCAACAGGTACACACAACTAGACGCGTACCCTCTCCCCCGCATATCCGACATGGTCAACCGGATTGCCCAATATAAAGTCTTCTCCACCGTGGACCTCAAGTCCGCCTACCATCAGCTCCCCATCCGCCCAAGTGACCGCAAGTACACAGCCTTCGAGGCAGACGGGCGATTATACCATTTCCTACGGGTCCCTTTTGGCGTCACAAACGGGGTCTCGGTCTTCCAACGGGAGATGGACCGAATGGTTGATCAACATGGGTTGCGGGCCACGTTCCCGTATCTCGACAATGTAACCATCTGCGGCCACGATCAGCAGGACCACGACGCCAACCTCCAAAAATTTCTCCAGACCGCCAAAGCCTTGAACCTCACGTACAACGAGGACAAGTGCGTTTTTAGCACCGATCGGCTAGCCATTCTGGGCTACGTAGTGCGCAATGGGATAATAGGCCCCGACCCCGAACGTATGCGCGCACTCATGGAATTTCCCCTCCCGCACTGCCCAAGAGCCCTGAAACGCTGCTTGGGGTTCTTTTCATACTACGCCCAGTGGGTCCCCCAGTACGCAGACAAGGCCCGCCCCCTAATACACACCAGGACCTTCCCTCTGTCGACAGAGGCTTGCCAGGCCTTCAGCCGCATCAAAGCGGATATCGCAAAGGCCACGATGCGCGCCATCGACGAGTCCCTCCCCTTCCAGGTCGAAAGCGACGCCTCTGACGTAGCTCTAGCGGCCACCCTTAACCAAGCGGGCAGACCCGTGGCCTTTTTCTCCCGGACCCTTCACGCCTCAGAAATCCGCCACTCTTCAGTAGAAAAGGAAGCCCAAGCCATAGTGGAAGCTGTGCGACATTGGAGGCATTACCTGGCCGGCAGGAGATTCACTCTCCTCACGGACCAATGGTCGGTAGCCTTCATGTTCGATAATGCACAGCGGGGCAAAATCAAAAGCGACAAGATCTTAAGGTGGAGGATCGAGCTCTCCACCTTCAACTATGAGATTTTGTATCGTCCCGGAAAGCTGAACGAGCCGTCCGATGCCCTATCCCACGGCACATGTGCCAATGCACAAATTAACCGCCTCCAAACCCTCCACGAGGATCTCTGCCACCCGGGGGTCACTCGGTTTTACCACTTCATCAAGTCCCGCAATCTCCCATACTCTTTAGAGGAGGTCCGTACAGTCACAAGGGACTGCCACATCTGCGCGGAATGCAAGCCACATTTTTTCAGGCCAGGTGGAGCGCACCTGATTAAGGCTTCCCGCCCCTTTGAACGCCTCAGTCTCGATTTCAAAGGGCCCCTCCCCTCCACCGACCGCAACGCATATTTCCTTAATGTGGTGGACGAATACTCCCGCTTCCCTTTTGCCATTCCCTGTTCTGACATGACCGCGGCCACAGTCATTAAAGCCCTGAACAACATCTTCACACTGTTCGGTTACCCCGCTTACGTCCACAGCGACAGGGGGTCCTCTTTCATGAGTGACGAGCTGCGCCAGTTCCTGCTCAGCAAGGGCATAGTCTCAAGCAGGACGACCAGCTACAACCCCCGGGGGAACGGGCAAGTAGAGAGGGAGAACGGCACGGTCTGGAAGGCCGTCCTACTGGCCCTACGGTCCAGGGACCTCCCGGTTTCACGGTGGGAGGAGGTCCTCCCGGACGCTCTCCACTCCATCCGGTCGTTTTTATGTCCGAGCACTAATCAAACGTCTCATGAGCGTCTCCTTGTTTTCCCTAGGAGGTCCTCCTCTGGAACGTCGCTGCCGACCTGGCTGGCGGCCCCAGGACCCATCCTGCTCCGAAAGCATGTGCGGGCACATAAGGCGGACCCGTTGGTCGAAAGGGTTCACCTCCTCCACGCGAACCCCCAGTACGCCTACGTGGAGTACCCCGACGGCCGACAGGACACGGTCTCCCTGCGGGATCTGGCGCCCGCCGGCAACACGCACACCCCCCCTTCCCAGGAGGATTGGTTCCCCTCCCCTCAGCACCGACCAAGAATAAAGCCCAAGCTGAAACCGTAAGGCTCCTGGAGGCGATGACAACGGTACAAGCACCACCACCACCGGGGCCGAGGCGATCGACACGGACGACCAGACCACCCGACCGACTTGTGGCGTCGATCTAAAACTAAATATGGACTTTCACAAGAACATTTTGCTTTTCTTCCCATACCCTCTGTAAATAGTTGCAACAGGACAAAATTGTACAATACTGTATTGCCTTGTGAATGTTTTTTTTCCTCCCAGGACCAGCCCTGTAAACCCTTACCACCATACGAAGCATTACCCCGCCGGGTTCATTTTTGACAAGGGGTGAATGTGGTAGTATGTATTGGAGGTCATGTGGGACTGGAAGCCCTAATGTCATTAGCTGACAGATCCCGGGTCCTGGTTGGCCGTTGACCTCTAGCTCCGCCCTGAAGGCGGAGTATAAGAAGCCGGAGTCTTCCCCCGCAGGCCAGTTTACTATCGAGCTGCGGGGGAACAGACACGCTTAATAAAGCATCATCGACTTCACTCTATTCGTCTCACGGAGTCTTTGTGCGCTACATTAGCTCACTATATTATTTAAATAATGTTATTTACCAATTATTGTATTATTTTTATGGTAATTTGTAAAAACGGAAAAATTTTGTTTGAAAAATTTAATAAAATATATTTTTTAAAAAACAAAGAGAAATGTTCAGCACGACCCGGTTAGCCATTCTCGGCTATGTAGTCCAAAACGGACTTCTCGGGCCCGACCCCGACCGCATGCGCCCCCTCATGGAGCTTCCCCTCCCCCACTGCCCCAAGGTCCTCAAACGCTGCCTGGCGTTGTTTTCCTACTATGCTCAGTGGGTCCCAAACTATGCGGACAAGGCCCGTCCACTCATTCAGTCCACCCAATTCCCCCTCACGGCCGAGGCACAACACGCTTTCACCCGCATCAGAGCAGACATCGCCAAGGCCGGGATGCGCGCAGTGGACGAGTCACTGCCTTTCCAAGTAGAAAGCAACGCTTCAGACATCACCCTTGCCGCCGCTCTAAACCAGGCAGGCAGACCCGTGGCATTCTTTTCCCGCACCCTTCATGCCTCTGAAATTCGACACTCATCCGTCGAAAAGGAGGCCCAAGCTATCATTGAAGCTGTGCGGCATTGGAGGCATTACTTCGCCGGTAAGAAATTCACTCTCCTTACGGACCAACGGTCGGTAGCCTTCATGTTCAATAACACACAGCGGGGCAAGATCAAAAATGATAAAATCTTGCGGTGGAGGATCGAGCTCTCCACCTATAATTACGAGATCTTGTATCGCCCCGGTAAACTCAACGAGCCCCCAGACACCCTCTCCCGAGGTACATGTGCCACCTTGTGGAGTCGAACGGGCCTACGGAGAAGGACCGGTCCTGGAGCAGTGAGCCCACAGGGAATGGCAAAAGGGAAGCAGGAGTATTCGTCCACCACATTTGGACCAACTCCGGGCCCTACACGACAGCCTTTGTCACCCGGGGTTCACTCGATTGTACCATCTGGTCAAAGCTCGTAATTTGCCAGTCACCAGGGACTGCCAGGTCTGTGCGGAGTGAAAGCCGCACTTCTACCGGCTGGACCGTGCGTGCCTGGTGAAGGCCTCCCGCCCCTTTGAACGCCTCAGCGTGGATTTCAAAGGGCCCCTCCCCTCCACCGACCGTAATACGTACATTCTCAATGTGGTCGATGAGTACTCCAGATTCCCCTTCGCCATCCCATGCCCCGATATGACGTCTGCCACCATCATCAAGGCCCTCAGCACCATCTTCGCTCTGTTTGGTTTCCCCGCCTACATCCACAGTGACAGGGGATCCTCATTCATGAGCGATGAGCTGCGTCAGTTCCTGCCCAGCAGGGGTATCGCCTCCAGCAGGACGATCAGTTACAACCCCCGGGGAAACGGGCAAGTAGAACGGAAGAATGGGACGGTTTGGAGTGCCGTCCAGCTGGCCCTACGGTCCAGGAACCTCCCAGCCTCTCGCTGGCAGGAGGTCCTCCCTGACGCTCTACACTCCATCCGGTCGCTATTGTGCGTCATGATAACACACCCCATGAACGTGTTTTTATCTTCCCCAGGAAGTCCACATCCGGGGTGTCGCTCCCGACTTGGCTCGCTGCTCCAGGACCGGTCCTTCTCCGTAGGCCCGTCCGACTCCACAAGGCGGACCCCTTGGTGGACAGGGTTCACCTGCTCCACGCCAACCCTCAATATGCCTACGTTGAGTTCCCCGATGGCCGCCAAGATACTGTCTCACTCAGGGACCTGGCACCATCAGGTTCCACCCCAACACATTCCCCCACCAATGCGCCCCACCCACCACCTCCCACCGCGCCGCCAATATTGACCCCACCAGAGCACCCCCCCCTCCCCTTTTCTGCACAAGAGGACCAAGAGGACTTCTGCACTCTCCCGGAGTTCCCCAATGACTGGCCAGCATCAGCACTGCTTCCACTGCCATCGGTGCCACCTCCACCACCACCAGCACCGACTTCGCCGCCACCATTACGCCGCTCCCAACGAAGCACCAAAGCACCGGACCGGCTGAACTTTTGACGGACTCCGGACCGTCAACTTGGACTTTTCTTTCCCTGCCACTGTACATAATTGCACTAATTGTATATAGTTTCACGTCACCCCGCAGGACTCATTTTTAACAGGGGGTGAATGTGGTGAACCACTGTAATAGGAGATGTAAGGTAGGACCTGCACTACAGGTTCGCCGGTAGCTCCTGCCAGCTGGTTCCGTCCACTGGGAACTGTATAAATATGCATGACCTCCAGTGCCCTGCCATTTTGCCAGCTGCAGCAGGAGGCCACGCATCTGACTGTAATAAAGCCACAGTTGTACCAACTTTAGTCTTTGTGCAATTGATCGTGCATCAGGGGGGAACCTCATTGAGGTGTACAAAATTATGAGGGACATAGATCTGGTAGATAGAAAGAAACTTTTCTCCTTCGTAAAGGAATCAATAACCAGGGCGTATAGATTTAAGCTAAGGAGCAGGAGATTTAGAGGGGATTTGAGGAAAATCTTTTTCATCCAGACGGTGGTGGGAATCTAGAACTGACTTCCTGAATGGGTGGTAGAGGCAATAACCTTCACAACATTTAAGAAGCATTTAGATGAGTACTTGAAATGTCATAGCAAAGAGGGCTACAGACCAAGCTGGGAAATGGGGTTAGAATAGATAGGTGCTTGATGGCCGGCACAGACACAATGGGCCGAAAGTCCTGCTGAGATGTAAAACTCTGTGACCTATTCCACAGTATCTCCCAGTTTGAAAAGGTTAAAATATTGTTATTCTTGCATATATAACTGTGGTGGGCATTTATAATGTTTGACAGTATTGTTAGTTTACCTTAGCAGTCTGATTTTTCCTTCCAAAATTCCCCTGGATGTTTCATGTTCTGGGGACACCTATTTCCTGAAGAATAGTGTCCTGGCCAAGATTTATCCCTCAATGAACTTCACTCAAACAGATCATCTGGTTATTGCTACATTGTTGTTGTGGGAAATTGTTGCGTGCCAATAGCTGCCATTTCTCTTACAACAGTCCCTACACTTCAAAAGTCCTTGAGGTTGTAAAGTGCTTGGAAGTCTTAAGGTTATGAAAGGTGTTACTTAATGTGAGTCTTTTTCTTTCATTAATCCTTTCTGCCACTTCCTCCAAGGTGGGCAATGTGGTGGCTTGGAGGGGGTATCACATCTAGCCCATGCCGCTGGCTAGAGTCAGAACCAACACAAAGGAAGATGACTGTGGTTGTTGGAGGCTAATTATCTCAACCCCAGGGCATCACTGCAGGAGTTCCTCAGAGCAGTGTCCTGGGACCAACCATCTTCATCTATTTCATCACTGATTACCTTCCTCCATACGGTCAGCAGTGAGGATGTTCGTTGATGATTGCACAGTATTCAGTTCCATTTGCAACTCCTCAGATAATGAAACATTCGAAGACCAGGTGCTGCAAGATCTGGACAAAATTCAGTCTTGGGATGGTAAGTAAGCAGCAAGCTACAACTTGCTGTACAAGTGGCAGGCAGTGATTATCTCCAGGAACAGAGGGTAGGATTCTCTGTAGTCCGACGCCGAAATGGAGAATGGCGATCGTGCTGAGAATGGCTCCTGACTCCAAACTCAGGGCAGGCATCGGTTTGCGGAATCGGCGAGTCCCGGGCCACACATGCGAGCTGCCGCCGCGCACGCCTACACCCCCACACACGCACCGGTCGTGCCAGAAAACATGGCACCAGCAGTGTTGGGCCACGTACCCGCCGACCTCGACCCCACCACCCACCTCCAGGCCACCCCTCACCACACAGCCCAGCCGAGCAGAAGCCTCCATGCAAGCGGCATGGATCTCGGCCAAATGTGGCGCCGCTGGACACTGTCCGCAGCCGTCACGCCAGGCTCCCGACGGCTGGGACCCCGCGCTGTGGGGTACTCGACCCATCGGAGGCAGAGCATCGCGGCGGGCTGGCTGATGACGGTCCGACAGGGTTGCGACTGCATACAGCGCACGTCCCGATGATGCTGATTTGGAGGGGGCGGGGCAACAATACTAACCACTCTGCTACCGTGAACACTTCAAAAAACTCTTAAACCGTGATACAAGGGTAGGTGGTGGCATAGTGGTATTGTCGCTGGGATGGTAATCCAGAGACCCAGGATACTGATAATGCACCAGAATCCCACCATGGCAGGTGGTGGAATTTAAAAAACTCAACAAAATATCTGGAATTAGGACTTCCAGTGGTGGCCATGGTGTGAGTGATCACATATTTGGCAACTCCCGCTTGTGGTGGTGATTTGGGGCCTTTTCCCCGATGTTTTAATGGAAAAAGGTGCAGGAGTGGTGGAGGAAGAGTTTGTTCCACCAGTGGATGGATTTGTGAACCAGAAGTGGTTTTAGGTGAAATAAGCGAGAAACGTTGCCTGCTACACAGGTGAAGATGGCGGAGGGTAAGGGATCTGCCCTACCTTCTGTGGTCTATGGAGCAGCTGGTGGCCTTCTTGAATGATACTTTCACCTCGCAGAGATAGAAATCTCTGGAGGACCTGTCGAGGACGGTGGATCCGCTTAAGGCGGGGACCGACCGCGTGGAGCTCAGGTTGGAGTCTCAAAGCCAGGCGATGCATAAGGTGGAGGAGACGGTGGGGGAGCATGAGGAGCAGCTTACTGTATTGGCTGAGATACCCAGAAGCAGCTTCAGGAGAAGGTGGAGGATCTGGAGAACCGCTCCAGGAGACAGAACCTGTCGATTGTGGGGTTGCCGGGAATGGGGTTCCGGTATTTACAGGTGAGGGATTTTTCCTTTCCCCACCTGCTGCTCCAGGGGCTACAGGACAAGGTTGTGTCAAAAACAAGGGTAGGTGAGGGTAAAGTGTTGGAAATTTATAACGGGTTGATGGATTGGGAGGGAGCCCCGAAAAGGGGTAGTGAAGAGTAAGTGGGAGGGAGGTAGAGGCTGGGGTGTGGGAGGAGGCTTTGAGGAAGGTGAACACATCCTCTTTGTGTGCTAGGCTTAGCCTTATTCAGTTCAAGGTGGTTCACAGGGCATATTTGACTGTGGCTAGGATGAGCAGGTTTTTTGAAGGGGCGGAGAATAAGTGTAGGGGGTTCGCAGGTGGGCCCGTGAATCATGTGCACGTGTTTTGGGCCTGTCCGAAGCTTGAGGAATTCTGTCGGGGAGGGGGTAAGAAAGGAGGTAGGGGAGTTGAGGAGCGGAAGGCGGGATGGTGGGGTGCTAGGTATTTAGTTGTTTTGATTATCTACAGCCCTGTTTGCTAGTTTTCTTGAAAGGTTGTGTTTAATGTGTGTATATATAAATGCCTCAATAAAATATTTAATAAAAAAATAAAAATCTGGAATTAAAAATCTAATGATGACCATGAAACCATTGTCGATTGCCGTAAAAACCCATCTGGTTCACTAATGTCCTTTAGGGAGGAAAATCTGCCATCCTTACCTGGTCTCCAGATCCACAGCAATGTGGTTGACTCTTAAAATGCCTCTCAGCTCGAGGGCCAATAGGAATGGGCAACAAATGCTAGTCTTACCTGCAACGCCCACATCCTATGAAAGAATACAGAATCATAGACGTTCTTGAGAAAATCCCCCAACTCCCCATTAAAGATTATCTTTTTAAAAAAAAAATGTTTATTAAAAGTTTTTAAACAAAATTTTCAACCTTACGAACAAGACCCCCCCCCCCCCCCCCCCCCGCCCCCCTAACATCAAAGAAAGAATGCACGCATAGCCGGACATGAACATGGCAAATCAATATGATACAGAACTTTGTACATTGGATTCCTCCCGTATGTGTCAGTTTTCCGGATCGTTCATGTGTTTTCCTGCTCAAATGCCCCCCAGAAACCCCCCCTTCCCCCCCCACAAAAGATATCCCCCCCCTCTCCCCCCCCCGCGTTGCTGTTGCTGCTGTCCGACCTTCATCTAACGCTCCGCGAGGTGGTTTAGGAACGGTTGCCACCGCCTGTGGAACCCCTGCGCAGACCCTCTCAAGGCAAACTTTATCCTCTCCAACTTAATAAACCCTGCCATATCATTTGTCCAGGCCTCCACGCTGGGGGGCTTCGCCACCTTCCACATTAACAAGATCCTTCGCCGGGCTACTAGGGACGCAAAGGCCAGAATGCCGGCCTCTTTCGCCTCCTGCACTCCCGGTTCGTCCACTACTCCAAATAGTGCTAGCCCCCAGCTTGGCTTGACCCGGACTTTCACCACCTGAGATATTGCTCCCGCCACTCCTCTCCAGAACCCCTCCAGTGCCGGGCATGACCAAAACATATGGACATGGTTCGCCGGACTTCCTGAGCACCTCCCACATCTGTCCTCCAGTCCAAAGAACCTACTCAGCCTCGCCCCCATCATATGCGCTCTATGCACTACCTTAAACTGTAACAGGCTAAGCCTGGCATCATCCCACAGCCCCTCCTCAATCTCCTCCCCCAGCTCCTCTTCCCATTTACCTTTCAGCTCCTCTACCAAAACCACCCCCTCCTCTTACATCTCCTCATATATCGCCGACACCTTGCCCTCTCTGACCCATACACACGCAATCACCCTGTCTTGAATCCCCTGTGCCGGGAGCAGCGGGAATTCCCTCACTTGCCGCCTCACAAACGCCCTCACTTGCATGTACTTGAACGCATTTCCCGGGGGTAGACCAAATTTCTCCTCCAGGGCCCCTAAGCTCGCAAACGTCCCATCGATGAACAGGTCCCCCATTCTTCTAATCCCTGCTTGATGCCAGCTCTGGATGCTAATCGGGGACCACACCGAGGCACCCAGCCCTCCCCTGTGTCATCTCCACTGCCCCCAGATCTTTAGCGTTGCCCCCACCACCGGACTTGTGGTGTACCTTGTTGGCGAGAGCGGCAGCGGTGCGGTCACCAGCGGTCACCAGCGCCCTCAGGCTCGTTCCTTTGCAGGACGCCATCTCCAACCTCTTCCACGCCGCCCCCTCCCCCTCCATCACCCACTTATGGATCATCGCCACGTTGGCTGCCCAGTAGTAGCCACCCAAATTCGGCAACGAATTTATCCTCTATCCTCTATCCCTGCTACGCTCCAGGAACCCCCTCCTTACCCTCGGGGTCTTGCTTGCTCACACAAAACTCATAATGCTCCTGCCTACCCTCTTAAAAAAGGCCTTGATGATCACGATTGGGAGGCACTGGAACATAAAAAGAAACCTAGGGAGGACCACCATTTTAATTGACTGTACCCTGCCCGCCAGCGAGAGCGGCAACATGTCCCACCTTTTAAAATCCTCCATCTGTTCCATCAGCCGCGTCAAATTAAGTTTGTGCAGTGCCCCCCAGCTCCTAGCTACCTGAATCCCCAAATATCGAAAGCTCCTTCCCGCCCTCCTCAACGGTAGGTCGTCTATCCCTCCTCCCTGATCCCCCGGATGCACCACAAAGAGCCCACTCTTTCCCACGTTGAGCTTATAGCCTGAAAAATCTCCAAACTCCCTTAATATCTGCATGACCTCAACCATCCCCTCTACTGGGTCCGCCACATACAGCAACAAGTCGTCTGCGTACAACGACACTCGATGTTCCTCTCCCCCTCGGACCACCCCCTTCCATTTCCCCGACTCCCTTAACGCCATGGCCATAGGTTCAATTGCCAATGCAAACAGCAGAGGGGACAGGGGGCACCCCTGCCTCGTCCCTCGATACAGCCGGAAATACTCCGACCTCCGCCGGTTCGTGACCACACTCGCCACCGGGGCTCTATACAGGAGCTTGACCCAACTAATAAACCCTCCCCCGAACCCAAACCTCCTCAACACTTCCCAGAGATACTCCCACTCTACTCGGTCAAAGGCCTTCTCCGCGTCCATGGCTGCCACTATCTCCGCGTCCATGGCTGCCACTATCTCCGCCTCTCCCTCCACCGATGGCATCATTATCACATTTAGGAGCCTTCGCACATTGGTGTTTAGCTGCCTACCCTTTATGAATCCCGTCTGGTCCTCGTGAATCACCCCCGGGACACAGTCCTCAATCCTCATAGCCAACATTTTTGCCAGCAACTTAGCATCTACGTTAAGGAGCGAGATCGGTCTGTACGACCCACAATGCAATGGGGCCTTATCCCGCTTCAAGATCAAAGAGATCGTCGCCTCCGACATTGTCGGGGGCAGGGTCCCCCCCTCCCTTGCTTCATTGAAGGTCCTTACCAGCAACGGGGCTAACAGATCTACAAACGTCCTATAAAATTCCACCGGGAACCCATCCGGCCCCGGGGCCTTCCCTGCCTGCATGCTCCCCAGTCCTTTAACCAGCTCCTCCACCCCAATTGGCACCCCCAAACCAGCCACCTCCTGCTCCTCCACCCTCGGGGACCTCAGTTGGTCCAAGAATCATCGCATCCCCTCTTTTCCCCCTGGGGGCTGGGACCTATACAGCTTCTCGTAGAAGGCCTTGAATGCCTCATTCACTTTCACCGCACTGCGCACCGTAGTTCCCCTGTCATCCTTAATTCCACCTATTTCCCTTGCTGCCATCCTCTTACGGAGCTGATGTGCCAGCATCCGACTCGCCTTCTCCCCATATTCATATATCGCCCCGTGCCTTCCTCCACTGTGATTCTGCCTTCCCTGTGGTCAACAGGTCGAACTCCGTCTGGAGACTTTGTCTCTCCCTGAGTAGTCCCTCATCAGGAGCCTCTGCATATCTCCTGTCCACCCTTAAAATCTCCCCCACTAACCTCTCCCTTTCCCTGCCCTCTCTCTTCACCCTATGAGCCCTGATGGAGATTAACTCTCCCCTGACCACCGCCTTCAGCGCCTCCCTTACTACTCCCACCTGCACCTCCCCGTTGTCATTGGCCTCCAGATACCTTTCGATGCACCCCCGCACCCTCCCACTCACTTCCTCGTCTGCCAGCAGTCCCACATCCAAACGCCACAACGGGCGTTGGGCCCTCTCCTCCCCCAGCTCTAGCTCCAGCAAATGCGGGGCATGGTCTGAAATGGCTATGGCCGAATACTCCGTTCCCTCCACTTTCGGGATCAATGCCCTGCCCAGAACAAAAAAATCTATCCGGGAGTACGCCTTATGCACGTGGGAGAAAAAAGAAAATTCTCTGGCCAAAGGCCTGGCAAATCTCCACGGATCTACTCCCCCCATCTGATCCATAAACCCCCTAAGCACTTTGGCCGCAGCCGGCCTCTTCCCCGTCCTCAACCTGGAGCGATCTAATGCTGGGACCAGCACCATGTTAAAATCCCTACCCATTATCAAGCCCCCTACCTCCAAGTCTGGAATACGCCCCAACATCCGTTTCATGAATCCCCCCCCCCCCCCCCCCCCCCCCCCCCCCCGCCGACTAGCCATCTCCTATCTTAGGCCAGTCCCGTGCCCGCGCCTCCCGCACTCTCCAGTCCCCCATACGGGGAACCCCCGCCCCGACCACCTCTTCCATGTTCAGCTCCCCCTCGGACAATGCAGCAGCAACCCTAATATCCCCCCCTCTCCCCCCTTCCCTCCCCCCTCCCCGCTAGATCCGCATCTAGCAGTCTTGCTCCCCCATATTACTTCCGTGAGTCAGCTGACTTCTGCTGACCCCGGCTTCCCCCGCCTTCCCGTTGATCTCCCCGTGTGGGATTCTCTCCTCCTCCTTACCTTCCTTCTTCCCCCCCCCCACTAGCGCGGGAAAAAGCTCACGCTTTCCTGAGCCAGCCCCGCCCCCTGTGGCGTAGCTCCTGTTGCGGCCATTTTCCCAGTTCCCCCATCCCCGAGTCACACCTCCCTCCAGCACCGACACCCACATTCCCCACCATCTCGTTTACAGAGAAAGGAGAAGAAAAGAAAAAGGAATTTTAACCAGAACTCTACCCACATCCCCATCCCTCATACCACCCACGAAATGTTCCTTACCCTTCTTTACAACCCCGTATGCAACCAACATCCCCCCCCACAGCCACAGCCCCTCAGTTCGAGTCCAATTTCTCAGTTTGGATGAAGGTCCAAGCCTCTTCTGCCGTTTCAAAATAATGGTGTCGGTCCTTATAAGTGACCCACAGTGGCGCAGGCTGCAGCATGCCGAACCTGACTCTTTTCTTGTGCAGCACCGCCTTGGCCCGGTTTTAGCCAGCTCTACTCCTTGCCACCTCCGCGTTCCAATCCTGGTAGACTCGGATCACCGCATTCTCCCATCTACTGCTCCGCACCTTCTTGGCCCATCTCAGAACACTTTCTTTGTCCGTGAAGTGATGTAACCTTGCCACTATCGCCCTTGGCGGCTCATCAGCCTTGGGTCTCCTCGCCAGGACCCGGTGAGCCCCTTCCAGCTGCAGGGGGCTCGGAGAGGCCTCCGCACCCATCAGTGACTGGAGCATCGTACTCACATATGCTCCGGCATCAGCTCCCTCCACTCCTTCGGGGAGACCCAGAATCCGGAGATTCTTCCTCCTCGATCTGTTCTCCAGGACCTCGAGTCTCTCGGCCCACCTCCTGTGCACCGCGTCGTGCGCCTCCATTTTTACCGCCAGGCCCAGGATCTCGTCCTCGTTCTCGTTCGTTTTATCCCTCACCTCGCGAAGCTCCACCGCCTGGGCCTTCTGGGTCTCCTTCAGCCCCTCGATCGCCAACAGCATTGGCGCCAGCACCTCCTTTTTAAGCTCCTCCACACAGCGCTTAAGGAACTCCTGCTGGTCCGGCCCCCATGATGCTCGATCTCCGCCCTCCGCCATCTTGTTTTTTCCCCCTCGTTTTTGCTGCTGCTCAAGAGCCTCTTTCTCTGATGCTCCACCGCTAATTTCCGCCATACATCGTAAGGGGGGACCTTACTTCACCTTCCCACACGGGATTAAATCAAAAAAATTCCGTTGGGGCTCCTCTGGAGAGCCCAAACGTCCGTGATAGCGGGAGCTGCTGAAATGTGCGGCTTAGCTCTGCATCGCCGCAACCGAAGTCATTAAAGATGATCTTTGACTCCCACTAAGCATGGACAAAGTTCCATCAACCACGGCAAGAACGAAAAAGCTGCAGCGGAGATTCTCAAATTTGGGGGAGAAGAGATCACCTGTCATCTCCATCAGCTGTTGCTGAAAATCTAGGCAGAGAAGAAATTGCTGCCAACCTTAGGGGTGCTGTCATGCTACTATCTTCAAGAAAGGAGACAAAGCGGATATTAGCGACTACCGAGGAATCTCCCTACTCTCCATCGCCAGGAGGTTCATCGCCTGAATCCTTGCTAGCTGCCTTCTCCCAATCTCTTCTGGAAAGCCAGCAGGGTTTCCGGCCAAACTGTGGAACAGCAGACATGATTTTCACTGCTCCGCAACTTCAAGAGAAATGCCAGGAGCAACAGCAACCACTCTGCGTGTCCTTCATTGATCTGACCAAGGCTTTTGACTCACTCGATTGGGGAAGTGCTATGGAAGACCCAGCTGTCCAGAGAAATTCATTAACATCCTCCAACTCTTCCACGATAAGATGCCAGCGACAGTCCTCACTGAAGGAAATAAGACAGAAACCTTTGAGGTCAAGACTGGAGTCAAGCAGGGATGTGTTGTCCCCCCCCCCCCACTACTCTTTTCTCCACCTTCATCGCCACCATCCTTCACCTTGTCAAGAACAAACTTCCCAGTGGAGTGGACATCGTCTACAGGATGGATGGAAAACATTTCAATCTCAACCAGTTGAAATCCAAGAAGAAAACGACTCTGACATCCCCGTTTGGAATTTTTGTATGCGGATGACATCACCATCTCCACTCTCTTAGAAGAGAATCTCCAACCCATGCTTGGCACCTTCGCGGAAGCATACCAAAGAATCGGTCTCAGCCTCGACCACAAGAAGACTCAAGTCCTTTGCCAACCCGCCCCAGGGCAAGATCCAGTCTCTCCCTCCAAAAATCCTACCAAATGTGGAACATTTCCCCAACCAGGGGGATCACCTCTCATCTAAGGCTGAAATCGATGTGGAGATCCAACATCATATCCAATCCCCGAGGGCCTCCTTTGGACCCCTAAGGACTAGAGTCTTCGTCCATCGCAACATTCGTGCTGACACCACGATACTTGTGTGCAAGGCAGTCATCCTCCCAACTCTTCTATACGGCTCAGAAACATGGACTATTTACAACAGCACCCCAAGGCCCTGGAGTGATACCAACAACACTCAGCTGAGAGGACATGGGTACGAATATCAGCATCCTTGAAGGAGCCAAGAACACCAGCATCGAGACCATGATACCCGAAACCAACTCTGCTTGGCCGGCCATGTGTTTAGGATGGCAGAATTCTGACTGCCAAAGCAAATCTTCGTCAGCCAGCTCAAGGAAGGCTCCCGAACAAGAGGAGGACAAAGGAAGTGCTTCAAAGACAACCTGATGACTTACCTCAAGAAATGCAACATAGATGTCAACTCCTGGGAGATTCTTGCTCAGAAGAGACCTACTTGGTGAACCTTTTGAGTGAAGGGACACAATTCTTTGAGGACGCCTGACAGCAAGAGGAGGCTCAGAAAAGGAGCCTAAAAAGGGATACCAGTGATCCAGAGTCCAAGGACCAATCCCACTTTCTGGAAACACCTGCCAAGTGTATGGTTAAAGATGTCACTCTAGGATTAGACTCATCAGCCATGCAAGGATCCATAGAACCCATGACCAGTAACACAGAATTTCTTAGGTGACAATCGTATTCATTAGTGAGTGATTGTCAAAGAAGAAGACCCTTGGCGGGCCACATTTCTGCCTCAACCCACCGGCGGGATTCTCCGTTACGCCGGCCGATCAATGGGGTTTCCCATTGTGGGGCAGCCCCACGCCATTGGGAAACCCCCAGGCTGCCGGCAAAACGGAGCATCCCGCCGGTGGAGAATCTTACTACCATGTCATCCGGCCAAATGTGGAAGACGAACCTGAGAGGTTAATTGAGACAGTATCATTGAGCCTGTTGCCACCCGTGATTAGGCAATGCCAATCATTCCTGTGTTAAAGCGGGAAGGTTCAGTGAGAATATGAGGATTTCAAAACCACAATCAACCCACTACTGTGTGCTGACCATTATCCTCTACCATTGGACTCTCAGGAGGCCAAAATAATTAGCAAAATAGATCTTTCTTCAGCATATCTACAGATGAATGTGACTGTGGAGTCACATCTGTTACTTACCAGTGACATATAAAGGTCTTTTTCGTTCTCAGAAACTTCCACTTGGGATAACTTTGGCACCTACTCTTTTGCAGAGATCCATGGATCAAATTCTGAGTGGGCTATCTGGTGTGCAATGTTTCCGAGATGACATCTTATCAAAGGTTCAAATGATGAAGAACATGTCAGGAATTTAGAAGCTACTCTTGCACCTTTGCAAAATCACTATCTTAGCTTCAAGAAAGAAAAATGTGAATTTTTAAGTCTTCTATCAACAATCTGAGTCATATTATTGACAGGGACAGTTTACAGAAAGAACCCCAAAGAAGAAGGTTGAGATCTGAGAACCTCAATGTCCACAAAATGAGTTGCAGTTGAGGTCATTAATTGCTCAATAATTAGGGAAAATCCATTCCTAACTTAGTAATGATGCTGAAGCCATTACATACTTTGCCTTGTGTCGACCAAGCTTGACACTGGATCAAATAATGTGAAAATGCTTATCAAAATGTCAAAGAGGTTTTAAAGAAGTCAGAGTTATTGGTCCATTACAATCCAAAGCCGAGGTGACAACTTCACCCTACAGCATTGGCGCAGTTGTCTCGCACATAATACTCTCAGGATTGGATTGGATTGGATTTGTTTTATTGTCACATGTACCGAGGTACAGTGAAAAGTATTGTTCTGTGTACAGTCCAGACAGATCATTCCGTACATGAAAAAAAACATAGAACATAAATAAATACACAATGTAAATACATAGATGCAGACATCGGGTGAACTATACGGAGTGCAGCACTACTCAGTAGAGAAGATGTGTGAATATATCAGATTTAGTCCATAAGAGACACATTCAGGAGTCTAGTAACAGCGGAGAAGAAACTGTTTTTGAACCTGTTTGTGTGTGTTCTCAGACTTCTGTATCTCCTGCCCAATGGAAGAAGTTGGAAGAGTGAGTAAGCCGGATGGGGGGGGATTCTTTGTTATGTTGCCTGCTTTCCCAAGGCAGCGAGAGATATACACAGAGTCAATGGATGGGAGGCGGGTTCGCGTGATGGACTGGGCTCTGTTTACGGCTCTCTGTAGTTTCTTTCGGTCTCGGGCCGAGCAGTTGCCAGACCAGACTGTGATGCAGCCAGATAGGATAATTTCTATGGTGCATCTGTAAAAATTGGTAAGAATCAATGTGGGCATGCTGACTTCCCTTAGTTTCCTGAAGAAGTATAGGCGCTGTTGTGCTTTCTTGGTCGTAGCATCGACTAGGGCAGATTGTTGGTGATGTACATACCTAGGAATTTGAAGCTGCCAACCATCTCCACCTTGACACCATTGATGCAGACAGGGGTGTGTACGATACTTTGCTTCCTGAAGTCAATGACCAGCTCTTTAGTTTTGTTGATTTTGAGAGAGAGATTGTTGTTACACCACTCCACGAGGTGCTCTATCTCTCTCCTGTAATCTGACTCATCAGTGTTCGAGGTCCGACCCACGACGGTCGTGTCATCAGCAAACATGTAGATGGAATTGGAGCCAAATTTTGACACACAGTCATGTGAATATAGGGAGTATAGTAGGGGGCTAAGTACACAGCCCTGTGGGGTCCCAGTATTGAGGACTATCATAGAGGAGGCGTTGTTGTTTATCTTTACTGATTGTGGTCTGTGGGTCAAGAAGTCGAGGATCCAGTTGCAGAGGCAAGAGCCAAGTCCTAGGTTTAGGAGCTTTGATATGAGCTTGGCTGGGATTATGGTGTTGAAGGTGGAGCTGTAGTCAATGAATAGGAGTCTGACATAGAAGTCATTGTTGTCGAGATGCTCCAGAGATGAGTGTAGGGCCAAGGAGATGGCATCTCCTGTGGACCAGTTGTAGCGATATGCGAATTGCAAGGCATTCTGGGAGTATTGAGTTGATGTGTCTCACGACCAACCTCCCAAAGCACTTCATAATGATAGATGTCAAGGCCACCGGATGGTAGTCGTTGAGGCACATTGCCTGGTTCTTCTTTGGCACCGGTATGAAGGCAGTCTTCTTAAAGCAGGTGGGAATCTCAGAACAGAGTAGGGAGAGGTTGAAGATGTCGGCAAACACATCCGCCAGTTGGTCCATGCAGGATGTGAGTACACAACCAGGGACCCCGTCAGGACCCATCGCTTTCCAAGGGTTCAATTTTAGGAAGGCCGACCTGAATTCGGAAGCTCTGACGGTAGATATGGGTGTGTCCGGGGCTGCTGGGGCAGTTGCCACCAGTTTGATGGTTTCCTGCTCGAACCGAGCATAGAATGCATTGAGTTCATTGGGGAGAGGTGCGCTGCTGTCGGAGATTCTACTCGGCTTTGTTTTGTACTCGTTATGTTGCTTAAGCTTTGCCACAACCGACGAGAGTCCATGGCGTTAGTTTGTGACTGAAGCTTAGTCTGGTATTGTCTCTTGGCATCCCTGATGACTTTGCGGAGGTCGTACCTCAATATTTTGTATTGGTCAGGGTCGTCTGGCTTGAATGCCTCAGACCTGGCCTTCAGGTGTGTCTCTTGCAGAAAGACTATGTTGGCTTTCAAACCTCTTAAATGGGCGAAATCTTTGGATCTTTTCTCTTGGCCGTTAAGTACCCTGACATTCCAAGTGATAATCCTGATGGGGGTTTTCTGTCCTCCCCTTCCTGCGGAATCAACCATACTTACCTGGTGGATACACCCCTGCAGCCTGGGGTTTCCCATTGTTAGGGGGCCATCCAAAATGGCCACTCACTATTCTCACCATGATGCCGGGACCCTGCGCTCCGGGGTTGCCCTTTGCCCAGGGGCCACCCAACATGCTGCCAACTGTGTGTACGCCATGTGGGTGCGCCCTTGCACTCCAGGGTTTCCTTTTGTTTAGGGACTCTCCAAAGTGGCTGCTTGGGGTGCCATCTTGTTCCCTCACCCTGCACCTTACCTGCTGAAGCCAATTTGAAAACCAACCCCTCTCTTCATGTTCCCCTTGTTTTCCTTCTCGCCTCCCCCTGTACCTCCTACTATCCTCCCCTCTTGTGTTCTCCCCTCCCTGTCTCCCCCTCCTTCACCTTGTGTCCCCCCGCTTGCCTGGCGCTCCCTCCATGCCGGGAGGTGCACCGAGGCCCCCGTTGCTATCGTACTTCCTGCGCTAGCTATTCCTGCTAGTGTGGTGGCCCCCTCCCGGACTGATCTTACACCTGTCTCATGTCCACTCTCTATGTCTATGCTTCACCCTCACCTGCTTCCGCTGCCCTCGCCCTTCCCTGTTACCCGGTCTTTCTGGTCCACGCGAGGTAGCACAGTCCTGCGCAAACATATCATGTGTCCATCAAATGTGTTTCTCTCTCTCTTTCCTCCTCTGCTTCACCTTAATCGCTGCCTTGCCTGCCCCTTGTGTAGACCGTTCAAATTAACAAACTCATCTGCCTCCGCCGGGGTGTTGAAGGAATGTTCCTTATTCTGGAACGTGACCCAGAGCCTGGCTGGGAGCAGCATTCCAAATGTTACTCCGTTCCAGTACAGGGCCGATTTTGCCTGATTAAATTAGCTCTTGCGTTTAGCCAAGTCTGCCCCAATGTCTTGATAGACCTGTATTCTGTGTCCTTACCAGCTACTCGCCTTCGTCTGTCTTGTCCTCCTCAGGATCCTCTCACGTTCCTGGTATCGATGTAATTTCGCGATAATTGCCCTCAGTTATTCCCCGCCTTGGGCTTCAGCCGGAGGGATCTGTGCGCTCTGTTGATCTCCGGGGGGATTGGGTGAGCTGTCCCTCCTGACTAGGTTTCCATGTAGCCTGTCAACACCCTGCCCTCAATCCCCTCTGGCAAGCCGACAATTCGAATGTTCTGGCGCCGGGACCCTCCTGGTCCTCAACTTTCCCCTTCAAGCTCCTTGGGTCATCAGCAACCTTTTAATTTTTGCCTCCAGGGTGACAATCCTGTTGCTCTGGTCTATCGATGCCTTCTCCAGCTCCTGGATCATTTTTCACTGCGCCTTCATCTTCTTCCCAAGTCCATCAATCGCTGTTTGCAAGGGAAGCAACGCCACTGTAACTGCCACATTGACCGCCACCTGAATTTCCACCTTTATCGCCTCTGAAGCCACCTGGGTTGGCCACTTCCCGACTTAAAATGGAGAACCGCAAAGGCTGAAGGGAAATTCAGCCAACACAGGCAAAGACTAGCAAATACAGAATTCATGTGTATTGAAACCTGTAAGAAACCAGACAACACGGAAACCAGCAGCCATCTGCATAGTAATGAGCAATTCCAAGGCACAATTGATACAGTTAAGGTGAATAAAACCAAGCCAGACTCCTCGGCGCCAGCAGGAGCCAAGACAAAGGAAGGCCAACGGACATTTAGGGACCACCCAACGATCAGGGAACAACTCCAGTATTGGAGAAATCGATCCAAATGATCGGAACGCAGTCCAATCACTTGGAACCAGGTACGGGGTCCGCCCCGAAGGGCGGGAAGGCCCTGGGGACTATAAAGTAAAGCCCCCAAATTCAAATCGTCCTTCTTTGGCAGGGTCACTCAGCAACTTGAATCAACCCGTGAGAGTGACCTGTCTAAGCTGCCGCATCAACCAAGTAAATCTCCAGTCAACGCTCGCTACGAGATAGGAGCTCCTAGCTACAAGTCCATACCAGCTTTAGAATCCTGCAGACTCAGGACCTGAATGAAAGGCCATTTGTTCCCCTGACCTGGTGGGCCAATTCCAAAGCTAAGTATAGGCCTTTTAGTGATAGCAATAGTCTAGAAAGTAGAGTTTATGCATGAGTAGTGATTCACTGTGTATAATAAATGTGTTTTGATTTGAATCTTACTAATTGGTGTGTTGAGTTATTGATCATTACTTGAACTTGAACCCCGTGGCGGTATCATAAAGATACCTGGCTACTCTAGAGCCAAGGTTAAACAAACAGAGCAAATTACGAATTGAGAGCCAACCAAAAGTTAGCATCATATTACTGGCGACATCCTGACGGGACCCGAATTAGAAGTGGCTGAACCACTCCGGGAGAACCCAAAATTTGAATTAGAAATCCAATTGGGAACAGAAAAACCACAAGTGTTCAAGCAGTTCTGATCAATCCTCATAATTCAGAAGCGTGTCAATGCATGCGTAACTAACAGGGCTATAAGGTAATACTGATAGATTTTTGATGCGAAAAACTGTCGGGAGTTTGTATTCCGGAAAATAGCGAAAGCCGTACTCGTATTTACAGCACCGCCTCAGCACCCCTCGTTCCAAATTTTAAGAGAGTATTTAGAGAGGAAAGATGGCAATGCAGGCAATGCAACGCCTCATGAACCCTGAAGAATTCGTGGTCGCAGCGACCAGCAGCAGAGTAGGTCAGTGTCCCGTTTGTGAAGAGGAAATCAGGAAATATCTCAAAGGGGAGGGATGGCCCCTTTGGAGTGAATTCTGTGACAATGAAGAAACAGGACCCGGGAGTATAGGACATACTTGGTGGGAGAACCTGTCAGAAATTCATAAGAAAAGCTTGGGAAAAGCTCGCATGCCGATGGCAATCGTGTCCTGTTTGGCACAATTGCGAAGCACAGAGGAGGTCATTCGGACGCTCTGTAAAGAGATAGAAGGAGTACATTGAATGAGTAAGGTCGATGTAAGTGAGGTTGAGAGAGAGAATATAGAATTAAGAAGGAAGTTAGCAGCAAAGGACGGAGAGGTGGATGATGCCAAGTGGGCACACCAGTCTTGTCTGGCGCACCTAAGCAGCTTCCAGACACAGTACGAAAAGGCCTATCAGGACACGCAACGTGCAGTCATGGTAAGAGAGGAAACAGGTAGAGGCATTGCAAAGGCAGTGTAGCGACCTGAAAGCAGCATTATGAGCACTCCATGCTGCCACCATGGAGCAGAGACAAAGTTCACTAGATTATGCAAAGTGCAGTGCGGAAAGCAGATTGCAGAACTGCAGTCTTTGCTTTCAGTTCAGAAGGGATTCCAGAGCACCTTTGGATCCCAGTTAGATGCAGAAGACGGCCCGGATTGAGAAGAATTAAATGAGACCGCGCATAGATATGTTCAGGGAACATGTGCGCAAGGAAAGCCCCAGAAGTGAAAAGCGCCCCAACCCCCCACATCGCAGATAGTTCAGGCACCAATGAATCCAGTAACAACCCTAAATCACATCGGACTGAGATACAGAATTTCTTTATACCACCCCCTTAACCGTGACCCAATTACGGGACGTGTGTGAGAAAATCACACCGTTCCTCCCCACCTCAGACCCCCACCACTTCTTTGCTAGAGTAAAGCAGCAGGTGACCATGTACGGCCTGGACGAGCGTGAGCAAGTGAAGCTCACATTTTTGCGCTTAGACCCTTCGGTCGTAGCAGCCCTTCCCGACCCACAGAATGTAGGAGGAGGCACCCTTGAGGAAATGCACGCCGCGATCCTAGACGCGATCGGCTACAAGAGAGGTGACCCCTTAGAAGGCCTGAATAAGTGCAGGCAGAAAAAGACAGAACACCCCACAGCGTTTGCTGGATGCCTGTGGATCCATTTCACAGCAGTTTTCGGTAATCTAAACCGCGCCCATTTGTCCCAAGACGGTATGGCCAAATGGACCCGCACCCATATCTCCCATGCTACAGAGGCAGGACAAAAAGCTTGTACGAAGAAGGAACAGAGGAAGCCCACAATGAGAAATGGGTTTTAAAAAGATTGTCCTGCACCTGGGAGCAGTCTGTACAAAACAAACTCGCAGTTAGGAAACCCGAGGAACAGCAGGCAGAAGCAGACATCCCATCGGCGAAAACGCACCAGAACCCCGCATGGGTGAACGAAGGCAGGAACAGCCCCGCACAGAAACCACAGGAATGTTACAACTGTGGACAGTTAGGTCTCTTTGCACGAGAATGCAATGCCCCACAAAAGCCACAGAGAGCCCAGCAGGCAGGCACTCTGAATAAGAATAGGTCAGAGCTCATACATAGTGTGAGCAGACCAGACGGACCTGAACGGAACAGACTGACGGTGTTCGGACTGCCCCACCTGGGTCTGCGACACCCTTTGGGATAGGTCCGGCCGACCAGTAGTTGCAGCAAAGATACGGGGACAGGCCATCAAATTTCTCCGGGACACAGGAGGGTCCCACACCACAATCAATTCCTCCACCATATTCCAGAAAGACACGTGGCCCACTACAGCCACCATCACCCTCAGCGGCTTTACAGGCCACTCACAGCAGGGACACATCACAGCCCCTGTACCCATTCAGATTGGCAATATCATAGAATTTACAGTGCAGAAGGAGGCCATTCGGCCCATCGAGTCTGCACCGGCTCTTGGAAAGAGCACCCTATCCAAGGTCAGTACCTCCACCCTATCCCCGTAACCCCACCCAACACTAAGGGCAATTTTGGACACTAAGAGCAATTTATCATGGCCAATCCACCTAACCCGCACATCTTTGGACTGTGGGAGGAAACCGGAGCACCCGGAGAAAACCCACGCACACACGGGGAGGATGTGCAGATTCCGCACGGGCAGTGACCCAAGCCGGAATCGAACCTGGGACCCTGGAGCTGTGAAGCAATTGTGCTATCCACAATGCTGCCCCCTATAATATAACGACAAAGCACCCCAAAGTTTTAGTCGATCTACCCCACACAGTGGAACACATTTTGGGAATTGACTTTATGAACTCCCACCACCTTTCAATTGATCCGGTAAACCAATGTGTTTGGAGAATGGCAAAATCCGCAAGAGCCTCGCAACGCTCACGATAGGTGAATACGCAAACAAGATTAGCGCAGTCGGCGAATTTTGGCTTGACCCGACCACAATTAGCACAGACAAGCAGGTTAGAGCAGTTCTGCAGAAGCACAGGACAGCATTCGCGACCCACAAACACGACTGTGGCCGGATGACTGGTTCCGTTCAAATCACAGGACCTGACCCTAGACCCCAAAAGCAATACGGATTTCCCAGAGAGGCAGAGGGAGAAATTGCAAAAGTGATCGACAGCTTATTAGAGCAGGGCGTACTTAGATCAGTAGCCTCTAATAATAATGCCCCGATTTGGCCAGTGAGAAAGCCCGATGGGTCATGGCGACTGACCATCGATTACCGGGGACTCAACAAAGTCACCCCCGCAGCAGCCCCCACGGTAGCCACGAGACCATGCTCAAACAGGGACTCAACTCACAATACTTTACGGTTTTGGACATCAGTAATGGATTCTGGTCCATTGGCAAAAGCGTGCCAATACAAATTTGCCTTCACTTTTAAAAATCAGTAGTACACGTGGACATGCCTCCCACAAGGATTCCACAACGGCCCCTTCATTTTCCACCGACAGCTGGCAAATTGTTTGTCAAAAGTTTCTCGCCCTGAATGTCTGGTCCAGTATGTGGACAATCTATTACTGCAGACAGACACCAAGGCAGAGCACATCGAGCTTCTGCCCGAACTCCTGGAACACCGACAGAAAATTGATTGTAAAGTAAACCCCAAAAGGGCCCAGATTTTGGAAAACAAAGTGATATATTTGGGTACGATTATCACGCACGGTAAACACAAGAACGAGCACAAAAGAATTGACTCGATTGTCAAATTGCCCCTTGCCCAGAATGTTTCAGCCCTCCGGTCGTTTTTAGGACTGGTTGGCTACTGCCGAAACCACATTGACGGTTTCGCCAGCAAGGCAGCACCCCTCTCGGAACTCCAAAAGAAAGGAGCCCCTTGGGAATGGCATCCGCAGCATACGGATGCTGTGGATGCTTTGAAAAGAGCCCTCATTGCAGCCCCCGTACTACAAGTTCCAGACCCGCTTTACCCCTACGCACAGAACGCACCCTTTCGGCCGTGCTCCTCCAGGAATGGCACGAACAATTAAGACCCGTGGCTTATGCCTCCAGACTTTTAGATCCTGTGGAGCAGGGATTTTCGGCCTGTGAAAGGCACCTGCTCGCAGTTTTCTGGGCAGTTCAGTATTTTTCCTACATAACCGGACTAAACCCCATCACAATCCTCACAGAACACATCCCCACCCAACTTTTACTGGACGGACGACTTAAGGACGGTACAGTTAGCCAAATTTAAGCAGCTAGATGGACTCTTCTTTTGCAGGGACGGGACATCACTGTTAAAAGGACCAAGACCCACACTTTCTTAGCCGATAACCTTCAGTACCCAGGCACCCCCCATGAATGTGAAATCATCTCACCGCACCACAACACAGGCCCCTTTATTGCGAAAACACCCCCCAGAAAGAGAGATAGTTCACCCCAGAGCCCCCAGCACACAGACACGTGCGAACCTTTAAGGATTTATGTGGACGGATCTTCCACTATATTAGACGGGAAGCGCATTACAGGATGTGGCATATATGTTGAGGACGCGCAGGGACGCGCCCTAGAAGAAATATCACTAAAGCTACCAGGCCACTTAGGCGCGCAGGCGGCAGAACTAGCAGCCGTTGCGTACATTGTGGATCTCCCAGATTCCTTCCCCAGCCCAGCAGACATATACTCAGACAGCCTCTATGGCTGCAACAGCCTTACAGAGTTCCTACCCCTGTGGAAAGCAAGAGAATTTGTTTCCGCAGACGGAAAACCCCTCCCGTCAGCCCCATTAGCCGCCACATTTTAGAAAAAGCACAGAACAGGACCTTTGGAATTGTTAAAGTGCGAAGTCACCACCGTTCCTCCCCACCTGGAAATGTAAAGGACGACGCACTGGCAAAAGCAGGTTCCAGGCACGGATATTTTTGGACACCCCCCGAAAGCACACCAGTGAATGCAGTTCAGGTCTCGCAGACTAATATCGAGGATTTAGTGCAGGCCCAGAAGCAGGATAGCAATCTCAGGGAGATTCTAAAAAGAAAATTTCCGGCACCCTATGATAGATTTAAAAATGCAGTGACCACACATGACGGTGTGGTGTTAAAAGACACCCTTTATGTGGTTCCTGAACAGGACAGGAATCAACTTATTTGTTTATTCCATGACAGTCATGGACATCAGGGAATTGATCCCACTACAGCCCACCTCAGGCAGCTCTGTTGGTGGCCAAGTTTCAAAGAAGACGTAACGCATGACATTGAGAATTGCCTTATCTGTGCCCAGAACAATCTGGACAGATACGCAAAGAAGGCTCAGCTTAGTCACACCCGCCCCGTTAACGGCCCCTGGACTAACCTCCAGATTGATTTTATAGGACCATTGCCCCCTAGCAGGAATGGTTACAAGTACGTATTAGTCGTCATAGACACTTTAACGAAATGGGTAGAGGCATTCCCATCCAGAACGAACACGGCAAAGACCACAGCCAAGATCTTAACCCACCACATCTTTACGAGATGGGGACTCCCCCGCAGCATTGAATCCGACCAAGGTTCCCATTTTACAGGACGTGTCATGAAGAACGTCCTCACGATATTTGGCATTACACAAAAATTCCACACCGCATACCACCCCCAGTCAAGTGGTATCGTGGAGCGCATGAATCGGACCCTAAAATCCACCCTCAGAAAAATGGTCCAACAAAACAACACCACTTGGGATTCAGTCCTCCCTTTTGTGCTGATGTTTTTGAGAAATACTGTCTCACCTTCCACAGGTTACACCCCACACACTCTCATGACCGGACGCCCCATGAAAGGCACAGAATTTTTACTAGGATTGGACTTGACCAGCCCCGAAGTGACGGCCCTCATACACGAGAACGCAGTCAAACAGTTAGTTGAAAATGTTAAAACGGCTCAGCTGGCAGCTGCAGTAAGATTAGGCACAAGAAAAAAAACAGAGCAAGGCCTGTTTTGACAAGACAGTGCATGCGACTGAGTTTGAGGTAGGACAGCAGGTCATGCTCTCAATCTATAACCCCAGCACATTCCTGTCACCTAAATATTCGGGTCCGTACTCCATTGCGGACAAAGTAAGCCCCTCCGTGTATAAAATTAAGTACCCCAACGGAAAGACTGCGTGGTTCCATATTAACCAGCTTAAGGCATATGGCCCACAGTCCAATCACGCACACCACGTCATGCTCGACGCAGCAGACCACACCCCGCCCACAGCCAACGTATCCGTCCCCCCCAACACACCCACCACATCCACGGACTCGCCCTCGACTCCACCCCCGACCTCTAGACTCCGCCCCAGAACGCCCACAGACAGCAGCAGCAGCGACAGCGACTGTGACTCAGACAATGGCCACAGCACGCCTCCCTACTATCCCCATGCAACAGGACCCACACCCAGCGAATCTGACCACGATTCGAGTGATCCCTTCCTCATCACATTCCTCAACAAACCCCACCAAAGACCACCGCCCTACGATGACGATTCCGTCCCCACAGTACTAGACACCACCTTTTGGCACCGCGATAATTCATTCAGGCTCGGCCGGAACGACGAGATTGACCCCAAATCGCACCATGCAGCCCTATCAGCCCTTATACATTCCAGAGTATGGCATCCGGGAGAAGATGACGACTTTGAGTCTGACTCCCAAAGCGAGAACCCCTTTGCGACCCTGTTCGCAACTGATAACTGAGGTGTCCAGATGATGTTTTAAAAAGGAACCGCTTGGGAGAAAACGGTGTCCTTTCTGATGGAACCTGCAGCATGTTTAATGTTGTTTGTTAGTGTTATTGTTAAATGTTGTTTGCGCACTCGGAAGTTCCATGGCCACACGCCATATTTGTCGGCTGAAACCTATGAAAACTTGCCAGCACGCTCATCGGCAGAAACCGCTGAGAGCTTGCCAGCCCCCGTTCATAACTGCTCTTCTGGTTCGAAGGTAGAACCAATACGGCAACCCCCACGATGACTACATTTTTGCCCGTTCTTGCCGGTTGCTCAGGCAGTGGAGAAACTGCATTGGTCTCCGCCCTGCCTGAGGACCCCCCTCTGGTCAGCTACGCTCGGGTAGAGCACTCACGGCATTGGTCGCCGTCCTACCCGGGGATTCCATCCAATTCTTACCCGTCGTGGCCCATACGCACCTCACTTCGGCACTCTTGGTTCAAATAAAAGTTTTGTGTTTTCCGGCAACCCTTAGGTTGCCATTTTCATAGAATTTACAGTGCAGAAGGAGGCCATTCGGCCCATCGAGTCTGCACCGGCTCTTGGAAAGAGCGCCCTACCCAAGGTCAACACCTCCACCCTATCCCCACAACCCAGTAAACCTCACCCAACACTAAGGGCAATTTTGGACACTAAGGGCAATTTACCATGGCCAATCCACCTAACCTGTACATCTTTGGACTGTGGGAAGAAACCGGAGCACCCGGAGGAAACCCACACATAGCATCTCTATGCTATTTGCATCCCCAAACATTTAGATGGTAAATCTCACAGCCTGCGAGACGGCTTGCACTGTTTCAGTATTTTTAAGTGTGTCTTGTCCTCAATATTCGGTTTTTAAAAAAAAGGGAGTCACACATGGTGACAAATTGTAAAGGGAGAATTGGCACGAAAGGACAGACATACTAACGCACAAGATATTAACTAAGATAGTAACAGACACTATGCTTGATCCCACAGAACCCCTGAAGCTCCGGAAAAGAGACAAAACGGAAAGGAAGAGAAGAGAAAGAAGAAGACAACAATGGAGGCGGCATACGTGTTTTTCGTCATAATGTGTACCCGGTTGCACGCGAACGCGAACCCCCTGATCCTAACCCCGCCCCCCCAGCCGTTAATGATTCACTTCCCCATAGCACCCAGAGCCCAGTAACAGGCAACACCACACCATCATGGTGTGATAAGCTCATAACGTGGTACTCCCTTTCCTACGTAGTCGAATCCCTATTAGTGTTGGCAATACTCTGCAGCATCGTGCAGACTATCCGCATGAGGAAATGGAGAAGGAGAGCCTACCGCGCTCGCACCCTGGTATACAGAATAAGATCCCCTATGTTCAGTTTCCCCCAGGATCCCGAACCCCTAGATCTATAATAAAGGAAATTAGTTTGCTTTCTTCTGTAAATAAAGAAATGGAAATGTTGTACACCCCTGTGCTTGACTGCCAAGCCAGGAAAAATGTAAATGCTGCTATTATTTTGTATTGTTTAGGAAGTTAATATGACTGAACGTTTAATGAGTGTAGTTTTTTGAGGACAGTTAGAGGTGCTGCTTTTTTATTTTGTAATGCATGTCCCTGTTTTGACATAGTGCCACTTAGAAACTATTAGTTAAAATTTTTCTTGCATAGTTATGGTCAGTGGAGAGGCCATAGAAGAGTGCTCGCTGGGTCAAGGAATGAAGACAACGCAGTTATGTGATCCTTCACGCTTCGCATTAGGGATCACAAGGAGGGTGTGTAGCCACCTGGGTTGGCCACTTCCCAACTTAAAATGGAGAACCGCAAAGGCTGAAGGGAAATTCAGCCAACACAGGCAAAGACTAGCAAATACAGAAATCATGTGTATTGAAACCTGTAAGAAACCAGACAGCACGGAAATCAGCAGCCATCTGCATAGTAATGAGCAATTTCAAGGCATAATTGATACAGTTAAGGTGAATAAAGCCAAGCCAGATTTCTCGGTGCCAGCAGGAGCCAAGACAAAGGAAGGCCAACGGACATTTAGGGACCGCCCAACGATCAGGGAACAACTCCAGTATTGGAGAAATCGATCCAAGTGATCGGAACGCAGTCCAATCACTTGGAACCAGTTACGGGGTCCGCCCCGAAGGGCGGGAAGGCCCTGGGGACTATAAAGTAAAGCCCCCAAGTTCAAATCGTCCTTCTTTGGCAGGGTCACTCAGCAACTTGAATCAACCCGTGAGAGTGACCTGTCTAAGCTGCCGCATCAACCAAGTAGGTCTCCAGTCAACGCTCGCTACGAGATAGGCACTCCTAGCTACAAGTCCATACCAGCTTTTGAATCCTGCAGACTCAGGACCTGAACGAAAGGCCATTTGTTCCCCTGAACTGGTGGGCCAATTCCGAAGGTAAGTATAGGCCTTTTAGTGATAGGAATAGCCTAGAAAGTAGAGTTTATGCATGAGTAGTGATTTACTGTGTATAATAAATGTGTTTTGATTTGAATCTTACTAATTGGTGTGTTGAGTTATTGATCATTACTTGAACATGAACCTCGTGGCGGTATCATAAAGATACCTGGCGACTCTAGAGCAAAGGTTAAACAAACAGAGCAAATTACGAATTAAGAGCCAACCAAAAGTTAGCAACACCTCTCTCATTCCTTCCAGGTGTGAGGGCGGTGAGGGGGGTGGGGGGGGGGGGGGGGGGTGGTGAGGGGCTCGAGAGCTCCCGTTTGCTGGCATGTTGACTCTGTTCATTCTTATTTGGTTATGTTCTGGAGGAGAGCCACCTGATGTGCGTCTGCTCAGCACATCACCATCAACGGAAGTGCCTACATGCAGAAACTTAAGTGAGAGACCGGTTGAGAAGGTCATGCAATGTAGGTCTGAGGCAACAGAAGAGCTCCTACATGACTGCTTGGAGTCAGTGGACTGGTTCATATTCAAAAACTCAGCAGTCAACCTAAACGAATATGCCACCACCATCACAGACTTCATCAGCAAGTGTGTAGAAGATTGCGCACCAAAGAAAGTAATACATACGTTCCCCAACTACAAACCATGGTTTAATCGGGAGGGAGAAGGATCAACTGCGGGTAAGGAAGGACTGGGTGGGTCGGACGTGTCACTCATGTTACAGAACGAGGGCTCGGGGGATAGCAATACTGATTAGCAAGAGGACGATGACAAGGATGGTTACGGACCTAGGGGACGGTATGTCATGGTCAGCGGTGTCCTGGACGGGGCACCGGTATTTCTGGTAAACGTATACGTGCCCAACTGGGACGACATGGACTTCATAAAAAAGGCCATGACGGAAATCCCGACAGATCATGGAGGGGCAACTTCAACTATGTACAGGACCCACTGACGGACCGATCAAACCCCAAAATGGGGAAAAAGACAGGCATGGATCGGGAACTGGGATCTTTCATGCAGCAGATGGAGGTAGTGGACCCATAGCAGCTCTTACACCCCGATGAGAAGAATTCTCATTCTTTTCGCTGGTGCATAAGGTATGAACCCTTATTGACTTCTGGAAATTGGTGCTTCCAGAAGTAGTCAGAGCGGAATACTCTGCGATAGTCATCTCCCACCACGCTCCACACTACATGGATGTGAGGTTGGAGACAGGCCATGCCCAATTCCCCGCATGGAGGTTAGAAACGGATCTTTTGGCCAACAAGGTTTTCTGCCAGAAAATATCACAGGCCATAGGCGAGTACATCACTAACAATCAGAATGGGGAAGTCTCACCTTCCAAGTTCTGGGAGGCACTGAAGGCGGTGATTGGAGGAGAGATGATAGCCGACAAGGCACGTAGAGACAGGGAAGAGAGGACGGCTAGGCAGCAACTGATCGACTCCATCCTGTAGATCGACAGAAAATATTCCGAGGCCCCAACTGTAGAGCTAGTTGGAGAGGAAAAAGCTGCAATGGACTTTAACCTGCTATCCACCAAGAAAACAGTGCACAAACTCCTCTAGACACGGGGGACCTTCTGTGAACATGGAGAGAAGGCTAGCTGCCTGTTGGCTCACCAGCTGAGAAGCAGCCACGAGGGAGATAGTGCAGGTGAAGCATAGCAGAGACGGACTTGTAGCCGAACCAAAAAAGGTTAACCAAGCATTTGAAGCCTTCTACTGGGGACTGTACACCTCTGAGACCTCGACTGGGATGCAAGATTAAATGGTTCCTCGATGGACTGGATATACCAATTGTGGGGACACAGGCAAGGGAGCTGGAACCACCGATAGAACTTGGAGAGATCATGGAGAGTATAGCTCCATGCATGCGGGGAAGGCGCCGGGGCCCAACGGGTTCCCGGCGGACTTCTACAAACAATTCGCACCAACACTGGCCCCATACCTAAGGGACATATTCGCGGACTCACTAGCAAGGGGCACTCTGCCTCCAATGCTAACACAGGCCATGATATCGCTTATACCCAAAAAAGACAAATACCCAAAGGAATACGGATTATATAGACCCATTTTGCTGCTCAATGTAAATGTAAAGATACTCGCGCAAGTCCTGGCTAAGAGACTGGAGAACTGCGTACCAGAGGTGGTCGCAGAGGACCAGGTGGGTTTGTCAAGGGTAAACAGCTAACTGTAAACTTCAGGCAGCTGCTAAGTGTAATAATGACCTCATACAGGGTGAGAACAACAGATCTGATCTTCTCCCTGGACGCAGAAAAGGTCTTTGACAGGGTGGCACGGTGGCATAGTGGTTAGCACTGCTGCCTCGTGCACCGACGTCCCAGGTTCGATCCAGGCCCTGGTTCACTGTCCGTACAGAGTTTGCATATTCTCCCCATGTCTGTGTGGGTCTCACCCCCACAACACAAAGAAAAGAAAAGGCCTTCGGCAGAGTCAAATGAAGTACCTCATTTAGGCACTAGAGCCTTTTGGACTCGTGACGAGTTTCACCTCGTGGGTGAAACTCCCACACAAGGTCCCCAAGGCGAGCGTTCAGACCAACACCAGCAGCCCCGAATACTTCCAGCTGCACAGTGGCACAAGGCAGGGATGCTCAGTGTCCACGCTCTTGTTCGCCCTGGCATTCGAACCCCTGGCGATCGCTCTGCGAGACACGAAAGGCTGGAAGGGCATCCGAAGAGGAGGCAGAAGCACAGAGTCCCACCCTGGGCGCTTGACCTGTTCCTCTACATCTCGGACCCACAGAACGGCCTGAAAGTAATCATGAAGCTCCTGGAAGAGTTTGGGGCTTTCTCAGGCTACAAACTCCTCTCGGCAAGAGCAAAGCATTCCCGGTGAACCCGAACGGGAGAGGGACAGAGCTGGGGGGGGGTCAAACTAGCCCAAAGCAAATTCCACTACCTGGGGATCCAAATAGCCCATGACTGACACGGATCCACAAATGGAACTTAACCAGTATGGCGGAGGAAGTTAAAAAGAACCTACATAGATGGCCTACAAGCACTCCTGCTTTCCCTGATGGGATGGTGCAGGCGATCAAGATGAACTTGCTGCCAAGGTTACTCTTCCTGCGCTATCTCAGGCATCGATCTCTCTCATATTGAAGCGGGACAAAGACCCGGAGAGCTGTAGATCGTACAGGCCGATTTCCCTTTTGAATGTATCTTGGCCTCACGTATAGAGGATTGTGTCCCGGAGGTAATCGGGGAGGACCAGACGGGACTTGCGAAGGGCTGGCACCTGATGTCCAACATTAGACTGCTCCTGAATGCTATAATGATGCCAGCGGAGGGGCGCGAGGCTGAGTTGGTAGTAGCTATGGATGCAGAAAAGGCCTTTGACCAGGTGGAGTGGAAGTACCTATAGGACATTTTAGGCAGGTTCGGGTTTGGGCAGGGATTTGTGGATTGGGTCCGGTTGCTATGCCAGGCTCCGGTGGCGAATGTAAGAACCAACCGGGTCTGGTCAGAATATTTTAGACTCTGTAGGGGGACAAATCAGGGGTGCCTGCTCTTCCCATTACTGTTTGCCCTGGCCGTAGAACCCTTGGCAATGGTCCTTCGGTCATTGGATGTTTGGCGGGGGATAGTGAGAGGTGGGGTGGAGCACAGAGTCTCGCTCTACGTGGGCGATTTACTGCTTTATATTACAGACCCGTTGGGGGTGGATGGCTGGAATCATGGAGACACTGTAAGAACTTGGGCGGTTTTCAGGCTTCAAGTTAAACATAGGAAAGAGCGAGGTGTTTGCGATTCAGGAACAGGGGCAGAAAAGGAGACCAAGGGAATTACCTTTTAAGGTGGTGGGGAGGAGCTTTAGGTATTTGTGGATCCATGTGGCTAAGGATTGGGGATAGCTCCACAAGTAAAATCTGGGTAAAGCGATCGATCAGATGAAAATGGATGTCCGCAGGTGGGACATGCTCCCGCTGACACTGGCGGGGAGGGTGCAGACGGTGAATATGACAGTCCTCCCGAGACTGCTGCTTTTTTTTCAATGTCTCCTGATTTTTGTCCCGAAGGCCTTTTTTTAGGAATATGAATGCGGCGATCTCGGATTTTGTGTGGGCGGGTAAAACCCTGAGAGTAAAGAAGGCACTCCTGGAACAGGGCCGCGGGGAGGGGGGCTTGGCCCTCCCAAGTTTTATTAATTATTACTGGGCGGCCAACATATCGATGGTCAGGAAGTGGGTAGTGGGGGAGGGGTCGGTTTGGGAGCGAGTGGAAGCGGCATCCTGTAAGGGTACGAGTTTGGAGGCTTTATTGACGGTGCCCCTGCCGTTCTCGCCGGCTCGGTACTCCACAAGCCCAGTGGTAGTGGCAACCCTGAGGGTGTGGGGGCAATGGAGGCAGCACATGGGACTGGAGGGGGCGTCAGTATGGTCACCGATCTGTTACAATCAACGTTTTGTTCCGGGGGGTCTAGATGGGGGCTTTAGGAGGTGGCAGTGGACAGGGATTGAGAGATTTGGGGATCTCTTCATTCAGGAGGGTTTCCTGACCCTGGAGGTATTAGAGGAGGAGTTTGAGTTGCCGGGTGGGAACAGGTTTTGGAACCTACAGGTACGGGACTTTGTCTGGAGGCAGGTTCCAAGTTTTCCTCGCCTCCCCCCGAGGGGACGACAGGATAAGGTGATGTCAAAAATGGGGGTTGTGGAGGGTAGGGTCTTGGAGATATATAAGGAGTTGATGGAGTGGGAAGGAGTCCCTATTGGGGAGGTGAAGAGGAAGTGGGAGGAAGAGTTGGGAGGGGAGTTGGAAATCGAACTCTGGGAAAAGGATCTGAAGAGAGTTAATTCATCCTCTTCTTGTGCCGGACTTAGCCTGATCCAGTTCAAGGTGGTCCACAGGCCCACATGATGGCAGCCCGGATGAGCAGGTTTTTTGAGGAAGTGGAGGATAGGTGTGGACGCTGCGGGGGAAGCCCAGCGAATCATGTACATATGTTCTGGGAGTTTCCGAAGTTGAGGGGATTCTGACAGGGATTTGTGGACGTCATGTCAGAGGTCCTGGAAGGGAGGGTGACTCCGAGTCCAGAATTGGCAATATTTGGGGTATCGTAGGATCCGGGGGCCAGGGCGGAGAGGGAGGCTGATGTCCTGGCCTTCTCCTCCCTGGTGGCCCGGAGATGGATTTTGCTGGGATGGAGGGACTCGGAGTCCCCGAAGTCAGGAGTCTGGGTCAGCGACATGGCAGGGTTTCTCAGGCTGGAAAAGATTAAGTTCGCCCTGAGAGGATCAATACAGGGGTTCGCCCGGAGGTGGCAGCCGTTCATCGATTTCTTCAAGGACAATTGAACGTCAGCAGTAAGGGGGGGGGAGGAGGGGGGGGGGGAGGAAAATGGGAGGCATGGTAGTGTAAGACAAGGACAGGGAACTTAGTACATGGGTAATTAGGAAATAGGGCGGGGGTATTAGGGGATGTTTTTAGGTTTTTTTGCTAGTGTCGGCCCCTGTGGTTGTTTAAGGATTTGTTAAAGTGTTAACCTGTAAACTGTGAAAGTTGCAAATGCTTCAATAAATTATTTTCAAAAGAAAAAGGTTCCTCTTCCTGTTCAGATCCATACTGATCTTCATCCCCAAGACCTTTTGCCAAGGGATAGACAAAATGATCATGGCATTTGTGTGTGTGTGTGGGGGGAGGGGGGGGGAACCCACGGATCCCCAAGTCTACACTGCAAAGGAGAAGAAACATAGGTGCCTAGCCCTTTCGAGCCTACAATACTACCACGGGGCAGCCATAGCCGAGAGGGTGAGGGGATGGATACGAAAACCAAATACTGAACGGGTGAGGCTGGAGAAATCCTCCGACAAGGGAACGACCCTCTGAGCCCTCGCCACGGCAGCGCTCCCATCTCCCCCGGCAAAATACGCATCCTGCCCAGAGATGGTAGCCACATTGAGGACATGGAACCAAACGAGACAACATTTTATTATTTATTTTATTATTATTTCGGTCTAAACGAGATGTCCTGTATGGCCCCCATCTGCGGCAATCCCAAATTTTCACCAGCCATGGTAGATGCCATCTTTAAGAAGTGGGGACAGGACGGGAGGAACGCCAGCAGTCAGAGATATTTCCATGGTGGACAGACTTGCAATCCTAGACGAACTAACGGGAGAACTGGAGCTACTGAAAGGACAGGAGCTCCGGCATCTATGAATCAAAAACTTTCACCGCAAGGAGACAAGATACCCTAGGGCTCCGAGAGACACTGTACTAGTGGAATACTGGGCACGGACAGTAGGGAGTGGGAACTGTCAGACATTTACGGATGACTTCTGGAAAGAGCAAGGATACCATTGGATGGAGCTAGGCAGAAATGGGAGGATGAACCCGGGACTGAAGTGGGGTGAGGACTCTGGAGCAAAGCACTAAGTAGAGCCAACTCCACCTCCTCCTGTGCAAGGCTAAGCCTCGTGCAGTTTAAAGTGGTGCACAGAGCGCACCTAACCAGAACCCGAATGTACAGGTTCTTCCTGGAGGTGGAGAATAAAGGTGAATGGTGCCAGGGAGACCCATCCAACCACGCCCACATGTTCTGGGCATGCCCCAGACTTGTCGGGTTCTGGACAGCCTTCTTCGAGGCGATGTCCAAGGTTGTGGGGGTGATGGTGGAGCCGTGTTCGAGAGTGGCAGTCTTCGGCATTTCGGACAAGCCAGAACTACATATGGGGAAGAGGGCCGATGCCCTGGCTTTTGCTTCCTTAATCCCACGCCAGAGAATCCTGCTCAGCTGGCGATCAGCAGTAGCACCCACAGCTGCAGAATGGTTGCCAGACCTGTCGGAATTTGTCCACCTGGAGAAAATCAAGTACACCATCCGAGGGTCAGACGAGGGCTTCCATAAAGCATGGGCGCTATTCGTCAGCCTGTTCAAACACCTGTTCAAAGCCAACAGTGATTAGGAAGAAAGGGGGGGGGACTGATAAAGGCAGGCAAGAAGCTTAATTGGAACACTATTGCAGGCCATGGACAGAAGGGTCAGAGTGGGACCAAGCTGGAGAATTAAAATAACAAGCGACACGAAGCTCAGAGTGATACTTGAGGACTGATCGAGGTTGCTCTGCAAAGCAGTCATCCTGTTTACGTTTGGTCTTCTCAGTGTAGAGGAGACCACATCATGAATAGTGAACACAGAACACTAAATTGAAAGAAGTAAAAGTAAATTGCTGCTTCCACCTGGATGGAGTGTTTGAGGAACTTGGATGGTGAGATGGAAAGAGGTAAAAGGACAAGTTTTATATATTATAATTGTTGGGTCTTTTGTTGCTCAAAACACCCAAGTTTGAAACAGTAAGAAAACAGAAGTGGGGATGAATTGGAAAAGGTTGTAGTGAAGCAGTTATAACATTCCCTTCAGTCCAGATGGGCCTAAGTAGGTTAGGATGGCTCGACTGCAACAAAGTTTAATGAACTAGTAATCTAACACCTGGGCTAATATCCACCCAGCTACAAAGACATTGCTTTACCAAAACTTTATTGTTCTTAAATTATCTTTTATTAACGTCTTACTTCACACAATTGCATGATTTATGGTATATTTTGTCTAATCAGTGATTGGTCTGTTTTTCAGCTGTGCGTGGACTATATCAACAGTGTTATGTTCTGTACTCTGGGATAACACAGGCTGCAACTGGATGCAGCTTTAACCAAAAGATACTCCAGACCTTGAAGTTAGTTCAATCTGATTTATTGAACCAGTAGCACAGTTAGCAGTTTTCTATGAGTTTGACTCTCTGCTAACCTAAGTGTAATTACTCTGACTGAACCAGACTAGCTCTTAGCCACGTGCTGGAGGTGTAATACTGTACATACACCCTGACTCACTCTGTAGATGTTCATCAGTGGAAAGAGGCGGAATGTGAGTGACTCGTGCCTCTTATAGTGAGATACCACCCCTGAGTGTCCTGCCTGCTCATTGGTCATGTCCTGTTCTCTGTGTTCGTCAGCTGCCTGTCTGTGTCTGTCTGTATATCATTATCTGCATGTCTGCTTATCATGACATCTCCCCTTTTTAAAAATGTTTTGTTGGCACATGGGAACGTACTTACATGTGGTGGCATATATTAACATATTTACAAGCGGTGGCATATGTGAACTTATTTACATGTGAAGATAGCTGTCTAATGTGAGAAAACAGAACATAGCAAACAAAACAAATGTTCATAAGTCCATTGCGTCTGATCCTTGTCGACTGCCGGAGAGGTGGTGGTGGGGATGACGGCTCCTTGACAGGCGGGATGGAAGCCTGACTGGTGGCCTCGTAGTTCGAGGTATCAGGAGATGGCAAAACAACGGATGGAAACGGAGAAGAAAGCGGTTGCGGGCAGGTAACTTTGCGCAGTGCCCGTCTGTTTTGTAGCACAACAGAACCATCAGCCATACGTACAACATACGAGCGGGGGGCAGCCTGTCGAACAACGACTCTGGAGCAGACCAGCCACCATCCGGTATCTTGATCCTGACAGTGTCTGCCGGGGATAACACGGGCAAATCGGTGGCATGAGCATCATAGCCCTGCTTTTGCTGGTTTCGGAGCTGCTGCACCTTCTGCAGCACCGGGAGGTGATCCAGGTTGGGCAAGTGTATGGCTGGAAGTGTCGTCCGCATGCCCCTGTTCATCAGGAGTTGAGCCGGCGACATGCCAGTGGACAGTGGGGTCGCCCTGTACGCAAGCAGCGCGAGGTAGATGTCAGAAGCAGAATCCGCGGCCTTGCAGATGAGCTGTTTCACAATGTGCCCCCCTTTTTCAACCTTCCCATTGGACTGTGGATAGTGTGGGCTGGAAATGACATGTTTGAAATGGTACGACTTGGCAAACATAGACCACTCGTGGCTGCTGAAGCACGGGTCATTGTCACTCATGACAGTGAGTGGGATACCATGCCTGGAGAACGTCTCCTTATAGGCCTTGATGACGGTCCGAGATGTGAGATCTGAGAGCGTCACGACTTCAGGGTAATTGCAGAAATAGTCAATAATCAACACGTAGTCACGACCATTCGCATATAAGAGGTAGATGCCAACCTTGGACCACGGGGAGGTCTCGATTTCATGTTGCTGGAGCGTCTCCTTGCTCTGCGCAGGCTGGAAGCGTTGACAGGTCGCACAGTTGAGGACCATGTTCGAGACGTCCTGGCTAATACCGGGCCAGTAGACAGCCTGCCTGGTTCTGCGTCTGCACTTCTCGATGCCCAGGTGTCCCTCATGGATTTGGCGGATCACCAAGCTCTGGAGACTGAGTGGAATGACAATCCGGTCCAGCTTGAGGAGGATACCATCAATCACCGTCAGGTCATCCTTTACATTGTAAAATTGAGGGCACTGCCCTTTTAGCCAGCCATTGGCGAGGTGGTGCATGACACGCTGCAAGAGGGGGTCTTTGGCTGTCTCCTCGCGAATACGAACCACCTTCTCATCAGACGCCGGAAGGGTGCTAGCACACAGCTGCGCCTGTGATTCAATCTGCCGGATGATTTCCAGCAGTTCACTCGGCAATGTGATGGAGCGGGACAATGCATCAGCGATGATGAGCTCCTTGCCAGGTGTGTACACTAAGTCAAAGTCGTACCTTCTGAGTTTGAGGAGGATGCGCTGCAACCGAGGATTCATGTCGTTCAGTTCCTTGTGGATAATGTGGACCAGAGGCCTATGATCCGTCTCGACAGTGAATGTCGGCAGGACGTAGACGTAGTCGTAAAACTTGAGAATGCCAGTGAGAAGTCCCAGGCATTCCTTCTCTATTTGAGCATACCTTGTTTTGGTGGGTGTCATGGCCCTCCATGCGTAGGCCACCGGTGCCCGGGATGAAGTGTTATCGCGTTGAAGCAGCACCGCACCGATGCCATCCTGGCTCTCATCTGTCGAGATCTTCATTTCCCTCTCAGGGTCGAAAAATGCCAAGACGAGTGCAGTGGTGAGCTAGGCTTTCAGCTCCAACCATTCTGCCTGATGTGCTGCCTTCCACTCAAAGGCAGTGGACTTTTTCACCAGGTTTCGTAAGGTCGTGGCGTGCGAGGCCAGGTTTGGGATGAACTTGCCCAGAAAATTGACCATGCCCAGGAAGCGCAACGCCGCCTTCTTGTCTTCAGGGACCTTCATGGCTTCGATGGCCTTGACATTGTCTGTGTCCTTGCGCACGCCCTGCTGGGAGATCTGGTCACCTAGGAACTTGAGTATTGACATGCCAAAGCAACATTTGGACCTATTCAGCTTCAGGCCACTGGCATGGACTCGGCGGAATACCTGCTGGAGACGGGAAACATGCTCTTCAGGGGTCGTGGACCATATGATGATGTCGTCCGCGTACACATGAACCCCTTCAATGCCCTCCATCATCTGCTCCATGATGCGATGGAAGGTCTCCGATGCCAAGACAATGCCAAACGGCATGCGATTATAGCAGTATCTGCCAAACGGTGTGTTGATGGTGCAGAGCCTTCTGCTGGACTCATCCAGCTGGATTTGCCAAAATCCATGTGATGCATCTAACTTGTTGAAAAAAACGTGCATGTGCCATCTCACTGGTGAGTTCCTCCCACTTCGGGATGGGGTAGTGTTCACGCATTATATTCTTATTGAGATCCTTGGGATCAATGCAGATGCGCAGGTCTCCTGAAGGCTTTCTAACACATACCATCGAGCTGACCCAGTCAGTCGGTTCGGTTACCGTGGAAATGATGCCCTGTTGCTGAAGATCCTTGAGCTGTGCCTTCGGGCGCTCCCTCAGCGGAGCGGGACCCAGCGTGGAGCGTGGACCACTGGCTTGGCATCAGGTCGTAGCAGAATCTTGTATCGATATGGCAGCTTGCCCATCCCATCGAACACATCCGGATACAGAGCCTGGATGTCGTCAATGCCGGCCTGAAGATCCACATTGGAGAATGTCGTTGTGTAAACCCGCTGCACGAGGTTCAGCTGCGTGCAAGCATGCGCGCCAAATAGGGAGGCCCTGTCTGGCTTGACAATTTCAAAACGTAACCGTGCATGGGTGCTCCGGTTGGAGACGAGTAGATGGCAGGATCCCAGTGCCGTGATGGCATTTCCGTTGTCGTCCAGGAGCCTGCAGTCTGCTGGAAGGACCTTGGAGGGCCTCTTGATGCATTTGAAATCTGCCTGTGAGAGGAGGTTGGCAGAAGCACCTGTGTCCAGCTTAAACTGGATGGAGCAGTGGTTGACCTGCATCACCGCACGCCATTCGTCCGCAGAATCCACAGCGAGGATGGATTGACTTTGTGATGAGTTGGATGTGGCATATTCACATTTGGTAATGATGCCCACACAGTATGCGGAGTCCGGGCATTCTTCCTCTGGATTCGTTGTGCTGCCAGTATCAGAATCCTGTAATCGTTGTTGCACACTCTGAACGTGCCGTCGTTGGAATTGGAAGCACTAGCCCCTGACTGGTGGTGCAGACCTGCACAAGGCTGCATAGTGTCCAAGCTTTCCGCAGTTTAAACATCGTCTGCCTCTTGCAGTGACCGTTGCCGCAGTTCGAGCACGTCATGACGTCGGCGTCCTGACGCTCCGTGCGTCATCGCACATGCGTAGTGCGGGTGTCGGCCGCTTCGTTATCCCGTTCGCATCGCGCATGCGTGGGGCCCCGGGAAAAGAGCGCAAAATGGCCACTTTCATCAATGCTGAGGCGCTGCATCCGGGAGATGGCCTGCACACTCTCTGCCTCGTGGGAGGCAAGTTTCTCATTTTCAGCCGATTTGTACTGGGCATAGCAATTTTTGGCGTGCTCATGCACTATGCATGTTTCATTCGTGACTGGCAGGGCCATATGCTTGATTTTCAGCAGCTGCTCTCTCAGAGGATCAGCGAGAACTCCAAAAACGATTTGGTCTCTGATCATGGAGTCAGCAATATCACCAAAGTTGCAGGACAGCGTTATCAGGCGGAGGTTAGTTAAGAAGGAGTTGAAAGATTCGTCTTTACCTTGTAGACGCTGTTTGAATATGTAGCGCTCGAAGATTTCATTGGTGTCCACTTCATAGTGACTGTCAAACTTGTCCAGGATGGTCTGAAACTTTGTCTTGTCCTGGCCTTCGGTGAAGTGAAAAGTGTTGAAGAGTTTGATGGCTTGATCACCCACTGTTGAGAGGAGAAGCGCGATCTTCCTTGCATCAGATGCACCCACGAGGTCTGAAGCTTCGATGTACAGCAGAAACGTTGGCTTGAATGTCCGCCAGTTGGCACTGAGAATGCCGGAGGTCCTGAGCTGGTGAGGAGCCTGAATCTTCTCCATGGTGCCGGGATACATTCACTGGTCGTCACGGAACGGACTGAGGTAAACCACCAAGATTAAGCAGTCTCCTGGTAGCATGTTGTGTTATGTACTATGGGATAACACAGGCTGCAACTGGATGCAGCTTTAACCAAAAGATACTCCAGACCTTGAAGTTAGTTCAATCTGATTTATTGAACCAGTAGCACAGTTAGCACAGTTCTCTGAGTTCGACTCTGCTAACCCAAGTGTGGTTGATCTGTCTGACTGAACCAGATTAGCTCTTAGCCACGTGCTGGAGGTGTGGTACTGGACATACACCCTGACTCACTCTGTAGATGTTCATCAGTGGAAAGAGGCGGAGTGCGAGTGCCTTGTGCCTTTTATAGTGAGATACCACCCCTGAGTGTCCTGCCTGCTCATTGGTCATGTCCTGTTCTCTGTGTTCATCAGCTGCCTGTCTGTGCCTGTCTGTATGTCATTATCTGCATGTCTGCATATTTTGACAAACAGTACTCTGACAGTAGAATTTGCCTGTGAAGCATTGCAGATAACTCCTGAGCAGTTCATTTGTTCTACTTACATTGTTATACATTTCCTTTGTTGGTGATCAATGACTGGAGGAAAATCTTGTATTTTTATTAACCCAGTGCCTGACTGTAACTGCAGAAAGTTGCAAATCACCTGTTGTCATGGTTTACAGATTGGAATATTTTATTCTTTTGCTTTCATTTCCCCCTTTGGCTGTGCCTTGTCAGCTTAACCATGGGAAACCACTCACACAACAATGCAGGAAATAGCTACTATTTTGGGTTGTGTCCGCGGGAGGCAAGGAACAAACGCAGGGAAGTATTAGGGAGAGTCATGATAAAAGAGTAAAGAGCGGAGGGAGCAATGAGCCCCCCCCCCCCCCCCCGCAGCTAAAGAAGGAAAGAAGTATAGCAATACGACATCCAGGGCGTATGGTGGAGCCAGGAGGGATCATGACTATGAACGGGGTGGGGGGGGAGGAGGGGGTGGGGGGTCTGGGGGTGGGGGGGGGGGGTGGAGCTAGGGGGGGGGTGAGAAAGAAGGGGTGCAGGTAAAATTGTACATCAAGCATCATACCCTGTAAATATTAAGTGCTTTATATGTGAAATTGTCAAACTGTTAAAATTGGAAAATGGTAATAAAAATCTAAAAACATTTTTTTTTAAGTTTCTGCTTGTATCCTTGGAGAAGGAGCACCTTCTTACGGTCCTATTTTCCGCTGTGCGGTCAGGAGATGGATCGGTAGATGCCCTTGATGCCAGCAACAAGAAAGATACTTCAGTGATCTCAAAGAGCCAAATTCCTGAATGTCAGATATTACCTAAATATGGATGTCCGCCAGAGAGACTTACTGATGTACCTTTGCATAAATAACACGATACTGTAATGGATATTGTGTTGGATCTGTTGTTTACGTGTTTAAAAGAAAAGTCGTTGGCACTAAAGGAATAAAAGGGGAGGGGTGTGATCTAGTCAAGTAACACTATTGAGTGGTGAAATGTCACATGATACGCAGTGACATCAGTGGAGCATTTTATGGGCTTTTGGGGAGTTCACCATCTTACCCTGTAGAAGCAACATCTATTCATAAATCCGCACTATGTTTGTAAAGTGGGGCACTGTTATAACCTGCCTGCTTACCATTGGCTGGGGACTAATGGCAATCCCACAATCCTTTGGGAGTATGAGCTTCCCCAATGAGGGGGGCGGAGAAATCATTAGCAGATTCCCTGCATAAATAAAACTGGCCAGTTTGGATTCTTCGTGGCCCTCACAAAACTGGCGACGAGGGTTAAAGTGAATAGCTGTCTACACTGCTGAAGCCACCTCCCTGGATTTTTGATGGATACAGGTTGGAAGTTGTTTTCTATTACACCATGCCTCTGTATGGACGTTTGGGTGTTTTTGATGCTGCGCTGCAAAGCTGGAACCAGTACTCACAGCGGATGCGTTACTATTTCTGGGCAAACAACATCACCGAAAACGAGCGTCAGGTGGTCATATTGCTCACCGCCTGTGGCCCGCATACGTTGGGGTGATTAGGAGCCTTACGCACCCAGCTGCGCCAGACACCAAAATGTTTGATGAACTTGTGAACTTAGTGGGGCAACATTTTCACCCAACCCCATCCACGAAAGTCCAGCGTTACCGGTATAATACCGCTGAGAGGACCCCAGGAGAATCCCTTGCCGAGTTTCTATCCAGGCTACGCAGGATTGCGGAGTACTGTGACTATGGTCAGACCTTGTCAGAAATGTTAGGCGACCGTTTGGTTTGTGGTATTAACAATGCGGCCACCCAGAGAAAGTTGTTAGCTGAGCCAACATTGACTTTTCAACAGGCCATTCGAATAGTACTGTCCCGAGAGAGCGCAGAACGAGGAGTGCAGGAGCTACAGGGAATGGAGGTGCATGCCTTGGGGCATAAACCCTTCCATCCGAAAGCGTCCCCCCGCACCCCTGCAGTATCGTGGGCGAGGAGACTTCCGGATCGACGCCAGTGGCCGTCGGACATTCCTCCCCGAAGGGAGCCTTCTCCAGAACCAATGGATGAGGAGCCATGTCCGTGTCAGACTTGTAGGCGCCGACCCTGTCGCGGACGGCGGTCCTGGGGGCGCCACAGGCGCCGACGTTCCGACCAAAACTGGGGCTAGCCCAGGGGCTGTACCTTCCATGTGGATGAACCTGCAGCGACTACTCCCGAGGACGTGGAGACAGAGGACGACTGCCTGCAGCTGCATTGTGTGGCAGCTCCCCGTGTGGCCGCCATTAAGGTGACAGTACGGGTCAATGTCACCCGCTTGAGATGGAATTGGATACTGGCGCAGCGGTCTCCGTGATCACCCAGAAGACATTCGACCGCATCAAGCAGGGTATACAGACCCTTACATTAACCGACACACAGGCCAGGTTGGCCACCTACACGGGGGGAACCATTGGACATTTCAGGAACAATGATGACCCCTGTTGTTTATGGATGCCAGGAGGGGCGTTTCCCACTTATCGTGGTGCGCGGCCATGGGCCCAGCCTGTTGGGTCGGGACTGGTTGCGCCATTTGCGGCTGCAGTGGCAGCACATCCTCCAAACAGTTTCTGGAGGGTTGACTGAGGTGCTGGGACGATACCCAGATGTACTCTAGCCCGGTTTGGGGAAAATAAAAGTTGCCGTAGCCCGTATCCAAGTCGAACCACGCCGCGCTATTTCCGGTCGCGCCTTGCTCGAGAAGGTAGAAGGGGAGCTTACTCGTTTGGAGACTTTGGGTATTATCAGGCCCGTCCGTTTCGCTGACTGGGCAGCACCAATTGTACCTGTAATGAAGCTAGATGTCACAGTTCGCTTGTGCGGCGACTATAAACTTACAGTGAATACGGCTTCCCTTCTCGACCGGTATCCAATGCTTCACATAGAGGATCTCTACACGAAGCTTGCAGGTGGACTCTCGTTCACGAAATTAGATATGAGTCACGCCTACCTACAGTTGGAGCTGGACCCTGCCTCCCGGCCAAATGTAACGATTAATACACACCAGGGCCTGTATGAATATACACGGTTGCTATTTGGGGTATCCTCTGCCTGTGCTATTTTTCAACGCGTCATGGAGGGCATTTTGAGAGGTTTACCGCGTGTCGCTGTCTACTTGAATGACGTTTTGATTACAGGGGCGTCGGAGCAGGAACATTTGGAAAATTTGGAGGCTGTCCTTAGATGCTTTTCAGAGTCTGGAGTCCGTTTACATCGCACAAAGTGCGTCTTTCAGGTGAAGGAAGTAGTCTACCTGGGTTATCGGGTGGGCCGCGAAGGTTTGCACCCCGTCGCAGAGAAGGTGCGCGCAATTCAACAGGACCCCGCCCCGACTGACACTTTGCATCTTTGTTCTTTTCTCGGCCTCGTAAACTATTACGGGAAGTTCCTCCCCATTGCACCTTCTGCTAAAGAAGAATCACACCTGGGTATGGGGTCAGCCTCAAGAAACAGCTTTCCGGCGGGTAAAACAACAATTGTCGTCGTCTGGGTTACTAACCCACTATGATCCTGGAAAGGCTTTGCTCGTCACATGTGATGCATCCCCGTGTGGTATTGGGGCCGTCCTGTCCCACAAGATGGAGAACGGGGCCGAGCAGCTTTCGCCTCCCGCACATTGACTGAAGCGGAAAAGAAGTACGCGCAGATCGAGTAGGAAGGCCTGGCGGTGGTTTTTGCGGTGAAACGCTTCCACCAGTATGTGTATGGCTGCCACTTCACCATCGTGTCTGATCATAAGCCTCTGCTGGGACTTTTCCGAGAGGATAAGCCAATACCGCCCATTGCTTCTGCACAGAGCCAGCGCTGGGCTTTGTTGCTCGCTGCCTACGAGTATTCTCTGGAGCACAAACCAGGAACCCAGATAGCAAATGGCGATGCACTGAGCCGATTGCCTTTATCAACCGGCCCCATGTCGACCCCCACGACCGGTGAGGTGATTGCAACACTAAATTTTATGGACACCTTGCCTGTCACGGCATCACCGATCCGTGAGTGGACCCAGATGGAGCCAGTCCTGTCAAAGGTTCAGCATATAGTCCTGTATGGTGGGCAGCATAGACACCCCCCAGGCGAGTTGCGGGCATTTTCTTCCCAGCTGTCAGAATTTAGCGTGGAAGACGGTATCCTCTTGTGGGGACGCGTGTGATTATCCCGGAAAAAGGATAGGAGCTGATACTAAGAGACTTGCACAATGGGCATCCGGGTGTGACCAAAATGAAAATGTTGGCCCGGAGTTATGTCTGGTGGCCAGGCCTCGACGCCGACATTGAGAAGATGGCCCAAAACTGCTCCATTTGCCAGGAGCATCAGAAGCTTCCGCTGGCTGTGCCCCTACATCACTGGGAATGGCCAGGGCGACCTTGGGTGCGCTTGCATGCGTATTTCGCCGGCCCTTTTCAAGGATCCATGTTCCTTCTATTAATCGATGCCCAGTCTAAATGGTTAGAGGTGCATAAGATGGTAGGCACAACGTCCTGCGCAACAATCGAGAAGATGCGTTTGTCTTTCAGTACGCATGGCCTCCCCGAGGTGCTGGTCACGGACAACGGCACTCCGTTCACAAGTGAGGAGTTTGCGAGGTTCACGAAGATGAACGGCATACGCCATATCCGCACCGCCCCATAACACCCAGCTTCAAATGGGTTGGCGGAGCGCGCAGTGCAGACATTCAAACGAGGTCTAAAGAAGCAGTCTTCCGGGTCGATGGACACGAGACTGGCTCGTTTTTTGTTTTCATATAGGACCACCCCACATGTGGTGACAGGGGTAGCTCTCGCGGAACTCCTAATGGGCTGGAGACTTCGCACCCGCCTTAGCGTGGTTTTCCCGGACATTGGCACAAAAGTACGCCGCACACAAGAACGGCAGGGACATGGTTTTTCTCGGCATCGGCAGTTTGCGCCCGGTGACCCAGTGTTCGTTCGGAATTTTGCTGTAGGTGCCCAGTGTGTCCCTGGCATAATCTTTCGCCAAACGGGCCCTACATCCTACCAGGTGCAAGCCCAGGGTCGTCTCCAGCGCAAACATGTAGACCACGTTTGGTCCAGAAGCCCATTGTTGCTAACTTTTGCCCTAGTTTAATTGCTCTGTTTTATCACCTTTGCTCTTGAGTCGCCAGGTATCTTTACGATACCGCCACGTGGTTCAAGTCCGAGTAATGATCAATAATCCAATACACAGCTTAGTAAGATTTAAACCAAAGCACATTTATTATACACAGTAATCACTACTCATGTATGAATTCTACGCCTAAGCTACTTCTATGACTAACAGGCCAATACTTAACTTGGAACTGGCCCACCAGGTCAGGGAAACGAATGGCCTTTTGTTCGGGTTCTGAGCCTGCGGGATTCGAAGTTGGTACAGATTGAAAGCTTGGAGCGCCTATCTCGTAGCGAGCGTTGAAGTAAGACTTACTGGATATCAGCGGCGGCTGGACTGGTCACTGTCAAGGGTTGGTTCGCGTTGCTGAGTGACCCGGTCAAGAAGAACGATTTGAACTTGGGCTTGATTCTTATAGTCCCCAGGGGCTTCCCGCCTTTCGGGGCGGACCCTGTACCTGGTTCCAAGTGATTGGACTTTGTCCCAATCACTAGGCTCGATTTTCTCCAATGCTGGAGCGGTTCCCTGATCGATGGGCGGTCCTGAGGTGGTCGTTCACCTCCCATTGTGTAGGCTTCTGCTGGCGCCAAAGAGTCTGGTTTGGCTTTATGTGTCTAAATGTTGCTCATTGTCCCCGGGGATTGCTCATTAATATGCAGATGGCTGGTGTTTTGTTATGCTGATGGTTGCTGGTATCGATCTTGTCTGGCCTTTCCAGAGGTAAATGCACACTCAACCTGCAGCTGCTCGTTTGTGTCCTGTTGGCTGACTTTCCCATCAGCCTTTGCCGTTCGCCATTTTAAATCGGGAGTTAGCAATTTTAAATCGAGAGTTAGCCATTTTAACTGGCTACACCATTCCTTCCAAAGATTCCCCGCCCCTCGAGCTCATTTCTACAGCCACAGAGACCAGACACAGTGGAAAGTATTCCTCATAATCTTCCTATGGTGCCGCACTCAAAGCCTGCGCAGGTCGTTGCAGAACCGCGTGGCGATAGAGATGCCGAGATGACGGAGGCAGTGGACTCCGACTCCGAGATGGAGACACAGGACGCCTCAGAGGGAGAATCCTCGGGCCCGCGGGCCGTGGATGTACAACCGTTACGCCGTTCATCACGGAAGCGCCGTTCTCCGTCTTGTTACACGCCGCCCGATCCAAGGCCTCGAACAAATGGTGTCCGGCAAAACGAGTCGGACGCCCTCCTTCGCCAGGGTCTTCGGTAGATTCCTTGGACTTTGCGGGGGAGAGGGATGTTATAACCTGCCTGCTTACCACTGGCTGGGGACTAATGGCAATCCCACAATCCTTATGGAGTATGATATTCCCCAAGGAGGGGGGCGGAGAAATCATTGGTAGATTCCCTGCCAAATAAAGCTGGCCAGTTTGGAACCGGCTAGAGGAGCTTGAGCAGCAAAGGAGTTGCTGCTGTTGTTGTATATATATGTTATTGTAAATAAATGTTATTTCTTTCTATCCTTCAACTCGTGCTGGATTCTTCGTGGCCCTCACAAAAGGCACCTCTACTTCTTTTTCTCCTTGCGGCAACAACAAATATATAACACCCTCCATGTCACACAGCATTCCAACATAGAAATCTATCACTATTCCTTCATTGTCACTCAAGTACAATCCTGGATCTCCCTATCTATCTTCACCAAGAAAGCAGCTCACCATCAACTTCTCATAAGAAATTATGAAAGAGCAATAAATGCAAGCCTTGCCAGTGACGTCCACATCCCATGATTGAATAATAAAGAAAAACACTTTAGAACATCATTCATGTTGGAGGAGTTACCTAAATGCAGGCAATCATGATTGACTAGTCAGTGTTTCTGTAATGACTGGGAAGTTAATAGGGTGAATCTTATTTTGCTTTTGCTGATGGCACATCTTAGAGCATAAACTGAGCACCAGAACAATTTATAAAGTTTGATGTATGTTGACACTCTCTTGCAAATTTATTGGGTGAAGATCATCAAAAACAACTGCATCTTTTATCATCTTACATTGAAAATAAGGGAGTCATTTCAAAGTTCTGATTTGATGAAAGTGTTCAGATGGTACCTTAAAATAATTAATGCTTTGAAATTATACCCTGTGATAGCAGTATGTGCATAGTGAGGCCACACCTGGGGTATTGTGTTCAGTTTTGGTCTCCTTACCTGAGAAAGGACATACTGGTGTTGGAGGGTGTGCAGAGGAGATTCACTAGGTTAATCCCAGAGCTGAAGGGGTTGGATTATGAGGAGAGGTTGAGTAGACTGGGACTGTACTCGTTGGAACTTAGAAGGATGCGGGGGGATCTTATAGAAACATATACAATTATGAAGGGAATAGATGGGATAGATGCGGGCAGGTTGCTTCCACTGGCGGGTGAAAGCAGAACTAGGGGACAGAGCCTCAAAATAAGGGGAAGTAGATTTAGGAGTGAGTTTAGGAGGAACCTCTTCACCCAAAGGGTTGTGAATCTATGGAATTTCTTGCCCAGGGAAGCAGTTGAGGCTCAACAAAGAACAAAGAACAAAGAAAATTACAGCACAGGAACAGGCCCTTCGGCCCTCCCAGCCTGCGCCAATCCAGATCCTTTATCTTAACCTGTCACCTATTTTCCAAGGATCTACTTCCCTCTGTTCCCCGCCCGTTCATATATCTGTCTAGATGCATCTTAAATGATGCTATTGTGCCCGCCTCTACCACCTCCACTGGCAAAGCGGTCCAGGCACCCACCACCCTCTGCGTGAAAAACATTCCACGCACATAGTTTCCTAGAACAGTATGTAATGGAACCTACGAGGGAACAAGCGGTCCTAGATCTGGTCCTGTGTAATGAGACAGGATTGATTCAGGATCGCATAGTTAGGGATCCTCTCAGAAGGAGCGATCACAATATGGTGGAATTTAAAATACAGATGGAGGGTGAGAAGGTAAAATCAAGCCCCAGTGTTTTGTGCTTAAACAAAGGAGATTACAATGGGATGAGAGAAAAACTTGCTAAGGTAGATTGGGAGCAAAGACTTTATGGTGAAACAGTTGAGGAACAGTGGAGAACCTTCCAAGCGATTTTTCACAGTGCTCAGCAAAGGTTTATACCAACAAAAAGGAAGGACGGTAGAAAGAGGGAAAATCGACCGTGGATATCTAAGGAAATAAGGGAGAGTATCAAATTGAAGGAAAAAGCATACAAGGTAGTAAAGATTAGTGGGAGACTAGAGGACTGGGAAATCTTTAGGGGGCAACAGAAAGCTACTAAGAAAGCTATAAAGGAGAGTAAGATAGATTATGAGAGTAAACTTGCTCAGAATATAACAACAGATAGTAAAGGTTTCTACAAATATATAAAACAAAAAAGAGTGGCTAAGTAAATATTGGTCCTTTAGAGGATGAGAAGGGAGATTTAATAATGGGAGATGAGGAAATGGCTGAGGAACTGAACAGGTTTTTTGGGTCGCTCTTCACAGTGGAAGACACAAATAACATGCCAGTGACTGATGGAAATGAGGCTATGACAGTTGAGGACCTTGGGCGAAATTCTCCCCAAACGGCGCGATGTCCGCCGACTGGCGCCCAAAACGGCGCCAATCAGACAGGCATCGCACCGCCCCAAAGGTGCGGAATGCTCCGCATCTTTGGGGGCCAAGCCCCAACATTAGGGGGCTAGGCCGACGCCGGAGGGATTTCCGCCCCGCCAGCTGGCGGAAACAGCCTTTGTTGCCCCGCCAGCTGGCTCGGAAATGGCATATCGGGGCGGCGCATGCGCGGGAGCATCAGCGGCCGCTGACAGTTTCCCGCGCATGCGCAGTGGAGGGAGTCTCTTCCGCCTCCGCCATGGTGGAGGCGGAAGGGAAAGAGTACCCCCACGGCACAAGCCCTCCCGCGGATCAGTGGGCCCCGATCGCGGGCCAGGCCACCGTGGGGGCACCCCCCGGGGCCAGATCGCCCCGCGCCCCCCCCAGGACCCCGGAGCCCGCCCACGCCGCCTTGTCCCGCCGTTCAAAAGCTGGTTTAATCCACGCCGGCGGGACAGGCAATTTACCGGCAGGACTTCGACCCATCCGGGCCGGAGAATCCAGCGGGGGGGGGGCCCGCCAACCGGCGCGGCCCGATTCCCGCCCCCGCCGAATATCCGGTACCGGAGACTTCGGCAACCGGAGGGGGCGAGATTCACGGCAGCCCCCGGCGATTCTCCAACCCGGCGGGGGGTCGGAGAATGACGCCCCTTGAGAGGATTGTTATCGCCAAGGAGGTAGTGATGGGCAAGCTAATGGGGCTAAAGGTAGACAGGTCTCCTGGCCCTGATAGAATGCATTCCAGTGTGCTAAAAGAGATGGCTAGGGAAATTGCAAATGCACTGGTGATAATTTACCAAAATTCACTAGACTCTGGTGTGGTCCCGGCGGATTGCAAATTAGCAAACGTGACACCACTGTTTAAAAAAGGAGGTAGGCAGAAAGCGGGTAATTATAGGCCAGTGAGCTTAAGTTCGGTAGTAGGGAAGATGCTGGAATCTATCATCAAGGAAGAAATACCGAGGCATCTGGATGGAAATTGTCCCATTGGGCAGATGCAGCATGGGTTCATAAAGGGCAGGTCGTGCCTAACTAATTTAGTGGAATTTTTGAGGACATTACCAGTGCGGTAGATAACGGGGAGCCAATGGATGTGGTGTATCTGGATTTCCAGAAAGCCTTTGACAAGGTGCCACACAAAAGGTTGCTGCATAAGATAAAGATGCATGGCATTAAGGGGAAAGTAGTAGCATGGATAGAGGATTGGTTAATTAATAGAAAGCAAAGAGTGGGGATTAATGGGTGTTTCTCTGGTTGGCAATCAGTAGCTAGTGGTGTCCCTCAGGGATCAGTGTTGGGCCCACAACTGTTCACAATTTACATAGATGATTTGGAGTTGGGGACCAAGGGCAATGTGTCCAAGTTTGCAGACGGCACTAAGATAAGTGGGAAAGCAAAAAATGCAGAGGATACTGGAAGTCTGCAGAGGGATTTGGATAGGCTAAGTGAATGGGCTAGGGTCTGGCAGATGGAATACAATGTTGACAAATGTGAGGTTATCTATTTTGGTAGGAATAACAGCAAAAAGGATTATTATTTACATGATAAAATATTAAAACATGCTGCTGTGCAGAGAGACCTGGGTGTGCTAGTGCATGAGTCACAAAAAGTTGGTTTACAGGTGCAACAGGTGATTAAGAAGGCAAATGGAATTTTGTACTTCATTGCTAGAGGGATGGAGTTTAAGACTAGGGAGGTTATTCTGCAATTGTATAAGGTGTTAGTGAGGCGTTAGTGGAGTATTGTGTTCAGTTTTGGTCTCCTTACTTGAGAAAGGACGTACTGGCACTGGAGGGTGTGCAGAGAAGATTCACTAGGTTAATCCCAGAGCTGAAGGGGTTGGATTATGAGGAGAGGTTGAGTAGACTGGGACTGTACTCGTTGGAATTTAGAAGGATGAGGGGAGATCTTATAGAAACATATAAAGTTATGAAGGGAATAGATAGGATAGATGCGGGCAGGTTGTTCCCACTGGCGGGTGAAAGCAGAACTAGGGGGCATAGCCTCAAAATAAGGGGAAGTAGATTTAGGACTGAGTTTAGGAGGAACTTCTTCACCCAAAGGGTTGTGAATCTATGGAATTCCTTGCCCAGTGAAGCAGTAGAGGCTCCTTCATTAAATGTTTTTAAGATAAAGATAGATAGTTTTTTGATGAATAAAGGGATTAAGGGTTATGGTGTTCGGGCCGAAAAGTGGAGCTGAGTCCACAAAAGATCAGCCATTATCTCATTGAATGGTGGAGCAGGCTCGAGGGGCCAGATGGCCTACTCCTGCTTCTAGTTCTTATGTTCTTATCGCCCTTAAACCTGCCCCCTCTCACCTTGAAATCGTGACCCCTTGTAATTGACACCCCCACTCTTGGAAAAAGCTTGTTGCTATCCACCCTGTCCATACCTCTCATAATTTTGTAGACCTCAATCAGGTCCCCCCTCAACCTCTGTCTTCCAACAAAAACAATCCTAATCTACTCAACCTTTCTTCATAGCTAGCCCCCTCCATACCAGGCGACATCCTGGTGAACCTCCTCTGCACCCTCTCTAAAGCATCCACATCCTTCTGGTAATGTGTCGACCAGAACTGCACGCAGTATTCCAAATGTGGCCTAACCAAAGTTCTATACAACTGTAACATGACCTGCTGACTCTTGTACTCAATACCCCATCCGATGAAGGCATGCATGCTGTATGCCTTCTTGACCACTCTATTGACCTGCGTTGCCACCTTCAGGGTACAATGGACCTGAACTCCCAGATCTCTCTGTACATCAATTTTCCCCAGTACTCTTCCATTGACCATATAGTCCTCTCTTGAATTAGATCTTCCAAAATGCATCACCTCGCATTTGTCTCGATTGAACTCCATTTGCCATTTCTCTGCCCAACTCTCCAATCTATTTATATTTTGCTGCATTCTCTGACAGTCCTCCTTGCTATCTGCAACTCCACCAATCTTAGTATCATTTGCAAACTTGCTAATCAAATCACCTATACCTTTGTCCAGATCATGCCGACTTGACCTAGAGTATTTAAACATCCATCCTTAGCCTCAAGATCCGTCATGTCCCTCTCCTTGGTGCATACCGATGCAAAGTACTCATTAAGAATCTCACCCATTTCCTCTGACTCCACACATACATTTCCTCTTTTGTCTTTGAGTGGGCCAATCCTTTCTCTAGTTACCCTCTTGCTCCTTATATACGAATAAAAGGCTTTGGGATTTTCCTTAACCCTGTTAGCCAAAGATATTTCATGACCCCTCTTTATTGCGCGTTTGAGATTTGTCCTACTTTCCCGATATTCCTCCAAAGCTTCATCAGATTTAAGTCGCCTAGATCTTATGTATGCTTCCTTTTTCATCTTAGCTATCTCACAATTCCACCCGTCAACCTTGGTTCCGTAATCTTGCTATTTCTATCCCTCATTTTCACAGGGACATGTCTGTCCTGCACTCTAATCAACCTTTCCTTAAAAGACTCCCACATTTCAAATGTGGATTTACCCTTAAAGAGCTGCTCCCAATCCACATTCCCTAGCTCCTGCCGAATTTTGTTATACTTGGCGTTTCCCCAATTTAGCGCTCTTTCTTTAGGACCACTCTCATCTTTGTCCATGAGTATTCTAAAACTTACGGAATTGTGATCGCTATTCCCAAAATAATCACCGACTGAAACTTTAACCACCTGGCCGGGATCATTCCCCAATACCAGGTCCAGTATGGCCCCTTCCCGAGTTGGACTATTTACATACTGCTTTAAAAAACTCTCCTGGATGCTCCTTACAAATTCTGCTCCATCTACGCCTCCAACACTATATGAGTCCCATTCAATGTTGGGGAAGTTAAAATCTCCCATCACGGCCACCCTATTGCTCCTACATTTTTCTATAATCTGTGTACATATTTGTACCTCTACTTCACGCTCGCTTTTGGGAGGCCTGTAGTAAAATCCCAACAATGTTAGTGCACCCTTCCTATTTCTTAGCTCTACCCATATTGCCTCAGTGCTCGAATCTTCCATCGTGCCCTCCTTAATCATAGCTGTGATATCATCTCTGACCAGTAATGCAACTCCTCCACCCCTTTTACCTCCCTCTCTATCCCTCCTGAAGCATCTATACCCTGGGATATTTAGTTGCCAGTCTTGCCCTTCCCTCAACCAAGTCTCCGTAATACCAATAACATCATATTCCCAGGTACTAATCCAAGCCCTAAGTTCATCTTCCTTACCTGTTACACTTCTCTCATTGAAACAAATTCACCTCAGAACACCTGTCCCTTTGCGTTCATCATCTCGTCCCTGTCTACTCTTCCCCTTAGTCACATTGAGTTTATTATCTAGTACCTTACTGGCTTTAGTTGCTGCCTCTTTACTGACCTTTAACTTCCTAATCTGGTTCCCATCCCCCTGCCACATTAGTTTAAAACCTCCCCAACAGTGTTAGCAAAAGCATCCCCTAGGACATTGGTTCCAGTCCTGCCCAGGTGTAGACCATTCGATTTGTAATGGTCCCACCGCCTCCAGAACCGGTTCCAATGTCCCAAAAATCTGAACCCCTGCCTCCTGCACCATCTCTCAAGCCACGTATTCATTCTGACTATTCTTGAATTTCTACTCTGACTGTCTCGTGACACTGGTAGCAATCCTGAGATTACTACCTTTGAGGTCCTACTTTTTAACTTATCTCCAAACTCCCTAAATTCTGATTGTAGGACCTCATCCCGTTTCTTACCTATATTGTTGGTGCCTATATGCACCACGACAACTGGCTGTTCACCCTCCCCCTTCAGTATGTCCTGCAGCCGATCTGAGACATCCCTGACCCGTGCACCCGGGAGGCAACATACCATTCGGGAGTCTCGTTTTCGACCACAGAAATGCCTGTCTACTCCCCTTACGATTGAATCCCCTATGACTATAGCCCTGCCAGTCTTATTCCCGCCCTTCTGTGCAGCAGAGCCAGTCACGGTGCCATGAGCCTGGCTACTACTCCCTTCCCCTGGTGAGTCATCTCCCCCAACAGTATCCAAAACGGTATACCTGTTTTGGAGGGAGATGACCGCTGGGGACACCTGCACTGCCTTCCTGCTCTTTCTCTGCCTTTTGGTCACTCATTCCCTGTCTTCCTCACCAATCCTAATCTGCGGTGTGACCAACTCACTGAACGTGCTATCCACAACCTCCTCAGCATCGCGGATGCTCCAAAGTGAGTCCATCATGCGGTCTAACAGGAGCTGCAGCTGCACACACTTCCCGCACATGAATGAGTCTGGGGCATTGGCCACGTCCCTGAACTCCCACATTGAGCACCAGGAGCATAACATGGGTCTGGGATCTCCTGCCATTTTTACACTTTACCTTAACTGATTACAAATATAATATCAAGTAATGAATAAGTGAAAGGAATAAGGATTTTACTTACCAATCACAATACTTACCAACCCATGAAGAGTTAAATTTCTCCCAGCTACTTACCTTCCCGACAGACCCTGGCCACTGCTCCCGCCGAAAATCTGAAGCTATAACTTGCGGATAAAAGAAAAGGAAAAGAGAGAGCTTACTTGATATTCACTCACCCCCTTAGGTTAGAGGAGGTGGAAGGGTGGGAGTGTAGTGTCTCGGGTTTAGCAACCGCCCAAATTAAATAGAGGTAAAAATCAAACACTTAAGCACCTACCTGATTCCCAAGTTGCACTCCGGCTCCCTCTCTCTCTCCCGCTCCCAGAAGTGAAGGTCTCTGGAACCTGGGAGCAAGTTTAAACACCTTCATTAAATGTTTTTAAGATAAATATAGATAGTCTTTTGAAGAATAAAGGGATTAAGGGTTATGGTGTTCGGGACGGAAAGTGGAGCTGAGTCAAAAAAGATCAGCCATGATTTCATTGAATGGGGGAGCAGGCTCGAGGGGCCAGATGGCCTACTCCTGCTCCTAGTTCTTATGTTCTTATGTTCTTATATCATAGGTTCATAGAATCCCAACAGTGCAGAAGGAGGCCATTCTGCCCATCAAGTCTGCACCGACCCTCCAAAAAAGCCCACTCCCCAACCTCATTCCACAACCCTCACCTAACATTTGGACACTAAGAGGCAATTTAGCATAGCAAATCCACCCAACCTGCACATCTTTGAATGGTGGGAGGAAACAGGAACACCCGGTGTAAACCCAAGCAGGCATAGGGAGAACATGCAAACTCCACACAGACAGTGACCCAAGGTCAGAACCGAACCCTGGTCCCTGGCGCTGTGCCACTGTGCCACCATATTTAACACATTCATCTGAAATACTTCCGTGAACTATTTTATCTACATTATAATCCACATTATTATGTGTGGGTTAATGTTTTGGCTAGAATGGCAAAGGAAAGAATTTCAGATCAACAGATTTACGTACTAGTATTATTATTTGGGGTCATCAGATGACCTCCATGAAGTGTCAGCTCAGGGCAATGGCATTCCTTCATGAATTTTTAAGTCATGATTTATATTTCAAAGCTATACGATGAAGATTGAGGACGAATCACTAATGCCTGGAGCAAATATCTTGTCAGTTCTGTGATGGAACACAGGAGTTTGAGTTGACTGATAGAATTATGTCATTTTCCTTGGATTAAATAAAGTGAGTGATTATGGGGACATTTAGAAGAGCCAACACTGCCATTAATGTTTAGCACTCAACATGTCTGAACATCTTTTCTCCAAGATGGCAATGGTCAACAAATCTTTTTCATTCATTTTCACCAATGCTATTGTTGAAGAACTTAAGTGACCCGTTTGTACAAAATCTTCCATGAAAGTCTGTATCATTAAAAATTCTTCAAAAAGAAGATATAGGTAAATTTGGCTGCCTGGATACAGAATTGGCTGGCTGAAAGAAGACAGTGAGTGGCAGTGGATGGAAAGTATACTGCGTGGAGGTCACTGACCAGTGGTGTCCCGCAGGGTTCTGTTCTGGGACCTCTGCTCTTTGTAGTTTTTATAAATGACTTAGATGAGGAAGTGGAAGGGTGGGGTAGTAAGTTTGCCAATGACATGAAGGTTGGTGGAGTTGTAGATAGTGTCGAGGGCTGTTGTAGGTTATAACAGGACATTGACAGGCTGCAGAGCTGGGCTGAGAAGTGGCAGAAGGAGTTCAACCTAGATAAATGTGAAGTGGTTCATTTTGGAAGGTCGAATTTGAATGCTGAATACAGGGTTAAAGGCAGGATTCTTGGAAGTGTGGAGGAACAAAGGGACCTTGGGATCCCATGTACATAGATCCCTCAAAGTTGCCACCCAGGTTGATAGGGTTGTTAAGAAGACGTATGGTGTGTTGGCTTTCATTAACAGGGAGGTTGAGTTTAAGAGCTGCAAGGTTTTGCTGCAGCTGTATAAAACCCTGGTTAGACCACACTTGGAATATTGTGTCCAGTTCTGGTCGCCTCATTATAGAAAGGATGTGGATGCTTTGGAGAAGGTGCAGAGGAGATTTACTAGGATGCAGCCTGGACTGGAGGACAGTTCTTATGAAGAAAGGTTGAGGGAACTAGGGCTTTTGTCACTGGAGCGAAGAAGGAAGAGACTGGTTAACTACCAGAAAGCAGAGAGTGGGGATAAATGGGTGTTTCTCTGGTTGGCAACCTGTAACTAGTGGGGTCCCTCAAGGATCAGTGTTGGACCCGCAGTTGTTCACAATTTACATAGACGATTTGGAGTTGGGGACCAAGTGCAATGTGTCAAAGTTTGCAGACGACACTAAGATGAGTGGTAAAGCAAAAAGTGCAGAGGATACCGGAAGTCTGCAGAAGGATTTGGATAGGTTAGGTGAATGGGCTAGGGTCTGGCAGATGGAATTCAATGTTGCCAACTGTGAGGCTATCCATTTTGGGAGGAATAACAGCAGAATGGATTATTATTTAAACGGTAAGATGTTAAAACATGCTGCTGTGCAGAGGGACCTGGGTGTGCTGGTGCACGAGTCGCAAAAAGTTGGTGTGCAGGTGCAGCAGGTGATTAAGAAGGCTAATCGAGTTTTGTCTTTCATTGCTAGAGGGATGGAGTTCAAGACTAGGGAGGTTATGCTGCAATTGTATAGGGTGTTGGTGAGGCCGCATCTGGAGTATTGTGTTCAATTTTGGTCTCCTTACCTGAGAAAGGACATATTGGCACTGGAGGGAGTGCAGAGGAGATTCACTAGGTTGATCCCAGAGTTGAGGGGATTAGATTATGACGAGAGGTTGAGTAGACTGGGACTGTACTCATTGGAGTTTAGAAGGGTGCGGGGGATCTTATTGAAACATATAAAATTATGAAGGGAATAGATAGGATAGATGCGGGCAGGTTGTTTCCACTGGTTTTGGGGAAAGCAGAACTAGGGGGCATATCCTCAAAATAAAGGGGAAGTAGATTTAGGACGGAGTGTAGGAGGAACTTCTTCACCCAAAGAGTTGTGAATCTCTGGAATTCCTTGCCCAGTGAAGCAGTTGAGGCTCCTTCTTTAAACGTTTTTAAGTAAAAGATAGATACCTTTCTAAAGAATAAAGAGATTCGGGGATATGGTGTACGGGCCGGGGAGTGGAGCTGAGTCCGCAAAGATCAGCCATGATCCCATTAAATGGCAGAGCAGGCTCGAGGGGCCAGATGGCCTACTCCTGTTCCTAGTTCTTATGTTCTTATGTGATTTGATAGACGTGTCCAAGGTGATGAGAGGCATGGATAGAGTGGATAGCCAAAGACTTTTCCCCAGGGCGAAAATGGCGGTCATGAGGGGGCATAATTTTAAGGTGATTGGAGGAAAGTATAGAGGAGATATCTGGGGTAGGTTCTTTATACAGAGAGTGGTGGGTGCGTGGAATGCACTGCCAGCGGAGGTGGTGGAGTCAGAGTCATTAGGGACATTTAAGCGACTCTTGGACAGGCACATGGACAGCAGTAAATTGAAGGGGTGTAGGTTCGGTTGATCTTAGATTAGGATAAATAGCCGGCACAACATCATGGCCGAAGGGCCGGTACTATGCTGTACTGTTCTATGTTCTAGGTTAAAAGAGCTCACCCAATGATAATGATCTGCAGCTACTGTACATGGTCCAGAATGGACATTTATATTAGTATGTAGGTATATCAGGAAATTCTGTCCCTATATACCTTACCACAGTGTCTCAACTCTATCAACTTTGTTTTCTTTTCATGCATCAAGCTACAACTGATTCGTGACAATAAAAATGATAATTTATCAAGGAACCAATTTGTTTTGTTAGTGTTAATTTAACTGATGTATTTTGGCACTGGGAAATAAAGTAGTTTTCATTTGAGGCACCAATGGGCAGTATCAAGAATCCCAAGTCAGGTACAATTCAGTTAGGGACAGTTGAGTAAAGCTCCCCCTGCCTATTCCATGTACAATATGTGCACATTGCCACAGTATGCATGTATGTTATCTCCTCACCATGCCTTCCTGTTGTGTTGACTGTGGGCTGTTACTTCCATGTGCAGTAGAGTATGGTATTATTTGTTGTGATCTGCATGTTTTCTTAGGTGAGGAACCAGAATTTGAGACCGCTGTTATTATTGAGATTAGTTTTTTTTTTACTGGACTGGACCTTATTAATTAATGTTTGGAGGCTCCTGGCCTTGAGAAATCACTCGTATGGTGCCTGGTATTGGTAAGAGCTAATGTTCACATCTATATCATATGGCTTCCCCTGTATCTGTGCTTGATAGATGCTGTTGATTTGCCTCTCTTAAGGGGTATACTCATTAACCAGAGGATAGAAAAGTGTACATCTTGGAGGTTTGCTGAATGCTCCCATGAAAGTTGGCAATAACCTCTTATGGGTGGACTTGCTCCCATAGGATAATCCAATAGCTATTAGTTTCACCATCACGAAGTTTCAAATCAGACAGTGGTCCATCATCCATTATATTGCACAAAGGATTGACTCAGGGGATTTCTCCACATCCATGTGTTCCATGAACTTTTTCTGGAATCAAAAATAATAAGCACCACAACTTAAGTAAGGACAGTTACTATAGCTGCTCTCTGTTCTGCATGCCAAGTCTTTGAACTATCTCTTCAACTCTTTCTTCACCTTCTATTTCTTCACTAACATGTTATGTAATATCCAATACTTTCTTCTGTCTCTACACATACATAAATTCTGAGCAGATAGTCTGAAGGGAATGGATGTGGTGATGCTGAATGCTCTGACATTCTGTACTGATCTGGTCTGCACAATGCACCATTGGATCCTGTTTCATGGTCTGTAAAGCAAGCAAAAGTACATTACAAGTGCATTAACACATTATGTCAATTCACCAATGCTTTTGAAAGTAATGTGTAGCTAAAGAATCTTGGTGATCTTTTAGAACTGAGCTATTTATTTTTAGTTCCATTAATCAAATGGTTGTATCATGAATTTGGAAGGTGTCAGCTCGATCCATTTTAACTCCCATTCCTCAATAGTGCCTTCCATTGATATTCCACCATCACTGCAGTCTCTTGTTGTACATTGTCTCATTCTGTGAAAGTGGCATGATATTATTATTCCAGCTTATTCAGCAGGGTCCATGTGATACTGCTGAGCTTTCCTGAATTGTTGTGACATGCATAATTCAAATATTGCAAGACCCTTTTGAAAACAAAAGCCCACTGTAAGATCTTTGAAGTTTTACTGTATGAATACAATGCTAATTATGGCTTCTGATGACATCATTTGGGTTATCACATAAAAATTTGTGAATATATTTGGTACGGTCCACCACAAGTGAGGTTCCCCTAAGCTGTTGATCTGGACGAGGGGCGTCATTCTCCGACCCCCCGCCGGGTCGGAGAATGGCCGTTGGCCGCCGTGAATCCCGCCCCCGCCGAAGTCTCCGAAGGGAGAAAGGTCGGCGGGGCGTTAATGGCGCCGCTGCCGCGGAGAATGTCACGGGTCTGCGCAAGGCAGCCGATTTTCGGCCTGCCGATATTCTCCCTTCCGGATGGGCCGAAGTCCCGTCGACGTGATGACCGTTCACGTCGACGTGAATCAAACCTCCTTTTCATCGGCGTGACCCGGTGCTCCAGGCTCACGCCGACCAGCGAGGAGGTGAGTGACGGCCTGGGGGGTTGGCTCTGGGCAGGAAATGGCGTGGCCGCAGACTGATTGCGTGAGGAGAGGTGTGTCTCGGCTTGTGTGTGTGTGTGTGTGCGGCGGGGGGGGTGGTTAGAGTAGGCTGGGCTCCGGGGGAGTGCCGGGAGGGGGTCCGTGCCGGGGTGGAGGTTGGGGGTTGGGGGGGGGGGTCCGTGCCGGGGTGGAGGTTGGGGGTTGGAGGGGGTCCGTGCTGGGGTGGAGGTTGGGGAGGGGGTCCGTGCTGGGGTGGAGGTTGGGGGTTGGAGGGGGTCCGTGCCGGGGTGGAGGTTGGGGTGGGGGGGTCCGTGCTGGGGTGGAGGTTGGGGGTTGTAGGGGGTCCGTGCCGGGGTGGAGGTTGGAGGGGGGGTCCGTGCTGGGGTGGACGTTGGGGGTTGGAGGGGGTCCGTGCCGGGGTGGAGGTTGGGGGGGGGTCCGTGCTGGGGTGGAGGTTGGGGAGGGGGTCCGTGCTGGGGTGGAGGTTGGGGGTTGGAGGGGGTCCGTGCTGGGGTGGAGGTTGGGGGTTGGAGGGGGTCCGTGCTGGGGTGGAGGTTGGGGGTTAGAGGGGGTCCGTGCTGGGGTGGAGGTTGGGGGTTGGAGGGGGTCCATGCCGGGGGGGTGGTTGGGGGGGGTCCGTGCTGGGGTGGAGGTTGGGGGTTGGAGGGGGTCCGTGCCGGGGTGGAGGTTGGGGGGGGGGTCTGTGCTGGGGTGGAGGTTGGGGAGGGGGTCCGTGCTGGGGTGGAGGTTGGGGGTTGGAGGGGGTCCGTGCCGGGTGGAGGTTGGGGGTTGGAGGGGGTCCGTGCCCGGGTGGAGGTTGGGGGGGGGGGGGTCCGTGCTGGGGTGGAGGTTGGGGAGGGGGTCTGTGCCGAGGAGGGTGATGGGAGGGCAAATGAGTTGGTCCACCTGGCCAGGTGCCAGCCTCCAACAGTTGGACCCATGCGGTCCATGCCACCTGGCTGGGGGGAGGAGGGGATATGGGCAATGATGACATGTCGTCGTTCCCCTCCCCCCCACCAGGCCGTCATGTTTTCAGATCATCCAGCGATGTTGGCCGCCGTGGTGGCAGCCGCTCATGTCTATGTTGCCCTGGATGAGGAGGAGGAGGAGGAGGAGCGTGCCAGAGAGGCGGCGCAGGCTGCCGCAGAGGGGCAGGCGGCAGCCGCCCAGGCTGGAGGGACACCTGACCGACAGGACGAGGAGGGGGAGGAGGACGTCGCGGCCCCACGGCAACGGAGGCACCCGAGGGCGCCCCGTGTGTACCGGCCCCGCCAGTCATACCAGGACCTTACGGACCGGGAATGCAGGAGGAGACTCCGGATGAGCCGGGAAACCGTGGCACACATCTGCCACTTGCTGGCACACCTGTCACCGCGTGGCACTGGCGGGGGACACCCTCTCCCCGTGTCCGTCAAGGTTACGGTGGCCCTGAACTTTTATGCAACGGGGTCATTCCAGGCACCGAGTGGGGACCTGTCCGGCATATCGCAGACATCGGTGCACCGGTGCATCCGGGCAGTGACAGATGCCCTTTATGCCATGGCGCACCGCTACATCCGCTTCCCCGTGGACCGGGCCAGCCAAGATGCCCGGGCCGTGGGCTTCTCTGCCGTGGCCGGGTTCCCCATGGTCCAGGGCGCGATCGATGGGATGCACGTCGCCGTGCGGCCACCTGCAGATAACAGGGCCGTGTTCACTAATAGGAAGGGGACCTATTCGATGAACGCACAGGTGGTCTGCGACCACCGCATGATGATCCTGCACGTCTGCGCCCGTCACCCAGGCAGTGTACACGACTCATTCGTGTTGTCGCGGTCATCCATCCCCGGCATGTACGAGGGACGCCATCCCCGGCTGAGGGGCTGGTTGCTGGGCGACAGGGGCTACCCATTGCGATCGTGGCTGATGACGCCTATACGGAGGCCACGCAATGAGGCGGAGAACCGCTACAATGATGCCCATGTGGCGACAAGGGGAGTGATCGAGAGGTGCTTTGGCGTGCTGAAGATGCGTTTCAGGTGCCTGGACCTCTCTGGGGGCGCCCTCCAGTATCGGTCAGATAGGGTCGACCGCATCATTGTGGTGTGCTGCGTCCTGCACAACATAGCCCAGCAGAGGGGCGATGTGCCGCAGGCAGAGGAGGGCGGAGTGGAGGAGCAGCAGGAAGAGGCCCAGTCCTCCCCAGATGAGGGGGATGGGGGCAATGGTCAGGGCAGACGGGGTAGACACAGGCGGGTGGCTGTCCACCGTTACCGGCTGGCCCAGCGGGCACGGGACAGACTGATAGCCGCCCACTTCACTGACTAGATGGGCGTAGGAATCGGGTAGTATGGCCACAGACCGCACACCATGGCAACAGCCGACCACCCCCACCCCCCACCCATCTACCCACCCAGCACCCTCACCCCCCTCCCCAACCCCACACACCCCACCCGCATGCACACCACCCCCCCCCCCCCCCCCATTGCCGATCCACCGGCGGCACAACGGGCTGGGCTCACCCAGTTGCGGGTGGACGCGTGTCTATCGCAGGCCATGGAGGATGATGACAACCCGCCCCGCGATGATCTCCTGGCTCTACATCGTTGGACTATGTCTGACCCATGGCCACAGTACCACCATCCACCCGGACCATCCCTGCATGCGGCTGTGACACTGCAGCGCACGGTCCCGTCCTCTGCCCGGGGGATGTTGATGGCGGCCCAGGGGGAAGGGGGCAGACTCACCTGGGGCTGAGGTAAGACCACCCGTCACACACACACTTGCGCTCAACGTACATGACACGCCCGCACACTTTGGACAGAGCACAAAGGCAGCTTCGGTAGGTGTAACATTGACTTTAATAACCAAAGGAGTTCATGCACGTGCCCTAGCCCCTAAAACTCATCTGTGCCCTGCACCCGTGCCAACTTACTCAGTGTCTAATTGTTTGGCCTTACGGGCCCTTTGACTACGTCTACGTGGTTCCCCAGACGGTACAGCAGAACTGGAGGTGGACTCCTGTGATTCCTGCCCTCTGACACTGGATCCCTTTGGCGGCCGTTTCCTGGGGCGTCCTGGCCTAGATGGGCCAGGCTGCGGCCCGGGCGACTGGGATGGCGAGCTGCCAGCCTGTCCTGCCCGTTGCCCACCCGATGCACCTGGGACGGAAGGGGGGGAGTCCGAGGTGTCGCGGTGTACCGGGACCTCCCCTACAGAGGTAGCCGGGACGGACCACACCACCTCCTCCTCCCTCGGGGTGCCCGATGGCCCCCAGGCCTCTACATGGGTGGGGGATGCGAACGGACTGGCCATCCGACGCCCCCCCGACACCTGGCGCTGCCAGTCCTGGAGGCCCGTGCTGGTATCGACAGGGGTCTGCAGGTTTGCAGCCATGGAGCCCAGGGTGTTGTCAAACCCTGTCTGTGACAGTGCGACGCCGGCTCGCACATGGCCACTGGCGCCGATGCCCTCAGCGATGGCCTGCTGAGGCTGGGCCATGGCCTGCTGAGACTGGGCCATGGCCTGCAGAGACTGGGCCATGGCCTGCAGAGACTGGGCTATGGCCTGCTGAGACTGGGCCATGGCCTGCTGAGACTGGGCTATGGCGTTGAGCGCCTCTGCCATCTGGCGCTGGCACTGGCTCATGGCCTCCTGTGAGAGGGCAGCCATTTCCTGGGCCACAGACGCCGCCTGCACGGAAGGCCCCAGGCCTCGCAAACCGTTCCCCATGTCTGACACCGTCGCACCCATTGCCTCCACCGTGCGGTGTCAGCCTGGGTGGCACGCATGACCGGGACCACTCCCAGCTCCTGGACGCGGGTGGACTCCTCTACCTGCGACCGCAGCCGCCGCAAGCCACCCGTCACCCTCTTCGCTCGTCTCCGGGTCGGTGGTTGCATCGGATCTATGTGTGGGTGTGGTAACTGCAGGAACCCGGGATCCATCTGGGCGGCAGATGTTCGCTTGGCCTGGGCTGCCCTCCGACCGCCCGGTCCCTCTGCTGCTCCTACCTCCACCTGCTGTACCGGGACGGCTGTGTTGTGCGCACCAGTGAGTGTACCAGACGCCTCATGACTAAAGTGCCCAACCGTGGTGAGTGTTTCTGCAATGGTGGAGGGTGTTGGTGACAGTAGTGGCGTTGTGTCGTGCTCTTCATCCCACTCTGACTCCATGGCACTTTGGGGTGGGGGTTCGTCTCCACCCATCCACTCTGAGTCACTGTCCGGTATTTCGTCTTCCCGGGTAGGGGTGTCCTGGGTAGTGCTGTCCCGGGTAGTGCTGTCCCGGGTAGGGGTGTCCTGGGTAGTGCTGTCCCGGGTAGTGCTGTCCCGGGTAGGGGTGTCCTGGGTAGTGCTGTCCCGGGTAGGGGTGTCCTGGATAGTGGTGTCCTGGGTAGTGGTGTCCTGGGTAGTGGTGTCCTGGCTCGGATGTGACGGGGGCCTGTGGCTGCCCCCCTCATCGCTGGGTGGTCGCTCCCGCACGTGACGGGGGTGTCGTCTCCCTGTTGCTCCAGGTCTCTCCGTCTCCCGTGGTGTGCGAGGGGCATCCTGCGGGCGTCGCATGCTGGAGGGTCCGGGTCTCTCCGTCTCCCGTGGTGTGCGAGGGGCATCCTGCGGGCATCACATGCTGGAGGGTCCGGGTCTCTCCGTCTCCCGTGGTCTCCGAGGGGCATCCTGCGGGCGTCGCATGCTGGAGGGTCCGGGTCTCTCCGTCTCCCGTGGTCTCCGAGGGGCATCCTGCGGGCGTCGCATGCTGGAGGGTGCGGGTCTCTCCGTCTCCTGTGGTCTCCGAGGGGCATCCTGCGGGCGGTGTGCATCTGCGGGGATGGGTGCCTGGACGTTTGGTCCTGCGATACACAATGAAGCATGCATGGTTAGACATCAGGCAGTGATCAGGTGATACGGGGGAGGGGGATATAGGGGAGGGGGGATATGGGGACGGGCTGTCGGTGGCTCACTTGCTGGTGGGTCCCCGACCTCTGCATCAGCAACCTCCCGGTCCTCAGGTCCGCCAGCCAGTTCCAGGGCCCTTTCCTCGTGTACGGTCAGTGGCCTCTCATCAGCGGGCCCTCCTCCAGTCCTCACATGCTCCCTATTGTTGTGTGCGCGCTTCTCCTGTGGGGGGGGGGGGGTGGTGGCAGGGGTAAAAGGCAACAGTGTTAGGCAGGTATATGAATGCACGCTATCGGTTGCGCGTGCATTGCAGAGGTTAAGGTTAGGGCTGGATTCACTTGGGGATATGGGGGAGGGGGGATATGGGGGAGGGGGGATATGGGGGAGGGGGATATGGGGGATATGGGGGAGGGGGGATATGGGGAGGGGGGATATGGGGGATATGGGGGAGGGGGGATATGGGGGAGGGGGGATATGGGGGATATGGGGGAGGGGGGGATATGGGGGATATGGGGGAGGGGGGTATGGGGAGGGGGGTATGGGGGATATGGGGGAGGGGGGTTATGGGGGAAATGGGGGAGGGGGATATGGGGGATATGGGGGATATGGGGGAGGGGGGATATGGGGGATATGGGGGAGGGGGGATATGGAGGAGGGGGGATATGGGGGATATGGGGAGGGGGGATATGGGGGAGGGGGGATATGGGGGAGGGGGGATATGGGGGAGGGGGGATATGGGGAGGGGGGATATGGGGGATATGGGGAGGGGGGGATATGGGGGATATGGGGGAGGGGGGATATGGGGGAGGAAAAATACATTTTTCACATTCCCTATAGTTGTGCTAAAAGGAGCCACTTTAACCAGGCATTCTTGAGTTAAATATAGCGAGTTTATTAATTACTAATAATAATGTTTATTGTTACAAGTAGGCTTACATTAACACTGCAGTGAAGTTACTGTGAAAAGTCCCTAGTCGTCACATTCTGGCACCTGTTCGGGTACACTGAGGGAGAATTCAGAATGTCTAATTCTCACCGAACAGCCCGTCATTCGGGACTTGTGGGGAGAAACCGGAGCACCCGGAGGAAACCCACGCAGACACAGGGAGAATGTGCAGACTCCACGCAGACAGTGACCCAAGCCGGGAATCGAACCTGGCACCCTGGAGCTGTGAAGCAACAGTGCTGTCTACAGTCATACAAATTAGAAGGGAGAATTTAATTCAAAGTAAGTAAATGTTAAAAAAAAGATATATGCAACAATCCTTGACCTGTGAGTAGATGATTGAGCATTGTGGCCGTTGCGATTCAAGATTCCAGTAGAACTGACTTCGGTAGGCAAATAGCCAGTTTTGATGTTCCAGTAGAGTTGACTTCAGCAGGCGAAAGCTTGTTAATTTTAGTTCTGTGTCAAAACCTCCAGCACTTTTTTCTTACAAAGCGCACATCGACAGACCACTGGGGCAGCTTTCAACCTGGCTTTTGACCCTCTTTTTATATTCCAAGTGGGAAGGCAAATCCACAAAAATACATCTGGACATTACACAGGAAATTTCTTGATGAGGAGGCTATTATGTCCCAGGTTCTCTATCGGAGATAGTGTTAAGTTTCTGAATGCTTTTAGAAGAACATTGTTTGGTAACAAGGTGGGATTCGATTGTCTCTTAGAGAATCGCCTTGCAACGATTCAGACACTGATTGTGTGTCAATTTTTAAAAATGCCTCAGGTTTTATTTACAGTCCAATATTTCTGGGAATAATTTGGTGTTTTTCCTTCATTATTATGACACAATGTACAGTAAAGGCTATAGTATTTGCAATTTGTTCCCATCTTGCCTTGCTAGCTATCCTTAATATCCATTTTTCCAAACATGGCTTTGGGGTTTCTCAGTTGCACTGATTTACTCAACAATCAGGGGGCGCGATTCTCCACTCCCATGCTGGTTGGGAGAATCGCCTGGGCTGCCGAAGTTGCCGGGGACGCCGGTCCAACGCCCTCCCGCGATTCTCCCAAGCGGCGGGAACGGGCCGGTCGAGTTTCGCGGGCCGCAGGCCGGAGAATCGCTGGAGATACGCAAAATGGCGATGCTCCGGCACCCCCGCTATTCTGAGGCCCGGATGGGCCGAGCGGCCAGGCCAAAACGGCGGGTTCCCCCCAGCGCCGTCCACACCTGGTCGCTGCAGTCGTGGGTGGTGCGTGAACGCTGGGGGGGGCGGCCTGTGGGGGTGCGAGGGGGGATCCTGCACAGGGTTTCACCTTGAATGTGGGGTGGCCCGCGATCGGTGCCCACCGATCGTCAGGCCGTCCTCTCTGAAGGAGGACCTCCTTCCTTCCGCGGCCCCGCAAGATCCGTCCCCCATCTTCTTGCGGGGTGGATTTGGACAGGACGGCAACCACGCATGCGCAGGTTGGCGCCGGCCAACCCGCGCATGCACGGATGACGTCCGTTATGCGGCGCCGGCCGCGTCATCTATGCGGCGCTGCTTTTACGCGGGCGACAAGGCCTGGTGCGTGTAGATGACGCGGCCCCGATACTGGCCCATTGTCAGGGCCTGAATCGGTCGGGACCGGGGCCGTTCCGTGCCGTCGTGAACCTCGACGGTGTTCACGACGGCGCGGCCACTTCAGCGTGGGGGTGGAGAATCCCGCCCCATATCTACACAGTCTGAACCTGAATTTGGTTAGTGAATTGCCCTCGGATCTGAAAAAGGTAGGGCGAGATTCTCTGACCACCCTGCGGAGTGTTTCTCGGTGGTGGGAGATGGTCCGCTGTTGGCCAGTGGCGGGATCTTCTGGTCTCGCTGTTGTCAATGGGATTTTCCATTGAACCCACACCATGTCGCCGGGAAACTCACAGCAGGGGTGCGCCGTCGGCGGGACCAGAAGATCCTGCGGGCATGAACAGCTGGATGATCTCATCCTTAATCTCATTTCTCATGCTAGAGCATAACACATTTATTTTTATAATAAAAGCAGAATACTGGAGACGCTGGAGATCTGAAATAATCCCAAAGGTGAGTCATATCAAACTTGAAACATTAATTCTGTTGCTCCACAAATGCTGCCAGATCTGCTGAGTTTTTTCAGTACTTTTTGCTTTCATTACAGTTCTTTTTATGACTGCCACCTGCCAATCTAATTGGTTGCTGGAGGAAAACGTGACAGGTTGTGTGGTAGGATTTGGATGTTGATCTTTATACCTATTATAGGACATTAAAGTAAATTAGCTACCCAAATATTCAAGAATTGTTGCAGTGTCCAAATCCTGTTCAGATACAGCAATTTTGACCTGATTACATATAATCATGAACCCATTTTTCATATTGATACCAGCACACTACAGAAAATATTGCAGTTATGGCAATACACATTAATATTGTGCAATACTCTTAATGTATTACCTCAAACTTCTTCCATTACAACCAGTACCAGTGACAAACCTATAGCCACCAGTACTTCACCCTAGTATTATACACCTCAAAATCATCTTTCCAAACACAAGTTTAGAAGCACCAAAGCTATAATTATACTGCTGGGTGTACAATTCAAGTGGGCACAGTAGGAGAATTTTACACGCCCACTATTACATTTGTCTGAAATCTCAGTGACAGCTATATGTGATCAACAGGGTGCTACATTTGGCTACTGTGGCTACCACTGTTCATGTTTTTGAATGGCCCCAGTTCAGCACTCTAGATAACGTTATGCTGCTGTCACTATGGTAACTGCTAAGGTTGTTATAATCTGGTACGCACAGTATGCTGCTTCTTCCTCGAAGTTCTGTGTATTACCTAATCACTACGTTGCCTTTCACTGGCGAGTGATAAACATGACAGAAGCTGATGATCCCTTTTAATTTGAATTGTATTTTAATGAACGGGATGGAAACATCCACGGTGATTTCTTTGGAACACGATTTTAACATTTCTGTAACAATTTAAAAGATATTGGCAAAAATCTGGTGTATTGGAAACCACAATACTCATTTTTCACTACGATCGACAGCTGTAGCTGAAATTTCCCCAAACATGTTTATATGCCATACAAAGGTATCCATTTTCTCTCTGCGTATTGGAGACAATGCATACAACAAATGAGCATTATCTATTAGGAATTTTATAGCTGGTGTTAATCTCTTGGTTTGTGAAATGATTTTTAGACGTTGGTAAGCATATAAGGTGAAAAATGTTCACATTAATGAAGGATCAGATATGCACTTAAGGGTTAAATGCAATCAGATGCTACCATTTATAATATAATGAAATAATCTTTATTGTCACAAGAAGGCTTACATTAACACTGCAATGAAGTTACTGTGAAAAGCCCCTGGTCGCCACATTCGGCGACTGTTTGGGAACACTGAGGGGAAATTCAGAATGTCTAATTCACCTAACAAGCACGTCTTTCGGGACATCTAGAACTCAGGGACACATCTTCAAAAGGAGTCAGTAAGCTCTATTGGCTAGAGTGTGGTGCAGAATGATGTCCTTGGCATGGGTTGAACCTCTGTACCCGCTCTGGTAGTTTATGGAGGCCTGTTCATCAAACCAACTCCACGCTGACTTGCTCCACACACAACCCTTCCACAACCATAACGTTATGCCTGGCAGGCTAAATTACCTGGGGAGCTCTTTGGAACTGCTGGCCAATCAGATTGGCCGGCAACTCCAGCAGCCTCGGCAGTGCCAAGTGCTTTGTAGTGGGCACTGTTAGGACTGCAACCAGTCCCAAGAAGAAATTCTAATAGATCCCGGAGTAAGGTGAGTCTGGGTATTGGGTGGGGATGGTTTGACCAACCTAGGGAGGGGGCTGGGGGTGGTGGGTTTTGGAAAGCAAGACGGTAGGAAGAAAGGAGGGTCCTCTCTGAGGCAATTGCCCCCCATGTGCAAATGGCACCCTTGAAGGTAGTACCCACTTCTTCCCACCCTTTGAAAAGTTGATCAAAAGAATCAGCCAACCCACACACACCCGACTGCCCACGCCAACAGTATTATTATGTGGGCAGTGTATTACCAGGATTAATTGACTTGTTAAGAAACTTTTTTAAAAATATATATTTTATTCAAAATTTTGTGGCCAAACATAACAGTACATAGTTTTTCTTTTGAACAACAACAAAACAGTATAAATACCCGTGGCCAGTTTTAAACAAGTAAATAAATAATATATAAACAGAAACAAAACTGAGTGGTAACTGCCTTGTCAAAAATAGTTACTCTCCAAAGATACAATCCAACAATCCAATATACATTACTTATAACAAGTGTCTATACATATACAATGACATCCCTGAGAGTCCGTCCGGCTCCTCCCCCCCCCTCCCCCTCCCCCCTCCCCCCTGGGTTGCTGCTGTTGTCTTCTTCTTTTCCATTCCCTCTATCTTTCTGTGAGGGAGTCGACGAACGGTTGCCACCACCTGGTGAACCCTTGTGCCGAACCCCTTAATACGAACTTGATCCGTTCTAACTTTATAAACCCTGCCATGTCGTTTATCCAGGTCTCCACGCCCGGGGGTTTGGCTTCCTTCCATATAAGCAATATCCTGCGCCGGGCTACTAGGGACACAAAGGCCAAAACATCAGCCTCTCTCGCCTCCTGCACTCCCGGCTCTTCTGCAACCCCGAATATAGCCAACCCCCAGCTTGGTTCGACCTGGACCCCCACCACCTTCGAAAGCACCTTTGCCACCCCCACCCAGAACCCCTGTAGTGCCGGGCATGACCAGAACATGTGGGTGTGATTCGCTGGGCTTCTCGAGCATCTCCCACACCTATCCTCTACCCAAAAAAATTTACTGAGCCGTGCTCCAGTCATATGCGCCCTGTGTAACACCTTAAATTGTATCAGGCTTAGCCTGGCACACGAGGACGATGAGTTTACCCTGCGTAGGGCGTCGGCCCACAGCCCCTCCTCAATCTCCTCCCCCAGCTCTTCTTCCCATTTCCCTTTCAGCTCATCTACCATGATCTCCCCCTCGTCCCTCATTTCCCTATATATGTCCGACACCTTACCATCCCCCACCCATGTCTCTGAGATCACTCTATACTGCACCTCCTGCGTCGGGAGCTGCGGGAATTCCCTCACCTGTTGCCTCGTGAAAGCCCTCAGTTGCATATACCGAAATGCATTCCCTTGGGGCAACCCATATTTTTCCGTCAGCGCTCCCAGACTCGCAAACGCCCCATCTACGAACAGATCTCTCAATTGTACTACCCCAGCTCTTTGCCATGTTCCAAATCCCCCATCCATTCTCCCCGGAACAAACCTATGGTTATTTCTTATCGGGGACTGCACCGAGGCTCCCGTCTTTCCCCTATGCCGTCTCCACTGCCCCCAAATTTTCAATGTAGCCTCCACCACCGGGCTTGTGGTGTATTTCTTCGGGGAGAACGGCAACGGTGCCGTCACCATTGCTTGTAGGCTAGTCCCCCTGCAGGACGCCCTCTCCAATCTCTTCCACGCCGCTCCCTCCCCTTCTCCCATCCACTTACAAACCATTGAAACATTGGCGGCCCAGTAATAGTCGTTTAGGCTCGGTAGTGCCAACCCCCCCTATCCCCACTACGCTGCAAAAATCTCCTCCTCACTCTCGGGGTCTTCCCGGCCCACACAAAACTCATAATGCTCTTCTCGATTCTCTTGAAAAAAGCCTTCGTGATCACTACCGGGAGTCCCTGAAACACAAAAAGGAATCTCGGGAGGACCACCATTTTAACCGCCTGCACCCTACCTTGGCAAATTCTTGGCTATCTGGATCCCCAAGTACCGGAAGTCCCTTGTTACCTTCCTCAATGGTAAATCCTCTATTTCCCTGCTCTGCTCCCCTGGATGCACCACAAACAACTCACTTTTTCCCATGTTCAATTTATACCCTGAAAAATCCCCAAACTCCCCAAGTATCCGCATTATCTCTGGCATCCCCTCCGCCGAGTCCGCCACATACAACAACAAATCATCCGCATACAGAGATACCCGGTGTTCTTCTCCTCCCCTGAGTACTCCCCTCCACTTCCTGGAACCCCTCAATGCTATGGCCAGGGGCTCAATCGCCAGTGCAAACAATAACGGGGACAGAGGACATCCCTGCCTCATCCCTCTATGGAGCCGAAAATAATCGGACCCCCGTCCATTCGTGACCACGCTCGCCATCGGGGCCCTATACAGCAACTGTACCCATCTGGTATACCCATCTCCAAAGCCAAATCTCCTCAGCACCTCCCACAAATAATCCCACTCCACTCTATCAAATGCTTTCTCGGCATCCATCGCCACCACTATCTCCGCTTCCCCCTCTGGTGGGGGCATCATCATTACCCCTAGCAGCCTCCGTATATTCGTATTCAGCTGTCTCCCCTTCACAAACCCAGTTTGGTCCTCATGAACCACCCCGGGACACAATCCTCTATCCTCATTGCCATTACCTTGGCCAGAATCTTAGCGTCCACATTCAGGAGGGAAATGGGCCTCTAGGACCCGCATTGCAGCGGGTCTTTTTCCTTCTTTAGGAGGAGCGATATCGTTGCCTCTGACATAGTCGGGGGCAGCTGCCCCCTTTCCCTCGCCTCATTAAAGGTTCTCATCAGTAGCGGGGCCAGCAAGTCCATATATTTCCTATAAAATTCAACTGGGAATCCGTCTGGTCCCGGGGCCTTCCCCGCCTGCATGCTCCCAATCCCTTTCACTACTTCCTCCGTCTCAATCTGTGCTCCCAGTCCCGCCCTCTCCTGCTCCTCCACCTTGGGAAATTCCAGCTGATCCAGAAAGCACATCATTCACTGCTTCCCTTCCGGGGGCTGAGCTTCATATAATCTTTCGTAAAATGCCTTGAACACTCCATTCACTCTCTCCGCTCCCCGCTCCATCTCTCCCTCCTCATCTCTCACCCCCCCATCTCCCTCACTGCTCCCCTTTTCCTCAGTTGGTGGGCCAGCAACCTGCTCGCCTTCTCCCCATATTCGTACTGTACACCCTGTGCCTTCCTCCATTGTGCCTCTGCACTACCCGTAGTCAACAAGTCAAATTCTACATGTAGCCTTTGCCTTTCCCTGTACAGTCCCTCCTCCGGTGCCTCCGCATATTGTCTGTCCACCCTCAAAAGCTCTTTCAACAACCGCTCCCTTTCCCTACCCTCCTGCTTTCCTTTATGTGCCCTGATAGATATCAGCTCCCCTCTAACCACTGCCTTCAACGCCTCCCAGACCACTCCCACCTGAACCTCCCCATTGTCATTGAGTTCCAAGTACCTTTCAATACACCCCCTCACCCTTAAACACACCCCATCATCTGCCAATAATCCCATGTCCATTCTCCAGGGTGGACGCTGTTCTTTTTCCTCCCCTATCTCCAGGTCCACCCAATGTGGAGCGTGGTCCGAAATAGCTATAGCCGTGTACTCCGTCCCCGTCACCTTCGGGATCAGTGCCCTTCCCAAAACAAAAAAGTTTATCCGTGAATAAACTTTGTGGACATAGGAGAAAAACGAAAACTCCTTACTCCTAGGTCTACTAAATCTCCAGGGGTCTACTCCTCCCATCTGCTCCATAAAGTCCTTGAGCACCCTAGCTGCAGCCGGCCTCCTTCCGGTCCTGGACCTCAATCTGTCCAGCCCTGGGTCCAGCACCGTATTAAAATCTCCACCCATTACCAACTTTCCCGCCTCTAGGTCCGGGATGCGTCCCAACATACGCCTCATAAAATTGGCATCATCCCAGTTCGGGGCATATACGTTCACTAAAACCACCGCCTCCCCTTGCAATCTACCACTCACCATCACGCATCTGCCCCCACTATCCGCCACTATGGTCTTTGCCTCAAACATTACCCGCTTCCCCACTAATATAGCCACCCCCCCTATTTTTTGCGTCTAGCCCCGAATGAAACACCTGCCCCACCCATCCTTTGCGTAGTCTGACCTGGTCTATCAGTTTCAGATGCGTCTCCTGTAGCATTACCACATCTGCCTTAAGTTTCTTTAGGTGTGCGAGTACCCGTGCCCTCTTAATCGGCCTGTTCAGCCCTCTCACATTTCACGTGATCAGCCGGGTTGGGGGGCTCTTTACCCACCCCCCCCCCCCCCTTGTCGACTAGCCATCTCCTTTTTCAATCCAGCTCCTCACCCGGTTCCCACGTAGCCGTATCTCCCCCCAACGGCGCCCTCCCGCCCCGACCACCCCACCCCATACCAGCTCCCCCTTCTCCCCAGCAGCAGCAACCCAGTTAACCCCCCCCCCCCGCTAGATCCTTTTCTAGCGTAATTGCACTTCCCATGTTGCTCCCAGAAGTCAGCAAACTTTGGCCGACCTCGGCTTCCCCCCGTGACCTCGGCCCCCACTGTGCGAGGCCCCCTCCTTCCTGCTACCCTGTTCCCGCCATGATTACCATAGCGCGGGAACAAAGCCCACGTTTCCCATTTGGCCTCGCCCCCAATGGCCGGCGCCCCCAGCTCCTCATCCTCCCTCCCCCCCTCCCCCACGACATGGGGAAGAGAGAAAAGTTACAGGGTCACGGGATTAACAACTTGGGAAATCATCTCTTCCCCCTTTTCCCCCCCTTCACCCCACGTAATCACCCCACCACTTTGTCCCAAACGTTCTTTTTCTAGCCCGCTTATTCCAGTTTCTCCTCGACAATAAACGTCCACGCCTCTTCTGCCGTTTCAAAGTAGTGGTGTTTCCCTTGATGTGTGACCCACAGTCTTGCCGGCTGCAACATTCCAAATTTAACCTTCCTTTTGTGCAGCACCGCCTTGGCCCGATTAAAGCTTGCCGTCCTTCTCGCCACCTCCGCACTCCAATCTTGATATACGCGGATCACCGCGTTCTCCCACCTACTGCTCTGAGTTTTCTTTGCCCATCTGAGGACCATCTCTCTGTCCTTATATCGGAGAAATCTCACCACTATGGCTCGAGGAATTTCTCCAGCCCTCGGTCTTCGCGCCATAACTCGATAGGCTCCCTCCACCTCCAGCGGGCCCGTTGGGGCCTCCAATCCCATTAACGAGTGCAGCAACGTGCTCACATATGCGCCGACGTCCGCCCCTTCTGCACCTTCGGGAAGACCAAGAATCCTTAAATTCTTCCTCCTCGCATTATTCTCCAGCACCTCCAGCCTTTCCACACATCTTTTGTGTTGTGCCTCGTGCATCTCTGTCTTCACCACCAGGCCCTGTATGTCATCCTCATTCTCAGCAGCCTTTGCCTTCACGACCCGAAGCTCCTGCTCCTGGGTCTTTTGCTCCTCCTTTAGCCCTTCAATCGCCTGTAATATAGGGGCCAACAGCTCCTTCTTCATCTCCTTTTTAAGTTCTTCCACGCAGCGCCGCAGGAACTCTTGTTGGTCAGGGCCCCATATTAAACTGCCACCTTCCGACGCCATCTTGCTTTGTGCCTGCCTTCCTTGCCGCTGCTCTAGAGGATCCACCGCAATCCGGCCACTTTCCTCTCTTTTTTCCATTCGTGTCCAGGGGGGATTCCCTTCTGGTTTACCGCACAGTGTTTTTAGCCGTTAAAATTGCCGTTGGGGCTCCTATTAAGACCCCAAAAGTCCGTTCCACCGGGAGCTGCCGAAACGTGCGACTTAGCTGGTCATCGCTGCACCCAGAAGTCTTGCTAAGAAACTTAATCAACCCTTGATTATTTATTTAAATTTGGCAGGCGGGCTGGGATAACATGGATATAATGTTATGGGGGTGAACGGGAAGGTGATGGGATTGGCACCTAAAATCCAGCCCCTGGAGAACTCCAGTGCCCTTCTCTGAAAATTTCCATGCAATCTTTTTAAACTCTCTGTGAGCTAGGATGCAGTCCCAGATTAATGTTTCAACTGAAAACCAGTACGATTGCCTCAGCACTGCACTGAAGCATTATCCTGTTTACATGCTTAAACCTCTGGAGTGAGGTTTGGACCCACAACTGTTAATTTTGAGGCAGAAGTGCTATGACTGAGCCAGGGACCTTGCTGACCCATGAGCACAGCAGAAATCAGACTGAAGGATTCAGAGAGAGCAATCGGAGAGGTGTGGAGGGAGCTGCTGGAGGACTTAAGGCTCGGGGAGGTTCAAGATAGTTGGCAGTTGAACTGGATAAAGGGCTGACAGAGAAAGAGAGTGAAATTGCATTGAGGAGGAAACTATGAATGAGTCAATAGCTCTTGTGATGAAAAAATGACTTTCATTTATATAACACCTTTCACAACCTCAGGGTGTCCTGAGGTTGGAAAGGCACTGTATGAATACAGCCAATGATGCTTTGGAAGCGCAGACACTGTTGGAATGTAGAAATACAGCAGGCAATTTGCACATAGCAACTTCACACAAATAGCCACGTGGGTGGCACGGTGGCACAGTGGTTAGCAGTGCTGCCTCACAGTGCCAGGGACACAGGTTTGATTCCTTCCTCAGGTGACTGTCTGTGGGTAATTTGTACATTCTCCCCGTGTCTGCGTGGGTTTCCTCCGGCTGCTCCGGCTTCCTTCCACATTCCAAAGATGTTTGGTGGATTGCCATGATAGAAATTGCCCCTTAGGGTGTCGTTGTAGGCATAGGATAGGGGATTGGGCCGAGGTAGGGTGGTCTGTCTAAGGGTCGGTGCACACTTGATGGACCAAATGGCCTCCTTCTGTACTGTAAGGATTCTGTGATTCTATGATTCTACGATAATGACCAGGGTCAGGAATCTCTGATCATCGACGCCGAAGTCGCGTTCAGCGGTCGTCCGGAGAATCCCCGTCTACGCCGGAATCGGGGGTGGCGCCGTTTCTGCTATGCTCTGCCCCCTCAAAATCGGCAATGCTGCACGACATATGGACAGCCTCAGGACATCACCTGAGGCCCTCCCCCGATGCTCAGCCCCCAATGGGCCGTGTCCCCGACGGCGTGGGGGGTGGTCCGGGGGTAGCAAGGCTGGTCACAGGGGGACAGTTTTTGGCAGGCCGGGTCCGTGCATGGCCAGCGCCATGTTGCATGACGCTGCCGCGGCAGGCCGCCGCCGTGCGCATGCGCGGCCACAGACCTGCCCATTCTCCGGCCTTATCCACACGTAAAGTGGGGGGCGTTATGCTGCGTGGCTGTTAGCCCCCCACTGAACGGGGGATCTGTGTGGGGGCGGCGCTGATTTTCTGGTCCTGAGACCAGGCGGATTCTGCGGACATAGCCGCAGGATCGGAGAATCCAACCCCAGATGTTTTTGGGTGATGTTGATTGCGGGATAAAGATTGACCAGAGCATAAGGCATAAGATCCCTGCCCTTCTTTGGAATATTGCTGAAAGATCTTTTACATATACCTCTATTTAATGGTTCACTCGAAAGGCAGCACTTCCAACAGTGCAGTATTCCATCAGCGTGCATTATACTGTCAACCAAATGTTTGTTTTTAAGTCACTCAGAAATATGAGCCACATTTGTATGACCATGCAGACCTATTTGATAAGTATAACCTAGCTATTTGTTTCCTACATTCGCCACAGTGAGTTATGATGATCTGAACACATTGTCTGAATGACTGGTGGAAGCAGATCCAATAGTAACTTTCAAAAGTGATTTAGACTTTTATCGAGTAAGGAAATTTAGGAGTAGGCCCATCGAACCGCTATTCAGTAAAATAATGGCCTTAGCTCCACTTTCCTGCCTACACCACAATCCCCCTCCTCAATAATCTTGGACTCCTTCGACTCTCTGGTAGATCATTAATCTTCCCAACTCAGTCTTGAATATATTAAATTACCCTGTCTCCACTTCTCTCTGGGTGGTAAATTCTAAAGATTACCGACTTTCAGGGAGAAGAAATTCTCATCTTAAAAGGCAGACTCTTTTTGAAAATGTGTCCCAAAGTTCTAGATGTCCCGAAAGACATGCTTGTTAGGTGAATTGGACATTCTGAATTCTCCCTCAGTGTTCCCAAACAGGCGCCGGAGTGTGGCGACTAGGGGCTTTTCACAGTAACTTCATTGCAGTGTTAATATAAGCCTACTTGTGACACTAATAAAAATTATTATAATAAGGATTATTATTATAGATACCCCCATGAGGTGAAACATCCGCTCAGCATCTAGCCTACCAAATCCCCTCAGAATCCTATGTGTTTCAAGAAGATAACCCTTCATTCTTTTAAACATCAATGAGTCGTGGGCCAAGCTACTCAACCATCCTTTATTCGACAGTCCCAGGTGTCAACCTGAGTACCTTCTCTGACTTGCCTCCAATCCAAGTGTATCATTCCTTAAGTAAGGAGACCAATGTAATGATATGTATATGTGTATATGACTAAAGAGTTAATTATACCATCTAGCTGTAACACTACCACTAGAGGGCACCACTAGATCCACCTATAAGTATCAGCTCCCGGAGGATCTTGGTCTCTTTCAACCAGGAGTGTTTAGTAAGCAGTAGTGTATGTGGATAGCTCTCAGTATAGTTAGTATTTATAGTTGGGAATCAGTTAATACAATCATATTTAATTACTTGATTTCTAGAGATAGTTCTGTAGAGTGTTGAACTTAGATATAATCAATCGTTATTTTAATAAATTAGTTTGCTTTAAGTTGAAGACTCGTGGTTTCTTCACGATCACACCATCTGCATCATAGCACCAAGTAACGATACATATTACTAGACCCAATGATATACCAACCAAAGCTGCACGTAATACTATGGGTTCAGTCTCATCAGTTCTATGTATAGTTCTAACAAGACTTCCCTTCTTTACACTTCATTCTCCTCTCATTCAAGGCCAACATTTCATTTGCCTTGCTATGCTGACTTTTTATGATTCATGTGAAGATAGGAATGCGTGCCGGTTTTGCTAGCTCAGAGTCTGAGTTGAGAGGGAAAAGAAAAATGAAAAAGAAAGAAAAAAAAGGTTATTTTTCCAAATTCTGTCTCAATATAGAAGTGTCACCAGATTAGCCAATTGTGGAGGCATCGCAACCCAATTTGATATTGTCCTGAGCCGACATCCACACACAAGGGTGGGATTTTCCAGTCCCACCCACTACCGGGAGCATTTGTTCCCGCTGAAAGTCAATGAACTTTTGGCTGGGCCACGGCATCCACCGTGACGGGCCCCAGAAAATCCTGTTTTAGCAGAGATTACTGGGCAGCAATCAGAAGCCGAAACCGTTGATAGATTCCACCTTCATAGTCAGCAAATACATAAGCCAATTGTAACTTCCCAAATACTACCTTGGGTAATATCAACAAACTCATGAGGAAGAGGCAGCAAGAGTTGGCAAGATCTCCTCTATCCTCTGCTTTTTGCTGACAAGCACATTCATGTGTATGTACACACACACACAGATGCATGCATGCATACTTGCATGTCCACCTGTCTACATCCACATATAAACACACACGTTTAGCCGTGCTCCGTTGTACTTTGTTGAGGCCTTTTTTTTCTGAGAAAGTTGATTGTCTGATTGTTGTTCTGCAAAATTCTTACATTATAGTGCTGGACTGAGCATTGAAAGTTTACAGTAAAGCATTTCACGCAGATGTTGCTTGATCAATGACAGCACTAGACTTTACAAACTGAGCGGCCTTTTGTTCTGGGTTGCTCAAGGCTTACGAACAATGTGGCATTCTGTAGGAGTGAAGACTTGGAGGGATCTCCAGTGACAAGTTGAGGTCATACATTCCATTTCAACACACTTGCAGCATGTTCCGCATTTAAATATTGGGATCTACACCAGACAGATTACCCATCAGTTCCTGCCTTGGCATTTCCTTTGATTTAGCCAGCAGTAGATGTGGCCTCATGGCAGCATAAATAGATTGAAATAATTCTTTAGGAAAAATACTACACACAAAGTAAAAGTATTCACAAATAGGGGTAATGTAAATAGTGTCTTACAAATAATCTTACTTGGAAATGAGAGGACAATTCCTCAGCTTGTACTATTTCACAATAATAATAATTTTTATTAGTGTCACAGGTAGGTTTAAATTAATACTGCAATGAAGTTACTGGGAAATCCCCCACACTACGGCGCCTTTTCGGGGAATTCAGAATGTCCAAGTCACCGAACAAGAACGTCTTTTGGGATTTAGGGGAGAAAACCGGAACACCCGGAGGAAACTCACACAGGGGAGAATGTACAGACTCCGCACAGACATTGACCCAAGCCGGGAATTGAACCCGGGTTCCTGGCGCTGCGAAGCAACAATGCTAACCATTGTGCTACCCTGCCGCCGGATGCAAGTAGTGAATAAGCAGAAATTTCTCACAGGGAGCCTGCTTTCCTGGATAGCTTCAAAGATGCAGAATGGAACCGGGTCTCTTCATGGGACAGTTCCAGTTAATAAATACATTTGTTTGCTATTTAATCCCCTCGACAAATTCCCAAACATTCAGCTGTTTATAACTACTCAAAAGTAATTTACGTCGGCAGCTCCTTACGTGCAAAGTCCCGCACCTGCCAGTAACTAAACTGACTCCTCCTCGGTAACTCAAACCTCTTCTGCAACTCATACAACTCAGCGGATTTCCCTTCCGAGAAGATATCCCTGACGCGCTTCAATCCCTCCTCCTTCCACTGCCTATACATCACATACATCACCACCGCCCCCTAACCACCCCACCGCCCCTCCCCCACCCCACTCCCCCAGTCCAATTTAAAGTGCCTCCTCAACTGACTCCACATCTTAATAGTTGACTGCACCACCGGACTCCCCGTAAACTTGCTCGGAGCCAGCAGCAACTAAGCCATCACCAGAGCCCTCAAACCCGAGCCCCTTCAGGACTCCTCCTCCAACCTGATCCACTTGCCACCTCCCGCCAGGCCCCCGCCACTGCCTCATCTCCAAATTCGTTGCCCAATGTAGTGCAGCGGGTTCAGGAGCGCCAACCCCCATCCCTGCCTCTGCCTTTGTAGCAGAGCCCTCCTCCCCCTCGGCACCTTCCCTGCCCACACAAATTCCGAGACCAGTGTCTCGGCAGTGTCTTAGGCAGAAAAATCTGGAGTTACAGAAAAACAAACATGAACCCTGGCAGCACATTCCTGGGCGGCACGGTAGCACAGCGGTTAGCACTGTTGCTTCACAGCTCCAGGGTCCCAGGTTCGATTCCCGACTTGGGTCACTGTCTGTGTGGAGTCTGCACGTTCCCCCGTCTCTGCGTGGGTTTCCTCCGGGTGTCCCAAAAAACATGTTTGTTAGGGGAATTGGACATTCTGAATTCTCCCTCTGTGTAATCGAACAAGTGCCGAAATGTGGCGACTAGGGGCTTTTCAAAGTAACTTCATTGCAGTGTTAATGTAAGCCTACTTGTGACAATAAAGATTATTATTACTATTACATTCATCTTTTCCACCTGCACCCTCCCTGCCAACAAGTGCAACGTATCCCACCTTTTAAAATCTCCCTTAACCTCCTCCACTAACCCTGTCAAGTTCCACCTGTGCATTGTGGTCCACTCTTGCGTTCCCTGAATCACCAGATACCTAACCCGCCCCCAGGTTTGCCCCCGCCCCGTTGCATTCACCGGGGACAGCTCACTCTTCCCTACGTTCAACTTATAGTCAGAAAATACCCCAGGCCTCTCCAACAGGCCCATAATTCTGCCCATACATCTCAACAGGTCCGACACAAACAACACCAGGTTCGTTCGCATACAGTGATACTCGGTGCTCCCCACCCCCTCACAATCCCTCACCACTCAACCGATGCCCGGACGGCCATCGCCAAGGGCTCAATCATCAATGCAAACAACAACAGCGACAGCGGGCACCCCTGCCTCATCCCCTTTTGCAACCCAAAATAACCCAAACTCATCTCTGTCGTTTGAACACTAGCCATGGGGGTGCATACAAAAATCAAACCCATGCCACAAATTTCAGTCCAAACCCAAACCTTCCCAGACCCTCAAACAGGTACCTCCACTCTACCCAGTTGATTGCGTTATCCACGTCCATGGACACAATAACCTCTGGCTTTGCTCCCGCTGACGGAGTCATAATTACATTCAGCAACTCCCTAATTTTACTGGAGAACTGCCTCCCCTTCGCCAAACCCGTTTGGTCCTCAGAAATTATCTCCGGGACGCATCCCTCCAACCTACATGCCAACACCTTCGTCAGGACTTTCACGTCTGTGTTGAGCAACGAATAGTAGAACCCACACTCCAGTGGGTTATTCCCCTTTTTCTGGATCAACAAAATCGATGCCTGCGCTAAAGTAAATGGCAGCTCCCCTGTTTTCCAATGCCTCACTAATTATACCCAACAGGTGGGGGGCCAACCCCATCGCAAACTACTTGGTGGGGTGGCACGGTAGCAAAGTGGTTAGCACTGTTGCTTCACAGCGCCAGGGTCCCAGGTTCGATTCCCACTTGGGTCACTGTCTGTTTGGAGTCTGCACATTCTCCCCGTGTCTGCGTGGGTTTCCGTCGAGTGCTCCGGTTTCCTCCCACATGTCTGGAAAGACGTGCTTGTTAGGTAATTTGGACATTCTGAATTCTCCCTCAGTGTACCTGAACAGGTGCCTGAGTGTGGCAACTAGGGGATTTTTACAGTAACTTCATTGCAGAGTTAATGTAAGCCTACTTGTGACAATAATAAAGATTATTATTATTAAAACTCCACCAGAAAATCATCTGGCTCGGTGGCCTTCCCCGACTGCGTCCTACTAGTGCACTCCATCACCTCTCTTAACCCCAGCAGCTCCTCCAATGCCTGCTTCTTCCCGTCCTCCAACTCTGGGAATTCCAAGGCATCCAGAAACCGCCCCATAAAGTCCGCCTCCCCCACTGAAGCCTTAAACACCTAATTTAACCTCTCTGGTTCCAACATTATCTTTCCCCTCTCCGCCCTCACCTGCAGAATTTCCCTGGACGCTGCCTGACGCTGCAACTGGTGGGCCAACGTATGACTCACTTTCTCCCCATACTCATACTGCACCCCCTCACCTTCTGCAGCTCCCCCACCACCTTAATCGTTGTCATCAAGCCAAACTGCCCCTGCAACTTCTTCCTCTCTGCCAACAGCTCCTTCATGGGGCCACCGAGTATCTTCTGTCCACCTCAACTATCTCGTCTGATAATTGCCAGTGTTCCTCCCTCCTCATCCTATCCCTTTGGGCCTTGAACGATATAATTTCACATCGGACCAATGCCTTCAAGGTATCCCAAAACATAGCTGCTGATACCTCACCATTCTGGTTGACCTCCACATAGGCAAGGGGGGGTGGCCTTGTTGTTGGGCAACAATTGCCACTCTCACCATTCCGCAAAAAATCTTTACCAGCCGAAAGTCCTGAGTTCAACCTGCACCCCGGTCTCTGCACCTGTCCCGAAGAAAGCTTCACATCTAACCAGTGTGGGACATGGTCTGAGATCACAACTCAGGAATATTCCGTTCCCATCAGCACCGCCTGGCTCACCATCAAAAAATCAACCCTAGAATACACCCTATACATATGCGAGACGAAGGAATGCTCCCTTCCTCCCGGGTTCCCAAATCTCCACGGATCCACCAGCCCCATCCTTTCCCTGAACCCTCCCAGCTCTTTCGCCATTCTCAACCTTCCCATCAACTTAGGGCTCGACCTATCCAACCTCAGCTCCATTACACAAATAAATCCCGTCCGCACCCCCAATGATCAACTGGTGAGAGTCCAGGGGCGTCATTCTCTGACACCCCGCCGGGTCGGAGAATGGCCGTAGGCCGCCGTGAATCCCGCCCCCGCCCCCGCCGAAGTCTCCGGTACCGGAGATTGGGCGGGGGCGGGAATCGGGCCGCGCCGGTTGGCGGGACCCCCCGCTGGATTCTCCGGCCCGGATGGGCCGAAGTCCCGCCCAGAAATTGCCTGTCCCGCCGGCGTAAATCAAACCTGGTATTTACCGGCGGGACCAGGCGGCGTGGGCGGGCTCCGGGGTCTTGGGGGGGGGGGGGCGCAGGGCGATCTGACCCCGGGGGGTGCCCCCACGGTGGCCTGGCCCGCGATCGGGGCCCACCGATCCGCGGGCGGGCCTGTGCCGTGGGGGCACTCTTTCCCTTCCGCCTCCGCTACGGCCTCCACCATGGCGGAGGCGGAAGAGACTCTCCCCACTGCGCATGCGCGGGAAACTGACAGCGGCCGCTGACGCAACCGCGCATGCGCCGCATTTCCGCGCCAGCTGGCGGGGCAACAAACGCCATTTCCGCCAGCTGGCGGGGCGGAAATCCCTCCGGCGTCGGCCTAGCCCCTCAATGTTGGGGCTAGGCCGCCAAAGATGCGGAGCATTCCGCACCTTTGGGCCGGCGCTATGCCCGTCTGATTGGCGCCGTGTTTGGCGCCAGTCGGCGGACATCGCGCCGTTGGGGGAGAATTTCGCCCCAGGTCTAGAATTGCTCTCAGTAACTTCTTTACAAAACCAACATCATCCCAATTAGGCACATTCATGTTTACCAACACCACCGGCGTCCCCGCTAACACCCCACACACTGTCACTTACCCCTTAGATCCCTGTAAACCTCATTTTCTTGCCCAACAACAAGGCCACCTCCCTTGCCTTTGAATCAAACCCCGAGTGAACCACTTTTTCCAACCATCTCTTCCTCAGCCTAACCTGATCCTTCACCCGAAGATGCGTCTCCTGCAAGAAAATCACCTCCATTCTCAAGCTCGTCTGATGTGCGGACATCTGGGACCTCGTAACCAGCCCATTCAGCCCACGGGCATGACATGTCACAATTCTCACCAGAGATTTCCGCTTCACCCCCTCTAGCGCCCATTCCCACTCAAAACCGGGCCCATCCAAGATGACCCCCGCCTCACCCATGACCACACTCATCCTCCATACCTGCCATGTCGCATTCCCCCCCTCCCCAACCCACCCTCCCACCCCCACACTGGCCACTTCTCGCATACTCTCCCCCCATTGCACTCCCATTCACTAGCATTGCTCACTGGCGTGGCGACTCCTTTCCAAAGGCCCCCTCCAATACTCCCCATCCCTCCCCCATATAACCCCCCTTAACTTGCACACCAGGCACCCAATTACCATAAAAAGCATCAAAGACATCAACATATCCCAAAATGCCCCAAAACTACAACCCTCACAAGAATTTTTTTTTTTAATACAAAGGTCCTCCCGAAAATAGTAGGGGGGGGGAGCAGCAATTGCCCCCCCTTATAAATTTACAACTTCTTAACTTCCCCCACATCGGCAAACAAGAACAATAACAAAACCCAACTTTCACAGACATAACTCCTCCATCCCACGCCACCAGCTTATGATCCCTGATTAAGTCATTCGCCTCCCCCGGCCACCAGAGACTACCCAAATTCTGGCTGGGTACAACGCCCCAAATCGAATCTGTTACTAGTACAGCTTTGCCTTGACCTTGTTGAACCCCACTTGCATCCTGGCCAACTCCACTCCAATGTCCTGATAAATCAGAATTAGATTTTCTTTCCATTCACAGACCCGTTTGCCAGGACCTCAGGATCCTTTCTTTCTCCAGAAACCTGTGCATCCGCACAATCACTGCACGTGGCGGCTTCCCTGCTGTCAGCTTCTGCCTCAAGGACCTGTGGGCTTGGTTAACCTCTGGCGCCTTGTCCAACACCTTCCCCTCCATTAACCTGACCAGTATCTTCACAACGTAGTTTGTGGTGCTCGTTTCCTCCATTCTCTCCGGCAGATGCACAATCCGCAGGTTTTGTTGCCTGTACCTATTCTCCTTCAACCACAGCGACTTACACAGATCCCCCAGGATCGTCACTTCCGCCTCCAAACACACAATAGAATCACTCTGGTCGAACACCACCTTCTCCACCTCCTGGATTGTCACCTGCTGTGCTTTGAGGCACTTTTCCAGGGACCTATGAAGAGGTGCCACTTCCCCCTCAATCGATTTGACCAGTCGTTCTGCATTTCCTTCCTTTGCTGCCAAAACTCTGCTTTAATGAAGCTCAATTGCTCCATCTGCAGCATTCCTGCCACCGCCAATCCTTCCCCCTCCGCCATGAGTCTCCTCCAACTCTTTTGCCAGGTGCTTCACTGTCTTCAGCTGGGTCTGATAACCCATCCAGCGGAGAACTTCTTCCCCTACACTCTCCGCAAGGCCAGCACCCCCCCCCCCCCACAACCCCCCCCCCCCCCCCCCCCCCACCACCAACAGCACCTTCTTCACCTGAGGGGCTTTCCCCGCCCACAAACAATCTTCCTAAAAAAGGCCTTTGAAATAAAAATCGGAAGATCTGAAACACAAATAAAAACCTTGGGAGTATCTTCACGGGTTGCACCCGCCCTGCCAATGACAGCGGGAGCACGTCCACCTTCTAACATCCCCCTTCATTTGCTCCACCAACCGGGCCAAATTCAATTTATGTAATTGCTCCCATCCCCTCGCCACCTGGATGTCCGCCCTGAAGGCTCGCCCCCACTACCTTAAATGGCAGTTGGCCCAATCTCCTCTCCTGCCCCCTCGCCTGGATCGGGAAGACCTCACTCTTCCCCATGTTTAACTGATATCCCGAGAACTGACCGAATTCCACCAAATTGTCCATGATACCTCCAAAGCTTTCCAATGAGTCCGTTATGTAGAGCAACAGGTCGTCTGCATATAGCGAGACTCTGTGCTCCAATCCCTTGACGCTCTAAGCGCCATTGCCAGTGGCTCTATCACCAAGGCAAATACCTAGTCCACAAGCCCCCCAAACCCACACCGCCCCAGTACCTCCCACAGATATTCCCATTCTACCTGATCAAAGGCCTTCTCCGCATCCATAGCACCCGCCACCTCCACATCCCGTCCTTCCGATGGCATAATTATAACATTCTACAAATGCCTAACGAGAGCTGACTGATACCGCCCTTTAACAAACCCCGTCTGGTCTTCTCCTATCACCCCCGTCACACAGTCCTCAATCCGTGAGGTCAAGATCTTAGCCAACAACTTGGCATCCACATTCAGCAGTGATATTGGGCGGTAGGACACACAGTGCTCCGGATCCTTATCTGTATTCAAAATTAAAGATATTGAGGCCAGCGATAACGTGCGGGGGGGGGAGCTCCTCTTTCTCCCTCACCTCATTGATTCTCCTTACTGGCAGGGGCCCCAGGTCACCCAAAAACATGTTATAAAATTCCACCAGAAGGCCCGTGGCCTTCCCTGCCCTTCATTACCTCCACCAGTTCAATGGGTGCCCCCAACCCCTCCTCCACCTTGGGGAACTCCATCCCGTGCAGGAATCGCCGCATTCCCTGCCCCTAGGCAGGGGACTCCGATTTATAAAGCCTCCTATAAAACTCCTCAAATACCCCGTTTGCCCCCAACGGGTCCAGTACCACTCCACTCCTGCCTCCTTCAGCTTTCCAATCTCCCTTGCTGCTTCCTGCTTCCTGAGTTGGTGAGCCAACATCCCACTAGCCTTCTCCCCGTACTCATACACTGCCCCTCTGGGCCCTCCGCAACTGCCCTACTGCCTTCCCCGTGGACACCAGCCTGAACTCCAGCTGGAGCTTCTGCCTCTGCTTCAACAACCCTGCCTCCGGGGCCTCCGTGTACCGCCTGTCCACCCGCAAACTCTCATCTACCAGCCTTGCCATCTCTGCTCGCTCCTCCTTCTCCCTATGCACCTGGATCAATGTGAACTGCCTCCTAATCACTGCCTTGACTGCCTCCCACAGCTTGGCGGCCAAGACTCTCCTGTGTCATTGAGTTCCACTTACCCCTCAATGGCGACCCTCACACACCTCCTCATCCGCTAACAATCCTACGTGCAGCCTTCACTGCGGGCGCTGTACCTCACTCCACCCCCATCCCCCAATCCACTTGCAAGTCCACCCAATGCGACTTGTGGGCTGACACCCCAATTGCCAAGTACCCCAAGCCAACCACCCCCGCCAGTAACATCTTACCTACCACAAAGAAATCAATCTGAGAGTACATGCGGTGCACTTGGGAGAAGTACAAAAACTCCTTCGCCCTCGGCCTCCCAAACCTCCACGGGTCCACACCCCCATGAACTCCATGAATCCCTTCAGCTCTGCAGTGATCTGTATATCTGCTGATATGTAAATGGTTAACATCAGTATTATAATGCGAGACAACCACCAGATCCATATACATAAACCGCACTCAGAGGAGATTCCCCCCTCTTCGTATCAAGAGTGACTAGTGAGCAGAGTGTTTGAGATATAGCTTAGTTAGCACGAGTAGTTAAACATTATTTATACTTCTTATTTACTTAATCATCAGTTATAGTTGTAGAAGAGTGAACAAACTCATAGATATTTAGATTCGTTATTCAATAAATGTTATTTGCTTAACTTGAAGACTGATAGTTTTACTGAACTACAACCATCAGATCATTCTGGAAGTAAGCAAAAGAGTAACAACGTATTACAATCACGTAATATAACAAGCTCCTTCGCCACCGCGGACACCCTCCCTGATCTCGGGTTCGACAGGTCCAACCTTGGATCAATGACCATATTAAAGATCCCCCCCCCACAATCAGCCGGTGCGACTCCAGGTCCTGAATCTTCTCCAGCACTCAGCTCATAAACTTCACACCATCCCAATTTGGGGCATAGACATTTACCAGGACCATGGGCATTCCCTCCAGCTTCCCACTCACCATCACGAACCCCCCCCCCCCCCCGAATCAGCTACTATATTTCCCACCTCTAACGCCATCCACTTATGTACCAGCACCGCCACCCCCTGCGTATTTATGTCTAATCTCAAATGGAAGACTTGCCGTACCCACCCTTTCCTTAGTCTTGTCCGATCGCTGACCTTCAAGTGTGTTTCTTGTAAGGGACGACATGTGGCACAGTGGTTAGCACTGCTGCCTACGACACTGAGGATCTGGTTTAGAATCCTGGCACTGGGTCACCGTCCGTGTGGAGTTTGCACATTCTCCTCATGTCTGCGTGGGTTTCACCCCCACAACACAAAGATGTGCAGGTTAGATGGATTGGCCATGCTAAATTGCCCCTTAATTGGGAAAAAAAAAATTTGGGTACTCTAAATTAAAAAAGGTGTGTTTCTTGTAAAAAAGCCATGTCCGCCTTCAAGCTCCTCAGGTGCGCGAAAACATGCGACCGTTTAACCGGCCCATTCAGCCCCCTCACGTTCCATGTGACCAGCCTGGCCTGAGGGCACCCCGCCCCTCTCCCCTGCCAATCAACCATACACCTTCTTAGGCCAAACCCCGGCTGTGCACCATGCCCCATGCCCTGTGCCCCTCCAGGCCCCCCTCAGATGTCCACCATTGTCAGCAATCCCCCTCTCCCCCTTCCCTGAAACAAAACAATTACCCCATCCCCCTCTGCTACACTAACCATCTGATCACCCCCCACTGTTCTCCCGTAAACTAGACCACCCAGCTAGCCTGGCAGCCTCCGCCCAAGGTGCCTAAGCCTCCTTTCCCCTGCTGATTCCCCTCGCCCCTGCTCAGGAACATCCCAAGCAACAATGCAACAAGAAAGAAAAGGTGCACTCACCCTCAATCGCGACTTGATTTGATTTGATTTATTGTTATATGTACCGAAGTACAGTGAAAAGTATTTTTCTGCGGCCGCGGGAACATACACAGTACGTACATAGTAAACAAAAGAATAATCAACAGAGAACACTGACAAATGGTACATCGACAAACAGTGATTGGTTACAGTGCGGAACAAGGGGCCAAACAAAGCAAACAAAGCAAATACATGAGCAAGAGCAGCATAAGGCATCATGAATAGTGTTCTTACTGGTAACAGATCAGTCTGAGGGGGAGTCGTTGAGGAGTCTTGTAGCTGTGGGGAAGAAGCTGTTCCTATGTCCGGATGTTCGAGTCTTCAGACTTCTGTACCTTCTGCCTGATGGAAGGGTCTGGAAGAAAGCAATACCTGGGTGGGAGGGGTCTCTGATAATGCTGTCTGCCTTCCTGAGGCAGCGGAAGGTGTATACAGAATCAATGTAGGGGTGACAAGCTTGTGTGATGCGTTGGGCTAAGTTGACCACACTCTGCAGTTTGTTGCGATCTTGGACCAAGCAGTTGCCATACCAGGTTGTGATGCAGATGGATAGGATACTCTCTATCGCACATCTGTAGACATTTGTCAGAGTCGATGCAGACATGTCAAATTTCTTTAACTTCGGTAGGACAAAACATCTCGAAGGAGAAAAGTTCTTCAACAACTAACAAAAACAAAGATCCAAAATGTTTAGATACATGCAGGTTCGAGATTTTGCCAGAAAGGAGATACAGAACTTCCCGGAGGAGCCGGCCTCCACATTGCTGGAGGAGGTGCTGACGACAGGGGGACTGGAGAAGGGGGTAGTGTCAGCAGTTTGCGGAGCTATTTTGGAAGAGGAGAAGGCACCACTGGAAGGGATCAAAGCAAAGTGGGAGGAAGAGTTGGGAGAGGATATGGAGGAGGGGTTCTGGTGTGAGGTGCTCCGGAGAGTGAATGCCTCCACCTCGTGCGCGAGGTTGGGGCTGATACAGCTGAAGGTCATATACTGAGCACACCTCACGAGGGCGAGGATGAGCCGATTCTCTGAAGGAGTAGAAGATGTGTGTGAATGTTGCAGGGGGTCCCGCTAATCACGTTCATATGTTTTGGTCCTGTCCAAAGCTAGAGGATTACTGGAAGGAGGATTTTCGGGTAATTTCTAAAGTGATGCACGTGAAACTGGACCCGGGCCCCCGGGAGGCCATATTCGGGGTGTCGGACCAGCCAGGGTTGGAAACGGTGCAGAGGCAGATGTTGTAGCTTTCGCCTCGTTGATCGCCCGAAGGCGGATCCTGTTGGGATGGAGAGCAGCCTCTCCACCCTGTGCCCTGGCGTGGTGGGGGGACCTGTTGGAATTCTTGACTCTTGAGAAGGTTAAGTTGGAACTGAGGGGAAGGATAGAGGGGTTCAACAATTCATGGGCGTTATTCATTATGTACTTTCAACAACTGGATAACATCGAACATTAGTTGGGGGGGTGGGTGGGAGGGTTGGGGGGAGGGGGGCCTGTGTGTTAATGGTGGCTATGGGTGATTCTGATTCCTTTTTGTCATTTGTTTCTGTGAACATGCGGGCTAATGCTTGGGGTTTGGTGGGAGGATGGGATCGTTGTTATTGATATGGGGATTGACATATTTGTTACTGATTATTGTGAATTGTTGGTGGGTGTAAATTTGGGAGAAAATGTGAAAAAGGAGGAGAATAAAGAAATATTTTTTAAAAAACAAAGATCCAAGAAAAAGCAGACTGAAAAACTATCCATCTCCTCGCACCTCCTCCACAATTCAATATCCTCCTGCCCTGTCAGTCCATTGTTCCCTAGAAACTCCATCGCCTCCTCTGGTCTACCAAAGTAGTGCTCTTGGCTATTAAAAGTCTCCCAGAGGCAGGCCGGGTACAACATCCCAAGCTTCATCCCCTTTTTAAAGAGGGCAGCCTTCATTTGATTAACCCGGCTCTCCTCTCCGCCAGGTCCCAGCCCAGGTCCTGGTACACCCGAAGCTCGCTCCTCTCCCAGGTGCACCTCCTCGTCTGATTTGCCCATCTCAGTATCTTCTCCTTGTCCAGGAATCGATGAAGCTGCACCACCATCGCCCTCGGTGGCTCATTAGCCTGTGGCTTCCTCATCAGCACCCTGTGCATTCGATCGACCTCCAGGGGTTGGTCAAAGGCCCCTTCCCCCATCAGCTTGTCGAACATCTTGGCTACATACGCGCAAGTGTCCGCTCCCTCGATGCCTTCAGGCATCCCCAAGAATCTTAAGTTCTGCCTCCAGGAACGGTTCTCCAAGTCTTCCACCTTCTCCCTTGACCACTGCTGAGTCTCCCGCATCACACCTATCTTGGTAGCCAATGAGGCAAGCTGCTCTTTGTGATCCCCCACCCCCTCCTCCACTTTCCGAATGTCCTGGCCTGGCCCTGAGACTCCAGCCTCTACTCCACCCAGTCAATTCTGCCTTGGCTAGATCCTCCTGGGCCTCCTTCCTTTGTCGGCTAAACTTTTCAGTTAGAAAATCCACAAGTTGCTCCGTTGACCATCTGGTCCTGTGGCGCACGAAGATTCCCTTGCTCCAACTGCTCCCTTCTTCTCAACCCGCTTCTGGTCCATGGATCCATCCACCAGCCCCACCACAGGAGTCAAACTCTTTTCCAGCCACTCCTACACCTCTTTTCTGCAAAACATCCACCCTGTAAGTGGGGAAAAGGTCCCCCAAAAAACAGCCTTGAGTGGGAGCTGCCAAATGCACGACCACTCACGGCCGCCACCGGAGGTCCCCAAAGCCTTTTTCAACACAGTAGATAAGTTGGTCATGGCGTTTGTTTGGAGGGGTGTGGCGGAAGATCCCGAGGCTTAGGAAGAAGGAGGAGAAATGTGGGAGGCCTAAGCCTCCTGAACATCCAGTTCCACCACTGGACGACCATCGCAGAAAGAGTACAGGGATGGGTCAAGGAACCGGGAGCACAGTGGGTGAGGATGGAGGAAAGTTCCTGAGCAGAGAGTGCTAGCCACAACCGCACTTCCATACACTCCGCCCAATACTCGAAAAGCCCAGTGGTAGTAGCCATGCTCTAAACGTGGAATCAAATGAGGCAGCACTTCGGACAATGCAGGCACAGACTCCACAGGCAGTAAGGGAATGGGTGACCACCAGGCAGAGCAAGAGAGCTAGGCAGGCAATGCAGAAATATCCTGTGGCCATTCCCCTTCAAAACTGATATACTATTTTGGATACTGTTGAGGGGAATGACCTCTCAGGGGAAAGCAGCAACAGCCAATTTTGTGGCACCACGTTGGTTCTGCTGCTGAGGGGAGGAGTAATGGGAATGTAATATAGGAGATTCGATTGTAAGGAGAATAGATAGGCTTTTCTGTGGCCGCAAACGAGACTCAGGATGGTATGTTGCCTCCCAGGTGCTAGGGTCAAGGATGTCTCGGAGCGGTTACAGGTCATTATGGAGGGGGAGGGTGAACAGCCAGTGGTCGTGGTACACATCAGTACCAACAACATAGGTTAAAAAAGGGATGAGGTCCTGAAAGCAGAATATGGGGAGTTAGGAAGAAAGTTGAGAAGTCAGACCTCAAAGGTAGTACCTCAGGATTAATACCAGTGCCACGCGCTAGTCAGAGTAGAAATAGTAGGGTGTATCGGATTAATATGGGGCTGAAGAGACGGTGTGAGGGGGAAGGTTTCAGAATCCTGGAGAAATGGGACCGGTTCTGGGAGGGGTGGCACCTGTACAAACTGGATGGGTTACACCTGGGCAGGACCAGGACTGATGTCCTAGCAGGGATACTTGCTAGAGGTTGGGGAGTGTTTAAATTAATATGGCAGGGTGATGGGAACTTATGTAAGGATTCAGAACAGGGCGAATCAAGAACAGGAGAAAAAGACAGGAAGGAGATAAGAAAAGTGATAGGCAGAGAAATCAGATAATAACTCTGTCAAAATTAGTAGGGACGGGACAGGGTACATTATACCTTAAGGTTTTGTACCTGAAAGAGCGGACCATTCAAAATAAAATAGATGAATTAGTTGCGCAGATAGATGCAAAAGGAATATAATATCGTTGGGATTACAGGGGCATGGCACCAAGGTGACCAAGGTTGGGAACTAAACATTGAGGGCTATTCAGTTTTTCGGAAGGAAAGACAAAAAGGAAAAGATGGTGGAATTGCATTGTTGATTAAAGAAGATATGAATACAATATTGAGGAAAGATATTGGTACAGATGATGTGGAATCTGTCTGGATTATAATGTGTATTTATCTATGTGTGTATAAATATATGTATAACGTCTGGACCCTTTTCCGGCCGTTTTGCCGTTTTAAATTTGAATCGGATTCGGACGCAAACGGCCGGGCCCGCCTCACTTTGGGGGTAACGGTCGGGGGTAACACCAAGGGAAAAAAAACATTTGTAGGGATGGTATACAGACCACCAAACTGCAGTAGAAATGTTGGGAATTGCATTAGACAAGAAATCAGAGATGCATGTGATAAAGGAACATCTGTGATAATGGGTGACTTTAATCTGCATATAGATTGGGTAAGTCAAATTAGTCATAGTACAATAGATGAGGAATTTCTGACCTGAAAACCTGATTCTTGCACCAGAAAAAAATCAGGGTGTCAGTCCAGGGCTTCCTTCATGTGCTTTGTGTAAGCTTCCCAGCACATTGGTGGTGTTCCCTCACAGTGATTGAACACATCAGTTATGCCTGTTTCTCATAGGGAATGAGAATGTCTCCCACAGTGTACAAAGCTAATGTTGCTATATTTACTTGCTATAAATATGGCAGTCAATAAGGTTGCCCTTCTTTTATCTAGATATTGATATTATATTGCTTTCAGAGTCGCCAGGTATCAAATGATATCGCCACAAGGTTCAACTGGATATCGATCAAAGACCCAATAACCAGTTAGTTAGTTCAAGTTCAATAATACTTTATTTACACCCAAGATTAACTTACGCATGCAACATAAACACTACGAGCTAAACTGCACCTAACAACTATGACAACCTGTACTTAACTTCAGGCACACGGCTTAGGTCAGAGGAACAGTGTCCTTTGTTCGAATCTGGATCGGCTGGATCTGGAGAAGTAACTTTGGTTCAGCTAGGCTTATCCGTCTGGTAGCGAGCGTTGAACTTGGACTTGCTTCTGGTCGTGGTGCTGCAGTTGGAGATGGATGTTGCCGGAGCGCCAGGTCCAAAAGAGACCGAACACATGGCAGTGTCTCTCTTTATCCTTGGGAGGTTTTCGTGCTCTTTTGGGCAGTCCTTAGATTTGGACCCAATTAATTGGGCAGTTCTCGATCACTGCCTTCGATCTGAGCCAATAGAGGCGGGTGCCTTGATGGCTGGGCGTGTCCTAAACAGTCATTGACCTTGCTGTTTGTGCTTCCTGAGTAAAGGGAGTGGCGCCAAAATGTCTGAGCTTGTGTCGGTTACCTGAGTATCAGTCCTTTGTCTTACGGAGATGGATCATTAAAATGTTAATCGGTTGGGGGTTTCGATGCTGTCTGAATTCTCTGCTCACGAATATACATGCAAGCTCTGTTCACGTGAGCTCTTTGCACCTTTGAGGTGTGGCTTTCCCCCCATCCCATCTTCCTCAGCCTCCATTGACACTGAACCTCAAGGATACAGCTCACAAAAGATGCCGTAGGATCAAGAGGTGAAATGTCCCCCACTGCGCTACCATGATATCACCCTCATCATTGAGAGCAAATAAGCTACCCCCAGCCTGACAGGAGGCAGACATTCACAAAAGCTCTGTGAGGATCTATGCACTGTTCCACTGAAAGTCGTCATCTGCAATGTAGGGACTATGGGCATCCCCCAAGCCAAAGGAGCCTTATCACAGAGAATGTCCGCTGCCATCAGTCAGATGGGAAACAATGCTCACATAAGCGATGCTTGAGTGGGCATAATTGCATGACTTGTTTGACTCCAAGCATGTCAATTGAGTTAGATCTGAAACATCTCAACTGACATGTGTTTCCATTAACATTGCCCTTGTCAACATCCGGCTTCCAGAAGCCTTCCCCTCCCCTCAGATTTGAGTGGATCCGTCAATCCGTGATGACTCCTCACCCACACATCACACTGCCTCGGACTTCCCTTCCTGTGTGAGTTGCTTCCAAGTAGCCCGCACCTCAGGCTTCCCTTCCCTCTGTGAGGACCTTCCAAGAGTATTGTGGCCCAGCAGCAGAAGGCATCCACACCAACAGTGCTTTTCACATTCGACAGTTTCCCCCCGATACCCCCCACAGCCAAACCCCCCCCCCCCTCCCGCTCTCCCCCCAGTCTCCCCTGAGTCAACTCGCTGGTCTCTCCCGAGTCAATCCAACTCCCACCACCCCGCCACCCTACGGCCTTCCGCCCAGTACCCTGGAGTCTTCTCTCCAGTCTCCCCAAACTAGATCCCGGGACCCTGGAGTCATGCTCCCCGCCAGTCTCCCCAGACGCTGAAGTCTTCCATCCCAGTGCCATGGAGTCTCCCGCCTCTTTCCCCCGGTCTCCCCCGACTAGGCCTCCAGCACCCTGGCAGTACCCTGGAGTCTTCCCTTGGCAACCCCATTCTGGTCTCTGGTACCCTGGAGTCATTCCCAGCTCAGTACCCTGGAGTGCTCCAACCCTCCTCCCCACCCTGCCCTGGTCTCCCCTGACAAGGCCTCCAACACCCTGGTGTTGCCCATCCTGGTACCTTTGTGTCAACCTCCTGGTTCCCTTCCAATGTTACCCAGTATCCTTCCAGTTTTACTCCAGTTTTCCTCCAGTTTTACCCTGGTCTCCTTCGAGTGCGACCCGTTTGCCTCCGAGTAAAGTCTAGTTGCCCCCGAGCCAAGCCTGGTCACCCCCGAGTCAGATTTGGCACCCCTGAGTCAAGCCTGAGTCAAGCCTGGTCACCCCCAAGTCAGAGTCAAGCCTGGTCACCCTCAAGTCAGTCAAGCCTGGTCACCCCCGAGTCAGATTTGGCACCCCTGAGTCAAGCCTGAGTCAAACCTGGTCACCCCCAAGTCAGTCAAGCCTGGTCACCCCCAAGCCAAGTCAGTCAAGCCTGGTCACCCCAAGTCAGTCAAGCCTGGTCGCCCCCGAGTCAGAGTTGGCACCCCGGGTAAAGCCTGGCCACCCCAAGTCAGAGTCAGTACCCTGAGTCAAGTCTGCAGAGCCCTGACTCAGAGCATATACCTTCAAGTCAGAGGCTATGCCCCCGGGTCAACCCCCTAAAGGCATGCAGCCACTCTGCCAGAGCTGTTTCCCTCAGAGGAATGCCACCGTTTGAAGGCAGCCGTAATTTGCACCGTTAAGACAGCATGCCACCATGCACGAAATGTTTGAGGGGGGAGGGAATGATTCTGGTGTATAGACCTGATAAGAGATGTGAATCTATTATAATGATGTTCCCGACGTTGAACGGTGGGAAATGTGGCCTGTCACTGACAGGGGGTGGGTAGGATCTCAGCAATCTTTCACACCGAGGAAAAACGCGGCTTTGACCTTCTCGCAATGTTTTCTACCCCCATCACCAAACCTGCTCGATGCTATCGGGAGCAGAAAACCCCGGCCTTTGGAGATTTCTCAGAACTGAAATTAGAGAGACTTTGCCCTCTCAAGACTGGGAGAGTAAGGAGAAATTGAAACTGTAAAATAAGATGTTGCAAATAATTTTTATTTACAGCAGTAAAAATGTCGGACAAAGTCCTCTTAACAAATAAAAACAAATAGGCCGGTTCTGATTTAACTATGCACCGTGAAATGCAACTTTGTAGGCAAATTTTACAACTGTGTATTCAGATTCCAAAATATGAAAGTTTTAAACTCCTCCCTGATACACTGTGTAGTGTTAGTGAGGTACCAAACTACGTTTGATTCTCGAGCTGTGTTACCTTAAATGATCTATGTCAGATTAGTGCTTACCATTATGGAACCCATCAGGCTAAGATGCAAAACCAGTTTGTGTTTGTGGTTTCCAATCCTTCCTGCTACCTAGTGACCCCTGCTGGAAATTGTAAGTGTGTGACTTTGGATGGAAATAGAACTGGCTTTGATTCACTGCACAGTCGCACAGCCTATTTTAGCTCACCTACTAAGAATGGCTAATCAGGCATGCCACCGGAGGGTGCCCACTATCCGTAGAATCTTACCCCAGCAAAATTCAGCCCCTTCAGCGGAAGGAAAGAGGACAGATAAACTGGAAAATAACTGCTGAATAGGCACTTTACAAATCCAGAATTCAAACAGTCACATTCTCACGAGTGGCTCATCTAAATCACAAACAGTGGCTGAACCTTCACATGAAAAAACCCATCAGCCTGGTGGAAGACTAATCTTGAGGTTTGGCAGGAATCAAGGGGATCCAATTGGCTGACATTAGAGGAAAATTATCAAGAGAAAATGCAAAGAATCCAATCTCAACTTCAGGATTCCCTGAAAAACTGTTTCATAAAAAGGAAAAAATCTTCATATCGGTGAAGAGATACTGTAGTAAATGTACTGGGAGATTTCCTGAGCTATATCCCACAGTCAGAGCTAATAGGACATACGGGCATAGCATATTACTCAGGGTAAAGAATGAACATTGTAATAGCGGTTCAATGGCACACATCTTTCCATCAGGAAAGGTGACTGACTGACAAGTAAGTGGGCTCTTTAATCGATTTGCTGATTGCATTGCTTCATAATTATGTTCCTCTGCACGGTTGAGGAATGATTCTAATCTTCGCTCTTTGGTACCATCTCATGGTTATTCTTGCAAGATTTAGACGCTGAGACACTTGACATCTCACGGAGTTTGCTAATATGATTTCAAGCTTGTGAATATTCTAGGCTGCTGATATGTTAACTCATCAGATAGTACATAGAACATAGAATTTACAGTGCAGAAGTAGGCCATTGGGCCCATCGAGTCTGCACCGGGCCTTGGAAAGAGCACCCCACTTAAGCCCCACACCTCCACCCTATCCCCATAACCCCATTTAACCTTATTGGACACTAAAGACAAGTTAGCATGGCCAATCCACCTAACCTGCACATCTTTGGACTGTGGGGGGAAACCGGAGCACCTGGAGTAAACCCACGCAGACACAGGGAGAACGTGCAGACTCCTTACAGACAGTAGATAAAGAACAAGATTTTTTCTTGTCAGTCATCGAATCTTGGACCCTGGCACTGTGAAGCAACCATGCTAACCACTGTGCTACTGAGCTGCCCTAATGCATGGAGCTCACCATGTTGGATTGAAAAAAAGTCCCAATTTTGACTTAATCTTGAAAAAGGTCAAATTTCAATGTTGAACCTCTCTGTGGAAACCACTCCCATTTATTTTAACTCTTTCACAAAACAGAAATTGTTGAGGAAGACCATTTACCTCATGAGATCCAATTAGAAGGAACCTCCAGTTCTTCACCACAGAATCCAGCAGTGCCTGAAATGATTCCTGCGTTTTTGCCTCCTCTACTTTTACTCTGGTTGAAGATTCTAGATTAGACTTTCACTGTTTTCTTTTTTGTTGCAAGATTCAACATTCAAATGTTAGACAGAATTTTGATAGACAAGGTAAATGGGGGAGGGGGAGGGTGTGTCAGATGCATAGTGGAGTTGAGACTGTAACCAGATCAGCTGATTGAATGATGCAGCAGGTATGAAGAGCTGAACGACCTCCTCCAGCTCCTAAATCCATTGACCAGAATGAAGGAACGCAGAAGGTACCAAATAACAAGAGGGGTTTTTGTTAAAGGGAAAAGAATGTAAAATGAAACTTAAAATAGAGAATGTGGGGATAATATGGAAAGGAAAAAGCACAGGGCAGAACAAGGAAATATAGATAGTGTAGAGATAAGGGGCGCGATTCTCAGGAAAGATTTCTAAGTGTTGTAGCGAGCGGGAAATGCCGCGAGCATCCCGGCGCTCGGTCCAATGAGGCCGGCAACGCTAGTCAACGTTAATTGGTCCACATTGTGAGGCCCTATGGGCTTCTCGCCACAAATAAAGGCTCGCCAGCTGATTCGCCGGCGCCACACTCGCCAGCCTGCCCACTAACAAGATCGAGCAGCAGTTAAGCTGCACTTGCTCAGCCAACCCCAGCCAGCTCGCAACAATGACGCTTAGGAGACCAGCCCTAAGGTTCGGGGATGATGGCCTAGGAAGGCTACTAGACATCGTGGGGGTCCGGAGGGATGTCCTGTTCCCCCGAGCATCCTGGAGGGTTAGCCAAAGGGTAGCCAATGCTGCCTGGGACGAGGTGGCAGCAGCTGTGAGCACTGGGAGTGTGACTGGAGGACTGGCCTCCAGCGACGAAAAAGGTCAATGGCCTGCACCGGGCAGCACGAGTGAGTCAACACCAACGAGGACCCCGCCCCCCGGACACCTGTCCGCCCCCATGGGAGTATCGACCCCAGAGCTCTCCAAGTGGCCCCCAACCCTCCCTCACACCCCCCTCACACCCCTCCCCCTTTAACTCCCCAACCCTCCCTCACACCCCTCCCCCTTTAACTCCCCCAACCCTCCCTCACACCCCTCCCCCTTTAACTCCCCCAACCCTCCCTTCACACCCCATACCACCACTGTGAACAATGCGTATCGCTAATGATGCCCTCTCTGTGTCTCCTCAGGAAAAGCTCTCCCATAATCACAGGGAGGGGGCCCAGATGGCAGTGGTGTGCCAGACCTAACAATCCTCATGAGGAATCTGCCCTGGAGGTGGCTGGGATGGCCGAGGACAGAGCAGTCACCCACGCGAAGGCTGGCTGACGCCGCAGAGGCGAGGAACCACTGGGTTCCACCTGAGAGGCCTGTCACTTGTGCATTATTATTGCCTTACTGACTGACCAGTGCCTCCCACTGACCACGAGTCCATTCTCCCACAGGTCGTCCAGCCGACGGCACCGGCCCATCCCGGGCGGCACTCCAGGAGACCACCGCGGAGGAGAGCTCAGAGGATGCAACAGTAATAGTCGCGGCACAGCTGTCATCCCTCCTCTCCATCAGCGCAGATACACACACCTCGGTGAGAAACGTTAGTATACAGGCTTCGGGGGCACAATCTGGTGAGCGCCACACTTCTGCTGTTGTACATCAGGATGAGGCAGGAACCCCCAGGTGAGACAGCAGTCGGGGGGCTGCTGGATCCCAGGACCTAGCTGGGTCCCAGCCTAATGCTGAGCCTCTGGAAGTGGGTTACCCAGGGATGATGGAGGCGTTAAGGAGCAGCCGGGACATTCAGAGGGAGATGTCAGCTCCACACATACCTCCTCCCAGACCTCTTTACCTTTACTGTCAGTCAGAACTCAGTGGGTAATACTCCTACCTCTTGATTTCCAAAGTTCTGGGCTCATCTTCTCATTCAGGACTGTAGAACAAAACTCAGGGCTGATACTGCAGTGCAGCACTGCGGTAGTACTGCTCTGTTGGAGGTACCATCTTTCAGATGAGATGTCAGTGAGTCCCAGTTTAACTGCTTGGTTAGAACGGGTTAGGGGGATAGGGTGGAAGGGTGGGGATAAGTAGGGTGCACTTTCCGAGGGCCGGTGCAGCCTTGATGGGCTGAATGGCCTCCTTCTGCACTGTAAATTCTATGATTCTATGAATACTACTAGGTTGGCGACCGCAGAGGAGAGCCTGGTGCACGATGTTGGCACCATTAGAGAAGGTGTCCAAGACATCGCACAGTCGGTGACAGCCATGGCTGAGGGTCTCGACAGAATGTCTGCCTCGCTGGGGCATGTCACCCAATTCCAAGTTGACCATGATGAGGTTCTGTGGGACATGTCCCGCTCTCAAATGGGCATGGCTGAGGCGCAGCGGAGCTTGTCCCAGTCACTGAGGAGCATCGCCGAGGGCATCGACATGGTGGTGCAGACCATGGGGAACCAGAGCTGGCAGAGCCAGATGATGCAGGGGCAGCCAGGGCTCAAACCAGCTGCCTCTCTGTCCCATAGTGAATACCAGGGCCCAATGTGCACCGAACGGGAGGAGGGCGTGTTGGGTGCCAACCCGGACTCGTCCCATGGAGATAGGATGGTGGCCATCAGCTCCCCGAGTTCCACCCCTCTGATGACGATGTGTCTTGCAGCCACTATTCGCCACTATTAGTGGCTAAGTAAAATTAAATAAACATTTTTTAAAAGAGAATAGGTAAAAATAGTGCTTAATTTTAATATCTTAGGCTTGTAGCCTCTATTAATAGTATTAATAATACCTTAATTATGCTGCCTACCAGGGGGAGGGTTGGTAACAACAGCAAAAAAAATAAATAGAGCATTTGAGGATTTCTACCGTGGATTTACAAATCAGAGCCCAGAGAGAAGAGGGAGAGATGGGCGGTTCTTGAATGGTTTGATGTTTCCAGGGGTTGATGAGGAGAGGGGGCAAAGATTGGAGGAGTTGCTAGGGTTGCAGGAGATAATGGATGTGGTAGGGCTGATGCAATCGGGGAAAGCACCGGGACCAGGTGGATTTACGGCCCAGTTATATAAACAGTTTTTGCTGGAACTAGTGCCCCATCTCCTGGCTATGTACAATGAATCAATGGCGCAGGGGGAACTGCCAGCTATGCTCACACAGTATTTCATTGATACCGAAAAAGGATAAAGACCCAACATAGTGTGGGGTTTATAGACCTATCTCCTGCTAAATATAGATGTGAAGGTCTTGGCCAAAGTACTAGCAAGACGTTTGGAAGGGTATGTGCCGGAGGTGATCTCGGAGGAACAAACTGGGTTCGTTAAGGGTCGGCAGCTGACCAGTAATATTAGGTGGTTGTTAAATATAGTAATGACTTTGTCACAGGGAGAGAACTGAAGGTTATTATATCGATGGATACAGAGAAGGCCTTCTACCGGGTAGAATGGAGGTACCTGTTTGAGACCCTGGAAAGATTTGAGTTTGGACCATCGTTTATAGCATGGATATGGTTGGTATATGCCGTACCCACAGCGAGGACAAATGGAATGGACTCGGGGTATTTTAGGTTGGATTGGGGAATGCAGCAAGCATGCGCATTGACACTGTTGTTATTCGCACAGAGGAAGTCCAAAGAGCGGAGGGGTATTGTTAAGGGAGACAGGGAGCATAGAATATCGCAATGTTGATGACGTACTATTATACTTTTCAAACTTGCTGGAGTCTATGTACAGAATTCATCAAAATCTGTGAGGGAAATTTAGGAGGATATTCTGACTGACGGAAATGAGGCTATGACAGGTGAGGACCTTGAGATGATTGTTATCACTAAGGAGGTAGTGATGGGCAAGCTAATGGAGCTAAAGGTAGACAAGTCTCCTGGCCCTGATGGAATGCATCCCAGAGTACTAAAAGAGATGGCTAGGGAATAGTGATAATTTGCCAAAATTCACTAGACTGTGGGTGGTCCCGGCGGATTGGAAATGAGCAAACGTAACACCACTGTTTAAAAAAGGAGGTAGGCAGAAAGCGGGTAATTATAGGCCAGTTAGCTGAACTTCGGTAGTAGGGAAGATGCTGGAATCTATCATCAAGGAAGAAATAGTGAGGTATCTGGGTGGAAATTATCCCATTGGACAGATGCAGCATGGGTTCATAAAGGACAGGCCGTGCCTAACTAATTTAGTGGAATTTTTTGAGGACATTACCAGTGTGGTAGACAACGGGGAGCCAATGGATGTGGTATATCTGGATTTCCAGAAAGCTTTTGACAAGGTGCCACACAAAAGGTTGCTGTATAAGAATAAAGATGCATGGCGTTAAGGGTAAAGTAGTAGCATGGATAGAGGATTGGTTAATTAATAGAAAGCAAAGAGTGGGGATTAATGGGTGTTTCTCTGGTTGGCAATCAATAGCTAGTGGTGTCCCTCAAGGATCAGTGTTGGGCCCACAATTGTTCACAATTTACATAGATGATTTGGAGCTGGGGACCAAGTTTGCAGACGACACTAAGATGAATGGTAAAGCAAAAAGTGCAGAGGATACTGGAAGTCTGCAGAGGGATTTGGATCGTTTAAGTGAATGGGTTAGGGTCTGGCAGATGGAATACAATGTTGACAAATGTGAGGTTATCCATTTTGGTTGGAATAACAGCAAAAGGGATTATTATTTAAATGATAAAATATGAAAACATGCTGCTGTGCAGAGGGACCTGGGTGTCCTAGTGCATTAGTCGCAAAACGTTGGTTTACAGGTGCAACAGATGATTAAGAAGGCGAATGGAGTTTTATCCTTCATTGCTGGAGGATGGAGTTTAAGACTAGGTAGGTTATGCTGCAACTGTATAAGGTGTTAATGAGGTCACACCTGGAGTATTGTGTTCAGTTTTGGTCTCCTTACCTGAGAAAGGACATACTGGTGCTGGAAGGTGTGCAGAGGAGATTAACTAGTTTAATCCCAGAGTTGGGGGGGGGGTTGGATTACGAGGAGAGGTTGAGTAGATTGGGACTGTACTCATTGGAATTTAGAAGGATGCGGGGGCATCTTATAGAAACATATAAACTTATGAAGGGAATAGATAGGATAGATGCGGGCAGGTTGTTTCCACTGGTGGGTGAAAGCAGAATTAGGGGGCATTGCCTCATAATAAGGGGAAGTAGATTTAGGACTGAGCTTAGGAGGAACTTCTTCACCCAAAGGGTTGTGAAACTATGGAATTCCCTGCCCAGTGAAGCAGTTGAGGCTCCTTCATTAAATGTTTTCAAGATAAACATAGATAGTTTTTTGACGAATAAAGGAATAAAGGGTTTTGGTGTTAGGGCGGGAAAGTGGGGCTGAGTCCACAAAAGATCAGCCATGATCTCATTGAATGGCGGAGCAGGCCCGAAGGGCCTGATGGCCTACTCCTGCTCCTCGTTCTTATGTTCCTATAAGCTACATTTGTCGAGGAGTGAGGTACTTCCGCTTAGTGCAAATTTGGGGGTTTTGCCGTTTAAACTGGCCAGGACAAGATTTAGATACTTAATTATACAAGTAACACATGACTGGGGCACAATGCATAAATGGAACTTGTCCAGTTTGGTTGAGGTAGTAAAATGGGATCTGAAGTGGTGGCATTCTCCGCTGTTGTCCCTGGCAGGAAGGATACAGACAGTTATGATTAACATACTACCAACATTTTTATTGTCTTCCAAACCCTTCCAATATTCTTCCCGAAAGCGTTCTTTCATAGGCTGGACAAATTAATTTTAGAGTTTGTGTGGGCAGGTGAAACTCCCAGGATTTGGAAGATCTTTTTGCGAAGAGGGTGGAAGATGGTGTGTGGGGGCGGGGGGGACGTCACTCCCAAACCTATTATACTACTACTGGGCAGCAAATATAGAGAAGTTATATTTTGTTGGGGGGGGGGGAGGAATCAGAGTGGGTTCAGTTGGAGGAGGCCTCCTGTGCGCGATTAAGTGTAAGGGCCTTGGCAGCAACCCCACTCCTGTTCTCTCCAAGCAGATATACTAAGAATCCTTTGGTTGCATCTTTGCTCAGAATATGGAACCAGCCAGGGAAGCACTGTGGCGCAGTGGTTAGCATTGCTGCCTCATGGTGCCGAGGTCCCAGGTTCGATCCCGGCTCTGGGTCACTGTCTGTGTGGAGTTTGCACATTCTCCCTGTGTTTGAAAATGAAAATCGTTTATTGTCACAAGTCGGTTTCAAATGAAGTTACTGTGAAAAGCCCCTAGTCGCCACATTATGGCGCCTGTTAGCGTGAGTTTCGCCCCCACAACCCAGATGTGCAGGGTAGGTGGACTGGCAATGCTAAATTGCCCCTTAATTGGAAAAAAATTAATTGGGTACACTACATTTAAAAAAAAAGAATATGGAACCAACTGAGGCGGCACTTTGGGCTAAGAAGCATGTCGACACTGGCCCCATTATGTAGGAATCATCAGTTTATGCTGGGAAAGATGGATGCAATGTATGGTAGGTAGTACAGGGAAGAGGTAGAACAGTTGAGGGACCTATTTATTGAAGGAAAGTTTGCAAAATGGAGGAATTACTTGTGTAGTTTGTGTTGCCTAGAGGAAACAAATTTAGATACATTCAGGTCTGGAACTTTGCATACAAAGAACTATTCTCGTTCCCTCACCTGCCAACGGACACTACTGGAGAAGTTGTTGACTCGGGTGGACCTAGGGGAGGGAAAGATTGGAGACATTTATAGATGGTTACTGGGAACTGATAAGGCGCCAATGAAGAAATAAGGAAGAAGTGGCAGTTGGGAATCAATCTTGGAGGGTGTTAGGGGGGGGTGGTTTGGAGGGAGATTGTGCACCAAATTAACTCAACTTCATCCTGTGCTAGAACGAGCCTCATTCAGTTCAAGGTAGTGCACAGGACTCACATGATGAGGGCCTGGATGATCAGGATTTTCCTGGAGTTAGAAGATGAGTGTGAAAGGTGCGGGAGGGGATCGGCAAACCATTCGCATATGTTCTGGAAGTGCTTAAAGCTGATGGGTTTCTGGGCTGCAGTGCTTGACACAATATCGGAGTTAGTGGGGGTCAAGCTGGCACCTTGCCCTTTGGTGGCAATCTTTGGGGTTTCAGAGTTTCCAGAGCTGTTGGAGGGGAGGAATGTTGAAGTGTTGGCCTTTGCCTCGCTGATTGCAAGGCGACAAATCCTATTGGTGGTGCAACCGGAGGTTTCGACATGGCTGGGAGATCTGGTTGAATTCTTGAAGTTACAGAAAATTAAATATGCACTCAGAGTGTTGGGAGAAGGATTCTTCTTGTGATGGAAGTTCTTTTTATGTTTAAAAAAATTTAATCTTCAAAGGGTCACGGGTAGGAGGGGGGAATAGGGGCTTATTTTGGGGAGGGGGGAAAAAGGGGGGGAAACATTTTATCAAACTGTTTATAACCTGTTGCAAGTTGATTATGTTTATGAATGTAATTGTGTATTTGAAATAAAATATATGAAACAAATATAAACTGTGTCCCTAGCCCTGCCCTTAGATGATAATTGTAAGAATGGCAAGGAGAATAGTACAATCAAAGCACTCCTCTGACAATCAGCAATTAAGTAGCAAGTAGTAAATTCCTGATACCTAAATGCTGGAACCCACGTGATCTCAGAATTTAGCCAGGATCCAGCTATGGGTGCTGGCAGTCCAGAAATCTATAGTTTAACTCTGTTTCATTAGTTTCTGTTGAGTTTGAGCCTAAGTCCCAGTGTTAAAAGATTATTGTGTCACATAATCCTTTCTTCACAAAGCCCAATATTTATTTAATATGTGGACATTGTAAAATACAAAAGAGGTAACATTTTGCAAGAGAATTTGTTGTACAGTAAAATTTCACAGTTAAAGATGGAGCAGTATGCTGCATACTTCCATGATTCTGTGAAACGTCTTACAAGCAGGTTCAAAATCTTGGTTTCAAATTCTTTTAAGTCTCTAAATAGAAAGATATTTGTAACAGTCACATCTGTACCAACGCCACTGTCTGATTGTCAGTCACAGCAGCTTTGCATTAATATTATCACTGGTGGTACGTGTACAGTACTCCCTCCTCCAACAACACCCTCTAGTGCAAAGGAGCCAAAATCTGCAGCTCAGATCATTTGCAGGACCTGACTTGTAAAATCTGAAGTCAGAGACAGTGCAAAACAGTTCAACCTGGCTGTTCAATGACCTCATAAAGATGTACACAGCCAAAGAAAAATGGGGAAAAATAGCACTCATGGAACATAGGACTCTACATTCGGACTTTTTTCTTGTTATCTTTCTCTTGATAAAAAAGTACTTTTAGGGTGCCGTGGTTAGTTTGGATCGTAGTGCAATTACTGCAAATCTGCAATTGTAGCTTAATTACTTCATCAAATCTCTACACTATTTCCCAAAAGGTACTGATTCATTTCCAAAGCACTGACAGCCAGAATATGTCACCGCCCCCTGAGACCTAGCTATGCACCATTTAACTGCTACACTGTGATCCCCAGTACTATCACGTTTCAGTATGGAATTTATGTAAATAAGGAGAATATCATGATGCTTTTTGTTAAAAGCCTAAAGGGAACACTTGAGTGAATTTTCTCACTGTTGATAAAACAACCTTTCCAACTCCATCAAATTCAGTGCAATGAATTGTCAATAAATTGCAACTTTTCTTAGCTAACTGCTCAATGCAAATTTTCTCTTCATTTCTCTCTGTTTGACTTTCCTTCCATTTATCATGGATAATGACCATTCCATTCAACATTTTTTGTTATCGATGTCATTAATTTTAACCCAGTCATTCTACATTTCACAATTTTATTATTTGAGCTTTAGGTAAAAATCAACAATGAATTCTTCTTGGAAGTCAAAATTTGAACTTACATTCAGTACTAACTTGATAGTACAAAGACATAGGGCATGATCTAATGGCCACATCGCACCCGTGGGGATCTGTGTGAGCTGGTTAGATCACGGGAGAGGCTGAAACCGGGATCCGTGCCGGCGCTGACAGGTTACCGATCTAACCGGACCTGTTGACGGGTTCCGGATCCCACCTAGACGTGGCGAGGTGCCAATTAACACTAAGTGATGCAAATCTCCACGTCGTCAATGGGATGGAACCTCTATCTAACGGCCTCCCATGATCTAACTGGCTCCCCAGCGAGTGGTAACGTGAGCACCCTTTAGCACACCTATTTAAAACGCAAAGCTAGCGTAATGGCTGCTTGTACAGGGGCTGGTTTAGCACAGTGGGCTAAACAGCTGGCTTGTAATGCAGAACAAGGCCAGCAGCACGGGTTCAATTCCCGTACCTGCCTCCCCGAACAGGCGCCGGAATGTGGCGACCAGGGGTTTTTCACAGTAACTTCATTGAAGCCTACTTGTGAAAATAAGTGATTATTATTATTAAGGGGATCAGAGGAGGTGAGTAGCCATTGTCAAAATCGGGCATGCCGCTCAGGGGCACTAGAGCTGCTGTCCCAGTGCTCTGTGGAGGCACGGGGGCCCAGGTGGAGACGGGCCCAGTCGGGGGGCATTGGCGCCATCGGTGAGGGGGGTCCCTCCTGGGCTGGGGAGGGGGCGAGGGCTCAGCCCTGCGGATCCAACAGGCCACCCCCAGATCGTGTAAACACATAACAGGGCAACTTCAGCTGCTGCCTGTCCATCCTACCGAATACCCTAGGACAGAGCACTGTCCATGGCAATATGGTGAAGTTCACTTTAATTCTCTCGGACAGTGGTGGCTCTGGTACACAGCTGAAGGCTATTGTTGCTAAGGAAGTGGCATTGTTAGTTATACGAGCACTTCACAGCCCTCAAGTGGCAGTGTAGGGTATGTCTACTGACTGCTCCTGCTTTGGTTGCACAGTGCCTGCAGGCCTTGTGTTTATTTGCTGCCGCCTTTTCTGCTTCTGTGGCCTAGGGTCAGGCAAGGGGAGGATTGGGTGGTTTGCTACCGGTCTGAAGAAGGGGAAGAGGTGCTCTTTCACTCTTCTTCAATGCTCTGTGTTGGTGTGGCTTTCAGGTAATGATTGTTTCTACCTTGAGAATCTGCCGCTGGGTGCTGCCAGAGGGGGAGAGAGAGGAAGAGTGACTCAAATATTATTGCAACTACCTAGGGGCTATGTGTCTGGCTGCTGCTACCTCTTCTGCTTCTGTGACCTGGAGTCAGGTGAGGGGAGGATTGGCTGGTCTACTACAGATCTGAAGAAGGGGAAGGGGTGCTCTCTCATTCCTCTGTTATGCTCTGTTTTATTGTGGCTTTCAGATAATGGTTGTTCCTGCCTTGAAAGTCTGCTGCTGGGAGCTGCCAGAGGGGGAGAGAGAGGAGGAGTGACCCAACTGCTGTTGCTGCCACTTGGAAACTGTGGGCTGGATTCTCCGCCCCGCCGTGCCACATTTCTGCCCCAACCCGCCGGCGGGATTCTCCGTTACGCCGGCCGGTCAATGGAGTTTCCCATTGTGGGGCAGCCCCAGGCTGTCGGGAAATCCCCTGGAGCCGGCAAAACGGAGAATCCCGCCGGCGGAGAATCCCGCCCAGGGTGTCTGCTTGTGCTGCCACCTCTTTGGCTTCTGTTCCCTGGAGTGAGGAAGGGGAGAGAGTGAGATGCAACTACAGCCAGTGCTGCTGAGGGAGAAGGGTGGCGGCTGATTCAACTGAGCACCTTGCTGAAGGTGTGAAGGACTGTTCTTGCAGCTTGCTGGTGCTTTTATTGTACTGCTAACTGTTCAATGGAAGCCGTGTGTTTGCTTGCTACCGCTTCATTTACTTCTCTGTCCTGGGCAAGGAGAAGGAGGAAGTCAGGTGCCCTGCTGCCAGTGCTTTGAAAAGGGAAGGGTGGCGACCCGGTTCAACTGAGCAACTTCCTGAAGGTATTAAGAACTGCTCTTGCAGCTGTGCGTTTGCTTTCTTCCTCCCCTCATGCTTCTGTAGCCTGGACCAAGGACTGGATGGAGTTGGTGACCAGAAGCCGGTACTACAGGAGTAGAGAGATGGCGGCTCGATTCAATTGAGCAACTTGCTGAAGGTATGAAGGCTTGTCTTGCAGCTTGCAGGTGCTTTTGTTGTACTATTGACTTTTTAATGTTTCATTTTTGGAAGTGTGTGTTTGCTTGCCACTGCCACTTTTACTTCTGTCGTCTGGTCCAAGGACTGGGTGGAGTTAGTGACCAGAAGCCAGTACTACAGGATGAGGAAGGGTGGTGGCTCGCTTCAGCTGAGCAACTTGCTGAAGGTGTGAATTCCTGCTCTTGCATCTTGCTGCTGCTTTTGTTACACTGCTGACTGTTCAATGTTTCATGTCTGGAAGTGTGTGTTTGCTTGCTGCAGCCTCTTTTACTTCTGTGGCCTGGACCAAGGACTAGGTGGAGTTGGTCACCAGATGCTGGTACCACAGGAGGGAAAGGATGGTGGCTTACTTCAACTGAGCAGCTTGTAGGTTGTAAAGAGATACCTTTGTAGATTACTGGTAGCTTTTCGTACTAATGCTTGTTTATGTTTAATGTTCGGAGGCCATGTGCTTGCGATTGTACAGTTGCTGTTTAATGCCCGGAGGCTGTGTGTTTGTTTGCTGCAGCCCCTTTTGTTTCTGTGGCCTGGAGTCTGGAACCACTGCCAGCACTTCTGCCATGCTGTGTGTTGGTGTCACTTTTCCGGTGTGTTGTTCTGCTCACTCCTGAGCAACCTTCCACTGATACGGATCTACTGTTGTTAACTTCCTTTACTGTTGCCTGTTTAATGTTTACCATGTATTTGGTTTTCTTTGTATAACTACACTGTTATAACTTTGTGTTTGTACCGATATTTTGTAGTGAAAAGGTGCCTGTGTGTATGACTTGGTGCTTTTCCCTTGTCGGTTATTGGTTAATATGATATGTGGACTGTTAAGCAGTTTGAGTTATTGTACTGGTGACTGTTTACTGTTTGATGTCTGGAGGCCGTATGTTTATCTGCTGCAGCCCTTTTTGTCTGTGGCCTAGAGTCAAGAAAGGGGTGTTCCTGTGCCATGCTCTGCATCAGTGTGAATTTCCAGTGTATTGTTGAGCTGCCCCCAAGCGACTTTCCATTGATACGAGCGTGCTGCTGGGAGCTGCGGGAGGAGGACAGAGCAGTGGATTGATTTGGATGCTGGCAACGTCCTTGTATTGTTGACTGTTTAATGTTTAACGTGTATTTGGTTTTCTTTGTATAAGTTCACTGTTGTGGCTTTGTGTTTGTACTGATATTCTGTCATGAATAGCTGCCTGTCTGTAAGTCAGCCTTTTCCTTGTTTGTTAATATGATATGTGGACTGTTAAGTAGTTTGCTTTTTATCTTTTCGTGTAATGGTATAAAGGTATTGTTTTTAAAAATTTGTCCAATCAGGGACAATTTAGCGTGGCAATCCACCTACCTTCCACATCTTTGGGTTGTGGGGGTGAGACCCATGCAGACACGGAGAGAATGCTAGGAGCTGGTTTAGCACAGTAGACTAAACAGCTGGCTTGTAATGCAGAGCAATGCCAGCAGCACGGTTCAATTCCCGTACCGGCCTCCCCGAACAAGCACCGGAATGTGGCGACTAGGGGCTTTTCACAGTAACTTCATTGAAGCCTACTTGTGACAATAAGCGATTATTGTTATTATTATTATGTGCCAACTCCACATGGACAGTGACACAAGGCCAGGATCAAATCCATGAGGCAGCAGCGCTAACCACTGCGCCACCATGCCACCCCTATGTAAAGGTGTTGTTGACCATTAATAAACACAATATTCACAAGTGGCTGTGTCGGATGTGCCTGCTCACTGCTCCTGCTTTGGCTGCACAATGCCTAAAGGCCTGGTGTTTGTTTGCTGCCGCCTCTTCTGCTTCTGTGGTCTGAAATAAGGCAAAGGGAGGATGTAAACAGGCATACTACCACTCCTCTGCTATGCTCTATGTTCGTGTAACTTTCAGATAATGATTGCTACTGCCTTTGAGAGTCTGCTACTGGGAGCTGCCTGATGGGGAGAGAGAGAGGTGGAGCGTCTGAATGCTGCTGCAGCTACTTGGAAGCTGTGTGTCTGCTTGGTGCCACCACTTTTGCTTCTGCGGTCTGGAGTAAGGAAGCTACTGCCTGTGCTGATGAAAGAGCAGGGTGGCGGCCCGATTCAACTGAGCAACTTGCTGGAGGTATGAAGAACTGGGACCTTTGTTGTATTGTTAACTGTTCCATATTCCATGTCTGGAAGCCGTGTGTTTGCTTGCTACTTCCACTTTTAATTCTGTGGTCTGGACCAAGGACAGGGTGGAAGCCAGGTGACCTGCTGCCGGTACTGCAGGAGGGAAGGATGGTGGCCTGATTCCATTCAGCAACTTGAAGGTCTTAGAGAAATGCCTTTGCAGATTGCTGGTGGTTTTATTGTGCTGGTGACTGTTTAATGTCTGGAAGCCGTGCAGTCTACCTGTGACTTTTTGTACTGTTTCTGTTTAATACCCATGTATTTGCTATTATACTATTTACTGTTTACGGTTTGATGTCTAAAGGGGGAATCTCTGAGGCTGGAGCATCCCTTCCTGATGTACTGAACAAGTTCTATGCCCGCTTTGAACAGTCAGCCAATACATCAGTGCCACCCGCAACAAAAGCCTTGGACACACCCACACCCACTATTGCAGCCTCGGAGGTAAGAGCTGCCTTCTTGAAAGTAACCCCGTGGAAAGCAATGGGCTCCGACGGAGTCCCTGGGCGAGCATTCAGAGCCTGCACTGACCAGCTGCCGAATGGATTCGCAGATATCTTCAACACCTCACTTCTCCGCTCCGAGGTCCCTATCTGCTTCAAGAAGACCACCATAATACCAATACCAAAGAAGAACAAGGTAGCGTGCCTCAATGACTACCGACCGGTGGCCCTGACATCTGTTATCATGAAATGCTTCGAGCGGCTAGTCATGAGATGGATCAACACCAGCCTCTCAGATTGTCTCGATCCATTGCAGTATGCCTACCGCGGCAACCGATCCACAGCAGATGCTATCTCTCTGGCCCTCCAATCAACTCTCGAACATCTCGACAACAAGGAGACCTACGCCAGACTGCTGTTCATAGACTACAGCTCCGCTTTCAACACCATTATCCCGACAAGACTAATAACCAAACTCTGCAACCTTGGACTTGATCCTTCCCTGTGCAGCTAGATCTTTGACTTCCTCACCAACAGACCGCAATCTGTCAGGATAGGTAACAACATCTCCTCCACAATAATCCTCAACACCGGGGCCCCACAAGGACGTGTGCTCAGTTCTCTACTGCACTCCCTGTACACTGTTATGGGCGAGGGTTTCGAAAACTCCAAAGTATATGATGGAGTTCACCTGACCCACGACTTTTAATAGATTTGGATTATGGAGAGCACAAGCGTCCACCCTCCAGGTGTTATGCAACAAAGATCTTAAGTATTTTTAAAACAAAATAATGTTTATTCTATGAACCCAGTTAACATTTTATGAACACACAGTAAACATCCTATCAACTACCAACACAAGTAACCCCACATATACAATACTCTATAGGTAACCCTTAATACCTTCCTAGCAACATCCATAAGTTAAACCCTTTTTGACAAAGACAGCAGGTTTAAATTCTCTTCAGAAACAGGTATTACTTTGAAATCATCAAGTGAGCTGAAGACATTCTGTAGCTCGTAGAGAGAGAGATCATTACACATTTGCTTGCTTTGAATACAACTCTCCAACTGAAAGCAAAACTAAACACAGAGCCAAAAAGAGCTTTCAGCTCCACCCACACAATGACATCACTGCAGCCATTTGATGAACACCCATTTCTTAAAGGTACATCCGCATGACAACACACATGACTGTGTGGCGAGCTTCAACTCCAATTCAATCTATCAGTTTGCAGATGATGCGACTGTGGTGGGTCGTATCACAAACAACGACGAATCAGACTACAGAAGACAGAAAGATCACTTGGTTGCATGGTGTACCGAAAACAACCTCTCTCTAAATGCTGAAAAGACGAAGGAACTGATCATCGACTTCAGGAAGTGTAGCACGACACCCCCCCTCCCACCCCACCCCCGGTCTACATCAATAGCTCCGAAGTAGAGATGGTCAATAGCTTTAAGTTCCTGGACCAGTCTGTCCTGGTCCACTCACATTGCTGCAACAGTCAAGAAAGCCCAACAACGTCTCTACTTCCTACGGAAGCTAAAGACATTCGGCATGTCTGCATCGACTCTCACAAACATCTACCCAGATATGCCATAGAGAGCATCCTATCCAGCTGTATTGCAGCTTGGTATGGCAACTGCTCGGCCCAAGATCGCAATAAACTGCAGAGTATGGTGAACTCAGCCCAACGCATCGCACAAGCTTGGCATCCTCCCATTGATTCTGTTTACACCTCCCGCTGCCTCAGAAAGGCAGACAGCATCGTTAGAGACCCTCACACGCAGGCTTTCCCCTCTTCCAGACCCTTCCATCAGGCAGAAGATACAGAAGTCTGAAGACCCACACATCCAGACATAGGAACAGCTTCTTCTCCACAGTTACTAGACTCCTCAACGACTCTCCCTTGGACTGATATGTTCCCTGTAAGAACACTTTTCACAATGCCCTATGCTGCTCTTGTTTGGCCTTGTTCTGCACTGTAACTAATCACTATTTGTTGATGCACCATTGTCAATATACTCTGTCCATTATTCTTTTGTCTGCTATGTATGTACTGTGTACGTTCCCTTGGCCGCAGAAAAATACATTTCACTGTACTTTGGTACACATGACAATAAAAATCAATCAATCAATCAAGGCTACGTGTAGCCATTTTTGTTTCTGTGACCTGTAGTCCAGAACCTACTGCCAGTGCTGGAGTGGGAGAAGGAGTATTCTCTTGGTTTTCCGCCATGCTCACTCACAGTGAGACTTTTCCGGTATATCGTTATGCTCACCCCTGAGCGGCTTCCCACTGATGCAGGTCCATTGCTGGAACTGCAGGGCCGGGGACAAATTGTACTGTTGACTGTTTACTGTTTGATGTCTGGAGGCTGTGTGTTTGTCTGCTGCATCCCCTTTTGTCTGAGGCCTGGAGTCCGGAAAGGAGTGCTCTCTCAATCTTCTGCTATGCTCTGCATCAGTGTGACTTCTTGGTGTATTGTTGCATTGTCCCCGAGCGACTTTCCACTGATGCGAGTCTGCTGCTGGGAGCTGCGGAAGGAGGAGAGAACGGCAGGTTGATTCAGCGCTGGTAACTTCATTACACTGTTTAATGATTAATTTGAATCTGTTTTTCTTTCTGTAAATCCATTTTGTTGCTTTGTGTTCGTGCCAATATTTAGCAATGAACAGGCACTTGTGTGTATGGCACAGTGCCTTTTCCTTGTCGGTTAATGGTTAATGTGATATGTGGACTGTTAAGTTGTTTGTTTTTATTCTTTTGTATAAAGGTTTTAGGTGGGATTCTCGGTTGGCCGACGTTGGAATTGGGAAACGCGATTGGGTGGAGAATCGCACGTGAGGTGAAATTCTTGGCTGGCACAAAGTGCCCTACAAAATGCCATGCTCCCGTGCCTTGATAGCGGCGTCAATGCATTTTACTCCGTACGTACAGTGAACGCCATTGGCATGTCATTGGCTTGCCTGACCCAGTATTCTTCGGAGCCTCAGCGATGCTCCACCTCTGCTGGGAGGAATTACCGACGGTGAGTTTCACTTGTGGTTTTAAAAATAGGAGGCTTCTGCCAAGGCTGTGTGGGGTGGGAGGGGGGGTGGCCGGGAGGTGGGCCGTCGGGGGTTAAAGGGCACTGATATGTTGGGTGTTCTGGATCACATACAGGTCACCAACACTTGAAGTAGTGCAACACTATTTTATTGAAAGGTTAACTATTTAAACGTACTTGAACTGTGGGTAAATACGATACTAGCTTTAACTAAAGACCTTTACCTTGTCCTAACCAGTTGATGCACTCAGCACATGGTGAATGTCTGTGTTGCAGGCTGTGAGCTCTGTGCTCCTAGCTAGCTGCTACTCGAATGAGCGGGAACTCTGGTGCCCCCTGTCTTTATAGTGTGTGTGCTCTCACTGGTGATTGGCTGCGGTGTTGTGTATGTTGATTGGTCCCACTGTGTGTCATCAGTGTATCATCAATATACTGGTGTATATTATGACATTCCCCCTTTTATATTAAAAAAATGTGCCTGCGTGACAATAAGTAGTGTGTGGTGAATGTTCCTGACTATGTGTGTGCGAAATATTTACAGGACTATGTACATAAAAACTAAGCTATTTACATGGGAAGGTGCCTGGTGCAGAAAAAACAGTGTCACACAAATAACGAGATGAACACTATATACAAACCACTTGAACGATTAAGCGGAAGAACAGAACAGACCAGAAAGTCCATTAGTCCACAAAGTTCACAAATTAAGTCTCTGAGGTGGGCGACGAATTATGGTTGACCGCCTCAAGGGTGGGTCAGGAGCCACCGGCTGAGAAGCGGGCTGGGCCATGGCAGAGTGAGGAGGATGCAGAGTGACCGGAATCTCCGCATAGACCAGGTCAGGGACAACAGGAGGGCGTGGCACTGGCGGAGGATCACGTAGCGAGCGCGGAACGAGACGATGGGCACGTCGATTACGGCGCAGAATGGAACCATCCGGTAGACTAACCAGGAACGAGCGGGGAGCCACCTGCCGAAGAACCACAGCAGTTGCAGACCAGCCACCCTCCGGAAGATGGATACGGACGTTGTCACCTGGAGCCAGAACAGGGAGATCAGCTGCACGGGAGTCATGAGCCGCCTTGTGCTGTGCACGAGACAGTTGCATTCGTTGTAGGACCGGAACGTGGTCAAGGTCTGGGACGTGAATGGACGGCACTGTCGTCCTCAGGGTGCGACCTATGAGCAGCTGGGCTGGCGACAGGCCAGTGGACAGTGGGGCCGAGCAATAGGCCAGCAGGGCGAGGTAGAAGTCGGATCCCGCATCGGCAGCCTTGCAGAGGAGCCGTTTGACTCTGTGGACGCCCTTCTCTGCTTTGCCATTGGATTGGGGGTACAGGGGACTGGATATCACATGCACAAAGTTGTACCTCCTGGCAAAGTTGGACCATTCCTGGCTGGCGAAACAGGGGCGGCCATTGTCCGACATCACAGTGAGTGGGATGCCGTGACGAGCAAAGGTGGCCTTACAGGCACGGATGACTGCAGACGATGTGATGTTGTGCAAACGTACCACGTCCGGGTTGTTTGAAAAATAGTCTACAATCAGAACATAGTCCCTGCCCAGCGCGTGGAATAGGTCGATGCCGACCTTGGACCAAGGGGACGTGACCAACTCATGGGGCTGTAGGGTCTCACGTGGTTGGGCCGGCTGGAACCGCTGACAGGTGGGGCAGTTGAGCACTGTGTTGGCGATGTCGTCATTGATGCCGGGCCAGTACACTGCCTCTCGGGCCCGTCGGCGGCACTTCTCCACGCCAAGATGGCCCTCGTGTAGCTGTTCCAAGACAAGCTGGCGCATGCTGTGTGGGATGACAATGCGGTCCAGTTTCAGGAGAACACCATCGACTACCGCCAGATGGTCTCTGATGTTGCAGAACTGCGGGCATTGGCCCTTGAGCCACCTGTCTGTTAGATGGCGCATGACGCGCTGTAGCAGGGTGTCAGCCGCAGTCTCGCGGCGAATTTGGACGAGGCGTTCATCCGTGGCCGGTAGATTGGAGGCCACGAAGGCCACATGGGCGTCAACCTGCCAGACAAATCCCGCTAGGTCACACGGGGTGTTGACTGCCCTGGACAGAGCGTCAGATATGATCAGGTCTTTGCCCGGGGTGTATACGAGCTAGAAGTTGTATCGCCGGAGTTTGAGCAGATGCGCTTGAGGCGAGGCGTCATGTCGTTCAAGTCTTTTTGTATTATATTGACCAGCGGGCGCTGGTCGGTCTCGACGGTGAATTGGGGAAGGCCGTACACATAATCATGAAACTTGACGACACCGGTCAAAAGGCCCAGGCACTCCTTTTCTATCTGCGCGTAGCGCTGTTCCGTGGGGGTCATGGCACTTGACGCATATGCAACGGGGGCCCATGATGAGGCCTCATCGCATTGCAGGAGCACTGACCCAATGCCAGATTGGCTGGCATCGGTCAAAATTTTTGTCTCTTTCGCTGGATCAAAAAAAGGCCAATACCGGGGCCGTGGTAAGTTTGGTTTTAAGTTCTGTCCATTCGCGCCCGTGGGCAGGAAGCCATTGGAAATCTGTCGTCTTCCTGACCAGGTTCCTGAGAGCTGAGGTATGAGAGGCGAGGTTAGGGATGAACTTCCCTCGGAAGTTGACCATGCCCAGAAATCGGAGGACCGCCTTCTTGTCCTCTGGCTTTTTCATGGCTGTGATGGCAGCCACCTTGTCCGCATGCGGCCGCGCACCCAACTGGGAGATGTGGTCCCCTAGAAACTTGAGTTCCTTCTGGCTGAAGGAGCATTTGGCTCTGTTGAGGCATAGGCCCTGCTCCCATATGCGTTTGAACACGCGCTGGAGGCAACTGTAATGCTCCTGCGGGGTGGTGGACCAAATGATTATGTTGTCGACATAGACGCGAACACCTTCAATGCCTTCCATCATTTGTTCCATGATCCTGTGGAACACTTCTGACGCCGATATGATCCCAAACGGCATCCTGTTGTAACAATATCTGCCAAAAGGGGTGTTGAAGGTACACAGTTTCCTGCTGGATCTGTCTAGTTGAATTTGCCAGAATCCTTTCGAGGCGTCAGGTTTGATGAAGAGCTTGGCACGAGCCATCTTGTATGTGATCTCTTCGCACGGGGGTTGGGTAATGCTCCCTCATTATGTTGCGATTCAGATCCTTTGGATCAATGCAGATTCTGAGCTCGCCAGAAGGCTTCTTCACGCACACCATGGAACTGACCCAGTCGGTTGGTTCCGTCACTCTGGAGAGCACACCTTGGTCCTGGAGGTCCTGCAGTTGCTGCTTGAGGCGGTCCTTGAGGGGTGCTGGGACTCTGCGAGGTGCATGCACCACAGGCATGGCGTTCTGTTTGAGTAGGATCTTGTAAGTATATGGAAACGTGCCCATGCCTTCGAAGACGTTGCGGTGCTGGTTGATGATGGTGTTGAGTTGCGCCCTGAAGTCAGCAGCCTGGAAGGCAGACGCATCTTCAGGAGAGAGAGAGTGAACTCTTTGAATGAGGTTTAGCAGCTTGCACGCCTGTGTGCCAAGCAGAGAGTCCTTCGAGGAGCCCACGATCTCAAAAGGAAGGATGGCTTTGCGTGATCTGTGCATCACTTCGAGTTGGCATGAGCCGGTAGCAGGAATGATGTTGCCATTGTAGTCCAATAGCTGGCAGGTCGATGGAAGAATGGTTGGTTTGACACGAAGGCTTTGGAAAGTAGACCACGCCATGAGATTGGCAGAGGCACCAGTGTCCAGGCGGAATCGTAGTTGGGACCGGTTGACCGTCAGGGTGGCACACCACTCTTCGTCTGGATCGATGCTGTATACCGACAGTGGCTGGTGTCTTTGCTTCGGGGACAGCCTGTTTTTTGTTACGACACCGACTCGAAAAGGCGCCTTCCGGTCCTCGGTGTCACTCCTGTGCGGGAGGTCGGAATCGGACTCGGTGACCGTGGGTTGAATTGCCCGAACATTCCTGCGAGGCTGGCTGAAGCGATATGAATTGGAAGGCTGAGCTGCTCGACAGCAGGCAGCATAGTGGCCAAGTCTTCCACATCGTCGGCATTGTCGAGATTTTGCAGGGCATTGCCGCTTTAAATGGGCGGAGCCACAGTTGCTGCATGTCGTGACGTCAGCACGTTCGTTGCACCACCGCGCATGCGCGGTGCGGTCATGCGTGGTGCACACCTGGGCATTATGTTCCTCCACGTCGCCGTCCCGTCGTTTGGTGCGTACAAGCGCGTGAGTCCGCGAAAAGCTCGCGAAATGGCCACCCTCATCTAGGCTGAGGCCCTGGAAGTGCTCAATCACTTGGACCCGTTCTGCCTCGTGGGGACCTTGCCGCGCCGTTTCAGCCGCTTGTGTATGGGAGTACCGACTGGTGGTATTTTCATGTAAGACACAGGTCTCGATGGTGGTCGCTCGGGTGAGTTGCTTTACTTTGAGGAGCTGCTGACGTAGGGGGTCCGACTGAACACCGAAAACGATCTGGTTGCGTATCATGGAGTCGGAGGTGGGCCCGTAGCTGCAAGATTGCACAAGGATGCGGAGGTGCGATAGAAAGGATTGGAAAGCTTCATCCTTACCCTGAAAACACTGCTGGAACGCATAGCACTCAAAACTTTCATGCACCTCTACACTGCAGTGAGTGTCAAATTTGAGGAGAACCATCTTGAACTTCGTCTTGTCTTCGTCATCTGCAAAGGTGAGAGAGTTGAAAATGCGGATGGCATGGTCCCCGGCCGTGGAGAGGGGAAGAGCAATCTTTCTGGTGTCCGAGGCACACCCCCTGTCCGTGGCTTCGAGGAAGAGCTGGAACCGCTGTTTGAAAATCTTCCAGTTGGCCCCGAGGTTGCCGGCAATGCGGAGTGGCGGCGGCGGGGGGCTGATGTTGTCCATGTTGCAGGATGACGGAATGCTGGCGGAAGGCAGATCACTTGCAGGTAGGTCTAAGAAGTGCTAGTATGCAACCACTCCTAGTATCATGATGTGTTGGGTGTTCTGGATCACATACAGGTCACCAACACTTGAAGTAGTGCAACACTATTTTATTAAAAGGTTAACTATTTAAACATACTTGAACTGTGGGTAAAAACGATGCTAGCTTTAACTAAAGACCTTTGCCTTGTCCTAACCAGTTGGTGCACTCAGCATGACGAATGTGATATAAAATAGTTACTTTAGAGATATTAGTTAATGTAATGTAGAGGTAGGCCAGTCTAATTCTGATGAGTTCACAGACAAAGGATTTCAGACCGCATGGCAAAGCAGGAAGAGGTGTGTCCACCAAGGAGGAGAAAAGGATGCTGGGTAATAGGGGCCAGAGGAAGGGATTGGAAGTGAGCCAATCAGAATAGATCAACAGGTCAGGACTGATATAGGATGACCTATGGGCACCGTGTATGTGAAACCTGATGCCATTTGAATGTATCAGTACAGACTCCTTTGTTCCACATCCTCACTTGATTCCAGAAGTCTACGGAGCAGGATGTGCTTCGTGCTCCTGAGAATTGAGGAAAGCTTGCAAGCTAAATAAAATAACTAATGCTGTACCTGCAAATCCATCTCGACTTTTATGGAGGCCAGACTGACGGGTAAAGAAACTTGGGATTCTACAAGCACATGGTGAATGTCTGTGTTGCAGGCTGTGAGCTCTGTGCTCCTAGTTAGCTGCTACTCGAATAGGCACGGAACACCATTGCTGCAGCCTGCAAGGCAGCCATGTGGCTGCGTACGCCACTAATGCGCACTGTGAGCTTAGTGCCACAGGTCGTATGTGTGTCCCCCCTGGCCACCCTCCTAGGTACGCCCTGGCCCCAGTTGAGCCATCAATGGGATGGGTATGCTCCAGAGCAACCAGTGCCATCTTGTTGGCTGGGATGAGTGTGTGTGGGGAGTGGAGTGTTAATATGTGGCTGCAACTTGTCAGCCTCTCGAATGTCAATCCTGACCCCGGTGAATCGGACACCGTTTTTTCATTGGAATAACTTATCTTCCAGGTGGAGCCAGTGCTAGCCCATTAATGCTTCTGGAATTGCTCCAGGATCAGCTGTCATAGAAATCCACCGATTCTGTCCCGGTGTCAACCCTTATTCTCTGAAACAGAGAATCCTGCCCGTTGTTGACTGTTAATAAACAAAATATTTTCAAGTGGTTGCAGGTTGTGTTTGCTGCTTGCTCCTGCTGGTAGAATCAAATGCCTGAAAGCCGTGTGTTTGTATGCTGCTCCCTCTTCTGCTTCTGTGGCCTGGAGTAAGGGAAGAGAGGCTGTAACATGACCTGCTACCAGTGCTGGAGAGGGAGAAGGGGTGCTCTTTCGTTCCTCTGCTGTGCTCTCCGTCTGTGTGAGTTTCCAGTGTGATTATTCCCACCTTTGAGGGTCTACTACCAGGAGCTGTGGAAGCAGAAGAATGAGGCAGAGTGATCTGAATGCTGCTGTGGCTGCCTGGAGGCTGTGTCCTTATTTGTTCCCATCTCTTTTACTTTTGTGGCCTGGAGTGAGGAACGGGTGGATGTACGATGACCTGTTACAAGCGCTGGTTAGGTGGAAAGGGTGCTCTTTCTCTCTTCTGGCATGCTCTGCATCAGTGTGACTTTCCGGTGTGATTATTCCACCTTTGAGGGTCAACTGCTGGCGGCTGTGGAGGGGGAGAGAGGGGCGGACTGCTCTGACCGGACACTTAGTGAAGGTGTTGAAGAAATACTTTTGCAGATTGCTGGTGACTTGATTGTATTGTTGACTGTTTAATGTTTCATGCCTGGAGGTTGTACATCTGTTTGCTGCCGACTCTTTTGCTTCTGTGGCCTGCAGTGAGATATTTCATTGTATTGTTGACTGGTTAATGTTCCAGTATGTTTAGTTTTCCTTGTATAAATGCACTGGTACAGCTTTGTGTTTGTACTGATATTTTGTAGTAAAAAGGTGTGGTGCAGTGTATTTTCCTTGTTGGTTTATGGTTACTGTGCTATATGGACTGTTGAGTAGTTGTTTTCATCTTTTTGTGTGAAGGTACTATTGGCCGTCAATGAATAAAATGTTCTCAAGTAGATTCCCATGAGTAGACATGCCATGTCGCAGGCGAGTGTTACTGCCTAGCATCTCAGTCAGACTGTGAGGCCTGGACACTTTGCCTGAACACTGGAGGGGTCAACACCACAGAGGCAGCAGCCAACAATCAAACACCATAGAGCAGGGCCTCAGCACTGGGGATATCCCCACAACCAGAGTGTGTGGATCATGGAGGAAGCCTGAACCTGGACCAAGTTGTGTTCTGGGTAGGGGTCTGGGATCCGGGGTCTGGGTCCGGTGCCTAGGGGCCCCTGCTGTGGCCAGTGGCGTGGGTGCTGGGCCGGGGCATTGGATGGCACCCTGAGAGAAGGCAGGGAGTGCAACAGTGGGGAAGGCTTGGGGGACTCGAGGGTCCCGGGGTGGAAGCCACAACTGATTGTCGGGTTCTCACCCTCTCCAATTCCTTACAGATGTCACATCATTGATGGTATTGCGGACCCCACAGCAGCTACCCTCGTGGTGCTGTTGGCAGTGCAGGGGGCCAGACACCGGATAATGCAGCGGCAGCAGCGCCGCGGAAGGCTTGAGGCGGCAGCCCGTGTGCAGGGGCCCGCCCCACACCCTGAGGACTCATCAGCTCATCAGACCGGGGAGGGACCCAGAGGGGGTGGGTGGTGACAGCCCAAGGTGTACAAGCCTTGTTGGTCGTTTGATGAGATGTTGGACAGCAGGAGGCTCTACCTCAACAAGGCGATGGTGTAGAACCTATACTATGCCCTTGCATACTTGGCAATCCGTGGAGAAAGAGGCCACCCACTTCCGGTGTCTGTGAAGGCCACTGCAGCCCTGAATGCCTACACTTTGGGTTCATTCCAGGGCTCAAGTAGGGACTTCTGCGGCATTTCACAGCCTAGAGCCCACAAACGCATCCGTCAAGTCACAGATGCCCAGTTTGGCCGGGCAGCTGACTACATAAGCTGACCAAGCCCAACAAGATGCCCAGGTAGCAAAATTATCCGCCATCACCAGGATGCTCTAGGTCCAGGGGTAATCTTGCGTGTACTGAGCAGTCCGGGAGTGCTCTTTATCAATAGGAAGGGGTTCCACTCCCTGATCGTTCAACTCGTGTGCGACCACCTCCTCCGGATCATGCATGTGTGTGCACACTTCCCAGGTACAGTGCACAATAGCTACATCCTGGGGCAGCCGGAGATCCCTGCCGTCTTTGAGTAACACCCTAGGACGACTGGTTGGCTCTTGGTGGATAAGAGGTACCTGCTGAGGTCCTGGCTAATGACACCAGAATGGAGACCAGACACCAAAGCGGAGACCTGATTTAACGAGGCCCATGTGGCCACCCGTCATTGAGCGGTGCATTGGACAAAATTTTTTCCAATGCCTGGACAGCTCTGGTGGTGCACTACAGTGCACCTCCCAGAGGGTTGTTCGCTTTGTGGTGGCCTGCTGTGGCCCTCCACAACTTGGCACAGCAGTGGGGCAATGTGCTGGCGGTGGGGGAGGACGGACTTGTGGCCTAGTCTGCGATGTGTTAAGTAAGTTGGTTCAACGTTGACTGCAACTGGATGCAGTGAAACTAGAAACAGGCTTCTGACACAGGAGATGGTCTAACACTGTTTTATTGAACTTCCTGATTGCTGTACATAGTCTGCTGTGAGTTGACACTCTATCAATCTAACTGAAATCCTCCTACTGGCTTGAGCAGACTAACTCTCTACCTCATGGTGATAGTGATCACTGGCTTGTGCACTCTTACTGTCTCAGTAGCTGTGTACTGTAAAGAGAGGGAGAGTCTTAATGCCCTGTGTGCTTTATAGTGGTGGTGTCCTGTCTGGTGATTGGTTGTTATGTGTTGTGTGTGTTCATTGGTTATCCTGTGTGTCAATCACTGCCTGTCTGCATCTCATTATATACATGAGTGGATATTATGACATCTCCCCTTTTTGAAGTAAATTTTGGAACGTGGCGATATATATACATGCATGATTATATACAAGTGGTGAGTGAATGAACATATGTACATGGGAAGGTGTCTATCGTGCAGATACAGAGCAAACTGAACATAATTTACAAGATTTAAGTCTATAGATTCAGTCTTTGTGGCGGGCGACAAATTCTCGTTGATCGCCTCAGAGGTGGAGGGGGGGACGCTGGCACTTGGACAGGCGGGATTGCTGCATGTCGGTGGCCTCATGGAGAGGCGGGATCGCTGCCAGATCGGTGGCCTCGTGGTGCGAAATGTCCGGAGGAGGCATGATGACATGCGGAGAAGTGCGGCCAGGCAGTGGACAGGGAACTTTTCGTAGAGCCCTCCTGTTGAGCCGTAGAATGGAGCCATCAGCTATTTGGACAACGAAGGACCTGGGGGCAGCCTGCCTGATGACAATAGCTGGGGCTGACCAACCTCCCTCAGGCAACTGGACGCGAACAACATCGTCTGGAGCCAGCGCAGGTAGATCCTTGGCATGAGCATCATACGTGATCTTCTGCTGGTCCCTGGATCGCTGCACTTTCTGCAACACCATGAGGCGGTCAAGGTCTGGAACATGGATGGCTGGAACAGTCGTCCTCAGGTTGCGGTTCATGTTGAGCTGCGCCGGAGACAAACCAGTCGACAGAGCGGTTGCCCTGTATGCCAACAGCGCCAGGTTGAAGTCTGAGGCTGAGTCTGCAGCCTTGCACAGCAACCGCTTGACAATATGGACCCCTATTTCGGCCTTCCCGTTTGATTGTGGGTAATGGGGACTGGATGTGATGTGACTGAAGTGGTAGGATCGTGCAAAGTCGGACCACTCTTGGCTGTAGAAACATGGGCCGTTGTCACTCATTACTGTGAGTGGTATGCCGTGCCTGGCAAACGTCTCTTTGCAGGCTTTAATCACTGACTTGGACATGAGGTCCGACAGTTTCACCACTTCTGCATAGCTGGAGAAGTAGTCGACCAAGAGCATGTAATCACGCCCATTTGTGTGAAAGAGGTCTATCCCCACCTTGGACAATGGAGAAGTCACGATCTCATGCTGTTGCAGTATTTCCTTGGGCTGAGCTGGTTGAAACTTCTGGCATGTTGTTGGCAATGTCCTGGCTGATGCCAGGCCAGTAGACTGCCTGCCAAGCTCTGCGTCGACATTTTCCGACCCCAAGGTGACCCTCATGGATCTGTCTGAGCACCATGGCTTGCATGCTTTGGGGAATGACGATTCTATCTAGTTTAAGAAGGATCCCCTCGACAACCGTTAACTCGTCCTTAACGTTGAAGGTCTGGGGGCACTGCCCCTTTTGCCAGCCATGGGCAAGGTGTTGCATCACGCGCCGCAGTAGAGGATCTTTGGCAGTTTCTTCGAGTATCTGGACAACTCGTTCATCAGTGGCTGGGAGGTTGCTGGCACACAACTGCACCTGTGCCTCGATGTGGTGAATGAAGTCGCCCGGTTCACATGGCATGGTGATGGATCGGGATAGGGCATCCGCGACGATCAGTTCCTTGCCCGGTGTGTAGACGAGTTTGAAGTCATATCGGCGGAGACGAAGAAGAATTTGCTGCAGTCGAGGTGTCATGTCATTTAAATCCTTCTGGATTATGTGGACTAAAGGCCTGTGGTCTGTTTCCACCGTGAACTTCGGCAGACCGTATACGTAGTCATTTAAATTGACTATTCCTGTCAGGAGACCAAGACACTCCTTTTCGATCTGGGCATACCGTTGTTCGGTCGGAGTCATGGCCCTGGTGGCATATGCCACTGGAGCCCAGGACGAGGAATCGTCTCGCTGGAGGAGCACCGCCCCAATGCCATCCTGGCTTGCGTCTGTGGATATCTTGGTATCCTTGGTTGGGTCAAAGAACACCAGTACTGGGGCTGTGGTGAGCTTCGCCTTCAGCTCAAGCCACTCCGCTTGATGTGCGGGAAGCCACTGGAACACTGTCGACTTTTTAACGAGATGCCGGAGGGCCGTGGTGTGGGATGCCATGTTGGGAATGAATTTTCCGAGAAATTTTACCGTCCCGAGGAAGCGGAGGACCGCCTTTTTGGCCTCTGGGGTCTTCATGGCATTGATTGCCAGCACCTTGTCGGCATCAGGTTGCACACCTTGCTGTGAAATGTGGTCAGCTAAAAACCTGTTGTGGACCGCCCAAACGAGCATTTGGCCCTGTTGAGCTGGTGGCCATTTTCATGAATCCTCTGGAAAACCTGTTTGAGGCGAGCAATTGATCCTCGGGCGTTGTGGACCAGATGGTCATGCCGTCCACATAGACTCGCACCCCCTCGATGTCCTCCATCATTTGCTCCATTATGCGATGAAATACTTTGGAAGCTGATATGATACCGAAAGGCATGCGGTTGTAGCAATACCTGCCGAACGGAGTGTTAAAAGTGCACAGCTTCCGACTGGACTCGTCCAGCTGAATTTGCCAGAAGCCACTGGAGGCGTCCAGCTTGGTTAAGAATTTGGCGTGAGCCATCTCACAGGTTAAATTTTCACGCTTCGGGATCGGGTAATGCTCTTGCATGGCGTTGCAATTAGGTCTTTGGGATCAATGCAAATGCGGAGTTCGCCAGATGATTTCTTGACGCAGATAATGAGCTGACCCAGTCTGTGGGTTCCGTGATCTTTGAGATGATGCCCTGGTCTTGGAGCTCTCGTAGCTGCGTTTTCAGACGATCCTTGAGAGGAGCCGGCACCCGGCGTGCTGCATGGATAACTGGGGTGGCATTCGGCTTGAGCAATATCTTGTAGCGATATGGAAGCGTGCCCTTCCCATCAAACACACTGTGGTATTGTGTGAGAATGTCGTCTATCTCAGCCTGGAGATTCGCATTGGGCGAGGCCGTCAGCGGTGTCGAGGACATGGCATGAACTCGCTGTACCAGATTTAGGAGTTTGCATGCGCGAGCACCGAGCAGGGATGCCTTGTCAGGCCGGATGATCTCGAATCTCAACGTCGCCTTGATTCCTTGTGAGAGACACCTAGCTGACACGACCCACTGGCAGCTATGGCATTACCATTGTAGTGAAGGAGCTGGCAGGCTGGTGGAAGAATGCTAGGTTGGTGTCGGATGCTGTCGAGGTCCGACTGTGATATAAGGTTCGCAATCGCGCCAGTGTCCAATTTAAACCGGATGCGAAACTGGTTGACCGTGATGACGGCACACCACTCGTCGTCAGGATCCACACTGAGGATCGAAAGGCGGTTGGCAGGCACGATAGAGACCAACTCGCGTGTGGTGATGATGCCCACCCGATATGGAGACTCGAGGCAGTCAGCATCGGGGTCCGTTGGGCTGTCTGGATCAGAATCCTGCATGCCTTGTTGTACGCAGCGGACACGTCTGCGCTGCAGCTGGGATCGTTGGCTGTTGTTCGGTGGAGCGGACCTGCAGAAGGCCGCGTAGTGGCCAGACTTCTCACACTGTAGACATCGCCAGCCTTTGGCTGGACATGCCGCTTTAAATGGGCGGAGCCACAATTCGGACACGTCATGCCGCTGACGTCAGCACGTTCCGTGCTCCATCGCGCATGCGCAGTGCGGTGGGCCGACGTTCGCGCATGCGCCTCAGGCTCTTCGGCCTCATCGTCCACCCGGTCATGGCGCGCATGCGTGGGGACCCGAGAAAAGCGCGTGAAACGGCCACTCTCCTCGATGCTCGGGCCTTGCATTTGCACTATGGCCTGCACCCTTTCTGCCTCGTGGGAGGCCAGGTTTGAAGTTTCTGCTGCCCTGATGCGGGAGTAGCGTTTTCTGGCATGCTCATGGACAACGCACGGTTCGGTGGCGACGGAGAGGGTCAACTGTTTGATATTGAGGAGCTGCTCCCGCAGGGAGTCGGACTGGATCCCGAAAACGATCTGATCCCGGATCATGGAATCAGTCGTCGAGTCATAATTACATGACTGCGCTAGGATGCGGAGATGGGTCAAGAAGGACTGAAAAGGTTCATCCTTACCCTGAAGCCTCTGTTGGAAGATGTACCGTTCAAAGCTCTCATTCACCTCAATGTCACAATGGCTGTCGAATTTCAGCAGAACTGTCTTGAACTTTGTCTTGTCTTCGCCATCGGCAAATGTAAGCAAGTGATAGATGTGGGTGGCGTGATCCCCCGCAGTCGACAGGAACAGCTCGATCTTTCTGGCATCCGATGCTGCCTCGAGGTCGGAGGCCTCGATGTACAGAAGGAACTTTTGTTTGAAGACTTTCCAGTTGGCGCCGAGGTTGCCGGAGATACGGAGTTGCGAAGGAGGCTGGATCTTCTCCATGCCGCTGGATGGCTGCTTGCTGGTCGTTGCAGATGCACTCGAGGTAGGTTCGTTAGGATTAATAGCACTCTGGTACCATGATGTGTTAAGTAAGTTCGTTCATCGTTGACTGCAACTGGATGAAGTGAAACTAGAAACAGGCTTCTGACACAGGAGATGGTCCAACACTGTTTTATTGAACTTCCTGATTGCTGTACATAGTCTGCTGTGAGTTGACACTCTATCAATCCAACTGATAACCTCCTACTGGCTTGACCAGACTAACTCTCTACCTCATGGTGATAGTGCTCACTGGCTTGTGCACTCTTACTATCTCAGTAGCTGTGTGCTGTAGAGAGAGGGAGAGTCTTAATGCCCTGTGTGCTTTATAGTGGTGGTGTCCTGTCTGGTGATTGGTTGTTATGTGTCATGTGTGTTCATTGGTTATCCTGTGTGTCAATCACTGCCTGTCTGCATCTCATTATATAAATGAGTGGGTATTATGACAGTCTGAGGAAGAGGACGAGGAGGGGCTGGACCAGCAGTGGCTAGCGGACAAGCCCTGGATGGACCCCCGAGAGCAGCCGGTGGATGGTGGACAGGCGGCAGCAGCGAAGGTCTGGCATGCCTGGAGGGTCAGTGAGACCCTCATCCTTGCCCGCTTCTCATAGGACCAGGCTACATCCATCATTTCCCTACCTGTCCCCTTCCGACCTGCCTTTCCCCACCCTAAACATTCCCCCGCCCATTTTCCCCTCCCCCAACCACCCAGTTCCACCCTCCCCGGGTCTGTATTACATCACGCTAGGGTGGAGGGCCTGTGTCGGCACTGTCAGTGTGTCAACGTACAAGGCAGGAGAATGATGAGGAAAACGCTGTGAGGAAAGCACTGGTGCAGATCTAGGACCACTGTGTCCAGAGGGCTGGGGCCAGGGGATAGCGGAGAGCACCAGGGAGTGGGGGATGCAGGGTGGCCTGCAATGTGGAATAACGTGACAGAGGCTTCACATATCTCAGCTTTAATGTTGAACAATCAAAACCCTAACTGTCTCCAGCTACCGCTGGTGCCACCCCCCTTCCCCCACCCAGTGCCAGTCAGTGATCCCCTTTCTTCTTAGCCCTCCAGGCAATGCTGCTGCATCTGGGTGTGTCCCCAGGATGCACATCAGAGGTGGGGGCAGCTTGCTGTTTTCCATGCCCTGTGGCCTTTTATGCCACTGGCATGCATCCTCCGGAGGGCCTGGGCCGGAGGGCCTTGGCCGACTTGCCAGTGGCTCATGCCTCGCCATGCCACCCTGTTCCAACTGTTGACTTTGAGACGCGCCATTGTCAGGGGCAGCTGGATTGAGCTCCAAAGGCCCCTGCGTCATCTGGCACCGTCAGTCCTGGCAGCTCCCCATTCTGTGCACCATGGTGTCGACGCCCTCGGCATTGCTTGTATTCAACCGCTATGTAAACACAAAAAAGGATTTGAACCAGACGACCCACCCGGCATCAAAACTAGAAAAAGGCACTAGAAATGACAATGGCAAACCCAGCTCTGTCGACCCTGCAAAGTCCTCCTGACTAACATCTGAGGGCTTTTGCCAACGTTTGGGAGAGCTGTCTCAAAGACTAGGTTTTTAAAATAAATTTAGAGTAACCAATTAATTTTTTTTTTCCAATCAAGGGGCAAGTTAGCGTGGCCAATCCACCTAGCCTGCACATCTTTGGGTTGTGGGGGCGAAACCCATGGAAACATGGGGAGAATGTGCAAATTCACACGGACTATGACCCAGAGCCGGGATCGAACCTGGGACATCGGCGCCGTGAGGCATCAGTGCTAACTACTGTGCCACCGTGCTGCCCTTCTCACACACCAGTTAAGTAAAAGCGTGACATAGTCATACTCACAGAATCATACCTTACAGACAATGTCCCAGACACCACTATCACCATTCCTGGGTATGTCCTGTCTCACCGGCAGAACAGACCCAGCAGAGGTGGCGGGCACAGTGGTATACAGTCGGGAGGGAGTTGCCCTGGGAGTCCTCAATATTGACTCTGGGCCCCATGAAAGCTCATGGCTTCAGATTAAATATTGGCAAGGAAATCTCCTGCTGATTACCACATACCGGCCACCATCAGCTGATGAATCAGTGCTCCTCCATGTTGCACACCATTTGGAGGAAGCACTGAGGGTGGCAGGGGTGCAGAATATGCTCTAGGTGGGGAAATTCAATATCCATCACCAAGAGTGGCTGAATAGTACCACCACAGACCGCGCTGGCTGGGTCCTACAGGACATAACTGCTAGACTGGGACTGCAGCAGGTGGTGAGGGAGCCAACTAGAGGGTAAAACATGCTTGACCTCATCCTCACCAATCTGCCTGCTGCAGATGCATCTGTCCATGACAGTATAAGAAGTGACCACCGTACAGTCCTTGACTCGTCTTCACATTGAGGATACCCTCCATTGTGTTGTGTGGCACTAACACTGTGCTAAATGGGATAGACATTGAACAGATTTAGCAACTCAAGGCTGGGCATTCATGAGGCGCTGTGGGCCATCAGCAGCAGCAGAATTGTACTCAACCATATGGTCCGACATATTCCCCCCTCTACCATTACCACCAAGCCAGGGGATCAACCCTGGTTCAATGAAGAGTGCAGGACAGCATGCCAGGAGGAACATCAGGCATACCGAAAAATGAGATGTCAACCTGGTGAAGCTACAACACAGGACTACTTGATTGCCAAACAGCAAAAGCAGCAAGTAATAGACAGAGCTAAGCGATTCCACAATAAATGTGTCAGACCTAAGCTCTGCAGTCCTGCCACATCCAGCCATGGATGGTGGTGGAAAATTGATCAACTCACCGGAAGAGCAGGCTCCACAAATATCCCCATCCTCAATGATGGAGGAGTCCAGCATATATGTGCAAAAGACAAGGCTGAGGCATTCGCAACAATCTTCAGCCAGAAGTTCCAGGTAGATGATCTATCTTGGCCGCTTCCAGGTGTCTCTAACATCACAGATGCCAGTCTTCAGCCAATTTGATTCACTCCACATGATATCAAAAAAAGGCTGAAGGTGCTGGATACTACAAGTGCTCTGGGCCCTGACAATATCCCGGCAATAGTACTGAAGACTTGTCCTCCAGAGCTTGCCACACCCTTAGCCAAGCGGTACTTACTCAGCAATAACCTGCTGAAGGACGCTCAGTTTGGGTTCCGCCAGGGTCACTCAGCTCCTGACCTCATTACAACCTTGGTTCAAACATGGACAAAAGAGCTGAATGCCAGTGGTGAGGCGAGAGTGACTGTTCTTGACATCAAAGCAGCATTTGACCGAGTCTGGCATCAAGGAACCCAAGCTAAACTGGAGTCAATGGGAATCAGGTGGAAAACTCTCTGCTGGTTGGAGTCATACCTGTCACAAAGGAAGATGGTTGTGGTGGTTGGAGATCAATCATCTCAACTCCAGGACATCATTGCAGGAGTTCCTCAGGGTAGTATCCTAGGCCCAATAATCTTCAGCTGCTTCAACAATGTCCTCCCTTCCATCATAAGGTCAGACATGGGGATGCTTGTGGATGACTGCCCTATGTTTAGCACCATTCATGACTCCTCAGATAATGAAGCAGCCCATGTCCAAATGCAGCAAGACCTGGACAATATCCAGGCTTGGGCTGACAATGACCATCTCCTATAAGAGAGGATCGAACCATCGCCCCTTGACATTCAATGGCATTACCATCTCTAAATCCCCCATAATCAACATTCTGGGAGCTGCAATTTATTAGAAACTGAACTGGACTAGACATATTAATACTGTGGCTACCAGGGGAGGTCAAAAGCTAGGAATCCTAAGGCAAGTAACTCCTGACCCCCAAAGCCTGTCCACCATCTAAAAGGCACAAGTCAGGAATGTCATGGAATACTCTCCGCTTGCCTGGATGACAACACTCAAGAAGCTCGACACCATCCAGGACAAAGCAGTCCGCTTGATTGCTTCCCCTTCCACAAACATTCAAACCCTCCACCACCAATGAACAGCGGTAGCCATGTGCACCATCTACAAAATGCACTGTAGTAACTCACCAAGGTTCCTCAGGCAGCACCTTCCAAACCCACAACCGCTACCATCTAGAAGGGGCAAGAGGAGCAGATACATGGAAACACCACCACCTGGAGGTTCCCCTTCAAACCACCCACCACCCTGAATTGGAAATATATCGCATTTCCTTCACTGTCGCTGGGGCAACATCATGGAAGTCCATCTGGGACATGTTCCATAGCACCTCAGCAAGTCCACCTGCATCAAGGACATGTTCCATAGCACCTCAGCAAGTCAACCTGCACCTGGGACATGTTCCACAGCACCTCAGCAAGTCCACCTGCATCTGGGACATGTTCCATAGCACCTCAGCAAGTCCACCTGCATCTGGGACATGTTCCATAGCACCTCAGCAAGTCCACCTGCATCTAGGACATGTTCCATAGCACCTCAGCAAGTCCACCTGCATCTGGGACATGTTCCACAGCATCTCAGCAAGTCAATCTGCATCTGGGACATGTTCCACAGCACCTCAGCAAGTCCACCTGCATCTAGAACATGTTCCATAGCACCTCATCAAGTTCACCTGCATCTGGGACATGTTCCACAGCACCTCAGCAAGTCCACCTGCATCTGGGACATGTTCCACAGCACCTCATCAAGTCCACCTGCATCTGGGACATGTTCCACAGCATCTCAGCAAGTCAACCTGCATCTAGGACATGTTCCATAGCACCTCAGCAAGTCCACCTGCATCTGGGACATGTTCCACAGCATCTCAGCAAGTCAATCTGCATCTGGGACATGTTCCACAGCACCTCAGCAAGTCCACCTGCATCTAGAACATGTTCCATAGCACCTCATCAAGTTCACCTGCATCTGGGACATGTTCCACAGCACCTCAGCAAGTCCACCTGCATCTAGGACATGTTCCACAGCACCTCAGCAAGTCCACCTGCATCTAGGGCATGTTCCACAGCACCTCAGCAAGTCCACCTGCATCTGGGACATGTTCCACAGCACCTCAGCAAGTCCACCTGCATCTGGGACATGTTCCACAGCACCTCAGCAAATCCACCTGCATCTGGGACATGTTCCATAGCACCTCAGCAAATCCACCTGCATCTGGGACATGTTCCATAGCACCTCAGCAAGTCCACCTGCATCTGGGACATGTTTCACAGCACCTCAGCAAGTCCACCTACATCTGGGACATGTTCCACAGCGCCTCAGCAAGTCCACCTGCACCTGGGACATGTTCCACAGCGTCTCAACAAGTCAACCTGCATCTGGGACATGTTCCACAGTGATTTGGACATGATGTCAAGGAGCTCAGCCATGGTCTTCACAGACTGAGCAACGCATTGGACACCACCACTCATGCTGACGCTGTGCTTTCCACTGCGGTCACCATCCTAATAGTGTTTGCCTCGGTGCCACGCATTGCTGGCACCATCTCCTGTGCCCCTAGCCTTTGGAGCGCCTTCAACCGGCTATGGAACTGCTGGAGTGTCGTTGTCATCCCCTACTGAATCTCTCAGCCACACCCTAGCATTTGTATCGGCTCTGGGATAACTTAGTCCAGAGCTCGGTACCTTACTGGATCCTGGGAGACAGCAAACCTCTGACTGCTGTCGCCCCTGGATATTCCTACCTCCACCTGATGTGTATCGGCAACTGGGTAGTGCTCACCAGATTGTGCCCCACAAGCTTGTCCACTAGTGTCAACCCCCGAGATGTGTGTCTCTGCGCTGATGGAAGGAGGGGATGACAGCTGTGACGCCTCAATGGTGGTATCTTCAGAGCATTCCTCTGAGGTGTTCTCTTGCAAGGCAGGTGGGGGGCCACCCCTGATGGGCCGACACCATCCAATGGAGATACTGTGGGAGAATGGCATGTGGTCAAGGTGGGGGGGCCACCTCGGATGGGCCGACACCATCCAATGGAGATACTGTGGGAGAATGGACATGCGGTCAATGAGAGGGAGGGATCATCTTGTCTGACATGCAAAACTCACTTGAGGCTGGTGATCTGGGTGGCGATTGGTGAATCCTCATCTCTGCCGCGCAGGCCAGCCTCGATGTCGGTGCCCTCTCTGTCCTCGGTCACCCCTGCGATCTCTAAGGCCTGCTACTCATAGGGGGTAAGGATTCTGCTGTACGGCACCCCCCCCCCCCCCCCCCCCCCCATCTGGGTATTGTCACACCAAATGTGTTCCAACTTCTCCTGCAGGTACTAAGAAAGGGCACTGTGAGCTGCACGCATCATGCGTGTGTGTGGGTGTGTGGGTGGGTGTGTGGGTGTGTGTGTGGGGGGGGGGGCGATGCTGTGGTGGGTGACTGGTGTGGGCTGTCGGGACAGCCATTTCCGCCGTGAAGCCCGTGAGGCATCATTACCGACTGTAATTGACGTTTTATTCCAGTCGCGGTCTCGGCAGATGGGCCATCGGGAAGCACCCGGCAAGTCTCGCTCACTACTGCACTTACTGCTTCTCCTGTTAGATCGCGCACATAGAATTTACTGACATTTATATTTTCTTGGATTTGTCCTCCAATACTTCACATTTGTAGTTAAGCTTTGGAAACACATAACAGGCACATGCTATGCCCCAATTGGTACTTACTGCTCCTGGCCCTACAGACGACATGTATCTTTTCAAAAAACATACCTGCTTTGCTCAAACTGAATGAAGTCCGCAATGATAACACGTAAGTGTTGGGACTTGGCCGTGTTGTAAAGATTATCTGCTGTTTCATGGAGACGTCTAGAGGTTTGTATGGTTAAACATAAACTGTTTATTGGTAACCCATAACTATATCCATATCCAAGATACTGCCATGCATGGGTACTGTCTCCTTGCTGGCTCCTTCCAGGCTCTACTCCGCAGACAGTCGACTCTCATGCGACACTCTACATGTGGTTGGTACGATTCTCCAATCCCACATTAACCCTTTCTCTACCGAATACCCTTATCCTACACTTCCCTGCTGTAACTTCCAAGAGACCCAAGGGTCTGAGCTGATAAATCTCTCTGTGAGCCTCGTGGAGTACGAACTCCCCCACTGAAAGGCGGACTTCTCCTTGGAGGATGAAAGCAGAACGACAATCGTCACTGCTAACTGTTGGAAGCACAGCCACCACTCTTCACGAATGAATAAAGTTTGCACCGTTTTGAAAATGCCGCTCTTTGGCAGACTCGAAGCGGGTGTAGACGACTGGATTCTGTACATGGAGGGTCGATGCGGTTGTAGAGGACTGGACTCGGTACGCAGAGGGTCGATGCGGGTGTAGAGGACTGGACTCGGTACGCAGAGGGTCGATGCGGATGTAGAGGACTGGACTCGGTACGTGGAGGGTTGATACGGTTGCAGAGGACTGTTCTCGGTAAGTGGAGGGTTGGTGCGGGTGTAGAGGACTGGACTCGGTATGTGGAGGGTCGATGCGGGTGTAGAGAACTGGACTCGGTACGTGGAGGGTTGGTGTGGGTGTAGAGGACTGGACTCGGTACGTGGAGGGTTGATGCGGGTGTAGAGAACTGGACTTGGTACACGGAGGGTCGATGTGGGTGTAGAGGACTGGACTCGGTACGCAGAGGGTCGATGCGGATGTAGAGGACTGGACTCGGTACGCAGAGGGTCGATGTGGGTGTAGAGGACTGGACTCGGTACGTGGAGGGTCGATGCGGATGTAGAGGACTGGACTCGGTACGCAGAGGGTCGATGCGGATGTAGAGGACTGGACTCGGTACGCGGAATGTCGATGTGGGTGTAGAGCACTGGACTCGGTACGCGGAGAGTCGATGTGGGTGTAGAGGACTGGACTCGGTACGCGGAGTGTCGATGTGGGTGTAGAGGACTGGACTCGGTACGTGGAGGGTCGATGCGGATGTAGAGGACTGGACTCGGTATGCGGAGTGTCGATGTGGGTGTAGAGGACTGGACTCGGTACGTGGAGGGTCGATGCGGATGTAGAGGACTGGACTCGGTACGCGGAATGTCGATGTGGGTGTAGAGCACTGGACTCGGTACGCAGAGGGTCGATGTGGGTGTAGAGGACTGGGCTCGGTACGCGGAGGGTCGATGTGGGTGTAGAGGACTGGACTCGGTACGTGGAGGGTCGAGGAGGATGTAGGGGACTGGACTCGGTACGCGGAGGGTCGATGTGGGTGTAGAGGACTGGACTCGGTACACAGAGGGTCGAAGCGGATGTAGAGGACTGGACTCGGTACGCGGAGGGTCGATGCGGATGTAGAGGACTGGACTCGGTACGCGGAGGGTCGTTGCGGGTGTAGAGAACTGGACTCGGTACGTGGAGGGTCGATGCGGGTGTAGAGGACTGGACTCGGTACGCAGAGGGTCGATGTGGGTGTAGAGGACTGGACTCGGTACGCAGAGGGTCGATGTGGGTGTAGAGGACTGGACTCGGTACGTGGAGGGTCGATGCGGATGTAGAGGACTGGACTCGGTACGTGGAGGGTCGATGCGGATGTAGAGGACTGGACTCGGTACGCAGAGGGTCGATGCGGATGTAGAGGACTGGACTCGGTACGCGGAATGTCGATGTGGGTGTAGAGGACTGGACTCGGTACGCGGAGAGTCGATGTGGGTGTAGAGGACTGGACTCGGTATGTGGAGGGTCGATGCGGGTCTAGAGGACTGGACTCGGTACGTGGAGGGTCGATGCGGGTGTAGAGGACTGGACGCGGTACGTGGAGGGTCGATGCGGGTATAGAGGACTGGACTCGGTACGTAGAGGGTCGATGCGGGTGTAGAGGACTGGACTCGGTATGTGGAGGGTCGATGCGGGTGTAGAGGACTGGACTCGGTACGTGGAGGGTCGATGCGGGTGTAGAGGACTGGACGCGGTACGTGGAGGGTCGTTGCGGGTGTAGAGGACTGGACTCGGTACGTGGAGGGTCGATGCGGGTGTAGAGGACTGGACGCGGTACGTGGAGGGTCGATGCGGGTGTAGAGGACTGGACTCGGTACGTGGAGGGTCGATGCGGGTGTAGAGGACTGGACTCGGTACGTGGAGGGTCGATGCGGGTGTAGAGGACTGGACGCGGTACGTGGAGGGTCGATGCGGGTGTAGAGGACAGGACTCGGTACGTGGAGGGTCGATGCGGGTGTAGAGGACTGGACGCGGTACGTGGAGGGTCGATGCGGGTGTAGAGGACTGGACTCTGTACGTGGAGGGTCGATGCGGGTGTAGAGGACTGGACTCGGTACGTGGATGGTCGATGCGGGTGTAGAGGACTGGACTCGGTACGTGGAGGGTTGATGCGGGTGTAGAGGATTGGACTCGGTACGTGGAGGGTCGATGCGGGTGTAGAGGACTGGACTTGGCACGTGGAGGGTATGTGCTATTTGTTTAAGCCGAAAGCTATCGTTGTGGATGATCGCTGGACAGCAATTCTTCTGACCACCTGTGAGGCCCCTGCCTTCGACGTCATAACATACCCCACGGCCCGAGACTCCAAGATGTTCAAAAAGGTAGTGGCGCTCATGACAAACAACTATGACCCCAAGCTGTCGGTCATTGTGCAGAGATACTGATTTAATACAGCTGAGCGAGCTCCAGGGGAGTCCTGGGGCTGGATACTTCGATCTCCGACGCCAAAATTGCATTCGACCACGGGACAGAGAATCCCTGATGACGGCGAAATCGGGGCGGCCCTACTTTTGCGATGCTCCACCCCCTGAAAAGCATTGCTGCACCTAGAAAAGGCCATTGAGATCACCCTCACATGGGAGAGTGCAGAGAAAGGAGTCCAGGAACTCCAGGGGATGTCAGGGATTGAGGTAAACAGTGTAGGACGCCCCCCATTCCGACGAGTGGCTCAACACCTCCCCGGAATCGTTGGAGGATGATCAAAGGTGGTGCGGCACATGTAGCCAGCGAAACCGCAGGGACAGTTAACCACAGGTCAGCCAGCAAACTCACTGTCCTACCCAAGGGAGACCCCGCCCAGAGTCTGGATCCTTCACTCAAAAAGAGCCTGATGACGAGGAGTGTATGCAATCGCATTGCACTGCTGCGTCAGGAATTGCCTCATCAGCATTACTGTCCACCTGTGAACGGCCACCTGTTGGAGATGGAATGGGACACGGGGCCCACAGTTTCAATAATAGGAAGGCAGACCTTCAATAAAACCAGGTCTGGAATTTAACATCTGGGCCTGCGGGACACCAAGGCACCAACCTTTCCAGGGGAACCCGTAGTCATTGCAGGCGTGACGATAACCCCAGTTACTTATGGACAGGAGTCCATTCGGCTGCTGTTAACAATAATGCAGGGCCCTGGACTGAGTCTGCTGGGCTCTGATTGGCTATAATGCCTCTGGCTAGATTTGCAACAGATCTTCTGGATGGGCACTGGAGGACTTTACGAAGTCTTGGGGAAGTACCCGGAAGTTTTCCAGGAGGGCCTGGGCAAAATTAAGGGGGCCATGGCCAAGATATATGTAGACCCTGAGGTCCAGCCAAAATACTTCAAGGCCCGCCCTGTCCCCTATCTGTTGCTGGCGAAAGTCAAGGACGGGCTAAACCGATTGGAAGGCTTCGGTATAATCTGGCCAATATGATTTGCTGATTGGGCAGCACTGGTAGTCAGGTACCAAAACCTGACAAATCCATTCGCCTGTGCGGTGATTATAAGTTGACCATAAACAAGGCCTCCCGTCTGGGCAGGTATCCAATACCACAGACCGAAGACCTATACGTGGAGTTAGCTGGACGCCATTCTTGGTCTAAGTTTGATATGAGTCACGCCTATCTCCAGCTGGAGTTAGACGCCGACTCCAGATGTTACGTAACCATTATTATCCACAGGGCCCTTTATGAACATAGGAGGTAGCCATTTGGAGCGTTATCGGCTTGCACAATTGACCATCACAGAATCCTGAGAGGGTTACGCACGTGGCGGTCTATTTAGATGACGCCCTGCAGATCGGAACCACAGAAGAGAGCACCTGAGCAACCTGGAGGAAGACCTCTGCCGGTTTTCCGAGACAGGCATGCGCTTCAAGAGGGGAAAGTAGGTTTTCTACGCCAGGGAAGTCATGTATTTGGGGTACTGAGTTAATTGAGACAGCCGACACCTAGTTGAGGAAAGGTTGCAGGGGATAAAGCAAGCCACTACTTGGGAAAACGTGACCGAGTTGTGGTCATTCTTAGGTCTCGTAAAGTGTACAGGAAATGTATTCCTGGTCTAGCGACCATCATAGAATCATAGAATTTACAGAAGGAGGTCATTCGGCCGATCGAGTCTACACCAGCCCTTAGAAAGAGCACCCTACCTAAGCCCCTACCTACACCCTATCCTCACACCTCCACCCTATCCCGCAACCTCACCTAACCTTTGTTGGACACTATGGGCAATTTAGCATGGCCAATCCACCTAACCCTGCACAGCTTTGGACTGTGGGAGGAACCAAGAGCAGCCGGAAGAAACCCACGCAGGCACGGGGAGAACGTGCAGACTCCGCACAGACAGTGACCCAAACCGGGAATCGAATCTGGGACCCTGGAGCTGTGAAGCAACTGTGCTAACCACTGTGCTACTGTGCTGCCCCACTACATGTATTGCTCAAGAAACACCAAGAATGGGCGTGAAGAGCACCTCAGGAGGAAGCCTTCACCAGGGTAAAGCAACAGCTAATGTCATTGGGGTTGTTGAACCATTACGATTCCTCCAAGCCCCTTTTGGTGACGTGCGATTCCTTGCCTTGTGGATTCGGGACAGTGTTAGCCACCTCATGGCAGACATATGGGAAAGGCCAATAGAATACCATCACAGACTTTAACTATTGCAGAACATCGAATCCGCGGTGAAGAAATGTTATCAGTCGGTGTATGGGTCTTGGTTAACCATTGTGATAGGCCACAAGCCTTTGCTAGGACTTTTAAGATCCCACCAATTGCATCTTCCTGGATACAGCGATGGGCCTTGTTGCTAGCAGCATACAAGTACGTCTTCAAGCATCGCCCAGGCACGCAGATCGCGAATGGGGACGCGCTGAGCTAGCTCCCACTGCCGACACGCTCCCCCATGCCCAAGCTTGATGGGGGACAGCAAGGGAAGCTGCCTGAAGAATTACAGGCTTGCGCCGTGGTCCCAAGCCAGGGCAGATAGGCCATTCTTCGCAATCTGTATAACGGACACCCAGAGGTGTTGAAAATAAAGTTGCTGGCCCAACAATGTACCACATGCCAGGAGCATCAGAAGCTCCCACCTGCCAACCCATTGCATCCGCGGGAATGGCTAAGCCGCAGTTGGGTGTGCCTGCATGCCAATTTTGCCGGGTCTTTCCAAGGGTCCAAGTTTTGATTTGTGATAGACATCCATTCCAAGTGGCTGGAAGCCCACGGATGTCCTCCACCACGTTGAAGGCTACGGTTGAGGAACTACGGCTCTCCTTTAGCACCCATGGCATCCCAGAAATGCTAGCCATGGACAATGGCAACCCTTTCACCAGTGACAACTTTGAACCCTTTATGAAGGCAAATGGGGTGAGACACATCCACACGGCCCATATCACCCTGGCCGAATGTGCAGTGCAGACCTTCAAGAAAGGGGTGCAGAAACAGATCACGGAGTCCGTGGAGACGGGATTAGCATGATTTTTGTTTAGCTCCTGGACCACGCCGCATGTCACGACCGGCGTCGCACCGGCATAACCGTTGATGGGCAGAAGGCGCAGGACCATCCTCAACCTCACTTTCCCTGATATTGGTGGGAGAATGTAACGTGGCTATGACCTGCAGAGGTGAGGCCAAGGCAGGCGGACGCAGATCAGAATTTTCCAACCAGAGGTGCGGTGTATGTCTGAAACTTTGGGGATGGTTCCTGCTAAATTCCAGGGACAGTGGTACAACAGACTGGACCAGTCTTGTACCAAGTAAATACTCACAAATGGACAGTACAGAAACACCTTGATCACTTCAGGAAAATGGGGCCAGTGTCCCCACCAGAGGAACTGCCTTCCAGTCACATCACCCCGGCACATGGGGGCCTAGAGGTGTTGCCCCCTGCATTACACAGTATTCGGAAAAAAGGTCAATGAGCTGATGGCACAAATAGAGACAAATGGGTAAGATTCGGAGGGGATTACTGAAACACGGTTGCAGGAGGACCAGGACTGGGAGTTGCATATCCAAGGGTACTCAGTATTCAGAAAGGATAGACAGGATGGAACAGGAGGTGGAGTGGCTTTATTGGTTAATGATTACATCAAGGCTATATTAAGAAATGATATTGGTTCCTTGGCAGGAGTAATTTACAGGTCTCCAATCAATACTTACAAAGTGTGGCATAGTATAAACCAAGAAATAATGAGTGCCTGTGAAAAGAGCACAATGGTAATCATGGGTGATTTTAACATGCATATTGACTGGATTAATCAAATTGGCAAGGGTAGCCTCAAGGGAGATTTCATAGAGTGTATGAGGCATTGTTTCTTCGAGCAATATGTTATGGAGCCAACCAGGGAGCAGGCTATTTTAGGTTTAGTATTATGTAACGAAGAAGGATTGATAAATAGTCTTGTCGTTAAGGATCCTCTTGGAAGGAGTGATCACAGCATGCTAGAATTTCAAATTCAGATGGAGCGAGAAAAGACAGAGTGCCATATTAGAGTTTTAGCATCGGACAGGTAATTATACAGGCCTGAGGGAAGAGTTGGCCCAAGTAGACTGGGCACAAATAATTGAGGGTAGGATAATTGAGGAACAATGGCGGATGTTCAGGGAGATATTAACTACCTCTTAATTAAAGTATATTCCTGAGAGTAAACGGAGTTGTAAAAGGAAGAAAAATGTTCACTGGCTAAAAAGGGAAGTCAAAGAGGACAGAAGGCAAAACCTAGAGCATACAGTACTGCGAAACCTAGTGATAAGCTGCAGGATTGGGAGAACGTTAAGATTCAGCAAAAAGCTACTAAAAATAAAATCAAAAGAGCTAAGATGAAAAATGAAAGGAAACTAGCGGCACAGTAGCACAATGGTTAACACAATTGCTTCACAGCTCCAGGGCCCCATGTTCGATTCCCTGCTTGGGTCACTGTCTGTGCGGTGTCTGCAATTTCTCCCCTTGTCTGCATGGGTTTCCTCCGGATGCTCCGGTTTCCTCCCACAGTCCAAAGATGTGCAGGTTAGGTGGATTGGCCATGCTAAATTGCCCCTTAGTGACCAAAAAGGTTAGGTGGGGTTACTGGGTTACATGGATAGGGTGGAAGTGTGGGCTGAGGTAGGATGCTCTTTCCAAAAGGCCGGTGCAGATTCGATGGACCGAATAGCCTCCTTCAACACTATAAATTCTATGATTCTATAAACACTGATACCAAAAACTTCCATAAATGTAGAAAGAGGAAGAGAATAGCTAAAGTAAATGTTGGCCATTTGGAGGACAATACTGGTAAGGTAATAAGGGGAACACAGAGATGACAGAGGCACTGAACCAATATTTTGCCTTTGTCTTCACAGTAGAGGATAATAATTTTTTTTCAAAAACTGCAGTTAATGCAGAGAAACTTGGTGCAATAACCATCACCAAGGAGAAGGTATTGAATAAATTAATGGGATTAAAGGCAGATATGTCTCTGGGATCTGATGGCCTGCACCCTAGAGTATTAAAGGAGGTGGCAACAGAGATGGTGGATGCATTGGTTATGATATTTCAAAATTCACTGGATTCTGGAAAGGTCCCAGTGTATTGGAAACATGTTAATGTGACACCCCTATTCAAAAAAGGGAGAGACGCAAAAAATAGGAAACTATGTACAGTTAGCTTGACCTCTTTGGTGGGGAAGTTGTTGGAATCAATCATTCAGGAGGAGATGACTGAACATTTGGAAAAGTAAAGCTCAATCCACTATTGTCAGCATGTTTTTATGAAGGGTAAGTCATGCTTGACAAACTTGCTTGGGTTTTTTGAGGATGTAACCAGCAAGGTGAACAATGGGGAGCCTGTGGATGTGGGATGTGTAGACTTCCGGAAGGCATTTGACAAGGTGTCGCATAAAAAACTGTTCTAGAAGGTGTGATGGCAGGGAATTAGGGGTACGTTACTAGGTTGGATGGAGGATTGGCTGACTGACAAAGCAGAGTGTCGGAATAAATGGGTCATTCTCTGGTTGGTGAACTAGCGGGGTGCCGCGGGGGTCAGTCCTCGGACCTCAACTGTTTACAATGTATTTAAATGATCTGCAGGCAGGGACAGAGTGTAACATAGCAACATTTGTGGATAATACCAAGTTAGTTGGGCTAGCAGGCAGCAGAGAGGAGATAAAGAGTTTAGAGATGGATAAAGATAGGCTCGGAGAATGGGTAAAAATTTGGCAGATGGAGTTCAATGTGGATAAGTGTGAAGTTGTTCATTTTGGCCAAAAAAATGAAAGCAAATTATTATCTAAATGGAAAGCAGATTCAAAATGCACTGGGCAGAGGGATCTGGGTGTTCATCAATTGCAGAAAGTCAGTATGCAGGTACAGTATGTAACAAAAAAGGCAAATGGAATTTTAGCATTTATTACAAAATGACTGGAGTATAAAGGTGGAGAGATGTTGTTGCAATTGTATAGGGTGTTGGTGATATCAAGTCTGGAGTATTGTGTCCAGTTTTGGTCTCATTATTTGAAGAATATTGCGGTGGCATTGGAGAAAATTCAGCAGAGGGTCACCAGATTGATTCCAGGGATGAAAGGGTTGATGTTTGAGGAGAGACTAAACAATTTGGGCTTATACCCACTGGAGTTTAGACGAATGAGAGGCAATGTGATTGAGGTATATAAAATACTAAGAGGGATTGATAAGTAAACGTAGACCAGAGGTACCCCCTTGAGTGGCAATCTGGAACACTTGGTCACAGATATAGGTTGAGAGGCAGTAGGTATAAACTGAGATGAGGAGGAACTACTTCTTGCAGAGGGTGTGAATTTGTGGAACTCGCTGCCCCATAATACGGTGGAGTCTGAGTCACTAAATGGTTTCAAGGAGATAGACATATTTCTGATTTAAAAATAGGTTAAAGGGATATGGGGAACCCGCAGGGAGGTGGATTTGAGACCAGGAAGAGATCAGCCATGACCTGATTGAAAGGCGGAGCAGGCTTGAAGGGCTGAATTGCCTACTACTGCTCCTAATTCCTATGTTCCTATCTGCCTACTTCACCAACTTGTCTGTGCAAGAGATGGTGGACTCGGATTCCGAGATGGAGACCCAAGCATCTGAGGCTTCCGAAGGTGACTTTATCAGGGTTTGGTCCTAGCAATACCCCCCAACACGCCCTGACACAATACAGATAGGCTAAGAGGAATAGACATCCTCCTACACTGCCTTCTTTGAGGGATTATGGATTTTGGGGGGCAAGGGATGTGAGAACCGCCATGAGATCCATGGGGGCGACATGATAAATCTCCCTGTGAGCCTCGTGGAATAAGCGCTCCCCCACTGAAGGGTGGGGGCCCATCAGCGGGCTGGTTAATTCATTGATATAAAAGCCGGCCCAGTTCGGGTCCTAGCTGATAGTAGTCTTGGCTGGAACTTGGGCTGTTGCATGTTGCTTTTGGTAATGAACCATTTTTCGAATCTCCTTTCCGGATTCCTCCTTGACTACTAAACCCCCCCCAAGTCCTTACCCAAATATATTTCCAATATAATCTTTACGTACTACCCCTGTTCGTCCCCTCAACTCTCTGATTTTATAAATTCAGATAGGCTGGAGGCTTGACAATTCTTCACAATGTCATTCTGTCATGTTTGGAGGAATGATAGTTTCTTTGGATTGACTTTGTCAGTTTGGTATTGAAATTATACTTGATTGTCTCCATTTGATTCACTTTTTCCACCTCTTAGAGTTGTGTTTCTCTTTATAAACAACCCACCTGCTTTGCTTGGACTCTGGGTTTGGCCTGTTCCCTTCCAAAGGGAATGTTCACTCTGTTCATTCCGTGAGTGGACTCGGATTTTCCTGTTCCAAGGGGTCTGTCATGTTCTTGCTGAAAGTTGATGTTTCAGACTAGAACCTTCATTTCCACTTGTTTCACAGTTTCAGCCATTTCATTTTTGGACAACTCAATGGTTCTCAGTATGTTTGAGGCATCCAACATTTTTTCTCCTAGTTCCCTGAAGCTTCAGCAGCAGAATTTTCCCCTTGTCCTTCATTTTGGTTTCCCAGTTGCCCAGGTCTAACCAGTGAAGTCTTAACTTGTTTCAGTTCTGTAATTGGGCAGCACAGAAGCACACAGTGGTTAGCAATGTTGCTTCACAGCGCCAGGGTCCCAGGTTCGATTCCCGGCTTGGGACACTGTCTGTGCGGAGTTTGCACGTTCTCCCCGTGTCTGTGTGGGTTTCCTCCAGGTGCTCCGGTTTCCTCCCACAAGTCCCGAAAGATATGCTGTTCGGTGAATTGGACATTCTAAATTCTCCCTCTGTATACCTGCACAGATGCTGGAATGTGGCGACTCGGGGCTTTTCACAGTAACTTCATTGCAGTGTTAATGTAAGCCTATTTGTGACAATAAAGATTATTATTATAATTGTGCTACTTATGGCTTAATTGTCTTCTCTTAGCTTTGAAAGTTCTACGCCTTTCCTTTCAATCCTTTCTCTTTTCCATTCTGCCCGTTCTTCTGTTTCTTTCTTGTACCTCTTGGCTTCCTCCTGGAATATATTCTGGAACATTTCTGAGTCTTCTCTGCCAACTGGTTCCTCAGTTCGTGCAGAGTGAATTAAATTCATTTTGCTTCTTTTTGTAATTTATCAGAAGAACAAACTTTGACCTGAAGGATCCCTGTGGTGTGTGAAAGTCCTTCATCAAGCTTTCCTCTCCTTCACTTCGTCTTGTGTTTTCTTGTGATTTATTAGAGTAACCTTGAGGTTTTTTTTGCAGTTCTTTCCATTCTGGTGTTCGAGACAATCTACATTCCTTCATACTGTTTAAGGGTAATGTACTCCTTTTGCATTTTATCTTTTTTTTTAAATAATTTTTATTAAAGGTTTTCATAAAATATCAATAACAAAATGAGAAAGAAAAAAGAACCCAACAGGGTTAAGTACAAAACACAATCTAAAAAAGCAACCCCCCAAACCCCTCCCCCCGTACCTAAATAATAAATTAACATTAACACCCCGACTTAAGACAACAGGCGTATAAACCCCTCAGACCCTTCCAGTGTAAATAACAAAACAAAAATAAAGTAAACCCCCCCCCTACCCCCCGAGCTGCTGCTGCCATTGACCAATGTCTAGCATTCTGCCAGAAAGTCTAAGAACGGTTGCCACCGCCTAAAGAACCCTTGTACCGACTCTCTCAAGGCGAATTTCACCCTCTCCAATTTAATGAACCCTGCCATATCACTGATCCAGGATTCCACACTTGGGGGCCTCATATCTTTCCACTGAAGGAGAATCCTTTGCCGGGCTACCAGGGACGCAAAGGCCAGAATTCCAGCCTCTTTCGCCTCCTGCACTCCCGGCTCCTCTGCCACCCCAAATATTGCGAGCCCCCAGCCCGGTTTGACCCTGGATCCTACCACCCTCGACACCGTCCTCGCTACGCCCTTCCAAAATTCCTCCAGCGCTGGGCATGCCCAGAACATATGGGTGTGATTTGCTGGGCTTCCTGAGCACCTAACACACCTGTCCTCACCCCCAAAGAACCTGCTCATCCTTGTCCCGGTCATGTGTGCCCTGTGCAGCACCTTAAACTGTATGAGGCTAGCCTCGCGCATGAAGAGGAAGAGTTCACCCTCCCTAGGGCATCTGCCCACGTCCCCTCTTTGATCTCCTCTCCCAACTCCTCCTCCCACTTACCTTTCAACTCCACCACCGAGGCCTCCTCCTCCTCCTGCATCACCTGGTAAGTTTCCGAGATCTTCCCCAATCCCACCCACCCCCCCGAGAGCACCCTGTCCTGTACTGTGTGTGGCAGTAGCCGTGGGAATTCCACCACCTGCCGTCTGGCAAACGCCCTTACCTGTAAGTACCTGAAGGTGTTCCCCGGGGGAGCCCGTACTTCTCCTCCAGCTCACCCAAGCTCGCAAACTTCCCGTCCACAAACAGGTCCCCTAACTTTCGTATGCCTGCCCTGTGCCACCTCGAAAACCCTCCACCTGTTCTTCCTGGGGCGAACCGGTGGTTCCCCCGTAATGGGGTCCACGCCGAGGCCCTAACATCCCCCTATGCCGCCTCCACTGCCCCCAAATTTTGAGGGCCGCCACCACCACCGGGCTCGTGGTATACCTCCTTGGAGGGAGCGGCAGCGGCGCCGTTGCCAGCGCCCCCAGACTCGTACCCACACAGGATGCCCTCTCCAGCCTCTTCCATGCAGCCCCCTCCCCCTCCATCACCCACTTGTGCACCATCGTCGCATTGGCGGCCCAGTAGTACCCACAGAGGTTGGGCAGCGCCAGCCCCCCCCTATCTCTACTCCGTTCCAGGAACACCCTTCTCACCCTCGGAGTCCCTCGCGCCCACACAAACCCCATTATACTCCTGTTAACCCGCCTGAAAAAAGCCTTCGGGATAAATACGGGGAGGCACTGGAACAGGAACAAAAACCTTGGGAGCACCGTCATTTTGATTGACTGCACCCTACCTGCCAGGGACAGCGGCAGCGCGTCCCACCTCTTGAACTCCTCCTCCATTTGCTCCACCAGCCTTGTAAAGTTAAGCCTATGCAGGGCCCCCCAGCTTCTGGCCACCTGGACCCCCAAATATCTGAAACTCTTCTCCGCCCTTTTTAGTGGGAGCTCGCCAATTCCCCTCTCCTGGTCCCCTAGCTGAACTACGAACAGCTGGCTCTTCCCCATATTGAGCTTGTACCCCGAAAAGTCCCCGAATTCCCTAAGCATCCTCATTACCTCTGGCATTCCTCCCACCGGGTCCGCCACACACAGCAGCAGGTCGTCCGCATAAATCGACACCCTATGCTCCTCTCCACCCCGCACCAACCCCCTCCAGTTCCTCGACTCTCTCAGTGCCATAGCCAGGGGTTCAATCGCCAGTGCGAAGAGCAGGAGGGACAGGGGACACCCCTGTCTCATCCCTCGGTGCAACCGAAAGTACTCGGACCTCCTCCTATTTGTGGCCACACTCGTCATCGGGACCTCGTACAACAGCCTAACCCACCTGACAAACCCCTCCCCAAACCCGAACCTCTTCAGCACCTCCCACAGGTACCCCCACTCTACCCTATCGAAGGCTTTCTCAGTGTCCATCGCCACCACTATCTCCGCCTCCCCCTCCCTCGCTGGCATCATGATAACGTTCAAAAGCCTCCGCACATTCGCGTTCAACTGTCTCCCCTTCACAAACCCCGTCTGGTCTTCATGGATGATCTGTGGCACAAAATCCTCAATCCTCGTGGCTAAGACCTTCGCCAGCACCTTGGCATCTACATTTAGCAAGGAAATCGGTCTGTAAGACCCACATTGCAGGGGATCCTTGTCCCGCTTCAGGATCAAGGAGATCAGTGCCCGGGACATCGTCGGGGGTAAAGCCTCCTCATCCCTTGCCTCATTAAAGGTCCTAACGAACAGCGGGCCCAACAGGTCCATATATTTTTTATAGAACTCGACCGGGAAACCGTCCGGCCCCGGTGCCTTCCCCGCCTGCATGCTTCCTATCCCTTTGGTCAGCCCCTCCAGCCCAATCGGGGCCCCCAGTCCCGCCACCAGTCCCTCTTCCACCTTTGGAAACCTCAATTGGTTCAGGAAACGGCCCATCCCTCCCTCCTCCCGTGGGGGCTCGGATCGGTACAATTCCTCGTAAAAGTCCCTGAAGACCCCATTGATGCCAACCCCACTCCGCACCACGCTCCCTCCCTGTCCTTAACTCCCCCGATCTCCCTAGCTGCGTCCCGCTTCCGAAGCTGATGCGCCAGCATCCGGCTTGCCTTTTCCCCATACTCGTAGACCCCCCCCTGGGCCTTCCTCCACTGCACCGCCGCCTTCCTGGTGGTCACCAGGTCGAATTCGGCCTGGAGGCTGCGCCTCTTCCTCAACAATCCTTCCTCAGGTTCTTCCGCATACCTCCTGTCTACCGATGGAACCTCACCAGCACCGCCCGCGGAGGCTCGTTAGCCTTGGGCCTCCTCGCCAGCACTCAATGGGCCCCTTCCAGCTCCAGGGGCCTCTGGAAGGACCCCGCTCCCATCAGCGAGTTTAACATGGTGACCACATAGGCCCCCACGTCCGGCCCCTCCAGCCCCTCCGGGAGGCCCAGAATCCGCAGATTCTTCCGCCTCGACCGATTCTCCATCTCCTCGAACCGCTCCTGCCATTTCTTGTGGAGCGCCTCGTGCGCCTCCACCTTTACCGCCAGGACTAAGATCTCGTCCTCATTGACAGAGATCTTTTGTTGAGCCTCTCGGATCGCCACCCCCTGGGCCATCTGTGTCTCCAGCAGCTTATCAACAGAACCCTTCATCGGCTCTATCAGGTCCTTTTTAATCTCTCTGAGGCAGCGCTGGATACCCTCCTGTTGCTCCTCCGCCCACTGCCTCCACGCTGCCTGGTCTCCGCCCGCCGCCATTTTGTCCTTCTTCCCTCCCTTCTTCTGGTCCACCACCACCTTTTTTGTCACCCCGCTCCTAGTTAACGCCATATACTGACGGGGAATTATTATTAACTCCTTCCCACACCCGGAGACGTCGAAAAAGTGCCCTTGGGGGCCCTGAAAAGAGCCCAAAAGTCTTGAGAGGGAATCCTTTTGGCAGTGTTCGCTTCACCAATCTGCCCGTGGAAACTCCTGAAAAAGGTCTAAGTGTCCGTTCCAGACGGGAGCTGCCGAATGCGTGACCTACTCCTCCATGGCCGCCACCGGAAGCCTCTTCCCCGCTTCTTCAGTAGCCCTGGTGAGATCTTTTCACAGTTGTTCCCTCTGCTGTTAGAATTCACTTTTGATAAAGGTCCTCAGGACTGTTTGCAGCTTTAAGCTTGCACTTCCCCCGCATGCATGCTGCAAACTGCTGCAAATGCTGTTTATCCTGTTGCAGCCAAATCTTCCACTGCTTCTGCCGGGCCTGGCAGCCAAAATACACAACACTCCTGGGGGACACCATCAGGGGAGTGTTGCAGTCCTCTTGCCACACCGGGAAATGTCAAACAAATGCCGTGGGGGCCCTGCAAAAGAGCCCAAAAGTCCGTTCCAAGCGGGAGCTACCAAATATGCGACCTAGCTCTGCATAGCCGCACCCGGAAGTCCTTTTGCATTTTATCTTGAAGGACAATTAGTTGTTCTTTCAACTATTTATTTTCTTGTTGACCTCTTACAAATTTATGCTGAACTTCAGTGCATTGCTTTGTTGCTACTGATAGCTGCTAAAGTGGTAGTCAACATCTTTTTTAGCTCCTCATGTTTTCCTCAGGCTATGTATTAATTCTTACAAGAGTCTTTCAGGGCAGTGACTTCTTTGAGTCCCTGTTCTGCATGATGTTCTTGGCTTGGTTGTACTTATCTACTTGAATATTGTCTCCCTCGGCTTGGGGTTTTCTGTCTCCCTTTCTCTGGGGGTCTTCTGTCTCCCTCAACACTTTACCGGGGGGGGGTGTTCTAAACCTTCTTTTAAGGTCTGTGCTCCATACAACTTGGAGATTCCCACTTGGGTCACTGTTTGTGCGGTGTCTGCACGTTCTCCCTGAGTCTCCGAAGGTTTTTATCTGGGTGCTCCGGTTTCCTCCCACAAGTCCTGAAAGACGTGCTGTTAGGTGAATTGGACATTCTGAATTCTCTCTCTGTGCACCCAAACAGGCGGCGGAATGTGGCAGCTAGCGGATTTTCACAGTAACTTCACTGCAGTGTGTTCTGGGCCAGGGTTTAGAGAACCACAAAGTGTATCATGGAGTTCACCTGACCCACAACCTTTAATAGATTGTGGCATGGGGAGCACACGGCCCACTCTACAGGTGTGGTAGAGCAGAAATGGAAAAGTATTTTTTAAAGCAAAACAATGTTTATTCTATGAACTCAGGTTAACCTTTTAAAAACATACAGTGAACATCTTAGCAACCATTAATTCAAATACAACCCCCAAAGACTACAACACTAAGTAATCCTTTAAGCTTTCCTTTTAACATCTTTACGACTTAAAAAAAACATCTCTAACAGAAGCACATCAGGTTAAAGTCACTACTGAAAACATTTATAACTCTGAATTCACCAAATGATCAAGAGATAGTGTTTTAATGCCAGAGAGATCAGCGGTACACCTGCTTGGTCTGGCTTCAGCTCCAACACTGAAAACAAAACTAAAACACGCCCTGCAGCCTGCTCAAAAACAAAAGTAAAAGGCTGACAGACAGTCCAGCTCCACCCACTCTCTGACATCACTGCAGTAGTAAACACCCATTTCTTAAAGGTACTGCCACATGACACCTTCCCCCAAGAAAAAAAAACCTATCAACTTCAAAATGGTTTCATTTTTCACCTTTTCACTATCCTTTAAGACATGCACACAGTAAATATACTTTTTCATTTCAAGAAACAACACACGCAAACAGGTATAATAATATAGTACATTTATTTCTTTTTTTTTCTTTCTCCAACTGAAATCCTTCTCGATTGACAGTTTCTTTGAACAAGAAGGTCTCTGCACGATCCGTCCATTTCTCTACGCCTCGGCATTTCTCTTTAAAGTCAGAAACTTTAGTTCAATCTGATCACAGAATCCCTTGAAATTCTCCATCACAGGAGCATTGGTTATCACAGCTTTCAGGCCGTCAAATGCCTGTTGAAAGTTCGCTGTCCACTGAAATTTTCGACGTTTCTTCAGCAAGTCTATCAGTGGAGCAACCACGCTGCAAAAACTTTTCACAAATGTCCGGTCAAATCCACTCATGCCAAGAAATCACAGTATTTTCTTTGCCTTGAGGGTATCGGAAACTCCTCAATAACTGTTGGTTTCACATCCCGTGTGACCATTCGACCCTGTCCGATTGTATGGCCAAGGAAAGTGACTTGGGCTTTTCCAAATTCATTTTTGGCTAGGTTTATCACCAAACCCGCCTCCTGAAGTCGATCGAATAACTCCATCAGATGTTTTACATGTTCTTTCCATGTCTGGCTGAAAATTACCAGATCGTCGATGTATACCGCACAATTGGGTAATCCTGAAACGACTTTGTTAGTTAACCGTTGAAATGTGTCTGGGGTGTTTTTCATGCCAAATGGCATAACTTTGAATTGGTATATACCATCTGGAGTCACAAAAGCTGAAATCTCCTTCACCCTTTCGGATAAAGGTACCTGCCAGTAACCTTTACGTAAATCCAGTTCGGAAATAAAAGCTGATTGTCCCAATTTCTCAATGCAATCCTCCAAACGTGGGCTAGGATAAGAGTCCGTTCTTGTAACTGAAGTAACCTTTCTATAGTCCGCACACAACCGTTGGGTACCGTCTGGTTTTGGTACCATCACTATGGGTGAGCTCCATTGGCTGCAACCCACTTCAATTATGCCATTTTAAGCATACTCTCAATCTCTTTGTTAACCTGTGCCAATTTTAAAGGGTTAAGTCTGTATGGATGTTGTTTGATTGGAACAGCATTTCCCACATCTACATCATGTGTAGCCATTTTTGTACTTCCCAATTTATCTCCACAAACTTGCCCATGTGATATCAATAGCTCTTTCAGGTCAGTCCGTTTTTCCTCTGGAAGGTAACTCAACAATTTATCCCAATTTTTAAGAACATCCTCGTTTTCCAATTTAATTTGAGGTATGTCAAACTCACAGTCATCACTTCCGGTGGCGGCTATCAGGGAGTAGGTCGCATATTTGGTGGCTCCCAATTCGGTCGTACTTTTGGACCTTTTCCCCTGACTTTTTTGCACTTTTGAGCTCGGAACTGGAAAGCAATAGTACTCAGGCACTGGACCCATACAGAATTGTATGGACCTAAGAAGCCAGAGGGACCGTAAACAGCAGCAGAAGTGGTCGAGTAAGGGCACAGTGGAGGCTGTGAGAGTGCCCAGCATGGCTGCTGTTCAGAGCAAGGAGCCGACAGCCCAGCCCACAATGGAGCAGCTGCTGCAGACTATGCAGGAGGGCTTTTTGGCTTTGAAGCGTGACAACTTGGAGCCGCTTCAGAAGTCGATTGATCGGATGGGAAAAAGGCTGGATGATCAGGCTGAGAAGCTCCAGCAGTTGGATAAGTCAGTGGAGGTGCAGGCTGACTTTCAAATGGTGGCGGATGTGGAAATTCAGAGGCTGAGGGACCAGCAAAAAGTGCTTCTGGAAAGGCTGGAGGACCTCGACAACAGATCTCACCGGCAGAACGTGAGAATCGTGGGCCTCCCAGAGGGGCTAGAGGGGCTAGACGCTGCCGCATATGTAGAGGGTATGTTTCAGAAATTGCTGGGGAACGAGGTGTTCCCGTGCCCGCCAGTTGTGGACGGGGCACACAGAGTGCAGGTGAGGCAGCCACGACAAGGGGGTCCCCCACGAGCGATAGTGGTACGCTTTCACAGGTACCTGGACAAGGAACGGCTGCTGCAATTGGTAAAAAGCACACAAAGCTGTATTTGGGACAATACCACCTTCCGTGTGTACCAAGATTTGAGTGCTGAGATGGCCAGGAGGAGGGAAGGCTACAGGCAGGTGAAGGAGATACTGTATAAAAACAAGGTGAAATTCGGGCTGCTTTTTCTGGCACCACTGTGGGTTACGTATAAGGCCAGAGTTACTCAGGAAACGACAGAGGCTGCAGGCCGAATTTGGGGTGCTGACTACAGGCAAGGCTGTAGAGCAGCTTAGAAAGGTAAAAGGCGTGATTTATGAGTATGGGGAGAAGGCCTGTAGAATGCGCAGCAACTGAGGAAGAGGGATGCGGCTAGGGAAATAGGGAGGGTAGAGGATGGGGAAGGTAATCTAGTGGGTGATCCAGCAGGGCTGAACAAGGTCTTTAGGGACTTTCATAGGAAGCTGTACACTTCGGAACCACCCGGGGACCGGGGGGGATGAGGCGATTCTTGGACGGACTGACCTTCCCAAGAGTGGGGAGGGGGTAGGTGGATGGACTGGGGGCCCTGGTCAGGATCGAAGAGGTGTTGGGGGGCCTGAAGGTCATGCAGTCGGGTAAAGCCCTGGGGCCGGACGGGTATCCGGTGGAGTTTTACAAAACATTTGCCGGGATAGTGTGGCCGGTGCAGGTCAGGGTCTTTAACAAGGCAAGAGACAGAACGAGTTTGCCCCCGACAATGTCGCAGGCCACCATCTCGCTCATTCTGAAACGGGATAAGGACCCGGAGGCCTGTGGGTCATACAGGCCGATCTCTTTGATTAACGTAGACGCCAAGTTACTGGCCAAGATTTTGGCGACCAGAGTTGAGGACTGTGTACCGGATGTAATTGTGGAGGACCAAACCGGGTTTGTAAAGGGGAGGCAGCTGGTGGCCAACATAAGAAGGCTGCTCAACGTGATTATGATGCCCGTGGAGAGTAGGGAGGTAGAGATAGTCGTAGCCATGGATGCTGAAAAGGCTTTTGACTGGGTCGAGTGGGATTATCTGTGGGTTGTACTTGGACGGTTTGGGTTCGGGGGGGTTCATCGACTGGGTTAGGCTATTGTATCGGGCTCCGGAGGCGAGTGTAAGGACGAACAGGACGACATCGGACTACTTTAGACTGCACCGATGGACAAGACAGGGCTGCCCTCTCTCCCCACTGCTATTTGCACTGGCCATAGAGCCACTGGCAATTGCACTGAGCTTCTAGGGGCTGGAAAGGGCTGGTCCGGGGGGGAGTGGAACATAGAGTCTCGTTATATGCGGATGATCTGCTGTTATATGTATCGGACCCAATGGTGGGGATGGATGGTACTATGGCAACCCTGAGGGAATTTGACCGGTTCTCCGGATACAAACTGAACATGGCTAAGAGCGAGTTGTTTGTAATTCAGGCGAGGGGGCAGGAGAGTAGGCTGAAGGGGTTGCCGTTCAGGCTAGTGGGGGAGAGTTTCCGATATTTGGGGATTCAGGTGGCATAAGCTCAACCAGTCCCGACTGGTGGAATGAGTGAGGGAGGACGTCCGGAGGTGGGATGTGCTCCCGCTGTCATTGGCGGGGAGGGTGCAGACTGTTAAGATGACGGTTCTCCCGCGGTTCTTGTCTGTTTTTCAGTGTCTCCCCATCTTTATCCCGCGGTCCTTCTTTAAGAGGTTGAATAAAATTATTCTGGGATTTGTATGGGCAGGGAAGTCCCCGCGGGTGAAGAGGGTGATGCTTGAAAGGAACAGAGGACAAGGGGGGCTGGCATTACCGAACTTCAGCAACTATTACTGGGCGGCCAACATAGCGATGATAAGGAAATGGATTGTGGGTGCGGGTCGGTTTGGGAGCGGATGGAGGCTGCTTCGTGCAGGGGCACTAGCTTAGCAGCACTGGTCACGGCGCCTCTGCCGCTTCCGCCGGCACAGTACTCCACCAGCCCGATAGTGGTGGCAGCTCTTCGGATCTGGGGCCAGTGGAGGGGGCATATAGGGGAGGTAAGAGCATCGGTGTGGATCCCAATTTGCGGCAATCACTGATTTGCCCCAGGGAACATGGACGGGGGGGACGGGGGGTGGGGGGTGGGGGGGTGGGCTAGGGTAGAGTAGGGGGATTTTGAGGCAGGTCCGTGCGTGAACATAGCCGTGGTTTGCATTATGTCTAATGTGTAATTTGTGTCTTGGCTTCTTTTTTGGTTTGTACTGTACAATGTCATTTTTTCTACATGCCTAAAATATCTCAACAAAATTGTTTGTTAAAAAAAAATTCACAGTCATCTGAATTTGGTTCGTCACATTGTGTCAGAATCATTAAAACCGCCTCCTTTTTCTCTCCTTCCCTTTCAAGGTACCTTTAAGCATATTCACATGACATACTCGGTGAACCTTCTATCTGGTGTTTTTACCACATAATTCACGTCACTTAATTTCCTTTCAATCTGATAAGGTCCACAAAACCTAGCTTTTAAAGGCTCCCCTACCACTGGTAAAAACACTAAAACTTTATCTCCACTGGCAAAACTACGAACTTTGGATTTCTTGTCCGCTACCCGTTTCATCATATTTTGTGCAACTTTTAAATGTTGTCTAGCCAATTCACCTGCCCTATTTAACAATTCCCTAAAATTTGACACGTAATCCAATAATGTAATTTCTGATTTCTCACTCACCAATTTTTCCTTCATCAATTTAAGTGGTCCTCTTACCTCATGACCAAAAATTAGTTCAAAAGGAGTAAATTTGGTTGACTCATGAGGTGCATCCCTAATTGCAAACAGTACGAATGGAATTCCTTTATCCCAATCCTCTTGGTAATCTTGACAATAAGCCCTAAATATTGTCTTTAATGTCTGATACCACCTTTCTAACACTCCCTGCGATTCTGGATGGTGTGCAGCTGATTTAAATTGTTTTATTCCTAAGCTATCCATAACTTCCTTGAATAACCATGAGGTAAAATTTGATCCTTGATCCGATTGTATTTCTGTGGGTAGTCCATATCTAGTAAAGAATTTAAGTAACTTCTCCACAATCTTTTTAGCTATAATATTACGTACTGGAATGGCCTCTGGAAACCTAGTAGACACATTCATTATAGTCAAAAGATATTGATTCCCACTTTTTGTTTTAGGAAGCGGTCCTACACAATCGATTAGGACCCTTGTAAAAGGTTTCTCAAATGCTGGAATGGGTATTAAGGGCACTGGTTTTATCACTGCTTGAGGTTTCCCTATCACTTGACATGTGTGACATGATGGACAGAATTTAACTACATCTTTATGTAGTCCAGGCCAATAAAAATGTTTTTGTATTTTAGCTTGAGCTTTCCTTATTCCCAAATGACCTCCCACTGGTACCTCATGTGCAACTCGCAACACCTCCTTTCTATACCCTACTAGCAATACTACTTGATGAACTTCATCCCACTTTTCATCCTCCTGCATATGTAAAGGTCTCCATTTTCTCATCAAGAGATCAATTTTACGGTAATAACTCTCTGGTATCCACTCAGATTCCCCTTCCGTGTATGCTTTCTGTTACATCCGTTTTATTTCTATATCGTTTTGTTGTAACTCCACCAATTTTCCTGAACTAAAAATATCCGCCTCATCCTCCACCTGTTCTTGTTCTTTTTCAACCATCTGATCAAAAATCGTTTCTGATAATTGCACTTCAACGTCATCTTCCCTCTTTGTTTTCTCCTCTTGTCTTAACCTGTGACTTTGCGACCTTGTTACTACACAATCCGGAAAAATCCCAGGCTATTCGTCCTTCAACACTTCCGTTATCTGATTTTCCACTGGCTTATCAACCACAGTAGGCATCACTCCCACCTGCGATCCAGCTATATCATTACCCAAGATAAACTGTATTCCTGGACAAGATAATTTCTCTATTACTCCTACTACCACTTCACCACTCTTCACTGGACTTTCCAACCTTACCTTATATAATGGAACACTACTCCTCTCACCCTGAATTCCACATATTACCACCTTTTCTGGCAACATTCTTCCCAAACTACATAAAAATTGACTAGCTCCCGTATCTCTTAAAATTGTGACTTCTTTGCCTGCTCCTCTGATTACACATGAGTAAACTTTACCCACACAAGTAAATTCTTTAAAGAGATCTGGCACCATCTTATCAATCACCTCTTGATCAGGCTGTACAATCTTTTGCCCCTCCTTCGCTTCACTTGGGCTTTCCTTTACCACTTTAACAAACCCCACTGTCTTATCCTGTTTTACCACATCAGCCTTCCCAGTGCTTTTCTTCAACCACCAACACTGTGACTTTACATGGCCTAGTATATTACAGTGAAAACATTTGAAACTTTTCATGTCTCTTCCACCCTCCTGGATTTCTTTTTAATCTGAGGTACACTCTCCTTATTATCTCCCATCAGATCACCTTTACTTTTACCACTTGAGTATTTCTCATGCCCCCAGTTTATATCCCTCACAGACTGAAACTGATGTTGGAAACCAAGCTTTGATTTATGAACTAATTCATAATCATCTGCCATTTCTGCTGCCAATCTTGCAGTTTTAACCCTCTGCTCTTCCACATGAGTTCTCACTACATCAGGAATTGAATTTTTTGGCATGTACGGGAGGAATCCAATGTACAAAGTTCTGTAACATATCGTTTTACCATGTTTATGTCTTGCTATGTGTGTTTTCATTCTATTTGTTACGAGGGGGGGGGGGTTTGTTTGTAAGGGTGAAAAATTGTGTTAAAAATTTTAATAAACATTTTTTTTTTGAAAAAAGGAATTGAATTTTTAAACTCCTCCAAAAGTATAGTTTCTCTGAGAGCTTCATACGTGTGGTCTATTTTCAAAGTCCTTATCCACCTATCAAAATTACTCTGTTTGATCCTTTCAGACTCCATGTATGTTTGACCAAATCCTTTCCTTAAATTTCCAAACCTTTGTCTGTAGGCTTCAGGCACTAGTTCATATGCACCTAAGATGGATTTTTTCACCTCCTCATTCGACCCAGATACCTCCTCCAGTAGTGATGCAAACACTTCACGCGCCCTACCTACCAGCTTTGTTTGAATCAGTAATACCCACATGTCTTGTGGCCATTTCATTTATTTAGCCAGGTTCTCAAATGAAATGAAAAAGGCTTCTACCTCCTTCTCGTCAAATCTTGGCAATGCTTGGACATATTTAAATAGATTCCCACCAAGCCTTCGACTTTGACGCTCTTTCTCACTATCCTCATCACTGTCATCCAACTGTACGTTTCCCTTTACGCCTGCCAATTTTAAATGACTCATGTTTCATGGCCATTTTCTGAAGTTCAAACTCTCTCTCTTTATCTTTTTCCCTGATCTGTATCTCCCTTTCTCTTTCTTTTTGTTCTGCTGCGGCTATTCTTTCTTTTCTCCTTTCTTCTCTCTCCTTTTCTTTTTCCTCTCTATCTCTTTCTCTTTCCGCTCTCTCTCTTTCTTTTTCCTCCCTTTCGTATTCAAGCTGCTTTAATTCTTTCACATGTTCAAGTTGCTTAATCTGCAACTGGATCTTTGCCATTTCCAATGAGTCAAACTGTATTTCAGGCAACTTTAAATGCTTAGCCACCGCCATAATTACCTCATCTTTTTGCATTTTGGCAGGTAATTTTACTGCAATGATTTTGTAAAATCTAACAGACTGCTTTTAGTCTCTGTCTGTAAGGTACTGCGTGTGACCGTCTCCACCCCCAAACACTTCAGAGCCTCTGAAAGAGCCATTGTCCACAACAGACTCCCTACTTAAACTAAAATACCACACCTGAAAAGCAACCACAATATGCTCACCCCTCACTGTCTTTAACTTCACTAAGCCAATCCAATAGATAGACTTTTAACCCCCTCGAACCCCCAATTTGTTATGGGCCAGGGTTTAGAGAACCCCAAAGTGTATCATGGAGTTCACCTGACCCACAACTTTTAATAGATTGTGGTATGGGGAGCACACGGCCCACTCTACAGGTGTGGTACAGCAGAAATGGAAAAATATTTTTTAAAGCCAAACAATGTTTATTCTATAAACTCAAGTTAACCTTTTTAAAACATACAGTGAACATCTTAGCAACCATTAATTCAAATGCAACCTCCAAAGACTACAACACTAAGTAAACCTTTAAGCTTTCCTTTTTAACATCCATACGACTTAAAACAAAACCTTTAACAGAAGCACATCAGGTTAAAGTCACTACTGAAAACATTTATAATTCTGAATTCACCAAATGATCAAGAGATAGTCTTTTGTTGGCAGAGAGAACAGCGGTACACCTGCTTGGTCTGACTTCAGCTCCAACACTGAAAATGATACTAAAACACACCCTGCAGCCTGCTCAAAAACAAAAGTAAAAAGCTGACAGACAGCCCAGCTCCACCCACTCACTGACATCACTGCAGTAGTAAACACCCATTTCTTAAAGGTACTCTCACTACAGAGATTTATATACAGACCCATTTATAAACACCCATTTCTTAAAGGTGCTCTCACAATACAAGTGTTAATGTACGCCTACATGTGACAAAAAAAAGATTATTATTTTGAAAATATTTGTCAATGGTTTTTAATATGACACCAAATATGGTTGAATATTCATCTGTACCATTGTTTAGGATGACCTAATCCTCAAATACACCAAACAAATATATAACCGTATTAACTTGTTCTTCTTCCTATTTCTTACTTCATCCTGATGTAGTCATGTAATTTGAGAATTTTCTTTTCACAATTTCTGGTTTGGCCTCTCCCTTAGCCTAATCTGGTCTGGAAGTTTTAACTTTTTATCCTTGACCATTTTTTTATTAACAGTTACGTACCACAATAATCTTCTTTTAAGTTACTGCCTAAAGAATGTCTGTGCAGTAAATGTATTTTTCTTTTCAAGGTGGCTGTTGGGTTTTTTCCTTATCTTCACCAGCTTCATTGGGTTCAGCAGGCTCCTGCTATGATTGTGGGTTGTATTCATTCAAAAAAATCTTTTAAACATTATGAGTTGCACAGGAAATTCTGAAAATAATATTTTTTGGCCAGCTACTGGATTTTGAGCCTGGAAATAGACTACAAGTTTAAAAATATATATTTTTATTAAGGCATTCATATATTCTTAACCCATTTCCCCACCCACACAAACCCCAAAATCAAGGCACTAATTTTCTGAAAGAAGGCCTTAAGAATAAAAATTGGAAGACTTTGAAAAACAAATCTGTGCCACATTTCTGTTTCTGCATGCCGGCAGGATGCTCCGTTATGCCGGCCGGTCAATGGGGTTTCCCATTGTGGGGCAGCCCCACGCCGTCAGGAAACCCCTGGGCTGTCGGCAAAACGGAGCATCAGCCGGCGGAGAATCCAGCCCAAGAACCTCGGCAGCACAATCACCTTGACGGTTTCCACCCGCCCTGGCAGTGACAGGGGAGAACATCCCATCTCTTAAATCCCCCTTCATCTGCTTCACCAACTGCGCCAGATTCAATTCGTGTAGTTGTTCCCAACCCTGTGTCACCTGGGTGCCCAAGTACCTAAAGTTTGTCTCCACTACTTTAAAATAGCAGCTCGCCCAGCCTCTTCTCCTGTTCCCTTGCCTGGATCGGGAAGACCTCACTCTTCCCCATGTTTAACTTATACCTGGAAAACCGGCCGAATTCCTCTAAGATGCTCATGATCCCCCCGATACCTCCCGAAATGTAAAGCAGCAGATCGTTCACATATAGTGAAACCATGTGCTCCACCTGGTGTTCTTTGTGTTGCTAATTTTAGGATGGTTGGCGTAGTGTTCAGAAAGACCACAAATAGCTTTTAAATTGAACAAAGCTAGACATGCACTAACACTGTTTAATTGGATTTGACACTAATCCTATATAATACAGTTGATAATAAACATATAATCTACACTCATCTACTACTAATCTCTACACTATTACATTAACTATGATCTGCTCTCAGTCACACTATCTTTCCTTCGGCCTGTACTCTTGCTTTCTCCTCAACCTCTCACCCACAAGGCTTAGCATTGTTGCCTTATGTAGTTGTACATCTAGCTCCCTCTAGTGGTTGATTTAGACATTACATTAACCCTTACATTACATTAACCCTTACAAATCTTTACATTTATGATAATGTCACATCCCCTTTCTTTGGAAAAAAAGGTTATAACTGTTGTTTGTAAGATTTTTTCTTTGAACATGACTATAGCGAGCATGAATCATTAACTTGTTTTTGTTTAAATTTATTTGCAAAAATAAATGTTAAGTCACATTGATGATGACAGGAATAGTTATTACAGTCATTACAAATTTAATCTGTTTGATGGTTTCCTTGTTCTTGTTGATCTTCTCAGTGGCTTCGTCAAAATATGAAAGTTATCTTCCAAATTGTCTTGATGCATTGGTGATAATGAAGAATTAGGAAAGTCGATGTGACTTCCGGGTGCGGCGATGACCAGCTGAGTCGCACGTTTCGGCAGCTCCCGGTGTAATGGACTTTTGGGCTCTTAATAAGAGCCCCAACGGCAATTTTAATGGCTAAAAGTACTGTGCGGTGAACCAGAAGGGAATCCCCCCTGGATACGGATGGAAAAAGGAGAGGAAGGTGGCCGGATTGCGGTGGATCCTTTAGAGCAGCGGCAAGGAAGGCAAGCAAAAACCAAGATGGCGTCGGAAGGTGGCAGTTTAATATGGGGCCCTGAACAACACGAGTTTTTGAAACGCTGCGTGGAAGAACTCAAAAAGGAAATGAAGAAGGAGCTGTTGGCCCCGATATTACAGGCGATCGAAGGGCTAAAGGAGGAGCAAAAGACCCAGGAGCGGGAGCTTCGGGTCGTGAAGGCAAAGGCTGCCGAGAATGAGGACGACATACAGGGCCTGGTGGTGAAGACGGAGATGCACGAGGCACACCATAAACGATGTGTGGAAAGGCTGGAGGCGCTGGAGAACAACGCGAGGAGGAACAACCTAAGGATTCTTGGCCTTCCTGAAGGTGCGGAGGGAGCGGACGTCGGGGCATATGTGAGCACGATGCTGCACTCGTTAATGGGAGCGGAGGCCCCGGCGGGTCCGCTGGAGGTGGAGGGAGCATACCGAGTGATGGCGCGAGGACCGAGAGCAGGAGAAATTCCTAGAGCCATAGTGGTGAGATTCCTCCGTTTTAAGGACAGAGAGATGGTCCTTAGATGGGCAAAGAAAACTCGGAGCAGTAAGTGGGAGAATGCGGTGATCCGCGTATACCAAGACTGGAGTGCGGAGGTGGCGAGAGGGAGGGCGAGCTTTAATCGGGCCAAGACGGTGCTTCACAAAAAGAAGATAAAATTCGGAATGCTGCAACCGGCAAGACTGTGGGTCACATATCAAGGGAGGCACCACTACTTTGTGACGGCGGATGAGGCGTGGACTTTTATCGTGGAAGAAAAATTGGAATGAGCGGGTTATTAAAAAAAAGAACGTTTGAAACAAAGTGGTGGGGCGAGTATGGGGGGCGAAGAAGGAGGGAAAGAGGAGTTTTATGTTATTAATCCTGCGATGTGGTAACTTTTCTCTCTTCCACAGGAGGTGGTGGGGGGAGGAAAGGAGGTGGAAGAGATGGGGCGTTGGCCATTGGGGGCGGGGCCAAGGGGGAAGCGCGGGCTCGGTTCCCGCGCTATGATAATCATGGCGGGAATAGGGAAGCAGGAAGGAGGGGGCATCGCACGGTGCGAGCAGAGGTCACGGGGGGAAGCCGAGGTCGGCCAGAGTTTGCTGACTTCTGGGAGCAACATGGGGGGCGTAACTACGCTAGTGGGGGATCTAGCGGGGGGGGGTGGGAGGGGGGAATTATTGGGCTGCTGCTGCTGGGGCGAGGGGGGAGCTGGTATGGGGTGGGATGGGCGGGGGGGCACCGCCTGGGGGGGACACAGCTGCGTGGGAACCGGGTGAGGAGCTGGAAAAAGAGGATGGCTAATCGACAAGGGGGGGGGTAAAAAGCCCCCCAACCCGGCTGATCACGTGGAACGTGAGAGGGCTGAACGGGCCGATAAAGAGGGCACGGGTACTCGCACACCTTAAGAAACTTAAGGCAGACGTGGTTATGTTACAGGAAACGCATTTGAAACTGATAGACCAGGTGAGACTACGCAAAGGTTGGGTGGGGCAGGTGTTCCATTCGGGGCTAGATGCGAAAAACAGGGGGGTGGCTATATTAGTGGGGAAGCGGGTAATGTTTGAGGCAAAGACTATAGTGGCGGATAGCGGGGACAGATACGTGATGGTGAGTGGCAAACTACAGGGAGAGATGGTGGTTTTGGTAAACGTATATGCCCCGAACTGGGATGATGCCAATTTTATGAGGCGCATGCTAGGACGCATCCCGGACCTAGAGGTGGGAAAGTTGGTAATGGGGGGAGATTTCAATACGGTGTTGGAACCAGGGCTGGACAGGTCGAGGTCCAGGACTGGAAGGAGGCCGGCAGCAGCCAAGGTGCTTAAAGATTTTATGGAGCAGATGGGAGGAGTAGACCCGTGGAGATTTAGCAGACCTAGGAGTAAGGAGTTTTCGTTTTTCTCCTATGTCCACAAAGTCTATTCGCGAATAGACTTTTTTGTTTTGGGAAGGGCGTTGATCCCGAAGGTGAGGGGAATGGAGTATACGGCTATAGCCATTTCGGATCACGCTCCACATTGGGTGGACTTAGAGATAGGGGAGGAAACAGAAGGGTGCCCACCCTGGAGAATGGACATGGGACTAATGGCAGATGAGGGGGTGTGTCTAAGGGTGAGGGGGTGCATTGAAAAGTACTTTGAACTCAATGACAATGGGGAGGTCCAGGTGGGAGTGGTCTGGGAGGCGCTGAAGGCAGTGGTTAGAGGGGAGCTGATATCAATAAGGGCACATAAAGGAAAGCAGGAGAGTAGGGAACGGGAGCGGTTGCTGCAAGAACTTCTGAGGGTGGACAGGCAATATGCGGAGGCACCGGAGGAGGGACTGTACAGGGAAAGGCAAAGGCTACACGTAGAATTTGACTTGCTGACAACGGGTACTGCAGAGGCACAGTGGAGGAAGGCACAGGGTGTACAGTACGAATATGGGGAGAAGGCGAGCAGGTTGCTGGCCCACCAATTGAGGAAAAGGGGGGCAGCGAGGGAAATAGGGGGAGTGAGGGATGAGGAAGGAGAGATGGAGCGGGGAGCGGAGAGAGTGAATGGAGTGTTCAAGGCATTTTATAAAAAATTATACGAAGCTCAACCCCCGGATGGGAGGGAGAGAATGATGGGCTTTCTGGACCGGCTGGAATTTCCCAAGGTGGAGGAGCAGGAAAGGGTGGGACTGGGAGCACAGATTGAAATAGAGGAAGTAGTGAAAGGAATTAGGAGCATGCAGGCGGGGAAGGCTCCGGGACCGGATGGATTCCCAGTTGAATTTTACAGGAAATATGTGGACTTGCTCGCCCCGCTACTGATGAGGACCTTTAATGAGGCAAAGGAAAGGGGACAGCTGCCCCCGACTATGTCTGAGGCAACGATATCGCTTCTCCTAAAGAAGGAAAAGGACCCGCTGCAATGCGGGTCCTATAGACCTATTTCCCTCCTAAATGTCGACGCTAAGATTCTGGCCAAGGTAATGGCAATGAGGATAGAGGATTGTGTCCCGAGGGTGGTCCATGAGGACCAAACTGGGTTTGTGAAGGGGAGACAGCTGAATACGAATATACGGAGGCTGCTAGGGGTAATGATGATGCCCCCACCAGAGGGGGAAGCGGAGATAGTGGTGGCGATGGATGCCGAGAAAGCATTTGATAGAGTGGAGTGGGATTATTTGTGGGAGGTGCTGAGGAGATTTGGTTTTGGAGATGAGTATGTTGGATGGGTGCAGCTGTTGTATAGGGCCCCAGTGGCGAGTGTGGTCACGAATGGACGGGGATCTGCATACTTTCAGCTCCATAGAGGGACAAGGCAGGGATGCCCTCTGTCCCCATTACTGTTTGCACTGGCGATTGAGCCCCTGGCAATAGCATTGAGGGGTGCCAATAAGTGGAGGGGAGTACTTAGAGGAGGAGAAGAACACCGGGTATCTCTGTATGCCAATGATTTGTTGTTATATGTAGCGGACCCGGCTGAGGGGATGCCAGAGATAATGCGGACACTTCGGGAGTTTGGAGAATTCTCAGGATATAAACTGAACATGGGGAAAAGTGAGTTGTTTGTGGTGCATCCAGGGGAGCAGAGCAGAGAAATAGAGGACTTTCCGCTGAGGAAGGTAACAAGGGATTTTCGTTACTTGGGGATCCAGATAGCCAAGAATTGGGGTACATTGCATAGGTTAAATTTAACGCGATTGGTGTAACAAATGGAGGAGGACTTCAAGACATGGTATCTCTGTCACTGGCAGGGAGGGTGCAGGCAGTTAAAATGGTAGTCCTCCCGAGATTCCTCTTTGTGTTTCAGTGCCTCCCGGTGGTGATCACGAAGGCTTTTTTCAAAAGGATCGAAAAGAGTATCATGAGTTTTGTGTGGGCTGGGAAGACCCCGAGAGTGAGGAAGGGATTCTTACAGCGTAGTAGGGATAGGGGGGTGCTGGCACTACCGAGCCTAAGTGAGTACTACTGGGCCGCCAATATCTCAATGGTGAGTAAGTGGATGGGGGAAGAGGAGGGAGCGGCGTGGAAGAGATTGGAGAGGGCGTCCTGTAGGGGGACTAGCCTACAAGCTATGGTGACGGCCCCATTGCCGTTCTCACCGAAGAAATACTCCACAAGCCCGGTGGTGGTGGCGACTTTGAAAATTTGGGGACAGTGGAGACGGCATAGGGGAAAGACAGGAGCCTTGGTGGGGTCCCCGATAAGAAACAACCATAGGTTTGCCCCGGGGAGAATGGATGGGGGATTTGGAATCTGGCAAAGAGCAGGAGTAACGCAACTGAAATATCTGTTTGTGGATGGGAAGTTCGCAAGTCTGGGAGCGCTGACCGAGAAATATGGGTTGCCCCAAGGGAATGCATTCCGGTATATGCAACTGAGGGCTTTTGCGAGGCAGCAGGTGAGGGAATTCCCGCAGCTCCCGACGCATGAGGTTCAGGACAGAGTAATCTCAAAGACATGGGTGGGGGACGGTAAGGTGTCAGATATATATAGGGAAATGAGGGACGAGGGGGAGATTATGGTAGATGAGCTGAAAGGGAAATGGGAAGAAGAGCTGGGGGAGGAGATTGAGGAGGGGCTGTGGGCGGATGCCCTAAGTAGGGTAAACTCATCGTCCTCGTGTGCCAGGCTAAGCCTGATTCAATTTAAGGTGTTACACAGGGTGCATATGACTGGAGCACGGCTCAGTACATTTTTTGGGGTAGAGGATAGGTGTGCGAGATGCTCGAGAGGCCCAGCGAATCACACCCACATGTTCTGGTCATGTCCGGCACTACAGGGGTTCTGGGTGGGGGTGACAAAGGTGCTTTCGAAAGTAGTGGGGGTCCAGGTCGAACCAAGCTGGGGGTTGGCTATATTTGGGGTTGCACAAGAGCCGGGAGTGCAGGAGGCGAGAGAGGCCGATGTTTTGGCCTTTGCGTCCCTAGTAGCCCGGCGCAGGATACTGTTGACGTGGAAGGAAGCCAAGCCCCCTGGGGTGGAGACCTGGATAAATGACATGGCAGGGTTTATAAAGCTGGAACGGATTAAGTTCGTCCTAAGGGGATCGGCTCAAGGGTTCACCAGGCGGTGGCAACCGTTCGTCGAATACCTCACAGAAAGATAGAGGGAATGGAAAAGAAGAAGGCAGCAGCAGCAGCCCAGGGGGGAGGGGGGGGGGGGTGGTGGGGAGGAACCAGAAGGAGTCTCAGGGTTATTAATATATATGTATAATATGTATAGGTTGTTGCTATAAATAATTGTATATTGGATTGTTAAACCATATTTTTGGAGAGTGTTTATCTGAGACAAGGCAGTTGCCATTTAGTTTTAGTTTTCGTTTTTGTTATATATTATTTATTCTTTGTTTATAAAACAGGTTATTGTTATTTATACTGTTATATTATTGTGTAAAGGATACACAATGTACTGTGATGGTTGACCAAAAATTTTCAATAAAATATTCTTTAAAAAAAAGGAAAGTCAATGTCTTTGAAGATGGCATCTGTGCTATGATGTTCTGAGTTTGAGATGGAACATGTTTTTTGATTTGCAGTAATGCTTTTCTATTTCTTCTAAACATTGAACCTTATTTAATCTGTACCAAATATGATCTGGGTGCAACTTGTCTGAAAACTTTAGCTATATGTTGCCATCCACCATGAGGAATTTGTATCCGAATGTAGCCGCCTTCTTTTAACTTTGATAAAGGTTTTGTCTGCTTGTTGTAGTGCTCTTTTTGTTTTTGTAACCTTGCGCAGTTATGTATTTCCTGATCATCCATGTTTTGAACCGTGATCTCTGGTAATGTGGTGCAAATTTTTCTTCCCATCAACAGCTGGGCTGGCGACAAACCTGATGACAATGGGGTAGCTCTGTATGTCAACAGTGGCAAAGATAAATCTTTGTTGTCATCGAATGCTTTACTGAATAGTTTTATGACTATTCCTATTCCTTTCTCTGCTTTGCCATTAGATTGGGGTACAATGGGCTTGATGTGATTAAAATTATAACGTTCTGCAAATTGTGTTCTCTCCCAGCTGATGAAGCAAGGACCAGTGTCAGAGACAACGTGTAATGGAATTCCATGGCGAGCAAAAACAGATTTTGCTGCTCATATTACAGATCTCATTGTTGAATCATTCAGTGGAATCACCTCGGGATAGTTGGAATAGTAGTCCATTATGACTAGATAGTCACAGCCTTTAAAGTAGATCCATACCAACTTTGATCCATGGATTCGTGATGAGTTCATTTTCTTCCAAGCTTTTTTTGCATTGCACAGATTGATGAATCTCTCAAATGCTGCATTCCTGCACATGATTGTCCACATCCTTGTCAATTCCAGACCAGTACACAGATTGACTTGCTCATCCATGACATTTTTCTAAATCTTGGTGACCCTCATGTATCTGTTCTAAGATACCCTGGCGGAGGCATGAAGGAATAACTATCCTGTCTCGTTTGAGTAGGAATCCGTTTATTACTGTCAGGTCATCTTTGATACTGTGAAAAGTGGAGCAACATCCATTGGGCCATTTTTCTTTGAGGTATTTGATTATGCTTTGGAGTGTCAAGTCCTTTTCTGTTTCTCCTCTTATGATTCGTAGCTTTTTGTCAGACACTGGTAACATCTCAGCAATAAATAACACTTGTGCTTCCATAATGTGTACTATATCTGAAACCGTGGTATCAGTATCATTTGTGCTCTTGGTAGGGTATCAGCAACAACTTAGTCTTTTCTTGGCTCTTGAAACTGGTCATTCGATGTCTTGGTTGTGTGTATCCTTTCAACTAGGTTTGATTTATCGCAAGCATCCACCCCAAGGAGCGATGATTTATCATCTTCCACTATTTCAAAGTTGATTGGCATTTTAATGTTGCCATTCCGAACAATGAGACAGCAGGAACCTCTCGTGACTATCGTATTTCCATTATAGTTGGTCAATTAACAGGTCGGTTTCTGTATTTGCGGTGTACTGTACGCTTGTCTTAAATTCATTTCGGTTATTAAATTTGTGTCTGCTCCTAGATCTATCTTAAATAGAATTTCTGAGCCATTTGTATCAACTACTACAGTCCACTCTTTAATAATCTTTGAGAGCTGTTGTATTGGTTTGTTATTACAATCCAGTGCATTAATCCTAGTAATTGTATCAACCATGAAAGTATCCTTTAGTGTGTATAGGGAGGAAGCATCATTATCAATTCAGATATTTTGTCTTTTTTCTACACTTTGGATCTTCCTGTAGTCATGATAGGATTTTAAAAATTTGTTGAAAAACGACACTATGCTGAAAAGTGATTGAATTTGCAACAGTTGAACATTGTTTGCCTTTTGCTGGACAATTTATTTTACTGTGGGCGTGGCTACAGTGCGTGCACATCATCACGCTCGTGATGCCGCTCTCAACGTGGCCACCAGCTGTTGTCCGCAGTTTTCTGTGCTGCGCAACAGCATTAATGGCGTCAGCCACGTTTCCCGACTTCGCGCCTTTTTTGTTTGCCCTAAACTCCGCATATTCAGAGGAGGCTTGTTCGCTGGCTTTGCACATATTAATTGGTTCATCTAGAGTCAAAATCAGTCGCTTTCATATTTTTTCTCGCAAACGTTCGTCATTAATCCCAAATACAACTTGATCGTGACGCATTGAATCAGCAACGGAGGAGAAGTTACACGACTGCATTCTTAACTTTAAGGCAGTAATGTAAGAATCTACCGATTCTCCTTTCAGCTGCAGCCTTTTTAATGAACATGTAGTGCTCATAGGTCTCGTTCACTTTATTTTTGCAGTTAGCGTCGAATTTCAGTAGCATTATGCTATACTTCGTTTCATCCTCATTTTCAGCATATTCAAAGGAGTTATAAAGCTCTAATGCTTGCATTCCAGCCAAATTAAGAAGAAGCGCTATTGTTCTCTGATCAAAAGCATTTTCTAGCGCAGAGACAGATAGGAAAACTTCAAACTGTTTTGACATAGTTTACCATTTCTTCTGAAGTAGTCAAGCTTCTTTAGGCTCTTATGATTCTTCTTCTGTGTAAATTTTCTGATCCATGTAGCAGTGTGATTGATTTCTTCAATCTTCTTAAAGCTAACCTGTCTAATCTAACTGCTAATTATTTGTAGAAATACACTCCTGGTACCATGTGGGAATGTGGTACCTTACTATTTCCACTCCTGGTATTATGTCGTGTTCTTTGTGTTGCTAATTTTAGGATGGTTGGCATAGTGTTCACAAAGACCACAAATAGCGTTTAAATTGAACAAAGCTGAAATTTTATTAACACTACTTAATTGGCATTGACATAATCCTATATAATACACAGTTGATACTAAACATATAATCTACACTCATCTACTAATAATGGCGACACTATTACATTAACTATGATCTGCTCTCACTCACACTATCTTTCCTTCAGTCTGTACTCCAGCTTTCTCCTCAACCTCTCACCCACAAGTCTTAGCATCGATGCCTTATATAGTTGTACATCTAGTTCCTTCTAATGGCTGATTTAGACATTACATTAACCCTTACAATTCTTTACATTTATGATAATGTCACACACCCTGTGCACATGGGAGACGTACGAAAGTTCCTTCACCCCCAGCCTCCCAGATCTCCAATGTATTTAAAAAATAAAAAAAATTTAGAGTAAGCAATTAATTTTTTCCAATTAAGGGGCAACTTAGTGTGACCAATCCACCTACCCTGCACATCTTTGGGTTGTGGGAGTGAAACCCACGCAAACACGTGGACAATGTGCAAACTCCACACTGACAGTGACCCAGAGCCGGGATCAAACCTGGGACCTTGGCGTCGAGAGGCAGCAATGCCAACTACTGCATCACCGTGCTGCCCTCCCAGACTCCAATGGCCCACCCACGTAATGTGCTCCATGAACCCCTTTAGCTCCTTTGCACCGCTGACGCCCTCCCCGAAAGCAGACTCGACCGGCCCAATCTCGGCTCGGTAACCATATTAAAGTTCCCCCTTCCCTGCCATAATCAACCGGTGGGAGTCCAGGTCCAGGATCTTCCCCAACACCCGCCTCATAAATTCAAAGTCATCCCAATTTGGGACATAAACATTCACCAGGACCACTGGCATCATCTCCAATTTCCCACTCACCATCACCTCCCCCCCCCCCCACCGAGTCTGCTACTATATTCCCCACCTCAAACGCAACCCACTTATTTATCAGCACCACCATCCCCTATGACTTCATGTCCAACCCTGACTAAAAAACCTGCCCTACCCACCCTTTTCTTAGCCTAGTCTGGTCTCTTATCTTCAAATGTGTTTCCTACAGAAATGCCACATCCGCCTCTAAGCTCCTCAGGTGTGCGAACGCACGTGACCGTTTGACTGGCCGATTCAACACTCTCACATTCCATGTGACCAGCCTGGTCAGGGGGCACCCTGCCCCCCCCCCCCATCCCTACAATCAACCATAACTGTTCTTGGGCCAGCCTCCGACACTCGTCCCACGACCCTCCAGGATGTCCACCGTCACCAACTCCCTTTTATTGCACATGAACAGCCCCACCCCCGTCAGCAGTCCCCCCTCCCCTTCCCTAAGCAAAACAATAATCCAACCCCCCCTCTAATACTCTAACCACCTGCTCACCCCCTACTGCATTCCCGTGAACTAGCTCACCCAGCAGGCCTGGCAGCCCCGCCATGGTGGCAAGCATCCTATCCCCCCACTGATTCACCTCCCCCTGCTCGCATACTTCCATAGTATAAACAACACTAACAATGAAAAGAAGAAAAAAGATGCGCTCACCCTCCACCATTCTCCGGCCTCACACCGAAGAACCCCATAAAAAAGATAAACAGCTCCTGAGAGAAGAGAGATTCTCCCCTGACCATCACACAAAAACAAACACAAAGCAATGCAACAAAAAGAGGGGCAGGGAGAACCAACACCACCTCATCTTTCCTCCAAAGTTCAATGTCCTCCCTCTCCTGCCAGTTCATTGTCTCCCAAAAACTCCATTGCCTCCTATGGTGTTCCAAAATAATGCTCGTCGCTGTTGTGGGTCACCCAAAGATGGGCCGGGTACAGCATCCCGAACTTCAGTTCCTTCTTAAACCATAGCCAATCCACCAAAGCTGCACATCTTTGGACTGTGGGAGGAAACCGGAGCACCCGGAGGAAACCCACGGAGACACAGGGAGAACGTGCAGACTCTGCACAGGCAGTGACCCAAGCCTGGAATCAAACCTGGGACCGTGGAGCTGTGAAGCAACTGTGCTAACCGCTTTGCTACTGTGCTGCCCTTCGAATTCAATTCCCTTCTGCACTCAAACCTCTCCCGCAACTCTTCCAGATTTTCAAGTTTCTCTTCCAAGTGTAAATCCCTCACCCTCACCAGCCCCATCTCCCTCTACTTCCTATACTTGCCATCCACCTCCCCTGGCTTAAACTTGTTATTTCCACACAACGGTGTCAGCACTGACGTCCCCTCCATTCTAAAGTGTCTCCTCAACTGGTTCCACACCCTGATCGTTTATTGTACCACCGGGTTCACAGTATACCTCCTCAGTACCAGCGGAAGCGACATCATCACCATGGCCCTCAAGCTGTACCCCCTACAGGGCTCCTCCTCCATCCTAACCCATTCTAACCTGTCCTCCTCCCAACACAGTCTCACCTTCCCCACGTTTGCCGCCCAGTAGCAAATGCAGCAGGTTCAGGATGCCAGCCCCCTTTCTGCCTCTGCCTCTGTAACAGAATTTCCCTTTGTACCTTCCCCGCCCAGACAAACTCTGAGATCACTGCCTCCAATTTTTGGAAAAATGCCTTGGGATAATGAGGGGTGTCTGGAATCTTGGCAGCACATTCATCTTAACCACCTGGACCCTCCCACCAATGTCAGGTGCAGCATATCCCACCTCCTAAAATCCCCCCTAACCTCCTCCATCAACACTGTCAGATTTCATTTGTGCATCGTTGTCCACTTCCCTGTCACGGCAACTCCCCCAGGTTGGCTCCCCAACCTGCACATTCACCAGGAACACCTCACTCTCCCCAATGTTTAACTTATAACTCGAAAAGTCCCCAAACCTCTCCAGTATTCTCCCCCATACTCTCCAGCTAGCCCAACACAAACAGCAATAGGTCATCTACATACAGCGACACCCTGTGTTCCCTACTCCCCCTCACAATTCCCTGCCACTCCACTGACCCGCTAAGGTACATTGCCAAGGGCTCTATCACCAATGCGAACAGCAGTGCCGTCAGCGGACACCCCTGCCTCATTCCCCTGTGCAACCCAAATCTCCCTGAACTCATCTCATTAGCCCGTAAACTCGCCACTGGGGCCACACCACAAACTTCAGGCCAAACCCAAACCTTCCCAAGATCTCGAACAGGTACCTCCACTCCACCCGATTGAAAGCTTTCTCCACATCCATAGAGACCACTGCTGTGGTACCTGCCCCGTCGACGGGATCATAATCACATATAACAACCACCTGATGTTACTGGAGAGCAACCTGCCCTTTACAAAACTCGTTTGGCCCTCAGTGGCCACTCCTGGTCCACACCTCTCCATCCTCCCTGCCGCTAACTTGACCAACACTTTCACATTAGTATTTAACAGTGAAATGAGCCTATATGACCCACACTCCAGCAGGTCTTTCCCCTTCTTCGGGATTAGCATAATCGACGCCTGTGTCAATGGCTCCGGCAGCTCCCCCTTTTCCAGTGCCTCGCTAAACATCCCCAGCAAATGCGATGCCAACTCAGTTGCAAACTCTTTATAGAACTCCGCCAGGTAGCCGTCTGGCTCTGGGGCCTTCCACAACTTCATCCCCTTTATGCTATCCATCACCTCCCTCAGCCCCAAAGGCTTTTCAAGTGTCTGCCTCCTCTCTTCCAGTCTTGGGAACTTCAGTCCATCTAAAAACTGCCTCATATCTCCCTCCTCACCGCCCGGCTCAGCACTGTACAGCTTCTCACAGTGCTCCCCAAATGCCTCGTTTATCCTCCCCGCTTCTGACACTACCTCCCCCTTCCCTGACCGCATCCTCAGAATTTCCCTGGACGCGGCCTGCCTCCATAGCTGGTGGGCCAGCATGCGGCTCACCTTCTCTCCATATTCATATTGCACCCCCCTCACTCTCCGCAACTGCCCCACTGCCTTCCCCGTCATCTACCTGTCAAATTGCCCCTGTAACCTTTTTATTTCTGCCAACCCCTCCTTGGTGGCAGCTCTGGAATATTTCCTGTCCACCTCAGATATCTCGTCCAACAACCGTCCAAACTCCTCCCTCCTCCTCCTGTCCCCGTGCGCCTTGAACGAGAGAACCTCCCCTGAACCACCGCCTTCAATGCTTCCCAAAACGTGGCCACTGAGATCTCCCAATTCTAATTCAATTCCACATAATCTGTAATCACCAACCGCACCTTCTCACAGAACCCCCTTACCCGCCAAAAGCCCCGAATCCAGCCTCCATCCCGGCATCTGCTCCTGCCTCGAACTAAGCCTGACCTCCGGCCAGTGTGGCGATGATCTGAGATCACGATTCCCGCATGCTCACAGCAGCCCCCCCCCCCCCCCCCCAGACTTCCACCAACACTGCTCGACTCACCACAAATACATGAATTCTGGAGTGTGCAAGAAAAAGGAGCACTCCGTCCTCCCGCCGCGCTCCCTTCCCCCAGGTTCCTAGACCTCCACGGGTCTACCATTCCCATGTGTTCCATAAACCCTCCCAACATCTTTGTCATTCTGAACCTTCCCACTGACTTAGGAATCGACCTATCCATCCTTGGTTCCAGCACACAGTTGAAATCACCCCCAGTATCAACTAGTGAGTGTCTAGGACTGGGATCGCTCCCAGCAACCCCTTCACAAATCCCACATCATCCTAATTCGGCACATATACATTCACTAGCACCACTGGCGTCCTCTCCAGCACCCCGCTCACTATCAGGTGCCTTCCCCTTGGGTCCCGCCCGCATTTCTTTGGTCCCTTTGCTCATCAAGATAACCACCCCCACGCCTTTGAGCCAAACCCCAAGTGAAATACCTGTCCCACCCATCCCTTCCACAACCTGACTTGATCCTTTACCCGGAGATGCGTCCAGATGGAAGAGCTTTTGGCTGCGGGTCCCGAGGAAATGAGTAGCCATCTTCGCTCCTGGGCAAAGAGCCCGCGGGCACTGGGGAGGTCTGGGGAACCCTGGGGGGCCAGCTCGGCAGGGAATGGCCAGCATCAGGGGAAGGGGGGTTGTGGAGTAGGGGGGTGGCCGCTCATGGCCTCGGCTGGGGCGGTGGTGGTGGTGGAGGGTAGATGGGTGTCTCAGCACCCCCGTGTCCGCCATGCCACCCCTGGATCGTGTATTCCCCCATTCCTGGGTCAACCCCATCGGCCTGTCCCACCGACCACCAATAACTCCCACTGACTGCGGAGGCCTCTGGTCTGCGGCTGAAGGTTATTACTAATTAGGAATTGGCAATCGTAGCTCAGTGAGCACCTTTAAATTAATGTGAATCGGGTGCCATAAGATTCGCATACGTCACTAACTTTCATTTGAATGTAGAATGTAATAAATAACATTTTACACTAATGAGTATTCACGATATGCAAGTGTATTACAAGTACAAATCTGCCACAGGATGGCATGAGACTCGACATGCTGCAAACATGCTGCTGTCTTTATCCCTGCATCTCAACCCATCACTGGGAAATCAAAATGTTGCATCCCACTTTAAAAAGCATGCCACATTTTCCGTTCATTTATAAATCCTTCATAAATCCCGCCGAAGCCTAATTGTCAACTCAGAATAGACCAGGAACCCATCTTATATGTTTACAAAATTAAAAGCCCTAGGGTGAGATTTTCCACGCACCCCCATATCGTGTTTTGCAGAGACAGAAACAGCTTGCCATTGGCTGCGGCGGGATATTCCGTTCCCACTGCTGTCAATGGGGTTTCCTCTTCTTCACACCCTCTGCCGCTGGGAAAATCCTGCCCCTAGTAAGTAAAATTAATATATTTCCTCCTTACCCTTTCTTTAGGCTTCCACATGGCACAGGTTATATCCTGACAGGGAGGAGAGGTTTTCTTAGGTCTCTGCCACAGTTCCTAGCTGTGGGTAATTCTGCAACTTGTGAATTACTCTTTGAATTTCACCCCTCCCCTCCCTGTGGGTCACTTTTATGCTTGTTATATTATTATGTATTTTAATGTACAATTTGGTATGTTTGTGTCATTTTTCGATGCAAGAGATTACTTATGCCCAGGCACAGTATATTACACATGTCTGCTCTTGTGTTAATCAGCATGCATCATGTAAATGCAGCATTTGAATATTTAGTGGCTTTATGGGTGCGTCTTAACGCACTTCTAAACTAATTCTATTTCAGTCCCAATTCTTTCTGCTTAGGACTAAATTTTATTCACTAAGGAACAAGAAGTTCCTTTGTAATATGATCAAAATGGTGTGCTGGAAGCAAAGACATTGAGGCCTCCAGACTGTACAATGTTATGCACCTACAATTAATCAGTGGGGTCTGATTCAGAATAGTGCAATAGAGTGGGAAAATTGAGAGGCACGGCTGCCAATTGTGTTATGCTGCTTCGGATAACACAGGCTGCTACTTGATGCAGTCTTAACTAAAGGATGCTCCAAACTCTGAAATGCGTTCAACGTGTTTATTGAACTATTAACACAGTTCTCGAATGAGTTTGACTCTCTGCTAATCTAACTGTAGTAACTCAGTCTAACTGTACCAGCTTGCTCTAAGCCATGTGCTGGGGTGTGATGCTGCTGATCAACCCTGTCTAACTCTCTAGATGTCTGTCTGTGGAAAGAGGCAGGGTGTGAGTGCCTAAGCCCCTTTATAGTGTTTATGTCATGCCCCCTTGTGGTGATGCCACCTCTGTGTGTCCTGACTGTCCATTGGTTGTGTCCTATTCTGAGTGTTCATTGGTTGCATTTTTGCATATCATGACACCAGTGATGCTTTATTGTGGATTCAGTGATGGTAATGCTATTAAATGTGAAGGGGAGGTGACTAGATTCTCTCTTGTTGGGGATGGGCATTGCCTCGCACTTGTGTGGCATGAATGTTACTTGCCACTTATCAGTCCAAGCCTGAATATTATCCAGGTCTTGTGGCATTTGGACACAGACTGCTTCAATGTTTGAGGACTTGTGAACATTGCTGAACATTGTTCAGTCATCTGCAAACATCCCAACTTCGGACCTTATGATGGAGGAAAGGCCATTTATGAAACAGCTGAAGATGGTTGTTCCAAGGACACGACGCAGGGGAACTCTTGCAGTGATGTTCTGAGACTGAGATAATTGGCCTCCAACAACCACAACCATCTTCCTTTGTGCTAGGTATGAGTCCAAATGGTGGAGAGTTTTCCCCTTGATTCCCATTGACTCAAGTTTTGCTCAGGCTCCTTGATGCCATACTCGGCCAGGTGCCACCTTGATGTCTAGGGCAGTCAGGCTCACCTCTCCTCTTACGTTCAGCTCTTTTGTCCATGTTTGGACCAAGACTGTGATGAGGTCAAGGGTTGAGTGGCCTTGGTGGAACCCAAACTGAGTGTCGGTTGAGCAGGTTATTTCTGAGTAAGCACCTCTTGATGGCGCTATCAACAACACCTTCCATTACGTTGATGATTGTGAATAGACCGATGGGGCGGTAATTGGCTGGGTTGGACTGTCTTGCTTTTTGTGAATAGCCACTTTTTCACATTGGCAAGTAGATGCCAATGTTGTAGCTGTATTGGATGAGTTTGGTGAGGTATGCAGCTAGTTTTGCTGCATCTTCAGTACTATTGTGGAATGTTGTCAGGGCTAATAGCCTTTGCAGTATGCAGTGCCTTCAACTGTGTCTTAAGATCATGTGGAGTTAATCAAATTGGCTGCCGACTGGCATCTGTGATGTTAGAGACACCTGGAAGTGGCCAAGATAGATCGTCTACTTGGCACTTCTGGCTGAAGGTAGTTGCAAATGTCTCAGCCTTGTTATTTGCACTGAAGCACTGGGCTCCCCCATCATTGCAGATAGGGATATTTATGGAGCCTTCTTCCCCAGTGAGTTGTCTAACTGTCCACCACCATTCACACCGGGATGTAGTCTGAGTGCAGAGTTTAAATCTGATCCACTAGTTGTGGGATCGCTTAGCTCTGTCTATCACATTCTGCTTCTTTTGTTTGGCACGCAAGTAGTCCTGCACTATAGCTTCTCCGGGTTGACACCTCAGTGTTAGGTATGCCTGGTGCTGCTCTTGGCATGCCCTCCTGCCCTCTTCATTGAACCAGGGTTGATCCCACAGCTTGATAGTAATAGTAGAGTGTGGGATATGCCAGGCCACGAGTTTACAGATTGTAGTTGTATACAATTCTGCTGTTGCTGATGGCCCACAATGCCTCATTGATGCCTAGTATTGAGTTGGTAGATCTATTCAAAATCTATACCATTAAACATGCTGGTGGTACTACACAACACAATGAAAGATATCCTCAGAATGAAGACTGGACTTCATCCCCACAAGGACTGTGTAGTTATCACTCTTACCAATACTGTCATGGACAGATGCATCTGCGACAGGTAGATTGATGAGAATGAGGTCAAGTAGGTTTTTCTTGTTGGTTTCCTCACTATCTGCTGGAGATCCAGTCTAGCAGCTATGTCCTTTAAGACTTAGCTAGCTTGGTCAGTGAAGGTGCTACTGAGCCACTCTTGATGACAGACATTGAAGTCCCCACCCAGAGTAGATTCTATGCCCTTGTGACCCTCAGTAGTGTTCACTGTGGAGGAACACTGATTCTCATCAGCTGAGGAGGGACAGTAGGTAACCACCAGAGGGTTCATTGCCCAAGTGTGACCTGATGCCATGAGACTTCATGTGGTCCGGGGCCTATGTTGGGTCTCTTCGGGTAACTATCTCCTAACAATATACCATTGCGCACCATCTCTGGCATGGAAGGGTCATAAATTGGCATGGGCTGGGTGTGGTCATGAGTTAGCAAAGAGGTTGCATGGGGAGCAGGTAGGGAGGACGAGGGCATGTGAGGTGTAAGGCCCAGTCGGCCTGAAATGTCACAGTACAACTGGGACTTTGTCCCAGAGAACCAATTGGGCCTTTTAACCAGCCCACACAGCGCTCGGTCACCCCAGTGACCAGCTATGTGCTGCGTCTCGAAGTGAAGATCACGCATTTGGGGCTCTTACCACTGAGGTGGGCCCGGAGAGTTAGGAAATTTTGTGAATTGAGCTACATGGTTGGTAGCGAAAATCACAGCCTTTTTCTCAAAGAAGACATTGATAAGATTATTCTCGAGGACTTACAATCTGTTTTTTAGTTGTCAGTGTTGATGTCAATCCCTACCTAATCGTACAGCCAATATTTGCTCTCTTTGTTATTTTCAAAGAATCTGCCAAAAATTAATGCAAATTTCCATACCAAGATTATTCTGATTCTATGAATTCTATAAGTTGACTTCATTCAATTTTATGAACTGTGCTTTTTTCTTCTGGTTGAGATTAGTCCATATCTTATTAACCTTTAGAATCTATTTGGTGACATTGGATGTGGAGACATGCTGAAAATTCTCTATTCAGGGCAGAGCTTATCGTCAGGAAGGAGACAGGGTGGTTTTACTTTGTGCGGATGGTATGATAGGCGTCTTCTATCTTTCATTTGTTTTATTTTCTGTCTTGCTTTGTTGCCTTAAACAATAATTTTAGAACTTGGGTCACTGTCTGTGCGGAGTCTACACATCCTCCCCGTGTGTGCGTGGGTTTCCTCCGGGTGCTCCGGTTTCCTCCCACAGTCCAAAGATGTGCAGGTTAGGTGGATTGGCCATGATAAATTGCCCTTAGTGTCCAAAATTGCCCTTAGTGTTGGGTGGGTTTACTGGGTTATGGGGATAGGGTGGAGATGTTGACCTTGGGTAAGGCAACAAAATAAAGCCCAATCGTGTCCTCCTCCAACATAACACATGCTCACTTTCCAGTGAAGGTGTTGATAGTGACCCAGATCAGGAACTCTGGCTGATTCCTTCGTCCCTGAGGGGTAGGAAAGTCAATTATAACAGCTCTATCACCATATCATCTCAAAGTAGTTAATTCAGCAGCAACTGGGAATCAAAATTACAACCTTCTGTAAGGGTTACTTCTGTTCTGGCTGTTGTCTTTACAACCTGAGCTGCTTATAGAGCTCAGCAGCTTACAGTGTTAAAAAGGTATTCATATTTTCTGTTTCCGCTATGCCTAACACTACCACATTTTTAATACATTTCGACCTATCTCACAATCACTTAAAAATGCAGTATTATGAATGGTGTTCCAGGGAGCAGGGCAGAAAAACATTAGCTTGAACAGCAATGACTATAGATGGCATAGCCCAAGGTCTATCATGTGGAGTAACTGCAGGCTGCTTTATTTTTCTTTCGCTCTCACCTCAACATATTTTCCACATTGCCGCACTTAAAGAATTCTAAACTTACTTTTTAAAATGGTCACTTGTAGTCATTATTTATTTTTTGAAATGCTGACTTGCACTGCATGGTATGAAGAACTGCTGGCTCCCCACTCAATGTCTATATGTAAGGGGTGTGGAATTAGATCTGCAATTTATCCTGATTTGGTACTTCTCTGTTGCAAGAAGAATAAATCTTTGATTCAAAAGGCACATAAACATTAACATGTTTGCCTGAAGTTCCTGCTTATCCCTTTAATCCAATGTTTTAATTCTTGTGTTAAGATAGCATGCAATGGATATATATTTGTTGTTAATACCAAGACGGCAATTTTATTCCAAAAACGTCTGCCTTTGCAACATAATTGATTGGTCATTTCAGAGACATGACCGTGATTTAACAGCCGCATTGCACCCGGCATGGATCTGGGAGCGGCGGTTAAATCATGGGAGAGGGAAAATCAGGATCCGCTCCGGACGCAAATCAGTGCATGACCGAACCGGCCCGCCTCTGGTGGCAGGCTCCGGATCCCGCCCTATGGGGCGAGACATCAATTGACACCAATTTAGACCAATCAACATCTCATTAGTGAGATGTAAGTCCAATCTAATGGCCTCCCGGGAACTGACTGGCTCTCCAGCGAAAGATCACATGGGCATCGTTTAATACTCCATTTTAAAAACGGGAAGGTGCCGCATTGACTGCTGAGGGGAACTGAGGAGGGGAGTAGCCATTTCTATTACCCGCCGTGCAGCCCAGGGGAACTGGAGGGGGGGGGGGGGTGGCCCTGGTCGAGGAGCTGGGAGTCATATGTTGGTGGCCGCCCCTGGGGGGGAGGTGCCTACAAGCCATCCCCTGATATTGTGCATACCCAAAACAGGGGCTCCTACAGCTGCTGCCTGTCTATCCTACCAAACACTTCCAGGACAGAGCCCTGTTCTTGGTTATATGCTGAAGGTCTCATTAACTCCCTTTCGTTGTGAGCAACCTCTAGCTGTACAGCTGAATGCTGCTGCTAATAAAGAATTGGCATTGTTAGTTATGTGAACGCGTCACAGCTCCCAAGTGCATTCTTGTGGGTACCCGTGCCATGTCTCAGACGGGTGTTATTGCTCAGCATTCCAATCAAACTATGAGGCCTGGACACTTTTCCTGGACCATGAAGGCGTCAGCACCGTGGAGGCAGCAGCCAACAATCAATACTCTAGAGGAGGGCTTCAGCACTGGGGATATCTCCACGACCAGTGGATGAGTGTGTGGATCAGGGGAGTGCACTTGAGCACGGTCTCTCTAATGTTTCCAGCAGGGTTCTGGGGTCTAGGGGCTCCTGTTGTTGCAACGGATGCGTGTTTAGAGCGAGGTTCTCCAGCACAACTGCCTTGGTGGATCGTACTCTGAGAGAAGGCAGGACACGTAAGGGTGCGGGTGGACATGAGAGTCCAAGGTTGAAACCCAAACTGATAGTTGGTCTGTCTCCTTCTCCAATTCCTTACAGATAAAATAATGGATTGTGTTGTTGACCCCACAGCAGCAGCCATCAGAAGGCAGTCAGACACCAGAGAAGGTGGCGGCAAAGTTGACGCAGGCTGGAGGCGGCACCCCATGTGAGGGGGCCACGTACACCCAGCAGACCTGGCTGCCCATCAGGCCAAGGAGGAACCCAGAGGGAAACACTGTTGGTCGTTCAAAGAGGTGACGGGCCGTGTGTGCTGCAGGCGACTGCCTCAACAAGGAGATGGTGCAGCACCTGTGCCATATCCTCACGGATTTGGCACTCTGTAGGGGAGGAAGGCAGCCGCTTCCAATGGCTCTGCCTCTACATCCAGCTGTGTCCCCAGAATGCATATCAGAGGTGGAGGCAGTCTGCTGCTTCTGTGGCCTTTGATATTCTTGGCAGATTTTCTCTGGAGGGCGGAGGGCCCCGGCTTACTTGCCGGTGTCACTGGCATCGCCGTTGCACCCTGTTCTGCCCACCGACCTTGAGATGCACCGGTGTTGTAAGGGGCGGATTTGGGTTCGCTGTTGTCTTTCTGGTGGGAGGCACTGGGTTGGCCGCCTGTGCTCCACCTCCCAGACGGTGCCCATAGCTCCCTAGAGGTCTCTATGGGACAGAGGGGCAGCTGGAGTGAGCCCCAGAGGCCGCTGTGTCATCTGGCTCTGCCAGTCCTGGTGCTTCCCCATTGTCTGTACTATGGTGTTGATGTGGTGCTCCTCAATGACTGGGACATGCTCTGGAGTGCCTTGGCAATGTCCACCTGCATCTGGGCCATGTTCTGCGGTGCCTCAGCAATGTCCATCTGTGTCTGGGACACGTCCCTCAGTGACTGGGAGGTGTTGTCGAGGCCCTCAGCCTTTTTCTTTTTTTTTGCCCGGGACCCATTTTTACCAACCGGCCACCCTTCAGGACCCACACCGGCCAACCTCCGGGACCCACGCCAGCCGGTCTCTGCGACCCACCATTTTTGCTTACCTTTAATGTGACAGCTGAGCCTGCTTGGTCCTCACGATCTCACTTGCTTTGTCATTCAATTTAACATTTCTGCTAAGGACTTCAGCTGATATCTGTTTTCACTGCATCCATTGAAAAAAATCAATGCCTTTGGAGTTTTGCTGGTTTTGATCTTTCATTTGCCAGTGCTTCCCTGTATATAGCACATAGCACACATGGGCTTTGCATCCTGATTTGCACTTGTACAATTAATAAACCCGTATCTCAAAGAAACTTCTTTATACTGCTTTGTTCCTGATTTGAGCTTCTTCTTAATGGGTTGTTCACCAGAGCCTCTGGTGCTCACACCAGCACTGCTAGCATCTACAAAACTGAGGAATCTCTCTCGCACAGAGCACGTAACGTCTGTGTACAAGGCACAAGAGCTGCTCCCTGCCGCTGCTTCTGGAGAGAAGATTCTATCGATTTTCAAAAAGAATCTACTACTGGGTCAGCTTCTGACAAAGAAAAGTACAGCACAGGAACAGGCCCTTTGGCCCTCCAAGCCTGTGCTGATCATGATGCCCTAAAAGAAAAACCTTCTGCCCTTACTCGGTCTGTATCCCTCTATTTCCTCCCTATTTATGTACCCATCCAGATGCCTCTTAAATGTTGCTAATGTGCCTGCTTCCACCGCGTCCTCTGGCAGTGCAATCCAGGCACTCATCACTCTCTGCATGAAAAACCTACCGCGCACATCTCCCTTACACTTCCCCCCTCTCACCTTGAATCTGTGCCCCCTTATAATTGAAACTTTCACCCTTGGAAAAAGACTCTGACTGTCCACCTTATCTGAGCCTCTCATAATTTTGTAGAACTCTTATCAGGTCTCCCCTTAGCCTCCGTCTTTCCAGTGAAAACAATCCTACTTTATTCAACCTCTCCTCAGCCAACACCCTCGAGACCAGGCAACATCCTGATGAACCTCCTTTGCACTCTCTCCAAAGCTTCCATGTCCTTCTGATAATGTGGTGACCAGAACTGTACGCAGTACTCCAAATGTGACCTAAGCAAGGTTTTATATAGCTGCAACATGATTTCCCTTGTACTCAATGCCCCGGCTGATGAATGAAAGTATGCCATATGCCTTCGTAATCACCTTGACCATCTGTGTTGCCACTTTTAGGGAACTATGGACCTGCATGCCCAGATCCCTCTGAATATTAATGTTCCTAAGGATTCTGCCATTTACAGTTTAATTCATACCTAGATTTGATCCTCCAAAGGGCATCACGTCGCATTTGTCCGTGTTAAACTACATCTGTCATTTCACGCCCAAGTCTCCAATCTATCTATATCCTGTTGTATCCTCTGACAGTCCTCAATTTTCTTTGTTACTGCTTCAAAAAACTCAATCAAGTTGGTGAGACATGACCTTCCCCGTACAAAACCATGCTGCCTGTCACTAACTAGTCCATTTTCCTCCAAATGTGCATATATCCTCTCCCTCAGAATCTTTTCCAAAGGCTTCCCCACCACTGATGTCAGACTCACGGACCTACAATTTGCTGGATTGTCCCTGTTTCCTTTCTTAAACAAGGGAATAACATTGGCTATTCTCCAGTCCTCTGGAACATCGCCTGTGGTCAAAGAGGATGTGAAGATATCTGTTTAGGCCCCAGCTATTTCTCCCCTTGCCTCCTGCAGTAACATGGGATAGATCCCATCCGGCCCCGGGGACCTAATATTATAATAATAATTGCTATTGTCACAAGTAGGCTTCAGTGAAGTTACTGTGTAAAGCCCCTAGTCGCCACATTCCGGTGCCTGTTCGGGGAGGCCGGTACAGGAATTGAACCCGAGCTGCTGCCTTGTTCTGCATTACGAGCCAGTTGTTTAGCCCACTGTGCAAACCAGCCTCTATCTACCTTAATGCAATTTGGGATACTCAACACTTCCTCCTTTGATGTACTAACGTACTTAAGAGAGTTCTCACACCGATCCCTGATCATATCCTTCTCCCTGGTGAATACCGATACAAAGTACCCATTAAGGATTTCACCCACTTACTGTGTTTCCACGCATAACCTCTCTTCGGTGTCCTTAAGTGGGCCTATTCTGTCTCTTGCTACCCTCTTGCTCCTAATATATGCATGAAAAGCCTTGGGATTCTCCTTGACCATGTTTGCTAAAGACATTTCATGGCCCCTTTTAGCCCTCCTAATTCCATGTCAGGAGGAGGCGGTCTGCCTTGCTGGGCTCCGGGCCTGCACACTGCTAAGGGGGTGAAACATGCGCAGGATGTTGGGCATTCTGAGAGCCAGTCATGGCCGGCTTTTTTAAAAGCCGACGGCCCTGCGACCTCCCGACACCTGCCCACCTGCGGGTCACGACCCTGAGTTTGAAAATGACTGGCCTCAGCCATGGCTGTCACTGACTAAGGCACGCCTTGGATACCACCACTCAAAGCGCTGATGTCATGCTCCAGGCTTTCCACTGCGCTCTCCACCCTAGCAGTGTTGGCCTTGGTGCTATGCATTGCCGGCACCATCTCCTGTGCCTTTGGGACTCCTCCAATTGGCTATATCTCACCAGATTGTCGTTGACATCTCCTAAATCTCATGGCCATGCCCTTGCATCTATCTCAGCTCCGGGATAAACTTGGCGTCTGACTGGGACTCGCTGAGTCCTGGGGTCCAGACCTCCGACAGCTGACTCCTTTGGGTGTTCCTGTCTCCATCTGAGGTGCATCAGCGTCTGTGTGATGCTCACTAGATTGTGCCCCAGTAGCCTGTCCACTAGTGTCGCTCACTGAGATGTGTGTCTCTGCGCTGGTGAAGGGTGGGGATAACAGCTGCGATGACTCGACGGTGGTCTCCTTGGAAGTCCTCCGAAGTGTTCTCATGGGTGACGGGGGTTGGGCCACCTCGGATGGCCCTGCCCCATCAGGTGGAGATCTTGCGGGAGAAGGGACATGTGGTCAGTGGGAGGGAAGGATCATTTTGTCTGACATGAGCTCACTTGAGGCAGGTCACCTGGGTGAAGGGGCAGTGGATCCGCGTCTCTGTGGCGCAGGCCTACCTCGTTGTCAGTGATCGTTCGCTCCTCAGCCGACCCTGCATTCTCCAGTGTCTGTTCCTCATAGGGGACTTTGACACCTGGCACTCTGCCGCCCGTCTGGCCTAGCTTCTCCTGCGGGGAAAGAGGGAGGGGGGGGGGCATTGTGAGCCGCAAGCTTGATGGATCAGGGGATTTATGGCAGGTGTTGTGTGTGGACACTGTATCTGGACATGGAAGGGCTGTGCTGGTGGGTGCCAGAGTGTGCTGGGGCACAAGCATGGCGATCGGATGCGAGGAGAGTGCAAAGTGCCAACTGCTGACCTGTTGTGGAGGGCTAGGGGGAGGACATGGGGGGCTGAAACTGATACCAGAGGGCTGGTGTTGACTTACCCTTGTGGCTCAGTGCAGGTTGTTGGTCTTCTTCCTGTGCATGGTCATGCTGCCCCAATGGACTGCCACTGCCTCCCAGGTGGCATTGGCAGCCCTGCAGCTGGTCCTCCAACCCCTTCGGGTGAACAGGGTGTCCCGTCTCACCTCCACAGCGTCCAGAATCCTGGCCAGGTTGGGAACCTCAAAGCGTGGAACAAGTCTGCATGGTGTCATACTCGTGTGCTAACTGGGAGTAAGTTCAGAGGGACCATTTAAAAGCACCTCCACCTTGTTGTGAGGAGCTGCCAGGCGCAAGTCTCACGAATAAGCTGGCGGGACAGCCAGTACCAGCTCGTGGGGAATTATTTACGGCACTAAATACCGTTAAATGTGTTGTTTGATCGTGCCGGCTCAGCCGTAGCGAAACACCCGGGAAGTCACTCCGAATATGAACTTAGAACTTTTTTCACAAAATCGCGGCCGTCATGTTTTTGCTCTGGAAATCAGGCGGAGAATTCTTTTTACAATGGAATCGGGGGCGACATCTGTGTTCATATGCTCCGCCCTTTCCAAAACGGCATCATCGAGGAGCACGCTGAACACCGTTGGGACAGCCTCAGGCCGTTACCTGTAGGCCCTCCCCCGATGCTCCGCCCCCGATGGGCCGAGGTCCCGACTGTGCGGTTGACTCGGGAACCCGATGTGGCAGCTGCGGACTGTGCCCAGCGCCGTCAACAGTCAGGCAGGAGCCGTGCTGCTGGCCGGAGGGGCTTTGGCAATGGCTGGGGGGTGCCCTGGGGGTGGCTAGGGGCTGTCCAGGGGGGCACTATCTGGCAGGTCAGATCCGTGCACAGCCGGCGCCATGTTGTACTGTGTGACCACTGCAGGTCATCGCAGTGTGCACGCACGCACGGACCCGCCAATTCTTCAGGCATTTATATCGGGAAGGCCATGCGTTTTATGTAGCGCGGCTGCTAGCTCCTCTCTGGTCGGAGGATTGGTACGTGGCCGCGCCAATTTTACCCACGTAAAACACCACGGAACCTCCGGACATAGCCTGGAAATCGGAGAATCCAGCCCTTGGTCTCTGTTTCACTTGCCACAGATCCTGCAAGACCTGCTGTGTTTTTCCAGCATTTTGTGTTTTTATTTCAGAATACTAGTGAGTTTACACAGTAATCCCTCTAATGCTTTTGCATTCTTCCTATAGCAACTGACTCAAAACTGCATATGGTCCTCCAGCTGTAATCTCACTTAAGTTTTATAAAGATTCACCATTATGAGTGGAAGTTTATTTCTGCACCACTTGTTGTAAAAGTTAGCATTCCATTAGTTTTATTATGGCTGAATAATGACTGAGTGACACTTTAAATATCTTGTGAATCGGAATCCGATTCGATATATTGTCAGGATTCTTCACTCCCCCAGCAGTGTGCTTCTCGGCGGCGTGCCATTCGCTGGCGGTCGGATTCTTTCTTCCCGCTGCTTGTCAATGGAATTTCCCATTTAAGCCATCCCACTCTGTTGGGAAATCCACAGGCGGGGTTGCTCTGTCATCGGGAAAAGAGAACCTCAATAGCCAGAGAATTCTGACCACAATTATTATTTCTTTTACTCAACTATATCACCTCACATTTACTGATTAGATTCCATTTGCCACTTTTTTGCTCATTCCATCAACATTATCAACCTTTGCAGCTCCCTGTGTTCTTCAGAGTGGTAGCATGCTCATCTCAGAGTCAGAAGGTTAGGGGATCAAATCTTACATCATGGACTTGAGCACATAATCTAGGCTGGCACACTAATACATTACTTTTTTTAAAAAATAATTTTTATTAAAGGTTTTCATAAAATATCAATAACAAAATGAGAAAGAAAAAAGAACCCCACAGGGTTAAGTACAAAACACAATCTAAAAAAGCAACCCCCAAACCCCTCCCCCCTGTACCTAAATAATAAATTAACATTTACACCCCGACTTAAGACAACAGGTGTATACACCCCCTCAGACACTTCCAGTGTAAATCACATAAACAAAAATAAAGTAAACCCCCTCCCCCCCCCCCCCGAGCTGCTGCTGCCATTGACCAATGTCTATCGTTCTGCCAGAAAGTCTAAGAACGGTTGCCACCGCCTAAAGAACCCTTGTACCGACCCTCTCAAGGTGAATTTCACCCTCTCCAATTTAATGAACCCTGCCATATCGCTGATCCAGGATTCCACGCTTGGGGGCCTCGTATCTTTCCACTGAAGGAGAATCCTTCGCCGGGCTACCAGGGACGCAAAGGCCAGAATTCCGGCCTCTTTCGCCTCCTGCACTCCCGGCTCCCCTGCAACCCCAAATATTGCGAGCCCCCAGCCCGGCTTGACCCTGGATCCTACCACCCTCGACACCGTCCTCGCTACGCCCTTCCAACACTAATACATTACTGAGCGAATGTTGGGCTGTCAGACATGCCATTTTGCAGATCAAACAATAAATTGAGTCTGCCGCTCTGATGGATGTAAAAGATCCCACACTGTTTGACAGAGGGATGTTCTCCTCGATGTCTTGGCTACAAGTTATCCCTCAACCAGCACCTAAAACATTTCAGTTTGTTGGAATTTACTACATGCAAACTGTGTGCCGCATTATAATAGTTACTATGCTTCAGAAAACATAAACCATTTCGGGACACAATGAATTCGTGAAAGGGTCTATAAAAGTGCAAATCTGATATCTTGGGCACGGTTTAATGGCCTCATCGTGCTTGACTGGGTGTAGGGACGAAGCTATTAAATCTCACTAGAGGTCTCACACAAGATTTGTGACGCTCGAGATGTCTCCCGAGATTCAACCATACCTTGTGAGACGTTGCGATCTGGATCTCGCCCACTGAGGGTCAGAGCCACTCCCGAAGGCCCAAGAAAATGAGTGTGGATGAATACAAATGTGGATCTCACCCAAAAAGCCGACGGGAAACACCCCATTGTCGTGTTAGGTACACTGGTCTAACACTGGCTGCAACTGGATGCAGCTTAGATCAGAAAGATACTCCAGACCTTGGAGTTAGTTCAATCGGTTTATTGAACTAATAGCACAGTTAGCACAGTTCTCTGTGAGTTTGACTCTCTGCTAACTTAAGTGTGGTTACTCTGACTGAACTAGACTAGCTCTTAGCCACGTGGTGGAGGTGTGAGATTGTAACAACACCCTTGACTGACTCTCTCGATGTTCATCAGTGGAAAGAGGTGGAGTGTGAGTGCCTCGTGTCTTTTATAGTCAGATCGCACCCCTGAGTGAACTGCCTGCTTATTGGTCATGTTTCGTTCTCTGTGTCCATTAGCTGCTTGTCTGTATATCACTATGTGTGTGTCTGCATATCATGACATCTCCCCTTTTTTTATGTTTGGATGACATATGTGAGCATATTTACAAGGATAGGCCAATATTAACATATATACATGCAGTGGATATGAACATATGTACATGTGAAAACAGCTGTCAAATGCGAGAAAACAGAACAAAGCAAACAGAACAAATGTTCATAAGTCCAGTCTCTGTGGCTTGCGTCTGATCCTGGTCGACCACCGGAGAGGTGGTGGTGGGGACGACAGCGCCTTGATGGGCGGGATTGAAGCCTGACTGGTGGCCTCGTGAGTCGAGGTATCAGGAGGTGGCAAAATAACAGAACGAAACGGAGAAGAATGTGGTTGCGGGCAGGCAACTTTGCGCAGTCCCCATCTGTTTCGTCGCACAACAGAACCATCAGCCAGACGCACAACATACGAGCGGGGGGCAGCCTGTCGAACAACGACAGCTGGAGCTGACCAGCCTCCATCAGGGATCTTGACCCGAACAGTGTCTGACGGGGATAACACGGGCAAATCGGTGGCATGAGCAGCAGGGTCCTGTTTTTGTCGGTCTCGGAGTTGCTGCACCTTCTGCAGCACCGGGAGGTGATCCAGGTTGGGCACGTGTATGGCTGGAAGTGTCGTTCGCAGGTCCCTGTTCATCAGGAGATGAGCCGGCGACATGCCAGTGGACAGTGGAGTCGCCCTGTACGCAAACAGCGCAAGGTGAATGTCAGGCGCAGAATCCGCGGCCTTGCAGGTGAGCTGCTTCACTATGTGCACCCCTTTCTCAACTTTTCCGTTTGACTGCAGATAGTGTGGGTTGGAAGTGACGTGTTTGAACTGATACAACTGGGCAAACAGAGACCATTCATGGCTGTTGAAGCACGGACCATTATCACTCATGACAGTGAGTGGGATACCATGCCTGGAGAACGTCTCCTTTCAGGCCTTAATGATGGTCCGAGATGTGAGTTCTGAGAGCTTCACGACTTCAGGGTAATTGGAAAAGTAAACAATGATTAACACGTAATCACGACCATTTGCATGAAAGAGGTCGATGCCAACCTTGGACCACGGAGAGGTTACGATTTCATGCTGCTGAAGTGTCTCCTTACTCTGCGCTGGCCGGAAGCGCTGACAGGTCGCACAGTTAAGGACCATGTTCGTGATGTCCTGGCTGATCCCGGGCCAGTAGACAGTCTGCCTGGCTCTGCGTCTGCACTCTTCCACACCCAGGTGGCCCTCATGGATTTGACGGAGCACCAAGCTCTGGAGACTGTGCGGAATTACAATCCATTCCAGTTTGAGGAGGCTACCATCAACCAGGTCATCAGGTCAGGTCAGGTCAGGTCGTCCTTTACGTTGAAAAATTGAGGGCACTGCCCTTTTTGCCAGCCATTGGCTAGGTGTTGCATAACACGCTGCAAGAGGGGGTCTTTGGCTGTCTCCTCACGGATACCAATCACCTTCACATCAGATGCCGGGAGGGTGCTAGCACATAGCTGCACCTGTGACTCAACCTGTGACTCAATTTGCCGGATGGCGTTCGGTGGTTCACTAGGCACGGTCATAGAGCGGGTCAGTGTATCGGCAATGATGAGCTCCTTGCCAGGTGTGTAGACCAGGTCAAAGTCATATCTTTTGAGTTTGAGGAAGATGTGCTGCAACCGAGGCGTCATGTCATTAAGGTCCTTGTGGATAATGTGGACCAGGGGCCTGTGATCCGTATCGACTGTGAATGTCGGCAGGCCGTAGACATAGTCATGAAACTTGAGAATGCCAGTGAGATGGCCCAGGCATTCCTTCTCGATTTGTGCATACCTTTGTTCGATGGGCATCATTGCCCTTGATGCGTAGGATGAAGTGTCATCGCGTTGCAGCAGGACCGCACCGATGCCATCCTGGCTCGCATCTGTCGAGATTTTTGTTTCCCTGTCTGGGTTGAAAAATGCCAATACGGGTGCAGTGCTGAGCTTGGCTTTCAGCTCCAACCACTCTGCCTGATGGGCTGCCTTCCACTCGAAGGCAGCAGACTTCTTCACTAGGTTTCGTAGGGCCGTGGTGTGTGAGGTCATGTTTGGGATGAACTTGCCCAGAAAATTGACCATGCCCAGGAAGCGCAATACTGCCTTCTTGTCTTCCGGGACCTTCATGGCTGTGATGGCCTTGACCTTGTCTGTGTCCGGGCGCACGCCCTGCTGAGAGATCTGGTCTCCTAGGAACTTGAGTGTCGACATGCCAAAGCAACATTTGGCCCTGTTCAGCTTCAGGCCATTGGCATGGACACGGCGGAATTCCTGCTGGAGATGGGAAACATGCTCCTCAGGGGTCATGGACCATATGATGACATCATCCACGTACATACGAACCCCTTCGATGCCCTCCATTAGCTGCTCCATGATGCGATGAAATATCTCCAATGCCGAGACGATGCCGAACGCCATACGGTTTTAGCAGTATCTGCCAAACGGAGTGTTGAAGGTGCCGAACCTTCTGCTGGACTCATCCAGCTGGACTTGCCCGAATCCATGTGACGCATCTAACTTAGTGAAAAACCTTGCATGTGCCATCTCACTGGTGAGTTCCTCCCGCTTCAGGATGGGGTAGTGTTCAGGCATTATTCTGGTTAAGATTCTTGGGATCAATGCAGATGCGCAGGTCTCCAGAGGGTTTTTTAACCACCACCATCGAGCTGACCCAGTCAGTCGGTTCGGTTACCCTGGAAATGATCCTCTGCTGCTGCAGCTCCTTGAGCTGTTCCTTCAGGCGCTCCTTCAGCGGAGCCGGGATCCGGCGTGGTGCATGGACCACTTGGCATCAGGTCGCAGTAGGATCTTTTACCGATATGGCAAAGTGCCCATCCCATCAAACACATCTGGATACTGAGCGAGGATGTCATCAATGCCAGCTTGAAGATCCACGTTGGAGGTTGTCGTCGAATAAACCCGCTGCACCAGGTTTAGCTTTTAGCAGGCATGCGTGTCCAGCAGGGATGCCCTGTCCGGCTTGACAATTTCAAACCTTAGCCGTGCATGGGTACTCCGGTTGGAGACGAGTAGATGGCAGGACACCAGTGCCGTGATGGCATTACCGTTATAGTCCAGGAGCTGGCAGGCTGCTGGAAGGACCTTGGGGGGATTCTTGATGCATTTGAAGTCTGCCTGTGAGAGGAGGTTGGCAGGAGCACCTGTGTCCAGCTTGATCTGGATGGATCAGTGGTTGACCTGCATCACCGCACACCATTCATAGATTATCATAGGAAACCGGAGCGCCCGGAGGAAACCCACGCACACACAGGGAGGATGTGCAGAATCCGCACAGACAGTGACCCAAGACGGAATTGAACCTGGGACCCTCGAGCTGTGAAGCAATTGTGCTAACCACTATGCCACCGTGCTGCCCTCCAAATCCACAGCGAGGATGGACTGAATGCGAGATGAGTTAGGTGTGACATGTTAGGTGTGGTAATGATGCCCACTTGGTAGGCGGACTCCAGGCACTCATCCTCTGGATCCGGTGTACTGCCAGGATCAGAATCCTGTAATCGTCGTTGCACATTCTGGACGTGCCGTCGCCGGAATTGGGAGCGCTGGCCTCTGACTGGTGGTGCAGACTTGCGCAAGGCTGCATAGTGTCCAGGCTTCCCGCAGTTTAAACATCGCCTGCCTCTTGCAAGGCAGTGCCCCTTTAAGTGGGCGTTGCCACAGTTCAGGCATGTCATGACGTCAGCGTCGTGGCGCGGTGTACGTCGTCGCACATGCGATATCGTCGTCCATGGAGAAGATTCAGGCTCCTCACCAGCTCAGGACATCCGGCAATCTCAGCGCCAACTGGCGGAGATTCAAGCAAAAGTTTCTGCTGTACATCGAAGCTTCAGACCTCGTGGCGCGGTGTACGTCGTCGCACATGCGCAATGCGGTCGGCAGACGTCTGCACCTGCGCAGTGTGGGATCGGCGGCTTCGTTATCCCATTCGCATCGCGCATGCGTGAGGCTCTGGGAAAAGCGCGCAAGGTGGTCACTGTCTTCAATGCTGAGGCGCTGCATCCAGGAGATGGCCTGCACACTCACTGCCTCGTGGGAGGCAAGTTTCTCATTTTCAGCCGATTTGTATTGGGAATACCGATTTTTTTGCGTGTTCATGCACTGTACATGTTTCAATCGCGACTGGCAGGGTCATAGCTTGATTTTTAAGAGCTGCTCTCTCAGAGGATCAGAGTGAACTCCAAACATGATTTGGTCTCTGATCATGGAGTCAGCAATATCACCAAAGTTGCAGGACAGCGCGAGCAGGCGGAGGCTAGTTAAGAAGGCATTGAAAGATTCATCTTTACCTTGAAGACGTTGTTTGAATATGTAGCGCTCGAAGATTTCAGTGGTGTCCACTTCACAGTGACTATTGAACTTGTCCAGGATGGTCTGAAACTTTGTCTTGTCCTAGCCTTCGGTGAAGTTAAACAAGTTGAAGAGTTCAATGGCTTGATCACCCGCTGTTGAGAGGAGAAGCGCGTTCTTTCTTGCATCAGATGCACCCTCGAGGTCTGAGGCTTCGATGTACAGCAGAAACTTTTGCTTGAATATCCGCCAGTTGGCACTGAGATTGCCGGAGGTCCTGAGCTGGTGAGGAGCCTGAATCTTCTCCATGGTGCCGGGATACATTTGCTGGTCATCACGGAACAGACTGAGGTAAGCCACATTAAATTAGTAGTCTCCTGGTATCATGTCGTGTTAGGTACACTGGTCTAACACTGGCTGCAACTGGATGCAGCTTAGATCAGAAAGATACTGCAGACCTTGAAGTTAGTTCAATCAGTTTATTGAACTAATAGCACAGTTAGCACAGTTCTCTGTGAGTTCGACTCTCTGCTAACTTAAGTGTGGTTACTCTGTCTGACTGTACCAGACTAGCTCTTAGCCACGTGGTGGAGGTATGAGATTGTAACAACACCCTTGACTGACTCTCTAGATGTTCATCAGTGGAAAGAGGCGGAGTGTGAGTGCCTCGTGTTTTTTATAGTCAGATCCCACCCCTGAGTGTCCTGCCTGCTTATTGGTCATCTCCTGTTCTCTGTGTCCATTAGCTGCTTGTCTGTATATCATTATATGTGTGTGCGTGTGTGTGTCTGCATATCATGACACCAACCAAACTCAACTACCATGACACTTAGAAATTCTTTGATTGAATTCCATTTATTTTCATATCATTTGCATATTTGGAAACAAAGTAAGCAATATTCCTGATGTTGTGCTATTCTAGACCCCACTTTATACACTGTAAACCAACACCATCCCTTACATAGCCTATTCAAAGAGACAAATATGAAAGATATCTATTGATAGATATCTGCTTATTCACCAATCTATAGCAATACAGTCACAAAAAATTCAAGAGAGCAACATTGCTGCCACAGCCAGCTATAAAACAAAAGCAATACTGTTCACCATATTCAACTTTCTGGGCATTCACAAGTCATTATGTAAGGCTCATTTTCTCTCATCGGATATGTATGTTTTACATACAGTAAAGCACACCTATCATATATCATGTTAATGCCAGGGTAGGTTGGGAAAGTGAAGCTGAAGTAGAAGTTCAGCTACAATCTTAATGGTGGGGCTGGCCTGAGGGGTTGCGTGACCTGTTTCTGCTCATATTGCTTAAGTTCAAACATGTAGCTCTCAGAAAGAGTTCCTCTAGTTAGTGTTTCGCGCAAAATTATAACCAAATTCTTTAGAAATGCTTCTAGGATTTTGCCGTTGACACTGAACAGAGGAGGTCCTTTCCACTCTATATTGCAATAATAAAATCTGAACAAATGTTCAGAAAACCTACGACATAATTAGGGTTATGGGTAAAGAGAAAGTGGGTGGGTTCTCTGGCTCTTTGTGCCGACGAGATCTTCCGGTCTTGCCAAAGTTGATCCTCCGTGGTGGGTTCTCCAACACTGTGGCGAGCAACGCAACTGGTCATTGACTTCAGTGGGACCAAAAGACCCTGAATATTGGCCAGGGATTGCAATTGATTAAATAGCTCTTTCAAATGCTAGGCCAGGCTTGATGGGCTAAATGGTCTCTTACTTATTATATTCAATTTTGTAACTAAATGAAACTTAAACACAAATAAATCAGATTCTCTGAACCTAGTTATTCAACTGCGGTTTCGAAGTATTTTTAACATACCAAATATTCACTCATGAGCATTCATGCATAAAGAATGTAAATAGTTCCCAGGGACTTGTTAACTGTTCTGGGTCAGGGCAACAAGATTGTGCAGTTGTAGGGCGGTTCTTTTTTACTACAATTATTTGAAAGAATTTAAATTTAAAAAGTTTGACCAAAATCTTCGAACACATTTGCAATTACGTTGTCCCCAAATCTAACTTAACCTACTCCTGGAATTCTTGCTGACTAGAAGTATATAGCTAGCAAAAGGTCAAACATTCAGTCACAAGTCAGATTGCACCCAATTGCGTTGGTTGCTGAAATATATTTATGGGTAGGTAGTCATTAAATTTATTAATCTTTGTGATCTCAACTTCTCCCAGAACTCAAATAGGATCTCAGCCTTCCATTACATTAGAATGGACTGGATATTAGAATGGACTGGACATGAGAATGAACTGGCAGGAATATGTCCCTTTCCGAGGTTGGTATCCTTAGTCAGCATCTTTGGATCTTCCTTTGTTCTCCTTCCAAACAGGTTCCATCACCATTCCAAATCCAACCCTCAACTTCCCATTTGTTCCATAGAGTAGAACTCATTAATTTGCAGGTTATCTCAGCTTTCTAGTCATTCAGAATCTGGTTCCTGCTCCTGTACACTATCCCCAAATTCAATGTTTCCGAAATAACTTTTGGGAACTAGTTGTTTCGTGGTTCCATTCATGACCACTATTTGTTTGGAATTTTCCATTTTATTTGAGGACTCTAATGAAACCATAAAATTCTAACAGGACTAGAAAGGATAGATGCAAGAAGGATGTTCCCAATGGCAGGGGCGTCCAGAACCAGGGATCACAGTCTGAGGATAGGGGTACACCATTTAGGACAGAGATGAGGAGAAATTTCCTCATCCAGAAAGTGGTCGGCCTGTGGAATTCCCTACCACAGAAAGTAGTTGAGGCATTGTATGTTTTCAAGAAGCAGTTAAATATAGCACTTGGATCAAAGATGGTCAAAGCATATGGGGGCAAGGTGGGATCAGACTATTGAGTTGGATGATCAGCCATGATTATAATGAATGGCGGAGCAGGGTCGAAGGGCTGAATGGCCTTCTCCTGCTCCTATTTTCTATGTTTCTTCCTGGATCCAATTGCCATGTTTTCACTCTCTAATATAGAGAGAGTTCCATGAGCCAACCTTCTGAACATAGATTATAAACTGGTCCTGTGCCCTGGCCCCCCATTTTCTGCTTGGACTTATGATGGATCCTGTCTCATTTCAATGTAATATCATGCAAAGATGGAAAATAGCCTTGGCAGGAAAACAACAGATGCTTCACCTATTACCTCCTATCACATTAGTTTCAACAGAATGCATCATATATTCAGTTATTTGTTAACCGAGGTAGTTTGAACTAACCACGACAGGAGACTAATGAAATTGACTTCAAACAGCCAAATAATCTTTTATGAATCCTTGGCTTTTCATGTAAGTTGTAAAACTACAATTTAAAAAAATCAGTAATTAAAGACAGAGTGATGGAACATTTAGAAGAATTTGTGAAAATAAGAGAGAGCAAAGAGCGCATTCTGTGGTTTCAACACATTGGCTGGTAGTTGCTGGGTCTGTGTGTCGGTCATGATCAGAACTGACTGCCCCATGGTCCCTGGTGGAGGCAAAGGTTCTACTGGAAATCGTTCTGGCTCTGGCATTGCGTCCAATGTGGGTGTTGTTTGTTTGTGGTATCCTCCTGTGCTGAGGGTTGGCCTGACCCTTGGGTTGGTTAGAGGGATGAAAGGAAGAACAGACCTGTTCTGCAAACAGGGAAGAGAGGTTACAAACACGTCAACATTGGGTTGCTGGTATTGCCAAGGAGAAGATTTTCACCTTGGACTTTTGGCACAAATTTTAAAATGGCGGTAATGGGCCAGGAGGAGGAAGAAGCTGCAAAATGGTCAATGGTTGTGTCAGAACTGTGAGCAGAGGCATCTGCTTGCTGTGGATTGAGTCTGGGTTGGGAGAGCAAAAGCTTCATGGCCGGGAGGACAACAATTTTGTGAGGCACCTGAGCTTTAGTTTAAGTTGGGGTTTCTGCATATTTTATGTTTTTTGCTCTTGTAGTGTTCTGGACTTGGCGGCCACGTGGACGGGGTGCTAAGTCAGAGGTTGGTCTAGCGGCGAACATGCAACTGAGTTTTATACCTGGTTGATTTTTAAAAGAAATAGTTTGCGACACTGTCTTCCCTGGAACTGTAAAAAGGTTGTATTTCACCTTGTGCTGCTTGTAAGCCCTGCTTTGTTGAAGATGTTTCCACAGGAATCCAGTGGATACTTTAGCTTGAGCTTATCTTCTGTCTTTTTTCTGCTGCCAGGATCTGAAGCTTGTCCGGCGAGTCTCCTCAACTTCTTGATTTTTAACTTATTACTTTTTGGAGCATAAATTCATTGCTGTTGTCGTTTTCTTGATTTCTTAAGTCTTTTAAGTAGCGGTCGTGGGTTTGGAAGATGCTGCCTAAGGAACCTTGGTGATTTCCTGCAGTGCATCTTGCACAGCTGCTACCATGCAACGGTGGTGGAGGGACTGAATGGTTGTGGAAGGTGTGGTGATGTGCATCAATGTAAATGCATGTAGGCTAGCTAGACACTAGAGGGAGCACCAGAAACATCACACACACACACTCAACCAATAGATCAGTTAGATAGGACGCGTCCAATGGGCATTCACGATGCACATGGAGGTGACACGACCACAGGGGGGCATTAGACCAACCCATATGTAAAGGACACCACACACATGATCTGTCTCTTTCCAGTGGAGACAGTCAGTGAGTAGAGACACAGGGTTGATTTAATATTACACCCACCACGTGGATTGCAGCAACTGGTTAGTCAGTCTGGGTATAGTAGGATTAGCAGTAGTGTCGAACCCGAGTAATAGAAGTGTAAATAGTTTAATAAACGTGTTGAAGTTATCTCCACGTCTGAACTTCCTTTGTCAAGTGCAACACAAGGAAGCCGCTTATGTTACACATACAACAAACCAAATCAGAAGGGGTGCCAATCAAGCGGGCTGCTTTGTCTGGATGTTGTTCAACTTCTTGCAGCTTTTGAAGCTGCACTCATACAGGCAAGTGGGAAGTATTCCATTACAGTCCTGATTTGTGCCTGTAGGTGGTGGACAGATATTGGGGAGTCAGGAGGTGAGTTACTCACCACAGGATTCCTAGCCTCTGACCTGATCATCATATTGGGGAGTCAGGAGGTGAGTTACTCACCGCAGCATTCCTAGCCTCTGACCTGATCATGTCGCTAGTCTAGTTATATGGCTAGTCTAGTTAAGTTTCTGGTCAATGGTAACACCCAGGATGTTGATCATAAGGGATTCAGTGATGATAATGCCATTGAATGTTAAGGGGCAATGGGTTGGTCCTCTCTTATTGGAGATGATCATTACTGGGCACTAGTGTCGCATGAATATTACTGAAAACTTTTCAGTCCAAGCCTGGATATTGTCCCAGGTCTTGCTGCATCATCAAGAGGGCAGCACGGTGGTTAGCACAATTGCTTCACAGCTCCAGGGTCCAAGGTTCGATTCCCGGCTTGGTTCACTGCCTGCGGATGCTGCACGTTCTCCCCGTGTGTGCATGGGCTTCCTCTGGGTGCTCCGGTTTCCTCCCAGTGTCCAAAGATGTGCAGGTTAGGTGGATTGGCCATGCTAAATTGCCCTTAAGTGTTCAAAATTGCCCATAGTGTTGGGTGGGGTTATTGGGTTCTGGGGATAGGGTGGGGATGTGGGCTTGGGTCGGTTGCTCTTTCAAAGAGCCGATGCAGACTCGATGGGCCGAATGGCCTCCTTCTGCACTATAAATTCTATGATCAGCAAACATCCATATTTCTGACCTGATGGTGGTTATTGATGAAGTAACTGGAGATAGTTGGGTCTAGGACTCTACCCTGAGGAACTTTTGCAGTGATGTGCTGAAACTGGGATGATTGGCCTCTAACAACCAGAATCATTTTCCTTTGTGCTGAGTATCACACAGCAGAGGCATCAACCAGCAGAGAGCTGTCCCCCTGTTTCCCATTGACTCCAGTTTTGTTTGGGCTCATTGGATTGGATTGGATTGGATTGGGTTTGTTTATTGTCACGTGTACCGAGGTACAGTGAAAAGTATTTTTCTGCCAGCAACTCAACAGATCATTAAGCACATGAGAAGAAAAGGGAATAAAAGAAAATACATAATAGGGCAACACAACATATACAATGTAACTACATAAGCACTGGCATCGGATGAAGCATACAGGGTGTAGTGTTAATGAAGTCAGTCCATAAGAGGGTCATTTAGGAGTCTGGTGACAGTGGGGAAGAAGCTGTTTTTGAGTCTGTTCGTGCGTGTTCTCAGACTTCTGTATCTCCTGCCCGATGGAAGAAGTTGGAAGGGTGAGTAAGCCGGGTGGGAGGGATTCAAATGTTGCCCCTGATGTCAAGGTGACACTCTTACCTCCACTCTGCAGTTCTGCAGCGGGATTCTCCATTCCTGAGACTAAGGGCTGGATTCTCTGATTTTGAGGCTATGTCCGGAGCATGGGTCTAGCATTCGGACCAAACAGTCAGCGCCGGCCCGCACCGATGCTCCGCCTGGTGGGGGGCTAGCAGCCGCGCCACGTAAAACCCCTGGCTTTCCCTGCATATGCGGATGGAGAATTGCCGGTTCCGTGGCCACGCATGTGCACGGCGGCGACTTGCAGTGGTCAGCCTGCCAGATAGTGCCCCCCTGCAACCTCTCCTCACCATCCCCGGACCACCCCTCACCAGTTCCCCCAGCCCCTCCAAAGTCCCACGCCCCGGCCAGCGGAACAGCTCCCCTCGACTGTGGCGGGGCTGGACAGTCTGCAGCCACCACGCGAGGTTGACAAATCCTCCGACCACAAGTGATCCACGCCGTTGGGAAGTCGGCCCATCGGGGGCGGATCATCGGGAGAGGGCCTTCAGGTGACCTCCTGAGGCCATCCCACTGGCGTGCGGTGTACTCATCGATGACGCCATTTTGGAGGGGGCGGATCATCTGAAAAACGGCGCCACCCCCTGTTTCGGCATCAAAAGGGATTCTCCGCCCAATTGGCAAATGCGATTTTGGCGTTGGCAATCGGAGAGTCCAGCCCCAAGTGTTGATGCTGGAGCAAGATTCCCGGACGTCCACAACAGCAAAACTGGTGCTGCTTCTGGACCGATACAGCGACTGTGGAGGGGCTAGCACCAGCGTCACGTGGAACAGGATCAATTCCAATGAGAAACGGCGCGGCATTTGCCGGTTTCGCGATTAACACTCAGGAGGCTGACAAGCTGCAGCCGCATTTACACTCTTCACTCCCCACTCACATCATCCCAGCCAACAAGATGGCAGCAAGACATGCGGTGCCAAGATTCACTGATACTAAGTTTGAGACCCTTCTGGATGAGGTGGAGGAGATGCAGGCCACCCTACACCCTGGCCCGGGAAGGAGGCTGCCAGCTGCCGCCATTCGCCATGCCTGGGCGCAGGTGGGAGAGGCAGTCGGTATCGTCAGCAACCCCGTCCGGTCCGGCATGCAGTGTCAGAAGACACTGCAAGACCTCCTCAGGGCGGCCAGGGTGAGTAGGCAGCACTGTGTCCCCAGCATTAACCCCATCCCACACACACGCCCCACTCCCCTCCCGCCGACCCAACCCTGCACCACATGCCGGCACCCATACCGACCGCCATTGCTGGGTGCCCTGGCCACTGAGGCCACCAGCTATCCATCCCCTGGGCTGCATGTGTTGCACAGTCTAACACTGTTGTCTTCTGCTTCTGCGCCCCCCCACCCCCCAGCGACCCCCGACCCCCCCCCCCCCCCCCCCCCCGGGGGTCGACGGCCCAGAGGAAACAGAAGACACTGGGGTGGAGATCGGCCGGGAGCGAAGAAGTGAGACCCCGCTGAGTTGCGGTTCACCATGCCATGTGTGTCAACCCCCCCAACACCACACATCACCCTCACCCCACCCCCACCCTCACCCCCACGCCACTCGCACCCACACCCTCACACCCACACCACCCTTACTCCCAACCTCAGCCCCACTCTTACCCCCACACCACTCTCACCCTCACCCCATGACCCCAAAGCTCCCTGCCTAATTAGGTCTAATTATGTGTTTTATCTTGTGTCTTGCAGGACCTGCTGGTGATGGGGCAGATCCTTCTGGTGTCCCCAACCCCCAGCCAGTGCCACAGATACTGCCTGAGCCCCCTCTATCGGGGGCTGAGCAACGATGATGACAGCAGCACGGACGTCAGTCCTTGACGCGAGAACCAGGACACCCCTGAGCTCGAGTCCAGGGATGTCACAGATTTCCCGTCACAACTGCCTCCAACACCCGCCACAGAGATACTCACCACGGTTGGGCACTTTAGTGAAGACGCTCCTGGGCACCCTCTGGTGCGCACCACACAGCTGCTCCGGTACAGCAGGCGGAGGTAGGAACTCCCGAGGGGGCGGATGGTTGGAGGGCGGCCCGACCCCAAAGACTAGATGCCGTCCAGATGGGTTGCAGAAATGGCCATTGCCAGTGGTAGAGTCCACAGACCCCCATCTAGCACCTCCCTGGAGGCTACTGTATACGTTGCCCTTGAGTGGCCTGCGTGATGCCCTGCCGGCACGGCAGGTGGTGGCCAATGTTGTGGTATGGCGGGGGGTGGGGTGCGTGGGTGGTGGGGTGGATGGTGGGTATGGGGGCGGGGGCACCAATACGGCCGGTGTCACTCTGCAGGACCAGGGGCCAAAGTGGGTGGTCAGTGGGTGCGCAGCAAGGTGGCTGCCTTGCAGGCTGCAGTAATGGCGGCCTGTGCCTGGACAATGTGCCCCAGTCATCCCGGCCTCCCCGCCTGTTCCCACCCACCTCCCCCACCCTTGCCAGCCCAGCCAGTGCCCGGCACGGCAGCCCACAGTCACGCCTCTGCGTGTCCGACTTCCTCCCTCACCCTCAGCAGCCACAACACCAGTTTCATGATTTTTAAAAGCACAAGTGAACCTCGCCGCTGGGAATTCGGCCCATCGGAGGCAGAGAATCGCGGAGGCCCCGGAGAATACTGGGTCGGGCCCGCTAATGATATGCAAACGGTGTTTACTGTACATACATTCTGGAATGCATTGACGCCGCTGTCGAGGCGATGGAGAATTGCGATTTGGCGCCCGCCATGATTTTGGCATCTGCGCCCAATTGCGTTTCCCGATTTCGGCGTCAGCCAATGGAGAATCCTGCCCCTGTTCTTTTGTCCATGTTTGAGCCAAAGCTGTAATGAGGTCAGGAGCTGAATAACCCTGGTGGAACCCAGAATGAGCATCAGTGAGCTGATTATTGCTGAGTAAGTGCCCTTTGATCGCATTGTTAATGATCCCTTCCTTCACTTTACTGATGATTGAGAATAGACTGGTGAAGCAGTAATTGGCAAGGTTGGATTTGTCCTGCTTTTTGTGTACAGAACATTTCTGGGAAATGTTTCACGTTGAATGCTCGATGTAAGTGTTGTAGCTATACTGGAACAGTTTGGCAAGGGGCGTGGAATGTTCTGGGGCAAAAGTCTTCAGTATTATTGCTGGAATATTTGCAGGGCCTAGACTTTGCCATTTCTTGATTATCATGTATAGTGAATCAACTTGGCTGAAGACTAGCATCTGTGATGCAGGGGATCACTAGAGGAGGCCAAAGTGGATCATCCACTCGGCACTTCTGGCAGAAGGTGTTGCAAATGTTTCAGCCTTATCTGTTGCACAGAGAATGCTGGACATTTATATCCCTGATTCCCATTGATTCAATCTTGCTCGGGCTCCTTAATGCTGCACCAGGTCAAATGCTGCCTTGATGTCAAGGGACATTCACCTCCCTTTCACCTTGCTTTTTAAAAGGAATTGACAGGTATATAAAGAGAAACTTTTTCTGCTGGTAGGGGATTCCGGGACAAAGGAGCATAACCTTAAAATCAGTGACAGGTCATTCAGGAGAGAAGTTAGGAAGTAATCCTTCACGTAAAGGGACAAAAAGGTTTCGGTGCCAGCTCAATTAATAATTTGAAATCTGGAATGTATACATTTTTGCTATCCAAGGGTATTAAGCAAAATGGAGATAAGGCAAGTGTTGAAGTTAAGATACAGGTCAGTCATGATCTCATTGGATGACAGAACAGATTTGGAGCCTGAATGGCCTACATCCTCATCTACTTAAATTCCTGGGGTGGGATTTTCCGCACGCCCGAGTCATGTTTTGCGGCTGCGGAGGCGGCCCACCATTGGCCAGCTTCGGCATCTTCTAGTCCCGTCGCTATCAACAAGGTTTCCCGTTCTATGCACCCCTCACTGTGGGAAAATCCGCGGCGGGAATTCACCGTTGGCGGGACTGGAGGATCCTGGCGGCAAGAATGGCCGGAAAGTCCTGGCCATAATAATTGCTGCAAGCATTGAACTTTAGAACTTTATGTTCTAAAATGTTTCCTGTAATTTAAGGTGAAAATATGTCTTGTTTGGGATAGTGGGGGCGTGGCGACAGTGATCGTATTAACTCGGCCCAGGGACAGACCCAATGTGATTTGGTTGTCATGGGAGTAGAAATGCAAACTGAATCCTATTGAAAAGCAAGGTTTACACCTGGCACAGCTACTTTGTGCGACACAGAGGCAGAGAGAAAGGCGAGGGCAGCTACTGCTGTGAAGAATAAACAAGCTGTTTTTGTGTTATCAACCAAGCAAGATGTTCCAGAGAACATTTCTGTGTTCAAAGAGAAAAGGATGGACTTTTGTGATTTAAGAAACAAGGAGCTGTTGAGGTTGCCTTCCTTGGTGAAAGTTGATTCTGGAACATCCGGGTGGAGTGAAATGATTTTTGAAGTACACTGGAAGATTTCTCCACTGTAATGATTTGACCTGTTAGGGCAGGGAGAAGTGAGTCTGTTAAAAAGTTGGAAATAATTTGGAACTTAATCTTTAATGATACATATCTGCCAGAAGTGTGGCACAAGGTACATTGTTTCACAAGGCATATTTTGGTTGAATTAGTTAGTTAATGTGAAAGTACCTTTTCTTTAGTTTGGTGTAATAGTTGCCTGTGAAGTAGTTTGTCGTCCATGTTGGGTTTAGTTTGTTTTTACAATAAAGGTCTTAAAGCATGAAATCTGGTCTCTCAGTTATTTTCATTGGCCCTACAAAGGGTCATCTAGGCTCCAAACATTAGCTCTTTTATCTCCCTACAGATGCTGCCAGACCTGCTGAGATTTTCCAGCATTTTCTTTTTGGTTTCAGATCCCAGCATCCGCAGCAATTTGCTTTTAACCATTTGAGAGCTCCTTCCTTCAATTCTAGCTTCTTGCGCATCTACAATTTGCTTTTGCTCCAATTAAACTGTAAGATCGGGATTTCCTTCCTTTCTACACCCCCCCCCCCCCCCCCCCCCCCCGGGTCCTTTGAGGAGTTCTTTGAAACTTATCTCTTTGACAAGCTTTTTACTCAGCCGATCTGCAATCTCCTTACCTGGTTCCATGTCAGATTTTGTCTGACAATTCTCCTTGTGATGCTTTACAATGTTAACGCTGCAATTTTATAAGCGCACAATGTTGGCGTATTAAAAAATATATATTTCACATGTTTATTTAAGCAATGTATACTGATGATATCACCAGAAGCGCTCAGTTGGAAGATGGAGTGGGGGAGCCAAGTTAATCATCAGTGGAGCAATCATTAACTCAAGATCTTCTTCAGTTGTATGTTTGTGTGTGGTGTGTTAGTTCAGCCCCCTCTCCCTGATAGCCACAGTAACATTCCTTCAATCCAGATTTCCTCAGTGACTTTATTTATTGTTTAAATAAGCAAGGATACACGTTTTGCCCTGGTTGAAATTCTCCCAATTGTCTTCCTTCTTTCCTGAATGTGGAGATGCCGGCGTTGGACTGGGGTGAGTCTTACAACACCAGGTTAAAGTCCAACAGGTTTGTGTTGATGTCACTAGCTTTCGGAGCACTGCTCCTTCCTCAGGCGAATGAAGAGAAACTGCGAAATCCTACCAACTGTCCTGGCTTGACACAATTCGCACCTCTTTACCCTGAGGTTACCCCATCTCTGGATCTGTAAAGATTTAATCACCTGCTAATGCTCGCATTCCAAGCATTGTCTGGCATCTTTGAATCTGAATATATATATGTTTCTGGAACATACCTCTTCATTCACCTGAGGAAGGAGCAGCACTCCGAAAGCTAGTGACATCGAAACAAACCTGTTGGACTTTAACCTGGTGTTGTAAGACTTCTTACTGTTCTTTCCTGAAGGTATTTAATTATTTTTGGGGGGGGCGGGTACAAATACACACGGTCCTGGTATCCAATTCATCTCCCAAGCAACATTCTTAGTGTGCACGTCAGATAGTTTGGTGGAACCCGAAGGAAGTTAGTCCAAAGCACCTTTTTAGTTTCATTTGCTCTCCCGAAGATCAGCGGGTAAGGAAATAAATAGACTCCTCCTGCAAGTCCTGGCAGTTACACAGGCAGTCGCAGAGTCGGAAGCAAGCTCAAGCTCAGCAGCTCGCTGAAGCTATTTTTCCCCCTGCGTGCAAGACGAACTGTAAAAGAACGTGATTTTGTGAGGAGATGTGAAATTGAAACCTTACCCCCCCCCCCCCATGGACTATTAAAAAAGGACGACGGTCTACATAAAGAAACCAATGTCTGCTTTAAAAGGCTCCCCGTGATGACCATATCACTTCAATGCCAGGCGTAAGGGATTTCCGACATGGAGGCATCGAGTTGTAATCCGCATCCTGGAAAATGTGAGAACCAGGGCCCATCTGTTCACTGATCCCAGTGGTGATTCGGCGATTCAGGAGCCTGCCGTCTTCGCAGCAACGTCAAAAAGAGAAACCATTGTAAACAGCCCGCCTTTTTCTTCCTGTGACTGGAATTAACCCTTTAAGCACTAACACACGTCTAGTTTATTTTCAAACCAGGATGTCTGTCGACACCAGTTAACACCGCTGGAGTAAGTGTCATTGGCACAGAATGTGAGAAGTTTAGCGACAGTGCCTATTCCTGATTGCAATGCACTGACCCCTGCTGGACAGTGCGTGGAAAGAGCCATTGATTTAGCACAGGACCAGGATTAGCTGCCGTGCTGTAGACACAGCGGTCAAATAACCCGCTGACAACTACTTTCCAGGTTTAAACCATTCAGGGTTGAATTACTGGCGAGTTTTTGGGAGGAGGAAAAATAATTAATAAAAGCAAATTCGAACTGCGGAATATCTCAGGACAAAATTTCGGAAACGCATATGTGCCAGATTTTATAGCACATGTAAAATCAGATTATTTTTGGGATTTCTAAAGATTAAACAGGGAGAGGCCTCCCGGTCAGAGACCTGAGCACACAACATCTGCTGACAGTTCAGTGCAGTATTGAGGGAATGTTGTGCACTGTTGGTGTCATCTTTCGGATAAAACCCCGCTTTCTCATGGGAGCGTAAATGATGCAACGCACTCTTCAAAGAGGAGGAGGAGAATTCTCCTGGGCTGGGAATTTCCTCGGCGTTACTCCTGCCTCGTTGCCTTTACCCTGTTTACTTCTATAACCAGTGTTGCTGACAAAGTCACAGTATGGGAGGAGGAACAGCTCAGAGCAAAACCCTGGCCATGGAACACTGGCCAATAATCATCTTACAATATGATCTCATTGATATTTCTGAATGGTTATTTTGTGCAAGTTAGCTGTCGCCTTTCCTGACGTCAGAACACTTCATTGGTTGCATCAAAAGTGTTGCATCAAATGCAACTTCTTCCATTTTCTTATGAAGAAATTTTCTTTTGGTTCATATTTGACTGGATTCGTTTCAAATTTATGTTAATCTGCCGTCTAAGAACACGCACAAACAGATTCATAAACAGCTTCTTCCCCACTGTCACCAGACTCCTAAACGACCCTCTTATGGACTGACCTCATTAACACTACACCCTGTATGCTTCATCCGATGCCGGTGCTTATGTAGTTACATTGTGTACCTTCTGTTGCCCTATTATGTATTTTCTTTTATTCCCTTTTCATTTCATGTGCTTAATGATCTGTTGAGTTGCTGGCAGAAAAATAATTTTCACTGTACCTCGGTACACGTGACAATAAGCAAACCCAATCCAATCCAATCCAAAGGACTTAAACTTGTAAGGTGGTAAATAAAAGGGGGTGATTTTCTGCAAACTGTCTCCTGCTTGTCCACCATAACTTTCATGGAAGAGCAAAGGGAAACTCAACAATTATAAATGGTTTTCTGGTTTATGTATCTCTTCTGCTAAAGATACCGCCTATGAGCAGAAGATCCGTTCCTGAACTATTTATGTTTTTAAACATGGTCAGTGTGGGAAAGATCAGGCATTTGGCACTTTAATAAAGGAAAATCTCCTTGAGTCAAAATAGAATCGGGATTTAGTATCTCCCCTGTCTACATTGACATTGTGTTCAAATCCGATTCTATCCTCATTTAGTGTTCACACACAAATTTCACAGTGGGAAATGCTGGATAATGATGAAAGGCGATTCTGGCTGACTTGTGTATTTTCCCCTTTAGGCACAGTGCTCAATGGCAATGCTACCCTAGCAGGGATCAGTTAACTCAACACAAACTAGGAGTCATACATAATGAAGGGGAAAAATAATCAGCCAGTGTTCATGATCACTAGCAAGTGATGAAGTGACCATCTGCAAAGAACTAAGTGTAGTTGCTTACATCAGGTGCGGACACAAATGGGCTGAGGTGAAATGTCTTATGGCCAAATAGGAGTCAAGTAAACTGAAAATAATCAAAACAATTCAAAGACTATCTCTCTTACTTCCTGGACCTTCCTCTCAGGTGTAGAATGCAGAATAGCCAGTAGAAATGCACATTATTGCCATACCCTTATAAAATAATAATTCAGGAATAAATAACATGGGCGTGATTGGGGAGGAGGTTTTAATCATAATGGTTGAGCCAACACGATATGGGTTAGGCTTGATGGACTAGTTGATTTTCTCCTGCCTATCATTTTCTTATGTTCATGGTTTCATGTTTTACATCCAATAAGAAAATGGTGTTTTTGCACAGAATACAATTAGATGTCACAAATGCCTCCCATTGAGCCCATGGGGTTTCAACCTCCACAGAAGGGAAAACTTCTGGAACTCATAGCATCAATTAATTGTGTTTAATTATAAACCAGCTGCTTTCCACTGCAGCCAACTCAGCTACATTTAAGAAACAAGGTAATGAAGAGAGTATGCAGTGTATTATATGAAGGAACAGATGGTCAGGGGTGCATTGCTAAGGTGTACGTGGTCCTTTTTTTAACTGACAATTTGGGATTACGTTCACAATTTAATGCATCTCTTGCCATCTGCTAAATATATGAGATTAAAAACCTAAAGAATTCAACACCCAAGCACACAAAATATATAATTCATATATATTATAACATGTAAGATGCTTAGCAAAATGCACTCATATATAGTGAGGGTCATGTTTGGGAACAGATTAGGTCATCAGGTTTATAGATTAATGATTGGTTCTGGTTTGCCTACATTACAAAGGTTAGTACTTGCAAGAGTACAGGTGGCAGAAACAATATCTACTACATTTGTGAATAGGCCTTTGAGTACAGCACATATATTTATCACACGTAACAAACAACCATGGGGTTCCGACTGTGGGTTTTGATACGTGTCCATTTCATGTCTCTACCAATGATATTTCACCATTGTAACATGTTTATTAAAGCAGAAATTCAGTATAATAAAAATGCGAGAAATCATGGGACACGAAAAGGCCATTGGCCAATATTCCCATTTTCCAGAGACCATGTAAGCCGTCCAGAATCCACTTTATCAGGAACTCTGTGCAATTCATTTTATTTCCCAATGAAATGTCTGCTAACTCCCTAATTCCCTGAATGGAAAGTAAAACAAAACAGCAGAGAACCTATCTGATCATCTCACATTGCCCAACCCTAATTGGTTACCTTCCTTGAACAATAATAATCCCTTCTGATATTATAGAAAATATAACATCACAATACAATAAAGGAAGGAGAGAGAAAAAAGAGAACTACAGGCCAGTTAGCCTGATATCAGTCATGAAGAAAGTGCTGGAATCTGCTCGTAAAGAAGTCTTAACAATGCACTTAGAAAATAATAGATTGATTAGACCAAGTCAGCATGAGGTTATAAATGGAAAATCCTGTTTGACAAATGAATTCTTTGAGGATGTAACGAGCGTGGTCGATAAAGTGGAACTTGTAGATGCAGTGCACTTGATTTGGATTGGATTGGATTGGATTTGTTTATTGTCACGTGTACCTCGGTACAGTGAAAAGTATTTTTCTGCGAGCAGCTCAACAGATCATTAAGTACATGAGAAGAAAAGGGAATAAAAGAAAATACATAATAGGGCAACACAACATATACAATGTTACTACATAAGCACTGGCATCAGATGCAGCAGACAGGGTGTAGTGTTAATGAAATCAGTCCATAAGAGGGTCATTTAGGAGTCTGGTGACAGTGGGGAAGAAGCTGTTTTTGAGTCTGTTCGTGCGTGTTCTCAGACTTCTGTGTCTCCTGCCCGATGGAAGAAGTTGGAAGAGTGAGTAAGCCGGGTGGGAGGGATCTTTGATTATACTGCCTGCTTTCCCCAGGCAGCGGGAGGTGTCAAGGAGTCAATGGATGGGAGGCAGGTTCGTGTGATGGACTGGGCGGTGTTCACGACTCTCTGAAGTTTTTTGCGGTCCTGGGCCGAGCAGTTGCCATACCAGGCTGTGATGCAGCCTGATAGGATGCTTTCTATGGTGCATGTGTAAAAGTTGGTAGAGTCAATGTGGACATGCCAAATTTCCTTAGTTTCCTGAGGAAGTATAGGCGCTGTTGTGCTTTCTTGGTGGTAGCGTCGACGTGGGTGGACCAGGACAGATTTTTGGAGATGTGCACCCCTAGGAATTTGAAACTGGTAACCGTCTCCACCTCGGCCCCGTTGATGCTGACAGGGGTGTGTACAGTACTTTGCTTCCTGAAGTCAATTACCAGCTCTTTAATTTTGCTGGCATTGAGGGAGAGATTGTTGTCGCTACACCACTCCACTAGGTTCTCTATCTCCCTCCTGTATTCGGACTCATCGTTATTCGAGATCCGGCCCACTATGGTCGTATCGTCAGCAAACTTGTAGATGGAGTTGGAACCAGGTTTTGCCACGCAGTCGTGTGTGTACAGGGAGTAGAGTAGGGGGCTAAGTACGCAGCCTTGCGGGGCGCCAGTGTTGAGGACTATTGTGGAGGAGGTGTTGTTGTTCATTCTTACTGATTGTGGTCTGTTGGTCAGAAAATCGAGGATCCAGTTGCAGAGTGGGGAGCCAAGTCCTAGGTTTTGGAGCTTTGATATGAGCTTGGCTGGGATTATGGTGTTGAAGGTGGAGCTGTAGTCAATAAATAGGAGTCTAATGTAGGAGTCCTTGTTTTCGAGATGCTCTAGGGATGAGTGTAGGGCCAGAGTGTCTGATGTGGACCGGTTGCAGTGGTATACGAATTGCAGTGGATCAAGGCGTTCTGGGAGTATGGAGGTGATGCGCTTCATGATCAACCTCTCGAAGCACTTCATTACGACTGAAGTCAGGGCCACCGGACGGTACTCATTGAGGCACGTTGCCTGGTTCTTCTTTGGTACCGGTATGATGGTGATCTTCTTGAAGAAGGTGGGGACCTCGGAGTGGAGTAGGGACAGGTTAAAGATGTCCGTGAATACCTCTGCCAGCTGGTCCGCGCAGGCTCTGAGTACACGACCAGGGATCCCGTCTGGGCCCGTCGCCTTCCGAGGGTTCACTTTCAGGAAGGCCAATCGGATTTCGGAAGCTGTGATGGTGGGTATGGGTGAATTATGGGCTGCTGGGGCACTCGCCAGCGGATTGTTGGTTACCTGCTCGAACCGAGCATAGAATGCATTGAGTTCATCGGGGAGGGGTGCGCTGCTGCCAGAGATACTGTTTGGCTTCACTTTGAAGCCCGTTATGTTGTTTAGTCCTTGCCACAACCGCCGAGAGTCTGTCTGTAAATCTAGCTTGGTTTGATATTCTCTCTTGGCATTCCGGATGGCTTTGCGGAGGTCGTACCTGGATTTCTTGTATAGGTCAGGGTCGTCTGCCTTGAATGCCTCAGATCTGTCCTTCAGTAGGGAGTCAATCTCGCGATTGAGCCATGGTTTCCGGTTGGGGAACGCACGTACTGCTTCCTTTGGCACGCAGTCGTCCACACATTTGCTGATGAAGTCTGTAACGGTGGTGGCATACCCATTTAAGTTGGTCGCTGAGTTCTTAAATATGGACCAGTCCACTGTCTCTAAGCAGTCATGTAAGAGCTCTTCTGTCTCCTCGGACCAGCACTGCACAACCTTCTTAGCTGGATTCTCCCGCTTGAGTTTCTGCTTGTATGCCGGGAGAAGGAGCACCGTCTTATGGTGTATTTTTGAGTAGCAGTGGTCAAGAGTGTTGTCGCCCCTGGTGGGACAGGAGATGTGCTGGTGGAATTTTGGCAGTACACTCTTGAGGTTGGCCTTGTTGAAGTCTCCGGCCACGATGAACAAGGCCTTCGGGTGTTCTATTTTGTGGTTGTTTATTACTGTGTATAGTTCGTCCAGCGCCTTCCTCACTACTGCCTGGAGTGGGATGTAGACCGCTGTGATAATGGATGAAGTGAACTCACGTGGAAGATAATATGGGCGGCACTTCACGGTCAGGTATTCCAGGTCTGGGAGCAGTAGGTCACCAGAGTCGCCACATCCAAGCACCAGGAGGAGTTGATGAGGAGGCAAACCCCTCCACCCTTCGCTTTGCCTGATGATGCCGTGCGGTCCTCCCGGTGAATTGAGAAGCCTTCAGGTTGTATGGCACAGTCCGGTGAGGCAGGGGTGAGCCATGTCTCTGTGAAACAGAGCACACAGCAATCTCTTACTTCCCTCTGAGAGGTAAGTCTGGCGTTAAGTTCATCCAGCTTGTTTTCGATCGCTAGGACGTTTGCCAGGAGTATGCTGGGGAGAGGGGTCTTGAAACCGCGTTGCTTCAGTCTAACGTGCAGACCGCCGTGTTTCCCTCGCTTCCTCGGTCGGTGGCTGCTGCTGGATGATCCTGGGATCCGATGGCCGATGTCAGCTCTTGTGGAAGGTAGGTGGTTGCGTCTGGCGGGGTCCAGGGCGCTGGCGGTGACCAGGGCGCTGTTTACGTATCTGGGGTCGCGCCTGGCAGGGTCCCGGGCACTGGTTGAGGTAGAGGGATTGCTCGGGGGGCATGTTTGCGATCTGGATGGGTCCCGGCGTTCTGCGGGCGCAGGAATACCTTGAAGCGCGTTCAGGTCCTCATGCGCGGTCTCCGCCGTTTCGGGGGTCCTGGGTCGTGGGCAGGGGCATCCTGAAGCAGGTTGGGCTGGGTCCCGTGGTCTGTTCGTTCCCTGGGCGCTCCTGGGGTCGGATCTTGAAGTAGGCCCGGTCCGATTTTCCGAAAAACATTCACAATAAGGTGCTGAAGTTGATTTTAATCCTAACCCCTTTCTGGGACAATTCTGGATCAAGTGTACCCCTCAGATGATCACTCACACTTAAGGTTGAGAAAAACAGACCTCACAGCCACTTAACTCTGAAGAACTGATCTAACTACTCTACAAAGGAAAGAAACAACCAGAGTGTATTAGTGTCCTCCAGATAGCCTTTTTAAGAAGTTTTAACTAGATTATATAACAACATAGATATTATAAGGGTCTGGGAACTCTCCTCAATAATGTACCTCTTCATTCAAAAATGTGTGGGGGTGGGTTTTTGAGTTTAGATACAGAAGACTATATGAGACAATATATTCTCTAAATTATTTAAAAGTTAATTAAAGAACCAAATATGCAATTCACTTTTGATGGTAATTCAATTGCAACATTGACAGTTCGAGGAAAAGTAAGTATGATCTTGTTTTGAATAAAGAATCCAAATCTTATTAATGTTGCAGAGAGATAGTTAAGAGATCTATCAATGTTTAAAGTAGTGTTTACCTTAAATCCCTAAGTAGAAAGCTATCAAGCTTAGCAAGATATTTCGATCCCAATTAAACAGCTATCTTTACCTTGAGAGAATCCATTGAATCTAAAAATCCTACTGTGGTTACAATATTCATACCCTAAAATAACTAAACCAGTAGGATACATGTTGAACACTTCTGTTGGACAACACCTTCTTTTTCACCAACATTCTTCAATCAAAAAGGATACTGAGAGATGCAGACGGTGGTCACTTCTTGCAACACCCAGTTTCCAGGATTCAGTTAATGGCAAGGTGGCACAGTGGTTAGCACTGCCTCACAGCTCCAGAGACCCGGGTTGAATTCCAGCATCGGGTGTCTGTGTGGAGTTTACACTTTCACCCTGTTTCTGCATGGGTTTCCTCTGGGTGTTCCAGTTTTCTCCCACAGTCCAAAGATGTGCAGGTTAGGTGGATTGGTCATGCCAAATTGCCCATTAGTGTCCAAACGGTTAGGTGAGGTTACTGGATTACGGGGATAGGGTGAAGGCATGGGGTTAAGTAGGATGTTCTTTCCAAGGGCCGGTGCAGACTCGATGGGCTGAATGGCCTCCGTCTGCATGTAGGGATACTATGATTCTATGAAGTTGTTTAGAGTCATTCTTTTTTTAAAAAATATGTTTACTCAAGGTTTTCAATAAACCTTTACAAAACACTCCAAAAAGGAAAGAAAATCTTCATAAGAAAAATAAAAAGGGGGGCCTTATGCCATCCCCTCCAACAACTTAAACCACTAAACATTAAACTAGCTAACAAACTAAGAACAAAAATGGGGTAAACACCCCTTACAATAATAAAAACAAGCCAAAAAACCCTCCCCCCCCCCCCGGGTTGCTGCTGCTCTTGACCTCCACCTAACGTTCCGCGAGATAGTCTAGGAATGGTTGCCACCGCCTGGAGAACCCCTGCACAGAACCTCGCAAGGCAAACTTTATCCTCTCCAACTTGATGAACCCTGCCATGTCATTAATCCAAGCCTCCACGCTTGGGGGTTTCGCATCCCTCCACATTAGTAGGATCCTCCTCCGGGCTACCAAGGACGCAAAGGCCAGAACTCGGCCTCTTTCGGCTCCTGTACTCCCGGCTCATCTGATACCCCGAATATTGCTATCCCCCAGCTCGGTTTTACCGAGTGTCCAAGACTTTGGACATAGCCTTTGCGAAGCCCCTCCAGAACCCCTCTAGCGCTGGGCACACCCAGAACATATGGGTGTGATTTGCTGGGCTCCCCGAGCACCTCATGCATCTGTCCTCCACCCCAAAAAACTTGCACATCCTCGCCCCTGTCATATGTGCCCTGTGAACCACTTTGAACTGGATTAGGCTAAGTCTGGCGCAAGACGAGGAGGAGTTAATCTTGCCCAGTGCCTCCACCCACAAGCCCTCATCCAGTTCCTCGCCCAGCTCCTCCTCCCACTTGCCCTTCAGCTCCTCCACCGAGGCTTCCTCCGCCTCCTGCAACTCCTGGTAGATCGTCGAGACCTTGCCCTCTCTCATCCATACACCCGAGGTCACCCTGTCCTGAATCCTCCGTGCGGGAAGCAGCGGAAATTCCCTTACCTGCCTTCTCACAAACACCCTCACCTGCATGTACCTAAAAGCCTTTCCGGGGGGTAAGCCAAATTTCTCCTCCAGCGCCCCCAGGCTAGCAAAAGCCCTGTTGATAAATAGGTCCCCCATTCTTGTAATCCCGGCCCGATGCCAGCGCCATCTATCCTGCCTGGTGCAAACCTATGACTATTCCGTATTGGGGACCAAATTGAGGCCCCCAACTCACCCCTGTGCCGTCTCCACTGCCCCCAGATCCTCAGTGTCGCCGCCACCACCGTGCTCATGGTGTACTGCATCGGTGGTACCGGCAAAGGTGACTTCACCAGCGCTCCCAAGCTAGTGCCCACGCATGACGCCGCCTCTAATATTTTCCACGCCACCCCTTCTCTCTCCATTACCCATTTCTGAATCATTGCCACATTGGCTGCCCAGTAATAACTACACAAGTTCGGTAGCGCCAGCCCATCCTTATGGCGACTACACTCCAGAAACAGCCTCTTGACCCTCGGGGTCTTACTTGCCCATACAAACCCCATAATGCTCCTGCTTACTCGCTTAAAAAAGGCCTTGGGGATGAGGATGGGCAGGCACTGGAACACAAACGGGAACCAAGGGAGGACTGTCATCTTAACGGACTGCACCCTGCCTGCCAGGGAGAGTGGCAACACATCCCATCTCCCAGAGTCTTCCTCCATCTGGTCTACCAACTGTGCCAAATTAAGCTTATGCAGGGCCCCCCAACTCCTGCCCACCTGAATACCCAAATATCGGAAACTCCTCTCCGCCCTCTTAAGCGGAGCTCCTCCAGCTCCCTTTCCTGGCCCCTCGCATGCACCACAAAGAGCTCGCTCTTCCCCACGTTAAGCTTGTAGCCTGAGAAGTCCCCAAACTCCCTAAGGATCCGCATGACCTCCACCATCCCCTCCACTGGATCTGCGATGTACAAAAGCAGGTCATCAACATACAACGAGACCCGATGTTCCTCCCCACCCCGGACCAAACCCCTCCAGTTTCTAGATTCCCTCAACGCCATGGCCAGTGGCTCAATTGCCAAAGCAAACAACAGAGGGAACAGGGGGGACCCCAGTCTCGTCCCACGGTACAACCTAAAATATTCTGATCTCCGCCGGTTCGTGGATACGCTTGCCACCGGGGCCTGGTGTAACAATTTGACCCACCCTATGAACCCCTCCCCGAACCCAAACCTGCCAATCACTTCCCATAGGTACTCCCACTCCACCTGATCAAAGGCCTTCTCCGCATCCATTGCCGCCACCACCTCTGCCTCCCCACCCTCTGAGGGCATCATAATCACATTCAGGAGCCTCCGCACGTTTGCATTTAACTGCCTGCCCTTCACGAACCCCGTCTGGTCCTCGTATATCACTCCCAGGACACAATCCTCAATCCTTGTGGCTAGGACCTTTGCCAGCAACTTGGAATCTACATTAAGGAGCGAGATCGGCCTATACGAGCCACACTGCAGCGGGTCCTTGTCCCGCTTAAGGATCAGCGAGATCAGCGCCCGAGACATTGTCGCGGGGAGAACCACTTCCTCCCTCGCCTCGTTGAAAGTTCTCACCAGCAGCGGACCCAGCAGATCCACAAACTTCCTGTAAAATTCGACCGGGAACCCATCCGACCCTGGGGCCTTGCCCGCCTGCATGCTCCCCAACCCCGTAACCAGCTCTTCTATCCCAATCGGGGAACCCCAGGTCTTCCACTTGCCCCTCCTCCACTCTCAATTGGTCCAGGAACCACCGCATCTCCCCCCCCCCCGGGGTTCTGACTTATACAGGTTCCCATAGAAATCCCTGAATACCTCATTTATTTTAGCCGAACTCCACACCGTGTTCCCTGATTCCTCCAATTTCCCTCGCCGCCTCCCTCTTGCGTAGCAGATGCGCCAGCATCCGGCTCGCCTTCTCCCCATATTCGTATACTGCCCCTGCACCTTCCTCCACTGGGTCTCAGCTTTCCCCGTGGTCAACAAATCAAATTCCGTTTGGAGGCTCCGTCGCTCCTTCAGCAGCCCCTCTTCAGGGGAATCCGCATACCTCCTATCCACCCTTAATATCTCCCCCACCAACCTCTCCCTCTCCGTCCTCTCTCTCTTCTCCCTGTGAGCCCTAATTGAGATTAACTCTCCCCTAACCACCGCTTTCAGAGCCTCCCAAACCACCCCAACCGGAACTTCCCCATTATCATTGGCCTCTATGTATCTCTGAATGCACCCCCGGACCCGCCCACAAACCTCCTCATCTGCTAACAGTCCCACGTCCAAGCGCCACAGTGGGCGCTGGTCCCTTTCCTCCCCCAACTCCAACTCAACCCAGTGCGGGGCGTGATCCGAAATCGCTATGGCCGAATATTCCAGTCCCTCCACTCTTGGAATCAGTGCCCTGCTCACCACAAAGAAGTCTATCTGTGAATAGGCCTTATGCATGTGGGAGAAAAAAGAGAACTCTGGCCGCCGGCCTAACAAACCTCCACGGATCCACTCCCCCCATCTGGTCCATAAACCCTCTGAGAACCTTGGCCACAGCTGGCCTCTTGCCCAACCTCGACCTGGATCGGTCCAGTGCCGGATCCAGTACCGTATTAAAGTCCCCCCCCCCCCCCCACCCCCATTATCAGGCTCCCCGCTTCCAGATCCGGGATCCGACTCAACATGCGCTTCATGAACCCTGCATCGTCCCAATTTGGGGCATACACATTCACCAGCACCACCCGGGTCCCCTGCAGCCTACCACTCACCATCACATATCGACCCCCATTATCAGCCACAATGTTCAGCGCCTCGAACGACACCCGCTTACTGACCAGGATTGCAACCCCTCTATTCTTCACATCCAGCCCCGAATGAAAGACCTGCCCCACCCATCCCTTTCTCAGCCTGATCTGATCCACCACTTTCAAGTGCTGTCGCCTGCAACATAGCAACGTCTGCCTTCAGTCCCTTTAAGTCCGTGAACACCCAGGCCCTCTTGACCGGCCCGTTCAAGCCCCTCACGTTCCATGTGTTCAGCCGGATCGGGGGACTGCCCCCCCCCCCCCCCCCCCCCCCCCCCCTGCCGACTAGCCATCTCCTTTCTTAGGCCAGCCACGTGCCTATGCCTCCCGCACTCTCCAGCCCCCCAGGCGGAGGACCCCCGCCCCGACTCTCCCTCTTACCTCCAGCTCCCCTTCGGTCAATGCAGCAGCAACCCAGTCCCCCCCCGCCCCCCCCCCCCTCCGGCTAGAAAACTGTCTAGCCCCCTTGCTCCCCCCATTGCACTCCCGTAAGTCAGCTGACTCCTGCTAACCCCAGCCGCTCTCGCCTCTGCCGCCGATCCCCCGTTTAGATTCCCCGTCAAAGTCCCCCCCTCCCCCTTCAAGTTGATACGGACACCCCTCCAGCACCGCCCCTCCCATCGGGCCACGCCCCCCTTCTTTAGCGCAGGAAAAAAGCCCGCGATTTGTTTAGAGTCATTCTTAAGGTTACCCATTGTTAGATTGCAGTACCTTACAATTTATAAATGCCTTGCTGAGGTGATATAAAGGCCAGTTCCTGTTTTTTCAATAACTGCCTCATGTTACAGGATGCTGTTTATCTCAAGCACATAATTATGCCTCGCCATGTTTATAAACTTTTTAAACTCTTGTCTCATTGTCCAGCAAATTAACTCTGCTTTTAATTTTTAATCTCTACTTCATAAGAGAATCACTATTTGTAATCTTATTATTCTTTCTCTATAGCTGAAGTCTCTTCTAGCTGAGTCTTTATAGCTGCATTCCTTCACAGTGCCATATAAAAAGTTACAACACAAGATAAGGGCTCATGGAGTTGAAAGTGATACATTAGCATGAATAGAGGATTGGTAAACAGACAGAAAGCAGAGAGTCAGGATGAATGGGGCATTTTTAAATTGCCCAGCAGGGACAGTGGAGTGCCACATGAATCTGGGCTGGTTCTTCAGCTAATTGCAATCTATGTTAATAACTTAGACAAAAAGAGAGAGTAATGTTTTTAAGTTTACTGACAATACAATGATAGGTGGGAATGCAAGCTGTGAGCAAGAGACAAAGAGGCTGTACAGAGATATGGGCAGGTAAACTGAGTGTGCAAATAGTTGGCAGATGGAGTATATTGTGGGGAAGTGTGAGGTTATTCACTTTGGCCATAAAAATAGAATATTTTTTAAAGGTGTGAAATTTGTAAATGTTGATGTTGAAATATTGAGTCCTTTAAGCTCCCCCATCTTCGAGTCACGAAAATCAGAGGGCCACAGTTGCAGCCACAGGGCATGACGATGGCCTCACAGTTGTGCCCACACTTAATTTTAAAATTGGACAAGCATTCAAAAAAACTCTCCTGATCTCCTATTTCCATCGGCATTTCCCACTTTTACCAGTGTAGCTGTCAGTGGTCCACAACCTCCGGTCCTGTGATTTTCCCTCCTACCTATTCCCACAATCCCTAATTGGATGGCAAACATGGATATGACCTGTTAATTGGCCACCTCCAGAAATATTGTGTAGGCCAGTGGAACTCGTCACCATTGAGAACAGGACCAACGACGGTCCTGAGACCTGATCATCTCCCATGTCCAGAAGATTCCGAACAATGACCTGGATTCTATGAACAGTGTGAAGGAATAACTGTCCACAGACCTTTCTCAGAATTCTGAGTGGCAGCTTGTGGTATTTGGAGATTCTTTCCACTGTGGCGCTCCTGGCAGGAGATCTGTGGCATGTGTGAGCCAGGTAGGCACCAGCGGGCCTCACCAACTTGTCAGATTGAAGTCTCACAGAGGCATGCAGGGGAGAATTAGAACTTTTTGAGCTGCAAAAGTCATCACCACAGTCTGCATGTGAAATCCCTGATAGTTTTCCATTGTCAGCCTGATTGACAGGTTTGACTTCCAGTTAGGTGGAAAACACTGGAGAACAGGTTGCGGGGCCAGGTAGGAGGCTGATCCCAGGATAGAACAAAGAACAAAGAAAAGTACAGCACAGGAATAGGCGCCTCGGCTCTCCAAGCCTCCGCCAACCATGCTGCTCGTCTAACCGAAATCCTTCTACACTTCCGTGGTCCGTATTCCTCTATTCTCATCCTATTCACGTATTTGTTAAGATGCCCCTGAAACATCACTATCGTGCCTGCTTCCACCATCTCCTCCTGCACCCACTGCCCTCTGTGTAAAAAACTTCCCTTGCACATCTCCTCTAAACTTTGCGCCTTGCACCTTAAACCTATGTACCCTACTAATTGACTCATAATTTTGTAGACTTCTATCAGGTCACCCCTCAACCTCTGTCGTTCCAGTGAGAACAAACCAAGTTTATCCAACCTCTCCTCATAGTTAATGCCCTTCATACCAGGCAACATCCTGGTAAACATCTTCTGCACCCTCTCCAAAGCCTCCACATCCTTCTGCTAGTGTGGCGACCAGAATTGAACACTATATTCCAAGTGTGGCCTAATTAAGGTTCTATACAACTGCAGCATAACTTGCCAATTTTTATACTCAATGCCCTTGCTGATGAAGGCAAGCATGCCGCATGCCTTCTTGACTACCTTCTCCACCTGTGTTGCCACATTCAGTGACCTGTGGACCTGTACACCCAGATCCCACTGCCTGTCAATATTTTTAAGGGTTCTGCCAGTTACTGTATATGTCCCACCTGTAATAGACCTTCCAAAATGCATTACCTCACATTTGTCCGGATTAAACTCCATCTGCCATCTCTCTGCCTAAGTCTCCAAACGATCTAAATCCTGCTGTATCCTCTGACAGTCCTCATCGCTATCCGCAATTCCACCAACCTTTGTGCTGTCCGCAAACTTACTAATCAGACCAGTTACATTTTCCTACAAATCATTTATATATACTACAAACAGCAAAGGTCCCAGCACTATTCTCTGCAGATCACCACTATATACAGCCCTCCATTCAGAAAAGCACCCTTCCACTGCTGCCCTCTGTCTTCTAAGACCAAGCCAGTTCTGTATCAATCTTGCCAGCTCACCTCTGATCCTATGTGACTTCACCTTCTGTACCAGTCTGCCATGAGGGACCTTGTCAAAGGCCTTACTGAAGTCCATGTAGACAATATCCACTGCCCTACCTTCATCGATCAGCTTCATCACTTCCTCGAAAAACTTGATCAAATTAGTGAGACATGACCTCCCCTTCACAAAACCATGCTGCCTCTCACTAATACGTTCCATTTGCTTCCAAATGGGAGTAGATCCTGTCTCGAAGAATTCTCTCCAGTAATTTCCCTACAGCTGACTCACCGGCCTCTAATTTCCTGTATTATCCTTGCCACCCTTCTTAAACAAAAGAACAACATTAGCTATTCTCTAATCCTCTGGGACCTCACCTGTAGCCACTGAGGATACAACAATTTCTGTCAAGGCCCCAGCAATTTCCTCACCTGCCTCCTTCAGTATTCTGGGGTAGATCCCATCAGGCTAGGGACTTATCTACCTTAATGTTTTTCAAAACACCCAACACCTCCTCCTTTTTGATCTCAATGTGACCCAGGCTATCTACACACCCTTCCCCAAACTGATCATCTACCAAGTTCTTCTCTTTGGTGAATACTGATGCAAAGTACTCATTCAGTACCTCGCCCATTTCCTCTGATTCCACGCATAGATTCCCTCCCCTGTCCTTGAGTGGGCCCACACTTACCCCGGCTACCCTCTTGCTCTTTATATATGCGTAAAAAGCTTTGGGGTTTCCCTTAATCCTGTTTACCAATGACTTTTCATGACCTCCTTTAGTCCTCCTGACTCTTGCTCAAGTTCCTTCCTACTTTCTTTATATTCCTCACGGGCTTTGTCTGTTCCCAGCCTACTAGCCCTTACAAATGCTTCCTTTTTCTTTTGGACAAAGCTCAAAATATCCCTCGTTATCCAAGGTTCCCGAAACTTGCAATATTTATCCTTCTTCCTCACAGGAACATGCCGGTCCTGAATTCCTATCGACTGACATTTGAAAGCCTCCCACATGCAAGATGTTAATTTACCCTCAAACATCTGCCCCAATCTAGATTCTTTAGTTCCTGCTGAATATTGTTATAAATAGCTTTCCCCCAATTCAGCAGCTTCACCGAGGACTACTTTTATCTTCATCCAACAGTACGTTAAACCCTACGGAATTCTGATCACTGTTCCCTAAATACTCCCCGACTGAAACTTTGACCACCTGGCCAGGCTCATTCCCAATATCAGATCCAGTGCACCCCCTTCCCTTTGGACTATCTACATGTTGTTTCAAGAAGCCCTCTGGATACTCCTTATAAACTCTGCCCCATCCACACCCCTAGTACTAAGTGAGTCCCAGTCAATGTAGAAGTGGTTAAAATCACCCATCACAACAATCCTGGTGCTTATACATCTTTCCAAAATCTGCCTACATATCTGCTCCTCTATCTCCTGCTGGCTGTTGGGAGGCCTGTGGTAAAGCCCCAACATTGTGACTGCACCCTTCCTATTCCTGAGCTCTACCCATATTGCCTCACTGTATGGGCCCTCCGAGGTGTCCTCCCGTAGTACAGCCATGTTATTCTCCTTAACCAATAGAGCAACTCCCCCACTCTTTTTGCATTCCCCTCTATCCCGCCTGAAACATCTAAACCCTGGAATGTTTAGCTACCAATCCTGCCCCTCCCTCAATCAGGGGATTCAAACCCGAGGAGAGATAGACTAATCCTGTGGAATTGGGAAGGATAAAAACTTTAGAGACCTCAGACCACCGGACCCATTGTAGAGTATCAGAGGGTTTTTTGGGATGGGGTGGAGGCCTTGGGGGGGGAAAAGTCAGAGGCCTCAATGTTTGGAGACCTCGGGGAGGTCCGGGACCTCTGGTTGGATTATGACATGTGTGTTAACAATTTTATCAATGCACCAATCACTCATCCGCCTCCTTTACCCCATCTTCCACGTTCGCCACATTCAACTTGTGCAACAGAGCCCAGCTATGTGCCACCCATATTCCCAGATAGCGAAAACGCGACCTGAGCAGCTAAATGGCAACTTCTCATGACCCCTACCTTGTCCCTGGGTGCTCACTGGAAACACTTTCCCATATTTAGTCTGTACCCCGAAATCAAGCCAAATTTACTCAGCATTTCCATAATCCTGCTCATACTGGAGATCGGGTCTGTTACATCTAACAAGTTGTCCACATATAGGGGCACCCCGTGTTCCATAGCCCCCTCTCTATACCCTTCCACTCCGTCGATGCCCTGAGCGAAATCGCCAGCAGCTTAATCGCCAATGCAAAAAGTAGCAGGGAGAGTGGGCATCCTTGCTTTGCACCTCTGTGCAAACGAAAATACCCTAAACTTGTGTTAGTGAGGGCTGTGTGGGCTCTATTGTTGCTCTTATTAGCCTTAGTTTTATTAGCTCTAATTCTGTCACCTTTACTCATGAGTCGCCAGGTATCTTCCTGATACCGTCACGTGGTTCAAGCTCAAGTAATGATTAATAAGACAGCACACCGCTTAGTAAATGTTAAATCAACGATCATTTATTATATACAGCAATAAATACTTACACAATAATACTACCTCTAGACTATTACCTACCACTAAAGGCCAATACTTAACTTTGGGAATGGCCCACCAGGTCAGGGAAACGAATGGCTTATCGAATTGGGTCTGGCCTGCGGGATTCAAAGGCTGATACAGGTTGATGGCTAGGAGTCTCTATCGGGTAGTGATCGCTGGAGTCAAACTTACGGTTTCTTGTCGATGGTTCTTGCGAAGGTTGCGAGCAGGAGAAGAAGGGAGAGAAGGGAGAGAAGGGTCGATCTGAACTTGGCCCCTATCTTTATAGTCCCCAGGGGCTTCCCGCCTCTCGGGGCGGACCTTGACCCTGGTCCCAAGTGATTGGACTTGTTCCCAATCACTGGGTTCGATATGCTCCAATAATGGGGCGAGAGGTCTTGATCAGCTTTCAATTGCTAATTTGTTGCAATTGTTCCCGGGGATAGCTGATTAAACTGCAGATGGCTGGGTTGATGTGCTGCTAATGGTTGCAGGTATCGATCTGGGCCGACTTCCCCCGAGCCGAATACGCTGTTCTGTCTGCAGCTGTCTGTTTGTGCCCTGTTGGCTGATTTTCCCATCAGCCTTTTCGGTTAGCCATTTTACATCGGGTTTTGGCCAAATTAATCGGGAATCAGCCATTTTAGGTGGCTACACTATACAACAGCCTAATCCAGGCATTGAATCCCGGTTTCAATCCCAAATCGACCCAATACCTCAAAATGATACTCCCATTCAACCCTGTCGAACGCTTTCTCCCTGTCCATGGAAATTATTACTTCTGTTTCCTGACCAGTCGGGGGCGTCATCACTACATTTAATAACCTCCTGAGATTGGTCGACAATTGTTGCCCCTTTCACTTTCCCCTATTTCACTACCGGGAATTCCAAGCCGTCCAAGAAAAGTTTCATGTCCGAGTCCTCTCCCAGGCGCTCCGACCTGTACACCCCCCAGTAAAAGGCCTCCAGCACTCCATTCACCTTACCTAGGTCAGAGACTACCCCGCCCCAGAGTACTTTATTTGCCCAATCTCCCTAGAAGCGCCTGCCGTCTCAGCTAGTGTGCCAACAAACTACTGGCCTTCTCCCCCTGTACCTGATGCAACTGGCCAACTGCCTTCCCCGTCGACAACAGTTCAAACTCCATCTGAAGCTTCTTCCTCTCCTTCAACAAACAACTCGTCCTCTGGGCTGGCCAAACACTGCCCATCCACTGCCAGAGTGGCCTCCACAAACCTCTGTCTTTCCATCCTCCCCACATTCTCCCCATGCGCCTTAATCAAAATGAGCTCCTCCCTGATTACTGCCTTCAACATCTCACAGTACGTGGAGGAAGAGATCTCCTTGTTCTTATTAAATTCAACATACATGTCTAAAGCCGCCCCAATCCTCTCATATACCCCCTTGTCTGCCAACAGTGCCACATCCAACCTCCACGGTGGTTGCTGGGTGTCCCCCCTTCTTCACGCACAGATCCACAAAGTGCAGTGCATGGTCCAATTTGACAATTGCTGAGTATTCCGAGCCAACCACCCCTGCCTTACCCATAATAAAAAAGTCAATACGGGAGTATACTTAGTGTACATGCGGAAAAAAAGAAAACTCCTTTGCCCTTGGGCGCCCAAACCTCCTCAGACCAGAACCTCCATCCGCTCTATGAACACAAGAAACGCCTTCGCTACCCCTGATAGCTTCAGGGATTTTGGGCACGATCGGCCCAGCCTAGGGTCAAACACACAGTTAAAATCCACCCCATAATCAACCGATGCATATCCAAATCCGGAACCCTCGCCAACACCTTCTTGATGAATTCCACATAAGTTCATAAGATATAGGAGCAGAATTAGGCTATTTGCCCATCGAGTCCGCTCCGCCATTCGATCATCGCTGATCTCATCCTGGCTTTAACTCCACCGTCCTGCCCGTTCTCCATAACCCTTCAACCCATTATTAATTAAAGATTTGTCTAACTCCTTCTTAAATTTACTCACTGTCCCAGTGAATTCCACAGATTCACAACCCTTTGGGAGAAGTAGTTTCTCCTCAACTCTATTTTAAATTTGCTACCTCTTATCCTAAGACTATAACCTCTCGTTCTAGAAGGCCCCACCAGAGGAAACATCCATTCCCCATCTACTTTGACCATTCCTTTTGTCATCTTGTATATACATATCATCCCAGTGAAAAGTGTACACACTCACTAACGCCATAGGAAACCACTCCAACCTTCCACTCACCATCATGTATCTTGAGTTGTTTAGGTGGCACAATCATGTAAATCTGGTGAAATTGAGCATCAGCCTCACTATATTATGCAAGGACATACAGTCAAACAGGATGGAATTTTTTGGATGGCGGTGCAGGAAGACTGAAGAGTTGTGGCAAAAGCATCCCTGCTAATACTAGCTGCCCAACAGTATTACAATGCTTCAGTGCATTAATTGGCTAGAGACAGGGCTTCCTCGTTACATTCGGGAGGAAGTCCTACCTCAAGGAGCTGCCGGTCAATCAGAGGGCTCTTTATGCATGCCTTATTAATAAGTAAAGTTTTTTTTTGTTGAAATCTAGGTTCATAACACTGTCACCAACTCTATCTCATTCTTGGACATCAACTATACAGCCCTTTCTCTCTCAGGCATGGATTTAACACCTGGATATCCAGAAGATGGGAACCACTTAACCTTCTGCATGGCCATCTCCGTGGGTGACCAACAAATTTTACCATGCAGGGCTTCGTTAACATCTTGTCCATTCTAAACAGGCGTAGAAAAGGGTCTGGCAAGCTACCTTCAGGTGATGCATGGGTAACTCAGATGCCATCTGCTGCCACTCGGGTAAATTGCAAGGCTGTATGGAAGGGAGATTGGTCAGATTTCACAGATGGGAAGGTGGGGGTTGCCCAGACTTTTCTTGTCAGCCTGGAATGCAGCTGCAGTCTTTTCTTGATCCCATAGAGAAAAGTTTTCAACTACCTATCTGAGCTTCCAATGGATGCCTGGCAGGTTTCACTCATCAATTAGAGTGACCACGACAGTCACTCTGACCTATAGGCCATCAAAATTCCTTGGAGTGATAGAACTCCAACTGGAATGTATAAATAAGACAACTGTCTGAGTCAACAAGGTTAAAGTCTCCAAAGGGCAATATCAGACAGTGAGAAAAAGATGTTCAATTTTAACCCCTGTGTTGCCTGGTTTCGCTAATGTGGATGCAGTTAAAATTCTCCTGCAGTTTTTTCATCTTCCTATCATGTACAAATCTCTAAATGGTGTGTTGTGGAGCTCGATCTTTTACCTAGATTACCTCATAACATTTATATTTGTTATCTTAATTTCTGATTGCAATTAATAATATATTTGGTACCAAATCACAACAAAATATTTCAAAGAGATTCACACACTGAATTTTAATCTGAATCCTTACCAACAAAATAAGTCAAATTTGAATTACTTCACTCATTCTTTCAGAAGGGAGAAGCAAACAATTCCAGAAAACATAAAAATTTATCACATAAGTTATTAGAAGAACATTCTGACTTACACTATATTTACGTTGTCTCCTGTTACTGTGTTGTTCTTCACTGACTCTAACTCAGAAGGGTTCAAGTCCCTCTCCAGGTACTCAAATACATAATCTACACTGACTTCATTGCAGGATAGAGAAAGTATTGCTTTGTTGGAGATGTCAACGTTTAGATGAGAGGTTAAATTGAAGCCCCTTTTCAGATCTCATGAAATTATTAGAAGGACAGCAGACATTTCTTTCAATCCCCTAGCCTAGCTAATATTTATTCCTCAACCAACATCAGCAGTAACAAATTATATAGCTATTTAACCCTGTCTGTGCGGAGTCTGCACATCCTTCCCGTGTCTGCGTGAGTTTCCTCTGCGTGCTCCGGTTTCCTCCCCCAGTTCAAAGATGTGCAGATTAGGTGGATTGGCCATGCTAAATTGCCCTTGGTGTTCAAAAAAGGTTAGGTGTGTTACAGGGATAGGGTGGAGGTGTGGGCTTAAATGGGGTGCTGTTTCCAAGGGCCGGTGCAGGCATGATGGGCTGAATGGCCTCCTTTTTGTCCCATGTGTGCAGGAGGGTTTCCTGACACAGTATGTAGATAGGCCAATGAGAGGGGAGGCCATATTGGATTTGGTACTGGGTAATGAACCAGGACAGGTGTTAGATTTGGAGGTAGGTGAGCACTTTGGTGATAGTGACCACAATTCAATTACGTTTACTTTAGCGATGGAAAGGGATAGGTATATACCGCAGGGCAAGAGTTATAACTGGGGGAAAGGCAATTATGATGCGATGAGGCAAGACATAGGATGCATCGGATAGGGAGGGAAACTGCAGGGGTGGGCACAATTGAAAGTGGAGCTTGTTCAAGGAACAGCTACTGCGTGTCCTTGATAAGTATATACCTGTCAGGCAGGGAGGAAGTGGTCGAGCGAGGAAACCGTGGTTTACTGAAGTAGTTGAATCACTTGTCAAGAGGAAGAAGGAGGCTTATGTAAAGATGAGACGTCAAGGGCACTCGAGAGTTACAAGTTAGCTAGGAAGGACCTAAAGAGAGAGCTAAGAAGAGCCAGGAGGGGACGTGAGAAGTCTTTGGAAGGTAGGATCAAGGATAACCCTAAAGCTTTCTATAGATATGTCAGGAATAAACTAATGACTGGGGTAAGAGTAGGGCCAGCCAAGGACAGTAGTGGGAAGTTGTGCGTGGAGTCCGAGGCGATAGGAGAGGTGCTAAATGAATATTTTTCATCAGTATTCACACAGGAAAAAGACAATGTTGTCGAGAAGAATACTGAGATACAGGCTACTAGACTAGAAGGGCTTGAGGTTCCTAAGGAGGAGGTGTTAGCAATTCTGGAAAGTGTGAAAATAGATAAGTCCCCTAGGCCGGATGGGATTTATCCTAGGATTCACTGGGAAACTAGGGAGGAGATTGCTGAGCCTTTGGCTTTGATCTTTATGTCATCATTGTCTACAGGAATAGTGCCAGAAGACTGGAGGATAGCAAATGTTGTCCCCTTGTTCAAGAAGGGGAGTAGAGACAACCCCAGTAACTATAGACCAGTGAGCCTTACTTCTGTTGTGGGCAAAGTCTTGGAAAGGTTTATAAGAGATAGGATGTATAATCATCTGGAAAGGAATAATTTGATTAGAGATAGTCAACACGGTTTTGTTAAGGGTAGGTCGTGCCTCACAAACCTTATTGAGTTCTTTGAGAAGGTGACCAAACAAATGGACGAGGGTAAAGCAGTTGATGTGGTGTATATGGATTTCAGTAAAGCGTTTGATAAGGTTCCCCACGGTAGGCTATTGCAGAAAATACGGAGGCATGGGATTCAGGGTGATTTAGCAGTTTGGATCAGAAATTGGCTAGCTGGAAGAAGACAAAGGGTGATGGTTGATGAGAAATGTTCAGCCTGGAGTACAGTTACTAGTGGTGTACCACAAGAATCTATTTTGGGACCACTGTTGTTTGTCATTTTTATAAATGACCTGGAGGAGGGCGTGGAAGGATGGGTGAGTAAATTTGTTTAATGCAGAAAAGTGTGAGGTGATTCATTTTGGAAGGAATAACAGGAAGACAGAGTACTGGGCTAAGGTAAGATTCTTGGCAGTGTGGATGAGCAGAGAGATCTCGGTGTCCATGTACATAGATCCCTGAAAGTTGCCACCCAGGATGAGAGGGTTGTTAAGAAGGCGTACGGTGTGTTAGCTTTTATTGGTAGAGGGATTGAGTTTCAGAGCCATGAGGTCATGTTGCAGCTGTACAAAACTCTGGTGCAGCCGCATTTGGAGTATTGCGTGCAATTCTGGTCACTGCATGAAAGGAAGGATGTGGAAGCATTGGAAAGGGTGCAGAGGAGATTTACCAGAATGTTACCTGGTATGGAGGGAAGATCTTATGAGGAAAGGCTGAGGGACTTGAGGCTGTTTTCGTTAGAGAGAAGAAGGTTAAGAGGTGACTTAATTGAGGCATACAAGATGATCAGAGGATTAGATAGGGTGGACAGTGAGAGCCTTTTTCCTCAGATGGTGATGTCTAGCACGAGGGACATAGCTTTAAATTGAGGGGAGATAAATATAGGACAGATGTCAGAGGTAGGTTCCTTACTCAGAGAGTAGTAAGGGTGTGGAATGCCCTGCCTGCAACAGTAGTGGACTTGCCAACATTAAGGGCATTTAAATGGTCATTGGGTAAACATATGGATGATAAGGGAATAGTGTAGATGGGCTTTAGAGTGGTTTCACAGGTCGGCGCAACATCAGGGGCCGAAGGGCCTGTACTGCGCTGTAATGTTCTATGTTCTATGTTCTGCACTGTAAATTCTATGAAAAAAAAATTCTATAACCCAGTTACTGTATGTGGAATCTTTCTTTGAGTACATTGGCAGTCCACCAGTAAAGCGGTGACTACATTTCAAAAATAATTCATTGATTTTGAAACACTTTGGAACATTCTGTGAACTCATCATGTAAGGGGCCAATAACAAAAGAGAACCCAGCCTTCACTGGTGATCCATGGCAGTTCTGTAGATCAGGTCCTGCCTCCCACTGCCCCAACTGCACCTCCTGGAGACTTCATCTTCTGCCTGTAGCCACTTAAAATGGCCAACTCCCGATTCAAAATGGCGAACGGCAAAGGCTGATGAGAAAGTCAGCCAACTAGACACAAACCAGCAGCTGCAGGTTGGCTGTGTATTTACCTCTGGAAAGGCCAGACACTATCGTTACCAGCAACCATCAGCATAACAGAACAACAGCCATCTGCATACTAATGAGCAATCTCCGGGAACAATAAGCAACATTTAGATACACAAAGCAAAACCAGACTCTTCGGCGCCAGCAGGAGCCGACAAAAAAGGAGGTGAACGAGCACCTCAAGACGCCCATCGATCAGGGAACCGCTCCAGTATTGGAGAAAATCGAACCAAGCAATTGGGACACAGTCCAATCACTTGGGACCAGGTACAGGGTCCGCCCCGAAAGGCAGGAAGCCCCTGGGGACTATAAGAACTGAGCCCCAAGTTCAAATCGCTCTCTTCCTCAGCTCTTCACTCTTCAGCAGCTCCTCTTCAGCTCTCCTTCCTGCCCGGGTCACCCAGCAACAACGAACCAACATTGACCGTGACCAGAGCAGTGAAGATCGAACTCGTGAGTTTAATTCAACGCTCGCTACGAGATAGGCGCTCCTAGCTTTCAATCTGTACCAACTTCGAATCCCGCAGGCTCAGAACCCGAACGAAAGGCTATTTGTTTCCCTGACCTGGTGGGCCAGTTCCAAGTTAAGTATAGGCCTCTTAGTTGTAGAAGTAGCTTAGACGTAGAATTTATACACGAGTAGTGATTACTGTGTATAATAAATGTGCTTTGATTTAAATCTTACTAATCGGTGTATTGGATTATTGATCGTTACTCGGACTTGAACCTCGTGGCGGTATCATAAAGATACCTGGCGACTCAAGAGCAAAGGTAATAAAACAGAGCAATTGAACTAAGGCAAAATTAGCAACATCCCTCCCGTCAGGCCTCTGATAAGTCTAGGAAAAGGAAATTCCTTGTCCAAAGTCCTTGGCAACATTCCCTGTTCCATCTTCTTGGAAACATTAGCCTTGCACAAGTTGTGTGGTGTTCCAGGCCCTTAAAAGATTCAGTAGAAACACCCAATCAAGGGCAGGATCTGGCATATTCATATCCTCACCAAATTCCAAGCCATTCTCCCTCACTCTGCCATATTTGACACAGCAACATACCAGAATGAGTAGCACAATTTTTACCCTGTATCGTTTGTGGTCACATACCAAGTGAATTTCTAAGACCATAAGACCAAATGGCCGTAAAATGTAGGAGTAGAAGTAGGGCATTCGGCCCATCCAGTCTGTTCCGCCATTCAATGAGATCATGGGCGATCTGATATGATCACAACTCCACTTTCCCACCCTGTCCCCATAATCCTTGATTTCCTTACATTTTTATAAAGTATTTTTATTCAAATTTTTGACATTTTAATATTTCAAACACAAAACATTACAAAGTAAAACCCACCCAAAACTCCAAACTTGCCCCCAACAACACCCCAACCAATCACGCCACCGTGCCCCCTCCCCTCCCCCGTAGCAGTTGGCGGTAACCAGCTCCTTGAAATATGGTGGGCTGGATTCTCTGATTTTGCAGCTAAGTGCCGATGCTGGCGTGGGAACTGTGGCGTTTAACAACGCCAAAATGGGTGCCGAACCCTCACCGATCCTGGGACTGGTGAGGGGCGAGCAGCGGCGCCGAGTAAAACTGCCGTTGCAACTTCATGTGGCGCGCAATGCAATGACACCACTTCAGAGGGAGGCGGAGAGTCGAAAACCAGCGTCAAACCGCGCCACCGCCGACTTGGGCGTCAGAAGGGATTCTCTGCCCGATCACCGATTTTGTCGGGCAACGGAGAATCCTGCCCAGGATAATCAACGGGAGCCGGGGGTTTTACCCGGTGCTGCTGCTAGCCCCTCACTGATCCTGGGACCAGTGAGGGTTCGGTGATGATTTTGGCATCATAAAATGCCACAGTTCCAACGCTGATATCGTAATCGCCGATCGGGCGGAGAATCCCTCCGATGCCCAAATCGGGGCGGCGCCACCTTGACGCCGGTTTTCGATTCTCGGACCCTACGAAATGGCATCACCGTGTTGCGTGCTGCATGCCGTTGGAACGACGTTGGCACATCATCGGAAGACCCTCACTCGATGCTCTGCCCCCGACGGACCGAGTTCCCGACTGCGCAGGGGCATGTGGTCTGAGCAGTCGGGAACCTGGCAAGGCGGCTGCGGACTGTGTCCAGCGCCGCCATAGCCGGCCGGGAGCCGTTCCGCTGGCCGGGGGGCTTCTGCGAGTGCTGGGGTGACCGGTGGGGGGTGGCCAAGGGGTGGCCAGAGGGTGTTCTGTGGGGCCGTATTTGGCAGCTCGGGTCCGCGCACGGCCGGTGCGATGTTGTACAGCACGACCGCTGCAGGTCATCGCCGTTCGCATGCGCGGCCACCGACTCAGCCATTCTACGGTCGTCTTTGGCCCGGGAGCCAGGTGTTTTACCCGGCGCTGCAGCTACCCCTCACCGGTCCCATTTTGGAGCCATAAAATGCCACTGTTCCCACACCGGCGTCAGTACCTAGCCGCAAAATCGGAGAATCCAGCCCCCTAAATCTTATGGAACCCCTCACTTGCCCCCTCAGATCAAATTTGACCTTTCCCAAGTACAAGAACTTCATTAAATCCCCTAGCTACACCGAGGCACAGGGTGGAGAAATTGACCTCCTCCCCAACAGGACCCACTTGCGGGCGATCAACAAGGCAAAGACTAAAACGTCTGCCCCCGCTCTCGTCTGCAGCTCCCGCATGTCCGTCATCCCAAATAGGACTCCCAGGGGACTGGGCTTTAAATCTACATTCAAGATCGGCGACATGGTGCTGAAGAATGACCTCTAAAATTTCTCCAACTTCGGCAGGACCCGAACACGGCGACAGGGTAACACAATGGTTAGCACTGTTGCTTCACAGCGCCAGGGTCCCAGGTTTGATTCCTGGCTTGGGTCACTGTCTATGTGGAGTATGCACGTTCTCCCCGTGTCTGCGTGGGTTTCCTCCCACAAGTACCAAAAGGCATGCTGTTAGGTGAATTGAACATTCTGAATTCTCCCTCCGTGTATTCGAACAGGCGCCGAAATGTGGCGACTAGGGGATTTTCACAGTAACTTCATTGCAGGGTTAATGTAAGCCTACTTGTGACACTAATAAAGATTATTATAATACATACGTACATGATTGGCCGGGCCCCTCCCACACCACTCACAAATATCCTCCACCCCCTCAAACAACTGGCTTATCTTTGCATTCGTCGGGTGCGCTCTGTGTAATACCTTTAGCTGTATCAACCCCAACCTCATGCACGTGTTTGAGGCTTTCGCCCACCCACACCTCACGCCACAGCCTCTCCTCCAGCGCCATCCCCAGCTCCACCTCCCACTTGGCCTTAACCCCATCCAGAGATATCCTCCTCCAAAATCCTCCAATAGATTGCCGCGATAACCCCCCCAACCCCCTTCAGCAACGAGGAGGGGAGTGCCCCCGTAAAAGTCGGAAAAACCTTTTTTGCGAAATCCTGCACCTGCAAGAACCTGAAAACCACCACTCGTGGGATCCCAAACTTTACCCCCAGCTCCTCCAAATCGCCCTTTTAAAATAGGCCCTTCATTTCCATCCTCCCTCGCTCCTCCCATTCCCGAAACCTAGCAAAAATCCTCCCGAGCTCAAACCCATGGTTCCCTCGACTTGGCAACAACTTCGACCCCGCTCCCACCCTAAAGTGCTCTTGAATCCCTGACTGGCTAAATATCTGTCTATCTCAGCCTTGAACATACTTAACGACCCAGCCTCCACTGCTCTCTGTGGTAAAAAATTCCACAGATTCACTGCCCTCGGAGAGAAGACATTCCCCCTCATCTCTGTCTTACTCTGAGATTACGCCCTCTGGTCCTGGACTCTCCAAGAGGAAACATCCTCTCAGCATCTACCCTGTCAAGCCCCCTGAGAAGCGTATATGTCTCGATAATGTCACCTCTTATTCTTCTAAACTCCAATGAGTACTGGCCTAATTTACTCAACCTCTCCTCATAAGAAAATCCACCCGTGTCTGGGATAAACCTAGTGAACCCTCTCTGGACTGCCACCAATGCCTTTGATACAGGGACCAAAACTGTTCACTGTATTCCAGGTGTGGTCTAACCAGTGCAGAATGTCCCTATTTTTATATTCCATTCCCTTTGAAATTAAGGCCATTTGCTTTCCTGATTACCTGCTGAACTTGCGTGCTAGCTTTTTGTGATTTGTGCATGGGGTCCCCAATTCCCCCTATGCTGCAGTTTTCTGCAGTCTTTCTCCAACTAAATAAACTCAGCTCCTTTATTCTTCCTACCAAAGTGCATAACTTCACATGTGTCTACATCACATTCATGAATAGTTCAGTGAGTCATGAACTATTTACAGAAATGGCTGCCATTGTTGAACAACCGTCTTTCCTGCTAAACTTCTCTCACAATCCACTCCAGCCAACTCTGCCCTCATTCCTTTATAATTACCCATTCCTTTATAATTACCCATTCCTTTATAATTACCCATTCCTTTATAATTACCCATTCCTTTATAATTACCCTTGTAGCACTGTTGTTTCTGACTCAGCTTTCTCACTCTCAAATTGAATGTTAAATTCCACCATGTTATGGCCACTCCTTCCAAGGGGATCTTTTACTCTGATATTGTTTATTAAAACTGCCTCATTACCAAATCCAAAATAGCCTGATCCCTGGTTGGATCCACAACATATTTTCCTAGGAAACTTCCCAAAGTCACCCATGATTAACGTACTGCCATTTTTACCTGCTTTTATTATCTCCTGATATATTCTCCATCCTACATATAGCTACTGTTTGGGGGCCTGTAGACTACTTCCACTCTTTCCCTTGTTATTTCTTGCCTCCACCCATATGGATTCTACATCTTCTGATCCAAGATAATTTCTTGCTATTGTACTTATTCCATCTCGTACTAACAAAACTACCTTCTTTCCTTCCTGCCTTAGAAAAGTCACATACCCCTGAATATTTAGTTCCCAGTTTTGATCTCAATGTAACCACATCTCTGCAATGGATAGAAGATCATTCACATTAATTTCAATTTGTGCCGTTAATTCATTTATTTTGTGCCGAAAGCTACATGTATTTAAGTAAAGAACCATTAATTTTGCTTTGTTACCATTTTGTCCCTTTTTGACCCTATTTGTTACTGTTTTTATTTGTGTATACTCTGTCCCTTCCTTTTGCATTCTGGGCATCATTACCGAAATAGATACTTTGTAATGCTGTCATATCATTGACTTTGTAAGCTTACATGTCCCCTCTACAAAACCAACCCCCATCTATTTAGTTTAAAGCCCTCTACTTCCCTAGTTACGCAGTTTGCAAGAACACTAGTCCCAGCACTGTTCAGATGTAGGCTGTCCCAATGGTACAGCCCCCATTTTCCCCAGTACTGACGTCAGTGCCCCACAAACCAAAACCCACTTCACCCACACTATTCTTTGAGCCATTTATTCAACTCTCTAATTTCTCTACCCTATGCCAATTTGCATGTGGCTCTGGTAATAATCCAGGGATTATAACCTGGTAGGATCTGAGCCAAAGTCCCTCGAGCAACCAACATCTGCTACAGATGTGGTCGCTATGAACCACAATAGGGTCCACCATCTCCCACATGTTGCAGCTACAATACATCCCCTGGCCCTCCATCCCTATTGTATTTAATTGGATTTTCAATTTGTTTTAATTTTAATAATAATAATGTTTATTAGTGTCACAAGTAGGCTTACATTAACACTGCAATGAAGTTACTGTGAAAATCCCCTAGTCACCACACTCCGGTGCCTGTTTGGGTTCACAAAGGGAGAATTTAGAATGTCCAATTCACCTTTTAATTTTAAAATATTTTTATTCTCGTTTTTCACATTTTCTCCCAAATTTACACCCAACAATAAACAATAATCAGTAACGAATGCAATGTCAATCGCCATATCAATAACAATGATCCCATCCTCCCACCAAATACCCAAACATTAGCCCGCATGTTAACATAAACAAATGACAAAAAGGAATCAGGAATCACCCATAGTCACCATTAATACATACAGTGCCGCTCCCCCGAACCCTCCCAGCACCCCCCCACCCAATGTTCAATGTAGTCTAATTCTCGAAAGTGCATAATGAATAACGGCCATGAATTGTAGAATCCTTCCCCTCAGTTCAAATTTGACCTTTTCAAGAGTCAAGGATTCCAACAAGTCCCCCACCACGCCAGGGCACAAGATGGAGAGGTTGATCTCCACACTAACAGGATCCACCTTCGGGCGATCAACGAGGCGACGGCTACAACATCTGCCTCCGCACCCGTTTCCAACCCCGGTTGGTCCGACACCCTGAATATGGCCTCCCGAGGGCCCGGGTCCAGTTTCACGTGCACCACTTTAGAGATTACCCTAAAAACCTCCTTCCAGTAATCCTCCAGCTTTGGACAGGACCAATCATAATATGAACGTGGTTTGCGCACCCCCCCCCCCCCCCGCGCAATGTTCACACACATCGTCTACCCCCTCAAAGAGCCAGCTCATCCTCTCCCTTGTAAGGTGTACTCTATACACCACCTTCAGCTATATCAGCCCCAACCTCACACACGAGGTGGAGGCGTTCACCCACCAGAGCACCTCACACCAGGACCCCTCCTTCATACCCTCTCCCTCCGGAGCACCTCACACAGAATGTCCAATTCACCTAACAAGCATGTCTTTCAGGACTTGTGGGAGGAAACCAGAACGCCCGGAGGAAATCCATGCAGACACGGGGAGAATGTGCAGACTCCACACAGACAGTGACCCAAGCTGGGTATCGAAACCGGGTCCCTGGTGCGGTGAAGCAACTGTGCTAACCGCTGTGCTACCGTGCCGCCTGAACCGCTGATGTTTAGTTTTCACACTAACATTTTCTACATAGCCTTCAATCTCAAAGCATGTCTGAAAAGGTAGAAGAGAGTAAGAAGATTACCAACCGGTTTGCGATACCAGAAGGCTGCTCGTGGCTATTATACCTCAGCAATAATGTTAAAGTTCATTAGTGTCACAAGTAGCCTTACATTAACACTACAATGAAGTTACTGTGAAAATCCTCTCGTCGCCACATTCTGGCGCCTGTTCGGGTACATGGAGGGAGAATTCAGAATGTCCAAATTACCTAACAGCACGTCTTTTGGGACTTGTGGGAGGAAACCGGAGCACCCGGAGGAAACCCACGCAAATAAAGGGAGAACTGTGCAGACTCCGCACAGACAGTGACCCAAGCCGGGAATCGAACCTCGGACCCTGGCGCTGTGAAGCAACAGTGCTATTCACTGTGCTACCGTGCCGCTAGCAAGAACTAGCATCTTCATTAGGTCAGAAAGTCAGAAGATTGGTTTGGGTGAAGAAGTTCCTTTCAGTCTAATTTTTCCCTACATTCCAGAATGCCATCCCTACCATATTCCAAATGAAACATCTAAATGTTTCTTAAGTCCAATATCCTATCCTCAACAATCCTTCGTCATTATTTTGTGTGAAGAAATACTTCATGTTTCTAAAAGTGGGCCCTCTTGTCCTCCTGCTGCGGTGTACCTGAAAGTAATGCTCACTGTCCTTATTATCCGACTTATACACTTCGATGAGGTCTCCCAGAAATCTCAAACTTAGATATGTAAAGTAAACATATATTGCTAAAGATGACAGCATGAGATCCTTTCCCAACTTGATAATAAACAATATTCGTATTTTTTGAATTTGCTTTAATTTTATCTCAATGATATTATGTCTGATTTTGTGTTTGGTAAAGGTATGCCAAGACTGGAATATTAAAAAAAGGTGAAAGAGGTTTGAGTCTTTCTGATATTAATCATGAAATGATGATTGGCATCTTTGTGCCAATTCCTTAAAATGGGTATCCATGGACACAGCTGGCACCTAAGTGAGCATAATAGACTGATGCTGTCTGCAAGAGATGCTGTTGAGTGTGGTGAAAATGTGCCAACTGAACCATTTGACAGCTGTTCATCTTGCGGACGGTCTTCTGCAGGGAGTCCACAGAGTGCTTTCGGAGTTGTTGCAGGAACGTTTCCTGGGGAAGGGGGTGCTGGATGGGAAGGGGGCAGGGGCACATGGTCAGCAAATTACCCAACTTCTACACTCAAGTTTGCAGTTGTGATTTCCTCCTATTGAAGCTTGGAGCAGCTTTCAGCTGACGCAGGAACAAGAGCTCTCGACTGGCTGGATGCTCTAATTCAATTATTCCACTTGTCAAGTCTTGTTCCTCTCCTTATCTCACCATGCACGAGTAAACATGAGCTCCCTAACCCTGGAATGGTGGTCATTTGTACACAAGACCAGTGAGCATGACAGGGAGGGGAATTGTCACCTGTGGGTTATGGTTGTGGGTTACCATTTTCGACTGAAACTAATTGCTCATAAACAAGAGAAGATAATTTTATTAAAACCGCAGGACTTCAATATTGATGTATCCAACATTAATAGTTGGACACCAAAAAGACGTTGCCTTAATGTCCCAGAATGTTCCAGAATAGTAGCATTAAAATCAGCTGCTGTTAGCGCTGTCCTTCATTACATTTTCCCAAAGAGGAGATTCCTTCGTCCCAGCTGCAGAATTCCCCATATAAATGGATAAGGCATTCAGTTCAAACGTGAGTATGATTGTGCCAATGTGCCCGATAGTACGGAGAACAGCGAAGGAAAACGTGATAGTGAAGTGATGGCGTTTTTACTTTTAACTCGGTCTGGAAAACTTTTTTAAAAAACTGAACAACTGTTTCAAAAAACTGACAGGTTCCCTCGACACCCACTGTCGCCCCCTCCCAAAAACTAATCATGGTTTAAAAACAGCGCTCAATGTACATCCTGGCAAAAGAAGACAAGAAACGAGAGTGAAACAGAAACATATTTATTGTCTAGCCTAACCAGGGGGATACCCAACATTCCGTCACTTTTACTGCAAGGGGAAGAAAACCAAATGTACAAACTTGCAATTTGCAGCAGCGACAGATTGAGAAATGACTGAGGGACGGTGAGTGCTGAAACTCATTATCACTTTCCAATCGCCCCCCCCCCCCCCCCCATGCAATGGAATTAAAAATAGCTCCAGCTCTGCAAGTCCATTGAACATCTACCACGATATATCATGCTGATGACTTTTACAGCCTGCTTCTACAATTGTATCAAATAGTAATGCAACCGTCGCAATCCAAAATTGGCTCGATTGCATCTTACTCGTCTCCCTGGCAGCTTAGACTTGGGTGATTTGGGAAGAGGATATGCTGATTTAACTATTTAAAAGAAATAACTTTTATTTGTAGCCTCCAGGGGAAGAATGGTGAGTCAATAACATTGGTATAAATGATTGGAACGGAGTACTGATTAAAGGTTGCACCGCAGCGTCAACCTCTATTTCCTTTGAATGCTGATCAGCAGCCGTACAGTATATCCTGGCGCAAGAGAATCCTGATTTCACAAAATGGTGTGTGCAGCGCGTTGGCAGCACATGCAGCTGTACTGGGCGTGGTGCTAGCATCAGGAGTGCTCGGATTCCAATCAGTCACATCGCTGATTTGACACACCCTTTTGAAGGCTTGGAGTGCGCAGGACCACTGAGCGCCGACACTAATCCATCACAAAGTCCTTCACCAGCGCTACTTAAAGGGACAGGTATCCAACTTGCAGGGGAGGGTTGGAATGTTTTGCAGAGTACTGTGGCCTGTCTTTGGAGCTGTCGGGGTGAGTTGGTCCAAGCGTACAGGGAGGGCAGAGTATTTATTCACTTGCCCAAGATACCGAGGCTGTAGCTGTAGCCACGTCGCGGGATGGAACATAGGCTCCAGAGAGGGGAAGGAGGGTCTTCCGGGTTTTCAGAAACCATTTATCCTACTTTCACCTTCCCCAGGAGCAATGCCAGAGACACTTGAAAATGAGATAGTCACAGAACTTTGCTACCCTTTCAAGAGGGCCTGCAGTCCCACAGTTGGGTAAAAGGATGTTGCCAGTGGCTTTAAACACCTTCGCGCGACTGGTTCATACAAGACCAAGCAGCATAGTGACCATCTCAGTCCAAAACTGCATCCAGGAGGTGATTTTCTTGTATTCTCTCTCGAAGCAGAATGACTGGGTTGGTAAATTTGCCAAGATTATGGGATTCCCATTGGTGCAGGAAGCTGTCAGTACACATATCAACTGGGGGAAGGTACAGTAACTACAAAGACTACCAGTCCATTAATGTGCAGTTGGTGTCCAGCCATCCATCAACCGTTATGTCAGTGATGCGACCATCAATTCACACAAAACAAGGAGTAGAACTGTAGCTTTAATCGACTAGAACAGTGCCTGCCTGCGATTGCTCTGGTACTGGGAGCCGCCTACAGGGCTACTGCTCTTTATACCTCCCCTCAAGGGGAGGAGCCGGGGCGGAGCCCACAAAGGCACCAACATGATACATCACAGGTAATACCTTACAATGGTCCATAGGTGGAGCCCTCATGGGCAACAGCGTGATACAGTTACATACATGGTGAATGGTTAATGCAATACATTCACCACATTCACCCCCTGTTAGAAAATGAAGTCCGGCGGGGGTGAAGGATTCACAATTTCAGCCTGTCCGGCGCCCGGATCATTCGCTGTGATCGCCGGAGCTCTGGTATCGCAGCTGGCCCGGGTGTCGAACTCATCCGTGCGGGCGTGGGTAATGACGTTGCCGGTGCGGGTACAGACGTGGACTCCGGGAGCGTGTCTTCCAGAGCTTCGTTCCTGTGGGTCGGTGAAGAGGGAATGGGGGGTGGGAGGGGGTGCGGGTGCCATGTAGGGGCGGGGGCGCTGGTCAGCGTATGTTGGGTGGGGTAAGTTGGTATGGCAGTGGCAGTGGAGCCTGCGGGCGCTAGGTCCTGGAGGGAAACCATATCCTGTCGGCTGTCGGGGTGTTCTATGTATGCGTACTGGAGGTTGGTGTGTAGGAGCTGGACCCTCTCAACCAGGGGGTCGGATTTATGGCTCCTGACGTGTTTGCGGAGCAGGACGGAAGCGAGGCCTGGAGGTGGAATTCCTGGGGAAAACAAACAGGAGGTCATGAGGGGTCTCGTTTGTGGCCGTGCAAAGGAGGGACCTCATGGAATGGAGAGCGTCGGGGAGAACCTCCTGCCAGTGGGAAACTGGGAGATTCCTAGACCGTATTCCCATCAATACAGATGTTCTGTACACAATTTGCAACCCATGTGGGCCTGTTCAAAGGATTGTGATCTTCAGAAAGAATGGAATTCAAGCAATGGTGGAATATCCTTTAAATTCGGCTTTGAAGCAGAATGTTCGGGGGTGGGGGGAGAATAGAAATAGGTAGACTAGCTGCAAATGTAAAAAACGGATTGTAAAAGCGTTTACAAGTACATGAAAAGAGTGACTAAAGTAAGTGCTGGTCCCTTAGAGGCAAAGACAGGAAAAATTTTCATAGATGCGGAGATGACAGACATGTTAAACAAATATCATGCGACTATCTTTACAGTAACAGACAAATTTACCTATCAGAGCCGGAGGTTAACCCAGGGGCTGATGTGTGAGGAACCTAAACTAATTCATCAGCAGAAAAAGCAGCGTAAGCGATTAAAAGTCAACAAATCCCAAGACTTCATGGCCAAGTCCTAGGATTCTAGGGTTGGTGGATGCACTGGTTAATTATTTTCCAAAGTTCCCTAGATTCTCGAATAATCCCAGAGGGTAGAGTTGGTGAATACAACACCGCCCTTCAAGAAGAGAGGGATAGACAAAAAACCCAGGGGGCTCCAGGCCAGTTGCCCTGATAGTAATCTTTTGAGAAAATGCTAGAACCTATTATCAAGGAGTTGCAACAATGCGCTTGGTATGCCAGAAAAGGAGCTCAGACGCTGAGACCAGTTGTTTGCTCCCGTCGCACCAGTGGAGTAGGACACTTTAGGAACTTTCAAGCGGTTATTGGATAGGCACATAAGAGCGCACCAGAATGACAGGGAGTGGGATAGCTTGATCTTGGTTTCGGACAAAGCTCGGCACAACATCGAGGGCCGAAGGGCCTGTTCTGTGCTGTACTGTTCTATGTTCTATGTTCTATGGCTAGGAGGATGGTTTTCCTGACCGTCGGGTTCTCCCTCTCCACCTGCCTGTTTCCCTGGGTGTTATAACTGGTAGTCCTGCTCAAGGCGATGCCCTTACTGAGCAGGTACTAACGCAATTTGTCGCTCATGAACGACGAGCCCCGGTCACTGTGAACATACGTGGGGAAACCAAACAGGGTGAAGACACTATGTAGGGCTTTAATGATGGTGGCAACGGTCATGTCGGGGCAGGGGATTGCAAAGGGGAAGCGGGAGAATTCGTCAATGCCGTTGAGGAAATATGTGTTGCGGTTGGTGGAGGGGAGGGACCTTTGAAATTGATACTGAGGCGTTCAAAGGGCCGGGATGCCTTTACCAGGTCGGCCTTATCCGGACGATAGAAGTGCGGCTTGCACTCTGCGCAGATCGGGCAGTCCCTGGTCATGGCTCTGTCCTCCTCAGTGGAGTAGGGCAGGTTGCGGGCCTTGATGTAGTGGAGAAGCCGGATGACCCCTGGGTGGCAGAGGTCAGCGTGGATAACCCGTAGTCGGTCCTCTTGCGCGCTGGCGCATGTGCTTCCCAGGGCGATATATGATATCATAATTATTGGTGGAGAGTTTGATCCTCCACCTCAAGATCGTTCTTGATTTTACCCCGCTGCGTATTATCGAACATGAAGGCTACCGATCGTTGCTCGGTGACGAGGGTAAACCTCCTATCAGAGAGGTAGTGCCTCCAGTGCCGCACGATTTCCATGATGGCTTGGGCTTCTTTTTCGGCCGAGGTGTTTCGAATTTTAGAGGCGGTGAGGGTGCATGAAAAGAATGCTACTGGCCTGCCTGCCTGATTGAGGGTAGCGGCGAGGGCGACCTCTGACGCGTCGCTCTCCACCTGGAAGGGAACGGACTCGTCCACCGCGCGCATTGTGGCTTTGGTGATGTCCGCCTTGATGCAGCTGAAGGCCTGGCGGGCCTCGGCCGCCAGTGAGAAGGTGGTGGCCTTGATTAGTGGGCGGGCTTTGTCCGCATAGTTGGGGACCCACAGGGCGTAATAGGAAAAGAACCCAAGGCACCTTTTCAAGGCCTTGGGGCAGTGGGGAAGGGGGTGTTGCAGGAGGGGGTGCATACGGTCAGGGTAGGGTCCTAGAACCCCATTTTCCACGACGTAGCCGAGGATGGCTAGCCTGGTTGTGCGGAAAACGCATTTCTCCGTGTTGTAAGTGAGGTTAAGGGTTTGGGCGGTCTGGGTCGAGTTCCAGTCGGTCAGGTTTGAGGGCTGATTCCATTGTGGTGTTGTAGTCGATTAAATTGATGCAACTACACGGCTACTGCTCTTTATACCTCCCCTCAAGGGGAGGAGCCGGGGCGGAGCCCACAAAGGCACCAACATGATACATCACAGGTAATACCTTACAATGGTCCATAGGTGGAGCCCGCATGGGCAACAGCATGATACAGTTAAACACATGGTGAATGGTTAATGCAATACATTCACCACAGTCAGTGAATGTCTGCAATCCTGACAGCAACCAGAATGCTCTCATCCTGATGCATTGTGCTGTTCAGTGATCTTTGGGCCACTAAGAACCAGATGGTGCCTGCTTGAAGGCAAGGATCTACCTGCCGTACTGATGCTGAGGCTCACGTATGCTACCCAACAATGCTAGGACAATGAGTGTGAAATAAAAGTTATGCTATCACCAGAAACATTATGGAACAGACCATTGCTGTACTTGAGCATTGGTTTTGATATCTGGATTGCACAATGGGATCCCTACAGTAACTTCTGGAGTGTGTGATGATCTGCTGTGCCCGCCACAACGTCTTATCATAAAAGGGTGCAGCCTTTGCCACTGGGTGGCCCAAAGCCACCTTGGGAGGAGGAGAAAGAGGAGGATGAAGCAGCCAGGGGACATCAGGGACCTGTTTGTTCTGGACAGTCTGCCTGAGAGCACCTCAGACTCTGAGTCCCTAAGGGGATTATCCTTTCACTGTCATACTGTCTCTATTATTCATTATCTTCCTTTCCATCATAGCAGCATCCTCTTGGCCAAAGCCTGCAATGAAAGACATCAACAAAAGCACTCCATAACACCTTTATCCAACAACCCATCCAATGAAACAATATTTAATGAACTATTCAACCTTGTTTTTTCCCTTAATATGTTTTGTGGATGCCTTTGTCCAGACTGGTGATCCTTACACCTTGCTAACCTATGGTTAGTGCATGGCTGCTGGAAAGTTGCTGAATTTCAGTAGGGGATGACCCTCTAGAACAATCACGATTAGCATTATTGGGCAATGAAAGCCCAGTTTTGGGCTCCAAATCTTCAGCATAGGCGGCAGCAATGTGGGTTGGCTGGCTGACATGGGCACTGGCAGAGTGACGAGTGACAATGGTGGGAGAATGAATGCTGTCACCCTGAGAGAGCGCAGCGGGTTTGTGGAGTCACAGTCACACATTGGGGACAAATCAGCAATCCTAGTAATACAAACAAAGAACAAAGAAATGTACAGCACAGGAACAGGCCCTTCGGCCCTCCAAGCCCGTGCCGACCATGCTGCCCGACTAAACTACAATCTTCTACACTTCCTGGGTCCGTATCCTTCTATTCCCATCCTATTCATATATTTGTCAAGATGCCCCTTAAATGTCCCTATCGTCCCTGCTTCCACTACCTCCTCCGGTAGCGAGTTCCAGGCACCCACTACCCTCTGCGTAAAAAACTTGCCTCGTACATCTACTCTAAACCTTGCCCCTCTCACCTTAAACCTATGCCCCCTAGTAATTGACCCCTCTACCCTGGGGAAAAGCCTCTGACTATCCACTCTGTCTATGCCCCTCATAATTTTATATACCTCTATCAGGTCGCCCCTCAACCTCCTTCGTTCCAGTGAGAACAAACCGAGTTTATTCAATCGCTCCTCATAGCTAATGCCCTCCATACCAGGCAACATTCTGGTAAATCTCTTCTGCACCCTCTCTAAAGCCTCCACATCCTTCTGGTAGTGTGGCGACCAGAATTGAACACTATACTCCAAGTGTGGCCTAACTAAGGTTCTATACAGCTGCAACATGACTTGCCAATTCTTATACTCAATGCCCCGGCCAATGAAGGCAAGCATGCCGTATGCCTTCTTGACTACCTTCTCCACCTGTGTTGCCCCTTTCAATGACCTGTGGACCTGTACTCCTAGATCTCTTTGACTTTCAATACTCTTGAGGGTTCTACCATTCACTGTATATTCCCAACCTGCATTAGACCTTCCAAAATGCATTACCTCACATTTGTCCGGATTAAACTCCATCTGCCATCTCTCCGCCCAAGTCTCCAGACAATCTAAATCCTGCTGTATCCTCCGACAGTCCTCATCGCTATCCGCAATTCCACCAACCTTTGTGTCGTCTGCAAACTTACTAATCAGACCAGTTACATTTTCCTCCAAATCATTTATATATAATACAAAGAGCAAAGGTCCCAGCACTGATCCCTGTGGAACACCACTGGTCACAGCCCTCCAATTAGAAAAGCATCCCTCCATTGCTACTCTCTGCCTTCTATGGCCTAGCCAGTTCTGTATCCACCTTGCCAGCTCACCCCTGATCCCGTGTGACTTCACCTTTTGTACTAGTCTACCATGAGGGACCTTGTCAAAGGCCTTACTGAAGTCCATATAGACAACATCTACTGCCCTACCTTCATCAATCATCTTAGTGACCTCCTCGAAAAACTCTATCAAGTTAGTGAGACACGACCTCCCCTTCACAAAACCGTGCTGCCTCTCACTAATACGTCCATTTGCTTCCAAATGGGAGTAGATCCTGTCTCGAAGAATTCTCTCCAGTAATTTCCCTACCACTGAAGTAAGGCTCACCGGCCTGTAGTTCCCGGGATTATCCTTGCTACCCTTCTTAAACAGAGGAACAACATTGGCTATTCTCCAGTCCTCCGGGACATCCCCTGAAGACAGCGAGGATCCAAAGATTTCTGTCAAGGCCTCAGCAATTTCCTCTCCAGCCTCCTTCAGTATTCTGGGGTAGATCCCATCAGGCCCTGGGGACTTATCTACCTTAATATTTTTTAAGACACCCAACACCTCGTCTTTTTGGATCACAATGTGACCCAGGCTATCTACACGCCCTTCTCCAGACTCAACATCTACCAATTCCTTCTCTTTGGTGAATACTGATGCAAAGTATTCATTTAGTACCTCGCCCATTTCCTCTGGCTCCACACATAGATTCCCTTGCCTATCCTTCAGTGGGCCAACCCTTTCCCTGGCTACCCTCTTGCTTTTTATGTACGTGTAAAAAGCCTTGGGATTTTCCTTAACCCTATTTGCCAATGACTTTTCGTGACCCCTTCTAGCCCTCCTGACTCCTTGCTTAAGTTCCTTCCTACTTTCCTTATATTCCACGCAGGCTTCATCTGTTCCCAGCCTTTTAGCCCTGACAAATGCCTCCTTTTTCTTTTTGACGAGGCCTACAATATCACTCGTCATCCAAGGTTCCCGAAAATTGCCGTTTTTATCTTTCTTCCTCACAGGAACATGCCGGTCCTGTATTCCTTTCAACTGCCACTTGAAAGCCTCCCACATGTCAGATGTTGATTTGCCCTCAAACATCCGCCCCCAATCTATGTTCTTCAGTTCCCGCCTAATATTGTTATAATTAGCCTTCCCCCAATTTAGCACATTCATCCTCGGACCACTCTTATCCTTGTCCACCAGTACTTTAAAACTTACTGAATTGTGGTCACTGTTACCGAAATGCTCCCCTACTGAAACATCTACCACCTGGCCGGGCTCATTCCCCAATACCAGGTCCAGTACCGCCCCTTCCCTAGTTGGACTGTCTACATATTGTTTTAAGAAGCCCTCCTGGATGCTCCTTACAAACTCCGCCCCGTCTAAGCCCCTGGCACTAAGTGAGTCCCAGTCAATATTGGGGAAGTTGAAGTCTCCCATCACCACAACCCTGTTGTTTTTACTCTTTTCCAAAATCTGTCTACCTATCTGCTCCTCTATCTCCCGCTGGCTGTTGGGAGGCCTGTAGTATACCCCCAACATTGTGACTGCACCCTTCTTATTCCTGATCTCTACCCATATAGCCTCACTGCCCTCTGAGGTGTCCTCTCGCAGTACAGCTGTGATATTCTCCCGAACAAGTAGCGCAACTCCACCTCCCCTTTTACATCCCCTTCTATCCCGCCTGAAACATCTAAATCCTGGAACGTTTAGCTGCCAATCCTGCCATTCCCTCAACCAGGTCTCTGTAATGGCCACAACATCATAGTTCCAAGTACTAATCCAAGCTCTAAGTTCATCTGCCTTACCCGTAATGCTCCTTGCATTAAAACATATGCACTTCAGGCCACCAGACCCGCTGTGTTCAGCAACTTCTCCCCGTCTGCTCTGCCTCAGAGCCACACTGTCCCTATTCCCTAGTTCTCCCTCAATGCTCTCACCTTCTGACCTATTGCTCCCGTGCCCACCCCCCTGCCATACTAGTTTAAACCCTCCCGTGTGACACTAGCAAACCTCGCGACCAGGATATTTATGCCTCTCCGGTTTAGATGCAACCCGTCCTTCTTATACAGGTCACATCTGCCCCGGAAGAGCTCCCAGTGGTCCAGATAATGGAAACCCTCCCTCCTACACCAGCTGTTTAGCCACGTTGGAGGACTGTTGGAGGACTGATTGCTGAACTACTCCGGGAGCCTGCATGATCACAATCGCAGCAATCTGAGTCTGCATGCCAGTAGCTAAAGGTTTCATGTCCTTAGTCGCAGGTTCCAAAGAGGTTTATGTGTCTTCTGCTTGTGCTGCAATAGAAGCTGAGACAGCGACCAGCAGATGCTGCATCATAGCTAGGTCTGCATGTGCTATCGCAGAATTGATCATCAATTCCGCCCGGGAAAGGATGGGCTCCAAGCTTTGCACAATGCACTGTGCCATTTTGGAACCAGACTCTTGTCTGTTCCTTGAGGGTAACATCATACTGTCAGGCAGGGGCAGCCAATGCATCATGCATCTCAGTGTGCATGCTGATGAACCTTCTTCTGTACGTTCTCTCTTCAAGGCCCTCATCTGATTACCCTTGGCAGGACTCCTGAATGACCTTGCTGTACCAAGCTGTCCTTTGACCGTGGCTGACTGCACCCCCCTCCTCTTGCTCATGTTTGTATCACGGACAAGAACCCAACTGTTTGTAATTTGCGAGGAAATATTATTGCACCACAGGAGTGATAACAGTAACCCATAGGTATCTTTGATGTTAAAACAAATTTTAATTTAAACACAGAATTAGCCACATTAGCAACAAATAAAAGCTTTACAGTTAACAGTTATAATAGTTCTTAAATAAAAGAAGAAATCTTAACTTACCTCCTAAACCTGCCACTATATTCCAATTAAGCAAACCAATATATTTCAAATGCCACTCATGAATAAAGTTAACGCCAGGTTTTGACTTGCTTTCCACTTTGCAGAATCTTTGGAGAGAAACTTTCAGGACCAAACTGAAACACCTCTATTCAGTTGTGAATTGTAGGACCAACTGCCATTCAGACAGACCTGGCTCCTCCCATTAACTATCATCTATACTAAAAAGCATAAAACATTATTTTGTCTCTTCTTACAAGATGTCCCTTGACTTGTTACACCAGACCAAACATAATAGCCCTCATAAATTATCTACCCCCCCCCCCCAGGCTCTTCAAATGTAAACAATTTTCCGTTAGCTACTTATCTGTAAACAAATAAAAGGTTCTGAAGATCTAGTAGCAGAACACTTCACATGCAAATAATAATAATCTTCATTTTCACAAGTAGGCTTACATTAACACTGCAATGAAGTTACTGTGAAAAACCCCTAGTCGCCACATTCCAGCGCCTGTTCGGGTACACGGAGGGAGAATTCAGAATGTCCAAATTACCTAACAGCACGTCTTTCGGGATCAATGGTTATCTTATTTTTGTGCCACCTTGATAACAGCTCCAGCAGTCAGGCTCTATGATTTTTATAAAAAATTTAGAGTACCAAATTATTTTTTTTCAATTAAGGGGCAATTTAGCGTGGTCAATCAACCTAACCTGCACACCTTTGGGTTGTGGGGGTGAAACCCACGCAGACACGGGGAGAATGTACAAACTCCACACGGACAGTGACACAGAGCCGGGATTCGAACCTGGATCCTCAGCCCTGAAGGTTGCAGTGCTAACCACTGCGCCACCGCGCTGCCCTACTGCCTATGATTTTTAATCTGGATTTTAATAACACTACTGCAAAAAGTGTTTAAAATATGATAATTTCTTACATTCATCGCACTGAATGATGCTCTCAACTCTGAGCGACTTTCCTGCAAGTGAACACAAAAAAATGCAGCACAAGCTGAATAGCTGGACTTATGTGGAGGCAGTGAGAAGTGGGTGTGAGGCTGGCATCATTGGAATGTGTGTGAGGATGTGGTGGGTGATCTGATGTTAGGCCTGAGTCCTGTGTGCCTGTGAGTGCTGCTGGTTGAGTGATGGGTTTGTGATGATACACTGAGAGGTTGGTGGTGCAATGGATGTGAAGTCTTCTTTGAAAATGCATGCGCTGAATTTGACCATGCCTGTGGGGTCATTGAACCTTTGTGACACTGCTGCCTGGTCTTCGGGGCCAGACTATGGGCGTTGACCTCCCTAGCCAGCTACTCCTATTCACTTTGGAGGGTGTTCCTCAAGGGTCTCTTGGCACCCTGTGAAAGCCAAAGCCCAATGTGGTAATACCAGGTATTGCAGTACCTGAGAGGTGGATGACCATTGGCTAGACCTAGGAGTCTACCATTGGCTAACGTACATAGCTCCGCCCTGAGAAGCGGAGTATAAGAACCAATGCCATCCCAGCAGCCTTCACTTTCTGTATTGAAGCTGCTGGGTACAGTTCTAGCTGATTAAAGCCTATTAGTTATGACTCACCTTGTCTCTAGAGTAGTTGATTGTGCATCAATTTAATCAGCTATTACTTCTGAAAGGATGGATCTCCGCATCAAGCCGGAGTGCCTTCAGCTCAGCCGCCACGCAGACAACTCCGCTACTATCTTCAAGCATTGGCTGGCGTGTTTTAAGGGCTACCTCGACACGGCCGCCGACACCCCCACGGAAAGGCAGAAAATGCACCTTCTACGCTCGCGGGTCAGCCCTGGGATCTACCCTCTGATCGAAGAGGCGGCGAACTATGCTGCAGCTATCGAACTGCTAGAAGGACATTACATCCGTCCTGTGAACCAGGCCTACGCCCGTCACCTGCTGGCAACTAGAAGGCAAAGCCCTGAAGAAACACTGAAAGATTTCTATCGGGCACTACTAGTGCTGGGCCGAAACTGTGGCTGCCCACCAGTTACGGGGAACGAGCACACGGAACTTTTAATTCGGGATGCTTTCGTGGCAGGTATGACTTCCCCCGACATCCGCCGAAGGCTCCTTGAAATGGACACACTGGGCCTCACTGAGGCACGGGCCCTGGCGGGGTCCATGGACGTTGCGTATAAAAACGCTGGCCAACGCTGCTTCTTCTGCGGGCAGGCGAATCATCCCCATCCGCGCTGCCCGGCCCGCACCGCCACCTGCAAAGGGTGCGGCAAGAAAGGCCACTATGTCGCGGTCTGCCAGGCCCGCGCCGTGGCTGCAGTCTCCAGCGACTATCAGCAGCCTTTCCTTCAGGGCCCGGCCGTCCAAGGCCCACCGCCGCCCTCCTATCCCCAGGCAGCGTGCGACTCACGGCCGCAGCCATTTTGCCCCCCGGCCACCACGCTGGATGGGTGGGCGCTGCCATTTTGTCCCTCGCTGCCGCCATCTTCGGCATCCCTCGACTCCATGTGCGACCCGTGGCTGACGCCATCTTGGATGGGGCCTCAGGCCCCCAGCACAGCCGACTACACGCTGCCTGACCAGAACTCCTCCTTACTGCAGCAGGCCTCCGTAACCCTGGACCAGAGTCGGCCCCAGACGCTAGCGAAAGCCACTACAACGATCGCCACGTGACGTCGTGCCTGATCGACTCCGGGAGCACGGAAAGCTTTGTCCACCCCGACACGGTAAGGCGCTGTTCACCCATCCCGTAAACCAACGGATCTCCCTGGCCTCCGGGTCACACACAGTGGAGATAAAGGGGTTCTGCCTAGCGAACCTCACTGTCCAAGGCAGGGAATTCCGCAATTTCCGCCTGTACGTTCTGCTGCACCTCTGCGCAGCCACCCTTCTAGGGCTCGATTTCCAGTGCCACCTGCAAAGCCTGACCTTTAAATTTGACGGCCCTATACCCCTCTTACTGTCTGCGGCCTCGTGACCCTTAAGGTCGACCCGCCTTCCCTGTTTGCGAACCTCACCCCGGATTGCAAACCCGTCGCCACCAGGAGCAGACGGTACAGTGCCCAGGACCGGACCTTCATCAGGTCCGAGGTCCAAAGGCTGCTGAAGGAAGGGGTCATCGAAGCAAGCAACTGCCCCTGGAGGGCTCAAGTAGTGGTGGTAAAGACCGGGGAGAAACATAGGATGGTCATCGACTATAGCCAGACCATCAACAGGTTAACACAACGGGACACATCGAAGCTGCTGGGTACAGTTCTAGCTGATTAAAGCCTATTAGTTATGACTCACCTTGTCTCGAGAGTAATTGATTGTGCATCACCCACTCTCCTCTTATTGAACTCCATCGTTACTGTTGTAGAATGTGCTGAGCTAGGATTCTAGGAAGAAAGAAGTGTTGACGTTTCTGGGTATTCACTTCAAATCTTCTTTATTTCCAAGACATACGTGATGAATTACAGGGAAAGGCACATCTCCCTTTAGGGCTACCCGTCTTCTGCCTACATCACCTAGCACAAGACTGTTTGATGTTTGTGCCACATCATCATAGGCTAGCATCTCCATTCTGTTAATTGTTTATGCTACAATATCCAATGCCACATCCACGAATCTGGGAGTCCTCTCATTCCTTGCGCTCCCTATTTTTGTGTTAATTTGCAGCCAATCCCAGTTCAGACACTCAGCAGCAGCAGCTCCCCTTTAAGAAGGACAGGTTACCTTTAAGAATTGGAGGTTAGCTGCAACAAATGCTAGCCTCACGTAATGCTGGGCCCTCAGCCAGCCAGCTATATGTGTTGTGCTTGGCTAAACACTACAAGCATGGAAATGAGAGGGCAGGAATGACGTGTGCATGCTGCCTGCCTCAACAGGATTGGGTGCAAATAGATCATGAATCACGACCTGTGGCTGAAAAAGGCTGCAGATTAATTTTTAGCTCTTTGTGTTTAAAACCTACAAACTACTATTGGTGATAGCCACAGACAAATTCTTAATATGTGCGCAGGGCAGTTGGCTGTCTGAGAAGTGTTAGCCTCTATAAATTAAGAGGGTATAAATTTTATGTTCATTAACTATTAGGCAGGAGGTGTGCCAACAATAATTTTTAACCCATGTTTTTCTTTGACCCTACTAATATGGTTTATGTTGTTCTATTTATTTCATAGTGCTGTTGTAAGATGTTGAATGTAGTTTGGTAGATCTCATGAAAAGGTTCTGAGTCTTGTATAGCTTAATAGTAAGTGTTTTTTAACTACCAATAATTATGTACATTTATACAATACAAAGCATATTTCCATGCTTGCCTCTATACATCTCTATCCAGTCCCTGACTGCCTTCTGGACTCTTGTGTCCCTTTATAATCACACTGTGGGCGATACAGTACCCGGTCCCATGTTAACTGTTTCTATCCCAGGCCTCTATACTACACCTCTAGCCCCCACCCCCCCCCCCCCCCACCCCCTCCCCCACCCCCTCCCAGTCTTTATCCAATGCATTTACAATGTATTCCTGTTTACCCAACATATTTACATTACTGCCAGTACTCCTTCTCCACTCCCCTCCCCCTGCCCCCTGCCCCTGGTCAAGTCTCTGTGTTTACAGGTTCAGGAAGTCTGCAGGCTTTATAATTCTTTCAGATCTTGTCTACAACAGTTGGAGGAGTGGCAGAATTTGTTGTACTGGGTAAATCTTTATGGATAGGCAGTTGTTTCGGATGTGGTTTAGTTTAGCCAGTGCAGACATGATGGGCTGAATGGCCTCTTACTGCACCATAACGTCTCTATGGTTCTAATACTCCCATGTCCAGTTTAAAGTTTATGGGATGACCATTAACTGAGATGTCAGCATTCCAAACTAAAATTCCTGCCCTTTGACTTCACCCAAGAAGCATAGTCGTGTTTACTCTTGGTGTGGTACCTCAACTCTGTGAACCATCTTTGAATCAACTCTGCGTCTGGCTGTGTTAGCTTTCCAAAGTGTCCTTTGCAGTTGCAATCAAAACACTGTGCGGAGATTGCTGGGCATAGATCACATCTGCGGTGTTGCTTAGCTCCACAGCGCTGGCCTGGTGCCTTCCCTATAGTGGTTAGTTTGAACATGCTTCCCTTGGCCTGGGGTGTCCCTGCTCCTCTGCTGTTTTACTAGCTGGATAGTGGGGCCTGATCTGTGCCATGGCTTGCTTTCCCCCTTTAAGATGGATGTGTTGTAAATGGATATTGGATTAACTGACCACTTGAATGGCCTTTTCAAGGGTCAAACCTTACCTAGCATGAAGCATTTCTAAGAGTGTATCATCCACCACTCCGATATATGTTTGCCCCCGATTAGCTTAGATTTCAGGTCACCGCAGTGACAGCCTTCAGCCATTGTGTACAGCTGATTAATGAAGGAGTCAACAGGTTCTCCTGGCTCTTGGACATGTTAAACTTTGCCCTTTCAAGGGTCTTGTTACTGCTCAAATTAAACTAATTAAAATGATTTACAATGTCATCAAATTTTGCTGAGGATCTATTGATTCCTTGTCGAGCTAATATATTGTTGCCTAACAGACTGACCACATAAAGTAGTGTGTTAACCTTTTCAGCTTCTGTCTTTTTGTCTGCACTTGAAGCAATCATGTATCGAAGGAATCCCTCCAACGTCCTCAATTATGTGTCTGGTTTGGGCCTTGGTGAGGCCCAACTGGTCTGGTATGGTAGACTTTTGAATTAAAAGTCTGTATAGTTTTAAATGCGGTTAAGAAATGCAAGATGAAACTACTATTCTCAATGATGTTTCCCACACTGGTTGGTTTTGTTGGGCTCCTGCAGAAATGGCAGTCACAATTTCGGTGTTTTAAGCTTCCAGCAGTGACTCCCCAAGTTGACCTGGATTGATCTTTTTGAGTCTTGTCCGCACTCAGTATTTTAGGGTTGTAAAAAAAGTTGCTTCCCAGTTCTGCTATGTCTTTTAACCGCTGATTATTTGTTATTTAATTTAGTTTCTTTTCCTTCAGAGCGAGCTCGGCCACCAAGTAGCCAGGCACTGACTTGGGACTCGGATGTTTATGGTGCATTTTTAAATGGTAATTCTGACTGCTGCTGACTTAAAAACTTTTCAAAACTCATTCTGGCCAAGGATTTCAGGTTTTTTCCCTCACCCCTGCTAGGGCTCTGACTCTGCACTCTTTGGGTATTGAAGCTGGACTTCCCACAGGATTCAATGGAGTCTCCTGCTACAATGTGGAGTTTCATTTCTGTCTTCTGCTTCCAATTCTACCCTGGAACATTTATCTAGCAATTACTTATTGATTATTAATATAAATGTTTATTATTTTCACCATGACTACTCTATTGTTGCACAGTAACAAAGGAAATGGCCCGATGAACATATAAACTATAAGCAGCTTGCAAAGTTAAACAACATAACTAAGCACCACAGTGACAGAGAGGACATATGCTGGCTCAAGCACCGCAATAGTACGCTGTAGTAACATGGGACATTGTTTTTACATTAGCAAAATCCATCACAACCTGAACCCTGCTCCCTTTTTGTATTTCCAAGTCGCTATTCACAAGTGAGTGACAGGAATGTTCAAGTAAAACCAGTTCATGCTTTCACACCAGGGAGCATCCTCCTTGACTCACAAACTATCTGCAACCAGTCTGGGAGCAATAAGCATTCATATAGGACAATAACTCGTCATTACCCTGAAACTACATTTACAAGTTTGTATTTGTTGTCTAAACTCCTTTGAAAGCAAATACTATATATGCTCAAAAAAACAGAACATTCAAAAAGTTTTGGTTCCCTGACCTCTAACCAATCTTTTTGGTTCTGATAACCTCCTGTGCTACCTTCACCTGATAACAAGTGGTTGATAACAACTTTAGTTATAAGAACATCGAGGGCATAATTTTATGGCCACGCTGCACACGAAAAGCAGTTCGTCGAGGCGCAGCATAGCCATGAGACCCCACTCCCACGATCTACCTGGCGAGCAACGCCTCGCGAGAACGCATTAGATCTCGCGACATGTTGCGATGTAAATCCCGCCCATTGTCGGTGGGATCACCTTTTTGCAAATCTGCATGTTAAGGTGAGGCAGCTAGCCTCACCTTAATGTGCAGTTTCCTGATATACCCGAGGAGTGGGATCAATCTCCTTCGTCACGGAGACGTCAGGTGAGCTGCTTTCAGTACTGGTCTCAACAAACAGGGACCAGATGGCACTTGGGCACTCCTGGGGGGCTCCCAGGGGATTGGAGTCCCCCAGGTGCATGCCCTTTGGGCAATGTGGTACACTTGCCACCTGGCTGACAGCCTGACACTGCCAGCTGGCAGGGACACTGTCAAGGTGCCAGGTTGGCACAGGTTTTGCACTGGTGTGATTGGACCGGCGGGGGGTTGCCGTGCTTGGGTGTTGAGGGGGGGTGTGGGGGACCCCAGGGATCCTCCCACAATGCTTTGGGGCTTGGGGGGGACGGCATCGCATCAGGGCCCTCGGAGATCAGGACGCCATTTTAAAATGGCGCACAGATTTCGCGCTACACTGAGGCATTCCGGCAAGTGGAACTCCTCAATGTGCAAAACAGGGCTAGTTACAGCCTCAGCTCCGCGTTCCCTGCTGAGGCTCCTTATCAAACACAAGGGGCAGTTTATAGCCTTACATTTCTCGGCACTGAGAGCTCCAGGGAACACGTGGCTAAACACACTTGTTAATGTTCCCATTTAGTAAAATCAGGTCCAATATAAGAAATAGGAACAGGGTATGCCATACAGTCCATCGAGTCCAGACTGGTTGATCTAAATATGCCTGGTCTTTGACATCAACTCCACTTTCCTGCCTTGCAGTATAAAATTTAATAGCTATGGTGAAATGCTAAAAAGCTGACACGAAGGGGATTATTTATAGTCATGCTTTCTGCATGGAGCATGTTGCCTGTTAATTGTAGAATGCACTGCATGTTCTTTCATAAATATTAGGCAGATTCTACAACAAGCAGGCAAACCTCTTTACTAGGTGACTGCCTAGTGTAGAAGTTGCAAATTCTCCTCTGGTTTGAAAGCTGAGTTTAGGACACCGATAGTCAACATGTGTGACGTTTTCTGCTTTGCTCACCTGATAGCATTGCCTGATGTTGGGGTAAATTTTCCTCGAGATTGACAGCCTCCTGATGCTTTACCCGAGGAGTTATTCTTCATGTATAAACTAAAAATATCAGGAGGCTGTTTAATCATCACAAACAAATCATGTAACCTCTACACATACACACTTTCAAACAGGAGTCGGAGGAAAGTAATCAGAGTGGAAACTTTTTCTTGTGCAGAAGTGCTGAAGGCCAATTGTAGGCCCACTTCCACAGCCACCATTAAGTGCACCTAATTGTGTACAGACCAGAGATCAGGTCTGAGGCCTTCCTGTTCTGTGTGGCCTGGTACCCATGTTACAAAATGCACTAACCTACTGAACCACAAAGAGACACATGATATAATCACATTAACAGAACTGTTGTTCACATGAAAAAGGAACTAGTCGGTGTCATTTTAATTAGAACATTGCATGGAAACACTGCAATCACATTTACACCATGGTAATATTTTAGCAATGAAAGAACACATGGATTACATTTTCATGATGCAAATAGCATGACCTTCTTGGGTATTTATAAATAGAATTGGAAGCATTCCCAAAATCTTGAAAAGAGGCGAACATAAGAATATAGGAAAACATCATTCAACCATCAAAGTTCAACCACCAGTTCCCTACTTGCCTCATGATAGCTTTCACTCTCATTTTAGAATGTCCTTAACATTTCTGCTACTACTACCACTCATGTTGCAAACTTATTCAAACAAATACCACTTTCAGAAATAAATTTTTCTTAATACCTGGTTTAAAGCGATCACTCAGTAATGCTTCTGATGAAAATGGCTTTAAATAACAGGTGACATTAAGATTGATCATAAAGAGCTTCACAGTTGATTTTTCTTTTCTGGATAGCGAAAGAGTCTGATAACAAAAGTGGGAAAATAAGCTGCAGGAACTATCTGGCATTGTTTGAGTTTTTAGGATGGCAGTTGAATCTAAATTTCAGTGGGGTAATACAAGATCCCTTTGCAGGTTACCAGGGACATGACAATATTACATTAATAGATAAAGCAAAGTCTCAGGCATGTCCATTTCGTGCAGTGTGTGCATTCATTTACCATTCTCTCCCTTTTAAGATTTTAGATAGATGCCAGTCAATTTGTGCTTCACACAGATATGGACACCTAATTGTTTATTAGAGTGTATCCAAGAGGACTGGCCTCCTGCATTAAATGAACTAAAACCAGGGATGGGATTCTCCGTCGGCCGACGCCGGAATCGGGAAACGCGATTGGGCAGAGAATCGGTTCCAACACCAAAATCGTGGTGGCCGTCGGTTTCTCGCCAAATTGGAATTGTCCGGTGCCTCAACAGCAGCGTCAATGTGTTTCAGAACACACGTGCAGTAAAAGCCATTGGCATATCATTAGCTGGCCTGAACCAGTATTCTCCGGGGCCTCCGCGATTCTGCGCCTCCAATGGGCTGAATTCCCGACGGCGAGGTACACTTGTGCTTTTGAAAATCGTGAAACAGGCGCCGTGGCTGCTGAGGGGGAGAGAAGAGGTACGGAAAGTCCAACATCGCCATAGCTTTCTGACAGTCATGCCGCTGGCTTGGTGGGGTCTTCTGCCAGAGCCGGGGGAATAGCGGGGCGTGACCAGGAGGTGGACTATGGAGTCGGGATGGATGGGCATGGAACACCATTGCCATGGCCTGCAAGGCAACCATGCAGCTGCGCATGCTGCTGACTGCCCACTGTGAACTTACGGCCACAGGTCATATGGGTCTCTCCCCAGGGCACCCCTTAGGGGCCCTCTGGCCTCAGCCGACCCATCAGCGGGATTGGTGCATTCCAGTGCCATATTGTTGGCTGGGATGGTGTATGTGGGGAGTGAAGTGTGTATATGTATGCGGCTGCAGCTTGTCAGCCTCCTAAGTATCAATCGCAAATTCGGCAAATCCCACCCCATTTCCCATTGGAATTGATGGTGTTCCACGTAGCGCAGGTGCTAGCCATTCAATGGTCGCTGAATCGGTTCAGGTGCAATGCCAGTTTTGCTATCGTGGAGTTCCATAAATCCCTTCCGTCAACACTTAGCCTCAGGAACGGAGAATCCAGCTGCAGTTCTTTTAACCTTACAACACTGCAAAAGTTCTTCAGGGCAATGTCCTTGCTTCATCGGTGACCTTTCCTGCAACATAAGTTCAAAAATGTGGATTTGTGCTGATGATTGTACAATGTTCAGTTTCATTTGTTACACCTCAGAAAATTAAACAGTCTGTGTCCTCATGCTGGATGACCTGGACAACATTCGGGCTTGGCTAATATGTAACAAGTCTAGAGTAAAGGGTTCACATCAGAAGCATACATGGTGGTGATGTATTATGATGATAGACCACCTGACTGAGAAGAAAGAGAGATCTCAAAGGAGGAGAAGTTCCAACCTCATGTAGAGATCCAAATGAGTACTCATGTAAATAAAAATAATGTTTTTGAGAAACTACAGATTCGAACAGCATACTTTGGGAGAAACTACAGATTCGAACAGCATACTTTGAGATAATCCTCAAAACAGCTTATCTAGACTCTGACCACACATTGAAACAACAAGTACTATTGTCAAATCCACCAACATCAACATTAACTAGAAACTTAGTTGGGCCAGTCACATAAATATTGTGGCTACAAGAAATATATCAGAGGTAGGCTCTTTTGCAGTGAATGATTTATGTTCTGCTCCCCCATGCACTATATGCAGGTCAAGACTGTGATGGCCTTCTTTTCAGCTGCTCGGATGAGTGTAGCTCCAATAACATTGAAGAAGATCAACTTCATCCACATTAAAGCAGCCCACCCACCCCCTTAAACATTCATTGCATGTAGACGGCACAGTGGCTAGCACTGCTGCCTCATGGCGTTGAGGTCCCGGGTCTGATCCCGGATCCGGGTCACTGTCCGTGTGGAGTTTGCACTTTCTCCCCTGTCTGTGTGAGTCTCATCCCCGCAACCCAAAAGGGTATGCAGGGCCACGCTAAATTGCCCCTTAAATGGAAAAAAAATTGGGTGCTCTAAATTTATTTTAAAAAAACATTCACTACATGTACAGGGTAGCAGCAGTGTGTATCATATACAAGGCACTGCAGCAACTCGCCAAGGCGTCTTCAACAGCACCTCCCAAAACTGCTATCTCTATCACCTAGAAGGATAAAGGCAGCAAGCACATGGGAACACTACCACCTGCAGGTTTGCCTCCAACTCACCCATCATTCAAACTTGGAAACATATCCCCGTCCCTTCATCACCTCTGGGTTAAAATCCTGGAAGACCCAATTTAAAAGCACTGGGAGAGGTTCTTCACTGCATAGACTGCAGAAGGTATCGAAGCTGGCTCACCACCCCCTTCTCAAAAGCATTTTGGGGTGGACAATAAATCATTATAATAAATGTAATAAATTCTTAGCAATGTCCACATCACAGGACTGGGTACAAAAAAAATTCATCGTGCAAATTTTCAAGAGTCTACACCACTGAACATTGGATATTTGTCAACCGACAACCCACAACTAAAATCATGACTCCTGATGACAATGAAGGTATCGGGGTGAGGGTGGAATACTTGGGCTGCATTATTCTTTCCAGAGATCAGCAGGAAAAATTCACTTCTGTTTGTGACTTCACATACATACATTGCCAATTGGATTTTCACTCACCTGAAGATGGGCCCCATAACCTGCTATTAATTTAGGGACTCCATGCATCCCATTGTGACTCGGTTCTATCCTTCTAGAGGCCAGTATGCCTTATCTCACTGACTTTCAATGTTACATGCGGTCCTTTATGGGCTAGGAAATTGGGAGTTCTTACACCCTCATCCACTCCCTTCATGCAAGTAGTCATGTAAAGAGTGGGTGGAGGTCCTGTCCCTTAATTGCACAGTCAAGTGGCCTTCCACCTTTTCCCTATGGTATTCCACAAGATATCAAGTGAACTGCGGCAGCAGCATAGCAAACTGCCCGAGAGAATTTGTTTTTGGAGAGTATCATTCTAATTTATATTGATTTTTAAAAGGTACACCTAGCATGAAATTTGCTTCATAAATTCTTGCACCGACTGACATGATTTCCATGAAAGGTCCCTGGAAAATGAAATGATAATAGTTATTTAATCAAGGTAATAATAATAATAGCTTATTGTCACAAGTAGGCTTCAATGAAGTTACTGTGAAAAGCCCTTAGTCACCACATTCCAGTGCCTGTTCGGGGAGGCTGGTAAGGGAATTGAACCCACGCTGCTGGCCTCGTTCTGCATTACAAACTAGCTATTTAGCCCAGTGTGCTAAACCAGCCCCAGGTGTTCATGTGACATTAGAATCTAGCATTGTTTATTCCCATTGAATAATTCAGAGGATTAGTTTTGTGCCTTTAAGCAAAGCTGGTATTTCTGTTTTTCTTTATTACTCTCTTCCTCAGTCATTGCAGATTCATGGGGTCTATTTTAACTCTGTGTAGGACAGTGGTTTTTGAGTGAGTCTCACCTGTGCTCTCACTTAGTTCTCAGTACGGGCAACTCTCAGATACCTTGATTGTTTGGTCACGGTGAGCCGATTCCGTCTCTGCTCAATGCACATACATGTGACCCTCTCATTGCTCATAAAAGCAATGTTTTACTTGCTCAGTCCAAGGTTATTGTAACTAATTTATAGCACAACTGAGATCAGCTAGCTGAGAGCAGGTATGGGAGTTTGGTAGTAATCTAAAGGCAGGATTAATAATCAATTGGTTGGCCACGCAAGGGCTTTAATTGACCTAAGGGCGAGTGGGTCACCCTCGACCTAACCAGCTAATGCTAAAAATAACATGGAATTTTAGTATCAACCAATCAGATCAGTTGAAAGATTGGATAACAGTAGGTCAGGATCAAAGAGGTTATCATACTGGGATTGAAGGTTGTCAGAAATAGGCAGAGAGGAGAATAAGGATGAATAGCCTCATCAACAAGTCCTGCCATCTTCAAAGGTTTGTGTACGTGAATCCCCAGCTCTCCTGGCCCTGGACTCCTTTTAAAATGGTGCGATCTAGTTCATATTACCTCAGTACTCTTAATCCCAATTGAGTCTTGGTGAGAATTCATTAAGTAGGTTTTGTTTGGGTATTGCTGTCACTATATGTGTAGAATTAACAGGATTTGAAAATACAAGAGTGAGTGTCACTGGAATGGTGATGTGCTTTACTTAATCCTTTAAAATTTCATACGGCAGTCTACTTCTTCGATGTGTGATTCAGATCATTGGCCTTTTGGGTGGTAGCCTAATGATGTTCTGTAACTTGGAAAGCATGTAGATGAATGGTGAGAGAGCCCTCACCATTGGGATCGGAACAGGCAGCATCAACTGAATACTGTGAGATGTGAAATTAATAATTAATAAGAGACGAATACATTGAAACCCGAGATGGAAGACAGTCAGTCAGTTCTGTTACACTTCAGAATTCACCTTCCTGTACCTATTCCTGCAAACCATATTTTCATGCATTTCATTTTTAAAAATTGATTGGAGTCTGTATTGCTTATTAATTGCAATAGACAGGAAAGTGTCAAAGCAACAATATAGGCAAGAAACTACTCATCAGTTATAGCAGATGAATATATAACATGTTCATATGATATCTTTCTGTCAGTTACTTAAAAGTTATTTATTTAAAATAGTTAAATCAACAAAGGTAGCAATGCATAGAAGTCACTAAAGGGAAACGGGCCATTCAGCACAGCTAGTCTGGTCTGGATTTGACCTCCATGACAGTAAATATTCAATTCAGATAGCCCTTTGTCTATCAACAGTGACAAATTGTCTTATAAAGGTAGGGTGCACTGCTGATTGAGACTCATTTAGCGGAATGTCATATAAAAAGATCATGAACTTAAATTACGGAAGCATCACAAAAGGTCACAGATCTAAAAATGCTATCACTCTGCTTCTCTCTCCACAGATGCTACCAATAGACCTATTAAGTATCTTGTGAAGAAAATGTTATTACTTTAATATTTCTGGGATTTATTGTTTTATTCCGTGTAGCATTCTTGTGTGTGTAACTAATTTAATTAAACTGAAGACAGTTGGGCTGCAAGAGTTAGAACAGAAAGGGTCTAGGTGTGAAAGACAGGTATTTAAAATGAAATAAGTTGGATGTTCTACAGGTAAATAAGAAATTTGCATTTGGAGATAAAAAAAAGTTTGTTATGTTCAGTTGTTAAATTTCAAAGGTAATTAAAAAGAGATTTACAACTGAAAAGGACAAAAACAAGTAATCCAATGCTATTGGGCGCAATCTAATGAAAATGCTTGTAAATGTCATTTGTGGGGGTTTTGCTGGAAGTTTCCTGTAGGTGAGTTCCCCACCTCTATCTAACCACACTTAGTCATTTTATTGGGCCCTGGGGTGTTGCTCCCTGGTCAGGCCCATACTTTGAATTGTTTCCATCCCTGGGGAGCTGAACTCACTGGCCAGACCAACTCGTCAAAGATTGGGCCACCATTTTGAAAGGGTGCCTCGATCTCTAACTTTTCTAGAGGGTCCCCCATACTCCCCATCCATGGGCAATGTCAACTCCCAAACACATGGGCATTACCCCATACCCCCCCAGATGAGAACACCCCACTATTGGGCCGCTGAGGGCCCCCATTTTCAGGCCATCCCACATGGCCTTTCAGGCCCCTCCTTCCCGGACCCCACTCTTCACCCTCCAACCTTCCAGAGGCCCCTTCGTAGCCAACCTTCAACCCCCCCCCCCCTTCCCCACCCTTCACACGCCCCTCAACCCTCCTTTCCTGGGCATGGCCCCCCTCAGGCCCTGATCCCTGGCAGTGTCATCCTGGCATCTGAGCATGCCATCGTGGCAGTGCCAAGGTGCCCAGGTGCCAGAGGGAGAGCCAGGGTGTCACCTTGCCCTGACCCTAACCACCTGGTGATCTCCAACGCCTGGGAGACCCCCTAGATGCTGTGACACCTGGCCTACGTCTGTGTGGACCAGTACTAATCTGTGCCCCCGTAATCGCTCGCAGTGGTGCCAGTTTGATCACGGGAGGCCATTTGCCAGGGGGTCCTTCCCGTTAACGATATGGATATTGTCCTTAATTGGTGATTATTGGTTTCCCACCATGTCGAGGCAGGAGCTGGATCTGGCCAACGAGGGCGGGTCCTCGTGCTACCCAGATTGAGGGTCTGCGCCCCTTCTTGAATGTAATCAAATGGATGGTCCCCCAAAACTGAAACTGATGCCCCGGTATTAACACCCATCTTCAAGGGTCTTCCATTCACTTGCAGAATTATTTCAGTTGGGGCTGTCTTATTTACTTTGACTACATTCAGATGGTAGATCTCGTGGTCGTCCTCAGAGCTCTTCTCCATTTGATTCAGTGCTACCGTGGATTGCTGTTTTTTTTCATTGGCTCGCTCTGCCTCATGTGGCAATGTGCCTGGATATGGCCTCTTTGATTGCAACAAAAACAGACAACCTGGTGACAAAGGCAAGCTTCCTGGGGTGGTCTCCCCTACAACGACAGCAATTCACCTCTGTCTTGGGCTGACCACCCATTCTTTTCCTGGTTTACAGACTTCAATCCGGTCCTAACGATCGTGTCTGGTTCTCTGCTGTGCCTGTTGATCTCATCACGTGCCTCCCGGCCATACTGCTCCACAGCAGATTCACTTCCCTTCTGGAACACTTTGGAGCTCAGGTGCAACTTTTTCGGTGCACTCCATCACTTGAGCTATCTTGATTGCTTTGTCTAACGTGATTTTCGTTTCAGCCAGGAGTTCTTTCTGGATGCTGAAGTTGTTAATGCCGTACACTAATCGGTAGCGCAGTATATCGCTGAGCGCTGCACCAAACTTGCAATGCTCAGCCATTTGGCGGAGCCTGGCTATGAAGGCAGAGATGGAATCTTATGTATTTCATAGAATTTACAGTGCAGAAGGAGGCCATTCGGCCCATCGAGTCTGCACCGACTCTTGGAAAGAGCACCCGACCCAAGGTCAACACCTACACCCTATCCCCATAACCCAGTAACCCCACACAACACTAAGGGCGATTTTGGACACTAAGGGCAATTTAGCATGGCCAATCCACCTAACCTGCACATCTTTGGACTGTGGGAGGAAACCAGAGCACCCGGAGGAAACCCACACACACACGGGGAGAATCTTCTGGATCTCCAGCAACAGAGTTGAATTTCTATCACTGCAGGATGATCGAGGGCCTGGGGTTAAAATATTCTTTGATCAATGTGACGAACTGGTCGAAGGCTTTTGAGTTGGGAGGCTCCAGGCACGTAAGATTTCTTATCAGGTTATAGGATTTAAAGCCCACAAACCGTCAAAAGTTTCACCTTCTTCTTGTCTTCTCTTCCTATTTCATAAACCATGAAGAAATAGCGGAGCCATTCAGCGTGCTGGCTCCAGTCTCTGGCCCCCTGGTTGACCTTTGGGTCTAACTTTCTGAAAATTGACATTTTCACTCAGTTTTTGGGTGCTGCCAACTTGAAAGAGAGTTAAGTGCTGTCCGACTGCTCATTTAACATGCAGATACTGATTGTGGACTCTAACGTGAAGTTTCTTTCTCGGAGCAACGGCTTGTGCACAGCATCGCTGAGTATTCCACATACTATGCAATCTCTTACCAGTTAACCCGTGAGAATACCGAACACACACTCACCAAAATTTTCAAAGCTAAGGCATACGATTGTACCGACTCGTCAAGTTTCTGGTTAGTGGTGTTAAAAATGTGTCTGTCCAAGATGACATTTCTTACGGGCATGCATATCTGTTTGAATTTTTTTAATAGTACCTCAGGGACATCTTGGTCTTCCTCCCATGGAAGTCAATTCAGATTTTTCAACCACCTTCGGGTCCACTAGGTTCAACAGTGTGTATGTTTGTACCTTCTTTGGTTTATCAGAGAGACTGGCATAACAATAGAGGCCATTCTTGAAAAAATTTCTTCCAGTTATCAGCAATGTTTTCGTCGAAGATGAATGAGTGGACGCGGTGAAGGCCTTTACCATCTTGGCCAGCTCCTGACACCATGTAACGTTGCTGAGTTGTATGAAAATGATGACAAAGGAGTAACAACTTAAACAGTTTACTTTGAGTTCTTTAGCAGCTCTTACATGCTGAGTGTGTAGCCATGCTGGGGAGAACTCCCGCACTACTGACATGTCACTTCCTGTGTACAGATCATCACAATATACACATGTCTAATGATAATGATCAAATGACCTGTTTGGTATCCACATGCTCTGTGGCAGAGCTAGGTTTGGTCAATGGGCAGTGGGATAACTTTGAGATTTGCCTGACTTGGAAAGGAACCAAGTTGGGGAGTGGGGAATACTGTTACTCTTAATCAAAAGATGCTGCAGAAAAGTATGTCGTACATTTTTTCTTCTAACTTTCATTGTCTTTAACATAACTCTATGAAACTTAATCTATCACTGTTTTTCCCATTTTACGCAGGACCCACTGTAACCTTTTGACTCAACTTACTGTCTAATTTGATATCACCGGTTTGCATTCAGTTGATGGGGGTGCGTTTTACAAACATTTCCTAGCCCTATTGAAGCTTGCCTGCTGCCAGCGTGCAGGCACACCACCCCCGATTTCCTGATCAGCACTCCTGGTGGGCGAGATCTCCTGTCACCAAGGATTACTCAGAAAAATAACATTCCTAGTTCATAATCAATACAAAGATAACAATCTGTGCTGAACTTGACTCAGTTTTTCCCCCTCACTCTCCCAACAAATACAAAATGTTTTCTTTCATTAAACCAGCTTCTTATCCATTTTCAGATATTACCCCAAATTGACAAGCTTAAAGTGAATGAAGCAGCTTGAGGGCCTGAGTTGAAGGCAATCTGGATTCTCAGGTACATTACACCAGAAGGTTTACCTCAGTGCTCCTTCAAAACAATACCAATTTAGTAAGTGATTGAGTGAGATGTAGGTTATCAGGAAGTTAGGATATGTATTGATGAAATAGTGGTGGAGGTATTTGAAGTAAATTAGAGATTTTTAAGGAGTCAGTTATATTCCGAACTCTGGACAATTAAAATGCACTTTACTGGAACTTGATTACATAGTACATCTTGTAACTTGGTTACAACCAATGATTACTAATGAATGCAAACAACCCAGGTTTGCCCCCTTTTGCCAAATATAAAATGAAGGCCAGATAAATATTTTTTGTAAATATTTTTATTCAGAAAGGTTTTTCATTATAACTAGGTAAAGCAAAACAATAACATACAGCAAATACCATTTCAAAATGAACCCGCCCACATCTAATGCCCCCCACCCCAACCCCTCATAAACAAACTGCACAACAACTGATGGTGACTATCTCCCTGAAAAAGAAATTGAAAGGCTGCCACCTCAAGTCGAACCCTTCCACACACCCCTCACGGTGAATTGACCTTCTCAAGATACAAAAATTCCATTAGATCACTCAGCCAGGCAGAGACACTGGGTGGTACTGGGGACCTCCGCTTGAGCAGAACTCGCCTCCATGCTATTAATGGGGCAAATGCGAGGACATCTACCTTCAACCCCCATCAGGAACATCAGCGAGTCCGATACACCAAAAATGGCTACCAATGGGCATGGCTCCAGCTAAATACCCAGAATCCATGACATGGTGCTGAAAAAGGAGGCCCAGAAGCTCACAAGTTTAGGGCAAGACCAAACCATTTGTGAGTGGCATTCTCTAGTCCCTCAGTTCAACGATCACACCTATCCTCCACCCCTGAGAAGAAACCACTCACCATGCCCTGGTAAAGTGCGTCCTGTGCACCACCTTCAACTGAATCAAGCTGAGCCTAGGACAAGAGGAAGTGGAGTTGACCCTGTGAAGAGCCTCACTCCACCCCCCCCCCCCCCTCCCCATCAGAAACAAGACCTAGCTCACCCTCCCACTTTCTCTTTACTTCCTCCAATGAAGCCTGTTCCATTGACAGGACCAGGCCTTAGATATCCAAAATCGGCCCCTCACCGAACTCGGCCAGGGACAGGGGCCCTATCCAAGAGCAAGGGTGATGGTGCCAGGGAAACTGTAAGGATCTCCTTGAGCAAAAAGGCACAAACCTGCAAGTATCTAAATACATTAGTTCTCGAGAACTGTAAGTTATCCAACAACTCATCCTTACTACCAACCCTACCTTCAATAAACATGTCCCCAAACCTCACCAACCCCTCCATTTCCTGCGCCCTAATCGACAAGTCCAAGCCAGATGGCACAAATAAATGATTCCTGCAGATCGGAGCAAATATTGACATGGAGCCCAACTTAAAATGCTGCCTAAACTGCCTCCAAATCCTCAGTGGCTACCTCAACCGGGCTTGATGTATATTTTGTAGGAGAAAAGGGAAGCGTGGCAGTGACCAGGGCCATCAAACCCGCACCTCTACACCAGTCCACCTCCACCAACCCCCATTTAGGATTTGGATCTTTAAACCACCCTCACACCTTTTCAATACTTGCAGTGCAATAATAAATTAACAAATTAGGTAGCGCCAAACCCCCCAACTGCCTGTCTCTCTTTAAAAATGTCCTACCAATCCGTGGGGTCTTGCCCACCCAAATAAAGGAGGATACCATTATGTTGACCCTACAAAAGAAAGATTTGGGGAGAAAAATTGGGAGACACTGAAATAAAACAAAAAGCTCGGAGGACGTTCAGTTTTGCAGTCTGCACCTTGCCCGCCAAGGTCAGAGGGAGGTCATCCCACTTTTTCAAGTCGGCCTTAACCCAGTTCACCAGACCTTCAAAGATTGTGAAGTGAGGCCCAATCGTGGGCCACCCGGATTGCAGATAACTGAAGCTAGTCCTTCCCAGGTGAAACGGCAACTTCCCCAGATCAGCTCCCCTCCCTGGGGGAGTTATCGGAAATTATTCACTTGTGTCCAGATTTCATTTATAATTTGAGAAGGAGCCAAAACTCCTAAGTATCTTCATTATCTCCTCTACATTGGAAATGGGTTCATAATATGCAGAAGCAGATCATCCGCATATAAAGGCACCCTATGCTCCCTCTCGGCACGCTCTATTCCCCTCCACCCAGTGGACAACCTCAGCGCAATGGCCAGAAGCTCGATTTCCAAGGCACACAAAAGTGGAGACAATGGAAACCCTGGCTCGTACCTCTGTTCAACTGGAAGTAACCTGAGCTCAGGCTATTCGTACACACACTTGCAGTGGGGTCCTGTACAAAAGCTGAATCCATGATATAACGATGTTTAACAATATGTAACAATCGGCGAATGTTGGCCAATACCTACCGGCCCTTGACAAAATCAGTCTGCTCCTCCAAAATCACCCCTGGAAATCACGCCTCAACCCTTGCGCTAAAAGATGACTGGCCTTCTCCCTATATTCATAAAAGGTCCCCCTCATGCGCCGCAGCTAGTTCACTGCTTTGTCTGTCAAAAGCAGCTCATAATCCATCTGCAATTTCTTCCTACTCACCAACAGCTCTGGTGTCAGGGCAATCTCGAGAATGGAATCCCCCAGCCTCTGCCTCACCACCCTTCCAGATTTATCCTTATTCCCCTTGTAGGAGATTATCTCTCCCCTGATGACCACTTTCAGAGCCTCCCGCAGCGTGGAAAGTAAAACCGCCTCGTTCTTATTGAACTCGATGTACTCCCCAATGGCGAAGGACACATGCTCACAGAATCTCTTGCTCACCAGCAACACCATATCCAATCTCCACGGGGGCATTGAGAACGGCCCAGCTCCAATATTGAGTCCACAAAATGCGGTGCATGATCCAAAATCCTGATTGTCGAGTACCCCACCCTCGTCACCCCAGGAAGAAGAGACCTACCCACCACAAAGAAGTCAATCTGGGAGTAGATGTGAGAAAAAAAAGAAAACTCCTATCTCTCCCCAAGATGGCCGCCAAACCTATCATCAGACCAGATCAAAGAGAAGGGGCGGGATTCTCCACTCCCACGCCGAAGTGGCCGTGCCGTCGTGAACGCCGTCGAGGTTCACAACGGCGCGGAACGGCCCCGGTCCCGACCGATTCAGGCCCTGACAATGGGCCAGTATCGGGGCCGCGTCATCTACGCGCGCCAGGCCTTGTCGCGCGCGTAAAAGCGGCGCCGCTTAGATGACGCGGCCGGCGCCGCATAACGTACATCATCTGCGCATGCGCGGGTTGGCCGGCGCCAACCCGCACATGCGTGGTTGCCGTCCGCTCTAAGTCCGCCCCGCAAGAAGATGGCGGACGGATCTTGCGGGGCCGCGGAAGGAAGGAGGTCCTCCTTCAGAGAGGACGGCCCGACGATCGGTGGGTACCGATCGTGGGCCACCCCACATTCCAGGTGAAGCCCGGTGCAGGATCCCCCCTCGCCCCCCCACAGGCCCCCCCCCACAGCGTTCACGCACCGCCCACGACTGCAGCGACTAGGTGTGGACGGCGCCGGGGGGAACCCGCCGTTTTGGCCTGGCCACTCGGCCCATCCGGGCCTGAGAATAGCGGGGGTGCCGGAGAATCGCCATTTTGGGTGTCTCCGGCCTGCGGCCCGCGAAACTCGACCAGGCCGTTCCCGCCGCTTGGGAGAATCGCGGGAGGGCGTCGGACCGGCGTCCCGGGAAATGTTGGCGGCCCAGGCCATTCTCCCAACCGGCGCGGGAGTGGAGAATCGTGCCCAAGGTATAGTCACAGTCAGCAGTCTACTCCTCCCCCATCCCCTAGCAATACCACATCCCAATGAACAAATAATCAAAAGGAGAACAAAGTCACCCCCACAGCCAACCCCAAACAAAACAACAAAAATCCTGAGCTCATTACTTTAAAAAAAACCTTAAAGTAATGAGCTGCAGATAGCCCTACTACCGGATCCGCTCTGCAGGGTGCTCAACTAGCTCAGAGCAAAAACAGAAAAGTATCAGACTGACAACCAGCCGCCCATCCACATTCAACTTTCCAACTTTATTACAAAAATGAGCGAGGAAAGAAGAAAATCAACATCCATCCCACAAACAACCCCAAAAACACAAAGTGCAAACTCCAAACATGCCCAGCAAACCCCCCAGCACATCCCCATAATCACATGTCCTCATCCACAATACAAAGATCTCATAATGCAAATGCAATTAACAATTAGTTCGCCCCGAACTCATGCATCTTTACAAACTTGCCCGTTTGTCACTCAAGGGCATGCAGGTTATACCACCCCGAATCGCACGTTACTCTTGTACAGCGCAGCTTGGCCGTGTTGAATGCCGCATGCCTTCTAGCCAGTTCTGCTCGCACGTCTTGATATATCCCGATGGCGTGGCCCTCCCACCTATAGTCTCGATGGTCCTTTGCCCACCTCAGGACCCGTTCTTTCTCTTGGTAACTGTGGAAATGACTATGATCACCCGTGGTTCCCCAGATCGGGATTTCCGCCTGAGTGATCGATCGGGTAGATCCAATTCGGGAAGGGATGGCAATCCCCCTTCCGCCACCATCTTTCCAAACATCTGCTGCTTGGGTGTCCCAGGTGACATGGTGCTGCCCTGTTCTGCCCACTGCCCACCAGAAGCTCCAGGGACAGGAGGCAGGGAGTCTGAGGTGGTGTGGTATTCCAACACCTCCCCTGCAGGAGTCACCGGCACAGGCCCCATCACCTCCTCCTCCCTCGGGTGCCTGATGGCTCCTGGGCTACTCCGTGGGACCGGGGTGCGAGGTGAGCTATCCACCTGGCGCTGCCAGTCCTGGAGGCCCACTGGCGTCTCGACCAGGGTCTGCTCGCAGCAATGGAGCACAGGGAGTGGACCACCACTGTCTGGGACTGCATCACATCACCCATTGAATGTGCCACCACGTTCTGGGTCTGTGCCACATCAGCCAGTGACTACCCCATCTTCCACTGGGACTGGGCCACTTCTAACTGTGACTTTGCCAGCACCTAGGCAATGTCGCCAATCTCTCAGCCATGGCCCGATGTGACTGGGCCACATTTATGAGCGCCGCTCCAATGTTCAGGTGGCTCTGGCACATATAACTGCCTATGAGAGAGCATCCCTGTCCTGGGCCTCGCCCACCGGCTGCACAGATTGCCCGAGGCCTGGGACATGCTCACCCATAGCTGAAACCCTCTTCCCCCAAGGCCTCCACTGTGGATGACACCTGTGCAGTGTTGGCCTGTGTCGCAAGCATGATCGGCACCATCTCCTGCTCCTGCAGGCGGTTGGACTCCTCCACTTGGGGCTGCAAGTGCTGGATGCTTGCCCACATCCCTTCATGTAATCCCTGGCTTTGCGACTGCATCTCAACAATCGATGGGACTCCCATTCCAGAAGCCTGAAAGCCATCTGGATGGCAGCTGGTTCTTGGGGTCGGCCTGCCCTCCAACCGTCCACCCCCTCGGGAGTTCCTACCTCCACCTGCTGTACCGGGTCAGCTGCGTTGTGCGCACTAGATAGTGTCCGAGGAGTCTCTTCACTAACATGTCCAACCGAGGTGAGTGTCTCTGGGGTGGTGGCGGATGTTGGAGACAGCTGTGATGGGAAATCTGTGTCACCCTCGGACTCGAGCTCTGGGGTGTCTTGGGTCTTTGGTCTATGGCTTATGTCCTTGTTGCTGGTCAGCACCTGCCTCTCTGGCTGTGGCTGGGGACAGGGGACGCAAGAAGGGCCCGCTCCATCACCAACAGCTCCTGCAGGACACAAGACAAGACACATGAATAGAGTGTGGGCCGGCGATGTGTGGGGGTGGTGTGAGAGTGGTGTGAGGGCGCTGTGAGGGTGGTGTGGGGATGAGGGTGGTCTTGGGGGGATGGCGTTGACACACATGTCATGGGGAACCGCAACTCAGTAGGGTCTCACTTCCTTGCCCGACGCCGATTTCCACCCCGGCGACTGCCCGTTCCTCGTGCTCGCTGACCTCGTCCAGTGCCATCTGCTCTGCTGCGGTGAGGGGCTACAGCTCAGGCAGTCCCCCTCCAGTCCTTTCCTGCTCCCGGCGGTTATGGGCGGCCCTCTCCTAGGGGTGGGAGAAGGTGGCAGAATCAGAAAATGCAGAGTGTCCGATGCATGCAGCCCAGGGAATGGGTAGCTGGGGGCTTCAGTGACCAGTGCACCTGGCCATGGCGGCTGGTATGGGTACCAGCATGTGGTGCAGTGTAGGGTCCGGCTGCCCTGCAAGTCGAGGGAGATAGTGTTACAGGCGTGTGGGACCGGGGTTGGTGCCAGGGGCAGGGTGCTGCCTACTGATCTTGGCTGCCCTGAGGAAGTTGTGTAGTTTCTTATGGCACTGCTTAGAGGTGCAGAAGGTGTTGCTCATGCCACTTACAGCCTCTGCCATCTGCACCCAGGTATAGCAAACAGCCTCATTCTTAGGCTGGGGTACAGGGTCGCCCGCCTCTCCTCCACGGAGTCTATCAGGGTCTTAAGCTCAGCTTCTGTAAAGCAGGGTGCCGCTCCCCTTGCTGCCATCTTGTTGGCTGAGATGGTATGTGTGGGGACTGAAGTGTGTATACACGGCCGCAGCTTATCAGCCGCATATACACGCCGAATCCTGCACCGTGTCTCATTGGAATCCATTGTGTTCCATGTGGTGCCGGTGTGAGCCCCTTAACGGTCGGTGAATCGGCGCCAGGTTTGCTGTCGTAGAAGTCCACGAATCCTGCCCGGTACCAACACTTAGTCTCAGGAACAGAGAATTCCGCTGCAGATGTTTGCTGTGCTTTTAAAAACTTTATAGCACCCCTCCATGCTAACTAAACAGAGTGAAAAGCAAATTACTGTAGATGCTGGATTCTGAAACAAGAACAGAAAATTCTGGAAAACCTCAGCAGGTCTGATAGTATTTGGAGCGAGAACAGTGCTAACGTTTCGAGCCTGGATGAATCTTCTTCAGAGCTCAGTCGAAATAAGTGGGAAAATGGGCTTCATTTTTTTTTTTAAAAGATGGACTTTTGGGGCTAGACCTACATTTTATATATTCCCAAATAGATTGATCAAAACCAATCTTTCGAAACATGAGTGTATAACAATGTTGAGACAGTCCTACCACAACAATAGTATATTAGTGAAGAAGCTTGCCCTCTAAGAGTGAAGGAACTAAGCCACAATGAGCAGACCACATGAATAGAGGCTTGTTCTTAGCCTGTGTGATGATCACAATATCAATTATATTCTTGGCAAGGCTATTAGTGCAATCTATCGAGTGCTCATCAGTCACCGAACAGAAGTTTATTACTACCATGTTGCAATTGGAGTACAGGAGATAACTATTAATGGGATTCCTTGATTAGTTATTCCTGTACTAATCACTCTAAATTCTCAAGGGTCCTTTTTCTTTCCAACTTTCCTCGTCTCCTGAAGCTGCTGGCTCAACAATCAGTGCATTTCTCCAGCATTTCTCCCAAATGAATGTTTCTCACATATGGCAGCAGCGGTGAGCGCTGACATGTTATCTGATCTGGGAGGATCTCAGTTAAACCTAAATGTTGCCCTCAAGAGATGTCAATAGATGTTCCCTTTTTATGTTTAATTCACTGAACAGAGACGAGGAGCAAGAATTCCAACTTATTTTCATCCCTTCTCGAGGTCATTTGTAGCTCTTGCTGAGATCTTATTACCTATTGGAAATGTACTAATTTACAACATCAGACTGGTCTGCTTAAAGCCCTAATACAGACAGAAATAGAACCAGGTAGAGTAAGCCCTTACAATATATGTAAACATAATGTATGCATGTGTACACAGGCATCATCTATACATTGTAACGAGTCCCATTTTGAGCACATATAGAGGGACCTTTCTTGGCACGACCCCACTATCAAATGAGACTGTTGTTTTTCTGGCCTCGGTTGGGAATGCCCCCAATTCCACCCTTACCTCCTTTAAAGGTGGGGGTGGCATTTTAAAATGCCGCCATGTTCTCCCCACCACGGCCTCCAGACCCCCACTGCCCCAACAGATCTCTTAGGGGAGAGTCGATCCACCTCTACCCCGCCTCTTAAAGGCAGGGCACCCTGGGCCTGACCCCTGGCATGAGCAAACTGATGCCTGGGCACCTTGGCTCTGCCAAACTGGCACACTGTAAGTGCCCCTGCCAGCCCAGCACCCCATCAGTGCCAGGGTGGCACTGGCAGGGTGCCCAGGTGGTAGCACCAGGGTGCCAGGTTGGTAGTGCCAAGGTGCCCAGGTGCCAGCAGAAGTGCCAGGGTACCATCCTGCCCAGAGCCTTCGATGGCCTGGGAGACACCCACCCCCTCCCCCCCGCCCCTGGTGCCGTTACGCCTGGTCCACGTAGACCAGTTATAAATGCCGCATGGCAAGGGCTCCCAGGCGTGGGTGTTCGATCCCAGGTCTCTGGAGAATCAGGCGCAAACATATTTAAATAAACTTAATGGCTCACTTAAGTATGCTAATCTGTATCTCGCCCAGTAAGTGCGAGATCAAGGTCACAACGTCTTGTGAGATCTTGTTAGATCTTGCGAGGTGTTCCAAGTGTCGCAAATCATGCGAGAGGCCTCTCGTGAAGTTTTTCGGCCTCGCCGTGTTACCGGGTCGGGAGTGACAAAGCCACTCGATCACGCCCTACATATGACACGATGCAAGAAAATCTGCAATTCTTCTATATTCTCTTTTATACTGCATAGAGCTTTTCAACTGAAAAGCACTTACCTTGCTCAAAAGTTCTAAGTCACCAATGTTGTCATCACTGTGACTACCACCACTGCCACCAAAAAATAACTAATATTTATAGTGTCTTTAACATAATAATTTTATTATGAAACAAAATATGACACCAAGTCACATAAGGTGATTTATTAGGTCTGATGACCAAAATATTGAAAAGAGATATCCAGGATTAAATATAATGAACAGCAGAGAAATAGCCCCTTCGGCCCATCCTATCCATGCCAGTGCTAATCGTCTACTCAAGGTTCCTTCCATCTTTACTCATATAAATCTATCATTATGGCTCTGTTCCCATCTCCCTTAGCGTCGCTTTAAATGCATCTATATTACTCTCTTCAACCACTCCTTTTGGTTATGAGTTTCACATTGCTCTTTGGGGAAACAAGTTTTTTCTGAATTCCCTGTTGGATTTCTTGATGGTTATCTCATATTAATAGGTTTTAAGGACTGGGTTAAAGGAGGAAAGTGGGGAGAAATGAAAAGAGAGTAGCCCAGAGCTTAGGGCCTGGGCAATTGAAAACATGGTCCAGGGTCCCAGGTTCGATTCCGGCTTGGGCCACTGTCTGTGTGGAGTCTGCACAATTCCCCCTGCGTCTGTGTGAGTTTCATCCAGGTGCTCCGGTTTCCTCCCACAGTCCAAAGATGTGCAAGTTAGGTGGATTGGCCATGCTAAATTGCCCTTAGTGTCCAAAGAGGTTAAGTGGGGTTACTGGGTTACGAGGATAGGATGGAGGTGTGGGCTTAAGTAGGGTGCTCTTTCCAAGGGCCGGTGCAGACTCGAATGGGCCAAATGGCCTCCTTCTGCACTGTAAATTATATGATTCTATGGCTCACCAATGGTGGAACAATAAAAATTGGGTGTTTCAGATATCTTGTAAGGTGTGGGTCTTAAAGATATTATGGAGATAGGGACAGGCAAAGCCATGAAGGGAATTAAAAGCAAGTAGGAGAAATTTTAAATCGGGGCGTTGTTGGAACAGGAGCCAATTAAGTCAACGAGCACAGGGGTAATGGAGGAATGGGACTTGCTATAGGTTGAGACATGGGGAGCAGAAGTTTGGATGACCTCAGGGTAGACTGCGAGAGACCAGCCAGGAGTTTGTCAGAATAGTGGAGTTGTGTCAAGGTCTCTTTAAATCACCGTTTCACAGAAAGGAGTTTGAAAAAGAGCTAATTCAAATGGTGGATTCTGTAAAAAATAGTGTATTCAGTCAAATTTAGACAAAAAGGCTAGGATGAAAGGCAGTGAAGATACTAATGAGCTGGTGTTGGTATTTTTGTTCCCTTTGATTAGAAAAATTGGCAATTTGTTAGACTATCTTAGCAATCAGAAAACATGTCACACCTTTTGTATTAGAACGTCATTTCGTATTGCTTCTTGGGATGTGAGTGTCACTAGCCAGGCCAGCATTTATTACCCATCTCTAATTGCCCTTGAGAAGGTGGTGGTGAGCTGTCTTCTGGATTTGATACAGTCCATGTGGTGTATGTACACTCTGAATGTAGTTTCAAATCAGAATAATGAGTGGAGGGGAATTTGTAGCTGTGTGTTCCCATGCATTTGCTGCCCTTATCCTTCTAGGTGGTAGAGGTTATGGGTTTGGAAGGTGCTATCACAGGCGCTTTGGCCAGTTGCTACAATGCGTCTTGTAGATACACACTGCACTCTTTGGGATGGGAACAAAAGAGATTAAGACAGTGACTGGGACATAGACTGCCAGAGTGCCAGTGGTGTTTGCTTAAACAATCAGGCTTCAAAGACAATCATGTTTTAAATCTGAAATCTGAGAGAATTTTTGGGAAGAGGTTAGAAATGTTGGCAAATAGTAAGGAACAACTACCTTTGAGTCAACTAAGCCCGATATTGAGTAGCATGATGTATTCTATATTTTATATAATTAAACAAAGGTAAATTGTATGGATTAATTTAGGTGAAGTGTTGTTGTTCTACATGCGCAGCAACTGTGAAATAAAGAAACTCATTAAGTGGTTTGCTTAGTCCACTTTTAGAGAAATTGAAAATGTGTACATAAGACCATTGTAAGGGCCCTCCCTGATGAAAGGACTCTTCCTGATGATTCCCTTATTTCCTATTTCTTTTACTTTGTTGTTATCATTTTGATCCATGGATATACCTTTAAGTCGAGCAGAGGAAGTGAGGAACTCAAATGTTTCAAAATAGTACACTGTGCTCTGAAGATTTAGATTTTGAACAGAAGAACTCAGACTTTATGGCACCTGAGAGATAAGAGGAATTTGGTTCTATTGGTTGACTGGTAGCCAATAGATTGGCTAAGGACCGTATCCTGCCCGGCAAAAGATAATGATTGGGTTCAGAGGGCCCAGAAAGAGAAAACAAATCTCCTGGATGCTGAGAGAAGAAGCTGTGAGTTTCTCTCTCTCTCTCGCTCTCTCAGATGTCTCCTGCCTGCTGTTTCTGAAATCTTGAGATCCTGATAAATCTACAGTGAAAATTCTTGCCGACTAAAAGCAAGAACATCCAGAGACTTATATCCTTTTACTTTTCGTATTATTCTTTTTTTGCATCCTCTTTCCCCTCTGGGTTTATCTGTCGTATGTGTGGGTGTGTAGAAGGTAGGGCGATTTGAAGGGGGGGGGGGGGTCAGAATTTAGATAATAGTTAACCTGTTGTATTTGCTGCCTATTTAATTATAATTAACGTTATTATAAAAATTAATTGGGTTTAAGTTTACAAACCTGATGATGGTAGGGTTATGGGGCGGCACAGTGGCTAGCGCTGTTGCTTCACAGCGCCAGGATCCCAGGTTTGATTCCCAGCTTGGGACACTGTGGAGTCTGCATGTTCTCCCCGTGTCGGCGTGGGTTTCCTCCGGGTGTTCCGGTTTCCTCCCACAAGTCCTGAAAGACGTTCTGTTAGGCAATTTTGACATTCTGAATTTCCCTTCAGTGTACCCGAACAGGCGCCGGAATGTGGCGACTAGGGGCTTTTCACAGTAACTTCATTGCAGTGTTAATGTAAGCCTACTTGTGACAATAAAGATTATCATTATAATTTTTATTATTGGGCAGCCAAGGGCCAAAGATTTTGGGTATTTTCGAAGAATTAATAGTTAACTTCAATTGTGTTGCGATTCCGGGTCAAGTGGGGCTGGAATTGACTGTGTACCAGCGGCCGAGGGTGTCATAACACCATTAGAAATAGAAGCAGCAGTAGATCATGCAGCTCCTCAAGCCCACTCTGCTGTCCAATACGATCAGCGCTTATCTGCAGTCTCAACTTCACATTCCCGCCTGCTCCCTTATACATGATTCCCCGAGAGGCCATCTTGAATATACTCAACAATGGAGCATCTCAAATTCTTTGGAGTGGACAATTCCAAAGATTCACAATGCTCCAAGAGAAGAAATTTCTCCTCATCTCAGTCTGACTGACCACTTATTCTGAGGTTGTGCCCCCGTGTCCTAGATTACCTGGCCAGAGGAAACAACCTCTCAGTTTCTACCCTTTCAAGCCCCGTTAGCATCTTGTATGCTTCGGTAAGGTCACCTCTCGTAATTCTTAACTCCAGAGATATAGAAGCAATTTACTCAGCCTCTCATCAGAGGACAACCCTCTCATCCCAGGGACCAATATAGTTGTGGTAGCTTGAGACATACACTGGAGGCTTCCAGTAGCAAACAAAGGGGTTTATTGATGAAAAGCAAAGGCCGTTAGATAACAGGCACAGAACACTGCATAACAGGTCTTTACACCAGCTCACTGGTTCACACTGCCCGGGGTCCTGCTCCCAGGGCCCTGTGTAAACTTCCCATTGGCTTGGTTCACACACTCTAGTGCAAATGGCCCCGAGCCGGTCACGTGGTCCATGGAACCACCCCCATAAAGAGGTTAGGCTACTACATCCCTCCCCCCCTTAAGTCCCTTAACGCACTACCCCAAAATTATTTACAAAGTTTGCAACTGTGAACAGGGACAACCGAGAGGCCCATCAAAAAGTCCATCAGTCTGCAGATCTCTGGGTCCTCTCGGGCCTCCGTAGCCCAGCCACAGCATTGGCACTCTTTTAGGCAATCAAATGGTCCACATTCGATGCCACCTCAGGAGGGACTACTTTTTTTTCCCTTTTTAAAAAATAAATTTAGAGTTCCCAATTATTATTTTTCCAATTAAGGGGCAATTTAGTGTGGCCAATCCACCCAGCCTGCACATCTTTGGGTTGTGGGGGTGAAACCCATGCAGACATGGGAAGAAAGTGCAAACTACACAGACAGTGACCCAGGGCCGGGATTCGAACATGGGTCCTCAGCTCCGCAGTCCCAGTGCCATCCCTGCGCCACATGCCTCCCTCAGGAGGGACTACTTTGATGACTACTCACTGGCCTCGGCCGGCGCAGCACGTTGAACAGAAACAGGAGCCCCTGGCTCCCCTTGGCTGGACAGAGTTACAGGAGTGTTCACGATGCTCGCTGGACTTGTTTACTCTACGTCGGGGGTCATAGCCTCTCGTCTCCTCAATGATCTATGATAATCTATGATAATCTATGATCCTCCTGTTAATGTTGACCACATAAGGCACCGGCCCAGACTGGGCCACAACCTGTCTTCCTAATTAAGGTGAACCAATAGCACAATTTCAGAAAGAAACCCAATCTCCCATCTGGAACGACCTGTTAGTTCTCTGCTCTGACCTCTGACTCTCCTGGAAAGCCTGACGTGCCTCCATCCTCGCTGCCAAATTTCAAAATACAATATCTCAACCGATGGCCCATGAGCAGCTCAGCTGCTGTGATGCCTGTGGTTGAATGAGGGGTTGGGTTGTACAACAACAACAAATGAGCCAACCTGTGGCAAAGTGGTTTATCAGAATGCTTTTTCATGGCATCCTTGAAAGTTTGAATGGGCCTCTCAGCCAGACTGTTCGACACTGAGTAGTAGGGGTCTGTCCTCGTGTGTCATTTCACTCACAAAACGCTGAAATCGTCACCGGTGAAGGGGATACCATTGGACAAAACAACTGATTCAGGGAGCCCATGAATGGCAAACACTTAGTGCAAGACATGTACTGTGGCCGCTGATGTCGAGTTCCCTATCTCTTGAACTGATAGCACCTACCAATACCAAAAACATCTTGCCAGGAATGGCCTACAAAATCAATGCAGATGAGTGAATTAGGGTCTCAGCTATTCAGACCTCTCGTAATACCAGCCAGACTGTATAGTTTGTTTGACCTTTGAAAGAAGAGGGTCTCTTTGGGTCCAGCTGCAGGTATACCTCGTGGACAATGGCAGAGTGACGAGGAGGTTTAGGGCTAGAATGATCTCCCGGGTAGCAGTGATGGCGGAATGCTGTTGGGTAAGGACACACAACTTAGTGCATCTACATAGGCAATTTGCATCCCTTGCCTGTGCTGAAAAGCATAGTTGGAAGAAACCAACAGTGGGACCCAATGCTGTACCCTTGCCGAGGTTGTAGGCTTATCTTCCCTTAACAGGCCCAGTAATGGCTTGTGATCAGTCACTATGTTGAACCGTCGACCGTACACATACTGATGGAATTTCTTCACACTGAATATAACCCCTGAGCCCGCCTTCTCAATCTGGACATAGTTTTGTTCTGTTTCAGAAAGGGTTCTTGAGGCAAAGACGATAGGGTGCTCTGAACCATCTCCCGCGCTTTTACACACTGATCTACACCAGAAGGGGGTGCATCCTAGGTCAGCACAATTGGTTTCCCTGGATCAAAATGCACCAAGAGGTTTGATGACAGCAATGCTTGCTTCACAACTCGGAAGACTTCCTCTTGAGGCTCCCTCCAATGCCACTGCTGATTCTTCCTTAATAGCTGTCCTATGGTGACAATGTTGTGGCTAGATTGAAAATAACTGAAGCTCGCTGATATTTTTGGGTGTAGGGACGTCTCATATGGTCTTGATCTTTTCTTCTAATGGGTACAGCCCTGTTTGATCAACGCAAACCCAGATATGTCACTTTTAAGGTCTGAAAAGTACATTTTTCATGACTTAGCATCATGAAACCTATTCAATACTTCCTCTAGGCTGGCCATTTGTTCTTCTGACGTAGTGCTGGTGATAAGTCTCCGGATTCTCCTCTCTCCCGCTCTTTTAGACATTGATCTCTGTGTCCTCCTCTCTCCCGCTCTTATCAACACTGATCGTGTCTCTGGGTCCTCCTCTCTTCCACTCTTTTAGACACTAATCTCCGTCTCCGGGTCCTCCTCTCTCCCGCTCTTTTAGACACTGATCTCCACCTCTGGGTCCTCCTCTCTCCTGCTCTTTTAGACACTGATCTCCGGGTCCTCCTGTCTCCCGCTCTTTTAGACACTGAACTCCGTCTCCAGGTCCTCCTCTCTCCCGCTCTTTTAGACACTGATCTCCATCTCTGGGTCCACCTCTCTCCCGCTCTTATAGACACTGATGTCCGTCTCAGGTTCCTCCTCTATCCTGCTCTTTTAAACACTGATCTCCGTCTCCGGGTCCTCCTCTTTCCTGCTCCTTTAGACACTGATCTCTGTCTCTGGATCCTCCTCTCTCCCACTCTTTTAGACACTGATCTCCGTCTCAGGGTCCTCCTCTCTCCCGCTCTTTTAGACACTGATCCCTGTGTCCTCTTCTCTCCCACTCTTTTAGACACTGATCTCCATCTCTGGGTCCTCCTCTCTCCTGCTCTTTTAGACACTGATCTCCGTCTCAGGGTCCTCCTCTCTCCCGCTCTTGTAGACACTGATCTCCGTCTCCGGGTCCTCCTCTCTCCTGCTCTTTTAGACACGGATCTCCATCTCTGGGTCCTCCTCTCTCCCGCTCTTTTAGACACTGATCTCCGTCTCAGGGTCCTCCTCTCTCCCGCTCTTTTAGACACTGATCCCTGTGTCCTCCTCGCTCCCGCTCTTTTAGACATTGATCTCTGTGTCCTCTTCTCTCCCACTCTTTTACACACTGATCTCCGTCTCAGGTTCCTCCTCTCTCCTGCTCTTTTAGACACTGATCTCCGTCTCAGGGTCCTCCTCTCTCCCGCTCTTGTAGACACTGATCTCCGTCTCCGGGTCCTCCTCTCTCCTGCTCTTTTAGACACGGATCTCCATCTCTGGGTCCTCCTCTCTCCCGCTCTTTTAGACACTGATCTCCGTCTCCGGGTCCTCCTCTCTCCCGCTCTTTTAGACACGGATCTCCATCTCTGGGTCCTCCTCTCGCCCGCTCTTTTAGACACTGATCTCCGTCTCCGGGTCCTCCTCTCTCCTGCTCTTTTAGACACGGATCTCCATCTCTGGGTCCTCCTCTCTCCCGCTCTTTTAGACACTGATCTCTGTCTCCGGGTCCTCCCCTCTCTCGCTCTTTTAGACACTGATCTCCATCTATGGGTCCTCCTCTCTCCCGCTCTTTTAGACACTGATCTCCGTCTCCGGGTCCTCCTCTCTCCCGCTCTTTTAGACACTGATCTCCATCTCTGGGTCCTCCTCTCTCCCGCTCTTTTAGACACTGATCTCCGTCTCCGGGTCCTCCTCTCTCCCACTCTTTTACACACTGATCTCCGTCTCAGGTTCCTCCTCTCTCCTGCTCTTTTAGACACTGATCTCCGTCTCAGGGTCCTCCTCTCTCCCGCTCTTGTAGACACTGATCTCCGTCTCCGGGTCCTCCTCTCTCCTGCTCTTTTAGACACTGATCTCCGTCTCCGGGTCCTCCTCTCTCCCGCTCTTTTTAAAAAAATATATTTTTATTAAGGTTTTTTAACAACACAATTTTTTCCCCTTACAAACAATAACCCCCCCCCGTAACAAAATAACGCAAATTCTCCCTGAGCAAGATATATACATGGCAAGATGGTATATTTACATAGCTTTATACACTGGCTCTTGGCCGCGCGTACCGTTTCCCCCCACCCTCCATGCTATCTCCCGCTCACCCATCCCCTCAAACAGTCTCTCGGACCCCCCCCCCCAGGTTTGCTGCTGCTGATCGACCTTCTTCTAACGCTCCGCGAGATATTCTAGGAACGGTTGCCACCGCCTGTGGAACCCTTGTGCAGACCCTCTCAAAGTAAACTTAATTCTCTCCAATTTTATGAACCCCGCCATGTCGTTAATCCAGGCCTCCAGGCTAGGGGGCTTCGCCTCCTTCCACAATAGCAAGACCCTTCGCCGGGCTACTCGGGACGCAAAGGCCAGAATTCCGGCCTCTTTCGCCTCCTGCACTCCCGGCTCATCCACTACTCCAAATATTGCTAGCCCCCAGCTTGGCTTGACCCGGACTTTCACCACCTGGGATATTACTCCCGCCACTCCTCTCCACAACCCCTCCAATGCCGGGCATGACCAAAACATATGGGCATGGTTCGCCGGGCTCCCTGAACATCTTTCACATCTATCCTCTACCCCAAAGAACCTACTCAGCCTCGCCCTCATCAAATGCGCTCTGTGAACCACCTTAAATTGTATCAGACTGAGCCTGGTACACGAGGAGGAGGTATTAACCCTACCCAGGGCGTCGGCCCATAGCCCTTCCTCAATCTCCTCCCCCAGCTCCTCCTCCCATTTACCCTTCAGTTCTTCTACTAGCGCTTCCCCCTCTTCTTTCATCTCTTGGTATATTTCCGACACCTTGCCCTCCCCGACCCATACCCCCGAGATCACCCTATCTTGAACTTCTTGTGCCGGGAGCAACGGAAATTCCCTCACCTGTCGCCTCACAAAAGCCCTCACCTGCATATATCTAAAGGCATTTCCCGGGGGTATCTCGAACTTCTCCTCCAGTGCCCCTAGGCTCGCAAATATCCCGTCAATGAACAGGTCCCCCATTCTTCTTATCCCCGCCCGATGCCAGCCTTGGAACCCCCCGTCCATCTTCCCTGGGACAAACCGGTGGTTACCCCTGATCGGGGACCACACCGATGCTCCCATTGCACCCCTGTGTCTTCTCCACTGGCCCCAGATCTTTAGTGTTGCCGCCACCACCGGGCTTGTGGTGTATTTTGTCGGTGAGAGCGGCAGCGGTGCCGTTACCAATGCCCCCAGGCTCGTTCCTTTATAGGACGCCATCTCCATCCTCTTCCATGCCGCCCCCTCTCCCTCCATAACCCACTTACGGATCTTCACCACATTTGCTGCCCAGTAGTAACTCTTTAGGTTTGGCAAAGCCAACCCTCCTCGGTCTCTGTTGCGTTCCAGGAACCCTCTCCTAACCCTCGGGGTCTTATTTGCCCACACATACCCCATAATACTCCTACCTACTCTCTTGAAAAAGCCCTTGGTGATCACGATGGGGAGGCACTGAAACACAAACAAAAACCTCGGAAGGACCACCATTTTGACCGACTGCACCCTACCCGCCAGCGAGAGCGGGAGCATGTCCCATCTTTTAAAATCCTCCTCCATTTGCTCCACCACCCTCGTCAAATTCAGTTTATGTAGGGCCCCCCAACTTCTGGCTATCTGGATCCCCAGATAACGAAAACTCCTCTCCGCCCTCCTCAGCGGCAGGTCCCCTATCCCTCTTTCTTGGTCCCCTGCCTGTAATACAAAAAGCTCACTCTTCTCTACATTAAGCTTGTAGCCCGAGAACTCTCCAAACTCCTTCAGAGTCTGCATGACCTCCACCAACCCCTCCATTGGGTCCGCCACGTATAGCAGCAGGTCATCCGCATATAGCGATACCAGATGCTCCTCTTCCCCGCGGACTATACCCCTCCATTTCTGAGACTCCCTAAGTGATATGGCCAAGGGTTCGATCGCCAATGCAAACAACAGGGGGACAGGGGGCACCCCTGTCTCGTCCCTCGGTACAGCCGGAGGTACTCCGACCTCCGCCGGTTTGTTACTACATTCACCACCGGGGCGCTGTAAAGGAGCTTAACCCATCGCATAAACCCTCCCCCGAACCCAAACCTGCGCAATACCTCCCAGAGGTACTCCCACTCTACTCGGTCAAAGGTTTTTTCCGCGTCCATAGCTGCCACTATCTCCGCCTCTCCCTCCTCCGATGTCATCGTTATCACGTTTAAGAGCCGCAGCACATTGGTTTTTAACTGCCTGCCGTTTACGAATCCCGTTTGGTCCTCGTGGATTACCCCCGGGACACAGTCCTCAATCCTAGTGGCCAGTACCTTCGCCAATAGCTTAGCATCCACATTGAGGAGCGAAATCGGCCTGTACGATCCACATTGCAGTGGATCCTTGTATTGCTTTAGAATCAGGGAGATTGTCGCCTCCGACATTGTCTGGGGCAGGGTTCCCTCCTCTTTTGCCTCGTTGAAAGTCCTCACTAGTAGCGGGGCCAGCAGGTCCACATATTTTCTATAGAATTCCACCGGGAACCCGGCCGGCCCCGGGGCCTTCCCCGCCTGCATGCTCCCCAAACCCTTACTCAACTCCTCCAGCCCAATTGGTGCCCCCAAACCAACCGCCTCCTGCTCCTCCACCCTCGGGAACCCCAGCTGGTCAAGGAATCGCCCCATCCCCCCTTCCCCCCCTGGGGGCTGGGATCTGTACAGCTCTTCATAGAAGTCCTTAAATACCTTATTTATTTTCGTTGCACTTCGAACCGTGGCTCCCCTTCCATCTTTGATTCCCCCTATTTCCCTCGCTGCCATCCTCTTACGGAGCTGGTGCACCAGCATCCGACTAGCCCTTTCCCCGTACTCGTAAGTCGCCCCTTGCGCCTTCCTCCACTGTGCCTCCGCCTTGCCCGTGGTCAGCAGGTCAAACTCCGTCTTGAGCCGTCGCCTTTCCCCAAGTAATCTTTCCTTCGGGGCCTCTGCGTAGCTCCTGTTCACCCGCAAGATCTCCCCCACTAGCCTCTCCCTTTCCATTCCCTCTATCTTCTCCCTATGAGCCCTGATGGAGATCAGCTCTCCCCTGATCACCACCTTTAACGCCTCCCATACCACCCCCACTCGCACCTCCCCATTGTCGTTGGCCTCCAAGTACCTTTCAATACACCCCCTCACCTTCCCACACACAACCTCATCGGCCAGCAGTCCCACATCCAGCCGCCACAGCGGGCGTTGATCCCTCTCCTCTCCCAGCTCCAGTTCCACCCAGTGCGGGGCATGGTCCGAAACGGCTATGGCCGAATACTCCGTCCCCCCCCACTCTCGGGATGAGCGCCCTGCCCAGAACAAAGAAATCTATCCGGGAGTAGGCTTTGTGCACGTGGGAGAAAAAAGAAAATTCCCTGGCCTGCAGTCTTACAAACCTCCATGGGTCCACTCCCCCCACCTGATCCATAAACCCCCTAAGTACCTTGGCCGCCGCCGGCCTCCTTCCCGTCCTTGATCTGGAGCGGTCCAGTGCTGGGTCCAGCACGGTATTGAAGTCCCTTCCCATTATTAGTCCTCCTACCTCCAGGTCCGGAATGCGTCCCAACATGCGCTTCATGAATCCAGCATCATCCCAGTTCGGGGCATATACATTTACCAACACCACCCACGTCCCTTGCAACCTACCACTCACCATCACATATCTCCCTCCATTATCCGCTACGATAGTCTTGGCCTCAAATGACACATGCTTTCCCACCAGAATTGCCACCCCTCTATTTTTTGCGTCCAATCCCGAGTGAAATACCTGTCCTACCCATCCCTTTCTTAACCTGACCTGGTCCGCCACCTTCAGGTGGAGCATTGCCACATCTGCCTTCAGTCCCTTAAAGTGCGCGAACACTCGAGCCCGCTTCACCGGCCCATTCAGGCCCCTCACGTTCCACGTTATCAGCCGGATTGGAGGGACTCTCACCCACCCCCCCCCCCCCCCCCCGCCCCCCGACTAGCCATCTCCTTTTCTGGGCCAGTCCCTTGTCCGCGTCTCCCTCACTCTCCAGTCCCCCAGCTGGGGGACCCCCGTCCCAGCCACCTCTTCTGTGTCCCGTTCTCTTTCGGCCAGTGCAGCAGCAACCCTTTTGCCCCCCCCTTCCCCCCCTCCCTCCTCTCCCCCCTCTCCCCCCCCCCTTCCCCCCCTCTCCCGCTAGATCCCCGTCTAGCTTTTTTGCTCCCCCCATATCCCTCCCGTAAGTCAGCTGACACCTGCTGACCCCGGCTTCCCCCGCCATCCCTTTAACCCCCCCGTGTGGGAATCTCCCAATCAATGTACATTTCTTTGTTCCCCTTCCCGCCTTTTTTTTTTGCCGTGCGCGGGAAAGACAACCCCGCGCTTCCCAAAGCCTGCCCCGCCCCCCCATGGCGCTGCTCCTGTCATGGCCTTATCCCTCTCCCCAGCCCATATATACTTTCCTGCGCGTGGTTGACCCCCTATGTACAACAACCATCATACTTCACCCCTCAAACACCCCCCTCCCACACAAACCCTCAATACTTCACCCCTCAAACACCCCCCTCCCACACAAACCCTCAATTAGAGTCCAATTTTTCAGCTAATATAAAGGTCCACGCCTCTTCGGGCGTTTCGAAGTAGTGGTGTTGGCCATTATGTGTAACCCACAGTCGCGCTGGCTGCAGCATTCCAAATTTCACTCCTTTCCGATGCAGCACAGCTTTGGCCCGGTTGAAACCCGCTCTCCGCTTGGCAACCTCCGTGCTCCAGTCCGGGTATATTCTGATCTCCGCATTGTCCCACTTGCTGCTCCGTTCCTTCTTGGCCCATTTCAGGACCCTCTCTCTGTCCGTAAACCGGTGAAATCTCACCACCATCGCCCTTGGCGGCTCTTTTGCATTGGGCTTCCTCGCTAGCACTCGGTGCGCCCCATCCGGATCCAGCAATCCTGGGGGGGCCTCCGCACCCAGCAGCGTCCCGATCATTGTGCCCACATATGCCGCGGCATCGGCCCCCTCCACTCCTTCTGGGAGACCCAGGGTCCTCAAGTTGTTTCTCCTTGATCTGTTCTCCAGGTCTTCGAGTCTTCCCGCCCACGTCCTGTGCAGCGCCTCGTGCTGCTACACTCCGCCAGGCCCACGAGCTCGTCGTCGTGCTCACTCACTTTTTCCTGGATCTCCTGAATCTTCACCTCTTGGGCTTTCTGGGTTGCTCCAAGTTTTTCCACCATTGCCAGTATAGGCGCCACCATCTCCTTACGCAGCTCCTCGAAGCAGCACTTGATGAACTCTTTCATCTCCTCTCTGTCCGTGGGCGCCACCATTTTGTTTTTTCTTCTTTCTTCTCCCGCTGCTCTAGGGTCACTTTCCTCATCGTTTCACTGCGGGTCTGGTCCATGCAGGGCTGTAGGGGACTTCCTCCGTTCTTCCCCACGGGTTTTTTTTTTTTTACAGGTCCGTTGGGGCTCCGTTCGCGGGCCCAAAAGTCCGTTTCTGCGGGAGCTGCCGACTCGCGACCCGGAAGTCTCTCTCCTGCTCTTTTAGACACTGATCTCGTCTCTGTGTCCTCCTCTCTCCCGCTCTTTTAGACACTGATCTCCGTCTCAGGTTCCTCCTCTCTCCCGCTCTTTTAGACACTGATCACTGTGTCCTCTTCTCTCCCGCTCTTTTAGACACTGATCTCTGTCTCAGGGTCCTCCTCTCTCCTGCTCATTTAGACACTGATCTCTGTCTCCTGGTCCTCCTCTCTCCCACTCTTTTAGACACTGATCTCTGTCTCCGGGTCCTCCTCTCTCCCGCTCTTTTAGACATTGATCTCCGTCTCAGGTTCCTCCTCTCTCCTGCTCTTTTAGACACTGATCTCCATCTCTGTGTCCTCCTCTCTCCCGCTCTTTTAGACACTGATCTCTGTCTCAGGGTCCTCCTCTCTCCCGCTCTTTTAGACACTGATCTCCATCTCAGGTTCCTCCTCTCTCCCGCTCTTTTAGACACTGATCTCTGTCTCCTGGTCCTCCTCTCTCCCACTCTTTTAGACACTGATCTCCGTCTCAGGTTCCTCCTCTCTCCTGCTCTTTTAGACACTCATCTCCGTCTCTGTGTCCTCCTCTCTCCCGCTCTTTTAGACACTGATCTCCGTCTCAGGTTCCTCCTCTCTCCTGCTCTTTTAGACACTGATCTCTGTCTCGTGGTCTTCCTCTCTCCCGCTCTTTTAGACACTGATCTCCATCTCAGGTTCCTCCTCTCTCCTGCTCTTTTAGACACTGATCTCCGTCTCCGGGTCCTCCTCTCTCTCACTCTTTTAGACACTGATCTTTGTCTCCTGGTCCTCCTCTCTCCCGCACTTTTAGACACTGATCTCTGTCTCCGGGTCCTCCTCTCTCTCGCTCTTTTAGACACTGATCTCCGTCTCCGGGTCCTCCTCTCTCCCATTCTTTTAGACACTGATCTCTGTCTCCGGGTCCTCCTCTCTCTCGCTCTTTTAGACACTGATCTCCGTCTCCGGGTCCTCCTCTCTCTCACTCTTTTAGACACTGATCTCCGTCTCCGGGTCCTCCTCTCTCCCGCTCCTTTAGACACTGATCTCCGTCTCTGGGTCCTCCTCTCTTCCGCTCTTTTAGACACTGATCTCTGTGTCCTTCCCTCTTCCGCTCTTTTAGACACTGATCTTTGTGTCCTTCCCTCTTCCGCTCTTTTAGACATTTATTTCCTGTCTCCAGGTCCTCCTTGTGATGATATGCATATACATAATGTGATACATGATCTCCGACCACTAGGTGGCAGTGTAAACCCACCACATGACCTTGTGGCTGAGGAGTTGGGAGTAGGTCGTGCGGAGGATAGACATATTTTGGAGTAGCTGTACAATATTTGATTAGTGTTTGTAGTTTATTATTTTATTTATCCTGGTTATTTTAATCATACAGTTTTTTCATAATAAATTGTTTATAGTAGATGTTCTGTAGTTCATCATTCACTTTGGCCAGTCTACAGAACATGACATGTACCAGAACTAAGAACTTGTAGATCCTGCATGAAAAAATCCGAACCACTAAAGATAATTTTTAAGGAAAAGGAAGAAAACGCGTTTTTGCTACTAACCTTGCAAGCTACTGGGAACTGGTGCTCAACGTGCGGTAAAACCTCGAAGCCTGGGATGGAAGGTATCAAGACAGCTCAATAGCTTCAGATTACTGGTCCCATAGATGAGAATTGGAAGGTGCTTTTTAAAAAATATATTTTTATCGAAGCATTTGCAAAATTTTTATAACAATAACAAACAAAATAGTAATAACTTAAACATCAACATGGTAAACTAGACATTTCCCACCCAACCCCTTCTGTACATCCCTTAACCATATTACCTACCCCCCCCTTCAGAATGCTGCTTCTGCTGACATATTAATTTTCCCCGAGAAAGTCGACGAACGGCTGCCACCTCCGAGAGAACCCCAGTACTGACCCCCTCAACGCAAACTTTATTTTCTCCAATGTGAGAAACCCAGCCATGTCACTGACCCAAGTCTCCACACTCGGGGGCTTCGAGTCCCTCCACATTAACATATCCGTCTCCGGGCTACCAGGGAGGCAAGGCCAGAACGTCGGCCTCTTTCGCTTCCTGCACTCCCGGGTCTTCTGACACTCCAAAGTTCGCTATCTCTAGACTCGGCACCACCCGCGTACTTAGCACCTTGAACGCGGTGTACCACCTTAAACTGTATTAGACTGCGCCTAACACATGATGATGAGGATTTAACCTTGCTTAGGGCATCCGCCCACAGACCCGCCTCTAACTCCCCACCTAGCTCCTCCTCCCACTTGCCCTTCAGTTCCTCCACCGGGGTCTCCTCCACCTCCAACAACTCCTGATAGATATCCGACACTTTCCCCTCCCCCACCCAGGTACCGGACACTACTCTGTCCGGTATCCCCCATAGCGGGATCAGCGGGAAAGCCAACACCTGTTTCTTCAGAAAGTCCCGGACTTGTAAATATCTGAAACCATTCCCCAGCGGCAGCTTGAACTTGTCCTCCAGGGCCTTCAGACTGGGAAAACTCCCATCTATGAATAGATCTCCCATCCTCCGAATTCCTGCTCTCTGCCAGCTCCGGAATCCGCCATCTATCCTGCCCGGCGCGAACCTGTGGTTGTTGCAAATCGGGGTCCAGACTGACGCACCCTCCACCTTCTTATACCTCCTCCATTGCCCCCACAAATTAAGGCACTTTTTATACATCACACACAACCAAAACCAAAAAGAGACCAAACAGGAAATCTTATAACAAATCGATAAACAGTTTCCATCTCCTCCACAGACCCTCTCAAGGCGAACTTGATTTTTTTCCTTCCTTCCTGAGGAATTCCGCAAGGTCACTCACCCACACTCCCCGGGTTCATCAGCCCCGAGTTCCTCCATCCCAACAAGATTTGTCTCTGGGCTACCAAAAAGGCAATGGCCAAAACGTCAGCCTCTCTCACCCCCTGGACTCCAGAGTCTTCTGACACGCCAAAAATTGCCACTTCTGGACTTAAGACCACCTTCACCCCCAGTACCTCAGACACCACCGAGTCCAGTACCACTCCACCCATCCTTCAGCTTTCCAATCTCCCTTGCTGCTTGCTGCTTCCTGCATTGGTGGGCCAACATCCCACTAGCCTTCTCCCCGTACTCATACACTGCCCCTCTGGGCCCTCCGCAGCTGCCTTACTGCCTTCCCCGTGGACACCAGCCTGAACTCCAGCTGGAGCTTCTGCCTCTGCTTCAACAATCCTTCCTCCGGGGCCTCCGTGTACCGCCTGTCCACCCGCAAAACCTCATCTACCAGCCTTGCCATCTCTGCTCGCTCCTCCTTCTCCCTATGCGCCAGGATCAATATGAACTGCCTCCTAATCACTGCCTTGAGCACCTCCCACAGCGTGGCGGCCGAGACCTCACCTGTGTCATTGAGTTCCACTTACCCCTCAATGGCGACCTTCACCTGCTCACAGACCTACTCATCTGCTGGCAACCCTATGTCCAACCTCCACTGCGGGTGCTGAGAAACCCTCCCCCCGCCCCCACAAACCACTTGCAAGCCTACCCAATGTGGAGTGTGGCCTGACACCACGATCGGTGAGTACTCCAAGGTGACCACCCCCGTCAATAATGTCTGACCCACCACAAAAAAATCAATCCAAAAGTACACCTCGTGCTCATGGGAGAAGTACGAAAACTCCTTTGTCCTCGGCCTCTCAAACCTCCACGGGTCCAACACCCCCCTCCACCCCCCACCCCCACCCTGCGGTCCATGAATCCCTTCATCTCCTTCGCCACCACCGACATCCTCCCCGACCTCAGGCTCAACCGGTCCAACCGAGGATCAATAACCATGTTAAAGTCCCCCCCCCTCCCCATAATCAGTCGGTGCAAGTCCAGGTCTGGGAACTTCCCAGCACTCGTCTCATAAACTCCATATCATCCCAATTTGGGGCATAGACATTTACCAGGACCACTGGCATCCCTTCCAGCTTCCCACTCACCATCACAAACCTTCCCACTGAATCAGCTGTTGTATTCCCTACCTCAAACGCCACCCGTTTTTTTTACCAGCACTGCCACTCCCCCACGTCTTCATGTTTAATCCAGAATGGAAGACTTGCCCTACCCACCCATTCCTTAGCCTTGTCTGATCCTCGATCTTCAAGTGTGTTTCTTGTAAAACGGCCATGTCCGCTTTCAAGTTCCTCAGGTGCGTGAAAACACTCGACTGTTAAACTGGCCCATTCAGCCCCCTCACATTCCATGTGACCAGCCTGATCAGAGGGCACCCCGCCCCCTCCCCTGAAGATCAACCATACCCCTTCTTAGGCCAGCCCCAATCCTCATGGCCCAACCGGAGATGTCCACCGTCACCACTCCCTCCCATGCTATGCCACAGCAACAAACCTTTGTCACCCCACCCCCTTCCCCAAAACAAAACAACTACCCCATCCCCTTCTGCTACACTAGCCACCTGATCACCCCTCCCACTGTTCTCCTGTTAACTAGCCTGCCCAGCTAGCCGGGCTGCCCCCGCTCAAGGCACAAAGCCTCCTACCCACCCCGCTGATTCCCCGTCCCCCAGCTCGCGCACCTCACAAGCAATAATGAAACAAGGAAAAAAAGGTGCACTCCCCCACAATCACGGCAAAACATCTCGAAGGAGAAAAGTTCTCCAACATGAGGGGCATAGACAGGGTGGATAGTCAGAGGCTTTTCCCCAGGGTCGAGAGGTCAATTACTAGGGGGCATAGGTTTAAGGTGCGAGGGGCAAGGTTTAGAGTAGATGTACGAGGAAAGTTTTTTTACACAGAGGGTAGTGAATGCCTGGAACTCGCTGCCAGAGGAGGTGGTGGAAGCATGGACGATAGTGACATTTAAGGGGCATCTTGACAAATACATGAATAGGATGGGAATAGAGGGATACGGACCCAGGAAGTGTAGAAGATTGTAGTTTAGTCGGGCAGAATGGTCGGCACGGGCTTGGAGGGCCGAAGGGCCTGATCCTGTGCTGTACTTTTTTTTGTTCTTTGTCAACAACTAACAAAAACAAAAATACAAGAAAAAATGGACCAAAAAGCATCCGCCTCCTCACAACTCCTTCACAGTTCAATGTCCTCCTTCTCCTGTCAGTCCATTGTTCCTTACAAACTCCATCGCCTCCTCTGGTGTTCCAAAATAGTGCTCTTGGCTATTAAAAGCCACCCAGAGGTGGACCGGGTACAGCATCCCAAGCTTCACCTTTTTAAAAAGGGCAGCCTTCACTCGATTAAACCCGGCTCTCCTCTTCGTCAGGTCCCCGCCGAAGTCCTGGTACACCCGAAGCTCGCTCCCCTCCCAGTTGCAACTCCTCATCTGCCTCGCCCATCTCCGTATCTTCTCCTTGTCCAGGAACCGGTGAAGACGCACCACCATCGCCCTCGGTGGCTCATTCGCCTGTGGCTTCCTCATCAGCGCCCTATGCGCTCGGTTGACCTCCAGGGGCTGGTCAAATGCCCCCTCCCCCAACAACTTCTCAAACATGTTGGCCAGATACACGCCAGCGTCCACTCCCTTGACGCTTTCATGCACCCCCATGATTCTTAGGTTCTGCCACCAGGAGTGGTTCTCCAAGTCCTCCACCTTCTCCTTTAACCGCTGCTGAGTCCTCCGCATCACATCTATCTCAGGCGGTAATGAGGCAAGCTGCTCCTCGTGCTCCCCCTCCACCTCCTCCACTTTCTGAATACTCTGGCCATGGGTCTCCAGCCTCTGTTCCACACGGTCAATTTCCGCTTTTAACAGCTCCACCATCTTGGCTCGGTCCTCCTGGGCCTCCCTCCTTTGTTGGCTAAGCCTTTCAGTTAAAAAGTCCACCAGTTGCTCCGTCAACCACTGGGCAGGCAAGGCAGACCCTTTACCCTCTGACATCTTGACCTGTGATGCACGAAGATTCACTTGTTCCAACTGCTCCCTTCTTCTCGACACACTTCTGGTCCGGGAGCTGCCAAATGCGCGACCACTCGCATCATGGCCACCACCGGAAGTCCCTCTAGAATCCACTCAGAAAACAGTGGCAGGATCAAGCAGAGTCAACATGGATTTATGTAGGAGAAATCGTGCTTGACAAATCTACTGGAATTCTTTGAGGATGTAACTAGTAGAATTTATGTAGGGGAGCCTGTGGATGTGTCGTATTTGGACTTTCAGAAGGCTTTTCTGTCCTGCATAAAAGATTAGCGTGTAAAATTAAAGCGCATGGGATTGGGGGTAGTGTATTGAGATGGATAGCAAACTGGTTGGTGGACAACCAACAAAGAGTAGGAATTAACAGTTTTGTTTCAAATTGGCCCCAGTGACTAGTGGGGTACCACAGGGATCAGTGCTAGGACCCCAGCTATTCAGAATATATAATTAAAAAATATATATTTTTTGAGTACCCAATTCATTTTTTTCATTTAAGGGCAGTTTAACGTGGCCAATCCACCTAGCCTGCACATCTTTGGGTTGTGGGAGCGAAACCCACGCAAACACGGGGAGAATGTGTAAACTCCACACGGACAGTGACCCAGAGTCACGATGGAACTTGGGACCTAGGCGCCGTGAGGCAGCAGGGCTAACCCACTGCACCACCGAGCTGTCTTAATCACAATTTATAATGATTTAGATGAGGAAACAAAATGTCCCATGTCCAAATTTGCAGATGACACCAAGGTGGGTTGGAACTGTGACGAGAATGCAGAGATCCTACAGCATGCTCTGGACAGGTTGAGTGAGTGGGCAAATGGATGGCAGATGGAGTATAATTTGGATAAATGAGAGGGTGTCCACTTTAGTAGTAAAAACAAGAAGGCAGACTATTATCTGAATGGCTATAAATTAGGAGAGGGGAATGTGCAACGAGACCTGGATGTCCTCGTACACCAGTCACTGAAGGTAAGCATGCTGGTGCAGCAGACAGTAAAGAAGGCAAATGGTATGCTAGCCTTCATTGCGAGAGGATTCAATAACAGGAGCAGGGATGTCTTGCTGCAATTATACAGGGCCTTGGTGAGGCCACACCTGGAATATTGTGTGCAGTTTTGGTCTCCTTGTCTGAGGAAGGATGTTCTGGCTATAGAGGGGAATGCAGCGAAGGTTTACCAGACTGATTCCTGGGATGGCAGTACTGTTGTACAGGGAGAGATTGAATCGGTTAGGATTGTATTCGTTGGAGTTCAGAAGAATAAGGGGGAATCTCATAGAAACCTGTAAAATTCTAACCGGACTGGACAGGGTTGATGCAGGAAGGATGTTCCCGATGATCGGTGTGTCCAGAACCAGGGGTCACAGTCTGAGGATATGAGGTGGACCATTTAGGACAGAAATTAGGAGAAATTTCTTCAACCCAGAGAGTGGTGAGCCTGTGGAATTTGTTACCATAGGAATTAGTTGAGTCCAAAACATTGTATGGTTTCAAAAAGCAGTGAGATATAGCACTTTGGATGAAGTAGATCAAAGGATATGGGGAAAGCGGGATTAGGTTATTGAGTTGGACGATCAGCCATGATCATAATGAATGGTGGAGCGGGCTTGAAGAGCCGAATGGCTTTCTCCTGATCCTATTGTTTCTATGTTTCTATATTTTCTCAAACACGATTTCCCATTAAACATCAGTAAAATGAACATAACAGTTCTCAACTCCACTTACACAGGAAGGACAAAAATAAAACTTGCATGACAGAACATCTTCCTGCTGTTTGTGAAGCTCATTCAGACCCTGGCTGAAAGCCCGTCTCCGTGGCAGCTTTTTTATGGCCTCTCCCGATCCTTCTCCAAATCCTTCTGTCCCCCACCTGTTCGAACATGATTCTTTTATCTCTCTTGAGCTCCACCCAGTCCCTCAAAATAGTTCTGTCCAGATGTGTCCAGATTTGAACTCATCATCACTATCACTGCCGTTTACACAAAAGAACAGGACTATGCTGTAAATATGGAGATAGGCTCCAATTTCCGGACAAAAGAGGCCATCAGACTCCATAATGGGCTAATGGTTGGTCAGACAAGAATGTCTCGGAGGAAAATGGATCTTGGGTGAATCACCCTGGCTGAACAGGGATATCCCATTTATTCCCATTATCAAGTTTAAGTTTGAATGGGACAGTGTAACTCAGGCCAGGTGTGGGCGTATACCTCGGGCTCAGTGCTAGCTGTTTTACCTTCAGACTGTTAACCCCTAAATTGCCCACTACATCTTCAATCCAATTTCCTAACATCTCCCAATCACCATGCTGCACTATTGAGAGAGCTTCTTTTTAAAGTAGCACTGTTTGACAGAGTGGTAAAGTGGCACAGTACATGAGAGCTCTAAACCACCGGACATGGGTACAGCATAATTTTAGCGGGACAGATTTTGAGAATATGAAAAGGAGGTCATGACATTTACTCGGTTGGATCTGAGAAAATGCAAAATTCTCATCATTGGGATATAAATTGTTCAAAACAAGAAAAAGACAACATTTTCAGCATGTTGTCCCATTTAATGACATGGTGGTGATATTTTTGTGGAGGCACACTTTATATCTTTTTAAACTTTTCTTAAAGAGATCATGTCATTAAAACAAAGAAAATAAATGTTTGTTTTGAGGCTCACTGGAAGATATCAATCTTTGACTTAGGTTAGATGGATTGACCATGCTAAATTGCCCCTTAGTGTCCAAAGATGTGCTGATTAGGGGGATTGACCACGATCAATGCGAATATGGGGTTAGGGCAGGGGAGTGGGCCTAGGTAGAGCGCTGTTCAGAGGGTCGGGCAGGCTCGGCAGGCTGAATGGAAACGTGTCGGGGCGTGCGATCGGGCGGAGAATAGCTCCCAACACCGAAATCACGGCAGGTGCTGGCTTGACGCTGAATCATGATGCACCACCTCCTCGAAAACCGCGTCAATGCGACGCACGCTGCGCGTAGTTTCAACATAATTTGCAAATCATTAGTAGGCCCACCCGCGATTCTCCGCCTCGGATGGGCCGAGTTCCTGACCGTGCAGTCCACGTTTGCTCTCACAAATCGTGAACCTGTGTGGTGGCTGTTGAGAGAGAGAGGAAGTACTGACAGTGCCAAATAGCGTCATACTTCGCCGATAGCCGTGCCACTGGCCAGAGGGGCTTCTGCCCAGGCTGGGGGAGTAGTGGGGGGTGGCCAGGAGATGGGTTGTGGGGACGGGGTGGAGGGTACGCAACACCATTACCGCAGCTGGCAAGGTAGCCATGCGATTGCGGATGCCTCTGACAGGCCGCTTTAAACCTGGTGCCCTGGGTCGTATGGGTGACTCCCCGGGGCACCTCCCTGGGTGCCCTCTGGCCCCAGACGACCCATCAGCTGTATGGACACTCCAGCACAACCTGTCCCATCTTTTTGGCTGTGATCAGTGTGTGTGTGTGTGTGTGTGGAGGGTGTATAGTTTAAGCGTGGTTGCAGCTTGTCAGCCCTGCAAGTGTCCATCACGGACCCGCCGATTCACGCACCGTTTTTGTGGGTTGCGATGGTGTTCCACGCGGTGCCGGTGCTAGCCCCTCACCTGTAGCAGAATCGGTGCAGGTGTGGCACCGATTTCTCTGACCTGAAAGTCCACGGATTCTCCGTTGGGGGTCAACACTTAGACTCAGAAACGGAGACTCAGGCCCCTTATATCATGTGTAGGGTTGGTCATCTATTGCTGTTACAACTTATGGATCAGGTCTGTCAAAAACAGATAATCTATTATATATAGTAATTCAGATCTGTGATTGACATTTCTTTCGAGCTTAGATGAAGTGTAGTGTTATCAACACTGTGATAACCTTTCTGAAAACAGGGCACATTTAAGGTTCAATGTACTTTCCCTTCCAATTTTGTGCCCAATCTCCTCAAGATACCACTTGTTGCCGAGGTTGGTTAATCAACTCTAACTGCCCTCTGTACCTTGACTGATGGATCATTCTTTATATATAAAGATATACAAACAGAGACTAGAGGCACTCATCTGCTGTGCATACACAGATTTTACAGTCAATGGTTAATGATCTGCAGCAAGAAAATATCTGATTTCATTCCCTGCCTCGTCAAGATTCTGGATACGAGTGTACTGTGCCAGTGTGGTTGGATGTATGTTCATCTCTTTGGGCTCGATTCTCCCGCAAAATTTCTATGTTAATTTGTGGCGGGTTTTTCAGGGAATTTCCCACCGGCTCAGCAAACGAGTTCCCCACTGCTATTCAATGACACTTAGTCACTTTTTTGGGCCCTGGGGAGTTTCTCACCGGTTCAGCCACACTTAAGAATGTTTTTGTCACTGGGGAGCTGAACTCAGAGATCGGGACGCCATTTTGAAAGGGTACCCCGATCTCTCAGTGAGCTTGTGGGTCCCCCACACCAATGGGCAATGTCACCCCCCGCACACATGGACATTACCCCCCAAGTGAGGACACCCTGCTATGGGGTCCCTCTCCATTCCCCCCCAAGCCTGCTTACAGCACTCCCTGCCTTCTAGAACCCTCACTAGCCACCCCTGCAACCTCCTGGAGGCCCCTACTAATCTGCCCTGCACTCTCCGACCCTTCAATGCCAGGGTGGCAGTGCCAGGGTACCAACTGGGCAGTGCAATGTGTCCCTATTCCATGGGAAAGGCCAGGGAGCTGCACTGTACTTACCCTGACCACCCAATGGTCTCCGATTGCCCGGGAGAACCCCCGGGTGCCATTCCGCATGGTCCATGTTTGTGTGGACCAGCATTGATTGGCGCCCAGCTACAGCCTCCCTGAGAAGGCCGGGGAGTCGAGGGAGGCTGGTGTACCCCGGGCAAGTAGGTCGTAAGCAGGTTTATGACCTACGTCCGCGAACGTCATTCGGCCCTGCCCATTTTGGGCGGAGTTCCGACTCCGACATCTCACGGGACTTTGGTGAATCTCATGAGACGCGGAGCCTGTCAGGAGGTCCGCTAGATGCCTCTGCCAGTATTCCCCAATCACGTTGTGCTCTCTCTTGAGCACAACACTGCAAGAGAATCGCGCCCTTTGACCCCTATCATCCAAGTTCTCACCGCCAGTCAGACAATCCCAGAATCACAGAAAATACAGTGCAGAAGAGACCATTTGACACATGAAAAACGCCTGACCTGCCTACCTAACCCCATTTGCCAGCACTTGGCCCATACATAACCTTGAATGTTATGACATGCCAAGTGCTCAGCCGGGTACTTCTTTTTGGAAAATATTTTATTGAGGCATTTGAATTTTAAATTTTAACGCAATGAACAGCAGCACATCCCCAAACCAGCCAACATAGCTAGCTATACATTACCAGCACAACAAAAAACAATTCCCACCGACCTGCCCTCACCGTACCCACCTCCCCCATCCATACCTCTGGACTCGAGACCTCGCTTTGAGAACTTCCAACATAACATCGGCAAACCCCTGCCATAACCCCCCAAGCTGTGGACACGGCTAGAACATGTGGACATGGTTTGCGGGCCCACCCGCCCACCGCCCACATCTATTCTCCGCCCCCTCAAAAAACCAGCTCATCCGGGCCAGAGTCATATGTGCTCTGTGGACCACCTTAAACTGAATAAGGCTAAGCATAGCACACGGTGAGGATGCATTAACCTTCCTCAGGGCCTCCTCCCACAGCCCAGCCTCTAACTCCCTGCCTAACTCTTCCTCCCACTTACGCTTCACCTCTCCTATCGGGGCTCCCTCCCAATCCATCAGCTCCGTATAAATTTACGACACCTTCGCCTCCCCTACCTCCGTTTTTGACACCACCTTATCTTGTAGTCCCTGGGACAGCAGGTGAGGAAAGGTCGATACCTGCCTCCGAACAAAGTCCCTCACCTGCAAATACCGGATCCATTCCCACTGGCAGCTCAAATTCCTCCTCCAACTCTTCCAAGCACGGAAAGCCGCTGTAGATCCAGGCACATTTTAAAGGATGCGATGCAAGCCACCCACCCAGGCAGTGCATTCTAGATTGTCACCACTCTCTGGGTAAAAAAGTTTTTCCTCACATCCTCCCTAAACCTCCTGCCCCTCACCTTGAACTTGTGTCCTCTTGTGACTGACCCTTCAACTAAAGGGAACAGCTGCTCCCTGTCCAAGCCCCTCATGATCTTGTACACCTCGATCAGGTCACCTCTGTCTTCTCTGCTCCAGAGAAAACAACCGAAGCCTATCCAACCTCTCTTCATAACTTTAATGTTCCAGGCAACATCCTGCTGAATCTCCTCTGCACCCCCTCCAGTGCAATCACAGTACAATCAGGAAAGAGGAAAGCAAGGAAAGGTGTGATTCGATCAATGCTCCAACGAGCTGCTAGTTATTGGCTGACAGCAGGAATCAGAATTTTGCATATACTCTCCACCTGTGGCACAAGGAAGGCTAAAAGAATTGGGAATTCAAAATAATTTGCAGGTTGTGTTAAACATGTTGTCTATATTTTTAATGCTATTATGAAACAGCAGGAGAAATGTGCTGGTCTTGGACTGGATTTTCTGCTTTGCGATGCCGGAAACGTGAATCATGATCAGGCGGAGAATCTGATGCCATGCTCTCGTCCCTCGCTGGCGGTGAAATCATAGTTTGCACCCCGTGCCGTTGGATCCAGTCAGGTGCATGGATTTCAATATTAACCAGTTGGACACAGTGGCAGGATTCTCCGACCCTCCGCTCCGGAATCGCACCTGGCGCAGCGGCGGAGAATAGCCGTTCACGTGGAAATCCAGCGAGATTGTGCTTCCGTGATTGATTCTCTGCGAACCTGCCAGTCGCGTGCGGACGACACGGCACCAGTCGGGGGCCATTGGAAGAGGCCCCCGTGGCAATTCTCCGCAGTCGGCCGACCGAGTTCCCGCCGGCGTGGTTCACATCTGGAGCTCGGACCTGCGGCCGCAGTGGCAGCCCTGATGGGGGGGCCTCAGCGGTGGCCGGTCCGCGGTTGGGGGCCACCGATCGGCGGGCCATCGTGATCTGGGGGCGACCTACTTTACTCCGCGCGGGCCTGCTGTGTGAGTCCGCCATGTCAGCGCCGGCACCAAAGTGGCCGCCGCGCGCATGCGCAGACCCGCTTCCGGTCACCATGCGCATGCACGGCCGCATAGTCGACAGCAGGACCACACGGGCAGCCAGAGCTGCGGGACGCACGCCGGGGTCCTGCTAGCCCCCTGGAAAACAGGGAAAAAGATCGGAGTGATTCTTGCCCATTTTCCGGTGGGCGTGGGGACTTAGTCGCCAAAAGGGAGAATCCTGCCCAGAATGTCAACGATGCTCCGCCCCTCTCAGGCAGAAGTCACCCGGGTGCAAATTTAGGCAAGTATTTACAAGCAGGGCCTGGGAGCCATGGCTGTTGACGGGGAGCAAGAAGGTAAGAAAACTCTTAAAAACTCTCCACAATTGGCGGGCTTGGTGAGGGTGGCTGCCTAGGCCAAGGGGGAGGGGCAGCTAGCCCACCCATCAAGACCACGAGCTATCTCCAAGTGCTGCCTGTTTGACCACCACACTCCTGCTCCCATCCATCCTGCTCCCAGTAAAGTTGACACAACTTTTATCATTCCCAGAACCCACATCACATCACAGCTAAGCTCCCAGCAGATGCACGGAGTCTGAAACACGGGGCCAGCTCGAGGAGGAACCTGCACAAGAGGTGTCTGCCCCAGAACAGCAGGGGTCAGCCCGTGAGGCTCAAGTTCCGGCAATCCAAAAGGCCGAGGAGGAGTTGCGAAGGATGCATGCATCAGAGCATGTATTTACCGTCGGAGCCTGTCCTTTGAAGAGCTGCCAGACCTCGTGTGCCACAGAAGACTTCAGCTAACCAGTAAGACCGTGCACCACCTGTGTCACGTGGTGGCGCACATGTCACTGTGGGAGTTTGCAGGAGGACATCTGTTCCTGGTGGCCGTCAAAGGTGATGGACACCCTTAACTTTTATGCCTCCAGATCTTTCCAGGGCTCAAGTGAGGACCTATGTGGGACGTTGCTCTAAAAACCTGTGGAAGCACCAACAACCAGAAGTAGTAAACACTAAGTTCATTGGAAATGTATTGGTAGCGAATTTCAAATTGATTTATGCCCATCTGCATGTGCACCCACTGTGGAGCCTCATTACTTCTTTCATCTATATGGTCAGAACCAGTTTTATTCAACTCTCACCTTGTAGGTCAGAGCTAGTCAAATCCAAACTACTTTCATTCTGGTTTGGAAGAGTATAGTTCATAACCCTGGGAATACATGAACTAAATGTCAAAATTACATAAATTCACAGTTTGAGTGCTGTACTTTCTAACTGCAGGAAGCGCTGAATTTGGAGCTAATCTACTGTGCGAGAAAGGACTTAGGCCTGGAGCTCATAACATGCATAGCTGTGAGCAGGGCTGTGAAAGGCCAAAAGGTGCCAATTTTGTTTCTTACCATCTGCAAGAATAATCCCTGAACTACAAAATTTCACTGATGCCACAATTTCATTCTTATTACCATTGACCATTAACACATTCTAATCACACATCTCAAAAGATGTTACAAATTCAAAATGGTTTAATCTAGTCCCATTCCAGCATTGTTGCCTGCTCACAAGAGATTGAGAGCAATAAACAGTCTAATAGTTGTAGTCTTTATCTTTAAATTAGGGACTTTCAAATTGAAAGTCAAGAATTCCAACGTACCTTGGAATTCAGGGACTTCAGCTTCATGGGCATGGCCACAGTTTCCTCCTGGGTCTTTGCAGTGTTAAGAAACTGCAATAGGCGTCTTTGGGCAATAGAAAGACTTTTTTCTCTTAAATTATAAATGACAAACTATATATAGCTTTCCATAAATTATCTATTCCATCATAGCAGGTACTTCCAAATAGAACTCATTTGTTAATTCAGAACAAGTGATTTTTTTTTGGTAACACAAATTTGAATCACAAGAATCTGTCTCTAACTTCCCTTTCCCCAGCTCTATGTGTTGCACCTGAGCACTCACTCAAATGGTTCAAAATCATGAAATTATTTTTGGTTTATTGCAGTCAATGAGCCATAAGATTGTAATCAGTAATAATTTGGCATTCATAATCTCTTGTAGTCATTGAAGGACTAGAATTTCTGAAATTCAATTGACTACCCATTTTACACCCGGTCAGATTTTCTTTGCTGATTCATCTTATACCACAGGCAAATTCAAATTTTGCCACAATCTATATTATTGCTGGGGATTGTAATGAAATCAATAAACATCTTTAAATTAGACTTAGTTGCTTTGCATAGCTGAGGTGCTTTTCTATTATTCTGTTTGTGATACATCACCATACCTACAATTTCCAATGTTATGCTGTCTCGAGGAGGTACCATACGAAGGCCAAGAACCTAACTATCTTGCAGAGATGATACAGATTTCAAAAATGCCAAACTGATCAGTAGAGTTCTCTCCTAATGTCAGTGCTGAGACACACGTGGAAAACTTTAATCTGAACCGAAACATACTACATATCTGCCGAGGGAACATCCAGCTCTGAATTTGATACACAGTTGTGGCTCAGCTGAGTGAAGTAATCTGGAGGTTCCAACTAAAAGATGGAAAGCTTTGCCCCGGCAATATCATCCCTGATGTAAAAAAAAAATCTAAATTCATAAACACAAAAATGGCCATGGGGAAAATAGTACTTTGGATTTCGGCGGGAGCAGTGCGCAAGGGCTTTCTGGGAGGTAGGTTTTTACTTTAAAAACACTTACCTTTACAGGAGAAGGCCTTTGGATTTTGGCGGGAGCGGTGCGCAAGGGCTTTCTGGGAGGTAAGTTTTTACTTCAAAAGCACTTACCTTCACAGGAGCAGGCCTTTGGATTTTGGCGGGAGCGGCGCGCAAGGGCTTTCTGGGAGGTAAGTTTTTACTTTAAAAACACTTACCTGGTCCCGTTTCTGTTCTTCTTTTCTGTTTCTTTTAATATAAGGCGGGAACCGGAAGTTCGACCCGCGGACTTCTGGGAAGGCCCCCCCCCCCAACCAATAAATTCTGGTGGAGAGGAAACCCGAGACACTACACGTGTAGCGTGTAGTGTCTCCCACCCACCCTCCTCCTCTAACCTAATAATAAGATCCATTGGTGTGAGGTAAGTGCCATATTATATTATTATTAATAGCATTATATTATATTATTAGCATTGCGCAGGTCAAGGAGACACAGCCTGAGTGAGAGAGATACAGACAGTGAGAATTTGGTAGTTTGGTGCAGTGAGGTAACCAGGAAAGGTGAGTGGTTAATCTAATTGTGCTGTTTTTCAGTTAAAAGTGCAGTGTAGATTAGTGTCTGATTGGCTGAAGCTGCCCCCACCATAAACTTAAATTAAACTAATTAATTAATTAGTGATGGCTGGTCAGGTGATGTGCTTGAGCTGTTTGATGTGGGAGCTGGCAGATCCCATTGTGAGCTGCAGCGACCACTTCTGCAGTAAGTGTTGGCTGCTCGAAGAGCTCCGGCTCAGAGTTGATGAGCTGGAGTCTGAGCTTCAAACACTGAGGCACATCCGGGAGGGGGAGACTTACCTGGACACTGTGTTTCAGGAGGCAGTCACACCTGTCAAAGTAAGTAGTTTAAATCCTGCCAGTGGCCAGGGACAGCAAGGTGTGACTGCAAGTCAGGCAGGTAAAGGGAACCAGCAGTCAGGAACTCAGGAGCCTCAGCCCTTGACTCTGTCCAACAGGTATGAGGCACTTGCTCCCTGTTTGGATGGCGAACAGGGCTGCAGGAAGGATGAGTCAGCTGACCAAAGCACCATGGTTCAGCAGGCCATTCAAGGGGAGGGAGTAAATAGGCAAGTTGTAGTTGTAGGGGATTCTATTATCAGGGGGATAGATAGTATCCTTTGCGAGCAGGATAAAGAGTCCCGCATGGTATGTTGCCTGCCCGGTGCTAGGGTGCGGGACATCTCTGACCGGCTTGAAAGGATACTGGAGAGGGAGGGGGAGGATCCAGTTGTTGTGGTCCATGTCGGTACCAACAACATAGGCAAGTCTAGGAAAGAGGACCTGTTTAGAGATTATAAACAGGTCCTCAAGGGTCATAATCTCTAGATTACTGCCCGAGCCACGTGCAAATTGGCATAGGGAGGCAAGAATAAGGGAAGTTAACACGTGGCTGAAAGACTGGTGTGGGAATGAGGGGTTCCTTTTCATGGGACACTGGCATCAGTTTTGGGACAGGTGGGATGGTCTCCACCTGAACCGAGCTGGGACCAGTGTTCTGGCGAAAAGAGTAAATAGGGTGGTCAATAGGACTTTAAACTAAAGATTGGGGGGGAAGGGAAAGTCAGGGAACCAAGAGGTGAAGTAATCAGTGGGGAGCGTAGCTGCTTAGGAATACAAAAAAACACGAACAGACAAAACTCAAGAGTGGTTACGATTGTCCCCATCCCACAAAATATGACAGTGTATGGAAAGGCTCAGTAAACCAAGGTCCACCACACTAAGAAAACAAAAAGGGACGGTCAATAGAGAATTAAAGGTGCTATATTTAAATGCACGCAGTGTACGGAACAAGGTAGATGAGCTTGTGGCCCAGATTGTGACTGGCAGGTATGATGTGGCAGGCATCACAGAGACATGGTTGCAGGGGGTTCAGGACTGGCATTTAAACATCCAGGGATTCACAACCTATCGAAAAGACAGAGAGGTGGGCAGAGGGGGCGGGGTTGCCTTGTTAATTAGGAATGAAATTAAATCAATAGCACTAAACGACATAGGGTCAGATGATGTGGAGTCTGTGTGGGTAGAGTTGAGGAACCACAAAGGCAAAAAAACCATAATGGGAGTTATGTACAGGCCTCCTAACAGTGGTCAGGACCGGGGGCACAAAATGCACCACGAAATAGAAAGTGCATGTCAGAAAGGCAAGGTCACAGTGATCATGGGGGACTTCAATATGCAGGTGGACTGGGTAAATAATGCTGCCAGTGGACCCAAGGAAAGGGAATTCATTGAATGTTTACAGGAGGGCTTTTTGGAACAGCTTGTGATGGAGCCCACGAGGGTACAGGCCATTCTGGACTTAGTGTTATGTAATGAGCCAGACTTGATTAAGGATCTTAAAGTAAGGGAGCACTTAGGAGGCAGTGATCATAATATGGTCGAATTCAATCTCCAATTTGAAAGAAAGAAGGTATAATCAGATGTAAAGGTGTTACAGTTAAATAAAGGTAACTACAGGGGCATGAGGGAGGAACTGACGAAAATCGACTGGGAGCAGAGCCTAGTGGGAAAGACAGTAGGACAGCAATGGCAGGAGTTTCTGGGAGTAATTGAGGACACAGTACAGAGGTTCATCCCAAAGAAAAGAAAGGTTATCAGAGGGGGGATTAGGCAGCCATGGCTGACAAAGGAAGTTAGGGAATGCATCAAAGCAAAAGAGAAAGCCTATAATGTGGCAAAGAGTAGTGGGAAGTCAGAAGATTGGGAAGGCTACAAAAACAAACAGAGGATAACAAAGAGAGAAATAAGGAAAGAGAGGATCAAATATGAAGGTAGGCTAGCCAGTAACATTAGGAATGAGAGTAAAAGTTTCTTTAAATACATTAAAAACAAATGGGAGGCAAAAGTTGACATTGGGCTGCTCCAAAATGACGCTGGTAATTTTGTGATGGGAGACAAGGTAATAGCTGAGGAACTAAATAAGTACTTTGCGTCAGTCTTCACAGTAGAAGACATGAGTAATATCCCAACAATTTCGGAGAGTCAGGGGGCAGAGTTGAATATGGTAGCCATCACAAAGGAGAAAGTGCTAGAGAAACTAAGAGGTCTAAAAATTGATAAATCTCCGGGCCCAGATGGGCTACATCCTAGAGTTCTAAAGGAGATAGCTGAAGAAATAGTGGAGGCGTTAGTTATGATCTTTCAAAAGTCACTGGAGTCAGGGAAAGTCCCAGGGGATTGGAAAATCGCTGTTGTGACCCCCCTGTTCAAGAATGGAACAAGGAAAAAGATGGAAAATTATAGGCCAATTAGCCTAACCTCGGTTGTTGGCAAGATTCTAGAATCCATTATTAAGGATGAGATTTCTAAATTCTTGGAAGTGCAGGGTCGGATTAGGACAAGTCAGCATGGATTTAGTAAGGGGAGGTCGTGCCTGAAAAACCTGTAAAGAGTTCTTTGAAGAGATAACAAATAGGTTAGACCAAGGAGAGCCAATGGATGTTATCTATCTTGACTTCCAAAAGGCCTTTGATAAGGTGCCTCACGGGAGACTGCTGAGTAAAATAAGGGCCCATGGTATTCAAGGCAAGGTACTAACATGGATTGCCGATTGGCTATCAGGCAGAAAGCAGAGAGTTGGGATAAAAGGTTCTTTTTCGGAATGGCAACCGGTGACGAGTGGTGTCCCGCAGGGTTCAGTGTTGGGGCCACAGCTGTTCTTATATATTAACGATCTAGATGACGGGACTGGGGGCATTTTGGCTAAGTTTGCCGATGATACAAAGATAGGTGGAGGGGCAGGTAGTATGGAGCAGGTGGGGAGGCTGCAGAAAGATTTAGACAGTTTAGGAGAGTGGTCCAAGAAATGGCTGATGAAATTCAACGTGGGCAAGTGCGAGGTCTTGCACTTTGGAAAAAAGAAGAGAGGCATGGACTATTTTCTAAACGTGACAAAATTCATAATGCTGAAGTGCAAAGGGACTTGGGAGTCCTAGTCCAGGATTCTCTCAAGGTAAACTTGCAGGTTGAGTCCGTAATTAAGAAAGCAAATGCAATGTTGTCATTTGTCTCAAGAGGCTTGGAATATAAAAGCAGGGATGTACTTCTGAAGCTTTATAAAGCATTAGTTAGGCCCCATTTAAAATACTGTGAGCAATTTTGGGCCCCACACCTCAGTAAGGACATACTGGCACTGGAGCAGGTCCAGCGGAGATTCACACGGATGATCCCAGGAATGGTAGGCCTAACATACGATGAACGTCTGAGGATCCTGGGATTATATTCATTGGAGTTTAGGAGGTTGAGGGGAGATCTAATAGAAACTTACAAGATAATGAATGGCTTAGATAGGGTGGATGTAGGGAAGTTGTTTCCATTAGCAGGGGAGACTAGGACCTGGGGCACAGCCTTAGAATAAAAGGGAGTCACTTTAGAACAGAGATGAGGAGAAATTTCTTCAGCCAGAGTGGTGGGTCTGTGGAATTCATTGCCACAGAGGGCGGTGGAGGCCGGGACGTTGAGTGTCTTTAAGACAGAAGTTAATAAATTCTTGATTTCTCGAGCAATTAAGGGCTATGGAGAGCGGGTAAATGGAGTTGAAATCAGCCATGATTGAATGGTGGAGTGGACTCGATGGGCCGAATGGCCTTACTTCCGCTCCTATGTCTTATGGTCTTAAGTTACCAGATCATACTCGCCCTGGTGGAATTATCAACAATAATCTTGGTAGCCATTGCGTTTGATGCAACAAAAAAACACTGAAACCCACTTATAGATAGTCAACCTGATTGTTGCTCACTGACATTTTTTTTTGTTTTTTTTATAAATTTAGAGTACCCAATTCATTTTTCCAATTAATGGGCAATTTAGCATCACCAATCCACCTAGCTTGCACATTTTTGGGTTGTGGGGGCGAAACCCACGCAAACACGGGGAGAATGTGCAAACTCCACACGGACAGTGACCCAGAGCCGGGATCGAACCTGGGACCTCAGCGCCGTGAGGCCACAGTGCTAACCCACTGCGCCACCGTGCTGCCCTCGTTGCTCAGTCATGATATGGTTATTACAGACTGATTTAATGCCATGGATAAAGTAAGAACTCAAGTCAAATTTTAGGGTTGTCTCCTGAGATTAAATGTACCACATAACTAAAATCATAGAATCCCCACACTGCTGGAGCCCATCGAAATTGCACCGGCCATACCTAGGCCCCCTCCCATTCCCCATCCCCGTACCCTCATCCAATCTTTTTATATAAAATATATTTTATTCTAAACATATTCAAATGTACAAAAGCATGAATAAATCAAAGAACATTCTCCACATCTCTTTGTACAAGTTCCCCCCCATTTTCACCCCCTCCCTCCCTCGATGAACAATTCCTCGAACATGGTCACGAACAGTCCCCTTGTCTCAAAGCCCTCTGCTGATCCCTCAATTCGAAAATAATCTTCTTCAACCGGAGAAAGTCGTACATGTCCCCCAGCCAGGCTGCCACCCCCGGCACCTTTATCGATCGCCGTTCCAGCAGAGTCCTTCACCGGGCAACTAGAGGGGCGAAAGCCACAACGTCCATCAACTCCAGCATTTCCGATCCACAAAGATCGCCACCATAGGGTCCGGCCCAGCCATGAATTTTGATAACATCCCAAACACGCCTCTCCCAGTATCTCTCCAACTTCTCACAGCCCCAGAAAATACATGCATGGTTGCTGGTCCTCACCCACATTTCTCACACTCATCTGCCACCGCCTGGAAGAACCCACTCATCCTTGCCCGAGTCATGTGTACCCTATGTCCCACCTTAAACTGCATCAAACTCCTCCTCGCTCACAAGGTCGAATGCATCCTGCGCATTGCCTCACTCCACCCCATCCTCTCCCCCTCCCATTTCTCCTTAATCCTCACCTCCCTCGAACCTCACCTAACCTGCACATCTTTGGACACTATGGGGCAATTTAGCATGGCCAATCCACTAATCTGCACATATTTGGACTGTGGGAGGAAATCAGAGCACCCCGAGGAAACCTACCAAGACACAAGAACATCCTCCAGTCACCCAAGGCCAGAATCAAAACCGGGCCCGTGGCGTTGTGAGGCACCAGTGCCTCCTCCACCATTCATTAAGATCATGGCTGATGTGACAGTAATCTCAAATCTGCATCCCGCTTATCCACGATAACCTATCACCCTCTTGCTTACCGAAAATTTATCCTCCTTCACCTTAAAAGTTTTCAAAAACTTCTACTGGCTTTTCAGGAAGAGCGTTCCAAAGACTCACGACCGAGTGGAAACATTTCACCTCATCTTTGTTTCAAATGGAAAACCCCTTATTTTTAAACAGTGACCCCTCGTTCAAGATCCCCCCACAAGACAAAACACAAAAAGACCATGGCGTGTTTGTAAATAGATCTCTGAAGGCAAGAGGGCAGATTAACAGGGTGGTGAAAAAAGCACCGGGACACTTGCCTTTGTCAATTGTGGCATAGATTACAAAAGCAAGGAAGTCATGTTGGAGTTATGTAGAACATTGGTGAGACCACAGCTGGAGCAGTGTGTGCAGTTCTGGCACCATATTATAGGAAGGCCGTGATTGCATTGGAGGAGATGCAGAGGTGTTTCACCAGGATGTTGCTGGGATGGAACATTTAAGTTATGAAGAGATGTTGGATAGACTTGGGTTGTTTTCGCTGGAGCAGAGAAGACTGAGGGGCGACGTGTACAAGATTATGAGGGACATGGACAGGGTGGAAAGGGAACAGCTGTTCCTCTTAGTTGCAGGGTCAGTTACGAGGGGACACAAGTTCAAGGTGAGGGGTGGGAGGTTCAGGGGAAATCTTTTTACCTAAAAGATGGCGACGGTCTGGAACGCATTGCCTGGGAGGGTGATAGAGGCAGGTTGCCTCACATCCTTTAAAAAGTACCTGGGTGAGCACTTGACACGTCTCAACATTCGAGGCTAATGAGCCAAGTGCTGGCAAATGGGATTGGCAGATCAAGTACCTTTCATGTGGCAGCACAGACTCAATGGGCCGAAGGGCCTTTCCTGCTCTGTATTTTTCTGTGATTCTGTGAAACAGCCTCTCTACATCCACTCTGTTAGGATCCCTCAGGACCTTAAATGTTTAACAACTATATTACCTTCAAAACAGTCTGGAGCTGCCTATGTGGGGCCTGAAATACCACAGTAATTTGTGCACGCACCAGAAGACAGTGATTTACCATTTTTTCTGGATCAGTCTTCTCACAGCAACATTGAAAAATTAGGACTTAAGAGCAAGCCCATTCAGGTGTACAAATTGCGGAGTAATTTTCAGTTCCAAACTTATTTTCTTTGACTTTTGTCCACAAGTAATATGAAAGGAGATAGAAATTCAACCATTTATGTATCAAGAATTTTGTACCATGTTCAAAGGTGATCTGAGCCTCTTTTATTTTTCTCCTGTTTCCTCCTCTTTGTTGAGGGACAATTTCACAGGTTTCATAATTCAATTGTTTCTGTAATATTTACAAGTATGAACCTGGACAATTGAGTGCTGGCCCTAGATGACTCCAGCACTCTCCTGGGCAACTGTCTGAACCAAATTGTTCGCAAACTTTGTGTCACATCTGATCAAGTTGAACTTCCAACCACATACTTGCACCTTCACTCAGGTTTTTCACCTCAACCTTGCCTCAGCTTGAATGCTGATAAAATCCTAATCAATGTTCCTTCTAGATTTAACTATTCCAGTGTACTTCTGATCAACCTTCCATTTTATGCCCTCTATACACCCAAGTCTTCCAAAACTCTGTTGCCTGTGTCCTAACTTGCACCAAGTCCCATTCATCCACCATCCCTGTACTTGCTGACCTGCATTAGCTCCTGATCAAGTTACATCTTGATGTTAAAATTCTCACTATTGTTTCCATACCCCTCAATGGAATCTCCCTTCCCTACCTCTGCAATCTCTTCCAGCCCTACAACCCCAAGATATCTACACTCCTCCAATTTGACAACTGAGCAGCCGTTTTAAATTACTCCACCGTCTATGGCATGCTTTCAGCTGCCAAGGCCCTAAACTCTAGAATTCGATCTCCAAAGGTCCCCATTTCTCAATAACCCTATCGGTCTTTGAGCTTCTCTTTAAAATTTACCTCTGGATCCTCATAGAAAATAGCAGGATGCCATTTGGCTCATCAAGCCTGCTCCACTATTTGTTACGATCATCCAACTCAATAGCCTGTTCAGTCTTTCCCCCACATCTCTTGATCCCTTTCACTCCAGTATATCTGGCTGCTTCTTAAAAAGTGTTTTGGCCTCAACTGTTTCTGTGGTAGCTGAACCCAGGCCGACCACACTCTGGGTGAAAAAAAATCACTCATTTGTCCTAAATGGTCTATCTACCAAAAGTCCTCAGACTGTGACCCCTGATTCTGGACACCACCACCATCGGGAACATCCTTCTTGCATCTACCCAGTATAGCCCTGTTAGAATTTTATAGGTTTCCACCTTCCCCCCCGTCCCCAACCTCATTCTTCTGAATTCCAGTGAATAAAATCGTAACCGATTCAATATCCCCTCATACGTCAATCCTGCCATCCTAGGAATCAGCCTGGTAAACCTTTTCTGCACTCCGTCTCTAGCAAGAACATCCTTCCTCAGGTACCCTAATACCTCTATGTAGTTTCATGACAAAATTTTCTTTGGTAATACTCCTGTGAAACCTCTTGCAACGTGTTATTATGTCAAAGGCACCATATAAATACAAGCTGCTATTGACGTTGTTATTCACACATGGGGACAAAACTGCCAAGCATAATCCAAGGATGCTGAGTTCTACTGCAGCACAGATTACTTCGCCAATAAAGGACTGAATTTGAAATTGTTTAGTCTGTAGGGCTAAACTACTCAATGGAAACAACTTGCTGTGAAACTCCCAAGTTCTGCATTTGAAGATATGAATACCAGGACACAATTTTCCAGTGGATTAAGTCTCATTTGAGGTAGGCTTTAAGCAAAATCTTAAAGAATGACAGGGAAGTGGAGAGGGAACTTTGATAGTTTGAGGCCTAGCTGCCTGAATCCACGTTTGTTGATTACAGGATGAAGGAGAGGAGGATGATCAAGAGACTGAAGTCAGAGGGAGAGAGTTCAAGACAGGCTGCAACTCTGAAAGAGATAACAGAACAAATGTGAAATGAGCCACAGACGATTTAAACGCAAGGATGAACATTTTCAAATCAAGGCACTGGAGGGTGCTGTTATTCAATGACCATTGTTGGCCCAACAACATTCACTCACAGATGAAGAAAATCCATTTGGTGAATACTGGAGATTTGCTGGTTCCTGTTGCACTATGACAACTCAGTAGACTAAAAGACCATTGATTCCCCCTTGAACTATATACCACCTCCAAAAAAATCATGCATTTTGCAGAGCTGTAAACTGATCACAGTTTTAGCTTGGAATCGGACCACAGATTTTCTATATTACAGCTGCATCCCTGGGGCTCTTCAGTCAGAAAAATAAACATATTGGACTAATTAAAGATGAACATACATGGTACAATAATGTACCTGGTCCTGTAGGGGGTGCTACTGGCACAGGCAGAAAACAAAAATCAGGGTTTGAATTCACCAGATTACAAAACCAACAGAGAGCACTCCACAAGTGCTCACCCCAAACATCTTTCACACGACTGACTTTCATCAGGAGTATTTTATTACTGTTTACCTTGTAACATCCAGCTATAAAAAGACGACATTGTCATTCTGTAACAACATATTTTAATTAGAAATCTACCATTTTAATTGTTTAAATCAGTCTCATTTAACCAGTTCAGTTTATTTGCCCCTTTAAACTCAAATGTTGTACCAATGATTTCCCTATTCTCCCTCTTTTAAAGATGTTCATACTGGAGGCATAGTTCCACAGGACCCAGTTATCATTTTGTTCCAGAACGCATTCTTTACCTGAAAGCCCAATAGGGGCGGCACGGTGGCACAGTAGTTTGCACTGCTGCCCCACAGCTCCAGGGACCCGGCTTCAGGTGACTGTCTGTGTGGAGTCTGCATTTTCTCAGTGTGTCGGCATGGGTTTCCACCGGGTTCTCCGGCTTCCTCCCAAAGTCCAATCCCGGAATGCTGTTTTCTATTATGACCAAAATGAATAACCTCACACCTCCCCAATATACCCCATTTGTTATCTTGCTGCCCACTCACATAACCTGTCGATATCTTTTTGCAGCATGTGTCCTCTCCACAAATTACATCCCCACCTAACTTTGCATCATCAGCAACTTAGATAAATGACTCAGAAAGTCATTAATGTAAGATTACTCTGTTGGATACTCCAGCAGGTTAGGTGGATTGACCATGCTAAATTGCCCTTAAGTGTTCAAAAAGGATAGGTGGGGTTAGGTGTGGGCTTAAGTAGGGTGGTCTTTCCAAGGGCCGGTACAGACTTGATGGGCTGAATGGCCTCCTTCTGTCCTGTAAATTCTAAGATCCTCCCAATTTCCCAGAGGCAATGCTGTTCCAGGATTGGGCTCACCTCAGTTTAAAAACCCGCCAGCAGTCACTGTCAGAGACCTCACATTACTGAAGGTCACTTGAGTGAGATGCATCACCTGTGAAATGATATCCTGGAAAATAAATAACAATTTCAAGCAAGGGAAGGGAACAGGCATTAAAAACCATTCCTTTCCATCTCTACTCTAGTATGGTAGTAACTACACATTGTAACACTACAGTTTTCATGAATGAATACTGCTCCTTTCAGTATCCAATCTATACAGGAAGGCCTTGCCTTCCCTGGATTAGTGCAGTCAAGAGGTTCACCTGCAATAGTTGGGCCATGACAAATGATCTGCAATCCCCCCTCATGATTTAGAAGATATGAACTCTTGCTATTTGTAAAGCCTCTCTTTATTGTAATGTGTGAGAACGCAGTTTTGAACTCTTCCTTCATCACTCCACAAAATGTGACAGTCAGAGGGCACCTCAGCACATTGTACTACAGCCAAGATGGGACAAAACTCTGGTCTGGTCAGTAGATTTCATTAACATACATTCTGCAAGGGAATGACAAAAATCCATCATTACATAACAGACCAAGGATCTGTTGGATACTCCAGCAGTTAGTAATTTTATGGTTTAAGCAACAATGGTTTTTGACATCAATGAGATGGTTTCTTCTTCTGTACTTTTCTGTGTTGATGAGGATTCTGTCTTACTTTTTCCGTCCTACTTTTCTTATCTTGAAGCAAATCATCCTCAGAGATTGGCGCAATTATTGTTCCCATTTTTGTCACAATTTTCGGCATGGTCAACTTCTGCGTTGCTCTCTCAGTATTCCACGTATTCCCAATGGGGGCACAGATACTCTTCTCAAACTGATTCCGATGAGAAAATGGGAATGGTAGTTGATTTACCTGCATCAAAACAAAGAATTCAGTGTTTGGTGCCCAGACAGGATTATTTGTTTCTCACACACCAGCAGCAAGGTTGCAGAGTCCATTCCTAGGAAGTAAATAGTTGGAATACAAGGGATTTAATCAAATAGAATTTAGCATGGAATTATTACATGTGATTTATTAAAATGGGTGTCTTAGTACCCAACATCTCAGACACTGGAACACAAGGGGTAGGTGCAATCGACCATACAGCCAGTTGAGCCTGCTCTGCCATTCAATACGATCATGACTGACCTTGGGCTTCAACTCCACTTTCCTGCCCTCTTCCCATATCCCCGGATTCACTCAGACACCAAACATTTGTCTATCCCAGTCTTAAATATAGTCGTACAGAATTGCAACAATTCACAATCCTTTGATTGAATAAATGTTTCTTCATCTCGGTCCCAAGTGACCAACCCACCTATCCTGAGACTGTGTTTAATATTCCCCAGCCAGTAGAAATAACCTCCCTGCGTCTACTCTGTCAAGCTCCTTCAGAATCTTGAATGTTTCAGTGAGATAACTTCTCATTGTTCCAAACTCTTGGGAATATTGGTCTCTCATCGAAGGACAATCCTCTTATCCCAGGAACCAATCTTCTGGACCTGCACTATACATATCCAATTAAAGTATATTCTTCCTTACATATGCCGACCAAAGCCATACACAGGACTTCAGGTTTAACCAAGGCCTTGTTGTAAGATTTCCTTTTTCTTGTACTCCAATTGCCTTGCAATGAAGACCAACATGTCATTGACCTTCTTAATTGCTTGCTGTGTCTGCATGTTAACTTATTGTGTTCCTTGTCCGAATACACCCATGTCTCTCTGAACATCAACCTTCACAAGTTTTACAATTTTTACAATTATACCTTTTAAAAAGTACTCTACTTTTCTATTATGACCAAAATGAATAACCTCACACCTCCCCCAATATACCCCATTTGCTATCTTGCTGCCCACTCACATAACCTGTCGATATCTTTTTGCAGCCATGTGTCCTCTCCACAAATTACATCCCCACCTAACTTTGCATCATCAGCAACTTAGATAAATGACTCAGAAAGTCATTAATGTAAGATTGTAAATAGTTGAGGCCCCATTAGTCACAGCCTGCCAACTTCAGAATTCCCCATTTATGCCTCTTTGCTTCCTGTCCGTTAACCAAGCGCAAATTTTACTGCTCAGTAAAAAATGGATCTGTACAGATCAGAAATGTTTCAAGTGCAACTTCCATTAAATAGTAATTAACAATTAATGAACAATTAACTTTCTGAACTTTACATCTGTAGGATGGGAAATCTGCCACTTTTCCATTAACCTTTACTGGAACGTGTGCATATGCTGGCGTCAGGAACTGCATGACACCTTCCAAACTGAATAGCCTGTCAATATTCTTTGACAAGGCAAAAACATGTAGAATGCTCATTTGGGTGAGGTATCCATGGAGAGATTGCAATGGGACAGTCACTGGCCAGTTATTTAGGGGGCATTAACTATTTTTCAAGAGCAGGAAGAGTGCATTGAGAAGGAAAAGAGATAAAATGCTCAACAAGTTTAGCTTAAAAGAATGCTGTACAAATCTGGATTTTCCTTGTCCAATTTTTATTTATTTGCTATTCTTAAGTGGGAATGAAGGATCAGTGACAACATTTTTGGAGGTGAAAGCTGACAGACAGCGTAGCAATAATAATCCTGCAACCCCTCACCATAAGTTACATTTTAGAGTTGGAAGGTGGCGCATAAATCTGACTTTCAGGACAGCACATCACCTGAAGTGAAATAAATAGTCACAAGGGTTCTCCCTTGAGCTTATGTTGCTGCGCCGTATTTTATTGGAAAATATTTTTGCAGTACATGTGACTACAATGTTTTTAAAAAGCTACTGTAAGAATGGATTCCTAAAGAAAACCTGAAGTTAAATCAATTCAATAACAGAACGTGAAGACACCACATTGTCTTGGTGTTGGTTCACTAACCTATCCACTTAGCCCTAAACAACAGCTCTTTTCCCCTTACTTCCTTGTACTTTTTTACCTTTTGCAATTATTCATTTGTTTCTGCTTTGAAACCTTCTGCAGATTCTGCTTCTACTACTGTTTTTGATTGGGAAATATATGAACTTAGACCATAAGACATAGGAGCAGAATTAGGCCACTCGGCCCATCGAGTCTGCTCCGCCATTCAATCATGGCTGATATTTTCTCATCCCCATTCTCCTGCCTTCTCCCCATAAACCCTAATCCCTTTATTAATCAAGAACCTATCTAATTCTGTCTTAAAGACACTCAATGATTTGGCCTCCACAGCCTTCGGCGGTAAAGAGTTCCACAGATTCACCACCCTCTGGCTGAAGAAATTCTTCATCTGTTTTAAAGGATCGTCCCTTTAGTCTGAGATGGTGTCCTCTGGTTCTAGTTTTTTCAACAAGTGGAAACATCCTCTCCATGTCCACTCTATCCAGGCCTCGCAGTATCCTGTAAGTTTCAATAAGATCCCCCCTCATCCTTCTAAACTCCAAAGAGTACAGACCAGAGTCCTCAACTTAAGTTTATAACACCGTTAACCTGCTAAAGAGTCCTATGGAGCTTCACAGGAGCATTGTAAAGTAAAATACAATAGCGAGCCACTTAAGGATATATTAGGGCAGATGACTAAAAGCTTAAAAGAAACAATGTTTTTAAGGGGCAAAGGAGAGAGGTGGAGAGGTTCAAAGAGAAAATTCCAGAGCTTAGGACCTTGGTTGTTGTAGGCTTGAACATCAATCCCAGGATATTAAAGGAAATAGCTACAGAGATAGTGGATGCACTGGCAGTAACCTTCCAAGAATCCTTAAATTCTGAAAATTTCCAGAGGATTGGGAAACTGCCAATGTAACACCTTTATTCAAAACAGAAGGGAGAAAATAAAAAACACGTAACTATAGCTCAGTTAGTTTAGCTTCCGTCATTGGGAAAATGTTAAGAATCCATATAAAGGATGTAATAGCAGAGCATTTAGAAATGCATAATATAATCAAGCAGAGTCAGCATGGCTTCATAAATCAGGGGCTGGATTCTCCACCCCGCCACACCAGATTTCTGGTTCAGCACGCCGACAGGATGCTCCATTGCGCTGGCTGGTCAATGGGGTTTCCCACTGTGGGGCAGCCCCACACTGTCGGAAAATCCCCCGGGCTTCCGGCAAAATGGAGCGTTCCAGATGGTGGAGAATCCAGGTCTGACAAATATATTAGAATTGAGGTGGTAACAAGCAGGATAGATGAAGGGGAACCAGTAGATGCAATATACTTATATTTCCAAAAAGCGTTTGATAAGGTACCATACAAAAGGCCATTTAATAATATATTAGCATGGGTAGTGGATTGGCTAACTGATAGACAGAGAGTTTGTATAAGAGGAGCATTTGCCGATGGCAACCTGCAACTAGCGCTGGAGTGCCACAGGGATGTGTGCTGGGCAACAATTATTCACAATATATATTAATGACTTGGACAAGGGAAGTGAATGCACTATTGCCAAGTTTGCAGAGGACATAAAAATAGGTGGGCAGGCAAGTGATGAGGATGACACAGAGTCTACAGAGGGATATAAACAGGTTAGGTGAGTATATTGCAGGAAAGTGTGAAGTTATGCACTTTGGTAGGAAGAATAAAGGAGCTGAATATTATTTAAATGGAGAAAGACTGCAGAAAAGACAGCACAGAGGGATTTGGGGGTCTTCATGCATAAATCACAAAAAGCGAGCATGCAACGTCAGTAGGTAATTGGGTAGGCAAAAAGAATGTTTATTTCAAAGGTAATGGAGTATAAAAATAGGGGAGTCCTGCTACAACTATAAGGCACCAGTTAGACCAGACCACACCTGGAATACTGCGAACAGCTTTGTCCCTCTTAGCCAAGGAAATATATACTGGCATTGGAGCCAATTCAGCGAAGGTTCACTAGATTCATCTTGGGTATGGAGGGATTTTCCTGTGAGGAGAGGTTGAGTAGACTGGAGTTTAGGAGAATGAGAGGTGACCTTATCGAGACATATAGGATTCTCAGGAGGCTTGTCAGGGTAGATGCTGAGAGGATATTTCCTCATGTGGGATAATCTAGGACCAGGGGGTATAATCTAAGAGTAAGGGGTCATCCATTTAATACAGAGATGAGCGATTTTCTTCTCTCAGAGGGTAGTGAATCTGTGGAATTCCTTACCGCAGAGAACTGCAGAGGCTGGATCGTTAAATATGTTCAAGCTTAGATAGAAAGTAAGAGAATCAAGGGTTATGGGGATAAGGCAGGAAAGTGGAGTTGAACACAGAACATACAGTGCAGAAGGAGGCCATTTGGCCCATCGAGTCTGCACCGACCCACTGAAGCCCTCACTTCCGCCCTATCCCCGTCACCCAATAACCCCATCTAATCTTTTTTTTGGTCACTAAGGGCAATTTAGCATGGCCAATCCACCTAACCTGCACATCTTTGGACTGTGGGAGGAAACCGGAGCACCCGGAGGAAACCGACGCAGACACGGGGAGAACGTGCAGACTCCGCACAGACAGTGACCCAGCAGGGAATTGAACCTGGGACCCTGGCGCTGTGAAGCCACAGTGCTAATCACTTGTGCTACCGTGCTGCCCAGTTGAGTATGAGATAACAGCCATGATCTCATTCAATGGCAGAGCAGACTCGATGGGTCCAGTGGCCGACTTCTACTCCCACGTCTTATGGTCAATATATACGCACTTGCATATATATGAACATACAAATTAGGAGTAGGCCATTCAGTCTCCTTAAGATGGTCCATTTATATACATCATGGCTAATCTGATTTAATCTCTATATTCCTGCACCCAAACCCATATATCAAAAATCTATCTAAGCCAGAATTAAAAATATTCAATGACCCTGTCTACACTGCTCTCTGGGGAAGAGGTTAAAGACACTCAGAGAATGCAAATTCTCCTCAGCTTTGCCTAAATGGGAGATCCCTTATTTTTAAACAGTATCCCCCAGTTCTAGTTTCTCCCATTCGGAGAATTTCAATAAGATCACCTCTCACTCTTCTAAACTTCTTCTGCAATCCCTCAGTGACGAGGATGTCTCCGGGGAGGTGGGTTCCGAGGTGGCAGAATAGTCCGATCCTCAATCCAGACTCTGCCACAGGTTTTGCAGGTGGTGCTTGATGAGGTGGGTGGGTGGGACGCTCTGGATTCTGCCCTCTCCTTCCGCTGTTTACACTTGGCCTCTACGTGCTCTACCCTACGACGCTTGAGGTGACTGGCGCTTTCACGGATGCTTCTTCTCCAGTTTGTGAGTTCGGAGACAAGTGGTTCCCACATGTCGGTGGGGATGTTGTATTTATTTAGGGAGGCTTTCAGAGAGTGTATTTATTTAGGGAGGCTTTCAGAGAGTGTCCCATTAGCCCTCTTAGTGATTGCTTGCCATTATAGAGCTCGGAGTAGAGCACTTGTTTTGCGAGTCTTGTGTCGGGCATGCAGGCAATATGGCCCTCACATCACAGCTGGTCAAGTGTGACCAGTGCCTCGGTACTGGGGATATTGACCTGGGAGAGGACACTCACATTGGTACGCCTATCCTGCCAACGAATGTGCAGAATTTTGCAGAGGCAGCGTTGGTGATATCTCTCCAAGGATTTGAGGTCTGCTGTACATTGTCCATGCAAACAAGAGGGCGGGGACCATGGTTGCTCTGTAGACCATGAACTTGGTGTTGGGTTTGAATCTCGGTCTTCGAATACTCAGTTCCTCAGGCGTCCGAAGACTGCACTGGTGCATTGGAACCAATGTTAGATTTCATTGTGAATGTCTGCTTGCACCAAGAGGAGACTCCTGAGGTATGGGAAATTATCCACATTGTCCAAGGGCTCACATAGATTTTAATGGTGGGGGAGTTTTGTGTGGCAGGAGCGGGCTGGTAGAGAACCTTTGTTTTCTGAATGTTTAATCTGAGGCCCATTCTCTCGTATGCCTTGGTGAATGTGTCGATTATGGTTTGTAACCCGGCCTCTGAATGTGCGCACACGCAGGCATCATCTGTGTACTGCAGCTCAATTACAGAGGTTCTGGCCTGGAAGCTTCGGAGGTTAGACAGTTTCCCGCTTGTCTAGTAGTTGAGCTCCACACCAGCAGGGATCTTCAGGGTGATGGGGTGGAGTGTTGCTGCAAAGAAGATGGAGAAGAGCGTTGGTGCGATTATGCAGCTCTATTTGACCCCAGTTTACATACATATTGGGTCTGTGGTAGTTCTGGTGGTGAGGATTACGGCTTGCATGTCATCGTGGAGCAGGAGGAGAATGGTGACGAAGTTGAGGACGCTGCACAATCCCTCGCGGTTGACAGCGTCAAAGGTCTTTGCGAGATCGAAGAAGCCCAACCTGTCTAAACATTCCTCATATGACAACCCCTTGATTCTAGGAATCAGTCAAGTGAACCTTCTCTGCAGTGCTTCCAATGCAATTACATCCTTTCTTAAATATGGAGACCAAAACTGTACACAGTACTCCAGGTGAGGTCCCAACAACACCCTGTGGACTTTCGGTTGCGGCGATGCGCGGCTAGGCCGCACGTTTCGTCAGCTCCCGTTCTAACGGACTTTTGGGCTCTTTTCGGGAGCCCCAACGGAAATTCTTTCAGACCAAACCCAGTGTGGGGTGACGAAGGAAGGTGCCCCCCCCCCGGGTGTGTATGGAAAAGACCAGCGGCAGTGGCCAGATTGCGAAGGATCCTTTGGAGCAGCAGCAGAGAAGAGAAGGAAGAAGCAAGATGGCGGCAGATGGAGCCCAGACGGCATGGGGCCCGAACCAGCAGGAATTCCTCCGACGGTGTCTGGAGGAACTAAAGAAGGAGGTGCTGGCGCCGATGTTATTGGCAATCGATGGGCTGAAGGAAACACAAAAGGTCCAGGCGATAGAGCTCCGTGGAGTGAAGGCAAAGGCAGCCGAAAACGAGGATGAGATACAGGGCCTGGTGGTAAAAACGGAGACGCATGAGGTGCTACATAAGAGATGTATCGACAGGCTGGAAGCCCTGGAGAACAGCTCGAGGAGGAAGAACCTCCGGATTCTAGGTCTCCCCGAAGGAATGGAGGGAGCTAACGTTGGGGCTTATGTGAGCACAATGCTCCATACGCCAATGGGAGCTGAGGTCCCATCGGGCCCCCTGGAGGTGGAAGGGGCTCACCGGGTCCTTGTGAGAAGACCAAAGGCGGGAGGACTACCAAGGGCGATAGTCGTGAGATTTCACCGCTTCACGGACAGAGAGGCTGTTTTGAGCTGGGCCAAGAAGGTACGGAGACGCAGGTGGGAGAATGCGGTGATACGAGTGTATCAGGACTGGAGCGCGGAGGTGGCGAGAAGGACGGCGAGCTTCAATCGGGCCACGGTGGTGCTTCACAGGAAGAAAATAAAATTTGGGATGCTGCAGCCGGCGCGATTGTGGGTCATGCATCAGGGCAAGCACTACTACTTCGAAACGGCGGATGAGGCATGGACCTTCATCCAAGAAGAGAAACTGGACTAGAACTGAGAGACTGATGTTGAGGGGGAAACAACTAGGTTGTGGTACAGAAGTGTAAATTGGGGAATGGGAGGTTTATAATATTGAAACGATAGATGGGGAATTTCTCTCCTCTAGATGGGGGGACGTGGAGAAATGTGGGCGCCGGTGGAAAAAGGGACAGAGGGGGGATGGGGAATGAGGGAGCTGTGCTATAGGGGCGGGGCCGATAGGAAAGTGCGGGTGTTTTCCCGCGCTATGGAGATGATGGCGGGAAGATAGGCGCAGGAAGGAAGAGAGTTCCACACGCAGGGGGGTCAAAGAGAGAACGGGGGAAGCCAGGGTCAGTTAGAGTTAGCTGACTTTCGGAAGCATCATGGGGGGAGTAACCATGCTAGATAGGGATCTAGCGGGGACAGGGGGGGGGGGGGGGGGGGGGGAACGACTAACTGGGTTGCTGCTGCTGAGTGCAAGGGGGAGCTGGCAAGAGAAGAGGTGGTCGGGACGGGAAGGCGGGCCCAGAATATGGGATGGCTAGTCGGCAGGGGGGGTGCGGGTGGCCCCCCAATCCGGCTGATCACGTGGAATGTGAGAGGCCTGAATGGGCCGATTAAGAGGGCCCGGGTGTTCGTGCACTTAAAAAGACTGAAGGCGGACGTAGTCATGCTTCAGGAGACGCATCTGAAGGTGGCGGATCAGGTTAGGTTAAGGAAAGGATGGGTGGGACAGGTGTTCCACTCAGGGTTGGACGTGAAAAATAGGGGGGTGGCGATACTGGTGGGGAAACGGGTGTCGTTCGAGGCTAAGAATATAGTGGTGGATAACGGGGGTAGATATGTGATGGTGAGTGGCAGATTGCAGGGAAAGGAGGTCATGATGGTAAATGTATATGCCCCGAACTGGGATGACGTGGGATTTATGAAGCGGATGTTGGGACGTATCCCGGACCTGGAGGTGGGAAGCCTGGTAATTGGGGGGGGGGGGGGGGGGGGGGAGACGACTTCAATACTGTGCTGGATCCAGGGCTGGACCGGTCTAGATCCAGGACCGGAAGAAGGCTGGCAGCGGCCAAGGTGCTTAGGGGGTTCATGGAACAAATGGGGGGAGTGAATCCGTGGAGATTTGCTAGGCCGTCGGCCAAAGAGTTCTCCTTTTTCTCCCATGTCCACAAGGTATACTCCCGAATAGATTTCTTTGTTCTGAGTAGGGCACTGATCTCGAAGGTGGCAGGAACGGAGTACTCGGCCATAGCCGTTTCAGACCATGACCCGCACTGGGTGGATCTGGAATTAGGAGAGGAGAGGGAGCAGCGCCCACTCTGGCGACTGGATGTGGGACTATTGGCGGATGAGGGGGTCTGTGGAAGGGTGCGGGGATGTATTGAGAGATACCTGGAGGTCAATGATGATGGTGAGGTCTAGGTGGGGGTAGTATGGGAAGCGCTGAAGGCGGTGGTTAGGGGAAAGTTGATCTCCATTAGAGCTCACAAGGAGAAACAAGAGGGCAAAGAAAGGGAGAGATTCGTGGGGGAGATTTTGAGGGTGGATAAAAGCTATGCGGACAAAAGACTATATAGAGAGAGGCGAAGACTTCAGACGGAGTTTGACCTGCTGACCACAGGAAAGGCAGAGGTACAGTGGAGGAAGGCACAGGGGATGAGATAGGAGTGTGGGGAAAAGGCGAGCCGGCTGCTGGCCCACCAACTTCGCAAGAGGATAGCGGCGAGGGAGATTGGGGGAGTTAAGGATGAAACGGGAACTACGGAGCGGAGAGCAGTGAAGGTAAATGAGGTGTTTAAGACCTTCTATGAGAGGCTATACAAGTCCCAACCCCCGGAGGGAAAACAGTTTCTGGACTAACTAAGGTTCCCGAGGGTGGAGGAGCAGGAGGTGGCAGGTCTGGGGGCGCCAATTGAGGTGGATGAGGTGACTAAAGGACTGGGGAACATGCAAGCAGGGAAGGCCCCGGGACCAGATGGGTTCCCGGTGGAATTCTACAGGAAATGTGTGGACCTGTTGGCCCCGCTGCTGGCGAGAACCTTTAACGAGGCCAGAGAAGGGTGGATACTACCCCCGACAATGTCGGAGGCGACGATATCACTAATCCTGAAGCGGGATAAAGATCCGCTGCAATGCGGGTCATATAGGCCTATCTCACTCCTAAATGTAGACGCCAAGCTGCTGGCAAAAGTGCTGGCGACGAGTATAGAGGATTGTGTCACGGGGGTGGTGCATGAAGACCAGACAGGGTTTGTAAAGGGGAGACAACTGAATGTCAACGTTCGACGGCTGCTGGGGGTGATAATGATGCCCCCAGCGGAGGGGGAGGCAGAGATAGTGGTGGCGATGGATGCGGAGAAGGCATTCGATAGGGTAGAGTGAGAGTATTTATGGGAGGTGTTGAAGAGGTTTGGGTTCGAGGAGGGGTTTGTCAGATGGGTCAGACTCCTATATGGGGCCCCAGTGGCAAGTGTAGTCACAAATCGGCAAAGATCAGAGTATTTTCGGCTACACAGGGGAACAAGGCAGGGGTGCCCTCAGTCCCCATTACTGTTCACGTTGGCAATTGAACCACTGGCCATAGCGTTGAGAGACTCTAAGAATGGAGGGGGGTGGTTAGAGGGGGAGAGGAACATCGAGTGTCACTCTACGATGTTCTGCTATATGTTGCGGACCCTGTAGAGGGGATGACAGAGGTCACGCAGGTATTGAGGGAGTTTGGAGAGTTTTCGGGATACAGGCTAAATATGGGGAAGAGCGAGCTTTTTGTAATACACCCCGGGGACCAGGGAAGAGGAATAGACGCCCTGCCGTTAAGGAGAGTGGAAAGGAGCTTCCGATATTTGGGGATCCAGGTAGCCAGGAGCTGGGGAACTCTACACAGACTTAATCTGACGCGGCTGGTGGAGCAGATGGAGGAGGATTTCAAGACGTGGGATATGCTGCCGCTCTCATTGGCGGGCAGAGTGCAGGCGGTAAAAATGATGGTTCTCCCGAGGTTTCTTTTTGTGTTTCAATGTCTCCCCATTCTGATCACAAAGGCCTTTTTCAAGAAAATAGACAGGAGCATTATGAGCTTTGTGTGGGCAGGGAAGACCCCGAGGGTAAGGAGGGGGTTCCTGCAGCGTAGCAGGGACAGAGGGGGACTGCCGTTGCCGAGCCTGGACGACTACTACTGGGCCGCCAATGTGGCAATCGTTTGTAAGTGGATGAGGGAGGGAGAGGGGGCGGCGTGGAAGAGGCTGGAGATGGCGTCCTGTAAAGAAACGAGCCTAAAGGCGCTGGTGACGGCACCGCTGCCGCTCTCCCCGAAAAGGTATACCACAAACCCAGTGGTGGTGCCAACCTTAAGGATCTGGGGGCAGTGGAGGCGACACAGGAGGGTGACGGGCGCCTCGGTGTGGTCCCCGATCAGGAACAACCACAGGTTTGTCCCAGGAAGGATGGACAGAGGGTTCCAGAGCTGGCAACGAGCAGGAATTAGGAAACTGAGAGATTTGTTTATCGACTGGACGAGCCAGGAGGAAAAGTATGAGTTGCCCCCGGGGAACAATTTCAGATCCATGCAAGTGAGGGCGTTTACGAGGCAACAGGTGAGGGGAATTTCCGCTGCTCCCGACACAGGGGATCCAAGATAGAGTGATTTCAGGGGTATGGGTCGGGGAGGGCAAAGTGTCCGAAATATATCAGGAGATGAGAGACGAGGGGGAGGCGATGGTAGAGGAGCTGATGGGAAAATGGAAAGAAGAGCTGGGAGAGGAGATGGGGGAGGGGCTGTGGGCTGATGCCCTAAGCAGGGTAAACTCCTCGTCTTTGTGTGCCAGGCTTAGCCTGATTCAATTTAAGGTTCTACACAGAGCACATATGACGGGAGCAAGACTGAGCAGGTTCTTCGGAATGGAGTACAAGTGCGGGAGGTGCTTGGGAAGCCCGGCGAACCACACACACATGTTCTGGCCGTGTCCGGCACTGGATGAGTACTGGAGGGGAGTGGCAAAGGTGATCTCAAAGGTGGTGAAGGCCTGGGTCAAGCCAGGCTGGGGTTAGCGATATTTGGGGTAGCGGAAGAGCCAGGAGTGCAGGAGGCGAAAGAGGCCGATATTTTGGCCTTTGCGTCCCTGATAGCCCGGCGAAGGATCTTACTCATGTGGAAGGAAGCAAAACCCCCCGGCGTGGAGGCCTGGATAAACGATATGGCAGGGTTTATAAAACTAGAACGAATAAAATTTGTGCTGAGAGGATCGGCTCAGGGGTTCTCCAGGCGGTGGCAACCGTTCCTTGACTATCTCGCGGAACGTTAAGGGAAAATAGATCGTCAGCAGCAGCCCGGGGGGGGGGGGGGGGGGGGGGGGAAAGCACTATTTTTTGTTACTTTGTTAGTTCACTATATTATTTAAATAATGTTATTTATCAGTTACTGTACTATTTTTATGTTGATTTGTAAAATGGAAAAATTCTGTTTGAAAACATTAATAAAATATATTTTTTAAAACACCACCCTGTACAACTGTAGCAAAATTTGCCTACTTTTCTATTTAATTTCCGTTGCAATAAATGACAACATTCCATTTGCCTTCCTAATCACTTGCTGTACCTGCACACTAACGTCTTGTGATTCATGTACCAGGACAACCCAGTTTCCTCTGTCATTCATGCAATCTCTATAGTAGTTTCCATTCTTCCTGCCAGAGGACAAGTTCTCATTTCCCCTCATTATACTCCATCTGCCAATATTTTGCCCACTCAACCTACCTAATCCCTCTGTTGACTCGATGTCTTCTTGACACCTTATTTTCCTCCCCATTTTAGTTTCAGCAACAAATTTACCAACCATACAGTCAGTCCTTTCATCCATGTAATTGATGTAGATAGTAAACAATTGAGCCCTGTGGCACCCCACTGGTTACATCTCACCAAACTGAAAATGACCCATTTATCTCTATTCCCTGTTTCATTAGCTAACCAATCCTCTATGCATGCTAATATGTTACTCCATACACCGCAAGCTATTATTTTGTGTCGTAACCTTTGATGTGGCAACTTGTCAAATGCCTTTAGGAAATCCAAGTAACCACACCTATTGGTTCGCCCATTTAAGACTGAGATGGGGTGAATTTTTTTCTGAGGGTTTTGGAATTCTGTTCCTGACAAAGGTGGAGGAAGCAGTGTCTTTGAATAATTTTAAGGCAGATTCTTTATAAGCATGGGGGGGTGAAAGGTTATCGGGGTTAGGGTGGAACACGGAGCGGAGGTTACAATCAGATCAGCCATGGTTTTACGGAATGGCAGAGCAGACCTTAGGGGCCGGTTGGCCTACTCCTAATTAGTATGTTCATAATATAGGTCACGTTCACACCGTATGTTCATTAACAGCAATGCAGCATTTGTAACATCAAAAAATATCCTGAGGTGCCTCACAGACAACTTCTGGAAAAAAACCTGACAATGAGCCAAAAAAGGATAAATTACGTCAACGGGATGGGTCCAAGAAAGATCTTAGGAGGGGGAGATAGAGGGTGAAAGGTTAATGTCCTGAGCACTACAGATTATGCTGAAGTTTATATTGTGACTGTGCATTACTGTAGGAGCATAAATGTTGTTTACTGGTGAGTATTTTCATTGTCATATTATCATGGTAAATAAAACTTCCCAGAGAGACTAACAAATTTCCAGGAAACCACTAGCTTAATATTTCCTCATACCATATTTGGAAATTAGCCATTCCCATTAGAACTTTTAAAAAAAAGATTCATTCCCATCCTAATGGTTGTTAATATGCCTAGGGCAGTAAGTAATACATTAAAATAAACTTCTTAGACAAGTTGTAACAACATCCAAAAAGTTTGGGTTTCATTTTGAAATCTTCATTCAAGACATTAACTGAAATCAAAACTTTCACACTCCATCAAGGGAGTATCTTCCTCCTTTATTTGTGGTAAGTTGCGCTTAGTAAAGAATAAAGGTGCTGGAAAATTTAATGTTTTTCTACAATTAATAAAAATCATTTCCTTCTCAGGTATAGCAAAGTGAAGCTCCCTCTAGTTTGCTCCAGCATTTGTTTCAATGCATCATCTGGATACCAGTATGGTGATACATTTTGATAGCAATTATAATTTTGGATTCTCTGTGTACAACTTCCCTCTGTGTGAGACGTTTGGGCTGTGGAGCTAACCTTCCTAAAAACTGTGTTTAACTGGCCAAACTCAATACAAACATCAAGTGGCCCGGTTCAAGTCCAAGTGTGAAGTAAAATGGCAGCATCCTGATCTGCCATATCACCAAACACCCCTTAAAGAATCTGTATTCATGTTCCACATCTAGTATTCACTCCCACTTGGATGGACCATTTATTCATTGTGTCTTGAGCCAAACAGCGCATTGTCCCCTCACCTGGTGTTCTGCAATGCCAATGTCTCGTTTTTCACTAATTATAACATTAGGCAAATGTTGATCCTTCCTAAGCGGAGGTGGGGCTGCTTTAATGCGGAACCTTGAAAGAATCAATAACAAGAGTTCAGTTAGGACTGGGCAAGATGATACTTTCTACAGACGCCTGTAAAAAAAAAACACATCCAAAATACGAAGCTTAACAACGCTATGTTCTCTTTCCATTTTTAGATTTGTGCAAGTGAAGTAACTGGTTTATTCTATGGCTGTGTCCACGCATGTTATAAAATACTCAAAATACTGCTCTCCAATAATAATGTCCCATCATTCTAGATCTTATAACACTGAAAGCAGTTGGTTTCTATCTCTCCTGTCCAAACCATAATTTTAAATGCCTCCATCAGATCACCCTTTAAGCAACTCTGTTCTAATGAAGAAATACAAAAGAAATAGAGGTTTCCCCTCAGATCAAGCAGCATACGAGTCAACCTATGCTGCAGCCTATTGCGCCATATCCTTTCTAGTGTCATCCAAAACTGCCCCCGTCACCGTATCTCAACCTTTATATTCTATACATCTTGCCACAAAACCCAGTATTCTCAAAGCTTTTTTATGCCATTATACACTTGAGGCACTACTTTCAAATGTCTTATTTTATGTCAGAACCCTCAAATCCTCTAGGCTCTTTGCATTTCAAAGTATAATTTCTAAAATGTTTTGAACACAAAAATGTATCAACTCACAATTATTGACATTAAATGTCTTTGCCATTTTTTGTTCCGCTCCATCATCTTATCAATATCCCCTAACAGTTTTTTAGACATCAGATTACTTACTTCCACTTTAGCATCCTTTGCAAGTATGGACATTTCCTTAGGCCTCCTATCCAAAGTACATAGCATACAAAGGTGGTCCTAAAATTTATGTTATCCACTTCTAACCACTGTTAACTTCCTATTTGGTTTCCTCCCTTCTAACCACTTTTAAATCCAATTTTCTACCCATTCAATGTTATAACCAATAGTGTCTTTTTTGTAAATAAATTTAGAGCACCCAATTATTTGTTTTCCAATTAACGGGTAATTTAGCGAGGCCAATCCACCTAACCTGCACATCTTTGGGTTGTGGGGGTGAAACCCACACAGACATGGGGAGAATGTGCAAACTGCACACGGACAGTGACCCAGGGCCGGGATTTGAACCCGGGTCCTTAGCGCCGCAGTCCCAGTGCTAACCACTGTACCACATGCCGCCCGAACCAATAGTTTCCTGTGCAGTATCTTGTCACAGCCACTGCATCAAAAATATTTGTCACCTCCTCAAAGAACTGGGTCAAGTTTTTAAAAACACCATCTGCATCGAAATCCAGGCTGGCTGCTTCTAATTATTTTCTTGTCATCCAGATGAATTCATTTTTCATGAAAAATGTAAAAAAATTTCTTACCACAGCTGTTAAACTAACAGCAAAGAGAAAATGCTGAAAAATCTCAGCGGGTCTGGCAGCATCTGTAGGGAGAGAAAAGACCCTTTGTCATCTGGACTCGAAACGTTGGCTCTTTTCTTTCCCTACAGATGCTGCCAGACCTGCTGAGATTTTCCAGAATTTTCTCTTTGGTTTCAGATTCCAGCATCCGCAGTAATTTGCTTTTATCAAGTGTTAAATTAACAGGCGGTAATCACCTGGTTTAAAAGTTTTAATATAATCTAAGAAGCATTTTCAACATTTTTATAATTTTCTGTGTGTAGAATGTGCAAATATGGAGAGGTCCCCATACTAATTCCTGGTCGACTGTGCAAGCTGTTTAAAGGAAATTTTTTAGTTAGCATACTGCAACAAGAATAATATGCCAGTGAGTCAACAGATATGGATACAGTTTTAGTGAAACACTTTCTGATTTTCCAGCCAGTTGAGCTCAATAGAATAGTACATGTTGAGAAGAACCAACCAGAAATACCATGATGAACTCCACCCATTCAACATGTCAAGTAATTTTCTTGTTTGGTTGAGAGATTTGGAACTGGTCATCAGTCTTCCAGCTGCAAATAGGTACCTTCCACAGCATTCTTTAAACATCATTGTAAACAAGTAGTGGGGAAGGGAGGGGAAATCAAACACCTTGCCAAAATAGAATATGCACATACTAATATTTCTATCACATCTCAAACAAGATGTTTGCAATCTCTAAACTTTCTGTACTTGGCTGAATATGCAAAATATTTAACTATAACAACTCATTAAAATATCTATGAAATTGGACATCTTTAAAATTAGAAAATGAAACTTAAGATGGGTCTCCCAGAAGCATTTGGCACTTTACTGCCAATTAAATTCTACAGAAGCAGTTCTATATAAACATTTAAAATATTGTCATATTAAGCCTTTCCCCGCCATTCCACTGATCTCCGTATGCGACTCCCAAGTCTGTTATGAATCAAAGGGATCTATTAAATCTCTGTAGAACCTAAGTCCCTTTTCCTGGCAGGTACTAAATACAGTTCCCTTTTAAAGTTAGCAACTGGCTGAGCATTAACCTCTATTCCAACTGGAGTGAACATTTAACACTTCTTAGTAGCTGAAAAAGACTATTGTCCTAACTTACCACTGAAATGACCGATCTACATCGTGGTCATGTTCCAAGAGACCTACCTTCTTCTTTTCTTTGCACTAGGCTGGAGACCTTGTCCGCCCCACTCACCCCACCCTGGCAAGGTTAAGTCGATGTCTTTCGGTTTGCCAGCATCAATTTGCCTCTTCTTGTCTTTTATGAAATCATCAATAACATCATCTGATGCAAAGGCCTCCTGGACGACCATGCGTTGGTCTTCCTGTTCCTCATTCTAATATAAAAGAAAAAATAGAAAATTTTCGGAAGACCATAAGACATAGGAGTGGAAGTAAGGCCATTCGGCCCATCGAGTCCACTCCACCATTCAATCATGGCTGATTTCAACTCCATTTACCCGCTTTCTCTCCATAACCCTTAATTCCTCGAGAAATCAAGAATTTATCAACTTCTGTCTTAAAGACACTCAACGTCCCGGCCTCCACCGCCCTCTGTGGCAATGAATTCCACAGACTCACCACTCTCTGGCTGAAGAAATTTCTCCTCATCTCTGTTCTAAAGTGACTCCCTTTTATTCTAAGGCTGTGCCCCCGGGTCCGAGTCTCCCCTGTTAATGGAAACAACTTCCCTACAGGACAGAGGCTCACTGTCAAATGCTACGTAATGAGGTCTATATTTATTTTACGGTCGCATTTTATATCTTAATTTGATGCACTGTATAAATTTAATTAATACATTATACGATATTATCTTAAAGATATATCCTGTTCTGTTTCATCAATGTTATTTAGTGATTTCTTGTTGAGGGTCACAATCTTAAATAACATCTTTCTCAAGAATAATGAAGAGATGCTGCAACACCAGGTCCAACTGCAAGACTACACTGGTGACTGCTTACATAGATCTAAGCTCCTAGTTTCAGTTATGCACAAGCAGTTGCTACATGGAAGCAAGACAACTTTCCAAAGGAAGAATAACTTTTTTAAGATCAATTGTTAACTCAATATGTTGTCCCTTCACAGGCAGTGATGCTTTGTAGTAACTCTGTTCGCTAATCCCCTGGTATAAACCATCTTGTGGGAAAGAAAAAAGTGCTTTGAATCCTAGTTTAGACAATACAGTATTCCACAATCAGGTAGATCATCAACGGAAGCTCAATGATGCAGAAACACCAAGTTTATCGAAGGGCTCAGAGGTGGAAGTGTGCTAGGCTGCAAACAGCTCTCGGGCCACATAATTTATACATTTTTAATTTAATCAACATGTCAAATGTCCACTCAAACACATCATTATTGTTTAAGGCAGAGGTACAGCCATCACAACTGTTACAGAACACTGATATGCCTATATTCAGGCATAATTTCTCCAATTCTAATGAAAAATAATTGCAAATAAACATTTGTCAGTCTTCAAAGCGGAAGACACTAATAATATTCCAAAAATGCTAAATAATGAAGAGTCAAAAGGCAGAGATAAAATAGATGCAATAAGTAGTAGGTAAAAGTACTAGGTAAAATAATGGGGCTGAAGGTTGCTAAGTCCCCAGGACCAGATGAGTTACATCCTCAGATAGTAAAGGAAGTAGCTACAGAGATAGTGAATGCACTGGTAGTAATCTTTCAAGAATCCTTAAAATCTGGAAAAGTATCAGAGAATTGGAAAACTCCTATGTAACACACAGGATAAGGGAGAGAGACAAAGAACAGGTAACTATACGGCAGGTAGCTTAACTTGTCATTGGAAAATGTTAAGAGTCCAATTTAAAAGATGTAATAGTAGAGCATTTAGAAATACATAATATAACCAAGAGTCAGCAGGGCTTAATAAAAGGGAATCATGCGTGACATATTCATTAGAATTCTTTGAGATGGTAATGAGCAGAATATAGAAAAGGGAACCAGTAGAACTCATTTATTTGGATTTCAAAAAGCATTCGATAAGGTGCCATGTAAAAGGTTACTTAACAAGAGCCTATAATGTTAGGGTAGAATATCAGCAGGGATGGAGGTTTGGCTAACTAAAAGAAGACAGAATTGGTATGAGGGACACTTTCAGAATGGCAACCTGTAACTAGTGGAGTGCCATAGGGATAACTGCTGGGGCCACAATTCTTTACAATATGTATTGATGACTTGGATAAGGGAAGTGAATGTACTGTTGCCAAGTTTGCTGATGACACAAAAATAGGTGGGAAGGCAAGTGGTGAGGATGATACAGAGTTTACAGAGGAATATAAACAGGTTAAGTGAGTGGGCAAGAACTTAGCAGACGTAATATAATGTAGAAAAATGTGAAGTTATGCACTTTGGTAGGAAGAATAAAGGAGCTGAATATTCTTTAAATGGAGCAAGACTGCACAAAACTGCAGCACAGAGGGAATTGGTGGTCCTCAATTACTGTCTAACAAAAAACTAGCATGCAAGTTTCAGCAGGTCACAGGGAAGGCAAATGGAATGTTGGCCTTAATTTCAGTGGGAATATAGTATAAAGATAGGAAAGAGGAGAGATCGAATAGGTTGGGCCTGTACTCATTTTGAGTTTAGAAGAATGAGAGGTGACCATATTGAGACATATAGGATTATCAGGGGGCTTGACAGGGAAGATGCTGAGAGGTTATTTCTAGGACAGGGGGCATAATCTCAGAGTCAGGGGCCGTCCATTTAAGAAAGAGGAGGAATTTCTTCTCAGCTGGTCATGAATCTGTGGAATTCTTTACGGCAGAGGGCTGCAGAAGCTGGGTCACTAATTATGTTCCAGGCTGAGAAAAACAGATTTTTAATCAATAAAGGAATCAAGGGTTATGGGGTTACTTTGGAAAGTGAGTTGAGGATTATCAGATCAGATATGATCTCATTGAATGGCGGAGCAGGCTTATGGGCTGAAAGGCCTATCTCTGGTCCAACGTTTTATGATCTTATAGTATCAGGACATTATTCCATTTCCAAACCTTTTTTGCAAAACAAGTTGGAAAGCATGTACATCTTTTGGCCATAAAAATTGCTTCATGAAGGCGAGTCAATATTAATCATCAGTGTTATGTTCCATAAATGTACACATTTTATTAGACAGTAATTGGACTTGATCAGTTGAATATAATATATATATATATATGAAAATGTGCAAGATGTCTAAATAAAAGTACAGAATCAGACAGAAATATGCACACAGCAGAAATCATGTTTCAGAATAGAACAAAGTCTTCCGATCAAATGCAAATTGACAGGCAATTGTCAATTTTATTTGCCTTTTTATACATATTATATATATGATGTAAAAATGAGCAAATGCAGACGTAATCCAAATTATTGGTCTATCCTCGCTACCAAGTAGCAAATAAAACTCAAAATCTTAATATTAAGAGAGCGGTAAAAGCCAACTTAGTTTCCTAATGTAGCTGGCATGGGAACATAAGACAAATTCATACTGCAAGTTATATCCCAACAAGCCTTTTCACCAGTGGAGTCAAAACTAATGGAGTCAAGAAATAAGCTGGAAACTAGAACATAATAGGTGTGACAGAATTATTGTAAAATACAACCATTTCAAAACTGAAATTCTTTGGAATATAATTTGAATACTGTTACAAAACACATGATTTAAATTAAATTCTCTATTAACGAGCAAAAGCTTACTAGAAATACAGGAATGCAGTCTGGATAGATCTGCTCCTGTATCTAGGAAATGCCAAATCCAACAATATCAATCATATACTTTCAAACACTGAAGGAGATTTTTATTTTCAGAGTGGTGAAGAAATATTTAATGATGCTTTCAGGTTCATTCTTACGCATGAAGGACACTGATAAGGGACACAAGGTGACCAATTAGAAAGTGTACAGTGGCTTTAGTGTTGTTAGTACGGACTCAAATGAGTAAGCTTAAAACTATGGATTGCCTTGATCCTATAATATTCATCAGATCACATGTCAAAACAAAACTGGAAAATGACCAATGAGTGGCTGGATAATCAGAAATATCAACATAGATCCTACTTATCAATGAACAATTAGCTCTTGTTAATTAAACACGATAAAACTCAGCACTAATTCCCTTACCTCCTCTCTAATTGCTGTTGGAACCAAAGGCATTTCAATGCTTTTGGATGTAACCATCAACACATTCTTAGGATTGATGAGCTGCTTCTTTTTTACTTCAGTTTTAGTATTGGATTTATTTTCTGAATCTGCTGGATTTCCAATGATCTGTGGTGTATCCAAGGCTGAGGCCTCACCAAGGTCACGGCATTCATCCTGACCCAAAGTCTCGTATTCTTCCATTGTCCTTTTGCGCTCTAACTGTTCATCAAGTATTGGCTCTTCCCACACTTCCGGTACCATTTCATCCTCCTTGATTTCCTTAGTTCCCATTTTTTTATTTTTCCTTCGAGTTTTTTTAGGGTTTCTTGATGTAGGTTCTGATTTACTCTGAATCAATTTCTGAAATAGATGATTAAATTCATTCAAGTCCTCTTCAAGATGCTCCTCTTTCTCACCTTGATCATCAGGGACAGTGCTTTCCTTTCCTTCATCATTGTTTTTTACCATTTCCTCATCCTTGCTCTGATCTACAATAACAGATGATCCAGCCAGTTCACCATCACGTTCTTTACGAATTCTCCGCCGTTCCTCAAACTCCTGGAGCAGCTTCTCATCTTCTGATAGTTTCTCCCCGTCATCTGATTCGTCATTCCCATCAACCTTCACAAGAGTAGCAATCTCCTGTTCTTGTGTTTCAGAACTCTTTGCATCAGTAGTCAATCTTCCCAACATCCAAGGGTTAGCTACCATATTCGCCTCAATATCATTTACAAAATCTGGAACAGCATCATCCCTGTCCACCTCAGCTTCGACTTCATCCTCACTCTCTGACGGAACTAGCACTTTTGTTGTAAGCATTTTGTTCTTCTCCAACTGCTTCTGGATTGCATTGCGAGCCTAGACAACACAGACAATAATAACAGAATTAATTAAATAAAATCTGTTTCTATTGATATATTGGCACACTCTAAATAGCTAATTGATGTACTTGCATTTCATTAAATAATAAATTAATTTACCACCAATTGGAATTCAGAAAGTAGGAATATTTAGTAACAAAATCGCATGCTGAAATGTTTTAGAAGAAAACGTCCAGCACATTGGTGAGAAGCAACTGTAACTTAGCATTCAACTTTCAATGTTAATCCATGTCTTGTACTTTCATTAGTACTCATAAGGTGTGGAATAAGTATAGGTCAACATGATTTCACCATCGGATGCATAGACCGTTCCACGATCATGCATCAAGATGCTGAACTTTCCATTTCGGAAACGGTCAAAGGAAACTAATGAAGTTATAGAGGAAGAAAAGTCTATTGAAAAACATTTAAAATTCTAAAATGAAAACAGAAAATACTGGACAACCTCAGCAAGTCTGGCAGTATCTGTGGAGAGAGAAAAACAGAGCTAATATTTCAAGCCCATATGACTTTTCTTATGGGCGCAAAAAAAATTAAGGTTTTTCTCTCTCTACAGATGCTGCCGGACCTGCTGAGTTTGTTCAGCATTTTCTGTTTTCATTTCTGATTTTCAGCATCCGCAGTATTTTGCTTTTATTTCAGCATATACAATGGTACACGTTTATCAAAATGTAAAACTTTGTACTCAAATGGAAGTCAATGATGTAAGCAATGGGCAGAGCCTTATGTTTCCCGAAGGTGTTACAATAATTGCAATGAAGGCTTGTGGCTTTGGGTATCAAGGTAGCAAGACTATTGTTATGGGGTAAAATGGCTCCAAGTTATAAAAACGAGAGGAGTACTGGAAGAATTAATACTCCAGCTAGGCTTGCCTTCCCCTTTAAAAAGTATTTTAGTTGTTTGAATCAACATTTGGTTTGTTCTATAAGCTGCCATACAATAGGCCAATATATAAGATACACTTGAAGAATAGATTTTGGGATTAAAAACTGAATTAGCTGCATTCGTATAGGCAGAAGGCAGTTATTAATGATAGTGGTTCTGTGCAAATACTGGTTCCTGTGGAGTTCCTTGGGGGAATCAGCAATAGGATTGTTGCTCTTTATTAACTATGTTGATAATTTGAAAGCACACATTGAGAGAACTGCCATTTAAATTCACAAATGAAAAATGTCGCTGAGTTCAGAAAGATCCACATCAGACAATGATGCATATGTTCATCCACATGAATAGGGTTAATGCTGGGCTTGCATATACCAATGTCTAATAGTACGAGGAGGACTTGGGTGTTACGGAGCATGAATTTTGCCTTGTGGGTACAATATAAGCAAAGAGTCCTGGATGTATTGCTTGGACATTACAATGTAAAATTATGCCCTTGTAGAAGATTTTGATGAGCCCTCATCCAGAATAGTATGGATAGTTTTAGTCCATTAATAAAATGGGAGATGTAGAAGTTTGGGAAAAGGCTCAGAGGAAGACCACTAGAATAACACCCATTTTAATAGTGTTTAGTGAAATTGACAGGTTTACAAGACCTGTATGTCTGTACTCTACAACCACTAAGCGAAGTGTTGACTGAGATACTTAAAATAATGAAGGGACTAGACTGCTTGAATTAAATAGGTCAGAAAGAATCAGGGGATATGTATACAAAATATGCATTCAGAGAAATAGGCTAAATGCCAGAAAAAAAACTTCTTTTTTTTTTTCGCAGAGGGTCAATTTACACGTGGAACAAATTGCCCGCTTGTGCAAGGAGAGTGAATTTGCTAGAAATGGGAGATGGATGAGTTCATCCATATTGATTCCTGGGTTGGTCTATGAAGACAGTGAGCAGATTGGGCCTAAACTCTCTGGAGTTTAAAAGAATCAGAGGTGATTCCAATGGAGTTAGACAGGATAGAACCTGTGAGGTTGTTTCTCCTGCTGTGGGGGCATAGTCTTTGAAAATTGAGATGGGGAGGAATTTCTTCACTCAGAGGGTTGTGAATCTTTTTAATTTATACCCTAAAGTGCTGCGGATATTCAGTCAATGAGTATATTCAAGGCTGAGGTAGGTTGGCTTTTGGGCTCTCAGGGAATCAAAGAGATATGGGGATAGAGTGGGAAAGTGGAATGGAGTTCAATGATCAGTCATTTATTATATTTTTGGCTGAGGCTGGTATTACTGCACAAAAGATAGGGGATACATTGTGTCATATGCCTTGTGATCATTGATCTCCTGGAACTCATATTGCTTGCAATGGGTAGGTTGGGTGGGGGACAGTTGGAGAGTAACATTCAACAATTCTTTCCTTATTGAAATCTCGATTTCTTTTCCTAGATTCTGGTCTCCCACATGGCTGCTGTTGGGTCCATGAGAGATCATGATGCTTGAATGGAATATGATTATTGTAGGTTAAGTTTAATGGATTAGCTGGTACCTTCCTGTTCATCAATTGTTTTATGTTTGCATGTTTCATAATGCAAGGTCATAGGAAGAGAAAAAACTGAATGGTTTCAAACCTTACAAAATAGATTGCACAATATTGGATCAGGCTTGTACAAAAATGCTTCATAAATCTATAAAATATCAGTCTTCAGGAGAGATGAAACACTGATTCATTTATGAACCAGAGTGCTATAAAACCATGAGATAACTTACTAGACTTAAGAGTCAAGAAATATTTATTGCAGCAGCAGTATTTGAGGGCATGCAGACACTAGCTACAAGTTTAGGATGGTCTGCATGTAAATATAGTCACGACTGACCAAGCTTGCACTTCCAGCAATTTATGTTTTTACTCACAAGACCAGGGGCGGGATTCTCCGACCCCCTGCCGGGACGGGGAATCGCCAGGGGTCGCGTGAATCCCGCCTCGACGCCGGCTGCCGGATTCTCTGGTGCCGGTTTTTTGATGGGGGCGGGAATCACCCCGCGACTTCGGGGGCCGTTGGCAGCAGCCCCCCCGCCCCCCGCCAATTCTCCAGCCCGCGATGAGTGGCCGCTCGTTTTCAGCGGGTCCCGCCGGTGTAAAACACACCAGGTCCGTACCGGCGGGACCTAGTTTTGCGGGCGGCCTGCAGAGTCCTTGGGAGGATCTGGCCTGGCCCTGAGGGGCCCCCCCATGATGGTCTGGCCCGCAATCGGGGCCCACCGATCCGCGGGGGGGCCTGTGCTGTGGGGGCACTCTTTCTCTCCGCTCCGGCCGGTATAGCGGTCCGCCATGGCCGCCGCGGAGAACCCCCCTGCGCATGTGCTGGGATGACGCCAGCCGGTGGAGGCCCTTCGGTGCCAGATGGCGCGCCGCCCAGCCCTTCGGCCCTGCTGGCGCGGCGCCAACCCCGCCGGCGCCGGCCTTCCGGGCGGCCCGACGCCGGAGTGGTTCACGCCACTCCTCGCCGCCGGTTCGGCCCACCCGCTGGTTAGGGGAGAATCCCGCCCCCAGATCTTAGCAATAGCATTCACGGATTCTATTCAAAGTTTCTGTTACTTAGGAATGCACTGATGGGCAGGATTGAAACAGTCAATTAGCTGCCAATATCAAAAGAATACCATACCTCAGTGTCATATTTTGCCATGACAATTTTAGATTTGGCCCATTTTCCACTGTTTTGATGTCGAAGTGTCATTCGTTCCTAATAACGAGAAAAAAAAGTTACCATACTCTGCCAACAATCTAGCTTTATAACTTAGGTAAATTGCCTGTAAAATACAGACTGAATATTATGATTGTGGCTCATTTTGTAGGTCAGGAGTAAATTCCCATTGGTCTCAGACAATATCCTGAAATAATTAACGCAGAAAGCAGTGCTGCATAATGCATAAAGTGCATGTAAAATGCGCTCTAGTCTTTGGAATTACATGGGACATTAAATAGGATGTTATTTTCCACCTCCATTCGTTTTTGCTCCATTCTATTCAGTTCTTCAAGAGCCGCCTCAGGATCAGTCTTCCTTAGTTCTTCAAACTGCTTCAAAATCTCCTTTTTCTTAACCTTCTTCAACACTTTGTGGAATCTGCAATTTTCAATATTCACCGTGTAATAAATTACTTACAGGCAGTCACAACAGTCTAAGTATTGCATTGTACACAAATTCACAATTCATTTCGATACCAGGGCCATTATATTCTTGATCTTTGTCCATATTTATGTGGTTCTTTTTTAAAACTAAATTCTTCTCCAAGAGTCATAGAGTTTTACAGCACAGAAAGAGGCCCTTCGGCCCATCACATTCGCACCGGCCTTCAAGCAACGAACTATTCTAATCTCATTTTCCAGCACTTAACCCGTAGCCTTGTATGCTATGGTATTTCAAGTGCTCATCCAAATACTTCTTAAAAGTTGTGAGGGTTCTTGCCTCTACCACTGTTTGCACTGAGTGCTGAATTTGGTGCATTTGAGTGCTATAGTGAGAGTTTGGTGACTGAGGGAGTATAAGGCTTCATTATTATCTAAAGTCTAGTCTTTCTTTTATTTAGTTAATTAACTTAAAAGTTGCTGTTTGGTTTAGAAGAAGGTGAATTTTCAATCAGCTTTAAACAAAGCTTCTACTTGTAGGCACTTGCAGCTGGAGCTTGTTAATTGGATTAGGCCAGTTTTCAGAGGCTAGATTCACAGTATAAAAGTGATCCCCTACAGTGCAGACTTTGTTTGCACCGAGTGCTGAATTTGGTGCATTTGAGTGCTACAGTGAGAGTTTGGTGACTGAGGGAGTGCTGAATTTGGTGCATTTGAGTGCTATAGTGAGAGTTTGGTGACTGAGGGAGTGCTGAATTTGGTGCATTTGAGTGCTATAGTGAGAGTTTGGTGACTGAGGGAGTTAGGTGAGGAGGGAGTAAGGTGCTCCTTTCATTTTGTTTCCTACATTTCCGCAAAGAGTGAGAAGAGAGCCAGGAGTTTACAGAGAGTGCAGCTGACTGGGAGCAGAGCTGGAGGGCGGAGATCCAGTTGGTCCACAGGGCAGCTATATTCTGTAAGGTAAGAGGGGATGGAGGCTAGGCCAGTTGCATGCTCCTCCTGTAGGATGTAGGCGGCGAGGGATACCACCGGTGTCCCCGCTGACTATACCTGCGGGAAGTGCACCCAACTCCAGCTCCTCAAAGACCGTGTTAGGGAACTGGAGCTGAAGCTGGATGAACTTCGGATCATCCGGGAGGCAGAGGGGGTGATAAAGAGTTACAGGGAGGTAACCACACCCAAGGTACAGGACAAGAATAGCTGGGTTACAGTCAGGGGAAAAAAAAAACCAGGCAGACAGTGCAGGGATCCCTCGTGGCCGTTCCCCTTCAAAACAAGTATACCGTTTTGGATGCTGTTTGGGGGGGGGGGGTGACCTACCGGGGGAAGGCCCTAGCGGCCAGGTCTCTGGCACTGAGTCTGCCTCTGGGGCTCAGAAGGGAAGGGGGTAGAATACAAAAGCAATAGTTGTAGGAGATTCAATGGTTAGGGGAATAGATAGGAGATTCTGTGGTCGCGAGCGAGACTCCCGGAAGGTATGTTGCCTCCCGGGTGCCAGGGCCAGGGATGTCTCGGATCATGTCTTCAGGATCCTTAAGGGGGAGGGGGAGCAGCCAGAAGTCGTGGTGCACATTGGTACCAACGACGTAGGTAGGAAAAGGGGTGTGGAGTTAATAAACGAGTTTAGGGAGTTAGGCTGGAAGTTAAAAGCCAGGACAGACAGAATTGTCATCTCTGGTTTGTTGCCGGTGCCACGTGATAGCGAGGCTAGGAATAGGGAGAGAGTGCAGCTGAACACGTGGCTGCAGGAATGGTGTAGTAGGGAGGGCTTCAGGTATTTGGATAATTGGAGCGCATTCTGGGGAAGGTGGGACCTGTACAAGCAGGGCGGGTTGCATCTGAACTAGAGGGGCACCAATATCCTGGGAGGGAGGTTTTCTAGTACTCTTCGGGAGGGTTTAAACTAATTTGGCAGGGGAACGGGAACCGGATTTGTAGTCGAGCAACTAAGGTAGCCGATATTCAGGACGCCAAAGCGTGTAATGAGGCAGTGGGGAAGGGAACACTGACAAAGGGGAGTACTTGCAGGCACGGAGATGGGTTGAAGTGTGTATACTTCAACGCAAGAAGCATCAGGAATAAGGTGGGTGAACTTAAGGCATGGATCGGTACTTGGGACTACGATATGGTGGCCATCACGGAAACTTGGATAGAAGAGGGGCAGAAATGGTTGTTGGAGCTCCCTGGTTATAGATGTTTCAATAAGATTAGAGAGGGTGGTAAAAGAGGTGGGGGGGTGGCATTGTTAATTAGAGATAGTATAACAGCTGCAGAAAGGCAGTTTGAGGAGTATCTGCCTACTGAGGTAGTATGGGTTGAAGTCAGAAATAGGAAAGAAGCAGTCACCTTGTTAGGAGTTTTCTATAGGCCCCCTAATAGTAGCAGAGATGTGGAGGAACAGATTGGGAAACAGATTTTGGAAAGGTGCAGAAGTCACAGGGTAGTAGTCATGGGTGACTTTAACTTCCTAAACATTGAGTGAAAACTCTTTAGATCAAATAGTTTGGATGGGGTGGTATTTGTGCAGTGTGTCCAGGAAGCTTTTCTAACACAGTATGTAGATTGTCCGACCAGAGGGGAGACCATATTGGATTTGGTACTTGGTAATGAACCAGGGCAAGTGATAGATTTGTTAGTGGGGGAGCATTTTGGAGATAGTGACCACAATTCTGTGACTTTCACTTTAGTAATGGAGAGGGATAGGTGCGTGCAACAGGGCAAGGTTTACAATTGGGGGAAGGGTAAATATGATGTTGTCAGACAAAAATTGAAGTGCATAAGTTGGGAACATAGGCTGTCAGGGAAGGACACAAGTGAAATGTGGAACTTGTTCAAGGAACAGGTACTACGTGTCCTTGGTATGTATGTCTCTGTCAGGCAGGGAAGAGATGGTCGAGTGAGGGAACCATGGTTGACAAGAGAGGTTGAATGTCTTAAGAGGAAAAAGGAGACTTATGTAAGGCTGAGGAAACAAGGTTCAGACAGGGCGCTGGAGGGATACAAGATAGCCAGGAGGGAACTGAAGAAAGGGATTAGGAGAGCTAAGAGAGGGCATGAACAATCTTTGGCGGGTAGGATCAAGGAAAACCCCAAGGCCTTTTACACATATGTGAGAAATATGAGAATGACTAGAGCGAGGGTAGGTCCGATCAAGGACAGTAGCGGGAGATTGTGTATTGAGTCTGAAGAGATAGGAGAGGTCTTGAACAAGTACTTTTCTTCTGTATTTACAAATGAGAGGGGCCATATTGTTGGAGAGGACAGTGTGAAACAGACTGTAAGCTCGAGGAAATGCTTGTTAGGAAGGAAGATGTGTTGGGCATTTTGAAAAACTTGAGGATAGACAAGTCCCCCGGGCCTGACGGGATATATCCAAGGATTCTATGGGAAGCAAGAGATGAAATTGCAGAGCCGTTGGCAATTATCTTTTCGTCCTCACTGTCAACAGGGGTGGTACCAGGGGATTGGAGAGTGGCGAATGTCGTGCCCCTGTTCAAAAAAGGGACTCAGGATAACCCTGGGAATTACAGGCCAGTTAGTCTTACTTCGGTGGTAGGCAAAGTCATGGAAAGGGTACTGAAGGATAGGATTTCTGAGCATCTGGAAAGATACTGCTTGATTAGGGATAGTCAGCACGGATTTGTGAGGGGTAGGTCTTGCCTTACAAGTCTTATTGAATTCTTTGAGGAGGTGACCAAGCATGTGGATGAAGGTAAAGCAGTGGATGTAGTGTACATGGATTTTAGTAAGGCATTTGATAAGGTTCCCCATGGTAGGCTTCTGCAGAAAGTAAGGAGGCATGGGATAGTGGGAAATTTGGCCAGTTGGATAACGAACTGGCTAACCGATAGAAGTCAGAGAGTGGTGGTGGATGGCAAATATTCAGCCTGGATCCCAGTTACCAGTGGCGTACCGCAGGGATCTGTTCTGGGTCCTCTGCGGTTTGTGATTTTCATTAAAGACTTGGATGAGGGAGTTGAAGGATGGGTCAGTAAATTTGCAGACGATACGAAGATTGGTGGAGTTGTGGATAGTGAGGAGGACTGTTGTCGGCTGCAAAGAGACATAGATAGGATGCAGAGCTGGGCTGAGAAGTGGCAGATGGAGTATAACCCTGAAAAGTGTCCATTTTGGAAGGACAAATATGAATGCGGAATACAGGGTTAACGGTAGAGTTCTTGGCAATGTGGAGGAGCAGAGAGATCTTGTGGTCTATGTTCATACATCTTTGAAAGTTGCCACTCAAGTGAATAGAGTTGTGAAGAAGGCCTATGGTGTGCTAGCGTTCATTAACAGAGGGATTGAATGACTTCCGGGTGCGGCGATGACCAGCTGAGTCGCACGTTTCGGCAGCTCCCGGTGTAACGGACTTTTGGGCTCTTAATAAGAGCCCCAACGGCAATTTTAACGGCTAAAAGTACTGTGCGGTGAACCAGAAGGGAATCCCCCCTGGATACGGATGGAAAAAGGAGAGGAAGGTGGCCGGATTGCGGTGGATCCTTTAGAGCAGCGGCAAGGAAGGCAAGCAAAAACCAAGATGGCGTCGGAAGGTGGCAGTTTAATATGGGGCCCTGAACAACACGGGTTTTTGAAACGCTGCGTGGAAGAACTCAAAAAGGAAATGAAGAAGGAGCTGTTGGCCCCGATATTACAGGCGATCGAAGGGCTAAAGGAGGAGCAAAAGACCCAGGAGCGGGAGCTTCGGGTCGTGAAGGCAAAGGCTGCCGAGAATGAGGACGACACACAGGGCCTGGTGGTGAAGACGGAGATGCACGAGGCACACCATAAACGATGTGTGGAAAGGCTGGAGGCGCTGGAGAACAACGCGAGGAGGAACAACCTAAGGATTCTTGGCCTTCCTGAAGGTGCGGAGGGAGCGGACGTCGGGGCATATGTGAGCACGATGCTGCACTCGTTAATGGGAGCGGAGGCCCCGGCGAGTCCGCTGGAGGTGGAGGGAGCATACCGAGTGATGGCGCGAGGACCGAGAGCAGGAGAAATTCCTAGAGCCATAGTGGTGAGATTCCTCCGTTTTAAGGACAGAGAGATGGTCCTTAGATGGGCAAAGAAAACTCGGAGCAGTAAGTGGGAGAATGCGGTGATCCGCGTATACCAAGACTGGAGTGCGGAGGTGGCGAGAAGGAGGGCGAGCTTTAATCAGGCCAAGGCGGTGCTTCACAAAAAGAAGATAAAATTCGGAATGCTGCAACCGGCAAGACTGTGGGTCACATATCAAGGGAGACACCACTACTTTGAGACGGCGGATGAGGCGTGGACTTTTATCGTGGAAGAAAAATTGGAATGAGCGGGTTATTAAAAAAAAGAACGTTTGAAACAAAGTGGTGGGGCGAGTATGGGGGGCGAAGAAGGGGGGAAAAAGGAGTTTTATGTTATTAATCCTGCGATGTGGTAACTTTTCTCTCTTCCACAGGAGGTGGTGGGGGGAGGAAAGGAGGTGGAAGAGATGGGGCGTTGGCCATTGGGGGCGGGGCCAAGGGGGAAGCGCGGGCTCGGTTCCCGCGCTATGATAATCATGGCGGGAATAGGGAAGCAGGAAGGAGGGGGCATCGCACGGTGCGAGCCGAGGTCACGGGGGGAAGCCGAGGTCGGCCAGAGTTTGCGGACTTCTGGGAGCAACATGGGGGGTGTAACTACGCTAGTGGGGGATCTAGCGGGGGGGGTGGGAGGGGGGAATTATTGGGCTGCTGCTGCCGGGGAGAGGGGGGAGCTGGTATGGGGTGGGATGGGCGGGGGGGCACCGCCTGGGGGGGACACAGCTGCGTGGGGACCGGGTGAGGAGCTGGAAAAAGGGGATGGCTAATCGACAAGGGGGGGGGGGGTAAAAAGCCCCCCAACCCGGCTGATCACATGGAACGTGAGAGGGCTGAACGGGCCGATAAAGAGGGCACGGGTACTCGCACACCTTAAGAAACTTAAGGCAGACGTGGTTATGTTACAAGAAACGCACTTGAAACTGATAGACCAGGTGAGACTACGCAAAGGTTGGGTGGGGCAGGTGTTCCATTCGGGGCTAGATGCGAAAAACAGGGGGGTGGCTATATTAATGGGGAAGCGGGTAATTTTTGAGGCAAAGACTATAGTGGCGGATAGCGGGGGCAGATACATGATGGTGAGTGGCAAACTACAGGGGGAGACGGTGGTTTTGGTAAACGTATATGCCCCGAACTGGGATGATGCCAATTTTATGAGGCGTATGCTAGGACGCATCCCGGACCTAGAGGTGGGAAAGTTGGTAATGGGGGGAGATTTCAATACGGTGTTGGAACCAGGGCTGGACAGGTCGAGGTCCAGGACTGGAAGGAGGCCGGCAGCAGCCAAGGTGCTTAAAGATTTTATGGAGCAGATGGGAGGAGTAGACCCGTGGAGATTTAGCAGACCTAGGAGTAAGGAGTTTTCGTTTTTCTCCTATGTCCACAAAGTCTATTCGCGAATAGACTTTTTTGTTTTGGGAAGGGCGTTGATCCCGAAGGTGAGGGGAACGGAGTATACGGCTATAGCCATTTCGGATCACGCTCCACATTGGGTGGACTTACGAGATAGGGGAGGAAACAGAAGGGCGCCCACCCTGGAGAATGGACATGGGACTAATGGCAGATGAGGGTGTGTGTCTAAGGGTGAGGGGGTGCATTGAAAAGTACTTGGAACTCAATGACAATGGGGAGGTCCAGGTGGGAGTGGTCTGGGAGGCGCTGAAGGCAGTGGTTAGAGGGGAGCTGATATCAATAAGGGCACATAAAGGAAAGCAGGAGAGTAGGGAACGGGAGCGGTTGCTGCAAGAACTTCTGAGGGTGGACAGGCAATATGCGGAGGCACCGGAGGAGGGACTGTACAGGGAAAGGCAAAGGCTACACGTAGAATTTGACTTGCTGACACCGGGTACTGCAGAGGCACAGTGGAGGAAGGCACAGGGTGTACAGTACGAATATGGGGAGAAGGCGAGCAGGTTGCTGGCCCACCAATTGAGGAAAAGGGGAGCAGCGAGGGAAATAGGGGGAGTGAGGGATGAGGAAGGAGAGATGGAGCGGGGAGCGGAGAGAGTGAATCGAGTGTTCAAGGCATTTTATAAAAAATTATACGAAGCTCAACCCCCGGATGGGAGGGAGAGAATGATGGGCTTTCTGGACCGGCTGGAATTTCCCAAGGTGGAGGAGCAGGAAAGGGTGAGACTGGGAGCACAGATTGAAATAGAGGAAGTAGTGAAAGGAATTAGGAGCATGCAGGCGGGGAAGGCTCCGGGACCGGATGGATTCCCAGTTGAATTTTACAGGAAATATGTGGACTTGTTCGGCCCGCTACTGATGAGGACCTTTAATGAGGCAAAGGAAAGGGGACAGCTGCCCCCGACTATGTCTGAGGCAACGATATCGCTTCTCCTAAAGAAGGAAAAGGACCCGCTGCAATGCGGGTCCTATAGACCCATTTCCCTCCTAAATGTAGACGCTAAGATTCTGGCCAAGGTAATGGCAGTGAGGATAGAGGATTGTGTCCCGAGGGTGGTCCATGAGGACCAAACTGGGTTTGTGAAGGGGAGACAGCTGAATACAAATATACGGAGGCTGCTAGGGGTAATGATGATGCCCCCACCAGAGGGGGAAGCGGAGATAGTGGTGGCGATGGATGCCGAGAAAGCATTTGATAGAGTGGAGTGGGATTATTTGTGGGAGGTGCTGAGGAGATTTGGTTTTGGAGACGAGTATGTTGGATGGGTGCAGCTGTTGTATAGGGCCCCAGTGGCGAGTGTGGTCATGAATGGACGGGGATCTGCATACTTTCGGCTCCATAGAGGGACAAGGCAGGGAAGCCCTCTGTCCCCATTACTGTTTGCACTGGCGATTGAGCCCCTGGTAATAGCATTGAGGGGTGCCAAGAAGTGGAGGGGAGTACTTAGAGGAGGAGAAGAACACCGGGTATCTCTGTATGCAGATGATTTGTTGTTATATGTAGCGGACCCGGCGGAGGGGATGCCAGAGATAATGCGGACACTTCGGGAGTTTGGAGAATTCTCAGGATATAAACTGAACATGGGGAAAAGTGAGTTGTTTGTGGTGCATCCAGGGGAGCAGAGCAGAGAAATAGAGGACTTTCCGCTGAGGAAGGTAACAAGGGACTTTCGTTACTTGGGGATCCAGATAGCCAAGAATTGGGGTACATTGCATAGGTTAAATTTAACGCGATTGGTGGAACAAATGGAGGAGGACTTCAAGAGATGGGACATGGTATCCCTGTCACTGGCAGGGAGGGTGCAGGCAGTTAAAATGGTAGTCCTCCCGAGATTCCTCTTTGTGTTTCAGTGCCTCCCGGTGGTGATCACGAAGGCTTTTTTCAAAAGGATCGAAAAGAGTATCATGAGTTTTGTGTGGGCCGGGAAGACCCCGAGAGTGAGGAAGGGATTCTTACAGCGTAGTAGGGATAGGGGGGGGGCTGGCACTACCGAGCCTAAGTGAGTACTACTGGGCCGCCAATATCTCAATGGTGAGTAAGTGGATGGGGGAAGAGGAGGGAGCGGCGTGGAAGAGATTGGAGAGGGCATCCTGTAGGGGGACTAGCCTACCAGCTATGGTGACGGCCCCATTGCCGTTCTCACCGAAGAAATACACCACAAGCCCGGTGGTGGTGGCGACTTTGAAAATTTGGGGACAGTGGAGACGGCATAGGGGAAAGACGGGAGCCTTGGCGGGGTCCCCGATAAGAAACAACCATAGGTTTGCCCCGGGGAGAATGGATGGGGAATTTGGAATATGGCAAAGAGCAGGAGTAACGCAACTGAAAGATCTGTTTGTGGATGGGAAGTTCGCAAGTCTGGGAGCGCTGACCGAGAAATATGGGTTGCCCCAAGGGAATGCATTCCGGTACATGCAACTGAGGGCTTTTGCGAGGCAGCAGATGAGGGAATTCCCGCAGCTCCCGACGCATGAGGTGCAGGACAGAGTAATCTCAAAGACATGGGTGGGGGACAGTAAGGTGTCAGATATATATTGGGAAATGAGGGACGAGGGGGAGATTATGGTAGATGAGCTGAAAGGGAAATGGGAAGAAGAGCTGGGGGAGGAGATTGAGGAGGGGATGTGGGCAGATGCCCTAAGTAGGGTAAACTCATCGTCCTCGTGTGCCAGGCTAAGCCTGATTCAATTTAAGGTGTTACACAGGGCGCATATGACTGGAGCACGGCTCAGTAAATTTTTGGGGGTAGAGGATAGGTGTGCGAGATGCTCGAGAAGCCCAGCGAATCACACCCACATGTTCTGGTCATGTCCGGCACTACAGGGGTTCTGGGTGGGGGTGACAAAGGTGCTTTCGAAAGTAGTGGGGGTCCAGGTCGAACCAAGCTGGGGGTTGGCTATATTTGGGGTTGCACAAGAGCCGGGAGTGCAGGAGGCGAGAGAGGCCGATGTTTTGGCCTTTGCGTCCCTAGTAGCCCGACGCAGGATACTGTTGATGTGGAAGGAAGCCAAGCCCCCGGGGGTGGAGACCTGGATAAATGACATGGCAGGGTTTATAAAGCTGGAACGGATTAAGTTCGTCCTAAGGGGATCGGCTCAAGGGTTCACCAGGCGGTGGCAACCGTTCGTCGAATACCTCACAGAAAGATAGAGGGAATGGAAAAGAAGAAGGCAGCAGCAGCAGCCCGGGGGGGGGGATGAACCAGAAGGAGTCTCAGGGTTATTAATATATATGTATAGGTCGTTGCTATAAATAATTGTATATTGGATTGTTAAACCATATTTTTGGAGAGTGTTTATCTGAGACAAGGCAGTTGCCATTTAGTTTTAGTTTTCGTTTTTGTTATATATTATTTATTCTTTGTTTATAAAACAGGTCATTGTTATTTATACTGTTATATTATTGTGTAAAGGATACACAATGTACTGTGATGGTTGACCAAAAATTTTCAATAAAATATTCTTAAAAAAAAAACAGAGGGATTGAATTTAAGAGCCGTGAGGTGATGATGCAGCTGTACAAAACTTTGATACGGCCACATTTGGAGTACTGTGTACAGTTCTGGTCGCCTCATTTTAGGAAGGATGTGGAAGCTTTGGAAAAGGTGCAAAGGAGATTTACCAGGATGTTGCCTGGAATGGAGAGTAGGTCTTACGAGGAAAGGTTGAGGGTGCTAGGCCTTTTCTCATTAGAACGGAGAAGGATGAGGGGCGACTTGATAGAGGTTTATAAGATGATCAGGGGAATAGATAGAGTAGACAGTCAGAGACTTTTTCCCCGGGTGGAACAAACCATTACAAGGGGACATAAATTTAAGGTGAATGGCGGAAGATATAGGGGGGATGTCAGAGGTAGGTTCTTTACCCAGAGAGTAGTGGGGGCATGGAATGCACTGCCTGTGGAAGTAGTTGAGTCGGAAACATTAGGGACCTTCAAGCAGCTATTGGATAGGTACATGGATTACGGTAAAATTATATAGTGTAGATTTATTTGTTCTTAAGGGCAGCATGGTAGCATTGTGGATAGCACAATTGCTTCACAGCTCCAGGGTCCCAGGTTCGATTCCAGCTTGGGTCACTGTCTGTGCGCAGTCTGCACATCCTCCAAGTGTCTGTGTGGGTTTCCTCCGGGTGCTCCGGTTTACTCCCACAGTCCAAAGAAGCGCAGGTTAGGTGGATTGGCCATGGTAAATTGCCCTTAGTGTCCAAATTTGCCCTTAGTGTTGGGTGGAGGTGTTGACTTTGGGTAGGGTGCTCTTTCCAAGAGCCGGTGCAGACTCAATGGGCCAAATGGCCTCCTTCTGCACTGTAAATTCAATGATAATCTATGATTAATCTCGGACAAAGGTTCGGCACAACATTGTGGGCCGAAGGGCCTGTTCTCTGCTGTATTTTTCTATGTTCTATGTACCATCCTTTAAGGCAGTGAGTTCCATATTCCAACACATTCTGGGTGAAAAGATTTTCCTCACATTTCCTCGAAACCTCCTGCCCATTACCTTAAATCTATTAAAAGAATCTCCAGAACTTCAGGCCAACAGGCCAATTTACACGGTTTCCATCACACAAGCAGCAACTTTCCCTTAGTCTCCTGTTGTTTTTAAGAACTTGCTCTTATTTGCACATTAATTTGCTCATTAAATTTGTTACAGAAATTAATATAAACTGTATTGTTAGTGTCACAAGTAGGCTTACATTAATACTGCAATGAAATTACTGTGACAATCCCCTAGTCGCCACACTCTGGTGCCTGTTCGGGTACACGGAGGGAGAATTTAGAATGTCCAATTTGCCTAACAGCACGTCTTTCAGGACTCATGGGAGGAAACCAGAGCATTGGAGGAAATCCACGCAGACATGGGGAGAACGTGCAGACTCCGTACAGACAGTGATGCAAGCCAGGAATCGAACCCAGTCCCTGGCTCTGTGAAGCAACAGTGCTAACCACTGTGCTACCATGCCGCCCATAGTCTGGTAACTAACTGCACTTTAATGACATGATGATTGTGATCAACCTCTGCAGTTCAGAAATTGAGCAATTTAAACTGTAGAATCTAATTCCTTCAGGCAATAAATTGTTCCAAGAGATTTTAGGAATGCCCCATGTTAAATGTTTATGTTTTCCTCGTCCCTTTTAATTTCCCTCAATTCGATCTTTTTTCCCATCTGTCTAATTTTTGTACCATTTTGTCTTTATTTACCAATCCAGTCATTCCTATGTCGTTCTCAATCTTCAAATCAAATTCACTGCCTACTCCAACCGGATGCCCCGTTGCCCTTTCCACACCATTGCCAGCTCACACTTTCACCAAGTTAGAACACAAAAATATTTTGAGTTGAAGGGTGACGAAAAAGGACTTCTGCAAGATTCAACCCACAATCCTGTAACTAAACAGAATTTCTCAAGTAAACAGCCAGTTTTGATGCTGATAGTCTTACTTTTTGCTCTTGATTTTCTTCGCCCTTTTTGCTCTAGCTTCATAGTATGACTGAAGGACCCTTGCTTTCTGCAGCTCAGCTCGACGTTCTTTTGCCTTAAGTGAAATAAGAAAACATACATTAATTTATTCTTTTGTGGGATGTGGGCAACGTTGGCTGAGCCAGTATTTATTGTCCATCCCCAATTGTCCTGGTGAAGGTGGTGGTGAGCCACCTTATTGAACCGCCACAGTCCACGTAATGCAAGTACACCGACAGTGCTGTTAGGGTTGATCGACATCCATGGTCCATTAAAATACTTTTTTGTGAATCCTCAGTCTTCTGAAGGTGGGAGATGTTAGTGCTGAGAACTTTTAGCACATTCCAGTTAGGCAACTTGTGCTAACTATTTCCATATCAGGTATATTGTCATTGCAGGTTACAATTTCTTGTAATTTTTCTAAAACTCTAAACATCACCTCACACTGTACCAGAGTAATATTTCCCATTTCTCATAATGTCAAACGTGATGCTGTGGTCCTAACCTACTGGGCGCTGGATTGGAAACATCCTAGCTAAACATTCCATACAGCAGAGAACACTTTCATCCTCTTGCGTTGACATGCACTCCAGTCCCAAAGACAATCGGTCAGTGTCTAATTAGTCCATTGAATCATTCAGTGACTCAATAAAATGTAGGTAAGTGATATAACTGCCATAAAATAACATGCGCATGCTAAAATGTGAAGCATACCTCCTCCAGGCTCATAGCTCGGAGGGAAGCCTGTTCTGTAGCTGTCAGTACAGGCGAAGTCAGGGGTTGCTTATTCTTGTGAAGCAAGTTAAAAATCTCCTGTTCCAAGGGTGTCCGTGCCTGGAATAAACAAACAAAATTAAGGACAAATCACACTGAAGAAATTATTTAGCTATTCCTTCCCTCCTCTGCTCCAAATAATGACTCATGATGGTGTAATGTCACAGATATTAGCAAATATGGTACTTGTGACATGAAATAAATTTGGTTACATGTATAAAGAGGTTAGAGGGCAAAAATTTTTAAGATGAAGTTCTCAGATTGGAAAGATAAATCAAATTATGTTCCATAGGATCATTGTTGAGGTTTATCTCATTCAGCAGAGACATTGGAATTGAAGAAATAATATGGAAATGTGACCTAATAGTGCCATGTCAAATAGTGTTAAAGATTATGAAAAAAATTATAAGAGGATTAAGATGTAGATCAGTAAATACAATTCAAATATAGAGAAATATGAAGTAAATTACAGAATAGAGAAAGGAAATAAACTCTAATGGCAAGATGGTAAGGCAAGAGATCTTTCACATACAATACTAATAGGTGACCATGCAAGTAAATAAGGTCCGAAATAGACAGTTGGAATCTTTGTGTTTACATTTGGAAGTATGAAATAAAGAAGCAATATGTTGGTTAGGTTGCCGTTGGAGAACGGTGTACAGCTCTGACATCCAATTATAATAATTATGTGAAAGCAATTGAAAAGATAAAGTAAATTCACCAGGGATGAGTTACTTGAAAAGATAAGGGACGGGATTCTCCATCCCTCCCGACACATTTGCCGGCGCCGCTGGCAGTGGCAATGGGGTTTCCCATTGTGGCCATCCCTACGCCGTCGGAAAATCGGCAGGCATGAGTGCACTGCCGGCGAAGCGGAGAATCCTGCCCAGCATTCTTTAAACCCTCCCCCCCAGAAGTTTTTCAAAATTATGAAATGCTACAATAAGGTAAACAATAATAGCTTGTTTCCACGTATAGCATTAATGGGCAGCATTTAAGATTTTTAAAATGAAAGAATTAGCAAAATGTCTTTCATCAGTGTGGTTAAAGTGTGCAATAAAAAGGAAATTAAAGAGCAGCTTGACAAAGAACTATCAAGCTGGAAGTGTGCATGAGAATGGGTGAGGAGTAAGGTATCAGTACGGACAAATGGTTCATTTCTGTGCTAACATTTTCTAATTCTTAATATGATTGTTATTTATGCCTAAATCCAGAAATTGGTTGTCTGCGGGCTATTTTACCACAGAAGGCATCAGAGAGAAGGCTAATTCTGTCCTCACCCAACATCTACATATGCACTTTGCAGCAAGGGAAGATGGAGGTCATTGGAAACTCATTACAAATTAAACACAAGTTTACTTTTCCCTCGTTTTGGGCTGAGCCATTGAAATCAGTTCTAACATTCTACCTGTTGGCTATGGAGTGCGATCAACTAAAGCCAGCATTAAACCTTGAAACTAGAGCCTTCGTGATCTGTATGGCTCAGCTGGCTTAACTGGATAGCGATCAATGGTCCCACAAATCGTATTACTCAGCTGCAATGCATTGTTGCAGAGAAAGGATAGATACAAAACAGAAAGTTTAATTGAAAGGTTGAACATTGGCTCATGGCAATGATTTCCAGCATGCTGAACTCCTGGTGTGAATTGTACTTGGATCGTCCTATGTTCTATTTTTCCCTAATCGATGATTCTATATCAGTGTAGGAAGATAATGAAATGGACAGAACTGCCTAATGCAGCTGTGAATTTTCCTCCATCATTCCCAGAGAGCTCTTAGGAGACACATTTTCTGACACAGACCTGTATAATTCAATTGAGCCTTTAGTGCTTCTAGTTAATACAGACTGAAACAGACAATAGGAACAGGAGTAGGTCATTCAACCCTTTGAGCCTGCTCCACCATTCAATATGATCACGGCTGCTCAGTAATCTGTTCCCGTCTTCACCTCCATATCCTTTGATCCCTTTATCCCCAAGAGCTATATCTAACTCCTTCTTGAAAACATCCACTGTTTTGGCCTCAACTGCTTCCTGTGGTAGCAGATTCCACAGGCTTACCATTTTCTGAGTGAAGAAATTTCTCCTCATCTCAATCCTAAAAGGTTTACCCCATATCCTTAGACAATGACCCCTGGTTCTGGACACCCCCACCATCAGGACCATCCCTTCTGCACCTGCCAGATACCAGAAATGTTGGGGAATGCAGGGTTTAGTGAGATGGAGGAACTGAAGGAGATCAACATTAGTAGAAATTGTGTTGGGGAAATTGATGGGATCGAAGGCTGATAAATCCCCAGGGTCTGCTAATCTACATCCAGAGTACTTAAGGAAGTGGCTCTGGAACTAGTGGATGCATTGGTCAACTTCCAGGATTCTATAGACTCTGGAACAATTCCTGCAGATTGGAGGGTAGCTAATGTAACTCCATTATTAAAAAAGGGAGTAGAGAGAAAAAGGGGAATTATGAAGCAGTAAGCCTGAGGTAGCGGGGGAAATTCTAGAATCTATTCTCAAAGATTTTTTAGCAGACCACTAAGAAAACAGTGGCAGGATCTGACTGAGTCAGCATGGATTTATGAAGGGGAAAGCATGCTTGACAAGTCTACTGGAATTCTTCGAGTGTGTAACTAATAGAGTTGATGAGGGCGAGCAAGTGGATGTGGTTTATTTGGACTTTCAGAAGGCTTTTGGCAAAATCCTGCACAAGAGATTAGCTTGTAAAATTGAAGTGCAGAGGATTAGGGGTAGTGTACGGAAACGGATAGAAAACTGTTTGGCAGACAGGAAACAAAGAATAGGAATTAACGGGTCTTTATCAAATTGGCAGGCAGTGACTCGTGGGGTACCGCAGGGATCAGTGCTACGACCCTATCTATTCACAATATATATTTCTAGTGCCACTTCTTCAAGTACTCTGGGATGTAGGTTATTAGGAATTTATTGGCCTTCAATCCCATCAATTTCCCAACACCATTCTCTCCCAATACTGATTTCCTTCAGTTCCACTCTCTCACTAAACCCAATGTCCCCCAGTTTTTCTGGTATGTTATCTGTCTCCTCCTTTGTGAAGACAAAATCAAAGTATGTATTTAGTTGGTCAGCCATTTCTTTGTTCCCCTATTTCTGACTGTAAGGGACTTAAATTATTTGTCTTCGTCAATCTTTTTCTCTTTACATACTGTACATTAATGTTGACTCATTTGGTTAATGGATTTTTCACTCAGGATTGTGTGCTTGAACAAAAGACTTACCAAAGTGCTTTTCTGCACTTTGCAACTGCTAACTTGAGATCTGCATCACTAGGAAGCCAACAGAAGAATGAAAGCTGGTCCCCATCCACAGGAATTGTACAATGCTGGCTTTGTACTTAGTAAAGGGTTTGAACTATTTCCCCCATGCCCAGTTAATTATTAAGGGCTGACTGAGGGAAATTTTACTTTTGGTTTGCCGAGATGATAAGCACAGTGAAGCAACTTTTCCCAAAAATATCCTCTATGTACCATGAGTTGCATACCTTCCAGCCTGCTATTATTTCTTCCATTGGTTTAACAGTAAGTGGTTCCTCATTTAAAGGAAATTTGAGCTGCTCCGCTTTCCGATTCTGTTGCACAGTATGATTCCATTTTGTAACCTCCTTTGACGTTTTCTCATATGCCAATGATCTTTGAATCTTTTGACAGAAACAAACAGTTTTTAAATGTTCAAATAATCGATTATAATAGAGAAATTGATATGAAGTTGCACCTATTAAAGCAGGATACATAGTTAGGCTGTGGGTCAGATTTTCGATGTATAAGGGTAGCACGGTGGCACAGTGGTTAGTATTGCTGCCTCACGGCGCCACAGTCCCTGTTCTATGCCGGCGCTGGGTCACTGTGCGTGTGGAGTTTGTACATTCTCCCAGTGTTTGTGTGGGTTGCGCCCCCACAACCAAAATATGTGCAGGGTAGGTGGATTAGCCACGCTAAATTGCCCCTTAATTGGAAAAATTAATTGGGTATTCTAAATTTTAAAAAAGAATTTCGATATACTACTTCAATTCTGAGAAATGGCTTCAACCTGAAAATGTTACCTCTTTTGCTCTTTCATATACCAATGAATGTGATTTCAGAACATTTTATGTTTTATTATGTCCATCATACAGATCGGATGTGCTACCTGTACAATGGCAGGACAAACGAGCACATCAAACTATGAGCCAATGTTCCCTCTAAACTGACAGAGTCCCACACAGGCCTCGCACAAATTGATCCCTTTAGATTACTGTATAGCCTCGCAAAACAATCAAAGTCACCAAACACTAAATGAACAAACCATGAATTACAAAAGAAATTAGACAGAACATTGCTGGTAGCCAACTTGAGAAAACATCATGAAAGGGAATTGAATGGTGTCAACTCTTTTGGTGTTATATTTTCATTTGTGAACCAAACATCAACTGACTTCAACTTCAGAAAGTTGTGGAATCGCTGATGTGCCAATTGGGCTAGTTGACAGAATCATAGAATTCCTAGAGGGCAGAAGGGGATCATTCAGTCCATCGAGTCTGCACCGACCCTCTGAAAGACCACCATACACAGGCCCACTCCACCACAACCTTTGGACACTAAAGGGGTGATTTAACATGGCCTATCCACCTAACTTGCACTTGTTTGGAATGTGGGAGGAAACGGGAGCACGCAGACATAATAATCAAATAATTTTTATTATTGTCGCAAATAGGCTTACATTAACACTGCAATTAAGTTACTGTGAAAATCCCCTAGTCGCCACACTCCGGCACCTGTTCGGGTACACAGAGGGAGAATTCAGAATATCCAAATTACCTAACAGCGCATCTTTTGGGACTTGAGGGGAAACCGGAGCACCCGGAGGAAACCCACGCAGACACAGGGAGAACGCGCAGATTCCGCACAGACAATGACCCAAGCTGGGAATCGAACCTGGACCCTGGTGATATGAAGTAACCGCGCTAACCACTGTGCTACCGTGTTGAAGAGCAAGTGCAAACTCCGCACAATCACCCAAGGCCGGAATTGAACCCAGGCCCCTGGCGCTGTGAGGCAGCAGTGCTAACCACTGTGCAACCCCACGTGAAATATTTTACTCGATGTGATAATTTGATTTATTTCTGATCCAAGCGGTCAGCAATTCTGGTCACAGCACAAAACTCTCAATTCAGAATGCAACGGCTAGCCCTATGCAGACACTAAATAAATCATAAAATAATTCACCTGTTCACTTTGTTGTTTACTGACAGGCAAATCTAGGGTTTTGTCTGTCTTCTCCAATATCGTAAGCTGATTTTTCACAGACTTCAGTGAGGAAGAGGATGGTTGAATGGTTCCCAGCAGCTCTGATAGCTCAATCTTTTCATTAGCACCTGGAGCGAAGAGTAGAGTTGATTAAATCAATTAAAAATCTTCAGTGACATTCAGATTAACAGTAAATAATTAACTAGCCTAACTTGCCATTCAGCCAGCAGGAATGGAATGGTGTGGTGCATGATGCTATTCATTGATTTATATTCTATTCTAAAATGACATAAAAAGTTCTCCTCCAGACTACTTTTGTACCCTGCCCCTCATGCGAGTATTCACTCCTTGCTGAAGTAGCGCTTCAGATGCTCTCTGGCATCACACTTTGACAAGGGTCAGCAGGTTACCTGAGCATTGAGAAGTAGGGAGATATTACAGCTGAAGTCTCCCTTTTTCTCACCCAAAGTCAAAATGCACTTCACTCCAGCAAGTGATGCTGGCTACTAATCAAGAGCAGTAATGTCATCTTCAAGTTGCATGCCATCTTTGAAATATACTGTCATTCTGCCACCATTGCTTGTCAAAATTCTGGAATTCTCTACCTAACATTTTAATAGGAGCAGTATCTGCACAATACTATAGTTATTCAAAGAAAAGGCACATTTCCATATTCTTGGGGTTCTAGAAATGAATGAGGCCTTGCTATCAGCATTTACATCTGGATGACAAATTATGAAAAAATGTCGCTGTTTTTCTCTCCTCGGCCCAAGGGCATTGAAGCCAACTGTAGCAGTTAATGCTGCACAAACTGAGTTAACTCGGTAGATTAGGAATCCAACCTGTGATTTTCCTATAGCTCAGTGACTCGATGATAAACCGAGCGACTGTAGATGGTTTAATAGCAATCCAACAGCAAATGAGAAACTGAAGCAACATCACAACAACATCAAACCATTTGATGAGCATGTTGGCTTCAGACCAAAACAGCTGATTTTAGCATGTTATGAATGCCATGATCCAGAAATAAAAATTTGCCATGATCCAGAAATGATAATCTGGAGTTTGAGGTAAAATTAAGCCTTAATGCTCACTGTAATAAAAAAGCAAACTGAGCAGTAAGCTTTGATGATCACACTTGCGCAGTTAAATGTAAAAATCAGTAGCTTCTGTCAGTTTCTCCAGGAGCTGCACTATACTGGGATCTCGTTGAGAGACTTGGTATGCAAAAGCATACAATGGTGTGAAGTTGTGATACTTTACACACCCACTTATCACATCAGAAAAACTAACGGCTTGTCAATTCAGTCATGCTAAGTCTTAATTAGTCCCAAACAACCATCTTGGCATTTAAAATTAACTTTTACTGATGTGGACTCTCATTCCTTCATACTTTAACTATCGCTGGAGATTTAAAAATATATACTTCTTTTATATTTCTCTCATTTTATTTGGCCTCTTGTACATGCTTTGGTATTGAATTTATAATCCTAATTTGCACATCCTAGTTCAGACACTGCGAGGGGGATTTTCTGTTCCCCACCCCTCCGCAGGGTGTTTCTCGGCAGCGGGAGGTGGCCCGCCATTGGTCAATGGTGGGATCTTCTGGTCCCGCTGCTGTCAATGGGATTTCCCATTGAATCTCCGCCCCGCCGCTGGGAACCCCGTGACGGGAGTTTGCCGTTGGCAAGAATGGCTGGAAAATTTCTCAATGCATGTCTCAGCAAGGAATCTTCAATCTGATTGTTCAAGGGATCACATAGCTGCTTGCCCTGTTGACATATATCTCCGATTCCCTGAAGAGGGCACCACACGGGTTTTGGATTACTCAAGTTTCAAAGCAAAACCTCAGAAAGTCTTGCCCTTGTTTGTGGTCAAGTTGAAACGTAATGAATGGTCGACAGTGTCCATTTAGCACAGACTGGAAAATGCAGGCCACTGACTTTAAAATCCAGCCAATAAATGGGGCTGCTAACACTCATGGGGAATAGTATTTTAAAGTTAGCAAGATGGTTACTTGTGACAAACATACTCAGATGCAGATCAAGATGCATAACCTTCACAGAGGAAGGAAATATCTAGCCTTGATATACAGACACTCATTCTCATCACATTTGTACAAGGAGACAAGTGCACAATGAAAATTATGCACATTAACTTCAAATAGACTTTAGAAGATTAGTAGCTTAATAAACCTAGGCCAGTCTAACCTACACCCTAGGGAACAGGAGCAGCTTTTTTTGGGCCTCTGCATTAATGATTGCTCATACTCAGCAGGCATTAAGAGAAGAAGTGAATTATTGAAAAAGTAGATTTTTATTATTGATCTAGGCTATGGAAAGCTGTTGGGCAATCATATCCATGGGTACAGATAACAAAAACATTTGAAGGAACGTTAAAGGGCAGCAACAAACAAAGAAAAATAAAAGCGTGAGTGAATTGTATGAGGCCAGTGTTACACATATTCATCTTGACTTCACAGGTTATTTGTACAGAAACTCTTCCAAGTATCGTACCTTCTGAACTGACAGTGAATTCTGACACCTGCAAACTGGCCTCTGTCCTCTCGGCTAACTTCTTCCTGGAATGAAAATCAGAAACAATGTAATTGTTCATTACAGTAAAAGAACTGTTGTCTAGATTTGGAAAACACTACTCAGAAATAATAAATTTGGATGAATGTATATTAATAATAATGTAGAAGTGGATATTCAAAATGATGAGATAATTATTCCCTATCTAAACATTTTGGAAAGGAATTAATCAAATACATTACTTGGCTATTCGGAATTTTAAAAAACTTTTAAAACATTGCAATCCTACTGCAAAAGAATAATTTGTGTGCAATGAGTTAATAATCTTATGTTAGATTTTCTCACAAAATGCTTCTCAACCACAAACGCAATTGTTGGTTGCTTGTTAGGACCCATAATTGTTCAATGATTTAAAAGCACTGCCCCATATGATACACACAAAAGTTCATGTCAGTTCTCACTGCGACTTGTAAAGACCCTGATATCATTACTTTTTCCTGCCACCAAGGGAGCTAATTGCCTCCAGTAGTTTCTGGTGCTTCCTCTCATCATCACTGTCGTTCTGAAAAATGCAAGATTTTTAAAAAGAATCAGTGTCTCTACAAAAAGAAGATTCCAATAATAGATTAAAGAGCCAATACTACAGGTGCAGATTCAAGTCTTCCAACTGCATCTTTGTCCACCAGGAATCGTCATCACAACTACGTAATCTATGACTCGTGCACACTGCTCATCAGTGCGGATCAATCCCATTTCTGATCATTCTTTCAGCCATAAATAGCGTGAGCAAGAGAGGTGGTGCAGAAGATATATTTCAAATTATTTTTGCCTCATCTAAAATCAGTACTAGATTATATCTACGAGTGCAGTGTCTTGAAATGAAATGAAAATCGCTTATTGTCACAAGTAGGCTTCAATGAAGTTACTGTGAAAAGCCCCTAGTCGCCACATTCCGGCGCCTGTTCGGGGAGGCTGTTCCGGGAATTGAACCGTGCTGCTGGCCTGCCTTGGTCTGCTTTCAAAGCCAGCGATTTAGCCCTGTGCTAAACAGCCCCTAAATCTTTCCAAAATAGAAGCTTTTAGAAGCCAAGCTTTGCATCATCTAATTCCGTGTTTATCAAACCTTTGTCAATTATACTGATCTGAACATGAACTCAAATATCCCTTCGTCTAAAGGCAGTAACAACTACTAAAACAGAAACATCAGTGACTAGAATGTTTTTTAAACTTATTGATATACATGCACATCAGGAAGTTCAACAACTGCACAATAAAGACATTTAATAACAGATAAGACAGATATTTACAGGTCTTCAGAGTATCTAGGGATTTCCATTAGAAAATGTATTACCTGTTCATTAATTCCTGATTTATCCAATTTTTTTGTGTTAACAGGGCTACTGGTGATCTATAGACCTTGTTTCCGCAATAATCATAAAAAAGAATTCACCAACAATACTCCATGAAACCTGCATTATCAAGTTGCTCACAGCTGACAGATCTTGTTCTGATTTATGATTTACCACCAATGAGGGAACAGCACTAAGAACAGCTCTTCCCACACCTCCAGGCTCACAAAATACAACAAGGTAGTGAATAATAAAGAGGAGCATAAATAGATAAGGAGTTACATGAGCTTTAATGTCCAGATTTCTGGAGCTTGCAGCATGCATATGACCTATGGGGCACAATTTGAACATGTCTGCTTTAAAGTAACAAACAAAAGCAATGTTTTTTAAAGAAACAATATGGGAGAAACAAGATGTTACCTCATCCTCACTGGCAGTCAAGACATGTTCAACCTGAAACAAATCCTCCTCGTCCATTCCAAAGGTAAATAAATCGCTGAGAATCAGAAAAATACAAGATCATTCACATTTCAGAGAGATTTGAATAATTCAAAGCTACATTATTTTGCAAAAGAACAGAACGTTTGGACAAAAGGTGAGCAACATTGCCCTACTTCAACTAAATTATTTGAAAAAGACAATGGAACTTATGCCAATCAATTGAGAATTTTTGAATGCAGACAGGCCAAGGAACCCATTCCTGACCCCACTTTAGTTACACTATGATACTACTTCCAGAGGCAGGGAATGCACTCTAAGGAGGAACAAGCATTGGACATTGGCAGTCAATTTGCTGTACTACAGGTGAGGCTCTTGGCCAACCCATACGGACCAGCAAACATACAGTACAGTGCTGTCCTAAACTGTCTACCTCTAATAAATATACTACACCATAGAACTGTAGCTGAAGGCAAATGTTAGTGCTGTTCCCTCATTGGTGGTAAATCATAAAGGCAAATGCTGCCACTGTTGGATGCAGAGAGAAATATAACTTGCATACAAACATGTTCAGGTGACAGTCAATCTTACACAATTGACAGCGTTGCCAGCATCTGATGAAGAACAAACACTGGATGGCAATGCAAATTAGGGGAGAATATTGCTCAGCGTGGATCCACCTGTCACTTTCCTATACAGACCAATGAATTTATTGCTCAATTTTTTTGAATTCATTTAACGAAATGTGGGCATCGCTGGCTCGGCCAGCATTCACTGCCCATCCCCAATTGCCCTTGAGAAGGTGGTGGTGAATCACCTTCTTTAACTACTGCAGTCCCCGAGGTGGAGGTATATGCACAGGGCTGTTGATGGATATTGTCCAGGTCTTGCTGCATTTGGATATGGACTGCTTCAGTATCTGAGGAGTTATGAATGGAGAACAATTTGCAATCATCAATGAACATCCCCACTTTTGACCTTATGATGGACAGAAGCAGCTGAAGATGGTTGGGCCTAGGACACTACCTTAAGAAACTGTTGCAGTGATGTCCTGGAACTGTAATTGATCTCCAACTACCACCACCACCACCATCTTCCGTTGTGTCAGGTATGATCCCAACCAGTGGAGAGTTTTCACCAATTCCCAGTTTTACTTGGGCTCCTTGATGCCACACTAGGTTAAATGCTGCCTCGATGTCAAGGGCAGTCACTCTCACCTCTGGCATTCAGCTCTTTTGCCTATGTTTGAAACAAGGCTGTAATGAGGTCAGGAGCTGAGTGACCTTGGCGGAACCATAACTGAGCGACATTGGGTGGGTTACTGCTAAGCAAGTGCTGCTTGATTGCACTGTTGATGACCCCTTCCATCACTCTACTGATAAGTAGACTAATGGGGCAGTAATTGGTCGGGTTGGATTTGTCCTGAACGGGACAGACCTGGGCAATCTTCCACATCACCAGGTAGATGCCAGCATTGTAGCTGTACTGATCAGCTTGGCTAGGGACATGAAATGTTCTGGAGCACAAGTCTTCAGGACTATTGCCGGAATATTGTCAGGGCTCATAGTTGTTGTAGTATCCAGTGCCTTCAGCCGTTTCCTGCTATCACAGAGAGTGAAGTGAATTAGCTGAAGACTACACCTGTGATGCTGGGACCCAACATGGGAGGCCAAGATGGATTCTCCATTTGGCACTTCTGGCAGAAGATTGTTACAAATGATTCAGCCTCGTCCTTTGCATTGATGTGCTGGGCTCGGAGATATCATGGGGAGGCGGTGCCGCAGTGATCTTGTCACCAGACTAGTAATCCAGAGACCCAGGTCAATCCTCGGGGGACCAGAGTTCAAATCCCACCACGGCAGATGGTAGAATCTTAAAAACTCAAAAAGAAATCTGAAATTAAAAGTCCAATGATGACCATGAAACTATTGTCAATTTTCGTAAAACCCCAACTGGTTCACCAATGTCCTTTATGGAAGGAAACCTGCCTTCCTTACCTGGTGTGGCCTTCATGTGACTCCAGGCCCACAGCAATGTGGTTGACTCTTTAATATCTTCTGAAATGGCTTAGCAAGCTACTCCGTTGTATTCAACTGCTACAAAGAAGATACAAAGGAATGAAACTGCGGACCACCGGGCAATGACCTAGGCACCATAAACGACAACAGCTAACCCAGCCGTTGATCCTACAAAGTTCTCCTTGCAAACATCTGGGGGCTTGGCAAAAATCGGGAGAGCTGTCTGACAGACTAGTCATACTCATGGAACAATATCTTACAGATAATGTCCCAAATACCACCACCACTATTCCTGGATGTGCCCTGTCTCACCAGCAGGACAGACCCAGCAGAGGTGGCGCAGCACAGTCAGTAGGGAGTTTCCCTGGGAGTCCTCAACATCAGCTCTGGACACCATGAAGTCTCATGATACCAGGTCAAACACAGGCAAGAAAACCTCCTGCTCATTACCACGCACCATTCCCCCCCCCCCCCCCCCGCCTCTCAGCTAATGAATCAGTACTTCACAAGGTTGAACAGCACTGAGGGTGGCAAGAGTGCAGAATGTACTCTGGGTGGGGGACTTCAATTCCTTGTGCCAAAATCGGGAGAGCTGTCTCACAGACTAGTCATACTCAGGGAACCCTAACTTACAGATAATGTCCCAAATACCACACTGAACAGCACTGAGGGTGGCAAGAGTGCAGAATGTACTCTGGGTGGGGGATGTCAATGCTTGTGCCAAAATCAGGAGAGCTGTCTCACAGACTAGTCATACTCATGGAACCTCCTGCTCATTACCAAGTACCGTCCCCCTCCTCAGCTGATGAATCAGTACACCTCCCGGTTGAACAGCACAATGACAAGGGTGCAGAATGTACTCTGGGTGGGAGACTTCAATGCCCACCACCACGAGTGGCTCAGTAGTACCGCCACAGACTGAGCTGGCCGGGTCCTAAAGGACATAGCTGCTAGACTGGGACTACAGCAGGTGGTGAGGGAACCAACAAGAAGGAAAAACATACATGACCTTTACATCACCAAGCTGCTTGCTGCAGATATATCTGTCCATGACAGTATCGGTAGAAGTGACCACCGCACTGTCCTTACGGAGACAAAGTCCTGTCTTCACATTGAGGATACCCTCCATCGTGTTGTGTGGCACTACCATTGTGCTAAATGGGATAGACTTCGAACAGATCTAGCAATTCAAAACTGGGCATCCATGAGGCACTCCAAGCCATCAGGAGCAGCAGACTTGTACGCAATCTATACCCTCGTGGCTCAGCATGACGTGCAGGAGTGCACGTCAGGAGCAACACCAGGCATACCAAATACATACCAGGCGCACCATTTGCGACTCCTCAGACACTGAAGCAGTTCATGTCCAAAAGCAGCAAGACCTGGACAACATCCAGGCTTGGGCTGACAAGTGGCATTCTTGCCACACAAGTGCCAGGCAATCACCATCTCCAACAAGAAAGGATCTAACCATCGCCCATGACATTTAATGGCAAGATAATTGCTAAATCACTCACTATCAACATCCTAGGGGTACCACTGACCAGACACTGAACTGACCTAGGGACTTTACAGGGTCCAGAGGGTTGGGATTACTGTTGTCGCTTCCTGTGCCTTGGTTGGCTTGCTAGACCATTTTAGAGGATCACATGGAGGCCAGGTCAGCAGATTTCCCTGTAAAATCAACAATCATCATTAGATCTTTAATTCCAGAATTTTATTGACTTCAAAAGTCACCAGATTTAAACCCGGGTCCCATGCATTACCCTGGGTCTCTGTTCAGCCTGACAATCACGGAATCATACCTTATGTGTGATGTCCCAAAACCATCATCACCATCCCTGTGTATATTCTGTCCGACTGGCAGGACAGACCCAGCAGAGGCGGTGGCACTGTGGTATACAGTCGGGAAGTATTTGCCAAGGGAGTCCTCAACATCGACTCACAAAGTCACATCAGGTCATACACAGGCAAGACCCCCCACCAGCTGATAAATTGGTCCAGTGACTATGCCACCGTCTTCTCCATACCTTCTACGTAATTTGAAAAGGTAATGATGCCCGGACTTCTGGATATTCAAATCTTGCACATTCATTCTCCCTTCTTTACTGAAGGTAGATTGCAAGACACACAGAAAAGTCGGTGAGGTCTCGTTTCCCCAGAGGCAGTAATCAAAGAATTACACCTGCATCACTGTAGTTTAGGTGCTGTGGCTGGACTTGGAATCAAGCCAATACAGCATGGATTGGATTGGATTTGTTTATTGTCACATGTACCGAGGTACAGTGAAAAGTATTTTTCTGCCAGCAACTCAACAGATCATTAAGTACATGAGAAGAAAAGGGAATAAAAGAAAATACATAATAGGGCAACACAACATATACAATGTAACTACATAAGCACTGGCATCGGATGAAGCATACAGGGTGTAGTGTTAATTAAATCAGTCCATAAGGGGGTCATTTAGGAGTCTGGTGACAGTGGGGAAGAAGCTGTTTTTGAGTCTGTTCGTGCGTGTTTTCAGACTTCTGTATCTCCTGCCCGATGGAAGAAGTTGGAAGAGTGAGTAAGCCGGGTGGGAGGGATCTTTGATTATGCTGCCCGCTTTCCCCAGGCAGCGGGAGGTGTAGATGGAGTCAATGGATGGGAGGCAGGTTCGTGTGCTGGACTGGGCGGTGTTCACGACTCTCTGAAGTTTCTTGCGGTCCTGGGCCGAGCAGTTGCCATACCAGGCTGTGATGCAGCCTGATAGGATGCTTTCTATGGTGCATCTGTAAAAGTTGGTAAGAGTCAATGTGGACATGCCGAATTTCCTTAGTTTCCTGAGGAAGTATAGGCGTTGTTGTGCTTTCTTGGTGGTAGCGTCGACGTGGGTGGACCAGGACAGATTTTTGGAGATGTGCACCCCTAGGAATTTGAAACTGCTAACCATCTCCACCTCGGCCCCGTTGATGCTGACAGGGGTGTGTACAGTACTTTGCTTCTTGAAGTCAATTACCAGCTCTTTAGTTTTGCTGGCATTGAGGGAGAGATTCTTGTCGCTACACCACTCCACTAGGTTCTCTATCTCCCTCCTGTATTCGGACTCATCGTTATTCGAGATCCGGCCCACTATGGTCGTATCGTCAGCAAGCTTGTAGATGGAGTTGGAACCAAGTTTTGCCACGCAGTCGTGTGTGTACAGGGAGTAGAGTAGGGGGCTAAGTACGCAGCCTTGCAGGGCGCCGGTGTTGAGGACAATTGTGGAGGAGGTGTTGTTGTTCATTCTTACGGATTGTGGTCTGTTGGTCAGAAAATCGAGGATTCAGTTGCAGAGTGGGGAGCCAAGTCCTAGGTTTTGGAGCTTTGATATGAGCTTGGCTGGGATTATGGTGTTGAAGGCGGAGCTGTAGTCAATAAATAGGAGTCTAATGTAGGAGTCCTTGTTTTCAAGATGCTCTAGGGATGAGTGTAGGGCCAGGGAAATGGTGTCTGATGTGGACCGGTTGCAGCGGTATACGAATTGCAGTGGATCAAGGCGTTCTGGGAGTATGGAGGTGATGCGCTTCATGATCAACCTCTCGAAGCACTTCATTACGACTGAAGTCAGGGCCACTGGTCGGTAGTCATTGAGGCACGTTGCCTGGTTCTTCTTTGGTACCGGTATAATGGCAGTCTTCTTGAAGCAGGTGGGGACCTCGGAGTGGAGTAGGGACAGGTTAAAGATGTCCGTGAATACCTCTGCCAGCTGGTCCGCGCAGGCTCTGAGTGCACGACCAGGGATCCCGTCTGGGCCCTTCGCCTTTCGAGGGTTCACTTTCAGGAAGGCCAATCTGACTTCGGAAGCTGTGATGGTGGGTATGGGTGAATTATGGGCTGCTGGGGCACTCGCCAGCGGATTGTTGGTTACCTGCTCGAACCGGGCATAGAATGCATGGAGTTCATCGGGGAGGGGTGCGCTGCTGCCAGAGATACTGTTCAGCTTCACTTTGTAGCCCGTTATGTTGTTTAGTCCTTGCCACAAACGCCGAGAGTCTGTCTGTGACTCTAGCTTGGTTTGATATTCTCTCTTGGCATCCCGGATGGCTTTGCGGAGGTCCTACCTGGATTTCTTGTATAGGTCAGGGTCATCTGCCTTGACCGCCTCAGATCTGTCCTTCAGTAGGGAGTCAATCTTGCAATTGAGCCATGGTTTCCGGTTGGGGAACGCACGTACTGCTTTCTTTGGCACGCAGTCGTCCACAGATTTGCTGATGAAGTCTGTGACGGTGGTGGCATACTCATTTAAATTGGTCGCTGAGTTCTTAAATATGGACCAGTCCACTGTCTCGAAGCAGTCACGTAAGAGCTCTTCTGTCTCCTCGGACCAGCACTGCACAACCTTCTTAGCTGGATTCTCCCGCTTGTGTTTCTGCTTGTATGCCGGGAGGAGAACCGTCTTATGGTCTGATTTCCCAAAGTGCGGTCGGGGGATGGAACGGTAGGCGCCCTTGATTTTTGAGTAGCAGTGGTCAAGAGTGTTGTCGCCCCTGGTGGGACAGGAGATGTGCTGGTGGAATTTTGGCAGTACACTCTTGAGGTTGGCCTTATTGAAGTCTCCGGCCACAACGAACAAGGCCTCCGGGTGTTCTGTTTCGTAGTTGTTTATTACTGTGTATAGTTCGTCCAGCGCCTTCCTCACTACTGCCTGGGGTGGGATGTAGACCGCTGTGATAATGGCTGAAGTGAACTCACGTGGAAGATAATATGGGCGGCACTTCAAGGTCAGGTATTCCAGGTCTGGGGAGCAGTAGGTCGCCAGAGTTGCCACATCCAAGCACCAGGAGGAGTTGATGAGGAGGCAAACCCCTCCACCCTTCGTTTTGCCTGATGATGCCGTGCGGTCCTCCCGGTGAATTGAGAAGCCGTCAGGTTGTATGGCACAGTCCGGTGAGGCAGGGGTGAGCCATGTCTCTGTGAAACAGAGCACACAGCAGTCTCTTACTTCCCTCTGAGAGGTTGGTCTGGCGTTAAGTTCATCCAGCTTGTTTTCGATCGCTTGGACGTTTGCCAGGAGTATGCTGGGGAGAGGGGTCTTGAAAGCACGTTGCTTCAGTCTAACCTGCAGACCGCCGCGTTTCCCTCGCTTCCTCGGTCGGCGGCTGTTGCTGGATGATCCTGGGATCCGATGTCAGCTCTTGTGGAAGGTAGGTGGTTGCGTCTGGCGGGGTCCAGGGAACTAGATAACATAGCAAGACTGCTTCTGCTGGTGTCTGAGGATGCTCACTTTATATCTGATATACATGTGTGGTGAAAGGAACACGATTATACATGTACAAGTTTATGAAATTATCAGGCGGATGAATGACGGTGAAAGATGGGTGCTGTCTTTATGTCATTCTATTGTACTCAGTCCTGCCACTGTGATATGTTAAATATAATAGTTAATAGGGTGCATCTTGAATAATCCAGTCTTTTGAATGGGTGAACAACTAATTGGAAAAAATACAGCAGTATGATAGGCATGTAAATAACACACATCTCACAATGGATTTTTGAGGGAGAAGGCAGCAGTAAGGTTACAGGAAAGGAATTCCAGGATTTACGAATCGAATATTGCTGAAAAGAGAGGCACGTTGCCAAAGCTTTTCACCGTTAACTCAGCAGGACAAATGCAAGAATGCCAAATTTCAAACAACAATTTATGCTACAGGAGCTGATTGGTGACAGGACTTGGGCGGTGGACAATGAACACCAGGATTAGAGGAACAGAGAGTTGAAAAAGGTAGTCATAGAACTGGAGGAGGTTGGAGAGAAGGGGTGGGTGATGTCATTTGATGAATACAAGAGAAGAATGATGATATAAAACGTAATATGCCAGGCAGCATATAGGTCAGCAAAAACATAGATAATAATTATAATAATCTTTATTGTCACAAGAAAGCTTACATTAACACTGCAATGAAGTTACTGTGAAAAGCCCCTAGTTGCCATATTCCGGCACCTGTCGGGTATACGGAGGGAGAATTCAGAATGCCCAATTCCCCTCACAAAATGTCCAAATTACCTAACAGCACGTCTTTCGGGACTTGTGGGAGGAAACCGGAGCACCCGGAGGAAACCCATGCAGACACAGGTAGAACATGCAGACTCAGCACAGACAGTGACCCAAGCTGGGAATTGAACCTGGGACCCTGGCACTGTGAAGCAACAGTGCTAACCACTGTGCTACGGTGCCACCCATGTTGACGACTGGGAGTTTCCTTGGTACAGGATAATGCCAACTAAGTTGGAGCTATGCATATTGGAGGTAGGGAAAGAGAATATCTGAGCAATGCTTTGTGGAGGGACATAGGTCAGAGGAACACAAGGAAAATGTGCTGCAGAGGTGGATGACAGTGGCCTCAGTGATGACTGAATAGGGTCTGAACTTGTACCAGGATTTAAAAGGTCACAGTTGTGAATAGTCTGGATGAAACGATGAGTGCTAAGGGGAAGAAATTCTTGGCAAGCGAGTGCCGTTTGCTTCAGGAGCTCAACTGAAGACGTAGTGCTTCTCAATGCTAAAGTGAAGGAAGTGCAACTAATCCAAGACTAAGTACAGAAATAAGTAGCAATTGATGTTTGAACTAGGTAGGACTAACTACACTGATCACCATCATTGAAATATAAACAGTAGCTCGTACAGGAAATATGCTAAGCAATTTGGGAATCAAAATAAGAACTTGTACAAAAACCACCCGATGACATTTGAACACAATGACTAAGAGTGCACTATGGAGTGTAAGAAAAAAATACTTCCACTTCTGCAGCAGTTTATCCTTAATCATCAAAACATTTAATTACTTTTTACCACAGTGGCAAATAATACAACCATTCTGCCCTGGCAAATAACTAGAAAGCTTGTTTTCAGGTGGTAATTATTGAAGGAGCAATCTTCATGAGCATCCAAAGAACGAAACCCTTCATCCAATACTGTAATAAGATGTCAATATCCACCTGAACATTAGTTTGCTTATCCAAAGGACAGGACCCTCGACAAAACAGTGTTTCTGCAGTACTTACCGAGTGCTTCAAGAGGTTGATCATGGGACACATCATCAACTCCATACTAACCTTGATACACTACAATTCGCATACCGCCACAACTGGTCCACAACAGACGCCACCTCCTTGGCCTACACTCATCTTGGCAATAAGGGCACCTACATCAGACTCCTATTCATGGACTATAGCTCCGCCTTCAACACACAATCCCAGCCAACTTCATATGAAAATTCCAAAAACTAGGACTTAGCTCCTCTCTCTGCAACTGCATCCTTGGCTTCCTGAACCATAGACCGCAATCAGTAAGGATAAACAACACCTCCTCCACGATAGTTCTCAATACTGGAGCCCCACAAGGCTGCATACTTAGCCCCAACTATACGCCCCAGATACACAACTGCGTGGCAAAATTTGGTTCTAACTCCCATCTCCAAGAGTGCTGATGACATAACTGTAATGGGTCGGATCTCAAGCAACGATGAGTCAGAGTACAGGAGGGAGAAAGAGAACCCAGTGGCGTGGATTAATGACAACAATCAAAGACCCCTCCCACCCAAGTTATTCTCTCCTCCAACCTCTTCCATCGGGCAGACGATACAAAAGTTTGGGAACACGCACGAACAGATTAAAAACAGCTTCTTCTCAGCTGTTACCAGACTCCTGAATGACCCTCGTATGGACCGATCTGATCTCTTCACGTATCTTTGAAGAGATAACAAATCGGTTAGACCAAGGAGAGCCAATGGATGTTATCTATCTTGACTTCCAAAAGGCCTTTGATAAGGTGTCTCACGGGAGACTGCTGAGTAAAATAAGGGCCCATGGTATTCGAGGCAAGGTACTAACATGGATTGACGATTGGCTGTCAGGCAGAAGGCAGAGAGTTGGGATAAAAGGTTCTTTTTCGGAATGGCAACCGGTGACGAGTGGTGTCCCGCAGGGTTCAGTGTTGGGGCCACAGCTGTTCTCTTTATATATTAACGATCTAGATGATGGGACTGGGGGCATTCTGGCTAAGTTTGCCGATGATACAAAGATAGGTGGATGGGCAGGTAGTATGGAGGAGGTGGGGAGGCTGCAGAAAGATTTAGACAGTTTAGGAGAGTGGTCCAAGAAATGGCTGATGAAATTCAACGTGGGCAAGTGCGAGGTCTTGCACTTTGGAAAAAAGAATAGAGGCATGGACTATTTTCTAAATGGTGACAAAATTCATAATGCTGAAGTGCAAAGGGACTTGGGAGTCCTAGTCCAGGATTCTCTAAAGGTAAACTTGCAGGTGGAGTCTGTAATTAAGAAAGCAAATGCAATGTTGTCATTTATCTCAAGAGGCTTGGAATATAAAAGCAGGGATGTACTTCTGAAGCTTTATAAAGCATTAGTTAGGCCCCATTTAGAATACTGTGAGCAATTTTGGGCCCCACACCTCAGGAAGGACATACTGGCACTGGAGCGGGTCCAGCGGAGATTCACACGGATGATCCCAGGAATGGTAGGCCTAACATACGATGAACGTCTGAGGATCCTGGGATTATATTCATTGGAGTTTAGGAGGTTGAGGGGAGATCTAATAGAAACTGACAAGATAATGAATGGCTTAGATAGGGTGGATGTAGGGAAGTTGTTTCCATTAGCAGGGGAGACTAGGACACGGGGGCACAGCCTTAGAAAAAAAGGGAGTCACTTTAGAACAGAGATGAGGAGAAATTTCTTCAGCCAGAGAGTGCTGGGTCTGTGGAATTCATTGCCACAGAGGGCGGTGGAGGCCGGGACGTTGAGTGTCTTTAAGACAGAAGTTGATAAATTCTTGATTTCTCGAGGAATTAAGGGCTATGGAGAGAGAGCGGGTAAATGGAGTTGAAATCAGCAATGATTGAATGATGGAGTGGACTCGATGGGCCGAATGGCCTTACTTCCGCTCCTATGTCTTATGGTCTTCTCTACAGAGTAGTACTACACTCCGTATGCTTCACCCTAAGTCTAGATATTTACTTTGTGTATTTATCGTATGTCCTATGTTTTTCCTGTATGGAACAATCTGTCTGGACTGTATGCAGCACAATATGTTTCACTGTACCTCAGTACACGTGACAATAAACCCAAGTCCAAATGAATGAGTCCCAAATCCATAAGAAATAGGAACAGGCGTAGCTTGTTCAGCCCCTCGAGCTTGCAATAGGATAATGGCTGATCGAACATTCTTCATGTCCACTTTCCTGCCCTTTCCACATAACCCTTGATTTCCTTACTGACCACAATCTATCAGTCTCAGCCTTAAATATGCACAAGGACTCTGCCCTACAACTCTCAGCAACAAGTTCTAAAGACTCTCAAGTCCCAGAGGAGAAATTCCTCCTCATCTCAGTCTCAGAATAAGGGGTGCCAATTTAAGACTATGCCCTCTGGTCCTAGGCTCTCCCACGAGGGGAACATCCTAGCAGCATTTACTCTGTCAAGCCCCTTAAGAATCCAGTATATTTAAATGATATCACCTCTCATTCTTCTAAAGTCCAATGAGTACAGTTCCAACATGTGTAACCGCTGCTCATGAAACAATCCTGACATGACATTGAACCTTATAGCCCAGAAAGTGTCTTTGTTACCATGTCCAACTGATATTGTCAAATATACACTTAGCATCTTAAAGAAAAACACAAACAAATGATCCACCACATAATTCAGAAGTAGAGTACAATAGATTTAAGTGGATCAAATCTGTTGGAACATCTGCAGTATACTTTCTGTAAATCAGAAGGCCCATAGAAATAGAAGCAAATATCAAACTTCCATTTCAAAAACATAGCTTTGGTGTTGATACAGCACCTCGAGAATGTTCTCAATGGCTTGCTCAAAATCCATATTATTTCATTTGAATGCAGACAGGTAGTAACCCTAAATTAAATGTCTTTTTTTTTAAATGAGTAAAATGAATGACAGATGCAAATTAAACAACATAGAGTACAGGAGATCATCTGAGAGGGATTCCTAAAAGAGATATTCGTTCACTTAACTCTCTAAAACTACGTTTTTCAAAATCTGCGGAGAAAAATACAACGAAACTACTGTAAATAAACAGCGACTCTATCAAGAATCCGAAAAGCAGGTTCATTTAGTGATTGTGGGCTGGGGGATCAGATTCCCGCTCCAGCCTGTGCAATATCCGCTAGCAGATGTAATTTTCTCTCTGAAGACTTTCTCCCCCAAACAGAGGAACCGTTTTCGCAGCACGTTTTGGCCTCCGCCAGTCCCTCTAAGTCACCAGATGACATGTCTGCACCGAGGCTGTCAGCTTGTTCGCCGCCCCCTCCCGCCGCCATGAACTAGCCGCAGGATGAGCGTAGGCCAAGCCCGAACGCAAGCAAGGTGCTCCTTCTCACCTGCTCAGCCCCTTCTCTGGCTCCATCCTCCCTGCCACCGCTCAGCTTCGACACATGGACCCCGGGCAACGTCGACTGCCGCCAAGCGGCACTTCCGGTGTACGGCGGGCCGTCGCAAAGTCCCCTCCGCCGGGCCACAGGCGGACTGTCGTAAATCTGGTCGCCAGCCGCAGTAACCATGGTGACAAGCCGACGCCTTAGCCTCAGGGCTTCGGCAACCCAGATATTGTGCAAGACTTCAAGGTTGATGTAACGTGTCAACGCGCGACTACAGCGACACGAATATACTGAAAACAAAACAATAAACCCATCCCAGCAATATGGATCAGAAATGGGCAGCACGGTGGCGCAGTGAGGAGCACTGCTGCCTCACGGCGCCTAGGTCCCAGGTTCGATCCCGGCTCTGGGTCACTGTCCGTGCAGAGTTTGCACATTCTACCTGTGTTTGTTTCTCCCCGTGTGTGCCTGGGTTTCCTCCGGGTGCTCTGGTTTCCTCCCACAGTCCAAAGATGTGCAGGTTAGGTGGATTGGCCATGATAAATTGCCCTTACTGTTGGGTGGGGTTACTGGGTTATGGGGATAGGGTGGAGGTGTTGACCTTGGGTAGGATGCTCTTTCCAAGAGCCGGTGCAGAATCGATGGGCTGAATGGCCTCCTTCTGCACTGTAAATTCTATGATAATATTAAGCAGTGTTGGGATGACAACAGTCAAAGCGAGCTGTGTGACCCGAATACAATTCATTTTAAAAAGCATTTAAAATAAAAGCGTGCAGCAAATTAGCCTGTTTCAATTCAATACTATCGACTGCAGACATTCAACTGCTGGGTGCAATGTCGCGCCTCTACCTTCAGGCACCCACCCTAACAGAGCATGAGAAGCCATGGACTTCCAGTGGGTCGGTCCCTATTTATATTTGGCAAAGTACTGCAGAGGTTCGCTGTTGCCTTCCGCAGTATGGCTGACCAGGAAACTCTCGCGCTCTTACCACTTGCCATCGGGTGTATCAGAAGGATTCACATAATGTATGAATGGGCCTTTCCATGGATATCAAGTCCTGAAGCAGTTGAGGGTTGATTACAGGCCCCCCAACTGCCAGCGACAGATAGAGGAGCAGATAAGTAGAGAGATTTTGGATAGGTGCAAAAGTAACAGGGTTGTTGTGGTAGGTGCCATGATATACAGACACACACATAATGATATACAGACAAGCAGCTAATGGACACAGAGAACAGGACATGACCAATAAGCAGGCAGGACACTCAGGGATCTGACTAGAAAAGACAGTAGGGACTCACACTCCGCTTCTTTCCACTGAGGAACAGCTAGAGAGTCAGTCAAGGGTGTTGTTACAATCTTACACCTCCACCACGTGGCTCAGAGCTAGTCTGGTTCAGTCAGACAGAGTAACCATACTTAAGTTAGTGATATGCCTTCAATAAGCACACGATGAGTGATGAATGTAACTGAGGCTTCAATACACTAAACAGCAAGCCTCCTGGCCTCTGACCCGAACTGGGTCGGAGGCGGAGACTTGCCACCTTTATACATGAGCCCGAGGGGAGGAGCCACAGACGGAGCCTGGTGTGTTGGATATTCTGGATCACAAACAGATCACCAACACTGGAAGTGGTGCAACTCTATTTTATTATAAGGTTAACTATATTAACATACTTGAACTGTGGGTAAATGCAATGCCAGCTTTAACTGTTGACCCTTGCCTAGTCCTAACCAGTTAATGCACTCAGCACATGGCGAATGTCTGTTGCAGGCTGTGAGCTCTGTGCTCCGAGCTGGCTGCTACTAGAATGAGCGGGAATTCTCCTGTCCCCTGTCTTTATAGTGCGTGTGCTCTCACTGGTGATTGGCTGCGGTGTTGTGAATGCTGGGTCCCACTGCATGTCCATCAGTGTGTGTGTGTCTGCACCATGATATACTGGTGTATATTATGACAGAGCCAAGCCTGGACAAGTCCAGGCATGTACAACACAACACAATGCAATACCGTGGTTTACCACATTCACCCCCTGTTTAAAACAAGAGTCCAGCAGGGGTGAAGTGGTCTTAAAGGTCAAGTCTGTCGGGGGCCTTGACCTTCCGCCGTGATTTCCTCAGTCCCGGCTGTGGTGTGGGCACCGATGTCGAGACCTGCGTGTCTAGGGGCATGTTGTCTTCTTTACCCAGATGTTGAGTCGGTGAAGGGGGGGGAGGCAGTGTATGGGCGGAGGTGATTGTCGCCGGTGGGCCTGTGGGTGCTAGTTCATGAGGTAGGTGGGCAGAGGTGGTGGTGGTTGTTGGGGAACCTGCAGCAGCCAAATCCCGAAGGGAGACTGTGTCCTGTCGCCCTTCCTGATGTGCCACGTAGGCATATGGTGGATTTGCATGGAGGAGCAGGACCTTCTCAACGAGGGGGGTCAGTTTTATGGCTCCACACATGCATCGGGAGAAGGACGGGCCCTGGGACTGCCAGCCAGGATGGGAGTGAGACACCGGAGGTGGATTTCCTGGGGAAACAAACATACGCTCGTGAGGAGTCTCGTTGGTGGCTGTACACAGGAATGACCGGATGGAGTGGAGTGCGTTGGAGAGGACCTCCTGCCAATGGGAGACTGGGAGATTTCTAGACTGTCGGGCCAGAAGGACGGCCTTCCAGACCGTCGCGTTCTCCCTCTCCACCTGTCCGTTTCCCCTGGGATTATAGCTGGTCGTTCTGCTGGAGGCGATGCCCTTGCTGAGCAGGAACTGACGCATCTCGTCGCTCATGAAGGAGGATCCCCGATCACTGTGGATGTAGGCGGGGAACCCGAACAGGGTGAAAAGACCGTGCAGGGCCTTGATGACAGAGGCACAGGTCATGTCAGGGCACGGGATGGCAAAAGGGAATCTTGAGTACTCGTCAACGATGTTGAGGAAGTACACGTTACGGTCAGTGGAGGGGAGGGGCCCGTTGAAATCGATGCTGAGGCGCTCAAACGGGCGAGAGGCCTTTACCAGGTGTGCTCTGTCTGGCTGATAGAAGTGCGGTTTGCACTCCGCGCAGACCTGGCAGTCCCTGGTCACGAACCTGACCTCCTCGATGGAGTAAGGCAGGTTGTCAGCCTTGATGAAGTGAAAAAAACGGGTGACCCCCGGGTGACAGAGGTCATTGTGGAGGACCCGGAGTCGGTCCACCTGTGCGCTGGCACATGTACCGCGGGATAGGGCATCTGGGGGCTCATTGAGCTTCCTGGATCGATACAAGATATCATAGCTGTGGGTGGAGAGCTCGATCCTCCACCTCAGAATCTTGTCATTCTTGATCTTGAACCGCTGTGTGTTATTGAACATGAAGGCAACCGACCGTTGGTCCGTGAGGAGAGTGAATCGCCTGCCGGCCAGGTAATGCCTCCAATGTCGCACAGCTTCTACGATGGCTTGGGCTTCCTTTTCGATAGAAGAGTGTCGAATTTCGGAGGCATGGAGGGTACGGGGAAAGAAAGCCACGGGCCTGCCCGCCTGGTTGAGTGTAACGGCCAGAGCAAAATCAGGCGCATCGTTCTCCACCTGGAATGGGATGGACTCGTCCACAGCACGCATCGCGGCTTTGGCAATATCTGCCTTGATGCGGTTGAAGGGCAGTCGGGCCTCAGCCGTCAGGGGAAAACCGGTGGATTTGATCAGTGGACGGACGTGGTCCGCATAATTGGGGACCCACTGGGCATAGTACGAGAAGAACCCCAGGCATCTCTTCAGGGCTTTGGGGCAGTGGGGGAGGGGGAGTTCCAGGAGGGGCACATGCGGTCAGAGTCGTTCCTAGGACTCCGTGTTCCACGACGTAGCCGAGGATGGCTAGGCGGGTTGTGCGGAAGACGCATTTTTCTCTATTATATGTGAGGTTCAAGAGTTTAGCGGTGTGCCGGTGGTTCTCATCATGGTCCTGCTGGTCATGGCTGCAGATGGGGACCCGCAGCCCGTACTGGTCAACCATTCGGTCCATTTCTCTTTGGAAGACTGAGACCCCAATGGTGACGCCGAAGGGGACCCTGAGGAAGTGGTAGAGGCGGCCATCTGCCTCGAATACAGTGTATTGGCGGTCCTCCGGGCGGATAGGGAGCTGGTGGTACGCGGACTTGAAGTCAACCGTGGAGAAGACTCGATCCTGCGCAATCTGATTGACCATGTCAGATATGCAGGGGAGGGGGTACGCATCGAGCTGTGTGTACCGGTTGATGTTCTGGCTGTAATCGATGACCATCCAATTCTTCTCCCCAGTCTTGATGCTCACTTGAGCTATCCAGGGGCTGTTACTATCCTCAATCATCCCCTCTCGCAGAATTCGCTCCGACCTGATAAAGGCCTGTCCCAGGCACTGTATCATCTGCTCCTGGTAGCGACAGGCTTACAGTCCAGAGTGAGATTTGCGAAGAGCGAGAGTGGGGCGACCTTAAGGGTCACGAGGCTACAGACGGTGAGGGGGGGCAGGGGTCCACCAAACTTTAAAGTAAGACTCTGCAGGTGGCACTGGAAGTCGAGTCCCAGTAATAGGGCTGTGCAGCGATGGGGAAGGACGTAGAGTTTGAAGTTAGCGTACTCTACGCCTTGTACAGTAAGAGTGGCGGCACAGTACCCCCGGATTTCTACTGCGTGGGATCTGGAAGCCAGGGAGATTTTATGGGTCATGGGTAGGATTGGGAGGGAGCAGCACCTCACCATATCTGGGTGTATGAAGCTGTCTGTGCTCCCGGAGTCAAAAAGGCAGGCCGTCTCGTGCCCGTTGATCCGGACGGTCATCGTAGACTTCGCGAGGTGGTGCAGCCTAGACTGATCGAGCGTGATGGAGGCGAGCTTCAAAAGGCCGGTCGGAAGTAGCAGCGGCCAGCTTACGGTCGGGTGAGCTTGTTGTCCCAAGATGGCGGCCCCCAAGAGCCGCGCGTGGCGAGTGGCAGCGGCGATGGCGTTCAAGAAACAGCCCCCATGGGTCACTCGTGGCGGGTGGCAGCGGCGATGGCGTCCAAAAAGGCAGCCCCCGTGGGTCGCGCGTGGTGGTTGGAGGATGCGTTAAAGATGGCGGCTAAAATTGAAGATGGCGGCGAAGATTGCGGCGCCCACGAATCGCACATGATAGGTGGCACGGCAGCTGGATGCGGCCCTAGCAGGCAGCGCTGCTGGGCCTAGATGTTTTAGGGCGAGATCGGGCCTGGCAGGCTTTTGCAAAGTGGCCCTTCTTCCCACAGCTGTTGCAAGTTGCGTTCCGTGCCGGGCAGTGTTGTCTGGGGTGATTACTCTGGCCGCAAATGTAGCACCTCGGGCCTCCGGCATTGGCGGGCCGCTGTGCAGCACAGGCTTGCGTTGCACCCGGGTCGGTTGATGGCTGCGCCCATGAGGCCCATAATGGTGTGGGCGGTTGGAGGTGTAGGCCTCCATGTTCTGGAAGGGCACCTCCAGCGAGTTGGAGAGTTGCAGTGTCTCTGGGAGGTCAAGACTGGGGAGAGGCACACACCTCGTTAACGGATTTCACGTATTGTCCCTTCAGTCGCGTTATTGCGTCTGCATATGAGAATGACTAGAGCGAGGGTAGGTCCGATCAAGGACAGTAGCGGGAGATTGTGTATTGAGTCTGAAGAGATAGGAGAGGTCTTGAACGAGTACTTTTCTTCTGTATTTACAAATGAGAGGGGCGATATTGTTGGAGAGGACAGTGTGAAACAGATTGGTAAGCTCGAGGAAATACTTGTTAGGAAGGAAGATGTGTTGGGTATTTTGAAAAACTTGAGGATAGACAAGTCCCCCGGGCCTGACGGGATATATCCAAGGATTCTATGGGAAGCAAGAGATGAAATTGCAGAGCCGTTGGCAATGATCTTTTCGTCCTCACTGTCAACAGGGGTGGTACCAGGGGATTGGAGAGTGGCGAATGTCGTGCCCCTGGACAAAAAAGGGACTAGGGATAACCCTGGGAATTACAGGCCAGTTAGTCTTACTTCGGTGGTAGGCAAAGTAATGGAAAGGGTACTGAAGGATAGGATTTCTGAGCATCTGGAAAGACACTGCTTGATTAGGGATAGTCAGCACGGATTTGTGAGGGGTAGGTCTTGCCTTACAAGTCTTATTGAATTCTTTGAGGAGGTGACCAAGCATGTGGATGAAGGTAAAGCAGTGGATGTAGTGTACATGGATTTTAGTAAGGCATTTGATAAGGTTCCCCATGGTAGGCTTATGCAGAAAGTAAGGAGGCATGGGATAGTGGGAAATTTGGCCAGTTGGATAACGAACTGGCGAACCGATAGAAGTCAGAGAGTGGTGGTGGATGGCAAATATTCAGCCTGGATCCCAGTTACCAGTGGCGTACCGCAGGGATCAGTTCTGGGTCCTCTGCTGTTTGTGATTTTCATTAATAACTTGGATGAGGGAGTTGAAGGGTGGGTCAGTAAATTTGCAGACAATACGAAGATTGGTGGAGTTGTGGATAGTGAGGAGGGCTGTTGTCGGCTGCAAAGAGACATAGATAGGATGCAGAGCTGGGCTGAGAAGTGGCAGATGGAGTTTAACCCTGAAAAGTGTGAGGTTGTCCATTTTGGAAGGACAAATATGAATGCGGAATACAGGGTTAACGGTAGAGTTCTTGGCAATGTGGAGGAGCAGAGAGATCTTGGGGTCTATGTTCATACATCTTTGAAAGTTGCCACTCAAGTGGATAGAGCTGTGAAGAAGGCCTATGGTGTGCTCGCGTTCATTTACAGAGGGATTGAATTTAAGAGCCGTGAGGTGATGATGCAGCTGTACAAAACTTTGGTAAGGCCACATTTGGAGTACTGTGTACAGTTCTGGTCGCCTCATTTTAGGAAGGATGTGGAAGCTTTGGAAAAGGTGCAAAGGAGATTTACCAGGATGTTGCCTGGAATGGAGAGTAGGTCTTACGAGGAAAGGTTGAGGGTGCTAGGCTTTTTCTCATTAGAACGGAGAAGGATGAGGGGCGACTTGATAGAGGCTTATAAGATGATATGGGGAATAGATAGAGTAGACAGTCAGAGACTTTTTCCCCGGGTGGAACAAACCATTACAAGGGGACATAAATTTAAGGTGAAAGGTGGAAGATATAGGAGGGATATCAGAGGTAGGTTCTTTACCCAGAGAGTAGTGGGGGCATGGAATGCACTGCCTGTGGAAGTAATTGAGTCGGAAACATTAGGGACCTTCAAGCAGCTATTGGATAGGTACATGGATTACGGTAAAATTATATAGTGTAGATTTATTTGTTCTTAAGGGTAGCACGGTAGCATTGTGGATAGCACAATTGCTTCACAGCCCCAGGGTCCCAGGTTCGATTCCGGCTTGGGTCACTGTCTGTGCGGAGTCTGCACGTCCTCCCCGTGTCTGCGTGGGTTTCCTCCGGGTGCTCCGGTTTCCTCCCACAGTCCAAAGATGTGCAGGTTAGGTGAATTGGCCAATGATAAATTGCCCTTAATGTCCAAAATTGCCCTTGGTGTTGGGTGGAGGTGTTGAGTTTGGGTAGGGTGCTCTTTCCAGGAGCCGGTGCAGTCTCAAAGGGCCGAATGGCCTCCTTCTGCACTGTAAATTCAATGATAATCTATGATTAATCTAGGACAAAGGTTCGGCACAACATCGTGGGCCGAAGGGCCTGTTCTGTGCTGTATTTTCTATGTTCTATGTTCTATGGTCATCAATTACAGCCAGACCATCAACCGGTACACGCAGCTTGATGCGTACCCCCTCCCCCGCATATCTGACATGGTCAATCAGATTGCACAGTATCGAGTCTTCTCCACGTTTGACTTCAAGATAGGAATTCTGCAGGGGATTCCTCAGGGCGTTGCTGTCTCGTGGCGAGGAGGTGCCTAGCACACACCTCGTTAACGGATTTCACGTATTGTCCCTTCAGTAGCGTTATTGCGTCTGCATACGAGGAATGAGCCTGGACAGGTGGTTGATGTTTCAGTAGGGGAACATTTTGGGAGTAATGACCACAATTCCGTAAGTTTTAGGGTACTTTTGGGTAGGGATGAGGGTAACCCTCATGTTAAGGTGCTAAACTGGGGGAAAGGCAAATTCCGATAACATTAGACAGGAATTGAAGAATTTGGATTGAGTACGACTGTTGGAGGATAAATCAGCATCAGACATGTGCGAGTCTTTCAAGCCCCAGTTGATGAGGATTCAGGAAAGTCACGATCCTGAGAGAACAAAGGATACTTATGGGAAGTTTAGGGACCCTTGGATAATGAGGAATATTGTGAACCCCGTCAAAAAGAAGAAGGAGGCTCTTGTACAGTTTAGAAGGGCGAGGATAGTCAAAACCTTTGAGGAGTATAAAGAAAGTAGGTCTTCCGGTGGCGTTCATGAATTAGGTGCTCATAAATGTTCGGTGGCCGCAGCAAAGAAGCTCCCGCAGGTCCACAAACTCGTGGCTTTTTTCGGGGGTTTTCCCGGCGAGTTTATTTAAAAATTAAACTCCTGCGAAATTGACCCTGCCTCCCTCGCCCTGCCCAGGCGCCAATGCTCCGTTCCACAGAGCTGAAGAGGAAAACAAAAAGAGGTGTGCTGCTCATGGAGGAGGAGTGGGGATCGCAACTAGAAACAGCCTGAAAGGCGGAACACCGAGAGGATAAGGCAAAAAATAATAATTTTTTTATTCAACTTTTTTTTTTCCTCTTCTGAAAATTAAAACAACTTTTTTTTTTAAACTTTCAATTTAAAAAAAAATCATTTTTAGAAGAAAAAAAATCGTTTTTAAAAGGAGAAATAACCCTTGGTGGTTTTGTCTTTGGGGGGAAAAAAAAGAATTTATTTTTCGCACCAAAACCCAGGAAAAAAGAGAAAGGCACAGAACAGAAATATGCCAGCAAATAATAATAAATTGGGGGGACAGCAGGATGTAAGAAGGAGCAGCAGCGACGGTGAAGGAAAAAGGCAGGAGCTGCGGCCGCGCAGGCAGACGACCCCACGAGGTGAGACGGAGGTTCAGGCGAACCAGGAAGCGGAAAAGCTGGCGAGCCAAGCAGCGGAGCACGAACAGGACGCGGCGACCGGAGGACCGCCTCTACTATTTCCTCAGGGTCCCCTTCGGCGTCACAGTACGGGGCTGCGGGCCACGTTCCCGTACTTGGACAATGTCACCATCTGCGGCCATGACCAGCAGGACCATGACGAGAACCTACGGCGCTTTCTCCACACCGTTAAACTCCTGAACCTAACCTACAATAGAGAAAAATGCGTCTTCCACACAACCCGCCTAGCCATCCTCGGCTATGTTGTGGAACACGGAGTCCTAGGGCCCAACCTCGACCGCATGCGCCCCCTCCTGGAACTCCCCCTCCCCCACTTCCCCAAGGCCCTGAAGAGATGGCTGGGGTTCTTCTCGTACTCATAGATTATCATAGAATTTACAGTGCAGAAGGAGCCCATTCGGCCCATCGAGTCTGGCACTGGCTCTTGGAAAGAGCACCCTACCCAAGGTCAACACCTCCACCCTTTCCCCATAACCCAGTAACCCCACCAACACTAAGGGAAATTTTGGACACTAAGGGCAATTTATCATGGCCAATCCACCAACCTGCACATCTTTGGACTGTGGGAAGAAACCGGAGCACCCGGAGGAAACCCACACACACACGGGGAGAACGTGCAGACTCCGCACAGACAGTGACTCAAGCCGGAATCGAACCTGGGTCCCTGGAGTGTGAAGCAATTGTGCTAGCCACAATGCTGCCGTGCTGCCCAGTGGGTCCCCAACTATGCGGACAAGGCCCGTCCACTGATCAAATCCATCGTTTTTCCCCTGACGGCTGAGGCCCGAATAGCCTTCAATCACATCAAGGCAGATATTGCCAAAGCCGCGATGCACGCTGTGGACGAGTCCATCGCATTCCAAGTGGAGAGCGACACTCCTCTGTCGAAAAGGAGGTCCAAGCCATCGTAGAAGCTGTGAGACATTGGAGGCAGTACCTGGCCGGCAGGCGATTCAGTCTCCTCCCTGACCAACGGTCGGTTGCCTTCATGTTCAATAACACACAGCGGGGCAAGATTATGAATGACAAGATTCTGAGGTGGAGGATCGAGCTCTCCACCTACAGCTATGATATCTTGTATCGACCTGGGAAGCTCAATGAGGCCCGAGATGTCCTCTCCCGCGGTACATGTGCCAGCGCACAGGTAGACCGACTTTGGACCCTCCACAACGACCTCTGTCACCCGGGAGTCACCCGTTTTTTTCACTTAATCAAGGCCAGCAACCAGCCTTACTCCATCGAGGACGTCAGGTTCGTGACCAGGGACTGCCAGGTCTGCGCGGAGTGCAAACCGCACTTCTATCAGCCAGAGCACACCTGGTAAAGGCCTCCCTCCCGCCCCTTTGAGCGCCTCAGCATCGACTTCAAAGGGCCCCTCCCCTCCACGACCGTAACGTGTACATCCTCAACATCGTTGACAAGTACTCAAGATTCCCCTTCGCCATCCCCTGCTCTGACATGACCTCTGCCTCCGTCATCAAGGCCCTGCACAGTCTGTTCACCCTGTTCGGGTTCCCCACCTACATCCACAGTGATCGGGGATCCTCCTTAATGAGCGACGAGTTGCGTCAGTTTCTGCTCAGCAAAGGCATCGCCTCCAGCAGGTCGACCAGCTATAACCCATGGGGAAACGGACAGGTGAAGAGAGAGAACACGATGGTCTGGAAGGCCGTCCTTCTGGCCCTATGGTCTAGAGGTCTCCCAGTCTCACGCTGGCAGGAGATCCTCTCCGACGCTCTCCACTCCATCCGGTCGCTCCTCTGTACAGCCACCAACGAGACTTCTCATGAACGTATGTTTGCCTTCCCCAGGAAATCCACCTCCGGGGTCTCGCTTCCATCCTGGCTGACAGTCCCAGGGCCTGTCCTTCTCCGGAGGCATGCGAGGAGCCATAAAACCGACCACCTCGTCGAGAAGGTCCTGCTCCTCCATGCAAACCCACAATATGCCTACGTGGCACACCAGGACGGGCGGCAGGACACGGTCTCCCTTCAGGATTTGGCACCTGCAGGTTCCCCAGCGACCATCACCACCACCCCCGACCCTACACCGTCTTCCCCCACCCCTGCCCACCTCCCTCACGAACTAACACCCGCAGGCCCACCGGCGACAAGCATCACCACCTCCGCCCATACACCGCCACCCACCCCCCTTCGCCGACTCAACATCTGGGTGAAGAAGAAGAAGACAACACGTTCCCGGACGCGCAGGTCTCAACACCGGCGCCCACACCACAGCCGGAACTGAGGCGATCACGGTGGAAGGTCAAGGCCCCCGACAGACTTGACCTTTAAGACCACTTCACCCCCGCCGGACTTTTTTTTAAACAGGGGGTGAATGTGGTAAACCACGGTATTGCATTGTATGGCATTGTATTGTATTGTGCATGGCTGGGCTTGTCCATGCTGGCTCCACCTGTGGCTCCTCCCCTCAGGCTTATGTATAAAAGTGGCAAGTCTCCGCCTCCGACCCAGTTCGGGTCCAGAGGCAGGAGGCTAGCTGTTTAGTGTATTAAAGCCTCAGTTACGTTCATCACCCGTCGTGTGTTATTGATGGTGTATCAGGTCCGGCAGACAAAATCGAGCACGTGGGAAGGGAAGATCATAAAGGTGTACCAGGACAGTGGGGCGGACCTGGCCAAAAGTAGGCCTGAATTCAACAGGGCCAAATCAGTACTGTACAAAAGTAATGTGAAATTTGGGATGTTATTCCCGGCCAAACTCTGGGTAACATTTCAGGGTAAGGAGCTGTTTTTAACACCCCAGCGGCAGCGGAGGAGTTCGTTAGAGTGAACAAACTGGGGGAGGAACAGCCGCAACGGCCATCATGAAAGCGACGTGGATGCGAAAATACTCGCAAAGGTCCTGGCCAAAAGGCTAGAGGACTGTGTACCAGAGGTGGTCGCAGAGGACCAAACGGGCTTTGTCATCAGTAGGCAGCTCACAGCGAACATCAGGCGGCTGCTGAACGTGATAATGACCCCCCCTCTCCCACGGGGAGAGAACACCAGAGGTGATCGTCTCCCTGGGTGCAGAAAAGGCCTTTGACAGAGTCAAATGGAAATACCTCCTCGAGGTACTGGAACAGTTTGAGCTAGTTGCGGGGTTCACCGCCTGGGTGAGGCTCCAGTACAACGCTCCCAAAGCGAGAATCCGAACTAACTAATACTTCCAGCTGCAGAGAGGAACAAGACAGGGCTGCATCCTGTCCCCACTCTTGTTCGCGCTCGCGATCGAACACCTGGCGATAGCCCTGCGGGACACAAAAAGCTGGAAGGGAATCCGGAGAGGAGACAGAGAGCACAGAGTCTCACTCTATGCAGATGACCTGCTCCTCTATGTCTCGAAGCCACAGGAGGGACTGACGGCAATATTGCAAATACTGAAAGAGTTTGGAATCGTCTTGAGCTACAAACTTAACCTGGGCAAAGGCGAGGCATTCCCAGTGAACCCAAATGGGGGAGGGAGAGAGCTGGAGGGGCTCCCGTTCAAAACAGCCCAGAACAGATTCCGCTACCTGGGGATCCAGATAGCCAGAGAACGGACACAGATCCACAAGTGGAACCTGACCAGCCTGGTGGAAGAAGTAAGAAGAGACCTTCAAAGGTGGGGCTCACTCCCACTCTCTCTGGTAGGGAGAATGCAGACGATCAAGATGAACGTACTGCCAAGATTCCTCTTCCTGTTTAGATCCATTCCGATCTTCATTCCCAAGGCCTTTTTCCAAAATGTAGACAGTCTAATCATGGCGTTTGTGTGTGTGTGTGGGGGGGGGGGGAAGAACCCGAGAATTCCCAAACAGACACGCAAAGAAGCAAAATCAAAGGGGGCTTGGCCTTACCAAACCTACAATACTACCACTGGGCAGTAACGGCAGAAAGAGTGAGGGAATGGGCACAAGAACCCGATACAGATTGGGTACAAATGGAGGAGGCATCCTGTAAAGGAACGACCCTCCAGGCCCTGGCCACAGCAGCACTCCCATCCTCCTCAACAAGATACACAACAAGCCCAGTGATAGCGGCCACGCTGAGAACGTGGACCCAGCTGAGACAACACTTCGGGATTGCCAAAATGTCCCCCATATGCGGCAATCACAGATTCCCCCCAGCCATGCTGGGTACCACCTTCAAAAGATGGAGGCGGGATGGGGGCACGTTGACGGTCGGGGACTTCTACGTAGGGCACAGACTGGCGACACTGGACAAACTGACGAGGAAGTGGAGGCTAGCAAAAGGACAGGAAATGAGACACCTCCAAATAAAACACTTCCTCCGCAAAGAAACAGTAGAGTACCCCGGAGGCCCAGAAAGCACACTACTAGAGGACCTGATAGGCACAAGCAACGAGAAGGGGGGGGTGCTGTGTGGGAAAATATACAGACAGCTACTGGACAGAGCCCGAACACCACTGGACGGGACCAGACAAAAATGGGAGGACGAACTGGGGACAGAGTAGGATGGGGACTCTGGAGCGAAGCACTGAGCAGGGTGAGGTGAGGGACACCGACAGTGTCCCTGCTGATTTCATCTGTGGGAAGTGCACCCATCTCCAGCTCCTCAGAAACCGCGTTAGGGAACTGGAGCTGGAGCTGGATGAACTTCGGATCATTCGAGAGGCAGAGGTGGTCATAGATAGAAGCTTCAGGGATGTAGTTACTCTGAAGAATAAAGATAGATGGGTGACGGTGAGAGGGGCTGGGAGGAAGCAGTCAGTACAGGGATCCCCTGTGGTCGTTCCCCTTAGTAACAAGTATACCGGTTTGGATACTGTTGGGGGGGGGATGGACTTACCAGGGGTAAGCCATAGGGTGCAGGTCTCTGGCACAGAGTCTGTCCCTGTTGCTCAGAAGGGCAGGGGGGAGAGGAGTAGAGCATTAGTCAGTGGAGACTCCATAGTTAGGGGGATAGATAGGAGATTCTGTGGGAACGAGAGAGACTCGCGGTTGGTGTGTTGCCTCCCAGGTGCCAGGGTGCGTGATGTCTCGGATCGTGTTTTCGGGATCCTTAAGGGGGAGGGAGAGCAGCCCCAAGTCGTGGTCCACATAGGTACCAACGACATAGGTAGGAAAAGGGATAGGGATGCAAGGCAGGAATTCAGGCAGCTAGGGTGGAAACTTAGATCTAGGACAAACAGAGTTATTATCTCTGGGTTGTTACCCGTGCCACGTGATAGCGAGACGGGGAATAGGGAAAGAGAGGAGTTGAACGTGGCTACAGGGATGGTGCAGGAGGGAGGGTTTCAGATTTCTGGATAATTGGGGCTCATTCTGGGGTCGATGGGACTTCTACAAACGGGATGGTCTACACCTGGACCCGAGGGGTACCAATATCCTGGGGGGGAAATTTGCTAATGCTTTTCGGGAGGGTTCAAACTAGTTCAGCAGGGGCTTGGGAACCTGAATTGTAGCTCCAGTATACAGGAGGTTGAGAGTAGTGAGGTCATGAGTAAGGTTTTAAAGTTGCAGGAGTGTACCGGCAGGCAGGAAGGTGGTTTAAAGTGTGTCTTCTTCAATGCCAGGAGCATCCGGAATAAGGTGGGTGAACTTGTGGCATGGGTTGGTACCTGGAACTTCGATGTTGTGGCCATTTCGGAGACATGGATAGAGCAGGGACAGGAATGGTTGTTGCAGGTGCCGGGGTTTAGATATTTCAATAAGTTCAGGGAAGGTGGTAAAAGAGGGGGAGGGGTGGCATTGTTAGTCAAGGACAGTATTACGGTGGCAGAAAGGACGTTTGATGAGGACTCGTCGATTGAGGTAGTATGGGCTGAGGTTAGAAACAGGAAAGGAGAGGTCACCCTGTTAGGGGTTTTCTATAGGCCTCTGAAAAGTTCCAGAGATGTAGAGGAAAGGATTGCAAAGCTGATTCTGGATAGGAGCGAAAGCAATTGGGTAGTTGTTATGGGGAACTTTAACTTTCCAAATATTGACTGGAAACGCTATAGTTCGAGTACTTTAGATGGGTCCGTTTTTGTCCAATGTGTGCAGGAGGGTTTCCTGACACAGTATGTAGATAGGCCAACGAGAGGCGAGGCCGTATTGGATTTGGTACTGGGTAATGAACCAGGACAGGTGTTAGATTTGGAGGTAGGTGAGCACTTTGGTGATAGTGACCACAATTCGATTACGTTTACTTTAGTGATGGAAATGGATAGGTATATACCGCAGGGCAAGAGTTATATCTGGGGGAAAGACAAGACTTAGGATGCATCAGATGGAGAGGAAAACTGCAGGGGATGGGCACAATGGAAATGTGGAGCTTGTTCAAGTAACAGCTACTGCGTGTCCTTGATAAGTATGCACCTGTCAGGCAGGGAGGAAGTGGTCGAGCAAGGGAACCGTGGTTTACTAAGGCAGTCGAAACACTTGTCAAGCGGAAGAAGGAGGCTTATGTAAAGATGAGACATGAAGGTTCAGTAAGGGCACTCGAGAGTTACAAGTTAGCTAGGAAGGGCCTAAAGAGAGAGCTAAGAAGAGCCAGGAGGGGACATGAGAAGTCTTTGGCAGGTAGGATCAAGGATAACCCTAAAGCTTTCTATAGATATGTCAAGAATAAAAGAATGACTAGGGTAAGAGTAGGGCCAGTCAAGGACAGTAGTGGGAAGTTGTGCTTGGAGTCAGAGGAGATAGGAGAGGTGCTAAATGAATATTTTTCGTCAGTATTCACACAGGAAAAAGACAATGTTGTCGAGGAGAATACTGAGATTCAGGCTACTAGACTAGAAGGGCTTGAGGTTCATAAGGAGGAGGTGTTAACAATTCTGGAAAGGGTGAAAATAGATAAGCCCCCTGGGCCGGATGGGATTTATCCTAGGATTCTCTGGGAAGCTAGGGAGGAGATTGCTGAGCCTTTGGCTTTGATCTTAAAGTCATCTTTGTCAACAGGAATAGTGCCAGAAGACTGGAGGATAGCAAATGTTGTCCCCTTGTTCAAGAAGGGGAGTAGAGACAACCCCGGTAACTATAGACCAGTGAGCCTTACTTCTGTTGTGGGCAAAATCTTGGAAAGGTTTATAAGAGATCGGGTGTATAATCATCTGGAAAGGAATAATTTGATTAGACATAGTCAACACGGTTTCGTGAAGGGTAGGACGTGGCTCACAAACCTTATTGAGTTCTTTGAGAAGGTGACCAAACAGGTGGATGAGGGTAAAGCAGTTGATGTGGTGTATATGGATTTCAGTAAAGCGTTTGATAAGGTTCCCCACGGTAGGTTACTGCAGAAAATACGGAAGCATGGGATTCAGGGAGATTTAGCAGTTTGGATCAGAAATTGGCTACCTTGAAGAAGACAAAGGGTGGAGGTTGATGGGAAGTGTTCAGACTGGAGTCCAGTTACTAGTGGTGTACCACTAGGATCTGTTTTGGGGCCACTGCTGTTTGTCATTTTAATAAATGACCTGGAGGAGGGCGTAGAAGGATGGGTGAGTAAATTTGCAGATGACACTAAAGTCGGTGGAGTTGTGGACAGTGGGGAAGGATGTTACAAGTTACCGAGGGACATATATAAGCTGCAATGCTGGGCTGAGAGGTGGCAAATGGAGTTTAATGCAGAAAAGTGTGAGGTGATTCATTTTGGAAGGAATAACAGGAAGACAGAGTACTGGGCTAATGGTAAGATTTTTGGCAGTGTGGATGAGCAGAGAGATCTCGGTGTCCATGTACATAGATCCCTGAAAGTTGCCACTCAGGTTGAGAGGGTTGTTAAGAAGGCGTACCGTGTGTTAGCTTTTATTGGTAGAGGGATTGAGTTTCGGAGCCATGAGGTCATGTTGCAGCTGTACAAAACTCTGGTGCGGCCGCATTTGGAGTATTGCGTGCAATTCTGGTCGCCGCATCAGAGGAAGGATGTGGAAGCATTGGAAAGGGTGCAGAGGAGATTTACCAGAATGTTGCCTGGTATGGAGGGAAGATCTTATGAGGAAAGGCTGAGGGACTTGAGGCTGTTTTCATTAGAGAGAAGAAGGTTAAGAGGTGACTTAATTGAGGCATACAAGATGATCAGAGGATTGGATAGGGTGGACAGTGAGAGCCTTTTTCCTCGGATGGTGATGTCTCGCATGAGGGGACATAGCTTTAAATTGAGGGGTGATAGATATAAGACAGATGTCAGAGGTAGGTTCTTTACTCAGAGAGTAGTAAGGGTGTGGAATGCCCTGCTTGCAACAGTAGTGGACTCGCCAACACTAAGGGTATTCAAATGGTCATTGGATAGACATATGGACGATAAGGGAATAGTGTAGATGGGCTTTAGAGTGGTTTCACAGGTCGGCGCAGCATCGAGGGCCGAAGGGCCTGTACTGCGCTGTAATGTTCTATGTTCTATGTTCTAAGAAAAAGACTACGTGGAAGATGATTCTTGGGTAGGGACAGTGCGGACAGTCTGGGTTTTCTTGACATCAAAAAGGAGGAGGTATTGGATGTTTTAAAATACATTAAGATAGATAAGTCTCCTGGGCCGGATGGGATTTACCCCAGAATACCGTGGGAAGCAAGGAAGGAGATTACTGTGGCCTTAACTGACATCTTTGTATCCTCATTTACTACAGGTGAGTTCCCAAAGGACTGGAGAATAGCTAATGTGGTACCGCTATTTAAGAAAGGTAGCAACGATAATCCAGGAAACTATATTCCGGTGGGCCTCAGGTCGGTAGTAAATAAATTATTAGAGAGAATTCTCAGGGACAGGATTTATACCCGTTTGGAAACAAATAGACTCATTAGCGATAGCAAGGTTTTGTGAAGGGAGGTCGTGCCTCATTAACCTGATCGGGTTTTTTTAGGAGGCGACAAAGATGATTGATGAGGGGAAGGCAGTGGGTGTTGTTTACATGGACGTCAGTAAAGCCTTTGACAAGTTGTCTCATGGCAGACTGGTACAAAAGGTGAAGTCACACGGGATCAGAGGTGAGGTGGCAAGAAGGATACAGAACTGACTCGGTCACAAAAGGCAAAGGGTAGTAGTAGAAGGGTATTTTTCTGAATGGAAGGTTGTGATTAGTGGTGTTCCACAAGGATCTGTGCTGGGGCCTCTGTTGTTTGTAGTATATATAAACAATTTGGAGGAAAATATAGCTGGTCTGATTAGTAAGTTCGTGGATGACACCAAGGTTGGTGGAGTGGCAGATAGTGTTGAGGATTGTCAGAGGATACAGCAGGACATAGATAGGTTGGAGGCCTGGGCAGAGAAATGGCAAATGGAGTTTAATCCAGACAAATGTGAGATAATGGATTTTGGTAGGTCTAACATAGAGGGGAAATATACCGCAAGTGGCATAACTCTTCGGAATATAGAAAGTCAGAGAGATCCGGGTGTGCAGGTCCACAGATCTTTGAAAGTGGCAACACGAGTGGGCAAGGTAGTCAAGAACGCATACGGAATGCTTGCTTTCATTGGGCAGGGCATCGGTATAAAAACTGGCAAGTCATGCTACAGTTGTACAGAACCTTTTGAAGACTGTACTTAGTATATTGCGCACAATTCTGGTTGCTGCACTACCAGAAGGATGTGAAGGCTTTAGAGAGGGTGCAGAGGAGATTTACCAGGATGTTGCCTGGTCTGGAGTGTGTTAGCTATGTGGACAGGCTGAATAGACTTGGACTGTTTTCACTAGAACCACGGAGGTTGAGGGGTGACCTGACAGAGGTTTACAAGATAATAAGGGCATGGATAGAGCGGATGGGCAGGCACTCTTTCCCAGGGTGGAAGGGTCAGTCACCAGGGGGCATAGGTCCATGGGGCAAAGTTTAGAGCATATGTGTGTGGCAGGTGTTTTTACACAGGGGGTGGTGAGTGCCTGGAATGTGCTGCCAGGGGAGGCTGTGGAAGCAGATATATTAACGGCTTTCAAAAGGTATCTCAACAAATATATGGATAGGATTGGATTAGAGTGATACGGCACTAGGAAGTGCTGAGGGTTATGGCCAAGACTGGTATCATGACCGGTACAGGCTTGGAGGGCCGAAGGGCCTGTTCCTGTGCTGTAATGTTCTTTGTTGACATTTTGACTGCTGCTCCAGAAACATATTTCCCATGCACCATCTTCCCTTTTTGTTCATTCATTCATGGGATATTTGTATCACTGGCAAGACCAGCATTTATTGCCCATCCCTAATTAGAAGGTAGTGGCAAATTGCCTTCTTGAACAGCTGCAGCCTTTGTAGTGTGGGTACTCCCACAGTGCTGTGTGGGAGGGAGTTCTCAGATTTTGATCCAATGGTAATGAAGAAATAGAAATATGGTATGCGACTGGAGGAGAACTTACAGGTGGTGATGTTCCCATACACCTGTTACCCTCGTCCTTCTGAGCAGTTAGAGGTTACAGGTTGGTGGTTGCTGTGCAAGTAATCTTAGCGAGTTGCTGCAGTACATCTTGTAGATATAAGATGATATACAATCACGATACAACAATGGTGAAAGGAGTGGTTAATGTGGTGGCTAGGATGTTAATTAAGGGACTGTTTTGTCCTGGATGGTGGCTGGTCTCTTTAAGTGTGTTGGAGCTGCACTCACCCAGGCAAGTAGAGTATATTCCATTAGATTTCTGACTTGTGCCTTGTAAATGCAGAAGACAAGGTTGAAGCATTTGCAACCATTTAGAGCCAGAAGCACTGAGTGGATGGTCCATCTTGCCCTCCTACTGAGGTCCCCATCAGCACAGATTCAACTGATTCAATTTGCTGCACATGATATCAAGAAATGGCTGAAGGCAGCAAACACTGCAAAACTATAGGCCCTGACATTATCCCAGTAATAGTACAGAAGACTTGTGGTCCAGAATCAGTCACCCTGCACCCATCTAGCCAAACAGTTCCAGTACAGCTGCAATGCTCATATCTACCCAACAATGTGAGAAATGGCTAGGTATGTCCTAGCCACAAAAAGCAAAACAAATCCAACCTGGCCAATTACTGTCCCATCATCCTCCTCTTGACCAAAGTGATGGAAGGTATCATCGACAGTGCCACCAAGTAGTACATACACAGCAATAACCCGCTCACAGACACTCAATTTGGGTTCCACCAAGGCCACTTGGTTCCTCAGCTCATTACAGCTTTGGTCCAAGGATGGACAAAAGAGCTGAGGGGAGATGAGAGTGACTGCCCTTGACATCAAAGCAGCATTTGAGTAATTGTGACATCAAGGATCCCTGGCAAAATTGAAGCCATTGGGAATTGGAGGAAATCTCTCCACTGGTTGGAATCATGCGGAGCACAAAGGAAGATGGTTATGGCTATTAGAAGTCAATCATTTCATTTCCGGGACATCACTGCAGGAGTGCCTCAGGATAGTGACCTAGCTCAAACATCTTCAGCTACTTCATCAATGATCTACCCTCCATCATAAGGCCAGAAATGGGAATATCTGCTGATGAGTGCACAATGTTCAGCACTGTTATAACCTGCATGGAGATCACGGGGTCTGAATCATTACTTTCCCTGTGGCCTCACCTGAATACGATCTTCGTCGATGAAAGGGCGGGGCTATAGTCTTGACCAGGAAGCTCTGTGGACATGAGAGACCCTGACCGTCGTCGGTGGACGCCCGAGGATCGGAGGACCCAACTCAAAAGGGTCGGCACGCCGGTGACCAGAAGGGCCAGGCAGGGAGACACCAGAGAGGAAGCCCACCCACCCGCCAACCCCAGGATCGGAAGCATTTCGCAGATGACAATGTTGACAACTGCCAACACTTGCATTGCATCGCGGCACCAAGAGTGGCGTCAATTCGTGTCACTGTCCAGGTAAATGATTACCCCATCCTGATGGAACTGGATACTGCATCTGCCATTTCTGTGGTGAGTCGGAGCACATTCGACTGCATCCGGTCTGGAATCTGGCAGTTGGAGCTACGAGACAAGACAACATGTATGGGGGAACAGTTGACGATTGCAGGTACTTTGGTGGTCTCCGTGGAGACCAAGCAGCAGTCCGCAAATTTACCACTGGTAGTAGTCCGAGGGCTGTGCTTAGCTTGCTGGGGCGCGATTAGTTAAAGTACCTCCATTTTGATTGGCACCATAGTTGCCAGATGTGCCCAGATGGGCCGGACGCACTGCTGGCTCAGTTCCTGGACATGTTTAAGAAAGGCCTGGGGACTACCTGCGGGACTGCCGCCAAGATTTTGATAGATCCATCAGCACTTTCGCACCTGCCCCATTCCCTACATCCTAAAACCAAAAGTGGACACAGAACTGGAGCCACTGGAGCAGTTGGGCATCATCCGCCCTCTGCGCAAGGCTCAGCAGCAGGTGTACCTTCACAAAACCCGACATGAGCCAAGCATACTTGCAGCTGGGTTTGGACCTGGATTTACGGACGTGCTCCGACATTTCGAGGTGGCAGGGGTCTGGTCGCGCAGAGAAAAATGCGTATTTCAGGCCAAGGAGGTGGTTTATCTCAGATATCCTGTGGACCATTACGTCTCGTTGAGGACAAGGTGCGGGCAATCAGGCAAGCCCCCACACTGAAGGATCCAACAGAACTCTGATCCTTTTTGTGGCTAATAAATTACTATGGGAACTACATTCTGAACTTGGCAACACTGTTGGCCCCATTGCACCGACTATTGAAGAAGGGCCAGAGATAGTTTTGGGACCTGCACCAAAAGGCAACTTCTGTCGAGGTGAAGCGGCAGCTTTCGCCCTTGCAGACTCTGATGCATTTTGACCCATCCAAACCACTTCTACTAACTTGTAATGCCTTGCATTATCGAAGTGGGGCTGTGTTGGCCCACAGATGGATGACGGGACAGAACAACCCATCGCGGTTGCCACCAGGACACTCGCAGAAAAGAATTACAGCCAAATTGAGAAGGAGGTGTTGGCAATGGATTTTGGAGTGGAACATTTTCGCCAGTACGTATACAAACACACTTTTATGATCCTTACGGATCACAAACCCCTCTTGGGGATATTTAAGGAGGATAAGGCAATTCTGCCCATGGCATTAGGGCAAATTCAGTGTTGGGCACTGATAGTGTCGGCCTACGAATACATCCGGAGCACAGGTTAGGGACGAAGATTCCCCATGCGGACGCCCTCAGGCGGTTCTCGACGCCAACCAGGCTGCCGGTGCAAGCTTGTGTCAATGAAGTCATAGCGGACTTACATTTCATGGACACTCTGCCCATTATGGCGGCCCAAATCAAGGCCTGGATGCAGATGGACCCAATATTGGCCCGAGTCCGTCACATCATACTGTATGGGTTTCAGCATCGCACACTGCCGGACAACCTGAGGGTGTTTACAATTAAAGTGGCTACTGTGGGGCTCGCATGTGGTGGTGCCAGAGAAAGGTCATGGGACCATTCTGAAGGACCTACACAACGGCCACCCGGGGATCTCAAAGATGAAAGTGCTAGCCCCTAGCTATGTATGGTGGCCTGGCATCGATGCAGACATTGAAACTAAGGCAAAACGGTACGTGCAGTGCCAGGAACACCAAAAGCTGCTGCCAGCAGCACCTCTCTATCACCAAGTGTGGCTGGGCAGGCCACAGTCAAGGCAATGAGGGGAAGCCCTGGCCCGTTACCAGGGGAATTCATAGTCATTGGAGGTCACGGGGAAACAAATGGTACGCATGCCGTAGTCTCCGTTGAGGTTATAACAGTAACGTTTAAGTTTTTACGGTAGGTATATTTAATGTTCACAATAAGCTAATTACTAAATGTCATCTGTCTCGTTAGTGAATCGAAATAAAAAATGGAATGGAATTTGGATGATTTCTATATCGGTTGGCAAGCCTACATGGCAAGTTGAATATCTATCCTACTGATAGCAACATGTGCATATTTGGTGGATGGGCCATGCTAAATTGCCCCTTAGTGTCCAACGATGTACGGCTTAGGTGGAGTTACGAGGTTGCGGGGGGCTTGGGTAGGTACTCTTTCAGAGGGTCGGTGGATACATAATGGGCTGAAAAGCCTCCTTCTGCACCATATGGATTCTATGCACACATTCAAATGGATGGGCTGTAATGGTGAATTCTTTCAGGCTTCACCAAAAATTAATAACCTGACATGGCACATTACTGATCACGAATCAGCTTGCAAAGAATAACAATTAACGACTTAGCCTTGGATGGATTATTTAGCAGGTCAGCTCATGCAGTGTATGGTCATGAATTATTTAACAGATAATACAAATACAGAACTTATGAGCTTCTGAGCTGTCATTGCGATGCCTGAGGCTACACAGTCCTGGATTCCTCCTGTCTGGAGATCCATCTGATAGTTGCTACAGTTGCAGGAAATATATCCTTCACTATAATGATACCTTTGGGATAATAAATGGTGACTAAAATCCAGTTGCAATAATTTCTTCCCTGATACTCACTTTTTCTCCTGGAAATTATTGCAGTATCTGAGATAATTTAAAGCTTCTGTTACCATGGTATCACTTTAAACTTCTGGGTTACCATGGTAATGTGCTTTCCTGCCGAAACAATATAGAAATGACCCCAAAATGAGCTCTCAATTTGCATGTGTATCTTGCCCAACGCAAAATCATTGTTTTGTTAATTAAGCTGATACCATGGGGCTAGGATTATGCATGAAATCAAAATCATCAAGTGAACCATATTTGTCAAGGAATCAGCATATCATCAAACTCGGATTACAGCTATGTGAGTAAGAGAAAAATAAGAAAAAAATGCATAGTGCTCAAAAGAGCTTGTATTTTAATAATTTGAGACTAGTAGATGTTAAAATAACGAGTTATACTATGAATAGTTGTGCCTCTAACTAAGCTGTTCCAATGCAGCTCCAACACTAACATCTACCTGACAATGTGGAAACTTCCCCAGGTATGTCCGACCCACGAAAACCCAAACAAATGTATCTCAGCAGTTCACTCCCAGTCAGTAGCAAAGTGATGGAACATTGGAACAGGGATATTCAGCCTCTCGAGCCTGTTCTGATTGTTAAATAAATTATGACTGATTGGTACCTTAACCCTATTTACGTGCCTTTAATCCATCTCCTCACCTAATAAAAATCTACTCATCTCAGGTTTGAAAATTTCAAATGAACCAGTATCCTTAACCTTTCTGAGGAGAGGATTCCAAATCTATACCATTCTTTGAGTAAAAAATTGCTTTCTGATTTTTCTCCTCAATGACCAAGCCCTAACTTTAAGACATAGGAACAGGATTAAGTCATCGTGGTTAGCACTGTTGCTTTACAGCATCAGGGACGCAGGTTTGATTCCCGGTTTAGGTCACTGTCTGTGCGGAGTCTGCACGTTCTCACCGTGTCTGCATTGGATTTCTCTTCCGGTTTCCTTCAACAAGTCCCGAAAGTCATATTTGTTAGGGGAATTGGACATTCTGAATTCGCCCTCTGTGTAGGGAGACGCCTGAGACTGGCGACTAGGGGCTTTTCACAGTAACGTTATTGCATGTTAATGTAAGCCTACCTGTAACACTAATAAAGATTATTATTATTACATGTAAAATCATGACTTTAAAGGTGCCATTATTAACTACTGATTTGTACTGGGTAAAGATGTAAATTCTGACACATGCCTTTGGGATCAGAGTCCTAAATCTCACAATGGCAATCAAATCAGGAGTGAAGTGGTTCATAATACAAAGAGTAAATATTACAATGTGGTGTTTAAACATTCAATATAAATTATATACAGATGCACTGTCTACATTATGCTTTAAGTATAAGATAAACTAGGTAGTTTGTTTCTCGGTATCTGCTGCTTCTGAAAAGTGACTTGTGAGGCAGTAATTTGATGCCATATAACCTCATGTCCTACATAAGTAACAGCTCAGTTACACTTTAACCTACATCACTTTGCCTTTGCCTCACCCATCATGCCTGCAGAATAATAATAAGGTAAGAAAGCCAAAGGGCACCATTCAAAGGTTCAGTAGCTGCACAAGATTAAGACAATAATTCAAAGTCAGGATTTTCCTTATTTTCATAAACTTTGTTTATGGTGTTATCAAAGCTGTTTAATAGAAGTACTTCTTGTATAACTCACTGCTAGGTATCTTTTGTCACATGTCATTAACTACCAGATGTCTATGTTTTATATGTACCTCACCACCAGCTGTTATCCTTATAGAACATAGAACATAGAACTGTACAGCACAGTACAGGCCCTTCGGCCCACGATGTTGTGCCAAACTAGCCTGAAACTAAGATCAAATCAACCTACTCCCAATCATTCTAGTGCACTCCATGTGCCTTTCCAATAACCGCTTGAAAGTTCCTAAAGTGTCCGACTCCACTACCATAGCTGGGAGTGCGTTCCACGCCCCAACCACTCTCTGAGTAAAGAACCTACCTCTGACATCCCTCCTATATCTTCCACCATGAACCTTATAGTTATGCCCCCTTGTAACAGCTACATCCACCCGAGGAAAAAGTCTCTGAACGTCCACTCTATCTATCCCTCTCATCATCTTATACATCTCAATTAAGTCACCTCTCATCCTCCTTCGCTCCAATGAGAAAAGCCGTAGCTCCCTCAACCTTTCCTCATAAGACCTACCCTCCAATCCAGGCAGCATCCTGGTAAATCTCCTTTGCACCCTTTCCAATGCTTCCACATCCTTTCTATAATGAGGTGACCAGAACTGCACACAATACTCCAAATGTGGTCTAACCAAGGTCTTGTACAGTTGCAGCATAACCTCACGGCTCTTAAACTCAATCCCCCTGTTAATAAATGCTAACACACTATAGGCTTTCTTCATGGCTCTATCCACTTGGGTGGCAACTTTCAGAGATGTATGGACATGAACTCCTAGATCTCTCTGCTCCTCCACATTCTTCAGAACCCTGCCGTTAACCCTGTAATCTGCATTCAAATTTGTCCTACCAAAATTAATCACCTCACACTTATCAGGGTTAAACTCCATCTGCCACTTTTCAGCCCAGCTCCGCATCTTATCAATGTCTCTTTGCAGCCTACAACAGCCCTCAACATTATCCACTACTCCACCAATCTTGGTGTCATCAGCAAATTTACTAACCCAACCTTCAACTCCATCATCCAAGTCATTGATAAAAATCACAAATAGCAGAGGAACCAGCACTGATCCCTGTGGTACACCGCTGGTGACTGGGCTCCAGGATGAAAATTTACCATCTACCACCACCCTCTGTCTTCTGTGTGATAACCAGTTGGCCAAATTTCCATCTGTGCCATGCCTCCTTACTTTCTGCATGAGCCGACTGAAGTGTTGGGTACTCTGATACACAGACGAACCAACACGGTTGCGAATGGTACAACGCAGTTTTATTTCAATGAACTATTAACAGAGTAAACTCTGGTATTCAGCACAAGGTGAACCTCTGAGTGGCTGGCAATGAGTTCTGTGCCCTGAGCCCTCTCCTGCTCGAGTGCCCAGGAAGTGTCGTGTTCCCTGATTTGTACTGTGTATGCTCTTGTCCGTGATTGGCTGTCATGTTTTGTGTGTTGATTGGTCCGTTGATCTGTCCATCATTATGTGTGTATGTATGTGCTGTGATGTTCACCTGAATATCATGACATCTCCCCTTTGTTACAGGATTATGTGCCTATGTGTTTATAAATAGAGATGTGTACTGAGTGTAGCTAAATGTGTGTGTGTGCAATATTTACAGCATGTACATGGGGCTTAACTATATACAAGGGGCGGTGTCGGGTGTGACATAACAACGAGGTTGTACCATAAACAAAGAATGGGGAAATGTTGAACGATAAAACAAATTCCTGTAACGATAAGAACATAAACATATTAACAAAATGGTTGCATGAGTTCAATGTATAAACAGTCTCATAAGTCCAGTCTAGTAGGTAGGTGACGAATTTGGGTTGACCGTCAGGGTGGCACACCATTCATCACCCGGATTGATCGTGTTAACTCGGTTCCCATCAATGACCGCAACACGGAAGGCGTCTCGGTCATCTGTGTCACCGGTCTGGATGTCGTCTGGGCAAGATTCATAATGGGAGGCTGAATGGTCCGCACGTCCCTGCGAGGTTGTCGGAGGTGTGGAAGATTGACAGGTTGAGCTGCTCGACAGTAAGCAGAATGGTGGACCACCTTGCCACAGCGTAGGCATTGTTGGGTTCTTGCGGGACATTGCCGCTTTAAATGTGCAGCTCCACAGTTGCCGCACATCGTGACATCATGACGTTCGTTGCGCCACTGCGCATGCGCAGTTCGGTCTTGCATCGGGCGCGCCTGCGCATAACGTCCCTCAGTGTTGCCGTAGGTTTTGGCGCGCACAAGCGCGGGAGGCCCCGAAAAGTGCCCGAAATGGCTTACGTTGTCCGGGCCGCGGGCCGGGAGGAACTCGATTGCTTGGACCCGTTCGGCCTCGTGTGGCACCTGGCTCGCCGATCCGGCCACGTAGGTCCCCCGCCGCGCCGATTCGGTCGCCTGAAATTGTGCATAGCGGCTAGTCACGTTTTCGTGCAGGACACAGGCTTCGATTGCGGAGGCTAAGGTGAGGCCTTTTATTTTTAAAAGCTGCTGGCGTAGGGTGACCGAGGTGACCCCAAAAACGATCTGGTCCCGAATCATAGAGTCTGAGGTGGTGTCGTAACCGCAGGACTGCGCGAGGATGCGGAGATGAGTAAGGAATGACTGAAAGGGCTCATCCTTACCTTGCAGGCGCTGCTGGAAGACATATCTCTCGAAGCTTTCGTTGACCTCAACGTTGAAGTGTTGGTCGAGCTTGAGAAGGACCGTCTTGTATTTGGATTTGTCCTCTCCTTCTGCGAACACCAGGGAGTTGTAGACATGGATGGCGTGCTGCCCTGCGGTGGTGAGGAGGATGGCGATCTTTCTGGTATCCGAGGCGCTCTCTCTTTCGTTGGCTTCCAGGAAGAGCTGGAAGCGCTGCTTGAACAGCTTCCAATTTACGCCAAGGTTCCCAGCGACTTGCAGCGGCTGCGGTGTGTTGATGGTGTCCATGGCGCAGGATGGCAGATTTGTGGGTAGGTGTCAAATCACTCCTGGTATCATGAAGTGTTGGGTACTCTGATACACAGACGAACCAACACGGTTGCGAATGGTACAACGCAGTTTTTATTTCAATGAACTATTAACATATTAAACTCTGGTATTCAGCACATGGTGAACCTCTGAGTGGCTGGCAATGAGGTCTGTGCCCTGAGCCCTCTCCTGCTCGAGTGCCCAGGAAGTGTTGTGTTCCCTGCTTTGTACTGTGTATGCTCTTGTCCGTGATTGGCTGTTGTGTTTTGTGTGTTGATTGGTCCATTGATCTGTCCATCATTATGTGTGTATGTATGTGCTGTGATGTTCACCTGAATATCATGACACCGACCATGGGGCACCTTATCAAACGCCTTACTAAAATCCATGTATACGACATCTACTGCTCTATCTTCATCTATGTACTTAGTTACCTCCTCAAAGAATACAATCAAACTTGTGAGGCAAGACTTACCCCTCACAAATCCGTGCTGACTATCCTGGATTAAGCTGTATCTTTCGAAATGATCATAAATCCTATCCCTCAGGACCCTTTCCAATAATTTACCTATGACCGATGTGAGACTAACCGGCCTATAATTCCCAGGGTTATACCTATTCCCTTTCTTGAACAAGGGGACAGCATTTGCCTCTCTCCAGTCTTCTGGCACTATTCCTGTAGACAGTGAGGACATAAAGATCAAAGCCAAAGGCTCTGCAATCTCATCCCTCGTCTCCCAAAGAATCCTAGGATATATCCCATCAGGCCTAGGGGACATATCTATCCTCAGGCTTCTCAAAATTTCTAACACATCTTTCTTCCGAATATCTACCTCCTCCAGCCTACAAGCCTGTATCGCACTATCCTCCTCAACAACATGGCCCCTCTCCTTTGTGAACACTGAAGAAAAGTATTCATTTAGGGCCTCTCCTATATCTTCAGACTCCGTGCACACATTCCCACTACTGTCCTGGACCAACCCTAACTTCACCTTGGTCATTCTTTTATTCCTCACATAAGTGTAAAAAGCCTTGGGGTTTTCCTTGATCCTACCTGCCAAAGATATGACCAAAATCATGCCCCCTCCTAGCTCTCCTAAGCCCTTTGTTGAGCTCCTTCCTAGCTATCTTGTATCCCTAACTGAACCTTGTTTTCTCATCCTTACATAAGCCCCCTTCTTCCTCTTGACAAGACATTCAACCTCTTTTGTAAACCAGAGTTCCCTCACTCGACCATTTCCTCCCTGCCTGACAGGGACTTACATATTAGGGACACGCAGTATTTGTTCCTTGAACAAGCTCCACATCTCAACTGTGCCTATCCCTGACAGTTCCTGTTTCCATCTTATGCTCCCCAATTCTTGCCTAATCGCATCATAATTACCCTTCCCCCACTTATAAACCTTGCCCTGCCGTATGTTCCTATCTGGCTCCATTGCTATAGTGAAAGTCACCGAATTGTGGTCACTATCTCCAAAGTGCTCTCCCACAACCAAATCTAACACTTGGCCCGGTTCATCACCCATTACCAAATCCAATGTGGCCCCTCCTCTTGTCGGTCTATCCACATATTGTGTGCGGAAACCCTCCTACACACATTGGATAAAAACAGCCCCATCCAAACTATTCGATTTATAGTGGTTCCAATCAATATTTGGAAAGTTAAAGTCACCCATGCCAACTACCCTGTGACTACCACATCTATCCAGAATCTGCATTGCAATCTTTTCCTCCACATCTTTGTTGCTGTTTGGGGGCCTTTCGAAAACTCCTAACAAAGTGACCGCTCCTTTCTTATTTCTGACTGCAGCCCACACTACCTCAGTAGACAGATCCTCCTCAAACTGCCTTTCTGCAGCCATTATACTATCCTTGATTAACAATGCTACTCCTCCACCTCTTTTACCACCTTCCCTAATCTTACTGAAACATCTAAACCCTGGAACCTCCAACAACCATTCCTGCCTGTGTTGTATCCCCATTTCCGTAATGGCCACAACATCGTAGTCCCAGGTACCAATCCATGCTTCTAGCTCACCAACCTTATTCCTGATGCTCCTCACATTGAAGTAGACACACTTCAAACCGTCTTTATGCCTGCAGGTCCACTCTTGTGACCTTGGTACCTTCCTCAGTACTGCACTACCCTCAACTTCCTGAACTCCTGCAACACTATCTCCTGGACTACAAATCAGTTTCCCATCCCCCTGCCAAATTAGTTTAACCCCCCCTGAAGAGCTGTAGCAAATTTCCCTCCCAGGATATTGGTGCCCCTCTGGTTCAGATGTAACCCATCCTGTTTGTACAGGTCCCACCTTCCCCAGAATGTGCTCCAATTATCGAAGTAACTGAAACCCTCCCTCCTACACCATCCTTCACACAATTTACTGCTAAGCTTTATTTTAATGTTTTTTTTAAAAGGGGCAAATCTAACTTTTGAAACACTGAATTATTCTGATGAGGTGGAAACATTGAATTCTGTGCGCACAATATTAGCAGAAACTCAACTAAGAACAAATAAGAGGACTTGGAACTTGGTGTTTAAGGTATGAAATTGAAGAAAAATAGAATCAAAGATTTTTGTTATTAGTATTGATGTAACACCCAAATGCAATATAATACAATCTGTTACCTACAGGTAAGAATTATCAGCCTCAAACTGGTGGAAGAGGCACGGGAGGATCTTAAGAGGTGGGATACACTGCCAATGATGCTGGCGAGGAGGGTCCAAGTGGTGAAAATGAATATTCTGCCGAGGTTCTTGTTTATCTTTCAAGTTCTCCCGATCTTTAGACCAAAGGTTTTTTTCAGAAAGTGGACATGATCATTTCTGACTTTGTATGGGCGGGGAAGGTGCCGAGGGTGGGGAGGACCCTGCTACAGAGGCAGAGGTAGCAGTGGGGGTTGGCATTGCCGAACTTGCTTCATTATTGTTGTGCGGCGAGTGGGGACAAGGTGCAGCGGTGTTGGGAAGATGAAGGGGTAGAGTGGGTTAGGATGGAAGAGGAATCTAGTAAGGGGTCTAGTTTGAGGGAGATGGTGACGGCAGTGTTGTCAATGGCTCTGAGTAAGTATTCAAGGAGCCCGGTGGTGCAGTCCACAGTGAAGATATGGAATCAATTGAGGAGGCATTATAGGGGGGAAGGGATGTTGGTGCTAGAATCATGAGTTTGAGCCGGGGCGGGGGGGGGGGGGGGGTTGTGGATAGTGTATACAGGAGGTGGAGGGAAGTGGGGCTGGTCAAGGTGAAGGATCTGTATTTGGAGGAAGGGTTCACCAGTCTGGAGGAGCCAAGGGCGAAGATAGAGCTGCCGATGGGGAGTGAGTTCAGCTTTCTGCAGGTTAGGGACTTTGCGCGAAAGGTCTGGAGGGGGTTCCCTAGGTTGCCGGGATACACCCTGTTGGAGCGATTGCTGCTTCCGGATGTGGCAGGGGAGGGTAGAATTGAGAATATGTACAAGTGGCTGGGGGAGCAGGGAGGCAAGCGGGTGGTGAAGATCAAGGAGAAATGGAAAGTGCAGTTGGGAGGGGGGATCAATTGGGGAGCATGGAGTGAGGCACTGCGTAGGGTAAACGGGACCTCCTCTTGTTCAAGGATGAGCCTGATACAGTTTAAGGTGGTGCACAGGGTGCATATGACTCAGGCGAGAATGAGTGGGTTCTTTCAGGGGGTAGCAGATGAGTGTGAGAGGTGTGGGCGGGTGCCAGCGAATCACGCGCACATGTTTTGGGGTTGCGATAAATTGGGAAGATTCTGGGCGGGAGTGTTCACGGTTTTAGCCAGGATAGTGGATGAGGAGGTGGACCGGACCCTTTGTTGGCGATATTTGGGGTTTCTGAGAAGCCGGAGCTCATGGAGAGGAAGGCCGGTGTCTTGGCCTTTGCCTCTCTGATTGCACGGCGGCGAATTTTGCTGGAGTGGCGGTCGGCATCGCCACCAAGGGCAGCGGCTTGGTTGGGTGACCTGTACGACTTCCTGCGATTAGCGAGGATAAAGTATGAGTTAAGGGCTCTTCAGGGGGGTTTAAGGAAAAGTCATGGATGTTTGTGACCGTGTTTATGGGGCTGTTCGTCACGGGAGAGGGGGGATGAAAAAGAGGAATTATCTGTACAGACTGTATAGTTGATTGTTGGGAAGTATGTTTCCCGGAGTATTTGTTCGCTGTAACCTGTTTTGATAAATGTTTGTAATAAAATACATTTATCAGCCTCAAAGTGTCCAGAGTGAAACAAACGCATAGTCTAAATTCTCACGATTATTCACCAGGGGCAAGATCTAGAAAGTGATTGTAAGGATTATCTGGTGATCATAGGACCAATCGGTGACTAGAGAAAGCCGATGCAATAATGGATGGAGAAGTAGCAAAATCAGGGTAAAAATATGAACTTGCACTTATGAAGTATTTTTCATATTCCAGTGGCATGCGGGAATTAATGCAAATTCTGTACAACAGTTAATTGCATCCGAGACACTGGATATTTTTTTCTGCATTTAAGAAGATAGCCACAACAGACACTGTCCAATGCAGAATTTGTGAATTGTACATAACATTAAATGGTGGTTTTCAACAAGTAATGATTTTTTTTAAGAAAGAGATGGTTGCATCTCATCTGACTCAGTGTATTGGCTTCCAGTATTAAGTTGGTATGGGAAGCAGGATTTTCCTGTGTTGTGAGTTTTCTGCTTCAGTTCCACCCTCCGTTTCATGGTATTATCATTAATAAAAGAGTAACATAAGTAGTAAGAGCATAAAGGAAAAAGTTGAAAAATGGTTTCATGCAAAGAGCCAGTGGAATATGAAATGTGTTGACATAAATGATAATTAAAAAAGGAAATAGTTAGGTAATTGAGGAGGATAATGTGAGGTAATACAGGAAAAGAAAAAGCTGGATTAATACAATAACTCCAATGCGAAGGTGGCCTTGGCAGGAACACAATTGCAACATAGCGGTAGTGTTACCGTACGAGTAATCCAGGGGTTTAGACTAATGGTTCGGAGATTAAATTCAATGAATTTATAAAATAATTCTTCTCACTAACATCTGATATTGTGCCAAAATTGGGAGAGCTGTTTCACAGACTAGCCAAGCAATAGACTGACATAGTCATACTGACCAAAAGATAATTAATAGCCAATGTTCCAGACTCCTCCGCCATCCCTGATATGTACCATCCCACCAACAGGACGGATCCACCAGAGATAGTGGCACAGTGATGTACAGGATCAGGAGGTTGCCCTGGGAGGACTCAGCATTGCCTCCGGACTCCATAAAGTCTCATGAAACCAGATCAAACATGGACAAGGAAACCTTCTGCTGAAATTCACTAGCAAACCCCCCCCCCCCCCCCCCCCCCCCCGCGCAAACCCCCACTCCCTCATCAGTACTCCTCCATGTTGAATATCACTTGGAAGAAAAACTGGAGAGGGTGGCAAGCATGCAGAATGTACCCTGGGTGGGCTCTTCAATGTCCATGGTGGCTTGGTAGCACCACCACTAAAAGACCTGGCCAAGTCCTGAAAAGGCATATCGGCAAGACTGGACCTATGTCAGGTAGTGAGAGAACCTAATTGACCTTGTCCTCACCAATCTGTCGCAAATAAATCTGTCCAATTTAGAATTGGTAGGAATGACAACTGCACAGTTCTTGTGGAGACAAAGTCCTACCTTCGCACTGAGGATAAGCTGCATTGTACACTGGCACCACGGAGATGGGATATATTCAGAACAGATCCAGGAGCTCAAACCTGGAGCTGGATTCTCCGTCCCGCTGCACCACATTTCTGCCTCGACCCACCGGCGGGAGTCTCCGTTACGCCGGCCGGTCAATGGGGTTTCCCATTGTGGGGCAGTCCCACGCCGTCGGGAAACCCCCGGGCGCCGGCAAAACAGAGCATCCCGCCGGCGGAGAATCCCGCCTCTGGCTTTTCATGAAGGAATGTGGGCCATTGGCAATAGCAGATTTATACTCAACTACTATCTTTAACCTCATTACCCAGCATATCCCTCACTCTACTATTACATTCAAGTCAGATGATAAACCCTGGTTTTATAAAGAATTTGAAGAGGAAGACATGCCAGGAGTAGCACCAAGCATACTGAAGATTGGTGTGCCAATGTGGTGAAGCTACAACAAAAGATCGTGGGCGGGAATTCTACGGTCTACCAGCTGCGATATCCTGTGCGGCGCGTACTCCCCGGCAGTGGGATCCTCCATTCCGGCAGCTGGCCAATGGTATTTCCTATTGTGGCTACCCCCCACGCTTTCGGCGTGGGTGTGCTGCTGGCAAAGCAGAGGATCCCGTTGACGGAGAATTCAGCCCCATATGCTTGCGAAACATGTGAGGGAGTAGACAATGGGCAAAAGAATGCAATCTCACAACCAAAAGGTCAGAACAAAACTCTGCAGTCATGCTACATCCATTTGTGAATGATAATGGATAATTAAACAATGAAATGGAGGAGGAGGCTCAACAAACATCCCAATCATTAATGATGGGGCAGCCCAGCATGTCAATACAAAAGACAAGACTGAAGTATTTGCAACAATCTTCAGCTAGAAATGCCAAGCCTCCTCCTGAGCAACCAGGATCACAAATGATATTAAGAAAAAGCTGAGGGCACTGGATACAGCAAACGTGAGAGGTCCGTACAATATTCCGGCTGTAGTGGTGCTTCAGAACTAGCTACGTTCCTAGTTAAGCTGTTCCAATATATTTGCAGCACTGGCACCTACCAAAAATATGGAAAAATGCCCAGGTAGGTCCTGTCTACAAAAAGCGAGACAAATCCAAGAGGTCGAATTATTCCCCCATTAAGTCTACTCTTGATCAGCAAAGTGGTGAAAGGTGTCATTGACAATTCTATCAAGCAGTACTTCCTCAACAATAATCACTTGCTCAACAATAATCCGCTTATCGATTGACAGTACCGCCAAGGCCATTCTGTTCCAGATCTTTCAGATAGGTTGAGTATAGCAATGGACAAAAGAACTGAATTCAAGAGGTTGAGTTGGAAGTAACTACCCTTAACATCAAGTCAGCATTTGATCAAGTAAGGCAATGAAGAACCCGGGAAAATGTTAGGAAATCAAAGGGTTTAAGGGTTTAATATTTGTATAGGTAAACATTAGGAGTAAGGTATAGTTTTGGTGTGTTTAATTTAATGTTTCTGTGGAAGGAAAGGTAAAACCTAAAGTTAGACTCATGCTGGACAAAGGTGTTTATATATGTGAGTGTTATAAGTTCCCACTGTGTTTCCATTGAGCTTAGAGAGGGCTACAGTGCGAAGAATAAATAAACCATCAGTGGTTGCTTTGCAACTGGGGCCTTGTAAGGTAGAAAATTTTTTCGGTTTTAGTTGAGTTAATTTGATTGCAATTAGAGATAGGGGGCGGGATTGTCTCAGCCCGGGGCCAGACCGGAGAATCCCCGCGACCGGGCCACGCCGCCCCGACGCCGGCACGTGATTCTCCGCAGAGCGGAGAATCGGCGCTGTTGGCACTGGTGTGTTTGACGTGGCGTCAGTCATGGGCCGCTCTACGCAGCGCCGGTCCGCTGATTGTCGGCCCGGGATGGGCTGAGTGGCTGCAGTTAAAACGCTGAGTCCTGCCGGCGCCGTCCACACCTGCTCGCAGCTGGCGGGAACTCTGCATGCAAGGGTCGGGTGGTGGCCTGTGGGGGGGGGGGGGAGGGGGGCTCCGACCCTGGGGGGGGCCTCATATGCGGCCTGGCCCCCGATCGGGGCCCACCGATTGGCGGGCCAGCCTCTCTGTCCCATGGCCTCTTTTCCTATGCGCCGGCCTCTGTACTCTTGTGCCATGTTGCGTTGGGGGCGGAGCGTTGATGGAGGCCACCGCACATGTGCGCATTGGTGCCGGCGCCACTGCACATGCGTGGATCCCGTGGCGTCCATTTCGCACCGGGATCTGCAGCTGGAGTGGCTTGAAGAGCTCCAGCACCGTGCTGGCCCCCTGTAGGGGCCAGAATTACTCCTGGCAGTGGCCCGTTCACGCTGTCGTAAAATGCGACGGCGTTTACGACGGTGTGGACACTCCCAGGATGGGAGAATCCTGCCCAGGAAGTGAGAGAGAAGGCAGCTCCCACAGTTCTGCTAGAAGCAGTTGTTTTTAATTGGTTAAAGAGGAAACATCTCTCTCAGCGTTGCTGGAAGAGAAGCTATAATGTGGAGTAATAGTTAAGAAAATAGATACTGGAAATTTAAAGTCCAGCTAATTAAGGAAACTAGAGAAATGAAGAGAAGTGTCCAAGACGTCTGGAGTTAAGTCCCCCTTTAAGCACAAAAGATGACACGGTATGGTGCAGAAAAATTCAAGGTAGGGTAAGCAAAGTTTTCTGAGTTGAAACAACAGTTGCAGTAACCAGATTTAAAGTAGGACAGAAGCCTTCAAAGGTAAATCAAACGTCTGATGCCATTTTAATACAGCCTGGGAATCGAGAGTTAAAGCAATTGTGAGCAATTTGCACAGCAGCCATACAAAGAAATTCTAAAGGGATTTGTGTAAAATCCTAGACTGGATTTACTGTTAAAAGTGGAATGGAAGCTTCATCTAAAAGTGTCATTTGGAAAACCTGATCTGGAGTGGGATGCAAACTGATAAGGGAAAGATTTTAAAGTGTGTTTTTAGAAGTGGAGTTTGGAAACTCTCACGTGACAATCATTTGGGAGGATTCTGAGGAGACATCCACAAACATTCACCTGAGGTTCAGAGTGGTGAGTGTATTTTCCCACAGTCATCTTGGGTGCTTAAAAGGGGACTTTCTGTTAATGAGACAATTGTGGATTAAGATGTACTTTGTAGTCCCTGTTAATTCTAACACCTGTGTGTAATTGTTAATCTAAGGGTGGGGAGTAAAGGCATATTGTATCATTGTCCAATTAATCATGTTTAATAAATGTTTTTTCTTGTTGTGTAAAGTTAATTCACAGTCCTGTGACTCTGTTCCTCCACGTTTTATGCGCAAAATTAAAACTTACAATCTTTTGAGCCATTCTGAGATCTGCCTGTCCAGTTATTTTAAAAAATATATATTTATTAAAGTTTTTTTACACAATTTTTCTCCCTTACAAACAATAACCCCCCCCCCCCCCCTCGTAACAAAAAAACCGAGAAATCGCGCAGAGCAAGATATATACATGGCAAAATGATATATTTACACAGCTTTGTACACTGGCCCTCACCCGTACGTGCCAGTTTCCCCAACCCTTCATGTTATCTCTTGCTCATCCACCCTCCCAGGCAGTCCCCCCTTTCCCACCCCTCCCCCCCCCCCCTCAGGACGTCCCCTCCACCCTCCACCCGCCCCCCCCCCCCCCCCCCCCCCCCAAGGTTGCTGCTGCTGCTGACCGACCTTCCTCTAACGCTCCGCGAGATAGTCTAGGAACGGTTGCCACCGCCTGTAGAACCCCTGCGCAGACCCTCTCAAGGTGAACTTAATCCTCTCCAACTTTATGAACCCAGCCATATCATTTATCCAGGCCTCCAGGCTGGGGGGCTTCGCCTCCTTCCACATTAGCAAGATCCTTCGCCGGGCTACTAGGGACGCAAAGGCCTCTTTCGCCTCCTGCACTCCCGGTTCGTCCACTACTCCAAATATTGCTAGCCCCCAGCTTGGCTTGACTTTCACCACCTGAGATATTGCTCCCGCCACTCCTCTCCAGAACCCCTCCAGTGCCGGGCATGACCAAAACATATGGACATGGTTCGTCAGGCTCCCTGAGCACCTTCCACATCTGTCCTCTACCCCAAAGAACCTATTCAACCTCGCCCCCGTCAAGTGCGCTCTGTGGACCACCTTAAATTGTATCAGGCAGAGCCTGGCACACGAGGAGGAGGAATTAACCCTACCTAGGGCATCAGCCCACAGACCTTCCTCGATCTCCTCCCCCAGCTCCTCCTCCCATTTACCCTTCAACTCTTCTACCAGCGCTTCCCCCTCTTCTTTCAACTCCTGGTGTATTTCCGACACCTTGCCCTCCCCGACCCATACACCCGAGATCACCCTATCTTGAACTTCTTGTGCCGGGAGCAACGGGAATTCCCTCACCTGTCGCCTCACAAAAGCCCTCACCTGCATATATCTAAAGGCATTTCCCGGGGATAACTCGAACTTCTCCTCCAGTGCCCCTAGGCTCGCAGACGTCCCGTCGATGAACAGGTCCCCCATTCTTCCAATCCCCGCCCGATGCCAGCTCTGGAACCCCCCGTCCATCTTCCCCGGGACAAACCGGTGGTTACCCCTGATCGGGGACCACACCGATGCTCTCATTGCACCCCGGTGCCGTCTCCACTGGCCCCAGATCCTTAGCGTTGCCGCCACCACCGGGCTCGTGGTATACTTTGTCGGCGAGAGCGGCAGCGGTGCCGTCACCAACGCCCCCAGGCTCGTTCCTTTACAGGACGCCATCTCCATTCTCTTCCATGCTGCCCCCTCTCCCTCCCTCCATAACCCACTTGCGGATCATCGCCACATTTGCTGCCCAGAAGTAGCTCCCCAGGTTTGGCCGCGACAACCCTCCTCGGTCCCTACTGCGTTCCAGGAACCCTCTCCTTACTCTCGTGGTCTTATTCGCCCACACAAACCCCATAATACTCCTGCCTACTCTCTTAAAAAAGGCCTTAGTGATCACGATGGGAAGGCACTGAAACACAAACAGAAACCTCGGAAGGACCACCATTTTGACCGACTGCACTCTACCCGCCAGCGAGAGCGGTAACATGTCCCATCTTTTGAAATCTTCCTCCATTTGCTCCACCAACCTCGTCAGATTCAGTTTATGTCGGGTCCCCCAACTCCTGGCTATCTGGATCCCCAGATACCGAAAGCTCCCCTCCGCCCTCCTCAGCGGTAGGTCCCCTATCCCTCTTTCTTGGTCCCCCGCCTGTAATACAAAGAGCTCACTCTTCCCTACATTGAGCTTATAGCCCGAAAACTCCCCAAACTCCCTTAGAGTCTGCATGACCTCCACCATCCCCTCCATTGGATCCGCCACGTACAGCAACAGGTCATCCGCATATAGCGACACCCAATGCTCTTCTCCCCCTCGGACCACCCCCCTCCATTTATTAGACTCCCTCAATGACATGGCCAATGGTTTGATCGCCAATGCGAACAACAGGGGGGACAGGAGGCACCCCTGCCTCGTCCCTCGGTACAGTCGAAAGTACTCCGACCTCCGCCGGTTCATCACTACACTCGCCATCGGGGCTCTGTAAAGGAGCTTAACCCAATTGATAAACCCTACCCCGAACCCAAACCTACGCAGCACCTCCCATAGGTACTCCCACTCTACTCGGTCAAAGGCCTTCTCCGCGTCCAAAGCTGCCACTATCTCCGCCTCTCCCTCCTCCGATGGCATCATTATCACGTTTAAGAGCCGCCGCACATTGGTGTTTAGTTGCCTGCCCTTTACAAATCCCATCTGGTCCTCGTGGATTACCCCCGGGACACAGTCCTCAATCCTCGTGGCCAGCACTTTTGCCAGCAACTTTGCATCCACATTGAGGAGCGAGATCGGCCGGTACGATCCACATTGCAGTGGATCCTTGTCCCGCTTTAGGATCAAAGAAATTGTCGCTTCCGACATTGTCGGGGGCAGGTCCCCTCCTCTCTTGCCTCATTAAAGGTCCTCACCAGTAGCGGGGCCAACAGGTCTGCGTACTTCCTGTAGAACTCCACCGGGAATCTGTCCGGTCCCGGGGCCTTCCCCGCCTGCATGCTCCCCAAACCCTTGCTCAGCTCCTCCAACCCATTTGGTGCCCCCAAACCAGCCACCTCTTGCTCCTCCACCCTCGGGAATCTCAGCTGATCTAGGAATCGTCTCATCCCCTCTTCCCCCGCTGGGGGCTGGGATCTGTACAGCTCTTTATAAAAGGCCTTGAATACCTCATTTATTTTCGTTGCACTCCAAACTGTGGCTCCCCTTCCATCTTTGACTCCCCCTATTTCCCTCGCTGCCATCCTCTTACGGAGCTGGTGTGCCAGCATCCGACTAGCCTTTTCCCCATGCTCGTAGGTCGCACCCTGCGCTTTCCTCCACTGTGCCTCCGCCTTCCCTGTGGTCAACAGTTCAAACTCCATCTGGAGCCGTCGTCGTTCCCCAAGTAATCTTTCCTCTGGGGCCTCTACGTATCTCCTGTCCACTCTCAAAATCTCCCCCACTGACCTCTCCCTTTCCATACCCTCTGTCTTCTCCCTGTGAGCCCTAATGGAAATTAGATCTCCCCTGATCACCGCCTTCAACGCCTCCCATACCACCCCCACCCGCACCTCCCCGTTGTCGTTGGCCTCCAAGTACCTTTCGATACACCCCCTCACCTTCCCACACACCACCTCGTCCGCCAGCAGTCCCACATCCAGACGCCACAACGAGCGTTGGTCCCTGTCCTCTCCCAGCTCCAGTTCCACCCAGTGCGGGGCATGGTCCGAAACGGCTATAGCCGAATACTCCGTCCCCTCCACCCTCGGGATGAGCGCCCTACCCAGAACAAAGAAATCTATCCGGGAGTAGGCTTTGTGTACATGGGAGAAGAAAGAAAATTCCCTGGCCTGCAGCCTTGCAAACCGCCATGGGTCCACTCCCCCCATCTGATCCATAAACCCCCTAAGCACCGTGGCCGACGCCGGCCTCTTTCCAGTCCTTGATTTGGAGCGGTCCAGTGCTGGATCCAACACTGTATTGAAGTCCCCTCCCATTATCAGGCCTCCTATCTCCAGGTCCGGAATGCGCCCCAACATGCGCTTCATGAATCCTGCATCATCCCAGTTCGGGGCGTATACGTTTACCAACACCACCCACATCCCTTGCAGCCTAACGCTCACCATTACATATCGCCCTCCATTGTCCGCTACAATAGTCTTGGCCTCAAATGACACCCGCTTTCCCACCAATATTGCCACCCCTCTATTCTTCGCGTCCAGTCCCGAGTGGAATACCTGTCCTACCCATTCCTTTCTTAACCTGACCTGGTCCGCCACCTTCAGATGTGTCTCTTGGAGCATGGCCACGTCCGCCTTCAGTCCCTTTCAGTGCGCGAACACTCGAGCCCTCTTCACCGGCCCATTCAGGCCCCTCACATTCCACGTTATCAGCCGGATTACCACGCCCCGCCGACTAGCCATCTCCTTTTCTGGGCCAGTCCCGTGTCCAAGCCTCCCTCACCCTCCAGTCCCCCAGAGGGGGGGGCCCCTGTCCCGACCACCTCTTCTGTGTCCCATTCCCTTTCGGCCAGTGCAGCAGCAACCCTTTTCCCTCCCCCTTCCCCCCCTCCCCTCCCCCCCGCTAGACCCCTGTCTAGCTTTTTTGCTCCCCCCATGTCACTCCCGTAAGTCAGCTGACTCCTGCTGACCCCGGCTTCCCCCGCCGTCCCATTGACCTCCCCGCGTGGGAGTCTCCCAATCCATATGCATTCCTTCGTTCCCCTTCCCGTGCGCGGGAAAAACCCCCGCGCCTTCCAAAGCCCGCTCCGCCCCCTCTGGCGCAGCTCCTGTCGCGGCCTTGTCTCTCTCCCCCAGCCCATGTAACATTTCCTGCACGTGATTGACCCCCTATATACAACAACCATCACACATCAAACCCCAAAACATCCCCCCCACCCTCACAAACCCTCAGTTAGAGTCCAACTTTTCGGCTTGTACAAAGGTCCACGCCTCTTCAGGCGTTTCGAAGTAATAGTGTTGGCCCTTGTATGTGACCCACAGTCGCGCTGGCTGCAGCATTCCGAATTTCACTTCTTTCCGGTACAACGCCGCTTTGGCCCAGTTGAAACCCGCTCTCCGCTTTGCAACCTCCGTGCTCCAGTCCGGGTATATTCGGATCTCTGCATTGTCCCACTTACTGCTCCGCTCCTTCTTGGCCCATCTCAGGACCCACTCTCTGTCCGTGAACCGGTGGAACCTCACCACCATCGCCCTTGGCGGCTCATTTGCCTGGGGCTTCTTCACCAGCACCCGATGTGCCCCGTCCAACTCCAGCGGCCTCGAAGGGGCCTTCGTGCCCATCATCGCCTCGAGCATCGTGCTCGCGAATGCCCCGGCATCAGCCCCCTCCACTCCCTCAGGGAGACCCAGGATTCGCAGATTCTTTCTCCTCGACCTGTTCTCCAGGTCTTCGAGTCTTCCCGCCCACCTCTTGTGTAGCACCTCGTTCTGCTCCACTCTCACCGCCAGGCCCACGAGCTCGTCCTCGTTCTGACTGACTCTTTTCTGTACCTCCTGGATCTTAGCTTCGTGGGCCTTCTGCGTGATCCCGAGTCCTTCAATTGCCGAAAGCATAGGCGCCAACATCTCTTTGCGCATCTCCTCGCGCTGCTCCTCGAAGCAGCGCTTGATGAACTCCTGCAGCTCCCCTTTGTCCCTGGCCGCCGCCATTTTGTTTTCTTTCTCTCGCTTCTCCCATTGCTCCAGTGCCGCTCCTTTGGCCGTTACACTTCTGGTCCGTTTCATAGAAGTTGGCAGTGTTTGCTTCACCAGTCTGCCCCAAAAAGTCTATGGAAACTCCTGAAAAAGGTCTGAGAGTCGGCTCCAGAAGGGAGCTGCCGAATGCGCGACCTACTCCTCCATGGCCGCCACCAGAAGTCTCGTCCCTGCTTCTTCAATGGCCCTGGTAGATCTTTTCACAGTTGTTCCCTCTGCTGCTAGAATTCACCTTTGATAGAGTCAAGCCAGATTGCAGCTTTAAGCTTGCCCTTCCCCCGCCTGCATGCTGGAAGAGGCCTTTGTCTATTGCTGCAGCTCAAGCCAAATCTTTCACTGTTTCTGCCGGGTCTGGTAGCCAAAAGACACAACACTCCTGGGGAACACTGTCAGGGGAATGCTGTAGCCTTCTTCCCACACTGGGAAATGTCAAACAAATGCCGCGGGGGCCCTGTAAAAGAGCCCAAAAGTCCGTTCCAAGCGGGAGCTGCCGAATATGCGACCTAGCTCTGCATAGCCGCACCCGGAAGTCCTGCCTGTCCAGTTATAACATGAACTGGGATCGTAACACAAAATTAAAGTCAATGGGAAACAGGGGGAAAACTCACCAATGGCAGAGTCATACCAAGCACAAAGAAAGATGGTTGTGGTTATTGGAGGCCATCATCTCAGACCTAGAACACCACAGTACACATTCCTCCGAGTCGTGTCCTATGCTCAAATACCTTCAGTTGTTTTATCAATGGCCTTCCTCCATCATAGAGTCAGAAATGGAAATGTTTGCCAATGATTGCAAACTGGAACTGCACAAGTGTTCAACTCCATTCACACCTCCTTGGAACTGAAGCAGTTTCTGCTCACATGCAGTAGGACCATGACAACGTGCAGGCTTGAAGTGATAAGTCAGAAGTAACATTTGTGCCAGGTAATGACCATTTCCATCAGGAAAAAGGCATCGACTAGTCAGGGATAGTCTGTATAGCTTTGTTAAGGGAAGGGCATGACTTATAGATTCGATTGAATTCTTTAAGGAAGTGACAAGGAGGATCAATGAGAGTAGTGAGCAGCACGGTAGCACAGTGGTTAGCACAGTTGCTTCACAGCTCCTGGGTCCCAGGTTCGATTCCCGGCTTGGGTCACTGTCTGTGCGGAGTCTGCACGTTCTCCCCGTGTACGCGTGGGTTTCCTCCGGGTGCTCCGGTTTCCTCCCACAGTCCAAAGATGTGCAGGTTACGTGGATTGGCCATGCTAAATTTCCCTTTGTGTCCAAAAAGTTTGGGTGGGGTTATCGGGATAGGGTAGAGGTGTGGGCTTAGGTAGAGTACTCTTTCCAAGGGCCGGTGTAGACTCGATGGGCTGAATGGCCTCCTTCTGCACTGTAAATTCTATGATTTATGATTCTCGTGAAGTGGATGTTGTCTGCATGGATTTTAGTCAGGCATTTGACAAGGTGTCACATGCCAGATTGGTCAAAAAAGTAAGAGCCCATGGGAAACAGGGTAATATGGTGAATTGGCTTAATGACAGGAAACAAGAGGTAATGGTTGATGGTTGCTCTTGCGAATGGAAAGCTGCTTCAAGTGGTGTTCCTCAGGGCTCAGTGTTGGGACCCCTCCTGTTTGTTTTATATATTAATGATTTGGACTTGAACGTGGGAGACACGATTGGGAAATTTGTAGACAGCACAAAAATTGGCCGTGTAGGAATAGTGTAGAGGATAACTACAAGCTCCAAAATGGTATAGATGGATTGGTGGAGTGGTCAGGAAAGTGGCAGATGGAGTTCAACTCTGATAACTGTGAGGTAATGCATTGAGGGAGGTCAAACAGTAAAAGGGAATACACACTAAATGGAAATATACAGAAAGGGATAGATGAAGTGAGAGCTCTTGGTGTGTCAGTGCACAGGTCCCTAAAGGTAGCAGTACAGGTAGATAAGGTTGTAAAGAAGGCATTTAGAATGCTTTCCTTCATTGGCAGAGGTATAGAAAACAAAAGTAGGGATATAATGATTTTACTGTATAAGACACTGGTGAGGCCATAGCTGGAGTAATGTGTGCAGTTTTGGTCACCACATTAGAGGGAGTATGTAATTGCTCTGGAGAGAGTGCAGAGAAGATTTACTAGAATTTTGCCAGGGCTGGTAAATTGTAGCTATGAGAAGAGATTGGAGAGGTTGGGTTGTTTTCCTTGGAACAGCGAAGGGTGACATGATTGAGATATGGAAAATTGCGAGAGATAGAGATAGAGTAAACAGGAGGAACCTGTTTCCCTTGACAGAAAATTCAAAAATCAGGGGTCATATATTCAAGCTAAGTGGCAGAAGGATTCGAGGGGACATGAGGAAAAACCTTTTTATGCAGTTTCTGGAATTCATTGCCTGAGTTGGTGATGGAGGCAGAAACCCGAAACTCTAAAAAGTACCTGGATCTGCACCGTTAGTGCTCCTATTTGCAGGGCTACGGGCTGTGTGCAGGAAGATGGAAATAGAAATGGCACCTGGGTGTCTTTGGGTCGGCATGGACAAGATGGACTGAATGGTACCCTTCTGTGCTGTATCATTTCTCCAATTCGATGGTTCTAGAAGGGAAAATCTAACCATCTTCACTTGGCTTTCAATGGCATTACCATTGTTGCATCCTCACTATCAACATCATGGGGATCATCATTGGCAAGAAGCTTAACTGGACCAGCCATTTCTAATAATAATAATCTTTATTGTCACAAGTAGGCTTACATGAACACTGCAATGAAGTTACTGTGAAAAGTGGAAATACTGTAGATACAAGAGTAGGACAGAGGCTGACAATTTAACAGTGGTAACTCACCACCTGATGCGCCAAAGCCTGTCAACTATCTAAAACGCACAGGTGAAGAATTTTATAGAATACTTTCCATTTGCCCGGATGAATGTGCCTCCAATAACACTCAGGAAGTTCAGCACCATTCTGGATAAAGCTTGATCGGCACCCCTAACACCATAAACATGCGTTCCTTCCAGTACTGGCACCTGCGGCAGCAATGTACGTCATCGAAAAAGATGCACGACCAAAACTCACCAAACCTCCTTCGATAACACCTTCCAACTCACAATCCCTACCATCTAAAATAACAAGGGTAGCAGTGGCATTGGAATACAATCTCTTAAAGGTTTATAAGATCATAATAAATAGAAGCAATAGGAGAACATTATTCAATAATATAATGGCTCATCTGATTGTGGTCTTAACTCCACTTTCCTGCCTGCCACCCTTCCAATAACCATTGACTTCCTTGTAGATCAAAAATTTGACTAACCGAGTTCTGAATATATTCAGTGCTCTCTGGGGAAGAGAGTTCTAAAGACTAACGACCCAACAGGAGAAGAAATTCCTCTTCATTTCATCTTCATCAGGGAGATGCCTTATTTTGAAACTGTGCCCCCTAGTTCTAGATTTGCTCACGAGGAAAAACATCCTCTCAGCATTTACCCTGGTCAAGCCCCCTCAGAATATAATATGTTTGAAGGAATACACCATCCTGACTTGGAAGTATATTGCTGCTCTTTCACTGTCCTTGGATCAAAATCATGGAATTTCCTTCCGAACAGTACTCTGGGCTTGCCGACAGTATATCGACTGCAACAGTTCATGAAGACGGATCACCACCATCTGTCTAAGGTAATTAGGGATGGACAACCAGACACTCACATCCAATGAATGGCTAATATGTAAAAAAATATGATGAGCAATATTGCCCCTTCTTGCATTGAATTATCTATGATTCTCTGACAGTCACACTAAATTCTGTTCTCAACCAGCATCCAAACACTGTTACAATTGGGTCTACTGGCAGGATGGGGACCCTGGCTAATATTTCTCTCTAAAGCCCATGCAGTACAGTTGCTGCTGAGTTACGATGGATGTTTTATTTTTAAAATAAATATTTGACCCGGAGAAAAACATCTGCTTTGAAAAATACGCTATGCCATACTGACTTTTGCTTGTCTGGAGCCCAAGGCAAATGACAAATTAGAGGATGTCTCGCAATTCGAAACAATTTACAATAAGTGACTGCAACTGCATTACTTTATACGAGCCACTGTGAGTCAGAATAAAAATATGCAGTACTGCAAACTGTGTGAAATAAAATTCAATTACATTGAATTAATGAGTACGAGTAGAATGTATGACAACGAGTACAACACTGATTGATGATCATCTGTGATTGACGTCACAGGTTAAAGTCAGAAACATTGAGCTACTGTGAAAAAACATTATGCTAGCAGCATATTTTGAGTGATTTTGAAGGTTTACCCCTGGGATTCACAATGCTGAACTCAGAGAACTGATGAAGCAGTGTCCATCAGTTATAACCAGGGACTATAGACCTGGAAAGTAGGAAAAAAATAATTATTTTTCACTTTTTCAGCCTCAGTATACAAATAAGGTATTATTGTCGAGTATAGGGAAATAAAATAAAACATCTGGGAATACTGTCCCTTCAAGACATTTGCTCTCTCCATGGTCATATTAAATTCAATATTGCAATATTTTGTACAAATAGGATCACTCCCATCGGGTGATGGTGCTTGTTTTATCAGACAGTGGGGTCTGACGTCAATTTCAGTACCAACTTCATGTGTGCTTCATAATACGATCTGGTACTGACCACCCGTGTGCCTATTGATATACATTGTGGAAACCTAAATGGGTAGCCTGTGATTATCCATCCATTTTCATCAAGGCCTCGTAGTCGTAATGTGGTCAGAGCAACTGACCAGGACTCAACTGCCTCAGTGCTCAAAAAATGGACATTGCATGAGAATTACTGCAAATACTCAAAGTAGGCTCATTCAGTTGCTGCAGGTTGGCATCATCAGTTGCTGAAGGTTGGCATGCAGGTACAGCAGGCAGTGAGGAAAGCTAATGGCATGCTGGCCTTCATAATGAGAGGATTTGAGCAAAGGAGTATGGATAGCTTGCTACAGTTATACAGGGCCTTACTGAACAAAGAACAAAGAAAAGTACATCACAGGAACAGGCCCTCCGGCCCTCCAAGCCTGCGCCGACCATGCTGCCCGTCTAAACTAAAATCTTCTACACTTCCGGGGTCCGTATCCCTCTATTCCCATCATATTCATGTATTTGTCAAGATCGTCACTATCGTCCCTGCTTCCACCACCTCCTCTGGCAGCAAGTTCCAGGCACCCACTACCCACTGTGTAAAAAACTTGCCTCGTACATCTCCTCTAAACCTTGCCCCTTGCACCTTAAACCTATGTCTCCTAATAATTGACCCCTCTACCTTGGGAAAAAGTCTCTACTATCCACTCTGTCTATGCCCCTCATAATTTTGTAGACCTCTATCAGGTCGCCCCTCAACCTCCTTCGTTCCAGTGAAAACAAACCAAGTTTATTCAACCTCTCCTCATAGTTAATGCCCTTCATACCAGGCAACATCCTGGTAAATCTCTTCTGCACCCTCTCTAAAGCCTCCACATCCTTCTGGTAGTGTGGCACCCATAATTGAACACTATACTCCAAGTGTAAGGCCACACCTTGAGTATTGTGTGCAGTTTTGGGCTCCTAGTTTGCTACTGAGGGTGTCCAGCGAAGGTTCACCAAACTAATTCTCGGGACGGCAGGACTGACATATAAAGAAAGACTGAATCGACTGGGCTTGTACTCACTGGAGTTTAGAAGAATGAGAGGGGATTTCTTAGAAACATATAAAATCCTGATGGGACAGGACAGGCTAGGCGCGGGAAGAATGTTCTCGATGTTGGGGAAGTCCAGAATTAGGGGTCACAGCCTAAGAATAAGGGGTAAGCCATTCAGGACTGAGATGAGGAAGAACTTCTCTCAGAGAGTTGTGAACTTGTGAAACTCTATCACAGAAGGCGGCTGGGGCCAGTTTGTTGGATATATTCAAAAGGGAGCTGGTCATGGCCCTTGCGGCTAAAGGAATCAAGGGGTGTGGAGAGAAAGCAGGAGTGCGATACTGAATTTGCATGATCATATCGAATCATATTGAATGGTGGTGCAGGCGTGAAGGGCCGAATGGCCTACCTCTGTACCTATTTACTGTGTTTCTATTCTCTGTTCATTGTTTAAGTGTAACTGCTGTGTATGGGCCTACCAATTCCACAGTTTATTTTTGTTTTGCTCTTTTTCCAAAACCGAACTTACTCTGAGCTTTCAAATGATCTATTATCTATTCTAGTTTCAATGGGGAATGGTCATTGTGTAGGAATTATGTAATTCCTCAGTAGGAGTTATGGTTACCTATTGCAATATTCCTCTTGATTTGTAGACTCTGAAGAAGGTGTACCAGAGGAAATATCCAAAATAGTTTCACTTGCGCCTCAGGTGATAAAGTAAGACTTGGCCATAAGCTCTTACCTTCATGTACATGTCAAGGTAATTAGACATGTCTGAAGGTATTCTACGAAGATGCAGCTACTTTGTGACTCTCGCAGTGCAGTATCTGGAAGAATCCTCGGAGAGAAATCATGGGCCTGGAGCATGTCTCTTTAAGGACTGTTCGTTCGGCTGAATGTAGTCCTGGTTTTCCTGAATGAGGCTAGGTTTGGCTGCTTCAGGACAAACCGATCCTCTAGAGGAGATTTCAAGCCCATTACTTATCTATGCAGGGCCTGGATATTGCTCTTTTTACCAATACCAATATGGCAAGGGATACACTGCTAGTCCTTAAAGCATGTGCACTTCTTGCCTGCCCTATTGAATGCTATTTAGTGTCCAAGAAACTGTTGCTATGCAGCCACATCTCTAGGCCATATTGTCTCATGCTGCGTAAAATGTAATGTAATCTGGGCCACTGATTCATATATGTAAAATTAACCTTAAAGAGTTGTCAAATGCTAGCAATACTTCTGGGCTACTGTTCAATAAGTTTATACAATTAAGTGTAAAATCTGTAATCTTGATTACAATTAAAAATAAATTTAACCAATTTTCCTTTTTACAAGGTGCTGGGAAGATATTTTCAAAATGGAAATGGGGTCATGGGTGTAGGAACGAGAAGCAGGTCTGAGAATATTTTGTTTATTAAACAATCTGAACAGATAAATGATCTGAACAAGTTCTATGCCCACTTTGAGAGTCAGCCAATGCATCAGTGCCACCCGCCCCAACAGCCCTGGACACACCCATATCCACTATTCCAGCCTCAGAGGTAAGAGCTGCCTTCTTGAAAGCGAACCCATGGAAAGCGACGGGCCCCGACGGAGCCGCTGGGTGAGCACTCACAGCCTGCGCAGACCAGCTGGCGAGTGTATTCACAGATATCTTCAACACCTCACTTCTCCGCTCTGACGTCCCCACCTCCTTCAAAAAGACCACCACAATACCAGTACCAAAGAAGAACAAGGTAGCCTGCCTCAACGACTACCGACCTGTGGCCCTGACATCTGTTATCATGAAATGCTTCGAGCGGCTAGTCATGAGGCGGATCACTGCCAGCCTCCCAGATGGTCTTGATCCACTGCAGTTTGCCTATCACTGTAACTGGTCCACAGCAGATGCTATCTCCCTGGCTCTACAATCAACACTCGAACACCTCGACAAGAAGGACACCCATGCAAGACTGCTGTTCATCGACTACAGCTCCGCCTTCAATACCATTATCCCGACAAGACTAATAACCAAACTCTGCAATCTTGGATTTGACCCCTCCCTGTGCAGCTAGATCCTTGACTTTCTCACCAACAGACCGCAATCTGTTAGGATAGGCAACAGCACCTCCTCCACAATAGTCCTCAACACCGGAGCCCCGCAAGGATGTGTGCTCAGTCCTCTACTGTACTCCCTATACATACATGACTGTGTGACAAGATTTAACTCCAACTCAATCTATAAGTTTGCGGATGATACGACTGTGGTGGGCCGTATCTCAAACAACGACAAATCAGACTACAGGAGGGAGATAAATCACTTGGTTGCATGGTGTACCGAAAACAACCTCTCTCTAAATGTCGGAAAGACCAAGGAATTGATCATCGACTTCAGGAAGAGTAGCACGACACACACTCCCATCTGCATCAATGGCTCCGAAGTGGAGATGGTCGATAGCTTAAAGTTCCTTGGGGTCACCATCACTGTTATGGGCGAGGCGTTTTCAGAACCCCAAAATGTATCATGGAGTTCAACCAACCTCTCCCTTTAATGGATTTGTTGCTTTTCCTAGCACATGGCTTTTTCCCTAGGTGTGGGATTACAATTATGGACACGTGGGTTTTTAAACGCAAAACACTGTTTTTTCCATGAACTCAACTTAACATCTTAAATAAACATTGGATCTCTTAACACCCCTTACTTCAAAGATAACTCAGAAAATATTGCAACCGTAAAGAATTCCTTAAAATGTTCCTTCAAACTTCCAAGAGACTTAACACCTTTAAACAAAATCACATCAGGTTAAAGGCTTTACAATTATAAGTTTAAATCACCCAAATGATCCAGAGATGGTCTTTTATGGCAGATATCCCGTTCACTGCAAAACACAGACACACACCCAGCTCTTTTCAAAACTGAAACTAAAAACCAGAACTTCTCAAGCTGCTGTCTCAAACTGGCCTTTTCCTTTTAATCAGCTCACAGCAAAACAGCCAGGCACTTTTAAACTGCTCTCAGCAAAACCAGCCAGGCACTTTTTCAAACTGAAACTTCAAAATGGCTGAACTGAGCTGAGCTCCACCCACTCTATGACATCACTGTTTTCTTAAAGGTACATTGCTTAAACATCCTTATCTTAAAGGTACTCTCGCATGACAATCACCAACAGTCTGTCCTGGTCCACTCACGTTGCTACAACAGTCAAGAAAGCCCAACAACGTCTCTACTTCCTACGGAAGTTAAAGAAATTTGGCATCCTATCCGGCTGCATCACAGCTTGGTATGGCAACTGCTCGGTCCAAGATCGCAAGAAACTGCAGTGTGGTGAACTCAGCCGAACGCATCACACAAGCTTGCCACCCCAACATTGATTCTGTATACACCTCAGGAAGGCTGACAGCATTATCAGAGACCCCTCCCACCCAGGCATTGTCTTCTTCCAGACCCTTCCATCAGGCAGGAGGTACAGAAGTCTGAAGACCCGCACATCCAGACATAGGAACAGCTTCTTCCCCACAGCTACAAGACTCCTCAACGACTCCCCCATGGACTGATCTGTTCCCTGTAAGAACACTTATCACAACGCCCTATGCTGCTCTTGCTCATGTATTTGCTTTGTTTGGCCTCTTGTTCCGCACTGTAAACAATCACTGTTTGTCGATGTACCATTTGTCAGTGTTCTCTGTTGATTATTCTCTTTGTCTACTATGTATGTACTGTGTACGTTCCCTCAGCTGCAGAAAAATACTTTTCACTGTACTTTGGTACATGTGACAATAAATCAAATCAATCAATCAATCAATCGATCGATCAACAGTAACAAAGATTTAAAAATGAACAACGTAACGTTGCAGATATCACACTCACCATTAAACAACAAGGAAAGGTCGCTGTTCCATATTGGTACCAATACAAAGCTATGGGCATGATCCACGGCCACGAGAGCACTCCCACGAGGCGTCCGAGTCAGAATCCCGCCCACAAGGGGTGGGATGAAACGGCATGCGCGAACTTATCCAGGATCCACCGGCATCACGGAATCCACGGCCTCCCCAGCGTAGCCACAGCCAGCACCATTCAGCACTGGTCCACACAAACGTGACCAGGCAGAACGGCACCCGGGGGGTCTCCTGGGCAATCGGAGACCCCTGGGTGGTCAGGGTCAGTGCAGGATGGCTCCCTGGCCCTCCCCCTGGAATGCAGGAACCTTGGCACTGCCCAGGTGTCACCTTGGCACTACCAAGTCAGGAGTACTGCCTGGGTGCCAGGGTGGCAGTGAAAGGTGTCATCACTGCCAAAGGTCCAGGCCTGAGGGGGGGCCATGCCCATGAAAGGTGGGTGGAGGGGGCGGTTTTAATGGGTTGGGGCAATGCAGGTTCGGTAAGTAGGTGCTCTGGGAGGGGTGACGGGTAGAGGGTCTGGAAAGGGAGGGGCCTGTAAGTGGGTCTGGGCAGGCCTGAAGAGAGGGGGCGCACAGCGACCCCATAGCGGGGTGTCCTCACTCGGAGGGTGTGTGGTATTGCCCATATGTGTAGGGGATTGACATTACTCATGGGTAAGGGGTGTTGGAGACCCACAAGCTCACTTAGAGATCTGGGCACCATTTGAAAATGGCAGTTCGATCTCCGAGTTCAGCTCCCCAGTGCTGAGAAAAATTCTGGGCTGGGCTCTCCATTGCCCAAAGCAGATATCGTAATTGGCGATCGGGCAGAGAATCCATTCCGGCACCGAAATTGGGGGCGCCGCCTGTTTGCCACCGGTTTTCGAGTCGCCGCCCCCTCCAAAATGGCGTCATTGCGTTGCGCGTTGCATGCCATTGGCACGTCATCAGAATGCCGTCCCACAATACTCCGCCCTCGATGGGCCGAGTTCCCAACCGCACGCTTGACGTGTGGTCTGACTCGGTCGGGGATCCAGTGTGGCAGCTGCGGACTGTGTCCAGGGTCATCACACTCGGCCAGGATCCGTGCCGCTGGCCATGGGGGTCTTCTGCGAGGGCTGGGAGGACTGGTGGGGCTGGCCAGGGGGTGGCCTATGGGGTCGTATTTGGCGGGTCGGGTCCGCGTCATGTTGTACAGCGCGACCGCTGCAGTTTGTCGTCGTGCGCATGCACGGCCATGGACCTGGCCATTCTCCAGCCGTTTTGGGTACGTAGGAGGTGGGAGTTTCACCTGGCGTCTCTGTTAGCCCCTCACCAATCCTGGAATTGGTGAGGATTCGGCACCAATTTTGGCATCACGAAACGCCTGTGAATTTTCCGTTTCAGCTGGCACTTAGTCGCTGGAGCGGAGAATCCAGCCCTCTAAGTGTGGCCATAAACCGGTGAGAAACTCCCCAGGCCCAAAAAAGTGACAAAGTGCCATTGAATAGCGGTGGGGAACTCACGGGCAGAGCCAGCGGTAAACTCTCTGAAAAACCCGCCACAAATGAACTTAGAAATCTTTTGGGAGAATTGCACCCATCAGCTAATTTTCACAAAAAAAAAACACACACCCTTGCAGGTTCCTCAACAGAAATGGAGGGCAATCCTGAGAATGTGTATCATGTCCAGAGCTTTGTTGTACTAATGATCTCTCTATCAATGTGTTATTTGTTCCACATATCAGTGCCATTCTCTGGCCATGTGCCGCAGCTGTACAGGCCCTCTCACACGACCCAATCTCACCGGAACAAAATCCTGGCATCCACATATTCCACTGACGCTCAAGGTGCAGTTGAATATCCTTGACTTCCAGCGTGTTTAACCTGCCGTGATGTGCCAGTTATATGCAGCACTCAACACACCAGCAACAAAAGCATTAGCAATCTGCAAAAACATTTCTTCAACGGCGTCATCAGGTGGCCCATTGGGATCAATGTCACCCACCAGGTCCCGCAGTGTCTTCTTGCTTCAAACTGGGTTGCCTTCTGGACTCATGCGTCCTCGTCAGCCCAGGGTTCCAGGACCCAGGTATCTTATAAAAAATTGTCCTTCTATCCGGCTACAGAAAAAGAAGGAAACAGCAACATCAGCCTCCAGGCATCTGCAGCCACCAGCAGGAGCAAGCAGCAAACACAACCTGCAGCTGTGAATTCTGAGCATCTGGGATAAACATGGACAGGACTTGTGGTGTGTGGGAGCCCCGTAAGGGAGAGTATTGAGGGATTGAGGAGAATATTCGGGCCCTGAAGTGTTGGACTATGGTGAGGGGGTCTGTAAGGGCCCTTCCTTCTTATTTCCTTATTTCCCCTTTCTTTTATTTTGCAGTTATCATTTTTGATCCATGGATGATTAATGGAAATGTGTCATTAAGTCAAACAGCAAAGAGGAGTGAGGAAGTTACATGAGAGAACACTTTGCTGGTTTGAACAGGAGGCCTCAGATTTTATGGCACCAGAGAGAGAGAGATAGGGTGGGACTTGGTTCCATTGATTGACTGGTGGTCAATGAATTGGCCAAAAGCCCCAATTCCACCTGGTAACAGGTGGTGATTGGATCCTATCACAGTGTAATGATTTTCAGAATCCCAAGGAGTTCAATTTGGCTCCTGACAGCACACAGACAAGAACCTACTCTCTCCCCTCCATGTTTTCTTCAAAGGTGTGAGTGCTGCATTTCTGAAGCTGCAGAGAACCTTGTATGAATGAATCTGCAGGAAAATGAGTACAGGCTGCAAACAAAGACCAGGACTTGCTCTCTCTTTCCAGAAAGTCTGCGACTGCTGTGTTTCTGAAACTACAGAGACCTGAATGAATCTATGGTAAAAAAAAACTAAAACTAAAACCAAAGTTGGAAGAGGAGTAAGGTGCTCAAAACAACCACCTCAAACAAAGAGTCCTTTTTTCCTTTTACTTATGATTTTCACCCCTCTCCTCCCCTCTGTCTTTGGCTGTCCTGTGTGTGTGTAGAGGGTGTGGGGCAAATTAAAATGGGAGATTAAGAATGAGATAATGGTAAGTAGTTATATTTGCTTCATATTCATTATAGTTCTTGTTATTAATAACAAGTAATTGTGTTTACATTTACAAACCTGGTGACTGTAATTATTGGGCAGCCAAGAGCCAAAGACGTTGGGTACTTTTCTAAGAATTATTGGCTAATTCACTTGCGTTGTAACTCCAGATCAAGTGGGGCTGGAATTGACGCGCACTAACCCAGGTGCCGTAACAGGGCGGTAGGGATGGAGTCCAGCAATGGACTTGGTTCAGACCAGTATTGAGATAGGATGTGGAAGCAATTGGAAAGTTTGTTTTTTAGTGAAATTGCACGGAGAATTGTAAGGTGCCACTTACAAAAGCCCAATGGAAGGTGCTTTCTTGGTGATAGACCTTTCTTGGTGGTTGATAGACAAGGTGCTTGAAATAGAGAATGGTCAACAAAAGATGACAGGAAGGAATGGGGAAAAGATAGGCAGAATGCACCATCAAAACATAAAGGGTGTTGTGATGGCAGTGGGTTCAGAGTTGGTCTGATCTTGACATGGTGAGGATTTCTTGGACGTTTTCACCAGCAGTGATTTGGGAAAACATATAATATTAATTTAAACTGCTGAGTGATTATTTAATACAGTCCAGAGGACCCTCGTAACCTCGGTGGACTGGCATCTGTTCTGTATAATATTCTCCTTCAAGGAGCTAGAATAAGGACACATGCTAGTGTAAGAATTAAGAGTGTTCCCAAGTGTCCAGGCCATCGAGTACCTTCGTGTCAGTTTGTAAAATTACAGTATGTGAGAACAATAGAATGACCTGTGCTCCGTTCAAGATTTATCCTTCTAATTGTTTGCAAATTGAAATTGGGAGAGCGACATGTCCTTGTAGACAAGCAAATGCTGATTTGCTCCTTTTTTCATATAAATTTACTTAGCAGGAGTCAGGAATCATAAAATATTTGTTCCAGAATAGAAAGAAATCAGCTGCTACACACAGTCTTCCAATTTTCTATTTTATAAATTGATATAACAGTATTTTGTACCTTTGCAAAGTGTTAGGAACATTATAACCACTGTGTGGAATCATTGCTCATAATTTGTGCTGACTACTAATGACTTGCTTGTGGCATTGAAAGGATGTGTAATCCTGATCTTTAAAATGCTAAGATGAATTAATAACTTAAATGCAGGCAGCACGATGGCGCAGTGGTTAGCAGAGCTGTCTCATGGTGCTGAGGTCCTGAGTTCGATGCCGGTCTCGGGTCACTGTCCGTGTGGAGTTTGCACAGTCTCCCCAGTCTGCGTGGGTCTCACCCCACAATCCAAAGATGTGCAGGGTAGGTGAATTGGCCACGCTAAAATTGCCGCTTAATTGGGAAGAAAAATTTGGATACTTTAAATTTTAAAAAATAACTTAGGTGTGATCAAGGTATTTAAATTGGACTGGGTATCCAGCTGGATGATATATCATAGAATCCCTACAGTGCAGAAGGAAGCCATTTGACCCATCAAGTCTGCACCAACCCTTGGAAATAGCACCCTACCTAGGCCCACATTTCCACCCCATACCTAACCCAGTAACCCCACCTAACCTTTTGGACACTGAGGGACATGGGAAATCCAGCGAACCTGCACATCTTTGGAGTGTGGGAGGAAACCGGAGCACCCGCAGGAAACCCACGGAGACACGGGGGGAAAGTGCAAATTCCACACAGTCATTCGAGGCTGGAATTGAACCCAGGTCCCTGGCGCTGTGAGGCAGCAGTGCTAACTGTGTCATTGTGCCACCATGCCACCAATCAATTTGGCTTAAAATCGATTTCAGATTAGAATATCTGTCCCTAGAGCTGACATATTAATTAACATATTGGGGAGAACTATAATCAAGTACTGCTTTAGTTGATGATTCCCAATCTATTGTGACTATGGAAAGGTAATTTCAAGGGAAGCAACTGGTCTGAGTTACAAAATATTTGATAATTTTCCTTTTCTACACTGTATGACAGAAATCAGGGCCGGGATTCTCCGAGCCTCCGTGCCGGAATCGCGCTCGGCGTGGGGGCGGAAAATGGGCGTCAGACCCACATCGGGTCTGATGCCGCACCCACGATTCTCCGGGGATGGAGAATAGCCGCCAATTGTGCACGCGTGGTCGACGCGGCGCTGGCCGGGGGCCATTGAGAGAGGCCCCCGCGGCGATTCTCCGCCGACAACTGGCTGAGTTCCCGCCGGCGTTGTTCACTCATGGTTCCACCCGGCGGGAGCTCAGAGTGGCGGCTGCGGACTCAGTCTGCAGCCGCCCTGGTGGGGGGCGGGGGGGATCCGTCACCTTGGGTGGCCTCAGGAGGGCCAGGCTCATGATCAGGGACCACTGATCGGTGGGCGCGCGCGTGATCTCGGGGGACCTATATTGTCGGGGCCGGCCCGCGGTGTGGCTCCGCCATGCTGCGCGGTGCCGCCGCCCCAGGCAGCTGAAGCGCGCATGTGCGGACCCTCGGCCGGAAGTGCAGGGCCCCGAATCAGCAGCCGGAGCTGCAAGGAGCACTCCGGGGTCCTGCTAGTCCCCTGCTAAAACAGAGAATCACTCTGGACCTTTCCCACGAAAGTCCAGAGTAATACACGCCCTTTTTCTCGCGGGTGTGGGGACATAGTCCCATTAGCAGAAAATTCCGTCCCAGGATCTTTGTATTTGGAGAATTGTAGGATTAAATTTAAGTCCGTTCTGGAATTCTTACAAACTCAACCAACAAGCTTTCCATGCCGCCACCCACCCGCCCCAGGCCAAGGTTTCAGAAAACTGCAACCTCATTAGTTTTGGAAAGCATGGTGATTTTGAAAATTGCAAAGAAAGCTGAGATAATATTCTGCCCGTACCCAATGGTGAAGATGTGAAAATAATTTTGAGCCATCGGCCTCAATTAAATCAAGACAATGGGTTGTGGGGTACCATCTGTGTGGTCTGATGCAGCTAGCTGGATTAAGGGTGGCCAATCTTGGGCTGATCCAGCTGACAACCAGATATGTGCCCCTGCATATGGAAAATCCCTGCTTACCCAGGTCTCATGAAAATAATTCTAAACTTAAGGTTTTAAACTGGGGCGGCACGGTGGCACAGTGGCTATCACTGCTGCCTCACAGCGCCAGGGACTCGGGTTCAATTCTGACCTTGATGACTGCCTATGTGCAGGTTGCATGTTCTTCCTCTGTCTGCATGGGTTTCTTCTGGGTGCTCTGATTCCCTCCTGCAGTCCAAAGATGTGCAGGTTGGATGGATTGGCTATTTTAAATTGACCCAAAGGTCAATGTCCAAAGGTTAGGTGGGGTTATAGGGAGAGGGCAGGGGAGTGGGCCTAGCTGGTGTGCTCCTTCAAAGGTTTGATGCAGAATCAATGGGCCGAATAGTCTTCTGCACTGTGGGGATTCTATGTTGGCTTGGTTTCTTCACCTCCATTGCACCTGAAACTGACCTGAGCTTGCATTGTACATACTCCAACTATTTTGAACTTGAAATGTCAATCAGGTTCCTGGATGGCAGTTTGAAATAGGTAATTGATTTGGGCTCCCAACAGTAGGCCATTCACAAAAGATTGGTAAGGTTATTTGGAGTTCCTTACTGGTGATAATGGCAGGCATAGCAAATTAAAGTCAGTCCGACAATCTGTTTCTTAAAGATATCAAATTTCCACATTGTTGTGCTGTGGTGGTATGTATTAGGGGTAATACGGTACACCATGAATGCCGAGGAGCTATTGGAGGACAGATGCTGGGTCCCGATTCGATCTGCCGCCTACTGGGCTCCACCCAGATAGGCGGGGTATAAGAACCTGGTTTACTCCCCGCAGCTGCATTCTGTGACTGAGCTGCTGGGGAACAAGTCTGAACAAGTCTGCTCAATAAAGCCTCGATTGAAGTTCTCTATGTCTCGCCTCGTGTGTGATCGATGGTGCTACAATTTATTGAGCAGACTTAAAAAGGAATATGGAGCTCCGGATCGCCCCGGAGTGCCTGCGAATCGGCCCCCAAGCAGCTAATGCAACATCGGCGTTTAAACACTGGCTGGCGTGCTTTGAGGGGTACCTCCGAACGGCCCCCGGCAGACCAACGGAAGACCAGAAGATGCAGGTCCTGCATTCCAGAGTGAGCCCCGAAATCTACGCTCTCATCGAGGACGCGGAAGAATTCCCAGCGGCGATCAACTTGCTGAAACAGACCGACATTAGGCCCGTCAACCAGGTCTACGCACGCTACCAGCTCGTGACGAGACGACAAATCCCCGGGGAATCGCTGGACGAATTCTTCAATGCGCTGACGATCCTGGGAAGAAACTGCGACTGCCCAGCGGTAACGGCGAATGAACATACGGACCTCCTGATCAGAGACGCTTACGTAGCAGGTTTGGCATCGTCGCAAATTCGCCAGAGACTTTTAGAGAAAGACTCTCTCGGACTCACAGAGGCACGGGCCTTGCAGCCTCCCTCGACGTGGCCTCCCAAAATGCCCGCGCCTATGCCCCCGACCGCACTACAGCCCCTTGGGCTCCGTGGACCCCCGCCGCGACTGACCCCCCCGGCACCCTCCACCCCTCCGCAAGCGTGCCAGAATCCCAGACCACCCGGGGGGGGGGGGCCCGCTGCTACTTTTGCGGGCAGCCGAAACACCCCCGCCAGCGCTGCCGGGCCCGCTCGGCCACCTGTAAAAGCTGCGGCAAAAAGGGGCACTACGCAGCGGTGTGCCAGTCCCGTGGGGTCGCCGCTATCTCTGGGGAACAAACAGGACCATGGGTTCAACCCCCCCAGCGACCCACGGGCGGCCAACGGCCGCCACCATTTTGGACCCCGGACACCACAAGGGGGGGATGGGCACCGCCATCTTCCTACCCACGGGCCGCGTGCGATCCATGGGAGCGGCCATTTTGTCCATCCCCGGCCACGTGCGACCCATGGGAGTGGCCATTTTGTCCACCCCCGGCAGCGTGCGATCCATGGATGCTGCCATCTTGGCTGACAGGCAAGGACCCCAGCGTGGACGGCTCCACACTGCCTGAAGACAACGATCTGATGCATCAACCACGTTTGGCATCGGTGACCCTCGACCAGTCGCGGCCCCGGACGCTCCAGACGACAACGACAAAGGTGCTGGTGAACGGGCACGAGACGCCGTGTTTGATCGACTCGGGAGCATGGAGAGTTTTATTCATCCGGACACGGTAAGACGCTGTTCCCTTGTAATTCGGCCAAGCACCCAAAAAATTTTACTGGCAGCGGGGTCCCACTCCGTTGCAATCAAAGGGTTCAGGGTCTGCATCGCAAACCTAACGGTGCAGGGGAGAGAGTTCAAAAATTACCGGCTGTATGTCCTCCCCCATCTCTGCGCTCCCACTCTCCTGGGGTTGGACTTCCAATGCAACCTCCAGAGCTTAACATTTAAATTTGGCGGCCCTATACCCCCACTGACTATCTCCGGCCTCGCGACACTCAAGGTCGAACCGCCCTCCTTGTTTGCGAACCTCACCCCGGATTGCAAACCCGTCGCCACTAGGAGCAGACGGTACAGCACCCAGGACCGGACGTTTATCAGGTCCGAAGTCCAGCGGCTGCTGAAGGAAGGCACAATCCAGGCCAGCAATAGTCCCTGGAGAGCTCAGGTGGTAGTAGTGAAGACAGGGGAGAAGCAGAGGATGGTCGTAGACTACAGTCAGACCATCAACAGGTACACACAGCTAGATGCGTACCCTCTTCCCCGCATATCCGACATGGTCAATCGGATTGCACAGTACAAGGTCTTCTCCACCGTGGACCTTAAGTCCGCCTACCACCAGCTCCCCATTCGCCCTGGTGACCGCAAGTACACTGCCTTCGAAGCAGATGGGCGGCTATACCACTTCTTAAGGGTTCCATTCGGCGTCACGAACGGAGTCTCGGTCTTCCAACGGGAGATGGACCGAATGGTTGCCCAGCACGGTTTACGGGCCACATTCCCGTACCTCGACAATGTTACCATCTGCGGCCACGACCAGCAGGACCACAACGCCAACCTCCACAAATTCCTCCAGACCGCTAACGCCCTCAACCTCACCTACAACGAGGAAAAATGCGTGTTTAGCACCGACCGTCTAGCCATCTTGGGCTACGTAGTGCGTAATGGAGTGATAGGCCCCGACCCTGAACGCATGCGCCCCCTCATGGAGTTCCCTCTCCCCCACTGTGCCAAAGCCCTGAAACGCTGCCTGGGCTTCTTTTCTTTTTACGCCCAGTGGGTCCCCCAGTACACAGACAAGGCCCGCCCACTAATCCAGTCCACTACTTTTCCCCTGTCGACAGAGGCCCGCCAGGCCTTCAGCCGCATCAAAGCGGATATCGCAAAGGCCACGATGCACGCCATCGACGAGTCCCTCCCCTTCCAAGTCGAGAGCGACGCATCCGACGTAGCTCTGGCGGCCACTCTCAACCAAGCGGGCAGACCCGTGGCCTTTTTCTCCCGGACCCTCCACGCTTCAGAAATTCGCTACTCCTCAGTAGAAAAGGAGGCCCAAGCCATAGTGGAAGCTGTGCGACATTGGAGGCATTACCTGGCCGTTAGGAGATTCACTCTCCTCACTGACCAACGGTCGGTAGCCTTCATGTTCGATAATGCACAGCGGGGCAAGATAAAGAACGACAAGATTCTGCGGTGGAGGATCGAACTCTCCACCTACAACTATGAGATCTTGTACCGTCCCGGAAAGCTGAACGAGCCGTCCGATGCCCTATCTCGCGGCACATGTGCCAACGCACAAGTGGACCGCCTCCAAGCCCTCCACGAGGACCTCTGCCACCCGGGGGTCACTCGCTTCTACCACTTTATAAAGGCCCGCAACCTCCCGTACTCCGTCGAGGAGGTCCGAACAGTCACCAGGAACTGCCAAATCTGCGCAGAAAGCAAACCACATTTTTTCAGGCCAGATAGAGCGCACCTGATAAAGGCTTCCTGTCCCTTTGAACGCCTCAGTCTGGATTTCAAAGGCCCCCTCCCCTCCACCGATCGCAACACGTACTTTCTTAACGTCGTTGACGAATACTCCCGTTTCCCCTTCGCCATCCCCTGCCCCGACATGACCGTGGCCACGGTCATTAAAGCCCTCTGCACCATCTTTACCCTGTTCGGTTTCCCCGCCTACATCCATAGCGATAGGGGGTCCTACTTCATGAGTGACGAGCTGCGTCAATTCCTGCTCAGCAAGGGCATAGCCTCGAGCAGGACGACCAGCTACAACCCCCGGGGGAACGGGCGGGAGAGAGAGGGAGAACGGAACGGTCTGGAAGACCGTCCTACTGGCCCTACGGTCTAGGAGTCTCCCAACTTCCCGCTGGCAGGAAGTCCTCCCGGATGCCCTTCATTCTATCCGGTCCGTGCTGTGCACCACCACGAACCAAATGCCTCACGAGCGCCTCCTTGTCTTCCCTAGGAAGTCCGCTTCTGGAACGTCACTTCCGACCTGGCTGGCAGCCCCGGGACCCATCCTGCTCCGGAAACATGTGCGGGCGCACAAATCAGACCCACTGGTGGAAAAGGTACATCTACTCCACGCCAACCCACAGTATGCCTACGTGGCGTTCCCAGACGGCCGACAGGACACGGTCTCTCTGCGGGACCTGGCACCCGCCGGAGCTCCCCACACACCCCCAACACCAATCACCACCCCCTCACTCCCGCCGGTGCACCCCACAGCCACCCCCTTCCTGGGGGGATCGGTTCTCCTCCCAGGCTCGCCCAGGAGTAAGGAAACAGAAAGGGACAGCGCGATGCTCCCAGAGTCGACCGGACCCGAGCCAGCACCACCACCACCACCACCACCCGGGCTGAGACGATCGGAGAGGGCGACCAGAGCACCATCTCGACTCATCGAGTCGACTTAAGATGTATATAATTCAGCGGCATTGTTGTAAATAGTTAACGCTGCTAATCGGGTAAAATGTGAATAATTCAGTGGCCCAGTAAAAGTGGCATGGTTGTATATAGTTCAATGGTTAAGGCACCAACCCTGTAAACCCCTACCACCATACCACCCACCACCCTGCTGGGTTCCTTTTTAACAAGGGGAGAATGTGGTGGTATGTATTAGGGGTAATACGGTACACCATGAATGCCAAGGAGCTATTGGAGGACAGATGCTGGGTCCCGATTCGATCTGCCGCCTACTGGGCTCCACCCAGATAAGAACCCGGTTTACTCCCCGCAGCTGCATTCTGTGACTGAGCTGCTGGCGAACAAGTCTGCTCAATAAAGCCTCGATTGAAGTTCTCTCCGTCTCGCCTCGTGTGTGATCGATGATGCTACATGTGCCTCATTGAGATATTGGACCATAATTTGCTGCAGTAGTGAATCTAATGGTGGATGTTAATTAGGCAGTCCCTTGCCTGTTTATGCTCAACAATATTTTGTAAGTGCCAGCTGAAAAACTCAGCGAGGGAAACCAGGCATCTTGAGTGAACTGAGCAAGTAACTGTTTAAATGAGATGCACAATCCGATTTAAGGATCATGAAATGAATAGAAAAAAAGTAAGGACTGAGAAGGAAGTGTAAATTAAGTGGGTGAAGCAAATTGCAAATCAGGTGCAGAAAGAGAAATAGAGAGGGAAAAGAAGACGAGATTGAGAGGAAAAAACAGGGAATTATAACTTTAAGAAAAAAGATTTCATAAATGTAAAACATCCAACAGTTAAAAGCTGAAGAAATTAGCCTCCACACTTGCAATACTTAATTTTCAATGCCGGTGTGGCTAATTGGCAGTAGTCAAAAATGAGCATATCGTTAAAAGAATCTCTGATGGCTAATCCAGTCTGAATTAATACAGTATATGCAAACTTTAAATGGCTTCTTAACAGCCTCCTTGCGTCATTGGAGCTCTAACTTTCTGTAGCGAATATCTACTGCGCAAATACAACAACTTCACGCCAGTCAATGCAGCTGAATCATGAGCCAGTAAGATGCTGGTTTTATAAAGATAACAGCTGCGCGGTGCCTCTCCGACAGGACAGCAACTTTTGGATTTCATATTTCATCGCAAACCAGTCTTTGCCTGAAGTTGTTGTCAGCATCTGCGAATCCTTTAAAAAAAAATTTGCACAGCAAACGATGGGGTTAAATGATTGTGATCAGGGGCGCTGTTGGGAGTAGGGAGATGAAGCACTAGTGTTTTTGTTATCTTTCCTGATCCCATCTATGAAAATCCCCCCCCAGCGGCCGTGGTCGGTGGCTAATAACACCTGAAAAGCCACAAGCCGCCGTTTGCACCCTCTGTGCTGCCCTTGGTTAAAGCGGGGCACGGTGACCACTCTCTCTCTGGGGGAAGGATGATGCGAATGAATGGGCTCGCTTGCGAGTCGCCGGAACAGCGGGAGGCGCGCGCTCGCTCGCTCGCTCCCGGCGACGGGAAGCAGCAGGTGAGCGGGGGCGCGCGCTCGCTCGCGCGCAGAAGGCCGTGTGACAAAGTGGGGCTGGGAAAAGGGCGTGGCCGGCCGAGCTCAGGCTCAGCCTGAGAGATGGAGCAGCGCAAGGCATAGCACAGCAGCCCGGGCAGAGGCAGGAGGAGGCGAGGCAGACTCGGGGAACAAAGACACGCACTGGAAGGGAGGCAGCAGCAGCCAGCTGTAACGAGCGCTGTCATCGAGCCCAGACACTTAAAAAAAAATACACAAATAGATTCAAATTAGGTTTTTTGGCACACATATTTCGTTGTGAATAATTATCGAAGGGAGTACAAAGCGATGAAGAGCGAGAAAAAGCCAACGCGGAAATGGCAGAAGCTGCCCGGGAGAAACACGTTCTGTTGCGATGGCAGGATCATGATGGCTCGACAGAAAGGAGTTTTTTACCTCACCGTCTTCCTCATCGTGGGAACCAGCGCGCTGTTCTTCGGCTTTGAGTGAGTAACAATGACAGGCATTGCCGATTGCTGTTCGCGGGAGGTGGAAGGGTTTCTCAGCACTTGGGACTTCTGAAAGTGGCGAGAACCGCATTATTTAAGCAGGGAAAATCTTGGTGTTTTCGGAGCGCAGCTACGAATTTCTATTTAAATCCAATCCTGGCGTAGAGCTTGCAACTGATTTACATGAATTTTAAATCGTGCTGTGTGGAATTAAAAGATACCGTGCCGACTACTTTTGTTAACCTGTCAAATCTTAGCTTTCGGATGTAAGTCACTCCTTTGTGGAGGGAAAAAATAAATCTCCCTGGTGTTTGTTCCCGAAGTGTTTGTAATCTCTAATTTTTACTCTCGAATTTCACTTGTAATCACAGTGACCTTGGCAGCTGTGGTGTGTGTTAAAAATATCTGAATCATTTCTAGATTCTGAAAAATACACAATTTTGCGAATTGCTATCTTGGCCAGTGAATGCAAGCCTCAAAAGGTCACATATCTTGTGGACTGGGAATGGAGAGCAGCGAGACGGCTCAAGTAATTCTTATCCTGGTGACGTTGGCGATGAAATGATGCGTTATGATTTGATTTCCTTCATGCTGTCGTTTTTGGCAAACCTAGATAAAATGGCTTGCCAATTAAAGTTCGCGGTGTCCAATTTGAGGCAGTTACCTTAGGAGTACTTATTTATAAATATGATGACTCAGTACCTTTTTTTTTTCTCGAAGGTATTTAGAAGTTTCCAAACCTGTTTTCTTAAAAGATTCAACCGATTGCTTCGTGGTTAAATGCACGGCGGTGTGCTTAAAAAGCCATTGATTTCTTTCATGGCCTTATCCCAGTTAATCGCAGCCGGGGCAAGGGTGGTGGATGCCTTCATTTTCCTGGAAGGAACAATGTCAGTCGTTGCATAGCAGCGTCTGGGAATTGTCTCGCCTCCGCGCAACCCCCCCTCCCTCCCCCAATGGACAGTTGCAGGTATCTTGGTGTCTGCTTAAGGACACAGTGGGGATGTGACTGTAATTGCTTTCTGGTCAAATAACCTATTGAAGAATGGGCACCTGCTCGGCTAGTCTGCCCTGCCACCATATTCAGGAAGGGGGGAAAAGTGGGTATTTTCTTTTCTGAATTTGTAATACATTTAAGGAATTCAACAGTCCGACCAAATTGTGTGTTCTATTCCTCACTTTTACAATAGCAGTTAGCTATGTAAATATTTGTACATTTATTTCCTTTCTCCTGAATTTACAGTATTGATTGTTTAGAAAATAAAATGGTTGCGATGTGTATTAACAGTAGAATTGCTAGTGATTATAAATGTCACTGGTTCACAGAAGTAGGGCTCGAGCTTTGCAGTATATAAGATCAGGAAGTAGGAAGTGTTTGTATTCTGACTCCCTCCATTAATCCACTTTATTTTCTTCCTTGGCACTTTTGGTAATTCATTACATTAATGCTGTTCAAACTATTTTTGCACAAAATTCTTTGGTATATTTTCCTGAAAATTAACTTCATTTCATCTGTAAGCAAACCTAATGAATATTTCCAGATTATGTCCAGCTCGAGCAGACCCACGTAAAGAGGCGTTCTTTGCTTCAGGAAGCTATTAAGACCAATAAGAGTGGTAGTTATTGTATTCCACCCAAGTTGACATTGCCCATGCCTTGTTTTGCCCAAGCTCTCTTTCCAAATTCCTTGAAGTATTGTGCAATATAAGCCCTTTGTATTTATTGCTGTATCTCGCGCAGCTCAAGGAATGGGGAAACTGAAAAAATGTAACTGCTTTCTGCTTGTCCTTTGTAGTAAGCATGCTTGAAAAGGTTGAAAGAAAACGGGCAGTGCAGCTTAATAAATGATTTGTTTCTATCAACGTTTGTGCTTTACTTTGTCAGATGGTAAATGTTAACCCGCAAGCAACTGATTGGAATCCAATCTCAAGCCTTGCAGTGTGATATACACAAATTAGTCTTTACATAATGATTGCAAACTGCGCAACAGTAAATTTAACAGATTAATGCTCCACTTTATTGCTCCAGGTTTGCAAAGAATTCATGCCAGTGAGAGGAGCCTTTGTATTGAGTTAAAAATGTGGCAAATGTAATCTCACTAAATGGGAAGTGTTGAGGTATGTGAGAGATTTTATACTTGGGTGTGTTTTGCACCAGGATTTGTGCAATGACTGGGAATTTCTGCTTGGATCCAAGCATGTTTATTTGGATTATGAATACCACCCTTTTTCCCGGGTTATTGCACAATGTGTTTTTTGTTTGTTTGATAATCCAAAGAGATACTGGACATGACTTTGAAACACTATTCGCAGAGAAGCGTAAAGGGACATGGTCCAAGTATGAAAATGCAAAAGCCTGTGGGATTTGGCTCATCATTTTATTTTACCCTTATTGAATTATTAGGTTTAAATCTTGGATGGGTTGAGATTGCAAATACTAGTGATTTTTAAAGTAACTGATGAGTAATCAAGTAGTTTGAGATCGCAATGCAGTTATCCTTGTCTTTGTCACTGCATTGATTTTCCCCCAAGGTTTTCAGAATCCTGCCATCAGGCTCAAAAGGGAGTCTGAACCCACACTGGGAAACAGTCACTCATCTGTGATTGCCCCCAAATATGCCAGTTGTAGTGCCTCGCCATTCCATTAGTGGCGGTGGGCTGGCTTTCAAAGTTGGAGGGTCAATAGGAGGCCCTCCAGCTCAGAAGCAGCAGAAGGATACTTTATTTGCAGGTAAGAGAAAGGGAGACCCTCAAAAACAGAGTTACACTCTCATCAACATTTTGAAATTTTAAAATTACCAAAGCAACTGGTCTATCATTGGCAGTGGGTTGGGGGGTTTATTCCAATTGCAGTTGAACCCAGGTGTGCAGGGAGGGCCTCAAAACCCTGGAGTGCTACCACCATGGTCAGCCATGTGGAGGCTGTCTCAGGTAGCAGGACCTGTTCCCTAGCACCTCCAGGACCTGGTGGCTGACTGGAAGAAATCCTGTTATCCTCTGACAAAGGCGATTAATTAGTGGAACTGACCACCCACTGCTGGGCAGTGCTACCACCCCAACATTAAATGAGCAAGCATCTTGTGCTCTCTGCAGTTGTGAATTCCAAATATTAATAACCCTCTTGAGAGAAGAATTTTGCCCTTGTCTCCATCATAAATGGGGGTCCTTTTTTAAAAGTGAACCCCTAAGTTCTAGATTCCCCACGAGGGAAAAGTGCTCTCAACAGCTATCCTGTCAAGCCCCTTCAGAATATTATATGTTTCAATAAGATCTTCTCATTTGTCTTACATTTCAATCCGTATAGGTTCAATCTTTCCTAAAAGATGCACCTTCACCCCAGCAATCAATTTAGTGAGTCTAAGTGAGTGAGTGGGCAAATACATGGCGGATGCAGAATAATGTGGATAAAGGTAAATATATCCACTTTGGATGGAGAAACAGAATGGCAGAGTATTATTTAAATGGTGATAGATTGGGAAATGTTGACGTACAAAGGGACCTGCGTGTTCTAATATACTAGGCACTGAAAGTAAGCATGCAGGTACAGCAAGCAGTCCAGAAGGCAATTGGTATATTGACCTTCATTGCAAGAGGACTTGAGTCCAGCAGCAAGGATGTCTTACTGCTGCTGTACTGGGCTTGGTGAGACTACACCTGGAGTATTGTGTGCAGTTTTGGCCTCCTTATCTAAGAAAGGATATACACCATAGAGGGAGTGCAGCGAAGCTTCAGCAGACTGATTTTTAGGATGGCAGGATTATCGTATGAGAGATTGTCACCTGGGCCTGTGTTCACCAGAAGAATGAGAGCGGGTCTAATTAAAACAACTAAAATTCTGACATGGCTGGACAGACTTGATGCAGTTTTTTGGAGGGTGTAGAGCAAGAGGTCACAGCCTCAGGATACGGGATAGGCAATTTTGGACGGAGATAAGGAGAAATATCTTAATTCTGAGGGTGGTGAACCTATGGAATTCTCTACCACAAACTGCTTGAAGGTTGAAACACTGAATATATTTAAGAAATAAATAGATTTCGAGACTCCAGAGATGTTGAGGGATGTGGGGAGAGCGCTGGAGTATTGCATTGATATTAGAGGATTATCCATGATCATGTTGAATGACGGAGCATGCTCGAAGGTCCTACTCCTGCTCCTGTTTTCTATGTTTCTGCAAAATGTCTCAAATTCTGGTATATCACTTCTTAAATAAGGAGATCAAAACTGTATATGGTACTCTGTGTGACCTCACCAGTGGCCTGTACAGTTGTAGTGAGACTGTTCTATATTTATACTCCATCCCCCTTGCCGTAAAGGTTATTTGCCCCTCTAATTTCTTGTTATACAAACGTGCTGGGTAGCACAGTGTCTCAATGGTTAGCACTGCTGCCTCACGACACCGAGGTCCCAGGTTTGATCCTGACTCTGGGTCACTGTCCGTGTGGAGTTTGCACAGTCTCCCGTGTTTACATGGGTTTTGCCCCCCCCCCCCCCCCCCCAAAACCCAAAAGATGTACAGGGTAGGTGGTGGATTAGCTGCGCTAAATTGACCCTTAATTGGGAAAAGTCAATTGGGTACTCTACATTTTAAAAAAAAAAAAAAATGCAAGTGTGCTGACTTTTTATGATTAATGTCCAAGGACACCCGATTTCTCTGTACCACAGCATTCTGCAGTCTCTTTCCATTCAAATAATGTTCTGCTTTTCTATTCTTCCTCCCATAGTGGAACATACATTTTCTCACATGCTCCATCTGCAAAAAAGATTTACCCACTCACCTAACCAATCTGGATCCCCATTGCAGACTCTTTATATTCTTCCAACAATTGTTTAAATCACCTATCCTTGCATTGCAAAAAAAAATTTGGCCACAATACTGTCTGTCTCTTCATTCAAGGCATTGACATAGACTGTAAATAGTTGAGGCTCCAGACTGATTCTTATTGCACCCCACTGATTACAGTTTGCCAACCTGAAAATGACCCATTTATCCTGCTCTGTTTACTGTTAGCCAATCATCTGTACACATGCTTATATTAATCGCACCCAACACCATGACCTCTTATCTATATCTACTGGTCCCCCTTTATCCATCTTGCTTATTTCCTTTCATCAGTCAGTGTTGACTTTTGCTGATTTTATTATATATATTTTTTTATATCTTGCTACTACTCCCTTTAACTTTATTGATTGTTGTTGGGCTAATTATTTTCTTGTCTCCCTCCATGTTTGAATAGGGGCATTAAATTTGCAAATGTCCAATGCCTTTTCCCGAATCAAGAGAATATTGGAAGATTATAATAACATCTCCAATCTCTGCAGCTACTTTGTCTGAGACTGTAGAATGCAGTGTATTAGGTCCCGTGGACTTGTCAGCCTTTAATCCAATAGTTTCCTAGTACTCTTTTTTTCCTAGTGATCATGATTGTTTTAAATTCCTCGCTTCCTTTTGCCTCTTTATTTTTTTACCATTCTTAGAATGCTTATTCTGTCCTCTACTATGAAGATGGTTACAAAATACTTGTTCAAAACCCCTACCATTTTGTTATTTCTAATTAATTCCACAGTCTCATCATCTGAAGGACCAACATTTACGTTAGCTATGTCTATACTTTTTTCTATCCTTATTTCTATTACTTTTTAAAAACAGACAAAAGCTTGTACATTTTTTGCTAGTTTGCTCTTATTCTAATTTCCCTCTAATTGTTTTTAGTCATCCTTTGGTGGCTTCTAATATTCCAAGTCTTCATAGAATAATAGAATTTACAGTGCAGAAGGAGGCCATTTGGCCCATCGAGTCTGCACTGGCTCTTGGAAAGAGCACCCCACCCAAGTCCACACCTCCACATTATCCCCATAAACCAGTAACTCCACCTAACCTAAGGGCAATTTAGCATGGCCAATCCACCTAACCTGCACATCTTTGGGCTGTAGGAGGAAACCGGAGCACCCGGAGGAAACCCATGCAGACTCCGTGCAGACGGTGACCCAAGCCGGGAATCGATCCTGGGACCCTGGAGCTGTGAAGCAACTGTGCTAACCACTGTACTACAGTGCTGCCCCTGTCTTCTGTCTTTGCAGGATTGTACATCTTTTATTTCAATTTGACACCATCCTTGACTAATTTAGCAACAATGGAAAGAAAATTACTTTTTGTAGCTAAAATCCTCTATCCCTGGTACAATTCTGGTTAATCCCCCTTACACCCTCTCAAGAAGGCGGCACGGTATCACAGTGGTTTGCACTGTTGCGTCACAGCGCCAGGGACCCTGATTCGATTCCTGGCTTGGGTCACTGTCTATGCGGAGTCTGCACGTTCTCCCCGTGTCTGCGTGAGTTTCCTCCGGGTGCTCCAGTTTCCTCCCACAAGTCCCGAAAGACGTGCTTGTTGGGTGAATTGGACATTCTGAATTCTCCCTTTGTGTACCCGAACAGGCACCGGAATGTGGCGACTAGGGGATTTTCAGTGACTTCATTGCAATGTTAATGTAAGCCTACTTATGACACTAAAACTATTATCATTATTATTCTTAAAGAAATATCTCACATCCTTTCTAAAGCGTGGCGATTGGAACTGGATGCAATACCCTAGTTGTGACCTAACCAGAGCTTTATGAAGGTTCAGCAAAACATCCTTGCTTTGTACTCTGTGCCTCTATTTATGAAGCTAAAGATCCTACTTTTAAAAAAATATAAATTTAGAGTACCCAATTCACTTTTTCCAATTAAGGGGCAATTTAGCGTAGCCAATCCACCTAGCCTGCACATCTTTGGGTTGTGGGGGTGAAACCCACGCAAACACGGGGGGGAATGTGCAAACTCCACACGGACAGTGTCCCAGAGCCGGGATCGAACCTGGGACCTCGGTGCCATGAGACTGCAGTGCTACCACTGTGCCACTGTGCTGCCCTCTACTCTTTTAATATATCCTTCCAGCTTCAAAGGTAAATGTGCATGAACCCCCAGGTCATCTGTTGCTGCACACTCTTTATAATGGTGTCATTTAAGTAAATATTTCCTTTCCCTATGCCTTCTGACAAAATGCATTACCTCACACGTCTTTTAAATTCCATCTTGTCACTCGTCTGCATGTTCTGCTATCCCATGTTGTAGTCAATTGCTATCACCCTCATGTTGTTGCACCGACAATATTTGATGACATTGGCAAATTTTACGCCATTCAATATCAAAGCCATCTATGTATGTCAAGAGCAGTTGTCCTAGAACTGATCCATTGGGAACACTGCCATCTACCATCCCCGGTGTGAAAAAAAACAACCAAGTGTTATGTCATGCTTTCTGTTTTTGGTCATTTGTTTATCCAAGTTGACATTGATCCTGCTATTTATTCCATGAGCATCAATTTTGTCAACCAGTGTTTTTATGTGGTACTTTGTTTAATGCTGTCTTGAAATTCATTTGAACACCATTCACTGTATTCCTTTCAACCTTGTGTTCCTTCATCAAAAAAATTCAAAAATGAAATCAAGTAGGACTTGACAAACTTTGAGTTTTGTCCCAATTATTGCTTCTAAAACCTTGGCCACCATTGAAACGAACTGGCCTGCAGTGACGAGAAATACTCTTGCATCATTTCATAAACAAATGTCACATTTGACACTTTCCAGCCCTCTGGCTGTACCCCCCAAAATCATATTTAGGGACAATTAGGGCACGGGTTTCTGCTATCATTTCCACTTAGCAAGCTATCCAGAAAAGGTGAATTACTGAATCTAAGCATAGCCAGCCATCACCTCTACTATTTCCGCTTCTGCCATTATTTTAGCATCCACTTAGTGGATGCTGATACAGAGTACTCCTTAACTATCGTTAGTCAATTGTACTTCACCCACTTGACTCGTGGCTCGAAGCATATATGACCCTCTTTGAACATAAGAACATAGGAATTAGGAGTAGACGTAGGCAATTCAGCCCCTCGAGCCTGCTTTGCCATTCAATCAGATCATTGCTGATCACTTCCTGGTCTCAAAACCACCTCCCTCCCTGTTCCCGATATCTATTTGACAAATTTTTAAAATCAGAAATATATCTAATCTCCTTCTTGAAACCATTTAGTGACTCTGATTCCACTGCACTCTGGGGCAGCGAGTTCCACAAATTCACCACCCTCTGTGAGAAGTGGTTCCTCTTCATCTCAGTTCTAAATCTACGGCCTCTCAATCTATATCTAACCTCTTCTTCTAGATTGACTTCAAGGGGAAACATTTGGTCTACATTTACTTTATCAATCCCTTTTAGTATTTTATATATCTCGATCATATCCCCCTCATCCTTCTAGCAGGTTATAAACCCAAACTGTTTAATCTCTCCTCATACATCAAACTTTCACCCCTGGAATTAATCTGGTGAATCTCCTCTGAACTACCTCCAATGCCACTACATCCTTCCACAAATAAGGAGACCCAAACTGGACACACTATTCCAGATGTGGTCTCACCAACACCCTATACAATTGTGAAAACACTTCTCTACTTTTTATGCTTTTTCCGGAATAGAACCGATCCTACTTGAATAATTCACCCAAAGTGAAAAATGCAACCTATTTTTTTTGTTTGTTTTCTCGTGCTCTCTATCTCCTTTGTCATCCAAGGAGCCCTGGATTTGGCTTCCATACCTTTTATTGGAAAGTAGCTGTTCAGTCGTGGAAATGTTTTGGTCAGCTATTGTTACCATTTTTCCTGTCAAAAGTTGGTTTCATTTTGCTTTCACTATATCCCATGGGCACTCTTCCAATTTCGGAATTTTACTTTAAATTGCTCCTTGCTCTTCTCTGTTATTAATCTAAACATTATGATGCAGCGATCACTCTTGTCCAAGTGCTCTCCCACAGACATTTGGCCCACTTCATTCCTCGCCACCAGCAATACCTCCTTCCTATGGTCAAGAAAGTTCTCCTGGAATTTTCCCCTTTATTCTAACATTATCCCAATTAATATTGCGTATTTAAAATATCCCTCTCTAAAGAGTTCTTGCACATCTGTGATTGTTCCTGCAGATTTGCTCTTTTTTTAATAAACATTTTATTGAGGTATTTTTTGGTATTATAACAACAACACAATTGTCATGTGAGAGTACCTTTAAGGAATGGGTGTTTAAGAAATGTACCTTTAAGAAATGGATGATTATCAGTGATGTCAGAGTGTGGGTGGAGCTGGGCTGTCTGTCAACTTTTTACTTTTGTTTTAGGCTGTTTGCTGCAGGGTGTGTTTTAGTTTTGTTTTCAGTGTTGGAGCTGAAGCCAAAATAGTTTTCCATTTCTGCTGTACCACATCGTAGAGTGGGCCGTGTGCTCCCCATACCACAATCTAATAAATGTTGTGGGTCAGGTGAACGCCATGGTACACTTTGGGGTTCTCTAAACCCTGGCACATAACACAATAAACATGTACACAAAACTATAAACATAATGCAAAAGCCATCTCCCTCCTTTACAAGTCCCAGCTTTATTAACCACCTACTGTAAGCTGAACTAACCCCCCCCCCTCTTCTGCTGACGATTAATTTTCCGCGAAGAAGTCGACGAACGGTTGCCACCTCCGGGCGAACCCTAACAGTGACCTTCTCAAGGCGAACTTGATTTTCTCCAAACAGAGAAAGCTAGCCATGTCCGATAGCCAGGTCTCTGACTTTGGGGGCTTTGAGTCCCTCCAAGCTAATAGTATCCGTCTCCGGGCTACCAGGGAAGCAAAGGCCTGAACGTTTGCCTCTTTCTCCTCCTGGATTCCCGGGTCTTCCGACATCCTGAAAATCGTCACCTCTGGACTCAGCGCTATGCTTGTTTTTAACACCGTGGACATGACATCTGCAAATCCCTGCCAAAATCCCCTAAACTTCGGATATGCCCAGAACACGTGGACATGGTTCGCCGGTCCTCCCGCACATTTTGCACACCTACCTTCCACCCAAAAGAATCTGCTCATCCGGGCCAATGTCATGTGAGCCTGGTGAATGACCTTAAATTTTATCAGGCTGAGCCTGGCACATGTTGCGAACGCATTGACTCTACTCAACGCGTCTGCCCATAGACCATCTTCTATCTCTCCTCCCAGCTCCTCCTCCCACTTGTGCTTCAGCTCCTCGGTCTGCGTCTCCTCTGACCCCATAAGTTCCTTGTAAATGTCCGAGACACTCCCTTCTCCTACCCACCCTCTGGAAACTACCCTGTCCTGAATTCCCCCTTAGCGGTAGGAGCGGAAAGGTTGACACCTGTTTACGTAGGAAGTCCCGCACCTGTTGATACCTGAATTTGTTTCCCCTCGCCAACCCAAACTTCTCCTCCAGCGCCCTCACACTCTAAAAGCTCCCCTCCATAAACATATCCCCCATCCTCTCAATCCCTGGTCTCCGACATATCCGGAGACCCCATCCATACTTCCTGGGGAAAACCGGTGATTATTACAGATTGGGGACCAGACCGATGCTCCCTCTGCTCCCACATGTCTCCTCCATTGCCCCCAGACTCTCGGCGCCGCCACCACAACTGTGCCGGCGGGAACGGCAGAGGCGCAGTTACCAATGCCCCCAAACTGGTGCCCTTGCATGAAGCCGCCTCCATATGCTCACATGCCGACCCTTCCCCCACCACCCACTTCCTGATCATGGCTAGATTTGCTGCTCAGTAATAGTTACTAAAATTTGGCAGTGCCAGCCCGCCCTCTCCCTGATTCCGCTCAAGCATTACCTTCCTTACTCGGGGTCTTGCCCACCCAAACAAAGCCAGAGATCACTTTGTTGACCCGTTTAAAAAAGGACCACGGAATAAAGATGGCGAGACATTGAAACACGAACAGGAATCTCGGGAGGACCGGCATCTTCACCGTCTGGACTGCAAAGATCTCACTTTTCCCCCATATTTAGCTTATATTGTTCTCACACTGGGGGGGGTCGATGGAATGGCGGGAGAGGCTGGGGTCAGCAGGAGTTAGCTGACTTACGGGAGTGTCATGGGGGGAGCAAAATGGCTAGATGTGGATCGAGCGGGGGGAGGGGGGAACAGGGTTGCTGCTGCATTGGCCAAAGGGGAGCTGGAAGTAGGAGAGGTAGTTGGGGCGGGGGTCCGCCGCCTGGGGGACTGGAGGGTGCGGGAGGCGCGGGCACGTGGCTGGCCTAGAAAAGGAGATCGCTAGTCGGCAGGGGGGGGGGGGGGGGGGGGGGCGAGTAGCCCCCCAATCCGGCTGATAACTTGGAATGTGAGGGGCCTGAACGGGCCGGTCAAGAGGGCCTGGGTGTTCGCGCACTTAAAGGGACTGAAGGCAGACGTGGTTATGCTCCAGGAGACCCATCTGAAGGTGGCAGTTCAGGTTAGGCTGAGAAAGGGATGGATAGGGCAGGTCTTTCATTCAGGGCTGGATGCGAAGAACAGAGGGGTTGCAATACTGGTGGGGAAGCGGGTGTCTTTTGAGGCACTGAATATTGTAGTGGATAATGGAGGTTGATATGTGATGGTGAGCGGTAGGTTGCAGGGGGTGCGGATGGTACTGGTGAACGTATATGCCCCAAATTGGAATGATGCCGGATTTATGAAGCGATTGCTGGACCCAGCACTGGACCGTTCTAGGTCCAGGACTGGTAAGAGGCCGGCTGCGGCCGAGGTGCTCAGGGGGTTTATGGACCAGATGGGGGGAGTGGATCCATGGAGTTTTGTTAGGCTGCTGGCCAGGGAATTTTCCGTATTTTCCCACGTCCATAGAGCCTACTCCCGGATAGATTTTTTCATTTTGAGTCGGGTGCTAATCCCGAGAGTGGAGGGAACGGAATATTCGGCCATAGCCATCTCGGACCACGTCCCGCATTGGGTGGAGCTGGAGTTGGGGGAGGAGAGGGACCAGTGCCCGCTGTGGTGCCTTGATGTGGGACTATTGGCGGATGAGGGGGGGTGTGGGCGGGTGCGGGGGTGCATTGAAAGATATTTGGAGGCTAACGACAACGGGGAGGTGCAGGTGGGGGTAGTCTGGGAGGCGCTGAAGGCGGTGGTCAGGGGAGAGCTAATCTCCATTAGGGCCCACAGGGAGGAGAGGTTGGTGGGGGAGATTTTAAGGGTGGACAGGAGGTATGCAGAGGCCCCCCGAAGAGGGATACTCGGGGAGCGACGGAACCTCCAGACAGAGTTTGACCTGTTGACCACGGGGAAAGCAGAGGCACAGTGGAGGAAAGTGCAGGGGGCGACGTATGAGTATGAGGAGAAGGCGAGTCGGATGCTGGCACATCAGCTTCATAAGCGGGAGGCAGCGAGGGAGATTGGTGGAGTTAAGGATAGAGGGGGGAATACGGTGCGGAGTGCGGTGAGAATAAACAAGGTATTTAGGGACTTCTATGGGGATCTGTACAGGTCTGAGCCCCCAGCGGGGGAGGAGGGGATGCGACGATTCCTAGATCAGCTGAGGTTCCCGAGGGTGGAGGAGGAGGAGGTGGCTGGTTTGGGGGCGCCGATTGTGCTGGAGGAGCTGGTTAAAGGATTGGGGAGCATGCAGGCGGGGAAGGCCCTGGGGCCGGATGGGTTCCCGGTTGAATTCTACAGGAAATACGTGGACCTGCTGGGCCCGTTGCTAGTGAGGACTTTCAATAACGAGAGGGAGGGGGGACCTTGCCCCCAACAATGTCTAGGGTGCTGATTTATTTGATCCTGAAGCGGGACAAGGATCCACTGCAATGTGGGTCGTATAGACCGATCTCGCTCCTCAATGTTGATGGTAAGTTGCTGGCGAAGGTGCTGGCTACGAGAATTGAGGACTGTGTCCCGGGGGTGATTCATGAGGACCAGACGGGATTTGTGAAGGGTAGGCAATTAAATACAAATGTGCGGAGGCTCCTCAATGTGATAATGATGCCCTCGGTGGAGGGAGAAGCAGAGATAGTGGCAGCTATGGACGCGGAGGAGGCCTTTGACCGGGTGAAGTGGGAGTATCTTTGGGAAGTGTTGCGGAGGTTTGGGTTCGGGAGGGGTTCATCAATTGGGTCAGGCTGCTATATAGAGCCCCGGTGGAGAGTGTGGCTACGAATGGACGGAGGTCGGAGTACTTTCGGCTGTACCGGGGGACGAGGCAGAGGTGCTCCCTATCCCCTTTGTTTGCACTGGCAATTGAGCCTCTGGCCATGGCACTGAGGGAGTCCAGGAAATGGAGGGGACTGGTCCGGGGGGGAGAGGAAAACCGGGTGTCGTTGTATGCTGACAACCTGTTGCTGTATGTGGCAGATCCAGTGGAGGGGATGTCGGAGGTCATGCGGATCCTAAGGGGGTTTGGGGACTTTTCAGGGTATAAGCTCAACGTAGGGAAGAGTGAGCTCTTTGTGGTGCATTCAGGAGACCAGGGAAGGGGGATAGACGAGCTACCGCTGAAGAGAGCGGAAAGGAGCTTTCGGTATCTAGGGATCCAAGAAGCTAGGAGTTGGGGGGGCCCTGCACAGGCTCAATTTGACGCGGTTGGTGGAGCAGGATTTTAAAAGATGGTATATGCTGCCACTCTCGCTAGCGGGTAGGGTGCAGTCGGTCAAAATGAAGGTCCTCCTGAGGTTTCTCTTTGTGTTCCAGTGTCTTCCCATTATGATCCCCAAGGCCGTTTTCAAACGGGTAAGTAGGAGCATCATGGGTTTTGTGTGGATAAGACCCCGAGGGTGAAGAGTGTTTCTGGAGCGTAGCAGGGACAGGGGGGGGCGGGGCTGCCGCATTTGTGCAGCTATTATTGGGCAGCCAATGTGGCGATGATCCGTAAGTGGGTAATGGAGGGAGAGGGGGCGGCATGGAAGAGGCTAGAGATGGCGTCCTGTGTGGGCACGAGCCTGAGCGCGCTGGTGACGGCACCGCTGCCGCTCTCGCCGACATGGTACACCACGAGTCCGGTGGTGGCGCCGGTGCTGAAGATCTGGGGGCAGTTGAGGCGATACAGGCGAGGTGGGAGCCTCGGTTTGGTCCCCGATTCGGGAGAATCATCGGTTTGTCCCGGGAAGGATGGATGGGGGGTTTCAGAGCTGGCATCGGGCAGGGATTAGAAGAATGTGGGACCTGTTCATCGATGGGACGTTTGCGAGCCTAGGGGCGCTGGAGGAGAAGTTTGGGCTACCCCCGGGAAACGCTTTCAGGTACATGCAAGTGAGGGCGTTTGTGAGGCGGCAGGTGAAGGAATTCCCGCTGCTCCCGGCACAGGGGATTCAGGACAGGGTGATTTCGGGTGTATGGGTTGGAGAAGGCAAAGTTTTGGCGATTTACCAGGAGCTGAAGGAAGAGGAGGAGGCCTCGGTTGAGGAGGAGCTGGGGGAGTAGATCGATGAGGGTCTGTGGGCTGATGCCCTGAGTAGGGTTAATTCTTCCTCTTGCGCCAGGCTCAGCCTAATACAGTTCAAAGTTACACACAGAGCGCATATGACAGGGGCGAGGTTGTGTAGGTTCTTTGGGGTGGAGGACAGATGTGGGAGGTGCTCGGGAAGCCCGGCAAATCATGTCCATATGTTCTGGTCGTGCCCGGCACTGGATGGAGTTTGTAGGGGTTTTGCGAGGACTATGTCCAAGGTGGTGAAAGCCCGGGTTAAGCCGAGCTGATGGTTGGCATTATTTGGGGTAACGGACAAGCCGGGAGTGCAGGAGGCGAAAGAGGCCGGTATTCTGGCCGTTGCGTCCCTGGTAGCCCGGTGGTGGACTTTGTTATTATGGAAAGATGTGAAGCCCCCTAGTGTGGAAGCTTGGATCAATGACATGGCAGGGTTCATCAAGCTGGAGAGGATAAAGTTTGCCTTGCGAGGGTCTGTGCAGGGGTTCCTCAGGCGGTGGCAACCATTCCTAGACTATCTCGCGGAGCGTTAGGAGGAGGGCAGCAGCAGCCCAGGGCCGGGGGGGGGGGGAGGATTCTTTTTGGGGGGGGGGGGGCGTTTGGGTGGGTGGGGGGGGGGAGTTTCCCTATTGGTGTTTTTAAATATCATATGGGGGGTTATTGTATATGGAGGAAATCCAATGTATAATTTTTGATTGTTGTGTTCTTGTTTCTTTCTTTTTGTTGGGGTGGGGGTTTGTTGAAAATCTGTTGAAAAATTTGAATAAATATATATTAAAAAAAAAAAAATCTAATTTTGTTGTACCCCTTTAAGACAGTATAAAATCCATTGTGTTTCTCCGTTAACTGTTTTGTTCTCCACATGTGCTGCCAAAACAACATTTTCTGTTTTTATATTGGTTATAGCCCCACTTATTGGAGATGGTCCTTGTGTGGCACAGGTATGAATGACTTGTCATGTGTCAGCCCAGAGCTGAATGTTGTTTTCTATCTCTGGGCACAGACTGGGTTAATATGTGAGGACTCGCGCATGATACTCAACACTGCACAATCATCAGCAAACATCCCCACTTCTGGAAGCAGCTGAAAATGTCGGGTCGAGGACATGTGGGGCTGGTTTAGCACAGTGGGCTAAACAGCTGGCTTGTAATGCAGAACAGGACCAGCAGCATGGGTTCAATTCCCGTACCGGCTCCCCGAACAAGCGCCGGAATGTGGCGACTAGGGGCTTTTGACAGTAACTTTGTTGACGCCTACTTGTGACAATAAGCGATTATTATTATTACTATCCTGAGTAACTCCTGCAGCAAAATCTTGGGACTGAGATGATTGACCTCCCAACATGCACATTCACCTTCATTTGTGCTATGTATAGCTCCATCTGGAGGTGAGTTTTCCCACAGATTCTCATCAACTTCAGTTTTGCTAGGCACCCTTATGGCTATGTTTGATTATATGCTGTTTTGATGTCTAAGTTAGTCACTTTCACCTCTTTTGAGTTCAGCTCTTTTGCCCATGTTTGGACGAAGGCTGTAATGATCTTGGAGCAGTGTGGCCTTGCAGAACACAAAGTTGAACATTGATGATTCGATTATTGTTGAGAACGTGCCACTTAATGATGGTCAGCGTCCCAGGTTCAATCCCGGCTCTGGGTCACTGTCTGTGTGGAGTTTGCACATTCTCCCAGTGTTTGCATGGGTTTCGCCCCCACAACCTAAAGATGTGCAAGGTAGGTGGATTGAACACACTAAATTGCCCCTCAATTGGAAAAAAATTATAAAAAATGTATTTTTAAAAATGGTCAGCAACACCTTCCGTCACTTTTCTGATGATGGATTGGCCTGATGGGGCTGTGTTGTTTGGATTGGATTTGTCCTGTTTTGTGTGGACAGTTTTCCACATTGGGAAGATGCCAGTGACAGCTGTATTCTAACAGCTTAGTTAGGGGCATGGCTAGTTCTGGAGATCCAAGTGTTTCGGTACGGCCGCTGGGATATTGTCAAGGTCTATCGTTGCATCTGTTTTTTTTTGGTATTTCTTGATATCACGCAGGCTGAAATTAATTGTTCGAAGACTGCCAGCTGTGATTCTGGTGACTTCAGAAGGAAGCAGAAGTGGATCATCCACTAGGCACTTCAGCCTCTTTTCCCTACTGTGCTGGGCACATCGTGGAGGATGAGAGTATTGTGGATAGTTAGTTTAATTGTATATCGCTCTATTCACGACTGGATGTGGCATGACTGCAGAGATGTGATCTAATCTATTGGTTGTGGGATCACTTAAAACTATTTATTGCGTTCACCGTTTAAAGTTTAGCATGTAGTCCTATTTTATCAGTTTCACCAAGTTGGCACTTCATTTTTAGGTGTACTTAATATTTCCCCAGCAGCTCTCCTGCATTCCTGATTGTACTCCCCTTCTCCCCTTCTGATATTATGATAAAGAGAAGTTCATAGATGTACATGGTTGAACCTAGAACGCTACCTTGAAGAAATCTGCAGTGATGTCCTGGGGCTAAGATGATTGGCATTCTTCTTCCTTTGTGCTAGGTATGACTCCAAGCAGTGGCAAGGTTTTCTCTGATTCCCATTGCCTTCAATATTCAGGCTCATTGATGCCACACCTGGTCAAATGTTGTGTTGAGATGTGCGCTTGTTATGAAGTGTGAGTATAATGAGAGAGCTTTTTAAAAAAATATGTATTTTATTGAAGTTTTTCAAACAAAGATTTTCCATTTTTACAACTTAATAAAGGAATATACATTAAACGTTATTTAAATAATATATTAAACTAACAACAGATGGAAAAAGAAATAAACAAAAAGCAAATATCAACAACTAACTAAGAAAAAGCAAGAACACGGAATAATCCTCCCTCCCCCCTGGGTTGCTGCTACTGTCTTTTCTGTTTTTCCATTATCGTTCCGTGAGATAGTCCAGGAACGGTTGCCACCGCCTGGTGAACCCCTGAGCCGATCCTCTTAACGCATATTTTATTCGTTCCAGTCTTATGAACCCTGCCATGTCGTTTATCCAGGACTCCACGCCCGGGGGCTTCGCTTCTTTCCACATAAGTAGAATCCTTCGCTGGGCTACTAGGGACGCAAAAGCCAAGACATCGGCCTCTTTCGCCTCCTGCACTCCCGGCTCTTCTGCAACCCCAAATATAGCCAACCTCCAGCTTGGTTTGACCCGGACCCCCACCACCTTTGAGATCACTCTTGCCACACCCTCCCAGAACTCATGCAGTGCCGGACACGACCAGAACATGCGAGTGTGGTTCACCGAGCTTCCCGAGCACCTTCCACACCTGTCCTCCACCCCAAAAAACCTGCTCAGTCTTGCTCCCATCATATGCTCTCTGTGTAGAACCTTAAATTGAATCAGGCTAAGCCTGGCACACGAGGATGAGGAATTTACCCTACTTAGGGCATCTGCCCACAGCCCCTCCTCAATCTCTTCCCCCAGCTCCTCTTCCCATTTTCCCTTCAGCTCCTCTACCATCGCCTCCCCCTCGTCTCTCAACTCCCTGTATATTTCGGACACTTTACCTTCTCCAACCCATGCCCCTGAAATCACTCTATCCTGGACCCCTTGCATCGGGAGCCGCGGATATTCCCTCACCTGTTGCCTCGTAAATGCCCTCACTTGCATGTATTGGAAAGCATTCCCTGGTGGCAACTTATGTTTTTCTTCCAATGCTCCCAAACTCGCAAACGTCCCGTCCACAAACAGGTCCTTCAGCTTCCTAATTCCTGCTCGCTGCCACCATTGAAATCCCCCATCTATCCTCCCCGGGACGAACCTGTGGTTATTCCTTATCGGGGACCACACCGAGGCACTCGTCACTCCCCTATGTCATCTCCACTGCCCCCAGATCTTTAAGGTCGCCACCACCACTGGGTTTGTGGTGTACCTTTTCGGGGAGAACGGTAGTGGCGCTGTCGCCAGCGCTTTTAGGCTCGTTCCCTTACAGGATGCCGTCTCCAACCTTTTCCACGCCGCACCTTCTTCTTCCCTCATCCACTTACAGACCATCGACACATTGGCGGCCCAATAGTAGTCACTCAGACTCGGCAGTGCCAATCCCCCTCTGTCCCTACTGCGCTGCAGGAACCCCCTCTTTACCCTCGGGGTCTTTCCCGCCCACGCAAAGCTCCTAATGCTCCTGTCTATTTTTTTGAAGAAGGCCTTTGTAATCAGGATGGGGAGGCACTGAAACACGAAAAGAAACCTCGGGAGGACCACAATTTTAACCGCCTGTACTCTGCCCGCCAATGACAGGGGCACCATATCCCACCTCTTAAAGTCCTCTACCAATCGCGTCAGGTTAAGTTTATGTAGGGTTCCCCAGTTCCTGGCCACCTGAATCCCCAGGTATCGAAAATTCCTTGCTACTCTCCTCAGCGGCAGAGTATCTATCCCCCTGCCCTGTTCCCCGGGGTGCATCACAAAAAGTTCGCTCTTTCCCATGTTTAATTTGTATCCCGAGAACTCTCCAAACTCCCTGAGTATCTGCATTAACTCTGGCATCCCCTCTACCGGGTCCGCCACATATAGCAGCAAATCGTCTGCATATAGTGACACTCGATGTTCCTCTCCCCCTCTAAGCACCCCCCTCCACTTCATCGAGTCCCTCAGCGCTATGGCCAATGGTTCAATTGCCAACGCGAACAGTAACGGGGACAGGGGGCACCCTTGTCTTGTACCCCTATGTAATCGAAAGTATCCCGATCTTTGCCTGTTTGTAACGACGCTTGCCACCGGGGCCGCGTACAAGAGTCTAACCCATCTGATGAACCCAAATCTCTTCAGCACCTCCCACAGATAGTCCCACTCCACCCTATCGAATGCCTTCTCTGCATCCATCGCCACCACTATCTCTGCCTCCCCCTCCGGTGGGGGCATCATCATCACCCCCAGCAACCTTCGTACATTGGCATTCAATTGTCTCCCCTTAACAAACCCTGTCTGGTCGTCATGTACCACCCCTGGGACACAATCCTCTATCCTTGTCCCCATCACTTTGGCCAGCAGTTTGGCATCTACGTTTAGGAGGGAGATGGGCCTGTATGACCCGCACTGCAGCGGGTCTTTGTCTCGTTTCAGAATTAGCGATATCGTCGCCTCCGACATTGTCGGGGGTAATGTCCCCCTTTCCTTAGCCTCATTAAAGGTTCTCGCCAGAAGTGGGGCCAACAGGTCCATATATTCCCTATAAAATTCCACCGGGAACCCATCTGGTCCCGGTGCCATCCCTGCTTGCATGCTCCCAATTCCTTTGATCACCTCATCCACCTCAATCTGCGCCCTCAGACCTGCCACCTCCTGCCCCTCCACCCTCGGGAACTCTAGCTGGTCCAAAAAGTGTCTCATTCCCTCTTTCCCCTCCGGGGGTTGGGACTTGTACAGCCTCTCATAGAATGTCTTGAACACCTCATTCACTTTCCCTGCTCTCTGCTCCATCTTTCCCGTTTCGTCCCTAACTCCACCAATCTCTCTCGCCGCCCCCCCTCTTCCGAAGTTGTTGGGCCAGCAGCCGGCTCGCCTTTTCCCCATATTCATATTGTATCCCCTGTGTCTTCCTCCACTGTGTCTCTGCCTTTCCTGTGGTCAACAGGTCAAACTCCGTCTGTAATCTTCGTCTTTCCCTGTATAGCCCTTCGTCTGGGGCCTCCACATACTATCCACCCTCAAAATTTCCCCTACTAATCTCTCTCTTTCTTTACCCTCTTGTTTCCCCTTGTGGGCTCTGATGGAAATCAGCTCTCCTCTAACCACCGCCTTCAGCGCTTCCCATACTACTGCCACCTGGACCTCCCCATCGTCATTGACCTCCAGGTTTCTTTCGATACATCCCCTCACCCTTCCGCATACCCCCTCGCCCACCAGCAGTCCCATGTCTAATCGCTAGAGTGGGCGCTGGTCCCTTTCCTCTCCTAGTTCCAGCTCCACCCAATGCGGGCCGTGATCTGAAACGGCTATGGCCGAGTACTCTGTTCCTGCCACTTTCGGGATCAGTGCCCTTCCCAAAACAAAAAAGTCTATCCGGGAATATACCTTGTGGACGTGGGAGAAAAAGGAAAACTCTTTACCCATCGGTCTGGCAAATCTCCACGGATCTACTCCCCCCATTTGCTCCATGAACCCCTCAAGCACCTTGGCCGCTGCCGGCCTTCTCCCGGTCCTGGATCTGGACCGGTCCAGCCCTGGGTCAAGCACTGCGTTAAAGTCCCTCACATTAACAAGTTTCCCACCTCCAGGTCTGGGATACATCCCAGCATTCGCTTCATGAATCCCGCGTCATCCCAGTTCGGGGCATATACGTTCACCAGCACAACCGCCTCACCCTGCAATCTGCCACTCACCATCATATACCTGCCCCCACTATCCACCACTATGGTCTTAGCCTCGAACGATACACGTTTCCCCACCAGTATTGCCACCCCTCTGTTTTTCACGTCCAACCCTGAGTGGAATACCTGTCCCACCCATCCTTTCCTTAGTCTAACCTGATCCGCCAACTTCAGGTTCGTCTCCTGGAGCATAACTACGTCCGCCTTCAGTCTCTTTAAGTGCGCAAACACCCTTGCCCTCTTAATCGGCCCATTTAAACCTCTCACATTCCACGTGATCAGCCGGGTTGGGGGGCCATTTACCCCCCCACCCCTCGTCGACTAGCCATCTCCTTTTTTAAACCATCTCCTCACCCAGGTTTCACGCACCCGTCTGTCCCCCAGACGGCGCCCTCCCGTCCCGACCACCTTGTCTCGTATCAGCTCCCCCTTACTCTCAGCAGCAGCAACCCAGTTAATCCCCCCCCCCCCCCCCTCCCTAGATCCCCCTCTAGCTTGATTACTCCCCCCATATTGCTTCCGGAAGTCAGCTAACTCTGGCTGACCTCGGCTTCCCCCGTTCATCCTTTGACCTCCCTGCGTGCGAGGCTCCCTTCCTTCCTGCGCCCTTTTTCCCGCCATAGTTTTCATAGCGCGGGAAAATACCCGCGCCTTCCTCTCGGCCCTGCCCCTAATGGCGCAGTTCCCTCATTCCCCTTTCCTGTCCCCTTTTCCACCGGCGCCCACATTTCTTCATGTCCCCCACATTGGGGGGAGAAAAATTCCCCGTCCAACATTATTATACATTAGCCCTCCCCTCTCCCCAGTTTACATTTCTGTGCCACCACCTCGCTACCCCTCTCCGGGCAATTTCTCAAGTCTAGTCCAATTTCTCTTCCTGAATAAATGTCCATGCCGCCTCCGCCGTCTTGAAGTAGTGGTGTTTGCCCTGATGTGTGACCCACAATCTCGCCGGCTGCAGCATCCCAAATTTGACTTTCTTCCTATGGAGCACCGCCTTGGCCCGGTTGAAACTCGCCCTCCTTCTCGCCACCTCCGCACTCCAGTCTTGATACACGCGTATCACCGCGTTGTCCCACTTGCTACTCCGTGTCTTCTTAGCCCAGTTCAGGATCATCTCCCTGTCCCTGTAGCGATGGAACTTCACCACTATTGCTCTTGGTGTTTCCCCTGCCTTTGGTCTTCTCACGAGGACCCAGTACGCTCCCTCCACTTCCAGGGGGCCCGTTGGGGCCTCAGCTCCCATTAGAGTATGGAGCATCGTACTCACATACGCCCCAGCATCAGCTCCCTCTGTTCCTTTGGGGAGACCTAAAATCCGTAGGTTCTTCCTCCTCGAGCTGTTCTCCAGGGCTTCCAGCCTTTCTATGCACCTTTGTGTAGTGCCTCGTGCGTCTCCGTTTTTACCACCAGGCCCTGTATCTCGTCTTCGTTCTCGGCTGCCTTTGCCTTCACTCCACAGAGCTCCATCGCCTGGACCTTTTGTGTTTCCTTTAGTCCCTCGATTGCCAGTAACATCGGCGCCAGCACCTCCTTCTTGAGCTCCTCCACACATCGTCGGAGGAACCCCTGCTGTTCCGGGCCCCATACCATCTGGGCACCCTCGGCCGCCATCTTGCTTCTCCCTTCTCTTCTCTGCCGCTGCTCCAAAGTATCCTCCGCAATCTGGCCACTACTGTCGCTCCTTTCCATCCCCACCCGGGGGGGACTCCTTCCTTTGTCACCTCACACTGGGTTTGGCCGCAAAAAATTTCCGTTGGGGCTCCCGATAAGAGCCCAAAAATCCGTTGAAACGGGAGGTGCCGAAAGGTGCGGCTTAGCTGGTCATCGCCGCAGCCGGACGTCATATAATGAGAAAGCTAAAGGTCAGATGCAAAATCTTGATTTTTAACTGTCAAGGCCATTACATAGCAACTACTTCAACCCCATTTTCTTCCCCCAGAATATTTTTATTTGCATTATTTATCTTTGCAGATTTGATTTCCTCCTGTTTGCTTTATTTGGTGAATTAATTGCAAAAATGCTGTAACTGTATTCATGTTTAAAAGGCAGTTGCTCTGTGGGTGTCCTGCTGACTAAATGCACAGCGGATGTATTTATGCACACATACTGTGTTTAATCCATGGCCTACACCGAGTTAGCTGATCTCACAAGCGAGACAGCTTTCCTTACATGCCGAAGCATTGGAGGTGGCTAAATCAGCTATGAAAACCTGCTAGACGTTGGCAAGCTTCTGGAAGCATGTCCAACATGCATGAAATTGGTGTTGTGGGGGGGGGGGGGGAGGAATGAAAATTGAGGTGAGAAAAAAATTAGGTTAATGAAATGAGTCTTAAGCCCAATTAGTAAATTCAGCTGTAGATATGGCATTGAGCATCCATTTCTCCATCAGATATATGGATGTGGTTGGTCAGAAGACCACAATCAAGGGATGCAAGGGGAAATTGAAATATTAAGAGTGACATATGTATGAACATTTTGCAGAGTTGTAAATCTAAAAGCACCGTTCAGTTTTTATTTTGTCTTGGGTTGCAATTGCTTGACATGCAATCGTGTTCACATCCTTTTAAGATCCGTGGGAGCTGTCAAAAGTATGGTCTAGCTGAGTTTCCCAGAATAGCCAGCGTGGTTTGAAGACGGCAGCAATTTTTTAAGGCTTTAGAATTATTACAGTACGGTAGGTGCAAGGTAAAATGTGGACTTCAAAATTAACCAATGAAGTTTATCCCTGTGGCCCATTAGACTTGTGACAGCAACACACACTTGTGGGAAATCAAGGTAAAGATCAAGGTTTGTGGAATATTACCTACACTGAAAAGAAAAGGCAAAAATCTTCAAATCAATAGTAAGGTGACCTCTAACGTGGGGTTCTGAAAATTTGTTAGCCATTCCAACTATTCATGTTTTCATGTTGTGTTCCAACCTTGTGTCAGCATGTTGGTGTTTCTTGCCAAAATGCATCATGGATTGGAACGTCCAAGATTTTTCCATGAACCCATTAACTGTCCTGTACATTTCCTGTTGGTAGACTAGTTAGCCAAGTATGTCTCGGCTGTAAGTGACTTAGACGGATCATAACCATTTGCACCTTGGTATTTCTTGTTTCCTAAAGTCACATTTTCCTTTTTTATTTGTATCATTTCCATCTCTTTACCGTTTTGTAGTCATTTTAGCATCACTTTTCGCGGAGTGGCAAAGCAGGGACTCGTTTTACTTTCAACTGTATGTGTTGATGTTATAACCCCAGCCTACAATGAGGGGCCATAGGGAGGCAGTGGCATAGTGGTCTTGACACTGGACTAGTAATCCAGAGACTCCGAGCCATTCTCTGGGGACCCGGGTTCGAATCCCGCCATGGCAGATGGTGAAATTTGGATTCAATAAAAAATATCTGGAATTAGTCAAAAGTCTAAAGATGACCATGAAATTGTTGTCGATTGTCGTAAAATCCCATCTGGTTTACTTTTGTCCTTTAGGGAAGGAAATCTGTTGTCCTTACTTGGTCTGGCCTACATGTGACTCCATGTCCACAGCAATGTGTTTGACTCTTAATTGTCCTCGGGGCAGGTGGCACGGTGGTGCAGTGATTAGCACTGCTCCCTCATGGCGCTGAGGACCCGGGTTTGATCTCGGGTCACTGTCCATGTGGAGTTTGCATATTCTCCCAATGCCTGCGTGGATCTCACCCCCACAACCCAAAGACGTGCAGGGTAGGTGGATTGGCCATGCTATATTGCCTTTTAATTGGACAGATAAAAAAAGTATGCCCTCCGGGATGGGCAATGCTAGTATCCATAAGACAGAAGACATAGGAGCAGAATATCATGGCTGGTATTTTTCTTATCCCCATGAAATGAAATGAAATGAAAATCGCTTATTGTCACAAGTAGGCTTCAAATGAAGTTACTGTGAAAAGCCCCTAGTCGCCACATTCTGGCGCCTGTTCGGGGAGGCTGGTACGGGAATTGAACCATGCTGCTGGCCTGCCTTGGTTTGCTTTCAAAGCCAGCGATTTAGCCAGCCCCTAGGCATTCTCCTGCCTTCTCCCAAAACCCGTGATCCCCTTATTAATCAAGAACCTATCGATCTTTGTCTTAAAGACACTCGGTGATTTGGCCTCCATAGCCTTCTGCGGCAAAGAGTTCCACAGATTCACCACCCTCTGGGTGAAGAAATTCCTCTTCATCTCTGTCTTGAAGGATCATCCCTTTAGCCTGAGATTGTGTCCTCTGGTTCTAGTTTTTCCTATATCCTCTCCACGTCCACTCTATCCATGCCTTGTAGTATCCTGCAAGTTTCAATAAAATCCCCCCTCATCCTTCTAAACTCCAACGAGTACAGACCCAGAGTTCTCTACCGTTCCTCATACGACAAGCTTTTAATTCCAGGGACCATTCTTGTGAACCTCCCCTGGACCCTTTCCAAGGCCAGCACATCCTTCCTTAGATACGGGACCTAAAACTGCTCACAATACTCCAAATGGGGTCTGACCAGAGCCTTATACAGCCTCAGAAGTATGTCCCTGCTCTTATATTCTAGCCCTCTCGACATGAATGTTGACATTGCATTTGCCTTCCCAACTGCACCTGCACGTTAACCTTACGAGAATCGTAAACAAGGATTCCCAAATCCTTTTGTGCTTCTGATTTCCTAAGCATTTACCCATTTAGAAAATAGTCTATGCCTCCATTCCTCCTTCCAAAGTGCATAACCTCATACTTTTCCACATTGTATTCCATCTGCCACTTCTTTGCCCACTCTCCTAGCCTGTCCAAATCCTTCTGTAGCCCGCCTGCTTCCTCAATATTACCTGTCCCTCCACAGATCTTTGTATCATCTGCAAATTTAGCAACAGTGCCTAATCAATATTGTGAAAAGGTGTGGTTTCAGCACAGACCCCTGAGGCACACCGCTAGTCACCGGCTGCCATCCTGAAAAAGACTCCATTATCCCCACTCTCTACCTTCTGCCATTTAACCAATCCTCTATCCATGCCAGGATCTTGCTCTTAACTTATTTAACAGTCTCCCATGAGGCACCCTGAACAAATTTTTAAAAAATGTTTGTACACTAGATTATAATATAATATTGTTTCAATTTTTCCTTTTGGAAGACTGGCAAACAAAAGTACAAAGTATTGCAAAGGCATATTGGGAAAACAAATCACGAGTTCATGGTTTTAATTTTGAAAGAACAATAAAATATAGACAAGGTACTTTTATTTTGGATTGGCAATTTAAAATAAACCATGACTTGATTCAACAAAATTTTTATTAAAATTTATTCAGAATGAAGTGCCTGCTGAGGAAAGTTTGGGTGAGGCTTTAAGAAGTGTAATCAGTAATCCATTGTCTATAATGTGGGAAGGTATATCAAAGAGTGCACCAAAAAGTAATTTATGGCAGGGGAGGATTCTGCCAGAGCTAATTCTCTTCTCTTGCAAATGATCTGAATAAAAACCCCTTTGATGCTCCTATCTTTCTAAAAGATCCATGATCAGCCATCCCCAGTAAATGTCTTGATCAGATCCTGTAGAAAACTGTCATGTGCCTTTGCATGTCCAGCATTGACAGAACTTTTCATAACCTCCGGGTTGGTTTAAAAACAAAACTACACAATATTTTGATTGCTTGTACCCTTATTGTTTTGACTTTGGAAGGTGATAGAATAAGCACTTCACTATACTGTAGTTTGGACAATAAACTGCTCAAAAGATTTATTAACCAGTAAAAAGACAAGTGTGTGTGCTTGTATTCGTTACAGGCCTAAATATGCCTGCTTGGAAAATAAGAAAATAGTGCCTCTAACTGGACTAGATGCAAAGTTCCTTCGTGTTAACCTTGTTTTTTGTTTTGAAGTTTGCTCACTGGTTTATTTTATTTCCTGTTTTCAGACAATTAAATTTGAATAGGTTTGATAGAAAGTGAGATGAACAAAATATAAATATATCTTAAACTCTGCCTATCAAACAATGGGATTGACACTGCCTGTCATTTATAGCTCAAATGTTGTTTGCCACTTATCAGCCCAAGCTTGAATGTTGTCCAGGTCTTGCTGCATGTGGGCATGGACTGATTCAGTATCTGAGGAGTTGCAAATACCACACAATGATCAGTGAACATCCCCACTTCTGACCTTTTAAGAATGGAGGGAAGGTAATGAAGTAGTTGATGCTGGTTTGACCTAGAGTACTGCCCTGAGGATCTCCTGGGACTGAGATTATTGGCCTTCAACCACAACCACCTTGCTTTGTGCTAGGTATTACTCTAGCCAGTGAGAAATTTCCTCCTCTCCATTTCCATGGATTCCCACTGATTTTAATTTTGCTAGGGCTTCTATGTTTGGTCAAATACTGCCTTAATGATAAGCTTTCATCTTGCCTCATGTTCAGCTTGATGTTTTGAGCAGATCTCTAATGAAGCCTGGAGCCAAGTGTTGCTGGCAGAGCCAAAACTCAGCATTGTAAAGTAAAAGTACAGCTTCTTTCAATATGCTGGTTAAAAGAAGACTGATGATGGAAAGTTATCTGGATTGGCTTTTTTCTTTTTGTGAATAGAATATACATTATCGGGTAGCTACTGGTATTGGAGCCACACTGGAGCAGATTGTCTAGAGGCATGGATATTTCTGGAACACCAGTCTTCACTACAGTTGAGATGTTGTCGGAGGACTGTGCTGTTCGCTGTGTCCAGTGTGTTTAGCAGTTTATTGATGTTGTGTCGAGTGAATCAAATTAGCTGAAAATTGGAATCTTTTATGGTGGGACCTCTGGAGGAGGTTGAAATGGAGCACTCCTTGGCATTTCTGGTTAAAGATGGTTGCCTAGTCTTTCACCCAATGTGTACCATGGCACCTGAGCCAGCATATTGATACATTATAGGTAAACGGCAATTTTGTCACTGCTGTAATTGCGTTTTCTATAATTGTGGTTTCCACATATCGTAAATTTATATTTCAGTCTATTTTGAGCTAATGGCTTTTGCTGAGCTCTTTATTCCTTTCCGGTTTACAAGATGGGCATTTTTAAGTTACAGGAGGCAGGAGAGTCTAAAACCTCTGTTTTGCTGTTCTGTGATTAAACAGATTAGAACCAGCAACAGGAATTAATTCCAGGCATTTGAATAAAGACCATGTTAATGGATTGTCAGATCCTTGTTTTTAGGTCCACCCATGTTATTTGTTAAATGGTAGTGATATGACTCCATTAATTGAACCTAATAGAAATTTGTTTATATGTACTTGCCCCTCTTACCTCCTGAATTGTATTGATAATAAATGTTGCCTAGCTATTGCAAGTATTTTCATAATCTCTAAGGTGCGTGTTGACAAAGCTTTTGACCCTTAATGGCAGAGTGCCAGTCACATCAATAATTGCCAGTGAACAGCAAACAGCACGAGGTGCAAGCGCTGAGGTTATGGAGTTCCTTGTAAACAGTTGGTAGCAATTATCAGTTCTGTACAAAATATATTATAATATAAGCACACTTCTTGAGGCTCCTACCCTTTTGTATGAACAAGAATAAATTTGCAGTTGAGATGTTGCTGGCTAAATTAGTCTGCATTGTTCTTTTAAAAATAAATGCATTTGGAAATCTGTAAAATTGAAATGTTAAATAAATAATTCTGCATCAAAATGAAAGAAAGGCAATGTAATGTTTCTGGTGGGGCCTTTCATAACGAGCATGGTCAGGCAGTTCCACTCACTATCTTACCAAAACACGCAGGAGTTAGAGTTGAAATCAAAGAGTAAAACTTGCAATTCAGGAACTGGGGGAATCATCAGTCCTTTCACTGAGTGTGATCAACACCTGTTAAAGCAGTGGAGGCAAAAACTTATTGAATCATGAGTTTCTATGTGCAAATGAGCATGGTGTCTCTTGTTTTAATACAGAACAAAAACTAGTGCGCCAAAAGTTGAATGTGATGAAGATCACAATATGATGATTGGCTGACTTCTGTAGATAAGCTTGTATTTTCAGCAGCTGAAAGAATTCTGTAGAACTTCATTGTTGTCTTGCTGAGGAACTCTTGCACTGTTGCAAAATGAACAGCTACAATTCCACTGGATGCAATTAAAATTGCTAGTCTTAGTATTGACTGGGTGGGGGTGAAGGGTTGATTACATGTGATTACGGTGTTTGATGTTTAAAACTTTTTTTGTATAGGCTATGAAAGGCCATGCTTGGTGTGCTTTTACTATGCATAGTGAAAATGAAATGGGAAAAATGGATGGACAGAGCTATGTCTGTTCAATCTGCCCATCTGAAAATAATTATTTCCTGGATGTGCTGACTCCAAATAATGGCTGATGCTGAAGGCAAGTTTATGAAGAGCTGACCAAAGAGGCATTATAATATTGTATTCGAAAAACACTTCAAGACATACTATTTTTCAGCTAAATTGGAAGACTGTATTCACAGGCTAAGGCAGTGATTCCCAAACCTTTTCCCGCTGTGAACCCATTTGGAAGCTTGAAAATTGCTGTGACTCCAGGGTGAAAGCCAATCTTTTTTTTATTTGCAGGGTGGAGGGGAGAACAGCTGTGAGAATGGTGGTGGGGGTTGGGTATGGGAAGGGCAGGTCAGGTGTGCACGATAGTGAAGTGGGGAGAGATTTGTGAGAGCGTTTAAACTGTAGGGTTTTTAACACCACTTCCACTGGTTTATTTGGAGCAGGAATCATGCCCATCAGTTCAGCCGTGTCCACCATTTTAAAAGCGAGGATTTAAAGGGACCTTACCGCTGTTAGCATTCAGTCTGAGTTCCACAGAACCCATTGTTGCCGCAGCACGTGACCCCATTAGAGGTCATGAACCATAATTTGGAGAGCCCAGGGCGAAGGAACTAACAAATAGATCCATGTCCATGGACATTAAAGGTTGAAACCCAAATTCCAGTTGGAGTTAGATAATGCTATAATCGACTTTCAGCTTATAAATAGCAATTGAATCGAGATTAGATACAGCCTTGAGCTTGCGCTTTAACTCCACACAAAAATGAAATAGTATTTTATACTATTGACAGCTGACTGGATTCATTATGTCCTTTATCCCCTTAAGCAAGCAGTGCAATCCTTAACCAGGTTCTATTTTGCAGTTGGTGATTGAATTTACTGCTTGCTTTTATACTGTGTTTTACTATATAAAAAGAAATGTTGATAATTCATTTTATAATTATCTAATTGTAAGATTTCTCTAATAATAAGAGGTTTGTAACAGCACATTTACTGTGGCTACACTTGAGCAATTGACTTGTTGCATAATATATCAATTAACGTTTGTGAGGTTCTTTCATCTTGCGCAAGTCAATGAAGTAGAGTTAATTCTGCAGTTCGATATAGAGAAATCCCTAGTTCGGCCCACTGGTGTGTTAATTGAACTCTGCTAAGGCAGCATGTATGTGCATTACACTTTTTTAAGAATCCCTACTTTAGGGAGAAAAAGTGTTCCTACACCTAATCTCATTCCAACAACCCCTCACTGGAGGTGCATATTTGTGAATAGTAGTTGAGGGGATCTGGCTTGCAGTTATGCTACCTGCTAGCAATAACTTGCCCTCACATGGTTGGGTGTACATGAATAAAATACTATTCAGGCATTGAGTGGCAGCTAGTCCAATTTAGATTTGTAAGAAATTGGTAGAAAAGGGAGGAGATTTCTTTGAATATATTTGCACAATGTGGGGAGAAAGCATTGAAACTGGATGTTGGCCAGGCACCTTTAGTTGATTTTTTAAAATTTCACTTTGTATCACTGCCATCTTCATTGAAGAACAATTGTCTTCCCCGCTGTTTTCAGAATAGACTTGTTTTATCTTAAGCATTTTTATAACTTTTCAATGCTGAATACTTGATGCAGAATTGAATGTTTAGAGCTTTTGCTAAGTAATTTAACTTTTATCCCTTTTGTTTCTTCACTAATTTTGTCATCTCCCAATCTTGTATCTTCTCCTGAAGCTGCTGAATATGGGAGGGAATAAGCCCAGAGATATGATCTACTCCTGTAGGCGTTAAAAACAAAGAAACTGTAAAGTATCCTGAGCAAGTAAAGGATGATGTAAAATTTAATTTTTGACTTTGCACTGGAGGAAACAAAATATTAGGAGATGTCTTGTCACTGAGAGAGTGCCTGTTTTGGAGAAATCTCACTTGGGTTTTAATAAAATGTAATGGTAATATTGCTCTGTGAAATAATTAACCTTTCTGTTGGTCCCTATTATTTTTGTATTGCTTTATTTATTCTCCCATTTTGGTTCCTTCATCTGTCTCCATGTACATGTAATCTACTATTACATGTAGAACATAGCAAAACTAAAACTGCTTGCTCTGAGTGGTAATGAATATTTTCTGTTTTACAAAGGAGCATGGAAATGTCCACCTGCATTCAGCATGAAACTGAGATGCAAATTGCACTTTAGTAACTCTGATTGTAATATCTTTGCAGGTCAAAATAGATTGTGTGCTGCATAGAGTTCAAGCACCCAACTGAACTAGTTTATACTGGTTTGCTTATATACATTGTTGCTCTTATTAGCCTTAGTTTTGTTAGCTCTGATTATGTCACCTTTTCTCACGAGTCGCCAGGTATCTTTCTGATACCGCCACGTGGTTCAAGCTCGAGTTATGATTAATAAGACAGCACACCGCTTAGTAAGATTGAAATCAACGGTCATTTATTATGTACAGCAATAAATACTTGCACAATAATCCTACTTTCTATATCACTACCTACCACTACTGGCCAATATTTAACTTTTGGGGATGGCCCACCAGGTCAGGGAAATGAATGGCTTATCGAATTGGGTCTGGCCTGCGGGATTCAAAAGGCTGATACGGGTCGATGGCTAGGAGTCTCTATCGGGTAGCGATCGCTGGAGTCAAACTTACGGTTTCTGGTCGAGGTTCTTGCGAAGGTTGTGGGCAGGAGAAGAAGGGAGAGAAGGGTCGATCTGAACTTAGCCCCTCAATTTATAGGGCCCAGAGGCTTCCCGCCTCTCGGGGCGGACTTTGACCCTGAGTCCCAAGTGATTGGACTTGTTCCCAATCACTGGGTTCGATATGCTCCAATACTGGGGCGATTCCTGGATCGGGGGATCTTTGTCTCGGCCACTGCTGGCGCCGAGAGGTCTGGCCCGGCATTCAATTGCTAATATGTTGCAATTGTTCCCGGGGATAGCTGATTAGACTGCAGATGTCTGTGTTGATGTGCTGCTAATGGTCACAGGTATCGATCTGGGCCGACTTCCCCAGAGCCGAATATGCTATTCTGTCTGCAGCTGTCCGTTTGTGCCCTGTTGGCTGCTTTTCCCATCAGCCTTTTCGGTTAGCCATTTTATATCGGGTTTTGGCCAAATTGATCGGGGATCAGCCATTTTAGGTGGCTACAACATACACAAATTACCACATGCGGGTGCCATTTCACTCCCCCCTCCCTCAATTCAAAAGTTTGTGTTCAAATTCCCTACAACTTACACATTTATTGTTTTTTCATTTAAGTACATATATAACTTATCCATTGGTTTCATATTCCTAAAAGGATATTGCCTTTCTTTCAAAATATGATCTTGGCCCCGTCTGAGGAGAAGCTTTTTAAATTCTATTTCTAATCAGGGCACTTGTTTTTGGTCAGGACATTGCCGTGGGGAATGAACCAGGGAATAGCTGTCCCCTAAATCTTTGCTGATGAAAAAGGCACAATGCATGGACATGTTCTTTCTGTTTGCATTTGTGTAGCTTCTAGCACATGTAAATTAACCACACTGAGAGCCTGACTGGTTATCTTAAATTGGTTGTTGGTGTAATTCTCAGCACAATTGGGATTGTTTGGCAAGCGTTGTCCAATCGTGGAATCAAAGCTAATGTTGGACATGTTCTGAGTTTTGCACGCATGGGCTGGTTGGGCACGACAATAATGTCTTTTGTGTATGGCGAAAGAGGCTGATCTGATCCTCCAGTTATTGGGGCATATGCCTAAATACCTGGCATCCATCTTCTCTTTATTCTGCACAACATGGATTGGCTAAATGATTGAATGAATTGCTACAACCTTGTTCTGAGCAAGTCTTCTGCATACACCACAATGAAGAATTCCTTTACCTTTGCCCTCTTCACGTATTTATTGCAATGCCGTGTCCATGCGCTTCTTTGACAGTGCTCACCTATTTGCTAATGTACCGGTCAAGGAAGTGATAGAAATTTGCATCATGGCAATCTAGAAGCACTGCTTTTATCTGAATCAGTATAAACTTATGAATTTGGGAATTTGCACAGTTGAGTTAAGCTCTGACAACAATGTGTATGCCCAAATAGATGGTGTTGCCATGGGATCTCTGTAGTCCCAGCTCTTGCCAACATCATTTCCATAAGAAACATGTCTTCGATTGAATGAGCTCTAACCTCCTACCACTCTCATATTTCTGATAAGCAGATGATACGTTTGCTTTATCTGAGTTTGCAGCGCTATGTAATAATTTCTTTAGACACCTTCGCGGGCTTTATCCAGTTCTCAAATTTGCCTTTTAAATAGAGCCAATCAGCATCCACTTCTTGTCATGGGAGTGTCCCTTTAAGAAATGTTTTTGTTTTATCACGTGGCTTCAGTGATGTCATTGTGTGGGTGGAGCTGGGCTGTGGCTCTGAGTTTTGGACTGGGTTGAACTGCACAGGTTGAAAGAAGTGTCTCTCTTCATTTATTTCCAGACTGCTTGGTAACTTAAAAGAGATAATTGCTTTCTGGCAGAAATTCAAATCTGCTTCTTGAAAAGGAGAACAGAGTATCAATAACAAGTCTTATACCAGTGAGAATGCTGTGTGCTGGACCACGTCTTTGAACAGGGATTTCTGGTTTTATTTGCATTTTGTTATTGAATTGCAACAGTTGAGGGGGAATTCATTAAGGGTTATACATAGATTACTGTAACTGTGTGGGGTCTTTATGTTTGTAATTGATAATTTTTGCGGTGTGTGTTTATACAAATGTTAGCTAAATTATTAGAATAAAGCTTGTTTTTTTTATTAAAAGCGCTTGAGATGGTTGAATAACACCTGAAAGGCAGGCTCTTGTGCACATCCCAGCCAAATTCAACAGTTATAGGTCAGGTGAACTTACTTTGAGTTTTCTAAACCCTGGCCCATAAAATTCTCATCCAGTATAAGTTGTTCCCTTTGAGATTTGGTATTGTGAATCTGTCATGATGAGTGCAAGACCGAAAGCTTCAACAACATTGTGACTTTTTTGCTTTAGAAAGTGATACTCCGGTTAACTTTTCATAGAATTTACAGTGCAGAAGGAGGCCATTCGGCCCTTGGAAAGAGCACCCCACTTAAGCCCACCCTCTCCCCGTAACCCCACCCAACCTTTTTAGATATTATGGGCAATTTATCATGGTCAATCCATCTAACCTGCACATCTTTGGGAGGAAACCGGAGGAAACCCACGGACATACAGGGAAAACTCCGCACAGACAGTGACCCAAGCCGGGAATCAAACCTAGAACCCTGGAGCTGTAAAGCAATGGTGCTAACCACTGTGCTAGCATGCTTCCCACTACCGTGCTGTACTACCAAGCCACAGCTTTTAATGTCTTGTCACACTTCCTGGTTTAATTCTTCAGAACACCTGGTCTCAAGAGTAGATTCTGTATTTTGAATTTACCATAATAATTCACCAGGCCACCCAAAATCTTGAGCTCAGAGATACTGAGGGTGTGCCACATTCTAATTGCTTGAATCTTCCTCTTGGTAGGATGTAACCCATCTTTGTCAACCCTGTAACCCAATCATACGACTGAATTTGAAACATTTCACATTTGTGTGCCTTTGCCTCAACTCCATACTTTTTGAAACGCTGGAGCATCTTTTTCAGCGTGTCACGATGGTGCTGCCCATTTGGAACCAGGATAAGTATGTTATTCAAGTTGCACACTACACTCCCTAATTTCCTTGCAAAATTTGGTTCTTCAAAAAATTCCAGATGCTGAAGAAACACCAAATGGCAGCCTGTGAAACTGAAATTGACCGGTGTCTGTATTAATAGTCAAATATGTCTTGGACCTATCAATTAGCAAGTTGCAGATGAGCATTTGTCAGATCTAACTTTGAAAAAAATCTGGCCTCCTGACAACATTGTGAAACGTGCAACGTGGTGGATCTGTTCAAAAGGTATTAGATGGATTACATTCTAGTACCTCATTTACGGTTACCTTATCCCCACGTATATTATATTACTATCTGACGTTGGTGCTACTACTATGGGAGTAACCCAATTGCTCTGTTAACTTAGAAATAATGTTCTCAGTCTCAAGTCCTTTTAGCTATTGTTCTACTTTACCCTTGGAGCAAGGCCTGCAATAAACTGCCCTTTTGTTTGCCAAATCATCAGCCTCATATCTTTGAATTGGTTTGGCGGTTTCAATAAACACCTGAGGGTAATTGTTGAGTACATCATGTGAATTTTACTTTGAACCAAAAAGCTGTTCCAATAAAGAGCTGTTAACCAGTTTCTTCTTAACAACGCTGGGTTTTCATCCCTCACCACAATGATGGGGCAGTTTGCGCATTTTCCATTGCATATGACTGCAACCGACACTTCCCATTATTGGAATGAGATCTCTTTGTAATTCTATGCACAATTTCTCCAGCTTTCATTGACTCAACATTTCGAGATACAGTGATTCTAACTTGATGTGCCTGTGTCGACCTCCATGTTTACTGGAGCTAATGCTACTTCGAAAATTTGCACTAGACATTCTTGTCCTTCGAATCTTATGGCTCTCAGCTGACCCTCTCATTGATCTACTGGTGTTGAACAACTGAATGAAGTGACTGTTAACTCCAGCCAGCATTATGTCCATTTACCTTCCTTTGTGCACAATGTTTGCCTAAGCACTGCTAACAGGACATTGTACCACTGCCACTACTAACTGCCTTTGGGTCTTCTGCTTACTCAGCTGCAGCTTATTTACTTCAGACAACTGGGGGTTGTTAACTCTGACTTCACTCAATTCATGTTTGCTGCATGGCAAGCTCCCGAAGTTCACATTTGACACAATGCCACCAATCGGTCTCCATATACTTTTTCTTGGAAGTTTTCAAATTATAATGAATGGGTCGCCTTTCAAGGCTACAATGAACACTTCAATGTCCTCACTGGGCATCTGATTTCTTGTTCCAAACTAGTAGTTTTCTGCAATCACCACTGACTGGTGATTTTGTGACTTGTCTTTCAGCTTCGGGGCGAGAAAATTCTTGACAGTTTCATACACTTCTGGGCTTACATCAGTCAAAAATATTACCTTTTTTCTTTTTCCCCACTGTCTGATTAACAATTGGATTATTGGGACCTTTGAGGATATTATGTTGCTAACTTTTGCCTTAGTTTAATTGCTCTGTTTTATCACCTTTGCTCTTGAGTCGCCAGGTATCCTTATGATACCGCCACGTGGTTCAAGTCCGAGTAATGATCAATAATCCAATACACCGCTTAGTAAGATTTAAATCAAAGCACATTTATTATACACAGCCATCACTACTCATGTATAAATTCTACGTCTAAGCTACTTCTACGACTAACAGGCCAATACTTAACTTGGAATTGGCCCACCAGGTCAGGGAAACAAATGGCCTTTCGTTTGGGTTCTGAGCCTGCGGGATTCGAAGTTGGTACAGATTGGTAGCTAGGAGCGCCTATCTCGTAGCGAGCGTTGAAGTAAGACTTACTGGATATCAGCGATGGCTGGACCGGTCACTGTCCAGGGTTGGTTCATGTTGCCGAGTGACCCGGTCAAGGAGAACAATTTGAACTTGGACTCTATTCTTATAGTCCCCAGGGGCTTCCCGCCTTTTGGGGCGGACCCTGTACCTGCTTCCAAGTGATTGGACATTGTCCCAATCACTTGGTTCGATTTTCTCCAATGCTGGAGCGATTCCTTGATCGATGGGCGGTCATGAGGTGGTCGTTCACCTCTCTTTGTGTAGGTTTCTGCTGGCGCCGACGAGTCTGGGTTGGCTTTATGTATCTAAATGTTGCTCATTGTTCCTGGGGATTGCTCATTAATATGCAGATGGCTGGTGTTTTGTTATGCTGATGGTTGCCGGTATCAATCTTGTCTGGCCTTTCCAGAGGTAAATACACACTCAACCCACAGCTGCTTGTTTGTGTCCTGTTGGCTGACTTTCCCATCAGCCTTTGCCGTTCGCCATTTTAAATCAGGAGTTAGCCATTCTAAATCGGGAGTTAGCCATTTTAACTGGCTACAATTTGCAATGATCAACATCTAGCCACTACACGTGCATGCTGAAAGATTCTCAGTCATAGCTATACTCTCACAGTCACCCAATAATATCTGCTGATGCAACCATCTTAGAAGGTCATGTGTACAAGTCTTTTTTTTTTTTTACTTAAGTCCGGATTTTCAAACCTATTTTTCAGCAAAAAAGACTCTCCCTTCTCTGATTCCCTAAAAGCTTCTGCAACCCAAACTTGTTCCTCTAGGGAAATCCCACCCTTGTCACCAGATTTCAAAATCATTGCAGGACAAAGTGTGCAGAGTATGGAGTTCAGTTGCCCAATTGAACTGATTTATTCTGGTTTTGGTTGAAATACATATATAAATGATCGCAAGAGGGTGCAATTATTCTGATCTCTTCACCATTCATAACTGTATCTTCAGCTGCTTGGACCCCAAGCCCTGGAATGTCTCCCTAAGCACCCCTGCTTTTCTCATCTCTTACATTGTGGCGCTGTATAAACCTTTGTTTGATAATGGTCTTGTGAAGTAACTACGGATATTTTGTCATGTTAGGGGCTACAGAAATGTGGGTAATGATGAGGGGATGGCGAAAATAAGCCCAAGTATGCAGAATATGCTGAAAATGCACAGTATGTCTGACAAGTACATGGTGAGAAATGTCATAAGCCATTTGTTTGTAATGGGCTGTGTGAGAACAGGGGCGGAATTCTACGGTATCGGCGCGATGTCTGCCAACTGGCGCCCAAAATGGCGCAAATCAGTCGGGCATCGCGCCGCCCCAAAGGTGCAGAATGCTCCTTTGGGGGCCGAGCCCCAACCGCATCTTTGGGGGCCGAGCCCCAACATTAAGGGGCTAGGCCCGCACCGGATGAATTTCCGCCCCGCCAGCTGGCGGAAAAGGCCTTTGGTGCCCTGCCAGCTGGCGCGGAAATGACATCTCCGGGCGGCGCATGCGCGGTAGCGTCAGCGGCCGCTGACTGCATTCCCGCACATGTGCAGTGGAGGGAGTCTCTTCCGCCTCCGCCATGGTGGAGACCATGGCGAAGGCGGAAGAGAAAGAGTGCCCCCACGGCACAGGCCCGCCCGCGGATCGGTGGGCCCCAATCGCGGGCCAGGCCACCGTGGGGGGTCCCCCAGGCGCCAGATCGTCCCGCGCCCCCCCCCAGGACCCAGGAGCCCGCCCGCGCCGGTAAGGTAGGTGGTTTAATCTACGCCGGCGGGACAGGCATTTTAGCGGCGGGACTTCGGCCCATCCGGGCCGGAGAATCACGGGGGGGGGGGGGGGGGCCTGCCAAACGGCGCGGCGCGATTCACGCCCCCGCCGCGATTCACGCCAGCCCCCGGCAATTCTCCGACCCGGCGGGGGGTCGGAGAATCTCGCCCCAGATCAGAGACGTTTTGTTATTTGTTCACCTTCATTTCATGGTGCAACTGCTTGATTTCCCAGTTTTCTCAATGAAAGGGTGGCACGGTGGCACAGTGGTTAAAATTGCTGCCTCCCAGCTCGAGGGACCCGGGTTCAATTCCAGCCTCGGGTGACTGTCTTTGTGGAGTTCGCACATTCTCCCTGTGTCTGTGTGGGTTTCCTCTGGGTGCTCTGGTTTTCTTCCACAGTTCAAGGAAGTGTAGGTTAGGTGGGTCGGCCATGCGAAATTTCCCCTTCGTGTCCATAATGTTAGGAAGGGTTGTGGGTGTAGGGTGGCGATGTGGGCTTGGGGTTCTCTTTCCAAGGGCAGATTCGATGGGTCGAATGGCTTCCTTCTACACTCAATTCTATGAAATGATCAAAGCTAATAACATGTGATGTAGACTTGGTGTGAGGCTAAATTATAGTCAATGCACCAAAGGTAATTTTGAATTTCTAGATCACTGCATTTTTAAAGCTACATATGGATATTAAATTTCGTGAAATGTAAACAAATATTTTGATTGGCTGGAAGCTGGCTATACTAGAGCGTGGTGAATTGCAAACTGCTTACTCTTTAGTCATTTTGTATTCTGCACCCTTCAACTGGTTTCCTGCAGAGATACGGAAATGTTTTGGGGTCTTACCATATATTGTGGACTTCCAGAAGTTATCACTTTTATTACCGCTGGTTATGTCCTGTGTTGGAAGTGAATTCTTTGCTCTCTTTTCCTCACAAAGTAATGAGGATCAAACTGGGTAATGCACACAGAGTAACTCACCTCCTGACTTAACAAAATTTTTCCACCATCTACAACTCGCAAAGTCAGGTGTGTGATGGGAAACTTCACTTGTCTAGTTGTGTGCAGCTGCAACAATAAAGTAAGTCTCCCCATTCAATGTTGTTCCGCTTTGATGCCCTGATGGGGAGGGTGTGCGCATTTGCTAAAGCAACAAGTCCTGGCAGTGTTGTTCGGTGCAAGGCAGGCATATTGCTGTGTGATCCTTTTGGAGCAGCCTCTCCTGTGCCCTTGCTCAGAATGCGAGTTTGCGTGCGGGAGAGCTGGCCAGTGGGAAGTAGAAAGTTTGCATATTTAATTTTATTTGGTTAGTTCATTTGTGAATATAGGAGTCAGAAATGTATAGTATTTCAGTGAGACGTTTTCATGTTTTAGTGGCTTTTTCTGACTGACATGTTCCTAAAGAACCCAACTACAGATTTTACTTTGGTCCTGGCAAGTTCCTATAGGACCCAACTACAGATTTTACTTTGGTTGTAATAAGAAAAACAAGTTGCATTTTTCCAATGCAACTACAACTGAAGCAAAGAATCACAGTTCTTGAAAGCGAACGACAGGGCAAAGCAGCCCGCTTTGGCACAGCGTGTAAGATGCACTGCAACAACTCACTAAAGCATCAACAACATCGTCAAACGGTGACCTCTGCCACTAAAAGGGAATCAGGCATGGGGGAACACCACCATTTGTGAGTTGCATTCAAAGTTGAACATCATCCTGATGTGGAAATATCTTGCCATTCCTTCATCTTTGTTCGTCAAAATGCAGGAACACCAATCTAATAATACTGTTGGAATACCGGCACCATAAGACTACGAATAAGTGGCTCACCACTACCTTCTTGACGGCAATACACACCTGACTTTTCAGAATTCCCTGAGTTTTCTAGAAAAAACGTTTGACAAAATCAAGATATATGATATTTTAAATTTTCTATTAAAACATATAATTTTGTAAATAGGACTTAATGCTGCAACTTTCACTTTGAAAATACTAATTGAAAAAGGCCAAGCATGATTTTATTTATAGGTCAGTCAATATCATGCAAAGCATAGGCCTCTCTTTAAAATCAAAAATCATGGTACAGGTTATCCAGGGGTAGGCATCAAGTGACACCCGTTTGGCTTGTTTAATCTGTGTTTCATTGTTCTGTTCTCTGATCTATAACTGTACTTGATTGCTTAAGCTGGTATGGTAGAGGTAGAGAACTAATTCAACAGGGAAGCTTTGAGACAGAAGACCTAGGTTCCAGCAGAAACCACATGTATAGCATCCTGTAAATTTAGATATTTTGAAATATTGTAAATAAACTGTTTGAATTAAATCTAGTGTCAATTCTAGTGAATTGCACTGAGATAATTCAATCATCCCAGGATATAGAGTAACCCAGTAAATACATAACACTAACTCTTTTTTCAAAGCTTGTTGGTGACATGTAGGAGACACTGAAGTAGTTAAGTATTGGGGAGATCCTGTGCAAGAGAGCAATACTAGACAGATATTTTTGAGGCCAAATGTTATGGAGTTACCCTTGCTTTTGTAAGTTGGCAATTAATTTAGTAAAACATATAAGGTCAAATAGATATAGTTAATTCTCTGTATGGATAGGACAAGTTCCATATTTGTATGTTCTTACAAAGCAATCCGTGTGAATCGTCTACATCTTACTCCTATTCTGCTTTAACTAACAGTGGTTGAAGATCTGGAGGATCAGGCACAGAAAGGGTTAAGGTGGGATTGGATACAGTACTGCCCTCACTGATGTAAAGGAACACATGAAACCAGTTGAGAGGGCAGTCTTGTACTGGACAGACTCGTGTGTAGAAGTAAGCAAGGAGACAACTCCTAGCTTAGACCTTGTACTGTATATATGTATATAGATACTAGTAGTTAATCAATAGGTCTTATTAAATTATACAAGACTCTGAACCCCGAGGTAAGACTGAGCGAACATCAAACAACCACACTTTGTCAATTATCCTTAAAATTGAATTCAGTGAAACAATAGTTTTGCCCTGCTGCTTAAACTATCTAGCACTGGCACTTTTGTCCAACCATTTTGAAGTTACAATGCTTACATTTGGCCGTAATAGAAGTAACAGTGCTGGTGATCAGCGGTGTCTCTTAATTGATTTGTTAACGCCCTTTTTCACGATAGCGAGATATTAGGAACTTGGGTCCAGAAATGTAGTGGGCAATTTAGAGGTTATACAGACTGGGGGAAAAGACTGCTAGCAGTAGAGTCAGAGGCATATGCCCACAGCCTGAGTTACCTTGTCCCATTCAGACAACCTTGTTAGTCGGAATACACAGGATGTCCTGGTTCAGCCAGGATGATCCACTTAAGCGCAGTTGTCATTTGGGACAAGTGTGTTTGATCAGCCCATCAGAGTCTGATGACTAATTTATCTGTCAAGGCAAGGCCAGTTCTTTTATAGAAACTTTGAGTTGAAATTCTCTTTTGTTTTAATTAAGCTTGTTCATAAAATAACCAAGCCCTATTTCTTAAATCATCACTCCTGGGACAAATCGATCTTTCTGCACTGCATTAAAACGTAAAAGGTTTATGGCATTTAGTCCAGTCTCTTAGCCACTTGGTGTCCGTAACACCTTAATCATCATTTTTCTTTGCAGGACTATTTATGGTTGGAATGGCTTTATGTTTATTACTGTTAATATTTGATGTTGAACAGGTTTCAAAGCAGTGCATATGATGCAACATAACTAGTTTACTAGGAACAGCATTCAAGGAAAACAATTTATTGTGCAATATAGTAGTTGAAGCATTCCATCCTTAACCCCGATCTGTTTAGTTGGAATGTTTTCTTATCGATTTTCTTGTTAGTTGAACATTTGCCACACTTCACGAGCTAACCAGCAATTCCTTCTCATGTGTGTGCATGTCCATATTAATACTGTGGTTGTTGAGTAATGGGTTTGTTTCTTACTGGTAGCTTTAACACTCCATTAGTTGCATGTCAACTGATTTTCAAAATGACTAGCAGCCATGATCAGGCTGATTTCCTAACTAACGTAATTAAAAATGTAAGTTACAATTCCAGTTGATGTTATAACAGTGGGAAAATCCCAGAAAGGGACCCTGGCTCAAAAGACTAACTTTTATTATAAAAACATGGAGGAACGGAGTCACAAGACGATGTAGCCATCTGGGATAACCACCTGTAAAGGACCATGGGAATTATGGCCAAACCAGGAGTCCGACATGCTCAAAGCTTGTGTGTGTATTTGCAGGCCAGATAGCTAGACGCGATCGAAAGCCCTGCTCGTTTGCATTCTAATCGCCCATTTCCCCAGAACAAAAGGACTGTACTCAGGTAACCAATACAGATGCAGACTAACCGGCGCCACTCCCTTTGCTAAGAAAGCCCAAACAGCCAAGGTCAGTGACTGCTCAGGACACACCCAGCCATCAAGGCACCCGCCCCTTTATTGGTCAAAATCGAAGGCAGTGATCGAAGCCTGTCGAATTATTGGGTCCAAAGCAAAGGACCGGCCCAAAGAGCGCAAAATCCCAGAGGGATGAAAAGCGACACCGCCATATGTTCGGTCTCTCTTGGCCCCGGACTACACCTAAAACCAAGTGTAGCATTATGACCAGAAGACAAGTTCAAGACCAACGATCGCTACCAGACGGATGAGCTCAGCAGAAGCCACTTCTTCTACCCAGCCACGCAAGATCCGAACAAAGGCCTTGTTCATCTGCAAAGAGCCAGTTGCCCTGAAGTTAAGTATAGGTTATTATAGTTGTTAGGTGTAATTCACTTGTACTGTTTTATGTTGCATGTCGAAGTAATCCTTGTGTGTATAGGTTGTTGTAGTTGTTAGGTGTAGTTAACTTGTAGTGTTTTATGTTGCATGTCGAAGTAATCCTTGTGTGTAAATAAACCATCTTTGAACTTGTACTGACAAACTGGTTGTTTGGTCTTTGATCATATCTGGTAAAGCCTTGTGGTGGTATCATTTGATACCTGGCGACTCTGAAAAGCAATATTATCATTAATAACTGCCATATCTAGTTAATTTGGCAATATTATTGGTGCCGATTGGTGGGATAGCATTCCACTCCTTAAAAAGAGCAACATTATTGGTGACTCCGGTGCCGATTGGCAACATTATTAGCGACATCTGACAGGACTCAACCTAGAAGTGATTTTGTCACTCCGAGAGAACGCACAAAACTTTGAATTAGAAATCCAATTGAGGAAAAGTGAAAGAAACCACAAGTGTAAGGCCCGTATCGATCAAATCACCAAGATTCTGAAGTGTGTATTAACTTGCATGCATACTAACAGGGATATAAGGTAAACTCGTTCGATTTTGCGTAAAACTATCGAGAGTATTGTGAACCGGAAAATAGCCAAGGCCATACCCGCTGTTCGAATCACCGCCTTAGTCCCCCCTGTCCCAAATTAACGGTAGGAAAAGCGAAGTTAGAAGCAGAGCAAAAGAGAACTTAGAGGTAGGAAAACAGAGATTAACGGTAGGAAAAACTAGGTAATAGTAGCAATAGCCACAAAAGTGATGAAACGCCTAATGAACCCGCAGGAACCTGACGTCACAGCGACCAACCGAGCAGAGCAGTGCCCCATACGGGAAGAGGAATTGGGGAAGTATTTGAAGAGGAAAGGATGGCCCCTTTGGTCCGAGTTTTGCTCAAATGATGAGTCAGGTCCAGGAAGCATAGGACAAACCTGGTGGGACAACCTAACAGAGGTACATAAGAAGAATGCAGTGAAAGTTGGTAAGTCGATGGCAATCGTATCCTGTTTGGCACAATTGCGAGGCACAGAGGAGGTTGTGAGGACGCTCTGAAGGCAGCTAGTTGAGAAAGAGGTGAAGAATGAGGGAAACTTTAGTGAATGTGAAAAAATTAATGAGCAACTCTGGGAACAGTTGGCAGCTAAAGATAAAGAGATGGCTGATGTCAAACGGGCTCACCAATCTTGTTTAGTTCACCTTAGCAGCTTTCAGACCCAGCACGATAAAGCCTACCAAGATACACAGCGCACAATTTTGGTACGAGAAGAGACAGAACAGGAGGTAGCACAGTTAACAAGACAATGCGCAGATTTAAAGGCAGCATTACGAGCGCTCCATAGCTCCACCACAGAACAAAGACAGAGCACAGGAGATCACGCGAAATGTAGACGACAAATAGAGAACTTGCAGTCACTGCTGTCAGGGCATTACGGATTCAGAGATATCTTTGGACAAGATATAGATGAGGAGAATGGCCCCAATTGGGAAGAGCTAAATTAAACCGCCCAAAGATATGTGGAGAATACCGAAAATCACAGCAAGTACCCCAGGCTCCGAAAAGGAAAGCACCCGCACCACTGACTGCACAGGCAGCAACCCACCCCCCCCTCCCATGAATCCAGTCACCACACAGCGCAAGTCATCGGATCGGGATGAGCTTGATTTCATTGACGCCACCCCACTAACCATCACCCAATTGAGAGATGCCTGAGCCAAAATTGAACCATTCGAACCCACCGCAGACCCACATGATTTCTTTGAGAGAGTACGACAGCAAACGGTTATGTACGGTCTAGACGAAAGGGAGTAAGTTAAGCTTATAGTTGTGAGCCTTGACCTGGCTGTTAGCTGGCTTTACCAGAACCCGAGAATGTAGGAGGAGGAACCCTACAGGAGATGAAAACGGCCATTTTAGATGCGATTGGGTACAACAAGGGAGACCCAGTAGAAGGTTTGAACCGTTGTAGGCAAAAGAAGGGAGAGCATCCGACTGCATTTGCAGGTCGCCTTCAGGTCCATTTTAAAGCAGTTTTTGGGGATTTGAACCGCACACACTTGGATAATGACGACACAACTAAATGGGATCGTACTTTAGTCTCCCACTCCACAGAAGCAGGTCAAAAGGCCTGTGTAAATTACGACCCCGCAGACACCACACATAATGAAGTTTGGGTTTTAAAGCAACTCTCCAGAGCTTGGGAACAATCCCTACATTGGAAGGCAGATCAGGAAAAGGCAGAGGCGAGTATGCACCCAGTCAGGACTAATCAGGACTCAGCATGGGTAAATGAGGGCAGACATGAAGGACAGCACCCCAGAGCACAGGCACCACGAGGTTGCTATAATTGTGGACACATGGGACATTACGCCCGCGAATGCAGACAAAACCCCCCGAACCAGCAACGGCACCAGCAATCGAACGCCCCACCTAGGAACAATGTTAGGCCCATACATAGCATTAGCGCCCAAACAGATAATGCCATAATTAACACCACGGATTGACGGTGTTCGGACTCCACAACTTGGGTCTGTGACACACTCTGGGAGAAATCAGGCAGACCAGTAGGCACAGTCCGGGGACATCCAGTAGAGTTCCTTTGGGACACAGAAGGGTCCCGCACCACTTTAAACTCCTCCACAATGTTTCAGCTCAACAAATGGCCCACCACAGACACCATCACCCTTAGTGGATTTACAGGCCATGTACAGCAGGGATACATTACAGCTCACTTAGGTATTCAGATAGGAACCATAAACACCAGGCACCCCGTTGTTTTAGTCGACTTGCCCCAAACAGCCAAGCACATTTTAGGAATCGGCTTTGAGCTCCCACAACCTTTCCTTTGACCCCATGAATAGGTGTGTATGGAAAATGGCCAAAACAGCGAGAGCCCCCGCTACTCTAGCAGTATGGGACTACGAACATAGGATTTGCTCAGTAGGAGACTACTGGTTTGATCCGCAAACAATTAGTACAGACCAGACAATTAGAGAAGTCCTCAGAAAACATAACGCAGCCTTTGCCCGCCACAAACACGATTGTGGGAAGATCCCAGGCATGGTCACAATTTCAGGTCCCGATCCCAAGTTCCAGAAGCGATACGGTTTCCCACAGCAAGCCGAGAGTGAGATCTCAAAAGTCATCAATAGCTTACTAGATCAAGGAGTAATTCGGCCCATAGCCTTAACAAACAATGCCCCAATTTGGCCTGTAAAGAAACCCGACGATTCATGGAGATTAACCATTGATGACCGAGAGCTCAACAAAGCCACCCCATTAGCAGTCTCCACCGTTGCCACGAGTCCTGAAACCATGCTCAAACAGGGAGTACACACAAAGTACTTTACAGTGCTGGACATTAGCAATGGCTTCTGGTCCATTCCCTTGGATAAGGCCTGTCAATACAAGTTTGTGTTCACATTTCAAGGGCAGCAGTATACGTGGACATGCCTCCCGCAAGGTTTCCACAACTCCCCCTCCATTTTTCACCAATAATTGGCCAACGGACTTTCCAAATTTTCCCGCCCTGAATGTCTTATTCAGTATGTGGACGACTTACTCCAACAGACGGACACAAAGGAAGAGCATGTTGAGCTTCTTTCAGAATTGCGAGGTCTCTTGCGGTCAATTGGATGCAAGGTTAACCCAAAAAAAGCCCAGATCCTAAAAGAAAAGGTTCTTTATTTAGGCACCATTATCACCCACTGGAAGAGAGAGATTGAACACAAACGAATTGAGTCAATAGTTAAATTGTCACTGCACTCCGGTCATTCTTAGGATTAGTTGGATATTGTAGGAACCATATAGATGATTTTGCCACAAAAGCAGCCCCACTGTCAGAGCTCCTAAAAAAGAACGCCCCATGGGAATGGCTTCCTCAGCACACGGACGCCATAGATGAATTAAAACGCGCCCTAGACACAGCCCCCGCTTTGCAAATTCCAGACCCACAATCTCCCTACGCCATAGAAGTAGCGACCACCGACCGAACCCTATCAGCAGTACTCCTACAGGAAAGACATGACCGATTAGGACCTGTAGCCTATGCCTCACGAATTTTGGATCCCATAGAGCAAATTTTCAGCCTGCGAACAGCACCTGCTTGTGGTCTTTTGGGCAGTGCAGTATTTTGCATATATCACAGGCCTTAACCCTGTAACGATTTTAATGCAGCTATTGTTAGATGGTAGGTTAAAGGACGGTTCAGTCAGCCAGATTAGAGCAGCTCGCTGGACACTGTTGTTACAAGGAAGGGACATTACAGTGAAACGTACAAAGACCCATGCGTTTTTAAGCAGACAAGCTTCAGTATGCAGGAATGCCACATTAGTGCCAGATCATTGCAGCCAAACACCACACAGGACCCTTTATTCCTGATGCTCGATCAATAACTCCAGAAGCGAGATTGAATGACAATTGAAGGCTTTATTGGACTAGATGTTTCCCCCAGCAGCGCAGGTACAGAATGCAGCCTCTACGGAGACCCAGACTCTTGTACTCCGCCTTACTGGGCGGAACCAGCAGGCAGGCTTCACCAGTGATCTTCCTGTCTCTGGTACCTCCCACACCAATGATCTTACAGCCTCAACCTCTGTACCGTAATACCCCTAATACAGACTACCACAATTCCAAAGTCACTACACACGAGCAGGCATCAGAACACAGATTCCCCCGACCACTGACAAAGCTTAAAAAATTTATGTAGACGGTTCCTCCACCATAGAAAATGGAAAGAGAATAACTGGTTGTGTAATTTATGTGGAAGACGCACAGGGACGCGAATTAGAGGGGATATCTTTAAAATTGTCCGGCCACGGGGACTTCCGGGTGCGGCGATGACCAGCTGATTCGCACGTTTCGGCAGCTCCCGGTGAAACGGACTTTTGGGCTCTTGATAGGAGCCCCAACGGCAATTTTGACGGCTAAAAACACTGTGCGGTAAACCAGAAGGGAATCCCCCCTGGATACGGATGGAAAAAGGAGGAGAAAGTGGCCGGATTGCAGTGGATCCTTTAGAACAGTGGCAAGGAAGGCAAGCAAAAACCAAGATGGCGTCGGAAGGTGGCAGTTTAACATGGGGCCCTGAACAACAAGAGTTCTTGAAATGCTGTGTGGAAGAGCTCAAAAAGGAAATGAAGAAAGAGCTGTTGGCCCCGATACTACAGGCGATCGAAGGGCTAAAGGAGGAACAAAAGACCCAGGAGCGGGAGCTTCGGGTCGTGAAGGCAAAGGCAGCCGAGAATGAGGACGACATACAGGGCCTGGTGGTGAAGACGGAGACGCAGGAGGCACATCAGAAACGATGCGTGGAAAGGTTGGAGGCACTGGAGAACAACGCAAGGAGGAACAACCTGAGGATTCTTGGTCTTCCTGAAGGTGTGGAGGGAGCGGACGTCGGGGCATATGTGAGCACGATGCTGCACTCGTTAATAGGAGCGGAGGCCCCGGCGGGTCCGTTGGAGGTGGAGGGAGCATACCGAGTGATGGCGCGAGGGCCGAGAGCAGGAGAAATTCCCAGAGCCATAGTGGTGAGATTCCTCCGTTTTACGGATAGAGAAATGGTCCTTAGATGGGCAAAGAAAACTCGGAGCAGTAAGTGGGAGAACGCGGTGATCCGCGTTTATCAAGACTGGAGTGCGGGGGTGGCGAGAAGGAGGGCGAGCTTTAATCGGGCCAGATTATCTTTCATAAAAAGAAGATAAAATTTGGAATGCTGCAACCGGCAAGACTGTGGGTCACATATCGAGGGAGGCACCACTACTTTGAGACGGCGGATGAAGCGTGGACTTTTCTTGTGGAAGAAAAACTGGAATGAGCGGGTTATTAAAAAGAACGTTTGAACAGAGTGGTGGGGCGAATGTGGGGGGCAAAGAGGGGGGTTAAAAAGGGGGGAAAGAGGAGTTTTATGTACTAATCCTGCGATGTGGTAACTTTTCTCTCTCCCACAGGTGGTGATGGGGGGAGGAGGGGAGGTGGAGGAGATGGGACGTTGGCCATTGGGGGCGGGGCCAAGGGAGAAGCACGGGCTTCGTTCCCGTGCTATGATAATCATGGCGGGAATAGAGAAGCAGGAAGGAGGGGGCGTCGCACGGTGCGAGCCGAGGTCACGGGGGGAAGCCGAGGTCGGCCAGAGTTTGCTGACTTCTGGGAGCAACATGGGGGGAGTAATTACGCTAGCGGGGGATCTAGCGGGGGGGGGGTGGGAGGGGGGAATTACTGGGTTGCTGCTGCTGGGGAGAGGGGGGAGCTGGTATGGGAGGGGATGGGTGGGGGGGCACCGCCTGGGGGAGATACAGCTGCGTGGGAACCGGGTGAGGAGCTGGAAAAAGGTGATGGCTAATCGACAAGGGGGTGGGTAGGAAGCCCCCCAACCCGGCTGATCACGTGGAACGTGAGAGGGCTGAACGGGCCGATAAAGAGGGCACGGGTACTCGCACACCTTAAGAAACTTAAGGCAGATGTGGTTATGTTACAGGAAACGCACCTGAAACTGATAGACCAGGTTAGGCTACGCAAAGGATGGGTGGGGCAGGTGTTCCATTCGGGGCTAGATGCGGAAAAACAGGGGGGTGGCTATATTAGTGGGGAAGCGGGTAATGTTCGAGGCAAAGACTATAGTGGCGGTTAACGGGGGCAGATACGTGATGGTGAGTGGCAAACTACAGGGGGAGACGGTGGTTTTGGTAAACGTATATGCCCCGAACTGGGATGATGCCAATTTTATGAGGCGGATGCTAGGACGCATTCCGGACCTAGAGATGGGAAAGTTGATAATGGGGGGAGATTTTAATACAGTGTTGGAACCAGGGCTGGATAGGTCGAAGTCCAGGACTGGAAGGAGGCCGGCAGCAGCCAAGGTACTTAAAGATTTTATGGAGCAGATGGGAGGTGTAGACCCGTGGAGATTTAGCAGACCTAGGAGTAAGGAGTTCTCGTTTTTCTCCTATGTCCATAAAGTCTACTCGCGAATAGATTTTTTTGTGCTGGGAAGGGCGTTGATCCCGAAGGTGAGGGGAACGTAGTATACGGCTATAGCCATTTCGGATCACGCTCCACACTGGGTAGACTTGGAGATAGGGGAGGAAACAGGAGGGTGCCCACCCTGGAGAATGGACATGGGACTAATGGCAGATGAGGGGGTGTGTCTAAGGGTGAGGGGGTGCATTGAAAAGTACTTGGAACTCAATGATAATGGGGAGGTCCAGGTGGGAGTGGTCTGGGAGGCGTTGAAGGCGGTGGTTAGAGGGGAGCTGATATCAATAAGGGCACATAAAGGGAAGCAGGAGAGTAAGGAACGGGAGCGGTTGCTGCAAGAACTTTTGAGGGTGGACAGACAATATGCGGAAGCACCGGAGGAGGGACTGTACAGGGAAAGGCAAAGGCTACATGTAGAATTTGACTTGCTGACTACGGGCACTGCAGAGGCACAATGGAGGAAGGCACAGGGTGTACAGTACGAATATGGGGAGAAGGCGAGCAGGTTGCTGGCACACCAATTGAGGAAAAGGGGAGCAGCGAGGGAAATAGGGGGAGTGAGGGATGAGGAAGGAGAGATGGAGCGGGGAGCGGAGAGAGTGAATGGAGTGTTCAAGACATTTTATAAAAAATTATATGAAGATCAACCCCCGGATGGGAGGGAGAGAATGATGGGCTTCTTGGATCGGCTGGAATTTCCCAAGGTGGAAGAGCAGGAAAGGGTGGGACTGGGAGCACAGATCGAGGTAGAAGAAGTGGTGAAAGGAATTAGGAGCATGCAGGCGGGAAAGGCCCCGGGACCGGATGGATTCCCAGTCGAATTCTATAGAAAATATGTGGACTTGCTCGCCCCGGTATTGACGAGGACCTTTATTGAGGCAAAGGAAAGGGGACAGCTGCCCCCGACTATGTCTGAAGCAACGATATCGCTTCTCTTAAAGAAGGTTGTAGCGGGTCCTATAGACCTATTTCCCTCCTAAATGTAGATGCCAAGATCCTGGCCAAGGTAATGGCAATGAGAATAGAGGAATGTGTCCCGGGGGTGGTCCACGAGGACCAAACTGGGTTTGTGAAGGGGAGACAGCTGAACATGAATATACGGAGGCGGTTAGGGGTAATGATGATGGCCCCACCAGAGGGGGAAACGGAGATAGTAGTGGCGATGGATGCCGAGAAAGCATTTGATAGAGTGGAGTGGGATTATTTGTGGGAGGTGTTGAGGAGATTTGGTTTTGGAGAGGGGTATGTTAGATGGGTGCAGCTGTTGTATAGGGCCCCAATGGCGAGCGTGGTCACGAATGGACGGGGATCTGCATATTTTCGGCTCCATAGAGGGACAAGGCAGGGATGCCCTCTGTCCCCATTACTGTTTGCATTGGCGATTGAGCCTCTGGCGATAGCGTTGAGGGGTTCCAAGAAGTGGAGGGGAGTACTTAGAGGAGGAGAAGAACACCGGGTATCTTTGTATGCGGACGATTTGCTACTATATGTAGCAAACCCGGCGGAGGGGATGCCAGAAATAATGCGGATACTTGGGGAGTTTGGGGATTTTTCAGGGTATAAATTGAACATGGGGAAAAGTGAGTTGTTTGTGGTGCATCCAGGGGAGCAGAGTAGAGAAATAGAGGACCTACCGTTGAGGAAGGTAACAAGGGACTTTCGTTACCTGGGGATCCAGATAGCCAAGAATTGGGGCACATTGCATAGATTAAATTTAACGTGGTTGGTGGTACAAATGGAGGAGGATTTCAAGAGATGGGATATGGTATCCCTGTCACTGGCAGGGAGGGTGCAGGCAGTTAAGATGGTGGTCCTCCCAAGATTCCTCTTTGTGTTTCAGTGCCTCCCGGTGGTGATCACGAAGGCTTTTTTTAAAAGGATTGAAAAGAGCATCATGGGTTTTGTGTGGGCCGGGAAGACCCCGAGAGTGAGGAAGGGATTCTTACAGCGTAGCAGGGATAGGGGGGTGCTGGCTGTACCGAGCCTAAGTGAGTATTATTGGGCCGCTAATATTTCAATGGTGAGTAAGTGGATGGGAGAGGAGGAGGGAGCGGCGTGGAAGAGATTAGAGAGGGCGTCCTGTAGGGGGACTAGCCTACAGGCTATGGTGACAGCCCCATTGCCGTTCTCACCGAGGAACTACACCACAAGCCCGGTGGTGGTGGCTACACTGAAGATTTGGGGACAGTGGAGACGGCATAGGGGAAAGACTGGAGCCTTGGGGGGGTCCCCGATAAGAAACAACCATAGGTTTGCCCCGGGGGGAATGGATGGGGGATATGGAATGTGGCAAAGAGCAGGAATAACGCAACTGAAAGATCTGTTTGTGGATGGGAAGTTCGCGAGTCTGGGAGCGCTGACCGAGAAATATGGGTTGCCCCAAGGGAATGCATTCAGGTATATGCAACTGAGGGCTTTTGCGAGGCAACAGGTGAGGGAATTACCGCAGCTCCCGACACACGAGGTGCAGGACAGAGTGATCTCAAAGACATGGGTGGGGGATGGTAAGGTGTCAGATATATATAGGGAAATGAGGGACGAAGGGGAGACTATGGTAGATGAACTAAAAGGGAAATGGGAAGAAGAGCTGGGGGAGGAGATCGAGGAGGGGCTGTGGGCAGATGCCCTGAGCAGGGTAAGCTCGTCGTCCTCGTGTGCCAGGCTAAGCCTGATTCAGTTTAAGGTGTTACACAGGGCGCATATGACTGGAGCACGGCTCAGTAAATTTTTTGGGGTGGAGGATAGGTGTGCGAGGTGCTCGAGAAGCCCAGCGAATCATACCCATATGTTTTGGTCATGCCCGACACTACAGGGGTTTTGGATGGGGGTGACAAAGGTGCTTTCAAAAGTAGTAAGGGTCCGGGTCGAACCAAGCTGGGGGTTGGCTATATTTGGGGTTGCACAAGAGCCGGGAGTGCAGGAGGCGAGATAGGCCGATGTTTTGGCCTTTGCGTCCCTAGTAGCCCGGCATTGCTAATGTGGAAAGAAGCCAAGGCCCCGGGGGTGGAGACCTGGATAAATGACATGGCGGGGTTTATAAAGCTAGAGCGGATTAAATTCATCCTAAGGGGGTCGGCTCAAGGGTTCACCAGGCGGTGGCAACCGCTCGTCGAATACCTCGCAGAAAGATAGATGGAATGGAAAAAAGAAGGCAGCAGCAGCAGCCCAGGATCGGGGGGGGGGGAAGGAGGAACCAGAAGGTCTCTCAGGGTTGTTAATATATACTGTATAATATGTATAGGTCGTTGCTACAGATAATTATATATTGGACTGTTAAATTATATTTTTGTAGAGTGTTACTTGTGATAAGGCAGTTGCCAATTAGGGTTAGTTTTCATTTTTGTTATTTATTATTGATTCATTCATTTTTTGTTTATAAAATAGGTCATTGTTATTTGTGTTGTTATAATATTGTGTAAAGGATGCACAATGTACTGTGTTGGTTGACCAAACATTTTCAATAAAATATTTACAAAAAAAAAAAAAAAATTGTCCGGCCACCTAGGATCACAAGCAGCCAAATTAGCAGCTATATCATATGTAGTGCAGCGCCCAGATTCCTTTCCGATCCCAGCGGACATACATTCGGACAGTTTATATGTCTGCAATAGTTTGGCAGAATTCCTGCCCCTGTGGGAATCTCGAGGATTCGTATCCGCTGACGGTAAACCCCTACCCTCAACCCCATTGTTGAAGCATGTCCTTAAGACAGCAAAAGACCGCTCATATGGCATAATCAAAGTGAGAAGCCATCATCTTTCCTCCCCACCCGGTAACGTAAAGGCAGGCGCCTTAACCAAGTCAGGATCACGACACGGTCACTTTTGGCAACCCCCCGAAAGTGAACCGATGCACGCAGTCCAGGTTTCACAGACCAATATCAATGATTTAGCCCAGGCCCAAAAGGCAGACGACACTCTTAAGCAAGTTTTAGACGGTAACTTCCCAGTCCCCTACACCAAATTCAAGGACACACTGATGGTTCAGGACGGAATAGTTTTGAGAAATGGTATTTATGTGGTCCCCACCCAGGACCGAAACCAGATATTTACCAATTTCATGACAGACACTGACATCTGGGGATAGACAATACCATTGCCCATTTAAGACCATTGTGTTGGCCCGATTTAAAAGCAGACATCACACATTATGTTGCGAAATGTTTAATCTGTGCACAGAACAATCCTGAAAGGTACTCCAAGAAAGGACAATTGAGACACACCCGACCTGTTAATGGCCCATGGACAAATTTTCAGCTCGACTACATTGGTCCCCCCACCCCCTGCAGAAATGGTTTTAAATATGTATTAGTAGTAATCGACACCTTTACAAAATGGGTAGAAGCATTTCCCTCCCGGACGAACACCGCGAAAGCCACAGCTAAGATTTTGACCCAACAGATATTTACACGCTGGGCTCTTCCCCGCAACATTGAGTCAGACAAAGGTTCCCATTTCACCGGCAGAGTCATGCAAAATGTCCTCACGATTTTTGGAATCAAGCAAAAACTTCACACAGCGTATCACCCCCAATCCAGCGGCATTGTTGAACGAATGAATCGCACCTTGAAAGCAACCATTAAAAAATGGTGCAACAGCATAACACCACATGGGACACAGTTCTCCCATTCGCCCTTATGTTTATTAGGAACACAGTATCCAGTTCCACAGGTTTCACCCCCCACACTCTCATGACCGGACGGCCCATGAAGGGAATTGAATATTTATTAGGTCTCTCTTTGGCAAGCCCTACAGTCACCGCCCTCACCCATGAAAAAGCAGTCCAACAAGTCACGGAAAATATTAAAGCAGCACAGCTCGCTGCAGCTGTCCGACTAGGCGCTAGGAAAAAGCAGAGTAAGGCAGGCTTTGATAAACCAGTTCACCCCGTAGAGTATACAGTTGGTCAGCAAGTGATGGTTTCCCTGTACAATCCCAGTTAGTTCCTCCCCCCTAAATTTGCAGGACCCTACTCCATTCCGGACAAAGTGAGCCCCTCTGTGTACAAGATAACGAACCCCAATGTTAAAACAGGTTGGTTCCACATCAACCAGCTCAAAGTCTAATGTAGCCCCTCCCACCACAGACGATTCCGCCCCACCCAGCGACAACCTAGTCCAACCCTCCCCCGGCCATGACAGCGCGTCCATGCCCACAGACCTGACCTTGTCTCTGCCCACAAGTATGACTTTCCACCTTGAGCTTGATTCAGACGATAACGCCAGCCTCCCCGAATTGACCACGATCACTGACCACTGGTACAACCTCCCCGTCCCCAGTCACTCCAGCCCCTGGAACCACGACCAGGCCATGTTTGGCCCCCAGTATCCCCTTCCACAGCCAGAGCCACCGCCAGACGACAATAATTTGCCCTTCACTGCCACCGCCCCTCACGACAATCGAACCCCTCTTTGGCACCGCGACAACTTTTGTAGATTGGTAAGACAAGAAGATTCGGATTTCACGACGGCCCACGCGGCCATGGCACAAAAACGGCAGACACGAGTCTGGCAACCGGGAGATGATGACGATTCGGAGTCTGATTCCCATTACGGTAACTCTTTTACAACGCTTTTCGATACAGAACCCTGAGGTGTCCAGATGATGAGAAAAAGGTGCCGCATAAGAATTACGGTTTCCTACTTACTGATGGAGCCTGCCCGCCTTTTATTTACTCCTTTCTTTCTTATTGCTACATTGTTTTAATTAATGTCGGCCTGACACCCAATTTCTTGATACAGTTTACTCTTCCGATCTCACATCTGGTACAAATTCTTCCCACTCGTTCGGTCACCCAGGTAGGGAGCAACGGCACTAATCCCCGCCCTGCCTGAGGACCCCAAATGCATCCGGTCAGCTAAGCTCGGGTAATGGAGCAACGGCACTAATCCCCGCCCTGCCGGAGGACCCCAAATTTATCCGGTCAGTTAAGCTCAGGTAGTGGAGCAATGGCACTGATCACCGCCCTACCCGGGAATCCCACCCATTTTTGCCCTGCTGTGGCCCACACGCACCTCATGTTCCCGTCACTTTGAGTACTCTGGAATGGTTTTTTACACTTTTCACTGTCTCTGGCAGGTCTTAGTTTCCCCTTCTCTGCTCTTATTGTGGTTTGAAGAATACCCTTTTCCACAGTCTGTACACTCAACTATTTACCTTCCGCGACTCTTTGGTCGCTTCCCCACCTGCTATTTACCCGTTTGACATACTTGATTGTCACATATATTCTGCTATACGCGAACTACCTCTGGACCCTGGGACGAAGAAACTTTATAAAACCGGCCGCCCTAAAAATTCAGCTGGTTAAGATAAGCCTCAACCTCCCATGGTTGTGATTTAAGAAAGACTGGTCAAAGGAATTGTCCGCCCACTCCAAGCATCGACCACAAGCTGCGAGAGTCTCTTTACTTTAAAAATTTGCATTTTTTGTCTCTCCAAAAAGGCTATTTTTTTTAAAAAATCAGCAAGTCACACATGGTGACGATTCTAATGGGTAATTGAAATTAAGGAGAGAAAGATAAACAAAACGAGATGTTAACCAATGATAATAACAGATATGCTTGAACCCCCAGGAATATATGAAGAACGAAGAACTGAAGACAACAAGATGAAGACAGGACTGATGACCTCTATTGCGGTCATGGCTGGACACCTACAACTGTGCGCGTTACAAGCATTTGTACCCTACACCACGCCAACCTCGAACATGACCACACAACATGATACCCCTAGCCTGGACACCACACCACACATAAGAGATAAACACTGATATCCCCACTTGGTACGAAAACATTGTTAAATGGTATTCCCTTTCCTACACAGTAGAGGTCCTTCTGGTGATAGCGATGATCTGCAGTGTCATCCAGACACTTAGACTCCGCAAATGTCAAAAAAGAGCCTCCCGCTCACAATATATATACTCCGAGCCCCTTCTTCGGAATTCACCCAACCCAACAAACAATGTAACCACCGATAGAAATAAAGATTGTACACCTCTGTAACGTTGATAAGTTAAGTAGAAATGTGATGCTGCCGTTGGTTTAAAAATTTTGTATTGTACATAAGTTCCCTTTTATATTTGCCAGCATCATGAGAGTAGCTTCGATAGTGATAGTTAGATATTCCCTTGTGCGAATAAGTTAAATGTGTAACAGTGAAATGTTTTATAGTGATGTGTTAATAAAAATGTTAGGTAAATGTCTCAAACATAGGACAGGGTAGTGTAGAGCCTGTCCTTGACCAAGGGTAACCGGCAAACCAAAGACGAATGAGGGATCAACAGTGAGATCCACCACGCTTCGCGTTCATGATCAAGAGGATGGGATGGCCACCTGCAAAGGACCATGGGAATTATGGCCAACCCAGGACTCCGACACACTCGGCGCTTGTGTGTGTATTTGCCAGATAGCTAGACGCGATCGAAAGCCCTGCTCGTTTGCATTCTAATGGCACATTTTCACAGAACAAAAGGACTGTACTCAGGTAACCGATACAGATGCAGACTAATTGGTGCCACTCCCTTTGCTAAGAAAGCCCAAACAGCCAAGGTCAATGACTGCTCAGGACACGCCCCTTTATTGGCCAAAATCGAAGGCAGTGATCGAAGCCTGTCGAATTATTGGGTCCAAAGCTAAGGACTGCCCCAAAGAGCGCGAAATCCCAGAGGGATAAAAAGAATCACAGCCATGTGTTTCTTGGCCCCGGCCTATGCCTAAAACCAAGTGTAGCATTACCACCAGAAGACAAGTTCAAGACCAACGATCGCTACCAGATGGATGAGCCCAGCAGAAACGAAGTCACTTCTACCCAGCCACGCAAGATCTGAACAAAGGTCTTGTTCATCTGCAAAGAGCCAGTTGCCCTGAAGTTAAGTATAGGTTATTATAGTTGTTAGGTGTAATTCACTTGTAGTGTTTTATGTTGCATGTCGAAGTAATCCTTGTGTGTGTAGGTTATTGTAGTTGTTAGGTGTAGTTTAACTTGTAGTGTTTTATGTTGCATGTCGAAGTAATCCTTGTGTGTAAATAAACCATCTTTGAACTTGTACTGACAAACTGGTTGTTTGGTCTTTGATCATATCTGGTAAAGCCTTGTGGTGGTATCATTTGATACCTGGCGACTCTGAAAAGCAATATTATCATTAATAACTGCCATATCTAGTTAATTTGGCAACATTATTGGTGCCGATTGGTGGGATAGTATTCCACTCATTAAAAAGAACAACATTATTGGTGACTCCGCTGCTGATTGGCAACAACGACTAATTAGTTTTAATAGCAAGAAAAAAACTCTTAAACATGAAAAAATTAGATTTTAATACATCCTCCTTTACTCCCCCTTTGTCTTAACAATTCACACAGGTTTTATGATTAACACGGATTAAAAAGTCCATCTTAATCTCCAATGATTTCATTAACACACAAAGTCCCTTTTAAGCACACAAGATGGCTGTGGTAAGACACATTCCTCTGTGAACCCAAGTGAGTGTCTGTGGATTTCTCCTCAAAATCCCCCCCCCAGATTGTTCTTATACCATGAGCCATTTTGTCTCACTGAGCTCCGACTTCCGCATGAGTGACTTCAAATTCTGTTTTCAAAAGTCCCACTTTCAAATCTTCTCTTAAATTATGTTTTCACTTGGTGGGGGGTGGGGGGGCGGCGCAGGGGGGGGGGGGGCAGCTGAATGGGCCAGTCAAACAGTCGCCTGCTTTTGCACATCTGATGAGTTTGATGGGGGATGTGGCCATTTTGCAGAGACACATCTGAAGTTTGGGGACCAGACAAGGCTAAGGAAAGGGTGGGTAGGGCAAGTTTTCCATTTGGGGTTGGATATGAAGACGCGTGGGGTGACAGTGCTGGCGTTTGAGGTGGGGAATAATGTAGCGGATTTGGGAGTGGGGGGGGGGGGGAGGTTTGTGATGGTAAGTGGGAAATTGGAGGGGATGCTAGTGGTCCTAGTTGATGTTTATGCTGCAAATTGGGACGATGTGGAGTTAATGAGGCGAGTATTGGGGAAGATCCTGGACCTGGACTTTCACCGGCTGATTATTGGGGGGGGGGCGGTGCTTTAACACGGTCTTTGATCCAGGGATGAACCGTTCGAGTTCGGGGAGAGTGTTGGCGGTGGCGAAGGAGCTGAAGAAGTTTATGGAGCGCATGGGGGGAGTGGACCCGTGGAGGTTTGAGAGGCTGAGGGAGACAGAATTTTCATACTTCTCCCAAGTGCATAAGGTCTATTCGCGGATTGATTTTTTTTTGTGGTGGGTAAGTCATTGCTGGCAGAGGTGGTGGACTCTGGGTATTCGGCGATCATGGTCCCGGACCACATGCTGCATTGGGTGGACTTGCGAGTGGATCGGGGAGGGGGGGGGCGTGTGGCTCAGCGCCTGCAATGGAGTTTGGATGTGGGGCTGCTAGCGGAGGAGGAGGTGTATGAGCGGGTGAGGGCTACCACCCGGGGGTGCATGGAAGTGAATGACAGGTGAGGTCTCGGCCACCACGCTACGGGAGGCACTTAAAGCAGTGGTCAGGGTGGAGATTTTAAGAATTCGGGTTTCAGGGGGTGAAGGAGGAGCGAGCAGAGATGTCAAGGTTGGTGGACGAGGTTATGCGTGTGGACAGAAGATACGCAGATGCCCTGGAGGTAGGATTGTTGAAGGAGAGACAGAAGCTCCAGATGGCGTTTGGGCTGGCGTCCACAAGGAAGGCGGTGAGGCAGTTACGGAGGGCCAGAGGGGCAGTATGCGAGTATGGGGAGAAGGCTAGCAGGATGCTGGCCCCCAGCTCAGGAAGCAAGAGGCGGCGAGGGAGAATGGTAGGGTGAAGGACGACAAGGCTGGAGTGATATTGGATGCGATGGGGGTGAATGGGGTGTTTGAGGAGTACGGTAGGAGGCTTTGAGTCAGAGCCACCGGCCAGTGGGGGGAGAGAATGTGGTATGTTTTGGACGGGCTTGAATTCCCCGCGGTGGTGGAGGGCCTGGTAGAGGAGCTGGGAGCACCCATTGGACTGGTGGAAGTGATGCAGTGCATGGGGGCAATGCAGACAGGGAAGGCCCTGGGCCCAGACGGCTTCCCAGTATAATTTAATTAAAACGTTTTCGGGAGACCTGGGGCCCCTGCCAGTTAGCGCATTTAATGAGGCGAGGGAGAAGGGGGAGCTCCCTCCTATGTTGTTGCAGGCCTCAATATCTCTGATCCTGAAGAAAGATAAGGACCCGGAGCGTGTGGATCCTATTGCCCAATATCACTATTTAATGTGGATGCCAAGTTGTTGGCTAAGATTCTAGCCTCGCAGATTGAAGATTGTGTGCCGGAGGTGATAGGGAGGGACTAGATGGGATTCGTAAAAGGGAGGCTCATGTCGGCCAACATCGGGTGCCTGTTAAATGTCATAATGATGCTCCCGGAGGGATGGAATGTTGAGGTGGCATTCGCGATGGATGCGGAGAAGGCCTTTGATCGGGTAGAGTGGGCGTATTAGTGGGAGGTATTGGGGCGGTTCGGGTTTGGGCCGGGGTTTGTAGATTGGATTTGACTGTTGTCACCGAGCGCCGGTGGTGAGTGTAAGAACGAATAGGGTGAGTTTGGGGTACTTTAGGTTGTATCGGGGGATGAGGCAGGGTTGCCCACTCTCCCCCTGCTTTTTGCCGTGGCGATAGAACCACTGCCGATGGCGCTTAGACCGCCTTGGGGTTGGAAAGGGATTGTGCTGGGGGGCTGCAGCATAGGGTGTCCCTATATGTGGATGACCTGTTGCTGTATATATCGGACCCACTGGAAAGCATTGGGGGTGTTATGGACATTTTGGTGGAATTCCGACGGTTTCCGGGGTATAAATTAAAAATGGGAAAAAATTAGGTCTCCCAATCCAGGCGAGGAGGCAGGAGAGGAGGCTGGGCAAGCTGCCGTTTAAGGTAGTGGGAGCGAGTTTCAGGTATCTAGGCATCCAGGTGGAGCGAGGTTGGGAGCAATTACACAAGTTGAATCTGGCTTGGATGGTGTAGCAAATGAAGGGTGAATTCAAAAGTTGGGATGTGCTTCCGTTGTCATTGGCGGGGCGGGTAAGCCCGTGAAGATGACTGTGCTCCGAGGTTTTTGTTGTATTCCAGAATCTCTCCAAGGTCTTTTTCAAGACAGTTAACTTGTTGATATCGGGATTTGTGTGGGCAGGGAAGGCCCCTTGAGTAAAGAAGGCGCTGTTGGAGTAGGGGCGAAGGGAGGTCCGGGTTGTCATTGCCAAATTTATTATATTGTTATTGGGCGGCAAATGTAGCCATGGTAAGGATATGGATAGTGGGGGAGGGGTCGGTATAGGAGTGGATGGAGGCAGCCTCATGTCACAGTACTAGTTTGGGAGCCGGCCAGGTACTTCACACGTCCGATAGTCGTGGTGGCCCTGAGGGTGTGAGGACAGTGGTGACAGCACTTGAGGCTTGAAGGGGCCTCGGTTTGGGCTCTGATCTACAGGAATCACAGGTTTTCTCCGGGGGGGGAGGGGGGGGGGGGGCGGGCGGAAATGGACTGGGGTTTCAAAGTTGGCGGTGGGTGGGGATCAAGCGGTTTGGGGATTTATTCATGGGGGTGCAGCTTCCCGAGCTTGGAAGGACTGGTAGAGGAGTATGAGTTGCCCAGCGGAAATGAGTTCCGATACTTACAGGTGAGGAATTTCCGATACGTACAGGTGAGGAACTATGTGAGAAAATGGGTACCTTCCTTTCCTGATCTGCCCCCGGGGGTTGCAGGACAAGGTGCTGTTGAGGTTGGAGAGGGCAGGGTGTCAGAGATGTATATGGAATTGATGGACTGGGAGGGCGCCCCGATATGAGTAGTTAAATGAAAGTGGGAGGAGGAGCTGGGGGATGAGCTGGAGGCTGGGCTATGGGAGGACGCTTTGAGGAGGGTGAATGGGTCCTCTTTGTGCGCCAGGCTGTCTTATTCATTTAAGGTAATTCATAGGGCGCATATGACGGTGGCTAGAATGAGTAGGTTCTTTGGGGGGGGGGTGGAGGATAGGTGTGTGTAAATCATGTTCACGTGTTTTGAGCCTGCCCAAAGTTGGAGGGATTTTGGCGGGGGTTCACTGACGTGATGCCGGAGGTACTGAGAGTGAAGGTGGGTCTGAATCCAGAATTTGGAGTGTCGGGCGATCCGGGAGTCCAGGGGGTGAGAGAGACCGGCGTTCTGGCCTTTGCCTCTCTGGTAGCCCAGAGATGGATCCTGTTGGGGTGGAGTGACTTAGAGCCTCCAAAACCGGGGGTGTGGGTGAGCGACCTTGCGGATTTCCTCAGGTTGGGGATGGGTGAGGGGGTGTTTTCACTTTGCTGCTTTCATCAAGGTTTCGCTTTCCGTACTACACCTCTCCCTTCAGGTTTCCTTTGTCTTGACGGCTTTTACACAAACTCCGAGGTCCAGCCACAGATTTGCAGTTATTTCAAATAATATCTCCCAAGCTATAGTAATGTCTCGCAATCCTTAGCACTACTGCAGGTATCTTTCGGACCTCTCTTGATCTAATGCCTTTTAAACTCTCTGACTTTACTGAACAGCCATCTGTTCTGGTTCTCAGTTTCCCCTATTCCATTAACTCCAGACTTACTGGACTCTTCATTTCTCTCGTTTCCTGGGCTTTAGGTTTCCGGCATCTGTTTTTTTAATTATTACTCCATATTATGGCTTTTCTTTTAGCAAGGCTGGGAGAGATGTTCTGTCTTCAGCTTTCTGAAACCAACTGCTTCTAGCAGAACTGAACTGCCTTCTCTCTCACTACCCATCTCCAATTGCAATCCAGTTAGCTAAACTAAAACTTTAAAGCTTCTCCATCTTACAAAGCCCCAGTTGCTCAGCAACCATGCTGATTTATTTACTCCTCCTGCCATAGCCCCCTCTAACACAATAGAATCACAGTTGGAACTTAACCAGCCCCCATACACACAAACACCTTTTGTCCAGGATGAATCTGACTCTAGGTTTTACCCTTCCAGGGACAGAAACATTAAATTAAGCCTACTTAAAACTATACCTTATTTCTAATGCTTACCAATATAAATTAATGAAAGCTACCTTTCTTTTCCTAACACAATAGTAACGTTGGGACTTCTGCAGTATAGTCAGCAGGATTTTGGCAGCATGAGACTAATTTGTAACAAAAATAGACAAATTCAGATAATCGAGTAGTGGTGGACAGGATATTAAAGGTGGGGGAAATTTCTATTAACATTACAGACCAATACACCATTTCTACATTACAGACACTGAAGTACATATAAATGTCATGATTTAAGAATTTCATTGAGGAACCTAAGAATGTAAGCCGCAGTCCTTGCCAATGACATCATGCACATTTGAGTTTTGGGATGTCCCAACAGGTACAATTCATAGATTTGATCTTTCCAAATATGGGTTGTGACTTGACAATTTTTGAACTGTGACAAGTGCCTTATTGTTGATTATTGGTTTGGTGGTGATAGAAATAATTTGAAGTTGGAGTTGAGACATACTGTATTAAGCATAATAACTTCATTATCATGTTGATCTGTTCAGAGCATCACATAATAATATTGCTGTGATATGTGAAAAACTTTTATTCTATCCAAGGTACATACTGGGTGTGAAATACAACCTTAAGCATGCAATGAAGCATTTAGCACAATGGTGAAAAGGAAATGCATATAAGAAGGCATAAAACATTTGGATATAAATTTCCTGTCCCCAGGGACGGGTTATTAAATCTCCCTATTCTGGTGAGTGAAGGGATCATGAGGGAAATGTAAGCAATATCGCCATAGTTTTTTTTTTACTGAAGCCAAAACTAATAATTCCAAATTTAAGGACCTGAAACATGTAAGCCCCATTCATTCCCAGTGACATTTGGATCCCATGAACAAATACATTAAAATAAATTTTGTAACCTCCGCCCCCTTCCAACGGTTTGTTCTTCTGACTGATATTTTGTGCATTCTGCCGCACTCCACCCCACCATTGGCAGCCATTTCTTAGCCAATGAGACTCTGTGTTCTGGAATAAAAGCAAAATACTTATGATGCTGGAGATCTGAAATAAAAACAGTACTGGGAAGACTCAACAGGTCTGGCAGCATCTGAGAAGAGAGAGACAGAGTTAACATTTCAAGTTCAACATGAATCTGTGGGGAACTGCTGGACTCGACCTTAACTCTGATGTTCTCTTTTCACAGAAGCTGCCAGATCTGCTGAGATTTTCCAGCATCTTGCTTTTACCCCCAGATTCTGGAGATCCCTTTCTGAACTTGTCTTTCCCCTTGCCCCTCATCAGGCCGTTATCAAAATCCATCTCTTTTACTAATCTTTTGATTATCCCTCCTAATATTTCCTTTGGCTCAGCATCCATTCTTTTTAAAATCTGAGGCATCTTGGTGTATATTTCTATGTTAGAGGTGTTTATATACCAGCTGGAGGAATATTAGACAAGACTGAGAATTGTCTGCTTTTCAATAGCAGCATAAATCCCTTATGCCCATCTGAGCAGGGAGACTAGTTTAGTATATCAGTACTGCGTTAGTTTCAAGCTAAATTATTTGTTCAGGACAGAAGTGAGACTTGAACCCACAACCTTCTGACTTGAGAGAGTGCTACTCTCTTAGCGAAATTGATAATTAATTGTAAGGATTTAATGTCATCTCTGGATTATGAACTAGTTGAACTTTGTTCTTTTGGATTACCACTTTGATTAATCATTTTGCTAATGCATAATTCATTCCAACTAATCTCTTTGTGAGTACCAGTGCATTGCTTGATACAATGGTAGCTTTTCTCGAGCTACATGTTGTGGCCAATCATTGTTGCATTATTATTAATTAGTAATCATATTAATTTTTGAGAGGTGTTGCTAAAATCCTATTCTGCTGGGGAAGGAGTGAGTTGTAGTGCAGATTCCAAGCACTCCAGCAAGGATGGGAGGTTTTGCCTGTGATTGTACCTATTTCTAGATGTCCTGTATTTGCAGCACTTAAGTAGAAAAATATGCAGCAAGTGCAAGAAATTTAGCCAGGGAAACCTGTTAACTGAATTGCCTGAATTCTGGCACTGGATGGCAAATGAGTATAATAGTTGTTTCTGCTACCTATAGCTACACGCTGATTATTCAAACTGCAGTTACTGGCCGCATATGTATTGTTCTGAGGCCTGGCAAAATGTTTCTCTTTTAAATTAATTGCAGTAACTTGGGATCCCCACTATTTTTTAAAAATCATGTTTTGCATGTTGGCGTTTAAGACTGATAAGAGGACCATGCACATTTGATTTTGTATCACTCTAGGAACAAATATTTGCCAGCATTTCTGCCATCTTATTGTACAGCTGGTATGAGCAATATCTTTGCACCTGATCTGATTCCAGAAATGAAAGTTGGCAAGATGTAGATTTTTAAGCAACTGGGATGATCAGGAGAAGACAGAACTTTGGGAATTGACATGGCTGCTTCTCAGGGATTCTTTATTCTGAGGACAATTAGGTGCCCTTCACTGGTCTTTTTTCTCAACTTGAAGTTTCTAATATTTAATGCATAGAGTTGTTCAGACTGTACTTGTTTAACGTTTTGTAAATTTAATGTGCTGCAGGATTTTGGTTGTGGGTATCGACGTCTGAAAAAGAAACTACATTTCTTAACACTGTAAAAGTAACATTTTGCATTTTTTAAATGCATGAAGTTTATTCGGGGAGAATGTTTTCAGTAATCCAGTGACCATGGAACCATATGCACAGAAAGAGGCCACTCAGTTCATTGTCTCTACGCCAGCCAAAAATATAAAAAGAATAAACTAGTTGCTCATTTTAATCCCACTTTCCAACAGCCTTTCCGGTTACTGCACTTCAGGTGTAGATCCAGGTACCTATGAGCTGAGCATTTCTGCCTCAACTACCAATTCAGGCAATGAGTTCCAGATGCCCACCACCCTCCTGGGTGAAAATGTTTTTCTTCCTGTTCCTTCTAATCCTTCTACCAATGACCTTTTAAATCTATGCCCACTGGTAATTGACCCCTCAGCTAAGGAAAATGGGTATTGTCTGTCTACCATATCTAGGCTCCTGATAATTTTATACACCTCGGGTACAACCCTGGCCTATTCCTCATGGCTACAATTTTCAATCTCTGGCAATATTCTTGTAAATGTTCACTGTACTCTGTCCAGAGCATGTCCTTCCTGTAATTTGGTGACCAGAACTGAATGTACAATTCCAGCTGTGACCTAAGCAACATTTTATACAGTTCCAGCTTTACAACCCTGCCTTTGTATTTAATGTCTCATCCAATAAATTAAAGCATTCCAAAGGCTTTCGTGACCTCCTTATCCACCTGTCCTGCCACCTTCACTTAACAGGCATGCAGTCCAAGGTGTCTCATTTTCTCAATATCCTCCCGTTTACTGTGTGTTCCCTAGTTTGTTTACCCTCCCCAAATGCATTTCCTCACACTTTTGCAGATTGTGTTCCATTTGCTCTTTTTCCCACCCACTCGACCAAACCATTGATGGCATTCTGGAGCCAACAGCTATCCTTTTCGGTCAACTACGCGACCAGTTTTTGTGTACTCTGCAAATTTCCTAATCATGCCTCTCTCATTTATATGATTTTTTTAACAAATGTTTTTTATTGGGTTTTTGAACAAAGTATATTTACCGTTATGTACACAGATATATGAGAAGGGCACACGCAAACATACCATAAATAAAGAAATAAATAATAAAAAAGAAATGAAAGATAAAATAAAATAACTGGTAAGGTATTCTGCACCAGCTCAACAGAAGCAACTCTGTACAACCGGCAATATTATTTTCACACATTCAGTATTTATTTATTTTAAAATATTTAACAGCAAGGACCTTAACACCGTTCTGTGAAATACCACTGGAATCTGCTTTCTATTCATAAAAATATGCATCGACCATTGCTCTTTTTGTTTCCTGTCTCTGAACAAAATTTGAATCCAACATGCCACTTTCCCCTGTATGACTTGGGATTTCACATTTCTGATCAGTCTGTCATGTGGGACCTTGTCATATGTCTTACCAGAATCCATGTAGAAAACATCCCTGCACTACCCTCATCAATCCTCCTTGTTGCTTCCTCAAAACAAAGTCTGTCAGTAAGTCACAAAACTCTTAACAAAAACATGTTGACTATCCCTTATCAAGCCATGCCTTTCTAAGTGTCAGTTTAGCCTGTCTCTTCGAATTGTTTGCAATAATTTACCCACCATTGAAGTCAGACTGACCGTCCTATGCTTTGCACCCTTTTAAAATCATGGTACAACATTCTCTGCCCTCCAATCCTCTGGTACTTCATCTATATCTAATGAGGATTGGAAAATGATACCCAGAACATCTGCTATTTCCTTCCTGGCTTCCTTTCACATCCTGGGACACAATCCATCTGGCCTTAGTAATTTACCTGCCTTCAAGGATGTCAGTCACTCTTGGTACTTCCCCTCTCGTTATGTTTATTGTATCTAATATTTCACATTCCTCCTTAAACTAGTATGCCTGAATCATCCCTCTCCTTGGTGAAGCTGGGGGCAAAATACTCATTGAGAAACCTGCCCACATTCTCTGCAGCAATGCACAAGTTAGCGTTTACATATCTGATAAACCCTACCCTTTCCTTAGTCATTCTCTTGTTCTAGATGTACTGGTAAAACATCTTTGAGATATCTATGGTTTTACCTCCCAATGTTTTCATATCCCCTCAATTGCCTTTTTCACTTCATGCCTGTATCTTCTATACCCTTTTAGGCTTATTACTGTACTAAGCTTTTTGAGACTGTCATAACCTTTCTTTTTCTGCCTGATGTTACCCTGCATGTATCAGAATAACCAGGGGGCTCGAGACCAACCACCATTGCCCTTTTTGATGGGCATGTCTACATGTAGAACCTGGCTTTCGAATGCCTCCTACTGAGTTGACCCTGTTTTCCTTTCTAGTGTCTGTATCCAGTCAGCTTTCGCTAGTCACCACTTTGTAAAATGTGTCTTCCCCAAATTTAGCATTGTAAAATGTGTCTTCCCCAAATTTAGAACTCCTGCTCTATCTTTGTCCTTGATGCTAAATCTAACTTTATTATGGTCGCTCTCCCCAAAATGGGTGTCCACTACTATTTGCACAGCTTCATTTCCTGGGACTAAATATAGAATTGGGACCCCTCTCATTGGGATAGTTGCGTGCTGGCTAAAATAGTTCACTTGAATGAAGTTCAGGAACTTTGTACCCTCGATCCCCAATTATCTCTACTCCATTGGTTTTGCACTCAGAAATTTGCTTTCATATTTGCCCTTGTCACTCTCTTCCTTATTTGGGGCCCTATAGATGCTCCTAGCATTGTGGCTGTCCTTCCACGCTGAACCCATAAGGCATATTTTGATGCTTCACTTAGTATATCATCCCTTCTCAACTGTTATTGATTCTTCCCCCCCCCCCCCCCCGCCCCACAGAAGATCCCCGCAGCTGCTGAGTGATTTCCTTGACCTTGATACCGTACCATCCTGTGGTCTTGTCTGCAGCCACAGAAACACCTATCTGTTCCTTTAACTAACAAATACCCTATCACTGCTGCTCTTTCCCATTTCATCCTCCCCTCCTATACAGCCGAGCCACCTGTGGTTCCATGAACTTGTTTCTGACTGCACTCCTCAGAGGAACCAATGCCTCACCAGCAGCTAAAGCAGAAAACCAATTAGTGAGTGGGACCTCGGGGGACTCCTGCATTAACTGCTTGGGTCTCTTGATCTGTCTGAGGGTCACCCATTCCCTTTCTGTGTCCATGCTTCCAGCCTACGGTGTGACCACCTCTCTGAACATGCTATGCACGCAGCTCTCAGCCTTGTGGATGCACTGCAGTGACTCCAGCCACCTCATGTTTTGAAATCTGGAGCTCAGATTTCTGCAATTGTGTGACTGTCTAGATCACAGGCAGTGTTCACGACTTCCCACATACTACAGGACATACATTCCTTGTCTTTACTTTGCTTCACTTGTGTTTACTTTGCTTCACTTGTGTTAACTTATTACAATTGTTGAAAATCTTTGGGAGCACAGATAAGTCCGACTAATACTTGACACACTTATGTGTTGCAAGAAACCTTCTTGAAAGCACCTCTTCTCCCTCCAAACCTGGTGCACCAAATTCCCAAATGAAGCTAATTTGCTGCTCACTTAGTTTCCATCTCACTCTCCATAGGTATTGTCTCCTTGTACTGCCCTTACTATACCATTTGATGGATAATAATTTCATGCTATCCTTTGCAACCAAGTTGAGTGTTGCCTGTGTCTAAGTTTGGAGGCTGTGGATTGTATTCAATAATCGGAGCCCTAGCTCTCCTCTTCCTGCATGCCCCACTGTCCCGGTCCAATAGTACTGATGCTTGAAGTGGTGTCTCAACTGTTCCCCTTACTGGGCTTGGGACTGGGATATGATCCTTTTTCTTGTTTATATTATATATAATATTTACCCAGTTATCTGAATCTGTTGAAAAGAGGAAGAGTCATACATCACAGAAAGAGGCCATTCGGCCCATCATGTGCCGGCTATCAAGCACAAATCTATTCTAATCCCATTTTCCAGCGTTTGGTCCGTAGCCTTGTATGCTATGGTGTGTTGTCAAGTGCTAATTTAAATACTTCCTAAATGTTGAGGGTTCCCGCCTCTACCACCCTTTCAGGAAATGAGTCCCAGATTCCCACCACCCTCTGGGTGAAAAAGATTTTCTTTAAATGCCCCCCATCCTCCCAAACCTTCTGTCCTTAAATCTATGTCCCCTTGTTACTGGCCCTTCGAAGGGGAAAGTTTCTTGCCATCTTAGTCCTTCATAATTTTGTCCACCTTGATCAGCTTCCCCCCCCCCGGCTTCTCTGCTCTAAGGAGATCAAAGCCTAACCAGTAGCGGAAATGCCCCAGCCTATACAACATTTTGGTGAATCTCCTCTGCATCCTCTAGTACAATCGCATTCTTCTATAGCATCGTGACCAGAACTGCAAACAGTACTCTAGCTGTGACCTAACAAGTGTTTTACACAGCCTCTATCTTAACCTCCCTGGTATTGTATTCTGTGCCTTGGCTAATAAAGGCAAGTATCCCATATGCTTTCTTAACCAATTTACCTACCTGTCTTGCTGCCTTCAAGAACCTATGGACATGCATCCCAAGGTCCCTCTGCTCCCCCGTCTTAGCATGGCTTACACAATAAATTTGGCTGAACTCTAATGTATTTTTAGAATGCTGTATTAAAGGATGCATAACTAAAATTAAAGCTCAGGCTAAGCTGGTTTATCTGACATTCAAATCAAAATTTAATCCATGCCATTAGTGTATCACATGGTCTGAAACTGAACCATGCAGACCAGTGCTATCTTTCTGATCTGTGGTTTTGGAGAATTTAGCTTCATGGGTATAATACAATTAAACTGGTCAATTGCAACTGCAGTGCCAGGGAGGAAAAGAGTCAGTCTATGGTCACCATTCCAGAATCCTGTTTAGCATTCCCTGCTGCATCGTACATGCATGTGATTATTGGGGCAGATCCCCCTTGGGGGGTGTAATAGTCGAGCATCACTTTCCCAATACATGCTGACATTTATGTGGAAACTGGGTAAGTATGTGAGGCAGAAAGGAATGGAAGAATTGCTGATGAAGGTGGATGGAGTATGGGAGGAGACTTCTGTGGAGTCAAAACAGCTGTATTTACCAGTTTGGCCAAATGGACTGTTTCTGTGCCACATGTTCTGTTATTCTGTAAAGGTCTTGGTTACTTTAACTTATCTGGAACCAGAAGAGAGGATGGACTTATCTGGAACCAGAAGCGAGGAGAAAAGGTTATGGGAGGTCGAGAGGTGGGAATGTTGGAAAAACATCTGAATTTCTAAATGTTTGTGTTGAAGCTCTGCTGTTCCTGTGCCTCAATATCTGAACATCACAATAGACATCTGTATCCTAAAAATTAGGCTGACTTTATTGCACCCCACCCAAAGAAGTGTGGGTGTTAACTATCTATTTGGTATCCTCCACTTTGCAGAGCCTTTTAGACCATAAGAAATGGGAACAGTAGGTCGTTTGGCCCCTCTATCCTGCTCCACCATTCAATAGGATTATGGCTGATCTGACATTCTCATGTCCACCTTTCTGCCCTTTCCCCACAACCCATGATTCCCTTGCTGCCCAAGAACTTGTCTATCTCTGCCCTAAATTTACACAAGGACTCTATCCCCTTTGCTCTGTGTCAATGAGTTCCAAAGGCACTCCACCCTCTTATCTCAGTCTTAAATTGGCATCCCTTTATTCTGAGACTATGCCCTCTGGTCCTAGACTCTCCCATGAGGGTTAACATCCTCTCAGCATTTACTCTGTTAAGCCCTTTAAGAATGCTATATGTTTCAATGAGATCACCCCTCATTCTTCTAAATTCCAATGAGTAGAATCCCAACCTGTTTAACTTTTGCTCATAAGACAATTCCTCCACCAGGGATTATCCTAGTGAACCTCCTCTGAGCTAACTCCAATGAAATAATATATTTCCCTAAATAAGGTGACCAAACTGCTCACAGTAGTCCTGATGTGGTCTCACCAGTACATTGTACAGTTGCAGCAAAACTTCCCTACTCTTATACTCCAAACCCCTTGAAATAACTTCCTTCCTGATTGCCTGCGGCACTTGTGTGTTAGCGTTATTTGTTTCATGCACAAGTACCCCCAAGTCTTTGTGTCCAACTTTCTGAAGATTTTCTCCATTTATATCATCTGTTCTTTCTTAATAAACATACCATTGTGCTCGAGATCTCTTCTACAAAACTGATTCAAACAGGAGTCCGGTTTTAGAAATAAGCTGTAATAAAGGGATCCCAATGCATTTTAGTAACTCCGTATAGCAGTTAGTATTTTGTTTTTTGCACAGGTTTTGATTTAATTTATATGACATTTCTTCTCCTGTACGGTTGCTGTTGCTAGTAAACAAACTGCCGCGTAGACAAATATAAACAGTAAATACTGGATAAACTCAGTAGGTCTGGCAGTATCTGTGGAGAGAGAAACCGAATTAATGTTTCGAGTCCATCAGCAGGAAAGATTGTGTGTTCTGTGTTCCACACTTGGGTACCATTGAGTCAAGGTTTGAAAAGCAAGGAATTTTTCCTTTATCTGTAGATGTGTAATACTGATATTGCATTGATAATATCACATGCAGTAACAAGCCATAATCCCTTTGGTTTCTTGGTTGGAGAAAGTTATCTGGGTATCATTTCTGAATAGCCATGATAAACACCAATTTATAAATCAAAATTCATTGTTTTGTTGACATTAAATTTCCCCATTCCAAAATAAATTAATTTTTGTTTGAATAATGCTGTATAAACCCTGGCAAAACAAATACTACCTCGGTGGTTTCTTGTGGTGCTGCTGATGCCAAAACCTAAATGGGGCGCAGTAGATGCCACACCTCCCAGTAGCCAACAAATCTTACATTGTTGACTAACACTGTCCTTTTCACTCATCGGGCTGGGGGTGAGAGTCGGTCAACAGAAACTTGCAATCATGAGTTTCAAACAGCAGTGCATGCACAATTGGTTCAATGTTTCTGTGCTGTGCAATGCATCCCATTAATGTAAGCAGAATAGATCCCAGAGCTGCAGCCGCTCACGTGGAGCTATTCGCAATTATTTTAGTGAGCTGCTACGGTATTGACCCAGTGTTTACCAGTGGGATTAAGGACTTTTTATTTTGAGCTATTAAAGCATAGATGACCTTTAACTCCAAAAAGCTATATTTTGCACCTGTTCTTAGCTGTGAGGCAGCAAAAATCATTGACTGCATTAAGGAATGTGGCAGAAAACCTCAAATCTGTGACCAGCAAATTCTGCAGAATAGAGGCTGAGCGAAGCTGACTGCCCATGCTTATGGCTCTGTTTGCAGGCCTTGCAATGGTTTTGAATTTGCAGCCCAATGGGCAATAATAAAGATTTCGGAGAGCGTGCTGCTGGGCAGGTCTGTCATTTTTGAAAGCTTTGGTTTGAAGAAGTTCTTGCACATGAAATTAGTAAAATGATGTGCAAGCCATTCTTGGTAATGATGCAGCAAATTTTCACATTCCGTTTGGGAAGAAGTCTTGACTATAACTAGGTATTCATTCATAATATGCAGATAACAAAACACTAGATAGAGCTTTTCACTCCCCATTAATGTCCCTTTCCTAAGGTTAGTGACTCATACTGGGACACTGGACCTTGGGTAGCCGCTGCCTTCTTCTCCAAACCATACCATGCAGTCTCCCTCTGTGCCTTATTTATGCAATTTGTCAGCACAGAGTTAATGATGATACCAACATTGCAAGCTGATAATCAAAATAGATATTGTATATAAGTTTTTCAAAACTAGCTTTATTTTTTTTAATGAGTTGAATCGTGATGCATGTTAATCATGCAATATGTTGTTTACCCATTGAGGTGGAAACATTTACTTTTTTTATACACACCTTTATCATCCACCGCTGTGGTGTGCAATCATCTCAAGATTGTAGCAATTAATTAACCTTGGTGTTTCAGAGCAACATCTCCTCTTCTCCCGCCCCCCCCCCCCCCCCCCCAAAACCACTCCCCAGATTCAAAAAAACTCCAAATCCACAGCATCATCATCATCATCATCATCTGGTACCTTTTTAACCACTTTCCTTGGCTCCCTCCTTCTGACTGCTCAATGACGTTTTCACCTCGCTCCGTTCCTTCTACCCTCTACTTGGGAAGTGCTTGCGTTTCTTTACATTCAAAGCAGCTACATAAGTGCATGTTCTCAAAGGAAGTCATGGTTGGTTTAATCCATTTGCTTGAATTTATGGTTGTGACATAGGAACAAAGTTGTTACCTTGCATAATCTGGAACACATATTAACTATATGTGATCCATAATCTGGATCACATATAGTTGGAATAACAGTAAGTGTCATGGACCTAGAAGGCAACTACTTGTACAACAATAAGGACCCCATTGCTTGTGTCGACTTTATTTTACTCCAGTTTTAATTGTCCAAGGGGTGAATTGCTGAAAAAAGGTTACTGCATCTCACTGTAGTAAGTCTGGAGTGGGAAGGAAGGAAAGTGGTGCCTGTGAGTTCTTAAAAGTTTCTTGGTGTCTGCCCCCTCTCTCCTTCATAGGTGCCACGGCTCCCAATACTGAAGATTAATTTACCAATTTACTTGTATAAGTTAGAGTTTCTAAGAATACATTTTTAGCCAAAAGGTTGAGTATCAGTTTTGACACTAGTATTTTCAGAGATTAAAATCCACTCTCTCCCATCATCTTGCTGGATCAGAGACTGTTACTGCCAAGCCCGCTACCCAAAGGTAGTGAAAAATATTGTAAAATGGGTTAAGGTGGGATATGCTAATATATGATGCAGATGTTGATCTGCCACAGACGCTGGTCAGTCAGGCTCTCACTTTCACTCTAATACCGCGCAGTACTGAGTGACCTCTTGGGAGGTTGCAGTCTGAGAGAATAATTCATCTTTCCTGATGATGATTGCAGCTTATGAGGTTTTTGTCGTCTTGGAGGAGTCAGCTGTGCTTTTAATGGCTGGGCAGCATTCGTATCTTAGCTCCACTGAATCTACAAATTATCTTCTGTCCACAAAGAATCTTCCAGTGAGGATGCTTTGCCGGAGTCCAGGTCAGAGTCAATAGAGAATCGTACTGCTAAAGAGTTGGTGCCTTCCATAAGTTATCTTTTGTTCAGAACTGGAGATCAGCACCAAAGCTGCAGCAGAAGCTTCAGCACTTCTGAAGCTGCAGAATCCTGTAAAGCAACCCTGTCCCAGAGTTCATTGTCTACACTAAATTCCTTTCATTAAAGAAGGTGTAGCTGTCTTATCACGGTATTCTCAACAGTTCTTTCCATTGTCCATAGTGGGCTGAGAGAATGAAATGAAAATCGCTTATTGTCACGAGTAGGCTTCAATGAAGTTACTGTGAAAAGCCCCTAGTCACCACATTCCGGCGCCTGTTCGGGGAGGCTGGTACGGGAATTGAACCGTGCTGCTGGCCTTGTGGTTCTCTTAACCCTGCCTATAGAAAGCAGACGTTCTCCTGAAAGATCATTGGGAATTCTTTACCTGACAGTTTTACAGGAAATTGGTCGTATTTTCATTCTTTGTCTAAGTTTATTGAAATCTCAGATTTTAAATGTTTTTCAGTCTTGGATACAGCAGACGATGATACGGCTGTGACGGGCCTTCCTGGAGTTGGAAGATCATTCCTCCTCTGAAGCTTCTTCCCAGAGTTCTTTGAGGGAGCAACATGCTCCTCATTGTCTTGAGTTCTTCTCTTCTAGCCCCAGTGGATCCAATGGTTGATTCTCTTCAGCCTTTCATTGTTGTTCAGTCATCGTGAAACTGTTGCTCATTTTAGCCTTAGTTTAATGGCTCTTGTTCTGTCACCTTTGCTCTTGAGTCGCCAGGTATCTTTCTGATACCGCCACGTGGTTCAAGTCCGAGTAATGATCAATAATCCAACACACCGCTTAGTAAGAGTTAAATCAACGCACATTTATTATATACAGTAATCAATACTTCTACATTACTTCTACTTCTAGGCTACTTCCTACAACTAACAGGCCAATACTTAACTTTGGAAATGGCCCACCAGGTCAGGGAAACGAATGGCCTTTCGTATGGGTTCTGAGCCTGCGGGATTCAAAGCTGGTACAGGTCGATAGTCAGGCGTGCCTATCTCATAGCGAGCGTTGGAGTAAGACTTGCAGCTCTTGCGGTTGTTGTAGAAGGTCAGCAGAAGGGTGCGGAGAGGAGAAGAGAGAGCGATTTGAACTTGGCCCCTATTCTTATAGTCCCCAGGGGCATCCCGCCTTTTGGGACGGACCCTGTACCTGGTTCCAAGTGATTGGACTTCGTCCCAATCACTTGGTTCGATATTCTCCAATGCTGGAGCAATTCCTTGATCGAGGGGCGGTTTTGGGGTGGTCGTTCACCTCTCTTTTGTGTAGGCTCCTGCTGGCGCCGAAAAGTCTGGGTTGGCTTTGTGTGTCTAATTTGTAGCGTATTGTTCCCGGGGATTGCTAATTAGTATTCAGATGGCTGGTGTGTTGTTGTGTTGATGGCTGCAGGTATCGATTCTGTCTGGCCTCCCCAGAGGCGAATACACAGTTTTGCCTGCAGCTGCCTGTTTGGGTCCTGTTGGCTGATTTTCCCATCAGCCTTTTCCGTTTGCCATTTTAAATCGGGGTTTGGCCATTCTAATCGGGAGTTAGCCATTTTAACCGGCTACAAAACTTACACCCAGCTATGCTGACAGCAGTGCTGATGGTGTTGTCCGATCCTGCAGATTATGTCCTCCCAGGTGCAGAGGAAAGTCCTCAAGTCTCCAAGAAGTCTTCCCTAACGGCTGAAAATACTGTGGGAGATTGAAACCACCCTTGGAACTGTGACTTGGGGAGGGGAAGAGTTGGAACCTATAGTTGTAAAAGAAAAAGGAGTTACAGAAATTTTATGTAAATAGCTAAAGACGTAGGGCGCAATTCTCTGGCCGCGTTTTGCTCGAGCGAGAGAACAAAGTGGCTGGAGAATCTAGGGAGAGCCCTCTCACGGGCCTCCCGGCAACCTCTGCGCATCGCGGGATTCACCCAAGTCCCAGGAGACGTCAGATTCGGAACTCCATCCAAAAGGGGCAGGGCCAAAATGATGCTTGTGAAAGTAGGTCCTAAATGGGCAGAGCCGACGTGAAACTCCCTGGAAAATCCTCCACAAATGATTGATCCACAAATCCACCATTGATTTGCGTACAATAAATTAATTGAATCCCTCCCAAAGAATGTGCAAAGTTCTAGCTGAGTATAGTTTTGTTGGCTACCTGTCAGCCAGCATCTATGTATGATACTAGAGTTGGCAGGATGTGCAACATGGAGGAAACATCACAATTGCCCAGATATGTCCTGTCCACAAATTTAATTCAGCCAACTACTGCCCCATCAGTCTACTTTTGATCATCAAGTTATGGAACGTGTGGCTTACAGTGTAATCAAGTGCTGCTCATTCAGCTGCTCGCTGCTTAGATTGGTGGTTCTACCAGGGGCACTTGGCTCCAGACCTCATTACAGTCATGGTCCCAACATGGACAAAATAAGTGAGTTCCAAAGACAAGTTGTGAGTGACTGCCCTTGACATCAAGCAAGTGGGGAGCAGTGGCAACGTCATTGGATTAGTAATCTAGAGACCCAGGCTAATGCTCTGAGGACATTGGTTCAAATCCCACCACCGCAGCTGGTGGAATTTAGGTTCCATTAATTAATCTGGAATTGAAAGCTCGTCTCAGTAATGGTGACCAGAAACTATTACTGTTGTTTTAAAAAGTATATATTTTTTTTCTTCTCCTTTTTCACATTTTCTCCCAAATTTACACCCACCAACAATAAAAAATAATCAGTAACAAATATGTCAATCCCCATATCAATAACAACGATCCCATCCTCCCACCAAACCCCAAACATTAGCCCGCATGTTCACACAAACAAATGACGAAAAGGAATCCGGGATCACCCATAGTCACCATTAACATGGTAACCCTCCCCCCAACCATCCCCCAACTAATGTTCAATGTTATCCAGTTCTTGAAAGTGCATAATGAATAATGCCCATGAATTGTAGAACCCCTCCATCCTTCCCCTCAGTTCAAACTTGACCTTCTCAACATACATAAGAACATAAGAACTAGGAGCAGGAGTAGGCCATCTGGCCCCTCGAGCCTGCTCCACCATTCAATGAGATCATGCCTGATCTTTTGTGGACTCGGCTCCACTTTCCGGCCCGAACACCTTAACCCTTAATCCCTTTATTCTTCAAAAAACTATCTATCTTTATCTTAAAAACATTTAATGAAGGAGCCTCTACTGCTTCACTGGGCAAGGAATTCCATAGATTCACAACCCTTTGGGTGAAGAAGAGTCAAGAATTCCAACAGGTCCCCCCCGCCACGCCAGAGCACAGGGTGGAGAGGTTGCTCTCCAACCTATCAGGATCTTCCTTCGGGCAATCAACGAGGCGAAGGCTACAACATCTGCCTCCACACCTGTTTCTAACCCTGGCTGGTCCGACACCCAGAATATGGCCTCCCGAGGGCCCGGTCCAGTTTCATGTGCACCACTTTAGAAATTACCCTAAAAACCTCCTTCCAGTAATCCTCTAGCTTTGGACAGGACCAAAACATATGAACGTGATTACCACCTTCAGCTGTATCAGCCCCAACCTTGCGCACAAGGTGGAGGTGTTCACTCTCCGGAGCACCTCACACCAGAACCCCTTCTCCATATCCTCTCCCAACTCTTCCTCTCACTTTGCTTTGATCCCTTCCAGTGGTGCCTTCTCCTCTTCCAAAATAGCTCCGTAAACCATCGACACTACCCCCTTCTCCAGTCCCCCTGTCGTCAGCACCTCCTCCAGCAATGTGGAGGCCGGCTCCACCGGGAAGCTCTGTATCTCCTTTCTGGCAAAATCTCGAACCTGCATGTAGCTAAACATTTCCCCCTGCTTCAACCCATAATTTGCTTCCAGCTCCTTCACTCCTGCAAACCGACCCCGAAGAAACAAATCTTTTAGTGTCTTCTCCTCCCATTTCCGAAAATTTCCATCCCACTTCCTTGGCTCAAATCTGTGGTTCCCCCAAATCGGCATTTCCCTTGAACCTGCCCCCAACCCGAAGTGTTGGCGAAACTGCCTCCAAATTCTCAATGAAGCTATTATTACCGGAATCCCTGAATATTTCCCCGGGGCCATCGGGAGCGGCACTGTTGCTAGTGCTTTCAATCCCAACCCCATGCACAAACTCTCCTCCATTCTGACCCACTGGGAATCAACCCCTCTGACCCAGCTCCGCACCTTCTCCACATTCGCCGCCCAATAGTAATACATCAGGTTCGGAAGACCCAATCCCCCTGCCTGCCTTCCCCTCTGTAGCAGCCCCTCTGGAGCAGCACCTTTCTAACTTTGGCCACCTTCCCTCCCCATATGAACAAAGTAGTCCTTCCCTCACTCTCTCTGAAAAATGCCTTTGGCAGGAAAATTGGCAGGCATTGAAAAATAAACCGAAATCGCGGCAACACGTTCATTTTAACCACCTGTACCCAACCCGCCAGTGACAGAGGGAGACCATCCCACCTTGCCAGATCAGCTTTCACTCTCCCCACCAAACTAGAAATGTTGTAGCTGCGGAGCCCCCCCCTCCCCCCCCCCCCCCCCCCCCCCCTCTCCCAGGCAACCTGCATCCCCAGGTACCTAAAGGCAGTCCCTGCCCTACGGAATGGCAGCCACCCCCACCCCTGCCCCCACCCTGGCCGAGACACCACAAAATACTCACTCTTGTCTAGATTTAGTTTGTACCCCGAGAAAGACCGAAACACTCAAAGCAGCTCCAATATTCCCCCTATCGACACACTCGGTTCCGACACATATAACAGCAAGTCATCGGCATATAAGGACACCCTATGCTCTATTTCCCCCCCCCCCCCCCCCGCACTATTCCTTTCCATACCCCCAAACCTCTTAATGCGATGGCCAACGGCTCAATTGCGAGTGCAAACAGCAGGGGGGACATAGGACATCCCTGCCTAGTCCCACAGTGGAGAGAAAAGTATCTCGAGCTGATGTTGTTTGTGCGGACATCACTCGGCTCCTTATATAGTAGCTTTACCCAGTTCACAAATCTTGGTCCATACCCAAACAGTTCCAGAACTGCCATCAATGCCACAACCACCTCTGTTTCCTTCCCCTCTGCCGGTGCCATAACGACGTCCAATACCCTTCTAACGTTTGAAAAGAGCTGCCTCCCTCTCTCGAACCCCGTCTGATCTTCACCTATCACCTTCGGGAGGCAGTCCTCCAGCCTATCCGCCAGTACCTTCGCCAATACTTTTGCGTCCACATTGAGAAGTGATATGGGCCTATATGACCCATACTCCGTCGGATCATTATCTTTTTTTAGCAACAGGGAAATCGATGCCTGCCCCAAAGTTTGTGGCAACACCCCCTTCCCTATCGCCTCTTCAAATTTCCCCACCATCAGGGGTGCCAGCTTATCCTTGAATTTTTTATAATATTCCACCGGAAACCCATTCTGCCCTGCCACCTGCCCCAACTGCATCATCCCAATCGCATCCTTTATCTCCTGCTCCACCTTCGCTCCTTCTAATGTAGCCCTGTCCCCCTCCCCTAACCTTGGGTATTCCAACCCATGTAGAAATTCCTGCATCTCCCGGTCTCCCCCGGGTGGCTCTGACCTGTACCACCTCTCATAAAATTCCTCAAAGACCTTGTTAATCAGATCCGGAGCCACCACCAACTTCCCTGCCCTGTCCCTCACCTGAACAATTTCCCTTAACACTGCCTCCCTCCGGAGCTGACCTGCTAACATATATTCATGTTCGTAAACTGCACCCCTTGCTAAACTATTACTGTTGTTGATTGTCATCCGAATCCATCTGATTCACTGGTGCTTTCAGGGAATGAAATCTGCCATCCTTGCTTCATCTGGCCTACTTGTGACTCCAGATCCACAGCTGTGCAGCTGCCACTTAACTAACCAAGCCATTCAGGGGCTATTGTGGATGGGCAACAATTGCTGGCCTTGCAGCGATGCCCACATCTCATGAAATATTTTTTTAAAGCGGCATTGAGGAGGAAAATTGAACTCAATGAGAATTGTGTGTGGGGGCAGGGGGTTGGGGGGGGGGCGGGGGGGGGGATGGCAGGAGAAAGCTCTCCACTGATTGAAGTTATATCTAGCACAAAGGAAGGTGGTAGTTGTTGTTGCAGACTAATCACATCAGACCCAGGATATCTTCAGTTAGTATCTTAGGCCCAACCATCTTCAGCTGCTTCAGCAATGATTTTACCTTCAACATAAGGTAAGAAGTGGGAATGTTAGCTGTACAATTCCGCACCATTTGATAACAAACAAGTTCATGCCCAGCTGCAGCAAGACCTGAACATTCGGGTTTAGGCTGACAAATGGCAATTAACATTCATGCCAAAATAATCTTTATTATTGTCACAAGTATGCTTACATTAACACTGCAATGAAGTTACTGTGAAAATCCCCCAGTTGCCACATTCTGGCGCCTGTTCGGGTACAAGAGGGAGAATTGAGAATGTCCAATTCCCCATACAGCACGTCTTTCGGGACTTGTGTGAGGAAACTGGAGCACTTGGAGGAAACCCCCGCAGACACTGGGAGAACGTGCAGACTCTGCACAGACAGTGATCCAAGCGGGAATTGAACCTGGGACCCTGGCGCTGTGAAGCAACAGTGCTAAGCTCTGTGTTACCGTGCTGCCCATATAACTGCCAGACTATGCCAATCTCCAACAAGAGTAAATTTAACCACCATCTCATCTTGGCATGAATTCCCCTACAACCCGAGAGGTTGAGTAGACTGGGACTGTACTCATTGGAGTTTAGAAGGATGCGGGGGCATCTAATTGAAACATATAAAATTATGAAGGGAATAGATAGGATAGATGCGGGCAGGTTGTTTCCACTGGTCGGGGAAAGCAGAACTAGGGGGCATAGCCTCAAAATAAGGGGAAGTAGATTTAGGACCGAGTTTAGGAGGAACTTCTTCACCCAAAGGGTTGTGAATCTCTGGAATTCCTTGCCTAGTGAAGCAGTTGAGGCTCCTTCTTTAAACGTTTTTAAGAAAAAGATAGATACCTTTCTAAAGAATAAAGGGATTTGGGGATATGGTGTACGGGCCGGAGAGTTGAGCTGAGTCCACAAAGATCAGCCATGATCTCATTGAATGGCGGAGCAGGCTCGAGGGGCCAGATGGCCTACTCCTGTTCCTAGTTCTTGTGTTCTTATAATCCGCATCCTGGTGATTACCATTGACCAGAAACTGATGCCAAATAATACTCTGGCTACAAAAGCAGGTTAGTGACTGGGAATTCTGCAGTGGATAACTCCTCTTCTGATTCCCCATAGCCTGTAGGTACAAGTCAGGAGTGTGATGGAATACTGTCCATTTGCCTAGATGAGTGCAGCTAGCTCTAACACACTTTGAAACTTGTCACCATCCAGGACAAAGCAGATCACGTGATTGACACCCCATTCACCACTTTAATCATTCACCCACTCCAGCGCTGGCATACAGTGGCAGCTGTGACACCAACCAGTTGTATTTGTTTGAGTTCAGCTAAACAAAGAAATGGCAAAAGAATAAAAATGAAACGGTGGAAATTCTGAAATGACTGACCCATTCATCACGGGGCATTCTGAATTGAAACCTGTTTATATTAAGCAGGACCACTTGCTTAACGCTGAGGATTATTTTAACCTAACTATCTTAATAATAATAATAATCGCTTATTGCCACAAGTGGGCTTCAATAAAGTTACTGTGAAAAGCCCCTCGTCGCCACATTCCGGCGCCTGTTCGGAGAGGCCGGTACGGGAATTGAACCTGCGCTGCTGCCTTGTTCTGCATTGCAAGCCAGCTGTTTAGCCCACTGTCAGGAAATTGTCTTTAATTTTATGTTATTTTCCTCCTGATTTTATTCTCCACTGTTTGAATTACCTCCCAGTTGATGAAGAGCTATTTAGTTTAGAGAATAAGGAAAAATTAAAACCAACCCGAGTTTATAAAAATGTTTCTTGTAATATAAGGGTATGGCAGATACAGGGTTAATGTGGAACTGCGTACAGTACCACCCATGCGGTAGTGTAAGAAGGTGCATTGACCCAAACCTAGGGTCAGTGTGGTGTTGAGCAGAGGCAAGAATACACAGCATGGAAACAGCTCCTATCTTGTACCCTTTTACTACAAATAATTATATTAGTTAATAAAGACTTGGTTTACCTGCAGAAGACTTTGCAAACTTCTTTTAAGACATACCTTTTGGTAAACAACAAACTCCCAAAATGTCTGGTACCCACTCAACAATTCACATGCTAACAAAATGGGGAGTAAAGACAAGAACTGTCCCTCATTTTGCATACTGCTTCTCATTTGTTTACAGTACAGGAGGGGAAACGCAAATTAATTTTGCAGCGCTCCATCTTAAAACATTACTTCATTGTCTCCAAGGAGATCTTTCAAACCTACTTCCCTTTCAATCAAGACCCCACCCTTTTCTATACAATAATGTAACCTGACTCCCAGAATAAATCCCTTGGAGATCTGCAAATACTAGTATACAAATTAATTAGTGCAGTGAATGTTTGAATAACGTATATCCCAGTTTTTTAATGCCAGTGCCCCGATTGTTGATTTAACAGGTTGAGATATAGCTGTGAATTTTTCACGTTAACTGTTATAATAATAATCACTTATTGTCACAAGTAGGCTTCAATGAAGTTACTGTGAAAAGCCCCTAGTCGCCATATTCCGACACCTGTTCGCGGAGGCTGGTACAGGAATTAAACCCACACTGCTGGCCTTGTTCTGCATTACAAGCCAGCTGTTCAGCCCACTGTGCTAAACCAGCCCCTTTTGTGTAGCATTTTGGGAAGTTGTCCATGGATTAGTTTCAATATTTCAAATGTTGAGTCCAGAGGCTGTAAAAACGCCTAACGTTTATGTGGAAGTGGGACAAAGGATGAAAACGACAAGCAACCAGAAATTCCAGGTCGCGTTTGCAGATTGAATGAAAGCAATTGTCCAATTTTTGTTTGACCTGCCCACTGTGGAGAAGACTGCATCACGAGCAGTGACTGCAATATATTAAGTTAAGTACAAGTTAAGTATTTTATCACCTATGGGTGTTTGGGGCTCTTGCCAGTGGGGAGGGAGGATGTACAAGGCAGTTGCTGCATCTTCTGCATTTGAATGGGTAGATGCGGTGGAAACTTAGGAAACCCTGTGGTTACTTTTGGGTGTCGTCACTGTTGTTACACAAGACTTTTCGTGACAAAATCTTTGCTTTTCTGCACCAGAGTTCAGTGGTTGTACAGTGTATTTTCCAGACACTAACTGAAGTTGATGGGAAATTCAGCAAGGTTGGAACTTGACTAACTGCTTGTCATAGATCAGTCCATTTTGCCTTGAGTCTTGCACTTGCAATAAGGTCCTGTATAATGATTGGTCATTGTATACTCGATCTGTGTAAGCATGTACACATAAGAGATGCAAGCAAGCTTCATTTGTGTGCGTCTCTGCCAACAGCGAATCAGAATTTATTTGTTGGTCAGCTGTCAAGCCCAGGGAAACTCCCATCTCTAGGTAGCCAAGTTTTTTTTCAGTATTGCGCATAACCTTAAAACAAAACAATAGTAAATGTTTTGCAACATCACGAGCATGTGTGATTGATTTGTAATATATGACCTCACCCATTGATGCAGCGATTTGAATAAAGGATTTCATTCTCGGCATTTTGGAGATTCATTTCCGTGACTATATTATCTTTCAAAATCACAGGCCGCATTTTCCTGTAAGAGATAGTGAATAGAAAGGTTTGATGCTGGGTCACAAACCTGTGTTGTTGTGAAACCAGCAAGGATCTTTGTCAACTGTTAAGCGGCTGTGCCTTAACGCTGTTGCACAACCAGAACCTTCTCATCCCCATCCAAAGTCACCACGTGTCTTAGAGCAGACTGGTTAGTTAGACTGAGTTACTATAGCCAAGATTAGCAGGAGAGTCGAACTCATAGAGAATTGTGCTAATGGTGCCTGTTGTGCCTGTTGAAACTATATAGTTCAACTCGGCAAGATCCGTGACTACCAGCAACAGCACCCAGGCAAGATAATCGAGATTCTGGTTCCTCAGCAGCTCAGGTACCACGGCAATCTCAGTGCCAACTGGTGTGCATTCAAGCAGAGAATTGAGATTTACATGGTAGCATCCGACCTAGATGGCGTGGCCGATGCTGAGAAGATAGATCTTCTACTCACCATTGCGGGTTAAAGTGCAACAGAAATCTTCAACTCCTTCAAGTACTCCAAAGGGCAGGACAAGGGAGACGGCCAGGCAGTCCTGGACAAGTTTGAAAACTACTGCGAGGTAAACACAACAGAAATCGGTAAAACTGGCGCCTATACTCACCACGAGGCAAAGGTAGGCTTGCAGGAGAGGCAAATGGCAATTTTGATTGGCAGCCACCTTGCGCAAAGAGCCGCACATGCGCAGTTCCCGAGAAGATGCGATCCGGAAAACCAGTGTTTTGCGCATGCGCGAGAAGCCGTGCATGCGCAGTTGCGCAAAGAGCCCACAGTAAAGGAAAAGCGATTTGCGCATGCGCAATCCATTCCCATGCTCTACGTCACAAGCTTCATGACGTCAGAGGCCCCAGGCCATGCCCACTTAAAGGGGAAATGTCAGAAAATAGTGAAAATTTTTTTTAAAGCTAGGAAACACAATTCATGCACCCGGAACAACAGCACAATGCCTGAACTTCGACCAGTAGCTGAAAGTAACCTCCGCAGAACCCTGCAACAAGCAGTTAGCACCGCCCTAAGAGATGATTTAGTCCTTGAAGACTACGACTCAGACGATGATTTCATTATTGGCCGTGGCGACCTCAGTACCAAATCCGAACCGCAACGGGATGTGTTGTACATTGAAGCATCCGACACAGTCATGGACGAGTTCTTCGGATTTGAGGATCCTTAGCCCAGCATAGACGACATCCCGACCCATGAGTACAGGATTCTGCTGCGGCCTGACGCCAAGAGACAGAGAGCGGTACAAGCCCACAGAGAGTGGCCTGCCACCAAGAGAGTGGTCCACGCACCACGAAGAGTCCCCAACTCCACACACAAAGTGATGACAGACTCCACAGTGAGACCACTGCATGACTCCATTGAGAGTGCACAGGTCGACTCCACAGCGAGACCACTGCATGACTCCACGCAGGGAACGATGCCAGACTCCACAGAGAGAGTGATACAAGTCTCCACAGTGAGCTCGTTGACAGACTCCACGATGGAAGCAACGCAAGACTCCAGAGCGCAATCCTTGCATGAACAAGGCCATGAAGGTCTAGCAACCTTATCTGAGCAACCAGCAGCAGACGATGCAAGTCTGCCATGCTCAAGTGCACAGCAAGACGACTATGACAGTCTACCACGCTCACGTGAACAACAAAAAGACTATGACCGCCTACCCAGATTATTTGAGCCACCAGAAGAAGACTCTGACAGTCTACCCAGCTCATCCAACCGACAAGAAGACACAAGGTCTACCGACTGTATGTGCGACAAGTGACAAAGGCTTCACAATTCCCATACAAGATGTGCGACATCTCAGCGAGACTGTTAGTTCTCAGCTATTATGTACAGAGGCACTCGACAATCAAAGTGAGGCTACTAGTGACTCCAGTGACACCACATTAATTCAAACCTCATCTACTCGAGCCTCTCCACAAGAACCTGAAATGACTCTGGACGGGGAGCATCAAGAAACCAAAGCTGATTCAGGTGAACCAGAAAGGGCTCCAGACGGGGAGCATCGACAAGCTAATGGTGATTCCAGTGAACCGGACATGACTCCCGACGGGGAACGCCGAGGAATCAGCGACGACACGCTCAATGCAACAGCAGATGCCACAAAGGACACTGACACAAGTAACTTTGTGAAGGACTCTCATTCTCCACTCAGGGTGGTCATTGAACGTAACAAGCACAACAACAAAATCTACAAAAACAACAACATTGACAACAACAAGAAGCGTACCAAAGGCAGCAACGTCAACAACAAGCATGACAAAAACAACAACAATGGAATAACGACTGGTACGGCATGGTACAACTCTGCCAATGCAGGACACTTGTGACAGCACAGCTCAAAACCATGGCAAGTGTGCAGACATACCATGGCATGACAGCGCATCTTACAAATTCACGTTTGCTCCATTACAAACTAGCAGACCAGCTTTCAAGGCAGCTGACAAATGGCATCAATACCGCAAACATAGACACCAGTTCAGGTCAGACGGGAAAGATGACATCAAGAATCGCTACCACAAGCATCAAAATAAAAAGAGTCCATATCAGACAACGAAGTGATTTGACCATTTGAACACCTCCTGATGACTTCTTGGTTCCTTAAGCACAGGGACACTGACAGCGTTCACAAGGAAATGACAACATCAACATCGCCACTTCAATAACAAAAGAAGAAAACCACTCGGCCATATAAATTCATGAACTTTGGACTCATACATATTATTTGGTATTGTATAATCAACACTGTCATCATGATTTGTACATGTCATCACTTATCTATCCATTTTGTTCAATTTTCTTTAACAAAGTACATAAAATATGTAACACAAAAAAGGGTGTGTGTCGTGATATGCTTCACTGTATATACAGAAGGGGTTAATGTAAATACACTACAACTAAGTAAACACTAGAGGGAGCACCGGAGATGTCATGACATGTAGGCATACAGCTAATGAACACATAGAAAAGGACACAACCAATGAGCAGTCAAGACACCCAGAGGTGGCATTACCACAAGGGGGCGTTACACAAGCCATATGAAAGGACAGGGCACACTAGGGCAGCATGGTGGCGCAGTGGGCTAGCCCTGTTGCCTCACGGTGCCAAGGTCCCAGGTTCGATCCCGGCTCTGGGTCACTGTCTGTGTGGAGTTTGCACATTCTCCCCGTGTCTGCATGGGTTTCACCTCCACAACCCAAAGATGTGCAAGGTAGGTGGATTGAACACACTAAATTGCCCCTTTATTGGAAAAAAAACTGAATTGGGTACTCTAAATTTCTTTAAAAACAAAGGACAGGGCACACATGCTCTGTCTCTTTCCACAGGCGACACTTAGAGAGTAGGACAGGGGCGATCAGAAGCATCACACCCACCATGTGGCGCCTTTGTACAACGCACAGAGTATGTTTATCCTGGATTGATCCCTACACACGGTAAAGGTGATTGAGGCTGAAGAGGAAGGAGAAGGTCTTTTGTTGTTAGGTTAAGCTTGATAGTTGGGACAGTTTTTAATGGAGAAGCATAGTCTGGAAGAAGATAGGTAGGATTAAGAGTTCGTAAAGTAATAAATTAATTTGCTTCTGTCCAGTTTGCAAGGATAGCATTGGAAGAACTGAGTGTTTGCTGAAATTTTCAATTCTTAAGAACATTCTTGTTCTTTGGATTGGTTTACTGATGTGTATGGATTGCTTCAGAGAGCATTGGGCAAGTCCCTGAGTGGAAAAACCATTTCAAGTAACAAAAAGTATAAAGTAGCTCGGAATGCTGTTATTATAGGTGTGGAATCATAGAACAATTGTCAGATAATATTTCTTGAATGCATTACTGGCATTTTGGAGATTGGCACATATTGTCAGAGGGCACATCATGTTTAGATGGGCCCAGGTCATCTGTGCATGTTGGTAAGGGCTCTATCCTGTGTCTACTGGCTTCCATGTTCAGATAATGGGATCAAGTTTATTTTTAAAAACATTAATTGATTTTCATTCCAGACTTTTAAAAATGGGTCACATGATATCCGTCAAACCAGTCTGAAGGCTGATTAACAAGTGGATGCATTGGAGCCTGGCTCTGCTCAGTTGAGTAAAGTCATCCATGCTTCCTGAAATGGCTAATAGACGCATGAAATCAAACATTTCATTATTCTATACGATGCTCATGATTTGGCTGTTCAGAACCTGCTTGATTGGCCATGTCATTAGAACGACGAGTTAAATTACTGGAGGCTTATTCGGAGCAAAGTACCAAACGAATGGATGAAGTTGTGCTGTTTGTATTGAAATATTTATCTTGCCACATTGGTATCAAATTACCTCATCCGTGGCATTTTGACATAGTGCAAGGAAAAGTAAACTTTGAAATGGTTGGAATAAATCATCGTATCATTTGAGGTTTCTGTTTTATTTCACGGTCGGCCCAGTCATATTTTGTGTTCTTTGCCCTTTATTACCTTGGTTGAAGTTGCATAGTTTTAGCTAGGTCTTGTCCTCGATCAATATCCATGTGCATTTTTCAAAAGGGATCACCTGAGTAATAATTGGAAGTGACATCTGACATGATAGGCTTTTTTTTTTTTGCTTCTGCCTTTCTGAAAGGCACGGCATCGAGCATGGGCTGAGAATCGGACCTTTGTTAGCTTACATAACTTAGCTTACAGTGCATTGAACATGTCCATTTATGTTGCTCATTTCAAAACCGTGATAATTGGCTGGTGCAAGGGTAGCTCGTTTTGATTCTCTTTAACGTTGGACCATTTTAATTAGTAGCACAATCCAGTAAAAAAAACCTGTCAACTGTTTTCTTTGGTCGCAAGTCTGTCCTTTTAATTTCTTGTTTATCTGAACAGTGGTTTATCTCACAAGCTAGATGTGGGACTGTATTCATATCCTAATAGCTCAGTAGCTTAATTCAGGATCCACCTCAAACACTTTGTTATACCAGGCATGATTTATTTTCCCATGTCGACCAGCCTTGTATTGTGTCTGACGTATGTTATTTGGCCTGAATACAGTTTTTAAAAAATGTACAGAGCAAGTTATGGATATGCATAAATATTATCACTTTTTTTTATTCCTTGGAATGAGAATGCTGGCAAGGCCAGCTTTTTTTGTTCATTCCCAATTACCCTTGAAGTTGCTGTTGAACTATTGCAGAACATTTGGTGTAGACACACCCATGGTGCTGTTAAGGAAGGTGTTTCAGGATTTTGACCCAACAATAGTCGAATAATTATATAGTTCCAAGTCGAGGAATAATTATATAGTTCCAAGTCAGAATGGTGTGCAGCTTTCTGGTGACGGTGTTCCCAAGTGCCCTGCAGCGCTTGTTCTTCTAGGTGGCAGAGGTTATAGATTGTAAAATACCGTTGAAGGAGACTTGGGAAGTTGCTGCACTGCATGATAGTACATGTTGCTGCCACTGTGCACCAGTGGCTGAGGATATGAATATTGAAGGCAATGGATGGGGTGACAGTCAAGTGGGCTGATTTGTCCTGGATGTTGTTGAGTTTCTTGAGTGTTGTTGGAGCTGCACTCATCCAGACAAGTGGAGAGTATTCCATCACATTCTGCGCCTTGCAGATGGTGGGCATCCTTTGGGGAGTCAGGAGGTGAGTTACTTGCTGCAGAATTCTGAGCTTCTAACCTGTTGTATCCACAGTATCTATATCACTCATCCAGTTCGTTTTCTGGTCAATGGTGACCCCAGGATGTTGATAGTTGGGGATTCAGTGATGGTAATTCCATTGAATGTTAAGGAGAGATGGTTAGATTTGTGCTTGTTGGAAAAAGTCCTTGCCTCGCACTTGTGTGGCAGAAGTATTACATGCCATTTAAAAGTCCAAGTCTGAATGTCAGACGTGCTGCTGCTTCTTTATGTATGAGAGTTGCAAATTGAATTGAAAACTGACATCAATTAGCAAACATTTCCCACCGAGATGTTGACAGAAAGTCATTGAAGCCACCAGAAATTGATGGGGGCCTAGAGCATTATCCTGAGGAACTCCTACAGTGATAGGGTGGGGCTGAGATTATTGGCCTCCAATGACGACAACGTCTTCCTTTGTTCTAGGTATGACTGAAACGAGTGAAGAGTTTTCCCCCGATTCCCATTAAGTTCAATTTTATTACATGCTGGGACAAATGCTACCTTATGCTGAAGGCAGTTGCTCTTGCCTCACCTTTTTAAATTTGGCTTTTAGATCCATGTTTGGACTGAGGCTGTAATGACGTCTGGGGAAGCAGCTCTGGCAGAACCCAAAGTTAGCTTCAATGAGATTATTGGTGAACAATTGCTGCCTGATAGCACTGTCAATAACTCCCTTCCCATAATTTGGTGACGATTAAGTGTCGACTCAAAGGGCGGTAATTGGTAGGATTGGTTTTGTCCTATTTGTGGATAAGACCTGGGCAATTTTCCAGATTATCAGGTAGATGCCAGGTTATAGCACTACTGGAACAGCTCTGGAGTCCCAGTCCTCATTCAGCACAATGACTGGGATATTGTTGGAGCCATGAGGCTTTGCTCTAACCAGTGCCATCAGCAATATTGCATGGAGTGAAATGAATTGATGGAAGATTGGCATCTGTGATGGCCTCAGGAGGAGATGGATTATCCACATGGCACATCTGGTTGAAGATGACTGAAAATTCTTCAGTCCCATCTTTTTGACCTTGCCTCGTGGAGTTCCTCCATCATTTCAGGTGTGTTCTTTTAGTTGTCCAGGATTATGGCAGGATTGCTGAGCTCTTATCTGTGTTCCGAAGTGGAACATGAACTTTGTTTCTTTCGCCACAGATGCTGTCAGACCTGCTGAGTTTTTTTTTTTTCTATTTTCATTTCTGATTTGCAGCATCTGCAGTATTTTATTTTTGTTCTCATTCATTGACTATTCACAGGATGCTTATTCCACTGTTAGCATGCAGGGATCCTGTGTTAAAGTTCCACTAGGTATGTCTGCTATTGTTTCTGATGTGCTTTTACACTCTTTATTGTTCCAGGTTTGGTTCTATAGCTTGATGGCAATTGAAGGATGAGATATCTGCTGAGCTATAGGTTACACATTATGGTGGAATGCAATGTTGCTGCAGTTGATAGTCCACAAGAACCTCATGATTGTCCTGTTTTTGAATCATAGAATCAAAGAACTCCTACAGTGCAGAAGAAGGCCATTCTGCCAATCGAGTCAGCACCCACCCTCTGAAAAGCAGCCTCCTCAGGCCCCCTCCTCCGCCCTATCCCTTTAACCTAGTCTGTACATTCCTGGACACTAAGAGGGAATTTAGCATGCCCACCTAACCTGCACATCTTTGGACTGTGGGAGGAAACCGGAGCACCAGGAGGAAACCCACGCAGACACGGGGAGAAAATGCAAACTCCACACAGTCACCCAACATTGGAATGAACCTGGGTTCCTGGCACTGAGGCAGCAGTGCTAACCACTGTGCCACCATGCCTCCCCACAGCTACAACAATGTGGTTAACTCAATTGTGGTTAATGAGCTGATAGATCTGCTCTGAATCTCTCCAGTTTAGCATGGTGGTAGTACCACACAATGTAATGGAGTGTGTGCCTCAATATGAAGATGTGACTTCACCTTCACAAGGACTGGTGGCCACCCCTTAAACTGTCATCAACTGTCTTCATGACAGGTGAACTGGTGAATTCGAGATAAAGTAGTTTTTTCGCCTCTTGTTGGTTTACTCTCCGTCTGCCGCAGACTCAGTCTGGCAGATCTGTCCTTAAGGATTTGACCAGCTGGATCATTAGTCTTGTTGCCAAGCCACTCTTGATGGATGTTGAAGTCTCCACCCAGAGTACATTCTGTGTCCTTTCTACCGTTTGTGCTTCTTCCAGGTGGTAATCAACATGAAGGAGCACTGAACTGAGGGAGGGCATAGATGGTAATCGTCAGATAGTAATCGTCAGATAGTTTCCTTGCACATATTTGACCTGATGGCATGAGACCTCATGGGGCCTGGAGTCAATAGACTGTAAGCTACTGTGCCGATGGGAACAGTACATGACCAGGGAATGTGATGGAGGAGTCTGGGACATTGTCTATAAGGTTTCATTTGGCAAGTACAAATGTCAACTTGGTTAGTTTGTGTGATAGTTCTCTCAATTTTGTTCCCAGATGCTGATGAGGACAGTTTTGGTGGCGTGAGTGTCCTTTTTGTTATGTTCACCTTTTTATTATGCCTTGGTTGAGTTGCCAGTCTAGTTTTATGCCTGATTTTCATAGTGGCCTGATACAGCTAAGTGGCTTGCCAAACAATTCCCGAGACTGTCTGAGAGTTACATTGCTGTGGGTCTAGACGGCAAATTTCCCTACCTAGAAGTTGTTGATGACAACAATCTGAATTTCTTCATCCCCAATACTGATGTTAGCTTTTTATTCCAAATTTAGTTGACTGACTGGATTAAAAAGCTCCATCTCCCATTGGGGGACTTGAACTCTGGATCGTTAGTTCAGGCCTTTGGATTGTTAGTGAATTAACATAACCACTGTGCTGCAGTACCCATATAAAATTGGGAAAGGAAGAATGAGTGCTGAATCGCATACAAGTCTTTCATGTAAATGTGCACTTGTATCCGGTTCCTTTATTATAAGACCCTATGCAATTGAATTATTTTAATTAAATATCAGATGTGTGTCCCCCAGATGACCGTAGTGTAATGGCAAAATTTGGTGTACAGAATGCATTTGATAATTTGTATGTACTCTCTCTAACTTCCCTCATCCCTACCTTCTGGAGCTGGTTTAGGACACTGGGCTAAATCGCTGGCTTTTAAAGCAGACCAAGGCAGGCCAGCTGCACGGTTCAATTCCCGTACCAGCCTCCCCGAACAGGCGCCGGAATGTGGCGACTAGGGGCTTTTCACAGTAACCTCATTGAAGCCTACTTGTGACAAGTGATTTTCCTTTTCCTTTTCTCCCCCAATGTTCTCTTATGTAAGCCAGGCTTGTGGATGAAAATATTCTGCATGATTTCTCTTAGTTATAATAGTCTTCATTTGTATTCAACTTTACCAGAGAGAACAGTTCGCTTACTTGGGTGATAAACTATATTCATCAAACACTTCCTTATTAAGTCATTGTCATAAGCAGTTTCTGCTTTAATGTAGAACAAACATTGGAGAGGGAACTACTCACTATGTTCAGGTCACAGTGATCTAACTTACACAATGCTAACTTTCAAGTTGAACAACATTCATTGTAGAGGAAATGAGCTGAACTGCCACCAGAAGCTTGAGAGAATGGTTTGCTGAAAAGGAAAAATAATGCAATTTAAAGTCAATAGAAATGTTTTGGGTGTAAAATTAAATCTTTATCACCTTATGCACTTTTATAGAATGTTGAAATGGTTGTCTTTGTTCTTGAACCATCAATCTCAGCCTCCATATAAGCATGTGCTGTTGTCCTCATCCCACAGGGGCACCCTCACTGCAAGATTTGTTTTGTCATTTTAATTAGCTGATCTTTTCCTGTGTGGCTGTTTACAAGGCCTTTTCCTGAACCACAACTTCTGTTCTATACTCAGCATAAGTTTCATTGAGTCTCAGGTGGGGTTTGGTATGCTGGGGATAAAGAACGTGTTGAAACTGCTTTGTTACTTTTTCAGTGGTTTTTCCAGTTAACTAGGTTAGTCTACACATTGTCTACATTTGTATGGAACGATGAGCAAATCAATTAACTTGATTTACTTGTGCCTCTCAATTAACTTGTGCTCCTCCCCAACACAGGAAATAGGAGCAGTAGTAGTTCATATAGCCTGTCAGGCCTACACTGATATTCAATACGATCATTCTTGCTCTTGAACTTCAACTCCATTTTCGTACCCATTGTGTCTCATTCTTCGAAACTAGAGAGAAAAGTCCCAATTTACTCCGCCTCAACGTAAACATCCCCCTCATCTCAATTTAGCCAGCCTTGCTGTACTGCCTCCAGTGCATGCAAGTATATCCTTTCTTAAGTATGGAGACCAAGTATTCCAGATGTAGGGCGCGAATCTCTGGCCGTGTTGGGCTCTCGCTTGAGCACAACGCAGCTGGAGAATGCAGGGAAAGGCCTCCAGCGAGCCTCCTGAGAGGCTCTGCGCCTCTCGGGATTCTCCGACGCCCAGCGAGATGTCAGTCGGAATGGGCGGGACTGAATGACGCTTGCAGTAGTAGGTCGCAAACCTACTTATGCCCTAGCTGCACGAGATCCCTCGATTCTTCAGCCTCCCCTGGGAGGCTGCAGCCGGGCGCCGATCAGCGCTGGTCCAAACAAACGTGGGCCAGGTGGAGCGGCACCCAGCGGGAGATCCCAGGGTGGCCCCCTGGGACATGGGCACCGTGACACTGCCCAGCATGCACCTTGGCACTACCACCCTGGCACTGCCAAGGTGCACAGCTGGCACTGCCAAGACAGCAAGAGCACTGGCTGAGTGCCAGGGTGGCACTGCCAAAGGCCAGCGGGTGAGGGTGGCCATGGCCATAAAATGAGGGGCTTTAAAGGGTGGAGGAGTGCAGGGCAGGTAAGTAGGGGCCTCGGAGGTTGGGTGGGGGTCCTAGACGGAAGGGGGTGCTGTAAGCGGACTTGGGGGCCTGAAGAGGGGGGGCCTCCAGGGAGTCCTCACTTGGGGGTGGGGGGGGTGGAAGGAAGGGGGGGGGAAAAGAGAGTGGGGTAGTGTCCATGTGTGTGTGGGGGGGTATTGCCCATGGGTGAGGGGTGACCCACACGCTCACTTATGAGATCAGGGCACCCTTTCAAAATGGCGGCCCGATCTCTTGAGTTCAGCTCTCGAGTGTTTAAAAAAACTCTAATTCTCGGCTAAACTGCTGAGAAACCTCCGAGGGCCCAACAAAGTGTAATTAAATAGCGGTGGGGAACTCGCCGATAGAGCCGGCCGGAAACTCCCTGAAAACCTGCCACAAATTAACTTTTAAATTTTTAGGGAGAATTGGGTCTCACCCTACACAATTACAGAAAGACTTGTATATTCTTGTACTCCATCAACTTGCAATGAAGCAAAGCTGACATTTGCCTTCTTAATTGCTTGCTGCACCTGCCTGCTAACTTTCTGCATTCCTGTATGAGCACACCCAAGTCTCTCTGAACATTAACATTTAAATGTTTCTGTAAGGATCCTTCTGTTTATCCCTGTCTGTTGCCCATTCCCTCCTTTTTAATTGCCGTTAATCTTTTCGCTATTACCATTTTTTGTCCATGGATGATTAATGCCTTTAAGACCAAACAGCTTACCTTCAATTTAAAAACCGGAAACTGCAGCAGGTTGTGCTGTTTGGCCAGACATCAGTAATGACCTGGACTGATAGGCTTGGCTGGTGGCCAGTAAGCTGCCCCATGAGCTGGTTTCTTCTCCGAGACAGGCAATGATTGATTCTGCTGACTCTGGAATGCTCCTTAGTGAAACTAGGGGTGGGATTCACTGGTCTGCCCTCGCCGACAGCGGGATTCTCCGTTCCTGGCACCTGCCAACGGAACTCCCCCATTGTGGCCACCCCACGCCCCTGGAAACCTGCGGGTGTGGGTGAGCTGCTGGCACAATGGAGAATCCCACCTGTGGAGAATCCAGCCCCAGTTCTTGAATTGGAAGCCTCGAAGGAGGCAGTCTGACCCTCCCTTTCATCTACTGGGTTCTTTCTAAAGATCCAAGGTAAAAACCTCGCGCTCTCTCGCTCTCTCTCTCCACAGCCAGACCACCCATCAGCTGCAGACAGGGTTCAGATGTTTAAAATCCTTTGAAATCTTGTGTGGTAAACTGTGTTCTTACCTCAGTAAGGCTGTTGGTAATCCTGGTGGAGTTGGAAAGAAGTAAGAATTGATCAGACCTGTGGCTGTTCCTTTGAGTGAAGGCCCAGGTTAATAAAAGTTAAAGTGCCACTCCAGTGGAAAAGCTATTGTCTGGGAATACGGACTGAATGCTACTGCCAGAAGATCATCTCTAATGCTCAGTCCCTAAGCATTCTGGGAGGACAGTCTGCTGCAACGACTTCAACATCAGAAGCAAGGGCACTCCTCTTTCATTTCATTTTAATTCCTATTATTTTTTCCCTTCCCCTCCCTCTGTGTGTCTCTGTCTTGTGTGTGTTTGGGTAAGAGGGTGGAACGGACGAGGGAGGAGTAGTAGATTAGCTAACAGCTATTCTGTTACAATTATTGCGTATTTCAACGTTGTTCCTGTTATAAATAAACAGTTATTGTGTTCTTTAAAAAACTGGTGGCTGTAACATATTGAGCAGTTAAGGAGCCAAAGATTCTGCAAATTTTTAAACAAGTTATTGGTTAGTTCACTTGTGTTGGGACTCTGGGGCCTGTGGGGTTGGAGTCGACTGCGCACTAGTCCAGGATGTTGTAACATTTTGCACCTTTTCAAAAAGATATTTGTGATGATATGCATCACTGTAGATACACAAGGGGTTAATGTAGATATACTAGGACTAGGTAAACACTAGAGGGAGAACCAGAGATATCATGACACACACATTCAACCAATAGGTCAGTAAGATAGGACATGACCAATGGGCAGTCAAGACACACCCAGAGGTAACTCTACCACAAGGGGGCTACCCATATAAAAGGACAGGGCACACATGCTCTTCCTCTTTCCATAGGCGACATTCAGAGACACAGGCAGGTCAGGAAGCATCACACCCACCGCATGGATTAGAGCAGACTGGTTAGTTAGCTTGAGTTACTATAGTAAGATTAGCAGGAGAGTCGAACGCGAGTAGGAGAATTGTTAACTGTTCAATAAATGTATCTCCAAGTCTGAACCTTCCTTTGTCAGAGTATACATCAAGGAAGCAGCTTATGCTACATGAAGAAGCATGACACAACAATATTCTGCTTTCCGATTTTTATGTCCAAAGTGAATAACATCACGCTTTCCCACAATATACTCCATCTGCAATCTTGCCCACTCAACCTGAAAGGATATGAGGAAGATGGTAAAACTTAAAATGAAGCTCCAGACACCATTTTCACTGAGGAATAATAAAGTACCTTATTATCTTGCTGGCAAAGATGTGGCTGGTACAGAGGCTAAAGGACCTGTGCAATGTACATGGAGGATGTGAAATGGTTACAGTTCCAACATTATATTGTAGAAATATGTGTTCATGCATAATAATACGTATATATTCAGAATGCCATATCACTCAGTACTGCAGTGCAATCTGTGTATCGAACCAACAGATCAGTCCAGCAGATGGTGTGATCTAAGAAATACATTCAATAAAGCTCTGGCATTTGTGTCTAAAAGTGTTAGTTTGATTTTCTGGAATAGATGGATATAATGTGGAGATAGTAGCTGTCCGAGTAAAAGACCGACATTTTACATAAATTTAATGCAGAAATACATTTCATGAATTTACGGGGCTTGAATCTAAAACTGTGATTATTTCAAACTTATGGGAACCACAGGACCTAAATAAGAGAACAAGCAAAACAAGAATGTTAAATGTTAAAATGTAAAGAACACAGTGGCAGGCTCACTTGCAGATTGTTCTGCACCAGCGTAAAATTCAGTTGAGAGTTAACTGTTGAAATCTTTGATTTTATAGAAGGTTTTTCTGGTGGATTCTGGATATTCCCCAATTCCTTTCCTGTTTAAAGTAGCTCCCAACCCTGTTGGATTGCCCAGCTATCTGTGGGAAAGAGGCATTAATATTGCTTGCAGCTCATCCGACTTTGCACTTTAAATCTGCTGCTGCTGAAGGGTGGGTGTGAAGTTGTGTGACTACACGGTCAGCGGACCAAGGAGCAATGGCAGGACTTCTCCGGTCATTGCATTTCATTTTTTACTGCTGGCAGCGCACCCCCGCCAGCGTGTTTTGTGGTGGTGTGGGGTGGTTTCAATGGAAAATTCCATTGACAAGCGCCAGGGCAATAGAAACCCGGCGCTTGTGAGTGGCGCTGCTGAGAAGTACACGACTGGAGAATCCCGCCCAATGTATCAGCAGCACCAACTCCTATATCTGTGCAAAGTAGTGTGATCATTTTGAGTTTCCGCCACAAGACATAACCTGAGGTAAATTTAATAACACTTGTAGATGTCACGCGGTCAGAGCTCTGCCTGACCAAACCTCTGGGAATGCCTCTGACTAGGATTTGCAACCTCCTCCCAAGGTCAACACGCAGTCGTAGCACCATTGTTCTGGGAGTGGGACCCGGACCCTTGGCCTGCTGTTATTTATAGGAAGGAGAAAGCTAAAGCCTGTTAATTTAGTTTCCGTGCCAGTATGACACACACCAGATGCAAGAAATAAAGTTGGTAATTTCTGGAAAGCGTGCTTTGATAAATGGTTACTCTGGCTAGCCATACTGTCAAATGCAAATGTCTTGACATAAAACAGCTGCATCTCAATTGCCCTTTTAATAAAAGCCAAAAGTTACAAAACCAGATCTCCATCTTGCAGAAAGTTGGAGGAATGTGACAGCATCGTCATTTTCTTGGCTCCTGAAAGAATCGCTGTGACTAAGGCAACAAGGAGGTAGACATAAACTTCCAACTCCTATTAATGCTCTGTGATATCCATCCAATGTCCTGCTAACAAATAGACTTGCAAAGCTCTGTTTAGACTGATGACTGAGTGCCTGGCTTTAAGGTGGGGCCAAGTCCCTTCATAATGTGCCTGTTGAGCATTGCATCTCTGTCTACTCTGTGTTGTGGTTACACTCTGAAATGCAAAGATTAGCATCGCCACTTCATCAGACTTGAATTGGAGATGCACATATCTTTTATACCTTTTCCTTGGACCATGAATTAGCAAGTTATTTTGCATATGAGATTATATATAGTCCAGTGTTGAATGATTTGAGGGCTAATGAAGCTGCAGTTGCAAATGGACGTAAAGGATCAATTAAGCGGCTGTACGTGGGTAGAAGGAATGCACAGGGAGGTGAGATTTATGGAAACATAAAGATTTGTCATGAAAGTTAAATGGAATCATTTGAATGGAATTTTCTCTAACCAACTTTTTGTTTTGGGCTTTTTTTTATGGCCTCCCTGTCAGATGTTTTTTTCAGCAAGGAGCATGTAAAACAAGACATGTGGCTAGTCAGCCATCTTCCTGCCCTCCCCTGACCTGATCCCCATAACCAGGAAGGTGGGCGGGTGCTGAAATCGGCAGCTTGTATACCATTTTGGAAAAAATCTTTAAATGGGCAATTGTGTTTGTTCACAAACCATAATGGGTTGGCATGGGCAGATGAGAAAGTGAGGACTCTACTGTTTCACCATCTTGAGGTGAAAAATGTTAAGGCAATAGGGTGCATAGTGTGCCCTGTGCATTGAGAGCTCCCCTCTGCCCAGGATGATGTTGCCCATCAACCTTTGTGTGTCAAGTGCTGCCTATTGAAGTGGCTTATTGTCTTCGCACCTCTAGTGTCAAATGGCCATTTAATTCCATTTCGGTAACACAGGAGATTAGGTTTCTGAGTGTGATCCATTATTTTCTGCCCATGTATGTGGGATCTGATTGAAAATCATATTGCAGTTTTTTTGACTGTTTAAAAAAAAAAACATTTGAATAATGCTGAACCCCATGTGAAGCTGATGCATTTACTGTATTTTAAAACCAGAGATTGATCCTTTAATAATCCACCTTGCTTTATTACAAGAATGTCTTTATGTATATGCACATACCTATTACTCTGTGGTTTAGCACTAATTTTATCCTGCCACCAGTTTTTAATGTATGTTTGTATTGCAAGACTCTTGCTTCTGTTAATGATTGTGTTACACTAAGTTGGTGGGTCTGGGGCTTGAGGTGGTGGCAGAGGAGTTTTTACTTGCAATACTGGTGTAAACTCCTAAATATTTGATTATCTCTGACTCTTTCCCTCATTTGCCCTCCACAGGTGTCCGTATTTGGCTATTCATCTTTCCCCTGTAATTCCAGTGTTCGCAATTGTCCTTTTTGTCTTTGTGATGGCAATGTTACTGCGCACCAGTTTCAGCGATCCTGGTGTTCTCCCACGTGCTGAACCAGATGAGGCTGCATTTGTGGAGATGGAAATAGGTAGGAAACAAAAACATTCCTGACTTTCATTCAATAACTGCTCCACTTTCATTCCACTGCGAAAGCGAAAAAATAATTTTGAAAGTTTGGAATTATCCTCCAGTATGCAGTTTGCCAGTTTGGATAAATGTAATAAATTTCTTTTGTAACCTGGGTTCAGAAGTTAAACACTTTTGCATGGAAACTTTGTATTGACTTTAAAAATTATGGACAGTTTCAGCCCCGTCTATAGTAGGTGTGAGTCCACAGTTCATTTTAAGCTACGTTTTATTGACATACTCTGAGATAAGTCTAGTAAAAAGTACTGTAAAAATCGATATCATCTTTGTATTTGTGTGATTTTGTACATATAGCTCTGTATTTAACTAGAAGCAACTTAAGTTAGTGAAGACTGAAGCTGGATCAGAGAGATCCAATATACAGACACTTTCTAAATACTGAAGTGTTGGGTACTCTGCTACACAGACGAACCAACACGGTTGCGAATGGTACAACTCAGTTTTATTTCAAACATCTATTTACAGTTGTATACTGTTTACTGAGGTTCGATCATAACCCTTGAATCTGTGGACCTACTCCTAATTCTATCTTGTAGTGGCACTCAGCACATGGTGGATGTCTGAGTGGCTTGCTATGAGCTCTGTGCTCTGAGCTATCTCGTCCTCGAGTGCCCAGGAAGTGTTGTGTTCCCTGTTTTGTACTGTGTATGCTGTTGCCTGTGATTGGCTGTTGTGTTGTGTGTGTGTTGATTGGTCCGTTCATTTGTCCATCCGTATGTATGTATGTGCTATGATATTTACCTGTATATCATGACATCCCCCCCTTTTTTTTACAAGAACATGTGCCTATGTGGTCATAAATAGAGATGTGTACTGAGTGTAGCTAAATGTGTGTGTGTGCAATATCTACAGCATATACATGGGGCTAAACTATATACAAGGGGCGATGTCGGGTGCAACATAACGAGGTTGTACCATAAACAAAGAACGGGGAAATGTAGAACGACAGAACGGATTCCTGTAACGATAAGAACAGAAACATATTAACACGGTGGTGGTATGAGTTCAATGTACAAACAGTCTCATAAGTCCAGTCTAGTAGGTGGGCGACACATTCGGGTTGACCATTAGGGTGGCACACCATCATCACCCGGATTGACAGTATTAACTTGCATCGGCTGGTGGGTCCTGGCTGGAGACATTCGGTTCCCATCAATGACTGCAACACGGAAGGCGTCCCGGTTGTCTGTGTCACTGGTCTGGATATCGTCTGGGCATGACTCGTAGTAAGGAGGCTGAATGGTCCGCACGTCCCTGCGAGGTCGTTGGAATTGTGGAACATTGGCAGGTTAAGCTGCTCGACAGCAGGCAGCGTAGTGGCCCACCTTGCCACAGCGGAGGCATTGTCGGGTTCTTGCGGGACTTTGCCGCTTTAAATGTGTGGCTCCACAGTTGCCGCACGTCGTGACGTCATGGCGTTCGTTGCGCCACCGCGCATGCGCAGTTCGGTCTTGTGTCGAGCGTGCCTGCGCATCACGCTCCTCAGTGTTGCCGTCGTTTTTGGCGCGCACAAGCGCGGGAGGCCTCGAAAAGCGCGCGAAATGGCCGCCCTCATCCGGGCCGCGGGGAGGAACCCGATCACCTGGACCCGTTCGGCCTTGTAGGACGCCTGCCTCGCAGATCCGGCTGCGTAGGACCCCTGCCGCGCCGATTCGGCCGCCTGAAATTGGGTATAGCGGCTAGTTGCGCTTTCGTGCAGGACACAGGCTTCGATTGCGGAGGCTAAGGTGAGGCCTTTTATTTTTAAGAGCTGCTGGTGTAGGGTGCCCGAGGTGACGATCCCCAAAAACGATCTGGTCCCCAATCATGGAATCGGAGGTGGTGTCATATCCGCAGGACTGTGCGAGGATACGGAGATGCGTAAGGAAAGATTGAAAGGGCTCATCCTTACCTTGCAGGCACTGCTGGAAGAGATACCTCTCAATTCTCGTTGACCTCGACGTTGAAGTGTTGATCGAGCTTGAGAAGGACCATCTTGTATTTGGTCTTGTCTTCACCTTCCGCGAACACCAGAGAGTTGTAGACATGGATGGCGTGTTGACCTGCCGTGGTGAGGAGGTTGGCGATCTTTCTGGTGTCCGAGGCGCTTTCCTTTTCGTTGGCTTCCAGAAAGAGCTGGAAGAGCTGTTTGAACAGCTTCCAATTAACGCCGAGTTTTCCAGCGACTTGCTGCGGTGTGTTGACGGTGTCCATGGCGCAGGATGGCAGATTCCGGAGGATTTGTAAGTAGGTTCCACAGTTACTCCTGGTACTATGAAGTATTGGGGACGCTGCTACACAGACGAACCAACACGGTTGCGAATGGCACAACTCAGTTTTATTTCAAACATTTATTTACAGTTGTATACTGTTTCCTGAGGTTCGATCATAACCCTTGAATCTGTGGACCTACTCCTAATTCTATCTTGTAGTGGCACTCAGCACATGGTGGATGTCTGAGTGGCTTGCTATGAGCTCTGTGCTCTGAGCTATCTCGTCCTCGAGTGCCCAGGAAGTGTTGTGTTCCCTGTTTTGTACTGTGTATGCTCTTGCCTGTGATTGGCTGTTGTGTTGTGTGTGTGTTGATTGGTCCGTTGATCTGTCCATCAGTATGTATGTGCTATGATGTTTACCTGTATATCATTACAAATACTAGCTGTACAATTTATTAATTTAATTCAAGTATACATGAAGATATTTTTGGGAATTAGATCTGTTTAAAATAATTGTTATTTGTATTGTGGATATTAGAAATAAGGTATCAGTTTAAGCTTAATTTGTATTTCTGTACATGAGTGCTCAGGAAGGGTTACTAAGTTTTAGTTTCATTTTAAACTTTGCCTGCATTGCCATTAAGGGTTTACGACATAGAAACAATTATAGTGGTTAAACATTTTTTTTACTTCTTAAGGGTGGCATGGTGGCAGTGCTGCCTCACAGCTCCAGGGACCCGGGTTCTATTCCAGCCTTGGGTGACTATGTGAAGTTTGCACTTCCTGTGACTGCGTGGGTTTCTTCCGGGTGCTCCGGTTTCCTCCCACAGTCCAAAGAAGTGTAGGTTAGGTGGATTGGTCATGCTAAATTGCCGCTTCATGTCCAAAAACATTAGGTGGGGTTATTGGGTTACGGGGGTAGGGTGGAGGCATGGGCTTAAGGAGGGTGCTCTTTCAAGTGCCGGTTGTAGACTCGATGGGCTGAAGGGGCCTCCTGCACTGAAAATTCTATGATTCGATGTAACTAGAGGTCCACACAGATGCTAGAAGCATTTGTGTTCAGTAGGAACCAGGTAGCTAAGAACAAAGCAACTCTCTCAGAAACCGGCAGGGCAATAGAGTAAGGGGCAGAAAGCAAGTCTCAGAAGCTAAAGAACAAAGTTCCAGAAACCAGTGAATGAAAAGAGGGGTCTCAGGAAGACTGAAAAGGGTACTGTTTACTGAAGTTAAGGAAAGTGACCGAGAGAAGCTCCTGTTTAAAAATAGAACTGCAAGGTACCGACCTGGTGAAGTCGGCTAGTGAGCAGGCCGACATCTGCAATAATGACGACAGCCTGTGAAGCAATGGTGTTCAGTTGGCGTGGCTAACTACCTGGAGGATTGTGTGGAAGCTTGAATGCACATGGTGTTCCAGGACAAAGAATTATTAAAAGGAGAGTTGAAATTTTGGATGTGTGCTTGGTGAAGACATCGTAGAGAAAGTGTTGTTTGGGAAGCGTGCTCTTTGAGAGTGGAGTTTGGAGACCCTACCGTGGAAGCCAGAGTTTTAATGAGATCAGTTGGCTCACAGTGTGACCAGCATTGGGGGATTTCTTGAGAAATCCACAAAAGTTGCCTTGGGCGGCATTTGTCACTTGGAGTGTGGTATGTCTGACCACATTTTGCCTATTGGCTTGCATGATCTATATTTCATAACAACATTAGAATAGAAAATGTATTTTGTAACTTGTGTAATCTGTATATACCTGTTAAGTAAACCTGGGGTGAAGGAGTGGTGTATAATAGTTCACCTTGTTTAAATTTTAATAAACAAATGCAATATTTATTAATCAGCATTCCTGTGACTCTCGTCATCCACGTCTTTATAAACAAAATAAAGTTACAACTTACTGAGGAGATCATAACAATGTTGTCTTGTTTTAATTTTGTGTGGTATGCTGAAGGTTGGACATGAAGTGATGACTGCATGATGTCTGCAAACATTTTTAATGCAGGCACATCTACTATATGTGATATTTTTAATTGTTTAGCATTGACCTCTACTCCAGCTGTAATACTTTCTTGAACTTGACTCAGGCAATTTAAGTTAAACATTAAAGATGTTAAGATAAATTAAGAAGCATGAAACTAACTTCACCAGTGGCGTAGTTAGTGAATTATGCACTGTAGTAACCGAGCAATGTAAATAAAATGAGCTTGGAGGGTTCAAAGTTTAGGTCCATGTTGATGTCGGGTAAGTTGACCTCAGCTGAAGAAGAGTCATACGGACTCAAAGCATTAATTTTGTTTCCCTCTCCACAGATGCTGCCAGGCCTGACTTTTTTCAGCGTTTTCTGTTTTATTTCAGCTGAAGTGATAACTGGGTTGCTACAATTTAGCCTTCTCTGCCCAGGTAAAAGAGATAGTTTAACCAGAGTTTTCACTTTTGAGCAAAGCTCAGTTATCCGACTGGAAAGTGTCCGCTTCTGGTGCGGCCAAGATCAAACCCTCCTGTACCTCGGGTTTCAATGACTAAAATGCAAATGACAAATTGTAACTTGTAGCTTTACAAGTAACCAAGTGAGTGATGTGCAACATTTGTCTACTTGGAAGTTCCGGGTTCAGTTCACATTCTGGTTTACATCATCATTAGAATATCCTGATGATACTTGTGATTAGGCAAATCTGGAAAAAAAAGGAGGAAGGGAAGTTGAATTTGCACAGAACCTTAGTTAGACCACACTTTGAATAATCGTAAATTTGGTCTCCATGTTGCACACAGCCACTGGCGAAGGTAAAATTAAGATTTGCCGGAATGATGCCAGGCTTGAGAGGTTACAACCATCAGGGAAGGACAGCGTTCTCTTTTCTAGACCAAAATGTTAGAGAGACTTGGGAGGTCATAATCTTAATTTATTTATTCACAGGATGAGAGTGGCACTGGCCTGCATTTATTGCCCATCAATAATTTGCTTTGAGAAGGTGGTGGCCACAGCAGTGTCTTACTACGACATTTCAGAGGGCAATTAAGAACGCACCAGCTTTGCTTTAATCCTGAAGTCACTCACAGACTGGGCAAAGAGTTTGTGGAACATTGGCACTCGGTTTGCGAGGATGACACTGACGTTCCTGTCACTTGCCATTTCAAATCACCATCTTTTCTGCCCTTGGACTTGTACAGTGTTCCAGTGAAGCCCAATGCAAACTTAAGGAACAGCCCCTCTTTCAGTTGGGCATTTTGTAGCCTTCTGGACTTGACATTGAGATCGACAACTTCAGACCACAAACTATGTCATCCATTTCGATGTAATATTCCCCCCATACGTTTTTAGAGAGCGTTGACCCTTGTTCTGCTATTGACACATTCTGCTACCTGACCTTTATGTCACTATTAGTTCCTGCCTTAGTCTTTAACATGATCATTCCCACTGCCTTTGTCTTGTATTCATGACATTTTTGTCAAATCTCTACTTTTAAGCCCAAGAGCTTTATCTAATTCCTTCTTGGAATTACGCAATGTTTTGGCCTCAACTATTTTCTCAGGGAGTGAATTCCACAGATTCATCACTCGCTGGGTGAAGAAAGTTCTCCACACCTCTGTCCTAAAAGGTTTACCCTATTTATCCTCAAACTATGACCCCTAGTTCTGGACTCCCCCACCCTCAAGAACATTCTGAATCTGTCCTGTCTAACCCTGTTAGAATTATGTAAGTTTCTATGAGATCCCCTCTCACTCTTCTAAACTCCAATGAATATAGTCCTAACCGAGTCAGTCTCGCCTCATAAGACAGTGTCGCCATGCCAGGAATCTGCCTGGTAAACCTTTGCTGAACTCCCTCCATAGCAAGAACATTCTTCCTTGGATAAGGATATCAAAACTGCATATAATACTCCAGGTGCGGCCTCACCAATGCCCTCCACAATTGCAGTAAAATATACCTACTCCTATACTCAAATCGTCTTGCCATGAAGGCCAGCATACCATTTGTCTTCCTTACTGCCTGCTGTACCTGCGTGCTTACTTTCAGTGTCTGAAGCATGAGGACACCAAGGTCTTGCTGACTATCTACCTCTCTTCATTTACACCCATTAACATAATCTACCTTCCTATTTTTGGTACTGAAGCGGATAACCTCCTATTTATCCACAGTATACTGCCTCTGCCATACATATGCCCACTCAGCCTATCCAAATCCTGCTGGAGCATCTCTGCATCCTCCTCTCAGCTCACCCTCCCACCCAACTTTGAATCATCTGAAAATTTGGAGATCATACATATAGTCCCCTCGTCCAAATCAATAATACATAATGTGAACAGTTGGGGTCCTGGCACAGATCCCTGTGGTATCTGACTAGTCACTGCCTGCCAATCAGAAAAAGATCCTTTTATTCCAACCTTTTGCTTCCTGTCTGCTAACCAGCTTTCTAACCATTTCTAGACACCATCTTTGTGTTTTAACTTTACTTGGTAATCTGCTATGTGAGATCTTGTTGAAAGTCTAAATAAACCACATCCACCAGTTCTCCCTGGCCAACTCTACTGGTTACATCTTCAAAGAATTCTAGTGGATTTGTCAAGCATGATTTCGCTTTCGTAAAGCAATACTGATTTTGTCTGATTATACCATTGCTCTCCAAATGCTGTGCTGTGAAACCCTTGATAATGGACTCTAGCAACTTCCCAACTACCGATGTTAGGCTCAATGGTCTATAGTTTCCTATTTTCTCTCTACCTCCCTTTTTGAATAGCGGGGTTATATTAGCTACTGTCCAATCTGTAGGAACCATTCCAGAGTCAAAAGAACTTTGGAAAATGACCACCAATGGATCTACTATTTCTAGGGCCACATCCTTAAGTACTCTAGAGTGAAGATTATCGGGCCCTGGACATTTATCCGCCTTCAATCCCATTAATTTCCCCAAACAACTTAATACTCAGTTTCTCAGCTCCTCACTAAAACTTGTGTTTCTCAGAACTTCTGGTTCATTATTCATTTCTTCCTTTGTGTAGACAGAAACAAAGTACGAATTTTGTTCCTCAGCCGTTTGTTTGTACCCGTTATGAATTCCCCCATTTCTGACTGTAAGGGGCCTACATTAGTTTTTATCAATCTTTTTCTCTTTGCATACCTGTGGAAACGTTTAGTCAGTTTTTATGGTCCCCACTAGCTTACTTTCATGTTGGGCAGCATGGTGGCGGAGTGGTTAGCACTGCTGCCTCACAGTGCCGAGGACCCGGGTTGGATCGTGGCCCCAGGTCACTGTCCATGTGGAGTTTGCGCATTCTCCCCATGTCTGCATGGGTCTCATCCCAACAACCCAAAAAGATTTGCAAGGTAGGTGAATTGGTCATGCTAAATTGCCCCTTAATTGGAAAAATAATTGGGTATTCTAAATTTATTTTAAAAAAGCTTACTTTCATATTGTATATTTTCCCCTTCATAATCAATCTCTTGGTTCACCTTGGCTGAATTTTAAACTGTTTACAATTCTCATGTCTATTGCTTTTTCTTGCTAATTTGTATGCATCTGATTTGAATCTAATACTATCTCTAATTTCCCTTGTAAGCGATGGTTTGGCCCAGGGAACTCTGTGTTTGTTTCTCTTGCCCACCTTGTCTGGGCCTGAACTATCTCTTTCTAAAGGTAGACCATTGTTCAGATACCTTTTTGTTTGCCAGCCTTTGATTCCAGTTGATATGGGCCAGATCCATTCTCGTCTCATTGGGGGAAGTTGGTTTTTCCCCAATTAATTCTTTTTACTCTGAATTGTTCCCCAAGATCTGAACCTTGTGATGCAATGATCACTGCCCCCTAAATGATCCCATTCTGACCCCTGATCTATTTGGCCCATCTCATTTCCAAGAACCAAAACCAGCAGTGCCTCCTTTCGCATTTTTACTGGAAACACAAATGCTGCAGAAAACTTTCTTGAACACACTTTAGGGACTGTTGTCCCTCTGCGCTTTATACACTACTACTATCCTAATCTATATTCTAATAATTCAAGTCCTTCATTATAGTCATAATTCTTGCACACCTCTATAATTTCATTGCAAATTTGATCCTCTAAATCATTCCATTAGTTGGTGACCTATAGATACACTGAGGAATGTATTGTGCCTTCTTTTTTGCTGCTTGGCTCGAGCCATATAGAGTCTGTCCTTGACTCCTCTCTGACACACTCTCTCTCTCTCTCCAGCACTGCAAAGTTATTCTTAATCCATATGGCCATCCCGCCCCCTTTCTTTCCTTCTCCTATCTTCCCTAAACACCTGGGGCGGGATTCTCCGACCCCTCGCCGGGTCGGAGAATCGCCGGGGGGCGGCGTGAATCCCGCCCTGCCGCTCTGACGTGGCTGTCGAATTCTCCGGTGCCGGTTTTCAGACAGGGGCAGGGATCACGCCGCGCCGGTCGGGGGGCGTCGAGAGCTCGTGCAGACACGGTGGGCCAAATGGTGGTCCCCTACACCATAACAATTGTGATTTCCATATGGGAATTTACCACACTCTGCGCATTTGCATCCATGCTCAGTAACTTTAATTTAGACTTTATTACTTTTTCCTGTACTCTGAACCCATCTAATAACTAACTTCCTCTTAGTTGACTCCTATCTAAAATGCAAGACTTAACCTGGAGATGAGCCAAAGGAGGCCTCAAATGGGACCTTGGGACAAGCACAAGATGACTGAAGGGAGGGGTGCCCAAGGCAGGAACGATGCTGGCTGCAGTGGAATAGACAGTCTTGTGTTATTGCATGTAATCTCAACTCTTTTTACAATTAAACCTTTCTTTGCGATTATACAGTAAACTAGGATGCCTATATTAGGAACTGCTGCACCCACACCACCCAAGGGTTTTGGCAGTGGCTTTGCGGTTATATTTGTAACAAGAGTCTTTTGATATCCCAGAATGGTAACAATGCTCAATGCAATAATGCTCAGGTTTTAGCTTGAAGGACATGGCCTGTTCCAGTAAGAAATGTAAATGACATTATGTACAGTTCTGGGTTTTGTAAAAGTTGTGTTCCTGGTTATTTATTGCAGCCTAGCTTTTGTTCTGTGGCTGGGATACACTTGCTCAATGGATATGTTTGAGTTGCAATGCTCTTTAACCAAAGCAGCAATAATTGTACTGTAATCAATTGTGAGCTGCTGTGGTGCTGTGGTGGCGGGGGGGGATTGAATTGAATTGGTATAATTTTTAAAAAGCAGGTGAATATGAAGAATGGAATATCTTGCCAATTGGATTAATTGATTCAGACTTGCGTCGTGTTGTAACGGAAGGAACCAATTCCAGTGGGAGCAGACTGCAAGTTCTTTCTTAGCCCTGCCTCATTCTCTGATATTCTACTTGAGGTGTACGCTTTGATTTCCATTGGTAATGCCCTTACCTGTAGGAATTGAATTGAAGAAATTAATTTTACATGTCCTTCCTCTACTCTGCATTTACTCCCAAATTAAGATTGGTGTACAATTTCCTACTTTCCTCGTTTCAGGACTTTCTTCATATTGAATGTTTGCCACACTCAGCCTTTCCTTCCCCATGGGTTTTTAAAACCTAAGGTTATAACGATTTGACTAATTGCTCCTTTCTGATTTATCTAATTTTCTCTAACTCTTTTTCACCTTTGGTAATGTATACTATAGATATAGACTTTGGTCTTGCATGTTGCAATCACTTTGAATTGATTTAAAATCTCTGAACCACTGACCACTATTTTACATACTTGTAGAAATGGTTTTGCTCACTCTTTGGCATCTCCCTCTACGTTCCCCTTCAAACAAACATTATTTGGAGTCCAAACAGAGACACAGGCCATCTGTTGTCAACTCTTGGAATCATCACACATGTTTAGGAAAGCGATGAGAGTCTTTTTTTCCTTCCTTCCTCTCTTTTCCTCAAAAGGCGATGCAAGCCGAATCTTTAAATATTTTTAACGCAGAGGTGGATAGGTTCTTTATAAGGCTGGGAGGGTGAAAGGATATTGAGGTAGATTGAAATGTGGAGTTGAGGTTACAATCAAATGAGCCATGAGCCGATTGAATGGCTGAGCAGGTTTGAGAGGCCGAGTGTCCTACTCTTCCTAGTTTGTATGTACATATCTGGACGTCCTTAGCTTTGAGGCAGTATTTTTAATATGCATGTTTTAATGTTGTTATGTACGGCTTTTAACGAGGAGAGTTTCAGCTCAAAACGTCTTCCAACCCGAGTTGGTTTAACATTAGTGGAATTTGCCTCTTTTGATATACGAAGCTCATTCATTACAGAGGACAAGGTTTCCCAAGCTTTACGAACTGCAGAGGTCCCAATGACCTCCCAAGTGCATCAGCGAACTGCAAGCATTCTCATGATGTCGACGCCCCCTTTTTCTTTCTGCTGCAAAATAGGTGCCAACACAGAAATGAAATGTAAACCAGTCTTTTCCAGCTACATCTAATACAAAGAACGAAGAAAAGCACAGCACAGGAATAGGCCCTTCGGCCCTCCAAGCCTGCGCCGACTATGCTGCCCGTCTAAAATAAAATCTTCTACACTTCTGGGGTCCGTATCCCTCTATTCCCATCCTATTCATGTATTTGTCAAGATGCCCCTTAAACATCATTATCGTCCCTGCTTTAACTACCTCCTCCGGTAGCGAGTTCCAGGCACCCACTACCTGCTGTGTAAAAAAACTTGCCTCTGACATCATCTCTAAACCTTGCCCCTCGCACCTTAAACCTATGCCCACTAGTAACTGACCCCTCCACCCTGGGAAAAAGTCTGACCATCCACTCTGTCTATGCCCCTCATAATTTTGTAGACCTCTATCAGGTCGCCCCTCAACCTCCATTGTTCCAGTGAGAACAAACCGAGTTTATTCAACCTCTTCTCATAGCTTATGCCCTCCATACCAGGCAACATTCTGGTAAATCTCTTCTGCACCCCCTCTAAAGCCTTCACATCCTTCTGGTAGTGTGGCGACGAGAATTGAGCTCTATACTCCAAGTGTGGCCTGACTTAGGTTCTATACAGCTGCAACATGACTTGCCAATTTTTATACTCAATGCCCCGGCCAATGAAGGCAAGCATGCCGTATGCCTTCTTGACTACCTTCTCCACCCTGTGTTGCCCCATTCAGTGACCTGTGGACCTGTACACCTAGATCTCTCTCACTGTCAATACTCTTGAGGGTTCTACCATTCATTGTACATTCCTTACCTGTGTTAGACCTTCTAAAATGCATTACCTCACATTTGTCCGGATTAAACTCCATCTGCCATCTCTCCGCCCAAGTCTCCAAAATCCTGCTGTATCCTCTGACAGTCCTCATTGCTATCCGCCAATCCACCAACCTTTGTGTCGTCTGCAAACTTACGAATCAGACCAGTTACATTTTCCTCCAAATCATTTATATATACTACGAACAGCAATGGTCCCAGCACTGACCCCTGCGGAACACCACTAGTCAGCCCTCCAATCAGAAAAGCACCCTTCCATTGCTACTCTCTGCCTTCTATGGCCTAGCCAGTTCTGTATCCACCTTGCCAGCTCACCCCTGATCCCGTGTGACTTCACCTTTTGTACTAGTCTACCATGAGGGACCTTGTCAAAGGCCTTACTGAAGTCCATATAGACAACATCCACTGCCCTACCTGCGTCAACCATCTTTGTGACCTCGTAAAACTCTTGTCAAGTTAGTGAGACACGACCTCCCCTTCACAGAACCGTGCTGCCTCTCGCTATTACATCCATTTGCTTCCAAATGGGAGTAGATCTTGTCTCGAAGAATTCTCTCCAGTAATTTCCCTACCACTAACATAAGGCTCACCGGCCTGTAGATCCCTGGATTATCCTTGCTACCCTTCTTAAACAAAGGAACAACATTGGCCACTCTCCAGTCCTCTAGGACATCACCTGAAGACAGTGAGGATCCAAACATTTATGTTAAGGCCTCAGCAATTTCCTCTCTTGCCTCCTTCAGTATTCTGAGATAGTTCCCATCAGGTCCTGGGGACTTATCCACCTTAATTGGATATACACGTATTGAGAATTCTATACACGTATTGAGAATTAGGAAGAGGCACAGAGTCACAAATACTTAACCCCCGGACCAGGCCGCTGGACGTACTAGCCACTTCAGGATTGGATAATCTTGATTTTTTTTAATAAGACAACATTTAATATCTTGCCTTTTGTCATTTATAATAGAAAGAATAATGTTGCAAGCTGATACTCATAACGGACACATGCACCTCTCTCCCACTCTTTCATGCGCACATATCTCCTCTCAAACTGGAACGCAGCTCCCCACTCTTTTTTTTTTAACCTTTCCAATTAAGGGCCAATTTAGTGTGGCAAATCCACCTAACCTGCACATCTTTGAGTGGTGGTGAGATCCACACAAGCACTGGGAGAATGTGCAAACTCCAGACAGTCAGTGACCTGGGGCCGGGATCGAACCCGGGTCCTCGGCACCGTGGGACAGCCGTGTTAACCACTGCACCACCGTGCTACCCCCCCCCCCCCTTCTCTCGCGTGCAAGGCTCCCCCTCTCTCTCCCTGCGCACACTGCTCCCCCTTCTCTGGCGCACACTGCTCCACCCTCTCTCGTGCACACTGCGCCCCCCCTTCTCTCGTGCACACTGCGCCACTCCTCAGTCGTGCACACTGCCCCCCTTTCTAATGCACACTGCCCCCCCTTTCTCGTGCACATTTGCCCCCCTCTCTCATGCACACTGCCCCCCTCTCTCGTGCACACTGCCCCCCTCTCTCGTGCACACTGCCCCCCTCTCTCGTGCACACTGCCCCCCTCTCTCGTGCACACTGCCCCCCTCTCTCGTGCACACTGCCCCCCTCTCTCGTGCACACTGCCCCCCTCTCTCGTGCACACTGCCCCCCTCTCTCGTGCACACTGCCCCCCTCTCTCGTGCACACTGCCCCCCTCTCTCGTGCACACTGCCCCCCTCTCTCGTGCACACTGCCCCCCTCTCTCGTGCACACTGCCCCCCTCTCTCGTGCACACTGCCCCCCTCTCTCGTGCACACTGCCCCCCTCTCTCGTGCACACTGCCCCCCTCTCTCGTGCACACTGCCCCCCTCTCTCGTGCACACTGCCCCCCTCTCTCGTGCACACTGCCCCCTCTCTCGTGCACACTGCCCCCCTCTCTCGTGCACACTGCCCCCCTCTCTCGTGCACACTGCCCCCCTCTCTCGTGCACACTGCCCCCCTCTCTCGTGCACACTGCCCCCCTCTCTCGTGCACACTGCCCCCCTCTCTCGTGCACACTGCCCCCTCTCTCGTGCACACTGCCCCCCTCTCTCGTGCACACTGCCCCCCTCTCTCGTGCACACTGCCCCCCTCTCTCGTGCACACTGCCCCCTCTCTCGTGCACACTGCCCCCTCTCTCGTGCACACTGCCCCCCTCTCTCGTGCACACTGCCCCCCTCTCTCGTGCACACTGCCCCCCTCTCTCGTGCACACTGCCCCCCCTCTCTCGTGCACACTGCCCCCCTCTCTCGTGCACACTGCCCCCCCTCTCTCGTGCACACTGCCCCCCCTCTCTCGTGCACACTGCCCCCCCTCTCTCGTGCACACTGCCCCCCCTCTCTCGTGCACACTGCCCCTCCTCTCTCGTGCACACTGCCCCCCCTCTCTCGTGCACACTGCCCCCCTCTCTCGTGCACACTGCCCCCCTCTCTCGTGCACACTGCCCCCCTCTCTCGTGCACACTGCCCCCCTCTCTCGTGCACACTGCCCCCCTCTCTCGTGCACACTGCCCCCCTCTCTCGTGCACACTGCCCCCCTCTCTCGTGCACACTGCCCCCTCTCTCGTGCACACTGCCCCCCTCTCTCGTGCACACTGCCCCCCTCTCTCGTGCACACTGCCCCCCTCTCTCGTGCACACTGCCCCCCTCTCTCGTGCACACTGCCCCCCTCTCTCGTGCACACTGCCCCCCTCTCTCGTGCACACTGCCCCCCTCTCTCGTGCACACTGCCCCCCTCTCTCGTGCACACTGCCCCCCTCTCTCGTGCACACTGCCCCCTCTCTCGTGCACACTGCCCCCCTCTCTCGTGCACACTGCCCCCCTCTCTCGTGCACACTGCCCCCCTCTCTCGTGCACACTGCCCCCCTCTCTCGTGCACACTGCCCCCCTCTCTCGTGCACACTGCCCCCTCCTCTCATGCACACGGCGTCACCCTCTCCCGTGCACACGGCGCCCCCCTCTCTTGCGTGCACACGGCGCCCCTCTCTCTCGCGCCATTGGCTTCCCCCTCTCTCGCGCACATGGCTTACCCCTCTCTCTCTCGTGCACACGGTTCTCCCCCATCTCTCACTCGCGGATACGGCTCCCCACCCTCTCTCACTCTCGTGCACACTGCGCCCCCCCTTCTCTCGTGCACACTGCGCCACTCCTCAGTCGTGCACACTGCCCCCCTTTCTAATGCACACTGCCCCCCCTTTCTCGTGTACATTTGCCCCCCCTCTCTCGTGCACACTGCCCCCCTCTCTCGTGCACACTGCCCCCCTCTCTCGTGCACACTGCCCCCCTCTCTCGTGCACACTGCCCCCCTCTCTCGTGCACACTGCCCCCCTCTCTCGTGCACACTGCCCCCCTCTCTCGTGCACACTGCCCCCTCTCTCGTGCACACTGCCCCCCTCTCCCGTGCACACTGCCCCCTCTCTCGTGCACACTGCCCCCCTCTCCCGTGCACACTGCCCCCCTCTCTCGTGCACACTGCCCCCCTCTCTCGTGCACACTGCCCCCCTCTCTCGTGCACACTGCCCCCCTCTCTCGTGCACACTGCCCCCCTCTCTCGTGCACACTGCCCCCCTCTCTCGTGCACACTGCCCCCCTCTCTCGTGCACACTGCCCCCCTCTCTCGTGCACACTGCCCCCCTCTCTCGTGCACACTGCCCCCCTCTCTCGTGCACACTGCCCCCCTCTCTCGTGCACACTGCCCCCCTCTCTCGTGCACACTGCCCCCCTCTCTCGTGCACACTGCCCCCTCTCTCGTGCACACTGCCCCCTCTCTCGTGCACACTGCCCCCCTCTCTCGTGCACACTGCCCCCTCTCTCGTGCACACTGCCCCCCTCTCTCGCGCACATGGCTTACCCCTCTCTCTCTCGTGCACACTGCTCTCCCCCATCTCTCACTCGCGGATACGGCTCCCCACCCTCTCTCACTCTCATGCACACGGCTCCCCCTCTCTCTCTCTCAAATGTACATACCACCCCCTCTCTCTCGCACACACTGGGGGTGGGGGGAGAGGGGGCGCAACATCCTGACCCCCAGCCCCCTCGATCTCCCTCGCTTTGCGTGCCCTTTCCCTCCCGCGCACCCTCACCCCTCATAATCTATTATTGTCACAAGTAGGCTTACATTAACACTGCAATGAAGTTACTGTGAAAAGCCCCTAGTCGCCACATTCTGGTGCACAGAGGGAGAATTCAGAATGTCCAAATCACCAAACAAGCACGTCTTTCAGACTTGTGGGTGGAAACTGGAGCACCCGGAGGAAACCCACGCAGACACAGAGAACATTCAAACTCCACACAGAGCCAAGCCGGGAATTGAACCTGGGACTCTGGAACTGTGAAGGAGCAGTCCTAATCTCTGCTACCGCGCTCCTTCGCCCCACACGTTCCCTCTCCCCACGCGCTCCCTCGGCCGTGCTCCTTGCTTGTTACTCTGCTTTCTCTGGCTTCTCCCCCAGATTCGCTCCAAAACCTGGTGTTCCTCCCCCTCCACCCCCAGCATGCGCTGGACAATGCTCTGCTCCAGAGTCGACTCTGGGGGCTTCAGAAGCCAGCCTCTGATTGGACACGCAGCCAGGCAGCATTTTGCAAATGTGCCTGTGCTCCAGCTTGGGAACCCTTGACATAGAATACACAGCAACAACAGACCATGCTGCCCAACCAGTGTATAGTAAGAAGTCTGACAACACCAGGTTAAAGTCCAACAGTTTTGTTTCAAACACTAGCTTTCAGAGCACTGCTCCTTCCTCAGGTGAATGAAGAGGTATGTTCCAGAAACATATATATAGACAAAGTCAAAGATGTAAGACTATGCTTAGAATGCGAGCATTTGCAGGTAATTAAGTCTTTACAGATCCAGAGATAGGGTAACCCCAGGTTAAAGAGTTGTGAATTGTCTCAAGCCAGGACAGTTGGTAGGATTTCGCAAGCCCAGGCCAGATGGTGGGGGATGAATGCAATTCAAACAACCGCGCAACCTCAAACAAACCATTGTTTGCAGCAAACTACCCAGCCTTCAGAACAATGACCACGACACCACACAACCCTGCCATGACAATCTCTGCAAGACGTGCAAGATAATCGACATGGATACCACCATTACACGTGAGAACACCACCCACCAGGTACGTGGTACAGACTCGTGCGACTCGGCCAACGTTGCCTACCTCATACGCTGCAGGAAAGAATGTCCCGAAGCGTGGTACATTGGCGAGACCATGCAGACGCTGCGACAACGAACGAATGAACGGACATCGCGCGACAATCACCAGGCAGGAATGTTCCCTTCCAGTCGGGGAACACTTCAGCAGTCAAGGGCATTCAGCCTCTGATCTCCGGGTAAGCGTTCTCCAAGGTGGTCTTCAGGACGCGCGACAACGCAGAATCGCTGAGCAGAAACTTATAGCCAAGTTCCGCACACATGAGTGCGGCCTCAACCGGGACCTGGGATTCATGTTGCATTACATTCATCCCCCACCATCTGGCCTGGGCTTGCAAAATCCTACCAACTGTCCTGGCTTGAGACAATTCACACCTCTTTAACAGAGCAGTGCTCTGTTTGAAAACTAGTGTTTGAAACAAACCTGTTGGACTTTAACCTGCTGTTGGAAGACTTCTTACTGTGCTCACCCCAGTCCAACGCCGGCATCTCCACGACCAGTGTATGCCAGTGTTTATGTCCTGCTCGAGCCTCTTCCTAGCTTTTTTCATCTAAATCTCCTCCTGTAACCATCTATTTCTATTTCTTTCATATGCTTGTGTACCTTCCCTTAAATGTAATTATACTATTCACTGGTGCATGTGATAGTGAGTTCCACATTCTCGACTCTCTGGTGAAGAGGTTTCTTCTGAATTCCCTGACTATTTTGTATTGATAACTTCCTTTCTTCACAAGGAAACATTCTCTCAATCCACTCGAATCAGAATTTTAAAGACCTCGATTAGATTACCCCTCAGCGTTCTGATTTCAGGAAGGCCATAGCAGCTTAGCACATTCTACACTAAACAGGTCAAAGTCTCATCTGATCTGTACTGAAGTTTAACTGCACTGATAATGAGGAGGGTTGTTCTAATCTATTCCTCAAATGTATTAAACTTCAAAGTCCAGTATGGTTCAAGATCCTGGGTCCGGGTATCCTGCAATAAGGTGGAAGAAATGTAACATTTTATATTTTTGTAAGAAAATGACTAATTTGGAGTGCTACCTTTTTGAATTTAATTTGAATGAGCTGCAATTATTAACTTGCCTGGTTATGGAGAAACTGAATTACTGACAAAATTGTTTCTGCTGATTAGAGGTGACCTTCTCTGTCAGTCATCAAAGTTGAACACCTGCCACCCTAGGCAAGTCAAGCAAGTGGCACAAGTGCTGACAACCGAGCTGTCCTAGTGCCATCCTAGAGGGTGGTAAAATCGGTAGTGTGCGCTTCATGATTTCTAGACTTTTTCCACAGTTGGCAATTCTGACCGTGAAGCTCAAAATCATTGGGTTTTTTTTTTATCCCTTCTGTTAATTTCTCTAGTTATGGTGAAATGTTTTTGCGACCTACTCCTGCTAAGTTTTCTTTTTAATTTCAGTAGATTTGCATGTCCACCGCCTGGGTGATAAGCTGAAGGAGCAGATTGGCCATCTGTCATTGAACCTGCCTGATTTTTATCCCAATAAATTACAACGCCAGCTTGGTCTGCCAGCTTATTTGCATGTGGTGAAGTGGCAAATGTACCCCAGTGTAAACCATTTTAGCAGTAACTTAAAGACATTAGGCAGGCTCCACACTATTTCTCATTCTCTCTTCTTGTGCATAATGTTCATATGTGGTAATGGTGGCAGAATAAATGGCTTTTTTTGGAAAATGTCCAAAAGTAGATTTTTGAAGCAAGTGAAACTGCCGAGGTTGGTCGGTCAGCAATCGAATAAACTCCATTTTCTGTGACCTTGTGTTGGTTGAGCGACCTGCTTCATTAAATTGCTGCTGATTGTGGACCACAGTTACTCTGTGACAGAATGTCAGCATGACGCAGAAATAATAGTTAATTGTGGATCGGCTTTTCTTGTAGCACAATTTATTTTTAATCACATGGATTGTTGACGGGGCTAAAATTGTACCTTGCATTCAAATTGCCATTTATTTAACATTTTGCCTGATCGGTGCAATAATTCATAGAAGTAAAATGAAAACCGACCATGTAAATATTTCCTAGTTAAAAGGACAGCATTGCCTATGTAATAAATTGTTAACATTCCTTTTAAGGAGTGTTGGACCCAGCACTGGACCGCTCCAGATCAAGGACTGGAAAGAGGCCGGCGGCGGCCAAGGTGCTTAGGGGGTTTATGGATCAGATGGGGGGAGTGGACCCATGGAGGTTTGCTAGGCCGCAGGCCAGGGAATTTTCTTTTTTATCCCACGTGCACAAAGCCTACTCCCGGATAGATTTTTTTTTGTTCTGGGCAGGGCGCTCATCCCGAGGGTGGAGGGGACGGAGTATTCGGCCATAGCCGTTTCGGATCACGACCCGCACTGGGTGGAACTGGAGCTGGGAGAGGAGAGGGATCAACGCCCGCTGTGGCGGCTGGATGTGGGACTGCTGGCAGATGAGGTGGTGTGTGGGAAGGTGACGGGGTGCATCGAAAGGTACTTGGAGGCCAACGACAACGGGGAGGTGCGAGTGGGGGTGGTATGGGAGGCGTTGAAGGTAGTGATCAGGGGAGAGCTAATCTCCATCAGGGCGCATAGGGAGAAGACGGAGGGCATGGAAAGGGAGAGGTTAGTGGGGGAGATTTTAAGAGTGGACAGGAGATACGCAGAGGCCCCTGAGGAGAGATTACTTGGGGAAAGACGATGGCTCCAGGCGGAGTTTGATCTGTTGACCACAGGGAAGGCAGAGGCACAGTGGAGGAAGGCACAGGGGGCGACCTACGAGTATGGGGAAAAGGCTAGTCGGATGCTGGCACACCAGCTCCGTAAGAGGATGGCAGTGAGGGAAATAGGGGGAGTCAAGGATGGAAGGGGAGCCACGGTGCGGAGTGCGACGAAAATAAACTAGGTATTCAAGGCCTTCTATGAAGAGCTGTACAGATCCCAGCCCCCAGCGGGGGAAGAGGGGATGAGACGATTCCTCGACCAAATGAGATTCCCGAGGGTGGAGGAGCAGGGGGTGGCTGGTTTGGGGGCACAAATTGGGTTGGAGGAGCTGTGCAAGGGTTTGGGGAGCATGCAGGCGGGGAAGGCCCCAGGACCGGACGGGTTCCCGGTGGAGTTCTACAGGAAGTACGTAGACCTGTTGGCCCCGCTACTAGTGAGGACCTTTAATGAGGCAAGAGCGGAGGGGGCCCTGCCCCCGACAATGTCGGAAGCGACAATTTCTTTGATCCTAAAGCGGGACAAGGACCCACTGCAATGTGGATCATACAGGTCGATCTCGCTCCTCAATGTGGATGCTAAGTTGCTGGCAAAAGTGCTGGCCACGAGGATCGAGGACTGTGTCCCGGGGGTAATCCACGAGGACCAGACGGGATTTGTAAAGGGCAGGCAACTAAACACCAATGTGCGGCAGCTCTTAAACGTGATAATGATGCCATCGGAGGAGGGAGAGTCGGATATAGTGGCAGCTATGGACGCGGAGAAGGCCTTTGACCGAGTAGAGTGGGAGTACCTCTGGGAGGTGCTGTGTATGTTTGGGTTCGGGGGAGGGTTTATCAGTTGGGTTAAGCTCCTTTACAGAGCCCCGGTGGCGAGTGTAGTGACGAACTGGTGGAGGTCTGAGTACTTTCGGCTGTACCGAGGGACGAGGCAGGGGTGCCCCCTGTCCCCCCCCTGTTGTTTGCATTGGCGATCGAACCCTTGGCCATGTCATTGAGGGAGTCTAGGAAATGGAGGGGGGTGGTCCGAGGGGGAGAAGAGCATCGGGTGTCGCTTTATGCGGATGACCTGTTGCTGCATGTGGCGGATCCAATGGAGGGGATGGTGGAGGTCATGCAGACTCTAAGGGAGTTTTCGGGCTATAAGCTCAATGTAGGGAAGAGTGAGCTCTTTGTATTACAGGCAGGGGACCAAGAAAGGGGGATAGGAGATCTACCGCTGAGGAGGGCGGAGGGGAGCTTTCGGTACCTGGGGATCCACATAGCCAGGAGTTGGGCGGCCCTACATAAACTGAACCTGACAAGGTTGGTGGAGCAAATGGAGGAGGACTTCAAAAGATGGGACATGTTACCGCTCTCGCTAGCGGGTAGACTGCAGTCGGTCAAAATGGTCGTCCTTCCGAGGTTTCTGTTTGTGTTTCAGTGCCTTCCCATCGTGATCACCAAGGCCTTTTTTAAGAGAGTAGGTAGAAGTATTATGGGGTTTGTGTGGGCGAATAGTACCCCGAGGGTAAGGAGACGGTTCCTAGAACGCAGTAGGGACCGAGGAGGGTTGGCGCTGCCAAACCTGGGGAGCTACTACTGGGCAGCAAATGTGGCGATGATCCGCAAGTGGGTGATGGAGGGAGAGGGGGCGGCATGGAAGAGGATGAAGATGGCGTCCTGTAAAGGAACGAGCCTGGGGGCGTTGGTGACGGCACCACTGCCGCTTTCGCTGACAAGGTACACCACGAGCCCGGTGGTGGCGGCAACGCTAAGGATCTGGGGCCAGTGGAGACAGCACAGGGGTGCAATGGGAGCCTCGGTGTGGTCCCCGATCAGGGGTAACCACCGGTTTGTCCCGGGGAGGATGGACGGGGGGTTTCAGAGCTGGCATCGGGCGGGGATTAGAAGAATGGGGGACCTGTTCATTGACGGGACGTTTGCGAGCCTAGTGGCACTGGAGGAGAAGTTTGAGATGCCCCCGGGAAATGCTTTTAGATATATGCAGGTGAGGGCGTTTGTGAGGCGACAGGTGAGGGAATTCCCGTTGCTCCCGGCACAAGCAATTCAAGACAGGGTGATCTCGGGTGTATGGGTCGGGGAGGGCAAGGTGTCAGCAATATACCAGGAGATGAAAGAAGAGGGGGAAGCATTGGTAGAGGGGCTGAAGGGTAAATGGGAGGAGGAGCTGGGGGAGGAGATTGAGGAGGGGTTATGGGCTGATGCCCTAGGTAGGGTTAATTCCTCGTGTGCCAGGCTCAGCCTGATACAATTTAAGGTGGTCCACAGAGCGCACTTGACGGGGGCGAGGTTGAGTAGGTTCTTTGGGGTAGAAGACAGATGTGGAAGGTGCTCAGGGAGCCCGGCAAACCATGTCCATATGTTTTGGTTATGCCCGGCACTGGAGGGGTTCTGGAGAGAAGTGGCGGGAGCAATACTTCAGGTGGTGAAAGTCCGGGTCAAGCCAAGCTGGGGGCTAGCAATATTTGGAGTAGTGGACGAGCCGGGAGTGCAGGAGGCGATAGAAACCGGCATTCTGGCCTTTGCGTCCCTAGTAGCCCGGCGACGGATCTTGCTAATGTGGAAGGAGGCGAAGCCCCCCAGCGTGGAGGCCTGGATAAACGACATGGCTGGGTTCATAAAGCTGGAGAGGATTAAGTTTGCCTTGAGAGGGTCTGCGCAGGGGTTCTACAGGCGGTGGCAAACGTTCCTGGACTATCTCGTGGAGCGTTAGAGGAAGGTCGGTCAGCAGCAGCAGCAACCTAGGGGGGGGGGGACGTCCTGGGAGGGGGGGGGGGGGGGGGCGAATGGGGGCTTGCCTCGGAGGGTGGATGAGCATGAGATAACATGAAGGATTGGGGAAACTGGCACGTGCGGGAGAGAGCCAGTGTACAAAGCTATGTAACATATCATTTTACCATGTATATATCTTGCTCAGTGCGATTTCTTGTTATTTTGTTACGAGGGGGGGGGGGTGTTATTGTTTGTAAGGGTGAAAAATTGTGTTAAAAAACTTTAATAAATATATTTTTTAAAAACATTCCTTTTAAGGGGAATGTAGAAATGTTTGCAGTTTAAACAGTTGTTTTGCATGACTGACTTTTGACAGCAGCCCTGTGTAACAACATAAGAAGACCATAAGACTTAGGAGCAGAATTAGGCCACTCGGTCCATCGAGTCTGTTCCGCCATTCATTCATGGCTGATATTTTGTCATCCCCATACTTCCGCCTTCTCCCCATAACACCTGATCCCCTTATTAATCAAGAACCTATCTAACTCTGTCTTAAAGACACTCAATGATTTGGCCTCCACAGTCTTCTGCGGTAAAGAGTTCCACAGATTCACAATCCTCTGGCTGAAGAAATTCCTCCTCATCTCAGTTTTAAAGGATCGTCCCTTTAGTCTGAGATGATGTCCTCTGGTTCTAGTTTTTCCTACAAGTGGAAACTTCGTCTCCACATCCACTCTATCCAGGCCCTGCATTATCCTGTAAGTTTCAATAAGATCCCCCCTCATCCTTCTAAACTCCAATGAGTACAGACCCAGAGTCCTCAACCGTTCCTCATACGGCAAGCTCTTCATTCCAGGGATCATTCTTGTGAACCTCCTCTGGACCCTTTCCAAGACCAGCATATCCTTCCTTAGATACGGAGCCCACAACTGCTCACAATACTCCAAATGTTGTCTGACCAGAACCTTATACAGCCTCAGATGTACATCCCTGGTCTTGTATTCTAGCCCTCTCGACATGAATGCTAACATTGTATTTGCCTTCTTAATTGCCGACTGAACCTGCACATTAACCTTAAGAGAATCGTGAACAAGGACTCCCAAGTCCCTTTGTGCTTCTGATTTCCTAAGCATTTCCCATTTAGAAAATAGTCTGTGTCTAAATTCCTCTTTCCAAAGTGCATAACCTCACACTTTTCCACATTGTATTTCATTTGCCACTTCATTGCCCACTCTCCTTGCTTGTCCAAATCCTTCTGCAGCCCTCTTGCAAACTTAGCAACAGTGCCTTCAGTTCCTTCTTCCAGATCATTTATGTACATTGTGAAAAGTTGTGGTCCCAGCACAGACCACTGAGGCACACCACTAGTCACCGGCTGTCATCCTGAAAAAGACCCCTTTATCCCCACTTTCTGCCTTCTGACAGTCAGCCAATCCTCACCAATGCTTCCACAATTTGCTCAGCTATCTCTTTTAGGTCCCTGGGGTGTAGTCCATCCAGCCCAGGTGACTTATCCACCTTCAGACCTTTCAGTTTCCTCAGAACCTCCATTTCCCCAGCACCTTCTCCTTAGTAATGGTCACTGCATTCGCCTCTGCCCCTGGTTCTCCTGGAGCTCTGGCATCCTACTGGTATCTGCCACCATGAAGACTGATGCAAAGTAACTATTCAGTTCGTCTGTCATTTCTTTGTTTCCTATTATTACTTCTCCAGCCACATTTTCCAGTGGTCCAATGTCTATATTTGCCCCTCTCCTATCTTTTTATGTATTGAAAAAAAGTCTTCCTATCTTCCTTTATATTACTAGCTAGCTTGCACTCATACTTCATCTTCTCCTCCCTTATTGCTTTTTCAGTTGTCCTCTTCTCGCTTTTAAAGGCTTCCCAATCGTCTAGCTTCCCACTAATCCTCACCACTTTGTTTGCCTTTTCTTTAGCTTTTACGCTGTCCTTAACATCCCTCATCAGCCATGGATGCCTTGTCCTCCAGTTGGCAAGTTTTCTCCTCCTTGGGATGCATTTCTGTTGTGCCTCCCTAATAACCCAAAACTCCTGCCATTGCTGTTCCACTGTCTTCCCTGCTAGGCTCCTTTTCCAATCATCTCTGGCCAGCACCTTCCTCATGTCCTTGTAGTTACCCTTATTTAATTGTAATGGCATTACATCTGATTGCAGCTTCTCCCTCTCAAACTGCAGGGTAAATTCTATCATATTGTGGTCACTGCTCCCTAAAGGTTCCTTCACCTTAAGTTCCATAATCAAGTCTGCCTCATTACACGTCACCAAATCCAGAATTGCCTGTTCCCTAGTAGGCTCTGTCACAAGCTGCTCGAAAACCATCTTCAACATTCCACAAATTCCTTTTCTTGGTATCCACTACCAACCTGATTTTCCCAGTCCACCTGCATATTGAAGTCCCCCATTATTATTGTAATATTGCCATTTTTACATGCCTTTTTTATCTCCTGTTTTATTTTCTGCCCCACATCCTGACTACTGCTAGGGGGCCTGTAAGTAACTCCCATCAGCGTCTTTTAACCTTTGCGATTCCTCAACTCTACCCACAGAGATTCATGCCTTCTAATCCTATATCGCTCCTTGCTATCAATTTAACTTCATTCCTTACTAACAATGCAACCCCGTCCCCTTTGCCAAAATGTTTAATTCATTATCATTTCCCAAGCAAACTTTTAACCAAGTAGTCCTTGCAAATGCTCTTGTTGATCTTGTTCACTATCCATGCCCCCTGGACTGTTCACATATTGCTTTATTACGCTTTATAGCCATAAATTTTGCGTTAACATTTATTTTCATTAAAATGCCAATTGTTGAATTACCCTTTACAGAGATCTTTCCCATGTTTCTCAATCACCTCCAACCTAACCCTAGTTTTCTAAATAATGATCAGAACAATAGATTTCACTTGAGTGTGTTGGAGGGAGATGAGGGATTTTTCTCTGGGAGAGAAGCATTTGTACAAACCTGAAGGGGACTGAGTGGTGGTGTGGGAGGGACTGGTGTGGAAGAGGCACCCACGACCCTTTCCATGGAGTCTCTCCTCGTGTATCTCCCCTAAACTTTCCCCCTCTTGCCTTAAACCTGTGCCTTCTTGCAATTGAGTCTTCCACCCTGGGGGAAAATGCTTCTGACTATTCACCCTGTCCATACCTCTCGTAGTTTTGTAGACCTCAATCAGGCCTCCCTCAGCCCCCGTCTTTCCAATGAAAATAATCCGAGCTTATTCAACCTCTCCTCGCACCCAACACCCTCCCGACCAGACAACATCCTGGTAAACCTTCTTTGCACTCTCTCCAAAGCATCGGCACCCTGGTTGTGTGGTGACCAGAACTGCACTCAATATTCCAAATGTCACTAACTAAAGTTTTATACAACTGTAACACGGCCTGCCAACTCTTGTACTCAATGCCCTGGCTGATGAAGGTGTGAAGGTATGCATGCCGTATGTCTTCTTGACCACCTTATCCATCTGCATAGCCACTTTCATGGAACTATGGACCTGAACGCCTAGATCCCTCTGTATATCAATGCTCCTAAGCGTTCTGTCATTTACTATATAGTTGACACCAATTTGATCTTCCAAAATGCATAACCTTGCATTTGTCGGGATTGAACTCCATCTGCCATTTCTCTGCCCAACTCTCCAATCTATCTATCTATATTATGCTCTATTCTCTGACAGTCCCCTTCACAATCTGCAACTCCACCTATCTTAGTGTTATCTACAAAGTTGCTAATCCAGATTTTCTACTGTTACTCTGTCTCCTCCTGCCAAGCCAGATCTCTCCCCCTGCCAGCCAGATCTCTATCCATATAGACAGCCCATCCCAAATCCCATGCGACTTTACCTTTTGTATAGTCTGCCATGAGGGACCTTGTCAAATGCCTTACTAACGTCTATGTAGAGACACCCACAGCCTATCCCTCATCAATTTGTTTTGTCACCTTCTCAAAAAAACTCTTATCAAGTTGGTAAGACATGACCTTCCCCGTACAAAACCATGCTGCCGATCACTAACCAGTCTATTCGCATCCAAATGTGAATAAATCCTGTCCCTCAGTATCTTCTCCAACAATTTCCCCAACACTCGCATCAGGCTCAACAGCCTATAATTACCTGGATTATCCCTACTTCCCTTCTTAAACAAAGGGACAACATTGGCTATTCTCCAGTACTCTGGAACCTCACCTGTGGTCAAAGATGATGCAAAGATATCTGTTAAGGACCCAGCTATTTCTTCTCTTGTCTCCCACAAAAACCTGGGGTATATCCCATCCGGCCCAGGGGACTTATCTACCTTAATGCATTTTAAGATATCCAACACTTCCTCCTTCATTATTTTGACATATCTTAGAGCATTCACACACCCATCCCTAGCCTCAACATCGGTCATGTCCCTCTCGTTGGTGAATACCGATGCAAAGTATTCATTAAGGATCTTCTCGCCCACTTCCTCTGACTCCACACATGACTTCACTCTGTCATCCTTGAGTGGGCCTATTCTTTCCCCAGCTACCCTCTTGCTCCTTTTATATGTATAAAAGGCCCTGGGATTTTTCTTGACCCTGCTTGCTGTTGCCATTTCATGGCCTCTTTTAGCCCTCCTAACTCCCTTTTGAGTTTGTTCCTACTTTCTCCATATTCTTGAAAAGCTTTCTGTTTTTAGTTGCCTAGACCTGTGTATATATAATTTTTTCTTTTTGACTAGTTTCACAGTTTCCCCTGTCATCCATAGTTCCCTAATCCTGCCAGTTCTGTCCTTCATTTTAGCAGGGACATGCGTGACCTGCACTCTAATCAACTGGTCTTTAAAAGTCTCCTGCATATCGAATGTGGATTTATCCTCAGCCACTCCCAATCCACATTCTCCAGGTCTTGCCAAACTCGATTGTGGTTGGCTTTCCCCCAATTTAGCACCTTCATGCGAGGATCACTCGTGTCCTTATCCATGAGTATTCGAAAATTTACGGAATTATGATCACTATTTTCAAAATGTTCCCCTATTGAAACTTTGGTCACCTGGCCGCGCTCATTCCCCAGTACTAGGATCAGTAATGCCCCCTCCCAGGTTGGACTATCAACATATTGTTTCAAAAAACCCTCCTGGACACACCTAACAAATTGCACTCCACCCGATCCTCTGGCACTCAGTCACTATGGGGGAAATTTAAATCATCCACCACAACAACCCTGATTCCTTTACAATTTCCCGGAATCTAACTACATATCTGTTGCTCTGTATCCCGCTGGCTGTTGGGAGGCCTATAGTAAAACCCCAACATTTTGATTGCACCCTTCCTATTTGTGAGGTCTACCCATAATGCCTCACTCCAAGATATCCTCCCTCATCACAGCTGTGATATGTTCCCTAACCAGTAATGCAACTCCACCATCCTTTCTGCTACCCCACTGTCTCGTCTAAAACATCGGTATTCTGGAACATTGAGCTGCCAGTTCTGTCCCTCCTTTAACCATGTCTCCGTAATAGCAACAACAGCATACTTCCCCATATTAATCCAAGCTCATCTGTCTTATCTGTTATAGTAAGAAGTCTTACAACACCAGGTTAAAGTCCAACAGGTTTGTTTTGAATCACTAGCTTTCGGAGCGCTGCTCCTTCCTCAGGTGAATTAAGAGGTATGTTCCAGAAACATATATATAGACAAATTCAAAGATGCCAGTCAATGCTTGGAATGCGAGCATTAGCAGGTGATTAAATCTTTACAGATCCAGAGATGGGGTAACTCCAGGTTAAAGAGGTGTGAATTGTGTCAAGCCAGGACAGTTGGTAGGATTTCGCAGGCCAGATGGTGGGGGATGAATGTAATGCGACATGAATCCCAGGTCCCGGTTGAGGCCGCACTCGTGTGCGGAGCTTGGCTATAAGCTTCTGCTCGGCGATTCTGCGTTGCCGTGCGTCCTGAAGGCCGCCATGGAGAACGCTTACCCGGAGATCAGAGGCTGAATGCCCTTGACTGCTGAAGTGTTCCCCGACTGGAAGGGAACATTCCTCTCTGGTGATTGTCACGCGATGTCCGTTCATTCGTTGTCGCAGCGTCTGCATGGTCTCGCCAATGTACCATGCTTCGGGACATCCTTTCCTACAGCGTATGAGGTAGACAACGTTGGCCGAGTCGCACGAGTCTGTACCGCGTACCTGGTGGGTGGTGTTCTCACGTGTAATGGTGGTACCCATGTCGATGATCTGGCACGTCTTGCAGAGATTGCCATGGCAGGGTTGACTGGCATCTTTGAATTTGTCTTTTATATATGTTTCTGGAACATACCTCTTCATTCACCTGAGGAAGGAGCTGCGCTCCGAAAGCTAGTGACATCGAAACAAACCTGTTGGACTTTAACCTGGTGTTGTAAGACTTCTGACTGTGCTCACCCCAGTCCAATGCCGGCATCTCCACATTATGGTTACCTGTTATACTTCTTGCGTTGAAGTAATGCATTCCAGACCCACTGAGATCAGCGTCTTCCCTCTGCCTGCTCTCTCTCTTTGCTAGTCTCAAGTTCTTCCCCAGTCTCGACACTTGCTGGCCTGCTAGTCCGGTTCCCACCCCCCCCCCCCCCCCCCTGCCATACTAGTTTAAACCCTCCCGAACCACATTAGCAAACCTCCCGGCCAGGATATTGGTGTCCCTCCAGTTTCGGTGCAACCCATCCTGCTTGTCTATGTCCCATCTTCCCTGGAAGACATCCCAATGATCCACATGTCTGAAGCCCTCCCCCCTACACCAGCTCTTTAGCCACATGTTCAACTGTAGTACCGCTCGGTTCCTAGCGTCACTAGCACGTGGCACGGGGAGTAATCCTGAAATGACTACCCTAGAGGTCCTGCTTTTTACATACAACCTAACTCCCTGGGATGGCTTTGCGGGACCTTTTTGCTTTTCCTGCCCAAGTCATTTGTATCAATGTGAACTATGATATCTGCCTGTTTGGACACCCGTTTCAGGATGTCCTGTATCTGCTCAGAGACATTCATGACACTGGCACCAGGGAGGCAACACTCTATCCTGGAGTCTCTTTCGCGACCACACACACACACACACACACACACACACACACACACACACACACACCCCCCCCCCCCCCCATTGTCTCCATTGACTGAGCAGAGATTTGAGTGAACAGAATGTTAAAACTTGCAGGTAAGTAATGGGCGGGCGGCATGTGGCGCAGTGGATAGCACTGGGATTGTGGCGCGGAGGACCCAGGTTCGAATCCCAGCCCTGGGAAACTCCCATGTTTCACCCCCACAACCCAAAGATGTGCAGGCTAGGTGGATTGGCCATGCTAAAATAGCCCTTAATTGGAAAAAGAAAATAATTGGATATTCTAAATTTATTTTTTAAAAACTGTTTTGTTTGTTTTAGCTTCTGGACAAAGTGATGAATAGAACAGTTACTTACAAAAATAACAGGAGACCGATCAATTGTGAAATCCAACAATGTCTAATTGATAGAATGTAACATTCCTGATGTCTTACAAGCCTTTTTCCTTCATCCCCATGAAATCTACCAACAGGGAAGTGAGTCAGGATAGGATTTGAAAGGCATATGCAAAATTGTAAATGTACCCACACTTCTGGCTGAATTGACCTGAACCAGATTTGAATATCGAATTGTTGCCCAGCAGGTTAAAATAAAATATATATTTATTTTCAGTAATAAATCAACTACTGCAGAGAGACCGTTTGAAGTACTGTATAACAAAACGTGAGATTCTGCTGGAACGATATAAAATGTATGTTAGGCCACAGCTAGAATATTGTGTGCAGTCCTGGAATTTACATTATAGGAGGAATGTGATAGCACTAGAAAGGGCACAGAAGAGATTTTCCAGGAATGGAGAGTTTTACTTCTGAAGAAAGATTGGATAGAGGGGGAACATGCTTGAGATGTATAAAATTATGAGGGGAATAGATAGATGGGAAGAAGCTTTTCCCTTGGTGGTAGAATTAATGACCAAGGGGCATAGATTTAAGGCGGGGGGCAGGAGATTTGGAGGTGATGTGTGGAAAAACGTTTTCACCCAGAGGGTGGTGGGAGTCTGGAACTGATTGCCTGACAGAATGGTGGAGGCAGAGACCCTCATAATATTTTAAGAAGTATTTAGATGTGCGCTTGCGATGCAAAGGTCTACAAGGCTCTAGGTCAAGTGCTGGAAAATGGGATTAGAAGAGTTAGGTGTTTTTTTCCAGGTGCAGACATGATGGACTGCAGACCTCTTTGACTCATTGAAATTGAGCAAATAAATGGTCTGTGCTTTTTAGACTAAACATTAAAATTGGTTCATCTTCCAGTAGCTTGGAATGGACAAATGTTGAGAAAATCAATGTTTTCTATGGAGAATTGGCGGGAAACATGCCTCAGACCCGCCCTGCTGCCATACGGAAATTAATTTTTTAACCTTTGAAGCTTTTTAACACATTTAGGCTCTAAGTACTTGTGTTTCTTTCCCATTTGTCCCATTGCACTTTCAGGCAATCACTTGTGTTTGCTGTAATTTGTGGTGGTCAGCTTTTAAAAAAGATGTTTTTGCCTTTTTCTAGTTTGTCATGTCTGCAAACGTCAAATAACTTCTTGAAGTCTTGAGTTTATATCTTGTTCAGTATTGGTAAAGCTAATCAAAGAATTGAACCTTTCAATGAATGATCAATAATTGAACCCCAAATCCTTTTCTGTCTTGTTAATGGATATTCCACCCTGTGAATATGTCTGCTGACTTCCTTTACAAGCAAGGATTTATCTTTAAGATCCTTTTGTCGTAATTGTTTTGAGTGCTGTTAACCTGTCTTATGGTCACGTGATCAAATAATATGCTTAATCCTTTTAATTCCTTCCCCCGCCCCGTTCCCCTCCTGAATGTATTGCCTTGGTCGAGAGCCTGATTGTGTGGAGCTCCGATTCTTTTCAGTATGGATGGGATTTTGCAATAAATTCAAATCCATGGGCTGAAAATTGATTTCACTACAAAACAAAATGAACATTTCATCTTCATAGGTGCTACATTAATTTAGTTATATCTGAATAAACAAGTTATTTTGGATCTAGTTGAATGAAAATCTGAGTGCTGATTTCTAATTTGGAAGTTGTTGGTGGATCTGTGCTAGTAACATCTCATAGAATTTATGAATTTCATAGAATTTACAGTGCAGAAGGAGGCCATTCGGCCAATCGAGTCCACACCGGTTCTTGGAAAGAGCACCCTACCCAAGGTCAACACCGCCACCCTATCCCCATAACCCAGCAACCCCACCCAACACTAAGGGCAATTTTGGACACTGAGGGCAATTTATCATGGCCAATCCACCTAACCTGCACATCTTTGGACTGTGGGAGGAAACCGGAGCATCCGGAGGAAACCCACGCACACACGGGGAGGATGTGCAGACTCCGCACAGACAGTGACCCAAGCCGGAATCGAACCTGGGACCCTGGAGCTGTGAAGCAATTGTGCTATCCACAATGCTACCGTGCTGCCCTATGCCACTATGCCACCAAATGAATTACCCTGTTCGCTAATTGATCTTTTGTTAATACAAAATTAAATTGCCATTGCCTTGTAATGTGTTTTAAAAAAAAAATTGATGCTGTTACCTAATGTATGTGCTTGTTTATCATAATCTCCAGAGGCAGCCAATGGGAATGTCCCAGCAGGCCAGCGACCACCGCCAAGAATCAAAGATATTCAGATCAACAACCAGATTATCAAGTTGAAATATTGCTACACATGCAAGATATTCCGTCCGCCTCGGGCATCCCACTGTAGTGTTTGTGATAACTGTGTTGGTATGTAAGATATTAATTCTTTTGAAATGTATTTCAAATCAACTTTGGCAGTCTGGCTAGGAATGGCAAGTTGCCTCTGCCAATTTAGCGTGTAGAAGCTTAATTTTCAATCCACATTCAGGAACCTTGCTCCGAGATAATTTGCAGCTCATGATCTTTTTTACAATACCCTGGGCATATGTACAGTCAATTCCAGCTCATCCTGGAGTCCAGCCCATCCTGGAGTCACAACACAAGTGCAAACTTCACACCGTCTCCCAAGGCTGGAATTGAACCCGGTTCCCTGGTGCTGTGAGCAGCAGTGCTACCCACTGTGCCACGGTGCTGCCCGTGGCCTTGAATAAATTCTTAACACAGCATCCACTGCTTTCTGGGAAGAAAATTCCACAGACTAATATTTTTCATTTCCACCTTCAGCAATAGACCTCTCTATTCTTAACTGTGTTCCCTGGTTCTAGTCTGTCCCACAATTGTAAATAACCTCCTGGTATCTACTCTATCAAATCCCCTCCGTATCTGATGTGTTTCAGTACGATCACCTCTCATTCTTCTAAAATTCAATAAGTATACGTTCAACTTAAGGTAAGCCTTTCAGCCCAGGGATGAGTAGAGTGAACCTTTTCTGAACTGCATTCAAAGCAAATGTACATTTTTTTCAAATGAGACCAAAACTGTAGATCGTATTCCAGATGTGGTCTCCTCAAAGACATACAGCTGCAGTAAAATCTCTCTACTTTTATATTCCATTCCATTTGCAATAAACAACAACTTTGTATTTGCCTTCTTAATCACTTGATGTTTCTACATATTTAGTTTTCGTGATTCATGTACCAAGATACCCAGCTCTTTCTGCAATCTCTCCCTATTTAAGTAGTATATTGCTTTTTTTATTCTTCCTGCCAAAGTGGACAAGTTCACATATTCCCTCCTTATACTGCATCTGTCAGATTTTTGCCCACTCATTTAACCTGTCTATATCCTTTCGAGGGCCGTTTACCTCCTCTTGACTACTTGCTTTCCTACCTATCTTGGTGTCATCGGCAACTTTAGCTGCCATACATTTGGCCCCTTCATCCAAATCATTGATGTAGATTGTAAATAATTGAAGCTCCAGCACTGATCCCTGTGGCACTCCACTTTTCACAGTCTGGCAACCCAAAGAAAGACCCAATTATCTCTTCTCTCTGCTTTCTGTTAGCCAACCAATCCTTTATCCGTGCCAATATGTTACCCCTTACACCATGTAATCTCGTGTAGTAACCTTTGATGTGGCATCTTTATCAAATGTCTTCTAGAAATCCAAGCACATCACGTCTACATGTTCCCCTTTATCCACTTTGCTTGGTACTTCAAAACTCTAATAAATCAGTTGAACTTAATTTCCCTTTCCCAAACCCATGTTGACTTTGCCTGATCAAGTTATGATTTTCTAAAGTATCCTGCTGTGACCTATTTTGGAATGGAGTCTTAACAATTTCCCAATGATGGATGTCAAGTTAACTGGCCTATTCTTCCCTGCTTCCTGCCTCCCTGTTTCTTGGATAAAGTTGTTATGTTAGCTATTTTCCAATCCACCAAGACCCTTCCAGAATCTGGAATTTTGGATTATGGCCAACACATCTACTATCTCTGCAGCCACCGCTTTTAAAATCCCAGGACGCAGCTCATCTGGTCCTGGGGACTTGTCAGCCTTCAGGTCTAATAGATTTCCCAGTTTTGCCATCTGAAGGTTTCCACTATAGTACAGAAAGTTAGTAAGTTCTCCACGTATGTTCCTTTGACATCAGGTCAGGTGCTATGTTGTCATTACTTTGGTCTCTGTGTTTTTGGTTTGAATAAAACTTTGTGCCTTATTTGTACAACTACAGTGGGTTACATACACTCAAATGGAAACATCTTTAACTGAACACAGGTACCCAAATTTATCACTGGCCCATTTCCTTGCACCATGTAGCCTGACGTTGTGCGGTTACTAATTGTGGACAGCAAGTGGAGGGTGGTTGAAGACGGTGGCCTGGCCCGCAATCAGGGCCCACCGATCTGCGGGCAGGCCTGTGCTGTGGGGGCACTCTTTGCTTCCGCACCGGCCTCTGTAGGGCTCCGCCATAGCCGGCATGGAGAAGAAACCCCCTGCGCATGCAGCAGAACATGCCGGCAGTCCTGCGCATGCGCCAACTCGCGCCGGCCCTTCGGCGCCAGTTGACGTGGCGCCAACCCCTCCAACGCCGGCCTAGCCCCCGGACGTGCGGAGGATTCCTCAACTTCCGGGCGGCGCAACGCTGGAGTGGTTCACGCTGCTCTTGGCGTCGGTACGGGCCGCCCCGCCAATTCCGGGAGAATCCTGGCCCAGATCGTAAAGTGATAGGCAAAAGAAGCAGCGGTGACGCCAGGAAAAACAATTTTTGAATGGCGAGTGGTTAGGATCTGGAATGCATTACCCGAAGGTTGTAGAGGCAAATTCAATGGAGGCCTCCAAAAGGGTATTGGATAATTGTCTGAAGTGAGGATTTTCAAGGCTATGGGGAATAGGCAGTGGTGTGGAGCTGGATGAATTCATCTTGCAGAAAGCTAGGCCTCTTGGTCTCCTGTGCTGTAAGCATTCTGACTCTTTTGTACTCTGTTCATAGTGATATATGCAGCAGAACATTGCTGCAGTCATTGCCTTTGGGCACAATGCTTTTAAGCAGTGAGGTGCCTAATGTTTTCTGGATCAATGGGCCATTGCACATAGTGGATGCATATTTTTATCTCTTAAATTCTAGATGCTCCTAAATTGTTGATGAATCGAGCACAGGCCACATTAAGATCAAAGCTTTCTATCAGGGTTACATTGTTAGTTTGTACAGTAGTTTAGTATTCGGTTAATTAATTTGTATCGTGGTGTCTTTTAAATTCAATAATTGATTGAAATTCATTTGAAAAGACAGTTTCGGGTGTGCAATGAATGTTTGCTGTGACACATTCTTGCATACTCTGTTATGCTGGGTGTCTGTTATAACGTGATCTGTATCATTCTATTTCACCCTTTGCGAACAAAAAAGGCAAATTTCACCTTTAGAAATTAATTTCCCCACCTCTTCCTTTTATGTCACTGAAAGTTCCTGGGGCATACGTGTAAAAGCAAACACCCTCCAAAAGTAAAGTGTCATTGCAGATCATATCTTAAAAGTTCCAGTAGACTAACACCATATTCACTTTACAGGACAGGCCTAGCAGTGTTTTACACGTGATGCGACTGATGGAATTTACCTGGCTTTTTGTATCTACCAAATCTTTTTGCTTCACAGTTGGAAAAACAGGAGCATGATTTGAATTAGACTGGAAAATTACAAGAATGTGAGAAAACCTTTTCTAATTTCCACTGTTTTTCTTTTTTTTCCTCCCCAGAACGTTTTGACCACCACTGTCCTTGGGTTGGAAATTGTGTTGGAAAGAGGAATTACCGTTTCTTTTACCTCTTCACCATATCATTGTCATTCCTCACTGTCTACATCTTTGCTTTTGATATTGTACATGTGGCACTGAGTAAGTAACCAAGGGAAAGTAATTACCTTGTAATGTTATTATCCAGAATATTTACAATAAGGTTGTTTTTCAGAAATCTGATTAACTGGTTATTTTAAGCAGTAGGTCCATCTGAACCTTACTCTTCTGCTTCTGATCACATTGCACAGAAAATTGGTCTGTATGTTGATTTGATCTTCTAAGAATATAATTAAAATGTTCTGCTTTCAATTTTTTAGTATCAGTGATGGGGGCTGGGACTTTTCCTGTTTGGACAGCCAGGTTCTATTCTAACCAAACAATGTGCGGCAGATCATGTACTGCACTGATGTGAAATATTTCCACTTTCCAAGCTGCAAATCTGCAGCCTGAGAGAAATTGTTAATTTATTACCAAAATCCAGACTGCTTTGGGCCTGTGTGCACTAAAACCACCCGTAAGTAATTGTTGCCTTTCAGGCATTAGAGAAGGGAGACTTTTGTCCCAAGAATGGACAGCTATTTTGCGACCAACTCGTGTTGGTTTTTCATTTCTCTCTCTCTCCTTCCCAAGCTTCTCCTTTCCCTCTCCATTGACAATTTCATCAGTCAATAATATTTTTACACAGTATTTAATCTAGATAGCACAGCAAAATACCTAATTTATATGCGTGTGTAGATTTGTTTTAGCATCCATTCCCCACAGTATTTTTCCCTCCTGGGTGCATGAAAGGTCTGGCCAGGGATGGCATAGGGACAATGCAACCTGAGCCAGTGCACACAGCCCCAAGTAAACCCAGTCTATTAAAATGCAGGGACCCCAAAATTGAACCTTTAGGGCATCTGCAAGATAAAGTCTATGGAATAACATCTTGCAATAATGCTTGTTTCAATTGGTCGCGATGTGCTGAGTTAATTTTCATGATGTGGAGATGCCGGCATTGGACTGGGGTGAGCACAGTAAGAAGTCTTGCATCATCAGGTTAAAGTCCAACAGGTTTGTTTCAAATCACTAGCTTTCGGAGCATCGCTTCTTTCTCGGGTCAACTGAGGAAGGAGCTGTGCTCCGAAAGCTAGTGATTCGAAGCAAACCTGTTGGCATTTAACCTGGTGTTGTAAGACTTCTTACTGAGTTAATTTTCAGCCAGCCAAAGGCTACCTTTCCATACCGCGCTCCGCCATCAAAATGGTGAAACGGAGGAAAATATGCCAAGAACGGTTTTAAAATTTTGAGGCTGGTAGAAATGCTTTATTTTACAGACAGCAAGTGAACATAGAGTAACTTGTTGTCACTAAACCTCACATTTTATGCAAAATAGTAAAATGCACACGCTGTTCCTTTTGTGGTTGACTGACTTGTTTTGGGCATTTCTCAGGACCGTTCTAAGTGTAAAAACTAACAAGCACACGCTCCCCGCTCGGGGTTTAGGCTCACATCTCTCGTTATTCACAGCCAAACTGATTCTTCTACGTCTATCCCTTTTCTCTTGTATTCAACATCAGGGACCTGAAGTAAAAATAGAAAATACTGGCATGCCAGCATCTGTGGCGAGAGAAACAGTGAGTGTTTCAAGTTGATGACCTTTCACCAGAGCTCATTGACATGAAATCTTAACTCTGTTTCTGTACCATCAGCAGAGTTTGCCAGACAAACCAATATATTTCCAGTTTTTGTTTTGGATTTTCACCATCTGCAGTACTTCACCTTTGTGTATGTGAGCAGCCTGTCTGTCTGACTTGCTGTTCAGTGGTTCACAGGTTTGTCAGTGATTCTGGTACCTCCTCACTTTTGGGATGCTGATGCTATACTGACTCTTGCTATCCTCTGTGAATAGAGGTCAACCTGGCTTATAAACTTGGAATGTGTCTGTCGAAAGCAGACTGAGCTGCAACATTTCCAAAATGACTCATGTATTTGCTACATGCTTTTAATATGCGGCTCATTCATAAACAACACCTTTGTCTCAGCAGCCCAAACCAGTGGCATTTTTAAACTTGAGAAATCAATTTTACAAAGAAGTCCATCACTTAAATATAATTAATTTTAAGATCCTGTCCTTGAGAAGATTTCAAAACTCTCATCAGTGTCATGACTGTTATGTCAACCAAAGTGGCACTAGATGAGCGTTTTCCAAACTGCAGGTCGCAACCCACAAGTGGGTCGTGGGTAAGCGTCGGGAGGGCCATAGAGTGATCGGTCGTGGTGTTCCCGATTGCGAGAGAAGAGCCCAGCGGTCGGGACCGACTTTAAGTTGAGAATGCAGGCGGCGAACTGCCTTTAAATATGAGCAATGAAGTCGTCCCGCCAGAAGCAGCGGCAAAGAGCAGGTCACACGCCCGGCACGTACACTGACGTCACATGCTCTGTACATCCGTGCTTTCGACGTGAAATCACGGAGGACAGATTCCTCCATTTTGCAGCTGCCCGAAAGCAAGCAACAGGACTGCGAAGAGCTGAAGGTGAATAGTTTTGTAATAAGGAAAGAGGGCCAGAGAGACAAACAGGCCAGTATCTCGCAACTGGATCTGCTGGAGAAAGCTACTCGGGAGAGCCCACGGCAGGCAAAGCACTGCTGGTATGAGCTGAATACAGAGCTCCAGAGCTTCTGGTGAACAACCCATTGAGAAGAAAATGAAATCGGGAACAAAGCCGTATAAAAACGATTTCTTGAGGTATGGTTTTGTTGATTGTACCAGTGCAAATCAGGATGCAAAGCGCATGTGTGTTAAATGCAGGGAAGTACACGCAAATGAAAGTTTAAAACCCTCAAAACTTGAAAGACATTTGTGAAGATTAAGCATGGTGGGTTTGAGGGCAATCTCTTAATTGTTTTCAAAGGATACAGCGAGAACTTAAATCATCAGCTGAAGTCCTTAGCAGAAATGTAACATTGAATGACAAAGCAAGTGAGATCTTGAGGACCAAGCAGGCTTACCTGTCGCATTAAAAGTAAAGGAAAATGGTGGGTCACGAAGGTTGGCTGGCGTGTGTCACGAAGGTTGGTCGATTGGTAAAAGTGGCTCCCCGGGAAGGAAAGTTTGAAAAACCGTGCACTAGATGCTTCCAGAAACAGCAGTCAATCATTCTTTATACTGTTTGTTCAGTGAGGAATGTTACCCTGGGAATCCTCCTGCTTTTCTTAACTGCCAAAGAAAGAATCTTTCGAAAGTACAGCCAGTTCCAGCCGATAGCAGATAGATTAGCTGGTATAAGTGACCATTCCAAAACAGGGGAAAATGTAGCCATCCTTAACAGTTAATTTGCCAGCATGACCCAGTCTGCATCCTCCATCACCAAGAAGGACAAGAACAAAAATGTGGAAATGTTATCATTTGCAAGTTTTTCTCCTGCAGTCCAGCATATTGCTGTTCTCATCCACGCATGGTCACCTTCACAAGCCAAAAGGGATTCCACTCATTGAACGTGCAGCTGGTGTGTGAGCACGAGATGCACATGCATGTCTGTGCCGATACCCAGGCAGTGTGCACGTCGCCTTCATCCTGGCGCACTCAACTGTTCCTGACACCTTCGATTTCCCCCCGGATGAGGGGTTGGCTCCTGGGCGACAGGGGTTATCCGCTATGGTCATGGATATCTGAAGGCCACAGACCACCGCCCGTCCCCGCATCTGCTACCCCCTCTGTGATTCCTATCTGCCTCACTTAGTGTGGGACCTGGGTCGGCAATAAATGCAGGCCTGGTCCATGGAATGGATAATGACCTGTTCTGCGATGAGATCTGGTGACAACGTCCACCTGGGTGCTACTGCATGTGAGCTGGCCATTCCATCACACGGTCTCACTGAATTTTTGGGGAGGGGTGGGGGATAGTTGGGGTAATGTGGATGGAGTCGGATACCGGTGCAGTGAGCGGTGGCTGACCTGGGGGGGGTGATGGGGCCTGGTCCGTGCTCCCCTCCAATGGCTGCCCAGTGCCCTATCACTACCCCCTTCCCAGCACCTCCTCTGCAGCCAGCCCATCCCTCACACCATTCTGACAGAGCACCGAGGCAGGTTGAAACTGTGAGCAGGTGTTTGTGAACAGGTGACCATGTATCTACAGGTTTGTACCCTAGCCCGTAATGCTATCCTGTGTGCTGCATCCCTTGTCAACTGGTGTCTAACTTTCTGACCTTAATGGGCCATGACACTGCGGTATCCCTGCAGAGGCCCCATCACACCTTCTCCCTCGGGGTACCCGATGGCCCACAGGCTACTCCTTAAGATGGGGGTGAAGCCGGAGTGAGCTTCGGGGGCTCTCCCACCACCAGGCACTGCCAGTCCTGGAGGCTGGTTCCTGTCTGACCAGGGTCTCAATGCTCTTAGCCTTGGGGAGTGGGCTTGCGACTGGTTCAGGTCAGCCAGTGCCTGGGCAATGCCATTGACCCCCATAGCCATGACCCGTTGTGACTGGGCTCAGCTCTGGAGCCCTGCTGCAATGTCCTAGTGGCCCTGGTACAGAACTGACTGTGACAGGGCAGCCCTGTCCTGTGCCTCAGCCACCGCCTACACAGAATGCCCAAGGCCTTGGACATCTTGACCCATGGGCTGATACCTTTTCCCCCAATGACTTGATTGGTTGATATTTATTGTCACGTGTACCGAAATACAATGAAAAGTATTTTTATGCGGCCAAGGGAACGTACACAATACGTACATAGTAGACAAAAGAATAATCAACAGAATACATTGACAGTGGTGCATCAACAAATAGTGATTGGTTACAGTGTTTGTTTTTGGGTTTCCTTGAATGTTTCCTTTTTGGGTTTCTTGTTTGGTTGGAGATTTGGTCGGGGGAAAATATAAAAAAAAGAAAATAGTTAAAAAGGTGCGGTTATGGGGGTTTTGCAGGAATTTTTTTGCAATCTTTTTCTGTGTTTGGAGGAGAAGGGCTGAGAGTGCCTGGTACTTCTTATCTCTATTGGTTTGATTTAAATTGCACTATTGTTGATGTTTCTGACTTGTATAGAGTTTTTGTTTAAGCAGGGCTGGTTTGGGGAAGTGGTATGGATGGGCCGGAGGGAGGGGAGCCGGGGAACAATGGGTGAGAAACGCGCTGGCGCCGAAGTTGAGAGCCACAAGGCTAGCTGGGTGGGCTAGTCAACGGAAGCCAGGTGGGGGAGTGTTCATATAGTTAGTTTAGAGCAGAGGTTAGGTGGTAGGATGGTGTTGCTAGGGGGGCGGGGGGAAGGGGGGGGGGGGTAGTTTATCTGCTGACGAGGGTGGAAGTTGGACATGGCAGCAGTGAGGAGGTCATAGATGTAGCCGGCCAGGAGGCGGGCCAGAGGATGCGCAACACATGGCTGGGGGGCTGGCCAAGGAAAGGGGATGGCTGATCGGCAAAGGCGGGGGAGCGAAGTGCCCCCCAACCAGGCTGATCACCTGGAATGTTAGAGGGCTAAACGGGCCAGTGAAGAGGGCACGTGTGTTTGCGCTTTTGCGGGTTCTGAAGGCGGACGTAGTCATGCTGCAGGAGACGCAGGCCCAGGTTAGGCGAGGGAAGGGCTGGGTTAGTCAGGTCTTTCATTTGGGGCTCGACACTAAGACTGGGGGCATTGCGACCCTGATCAATAAATGGGTTCAATTTGAGGTGGAGGGGACAGTTGCAGATGGGGGCGGCAGATTTGTTATGGTTAGGGGTAAGCTCGAACGGGCGAGAGTAGTCTTGGTCAGTGTGTATGCCCCTAATTGGGACGATGTGGATTTTATCAGGAGGTTGCTAGGGGAGATCCCTGACTAGGACTTGCGCAAACTGATCATGGGTGGGGACTTTAACACAGTCCTGGACCTGAGCCTGGATCGGTCGTGTTCAAAAACGGGCAGGTTGCCAGCGATGGCGAAGGAACTGAGCGGGTTCATGGAGCAAATGGGGGGAACTGATCCGTGGAGATTTAACCGGCTGTCGGCGAGGGAGTTTTCGTACTACTCCCACGTACACAAGGTGTATTCCCGAATTAATTTCTTTGTCATAAGTAGGGACTTGCTGGCCGGGATGGTGCGGGCAGAATATTCGGCAATTGCCATATCGGACCATGCTCCGCACTGGGTAGATCTACAGATTTGTAAGGATAGCTTTCAGCGCCCACAATGGAGGCTGGAAGTTGGATTGCTAGTGGACGAGGCGGTGTGTGAGAGACTCAGGAAATGCATGCAGAATTACCTGCAGGTAAATCTTACCGGAGAAGTCTCAGCAGCGGTGCTCTGGGAGGCACTGAAGGCAGTGGTGGGAGGGGAGCTGATTTCAATCTGGGCTCATAGGAACAGGACAGATAGGGCAGAAACGGACCGACTAGTTCAGGAAATTTTACAGATAGACAGGAGCTACGCGGGGTCCCCGAGGCCAGAGTTACTCAAGAAACGACAGAGGCTGTAGGCCGAGTTCGGGGTGCTGACTACAGGCAAGGCCATAGAGCAGCTTAGAAAGGCAAAAGGCGCGATATATGAGCATGGAGAGAAGGCCAGCAGAATGCTCACGCAACAACTAAGGAAGAGAGAAGCAGCCAGGGAGATAGGAAGGAAAGCGGATGGGGAGGGAAATCTGATGGGGGACCCCACAGGGCTGAACAAGGTGTTTAGGGACTTTTATAGTAAGCTGTACACTTCGGAACCCCCCAGGGGACCGGAGAGGATGAGGCGATATCTGGACGGACTGACCTTCCCAAGAGTAGGTAGGGGGTTGGTAGATGGACTGGGGGCCCTGGTCAGGATCGAAGAGGTATTAGAGGGCCTGCAGGTTATGCAGTCGGGTAAAGTCCTGGGGCCGGATGGGTATCCGGTGGAGTTTTATAAAAAGTTTGCCGAGATAGTGGGGCCGGTGCTGGTCAGGGTTTTTAACGAGGCAAGAGACAGAGCGGTTCTACCACCGATGATGTCGCAGGCCACTATTTCGCTTATTCTGAAACGGGGTAAAGACCTGGAGGCATGTGGGTCCGATAGGCCGATCTCTTTGATTAACGCAGACGCTAAGTTATTGGCCAAGATCTTGGCGACTAGAATTGAGGACTGTGTACGGGGCGTAATTGCGGAGGACCAAACCGGGTTCGTAAAGGGTAGGCAACTGGTGGCCAATCTAAGAAGGCTGCTTAATGTGATTATGATGCCCCCGGAGAGCAGGGAGGTAGACATATTGGTAGCTATGGATGCGGAAAAAAACTTTTGACCGGGTCGTGTGGGACTATCTGTGGGAGGTGCTGGGACGGTTTGGGTTGGGGGAGGGGTTCATTGACTGGGTTAGGCTGTTCTATCAGGCCTCAGAGGCTAGTGTAAGGACGAATAGGACGACATCAGATTACTTCAGACTGCACTGCGGGACAAGACAGGGTTGCCCTCTCTCCTCACTGCTCTACGCGCTGGCCATAGAGCCCCTGGCAATTGCTCTGAGAGCCTTAAGGGACTGGAAAGGGCTGGTCCGGGGGGGGGGGGGGGAGTGGAACATAAAGTCTCGTTATACACAGATGACCTGCTGTTATACGTGTCAGACCCAATGGCGGAGATGGACGGTATGGAAACCCTGAGGGAATTTGGCCGGTTTTCAGGATATAAATTGAGTATGGCTAAGAGCGAGTTGTTCATAATTCAGGCGAGGGGGCAGGAGAGTAGGCTGAAGGGGCTGCCGTTCAGGCTAGTAGGAGAAAGCTTCAGATACTTGGGGATACAGATGGCATGGGACTGGGGCAGGTTGCATAAGCTCAAGCTGTCCCGACTGGTGGAACGAGTGAGGGAGGAGGCTCAGAGTTGGGATGCGCTCCCGCTGTCACTAGCGGGGAGGGTGCAGGTTTTTAAGATGACGATTCTCCCGAGAGTCTTGTTCATATTTCAGTGTCTCTCCATTTTCATCCCGAGGTCCTTCTTTAAGAGGCTGAATAAAATTATCCTGGGATTGTCTGGGCGGGGAAGTCCCCGCAGGTGAGGAAGGTGATGCTCGAAAGGAACAAAGGGGAGGGGTGGCTGGCGTAGCCGAACTTCAGCAACTACTACTGAGCAGAGTAAACACAAACGCAACATGCGCCAGGCTCAGTCTGATCCAGTTTAAAACGGAGTGGCCCACATGACGGTGGGCCGATGAGTAAATTCTTCGGGCTGGAGGTCAAGTGTGCCAGATGCGCCGGCCGGCTAATCACGTGCACATGTTCTGGTCGTGCCCTAAACTCGGGGGGGGGGGGGGGGGGTTACTGGCAGGGATTCGCAGACATCATGTCCCGGGTTTTGAAAACTGGGGTGGTAATGAGCCCGGATGTGGCAATCTTTGGGGTGTCGGAGGACCCGGGAGTCCAGGAGGAGAAGGAGGCCGACGTCTTGGCCTTTGCTTCCCTGGTAGCCCGGCTATGAATACTGTTGGCATGGAGGGACTCGAGGCCCCCGAAGACCGATGTATGGCTATTGGACATGGCGAGCTTTCTCGGTGTAGAGAAAGTTAAGTTTGCCTTGAGACGTTCACTATCGGGGTTCGCCCGGAGGTGGCAGCCATTCATTGACTTCTTCGCGGAGAACTAATGGTCAGCGGGGGGGGGGGGGGGGGGGGGGGGGTGGTGGGGGTGGTGGTGTGAGGAGGAGTAGAGTAGAGTAGAGTTGGGGGGGGGGGAGGAGTAGAGTAGAGTAGGGGGTGGTTGTGGTTTAGGCAGGTCCTTGCGAGAATGGAGTTATAGTTTGTACTATGCGTTATTTGCTTTTCTTTTTGTACAGTACTGTACAATGTCATTGTTTTATATGCCAAAAATACCTCAATAAAATTGTTTATTAAAAAAAAAATTATTTTCATTTCTGTGGCGCTGTTTTGAAATATCTCTTAAATTATTTGCCGATTTGTGCAGCAAGCCTAAGGAAATTGTAGGATTCTTGATTTTGTATCTCGGCTTGTCCATGCCTCATAGTTGATTTCTGATGTTTTGGCTGGATCTTTTAGACTCCGCTTGGATCAGGTGGTGATCTGCCGTCCAGTCAGCTCTTTGCATGTCACTAGTTATCTTTGTTAGCTCTTTCCTTCTGTCTGACAAATATATAGTGAAGGAGATGCCAGTTCTTAGATTGTGGGTGTTGCCAGGTTATTTCATATTTTCCTTTTGCGTGGGGAACTTGGATTTGGTTATAGCAAGGTCATGTTTGGCACTCAAAGGAGGAGAGTTCATTTTGAGTTTTCCTTTCCAATTGCATGTTGACTGAGGCTGCCTCCCCATATGATGTGGTCATGCCCAACCCTGGTTTTGAAATTGCCCATAAGGTTAATTTTGTTGTCTCTGAATTGATCACAGGAAATGGTCTTGAGCATCACAGAAACTTTACATGGCTACTGTTGGTCATTGTGGGGACATATTCATTTATGAATATTGAGTGCCTCCCATGTTATTGCAGGATAGGCACATGCTCAGAGGTATTATGCCTGCAAGCATCAACCATTTTCCAGATTGTCTCCCCAAAGCAACAGAGACCGTTATCGTTGCGTAAGCAGATGACTCTGCCCTAGCTACCTACAGCAAAGAAGACGCACAGACCAAGGCAAACATTTTTGAGTGTTGTCAAAATCTCTGGTCCCAAAATTAATGTCTGAGACCAAGGATGTGTTTTGGATTTCACCAGACACATGATGAAGCACCAAACATGTTGATTACACCAGGCTCAAGGTTGTGGAAAAATGTTCATACCTTGGCAGTGTTCTCCCTACAGTGATGCCACTGTTGTAGAATATATCCATGCATGCATCCAAAAAGCAAGTTGTGTCTACTGCTGACTGCATGATTGCGATTGGAAGCAGCTTGGCATTAGACTTCAGACTAAACGCAAACCCTGCCAGGCTGTTTCTCATCGGGATGGGGGTTGGGGTGGGGGGGTGGGGGGGGGGGGTGGAGATTGAAATACTGTCCATTCCTAAATGAAGTAACTTTTGTATTTGCAAATTCTAAATGTAGACAATGTAACACTCACTAATGATGGTGTGGAGCTTGTTCACTCCTCAGCCACCTGGTTTTGGGGTGACGTGGCTCCAATGATTCCCCCTCCCCCGTGGCAGAAGATGACATGGTGCTGAAGCAGCTGAAACCATTCATGGTGGTGGACAGTGGGGATGGCTCACTGGAAAGTGCTGAAGCCCCCGCATGCTTATATTGTTGCACTGATCCCAACAGCATAGAAGATCTATTTTGACTTGAAGGGTCATTTTGGACTCGAAACGTTAACTCTGTTTCTCTCACCACAGATGCTATCAGACCAGCTGAGCTTTTCCTGCACTTTTTCATTCCGGATCTCCGGCACCCACAGCATTTTGCTTTTTTTTGTTATGGATGTCAGACATTGCTGCCCAATTTACTCCATAATAATGGTAAGCGTTAAAACGCCACCATTGTTGCCAAATGGGCCAATATTATTTATACATAAATATTTTAAGACCTCTGTATAAACAGGGAAGAATATTACTGCATGAGAAGTTGCAGATTTAAAAAAAAAAGATATTTTCTCCAATTTTCCTTTGAGATGATTCCGTTTGCTGTTCGTAAAATTAAGCAATCTTCATTGAAACAAGTTTTACTTTAGATTTTACAGCTAATACAGATTTCATAATGATGGAAGTGATTACTGAATTGGTCATTTAGACAGACTTTTGGCTTTTCCTCCCCAAATAATTATATTGCCATTGATTTTTTGCGGGACAATGTAAACCATAAAACCATTCTTGTATTCGCACATGTTAATCTGAAAAAGAAAATTTCCTCCTTATCCTCAAAGTTCAGTCAAAAGGTATAAATATGACCATTATTAAAGCAATTGCATAAAAATGCTCACTCCAATACAATTTGCACCAGAAGATTAAAACAACCACCGTTCCTTACCCATCAGTGATAATCTGGTGCCTGTGACTTTGGGGCAGTTGAAACCTTATTTCCTAGCTTAAGGCTGTGCCATTTTTCTGCTGTGGCTGACTTTCTCAGAACTTAATTGTGTTACTGTTTGGATTCTGAAAATGGTGCCATATTTTTGCTGCTACTCCCACAAGACGTCTGCCATCAACATTATTTTCAGAATCCAGAAAGTTGCCACTTAAATCCTTGCACATTCAGATGTCATAAATTTGCATACCTGTGGTATAAATCTGTCAGATATGAATTTCTTAAGGGGTGTCCATCCTGTAGGTCTACTTTATTTTAACTGAACTTCACCTCCCCTAATTCACTTCTGTCTCTTGTAATGTAGAATTATTTGTTTTTCTGACACTGGCAGTCTGTTTAAAATGTTTTCATTTTTTAAAACAGGATCAGTGGACAATGGGTTTTTAAACACCCTGAAGGACACCCCAGGAACATATCCTTTTGAGAAGGAGTTAAAATTGTGCTTGTTTGAAATTCTGAACATGTTTTGTCTTCCAGGAGTTTGAAGGGACTAAGAACTCCATGGTCACATGGTCCATGCCACACTTCCCACCGTGGAAGTGTGTGGCAGTAGGGTGAGAGGTATTAGCTGGGGAGAATATAATTGGATTTGAAGGTGATAACCTATAAAGTCTAGGCAGCTCAGGGTTGAAGGACATGATGTTTTAGTATATCTTCGTATTTACTCAAATCATACTTTAAATTGACCAAGTGAGATGAGCGATGAATGGCTTAACAGTTCCAAATGTTGAAATTAGGTTGTTCTTCTGTGGCTCAATGGAAGCCTCCCATCAAACGCTTCACAACTTATTCTTGGAATTGGCTGATAAATAGTCGCCCTTCTCTCCATTGCTAATCCTTTTCATTGATTTGTTACCTTCTACATGAAGTCATTAAATTTAAACTATATTTTCATCGTCTTTGTTGAGTTTGTTTTCATAATCCACCATAACCAACATGCTCGTCATGCCTTCATAATTTCCCATCTTCAGATTTAAGACCCTAGTTTCAGAATGAATTATATTATGTTCACACTTAATGCAAAATCCTATCATGGTCGCTATTTCTCAAAGGCTCCTTTACAGCAATGTTATTAATTATCCCCTTTTGATTACTCAATGCTAAATCCAAAATAGCCTGATCCCTAGTTGGGTCTTCAATGTACTTCTCCAAAACCCCATCTTGTACACACTTCAGGAATTCCTCCTCAATGGCATCATTACTAATTTGGTTAATCCAGACTGTCTGTAAATTGAAGTCGTCCATTATGCCTGTTGCGTGCATGCCTAATTTCCTGATTTATATTATGCTCAACATTATGATTACAGTTTGATACAAACCACTCCCATCAATGTTTGCTGCCCCTTGCTGTTTCTTAGCTCCACCCAAATTGATTCTACATCTTGATCCAAGATCCTCTCTTACTAATGTACTGATTTTTGACACTTATTAAGAATGATACTCTACCTACTTTTCCTTTCTATCCTTCCTATTGGCGAATATCCTTGGATATACAGTTCCCAACCTTGGTCCCCTGTAGCCAAGCCTCTATAATGGCAATTAAATCATATCTATTTACCTCAACTGATGAATTTAAATCATCAACATTTTTGTGAATGCTGCATGCATTCAGATAGAGGGCCATTAATTTTGCTTTTTTAACTTTACTCTTTACCTGATCCTATTTGATGCTTGCCTATACTTTGTCTGTCTTCTATTTTTGCTTTCTATTTATGGGCAATAAATGCTGCCCTCGCCAGTGACACCCATATCAAATAAGCAATTTTTAAAATGTACTCGTGGAAAGTAGTTGTTGTTGAAAGGTTAGCAAATGCCGTAGACCGATCTCGCCCTCTAAACAGCAATGATGTAAATAGCCAGATATTCCATTTGTGATGTTGATTTTGCTGAGGAAAGTACAAGTTTACATACAAAATCCAAATAGAGATGAATTTTCAGATCACTACAGGTTAGGATTTACTAATTGTAGTAGGCAAACAAAATCCAAATAGATAAGCCTCTATAAGATATTATGGCTTGTTCCACATTTTCGCCAGTCACCAACTCCCTGTAACAGGTTAAGACCAAAAAAGCAAAAAAGTGATCACATGCACAAATTTATAGCCTGAAGTGTCTGTAATTTGAACCAAAAAAATCTTTCTGTTGCTTCTCTAGTATCAGTTTTTCTGTCATAATAATTGAATATCTCATGCAGAAAATAATTAGTTTCCTGTTCTCCTATAGGTCACAACTTCTATGGCAGAAGAGTCAAATTTCAAACTTTACCAAAATAACCATCCTTGAAAGTTTCCTACCCTTGGTACACAACTGGTGAGCACAGTGGTTGACTGAAACATACAGACCAGATTTGGTCTTTTCGGACTCTGTCAAGTTCATTGATCTCAGCCTGTTATAGCCTGGGAGGGAAATATGATCCCTGCTTCTCTTCTGAATCATAAGTATTCCAGCTTCTACAGCCTCTCCTTGTAGCTCCTGTTTCCTAATCTGAACAGTTAATAACTCCAGCTCTTGGTTTTGGTTGCTCATTAGTTTGGCGTCTTCAATTCCTTGGTGTTTTTTTCTTGAGATGCGAGCCTCACTCAACACCTCTACCTACTCACCTCTTATCTTGTCCTTTTAAGACCCTCTGTACAGCCATTACTGACCCAAGTATTTTGTTACCCTCATGTGGAAGGCTTTGAATTAAATGTGTTGTACTGTAAGATTGTTGCTTCCCCCCCAATCCCTTTAAAATCCTATACCTCAAGGATTGCAGAGGTTCCAGAAGGCAACTCACCACCACCACCTGTAGGGCAACTAGGGATGGGCAATAAATGCTGGCCTAATCAGCGATGCCCACATCCCGTAAATGAATTTTTAAAAATCCCCCTTCACTTGCCACGAGGCATTGTTGTTGGACTAAAATTGCTACGCAGGAAAATGGAAGGTTTAAATAATAAAGTTACCCTGTATCTACAACTGAACTCTGTTAGGAAATGAAACCTGGAATTATTTAGTTTCTGCCACACTACCTTCTGCTGAGTCTCTGCATGTACTGTGAGTTACTATTACAAAGTACTTCCAGCACAGAACCAGGCCCATTGACTTCGTAGGGCCATGCTAGTGTTGAGGTGAGCCTCTTTCCGACCTTCTTCATCTAACCCCATCAACATAACCTATTCTTTTCTCACTCGTGTTTATATCTAGTTGCTCCCTGTAGTGGTGAGTTCATATTCTAAGCTCTGGGCAAAGACTTTTTTCCTGAATGACTATTTTATATTTATGGCACCACTATAAAACTCTTACACAATGTCAGAGATCTGTTTCATATCCCCGCTCAGGAATCTTCTCTAGAAAAGATAAATCTCACCTATTTTTCCTAATTATTATAAACTTCTATCCTGATACCATTCTATAAGCAATTTTTCAATGCACTTTGCTCTAATGTCTCTTTACCCATTTTTATCAATTGATTCTAGAGCTGCACAGCGTATCCAAAAGGTTCAACAAAAGTTTAACATTTGCTTTTCAATTTTATCTCGCTAGAAATGGATCCCAGTGTTTTTTGTTTTTATTGTAGCCATATTAACCTGTGACTCTATTTTGTGATCTGTGAATCTATACCCCAGATTCCTCCCAATCTGACCTATTTAGACACTTGCTTTCTGAGGAGTTTGTGAGCTCCCTGTTCTTTCAACCAAAATGTATTCGCTTGTACGCATGTATTTTGAAGTTCAGTTGTCAAGTGCGCACCCATTCTGGAATCTTCCTATGTTTTGTTATTGCCCTCTGCCCCCCACAATTTGTTGTCCTCTCGCATTTTGAAATTATACTTCCAATTCCTGAACCCAAATTATTTACTTAAATGGATAACAGTTCCAGCACTGTTTCTTGAGCAGCACTACTCCCCATCTTTGCCTATCAAGTGACCCATGGGTTTTCTGTTTTGTAGCCAGCTTGCTATACATTCTGCTGTTTGTCCCCTGACCTCACATAGTCAACTCTTAGTCATGAATTGACTGTTTGATATCTTTATTCAATGTTTATTGGAAATCCAAATGTATTGCATCTAATGCATTACATTTTACTGTCTTGGTGCAGTATTGAAGAAATTTTGCACCATGAAAAGTAGAATTGCATCCAAAGGATCAGACAGGAGTGAACTATCATCTGTCCCTACAGATAAATATTGAAGACTCAATGGCACTGGGAAGCTCACCTGGGCAATGTTCTGATACACCAGCCAATTTCCTACACTTGAAATTGGATTTATAGTTTGTTTTCCTGCTCCGATGAAGTCTGACCTTTTGCATCTGAGGAGATTTGACTACTCTGGGTATTTAAAATAAAATAATTTGTGCACTTTTGAAATCAGTAATTTATGTTGGTGCACGTAAGCATTATCACCTTTATAATTACTTTGATATTCAACACTGATGTTGAAATAGTGTATTGGTTATGTTAGTACTGTTTACCTAAGGTAACAGTTCATTGTTTGAAATGTTCAAAGCTTGCTGTGGAAAAGGAAATAAATGTAATAACTTCATGAAAATGTATTTCTAAAAGTGAATATTCTTTAACTCTTCCATTACGGTACTTGAAGTGGTGATCTGCTTCTTCACATTATGGTCTGTGATTGGTCTGTCTGGCTTTCACACCTATCTTATTGCACTCAACCAAACCACTAATGAAGATGTAAGTAATATGTATACAACAGGGGAATGGGTAGAGTGACTCCTTTTTGGGGATGTAACTTATTAATCAATCACAATAAGATATATTAAAATTTGACAACTTTTAATATGAATATGTACCTCCTTTTCCTCCAAAGGTGGTTGGTTGTCAGCAGTTATGAATGTGAGCAGTAACATTTATGAATTTATGATCTTAGCTTGGTATAATTACCACAATTAAACATTTATCTGCACTACATTGTAATTGCAATAATTTTGCCACTTAGTTTATTCATATCTATAATGTCTGTGCAGTACTCCCATTTCTGGAAGCTGCTCATATACCAAAGGTGACTTCACACCAATGGTGCTCAGAATTATATTGCCCTGGATTCCAAGAACTGTTGTTGGAAGGCGCAGAAAGTAGTCTTTCGATCTATAGTCCTTCTATGGCTCCCATAGGAGCCAGCAGTACACTTTTAAAAAAAAAAAAGAGATAAGCATCCACAAGTGAGGGTTTTTACACAAGCACATCTTAACCAACAATATTAAAACCGCTTCAAATGGAGTGCAACAAATTTCTTGATATGACAATACTTCTACTTTCATAACTAGTGTGCAGTTGGGTGACACGGTGGAGCAGTGGTTAGCACTGCTGCCTCACAGCTCCATGGACCCGGGTTCAATTCCAGCCTCAGGTGACTGTCTGTGGAATTTGCACTTTCTCCCCATGTCTGTGTGGGTTTCCTCCGGGTATTCCGGTTTCTTCCCACAGTCCAGAGCTGTGCCGGTTAGGTGGATTTGCTGTGGCCTTACTAAATTGCCCCTTAGTGTCCAAGAGGTTAAGTGGGGTTAGTTGGTTACAGGGATAGGGTGGAGGAGTGGGTTTATGTAGGGTGCTCTTTCCAAGGGCCAGTGCAGACTCGATGGGACGAGTGGCCTCCTTCTACACTGTAAATTCTGTGTTGATATCAACTTTGATGCTTTCAAGGCCATGCAATTTCATACTAATCATGATTGGATTGCTTTTGCATCCTACTGCTTTAAAATCTTGGTGAATGTTGAACCCTGTAGTTGTCAAAACACGAGCTGTTAGAACCTGTTTTCAAACATAGTCTTGACTTCTAAAATACAAGACCAGGCTAACTTTTCAGTTGGATCACCTTAATTAATTTTTATTTGATAGGTAGTAGGGATCGGTTGAACCTGAGTTTAATTGGATGTGGAGGATGCAATACAGCCGTAGTTACCATTTTAATTTGTTCCCAGTAGGAGCCTACAACCTTAAATTGTAAATGCATACTACACCGTATGATCTATGTGCTACATATGACATGGCTCAGCATTCAAATTGGTTGCGTGATGTCGAGAGTTCGATGAGGGGCTTCGGTATGTGTACTTATGGGAATTTTATTTGTTTTGATTTCTCAAATTGTCTTTCACAGATTAAAGGCTCTTGGTCAGGAAAGAATGGAATTCATAACCCTTACAGCCACGAGGGTGTCGTAAAAAATTGTTGTGAGATCCTATGTGGGCCAGTGCCGCCAAGGTAAGAAATCCTTTTTTACTGTTGCTTTTAAAATCAATAAAGTGATTTCAAAATGCTAAGTAGTGTACTAGTCAACATTCAGCACTTGACCACCTCATGATGAGTTACTGTTTAAAGGACCTCCCTTACTGTATACTAATCGACAGTCATGTTTGCCATATTTTCTTTTCTATCTCTGCTTAGCATGTGAGTATCACTGGCAAGGTCAACATTTGCTGCTCATCGCTAATTGCCATTGAAGGTGGCGATCTCCCTCCTTTAACAGCTGCAGTCCATGTGGTATCGATACGCCCATAGAGCAGTTAGGAGGGGGGGGCGGGGGAGTTCCAAGTAAGGATGGGATGTGACTTGCAACTGGGGGGGGATGAGGAAGGTGAGGGGAGGAGGAGGGGAAATGTCTCGCTGGTGGTGGTGGTGTTCCCGTTCATCTGCTGTCCCTATTTTCCAGGTAGAGATCATGGCTGGGATTCTCCAAAAATGGGGCTATGTCCCCACACCCGCCGGAAAACTGGCGTGAATCACTGCAGACTTTTTTCAAAAAGTCCGGAGTGATTGTACGGCTTTATGAGAGATAGCAGGGCCCAGCGTGCTCCGCTCAGCTCCTGCTGCCGATACGGGGCCCTGCACTTCCAGCCGCGGGTCCGCGCATGCGTGTGGTGTCCGTTTTCGCGGTGGTCCTTGCGCAACATGGCAGAGGCAGCGTGGAAGAAGATAGGCCCACACCCGGATCGAGCGTGCTCACCGATCAGTAGCCCCTGATCGTGGGCCTGTCCGTCATGGGGGCGCCCCGGAGTCTGATTTCCCCCCCCCCCCCCCCCCCCCCCCCACCAGGACGGCCAGCACGGCCGCGAGTCTGTGCTCCCACCGGGTGGAACCAGGTTGGAACCATGCCGGCGGAACTCCGATGGTTGATCACGGAGAATCGCCGTGGGGGCCTCTTTCAACGGCCCCCGACCAGTGCTGCGTCGACTGCGCGCGGCTGGTGGCGATTCTCCGGTCTGCGGAGAATCACGTCCCTGCGCCGCGGGTCCGAGACCCCATTCTCCGGCACCATGTCTGAGACCCCATTCTCCACCCCCGCGCCAAGCGCGATTTCGGCACGGAGACTTGGAGAATCCCGGCCCATGGATTTGGAAGGAACAGTTCCAAAGAACCCGACATGTTGCAACACTGCATCTTACGCTGCCGTTATGCACGAATGATGGAGAGAGTGCATGTTTAAGGTGTTGGCTAGGGTGCACTCAAGCAGACTGTTTTGTCCTGGGTGTGTGTCGCGTTTTGAGTGTTGTTAGAGCTGTGCATGTCATAATATACACCAGTATATCATGGTGCAGACACACACACTGATGGACACACAGCAAGACCAATCAACACACACAACACCGCAGCCAATCACCAGTTGGAGCACACTCACTATAAAGACAGAGGGCATCAGTTTTCCTGCTCATTCGGGATGCAGCCTCTCAGAAGGACAGAGCTTACAGCACAGATCTTCACCATGTGCTGACTGCATAGACTGGTTAGGACAGGCATAGGTCTTTAGTTTAACCTAACATCGTGTTAACCCACAGTGAAAGTATGTTCTACAGTTTCTAGTTTAATAAAATAGTGTTGTACTATTTTAAGTATTGGTGGCCTGTATGTGTTCCACGGATCCAGAGCACCCAACACATCAGTGCGTATCCACGCAAATGGAGTGTGTTCGATCACAATCCTGACTTGTACCTTGTAGGTGGTTGGCTAGGCTTTGGAGAGTTTGGAAATGAGTTACTCCCAGCTTTAGACCTGCCCTCACTGCCTCCGTGTTTATCCAGCTGGTCCAGCTAAATTTCTGGTCATTGTTAATTCTCAGGATGTTGATGAGGGATTGAGTGATTCTAATGGCATTGAATGTTAAAGTGAGGTGATTAGATTCTCTCTTGTTGGTGATGGTGATTACCCAGCATACCTGTATAAATATTATTTGCCACTTGCCAGCGCAAACCTAAAAGTTTTCTGGGTCTTGTTAGATGTGGACATGGACTGCTTCAGTATCTGAGCCATCCGAGATGATACTGAACACTTGTGCCATCAGTGAACATCCTGACTTCTGATGTTATGTTGCAGGAAAGGACGTTGTAAAAGCGCTGAAGATGGTTAGGCCTAAGACACTATCCTTGAAATGATTGGTCTTCTACAGCCATCTTCCTTTGTGTTACAGTTTTCCCCCTGATTTCCAAAATTGCTGCCACACCTGGGTGCCACACCCTGCAATTGCTATCCTGATGTCAAGGCCTCTTTCTTCATTTCTAGAATTCAGCTCTTTTTTTCTATGTTTGTACAAAGGCTGCAATGGGGTCTGCAGTTGAGTTACCCTGGCAGAGCCCAAACTGCGCATTCATGCACATGTTGCTGAGCAGGTGCTGTTTAATAGCACTGTCACTAGAACAGAAGAATTAGGAGCAGGAGTAGGTCATTTTGCCACTCAATCCTGCTCTGACATTTGATGAGTTTATGGTTAATCTGATTGTGGCCTCAACTGCACCTTTCAGTCACCTCCCCCACCCCACCTCCCCATAACTCTTTTTCCTTGTTAATTACCTTGAATATGTTTAATGACCCAGCTTCTGCTGTTCTCTGGGAAAGAGAAATCCAGTCTTAACAGCTGCTGAGAAATGCCGCCTTATTTCAGTCTTAAATGGGAGGTGCTTAATTTTAATACCGTGTTCCCTAATTCTAGTCTTCTCCCCCATCCTGTCAATCCATCGGGGTCTTTTATATTTCACAAAGATCACCTGCCATTATTTTAAACTCCAATAGATACAGGCCCAACCTGCTCAACGTTCCTCAGCTAATGCCTTCATATCAGGAATCCGCTGACTGAACCTTCTCTGAGCTGCTTCTAATGCAGTTATTCTTTCCGTAAGGAGACCAAAACTGCACACGATAATCCAGATGAAGTATCATCCAAGATCTGTCCAGGTGGAGCAACAGCTCCCTACTTTAATACTTGATTCCCTTTGCCATAAGCGGCGACAATTCATTTATCTTCCTAATCACTTGCGTACCAACTTTGAGATACAGTTCTGCAATCTCTCCCCATAATAGTGTACTGCATTTCTATTCCTGCTGCTGAAGTGGACGAGTTCACGTTTTCCCATATTGTAATCGGTATCTGCCAATTTTGTTGCCCATTCACTTATCCCTATCAATCCAGTTTGATGAGGACACAGGGTCTAGTTTACTTTCTTTTCCATCATTGTCACCAGCAAATTTTGCAACCGTACATTTGGTACCTTCATCCAAGTCATGGATATAGGTTGAAAATATTTGAGGCCCCAGCACTGATTCCGTGCCGCTCCACTATAAACAGCTTGTCAACCTAAATGTAACTCCTTTATCCCAACTCTCTAAATTCTGTTCGCTATCCAACCCTCCATCCATGCTAACACGTTACACCATGAACTCTTCTTTTGTGAAGTAACCCTTGATGTGGCACCTTTATCAAACATCTTTTGGTCATCCAACTACACCAGGTCTGCAGGCTCATCCATATCCACCAACTTTGTTACATCCTCAAGAACTTTATTAAATTGGTATGATTTCCGTTTCACAAAATCATGTCAACTCTGCCTGATTTGATTATTTTCTAATTGTCCGACTTATTACCTCCGTAACAATGGATTCTGTAGCATTTTGCTGGCCAGCCAGTCGAGCCATTCCAGCGGGTTGTTTAGAGTGATATATTGCTGCGTCTCTGGAATCATGTGTACAATGAATGATTTCCCTCCCTGAGGGTCGTTAGTAAATTAGATAGGTTTTTAAAACAATCCAGTAGATTCATGATCATTATTAATGAGACTGGTATTATTCCAGGTGTATTTATCAATTGAATTAATTTATTAATTGAATTTAAATTCCCTCAACTGTTGTGGTTGGTCTTGAACTGCAGCCTCCGGGACATTAGCCTGAGCCTCTGAAGTGCTCTGGATACTTTCAGTAACTACGCAGCTATTCATTTGTCAGTAAGAACTTTGTGATGTTCTGAGGATTTAAAAGTCATTCAGATGTTTTTATTGCTTACTTAGCTGCAAATGTATCCTCCATTTCAATGGGAATGTAGAAATATAAGATTCAAAGATATTTTTACAGTGTGCCTGTTTAATAATCCGAGTGCTTTCTTTGGTTGTGATTATAGTTTCTTTAATGACAGTTGGTTCTGATCTAGGCCAAGCCAGGTGCTGTGGTTATTATTTTGTTGCCCCCGAGGAGTTTGGGATGTCCCTCCTTTGAGGGTATTGCAAGGGGCTTCCTGGAAGGCTGGGATTTGCTTCTTTGTCTCTTTGGTATATAAGGGTCTGGGAATGGATTACGTTATGTGCCTTGGTGGATATCCTGTTATTCCCACTTTATTATTGATTGAATGGCCTGTTCTCCTCTTCACTGATGAGTGTTGTCATCTGGTGGGGTAGCTTTGTTTCGCTCGGCTTTTCTTTTTTTTCTTACCTTGGGAGGCCCTGAAGGCTTGACCATAGTCTGACCATGATGTTATTGTTGCCGGTCATCACTTCACAATTGTATGGAAAGATTTTGGTTCTGCCCTGGTCCTGTCTTTGGGATTTAGTTGTGTTGTGTGGTATGTATGTAACTCTCCTTAGATCTGGAACTTCTGTGTATTTCCTTTTGTTTTTGAAAAGGTGGGTATGACGGATCCACTCTTGACTTCTACATGGGTGCCGATGGATCTGGCATCCGGAAAGAGGAGGCTGTGATGGGATGCTAATTCTCCGACCCGGCGGGGGGGGGGTCGTAGAATCCCGCTGCAAGTCTCTGATTTACAGCCTGTAATAATCTTCCTTGCAGTTAGCAATATCTTACAGTCAGATTTTCCAGGAAAAGCCCCTAGCTTCACATAACTCCTCTCTGCAGAAAAGGCTTATCAGATTCTGGATTCTGTTTGCATCAGCCTTTTCTGCAGAGAGTTGTTTCCCGCAGTGGCCTTTTGTTGAGAAATTGCTGGTTGTTCCTGGAGAAAACCAAGTGGGGAAAAAAGAGGGGTTTTCTGTTATCTGCCAAAATGGAACTGAATGTTCTTTTGGTCTCTGAACCATTTCAGAGGGAACAGACCCAATCACCACCAGTTACCGGGCAGAACACAGCATTTTGGGCCAATTCATTGGCCATGAGCCAAATCAATCAAATCGAGTCATCCGCTTTTCACTGCTGCTGCTGAAATCCTCTGCTTGAATTAAAGGCACAGGACACTGCCTTAAAGACACATGTCCATTCATCATCCATGAATCAAAATGTAATGGCAAAAATAAAGGGGAAAACAAGGCAATAGACCGGGAATAAACAAGAAGAAACAGGAACGATCCTCACAAAGTATTATTTTGTAACTTTCTTGCATTATTCTGTATAATCTCCTTATGCGGGACTATGTCCCCACGCCGGCGGGAAAATCGCGCGAACCACTCCGGTATCAACAGCCCCCGAAAGTGCGGCATTTAAAAAACCTTGAATAGATTAATCTTGTGAAATGTAGTTTCAGATATGTTTGTAAAAAGATGGTTGAAAATGGGAGAATAAGTACCGTTACAGTGACAATACATCGTCACAGTAATACCATATTATTCCCCATGTGCATGCAGGTTTATGTGCTTGTTTTACTTTTCGCTGTGTTTCAATTCTCTCTTTCCCCCCCGACTCTATATTTTGGCTATGAAAGGGAATAAAAGGTTTTATTTAAGCAGGAATCAATACCAACTGCATTTCTTTTTAGTGTTCTTGACAGGAGGGGGCTTATTCAGGAGGAGGCTGGTGTTTCCGCCACTGCTAACCGAATTGCAAGTACAGTGCCACAAATTACGGTAAGCCCTAAGTGATAATTCTGTAATTTAATTGTATCCCAAATTCCTAAAAACTGGAAAATCTGGACTAAGAATGAGAAGCTGGGAAATTATGTTTTCATATTATGATGAATAGGTTACTAGGGAAAATCACAAAAGGTGAAAGAAACAATTAGATGCTTGTCTGGAAAAGTGGTGATCGGATCTGGTCAGAAGGAGTGGGCTTGGTGAACCTCATAGCCTGTTTCTTCACCTAAACAATGGGCTTTATTGAGGGGGACCAGGCTGCATTATTTTGAATGTTACTTGAGTGCACAAGCTAGGCTACCATTTCAGTCTCTTACTAAAGGAGTTGCTACGTTGTTAATTGCTGTATTTTGATACGGCACTCAGGACTCTGTCTTTGGCTTAGGTTTGGGAGTTAAATGTCTCGTGGTGCTTGTAAAGCAGATCTTTGCTATTGCTCCCTCAATGTGCACTACCCAAAAAATTATTAGCTGTAATTCAACACTGTTGCTGTTTATGGGACCTTGCTTGTCATATTTGCCCATATAAGTCGGTGCATTCAGAAAGCAGTCAAGTGCTTGGGATGTCCCAATTTCTCTCTCTTTTTGGACCTCTTGTCATTATTTTTACTTTTATTATTTGGATGTGAGTACAATGGCAAAGCACCTGGAGGAGATTAAAATTCAACTACGTCATGATATGCAAACAAACCAATGAACACTCAGAATAGGACACAACCAATGGGCAGTCAGGACACTCAAAGGTGGCATCACCACAAGGGGGCATGACATAAACACTATGAAAGGGATGAGGCACTCTCACACCCTGCCTCTTTCCACAGACAGACATCCAGAGAGTTAGACAGGGTTGATCAGCATCACACCCCAGCTCGTGGCTTAGAGCAAGCTGGTACAATTAAACTGAGGTACTACAGTTAGATTAGGAGAGAGTCAAACTCATTTGAGAACGTGTTAATAGTTCAATAAACACAAACTCATTTCAGAGTCTGGGGCATCCTTTAGTTAAGACTTCGTCAAGTAGCAGCCTGTGTTATCCGAAGCAGCATAACACAACACTACATAGTGGGACAGGACTCCATTGTAATTCTGGTCATGACTAGTTTGCTTTCTTGGAAAACATAGTAAACCAGTTGATTTTTAAAATCACAATCTAGCAGCTTTGATGTTCTTTCTGAGGTGCCAGCTGACAAATATCCAGATTCACACATGCAGCACCTATATCTCGCTCACTCATTCTTCCTACTTTGTCTCTCATTGTATGTCTCTCGTGTGTTGCAATTTTACCAGCCCCTCTGAGATCGGCGAGATGGCAGCATGGCTTATAAAATGGTGGAAAAAGGCTTTGGAATGGAACCCTGACACTTACTTGCCACCACAGAATATTTCCAGAAGGGGGAATAGCGGCAGTTTGTCAGCTGGAAGTGGGTGGGCTCCAGACCATTCATGGCCACTTTACTCCCCTGCCTATATTTTAATGATGCCACATGGGGAGACCACCAGATGCATTGAAGTACATCCTGGGATGGGGGGACGACGACTTCCATCTGGCCCTTCCATGGCTTAGGGAGATGCCCAATCATGCCAAAGGCTGTTTAGTGCTTCAACATTGGGGGACCACCTTCTGTGTGCAGCAGCCATGTCAAGCTGTAGCACTGCCAGCACACTGGCCCTGTAGATGTCAACTTAATTGGTTGTGCTGGGAAAATTTGAGGTAAATTTCAGTCCATCTTCTCTTGTGGTTTGCCCTATCTTTCTCATACTCTTGGCTTTTTTGTCTTTCTCTCTGTCCTACTCATACAAGCTCCATCTCATGTTCTTTGCATCACTTAATTACCCGAAGTGAAGCGATACAAACTCCACACCAGGAGCTATTTGAAATTCCAAATCGCCCCGTTCATTGCCTCTGTTTCACCTTGCAAGATTTACATCTCTTCCATTCATTAATCCATATGTTTACTGAATTCCCTGAGCTACACTGCATGTGCCCTTCCCAAACAAGGGTAATTAATTGTAATGTTTTCAAAACGTCCTAAATGTTGTGAAATGTGTGGAATGCTGCCAGTTGAACTTTACAGTCCACGCCATCCTAAGCGTTTTGTTAAACAGGCCACTCATAAGACATTGGTAGAGCCGACACCATCACTTTGTTGTGTTCCTTCTTAGCTGGTTCTAGTGTTGCATAGAAGCTGTTCATGTGAAATGTTATTTGTCCAACTCTGATTTACATTAATTATTAGAAGAAAAAGCTGCATGCTCGAAGTGCACAGCAGCTCCAGCGGTGATTGCATTTTTTTTCAGATGCTGTTCCAACAGTTGTGTGTGTTTACAGTTTTCCTTGTTTCATATTTTGCATGTAAATGTGATCTGGATCGGGAATTGCAACATGGCGGGAATAAAATGGAAATTATTGATTCCCTTGAACGCAGACTTTGGATGCAGAATGTGATGAACACGTGCATTCATACATGTTAATTTAAATGATTTGGGGCCATTGTAGTGATTACTACTGTCACTTTGTTTCTTTCTTATCCATCTAGAAAGTTGCACGGCTTCCTCTGACTTGTCTGCAATGGTAACTTTCCTGAATGCTTCTTCCTTATTAGGCAAGCAGAGCTCCATTGATAGCCAATGAGCAGCCACCAGTTAAGGAAAATCCTGTGGTACCTGGACAAACTGAACAAGAATCAAAAGAGACAGTACCGTCTCCTGGCACACAAAATCGACTTCCATCTCTACCACCAGTGGACTTAAATATGCAGTCTGGCACCACAGTCCTGCAAAGGGATGCAGTTACAAAAGAAACATCATACCGTGGACTTGCCTTCTAGTAAATTTGCTCCTGGACTACATGCAAAAAAGACTTGGAGCACAAAAAGAAGTTGGAAGTCAATTCCTGCACCTAAATTGAGGTGCAAATTGGTTTGACACTGCAATTTTCATCTGATCAGTATTGTAGATTTTATATGAAGGAGTTTTCGGGGGGGGGGTGGGAGTTGTAGGCGAGGAGGAGTGACATCAGACCAGGAATGTTGAAGACGGGGTCAAATTGCTCCAAAACCTTTCTGGCCAGTGTACCTATTTATGGCCAGATCTGCCCATTCACAAATTAGCATTTATTATTTTTGTTCACAATGCAACGTGAGAGATGAATTTTACAAAAGAAGTCACTGATAAACTTTCTATTTATTCCCCATATTACATATTGTAACTTCATGAAAATAACTGACTGGATAAATGTATTAATATAAATGCAAAACACTGCAGATGCTGGAAATCTGAAACAAAAACAGAAAATGCTGGGCAAATTCATCAGATCTAGCAGCATCTGTGGAGAGCAACGCAGTCAACGCCTCAAGTCCACATGACCCCGCTACAGAACTGTTTGATGTGCTCAGTTTCCAGTGGGTTCTACGGATATATGGCGATGTTTGGAGCTGACCAGTATAACTTAACATGCCTGTAATCAGTGACATTTAATGAGCGATAAGCTATCCATTTTAGACAGATGAGATAGTTGTCAGAATATGTAGATATGTATGTTTGTGCGCGTATGTGTAAATGGGCAGTCTCCGAGTTTATATGTCAGGTAAGTGACAGTGAACTTAAAGATGTACTTGGGTAGAGTGGTACTAATTTTTTTTAAACAGAGTTGTGAACTAATTCTGCCATTGGATGTTGTTTTCATGAAATTACAATCTTTTCCAAACACTTATGGTGTCAATGTTGACTTACTAGTGGATTATGAACCAGGGCCACTCATATGATGATAATATGCAAAATAGATATGTGGCTTAAAATACTTGGGAGAAATAGTTACTGAGGAAACCAAACATTTTCCATTCCTGTGTGATTCTAAGTTGGAATCCTAGTTTCACAAGTCGTTCTACCTTGAACTTTTTAAGGTTAGTGAGTGCTGAGGTGCAACACAGAGCTGGGGAAAGGGGAGTTACAGACAGATTCTTATGGTGCAAATTTATGTTACAAAAAAAAAATTCACTTGTTCTAAATTAACAAATCAGTTCTATTTGGAAGTACCTGTTATGATGGAATAGATAATTTATGGAAAAATACATATAGTTTGTCATTTATAATTTAATAGAAAAAAGTCTTTCTATTGCCCAAAGACGCCTATTGCAGTTTCTTAACACTGCAAAGACCCAGGAGGAAACTGTGGCCATGCCCATGAAGCTGAAGTCCCCGAATTCCAAGGTACGTTGGAATTCTTGACTTTCAATTTGAAAGTCCCTAACAAAGGTATAAAGACTAAAACTATTTGATTGCTTAATGCTCCCAATCTCTTCTCAACAGACAACAGTGCCTTTCACAATACTGGATTAAACCATTTTGAATTTGTAGTACCTTTGGAAATGTGTGATTATAATGTGTTAATGGTAATGAGAATGGAATTTTGGCATCAGTGAAATTTGGTAATTCATTTAGTTTATTTCAGTTCTGGTGTTGTGCAAAATTCAATTCTGTTGGAATTCAATTAGCCTAAACATTATTGCTCATCCTTGAGTACATCTGAGTGCTCAACAGTTTTAATAAAGCGGTTCTATTCTGTATGCAGAAAGCCACACTGACCCAACTGACTGAACAAGAATCTGATTTTCATGTATGTGGCCTTTGTTCCAAGTACAAAGCGGATTCTTGGAACCAAAACCTAGTTCCTTCTGGTTTGAGCACCAGTTCAAGTCAAATGTTTTAAAACTGGAAATCCAGGTTTGTGGTTGCATTATTCAAGTATTAAGCCTTTATGAAGTGGAATTTCATCTGGATGACTTTATTTACACTTGATTATTTGAGAGATATGATGTACATTATTGTAATCCAATAAACTGGAACCACACTTTACAGCCCACTTTAAAATATAAATTACAAAATACGATGCCATCACACAAAAGCTTATGCGTTAGTCATGCGATGCCCGCCAACCATTTGGGAGCAGTGTCGACTTTTATGTTTGCCATTTTCTCAACTGACAATTGATTTGAACAATGAAATCCATCAACTTTGCATATCTAACCAGTTCAGGATATTTCATAACTAGTTGTTCCAACAAGTCCGAATCAATTGAAGATTAGAATGATTTGAACTCATGTCTTTAATGTAGTTTCCATCAGAATAAGCTTCCAGTCTGCAGTGTAACTTATCCAATTTACTGTTCTCTTTAATCATTTCTCTGTCAAGATCCTAACGCGATTATGATTCTACTACTTCCTGTGATACGCTCTTCTGGTCAAACAACGGTGGAGCACTGTAGAAATGAAATACCATCCCAGTCAATTTTGTATGTTGGTGTCAGGTTTCATTTGAAATTAGCCAAATAAATGTATTTGTCTCAACAAGCTAGTTTCAGTGCAACACAAAAGTGTGTTTGAGAGGTTACAATTGTTTGGGGCTTTGAAATATGTCATGGTGAAAGATAATTTTAAAAAACAACCTTCAATATTGAACCCTCTTTCCACCTTTTGACCCTGGCATTTGTTTAATCAATGCAAAAAAAAAAAGTCATCACTGCACCCAACTATTGATATGAATTGAAGAGAAAATGTATTATTGAAGGATTAGTGCTTTAACTGAAGGTTAGTGCTCAAATAGATGATTACTTTCCTCTTAAATCTGTAAATTTGATTTCTGGGAATCCTGATCAGAAATTACGCATTTTTAAGTTCAAATTTGAAGAACAAAAATAGCATTGTTGCAGGTACTTGAGTTGATGGTAATTGCACCATGTGTCCTGTAACATGGAATATCTCACTTTTTTCCCCCGATCAATACTCCATCCAGCTTGAGCATTATATTGGCATTGCACCATTTATACGGCAATATGTTACTTTAAAACAGTTTGTTTAATTGAAGGCAAGGTCCTGGTGCTTTAAATTCTGAACTGTTCAGCTCTTTTATGGTGTTTTAATGTTTAAGGGTATACTGATTGCTTTGACCTTTTAAAAGTCCCAAGTTAGACCTCAAGGCAAGCTGATGTATATCCCACTAGAAAATGTTAATATTCGTGCCTTTTCCAGTACTTCAAAGTCCACATTGCAAATTATACAAGGAAAGGACATCTCCATTTTATTCAAAACCACTCTTGCATTTTGCAACTTGGGAATTAGTTTTTATATTGTCATAATCCGAAGGATTTTTTTCTTTTAATAAAAGGCCGTATGCAAGTGAGGAATTCTGAATCATTCTAATTGAGTTGAGGCTTAATGATGCACCCTCCTCCCAAGTGCTGCCTCTGTAGTGAAACCTGCTTAACTTCAAACATTTGTGTTGACTTTCTCAATTTTAAGAATGTGAAAGTTCTGTTTTTAATAGCCCAATCAAATTGTCATTTCCAAGCTACCTTCAATCATCACCTCCCACACCCAGGTGATTCCGCCTTTTTTTTCTCTTTCCTACATCACTCCACCATCCTCCACCAACTGCCTTCACAGTTTGGAGGCACATACTAGCTCATCCTCCGAAGCTTTTCTTTTCCCCTCCACACCCACCCATTTCAGCGGTGTTCCTTTTCCTCTACAACCCTCTTGAGTTCTTGATGGCACTCGTAATTCTTCATCGCTCCTACCCACTTCCACTCCTTTCCAGATCATGCAGACACTCCTTTCCATCTTCGGTAAGATTTTGCTGGCAATCTCCTCCATCTTATTTGTTCTCCTCAGCCATGTAGCATTATTCTATTCTCCCCTTTCTCATCCAACTTCTCCACAATCTGCCACACAAGAATACTACATCTGGCTCTCAGCAGTTTAATGGCCACCAAACACTCAGGGTGGGAATTCCTTACGGCATGTAATTTCATACTACAGCATGTAGCAGTGTTGAAATTGTTTGGAGCAAGAACAGGAGGTGTGTTGATGTGGAAGAACCCTGAAGGGACACTCTTCATCTGTGGAAGAGAACAAAAATTCTGACTCTGCCCATGGGGGGGGGGAAATGAATGTGTGGAAGTTTCAAATCAGTTTCATCTTCAATTGGTTTATTTGTAGTAAGCATGACAATTAGATCGCTTATTGTGAAGGGGCTAATTCCATTTCCTAATGTGTTTGGTGGCAACTTTTTAGAATTGTGAATTACTGTTTTTTAGGTTCATCTGAGTAAGGGAGGAAAAGCTTTTTTGTTGCTGGCGGGATGCAATAGGGGGGGGACACAAGCCTGTACTTTAACCAACTTTGAGGTTGAACATTATACCCAAGGCTCCTTATTTTCCTATTTTGCATTCCGTTTAGGTAAGCGCACATGAAAATCTTTAAGTCTTGTGACAATGTCAGTGTTTGTTCTCTAGATGTAGTGAAGTTTGATAGAAAGAAGCAATTAGTTTTGTTTCATCTTTAATATTTCTGTGATATTAAACTTCCCCTGAGGTTCCTTTTTTTTAAAACAAATTTACCCTTTTCCTGGGAAATCTGGGGACACCATGGCTGTTGAGTTTTCTCATGTTAGGATTTTGCTAAATGTATTTAGGCGTCTGCTGCAAAGTGTGAATTTTAAATATTCTATTCTGCACTGATCAGAGCTATTTTAACATTGGACCTAAAGAATGAGGCCTACACTACTGAAAAGACCTCCGTCATCCAATTATTTTTAAGAATGAAGATTTTACCCTATCAAAAGGATTGTTTGGATATATTGAACTATTTCATAAGGAGCATTATGTTTCTGTGTTTTAGTTCATTTTAAAATCGCTAGTATATCTTGAAGCAGTTGGTGTTTTTAATCACTTTTTATGAAAGAATATTTTTGAAATAATGTATTGCAAATATTGGGTTAATTTACTTATTTTATGAATGGAACACTTTACTTCAATTGTAAAGGAATAAAGATGAAATTAAAAACTGGATGCTGGAAACCTGAAATAAAAACAGTAGATGCATAGCTGGTTAGTTAATGTTTGACAGGGAAGCCAGCTTGATGTTTCAAATTGGATCTCTCCTCAGAAATGTTAGAAGACAGGAGAGTGACTCTTCAGAAGGTATTGAGATTTTTCACTCTGATATCCATTATTTCCAGAGCTTCTGTGTTTGTAAAGGAACACACTTCAGATTTCAGGCTACAAAGTTATAGCCTGCTCTTGGGACACAGTAAGTGTTTTCATTTAGCGGGCAAGACAGAAAGTGGAGCAAGATCCCAGTCGTTTGCTGAGACTGAGCCTATTCCTCCCAGTGCCAACCTGATTATTTAGTACCTGCACAATGATGGGATTTATAAGCAGCACAAGGCCCCCCCATAAAACTGAACACTTGGCTGCCCCATGCATAGCATGAGATTATACAAACAAATGCAAATTTATTAATTAGCCATTTTTCAAATAGTTGTCAGCCTTTGGTATAAGGAAATTTGTGCAATTAAATTAAATACACAAACTGTATTTTATCACTTTCCTGGATAGCAGCCTGTTCATTTTAATTAGTTAGTTTTCACAGCAATGAATGTCTGAAAGTGGAGATCTTCTGCAGCATTTTAATTCCTTTAGCTTCCTTTGCAGATTACTTATTGCATTTCAGAACTAACTCTTCCGAGTTAACGCCTTCTAATGCCTCAGTTAGGCAGGGGAAGTTCTAACAAACTGGACAAATCACACTGTTCATCAGATCTGACTGCATTTTAATCCTATTCTATCCTATCTTTGTCACTCAATATCCTGAAATGTTAATATAATTTAAATAGCATTGTAGAAAAATATTATTGGTAGTGTTGCAGATGTATCCTGTAAATACTGTGAATGTTACAGGGAAGAGTAGAATTTATTTGAAATAGAGCCAAAAACAGTGTTCAAAAGAGGTGATTTGTAAAAATGAAGTTTATGGCACATACTCTTTTTGAATGGAGTCTTTAATTTGATTGTATCTCTCATACTATGATGAGGCTCTCCATTTCAGTCCAGGGAGTTTATAAAAGCTTATGTACCTGATATTTTCAGATTTCTTTAAAAATCAGGACTGCTTTATAACTAGTTAGAATTGAAAATGTTTGGGAATATGTATTGTGTTCCAAGAACTTCAAAAGAAAAATATTAAATGGACTCAAAGGCCAAAATACTCTGGCCTTCCCCAAGCATGTTTCTCGGTAGTAGGAGGCAGTTGGCAGGCGGCGGATCTTCTAGTTCCACTGCTGTCAATGGGATTTCTCATTGAATCTACTCTGTGCCGCCGGGACACCGGGCCGGAGGTGGGGGGGGGCTTCATAGGCTGGACTGGCCGGAAGATCGCGCCCAAAGTCTTCAAGTGAAGTTCTAGATGAGTTCTGATGGAGAAAAGAAAGGATCTGATTCATGGAGCACCTTTCATGTTAGCCAATGAAGTACTTGGAAATGTAATCAACTGTAGAACAATATTCTAGTTCTTCTAAGGGTGTGAATAATTGTGGACAAGTATGTTATATGCTAGTTTAATGCACAGACCTGAATTATCCCAGCGGTGGGGAGGAAGCAATACTGCAAAATTGACAGTATATGGCTTTGCATTATTTCTGTAACATGGAAATTTTAGTGACTTCAGATGTTACCTTTTGAATTAATGTGAGGCACATGGGGAATTGTGGCCTTTAGTTTTCTGACCAGTTAAATCTCGTGGTCAGTAGGCGAGTTGGCCTGGGATGGTGGTGGGGGGGGGGGGTTGGATAAGAAAGGAGGGGAGGAGGTGAGCCACTTGGAACTGACCTCCGCAACTCACCATAATCTTCCAAGATGGAAGAGGGGTCTTTTGTCCATCATGAAGGTCCAGGGTCACAGAAGGGCAGTAGAGTGTGATCTCTGAGGACAAAGGCAGATCTAACTGACTGTAGGATTTTTGTGACTTTAAGGTGATTCATATACAGGCACTGGTGTTCTTTTGAAGGATAGTGATCCAGTGGAGGAAGACATCCTTACCAGGATCACTTTTGCTGCCAATCTGTTTCTCACCCATCCAAGTGCTCTTGGAGTCTTGGGTGGAGGAGAAGTAATACAAGTGGAGGCAAATCTTCAGGGAGGCATCTCTCAGCCATGTGGCCACCCTCTGTCTACTCTGAGCCATGTGCCAGATGAATGCACCCTTCTTGATGCTGATCACAAATCAGGACAAACAGGCTGAGTCTGGAGATCTGTCTGATAACCTTGAGATTCAGTGACAGGAAGATGCTTTGCATCCAAAATCAGCCTCCTAAACAGAACTCCAATCAGCCACTGTCCAAATCCTGAGGATGTATTTCAGATTATACAAGATGCCAAAGGCTTGTATCCCTCAAATGTAAATCATACTGGATCACAGACAGTTTATTATTGCCACCAGGTTTGGACATCGGTATTCGGTGCACGGAGGGAGAGCTGCACTCTTTGAAGTTGTGGTGTTAAGATGAGATGCTTTCAAAGCCCCATTTGAATGGATGTAAAGGACCCAGTGGAGCTATTTGACAAAGAGCAGGGGTGATATTTTTGGTGTCCTGGTCAATGTTTATTAAAACTATTATTGTATGTTGTCTTGGCACTATAGCATTGTTGTTTCTGAAATCTTGTATGGAAATTGGCTACAGTGATTACTGTAAAGCACTTTAGAATCTCCAGGCTATGAACAGTGCTATATAAATCTAAGTTCTTTCTTAAGATAACTTGAAAATGCTCCGTAATGGGTAATGTACTAAATATCTAGTGGCGTTTGTATAATGTTCAGAGTCAAGTGCTGACTATCAGCAAGCACTATCCCTTAATATTTTGTTTTGCTCATTTATGTTGAGTAATGTTGGACCTGATTTTGATAGTACTGGAATTTTGTTAAATGCACCTCAGTCGGGAATTTAATTCTAAATCTATAGGGAACAAAATATGGAACAAAATTTGTATCTATGGTAGAATTTTATTTTTCAAAAGCAGGATTTCCCCGAGTTATCTGAAGTTGGAATATGTCTGCAATACGTGTACTCGAGGTGTTTAAACTTTAAACATCTTTTACCCCCCTCCCCCACTATCTATTTTATTTTATTGTAACTTTTCGAGGATATTGATTCCCATTAAAGTACTGTCTTAGAGACGCTGTCAGTCCTGCAAAATCTGATCTGATTGGCCAAACTACTTGTAAAGTCTCAGCGAGCTTTGACAGGATATTTGAGGAGGAAGGGCATCGCGACTTGGTCTGACCTTCTCCACGTACTTTCCAACAGGGGTGAATGAATAGAAAATGGGAGCAGAGTCTCCAGCTGAGATTACTTTTGCGAAGTATAGCATTTCCATGCTGTGCAGAAGGAACTAAAGTCTTTCTGTCAAATAGAGGGATCTGAACAAATCTGTAAAAGGAAAAAATATTTTCTTTAGAAAATATTTTTGCCAGTTATCCTGTCATGGCTAGAGTATGTATTATGGAACATAAATTGTCATACTGCACCAAGCTTCTGGTTCTATGCCATAGAACCACAATGGCACATTTTATTGTTCTGTTGCGCTATGAATAAGCACGCTTTCCTTAAAATGTATATTGGACATTTTCTTTAAAAATAAAGTCAATGATCTAAATGCAGGGGTGGACTGAGTAATGGACAATTAGTTGGAAAGTGGAGAATTTTGTTTTGTAGGAAAGTATCTTGTGATGTGCGTGTTGTGGGGTGGGGGAGGTGGCACAATGAGATGATGATATGAGTGATTGATACCCTAACATTGTATAATTAGAAAAACAAAAATGATTTGAAGGAAACCAGTTGCAGGCCAGGATTTGTCAATAGCAAATATTTTACCTCCTGATGGAAATTAATTTTTAGATAAAATTAATTTCCATCAGGCAAATATCTTTTAAGTTCCTCAGTCTGAAAGAGCAGTGCACTTTTGAAATGAAGGGCAATATTTATTTTTAGGGAATTTTTCCATTTTGTTTCCAATTATTCAATGATTGGATAATTCTGAGTCAGATTGTTTATATTTAGACCTATGCAAGGTTTAATGGAGCAATGTTGTGTTGGAGTGACTGATATGAAGTACAGTTTCATAAGAAACTACAGTTTCTTGTGATGAAATATTCTAGACCAGTTATGACTTTGAGTCGAGGGTTCTGGCATTGGATCAATGTAAGGTACAAACTTGTGATTGAAATTGCTGGTGCTTCAAGTTTTATCCAGCTATGAGACCATCTCACGGTCTTTTTATTGGTACTTGCAGTATACCTAAATCCTAATATTGCCAATTGTGTGATATTCCACTGTTGTTCCTTGAGCTTAATTCCAGACCAGATACTAAGGTAGAGATACATTTCTGATCAGAGGCAAGTGCTAAACAGCCTGGCTTTAAACCCAAGCCAGACAGTAGATAACTACGATTTTTTAAAAAAAATCATTTAAATCTTAGACCATGTAGTATAGAATACATATATGTTAATTGTTGCTAATTAAGTAGAATCTTAGCACAGTCTAATGGAGGCTGAAAAGGGAAGGAAAGAGAATAAGCGTATTTCACACTTCTTCTAGATAGAGTTGCTGTTTAAAGGACACTTATTCTTAATGGGTAATGCCCAATATACCATTCAATTTGTACCATGACTAATCTGCAGTCACCTGATGCTATTATCGTGAATAAAGAAAAATCTTGTCCATTAGCTAGTCCTACTTCTGTCTTCTGTTATCACCACGTGTCATTCGTCACTGTTTCAGAAACACAAAGATATTTTAGCACAGATTACTAAACTACAGCTTCCAAATATTATTCACCATTTCATTGCAGTCAGTGGGAGCATCTGTGAATCTGCTTTAAGAGGTAGTGTCAGGGAATTAAAACGCACCTAATGCAGAGCAATGAACAGATTTGCTCATCCAGACATCAAAAGGCACCTGTCCCAAAGGTTTATTTCATGTATCTCAAACACTAAAGGGAAGCTTTACCCACTCCCCTCATCATTCCATGTGATTTCAAAAGCCTTTTACCTCAGGTTTACCTATTTGGTTCTTTTAGTAAAATTATGTCCTACTGTTCGAATAAAATGTGAAACTTAAATGCAAAAAAATTTTGTATTCTTGGTTTATAATGAAAATTACTGTTTTAGGAAATTGTTCTACACCGTTTCAATATTTTGAGTGATTGTTAATTTATGATTCCTTTATTTCATTTATGTATTCCTTTCCAATTAAATTAATGTATCTAACTGTAAATAATAAGAATGATGTATATGAATACAGTTCTTGTAATTACCTGTAATTTATATCCTGTGTGTTTCCATTATCATGCAGCAATTTCTTGTTTTCTGTAAGATGGCTGTTGTCCATGGGCTTCATAAACTTCACACTTTAACACACTCTGGGCGCTCCCAACTGTAACAGATTATCTTTTGGAAATGGCATATACTATCTGTACACATGGTTCATGATGGTTTAAAAACCTCATTGCATTGACAGTCTGGTGAAATTGTGATTTCAAAGTACTGTGAAATGAACCTTATTCTATGAGGTGCTTTGGATCAGTATTTGTTTAATTTTTGTGAATTCCTGTTATAGGCTGACACAGAGACAATATTGTATCTATCCCAGTAAGAGTGTTCAAACCTTGAGATTTTATTTATTTGGAAAAAACATTTTGGATATTGACTCATTGTCCTCTCAATTTAATATGATGGAGTCTTTCTCTTCTTGACTGACTTTCTAAAGAGTAGCATTCTGTGATATTTGTACTGAGATGAAACCGGGAGGAACAGCCATACATAATACTACAGTGGAGGCTTCTGAACGGGGGGGGGGGATGATTTTTTTAAAAAATAAAAAATAATTGTGGTTGGGTAAACTATGCAATCATTAATTCCTTTTTAAGAACCCTAATTGTCTTAATCTTGTAACAACTTTACAATAACCTCTCCCAATGTTCAATAGCAATTCCAACTTCGCTAATGACTGCTAGTAGCAATATTGCTAATTTTATTCGGCCTGTTTGTAAGTGTGCAATTTTGTTTTGGGTGTCTGACCAATAATCAAAACCTCTGAATAAATTACTTTTCTACACTCAATTTCTGAAAATGTGCAAACTCCACACAGATGGTTACCCGGGGCTGGGATCAAACCCGGATCCTCAGCGCCGTAAAGCAGAAGTGCTAACCACTGCGCCACCTTCTACAGTCAATTTTGAAAGATGTTGTTATCATTAGAACATGTACAAATAGTAAATTAGGGCTAAAGCTGCATAAAATGAAAGTCTGAGAAAAGTAGGATTAAATAATTACTTGATTAATGGGCAGGGAACAGAATTTTATAAATTATCTCTTGATCATGCTACCCATTCAGCCATCAAAATTTATGTCTGCTGTTTCACTTTTTATCACGAATTACATGATCTGAGTAGGTGTGACAATATGAACATAATTTTTAAGATTTATTGGAATAACTGCTTCAATAGTTTTATCATTGAAGTGCATCAAAAAATGATGCCTTTTAAATGGCAAATTTGTGATCCTCAAATAATTTATACCTGAATAAAACAGTGTTTCCTATTTGTAATTTCTTTGCTTTGAGCAAAAAAAGTAATTGACATTTTCCAAGTGTAGATAATTGAGCTCCTCAATGTCACAAATTATGCATTTGGCGTAAATCCATTAAACAAAAGTCTCCAACAGCCCCACCCCACTTTTCGGATCTCTAACTAATCGAAAGACTGCTGCTGAAGTTGGCAACCTTCATTTTCTCTTGGTAAGAGGCAAAGCTCCTTTCCATCTCCCTTAATGGTTGAGATTGGTTCCACAACAGGCCCTTAAAATAATTATACTGAAGTTTGATCCTGCCTGCCAGTGCTATTAGTTGCTGAGTGACTTTGACATCAAGTGCAATTTTAAACCGTATTTTTTCCTTTTGGCGACACTTCTTATGCAAAATGAGCACGTGTACATGATTGTTAATCATGGCCCAGAAATTCAATGTGAATGCTGAGGCAAGACAAGACAAGACAAGTTCACGTTTTGTTAGCGCAAAATGTCAATGCCATCATTATTGAAACTATTGACTGGTTTTCAAGCTGTCCACAATTATTTGCAATTGGTGGAGACCCCCATTTTTAGTACCAACTCTGCTGCATTTAGACCTGGAAAGGAATTATATCCATCACAATGAGGTGTGAGGCATAATATGTTTTGGATGGGAATAAATATGAAATAGAATTATTGTCCAATGATTGTGTTAGAGATTGAAGAAAGAATCTATTAAAGTGCAATTCTATTAAGATGACTCCTACTCATAGTTTGTATGGTTTGCTTAGGCTAGTTGTTGCTGAATGACCTGTTCCTGTGTTGTAAACTTTCTATTTTTAAAATTGATAGTCATTTTAAATGAATAGCACGGTGTAATGAAAATCCATATATTTGGAACAATTCAAGGGGGCTGTCCAGTGAAGAGAATTGCTAGATCTGAAGGGCTCATGTGAGATTTTATCATCCAGGGATGCATTTAAGTGAAGGAGAAAGAATTTGGAAGGAGGTGTAGAAATCTCTAAAGTGAAAGGCAGAATGGAAAGAAAGATCTTCACTGGGAGGAAAACCTAAGAAAGTGACAAATAGCTGTAATGATGACCTCTTTCCTCTCCAGAACCACATATGAGAGCAACTTCATCCTAATTTATCTCTCTGAACAGGCATTACACAATTCAGAACCTTAAAATGGCGTCTGTCTTGTATAATGCTAATTACTGCCTTATGCCATTTGAGAAGCACACGTTGAGCTAGCCTTAATTTACTCGATCTTTCCACAGGAGAAATCTGTTCAGCGTTTCTTGAGAGGCAGGGGGCGGATGACATTTACATGGTAGAGGATGGAGGGATATTATTCTGATCAAACTTGTGCATTGTACCAGATGCTTTCATTAGGAAGGAGATGGTATAGTGAGAACCTGGCAGCAGGTAATCCACAGATCACGAGTAAGCCAGAAAAAAATGAATCAGGATGTGTAGCTTTTCAGTGGAGCCTGGAGTTGCTTCCCCTTGGCTTTGAGTCATGGGACTCTGATTTAAAAAGAAAAGGTGTATGAAGAGTAGCAGCTGCATTGGTACGCCAAACTGACAGATCAAACATCCTGCTGATTATTAGATGGGCATTGAGGATTTGTACCTCTCAGCTATACCAGTAAAGGGTAAGTCGAGGTGGCCAATACGTATTGCAATGGCAGCAGCATCCATGTCTCATAAATTATTTTTTTTTTCAAATGGTGGCCAGAAATCATCTGCGCAAGTCTGATACTTAAATCATGCCAGCCAGCAGTGCAAGTGGGTTACTCTCAACTGCACAGGCAGAAACCCAAGAACTGTAACCTGCATCACAGGCTCTAGCTGCTATGAAAAGATTGCCAACTCAGGCCATGAGATTTGCACTGCCTGATACTTGTATAGCATTATTGTTATTGCTGTTTACTGGCCTAAGCCTGAATGTCCAGATGTTGCATGGACTGCTTCATTATCTGAAATTGTGAATCAACTGAACACTGTGATCATCAGTGAACATTCCCCCCCCCTCTGAGTGTATGGAGGGTAGACATTGATGAACCAACTGAAGCTAGGGTAATGTCTCAGATCCAACTAAATAACTCCTGTAAGCAATGTCCTAGCGCTAAGCTGATTGGCCTCCAAAAACACAATTACCTTCCTTTACATTAGGTTTGATGACAGCCATTGGAGAGTTTTGCCCCCATGTTCCAATTGACTTCAGTTTTACCAGGGTTGCTTGATGCCACACGTGGTCAAATGCTGCCTTGATATCAATGGCAATCATTCTTACCTCAGCACTGGAATTCAACTTTTCCATCCATGTTCAAATGAAAGCCAGAATGACATCAGGGGGTGAGTGGTACTGGTGATCCTCAGACATGTAGGTGCTGTCGACAGCCCTTTCATGATCAACTCTTGGGATCTTAAGTGGCTGGATTGGATTTGTCCTGCCTTTTGTGATTGTATGGAGTAGATGTAGGGTTGGAGGAGATTAAAGATGGGGAGTAATGTCATCATGATGAAATTTAAATGCAAGGAGGAGAATTTTTAATTTTGCCCTTTGGGAGATTTGGGGGAATATAGGTAAAAAAGGATCGTGAGTTGGACCTGACATTGGAAACAGCAGAATTTTGAAGGAGCTGACGTTCTCAGAAGTTGGAGAGTGGGAGACAGCCCCCCCCCCCAAAAAAAAATCTGGAGGTGACGAGGATGTTTTTGAGGGTTTATACAATTTCCTGAGTTATGTGAGCACACATCCACACAGCAATTGGAAATCAGAGGGAACGATTGGGCATTTCCTAAACAATGTGTCTTTTAATGTGTGCATGTTTGGGTGCCTAGTGCAACAAGCTGGTTACATACAGCAAACAGAGGTTTGTGATAGCATTGGTTATATGGGAACAGCTTGAGGTAAGGCCGAGCCATATGGGGCAGGATTCAACATTGGCTGACGCCGGTAGCGCAATTGGGCAGAGAATCCGTTCCGACGCCGAAATTGCAGTCGGTGCCGATTTCACGCCAAATCGCATCAATGCGTTCCCGAACGCATGTGCGGTCAATGCCGTTAACATATCATTAGCGGCCCGACCCGGTATTCTCCCGGGCCTCTGTGATTTTCCACCTCCGATGGGCCGAGTTCCCATGGCGAAGTTCATGCTTTTAAACATCGTGAAATTGGCCTGCAAGGCAGCCATGCAACTGCGCACACTGCTAACTGCCCACTGGATTTACTGCCACAGGTGATATGGGTGTCCTCTCAGACCAACCCCTTACATGCCCTCTGGTCCCAGTTGACCCATCAGCCCAATGGGCATGCTCCAGAGCAACCAGTGCCAGCTTGTTGGCTGGGTTGAATGTCTGTGGGATTGTCATGTGTATGTGTGGCTGCAGCTTGTCAGCCTACCGAGTGTCAATCACTGACCCAGTGAATCCCGCACCTTTTCTCATTGGAATCGATTGTGTTCCACGTGGTGCCCGTGCTAGCCCCTCCACAGTCGCTGACTTGGTCCAGGTTCGGTGCCAGTTTTGCTGTCGTGGAAATTCTGCCCCGGCGTATCAGGAAAGGAGAATCCCACCCATGATGTCTCAAAGATGGAAACCGGCATTGGCAGTGACGGGCAGGGTCATCTAACTGCGGCATTTGTATTTCCACACATGTTTATAGGGGTAGCATTATCAATTTAACAAGTTAATTATAGCTGGATTTGCATCTTGTATTCATATTGCGAGCAACCAGATTTAAAAATGCTGAAAATCTGAAAGGAATTGTTTAGTGTAGCAAGACCTGATTAGATGGAAGAAGATAACATAATTGTTAAATTATGAAATATTTTGACGATTTAAGCAACTAGATCTTTATTTTACCCATAATACACAGGTTATGAAATCAAATAGAAAAATTAAAAGATAAATTGCAATTCAAGTTTCTTTAAAAACCATCCATTTCAAAGTTGGGTCTTAATCAGTACAACATCTTTATGCAAAATATAATTGGATTTCAAAAGATGTGAAATCTAGACCTGAAATATACATAAGTTATCAAAAAAAGATTACAACAACATCTTGGGCATATAATTGCATACACCACCAAGCAGACCTTTTCCCTATTCGATTTGCATGTTCATCATGCCACTGCAGCCATTGAAGGATGGGGGATAAAAAAAATCTAAATAGCTGGTATTTATAGCTGTCACCGAGGGCTTGCCCATAATTTCCTGATATATGGACAGAGAATAAGGCTTAGCATATGTACATGTGTAAAATTTGCCCTTCTAACGGTTATCCTATGCTCGCAGCATGCACTGATTGAATCCATCAAAAGTTAGAATAAATGGGCAAGTATTTGCACACGTGGCATCTCCTGGTGATGAAGGCACACAGCTGTCAGTTCTGTAAAGCAATAGAATGGTGTCCGATTTGGATTGTTGAACTTGCACACTATTTCTATGGCACAACATTCCACAAAATGATCATGTCTAATAAATTGCTAAATCTGAATAACCTACAGGAGAATTTAGGATCAACACCTTAACAAAAAAAAAAAGGCTCTGAATTCACAGCATTCTTTGAACACAAATTCTCGTCATGTTGTATGAGCTTGTTGCACAAGAAGTTTTTGCAGTTTTCAAGCGATATTGTCTTGTATTCTTTAAGCCACTAGATGTCAGCATTAGAGTCTATTGAACAGCAAGTAGAATGATCCGCCTCAGTCTTCGGTAGGAGGGCTCTGCGTTTGCTCGTCAGTGGTGCTTAGTTCAGAATGTTCCTGCACATTCTCTAAATTCTCTGAACTTTCATAGCAGCCTGAATCCCGTGGAATATCACACAGAGGAGCCGAGTTTGACAACTGTGCATCAGTATTGTCTCCTTGCTCTTCTGTCTCGCTTCCTGCTGCAAAGCAAACACACCCATATAATATGGATACGGACTGAGTGGCAGTGCTAAAATATTAATATGGGAATTCAAACTAATGTAATTTCAAACAGTGCAAATGTATCCTTGAAACATTCATCACCAATACATCTGATAGGTTTCCTCCATTGTCTTCTGTTGTTTTCCTCTATTGAGGACCCTACATGAATGTGTATTGTTGGTGTTTCTAATCTCCTTGTTTCGTCACACATTCCTTTTTCTTCCATCTTTAGCTTATTATTCGCATCCTTGATCAGACTGCTGGTATCAGTTGCAAAACATGATGGGAGTCGGTACATCATTTAAGTGTCAGATACAAAACGTGGATTAAATCAGCACTCGCTGCATGATGTGTCAGACATACAAAATATGGAACGGATCAACACATTACAGGGATCATTAGAAACTTTAAATAAAGCATTACACCGTTGATTGCTTTTGAGAGTTTATACTTCGTGCCAACTTACTGTTATGTGTTAAGATTTTGTTAGGAAAAGACGGATTTCAGGAAATAGCTTTAGAATGTATTGAACTTCATTTGTAATCTAGATATTTACCGGAGCACCCAGAGAAAACATGCAGACATTGGGAGAATGTGCAAACTCCACCCAAGGCAGGAATTGAACCTGGGACACCGGTACTGTGAGGCAGCAGTGCTGACCACTGTGCCACTGTACCTCCCTTTATCCGTACATTATCTAGGGTTATTTGGGGCGAGTGTGGTATAGTGGGACTAATTTGATTGCTCCTTCCAAAGGCAAACACAATGGGCAAAATGTTTTCCTTCCATGCCATGTGACTCTATTCTTAGAGCAGTCAACACCTGGGAAGCATTGAGTGTTACAAATGTGATTCAAGGGTAGAATTCAGAAGGAAATATGAATTTGTACTTGAACTGTTTGTGAATGGAATCTATTCACTTGAAAATTCATCTTGCATTTGTTCTGGGTTTACTTAAGAAGCAAACTAGCTTCAATTTAACTCTGGAACAAAACTAGATACTGCTTTGGTTTGCTACACAATTAAATGTGTATCTGTGCCAGATTTGGGTTTATTGAAACTGAATTCAAAGAATGATATTGTGCTACAATGTTAAGTTCGCTAAAACTTGACTCTTGAGTCAGAAAATTATGGATTTAAATACATTATTGAGGCGGAAACCTCAGTGCAGAATTAAAGAAGTGGAAAGGTAAAACCAAATTATTGGAAATACTCTGACAGCATCTGTGGAGAGAGAAATGGAGACAATGGGTGGGATTTACCGGCCTCATTGTGCCAGGGTTGGTGACGCAAAGAGGACGTATCGTGACCATTTGCGACGCCTCGCGAGATTCTACCATTAAGCTCATTTAAATATGTGCTTGCCATATTCTCCTGGCACCCACAAACTAATGGCCTCCCCAGTGAGACCTTGACTCACTTTTTAGTACTGGTCTACAGAAATGTGAACCAGTCGTAGTGGCATCTGGCGGCTCTCCTAGGCCATTGGAGACTCCCGGGTGGTCGGGCTGTGGGCAGGGTGGTCCACTAGCACCTTGGCACAGGGGCACTGCCAGGGTTCTTGGCTGGCACTGCCAGGCTGGCAGTGCTCAGGGTGCCTGTGCTAGGGTTGGGCCTGGGTTGCCTTGCCCTGAAAGAGGAGGGGTGCAGGGGTCTCAAAGACCTTATAAGAGGTGTGTTGGGTGAAATGGGGAGGTCTGTAGGCCATGGTGAGGGGGAGTCAAATGTGTCCTTGAAACATTCTTCACCAATACATCTGATCGGTTGCCTTTAAGAATGGCACGCCGATCCTCGAGTAGTCTTTCTGCAATGGTGATGAGCTCGCCAGTGCAGGAAATGACTAAAGTGTGGCCTTGGACGTGGCGTTTCTCACCGAAGCCAAAGAAAAGGCAAATGCTGTTGAATAGCAGTGCCGAGAAACATCCCATAACGTGAGCAGAGAATACAGTAATTAAATTGAAAGTGCAAGTAAATCGCTGCTTCACCTGGAAGGAGGGTTTTGGAGATTAGGGAGAGAGAAGATAAAAGGGCAGGTGTTGCACCTCCTGCGATTAGATGGGAAGGGTACAAGGTGTTGGCAATGATTGAGGAGTAGGCCAAGGTTTTGCGGTGGGAAAGGCCCCTTTGAAATGCTGACAAGGGAGGGAAGCTGTAAAGTGTTCATAGAATAGACATGCTAATGTGTGATATAGGCTATGTGTCTGTGACACCAGTAGCTAGACTCTATAGCAGGCAGGCAACAGTCCGAGGAGATGTGCCTAGTCAGTAACTCATTTTGTATATTTTGCACATAGTATATATGAACTGGTTTTAAGTAAATACTTGTGTTGGGCTACATAACCTAACACATGCATCAAACAGGAAGAGAAGTCATGTTCTGTGGCTTCATGCTGAAGATGATGGAAATGGCAGGTCCCTTGAATGCCGAGGCTGGTGGGGTGGAAATGGAGGAAAGCAGAACACTTGTGCTTCTGGGAGGGAGGGGTGAGAGTAAAAGTGTGAGAAATGGGCAATGGGCCTTGTCAATCGTAATGCTGGGGGGAGTAGTGTGGAATCCTCAGTTAAAGGAAAATATAAAACCCATCATATTTCTACCTTCAGTTCTGAAAAAGTCATATTTGACTTGAAACGTTACCTCGGTTTCTCTCTCTAGAAATGGTGGCAGATTGTTCAGTATTTTGTTCTTTTTATTTGAGACTTTCAGAATCTGAGGTATTTTGTATTTATACTAAAGAAATGGTATCGTTTTTTGAGGTGTTGTCCTATATGAAATGTTAAACTAAGGCCCTGTTGGGCTCTGAACATTGACAATATTTAGGGAACTCTCCAGTGCTCTAGCGAACATTCTTTTCCCAACCAAAACATCAATACAAATGGGGTCTTCATTTAATTGGCTTTGAAAGGTTCTACTGTGCAAATACTTCGCTACTGTATTTGTCTGCTTAACAATAACAAACGGTTTAATGAATGTGAAGCATTTTAGAAAATGAATTCCCAGGTTGGATCTTTAGGTTGTGCCGAATAAGGTGAAGCGTTAATGGAAGCAAGCACTACAATTGATCTGGGTCGGACAAAGATTCAAATTCAGCAGGAGCATAATACAGACAGGTTTGATCAGCTGCCCATCGCACACCCTTCCCTATTTATCCCCTCCATTGACTTCAGCAGATGTTTTCTCTACTTCTGTTACCCACAGTCTTGGTTATCTTCTTGCTCATTATTCAAAATCTGCTCTGTTTTGGGAGTCAAAGGCCTCCTTTTACATGTCTTTGATTATTTATTGCTCGAAGGGAATATCATTGCCATGAGGACATCTAATGCCTGGTTAAATTTATTATCTGATATTTAGCCTTGGGTAAAAGAACCAACAAGGGTCAGGTTTTTGGGTTTGTCAACCCGGCGCTGAATGTTATTTTCAGGCAATCTCATTTTTAGAATGGAAAATATGGATCTTACATTAGCTGTTAGTATTATGATCTTTTAATATGCTTGTAGGCTAACTAAGAGCTAAACCCTTACTGTAAAACATAGAACAGTACAGCACAGTACAGGCACTTCAGCCCACGATGTTGTGCCGACCATTTATCCTAATCGAAGATCAACCTAACCTACACCCCTTCAATTTACTGCTGTCCATGTGCCTGTCTAAGAGTCGCTTAAATGTCCCTAGTGACTCTGACTCCAACACCTCTGCTGGCAGTGCATTCCAGATACCCACCACTCTCTGTGTAAAGAACCGACCTCGGACATCTCCCCTATACCTTCCTCCAATCACCTTAAAATTATGTCCCCTCGTGACAGCCATTTCCACCCTGGGGAAAAGTCTCTGGCTATCCACTCTATCCATACCTCTCATTACCTTGTACACCTCTATCAAGTCACCTCTCTTCCTTCTTCGCTCCAGTGAGAAAATCCCTAGCTCCCTCAACCTTTCTTCCTAAGACATACCCTCCAGTCGAGGCAGCATCCTGGTTAATCTCTGTACACTCTCCAAAGCATCCACATCCTTCCGAAAATGAGGTGACCAGAACTGGACACAATATTCCAAGTGTGGTCTAACTAGAGTTTTATAAAGCTGCATCAAAACCTCGCGGCTCTTAAACTGAATCCCCCTGTTAATGAAAGTCAATACACCATACGCCTTCTTAACAACCCTATCAACCTGGGTGGCAACTTTGAGGGATCTATGTACGTGGACCCCAAGATCCCTCTGTTCCTCCACACTTCCAATAATCCTACCTTTAACCCTGTATTCAGCATTCAAATTCAACCTTCCAAAATGAATCACTTCACATTTATCAAGGTTGAACTCCATCTGCCACTTCTCGGCTCAGCTCTGCATCCTGTCAATGTCCTGTTGTAACCTGCAACAACCCTCAACCCTCAAACATAGATGGCTCAGGACTTTCTGCCAATTTCCATTGTGGAAAATAAAAGAAGTTTCATGGCACCATACATAAATGCTGCCTGGCATTGATATCTCTGTTCAGTGGTTCAATGGCTCATTTTCAACCTTTGCTTTGTATCTACAGCCAAAGAAATCCACTTACTGTCATAGTCCATGAGGAGTTCAGCAGCTGTGAGTAATTTGGCTCTCTGTTCAGGGTCCAGGATATTGAGTTCATTCAGATGTGTCTCTCTCAGTTCTTTGAAGTCATCCAAAGTCTGGTAACCATTAAGCAGCAAAGTTGAGGTATGTTCCTGCTTCAGAGAAGCAAAAGAAAAACCCCAGCACTTTAACATCAGATAATATTCAGGAGAGGTTAAACATCTAAAACATGTTCAGCTGAACTGGATAAAAGTAAGTGACCGTATAAAAGCATTTAAACACCAACTTGTCTTAAAAAAGCGTTAAAACAACAACTTGCCCCTGAGAGAGGGGCAGCACGGTAGCACAGTGGTTAGCATGGTTGCTTCACCGCTCCAGGGTCCCAGGTTCGATTCCCAGCATGGGTCACTGTCTGTGTGGAGTCTGCATGGTCTCCCCAAGTCTGCGTGGGTTTCCTCCGGATGCTCCGGTTTCCTCCCACGGTCCAACGATTTGCAGGTTAGGTGGATTGGCCATGATAAATTGCCCTTGCTGTCCAAAAAGATTATGTCGGGTTACTCTGTTACGGGGATAGGGTAGAGGTTTGGGGCTTAAGTGGGGTGCTCTTTCCAAATGGCTGGTGCAGACTTGATGGGCTGAATGGCCTCGTTCTGCAATGTAAATTCTATGTAAATAACATGCCTTTGAGAAATGAAGCTGTCATGATATTCAAACATACAACATAACACATACATAATGATAGACAGACCAACGGACCAATTAGCACACATAACACGACAGACAAGAGCAGACACAGTATAAGACTAGAAACACGACACTTCCTGGGCAGTCCATCTGGAGGCAGCACAGGGCCAGGACCTCATAGCAAGACACTCACACTGTCACAACGTGCTGAGTACCAAGTCTGATGTATAAATAGTTAAATGGAATAAAACTGTGTTGTACCAATCGCAACCGTGTTGGTTCGTCTGTACCTCAGAGCACCCAACACTTCAGAAGCAACGCCCATTTATGTATGCAATCCAATGTGTCATGTGAGAGTACCTTTAAGAAATGGATGTTTATAAATGGGTGTGTATATAAATATCTGTAGTGAGAGTACCTTTAAGAAATGGGTGTTTACTACTGCAGTGATGGCGGAGGGTGGGTGGAGCTGGGCTGTCTGTCAGCTTTTTACTTTCGTTTTTGAGCATGCTGCAGGGTGTGTTTTAGTGTCGTTTTCAGTGTTGGAGATGAAGCCAGACCAAGCAGGTGTACTGCTGTTCTCTCTGCCATCAAAAGACTATCTCTTGATCATTTGGTGAACTCAGAATTATAAATGTTCTCCGTAGTGAATGTAAACCTAATGGAGGCGATTCTCCGTGCCCCGACGCCGGCGCACGATTCTCCGAAGTGCGGAGAATCGGCGCCATTTGCGCCGGTAGCGGGCATCGCTGATTCTCTGGCCCGGATGGGCCGAGCGGCCGCGCGGATATGACAGAGTCCAGCCGGCGCCTTTCACCCCTGGTCGCTGCCGGCGGGAACTCTGCGCGAAGGGTCGTGGGGCGGGGAAAAGTGATCCTTCACTGGAGGGGCCTCCGATGGGGTTTGGCCCGCGATCGGGGCACACCGATCGGCGGGCCGGCTTCTCCCCCCTGCGCCTACTTTCCTGTGTGGCCGGCCCCTGAACACCGACGCCATGTTGAGTCGGGGCCGGCGCGCTGAAGAAGTCCCCCGCACATGCGCGGGTTGGCTCCAGCGTGAACCGCTCCAGCGCCGTTCTGGCCCCCTGTGGGGGACAGAATTGGTCGTCCCCGTGCCCATTTCGCACCATCATGAAACGCAACGGCGCGAACACTTCGTCTCCATTTGGGAGAATCCCGCCCCCAGCTTTGTTTCTTAACTGAATAACTGCATTTGTAATAATATAGCATTCCTTTGGTTGTACTGGAGTGTCCGAACCCCACATGTTCAAAAGATGTAGCCTTCGATGGTTAATCATTTGTCCATAGAACCAATCATTGCCAGATCAGGTTGGATCACAAAAAACACTATTGGGACTGCTATTTGCTGTTGCTAGAAGGCTTCTCTTCACTGTATCTACCTAAACTACCCTCCCTTGCCCCCTCCAAGCTCGCCTCCAAGTGCAAAAGGTTCATTAAAAATATATATATTTTATTCTCGTTTTTCACATTTTCTCCCACATTTACACCCACCAACAATCAATAACAAATGCAACGTCAATCCCCATATCAATAACAACAATCCCATCCTCCCACCAAACCCCCAAACATTAGCCCAAATGTTAACATAAACAAATAACAAAAAGGAATCGGGAATTATCCATAGTCACCATTAATACATAGAGTCCTGCTCCCCCCAGCTGTCCCCCCTGATGTTCGATGTAATCCAATTCTCAAAAGTGCATCATGCATATTGCCCAAGAATTGTAGAACCCCTGCACCCTTCCCCTCAGTTCAAATTTGACCTTCTCAAGACTCAAGAATTCCAGCAGGTCTCCCCTCCACGCCGGCCGGCACAGGGTGGAGAGGTTGATCTTCATACCAACAGGATCCGCCTTTGGGCGATCAATGAGGCGAAGGCTACAACATCTGCCTCCACACCCATTTCCGACCCCGGCTGGTCCAACACCCCGAATATGGCCTCCCGAGGGCCCGTAGACTTTGCAGTATCATAGCAGTTTCCTGATATCAAGTGTGTGAATTGAATTGGTTGAAGATCGACATCTATGATGCTGGGGACCTTCTGAGGCAATCAAGTGAATTATCCACTGTGCACCTCAGACTGAAGATTAGTTGCAAATACTTCAGCCTTTGGGTGCAATTGAACTTAAAGGGAAGAAAGTCCCATAGAGAGCACATTTAGCCTTGTGTTTCTCTGCACTCGCAGTGCCAATAAACATATGGCTATACAATAATCGCTTATTGTCACAAGTAGGCTTTAATGAAGTTACTGTGAAAAGCCCATAGTCGCCACATTCCAGCGCCTGTTCGTGGAGGCCGGTATGGGAATTGAACCCGCGCTGCTGGCCTCGTTCTGCGTTACAAGTCTGCTGTTTAGCCAACTGTGATAAACCATCCTCTCACGCTGCTCACGTTAATTAAGGGGCTTCAGCGGAGAATGCAGAGCCGCGCCATTTGAGAAAAGTGGGATTTACCTTGCAAAGTCTCGTGAGATCATATTAGATCTCGTGAGGTGTTGCGAGCCGGGTAGATCCCAGGAGTGGGATCTCTCAGCTTTTATTGGCCAAGCTGCACCGTGGTGAGCTGCTTTTCAGGCGCAGTGTGGCCATTGGATCGTGCCCTTTATCTTTTGTGCTGATATGTGGGCTTCTCATCATTGAGGATGGGATATTAGTGGAATGTCTAGCTTCTGCTGGTTGTTTATTTGTCCACCACTATTCATGACTGAATGTTGCAGGACTGCAGAGTTTTGATCTGATCCATTGGTTGTTGGCCCATCGGATTCTGCTTTTGCTGATTGATATTCAAGGAGTTCTGTGTTGAATGTCGACAGATTGACAGCTAGGTTTTAGTATTGCCTGGTAAATGGTAAAGTAAAGTCGCCGTAGTCCCAGATGACTATAGATTTCCCCTTTTGATGGGGACAGTTGGCTTGTGGTGATTTAACCTGAGGATCACCACACCTCAGGCAAGGAGCAAGGTTGAGAAGGCAGGGCCTTCTTGAATAACCTCAGTCAGTATGGGAATTGAACCCACGTTGTTGGCCTCGTTCTGCCTCACATGCCAGCTTTCCAGCCAATTGAGCTAAACGCGGCCCCCAATATGCTTGGTACTGCTCCTGGCATGGACCCTTCTTGAATGAGACTTTGTCTTCATGAGGATTGTGTGGTGGTCTGGTAGATATATCCTTCAGGACTTGGCCAGCTCAATGAGTAGTGGTCCTACGGAGCCACACTTGGTGAAGTCCTACATCGAGAGTACGTTGCCCCCTCAGTGCTGCTTCCAACTAATGTTCAACATGAAGGAGCATTGATTCATCAGCGGAGGGAAGTCAGTCGGTGACACTCGGGAGACTTCCTTGCCTATATTTGATCTGATGCCATGAGACTTCATGGACTTTGGAGTCGAGCTTGAGCATTCCCAGGGCAACTGCCTCTCGACTGTATATCACTATGTTGCCACCTCTGTTTGGTCTGTCCTGCCGGTGCACAGGATATCACCAGAGATGGTGATGGCGAAAGTTTGGGAAGTTATCTGGGAGGTATGACTATGAGAGGCTGTTGCTTGACTAGTCTGTGGGACAGCTGTCCCAGTTCCGGATGTTAGGAAGGAGGGCTTTGCAGGGTCAACGGAGCTGAATGCGCCATTGTTGTTTTTGTTGCCTAAGATGGTCTGCTGGTTTTATTTCTTTTTGACTTCTCTGTAGTGGTTTGGTGCAACTGAATGGTTTGCTAGGCTACTTCTGAGGGCAGCTAAGAGACATCCACATTTTTGCGGGTTTGGAGTCGTGTGGAGGCCAGACCAGGTAAGGATAGCAGATTTCCAATGGACCAAGACTAGCTTTCAATTCTTGATTTTTTTTCTTCAATTAACCAATCAACAAATTAATTGAATTCAAATTCCATCCGCTGCTGTGGTAAGATTTGAACCCCTGTCCCCAGAGTACAGAACATAGAACACAGACCGTACAGTCTAGAAGGAGGCCATTCTGCCCATCAAGTCTGCACCGACCCACTTAAGCCCTCACTTCCACCCTATCCACGTAACCCAATAACCCCTCCTAACCTTTTTGGTCACCAAGGGCAATTTATCACGGCCAAGCCACCTAACCTGCACGTCTTTGGACTGTGGGAGGAAACCGGAGCACCCGGAGGAAACCCACGCAGACACGGGGAGAACGTGCAGACTCTGCACAGACAGTGACCCAGCAGGGAATTGAACCTGGGACCCTGGAGCTGTGAAGCCACAGTGCTGGCCGCTGGATTATTAGTCTGGTGATGATACCACTACACCACCACTTTCTCTGTTGTCCAGTTAAGTGGGAGTGTTCTCACGGTTCCATTTTTATCTATTCAATTGCAGTCAGAGAACCATCTGCAATGGCTTCCACTCCCACTCATAAATTGCTGCACAGATCTATCCTTGGCTCCCTCCTATTTCTCATCTGCATGCTGCTCCTTGGTGATGTTTGCAAACAAAACGTCAGTTTCTACGTGTACACTGATGACATTCGCCCCATCGCACCACCTCTCTTGACGCCTCCATTCTCTCTAGTCACACTGCTTGTCCAATACCCAATAGTGGATGAACAGAAATTTCTTCAAACTAATTATTGATATAAAGGAAGCCAAACCAATTATTGATAAAGCGGACGCCAGTGTGAAATATTGAACTTGCTACCATTAGTATATTACTTGATTACTGTTGTATTACTTGACTTGAATAATCATAACCCTGCACCTTAATCCATGCAGGTTTTGCTGGGGTCATTTAATCTCAGCCTCTTATTTGCATTCAAGAGGCAACAATATCAAAGCCACTTTAGTTGTTTCTTAATGATCTGTTACCACAGCACCTTTTCAAAAAAACTGTGGGGATCCACAGTTTTTTTAAAACAGCCATTAAGGCAGCTTTTTATTTTTCAAATCTTTTCAGTGAAAAAAGCAACTCCTTTAATATGATGTCCTGCTTCAGAGGAAGCATTGCAGATTGACGTCAAAAGAAAACCAATTGTAGAGTGTCACAGCCAAGAAGATCAGTATCTTGCACCATAATGAGCAGCTATGCCGTTCTACGTCCTAAAGTTTGCACTCTATTTTCAGGCTCAGTGTCATAAAATATATTTTTGGGCAGTCTTATGATTCAACAGCTCCAGATTTATTCCAAGTGTTTATTCCGAAGTATCACATTGGCTGTTGTTTATGGATTCAAGCCACACTCGGCGTCTTCAGCGCATAATTTTGAACTGACACTTCAATGCCATACTGAGGGAGCACTGTTATTGAGGACTCTCCTTCAGATGAGGAGATTAATCTGTTTGTTCCAGTGATTCAGATAGATGTTAAAAATTCCAAGGCACTATTCAAAGAAGAGCTGTAATTTCTCCTGTTTTACTGGCTTAACTACCCCCCCATCAGCGTTTTTCTATTGTCATAGAATTTACAGAGCAAGAGATTAATTGTACATGCCAGTTCTAATTTTTCACAGTCTAATCCCTTTCCCTTCCCTTATATCATATCCTTTTTAAGTTTTGCCTTCTCAAATACGTAGTCAAATCTCTTTTAGGTGAGTCAAATGTTCTGCCCCAGTAGCCATTGTGGTAAAGCAGTTCATATTGTCGTAATGTTGTGGGGAAAATTTTTCTCATTTCCCCACAATAGTGATAATCCTGAGCCTGGATAATCCTGAGCCTATGTCCCATTCTTATCATTGGTTTATCAGTCAGTTTGTTGTAATCTTTGAAACCTACATAGGACTTTCTCACAGAGTTAAGCTCAAAGGCAAGGGCTCCACACAAGGCCAGGTAGGCAGGATACAACTCGGTTTATTTACTACTAACAATACAATAACTACTCTACTTCTCTCCCCGCAGGGTCTTCCTCCCTGACATGCTCCCAGGTCGGGGTTTATATCCTGTGGGGTTCCTCCAATCGGGGGAGCTCATACTCCAAGTTGTAGGAGGGGAACCATATACAATGTAGGTTCTGGCCCCTTAAGGATTTGTAACATACACCAAGTATACAGTTTAGTTTGTAAAGAAGGCATTGCCAACCTTGCAAGAGGGTCCTGCTGAACTGTACTATTTTTTTTTTTTTGCATGTAATTTAAGAAAAGGAAAGTAACTTTCAGTTCACACATGCTTTTTGCTTTCTTCCACCTGCATTTAGAAATATGTTAATAGTAGAATGCGAAGTGAAACTGCAACTCCAGCAATGGATAACCTGGTATATTGCAAAAAGTCAGAAGGATCAGAAGGTTCCAGATTCAATTTCTGATTTGTGCTGAGTTGGACAGGGCAATAGTTTGAGCAATTTATTGAGGGATAGAAGAAAAATTAATTGAAACTCAGATGCCTGCTCCAAATAGCTGCACAGGTGCAGATTGAGCAGTCTTTTGTTGAACCCCTCACAGTCTCCCAAGACCCACACATCAGTCAAAAAGATTCCAGCAGTCTGAGGAATGAAACAAGATGTCTGCCACCAGCTTGGCCAAAGCCACAAAGGAGTGATATTAAATAAAACATTTTTTTGTAGTTTCACAAGGCCATCCACGTGGGTGTTTGAATGTAACGTTGTGAAATTTCCTTTCATTAGTAGAATCACACAAAATGTATTAATTTGCTCCATTTCCCTTGTTGCCCATCCTTGGTTGCTGGCTGGCAACTCACCTTCTCAGTTGCTTGCTGAGGAATGGAAAAACGTGGATTGATGTGCAGTGATTGGATGGTTGGTTACCGGATTGCCCTGCATCAGTTGGATTTGTGTGAGGAGCAGGGTTGGGGTGTGGAGAGTGGTCCTTGGATATGGTGGTTACAGGGGCCAGTGGTGCTGTTCAAATATTCTAGGTTGATTTGTGGGTCTGTGTGCCATTGAATGTGCCCTCCTCCTGTGGAGATCGGTCAGAAATGCAGATCCAAGTGCCTACTCATTCTGAGCAGCAGCATCATAGACCATGTTGACATAATTGCTGGCCCTGGCAAACTATTTCATCAGTGACCAGCCTCATGCATGTATGGGCATCTGATTGGGAGATCCTGAATATGTCTCTGGTAGTGCCCTGGTGGCAAAAGAGTTGAGGGTGATCATTACTTTTACAACCACTGATGATGCATGGTGAGTAGGTAATAGCAGGAGATGGATGCCTACTTTCATCCGCATTTCACATTGAGCCTTTGGAAGAGCTGTGGAAAGCGCCCCAGAGACTCTCTGCCTGTACACCCTGTTATACAGATAGTGTCTCTTGCAAACTTGACCCGGCCACTTTTACCTCTGCCCTCTCTGCTCTTACTCCTTTCTCTGCTGACCATCTACAAGTCTTTCCAAAGCAAGGTGTTGTTTCTGGTGATGGTCACCTTACCCCAAATCCATAGCAGGCAGCTATGGCACCACCCAACCTGACCTTGAGTCTCAAAAGTACACAAATTGACGCCTCAGCATAAGTACACTCAACAAACCACAGCACAAGTACACTCAACAAACCATTTCCCAGTGGGAACTGAGTATCTGTTGATGTCCTTTGTCTAACATTTTGAGTCTCATGAGTTGCCTTTAATTCAATTAGCCTTGGTTTCATTGACACGTTTCAGGAAGCCAGTGCATGTGCTATTTAAATGTAAATGACAATTAAAATATTGTTAGAATACTTAAGCATTCAAATCACTAACCAGCCATTTGGACAGTTACACACACAACTAAAGATGTCTGAAGTAAACCTGGAAGTCAGCATGTTGAAGTCGACTTCCCTATGTGCTGCCATTTTTCAAAATCAATTTAACTCCATCGGCATACACTCTTGTGTTTAAAATTTTCCCTTTATTAGTATTTATTTTTGCACATGAATATGCAATGTGTCTTACCTGCAGATTAATCCGGTCCAATAACTCTTGCAGGGTCTTGGGTTTGGGCCGTTTGCTCTTGGTAAATATCCTTGATTTCCTGGGTTGTTCGACTTCATTTGGTAGGATATCGACATAGATAAATTTAAAGGACCCTGCTTTGTTTTTCAGCATGCCAGTCCATGTACCTACTGGCGGTTTTTCAATGATGTTTATAATATCTCCTTTCTGTTAGCAAGGAGAAAATAGGTTAGATAAATGAAATGAGGTTAAAGATCATACAAAACATTTCAGATTCTTGCAAAAGAGCAAGTGGTTCCTATTGTTTCGCCAATGAGTGTTTAAACTGCAACGTTTCCAACCATCTTTTATACCGTCATGTGATACTGAAGTATGTTATCAAAATAATTGAGTACATTTCTGAGGCATTTGTGCTGAAACCTGTTCTGGTCCTGACACTTCTGTGCTCTGTCATAAAATCACTAAAGCAGCAAACAAACCTTGGGCGTGATTCTCCGGAAATTGTTTTTAGTGTGGTAGTGCCGCGAGCTTCCCAAGCTTGGCCCAGCGAGGCTGGCAATGCAATTCAACATTAATTGGTCCACTTAACGAGGCCTCACGGGCTTCTCGTCGCAAATGAAGGCTTGCCAGCTGATTCGCCAGCATAGAGCTCGCCAGCCCCCTGCTAACAAGGTCGAGCAGCACTTTAAGCAGCACTTGCTCAGCCAGCTCGCAATCATGGTGCTGAGGAGACCAACCCCAAAATTCGGGGACGCAGACCTGGGCAGGCTGCTAGACTGTGTGGAGGCCAGGAGGGATGTCCTGTTCCCCCGAGGGTCCCGGAAGGTGAGCCACAAGGCAGCTTGGGATGACGTGTTGGCAGCTGTGAGCTCGGGCTGTGTGAGCAGGAGGACTGGCCTCCAGTGCCGTAAGTAGGTCAACGACCTACACCAGGCAGCACGAGTGAGTAGACCTCAACACCACCCACCCACCCACCCCCACCGAAGGGAGTATCCCCCCCCCCCCCACCACCGCCACTGTGAGCCACGCATGTGGCTAGCGATGCCCTCTCTGTAACGCCTCAGGAAAATCCTATAATCGTCGGGAGAGGACCCAGACTGGCGGAGGGATGCCGGACTTGAGAATCCTCGCCATTCGACTTCCGGCGGCGGAGGGGAGCGGTCGCACATAGAGGAGCCCCAGAGGGGGGGGGGGGGGGAACATAGTCACGTCCTGTCCCCCCCACGAAGAACGCACGCCCGGGCACTCCAGCTGTGCCCCCGTGCGGCGGGAGAGAAGGAAGAGGAGCGACCTGGTCTCTGAGGCGGAGCAGGGCCGGAGACCCGGGCGCTCGGGAACGGAGCAAGCAGCAGGAGAAGCACGAGGGGAGAGCCCCCCAGGGCAGAAGGAGAGGAGGCCGCAAGGAGCCGAAGGGACGAAAGGTATGCGGGAGGAGCCGGGGGCCGAAGACCAGGAAGCGACCGGAGAGAGTCGCGCCCCCCCCCCCCCCCCCCCGAGCGGAGAAGGAACAGCGGAGCGTGGGCCTGCAAGCCAGCCCGACCGACCGAGCCAACCCCCCCCCTCACCGGGCGACAACCACCACGAGGCAGGCAGTGGCGGAACAAAGGGGGACTCACGGCCCGAGAAGCCTTTCTCTCTCTCTCTCTGGTTCCAGATTGAGTGAGGAGGAGGGGGGGTGGGGGGGGAGAAAGAAAACGGAAACTCCCTCTTTTTGAGGGGGGGGGGGGGAAAGAGGGGGAGAAAAAAGAAAGACTTAGAAAAAGAAAACTGTGAAAGTGTTCAAGGGACAGAACACTCCCTCTCCTTCCACGCTTCTCAAAAAAGAACACCAAACGTACCTGAAAAAGGTATCCTCTGAAGGGAGGGGGGGAGGGAGAAAGAGGGGAAGGGGGGAATGAGGGAACTTAAAAAAAAAATAATTAAAAAAAAAAAAAAATGCCAGAAGGGAGCCAAAGCAGAGGGAGAAAGGGCACCAAAAGCAAACGGGGCAATACACAAGCCCACTCAGACGAGCTAACTGGCACACGAAGCGGCAGAATGAAAGCCTCACCGCAACTAAAGGAACTGAGCAGACAGGAGCTTTTTCCCCCTGGGCCAGAGGGGAACTGGAAGGCAGCCTTTGCCGAGGCACTCGGGGAACACCAGCAAGAAAGCAAGGCAGGGACCAGAGCAGACATGGAGGCCGCAGTACAGACAGCAATGGCCAAGGCCCTGGCAGGGGTGCAGTTCGCCCTGGGCAGAGCAGAGAAGAAACTGGAAGCACAGGAGGAGAAACTGGAAACCCAAAATGCGACCATGAAGGAGCTGGAGAGGGCTGCGACTGACATGAGCGACAGGATCCCGGCCCTGGTGAAGGAGGTGGCGAGACTGGGCACAACGCAGGGGAGCCTGAAGGGCTGGGTGGATGATCAGGAAAACCTCTCAAGAAGACAAAATGTTAGGATACTGGGCCTACCAGAGGGGATTGAGGGTAGAAACCCCACGGCCTACATGGCCAAGATGCTGGGCCACTTAGTGGGGAGGGAAACTTTCCCCAACCCACCAGAAATGGACAGAACGCACCGGTCGCTGCACCAGAAACCCAGTGCGGGGGAACACCCGAGGGCAGTTATAGCTGAAATGCACCGGTACAAAGACAGGGAAACAATCCTGTGCTGGGCCAGGCAGAACAGAACCAGCAGATGGGAAAGACACTCCATTAGAGTTTACGAGGACATTGGGGCAGACCTCGCCAGGAGACGGGCCGAATTCAGTAGAGTGAAAGCAGCCCTTCACAGGAGCAATGTACGCTTTGGTATGCTGTACCCAGCGAAACTCTGGGTCACATACCAAGAAAGAGAGTATTTCTTCTCATCCCCCCCCCCCGATGCAAACAAATTTATCGAAGAACATGAGCTGGCAAACCAACAGCGAGGGTAGAAACACGGTAAGGGGCAACAACGCGCGGAGGGGGGTGAGGCAATGCCAGGCCCCACCGCCCCCACCCCCAACAGGGCAAGCGCACCCTGAACAAAAAGCAAACCGCTACCCAACGAACCGACATAGACGGGAAATCAGGCCCCAGAACAAGGGCATGAGAGTAGCGGAGAAGGGTGAGCAAACGGGGAGCGCAGGTTAGGGCGGAGGAAGAGCAGGCAGAAAAACGCAGAGGCTGGGCAGGGGCGAACCAAGACAGTAACTCCCATGAGGGGGGTCGCCGCACGAGCAAGAAAGCTAGCACCGGGGACATGCAAACAAGCAGGGCCGCAGCACGCCCCCAACAGGGGGGACGGCGCCAGCAGAGGGTGGGTGGGATGACTCAACAGAGGCGGGAGGGCAAATGGGGACAGGAGCAGGGGAAGAGGGATAAAGGAGGGATATGAGGGGGAGGGACCGGGGGGGGGGGGGGGGGCGGAACACCGAGACGGAGGGACAAACCAGGCTAGAACAGGAACAGGGCTACAGAGTGCTGCAACCAAGGGGTCGGAACAAGGAATCGCTGCAAGCATCCACCCAGTACGGCCTCTGGGTGAAGGGAAACCCCAAAGTGAAGGGGCTACCCGCATGGCGGCCGCACACCGGGCGACTATGGCAGGGGACCCCTGGAATTAGGGAGGCCCTGGAGCACAGGGGCCCCACCGCATGGAGAGAACAGTGACAGCGACCATCCAGGACGGCCCCCTAACAAGGGGGAACCCCAGGGAGCAGGGGCGCGTCCACCAGGTGAATATGGTTAATCCCACAGGAGCGAGGGGACAGAAGCCCCCCACCAGGATAGTCACCTGGAACGTAAGGGGACACAACGGCCCAGTGAAAAGATCGAGAGTCCTCAACCACCTAAGAAACATGAAGGCAGACATAATCTTCCTTCAAGAGACGCACCTGAGAGAGCAGGACCGCCTGCGGGTATGAAAGGGCTGGGTGGGACAGACCTACCATTCCTGTTACGGGACGAGGGCCAGGGGGGGTGGCAATACTGGTCAGCAAATGGACGATGTTTAGGGCGACAAAGACGGTTGCGGACCCGGGGGGATGGTACGTCATGGTTAGCGGGACCCTGGATGGGGCACCGTAGTACTCGTTAACGTGTACGCGCCCAACTGGGACGACCCGAGCTTCATCAAGAAGACCATGGCAGACTCCCTGACATAGTGACGCACCGGCTAATCATGGGGGGGGCGGGGGGGGGGGGGGGAACTTCAACTGTGTACAGGACCCAACGACTGACAGATTGAACCCCAAGACGGGGAAAACCGCAAACATGGCAAGGGAACTGAGTCGCTTTGTGGAACAGATGGGAGCAGTGGACCCCTGGAGGTTCACCCACCCAGGGGAGAAGGAGTTTTCCTTCTTCTCCCCAGTACACAATGTATACACCAGAATTGACTTCTTTGGGGTGGGGAAAACGGTGCTTCTGGGGATAGACAAAGTGGGATACTGCGCAATTGTGATGTCAGACCATGCTCCACACTACATAGACATGAGGCTGGAGACGGGCAGGGCCCAATGCGCCACATGGAGGTTGGACAGTGCCCTACTAGCTGACAAGGCCTTCAACGAAAAGATATCGCGGGCCATAGCAGAGTACACTGAGAACAATCAGAACGGGGAGGTCTCGCCCTCCACGTTCTGGGAAGCACTAAAGGCCGTAGTAAGAGGGGAAATCATCACTTTCAAAGCGCGAAGAGATAGGGAGGAAAAGGCGGCTAGGCAGCAACTGGTCGACTCCATACTGGAGGTAGACCGTAAATACTCCGAGGCCCCGACAGTAGAGCTCCTGGCGGAGAGGAAAGAGTTACAAAGGAACTTTGCTTTCCTGGTGGAGAGCAGATCAATGCTTCAACTCTGGCAAGCACGTGGGACCCTATACGAACCGGAGACAAAGCCAGCCGCCTGTTGGCACACCAGTTGAGAAAGCAGCAGCCACCAGAGAAATTGCGCAAATCAGGGATACTAGAGGCACATTACAAACAGCCAGAAAAGATCAACAAGGCATCCGGGGCCTTTTACCAAGGGCTGTACACCTCCGAGCCCCCAACGGGGGAGGCCGGGATGAAACGGTTCCTTGATGGATTGGACATACCAGTCATGGGGGAGGGCAGAAAATGGGCCTGGAAGCACTACTAGCACTGGGAGAGATCATGGATAGCATAATCTCCATGCAGGCGGGGAAGGCACCGGAACCGGACGGATTCCCGGCGGACTTCTACAAAAAATTCGCGACAGCACTGGCCCCGCCCCTGCGGGAGATGTTCACAGACTCACTGGCCAAGGGCACACTGCCACCCACGCTAGCACAGGCCTCAATCTCGCTAATACCCAAGAAAGATAAAGACCCAACGGAATGTGGGTCATACAGACCCTTCTCACTGCTGAACGCAGATGCCAAGATTCTAGCCAAACCGCTAGAAGACTGCGTGCCAGAGGTGGTCGCAGAAGATCAGACGGGTTTTGTCAAAGGTAGAGACAGCTTACCACCAACAGGCGCCTGCTGAACGTGATAATGACCCCCTCCGGGGAGAGAAGACCAGAAGTGATCGTCTCTCTAGATGCAGAAAAGGCCTTCGACAGAGTCGAATGGAAATACCTCATCGAGGTACTGGAGCGGTTCGGGCTTGGAACAGGATTCACTTCCTGGGTAAAACTCCTATACAACGCTCCCATTGTGAGCTTACGGACAAACAACACCAACTCCCGATACTTCCAGATGCACAGGGGCACCAGACAAGGATGCCCACTGTCCACGCTGCTGTTCGCCCTAGTGATTGAGCCACTAGCAATTGCGCTCAGAGCAGCAAAAAGCTGGAGGGGGATCCAAAGGGGCGGTAGAGAGCACAGAGTCTCACTCTATGCAGATGACCTGCTCCTCTACATTTCGGACACACAAAGCAGCATAGACGGAATCATCGCGCTCCTGAAAGAGTTTGGCGCCTTCTCGGGCTACAAACTCAACAAGAGCAAAAGCGAGATCTTCTCGGTACACCCACAAGTAGGTGGGGCAGCCCTAACGGGACTGCCGTTTAAACAAGCCCGACTCAAATTCCGCTACCTGGGGATCCAAATAGCCTACGACTGGAAAGGGATCCACAAATGGAACCTCACCAGTCTGACAGAGGAAGTAAAAAAGGACCTGCAAAGATGGAACACACTCCCACTCTCCCTCGTGGGGAGAGTCCAGACGATCAAAATGAACGTGCTGCCCAGGTACCTCTTCCTATTCAGATCCATCCCGATCTATATCCCCAAGGCCTTTTTCAAAGCACTAGACAAACTAATCATGCCATTCGTATTGGGGGGGGGGGGGGGGGGGAGAGAATGCTAGGATCACAAAGAAGGTCTTACAAAAAACAAAATCCAGGGGAGGGGGTGGCTTGCCCTCCCAAACCTTCAATTCTACCACTGGCCGGCTACAGCCGAGCGAATAAGGGGATGAATCAAGGAGCCAGAAGCCGAGTGGGTGCGCACTGAGGAGGCCTCCTGCAAGGGGACCTCCCTCCAGGCCCTCGCTGCCGCGCACACTCCCATCCCCACCCAAAAAACACTCCAGCAGCCCGGTGGTGATAGCCACCCTCCAGTCCTGGAACCAGCTACGGCAGCAATTTGGCCTGACCAGAATGTCGGATAAAGCTCCCATCTGTAACAACCGTAGGTTCACACTAGTGCTGACCAACGCCACCTTCAAAAGGTGGAGGCAGGACGAGGGGACACTGACAGTCAGGGACCTATACACCGACGGCAGGGTCGCAACACTGGGCGAACTGACGGAGAAATTCCAGCTGACCAGGGGGAACGAGCTAAGGTACCTGCAGCTCAGAAACTTCCTACGAAAGGAGACAAGGACTTACCCACAACCACCACGACAGACATTACTGGAAGAGTTACTGGACGCAAGCATATTAGAGAGAGGAAACTGTAGAGACATGTATGACCGATTGGTAGAAGGGGCCGACACCGCACTGGATGCAACAAGAATGAAGTGGGAGGAGGACCTGGGGATCGAAATAGGGTGGGGACTCTGGAACGAAGCACTGCATAGGGTCAACTCCACCTCCACGTGTGCAAGGCTCAGCCTGACGCAACTAAAGATGGTACATAGAGCCCACTTAACAAGAACCCGTATGAGTCGGTTCTTCCCGGAGGTAAAGGATAGATGTGAGCGGTGCCAAGGAGGCCCAGCCAACCACGCCCATATGTTCTGGTCTTGCCCCAGACTTGCGGGGTACTGGACAGCCTTCTTCGAGGCAATGTCCAAAGTGGTGGGGATGAGGGTGGAGCCATGCCAAAAGGTGGCGGTCTTCGGGGTTTCAGACCAGCCAGATCTATTCCTGGGGAGGAGGGCGGACGCCCTTGCCTTTGCCTCCCTGATCGCCCGCCATAGAATCCTGTTCGGCTGGCGGTCAGCAGCACCACCCAAAGCTGCAGACTGGCTGTCCGACCTCTCGGAATCTCTCCAAATGGAGAAAATCAAATTTGTCATCCGAGGGTCAGACGACGGCTTCCACAGAACGTGGGAGCCACTCACCCGATTGTTCCGGGACTTGTTTGTGGCCAACAAGCAAGGAGAAGAACAGCCAGGAACCAGGGGAAAGCAGCCAAAACATGAGAGGGTGAGATAGACCGGGGGGGGGGGGGGGGGGGGGGGGGGGGGGGAAACAGGTAAATCGAAGAGAAAGGAAAGGCGAACCACAGAGGGAGGAGGGGGGACGGGGACAACAACAACTCACTCTAAGAGGAAGGAAAGGCGAACCACGGGGGGTGGGGGGGGCAGGAGGGAAGAGATAGTGAACAATAGAGGAGAGCCCTGGAGGTAGGCGGGGGGGGGGGGGGAGGAGGGGGAGGAAAGAGATAGGGAACAATAGAGGAGGGCCAGGGCGGGGGGGGGGGGGGGGGGGAGGAGGGGAGGAAAGAGATAGTGAACAATAGAGGAGAGCCCTGGAGGTAGGCGGGGGGGGGGGGGGGAGGAAAGAGATTGGGAACAATAGAGGAGGGCCAGGGAGGTAGGCCGGGGGGTGGGGGGGGGAAGGGAAGAGATGGGGAACAATAGAGGAGGGCCAGGGATGTAGGCCGGGGGGTGGGGGGGGGGGGAAGGGAAGAGATGGGGAACAATAGAGGAGGGCCAGGGATGTAGGCCGGGGGGTGGGGGCGGGGGGGGGAAGGGAAGAGATAGGGAACAATAGAGGAGGGCCAGGGAGGTAGGTTGGGGGGGGGGGGGGGGTGGGCGGCAGGGAAACGTTACCCAACCTAACATCCACAGGGACAGAGAAAAAGGAGAACACAGGTGGAGGACGGGAGGGCCGGCTGAAGCGGCAGCGTGCACGAGAAGACAACGGCGGTGAAATCCGACCGGGAGAAGTGAGGGGCAACTCCGCCACCAGACCCACTCGAGGATTGCCCTCTGGAAGTGTCTCGCCGGCACAAACGGATGCCTACTTACATATATGTACATATACCATATCCTGTGTACATAACGGTGAAATATACTCTGTACAAAAACCCAATAAAAAAACATTTAAAAACAAAAAGAAGAATCCTCACCTCCTTCAAGGAGCATGCCCTGGAGGTGACTTCGGATGGCCAAGGACAGGGTGGCCACCCATGCGGAGGCTGTCATACGCTGCAGAGATGAGGAACCACCAGGCTCCATCCGGAGGACATGTCTAACGTTAGTTGTTATTGCCTTACTGACTGACCCATCCCTCCCACTGACCATGTGGCCATTCTCCCACAGGTCCTCCAGCTGACGGCACAGGGCCATCCCGGGCAGCCCCCTCTCTTGTCTCCGAGAGAACACCTCGGAGGAGAACTCCATGAATGTAACCATTGTAGTCACGACACAGCGGTCATCCCCGCCCTCCATCAGCGCAGATACACACACCTCGGTGGGGCATGTTGGTGGACAGGCGTCTCGAGCACAATCTGGTGAATACCACACTGCTGATGATGCACATCAGGCTGAGGCAGGAACCCCCCAGGCAAGACAGCAGTCGAAGGGCTGCTGCGTCCCAGGACCCAGCTGAGTCCCCCTGTTGCCGCATCTGTGGTACACAGGTACCCGGAGCTGATTGAAACAATAGCGTGCAGCTGGGATGTTCAGAGGGAGATGTCAGCGTCACTCCAGCTGATCCATAGCCAATTGGAGGAGTCCCAGAGGCTTTGGGTGCAGCAGCTGGTGCCGGCAATGCGTGGCACCAACACTGCTAGGGTGGCAACTGCCATGGAAAGCCTGGTGCATGACGTTGGCACCATTTGTTAAGGTGTCCAAGGTGTTGCGCAATCGGTGATGGCCATGGTTGAGGGTCTCTGCAGGATGTCTGACTTGCTGGAAGATGTGTCCCATACCAGGCTGACCTTGATGAGGATCTCCGGGACATATCCCGCTCTCAGATGGGCAGGACCGAGGCACTATGGTGTTTGTCCCAGTCGCAGGTGGGCATTTCCAAGGCGCTGTATAGCCATCAGAGTAGTTAAGTATTATAACCCTTGTCATGTGTTTTTACTTTTAAGTTAATAAATATTCTGTATTAATTGATCACAAAACAATTGGAATTTTCCTCCCTGGTTTGCATACCTTTTCTCACCGTATACCAAATTGAAAATATGCACCACTAAGAACTGGTATTCCAAGTTACCCTTCTGGGTTTTGTGAGACCCAAGTATTTAACATCAGTGGGGTTCTTAACAAAGGGTGGTGGGATGCTAGGCTTGCCAGAGCTTTTGTGCAAAGAAAATGACATAGCTCCTCCCAGTACCCTTTGTAAAGGGGCTAATCACTTAATAAAAGAAAATAAATCAATCTCATCTTCATGGGTTCAGACTCCAGTTCTAGACTGGACCTCCACTCCAGGACCATTGGTGCCTGTATTCCTCTACAATCTATGGCCTAATGCAGAAGATACAAGGAATTCTTAACAGTTAGTGCCCAGGTAAGAGACAGATGGAGGTCCTGGTCCTTACTGAGCTCACACAAACCCTTGTCGAAGACTGGAACCCAGTATATTTAGGTAACAGCAGAATTTGCTACTGCTGCAGCAATATAAGGAATTCTTTGGAAAGGCTGCACCATTTTGGCCATAAAATTAGAACTAAAAAGCACACAGATTATAACAGAATACAATAACAAGAAAGTCCAACCACATAAATCGGTTCCCTTTTCATAACACTGGCTGTGCAAAATGGAACATTTAAAAATTATTTTTGGCATCATCTCTGTTAAGTTCAGTAATTTTTCTGTTTATATAATATGGAGTAAGACATTGATTCTGTACCAGTATGGTTACTCAACTGTGCACAAATAAAATCTTCCCATCATTTACATTGTCCAGGGACATAATGCAGGAGAATTCACCAAGAAGTATTTTGTTCCTGAACACTGAACTGCACAGAGCAGCGGATCACTCACAGTCTTACCTTGAGTTTTAAAGCCTCAACATCGTATGGACTTGGGGTGAAATCTGTGTGGACCCGAGCACGGCCACAGAATGGTCCAAGGTAAGGAGGAGGAAGGTTATCCAGTTGAATGCTGTCCCTGTTACTGAATTCAGAATCTGGTGTGCCAGGGTCTCCACCTGTTTAAGAAGGCTACATTTTAATCACGCGTCAGGACAGCTCAATGCAATGAGAAAGGAAACATGTTATATTATGCACCTATTCACTCTACCGCTTTGTGAAAGTCTCCATAATTGTATGCTATGAGTTTTATTTAATTTAATGTTTTGAGGAAACACATATTGGTTAATGCCTGTCTGCAAGCACAAACCTGTCCCCTTTATCTGCAACTTGAGACCAATTTGTTGGATAGCGTGAGAAATCAAATGCCGAACTAAGATGCTATTTGTCTCTTGAGGATAAGGAAATTATCACAAAACATATATTGGCCTGGATTTCGACAGTGAACTGCCAATGTGTGACCATCTTCCCCCTCTAAAGCTGACTGAAATCTCAGGATTTTGTGCAAGCACAGACAGCAGGGAAATGTTGATATTGCAGCCTGTCACTCACTGCGCTGGCCCAAACTTAAACCCACCCTTGCAGATCCAGCAATCATTGAAATGAGTTCATGTGATGAGAACTTCCTCGCACAACACTTTTCGAAACGCCATAAACAATTAAACCTTGTTCATTGAGATGTACCGGGAATTTTAATGATGATCTGGATAATAACTATATCTGAACAACAGATCAGGCTCTCAAAAAATAATGTAATATTTGTCGAGTGCTTTTAAAGCAAATTAAGCAAATTATTCTTAGAAGTTTCTTTTCACAATATTTCAACTTCCCTCTTCACCGTAGCAGTATGTCCCAAATTTATTTTTCAGCATTTAAAATTATTTAACGGTGACTTGATTTTTGTGTTTTTCATTTCCTTTTCGACATTGAGAATTATTTAATGTGATTGGCTGTTTTGGCAACACGATGACATCACTGCAGCTCCACGCTGGGAATCCCCACTTAAGAACGCTACAATCTGCTGCAGATACTAATGGTAGATTCTTACTGAAGTGTGTTCAAGCTGGACATGGTTTCAAAGGTGACACTTTTTACAGCTAAATTTCATTAAGGAATTTGATTATGGTGAAGGAAGAGTGCCTACTGCTGCTCCCCATTCTCTCAGCTGCTTTCACATGGCCACAGAGCCAAGGAGGATCCAAGACCCCTGAGGAGCTTGGCAGCTTCGGTGGATGGCCGGATAAAGATCTTTCTCTGATTCCACACTTTACTGCAATTTACCATAGGCTTGTTACACATGGCAGTGATATAATTGAGAGAAGGAGAGAGGTAGGCCCCTCAAACTACCTAAGCTAGTTAGGGGGATTGTGCCCATGCTGTTGATGTTACTCTGCTTCACATTCTTAGCAAGCTGAGCTATCTGGTCACCATACAATCTGCTACATGACAAAAGAAAGTGAAGTTCTCACTACAGAGATCTGCTGCTGGTAGATTTCCTCCATTTAGATGGTGAGAATCGTGAGAAGTCATTCTGCCTTTGGCAATGTGAAAGACACCTTAACAAAGCCTTTTATTAAATAAATTAGCTGCCTGTCCCCTTGGATTGGGGTACCTATCCACTTCCGGTCTCTCCATCGGTAAAATGCACCTATGTCAGGGAGCCAATCTGACTTGGTTCCCCACAATTTTACTGGACCCAGGGCATTCCAGTCCACCTCATGGAGGCCAATAAAATTCAACCCAATGTCTTTAAACAGCAGATATGATGAGAAATCAACATGATTACATATTGGGAGGCACGGTAGCCCAGTGGTTAACACTATTGCTTCACAGCGCTAGGGACCTGGGTTCGATTCCCGACTTGGGTCACTGTCTGTGCAGAGTCTGCACGTTCTCCCTGTGTCTGCGTGGGTTTTCTCCGGATGCTCCGGTTTCCTCCCACAGTACAAAGATGTGCAGGTTAGGTGGATTGGCCATGCTAAATTGCTCTTCGTGCCCAAAAAGCTCAGGTGGGGTTACGGAGATGGGGTGGAAGTGTGGGCATAACTAGGGTGTTCTTACTGAGGACCGGTGCCGACTCAATGGGCCGAAAGGCTTCCTTCGCCACTGTATTCTATGATTTTTGTTTCCTTGGATAGAGACACAACCCTCATCAATCCTTTCAATCGCAACTGTCCACAAATTGCTGGGGATGACTCGTGACCATTATAGACCTTATCTTTTGCACACTATCCCTAATGACTCATTGTGCCATGACAAGTGTTATTGTGAACAAGAACCCAAAGCAGTACTTCCAAAACAACAGGTGCCAACATGTTCACCATCCTGGCCTGTCGTCTCACTTCTCATCGATGTGTTTTGGTGTAATATGATCACATCTTGCTGAGGCCATTTGCCTGACATGATAGATTTCTTTGAGATTCAATCGCATTCAAGATACACTGAATAGAAAAGAGAGCATAGAGATATCTCCATTTCAAATGGATTTTAAATCTGTCATACAAATGGCAAGGATGAATTAAGATAGGGATTGCAGTCATAATTTGATTCTGAGCCTTAATCATCAACGTATAAATATTTGCATCCACTTTTAAATTTTAACGTTGGATAAAATGAAGGTGAAAAATTTCTAAACACCAAATTGCAACAATAATTGGGTTTTTTTGGCGGATATTTGCTTAAGTTAGTTCAGAGGATTTTCAATATGACGTCCATTATGAAGCAGCAATCCAAAATGATTTAGAAGGGACATAAGTTTTTTATCAGCTCACTTTTCTGCTTCAGTTTGTGGTCTGTTGTTACTTACTGCTTGAAGCCTGTCTGCTGAGTGGACTGTTGAGATTCTCTTCTGATTCGCTGGGTGAATATGAGGCACAATCCCCGAGTCGCAAATACATAAGGTCATCAGGTGTCATTGGAGACATGGGGCTCTCTTCTCCACTTTCGATCTGAGGGAGGAAACATGGAAACGGATTGACATATGAAGCACGTCCTCTATTTGACTACCTTTTGAAAGGTGCTGCTGATCTGTTTTCTCTCATGATTAGACTTGCATCCCCTCCCCCCATTGTTGTCCAGCTGTAGTTGCCACTTAATTTAGTTTACGTTAATGATTTTACCTCCACACATTGTCCTGAACTCCATTCCAATTGTTGGTCACCCATTGAATGCAGAAGTTTCTGACAGACTTGCGTTTTCCTTTAAGTGGCTTGATTCAGTTCCCCCATCAAACCTCACTTGAAGTGCTACTACAGAGAAATTCCAGTAATAAGCTGTCCAAATTTATTATTGGTTCAGTTTGCTGCTCTTGGGAGGGATCAAGACTACACAAGCGGATCAATGATAATATTATGTGTCAGTGTTAAATTTAATCAATTCTAAGTGGAATGTATCTTTGTAATGTGCTGGGTGAGATTAGTTCTATATCAGATTACATAAGGCCAGTTGTGGGCCATGTATTAAATATCGTAGATCGCAGCATATAAATTGATACCTAAAACCAAAATGCACCATGAGAACAGGGACCAGCCACTGGCCTGATCTGGCGAAGCATGAATCAGAAATAATCCTTGAAGATAGACAGAATTATTCGGCGGGATTTACCAACCACCCTGCTGCATGTTTACTGACCCTGCCGTTTTCACAGAATTTCCCAGTGGCAGCACCCCTCATCTTCAGTCCCCATGCATCAGGGGCTGGAATTTCCCGCCAGCCCCAACAGCTGGTAAATCCCGCCCAATATGTTGTCACCAAAAATGCATACATACGAACATGCATAAGAATTAGGAGCAGAGGGCAGCACGGTGGCACAGTGGTTAGCACTGCTCACTCACGGCGTCAAGGTCCCAGTTTCGATCACGGATCTGGACCACTGTCCGTGTGGAGTTTGCACATTCTCCCGGTGTTTGCGTGGATTTCGCCCCCACAACCCAAAGATGTGCAGGCTAGGTAGAATGGGCACATTAAATTGCCCCTTAATTGGAAAAAATGAATTGGGTACTCTAAATTAAAAAAAAACAGAATTAGGAGCACGGGTAGACCTTTCGGTCCCTAGAGACTGCTTCGCCATTCAAAAAGATCATGGCTGATCTGATTGTAAAGACAAACCAAAGAACAGAGCTTATTATTGTTGGGCATGTTCAGCCCCTATATAACTCTGTGAGCAAGCGATGCCTTCAAAGAAATAATACCCACATTGCATTTATATCAAGGTGTAACATTCAGTATAGGAGGTGTTTAACCTCGGTATGTGTGCCTCAGTGAGCTATTCATGGATCATGTTTGCACCGAATGGAACAGGTGGATGATTAATGGAGAAAAGTCTTTTACAAAGAGTGAAACATACACGCGCTACCCTGTGTAGTTTTGTAATCAAATTGTTGGATGCTATTAATGCACAAATTGTCAACAGATCAATCAGAAAATGTGGATTATACGATTCAATAGATGAAGAGGAATATGATTTGTGGAGTGATGAATCTAAAACTGAAAACGCTAAATCTAATCCAGAGTGGGATCCGTACAATGGTGCTGTAGCCAAAGTGACTCCAAATGAACTTGATAAACTCTTTATGTTGGATGTCGAACACAATGAGCCAAAGCTTCTGGTGATGATTTTGTGCCTGTGTCTGCTGTCAGTGAGAATGACGAGGTGGGCGCAAAATCTCACCAGAATCGGTAACTTGATTCTCGCCGACAAGATATTGTTACCTGATTTTCCTCACCCTTCGCCAGGACGTAACAAGGTTCACGCCCACAAAGGACAGGAACCTCATTTTAATGATTTTATGTACATTTTAATATAATTAGCAACCTGATCCCCCTTATTCAATATTCAAACCTTGCCAACACTATGTAACGTTGGTGCGGTTTACAACAGCTATTTAAAAATGTGAATTGGTTGAGGGGATCCCTGCCCCCCTGGGGGCACAAAGGTAATTATAACTGGCCCGGGGCAGAACACATGCCCAGGCAGTGCACTGGCTCTGGCCCTTGGCATAGGATGGCACTGACAGGTTGGCACTGCCAAGGCGTGCAGCCTCTGGGGAGCCCATTGGGGTGGGGATCACATTATGTTTGTTGGGGGGCGGGGGGGGGGGGGGGGGGGGCTGGTGATCCCAAATGCTGATGCTGTGGTAGGAGGCCGGGCGATGGGAAGAGCTCTGATGCTGTGGTGGGGGAGCCCCCGTTGCTTGTGGGGGGAGGGGCATGTCCGTGGAGTAGGGTGTTTTCTTTCTGTGCTAATCAGGGCGCCATTTTTAAATGACACCCAGATCTCTGTGGAGCCAGCTCTGTTTGATCCTGTCCTGCCACAGTGACTCCGTAAACCATGCTCATTGATTTTTTTTTCCGAGAGGCTCATCATCTGGACTAAAAGCTGGGCTGTGCAGCTGGAGAGCTACATGCCGGGTTTCTGTCAGAACCTGACACTCGTAGGAAAATTCCACCATTTGTTTCCAGAGTGAAAGAGACTGGACATATGGCTGAAGATGTGTGTAAGGACCCTGCAGAGGTATTGACGCACTGACCTGTATGGGAATTGCCTGGGGAATTTAACCATCTGATGAGCAATTCTCTTGCTCTCTAAACTACAGTTGGAGACTTGGGACAGTTCTGCAGTACCTACGTGAATAGTCACCCAGGAAATGTTAGGCAGATTAAAACATAGTCTGATACCTGGGTAACTCTACAAGTAAACACACTCCCCCACCCAATTTGCCAATGATATCAACACACACTCAGCGATATATTTGTCTTTTTGAAAATTAATACTTACGAATATTATCACTTGTTTGAAATTCTGGTGTCCACATCCTTAAACACCTTACTCACTAGTTTAAAATAAATTTGTTGATACCTCCATTAATTTAAAGGCAATAAGATCTTGTTGGACACAAACTATTTGAGATATGGACAATGCCATGCCATGAATTCTTTCCTACGTTTCGCAATTTCCTTAATTTTAATGGAAGTTGTTACATTGTTGTATTGGTCTCAGCGTATGTCGCTCCCTAAGGGGGTTTAACTGACTGTGATGCGAAAGGTCTTGGGTTCATATCTTGGATGAGTTTGCTTGTGTTGCTATTTTGACGTGCACGGACATGATCGGCCAAATGGCATCCTCCTGTATCGTAAATGTTTGATAATCCCAACCCAGAAGCTGCACTGTGCTGGTAATGTGGAAACCTGAAATGTTTCTTACCTTTTCTTCTGCCAAAGCTTTCACCATCATTCGACCTGTCTTCCTATTCATAGTACGTGAAATAACAGCTCGCCACTTCTTTCCGAGTCTGCTTCCAGATTTGGCGGCCTCGTCTATGCTCGCCTCCTTAGCAGCAGCCATCCCTGCCTGGAAGTAGAATCAATGCCTCGTCAACGCATATTCTTATATTGTGAATAAATATATTACTGCTTTTTTATTTATTTATTTATTTCCCATGCCTAGTGGCACATGGAATCAGACCAAAGCACATATATGTGTCCATTTCCATGGCTAGTTTTTCTTGGTCTGCCACCGGCAGTTCGAGCTTGAGGGGTGCCACTCTGCATCAAGCATGGCTGACCAGGAGACTCTTCCACTCTCACTGCCTGCCATAGGTGTACTGAAAGGATTTACCTGTTTCTGTATCTTATAAACACATCATCCGTGGCGTCAAGTCTTGAAGTGGGATTCAACCCCAGAGTTTCTGACTCAGAGGCAGGGACACTACCCACCCCCTCACAAGACCTCCAGACATTACTACCATTGTATGAAGTTATTTAGTCCACATATCTAATGAGGAATTAACCTCTTCATTTTTAAATAGGTGATTATTCTTTTCAAAGGGTGGGTAAGGGTATTTCATGTAAATGTTTTAACGTCATGACTAATAGCACAATACAATTTGCATCCACAATATTTTCATTCGTAACCGTATTTAGTATCATATGGTGGTTCACATCTGTAACATTACAGAAACTCACTTGCAACATTTACCTTGTTATGAAAATATTATTCAGATAGTGCTATCAATCAGTATATTGCTACTCAACTGACGTTGGGTTCTGAGGGGACTTGACAGGATCGATGCTGAGATAATGGGTGTGATCGAACGACCACGTTGTGCCGGAAAGGCATGGTGCCGTAATGCAACTTCCTGAGGCTTTGAATCATAAAATCACAGAATTTAAAGTGCAGAAGGAGGCCATTCAGCTCATTGACTCTGCACCAGTCCTTGGAAAGAGCACCCTACTTAAGTCCACATCTCCACCCTATCCCCGTGACCACACCTAACCCTTTGGACACCAGGGGGCAATATATCATGGCCAATCCACCTAACCTGCACATCTTTGGACTGAGAGAGGAAACCGGAGCACCCGAGGAAAATAGTGACCCAAGCCGGGAATCGAACCCTAGTCCCTGGTGCTGTGAGGCAGCAGAACTAACCACTGTGCCACCGTGCCACTTTGGAATCTATCACTCTTGCCACGGAGACCTCTGGTGAGCACCGTTCAGTACTGGTCTCCACAACGGGGACCAGATGGAATGGCATTCGTGGGGGTCTCCCAGGGGATTGGAGGCCCCCGGGTGCTTGCCGTCTTGGCAGGGTGGTTCCCTGACACTGCTGTTGCCACCTGGGCACCCTGGCACTGCCAGCCTGGCACCCTGGCAGTGCCACCTATACTGATGGCTGTGCTGAAAGATTGCTGCTATTGGTACACTCCAGGCAGTTAGGACCAGAAGAAGTTCTGGAGCTGTTTCGTGCAACTGTTGGATGGCAATTTGGATCCTGTGTGATTTGCAGGTCACGGGGAAGCCCTGGGAACTTTTGTGCAGTTTGGGCCCAGGGAAAGTCCTGGAGAGCTGAGAGAGGAAGGTTGCTGCTCCCATGCTGGAGACCGTTGGGGCTCCGAGAAGACCTGGAAGCCATTTTTTAGCTTGGTGCAACTGGGAGACTGGAGATCGCAGAAACCCAGGGGCAGTGCCAGCTTAGTGAAGCTAGCAGTCTGTGGAAGAGCTGAAATTGTGTTGGTATTTAGAAGGGGAGTGCAGCCTTATAAATCCCGTGGAACACAGTCTCACAAGGAGACAGCCATTGGGGGATGAGCAGGCGTTCAGAAGGTCTTGAGTCGGAGCAGCTTTTGCGGGGATTCAAAGGCCAGGGACGTGATTCTCCCCCAAAATTTCTACGTTTGTTTGTGGCCGCTTTTTCAGGCTGGCGAGTTCCCCACCATTATTCAATGACACTCCTAGTGAGTATCTCATCACTTTAGCCCACACTTAGAATTTTCTTTAGCACTGGGGAGCTGAACTCCAAGATGGGGCCACCATTTTGAAAGGGTGCCCTGATCTGTAAGTGAACTTGTGGGTCCCCCACACCCTCCACCCATGGACAATGTCACCCCCCACACACATGGACTCTACCTCACAACCCCCAAGTGAGGACACCCCACTATGGGGTCCCTACCCGCCCCCCCCCCCCTCCAGCTCCCTTCCAGCACCCCCTCCCTTCAAACTCCCCCTCTACCCTCCTTTCATGGGCACTTCAAATCACGTCCCTAGCCCACTGCAAATTCTGTCCTCCTGTCAAGAAATGTCAAAGCTTACCAAATGGGGCCTATATGAGAAGAGATGTTCCTCTGGCTATCATGAAGCAGCCTACACAAAATCACCCTGACGCCACCTCCCTATCTGCTCATGAAACCCACATTACCTGACTACCAGACTGGCATCCTCTGGGAAATCTGATCTCCGCAGGCCCAAAGCCAGTGAGCCGTGCTCTGGATGCCTCTTTCAGATGGGCAGCTGCCTGTTTGAAGACTTACCATGAAAATAAGCGATGGCTTCCACTTCACCTTTCAAGCATGTGGCCCACATGGCTCCCTGGCTTCTTGCCTGGGAGTAAAGCTCCCCCTAAAATCTCTCGGGTGTTCAGTAATCTCCCTTAAACTGTGACTTGTCTTACTTGTTTGTTATTCTGTTTACTTACATTGTAAACAACAAGCTCAACTAATTGAGCCCCATGCTAATTGCCCTTGAAACAATACCCCGCCCCCACCCCTCTCACCCCAACAGTTTATGCGTGGGATTAGTGATTTATTCTCATCTTTGATGTGTTGGGTGTTCTGGATCGCATACAGGTCACCAACACTTGAAGTAGTGCAACACTATTTCATTAAAAGGTTAACTATTTAAACATACTTGAACTGTGGGTAAATACGATATCAGCTTTAACTAAAGACCTTTGCCTTGTCCTAACCAGTTGATGCACTCAGCACATGGTGAATGTCTGTGTTGCAGGCTGTGAGCTCTGTGCTCCTAGCTAGCTGCTACTCGAATGAGCGGGAACTCTGATGTCCCCTGTCTTTATAGTGCGTGTGCTCTCACTGGTGATTGGCTGCAGTGTTGTGTATGTTGATTGGTCCCACTGTGTGTCCATCAGTGTGTGTCTGCACCATGATATACTGGTGTATATTATGACAATCTTCAGAAGGCTTTGGGGTAGAGAGAGTGACATCCTGGATCACATGCTGTGAGCACTTGTTCACTGGCCAAACAGGTGGTCTGCTCCCAGTATTTCTACCAGTATCACGAAAGCTCGCTGCTTGGCGATTGCAAGAATGACACACTGTTACTGGCCCCTATGTGACCTGAGGTGCAACCTATCTTCCCTTAGGAGGGTTTCTGTGTCATAGAAAATATAGGAAAAATACCAGATTTAAAAAATGAGGTAGAAGAAAGACCAGTGTAAGTGGCCGAGTAGAACGTTCCTTCTGTTTCGTCAAACTCCAATCTCTTATTCAGCGAAAATCATGTAACAGAATTATTCAACAAACTTACATTTTCATTAAAATTGACTTCTTGCTCAGTAACCAATGGCGATGATGGAGGCTTTGAGCGTTCAAAGTGTTTGAAGCTGCTTGATCTTTGCAGAGAGAGCTGGTGAGAAAAATTATAAACTTTAAAGAAACAGTGACTTTTTTGCCTTTAATTAAATAAACGTATCATCGATAAATTTTCCACAGCTAAGTATGGATACACATTTAAATGTTTGAGGGAATTAAGGCTTAGATTTTCCTCTCCATTGAGTTTAATGTTAAAATTGCCACAGCCCTACACTTCTGACAGCTTGATTATTTTCATCCCCTCCCCTTACTGCACCCCAACCTGAGAACCTGCACCTACCTGTCCTCAACCCATCGGAAATGTGATCTAATCTTTGAAATTCCTCCCTCACCCCACCCCAGAGAGAGCTTGTGGTACATAAAAGGAGTGAAAGCTAAGGGGTTGGATTCTCTGCCCCGCCAAGCCACATTTTTGCCTCAACCCGCCATTGGGATTCTCCGTTATGTCAGCCAGTCAATGGGTTTCCCATTGTGGCGCAGCCCCATGCCGTCGGGAAACCCCCGGGCATCGGCAAAACGGATAATCCTGCCGGCGGAGAATCCCGCCCATCTAAGCGCAGGCTTGGAGGGCTGACGGGCCCGTTCCTGTGCTGTATTCTTTGTTCTTTGCTCTATGTGGAGTGAGAAGAAACAGCAAACTTTTTTCGGCCAGACCGGTGTCTTGTACACCAAAATGTTGAAGTGGAGTTGAAGTGTCTGGAAGACCTAGGGGTAATTACTGCAGCACAGTTTTCAGAATGGGCAGCACCGATTATCCCACCGTTGAAGCAAGAACGCACAGTCCAAATCTGTGATGATTACAAGATGACTTTGAACAGGGCTGCTAAAATAGATAACTCTCCCATTCTCAGGATAGAGGACTTATACACCAAATTGGCAGGAGGCCTCAAGTGCACCAAATTGGAATTAAGCCGTGCGCACCAGCAGCTTGAGCTGGAAGATGAGTCGAGAAGGTTTGTCACCATAAATATCCAGAAAGGCAATATATTCCAAAATATGAGGTTGCCTTTTGGTATTTCATTTGCCTGCATTATATTTCAGCGCACAAAGGAGAGTCTATTGCAGGGGATCCCAAAAGTTGTCATTCACCTAGACAACGTCCCAGTGATGGGGCCAACACCAGAGGAGCATAGAGCCAATTCTGAATGAGTCCTCAGGAGGATTAAAGAAGTTTATCTATGTCTAAAACACAAAGAGTGCATGTTTCAGGCTGATGAGGTCACATATTTAGGTTTCAGAGCTGATGCTAAGGAATTGCATCCGAAGATAATATAAAGGCAATGAAAGAGATACTTGAACCAAGAAATATGTGGGAATTGAAGTCCTTTTTAGAGATTGTCAATTATGGCCATTTTTAACCCAACCTATCGACCATTTTGCCTATCCTGCATCAACAGCTGAAGAAGCACCAACATTGGAAGTGGGAAGATTCCCAGAAGAAATCGTTTGACCAGGTCAAACAGTCCCTGCATTCATCGGCTTTACTTGCCCACTTTAACCCAGACATGCCCATAATAGTCACGTGCGAAGCACCACCTTATGGCATTGGTGTGGTACTCTCATACAAGATGGAAGATGGTGTGGAAAGACCATTCGCCTTTGCATCCAGAACATTATGGAATTCTGAAATGAAATATTCCCAGATGTGCAAATAAAGTCTGGCACTTACTTATGCTGTGAAAAAAATTTCATCGATATGTTTATGGCCAACACTTCACCATCATCGTGGACCATAAATTATTACTTGCCATTGTTCGTGAAGATAAACTGGTCCCACCAATAGCGTCGGCCAAAGTGCAAATATGGGCATTATTGTTGGCCGTGCATTCTTATATCTTTCAGCATAGACTGGGTACCCAGATATAAAATGCTGATGCTTTGAGTAGGCATCTACTTCCACAGACGATATCTGAGTTCCCACTCTACAGGAGATCATCCTGGCTCTCTATTTTCTCGACACTCTACCTATTTTGTCCACCTAAATCAAAACTTGGACGAACAGAGACCCGGTGTGGTCAAGGGTAAAAAGGATAGTTCTCACTGGCCAGATTTTGGGAAGTCAGAACAAATCAGGCCCTATATGCAATGTAGGAATGAAATCACTTGTGAGGACAGAGCTCTCCTGTGGAGTTGCAGAGTGATAGTGCCACCCCCAGGACAATAACCCCTTCTCTAAGAGGGTGGTGACAGTCTGGAACGCACTTCCTGGGAGGGGGTAGAGGCGGGTTGTCTCACATCCTTTAAAAAGTACCTGGATGAGCACTTGGCACGTCATAACATTCAAGGTTATGGGCCAAGTGCTGGCAAATGGGATTAGGATTAGCAGATCAGTTGCCTTTCAGGCGGTGGTGCAGACTCGATGGGCCGAAGGGCCTTTTCTGCACTGTATTTTTCTGTGGTTATGTGATAACAAGTGTTACACAGCGGGGATCCTGGCCAGTCCAAGATGAAGATGCTGGCCAAGAGTTACATTTCGTGGTCAGGAATCGACGAGTAGATCAAAAGTAGTCAACCATTGTGAATATCGTCAAACTCCGAAAACCCTTCCATTTGTAGCTAGATTGCACACTTGTGAGTGGCTGGGGCAACAGTGGATGAGGCTCCACATTCATGTTTTGGAAATTATGTTTTTAATCATTGTAGACACCCATTCAAAATTGTTGGATGTCCAGCGCATGTTTTCGACAACTGCGGCAACCACCATTGACAGGCTGTGCCAAATCTTTGCCATACATGACCTGCCAGAGGTGATAGGCTCAGACAATGGCACTGCTTTCACAACTGCAGAGTTTCAACTCTTCATTAAGTCCAGTGGGATCCAATATGTACATAACGGCCCCCTACCACCCCGCTTCAAACGGGTTGGCTGAAAGAGCAGTCCAAACTTAAGCGTCAATGAAAAAATTATTGAACCGGCCCCTGCTGCTTTGTGCACAACACATTCCCGTGTACTACCACTGGGGTTACCTCAGCTGAGTTGTTAATGAGCAGGTGCCTCAGGACCCACCTTGACCTTTTTCCAAATTTGTCTGGGAGGGTGGAGACTAAGCAAGCCTCACAGATAGGCTATTACGATGCAGTCAAGGGGGAACAGGTAGTTTGAAACTGAAGATTTAGTTTACGTGCGGAAATTTGGAGGAGGACCAGAGTGGATACCTGGGAGGGTTGTTGCCGGGACTGGGCCAGTGTCTTATGTTATCGACCTACAGGGCCAAGAAGCAAGAAAACATATAGATCTTTTGAGAAGATGAAAATCTGTCATCCCCGCAACTAGGCGTGCAGACCCAGGCCAAGTTACAAGTGTACCACTTTCAGAGTCGGTGGTGTTAGAACTGAGACCTTCTCAAGGGGATTCGCATGTGGCTGCAGAAGGAGTTGAAGAGATAGTCAGTAATGCCCTTCTTTGGAACCTACAAATTTGCCTTCCTCTACTTTGGACTCAGATGCTTCCAGTTTGGAGAAGCCAGTTGCCAAGTTGAGGCGCTTGGCGAGAGTTAGAAAGTCACCTGATAGACTTACCTTATGAGCTTTCCTTTGAGCTCTCTTACTGCAACCCTCTTTAACTGTATATAATTGTAAATAAGAGTTTTTCTGTTTTTGTATTTCAGGGATTTGTAATGGAACTTAAGCGGGGCGGAATGTGCTAGCGTGGCCTCTTTAAGGGGCTATCCTTCGCAGGGCATGTGACCCGCCCGGAACCTATAGGGATGGAGCAAGCGAATCTTGGCATATCAGGTGGCTGTTGGGAGTATCCTCAAAATAAGCTTGGGAGTTGAGGGAACTATATCTGTGTTGGAGTTGTACTGTTCTGTACATAACGATGAGTCCGAATAACGATGATCTCGAATAACGATGAGTCCGAATACAGGAGGGAGATGGAGAACCTAGTGGAGTGGTGTAGCGACAACAATCTCTCCCTCAATGCCAGCAAAACTAAAGAGCTGGTAATTGACTTCAGGAAGCAAAGTACCGTACACACCCCTGTCAGCATCAACGGGGCCGAGGTGGAGATGGTTAGCAGTTTCAAATTCCTAGGGGTGCACATCTCCAAAAATCTGTCCTGGTCCACCCACATCGACGCTACCACCAAGAAAGCACAACAGCACCTATACTTCCTCAGGAAACTAAGGAAATTCGGCATGTCCACATTGACTCTTACCAACTTTTACAGATGCACCATAGAAAGCATCCTATCGGGCTGCATCACAGCCTGGTATGGCAACTGCTCGGCCCAGGACCGCAAGAAACTTCAGAGTCGTGAACACAGCCCAGTCCATCACACGAACCTGCCTCCCATCCATTGACTCCATCTACACCTCCCGCTGCCTGGGAAAGTGGGCAGCAGAATTAAAGACTCCTCCCATCCGGCTTACTCACTCTTCCAACTTCTTCCATCGGGCAGGAGATACAGAAATCTGAGAACACGCACGAACAGACTCAAAAACAGCTTCTTCCCCACTGTCACCAGACTCCTAAATGACCCTCTTATGGACTGATTTCATTAACAATACACACCCTGTATGCTTCATCCGATGCCAGTGCTTTTGTAGTTACATTGTATATGTTGTGTTGCCCTATTATGTATTTTCTTTTATTCCCTTTTCTTCTCATGTACTTAATGAATTGTTGAGCTGCACGCAGAAAAATACTTTTCACTGTACCTCGGTACACGTTACAATAAACAAATCCAATCCAATCCAATAAAGTTCTTCTTTTGTTGAATAAATCTCCGCTTTGATTTAACTCTCTTGTCACTTTGCCTCACACTAACAGAGCAGATATGTGTTCATAAACAAAGAGCCTGGTTCAGTCTCAGACAGTTGCCAGGACGCAAGCTGGAGGTGGTTATAAGAACTGAAGCCTTTGGTTTCAGTCTTCTATTTATTTAGTTGGGGGAATTTCTACTTATTCAGCACAGGACGACAGACAAACCTTCTGACAATTTAGTGACAGTGGAGGGGGTCTAGAGAGGTAATAGGTGAGGTAGGGCTGGGTGTCGGAGTATACATGTGACACTGACTATCTTCCAATGATGTTGTTAAGGGGAGTATGTAAACAAGAAATAGAACGGGGGGCATGGATCGATCCTTGCAGTACAGCAGAGAAAATCTCTGGGAGTGGGAATCTATTGCATGTCATACTCTGGGATTGATTAGATAGATAAAAATGGAACCATGCGAGTGCATGGTTGCACAATGCTGGTGAAGTGTTCGAAGAGGATGGTGTGGTCAACCATGTCAAAGGCTCCAGATAGATCCAGGAGGAGGAGAAGGGATAGTTTACCTCTATCACAGTCACATAGGATGTCATTTGTGACTTTGATAAGGGCCATTTCGGTACAGAAACCTGATCGGGAGGGTTCAAAAATGGAGTTCCAGGAAAGGTGGACAGCAATTTGGAAGGTGACAACGTGTTTAAACATGAAGAGGAAAGGGAAGTTGGAGGAGTGGTAATTTGCAAGGACTGAAAGAACAGGAGGGAGGTGCGAGAGAAACTAGATTAAACATGCGTGTCCGATCTAGGACAGGAATGAACCTCCGTGGATGTTTGACCGAATGGACTAAGTGAATATACGGAACCATCACAGGTAGTTATTTGGATGGTCTCCGTCTTGGTGATAAATAATTCCATGAGTTCCTCACATATAATGTTGGATGTGAGGGTGGAAGAGATGGGGGTAAAGAGGTTTAAGAAGATGGTTTATAGGTTTACAACTTAGGCTTATCTTTTAATTTCAGGATGAGAATAATAATAAGCAGTTTAAGCTGATGATAGAAGTAGTGTTTTTTGAGGCAGTAGATGGCTAAACCAGGCTATTCAAGCTTGCGTCCCTAGGATGTAAGAGAGCAGAGGTGATAACTGCACTGTGGTAACTGGCTTTATCATAGACATAGAATCCTTACAGTGCATAAGCAGGCCATTCGGCCCATTGAGTCTGCCCCGCTCCTCCGAAAGAGCACTCAACCTCGGCCCACTCCCCAACCTATCCCCACGCATTAATCATGGCCAAACAACCTAATTTGTACATCTTTGGACTGCAGGTGTATGGGAGCACCAGGAGGAAACCCACACAGACACTGGGAGAAAGTGCAAACTCTAAACAGTCACCCGAGGCCAGAATTGAACCTGGATCCCTGGCGCTTTGAGGCAGCAGTGAAAACCCTGTGTCACTGTGCTGCCCAACAAAGGGGGGTGGCCATGAATATGGGTTGGGGACAATAAATGAAATGGGAGAAAATGTTTATGATGCTAGGGTAGTTGGTAGAGAACACATTTTTTTAATGAGACGTGTGAGTGATAGAACTTGAATGGGGTCAGATCCCATTTGGAGTTTTGTGAGCAGTTTTGGGCCCCATATCTAAGAAAGTGTGTGCTGGCCTTGGAAAGGGTCCAGAGGAGGTTCACAAAAATGACTCTTGGAATGAAGAGTTTGTCGTATGAGGAATGATTGAGGAGCCTGGGCTGGTTGGAGTTTAGAAGGATGAGGGGAGATCTTATTGAAACTTACAGGATACTGCGATGCCTGGATAGAGTGGACGTGGAGAGAATGTTTCCACTTGTAGGAAAAACTAGAACCAGAGGGCACGGCCTCAGACTAAAGGGACGATCCTTTAAAACAGAGATGAGGAGGAATTTCTTCAGCCAGAGGGTGGTGAATCTGTGGAACTCTTTGCCGCAGAAGGCTGTGGAGGCCAAATCACTGTGTGTCTTTAAGGCAGAGATAGATAGGTTCTTGATTAATAAGGGGATCAGGGGTTATGGGGAAAAGGCAGGAGAATGGGGTTGAGAAAAATATCAGCCATGATTGAATGCGGACTCAATGGGCGACTGGCCTAACTCTGTTCCTATGTCTCATGGTCTTATAACAAGGTGGTATTTATGACCCTCTGAAGAAAAAAATTATATTCATCTCTGTACTAAATGGGAGACCCCTTATTTTTAAACTGTGTCCCCTAGTTCTCATCCCTCCCACAATGGGAAACTTTCAGCAACCTCTCTATCACGTCCCCTAAGGATATTTCAATAAAGTTGCCTCTCAATCTTCTAAACTTCAAGGGGTACAGGCTCAGCCTACTCAACCTTTTCTTGTAAGATACACCCACACCCCCGACCCCCCCAATTTCAGAAATCAGTCGAGTGAACCTACTCTGAACTGCTCCTAATGCATTTGTATCCTTCTTAAATAAGGAGACCAAAACTGTATGTGGTATTCCAGATATGGTCTCAACTGTAGCAATGCATCTCTACCTTTATACTCCATTCCAATAAACGACAATATTTAATTTGCCTTCCTAATCACTTTCTGTACCTGTATGCTGACTTTTCCAAATTCATGTATCACGACAACCAGATCCCTCTGTAAGTCAAAGGTCTGCAATCTTTCTCTATTTAACTAATATGTTGCTTTTCTATTCTTCCTGTCAAAGTGAACAAGTTCTACATTTTTCCACATCATCCCCCATCTGTCAATTTTTTGCCTGCTCACTTTTTTTTAAATTTAGTGTACCAAATTCATTTTCTTTCCAATTAAGGGGCAATTTAGCATGGCCAATCCACCTAGCCTGCACATTTTTGTGTTGTGGGGGCGAAACCCACGCAAACACGGGGAGAATGTGCAAACTCCACACGGACAGTGACCCAAAGCCGGGATCGAACCTAGGACCTCGGCGTCGTGAGGCTGCAAGGCTAACCCACTGCACCACCGTGCTGCCCTTTTGCCTGCTCACTTAACCAATCTGTGTTCTTTTGCAGACTCCTTGGCTGGAATTCGCCGACCGTTGCGATTCACGTTTCCTACCAACAGCCCATGGGTTTCCCGGCAGCGTGGGGTGATTTCAATGGGAATTCTCATTGACAAACAGCAGGAAGAGAGATTCCCATCACTAGCGAATGGCACACCGCCGAGAAACAGGTGGCTGGGGAACCGGAGAATCCAGACCCTTATGTCCTCTTCACAACTTACTTTCCTATCTATCTTTCTGTCATAAGGAAATTCAGCAATCCTACATTTGGTCCCAATAATCCAAGTTGCTGAATTATGTTGTAAATAGTTGAGACCCCAGTACTGATTTTCACGGCACTCCACTTGTCACATCCTACGGTACGGGGAGGCAAGGTAGCACAGTGGTTAGCACTGTTGCTTCACAGCACCAGGGACCCAGATTCCATTCCCAACTTGGGTCACGGTCTGTGCGGAGTCTGCACAGTGACACTCGAACAGGCGCTGGAGTGTGGCGACCAGGGAATTTTCATAGTAACTTCATTGCAGTGTTAATGTAAGCTTACTTGTGACACTAATAAAGATTATTATTGTCAATCTAAAAGATACATTCTCCCTACTCTCTGATTCCTGTTAGCTAACCAGACCTCTATCCATGATATTGTGTGATCCCCTAGAGCATGAGATCTTATTTTGTGTAGAGACCTTTGAGATGGTTCGTTGTCAAATGGCTTCCGGAAATCTAAGTACAGCACATCCACAGGTTCCCCTTTATCCATGTTGTTTGTTACCAACTCAAAGAACTCTAATAAATTAGTCAAACGGGATTTTCCTTTCTCAAGACCATGTTGATTCTGCTTGATCGTACTGAGGTTTTCTAACTGCCTTGCTATCCTCCTTATTAACCAATTCCAGTAATTTCCCTATAACAGATGTTGAGCTAACTGGCCTGTAGTTTACTGCTTTCTGGCTCCTTTTACTGAATAGAAGAGTTACATTCACTATTTTCCAATCTGATGGAACCTTTCTAGAGTCTGCAGAATTTTGGAAAATTAAAATCATTGCATTGCTATCTCAGGTGCCACTTTTAAGAACCTAGGACCAGCGGACTTGTTAGAATTTAATTCAAATAATTTTAATTTTTTTTCAATAAATTTAGAGTGCCCAATTAATTTTTTCCAATTAAGGGGCAATTGAATGTGGCCAATCCACCTATCCTGCGCATCTTTGGGTTGTGGGGGCGAAACCCACACAAACACGGGGAGAATGTGCAAACTCCACACAGACAGTGACCCAGAGCCAGGATCGAACCTGGGACCTCGGCGCCGTGAGGCAGCAATGCTAACCACTGTGCCATCATGCTGCCCTAGTTCTAAGAATTTTAACGGTACCCTTTACCTGGTGATTATAATTATTTTACATTGCTCCCTTCCTTTCACCTCCTGACTCACTATTATTTCTGGGATGTTATTTGTATCCTTTACAGCAATGTTTTTCATTTTTTCTGGGACCCATTTTTACCAACTGGCCATCCTCCAGGACTCACGCCAGCGGACCTTCGTGACCCACGCCGACTTACCTTTGTGACCCACGCCAACCCGACCATCACGGCGCACCATTGTCGCTTACCGTTAATGTGACAGGTGAACCTGCTTGGTCCTCACCATCTCACTTACTTTGCCATTTAATGTTACATTTCTGATAAGAACTTCAGGGTCCTCAGTGCCGTGAGGCAGCAGTGCTAACCACTGCGCCACCGTGCAGCCCTCGTCAGATTTAGTCTTGAAATCTTTTTGAACTTTATAAAAGAAAAAATGTTCTTTTTTAAATAAATTTAGCGTACCCAACTCTTGTTTTTTTTCCCCAATTAAGGGGCAATTTAGCGTGGCCAATTCAACTACCCTGCACATTTTGGGATGTGGGGGTGAGACCCACGAAACCAGGAGGAAAATGAGCAAACTCTACATGGACAGTGACCCGGGGCCGGGATTGAACCTGGGACCTCAGTGCTGTGAGGCAGCAGCGCTAATGACTGTGCCACCTTGTCGCCCTCCCTTTGAACTTCTGATACGCATGAACTTTGCATCCTCATTTGCTGTGGCACAATTAATAAATCCACACCTCTATTTGAGACTGCTTATTTCCTGTTTTCAGTTTCTTCTTCGTGGGCTGTTCACCAGAGGCCCTGGAGCTCACACCAGCACTGCTGGCAGCTACAAAATGGAGGAATCTCTCTCATGTCCAGAGCACGTGATGTCAATGTCCGGGGCGCGTGACCTGCTCTCCATCAATTTCTTTTCTCTCTCAAGGATCTGCTCCTGAATCAGTGCGCTGATGTCAGGAGGAGGCGTTCTACCTCACTGGGATGCGGGCCTACGCATTGCTGAGGAGGCATGCATGCACCAGACTGCCTGTGTTCTGAACTCCGGTCATGGCCGACATTTTTAAAAGCCGGTCGCGAAGTTGGGAACTTCTTCCCGTGATCGGGAATGCCGCGGCCGATAGCCCTGACCCTCCTGAAGCCCGCCTGCGACCCAGCCGCGGGTCTCGACCCTGACTTTGGAAATGACTGCTTTACAGTGAAGACGTATTCAAAATATCAGTTCATTTAATCCGCCATATCCTTATTTCCCACTTTAATTCCCCAATCTCACTCTCTGGAGGACCAAAGCTCATTTTACTTACTCTTTTCCTTTTTAAATATCTGGAGGAACTCTGACTATCTATTTTTAAATTTCTAGTTAGATTTCTCTTGTACTCTAATTTCTCCCTTATTGATCTTTTAGTTTTTCTTTGCTGTTCTTTAAATTCTGTCCAATCTTCTGACTTGTCACTCAACTCTGCAGAGTTATATGGGCGGGATTCTCTCAGCTCTGGGCTGGGCTGGAGAATTCCCGCGACCGGCGCGAAATGCGCCACGCCGCCCCGACGCCCGCACGCGATTCTCCGCAGTGTGAAGAATCGGCGCCATTGGCGCCGGCGTGATTGGCGCTGCGCCGGTCGGGGGTCACTCTACATGGCCGGCCCGCCGATTCTTGGCCCGGGATGAGCCGAGCAGCCGCTGTTAAAATGCCGAGTCCCGCCGGCACCGTCCACACCTGCTCTCAGCCAGCGGGAACTCGCCGTGGAAGGGTCGGGGGCCGGCCTGTGGGGGGTGCTGTCTTTTCATCTGTTTAGTTCCGAATGCTATGTGCAGTTAGATAAAGGGCCTGTACTGTCTTTTTACTTATATTTGTAACCTTTAGTCTTATCTGCTGGTGCATTCTTCAGTTTGTACACTCTGTCTCTTCCTGCCGTGCTCTGACAATCATTTCCCTTATTCTTGCCTTTACCTTTTGCCCTGCCTTCTCTATTTAATTTATCACATATCCCCAAACCTAATCTCTTGTTCCCATTATTTAGTTTAAAACCCTCTCTGCTGCCTTTGTTATATGTCTCACCAGAACACTGGTCCCAACAAGGTTCAGGTACAGACTGTCCCAGTGGTACAGACTGTCCCAGTGGTACAGACTGTCCCAGTGGTACGGCTCCCTCCCAGCACTGGTGTCGGTGTCCCATGAATTGAACCCCATTTTTCTCACACAAATCATTGAGCCACACATTTAACTCCCTAATCGGATTGACCCTATGCCAATTTGTCCATGGGTCAGTTAATAATCTCTAAATAATCCCCAAAAGGTTTAGCTTTTTAATTTAGCCCCTAGCTGCTCATACTCCCTCAGCAGAACCTGTTTCATTGTTCTACTTATGTCGTTGGTACCTACTGAGACCATAGCCACTGGATCCTCCCCCTCCCACTGCAAGTTCCTCTCCAGCCCAGAGCAGATGTCTTGAACTCTGGTACTCAGCAGGCAACACAGCCGTCTGGACTCTTGGTCTCGGTTGCAGAGAACTGTGTCTATCCCCCTGACTATACTGTCCCCAACAACACTACATTCCTCTGCGTTATGGACCCAGCACGCTTCCATTGCACCACTCTGCCCCGTAAACATTACCACATTCCTAATAACTCACCCCATTTGAATGGCTTCCTGTGCAATGGTGCCATGGTCACTTTGCTCATCTGTCTTGCAGTCACCACTTGCATCCAAATAGGCTTCAAGATTCTCAAACCTATTGGACTATTGCAAAGGCTCCTCACCTGTACATTCTAGGACCCCATACCTGTCTCACTTGCAATCACGCCCTCCTTGCCCTGATCACTGACTAAATCAGAACAACCTATCCTAAGGGATGTGACTGCCTCCTGGCACAATGTGTACAGGTAACTTTTTCTCTCCCTGATGTATTGCAATGTCTGCAGCATAACCTCCAGCTCAATGACGATGAGCCAAAGCTCCTCAAGCAGACACTGCAGATGTGCTTTCCCTGAATCACCCCTGTGTTCAGGAAATATATCTATTGATATCAACGCAAAAAGGTATTCTTCAGTGCTCTGTTGGCTGGTCACTCATTTATCAACTCTCCTCAAACTTCATTGGATGAAAATCTTTGCTGTTCCTTTCCTAAGCAACACCATGACCTATTCATCCAACCTGTCTGTGCTTGCTGATCTGCATTGGTTCCTCATCCGCCAATGCCCCAAATTTTAAATACCCATTCTTGTGTCCAAATGTCTTCATGGCCTTAGCCCTCACCAAATCTGTAACCTTCTCCAACTCTACCCTCTTGCCCATCACCCACTTTCTTCAATGCACCTGTCGTGTTATTCACCCTGGGGTAACACAGACTGCAACTGGATGCAGTTCTACTGGAAAGCAGACACCAAACTTAGACATTGGTTCAATACGATTTATTGAACTTCTGTAACAGTGCACACAGCTTGCTGTGGGTTGACACTCTACTACTCTAAGTGTACTAACTAGAACTAACTAGACCAGATTAGCTCTGAGCCACGTGTAGAAGGTGCTAACTGATATATACACCCTGACTGTCACTACAGTTGTCACCAGTGGAAAGAGGCGGAGTGCTGATGCCTCGTGTGTTTCTCGTAGGAAACCCCCCTCTAGTGTTCTGTCTGGTGATTGGTTATGTTCTGTCCTGTGTGTTGATTGGCTAACCTGGGTGTCTGTCACTGCCTGTCTTTACCTCATTATGTGCATGAGTGCATATCATGACAGCACCGTGGATGCTTTGCCTTCAGCTATCAAGGCTCTAAACTCTGTTTATCTCTCTAAATCGCTTTGCCTATCCACCTTCCTCAGCTTAATACGACCCTCCTTAAAACCCCTTTCTTTGACCTAGCTACCCAACCTAATATCTTCATCTTTATCTCAGTGTAGAATTTTGCCTGATTACATCACTGAGTATCTTGGGACATTTTTTCCACAGTAAAGGTATATTAGAAATGCAAGTCACTCTTGTGATTATATTCCATGTACATGGACATGTTTACAAAATGAAAATGCTGAAATTACTTGTGTATTCATTAAGGTCAGGAAGGGGCGCATGGTAGCACGGTGGTTAGCACTGAAGTTTCACAGTGGCAGGGACCTGTGTCCTGGATTGGGTCATTGGCTGTGCAGAGTCTGCACGTTCTCCCTGTGTCTGCTTCGGTTTCCTCCGGGTACTCCGGTTTCCTCCGGATGCTCCAGTTTCCTCCCACAAGTCCCGAAAGACATTCTGAATCTTCCCTCCATGTACCCGAACAGTCGCCGGAGTGTGATGACTAGGGTATATTCACAGTAACGTCATTGCAGCATTAATGTAAGCCTACCCTGGGCAATAATAAAGATTATGATTATTATTTTTCCCTCTATGCGTGATACTTTTGTGAAGGTGCACAGTACTATGATCTGGTCTGATGCACAATGTTGCAATGAGACATTGTCTTGTGGCTTACAAAAACACAATTTGTTATGTAAAAATAATTTGAATCTACATTTCTCTTTGAGTCTTCCCCTAAGTATCTATGCATGACTAATATTTGTGTAATGTTACCTTTGTAATTATTGAAGATGTGGAAACACAGGAATTTCCCCTGAGTGCCATCTCTCACCTCATCATGCATTCAAATTTGTTTTAAATTATTTACAAGTGATTCTGGCTTGTTTGGTTTCCTTTTACTTTGCCCTGAATGCTGATAATCTACACTGTTGAAATCATTGCCTCTTGCAGAAGTACAGTTCCACGAGTATCAGCATTCTGTGGTACTTGATCAAACCGACATTATTCATGTACCGGCTTCAATAATCAGTGTTCGTGGCTATTCAATTAAGGGAATCATCACATGTGAGCTCGATCCTGTTGACAACCAATATCTACACTTGGTACTTTCCAGCAGAAGTCTCTGCGTAAAGATCATGACCTGGGTCCTTGGCTGATATCCCTAGCCTAGAGGGACTGGAGATCCCCAATTGTTCCTTAGTTGAGAGTCACCAACTCAGTCCAGATTGCCAATAAACTCTGGATTTTTTGGTTTTGGGCAGTTAGGCTCATTTTATGCAGTTCAATAATCCAACAGTGTAATTTAAATGAATAAAGAATGGTCCGGTGAAGCAGAATCCCAACACAACAACTGTTAGTAATTGAAGAGCGTTTTGCAACATTTGTATTTCTAAATGCATCCCAATGTAAGGCATATTAGAAATAAACCAATCTCCTCTGAATAAGCGCACTTGAAAATTATATGTGAAGTACAAATGAGAAACAAAATGGATCAATTGAATTCCGCTCAGTTTAACAATCGGCACCTGTATTCAGAGAGGCATGTTGTTAGATAGTGTTGAAAGTGGAGGTTGAGGGAGTGGGAGTGGTGCTGCGTTACTCAGTCTCTCCACTTTTCAGAATCTCTGCCCTTGGTCATTCAGATGTTTGCATGCAAATAAAGATTCTCACTCCCTGTAGCAGCCAATAACATCCAGGCGGTAAAGGAGTTGAAATTGGAGAGTAGGTGAGAAACACAGGACCTGGGTTTCAAGTAGGAGTTGTTACAGTAGCTGGGAGAACAGTGACAAAATTCTCCGCTCTTGCGACGCCACAAATGCGAACCGTGATCAGGCGGAGAATCAAGTGTCCAGCTAAACTCAAGGTTGGCACCCAGTACCGATGTGGGCGCCATGCTCCGGTCCCTCACTGGTGCTGATAACGAGGTTTGCGCCCCGCGCCGGCAGCGGCGTGCAAACACTGGCATTTGCGCGCATTTAAATGTGATTAGCTGTTTGGACACAATGCTCCGCCCTTCTGCGATGCTCCGCTCCTTTCAAGCGGAAGTATTTACGAACGTTGACTGGGCGCCAAGGCTGTGGAGGGGGAGCAGGCTAATAAAATCACTGGAAAACCATTGAAAACTGTTGGGTATGCTGTGGCGCCTCCCTTGGACTTGCGGTGTCTGCCTCGGGATTGGCATAGCCTAGCTCAGACCGCCATTGCTGCAGTCTGTCTTTTAAATACACCCCTTTGGTGCTACGTACAGACTCGAGGATGCTCACACAGCTGAGTGCTGCCTGCATCCTTTAAATGCTCAGAAGGTCTCTTGTCATCTGAAAGCCCACCCAGACCGCCCCTCTGGACACCTTCATACCGCAGTTATATCATCAAGGGCCAAGCTCAATCAGGAGCCCACCAGGTGTTGGCACTCCTCAGAAGCACTGCCCCATTTCAGAGGAAGCATGGAATCAGCAGAGCTCACCCCAACCAGAGGACACCAACACCACAGCCTACGGAACCCTCCCTGGTTCTCTGCCCCTCTCAGGGCAGAGGACTCACCAGTGACCCCCATCCCTCCGGATCACCAGCTTTCTACCCTTAGTGAGACTGGAAACACTGGCTGCCTCTGCCACCACCACCCAGGCAGTGTTCAGGAGGGCAGGCTTGAATCTGCGGCTTCACATCCGAAATGGCTGTCCCGCCAGCTAATTCGCCTGGACCACGGCCAAAGCTCCCCGTTAACGAGGGGAAGCAGCACATAAACCAATCCCGTTGAGCAAACCAAGGACAACATTCAGCTATGCCACTGCGCAGGTCCCCACCCCGATCCACACACCCACCCTCTGGTCGCGGGGATGTGCCCAGTGCTGAGGCCCAGTTCTTAGCTGTTTGATTGTTGGCTGCTCCCTCTGTGGTGCTGATGCCTCCAGTGTTCAGGCAAAGTGTCCAAGCCTTACAGTCCGGTCAGGATGCCAGGCAGTCACACTCGCCTGCGCCATAGAGCATTTACTCATGGGAATGCACTTGGGAGCTGTGAAGTGCTTACATTAATAACACTGCCTGTTAGCGATAGCCTTCAGCTGTGTCGCCAAAGACCACCACAGTCAGTGGGATTTAAAGTGACCGGTGCCATATTACCATGAACAGAACTTTATCCTGGGGGTATTCGGTGGGACGGACAGGCAGCAGCTGAAGTTGGCCCTGGTATGGGTATACACGATCCGGGGGTTGGCATGTTGGACCCATGGGCGCTGAGCCCCTCGCCTCCCAGCCCAGGGGCGAGCCCCACTGATGGCGGCTGACCCGCCTGATTGGGTCCGTCCCCCCATGAGGGCTCCCCCACGTTCCCCGAGCACTTGGGCAGCGGAGAATCGGATGTCCACCGAAAACCGAGGTAGGTGCCGGGCACCGAACCGTCAGCCATGGTCCAGGGGCTCGCTGGTGGCGACAATGGGCTCCACGCCCCTCGCCGGCACCGGCATGCAAAACTGCCATTAGCATGCGTTGACATATCATTAATGGGTTCGGCCTAGTATTCTCCGGGCCTCCCCGATGCTCCACCCCCGCCAGGCGGAAGTGAAGTAGGCGCGGTTTACTACAGGTACTTAAAACAGGAACCAGACGCCATGGCTGCTGATGGGAGAGAGAGGGGGGAAGAAAAGTTTCCAAATTCACAATAGTGTGCTGACAATTGTGCCGTGAGGTGGGGGGCATCTGCCAGGGCTGGGGGGAGTAGCAGGGATCAACTTGAAGATGGCGTGGATTCGGGGTGTCCTCCCCCTGCAATCAGAGTGGCCGGGCACAGACCTCCATTGCCCCGGTTTGCTTGGCAGCCATTGTGTACAGGTTACAGGCTCCTGGCTATGCACTCCGCTGACTTCCCACTATCCTGTAAATGCGCAGAAAGTCACCGATCGTTTGGGTGGCAACCAGTGGCATACCAGGTGCGGCCACTCCTCAGTGCACTCACCAGAAGCATGCCCCACAGCAAGGGGAGCAGGAGAGGTGCAGAGCGTACCCCAAACAGAGGACACGTTCACCATGGTCTTTGGCAACCCCCTCGCAGAGGCCTCGCCAGTGATACTATCAGCCAGACCACTCTGCAGGACCACTGGCTGTCTCCAAGCCCTGCCTGCCTACTGCGCCCCTGCTCCCATCCATCCTATCTCCGGACCACAGCTGTGTGCCACACCCAGGACCCACAGCACACTACAGCTACCATCCCAACAGGTGCCCAATCCCCCTCGCCCAGCCCCATCCGTGGTCCCTGCCCACACAGGCCTCCCACATCCCCCTCCAACCCGACAAGCCCTCTGCATCCAGTCCAGCCAATTCCTCACACCCTTCAGACAGAGGACCGAGGCAGTTCGGAATGTTGATGAACCGATGTTTAATTGTAACAGATTTATATACATAACTTTGCCCTGGCCCCTAACACTATCCTATGTGCTGTACCAGTGTCAACTTAACTGATGCCTAACTTTCTAATCTTCCGTGGTCTCATGCTCCTTCTATGTGGGTCCCCAGACGGCACATCAGATGTGGAGGTGGCCTGCTGCGTATCTCGCCCTGCGACTTGGGCTCCCTTTGGCAGCCATCCTCTGGAGGGACTGGACATGGATGGACTAGGCCGACTTTCAGGTGTCACAGGTGACCCAAGTACCACCCTGTTCTGCCTGCTGTCCATGAGATGTGCTAATGTCAGGTGGAGGGTTTCAGAGGCGCTGCAGTGTTCCAACACCTCCCCGGCATGGGCACCATCACCTCCTCCTTTCTCAGGGTGCCCGATGGCCCCCGAGCTGCTCTGTGGGACAGCGGTGCGGCAGAGAGAGCTCCGCAGGCACCTGCCCTGCCAGTCCAGTCTATGGTCTCGATGCACTCAGCCATGGAGCACAGAGACTGGGCCACATTCCTCAGGAACTGTGCCATGTCCCCCTCAGACTGTGTCACATCACCTTGAGACCATGCCAGAACCCTCTGTGACTGACTCATGTCAGCAAGCACCAGGCCAATGCTGTCGACACCCTCAGCTATGGCAGTTGGTGACTGGGCCATGTTCTGGAGCGCCGCAGCAATGTCCATGTGGCCCTGGTACATGGCTGCCTGTGACGGCTGCCCTGTCTTGTGCCTTAGCCACCCCCTGCACAGAGTGCCCCAGGCCTTGGATATCATGACCCATGGGCATGACTCTTGCACCCAGCACCACCCGTTCAGTGTTCGCCTGGGTAGCATGCATTGTCGGCACCGCCTCTTGCCCCTGCAGGCGGTTGAACTCCTCCAACTGCACCTGCAGATGTTGGAAGGTTGCTGACAACCCCTCCTGTAGACCCTGGCTCTGCATCTGCAGCTCTGACATTGATGGGACCGTCCTTCCCAGAAGCTCGAGACCCACTTGGACTGCATCTAGTCCATCGGTCAGGCCGCCATCTGAATGTCCACCCCCTCGGGGCTCCTACCACCACCGGATGTACCGCAGCATGTGTGACGTGCACACCAGATAGTGCTCCAGGAGCCTCCTCACTAAAATGACCCTCCAAGGTGAGAGTTTCTGAGATGGTGGAGGGTGCGGTGACAGCAGTGACGAAACGTTGGTGGTGTCGGGACTGATGTTCTGGGGTTTTGCAGATTGTGGCTGGGGGGTGAGATACACTGGATGGTCCGTCCAAGCTAGATGGTGATCCTGCAAGACAAAGTACAAGACGCATGGTGAGATCTCGGCTAGGGTGGTATGGAGGAGAGGGATGAATTACGTGCCATAGGGACATTGCAATTCATTGATTGGTTGTTCCATGCCTAAAATCACCTGGGCGTCTGCCCGCTCTCCCACCTCACCGACCAGCTCCATCGCCCTTTTCCCTGCGGCGGTGAGAACTCGCAGGTCCGGCCGGCCCCCTCCGGTCTTTTCTCGCTCCTGGTGGCTGTGGGCCATCTTCTCCCGGGGTGACAGATAGTGCACAGTGTGAGACACTTGGATGCGGACTGCACAAGAAGTCCGTAGCTAGTGGTCTGTGTGTGCTGGGCACCTGGCCATAGCGAGAGGTGCCGGTGTCAGTGTGTGCTGCAGGGTAAGGTGCAAGAGGGCTGCCGGTGGCTGGTTTTCGACCACCCTCTAGGGAGGGGTAAGGGATAATGGAGTGTGGGGTGGGCGAAGAGGTGGTAGCGCCCCCTGGCTAGCCTAGGAGATTTGTCCATCCTCACGCAGCACTGCTTACCCATAGGCCTGGTGGAGGCAGCATGGGGGGTGTGAAGGCAGTATGGGGAGGGTGAGGGGGTGCCCGACAGGGGTGATGCCAGGGACACAGAGGTGGTGACTCACCCGGGCCACGCTAACTAGGTCATTCATCTTCTTCCTACATTGCAGGCTGGCCCTCACGGTGGGACCCACGCCATTCACTGCCTCTGCCACCTTCCCGCAGGCCCAGTTGACCTCCATGGGTGGTAGCCTCCTGCCTGCCCTGGGGAAGAGGATATCCCACCTTTCTTCCACAGCATCCAGCAACATCTCCAGCTCCGCATCTGTGAACCCAGGAGCCGCTCTCCTCAGTGGCACCATCCTGGCTTGGCTGGAATGAGAGTGTGTGGGGAGTAGAGTGTTTATATGCAGCACCAGCTTGTCAAGCTCTCCAGTGCCAATTCTGGACCCAGTGAATCCAACACTGGCATCAGTTGGATTGGAATAGTTTCAGGTGGGGAGAGTGCTGGCCCATTAGCATGTCCTGAATGGCTCTGGGACCGGCACCCCCTACGGGAATGGGGAACACTCCCAATTCCGTCCCGGCATCAACACTTAAGTCTCTCAAGTGGAGAATCGTGCCCCAAAAGTCATTTTGAATTGCCTTAAGATATGTGATGCTAGGCCTATCTCTATGCAATGAAAGGGCTTCCAATGTGGCTGGCCAGGAGACAGAATGATATTGACAAGGCAGACGGTATCATTAAATTAATGCTGACGACCATATGTTAATTGATTTCAAATGTAAAATAATTTGAATAAAAAGGAAGTGTTATCGTACTGTGATCGTAAGTGCGAAATTATGTATTGAGCAAAACGAAGAAGGGTTTCATTTGCTACATCCTTATTCTCTCCTTTAAAGCAATTGCAAAATTGAAAGCTGACTGAAAAGAACTCCCCATTGTTACAGAAAAATGCACCAGTCTTGAAGTTCTGTTTGAGTCAGACTTCCACTTAATTTGTAACAAATGTCCAGCTGAGAGCAGCAAAATGAATAGATCAACAAGAACATTCTCAACACACTGTTGTAGCAGGGTATTTGTGGCATAAGGTGGATGGAGTTTGCACTTTTTCTCAAGTAGCATACTAGGCAGAGAGGTGCAAGAGCAGAGGTCGTGCAGTAAAATACACACAGATTAAGAGCACTCAGCTGCTTGAGCCTGCTCGGAAATTCAATAAGATCATGGTTTATATGACAGCAACTTCAATCTCAACATGCCTCCTGATAACGTTTCACCCCCTTGCTCAATAAAAATATTCAGAGACTCTATTTCTACTGCCTTTTTAGGAAGAGGGTTCCAGAGACTTTGAGAGAACATTTCTCCTCATCTCTGTCTTAAATGAGCTACTCCTTATTTTTAACCAGGGACCCGTAGTCCTACGTTCTCCCACATCCACCCTGTCAATACGCCTCAGGATCTTAAAGGTTTTGATCAAGTCGCCTCTAACTCTTCCAAATTCTTATGGTTGCAAATCTAATCTCGTCAACCTTTTCTCGTAAGACAACCCATCCATTCTGTAAATAGTCTGGTAATAACTTTTTTTGAAATGCTTCTAAAGCATTTACATCATTCCTCATTGCAACCGCTACTGCGATGAAAAGACCTGAAATGTGGCTGACCCCATATTGGGTCAGGTGATTGTTCAGCTGTCCATGGTGACTGTTTAAAATGGGCGTTAGGCAGAGGCAGCACGTCCTTTTAAGAGGTATTCCTCTCAGCTCAGAGCACTCTCACAGTTGCCAGCCTGTGATTGTCCCTCTTGGATTGGGCGAGTTATGTCTGCATGCTGTCGGTTGTGCAAAAAGATGCAGGATTGGGAATGGATATTCTCCATCATTGGATGTTAGAATGATTATACTTTAATTTATGTTTCTGCTGGTGCACCTTAAGATTTGTGGTCTCTTTCATCCACTCCGAATTTAGTTTAAATACAACCGCACCATTCTATGTATCCGTTCCCACCACCCACCCCTTCATTCCTAATGTCTGAAATGTGGCATGTAGGAATCTTGTTTACCTCTACCGATGTTATTATTGTCACTGGGGTTGCTGGTGTGGTGGTAATGTTGCTGATTTGCAATTCAGTGGACACAAGTTCAAATCTCATATGGCAGCTGGTGTAACGTTAGTTTAATTAGTGAATCTGAAATTAAAAGCAAGTCTCAGTAATGAACACAAAACTATCCAATTGTTGTTAAGCACATTGGGAAAGAAATCTGCTGGTTTTACCTGGTCTGGCCTACATGTGATCCCAGACCCACACAATGGGTGAGATTTCCTGGCTTCCCCGCAGTGTGTTTCTTGGCGGCGGGAGTGGGTCCGCCGGTGGCCAGCGGTGGACCTTCTGGTCCCCCTGCTGTCAATGGGATTTCCCATTGAATCCACCCCATGCTGCTGGAAAACCTGTGGAGGGGGTGCAGAGTCAGTGGGACCAGATGATCCCCCGGATATGAACAGATGGAAGATCATGCCCAATGCGGTTTACTCTTAACTGCTAGAAGATATTTAGTTGTATCAAACCTAAAAGGAATAGGCGGACAGACCAGCTGACTGTGTTCAAGGCACTGGAAATGACAACAGCACCTCAGCCCAGTCAACTCTGCAAAGTCCTTCTTACTAAATTCAGGTCATCAGCATTACACATGCCAGTCTTCAGTCAATTTGATTTGTTTCACGCGATATCAAGAAACTTTTGAAGGCACTGAATACAGCAAAGGCTGTGGGTCCTAACAACATCCTGGCAGTAGTACTGAAGACTTAACTGTGCTCCAGAATGAGCCGCAGCCCTAGCCAAGCTGTTCAACTACAATGCTGACATCTACCCGACAATGTGTAAAGTTGTTCCGGTGTATTCTGTTCACTCATCAGGAGGAGGCCAAGGTGGATCATCCACTTGGCACTTCTGACTGAAGGTCACCCGGAGGAAACCCACGCAGACACGGGGAGAAGGTGCAAACTCCGCACAGACAGTGACCTAAGCCAGGAAGCGAACCTGGGACCCTGGAGCTGTGAAGCCACAGTGCTAACCACTGTGCTACTGTGTTGGCTCAGCAGAGCCAGTGTTTGACCTGATGCCATGAGACTTCATGAGGTTCAGAATCAATATTGGGGGCTCCCATGCCCAATCACTTGGTCCCCACCTCTAGCAGGTCTGTCATGCCAGTGGGACAGGACATACGCTGGGGTGATGATTGAGGAGTTTGGGACATTGGTTGAAGGATATATTTCAGTGAATATGACTTGTCAGTTTGTTGTTTGACATCTGAGGGACAGTTCTCCCAAGTCTTCATCTGTGCGATTGAGTGTCTGATTGTGAAAACACCCAAGATCAGGAACTCTCTCATTGGTGAGTTCATTCAAGTCTTCTCCTGTTGTTTCTTCTATCCAACCTTTTTCCACACACTAGCGGCAAAAGGGATGTTAAAGCCCTTTACTGTGTTATTATTTCAATGAAAGCAATATTTTTTTTTACTAGGACCTAATTGTAAACTCTCAAGCTCTTCTCTTTCCTTACAAGAGGAAGCGAAGGCATGCATTACGGGACACACCAGCATTTCACAATACTTGCTTTCACTCACTTCATGAACTTGATTTAATAAAGCCATCCTGCCATTGGACAGTGAAGCTTACGGCTGGGGCTACCTAATACAAATGTCAGCAGGGCGATGGAGCCTGAGTTCCCAACAAATCATCTTAACATTGTTCTATTCTGGCGCCCGCGAGCGGAGTGGCTGCGTCGAAAAGAGGCTCCAGCCGGTCTGCGGTTTTCCGGACTTTTTGGGGGGTTTCCCCGTGGTTCTCTCTTCCTGGGTTTCTTCGGCCTTTGGGGCCTGAGGGACGGGCGTCGGGTTGGTCCGGTTTGGAGCCGATGCGGAGCCCCACGGGAGTGTCCAGCGGCCAGAGCGGGAGGCATCGACCCAGAGGTCGGATGCGTGGGCGGAGCTTGACACGAGGCCCATCGGGGGGGGGGGGGCGAAGGCGCTTGCTGGGCTAATGGTGGAAATGGGAGGGGTGTACCCTTGGAGGTTCCTGCACCCAAGGGAACGGGAGTACTCGTTTTTCTCAGCAGTCCGTAAGGTATACTCGCGGGTCGACTTCTTTGTGGTGGGGAAGGCTTTGCTGGCTGGGGTTAAGGGGTCGGAATACTCGGCAGTTGCAGTGTCAGATCATGCTCCGCATTGGGTGGATGTGGTACTGGAGAAGGGGGTAGCGCAGAGGCCGGGGTGGAAACTGGATGTGTGTCTTTTGGGGAACCAAGTGTTCTGTGAGAAAATTGAAAAGGTAATTAAGGAATATGTAGGTTTCAACTGTACGGGTGAGGTGTCGAAGGCAGTTGTCTGGGAGGCTCTAAAGGCGGTGGCGAGGGGTGAGGTAATTTTGTTTAAGGCCAGGATGGACAAAGAGGAGAGGTTGGAGTGGCAGAGGGTAATAGATGAGAAGTTGGAGGTAGATAGGAGTTATGCAGAAGATGGGGACCCAGCGAAGCTGGAAAAGAGGAAGGAACTACAGGCGAGCTTCGACCGACTGTCTACCAGGAAGGCGGTGCGCCAACTGAGACGAGCAAGGGGTGCAGTTTATGAGCATGGAGATAAGGCATGGCATATGTTAGCAGGTCAGCTCCGGAGGGAAGCAGCGGCAAGGGAAATTCTTCAGGTGAGGGATAGGGCAGGAAAGTTGGTGGTGGCTTCGGGGCTGATTAACAAGGTTTTTGAGGAGTTTTATGAGAGGTTGTACAGGTTAGAGCCACCCGGGGGAGATCGTGAGATGCAGGAATTTCTAGATGGGTTGGAGTACCCGAGGTTAGGGGAGGGTGACAGGGCTACATTAGAAGGAGCGATAGTGGAGCAGGAGATAAAGGATGCGATTGGGAGGATGCAGTCGGGGAAGGTGGCAGGGCCGGATGGGTTTCCGGTGGAATATTATAAAAAATTCAAGGATAAGCTGGCACCCCTGATGGTGGGGATGTTTGAGGAGGCGATACGGAAGGGGGTGTTGCCACAAACTTTGGGGCAGGCATCGATTTCCCTGTTGCTAAAAAAAGATAAGGATTCGACGGAGTGTGGGTCGTATAGGCTGGAGGAGTGCCTCCCGAAGGTGATAGGTGAAGATCAGACGGGGTTCGTGAGAGGGAGGCAGCTTTTTTCGAACATTAGGAGGGTTTTGAACGTTGTTATGGCCCCGGCAGAAGGGAAGGAAACTGAGGTGGTTGTGGCATTGGACGCTGAGACGGTGTTTGACCGGGTAGAATGTGGGTACTTGATGGCAGTTCTGGAGCGGTTTGGGATTGGACCAAGATTTGTGAACTGGGTAAGGAGTCGAGGGCGAGTGTCCGCACAAACAACATCAGCTCGAGATACTTTTCTCTCCACCGTGGGACGAGGCAGGGATGTCCTATGTCCCCCCTGCTGTTTGCACTTGCGATTGAGCCGTTGGCCATCGCATTGAGAAGTTCGGGAGCATGGAAAGGAATAGTGCGGGGGGGGGGGGGGGGGAATAGAGCATAGGGTGTCCTTATATGCCGACGACTTGCTGTTATATGTGTCATAACCGAGTGTGTCGATAGGGGGAATACTGGAGCTACTGCGGGTATTTGGATCTTTCTCGAGGTACAAGTTGAACCTGGACAAGAGTGAGTATTTTGTGGTGTCTCGGCCGGGGCTGGGGACAGGGGCGGGTGGGCTGCCATTCCGTAGGGCAGTGACTCACTTTAGGTATCTGGGGGTGCAGGTTGCCCGGGAGTGGAGGAGGCTTCGCAGGTGCAACATCTCTAGTTTGGTGGGGAGAGTGAAAGCCAATCTGGCAAGGTGGGATGGCCTCCCTCTGTCACTGGCGGGTTGAGTACAGGCGGTTAAAATGAATGTGTTGCCGTGATTTCTGTTTATTTTTCAATGCCTGCCTATTTTCCTGCCAAGGGCTTTTTTCAGGGAGATTGTGGGAAGGATTACCTCGTTCATATGGGGAGGGAAGGTGGCCAGAGTGAGAAAGGTGCTGCTGCAGAGGGGAAGGCAGGCAGGGGGTTTGGGTCTTCCGAACCTGATGCACTACTACTGGGTGGCGAATGTGGAGAAGGTGCGGAGCTGGGTCAGAGGGGTTGATTCCCAGTGGGCCAGAATGGAGGAGAGTTTGTGCAGGGGGTCGGGACTGAAAGCATTAGCAACAGCGCCGCTCCCGATAGCCCCGGGGAAATATTCAGGGAGTCCGGTAATAATAGCTTCATTGAAAATCTGGATGTAGTTTCGCCAACACTTCGGGTTGGGGGCAGGGTCAAGGAAAATGCCGATTCGGGGGAACCACTGATTTGAGCCAGGGAGGTGGGATGGAAGTTGTCGGAAATGGGAAGAGAAGGGGATTAAGACGCTAAAAGATTTGTTTCATCGGGGTCGGTTTGCAGGATTGAGGGAGCTGGAAGTGAAGTATGGGCTGGAGTGGGGGGAAGTGTTTAGATACATGCAGGTTCGAGATATTGCCAGAAAGGAGATACAGAGCTTCCTGGAGGACCTGGCTTCCACATTGCTGGAGGAGGTGCTGACGACAAGGGGACTGGAGAAGGGGGTAGTGTCAGCGATGTACGGAGCTATTTTGGAAGAGGATAAGGCACCACTGGAAGGGATCAAAGCAAAGTGGGAGGAAGAGTTGGGAGAGGTTATAGAGGAGGGGGTCTGGTGTGAGGTGCTCCACCTCATGTGCGAGGTTGGGGCTGATACAGCTGGAGGTGGTATACAGAGCAAACCTCACGAGGGCAAGGATGAGCCGATTCTTTGAAGGAGTAGAAGATGTGTGCGAGCGTTGCGGGGGTGGGGGGGGGGGGGGGGGCGGTGCTAAACACGTTCATATAATTTGGTCCTGTCCAAAGCTAGAGGATTACTGGAAGGAGGTTTTTAGTGTAATTTCCAAGGTAGTGCACGTGAAACTGGACCCGGGTCCCCGTGAGGCCATATTCGGGGTGTCAGACCAGCCAGGGTTGGAAACGGGTGCGAAGGCAGATATCGTAGCCTTCGCCTCGTTGATCGCCTGAAGGCGGATCCTGTTGGGATGGAGAGCAGCCTCTCCACCCTGTGCCCTGGCGTGGTGGGGGGACCTGTTGGAATTCTTGACTCTTGAGAAGGTTATGTTTGAACTGAGGGGAAGGACGGAGAGGTTCTACAAGTCATGGGCATTATTCATTATGCACTTTCAAGAACTGGATAACATTGAACATTAGTTGGGGGGGATGGGTTGGAGGATTGGGGGGGAGGGGAGCTGTGGGTATTCAGGGTGACTATGGGTAATCCCTGATTCCTTTTTGTCATTTGTTTATGTAAATTTGCGGGCTAATGTTTGGGGTTTGGTGGGAGGATGGGATGGTTGTTATCGATATGGGGATTGACATATTTGTTGCTGATTATTGTTTATTGTTGGTGGGTGTAAATTTTGGAGAAAATGTGAAAAAGGAGAATAAAAATATATATTTTTTAAAAACCCATTGATCTATTCCTGCTACTTCTTGAGACTAGTGGGAGCAGTCTTGCTGTAATCCTGCTGTAAGGACTATAGGAGGCCAGAAACTATGAAGATGGAGGAAGAGGGACTAGAAATGGAACCACTCTCTCAAATTTTGTCCCGTTATTTACCTTTGTTGGTTGAGGCTCATGAATACCACAGCAATTTTTGGGACTCTTCCATCCGGTTTAGAATAACGGAATTGGACATCCACTGATGCTGTAACATTTCCAACCATAACGGTACCAATTACGGTCACCCATTGTTGCAGCGGTGAGCTCTGTCGGTGGCAGGAATTCTGCTGGGAGCCATGCCTACAAACGTAACCAACCTCAATACAAGAAAATAGCTTGGGGCTATGAAGGAGTTGAAAGAGTATGCAAAATATCTGGTATGCCTTGCTGTGCCTTCGCATGTCTAGATGTGCACCAGAGAGAACTTGGGGCAAGACATTTCCCTCAATTTACGAGATGGATCATGAAGATGGTGCATCTCAGAACTCAAGCTCAAAAGGGTCTTATGTGCACACCACAATGTCACTTGCTGATACCACTGAGGCAGGACCTAGATGAAGCATGAGAGCGAATATAAGTGAATGCTGTCAGTCTCTCTAGGGAGAAGCCAACATAGAAATAAACAGTAGACAATCACATGTTAGGGTATTAAAAAGCTGATTGCACTGATGTCGTAATAAGTTGCAATAAGTTGAGAAAGGTTTTGGAATATGAAGATTTTGTGATTTAAGTGAAATTAAGGGAACATCTTTGTGAGATCTTGTTACAAGTGCAATGTGTGTTCGACTATGTCTATAATTTAGGGTAAGGTGGAGGAATGAAGAAGTCATGTCACCTGCTCTGAATTTGACTGACAATCAGCCCCTGGGTGGCTTGGTTGTTAAGGGTTAAGGGGGAGCCAGGTTGTTTAATTGAGAAGAAGGTGCAAGATACTCAAAGATCTGTAAATGATTACCAGGACAGTTGTGCAAATGGTGGACAGACTGTTGGGCTGGGGTTTCCCTTCCATGTGCCGGATTAAAAAATTGGGAGTACCAGGCGAATGTCCATTGACTTTCGGCAGAGATTTCTGGTCCCGCCCCAGCTTAGTCTCTAAGTCCCAGGGAAGTGCTAGAAATGTCAGGTTTTGTAAATGGTTATACTTTAAACTATTTATTTAATTTTGAAACAGAATGGAGTTGGGCATCATAACAATGGTGAATTACATTTCCAACTGATACAAGGCACATATTATTCACATTGTCTTGGAGATGGGCTTTGAGAGGGGAAGAGTCTAAAGAAAGCCATTATAAGGCGATAGGTTTCCCTAAAGATATCACTGAACCTCACAGCCAGGGTCAGTCTGTAAGGATTTGAGAGGTAAAGAGAGAGAGAGAGTAAGCAAGCAGAGAGATAAAGGGCGCAAATCAGTATTGTTCACCATGTAAAATGCAGATGGAAGTTCGTTCTTGGATTGAAGAGACCAAAGTTGTGAGTTAAATTACGCTGGAAGATTCACCTAGCTTTGTCAAGAGGGAGGGATCTCTATGGTAACCCATATTGTGAATGTCAGTTTGGGAACTAGAAGACATTTGCTGGTAAAGGAAAAATAATTGAAGTATCACTTTGGGCTGCCTATGAGAGAATAGAGGGTGGAAATTTCCCAAGGTTTTTCATGAAGTGCGATTCTCCCAAAAAGGGAACAAAGATCCTTACTCAGCACATTTAGCCGAGTGTTTCCCAGAGTGCCTGGAAACACACGGCTATTCAACGAAACTCGCGTTGCATATGGGGCCTGAGCAGGGAACGCGCGGCCGAGGTCCACATAGCCCCGTGTTGTACTGTGGAGAGCTCTGCTTACTGAAACTCCCCAGTGTAGCGAGTGATTTAAAAATGGCATCCTGATCTCCGAGGCCCTTGAAATGATCCCTGACCTCCACTCCCCCCCCAGCCCAAACGCACCACGGGAGGATTCCCAGGCCTCCCGCCCCCCTGCAACACCCACGCCAGGCACCACTGGCCCGATCATGTGCATGCAAAAACATTGTTTGCCACCTTAGCAGTGCCAGCCTGGCAGTGCCTATGCCATCTGGCAGTGCCAGGGTACCATCCTGCCCAAAGGGCATGCAGCTGGGGGCCTCCAATCACCTGGGAGACCCCCCATGAGTGCCATTGCATTTAGTTCCCATTTGTGGGGACATGTGCTGAACAGCCACGTAAGAGTGAGGCTGACTGCCTCGCTCTGGTGTGCAGATTTGCCAAAAAGTAATCGGATCTCACGAGGCGTGGCGAGCTGGGCGAGTCGGGCAGATTCCAGGAATGGGGTCTCCCGGCTTTGATCAGCCACACTGCGCCGAGGTGAGCTAATTTTCCAGCGCAGCATGGTGTCAGTTTCAGACTGAAAACCGGCTTGTAACTCTCCAGCTACACAGCCGTGTTTTCACTCCAGAATGTCTGGCACTCAATGTACAGAGAATCTGCTGGTGTGGTTTGCGCCGTCACAATAGCGGGCGGGCCTGGATAAAGCTGGCTACGCTGGCTCCACAGAGATTGGGGCACCTCTTTTAAAGGGCGTCCAAATCAGCTCTAAATATAAACTTCCCCTCCAACCCCTACGCAGAGGACCCCTGTACAAGCATTAGGGTCACCCACCCACCATACAGGCATTGGGAAACCCCCTCACATGCATCGGAGCGAACCCCCACTACCTTACAGGCAACCTCCCTCCCCACAGGCATCAGTTCACCCCTCACCCACGTCATACCCCCGCTATGGGGCTCCTCAGAAGGCCTGCCCCTGGAACTGCCACCTTGGCACTGCTTGGTTGGCACTGCCAGGGTCCCTCACCGCCCAGGCAGCTATGTTTACCTGTGAAAACATTTCTGAAAAGCAGTTGTGATTCATGCCAGTCGGGCATCAAGCTGGCTGATACATTGGGGGTGGAAGTGCCAACGTTCAGCCCGCTAATTACATCAAAATATATTCTAATCTGTCTTGCGCCCATCTAGGGCATGAGCCTGATCGTGTCATCAGAGGGGAGTGGGAAAGATCCCTCACTGAAATCTTGTTGGCGCAAATCCCAGTTTTGGCCTCTCGCAAGATTTAGCGACCATTCTGAATTTGCGCCCGCAGCTAGCTGTGATTGCTAAATCACAGCCAAAGTATCTACTTAAAGGATAAAGTAAAGTATAAGTGTGAAGGGAGATTTTCAGTTATTTTAAATATTAAATGGGGATTTTTTTTCCTGTAGTTTACAGTAAAGGTTGCCTACTGAAATAATTTTTAGTTAATGTTGCTTTTAGTTTATTTGCTACAGTAAAGTTTTAGAATTGGAAATATTGTGTGTTCCTTTCGCCATTCACTGGAAGTCTGAATTTATTTAAAAAATTTATGAGGATTGTGACAATCTATGGAGGGAGATGTAGACAGGCTGTTAATGCATTAGGCATATTGTTAAGTTAGGAGAAGCTGTTCTCTGGAAACTTGCTGACTATTTTTCTCAGGTCAGCAATGGATTCTCTTGTTCAGCCTCCTTAATCTAACTTAGCTGTTCTTGGTAGATCAATTGCTATGGCTTGCGGTCTTTCTCTTCTGGGCCCTTTTGTAGGGCAAGGCTGCTTGGCAAACTACCATGATGCACAATCTCTCAGCTGGACTGTGTTGCAGGAAGATTCAAGACCTGTCAAGGCATCTGAAGCACTGAACAAAATGCTAATAGTTTCCTCTAATATTGCTCAGATGGAAGCATGCACATCATTCCACCAATTTCAAATGCTGTAGGAACTAAGGAACACATCATTCAGTCCCCTGAACCTGTGCCTGGAGAGACAATTGGCTGAGGGCCATCTTGGCACGGTTCTTGAAAATCAATGACTCCATGAGTATTGTTCAAAGGAAATTCTGGATAAGAGGATTGCTTAATTGGTTAAGTTTGATTTTTTTTGTGTGAATGAGAGGAACTTGTCTCAGCTCAGTATGCAGCTGATGCTTTTAGTACTGTCCCACTCTGTTCACCTATCTGTAATTAGCTATTGTCCATGAGGTACCATAGGCAGCTCCCTCTACGAGAGAGAGAGAGAGAGACAAATGGTTATAGCTTGAGGGTCACCACTCCACATCAAATATGGCTGACCAGGAATCTCTCCCACTCATACTACCTGCGATGGGCATGTTGGAAGGATTTGCAGGTTGATTATCAACCTTTTTTGTCAGCATCATGAAAGTTCCTTCCATGACCAGCAGTTTCTGGTGTAGGACTTGAACCCTGAGCTTCCCACTCCTGGAAATTCCTCGAAAAACCTCACTGATTTGAAACATTAAAATTTTGAATTTCGAATTGATTTTCCTGACTGTCCATTTTCCAGAGGTAATGATTGGGAAAAGGGTTGGAGGCCTTTTGCTCTGAATCTCTGCCTGCTTGGTATTGTTACGTAATTTCAAGAGCTTCCCTGGTGCATGGGGCTGAACTTGCAGGCACAGTAGGTGCAGTCCTTTTGCAGAGATGGACGTAGGATGGGAGAATGTTTCCAAGATCCTTCTCTACTTTCTTTCACACTGGATGCTCAAACAGAGTGATGTCCAAGAATGCAAATGTGGGATTGGAGCTGGTGCTGAGACCATTGTGGACTTGGGGGCTGCTGGGGTCCTGGACAAATCCAAAATTTGAAGTAGGTTGCTGGCAAGGTTTGTCTTGGATCACCATCCCATGATTATCTTTGGAACCAGCACCAGCTGGAAGGAACTTAAACCCTCCAGGCGATGTAATGAAAAGTGAAGTTGAATGCTATTTCTGTTTTAGTTTAACCTCTATGATAGAGAGCTGCACTCTCCTCCTTTTGCAAGTACTATGTTCTGCCAGAGTTGGATCTGCGATGGAGGTCACTCCAGGCCACTTTAATAGTCTGGGACAGAAAAGAAGAGCCTTGTTCGAGGATTGTTTGAGATGTTGATGTCTACCAGATTACATCGCATATAGGGTTGTAAACTCAATAAGATTTATGCTGTGATGTTTTTCCAGCTGAACCTGGTGACTTAACAGGCCCAGTCCAAATACCTGACCCCCAAGGCTGAAGCCTTTTTCACCGAGGAATCTTATATTGGGTCATTTTACTGGAAGGGACTCAAGTGTAATTGGGGTTCCATGGACAGTATGTGGCAATGTTGACTATTCTGTTGGTTAAATTAGCAACATTCAGCACTTCCAAGCAGATTGGGCTCTTAGAGTGGTGGTCCCTTTATCTTTTACCTGCCTGCCTGATCTGCCCACATTACAATTACTCCTTACTGTTCCTTATTTAGAGCTGACAATCTTGCATTAGGGCTACGCCACAGGTCTGTGGTTAAGATCACATGATTTCCCTATCTTAACCAATTCCAAGCTTTGCGTAGAAAAGGAAACACCTTGCAGGTTGCTGTCCCGTTTCCTTTCTATACAAATTTACCCCATCTCACCAATAATAATGCATTGAAAGGGATTTATGAATATCATTGCTACAAAAGAAATATTCGCAGTACTGTGGATTAAAAACGCATTTATTTCACACTGCATTTAACTTTTTGAAAATGTGGCGGGTGTTGGGAGTTTATGCAAATTTCAAACAGGTCTCTCAATATTTGTACATTTATACATTTGTATATTTATTGAACAAAACATGTACAAAGTAAATTGTAATGTTTTATTTTAAGAAGGCAAGAACATTTTCTGCCAAATTTGAACTGATATTTATACAATTTTAAAGTTGACTGCACTTTCGATTGCATTACATTCGATTTTGATTGAGTTGTTACATTCCTGGTATATTTAACCTGTCCGAAAGATGTTCAAAAAGGACATTGAGATTTGCATGGACCCAATTGCACAAAAGGTTTGACTATTGTCTTCCAACAATTGTTTTGACATTTGTTAAAAAATAATGGGGAGGTATTGCAATAAAGTTCCATCTGGTTCGAGCTCTGTGAACAAAATCCATGCACTGTTTGTTTTAGGAAAACCTTCCAACCATATAAAAATGGAATGAAATATAATGGGTGGGATTCTCTTTCCAGCGACGTCGGAATCGCGATACGGGATCGTGCGGAGAATCGGGCATCAGCCGAAAATTGAGGTCAGCGCCTGGTGCCCAGTGCAGAGCCATGCTCCAGTGACTCGATGGCAGCGTGAATGTGTTCCACACTCAATGCCAGTGTGGGCATGCAAAACGTACAATAGCACTCGTTGACATATCATTAACGGGTCCGACCCAGATGCTCCGCCTCCACCAGGCATGGTTCACTTGTGGTTTTTAAAAATGGGGACTGGGCGCCGTGGCTGCTGAGGGAGAGAGAGGAGGTAGGAAAAGTTTCCAAAGGCGCAACACTGGGCTGAAAGTTGTGCCACTGGCTGGGGAGGGGGGGGGGGGGCACCTGCCAGGACACCTGGTGAGCATTGCAGGGAGTGGGGGGGGTGACCAGCAGATGGGCCGTGGGTTTGGAGTATGCCCCGGGACCAGGGTGTTCGGGCACAGACCACCATTGCCGCGGCCTGCAAGGCAGCCATCTGGCTATGCACGCCACTGACTGCCCACTGTGCCCCATAAATGTGCAGAGCCCCACCAGCCATATAGGTACCTCCCCCCATGAGCCACACCCCTGGAACCCCCAGATCCCAGACCGACCCATCAACAGGATTGGCATGGTCCAGCACAGCCAGTAGCCCAACAGATGCTGGAATTCCTCAGTGCACCCATCAAAAACACTCCTGCACTACTGGGGGAGCAGGGGAACTTTTCTTTTTGTTCATCATGTGACGTGGTGGCGCAGGCTGTGCCAGCATTTATTGACCTAATTGCCCTTGAGGAGCAGTTATGAGTCAACCACATTTCTGTGGGTCTGGAGTCACATGTAGGCCAGACCAGGTAATGACGGCTGACTTCCTCCCCGAAAGGACAAAGTGCAGCGCATGCCCCGAACAGCAGATGCATGAAATGTGGCCTTTGGCACATACCCTGGTACATTGTCTCTCTCAGGGCAGATGCCCCACCAGTGGCACTATCAGCTTGCCCACCCCACAGGACCACCGGCCATCACCAAGCCCTGCCTGCGCACTGCACCCCTGCTCCCATTCATCCTGAGCCTGGACAGGGAGGCACAAACCGTGCGCCGCACGCAGGACACACGACACACTACAGCTATGGTCCCAACAGGTGCCCACCCCTCCTCGCCCAGCCCCATCCCTGGGACCTGCCCAGAAGTGTGTCACCAGGCATGGCACCAGTCAGTGGCACATGTGCCCCCCAACCCTCACCCCACAACCACGTGCCACCCTGCTGGCAGCATGGCCCACCCAAGGACGACACCCACGGTAGACTCCACAGGAAGGTGCAAGACAGGAGCTGCAGGGCATATTGCAGTCATGGGTAGCACCAACCGTTGGTACCCTGGCGACAGGGATGGGTGGTGGGGTTAGATACACCCCAGTGCCAGGCACCAATGGGGACAGGGGCATGGTGCGGAAGGCAGAAGTGTCGGGGGGAATGGCCGGAGGGTGGGTTGGGGTTGGGAGGAGGACGTGCAGGGGCAGAGGCTGCAGAGCAGGCCAGGGCCATGGTGTAGCTTGTTGGACCTGGTTGGGCACAGGATTACTCACCAAGCTAACATTTCTGCCCTTTACCCCCTGCAAACAATGGATTTTGGAGTCCAGGCAAGAATGGTTGGCATCTGCCTGGCCACGGCAGCCCTTATGGGTGCACTGCGGCTGCACGAGCAGGTGCTGCCGGATGATGGTGCACCTGGCGCATCATCTCTGCTGGATGATGGCACATCTGTAACTGTGGGGGTATGGACCCTGAATATTTAAACTACGGAGTTCCTCCAGACGCCGCATGGGGACCAGTTGTCTGTACACAGCTGCATCTGCCCCATCACAGATGACTTATATGCCCAGGTGGCACAATGTATCAACTTCAATGTGGACCAAGCACACCAGGTTGACCGGGCAGTGGGACTCGCTGCTATGGCAGGCATGCCCCAGGTCCAGGAGGTGATGGGACACATGTCAGCCTGCGAGCACTGCCGCATCAGGGGGTGCCCTTCATCAACCGGAAGAGCATTCACTTGAGCGTGCAGTTGACCGAACCAGGCGGAACAGCATTTGTGGGGGTCCCTAAGGGGATCAGAGGCCCCCAGCTGCATGCCCTTTGGGCAGGGTGGTGCCCTGGCATTGCTGGTACCACCTGTGTACCCTGGCAGTGCCAGCCTGGCACCTTGGCAGTGCCACCTGGATGCCATCCTGGCGGTGCCAAGGTGCCAACCTGCTATTTTTTGCGCGGGTGCGTTTGGGCCAGAGTTGTTCCCGCCCATGTTGCGTTCGGGCTGGGGCGAGGTCGTTCTTTTGTAGGCCTCGAAGATCTCTCTCGCTACAATGGCCAGTTCCGGTGAGCGTAGCTCCCCATTGTAAAAAACGCGGCTATGTGCGGCCAAGTACGCATCTTTCCCATTTCGGCCCCTTATTCAACTCGAGCATGTGTTTCTCGGCACGGTCGCTAGGGAACTTTCCTTTTGGGAAGATCGCTCCCGAAGTATGCAGATTAAAGCCGGTAAAAGCTACGCTGACTTATGTGCATTTCTTTGGGTGGAATTCTTCCATCCTGGGATTAAGTCCTGTGGCAGGCCCAGGCACCTGAGTAATCATTTTTGGCTCTGTCTATATATTTCAGCAGGCACTACCTCACTAGATTTGAGATCCAGTTTGTTTTGAAATAATAAAACACGTGAACGCTGTTATAATCTAAGGCAGACTTTCACTTACAATGCGAGAGTGATACTGATGCATTCCACAGTTCAAATGTTCAGAGTGCTGCTTCCTGAGATGTGCAGACACAGACATACTTGCCAACCGTCTACAACTAACAGAATGCTAGCTTTCTAAAGGTGATCAACTACGACTGCAGGATCTTGAACAAAGAACAAAGAAAAGTACAGCACAGGAACAAGCCCTTCGGCCCTCCAAGCCCGTGCCAACTATTCTGCCCGTTTGAACTAAAATCTTCTACACTTCCTGGGTCCGTATCCCTCTATTCCCATCCTATTCATGTATTTGTCAAGATGCCCCTTAAATGTCAGTATCGTCCCTGCTTCCACCACCTCCTCCGGCAGCGAGTTCCAGGCACCCACTACCCTCTGTAGTGAGGCCTCTGAGTGTACAGTCCTCAAATGGTGCAAACAGTAACAGTCCAGTAAATTTATATTTACTGTGAAATAAAGTTTTATTGTTGTAGGAACCAGTTTGAACCTTGGATCGTAAAGAGAAATGGCAGTTTTTTGCAAAATAAACATTTGGAACAACTTATGGTCTATTTTTTTATTGCTTCAAGTTCCTCTCCAAAATTAAACCTTTATAAAATATGAAATTTGACAATTAATGAACCCAAAGTTTTATTTCATGAAGATGATCCTCACATTTTATGGGGACTGTTTTGGACTTGTGTAAAACATTTTGGGACACGACTTTAAAGTGCAGCTGCAAAGAACTATACAGATAAGTGGGGGTTCCTACAGCAAGCAGCCCAGCCGTGTACATCCTGCCCCTCAGTTTGCCACTTCCTCTTTTATCTCATGCATGCAAAATAGCTCCTGGTTGAGTCTGTAGATAACAACGATTTATATTTATGTGAAACCTTTAACATAGAAACATGTTCCGAAGTGCTTCATTGGTGTTATTTTTAAATGTGACAGAGGCAAAGGCGATTTCAGAAGGGATGGATGAATGTTTGGCCAAAGAGCGTAGAGAAGGGGGCTCCATGGTATTAATACGATTCTTAAGAAGAGAAAGGTGTGATGCACAATCAATTACTCTCGAGACAAGGTGAGTCATAACTAATCGGCTTTAATCAGCTAGAACTGTACCCAGCAGCTTCGATACAGAAAGTGAAGGCTGCTGGGATGGCATTGGTTCTTATACCCTGCCTCTCAGGGCGGAGCTATGTTCATTAGCCAATGGTAGACTGCTAGATCTAGCCAATGGGCATCCACCACTCAGGTACTGCAATACCTGGTATTATCACATTCACCCTCTGTTAAAAAAGAACCCAGTGGGGTGATGGCCAGTGTTACTGTCGCCTTTTGCATGGTAGGACCAGGTATTGCAGGTACCGTGATGTCGAGGGTAACAGAGAAAGTTTTTATTGTTTTATGGTGCAGCAATCAGACGATCGGGTGGCCTGGTCGTCCTTCTGGAGCGTCTGGGTTTCGGCGATGATCCTGGTGGGGGCCCCGGCGGTTGTGGCTCCGGGAATGGGGTGTCTTCCTCCCTGGCAGCTTCATCACCCCTAGGCGGCGCTGTTGGGGTGAAAAGTGGGCAGGGGGGCGGGGCGCCTGTAGGGGGCGTCGGTGCCTGTTCGGCGCTGGGTAGGGGCGGCGGCAGTACTGACCCTCCGATCAGGTGCTGCGGGGAGGGTGGGGGTGGGGGCAATAGTGCGGGTGCGCGTGGGGCTCCGGCGGGCGCCAGGTCCCGAAGGGAGACCGTGTCTTGGCGGCCGTCGGGGAACGCTACGTAGGCATACTGGGGGTTGGCATGCAGCAGGTGGACCCTCTCGACCAACGGGTGTGACCTGTGCGCCCTCACATGTTTCCACATCAGGACGGGTCCAGGTGTCGCTAGCCAGGTTGGGAGCAAGGTCCTGGAGGAGGACTTCCTGGGGAAAACAAGGAGACGTTCGTGAGGTGTCTGGTTTGTGGTAGTACAGAGCAGCGACCGAATGGAGTGAAGGGCCACTGGGAGGACTTGTTGCCAGCGGGAGACTGGAAGATTCCTGGACCGAAGGGCCAGCAGGACTGTCTTCCAGACCGTTCCGTTCTCCCTCTCCCACCTGTCCGTTTCCCCGGGGGTTGTAACTGGTCGTCCTGCTGGAGGCGATGCCTTTGCTGAGCAGGAATTGACGCAGTTCGTCGCTCATAAAGGAGGACCCCCTATCACTATGTATGTAGGCGGGGAAACCGGACAGTGTAAAAATACCCTGGGGGGCCTTGATGACGGTGGTCATGGTCATGTCCGGGCAGGGGATGGCGAATGGGAACCGGGAGTATTCATCAATCACGTTCAGGAAATACGTGTTGCGGTCGGTGGAGGGGAGGGGGCCCTTGAAATCCATGCTGAGGCGTTCAAAGGGACGGGAAGCCTTTATCAGATGTGCTCTCTCTGGCCGGTAGAAGTGCGGTTTGCACTCCGCGCAGATTCGGCAGTCCCTGGTGACTGTCCTGACCTCCTCGATGGAGTAGGGCAGGTTGCGGGTCTTAACGAAATGGAAGAAACGAGTGACCCCCGGGTGGCAGAGGTCCTCGTGGAGGGATCGGAGCCGGTCCACTTGCGCGGTGGCGCAAGTGCCGCGGGACAGGGCATCAGCAGGCTCATTTAGCTTCACCGGACGGTACAAGATCTCGTAATTGTAGGTGGAGAGTTCTATCCTCCACCGTAAGATCGTGTCGTTCTTAATCTTGCCCCGCTGTGCATTATCGAACATGAAGGCCACCGACCGTTGGTCCGTGAGGAGAGTGAATCTCCTGCCGGCCAGGTAAAGCCTCCAGTGTCACACAGCTTCTAATATGGCCTGGGCCTCTTTTTCGACCGAGGAGTGGCGAATTTCGGAAGCATGGAGAGTGCGAGAGAAGAAAACCACGGGCCTGCCCGCTTGGTTGAGGGTGGCCGCCAGAGCTACGTCGGACGCGTCCCTCTCGACCTGGAAGGGGAGGGACTCGTCGATGGCACGCATCGTGGCTTTTGCGATGTCCGCTTTGATGCTGCAGAAGGCCTGGTGGGCCTCCGTCGACAGGGGGAAGGTTGCGGACTGGATCAGGGGTCGAGCCTTGTCTGCGTAATTAGGGACCCATTGTGCTAAAGAAGCCGAGGCAGCGCTTTAGGGCCTTGGGGCAGTGAGGGAGGGGGAACTCCATGAGGGGGCACATGCGTTCAGGGTCGGGGCCTATGACTCCATTTCTCACTACGTAGCCTAGGATGGCTAGACGGTCGGTGCTAAACACGCATTTATCCTTATTGTAGGTCAGATTAAGGATCTTCGCGGTCTGGAGAAATTTTCGGAGGTTGGTGTCGTGGTCCTACTGGTCATGGCCGCAGATGGTGACGTTATCAAGATATGGGAACGTTGCGCGTAAGCCGTACCGGTCAACCATTCAGTCCATCTCACGCTGGAAGACCGAGACCCCGTTCGTGACACCGAAGGGAACCCTTAAAAAGTGATAGAGCCGCCCATCTGCTTCGAAGGCAGTGTACTGGCGGTCCCCATGACGGAGGGGCAGCTGGTGGTAGGCAGACTTGAGATCCACCGTGGAGAAAACCTTGTATTGTGCGATCCTGTTTACCAGGTCGGCTATACGGGGAAGAGGGTACGCGTCCAGCTGCGTAAATCGGCTGATGGTCTGGCTATAGTCGATGACCATCCTATGTTTCTCCCCGGTCTTTACCACCACTACTTGAGCCCTCCAGGGGCTGTTGCTTGCTTCGATGACCACTTCCTTCAGCAGCCGTTGGACCTCGGACCTGATGAAGGTCCGGTCCTGGGCACTGTACCGTCTGCTCCTGGTGGCGACGGGTTTGCAATCCAGGGTGAGGTTCGCAAACAGGGAAGGCGGGTCGACCTTAAGGGTCGCGAGGCCGCAGACAGTAAGGGGGGGTATAGGGCCGCCAAATTTAAAGGTCAGGCTTTGCAGGTGGCACTGGAAATCCAGCCCAAGAAGGGTGGCTGCGCAGAGGTGCGGCAGAGCGTACAGGCGGAAATTGCGGAATTCCCTGCCTTGGACAGTGAGGTTCGCTAGGCAGAACCCCTTTATCTCCACTGCGTGTGACACGGAGACCAGGGAAATCCGTTGGTTTACGGGATGGGTGACAAGAGAACAGCGCCTTACCGTGTCGGGGTATACAAAGCTTTCCGTGCCCGGAGTCGATCAGACACGACGTCACGTGGCCGTTGATGGCGATCGTTGTGGTGGCTTTCGCTAGCGTCCGGGTCCAACTCTGGTCCAGGGTAACGGAGGCCAGCTGCAGCAAGGGGGAGTTCTGGTCAGGCAGCGTGGAGTCGGCAGTGCTGGGGGCTTGAGGCCCCATCCAAGATGGCGTCAGTCACGGGTCACACATGGAGTCCAGGGATGCAGAAGATGGCGTCGGCGAGGAACAAAATGGCGGCGCCCACCCATCCAGCGTAGTGGCCGGGGGGCAAAATGGCCGCGCCCGTGGGTCGCACGTTGCCTGGGGATAGAAGGGCGGCGGTGGGCCTTGGACGGCCGGGACCTGGAACAAAGGCTGCTGATAGTCGCCGGCGACCGCTGCCACGGCACGGCCCTGGCAGACTGCGACATAGTGGCCTTTCTTGCCACACCCTTTGCAGGTGGCGGTGCAGGCCGGGCAGTGCGCGTGGGGATGATTCGCTTGGCCGCAGATGAAGCAGCGTTGGCCGGCGGTGAAAACAGGCCTTCTAGCGGCGCAGCCCTGCGGGGTTAGTGGGAAAGTCTGGGGGGCTGCCGCGACGGGGTGCCACGCAGCCCAGAGGGGCGCCGTGCGTCCGGGAGCAAAAGCCAGTGCGTTTTTGTACGCAACGTCCATGGACCCTGCCAGGGCCCGTGCCTCAGTGAGGCCCAGTGTGTCCATTTCAAGGAGCCTTTGGCGGATGTCGGGGGAAGTTATATCTGCCACAAAAGCGTCCCGAATTAAAAGTTCCGTGTGCTCGTTCCCCGTGACTGCCGGGCAGCCACAGTTTCGGCCCAGCACTAGTAGAGCCCGATAGAATCTTTCAGTGTTTCTTCAGGGCTTTGCCTTCTAGTTGCCAGCAGGTGACGGGCGTAGACCTGGTTCAGGGGACGGATGTAATGTCCTTCCAGTAGCTCGATAGCTGCAGCATAGTTCGCAGCCTCTTCGATCAGAGGGTAGATTGCAGGGCTGACCCGCGAGCGTTGAAGGTGTATTTTCTGTCTTTCCGTGGGGGTGTCGGCGGCCGTGTCGACGAAGCTCTTAAAACACGCCAGCCAATGCTTGAAGATAGCAGCGGAGTTGTCTGCGTGGGGGCTGAGCTGAAGGCACTCCGGCTTGATGTGGAGGTCCATCTTTTCAGAAGTAATAGCTGATTAAATTGATGCACAATCAATTACTCTCGAGACAAGGTGAGTCGTAACTAATCGGCTTTATCAGCTAGAACTGTACCCAGCAGCTTTGATACAGAAAGTGAAGGCTGCTGGGTCAGCATTGGTTCTTATACCCCGCCTCTCAGGGCGGAGCTATGTACGTTAGCCAATGGTAGACTCCGAGGTCTAGCCAATGGGCATCCACCTCTCAGGTACTGCAATACCTGGTATTACCACAAGGTGTACATGCAGAGCTATTTAGGGAGGGCATTCCAGAGCGTGGGGCCGAGGCACCTGAGTACACAAGATCCAGTTAAGGGAGGAGGACATAAACGAGCAGCGAATGATAGAAAAAAGAATTTCGGTGATGGGAGGGGAGTACAGTTGAAGGGATGGACGAGGTTATTGAGATAAAAAAGGCCAGCTCCACAAAGGGCTTTAATTATGAGGATGCTGATTAATTTGAGAATTGGTAACACTGGGAGCAATTAATGGTCAACGAAGATAAGGAGTAGACAATGATTGGGATTTGTTTCGGGTTACTGGCTGCAGAATTTTGAATGTGCTGAAAAAGTTTTGAAAGTGCTGGAGAATGGAAAATCAGCCAGGAGAGCATCAGAAGTTTTGTCTGATGAAGAAGCCTTAGATAACAGTTTCAGCAGCAGATTGCTTGTGGTAAGGGTGGAGGTGGGCAATATCATGGCGGTGAAAATGTAACAAATATGGCATTAGTAAATACAGAAACACTAACATGCATTAGGAGTTAAGAACATGCCTGCCTAACTGCCTGTTGTATTGCTGTCTTCCTAATTCTGAGTGATCAATATATTTTGTGTAAATGAAATCCTTTTCAGCAAGTAAAGAACTCATGAAATAATACATTGCTCACAAAGCAGGATTTTGCTTTGTCTTAAACGGTCCTGATTCCTTGCCATTCTATGTTCAGTTATGGGTTCAAATCTCACTCCAGATCTTGAGTACAAAAACCAAGGCTAACAGTGCAGTGCTGAGGAATTGCTGCATTGTTAGAGGTGCCATCTTTTGGATGAGGCATTAAACAAGGTCCCGGTTTGCCCTCTCAGATTGACAGTAAAGATCCCCTGACACTGGCCAGAATTCTCTGGCCGTTCAAGCTGGCGGGATTCTCTGGTCCTGCTGGCAGGACCCCTGTGGGTTTCCGGGCGGCGTGGGTGGTTTACAGCGGCAGGGCCAGAGGACCCTGCCGCCACCGAACAGCACGCCCCCGTGTGCATCCGAGAACCACACGGCTGGGATGCCGGAGAATTCCACCCACTACTTCAAGGAAGAGCAGGGGAAATTATCCTTGGTGTCCTGACCAATCGTTATGCTCAATCAGCATTACAAGACACAGCTTATCTGGTCAGTACCACATTGCTGTATGTGGGGATTTGCCCTGCAAACGATTGTCACTGTATTTCCTACGTTACGACTGGTGAAGCTACAACACAGGACTATTTGGGTGCCAAACAGCAGAAGGAACAAGTGATAGAAGGAGCTAAGCGATCCCACGACCAATGGTTGAGGCCTATGGTGTGATTCAATGGGACAGAGCAATTCAACAAAGTCCAATTTCGGGCGCGTTTAATGGGTGTTTTTTGACACCTGCAGCACCGAGAAAGACCCCGCTATTCAACGGCATTTTGTTGTTTTTTCTGGCCTTGGTGAGGAACGCCCCTTTGAGGCTGCACTTACATAATTTCCTGCACTGAGGAGCTCAGCTTGCCAGTCCAGGAAGACGACTTGTGGATCGAGGCACCATTTCGAAAGGCAGCCCCGATCTTTCAGCGTTCCCCTCAGCGACCCCACAGTGGCTTTCAGACACCTCCCCCACTTCACCCAACTTACTTTGCCAGGGTCCTCGAGCCCCCCCACACCCCACTTCTGATGGGCACCGCACCCCAAGCCCAACCCCTGGCATGGACAACTTGGCATTGGACATCTTGGCAGTGCTAGCGTGGCACTACCATCCCGGCATCCTGGCAGTGCCACCCTGGTGCACATACTGCCAGGATTCTAAGCCAGCTGTGCCAAATTGCCCGGGTACCAGCGGGAGTGCCAGGGTACCACCCTACCCGACGCCCGACCACCCAGGTGTCTCCAATGGCCCGGGAGAGTGCCAAGTGCCGTTATGACTGGTCCACTTTTGTGTGGCCCTCCCCAGGCACGGCCGTTAGGTCCCAGGCCCCGGGTGAATCTGAGCTAATGGCTCATTAAATATTCTGATATGGATCACACCCAGTGAGGGCGAGATCCAGATCACGATGTCTCTCAAGATTCCGTGGAATCCGCCACTAAGCTCTGCAGTCTTGCCATTTCCAGCCATGAATGGTGATGGACAATTAAACAACTCACTGGAGAAGGAGGCTCCACAAATAACCCCAATCTTGGTGATGGTGGAGCCCAGCATGTCAGTGCAAGAGACAAGGTTGAGGCATTCGCTACAATCTTCAGCCAGAAGTGCCGAGTGGATGATCCATCTTCGCCACCTGCGGAGGTCCCCAGCATCACAGATGTCAGTCTTCAGCCAATCTGATTCAAGTAAAGGCTGAAAGCACTGGTTACTGCAAAGGCTATGGGCCCTGACAGTATCCAGGCAACAGCACTGAAGACTTGTGCTCCAAAACTTGATGCACCCCTAGCCTAGCTGTTCCAGTACAGCTACAACACTGGCATCTACCTGGCAATGTGGAAATTTGCCCAGGTATTTCCTGTACACAAGAAACAGGACAAATCCAACCTCAGTCTACTTTCAGTCGTCTTCCAATCATCTGTTTCATCAATGACTTCCCTTTCATCGTAAGGTCAGAAGTGAGGATGTTCGCTGATGACTGCACAATGTTCAGTATCATTTGCGACTCCTCAGCAATCGAAGCAGTCCATGTCTAAATGCAGCAAGACCTGGACAATATCCAGACTTGGGCTGACCAGTGGCAAGTGTCATTCACACCACACAAGTGCCAGGCAATGACTATCTCCAACAAGGTCACTTCTTGATTCCCCAAAGCCTGTCCACCATCTTCAAGGCACAAGTCAGGAGCATGATGCATTATTCTCCACTTGCCTGGATGAGTGCAGCTCCAACAACTCAAGAAGCTCCACACCATCCAGGACAAAGCAGCCTTCTTGATTGCTCCCCCTTCTACAAACATTCACTCCATCCACCACTGATGAACAGTGGCAGCCGTGTGTACCATCTACAAGATGCACTGCAGGAACTCACCAAGGTTCCTGCGGCAGCATCTTCCAAACCCACAACCACTACCATCTAGAAGGGCAAAAGCAACAGATACCTGGGAACACCACAACCTGGAGATTCCTGCCCAAGTCACTCACCATCCTGTCTTGGAAAGATATCGCCGTTCCTTCATTGTCGCTGGGTCAAAATCCTGAAACTCCCTCCTTAAAAGCACGGTGGGTGTACCTACACCTCAGGGACTACAGTGGTTCAAGAAGGCGACTGAACACCACCTTCTCCACAGCAACTAGGCATGGGGAACAAATGCTGGTCTAGCGAACGATGCCCACGTCCCATAAATGAATTTTAAAAAGTTACTACACTTCAAAAGCACTTTATTGGCTATAAAGCACTTTGTGATGTATCTGGTGGCCATTTAACGTGCTATATAAAGCAAATCTATTTTCATGTAGAGAATACTTTGCAGTAGGAATTAACATATAATAGGTTTAAAAATATTCTTGTCATGAATTAACATTTTTGAAATACATTCATTTTTAAACACCTTTAGGTCGGAAAAAGTAAGAGAGTTAATTGATATTTATTTCTACATTGAACAATGTTGTATATGGATTCTTGTATTTTTAATTGTTGGTTAAAATGTTAAGTTCCCTTTTAAGGCCCCACATTATGTCCAAGTGCACAGGTTAATGGCTGTAAAAACATTTTTTTTAAACCAAACATATTTTATTATTTTCTTCTCATTCCTTCCTCTGTGCAATACATTTAATTTACAACTAAGAGGATGGGCAGGAGATCTGTCTGCCTCTGCCCAAAGCTGGTTTTAATCCACTTGTGAGAGTGGTGGTTTGGTTTGACATTTAGTATTCCCTCATTGAAGACTCGATCTCCTGTTTTACTTCCCTCACTCGTTTCATGGCTTCCCATCTATCAGCACACCTGAGATTGGAAAGTGTCTCTGTGGACAATTGCAGATATTATAACTGTTAATTATCTTAGTTTAGTCAGGACATGCTAATATTAAAGAAGCTGCTGAATCAACTGATTTGCTGTTTTCATAGAAACCCTGCTCTTGCCCGAGCACTACCTGTTTTCTTATCGCTAAGCATGATGCAGTTTGAGAAGTGTGATAAGATTGTTTTTTCTGCTTATTATCATTCTTCATTTCCACTCAAGTAACTATCAGCGCAAAACCAAACTCTCTCAAATTTCGATTGAGAACATTTCCGTTGGATCTTCAACTTCATCTTCGGTAATGTAAAACTGAATTTCAGTATGGACATTTGGAGACGTCGCGTTTAAAACTTTGTGCAGATTTTTCTGATGCAAGAGTAACTCACAGTACTTTGATCCATACTTTGGTTCAGGAAGGGGAGCTTATTGGCAGAAACACAATCGTCTGATGATGAGGTTAACCACTTCCTGCCAGACGCCCTATTTTCAATTTTCACCGAAACTGCTTCATAACTTCATTAAATTGCAAAGATAAATTTGACCAAAATGCAATGAATATAGAAGTTTGCTTCATTGATTAGTGGCTACTCTCGAACAGATTTTTGATTTGTTTTTCTGTCTTTATTTGTATACTGATGACTTGAAAGTGCTTTTTGAACCAGAAGATTGTTGAATACTGGCATTTGGAGCAGTGATATATTTGCCTCGGAATCATGAGTAAGCATGTGAATAGGAGTTTCTTACTCATAATAATTCTGTACATTGTTCTATGTAAAACAACTCAAAGCAAACATTTCATGTTTAACAAATCACGATCAAGTGTAGCTCTCTTTAGATAAGGCTCACAAACTTAAAGGCTTTTTAAAAAAATAAAGAAAAAGCTCTATGGCATAGATCAGTTTAATGTGAGCTTCCAATCATACAGTGCTGTAGAAAAGCACAAGATGGGCGTTCTACTCGCAAGCGTAAAACAGCACAACATATTAGGTGAGAGCAGGATTGACCTTGAACCTGATTTTGAGAGAAAGTTTCCCGTTAAGATAAGGTGTTAAAGAGCTCAGTGTGAAAAATCTCTTTCCTTTAATTCTTTCCCCCCCCCATCTCTCCTGAAAACGTAGGCCTCCCACTGTGACACGGTTCTGCGAGGATGAGTTTATCACCAATTTTGCTTTCTTTCATCAAATGTGCCGAGGGCAATTGTGAGATGGGGAAACAACAACATGCAAAGTAAGCAACAAACAAGACTGATTTAGTGATCCGTCTAGACAGTTAGTTTATTATACAGGTGGATCTTTCGGCCAGGTTTACATGAAGTTTATTTCTGTGTATATTAACAGGAAGAGCTAACCTCAGAATGACAGTTCATAATAGCCGAATTTCAGTGGCAACTAAGACATAAAGCCTGAAAACACAAGCCTACACAATGATACACAACCTGGTGACCTGGCCAAGACTTAATTGTCAACTGACACAAACAAGACATATTGGGATGGGCTTTGTCTTCGATACTGAAACAAAAACGTATGATAATGAATTAACACCCGCCTGATTTTCTACTCCATTGCTTTCCCAGAATGGATGGAAAGCATTGGTCATTGGGAACAAAGAAACATAGGAGCGTGATTCGGCCATTTAGCTGATTCAATACAACTGTTCAATACAATCATGGTTGAACATCCATTTTAATGCTATTCCCCCCACATTATCCCCATATCCGTTTATGCTATTGGTATTCAGATATCTGTCAATCTCTGCTTTAAACATACGGAATGACTGAGCTTCCACAGCCCTCTGGGGTAGGTAATTCCAAAAATTTACAACCCGCTGTGTGAAATAATTTCTCCTGGCTTCAGTCTTAAATGGCTTCCCCCTTATTTTGAAATTGTCCTCCCTGGTTCTCGACTCCCCAACCAAGGGAAACATTTTTCCTGCATCTACCATGTCCACCCCTTTAAGTACTTTATAGATATTAATGAGATCACCTCTCATTCTTTGAAATTCAAGAGAATACATGCCCTGTTTTCCCAATCTCTGTTCATAGGACAGTCCCGCCACCATGGGAACAAGTCTGGTGAATTTTTGTTGCACTCGCTCTATGGCGTTAGCATCCGTCCTGAGATAACAGGATCAAACTGCACACAGTACTCTAGGCACGGTGTAACCGAGGTTCTACAGAATTGATGCAAAACATATTACTGATGAACTCAAATCCTCTTGTGATAAAGGCTAACATTCCATTAGCCTTTCTAATTGGCTGCTGAACCTGCATTTTAGCTTTCAATGACTTAATGACGAGGTCACCAAGGTTGCTTTGTAAATCTGTACTTTCTAATCTCTAGCCAATTAAGAAATACTCTACATATCTGTTCCTCCCACCATAGTGGACAACCACCATATTATATTCCATCTGCCATGTTCTTGTCCACTCACTTTCCAAATTGAAGCTGCTTTTCATCTTCCTCACAACACCTAGCTTCACGTAATCTGCAAAATTGGAAATATTACATTTGGTCCCTACATCCAAGTTATTGATTGATATATTGTGAACAGCTGGGGGCCAAATACTGATCCTTTTGGAACCCCACTAGTCACAGCCCGCCAACACAAGAATGACCTGCTTATACCTACTCTGTTTTCTGTTAAACAATCCTTGATCTATACCAGTATATTACCTCCTATCCTCTGTGCTTTAATTTTGCTAACCAATCTCCTCTGAGGTACCTGATCGAAAGCCCAGTATACAACATCCACTGACTCCCCTTTATTTATTCTCTTCCTAGCAGCCTCAAAATACTCCAACAGTTTAGTCAAACATGGTTTCCCAATCATAAATTCATGTTGACTATGCCCAATCAAATCATTCTTATCTAAGTGTCCATTTATCACATATTTGATAACAGATTCTCCGGTCTCCGACGCTGAAATCGCGTTTGATGATAGGCTGGAGAATCCATGTTGCCGCCAAAATGGGGGGCGGTGGCGCTGTTGCGATGCTCCGACGCCTCCAAAATGACACAGGCATTGGTGTGACCTGAGGCCCTCCCCCGATGCTCCGCCCCCGTTGGACCGAGTTCCCGATGGCATGGGAAGCGTGTGCTATTTTTTTTTCGGGAACTCGGCGTGGCAGCTGCAGACTGAGTCCAGCGCTGCCACAGTCGAGGGGGGGGGCGGGGGGTGGGGGGGCGGGGGGTGGGGGCGGGGGGGGGGGGAAGGGGAGCCGATTCGTGGGCGGGGAGGGTTTTGACTGGGGCTGGGGACACTGGTGAGGGGTGGTCCCTGGCCAAAAGGGGGCACTATTTGGCAGGCCGGGTCCGTGCACGGTCTGCGCTAAGTTGCACGCGCGGCCGCTGCAGGTTGCCGCCGTGCGCATGCGTGGCCATGGACCTGGCGATTATCCGTCCGTAACCACAGCTAGAGCGGGGGCTTTACTCTGCGTGCCTGCCAGCCCCCCACCCCCACCACCAGAAGGAGAATCGGTGGAGGTTTTGCGCCATTTTTCCGGAGCGTAAAATGTCACTGTTCCCACGCTGGCGTCAGCATATAGTCTCTCAACAGAGAATCCAGCCCATTATCCTCATTTCTTTTCAGGCTTGTCTTGGTATGTTCTCAGGTACGTAAAAAGGGCGGCATGGTAACACAGCGGTTAGCACTCTTGTTTCACAGCGCCAGGGACCCGGGTTCAATTCCCGGGTTGGGTCACTGTTTGTGTGCAGTCTGTAAGTTCGCCTCGTGTCTGCGTGGGTTTCCTGCGGGTTGTCTGGTTTCCTCCCACAAGCCACGAAAGACGTGCTTGTTAGGTGAATTGGACATTCAGAATTCTCCCTCTGTGTACCCGAACAGGCGCCGGAGTGTGGCGACTAGGGGCTTTTCACAGTAACTTTATTGCAGTGTAATGTAAGCCTACTTGTAGGGGCAGCACGGTGGTGCAGTAGTTAGCATTGCTGCCTCACGGCGCCGAGATCCCAGGTTCGATCCCAGCTCTGGGTCTCTGTCCGTGTGGAGTTTTCACATTCTCCCCGTGTTTGCGTGGGTTTCGCCCCCACAACCCAAAGATGTGCACGATAGGTGGATTGACCACACTAAATTGCCCCTTAATTGGAAAAAATGAATTGGGTACTGTAAATTTATAGAAAAAAAATGTAAGCCTACTTGTGACAATAATAAAGATTATTATTATCAATACAAAATGTGTACGATATTTGGAAATATGCCTGTGATTTCAGAATGTTGCAAAGAAACAATTTGGTTGTCCACTCAAGCAAGTAAGTGTTTTTAGTACAGTATTGTGTCATATTGTATAGCAACACTATGCAATGATACTGAATCAAGAGTCCCATCAGGTTGTGCTTATGGGAAGCGGAAGTGGCAAAGTAACAAAGACAGATTGGTGAGTGAGTGAATAGAGTTCAATGTGGGGAAGTGTGAGGTCACTTTTGGATGCACTGTCAAGGTGCCCGGATGACACTGCCAATCCAGCAGGAGCATTGCCAGAGTGCCAGGGTGGCAGACCCAAAGTTCAGGTGGTGAGGGGGGCCTTGCGTATGAAATGAGGGTGGAGAGGAGGGTTGAAGAGTGGGGGTGTGCAGGGCAGGTAAGTAGGGGCCTCCGGGAAGTTGGGTGGGGGTCCTAGAAGGAAGGGGGTGCTGTAAGGGGCCTTGGGGGGCCTGAAGAGGGGGATCACCCAGGGTCCCCATTGCAGTGTGTCCTCACTTGGGGAGTGTGGGGTAGTATCCATGTGTGCGGAGGGTGGCATTGCCCATGGGCGGGGGTGGACCCACACGCTCACTTGGAGGTTGTTAATTGTGGGGGATTCAGCGATGGTAATGCCATTGAATGTCAAGGGATGGTGGTTAGATCCTCTCTTGTAGGAGATGGTCATTAGCTGGCACTTGTGTGGCACGAATGCAACTTGCCACTTGTCAACCCTGGATATTGTCCAGGTTGTGCTGCCCGCGGACATGGACTGCTCCATTATCTGAGGAGTCGCGAATGGTGCTGAAAATTGTGCAGTCATCCGCAAACATCCCCACTTCTGACCTAATGATGGAAGGGAGGTCATTGGTGAAGCAGCTAAAGATGTTTGGGCCTCGGACACTACCCTGAGGAACTCCTGCAGTGATAACCTGGAGTTGAGATGATTGACCTCTGACCACCACAACCATCTTCCTTTGTGCCAGGTATGACTCCAACCAGTGGAGAGTTTCCCCCCTGATTTCCCTCTATTGTCCTATCCCTTAACATAATTTGTTAATTCACTTTAGCCAGCTCCGATTCTGTGCCTTCATAATTGCCGTTATTTGAGTTTAAAAACAATAGTCTCGGACCACTCCTCTCTCCCTTAACTGAATGTAAAATGTAACAATATTATGGTAGCTGCTACCTAGGGGCGCCCATGCGGTCATTAATTATTCCCATCTTGTTGCACAATACCAGGCTATTGGTATAGCCTCCTCTCTGGTTGGCTCCAGGACATGCTGTTCTAAGAAACTATCCAGAGAACATTCAACAACTCTTCATTTAGGCTACCCTTGTTCATCTGACTTTTCCAGTCTTGATGAACCAAACCATTAAGAGTAATGGGCACGCAATTAGCGTAATCAAACAAGCTAATGGAATCTTGGACTTTACTCAGGGGGGGCTGGACTATAAAAGGAAATAAGTTATCTTTTATGCCACTCCATCTGGAGGAGTATGTGCACTTATGGGCACACTCTTCAGGATGCACAAACTCGGTTTTTATTGCACTGAGTTTATAAAGTTGAGGGGTGATGTAATGAGGTATTTTAAATGTCAAAAGGAAACTATTTAATTTGGTGGAGTGAAATCAGGAAGCATATTCACATAAAAGTAATGGAAATCTGGAATTCTGTCGCCAGAATGATGCTTGTTCAGTTTAAAGAAAATTATATATTTTTGTTAGATACGGATATCATGGAGTAATGACAGGTAAATGGAATTGAGGTACAGATCAGTCATGATCTGATTAAATGGCAGAACAGATTGAGAGGCTGAATGTCCAACCCCTGTTTTTTATGTACGATTGGTAGAAGAGCCATGCATCGTTAGCATGTTGCTCTATATGTGTAGATTTATCAATAGTGATTATCAGTGTGTTCATTACCAATGGACTCATTGTTCTTGAGTATCAACTCCTTTGGTATGATGAGTTTTATCCAGTGCACTGAACTTGTGTATTGTAATTCAGCTAGCTATCTTCCTAATATCAAAAGCACTGAAATTCTAAGATCTAATCTTTTCCTGTTGCTGCAAATAGATCTAACAGGTGACACTGCGGTACCTGTGAATTCTTTGCCATTACCCCAACAATCAGGTTAAACAACCAAATGTAGAAAGATAAGGCAAAGTAATGGGAAAAAGCCAATATCTTCCTTGATTCCACACAGATATTTAAGCGCTCCATTACTTCATTTTGTCTACATATTTGTCTACATAACAACATTCGGTGAACGTCTGGAGTAATTCATTGTGTATGAGGTGCTTTCAGGTGCTTTGGCATAACATGCTAATCGCGGTGTGTAATATCATCTTTTTTTACAGCCAAACTGAGACACACTTTTTAAAGGCTTGATTTTTCTTCCCTTTCTACTGCGTTACTCAACCCCTGCTATTACCCTATTTCACAGCTTGAGTGAGAATGAATGAAACTATTTTATTGGAATTTGAGATTGGAATAGGAACCCGATGGTGCGCAACTAGACAGGAAATGCCTGTTATCTCTAAAATGCACAATAAATCTGATTTGTGCAGTCATCAAATTGAATAACCAGTGTTAAGGTGAACATTTCGCAATTGGGATATCATAGAAAAGGAAGGCTGAGCTTGAACAGGGGCTTATTTTGCAGACTTCTGAGCTGGAAGGAAAACTAGTTGCCACAAAAAAAAAACATTGCTCTGAAAATGCCTCTCTTTGCTGTTGGGGAGGCATGTGTGCAATTCTGTTCAGAGAACGCTTGTGCAGATACCATTTTCTCCTGAAGCCTTGAGACCTCCAGCTAATCCTGCATCCCGGGATCAAATTGGGAAAATGTGGTAAACATGGCGTAATTGTGTTTCTCTCATCTGCAATTAGCAAACGTCTGCCTGTGGTGGGAATACTGTGTCTCATAGAAACCTGGAAATGGAGGTGATTCGGTGGAGTTTGTTTCTCTTTAACTTTATGGCCTCCCAGAGCCAAAATTTGTCAGTCAGGGAAAATGGGGCAGAAAGCTCAATCCTTGCAAGTGTTAAGGGTTGTGTTCCATCTTACTGTGCCTACCAATCGCAAACAATCTGTTGCTCTGTCACCTCCTCTGAATACAATGCAAAGATAAATCATTTTTGTGTTGGTACTGAACAAACCCACTTAATTGGAACTCCCTACTGATTACCTTAGAAACAGATTGCTTATTTAAACAAATGGGGTATCAAGGGGGCGATTCTCCGAGCCCCGCGCCGGGCTGGAGAATCGCCGCAACCGCGCCATGACGCCCCAACGCCGGCGCGTGATTCTCTGAGGTGCGAAGAATCGGCGCCATTTGCGCAGGCGCCGCGGGCCGCTGGAATCGGCGGAGCCACTGATTCTCCGGCCCTGATGGGCCAAGCGGCCGTGCGGATACGACAGAGTCCCGCCGGCGCCATTCACCCCTGGTCCCTGCCAGAGGGAACTCTGCACGAAAGGTCGGGGGCAGCCTGGGGGCGGGGAAAAGCGCCCCTTCACCAGGCGGGCCTCCGATGGGGTCTGACCCGCGATCGGGGCCCACCGATCGACGGTCCGGCCTCTTCCCCCTCCACCCCGGCCTACTTTGTTGCGCGGCCGGCCCCTGAACCCCGATGCCATGTTGAGTCGGAACCGGCGCGCTGAAGAAGTCCCCCGCACATGCGCGGGTTGGCGCGGCACGGCCAGAATTGGTCATCCCCGTGCCTGTTTCGAGCTGTCGTGAAACGCGGCGGAATTCACGATGGCGCGAACACTTTGTTTCCATTTTGGAGAATCGCCCCCCCCCCAAGTATTTCAAGAGTAACAGTATTGATAGGTAGATTCCATCTTTCAGGGTACACAGATTGGAAATAATTTGTAAGAATTGAATTCTCGTTTTTGGCCTCTCCCGCTATTTACTGGCCTCGTTTCGCTTGAGTGAGAGCATAACAAGGCTGGAGAATTGCACCCATTAGACTTGAAGATTGGGATCAGTTCAAAGTTCAACAAAGGAAGACCAAGGGATTGATTGAGAAGAGGAAAATGCAATATGAAAGTAAACTAGTGGAGGATAAAAACTGACTGTAAAGGTTTCTATTGATATATAAAGTGAAAAAGATTGATAAAAACGAATGTAGTCTCCTTGCAGTCAGAAACGGGGGAATTCAGAACGAGGAACAAAGAAATGGTGCAGGAACTAAATTTGTACTTTGCTTCTGTCTTCACAAAGAAAAACATGAATAATGTACCCAAAGTTCTGAGAAGCACAAGTTTCAGTGAGAAGCTGAAGGAAATTAGTAGTTGTAAAGAAATGGTTTTGGGGAAATTAATGGGATTGAAGGCAGATAAATTTCCAAAGGCTTGATCATTTTCATCCCGGAATACTTAAGAAAGTGGCCCCAGAAATAGTCGATCAATTGGTGGTCATTTTCCAAAAATCATTGAACTCTGCAATGGTTCCTACAGATTGGAGGGTAGCTAATACAACCCCCTCTTCAAAAAGGGAGGTAGAGAGAAAACAGGGAACTATAAACCAGTGAGCCTAATGTCGGTAGTAGGGAAGTTGCTGTAGTCCATTATAAAGGAGTTTATAGCACAGTATTTGGAAAGCAGTGGAATAATCAAACAAAGTCAACATGGATTTATGAAAGGGAAATCATGCTTGAGAAATCTACTAAAATTCTTTGAAGATGTAACCAGTAGAGTTGACCAGGGAGAACCGATGAATGTGGTTCATTTAGACTTTCAGAAGGCTTTCGGCAAGGTCTCACGCAGCAGATTACTATGTAAAGTTAAAACACATCGGATTGCAGGTAGTGCCTTGAGATGGATAGAAAGCTGGTTAGCAGACAGGAAGCAAGAAGAAGGAATAAATGGGTCTTTCTCTGAATGGCAGTCAGGGGCTAGTGGGGTACTTCAGGGACCTGTGCTAGGACCCCAGCTGTTCACATTATATATCAATGTTAGGTTAGGTGGATTGGCCATTCCAAATTACCCTTAGTGTCCAAAAAGATTAGGTGAGGTTACTGGGTTACGGGGATAGGGTGGAGGGTGTGGGCTTAAGTGGGGTACTCTTACCAAGGGCCGGTGCAGACTCGATGGGCCGAATGGCCTCCTTCTGCACTGTAAATTCTATGATTCTATGAATAATTTGGATGAGGGAACTAAGTATATTATCTCCAGATTAGCAGATGATACAAAACTGGGGGTGGGAAGGTGCAGAAATGCTTCAATGGGGTTTGGGCAGGCTGAGTGAGTGGGAATATGCATGGCAGATGTAGCATAATGTGGATAAATGTGAGGTTATCTGCTTTGGTAGCAGAAAAGTAAGGCACATTATTATTTGAATGGGTTTTGCTGCAATTGTATAGGCTTTTGGAGAGGTCACACCTGGAGTATTGTGTCCGGTTTTGGTGTCCTTATTTGAGGAAATAAACTCTTGTTGTAGAGGGAGTGCAGCAAAGGTTTACTCGGCTGATTCCTGGGATGGCAAGACTGTTACATGAGGAGAGACTAAGTCAGTTAGCATTATATTCATTGGAGTTTAGAAGAGAGAGGGGGATCTCATAGAAACGTACAAAATTTTAACAGGATAAAATAAGGTAGATTCAGAAAGAATGGGCGGGATTCTCCGATCCCGCACCAGGTCGGAGAATTGCTGGGGGAGGGGGGGGGGGATCCCGCAGCGCCGCCGGGCCGCCAACCGGAGAATTGGCACCAATGGCGCCGCTCAAAACGCCCCCCCCCCCGGTGATTCTCCGCGCTCGACGGGCCGAATGCCCGCCAAGTTCGGCCGAGTTGCGACATTCGCGTGTGGTCCTACCCGGCAGGACCTTGACGTTCTGGCTGCGGGGCTGTCCTGGTGGGGGGGAGGGGGGATCCGACTCCGGGGAGGGGGCCTCCACGGTGGCCAGACCTGCGAACGGGGCAAACCTGTGGGGGGGGGGGCCTATGTTCCTCCCGCTGGGCCCCTGCAGGGCTCCACCATATTGCCCAGGGGCTGGCACAGAGACTGCAACCCACGCACATGCACAGATCCGCGGTGGCCGTGGGGTGCATGTGCGGACCCACGCCGGCCGTGGCGTGCATACGCGGAGCCGTGCCGCCCGTGCTGGCGCCCGGATCGGCAGCTGGAATTGCCGTTCTGGCCCCCTGTGCGGCGCAGGATCGGTGCTCCTCGGGGCCCGATGACGCCGTCGTAAAATGCTCCGGCATTTACTACCGCGTCAACACTTAGCCCCATTATCGGAGAATCCCGCCCAATATTCCCGATGGTGGAAGTGCCCAGAACTATGGGTCATAGTTTGAGGATAAGGGGTAAACCTTTTAAGACTGAAGTGAGGAGAAATATTTTCACCCAGAGAGTGATGAATCTGTGGAATTTGCTACCACAGAAAGTAGTTGAGGCCAAAACATTGTGTAATTTCAACAAGGAATAAGATATAGCTCTTGGGGCTAAAGGGATCAAGGGATATGAGGGAAAGGCGGGATCAGAGTATTAAACTTGATGATCAGCCATGATCATAATGAATGGCGGAGCAGGCTCAAAGGGCTGAAAGGCTCCCTCCTGCTTCTATCTTCTATGTAAGTTTCCATAAGCATGGAAAACCACAGATATGACTGTGCTAGTGACACTGTCATTACCTTTAAGGACATTCCTTTACTGAAATGAATCACGTGTTGAAATTGCATGGCAGAATGTAAGTGAAGTGACAAAATACACTTCTTCACACTGAGAAAGCAATGGCCCACTAGTGTGCAGATATATAATGATATGTATAAATACATATGCATATGTTTGTGCTGTTATCACACAGTATACTGATGTTGAAGAATTGATCCCTTTTTTCCTTCATTAATATGCAGCAATGTCACAGAATCAGAGAATTCACAGTGCTGAAGGAGGCCATTCGGCCCATTGAGTCTACACTGGCTCTTACAAAGAGCACCCTACTCACGCCCATGTCTCTACCCTATCTCCCGTAACCCAATAACCCCCACTTAAACTTTTTTGGACACTAAGGACAAGTTTTGCATGGCCAATCCACCTAACCCGCATATCTTGGGACTGTGGGAGGAAACCGGTGCACCCAGAGGAAACCCACGCACACACGACAAGAACGTGCAGACTCCACACAGACAGTTACCCAAGCCGGGAATCGAACCAGGGACCCTGGAGCTGTGAATCAACTGTGCTAACCACTATGCTACCGTGCTGCCCTACAGAGTGACAGAGTCAAACTCTTAAGTTCGGTATATCACAAATAAGGTGAAGTGTTGAATTCGTCATTAATCTAGTTTTTCTTTTCCTTTAAAAAAAATCCCCAACACAAGGAATCATACAATACACTTGTAAAATTTAATTTTCAGGGCCCGAAAGATTGTTTGGATGTAATTATCGACATTATAATGTTAAAAATTCACTAACTTATAACTGCACCAGTCCTAACATTTTAGATGTTTGTATTTACGCCATTGGATTTGTTTTGGTGCCCGGTCAGTCAGGGAGGATTGTTATAGCTCACTCTGTGGAGGCATGGGTTATTTAAAACATAGACATACAGTGTAGAAGGAGGCCGTTCGGCCCATCGAGTCTGCACCGACCCACTTTAAGCCCTGACTTCCACCCTAAACCCGTAACCTAATAACCCCTCCTAACATTTTGGACACTAAGGGCAATTCACCTAACCTGCACGTCTTTGGACTGTGGGAGGAAACCGGAGCACCCGGAGGAAACCCACGCAGACACGGGGAGAACGTGCAGACTCCGTACAGTGACCCAGCAGGGAATTGAACCTGGGACCCTTGCGCTGTGAAGCCACAGTGCTAACCACTGTGCTACCGTGTTGCCGCCACTGTGCTACCGTGCTGCTTCTGACAGCAACTTCCAGAGATCAGCATTTAAAATGTGCGTTTGTGGCCAAATGTTGCTGTCCGATTTACTCTGTACTAACAGCGAGTGATGATAGCCACAGTGTTATTGTGAACGCAAAGTCTGGACCATTATAATTATTGAAAGTCCTTAATTATCATTAAAATTAAATTGTAATGCCCTTTGTCTAGATTGGTTTGAAGCCAGATCCAAGAGTTGAAAAGGTAATTTCACAATGCTTTCACAACCCTACCCCTAATGTAAAAGTAACAATTGTGAAGCAGCCGTTAACAAAGGAAATAAAATATAAATCGACTGTTTCAAAGTATTGAAACATTTTTGTGACGCAATGAATGCAGTGTTCACTTTTAGTCACCGAGCCACAAAGAAGACATGTGGCCCCAGAGGTGATACATGAAAGCCATGAGATGTTGGACCATTCAATTAGAGAAAAAAAAAGGGCAAACTTGGGATCAAATTTCTCCAGGCCACTGGAGAGTGTGTTGATTTCATCAAAGTGGGAAAGTCCAGGAAATTACATTTGAATTGTGTTCCCAATGTGACCCTGCTCTCTGTTAGCTTTCTTTGGGGCAGGATTAAAAAACAGAGTGGGGGCTCCTGTGGATCTAATGGGTGAGTCATTAAAAAGAAGGCCAAGGTTGTTGGGATGCCGATTATTGGCTGTTTTAACACTGAATCCCAGAGCTTAGGGCCTTGGCAGATCATAACATGGTCACCAGTAATGGAGTAAGTAAATTTAGGAATGTTCAAATCAGCAGAATTAGCAGAGCACAGAGATGTGCGTGCTGAGGATGGGGGAGGTGGGAGGGCATGTGGTGGTGCTGTGAGGCTGGAGGAGATCACAGAAATAGGGGAGGGGGAAGAGGTTATGCTTGGATTTGAAAATAAGAAGAATTTTTAAACTGAGTTGCTGCTTAACCAGGAGTTAATTTGGTCAATAGACACAGCTAGAGGAGATGGGTGAGTGGGACTTGGTGCCGCATTGGGACATTAAGTTTGGATGACCTCCAGTTTGCCAAGGGTTGGACAGTGGAGGCTAGCCAGGAGTCAAGTTCAGAGATAACAAAGGCATGAATGAGGCTTTTAGCACCAGATAAGCTGAGGCAAGGGCAGGGTCAGATGATGTAAGGGAGGTGGGAATCGGCAGTCTTAATGATGGTGAAAATATGTGGTAGCACCTCTGGAGGTCATATAGGAGTCCTAGGTTTCAGACAGTCTCGCTCAACTTCGGTTAGCAGGGAGAGGGTTGGAGTCAGTGCTGTGGGAACAAAGTTTGGGAACTGAAGACAGCTCTGTGTTCCTAATATTTAATTGGAGAAAATTTCAACACATCCGGTACCGGATGTCGGATACGGAGTCTGGCAGTTTATGGAGATGAGGGGATCAAGAGGTATGGAGATTGGGTAGTGTTAGGTAGCATAAGTGTTTATGTGGAATGTAATGCTGCGTTTTTGTATGATGACACCAGCATGTTACGTGAGAAATAGGAGGTAGTTAATATGAAGTGGCAAATGGCAATGTTCCCTCAAATTCTGTTTGCTGCATGCGGCTAACTTGTTGCATTGCATGATCTCTTTAAGATTGACGCATGACCACACCTGGGCGCACCTTAAAGAAAATGTTGTTTGTGTGCTACCTGTTGATTCCATGCGCAGCACATTCCGGATTGTTGTGCAGCTATGCACCCACAGAGCTAGGACAGGACATTGTGAAGTGGCATAGAAAAGGCAAATGTGGAAAGCTAAGCAAATTTGATTGTAGGGCAATGAAGCACAGATTCAAATTGGAAAAAGCAAAGTCAGGAATAATGTCATGAGGTATTTCTTGACACAATGGATGGCCAACACAAGGATGAAATTTCCAAGTGGTCAATGGAGAGAAAATCTTTGAGAGTGAATTCTGCCCTGAGGGTGGAGTGTCCAACCCCAACCTAAAAAGTCAGTGGTTTGCCCACCTCCAGTTGGCTTACTCGCTCCATGGCCATTTAATGGTCGTTGTGCCTTTAGTTAACTTGAAGTGGGCCTTGCACTTCTTTCCAGGAGGAAGTCTCACTTCCAAGAACTGCCAATCAGAGGGCTGGCAACTCTCTTGTCCCATATCCTATAGTCTATAACCGCTTGCAGCTGTCAATCAAACTGTGAAATGGCACATGTGGGGGTGTGCTGATGGGAAAAGAAAATCCCAACGGCCAGAGAATTCTGGCCTCACTTTTATGAAATTGCATTCCCAACAACAAAATGTTCGGACATAGAGCACATATTGGGAAATATTAGCTACACATCCCAAGTTTCTAAGGTTCCTCACTTTTCTAAAACTAATTCATGCATGGGCAAGGCCCATTGAGAGGGGGAAGCATGAAGGGGGGAGATTGAGGGGGTTATGAAGCGGGGGCATTTGACAACCTCATAGCGGGGTGTCACTCATCTGGGAGAGGGCCCTGATGCCAGCTAGAAGGGGGCTGGGTCTGAAGTGATACCCTATGGGAGGGCGCTGATGCCCCGATGCCAATGATATCCTTGGGGGAAAGGGGGGAGAGGGAGGGCTGTACTCTCACTTTGGGATTGGGGCTCCCTTTAAAAAATGCTGCCTCAATGCCACTGAGGCTGGGTTGCTAGCATCTTGGGGTCCCACACATCACTTTGTGAAAGGGTTTCATCCCGGCTCGAGAAAAATGACTAAGTGTGAGAGTATTGCAATGGGAATCACGCTGGAAGAGCCGACGAGATTCACACTGGTTTTCCTGCCAAAGATGATACTTGGGGTTGGATTTTCCAGATCCCCAGTTGCGTGTTTCTCGGCATCGTGCTGTTCGCTGGCGGTCGGATTCTCTACTCTCGCCGCTTGTCAATGGGATTTCCCATTGAAGCCACCCAATGCCGCTTGGAAAAGAGAATCCCAATGGCCGGAGAGGTCTGGCCTTCGTCGTTGGCACATGGATACCACATAACACCGAGAGGCAGATTCATGGCACTTTGTATTTTTGTTAGGAAATTATAGGAAACAGTTAGGAAATTATAAAATCTCTCAAACCTGGACAGAACACAAAACAACTTGGAGGAGAATTTAACCCCCTCCCCACCCTGCTCACCCCCCCCCCCCCCCCAACTGCAGCAAAGTAATGGATGCTTAGTTAAAATGGAGCAGCTCCATTTCCCTCTCCATTTCCAGGGATTTCTCCTTCTAACGTCATTCGTTTTGGCATCGGATGGAGCTTGTGCTGAACTCTGGTGGGAGCCTTGTTAATAAATTCAAGCTGGGACTAACAATGATATCTGATGTCAAGGTGAAGTTATTAGGAAGCTTTCCTAATTTGGCACAGGAACTGCAGAAGGTTTTCTCCACATCTCGCAAAGAAAGTCCAAGCACCAGTAGAACCCCCAACACTCCCCAGTCCTATGTGCAGTGAAGCATTTGCAGCCCCTTTCTGGGAGTACACTGGTGTTGGCAGCCCCCAGATGGTAGTGCCTGGCCTCTGGGCCGCCTGAACTTAGTTCCTGTCACCATGGCCAGCTGTTACTTTCTATTTCTCTCATATTTAGGCCTTAAACTTTTCCTCTGTCGTAGAGTTTTATAATCTCTTATTTAATTTCTATCAATGCCATTCTGGTCAGTTCTCTGACATTCCCTCTTTGACTTGTGCTCTCTCCCTCCTGCACTCTTAAAGTATGAAAATTAAGACTTAGGTGTGACTTTCTGAAGGGATTCACTTGACTGTCTGCCACAGATTCCAAGGAGACCTGCAGAAAGCCTGGGGAAACATCCTGAAAGTTGCGTACACTTTTTTTTGCCAGGGCTTCTGCAGATATTCCTCTGACGTTGCAGTGGCTGACAGGAGGAATGCTGCTCTAGACTTCATAAGGAAACCCTTAGCCTTCCTTACCCCAGACTTTCACAGAAACTGTGCTATTATGTATTTCAGTGAAAGACTTTGCAATAAAAGAGTTAATTTCTACAAGTGGTCTGCATCATCATCATTCAGACCACCTGTAGAAATCAACTCTTTTATTGCAAAGTCTTTCACTGAAATACATAATAGCACAGTTTCTGTGAAAGCTGGGGTAAGGAAAGCTAAGGGTTTCCATATGAAGTCTAGAGCAGCACTCCTTCTCTTCGTGGCCCACAAGAACATCCATTTAAAAAAAACTATCTACCGGAGCCACCTCTGAACCCACAATATTTCTGCTGACAGATTTTGCCTCTGAGATGCCACCAGCTCTCCCACTCAGACCTTCGACAAAAATAACTTCATCTGGCCCTGTTTTGCGCATTTAACTAGAATGCCACAGCCTTTCCCTGGGTACATTGCTTGCACGCTCAAAGAGGAGGCTGAGGGGCTGCTATACTGTTGGTGGTGCCATCCTTCAGCTAAGACTCTAAACCAAGCTTCTGTATGCTCTCTCAGGTAGACATATCCCAAGGCACTAGAAGGGCAGGGGGAGCTTTCCCTGGTGGTCTGGTCAATATTTTATCCCTCAGTCAGCATCACAAAAACAGATTATCTGGTGATTACCATGTTGCTATTTGTGAGTTTGTTGTCAGTAAATGGGCTGCTGCCTTTCCTATATTACAACTTTGACCACAATTCAAAAGTACTTCATTGGCTATAAAGCACTTTGAGACGTCCTATGAGATGGCTGTGAAAGACGCTGTATAAATGCAAGTCTTTCATCAAGATTCAATGTGCCCCATAAATCACTAAATTCATAAAACGGAGTCATAATTTTTAATTTTTAAATAATAAAGACTGAGGGACGGAGGTTAAAGGATGACTTGGCCGCTTATTTTAAAAGCCTGGAGTTGGTGTTTCCAATTGATGTAGTGCCTCATTGCTAACTCTATAACCTTCCTGCTTTAAACAAGAAGCTTGAATACAAAATTGGGCGTTTTGCGCTTTGAATATTGGACTATTCTGAGAGATTTGAACTTTTGAAAGATTTTTCTCTAATCTTTTTCTTTGCAAGTATTAGTTTGCTGAGTGATAGCACCGCCATCTCTGACGCAGATGGTTAAGGTTTCAACCCACGCACCATAACTTCAGCACTTCATCTCGGCTGGCACTTCATTACTGAACTTCGGTTTAGAAAATGACCCCATTACATGATTTAAGGTTTATAGGGCATAGTGTCGTCTTGATTCTGATACTGGGTGCCTTAAGCAGAAAGTATTTCATTCTACACATTAACGTATACATCACTTTGATCTGTGTATAAAATATACCTTTTAAAAGTAATGATATAATGACATTGATACAGGTTTAACTTAAGTCATAAAATGTCCTAGATAGAAAAATATTCGCACCCCATCTGTCCAAATTACAAATAGCTACCATATGATTAACATGTGAAACTGATCTTTGTAACAGAGCAATGTACATAAACTAGATTGAACTCCGAATGAATCATTTCAACTAATCAGAATTTATTACAATACTGTTGAAACACTGTTAAGATCTTTGCACAGAGCCTGCATAGTGTGACTACGAGATTGCCCAAAGTGCAGCCTCGTAGCACCACATAGCTCATCCTCCGATCGTAAAATGCCTTCAGTTGATTGTTGTTACTGCTACCTTAATTACTGATGAATTAAATTCCTTACCTTTGGTTTTCGATTTTGCTCTTTTTCTGATGCATTGGAAGGTTTTCTTCGCAACATTTTTTTTTCAGAAGGATAAAATGTGTTTTAAAGGATATAAGTTCGAGATGTTCTGCTTAACTGAAGTAATCTGAGTTACAGGAAGGGGAGTCACATGGCAAATTGTTACCGCAACAAAATGGTGTTGGTTAGAACTCAAACGTCAGTCTTCAACATCTAACCAGGAAGGAAGTAACAAGTCTTACTGAGTGCTGTGCTTGCTTGCACAGCAACAGAAACAAGGTGTTAAAAATGACAAAAGCAGTTGTTCATTGCAGTGTTAATGTAAGCCTACTTATGACACTAATAAAGATTCTTATTAATATTTAATCTATACTCTTGCACTCTAACATTTCAGCTGTTAGTTTTTCAATTTTATACAATGTTTTAGTACATGAAATTAGATTTGATATATAGTGCAATAAGATGTGTGTGCAATATACATATATACGGCATGGTGACAGTGGTTAGCACTGCTGCATCACAGCGTCAAAGACCTGGGTTCAACACCAGCCTTGGATGACTGTGTGGAGTTTGTACATTCTCCCTGTGTTTGTGTGGGTTTCCTCTGGTTGCTCCGGTTTCCTCCCTCAGGTCAAAGTTATATGGGTTAGGTGGATTAGCCATGGTATATTGTCCCTTAGTGTTCATTAAGTTGGGTGGGGTTACTGGATTCAGGGTATAGCGTGGGGCGTGGGCCTAGATGAGGTGCTCTTTCAGACGGTTGGTACAGACCCACTGGGCCAAATGGTCTCCTTCTGCACTGTAAGGATTCTATATATATGTGCTTGCATTCTACACATACATAGTGGGTAATTCAAGGACTTACAGAGTGGGAATGATTATCTTCTCCATGTCCCTTGTGGAGTATGAGCTCCCTCATTAAGGAGGCAGGGGAAACTCAATCCTGTTTCCTGTCGACGCTGCAGCCCTGTCGGTTGAGCCACCTCCCTGACTAAGTGGATCCAGGCCGGAAGCTGTTTCTTTCGCCATGCCTCTGTTCGGGTGGTTGGATGCGTTTGACGCCTGAGTCGGAAACTGGAATCAATACACGGAGTGGATGCGTGATTTGTTTCATGCAAAAAAACATCCCGGAGAACAATTGGCAGATGGTGGTTTTGCTGACCACTTGTGGCGCCGATACATATGGGGTAATTCAGAGTCTTACGTACCCGGCGGCACCAGACGCCCACACCTTTGACCAACTCGTGATGCTTGTGGGTCTGCCATTCAACCCAATGCCGTCATTATTGCTCAGTAGTATCGTTTCCACGTGGCAGAAAGATCCATGGGTGAGTCGGTCACTGAGTTTATGTCCCAGCTGAGAAAGATTGCCACGTTCTGTGAGTATGGAACTGCTTTACCTGAGATGCTGCGCGATCGTCTGGTGTGCAGCATCAAAAACGTGGGGGTGCAGAGAAAGCTCTTGCCGAGCCTTTCTTGTATCTGCAGCAAACAGATTCTCCTTATCCTGTGAGAGTGCTAAGCATGGGACGCAGGTAATATCAGGGATGGTGGTGGACACCCAAGGGCATGGTCCGTCTCGGGCAGCTCACCCAACCCGGTCCGACCACTGAACACGCTCTGAGCTACTGTCCGAAGCATGGCCATCATGGTGGGACGTGTCCCTGGATTCTGCTGAGGGTGATTTGGTTCAATGCGCGACATACGGCTGTCAGCCCAGGCGCAACCACAGGCAGCAAGGGCATCAGCGATCCCGTGACCCCCCCTCCCTGCAGCAGTAAGCATCTGCTTCAGGACCAGATGTTTCATCTGGAGGAGCAGGACGAAGAGGCCGCGATGCAGTTGAATTGTGTGCCGGCGCTCCATGTGGCTCCCATTCGGGTTTCCGTCTGGGCCAACGGCCATTCGTTAAACATGGAGTTAGATACTGGGGCGGTGGTTTCTGATGTGGCGCAGACCATCTTTGACTGCATAAATCATGACCTTGGCAGGCTCAGTGGCTCGGTTGGCCATGTTTTCGTGGAGTAGCTGAGTATTGTTGGAATGACATTAACTCTGGTGGTTTATGTGTGCCAGTTGGCTCTCCTCCTCTCATTATCATTCAAGGGAATTGGATTGGATTTGTTTATTGTCACATGTACCGAGGGAATAAAAGAAAATACATAATAGGGCAACACAACATATACAATGTAACTACATAAGCACTGGCATCGGATGAAGCATACAGGGTGTAGTGTTAATGAAGTCAGTCCATAAGAGGGTCATTTAAGAGTCTGGTAACAGTGGGGAAGAAGCTGTTTTTGAGACTAGTCTGTTTGGTTGTGATTGGTGACACCATTTGCACTTGGATTCTTCATGTGGTGTCTGGTCGCCTGTGCGATGTACTCGGCAAGTACCCTGACATCCCGGCTTGATATCATAAAGGGGCCGTGGCCAAGATCCAGGGTGACCCGGAGGCTCAGACACATTACTTCATAGCACGCCCAGTTCCCTATGCCTTGGTAGAGAAGGTGGAAACCAAACATCAACAGGTTGGAGAGTTTGGGCATTATTTGGTCTGCATGCTTCACGGACTGGGCAGCACCTGTTGTCCCTATCCTGAAACTGGACAGAATGGTCTCTTTGTGCTGGGATTATAAACTGAGGGTCAATTCTGTTTCCAGGCTGGGTCATTACCATATGCCCCGCATCGAGGACATGTATGCTAAGTTGGCTGGTGGATGCTCGTTAACGAAGCTAGATATGAGTAGTATATATCTGCAGCTCGAGCTCGACAGGACCTCCCCCAAGTTTGAACATAGAACATACAGTGCAGAAGGAGACCATTCGGCCCATCGAGTCTGCACCGACCCACTTAAGACCCACTTAATTTGTTATAATAAATACGCAAAGGGGACACCAAGTGTAGACCTGGTTGCCCTTCGGGGTGTCATCGGCATGTGCAATCTTCCTGCGAGTTATGGAAAATATCCTGCAGGGCTCACCGCACATCACAGTGTATTTGGATGACATGCTGGTCATGGGGACTACAGACCAGGAACATTTGGAGAACCTTGAGGAGGTGTTGCAGCACTCCTCAGAATATGGCGTCTGCATATCCCATGCAAAGTGTGTATTCCACTTGAAGGCGATGGTCTACTTGGGGTTTCAGGTGGATTGGGATGTCTATGGCCGCCAATTCTTCATTGTTCTGAACTATATGCCCTTGCTAGGTCTTTTCCGTGTGGACAGGCCAATCCCACAAATTGCCTCTGCATGAATTCAGCACTGGGCCCTGTTGCTGGCTGTTTTTCGGACGGGAACCCACATTGCATACACCAACACCCTTGCTGGCTGATCCCCCCCACCCCCCCCCCCCCCCCAAAGTTACAGGCCTTCTCCACGAAGTTGTATGAACTGAACGTGGAAGACAATTTTCTACTGTGGGGCACATGGGTTGTTATCCTGGCAAATGTTCAAGAGCTCGTCTTGGAAGACCTTCACCGTGAAGCTGTGCCTGGTGACCGGGCCTGGATACCGATATCGAGAAGGTGGCTCAGCAATGTTCCATGTGTCAACACCAAAAACCCTTTAAGCCGCACCCCTTCACCCCTTGGAGTGGCTGGTTGCACTTGGGCGCAAGTGCACACCGACTTTGCTGGTCCATTCTTTTGCTCGATGTTTGTTCTCTTAATAGGCACCCATTCCAAGTGGTTAGAGGTCCACAAAATGACGGTGATCACCTCCCGTGTGACCGTTGAGATGGCTGCGGATTTCTTTCTCGACGCACTGCATTCCTGAGGTCCTGGTCAGGGAAAATGATGCTTCTTTCACAAGTGGGGAGTTGTCACCGTTCCTGAAGGCCACTGGGAATCAACATGTGTGTACTGCCCCGTACCACCCGGCTTCGAACAGGTTGGCAGAGCAAGCTGTGCAGACGGATAAACGGGGGCTCCAGAAGCAGACTTAACGATCGATGAATACAAGGCTGGCTGGTGACTGGGATTGCCCCGGCTGAGATGTTCATGGGCCGATGTCTTCGTACCTACCTTGGCTTGCTGTTTCCTCGCAAAGGTGCGGCATAACCAGGAGCTGCAAGGGCGTTGCCCTGTTCCACATCGACCACCCTGGTAGTTCACACTTGGTGATGTGGTATTCGTCAACAACTTCGCTGACGACGCTCGCTGGCTCTTGGGAACTATCTTCCGTCAGGCAGGGCCAGTCTCCTGCCAGATTCAAGTTTGCAGCCAGCGTGCGAAAAAGCCCTGGGATCACCTTCGGTCATGGAGACCACTCTTCGTAAGGTTCCTTATGTGTGATCTGTCCTGGATCGTCCCGACCGGATACTGGACCAGCCTGCTGTGGCGCCCAAGGATGTCTCGACACCAACCTGCGGGATATCGTCTCTTCGGATTCTGACATGGCAACCCAGGCTTCTGCTGTCTAGATTCCATTGTGCAGCTGCCTCCAGCCGACCGTCCTGTAGGAAATGATGTTCCCCTTCACGATATACAGAGCCAGACCCGGCGTCTCAGATACACAACGCTCCACCTGCATCAAAGAGAGTCCGATGTCCTCCTCCTCATCCTTCTTGTCCACGAACATCAGAGATTTCTTCGGACTTTGGGGGCGAGGAATATCATAACCCCCCGCACAAGACTTATGGGGTGGGAATGACTGTCTTCCCCATGTCCCTTACGGAATATGGGGTGCGATTCTCTGAAATGGAGACAGAGTGTTCGCGCCGTCGTAAACGCCGTTGAGGTTCACGACGGCGCGAAACGGCCCCTATCCCGACCGATTCAGGGCCTGAAAATGGGCTAGGAGCGGCGCTAGGAGCATGCGTGGTTGCTGTCCTCCCCAAGTCCACCCCGCAAGAAGATGTCCGACGGATCTTGCGGGGCTGCGGAAGAAAGGAGGTTCTCCTTCAGAGAGGCTGGCCCGACGATCGGTGGGCACCGATCGCGGGCCAGACCCCATTTGAGGGCCCCCCCAGTGCAGGATCCCCCCCCACCCCCCCACAGGCCGCCCCCCCCCCCAGTGATCCCGCGCTGTTCCCGCCGGCAGCGACCAGGTGTGGACGGTGCCGGGCGGAACCCGCCGTTTTGGCAGGCCGCTCGGCCCATCCGGCACTGAGAACCGCGGGGGTACCGGTGAATCCCCATTTTGGCTGTCTCGGGCGATTCACTGGACCGTGCCGCCTAAAACGTGATTGTGCCGATCTGGCCGTTTCCGTGAAGGCGTCGGACCGGCGTCGTGGGAAAATTTGGCGACCCAGGCGATTCTCCAAACCGGCGCGGGAGCGGAGAATCGCGCCCATGAGGTCCCACATTAAGGGGGCAGGGGAAACTCAATCTATGTCAGCCGGTTTGGCACTGACCCTGAGGACCTGGCTGGGGACTACTGGTGGCTGTGTATTATAGGCTTGTAAATAAACCTTTATTTCTTGGATACAACTCAGTGTGGACTCTCTGGGGCTTCATAAAACAAACATTAAAAATTGCACATCATTCAGGATTTCATCATAACAAAATTGGAAAATCTTTATAATTTGGTCATAATTGGAATTTGTCAGCCATTTAGCCATGTGGCTTAATGCACAAATCATTACAGTGGCACAACAATTATGTACCTCATTGTACAGGACTCAGCAATTCATAATTAATGACGTGATCTCACTCACTGAATATAGCAGACTCTTAAGAGAGTAACTTAATACCAACGTGCTGTTATATTTTCTTGGTTACGCCATGTTACAATGCTACTAACAGCGATGAGGTATTAATATGCAGGTTCTGTACTCAAACTTCACTTAGCTCGTTTGTTCAGTAGTCCAGCACAGAATTTGGTCACTTAAACACAGTAGATTCCGTAATGGTCACTTTTATGTGAATAAATTAGCCCATAATGCCAGTAGGAGAAAATTGAGGGCAAGCCCTCACACCTGTTTCCCACAATTTTCTCCTGTTAGTATTTCCACAGCTGAAGGTGCAGGCTCGTTTTTTCCCCACAGTTCCCAACAGGCCAACCTCACTTGTTAACACAGATTGGAAATCCAATCTGGTGCTTTTTGATTTGTTTTGCAAGCTGACTCAACAGGCATTCACATCAACTGGCCAATAGGGGGAGCCCAAACTGAGAGTTGTGTGGGAACACCACAGGAACACCAATCAGAGCCTGGTAGCACTGAATATGCTGATAGGCTCAAGAAACTTGAATGAGCCCATCAACAGGCAATACAGAACAACATCGGGCTTTGATCGGTAGATTCCCCTTTAGAGCGGGTAAAACGTTTTTGCCAGCAGTTGAGAGGCGGTGGAGACTTTCAGAAGTTCAGACATAGATCTCCTGAATTGCTGTGAAATTTCTGAACTTTCACTGAGTAAAGGTGAAAAACAGCAGCCGGGTTTCTGGCATTCGGCCCAAAGGGCAGCCTGATGCAAAAAGCAGGTCGCCGACCTAACATCGGGGTGCGAGTCTGTGAAGCCTTCAGTGAGGTGAGGCGCTGGTCAATGGCCGTCGAAGGGAGCAGTGGGGTGACTCTCGACCTCCAGGCCAGGACTGAGGAGGGCGGGCAACCAAACAAAGAACAGAGACCAGATAGCCAGCAGCAGCAGCCAGGCAGGAGCACACACAAGTCATTGAGCGCGAGGCAGCAGCGGGAGCTGTGAAGAGCAGGCAAACGCCGGCATCATACTTTTCAGGGAGCAGCAGCCAGTGGGTCAGAGAAATTCAACGAGAGTCAGAGGCCAGTCAGGGCTGAGGGTGAGAGGGCTGGGCAGCAACCAGACTGAGCGGCGAGAACAAGGGAGCAGAATCCCTACTAGGTAGCCAGCAGCAGCAACCAGACACCTGGTGCTCGAGGCCCGGCCAGCAGGGTGAGAGGTCAGCAAAGCAGCAGGCGGGAGAGGTGCAAAGGTCAGGCAAGTGCCGGCGTCATGGTTTTTGGGGAACATTGGCCGGAGGGAGCAAGGCGACTCAACCAGAGCCAGAGGCCAGTCAGGCTGAAAGTGAGAGAGCTGGGCAGCAACCAACATCGTCTTGATTTTGCATATTGAAGTTCCTGCCTTTTTGGGGTCATTTCTGATCGATGCCAGTGTCTTTTATGATACCCTTAACCATCGGCATCACAGCTTTCCCAAAAATTACTGGAGTTATTTTAAAAAATATTTAGAGTACCCAATTCATTTCATCCAATCAAGCAATTTAGCGCGGCCAATCCACCTACCGTGCAGATCTTTGGGTTGTGGGGGTGAGACCCACGCAAACATGGGGAGAATGTACAAACTCCACATGGATAGTGACGCAGATCCGGGATCGAACCTGGGACCTTGGCATCGTGAGGTAGCAGTGCTAACCACTGCGGCACCGTGCTGCCTTTATTGGAGTTACTCTTGTAGGATTTGGCAGTGAACCTCACACCAATTATTTTTGAAGACTACCAATTGACACATAAGCTGTGTTTAATTTGTCACTGTTTTTGAGCAGGATAGACAATCGGGTGCATTTGCTTAAGGAGGTTGCAGTCGACAGCAGAGATTCTGTTCTGATGATCATATTCTTTGAAATCAAGATAGATGAGTTAATATGAAGAGAAGCTATAAATCTGGAAATCAAAAACACAAAGTTGAAGGCGAGACAAGAGAACGAAGCTCGGCAAAAAGACAGTTTGGCATTGTATTGAGCAGTGCGCAAACTGCACCTAATAGTAATCTTTATTGGAGTCACAAGTAGGCTTACATTAACACTGAAGTCACTGTAAAAATCCCCTCGTCGCCACAGTCCGGCGCCTGTTCGGGTACACTGGGGGGAGAATTCAGCATGTCCAATTCACCTTCAACCTTCATGTGTCCCATTTTTGGGACTTGTGGGAGGAAACCCGAACACCCGGAGGAAACCCACGCAGACACGGGGAGAACTTGCAGGCTCCGCACAGACAGTGACCCAAGCTTGGAATCGAACTCGGGGCCCTGGCGCTGTGAAACAATAGTGCTAACCACTGTGCCACCCCATTCGTCCTCAACAACAACATCCACTAAATGTTTTGGTGACTTGACTTCACCTGCCGATTTCTGGAGGCAACACATCGCTTGAAAAGCTTGAATGAGATGTGGAATCTGAAATAGGAATGGAACTTCGAGATACTACCGTGGACAGCATGGTAGCACAAGTGGATAGCACTGTGGCTTCACAGCGCCGGGGTCCCAGGTTCGATTCCCTGCTGGGTCACTGTCTGTGCAGAGTCTGCACGTTCTCCCCGTGTCTGCGTGGGTTTTCTCCGGGTGCTCCAGTTTCCTTCCAAAGACGTGCAGGTTAGGTGGATTGGCCGTGATCAATTGCCCTTAGTGACCAAAAAGGTTAGGAGGGGTTATTGGGTTACAGGGAGAGGGTGGAAGTGAGGGCTTGAGTGGGTCGGTGCAGACATGATGGGCCGAATAGCCTCCTTCTGCACTGTATGTTCCATGTTCTACTCAAGCTCATTGTTCTGCAGTTGAAGTGAGGGACAAAATCTACCCTGAAGACATTGCCTTCTGGCCAAACTCTGCTCTACTGAGTATGATTGATATTTTGTGACAGGTGGACCAGAGAACATATGTAGCATGGAAAATTTGAGAAAAGAGTTTGAGGCTCGAGGCTGAAAGCCATTTAAAAATCTTCATGTGTCCCGTTTTATGAGGGTGAAAAGAAATGGCTTGATGGAAAGGAGAAATTGGTTGATTTTTTTCCGGAAACCTCTTAAGGCAGCCTACTGTTAAGGCTATGTGTGCATTTGTCCAAAGATGTAAATTATCTGGAAGAATTGATTCTGCATTATCGGCTCAGTTTGAAAAGGAGTATTCGAACTGGAGGAAAGTGCTGAGACATGTTGCTGCCAATTACCTTGAATATCTCACTGAATCTGATGAGCTTCTCAAAGAGCATTTGAAAAGTAATCAATATTGTGGCTCAGGGAAGACCAATTTTTTAATGCATCAAACTTACGATGACTTCATCACTATAAGGGCAGAGTGGCTCAGAAACCAAATCACTAATGTGTTATGGGCCAGAACCCCAAAGTGTATCATGGAGTTCACCTGACCCACAAATTTTAATAGATTGTGGTATGGGGAGCACACGGCCCACTCTACAGGTGTGGTACAGCAGAAATGGAAAAGTATTTTTTAAAGCAAAACAATGTTTATTCTAGGAACTCAAGTTAACCTTTTTAAAACATACAATGAACATCTTAGCAACCATTAATTCAAATACAACCCCCAAAAGCTACACTAAGTAAACCTTTAAGCTTTCCTTTTTAACATCCATATGACTTAAAAACAAAACTTTTATCAGAAGCACATCAGATTAAAGTCACTACTGAAAACATTTATAATTCTGAATTCACCAAATGATCAAGAGATAGTCTTTTGATGGCAGAGAGAACAGCAGTACATCTGCTTGGTCTGGCTTCAGCTCCAACACTGAAAACGAAACTAAAACACACCCTGCAGCAAACAGCCTAAAACAAAAGAAAAAAGCTGACAGACAGCCCATCTCCACTCACTCTCTGACATCACTGCAGTAGTAAACACCCACTTCTTAAAGGTACTCTCACTACAGATATTTATATACACACCCATTTATAAACACCCATTTCGTAAAGGTACTTTCACATGACAAATAAAGTCAAAGATGCCAAATGCTATTCCATAATAGTTGATTCGATGTGAGTCATGTGGACGAATTGACATTAATTTTAAGATATGTGATCAGTGATGGTCAAGTTGTAGAGCGATTTCTCTGTTTTGTCCAGCTCCAATCCCACACTTCTGTGTGCTTGAGGTACCAGTTTTGGAAATGCTTTCAAATTTAGGTTTGGACATCAAAATTTATCTTGGGCAGAGGTTCGATGATGCTACAAATACGGCAGGAAAATATTCAGGTCTAGACGCAAGACAGCACACTGCAAACCCTTGTGCATTATTCATCCCATGTTCCAGTCACTCCTTGAATTTAATCTGCAATGCAGCAGCTGAATGTGTGAGGGAACCATATGTTTTAAAAAATATATTTTTATTCAAGGCATTTTAATTTTTACATATACAAAAGGAATCCGAAAAACATTAAAACAATTCAGTAAACAATCAACAACCACACCCCCACCTGCTCCCCGACTCCAACCTAGGCCCTAGGGGCTTTTCACAGTAACTTCATTGAAGCTTACTTGTGACAATAAGCGATTATTATTATTATTATTATTCTCCTCCCGTCCCGCTTGTCCCATTTTACCCCCAACCATCCCCCGATCCCCCTTTTGAAAGAAATCAATAAATGGCTTCCACCTCTGGGTGAACCCCTCTGCCGACCCCTCAAAGTGAATTTGACCTTCTCCAGCCTCAGAAATTCTGGCAGGTCGCTCACCTACACTCCTGCTTTCGAAGATCTCCCCACCACCCAAGCAAAATCCGTCTCCGGGCTATCAGGGAGGCAAAGGCCAAAACATCGGCCTCTCTCACCCCCTGGACTCCCAGGTTCATACTGTGTTTTCGACTTTGTTCAAAACTTGTATACCTTTTATTCGGAATATGCTGCAAAGACGGTTGGAGCAGGCACATGGAAAACATTTGACCGTCAAAGAATTTGTGACACCAGATGGTCCGTTTGCACAGATGTTGCTCTGGCTTTAAGACTGAACTTTGTCGATATAAAGTAATGCTTATCAGACATAGCCTCATCAAGGGTTGGAGTCTCCGGTCTCCCAGCCGCGAGTTGGATTCTCCGGACGCGTGTTTCCCGGCAGCGCACCATTCGCTGGTGGCAGGATTCTCTCTTCCCACTGCTTGTCAATGGGAATTCCCATTGAAACCACCCTACGTCGCTAGGACACCTGAGGCAGGGGTGAGCTGCCGATGGGAAAAGAGAATCCCTATGGCAGGAGAATTCTGGCCCACAGGCAGAGAAACTACATGTGAAAGCTGAAGCAAATTCCTTGTCAGAGAAGTTTGAAAGTAGAAATCTCAGTTTCTACTGTTTTGTGGAACCGTTTACTTCAAAGAATTAATACTGTCAGCAAATCTCCGCAAAATGTTGATACAACTTCATTGAATGCTTCACAGTTTGTGGCCTCAGTTAGAAGTTTTGTCATGGAAGTTTGAAATTACTATACCTCAGTGGAAGCAGATGCACTAACATTAACAAAGAATACAGGTCCCTCTGAAGATGAGAAGCATAGGAAGTTATTTTTTCATGAAACTAGAGACAACAAAATCACTTTAAAAGGAAAAGAGAATTGTCGAGACTGCCAATGATATTTGTGACACAATGATGGTACAATTGCAGAGCAGAGCTGAATCTCTGAAGAAGACTGTTGGATTATTTTGCCTGCTTTTTGACAAGGGTTTGGACAAGAATGCTAAGAGCCGATGCAGTAAGAGGTTAATTGAATTCCACCATAAGGACATGGAGTCAACTCATTTTGAAGATGAAGTGAAACAATTAATTTCTCAATAATGATAAGGTCTGCGCTTCGAGATCACCAGCTGATTTGTACAAACTTTCCGTGATGGTTTGCAAGCAACCTTTCCAAATGTAGATACCATTCTGAAAATATTTTTAACAATACCTGTCACAAGTGCTTCCAATGACCATTCTTTCTTTGTATTGAAAAGAGTGAAAAACTATCTGCCAAGTACGATGAGTCAGGAACATTTGACAAGTTCAGCTATCCTGACAATTCAAAATGAATCCTGACAAGATTTTACCTATGATGATGTGATTAATGATATTGTGAAGGAAAAGTGCAGAAGAAAAGCTACCTAAATTGTCATGGATTGCAAACAATTGATGAAGCAAGACAATCTAACACAACTGTTCGTCTACCATGTTCTCCAATCTAGATTCTGGCTTCAAGGGAGAACATATTCTGGGCTGATATAATGGCTGGTGGTCACATGCAGACAGTTATAACTGGTGAACAACTATTGTCATGTGAGAGTACCTTTAAGACATGGATGTTTAAGCAATGTACCTTTAAGAAAACAGTGATGCCAGAGAGTGGGTGGAGCTCAGCTCTAGATCAGCCATTTTGCAGTTTGGTTTTGCAGTTTGAAAAGTGCCTGGCTGGTTTTGCTGAGAGCAGTTTAAAGTAGAAAGCCAGTTTGAGACAGCAGCTTGAGAAGTTCTGGTTTGCTGTGATCTGCTTGAAGGGAGAAACCAGGTTTGAGAAAACAGCTGTGTGTTTCCAGAGAGCTGCAGGAAGAAAACAAGGTGCTGGAGCTGAAGTCACCCAAACTAATATATCTCTGCCATTCTACAGAAAATATATATATTCTTTAACCTGATGTGATACTGTTTAAAGGTGTTAAGTCTCTTGGAAGTTTGAAGGAAGTTTAAGGAGTTATTTACTGTTGCAATATTTTCTGAGTTATCTTTGAAGTAAGGGGTGTTAAGAGATCCAATGTTTATTTAAGATGTTAAGTTGAGTTCATGGAATAAACAGTGTTTTGTGTTTAAAAACCCACACGTCCATAATTGTAATCCCACACCTAGGGAAAAGCCGTGTGCTAGGAAAAGCAACAAATCCACTAAAGGGAGAGGTTGGTTGAACTCCATGATACATTTTGGGGTTCTGAAAATGCCTCGCCCATAACACTATCATCCCACACCGTTCTTTACTGGCCTTCAAAAAGTCTCTTCTTTCTCCTCTGGACAATTAAAGAACAGAATCCTGCCACACTATTTCCAGTAACGACATTGATATTAGACTTGGACTGGGCATTCCACTTCATTGGAGTATTTGCTCTGCACTGGGCTTTTTCTGCTCATTCTCTCTTACAATGGTTTGCTGTACTGCAGCCATATCATTGGCTGATTTCTCCATCCCTTTGCTCATCAGTCAGTTCACATTTGTTCACCTCAAGACACACAGATTGCAATATTGACTATCTCCACGTCATGCTTGTAATGTTCTTGTTGGTGGCCTGATATATCACAAGAACACTTGTAATTAAAGTTATAAATGATTTATTAACATTAACTTGGGGTAAACTATATACAAGACAATAGATGAACAACAGTAAAATCATGCACATGCAAGCTCTCTCGTTTACTTCCTCCAGCCAATGTCTGGTCAGCTGACTACATTCACTCATATACTCATGAGGCGCCTCGTGGTCAGTCTGTGAATTACAACACAACCATGACATCATTACAATGCTGACAACGAGTCGGCTTAGATTTCAATTTATCAATAACAGTACAATCTTGTTGTCATAAGTTAAGAGCACTACAGCAGCGAGTCTGTCGAGCAGTGACTTTGGGTTTCTGTGCCTTTCATTAGGTGATCTGAGGGTGGGCAGGGTCAGGAGGACATTGACATTATTGGGGGCAGGGCTCTACATCATTGTGGGTGGGGCTCGATGTCATTGGGGAAGGCTGCCTCGTCTCCAGGAGGTGGGGCATGATGTGGGGCCCCCACAAAGAGGGAGAGTCCACCTCTGCATATCTTTGACTCCAACAGGATAACAAAGAAAAATATATACATTGAGCAACACCAGTTAGGAACAATTTTAACCAGTTTTCTCTCTTCTAAGACCATGTTGAACTGGAAGATCCAGGTAACATTGAGGCATGGATGTTAAGTTCCGATGGTGTCTCAGTAAGAAACGCCTGAAAACCAGTCTTAACTTCTTAAATTCCAATTTTGTTATGTTCTACAATCACTTCTCAACCAAAACCACAGTGCCACCTGTATCTCCTTTATATATAAATTGTGAGAGAAGGTAAGCAGAATCTGTCAAAGAAATAATTTCTAAATAAAGGAACCCTGGCATGGTCTGAATATTTGAACTATATGTTGATTCCTGTGGCTTTCTCACCTCAGGAATGGGAAAGAGAGCTGTTGAGGCTATTCAGCACAACTCAAAGCAACATGTCTTCCAACTCCACTTATTCCTCTCTCTCCCCAGCTACCTCCTCACATACCCATCTGAACAGCTAATAGTCACACGCAGCCCTTTTCTTTGTGCTATCCAACACCCTTATCTCGCAGTCACTAACTATTCCACAATTGTTGTTCTTCCTGCTTTCTCAAACAATTGAGAAACCTTTTCAGAGGGGCTTTTCACAGTAACTTCATTGAAGCCTACTTGTGACAATAAGCGATTATTATTATTATTATTATTATTAATTCATTTCCCGCACTCTCAGCTCTATGATTTCTCTCCCTGCAGCAGCAGAGAGCAGAACTCCAGAGAGAGGCAGAGAACCAAGGGATGTGAGGGACCTCCAGTGACAGACACTTTACTGGTCACTAGCAATGTGTGCCCATCTATTCCACGAGGAAGGAAGGTTTGGTCCAGGAGGCTGCAGATGTCAGCAATGACCTGTCATGAAAACCTGAGCATCCTGAGGCATGGTGTTCACTCAAGTTGAGAGAGCTGATCCTTTGCCTGTTGACCCATTGGGTGTCCCTCGTCCTTGAAATTGGGTCTCTCTGTCCTTTCCCTCTGCCCTGTGGAGTGGCATGTGACTGAGGAGATGCAGCAGGTGTTGCTGCCTTAGATCCTGCTTCTCCTGGTGCTGCTGGTTACAGATGCTACTCCTCTTGTTCCTCATCAGAGGTAGAAGCCGCTTCGTTGTTGCATTGAAGGATGACAGCAGAAAAGTGCAGATCAAGCTTAGTGAAGTTCAAAATACGTGAGCTGAATTATGAGAGGTTAAAGATCATCTGTCCAGCAGTAAGATCACACTCTGAAAATAATGACGAACCCAACATCTACACAAGGAATCCTTGCTCGACTGTAAACCCACCTGGGTTAAGCCCGAATGTTGGCAGGATCTTATTGGGTTCCCAAACTGGTGCCCTTTTTCAATTTTTGAACCCCCACTACACCCGAATCCAACTCCCCTTGGCTGTTCAAATTCTGCCCATGGAATTCAAATTTGTTACTGATTGCAGGTCATAGATAATATATATCTATAACATATCAATGTCAGAAGTGGGGATGTTGGCTGATGATTGCACAATGTTCGGTACTATTCGCAACTCCTCAGATATTGAAACAGTTGCGTGCTTTTCCGCAGAAAGACCTGGAAAACTTTCAGCCTGCGAGAAATGGCAAGTAACAGTTGTGCCGCACAAGTGTCAGCAAATGACCATCTCCCTTGACGTCCAATGGCAGTACCATTGGTGATTAAGGATGGGCACACACTGAAAAACACACTTCTGTTCAAGAAGGCTTCGCCATGCATAAATTGATTGCTGCCATTGCTCTTCATTGACAACAAATAAGTTAAATCACAGATCAATGAGTTTGGAACTGAGCATTGAGGGGGCCAGTAGCACCTCTTCGCGGGACCTTGGATTGGGTGGAGAAGCGCTGGCAGAGGCGACGATCCAAGAGGTAGAAAAGGTGTTGTCCGTCCAGAGCGGCATGGAGGGAAGGAGTGCCATGGGCTACATTGTGAATATGTTTTTCTTTAATAAATTTAGTGTACCCAATTATTTTTTTCCAATTGGGGGTAATTTAGCATAGCCAATCCACCTAGTCTGCACATCTTTTGGATTGTGGGGACGAAACCAACGCAAACATGGGGAGAATGTGCAAATTCCACACTTGGTCGAACCTGGGACCTTGGCGCCGTGAGGCAGCAGGGCTAACCCACTGCGCCACCGTGCTGCCCATCATAAATATGTCTGCGAAGTTGGTGGAGGAGAGGATTTTCGACAAGGCCCCGGAGGTGGCCCATCCCCACAGGTTCTTGAGGTAGAAGCTGAGGGTTAGGGGGCTACTGCAGGCGGCGGTTGTGCATATGCACAAGTTTCAGGGCCAAGAAAAGATCCTGAGACGGGCCACAACGAGTCGGGACTGCAGCTGGGAAGGCAATCCGATTTGGATATACCAGGACATTAGTGCGGACCTGGCCAAGAGACGGGTGGGGTTTAATAAGACGAATGCAGCGCTTTTTCCTCCCAAATCTGGAGTAAATTTTATGGGCCAGAAATATTATTTCTTGATGCCGGAGGAGGCAAATGACTTTGTTAAGGAGCATGGGCTGGGCAGGGCTGAGTACAGGACTTTTGTACCGTGTGTATCTCTGGGAGTGATCTGTGCAGTACATGATTAGATGTGTTTAATGTATGCGGGTTCTTGGGGATAATTGATCATTTTGTGTATGCGGTGTAATTGGTGTAATTTTCTCATTGTTATGGGAGCGGGACATTGAGGGAGGGGTTATGTGGGTGGAGGAGAAGATGTAGCGGTGCAAGTGGAACTGGGGGGGATGGGTAGTTTGGAAGATGCGAGTGGGGCCCTTGGTCTGGGCCTCCAGGTGGGAGTCACCATGCCAGCAGGAGATGTTATTGAACGGAAGAAGAGTGGGGGTGGGGACTGCGGTGATTAACCTGAGTGGGGAGGAGGAAGGAAAGGGAAGGGTATGGAGGGAGTGGGAGGCTGGGGGGGGTGGTGGGGTGAGAGGGAGGGTCAGTTGGTGACACAGTTGGTATGTCAGTTGAGCTTGGGGGAGGACGGAGGGGCCGGTCATCTTGTATAGGACAGGCTTTGTGAAGGGATGGAGATTTGGGTCTGAGCTGGCGGGGATGGTGTGGTGGGTCTTGGTGAGGGGGGCGGGGTGGATGGATGTGGGCAGAGCCTCTGGTAAAGATTGTAACATGGAATGTTCGTGGATTAAATGGTCTGATTAAATGGTTCAGGGTGTTCGCGTAACTAAAGAGTTTGCAGGCTGAGGTGGTTTTCCTACAGGAGACACATTTACGAGTGAAGGATCAGATGTGGCTATGGTAGGGTTGGGTGGGACAAACATTCGGGGTTTGATTCGAAGTCAAGGGGGGGGGGCGCGATTTTGTTTAGCAAGTTTTCGGTAGCCAGGGAGCTGCAGGAACCGGGGGTTAAGTTTGTGATAGTGAGCGGGGTATAATCGGGAGCACCGGTGGTACGGTGAATGTGTATGCGCCCAACTGGGACAACGTGGACATTATGAAGAAGTTGTTAGACCGTATTTGGATTTGGACTAATTGATCATGGGCCAAGATTTGAATTATGTACTGAAGCCTAGGTTGGATAGATCGAGTCCTCAATGGCCAGGTCAGGGATGGCGAGGGAGCTGGAGGCATTCATGGCCCAGCTGGGGGTGGTGAACTCGTGGAGATTTCAGCACCCGGGGGAAAAGGAAATATTCCCTCTTTTCCCATGTACATACTCCCGTACAGCATACTCCCGTACAGCATACTCCCGTATCGATTTTTTTGCGGTAGGTCAGACTATTCTGACAGGGGTTATGGGGACTGCATGTGTGAGAATAGTGATCTCTGACCACACGCCACACTATTTGGATGTTAGATTTAGGTTGGGGCGGGCGCAGAGACTGGGGTGGAGGTTGGATTTGGCACTTTTGTCTGATAGGGAGTTTTGTGATAAGGTGGCACTGGCTGAATGAAAATGGGAAGTCTCTGTCGCCACATTCTGGGAGGCTTTGAATGCGGTGGTTCAGGGAAAAATTATTTTGTTTAAGGCCCCCAGAGATGGGGCTGAGAGTGGGAGAGGCAGAGGTTGTTGGAAGGCATTGTAGACATGGATCGGAGGTACTCGGTGGCCCCAACTAGTGAGTTGTTAGTGGAAAGTAAGAAGCTGCAGGGAAGTTTGATGGGGAAGGCGGTGGGATAGCCACACCGGCGATGGGAGGTAGAGTATGAGCACAGTGAGAAAGTGAGTCGCCTGCTTACCCATCAGCTGTGACAGCAGGAAGCGGCAAGGGAAATAGTGCAGGAGAGGGTGGCATGGGTGGGGGTGGGGTGGGGGGTGGGAGGTTATGCCAGGGCTGGAGAAAATAAATGAAGTGTTTGAGACCTTTTATCGGGTGTTGTACAGAAAAAGCAGATATGGTCCTGGTTTTGGATGGGTTGGAGTTCCCGGAGGTGGAGATGGGGAAGCAGCAGGCAATGGGGGAGCCATGGGGTTGCAGGAGGTAATGGAGTATATTGGTATGATACAGTCCGGGAAGGGGCCGGGGTTGGATGGCTTTCCAGCGGAATTTTGTAAACAGTTTTCAGTGGAGTTGGCTCCTCACCTTTTGAGTAAGTTTAATGAGGCGGTGGAGAGGGGGGAGCTGCCAGTTACTCTGGCACAGGCGTTTATTTCGCGGATTCCGAAAACGATCCAATGGAGTGCGAGTCTGAAAGGCCCATCTCGCTGTTGAACACGGATGTGAAAGTACTGACCACATTATTGTCGAGGGGGTTGGAGGGGTGTGTGTGCTGCATGTGGTCTCGGAGGATCGGACAGGGTTCATGAAGGGCGTCAGCTCTCTAGTATTATTAGCCTAGGAGGCTATTCATAGAATCATAGAATTTACCGTGCAGAAGGAGGCCATTCGGCCCATCAAGTCTGCACCGGCCCTTGGAAAGAGCACCCTACTTAAGCCCACGCCTCCACCCTATCCCCGCAACCCCACCTAATCTTTTATGGGCACTAAGGGCAATTTATCATGGCCAATCCACCTAACTTGTACCTTTGGACTGTGGGAGAAAACCGGAGCATCCGCAGGAAACCCACACAGACATAGGGAGAATGTGCAGACCCCGCACAGACAGTGACTCAAGCCAGGAATTGAATCTGGGACCCTGGAGTTGTTCCCATAATTGTGCTACCATCCTGCCCATATAATACCGTGCTCCCTGTGGTAAACGACTGAACATACATTACATGTATTATGGTACACTGCCATTGTACTCCAGTTATTACGGTAAATCCTGGCCTGCTGGCTCCACCCAGCAGGCTCTGTATAAAAGTGTATGCTCTCCTGCACTGCCCCCATTCTTGGGCCCAGCTGCAGGAAGCTTTACATCTAGCACAATAAAGCCACAATAGCCACAACCATTCGTCACGTGGTCATTGATGGTACATCGCTGCCCACATTGAATGTGGTTATGACCCCTACACGGGGGTATGTGACCGAGGTAATTGTGTTAATGGTCTGGTATTTAGGGATTCAGATGGCGCATGACTGGGTCACCATGCATAAGTGGAAATTGATGGTTCTGATCGAGGGGATTAGGGGGGATTTCAAAATATGGTACACCCTGCATCTGACATTGGCAGAGGGTGCAGGTGGTAAAGATGAATGTGTTGCTGAAGTTCTTGCTTATTTTTCAATCCCTTGTAATTTTCCTTCCCAAGGCCTTTTTTCAAAGGGTGGACAAACTGCGGGTCAGGGACCTGTTCGCTGATGCTAAGTTTGCAGGTTGGATCAAATGCGAGAGAGGTTTGAGTTGCCAAGGGGGATTGAGTTCAGATATTAGCCGATGAAGGTTTTTGCGCGGAAGGAGCTGCCCTAATTTCCTCGGCTGCCAAACTATACGCTATTGGAGAAGTTGTTGGTCTCGGATGAGTGGGGGGAAGGAAAGATTGGGAATATCTATGGGTGGTTGGAAATAAATGGTCAACCCTAGTGGAATGGATCAAGCAGAAGTGGGAGGAGGAGTTGGGGAATGGGATTGGGGAATTTGGAGCCAGAATAATGCATTCAATCAGCTCAATCTTCTCCTGTGTGATGATGAGCCTTATGCAATTTAAGGTGGGTACATAGGGTTCATATGATTCGTGTCCAGATGAGTGGGTTCTTCCCGGGAGTAGGGGCATGTGCGAGAGGTGTGGGTGGGTGCCGGCAAACCATGTTCACATGTCCTTGGGGTGTGCAAAGTTGGGAGGTGGTGTTTGACAGTCTGTCAGAGATTGTGGGGATGAGGATGACGTCGGACCCTATGGTGGCGATTTTTGGGGTGTCACAGGCACCAGGGCTGCAGGAGAGGAAGGGGGCCAATGTGATGGCCTTTCCTCCCTGATTGCCAGGCGACAGGTACTATTGAGTTGGAGGTCGGCTGCGCCACTGGAAGTCGGGGCATGGTTGGTGGATCTGTATGAATGTCTTAGGCTGGAGAAGATAAAGTTAGCCCTTCGGGGGTGAAAGGATGGCCTTTATGTGCTTTGGAGGCCATTTCTGTCCAGGTTTGAGGAATTGTTCATCGTTTGGAAGGGGGTGAGTGGAGAGAGGGCGGGGGTTTGAGGATTAAAAGGGGGAAAATTTAACAAACTATATTTGTTTTGCTATTTTGTGCCATGTTGATGTGTTTTCGTGTGTTTCGAATAAAATCTATTTTATAAAAAAGAGAATGCCTTTGAGAATGCTTCATGATTCCTAGTAGCAGCATAGCTATCATTATAGACCTTGGGCGTCATTCTCCGCCGGCGGGAGTCTCCGTTTTGCCGGCACCGGGGGGTTTCCCGACGGCGTGGGGCTGCCCCACAATGGGAAACCCCATTGACCGGCCGGTGTTACGGAGACTCCCGCCGGCCGGTCGGCGCAGAAATGTGGCGGAGCGGGTAGGAGAATTTCGCCCCTTATGTACTCACAAATGCTGGAGAGTCACCAGCCATGTGTAAAGTGGGGATCCCTTGTCTTCAAGCTGCCCGTCTCTGATTCTTCATGGTGTTTCGAAGACTGTTGGAATGGCATAGTGCCCCAGGATGAAGACCTGCTTCCAGGATAGAGGATATTCATCAATGTGATGGTCTATATACCAACCACACATTAATATAGTAGATCCTTTGCATTTCCAGCACTTCTCCCCCAGGAAGAGCCTGCCAAGCCATTTGCATGCAGTCAATGGCTCCCTCCACCATCAGGAATCCAGTTGCCCTGACAAGTCACATTCCCACTTATCCTGCTTCCCTTAGTGTAGAGGGAAAGCAATCAGCATTCCTGGTGTGAAGGCCCCCTGTCATCTCTCAGATGCAGCGATGGACAGTGATATTTTTGTAATGTTGCCTGCTCCCACATGGAAGAATCCAGCCACCTCGGAGTTGAGAGGGACAGTGATCTGGATCGCCATTGGCAGCACCATCCTCGTCCTGTCGAGGGAGGTGGCATAATGCTGGGACCGCCTCCTTTTTGAATCTGAAGCACGTCAGGCATTGCTCCTGTTTGAGGTGGAAGTAGGAGCAGTACTTCCTGAAAACCCTTGGTGGATAGGGTTTTCCGTGAAGAACAAGCTTCCTCGTTCCTCTGTGCTGAACTTCCTCTCTTTGCAGCCTCAGCTCCATTTCCCTGTTGTGTTTCAGACTCAGGGACTCTGAAACTTCAGTTACCATAACTGTAGTAGACTTTCTGTAGCCACAAATCTAAACTCCTATGCCCCCCACTGTCAGGATTCAGCAACACTCTCTTCCAAATCTAACAACTCCCCAGAATACCTCCAAGCACACAGCATTATACTTGCACAACGTTTGCAAGGATGACAGTAGGCTAAAAGTGCCTCACCACCAAGTTGAGTGGCTGAGCCTTTAAACAACAGTTAGGGGAGTCCCTCCTGCATCTGAATACATGTTCAGTACATGGTTAGCCTCGGGTGCTTATTGGGCCTGTGGGCTCCTGCCATGCAAAACCTGCATCAAATCAGCCTGAGCGGTTCTTTGACATCACAATCTGCCCACTGAAAATATGGCATGGCCATGTAAGTGTCCTTCTCAACATGGCACACGACATGGCCCTTGCTGTAAGTGGCCGGAAATGCTGTGCATGCCATTATTGTTGTAAAATGTTACCTGATTTAGACAAAGGAAAATATATATAAATATCTCCGTCAGCCTGACTACTTTATAAAATTATCTTCTTTCTCTGTTTTTCAAAAAGGGAAATTGCTAGGCTGACAAGATGGCTCCAGTAGGTCACATGCTGCCTTCTGGAAGTTTCTGAGCAATTTGAAAGCAAACAAAGGCTAACACCTCAAACGCCCTGGAATGTAACGCACCTTGCATCATATAAACATTCCAGCCAAGCCAACACAATGGATTAGTAGACGAGCTGTCTGCCCTAGCCAGCTACGAACAAACTATGAGCTATAAGCAACTCCAAGTCTCCAACCTGGGGCTAATGGTCTATGGGTTACCTGTTCCAACACACATTACTTTCAACCAAGAGCCTTGTTTAACAACCTGAAACCAATGTCTCCAAGAGCTAAACAAATCCTATTATAAACATGGCAAGATTCCAGCCTTGGGAAAATACATCCTTTGTCAGATACCTAGGAGAAATGGTGGGAAGTATGTCACATGATCTCCCCCAAGCTGTTAGAACTTGTAATATTGCCCTGTGGACCTGAACTCAGGTAGTTATGGTTTGACCTCCAAAGAGAATCAGTAGCTTCAGGAAAGCAACCTGTGCTGTCTACCATCTCACCGTCAATCAGGTGGCAGCAGAAAGTGTTCTGGCCCCCATGAAAATTCTGAACTACTGGAACTTGTGCCTTAAAGACTCACTCAATTCTACGTGCCTTCTCCCTATGTGGAAATCTTGGGCGCAATTCTCCACTCCCACGCCGGTTGGGAGAATCGCCTGGGCCGCCAAAATTTCCGGGGACGCCGGTCCGACGCCCTCCCGCGATTCTCCCAAGCGGCTCGAACGGCCCGGTCGAGTTTCGCGGGCCGCAGGCCGGAGAATCGCCGGAGACACTCAAAATGGCGATTCTCCGGCACACCTGCTATTCTCAGGCCCGGATGGGCCGAGCGGCCAGGCCAAACCGACGGGTTCCCCCCGGCACCGTCCACACCTGGTCGCTGCAGTCGTGGGCGGTGCGTGAACGCTGTGGGGCGGCCTGTGGGGGGGGGCGAGGGGGGGTCCTGCACCGGGCTTCACCTGGAATGTGGGGTGGCCCGCGATCGGTGCCCACCGATCGTCGGGCCGTCCTCTCTGAAGGAGGACCTCCTTCCTTCCTCGGCCCCGCAAGATCCGTCCCCCATCTTCTTGTGGGGCGGACTTAGAGAGGACGGCAACCACGCATGCGTGGGTTGGCGCCGGCCAACCCGCGCATGCGCGGATGACGTCCGTTATGTGGTGCCGGCCATGTCATCTATGCGGCGCCGCTTTTACGCGGGCGACAAGGCCCAGAGGATTGGAACACTCCAAATTTAAGGGAATGGGAAAATACACCACCTTAGAACCATACAAAAGTTACAGCACAGAAGGAGGCCATTCGGCCGATCTTATCCATGCCAGCCCGAGGACACCCAGGTCTCCTTTCTAATCCCACCTTCCAGCCCGGTCCATAGTACAGGTCAGGTATTTTTTGAAAGATTTTAGGGTTTCTGCCTCCACTACCAACTCGGGCAGTGAGTTCTACCCTCACTACCCTCTGCGTAAAAAGGTTCTACCACATGTCACCTCTACACCTTCTGCTACTTATCTTGAATCTATGTCCCCAATTCTAGAATTCTCTACCAACGGAAACAATTTTATCCTGTCCACTCTATAACTTCCCCATATAATTTTGTACACCTCAATTAAGTCACCCCTCAGTCTTCTTTGTTCCTAGGAAAATAAGCATGGTAGCACAAGTGGCTAGCAATGTGGTTTCATAGCGCCAGGGTCCCAGGTTTGATTCCTTGCTGGGTCACTGTCTGTGCAGAGTCTGCACATTCTCCCCGTGTCTGTGTGGGTTTCCTCTGGGTGCTCCGGTTTCCTCCCACAGTCCAAAGATGTGCAGGTTAGGTGGATTGGCCATGAGAAATTTCTCTTAGTGACCAAGAAGCTTAGGTGGTTATTGGGTTACGGGGATGGGGTGGAAGTGAAGGCTTAAGTGGGTCGGTGCAGACTCGATGGGCTGAATGGTCTCCTTCTGCACTGTATGTTCTATGTTCTATAACCCCAACCTATCCAATCTCCTCGTAGCTACACTTTTCTAGCCTTGTCAACATTTTTGTAAACCTCCTCTGCACTCTCTCCAAAGCAATTACGTCCTTTGTGTAATGTGGTGAACAGAACTTCACACAATACTCCAGTTATGGCCTCACCAGTGTTTTATACAATTCCAACTTTATATCCTTACTTTTATAATCTATGCCTTTGCCAATGAAGGAGAGCATCCTTTTTGCTTCCTTTACAATCTTGTCTATTTGAACTGCTTTAGGGACCTGTAAACATGTACGCCAAGATCTGTCACTTCATCTATCCCTCTTAGTATATTTCCATTTATTGTGTACTCCCTATAACTGTTTGGCCACCCTAAATGCATGACCTCACACTTCTCTGTGTTAAATTTCACCTGCCACTTTATCACCCACCAACCCATCTGTATAATTTTGGAGATTATAGCTAATCTCTACATTGTCCACCACTCGGCCATTCTTTGTCATGTGCAAATTTCCAAATTGTGCTCCCCACATTCAAGTCCAAATCGTTAATATATTAAACAAACAGCAGGGGGTCCCAGCACTGATCCCTACAGAACACCACTTGAAATAGCTTTCCATTTGCAAAGGCAACCATCGACCATTACCCTTTGTTTCCTGTTACTTAGCCAATTTTTTATCCAGTTTGCCATATTGCCCTGGGCTTTTACTTTGCCATGTGGGACCTTATCAAATGCCTTGCTAAATCCATGTACACAACATCCACTGCACTACCTTCATCAACCCTTCTTATCACTTCCTCAAAGAACAAAATAAAATTTGTGAAGCAAGACCTTCCTTTAACAAATCCATGCTGACTATCCCTGACTAGTCCATGCAATTCTATGTGACAGTTAATCCTATCTCTCATGATTGATTCCACTAATTTGCCCACCACTGATGTAAGCCTAACTGGCCTATAATTGTTTGGCATTTCTTTTGGTCCCTTTTTAAACAATGGAATCACGTTTGCATTTCTCCTGTCCTCCGGTACCTCCCCTGTATCGAGTGAGGATTGGAAAATCATCCTTACAGTATCTGGTATCTCCTCCCTGACCTTCTTCTGTAGCCTCGGAAACAATTCATTGGGCCCTGCCAACTTATCAACTTTCAAGGATTCCAATCCTTTGAATACTACTTCTCTCTTTATGATTACCACCATTTTCAAGGAGTCAATCAGAATTTTAAAAAAACTTTCTGTTTATGGATGGAGAGTGCGAGAAGAAATCAGGGCTGTTTAAATTAAACCCCCTCGTGTCCATAACTGGTTCTTTGATGTCTCACTAAGAGGCCTGGAGGCTTCTGTGGTTTAACATAAACTGTTTATTGCTACAACACAGCTATAATCATTTCTTCAGGGTATATCTTGATCTAGGTACTATCTTCATGTCGAATTATCTCAGACACGTCTACACAAATATACCATCATTTGATACTCTACATCAGGGTTTTTCAAAGTGCGGGTCATAACCCACGGGTGGATCACGGGTGTGTGTCGGGCGGGTCGCGGAGCAACCAGTCACGGTATTCTGGTGGTGGTCCCGATCGCGGGAGATTCGCCCAACGGCTGCTATCGACATTTTTGTTGAGAATGGTGGCTGCTGCTGTGTTTTAAATGAAATGAAGTGAGGCTGTGTGCAGTCTTCTGGCCATAAGTGGTAGCAGTGCGCAGGTCGTGCACCCTGCACAAACACTTGATGTCAAGTACTCTGTACGTCCCTTTCTTTGGCACCCAAAACACAGATGAGAGCTTCTTCCATTTTCTAGCTGCTGGTAAGCAAAACAAGGGGAAGGTGAAGATTTATTGTTTTGTAATAAGAAAGAGACAGTTAGAAACATAAATAAGCAGAGTACCGCCAGGATTTCACATCTAAATCTGCTGGAGCGAGCTGCACAGGAGAGTCCAGGGCAGGACACAGCAGTGCTCATGTTAGCTCTGTACATCCGACAAAGAAGAAACTTAACTCGATAACAAAGCAGTATAAAGATGATTTATTGAGGTATGGTTTTGTCAATTGTGTCAATGCAAATAAAGGTGTAAAGCCCATGGGTTGGAATCTGCGCAGCCCCATGCCAAAATCACGTTTGGCATGGGGGCGGAGAATCGAACTTTACGGGAGAATCAGGCCCGGTGCCGCTCCCGCGATTCTTCGGTCCTCAGAGAATTGCTCGCGCGGATTACGTGGCGCGGCTGGGGGGCCATTGCCAGAGGTCCTCCCAGCGATACTCCGGTCCTGACCGGCCCAATTCCCGACGGCATGGCTCTAACCACATCTGGCCAGTCGGGACTTTCGAGCGGCGCTTGCCATGTTTGGAGGAATGGTGGGCTTAGTTGCTTTGGGAAGACCTTGTTGGTTCAGAGTTGTAATTGTCTTATTACATGTTTCTGGCACATGGTTGTCATCATTTGATTCATTTTTACACTCCTGTGAGTTGAGTCTGTCTTTATCGGCTACCTGTTTGCTTTGTTCAAACGCTCTGGGTTTGTCCCGTTCCTTCCAAAGGGAATGTTCACTCTGTTCATTTAAGGAACGGATTCATTTTTTCTTTTTCTTTTGTATCTGCCATGATCTTTCTGCAAGTTGAAGGTATATCTCCCTCATGTTTGAATGGTCTTCATCTATGAGCTCAACCTGCAATCTGGCTTCCATTGCCATACCGTGTTCATTTCTGCCCTTCTGCCTTTGATGGCGGTCGCTGTTCTCCTGCTCCAGCATCGACTTGCTGCTGTGTGTTTCAGATGAAATCTGCAGCTTCATTGCTGTGGTTTTCACAGGTTGTGCAACAGCAACTATTGGACTCTGAGATTGGGGCTCACTTTTCCCCTGTGCACCTTCCACTCTGACCGTGTTGGTGCTCATCGGAAGGTTTGGCTCGTCCAACTGAAGAGGAGCTTCTGCAGCTGTCTGCAGAGGAGTTGGACTAACTGGCTCTGTAAAGAGTGAAGACAATTCAGAGCTTAACCCCAGTCGAGAGTATCTGTGCTCTCTGTAGACATCGCAGGAACCTGCTGTTCTGTAGTTGGCGACAGAGGTTGTTTGAAGTATTCTGCCAATTTGAGGGGGTTAAGTGTGTCACAGGCTCTAGAGAGCAAAGGATTGGTTTAGGATGATATACAAAATATTGAGAATTTGCTTGCCACCATACTGGAGCTGTTCTCGGATCAAGTCTGTGACCGGAAGTCAGATTCCACTGGGCCCATGGATTTGTGTGTCTGTCCACAGCCAGAGGTGTCTCAGCAGGATCCTAATCCAAGAAGGCCATAATATTGGCTTCTGTGTCTAATCTGAAATTGGAAAGGTGATTATTTACAGAGATGTCAGCCTTCCAAAAGAAGAATCCCGGATCCTTGATCTCACCCAAGAAGTGCGGTTGGGTTTCTTCCTGGTGTGGTACCTCAATCTCCTGGACTGTTTTGGGATCCTCTGCATGTCTTACAGACCTAGGCTTACACAGCATTCCAAATGTTGCAGCTGGTTGCAGTTGAAACACAGCTGGACACTGCGCTTGGCTGTGAGGACTTCTGGCTGCATAGCGCTGACATGGTCTCACACCATCTCGTTGTCTGTCTGGGTATTGTCTTCCTTGGCATGGAGTCCCTTTTGTTATTTTATGAGCTGGACAGTTGGGGTTGCTCTATACCATGGCCTAATCTCACCTAATGACCCATTTGCACCCACTTAGCGGGCCCAGCACCATGTCCAGGCCCTCCCGATTCTCCGGTCCTCCGGGCTGAGAATCACATGGTGTGAATCACAACAGGTATCACGAAGCCTGAACCTGACATGGTGGACCTCGCCATGGACTGCTAAAGTCCACCCGAGGACCACCCCCCTCCCCCCCAGCAGTGCACTACCTGCCCACTCTTCCACTCCTCCCCTGTCCCCGGAGCCCCCCTAAAATGGGAAAAACCCCCAAAGACCCCTTAACTATTGTGGCTCCCTCACCAGAGACTCCCGAACTAAACAGACCCCTCCCCCCAGGGTCCCCTTAACTGAAGGGACCCTCCCCACAGACCCTCCTCCCTGCAGAAATGAGCCTGGAAGCTAGAGAGCAGTTCAGACTGGGGCTGTGTAAATAATTACAGTCGTAACACATGCAGGCTCTACCTGTCCATTCCTTGAAGGAGAACAGCTATGATCCATGGTTCAATCCCACAGTTCCATTAGCTGCAAGTCATTTATTCCTTTCTAGTAGTGGGCTGTGATTGACAGCTTCCACAAAATGGCTACAGCCTTTCATCGCCCTTCATGGATCAGTGACTCTTATGTGCTGAAAGCCCAATGTTTACAAACTTTGATCACTTCAAAGACACAATTGAGTGATTGGAATGCACTTAACTCTCTTAACGGTGCTCCCTTGGCCCATTGCCAGATGCACGATGACAGGGCCACGCTGGTAGAGATCACAAGTGATCCGTGCCTACGTGATTCCAAACCACGAAGACCGGAGAACCATGAAATGCCGGAGCAGAGGGTGCTGTACTCGCTAAATAGAGGCAAATGGGTCATTAAGACCCATTTGGATTTATTTTAATTCCCCCTTCGGTGTGCATCATGCACCTCGTTCACGCCACCAGTCGGGAGTTGGAGTATCGGTTTGAGCGCCATTCTCGATTTCTCCCCAACTCCCGATTCTCTGTTCCATTGGGGAACACATTCTGGGAGTCCCAGGACAGTGAATCCCACCCCTGATGTCTGAGGAGCCGGTCTTGCCGGCCTCTTTAGTTCCCCACTTGAGAAAACATTCTAAGGGTGCGATCTTCCGGAAAAAATCTCCACGTGTTGTAGTGAGCGGGAGTTGCCGCGAGTTTCCCAGCGCTCGGCCCAGCGAAACCGGCAAAGCAATTCAACATTAATTCATCCACTTAACGAGGCCTCACGGGATTCTCGCCCCGAATGCTGGCTCGGCAGCTGATTTGCCAGCGCCACGCCCGCCAGCGCCCCACTAACAAGGTCGAGCAGCACTTAGGATCCACTTGCTCAACCAACCCCAGCCAACATGCAACAATGGCGCCGAGGAGACCAGCCCCAAGATTTGGGGATGCTGGCCTGGAGAGGCTCCTGGATGCGGTGGAGGCCAGGAGGGATGTCCTGTTCCCCCTAGGGTCCTGGAGGGTGAGCCACAAGACAGCCAGTGCTGCCTGGGACGAGGTGGCAGCAGCAGTCAGCTCAGGCAGTGTGACCAGGAGGACTGGCCTCCAGGGTCGGAAGAAGGGGCTGATTTAGCACAGGGCTAAATTGCTGGCTTTGAAAGCAGACCAAGGCAGGCCAGCAGCACGGTTCAATTCCCGTACCAGCCTCCCTGAAAAGGTGCCGGAATGTGGCGACTAGGGGCTTTTCACAGTAACTTCATTTGAAGCCTACTTGTGACAATAAGCGATTTTCATTTCATTTTCAAGGTCAACAACCTACATCGGGCAGCACGAGTGTGTAGACATCAACGTCCCACCCCCCAACCTCCCAACGGAGCATCCCTTTCACCCTCCCTCACCCTAACCCTCCCTTCACCCCCCCACCCCCCACGCCACTGTGAACCGCACGTGTGGCTAACGGTTTATGTCTCCTCATGAAAAACTCTCCCACAATCATCGGGAGAAGGCCCAGACTGGCGGTGGTGTGTCTGACTTAAGAATCCTCACACCCTTAGAGGAGCATGACCTGAAGGTGACCAGTGAGGCTGAGGACAGATCGGTCACTCACGTGGCAGATGCCGCAGGGGTGAGGAACCACCAGGCTCCACCCAGTGGGCCTGTCAAACGTGTTGTTATTGCTTTACTGACTGACCCATCCCTCCCACTGACCACCTTTCCATTCTCCTGCAGGTCCTCCAGCCGGCCTCACAGGCCCATCCCAGGCGGCACCCTCTCCAGCCTCCCACAAGACTACCCTGGAGGAGAACTCCAAGGATGCAACCTTTATAATCATGGCACAGCTGTCATCCCCACCCTCCACCAGCGCAGGTCCTCAGTGGGACATGTTAGTGGACAGCTCCTGGGGCACAATCTGATGAGCACCACACTGCTGATGATGCACATCTGGTGGAGGTAGGAACCCCCAGGCGAGACAGCGGTCGGAGGTCTGCTGGATCCCAAGACCTAGCTGGGTCCCAGCCTGATGCTGAGCCTGTGCTACAGAGGTCCTCGGAGCCGGTGGAGATGATAGGATGCAGCCGAGACATTCAGAGGGAGATGTCAGCGTCACTCCAGCAGGTCCATAGCTGCTTGGAGGAGTCCCAGAGGCTACGGGTGCAGGTGATGCACCACCGACAAGTGAACTGGGACCCTTCGGCCTCAGAGCCCCCAGAGGACGCCTGCCAGGGGCATCAAAGGCCATGGGATGAGGTAGGCAGCTGGCTGCCTCCAACTCAGATGTGCATCGTGGGGAAACACCTAGACGTGGTGGTAGAGCTATGAGGCCAAAAGACATTGAGGATCATTGAGAGCACCAGGGCAGTGGGGAGGGGAATGGGGTGGGTGGGGGGGGGGGGGAGCTGGGGGGAGTGTTAGGAGTGGGATATGTGATGATAGGCATAAGCAGTCATGTAAATATTAACAAATATGACCTCCAACCAGAAGGTGGCAGTAAAGTACAACCACGTGACACTGTTACCTCGGGGAGTCTGGAGATAATTGTCATAGTAGATAATCGCATTTGCAGTAGTTCGAAGATAATTTAGAATAGTAATTTAATAGGTAGTAGATTTTAAAGGTTTCCATATTGTTATCTGACCCACGTTATTGTTTAACGATAAACATTCAACTAGTCACGAACTAGACGTTCTCTAGTACCAGAATGTAATGGGTGGGGGGGGGGGGGGGGGGCACAGGGTGGTGTTTGGGTGTTGGCTGCTGAGTGTGTGGTGTTGCCTTCCACAGTGTTCTGGCACATTCTCCATGCATCAAGGTGCGATTAGGATTCTAGGCAATGACTCCCACATGCTACATGGCCCGCCCACGGGAATCCACTTGGGATGTGTGAAGTGCTCACTTAACCACGATTGCCAATTCCCGATTAGCAATAACCTTCAGCTGCACGGCCAGAATCCTCAGCAGTCGGTGGGGGTTATGGGTGGTTGGTGGGGCAGACGGGCAGGGACAAGGTGATGCTCGATCAATAACTCCAGAAGCGAGATTGGATGACAATTGAAGGTTTTATTGGACTAGATGTTTCCCCCAGCAGCGCAGGTACAGAATGCAGCTGCTAGGGAGACACAGACTCTTATACTCCGCCTTACTGGGCGGAACAAGTAGGCAAGCTTCACCAATGATATTGCTGTCTCAGGTACCTCCTGCACCAATGGTCTTAAAGCATCAACCTGGGTACCGTAATACCCCTAATACCGACTACCACACAAGGGTTGCCCCTGGAGTGGGTACACACAATCCAGGGGTTGGCATGGTGGTGCCATGAGTGGTTACCCTTCCCCCCCCCCCCCAGCCGATATTCCCCCACCCTCACTGAGCACGAGGCTGGCAAGCCCAGCATCCCCGGCCTCTTTCCTTGTGAGCAAACATGGCTGCTCATCTCCTCGGCACCCTACAGAAACCCTTCCGCCAGGTTCACGTTGTTCAAAAGAGGTACTAATCAGCACCAGCGTGAGCACTTGCTGGGGAGGCCGCTGAATGACAGGAGGCCGTTGGATATGGGGTGGCTCTCGTTAATTGTATAGAAATGGGGCTTAAGTTGTGATCATTGGTTTCTTGCCATGATATGACGAGATCCCAATTTCACCTATTGGAGCGGGTCGGTTGCATCTCAAATGTTTTGGCGGGCGGCGCGATTCTCTCTTTTGGCCTCTCCTGTTATTCACCGGCCTCGTTTTGCTTGGGCGAGAGTGTAATGAGGCCGGAGAATCGCACCCATAGTGATTTTTGGGGGAGAATTTTGCCCATCAGCAGTACATGATTGTGATAAATACCAAATTAAAAGAAGTAGAAGATAATGAAGCAGTTGGCTTTCTTCAGAATGCATCGCAATCAAAATGGGAGACTTTGCAAACCATCAAAGTTGTCTATTTTATCTGGTGAGAAATGTACACCTTGAACTAAACCACATAAGCTTGCATAAGGAATGGTGATGTGGGATGCCCAATGACCTGTTTATTAAAGGTAGCATGTAACTGAACCATACACCACCACCTACCTACAAGTTCCCCTCCAAGCTCCACATCATCCTGATTTGGAATAATATTGCATTTCCTTAACTGTCTCTGAAACAAATGCTGTCACCTACATCACATGGACTGCAGCAATTCAAGATGGCAGCTCACCACCAGGTATCAGCCTCCCCGAACAGGCGCCGGAATGTGGCGACTAGGGGCTTTTCACAGTAACTTCATTTGAAGCCTACTTGTGACAATAAGCGATTTTCATTTCATTTTCACCTTCTCAAGGGCAAGTAGGGCTGATAACAAATGCTAACCTTACCAGTGACACTCGCATCCCATGAAAGAATTTTAAAAATGCAAAGCAGTGGTTTCCATATTTGATCGCTGGACTGAGAGGGTTGATCTTAGCTGGGGTGATGATGACTGTGTTGCAAATTTTAAAAAAAAATTTAGAGTACCCAATTATTTTTTCCAATTTAGCATGGCCAATCCGCTTAACCTGCACATCTTTGGGTTGTGGGTGGTGAAACCTACGCTAACACGGGGAGAATGTGCAAACTCCACACGGACAGTGACCCAGGGCTGAGATTAGAAGCCGGGCCCTCAGCGCCGTACTGTGTTGTGAATTGACTTTCCCATGGACTCAGGAAGGGAAGAATAAGCAAGGTTTCCTGCTCCTGATGGATATTCAATGAAAAGTACCCACATGTGGGCAGAGCGTGCACACAGGATTGGACTTGACTGTGATCCTGCATTCCCTATAATTGGAAAATTTCGAGGACACTCGCTGCTACATCTACACATGAGGAATGCACACAGACAGAAAAGGCTTCAACTGAGCACCTGATTTGAAGAACAGTTCCATTTGAAATACAGCAGGCCCTCAGAACTGCACTGGAGTGTTGAAGGGACTTTTAGTCACATACATCTGATTCAGGAACAAGTGATGCAGCTGAACCAGAGTAAGTTCCAAACAAGGTTCTTTCCCATGTAGGTCTTCTCCAAAGATCAAATTCTATTAGCTATTGGTTCTGATTTCAGCAGCATAATGATAAGCTTTATGAAAAATGTTCCCGTTGTAGACGGATGCATTTAAATTTCTACGTCCAATATAGTTACAGTGTTGACATTTTCTCACACCATTGAAGAAGGCCTTAGACCTATCCCTCGAAACAGGTGCCATTCAGTCCACAATGCCTTTGCCAGCTCTTTGAAAGAACTATCAAATTAGACCCACTCACCTCTTCATTCTCCAGGGCCAAGCATTTTTAGGTATGTATCTAATTTCCTTTTCTGAGTTATTATCGAATCTGCTTCCACCATTCTTTCAGTGAATGGATTCCAAATCATTTAAATCAAAATTCCAATTAAGGGGTAATTTAGCGTGGCCAATCCACCTACCCTGCACATCTTTGGGTTGTGGGGGTGAGACCCACGCAGACATGGGGAGAATGTGCAAACTCCACATGGACAGTGACCCAAGGCTGGGATCGAACCTGGGTCCTCGACGCTCTGAGGTAGCAGTGCTAACCACTGTGCCGCTGTGCAGGCAGCAGTGAGAGTCCGGCAAGCTCGGAGGTCCAGGGACGTCCTCAAACCCGCTTGCTTCACAGAGGATGTGGCCTGGTCCATCATCACTACCTTACCCAACCCCTCCCCCCATTTCCCACCCTCCCAGGGAATGTGTTACATCAATCCATGGTGCTTGGACTGTGTCGGCACCATCACCGGGTCATTGTCGAGGGCAGGGGGTGATGATAACTCACTGAGAGCAGAGCGCCTCAATCTTGTCAATCCTGACCCCTGTCTGTTTGTCGAGTGCTCGCTCACACCCATCACCTGCATGTGTGCCTGGAGAGAGGGAGGGAGATAGCTGGAGAGATGGGCCAAGGGTTCGGAGGTCGGCCCGCATTGCGGAAGAAAGTGACAGAGGTGTCATACTGCTTGTGGTCAGGGGTTTTTAATGTGTCACAGGAGTCCAACAATGCCCCACTCTGCCAATGGTGCCATCCCACTCTGCCCTCCACCCACTCACCCTCATCTCCCTCCCCTTACACCTCCTCTCCCCTCACCCTCACCCCCCTTTGCCCTCTCAGTGGTCCTTGACTTGCTTAGCTTTCCTTGCTCTACTGCTACATCTAGGTGTTTCCCCAGGTTGCATATCTGAGGTGGAGGCAGCCAACCACCTACCTTGTCAGCAATGCATGCACAGCCATGCCGCCCTGTCCCATGTGCTGACTTCAGCAGAGGCCTCATCAGAGGGGTGGGGCTCGAGGGAGTTGGTGCTCACCATCAGCACTCCATGGAATGGGTTTGGGTTGGCACCCAGCACCCTCTCCTCCTAGTCGGTGCTCATAGGGCGTCACCTTGGGATGGAGGGGCAGCTGGTTCAAGCCAGCCCTGGCAGTTCCCATGGTCCGTACCATTGTGTTCATGCCCACGGTGATGCTGCTCAGTGACTGGGTAGTGCTCTACAGCACCTCGGCAATGCCCACCTGCGACTGGGACAAGCTCCAGAGTGCCTCGGCCATGCCCATCTGAGAGCATGACATGCCCACAGCACGTTACTAGTAAGTTGGTACTGGGTCACGTCCCCCAGACATTCTGCCAATGCCCTCAGCAATGGCCGTCACCAACTGCGCGATGCATTGGACATCTTCATTATTGGTGCTGACATCGTACACCAGGCTCTCAACTGCGGTCGCTACCCTCGCAGTGTTGGCCTCGGTGCCACGCATTACCGGCAATATCTCCTGTGCTCATAGCCTCTGGCTCCTCCTATCAGCTATGGATCTGCTGGAGTTTCACTGCCATCACCCTTTGAATGCCCTGGCTGCTCCCTCATGTCTCCAACAGCCCCGGGATAGCCTGGTCCATTGGCTCAGCATCTGGCTCAGGCCCAGCTGGGTCCTAGGGTCTAGCAGACCTTCGACTGCTGTCTCCCCTGGGTGTTACTGCCTTCACCTGATGTGTATTAGCAACTGTGTGGTGGTCACCAGATTGTGCAGTAGGTGCTTGACCACTAATGTTGCCCACCGAGGTATGTGTCTCTACGCCGGTGGAGGGTGCAGATGACAGCTGTGATGGGTCGATTGCAGCATCCTTAGACCTCTCCTCCGAGGTAGTCTCATGGGAGGCAGGGGAAGGGGATGGGCCGGTGTTGTCAGCTGGCAGACCTGCGGGAGAATGGGCATGTGGTCAGTGGGAGTGATGGGTCAGTCTGTATGGTGTTAACAACTCATGTTTGACAGGTACCCTGGGTGGGGCCCTGTGGATTTTCACTTCTACTGCAACCTCCGCATTGGTGACCGCCCTGTCCTCGAGCACCCCCTCACCTCCAGCGCCCGTTCCTCGAAGGTTGTGAGGATTATGATATCGCCCTGCCGCCAGTCAGAACCCTCTCCCAGCGATTGTGGCAACCTTTTCCTGTGGGAGACCACTCACCTGTGCTGCCCGGTGTAGGTTGTTGACCTTCTTGCGGCACAGGAGAGCAGTCCTCCTGGTCGTGCTTCCCGAGCTCACGGCTGCTGTCACTTTGCCCCAGGCGGCACTGGCTGCCTTATGGCTCACGATTCGGGACCCTCCGGGGAACAGGACCTCCCTTGTTGCCTTGAACGCATCTAGGAGCATCCCCAGGTCCGTGACTCAGGACCATGGGGCCGAGCGTCTCGCGCCAAGGCTGCGAGCTGTGTGGGGTTGGCTGTACAAGTGCTGTTTAAGTGCTGCTCGACCTTGTTAGCGGGGGGCTGCCGAGCACAGTCACGGTGTATCGGCTAGCGAGCCTTCGTATGCAACGTGATTACACGGGATTTCGTTAAGTGGACCAATTCATGTTAGATTGCGTTGCCGGCCTCACCAGGCCGAGCGCTGGGATGCTCACGCCAGTTCCTGCTCGTTACCACACTTAGAAATCTTTCCCGAGAATCACGCCCCCAGTTTCTCTAGTCTCTCCACATTAAGTGAAATTCCTCATCCCTGGTACCATGGCAGTAAATTTCTTTTGCATCCTCTCTCCAAAGGCTTGACAACCCCTCCTAGTGTGTGCTGTCTAGAATTGGAAGCAATGGACATGATCAAATGTCCTCGTTGTGCCTGACTATGTGACACGATGAGGCCGTTAGATCCTCTAGTGAGATCTCGCGCGACATGGGATCTAGATTTTGACGGGCGAGATTCAGATTAAATATTTAAATGAGCCAAATGGCTCATTTAAACACGCCTGTGCACGATTCTCCTGAGGTCTGGGAACTAATGCTGGCATCTGGGAGACCTTGCCATGGCACCGGTTAGCACTGGTCGACCCAACCGTGGACCAGGTGTAACTTCATCTGGGGGTTTCCCAGGGCATCGGAGGCCCCAGGGTGGTCAGGCCCTGGGCACCCAAACACCTTAGCACTGTCGGCCTGGCACCTTGACAGTGCTACTGGGCACCCTGGCAGTGCCAGGATTTGCCACCCGGGCATTGCCAAGGTGCCCAGGTGGCACTTCCAGGCTGGAAGGGGCACTGCCAGGGTGCAAGACTGGCAGTGCCAAGGTACCTGGGTGCCAGATTGCCCATGCCAGGGATCGGGTCCAGGGGTGCCCTGCCCATAAGAAGTGAATTGGGGGTGGTGTCAAAGTCAATATTTTCGCTTCTGTGAGAGAAAAATTCAACACACTCGTTAAGACAAAATAACAAGCTTTATTTTCGAAAACAATGCTTGCAGTAATGGCTGAAACTTGAAGTCAGAGGGCAGTCAACAAAACTGCTCAGTCTGTCACAAGTTCTGCGCTTTGCGGAGAATTAGCTTAATATTTATACATTAACTTTATCAAGATTGTGACAACAGTATGGTCAGGAGTTTGATCAGAAATACAAACGGAAGCAAAGACCAGACCATGTTTGGTCATATCACTCATACCATTATTTAGTCCTCGGAGGGAACATTGAAAGGTCAGAATAGACTTGTTTCTTCCTGAATTATCTTTGTTTTAAATTCCTACGGCGCTGGGTTATGACGAGTTAGTTTTATCAGTTGCCGAGGTCCGGTGTTTTGGAATGGCTCGACCTTCGCTGATCTTTTCAGACATCAAGTTATGCAGAGTTGGCCTACGGCCATACTAGTCTGAAAATGGTTCGGGCCGCATTCTTTACCTGGGCCTGGGGAGCTGGAATGAGTAGTTTCAGTCTATCTGGTATTGTCTCAAACCTTTTGACCAGTCTTCCCATTGACCAGTTTTCCCATTATGCCATTACTTAATTCGTACCATATCACAGTGGGGGGGAGGCTTGATTACTCCGGAGAGGTACGTTGGGACAGTGGGGGGAGGGGGTTCCAGAGACCGTGGCAGGGTATCTGAGGAGGGGTTGAGAGATCGGGTAGCATTTAAAAATGGCGCCTTTATCTCTTCCTGCACTAACGAGATGTGCTTGAGTGAGTTCAGTGCGAACTCGGCAGGGCGTTCCCCATCAAGGCCAAAAACGTTTAATAGCGGGGTCGTTCTCGGCGCTGCAGGTGACGAGAAAGACCCCGCTGTACGTGCCCAAAACAGGATACTTTTTCTGCACATTAAATCACACCAAATACTCCAGTTGAAGATGAACTGATGATTTATCAAGGTTTAGCACTCATAGATTCAATCACTGAACTGCCACGGTGGCCCTCTTCAGGCACTGGTGTTGAGAACTCAGGGAGATTCTACTTCTCTGATAAAAATAAATATGTTGGCACAGAACAATATTGAAAATCACACACAAGTCTCGGATGTATTACGTTACTCCTCCCAGGCACTATATTAAGTACACTGCTCCACCTAACTAATGTAGATGGAGTTCACAGTTCCACCCAGTTCCAAGTAAATATGTCACATGCTGCTCGGTTGGCTGATCGTAGAGCCTTATTGGCCCTCAGCAGCAATGCAGACTTGTGAGTGTTATATTCAGTTTCAGGTTCCACTTGTGGAGGCAGCGTTCTGACACATTGAGCTGTAAAAATCCAGACTTCATGAGGTGACAATCCTCTCTATTAAAAATTACTTAGACAGGAGTTTTTTTAAATTTCCTTTCGTAGTGTTAAAAATCACCAAAGGATGTGAGAAATGACGTTGATGTTATTTTTGACATGGGGAGCAGCTGTTGTGTATTTCCTATTAAAATTCAGTGGGATTGTACCTCCAGTTTAAAGCAGTAATGTCTCCTCAGACTTTTGTTTATTTAAAAAAATCCATTGCACTTAAAAGCGTTTCTTTCCATTTGTGGGCATTGGGGGATTTGACATTATTGTGAAATGCAGATATAAATGTTCATGGTGCAAGTAACCACGAGGGTGAAAGAGATGATACGATAAATTGAGATGTGGTTTTAATTGCCTGTAGATTGTAGGAGGAAGGGAAAACTGAGAGAGATAAACAATTATTACACACTTCCTTGTGGTACTGAAATCATTACAATGTATATTCTAAATTTCATAGGAACTCAGAGCTGGAATTTTACCAGCTCTCTGGAGACAAGCTAGAAGGCTGGAGGGCTTGTAAAGTGATAGTGGGAGGTGCTGGAATAGACACATAATGTCTCTCCACTACCACAGGGTATTTTCAGCTGACTTCCACTGACTGGAGGAAGGCAGATAATTAATTCAATTGATGGCCTCAACAGCATTTTCTGTTGTTGGGATTGGTTCTCGCCATGTGAGGAGACCACCATGTACATCAAGGCAGACTGCCAATCCTTTCCTGGGGCCGGGTCGTGTTGAGGTGTGAGGGCTGGGTGTCTGGCTGCTATATGATCAAATGTCCTCTTCGTCTCTAGCTGCTATATGGCCCACAGAGGTCCCCCACCAGAGGCTCAGGCCACTGCTGGAGGGCTGACCCTTCCCATCACTGGAGCCTGCCTGTCTGACCCTGGCAAATTAGAGCATTTTCTTACCCACTCTTTTTGGGACCTCAACATACAGGTCTTGCAACCTTAGAAGTAACCACTTCAGATGCCTACGATTGGGCCAACAGCTCTGAGAGGTAGGCTGCTATCTTAAATTAGAATGATGGTTCTGGCAATGGCCTCTTAATTGGCTGCTGCCATCACTGCCACTGACTTCCCAGGAAGTCCTGCAACCCACTTTCAGTCCTGACGGTGGGACTTTACTCTTGCTGTAAAATCCAGCCTGATGCTCCTTTACTAAATTGCGCACGTGAAGAGTTATTCTTCAATGCAAGATGTGGCTTTTATTTCTCGGATAATCAGACACCTCACGGTAATGAAGCTACTCATGAATAGGGCAAATGATTCTGTATTGTATACTAATGTGCGACAAAAGCTAGGAATCCCTACATGTCACCTGTGTCCTGCAATTTGTTGCAGTTTTGAAATAAAATATTTGGAGGCAGTGGCACAAGTAGCTTGTGAGCAGATCCCCAAAATCGTTGCCATACTCAAGACGTTTAGTCAGGATTAAGAGCAGAGATTGTTTTGACGATGTGAGGAGGGGTGAACTGGCTCCCCTTTATTCAACTTCCTCAGTTGATGACAACAAAGCATTATGTTTTTTTAAAGAGGATCTGCATTTCAAAAATGAGTTTGTATAGTAGCTCTGTCAACAATACTTTCTACCCTCTAGTCATGAAACCAGGAAACTCATCTCTCATGACAGATAAAAATCAATAACAAGTGCTTGGGGTTGAACTGGTACAGCTCATAGCACAGGATTTTGTGCTACAAAGCAAAACCCACACCAAGCTGCAAGGTTCTCCTGATATCTGTGAAGATCTTTAACCAGAAAAAGCTGTATGTGCTAATGTTGATTATTTCATGCATGTTTTTAGTGCCATAACCCCATTGCAATACATAGCAAAACCAAACTAACAGTAATAAAGTCTGTCCCAATTTGGTTCACACTTGCATCAAATGATTTAGATTAACCAAAGATTCTATCAATACATCTGTACTTGTGCATCTTGTGGCATTGTTTGCAGATTTGCATTGATCTGATTATTCCGAATGTATTGTTGCTGTTGCCTCGTGCTTAGTCCTGTGAGATGGTATGATGCAAAACCAAAGTGGTGTCATAATAATAATCTTTATTGTCACAAGTGGGCTTACATTAACACTGCAATGAAGTTACTGTGAAAAGCCCCTAGTCGCCACATTCCGGCACCTGTTCGGGTACACAGAGGGCAAGTGCCCTAAGTTACTTAACAGCACGTCTTTCGGGACTTATGGGAGGAAACCCATGCAGACACAGGGAGAAAGTGCAGACTCCACAAAGCCAGTGACCCAATGCTGGGAATTGAACCTGGGACCCTGGAGCTGTGAAGCAACAGTGCTAACCACTGCACTACCATGCCGCCCTAGGGACTTTCTAGTTAGAGGCCAATGCTGAACGAAACTAGCATGACAGCCAAATCTCACCTTTTAGGATATAACTGATTATTGTGGTATTCAACTGGTCAATTTATGTTCAAAAAAGTTTTGACCTGTGAAGAAGTGTATGATAGCAAACACCCCTGATCCTTAATGGAGGGGCACCGGTGGAGACAGAAACAGATGGTGGAATTTAATCGTCATGGTTGTGGACTTGACAGCAATGGCAGCTGTGCCATTTCAGGTAGTCCCATTGCGATTAAATCTCATTTCAGCAGCCTGTAGGCTGCCATTAGAGTTCTTGGTTCCACCAAGGGTAATTTCTTATTTCCGTATTCCCTATTGTGGCGTAGATGTCCCACCTCCAAGCGCTGCTGGCCAATCAGACACTAGTAAATCTCCAGAATGGACAGTGCCACTGGGTGGTCATAGCCAGTATTGTAGGAGGCCTGTGGCTGAAAATCAGCATTGGAGTCCCAGGATGAGGATGAGTGGGATGGGTTCATTGGTGTCAGTCAGAAAGGCCCTGGCGAGGGGAGAGTAGTGGGGAGGCCATTGTAAAGAAGAGGAGGGTGTCTTCCTCTCGGTTTGTCAATGCCGCTAATGGATCCCTCCGCTGGTCATAGGATATATGAGCGGTAGAGACCCCCCTCATTAAGCTGCAGGCGTTCCTGCCAGAATTTACCTAATTTAGAGTTTACCGAATTTGCCATAGCCCCCAACTGCCACAGTAGCAGTAGGATGAGGCCCATAAATGGTCACTTAAGGACCACAATAGGCCTCCAGGAGGAAAGGCTGTCCTCACGGACAAAATTGGGGGGTGGGACTCCAGAAGGTAACAGAGTCTCAACATTATTCCATGTTGCCCATTATATGGTGTACGCCCACCTCCCAGCCCATGCCTGAGGAACATTAAATTGCACCCATTTCAGGTCTGTGGCCTTTCATCAGACTAGAAAACTGAGGCTGAACTGTATAAACACATTATCCTAAGGTAGAATTTTGGATGGTGTTCACTTGACAAACAGATGTAAAGTACCAGAGCTTGATTGGATAACTGGGTTGAATTTACTCCAATTTTGCCCCTTACTTACATTTCTGATAATGAAAAAATATGGGGCGAAATTCTCCGTTATCGGCGGAAAGTCCGCCGATCGGCGCAAAAAATGGCGCAAATCCCACTTGCGTCACGTCATAAAAATGGGCCGATAGTCTCCGGCCCGAAATGGGCAAGCAGCGACGTGACGGGATCCGCGCTTGCGCAATGGTTCACACCGTGCAGCGTCATACGCGCTGCACGGCGTGACGGCTCATAAGGCCGCGCAGCTCCCCCCCACCCGACCGCAACACCCGACCGCAACACCCGACTGGATGGCTAACCGTCGCTCAGCCCCGAGGTTTGAGTCACGCGATGTGGAGGCGCTCCTGGAGCAGAGGAGGGACGCCTTGTATCCCGGGCACGGCCGCAGAGTTGCCCCACGCCACAGCCGGCGTCTGTGGAGGGAAGTGGCAGAGGCCGTCACCGCTGTGGCCCTAACACCACGGACAGGCACCCAGTGCCACAAGAAGGTGAACGACCTCGTCAGAGCAGGCAGGGTGAGCCTCCCCCATATCCCCCATATCCCCCGCTCCCCATATCCCCCCTCCCCCATATCCCCCATATCCCCCCTCCCCATATCCCCCCTCCCCCATATCTCCCCCTCCCCCATATCCCCCCTCCCCATATCCCCCCTCCCCCATATCCCCCTCCCCCATATCCCCCATATCCCCCCTCCCCCATATCCCCCCTCCCCCATACCCCCCTCCCCCATATCCCCCCTCCCCCATATCCCTCATATCCCCCCTCCCCATATCCCCCCTCCCCCATATCCCCCATATCTCCCCCTCCCCCATATCCCCCCTCCCCCATATCCCCCCTCCCCCATATCCCCCATATCCCCCCTCCCCATATCCCCCCTCCCCCATATCCCCCCTCTCCTATACCCCCCTCCCCCATATCCCCCCCTCCCCCATATCCCCCCTCCCCATATCCCCCCTCCCCCATATCCCCCCTCCCCCATACCCCCCTCCCCCATATCCCCCCTCCCCATATACCCCCCTCCCCCATATCCCCCCTCCCCCATACCCCCCCTCCCCCATATCCCCCCCTCCCCCATATCCCCCTCCCCATATCCCCCCTCCCCCATATCCCCCCTCCCCCATATCCCCCCTCCCCATAACCCCCATATCCCCCATATCCCCAAGTGAATCCAGCCCTAACCTTAACCTCTGCAATGCACGCGCAACCGATGGCGTGCATTCATATACCTGCCTAACACTGTTGCCTTTTACCCCTGCCACCACCCCACCCCCCACAGGAGAAGCGCGCACACAACAATAGGGAGCATGTGAGGACTGGAGGAGGGCCCGCTGATGAGAGGCCACTGACCGTACACGAGGAAAGGGCCCTGGAACTGGCTGGCGGACCTGAGGACCGGGAGGTTGCTGATGCAGAGGTCGGGGCCCCACGAGCAAGTGAGCCACCAACAGCCCGTCCCCATATCCCCCCTCCCCTATATCCCCCTCCCCGTATCACCTGATCACTGCCTGATGTCTAACCACGCATGCTTCATTGTGTATTGCAGGACCAAACGTCCAGGCACCCATCCCCGCAGATGCACACCGCCCGCAGGATGCCCCTCGCACACCACGGGAGACCCGCACCCTCCAGCATGCGACGCCCGCAGGATGCCCCTCGGAGACCACGGGAGACGGAGAGACCCGGACCCTCCAGCATGCGACGCCCGCAGGATCCCCCTCGCACACCACGGGAGACGGAGAGACCTGGAGCAACAGGGAGACGACACCCCCGTCACGTGCGGGAGCGACCACCCAGCGATGAGGGGGGCAGCCACAGGCCCCCGTCACATCCGAGCCAGGACACCACTACCCAGGACACCCCTACCCGGGACACCACTACCCAGGACACCCCTACCCGGGACAGCACTACCCGGGACAGCACTACCCGGGACAGCACTACCCGGGACAGCACTACCCGGGACAGCACTACCCAGGACACCCCTACCCGGGAAGACGAAATACCGGACAGTGACTCAGAGTGGATGGGTGGAGACGAACCCCCACCCCAAAGTGCCATGGACTCAGAGTGGGACGAAGAGCACGACACAACGCCACTGCTGTCACCAACACCCTCCACCATCGCAGAAACACTCACCACGGTTGGGCACTTTAGTGATGAGGCGTCTGGTACACTCACTGGTGCGCACAACACAGCCGTCCCGGTACAGCAGGTGGAGGTAGGAGCAGCAGAGGGACCGGGCGGTCGGAGGGCAGCCCAGGCCAAGCGAACATCTGCCGCCCAGATGGATCCCGGGTTCCTGCAGTTACCACACCCACACATAGATCCGATGCAACCACCGACACGGGGACGAGCGAATAGGGTGACGGGTGGCTTGCGGCGGCTGCGGTCGCAGGTGGAGGAGTCCACCCGCGTCCAGGAGCTGGGAGTGGTCCCGGTCATGCGTGCCACCCAGGCTGACACCGCAGGGGTGGCGTCCGCGGTGGAGGCAATGGGTGCGACGGTGTCAGACATGGGGAACGGTTTGCGAGGCCTGGGGCCTTCCGTGCAGGCGGCGTTTGTGGCCCAGGAAATGGCTGCCCTCTCACAGGAGGCCATGAGCCAGTGCCAGCGCCAGATGGCAGAGGCGCTCAACGCCATAGCCCAGTCTCAGCAGGCCATGGCCCAGTCTCAGCAGGCCATAGCCCAGTCTCTGCAGGCCATGGCCCAGTCTCTGCAGGCCATGGCCCAGTCTCAGCAGGCCATCGCTGAGGGCATCGGCGCCAGTGGCCATGTGCGAGCCGGCGTCGCACTGTCACAGACAGGGTTCGACAACCCCCTGGGCTCCATGGCTGCAAACCTGCAGACCCCTGTCGATACCAGCACGGGCCTCCAGGACTGGCAGCGCCAGATGTCGGGGGCGCGTCGGATGGCCAGTCCGTTCGCATCCCCCACCCATGTAGAGGCCTGGGGGCCATCGGGCACCCCGAGGGAGGAGGAGGTGGTGTGGTCCATCCCGGCTCCCTCTGTAGGGGAGGTCCCGGTACACCGCGACACCTCGGACTCCCCCCCTTCCGTCCCAGGTGCATCGGGTGGGCAACGGGCAGGACAGGCTGGCAGCTCGCCATCCCAGTCGCCCGGGCCGCAGCCTGGCCCATCTAGGCCAGGACGCCCCAGGAAACGGCCGCCAAAGGGATCCAGTGTCAGAGGGCAGGAATCACAGGAGTCCACCTCCAGTTCTGCTGTACCGTCTGGGGAACCACGTAGACGTAGTCAAAGGGCCCGTAAGGCCAAACAATTAGACACTGAGTAAGTTGGCACGGGTGCAGGGCACAGATGAGTTTTAGGGGCTAGGGCACGTGCATGAACTCCTTTGGTTATTAAAGTCAATGTTACACCTACCGAAGCTGCCTTTGTGCTCTGTCCAAAGTGTGCGGGCGTGTCATGTACGTTGAGCGCAAGTGTGTGTGTGACGGGTGGTCTTACCTCAGCCCCAGGTGAGTCTGCGCCCTTCCCCCTGGGCCACCATCAACATCCCCCGGGCAGAGGACGGGACCGTGCGCTGCAGTGTCACAGCCGCATGCAGGGATGGTCCGGGTGGATGGTGGTACTGTGGCCATGGGTCAGACATAGTCCAACGATGTAGAGCCAGGAGCTCATCGGAGGCGGGTTGTCATCATCCTCCATGGCCTGCGATAGACACGCGTCCACCCGCAACTGGGTGAGCCCGGCCCGTTGTGCCGCCGGTGGATCGGCAATTGGGGGGGGGGTGGTGTGCATGCGGGTGGGGTGTGTGGGGTTGGGGAGGGGGGTGAGGGTGCTGGGTGGGTGGATGGGTGGGGGGTGTGGGTGGTCGGCTGTTGTCATGGTGTGCGGTCTGTGGCCATACTACCCGATTCCCACGCCCATCTAGTCAGTGAAGCGGGCGTCTATCAGTCTGTCCCGTGCCCGCTGGGCCAGCCGGTAACGGTGGACAGCCACCCGCCTGTGTCTACCCCGTCTGCCCTGACCATTGCCCCCATCCCCCTCATCTGGGAGGACTGGGCCTCTTCCTGCTGCTCCTCCACTCTGCCCTCCTCTGCCTGCGGCACATCGCCCCTCTGCTGGGCTATGTTGTGCATGACGCAGCACACCACAATGATGCGGCCGACCCTATCTGACCGATACTGGAGGGCGCCCCCAGAGAGGTCCAGGCACCTGAAACGCATCTTCAGCACGCCAAAGCACCTCTCGATCACTCCCCTTGTCGCTACATGGGCATCATTGTAGCGGTTCTCCGCCTCATTGCGTGGCCTCCGTATAGGCGTCATCAGCCACGATCGCAATGGGTAGCCCCTGTCGCCCAGCAACCAGCCCCTCAGCCGGGGATGGCGTCCCTCGTACATGCCGGGGATGGATGACCGCGACAACACGAATGAGTCGTGTACACTGCCTGGGTGACGGGCGCAGACGTGCAGGATCATCATGCGGTGGTCGCAGACCACCTGTACGTTCATTGAATAGGTCCCCTTCCTATTAGTGAACACGGCCCTGTTATCTGCAGGTGGCCGCACGGCGACGTGCATCCCATCGATCGCGCCCTGGACCATGGGGAACCCGGCAACGGCAGAGAAGCCCACGGCCTGGGCATCTTGGCTGGCCCGGTCCACGGGGAAGTGGATGTAGCGGTGCGCCATGGCATAAAGGGCATCTGTCACTGCCCGGATGCACCGATGCACCGATGTCTGCGATATGCCGGACAGGTCCCCACTCGGTGCCTGGAATGACCCCGTTGCATAAAAGTTCAGGGCCACCGTAACCTTGACGGACACGGGGAGAGGGTGTCCCCCGCCAGTGCCACGCGGTGACAGGTGTGCCAGCAGGTGGCAGATGTGTGCCACGGTTTCCCGGCTCATCCGGAGTCTCCTCCTGCATTCCCGGTCCGTGAGGTCCTGGTATGACTGCCGGGGCCGGTACACACGGGGCGCCCTCGGGTGCCTCCGTTGCCGTGGGGCCGCGACGTCCTCCTCCCCCTCCTCGTCCTGTCGGTCAGGTGTCCCTCCAGCCTGGGCGGCTGTCGCCTGCCCCTCTGCGGCAGCCTGCGCCGCCTCTCTGGCACGCTCCTCCTCCTCCTCCTCATCCAGGGCAACATAGACATGAGCGGCTGCCACCACGGCGGCCAACATCGCTGGATGGTCTGAAAACATGACGGCCTGGTGGGGGGGAGGGGAACGACGACATGTCATCATTGCCCATATCCCCTCCTCCCCCCAGCCAGGTGGCATGGACCGCATGGGTCCAACTGTTGGAGGCTGGCACCTGGCCAGGTGGACCAACTCATTTGCCCTCCCATCACCCACCCCAGCACGGACCCCCTCCCCAACCCCCAACCTCCACCCCAGCACGGACCCCCCCCCCCCCCCCCAACCTCCACCCCAGCACGGACCCCCCCCCCCCAACCTCCACCCCGGCACGGACCCCCTCCCCAACCTCCACCCCAGCACGGACCCCCCCCAACCCCCAACCTCCACCCCAGCAAGGACCCCCCCCCCCAACCTCCACCCCGGCACGGACCACCTCCCCAACCTCCACCCCAGCACGGACCCCCCCCAACCCCCAACCTCCACCCCAGCACGGACACCCCGCCAACCTCCACCCCGGCACGGACCCCCTCCCCAACTCCACCCCAGCACGGACCCCCCCCCAACCTCCACCCCAGCACGGACCCCCCCCCAACCTCCACCCCAGCACGGACCCCCTCCCCAACCTCCACCCCAGCACGGACCCCCCCAACCCCCAACCTCCACCCCAGCACGGACCCCCCTCCCAACCTCCACCCCAGCACGGACCCCCCCCCAACCTCCACCCCAGCACGGACCCCCCCCCAACCTCCACCCCGGCACGGACCCCCCCCAACCTCCACCCCAGCACGGACCCCCCCCAACCCCCAACCTCCACCCCAGCACGGACCCCCCCCCCAACCTCCACCCCAGCACGGACCCCCCCCCCAACCTCCACCCCGGCACGGACCCCCCCCCCAACCTCCACCCCAGCACGGACCCCCCCAACCCCCAACCTCCACCCCAGCACGGACCCCCCCCCAACCTCCACCCCAGCACGGACCCCCCCCAACCTCCACCCCGGCACGGACCCCCTCCCCAACCTCCACCCCAGCACGGACCCACCCCCAACCTCCACCCCGGCACGGACCCCCTCCCGGCACTCCCCCGGAGCCCAGCCTACTCTAACCACCCCCCCTCCGCCGCACACACACACAAGCCGAGACACACCTCTCCTCACGCAATCAGTCTGCGGCCACGCCATTTCCTGCCCAGAGCCAACCCCCTGGCCGTCACTCACCTCCTCGCTGGTCGGCGTGAGCCTGGAGCACCGGGTCACGCCGATGAAAAGGAGGTTTGATTGACGTCGACGTGAACGGTCATCACGTCGACGGGACTTCGGCCCGTCCGGAAGGGAGAATATCGGCAGGCCGAAAATCGGCTGCCTTGCGCAGACCCGTGACATTCTCCGCGGCAGCGGCGCCATTAACGCCCCGCCGACTTTTCTCCCTTCGGAGACTTCGGCGGGGGCGGGGGCGGGATTCACGGCGGCCAACGGCCATTCTCCGACCCGGCGGGGGGTCGGAGAATGACGCCCATGGTTAGGGAACTAAAATAATAATTTGGTGTGGAGAGTGGTGCCATTTCATACTGGGTGCTATTGACACAGAGATGTATTGCATCTGTAAATAATGGGCAACTAGGCTTGTTAAGCATTGAATGATGTAATGATGAGTTTAACGGGTCCACAAAGAAGATTGCTTCAGTGTAAAGTTTTTTCTCAACAACATCACTTGTCTATTTTAAAATCATTTCAAGTTATTTTTAAGTTGCTTTTGTGGCTAATGTTGAACAGCTGTCTTTTTTATTCCCAACTGTTTCAATTGAGCCATAAACCGCATTATGGTCGAAGGCCACATGATTTTCTTTATGGTGTTTGTTGAGGCATCAATGTTGGCTAGAAACGAGAAGGACTTAAAATAGTAGAATGGAGCGTTTTGCATCTGCCCAAGAAGGAAAGCAGGGCCTCATTTTAACATTTTATCTGAAAGGCTGTACCTCAAAAGCGAGCCCACGTTATGTGCTTAAGGACCTCGGCTTGACATATGACTTCTAACTCAGAAGTAAGAATGTCAGGGTTGAGCTAATGCTGAGGAGAATTTATTGATGAAACAATTCAGACAATTTAAGATTCGTATAATTTAACTGTTCTTTGTGCATGTGCAATGATACAGAGACGTGCCCTTGCCGCTTAGCATACAGCAAGGAAGTCGAAAACCTCAAAACCATCTCACATTTCCAAAAACTGATAGTGCCCTCTTTCTCACGGTGGTAGACTTTAGAGCCCTTCTGTTCCCACAGAGATTTAAATTAAACAAAACCAAGGCAGATCAAAGGTAATCAGTTCAGATTCATGTTTCTACAACCTTAGAATAGCCATAACAACTTGTCTACATAATAAAACATCCCAAGGCACTCCATAGGAGAATCATGATACAATTTGTCTCTGAGCCACATTAGCCTATGCAGATACGATGGGCCAAATAGCCTCCTTCTGCACTGTATAAATTCTGTGAAAAGGAGATATTAGGATAAGTGACCAAATACTAGGTCAAAGAGGTATGTTTTAAGGTGCTCCTTAAAGGAAGAGAGAGAACTAGAGAGGTGGAGAGATTTAGGGAACGAATAGGCAGCTCTAGGCACAGCCACTGATAATGGAACGAAAACAACCAGGAATATGCAAGAGGCAAGAATTGGATGAATGCAGGGATTGATCAAAGGAGATGATTTCAAAAGGAAATTGGGTAGTCACTTGAGGGAATTAAACCTATAGGGCTAAGGGGATAGAGCAGGGAAATGAGACAGACTACCCCACAATGAGCTGACAATGGGCTTGATGGGCTGGATAGCCAGTTTAATAAGAAACATTTACAGAAAAAGATCATCCATGGGAAAGTTTCCCTCAATATTTACTGGGTACTTATGCTTCCTTGGACAGAACCAACATTTTTTTTCTGCTTGGCCATCTAGAGAATGACATCCAGACCATTCTGAAACAATGATTTTAGGGGAATTGAGCTGTTCCAACTGCAGCAGATCTGGGTGTGAGAGAATTAAACAGGTTCCCTTGGAGGCAATTGATGACGTCTTTTTTGATTAGGGGATAGGCACATGTTTTCAATTGGCCCGATAAGGGTTGTATTTTTAACAAATGTAATTCAGAGGATTTTCTTCTATTTTAAGGAAGGACCCTGTGGTGAGCAGATATTGAAAAGGGAAAAAATTGGGGGCATTTTTAAAGAAGCCTTCCTTGTAACAGCAGGTTTCCCAAGAGGACCCCAGTCAAGTTGATAAGTGAGTATGTCACAAGGACACTGTGTGAAAATGGCTCTGTGTGCTTCTGAAGCCAGTTATATTCCTCTGTTAACCTTTGTGCTTGTAGTTCAGGGGACATTGTCTTCCGGACCTTCTCATAATAATTGTTAAGCCAGTCAATCTAGAAAATAGAACATTGAGAAAAAAAATAAACTTCTAAGTTTTAAGCAGAGTAACGTAATGGAGATCATGGTTTCTGAATGCATTTTGAGCATTAGCTTGTGCTGCTGTATCAATGTGCTTTGCCATGTGGACTTAGACTGTAGATCTTTGCCCACAAATCCCGAAACAATGATCTACTGACTTTTAAAAAATAAATTCAGAATACCCAATTGCTATTTTTTTTCCAATTAAGGGGCAATTTAGCGTGGCTAATCCACCTCACCAGCACATCTTTGGGTTGCGAGGATGAAATCCACGCAGACACGGGGAGAATGTGTAAACCCCACACGGACAGTGACCCAGGCCCGCGATTCGAACCTCGGTACTCAGCGCTGCAGTCCCAGTGCTAACCACTGTGCCACTGTGCTGCCCTATGATCTACTGACTTTTGACCTTTGTCAAGATGCAGTATAGAGTAGATTCAAAGCATTTTGACATAAGAATAGAGGAAAAATAATCTCTGGATTGCTCATCATAATAGACAATCGTGTCTTTTTTGCATGCCTCAAGTTGGTCACAGACATAACCAACAGCTGTACTTCCTGATGTGTGATAGAACTGACCCTACTGAAAACGGAGGCATGAACTACAATACTCATCTCAGTCAGCGCCCTTTGCTTTGGCATTTGCAATGACGTTTAATTTAGTGTAATTGAATACTGTCAAGAATTTGCTCTGGTATTGTTTATAAACACTTCCATTTTGATTACATTTACGCCTTTATTCAAGAAGGAATTAGATATAGCTCTTCGGGATCAAGGGATATGAGGGAAAGGCAGAATCAGGGTATTGAACTTGACGATCAGCCATGATCATAATGAATGGCAGAGCAAGCTTGAAGGGCCGAATGGCCTCCACCTGCTTCTATTTTCTATGTATGTTTCTATGTATTCCACATAATTGCAGGAGCAATTTCTTCTGTCCAGGAAAGCCTCAAAAGGTTTGTGCTCAAGATTGCATTTTTGGGGACAATAAAAGCAAAAATGTCACTGAACAAATTAAGGTGATTCAGAACTATTTGCACGTCCCAACGTAGCCCATTTTATGATGAAGCTTAATTTTCTTCATCATTGTTGCAAAGTTTCATTCCTAACTGACATGTCTCTACAGCATGAGACTGCATTTAATTTGCCACTAAAGTGGCAATCGCATTCAGCCAACCCTCTCGGGTGGCATGCTGTGGGAAATAGAAACATAGAAAATGCAAGGAGTGAATGTTTTTTCTCGGCATAGGGCTGTCTTAAGGAAACCTCGATGGAGAGAACCTGTAGCAAAAACAGATTGGAAGTGATCTGTGGTTACTACAAAGGACCTGAAATGGGAATGAATGTCATTCACCGGCATTAAAACCTCTCACTTCGATTAATATACAATTTCTAAGAAAAAAATCAGAAGATTAAAATCACGCAGCAAATTGAAACTAGCAGCGTCTGAATCGAAAGTATAGCTAGGAAGATATTAGCGATATTAAACAGCATTATGAAGAAGGACCAGCTCTGTCACTTAATCATTTTGCAGATAAGACACAAATAACAACTCACCTGCTGCTTGTTCATGATGGACACATCGATCAGTTTTCGATCATACGGAACAAGAGATACGTGCTCAAATGTCAGGTAAGGAACACCTCCAAACGTGTGCTGTATAAATGAATGTTTAAAACAATTGTTATTTCATACAAATTTTATATGTCAGAATCGTTTTCGTCTTGTGTTATTATTGTTTCATATGACTCTTGTATCTGGCAAGATGTATTTCAGCATCAAGCCATCTAATGAACTAGTTTTGACCCACGTTTTCAATGAAATATCGATGCCAGAAATCAAAATCCACATGTTTTGGCATTCAAAATCCAAATGGAGTTGACTGTGATACGAAGGACAATTAGCTGTTTAATGAGTTTTACTAAAAGTGAAACAAAATAAAAGATTGTATTTATTTAGAACCTTTCATGAGCACTAGATTTTTCAAGCACTTTACAGCCAATTAAGTATTTTTGAAGTGCGGTGACTGTTGTAATGTAGGAAATTCAGCAGTCAATTTGCACGCAGCAACCTCCCACAAGCAGCAGTATGATAATGATCCTACAATTTGTTTCTGTAGTTTTGTAATATTGATTTGAGGGATAACTGGACAGGTCAACTTCCCTGCTCTTTAAAAGGCATGTTTTACATCGACTGGAACATGCAGACAGGGCCCCTTTTAATCTCATCTGGAAACATAGAACATAGAACGTACAGTGCAGAAGGAGGCCATTCGGCCCATCGAGTCTGCACCGACCCACTTAAGCCCTCAGTTCCACCCTATCCCCTTAATCCAATAACTCCTCCTAAACTTTTTTGGTTACTAAGGGCAATTTATCATGGCCAATCCACCTAAGCTGCACGTCTTTGGACTGTGGGAGGAAACGGGAGCACCCAGAGAGAACCCGCACAGACATGGGGAGAACGTGCAGACGTCGCACAGACAGTGACACAGCAGGGAATCGAACCTGGGACCCTGGCGCTGTGAAGCCACAGTGCTAATCACTTGTGCTACCATGCTACAGTGACTCTGACAGTGTGGCACTCCCTCAGTACTGCACTTGCTTATCAGTCTATATTTTTGATTTCTGGACCCAAAGCAGTCCTGAACCCAAAACTTCCAGACTTGGAAAGAGTGGTAGCAATGGAGCCACAGCTGAGATAGAATACAATGATGGAGGATGTAGTTTGCTGTAAAGTGAAACTAATCTTTATTACTGTCACAAGTAGGCTTACATTAACCCTGCAATGAAGTTACTGTGAAAATCCCCCAGTCGCCACACTCCAGCGCCTGTTCGGGTACACTGAGGGAGAATTCAGAATGTCCAATTCACCTAACAAGCATGTCTTTCGGGACTTGTGGGAGGAAATCCACGCCGGCACGGGGAGAATGTGCAGACTCCGCACAGACAGTGACCCAAGCCGGGAATCAAACCCAGGTCCCTGCCGCTGTGAAGCAACAGTGCTAACCACTGTGCTACCCATATCAGCACCATATCAGGAAAGGAACTGTCAACATGTGCAGAAGCATTTTGGATTTTTTTTTTTTACAGACAACAAAAAGAGCTGGTTTCTGGCTGCAGCCCCGGCTGCTCCATTTGAAATCACTAAAGTCTTCTGAAATGGAAAAAGCATTCAATTCATTGCTCGGCAGCCAAATAACAGATGCTGATTGCACATGGTACAGAGTTGTCTTCTCATGTACATAATATTTTTCACAAGGGATAGTAATGCCTGGCTATGATTACAAAGCAGAACTTCACTGGAACTCAATGTGAAGGTATGCAACCACAGTGTTGATCCTTTTTCTCTTTTTACAAATTGCATCAAAGCTGCTGTGTGTTTCAGATAATCTTCTTAATCTCATGAAAGGATTCAAGTAGGTTGAGTGAAATCTACTGTGTTTATAAAATTTATCTGAGACCCAAACTACCTTATCATAGCTCACCATATATATGTTGGGCGGGATTCTCCATTTCTGAGATTGAGGGCTGAATTCTCCGAATTTGAGGCTATGTCCGGAGAATGTGTCTAGTATTACGACCAAAAAGATGGCGGCGGCCCCGCACCGTTGCTCCGCCCGGTGGAGGGCTAGCAGCCGCGGCACGTAAACCCCCCGGCATTCCCTGCAGATATAGCCGGAGAACTGCCGTGAACCGTGGCCGCGCATGCGCACGGCGGTGACCTGCAGCAGTCGTCCCATACAACATGGCGTCCGCCACGCACTGACCCGGCCTGCCAGATAGTGGCCCCCTGTAACCCCCTTCGCCACCCCTTACCAACCCCCACCAGTCCCCCCAGCCCCTCCCGAAGCCCCCCTGGCCACCGGAACGGCTCCCCCCTGACTGTCCGCAGCTGCCACGTGAGTTTGACGAAACCTCTGACCACAAGTGATCCACGCGGTCGGGAAGTCAGCCCATCGGGGACGGAGCATTGGGGGAGGGCCTTCCGGTGATGTCCTGAGGCCGTCCCAACGGCGTGCGGAGTACTCACAGATGATGCCGTTTTGGAGGGGGCAAAGCATCCGAAAACAGGCGGCGCCCCCGATTTCGGCGTCAAAAGGGATTCTCCGCCTATTTGCCGAATACGATTTTGTGTCAGCAATCAGAGAATCCCGCATTGAGTGCTAAAGCCGACGTAGAATTTGTGGACTTTCACTACAGCAAAACTGGTGGCGAACCGGGATCAATTCAGCAACTGTGGGGGGGCTAGAACCGGCGTCAGGTGGAAAGTAATCGATTCCAATGAAAAATGGTGTGGGATTCGCTGGGTCCATGACTAACGCTCAGGAGGCTGACAAGCTGCAGTCCATATACACATTACAATCCCCACACACACGTATCCCAGCCAACAAGGTGGCACTGGTTGTGCTGGAGCGCACCCATACAGTTGATGGGTCAGCTGGGGCCAGAGGGCACCCAGGGGGGTGGCCTGCGGCCACATTTAGGATCCATGACCCCAAGTTCACAGGGGGCTGTTAGCAGCATGTACAGCTGCATGGCTGACTTGCCGGCTGCGGTAATGGTGTTCCATGCCCGTACATCCCGATCCCACAGCCCACCTCCCGGCCACCACCCGCTACTCTCCCCACCCTGGCAGAAGCCCCATAGGCCAGCGGCATAACTGTCAGCAAACTATGGCGAAATTGGACACTTTCCAAACCCCCTCTCTCTCCCTTAGCAGCCATGACGCCGGCTTCACTATTATTGAAAGCACAAATGAACCACGCCATTGGGAACTCGGCCGATCTGAGGCGGAGCATCGCAGGGGCCCCAGAGAATACTGGGTGGAGCCTGCTAATGTTATGCAAACGGTGTTTGCTGTATGTGTGTTCTGCACCGCATTGACGAGGTGACGGAGAATGATGCTTTGGCATCAAATTGGCGCCCGCCGCGATTTTAGCGTCGGAACCTATTCTCCGCCCAATTGCGTTTTGCGATTTCGGTGTCAGCCAATGGAGAATCCCGCCCGTTGCCTTTTGTCAAATCTGAATTCAGTTACAGGGAGCCGATTTGTGTCTGTTTTGATTTTGTCCCCTGCCAGTAGCTGATATTATGATTGAAAGCAGCACTCCATGCATTTTATATTTCAAGGATAATAATGCTCATCGGGGAACCCCCAGCGGTGATCATGTGGTGATGTGCAGACAGGAAGAGATTCTGCACCCAAGGCGATTCTGACTCTGCTGTAGGTAGGCAGAATCTGGATTCTAGATTAAAATAGACAATTACAGAAGAAAAAGTGATGGCACCAGCTGGTGCTGAAAAGACCTGTGTGTTCCAAGTGCAGTACATTTATATAAGGCTTCCTGCTAACTGAATGGTGAAAAAAACTGTTTGGTTCCCTTGAGAGATCCAATACTGACATTCATACGTGTTACCTTAGTTTCTGCCTTTACTACCATAGCAATATCTTCAATACGAATTCCAAATTCATTATCTTCATAATAACCAGGCTCTGGAAGAGAAAGGTTAATAGGTATGATGTACAGCGCAACAGACTACCCCTGGAGAAGAGGCAGCAGGTGCAAACGGGAACCTGATGTCAAGTTATTTTTCACAAAAAGCAGGTCAATATGCGCATTAGAGTGATTTATCTGAAAACCTTGGGGTCTTTTAAGAAGCAGCTGGATACTGTGATGGTAAGTTATAGTTTTTTCCAGTTAGCTAGGGTAATATGGACCTTCCTTATCTGTATTCCTCTCTTGATCATGTGAACCTTGATCCTTCTACCAGTACTAAAACAGGCATACTGTTTAGTGGCGTGTACAGTTTGGACTTTGTTTCAGTGGCTGCGACATGCGGTAGCTCAAGACATAAACTCGGTGCCAAATATATATCTATATATATATATATAGTGGTAAAAGACATCACTGCTAATGTGAAGGCTAATATGAAGGCTAAATAGGAAATGATCTTTGGTCAAAGAAAATTAAGCAAGAAATTCTTGCACTTTGATGATCATCGTTATCTGGGTAGTTAGGGAAATGTTTTGGGACATGATTGGAGTTTTGCTGTGTCTTTACACCTTTTTGTGTGGGTCCTAAAATCGTGATGGGAAGTGCTGACATTTCTTTGTCCTCAGCCTTGTACTCATTATAGATAAGGAGGTGGGACTGGCAGGATGATATTATCCCATGAAGAAACCTATGGCCGCAATGCTGTCTTCTGATTGACAGTTGGGTTGCTGAGCAATTCATTGCTATTTAGGAACCAGCACATATTGGGGGCGATTTTGAACCCGCAATAGCCGTGCGTGTGATCAGCGACGTGGACGCAAAATTCATAGAGAATCAGAAAATATGGTCCACGTGTCTCATCCAGGTGCAGTTGAGAAGGAGAGTTGTGGGGAAGTGGCTGTAGTGCGAGAGGGAGGGTGTGAGGCTCAGTGATATGCATTCACTAAGGGGGAAGTGCATGGTGGATTTCCCAGAGGTGTAGGGGGGCTGCCAGAAATCCTCATTGCTCACTTTGGAGTTCTCCTCTTTTCAGCATATGATTCTGGAGAATCAAGGGGCCTGTCGAGTTAGATTTTCTATTCATAGCAATCGAGTAACAGCAGAGATTGGGCCACAGCACATGGCCAGGAACAGGACCACGATGGGGAGGCTGAGCCTGAGCTGTCCTGGGAGGAGCACTACAGATGGTGGAGCCTCTTGGAGACACTACTGGCATAGAATTGGTAGAATCCCTGCAGAACAGAAGGACACCATTTGGCCCATCGAGTCTGCACCGACCCCCCAAAAGAGCACTGTACCAATTGGAGAGCCCACATCCCCACCCTATCCTCATAACCTCACCTCACTTACACTTCTTTGGACACTTTGGGCAATTTATCATGGCCAATCTATCTAATCTTAGGACTGTGGGAGGAAACGAGAGCAGCCGGAGGAGACCCACGCAGCCACGAGTGTGGTGATCTTTGAGTGGTTGTCGTCAGGATGGACTGCACAATGTTCACAAAGTCATTTGAAGCTAGGTTCATCAACGAAGCTAAATTTATTTACACTATTAATTAAAGTTCAACATTTACTCTTATAGTAAACAAATAGATTATATTGAACTACACTCGCTAACACTATCTCTGTACTCTAACTGTAACTATATTCTATCCTCCCTATTTCTGCTATGCACTTCACTTCAGTCTCCTATCCTCTACTCCACTCTCTCCCAGAATCCTAAGAGTCAGTGCCTTTTATAATACTGTCCCTCGCTCCATCTAATTGCTAATTGTAACATGACATTAACTCTTCGCATGCTGAAAAGCGCAGTGCTGGCTTCCTGGCAGTCATCGCCTTGAATGGACCTGGACCAGATGCTTGGTCGGCGTTTATATGAAGCACTCCACTGAGTGCATAAAGTAAGTTGCCCTGGGGCGAGCGAATCAGCGGGACGCAGCAACGAGCGCAGCGTGATCTGTGTGGTTGAAAGAATTGTGAAAGAGGCTCAATATTCTGCGCTGGCGGGACTTGCACTGGTTTTCTCACCGGAATTGACACTTTGCCAGATTTTGGTAAGATTCTGCCCATAGGTTTACAATCTTACATTGTTGCCAATTAAGTAAATGCATTTGTGTTCACCATCCAGTTCAGGATGGCTGGCAGGTTCCCACGGGGTAGGTGCTGTTTGAGGCAGGCAGGACACCATGGTTGCCTCATAATAGAGTGTCCTGCGGCATTCTGAACATTTAAAAATTAGTCAGGGCCTTTTCCAGGAGGCAGCCGACATGTACCTGCCAGGCTGCAGGCACATTTGGGAGGCCTGTCCAACGTCAGGAAGAGTTGGCCCCTTAATTGATTACCTACTGCCACATTGACCCTCCTCTGACAAGATTTCTTGGGAGGTGGGTACAAGTTTCCAAGTTTCCTCCTGGACTCACTTTCTGATCCATCTCCACAGGCCTGTGAAGATTCCATCCACCCTATCGAGAAACTTGTTTAGAAAAATTCAACACCTGCGGCTTCACGAAAAGCAAGTAAATGTAACCTGGCCTCGCCGGCAATATTCGTACCCCCGATCAAATCGAATAAAACTGAGGTCTTCATTCAGTTAGATGCAAAATGCCTGATGGAATCACTCAAAGAAAAACAGGGCATTTTGTTGACACCCTGCCCAACATTCTTCACTCAAACAACAGATCATTTAATTTGCTGTTTGTTGGGCTTTATTGTATGTAAAGTGGCTGCAACTTTAACGGAGACTGTATTTTAACATACATAGAATTTACAGTGCAGAAGGAGGCCATTCGGCCCATCGAGACTCCACCAGCTCTTGGAAAGAGCACCCTACCCAAGGTCAACAACTCCACCCGATTCCCATAACCCAGTAACCCCACCCAACACTAAGGGCAATTTTGGACACTGAGGGCAATTTATCATGGCCAATCCACCTAACCTGCACATCTTTGGACTGTGGGAGGAAACCGGAGCACCCGGAGGAAACCCACGCACACACGGGGAGGATGTGCCGACTCCGCACAGACAGTGACTCAAGCCGGAATCTAACCTGGGACACTGGAGCTGTGAAGCAATTGTGCTATCCACAATGCTACCGTGCTGCCCATTTAACAAGTATTTAGCTGTGAAATGCTTGAGGAGGTGCTAATTCCATGCATGTTCTCTCCTATTCTGTTGTATAATTTAATTAATTGTTTTTTTAAGCCACTGGTAAAAGATATGCCTCTTTAGTCTCCTCTCCTGCTTTGCAATCTCTTTGTTTCCTTTCACTACACTGTCCAACCTCATAGAACATAGAACATACAGTGCAGAAGACAGCCATTCGGCCCATCGAGTCTGCAGCGACCCACTTAAGCCCTCACTTCCACCCTATCCCCGTAACCCAATAACCCCTCCTAACCTTTTTGGACACTAAGGGCAATTTAGCATGGCCAATCCACCTAACCTGCACATCTTTGGCATCGAACCTGGGACTCTGGCGCTTGAAGCCACAGGGCTATCCGCTTGTGCTACTATGCTTCCACTTGTACTACAGTGCTGCCACCATGTTTCCCTTACCCTCCCCACCCCCATCACCCGGGTGCTGCTGCCACTCCGTGCCATCACCAGCAACCCCTGCCTCACCCAAGTGCTCTTATGGTTTTGAAATGGAAGAATTCAACAAAGCAATACTAAATATCTGAGTTTCAGGTTTTTCTTTGTGGGCTCTTCGACCGCCATTTGCTGTTTAAGTAACCTCCTTTTCAGAAATGCTTACCAATCGATGTAAACATCCCCACGTGAAGTCGGCTAGTATGACCACTCCCAATGCCAACTGGCCCTGCACATGAACAGAAATATAAGCAAAATTCAATTTATGTTTCCAAACCAGTGACTTGTGTTACTGCCTGCTCTGGAGGTTAGGAATATCCAATATGTGTCACAATTTACCTGCAACAAATTTAGAAATGAGTATTGCCATGAATATTCATAGAATGTACAGTGCAGAAGGAGGCCATTCGACCCATCGAGTCTGCACCGGCTCTTGGAAAGAGCACCCCACTTAAGGCCACATCTCCAGCCTATCCCCGTAACCCAGTAACCCCACCTAACCATTTTGGATACTAAGGGCAATTTTAGCTTGGTCAATCCACCTGACCTGCAATCTTTGGGCTGTGGGAGGAAACCAGAGCACCCGGAGGACACCCACGCAGACACGGGGAAAACGTGCAGACTCCTCACAGACAGTGAACCAAGCCGGGAATTGAACCTGGGACCCTGGAGCTGTGAAGCAACAGTATTAACCACTGTGCTACTGCGCCGTCCCCACGGTCAGCTCTTTGCGTAGGAATATGTGTAACAGTAAAGGCCAAGTTGCTTCCAGGATAGATCAGAGATGGAGGACCAGCAAGGTTATTAGATACAACCCAATAGTACTTTCTTGAAGCTTCCAGCATTGCACTGATTATTGTCTTCAGTACTGTACCGCTTTATTATAAACAGTTATGTACATTGCTGGTCATGTTCATTTACTGTACAAAACAGCGAGTGTTCCTATCTGCAGTCTGCCGCTCCCTGGCTCGGCATGCGGTCCCTCCCGCCCACCTCCCCTGCCCATCCCTCCCTGCGCCCCTCCCACCTAGCCCCCCTAGTGTCCCCCCAGTTGGTCTAGAGGGGAATGTTTCCCCCCCCCTTCCTCCCCTCTTTCTTTTCTCGAATACGGCTTCAACTGTATTTCTCCTGTGGCTGGGGGGGGGGGGGGCTGCCTCCTCCTCCCTCTCGTGTTGTCTCTTTTGCGTCTCTCCAGCCCTTTCTCTCTTCCCCCCCCCCCCCCCCATGCCTTTCTTTCCCCTTTCCTCTCTCTTTTCTTTCTAACTATCCCGTTTTCCTACCTATTAGGGGCATCACGGTAGGACAGTGGTTAGCACAGTTGCTTCGCAGCTCCAGGGTCCCAGGTTCGATTCCCGGCTTGGGTCATTGTCTGTGCGGAGTCTGCACGTTTTCCCGTGTCTGCGTGGGTTTCCTCTGGGTGCTCCGGTTTCCTCCCACAGTCCAAAGATGTGCAGGTTAGGTGGATTGGCCACGTCAAATTGCCCTTGGTGCCAAAAAGGGTAGGTGGGGTTACTGGGTTATGGGGATAGTGTGGGCTTGGGTAGGATACTTTTTCCAAGGGCCGGTACAGACTCTATGCGCCAAATGGCCTCCTTCTGCACTGTAAATTCCATGAATCTATGATTCTGTGATGCGTTGTTGCTGTCCTCGAACAGTTTCCCCATACATTTAGGAAGCCTTCCTCCGACCCTCGGATGGCATATTTAATCTTCTGTACTGCATTCTACCACTGTTTAAAAATAGAATCGGATCTGAAACTGGCTGAAGTCTGACCATCATTTTGTAATATAAATAATCCAAATTATAACCTGATTTTTTGGGCACAGTAAGAAGCCTTACAACACCAGGTTAAAGTCCAACAGTTTTGTTTCGAATCACTAGCTTTCGGAGCACTGCTCCTTCCTCAGGTGAATGGAGCTGCTCTCGGAAAGCTAGTGATTCGAAACAAATCTCTTGGACTTTAACCTGGTGTAAGACTTCTTACTGTGCCCACCCCAGTCCAACGCCGGCATCTCCACATCCTGATTTGTTGGGGCTGATTGCATCAAAGCACATCACTGATTTAAATGGAGAAACACTGCAGAAAGCTGCAGCACAGAGGGATTTGGAGGTCCTCATGCATAAATCACAAAATGCTAGCGTGCAGGTTCAGCAGGTGAGTGGGAAGGCAACTGGAATGTTGGCCTTTGTTCTAAAGGGAATGGAGTATAAAAATAGGGAAGTCTTGCGACAACTATACAAGGCACTAGTTAGACCATGTTAAAAATCTAAAAGCAAATTGCTGCAGACGCTAGAATCTGAAACAAAAACAGAGAATGCTGCAAAATCTCAACTGGTCTGACAGCATCCGAGAGAGAACAGAGCTAACTTTTGGAGTCTGGATAACTCTTCGTCAGAGATAGAGAAAATAGGATGAGAGTTATATTGTAGTTGGGGGGGGGGGGGGGGGGGGGGAGGGTACAGGTGTGCAGCAGCAAGGGCTAGAAAGAGGGCCAGCAAAAGATGAAGGTCAGGGGAGATTGACAAAGAACAAAGTTGTTGTGGACAAAAGACAAAGGGAATGTAATGTAAATAAGAACATAAGATCTAGGAGCAGGAGTAGGCCATCTGGCCCCTCGAGCCTGCTCCGCCATTCAATGAGATCATGGCTGATCTTTTGTGGACTCAGCTCCACTTTCCGGCCTGAACACCATAACCCTTTATTCCTTTATTCTTCAAAAAACTATCTATCTTTATCTTGAAAACATTTAATGAAGGAGCCTCTACTGCTTCACTGGGCAAGGAATTCCATAGATTCACAACCCTTTGGGGGAAGAAGTTCCTCAACTCAGTCCTAAATCTACTTCCCCTTATTTTGAGGCTATGCCCCCTAGTTCTGCTTTCACCCGCCAGTGGAAACAACCTGCCCGCATCTATCCTATCTATTCTCTTCATAATTTTATATGTTTCTATAAGATCCCCCCGCATCCTTCTAAATTCCAATGAGTACTACCCAGTCTACTCAACCTCTCCTTGTAACCCAGCCCCCTCAATTCTGGGATTAACCTAGTGAATCTCCTATGCACACCCTCCAGTATCAGTACGTCCTTTCCCAGGTAAGGAGACCAAAACTGAACACAATACTCCAGGTGTGGCCTCACTAACACCTTATACAGTGTCAGCATAACCTCCCTAGTCTTAAACTTCCTCCCTCTAGCTATGAAGGACATAACTCCATTCACCTTCTTAATCACCTGTTGCACCTGTAAACCAACGTTTTGCGACTCATGCACTAGCACACCCAGGTCCCTCTGCACAGTAGCATATCTTAATATTTTATCATTTAAATAATAATCTCTTTTTCTGGTATTCCTACCAAAATGGATAACCTCACATTTGTTAACATTTTATTCCATCTGCCAGACCCTAGCCCATTCACTTAGCCTATCCAAATCCCTCTGCAGACTTCCAGTATCCCTCTGCTTTGCTTAACCACTTATCTTAGTGTCATCTGCAAACTTGGACACATTGCACTTGGTCCCCAACTCCAAATCATCTATGTAAATGGTGGTGATCATGGCTCAGGATACTGATAGTGGCACATTAAGAGATCAGAATGTGTTAATGTTTGAACAAAGGTAAGCAGTGGGTCAAAAGACAAAATGGAACAGGGAACAGGTGGCCCTATTGAGGTGGGGGGGAGGGAAAAACAGGATGAAAAGAGGGTTGAAGAAATGAATCAATGGAAGAAATGAAAATAAATGGATAGAAATACAAATGGGATGAAGGTGGAGGAGAGAGTTTACAGTCTGAAGTTGTTGAGCTCAATGTTAAGTCCAGAAGGTTGTAGTGTGCCTAATCAGAAAATCAGCTGCTGTTCTTCCAGTTTGTGTTGGACCACACCTGGAGTACCATGTTCTACTTAATTAGGCACACCTGGAATATTGTGAACAGTTTTGGCCCCCTTATCAAAGGAAAGATATATTGGCATTGGAGGCAGCCCAGACATGGTTCACTGGGTTGAACTCGGGTATAGAGAAATATTCTTATTAAGAAGGTTGAATTGGTTCGGCCTGTACTCATTGGCGTTTATGAAAAATGAAAATCGCTTATTGTCACGAGTAGGCTTCAATGAAGTTACTGTGAAAAGCCCCTAGTCGCCACATTCCGGCGCCTGTTCGGGGAGGCTGGTACGGGAATCGAACCATGCTGCTAGCCTGCCTTGGTCTGCTTTAAAAGCCTGCAATTTAGCCCAGTGATCTAAACCAGCCCCTCTTTATTGGTTTAGAAGAATGAGAAACTGCCTTATTGAGACATATCGGATTCTCAGGGGACTTGACAGGGTAGATGCTGAGAGGATGTTTTCTCTTGTGGCACAGTCTAGGACCAGATAGCATAATCTCAGAGTAAAAGGTGAGGAGGAATTTCTCCTGTCAGAAGGTATTGAATCTGTGAAATTCTTTACTGCAGAAGAATGTAGAGGCTGAATCATTAAGTATGGTCAAGGCTGAGATTGGCAGATTTTTAATCAGTCAGGGAATAAGGCAGGAAAGTGGAGTTGAAGATTATATCATGATCTCATTTAATGATGGAGCAGACTCGATGCGGCAAATGGCCTGCTTCTGCTCCTATGTCTTATGGTCTTAATTCATGCACTGTAAAGTATTTGTGCACACATACACATATAGACACCTGCAATTCCTGATGTGTACAAAAATGAAGTGCCTGGTGTACGGGTGAATGCATAGATAATCAGTATGTAATGCATACACAAACATACATCATGTTGCACGCATATAAATATGCAGGAGGAGTCTGGATTGCAGTAAATCAAAATTCTGGAACTTCCTTCCTAACAGGACCATAGGTGTAACTATGCCACATAAACTGCATTGGTTTAAAAAGGAAACTGACCATAGTGCACCTATGGTGCAGAAGGAGGTAATTCAACCCATCGAGTTTGTTACGGCCCTCTGAAAGAGCACTCTACCTAGGCCCACTCACCCACCTTATCCCCCTAACCTCATAATCTCACCTAACCTGCACATCTTTGGACATTAAGAGGAAATTTAGCATGACCAATCCACATAACCTGCAGATCTTTGAACTGTGGGAGGAAACCGGAGCACCCAGAGGAAACCCACGCAAACACAGGGAGAAAGTGCAAACTCCACACAGTCACCCAAGGCTGCAATTGAACCCGGGTTCCTGGCACTGTGAAACAGCAGTGCTAACCACTGTGCCACTGTACCGCTCTCATCATCTCAAGGGCAATTAGGGATGGCCAATAAATGTTGGCCAAGCCAGGGTTGCCCACATCCCCTGAATGAGTAAAGAAAACATTTTTTGCCAACATCGATGAATGTTTCTGTATTAAAATATTTGTATATATTTTATTTTATGTGCTTCATAATATTGGTAGATTATATGTATCAGGGAGCTTGCCCAGCCTTGGGCTATTGAGGCCCTTAAATAGCCAGTTTATAGAGAAATCAGCGGCAAGGTGACCAGCACAGCAGATTTCCCTGAGCAGGCTGCTTTCGGGCAGAAAAGGGTACCTACTTTGCGGGATTTCAGGTTCCGACCTTCCCTTTAACCTTCCACAGAGGCCTCTGAAACCCAAATACCCACCCCCTCACCATCCGCTTGCATCTGCCAGTCAGGTCTGACCAAAATTACTGACCTCCCTGAAGTCCAGCATCCATTACTACTTTATGTGCCTATAGTTCCAGCAGTGGCCATTACTCCATTCTGATGCTGCTGGGACGGAACCTCCTGCCAGATGAGGGCAGAAACTCACAATGATCCAATGAAGGTTATCCTCAATGTATTATCACTGTGGGGCAGCCAGGTGTGTAATAATAATCTTTATTGTCACAAGTTGGCTCACATTAACACTGCAATGAAGTTACTGTGAAAAGCCCCTAGTCGCCACTTTCCGGTGCCTGTTCGGGTACACAGAGGGAGAATTCAGAATATCCAATTCACCTAACAGCACTTCTTTTGGGATTTGTGGGAGGAAACTGGAGATCCCAGAGGAAACCCATGCAGACACAGGGAGAAAGTGCAAACCTCGCACAGATGGTGACCCAAGCCAGGAATCAAACCTGAGTCCCTGGAGCTGTAAAGCAACAGAACTAACCACTGTGCTACTGTTACCCCTCTGATTCTGCAATCTTTCCCGATAACTTACTTCACAAGGTTATTTTCCTTTGAGTGAAAATCTGAATTCCCTTCTTACTCCGGCATGTTAATTAAAAAAAAATATATTTTTTTTTTATTCTACATTTTCACATTTTCCTTCAAAAATTTACACCCTACCCACAAACAGTAAATGGTAACAAATACAAAATCAATCCCCTTAACAATACCAATGACCCCATCCTCCCACCACCCCGAACAACGGCCCACCTGTCAATATATGCATCCAATAAACCAAACCCTCCCAGGGTGGAAAAGAAAAAGGAGTCCGGGACCGCCCATGGTCACCATTGGCCTATAGAGTCCACCCCCCCCCCCCCACCCCCTCCTACACTCAGCGCCATCCAGTCTCTGAGTTAATTTTAACTTGAGGCTTGGTTTTACAAACCTCCACCCACCACAGTGAAGGATTTCCTGGAGCAGCTTGATTGTTCCTCTTCAAAATGCTGAAAATTTCTTACTGCCAAATGGTTTTATAATGAAATATTAACTTTTTCATTATTTTGGAATGGAAGGAAAGAAAGTCCTGCATTTATAAAGCACCTTTTATGACCACAGAATGTTGAAAAGTGTTTTACAGCAATTGAAGCATTTTGAAGAACTGTCATTGTTGTAATGGAGAGAATATCTGGGGCGAGATTCTCCGACCCCCCGACGGGTCGGAGAATCGCTGGGGGCTGGCGTGAATCCCGCCCCCGCCGGTTGCCGAAGTCACCGGCACCGGATATTCGGCGGGGACGGGAATCGCGCCGCGCCGGTTGGCGGGCCCCCCCGTTCGATTCTCCGGCCCGGATGGGCCGAAGTCCCGCCGCTAAAATGCCTGTCCCGCCGGCGTAAATTAAACCACCTACCTTACCGGCGGGACAAGGCGGCGCGGGCAGGCTCCGGGGTCCTGGGGGGGGGCGCGGGGCGATCTGGCCCCGGGGGGGTGCCCCCACGGTGGCCTGGCCCGCGATTGGGGCCCACCGATCCGCGGGCGGGCCTGTGCCGTGGGGGCACTCTTTCCCTTCCGCCTTCGCCACGGTCTCCACCATGGCGGAGGCGGAAGAGACTCCCTCCACTGCGCATGCGTGGGAAACTGTCAGCGGCCGCTGACGCTCCCGCGCATGCGCCGCCCGGAGATGTCATTTCCGCGCCAGCTGGCGGGGCACCAAAGGCCTTTTCCGCCAGCTGGCGGGGCGGAAATTCGTCCGGCGCCGACCTAGCCCCTCAAGGTTGGGGTTCGGCCCCCAAAGATGCGGAGCATTCCGCACCTTTCGGGCGGCGCGATGCCCGTCTGATTTGCGACGTTTTGGGCGCCAGTTGGCGGACATCGCGCCGTTTCCGGAGAATTTCGCCCCTGATTTGTGCTTGTTTGGTCAACAGAGTGGAAGTGAAACGTTTGATCATGCTCACATTCATGAATGCCGAGGAAGTTGCCGATTCCATGTCCAGTTCCGTGGTTGTAGTTTAGTCCCGCCTCCCACAAAGCATGTCGAGCCCATACATCAAGTACATCTCCTAATGGCAAACACATTGTTAATAAAGGACAAACAGAATTTTTATATTTCAGTTCAGAAGTACCTTTTGAGATTTCAGAAAAGTCTAACCACCATATATCTTCTGAGAATGCATTTATATATCTCATAAATTAAACAAAATCATATATAAAGTGCTCCATATTTTAGTTTCTATTTATTGATGGGCTTCCAGGTGTAGTGGTTAGCATTTGTTTTCCATTGTTATGAGCAATAATAGGTACTGGAGAACAATGAGCTCCTCTGTAGCTCAGAAAATTAGTAGATGAATTACATTACAACAATGATATAGTGTTTTTAATGTATTAAAACTTTTAAACGTGCTTCCACAGGGGCCTTATCAAATAAAATTGGGCATTGATCCACACATGCAGTCAGTTAGACAGATGAACAAAAGCTTGATCAAGAGATCAGCCATGACCTCATTGAATGGCGGAGCAGGCTCGAAGGGCCAGATGGCCTACTCCTGCTCCTAGTTCTTATGTTCTTAAGAGGTGGGTTTATAAGGAGCATCTTAAAGGAGTAGAGAGAGCAAGAAACTTCCAGATTTGATCTCTAGTCAGCTGATTTCAGCCAGACAACAGTAGGGGTGTAACAATTAACCTCAGTGCCCTGAGGCTAATGAGGTGAAAATCAGCTGTGGACTTTCTTCATTATTACCAATCAATTCCTGCTGCAAGGGCACCTGTAGGTGCTGCACTAGAATAGCTTTATCTCATAGAATCATAGAATTTACAGTGCAGAAGGATGGCATTTGGCCCATCAAGTCTACACTGGCCCTTGGAAAGAGCATCCTACTTAAACCCACGCCGCCAAACTAGCCCCATAATCCAGCAACCCCACCCACTCTTTTGGATGCTAAGGGGCAATTTACCTAACCTGCACACCTTTGGACTGAGAAAGGAAACCGGAGCACCCAATGGAAACCCAAGCAGACACGGGGAGAAAGTGCAAACTCCACACAGTCACCCGAGGCCGGAATTGAACTCTGGAGTCCCTGGAGCTGTGAGACAGCAGTGCTAACCACTGTGCTGCCCCTGTCGCATTGATTAAATAGACTGGTGACTAATAAGAGTCATACAAAAGATAATGACCACTTGGGTGCGATACTAAATTCCCTTCAACAAAGAACCAATACCTTCAGGAGAATTGAGCACAGCACTGATACAGAAAATTAAACTGGAGTGTGGCTTGATAGTTACAATCTCATTTCCAAGTGATTGTTGTAAATCACTTTAGTTTGCTGAAAGATACTTACTGATCAAATCAGAAAAGTAGGCACATATAGCAGGAATCCACCGATCCAGTGGCTGGTTTGTAAATTCAAAGAAAAGCGGGGATTTGTTATTGTGCACACCAGTGCAACAGTGGAATAAAGATCCATGTGGTGAATTGAAAATGGCAGAAACTCAGAAAAAAATGCTCCCAAAATGCTAGTATAGTGTTTAAAAGAAGAAATAGTGAATGGTATTGCTTTATGGTGAGTTTGTGAAAATACCTTCAGAAAGTTATTGCTTGCAAGTGTGTACCTCAATAAAAGTCAGTTGTGCATCTGACCAGTTAATAGCAGTACCTTCGATCAGTAGCTCTTCTGGCTAGCATGCTGGATCACTCCCAAGACATTATTTATATGAAATAGACTGGGATTACCCTAGGGCTAATTTACTGCAGAGTGTCTATTCATATTTGTGTCAACCAACGAATTGGAGATGGAATAGGATTTGTGACATGAGTTAAAGTGAACAGTTTATCTTATCGTAAACAAAGTCTATTTACTCAGCAATTAGAAGCTGTTTAAACAGCATACTATGGCAAACAATCTACAGAGTCTATTTAAAAAGAGTGTGGCTGAACCTGCAGCAAAATTTCCTGATAAAGGCAGGATAACTTCTCTGGCAGAAAGTGGAGGATAACTACATAATACAACTTAATGATTTATCCACAAAACAGTAATGAGTGGAGAACAGTTATATACAAATTTTGCATGTAAAATCAATTCCAGGCTTGATTGATTGGCTAATTTTCCTATCACCTCCATTCTAATGGGTATTAGAGACAGAACCCCTCATTGCATTTTAAAAGTTTTTGGACGCACCAAAGTGCTGTAACCTACAAGGCTATGGATCAAGATCTGGAAAGTGTGATTAGACTGTATGGTTACTTGTCAGCCGGCCTGAACGTGATGGGTTTAATGGCTTCCTCCCGTGCTGTAAACCTCTGGTCAGGAATAGTGGTATCACTATCTGTAGCTAAATTATTGGATTGACCTTACAAATGCATGCCACGAGCAGGTGAATGGTTGAAACATTATATGCAGTGTGCCCACAATTCTCTGATGTACATAATCAGCAGGTAAGGCGCCCAGATTATAACATACATTGAGAAAATAGGCCCTATTAGTTCTACTACTGACTTACCAATTGTTCCAGCAGGGAAGATGGATCGAGCCAGATCAATATGTCCCATCAACACTCGAGTGTAAGCTTCCTAATAAACATACAAAAAGAAACCATTTGTTAAAGGATAAGATCATTCCACATCTATAAATTAGAGAGATATTGTAACTATTTTACTTGAGGAAATCTGTTGTTTTAATTAAAAGCAACTGATCGCGACGTTTTAGCACAATTTCAAGACACAGCACAAGAAGTTGTTGAACACATCCTCCCATGAGAAATCTGCCTAAAACCGTCAAACATTTTCTAAATCTTTAAACATTGCTAATTGAAAAAGTATGAAAATTAAAAATTTAAGAGACGCTACAAACAAAATATTTCTTAATGAGTAGAGAAACAGAGATCTACAGTTACGTGAACTTTCGAAGGAAGGATTCCAGGTGGAAAAAGCCATTAAGGAGCAAATGCGATTCCCTAATTTATATGCAAAACATGGAGTACTAAATATAAAAGGTGATGATGAATTTATACAAGACTTTGGCTAAATTGCAGTTGGAATGCTAGAGGCATTTTGAAGATCTTATTATCGGAGGGATGTTCGAGCTTTGATGACACCAGGAATGAGAGGATGTTAGGGGGATGGTTCTTTTCTCCAAATGTGCAAAATTGTTCATGTCGAACAGAAGCCTGGAATTGATTTTACATGCAAAATTTGTATATAACTGTTCTCCACTCATTACAGTTTTGTGGATAAATCATTAAGTTGTATTATGTAGATATCCTCCAAAGTCTATCCTATTATTTGAATTGTAAACTGAAAAACCAGGAGCACAAAAAAATACCTAATAGATGTAATAAAAATTATGAAAGTGATTAATAGGGTAAATCGTAGGGCCCAGAAGTTGGCTTACCTGGACATGAATACCAAGATGCACCCACCCCGGACTACCACTGATTCCGCCAAAATGTGGACAGAGATTTTGTGATTTGAATGGCAATGGTGAGGTAGGGTGCAGCTGATCCATTCGAAGCCTGGGAAGACAGCATTAGTATCTGGGGATATATTAAGGCATTGGCAATCTCTAACCCGAAAGCCTTGGGCAATGCCCCATGCAGTCCCTTTTGCCAGAAGAGTTACAATGTTTTAAAAATGCAGCCTTGGGAGTTCAGGTTAATCCTGGGCTGGACCCCTGGCACATTTCCCATGCTGCCTCGTGAGACAGTGGTTAGGAATGGGAACCTTGGCTTATTTTCCACTCCATAGATTGTGGGTGTTGAGACCAGCTCTATCATATCTATTACTCCTGAGCCTGCATCAGCTAACTCAACTGCAGGTTAAGGAGTGAAGTGGGAACTTTCCATCTGTATGGTTAGCTTCATATTGTGTTGTGCACTTAAGGACTGAGCCACTGGGGAGCTGAAGAGAAAATAATTTAATTTCAGGCTCTAAACCTGTGATCACAGCCTTGATGAACATATCGACTTATAAACTCACGTACCTTCTGAAAAGTGGTTGGGGTTCCCCAGTGTAATGTACGTGTAATATCAGTTGTTCCATCCCTAGGTTTAAATATAAAATCACAATGTTTTAAAAAGATTCACACATCAAAAACAAAATGGTCGACTATCTTTTTTGCTTTCTCCAGTGTTACATGGTAAGCACAATGGAAGTTTTCCGCCAGCCACTTCTTGCAATGAACGTGATTACTTAACACCTTTTTCCATTTTTCCAGGAACATCCCAAAGCGATTCACACACAACACAGAGGTGTACAAATTATGAAGGAGTCAGATGTTATGTTCTTGTCGGATGGCCTAATTTATATTACATGAACACAGATAGCTAAATGATTTATTAACATTGACTGTGGGTCAACTATATACAAAACAACAGATGAATATGCACAAGCAACCTCTCTCCTAGCTCTCCAGTCAATCTGAGGTCACCTGACTCTAACATTGACTGTGGGTCAACTATATACAAAACAACAGATGAATATGCACAAGCAACCTCTCTCCTAGCTCTCCAGTCAGTCTGAGGTCACCTGACTCTAACATTCACTTATATACTAATGAGACTCCTTGTGGTCATCAATGAATTACAACACAACCATGATATCACTACAATGGATAGGGTAGATACGAAGAAAAGTTTCCCCTTAGCTGAGGGGTCAATAACCAGGGGTTTAAGGTAATGGGCAGGAATTTTAGAGGGGATTTGAAAAAAAGCTATTTCACCCAGAGGGTGGTGGGTATCTGGAACTCACTGCCTGAAAAGGTGGTGGAGGCGTGAGCTCTCACAACATTTAAGAAGCATTTAGATCTTGAAATGTTGTAGCATAAAGGCTTATGGACCAAGTGCTGGAAAGTATTACTACAATAGGTAGATGCTTGATGACCAGCACAGGCACGATGGGCCAACGCCTCTTTCTGTGCTGTAGAAGTCCAAGACTCTATAACTCTAAATCCTACATACCAAGGACATCAAAACTGTAATAATGTTTTATCTCTTTCAGTCTTTCATTTCGCTCACAATGTGTGGGCTTTTAAAACCAAATCTTAGCATAATTCAATTATAACCTCCAAGCTTAACTTATTTATTTCTTGTTTTTTCAACATTGATAGTGTGTTGCCACCATCCACACTGGTTTCATTAAAAAAATTACAAATACTTTAAAATGAAGTCCTTTTAACTAAACATCATCATATGATCGAGTCGAAGGAAATTACCAATAATTCAGGAGCTCGTCTTTGGCTAATACAGATTTGATCCAGCGCACCGAGCTCCCCTTCCCCACACTCTCGAGAGTCTAAGGCATTCCTTCAATTTGTAGGTCCATTACAAATTCAGTCTGAATTTAGAGTTTAAATGAGCTCTTCATTAAAACAGCATTAAGATGGAATCGTCTGAGTTTAATTTGTTTTGTTTCATTAAGAGACTGGGTCAAGGTTTAAAAGAGTAAAAGGTAAGAAGTCAATCTGGAATTAAGGATCTTCACAGCTTTGAGATTCTGGGAAAGAATGAATTATTGCAAGGAGTCTTGAGAGATAATTTCCCATTGGACACTCATGTCAAGAGGCAATATTTGCTGGGAGCATCAGTCAGGGAATTGTCTGCCTGCAGCCTCTGATTATTCATGCAGTTGCTCTAAATTACTGGTTTCTGAGCTTGCCTCAATCTTGTGCATGTGCAGTTGCCCAATTGCTGCTAAATCTACCCTGTAGAATAAATGGAGTAAGTCTTCACCAATGAGAATTGTTTCTATAATATAAAAGGTGCATTAGCTGAATGCAGACTGGAAATTCACGTTGATATTTTGTGTCTGGATACTTACAGGTACTGTCCTCCAGAATCTACCAGGTACATCTCCTCTGGACTCAGCTTCCTGTTCGTTTCATTGTTGGGACTGTCAAAAAGTGAAAAGAAAAGTCAGTGAACCTGACAATCTAGATCCAGTAGAACAGCGTCGGGTTTGAATCAGTAGCCTGAGTTGATTGCTGGTAATTTTTAAGTTTTGACTATGCAATTACTTTACCAGGGGGGCAAGGAGCGGGAAAACGGTGAGAATCCCGCTGACTGTTCTGGCATGACTCCCATCGCAATCCAACAACACTTAGGTCATTTTCTCACTGAATTCTCTCACACTGGGGTGGGGACCTAAAGATGCCGGCAAAACTGACTCCTCAGAGATCGGGACACCATTTTTTAAGGGTGTCACAACCTCAAAGTTAAGTTGAAGGTCCCCCCCTACCCTCTCCCACCCACGGACATCAAATACCCCCACAGACATGGGCAACACCCTTGACCCAGAGGTGCAACTGCCCCCAAAACTAAATATCCACTTCATCCTCCCCTCCCCCACAGCAGACAGGCATTAGGGTGACCCGGCCACCACCACCCATTGGGACTTTGGGCCCCCCCACCACCAAGTGAGAGGTAACATCTATGGGGTTGCCGGAGGTCGCCCTTTTTAAGGCCCCACCCCTTTTCAGCCCCCATCCTCTCTAAGGCCCCTTCTCCATACACCCCTTCCAGGTGGCCCCCTCCAGGCATCCCCTTCATACATCCCATTCAGATCCCCTTTCATGTCCCCTTTCACGACCCTCTTTCAAATCCCCCCTGTCATAATATACACCAGTATATCATGGTGCAGACACACACTGATGGACACACAGTGGGACCAATCAACACACACAACAGCACAGCCAATCACCAGTGAGAGCACACGCACTATAAAGACAGGGGGCATCAGAGTTCCCGCTCATTCGAGTTGCAGCTCGGTAGGAGGACAGAGCTCACAGCCTGCAACACAGACATTCACCATGTGCTGAGTGCATCGACTGGTTAGGACAAGGCAAAGGTCTTTAGTTAAAGCTAGTATCCTATTAACCCACAGTCTAAGTAAGTATAAACAGCTCATGATTCAATAAAATAGTGTTGCACTATTTCAAGTGTTGGTGACCTGTATGTGATCCAGAACACCCAATACATCACGCCCCACTTTCATGGCCATGGCCCCTCATTGGCCCCACACCTTGGCAGTGCCCATTGGCACCCTGGCACTGTCCCTTGCACCCTGGTGTCCTGGCAGTGCCAACCTGGTATCAATGGCCTCTGAACCCCCCCCCCCCCCGCGGGTTCATCATGTCTGGTTTGTGTTTTTGAAAACAAGTACTGATTCTCGCTGGCCTCACGCTGCACCTGGAGGGCAGGTGAATCCCGAAAGCCAGAAGACTTTGAATGGGCTGAGCATGTTTAAATAAGTTTAAAGACTAATTTAAATATGTGAGTCTGGCTCATGCCCTCGCGCCAGGTGCCCCGGCCTGGGAGCATCACGCTTTGTTTGGCGACTGGCGCGAAGCCCGTTTAGGGGCTCTCCCACTATTCTCCATGAATTGCGGAAGGTATGCCTGGTGCAACAATGATGGGGGGGGGGGGGGCGGTAGAATTATACCTCATGTTTTGATTTTTAAAAATCATGGGCAGGCTCCTCCGTTTGGGAGACTGTGTTCTCCTATTGGAGCTGAATCACTTCTGGTTTGCACTGGCGCAGGAAGGGTGCCCAGAAGCAATTGCCTCTCACTTGCCTTGCAACGTTATGCTTGGCGGGGAGCACAAGAGAACCCGCCATCGGGGTGGGAGGACTGGCGGCTGCCCCCCCTCCCATCCCCCTCCCCCACTGACAAGTAGCGGCAGCTCCCCTACTCCTCCATGCCCCTCCACCATGGGAATTGCTGGGTCATCCCCCCTTAAAGCAGGCATTGCATGAGGGTGACCTGACCCCTCCACCGATCCCCCCCATCAGAGACTCCCATCAGACCCCCTCCACCAGAGACCACCATATTAGAGACCCCTGCCTGGAAGCTAAAGAGCAGTGCCGACAGAAACAGTGGATAATCCCTGGTTTTTCACTCACCAGTCCCTTACACCTGCTGCCTCAGACAGTGGGGGCCTCTTTTACTCCGCGCCGGCCCCTGTAGCCCTGCGCCATGTTGCGTTGAGGCCGGCGCGGAGAAGGAGAACGAAGCGTGAGTCGCCCCAGTGCCGTGCTGACCTCCTGTACAGCAGAAGATCGCTACATTTAGCGGTCCGATGGCGCCGTTGTAAAACTCTCCGGTTTCTACAATATCAACAACACTCTGCCGTCAGAAGGGAGAATCCCGCCTCATGAGTCCCATGGGGAGATCAACAAAGGTTTCCCTGTGGGTCTTGTGGGGTTTTATACACCTCTCACCACCCCTCTCCCAAAGTCTGAAAATTCCCCCTGTCCAATCACCTGAGGAGATCTCCTGCGCTGCCTTATATGTCGTTTCTGCCAGTGGCGAGTCTGGATCGGGTGGTGCATAGGGAATTGCCAATTACCTTTCTCGACAAAACCTCCGGAGGGACACTGCCAGCAGTTCGGCTCCGGGCACGACGTCGTCCATGAGCCCAAACGCTTTGATGTCCATCTCTGAGCCTGGGTTGTCATCATCTAGACAGTCTAGGCCTTGGACCGTGGCGGGTTGCACTCCTTGGCAATGGAGTGGTCCATGAGGCGGTGGAGGTACCAATGTCTCTGGCCAGGAATTCTCTGAGTCGGGCTCTCGCCTTTTAAGGTGGTCGATGTGCTTACGTAAGGTCTTCTTTTGGGTCTAGACCTTGTAAGATACGGGTCCTGTTTTCTCCACACAATCCCCGAGTGCCAAAAGGTGTCGACTCCGGACATAAACAGCGTCCCCCCAGTAGAAAACATCTCTCTGATGTTTTTTGATCATTTTACTTCCTTTGCATTCTTGTTGTCGTCTGACCTTTCTGCCCAAACTTGGAAAAGTCAGACATAAGTGAGTTCAGAGGCGCCGGCCTATCAGCAGCTCTGCCGGTGCTACCCCCGTCATGACATGTGACATGGTACTGTAATGAAAAAGGAACCTGGAATGTCGAGTGTCCAGGAAGCCCGTGGTCTGCTTCCACTTGCCCCACTTGAACGCCTGCACCGGGGTGGTACGGGGCGGTCCGGATGTGTCTTATCCCATTTGTGAGTACAAATGCGAATTCTCACCCGGGAATGGGGTCCTGTTATCTGTAACCAGCACCTCTGGAATCCCACGGGTGTTAAACGAACACCTCAATTTCTCAATAGTGGCTCTTGTGGTGGGGCTCATCCGATGTACATCTAGTCACTTAGAATGGGCATCCACAAGGATCAAAAACATGGACGCGTGAGGGTCCCGCAAAGCCACCATGCCATCTCACCCAGGGGCACCCCGGCTATTTTCAATAGTGAAGTGAGGCCAAAGGAGGGGGTTTCTGGTGCTCGTGACGCATCGGGCAACGTTTCATTGCTTGTTTGATTTTGGAGACCCCCCCCCCCGATATAAATAGCGTTTCTTTTTCTGCATCATCAAAATGCTGAAATCAAGACAAATTGAACCATCCTCCTTTTAAATTCTTCTCCTTGATGTCAAATTCCACAATTCTTCTCTCGCTCCATATAACCAGTCTCAAGCTTCATGTAATCTAACACCCACTTCCTGGTGTGGGTATATATGAAACATTGGGGGAAGTACTACTCACAGCACTTTGCGGCATCCAATCTTTATATTCCTGTTGCACTTCGTTGAAATGCCCTCCCTGGTTTCTTTTAAACTGAAAACGTATCAGCAACAACATTTTCTTCCTTTGCTCACCTTTGTGGTGTTAAGTCAAGAGTGAAACAAGACCTGAAAGTGAAATTTCGCTTGGTGCACAGAAAATTGACATAATTCTATGTTCCTGAGACTGTTGACGCTGGGGCAGGATTCGCAAATTTCTATGACGGCTAAATTGGCGCCACACGTGGACTGATTCAGCGACCGTTGAGGGGCTAGCATCAGCGCCACGTGGAACACAATCGATTCCAATGAGAAGGAGTGCGGGATTCGCTGGATTTGCGATTGACGCACGGGCTTGGAGGGCCGAAGGGCCTGTTCCTGTGCTGTACATTTCTTTGTTCTTTGTTCTTTTTGACACTAAGGAAGCCTACAAGCTGCAGCTGCATATATGCACTTCACTCCCCTCATACACCATCCCAGCCAATAACTTGGTATTGGTTGAGCTGGAGTGCACCCATCCTGCTGATGGGTCGGCTGGGGTGAGAGGGCACCAAGGGGCGTGGCCTGGGCAGACACCCATACGACCAGTGACCTATGTTCACAGTGGGTAGTCAGCGGCGTGTGCAGCTGCATGGCTGCCTGGCAGGCTGCGGAAATGGTGTTCCATGCCAGTGTGGTAGTCACCACTGTTGTATTATATTGTATATACTGCACTGCATATGAGGGTATTACGGTAAGGCCCCTGTACTACAGGTATGGGGGTAGATCCCTGCCTGCTGACTCCGCCCAGTAGACGGAGTATAAATATGTGTGCTCTCCGAACTGCAGCCATTTTGGCAGCAGCTGTAGGAGGCCACACATCTCTGTGTAATAAAGCCTCGATTACTCTCTACTCTCGTCTCGTCGTAATTGATAGTGCATCAATTTATTACACAGATTTTACAAAGCTGGATCTCCGCATCAAGCCAGATCGCCTGCAGCTGCATCCTCAAGCAGACAACGCCAAAAGGACTTCACACATTGGCTAGCTTGCTTTGAAGCGTACATCGGGTCTGCGACAGACCCAATCCCAGAAGCACAGAAACTCCAGATTCTGTGCACGCAGCTGAACTCCGATGTCTTTCCCCTCATCCAGGAAGCGCCTACCCATGCAGAGGCCATGGCGCTACTGAAGGAGAAGAAGTACGCTCAGCAGACCAACAAGATCTACGCCAGGTACCTCCTGTCCACGCGGCACCAACTTCCCAGTGAGTCTGTGGAAGATTTCTGGCATGCCCTGCTCGCTATGGTGAGAGACTGTGACTGCCAGGCCATTTCGGCCCCTGAACATTCTAACCTGCTAATGAGGGACGCGTTCATTATGGGCATAAGGTTGGCCTACATCCGCCAGCGCCTCTTAGAAGGGGCTATGCTTGACCTCGCGGCGACCAAGAAACTAGCGCTCCCACTCACAGTCGCCTCAGCAACGTACAGGCGTATGCCCCCGACTGCACGACCCATCCCTCCTGGGCATCGCGGTCCCCATCAGTGACCGCCCCAGCCAACCCCACGCCTGCGCGCGCAGCAGCCAACCAACCCCGGGGGACCCAAGTGCTACTTCTGCGGACAGACAAAACACCCCTGGCAGTGTTGCCTGACGCGGAACGCTCTCTGCAAGGCCTGCAGCAAGAAAGGACATTTCGCGCTGCAGGGTGCCAGGCCCGCTATTGTCGCTGCACCCCCCACGTGTGGCCAGTGGGCGCCGCCATCTTCCTCGCCTCAGACCACTTGCGGGATGTGGGCGCCACCACCTTGCTCCCCTCAAAACACGTGCGGCCGGTGGGCGCTGCCATCTTGCTCGCCTCACAATCAATGGGCAGAGACATCTTCCCTGCACAGGACACGTGCGGCCCAAGGGCGCCGCCACCTTGCCTGCCTCAGGACACGTGCGGCCCGAGGGCGCCACCATCTTCCCTGCACAGGACACGTGCGGCCCAAGGGCGCCGCCACCTTGCCTGCCTCAGGACACGTGCGGCCCGAGGGCGCCACCATCTTGCCTGCCCAGGACATGTGCGGCCCGAGGGCGCCGCCATCTTGCTCCCCTCACAACACGTGCGGCCCGTGGGCGCTGCCATCTTGCTCGCCTCACAATCAATGGGCAGAGACATCTTCCCTGCACAGGACACGTGCGGCCCAAGGGCGCCCCCACCTTGCCTGCCTCAGGACACGTGCGGCCCGAGGGCGCCACCATCTTGCCTGCCCAGGACACGTGCGGCCCGAGGGCGCCGCCATCTTGCTCCCCTCACAACACGTGCGGCCCGTGGGCGCTGCCATCTTCCTCGCCTCAGACCACGTGCGGGATGTGGGCACCGCCAACTTGCTCCCCTCACAACACGTGCGGCCGGTGGGCGCTGCCATCCTGCTTGCCTCACAATCAATGGGCAGAGCCAGCTTGCCTGCCTCAGGACACGTGCGGCCCGAGGGCGCCGCCATCTTGCTCCCCTCACAACACGTGCGGCCCATGGGCGCCGCCATCTTGCTTGCCTCACAATCAATGGGCAGAGACATCTTCCCTGCACAGGACACGTGTGGCCCAAGAGCGCCGCCACCTTGCCTGCCTCAGGACACGTGCGGCCCGAGGGCGCCGCCTTCTTGCCTGCCCAGGACACGTGCGGCCCGAGGGCGCCGCCATCTTGCTCCCCTCACAACACGTGCGGCCCGTGGGCGCTGCCATCTTCCTCGCCTCAGACCACGTGCGGGATGTGGGCACCGCCAACTTGCTCCCCTCACAACACGTGCGGCCGGTGGGCGCCGCCATCCTGCTTGCCTCACAATCAATGGGCAGAGCCAGCTTGCCTGCCTCAGGATACGTGCGACCCGAGGGCGCCGCCATCTTGCCTGCCCAGGACACGTGCGGCCCGAGGGCGCTGCCATCTTGCTCCCCTCACAACACGTGCGGCCCGTGGGCGCCGCCATCTTGCTTGCCTCACAATCAATGGGCAGAGCCATCTTGCCTGCCTTAGGGCACGTGCAGCCCGTGGGCACCTCCATTTTCCCCGCTTCAGGACCACTGCCCATCGGGCACCTTATCGGGCCGCTCATCGCCTGCAACTGCCGACCACCAGTCACGTCTCGCCTCCGTCACGATCGACTGGTCCCGACCGCACAACCTCGCGACCGCGTCGACAAAGGTGAAGGTCGACGGGCACAAGATATCCTGCCTTCTGGACTCCGGGAGCACTGAGAGCTTCATCCACCCCGATATGGTAAGGCGCTGCTCCCTCGCGGATTAACCAAAGAATCTCCCTGGCCTCCGGATCCCACTCTGTGGCGATCCAGGGATACTGCATCGCCACCCTCACCATCCAGGGCGTAGAGTTCAGCAACTTCCGGCTCTACGTCCTCCCCAACCTCTGCACTGCCTTGCTACTCGGCCTGGACTTCCAGTGCAACCTCCAGAGCCCAACCCTGAAATTTGGCGGGCCCCTACCATACCTTACTGTTTGCGGCCTCACGACCCTTAAGGTCGACCCGCCTTCTCTGTTTGCAAACCTCACCCCGGATTACAAACCCGTTGCCACCAGGAGTGTCATGATATTCAAACACACACATCATGATAGACACACCAACAGACAAATCAGAACACACAACACCACAACCAATGACAGAAAGATATAAAAGCACAGACACGACCCCCGGTGGTCAGTATTAGCTGCAGAGGAGGACCAGGACAGATCTGTTACCAAACACACTCAGGGAGACAGCACGTGCAGAGTATCCAGAACGAACTGTATTATAAGAGTTAAAATAAAATAGAGTTGTAACACATACAACTGTGTTGGCTCATCTGTGCACCAGAGCACCCAACACCACATGGTACAGGAGTGGATCGATACCTGCCGGCATACCTCAGTGTACACAGACAACCAGCAGTGCCCAGGCAAAATGATAGAGCTCCCGGTTCTGCAGCCGCTCCAGTGCCACGGCGATCTCCGCGAAAACTGGCGGCGATTCCGGCAAGTGTTCGAATTGTTCCTGGTGGCAGCTGAACTCCAAGACCTGGATGATAGCGAAAAAATTGAATTTCTCCTCACCATCGCCGGTGCAAGGGCAAGAGAAATATTCACAATGTTCAGGTTCTTCAGGAGGCAGCAAAGGTACGATTACCAGGCAGTCCTGGACAAATTCTCCAAGTACTGTGAAGAAAACGCAATCCAATCGGCAAGTAAAGGTAAGAAAAGCTGCAGTACTACCTCGTGGCTGGGATCCCGGAGCCCGAATTCCCAGAGGCCGAAATCCCGGGCCTGAGAGAGGGCTGGGTCGAGGTCGGCGGCCATCTTGCTAAAGGTATCACGCTAGCACAGTTGCGCGGGCAGTGCGCAGAACCGGAAGTTTCGTTTGCGCATGCGCGAGATGCTGCACATGCGCAGTCAAGAAAACGGCCATCGGTAAAGGAACAGCGATCTGAGCATGCGCAGTCGCTTCCTACGTGCTACATACCGAGCGTCAGGATGTCAGAGGCCCCAGACTGCACCAATTTAAAGGGGAAACGTCCCAAATCCAATTTAAAAGGGAAACGTCCCAAATCAAAAAAACAAAAATCTGTTAAAGCTGTAAAACAACCTTCCCTCACCTGGAATGACAGCACATTGCCGCAAATTGACCCAGGAGATGAATTTGACCTCCGAAGAACCCTCCGACAAGCAGTTACCTACGCACAAGCCGATGATTCCGACCTCGAATACTTCGATGATGATCTTTACAGTGTTTCCGGACCTCGCGAGCCCGATGATAGCTCCGTGGTCCTATACGGCTATGACTCGGACGAACCTTTCGTGTTGCACATTGGCGGCCCCCACATTGAATCCGACGCAGATGCGGATTCATTTTTCGGATTTGAGGATCTTCAATCCAGCAGATATGACGTCCCAACTTATCAGTACCGGATGATGCTGCAGCCTGACATTAACAGACAGGGAGCGCTGCAAGCACACGGAGAGCGCCCTGCTGCCACACAGAGCGTGGTCCACGTCCCGCTCAACGTTCCCGACTCTATGAAAGAAGACATGCAAGACTCCAGAGCGCAGTCCTTGCACGAACAAGAAGTGACTCCAGTGTCACAAGCCTCCACAGAGAGCTCGTGGACAGCCTCCACGATAGAAGCAACGCAAGACTCCAGAGTGCAGTCCTTGCAGGAACACGACCATGAGGGTCAAGCAACCTCTCCTGACCAACCAGCGGCAGACGATGCAAGTCTGCCATGCTCACGTGAACAGCAAGAAGGCTATAACAGCCTACCATGCTCCACTACACAGCAGCATGACCATGACGGTCTCTCATGCTACAATGAAGGGCACAGCGCTGAAGACTGTTCAAGCCCAACTGAAGACAAGCCAAAGGAATCGCCTCGTCCAAGCCCGAAGAAAAAAGGTTTATGCGCTGACCTTCAGGATCATTATAGCCGAACAGAGATGAATAATGCTGCACGGCCACAGAAGGATGCTGAGGATTTGCTAAAGAAATTAATTGAATGTTTAACTTGCAAGGAGCAGACTGAGAATTGCCAGTGTTTTAGTACGGATCGAAAAAATGGACAAGACATTGATCCTCAGTTAATGGAGATAACACAACCTGAATCATACCTACAGCAGGGACAAATGTCTCCCTTCAACACAACGCCGCAAAGTCCCAACTTCGAAGACCAGCAGTTAGTCAGTAATGACTCTTCAAACCTTGAGGGGAACATTAATTGCATTGAACCTATACACACTCCACTGATAAATGAGCAGAACATTGGAGCAAGAATCCTGAGGACACCGACATCGAGTAGCCAGATAACGAATTTAAAACCCACAGCAGTTTCAAGTGAACCAAGTGTGCTTTCCACTAATGGTGAAGATGCAGATAAGGTCGACCCGATTATCCATTGTACCACACTAACCCCAGTGATTAAGCAGTTATGTATGGGGAGTATAATGTGGGCAATTGAGAACAGTAAAAGAGAGACTGTGACCATGCCAGTCCCAGCAAAATCAGACCCAGAGACCATGAAGGCATGTACATTAGACAAAGATACATATGAGGTACCTGAGAAGAAAAGTGAAACGGAATGTTCTTTGGAAAATAGTACAATGTCGATAGAAACATTGGATCCTATAATCGAGACCATACATATGGGAGAATTTGGGGATAATAAACAAGGTTCTGCAATGTCTGGGGGAAGATTTAAAATTCCAAAGAAGAAAAGCCCAAATGAAGGACAACGGCAAGACAATGACAGTCCACCGACATGGTGTGCACCACCAGATGAAAACTCTGACAATTTACCCAACCCTAGTGAACAGCAAGCTGCTAATGAGGATCTATCCACGGGATGTGAGACGAGTGACGACAGCATCCCACTTCCCATGCAAAAGGTGCAAGGTGACAGACCTCGCCTAGTGCGTACCGAGGCACTCAACGATCACGGTGGGACCACTGACGACTGCGGTGGCGGCGCACCGCTTCCACCCTCGATGGCTCGAGCCTCTCCACTGGTTGGTGCATTCCTGCATGTTCCGACTCCAGAAGTGCAGCTTCAGGGAATCTCGGCTGCCTCCAGTGAACCTGTTGGGACTCCGGACGGGGGTCATCGACGGAAGGCAGACCAGACTCCAGATGGGGAGCAGCCAAGCGCCGACTCTGATTCGCGCACGCCAGACCTTGCTCCGGACGGGCGGTGTCGCGGCCTCGGTGATGGCACGCTCAGGGTGACGGCGGATGCCACGGCGACAGGGAATGGATCGCGTGGCAGTCCCACTGGGTCGGCAGTGGCAACCAGCACCGGCGGTCCAAGATGGACACACCAATTCGCGCCATCGCCAGACGTTGATGCGAGCAACAATTCTCTCTCCAAGGCGACATGCTTCGACGTTTCTCTGCGGAGTCGCCCTTCCGGCACAGCAGGTGGCCGGAACCAGCGTGCACAGTCTCGGCCAACTTCCACATCTGGCACAGTCATCGCCTTGCATGATATTAGTGATGGTGCTACTTCGATGGCAACGACCCATCGGCTACAAGATGCCGTCCACCACAAACATAAAAAGAAAAAAGACTCCACCTTGTTCCTGGCATGCAGGGCGGATGGATTGGTGCGTAGGCGCAATCAGCGAGCTTTGCGCCGCCTTCCACGCTTGCAACTGAACCGTACGCACACGCCGGATCCTCCACTGGTTCCCAAGGATGACTTCGTGGAGATGCCACGGATCATGCCCCTTCCATCGCCACCAGAACCAAACCACAGCCAAGGCAACACTAATACTGTTCATACGTTCAAAAAGTCAAACACTTCTGTATTATAACCTGTTGTTGTTTATCGTTCCAGATATCGTCTGACCGGACCACTGTTCAAGTTTTTTTTTTCTCTCTCGCATCCATGTTTTGTTATGGTACAACCTTGTTAGTGTGACGCACCCGACATCGCCCCATGTAAATAGTTACGTCATATACACACGCTGTACACAACACACACACACACTCTTAGATGCACTCACGACACAATTATATTTATAACCACGTAGGCACATATCTTTGTAAAAAAAGGGGGATGTCATGATATTCAAACACACACATCATGATAGACACACCAACAGACAAATCAGAACACACAACACCACAACCAATGACAGAAAGATATAAAAGCACAGACACGACCCCCGGTGGTCAGTATTAGCTGCAGAGGAGGACCAGGACAGATCTGTTACCAAACACACTCAGGGAGACAGCACGTGCAGAGTATCCAGAACGAACTGTATTATAAGAGTTAAAATAAAATAGAGTTGTACCACATACAACTGTGTTGGCTCACCTGTGCACCAGAGCACCCAACACCACAAGGAGCAGACGGTACAGCGCCCAGGACAGGACCTTCATCAGGTCTGAGGTCCAGCGGCTGCTGCGGGAAGGTATCATCAAGGCCAGCAACAGCCCCGGAGAGCCCAAGTGGTATTGGTGAAAACCGGGGAGAAAAACAGGATGGTCGTTGACTACAGTCAGACCATCAATCGGTACACGCAGCTCGACGCGTACCCCCTCCCACGCATATCTGATATGGTTAATCAGGTTGCACAGTACCGGGTCTTCTCGACAGTGGACCTGAAATCTGCCTACCACCAGCTCCCCATTCGCAAGCCGGACCGCCCGTACACCGCGTTTGAAGCGGACGGCCGCCTTTACCATTTCCTTAGGGTTCCCTTCGGCATCACTAACGGGGTCTCGGTCTTCCAATTGGAGATGGATCGAATGGTTGACCGGTACAGACTGCGGGCCACTTTCCCGTACCTGGATAATGTCACCACATGTGGCCACGACCAGCAGGACCACGACGCTAACCTTTCCAAATTTCTCCACACCGCCAAACTCCTCAACCTAACCTACAACAAGGAGAAGTGTGTGTTCAGCACGAACCGATTAGCCATCCTCAGCTATATGGTTCAGAACTGAGTTTTAGGGCCCGACCCCGATCGCATGCGCCCCCTCATGGATCTCCCCCTTCCCCACTGCCCCAAGGCCCTCAAACGATGCCTGTGGTTTGTTTTGTTATGTTTCCTTTGTAACATAAGCAACTTCCTTGTGTTGCATTTGTCAAAGGAAGGTCCAGACATGTAGATAACTTCAACACATTTATTTACACTATGTACACTTTTATAACTTGAGTTCGACACTACTGCTAATCCTTTTATAGCTACCTAAACTGACTAACCAGCTGCTGTCTTCCACGTGGTGGGTGTAATATTGAATCAACCCTGTGCCTCTCCTCACTGACTGTCTCCACTGGCCAAAGGGCTGATCATGCGTGTGGTTGGTGTAATGCCCCCCTGTGGTCGTGTCACCTCCTTGTATATCGTGAATGTCCATTGGTCACCTCCTATCTAACTTATCTATTGGTTGGGTGTGTGTGTGTGATGTTTCTGGTGCTCCCTCTAGTGTCTGGCTAGCTTACATGTATTTACAGTGATGCACATCACCACAGGGTTCTTTTCGTACTACGCCCAGTGGGTCCTTAACTATGCGGACAAGGCCCGTCCACTCTACCAGTTTCCCACTGACGGTTGAGGTTCACCAGGCCTTCAACCGTATCAAGGCTGAGATCGCCAAGGCTGCGATGCACGCCGTCGACGAGACGCTCCCCTTCCAAGTCGAGAGCGATGCATCAGACGTCACTCTGGCCACCACCCTCAACCAGGCAGGCCCGTGGCATTCTTTTCCCGCACCCTCCATGCCTCCGAAATTCGGCATTCCTCCGCCGAAAAGGAGGCCCAAGCTATCGTTGAAGCTGTGCAGCACTGGAGGCATTACCTGGCCGGCAGGAGATTCACTCTCCTCACAGACCAACGGTCAGTTGCTTTCATTTTTAACAACACACAGCGGGGTTAGATCAAAAATGATAAGATCTTGCGGTGGAGGTCGAGCTCTCTACCTTTAATTACGAGATTTTGTATCGCCCCGGTAAGCCCAACGAGCCCCCCGATGCCCTGTCCCGAGGTACATGTGCCAGCGCACAAGTGGACCAACTCCGGATCCCTGCACGACGATCTCTGTCACCCAGGGGTCACCCGCTTTTATCATTTCATTAAGGCCCGCAATCTGCCCTACTCCATCGAGGAAGTCAGGGCTTTCACTAGAGACTGCCAGGTCTGCGTGGAGTGTAAACCGCACTTCTACCGGCCAGATGGTGCGCGCCTGGTGAAGGCCTCCCGCCCCTTTGAACGCCTCAGCGTGGACTTCAAAGGGCCCCTCCCCTCCACCGACCGCAACACGTATTTTCTCAATGTGGTCGACGAATATTCCAGATTCCCCTTCGCCATCCCAAGCCCCGACATGACGTCTGCCACCGTCATCAAAGCCTTCAACACCATCTTCGCTCTGTTCGGTTTCTCCGCCTACATCCACAGCGACCGGGGATCCTCATTTATGAGCGATGAGCTGCGCCAGTACCTGCTCAACAGGGGCATTGCCTCGAGCAGGACGAACAGCTACACCCCCCGGGGAAACAGGCAGGTGGAGCGGGAGAATGGGATGGTCTGGAAGGCCGTCCAGCTGGCCCTACGGTCCAGAAATCTCCTGGCCTCCCGCTGGCAGGAGGTCCTGCCCGACGCACTTCGCTCCATTCGGTTGCTCCTGTGCATGGTGACTAACAAAACCTCCCATGAACGTCTCTTTGCCTTCCCCAGGAAGTCCACCTCCGGGGTTTCGCTCCCAACGTGGCTGGCAGCTCCAGGACCCGTTCTCCTCCGCAAGCACGTGCGGCTCCACAAGGCGGACCCGTTGGTTGAGAGGGTACAGCTACTCCACGCAAACCCGCAGTACGCCTACGTAGCGTACCCCGACGGCTGCCAAGACACAGTCTCCCTCAGGGACCTGGCACCAGCTTGGTCCCCCCCCGTCCCCTGCCCCGGCACCACCCTCCCTTCCCCAGTGCACCCCACCACAGCCCCCGCTCCAGGACAATTCGTCCTCCCCTTCGTCCCACCTGGGGATGAAGAGGATGTCGACACGCTCCTGGAGTCACCGACGCCTGACTCGCCACCAGCACTGCGGCGCTCTCAACGACGGATCAAGGCGCCCGACCGTCTAAGTTTGTAACCTTCTCTGAAATTTTAATGAAAACCTGTATGTAAATAGTTTTCCACCACCCCCGCTGGACTCATGTGTGGTAGTCACCATTGTTGTATTATATTGTATATACTGCACTGCATACGAGGGTATTACGGTAAGGCCCCTGTACTACAGGTACTGGGGTAGATCCCTGCCTGCTGGTTCCACCCAGTGGAACGCCAGAGAATTGTGATTTGGCGTGAAAGTGGCGCCCACCATGATTTCGGCGTCAAAACCGATACTCCTCCCAATTGCATTTCCTGATTCCGGATGTCAGGCGACGGGAATCCCGCACAATGTACATTGACAAAACTTTTATGGGACTTGTCTGTGATGGTAGGATTGCCAGTCCCCCCAGAACTCCTGGCAGCCTCCCAGAATGGAACTTACATTTCCTGGGTACTGCTGCTAGAAAGAGATGCCGACCCTGAATGTTGAGGCCCAGCATTGGGCCTTGGATTTCACCATTCAAAGATTGTAGCTTAGGCTCATTGTACCAACAAAAATGCATTTGCTTGCATTTCTATGTCTATTCAGTCTTACTCACCATGAGCAATGCCACAATTGATATGATAGTTTAATTTTTCTTTTTACAATTTAGCAGTCAATGTCAGTGGCATGGTGACATTATCCTGCCTCGCTTTTGAATTTACTCAGGGTTGAAAAGATATAGAGCTGGATTCTCCACCCGCCCCCCCACTCCCCCACTCTGAAATCACATTCGGCGATGGTGGAGAATCTGTTTTCGCGCACAAAATCGGGACCAGCGCTGGTTTCGCTATTCTCCGCTCCCCCTAGTAACCACCGTCTCAGGCTATTGCCTGAGGCCCGCCCCGCGATTCTCTATCCCCAACTGGCCGAATTCCCGACGCCGTGGTTCTAACATGGTCCTGCTATTCAGGAACCTCGGGTGGCGGCTGCGGACTCGGTCGCGGGCTGCCACAGTCGGGGGAGGGCCGATCGGAGGGCAAGGGGGGCCTCATTTGGGACTGGGGGCTATGTGTGCGGGCGGTCCGGGGCGGGCGAGCGGCCGATGCAGGGCACTATTTCGGCGGTCCAGGCCTGCGGGCTCAGTCCGCCATGGAGCACAGCGCAGCCGCTGGAGGCCGCCGTCGTGCACATGCACGGCCTCTGACCCGGAAGTGCGGAGGACCGTATTGGCAGCTAGAGCTGCAAGCTCTATGACAGCTGTCTGCTAGCCCCTAGCAAAACAGGGAATCTGTGGCCTTTTGACGCTAGTTTTCCTGGCGTAAAAGACCACAGTTTTCATGATGGCGTGGGGACATAGTCCCAAAAACGGAGAATTCTGAGTCTCTAGGGTCAACTTTACTTTAAAATCATGCTGCTTTTCTCATTTAATATGAAATAATTTACAAAATAGCAGAAATGGAATCGAGACATATGTGGCTAGATTCTCCGTTCCTGAGACACTTAGGAGGCTGACGAGCTGTATCCGTATATACACACTGCACTCCCTACACACACCATCCCAGCCAACAAGGTGGTAGCAAGACGCGCGGCCCCGAGATTCACCGACGTGGAATTAGAGACCCTGCTGGGCGCCATGGAGGAGAGGCAGATGACCCTTTGTTCCGGGGTGAAAAGGAGGCTGCCAGCCGCTGCTTTTCACCGGGACTGGGTGTTGGTGGCACAGGTGGTCAGCGCCGTGGGCAATGCAATCCAGACCAGCCAGAAATGAAGGACAAAAACTGCACGACCACCTCAGGGCGGTGAGGGTGAATAGACAGCACTGTGTCCCTGGCATCAACCCCTGTCCCACACACCTGTAACCATGGTGGGTTTCCACGCTTAGGTCTGAGTTTCTGCTCCTACGTCGGCAGTCTAGAGTGAGGACGATTTGTGAATTTGCAAACATAATCTGGGGAAAAGTGCCCCAGAAGGTTGAATTTTCAGTTAGAGGGAGGGCAGGCGACACCAAAAAGAGGTCAGAGGCTGCTGGGTTTGGAAGCTGGCTGGGCTAAAAGCATGAAAAGGCAATAAAACAAATATTAGCTGTCCCCCTCATATGCCTAACCCCCAGACATTCCTTATGATGTATGCATGTAAATCCACACAATCTCATGTGTTACGGTACTGGATCAGAACCCCAATTTATATTAGGAAACTGGATGAGAAACCCCAACAATTTTTCAATTTGTAAATTAGGAGGAAGGGATAATCCCCCCCCCCCTGGAGTGATTCCACTGACAAGTAGGGATTTTTTTTGTATTAAAACAAAAGCCTATTATCAACACAGGATTAACCCCATAATCATCCAAGGAATAAAAGATTTTCAATTAACAGTCAAACACTTACTTTTAAAAATATAAAGATCTACTTCTAAAATTTCAATAAAACAACATCCAATACAGGTCAAATGCCACGTATAAAATAATCTTTTTTAAAAATACATTTAGAGTACCTAATTCATTTTTTCCAATTAAGTGGCAGTTTAGCATGTCCACTCCACCTACCCTGCGAAACCCACACAAACACGGGGAGAATATGCAAACTCCACACGGACATCAACCCAGCGCCGGGATCGAACCTGGGACCCCGGCACCGTGAGGTTGCAGTGCTAGCCACTGCACCACCATGCTGCCCTCTTATAAAATAAAGTTAGCGCCTAGTGGCTCACAGATTTATTCACAAAGTCCTTGGAGAGAAGCTCTCAGAAGCCACTCTGAGAAACAAATTTCCTCAAAACCCAGAGCAGAGCTATAAAATGGAACTAAAAATCAGGCACAATACAGAACTGAAAAATACAACTAAAAACAGAACCAGCCCCTCCCATTAGTGACATCGCAGCGTGCCTAACTGTTAACCCCTCATTCGCAGTTTTAGCAAACGTATAAGGCTAGATTCTCCGTTTCTGGGACTAGTGTTGACGGCAACAAAGAATCCGTGGACATTTACAACAGAAAGGCGGGTGCCACACCTGGACCGATTCCGCTTCCGTTGAGGGGCTAGCACCGATGCCGCGTGGAACACACTCAATTCCACTATGGCGCTGTTGGACACTTTCCGTACCCCCCCCTCTCTCCCCTTCAGCAGCCGCCACGCCGGTTTCACGATTTTTCAACACACCAGTGAACCACACCGCCGGGAACTCAGCCAATCGGAGGCGGAGAATCGTGGAGGCCCTGTGGAACACCGGGTCGGGCCTGCTAATGATATGCAAACGGTGACTACTGTACGTGCGGAGTGAAACGCATTGACGCCGTTTTTTGAGGTAACGGAGAATTATGATTTGGCGTCAAATCGGCCAAATCCACCAAATCGCATTTCCCGATTTTGCCGTCCGCTAACAGAATCCCGCCGATAATCTGGATACCTTAACCCAAGTTATTCTAATAACATTGCTCCAACAGATTATATAATGCAATATGTTTTATAATAATCTTTATTAGTGTCACAAGTAGGTTTACATTAACACTGCACTGAAGTTGTGAAAAGCCCCTAGTTGCCACATTCTGGCGCGCTGTTTGGGCACACTGAGGTGAATTCCGAATGTCCAATTCACCTAACAGCACGTCTTTCGGGACTTGTGGAAGGAAACCGGAGCACCCGGAGGAAACCCATGCAGACACGGGGAGAATGTGCAGACTCTGCACAGGCAGTGACCCAAGCCATGAATCGAACCCGGGACCCTGGCGTTGTGAAGCAACAGTGCTAACCACTGTGCTACTGTGCCACCCAAATGTTTCCTAAATTCATCACACGTGCCTCCAACCATCTTCCCCCACCTCATGGCCCCTTATATCCTCTCTGCCAACCTCCCATGGTCCCTCAAACCCTCCAACTCCATGCCATCCTATGCCACTACACCCACTCCCATGGTGCTATGCCAACAGTGCATGTTCTCCACCTGTTGGAGGGTGTTTATTACAGTTTTGTAAGTCTGAAGAAGTTAATTATAAGATTGACTCTTAGAATTATTTACAATTGTACAGTAAAGGGTACAAGTTAGGAACTGTCTCCATGCTTGCTGGTATTCTCTTGATTAACTCTGGATGTGAGTCATGAATCTCTTACATCACTGCATGGGCAGTACTCAACTCATTCCCACATTAGCTCTGTATGTGCCTCACCCTAATACGACACAACCCACCACCCGCTGCCGTTATACCTACCATATCAATTCACCAAGTATCCACCATAGACACACCTCAGAGCCCATGCTGAGATTAAATAAATATCTTAAATGTCTGTTAATGAATTCAGTATTTTAAAAAACCAGTTCATTGATAAAAACCCATTCACTACATTTAACTTCCTTTAATTCCTTCTGGAAACAAGCATTTGTATCCTTCGTGCCACTTCAAAAAGTTTTTATAACCACTTGGAGATGTCAATCAAACTGTGAACTGACAACCACCCCTTTGTGATAATGAAAGGTTGTGAAATCAGTTATGCAGCACTAATCCTGTAATGTAAATGCTTATGTCAGCATACAGATTGAAAAATAGAGGCACTGATTTCCTTTTAACTGGAGACTGCATTAAAAAAAAATGAAATTCAAACCCACCCCCATGAAAATAGCAGAAATCGGGTTTGGGGCTTGATGTCCAGATCCAACCTCCACTGTCATTTTCGCAAAGACTGAGAGCCTCTCTGCCTGTGCAAAAAATTAGGTCTTACTGCATGAGGGACAATTTGCTGCCTGAATATTGTAGTAAAGGCCCCGGGAGCAGTAAAATAGCTAGTGCATGTCTGAGCAATAAAAAGACTTCTCGGAATAGTCCAGCTAGCATGGAGCTGTATTTCTATTTTAACAAAATAAAAACAGGAGCTGTCCCTTTTATTACCTAGAATTAATGACCCATTAATGAAATTGCAGGAATGTGTGGCTATGAAACGTTCAAGGTTTAAGAATGAGATTTCATTAGAGAGTCATTCATTATCGAGAAAACAAGCATACTCTCATTTTTAATTAAGAGAATTCTCTCTTGAATGTATGCCTTCTGGATTTTAAATCTTTTAAACATTATAGTTAAATGGACCCTATGAAAATTTGAATAGGGATGGAGGTTAGGTTTTATTATTTTAGCAAATATAATCAGCTGCTGTCAAGGTCAAGATTAAAGCTCCAGAGAAGTACATGACAGCTCGAGGAGGAGGTTTAAGGTCAGAATAAAAACATTTATATTTGTTGCTGACAAAAATAGGCATGAATGTTTTTATTTTTCTGCAGCCCAAATGGAATGGGATCTCGGACTCGATTTTAAAATGGTATTCACGTACCCACTGAATTATAAAGTTAGCTTCCTATGAATTACAAAATAAGGTCATCACTGCTGTGCCAGTTTTATAGTCAGATTGCACCTTATTATGTTGTATTTCTTTGATATTAAAATGACCCAGAGGATTTTTCACTGCTCTACCAGGAATCCTAATGCAATGCTTCATCATCCTGCGTTCTACACGTCAGCCCAATTAAATTGGCTTTTATTCTAACCCCAACAGATAATGGAATTGAACAATTTACTGGCGAGAAATGGAAGCCATTCCCAATAACATTCAGAGCTTGTATTCCATCTGTGGGAAAACAAAATCTGATGAGGAATTGACAACTCCAAGCAGCCCTGAATATATGAGCCTATGATAGGTGAAAATAGGTTAGCACGTGAATGAGGGGATTCACATTCTATCCTGGTTCACAAAAACAGGGCGTGATTCACCCAAATGGGAACAAAGTCCCCTAGCGAGCCCGTTTAGCCGCGTGTTTCCGGGTGCTCGCAGTGCAGAGAAATACCTGGCTATTCAATGCGACTCGGGTTGTATAAGTGTAAGTTTCAGGGCAATCCTCCATATTTTTAAAAGCACTCAGGTGAAACCTGACATTTTAAAGTGGCCAACTCTGGCTGCTAGCTGACAAAACCTCCCAGAAGGCTCGGCAGGACTAACCTAACCTGGCTGTGGATTGGGCTCAGGAAAGGTGCGAGCCACAGGAATCCAGGTGCAGCAAAGACACCGACACACCGGTGATCTAATTGCCAGACGAACAAAGGGAGATGGAGATCAGCAGACGCGAAGAACACAGCCCAGCAGGGAGACAATGGCCACGCAAATCGGCCCCATAACAGAGAACAAAAGACCCAACCTGTTAATGGGATATCGTTCAGGGAGCTCCGGACAAACATTAACAATTCGTTAAAATTGGCCAACAAACATTAACAATTCGTTAAAATTGGCAGACAAGCATTAAACAGGACGTTGAAATCGCCAAGCAACAGGGTAAGGCAGTTTCAGTCTAAACCGAAACTGCCAGTGTCCAGAAATCCATTGTCCTTGAAATTGCTTAGGGGGCAAAGTCAGCCTTTTGAAATTGACTTTTAAAAGAGACATGCTGGGGGGAAAAAGGGAGAGCTTTTTAGTTTTGTAGAATCATGCCACGAGGGAAGACCAGCCTGCACCCCCTTTTCAACCCAAGGAAGGAAGCACCCGGAGACGACAGAGCCCCTAGGATTGTAAGTATCCTCAGCCAACTTGTTGAAGTTCCCAAACTAAGATAGCAGTAGAGGCAAGGGAGGGGGGTAGCGTTTTAAACTCCGGTAATCTTTTGCACATCTGTAAAATTGTGTAAAGGAAGATTTTCGTTGTGTCCGTTAGTATTGTTCTCCCGTAGCAATAAGATAAAGCATAAGTTTTATTCATGTGTGATGTGATATTGGAGAGGTTGATTTTGGTGTTGTCAAGTAAATTGTAAGTTTGAAACTCGTTTGGACTCTTGTTCTTTTTTTTTCTCCCTCTCACTGTCATGCTCTGGCAGATTCACAACTTCGATCCTCGACCATAATTCCGGAGTCGAGAACTGAGGGTGATGTGGGCGCCTCGAAACGCTCACTCAAGGGAGACTACTGGTTAGGCATAAACAGTGTGATCTCTCCTTTTCTTTCTCTTGGGGAACTACTCGAGTGGAGTAGGTACAGGGTGGCAGTTTGTCCCACCGATGAGAGAGAATCACCCAGGCATTGGTGGTGGTTCTGGGATAGCTGTGTGATATAAGTGTCAGGGTACCGGTTAGGTATAAACTGTGAGCCTGGTTCAGCGCTCTCTCCTGCGGATTTGCCCCAGTGCGGCATTCCCCGGCCTTCGGAATTCCGAGGCTTGTAGGAGAGAGACACTCACAGCTATCGGCAGACCCCCAAACACCGGCCTGTAAGTGGAGTAAAGAGAAGGAAACCCCTACAATGGCGACCGCGGCAGGACTCCGCTGGTCTGGGATATGTGACTTGCCAGAGGGGGTGCGAGAAAGAAGCAAGATGGAGGAGAGAATCTCCTCTTACCTTTTTAAAAAAATCAACCTCACCAAGAAATGGGTAATAGCGCTCACAACAGCGGAGCAGCCCGCAGCGGCTGCTGCGGAATGGACAGAGAGCAAAAACTATAACAAGGGACAGGAAAAGGCAGTTTGGCTGGAGTGTCTATCCCAGCAGGTGGCAAAAATGGAAAACATATTGCCATGCTGGAAGAGCAACTTAAAGAAGCAAGGACCAGCACAGAGAAATACACCAGGCAGTGTATCCTGCAGGCAAATGAGTCACACAGAAATACCCAGGAATTTCTCCTATGCCAGGTTGTAGAGGCAAAGGAGAGGGAGCGGAATGCCCAGGAACTCCTGGCTCAGAGTACACAGGGGTACAGGGAGCTGGAGGGACAGTTGAGGGACATTCAGGCAGCATACAGGGTGGCCTGGGCCATGGGCCGTGTCAGCAAAGGACAGAAGAGCTGGAGGAGGCTCTGTCCAAAGTTAGGGGACGAGTGTACCTGGTAAGACCAGGAGGGTCCCCCGAGGGTAGAGGGCTCCTCACAGCAGACGATTCCCCAGGGGCAAGGGGGAATAGACCGCCTCCTGAGGCGCCGGGATTGTGCCCAGTTCGGCAGGTGGGGTTCGGACTGTCCAGGGAGGGACAGGTCCAAGGGGGGTCAGGAGAGCACCCTCAGTTAGCGGCGTCTATACCATGTGTAGCACACCCGGGGGTGGGGTTACCGATCATGGTAGGAGAGCCAGGGGTAGAATCAGAGGTGCAGATGTGCCCAGTAAGGCAGCGCAAATACGGTCCCCCGGTGGGACTGGCAGACAGGGGACCGATAGAAAGTGATATTATAATTCCCCATGGGGCACACGCGCTCAGGGGGATGGTGACCCACATTCATAGTTTGACCAGGGCGGGAGACCCGTCATTGCATTTTATGGAGATGCAGCAGGCAGCCGACATAAATGACTGTGATGAGGGGGAGAGGGAAAATTATTACTCATGACCCTGGACTCATACCTATGCAAGGCAGTGACCTCCAGTGAAGGGGGAAGACCTGCAACATGGACGGCAGCACAGACAGCGGATCTGGAGGCAATGGGGTTAAACCAGGGTAGCCCCTTCACAAGGGTGTGGGAAACAAAGCAGCAGGTTGCAGAATCCCCGGACATGTTTGCAGACAGGCTGTGGACAGTGTATGAGGGAGCATGCGGGACTCTTTTAGACAGGCAAAATTTGGATGAGCGAACAACCCACTGGCGGAAAACATTGGTAGCAAACTGTCTCCCGAGAATCAGAGCTAAGGCAGAACATTGATTCGACCCACAGGACCCGAACCTCAGGGAGGCGGAGGTGATCTGTAAGCTCACCCTGGCATACCGGAACGAGGAAAGGGATGAGAAAAAGCCCTCCAAGGGAAGGGTGCATGGGATTGCACCAGCACCCCCTAAGAGAAGGGAGTGGAGACAGGAAGGCAATAGAATCCCCGACAAAGGACCGGTGTGCTACGGGTGTGGGAAGCCCGGGCATTACAGGAGGGAATGTGGAGGCTCGAATAGGTCAGTGGAGGAAAGGGCCGCGGTAGCAGACAACCCAGCCCCGGTGTTAGGTGGACCTAGGCAGGGGACTGTAGAGGTGAAGGATCTGCTGGCATTTCTACAGTCCAAAGCAGCAGAACCCGGACAGGTGGCCATGGCAACTGGCCAGGGGACATCTGCGTCTGTACCCCAAACCCCCTGTGACTCCCAACGAAGCAGCCCACCTTTTTATGTCCACTAGAATATGGCCCATGTGTTAGACACTGGGTCAAGATGGGGGTCCAGGATGTAGTCGGGAGTTACCGGCTGGACACAGGTGCTTCCAGTACTATTGTCCACATGGACAACCCCTGAACATCCCCCATATCCAGCGGGGTGCCCTACAGTCTTGTCGGTTTTACGGGGAACGAGAAGGCTGGCTTTTTCTCGGTTCCTTTGTCCATCAGGTTAGGGACCCTCCAGGCGCAGTGGAAATGCGTCCTGATGAGCTGGGAACAAGAGGGAAAGGGGATTTTAGGCACCGATTTCATAGTGGCACACCAGGTCCTGGTGGATCTGAGAAACCACTGTCTGTGGGGCATAACAGGGGAAGGGGCTGGGAAGGAGGCCATGGTGATAGAGGAAGCACATGAGATGGGGGCCCTGTGTGTGGTAAGGCCCAAGGAGGGGTATGATTTAGAGGCCCTAGTAAGAAATACCCCGGCAGAATATCAAGGGTATGTAAAAGAAAATCTAGCCGCCTACGCGACCCATAAGCATGATTGTGGGAGGGTTACCAGGACAGAAGTCAGGCTCGACGGGGATCCCATGTCCCGACCCCAAAAACAGTACAACTTTCCCCGGGAAGTGGAGGCTGATTTAGAAATTGCCTTAAGTTCACTGGCCAGGCAAGGCATTCTGAGGCCAATCACCACCAATGTAAACTCGCCCCTCTGGCCAGTGAGGAAGCCAGACAATTCATGGAGGGCGACGGTGGATTATAGGGTGCTCAATAAGACATTCCGGCTTGCGCCCCAGCCGTGGCAGACCTGTTAGGAGAGATCCCAGCGTCAGCCTCTGTATTTACAGTGCTGGATATTTCTAACGGATTCTGGTCCATCCCAGTCAGGCAGGAGGACCAGTATAAGTTTGCATTCACATTCAAGGGGCAACAGTACACATGGAGCTGTCTTCCCCAAGGGTTCCACAATAGCCCCAGTATTTTCCATCAGTGTGTGGCAGAATACCTCAAGGAATTTAGTGAACCCCACAGGCTCGGCCAGGACGTAGACAACATTCCATTGTTCACAGACACCAGTGAAGAACATGTCCCCTCGTTAACGAACTGCTGGAGCTGCTCTGTAAAAGCGGTTTAAAGGTCAACCCGAAAAAGGCACAGATAGGGTTGAGAGGTGAAATTCTTGGGGCTAACCCTAAGGGCCGGAGAAAGAGGTATAGCTGCGGCAAGGAGGCAGGCAGTGCAGGAGCTCCCAGTCTCGACAGACGTGAAGGGAGTAAGGTCCTTTTTGGGGGGTCACAGGCTACTGCCGAGATTTTATCGAGGATTATGCCGCAACCGCAGCACCTCTGCTCAGGCTACTACACAAGGGAGTAGAGTGGGACTGGGACCAGAAATATGAGGCTGCATTCGTCCGTCTTCAACAGGACTTGCAACAGGCCCCAGCTCGAGGAGCCATTGACCCCAGGGGGGAGTCTTTCCTCGAGGTGGCAGCAGGCAGTCACGGCCTGAGCGCAGTGCTCCTCCAGGAACGGCATGGTAAGCTCAGGCCGGCTGTTTATTCCTCCCGGGTCCTCACGGAAGTAGAAAGATCATATTCCAACTGTGAGCGACACCTGCTAGCCCCATACTGGGCAGTAAAGAGAGTGCAAGTTTTCATTAGAATGTCCCCCATCGCTCTCCTGACCCACCATACACCAACCCACATGCTGCTGGATGGCCCGATTAAGGACGGCACGGTGAGCAGCGCTAGAATCACCCGATGGACCCTTCTCCTTTCCCAAACGGCTTTACGGGTTACGGGGCAATGCGAGCCCAAGCTTGCAGCCAATTTGATGTACCCAGGGGAGCCGCACCATTGCTCAGTGGAAGGAGTATGGGAGGTTGATTTTGGCTTCCGGGCAGGGCTGCATCCTACGGGAAGGGAGATACATGTGGACGGGTCAGGTACAGTATCGGGGGGCAGCAGGTTCACGGGTTGCGGGGTCTGGGACCCGGGGCAGGAATAGCCCTCGCCCTTAAGCTCCCACATACTCTAAGCGCTCAGCAGGCAGAGCTGGCCGCAGTGATGTACGTGGTGACCCACCCTGAACGTTTCCCCACTCCATATACCATATGTTCAGACAGCATGTTTACATGCAACTCATGCACAGAGTACCTGGCCATCTGGTCCCGCCGGGGGTACACGTCTTCGGACGGGAAACCCCTCACCACAAAACCTCTGCTTGAGAGGATCTTGGCTGCCATAGGGAAGGGCGGGGATACGTATATCCACAAGGTCAAAGCTCACTCCAAAACAGAGCCACGGGGTGAGGGGAACCAAAGGGCAGACCTTCTGGCTAAAGAGGGAGCCAGGAATGGGGTAACGTGGGACCCCTACGGGGAAGGACAGGTTGCCGCAGCCAGAGGGCAGCCTCAAAGAGGGAGTACAGGGGTGGCTTTGGCCCCAGACCTGGCCACGGTCCAGGCACAGGACCCCATTCTCAAGGCTGCCTTAACAGCCATGTGCAGGCAGGAGAGAGTAGGAGGGCCATATGGGGGGAAAGACATGTCAGTAAAAGAAGGCATGCTCTTTAAAGGAGACCAATGGGTGGTGCCTTCCCAGCACAGAAGGGAATTTATGGCAGGAGCACATGAGGGTCCCGGAGCAGGACACCCTGGAGCAGAAACCACCTGGCAGCGGGTAGAGAGAGTGGGATGGCGGCCTGGCCTCCGGAAAGACGTTCGCGACTTCTGTGCGAACTGCTTGGTTTGTGCAACCAACAACCCCGATCCCCAGAAAAGAAAGGTTTCACTGGGACACATCTGAAGGGTGGAAGGGCCATGGCAGTCGGTACAAATCGACTATATCGGACCCCTTCCCACCGCCTCAGGGGGATGCAAGTACTGTCTGGTACTGGTGGATGTGTTCTCCAAGTGGGTGGAAGCCTTCCCGTGTCGAACAGTCACCGCTGTAGGCATGGCCAAGATCCTGGTTAGGGAGGTATTCTCTAGATGGGGACTCCCACAGTTCGTGGAGTCCGACCAGTGGAGTCACTTCACGGGGCAAGTAATGCAGGCGACCCTTAAGGTCCTGGGCATAACCGCCAGTCCTCAGGTCCAGTAGAAACGTGCTCCAGCCTTCCACCGACAGGTAAAGCAAACTGCCTCAGAAAGGCAGAATTAATAGAAGCGGAGGAGATGGAGGTGTCACCCCTAGCCTGGGAACCTTTATGGGTACGAAGGAGCAGTCGGGTCTCCAAACCCCCTTCTAGGTGGTCTCCAAACCCCCTTCTAGGTGGTCTCCAAGGCACATGACTCTCAGGGCCAGGGCCAGTAACAGAAAGGCCAGGGTTGAGAGTGGTCGGAACAAGGCACTTCAGGGCGCTGCTGGAGGGAACCCAGCCTCCGCAGGGAACATAGGGGTATCCCAAAACCCCATCATGGAAAGGGAGCTGAGGGGCAGTCAGGCCCCTCGACAGGAGGAATTCTGGTCTGAGCCGTTGGGCCAAACAGGTGGACGGCCCCAGCATAGCGGGGACCAGTTTTAATTTCCCTCTGTTTAAGTTCTAATTAGTGTTTAGTAGCGTGTTGGTTATTTATGTGCATCGATTACTGAAGTGTATAATGCGGGAACTTCGAATGTAATGAATATAGAGCTGGCACTAGGACCCTGGAAGAGCCGGGCTGTGAACATAGAACACAGCCGACTGTGGCAATTTCATGTCAATTTCCAACTTCAAAGCGGTAGCTGCTGCTGCCGGCTGGATAGAATTCATTCACTTTTAAGTCAGGGTGTGTCCCAGGAAGGGTAGGTAGTTCTGTAGAGGCAAGGCCGTGTTTGTCTGCTTTACAGATGGGGCACCCGGCGACGTGGATCTTGATGGCGATGGGCATACAGATGTTTGCCGGGTGACGAGGGGACACAGAGGAGTCCCTGGTCTACGGGTGCTCTGGGGGCAGGGCGCCCCTCGTAACAACCGGACAAGGGAACCCAGTTGTGGATAGCCAGGCCAAATACTCCCATGAGGGGAGATGGCCTGGATGGCTGGGGTCAAACTCGACCAGGTTCTCCAGTCATCGGAGCTTCACCTACGGAGAAGCATCCGTGCCCTGTGCAGAAATACAGGTGGCAACCGACCGGGTTAGGGTGACTGGGGGCAGGCGAGTGTTTGACCTGTAAGGGGAACGTTCCTTTTGGGAGATGGTGGTGGCTCAGGAAGCTGAGCTCGGACATGAGGGATCGATCTTCAGACTGGGAAAGACTGGACAATGACACCTACCGGACCATCACGGGGTCACCAGGAGGGATCACTGTATGTTGGGAGAAATGGTGCGCTTATGACCAAAAGCTGTATCTGTGCTTGTGGGGGTCTGCCGAGGTGTGTCCCGAAGGGGCAGCAATTACCTTTGTGAGGTGGTGGCAGGATCCCGGGAACGGGATAAATTGGGACCGCAGCGGACAGGCGTGTGTAGCTCCCAGGGCAGGGATGACAGTGAAAGCCACCGAACTGTTGGTTCAGGTGAAGAAGCCCCTACCCACAGCCCAACCGATCGACCCTCACAACTGTCCAATCACCACCAAGGGGCCCGGGAATGGGTTAGTACTTGTCCCCACAAAGAAGGTGCTGTATCAGGGGGTACATTATGCTGTGGCCTCAGTCGTTCTGAACCTGACAGAGGTATGGTTACCTGCATGGTGTCCGAGGGAAACAGAACTACTGTACCAAGCCCTTCTGAAAGACATGTTTCAAAAGTTCCACAATTTGGATTTTGGGGATATCAATGTTGAAGAAATGTATCGTGAGGGAGGGGAGTTTACTGTGGGTTCCGGCAGACAACGACGCAGGGTAGTTAATGATGGGTTCACTGTTTTCAACACAGGTACATCAGTTATAAATAGCATGATAACGTAGAATTGGCTTTACAAATAAACAATTTAAACAGCCAACTCAGAAAAGTTCTGGGGGATGAAAATGCAGTGGTGGGGTCTGGGTTACACTAAGAGGTGGCAATGACCCTACAGCTAAAGGAGATTATAGCACAATTGGAGACACATGCCAAAACTATAAATGCTTTAATTCGAGAGGACCGAAATGCGTTCAACCAGGCTGCACAAAATGAGGTGTGTGGACTGTATGGAGCTTAGTTGCTGGGGGAGGGGAGGAGCAATCTGGAGGATTTGAGGCACGGTCGAGTCCCCTCCTGGATAAGCAACCAGCACCTAGCAGCGCTACACCCTTATAACAGCACCTTGAGTCCCTGTCAACTTCGTGTAGCCTCTGAAGCCTACCCAGTACCTGTGGTCTGTGGGAAGTCGAACCATACAATAATGGGGGTGGTCGTGCGAATCCCAGTTTCTCCTTATCTACTCTGTCCAACCCCCTCATGCCTTTGAACATCTCTATCCTCTTAGCCTTCTTTTCTTCAAGAAGAACAGTCCCAACCTTTCCAATCTTTCCTCATAACTGAAGTTTCTCATCCATTCTTGTATACCTCTTCTGCACTCACATCAATGCATTCACTTTCTTCCTATAATATGGTGCCCAGAACTGTACGCATCATTCCATCTGACAGATCTACAATATCAGCACAGGAACTTCACACCCTTCAATGCATTTAAATGGGGAGCCAGATGGCAAGATGCATCTTATGGAGGAATGATGCATCTTGGAGAGCAACTTTCAGATTTTTGTGCTTAACTGTACATTTCTGCTTGCTAGAAATTGCTGCCCGATTTACAGATAAATAATGGTGAGCGCTGTTAATGCCACTATTATTTTTACATCAAAATCTAACCCTTAAACTCTGATATCAGTATAAAACACAGTGCAAAAACATAACACTACTGTATAATCACATCCGCCCATAAAGCAGCTTTATATAATTTGCATTGAGAAATGTCAGTAGGATCAGCTATTTGCTTATCTTGACTGACGTTTACTTCATGGGTCCACTTTTCTATACACTGACCTGTAATGAGCAAGAGCTGCATTCAGACCACTGGCAGAAATGGTCTCGAAGCTGGGACCTTTGGAAAACATTTGCTCACTGTAAAAACATACGAAAACAATATTCCTCAACTGGTTCAATATATTCATGATTGCTTTTTTGTGAGGCTCATTCAATAAATAATATTTCTGTGCATTAGTGAGTTGGAAATTGTTGTTGGTAATAGCAATTGTCAGATGCTGCATCTGTTCCAGTGGCATCCCTCTTCCACTATTTTAACTGGTGGTTCCTTCACCTAAAATAAACTGATTTGTGTATTAAGGCAGGAGACAGAGGAATATTTGACCACTAATATTGCTAATCTGGGCTGATATTGGTAATGAAAGGTGCGGTGGTTCTAATATTTTAGACATATCATTAATATTCAAAAAGACTCTCATTATGTGTAAAAGTCACCCCAAATGTGTGGTTTTTTTTAGAAAAGAAACATTGCACAGTAAAGTGATAGTCTGAGGATTATGTAACAAAGTCTTTTGCATTCACATCAGTCTTTAGCTCTACTTCCAGAGAAACAAATGATCACATTTCAAGTAATAAGAGGAATGATTTATCTTAATTATTACAATGGCTCAATAAAATAATTGGTGTACGTTCATTTCTTTGGAATTTCTTCCCACAATGCGAGGTAAAGACACCTTCAATTTTAAATTAGGTTTGGAATGTGTAACCTCTTCAGTGAAGACATGTGTCAAACAGTTCTTCATAATTCATAATTCTTTATTGGAGACACTTTGTTGAACCCATGTGTGACATACAGGATCAAGGTGCAATATTAATCTGTGGTAAAACGGGCAATTAATAAGAGAATCAAGAGTTGTGGGACAAGGCAGGAAAATGGAGTTGAGGGTTATCCTACCAGATCAGCCATGTACTCATTGAATGGTGGAGCAGACTCGATGGGCCGAATGGCTTGCTTCTGCTCCAACGTCTTATGATCTTATAAAGAAAGGCCTCTGGCCGACATTGACCCAACATTGAGTACCCTTGAAGGGGAGTCAGTTAAAGCATGACATATGCCTCTTTGCCAAAACCCCTCATATATGGACCTGGATTGAGCAACTTCTGATGAGCAAGACTGATATGTGATAGTTGCGGACTTCATCAGGATAACTAACATAAAGCACGGTGTTCTGTGTAGATACTTATAGACTAAAAGTTGATATGTACTTTATAGTTGCCAGTGTTAAGGAATTTTAAAGCATACAAGGGAGAAAGTGAAACACTGGTAATTCCTAGAGAGATACCCCTTTACAAGATATAAAATGGCAGTTTGGTTAAGTTTTAAAATGGCAATTTGAATAAGTACAAGACTCCTTTAAAAATCAGAAGAGGGGATATCTGTCTGACTTGACATTGGAATTTTGCCACCAATGTGGGAGATTGAACTGAGTAATCTGAAACATTTGAAAGTAATCAAAATTTAGCAACAAAGTGAAGACAAGAATGAACATTGAAATTAACATACAACATCAGTGAACTCTGGCTTTGAAATCTCATTGTATGGATGTTAATGTATGACTGTTTAATTAGTACATATTGCATTTCTCACATTTTAGCTGAGGTATTACTTTTATTGTAAAATAAATTAACAAAGTAATCTCATATGAATGCATTAAGCATTTACAAGTCTTAAATTTAAACTTTTCCTGGGCATTTAATACTATATTTCATAATATAGTGTTGAAATATTTAATATATCTGGAGCGTGAAGGTTAATAATTGATACAATGGGTTTTGTTTTGAAAATACTGCCTGGGTAATACAGAATTCTGGTAAATTGTGTTTTAGCTGAATCCACTGTCATCAGAATGACCATCAGCCTGTGTACATATCATGCACCTTCATGCAAACTATATGTAAATTTTGTACCTGCGTAAATTGTTTAAATAGTGTGCACCTGAGAGTTCCGTCTCTCTTCCTGTTGGAACCTCCTTTTCCAGCCATACCAAGTAACGTATGACAGCAACTGCATCACGCACCTGACAAAACAGCAGTTGTAAAAGCAAATACTGTGTTCAACCCACATATCACCGACCCACCAATGTCCTCGACATGCACATTATCATCATCACCACAGATCATTCTCCCATAACCAGTAATGTAATCACTATTACCAATCTCAGCTTAGGGTGTGAATATTTGGCATTTTCAATGCTTTAAATGCTTCCTCCTGCCTTTCAACTTACTGCCTGTTAGTTTAACAGTAATTTAACAATGTTGTTAAGCATTAAAAGGTGCATATGGGAATTTTCATGTGAATGGATTAATGAAATAATTTAAAAATAGTACTAAGAATGATTTTATATTGTTCTTTTTTTGGATAGTGAGGGTGCAGGAAGGTGCATTTCACATCAATCACTGGGGTTTTTCTTGATAATACTTCTTATGCAATGACTGGGTGTACCGCCTATAGAGGTGTGCATGTCATTTAGTAGCAGAAACCTTGGTGCAGTCATTTGCACTGTTTGTACAAATCTTTCTCCTGGCAGGATATCAGTTTTATATATCACCATTATATAAATTAACTAGCCTGTTGGTTTGTCATAAAGCCACAAGGGGACTAACAACTTGTTCAGGTTATTGTTTTGTGCAGGCATTTCGTGCAGCCCCATTTGAGCACATACTCTAGACTGATACTTCAGTGTATTACTGATGGAGTGCTGCATTGCCCAAGATAGAGCATTGAAAGTAAACAATCCCATATCACCTTTATACATAAAAGATGTAAAGTACTTTGGGACATTAACTCATGCAAGGTAATTTGCTAATACAACTTATTTAACATGTAACTATGTTTTAAAATCTGTCTCCTTTATTACAAAATGGGCCTTTTTAGCTCTGCTAACAATGAGGAATCAATTTGCACTGGTCATCAATCAGTATAACAAACGTATCACATTAAACGCCATCATTTACCATTTCCAGTCACAACATCTTGGATTTCTGCCTGTCCCTTTCATAGGTGCTGTTTGTATACTCACGTGTGCTGCTTTCAGTCCTTTCTGTTCTGTGCTGTCCTTAATAGATTTGGTGACTTGTACTGGGGAGTATCTTTCAATAAGCAATTTTGACTGAAGAAAATGGAAAAATAAATCAATACTTGAGCTTGAGACCTACCCAGACACATGTTCATAATTCTTTTACAAGAAACTAATTTCCTCAACGTTTTGTCCTACTTCCATATGGCTGTTAGACTCTGTCTGAACTCAAACGTTGATAATAATCTTTATTAGTGTCATAAGCTGGCTTATATTAACACTGCAATAAAGTTACTGTGAAAATGCCCTAGTCGCCACATTCCAGCGCTTGTTCAGGTACACAGAGGGAGAATTCAGAATGTCCAATTCCCTTAACAAGCACAAGTCTATTTGTAATTTGTGGGACCAAATCGGAGCACCGAAGAAAGCCACGCAGACACGGGGAGAACGTGCAGACTCCGCACTTATGTGATCTTATTTCAAAACTCTGTAGGTTAGAACAATTATTACATTACAATCCAATATTTTTTGCCCTTGCAGAGTTTAACCTCTGACCTGACAAAGAAATGGAACAACAATGAACATATTTCTTGTTCTTGGTACTAACCTGCAGCTGCGAGCATTGCACAATAAATAATGGTACTTGATTTGTGTCTGTCAGTTTGTACTAACTGCACAGTGGTCTGACAGTCTGGTATGTGTGAACAGTAAGATGTTTTCTATGCTTGTTCTCCAAATCCTGCGAAAGTCGAGTGTACTAGGCTTTTATCGTAAAATGAGGTTGTGTATATATTATACTTTCCGACCAGAATATTATCCATCAAGCACTTTCACTTGTGTTGATAAGTAGACATATCACAGCTTCACTATATCAAGATAATGTGATGTCATGACCTAGAATCATAGAAGTTTACAGCATGGAAACAGGCCCTTCGGCCCAACCAGTCCATGCCGCCCAGTTTTTACCATTAAGCTAGTCCCAGTTGCCCGCACTTGGCCCATAACCCTCTATACCCATCTTACCCATGTAACTATCATTGGTGATTCAACATTGTTCGATATATCTTACAACTGGAATTTCCTACTTTCGTGTTCCAAGTGCACACTGACAATACATTCCAGGAAATATCATATCCACGGCCTTATGGTAATGTTAGGAGGCTGCAGGGGTGACTTTGGGTAGCCTGACCCCATCAGAAGCATCGCCCACCCCCAAGGTCATCCTTGCCCTTTGCCCTCCCCTCCCCTCCTCCTCTTAGCTGACCAGAAATCTCTCCAGCTCTTACCACCTGCCATTGGTGTATGCTGGAAGCATTTAGGGGTTGATGGTCACATTGTTTGGACACATTGTGAATGAACCTTTCTTGGCCATCAAGTCCTGGAGTGGGACTTGAACCCAGAGTTTTGGGCCAGAGACAGGGGTGCTTCCCACTGCACTCACAATCCTGAAGTTGGGGGCACAATTTCAAAATAAGGGTTTTCCATTTAAGACAGAGGAGCAGTTTCTTCTGGGGCAGACATATTGGAGATTGGGTCACTGAATATGTGCAAAGCTGAGTTAACAGGCCGTTGACTGACAAGGGGTCAAGGATTATGGGGGGGACAGATAGGAAAGATATGGGAACCATTCTATCGGACATCGCCAAAGTTGAAAAGTGTAGTGGAGACAGATCCCGCCGTAACGATTGCAGAAGAATATTTTTTCTCAATTTTCTTATTTTAACCCAAGATTGGGTGCAGGAAACTGATCAGAGGGTCTTGATTTTTTTTTAACTGAGGAGGCAAGAATTAGAAAGATTGTGTTACCTCAGGAATGACTCCATAGACACCACGGGTTGTGTATTCCTGACCGATCCAGATTTTGACATTCCCTTTGGCGTATTCCTGCAGATTTTTCCGGATATCCTTGTAGGCCTTCAGTTGAACACACTCAGACGTGTTGCAACCTGTGTTCAAATTTGCCTTAATGTCTGCAGGCAGTCGTGATTCATTCACAAACAACCTGGTCATTAATGTGTACATATGGACAGGATACACCATTCATTATTGTTCACCAGTCAGAATTTCAATATGCATGTAGTTTACAATACCTTGGGCGGGTTCTCCGGCCTCCGGCGCTGAAATCGTGTTCGGCGATTGGCTGGAGAATCCCCGTTGGCGCTGATATCAGGGGTGGCGGTGCTGCTTTTGCGATGCTCCGCCCCCTCCAAAACACCATGCTCTGAGTTCACCGCAAACCGTTGGACGGCTCCTGGCCGTTACCTGAGGCCCTCCCCCGACGCTCCGCCTCCGATGGGCCGTGTTCCCGACGACGTCGGTAACGTGTGGTGTTTTTCTGGGGGATCTCGGCATGACAGCTGCGGCCCAAGTCCAGCGCCGCCAAAGTCGGTGGGGGAGCTGAGCCGCGGGCAGGCGGGGGCTTTGGCGGGGGCTGGGGGCACTGGTGGGGGTTGGTCCGGGGCTGGCGAGCCTAGCCAAAGTGGGTCACTATTTGGCAAGCCGGCGCCATGTTGCATGGCAAGGCTGCTGCAGGCCGCACTCATGTGCATGCACGGTTGCGGACTCGGCAATTCTCCGGCCGTATCCGCAGCTAGAGCCAGGGGCTTTACGCTGCGTGCCTGCTAGCCCCCCTCCAGACGGAGGATTGGTGGCCATTTTGCACCATTTTTTCGGTCGTAAAATGCCACCATTCCTACGCCGGCGTCAGCACTTAGTCTCAGAATCGGAGAATCCAGCCCTTTGTATTTTTTTGTTTTATCGATAACTAAATTATGATACTTGGGTTTAACATTTAAATATCATGTACCGTATATATATATGGACCAGAATTATCCGGCCGTTGGGATTCTCTTTTCCCGCTGGCAGTGGGACATTCACAGAGATAATGTTACAGTTTAGAAACAGGAAACATTTACTCTTCTGAATATTCAAAGCAGCAATTAGTTTATTTTGCTGCCTTGTCTGTACCGAGAGGGTCAACAGCAAGCACAGTTGCTTCACAGCGGTAGGGACCCAGATTCGATTCCCAGCTTGGGTCACTGTCTGTGCAGAGTCTGCACGTTCTCCCCGTGTCTGCGTGGGTTTCCTCCGGGTGCTCCAGTTTCCTCCCACAAGTCCCGCAAGCCGTGCTCTTAGGTGATTTGGACATTCTGAATTCTCCCTCAGTGTACCCGAACAGGCGCCGGAATGTGGCGACTAGGGGCTTTTCACAGCAACTTCATTGCAGCATTAATGTAAACCTGCTTGTGACACTAATAACGAGTATTATTATTATAACAGTCATGATGCAGGCTCCTCAGGAAGAGGGTGATTGAAGCTGACCTAATGCTTTCTGCATTAACTGTGCGTGGATGAACAATAAGGTGTCACATGCCTCAGCTAAGCAGGAATGGGTGAGCCAGACAGGTATGCTTCGACAGTCTGTGCTCAAAATCTGAATTTGAAACAGAGGTGAGGACAGGTTCACAAAAATATCCAGAAAGAGACAAAAATAGGAATATTTCAATTGTCAATTATTGCAACTTTTTCTTCTAAGTAAGCAAGCCAATTTCCTTAATTTCCAGACTATTAATAGTTAAATGTATCTACAATACAGTGCTATTTGGATAGGGAGCAACTGCAGAACAATCTCACAATCATTATGATTTGTGGCAGGGAGTCATAAGAACATAAGAACTAGGAGCAGGAGTAGGCCATCTGGCCCGTCATTCAATGAGATCATGGCTGATTTTTTGTGGACTCAGCTCCACTTTCCGGCCCGAACACCATAACCCTTAATCCCTTTATTCTTCTAAAAACTATCTATCTTTATCTTAAAAACATTAAATGAAGGAGCCTCAACTGCTTCACTGGACAAGGAATTCCATAGATTCACAACCCTTTGGGTGAAGAAGTTCCTCCGAAGCTCAGTCCTAAATCTACTTCCCCTTATTTTGAGGCTATGCTCCCTAGTTCTGCTTTCACCCGCCAGTGGAAACAACCTGCCCGAATCTATCCTATCTATTCCCTTCATAATTTTATATGTTTCTATAAGATCCTCCCGTATCCTTCTAAATTCCCATGAGTACAGTCCCAGTCTACTCAACCTTTCCTCGTAATCCAACCCCTTCAGCTCTGGGATTAACCTAGCGAATTTCCTCTGCACACCCTCCAGTGCCAGTACGTCCTTTCTCAGGTAAGAAGACCAAAACTGAACACAATACTCCAGGTGTGGCCTCACTAACACCTTATACAATTGCAGCATATCCTTCCTAGTCTTAAACTCCATCCATCTAGCAATGAAGGACAAAACTCAATTTGCCTTCTTAATCACCTGTTGCACCTATAAAGCAACTTTGTGCGACTCATGCACTAGCACACCCAGGTCTCTCTGCACAGCAGCATGTTTTAATATTTTATCATTTAAATAATAATCCCTTTTGCTGTTATTCCTACCAAAATGGATAACCTCACATTTGTCAACATTGTATTCCATCTGCCAGCCCCCAGCCCATTCACTTAACCTATCCAAATCCCTCTGCAGACTTCTGGTATCCTCTGCACTTTTTGCTTTACCACTCATCTTAGTGTCGTCTGCAAACTTGGACACATTGCACTTGGTCCCCAACTCCAAATCATCTATGTAAATTGTGAACAATTGTGGGCCCAACACTGATCCCTGAGGGACACTGAATCCGTGGGTATCCATTTACAGAAGACTGTTGCTGCGGGAATATATATTTTGTTTGCGAACGCAGCAGTTATTTTAGGCTCGGCTTATTTGGGAAAGACCATATGAACTGCTATCAGGCAGATCACAAGGATGATCCAACAGGATCAGGGAATATATCAGGAGGAGGGTTAATAATAATGATAATAATCTTTATTGTCAAAAGTAAGCTTACATTAACACCGCAATGAAGTTACTGTGAAAATCCCCGGGTTGCCACACTCCGGCGCCTGTTCGGGTACACAGAGGGAGAATTTAGAATGTCCAAAGTGATGATTTTCCTCTCAATATCTGTGCGTTAACCAGCTTCAACCTTGCCCTCAAATGATTGATGAAGGGATACACTATGGATAAGCATTGGCAGCCACTACATTTCTAAATGATGTCCCGATCTCTGGAACCCCCACCTCAGCCTCTGGACCGCCCCAATATCCCAACACACCAATAAGCCCCCTGCATTGAGCAACTCATCGAGCCTCCTGCACCCCACCACATAAGGGCAGGGCACCCCCCGAGCCTGATCGCAGGCACAGGCAAGATGCCACCTAGGTAACTTTGCACTGCCAGCCTGGCACCCTGGCAGTGCCCCTGCCAGCCTGGCAGCACCACCTGTGCCATCGGGGGTTCCAGGGTACCATCCTGCCCAGAGCCTGACCAGCAGGGGCCTCTGATAGCCTGGGAGGCCTCCCACAAGTGCTGGTATTCCTGGTTCACATTTGTGGAAACCAGTGCTAATCGACGCCCGCTTGGGGTCTCCGAGGTGAAACCATTAGGTCCCGGGCGCTGGGTAGATCCAGCATAGACATATTCAAGTAAGATTAATTGCTCACTTGAATATGAAAATCCGGATCCTGATGTCAATGGGTGGGATCTAGATCGTGATGCCTCATGAGATCTCGTTTTATCTCGCGAGGCGTGACGAGGCCGGTAAATCTTGCAAGAGGCCTCACAAGAGATGCCTCATTGCGTCCCGGGCACGGCGAGGCCAATAGATTGGGCCCATTGTTCCTGTTGTTGCAGAGATATCCCATTAATCCTGCAATTGGGGTTTCAAAGCCACAAGAATTCCAGCGCAATTTCACAACCTAATTTCATCAAATCCATAGAATTCCTACAGTGCAGAAGGAGGCCATTCTGCCCATCGGGGTCTGCACTAACCCTCCAAAAGAGCACTTCACTTAGGCCCAGTCCCCTTCTCTATCCTTGATCATGGCCAATCTACCTAAGTTACACATCGTTCAACCATGGGAGGAAACCGAAGCTCACGGAGGAAACCCACGCAGACACGGGGAGAAAGTGCAAACTCCACACAGGTAGTCACCCAAAACTGGAATCAAACCTGGGTCTCTGGTGCTGTGAGGCAGCAGTGCTAACTATTGAACCACTGCAATGAAAGATGGTTGTTCCACTCAGGAGGGTATTAGTCACAAATACACACCATGAGTGAGGAATGGAAAGTGTGAACATAGAACTAGTATCAAAGGAATGAACATAACTATCAATCCTTTTCTTGTCTAAGTTTGATGGAGTTTGTTGATTAGGATTGTGTGCAATAGGAAGAGTTTGTATTTATAAAGCACCTTTCATATCTTCAGGATATTCCAAAGCTTTTCATAGCTAATTATCACTTGAAGTGCAGTAATAAGCAGGAAATCATGGCATCTAATTTACACAGAGCAAGATCTCATAAACAACAATGAGGTAAATGGCCAGTTAATTTTTTTTGAGAGAAGGGTGGACATAGATTCAGCATTCTAATTTAAATTCAGCAGTAACTTGGGTGGTGCATGGGCCTAATTGTACTTGTATTCTGCTGCTATGTAGGGGTTTCAATCTGAGATTATTAGCCTGGATCTCCATGGCTCAATTCATAAATCTCCTTTAATCATCGAACAATGCACGGCATCATGGTTTTAGATGTATTTGTAATGTCATGGGGCTTGCAGGATAATGGACACTACCTTGAAGAATCACATTCCTGCGGTCACAAACTACCTGAATATTCGAACTGTGGCACCCCTTTCTATGAATGTATTTATTCGAGCTAACAGATGGTCATATAGGTTCTATTTATAGCACCCTGAACTCTCGGGAAGCCTTCCACGTGGTCAGAGTTCTGTACTTTCTCCAGTTGGTGTATCCTTTCCACTTAGAACGGGCTAAGGGTGTCTGCTTTGGCAATCATGTCATCAGTCATTTGCTTTATGCGAGTATGAGCTGCCGACTGGTTTATCTGCCAGGTGCCACCTTTAGTTGGGAGGAAGGGTCCTGCTGTATAAAATGTGAACACTTTTGCAACCTTCACAACTATGGGAAGAGCTGTGTCAATTATTGAGGCTGTCTGTGTTAATCACGTTGCAGCAGATGGCATTGTTTCAGAAAGGTAGATTAAGGTACCAATGAGACTATCATATGTGCTTCCATGTACCCATTCAGCTGGCAGTAGTTATGTGATTGGGCTAAATGGATAGAAATTGTTGACTGTGATAAAGACACTACATCTGTGTTAACTGGAACATACTTCTTCAAGTAATGTGAAAATGATCAAAATCCAACATGAGTAAAATAGCAGTTTATATTAAATACTAAAGCAATGTTTATCCTGATTATCTTTGAAGTGCAAATTTCGTAGAGTAAGAATATTGTCCATTTTGTTCGAACTTCTATTCCCCTTCCACTTTTCTCCTGAAAATACTGAGACTCACTGAGGTACAGTTCCAGGGATGCTAAGCAGCTTGTTGCCTAAGTGATTATCCTTCACGTGTCAGTTTAGTGATTGTTGCCAGACTATTTTTCCATAGGTGGCTCTACAGTTGAGCTTGCTGCTGACCTCACTCAGTGTCAATATGCACACACACACACTTTCTAGCAGCAGCAGGAACAGAACACCTAGCTGATTTCCCCTTATCGTACCCTAGCTGAGGATGAGATCAGTTCTGTACCTGGGTACGGTAGAGTCGCCATAGTCCCAGGTGACCGTAGGCTGCTTTCCCCTTTGAGGACTGGAGATCAGTTCTGTACCTGGGTACGGTAGAGTCGCCATAGTCCCAGGTGACCGTAGGCTGCTTTCCCCTTTAAGGACTGGAGATCAGTTCTGTACCTGGGTACGGTAGAGTCGCCATAGTCCCAGGTGACCGTAGGCTGCTTTCCCCTTTGAGGACTGCCTTATCAAATTGTGGTGCCACCTTCAATGATTTGTGAATATGTACCCTGAGGTTTCCCTGATCTTTCACCACCCTCGGTAATACTATTTAGATTGCACTGCCTTTCCAAGCAGTTTCTTCTAAAGTTAAACACTTCACACTTACCTGTAATAAACTTCATTGACTGTTCATTTGCCCAATTCATCACTCTATATATTCCCTTGAAGTCTGCTACTAGTATGTTCATTATTTACTACATTGTCAAGTTTTGTATCAGATACAAACTTCTAAATTGTACTCCCTATACCCAAGCCCAGGTCATGTACATAATGAGGAAAGTAATGGTTCTAATAATGCCCTCTGGGGATCCCACTGCATACTTCTCTCCAGTCAAACTGCTCACCACTACTTTCTGCCTCCTACCCTTTAGCCAGTTTTGTACCCAAGTTATCAAGTGTCTCTACTGTATGGATAACTGATCCTCATCAAATGCCTTTGAAAATCTATACATGCAACATCTTCAGCATTCTTCCATCAACCATCATTATTTCATCAAAGAACTCAGTCAGGTTAGTCAGATATGATTTGCCTTAACAAATACACTTTGGCTGTCCTGCACTAACTCATTTGAGTAATCTTTATTAGTGTCACAAGTCGGCTTACATTAACACTGTAATGAAGTTACTGTGAAAAGCCCCGAGACACCACACTATGGCGACTGTTCAGGTACACCGAGGGAGAATTCAGAATGTCCAATTCATCTAACAAGCACGCCTTTTGGGGCTTGTGGGAGGAAACTGGAGCACCCAGAGGAAATCCACGTAGACACGGGGGGAACGTGCAGACCGCACAGGCAATGACCCAAGCCGGATTCGAACTTGGGACCCTGGCGCTGTGAAGCAACAGTGCTAATCACTGTGCTATCGTGTCACCAAGCTTTTCCAAAAGAAAATTCATTTCACCCTTGACAATTAACTCCAGAGGTTTCCCCAATTTTTAATTGATCGATAATCCAGGAAAACATACTTCAATTTGGGCTTCACTGAGTTTCCAAAGATAGTTACTGCTTTTTGTTTTTTTTAGTACAAGTTGAAACGAATTAAATTGTGGGATAAACAAACCTGATGAAGTCTGCAGTCAACAGCGTGTAAGATTGAAAAAAAGGATTGTATGGAATGTCGTTCCCTCGAAGGTTGAACAGCCCTAGATGAAAATTTACAGGAAAGTTTATTTTAGTAAGAAGTAATATTTGCAGAATTGCTAAAACTGGTGCATTATTTTTTTCATTTGGAACAGATCGATTTCTGTCAGTAACACTCCCACCTTCAGGGGATTTGAATGAGCTGAGGGAGGAGACCAAATATTTTACAGCTGTTGCAGGCACTTACAAACTAGTAACTGTTTTTGTGCAATTTCCTCTTTGTTAGTTGAGGGGTAAACCATGTTTGACGTTCATTTGTGTGGTGTGGTCATATAAGAAATCCAAATACTGGAAGTTAATGGTTGGTTTTTACTTCAACAGCCAGAAATGCTCATTAACTGTGAAAAATATAGATGTGAGAGAACTCACACCTGGACTGTGTGTGATTGAAGATGAGAATTTGAGAGACAAATAGGCCATGAAATTCAGTTCATTAGTGCTTGTTTTTGGTGTTGCAAGTGCCGATTTGCCTCTAGAATAGTGTCCATGGGATGCACAGGCATTAATGTTGCAAAGGATACCATTTTGATGAGCACAAATACACAGAACATCCACTGGAGAAAAACACAGCACAGTAACCATATTGTGACATTCATCTGCGTGCAATTTAACACCGCCAAACACACTCTATTAACCTCGCACAGTTGGAAGAAACACCATTCATCAGCATTGCTTAAAGGGACCATTGACTACTTTCAGGTTGTTGATTGATTTCTTCCAGCTGTTCTTGCGATTATGAAACTGTTTAGTGGTTTCTGAGGTGTTTAAAGTTGCTAAGGTTTACAGGAAGTATTGTAAGATGTGCTGAAGAGCTTTGTTCTGACTTAAAGGATTCTGCACAAACCACTTGCCCCATAAACAGCATGGTGTGTAGTAGTATGCGGCCCCTTGGACGACTGAATGAGCAGGACACAGAGAAGGACAAGATGCTGGAAAAGGGAGAAGGAAGAGGGGGAAGAGAGCTTGCAGCAGGACACTAAAATCAATCAGGCTATTTGGGGAGAATCCCTCGACCTCAAACTCAATGAGAAAAAGGAAATTAGGGGCGAGATTCTCTGACCCCCCGCCGGGTGGGAATCGCGCCGCGCCGGTTGGCGGGCCCCCCCCTGCGATTCTCTGGCCCAGATGGGCCGAAGTCCCGCCGCTAAAATGCCTGTCCCGCCGGCGTAGATTAAACCACCTACCTTACTGGCGGGACAAGGGGGCGCGGGCGGGCCCCGGGGGGTGCCCCCACGGTGGCCTGGCCCGCGATTGGGGTCCACCGATCCGCGGGCGGGCCTGTGCCGTGGGGGCGCTCTTCCCCTTCTGCCTTTGCCACGGTCTCCACCATGGTGGAGGCAGAAGAGACTCCCTCCAATGCGCATGCGCGGGAATGCCGTCAGCGGCCGCTAACGCTCCCGCGCATGCGCCGCCCGGAGATGTCATTTCCGCGCCAGCTGGCGGGGCACCAAAGGCCTTTTCCGCCAGCTGGCGGGGCGGAAATTCGTCCAGCGCGGGCCTAGCCCCTCAAGGTTAGGGCTCGGCCCCCAAAGATTCCGCACCTTTGGGGCGGCGCGATGCCCGACTGATTTGCGCCGTTTTGGGAGCCAGTCGGTGGACATCGCGCCGTTTCCAGAGAATTTCGTCCCTGATATTTGTATTTCGCGAAAGTGTCCTCATTTAAATCTGCCACCTGCTGCAGTCAGAACTACAGCCTCGGAGCAGGGCAAGATTGACATTACCAAGCACATAAAGTGACAACTTTAGCTGTGCTTCCCATTGGTAAGTATCTAAATCTAGTTTGGTCATTGGTATTAGAAACTTCAATTATTTATGACCGTGTATTCAAATAATTTTTAGCATATTTTCTTTGGCTCTCAATATTTTGACTTTGTCATTTTCTGTGAAAACAGTAGGGAAAAGAATCCAAGGCCAGAAGAAGCCCAAACAGGGTAAAGTTATTAATCTTTACTTTTTTTTTCATAGAATTTACATTGCAGAAGGAGGCCATTCAGCCCATCGAGTCTGCACCGGCTCTTGGAAAGAGCACCCTACCCAAGGTCATCACCTCTGCCCTATCCCCATAACCCAGTAACCCCACCCAACACTAAGGGCAATTTTGGCCACTAAGGGCAATTTATCATGGCCAATCCACCTAACCCGCACATCTTTGGACTGTGGGAGGAAACCGGAGCACCCGGAGGAAACCCACGCACACACGGGGAGGATGTGCAGACTCCGCACAGACAGTGACCCAAGCCGGAATCGAACCTGGGACCCTGGAGCTGTGAAGCAATTGTGCTATCCACAAGGCTACCGTGCTTTCCAGGCAGGAACGTGCTAACTGATCACCATCATTGACTTCAGCATTAGGTTCTGTCCAAGAGCAAATATTGTACCTCTCAATGTAAAGGAATTACAATATTAGTATCAAGGGCTACCAGGTGAGTTACAGTGAAGGCTCACGATGCACAATTAACCCTCATCATTTGTCCCAATGCAGGTAGACGCAAACCCCATCTTGACTGCTACTTTAATTGACAGTGCAGCCTAGCATGAAGCATGCTGCTGAGTGGGGGCCTCAAGTCCTTGAGACTAGTACCATTTATAGCATTACTCAAATTTATCTTGCGACTCTTAAAGGTCTTTTGGCTGAGGAAGATGCTAGAAGTGGTTACATATGATCGTGCGGACAAGTCGAAGAACGTATTGGGAGCAGGAGTAGACCCCGGAAGTCTGCACCACCATTTGCTAAGATCATGGCTGATCTGAATCTAGAGGTCTCAACTCTATTTGCCTACCCTCTGTGACTCCCTTGCCAATTAAGAATCTATCTCACCCTGCCTTAAAAATATTCAATGATCCTATCTCCTCCACTCTCTGGGGAAGGGAGTTTCACAGATTCACAACCTTCTGAGAGAAAAAAAACTCTCCTCATCTTAAATGGGAGACCCCGGGTGAAATTCTTCGTTTGGGAGAACAAGGACTGGATTTTCCATTCAACAACGGCGGAATCGCAAATCACGACCGGGCGGAGAATGGGGCGTCAGACGAAAATCGAGGTTGGCGCCGGGTTCCCACTGGAGTGCCATGTTCTGGTGCCCCGATGATGGTGTGAATGCTTTCCATTCTTCGTGCCGGCATGGGCATGCAAAACGCAGAGTAGCATTCATTAACATATCATTAATGGGTCCGACCGAGTAGTCTCCAGCCACCCCCGATTCTCCGCCTCCACCAGGTGGAAGTGCCGCTGGTGCATTTCACTTGTGGTATTTAAAAATGGAGACTGGGCGCCGTGGCTGCTGAGGGAGAGAGAGGAGGTAAGAAAAGATTCCAAAGGCACAAGAGTATGCTGACAACTGTGCCGCTGGCTGGGGGTATCTGCCAGGGCCGCTGGCTGGGGGCATCTGCCAGGGCCAAGGGGAATAGCGGGGGATGACTTGTGCGCCAGGGCTGATCCACACAGGACAACCGAATCACCACTAAGCTGCCTGGCCACCGGGAGACCAGCCGTCCCATCATCATATATCCCTGGAGGCGGCCCTCTGGAGCGACCGGGCTGGGATGAGTCCGGAAGTCTTTCGGGTGTCACAGGTGGCATGGTGCCATCTTGTTCTGCCCGCTGACCATTGGATACGCCAGAAATGGGTGGGGGGTGGTGGTTTCAGAGGCAATGTGTGCTATCCAGGCCAATACCGAACGGGCGGCGGTCATGGTGGATTGCAGAGGCACTGTGGTGTTCCAACACCTCCACTATGGGAGTGGGCCCCATCACCTCCTCCTCCCCAGGGTGTCCAATTGCCCCCGGGTTACTCCTTGTGACCGGGGTGTGACCGGTGTGATCACTGGGAGCTCTGCTCTAACCTGGCGCTGCCAGTCCAGGAAGCCCACTCTCGTCTCGACCAGGGTCTATGTTTGCAGCCATGGAGCACAGAAACTGTGCCACATCCCTCTGCGACTGTATCTTGTCACTCTGAGATTGTGCCACATCCCTGTGCGACCGTGCCATGTCACTCAGTGACCGTGCCAGGTCCCTCTGGCCCAGGTCAGCCAGCACCAGGCAAATGCTCCCAACGCCCGCACCCACGGCCTTTTGTGCCTGGGCCGTGCACTGGAGGGCCGCAGCAATATTCATGTGGCCCTGGTACGTGGCTGCCTGTGACATGGCTTCCCAGACCTGAGCCTCAGCCACCGCCCACACAATATGCCCCAGGCCTTGTCATCCTGATCCTGGCCTTGACCCTCGCACCCAAGGCTTCCACCGCGGTTGCCACCCGTTCGGTGTTGGCCTGGGTAGCACTCATTGTCGGCACTGCTTCCTGCTCCAGCAAGCGGTTGGACTGCTCCAACTGCACCTGCAGGCAATGGATGGTTACTGACACCCTCTCCAGTAGACCCTGGCTCTGCGACTGCATCACGACAAGGCTCCATATCCCTGTGCCTGGACCGAATAGGAAACCGGACCAGTTACCCGGAGCACCGCTGCCTGGGATCCATGTGGCACCGGCGTCTCCCGGCTTGAAGTCACGCAGCTGTGTGCGCCGACCAGTGTCCGTCACAGAGCAGTCCTGTCGCTGGCGGATCTGAGCACCTATGTCCGGAATTAAGAGGCTAAGGTGAGTCCTGAGCCACTTCCCATCAGTAACTCTGCCGGTGCCCCTCCTGTGGTGGCATGAGGGGTTACCTGGTAACTGAAAAGGAAGCGGGTCAGTCGCGTCTCCCAAGATCCGGTGGTCGGTTCTTCATGGCCCTTTTGATGGTATGAACTGCCCGTTCGGCAAACCCGTTTGAGGCCGGGTGATATGGGGCAGTCCACATGTGTCGAATTCTGATTGAGGCCACAAACCTCTGCTCTTTGTGGTTTTTATAAGTGACTTGGATGAGGAAGTGGAAGGGTGGGTCAGTAAGTTTGCCGATGACACAAAGGTTGGGGGAGTTGGAGATAGTGTTGAGGGCTGTTGCAGGTTATAACAGGACATTGACAGGATGCAGAGCTGGGCTGAGAAGTGGCAGATGGAGTTCAATCTCGATAAATGTGAAGTGATTCATTTTGGAAAGTAAAATTTGAATGCTGAATACAGGGTTAAAGGCAGGGGGCGTCATTCTCCGACCCCCCGCCGGGTCGGAGAATGGCCGTAGGCCGCCGTGAATTCCGCCCCGCCCCCGCCGAAGTCTCCGGTACCGGAGATTGGGCAGGGGCGGGAATCGGGCCGCGCCGGTTGGCGGGACCCCCCGCTGGATTCTCCGGCCCGGATGGGCCGAAGTCCCGCCCAGAAAATGGCTGTCCCGCCGGCGTAAATCAAACCTGGTATTTACCGGCGGGACCAGGCGGCGTGGGCGGGCTCCGGGGTCCTGGGGGGGGGGCGCGGGGCGATCTGACCCCGGGGGGTGCCCCCACGGTGGCCTGGCTCGCGATCGGGGCCCACCGATCCGCGGGCGGGCCTGTGCCATGGGGGCACTCTTTCCCTTCCGCCTCCGCTACGGCCTCCACCATGGCGGAGACGGAAGAGACTCTCCCCACTGCGCATGCGTGGGAAACTGACAGCGGCCGCTGACGCTCCCGCGCTGGGAAACTGACAGCGGCCGCTGACGCTCCCGCGCATGTGCCGCATTTCCGCGCCAGCTGGCGGGGCAACAAACGCCATTTCCGCCAGCTGGCAGGGCGGAAATCCCTCCGGCGTCGGCCTAGCCCCTCAATGTTGGGGCTAGGCCGCCAAAGATGCGGAGCATTCCGCACCTTTGGGCCGGCGCGATGCCCGTCTGATTGGCGCCGTGTTTGGCGCCAGTCGGCGGACATCGCGCCGTTGGGGGAGAATTTTGCCCAGGATTCGTGGAAGTGTGGAGGAATGTTGGTGTCCACATACATAGATCCCTCAAAGTTGCCACCCAGGTTGATAGGGTTGTTAAGAAGGCATAGGGTGTGTTGGCTTTCATTACAGGAGGATTGAGTTTAAGAGCCGTGAGGTTTTGCTACAGCTTTATAAAACCCTATTAGACCACACTTGGAATATTGTGTCCAGTTCTGGTCACCTCATTATAGGAAGGATGTGGATGCTTTGGAGAGGGTGCAGAGGAGATTTATCAGGATGCTGCCTGGAATGGAGGGCATGTCTTATGAAGAAAGATTGAAGGAGCGAGGGCTTTTCTCACTGGCGTGAAGAAGGAAGAGAGGTGACTTGCTAGACGTGTACAAGGTGATGAGAGGCATGGATAGAGTGGATAGCCAGAGACTTTTCTCCAGGGTGGAAATGGCTGTCACGTGGGAACATAGTTTTAAGGTGATTGGAAGACACAGAGAGTGGTGGGTGCGTGGAATGCACTGCCAGCAGAGGTGGTGGAGTCAGAGTCATTAGGGACATTTAAGCGACTTTGGACAGGCACATGGACAGCAGTAAATTGAAAGGATGTAGGTTAGGTTGACCTTAGATTAGAATAAATGGTCGGCACAACATCGTGGACCGAAGGGCCTGTACTGTGCTGTACTGTTCTATGTTCAATGTTCTAAACGACTCAAACTCCCTGCTGGTGAATGACGCAGCACTGTAATCAGACACCAACACTTTGGGTATTCCACGGTTACTGAATGTTTGCAGCAGTCTGTCCGCTGTCACCTTGGTGGTCACGGTCTGCACCCTGTGGACCTCAAGCCACTTTGAGTGGGTGTCCACCAGGACGAGAAACGTTGCCCTTGAAATGGGCCGGCGAAGTCTATGTGGACGTGGGACTAAGGTTTTCCAGGTACTCCAAAGGGTGCATCAGAGCAGCAGATGGAGGCTTCTGGTTTCTCTGGCAAGGGCCGCAGCGCTGGCTGCCTTCTCAATGTCCAAGCCTATCCCAGCCATCAAATGTAGCTGCAGGCAAGCATCTTCATATTGGATATACCTGGGTGTCCATTGTGGAGATCTTGTATTTAAAATCCATGACCACGTTCTAGATGACCACCCATGTGCCCGACATAAATCGCTGTCCTCCACGCACAGCTCCGGGAGTTTGTCATATAGGCCTGCAGATCGTCGGGCAGAGCTCTCTGTTGGCCCCCGTACTGGACCATGTGCTGGACGTGGGAGAACTGCGGGTCAATCTGGGTCCATTTTTTAATGCGAACCGACGTGCCCAGCAAAGAGTCCATGAAGTGGAGAGTCGCCATTACTTCTGCGGCCAAGGTGGGTGCCAACGGCCTTCTGGAGCGGGGCAGGTGGCTCAATGTGTCAGCTTGCGAATCCGCATGCCTGAGCAGTGTTCCAGTGTATACCCGTATGCCACGAGGAGTACAGCCCGCCGCTGGACCCTGGAGGACGCGATCGGGGGAATTACTTGTTCCTCTTTGAACAGCCCAAACAGGGGTTTATCGTCTGTATAGACCGTGAATGCATGGCCGTAGATATACTGTTGGAACATTCGCACACCAAACGATTTGGGCATAGTTCCGGCGGGTGTGCGAGATGCAAAAGCCATCGGTTGCCCATCCAGTGCGTTAGAGTGGCTCCCACGCCATAAGGAGAAGTATCGCACATTAAGAGAAGTGTTTTTTTTAAGGGTTGAAGTGTGTTAGCAGCTTCTCGGATGACAACCACTGCTTGACCTCTTGGAACACCTTCTGGTGCGGGGTGGGGGGGGGGGGGGGGGGCAGGCCCATTCCCACTCCCACTGGTGTCCTTTCTTTAACAATTGGTGGGGTAGGCTAAGCAGCGTGGCTATGTTGGGATGAATTTCCCGTCGTAATTTATGAGCCCTATGAAAGAGCGGTGCTCGGTCGGACTTTGAGGGATGGGAGCCTGCCGGCTGACCCGCACTTTGTATTCCACCGGGTGAAGGCCGTGCCTCTCTATCCGGTACTCTAAAGAGGTGACCTCAGGGGTGTTAAAAACATACTTCTCTCAGCAGAGGTGGACACCGGTGCCTGTCCAAAACATTGGAGGACTTTGGCCAGGTTCTCTAAATGTCCGAAGCCATGTCATCTTGCTACACAGTCATCCTGTGTATGTTTTCCATCACATGTTGGAAAATCGCACAGGCAGATGAAACCCCGAACGGCAGCCTTGTATAATCGTACACTCATCTGTGTTGACTGTGACGAACATCCGAGAGCCTGGATCTAGGACCAGCTGAAGATAGGCATGGCTCATGTTGAGTTTTGTGAACGCTGTTCCCCTGCTGGGCTTGGTGTACAAGTCCTCAATGCGAGGGACTGGTTAACAGTCAAGGCAAGAAACCCGGTTCACTGTCATATTGTAGTCGTACTGACCTGTCAGGTTTTAACAGTGGGACCACTGGCGCTGGCCAATCGGCAAAGTGGATGGGACAGATGGAGCCCAAGCACTCCAAGTGATTCAGCTCTGTGATGATTTTGGGCTGTAGCACGTATGGCACTGAGTGGGTGTGGAAATAACAGGGTTGTGCTTTTACGTCCACACTGATTTTGGCCACTGCACCTTTTATTATGTCGAGACCTTCAGCGAAGACTCCAGGGAATTTCGCCTGCACTCTTTCCGAGCTGCGGGGGTACATGTGGCAGATGCATTGCCAATCCAATTTTAAATGGCACAGCCAATCTCGGCCCAATAAGCTGGGTCCTCCACCCCGGACTACAACCAAGCTTAAACGTGTCGATTGGTCCCCATACGCCATGGTCACATGGATGGTACCCTCAATGGCCAAAGGCTCTGTAGTCAACCAGCCATCTGTGTCCTGAAGGTCCAAGATCTGGAGACCAGTCAGGATCATGGTGAACGTCCGGCAGCTGATCACCGAGACTGCTGCTGCTGTGTCAAGCTCCATGTCAATAGGGTATCCATTCACCTTCAATGCAATCCAGGGCCAACCCTAGGGGCGGCAACGCAATGCAACTGCTGGTATGCATCCTTCTGGTCCTCGACATAATATGCTTGGCCTCCAGGAGGGCGGGGAATGGCACTTTCACAAGCCTGTCTGGTGTCCCGGCCCTGATCGCCGCCATCTTGGTGCTCCGGTTCAGGGGAGTCATCTCGGTTGTGGCCTGGTGCATCATAGCAACGGCCTTGGGTCCTGCAATCGGTCCTGCTTCGCGGAACCTCATGGCTTTCGGACCTGGGTGCGGACAGTCGGTGGTCGCTTCGACCACTGAGATTCAGGACTGGCAAGCCCTGCAACTCTCGGACCCCGCGCTCCATACTCTCCCGGGAAATGGCGATGTCTACTGCCCATTGGAGGGTTAAGTGGCCCACCATAAAGAGTTTCCTCTGGGTGTCGGAATCTCGGAGTCCACGGACAACGTGGTCCCGTAGAGATTCAGACAGTACGGCTCCGAACTTACATGAGGGGGCGAGCATCCTTGACGTGTCAAAAAGTCGCCATTGGATTGCCCTTGGGCCTGCGAGGCTGTGTGAAAACGGAACTGGCAGACCATTATCGGGGGCTATGGGTTAAGATGTGCATCACCAGGGCCACTATCGCGGCAAACGATTTGGAGTCCTGCCTGTGCGGGTGGGTGAGGCTGTTGATGGGTAGATAGGACGGTTTGTCACTCATCCCCAACAATTGCGATAGACCCCCAAAAAATACTGTTTTCCTGCTCGTTGTCCGTTGATCCAGTCATCTGTACCAGCATCGAGCTGTTCAAATTTATCAATGTGCGGTATCTCACCATTCGGAGTGGCGGCCTCTTTGGGCCTGGATGAAGTGGGTTGACGGTATAACGTACAGGGCTATGGCAGCTCCACTTCACCCTCGTCGCCAGTGTAGAATCCAATGGAAGAGATGCAGGAATGCATGGTCAGATAGGAATGAAAAAAAGGTTTATTACAGTGTACACAAAATCACAAAGCTACAACTCCTCTCCTCGAAGGCCCTTCATCCCTTGCCTACACCCAAGTCAGGGTTTTTTATACTTGTTAAGGGGACCCCCACAACTGGGGGAGTTCATACTCTGAGGTGAAAGGGGGAATCACATAGCGCACAGCTCTTGGCCACCAAGGGGGTCGGACGTCCCCCCATCAGCCATAGGCCCAACTCTTATCTCCAATTCAACCCCCCACCCCGACACACCACCCACCCTACCAACCTCCAAACCACCAGATCTCTGACACCACCACTCACCCCCACCGCCACCACCTCCATCCTCCAGTCCACCCCCTGATAAATCCTATCCACTTACCTTCTCCCTGTCCTGTCATTTTCTATCGGACCTTTAAACGTATTTGCTTCATGGCAACTAGTACAGGAAAAAGGGTGCATGTACTCCTTCATGCCGACCCTCTTGGACTCATGCTGGACCTAGCGGGCAGCTGCGCTGTCTGGATCTCGCCCAACCTAACTCAGGAAGGCCTGGTGAGACAGGCGCAGAAGCAGTTTCATCTAATCTCAATGTTTATTCTTCTCAGTTAATAAATCAGTGCTGTTAAGGTAAACTGGAAAGGCAGAACAGATAATAGTTCAAAAGGAATATCTCTCACATGCAGTTTCATCCAGCCCAGAGATTAACACAGCTGTGGGTTGGTAAATGTTCTCTTCCATCTTGGTACGAATTTCCTTGACTTTCATTTGCCATGTTCTACCTGAAATACAATATATAGATGATGAAAACTGCCTCACCTGACAGAGTGAATGCATTGGAGCTTTTATAAAATCAATTCTTATTTTTAAACAGGACTGCATTTCAAGTATAGCTTTTTTTCACAAGCCCACAAAATAAACACAAATGCGGGAAGCCATTTGGGGTTTCCAAACATAGAAGCTGGGTAGAAAAGATAACTATCAGCGTGATTTAATGGCTGCTTTTCGGGCGCAGAGTGGCCATTAAATCAGTGGCATATGTCATCAGGCCTAAATTCGAGGCAGAATCAGAGAGGCTGGTCAAGAAATGGTCCTTGAACCCATTGATGTACGAGATTGGGCTACACCGATAGTACCCATGATGATGAAAGATGGTTTGGTAAGTATATGTGGTAATTTTAAAGTCACTATCAATCCGGTACTGTGTTCAAAGCAGCATTCTCTACCCTTAATTTATGATTTATTTATTGGGTTGGCTGGAGTCCAGCATTTCAGTAAAGTTTACCTTAGTCAAGCTTATCTCCAGAGAAATGTGAATCCAGATTTACAACAATATTTGACAATTCTGACTTCCATTCGGCATCACATCTACATCTGTGTTGCTTCAATGTGCCATGGATCAATTTCTAAATGGACTAGAAGACACCCAGTGCCACTTAGACGATGGGCTGGATTCTCCGGTTCCCCAGCCACTTGATTCTCGGCAGCGCACCTTTCGCTGGCGGCGGGATTCTATACTCCCACTGCTTGTTAGTGGGATTTCCCATTGAAGCCACCAAACGCCACAGGGAATCCCATGGGTGTGGTTGCGCTGCCGGCGGGAAAAGTGAATATCTGTTCCTGGAAGGAATGAAGAAGAGCATTATCAAATTTAGATGCTGCACTCCAGAGACTAGAAGATTATGGGCTACAAGTCAGAAGGATAAATGTGAAATCTTCTATTATATACCTAGGGCACGTCATAGATGCAAAGGGACTGCAGAAATCATCTTCAGAAGTAAAAGCCATAACGGACACCTGCACCTCAAAACGTAAATTGACTTTGATTGTTTTGGGGGTTATTAAATTATTATGGAATGTTTACCCTAATCTAACAACTATTCTCAAGCCTTAACACAACTTATTGTGTCAGAACAAGAAATGGAAATGGTTGGATCACTCCTTCGTAAAGCTAACGAGGCGGTACTAAAATCAGAGGTCCTGACACACTTTGATCCACAGTTACCCTTGCAACTGGCTTGCGACACATCACCTTATGGAGTGGGAGCATTGGTTTCTCACATAATGCCCAATGCTGAAGAGAAGCATTTGCCCCAAAATCCCTGAATAAATTAAATTTACTAAAGGACCATCATCCACTGAAACTGATACGTGGGCCACACATCGGTATTCCATCTCTAGCAATGAGCCGGATGCAGAGATGGGCATTGCTGTTGTCAACACATGTGTCCACAATAAAATGCTGATGGACTCTCCAGATGACCTTTACTGAAAAAGTTGCCAATTAATAGTTCGAGTGGTACTATTTCCTATTTCGAAGAAGTTGATAACACGCCTGTAACCAGAGGACAAGTTAAACCGTATACCAGACATAATCCACTACTGTCAAAAGTTATGAACATGGTACCTTGTGGCAAGACTATGGGTAGAAACCCAGAGTTGAAGTCATATGTTATCTTTGGGGAATGAATAAATGTGTCCCAAACCAATTTCAGGAAGGTCATTGTAAGGATGAAGGAGATAGCCAGGAGATAGTATTTTTGGTGGCCAGGGCTCAATAGTGAAATTGAGGTGAAGACGGGCATGTGTTCAGCTTGTGCAAGGCTCAAAACCTGCCACCATTAGCGCCATTATGCCCATGGATTGGCCAGAAGGGCCATGGCAAAGTGTTGATATCGATTATGCGAAACCATTCAAAGGATGAATGTTTTGCATTATGGTAGACGCGCACTGGAAATGGCCTGAAGTCACCATTATGAAGATTACGTCCTCGGTGAGAACAATAGAAAGTCTGGGTGAGGTTTTTGCAAGATTCGGTTATCCTGAACAACTTGTTAGTGACAATGGGCCACAGTTCATTTCGCAAGAATTCACAAATTATCTGAACGAGAATGGAATGGAATCCAAAACATCTGATTTGCTCCTCATCATCCTGCCACAAATTGGCTGGCTGAAAGATTTGATCAAACAATTAAGCATTCATTGAAGATAACTCGTGAACAAGGATCATTGTCTAAATAACTAAGTCAATTCCTGATGACATACAGGAATATAACACATTCAACAACCCAAAGTTCTCCGACATTACTCATGGTAAAACATCAGTTACGCACAGCGTTTGATTTACTGAAGCCGCCTAAGACCAGAAAAATTGTTGAAATGAAACGGAAAAGTCATGTTTTGGGACATGAGAATGCGGCTAAGCGTCATGTTTTTCAGAAAGGTCAGGAAATATTGCCAAGGAGCTATACCACCAGTGAGAAGTGGATACCTGCCATTGTCTTAGCACAGACAGGACCGGTCTCCTACACCATTCAAACTCGGGATGATGTTGTGTGGAGGAGACACGCTGATCAACTATTAGCAACTTGAACCAGTTTGCCAGAGACAGAGCCAACCGCGAGTCCACAACAAACTGCTCAAGGAAGACCTAGATAGTCCTGAGAACCTGACAATAGCAGAACCAACTGTGCAAGACAGTACCCCAGCTGAGGACACTGCAAGACCAAGTCCACCTCCAAACACTCCGTCAACTCCGGTTGAGATGATACGGGCAAGGTCCAAACTAAACTATAAACGGCAGAGGTTGCAGTCAGCACGAGAGGTGCCTGAGGTTTGACAACAACCACCCAGAAATCAATGTCCTCCGAAATATCTAACTTATTGACTGTTATGCTTATTAATTGTTCATATTGTAAATTTTAAATGGTAATGTTATATTGCGTTTCATTGCAGGAACCTCAAATGTAAAGGGGAGGAAAGTGTTGGGTATTCATGTTTGTTCCTAGTTGGAACAAGGTCAGTTTAAGAGTCTGATCACTGACATATTGATAACATCATCGGCCATTTGCGCAGGCAAACAGGCAGATTATCCTAACAGCCTGGAGAGTAAACATCTTTCCAATAAAGGTCTTGTTTGTTCGTACTTTCATGGTCTGCAAGCCTAGCCTTTAAAAATTATAAGGGATCTGATCTTGTGTGAGATATTGGAATTTTCAGGATGCAGTGGGATTTCTCCATAATTAACATTCTCTCAGATTGGTGCTAAAATTGGCCCATTTAAAAAAAGCCAGAGTAGGAGTATAATTCTTTCCTCCAAAAAATGTCAAGAACTTTCAACAGAAGTATTGTATCCATAACATGCACTTTGCTTTAATTTTAAGAGAAATAATTTACCAAGGAACTCATCTGGAATTTTGAAAATATCGTCTGTCGGGGCTGGTGGGCGTTCTGCAGCCCAGATAATATCCACTAAGTTGTTTTCTTTGGCAACAAATTGTCGTTTGCCTTGAAGCAAAGGCTTTTCGTAATTTTCCCACTCCACTGTTTGAAAAGAACAAAAGCACAGCAAACATTTACCCATTGATGCAGTGTTTATCTAGAGTATTCATGTCCTGAAATGTTTGATAGCATCTTGTCATGTCAAAGCTCTTCACACAGCACAATGCTTGCTACATCGGCAAACATAGCAGCCGTTCTGTGTCAGCAGCATCCCCAAGTAAAGGAGAATGGGCAATTAATCTGTTTCTTAGGGTCGTTGGGAAGGTTAGAATGTTGGTCAGGACATCAGGAATGCTCCCTGCTCTTTGAAGAGCCTCAAGACACATTTGATAGGCATCTGAACCAACAATTGGAATTTCATTTTAATAAGCAGAACATAATTCACAAGAAGAAAATTCCTCACCCTTACAAAAGTTTTGAGACAAAGTTAAAGGTCCTCATCATAATGTTCAAACATTCAAATTTGGTGTTACACATTAAGTTGCCTTATTGACACCAAAGAATATATTAATGACCATTGTCATCAACTTCATTGATAATATCATTGGACACTGTCATACTTATACTGTATTCGGTTCAACTCTTGAGTATTTTACAAGAAAGAAACATAATTTTCCCTTATTTTCTCCCTCCTCTCGAAGATTTTGGTGTTTGCTGAAATATAGTCCTGAAGATAACAGTTGTCCTATGGTACTTTACGTGATCAATCTTCATGTGAGACCAGATCGTAAAAGTCAACAATCCAGTCAACTATGGAACACAGAGAAGTCTCATCCTTTCCTTGCTCAATATATATATATTCATGACACTTTCCAACAGGATTACCAGACAGCTAATAGAGTGGGAATTCTGGATGATTTGTGCCTCATGTTTAATAAATAGACAAGTAGGGTGTTCTCTCAGCCACTCTTTTGATATTGAGTTGTGGTTAATCATCTCTAGCACCTTCATGCTAAAATCCTTGGTTTTGATATATAATTCCAGTATAATCAGGATGTCCTGCTTTTTATTCTGGAATTCTTCACCCTAATTTAGAAGACGGATTGGAAATTTCCCCTTATAGTTCTCCTTTATCATGTTTATTGACAATAAGCCTCTATCCGCTTGCTCTCATGTCACCCCAACATCTTATCCTCTGTAATTTCCATTAGTGTACCCCATTTCCCCCATCTGTCCCCACCTGTTCCATCCCCAATGCTACTCTTCTTCACTCATCTAAGTCCTCACGCATCTTCACCATGGAGCATTTACTCCAATTGCTCTGCCTGTTCTCCTTCCTCAACAGGTCTGGCAGCATCTGTGCAGAGAGAAACAGAGTTAACATTTCCAATCCGTTATGACCCCAGTTTTGAAGAAGAGTCATATGCTCGCAACATTAATGCTGTTTCTCGCTCCACAGATACTGCTAAACCTGCTGAATATTTCCAGCACTTTCTGCTTTTATTTCAGATTCTCTGCAACCATTGTATTATGCTTTGATTTTGTTATTTTTCCTGTATTCATTTAGCCTCCTTGCTCCTCCCTCACTCTCCTATGCTGGTGGAGCTTATTGAATTACATACAACTTGCAGACAGGAGCTGACCCATTGAAGGCAGTAGATGGAGCATTACTATTTATTTAATAATATAGAAAAAAACAGAAATTATGCTGGACGGAATGCCCATATCCAAATAGAATTTCAAGAGTGTGCATTTTAAGTTTTAGCATTTCTAATAGATTATTGGCTAATTTGCAGTGAGTGAGATAAATGGGTTTGAAGCAGTGATGCAGTGTCTTCATAATGTGGCTACTGGCATTGCTGGGAAGATTCCTCATGTAACAATAGTGCCACTTGGAGGAATTTAAATTGTACTGCAACCATTTTTATAGAGCACACATTGCATTAATCAAACTTGGATGCTACAGATGTTAAAGGATGATCATCATGATTTAGCAACTCAAAGAGGAATACAAGGGGCTGGGTTCACTGGTCTACGACGCCAAAATCGCTTTCAGTGAGCAGCCGGAGAATCCCCGTTTGCGACGAAATCAGGGGCGGTGCCGCTTTTGCGATGCTCTGTCTCCTCCAAACCTCTAGGAGGTTACCTGAGGCCCACCCCCGATGCTCCATCTCTGATCAGCCGAGTCCCTGTCGGCGTGGGTCTCTCATGCTATTTTGTTCCGGGAACTCGGCGTGGCGGCTGCGCACTCAATCCAGCACCGCCACAGTCGGGGGAGGGCTGATCCGTGGGAAGGGGGGACTTTGGAAGGGGCTGGGGGCACCGGTGACGGGTGATTCAGGAATGGCGAGCCTGCCCCAAGGGGGGGTGCGGCCACTGCTTGGCAGGCCAGGCCTGCGTGCGGCCAGCGCCATATTGCACGGCATGGCCGCTGCAGGCCACCGCCGCTTTGTGCATACTACGGACCCGGCAATTCTCCGACCGTATGGGCAGCTGGTGCCGGGTGCTCTACGCTGTGTGCCTTCTAGCCCCCAACCAAATGGAGGATCGGTGGCCATTTTGTGCCAATTTATCGGTCGTAAAACGCCACCGTTCCCACGCCGGCATCAGGACATAGTCTTCAAATCGGAGAATCCAGCCCAGGAGCTGTGAAAACTCAATCTTTTTCCAGCCATCGAGTAAAATTAGCAAAGTCAGCATTCACCACTAACGAAAAAACTTCCCCCACAAATCTTGGGCCCTTAAAGCTTGATTACAGAAGGAAGGCAATACTAAGGGCATTAAGAGGTTGTTCAGGTTGGAGATCTTTGGGATAAAAATCTGAGTTAGAATTTGAGATTGTTCCAAGTCTTGATTTAAACATGATGATGATGGTGCCCAAAGCAAATCGATTAGAAAAATCTGTTTCCTTACCAATGGAAAAGACAAAGGGGTCAGCACCAATTGTTTCTCCTTCTTTTGTTTCCGTCATAATCCAGTTTACAATAGTTGCTAAAAAAACACAATATATTTTTAGAAATATAAAGGCAGGCTATCAACATTATATCACTAAATCTCTCCTGATAAGACTCACTTTCCCCTCTGTTGAGCTCCCAGTTGCAGTCCATTTGGCGTTCAGCTTGAACCCAGTAGCGGCTATCTGTCCAGAGTGCAGACTTCGTACTACTGACTACCGCAGTACCTACAGATCAATTAGATGGACACATTTTAGTAAGGACACTATTTATTTATACTTAAATTGTGCCTAAGAGTGAACAGTGGCATTTCCCTAAATGAATTGTGAAGGATTTTTAATTCTTCAATATGGACTTTTAATATTGGCTTTAAAGGAAGATGAAAGGGATGGATTAGAATTACTTGATAAAAGAACTGCATTTTGTTAACAACAAAGGAAAGCATACAGAATTGTTGAACTTGACTTAATCAGAAGACATGCTGGAAAACTTGACCAAGTTAATGCATATTTTATATCACTTCAAACTGTTGAATGTGTTGTTCAACATTTTCTGAACTTTCAAAAGACAGGAATGAACTTTCATTGAAGTTAAAGATCTGCCATGGTCATATTGAATGGTGAGTTGGTTTGATGGGAATCTGGGGCGGAATTCTCCCGAAACGGCGCGATGTCTGCTGCCTGGCGCCCAAAACGGCGCCAATCAGATGGGCATCGCGCCGCCCCAAAGGTGCGGAATGCTCCGCATCTTTGGGGGCTGAGCCCCAACATTGAGGGGCTAGGCCGACGCCGGAGAAATTTCCGCCCCGCTAGCTGGCGGAAACGGCCTTAGTTACCCTGCCAGCTGGCGCGGAAATGACATGTCGGGGCGGCGCATAGGCGGGAGCGTCAGCGGCCGCTGAAAGTTTCCCGCACATGCGCAGTGGAGGGAGTCTCTTCCGCCTCCGCCATGGTGGAGACCGTGGTGGAGGCGGAAGGGAAAGACTGCCCCCATGGCACAGGCCCGCCCGCGGATCGGTGGGCCCTGATCGCGGGCCAGGCCACCGTGGGGGCACCCCCCTGGGTCAGATCGCCCTGCGCCCCCACCAGGACCCTGGAGCCCGCCCACGCCGCCTTGTCCCGCCTGTAAATAGGTGCTTTAATTTACGCCGGCGGGACAGGCAATATATCGGTGGGACTTCGGCCCATCCAGGCCGGAGAATCGAGCGGGGGGGCCCGCCAACTGGCGCGGCACGATTCCCGCCCCTGCCGAATCTCTGGTGCCGGAGACTTCGGCAACCGGCGGGGGCGGGATTCACGGCAGCCCCCGGCGATTCTCCGACCCGGCGGGGGTCGGAGAATGACGCCCATGGTCTATGCCTGCTCCTGTAGGATATTACCAAGTGTTTTATAGTCTATGATGCGTAGTTTAAATATAGGAAATACAGCTGCCATTTGTACACCGAGGGCCCCACAAACAGTGAGGTCCTAGGAACATAATGTGGAGATGCCGGTGTTGGACTGGGGTGAGCACAGTAAGAAGTCTTACAACACCAGGTTAAAGTCCAACAGGTTTGTTTTGATGTTCCTAGCTTTCGGAGAGCTGCTCCTTCCTCAGGTGAATGAAGAGGTATGAAGAGGTATGTTCCAGAAACATATATGTAGACAGATTCTATATATATGTTTCTGGAACATACCTCTTCATTCACCTGAGGAAGGAGCAGCGCTCCGAAACCTAGTGACATCGAAACAAACCTGTTGGACTTTAACCTGGTGTTGTAAAACTTCTTACTATAGGAACATAAGTAACAGGAGCAGGAGTAGAAATTACTCAATATGTCCATTTTACATGGGGGACCCCTTATTTTGAAATGTGCACCCTCGGTGAGTCCCCCACAAAGGTAATCATCGTCCCAGCATGAAATGAATGAATGAAAATCGCTTATCGTCACAAGTAGGCTTCAATGAAGTTACTGTGAAAAGCCCCTAGTCGCCACATTCCGGCGCCTGTTCGGGGAGGTTGGTACGGGAATTGAACCGTGCTGCTGGCCTGCCTTGGTCTGCTTTAAAAGCCAGCTATTTAGCCCAGTGTGCTAAACCATCTACACCAGCCCCTGTCAAGCCCACTGAGACGTAAGAACTTTCCAGCCCCCCCGCCTCCTCCCTCCACACACATACTCGTTGCGCACACGGCATGCTGTTGGCCACTGTCAGGATATTCCGTCCTCACCGAAGTCTACAGGATTTTGCATGGCTCGCATGCCCCGTTGCAGGGAATCAACTTTGGCAGGATTGGATGATTCTACCGGCGGCAGTAGGCTGTGCAATCCCACCTAGAAACCTATGTTTCAAATGATAATTTTTCATTCTTCTAAAATTCAATGAGTATAGGCCCAATCTGCAGAACCTTTCCACATAAGACAAATGCCTCATCTCAGGAATCTGTCTAGGGAACTTTCTCTGAAATGCTTCCAATGCAAGTATGTCCCTCCTTACCTAAGTTAACCAAAACTGTACACAGTACTATGGGTGTGGTCTCAAAAATGCCCTGGAACAATTGTAACGAGACTTTCTACATTTATATGCCATTCCTCTTCTCTTTGTCTTCCTAATTACTCTCTGGACCTGCATAGTGACCATGGGCGGGATTCTCTGAAAATGGGGCGATGTCCCCCCACGCCGGCGGGAAAACCGGCGTCAACAACCCCCGAAAGTGAGGAATTCTCCAATTTCTCGGGGGCTAGGTTGACGCCGGAATGGTTCCCGCAGCACCAGCCGGCGCCGAAGGGCCGACGTGAGTTCGGACATGCATGGAGCGGCCGGCGTGATCTCGCGTAAGCGCAGACCGGCCAGCGTATTTCCGCGCATGCGCAGGGGTTGCCTTCTCCGCGCCAGCCCCCGGGCAATATGGCGGAACCCTACAGGGGCCCGGTGCGGAGGAAAGAAGGCCCCCCACGGAACCAGCCCGCCCGCAGATCGGTAGGCCCTGATCATGGACCAGGCCACCGTGCGTCCCCCCGGGGTCGGAACCCCCCCCCCGTGCTCCCCCCAGGACCGCCCCCACACACTTACCTGCCAGGTCCCGCCGTGTGGGACCTGAGTAACGCACGCCGGCGGGACTGGGCAAATCTTTACAGCCATTCGGCCCATCGTGGCCCGGAGATTCGCCGGGGTGGCCCCCGACCAGTAGAAGCTTTTACTGTCTGTTCTTAGATTTTTTGCAAGTTTCCTCTCACTAAACAATTTTATTCTCTTTTTGCGCCAGTCCTCCTTTGCTACTTTCTCAAACTTTCCCAATCTTCTGGCCGAACATTAACCTTTGGAGCGTTGTACACCTTTTCTTTCAATTTGATACCACACTTAACTTCCTTACTTAGTCACATAATACCGCATTCCTCTGAGTCTTTCTTCCCCAATGGAATGCATCTTTGTTGAGAGTTATGAAATATCTCCTTAAATTTCTACTGCTGCTTCTCTACTGCCTTACTTTTAAATCTATTTTCCCAGTTCACTTTTACCCAACTCCAACTCTGTATTTGTTCCCTTCAAATTGTCTTTATTTAATTTAAGATACTAGTTGTGGACCCATTTTACCCACTCTCCTCCTCTCTTTTTTCCTCCAAACAGGAAACTTCCCACGAGAAGACCGATTGATACCAGATAGGATTTTCAAAAAATGGTAACGTAAAATAATTGAGAACCTGTATACTAGACAAATAAATTAAAATATAAAATGGTCCAACACTAGCTTCAAAAACATTTTCATTTACATTGGTTTAATCATTAAATAAGGTTCCATCTATTCTCCAGTTCCTAGCAACCCTGGACACTGAGTTGCCAGGGAAGTAATTAAGACTGAGTATCCCTTAGGCAGGAATGACAGGAAATTGTGTTCAGGAAATCTCCAAGCACATTTCAGTGTCTAACTAAAGTGCCCTAATGTTTCCGAAGGAAGCTTTCTGTGTCTGCTCCAGTGACCAAGAGAATGGCCACTCCTGTCCCTTTTTCCAGTGCGTTAACCCCAGAAGCAGGGGAACAGGAAGTGGGCTTGGAATCACTCTCATTCCTTTTGCCCATGATCCTTAATTGAAATATTTGTCGGCTGCTGATGGCTGAGAAGAAACCAGTTTTCACCAGCTCTGATCCCGAGTGTGTTGCGTCCTTTGAACTCCAGGAACAACATTCAATATCATTACGACGTACTGGGTAATGAAAAGGCTACATTTTTACAGCTGAGGAAAGGATGTTGAAAGACTGATTAATGTGCTTCCAGTTTAACAGTAAACTATTATGCCCTAAACATTTAAATAATTGCAATGGCTGCAGGATCTCAAAATGAGGTTCAGCATACCATCAAAGAGAGGAGCTGGTAGTCCTGGCTAAAGAGACAAAACCCCTCAAATAATAAACTTTATTATCATCACAAGTAGGCTTAAATTAACACTGCAATGAAGTTACTTTGAAAATCCCCTAGTCGCCACATTCCGGCGCCTGTTTGGGTACACTGAGGGAGAGTTCAGAATGTCACCTAACCATGTCTTTCGGGGCTTGTGGGTGTGATATTATGCAGAATTTCTAGTATATAAAAGGTTAATGTACTATCGTAATTAGATGGAGCTACATGCAGAATTATATAAAGCACTGACTCTCAGACTTCTGGGAGACAGCTGGAGAGAGTGAAGAGGGGAGGTCTAGAGAGTGCAGAGTACAGTTATAGATAGACTGTAGAGACTAGTGTTAGTAGAGTGTAGATTGTGGATTACTAGGTTATTGCTTGCTATAGGAGTAAGTGGTCGAGCTTTAATAAGTAGTGTAATAAATGTTAGCTCTGTTATTGAACTTAGCTTCAGTGGTCTTTGTGAACACTACGACATCCACCCTGATAATAAGAAACACAAAGAACACCACCAATGGGAGGAAACAGGAGCACCCGGAAGAAGCCCAGGCAGACACGGGGAGAACATGCAGACTTCACACAGAAAGTGACCCAAGTCGGGAATCGAACCTGGGGCTCTACCGCTGTGAAGCAACAGCGCTGTGCTACCGTGCACAAGTGTCTTTACAAATACTTTTCACTACAACAGAACTGGGAACATTTGCCCAAATGTGAAGAAAATGATACAAGGAAATTGAAATAAATATACCCCTTTTGAGAGCTGATACAACGGGCGGGATTCTCTAATCCCACGGCAGAGTGTTCGCGCCTTCGTAAACGCCGTGGAGCTTTATGATGGCGTGAACGGGCCAACCCCACAACAAATTCTGGCCCTTACAGGGTGCCAGCACGGCACTGGAGCAGTTAACGGCACTCCAGCTGCTGATCCCGACGCAAACTGGGCACCGCGGGATCCGCGCATGCGCAGTGTCTTCCTTCAACGCCCCGGCCCCGACGCAACATAGCGCAGGACTACAGGGGACGGCGCATAGGAAAGGAGGCCCCCAGCCAGAGAGGCCGGCCCACCGATCTGTGGGGCCCAATCGTGGGCCAGGCCACATCAGAGGCCCCCCCGGGGTCGGACCCCCCCCGCCCACAGGCCGCCCCCGAGCCTTCCACGCCGTGGTTCCGCCGGCTGAGAGCAGGTGTGGACGGCGGCGGCGGGACTCAGCGTTTTCACGACGGGCGCTCGGCCCATCCAAGGCCAAGAATCGGCGGGGGGCCGCGTAGAGCAGCCCGTGACAGGCGTCATGCCAAACACGCCGATTCTCCGCTCTGTGGAGTGGCGTGGTGCGATTCACGCCGGTCGTGGGGATTCTCCGGCCCGACCCCGGGAAGTGAGAATCCCGTCCAAGATCCATTCTGTTTTTTCCATTCTAGCTATGTCTAACATTGTTACTGTCTAAAATGGCTCTACTGGTTTCTGGATGAAAATTGTGCTGTTTTTGTGCCTTTGTCAAATGAGTGGTGAGGTTTGAATGAAAGTTTACATGTTAGTTTAGGCACAACAGTAACCTATGAATTATAATTAGTCAAATGGTGTATCTTTTTGAAAGGGCAAATCTTTAGGTCATGCCTGATTATAATAGAATGATTTTCTATTATCTATTGTATTCTAAACTCTTCCTATTGTCTACAATTTGATGCTGAAACTTTGATGAACTGCCATCAATTTTATATGTTTCTATGTTTACCCGGTAGCACATAATCCTTAGTTCTTCAAGGCACAGGGGGCTGGATTCTCCGGTCCGCCAGCCACATTTTCTGGCGAAACATTCCCCTGCTGGCCGCAGGATTCCCCGTTACCGCAGCTGGCCAATGGGTTTTAACATTGTGACCACGCCGTTGGGACACCTGGCCAGGTGTGGGTGCGCTGCTGCGGGATCCCGCTGAGGGTTTTTGCAGACTTGTTTACAAAGTTGAATTTTGTATTGGACATGATTAAAGACGCCCAAATTGTAGTACCGCCCATGCCTTTTCAATGTTGAAACCACACAATAGTCACAGTCATTTGTGATTACTGAATTCAAACAATTTTATATCCTAAAGCATGACAATGAGACCACAGCCTCCTCCATGCATTCTACTTTGAATTTGGCATTGTACTTGGTTAGAAGATGGCATGCATTTTGATCAGCATGTCCACAAGGAAAAAGATGAAAGCGACCCTTCCCTGAATGTCTGAGCATGCAGAATAATTTCTTTCTTTCTTTCTTGTCTGTGTTACCTGCAGATCCAGTGAACCCAGTTATCCAAGCTCTTCTTGCATCTCTTGGGGCGATGTACTCAGTCTAGAAAAACAATCATTAAAATAATCTCAAACTTCAGTCACCAGGAATCTCCTGAAGGAAACTTTCTAATCGGCTGCCACTACAGTGAACATTAACACACATGTGGCTTTCCACCAAAGTTTCAGAGACCAATCAGGAGGACAACCCAAGGAAACCTCTGGTGAATAGCTTCAGGAAAACAGTATTCTACTAAAGAAAATACCATGTTATTGTAAGTTGGAGACCACATTAGTTTGTTTTATTATAGAAATCAATATACTAAAAAGTGGGACCTCAAAGTTAGTAATCTCAAGATTGCTACCAGTGCCACATGCTAGTCAGAGTAGGGATGTCAGGAATGTCAGGATAGATAAGATGACTACGTGGCTTGAGAGATGGTGCAAGAGGGAGGGATTCAAATTCCTGGGATATTGTAACAGGTTCTGGGGGAGGTGGGACCAGCACAAATCGGACAGCCTGAACCCGGGCACGACTGAAACCAATGTCCAAGGGAGAGTGTTTGCTGGTGCTGTCGGGGAGGTTTAAACTAATGTGGCAGGGGGATGGGAACCAAGGCTAATTTTGATGGTATTAGATAGGAACTTTCAAAAGTTGATTGGGGGAGTCTGTTGGCAGGGAAAGGGATGGATGGTAAGTGGGAGGCTTTCAAAAGTGTGTTAACCAGGGTTCAGGGTAAGCACATTCCTTTTAGAGTGAGGGGCAAGGCTGGTAGAAGTAGGGAACCCTGGATGACTCGGGATATTGAGGCCCTGGTCAAAAAATAGAAGGAGGCATATGACATGTATAGGCAGCTGGGATCAAGTGGGATTGAAGGGTATAGAGGTTGTCGGAGTAGAGTTGAGAGAAATCAGGAGGGCAAAAAGGGAACATGAGATTGCTTTGGCAGATAAGGCAAAGGAGAACCCAAGAGCTTCTACAAATACATAAAGAGCAAAAGCGTAATGAGGGAGAGAGTAGGGCCCCTTTAGGATCTACAAGGTCATCTATGTGTGGACCCACAAGAGATGAGTGAGATCCTAAATGAATATTTCTCATCGGTATTTACTGTTGAGAAGGCATGGATATTAAGGAACTTGGGGAAATAAATAGTGATGTTTTGAGGAGTGTAAATATTATAGAGAAGGAGGTTCTGGAAGTCATAAAGCGCATCAAGGTAGATAAATCCCCGGGACCTGATGAAACGCATCCCAGGACGTTGCGGGAGGCTAAGGAGGAAATTGTGGCTCCCGTAGCGGAGATATTTGAATCATCGACATCCACAGGTGAGGTGCCTGAAGATTGGAGTGTAGCAAATGTTGTGCCTTTGATTAAGAAGGGCCACAGGGAAAAGCATGGGAACTGTAGACCGGTGAGCCTATTGTCTCTGGTGGGTAAGTTGTGAGAAGGTATTCTGAGAAACAGGACCTACAGCCATTTAGAGACTCAAGGACTGATTAGGGACAGTCTCACGAATTTCATTGAGTTTTGTGAAGGGGTAACCAAGAAGGTAGATGAGGATAGTGCAGTTGACGTTGTCTACATGGACTTTAGCAAAGCCTTTGACAAGGTACCTCATGGTAGCTTGTTGTATCAGGTTAAATCTCATGGTATCCCGGGTGAGGTAGCCAATTGGATACAAAATTGGCTTGACAACAGAAGACAAAGAAAGGGTGGTTGTAGAGGGTTGTTTTTAAACTGGAGGCCTGTGACCAGTGGTGTGCCTCAGGGGTCAGTGCTGGGTCCACTGTTATTTGTTATTTATATTAATGATTTGGATGAGAATTTAGGAGGCATGGTTAGTAAGTTCACAGATGACACCAAGATTGGTGGCATAGTGGATAATGAAGAAGGTTATCTAGGATTATAATGGAATCTTGATTAATTGGGACAGTGCGCCGATTAATGGCAAATAGAGTTTAATTTAGATAAATGTGAGGTGATGTATTTTGGTAGATGGAATCAAGGCAGGTCCTACTCAGTTAATGGTAGGGTGTTGGGGAAAATTAGAGTACAAAAAAGTCTAGGAGTACAGGTTCATAGCTCCTTGAAAGTGGAGTCACAGGTGGACAGGGTGGTGAAGAAGGCATTCAGCATGTTTGGTTTCATTGGTCAGAACACTGAATACAGGAGGTGGGACGTCTTGCTGAAGTTGTACAAGACGTTAGTAAGGCCACACTTGGAATACCATGTACAGTTCTGGTCACCCTGTTATAGAAAGGATATTATTAAACTAAAAAGAGTGCAAAAAAGATTTACTAAGCTGCTACCGGGACTTGATGGTTTGTGTTATATGAAGAGGCTGGAGAGACTAGGACTTTTCCCCCTGAAGCATAGGAGGCTTCGGGGTGATCTTATAGAGGTCTATTAAATAATGAGGGGCATAGATAAGTTAGATAGTCACCGGGCGGGATTCTCCGGTCTCCGAGGCCGAAATCGTGTTTGGTAATCGGCCGGAGAATCCCTGTTTGTGCAAAAATCGGGGACAGCGCCGCTTTTGCGATGCGCCGCCCCCTCCAAGATGGCATACTTGCAGAGTACGCCGCACGCTATATGGACGGCCTCAGGACGTCATCTGAGGCTCTCCCCCGATACTTCGCCCCCAATGGGCCGCGTTCCTGATGGCGTGGGCCACTCATTTTTTTGTTTTAAATTTAGAGTACCCAATTCATTTTTTCCAATTAAGGGGCAATTTAGCGTGACCAATCCACTTACCTTGCACATCTTTGGGTTTTGGGGGCGAAACCCACGCAGAGCCGGGATCGAACCTGGGACCGTGGCGCCATTAGACAGCAGTGCTAACCACTGCGCCACCGTGCTGCCCTGGCATGGATCACTCATGCTATTTATTTTCGTGAACTCGGCGTGGCGGCTCTGGACTGAGTCCAGCACCGCCACAGTCGGGGGGGGGGGGGGGCGTTCCGCGGGCAGGGGGGGCTTTGGCAGGGGCTGAGGGCACTGGTGGCGCTGGTCTGGGGGTGGCGGGCCTGGCCAAAAGAGGGCACTATTTGGCAGGCCGTGTCTGCGCGTGGCCGGCGCCATGTTGCAGGGCACGGCCGCCGCAGGCCGCTGCCGTGCACATTCGCGACCAAGGACCTGGCAATTATCTGGCCGTATTTGCAGCTAAAGCTGGGGGCTTTACGCTCCGTGGCTGCTAGCCCCCCCAGACAGAGGATCGGTGCAGCTTTTGCTCCGTTTTTCCGGGCATAAAATGCCACTGTTCCCACGCCGGGTCAGCACTTAGTCTTCAAATCAGAGAATCCAGCCCAACATCTTTTCCCAAAGGTAGAGGAGTCTACAACTGGAGGGCATAGGTTTAAGGTGAGAGGTGAGAGATACAAAAGGGTCCAGAGGGGCAATGTTTTCACACAGAGGGTGGTTAGTGCCTAGAACGAGTTGCCAGAGGCAGTAGTAGAAGCGGGTACAATTTTGTCTTTTAAAAAGCATTTGAACTGGGAGGGAGTTATTGTTTGTAAGGGAGAAAAATTGTGTTAAAAAACTTTAATAAATATATTTTTTAAAAAAGCATTTGAACAGTTAAATGGGAAAGCTGGGTACAGAGGGATATGGGCCAAATACGGCAATTGGGACTAGCTTAGTGGTAAAAACTGGGAGGCATGGACAAATTGGGCCAAAGGGCCTGTTTCACGCCTCTATGACTCTATTCGTAATTATAATTATTAAACCATAAAATATTGACAAGCAAGAGCAGAATAGGACTCTAGTGGATGATGCAGTATTAAGTCGTCAAAGTTAGTTGCTCTACCATTGCTGAAAATGGGGCTGTTTAGCACAGGGCTAAATCGCTGGCTTTGAAAGCAGACCAAGGCAGGCCAGCAGCACGGTTCAATTCCTGTACCAGCCTCCCCGAACAGGCGGCGGAATGTGGCAACTAGGGGCTTTTCACAGTAACTTCATTTGAAGCCTACTCGTGACATTAAGCGATTTTCATTTTCAAAATGTAACACGGCTCCTTGTAGTACAAAGCAGATCAGCAGTCCTTTCTCTTCAGTAGTGCGATGATTAGAAATGTGTCAACATTAGAAACAATGCAACAGCCGACTGCTGTCTCTCAATATTGTATCAGACATGGTGGCACATTCTCTCTCAGCACCAGATGAGCATCAGCTTTAACACACATTACAACAGGTCACTAATAACTTGATTCAGCAGCAGCAGTCCTGCATCCGCTTGGCAGCGGCATAATGTCACTGACATCTATCCTCAACGATGCATTTGTAAAAAGTATCAGCAGCAGCACTCCGCTATCAGACAAGAACCATTGTTGGAAAAAAAATAGACCAGTGGTGCTTTATTTACATGTAGGATAGCAGTTCACCCCGACTCTGAGTTATTTTAACAGATGAACCAGCAGTACTGATGCATTATCCGGAAATACTCCACAATTTGATTTGAACAAAAGCTCAGGCACATTTAAGAAGGAGAATCTAATTTCCAATGATAGGGTTCACTCAGTTTGTTGTGGGATAAATGTCGATCAGGATACCTGGGATAGCCTCTCTGCTCTTCAGAGTGGGGTCATGAGATCTTTTCATACACCTGAGAGAGCAGATGAGGCCTCCGTTTAATGTCTCCTCTGCATATCAGTACCTCCAACAATGCAGAACTCCCTCAGTGTTGCACTGGAGTGTCTGCCGAAATAAGTCTCATGACTGGAATTTTGAACATCCAACCCTGTGACTCCAAGGCAGGAATGCGTCCAACTGAGCCATGGCTGACATTCCTTTGTACCAGGATGGGCAGAATTCTATGAGTATCAATAAACATTGTATTGCCATTTTTCTTATATTTTTATGATGTTAGGAATGAGTGATCCGTATATTTCTAAGTAATGTCTGAAGTGAATTGCTGGGGAAAAGTGTTTGGATTTTTAACATGTTCGCACTCTTTTTAATTTGACTGGTAGGTATTAGTCCCTGCTCAGCAACTGAAAGTCAGGTACCAACGTGACATAGGAGATACGCTTGTTGAGGGAACTGTAGCTCCAGAGGGATAGAAAGTGCAATCAGTCACATATAAATAAATAATTTAAAGAGTTTGCATACTCACCAAGTGGGGGTCGGTGGCGGGAATCACATAGACACTGATGTTTTGTGAAACCATCAGTGCTCGGAGCTCACTCAGCCGTAATGAAGTGTCAGTTATGGTGGGAGGCAGATACTGAATATAAAATAACACATATAATAGTCTAGTGGCTTTCATTATTAAATAACAGTCATGAATAGAATTTGTACTGTCTCACCAAATTCAAATTATGGGCTATGAACAATGAAACAGATTTAACACTAAATATAAATTTTGAATTGACCGCTTTCTGCTTTTATCTCTTCTTGAATCTAAAACTGTTCTGTTAATATGACTGCCCTTCCATCTTAATTGTTTCTCAGCAGTCCCACGGTCCTCTTGTGTGGTGTTGTCCAAAAGGATTTTGATGCTCACCAGAATTGTAGGGATCTGGTCACCCCATTCATCACAGGGATACAAAATACATGCAAAGGATGGGGGGGGGGGGGGGGGGGGGGGGTGCGATTTAATCGCACTTGACCCCGGTGACCCGATGAGGCCGTTGAATCTCGCAAGAGGCCTCGCATGAGATTTGTGATGCTCAAAACGCCTCAGGAGACTTAATGAGACCTCGCGAGACGCGGCAATCTGGATCTCGTGCTCGCTGGGCCATTAGGCTCATTTAAATATGTCTGTGGAGCATGCACCCAGTGCCAGGGATTCAACAGCCTCGCCTGGGAGACTTCGCCAGGGTGCCGTTTATCACAGGTCCACACAAACGTGGACCTGGCGTAATGGCACTTGGGGGAACTCGTGAGTACAGGAAGTGAGGTAAGTGCGACCTTGGCGGGGGGGGTTGTTCCTCGCCGAGGCCAAACAAAATGTCAAACAGCACAGTGTTTCGCGATGCTGCAGGCACGGAGAAACATCCCGTTAAACATCCAAAATGGGACTCTGTTTTTATCTCCTTAAATCACGTCCGAGGTATAAGCAGACCTAAAGTGTATCAAGGGACAGAACTAAAAGTGAGTAATAGTAGGTTGCACTGTCACTCTATAGCAGCTCTATTGCAGAAAACTTTTAGTCATGGCAACTAACCATTACACAACACCCAGGCAAATATTTCAGCATATTTCACTTCCTTCAATGGGATCCTCAATGCTACATTCTTTGTGCCTGGAGTACGGCTACAGTTTTTAAAAAATGGTTCAGGATTGTTTTCCCTGCAATATTTTCGACTTGTTTTTTTAGGAGTCCAAGGATTGTGTCATACAGATCTGGAACTGCATCCTAATTTGAAAGGACTGTTACAGAATCCTAGGTGTCTATCCGATTAAAATCTCTCCTAATGAAGAGCATCAATTTGCAGGGTAAGCACATTCCCTTTAGAGTGAAGGGCAAGGCTGGTAGAAGTAGGGAACCCTGGATGACTCGAGATATTGAGACTCTGGTCAAAAAGAAGAAGGAGGCATATGACGTACATAAGCAACTGGGATCAAGTAGATCCCTTGAAGAGTATAGAGATTGTCGAAATAGAGTTAAGAGGGAAATCAGGAGGGCAAAAAGGGGACATGAAATTGCTTTGGCAAATAATGCAAGGGAGAATCCAAAGAGATTCTACAGATACATAAAGGGGAAAAGAGTAACTCGGGACAGAGTAGGGCCTCTTAAGGATCAACAAGGGCATCTATGTGCAGAGCCACAAGAGTTGGGTGAGATCCTGAATGAATATTTCTCATCGGTATTCACGGTGGAGAAAGGCATGGATGTTAGGAAACTAAGGGAAATAAATAGTGATGTCTTGAGAAGTGTGCATATTACAGAGGAGGAGGTGCTGGAAGTCTTAAAGCGCATCAAGGTAGATAAATCCCCGGGACCTGATGAAATGTATCCCAGGATGTTGTGGGAGGCTAGGGAGGAAATTGCGGGTCCCCTAACCGAGATATTTGAATCATCGGCAGCCACAGGTGAGGTGCCTGAAGATTGGAGAGTGGCGAATGTTGTGCCCTTGTTTAAGAAGGGCAGCAGGGAAAAGCCTGGGAACTACAGACCGGTGAGCCTAACGTCTGTAGTAGGTAAGTTGCTAGAAGGTATTCTGAGAGACAGGATCTACAAGCATTTAGAGAGGCAAGGACTGATTCGGGGCAGTCAGCATGGCTTTGTGCGTGGAAAATCATGTCTCACAAATTTGATTGAGTTTTTTGAGGGAGTGACCAAGAAGGTAGATGAGGGTAGTGCAGTAGACGTTGTCTACATGGACTTTAGCAAAGCCTTTGACAAGGTACCGCATGGTAGGTTGTTGCAGAAGGTTAAAGCTCACGGGATCCAGGGTGAGGTTGCCAATTGGACTCAAAATTGGCTGGACGACAGAAGGCAGAGGGTGGTTGTAGAGGGTTGTTTTTCAAACTGGAGGCCTGTGACCAGTGGTGTGCCTCAGGGATCGGTGCTGGGTCCACTGTTATTTGTGATTTATATTAATGATTTGGATGAGAATTTAGGAGGCATGGTTAGTAAGTTTGCAGATGACACCAAGATTGGTGGCACAGTGGATAGTGAAGAAGGTTATCTAGGATTGCAACGGGATCTTGATCAATTAGGCCAGTGGGCCGACGAATGGCAGATGGAGTTTAATTTAGATAAATGTGAGGTGATGCATTTTGGCAGATCGAATCAGGCCAGGACCTACTCAGTTAATGGTATGGCGTTGGGGAGAGTTATAGAACAAAGAGATCTAGGAGTACAGGTTCATAGCTCCTTGAAGGTGGAGTCGCAGGTGGACAGGGTGGTGAAGAAGGCATTCGGCATGCTTGGTTTCATTGGTCAGAACATTGAATATAGGAGTTGGGACGTCTTGTTGAAGTTGTACAAGACATTGGTACGGCCACACTTGGAATACTGTGTGCAGTTCTGGTCACCCTATTATAGAAAGGATATTATTAAACTAGAAAGAGTGCAGAAAAGATTTACTAGGATGTTGCCGGGACTTGATGGTTTGAGTTATAAGGAGAGGCTGGATAGACTGGGACTTTTTTCCCTGGAGCGTAGGAGGCTTAGGGGTGATCTTATAGAGGTCTATAAAATAATGAGGGGCATAGATAAGGTAGATAGTCAACATCTTTTCCCAAAGGTAGGGGAGTCTAAAACTAGAGGGCATAGGTTTAAGGTGAGAGGGGAGAGATTCAGAAGGGCCCAGAGGGGCAATTTCTTCACTCAGAGGGTAGTGAGTGTCTGGAATGGGCTGCCAGAGGTAGTAGTAGAAGCGGGTACAATTGTGTCTTTCAAAAAGCATTTAGATGGTTACATGGGTAAGATGGGTATAGAGGGTTATGGGCCAAGTGCGGGCAACTGGGACTAGCTTAATGGTAAAAAACTGGGCGGCATGGACTGGTTGGGCCGAAGGGCCTGTTTCCATGCTGTAAACTTCTATGATTCTATGATTCTAATTTGCCATATGTCTGCAGCAGTTTCACCACATGTGGTGAGTGGCGAGAGTAGGTGATAACACTGCTCTAGTGGTATGTGAAGCATCAGGTGGATGCAAATCTGTAGAAGTGTGACAGATAGGGTTGGGAAAGAACTGAAGTCCTTGTGTCCTTTCCCTTCCCTAGAGTAGTGTGTTTTTAGAAAAGGAAGATGCACGTTTGTCTCTTCGCCCTTCTAAGTGTGTACTTAATCTGAATATAAGCAACAAACGGGCTGGTTTAGCACAGTGGGCTAAACAGCTGGCTTGCAATGCAGAACAAGGCCAGCAGCGCGGGTCCAATTCCCGTACCAGCCTCCCCGAACAGGCGCCGGAATGTGGCGACTAGGGGCTTTTCACAGTAACTTAATTGAAGCCTACTTGTGACAATAAGTAATATTATTGCATACAAAATGATCAGGGGGTTGGATAGGGTGGACAGTGAGAGCCTTCTCCCGCGGATGGAAATGGCTGGCACGAGGGGACATAACTTTAAACTGAGGGGTAATAGATATAGGACAGAGGTCAGAGGTAGGTTCTTTACGCAAAGAGTAGTGAGGCCGTGGAATGCCCTACCTGCTACAGTAGTGAACTCGCCAACATTGAGGGCATTTAAAAGTTTATTGGATAAACATATGGATGATAATGGCATAGTGTAGGTTAGATGGCTTTTGTTTCGGTGCAACATCGTGGGCCGAAGGGCCTGTACTGCGCTGTATTGTTCTATGTTCTATATAAACATTCATGGGTTTAAATAAAGAGGACTATTTATTCATGCATTTACTCTGAGAGTCTAAACGCTACATCATCATCATTCATGCACCCAAATACTCCAAAAATACAGTTCAAGGGACTAGTGCATTTTTAAAAGTTGCAAAAAAATAAGATAGTTCATAATTCATGTGTTTGGCTCATTGTGGAAAAACAATCGTTCCAGGCGTGGTAAAGAAGCATTTTATGTTGTTCTCTAATTCTGAATAACGACTGTGGACTTCCAGTTAACACAAACACTTTATTCAAAGGGTTTGTTCTGCTTCCAGAGCTCAACTGGATGTAAAACAGTCAAGAGGTATCACCAGTGAAACTAAGGTAAACTGCCTATGCTAAGCTATCCCTGTGTGCTGATGCTCACTAGCTCTGTGCTTCTAAAAGAGATCACTACATCCCCCCTTTTGACTTGAAAGTTTTCTAGACTGGCCTCAAGAAAACTGTACATAACAAGAGGTGAGAATAAGCTGCACACTGCGAAAATGATAAAGTAATACTGAAACGGTTAACAGTGTTATGAGTCCATCGTGAGAAAATGTTCATATTTGTCTTGTGGGTGAAGTGTTGTTACAAATCTAACCGGTCGGGTGCCTTATGGCTTCTGCTGGAGCGTCTTAACGGTGGTGGTGGGGATGATGGTTTGATGTCTTCAAGAGTACTGTCTGGCGTTGTCTGGCTAGGAACGTCCTGTGGACTAATGGACTTGGTCAAGTCTAGTGTGGGAAACACTGGCGTTGTAGGCCGAAGCATTAATAGATCCCAGCGGTTACGGTGAAAGAGTACTCCCGCCAACAACTTGACAATGTAGGACCGCGGTGCCTCCTGCCTGATCACCGTGGCTGGCTCAGACCATCTGCCTTCTGGGTCCCTGATCCTGACGATGTCGCCCATGTTCAGTGGCTTGAATGGGATCACATGTTGATCGTAGTATTGTTTTGGTTTGGACAGTAGTACCCGCATTTTGTCGAGTACCAGAACGTTATCGGGGTCTCGGAATTGAATCGCCGGGAGGGTTGTCCGGATGTCCCTGCCGAAGAGCATCTGCACTGGCGACAGTCCTGAGCTCAATGGGGTTGCTCGGTGGGCCAACAGCGCTAGGTTGATGTCTGAGTGTGAATTTGTTGCCTTGCTAATAAGTCATTTAACAATGTGGACACCCTTTTTCACTTTCCCATTTGACTGTGGGTAGCGCGGACTGGATGTTACATGCCGAAAGCTGTAGTGGCCTGAGAACTCTTTCCATTCCCAGCTCGTGAAGCAGGGACCATTATCTGACATCACCACACGCGGGATTGCATGTCGCGCGAATGTCTCCTGGCACGCCTTGATGACAGATGACGACGTGAGATCATGGAGTTTCAGTACCACCGGATAGTTTGAGTAATAATCCATGATCAAGACGTAATCACGCCCTGTGGCATGAAATAGGTCAATGCCCACTTTTGTCCACGGCGCCATTGTGAGTTCGTGTTGTGCAGTGGTTCTTTAAACTGTGCTGGTTCATGTCTTTGACAGGTGTCACATGTCATGACCATGTCCGTTATGTCTTGATTCATGCCGGGCCAGTACACAGCCTGTCGTGCTCGCCTTTTGCATTCCTCAATTCCTAGGTGGCCTTCATGAATCTTCCGTAGCATCTCGGCGGGGAGTGTGGCCGGAATCACAATCTGCGCATTGCGTAGCAGCAGGTCGTCAACTTCAATCAGTTCTGACTTGACATTCTGAAATTGTGGACGTTGTCCCCTCGTCCAACCATGCTGGAGTAGGCGTAGCACCCTCCGTAAGGTACCAATCCCATCCTGGCTGGCGTCAGTGGAGATCTTGGTGGGTCTAGTTGTGTCAAAGAAAGCAAGGGTCGGTGCCCTCGTTAGTTGCTGTTTGAGATCCACCCATTCATTTTGGTGACGTTGTGTCCACTCAAATGCAGTGGTCTTTCGTAGGAGATTGCGTAAAGCTGCCGTCCGTGCGGACAGGTTTGGGATGAACTTGCCGAGGAAGTTGACGAAGCCCAGAAATCGTAGCACCGCCTTCTTGTCGTGTGGCGTCTTCATGGTCCATATTGCAGCGATTTCCGCCTCATCAGTGCTGACACCCTGAGATGATATGGTGTCACCCAAAAAGGTTACAGACTCCTTCGCAAATGTGCATTTTGCATGGTTCAGTTTCAAACCGTATTTACGAATCCTCTGAAACACCTTCTTCAGACGACAGAGGTGTTCTTCTTCAGTGGTGGACCATACGATGATGTCATCCACATAGACTCTGACACCCTCGGTGGCCTCGGTCATTTGCTCCATTCTCCTGTGGAAGATCTCTGACGCAGAGATAATGCCAAAGGGCATGCGATTGAAGCAGAAACGTTCAAATGGCGTGTTGAACGTACATAGTAATCTGCTCGAGTCATCGAGCTGTATCTGCCAAAATCCCTGCGAGGCGTCGAGTTTGGTGAAGATTAAACGTTTGCCATCTCAGATGTGATCTCTTCACGCTTGGGGATGGGGTAGTGTTCCCGGCGAATATTCTGGTTCAGGTCCTTCGGGTCTATGCATTAGCGAAGATCGCCAGAAGGTTTCTTAACACAGTCAATGGAGCTAACCCAGTCAGTCGGCTGTGTGACTCGCGATATTACGCCTTGTGACTGTAGTCTGGTGAGTTCCGCTTTCAACTTCTCCCGCAGTGGAGCTGGAACCCTCCTGGGCGGTTGAATGACGGGTTTGGCGTCGGTCTTCAGCATGATTTTGTATTGGCTGGGTAGGGTGCCCATGCCTTTCAATACGCTGGGGTATTCTTGTAGCATGCTGTTGATTTTAGCTTCTAGGCCTGATGGATCCTGGATGTGCATGTAAATGCGTTGCACCAGCCGCAAGTCTTTGCCGGCCTGAGCGCGTAACAGTGATGATTTGTTGTCGTCTATAATCTCGGATCGTAGCTGCTTGCGTATCGTCTTGCTGTCCACCCGCAGATGGCTCGATCCCTTTGAGGCGATCTGATTGCCGTTGTAGTCCTTCAGCCAACATGCAGCGGGTATTATTTCATGGTCTCCTGGAATCGAATGGACATCCTTATTAGTGAGGAGGTTAGCTGAGGCCCGCGTGTCAAGCTTGAAGACTAATGGAAAGTCATTGACTTGCACAGTCGCAGTCCATTCACTGCTGGAATCAATGCTGTTGACCGGGTGAGGCATGGCGATTGTTGCATCATGTTCCTCAATTGTCTCGATCGTGTCCACGACAAATGAGTTGTCGGAAGCGAGGTTGTCCTCATCCGAGGAATACTTTTTTTTTGTGCTCCATTGAGTCTATGCTTTTTACGTTAAAGCTCATGTGCTTCTGTCTTGTCTTCATTTGCAGTGCAGCTCTGCACTGTGAGGCAAAGTGGTTGTATTTGCTACACTTTAAACATTGTTTTCCAGAAGCTGGACATTGCCATTTTAAGTGGGCGTGTCCGCAGTGGGGACACATCATGACGCTGTCCCTCCACGCTCGCGCATGCGCAGTAGGCCTTTCTTCCGTGTCAAATCTTCGGGAGAACTGCGAATGCGTGTGGCCTGCATCCAGATTCGCATGCGCAGGTTTGCAGTTCAAGGAGCGTCTTCTGGAAGCCTGGGCCACCATTTTGATGGGCTCGACCTTGTGGTGAAGGCCTTGGTCCTGGTAAGTAAACTCCTCGGGCGCAATTCTCCCATCGGGAGACTAAGTCCCGGCGCCGTACTTAAAACCGGTGTTTCACTCCGGTGTCGGAGGCTGCTCCCAGCCCCCTATCTCCCATCCCCGGGTGGGGGGGGCTAGGAGCGGCGCCACGTCATTTATGCGCGCCGGGCCTTGCCACCGTGTAAAAGCGGCGGCGTGTAAATGACGCGGCCAGTGCCGCGTAAATTACGCCATCCGCGCATGCGCAGGCTGACCGGTGCCAACCCACGCATGCGCGGTTGCCATCCTCCCGTGGCCGCCCCGCAAGAAGATGTCGGATGGATCTTGCGGGGCGGTGGAGGAAATGAGGGCCTCCTTCAAAGAGGCCGGCCCGCCGATCGGTCGGTACCGATCGCTGGCCAGACCCCTTTTGCGTCCCCCCGGGTGCAGGAAACCCCTCCCCCACCCCCCCCAACAGGCTGCCCCCCCTGCGTTCCCGCGCTGTTCCCTCTGGCAGCGACCAGGTGTGGACAGCGCCGGTGGGAACCTGTCGCGTTGGGCAAGCCGCTCGACCCATCCGGGCCGTAGAATCGCCGCCCGTCCGTTACAAACGGCGAGCGGCGATTCTCCAAGCAGCCAGCCATGATTCTCGCCACGCCGGTTGGGGGGGAGGTGGATGAATCGCATGCGGGTGCCGGGGCGGCATGGCGGGACTCGCGCGGCGCCCCGGCGATTCTCCCACCCGGCGTGGGGGGAGGGAATTCCGCCCCTCATATTCTTCTTTATTTTTTTCATAAATAGAGCATCTTTGCAAGGTTGTTTCTAGGGTTAGGTCTTTTCGTTTTATTAAGGATTTTCTAAGTCCCTCATCAGATATACCATTGACTATCTGGTCTCTGATGAGGGAGTCACGGAGGTTTTCAAAGTTGTAGGATTGAGCTGGTAATTTTAAATCAGTTACAAAACTGCTGAAAGCTTCTCCCGGTTTTTGCAAGGCCTGGTGAACTTGAATCTTTCAAATATCTCATTGACTTCAGATTGACAGTGGGTTTCAAATTTTTTAATGATTATTTCCAGCTTGCCCTTGTCCTCCCCTTCCAGGTAGGTAAAGGAATTATATATTTCTAATGCCTGTGGACCTGCCATGGATAAGAGCAAGGCTATCCTCCTGGCAGCAGCCGCTGAGGTTAGATCCTTAGCTTCTAAGTATATTTTGAACTGTTGTACAAAAAGTTTCCAATTGGAATGCATATTACCAGTGGTCTTGAACAGGCGTGGAGGTTGGATTGGGTCCATCGTGCCGATTTGTATCTGAAGGGTCCGAATGCTGCGAGGCCTTCCTTGGTCGAATGTCTGGTTTAAGTTCTCTTCTCTTGCTTGTGTCTAGTTGGCTTGCTGAAACCACTCCTGGTACTATATGTTATTCTCTAATTCTGAATAACGATTGTAGACTTACAGTTAACACTTTATTCAAAGGGTTCATTCTGCTTCCAGAGCTCAACCAGATGTAGAACAGTCAAGAGGTATCACCAGTGAAACTAAGGTAAACTCCCTATGCTGAGCTATCCCTGTGTGCTGCTGCTCACTGGCTCTGTGCTTCTAAAATAGGCGGATCCTGCCTTGGGCTCGACCCTTTATACTCGTCTCTGATGCTCCCTCTAGTGATGCTGTGGCTGTCACATCTGTGCTGCAGCCCCTGGTGTATGTGCAGATGCATGTACAGATGTACAGATCACTATACGTTTCACTCTGAAAGAGTATTTAGGCAGTTCTAATAGCTGGAATTTTCGATTAGGGTTGTTGCAGGATCCCCTTCCCGTACCAGTCTCCCCGAACAGGCACTGGAATGTGACGACTAGGGGCTTTTCACAGTAACTTCATCGAAGCCTACTTGTGACAATAAACAATTATTATTATTTTAAGCAGGTCGTAAAGTAGTCATTTGTGGATTTTCTTACTCGAAGGTCAGGTTTCTTTACAGGTGGCCTTGGATTAGAAATCAGGCTGGGAGGCTTTTAAGATACAGCAGCTTCCAAGTTCAAAAAGGTGTTGATGTTACTACTTTCATCTGGAGCTGATATTCTGCAGTGGCGGTGTTTGCAGACTACCGGTTTCTCTCTAGTTCTTACAATAATCAAAGTTTTTGGTGTGAGGAGCCAGCTTTGGTCATATGATCAACTCCGATTGCCCTACAAGATTGATTTAAAGCTAAAAACCATTGCCCGACAATGGAGATAGATAAGAGCCATTTACACATACTTGTGGTTAATTGTTTTCCTGCAGTTCTCTTTCTGTTAAATTGCAAACTTGAAGAATGCAGTCTGGAAGTCCGTTGATTTTTAATTTGCAGTAAACCAAGAACAGGTAGGTGTGAATTCCACGGAGGGGTTCCGTCTGGGTCTGTCTATTAACAGGGGAGGCCCTAACTTTCCTGGAACGCGAGGTTGTCTGTGCTGAATTTGTAACAGTCACCTGACCATTGGCAGCCTTCTTAGCAAACTTGCTGGTGTCCATTGAAAAAAATAAAAGACAGTTCTGGAAGCTTCCATAGGAATAGAATCCATGTTTGAAGTTATGAAAAGGATATGCCTTCACTGTGTAAGGTTTAAGGTTTTGAGGTATTAAAACCTTTCGAATAGTCCTGTGCTCTACATGCAAGGTGTAGATAGCTATTATTTTATGTATTCCTTTTAATTTTGGCACTTAAGCTTATTTCTTCCACTGATCCATTCAACCCTTTGGGCAGGATTTACTGCCGCTGCGAGTTTTGCGACGGCGGGGGGGTGGCCCACGATTGGCTGGCAGCAGGATCTTCTGGTCCCGCTGCTCACAACGCAGTTTCCCATTGAAAGCATCCCTTGTCACCATGACACCCGCGGCGCGGGTGCATCTTTGGCAGGACCGGAAGACCCCTCTGGTTTGGACGGCTGAAAGGTTCCAGCCTTTGGGGGATGAATCTTTTCCCCGTGTGGACCAGCAGTGAGATTGGCGACGTGGGTGCAAAATATCATGAGAGTCGGGAATCGTGATTCCCGTCGGTGAGATCACGTTCCCCGATTTTCCATGTCCCTCACCGATGATGTAGTGAGTTTCCCACCTACAAAGGGTGAGAACCCCATTGTAATACAGTTGAATGTATTTTGACGTTATTAATGAGCGAGCCCCGGCCACATGGTTTCCCCCTTGCTTAAATTTCATACCCCGCTTGTGGTGATCTCTGTAGGTACATGCACACAAGGGGTTAATGGGTAGATAGCAGCACCACATGATCACCAGAGGGCTGGACCAACAGGGGTATAAAGGGCAGCCACACGGGGTCTCTCTCTCTCTCGGGTGTGCTGTGAACAGGGAAACATCAGAATCACATAGATAGTTAGTGGAGTTACATTTAGTTACAATTGTTAAATCTGGTTATCCAATTCCTAGTTCCCATGTTAAGGTAAAGAACTCACGCATTAATAGTTATAGTTACTCAATAAACCTTTGTTGTTACTGGACGAGTTTGAGTCTTCTTCAACAAGATTCAGAGGGCCTCACCATCAGCCAAGGATTGAGTAACACGTGTTATCGACCACGCAGGTAACACTACATGGTACCACGGAGTGTGTTGGCCTTAACAACAAAAATAGAAACTAGCTAGCTTAGGTTCGACAGACAAGAGAAAACAAAAAAAAGAAAAAAACTCAGATAAGATATTCGGCCAAGGAAGGCATCGCTACACTCGGATCTCTCGGGCACAAACCGGTAAGATGGAATCCTTTCCAGAACACCTCAGAACCTCTGGTAATCTCCAGTATAATTAGAAGATTTTCCTGCAACAAATTAATTTGTTTCTGGTAATTAAGGACATGACAGCTGCGGTAGATTTAAAAAAAAATTGCATACCTCTTAGCTGCGGCAGGGAAACCGGCCATGGAGATATATAACTCATTAACCTATTGATGCACGAAAAAAAAAGAGCTCCCGCCGGTGGCCGCGATTCGCGCCGATTTTGGGGAAATCCCCGAGACCCCACGCACTCCCCGACTATTGTCGGCCTTTGGGGCCGCCACGAGCAGCCAGCGGGGCCGGTTTAAAAGCCGGCGAAGAACCCCGCGCGGGTGTCGGGCGGCGGGGGCTGAGGTGCCGGGCCCGGCAGGTCAGAGCAGCGGGGGCGGAGCTACGGAGAGGCCGTGGTGGCAGGCCCGAGCGCCATGTAGGGAGGGTGCTCCACGTCAGATGGCTCCCACCTAGGAAGAAGAAGGTTGAAGCCTGGTCCCAGGTGAATGTAGAGGAGAAAGAAAGAAGATTCATGGAAGTTTGGTAAAAGATTTTTTTTCTCAAAAAAGAAGGATGTCAGATTGATGAAGGGCAGGAGGGTGAAGGGGGAGAGAGGAGAACGGAAAGAAGATAAAAAACAATAAGCCGCTAAAAGATGCGAAAAGCAGCGTCAAAGAAAGGAAGAAACGCGGGTTCGCCGCCGAAGGAGAAGACGAGCAAAAGCAAAAGTGTTGACAGGATGGCGGAAGCCGAACTGCAAGGCGGGACCGTACTACTTACGGTGGAGAAGATGACCGAGATGATGGTGGTGGAGCTGGAAAAACGTTTGGTGAGGCACATGGAGATCCTGAGGAAAGAGATGGTGGTCGTGGTGAGGTCATTGTTGGAGGAGGCAATCGGCCCGATCAGGGTGGAGGTGGCAAAGGCATTGGCCGAGGTGAGAGAGCAGGGCGAGAAGATGAAGGAGGTGGAGGAGGCCGTGACACGACACAGCGACCAGGTCACCTCGATGGGGGACGAGCTGCGGAGGGTGGTGGAGGTTAACAGAGGACTCCGAGCAAAGCTGGAAGACTTGGAAAACCGCTCAAGACGGCACAATTTGAGAATTGTGGGCTTGCCCGAAGGGACAGAGGGCCCAAGGCCAATGCAATACTTTGTTAAGAAGTTGGCGGAGCTGATGGGGGAGGGTGAGAACCCCACCCTGTACGAGCTAGACAAACTCATCGGTCATTAAGGCAGAAGCCCAAAGTGAACGAGCCGCCAAGGGCAGTAATTATCTGCTTCCATAAGTTTTGCATGAAGGAGAAGGTATTAAGCTGGGCGAAGCAGAAGCGTGAGGTGCTGTGGGATGGTACTGCGGTTCAGATCTACCAGGACTGGACGGTGGAGTTGGCAAAAAGACGAGCGGTGTTTGGGCGAGTGAAGGCGGCTTTGTACAAGAAGGGGGTGCGATTTGGTGTGGTGTACCCGGCGAAGTTGAGAGTAACATATAACGCCAAAGACTTTTATTTTGAGACAGCGGAGGCGGCTGAGGCGTTCGTGAGGGCAGAAGGCTTGGGACAGACGTGAAGAGCGGAACTGGAAGAAAGACTACGGACTGTGTTTGAGCGGCTGGAAAATGTACAAATTTACAAATGTTACAACTTTCTTTTTACTGATTTGTATTGAAATTTACTTCTCTTTGCATTGTTACAGAGTCAAGTTAATGGCGTTCTGTGTTGCGACGGTTAAATGTTATGTTAGTGAATTGTAGGGGTTGGATTGTTGGGCTTGTTTTGGTGTTTCTTTCTCTGGGACTGGGCGGAAGGGGGCGAGAGGTATTGGCGGGGGGGGGGGGGGAGCCACCCGCGCTAGCTAACTAGAGTCAGTTAGTGAACGGGGGTGAGGTGAGAGGAGGACTGCGGACATTGGAGCCTGGATAGCAGGCTTCAATGGGCCTACGAGGCGAGCAAGAGTGGGTGGAGGGAGGGATGTTGGGGGATGTTTTTGTCGGGGGGGTTCTTGGGAGGCGGGAAGGGGTTCGATGTTAACAATGGACAGGGGCGGGTCAGGCTTATGGGGTAGGGCCCGTTGGTATGGTGATGGTGGATAAGAAAGGTGGAAGGAGGTGTTTAGGGTAATTTCCAAGGTGGTGCGTGTGAAACTGGACCCGGGTCCCCAGGAGGCCATATTCGGGGTGTCGGACCAGCCAGGGTTGGAAACAGGTGCGGAGGCAGATATCATAGCCTTCGCCTCGTTGATCGCCCGAAGGCGGATCCTGCTGGGATGGAGAGCAGTCTCTCCACCCAGTGCCCTGGCGTGGCGGGGGGACCTGTTGGAGTACTTGACCCTTGAGAAGGTTAAGTTCGAACTGAGGGGAAGCTTGGAGGGGTTCTACAAGTCATGGGCAGTATTTATTATGCACTTTCAAGAACTGGACAACATCGAACATTAGTTGGGGGGGTTGGGGGGGGAGGGGGGCTGTGTAGATTTAGGGTGACTATGGGTAATCCCTGATTCCTTTTTGTCATTTGTTTATGTAAACATGTGGGCTGAGGTTTGGGGGTTGGTGGGCGGATGGGATCGTTGTTATTATGGGGATTGACATATCTTGCTGATTATTGTTTATTGTTGATGGGTGTAAATGTGGGAGAAAATGTGAAAAAGGAGGAGAATTTTAAAAAAAACCTATTATGCACGATCAATGACTACTAAAGCAAAGTTGTAGTCCAACTGAAGGCTTTAATAAGCTAGATCTTTCCCCCAGCAGCTCAGGTACAGAAAGAAGGCTGCTGGGGTGGCACGGGCTCTTATACTCCGCCTTGCAGGGCGGAGCTACCATACAGCTTGACCAATGGGAAACATACAATATCTACCAATGGTGTTCCAGCATTACTAGGTACCGTAATACCTCTACACAGACTACCACACCTATGCCGAAGGGGAGGACAAGAATAAGTGGGACACAATTATAAAAAAATTCGATACCCACTGCAAATCGGAGGTGAATGAAACATTTGAATGCGTCAAGTTCACCAGGCGTATACAAAGACCAGGAGAATCATTCAGCAGCTTTCTCACTGACTTAAAGCTGCTGGCCCAATCTTGTAATTATGGGACCCTCCATGACTCCCTCATCAGAGACCAGATTGTCAGTGGCATTTCTGATGAGGGACTCAGAAAATCTCTCCTTAAGCACAAAATTCTTGATCTTGAAATGGCTACACAACTATGTTCTGCTCATGAAATCACTGAAGGGACTTCCGGTTGCGGCCTTGCCTGAATAGGTCGCACGTTCAGCAGCTCCCGCCGGGAACGGACTTTAGGGCTCTCTAGAGGGGCCCCAACAGCACTTGTGCGACGGCTTCCAGTGTGGGAAGGTGACAGCAAGGTCCCCCCGGCAGTATATGGATTGGACCAGGAGTGGAGCGGTGAAAAAAGGGATCTTGGAGCAGTGAAAAGTGAGAGGGAGAAAAAGCAAGATGGCGGCGGGTGGTGACCAAGCAGCATGGGCGCAGTGGTCGCAGGAGCAGCAGGAGTTTCTTAAACGCTGCTTTGAGGAGCTGAAGACAGAAACGCTGGCGCCAATGAAGGCGGCGATTGAGAAGCTAGTGGAGACCCAGAGGGCCCAGGGGCGGCGATCCGGGAGGTGCGGCAGAAAGCCTCGGAGAACGAGGATGAGATCTTGGGCATGAAGGTGGAGGCACACGAGGCGCTGCATAAGAGGTGTGCGGAAAGATTTGAGGACCTGGAGAATAGGTTGAGGAGGAAGAATCTTCGGATTCTGGATCTTCCTGAAGGAGTTGAGGGGCCCGATACCGGGGCATATGTGAGCACGATGCTCAATTCGCTGATGGGCACGGGAGCCTTCCCGAGCCTCCTGGAGCTAGATGGGGCTCATCGGGTCCTGGCAAGGAGACCCAAGGCCAACGAGCCACCAAGGGCTGTAGTGGTGAGGTTTCACCGCTTTATGGATAGAGAGTGTGTCTTGAGATGGGCCAAGAAAGAGTGGAGCAGCAGGTAGGAGAACACGGAGATCTGAATCTACCAGGACTGGAGTGCAGAGGTGGCCAAGAAGAGAGCTGGCTTTAATCGGGCTAAGGCGGTGCTCCATCGGAAGGGGGTGAAGTTCGGTATGCTGCAGCCAGCGCGATTGTGGGTCACATTCCAAGATCGGCACCACTATTTGAAACGCCTGAGGAGGCTTGGAGCTTTATACAGACTGAAAAGTTGGACTCAAATTGAGGGTCTGTGGTTGTGGGGGGGATGTCTGCTGTATATATGGTTTTAACTATGTGTCGGGAATGTTCCCTTGGTTGGGTGCTGGATGGGGATGGGTGAAGGGATTTGATGGGGAGACTGTGGGAGAGTGTGGGCGCCAGTGTTGGAGTGAGGGGAAGCCCGGGGATGGGGGAATTGAGAAAAGGCTGCAAAAGGAGCTGCGCCAGAGGGGGCGGGGCCAGCTCAGGAAAGCGCGGGCTTTTTCCCGCGCTAGGGGAGGACGGCGGTGGGGGTCGGAGGAGCACACACTGACTGCTAGGGAGGAGGGGGAGGGGGGATTCCCACACTGGGGGGGTCGATGGGAAGGCGGGAGAGGCCAGGGTCAGCAGGAGTCAGCTGACTTACGGGAGTGTTATGGGGGGAGCAAAAGAGCTAGATATGGATCTAGTGGAGGGAGGGGGGGTGAGGGGGGGTATAGGGTTGCTGCTGCATTGGCCAATGGGGAACTGGAAATAGGAGAGGTGGTCAGGGCGGGGGTCCGCCGTCTGGGGGACTGGAGGGTGCGGGAGGTGCAGGCACGTGACTGGCCTAGAAAAGGAGATGGCTAGTTGGCAGGGGGGGGGGGTGAGAAGCCCCCCAATCCAGCTGATAACTTGGAATGTGAGGTGTCTGAATGGGCTGGTTAAGAGGGCCCGAGTTTTCGCGCCATCAAAGGGACTGAAGGCAGACGTGGTCATGCTTCAGGAGACACATTTGAAGGTGGCAGACCAGGTCTGATTGAGAAAGGGATGGGTAGGACAGGTATTCCATTCGGGGCTGGATGTGAAGAACAGAGGGGTTGCAAGACTGGTGGGGAAGCGGGTGTCGTTTGAGGCCAAGAATATTGTAGTGGATAATGGAGGTCGATACGTGATGGTGAGCGGTAGGTTGCAGGGGGTGTGGGTGGTACTGGTAAACGTATACGCCCCGAACTGGGATGATGCCGGATTTATGAAGCGCATGCTGGGTCGGATTCCGGACCTGGAGGCAGGAAGCTTGAGAATGGGGGGGGATTTCAACACGGTGCTGGATCCAGCATTAGATCGCTCCAGATCCAAGACGGGGAAGAGGCCGGCTGCGGCCAAAGTGCTTAGGGGGTTTATGGACCAGATGGGGGGAGTGGATCCATGGAGGTTTGATAGGGCCCTGGCCAGGGAATTCTCATTCTTTTCCCATGTACATAGAGCCTACTCCCGGATAGATTTTTTTGTTTTGAGTAGGGCGCTAATCCTGAAAGTGGAGGGAACAGAGTATTCGGCCATAGCCATCTCAGACCACGGCCCGCACTGGGTGGAGCTGAAGTTAGGAGAGGAGAGGGACCAGCGCCCGCTGTGGCGTCTTGATGTGAGATTACTAGCGGATGAGGAGGTGTGCGGGAGGGTGCGGGGGTGCATTGAGAGATACTTGGAGGCCAATGACAACGGAGAGGTGCAGGTGGGGGTAGTCTGGGAGGCGTTGAAGGCGGTGGTCAGGGGAGAGTTAATCTCCATTAGGGCCCACAGGGAGAAGAGAGAGGGCAGGGAGAGGGAGAGGTTGGTGGGGGAGATCTTAAGAGTGGACAGGAGATATGCAGAAGCCCCCCCGAGGAGGGACTACTTAGGGAGCGGTGAAACCTCCAGATGGAGTTTGACCTGTTGACCACAGGGAAAGCAGAGGCACGGTGGAGGAAAGCACAGGGGGCGACGTACGAGTATGGGGAGAAGGCGAGCCGGATGCTGGCACACCAGCTCCGTAAGAGAGTGGAGATAGGTGGAGTTAAGGATAGCAGGGGGAATATTGTGCGGTGTGCGGTGAGAGTAAATGAGGTATTTAAGGACTTCTATGAGGAGCTGTACAGATCTGAGCCTCCAGCGGGGAAAGAGGGGATGCGATGATTTTTGGATCAACTGAGGTTCCCGAGACTGGAGGAGCAGGAAGTGGCTGGTTTAGGGGTGCCAATTGGGTTGGAGGAGCTGGTTAAAGGATTGGGGAACATGCAGGTGGGGAAGGCCCCGGGGCCAGATGGGTTCCCGGTCGAGTTTTATAGGAAATATGTGGACCTGCTCGGCCCGTTGTTAGTGAGGACTTTCAATGAGGCAAGGGAGAGGGGGACCCTGCCCCCGACAATGTCCGGGGCGCTGATCTCGTTGATTCTGAAGCAGGAGAAGGACCCACTGCAATGTGGGTCGTGTAGACCGATCGCGCTCCTCAATGTGGATGCTAAGTTGCTGTCAAAAGTGTTGGCTACGAGAATTGAGGACTGTGTCCCTGGGGTGATTCATGAGGACCAGACGGGATTTGTAAAGGGCAGGCAGCTAAACACTAATGTGCGGAGGCTCCTCAACGTGATTATGATGCCATCGGTGGAGGGAGAGGCGGAGGTAGTGGCAGCTATGGACGCAGAGAAGGCCTTCCACCGGGTGCAGTGGGAGTATCTTTGGGAAGTGTTGCGGAGGTTTGGGTTCGGGGAGGGGTTTATCAGTTGGGTAAGGCTCCTATATAGAGCCCCGGTGACGAGTGTGGCTACGAATCGGCGGAGGTCGGAGCACTTTCGGCTGTACCGAGGGACGAGGCAGGGGTGCCCCCTGTCCCCCTTGTTGTTTGCATTGGCAATTGAACCTTTGGCCATGGCACTAAGGGAGTCCAAGAAATGGAGGGTGTTGGTCCGAGGGGGAGAGGAACATTGGGTGTCGCTGTATGCGGACGACCTTTTGCTGTATGTGGCAGATCCAGTGGAGGGGATGGTGGAGGTCATGCGGATCCTAAGGGAGTTTGGGGACTTCTCGGGCTATAGGATCAACGTAGGGAAAAGCGAGCTCTTTGTGGTGCATCCAGGGGACCAGGGAAGGGGATAGACGACCTACCATGGAAGAGGGCGGAAAGGAACTTTCGGTACTTGGGGATCCAGGTGGCTGGGAGCTGGGGGGCCCTGCACAAGCTCAATTTGATGCGGTTGGTGGAGCAGATGGAGGAGGATTTCAAAAGATGGGATGTGCTGCCACTCTCGCTAGCGGGCAGGGTACAGTCGGTTAAAATGATGGTCCTCCCGAGGTTTCTCTTTGTGTTCCAGTGCCTTCCCATTGTGATTACCAAGGCCTTCTTTAAACGGGTAGGTAGGAGCATCATGGGTTTCGTATGGGCAAATAAGACCCCGAGGGTAAAGAGGGTGTTTCTGGAGCGTAGCAAGGACAGGGAGGGCTGGCGCTGCCGAATCTGTGCGGCTACTATTGGGCAGCCAACGTGGCGATTATCCATAAGTGGGTAATAGAGGGAGAGGGGGCGGCGTAGAAGAGGTTGGCGATGGCGTCCTGCAGGGGCACGAGCCTGAGGGCGCTGATGACGGCACCGCTGCCGCTCTCGCCGACAAGGTACACCACGAGTCCGGTGGTGGTGGCAACGTTGAAGATCTGGGGGCAGTGGAGACAGCATAGGGGCGAGATGGGAGCCTCGGTTTGGTCCGCGATTCGGGAGAACCATCGGTTCATCCCGGGAAGGATGGATGGGGGGTTTCGGAGCTGGCATCGGGCAGGGATCAGAAGAATGGGGGACCTGTTTATAGATGGGACGTTTGCGAGCCTAGGGGCGCTGGAGGAGAGGTTTGGGTTACCCCCGGGAAATGCATTCAGGTATATGCAAGTGAGGGCGTTTGTGAGGCGGCAGGTGAGGGAATTCCCGTTGCTCCCGGCACAGAGGATTCAGGGCAGGGTGATTTCGGGTGTATGGGTCGGAGAAGGCAAGGTTTCGGCGATCTATCAAGAGATGAAAGAAGAGGAGATTTCGGTAGAGGAGCTAAAGGGCAAGTGGGAGGAGGAGCTTGAGGAGATCAATGAGGGTCTGTGGGCTGATGCCCTGAGTAGGATTAACTCCTCTTCCTCTTGCGCCAGGCTCAGCCTAATACAATTTAAGGTTACTCACAGAGCGCATATGACAGGGGCGAGGTTGAGTAGGTTCTTTGGGGTGTGGGAGGTGCTCGGGAAGCCCGGCGAATCACGTCCACATGTTCTGCCCAGCACTGGATGGGTTCTGGAGTGGTTTCATGAGGACTATGTCCAAGGTGGTGAAAGTCCAGGTCAAGCCGAGTTGGGGGTTGGCATTATTTGGGGTAACGGACGAACCGGGAGTGCAGGAGGCGAAAGAGGCCGTTATTCTGGCCTTTGCGTCCCTGGTAGCCCGGCGGAGGATTTTGCTATTATGGAAAGACGCGAAGCCCCCCAGTGTGGAAGCCTGGATAAATTACATGGCAGGGTTCATTGAGCTGGAGAGGATAAAGTTTGCCTTGAGAGGATCTGTGCAGAGGTTCTTCAGGCGGTGGCAACCGTTCCTAGACTATCTCGCAGAGCGCTAGGAGGAGGTCAGCAGCAGCAGCAACCCGGGGGGGGGTCTCTTTCGGGGGGGTATTTGGGAGGGTGGTGGGGGGTTTCCCCAAGGTTACTTTTGAATGTCATATGGGGGGGTTAATAAATGCGGGAGACACCCAATGTATAAGTAGTTTATTATTTTTGATTGTGGTGTTTGTGTTCTTCTTTTTGTTATGGGAGGGGGTTTGTTTGTTAAAAAATTTTGTTGGAAAAATTTAAATAAACATATATTTTTTTAAAAAATGAAATCACTGAAGCACACTATCAACAGTTTACTTACCGGGACCAAGGCCTCCACCACGAGGTTGGAGCAGTCAAAATGGTGGCCCAGGCTTCTCGAAGGCGCTCCTCTACTGGCAATCCTGCGCGCGCGAATCTGCAAGTGGCCCACACACATGAGCAGTTCGCATGGAGACTGGAACCGGCTGAGAACGCTACTGCGCATGCGCGGACGTGCCAGGACGGCGTCATGACGTGTCATAACTGCAGACACGCCCACTTAAAAGGGCAATGTCCAGCTTATGGCAAACAGTGCCTGAGGTGTAGAAAGTACAACCACTATGCCTTCAAATGTCGAGCTGTGCTACAGATGACTTCCATGGGACAACAACTAAGACCCTGCGATGTTCGGAATGTGGCATCTATGAACCGCCAACCAATATTCAGTGATTACCTGTCCGAAAACGATGACCTTGCCTATGATGACGCCTACCGTATGGCCATGGTCACAGTCGTGGAGGAACCTTACCCCACCACGCCTCACCAAAATGCCCGAAAGTGAACAAAAAGGGGTTTAAAGTCTCAAAAACAAAAAATTATTTTCCCCAGCGACAGAATGAAGCTCGAACCTCCACTTACAGTCAAAGATCACTGCCGCAGCACCCTAAAACATACCGTTTGTAACACCCAAAGAGAAGAGCACAATGACAAATTCATAGCAAAAGATTTGTTCATTGACGATGCTTACTCAGGGGATGAGTTCCTCATTGGACAAATAGAGCACCGTGACACATCCTTGACAAGAAGCGATGATTTGCTCGCTGACGAATGCCACTCAGCCATGGATCAGTTCTCCGGATCTGATGGTCATTGCAGCAGCAACATGGGTGCCAAGGCCCATACGAGTCTCATGGTGGGAGAATCCAGCACCATGACGACATGGCAGCTCGTCGACAAAATGGGTGACAACCACATGTCATATATCCTAGCAGAAGGCGACGCCACGCAGAGAGCACAGATTGACTCCACTGAGGGAGTGATACCAGCCTCCATAGCGAGCTCGTTGACAGGCTCCAGAATGGCCACAAGCAACGACTCCGGAGCGACAGCCGTGAACGAGGAAGACTATGACAGTCTATCTGCCTTGTATGAGCAGCCAGCAGCAGACATTAAATGTCTACCCACTGTTGATCAAAGCAGTGAACAAAACCACAACAACAACAACAGATCTTGTGATTTTGTGTCTGCGCCGCAGCAATCACCCAACCCAGCTTGCAAAAAAGATGACATACTGGGTCAACAATGCAAGCGCAAAAGGCAGTCCGCTACTAACGTCAACTTACTTCGACCATTCCGATGTCTCATGATGTCCTCACGGACACACATAAACACTGACGGTCACAACGACATGGCGACATCAACACTGCCACCTCACCGACAGGCAAAAGGATCAACCCACCTGATCAAATGCAGACAGTCTGGACTCACAAAGTTTTTCGTTAGAATTGGACTTTTTAAACGTTGATTGACTTTGTACAGTCATTAATACCATCCCATTCTGTACACAGCGTTACTTGTTTTATCTGTTCCCAGTTGACTTAATTCATTATGTTTGTTTAGTTTTCGTTGCACCATACAGAAAACCTGTAGCACATTAAAAAGGGGGAGATGTGGTGATCTCTGTAGGTACATGCACACAAGAGGTTAATGGGTAGATAGCAGCACCACATGATCACCAGAGGGCTGGACCAACAGGGGTATAAAGGGCAGCCACACGGGGTCTTTCTCTCTCTCGGGTGTGCTGTGAACAGGGAAACATCAGAATCACATAGATAGTTAGTGGAGTTACATTTAGTTACAATTGTTAAATCTGGTTATCCAATTCCTAGTTCCCATGTTAAGGTAAAGAACTCACGCATTAATAGTTATAGTTACTCAATAAACCTTTGTTGTTACTGGACGAGTTTGAGTCTTCTTCAACAAGATTCAGAGGACCTCACTATCAGCCAAGTATTGAGTAACACGTGTTATTGACCACACAGGTAACACTACACCGCTGACATGACATCACGTTGGCAAGATTTGCAACAGGTTTGTGAAGATGGGAACAGTCGAGGGGATCCCACCACAGATGCCAAGGCAGTTGTAGCCCCAAGGGGGAAAGGGACATGCCTGGGAACCCTGGAACAGGCGGCCAGTGCCAGGGGTGGGTCATCTTCAGAACCCCTTATGTGTGTTGGGGGACGGGTGATGCTAGTGAGGGAGGAGGTTACCCTCAAGTCTGCAGTGGAGGGGGGAGGCTGCTGCTTGTGGGGTGGGGGGCATTGCTTGTGGGGGGTCCTCCGTGTCCATGCGGTAGCAAAGTGGTTAGCACAGCTGTTTCACAGCTCCAGGGTCCCAGGTTTGATTCCTGTCTTGGGTCACTTTCTGTGCGGAGTCTGCACGTTCGCCCCGTGTATGCGTGGGTTTCCTCCGGGTGCTCCGGTTTCCTCCCATAGTCGAAAGATGTGCAGGTTAGGTGGACTGGCCATGCTAAAATGCCCTTAGTGTCCAAAAAGGTTAGATGGGGTTACGGGGATAGGGTGGGGGTGTGGGCTTCGATCGGGTACTCTTTCCAAGGGCTGGTGCAGACTTGGTGGGTCGAATAGCCTCCTTCTGCACTGTAAATAATATGATTCTATAGGGTGGCGTTGAGTTTCTGTGCCACCTTTGAAGGGCGCCCTGATCTCTGTGGAGCCAGCCTTGCCAGTCCACTCATTTTTCTTTACCAGAGTGCCAGTAAATCTGCATGGGAAATTCAGTTGGGGGGGGGCGGGGGGGGGGGGGGGGGGGGGCTGCTGTCAGTTTTCATTCAGAGCCTGACACTGAAAAAAATATTGCAAAATTCCACCCTGTGTGTTTGTATTGTGTACGTATGAGTTTTCAATCATCAATAGCTGCTGCATGCATCACATTACATTGAAACAGTGAGAGAAGAAATAGTTGCTGCGGTATGTTTCCACAGAGATGTGAGTTAAAGGAATGTTACACCTCGCTAATGAAGTTATTCTTTTCATCGTACTTCATTTTCTTTTAATTTTTCACTTATAAACTTTATGCAATGGTTACAGTTAGAACACCATTTGCTCATTGCCTTGCTCCTTCCTCATTGCTATCAATATGGCTGCTAATAGAACAGAGAACATAGAACAGTACAGCACGGAACAGGCCCTTCGGCCGTCGATGTTGTGCCGAGCTTTGTCCGAAACCAAGATCAAGCTATCTCACTCCCTGTCATTCTGGTGTGCTCCATGTGCCTATCCAATAACCGCTTGAAAGTTCCTAAAGTGTCCGACTCCACTATCACAGCAGGCAGTCCATTCCACACCCTAACCTGAGTAAAGAACCTACCTTGGACACCCCTCCTATATCTTCCACCCTGAACCTTATAGTTATGCCACCTTGTAACAGCTACATCCACCCGAGGAAATAGTCTCTGAACGTCCACTCTATCTATCCCCCCCTTCATCTTATAAATCTCTATTAAGTCACCTCTCATCCTCCTTCACTCCAATGTGAAAAGCCCTAGCTCCCTCAACCTTTCCTCATAGGACCAACCCTCCAATCCAGGCAGCATCCTGGTAAATCTCCTTTGCACCCTTTCCAATGCTTCCACATCCTTCTGATATTGAGGTGACCAGAACTGCACACGATACTCCAAACGTGGTCTCACCAGGGTCCTGTACTGTTGCAGCATAACCCCACGGCTCTTAAACTCAAGCCCCCTGTTAATAAACGCTAACACACTATAGGCCTTCTTCATGGCTCTATCCACTTGAGTGGCAACCTTCAGAGATCTGTGGACATAAACCCCAAGATCTCTCTGTTCCTCCACATTCTTCAGAACCCTGCCGTTGACCCTGTAATCCGCATTAAAATTTGTCCTACCAAAATGAATCACCTTGTAATATTCGTGAATAACTGATATCACAAGGACCAGAGCCTGCAACCTTCTCTTCATGTGGACATTATCATAGAATTTACAGTGCAGAAGGAGGCCATTCGGCCCATCGGGTCTGCACCGGCTCTTGGAAAGAGCACCCTACCCAAGGTCAACACCTCCACCCTATCCCCATAATCCATAACCCAGTAACCCCACCCAACACTAAGGGCAATTTTGGACACTAAGGGCAATTTATCATGGCCAATACACCCAACCTGCACATCTTTGGACTATGGGAGGAAACCGGAGCACCCGGAGGAAACCCACGCACACACGGGAAGGATGTGCAGACTCCGCACAGACAGTGACCCAAGCCGGAATCGAACCTGGGACCCTGGAGCTGTGAAGCAATTGTGCTATCCACAATGCTACCTTGCTGCCCTTAATGCGCAAATATTACACAAAAACATCTTCATTTTACATTAGGAATTTTCAAGACTGTCACTGTTTAAATTTATGGCTCACCACATTTAATTATTCTCCTGAGCTCTCAACTCCTCCCTGCCACTTCCCCCTTACAAGTCTTTAGTCAGGATAGTAAAACAGGATATTAACTTGGAGTCTACTAATGTTGCTTGTTGGGCAAGTTGGTAAGAATTATCGTGAAATGATATAAAATGGAGGATCCTTCTCTCTAATAAATTCCCTCATTCAGATCAGTAAAGCTCAAATTCCAGGGATATTCAAAAGGATTAATTGACAACAGAAATGTTATTGAAGACACCTCCGGAATTCTACCTGAAGAACCTTTTTAATAGCATATCTATTTCAGGAGTTTTTAATTCCCTGGGTTTCAACCCCAAGGTAATTTAAATAAAACTCACGAATACTCTTCCAACCTCATATCACCACTAAAAAACCCTAGACTGCTCTCCCTGGCCAATATTTCTTGGACCATAAGACCATAAGACATAGGAGCAGAATTATGCCACTCGGCCCAATAAGTCTGCTCCACCATTCAATCTTGCAGTTTTAGATCACTTCAGTTCCTAAATATCATTTCCTAACTATTGCTAACATCACAAATCTCATTCTGAACCTGCTCTTAAGGTAGTTCTTTTTCCCCACGTATTAATTATCTTAGCTACTTACGGGAGGGTTCGTTTCACAATTTCTTACGAGTCCCGCATCACTTTTATCCGACTGGAAAGGTTGACAGCTTACCAGCTGCAGTAAACCTGAAATAACAAGAGTCATTGTTGAACTATGAATGACAAGTCACTCTTCCCTGAAATCAAGAGACAGACTGGTTTAAAATATCCCAGGGTGATGGTTGAAGGTTGTTTTTGTGACTGGAAACCTGTGTCCAGTGGTGTTCGCAGGAATTGGTGCTGGGTCCCTTGTTGTTTGTCGTATACATTAATGATTTAGATGTGAATGTAGGAGGTCTGATAAGTACGTTCGCAGATGACACAAAAATCAATGGCGTGGTAAATAGGGAGGAGCAAGGCCTTAGATTACAGGACGATATAGATGGGCTGTTTAGATGGCAAATGGAATTTAACCATGAAAAGTGTGAGGTAATGCATTTTGGGAGGACTAACAAGGAAAGAGAATATAAAATGCATGGTCGGACCCGAGGAAGTACAGAGGATCAAAGGAACCTTGGTATGGAAGTTCACAGATCTCTGAAGACAGCACGACAGGTAGATAAGGTTGTTAAGAAGGCCTTTGGGATTCTTGCCTTTATTAACCGAGTTATTGAATATAAGAGCAGCAAGGTTGTGTTGGAGCTGTATAAAACATTGGTTAGGCCCCAGCTGGAGTACTGTGTACAGTTCTGGTCACCACACTGTCAAAAGGAGTGGGCGCAAAGGAGATTCACCAGGATGTTACCTGGGCTGGATCGTTTCAGCTATCAAGAGAGACTGGATAGATGGAGTTGTTTTCCCTGGAGTGGGAAGGCTGAGGGGGGGACCTGATTGAGGTGTATAAAATTATGAGAGACATATATAGGGTGGATAGGAAGGTTCCTTCCCCCGTAGTGGAGGGGTCAATAATCAAGGGGCATGGATTGAAGGTAATGGGCAGGAGGTTTAGAGGAAATGTGAGGAAAACATTTCAGCCAGAGGGTGGTCGGAATCTGGAACTCACTGCCTGAAAGGGTGGCAGAGGTGGGAACCCTCACAACTTTTAAGAAGTATTTAGATGAGCATTTGAAATGTCATAAAGCTATGGAGCAAGTGTTGGAAAATAGGATTAGAATAGTTAGGTGGTTGATGGTTGGCGTGGGCACGGTGGGCTGATGGGCCTCTGTCCATGCTGTAAAACTCTATGAACGTTGGGACATCACTTCTTAAGTCAGTGGGTGACTGAACGTGTAAATGACCAGACAATGATAAAGCTCTAACAAAGTTAATTGTAAAACATTTATTTACATATTCAGTGTATTCATTGCCTGATTTTTGACTATATGCAAGCTCGCAGCACAGAGATGAATCTGAAATAAATAGCTGGCTTGTAATGCAGAACAATGTCAACAGCGCGGGTTCAATTCCCGTACCGGCCTCCCCGAGCAGGTGCCGGAATGTGGCGACTAGGAGCTTTTCACAGTAACTTCATTGAAGCCTACTTGTGACAATAAGCGATTATTATTATTATGATTATTATAAATAACTTATATTGAGTCACAGCATGCCTCTTAAGTGCAATATTTTGGTGAACAACGAAAAGATATAAATACAGGTACTGGTAGCATGTTTAAAAAAAAAGCCCCAACAATTTCTATTTTGTTCAGACGTCAACCTAAGCTATTGATAATGCAAGTGTTTAATAGGTCAGCATCTGTACTGACCAAGAGTTTCATGTGGCAGGCCAGAGAGCAGTGTTGGCATCTCAGAATGGACCGCTAAAGAACTGTTTTGGATAATAGATTTCTATTTTAAATCTCAGAAAAATCTTCAGGTAGCAGTCAAAACCTGAAAATGTTTCTTGGAGTCAGTGCAACAGGGGCAAGAAAGATCACGAGGACAGGGTAAAGTAAGAGCAGAGGTTGGGAAAACATTCCTCTCCTATGGTGGGCTAGGAGGGTGTATAAGAACTGGGACACTGTGTGAAGATACATTTTAAGAAGAATTTATTATCTGAAAGCACAAATTTAAATATGTAAAAATGTACATTTGCAAAAAAAAAGTAAAGGATTCATGGCTTCTTACTTTGAAAAGTATGGCGGAGACACCTGAACAGTATGGTGGAGGACAAAAACTGCTTTGTGATACCACCCAATGCCAGAGCTTACAGCTATACTTGGACCTCGAGCTGACCTTTAATGTAATGTAGCACGCACTGTTTTTGATTTATTTTTATTTTTTAATAAATTGGAGTGCCCAATTCATTTTTTCCAATTAAGGGGCGAATTAGTGTGGCCAATCCACCTACACTGCACATCTTTGGGTTGTGGGAGCGAAACCCACGCAAACACGGGGAGAATGTGCAAACTCCACACAGACAGTGACCCAAAGCCGGGATCGAACCTGGGACCTTGGCTGTGTGAGGAAGCAGTGCTAACCACTGTGCCACCCTGCTGCCCTTGTTTTTGATTTATTGACTGTCACAACGTTTGGAATTGTTAGTTACAAACATGGCAAGTTGTGTGTGAACTCATTTAAAACTGGAAATCTCACAAACCATATAGTCAATCTTCCATAGAAACACACATCTAATCAAGACTCAAAACAGAATTAAAGGTATTTGAAGCAAGATTAGAGAATAGGGGGAAATTAAATGAGGGCAGAGGGGGAACTGCAACAATGGAGGCCAGAAAATGAGTGAAGGAAATGGTAGATTCTGGTTACAAGCCACATGAAGGGGACTGCAGACAAGGAAGAAAATAACGAGAAGCCAGCGAGCATTTAAAGGTGAAAGGATGGAGAGAAGATTCAAAAGGTTCAGGGAGATCATTAAAGCGGGGTAAAGGCTTTAGGGACCTGCACTATTGGAACCAATGACATCACTATGGGATCCTAGTTAGATAGCTGAAGGAATGGGAGAATGGAGGAGAGAAAAGGGGAGCAAGAAGATGGAGGAAGATATGAGAGAGGTCGGGTTTGATGGAGGAAGAGGTGATGCAGGAAGAGGAAAAGTCAAGGGAAAGATTGTGAGTTATTGCCCTTGCCCATTACAGTGCCATTGATGGAATCAACTATATTTGTAGGAAATAAAGGTCAACATAAGGGTTGAGGTACAGGAAAAGGAAACAAGCTATTGAATGGGGAAAGAAGGGTGAAGAGTAACTCACTTTTGGGGGAAGCGACAGACACAGGCCAAAGTCAAGCATAGAAGCAATGTCAAATAAAAAAGCTGAACAACCAGATTTTAGACCCTTAGCCTTTTCTTATCTTCTTAATCTTTGCAAAGTTATTAAATATCTTCTAGAAACTCTGCTGCATCATAAAATATAACAATTAGAACATTTATAGCAGTGGTAAAAGTAGTTTATGGTTGTCTTAAATTGATTCATGGATATCTTGTCCAACACTGTAGGAGGGTGGATTTATGGAACATGCCAGAGTGGGAAATCTGCTGTGTGAGCGATTTAATTAGGGGGGAGTTGAAACTTTGATTGTTCCAATGGCATAGTGAGATCAGAGATTAAGTCAGTGGCGTATTTGTGACATCAAACAGGCCACTGTGAAAAATAATGAGAACTGGCAAGTAATATTAAAAAGACAAGCCTTGAGGCTTTGTGCCTTAATGTGTGAAACATTTGCAATAAAGTGGATGAATTAATTGCCCAAATAGATGTAAACGGGTAGAGACATAGCTGCAGGGTGATCAGGGATGGGAACTGAACATCAGTATTTAGTATTTAGGAAGGACAGACAAAAAGGAAAAGGTGGTAGGTGGCATTTTAAAGAGGAAATTAATACAATAGTGAGGAAGGACATTAGCTTCGATAATGTAGAATCTGTATGGGTAGAGCAGAGAAACATCAGTACTGTAGTGGTGATGTTGGGGATGGCATTAAACAGGAAATTGGAGATGCATGTGATAAAGGAACATCTGTAATTATGGGTGACTTTAATCTGCATTTAGATTGGCCAATCAAATTAGTAACAAAACCGTAGAGGACGAATTCCTGGATGTATACGGGATGGTTTTCTGAACCAATACTTCACGGAACCAAGTAGAGAACAGGCCATCCTAGGCTGGATATCAAATTGGCAATCTAGTTGTGGATCCTTTGGGATCAGTGACCATTATATGATAGAATTCTTAATTAAGATGGAGAGGGATGTAATTGATTCTGAGACTAGGATTCTGAATCTAAATAAAGGAAGCTACGATGGAGTGAGGTGCGTGTTGGCGATGATGGATTCGGGAACGTTACTTAAAGGACTAATGGTGGAAAGGCAATGGCAAGCATTCATAGAGTGCATGGGTGAACTTCAACAATGCTTCATTCCTGTCTAGTGCAAAAGTAAGAGTGAAAGGTGGCCAAAACATGCCTTATAAGTGAAATTAGAAATACTATTAGTTCCAAGGAAGAGGCATACTAATTGGCCAGAAAAAAACAACAGACCCGAGGATTGGGAGCAATTTAGACTTCAGCAAAGGAGGGCAAAAGGATCGATTAAGAAGGGGAAAATAGAGTACGAGAGTAAGCTTGCGGGGATTATAATAACTGACTGTAAAGATTTTTATAAGTATGTGAAGATAAAACGATTGGTGAAGACAAATGTAGGTCCCTTACAGGCAGACTCAGGGTCTGTGAAAATGGGGAACAAAGAACTGGCTGGCTGACCAACTAAACACATACTTTAGTTCTGTCTTACAAAAGAGGATACAAATAACATAACAGGAATGTTGGGCAACACAGGGTTTAGTGAGAGAGAGGAACTGAAGGAAATCAGTATTTGTCAAGAAATGGTGTTGGGGAAATTGGTGGTATTGAGGGCCGATAACTCCCCAGGGCCTGATAATCTACATCCCCAGAGTACTTAAGGAAGTGGCTCTAGAAATAGTGGATGCATTGATGGTCATCTTCCAAGGTTCTATAAACTTGGAACGGTTCCTACAGATTGGTCGGTAGCTAATGTAATACCTCCATTATAAAATATTTGATAGCAGAATACTTAGAAAACAGTGGCAGGATTGGACAAAGTAAGCAAGGATTTATGAAAGGGAAATCATGCTTGACAAATCTACTGTAATTCTTCGAGGATATAACGAGTAGAGTTGATGAGGGAGAGCCAATGGATGTAGTTTATTTGGACATCCAGAAGGCTTTTGACAACATCTCACATGTAAAATTAAAGTGCATGGGTTTGGGGTTTGAAGACTAGTTGGCAGATAGGAAACAAAGAGTAGGAATAAATGGGTCTTTTACCAAATGGCAGGCAATGACTGGTGGGGTATGGCAGGGATCAGTGCTACTATCCCAGATATTCACAATACATATTAATGATTTAGATGAGGGAGCTAAATATAAATGGGCAGCATTCTCCGTTTCTGAGACTAAGTATTGATGCCAACACAGAATCCGTGGACTTCCACGACAGAAAACAGGCACGACACCTGGACAGATTCTGCTACCATTAAGAGACTAACAGTGGCGCCACTTGGAACACAATCGATTCTAAGAAGGAACGGTGCCGGATTCGCTTGTTCCGCGATTGACATTCAGGAGGCTGACAGGTTGCAGCGACATATACACACTAAACTCCCCACATACACTGTCCCAGCCAACAAGATGGCAGCAAGGAGAGCTGCACCCTCATGTTAATGAACAATTGGGCAGTAAAGTTGTGGCCATGATGGAGAACCTCCATGAGGTCCTTTTATAAAATGCCTGTTCCTTCTGAATTGTCAGCTAACAATAGGTTTCACTACTGGAAATCTTCCCCACTGCGTAATTACATGTGTCTTCCACACTCATCATTGACACTTAAGTTTTAATTATGATTACGTGGGAATCAGCAAGTGAGCAGAAATGGCACCCACATCCCATTCCACTGTGGGGAACGGTGCACCACAGTGAAAATTCTGCCCCACATACCAGTCGATACATTCTGGCTTTTGGTTTTAAACTAGAAGGCATTAACTATTCAGGAGTTTCTATCTACATGTAGGGGCTCTTAAAGCCAGCAAAAGAGACTCAAATTCAAAGTTTTAGTGGAGAAACATCCATCAGTGCTTAAGAATATGACAAAACCTCAAACTATAACAGGGCATTTGACAATTAATGACCATTAATGGCTAATGCTGACAAACATATGGAACAAAGCCCCAAAGATTACTGGATCAATCTTCTATTGTGGGCAAGTGGTTTATTACATTTGTTAGGATACTGGACCAGACCCCAGTTTTTAATAATAATAATAATATTAATCGCTATTGTCACAAGTAGGCTTCTATGAAGTTACTGTGAACAGCCCCTAGTTGCCACATTTCGGCACCTGTTCGGGGAGGCCGGTATGGGAATTGAACCCGCGCTGCTGGCATTGTTCTGCATGACAAGCCAGCTATTTAACCCACTGTGCTAAACCAGCCCCATTTTGTTAGGATACCGGACAAGAAATCCCAAACAATTTGCAATTTGTAAAACTGCAAGGAAAGGATACTTCACTCCGGGGGTGATGGCCTGACCAATCTTTTATGTTCAAACAAACTTTGAAAAAACTAAATTTAGTGTACCCAATTATTTTTTTTCCAATTAAGGGACAATTTAGTGTGTCCAATCCATCTAATCTGCACATTTTTGGGTTGTGGGGGTGAAACCGACGCAGACACAGGGAGAATGTGAAAGATGTCCCATGACCTGCTTAGTTAGGACTAAACGCAATCTCTCAAATTAACTACTCCCCAGGGAACCTCCAGCAATCAAAACAATATTTCATTAGTCACCCCTCTATAAACAAGTAAATGGCTATAATCAATGGTTACCTCCCCATTTACAACTCCTTATTCACAGCTTTAGCAAACGTGCATGTATGTATTTGAACCCAGTATTTATAATAACATTACTGTAACTGAACATAAAATATGATATGCAGTAGTTTCTTACATTCATCACACATTGTATATTTAGTACCAGTCTGTCACACGATGGGTTGGTGGGGCTTGAGCTGGTATCCACAATACTGTACACTCTCTGGGTTCTCAAAATCGCAATATCTGCTAGAAAAGGTTACTGACTTATGGGCATTGACTCATAAGGTATGAGAGGTAGCCTACAGCCTGGCCAAACAACGGCCAGACATAACTGTACACTCAGAAACATACATGTTAACTAACATCCTGCAATTCGTTGGTATGTCCTGTTCCAAGCGTTGGTAGGACTGATCACCACACCTCCATTATGCATTTTGGAAAACTACTACTGTGCTGAACAGAATAGATCTAGCAATCCAAAAACAGTACATCCATGAGATACTTTGGGCTATTATCGACAGCAGAATTCATACCACCACAATCAGTAAACCTAAGGTCCAATACTTTTGTCACTCCTTCATCAGCATCAAACCAATAAGCCAAATCTGGTTCAATGGAAAACGTAGATCAGTGCGCCAGGAACATAAGGCACTGAATTGGTAAAGTCCCCCCCCCCCCCCCCCCCCCACCACCACCACCACCCCCATCTCCCCCTCAGAAGACAGTGGTAGACAAAATCTTTATGGCTGAGGGACAGATGCAGGCTGGAGGGAGGACAGCCAACCCAGGAAGAAGTTGGAGGCAGCCACAGGGGCAGCCGGTTGCTGAGGTGGGCTGTTTAAAAGGTCCACCTCAGTGCCATGGTTTTTTTCTTCTCAGTTAGAATAAAAACACAATGACCCTCCAGTCCTCCCCTCTCACTGTAATAGCCCACCCAGGGCCTACGGTGTGGGAATAATTATCTTCTTCATGGTTTTTGCGGAGTACGAGTTCCCCTGCTCGGGGAGGGGGATCTCTATTAACATTTGTATGAAAGTGCGGCAGGTAAGGCACCGACCAGAATAGGAACCCAATAGGGATCTACCGGGCAGTGTAAATATTGTGGGTAAACAAAACTATGTTTCTTTATTTACTCGGTATGGACTCCTCGTGTCCTTATTAAACTCATACTCCCTCACTCCAAACACTTCCTATGTTCCATCCATGCCCCCACCCATGCCTAATGGCCCCTCATGCTCCCGATGCCATGTATTGCTCAACCACCCACCCACAATGGCCCCTCATGCCCTCTAGGTCAAGTGTGGCACTTCGATGACCATTGACCCACCATACACTTTCTCGAACCAATGGATCCTATAGTATATAATGGTATGAATAAATTTAAAAAAAAAGTAATCCACTCACAATTTTCTCCTATATTTATAAAAATGTCTTCATTGCAAGCTCATAAATCTGTCAATCATCCAGCCCCTTTAAAATATCAAAAACCACAAAGCCTTGAAATCACTGTGTAAACAAATTTTGTGCAATTAATAGGAGAGCTCATTGAGCTTAATATGTCAATCAAACGATGTTTCCTCTGGACAGCAGGTATTCTATATTCTAATAGATGCCCGTGTTCTCAGCCAAGCATACATAATAAGGCTCAGTTGAGAGCCCAGACAAACATTAATTTTATTGAAATAGCTGAGAAAAGACAGAGCTTGGCATGGGGGTATAAGGGGCCATGGAGGGTAGATGGGGTACTGGTGTAATATGGCAGAGAAAGCATATGGAGTACATTTTGAACTTACCTTTTAAAAGTTCTCCTCATGCAGACTCAGGTTTACAATTCAATTTCCATGACTCCCAGAGTCAGGCGTGCCAGGTGAGTGCTTTTGACCGGAACCAATTGACAAGTTTTAAAGGCACTACTGAAAATCAGACAGCTGAGGAATCCGAGAATCGGACCTGCTCACCATTCTTAAAGGGTTCCTGAGTCAATCTGGAAATCTTGGCTCATGTATAGTTATTTACATGTAAAACCTGAAGACCAACAAGCTGCATAAATAATTAAAGAATCGGCCTTTAGAATGATGGTGGATGATCAGGTAACTTACAACAGGAGGAAACTTCATGAACATCCAATCTTGGACTCCAATCTCGGTGAAAGAGAAAAAGCTAACATTTTCCCATATATCTTCAGTTAAATAGGTGATTGTATTCACTGACCGTGACTAGTTAAATTGGTTCATTCCGTTTGAAGATTAGTAAGTGTTTCAGTGCACTCTGCACAGCAAAGCCTATTAGTCCTTGCAACATGTTGGTTGTTATGCTAAAAACTTTTGCACCAGTACTAACCTCCTTTTAGCCACACTGCAATCCAGTCGTGACACCGATATCTACCTTATATAGACATTGCCGCTTGGGCTGACAAGTAGCATATAACATTCATGTCACACAAGTGCCAGGCAATGACCATCTCCAACAAAAGAGAATCTAACCATCGCCCCTTGATATTCAATGACATTACCATTACTGAATCATCAACTATCATCATGCTGGGGTTACCATTAACCAGAAACTGAACTGGACCGGCCATATAAATATTATGGCTAAAGAGCAGGTAGAGGCGAGGAAGGAATCTTGTGGAGTGTAGCTCACCTCCTGACTCCCTAACGCCTGTCCACCATGTAGAAGTTAAAAGTCAGGGGTGTGATAGAATATTTTTCCTTTGCTTGGATGAATGCAGCTCCAACAACACTCAAGAATATTGACACAATCCGGTCAAAACAGCCCTCTTGATTGACATTACTTTCATAAACATAATAATAATCTTTATTGTCACAAGTAGGTTTACATTAACACTGCAATGAAGTTACTAGGAAAATCCCCTAGTCGCCACATTCCGGCATCTGTTCGGGTACACTGAGGGAGAATTCAGAATGTCCAATTCACCTAACAGCACGTCATTCGGGGCTTGTGGGAGGAAACCGGAGGACCCAGTGGAAACCCACGCAGAGACAGGGAAAACGTGAAGACTCCGCACAGACAGTGACGCAAGCCGGGAATCGAACCTGGGACCCTGGCGCAGGGAAGCGACAGTGCTACCCACTGTGCTACCTGCCCATTCACTCCCTCCACCATTGATAAGCCGTGACAGCCGTGTGTACCATCTACAAGATGCATTGCAGGCAGCATCTTCCAAACCGACGACCACTACCATCTTGAAGGATAGGGGCAGCAGACACATGGGAACATCAGCACCTGGAAGTTCCCCTCCAAGCCACTCACTATCCTGACTTGGAAACATATTGCTGTTTCTCCACTGTCAATGGGCCAAAATTCTGGAACTCCCTCCTTAACAGCGCTGTGGATGTACCTACACTCCAGGGGCTGCCACGGTTCAAGAAGGCAGCTCACCACCACCTTCTCAAGGGCAATTAGTCATGGACAATAAATGCTGCCCTAGCCAGAACTGAATTTAAAAATTGTCTAATGATGTTCTATCCTGAATATGAACTGGAAACATTGAACCTGGCCTAAAACCTCAGTCTGCCCTTCCTTCAGAATCATCAACAAAGTGATGGACTAGAGCAATGATGTCACGAAGCAAAACCTATTCACCAATAAATTGCTCATTAATATTCAGTTCTGGTTCCTTTGGAAATACAGGTCTCAGACCATGACATCGGGCAAGATTAAAGCCAGAGGCAGGAGAAGAGTAACTGCACACAAGATCAAGGCAAATTTGACTGAGGTTGACAGTAAGGAGCCCAGATTAAACTGCTATCAATGCTGGCTAAATGGAAAAGCTTCTGACCTCTGGAGGCATAGATGGAAGATCGGTTGAGGTTGTTGGAGGCCAATCAGCCTTAACAATATTGCTTCAGTAGCCTTTAAGGATAGTGTCCATGACCAAACAATCTTTATCTGCTTCATCAGTGGTCTTTCATGGAATCATAGAATCATAGATTTACAGGGCAGAAGGAGGCCATTTGCCCATCAAGTCTGCATCGGCCCTTGGAAAGAGCACCCTACCAAAGCCCACATCTTCACCCTATCCCCACACCTCTACCCTATCCTCGTAACCCCATCTAACCTTTTTTGGAAGCTAAGGGTAATTTAGCATAGCCAATCCACCTAACCTGCTCATCTTTGGACTGTGGGAGGAAACAGGAGTACCCGGAGGAAACCCAAGCAGACACGGGGAGAATGTGCAGACTCCGCACAGACAGTGACCCAAGCCAGGAATCGAACCTGGGACCCTGGAGCTGTGAAGCAACAGTGCTACCCACTGTGCTACCGTGCTGCCCTCGATGTCAAGTTAGAGTGGAGCATTTTTCTGACAATTTAACAGAGTTTTGAATGGAGCAGAACACTCATATGTGGCTCATAGCAGGGCAATATCTAGCCTTGGGTTGAAGTGATTCAGGGAAAAATTGCGCCAATAAATTACCAAAGACGACAATAATAACTGAATCCCTGACCTTCAATAGCACCACCAATGCTGCGACCCCTACTGAAAGCACCCTGATCCACCAATGGTCATAGCCTGAACCTTAATCAACCTACATGATCACCATGGTTACAAGAGCAGGAAAGATGGGCAAAATGTTTATTGTCCTGGTCTTCCCATCATGTGGAAATGTCAAATCAGGAATGTGATTGAATACATAACCAATATTCAAGAAGCTTAGAACCACTCGGCATTCTGTTTAATCGTCTCCATTGCTACTGTACTGAATATACAATCCCTCCACCACTATGGTTCTACTAATTATAGGGAGCGTTGCAGCAAATTAACAATCTTACTTCAGCACACCTGCTCTGTCTCATGACCTTTCTTATTAAGAAGGCTGCAGGAGAAAAATCATGAAACCCCTCCATCTTCAGGTTCCCTACCAAGTTACACACCTTCCCAACCTGTACATATATTGCTACTTTTTTAAATTCAATAATGGTAATCACTACAGGTTAGTGAGTGGTTCAAGGAAAGGCCGACTAGCAACTTCTTAGGGTGAGTAATATAATCACAGCACTGTCAGCGCCTGACAACAAACAACAAAAAACACTCTATAGCACTACGCTTGGAGGATGTTCAACCCAATCTATAAATGTGGAATGACAAATGCCATGTAATATTGAAACACGCTGAAAGACAATCCTAACTACACCAACAAATATTTAAAAGGCTTCTTAACAATTTAAAGCTTACTGAAATATTATTATTGGTTTACTATTCTCTATTCAATGAGGAACAATCAGCAAATGTGCCAGAAGGAAATTTTGAAGCTTTTTAATTTTCAAGAACTGCAATATCTTGGGTTACATATCGCTTTGCATGCGCTTCATTTCGAATATTCTGGAAATTGGTGAAACTGAAGATCTAAAATGGAATGGGCTACTTGAATATTTTCAAGATCCCATTGCTTAGTAACTTTTAATTAGCTACAAACTAAAGAAATGCAAGTTGAAAAAGATTGTCAAGATTGAAGAAACAATGCCATTCAACTTTAAGACAAAATGAATCAAATTATTCACCTTCTAAAGCCAGAAGCCATGTCCAGCCAGCAATGCAGAAAGGTCTCATATTCCAAACGTGAGTCTGCTATGTGGAACAGTGGAATCAGCAAGGACAACTGAAAGAAAAGATACATCAGCCAAACGTTAATCAGTTTAGCAAGGTCACATAATAGATTGTTGCCACATGATCAACAAATACATGTTCTTTATTTATGGGTCTTTGGATCTTTATTGCAGAGCAACAGGGATTATAGATAAGTCCTCTGTGTAATGTTGAGAAAAAAGATTGAGTAAATTGACGGAAAAACTGGTACATAACAGTAGTTGTGTGAAGGAGGCTGGCCATAATGAAGGGTTATAATATTTCTACTAGAAGCTCAGTTTCCAGCAGAAAGGTGCATTTAGACTCTCAACTATACTCCAACCTATTGGCTGTAAGAACAAGGATGAAGGGCAGCACGGTGGCGCAGTGGGTTAGCACTGCTGCCTCACGGCGCCGAAGTCCCAGGTTCGATCCCGGGTCTGGGTCACTGGCCGTGTGGAGTTTGCACATTATTCCCGTGTCTGCATGGGTTTCGCCCCCACAACTCAAAAGATGTGCTGGCTGGGTAGATTGGTCATGTTAATTATAAAAAAAGAACAAGGATGGAATGGCGGAACTGTGGTTAGCACTGCTGCCTCACAATTCCAGGGACACGTGTTCAATTCTAGCCTTGGGTGACTGTGTGGACTTTGCACATTCTCACTGTGGCTGTGTGGGTTTCCTCCGGGTGCTCCAATTTCCTCCCACAGTCCAAAGATATGCAGGTTAGGTGTATTGGCTATGATAAATTGCCCCTTAGTATATGGGGATAGGGTCGGCGAATGAGCCTAGGTGGGGTGGTCTTTCAGAAGGTTGGTGAAGACTCGATGGGCCAAACAGCCTCCTTCTGCACTGTAGGGATTCTATGATTCTAAGGAACATGGGAATAGTGGTCTCTCGTGGTGGAGGTATATCCTCCACTGAGGAGGAGATGATTGAGGGGAAGAGGAAGAAGGGCAGATGCGTGCTTCAGGATGCACGGGTGCATGAAGGCAGCAGACCAGTGCTGGAGAAAGCAGCTGATGCAACAATGGAGAGCAAGTGCTTATGCTGCCAATCGAGTAGAGAGGCAGAGAACAAGTTACCTTCAAATGTCAGAGTCACGTTGCTGGATGAGACTCAGGTTCTTCAGAGCCACAGTGACGTCTCTTTGCACGATCCTGGCAGAGGAAATGCCAGTAACCATTAAGGTCATTGTTGCACTGAATTTCTTTGCCACTGGATTCTTTCAGACATGCAACCTCAGTGGCATGCTGCTGCCTGCTGCACACTGCTGCATTAAGGTCTTTACAGATGCAATGTTCCAAAGAGCAGGTCAGTATATTGCATTTTTAATGGACTGCCACAGCCAACTTGATTAGCTCAGAGGCTTGGTTGCGATTGCAGGTTTCCCCAGGGACCAGGGATCAACAGACTGCACTTATGTCACTATAAATGTGGCGATGTCGGCGTTGGACTGGGTTGGGCACAGTAAGAAGTCTTACAACTCCAGGTTAAAGTCCAAAAGGTTTGTTTGGAATCACTAGCTTTCGGAGCGCTGCTCCTTCATCAGGTGAGTCATCAGGTGAGACATCACTCACCTGAGGAAGGAGCTGCGCTCTGAAATCTAGTGATTCCAAACAAACCTGTTGGACTTTAACCTGGTGTTGTAAGACTTCTTACTATAAATATTCCAGCAGGCCTGCCCTGTACATTCATTGACTGGAAAGGCTATCTGTGGTAGCTTGAGGCAATACTGCAGAGGTGTTTTTGTATGATCAAAAGACGTTTATTAAGATCAAGGGAAAGGTTAACTATATGGGCAGCACAGTGGTTAGCACTGCTGCCTCACAGCGCCAGGGACCCAGGTTCAATGCTGATCTTGGGTGACTGTTGTGTGGAGATTTCACATTCTCCCTGTGACTGCGTAGGTTTCCTTCGGGTGCTCCGGTTTCTTCCCAGAGCCCAAAGATGTGCAGGTTAGGTGGGTTGGCTATGTTGAATTGCCCCTTTGTGTCCAAAGATGTGTAGGTTGGGATAAGGGATTATTAGGATAGGGCAAAGGAGTGGGCTTGGGTGGAGGACTCTTTCAGAGTCTTGGCGCAGACTCGATGGACCGTATGGCCTCCTTCTGCACTGTAGGGATTCTATGATATACACAGGCACAGAGGTCTCTGAAACAGCTCTTCACACTACAACTCCTGGGTTCACACAGCTTGTGTTTCTGCTCCCAGGGCCCTGCTCCTTATCCCCAGTGGTCAGGGTTTATGCATCACGCAGGATAGGGGATCACCCCTTAAAGAAGCTGTGCTATCACATCCCACCCCACTTAAGTCCCTCGGTAACATATTTACAACATGGATCATTTACAGTCAACTATTTACAAGGAAAGGTTGAGACAATAAAAAGTGGGAGTCCATAACAGTCCTTCAAAGGGTTAACCTGACCGAGGACTGACCGGTCCCCCAACCGGCTCCTCCACCAATGAGATAGTGTTGTTGTCAACAGCAGGAGGTTGTCTCAAGGCCTTGACAAGTACTTCGAGGGCGCCCCCTCTCCAGCTCCCTCAGGGTCGTCGGGGAGGGCTACTACGGAACCCGGAATATGAACCTGGGACCCTGGAGCTGTGAGGCAGCAGTGCTGACCACTGTGCCACCTTGCCGCCCCACAGTTATACAATAAGTGCTGAAGGGGTTAAACACTTCTCTACCAAGATGTGTCACACAAGGTTTTAGCTGAAGTTGCAAGCTGTGAGGAAAACATTCCCAAGCGCATATCTTGCCGGTGATTGGGGCCCAGGAAAGGGAATCACAGATGGGTATTAAGGAACATGGTAATAAACAATGTGGGATATTTTTTACCATTTGAATTGTATCAGGTTGTCTGAGAAGAAAGACATAATCATTCAAAATTGTTATGGCATTGGACATTTTTACCTTGGGAAACGGACTATAAATTAGAGGAGTCAGTCAAGCAGGTGATTGATCGCCACATTATTGATAATTGGGAGCCGGTGATGAATATTAGAAGACTGCATGTATGTGTCTTTATACTGATTGGATACTATAATTATTGTTGTCATGCACTGGTGATCATTGGTCAGTCATTCTCATATACTATGCATGATGTAACCTGAATCTATAGTCATGATTGGACATAGATAACCAGTAACAAATGATTGGTATCTGCTAATTTCATGTAACCTAATCTCAAGTATATCTGTCCATACAATTCTTGAATCTGTGCTCTCTGGTGTCCCAACTTGGAATGCCACTAGTCCATGTGAGAGTATTGTAATGAAGGCCAAGTTTATAACACCAAGAGCCTTTGTCTGGTTTCTCGTGAATGGGAGAGTGAAGTACACCAAAATCGAATAGCTGTACTTTTCCCCACAACATCATGGATCAGGGTCTACATTGATTATGTGGGCCCGTTCCTGCGCAAGATGATTTTGGCGCCGGTAAATGCCCACTTGAAGTGGCTACCAGTTCAAGAGATGAGGACCACTACCTCAGAGGCCATGGTAGATGCTTTATGTCGAATATTTGCCATTCACGGGCTTCCTAAGTCAATCGTTTTGGATAATGGCACCCCCTTCACCGGCAATGATTTCAGCATGCGACACACAAGGACAGCCCCCTACACACAGTGTCGAACGGTCTGGCTGAGAGGGCCATTCAAACATTCAAGAATGTCATGAAAAAGTAATTGATAAACTACTTCACCAGAGGTTGGCTCATTTTTTGTTGTTGTGCAACACAACCCCTCATTCAACCACAGCGGTCACACCAGCTGAGCTGCTCATGGGCCGTCAATTGAGAACCCGGTTGGATCTTGTATTTTGAAATTTGGCGGGGTGAACGCACGCCCCGCCTCCCAGAAGAGTCAGCGATCAGAGCAGAGAGGTGACAGGTTGTTCGGGTGGGAGATCCGGTTTTGTTCCAAAATTACGCTGCAGATTCACCTTGGTTAGAAGGACAGGTTGTGGTCCAGTCAGGGTCGGCTCTTATGTGGTCGTTGTTTATGGGAAGACCAGGAAAAAGCACGCGACCACCTGAGTCGTCGACCACCTGATGTGGGGCACGATTTTCCTCCCCTGTTGCACTCGATGCTGATCCCGTTGTGCAGGATGCATAGTCGGAAAGGCCCAAAACGGGTTTCCCGCCGAGTGCCAAGCCATACGCAATGAACCTTAACCCGCTACCCTGGCAGGATTTGGATTGCGCCCTTGCTGGGCCACACGGACGTTTAGAAATGGTGAGGGGGGTGGGGAAGGTTGTCCCTCTGGGGTCCAGGTTGTGTGTGTTTTCCATGTCTGCGGGAGTCACAATTTCCATAGGTAAGGGGTGTGGGGGAACATTCAACCTCACTTTAAGATCTGGGCACCCTTTAAAAATGGTGCTCCAATCACTGAGGAGCCGGACTTGCTGGTGCCTTTAATTCCCCATTGCAGAAAAATTGTGGGATTTACTGGTGAGAAACCCCCCAAGCTCCAAGAGAACGACCAAGTGTGGGTGAATACTGGTTTGGATCGCACCCAAATACCCGGCACGAATCACCCCGCCAAACCCTCCCAGAATGGCACTTAGTGATTTTTTGGGGGAAGATATCGCCCATGGAGTCGACAAGTCCAGTGAGCATCATGAACACTCCAGTAACTCGGTCCAGTCAAGGGGAGCCAGGTTTCTGTTCAACCTGCTCTGTGTGCCGAGATCAGTGAGACAAATTTGTCTGTTGTAGAAGTGAGCCCTCCTGAGGTGACATTGACTGTGGAGCACTCGACCTCCCAGAAGAGTGCCGAGCCTGTGGCTGGGCCAAAGGGGACTGGGCAGACACAGAGTTCTCCGGACTGATTGACCTTTTGATGGACTCATTTTTCTTGGTTGTCTGTTAACAGTTGTGACTTTTGTTCATTGTTTTGGGGTCGTATGTTAAGGGACTTTAGTGGGGAGGATAATGTGGTAGTGTGACCCCTTTAAGGGGCAGGGTCCACGGACCACATGGCCAGCTTGGGGCCAACAGGAGTGCGCGAACCCTGGCCAATGGGGCGTTTGCACGGGGCACTGGGAGTAGGGCCCCGCAGACTGTGGACTAGGCTGAAGTGTAAAGACCTCTTTCATGCTTAATGGTCGCCTGTTGATGGTTAAGGCCATTTCTGTTGGGTCTGTTTAGCTTACTTTCAGCTTGTAAAATCCTGATTCTGCATTGGAGTTCCTCCCTGTTACATTCCTTGCGTTTTCCTCCAAGATATCCAGATATGTAGTATTGACAAAGAATAGAAAAATAAGATGTTTGAATCAAAACAAATTTATTTTACACTCCTAAATTTGATTGATTTTGCACACACTTTACCGAGTAACATATACTAAACTAACAATACTGAATCTGTAGTACAGTAATCAATATTCTATCTAACTAATAAACTACACTATGACTTGACCTTATGCTATGTCTCTACTATCAATTCTCACTCTGTTCTCCTCAGCTTCTCATCAAGTTCTCCCAGAATTCCTAGAGATGCTGACTTCATACAATGAAGTAGTAACGCCATCTAGTGTTTGATTTACACATAGTTTCAGATGTTAACCCTTCAATTCACTGCCACTATACATAGCATTACACGCCCCACTTTATTTACTTGTCTTTGCTTTTTTTTAAACTTGGTGTACCCTGCTTGCCATAGCAACATATCTGAATGTGGCCCTACCTGTTACACCTAAAAGAGATGAATTCTCTGCAGTGACACATTTCTTGAGGATGATCCCAATGCATCTATGGCATTCATCTTAATTCCTGGGTTGACGACCTGATTTGTCCTGATCTCTGACCACGATCCTGTTCCTAGGATTGTGGCTGAACCTCCTCTGTGCTTGTCAACCTAGATGCGTGCCCTGCAGCCATTCTACTCCACAGTTGGTTTACATCATCCTCTTGCATGCATTGACGCTCTGACGCTCCCTTTTCAGCGTACTGGGGTTGTTTAGGCTATTTCAGTTGCCTTGTCTCAGCCAATTTCCTTTGCACATTGATGTTACTGATGCCGCATACCAGGTGGTCATGCCATGCTAAATTCGCAATGTTCGAGCATTTGGTGGAGTCTGGCAACGAAAGTCGTGATTGACTCACCAGGGTGATGTGTTGGGTACTCTGGATCTGTGGAGACTGCGTTTACCTTAGCAGTAACATAGACAGACTACCAACACTTGTAATAGTACAACTCTATTTTATTTAACTAAGAGCTGTTAAACATACTTGCACTGTGGGTCGACACTGTTAGGTTGACTGAAGACCTATGCCTAACCTGACCAGCCTATACGGCTAGAACATGGTGGATGTTTGTGCTACTGATTGTGGGCTCTGTCTGTCTCAGAGGCTGCACCCCGAATGAACGGGAAAACTAGTGCCCTCTGTCTTTATAGTGACCGTGCCCTAACTGGTGATTGGCTGCTGTGTTGTGTGTGTTGATTGGTCTTGCAGTGTGTCAGTCAGTGTGTGTCTCTGCACCATCTTATACTGATGTGTATATTATGACATTCCCCTTTTCTAAAAAAAATGTGTTTGTGGCAATAAATAATGTAGTATGCGAATGTTCCTAACACTGTGTAACACATGCGAGCATATTTACAGGACCATGTACAGAAACTCTTAAGATATTTACATTGGAAGGTGTCTAGTGCAGATGGACAGTATGAAACATAAAATATAACGAGAACAACAGTATGTACAAACCAGTGAGTTAATCAAACAGGGTAACGAATCAGTTCATGAGTCCAAAGAGTCCATGAATTCAGGAAGTTCATAAATTCAGTCTCTGAGGTGGCCGCCGAATTCTGGTTGACCGTGAGGGTGGCATACCACTCGTCATCCGGATCAATGCCGAATATTGGGAGAGACTTGGCTTTTGTCTTCTGGAGCAACTTGTGTTTGGTGATGATGCCCACCCAAAATGGTGCTTTAGGGTCCTCGGTGTCAAGGTCCGGAATCAAGTCGGAGTCAGAATCGGTGACCGGTGGCTGGATGGTTCGGACATCCCTGCGTGGCTGGTTGGAGCGACGAGAGGTAGTAGGTTGAGCAGACCTGCATAGGGCTGCATAGTGGCCAAGCTTGCCACATTGGTGACAGCGTCGGGATTTTGCAGGACATTGCCGCTTTAAGTGGGCAGAGCCACAGTTGCCGCACGTCGTGACGTCAGAACGTTCGGTACGCCACCGCGCATGCGCGGTGCGGTCGTACATAGTGCGCGCCTGCGCAGTGCGGTCTTCGTCCTCGCCGTCCCCTCGGTTAGTGCGTGCATGCGTGGGAGCCCGCGAAAAGCGTGTAAAATGGCCGCCCTCATCCAGGCTTAGGCCCTGGCGTTGTTTAATGGCTTGCACCCACTCTGCCTCGTGGGGACCTTGCCGCGCCGTTTCAGCTGCTTGAATGTGCGAGTATCGGTTAGTGGCGTGTTCTTGCAGAACGCAGGTCTCGATGGCTATCGCAAGGGTGAGCTGTTTAACCTTGAGGAGCTGTTGGCGTACGGGGTCTGATTGCACACCAAAAACGATCTGGTCACGGATCATCGAGTCAGAGGTGGAGCCGTAATTGCAGGACTACGCGAGGATGCGAAGGTGGGTGAGGAAAGATTGAAAAGGTTCACCCTTACCCTGCAGACGTTGTTGAAAGACATAGCGCTCAAAACTTTCATTTACCTCGATGTCACAGTGACCGTCGAATTTGAGGAGGAGGACTATCTTGAACTTGGACTTGTCTTCACCTTCAGCGAAAGTGAGAGAGTTGAAGATATCGATGGCGTGGTCCCTGGCCGTGGAAAGGAAGAGAGCAATCTTCCTGGCATCTGAGGCAGCTTCCAGGTCTGTAGCTTCGAGGTATAGCTGGAATCGTTGTTTAAAGATTTTCCAGTTCGCACCGAGGTTGCCGGTGATGCAGAGCTGCGGGGGAGGACGGACACTGTCCATACTACTGGATGGCTGATTGCTGGCCGAAGGCAGATCATTTTAAGGTAGGTCTATTAAACTCTAACATCACATACTGGTACCATGATGTGTTGGGTACTCTGGATCTGTGGAGGCTGCGTTTACCTTAGCAGTAACATAGACAGACGACCAACACTTGTAATAGTACAACTCTATTTTATTGAAATAAGAGCTGTTAAATATACTTGCGCTGTGGGTCGACACTATGTTAGATTGACTGAAGACCTATGCCTAACCTGACCAGCCTATACTGCTGGCACATGGTGGATGTTTGTGCTACTGACTGCGGGCTCTGTCTGTCTCAGAGGCTGCATCCCGAATGAATGGGAAAACTAGTGCCCTCTGTCTTTATAGTGACCGTGCCCTAACTGGTGATTGGCTGCTGTGTTGTGTGTGTTGATTGGTCTTGCAGTGTGTCAGTCAGTGTGTGTCTCTGCACCATCATATACTGATGTGTATATTATGACACAGGGTTCCTGACAGCTGAATTAAACTGGCAGCACTGTAGTATGCTGGAGGATCTGGGGATGAAGTGCTCCTTCACAAGTGTCACCAATTGGTCAAACAATGTGTCGGGAGCCTCTGGGGCATCAAATTCCTTATGCGATTGGAGGTCTGGAGCCCACAAAATGTTAACAAAATAACCTTTTGTTTATATTCCCGCATGATTTCGTTGGTGATGAATAAATACCACGGCCTTTCGATATATTGGCTCCAGACTTCAGTCGAACGGATTGAGCTCCCCAATCATAGGCATGTTTTTTTTTCACTCGCTATTTTTTGATGATTTCATCTTATTTTTTCTTTCGGAGGCTTTGGAGTTGTTCCGATGGAACGATCCACCTGGATCATGCAGGGACCAGGGTCCTTGTGAATCAAAAAACTGCAACTGTGGATATGGTTTGCACTGAAAACTGGGGTGGTGGGGGGGGGGGGAGTGGTTTCAGTTGCATAGACAATTAGAAAATCAAAGTTCAAGAAAGTAGGAGCACAGTTAGTCATGAGCATGATTGTTGCCAGAAAAGAAAAGGAATGGACAAAGCCTGTGAACGTCATTTTGTACCAAGGAATCAGACAGGAGTAGGGGAATTTGGTAACATAACAAAGTTAAAGGTCTGAAATTCTCCATTCTGTAGACTAAGTGTTGACGCCGGCGTGAAAACGGTGGAGGCTCACGGCGGCACGATCGGGTCCACAGGTGAAGCTATTCACAGACTGCAAAGGGGCTAGCGCGGGCGGATTGTGAAACTCAACACTCTGTTAACGGACCAGTGGCTATTTTGCCGGTTCCGAGACTGACGCCCCGCCGCGGCTGCACATAACTCATTCTCCCCCTCACACACATCTCACACACACAAGCACTGCAGCCAACATGGCCGCAAGGGGGGCAGCGCCGCCATTCTAGATGACGAACTCGAGACCCTCCTTGACTCCATGGAGGCGAGAAGGCTGGTGCTGTACCCCGGGCCGGGACGGAGGTCAGCAGGCACCATAGTTCGCCATGCCTGGGCGGAGGTGGGAGCCGCTGTCGGGGTGGTGGCCCGGACTGGAGACCAGTGCAGAAAAAAACTGCACAACCTCCTCAGGGTGGCCAGGGTGAGTATCCAGTGCTGTGCGCCTGCACTAACCCCCCCTACAACATGTGACCCACCTCCCCCCCAGGGGGTCGGTCGGACCCCCACCATGACCCACATGGCTGCACCCATGCCAGCCGCAATGGCCGGGTGCCCTGGCCACCGATGCCAACAGATACCCAACCCCTGGGCTGCATGCACCTGTCTGTCTAACACTGTCGCTGTTTGTGTTTGCCCCCCACCCCCACTCCCCCCAGGACAAGGCTGCGCACAACCGCCAGGAGCGGGAGAAGACCGGACGGACCACCAGACCTGCGCCCCCTCACCGTGCCTGAGCAGAGGGCACTAGACATTGCCGGCGGGTCAGAGGAGAGGGAGGCCGCCGACGCGGAGGTCGGCGGCACGCCACGAAGTGAGACCCCCACCTGCCTGGTTGCAGGTCCTCACTACAAATATATGCCCACCCCAACCCCCCTCACCCCACATCCCAACCCCCCTCATCCCACATCCCAACCCCCCTAACCCCACACCCCATCCCCCCTGGGCCAGGTGCAGGAAGGTGCAGGAAGAGCACCTGAGGACTGCACGGTGGCGCAGTGGGTTAGCACTGCAGCCTCACGACGTCGAGGGTCCTGGTTCGATCCCGGCTCTGGGTCACTGTCCGTGTGGAGTTTGCACATTCTCCCCGTGTCTGCGTGGATTTCACCCCCACAACCCAACGATGTGCAGTGTAGGTGGATTGGCCACGCTAAATTGCCCCTTAATTGGAAAAAAAATTAATTGGGTACTCTAAATTTATTTAAAAAAAGAAAGGGCACCTGGCTGGCACGGACAAGATGAGCTGAATGCTCTTATGATTCTATTAGTTACATAACATATCTATAAAAACAAATGTCACCTTCATCTTCACAGGCAATTACACAGGCAAGGCAATGCAACAAAAGGGAGAAATAACAATGTGCAAAAATATTTTATCAGAAAATAATCTTAGCCATATTTCCAGGATAAGGATTGTGTAAAACTATAAAGCAGAGAAAATAATGCTTTCATTACAATGATCAATGATCCACGAAGATGCAAATCTCGTGAATTTTCTTTCTTCTGTTCACATTTTAAACTCACTGATTAGCATAATTTCCTGCATGCATTATTTTACCACAAATTTCATTCTGCACCATATTAATGCAGGGAGTTTACTTTATCTAAATATATTAGAGCAGGGCAGAGAGTAATTGAGGAGAAGAGGTTTACTGGTGATTACAAATAGCCCATAGAATAAGATCAGCTCACAAAAGAATTACACAGCCATCTTTTAACCACAAAATTCATAGGTTAAGCATTAATCCAATTTCTCCTCTCAGGGCAATGGGTGGAATTTTCCATTCTATGCACAGAGTGTTGGCTGAGGTGAGAATACTGCTGTGCATCTCAAAGGCTCCACAGTCAGCTTTTCTCTCCAGATAATCCAGCACAATGTGCAGAAATAATCTGGAGGCATGGTCCATGTTGCCACGCTGTCGGGGCAGGGCTGGGAAAAGCTGTCAGCCGGGAAGCCTAAGATATGGGTGTCCCGATCTCAAATAGGCAACATCGGAAACTCCGCAAAAAGGGAACCCCCCCAAACGGCCACCATGGACACGAGAAATCTGCCTAACTAGGGGAAACCCTCTCACGCACAAGGGAAACTGCCAAATACACATGGGAAAACCCCCCAATGGAGGTTCCCAGAGGGACCCCCTCCCCTGGCTCAACTCCCTGGCACGGTCCTCTGGCACTGCCCTCTGGGGGAATGCCAGGAGGCAGTGCCAGGGGAACTGCACGGGGTTATTGCCTGGGGCAGTGCCAACTCGCAGTGCCAGGGTGTTGGGGGAAGTGCTTGGGTCAAGCCAGGGTACTACGTGGCATGTCCCTCTCCCCCCAGGGGCTACACTTACTTGTGCACCCCCAGAAGGTTACCTTTGCCTAGTTCCCATTTCTAAATAGCAGTTGTAAACGTTACCGATGTGACGTCAAGTCAGGGGTGTGGGTGGGAAATTCCAAATGTGGGGGGATGATACGGCGGGGGGAGGCCTGCTAATCATATTACGATGCATTTAAATTAGGTTCCCAACCTTCCTCGGCGGCAACATCATTATGTAACCCGCTGGTGTCTGGGAGAATCGGTAAACGGGATCTCGCTGGCAAGTTTCTCGTATTCCGAGTCTCAAAATATTTCGCACCTGCGTCGCGCTTTGCACTTGGGGCAAAAGCGGGCGCAAAATCCTACCTTACATTTCAGTGCACGAGGGGGAATTGGCAGCAAATATACAAAGATAGTTATAAAATAGAGAGCACACAATGTAAAGCAGAATAGGTGTCACTGATAGATGTAAAATACCGAAAATGAAAAGACATAGTGAAAAGACCACATTTTGTAAAGGATAGTTTTGTTAAAACAAAGACGAAAGCAATTACTTTCTCAAAAAGAAATGGAAATGTTTACACAATGCAAGAAAAATATTGGAAGTAGTCTGAAGTTAAAGGCAACTAATTTAAAAGGAAGGCAGCAATCACCATTGCTCTGAATACAACACAAAATAACCAAAACCAGAGGGATCCACGTCCAGGAGCATTTTATCCAGCAGAACAATTATTAATTGAAAAACGTTGGTAATAAATACTTCGACATAGTAAATGATCAGAAGTATTGGCTGTGCTGTGGTTCTTCCTCATACTGTTTATAATCGGAGTTACTTTCAGTAGATAGCAATAGATTATTTCCTACGTTGATCACCTTGGGCTCAAGCGCTCCCCCTCCTTCTCAGATCATTATAATTAGCACGGGAAAATGTAGAAAATAACAATATTGCACGGCTTCGCCATCGATATAGTTTAAGACTGATTAAAAGCAACTATTTCAAAAGACTTCTTAATTTTGATTCCAATGGAAGGAAGTTCAAGAATAAGGAATACAGTGTCAAAGTTTAAACAGAAAACCTAAACTCGACTGTTGAATATTAAACCTGTGTACTCACCTTGTAATACTTAAAATATTAAGTTCATCAGCTGAAGCAAAGCACTTTGCTTCTTTGGTGCTCTCTATTCCAGAGGGCTGTGTTGATTCAGTCATTGCAGTATGTTCAATAGAAATCAATACATTTTTGGCCACAAGGGTAATCAAGGGATATGGAGATAGTGGAGTTGAAATGGAAAGAGAGCAGAACGTTGCCTCCTCTTGCTCCTATTCTTAGACTGCGGGGTGGGTGGGAGAAGAGTTGAGTAATGAGTAATGAAGCAATTATGGATCATGGGGAAGGGTGCTGGGAGGCACTGTAAGGATCAAACACTGTTCAGCCAATTCCCTACTTTCAAATGTGTGAGCTACTTTTCTATATATAGCTGGGAATGCTGCCTTTTGCCAGGTCTAAAAATGAACAGGAGGCAGGATTATCATAGAATTTACAATGCAGAAGGAGGCCATTCGGCCCATTGAGTCTGCACCGGCTCTTGGAAAGAGCACCCGACCCAAGGTCAACACCTCCACCCTATCCCCATAACCCAGTAACTCCACCCAACACTAAGGGCAATTTTTGACACTAAGGGCAATTTATCATGGCTAATCCACCTAACCTGCACATCTTTGGACTGTGGGAGGAAACCGGAGCACCCGGAGGAAACCCACGCACACACGGGGAGGATGTGCAGACTCCGACAGTGACCCAAGCCGGAATCGAACCTGGGACCCTGGAGCTGTGAAGCAATTGTGCTATCCACAAGGCTACCGTGCTGCCCCTTGATGAATGTGACACAGTGGGCCAGATCATTGGAACAAGAAATGCAACAAGGTAACTCAGTCACTACTGGGAGGACAAAAAAGCAAAGATTCAAGCTGAGACACGATGCCGCAGTTGAAAAGGAAAGTTTGGTCACGTTAACCTTTATAGTTAATATTTAACTCCCTCATTCAAAACCAAGTTAGGTTTACCTATTAAACGGTGTGGATGGCTGATAGAAAAGCGGCAGAGTAATTTGTTAAAATCATTTTAAAAGTCTTTTGGCAACAGGGATACTACTATAAATTGGCTAAATTAGTTACTGGCACTAGGAAAGCCCGAGGTCTGTCTGAAATTGATCCTTGCACATCACCATTAACAAGCTGCGAGCATCAATTGGACACCCTCATTCAGCCTGCTGGCTGAGGCCTGATGAATTTTGACCCACCTTGGATGCTATACATTACACCTGCTGGGAGGTGGTCAGAAGGGTTATGCTTCTGGCTGGAACAGCACTCTTACCTCTTTGATCATCACACTGAGTGTCAATAGAAAAAAAATCTTCCCAGGCGATCTGCGCGGCTATACATCCAGCAGCCATGTTAAGATGGTGCAAAATCATACTTGCCAAAACGCAGGGTCAGGTGTAGGCAAATCAGCTCTTTGAGGCTGTTCTATCATTGGCTGATCTATCTTAACTCTATCGACCCACCTAGGTTCCATAACCCGTGACAAAAATCTATCAAACTGTTTGATACTTTCAACTGAGTGATGTCAATAGCTTTTAGGGAGCGATTACCAGATTATCAGTTGTAAAAAAAATGCTTTCTTACAGCACCAGTGAACAGGCTAGCTCCAATTTTAACCTTCTGCTTCATTGTTCTGGGCTCTTTCACCAGCAGAATTGGATTCTCTCGAGCCTTAACACATTTAGCGAACTCTCACTTCTGTGGACAAAATGGTCTCCTTCAAGGCCATAAGCTTATTTTTAATATTGGAATAAGGTCTGCATTCATTTCAGATGGTCACCAGGGCTTTCAGACGGTCACCAGGGCTGCCAGGAAAATACCTGGCCACAATGAATTTGCAAGTGGTCTGACATGCACATGCTGATGAGGTATAGCGGTGTTGAATTTTAAGATGCCTGGTTAATCTAACAGACAACTATTGTAATTTTAGCTTCCATTGGAACAGCCGCAAATTTATCTGTGACCTAATTTTTAGGGTTGCTATTCCCCTTTTTGACTCCAGAGTGCGTGCGACATGTATGTAATCTTCCACTGCAAGCTGCACCAAACACTAGTGAAGACATTAGGGGATGTGCAGGCAGCACCCGCTGGAAACATGCAGATTAGGTGGATCATGATATTAAACAGCGCGTAACTGATTTGATGTTAGGGCGGCACATGGTGCAGTGGTTAGCGCTGGGACTACGGCTCTGAGGACCTGGGTTCGAATCCCAGCCCTGGGTCACTGTCCATGTGGAGTTTTCCCCGTGTCTGCATGGGTTTCACCCCCACAACCCAAAAGATGTGCAGGTTAGGTGGATTGGCCATGCTAAATTGTCCCTTAATTGGAAAAAAAAAAAATTGGTTACTCTAAAATTAAAAAAAAAAGTAACTGCCATTTTAGATTTCAATGTTCTCGCTAAAGATACAAAGCTGAACACACGTTAAGCAGCAGGGCAAACTGACTCTCCTCAAAATGCATACTGTTTAAAGTTACATTGGATTGAATTCCACTGGTTTGTGCTGCGATTGGAGAAATGTTTGGTGGGTAAAGAGCTATATAAAGTTGTCAAATCTGCAGCGCGGTGGTGCCTCACATGCTGAAGGAGTTTGCCTGATTTCAAGGATTCTGCACAGGCCACTTAATCCCAGGCATGAATGCAGTAGTGTGCATTTTCCTTGTATGACAGGGGGGATGAACAGAATTGGACAAACTGCTGCAAGAGGCACAAGGAGGTGCAGGAGAACGTTTCTCAGCAGAAGGCCAAATCCACCCAGGTTGTTCAGGCAGAAAGTCACCTACCCAGTGGGCACACTTGACCATTCCTGACATGTTCTCGACGCCCTTCCAGCTGAGGTATTGCTCCTGGGTGACAGGGGTTATGCACTGTGGCGATGGCTGATGACCCCTATCCGGAGGCCAAGACCACCGTGGAGACCCGCTACAAAGATGCCCATACAGCGGCCAAGGGTGTGGTCAAGAGGTGCATTGGGGTCCTGAAGATGCGCTTCAGGTGCCTGGACCGCTCTGGAGGGGCCCTCCAGTACAAGGCCAGGAGGGTCGCCCGCATCGTGGTGGTCTGCTGCGTCCTCAACAACATCGCGCAGCAGTGGGGCGATGTGCTCGAGGAGGAGGAGGAAAAAGGGCAGGTCTTGTCAGATGAGGAGGATGAACGGGAGGGGGCAATGAGCGGGGCATGGGGCCTGGCCAGGCTCGGAAGGTCGCACAACGCTATCGCCAGAGCCAGCGCGCACAGGATGCCCTCATCGAGACAGGTTTCACAGACTAGGGGGGGGGGGGCATCGGTGGCCAAGGGCACGGACACCACCATACCACTCCCCATCACCTCCCACACCACCAAACCACCCGCATACACATCCCCGGCGTTATATATACCTGCGGACCTACAAGCTGGGGGCACTGAGTTGGCAGTGACAGCGGGTGTGGATGACAACCCGCTCTGCGATGAACTCCGTGCTCCACATTGTTTGACAATGTCTGACTCATGTCCACAGGAGCACCTTTCACCTGGATGATCCCTGCATGCGAGCTGGCCAGTCCATCACATGGCCCTGTCGAGTCGCTGTGGAGGGGTTCGGAGGACGGACGGGGCGGGGGTTGGGTGAGGGAGCTACATTGGCCACCCACTGGACCTCACTCGTCCTCCACCCCCCACTCCCACTGGCCAGCACTGACCGGTCCACCCCTATACCCATCAGACAGAGCACCAAGCCAGGTTTGAACGGTATGAACATGTGTTTATTGTGAACAGATATAGACAGCCTGTGCCCTTGCCCCTATAACTAAACTATGCCCTGCACCCGTGTCAACCTAACTGGTGTTAACTTTCTGGCCTTGCGGGCCCTAACACTGCTCCTAGGTAGTTCCCCGGTCTGAAGCAGGAGTGGAGGCGGCCTATTGTGACTCCTGCTCTGCAATGGGGGTCCCCGTTGGCGCAGGTCTCCTGGGCGGCCCAGCCAGGATGGGCTCGGCTGCTCCACGGATATCCCAGGTGACGTGGTGCTGCCCTGTCCTGCCTGCTGCCCACCAGGGACAGAAGGGGTGGGAGTCCAAGGTGCTGCGTTGTTCCGGCACCTCCCCTGAGGGGGTCACCGGCATGGACCCCAGCACTTCCTCCTCCCTCGGGGTGCCCGATGACCTCTTGGCTACTCCAGGGACGGAGGTGCGAGTGGAACCAACCATTGAGGCCCCCCCGACACTTGGCGCTGCCAGTCCTGGAGACCTTCTCTGGTATCGACAAGGGTCTGAACGTTCGCGGCCATGGAGTACAGGGAGTGGCCCATCTCCAACTGGGACTGCTCCACATCACTCTGGGACTGTGCCACCACACTGATGGTCTGAGCCACATCAACCAGTGAGTGGGCAGCGTCCCTCAAGATGTGGGCCACGTCCCTCACAATGTGGGCCACATCAGCCACTGAGTGGGCCATATCCCTCTGGGACTGGGCCACGTCCCTCTGGGACTAGGCCACGTCCCTCTGTGCCTCCGCCACGTCAGCCTGCACCTGGGCAATGCCGACGATGCTCTCAGCAATGGCCTGCTGTGACTGGGCCACGCTGAGGACCGCCGCTGCAATCTCCATGTGGCTCTGGCACATGGTTGCATGTGAAAGGGCAGCCGTGTGAGGCGTGAGGGTGAGGTGGTGAGGGTGGAGGTGAGGGTGTTGGGGAGGTTGGGGTTGAGGGTTTGGAGGGGGTGAGGGGTGTTGGGGGTGGGGTGAGTGGGGACACATGTGTCATGAGGATCCACAACTAGCCAGGGGGTCTCACTTTGTGGCGCGCCGCCGACCTCTGCCTTGGCGACCTCCCTTTCCTCCCAGCCGCCGACCACGCCCAGTGCTCTCTGCTCAGGCACGGGGAGCAGCCGTAGGTCTGGTGGTCCCTCTCCGGCCTTCTCCCGCTCCCAGCAGTTGTGCGAGCACTTGCCCTGAGCGGGGGGGGGGGGACACAAACACAAACAACGACAATGTTAGATGGTCCGACACATGCAACCCAGGGGTTGGGTAGCTGATGGCATCAGTGGCCAGGGTACAAGGCCAAGCGGCTGGCATGAGTGCTGGCCTGTGGGGCAGGGTGGGGGTCCGGCCATCCTCGGGCAGGGGGCTGGCGGAGGAGGGGGGGGGGGGCGCTCTGGGTCACATGTGTGTGGAAGGTAGGGGGGTTTAATGCCAGGGGCACAGCGCTGCCTACTCACCCTGGCCACCCTGAGGAGGTACAGTTTTTTTTCTGCACTGGATGGCAGTCCGGACGACTTCGCCACAGCGCTGGCAGCGACTGCCACCTCCGCACAGGCACGGTGAACGGCCTGAGGACCTTCCTCCTGGCCTGGCGTACAGCAACATCTGCCTCTCCTCCACGGCGTCCAGGAGGGTCTCCAGCTCCGCATCACAGAGAGCGCTGCTCTCTTTCCAGCCATGTTGGCTGCGACGTGTTTGGGGGGGGGGGGGGGGGGGGGGGAAGAATCCCGTAAGTGTGGCTGCAGCTGTGCGGTCACCACGGAACCGGCAAATCGGTCGCCGTTCCGCGTGCAAAGTGTGGCATTTCCCGTGACGCCCGTGCTAGCCCCTTTCGACTGGCTGAATACTTTCACCTGTCGCGCCGTTTTTACCGTCGTGCACCTAGTCTCAGAAACGGAGAATCCAGCCCAAGAAGTCAGAGTAAAGAAAAACAGCTTAATTACTGGTAATAAATGAGAGTGAAAGCTGAATAAGTAGAAAAAATAAATGTAACGCATTGAAAAGATTGGGAAACTATTGAAGAAGAACGGGATGGAGAGAGAAAGATCACTTATGAAGCAAAATTGTGCACTGAAAATGATTTGAGGGCTACAGGAGAGATGGGAGCAGTTTTTAAATCTAGGATGGAGTTGGGATCTTTAGAGACTTAGAGGGAATGTGTTTACCATGAAAGACTAAAAGGACTTTCTTGCAGCTGGATTTGCCAAGGGTGAATCTATCTTTTAAAGGTCAAAAATGCTAATAGTAAAAGGGCAATTGGTGGAGTCTTTAGAGTGACGAATACACGGCACTTAACACGTAACATAAAGAAGGAATTAAGAAATATTAATATTGTTCTTTAGAATATTCTGAATGAAATAAGTCACGATTTAATGTTTGTTTCACAATCTCTGAGTATCATTCTTTCTGGGGTGTGCTAAAGATGTAGTCCTGAAAGAACCAGAGGAATGTAGAGTGCTTCACAATATTGTTTTTCTTGTTCTTACGTGTTATTCATTAGGAATGTATAGTTTTTGACTTACTAAGACAAATATTGTGGGTTCAAAACCCATCGAGAGGCTGAATAGGGAAAGGTTAAAGCTAACACTACAGTGCAGTGCTGAGGGAGTACTGCACTGTCCAAGGTTCGGTCTTTTATATCAACATTAAACCAAGGCCTCGTTTGCCCTCTCAGATGGGTGTGAAAGAATCCTATGGCACTATTTTGAGGAAGACTAGATGAGTTCTTCCTAGTGCCCTGGTCAATATTTATCCTTTAATTAACATCAGGCAAACAGATTGGCTGCTCATTATCACATTGCTGTTTGTGGGAGCTGGCTGTTGCCAAATTGGCTGTTGCCTTTCTGACATTTTCACAGTGTGATGAATATGAGAAATTATCATACTTTATAGACACATCATGTAACAGGAGACAAAAGAATGCTGTGTGATTTGAGTGCAGCTGGTATAGCTAATGTGTAGGGCCAGGTCTATTTGGATAAAGGAGTTCCTTCCACGGCTCTAAGCCGAGCAAATGATTTTCAGCTTGGGGCTAAAAATATATTTCTCTCTTGAAGGACTCTGCACTAAGAGAAACAAGTAAAACCTGGTTGCTAACTGTGTACAAAGAACAACAAAGAACAAAGAAATGTACAGCACAGGAACAGGCCCTTCGGCCCTCCAAGCCCGTGCCGACCATTCTGCCCGACTAAACTACAATCTTCTACACTTCCTGGGTCCGTATCCCTCTATTCCCATCCTATTCATGTATTTGTCAAGATGCCCCTTAAATGTCACTATCGTCCCTGATTCCACCACCTCCTCCGGTAGCGAGTTCCAGGAACCCACTACCCTCTGCGTAAAAAACTTGCCTCGTACATCTACTCTAAACCTTGCCCCTCTCACCTTAAACCTATGCCCCCTAGTAATTGACCCCTCTAACCCGGGGAAAAGCCTCTGACTATCCACTCTGTCTATGCCCCTCATAATTTTGTAGACCTCTATCAGGTCGCCCCTCAACCTCCTTCGTTCCAGTGAGAACAAACCAAGTTTATTCAACCGCTCCTCATAGCTAATGCCCTCCATACCAGGCAACATTCTGGTAAATCTCTTCTGCACCCTCTCTAAAGCCTCCACATCCTTCTGGTAGTGTGGCGACCAGAATTGAACACTATACTCCAAGTGTGGCCTAACTAAGGTTCTATACAGCTGCAACATGACTTGCCAATTCTTATACTCAATGCCCCGGCCAACGAAGGCAAGCATGCCGTATGCCTTCTTGACTACCTTCTCCACCTGTGTTGCCCCTTTCAGTGACCTGTGGACCTGTACTCCTAGATCTCTTTGACTTTCAATACTCTTGAGGGTTCTACCATTCACTGTATATTCCCTACCTGCATTCGACCTTCCAAAATGCATTACCTCACATTTGTCCGGATTAAACTCCATCTGCCATCTCTCCGCCCAAGTCTCCAAACAATCTAAATCCTGCTGTATCCTCTGACAGTCCTCATCGCTATCCGCAATTCCACCAACCTTTGTGTCGTCTGCAAACTTACTAATCAGACCAGTTACATTTTCCTCCAAATCATTTATATATACTACAAACAGCAAAGGTCTTCTGGGAAGACCCTCACCAATAAATACTGGTGGAGAGGAAACCCGAGACACTACACGTGTAGTGTCTCCCACCCGCCCTCCTCCTCTAACCTAATAATAAAACCCATTGGTGTGAGGTAAGTACCATATTTTCTTATTGTTATTAATATTTTTTTTTAATATAAAAAATTTAATTTAGTTGTTAGCCAGATCTTGGTAGAAAGTTAGAGGGATGGCAGGGAAGGGAGTGCAATGTTCCTCCTGCAGGATGTTTGAGGTGAGGGATGCCGTTAGTGTCCCTGCTGATTTTACCTGCAGGAAGTGCTGCCATCTCCAGCTCCTCCAAGACCGAGTTAGGGAACTGGAGCTGGAGTTGGAAGAACTTCGGACCATTCGGGAGGCAGAGGGGGTCATAGATAGCAGCTTCAGGGAATTAGTTACACCAAAGATTGGAGATAGATGGGTAACTGTAAGAGGGACTGGGAAAAAACAGTCAGTGCAGGGATCCCCTGCGGTCGTTCCCCTGAGAAACAAGTATACCGCTTTGGATACTTGTGGGGGGGGGGGGACTTACCAGGGGTAAGCCATGGGGTACGGGCCTCTGGCACGGAGTCTGTCCCTGTTGCTCAGAAGGGAAGGGGGGAGAGGAGCAGAGCATTTGTAATTGGGGACTCGATAGTCAGGGGCACAGATAGGAGATTTTGTGGGAGCGTGAGAGACTCACGTTTGGTATGTTGCCTCCCAGGTGCAAGGGTACGTGATGTCTCGGATCGTGTTTTCCGGGTCCTTAAGGGGGAGGGGGAGCAGCCCCAAGTCGTGGTCCACATTGGCACTAACGACATAGGTAGGAAAGGGGATAAGGATGTCAGGCAGGCTTTCAGGGAGCTAGGATGGAAGCTCAGAACTAGAACAAACAGAGTTGTTATCTGTGGGTTGTTGCCCGTGCCACGTGATAGTGAGATGAGGAATAGGGAGAGAGAGCAATTAAACACGTGGCTACAGGGATGGTGCAGGCGGGAGGGATTCAGATTTCTGGATAACTGGGGCTCTTTCTGGGGAAGGTGGGACCTCTACAGACAGGATGGTCTACATTTGAACCTGCGGGGCACAAATATCCTGGGGGGGAGATTTGTTAGTGCTCTTTGGGGGGGTTTAAACTAATGCAGCAGGGGCATGGGAACCTGGATTGTAGTTTTAGGGTAAGGGAGAATGAGAGTATAGAGGTCAGGAGCTCAGATTTGACGTCGCAGGAGGGGGCCAGTGTTCAGGTAGGTGGTTTGAAGTGTGTCTACTTCAATGCCAGGAGTATACGAAATAAGGTAGGGGAACTGGCAGCATGGGTTGGTACCTGGGACTTCGATGTTGTGGCCATTTCGGAGACATGGATAGAGCAGGGATAGGAATGGATGTTGCAGGTTCCGGGGTTTAGGTGTTTTAGTAAGCTCAGAGAAGGAGGCAAAAGAGGGGGAGGTGTGGCACTGCTAGTCAAGAGCAGTATTACGGTGGCGGAGAGGATGCTAGATGGGGACTCATCTTCCGAGGTAGTATGGGCTGAGGTTAGAAACATGAAAGGAGAGGTCACACTGTTGGGAGTCTTCTATAGGCCTCCAAATAGTTCTAGGGATGTAGAGGAAAGGATGGCGAGGATGATCCTGGATAAGAGCGAAAATAACAGGGTAGTTATTATGGGAGACTTTAACTTTCCAAATATTGACTGGAAAAGATATAGTTCGAGTACATTAGATGGGTCGTTTTTTGTACAGTGTGTGCAGGAGGGTTTCCTGACACAGTTTGTTGACAGGCCAACAAGAGGCGAGGCCACATTGGATTTGGTTTTGGGTAATGAACCAGGCCAGGTGTTGGATTTGGAGGTAGGTGAGCACTTTGCGGACAGTGACCACAATTCGGTGACGTTTACGTTAAGGATGGAAAGGGATAAGTATACACCGCAGGGCAAGAGTTATAGCTGGGGGAAGGGAAATTATGATGCCATTAGAATTGACTTGGGGGGATAAGGTGGAGAAGTAGGCTGCAAGTGTTGGACACACTGGATAAGTGGAGCTTGTTCAAGGATCAGCTACTGCGTGTTCTTGATAAGTATGTACCGGTCAGGCAGGGAGAAAGGTGCCGAGCGAGGGAACCGTGGTTTACCAAAGAAGTGGAATCTCTTGTTAAGAGGAAGAAGGAGGCCTATGTGAAGATGAGGTGTGAAGTTTCAGTTGGGGCGATGGATAGTTACAAGGTAGCGAGGAAGGATCTAAAGAGAGAGCTAAGACGAGCAAGGAGGGGTCATGAGAAGTATTTGGCAGGAAGGATCAAGGAAAACCCAAAAGCTTTCTATAGGTATGTCAGGAATAAGCGAATGACTAGGGAAAGAGTAGGACCAGTCAAGGACAGGGATGGGAAGTTGTGTGTAGAGTCTGAAGAGATAGGCGAGATACTAAATGAATATTTTTCGTCAGTATTCACTCAGGAAAAAGATAATGTTGTGGAGGAGAATGCTGAGCTCCAGGTAAATAGATTAGATGGCATTGAGGTACGTAGGGAAGAGGTGTTGGCAATTCTGGACAGGCTGAAAATAGATAAGTCCCCGGGACCTGATGGGATTTATCCTAGGATTCTCTGGGAGGCCAGGGAAGAGATTGCTGGACCATTGGCTTTGATTTTTATGTCATCATTGGCTACAGGAATAGTGCCAGAGGACTGGAGGATAGCAAATGTGGTCCCTTTGTTCAAAAAGGGGAGCAGAGACAACCCCGGCAACTATAGACCGGTGAGCCTCACATCTGTAGTGTGTAAAGTCTTGGAGGGGATTATAAGAGACAAGATTTATAATCATCTAGATAGGAATAATATGATCAGGGATAGTCAGCATGGCTTTGTGAAGGGTAGGTCATACCTCACAAACCTTATCGAGTTCTTTGAGAAGGTGACGAGGGTAGAGCAATTGATGTGGTGTATATGGATTTCAGCAAAGCGTTTGATACGGTTCCCCTCGGTAGGCTATTGCAGAAAATACGGAGGCTGGGGATTGAGGGTGATTTAGAGATGTGGATCAGAAATTGGCTAGCTGAAAGAAGACAGAGGGTGGTGGTTGATGGGAAATGTTCAGAATGGAGTACAGTCACAAGTGGAGTACCACAAGGATCTGTTCTGGGGCCGTTGCTGTTTGTCATTTTTATCAATGACCTAGAGGAAGGCGCAGAAGGGTGGGTGAGTAAATTTGCAGACGATACTAAAGTCGGTGGTGTTGTCGATAGTGTGGAAGGAAGTAGCAGGTTACAGAGGGATATAGAGCTGGGCTGGGCTGAGACGTGGCAAATGGAGTTTAATGTCGAGAAGTGTGAGGTGATTCACTTTGGAAGGAATAACAGGAATGTGGAATATTTGGCTAATGGAAAAGTTCTTGAAAGTGTGGATGAGCAGAGGGATCTAGGTGTCCTTGTACATAGATCCCTGAAAGTTGCCACCCAGGTTGATAGGGTGGTGAAGAAGGCCTATGGAGTGTTGGCCTTTATTGGTAGAGGGATTGAGTTCCGGAGTCAGGAGGTCATGTTGCAGCTCTACAGAACTCTGGTACGGCCGCATTTGGAGTATTGCGTACAGTTCCGGTCACCGCATTACAGGAAGGACGTGGAGGCTTTGGAGCGGGTGCAGAGGAGATTTACCAGGATGTTGCCTGGTATGGAGGGAAAATCTTATGAGGAAAGGCTGATGGACTTGAGGTTGTTTTCGTTGGAGAGAAGAAGGTTAAGAGGAAACTTAATAGAGGCATACAAAATGATTAGGGGGTTGGATAGGGTGGACAGTGAGAGCCTTCTCCCGCGGATGGAAATGGTAGGCACGAGGGGACATAACTTTAAACTGAGGGGTAATAGATATAGGACAGAGGTCAGAGGTAGGTTCTTTACGCAAAGAGTAGTGAGGCCGTGGAATGCCCTACCTGCTACAGTAGTGAACTTGCCAACATTGAGGGCATTTAAAAGTTTATTGGATAAACATATGGATGATAATGGTATAGTGTAGGTTAGATGGCTTTTGTTTCGGTGCAACATCGTGGGCCGAAGGGCCTGTACTGCGCTGTATTGTTCTATGTTCTATGTTCTATGTTCTAAAGACTTCTCATGTCCCCTCCTGGCTCTTCTTAGCTCTCTCTTTAGGTCCTTCCTAGCTAACTTGTAACTCTCGAGCACCCTAACTGAACCTTCATGTCTCATCTTTACATAAGTCTCCTTCTTCCTCTTGACAAGTGATTTGACTGCTTTAGTAAACCACGGTTCCCTCACTCGACCACTTCCTCCCTGCCTGACAGGTACATACTTATCAAGGACACGCAGTAGCTGTTCCTTGAACAAGCTCCACATTTCCATTGTGCCCATCCCCTGCAGTTTTCCTCTCCATCCGATGTATCCTAAGTCTTGCCTCATCGCATCATAATTTCCTTTCCCCCAGATATAACTCTTGCCCTGCGGTATATACCTATCCTTTCCCATCACTAAAGTAAACATAATCGAATTGAGGTCACTATCACCAAAGTGCTCACCTACCTCCAAATCTAACACCTGACCTGGTTCATTACCCAGTACCAAATCAAATATGGCCTCGCCTCTCGTTGACCTATCTGCATACTGTGTCAGGAAACCCTCCTGCACACATTGGACAAAAACGGACCCATCTAATGTACTCGAACTATAGCGTTTCCAGTCAATATTTGGAAAGTTAAAGTCCCCCATAGCAACTACACTGTTGCTTTCGCTCCTATCCAGAATCATCTTTGCAATCCTCTCCTCTACATCTCTGGAACTTTTCGGAGGCCTATAGAAAACCCCTAACAGGGTGACTTCTCCTTTCCTGTTTCTAACCTCAGCCCATACTACCTCAGTAGACGAGTCCTCATCAAATGTCCTTTCTGCCACCGTAATACTGTCCTTGACTAACAATGCCACCCCTCCCCCTCTTTTACCACCTTCGCTGAGCTTACTGAAATATCTAAACCCCGGCACCTGCAACAACCATTCCTGTCCCTGCTCTATCCATGTCTCCGAAATGGCCACAACATCGAAGTCCCAGGTACCAACCCATGCCGCAAGTTCACCCACCTTATTCCGGATGCTCCTGGCATTGAAGAAGACACACTTTAAACCACCTTCCTGCCTGCCGGTACACTCCTACAACTTTGTAGCCCTACTCATGACCTCACTACTCTCAACCTCCTGTATACTGGAGCTACAATTCAGTTTCCCAAGCCTCTGCTGAACTAGTTTAAACCCTCCCGAAGAGCATTAGCAAATTTCCCCCCCAGAATATTGGTACCCCTCTGGTCCAGGTGCAGACCATCCTGTTTGTAGAGGTCTCACCGGCCCCAGAATGAGCCCCAATTATCCAGAACAAACCTGTTGGACTTTAAACTGGTGTTGTAAGACTTCTTACTGTGCCCATCCCAGTCCAATGCTGGCATCATGATAATTGATGATGAGGGTGCTAAGGAGCTTGTGCAAGGTGTTCCTTCTCGGGATTGCAGTCTGATTGAACCAATCTCTGTCCTCATCATACCACTACTGCCACCCTCTGGAGGGTAGACCTTTGTGGAGTCACTATACATTGTTTGAGGGTTCTGTTATTACTGGGGTGAACACAAACAGGGAACAATTTTGGTCTCCTGATATCTTGGCTCCTCTGGTTTGGGATTGACTGTGGTTGGGCTGCAACTTCAATCACATTCATGGATTGTGAGATGTGAGGCAAAGACGTTATTAACATGTGACACTTTGGCTGGATTTTGATTTTTGGACTGCCAAACGAGAAGAGGACACCCATTGATCTGACATCAATCAGCAGCAAAGAGGCCACCATAACTTAATTAACTAACTTAGCTTTCTTTTCAGTTTGACTGGTGAACTGTGAATGCCACATGGACATCCTTGAAGCAGCTCCGGTCTTTGAGCCACAGCAATGTTGCTCATTTGGGATGCCAGGGTTGGGTAGGAGGAGGGTGGGGTGAGGGCCAGGGGTGCCAGTCTCTGCCAACAGTGGCCTGCAGTAGTTTCACATGGGTTAGAGGATTCCTACTGCTCCTGGCCGCATGAAGAATCAGACTTATCAGTGGGATCCTCCTCAGCTGGGCTGACAACAGATACTGAACCCAGACGGCACAGTACATCACTCTCCTTAGCTATTAATCAATGTCTTTATGTTTGTTATAGCACCACATCTGAATCAGGGCGTACATTGTTCAGCTAGTGGAAGACCAGGGAGGATTGGCACAGGGACAACAAGGAACATGGTAGTAGGTCATTACCCACCATCTCCAAGGCCTCAGAAATGTCCCAACTGAGGGTTATAGATATGAGGCAGAAGCTTTGGTTTCATGCCTTTAAAACTTAGAGCGAGGTTAGCCAAATTAGAAATGAACCATAGTTGCCAGTCCATGTTAGGGAAACAAAGATATGCACCATCCTCCCTCACTCGCCCTTCCTCATTCCTCCTCCAATTATTTCTCTGCAGTTATTGGGAAGTAGGAGAGAATTACTGGAAATCGAGGCCAAGATCCCTCAATTCTCCATTTTGGAGTCTAAGTCCCCACGTGTCAAAAGACCACCGATTCCCCGTTTTGCTGGGGGCCAGCAGGGTGGCAGCGTAGAACTCACAGTTCTAACTACCGATATGGCCCCAAGCACTTCCGGTTGGGAGGCCATGCATGTGCACGGTGGCGGCCTGCAGCGGCCGAGCCGTGTTCCATGGCGGACTGTGTCCAGCACCGCCACATTGGGGTGGGGTGGGCAGGTGGAGCCGTTCTGTTGGCAGGGGAGGCTTCGCGGGGGCCGATGGATGGTGGTCCAGAAGTGGCAAGGCTGGTTACGGGGGGGGGCAGTTTTTGGCAGGCCGGGTCCGCGGGTGGCTGGCACGATATCGTATGGCGCCGTTGCCACAGGCCGCCGCCGTGTGCATGCACGGCCACGGACCCAGTCATTCTGTGGCCGTATCCGCAGGTAAAGCTGGGGGCTTTACACTGCGCAGCTGCTAGCCCCCCACCGGGCAGAGGATCGGTGCGGGGTGCGCGACTTTCTGGTCGTAAGGCCAGATGGATTCTGTGGACATAGCTGCAGAATCGGAGAATCCAGCCCATGGACTATTTCCTCATGCATCCTCTCTGACCCCAGGAGTTTCAGCCTCCTGATGTTTCCCACTTGTGTTTTCCTGAAATGTTTTACTTGTGCATATATATAAAGAAAATAATTGACCATAATTTATTTAATAGGCAAGAGTATAGCAATGTTTAGGAAAGTTTTGCTCCGCATTATATAATGCCCTGACAATTCTGTAACTAAAACTTACACAGTGTAACAGGACACCTTCTATCACATGGATGTCCGTGGCACACAAAATAATCAGGCACTTGTAATGGTTTTTACCTCAGAAAGTGTGATGCTGCTGGATCTCGGGGTATATTTACAGTTCAAGTTTAGCTTTGGCGTAAAACCGTTGCAGCTTCAGATTGACATTAAACTTGTCCAAGGTTGGGTGTTGAGGCTTGAATGGACTTCAGTCAGAAGAGGAGCAAGATTTTTTCCTTTGGAAAGTTTCTTTCCACTTCATTCTGGTGTCCAGCTAAGCTCTCACTCCAGGTTACAGCTGCATTCACCATAACATCAGCGTGGGTGCAAAGCAAAGCTGACCCTACAGTTCTATTGTAAATCTTTCAATTTTATTCCAAATGTGTCAGGTATAAATTGTACATTTTTAATGTAATTCAATATCATAATCATTGTTTTGATTATGCATATTATACTTAATATGTTTGTTAATGTTGATAGCTTTCCAATAAACAATGCAATTTAATGATTTATTGGCTTATGTTGATTACATGCTCATTTTCCTAAATGCACGTTTCTTATGCATTTACTTGCCCACTAGAAACAGATATTAGTAAATCACAGGCAGTTTAAATATCTAACAATAACCTAGGATGTTCTCTCAGAAGCATCCTGATCATGGTATGTCCATCTTTCAGTCACACTACCAAAATAAAGGATGCCACAGAGCTCAACAGCTGTATCTAATTGGGTTGTCAGCACCACCAAGATGTCACCATGGAGGCTTTGGAATACCTGACTGATAATGCCCACAGGAAGCTGCCAATACATGGTTTAGATCAGAAAAGTGAAAATAAAACATTTGACTGGGATTTTCTGCTCTTGTTCGAGTCGGGTGAGTTTGGCGATGTAATCGTGAGAATGCCAAAATCGCATTTCGCGTCAACTGTTTTTGAAAAATCACCACTATTCTTTGAAGTCCCCCTATACCAAAAAGGGCTGACATTCTAAATGGTGATCAGGGATTCTCACTCCCCGACTCCGATACAGACTTCAGTGGGTGCTATTCAGGTCAAACTATATTTTCAAGTTATCCCCCGGTATAACCCATACCTTCACCAAAGATTTTATCTACTTACCACTTAGTAGCATCGATCCTGGGTCCCGCATTGCTAAGTAAGTAAAGTAGACTTTGGAATAACCACTGTTTCAGGTTAAAACTTTTAAGTTATTTTATTATTATATATATATTTTTTCTCTTTTTAAAAGATGCAATCACTGTCTTTACAGAAAAGGAAAAAGATCTTGCTTCTGGATGCTTCTGATTGGTTGAAGGGACCTTCAGGCCCAACTTGACAATCAATCTTCTTTAAAGTCTGGTCTTCTTAAGATGTATCAGCTATTTTAGCTGGGCTGCTCTGCCCTGTCCATTTCCCATTGCCGAGCTGACTGTGACTAGCTGCTTGTTCCTTCTCTGCTTCTCTCTCTCTCCCTCTGAGCTCTGGTCTGGTTCTGGATCTGAATCTGAATCTGATAGTTCCTGCCCTGGTCTCGAGATTTATATTTGCTTTCTAACAATTACGTTGTTTGATGTTATTGTAAAGTAACTCTTATTTTCTTTGATTGTAAAAAGGAACTTTGATCTAAATAGTCTAATCCAACTAAGTATACATTTTGACATGACTTCATTTCATAGATCTGATTACATTGTGTCCTTTGTGGTGTTCAAAATGCTTTGGTTTCAATAGGTGTTACTTTTAATTCCTGTCATTTCTATAGTTTTATTTTCCAATTGTGTCCTCAGCTCAATTTTGACTTTGATTTTGGCTTTGATATTATGTTTCTCGTAGACTGAGAGCCTCCAGTTTTCTTTAATTTACCTGGTATTAGCAAATTTTCACACCTAGAATTATCACAAAATTCAACTGAAGCTCACCCATTCTTTTCCAGATCCTTACTAAGATAGTTACTTTCAATGAAGGTGTGAGCCATTGTTTTTGGCTTCATTCAAAATCCTGTTTGTCTTGTTTGCTCAGCCTGCTTGACCAAGGATATCTGCATTTTACAATCCTTCCCTGGCAGCTGCTGTTAACCCTTTGTGGGATCTTGCCCTGTATCCTATCATGTTTCTCTCAGACCAGATATTGCCAGACGTCCATGTTTCAAATGACACATCTTTCCATATTATCAATTACACCCCATCTTGACATTTGAAACATAACTATATCATTTGGTCAATTATCCTCCCATCCAATTGTACTGACTAACATTTATCCCCAATCTTTCTGATTTGTATGTATGTTTTGTGATTTTAAATTGTGCACCGAAATCAATTCGTAAATGTATCCATATCACAGACCAGTGTCTTTTTTCGTTCTTTCCTCAAGTCCAATTACCGTGAACCATAGCCGTAGCCGCTCAGTAAGGTAACATAATAGCTATATCCGTGTTCCACTACCTCCAAAGCATTTTACTTCCTTGGGGTAGCAGCACCGTAGAAGCTTCCTCATGTCCCTTAGAAACAGCACACAACTCAGTCCACCAGTAACCCAAAAAGTCTTTTGTCCATCACTGGCTGTTAAGTGTCCCATTTTTCTGTCATCCAAATTGCTTTCCGTTTCTCATTGGAATGGCAAATTATGATATCATGTATCACCCCTTGCTTCATTAATTTGAAGGTTCAATTGATCCTGCTTCTATCCCTGACTTCTCCCATTAATGTCTAACATTGTCCTGAACCATGTATGTCTGCCAACCCCTGGTGTACATGAGAGAATATCTTTCTGACAAACTTCCTTCAAATCCCTTTCGTCTGTTATCATTTCCCTTACAACATTTGCAATACAATATACACACAGTATTCACAAAACCACATCGAACTATCACTATTTCCAAATAAATTCTCCTTATTGTTAAATACACAGTTAAAAAAAAAATTAAGTCTTATCTTAACACATTACTCATCATCTAACCACACAAATAGACCGTGTGTTACAACTTTACATATTTGCAACTGTTATCACAATTTCAATACTAAAAATAAAGTACAATATCAACACATCCCTTCTAGGCTTTGGAACCAATAGTCATTATATACTAAATATGGCGTGTTAACAACATCAATATTTGTTCTATGCAGTTCAATCAAGAAAACACACTAAACTACCACTATACCCCTCTATTAAAACATTCACACAGTTTAGAAATGCTGATCAAGGTCCTTGAACGGCACACATATCCCCATTATCATAACATAACAGTCCCGACCAATTTACATGACATTTCTTCTTTAATAACTATTACAGCTCTTCAATGCAATATTGTTTGCTGCATTGGTAACAATTTTCCCACCATGGCATCAAGCTACAAAAATTCTTAAACTTTTTTCATTTATCATATTGGGGTTCCTCTTCAGTCGCTGCTGTCTGCCGAGACCCTTAATAACTCCATCGCGTAGTACATACCCCTTGGAGACCTCAGATCATCCATCAGCTGATGTCAATTAGAGATGTCTGACCGGAGGTTTCACTGCTCAGTAATAATTTGATATTTTGATTTGTTTCTAACCCGTAAAGTTTTCCTCCGGGCTCTTGTCATTTAATTCCCTCAAATATGTAGCCAATTATATCATTAGTTTCCCCCCAATCCTGTCTAAAACATTCTTCTCTGGAGTGCAGTTCTCTTCCTTCTTGTGAACTGGTTTGTCTGTTATTTACTTTTTCCACCTGAAAAATCAAATGAACAGGTCAAGTGTGGAGAGGGCCCTATTCTTTAATTTGTACTTTCTATCTTCGTTTGAACACTCCAGAAATGCCCTCTCCAGGACTTCCAGATTTCTTTTGCCACCATTTCTTTCTTTCTTTTTTAAAAACTGGTTTATTTTCCTTATCCTTGCTATACATCATACAATTAAAGCCTGTTAAGCCTCCTCCTTCTGTCATTGCACCGCTGAGTGAGATACGAAGAATCTCAAACTCCTCCCCTTTTGCTCACTCAGTGATCCAATCATTGAAACCTTACCCTGATACATTCCTGATATTGCTACTGCATTTACTTTAATTACTTTATTTTAATTACGACTGGATTTTTATGAAGGTAAGTTCCAAACATGACATTTTAACTTCATCATCTGTCCAATCAATGCTGCTAACGGGTTTTAATTCATTGTCTTTACACCAAATGGTCATGTGTTTTCATCTCTAATTCAATTGTGTTTACCCAAATTCTGAACAATCTTATCTACATTTTACAGCTTCACTGATTATCTTTCCTGCAGTTTTAGTTAGTAGCTTCACCCAAACTTCCTCTGTATTATCAATTGGTTTTAATATCTTAATTTTACTACCTGCATCTATTTTTATCAAGTCTTTCCTGCCATCAGATTCTCTTTTCCTTATACTGCTAGTAATTCTTTTGATCCAAAATCTTTATTCTCTAAAGCTCCTTCTTCCATGTGTTTTTCATTCTGAACATCATTATTTTTGATGGTGACATTCTCGTGCTCATCAGGCACTAGGACCCTGCGGAGCTATGCAGTGTCAATTTCAATGCTCAGTTTCAAAGCCTGCTCGCAGCTGACTGCTGCCCAGTACAAACTATTTATCCATTTATTCGAAAACTAATTTAGTTCTGAACATACTGATTTACCTCCTCATAATACTGATCACATTTCTACCTGCCATTTATAACTTCTAATTAATGTGAAACTCAGTTTTGCAAAATATAACATTTTTAAAAAATACAAACACCAAAGGAAATTCAAAATTCCTTATTAGACATACACACATTCATTCATCCACTCAGATCTTGGATCTCTACTTTGTAGGATTTCACAAACCCTTATTAAACACACACACATTTATCCACTGAGATCTTGGACCTCTATTCAGTGGGGTTTTAGTTACTTTAACAAAAATTGAGACCCCTCCGTGCTGATAAAGTTGCACTTATGCAGGAGGTTTTTGCCTCTGTTAATTTCTTCCACTCTTGTTTCATTTCTTCAACTCTCTTGACCGTGTTTCAGAGCAAGAGGATTATTCTAATTGCCATTTTTCGGAATTCTAAGTTCTGTTCCTGGTTGTCCCTTTCAGTTGCAATCTGAAATTAAGGATAAGTACCCTTTCTGGGCCCTATCCAAGGCTGACTTAGGCACTATCTTCCTGTTTTAGTTAAGGGTCAATTGGTTATTGGTCTCTAAAGATTCTAGGCATCCCCTATTTCTCTAGGATGTAACCTCACAATCTGCAGTACTCTAAGGATGATTTATTTTTTGGCCTCATTTTACCAGTAATGGATGCAAGATTTTTAGTGCTGTCACCAAGATGTCTTGCAGACTTTATCTCAGGGCCAGCATCTTCTAGTCTGCTGATTTTACACACCCAACCTGAGCTTCAGTCCCCTCGATCCACAGAATATCCTTACAAAAGTCAATCACACATGACTTTCCAGACTAAACTCGGCAGGTAAAGTCTGACTCACACATAGACCGGAATCTTCTAATCTTCTAGCCTTTGTGCCGGTTAGAAACTTCTCATATTCCAACCGTTTCTTGGGAACTAGAAACTTCTAATATATATATATCAATAGCATCGATCCTGGGTCCCGCATTGCTAAGTAAGTAAAGTAGACTTTGGAATAACCACTGTTTCAGGTTAAAACTTTTAAGTTATTTTATTATTATATATATATATTTTTTCTCTTTTTAAAAGATGCAATCACTGTCTTTACAGAAAAGTAAAAAGATCTTGCTTCTGGATCCTTCTGGTTGGTTGAAGGGACCTTCAGGCCCAACTTGACAATCAATCTTCTTTAAAGTCTGGTCTTCTTAAGATGTATCAGCTATTTTAGCTTGGCTGCTCTGCCCTGTCCATTTCCCATGGCTGAGCTGATTGTGACTAGCTGCTTGTTCCTTCTCTGCTTCTCTCTCTCTCCCTCTGAGGTCTGGTCTGGTTCTGGATCTGAATCTGAATCTGATAGTTCCTGCCCTGGTCTCGAGCTGATGTCGAGCTGGTCTCGAGCTCACCCATTCTTTTCCAGATCCTTACTAAGATAGTTACTTTCAATGAAGGTGTGAGCCATTGTTTTTGGCTTCATTCAAAATCCTGTTTGTCTTGTTTGCTCAGCCCGCGTGACCAAGGATATCTGCATTTTACAATTCTTTCCTGGTAGCTGCTGTTAACCCTTTGTGGGATCTTGCCCTGTATCCTATCATGTTTCTCTCAGACCAGATATTGCCAGACGTCCATGTTTCAAATGACACATCTTTCCATATTATCAATTACACAACGTAAAATCAGAAAGCAATTGTTCCCTTCCCCCATCAGTAGTGGGCCATATTTCCCACCGTTCAACATCAGGAACCTCATTATAATAAATTAAAATCTCATTATTGGGCCCATATGCCAGAATTATACCCCCATATTAAATAACGCGTCAAGGTAGCAGAGTGGGGCAGTGGTAGCATGCTGGGCCCATAACCCAGAGGTCGATTGTTCGAAACCAATAATGCGTCCACGGTGGCGTGATGTCAGATCGACGTGAAGCATGACTGGTCTCAGAAGGTGTGAACCTGGTATGTGGTATTTCCAGGAGAGCTATGACGTGAATGCAGTGCTATTGGGGGGGGGAGGTGGTTCAGTGGTTGCCATTGTTGTGCCGGGGATGCATCTGGGCATTTCCTTGTGTGCTCGCTTTGCACTTGTGCGTCGTTTAAAAATGGCACCCAGATCATTGATTTACTGAATTGATGGTCGGGCGGGTGAATCAAGGGGCTGCCTGCCTGCGATATGTGATGGATCTCCTGTCTGCCTTTTTTCTCTTGAAATCCCGAACTACATGGCCGAAAAAACCAACATTGCAATCAGTGGTCTCAACATAGTTTTTCCCACTTGATATGAATCTTTGCCAATATTGGAGAAAATCACACCCATTGTATCATATTATGCAAAGACAAATATAGCTTTCATATGGAATAAAGTTTCATGTTCGATTAAACTAACAGTCAGTTTCAACCTCAAATTTACCTCTTTCATAGGCTTATCACTGAGCTAATCTCAAGGATAATTATTATGGGATAGCCAAGAGGAGCATCATTTTCACAACCAAAGCACTACGTCCACTTCATTAGCCATCAAACAGAGGTCTGCTCTGGGTTGCCCTGCCATTTGCCGACAGACTTGTTGTATATGCACTTTGGGCACCCTCATTGCCTGCCTGCTTTCATTCTTAGTGAAAGAAGTCTGCTCATTAGTTGGAATGCCTTTTGGGCATTTGCAAAATGTTTCAGAATTTTTGCCTCCCTCCTGTGGTACTCTAACATTAATTGACTCTCCATCTAATTCAATTCTTTCGTGACAGGACTTCAATCTTCCACTATGTAAATTGCACTGCACATGTTCTATCTGACAGCATGTCCTTTTTATCCATTAGCTGTGTTTGCTGGCCAATGTTGGCTCCTAAAATGCCAGTGCGTCAAATTTAAAATTCCGATCTTGATTAAATCGCTTCCCTATCACTGTACCCTCCTTCTGCTCAACTACCCAACATCGGAACTCTGTTCCTTTGATTCAGGTGCATTCTGACCTATCTCCCACCATTGGCAGATATGTGTTCAATCACCCAACTCACGCTCTTCTCTAAACTACCTTCTCTCTGCAACTTACTTTCGTTCCCTTGAGAACCCTGTTAAAATATTTTGGTTACCCCTTAAAATCACATTTGTGGAAGTATTTATTGAGGATGCACACTTGAAGTGTGTCGGGACATTTTTTCAACAATAAATATTTTATAAACTGGAATACCCTGGCTGGGAGGTTTCCTAGAGTCACTCGGGAGGATTTAAATAAGTTTGGCAGGGGGGAGGGAACCAGAGCATTAGCTTAGAGGGTGTGATAACTGAAGGGGAAATTGAGAACAAAAATAAGAGCAATCAGAACAAAAATGTTGCTCAGGCAGAGCAAAAATGGTGACATGTATGAGAAGGGAGGTGGTCAATACAGGACCGAGGGTGTTGTACCTGAATGTGCGCAGTACACTGAACAAGGTAAATGAGCTTGTTGCGCACATTGAAATTGGCCGGTCCGATGCTGTGGGCATCACAGCTGCAAGAGGATCAGGGCTGGGATCTAAATATACAAGGATATGTGTCCTATCAAAAGGACAGGCAGTTGGGCAAAGGGGGCGGGGTTGCATTGTTGGTAAGGAATGAAGTTAAATCGATAGCGAGGAGCAATATAGGATCAGAAGACATAGAATCGCTGTGGGTGGAGATGAGGAATCGCAAAGGTAAAAAGACCCTGATGGGAGTTATGTACAGGCTCCCTAGCAGTAGTCAGGATGTGGGGCAGAAAATAAATCCGAAGATAGAAAAGCCATATAAAAAAGATAATAGTACAATAATCATGGGGAACTTTAATGTGCAGGAGGACTGGGAATATCAGGTTGGTAGTGGATCACAAGAAAAGGAATTTGTGGAATGCCTAAGAGATTTCTTTTGGAGCAACTTCGAACAGGCAATTCTGATGTTGGTGACGTGTAATGGGAAGACTTGTTAAGGGAACTTAACATAGAACATAGAACATAGAACATAGAAAATACAGCACAGAACAGGCCCTTCGGCCCACGATGTTGTGCCGAAACTTTGTCCTAGATTAATCATAGATTATCATTGAATTTACAGTGCAGAAGGAGGCCATTCGGCCCCCCCGAGTCTGCACCGGCCCCCGGAAAGAGCACCCCACCCAAACTCAACACCTCCACCCAACACCAAGGGCAATTTGGACATTAAGGGCAATTTATCATTGGCTAATTCACCTAACCCACACATCTTTGGATTGTGGGAGGAAACCGGAGCACCCGGAGGAAACCCACGCAGACACGGGGAGGACGTGCAGACTCCGCACAGACAGTGACCCAAGCCGGAATCGAACCTGGGACCCTGGAGCTGTGAAGCAATTGTGCTATCCACAATGCTACCGTGCTGACCTTGAGAACAAATAAATCTACACTATATCATTTAACCGTAATCCATGTACCTATCCAATAGCTGCTTGAAGGTCCCTAATGTTTCCGACTCAACTACTTCCACAGGCAGTGCATTCCATGCCCCCACTACTCTCTGGGTAAAGAACCTACCTCTGATATTCCTCCTATATCTTCCACCTTTCACCTTAAATTTATGTCCCCTTGTAATGGTTTGTTCCACCCGGGGAAAAAGTCTCTGTCTACTCTATCTATTCCCCTGATCATCTTATAAACCTCTATCAAGTCGCCCCTCATCCTTCTCCGTTCTAATGAGAAAAGGCCTAGCACCCTCAACCTTTCCTCGTAAGACCTACTCTCCATTCCAGGCAACATCCTGGTAAATCTTCTTTGCACCTTTTCCAAAGCTTCCACATCCTTCCTAAAATGAGGCGACAACTCTGTCTGTCCTGGCTTTTAACTTCCAGCCTAACTCCCTAAACTTGTTTATTACCTCCATACCCCTTTTCCTACCTATGTCGTTGGTACCAATGTGCACCACGACTTCTGGCTGCTCACCCTCCCCCTTAAGGATCCTGAAGACACGATCCGAGACATCCCTGGCCCTGGCACCCGGGAGGCAACATACCTTCCGGGAGTCTCGCTCGCGACCACAGAATCTCCTATCTATTCCCCTAACCATTGAATCTCCGACAACTATTGCTTTTCTATTCTCCCCCCTTCCCTTCTGAGCCCCAGAGCCAGACTCAGTGCCAGAGACCTGGCCGCTAGGGCCTTCCCCCGGTAGGTCATTCCCCCCCCAACAGCATCCAAAACGGTATACTTGTTTTGAAGGGGAACGGCCACGAGGAATCCCTGCACTTTCTGCCTGTTTGTTTTTTTCCCCCTGACTGTAACCCAGCTATTCTTGTCCTGTACCTTGGGTGTGGTTACCTCCTTGAAACTCTTCTCAATCACCCCCTCTGCCTCCCGGATGATCCGAAGTTCATCCAGCTTCAGCTCCAGTTCCCTAACACGGTCTTTGAGGAGCTGAAGTTGGGTGCACTTCCCGCAGGTATAGTCAGTGGGGACACCGGTGGTATCCTCACCACCCACATCCTACAGGAGGAGCATGTAACTGGCCTAGCCTCCATCCCCTCTTACCTTACAGAATATAGTTGCTGTGTGGACTAACTAGATCTCCGCCCTCCGACTCTGCTCCCAGTCAGCTACACTTCCTGTAAACTCCTGGCTCTCTTCGCACTCTTTGCGGAAATGTCGGAAACAAAATGAAAGGAGCACCTTACTCCCTCCTCACCTTAACTCCCTCGGTCACCAAACTCTCACTATCGCACTCAAATGCACCAAATTCAGCACTCCCTCGGTCACCAAACTCTCACTATCGCACTCAAATGCACCAAATTCAGCACTCAGTGCAAACAGGTGAAGGAACCCTTAGGGAGCAGTGACCACAATATGATGGAATTTATTCTGCAGTTTGAGAGGGAGAAGCTGCAATCAGATGTAACTATATTACAATTAAATAAGGTTAACTACAAAGACATAAGGGAGGAGCTGGCCAGAGTTGATTGAAGAAGGAGCCTAGCGGGGAAGACAGTGAAACACCAATGGCAGGGGATTTTGCGGGTTATTTGGGAGGCACAACAGAAATTCATCCCAAGGAAGAGGAAACATGCTCAGGGAAGAACAAAGCTGACGAGGGAAGTCAAGGATAGCATAAAAGCAAAAGAAAAGGCATACAAAGTGGCGAGGATTAGTGGGAAGCCAGAGGATTCGGAAGGACACTAAGGACAATTTAGCATGGCCAGTCCACCTAACCTGCCCATCTTTGGTCTGTGGGAGGAAACCAGAGCCCGCGGAGGAAACCCAAGCAGACACGGGGAGAACATGCAGACTCTGCACAGACAGTAACCCAATCAGGGAATCGAACCTGGGACCCTGGAGCTGTGAAGCAACTGTTCTAACCACTGCGAGTATTTAGAGTACCCAATTCATTTTTTCCAATTAAGGGGCAATTTAGCGTGGCAACTCCATCTACCGTGCACATCTTTGGGTTGTGGGGGCGAAACCCACGCAAGCACGGGGAGAATGTGCAAACTCCACATGGACAGTGACCCAGAGCCGGGATCAAACCTGGGACCTTGGCACAGTGAGGCAGCAGTGCTAATCTATCCACATGTGCAGTTTTGTCAAAGTCAATATTTTCCCGCTTCCGTGGTAGAAAAATTCAACACACTCGTTAAGACAGAATAACAAGCTTAATTTTCGAAAACAACTGCCTGCATTAATGGTTGAAACTTGAAGAAGAGGGCAGTCAACAAAACTGCTCAGTCTTTCACAAGTTCTGCGCTTTCGTGGAGAATTAGCTCAATATTTATACATTATCTTTACCAATATTATGTGACAACAGTATGGTCAGGAGTTTGATCGGAAATACAAACGGAAGCAAAGACCAGACCATGTTTGGTCATATCACTCATACCATTATTTAGTCCTCGGAGGGAACATTGAAAGGTGAGAATAGACTTGTTTCTTCCTGAATTTATCTTTGTTTTAAATTCCTACGGCCCTCGGTTATGACGAGTTAGTTTTATCAGGAGTTGCCGAGGTCCCATGTTTTGGAATGGCTCGACCTTTGCTGATCTTTTCAGACTTCAAGTTATGCAACATTGGCCTACGGCCATATAGCTCTGAAAATGGTTAGGGCAGCGTTCCTTACCTGGGCCTGGGGAGCTGGAATGAGTAGTTTCAGTCTTTCTTGTATTGTATCAAACCTTTTGACCAGTCTTCCCATTGACCAGTTTTCCCATCATGCCATTACTTAATTCGTACCATATCACATTCCCTCCTTTTGTCATATCATGACAACTAGTTAAATAGGCATATCCATGACTCGTTTGAAAATGCATTTACACAAGCAACCAAGCAATCCTATCTCTAGTAGAATTAGGAATAATAAAATGAAGGCCTTAAAGATCCAATCAAATAATCCGTGACCCAACCATCCTAGCCAACCCGGCGGGTTATAGTCATGAAATTCACTGCCAATCTCTTGAATTTGAGCAGCCTGTCTCTTAATATGGTCGACCAGGTTAGTAATATTTTCAGAGCCATCTGGAATATGAGTACAGCACTCCTGATCTATGATAGCGCACGTTCCTCCCTGCGAGGCTAACAGATAATCCAAAGCCACTCGATTTTGTAATGCCACGGTCCGGACAGCTACTAGCTCAGCTGAGACCTCAGCCTGTGCCTGTCCAGTTTCCCTGGCTTCTGCTGCCGTTACGTTCGCCAGTTGTTCCAATGCTGAGGCCATGTGGATCAGTTCATCGGATGCCTTACCCGTTCCATACATGGGAAAGGCCATTATAAAGAACTGTTCCGTTTTAGAAATAGTCCTTTTTGCTCGTGAGGGGGAGTGCTTAAGGGTGGGTAGGTGAGGTACAACATATCCCAAAAAGCAGGATCCTGTCCAATCAATGGGGAGCCATGGATATGCTTTAGTGCCACATATGAAATAGGTTCCATTATAGGCCGTAAAATCATCAGCTGATGTCATCCAGGGGATTGGGGATGTCTGTCCCCATGAAATGTTAGAGATTATATTCCATACCCTGGACCAATCACAGTTAAACATGCCCTTGTTGGATGTGCCTGGTACCGGTTCTTGCCAGTCAACTGTAAGGTTGCACCTACTTTGCCCCATTAGCTTTCTTTCCCTGATTTATTAAAACACATGGAACCTTGAACATTATACGAGTGGACAGTGAGGGAGGGTGGACTCAAGGCATGATTATAGGTAGGTTGATACGAAGCTGAAAATTTAGTCATGTCATAGCCAGCAGATCTCCATATTTCCATATCCCCCCTATTTCCTCTGCTCCCTGTTTGATTTTGTCGTAAAATCCATTCAACCGTCTCTGCGATATGAAAGGGGAGGGATTGGAGAGGTATTCCTTCCCTCGAATGGACGGGGATGTGGGTGCAAACCCAACACTTGCTTACGTTCAATTTTTCGGCATAAAAGATATGACATATATAAATAGGTATTGGAAGGCAGGTCTCGTTTCGGTCGTTTTTTTTATACTACCAAGTGTCCATTAAGGCTAAATAGTCCAGAGTCCGAAAATTATAATGAAGATCTTCATCCTGTGTTCTCATCTGGGTTGGAGACTATCTTCTTGCAATCGGATAGATGTATCCAACTTCAACGTCCTTCAAGTTTGACGGAAGTTGGTGTAGTCAGCAGTATGAGGAAGGGTCCGCTCCAGCGTTGTCCTAGTTTCTTTCTGTCCCAGTTTTTCACCAACACGTGGTCTCCGGGTTTGATCACTGGATATCGAGGGACGGCTGTCCCTGCCGTTACTGGGAGATGTGCCTGTTTAACCTGTGAGTGGAGAAACTTCAGAGAAAATGTTAATTGCTTCAAATAGTTCTGCATTTGTTCCCCCATCACATGGAGGTCTACTCCCTCTAGGGGTTTTTCATGGGCATCCCAGGGAGTCCTCATTGGCCGACCATAGATTATCTCTGCAGCTGACAGTCCGGTCCGCGAATGGGGAGCCACATGTGAAACAGTGCCAAGGGTAATACTTTTAGTCAATTTAACCCAGTTTCTTTAGTTAATTTAGATAATTTTTCTTTTATAGTCCCGTTGGCTCCTTCCACAATTCCTGCTGCCTGCAGGTGATATGCGCAGTGCAGTTGCTGTTTAATTGCAAGTGCTTCGCACAATTCAGTATTGATCCGAGCTACAAAATGTGGTCCATTGTCTGAGCTCACCATTTTGGGTACCCCAAAACGAGGAATGACTTCCGTTAACAACAACTTCACCACTATATGTGCCGTATAATTAGTGGTGGGGAAGGCTTCAATCCATTTACTAAACACATCGATTATTACTAAACAATATTTATAGCACTGTGCTTTTGGCAATTCGATAAAATCAAGCTGTATACAGGCAAACGGGCCATCTGGCAAGGAAGTGGTTCCTGGAGGGCATTTAATGCCTTTACCCTTATTATGTTTCATGCAAATAACGCATCCATCCAGCCGCGTTTGCGCTGCTGTATTCAAATCTGGGTGCCACCAAGTTTTCAGGAGTAGCTGTACCATTCCCTCCTTGCCAAGATGGGTACAAGAATGCAAATAATCAATAAGTACCAGCAATAAAGAATTTGGAATACAAACTTGACCAACGGGAGTAAGCCAGAGGTCTTGTGTCAAGGAGTGTGAACACCCCATTGACTTCCATACTGTGCACTCGGAATCAGAGGCGTCCCTCTGTAAATTTTGAACTTCAGTTATGTCTGGCATGCCCTTCATTCATAATGCAGGTACCTGGTTCAGAGTCTGATGAGCCCCACTGGGATCAATCAGAGAGGCTGATATAGCCGCAGCCTTCGCACCCGAATCAGCACGGGCATTTCCTAATTGAACAAGAGTGTCCCCCTTTGTGTGCGCAGCACATTTAATAATTGCCAATTGATGGGGAAGCTGAATAGCATCGAGGAGATTTTTAACTCAAAGAGCATTTTGAATGGGAGCTCCCGCAGAGGTGAGAAAGCCTCGCTGTTGCCAGAGGCGACTGAAATCGTGGGTCACGCCAAAGGCATACCTAGAATCAGTGTAAACATTAGTACTTTTATCTGTGGCCAAAATACATGCTCGAGTAAGGGCAAATACCTTGGCTTTTTGTGCGGAGACCGGGGTCTCGAAGGCTGCTGCTTCCTGCACATCAGTGTCGGTTACCACGGCATATCCCGACTGTGGGATGCCAGTGAGAGAAATGGAGGAACTGCCATCAACATAAAAAATTAGATCTGGATTATCAACAGGCCGGTCCGTTAAATCCGGGCGAGGCGCGGTAAGGAAGTGATTCCGAAGCAAACAATAGTGTGGCGGGTCTGCAAGGTTATCGCAGGGCTGTTCGAGGAACACAGCAGGATTTAAGGTAGAACAGCAATGAAAAGAGAGGTAGGGGTTTTGCAATAGTGAAACCTCATAGCGGCTCAAGCGGGCTTGAGTCAGATGCTGGGTTTGCTGAGACGTTAGGAGAGCCACAATAGAGTGCGAGGTATGCACTTGTACTGGCTGGTGAAGGGTCAGATTAGAGGCTGCCTGTGCTAACAAATGGACAGCCGTAAGAATTTGGGTGCAGGGAGGTAGACCGCAAGCTACAGGATCCAATTTCGCAGAATAGTAGGCGACCAAGCGACGCTGGTATCCGTGTTCTTGTGTAAGAACACCAGTGGCACATTCATCAAGAACATTAACGTACAACTGAAAGGGTCTGTCATACATAGGTCGTCCTAGCGCTGGGGCGGTAGCCAGGGCGTTTTTGAGAGTAACAAAAGATTGTTTTGCTGAGTCAAGAAGTTCAAACTTAAGAGGAGCATTTTGAGAGGAGTACGGAGTTAAATCTTTACTATGGGCAGTAACATTCGGAATCCATTGTCTGCAAAACATAGAACATAGAACAATACAGCGCAGTACAGGCCCTTCGGCCCACGATGTTGCACCGAAACAAAAGCCATCTAACCTACACTATGCCATTATCATCCATATGTTTATCCAATAAACTTTTAAATGCCCTCAATGTTGGCGAGTTCACTACTGTAGCAGGTAGGGCATTCCACGGCCTCACTACTCTTTGCGTAAAGAACCTACCTCTGACCTCTGTCCTATACCTATTACCCCTCAGTTTAAAGTTATGTCCCCTCGTGCCAGCCATATCCATCCGCGGGAGAAGGCTCTCACTGTCCACCCTATCCAACCCCCTGATCATTTTGTATGCCTCTATTAAGTCTCCTCTTAACCTTCTTCTCTCCAATGAAAACAACCTCAAGTCCATCAGCCTTTCCTCATAAGATTTTCCCTCCATACCAGGCAACATCCTGGTAAATCTCCTCTGCACCCGCTCCAAAGCCTCCACGTCCTTCCTATAATGCGGTGACCAGAACTGTACGCAATACTCCAAATGCGGCTGTACCGGAGTTCTGTACAGCTGCAACATGACCTCCCGACTCCGGAACTCAATCCCTCTACCAATAAAGGCCAACACTCCATAGGCCTTCTTCACAACCCTATCAACCTGGGTGGCAACTTTCAGGGATCTATGCACATGGATACCTAGATCCCTCTGCTCATCCACACTTTCAAGAACTTTACCATTAGCCAAATATTCCGCATTCCTGTTATTCCTTCCAAAGTGAATCACCTCACACTTCTCTACATTAAACTCCATTTGCCACCTCTCAGCCCAGCTCTGCAGCTTATCTATATCCCTCTGTAACCTGCTACATCCTTCCACACTATCGACAACACCACCGACTTTAGTATCGTCTGCAAATTTACTCACCCACCCTTCTGCGCCTTCCTCTAGGTCATTGATAAAAATGACAAACAGCAACGGCCCCAGAACAGATCCTTGTGGTACTCCACTTGTGACTGTACTCCATTCTGAACATTTCCCATCAACCACCACCCTCTGTCTTCTTTCAGCTAGCCAATTTCTGATCCACATCTCTAAATCACCCTCAATCCCCAGCCTCCGTATTTTTTGCAATAGTTCATCAATCCTAAAAAGGCTCGCGCCTGCTTGGGCGATGTAGGAAATGGGGTCTGCAGTATAGGAGTAATGCGTTCCTGAGTAAGGGAGCGATCCGTAGCACTTATTAGGACACCCAAAAATTTGACCTGCCGTTGGCCTTTATGAACTTTAGTGGGCGGGATCACATATCCCCATGAATGGAGACGGAGGAGCAGGTAAATGGTGTCACGCTGGTTAGCGTTGAAGTCAGGGCTGGCAAGGAGTAAGTCATCAACATATTGGATGATGGTGGAGCCACCAGGAGTTGATAATGTTGCTAACTGGGAGTGCAATGCTTGTGAGAAAAGGGTTGGAGAATGAATGAAGCCCTGTGGGAGCCTAGTCCAAGTGTATTGGTTGCCCATAAATGTAAAGGCAAACAAATACTGTGATTCAGGGGCGAGGGGTTTCGCAAAAAAGGCATGTTGTAAATCAACAAGGGTGAAAACAGTCGCTTCCGGTGGGACATTACTAAGGATTGTCGCCGGGTTTGGGACAATAGGATTTAAGGGTTCCACTATCTGATTAATACGTCGGAGGTCTTGGACCAAATTCAGCCTGACTGCGTTGCATCCAGTATTAAAACTAATAACATGGTCTGACAATTCTAAACCTCAAGTGAAACGTGCTGTGTCTTATTATTGGAGCAATGGCCGCAACCGTGAGACCTGTTACAAAGACACTTCGCCCAAAATTAAATCCAAATTCGTCCAACGTCCCTCTCAAAGAAGAGCTCCTAAAGGTCAGAAATCTCAGACAGATTCACGTTACTATCGCCCAGATTGCACAGACCCTCCTGAATTTGGTTACGGCTCACAGGCGCCTTACCCCTTCACTCCACACATGGAGGATTTCGACAGCGCTCCTCTGCGTCATCCTCCTGCCAAATATAATGTCTCTTGCTTCAACTGTCAACGTACAGGCCACTATGCTAGGGATTGTCCAGCACCCCGACGACAAGGTAGATTTCAACCTCGTCGGTAGACACCCTTTACTACCTCTAACCCCTACTGACTAGCCAGATCGAACTTTCCGGCCCTCTCAACAGACCACTCTGACGAGCCCACCGCTACGATTTACATAGAGGGCGTGCCTATCCCCTTCCTGATTGACACCGGCGCGACTAATTCTAAGCTAGACTGGACATTAATTCAGAAACATTGCTTTCCCCTTTCTGATAAGCATGTGGAACTTGCTGGTTTCATAGGGAAAGGTGCTGTTTATCCACTTACGAAGCCGCTCTCTGTTCAATTTGTGGGCCGGGAATGTTGCATCCCTGTCACGGTTACCCGCGTCCTCGGTGTCAACCTGGCCGGACGTGACTTGCTGTGTCATTTGCAGGTGGAAATTGTTTGCGGCCCTCCCGGCGATTCTCTGGGCCCCGATGGGCCGAGTGGCCGTACAGATTTGGCCAGTCCCGCCGGCGTGAATTACTCACTTCGCGCACGGCAGGACCTGGCAGGTAAGTATGCTGGGCGGTCCTGGGGGGGCGGGGGTGAATCCGACCCCGGGGTGGGGGGCAGGATGGCCTGGCCTGGAATTGGAGCCTACCGATCCTGCGGGCAGGCTGTTTCCGTGGGGGCCTTCTTTCCTCCGCGACGGGCCCCTGTATATTGTCCGGGGGGCGGCACGGAGAGGAGAACCCCCACGCATGCGCTGAAATACGCCGGCCGGTCCGCGCATGCGCGAGATCACGCCGGCCGTTCCGCGCATGCACAAACTCGCGCCGTCCGAAGCAGCACCAATGACTTAGCCGGCAACCTAGCCCCCGAAAGTTTGGAGAATTCCTCACTTTCAGGGGCTGTTGACGCTGGAGTGTTTGGCACCGGTTTTCCCGCCGGCGTGGGGACTTAGTCCCCAGAACGGAGAATCCTATGTTCGGGGAAGATTAAACACTTGAATTTTCAACGTTGATTTTTTTTTACTTCGTTCATTGAATTTATAGAGGTACATTACAGTACAATGCCAATTTGACAGTTCACAGATCAATTTGGCTAAACACATTGCCTGGCACTCCAGGGTGTCTCACTCCATTTATAACACAGATGGCTTCTACAGTCACATTGGATTAAACATTTTCTGATAAATCTGGCTCAAGGGATTTTACATTGGTTTCAGCCCCTTGGAGTTGCTATGGCCGGAGGGGACTAATCTCTGGCCTTTCCTCATTTACCGCTTTTGGCAGCAGCCCCAAGTTTAAGAAAGTCCCTCAGCAGGCAGTCCTGGATCTTGGACTGTGCCAATCCTCAACACACATGCCCTCTGAACAGTGACAATGACTCATTGCACTGGGCGAGAGTCAATAGGTCACATGGGATGCTCCTACTGAAGATACAAAGTACCAAATTTATAACTGCTCAGTTTATCTGTTATGTTTATAGATTCATGGTGCTTGCCTTGGCTTGGTGGTAGAAATGATTCCTGCTGAGTCCAGAATTCACAGTCTTCTGCTATGTTATTCTTGGCTAAGGTGTCAGCTGTGGTTCAACCGTATTTGCAAGAGAGGTATTTGTCATGATATTCAGATGAACATCACAGCACATACATACACACATAATGATGGACAGATCAACGGACCAATCAACACACAAAACACGACAGCCAATCACGGACAAGAGCATACACAGTACAAAGCAGGGAACACGACACTTCCTGGGCACTCGAGCAGGACAGGGCTCAGGGCACAGACCTCATTGCCAGCCACTCAGAGGTTCACCATGTGCTGAATACCAGAGTTTAATATATTAATAGTTCATTGAAATAAAACTGCGTTGTACCATTCGCAACGTCTGTGTATCGGAGTACCCAACACTTCATGATACCAGGAGTGATTTGACACCTACCCACAAATCTGCCATCCTGCGCCATGGACACCGTCAACACACCGCAGCAAGTCGCTGGGAACCTCGGCGTAAATTGGAAGCTGTTCAAGCAGCGCTTCCAGCTCTTTCTGGAAGCCAATGAAAGAGAGAGCGCCTCGGACACCAGAAAGATCGCCATCCTCCTCACCACCGCAGGGCAGCACGCCATCCATGTCTACAACTCCCTGGTGTTCGCGGAAGGTGAGGACAAATCCAAATACAAGACGGTCCTTCTGAAGCTCGACCAACACTTCAACGTCGAGGTCAACGAAAGCTTCGAGAGATATGTCTTCCAGCAGCGCCTGCAAGGTAAGGATGAGCTCTTTCAGTCATTCCTTACCCATCTCCGCATCCTCGTGCAGTCCTGCGGTTACGACACCACCTCAGACTCCATGATTCGGGACCAGATCGTTTTTGGGGTCGCCTCGGTCACCCTACGCCAGCAGCTTTTAAAAATAAAAGGCCTCACCTTAGCCTCCGCAATCGAAGCCTGTGTCCTGCACGAAAATGCAACTAGCCGCTATGCACAATTTCAGGCGACCGAATCGGCGCGGCGGGGGTCCTACGCGGCCGGATTGGCGAGCCAGGTGCCCCACGAGGCCGAACGGGTCCAGGCGATCGCGTTCCTCCCGGCCCGCAGCCCGGACGACGTCGGCCATTTCGCGCGCTTTTCGGGGCCTCCCGCGCTTGTGCGCGCCAAAACCTACGGCAACACTGAGGGACGTGATGCGCAGGCGCGTCCGACGCAAGACCAAACTGCGCGTGCGCAGTGGCGCAACGAACGTCATGACGTCATGATGTGCGGCAACTGTGGAGCTGCACATTTAAAGCGGCAATGTCCCGCAAGAACCCGACAATGCCTACGCTGTGGCAAGGTGGGCCACTACGCTGCTTACTGTCGAGCAGCTCAACCTGTCAATCTTCCACAATTCCGACAACCTCGCAGGGACGTGCGGACCATTCAGCCTCCCCATTACGAATCTTGCCCAGACGACATCCAGACCGATGACATAGATGACCAAGACGCCTTCCGTGTTGCGGTCATTGATGGGAACCGAGTTAACACGATCAATCCGGGTGATGAATGGTGTGCCACCCTGACGGTCAACCGATCGCCGATAACTTTCCGCCTGGACACTGGCGCCTCCGCCAACCTCATAGCATGGTCAGCCTTCTACGCCTTGAAGGTCAGACCACCAATTCACCCGTCCCGTTGCAGGATGGTCGACTACAATGGGAACGTTATCCAGGCTATGGGATCCTGCCAGCTCCAGGTGACACACAACACACACACGGCCACACTCTCATTCGAGATAGTCGGCTCATCGAAGGACACCCTGCTAGGCGCACAGGCATACAAGGCTCTCCACCTCGTGCAACGAGTCCACTCTCTCTCTCCAGACGGAATGTCTCACTTCCCGGATGCAGAGTTTAACGCACAGTTCCAATCGCTCCTCGCCCACAACCTGGAGGCATTCGAGGGCATGAGAATACTGCCATATACCTACAGAATGCGGCTCAAACCAGACGCCACCCTGGTCATTCACGCACCTCGCAGGGTCCCTGCGCCACTCAAAGACCGCCTCAAGCAGCAGCTGCAGGATCTCCAGGACCAAGGGGACCTACGCCATGGGTCAGCTCCATGGTGTGTGTCAAGAAGCCTTCCGGCGAGCTCCGGATCTGTATTGACCCAAAAGACCTCAATAACAATATTATGAGGGAACATTACCCCATACCCAAACGGGAAGAGATCACGTGTGAAATGGCCCAGGCAAAAATTTTTACCAAACTGGATGCCTCTAAAGGCTTTTGGCAGATCCAACTGGATCCGTCCAGCCGAAAGCTGTGCACTTTTAACACCCCTTTCGGCAGGTTCTGCTACAACCGAATGCCATTTGGCATCATCTCGGCATCTGAGGTCTTTCATAGGATCATGGAGCAGATGATGGAAGGCATCGAAGGGGTGCGCGTCTACGTTTACGACGTCATCATCTGGTCCACCACACCACAGGATCACATCTATCGTCTCCAATGCGTCTTTGCATGCATACGTGAAAACGGCCTGCGCCTCAACCGAGCCAAGTGTTCTTTCGGCCAAACCGAGCTGAAGTTCCTGGGGGACCACATTTCCCGGTCAGGGGTCCGTCCGGATGCAGACAAGGTGAGCGCCATCACAGCCATGCCACAGCCGGCAGACAAGAAAGCAGTACTACGCTTCCTAGGCATGGTCAACTTCCTGGGGAAGTTCATTCCCAACCTTGCCTCCCACACGACAGCTCTGCGCCACCTCGTCAAAAAGTCCACGGAGTTCCAGTGGCAGCACACACACCAGCAGGAATGGGAGGAGCTCAAACTCAAGCTCACCACTGCACCGGTACTGGCGTTTTTCGACACATCTCGTGCCACTAAAATCTCGACTGATGCCAGCAAGTCCGGCATTGGGACAGTGCTCCTGCAGCGGGATGACACTGCGTCATGGACCCCGGTCGCCTATGCCTCGCGGGCCATGACCCCCACAGAGCAGCGCTATGCGCAGATCGAAAAGGAGTGCCTGGGCTTGCTAACCGGTTTAGACAAGTTCCATGATTATGTGTATGGTCTTCCCCTGTTCACTGTTGAAACTGACCACCGCCCCCTGGTCAGAATCATAAACAAGGACCTGAACGAGATGACCCCTCGCCTCCAGCGCATCCTACTTAAACTCAGGAGGTATGATTTCCAACTGGTCTACACCCCAGGGAAGGACCTTATCATTGCGGATGCCCTATCGAGAGCAGTGAGCACGCCGCCAGATTCGGAGGGGTTCATATGTCAGGTCGAGGCGCAGGTGGCCTTCACATCGGCAAACCTGCCAGCTGACGACTCCAGTCTGGCCCGCATTCGCAGAGAGACTGCGGCCGACCTCCTTCTACAACGTGTGATGCGCCACATGACGGGAGGGTGGCTCAAAGGGCAGTGCCCGCAGTTCTACAATGTCCAAGACGACTTGGCCGTCATTGATGGTGTCCTTCTGAAGCTGGACCGGATTGTGATTCCGCACAGCATGCACAAGCTGGTTCTCGACCAACTACACGAAGGCCACCTGGGGGTCGAGAAGTGCAGAAGGAGGGCCCGAGAGGCGGTATACTGGCCGGGCATCAGTGACGATATTTCCAGTATGGTGCTCAACTGCCCAACCTGCCAAAGGTTTCAGCCACGCAACCTCCTGAAACGCTTCTGCCCCATGAGCTGGTGACGTCCCCATGGGCGAAAGTGGGTGTGGACCTCTTTCACGCACTCGGCAGGAACTATGTCATCGTTGTTGACTACTTCTCCAACGACCCAGAGGTCATACACCTGCACGATTTGACGTCGTCCGCTGTCATCAGGGCCTGCAAAGACACCTTCGCTCGCCACGGCATTCCGATGACGGTCATGTGGGACAATGGGCCCTGTTTCGCCAGCCAGGAATGGTCATCGTTTGCTGCCTTGTATGGCTTCACACACGTGACGTCTAGCCCTCTGCACCCCCAGTCCAACGGAAAGGCGGAGAAGGGCGTTCACATTGTCAAGCGGCTCCTCTGTAAGGCTGCTGCTGCCGGATCGGATTTCTGCCTCGCCCTGCTGGCCTATCGCTCGGCCCCACTAGCCACTGGTCTCTCACCAGCCCAGCTGTTGATGGGTCACGCCCTCAGGACTACTGTGCCTTCCATTCTGGCGCCCACAATCGACCATGCTCCGGTACTGCACAGGATGCAACTGCAGCGCGGTCACCAGAAGAGGTCATATGACACACGGGCAACTGATCTTCCCGCCCTGGCCCCTGGAGACGAAGTCCGCATCCACCTACCAGAAGGTGGCTGGTCAGCACCTGCCGAAGTTCTCCGACGCATGGCTCCCCGCTCATTCCTGGTTCGCATGCCTGATGGATCCGTTCGTAGGCGCAATCGCCGGGCTCTTCGCCTGCTTCCACGTTCGCTACGAGACCTTACACCGACACCGTGCCCTCCTGTTGTTCCTGACTTCGACTTCGTGGAGCTGCCTGCTACCATGCCCCTTCCGCCGTTGCCCGTGGCCAGGCCCGTTCCTCAGCCGGCGGTTCCAGACCTACCCTTGTTGTGGTGCTTTGAAGCCACAATGTTAACCACTATGCTACCATGCTGCCCATTAACGAAAGATGCAAGCTGATACTCTTTTTCCAAAGCATGGTTTAAGCACTATCACAGCAGATTCTAGTTAAGCTTCTCTGTGAAGAAACTTGGCAATCCAAATGGCACCTTGATTCCTGAATATTATTTACACTTCTATCACTTTTGCAGGCAGACTATTGTTTTAATAGGTGTGAAACCTGCAGATGCCCAGAGGGACTTTGGTTTACTGGTACAAGGAACATAGAAAGTTAGCAATTAGGAAAGAAAATGGCATGCTGACTTTTATTGCAGGGCTTTTGGAGTAGAAGAATAAGGAAGTAGGGCAGTAGATGTTGTCTATATGGACTTCAGTAAGGCCTTTGACAAGGTCCCTCATGGTAGACTAGTACAAAAGGTGAAGTCACACGGGATCAGGGGTGAGCTGGCAAGGTGGATACAGAACTGGCTAGGCCATAGAAGGCAGAGAGTAGCAATGGAGGGATGCTTTTCTAATTGGAGGGCTGTGACCAGTGGTGTTCCACAGGGATCAGTGCTGGGACCTTTGCTCTTTGTAGTATATATAAATGATTTGGAGGAAAATGTAACTGGTCTGATTAGTAAGTTTGCAGACGACACAAAGGTTGGTGGAATTGCGGATCGCGATGAGGACTGTCGGAGGATACAGCAGGATTTAAATTGTCTGGAGACTTGGGCGGAGAGATGGCAGATGGAGTTTAATCCGGACAAATGTGAGGTAATGCATTTTGGAAGGTCTAATGCAGGTAGGGAATATACAGTGAATGGTAGAACCCTCAAGAGTATTGAAAGTCAAAGAGATCTAGCAGTACAGGTCCACAGGTCATTGAAAGGGGCAACACAGGTGGAGAAGGTAGTCAAGAAGGCATACGGCATGCTTGCCTTCATTGGCCGGGGCATTGAGTATAAGAATTGGCAAGTCATGTTGCAGCTGTATAGAACCTTAGTTAGGCCACACTTGGAGTATAATGTTCAATTCTGGTCGCCACACTACCAGAAGGATGTGGAGGCTTTAGAGAGGGTGCAGAAGAGATTTACCAGAATGTTGCCTGGTATGGAGGGCATTAGCTATGAGGAGCGATTGAATAAACTCGGTTTGTTCTCACTGGAACGAAGGAGGTTGAGGGGAGACCTGATAGAGGTATACAAAATTATGAGGGGCATAGACAGAGTGGATAGTCAGAGGCTTTTCCCCAGGGTAGAGGGGTCAATTACTAGGGGGCATAGGTTTAAGGTGAGAGGGGCAAGGTTTAGAGTAGATGTACGAGGCAAGTTTTTTACGCAGAGGGTAGTGGGTGCCTGGAACTCGCTACCGGAGGAGGTAGTGGAAGCAGGGACGATAGGGACATTTAAGGGGCATCTTGACAAATATATGAATAGGATGGGAATAGAAGGATACGGACCCAGGAAGTGTAGAAGATTGTAGTTTAGTCGGGCAGCATGGTCGGCACGGGCTTGGAGGGCCGAAGGGCCTGTTCCTGTGCTGTACATTTCTTTGTTCTTTGTTCTTTGAAGTCTTGCTCCAACTGGGCTTTGATTAGATCATACTTGGAACCAAGAGATATGCTGAATAGGCAGCAAACTAGTTGAATCAGTCATAATCGTACTGGAATTGGAGCAGGAGCGACAGGCTGTGGGGCCTACCCCTGCTCCTTTATCTTTTGTTCTTTTATTACACTCAATAAATGTAACAACATAATTTGTGCTGATGGCCTCCACATTTAACGGAATATATATTTGCCGAGGAGATGGTACAGTGAAACCTCATGAGTATTGTTCCTGAAATGGGATGCTAAGTAAATTGAGCCTATATATGTTGGGGTTTAGGAGAATGAGAGGTGATCGCATTGAAACGTACATGATTCTGAAGTGGCTTATTAGGATACACACTGAGCAGTCGTTTCCTCTCTGTGGGGAATCTATAACATGGGGACACAGAATCAAGATAACAGATTTCTCATTTCGGACTCAGATAAGGAAAAATGTCTTCATTAATGGGTTATGAACCTATGGACTTCTTTAACACAGAGGATTGCAGATGATCCTTCATTAAATGTATGTAAGGAGAGGTAGACAGATTTTTGGTCGCTCAGTGAACCAATAGAGATGGTGAGCAGGCAGGAAACTGGTGTTGAAGTTGAAGATCAACCATGATCGTATTGGAGTTGGAGCAGGTGCGACAGGCTGTGGGGCCTTCTCTTGCTCCTTTTTCTGTTATTACACTCAATAAATATAGCAAAGGGCACCATTCAACCCCCTCCCCCCTCCCTGTTGCATCTGGTGCAACACCCGATATTCCCGGAGAATAGCGAGAGCACCTGAACGGGGTTTGCAGCAGGTGCCGAATGGGATGCCATGCTCCTGGCCCGTGGCACCCGGCATATTCTGATTCACTGGGCGTGAACAGATGAGCATATTTGAATAAGTCTTTATACTTATTTAAATACGCTAAGCCCATTGGAAGCCAGAATCTGCCCACTCCCAGGATTCTCCACCTCTGCCGACACATCCTGAGGATGGTGGGAATCTCTGCTAGTCACCATGAACGTAACCAGGCGTGATGACAATGCCAGGGGGCTCGGAGGTAATTTTAAGCCCCAGCATGGTTGGGGTCAGGGTAAGGCAGTTCCCTCTGGTTCCCTGGCCAACTGCCCCTTGGCACCCTGGAATGCCAATCTGGCCAAATTCGGGGGTTGGGCCTGAATGCAAGTCTTGAGGGGGTGAGGCCTGAAAAGAGGAAGGGCCTTGTAGGAGAGGCTGAAATGGAGGCTGAAGAGGTGAAGGGCCTTGTAGGAGAGGGCCTTTGGTGACCCCATAGTGGCGTGTTGGTCACTTTGGGGGGTGGGTGGGACTGGTACCAGAAATGAGGGGGTGATGTCTGCGACTGGGTGGGGGTTCTCTGCCAGAGAATAGGAGGAGGCGGGGGAGCTGCAGGGTTGTCCGGAAATTGGAGGGATACCCTAATCACCGAGGAGCCAGCCTTGCTGCCGTCTTTTGGCCCGCACTCCAAAAGAAATTGTAAGTGTGGGCGAAATCAGTGCGAATTTCCCCAGGCTCCAAAAGAATGACTAAGCGTGGGTGGATTGCGATGGGAATCTCGGCAGAACAGGGATTCTCACCTAATCATTTTTGGGGTGAATTCTGCCCAACATAATTAGCAATGGCCCTAACTATAGATTTACTCTGAAGAAATGAAACCAATTTAGTTCCAATTATTTTGTGACAGTTACAAAAAACTGTTTAATACAGTGGCAAGTTTGACATTACAACACACTTAAAATCCTCCCAAACATTCCTTGCATAGTTGTCGACAATATAATTCTCTTAAAGAAAGCAGATTGAAAATACAGGAACAAAGGTCATTGTGGGTAGCCAATGTGATTATTTTCCAAGATTCACAAGGCACTTACCTATGAGAATAGCTATTTGGGCCATCAAAGTTCATCCACCGAAAAAGAACCTCAAGTCCCTTCTTGCTGCATCTAATAGTTGAAAGTTGTTGCTATTATGGCACCCATTACTAACGCCAATTATTCTTTGACTGCTGAATTCATACTGATTATTTATGACTGAGGGATACCAAGTGTTAATTTTTTCTAAATGTTGTCCTCAATTCTAGATTGGGGACCTTGATGGATACCGATCGCAATCTTCCCAGAATTGGCCCATAAATATAGAATTTGAATTGCCACATAAACTGTTCCTTTTAAAGTCCATTCCAATAACATTAGAATTGACTTCCTGATGCAATATTAGATGGATGATTGACAGAGTCCATCTACTTTTCCACCAGTGGAAACAAGTAGTTAAAAGAGGGAACTCAAAATCTTGGGCCAGTTGACCAATTCCTTTCTTTCTTTAAAGTTGAAGTAGACTTTGTTGTAGAACAAACAGATTATTTCTCATGGTAATGACATTAGAACATTCATATTTCCTACTATATATGTCAATAGGGAATAAGCAGCACTCTCTGTGTTTGCTCAAGTGTCCTGCATAGGGTGCATGTGAGGATTGGCTGGCAGCCCAGAAATTCATTTGATACTGAAACACCCAAGGCCCAGAGAAAAGATCGCTTGATTGTCAGCTCTGGCTCTCCTATCTGTTCTGTCAATTTCACAATTTTTTAAAACATAAGCTTTCAGGTGCTTGCAGTTTCAGCCGCTGATACTTTAAAGGGTTTAGATGGTCGATATTTAAATTAGGCTGCAGTGCAAGGAAGTTATCAATGACTGACTGTTTTATTGTCACTGTAAGGTTTGTTTGTTCTCTAAAGTGTACAGTGGGTAGTGGATGCCATGGCTTGGCATGGATAGGGGCATGAGGGGCCATAGGGCATTGGTGAGAAGTATACCTTGGCATTGGAGCATGAGCAGAACCTTTTGAATTTAACTCTCACCTCCAAGATGCCATGAATCACAGCTCTTTGAAAACAAAAAAGGTAAAGAACTTCAGCATTACCCCACTATTTCAATTCAACACATATGGAATGTAGGAGTGTGTAGGTTTTCAGATGAGATCTTAACCTAACTGGCATAATTTGCACATCAAGCATGGTTTATTAAATTAAGTAAAATAATACTTAATAAAAGGTGACGATTAGCAGCACAATGTTATCTTTGGCTTGCAGGTTTTCTTCTCTTCTTGCATCTTTGATAGCTGTGCTACTTTCCTCATCAGTGTTCTCAGACTCAGCAATCCCTTCACCAGTTTTCATCACAATCCTTCAGCATATGGGTGGTGAGCATTGCTACATCGCCCAGGTATGTATGCCCAGTCTGGACATGCCCAGCCTTATCCTAGTTACAGTTAGAACACAAATGTTTACATACAACAATGTAGGCAGTATTTCAGTATAATAGACACATTTAGAATTGATCGTTATGCCAATGAAACTCACACAAGATATATGTTTGCATATTAAAAATATAAAAATGCATACTACAAGAGAAAATTTAGATCTTCTGATGTTTCCTGACCGTTGGAGCTTCAATACCTGTCTTTGTCTGGTACTGCTTTTAAAAATATGTCCTCAGCCATCTCTCACTACCCCTGCTGGAGGGTTTCTTTTTAGAATAATAGAATGCATTTTGAGACATGAAATTTAATAACTTTCAAAGTACTTAGCCTAGCTCATCATTCTAAACTCTTCTCAGCTTTTAACAAGTCACATATTTAATAAACTGTAGTTATTTCAGTGGAAACATCTAATGCAATTAAACGGAAGCATACATTACAATCAAACATACACAAAATTGATTACATTTCACAGGTGGGAAGTGCTAAAGAAGTGAAGAGTCTGAGCTTCTCAGTTGTGCTACTGACCTCGAACATGCTCTTACAAGTCGCACATTGATGAATGGTTACAAACTATTGAGTTCTTTATTGATTCATAACAGACTATATACTGGATTATAGGAAATATTTAGATACACATGTTATCAGGTGATAAATACTGCTGTAACTGCTGTGTCACATGTTATCTCGCATCACTTCCTGTGGTGATGATGTATTCCAACTATTTATATGTTCGGTGATATCTTAATTAGAACATTGCACAACATACATTAAAACAATATCCCAATATCCCCCTTTTCCTTGAATAGAAGCATTACACAAACAGAATATATACACAACAGAATAGGATTGTTGTGAAAAATACTTACACAAACGTTAAACATTGCATCCAGCATTTACGTGTTTCTAAAGCAAATAGGTGTGGGAGGTATTATGATGCAGTGGGTAGCACCCCTGCCTCTGAGCCAAAAGCCCTGGGTGTGAGTCCCATCCCAGGACGTGATGGCCAAGGAACCTGTGTTAATAACACAATCAAACAGGTTGAGTGTGTCAGTCTGAAAATCCTTCCAAAAATGCCAATGACTGGCGGTGAGAGCAGAGACTGATGGTCAGCCACGGTAGATGTGGAGAGGTGTCCCTCAAGCTATAAGCCCCCGGCGACAGACCAAGCCACCTGTTCCAGGAATTACTAGCTATGGGAACAGATGAAAATCTGCCTTAGTGTACCACTAGGTGTGGGAAGAGAATTGGAATTGGAAAGCATACAGCAAGTTTACTAACTTGTCCTGATCTAGTAGCAGTAAAATCTCTCTCTGATCTGGAATTATCAACACCGTGTTGTTGACTCATCCTGTAGATGCACAGATGTCTTGCACTTGTGTGTTGTGCTGGTTGTCTTCTTGAGCACCAGCAGGCATCAAATCAGACACCGGAAATGACAGCGGCAAATCCAGCCCTACTGACCCGGCAAAGACCTTCTTACTAACATCTGGCGGCTTGTGCCAAAGGGGTGGTTACTTGAAAATGAAATGAAAATCGCTTATTGTCACCAGTTGGCTTCAAATGAAGTTACTGTGAAAAGCCCCTAGTCGCCACATTCCGGCGCCTGTTCGGGGAGGCTGGTACGGGAAGAGAACCATTTTCTTTCTGTTGGGTGGACAACTTGAACCTTCAGCCCTATATGCAAAGGAAGCAATTCTACTCCTACACGTCTATCATGTAGAGACTCCATTCGGCCCTTCCAGCCTTCGCGCCTTCGAGATCATGGCGGAACTGTTTGTAGTCTCAACTCCACTTCCTGGTGCTCAAGAAGACAACCAGCACAACATTCAAGTGCAAGACATTTATACATTCCCAGGATGAATCAAGAATACAGTGGTGATGATTCTAGACCTCCGAGAGATTTCATTATTTCTGACCACTGTAATCTATGATTCCCTTGTATATCAAAATTTGTCTAACTCTGCCTTGAATAAATTCAATAACTCAGGCCCCATTGCATTCTGGGCAATATAATTCCAAATACTCACGGCCTTCTGAGAGAAAACAAAATCTCCTTATCTTTGTCTTAAATGGTAGACCTCCTTTTCTTAAACTGTTCCCTAGTTCTCACACAAGTGAAAAATCCTCCCAGTATCTACCCTTTCAAGTCCCCTATGTGTTTCAATAAAATCACCTCTCATTCTTCTAAATTCCAATGTATTTAGGCCCAACATGTTCAATCTTTCTGAGCAGCTTCTAACACAATTATATATATTTTCAAATAAGGTCAAAACTATGCACAGTATTCCAGATGTAGTGACAGCACGGTGGTGCAGTGGTTAACACTTCTGCCTACAGCACTGAGGAACCGGGATCGATCCTGGCCCCGGTCACTGTCTATGTGCAGTTTGCACATTCTCTCCATGTCTGTGTGGATCTCACCCTCACAACCCAAAGATGTCCAGATTAGGTGGATTGACCCACTAAATTGCCTCTCAATTGGAAAAATATAATTGAGTACTCTAAATTTTTTTTAAAAAATTCCAGTTGTAGGGTGCAATTCCGTGGCCATGTCGCGCCCTTCATTGATCCTGCTATTTCCGATGAATAGTGGGAGAGCCCCTTAATGGGCTCAAAGCTGATCGAGTTGCTCCCGACCTGTGACATTTGACACGATCTGAGTCTTGAAACTCATTTAAATATGGACAGTCCATTCGAGGCCAGAGAACCCCAGCTCCCAGGATTCACTGACCCACCAGCACAATGTGAAGCCGGCCCGAATCAATGTTGGTTTCCAAAAACGGAAACCAGACTTGATGGCCACGTTGGTGGGCCCGGAGGCCATTGGAGCCGCCCGGGTGGTCAGGGGTGCACTGCCCCTAAAATCCGGGCAGTGTGAATGTGGCACCCTGGCAGTGCCAGCCTTCTGTATGTAATTTCAGCTGGCGACTGTTAGGATCCCAGTTGAGACTGCAACTATTTGCAATTTATGAAATCATGGGAAAAGGTGACTGCATCACAGGAGCAACAACACTGACCAATAGGTATCTTCTATGTAAAAGCAAACTTTAATTATTTGATTAATAAGTGTTTCAAGGGTTAGGAGGAGAAGGCAGGAGAATGGGAATGAGAAACATATCAGCCATGATTGAATGTTGGAGCAGACTCGATGGGCCGAATGGCCTAATTCTGCTCCTATGTCTTATGGTCTTAATTTAAACACAGCATTAACCACATTAACAACAAATAAATAACTTTACAGTTAACAGTTCTTAAATCAAAGAAGGAACTCTTACTTCCTAAATCTGCCACCAAATATTCCAATTAATAAAACCAATATGGTCCAAATACCACTTATAAATAAAGTTAACAATCAGGTTTTACTTTCTTTACTCTGCACAGAGACCTTGGAAAGAATGTTGCAGGAGCAAACTGAAGGGCATTTCTTGTCAGACTAAAATCCTATTGCAAGCTGAAACTACAGATGGACATGGCTTCTTCCCTTAATTACATCATCTGAACCCAAATCATTAGCTATCTACATCTCAGGGACCTCCAAACCAAAACAAAATTCCATTAGCCAGCTATCTGTAACCAAGTAAATGTTTCTCAAATCTATCAGCAGAGCACAATCCCTGCAAAATCAAGGATTACTTCACTTTTATGACACCTTAATCACAGCTTTAGCAGACCTACTGGCCATACACATCTTACCCAGGTTGTTTTAAATAACATAGCTGCTACAAATATAAAATATAATAATTTATCACATTCATCACAGCGATGGGTATCCCATAACTGATGGTGTTACCTGTAAATGCAACATTTCAACTTGAAAATCCTGATTGTTTTCTGTGCAATCCAAATTAATGGTTTTGTTGTATGAACCATCCTCCCAGTGAGCTCATTTGTTTATGCCCCGCATGTTGCACATATCATGGATGGTTTTCTGGTATATTGTGGTCCATTATCTGGCATGATCTCCTCCAGATCAGACTAAAGATCGCACCCATCATATTTGCTATCAATGTGTTAGAATTTTTCCTTAACCGTCAAACAATCAAACTTTGAGAAATAGTTGGTGATCAAGAGAAAATTGTCACCTTGGATAGTGAATCAATTAATCAAAAGCCTTGACCATGGGTGACATGGAAACTTGTGAAGAAGGATGGGTTATTTGTGTTGGCTTGGCTGGTGCTCTTGGCATGCCGAACACAACCTCATGGCTTTTGTATCCAACTGTGTAACCTCGAGCTGGCAGGACCCCTTGGACGGGATGACGTCTCCATTATAGTCAACCAGCTGACAGTGGGATGGCAGAATCGGTGGTTTAACCTTCAAGGCCTAGAAGGCTGACCATGCAAAGAGATTGGCGGAGGCACCAGTGTCCAAGCAAAATGGCAGCGGCTGGTGGTTCCGACTTGGGGACATCCGGTTCTTGTGGATTACCGCAACACGGAAGGGTTCCCTGTCTTCGGTATCACTGGTCTGCTTGTTGGCAGGATATGACTCAGTGTATGGGGGCTGAATAGCCCGCACGTCCCTGCGAGGCTGTCAGAATTGTTGAGAGTTGGCAGGTTGAGCTGCTCGACATCTGCCACAGCGGAGGCATTGTCGCGCTTTGGCCGGACATTGCTGCTTTAAGTGAGCGGAGCCACAGTTGCCGCACGTCGTGACGTCATGGCATTTGTTGCGCCACTGCACATGCGCGGTGCGGTCCTGCGTAGAGCGCACCTGCGCATCACGTCCCTCTGCGTCAACGTCCCCTCTTTTGGCGCGTACAAGCGCGAGAGGCTACGGAAAGCGCGCGAAATGGCCACCCTCGTCCGGGCCGCGGGCCGGGAGGAACTTGATCGACTGGACCCGCTCCGCCTCGTAGGACCCCTGCCGTACCATTTCGGCAGCCTGGATTTGGGAGTACCGGCTGGTCGTGTTCTCGTGGAGGACGCAGGTCTCGATGGCAGTCGCTAGGGTGAGGCACTTAATTTTGAGGAGCTGCTGGCGCAGGGTGTCCGAGATAACCCCAAAAACTATCTGATCCCATCTCATGGAGTCGGAGGTGGCCTCATAGCCGCAGGACTGCGCGAGGATACGGAGGTGTGTCAAGTAAGATTGATGAGGCTCATCCTTACCCGACAGGCTCTGCTGGAAGAGGTACCTCTCAAAGCTCTCATTGACTTCCACGCTGAAGTGTTCCTCGAATTTTAGAAGCACCGTCATGTATTTTGTTTTGTCCTCGCCTTCCGCGAATGCTAGGGAATTGTAGATGTGGATGGCGTGTTGCCCCGCCGTGGAGAGGAGGAGGGAGATCTTCCTGGTGTCCGATGCATTCTCCCTGTCTGTGGCTTCTAGGAAGAGCTGGAAGCGCTGTTTAAACAGCTTCCAGTTGACGCCAAGATTTCCAGCGAATCAGAGCGGCTGCGGCGGGCTGATGTTCTCCATGGAGCAGGATGGCGGATTTCTGAAAGGGTGCAGGTAGGTCTCACAGTCACTGGGTAGCTTCCACTACTCGTATCATGTCGTGTTGGGTGTTCCGATGCACAAATGATCTAACACGGCTGTAGATGGTACAACTCTGTTTTATTGTCTTAAACAATAACAACTACTAACTGCTGGCTGAGGTTCGTACTTCACCACCTAACCTGTGCACCCAGCCCTATCACTATCTTGGTGAGGCACTCAGCACATGGTCTATGTCTGAGTGGCACGTTGTGAGCACTGTGCCCTGAGCTATCTCCTGGTAGAATGAGCGGGAACTGTGGTGTTCCCTGTTTTATAGTGCGTGTGCTCTCACTGGGGATTGGCTGCGATGTTGTGTGTGTGTGTTGGTTGGTCCAACTACCTGTCCATCAGTGTGTGTGTGATTGCACCATGATATGCTGATGTGGATATCATGACACAGCCTGACATAGTCATACTCACTGAATCATACCTTCCAGACAATGTCCCAGCTAGCACTATCACCATTCCTGGGTATGTCCTGTCTCACCAGCAGGACAGACCCAGCAGAGGTGGCAGCACAGTGGTATACAATCGGGATGGAGTTACCCTGGGAGTCCTCAACATCAACTCGGGACCACATGTAGTCTCATGGCTTCAGGTTAAATATGGGCAAGGAAACCTCCTGTTGATTACCATTTGCCAGCCCCCATCAGCTGATGAATCCGTACTCTTTCATGCTGAACACCTTCAGAGGAAGCACTGATGGTGGCAAGGGTGCAGAATATGCTCTGGGTGGGGACTTCAATGTCCATCACTAAGAGTGGCTCAGTAGTACCACCACAGACCGAGCTGCTAGACTGGGACTGCAGCAGGTGGTGAGGGAACCAACAAGAGGGAAAAAGATACTTGACCCCCATCCTCACCAATCTGCCTGCTGCAGGTGCATCTGTCCATAACAATATCGGTAGAAGTGACCATCGCAGAGTCCTTGTGGACACAAAGTACCGTCTTCACATTGTTGATGCCCTGCAGCATGTTGTGTGGCACTACCACCGTGCTAAATGGGATAGACTTCAAACAGATCTAGCAACTCTAGACTGGGCATCCATGAGGCGGTGTGGGCCATCAGCAGCAGCAGAATTGTATTCAATCGCAATCAGAAAACTTATGGCCCGGCATATCCCCACTCTACCATTACCACCAAGCTAAGGGATTAACCCTGGTTCAATGCAATGTGCAGGACAGCATGCTGGGAGCAACATCAGGCATACCAAAAATGAGGTGTCAACCTGGTCAATCATCTCAGCTCCAGGACATCACTGCAGGAGTTCCTCAGGGTAGTGTCCTTGGCCCAACCATCTTCAGCTGCTTCATCAATGTCCTCCCTTCCATCATAAGGTCAGAAGTGGGGATGTCTGCGGATGACTGCACAATGTTCAGCACCACTCGCGACTCCTCAGATGATGAAGCAGCCCATGTCCAAATGCAGCAAGACCTGGACAATATCCAGGCTTGGGCTGAAAAGTGGCAAGTTACATTCACACCACACAAGGGCCAGGTAATAACCATCTCCTACAAGAAAGGATCTAACCACCGCCCCATGACATTCAATGACATTACCATCACTGAGTCCCTGCAGTCAACATCCTGGGGATTACCATTGATCAGAAACTGAATTGGACTAGCCACATTAATACTGTGGCTACCAGGGCAGGTCAAGGCTAGGAATCCTATGGCACGTAACTCACCTCCTGACCACCAAAGACTGTCCACTATCTACAAGGCACAAATAAGGAGTCTGATGGAATACTCTCCACTTGCCTCGATGAGTGCAGCTCCAACAACACTCAAGAATCTCAACGCCATCCAGGACAAAGCAGCCCGCTTGATTGCTCCCCCTTCTACAAACATTCAAACCCTCCACCACCGCCAAACAGTGGCAGCCGTGTGCACCATCTACAAGATGCACTGCAGTAACTCACCAAGGTTCCTTCAACAGCACCTTTCAAACCCACGACCACTACCATCTGGAAGGACAAGAGCAGCAGATACCTGGAAAGCCCACCCCCTGGAGGTTCCCCTCCATGTCACTCACCACCCTGATTTCGAAATGTATAGCCATCCCTTCACTGTCACTGGAACAACATCATGGAACTCCCTCCCTAACAGCACAGTGGGTGTACCTACACCTCAATGATTGCAGCGGTTCAAGAAGGCAACCCACCACCACCTCCTGGAGGGCAACTGGGGTTGGGCAATAAATTTTGGCCTAACCAGCGACACCCACATCATGTAAATTAATTTTAAAAGAACGATGTGTTGAATTCCTTTCTCCTTCAAGCAGTGTATGAACGCTTGAGATATGAACTGCAGGCTATTATCGCCCACCAGTTGTTCAGGATATCCGAATCTACTGAAGATTTCATCCAAGCTCTTAACTGTTTTCTCTGATGAGGTCCACTTCATGATGGCAACTTCAGGTCATTTTAATTGAGCGTCGACTAGAATGAGAATGTGGGCAGCACGGTAGCACAGTGGTCAGCACAGTTGCTTCTCAGCTCCAGGGTCCCAGGTTCAATTCCTGGCTTGGGTCACTGTCTGTGCGGAGTGTGCACGTTCTCCCCGTGTCTGCGTGGATTTCCTCCGGGTGCTCCGGTTTCCTCCCACAGTCCAAAGATGTGCCGGTTAGGTGGATTGCTGATGATAAATTGCCCTTAGTGTCCAAAAGAGGTTAGGTGGGGTTGCTAGGTTATGGAGATAAGGTGGAGGTGTGGGCTTAAGTGGGGTGCTCTTTCCTAAGGGCCGGTGCAGACTCAATGGGCCAAATGGCTTCCTTCTGCACTGTAAATTCTATGATTTAATATGAAACATGTGCTTTTCAAACAGTCCGTTGTAATCAGCGTGTACCCATTGGCAGGCCTCTTCTGGCCATTTCAATGGGTGCAAAGGGTCTAGTGACGGCAGGTTCCACACTTTTGCACAAAACAAACACATTGCCACCTTCTCCTTGGTTTCAGCACCTAGCCCAGGTCACCAAAAATTACTCCTGGTTATCTTATTCCATTCATCCTTACAATACCTCAGTGGCATTTGTGTCCATTTTCTTAATAATGGTGGAATGATGACTCTCATTCCCCAGAGAAGATGACCTGCCTGTACGGATAAATCTTCAGGTGGAACATGGCTTTAACTAAGGGTTTGCCTGCAGTCTTGTCTTGAAGCTTCATGTCCATAACCTCTGACTGGTATTTTTTTTCATCTGTCCTGTGGTTGCAGGAGTGTTGTCTACTTGCTCAAAGGGTAAGGGTAAGGGTGTTTGGGAGAGTCCATCTGTGTTGCCATGAAGGCTGACTGACGATACTTGACTGTGTGTGTGTGTCCTGACAAGACCAATGGCCACCTCTGCATTCTGCTCGCTGCCAGTGATGGAATCCAGTATGAGGTCCAAACATCATCCGCCAATAAAGTCAATTTCCACCCATACAGGAATTGATAGAACCGTTTTCATCCAAAAATGAATCCCAGGGCTTCTTTCTCTACCTACGCATAATTGTTCTCGGTTTTATTCAAAGTTTTCGATGCAAAGACTTCTTCACTTATGGACATTATGTGGGAAACCACTGCCTCATCTCCATTAGGTGATGTGTCACATGCCAATTAGGGGAGTAAATTTGTGTCACAATGTGTCAGAACTTCGGACTTGAATAGTGCCCCTTTGCGTTGCACGAATACTCTCTCACATCAATCCCTCCATTTGCACTTTTTATTTGGACACAATAGATTGTGCTGGAGTTTGAGAATAGTTGCCAGATTAGGGACAAATCTTCCGTAGTAATTTATAAGCCTAAGAAAGATCGAAGTTGGGTGACATGGTGCCTTGGTAATGGCTTTGACCTTTGATATATGCAGTCCCTTAGCATCAATGACATGTCCCAGATATTCAATTGAAGATTGTAAAAATTCACATTTGTCTTTTCGTGCTCTGAATCTATCTGTGGCTAGTGGGAATGGAAATATCAAATATTCCCTATTAAAACATTTTACAACTGATAAATGTGGAGCCTCTGGCACGTTAATCATCACAGCGGGCCTGCCTGCACCCCCTGTTTCTCTTCGCTCCCTCCAAACCCCGTCTCCCAGGCACAATGTTCCAAGATCCAATGTGGGAGGATTGGGGGGGGAAGGAAGAAAAGGGTAAGAAGGGATTGGGGGTGGGAAGCAGGAGGAGGGTTTGAGAGGGAAGGAGGGAAATTTGGGGGAAGGGGGGGGTTGCGCTGATGGACATAACCTTCTCCTGCGAGAAGGTTATGAGGATGAGAGCCTGCCTTGGCCTCAGTGTATGTCAGACCCTTGTCACCGCTGCCTGTTCGCCATCCTCTGGCCCCTCCTCTGGCCCCTGCCTGGGTTTGTCCTCTAGCCTCTCCTGCACCGCCTCGTCCTCCTCCTCAGATGAGGCCGCATGCCCCCCTCCTCCTCCTCCAGCATGTCGCCCCGCTGATATGTCAGGTTGTGGAAGGCACAGCAGATCACCACAAAGTGGGAGACCCTCTGGGGATGTACTGCAGCGCACTAGCAGAGCGGCCAGGCATCGGAACCATATTTTAAGCACTCCAATGCACCGCTCAATGACAGCACAGGTGTCAACATGAGCCTCGTTATATCGGGTCTCTGCCTCCGCACTGTACTCCGCACTGGTGTCATCAGCCACAACCTCAGCAAGTACCCCTTGTCCCCCAAGAGCCAACTCCTCATCCTGTGGTGGTCCTCGGAGATGCCGGGGATCCCCGAGTGTCCCAGAATGTAGCTGTCACTCTCGTTTCTTTGGGTAGCGGGCACACACGTGCATGCTACGGAGGTAGTGGTCACACACAATCTGAGCATTCAGGGAGTCGAACCCCTTCCTGTTAATAAAGGGCACCCCCTGATACCCCAGTGTGCGCAGGGCGACATGTGTGCCATCTACTACCCCCTGGACCTGGGCATCCCAGCGATGGCAAAGAACCCTGCAACCCATGCATCTTGATGGGCCTGGTCAACGTTCAAGGTGATAAAGTCTGATGTCTGGGCAGACAGGGCATCTGTTACCTCCTGGATGCACCTGTGGGCTGTAGGTTGTGAAATGCTGCATAGGTCGCCACTCGAGCCCTGGAATGAGTGGAATAAAAGTTGACGGCTACAGTGACCTTCACAGTCATCGGGAACAGGTCTCCTCCTCCTCCATGGGGTGCCACGTCTACAAGGACGTGACAAGGACATGGCACAGATGCCACACTCTCTCACTCCCAAGGTTGAGTCTTCTGTGGCACATGCTGTCCACCATCCCATTTAAAGAGAAACAACACCAGTACACCCTGGGTCGTCGCTGGCCAACCGCTCTGGGTTCCTCCTCAGCCTAATGGGCGGCTAGGACTTTGGGGTTTTCGGCAGGCCACTGCACATTAGTACCGCCTCCAGCCTGTGTCGTCGCTGCTGCCTTTTTCCGGTGCCTGGTCATCTGGGTATCCACTAGCAACAGTTGTAGGACCAAAACCATCAACCATTTTGGTATCTGTAAGGAATTGGAGAAGGAGGGAGACTGAAAATCAGTTTGGGCTTCCATCCTGACACCCTCAAATCCCACAAGCACCCCCCCACCCCCCCTTCGCCCCCCGCCATCCCCCATCACCCTTACCATGACTGTGCTACCTTCTCTCCAGGGAACCAGTTGTACTGTGTCATGTGAGAATACCTTTAAGAAATGGGTGTTTATAAAAATAGCTGTAGTGGATGTACCTTTAAGAAATGGGTGTTTATCAAATAGCTGCAGTGATGTCAGAGTGTGGGTGGAGCTGGGCTGTCTGTCTGCTTTCTGTGCTACCTTCTCTCCAGGGAACCAATTGTATTGTGTCATGTGAGAATACCTTTAAGAAATGGGTGTTTATAAAAATAGCTGTAGTGGATGTACCTTTAAGAAATGGGTGTTTATCAAACAGCTGCAGTGATGTCAGAGTGTGGGTGGAGCTGGGCTGTCTGTCGGCTTTACTTTTGTTTTAGGCTGTTTGCTACAGGGTGTGTTTTTGTTTCATTTTCAGAGCTGGATAGCTGCAGGCAAAGCAAGGAGCTGTATAAGGATCTCTCTCTGCAAACTAAAGACTGTCTCCAGATCCTTTGGTGATTTCAAAGTGCTGACTGCTCTCAGTAGTGAATTTAAACCTGATCTCTGTGTTTAAAAATGATCTTTTGTCTTCTGGATGTTAAGAAGGAAAGATCAAGGTTTACTTATAGAATATTGTATCTGTGGGGAGGATGTTAAGATGTTTACTGTAGGTTTATAAAGTGTTAACTGGTTTCATAAATAAACATTGTTTTAATTTACAAGTACTGTGGATCTCTGGTGCACCTTACCTGTAAGGTAGGCCCGTGTGCTCCCCATAACCACAATCTATTCAAAGTTGTGGGTCAGGTGAACTCCACTTTGGCCTTCTCTAAACCCTGGCCCATAACAGCTGGCAAACCTTGCTCTGGACACCCACCACAATAGGAACCCCTAGACCGCAGACCCCAGACCTCTCCCGGGAAAATGAGGGAGACCGTGCTCTGGTGTCCTCCCCTGATGCACACACTTACCCTCTGGTCGCAAGAGGATCCTCAGTGCTGAAGTCCAGCCCTTTAGTGTTTGATTGTTGGCAGCTGCTCTATGGTGTTGACACTCCTATAAATCAGGCACACTGTTCAGGCTTCAAAGTTTCCTTGAAATGCTGTGCACTAATCATCCCCTGAGACATGGCACATGTACCCTGGAAGAGGCAGCTGAGAGTTGAGGAGTGTAAAGTGCTCTCACAACTAACAAGTCCAATTCGTCATTTGCAATAGCCTTCAGCTAGAGGCTAGTCACAGCTGAAGGGAGTGAGATTGACTGTCAGCATTGAAGCCACAGCGAGGCTCCGTCCAGCAAGTGTTTTATAGGACTACGGGCAGCAGCTGTGGTTGCTTTTCTCGCCACAATATTTAAAGATGGGTTTACAGACTCTATTTCCCACCCTAGATCATTGGCTGCCCCCCAGCCTGAAAAGTGAGACAGGGTGGGAAAAAACCCTAAATGGCACTGAACACCTTAATGTGGACCAGGGAGGACTTTCTGTCCAAGGCCCCACTGTAAAACACGTCCGGGGTGGGTAGGATCCTGTCCATGCAATTTAATTTCGCACCCCTCTCCTCCCCCCACACCCTCAAGACCCACTGGGGGTAGGTTAAATTCAGGCCATAATAAAATTGGCCCCGTTATCTATGCACACAAAGAATGGCTATGGTAGGAGATACCAGCGGGCTATAATTGCGTGTGGAATTGTACCCCAATAAAAATTAAAGCTTTGAGAAATAGAAGGAAGGAAATTCAGAGCAAAGAGATAAGAACATTTTTTAGAAAGGTGGCCCGGTGGCACAGTTGTTAGCACTGCTGCCTCACAGCGCCTGGGACCCGGGTTCAATTCAAACCTCGGGTGACTGTGTGGAGTTTGCACTTTCTCCTCGTGTCTGCGGCAGTAAAAGGGTGACACGGTAGCACAATGGTTAGCACAGTTGCTTCACAGCTCCAGGATCCCAGGTTCGATTAAGGCTTGGGTCATTTTCTGTGCAGAGTCTGCATCTCCTCCCCATATCTGCGTGGGTTTCCTCCGGGTGCTCTGGTTTCCTCCCACAGTCCAAAGATGTCCAGGTTTGGTGGATTGGCCATGCCAAATTGCCCTTTAGTGTTTCCAAAGGTTAGGTGGAGTTATGGGGATAGGGCGGGAGAGTGGGCATAGGGTACTGCTTTGGAGGGTAGGTGGAGACATGAAGGGTCGAATGGTCTCCTTCTGCACTGTAGTGCTTCTATAATTCTATGAATACTCAAGGCCCTCAATGCATGATAGTCACCATCATAGAAAATAGGGAATTCAGAAGAAAACTTGTTTACCCATAGAGTATTGAGCATGTGGAACTTGCTACCAAGGGAATGGTTGAGGCAAATAGTCTAGACTTAAGGGAAGGATAACTAAACATATAAAGGAGCAAGGAATAGAGGGTTATGCTGATAGAGTTAGATAAGGATGGATGGGAGGAGGTTCAAGTGGGGCATGGACTGGTCGGGCAGTTCCAAGGCTATATTCTTTTTTTTTAAATATATTTTTATTAAGTTGGTTGAAATTTTTTATAACAATAACATTAACAATGACATCAACATGGTACAATCCGCCTCCCCCCCCCCTCCTTGGAATACTGCACCTGCTGACATTTTAATTTTCCCTGAGAAAGTCGACAAACGGCTGCCACCTCCGGGTGAACCCAACCATTGACCCTCTTAAGGCGAACTTTATCTTTTCGAGACTGAGAAACCCAGCCATGTCGTTAACCCAGGTCTCTACACTCGGGGGCTTCGAGTCCCTCCACATTAACAAGATCCCTCTCCGGGCTACCAGGGAGGCAAAGACCAAGACGTCGGCCTCTTGTGCCCCCTGAACTCACAACTCTTCCGACACTCCAAAGAACGCTACCTCCGGACTCGGCACCACCCGTGTTTTTAGTACCATAGACATTGCCTTAGCAAAACCCTGCCAAAACCCTCTAAGCTTCGGGCATGCCCAAAACATGTGGACATGATTTGCTGGGCTTCCCGCGCACCTCGCACACTTATCCTCTACCCCGAAAAACTTGCTCATCCTAGCCACTGTCATGTGTGCCCGGTGGACTACCTTAATTTGTATCAGGCTAAGCCTGGCACATGATGAGGAGATATTAACCCTGCTTAGGGCGTCCGCCCATAGACCCGCCTCTATCTCTCCTCCTAGCTCGTCCTCCCACTTGCCCTTAAGCTCCTCCACCGGAGTTTCCTCCGCCTCCGAAAGCTCCTGGTAAATATCCGATACCTTCCCCTCTCCCACCCAGGTACTGGAGACTACTCTGTCCTGTATCCCCCATGGCAGCAGCAGCAGAAAGACCGGAACCTGCTTTCTCAAGGAGTCTCGCACCTGCAAATACCTAAACCCGTTCCCTGCTGGCAATTCAAATTTATCCTCCAGGGCTTTCAAGCTGGGGAAGCTCCCATCTATAAATAGATCCCCCATCATTTTAATTCCTGTCCTTTGCCATCTCCGTAACCCACCATCTAGCCTACCCGATGATTATTATAAATCGGGGTCCAAACCGATGCTCCCTCCACTCTCGTATATTTCCTCCATTGCCCCCAGACCCTCAGAGCCGCCACTACCACCGGACATATGGAGTATCGGGCCGGCAAGAACGGAAGAGGTGCCGTTACCAATGCTCCCAAACTGGTGTCTTTGCATGATGCCACCTCCATCCACTCCCACACCGACCCCTCACCCACTACCCACTTCCTAATCATGGCTATATTAGCCGCCCAGTAGTAATTGCAGAAGTTCGGCAGCGCCAACCCACCCTCCCCCCGACTGCGCTCCAGCAACACTTTCTTCACTCGCGGGGTTTTACCCGCCCACACAAAGCCCGAAATAACCTTATTCACCCGCTTGAAAAATGCCTTTGGGATAAAGATGGGGAGGCACTGAAAGACAAACAGAAATCTGGGGAGTACCGTAATTTTCCCAGTCTGTACCCTCCCTGCCAGTATTAGCGGGAGCATGTCCCATCTCTTAAAGTCCCCTTCCATTTGATCTACCAGCCGGGATAGGTTTAACTTGTGTAGTGCCTCCCATTCCAGGGCCACCTGGATTCCCAGATACCGAAAGCTCTTCCCTACCATTCTAAGCGGCAGCTCTCCCAGTCGCTTCTCCTGTCCTCTTGCCTGGATCGCGAACATCAAGCTTTTCCCCATGTTCAATTTATACCCCGAAAAATTGCCAAATTCCCCCAGGATTCACATTATTTCCCCCATTCTCACCAACGGGTCTGAAATATACAAGAGCAGGTCACCTGCGTAAAGCGAGACCTGGTGCTCTCCCCCCCACCCCCCCCCCCCCCCCACCCCCGAATCAGCCCTTTCCAGTTCCTAGAGGCTCTTAACGCCATGGCCAATGGCTCTATGGCCAGGGCAAACAGTAATGGGGGAGGGGGCACCCTTGCCTCGTCCCTCGGTGTAGTTCAAAATACCCCGACCTCAGCTGGTTCGTACGCACACTCACTACTGGTGCCTGATAGAGTAACCGCACCAAGTCAATAAAGCCCTCACCAAACCCAAACCTTCCCAGCGCCTCCCACAGGTAATTCCACTCCACCCGATCAAAAGCCTTCTCCGCATCCATCGCTACCACCACCTCCGCCTCCGCTCCGTCTGAGGGCATCATAATAACATTTAGAAGCCTTCGGAGATTGGCCTTGAGTTGCCTGCCCTTAACAAAACCCGTCTGGTCTTCCCCGATCACCCCGGGACACAATCCTCTATCCTTGTGGTCATTATCTTAGCCAGCAGTTTGGCATCCACATTCAGTAGAGAAATCGGCCTGTGTGACCCGCATTGCTCCGGATCCTTCTCCCGTTTCAGGATCAATGTAATCGAGGCCTGCAACATTGTTGGGGGGAGGACTCCCTTCTCTCTTGCTTTGTTAAATGTGCTCACCAGCAGTGGGCTCAATATCTCTGAAAACTTCTTATATAATTTCACCGGGTAGCTGTCCGGCCCCGGGGCCTTGCCTGACTGCATGCCCTTCAGCCCCTTGATTATTTCCTCAATCTCAATTGGGGCTCCCAGCCCTTCCACCAGATTTTCATCTCCCCTCGGAAATCTCAACTGATCTAAAAACTGCCTCATCCCCTCCACCCCAGCCGGGGGTTCCGACTCATATAATTTACTTTGGAAGTCCTTAAACACCTCGTTCACCCCCGCTGGGTCCAGGACAGTATTCCCGCCTCTACTCTTTACTTTACCTATCTCCCTGTCCGCCTCCCTTTTCCTGAGCTGGTGCGCCAACATTCTGCTTGCCTTTTCCCCGTACTCAGAAATCACCCCCCTTGCCTTCCTCAGCTGTTCCACCGCTTTCCCTGTGGTCAACAGCCCAAACTTCGTCTGTAACCTCCGCCGCTCCCTCAGTAGCCCTGCATCCGGGCCTCCGAGTATCTCCTGTCCGCCTGGAGTATCTCCTCCACTAACCTGTCCCTCTCAGCCCTTCCGACTTTTCTCTGTGGGCCCGTATCGAGATTAATTCCCCTTTGACTACTGCCTTCAAAGCTTCCCAAACCATCGCTGCAGAGACCTCTCCCGTATCATTTGTTTCCAGGTAGTTCTGGATGGACTTGTTAACCCACCCACAGATCGCTTTGTCCGCTAGCAACCCCTCATCCAGTCTCTACAGCGGGCGTTGCCCTCTCTCCACACTAACCCGTAGATCCACCCAGTGAGGGGCATGATCCAACACTGCGATTGCCGAGCACTCAGTATCCACCACCTCCGGTATTAGCGCCCTGCTCAGAACGAAAAATTCGATGCGAGAGTATACCTTGTGGATATGTGAGAAAAAGGAAAACTCCTTCGCCCTTGGCCGTGCAAACCTCCATGGGTCTACTCCCCCCATCTGTTCCATAAACCCCTTCAATTCCTTTGCCGCAGCCGGCCTCCTCCCTGTCCTGGATTTTGACTGGTCCAATTCCGGATCAATGACTGTGTTAAAGTCACCCCCCATGATCAGATTATGTGACTCTAAGTCTGGGATCTTACCTAACACCCGCCTCATAAATTCGACATCATCCCAATTCGGAGCATATATGTTCACGAGTACCACCCGCACCCCCTCCAGCTTCCCACTCACCATTATGTACCTGCCCCCCGTGTCTGACACGATTCTCCCTGCCTCGAATGCCACTCGTTTGCTGATCAAGAGCGCTACCATCCTGGTCTTTGAGTCCAGCCCTGAGTGGAATACTTGGCCAACCCACCCCTTTCTCAATCTCGTCTGGTCTGTAACCTTTATGTGTGTCTCTTGTAACATTGCCACATCCGCCTTCAGCCCCCTCAAATGCGCAAAAACGCGAGCCTACTTGACCGGCCCATTCAGCCCTCTGACATTCCATGTAATCAGCCTGGTCGGGGGGCTTACCGCCCCCCCCCCCCCCCGCCGACTAGCCATCACCATTTATAGGCCAGGCTCTAGCTCGTGCCCTCCGCCTCCTCGAGCCCCCCCTCGGGCATTCGCCATTCCCGACCTCCCATTTGTCCCTTAGTAACCGTTCATCCCCTGTCAGCAAAGCAGCTTCCCCCCCTTCCCTCCCCCCTAGCAACAACACTAGAAACCCCCCCCCCCAAGTCAAGCTCCAGCTTAATACCTGCTCGCCCCCCAGTGCGCTTCCGAGAGTCAGTTGACCTATGCTGACTTGATAGCGCCCGCCCATGGCATCAAGCAGTCTGTCTCCCTATTGTTCTCTCCCCTCTCCCCCCACTTGGACAAACATATTAAAAGCATCACATTCCCCAGTAAACATCAGAAAAAACAGTGAAGAAAAAGCCACTTTAGAAAAAAAACCCACCCATAAACAGAACCAACCCCAAAGACCATCCCCCCTCTAACCAGCTCCCTGCAAGACAAAGTTACCTTTAGCCATCCAAACAGCCCCTTATTACTCAAAGCACTACTTATACTTATACAGCCCAGCACAACAAATCACCACCACAGTACTCTCCAAGGCTTCAGTGTCTTTTAATTCACCTCCAGCCTCTTTTCTTTAATAAAAGTTCATACTTCGTCTGGTGTTTCAAAGTAGAAGTCCCGTTCCTCATGTGTGACCCACAGATGGGCTGTGTACAGCATTCCAAACTTCACCCCCTTCTTAAAGAGGGCCGTTTGTGCCCGTTTAAACCCAGCTCGCCTCTTGGCCAAATCCACGCCCAGGTCCTGATAAATGCGCAGCTCACAATTCTCCCACTTGCTGCTCCGTTCTTTCTTGCCCATCGCAGAACGTGTTCCTTGTCCAGGAACCGGTGAAAGCGTACCACCATCGCCCTCGGCAGCTTGTTCGCTCGGGGCTTCTTCGCGAGGGCTCTGTGCGCTCTATCCACTTCCAGGGGCCGAGGGAACGCCTCAGCCCCCATCAACTTCTCCAACATGTCCGTCACATAAGTCCTCGCATCCGATCCCTCACTGCCTTCAGGGAGACCAACAATTCTAAGATTCTGCCTCCTGGACCTGTTCTCCAGGTCCTCCAGCTTCTCCTGCATTCTTCCTGCGGTCGTTCATCATCTCCACTTGGTCTCCAGCACGGTTATGTACTCCTTGTGCTCGGACACCTTTTTCTCCACCTTCTGGATCGCTCTCCCATGGGTCTTTTGATTCTGTACAACTTGATCAATCGAAGCCTTAATCGGGTCCAGCGTGTCCTTCTTCAGCTTGGCGAAGCAATCTTCAAAAAACTCCACCAGCTGCCCCGTCGACCACTGAGCCGTCTTCCCGCGGCTCTTGCTCTCCGCCATGCTTTCCCGCGTTGCCGGCTCTGCTCACGTCTTCCTTATAGGACTTTGTCTTCTCACACAGCCACTTCTGGTCCAATTTTCCCTACACCGGAGGGGGATTTCTCCTCACTGTCTCACTCCTCATCGATTTATCCCATAAAATCCAGAAAAAAACGGGGAAGAAGGTCCAAAAGTCCGTCACAGGCGGGAGCTATCAAATGTGTGACCTACTCCTCCATGGCTTCCACCGGCCCAAGGCTATATTCTAAATGAAATGAAATGAAAATCGCTTATTGTCACAAGTAGGCTTCAAATGAAGTTACTGTGAAATATATATTTCTATTGATGTGAAAGCTGAATATGGCCCCAATCATCAAAATGGTTGAAATTGGATTTGATTATTTTAATCTTCTTTTGGTCTTGCGTGTTGTGTTATATCCAAAATCTTTAAACTCATTTTAAACTGAGTTTGGAATATTCATTTTTCTAACTATTTTGGCTTCCCTTTAAGACCAGGAATTGGACCAAAATTCAAGGCAAAGGTGGCTGCTATGGTAATATCTGACTAAATATATTTCTGTTCACACAATTTTGGTGTATATCCATTAATCAACATGCTCCTAGTATTTGTGTGATATGTGAATAATGATATAATTAAAGCCACATCCTGACATAAAACACTGACTTTCCCAATGAACTGAGCAGTCATTTTTCATTTAGACAAATGGCCATCTTACACTTTCTGGGCGCACAATCACATTCTCATTTTTCATGAATTTGGAAAGGATTGGAACCCCTCACATTGAGATAATTGCTCCAATAAGCAAATCCTCATCCTTTAAACACTAACCTTAGTTAACAAGCTATTCCATCATGGTTGATTTCACAGCGAGCAATTAACTAATCTCCTGACTCCCCAAAAGGAGCCCGTTAGGCGAAGGGTAATAGAGTTTTGGATGGCATAAAATTTATGAAGGGTAGAAATGGAAGGTCTCCTGGAGTCTAAAAGTTACAAAGACATGAATGATGATTTGAGCAGCAGGTGAGCTATGGCAAGTGGTGTTATGGAGATAGAAATAGTTGATCTTCAAAAAGGGGCAGATATGTGGCTAGAAACTCCCCTTGGGGTCGAATATGAACCAAGGTTGTGAAAACCTTAGAGAATTGCCAGGAGAGGAGTGGAATGGCTGGTTAAGGAGTGGAGTGCGTGGCGGGGACCAATGACAAGGTCTTCCCAATATTTAGTGGAGGCAGCCTTTGCTTGTCTGGCAGTGGAAATCAACAAGCAGTCTGACAATATAGAGGCACTGGGTGTTGTCAGTGTACATATAGATTTGGCTTTGAGGATGATGTTTACGAGGGACAGCATATAAATGGAAAAAGAAGGGGAAGACCCAGTCTTCAGGTGTGGGAAGAATGAAATTGCAGGTTGCTTTCCCATTTTTAGTTAAAATATAACTATTATTGTTAGGATCATTGAAAAGCCTTTGTTTTGTCTCCAAAATTTCCTTCCAATCTCAAAATTTACATTTTATTTCGAAAAATTTTCACTATTAACAAAGTAAAATCCCATACCTAAATAGCATAAACCCCCCCCCCTGTTTTTGCAGAAGTTTTGATGATTTGCAAAAAGCATTGACCCGACTTACAACGATGCAGTAAAGCGTATCTTCATGCATTTAAGAAGCTGGGTGTTATTTTCAGCTTGTGGGCAATAGGTGGCAGTATGAGGCAACAAAAGTGGATTTTCAGTAAAAGCAGTTAGGACCACAAACACTGAAGAGACTTTGTTGGCTTTTAGCAAATAAGCTAGAATGAAAGCATGCAAGAGCATATCTTTCTATATTGTGTTCTTTCCTTTTAGCACACTCATTCCTGATTGTTAGGGCTATTGCAAAACAGTGCTGTCAACTGGAGAAGATTTGCGATAATGGTGCAAATTCACCAAATCATCCCCCAGAAAATGACATAAATAACATGAGATGACAGTTCTGAAGCAAGAGTGTCCAATTTGACAGGCTGTACTGATAAAAGAGAAAGGAAGAGAAAGACCGTCTTGATTAATGAGCTCTTTTGGATCACTGTGGACAGTGTGTGAAAGTGAAGATATGCCTTGTAAATTGGAACAGTGAACTATAACTAAACATTGAACCCCAAACGAGTTGAGGCAAAATGCAGCAAGTCACATACATTCGACAACCTGATGGGATTGGGGGTGTATGTGGAAGAAAACATCCCAACTTGAAGAAGAATGTCATGTTAGAAGAGAATGGCTTTCCAATGTACCACATTGCTCTGAATGAATGAGTGCTAATTATTTTATAGGGGTCGGTTAGCTCAGTTGGCTGGAGGGTTGGTTAGTGATGCAGAGCGACGCCAGCAGCGTGGGTTCAATTCCCCTACCAACCGAGGTTAGTCATGAAACCAGCCTTTCCCCTCGCCTGAGGTGTGGTGACCCTCAGGTTAAATCACCACCTGGACGGCACGGTGGCACACTGGTTAGCACTGCTGCCTCACAGCACCGAGGACCTGGGTTCAATCCCGGCCCCGGGTCACTGTCCATATGGAGTTTGCACATTCTCCCCGTGTCTATGTGGGTCTCACCCCCACAACCCAAAGATGTGCAGGGTACATGGATTGGCCATGCTAAATTGCCCCTCTCAGTCAGCTCTCAAAGGGAAGAGCAGCCTATGGTGATATTTACATTTTGAAAAATTATTTTACATTGTTAAAATGTCTATCCAAGGATGTGTCAGTCATATTTCCTCACATAATTTCGCCACGCGTATTGAACGAAAGGCTACATAAATGAACCAAGATCGGGAGAAGGATATTATAGAACTATTATAGGGATAGACACACTTGCTACCTGAGACAGAACTGACTAACAAATATTTCATCCTGCTTTCTCGTCTTCAGCTAACAGGGCATTAGGCATTTTGTTCTTCTATACCTGGTATTGTTCTGAAGTCTTTACACCTCAACAAATGCATAGTCCTTTGTTCTTGCTAGTAGCACTCCCACCTCCGAAGATCACGGGTTCAAGTTCCACTCCAGAGACTTGAGCACAATATTTAGGCTGATGCTTTATCATAGAATCATAGAATTTACAGTGCAGAAGGAGGCCGTTCGGCCCATCGAGTCTGCACCGGCTCTTAGAAAGAGCACTCCACCCAAGGTCCACACCTCCACCCTATCCCCATAACCCAGTAACCCCACCCAACACTAAGGGCAATTTTGGACACTATGGGCAATTTATCATGGCCAATCCACCTAACCTGCACATCTTTGGACTGTGGGAGGAAACCGGAGCATCCGGAGGAAACCCACGCACACACGGTGAGAATGTGCAGACTCCGACAGACAGTGACCCAAGCCGGGAATCGAACCTGGGACCCTGGAGCTGTGAAGCAATTGTGCTAACCACTGTGCTACCGTGCTGCCCACTTTAGTACAGTATTCAGGAAGTGCTGCGTCTTCAGACGTGCCATCTTTTCGAAGAGACATTAAACCAGTAAACTAAGGTCATGGCTGCTGTCTGAGGTGGGTGTAAAAGAGCCTGTGACACTATTTAAACACGAACAAGGGAATAGACCCTCCGTGTGCGCTGGTCAATATCTACCCCTCAACCAACACGATCAAAGCCGATTATTTGATTATTTATTTTACTGTTGTTTGTGAGACCTTGCTGTGCACCAATATGGCAACTGTTTTTTAGATTACAAGAGTAACTACACATCAGAAGGATTTCACTGGCTATAAAGCACTCTGGGACATTCTGAGGTTGTGAATGATGCTATATAAATGGAAGTTCTTTTATTTGCTGAAGAAGGTAGCTCCCTATTTTGAGCTAATTCACAATCAAGATAATCTCGGGGATAAAGACATTTGGTTATGATAAAACATGGCATATATTTGGGTTTTGTTCTCTGGAAATTAGAAGTTAAGGGATTATTAATAAATAAATTAAAATAATGAAGGGAACTGACATAGAAACATAAAAATAGGAGCAGGAGGTGGCCATTTGGCCCTTGAACCTGCTCCACCATTCATCATGGCCATGGTTGATCATCCAGCTCAATAGCTTGTTCCTGTCTTTCCCCCCATACCCTTTGAGCCCTGTAGCACAATCAATCACTCATGAGACGAGATGATAAGGAGTCAAACGATGGCTTTATTACGCAGACTTGTTCCCCAGCAGCACAGTTACAGAATGCGGCTGCTGGGAGAACCCGGGCTCTTCTACTCCGCCTTACTGGGTGGAGCCAGTAGGCGGCTGATCCAATCGGGGCCCAGCGTCTATCCACCAATAGCCTCTTGGCGTCACAGGGTTCCATAATACCCCTAATACATACCACCGCAAGCCCTTCACCTCAAGAGCCATATCTAACTGTTTCTTGAAAATATAAATGTTTTGGCCTCAACTGCTTTCCGTGGTCGTGAATTCACAGGCTGACCACTCTCTGGGTGAAGAAATGTTTCCTCATCCCAGTCCGAAATGATCTAACTTGTGTCTTCAGACTGTGACCCTTGGTTCTGGACTTTCCCACCATCGGGAACATCCCTCCTGCATTTACCCTGTCTAGTCCTGTTAGAATTTTATAGGTTATACAGTAGTTGAAGAAAATCAGCTCCAAAGAACAAAATCCAGAACTAATCGAGGGTGGAGATTTGTGGATGTGATGGGGGTCTTGGCCACTGACTGAAGAGCTGGCTAGATCCCCGTGTCACCTCTTTTCAGGAAGGGCTGCCGCATCCTGTTCCACTCAGGCACTTGAGAGGCCAGCTGTGGACCTATCCCTGGGATTAAGGACCCCAGGTGTGCAAGTCCCTCCTGCTGAGATATTCTGGCCAATCAAGAGTTTGGAAGCGCTATTGAATGGCAGTGCCACCGGGGAGGTGGTGGCTACTGTTGGTAAACACTCATTTGAGACCTAGGATCGTTGCGAGTTCCCAGGCCAAAGATAGATGATGGCTGGAGGCAGCTCACAGGGTGGGGGCCACAGGGTGGGGTCATGGAGTGGTGGTTGTGGGGGTCAGCTGCAGGCAAAACTGTTTGCTCCAAGCGAGCCCCTACTTCCCGATGCCAGATCACTCAATCAGGCATGCAATGCCTTTAAACGGGCTCTACCTGGGAACCCACAACCTGCATGGGTTTACTTCCTGCAATGCAAGCCCCCCACTAGCAGCTGAGGGGGCTTGCAATATCAGAGATAGTGGGATGAGGCCCTCAACTGAGAATTAATTGTGCACTTAAGGGCCTCAATTGACAATGGGATGGGTAGGCTATCCATGGGTCTTCTCATAATCAGGGTGGAGGCGGGAAGGAACAGAGTTCCCACATGCAAAACTGCCATCTGAGCAAATGCCTCTCTTGCCACCAAATCTAACACAGAGAAGGCACAAAATTCCATCCATAATCGGAAAATGAGAGCTGAATCGATTAAAAGTAATTCTTCGCACAAAAGGGTCGTAAGGTTTCAAAATTCATTCAGCCAGAAGAATAACGTTGCAGAATCAAATGAGGTATTTACAAGAGAGATAATTGCTCAGTTGAGTGTAATAACTTGACCAAGACCAGTCTTATAACAATTACTCCCTTTATCAATCTAACGAAAAGTGCTGCCGTGCAACACTCACGTCCCAGTTCAGGGGCCTACGGGGATGCCAGTCCACATTGGAACTGTGGGTTTACACTCCCACCATGCACCTGCTATAGGGCGAGCCCCTGTCAGCTCAATAGGGGAATTCATTTTCCACGAAGTCCTTGGGGAGATCTGTTGAACATCCCCCCCGTGTCCTTCATGCCCATCATAACATCCTCCCCCCCCACCACCCCTGCTTAAGTCCATTTCCCCCTCAGTATCACTTCCACCTTTTTGCAATTAGCCTGAGGTCCGATGAGGGTGGAAAGGGATCTACAGGTGTGAACCAGATTGGTGATCTTCGCTTCTGGAAGGAGCGCCATAGAGTTACCAATGCGGATCCCCCCTCAGTGTCTTATACCGATAGAACACCTGATTCCTGTTTGCATCTCGGAACTGAGGACACCTGCCGGTTGATTCAGATGATCTACTCTTCAGACTCCACTCGAATATTTAGTGATATGCCTGTGAATAATATTGTACACAGTTAGCAATGCGGCTTTCAACCAGCTGGTGGCGTCAGACCTTGGTCACATGACCTGGGACACAGGCAGTTATTAGTAAGGCACACAACAGGACAGTTGCACATATGGTAGTTCCAGAGTAACCTAGCCTGTATAGTATTCTATATGTTATTCTTCCACGTGTTTGACAATAAATCATCATTCTAGTTAAGTCACCAGCAGTTTAGTGTGCATCATTGCAACGAAAAGACAATAGAACACAACACTCCCTCTTTGATTTAATTTACTTTTCTGTGCTTTACTCGCATTGTTTTTCTTCTTTTCATTAATGAGACATAAAACTACGGCACTATCTTGACTGGAAATAAAGGGAATCACATGGGAATTTTCAAAGGAGAGCAGCAAGTAATCCCAATGTTCTAGAAACCTGAGTAGGCCATTTAGCCCCTGCCATTCAATCAGATCATGGATGATCTATATTTTCACTCCGTTTACCTGCATTTTTATATATTCCTTTTTGTCCGTAGGTCAAAAAAAAAATCAATTACAACCTTGAATCTTCAATTGACCGTAAATTACAGCCTTCTGAGGGACTGCTTAAGATTTCCAGTACTTTATGTGAAAAATGCTTCCTGATTTCAATACTGTGGGAACTATTTCAGCCCATATTAGCCGTCAGCAAGAAAGGCGACGCAGGTGGTAAATAAGATTTGGAAAATGTGATTCTCACAGACAAGATTATGTTTTCTGATTTTTCAAGCTGTTTACCAGTGATGTAATGCCTCAGGAAGGGCAGGAACTTCATTTAAATATATTTTAATATGTTTAATATACTTAACGAGCTTTCCTGCCACATGATCCCCCACTCACTGAATATTCATACCTCGCAGGATTGGAAAAAACCTGAATCAGTCGAGGGAATCCCCCCCGGTTTTGTACAGCTCCCGGTGGGAGAGAGACATGCCCGGACATGCTCTGGCACTCCCAACAAGGCAATCCCAACCTGTGCCACAGGCAGTGCCAAGGGAGGACTCTTTGGGGAACCCCATTGGGGACGGGGTTCACATTTTGTTTGTTGGGGGAGGAAGAGTCCCCAGTCCTGATGCTTGTGATGGGACAGGGGGTGTGTGGGCAAAAACCCCGGCCCGGGGGTGGGGGGGTGGGGGTGGAGCTGGTGGTTTACTTTTTTTGCTGAAAAGGGGGGCTCCGCTCTTTGTGGTGCCAGCTTCACCGGCCCTATGAGGCCCTATCCTGACACAGGGTAAACTATGCCCCTTTTTCAGAGTCTCAAAATCTGGACAAAAACCTGGCTGAGCAGCTGGAGAGCTACATGCCGGGTTACTGTCAGAGCCTGCCACTCTGAGAAAACATGGGAAAATCCTGTCCCTCGTCCTAGTTTCAAGAGCATGTCCCTTTGTTATTGAATTTCTCCTTCTGGAAAATAATTTATTTGCAATTACCCTATTGAATATCAGGCCACAGAAGCACGTGAGATAGGAACACAAGTAGACTATACAACCTATCATGGTTACACTATTCAACATGATTATGGCTTGAACTCCACTTTCCCACCTGCTCCACATAACCCTTGGTTCCCTGAGAGACTAAAATAACTATCCATCCCCATCTTAAATATATTCAACAATGAAGCATCCACAATCACAGGGTAGAGAATTAAAAGATTCACAACCTTCGAGTGCAGAAATATCTCCTTACCTCAGTGCTAAATGATAGACCCATTATCCTGAGACCGTGCCCCGCGATCTAGATTTTCCAACCAGGGGAAACAAATTCTGGTGTCTACCCTGTCAAGTCCGTTCAGAATTTCACCTCTAATTCCTCAAAACTCCAGAGAATATCGGCCCAATTTGCTCAGCCTGTCATCAGAGGACAACCCCCTCATCCCAGGGACAATTTAAGTTCTCTGTACTGCTCCCAATGCCCTGTTCAATTGTAGCAAAACGTCTTTATTCCTGTACTCCAATCCCCTTGCAATAAAGGCCAATATCCCTTTTGCTTTCCTAATAGCTCGCTGTACCTGCAAGCAAACTTTCTGTGTTTTCTGTACAAGCACAACCAAGCACCATCAACTTTTACAATTTTGACATATTTCTAAAACTATTCTGCTTCTCAATTCTTATGACCAACATGACCAACCTCAAGCCCACTCTATTAACCTGTCTACATCCCTTTGTACCCTTGCTACGTCCTCCTCACAACTTACATTTTCACCTAGCTTTGGATCATTAGCAAACTTAGATACATTACTCTTTGTCTAAGGCTATAGATTGTAAATAGTTGAGGCCCCAGTACTGATCTTTGCGGCACTCCATTAATTATACCTGACAGCTTGAGAATGCACTATTTATGCATACTCTTTGCGCCCTGCCCATTAACCAATCCTCTCTCCATGATCATATCTTATACTCAAATCCATGAGTCCTTATCTTGTCTATTAATCCTTTGTGTGGTGTCTTATCACATACCTTCTGGAAATCCAGGTATCTATTGGTTCCCCTTTATCTACCCTACTAGTTACATACTCAAAAATCTCTAATGAATTTGTCAAACACAATTTCACTTTTGTAACGCCATGTTGACTTTGTCTAATCATATTATGACTTTCTTGGTGCATTGTTAAGACTTCCTTAATAATAGATTCCAGAATTTTCCTGACAACCGACACCAGACTAACTGGCCTATCGTTCCTTATTTTCTGTCAAACTTCCAATCTATCTGGAAAATTCAAGAATCTAGAGAATGTTGGAAAATCATAGATAGAGCATCCATTATCTCTGCGCAGCTATCACTTCTGGGACCAAGGATGTAAAGCATTGGGTCCTGGGGATTAGTCTGATGTTAGTTCCTTAAGCTTCTCCACTACTTTTCTCCACTGATATTCAGTTCCTTAATTTCCTCACCCTTTGGCAGCCAGGTTACCCTCTCTGTCTGGCTTGTAACTTGTTTCTTCTCCTGTGAAGGCAGGCACAAAATATTTGTCCAATGTCTCTGCCCTTTCCTCATTTCCCATAATAACTTCTCCTGCCTTTACTTCTGAGGGACTGACATTTATTTTAGGCATTCTCTCCCTTTTTATGTACTTGAAAAACCTCTTCCAATCAACTTGTATGTTTCTGGCTAGTTTGCTCCCATAATTCTAATTTTTCCCTCTTTATCAACTTCTTGGTCGGCTTTTGTTGGTTTCAAAACACTCCCAATCCTCAGACTATTCTTTACAACCTTCTTATCTTCTTACTTTAATCTAATATTATTCTGACCTTCCTGAATAAGTCATGGATGGATCTTGCTTGTTGAGTTAGAACTGAATGGGAAGGTCTTAGAATGGAATGCTGGCTCAAAAGACGCAGATCCGGGCGCAACGGGTGAATAGAGTGTTGGCTCTAACCAGGGTCACCTGACTTGCTCCGCCCGATGCAATCTAGATCTCGCCTTCGCTGGGCATGTTCCAGGTCTGTGTATTTAAATGAGCCTAACGGCACCTCAGGGGGTATCACAGGTCATTGAAGACCCCTGGGTGGGAGGGAAGAGGGCAGGGTGGTATCCTGGAACTCCCCCTAGTACCTGGGCACCTTGGCATTGCCTGGGGGAGGTCTTGCCAATTGCAAGAGGGACTCGACAAGGTTGTGGGTTGTGGGTGGGGGGGGTTCAATAATGCAGGGAGGGGGATCCTGAAAGGTAGGGGAAATGATCAGGTCAGCCGATCAAAATGGTGCCCCAAACTGCTGGCAAAATCAGCTCATCAACAGGGGATCAACTAAAGTGTGGCCTCGATGGGGAGAAAATCCCGAGGCCAAAGAAAAAGGCAAAGTGGCGTTGAATAGCGAGGTGCTTCTCGGCGCCGCAGCCGCCAAGAAACACCCCGCTATTTGCGCCCAAAAGCGGATTTTAACACTTGTCCACTGAATTACAACGAGTAACTTTAAAAAAAATTTAATCTGGAGGAATGGAGTCAGAGGATCACAAATTCATTTTAACAACAAGAAAAAAACATTTAATCATGAAAAAATGAATTATGATACAATAATCCCCCTTAGCATCACAAATATGCAGATTTTAAGGTTAATATGGATTACAAAGCCTATCTTAAGCTACAATGGGCTCAGTAACACAAACCCCCTTTAAATGAAAGACTGGCTGTGTCAAAATATGCAGTCCGCTCTGAACCTGAGTTAGTGTCTGTAGATATCTCCTTAGAATCATTTAAAGATGACTGTGACATGAGTTTCCAAACTCCACTCCCAGAAAGCACGCTTTAAAATCTTCTTTCACAATACTGCTTTCCATCAGCAGTTTACATTCTGAAATACAGTTCAGGTTTTCCAAATGACACTTTTAAACAAAGCTTCTGCTCCACTCTTTTAAAAAAATGTTTTCGAGTATCCAATTCATTTTTTCCAATTAAGGGGCAATTTTGCGTGGCCAATCCACCTACCCTGCACATCTTTTCTGGGTTGTGGGGGTGAAACCCACGCAAACATGGGAAGAATGTACAAACTCCACACGGACAGTGAACCAGAGCAGGGATCGAACCTGTAACATCAGTTCCCTGAGATAGCAGTGCTAACTACTGCTCCACCGTGCTGCCCTCTGCTCCACTTTTAACAAAGAATCCAGCATCCAGGATTTTCAACTCCTCCTTCACAATTTCTTTGACTTGACTGTTGGACAAACCTTTCGCAATTGCTTTATTCCCAGACTCTATTAAAATGGCATCACACTTTTGATTTACCTCTGAAGTCTGCTTTGCCACTTTAACTCTGGTTACTGCAACTGTTTCTTTCACTCACAACACATTGTCTGTTTTCCTCTTGAATTCTCCTGAACAATACCTTTTCTCTGTTCTCTTGTCTTCTTAAGACATTTTTCCTGTCACAATTCCCTGGTTATCTGGACTGTATCTGGTTCTTTTGGGAAGTCTGACTCTTTGCAGCTCTTTCGTCCTGTTCAGTTTCTCCTGACAAAGATGAGAGATGTTCACTCCCCGGTGTGCTATCTTCATGCAATATACCCAGCTAAAACTAAATTCAAAAGCGTTCCTATCTTAAAAGGACCTCCAATTGTTAAGCAATGACCATATACTCATGCTATTTTATTTACTCTTCATGCTGGTTTAGCTCAGTGGGCTAGACAGCTGGATTGTGCTGCAGAACAAGGCCGGCAGTGTGGGTTCAATTCTCGTACCAGCTGAGAATTCTGAATTCGCTCTCTGTGTACCCAAACAGGCACCGGAATATGGTCACTAGGGGCTTTTCACAGTAACTTCATTGCAGTGTTAATGTAAGCCTACTTGTGACAATAAAGGATCTTTATCTTATCTTTATAGCCCTCTCTAAGCACAATATAAAAACAGTTGGAATACAAACCAAACCCCAAACATACAAACCCCTTTCCAGCGCCAATTTAACAAAAGATTTTATCCTTCCTTCCACAGCAATGTTAAGTTACATCCACTTAAAATTAGGCCTTATTCCTGATACAAAAACAGAACTTACAGGACAAACTCAGCAGGTCTGACAGCATCTGTGGAGAGAAGGGAGCTAAGGGCGGGATTCTCTGACCCCCCGCTGGGTCGGAGAATCTCCGGGGGGGCGGCGTGAATCCTGCCCTGCTGCTCCGATGCCGGCTGCCGTATTCTCCGGCGCCGGTTTTCGGCCAGCGGCGGGGATCACGGCACGATGGTCGGGGGCAGCGGCCGCCCCCCGGCAATTCTCCAGGCTCCGATGGGCCGAGCAGCCGCTGGTTTCTGGCCAGTCCCGCCGGCGTGGATTGGACATGGTCCCACAGGGCGGGACCTGGCTGGTAGGCCGGATGGTGCGGTCCTCGGGAGGGCGCAGGTGGACCCGGCACCGGGAGGGGTCCCCACGGTGGCTTGGCCCCTATCGGGGCCCACCAATCTGCGGGCGGGCCTGTGCCGTGGGGCACTCCTTCCAGCCACGCCGGCCTCTGTAGAGCTTCGCCATGGCCGTCGCGGAGACGACACCCCCCTGCGCATGTGCTAGAATACGCCATCCAGTCTGCACATGCGCAGACCCACGCCGGCGGTTCTGCACATGCGCTAACTCGTGCCGGCCCTTCGGTGCCGGTTGGCACGGTGTCAACCCCTCCGCCGCCGGCCTAGCCCCCGGAAGTGCGGAGGATTCCACAACTTCCAGTCGGCCCGACGCTGGAGTGGTTTGCGCCGCTTTCTACGCCGGCGTAGGGTCATCGCGGGGATTCAGAAGAATCCTGCCCAAAGAGTCTGGATGACTCTGTCAAAGCTAGAGAGAACTGGGAATAGGATGAGATTTATACTGTTGTGGGGAGGTGCGTTTGGAGCAGTGGATCTGGAAAGAAGGTCAGTGATAGGTGGAGATTGACAAAGTTGTTGTGGGCAGAAAGACAAAGGGAATGTAAATGGTGGTGAAAATGACTAAGAGATGAGGAGATGAGGATGATTTTTTGAATGCGGAGGGGTGGGATGAAAAGTTAGGATAATAGGTACCCTATCCTGGTACTGGGAGGGAGGGGAAGAGGTTAGAGTAAAGGTGCGGGAGTTGGGTCCGCCATGGTTGAGAACCTGTCAACCACAGTGGGTGGGAAACCAAAATTAAGGACGAATGAAGACGCACCAGCAACACTGTTTTGAAAAGTGGCATCATCAGATGTGATGGAGGCAAAGGAACTGGAAGAATGGGATGGGGTCCTTACAGGATGTGAGGTGTGAAGAGCTGTAGTCGAGGTAGATGTGGGAGTTGGTGGGCTTCCAATGGACACTTGTGGACAATCTATCCCCAGAAATGGAGATAGAAAGGTCAAGGAAAGGAAGGGAAGTGTGGGAGATGAACCATGTGAAGATGAGAGATAGGAGGAAATGGGAAGCAAAATTAATATAATTTTCCAAATCCAGATGGGAACTGAAATAGTCTTCAATGTATTGGTAAAAGTGTTGTGGGATGGGGCCGTGTACGCCTGGAACAGGGAATGTTCCACAAAACCCATGGTTTAGCACAGTGGGCTAAACAGCTGGCTTGTAATGCAAAACAAGACCAGCACCGTGGGTTTAATTCCCATACCAGCCTCCCCGAACAAGTGCCGGAATGGGCAACTAGGGGCTTTTCACAGTAACTTCATTGAAGCCTACTTGTGATAATAAGCGATTATTATTATTATTATTATAAAGACACAGGAAAAACTGGGACTCATGGGGGATCCCATAGCCACGCCTTTGGTTTGGAGCAAGAAGACATTTTAAAGGAGAAATTATTCAGTGAGCGGAGCAGTTCAGACAGCTGGAGAAGAGAGGTGGTGGTGGGGATTATTCAGGCCTCTGTTCGATGAAGAAACAGAGAGCCCTCAGACCATCCTGGTGGTGAATGGAGGTATAGAGGGATTGGACATCCATGGTGAAGAGGAGGGGGTTAGGGCCGGGGGACTGGAAGTTGGTGATGTGATGTAGGGCATCAGAGGAATTGCAAATGTAGGTGGTGTCATGTGAGAGTACCTTTAAGAAATGGGTGTTTAAGAAATGTACCTTTAAGAAATGGGTGTTTATCAGTGATGTCAGAGTGTGGGTGGAGCTGGGCTGTCTGTCAGCTTCTTACTTTCATTTTAGGCTGTTTGCTGCAGGGTGTGTTTTATTTTCGTTTTCAGTGTTGGAGCTGAAGCCAGACAGAGCAGGTGCACTGTTAATCTCTCTGCCATCAAAAGACTATCTCTTGATCATTTGGTGAATTCAGAATTATAAATGTTCTCAGTAGTGACTGTAAACCTAATGTGCTTCAGTTAAAAGGTGTTCCTTTTGTCTTCTGGATGTTGCTTGGGAAGTTATTAAGGATTACTTAGTGTTGTATTGTTTGGGGGTTGTATTTGAATTAATGATTGCTAAGATGTTCACTATATGTTTTAAAAGGTTAACTTGAGTTCATAGAATAAACATTGTTTTGCTTTAAAAAATACTTTTCCATTTCTGCTGTACCACACCTGAAGAGTGGGCCGCGTGCTCCCCATACCACAATCTATTAAAAGTTGTGAGTCAAGTGAACTCCATGATACACTTTGGGATTCTCTAAACCCTGGCCCATAACAGTGGGAAAGGACTGGGCAAGAGGAGAAAGTATGAAGTCATGATAGGAAGATATGAGTTTGGTTGGGCAGTAACAGGCTGACATGATGGGACTCTTGGGGCAGTCCTGTTTGGGAGGAGGTAGAGCATAGAAAAAATACAGCACAGAACAGGCCTTTCGGCCCACGATGTTGTGCCGAACCTTTGTCCTAGATTAAACCTAGATTATCATTGAATTTACAGTCCAGAAGGAGGCCATTCGGCCCATTGAGTCTGCACCGGCTCTTGGAAAGAGCACCCTACCCAAAGTCAACACCTCCACCCAACACTAAGGGCAATTTTGGACACTAAGGGCAATTTATCATGGCCAATCCACCTAACCTGCACATCTTTGGACTGTGGGAGGAAACCGGAGCACCCGGAGGAAACCCACGCAGACACGGGGAGGATGTGCAGACTCCGCACAGACAGTGACCCAAGCCGGAATCGAACCTGGGACCCTGGAGCTGTGAAGCAATTGTGCTATCCACAATGCTACCGTGCTGCCCTTAAGAACAAATAAATCTACACTATATAAATTTACCGTAATCCATGTACCTATCCAATAGCTGCTTGAAGGTCCCTAATGTTTCTGACTCAACTACTTCCACAGGCAGTGCATTCCATGCCCCCACTACTCTCTGGGTAAAGAACTTACCTCTGACATCCCCCCCTATATCTTCCACCATTCACCTTAAATTTATGTCCCCTTGTAATGGTTTGTTCCACCCGGGGAAAAATTCTCTGACTGTCTACTGTATCTATTCCCCTGATCATCTTATAAACCTCTATCAAGTCGCCCCATATCCTTCTCCGTTCTAATGTGAAAAGGCCTAGCACCCTCAACCTTTCCTCGTAAGACCTACTCTCCATTCCAGGCAACATCCTGGTAAATCTCCTTTGCACCTTTTCCAAAGCTTCCACATCCTTCCTAAAATGAGACGACCAGAACTGTACACAGTACTCCAAATGTGGCCTTACCAAAGTTTTGTACAGCTGCATCATCACCTCACGGCTCTTAAATTCAATCCCTCTGTTAATGAACGCTAGCACACCATAGGCCTTCTTCACAGCTCTATCCACTTGAGTGGCAACTTTCAAAGATGTATGAACATAGACCCCAAGATCTCTCTGCTCCTCCACATTGCCAAGAACTCTACCGTTAACCCTGTATTCCGCATTCATATTTGTCCTTCCAAAATGGACAACCTCACACTTTTCAGGGTTAAACTCCATCTGCCACTTCTCAGCCCAGCTCTGCATCCTATCTATGTCTCTTTGCAGCCGACAACAGCCCTCCTCACTATCCACAACTCCACCAATCTTCGTATCGTCTGCAAATTTACTGACCCACCCTTCAACTCCCTCATCCAAGTCATTAATGAAAATCACAAACAGCAGAGGACCCAGAACTGATCCCTACGGTACGCCACTGGTAACTGGGATCCAGGCTGAATATTTGCCATCCACCACCACTCTCTGACTTCTATCGGTTCGCCAGTTCGTTATCCAACTGGCCAAATTTCCCACTATCCCATGCCTCCTTACTTTCTGCAGAAGCCTACCATGGGGAACCTTATCAAATGCCTTACTAAAATCCATGTACACTACATCCACTGCTTTACCTTCATCCACAGGCTTGGTCACCTCCTCAAAGAATTCAATAAGACTTGTAAGGCAAGACCTACCCCTCACAAATCCGTGCTGACTATCCCTAATCAAGCAGTGTCTTTCCAGATGCTCAGAAATCCTATCCTTCAGTACCCTTTCCATTACTTTGCCTACCACCGAAGTAAGACTAACTGTACTGCAATTCCCAGGGTTATCCCTAGTCCCTTTTTTGAACAGGGGCACGACATTCGCCACTCTACAATCCCCTGGTACCACCCCTGTTGACAGTGAGGACGAAAAGATCATTGCCAACGGCTCTGCAATTTCATCTCTTGCTTCCCATAGAATCCTTGGATATATCTCTTCAGGCCTGGGGGACTTGTCTATCCTCAGGTTTTTCAAAATGCCCAACACATCTTCCTTCCTAACAAGTATTTCCTCAAGCTTACCAGTATGTTTCACACTGTCCTCTCCAACAATATGGCCCCTCTCATTTGTAAATACAGAAGAAAAGTACTCGTTCAAGACCTCTCCTATCTCTTCAGACTCAATACACAATCTCCCGCTACTGTCCTTGATCGGACCTACCCTCGCTCTAGTCATTCTCATATTTCTCACATATGTGTAAAAGGCCTTGGGGTTTTCCTTGATCCTACCCGCCAAAGATTGTTCATGCCCTCTCTTAGCTCTCCTAATCCTTTTCTTCAGTTCCCTCCTGGCTATCTTGTATCCCTCCAACGCCCTGTCTGAACCTTGTTTCCTCAGCCTTACATAAGTCTCCTTTTTCCTCTTAACAAGACATTCAACCTCTCTTGTCAACCATGGTTCCCTCACTCGACCATCTCTTCCCTGCCTGACAGGGACATACATATCAAGGACACGTAGTACCTGTTCCTTGAACAAGTTCCACATTTCACTTGTGTCCTTCCCTGACAGCCTATGTTCCCAACTTATGCACTTCAATTCTTGTCTGACAACATCGTATTTACCCTTCCCCCAATTGGTAGAAGTGGGTTGTCTGGGATTGGAAGGCTATGAGTTTGGAAGCTGTAGAGGGGAGATCTCCAAAGGAGATGAGGTGAGTGACAGTCCTGGAAAGAATGGTTTGATGCTCGACAGTGGGGTCATGGTCCAGGGGAAGGTAGGAGGAAGTTTCTGAGAGTTTGCACTCAGCCTCAGACAACAAAAGCCCCACCCTTGCCAGTGGGTTTGATGCCAAAATTTGGGTTGGACCCGAGAGAGCGGAGTGTGGCAAGTTCAGAAGGTAACAGGTTAGAGTGGATGAGAGGAGCAGAGAAATTGAGATGGTCGATATCATGTGGACACTTCTCAATGAAAAGATCAAGAGTAGGTAAGTGGCTGGAGGGAGGGGTCCAGGTGGTGGGAGAATACTGGAAGCGGGTAAAAGGTTCTGTTGAACGGGAGGAAGACTCCTGCCCGAAGAAGTGAGAATGGAGACAAAGGCAGCAGAAGAAGAGTTTAGCATAGTGTTGGGCCCGAACTTCGTTGAGGTAGAAACATAAGGTTCAGCACGTTCAGCCTCAGAGAGTGGAAGGTCAGAAAGTATGGTGAATACATAGCAAGGGCTGGGGTTAGAAATCTAATATTTACCAATACAAGTATAAATCCCTTCAAAGTACTTTTGTTCCCCCAACACATCCTTCTTTGAAAGAAAGAAGCATAAGACCATAAGATACAGGAGCACATTTAGGCCACTAGGCCCATTGAGTCTTCTCCACCGTTCGATCATGGCTGATAGGTTTCTCATCCCCATTCACCTCCCTTCTCCCCATAACCCTTGATACCCTTATTAATCAGGACCCCATCAATCTCTGTCTTAAAGACCCTCAGTGACTTGACCTCAATAGCCTTCTGCGGAAATGGGTTTCACAGATTCACCAGCCTCTAGCTGAATAAAATCCTCCTCGTCTTAATAATAATAATCTTCATTAGTGTCACAAGTAGGCTTACATTAACACTGCAATGAAGTTACTGTGAAAATTCCCTAGTCACCACAATCCCGCGCCTGTTCAGGTACACTGAGGGAGAATTTGGAATGTTCAATTCAGCTAACAAGCCCGTCTTTCGGGACTTGTGGGAGGAACCTGAGCAGCCGGAGGAAACCCACACAGACACGGGGAGAACGTGCAGACTCCACACAGACACTGACCCAAGCTAGGAATCGAACCTGGGTCTGAGGCTGTGCTCGCAGGTTCTAGTCTCTCCTACCAGTGGAAACATTTTCTCCACGTCAATTCTACCTAGACCTCTCAATATTCTGTAAGTTTCAATGAGATCCCCGCTCAATCCTTCTAAATTCCATCGGGTACAGACACAGAGGGCGGGATTTTCTCAGGCCGAGCCGGTTCGGAGAATTGGCAATCGTGACGGTTTTTCGCGCGACGCCGGTCCGATGCCGTTTCGCGATTCTCACAACCAGCGGAAACGGCATGATTGTGATTGGCGCCGCGTTGCCCGGAGAATCGCCCGAGGGGTTCCGTTCATCGATTCTCCGGGCTCCCGGGGACTCTGCGGCCGGGGTGGGCCAAAGTCCCAATGGTCATAGTGGCCCCGTTCTAACCTGCAAATAAAAACGGGAGCAGGAGGTGAGGAGCCGGGGTGTGGGGGAACCTATGTATGTCGGGACGGGCACGGCCGTGGCTGGGGGCGAGGGCCTCCATGTTAGGGCGGGGGAGGGGGGGGGGGGGGGTGCGTCGGGACGACAGGGCCGGCAGGCTGGAACGGCCCGAAAATGGCAGGGCGCCGCCAAAGCCACGGCCGCTGTTACGGCAGCCAGGCTGATGGGCAGCAACCCTGGGCGCTGGCTGAGTGCAAGCCTGCCGGATGTGCGCATGATTGCCGGACCCCCCAGGGGGCGGACCTCCCAGCCGGCGGCACCCACCGGCTGGTAGGTCTAGGGCCGCACCCATGGCAGCCCCCCGTGAGGGCAGTGATATCCAACGGTGGTGCTGGCAGCAGGGACGGGCAATAGTGGTCGGAGCATGGAGGGTGTGGGCAGGGGTCTGTGTGCATGTGTGGCTGTGGCGCAATCAGCCAACCGGGGCAGACATGTAGCCCATGGCACCTGGCTGTAGAGGGGGCCATGCGCCATCGTTAAACATGTTGTATACACCCCATCCCCTGCAGATCATAATGTTTGGGCACTAGCCAGCGATATTGGCCACCATGGCAGGAGCTGCTGCTCTGCATGCAGCCCTTTGGCAGCGTTAGCGCAGGCAGCTCAGAGAGGCTGCGGCAGTGGCGCCCGCAGCAGAGGGATGGCTGCAGAGGGCCAGGTGGCACTGCTCATGCTGCAGGGCCGCTTGTCTGACGGGCGCAGGAGGAGCGACACCACGAGGGCTAGGCACAGTATGAGGATATCGATGTGGATGACGAGCAGGAGGAGGAGGAGGTGGTCGTGCCAAGGCGCCAGAGGCGCCTGATGAGGCCTTGTGTCTACCGACGCCGCATGTCTTTCGAGGACCTGCCGGACAGGGCATGCAGCGGGAGACTCCAGATAAGCTGGGAATCCGTTGCCCACATCAGCCACCTGATGGCACACCTGGCACTGCGTGGCACAGGGGCAGGGCATGCTCTCCCGGTGGCCTTCAAGGTGATGGTGGCCCTGAACCTCTATGCCACAGGGTCGTTCCGGTCGCCGAGTGAGGACCTGTCCAGCATCTCCCAGCCATCGGCGCCCGGTGCATCCATGCAATGACTGACGCCCTGTATGATATCGCGGACCGGCACATCCAGTTCCCTGTGGACCATGCCCACCTGGATGCCCAGGCAGCGGGATTCACTGCCGTGGCCAGGATACCCATGGTACAGGGGGCGATCGATGGGGTGCACGTCGCCATGCAGCCACCAGCGGAGAACAGGGACGTGTTCATGAACAGGAAGGGGACCCACTCCATGAACATTCAGGTGGTCTGTGACCTGAAGATCCTGCACATCTGCGCCCAGTACCTGGGCAGTGTGCATGACGCGTTTATCCTGGCACAATTGTTCATCCCTGCCATGTTCGAGGAACACCCCCCGGCTGAGGGGCTGATTGCTGGGCGACAAGGGTTACCCGTTGCGGTCGTGGCTCATGACGCCTATATGAAGGCCACAGACCTACGCAGGGACCCGTTACAATGAGACCCATGCAGCAACCAGGGGTGTGGGCGAGAGGTGCTTTGGGCTGCTGAAGATGCGCTTCAGGTGCCTGGACTGCTCTGGAGGGACCCTCCAGTACCAGTCGGAGAGCGTCTGCCGCATTGCTGCTGTGTGCTGCGTCCTCCACAACATAGCCCAGCAGAGGGGCGATGGGCTGGAGGAGCAGGAGGAGGAGGCAGAGGGCGAGCCCGAGGAAGGGGCCGCCTCTCTACATGAAGAGGATGGGGAGGAGGGGGGCAATCGACGCGACATGGGGGCTGGATATGGACATGAGGCTGCACGGCGCCACAGGCTTGGTCAGCGATCAAGTGTTGATCGCCGCACATTTCACCAATTAGGGGGTTAGGGGCTCGCTGAGCAGGGGCACTGGCACCACTGTACCACACCACCTCATCACCCCGCACCACCACCTGCCACAACACCCATGAGACGCACCTCCCACATCACCCACCACCCTTAGCTCCCACACGACCACATGCACAACACCCCTCCACTGCACATCCACCTGCGGCACACCGGGCTGGACGCGGGTGTGATCGATGCCATGGAAGATGATGACAACCCCCTCTGCGATGAGCTGTCAGCTCCAAATCGTTAGACACTGTCTGACTCATGGCCACATTTGCACCCTTCACCTGGGTGGTCCCTGTACGCGAGCTGGACACTCCATCACATGGCCATGTTGAATCGGTGGCGGCAGGGTGGCGTGGACGTCCGGCGGGGGAGGGGGGAATGACATCCACCTGGGCTCAACGTTCCATCGCCCTTCGACCACAGTGGCACTCAGTCCCCTACCTGTCCCCGCAGGCATCGCGCATAGCACAGAGGCAGCTTGCATTGGTGGAACAGTGGGTTTAATTAGAAAGGTTATATACACGTGCCCTAGCCCCTATAACTAAACTGTCCCCTGCACCCGTGCCAACGTACTAGGTCTCTAACTTCCTGGCTTTACAGGCCCTACGACTACGTCTCTACTGTCATAATATACACCAGTATATCATGGTGCAGACACACACACTGATGGACAAACAGCAAGACCAATCAACACACAACACCGCAGCCAATCACCAGTTAGAGCACACGCATTATATAGACAGAGGGCATCAGAGTTCCCGCTCATTCGGGATGCAGCCTCCTAGAAGGACAGAGCTTACAGCTTACAGCACAGATCTTCACCATGTGCTGAGTGCATAGACTGATTAGGACAGGCATAGGTCTTTAGTTTAATCTAATATCATGTTAACCCACAGTGAAAGTATGTTCAACAGTTTCTAACTTAATGAAATAGTGTATTATTTTCAGTGTTGGTGGCCTGTATGTGTTCCACGGATCCAGAGCAGCCACCACATCATCTGCCTCCCCAGACGGTACAGCAGGAGTGGAGGCTGACTGCTGGGACACCTGCCCTGCGACTTGGCTCCCCGTTGGCGCTCGTTTCCTGGGGCGGCCCAGGTTGGATGGGCCAGGCTGCTCCGTGGGCCTGTTCAATGGCGTGGTGCCACCCTGGTCCACCGGCTACCCCAACAGATGCACCAGGGACGGAAAGGGGGGAGTCCGAGGTTCCGCGGTGTTCCGGGGCCTCCCTTGCAGGAGTCACTGGAATGGGCCCCAGAACCTCCTCCTCCCTCGGGGTGCCCGGTAGCCCCCAGGCCTCTCTATGGGATGGGGGTGCGAGCGGACACAAGCCCCGAGGCACCACTGACACCTGCCACTGCCAGTCCTGGAGGCCCACTGTGGTATCGACCAGGGTCCTAACGCCAGCTGCGATGGAGCCCAGGGAGTGGGCCATCCCTGTCTGGGACTGCACCGGCCGTCATCCCATTGTCTAGTCCCTGGGTGTCTGACTGCATCGGATCTGTGGGTGGGTCTGGAAACTCCAGGAACCCGGGAGCCATCTGGGCGGCAGCTGGCTGCTGGGGCTGGGCTGCCCCCCAACCGTCCGGCCCCTCGTCTGCTCCTACCTCCACCTGCTGTACAGGTACGGCTGTGTAGTACGCACCAGTGAGTGTCCCATAAGCCTCATCACTAAAGTGGCCAACCGAGGTGATAGTCTCTGCAATGGCGGAGGGTGTGGGAGACAGCAGTGATGCGAAGTCCAGATCTTCATCGGAGGCAAAGTCAGGGGTCTCCTGCGTCAACCCTTGGCACGATGGTCCTTGTATCGCTCCCGTCTGAGGGTCACTGTCCGTCAACTGGGTTCCCGTCCTCTGTGTGTCAGTGTCCTGGGTCACCGTCCTCTGTGTGTCACTGTCCTGGGTCGCCGTCCTCTGTGTGTCACTGTCCTGGGTCTCACAGTCGGTGGAAGGGCTTCCTTGCCGTCTGCCCTCCCCACCGTGGCGTGCGTCCCTGGGGGCCACTGCACCTGTTCTGGGATGACCGCGGCAGGTCCTGGAAGACACAAGACAGCATGTGCCGTTATGCAGCCATCTGGGATGGCCACGTCCCGATTACAAAATGAACACTTGCAAAGAATGCAGGGAAAATTGGACAATACCGAAAAAGCAAGCAGGTGCAAGGTCTGTCTGTTGATCAGACAGGAGCGGTACTGCTAAACCATCTACATACTAATGAGCCATCCCAGCATTTAGGTAAACAATGCTAAGACAGTCACCCGGCGCCAGAGGAGACTAAAACAAAGCAAACCAACGGCCACCTAGGACACGCCCAGCAATCAGGGAATCCACCCCTCTATTGGAGGAAAATCGATAAGAACGATTGGGAAACAGCCCAATTAATTGGGGCCAAGCTCAAGGCCCGCCCAAAAGCGCACAAAGCCCTTCTGGGGTTTAAAAACGACTCCCCAAGAGAGGATCGCTCTCTTGGCCTTGGCTCTCAGCAAGGAGAGACCTGCCTAGCAGCTACGCCAGACCAAGTAAGTTCCAAGTCAACGCACGCTACGAGATAGACGCTCCTAGTTGCTATCCAGTAAACAGCTCAGCCCAGCAGCCTCAGAACCGAGCATCGGCCATTGTTCCTCTGACTGAGTGGGCACCCGAAGCTAAGTGTAGGCTTGTAGTAGTAGTGATAGTTTAGTCTGTAGAGTTTTATGCATGAGTAGATTTGACTGTGTGTAAATAAATGAGCATTGAGTTTGAACTTACTAACTGGTGTATCGAGTCTTTGATCAGTATTCGGTTTTGAACCTTGTGGCGGTATCGAGAGATACCTGGCGACTCTTGAGCAAACGTAACTAAACAGAGCCAAATTAAGAGACAACAGCAAGTTAGCAACAGTTAGACACACGGACTGGGGTGAGGGGATGGAGTGGGGGGAGAATGGGGTAAGGGGGTAGAGGGGGGGGGAATGGGGTGAGGGGGTGGAGCCAGGCAGGGGAGTCTCACTTGCTGGTGCGCCTCCGATCTGGCAAGGAGCAAGCCCCCGGTCCTCGGCTCCGCCAACGAGGTCCAGTGCCCTCTGCTCGTGGACTGTGAGGAGGTGCAGTATGGGTGGACCCATCCGGTTCCCTCATGCTCCCTATGGTTGTGGGTGGTCTTATCCTGGGGGGGGGGGGGGTGAAAGCATCAGAGTTAGGCTGTCCGCCGCATGCCGCACAGCTGTTGGCTAGATGATGGGATAGGAGCACGGGGCACCCGGCCAAAGCGGCTCACATGGGTGGGTGCAGCACATGTGAGTCAGATGGGGGGTTTTGTCCTCCTCCTGGGTGGGGGTGGAGGGTTGGCTACTTTCACATGTGTGGGTGGTAGGGGCACGTCTCTGTGTGCTCACCTGGCTGCCCTCGTCAGGTCGTGCATCTTCTTGCGGCACTGTTCACCGATCCGTGGGGTGTGCCCCACTGCGTTGACGTGTTGCCCACCTCCCTCCAATTACGCCGGACTGTGCTGCTCAGGTGGCGGTGTCCCCATCTGGGGCACAGGATCGCCCTCCTCTCTTCGACCGCGTCGAGGTCGTGGGTTCTGAACCTCAGGGTGGCATGGCGGGCGGCGGCCATCTTGCGGGTCTCGGGACTGTGCGCCGCTCGCGCACCTTTGGGCGCCGCGCCACCATGTCATTCATGCGTCCCGCGTATCTGACGCCGGTTTGGCGCCGTGCTCCCCATGGTTCTCACTGCACCCTTGCTGCGCCCATTTGCGGGCCTGAATCACTCCTCAGAGCTGCCCGTTTACGCCGTCGTAAAACGCGATGGTGTTTACGACGGCGTCAACACTCTGCCGCGGGATGAGAGAATCCCACCCAGAGTCGTCAACCGCTCCTCATGTGACAAGCTCTTCATTCCCAGGATTATTCTTGCGAACCTTGTCTGGACCCCCTCCAAGAACAGCACATCCTTCCTTAGATAAACTGCTCAAAATATTCCAAATGTACCAATTTGTAGTCATCAGCTAACTGCTGCTTGTCTAGCATTGCTAGGCCATGCACAGTGTTATCTGTTTTTCAGTGAGTTCTGTTACTAAGCCATTGCTGCCTCTCCTAATCTTTGTCATAAATGAGGAAATATTGCAAGAGGTGGTGATAGTTTGTTTCTCATTAATGGCTGTGTGAGTTCTTGAAATAGTTGGCATTATATTACTGTCTTCATCTTTGCATTCCCACTGTTATGAAATAATGACTCATCATGACACCTGCCTTTTGTTTCAGGATCTTAAAAGTGCAGCCTCCTTATGATGCTCAGGTTTCCCTTCCTCTGACAAGGTGCAAGCTTTTAAAATAATCTTAATGTTACATAAGTGATGTTTTTGATTTACCTTATTTTCTCATAATTTTAACGAAAGCGGTATCCTACACTTTGTCCATCACCCAAGCTTCCCAATAAAATGATAAAGCACAGGAGGTTCAAAATTCAAAACTTGTCTTGTTCTGTAACTGGTCTAGACTTCCGAATGCGCTGAACATAGACAGTAATTTCAAAGAAAGCATATTATGCACATCAGTTACAAAACTTTACTAAATATTATTGGTGTGGCTAGAATCATAGAATTTACTCAACAGAAGGAAGTAATTTGGCCCACTGTGTTTACCCCCATGTCCAGACACAGCTATGAAGAAAAATAGTATCATAATAATATTCATAGTATCGCCTAAAGATTACAAATATTCTCGTGGTACAGTTTATCTGGCCAACTGAGAATGTTTTATGAGGATTAAGTTAAGATACAAATCATTGAATGGTGCTTGAGGTATTGAGTGGGCTGTTCCTCATCCTGTTGTCGTTCATATGTTTCTAACCTTAAGATAGTGTTTGTCCCATGAAGTATATTCATTATGGGTGATCCTTTTCCATTTCCACCACATCTTCTCTTGTCTTCCCCTTGCAGCATTTTGAAGGGACAATTCTCTCCATAACACTCTGGTCCACTCAGTCACCCTCAGCACCCTCTCCCTTTCCGACTGCACTTTTCCAAGCTAGAATAGGAGATGCAACATCTGGGGTGAAATTCTCCCCCAACGGCGCGATGTCCGCCGACTGGCGCCCAAAACGGCGCCAATCAGACGGGCATCGCGCCGCCCCAAAGGTACGGAATGCTCCGCACCTTTGGGGGCCGAGCCCTGACATTGAGGGGCTAGGCCGGCGCCGGAGGGATTTCCGCCCCGCCAGCTGGCGGAAATGACATTTGATGCCCCGCCAGCTGGCGCGGAAATGACATCCCCCGGCGGCGCATGCGCGGGAGCGCCAGCGGCCGCTGACAGTTTCCCGCGCATGCGCAGTGGGGAGAGTCTCTTCCGCCTCCGCCATCGTGGAGGCCGTTGCGGAGGAAGAAGGGAAAGAGTGCCCCCACGGCACAGGCCCCCCCGCGGATCGGTGGGTCCCGATCACGGGCCAGGCCACCGTGGGGGCACCCCCCGGGGTCAGATCGCCCCGCGCCCCCCCCCAGGACCCCGGAGCCCACCCACGCCGCCTTGTCCCGCCGGTAAATACCTACTTTAATTTACGCCGGCGGGACAGGCAATTTCTTGGCGGGACTTCGGCCCATCCGGGCCGGAGAATCGAGCGGGGGGGCCCGCCAACCGGCGCGGTGTGATTCCCGCCCCCGCCCAATCTCCGGTACCGGAGACTTCCAGCGGGGGCGGGATTCACGGCGGCCAACGGCCATTCTCCGACCCGCTGGGGGGTCGGAGAATGACGCACCTGTACTTTTACTTCCTCCCTTCTCATCATCCAATACCCAAAACATTCCTTCCAAGTGAAGCAGTGATTCACTGGTACATCTTTCTATTTAATATGCTAAATTCGCTGCTCACCGTGTGGTCTCTTCTGCATTGGGGAGACCAAACGCAGATTGAGTGACAGCTTTGCGGAACACCTCCATTCAGTCCATGACCCTGAGCTTCCTGTCACTTGCCATTTCAATTCTCCACATGTTCTCACACTGGTCTTTTTTGTCCTTGATCTGCACGTGTTCCAACGAAGCTCATTGTGAATTCAAGGAACAGTACTTTGGTGTGTATTCTCGGCTGATGGGATTCTCCATTCACCCCTTCATCTTTCAATTCAGCATTCTACAGCCTTCCACAACTACATTTGAGTTCAAGTGTCTGAGATCTTAACTTGTGGTGGCTCGGGGCATACACCGGAGACATCCAGTAGTTAACAAAGGGGTTTTTCATGAGATCCAAAGGCAGCTAAGTACAGGCCCAGCACTCAATAAAACAAGTCTGATTATTTCGGCTCCGGGGTTCACACTACCTGGGGCCTTGCTCCCAGGGCCTCATGCAAAACCCCGATTGGCTGTGGTTCACGTGCTTGGCCCTGAGCCGGTCACATAGTCTATTGAGCCCGGCCCCTTAAAGGGGCTGCGTTATCAATCCCTCCCCTCACTTAAGTCCCTTATTACATCTACACAATAAAACTACAGTCTACAAATATTATAAGAGATAACAGGGGATAGAGATTCCATCAAAAGTCGATTTGTCCGGAGACCTCCAGTTCCTCGAGGACCTCCGCAGCCCAGCCACAGGCTTGTCACCCTTTGGGGTAGTCACATTGTCAGCAGCCTGTGACACATCAGGAGGCACAGCCTCAACTACAGAGAGCTGGCCTCCCTGGCTTCCGCAGGTGTAGATGGTTGAATAGATTCAGGAGCCCTCGGCTCCCCTTGGTTAGATACATTTACAGCAGTGTCTATAACACTTGTGAAACGGTTGACTCCAAATTGAGGATTGCCACTCCCGACTTCTCAAGTGGTTGACATGCTTTTTGACAGTTCTTACATTTACATTGACCACATAAGACGCAGGCCCTGGCTGGGCCACAAGCCCTCCAGCTAGCCAAGGCGGGCCCGAAGCAAAGCTAAGGACCAAAACCAGGTCTCCCACCGGAATGACCTGTCACCTCTTTGCATAGACCGTTCTGTTTGACAAAGGTGGCAGTGCCAGCGTCTTCATCCTTGTCTGCCCTGGATGGGCACTATGCAACTCTTGTAGAAGATGTCCCATGGCTTGAGGCAGAACGGTTATTTATGATCCCCATAAAATCACACCATCCTCGCAGGTAAATCCATCCTGATAGGTAAAATAGGGCCTTAATTGCTTATATTGCTCATAGTGCCACCCGGCCTGTAACATTCTCTTCGCTTTTGATAGTATGGGGTCTCGCTAGGTCCAGTTACAAATGTGTCCAGCCGACAAAGGCAAGTAACAGGAAGTTCAAATCCAATTTCCTGGGGTATTGGTGGTGGTGGGATGCTCTTCGGCAGGGAGTTGGCTCAATGCATCTGCATTGGCAATCTGGATGCCGAGCCAGTGATGGAAAGCATTATTTTAGGCCGCCAGCAGAAAGTCCCAACATTGCATCCTAGCCAAAGCTATTGGCAGTAAGACTTGTCTTCCCTTAAAAGACCCAGTAGTGGCTTATAAGACCATAAGACCATAAGACATAGGAGCGGAAGTAAGGCCATTCGGCCCATCGAGTCCACTCCACCATTCAATCATGGCTGATTTCAACTCCATTTTCCCGCTCTCTCTCCATAGCCCTTAATTCCTCGAGAAATCAAGAATTTATCAACTTCTGTCTTAAAGACACTCAACGTCCCAGCCTCCACCGCCCTCTGTGGCAATGAATTCCACAGACCCACCACTCTCTGGCTGAAGAAATTTCTCCTCATCTCTGTTCTAAAGTGACTCCCTAAGTGACGATCAGTGACGATGCCAAATTGCTGTCCATACGCATCTTGGTGTAATTTGTTTACATCGTATGTTAAAGCTGAGCCCTCCTTACCGATCTGGGCATAATTCCGTTCTGCTTCTGAAAGGCTCCTTGAGGCAAAGGAAATAGTGTGCTCAGAAGCATCTCTGATCTTGGAGGATAATACTGCCCCTATACCGTAAGGCGACGCATCACATGTTGCACAATCGGTTTCCCAGGGTCAAAATAAACCAAGAGGTTTGAGGGCTGCAAGGCTTGCTTTGCAACTCGAAAAACCTCCTCATGGATCTACCTCCATTGCCACCACTGATGCTTATTTAGCAGCTGGTGCATTGTTGCCAATGTTGTGGCTAAATTCAAATTAATCTTCCATAATAATTTATCATACCGAGGAAGGATTTGGGCTCACTGACGTTTCTGGGGCAGGCTCTTCACATATAGCCTTGATCATTTACTCCAAGGATGCAACCCTGTTGTGTCAATGCACAAATCTTGGATACATAATTTCTGAGGCCTGGAAAGTAAATTTTTCATGTTTGAAGTAGACCCCCGCATCCTGAAACCTCTTTAATACTTCCTCCAAGCTAGACATGTGCTTTTCAGGGGTGGTGCTGGTGACTAGGACATTGTCGAGGTTGACCACAGAATCATAGAATTTACAGTGCAGAAGGAGGCCATTCGGCCCATCGAGTCTGCACCAGCCCTTACAAAGAGCATCCTACTGAAGCCCACATATCTACCCTGTCCCCGTAACCCAGTAACCCCCATTTAACACTATTTGGACACGAAGAGCAATTTAGCATGGCCAATCCACCTAACCCGCACATCTTTGGATTGTGGGAGGAATCCGGAGCACCCGGAGGAAACCCACACAGACACGGGGAGAACGTGCAGACTCCGCACAGACAGTGACCCAAGCCGGGAATCGAACCTGGGACCCTGGAGCTGTGAAACAACTGTGCTAACCACTATGCTACCATGCTGCCTGACCATAACCTTGGGAATTCCTTGGAGGAAATTTTCCATTGTGTGCTGGAAAATAGCACATGCTGAATTGATGCCGTCTTGTGTACTGAAAGAGGTCCTTGTGGGTGTTTAATGTGGCAAACGTCGGGGAATCTCGCAGGTATGCATGGCTGAGATCCGGTTTTGGGTGGGTAAAGCCCCTCCGCCAACCGTAGAGGTTCTCGATCAGGAAAATTGAGTGCCTATATTTGCAGCCTGATTTATGGTTAGTTTGTAGTCCCCACAGATTCTTATTGAATGACCAGGTTTGAGAACGGGGACTATTGGCACTTCCACTCGGAGAACTGAACTGGTTTGATTATGACCAGCTTTTCTAATATCCTAAGCTCAGCTTCAACCTTCTAAGGGCAGCACGGTGGCCCAATGGTTAGCACTGCTGCCTCACAGCGCCAGGGACCCAGGTTCAATTCCAGTCTCGGGTAACTGTCTGTGTGGAGTTAACACTTTCTCCCCGTGTCTGCGTGGGTTTCCTCCGGGTACTCCGGTTTCCTCCCACAGTTCAGGTTAAATGGATTGGCCATGTTAAATTGCCCCTTAGTGTCCAAAAGGTTAGGTGGGGTTACGGGGATAGGGTGGGGGCCTGATCCTAAGTAGGATGTTCTTTCAGAGGGTCGTTGCAGACCCTTTGGGCCAAATGGCCTGCTTCTGCACAGTAGGGATTCTATGATACTATGCAGGGCAAAAGGCACTGATTTGGCTCTAAAAAAGTTGGACGTTGAATCCAGACTGACATAGATATTGGCTTTGCCACCTTTGACCCGGCCCAAAGTATTGTGAAAAATGTCTTCACACCCGCTTAGGAAATCTTCGAAGATGCCGTTGGAAATGTTTTAAAATTGCAACCAATTGAGCCTAATCTTTTGTAGCCAGTGGCTTCCCATCAGGCTGGGTCTATGCCCTTTTATGACAACCAATGGCGGTTTGGCCTCTTTTCTTTGTACATCACTGATGTGATGGTGGTCCCAAGGATTTTCAAGGTTTTCTTTGTGTAAGTTTAAAGCTTGCCTGTAGTACTGTTTAATATTTGAAAGTCTGCTCTCCTACAACAAAGCCCCGGTATCAACTTCCATTTTGCGGGGTTTGCCGTTTACTCTTAAGACAATTTAGTTTGGGGCCGTCCTATTCAACTGGACTGCATTTGAGCGATACATTGCATGCTTGTCTTCATAACTTCTCTCCACTATGTTCAGTAGCGCTGTGGTTTTCTGCTGCTGTTGTTTTTTTTGCAATGGCCCGCTTTGCCTGGCATGGCACCATTCAAGGGCGGGGATTTCCCTTCTGGGGATTAAGTCCCCAGGCCGGTGGGAGAACCGGCGCCAACCACTTCGGCGTCAACAGCCCCCGAAAGTGCGTACTTCTCTGCAATTTCGGGGGCTAGATGGATGCTGGAGGGGTTGGGGGTGCTCCAGCCAGCGCCGAAGGGATGGGCGCGTTTGCGCATGCGCCGAAGGGCCGGCGTGATTTTGCGCATGCGCGACCGTCCGGCGTATTTTGCCGCATGCGCGGGGGGTTCTCTTCTCCGCGCCGGCCATGGCAGAGCCCTACAGGTGCCCGGCACGGAAGAAAGAAGTGCCCCCACGGAACAGGCCCGCCCGCAGATCGGTGGGTCCCGAAATTCTGGGGGGGCTGCTGCCAACGCCCCCCGACCGGTGTGGTGTGAATCCCCCACCCTGCCGCCGGAAAATACGGCAGCCGGCGTCGGGGCGGCATGATTCGCGCCGCCCCCCAGGGATTCTCCGACTCGGCGAGGAGTCGGAGAATCCCGCCCAAGTTGTTCGACGCCATCCAGGACAAAGCAGCCTGATTAATTGCCACCCCTTCCACACACATTCACTCCCTCCACCACCAATGCAAATTAGCAACAGTGTGCACCATGTATAAGATGCATTGCAGGAACTCACCAAGGCTGCTTAGGCAGCACGTTCCAAACAGATGACCACTACCATCTAGAAGGACAAGAGCAGCAGATACCTGGGAACCCCACCACCTGGAGGTTCCCCTCCAAGTCACTCAACTTCCTGACTTGGGAATATATCGCTGTTCCTTCACTGTTGCTGGGGCAAAATCCTGGAACTCCCTCCCAAATAGCACAGTGAGTGTGCCTACACCACATGTACTGCAGCGATTCAAGAAGGCAGCTCACCACCACCTTCTCAAGGACAATTAGGAATGGGCAACAAACGCTGGCCCAGCCGGCAAAGCCCACATCCCCTAGAAATGAATTTTGAAATAAATGCTTGAATGTGACCTTTACGATTGTATCGGAAACATGCAAACTCCCCAACACGGCAGGTTTATTGGGGATGGTTCCCCCCCACAATGACTTGGGCTGGAGCCCTGTCCTTTTCCCGATCCTTAGGCTCCGTTCCGGTCCTGAGTTCCGTGTCTGGTTTTGTGCTGTGCCTGTGATTCTGCCATGCAGCCCCCAGCCATACCCCCCGTACGCGATTGACCTCCCCTTCAGCCATGCTTTGGAGCCCAGTGGCGCCCTTCACGGCTCCCTCCCCCACCTGAGCTACCTTGATTGCCTTTTCCAATGATATGGTGGCTTCAGCCAGGAGCTTCTTCTGGATACTGAGGTTATGGATCCCACCAAGCAGCCAGTCGTGCAACATGTCACTAAGTTTTGTGTCTTTCTTTGTTTATTCTTCACATTGGATTTGGACAGCTGCCATCCAGCCATTCACACTCTGGACTCATCTTTTGTTTCTTTCCCAAACCCATTCCCATTCCCTTTGGCTTTTGCACCGTGAAGCCATGTGTTATTCGTGCTCTCCTGCCCTCCATCCAATCACAAACCTACCCATTAGTTTCTCCTTTAAGATGCCCTGATTGCCTTTCATCTTCCACTTTCATCACTTCTGGTTACACCCAATCCCCAGGCACTCCTTCCATTTCCTCAAAACCTATTCCATTCCTAACCTTCCTCAGTTCTGGTGAAGGGTCATCACGGCCTGAAACATTAACTCTGTTTCTCGCTGTGATGCTGCCTGACCTGCTGATTATTTCCAGCGAGTTCTGTTTTTACTTCTTTACTCTTTTAAATTTAGATTCACATTGTATGGTGTTGATGTGTTTAATGACGTTCTTTGCACTTCTCAGCATTTTAGAGCTTTGGTAACTTTAATGCCCAGGAATAGCCTTTAGTTGTGGCTAATACAGTATTTGTACCAAAAAAGAAGCCTGCTTGAACTCAGTGTGCTGCTAAAGCAGAAAGCTTCTGCTTCACTAAACATAGCATCCTCTTGCCATATTCTACCCTTTTCCATCAGCAATATAACAAGTCACATTATTTTGAACGAACAAGTGACTCACTGCCTGTCTGAGCAGTAAACTTGACTTCTTTCAACAAAGTGATTTAGTTCATGGCTGATAATAGATTGAGATGCACTGAGTTGGAATAATGGCTCCGCAGCTAATGTATACGACTGCCACGAAGAGACTTCTGAATCAGAAAGGGTCCCTCACAGTTCAAATGCAAGGTGCAGGATGCTCCGCTTGGGAGATTGAGGGCTGGATTCTCCGATGTTGAGGCTAGGTTCGGAGAATGGGCGGGATTCTCCCGCAATCGGTGGGTCGGGCCTAACCGGTGCCAAAGAGTGGCGTGAACCACTCCGGCGTCAGGCTGCCCGGAATGTGCGGAATCCTCCGCACTTCCAGGGGCTAGGCCGGCGCTGGAGGGGTTGGCGCCGCGCCTACCGGCACTGAAGGGCATCCGCCGGCCGGCGTGAGTTGGCGCATGCGCATAACCGCTGGCATCTATCCTGCGCATGAGCAGGGGGCCATTGCGGAGCCTTACACAGGCCGGAGTGGAGGGAAAGAGTGCCCCCACGGCACATGCCCTCCCGCAGATCGGTGGACCCCGATCGCGGGCCAGGCCACCGCGGAGGCACCCCCCGGGACCGGATCCCCCCGCACCCCCCCCGAGGACTCCGCAGGCCGCTCCCCAAGCCAGGTCCCACCGGTATGGACCTTGTCTATTTCACGCCGGTGGGACTCGGCCCATCGGGGCCCGGAGAATCACCGGGGGGGGGGGGGCTCTGGCAAAGTCCCCGACCGGCGCGGCGCGATCCCTGCAGCTAGCGGGATTCAGCAGCTAGCGGCGTGGCAGGATTCACGCCACCCCCCCCCCCCCCCCGCCGATTCTCCGACACGGGGGGTGGGGGTCGGAGAATCCTGCCCACTATCTCTGGTCTTGCGATGAAAAAGTCGGCGCCGTCCCCACACTGATGCTCCGCCCAGTGGGGGGCTAGCAGCCATGCCACACAAACCCCCCGGCGTTCCTGACAGAAAAGGCCGGAGAATTGCCGGGTCCGTGGCCGCGCATGCGCACGCTGACGACCTGCAGCGGTCGCGCCGTACAACATGGCGCCGGCCGCGACGGACCTGGCCTGCCGGATAGTGCCCCCCTGGACCACCCCCCACCTGTTTCCCCAGCCCCCGCTGATGGCCACCGGGCCAGAGGAAAGGCTCCCTGGCGCCAGGTGGAACACGAGCGAGTCCAATGAAAAAGTGGTGTCAGATTCGCCGGGGTCGAGATTGATACTCGAGAGGCTGACAAGCTGCAGCCGCATATTAGCACTCCACTCCCCACACACATTCATCCCAGCCAACACGATGGCAGCATGGAGAGCGGCACTCCAATTTGCAGACATGGAGCTGGAGACCTTGCTGGACGCCGTGGTGGAGAGGCGGGCTACCCGATACCCTGGAGTGGGAAGGAAACTGCCATCTGCCACCGTACACTGGGCATGGGTGCAGGTGGCAGAGGCCGTGAGCGCTGTGGGCCCCACTGCCAGGACTGGCCAGCAGTGCCACAAAACGCTGCATGACCCCCTCAGGGCAGCAAGGGAGAGTAGGCAGCACTGTTCCCCATGGCACTAACCCCAGTCCCACACACCCGTAACCTCCTCCCCCACCTGGAGGGCACCGGACCCCACCCGCCAGCATTGTGCGCGCTACCCTGCACCACATGCCAGCAGCACCCATACCGTGGCCAGGTCTCTGGCCATGAAGCCACCAGTTACCCCCACCCCAGGTGAAGGTGGCACACAACGTACACAGTACGTACATCGTTGACAAAAGAATAATCGACAGAGTATATTGACAATGGTAAATCAACAAATAGTGATTGGTTACAGTGCGAAACAAGGGCCAAACAAGAGCAGCATATTGCATCGTGAATAGTATTCTTACAGGGAGAAGATCAGTCCGAGGGAGAGTCATTGAGGAGTCTAGTAGCTGTGGGGAAGAAGCTGTTCCGATGTCTGGATGTGCGAGTCTTCAGTTTTCTGTACCTCCTGCCTCAGAGCCTGCTGAGTTGCCGTTCCCCATGGCATGTGTGGCACGACCCCCACACTACCACCCACCAACCCGACATTCCCCCCCCCCCCCCCCCCCCGCCCCACTACCACCACCCATCACCCCAATGTGTGGTCCAATCATGTATCATGTTTTTTGTCTTGCAGGGTCACCTGGCGACGAGACACCCTTCTGGTGTTCCCCACCCCTGACCCCAAGCCCAAGCGGATACCAGCGAAGAAGAGGCAACGGACAGTGACGAGATCCCTTGAACCGCAGCCCGAGAGATCCTGGGGACGACGCTGACTTCCCAGTACAACTGTCACCAACACCCTCCTCCACCATCCCAGAGACATACACCTCGGTTGGGCACTTTAGTGAAGATTCTCCTGGGGCACTGTCTGGTGCACACCGCACACCTGCTGCAGTATATCAGCTGGAGGTAAGAACCCCAAGGGAGGAGAATGTGATGGGAACCCTGCTGGTAACTCTCACAGGGGTGGTGCTGGAATACCACAGCACCTCAGATTCCCCCCTGTGATGAACGGTTACTGTAACACTGGACCCTTGTCATCATTTAAGGTGATGTCCCCTTTAAGACCTGGCTTGGAACCATGGGGAACTCCGCCTCTGGCTCCGCCCATCTGGGAGCCGTATATAAGGGGCCGCCTTGTGGGCGGCGTAGCTGTTAGCACACGTCTCGGCACCAGTCTAGTTCTTAGTTTATTAAAGCCTTCTTTACCGTTTACACTCTAAGCATCGTTATTGAGGGTACCATGCCCCCCACCCCACCCTTCCCTGCTGCTACTAATGGGCAGCAGACAGAACAGGGCGCCACCACGCCACCTGGGACACCTGAGCAGCAGCCGAGCCAACCAGGTCTGGTTACTCCATAGAACGGCTGCCAAAGGGGGCCCAGGTCACAGGGCGGGAACCATAGCAGGCCACCTCCCCTCCTGATGTACTGCCAGGTATTACACCTAGATGTAGTGTTAGGCCCGTAAGGCCAGAAAGGTAGACACCAGTTCAGTTGGCACTGGTGCAGCACACAGAATATGCATTTGGGGCTAGAGCACAAATCTGTACAAAAATGTTCGTTTCACAAAAACACCTGTTCATGTTTAAACCTGCCTCGCTGCTCTGTCAGAATGGTGTGTCAGGCTACAGAGGGGGTGCTGGGGAGATGGGCGGAATTGGGTTGTAGGGTGGTGGTAGGGTGGGCGTTGGGTGCGGGGCTGGTGGAGTGGAGGGTGGGGGTGGGGTGTGGGCACTGGTGGGGTGGGTGCACACATACGGCCGGTATCACTCTATGCAACCACGGGCCATGGAGGACGGTCAGTGAGGTGCGCAGCAAGATGGCTGCCTTGCAGGCCGAGGCAATGGCGGTCTGTGTTTGGACACCCCGGTCCCATGGGGGGGGCCACCCCGACCCCATGGTACATCCCCTGGTCACACCGGTCATCCTCCACTGCTCCCCCACCGGCCCTGGCAGATCCCCCGCCACCCATCCTCCCAGGCAGCCCACGGTCATGCCTCTCCATGTCTAACCCCCTCTCTCTCTCTCCATCATCAGCCACAGCGCCTATTCCCCGATTTTTAAAACCACAAATGAAACTCGCCGACGATAATTCCTCCTGGTGAAGGTGGAGCATAACGGAGGCCCTGGAGATCAGGCCCGTTAATTATCTGTCAATGGCGTTTACTGTACATGCGGGGTAGAACGCATTGACACCGCTATCGAGGCACCAGAGCTTGGCATTCTGTCGGACGTCTGGCTGATTCTCCGCCCAATCGCATTTCCCGATTCCTGCCTCACCCGATGGAGAATCCTGCCAAGGACCTTTTCAAAATTGGAAATTATCGAAATTTAATTAAAAACCTTTATTGCTTCCGATATTTCTGTCTGACCTCCTCAAGGCACTGATTTGTGCTGGGTTTGTTTCTATGGATGCATACCGTCATCTCATCGAAGTGATCAAATTTACAGACCGAATTTTCTCAGCTCGGTACCTGTCAAAATGACAGTGTCATTAATAGGTCCGGGACCCATTGATAGCTGGAGTGGACTTTGCCAAAACTGAAACCACAGTAGGAGCAAACTGCATCTGGGTTGCCTGACCAATCAAGGAGGGCAGCAAGCCTGCATACTAGGCCTGTCAAAGGAAGGATTTCTGATTAAAGGGACCCTGGAATGGATTCCAAGGGCTCACCTGCACATGGATCTTTGGGGCTGTAGCAAATGTTTGCTCCTTCTAACCAGGAAACAGTACACCCAAAGGATCAAGGACCACATTGGGTTGTGGGGGGGGGGGGGGGGGGGTGGAGAATGGGGAATGGTGAATGGAAAAACACTTCTACCTGCCAAGCCCCACATTCTGACTTTACCAGCATTCTCCAGCACAAAACTCCTCAGAATAACAAAAGTTGGAGCTCCACTGATGCAGCCACCTCGCATCTTCACCTGAACAGTCACCATTCACACTCATCCTCAGCCTATTGACAAAGATTTGAGGTGGGCACTCCAGTGACAGGCACCCAGACAGCCACTGATAATACCTGTCTAACTGGTTCACAGGGAAGAACATCTTATTCCATGAGGCTGCAGATGTCAGCAATGACCTGGCATAAAATTCTCAGTACTGAGGTAATGGAGCTCAAGACGGCTGGTCCATTGCCTTTGGACACTGGGTTGGGCAGATGGCCTCAGAGCTGGATCTTTCTACCTACTTGCCCTGTCCTGTGGATTGGTGTGTGGCTGAGAAGAAGGTAGCACATGCCGGTTCTCGTTCTGGTACTGGTGTTGCTGGTGTTGCTCTTGCTACTCCTTGTGCTGTTGGTGTTGTGGCTTCCCTCGCTCTTCGTCAGGGGAGCGAGGTAGAGTTGCATAAGTTGCTTCCATACCACAGCGAGGTTTGATTGCTGGGAAATGCAGCTAAAGGTGCATGAGGTTCAGAGAGGTGAAGGTACTTCAAAGAAGTTGGAAATTACTTGTCAAGCACTGAAAACACTCTCCCTGGGAGCAGCAGCCTCTTACCTGGCCATGGCTGGAGCTCTTCAGTTTCACTGATCAAATGCTTCCCAGCCTGTCAGTTACACAGAAATTGCACTTCTTGCCGACTCACCTTGGCGACTGGTTGCTGCCAACTTAGGAAATAGATCCACTTGGTGTTAGAGCCGAATTCCTTGGCTAAAACTCAAGATGGTGAGCTATTCCAATGTTTTAAATTACTAACCAACAGCTGCAGAGGGTAGGGGCTTCATATTCACCTTCAAATATGCCTCAGTAAAACCCAGAAAAATATTGATGCAGTGTCACTTTTAGAGGGTCTGGCTTGCACCTAAAACCACCACTTCCTGTCTCAGAAAACCCCCTAATGTAGGACCCTCGATGGCAAAATGCAGCAAAATGTTTAACTATAGATAAGGCATAATTTCTTTCCTTAGCTGAAGCCACACTTATTAACATAGTGTTCACTTTACTGTCCAGCAGAGTAGGAGCACTCAATTCTAATGCCTGAACCATAATCAGCAAATTTAACAAAAATTGGAAATTAAACCAGGGACATCCTGGCCTGCAAACTCAGTATTACTAATCACAATGCTCCTGAGGTGATTAAAACATTCAGCATTAATGAGACAATTATGGAAAAGACATCTATTTTTGTTTTTGCTTCATACTCCAAAGATTTGTCTCAGTGATTTTTATTTTGTTAGATAGATTCAGATGATCATGGACTTGTTTTTGTGTTAAATGGCTTTTGGGCATAATTGTCAATCTGGATGCAAATGTTGCTCAAAGTTGGGCTAGTTTCTGAAGTGAAATTATGTTTCAAATTCATGCTCAAACTCATTTGCATAATGATAAATGGGTAGGATAGTATGTTCCCCTCCAGTTTGAAGGCCGGTTGCTGGGTTTTGGGAGGGGCGGGCGGGGGGTGATAGTAAATTTTTGTGGGTGGCTTTCCTTCTGCCTGCCCACGTGCCCCCGACCAGTCTAAGAATTTACAGGGGGCGATGCAGGCGCAAGGTGGCCACTATCATTTTGGACCCATTGAGCCTTTTACGTGACCAATTAATGGCCTGTTAAGACCCTCGCCTGCATCTGCTGATATTCTCAAAGGAAGGCCCATGCCATGTGGGAAACCCAGCAGTTTTAGCTGTGCAGATTAGCATTGGATAAGTAAGACTGCTTGGATCCATCGGAGGAGTTCTGCCAAAGTCATCCCCCACATTAGCCCCCCATCCCAGTCTCTTGAATTCCATCCCTCACCCCAACTCTCTGGGATTCCTCAACCCAGACGTACCTAGGCTCCTGTACATTGGGGACTGCCTGTAGTTCCAGTCTCTGCTCCTGGTAGCGCTGGTGAGACCACAAAACCACTGGCCATTCGATTGGCTGACAGCTCTCTAAGGCAGGATTTCCTCCTGAGAAAATGGTGGCTGCCTCACCTTAAAGCAATTAGCACTGCCCCAGCTTTAAATTGCTGGGTGGGGTTCTCCGATCCCCCAGTCGCGTGTTTCTCAGCGTTGCGCCATTGGCTGGTGGTGGGATTCTATCATCCTGCCGCTTGCCAATGGGATTTCCCATTGAAACCTCCTCATGCTGCCATGAAACCCACTGGCGGGGATGCGCTGCCGGCAGGAAAAGTGAATCCCAACGACTAGAGAATTCCGGCAGCCGTGAGACACCCATTGGGAGCACGGGCGGGTTCATGCATACAGACATATGTAATTACACTTTAGCATAAGGAGCAGGCCATTCAACCCCCACCTGGGGTAGGAGTGTGGGTTTGTGTCATTCTGTAAAATTGAGCTCATGTAAATTATTTCATGCAGTTGGACAGGGTTTTCGTACAATTAATTTATTTTTCGTTGCATTGTTGACTTATTTAAGATTAGTAACTTGGTGCAGTTTTACGAATAAAAGTGAAAATGGGGTTATCGCAATAAATAACCAACTTTACTCAGACTATCTAGCTCACCACCTGCAAATAACCCAATGTTAAACTCCTGAAAGTGACTTTAAGAACTCTGTCGAATTATTTACGAATTACGTTGGCGTACAGCTGTCACTTTCTTTGTACATTAAATATGGTTTAATATTTAAAAGCTTTTACAAGGGGTGTGATTCACCGGAAAGATTTCTAAGTGTGGTAGTGAGCGGGAACTGCTGCGATCTTCCCGTCCCTCTGCGAGGCTGGCACCGCAATGCAACGTTAATCGGTCCACTTAAGGAGGTCCCACGGGCTTCACCTCGCAAATCGTGGCTCAGCAGCCGATTGGCCGGGACCGCGCTTTCCAGCCCTCCACGATGAAATGAAATGAAATGAAATGAAATGAAAATCGCTTATTGTCACAAGTAGGCTTCAAATGAAGTTACTGTGAAAAGCCCCTAGTCGCCACATTCCGGCGCCTGTTCGAACAAGGCCGAGCAGCATTTAAACTGCTCCTGCACAGCCAACACCACTCAGCTCGCAACCATGGTGCGACGACGGCCCCAAGGTTTGGGGACGCAGACCTGGGAGGCTCTTAGATGCGGTCAAGGCCAGGAGGGATGTCCAGTTCCCCCAAGGGTCCTAGAGGGTGAGCCACAGGGCAGACAGTGCCACCTGGGATGAAGTGGCAGTGGCCGTCAGCACGGGCAGCTTGACAAGGACAGGCCTCCAGCGCCGAAAGAAGGTCAACGACCTACACGAGCCAAATGTGTGAGTTAACACCGGACGCCCCCCCCCCAATAAAACCTTCTCGCTCCCACGTGAACCAACCCCCAACATTCCTTTCCCCCTCCCCGCGATGAATCATGGGTGCGGCTAAGGATGCCCTCTCTGTGTCCCCACGGGAAAAGGTGTCCCACAACCGTAGAGGGAGGGCTCAGGCTGGCGGTGGCGTGTTGGACATCAAAATCTTCACCATGTTTGAGGAACGAAACCTGGAGGTTACAGGGGTGGCCGAGGACCGAGAGGCCTCCAATGCGGAGGTCGACACAAGCCGCTGGGATGAGGATCCACCGGGCCCCATCCAGACATCATGTCACATGTGAAGTGTTAATGGCATACAGACTGACTCATCCCTCCCACTGACCATGTGTTAATTCTCCCACAGGACCTCCAGCCGATGGCACCGGCCCATCGGGGGTGGTTCTCCCCTCCCCCCACTTCCTATGAGAACACCTTGGAGGAAAACTCCAAGGATACCAACATCGATGCATCACAGCTGTCATCTCAACCCTACAGCAGCGCAGAGACATCTACCTCGGTGGGCAACGGTAGTGGTCAGGCTTCTGGGGCACATTCTGGTGAGCACCACACAACTGCAGATGCACATCAAGTGGAGGCAGTAACGCCCAGGAGAGACAGAAGTCAGAGGTCTGTTGGATTCCAGGACCCAGCTGGGTCCCAGTTAGATGCGGAGCCTCTGGACTAGGTTCACCCGGGAGCTGATGCAGACAATAGGGTGCGGCCCTGATATATCAGCGACACTTCAGCATGTCCATAGCCGATTAGAGGAGTCCCAAAGGCTACGGTGCAGGAGATAGCGCCAGCAGTGTGTGGCCAACATTGCTTGTGTGGTGACCACTGAGGAGAGCCGGGTGCATGACGTCAGTAGCATGAGTGGAGGTGTCCAAGGCGTGGCGCAATCAGTGATAGCCATGGCTGAGGGTCCAGGTAGACGGTGAGACTCGCTGGAGGACATGGCCCAGTACCAGGTGGACCTTGATGAGGCACTGCGGGATATGTCCTGGTCTCAGGTGGGAATGGCCGAGATGCTGCGGAGCTTGTCCCAGTCGCAGGTGGGCATTGCCAGTCACTACAGAGCAAGTCCCAGTCACAGAGGAGCATTGTTGGTGAAGACATTGGGGAGCCGCCAGGGCTGGCAGAGCCAGGTGATGCAGGGGAGCCTGGGCTCAATTCACTGCCCTCCATTCCGAGGAGAATCCCAGGGCCGTATGGGCACCAACATGGAGGAGGGGGCTGGACCCATCCTTTGGAGTTCCACCCCTCTGATGATGTCGCGGGAAGGGAGGGAGGGTGCGAGGGAGAGAGAGAGTGAGGAGTGAAACGGCACCATTGGGAGAATGGCGCAATGGTGCACACTTGTCCACGTCAGGAAAAAATCCTCACAACAACCAGTATGATGCCGCTGGCTCTTTATTCCGTGACGCACGCCGACCACCCCCCAGACATGGAGTCATGGACCTCCCCGCGCAGACCCTCCACCCCACAACCCGGCACACCTTGCCCATGAACACCCAGCCGCAGTGGGGGAGGAGGGGCGCTGCTCACCAGACTCCACACCCTGCACCTCAAACACCCAAACAGAACATTGCCATACCCTGACCGCATGTGCATGGGGCTACAGCCCATCCCCATGGTGTTTGGAGGTTTGCTGCTGCATCTGTGGTGCTGCCTCCCGCAGTGTTCGAGTACAGTGTCCAGGCAACACGGATTCTTTGCGATGCTAGGCAATACGCCGCACATGCTCCATGGCATGCCTACCCACAGGGATGCAATTGGGATGTGTGAAGTGCTCACTTAACTAGGAGTGCCAATTCTCTGTCAGCAATAACCTTCTGCAGCATGGCCAGAGGCCACCACAGTCAATGGGAGTTATGGGTGGTCGGTGGGACAGACAGGCAGGGACGAGGTTTGCCCCAGAACGGGTACACATGATCCAGGGGTTGTCATGGAGGGCCTGCACACAGTTCCCACCCCCCCCCCCAAACTCGGCCTCCAGGAGAGCGCCCCTCCGTTCCGATAACCACCTCCAGCCTCAATACGCCCAACCCCCCATGGCGACCCATCCCAACTGGGGCTACACCCCGCCTGGTTCCACCCCCCCATCCCACTCCTAGCACAAGGGCAGCAAGCCCAGTGCTCCTGGGCTCATTGCCTATGAGCAAAGATGGCTACTCACCTCCTAGGGTCCCCAAAGCAGCCCTTCCGCCAGGTTCACCTTTTTCAAAAGGAGTCCTAATCGGTGCCAGTGTGACCACTTGCTGGGGAGGTGGTTGGATCACTGGAGGCCATTGGATATGGGGTGGCTCTTGTTAATTGTATGGAAATAGGGCTTAAGTGTGATTATTGGTTTCTCGCCACGCTATGGCAAGGTCCCGATTTCGCCCACAGGAGCGGGCCGGTTGCATCGCAAATTGTTTGACGCCTGGCACGGTTCGCATCTTTGGCCTTTCCCACTATTCACCCGTCGCATTGAGCTTGAGCGAAACAAGGCCAGAGAACCGCGCCCAAGGTGCCTATTGGCGCTTTTGCATCGCAAAAAAGTTAGGAGACTCCTTGAAATTCAGTAAGTAAGTGCAATTAACAGAAACCTGCCATGAAATTTCATTTGACCTGGGGTGTGGTCACTTTTGGGGGGGATGTGCTGGCATCCAGCACAATGCTTTTCAAATCTGCACAACAGATGGCAGGAACTCAAAATGCATTAGATGTAGTTTATGCTCCTGAAATTCCTTGATCACTTGTGCTGTTATTGGCCAATGTAGCAGAAACTCTATCCCACTATGTTCTGATAATTTTGGGGATTTAAGTTATGTAATCATTTGTTTGAGAGTTGCATGTGAGTTTCCTGGGTCTGCTCAGTTGCCTTCCAGTTGGCACAGTTATTGGTGTAAAGCTCGTGTAAAGCAGCAGCTGAACTCCTGTGAAACTCTTGCACTCTCTTTAAAAAGACCTCATTAGCAGACTGGGAGTGTGGTAGTCTCTGTAGAGGTATTACTGTACCTGCTAATGCTGGAACACCATTGGTAGATATTGTATGTTTCCCATTGGTCAAACTGTATGGTAGCTCCACCCTGCTAGACGGGGTATAAGAGCCCGTGCCGCCCCAGCAGCCTTCTTTCTGTACCTGAGCTGCTGGAGGAAACATCTAGCCTTTAGTTGGACTACAACCTCGCTTTAGTGGTCATTGATCGTGCATCAATTTAGTAAGCTAGATTTTAAAGGATGGAGCTCCGAATCAAGCCGGAGTGTCTGCAACTCAGCCTCCATGCGGCGAACTCAGTGGCAATCTTCAAGCACTGGCTTGCGTGTTTTAAAGGATATCTCGGAACGGCCGAAAACACACCCACAGGAGAAAATGCAAGTCCTGCACTCGAGGGTGAGCCCGGAAATTTACACACTCATCGAGGAAGCGGAAGACTTCGATACAGCAATAGAGCTGCTAAAAGGACATTATATTCGCCTGGTAAACCAAGTCTACACCCGACATCTGCTAGCAACGAGGCGACAAATCCCTGGGGAATCGCTGGAAGAATTCTACCGTGCACTCCTGGCGTTGGGGAGAAACTGCAGCTGTCCACAAGTTTCGGCGAGCGACCACACAGAACTCTTGATACAGGACGCTGTCGTGGCAGGTATGCTGTCCTCCCAAATCCGCCAGCGATTTCTGGAAAAAGACACTCTAGACCTCAAGGAGGCATGGGCCCTTGCAGGCTCTCTGGATGTGGCCTCCAGAAACGCCCGCGCTTACGTTCCCGACCGCGCGGCAGCCCCCTGGGCAGCATGGAACCCCTCCACAGCCGACCCCGAGACATCCCCCATCCCCCCACAAGCTTGTGCTGCAAGGCGGCCTGGCAACCCCGGGGGCCCCGCTGCTACTTTTGCGGGCAGGCCAAGCACCCCCGGCTGCGCTACGTGGCCCGCGCATCCACCTGCAAGGGATGCGGTAAAAAGGGCCACTTCATGGTGGTATGCCAGGCCCGTGCGGTCGCCGCGGTCTCCGGCGGCGAATGCGGACCACCACCACAAACCTCTCCACGGTCCCTGTGCGGCCTGTGGGCGCCGCCATCTTCCGACTCCAGGGCCACGTGTGGCCCCCGGGCGCCGCCACCTTGTCCCGCGGACGCCACGTTCAATGGATGGGCGCCGCCATTTTGTACACCCCCAGCCATGTGCGACCAATGGGAGCCGCCATCTTGGATGGACTCCCAGGACCCCAGCTCGGCTGACCACACACCGCCCAAAGAGAACACTCAACTGCTGATATTAGCCTCGGTGACCCTGGATCAGTCCCGGCCTCGGACACTCTCAACTGCTACAACAACTGTACTAATCAACGGGCATGAGACGTCCTGCTTAATCAACTCTGGGAGCACGGAGAGCTTCATACACCCCGACATGGTAAGGCGCTGTTCTCTCCTCGTCCACCCTGTTAATCAAAAAATCTCCCTGGCCTCCAGTTCCCACTCAGTAGAGATAAAGGGGCTTTGTGTAGCAAACCTCACAGTCCAGGGAAGGGAGTTTAACGATTACCGGCTCTACGTCCTTCCCCACCTCTGCGCAGACACACTCCTAGGTTTAGACTTCCAGTGTAATCTCCAAAGTCTAACTTTCAAATTTGGCGGCCCTCCCTCACTGTCTGCGGCCTCGCAAAACTCAAGGTCGATCCGCCTTTCCTGTTGCGAACCTCACCCCGGATTGCAAACCCGTCGCCACCAGGAGCAGACGGTACAGTGCCCAGGATCAGATCTTTATTAGGTCAGAGGTCCAAAGGCTACTGAGGAACGAGTCATTGAAGCTAGCAACAGTCCCTGGAGAGCTCAAGTAGTGGTGGTAAAGACTGGGGTGAAGCATAGGATGGTCATCGACTACAGTCAGACCATCAACAGGTTTACGCAGCTGGACGCGTACCCTCTCCCCCGCATATCCGTCCTGGTAAACAGGATCGTACATTACAAGGTCTTCTCCGCGGTGGATCTTAAGTCCACCTACCACCAGCTCCCCATCTGCACTAGTGACCGCAAATACACTGCCTTCGAGGCAGACGGGCGGCTCTATCACTTCTTAAGGGTTCCCTTCGGTGTCACCAACGGGGTCTCAATCTTCAAGCATGAGATGGACCGAATGGTTGACCGGTACGGTTTACGGGCAACATTCCCGTATCTCGATAATGTCACCATCTGCGGCCACGACCAGCAGGACCACGACACCAACCTCCGAAAATTCCTCCAGACCGCAAAGATCCTTAACCTTACATACAACAAGGATAAATGCGTGTTTAGCACCGACCGCCTAGCCATCCTCGGCTACATAGTGCGAAATGGAGTTATAGGCCCCAACCCTGAAGGCATTCGCCCCCTTATGGAGTTCCCCCTCCCTCACTGCTCCAAGGCCCTGAAGCGCAGGCTGAAACCCTGCCTAGGGTTTTTCTTTTACTATGCCCAGTGGGTCCCCAACTATGCGGACAAGGCCCGTCCCCTGATCCAATCCACAGTTTTTCCCCTGTCGATAGAGGCCCGCCAGGCCTTCAGCCGCATCAAAGCAGACATTGCAAAGGCCACAATGCATGCCATCGATGAGCCCCACCCCTTCCAGGTCGAGAGCGACGCGTCTGACGTAGCTCTGGCGGCAACCTTCAACCAAGCGGGCAGACCCGTGGCCTTCTTCTCACGTACCCTCCATGCTTCCGACATCCGCCACTCCTCAGTGGAAAAGGAGGCCCAGGCCATAGTAGAAGCTGAGCGACATGGGAGGCATTACCTGGCCGGCAGGAGATTCACTCTCCTCACTCACCAACGGTCGGTTGCTTTCATGTTCGATAATGCACAGGGGGCAAGATAAAAAACGACAAGGCCTTGTGGTGGAGGATCGAACTCTCCACCTACAGCTACCAGATCTTGTATCGTCCCGGGATGCTAAACGAGCCTCCTGATGCCCTGTCCCATGGCACATGTGCCAACACACAAGAGGACCGCCTCCGAGCCCTCCACGAGGACCTCTGCCACCTGGGGGTCACTCGCTTTTTCCACTTTATCAAGACCCACAACCTGCCCTACTCCATCGAGGAGGTCAGAACAGTCACCAGGGACTGCCAAATCTGCGCGGAGTGCAAACCGCACTTCTACCGGCCAGAGAATGCGCACCTGATAAAGGCTTCCCGTCCCTTTGAACGCCTCAGCATGGACTTCAAAGGCCCCCTCCCCTCCACTGATCGCAACATGTACTTCCTTAACGTGATTGACGAGTACTCCCGGTTCCCATTCGCCATCCCCTTCCCCGACATGACCACAATCACTGTCATCAAGGCCCTCCATAGCATCTTCCCCGCTTACATACATATGAGCAACGAACTGCGTCAATTCCTGCTCAGCAAGGGCATCGCCTCGAGCAGGACGATGAGGTACAACCCCCGGGGTAACGGACAGGTAAAGAGGGAGAACGGAACGGTCTGGAAGACCGTCCTACAGGCCCTACGGTCCAGGAATCTCCCAGTCTCCCGCTAGCAGGAAGTCCTCCCGGATGCCCTCCACTCCATCAGGTCACTGCTGTGTACCACAACCAACCAAACACCTCACGAACGTCTCCTTGTCTTCCCGAGGAAATCCTCCTCTGGGACCTCGCTCCCGACCTGGCTGGCAGCTCCCGGACCCAACCTGCTCCGAAAACATGTGTGGGCGCACAAGTCGGACCCGTTGGTCGAGAGGGTCCATCTTCTCCATGCTAACCCCCAGTACGCCTAGGTGGCGTACCCCGATGGCCGACAAGATACGGTCCCCCTATGAGACCTGGCGCCCGCCGGAGCCCCATGCACACCCCAGCCACCAGTCCCACCCTCCCTCCCACCTGTGCACCTTACAGGAGGGTCGGTCCTTCCACCGGCCCCGTCTAGGCCCCCCCACCCACCGACGCACCCCACAGACGCTCCCTTCCCAGGTCAACCGTTTTCCCCACCAGCGCCGTCTAGGGATGTCGAAGCTGCCACAGGCATCGAGGCCACACTCACGGAGTCACAGAAGACCGAGCCTCCACCGGAGTCACCACCGAAGCTTCGATGGTCACAGAGGACGACCAGGGCCCCCGATCGACTGATTGCTTCATTTTAAAGTGTGTACTTGATTATGAATCATAAATTGTAAATAGTAAATAGAATTGTAAATAGTTACAAAACGCTGTACGGAGGTATTACGGTACCTCCATAACTATAATTTCTACCATGTTACCATGCTGTAATGTCAGGCCACCACCCTCGCTGGACTCTTTTTTAACAGGGGGTGAATGTGGCAGTCTCTGTAGAGGTATTACGGTACCTGGTAATGCTGGAACACCATTGGTAGATATTGTATGTTTCCCATTGGTCAAACTGTATGGTAGCTCCGCCCTGCTAGGCAGGGTATAAGAGCCCATGCCGCCCCAGCAGCCTTCATTCTGTACCTGAGCTGCTGGGGGAAACATCAAGCTTATTAAAGCCTTCAGTTGGACTACAACCTCGCTTTAGTGGTCATTGATCATGCATCAGGGAGAAATGGGAATTTCCGGCCCCGCCAGCTGCCAAGGATGATCCTGGAGGCGGGCGGGGCCAAACAATGCCGTCCGAAGAGAGGGGTGGCTCTTGGCTCTTAGACTTCACCTGCTAATAATGTTGCTGCATGTCTTACTTAGCAACATTTTTATTATCCTTGTACAGAATAATGACCATTCCAGCATCATCTGTGCCCTGAGGACATGGTACGAGCCCAGAAAAGAAGTATTTACAATTTCACTCATTCGGACCTGCATGCCTTCCTGGATGATGTTGGAGGGAAGGCAAACGCACTGTTAAGTGTTCCCCCAGGTCACCCAGAGTCACTATTCATGACACCTAATGGGTTCCAGCATGACTGCCAATGACTGCCAACTCTGTCACCCTCAAAAGTACAGAACAGTGTTCTAAAACATTCAATACCTTTAGCATGGAATAGCACTGCCATGGAACGTGATCAGCAACAATAATTTCGGTATATTTTCCAACTGAAGAAGTTCATTCATGAATCATTAATGCTCTTGCCCTATTTGCTCTTTGTGCTACTTTACATTGTGATCAATTCATTTAAATGGGTTAAAATCAGCCAAAAATGAAAGCAGAGTAATGTAATTGAGAGCTTTTAGAAAACGTGTTGGTTGATATACCTGTTCCTGATGTCATGGCAAAGTGTCTTACTAGATATTGGCCGGGATTCTCCGAGCCTGCGGCGGGTCGGAGAATCATCGGGGGGAGGCGCGACAATCCCGCCACGCCGCTCCGACGCTGGGCCGTCGATTCTCCGGTCACCAGAGAATCGGCGGCAATCGTGCCTACGCGGTCGCCACAGTGCCAGTCAGGGGCCGTTGAAAGCAGCCCCCACAGCGATTCTCCGCGCTCGACGGGCCGAGTGCCCGCCGAGTTCCGCCGGCAAGGTTTACATATGGTCCCACCCAGCAGGACCTCGACGTGCTAGCTGCAGGGACCGTCCTGGTTGGGGGAACGGGGGGGGATCCGAATCTGGGGGGGGCGGGGCCTCCACGGTGGCCAGGCCCGTGATCGGGGGCTGCCGATCGGCGGGAGCGCTCATTCCGGGGGGAGCCTATGTTCCTCCGCGCCGGGCCCCTGTAGGGCTTTGCCACGTTGCACGGGGGCCGTCAAGGAGACGGCAACCATGCGCATGCACCGGCATGGAGACAGCCGTCGCGCACACGCGTGGACCCGTGCCGGCCTTGCAGGGCCGGTTTTCAGCGCCGGAGCAGCGCACAGCACTCCGGTGCCATTCTAGCCCCCGAAAAAGAGGAGAATTACAGTGCCTGGAGGCCCGTTAACGCTGGCGTCACTTGCGCCGGTTATCGATATCGCAGAAACCCGGCCCCTATTCTTGAGTTGATTTGCCAAATATTTATATGAATATTGTCTGTTCCATTTATTTTATTTGTTGGATATATAGTATGATCTTTTGAAAAAAATAACAGGACAGAAGAGAGGCTTTGGTTTGTCTAAGTTTTAACGAAGGCACAAGATCCCAGATCGTGCTGACAGTGCTAACATCTGCTGCATTACATAATGCAGAATGACATTCCTCATCAGTGACTTTTTCGGAAACATTGAAACTTGTGCTCAAGCATTTCCTTAAGGATTTCCTTTGAGGACTTCAACAGCTCCTGATACAGCATGTGCAAATTAAAATCGGAAAAGTCTGTCTCTCAAGGACTTCAGCGTTTATGACATCTGGAAATAGCTGTCTCTGTAAACTGCTGCACAACCTTCCTGGAAGCGACTGAGGATGTGGCATCACTTCCTGCAGATTCTGTCTGTCCCTAGGAATTTATTTTCTGTGTTTTAAATAAGGATTGAATTAAACATTTGGAAATGAATTGGCAGTTGTCAGAAGATGGTTATAATTAGTTTACTGAAACGTATCATTGACTTCAATTCTTTTTTTTAAATTTGCATTCCTTAGTAATATATATGAACAATTTGTGTGTATTTGTGTGTGCTCCTGATAGCAACTGCAATATTACACAAGGGAAGATGAGAAACCATTAAACCATCATGAAAAAATAACTCAATATCAAAACGTTCAGAAAATTCCTAAAGATTGCCATGGAAACATGAGAAACCATGCTGAGGTTTGACAATGCATGCACTTTCTCTGCTTAGGCATCATTTGTATAATGATAACCACATAGGGGTACATTTTCCAGTTCAAATGAAATGAAATGAAATAAAAATTGCTTATTGTCACAAGTAGACTTCAAATGAAGTTACCGTGAAAAGCCCCTAGTCGCCACATTCCAGCGCCTGTTCAGGGAGACTGGTACGGGAATTGAATGGTGCCTTGGTCTGCTTTCAAAACCAGCGATTAAGCCCTGTGCTAAACCAGCCCCTGTATGCTCAGGCTGAAAACTTTCTACTCACATTAGGAATGGTGAATTTTATCAAATCATTTGGGGTCAGCCTAATTACATATTCATGTATAATTTTATATATATACATACATATTCATTATGAGTCCTTCGGGTGAATTAGATTTGCCACTGGGAACTCACTAAATAGGGAGAGGGGGTTTTTTAAAGGCAATAAAGCTGACAGTACAAGTATCAGGGCAGCAGTAAAAGGGCGGCACCGTAGCACAGTGGTTAGCACAGTTGCTTCACAGCTCCAGGGTCCCAAGTTCGATTCCCGGCTTGGGTCACTGTCTGTGCGGAGTCTGCACGTGTCTTCGTGGGTTACCTCCGGGTGCTCCGGTTTCCTCCCACAGTCCAAAGATGTACAGGTTAGGTGGATTGGCCATACTAAATTGCCCTTAATGTCCAAACAGGTTGGGTGGGGTTACTGGTTTACGGGGATAGGGTGGAGGTGTCGACTTGGGTAGGGTGCTCTTTCCAAAGGGCCGGTGCAGACTTGCCTCACTCCCCATAGAGGAAAAAAACAGCGGTTTCTCACTCCAACTATCTCGCCTGCTGGAAACCACTTATATGGTGAATAGCTGGCTTTGAAAGCAGACCAAGGCAGGCCAGCAGCACGGTTCAATTCCCGTACCAGCCTCCCCGAACAGGTGCCGGAATGTGGCGACTAGGGGCTTGTCACAGTAACTTCATTTGAAGCCTACTTGTGACAATAAGCGATTTTCATTTCATTTCATTTCATTTCATAAAGTTAAAGACACGTATTGCTAGCTTGCCGATAGTTTAATTGGGAAGGGCCAAATGCGAATGGCCTCCTTCTGCACTTTAGATTCTATGATTCTACGATTCTATAGCTCAAAGGACCAAAGGGTACCCTTCCCATAGGACAACTAGTCAAACTGGAAGTCAACCAAAGAATTAAAGGACTAATTGCATTCTGAGTCCTTGCACAGGACGAGGAAACTGGTGAAGATAAAGCCAAACCATCCAGCACTTCCTAGATTTGCTCATGGAATGTGAAATTATATAACTGAACTCTTGGCTATCTGTTTATTCACAGACTTCAACACCTTTCCATTGAGCATCTAAACACCCAATCCTGGCGCGGATTTATTTGATGCACCCGGGAGCGGGAAGCAAACTTAAATGAGCGAGAAGCCAAAAAGCAGATTTCCGACAGTGAGATGAGCTTTTCCAATTAGGTTCAGGGAAGTTTGAAGGCATGTTGAGCTTCCCGATGGCAAACGTCAGGAAATTCATTTGCATGCATCTGCAGGCCATGCATACTCATTAAAAGGCCAGCACAAGTAATGGGGGGCCTGAAGGCCATGCAGTCGGGTAAAGCCCCGGGCCGGACGGCTACCCAGTGGAGTTCTACAAAAAGTTTGCGGGGATAGCGGGGCCGGTGCTGGTTAGGGTGTTTAACGAGGCGAGACACAAAGGGGTTTTACCCCCGACGATGTCGCAAGCCACCATCTCGCTGATATTGAAACAGGATAAAGATCCGGAAGCCTGTGGGTCCTTTAGGCCAATCTCCCTGATTAATGTTGACGCTAAACTGCTGGCCAAGATCCTGGTGTCCAGAATCGAAGGCTGTGTACCGGACGTGATTGTGGAGGACCAAACGGGGTTTGTAAAGGGCAGGCAGCTGGTAGCCAACATAAGAAGGCTGCTTAATGTGATTATGATGCCCCTGGAGGGCAGAGAGGTGGAGGTAGTGGTGGAAATGGATGCCGAAAACGCTTTTGACCGAGTTGAGTGGGACTATCTATGGGAGGTGCTGGGACGGTTTGGGTTTGGGGAAGGCTTTGTGGACTGGGTTAGACTGCTATATCAGGCGCCGGAGGCTAACACAAGGACGAACAGGATGACATCTGCATATTCGACAAGACAGGGATGCCCCTCTCTCCAATGCTGTTTGCATTGGCCATAGAACCGCTGGCAATTGCTCTGAGGGCGGCAAGGGGATGGAAGGGAATGGTCGGGGGGGGGGGGGGGGGGGGGGTAGAACACAAGGTCTCGCTCTACGCGGACAACCTGCTCTTATACGTGTTGGATCCAGTGGCAGGGATGGACGGGATTATGGAAATCTTAAGGGAATTTGGCCGGTTTTCGCGGTATAAATTGAACATGGTAAAGAGCGAGTTGTCTGTAGTGCAGGCGAGGGGTCAGGGGAATAGGCTGGGGAGCTGCCGTTTAGGCTGGTTGGGGACAGTTTCAGGTACTTAGGGATACAAGTGGTGTCGGACTGGGGCAGGCTGCACAAGTTGAACTTGTCCAGACTGGTGAAGCAAATGAGGAGCGAGTTTCGGAGATGGGATGCGCTCCCGCTGTCACTAGCGGGGAGAGAGTGCAGACGGTGAAGATGACGATCCTCCCGAGATTCCGGTTTATTTTTCAGTGGCTCCCTATTTTCATTCCGCGGTCCTTCTTTAAAAGGATCAATAAAATCATCCTGGGATTTGTTTGGGCGGGGAAGTCCCCGCGGGTAAAGAAGGGGATGCTTGAAAGGAACCGTAGTGAGGGGGGACTGGCGTTGCCGAACCTCAGCAACTACTACTGGGCGGCTAACACAGCCATGATAAGGAAATGGATGATGGGTACGGGGTCGGTTTGGGACAAAGAAATACTGTTGTGGATGCGGGTGTCAATCATCTCGGTCTCTGGGCATTGCTGCAGGAGTTCCTCAGAGTAATTTATTAATTCCATACCATCTTCAGCTGCTTCATCAATTAACTTCCTTCCAGAAACTGGGATGTTGGCTAATGATTGTGCAATGTTCAACACCATTCTCAACTCCTCAGAGACTGAAGCAGTCTGTGCTCATATGCAGTAAGACCTGGACAATATTCAGATTTGGGCTGATAAGTGACAAATAACATCTGTGCTACACAGGTGCCAGTGTTATGGGCCAGGGTTTAAAAACTCCAAAGTATATTATGGAGTTCACCTGACCTATAACTTTTTGTTGAATTTGGCTAGGACAAGCACAATTAATTCCGTCGATCTCCTTAACTCCTCTTCAGTAATCAGTCTGATTCTCTTTTCAACAGTGTTTTGAATGCAAGTTCCCTGTTGCACCGTTCTTGATGAATAAATCAACTCACAATCAGTTGTTTACAGACACGGGGAAGAATTTTATTTATGCTAGGAAATTTATTGCACCCAAACATTGCAAATGTTATTGAATTCTGTCATACAGTGAACTATTCTATCTCCAGTGATGAAACATTGATATTCTGCTTCTAAGTCTGCCTACTTCTCTGTAGTGCAGTACTTTATTGGTATGAGTTAAAGCAAACTTACATTGGAGTCCTTCCTTCTTTTAAGAAGTGATACTATAATTTTAAGTGAAAAATAACACATTCACATTGGCAAACAGGATCTTTCTATTTTCAAATTTTGTCATGTTCAAAGTTGAAGAGCTAGATGAATAATGCTAGTTTATGACATTAAAAACAAATCATAGAATCCCTAGAGTGCAGAAGGAGGCAATGCGGCCCACCGAGTCTGCACCGACCTCGGCCCACTACCTGACCCCAACAGCACCTAACCTTTGGGGTGTGATTTACCAGACAAATTTCAAAGTGCAATTCCTGGCACGTTTGGCGGGTGCGTCACAACGGCTGCATGCTGAGATGGAAATCGCTATTCAATGGTACTTAGCTCTTTTTTGGGGCCTTGGGCAGTTTCTCCCAGGCCGAGGACACACTTTGAAATGTTGCCGGTACTGTGGAGCTGAACCCGCCGGCGAGATCGGCTCCTTACAAATCCGGGTGCCATTTTGAAGGGCTGCCCCGATCTCAAAACCCCAGCCTTTCAGCACTCCGCTTTTGCCACCTCAATCTTTTTGCAGACCCATCATACTCCCTTCAGCTCCCTTTTCATGGGAATGGCCCCCCAAGGCTCCGCCCCTTGGTAGTGCCAATTAGTTCCCAGGTGGTACTATCAGAATGCCTGGGTTCCAGAGGCAGTGCCAGGATACTGCCCTGTCCTCGACCACCTGGGGAGTTGTAATGGCCTCCAAAACCTCCTGTAATGCTGTCATGCCTGGTTCATGCTTGGGGAAACCAATACTAATCGGCGCCCGGTTAAGGCCTCGCGGGTAAGGCCGTTGACTCCCGGGCAACGGGTGAATGTGGCCATTTAACTGAGCCTAATGGTATCATTATCCTCCATCACACCCAGTGAGGGTGTGATCCAGATCATGCCGGGCGTAGAAAGTTGGATGACTCGCGATGTGCCCGGCATGAAGCCCAGTTTGGGGCTCTCCCGGGATTCACCCGTCGCGTCCAGTTCCACGTTGGGCACAACACAGTGTCTGAATCACACCTTGGACACTAAGGGGCAATTTAGCATGGCCAATCCATCAAACCTGCACATCTTTGGACTGTGGGAAGAATCTGGAACACCCGGAGGAAAGCCACGCACACACAGGGAGAACGAGCAAACGACACGCAGGCATTCACCCAAGGTCAGAATCAAACCCGGGTCCCTGGTGCTGTGAAGCAGCAGTGCTGACCACTGTGCTACCGTGCTGTGAATTATAATAAATATTTGTTTATAAAGTGGTAAGTTTATAGCACCTATAAATTCAATGCTGAGACATCAGGTCAAATTCATTGCAACAGATAACTGTGAAGAGATTAATGATGACAGCAATTTTCATGCTGTCATTAAAATCTAGCACTCTTATGCTGCAGCCAAGGACTAATCCATGATATTACCACAAAAATAACATATGGATTTCAATTATTTTCCTTCTAATTGGTTTCAATTAGACAATTTCCATCTGTATACAATCTGTTAACAATACAGCGCTGTAAATTATCTGATAATTTTTGACAACAGGCATTATTTATAACAATCAGAACTCCTCGCTCCAACAGTTCTTTTGAAATCTTTGAAGCACTGCGGTTTATATTTGTATTTACTGATGGCTTCAAGTATTATGTTGGTTTTGGGCATAACCCTAACCCTACATAGTCCAGCGGGTCATATAGTGATTAGAATTGTAATGTTCTCTGCACGCACGGGTGGCAAGGTCTTTGTAGCTGAAGTGCTCAGAGGACATACGGCTTTGTAAATGAACAAAACTGTTTATAATTAATTTAATCACTAAAGGCTTTCTATGATGTAAGATTGCAGTTGGATATTACGGCTAAATACAAATAACTATGGTTAACTCTTATTAATCACTGTCAACTCAGGAGCTGCTCGATATGCAACTTTGCTCTGTGCTTGTTGTTCAGATTCCTTGGGCGTCATTCTCTGACCCCCCAGTGGGTCGGAGAATGGCCGTTGGCCGCCGTGAATCCCGCCCGGTACCGGATATTCGGCGGGGGTGGGAATCGGGCTGCGCCGGTTGGCGGGCCTCCCCGTTGGATTCTCCGGCCCAGATGGGCCGAAGTCCCGCCGATAAATTTCCTGTCCCGCCGGCGTAAATTAGAGTACCTATTTACCGGCAGGACAAGGTGGCGTGGGCGGGCTCCGGGGTCCTGGGGGGGGGCGCGGGGCGATCTGACCCCGGGGGGTGCCCCCACGGTGGCCTGGACCGCGATCGGGGCCCACCGATCCGCGGGCGGGCCTGTGCCGTGGGGGCACTCTTTCCCTTCCACCTCCACAACGGTCTCCACCATGGCGGAGGCGGAAGAGACTCTCCCCACTGCGCATGCGCGGGAAACTGTCAGCGGCCGCTGACGCTCCCGCGCATGCGCCGCCCCGACATGTCATTTCCGCGCCAGCTGGTGGGGCAACAAAGGCCGTTTCCGCCAGCTGGCAGGGCGGAAATCCCTCCTGCGTCGGCCTAGCCCCTCAATGTTGGGGCTCGGCCCCCAAAGATGCGGAGCATTCCGCACCTTTGGGGCGGTGCGATGCCCGTCTGATTGGCGCCGTTTTGGGCGCCAGTCGGCGGACATCGCGCCGTTTGGGGAGAATTTTGCCCCTTGTCTCTGTGCTGTCCAGGAGATTACCTCGTATCTCCATGAGGCCTGTCTTCTAGTAACCTACTCTTGTCACTACGCCACCTGTGGTCGGATGCTGGAATCTCAGTCTATGCATACGGCACCGATCCTAACTTACAGTTTGGTTATTAAATCATACACAAATGATATTCTACACATCATTACAAGAATTGTTTGAGTGTTGAAGACAGACAGACTTTTTCACACTGCTAGCTGACCTCCCATGGCAATGTTCATCGAGAAAAAATAAAAATTTCCAAGGATGCTTAATTCAAGAATATTATTTTGTATCACTCTTATTTTGCTTCATACATTTTAATATGTTCACTTAATCAAATGTTTAGTTATAATTTTGTTCATACTGATTTTTATGTACTTTTAACTTTTTTTTATTTTAGAGTACCCAATTCATTTTTTCCAATTAAGGGGCAATTTAGCATGGCCAATCCACCTACCCTGCACATCTTTGGGTTGTGGGGGCGAAACCCACGCAAACACGGGGAGAATGTGCAAACTCCACACAGACAGTGACCCAGAGCCGGGATCGAACCTTTTACCTTTAACTTAACATATTATTTCTCAGTATTTGCAGTGCATTAATTGTTAAATTCCTTTCAGGAAAACACTTGTCGTTCCTGAACTGTTTGATGTGTACATTATCATATTGCTGATTATTTATGGGTCACACCATTAGTATCACACTTGCTTCCAGACACACTTGTTTAGTGTCAACCTATTATCACACTGCATAGTTCACCATTTCATCCTTCTGTAGACTCATCGGTAAATTGAAACTCATCTAAAGCCTCTCACCTGCATTTTCCCTGTGGCCCTGCAAATATTTTCCTTTTAAGATTATAGTTTCAGATTCCCTCTGGAATGCATTGATTGAACCTGCCTCCACCACGCTTTGAGGCAGTGAATTCCAAATCTCAACCACTTGCCGTGCTAAAGGTTTTTCCACTTGTCTCCTTTGCTTCTTTTGCTAATTACCTTAAATCTCGTTCTCGGTCCATCGATCAATGGGAACAGTTTCTCCCTATCTATCCAGACTTCTCATGATTTTGAATACCTCTATGAAATCTCCTTTCAACTTTCTTTTATATTCCACTTTCTCCATTCATACTTTTAAATGCTTAGCCACTGCACTTCTGTTAGATAGATTATGTTACTTTCACTTTCCATAATGCACCTCTTTGCCACCAGAGAGAGAAGCTCACACATATCTCCTGTAGTGGTGCTTATGGGGATTTAACTGCTTTGTCACAGCAGGAATAGAAGGACTACTGGAGAAGCAGTGATCAAGGTCACCAAGCAGACACGGAGAGCCAGAATAAGTCAGAGGGAGAACAGTGGAGAAAGAAGGAGACCAAAACCGAGTGAGCAGGACCAAAGCCAACAGTGTTTCAGGGATAAATGTTGTGGCTATAAATGAGACAGGCTTCAAGGTTGATTATTGGGGCAAGTGGTAAGAAACACAGGGAGCCTGAGTGAAGAGCAAACAACAATCAAAAGAATAAATACACGAGAGGTACAGAATGGTTGGTGGAAATAGAAAGGTGGAAACAATGATGTGTACATAAAGCTGAGATAAAGCTTACAAAGGGTCCAGGGCAGAAGCTGGGTCCAGAGAAGAGTTGGATCAAGGAATGGGGCTGCATCCCAGACGGAGTTGGATCAGGGAATGGAGCAGGATCACGAGCAGAGTTGGATCAGTGAGTGGAGTTAGAACCCGAGGTAGAGTTAGATCAGAGAGTGGAGCTGGATTCCAGACAGAGTTGGATCAGGGAGTGGAGCAGGATCCTGGCACAATTGGATCAGGAACAGAGCCATATCCCAGGGGTTAGAACTGGATCAGGGAGTGGACATGGAGCCCAAAGTAGAGTTGGATCAGGGAGCGAAGCTGGATCCCAGAGTAGAATTGGATCAGGGAGAAGAGCTTGATCACAGAATAGAATTGGATCAGGAAACGGTGCTGGAACCCAGAGTAGAATTGGATCAGGGAATGGAGCAGGATACTGGGAATAGTTGGATCAGGAAGCGGATCTGGAACCTGGAGTAGTTGGATCAGGAAGAGGAGCTGGACCCTGGAGTAGAGTTTGATCAGGGAGTGGAACTGGAATCTGGAGTAGTTGGATCAGGGAATGGAGCTGGAACCCAGAGTAGTTGGATCATGGAGTGGTGCTGGAACTCAGAGTAGTTGGATCTGGAAGCGGAGCTGGAATCCAGAGTAGTTGGATCAGGAAGCGCAGCAGGAACCCAGAGTAGTTTGATCAGGGAGCGGAGCTGGAACCCAGAGTACTTGGATTAGGAAGCAGAGCTGGAACCCAGAGTAGTGGATCAGGAAGTGGAGCTGGAACCCAGACTAGTTGGATCATGGAGTGGAACTGGAACCCAGACTAGTTGGATCAGGGAGTGGAGCTGGAACCCAGAGTCGTTGGATCAGGAAGAGGAGCTGGAACCCCGAGTAGTTGGATCATGGAGCGGAGCTGGAACCCAGAGTAGTGGGTCAGGATGTGGAGCTGGAACCCAGAGTAGCTGGATCAGGGAGCGGACCAGGAACCCGGAGAAGTTGGATCAGGGAGCGGAGCTGGAACCCAGAGTAGTTGGATCAGGAAGCGGAGCTGGAACCTGGAGTTGAGTTTGATCAGGGAGTGGAACTGGAACCTGGAGTAGTTGGATCAGGAAGTGGAGCTGGAACCTGGAGTAGAGTTTGATCAGGGAGTGGAACTGAAACCTGGAGTAGTTGGATCAGGAAGTGGAGCTGGAACCTGGAGTAAAGTTTGATTAGGGAGTGGAACTGGAACCTGGAGTAGTTGGATCAGGGAGCGGAGCTGGAACCCAGAGTAGTTGGATCATGGAGCGGAGCTGGAACCCAGAGTAGTTGGATCAGGAAGCGGAGCTGGAACCCAGAGTATTTGGATCATGGAGCGGAGCTGGAACCCAGAGTAGTTGGATCAGGAAGCGGTGCTGGAACCCAGAGTATTTGGATCAGGAAGCGGAGCTGGAACCCAGAGTAGTTGGATCATGGAGCGGAGCTGGAACCCAGAGTAGTTGGATCAGGAAGCGGAGCTGGAACCCAGAGTAGTTGGACCATGGAGTGGAGCTGGAACCCAGACTAGTTGGATCAGGGAGCGGAGCTGGAACCGAGAGTATTTTGATCAGGGAGCGGAGCTGGAACCCAGACTAGTTGGATCAGGGAGCGGAGCTGGAACCAAGAGTATTTTGATCAGGGAACGGAGCTGGAACCCCGAGTAGTTGGATCAGGGAGCGGAGCTGGAACCCAGAGTAGTTGGATCATGGAGCGGAGCTAGAACCCAGAGTAGTTGGATCTGGAACCGGAGCTGGAATCCAGAGTAGTTGGATTAGGAAGCGGATCTGGAACCCAGAGTAGTTGGATCAGGGAATGGAGCTGGAACCCAGAGTAGTTGGATCAGGAAGCGGATCTGGAACCCAGAGTAGTTGGATCAGGGAATGGAGCTGGAACCCAGAGTAGTTTGATCAGGGAATGGAGCTGGAACCCAGAGTAGTTGGATCATGGAGCGGAGCTCGATCCTGGGCAGGGTTACTACAAAATTGACAAAGGAGAGTCAAGAGACAATTAAATAACTCGCTAATAATTATTAGGAAGGCTAATGGAATGTTTGCCTTACACAAAAGGATTTGAGTTCCGGAGTAGCAAGGTCTTACTTCAATTTGTAGGAGCTTGGTTAGACCGCACCTGGAGTACTGAGTAAGCAGGTTCGGCCCCCTTACCTCAGAAAGAATATTATTGCCATAGAGGGAATGCAACGAAGGTTCACCAGACTTGTTCTGGAGATGGTGGGACTGTCTTAGAGTTCTCTAGAGTTTCGAAGAATGAGGGTCACATTGAAACCTGGTGGAGCAGGCTCAACGGGCTGAATAGACTGCTTCTGTTCCTACGTTTCCATGTAAGTAATGATGTTGAGAAGGAATTGGGTGCACTCATACAAAGACACCAGAATGTTAGTTTTGAAGAACAGCATGCAATTAGGACAAATAGCATGCAGGCTCTTACTGCAAGGGGATTGTAGTTCAAGACTAAGGAAGTCTTACTATAATTGTACAGGGGATTAGTGAGCCCACACCTGGGCCAGGAGATTAGGATCATGGTGTTTCCTTTCCCACCGGGGCTGTATTCATGGACGTCCACGACAGCAAAACAGGCACCGAACCTGGTCCGATTCAGCGACTGTGGATGGGCTAGCTCCAGTGCCACATGGAACACAATCGATTCCAATAAAAAACTGGAAAGAATACAAATTTTAAAAAGGAATCCCCCACCACCTCCCCCACCCCCCGCCCCCGCCCCCCATGGAAATGGAAATGGAAAACCCCCTTTCCTCCAATGACCATGGGCACCACCCCCGCCCCCCCAACCCTGAACCTCCTCAATGGTAATTGCCCCCATCCCCAGCACTGCCCCATCGCATAGCCTGAGCTCTGCCAGGGTATTGTCCGGACATGACCCTCTCTTCCCGGGGGCTGTACTTACGTGCGTGCCCACAGCGGGGACTGTACACCAGGTCCCTTTTTGTCAGGCCCTGTTGTAAACTTGTCAATGTACACCACTCCGGCGGGCCTGTGGCGAACCCTGATTTGGGGGTAGTATAGCAAGGAAGCCCATTAATGATATTTAAATATATGGTAACCACCAGTCCTGCCCGCTGAAAAAAGGTGTGGAAATCCTCCAAAGTTCAAATTGACCCCAACAAGAATCAGTCTCCTATCGAATAAGCAAGTTGGTTGATGAGAATGCAGTTTCCTAAATTGATATGAACACTAGGCAACAATAAATGTGCTTTCATTTAAAAAAAAATTCCTACAGTGCAGAAGGAGGCCATTCAGTCCATCGAGTCTGCACTGACTCTTCGAAAGCCCACCCTATCTAGGCCCAATCCCCAACCCTATTACTGCAACCCGACCCTTTGGGGAAATTTGCCATGGCCAATCCACCTAACCTGTACATCTTTGGACTGTGGGAGGAAACCGGAGCACCCGGAGGAAACCCACGCAGACACGAGGAGAACGTGCAAACTCCACCTAGTCACCCGAGGTCAGAAATGAAACTGGGTCCCAGGTGCTGTGAGGCAGCTGTACTAACCACTGTGCCACCCTGCCGCCCATTCATGGGCTCCTGAGGGAAAAATGTTTCGTTCCAGTGTGTTTCTCTTCTGCATTAAGCTGACTTATTTACTAATGGGAACACATTCCACAAAGTAGTTAATTCCCCAGCTCATCGTAATGGCCATTAATGATGTTAACAATGAGGGTTTAATAGCATCAAAATACATTATTGTGATTATATAACATGCCTTGCCTCTGACCGCCTGGCCTCTGTTATCTATCGTGACTAAATGAGGAAATAAACAGCGTGTTGTCTGCAGCTCTCCCAAAAAAACAGGTGTTGTCTTATGGAACTCTTTCCCGTATATCTAGTCTAAATGTAAAGATAAACATTTATTGAAGCGACATTGCTGGGTCTGAGTTAGGGTAAGAGAAACCTGCCGCATTCCCATCTGTGGATGAAGGGAATCATTTGGTCCAACAACAATGAAGGAATGGCAGTTTGTGTCATTGTAAGGAGAGGGCGTGATGTGGAGAGGAACTTAGAGATGATGGGCGCAATTCTCTGGAAAGATTTCTAAGCGTGGTAGCAAGCAGGAACTGCCGCGAGCTTCGCGGCCCAGCGATGCCGGCAACGCTATTCAACATTAATTGGTCCACTTAACGAAGACCCATGGGCTTCTCACCACAAATGAAGGCTCGCCAACTGATTCATCGGCAGAGTGCTTGCCAACCCCCTTCTGAAAAGGTCGAGCAACACTTAAGCTGCACTTGCTCAGCCAACCCCAGTCAGCTCGCAACAATGGCGCCCAGGAGACCAGCCTCAAGATTCGGGGATGGAGAGCTGGGGAAGCTCTTAGACACAGTGGAGGCCAGGAGAGATGTCCTGTTCTCCTGAGGGTGAGCCAAAGGTCTCCAGTGCTGCCTGGGATGAGGGGGCAGTGGCAGTAAGCTCTGGGAGTGTGATCAGGGGGACTGGCCTCCAGTGCCAGAAAAAGGTCAACGACCTACACCAGGCAGCATGAGTGAGTTGGCACCAACGCCTCCCCCCCCCCCCCCCCCATTCCGTCCCCACATGAGCAACCGCCCCTCTCCCCAAATCTCCATGCGACCCCCAATCCTCCCTTCACCTCCCCACTCCCTTCAACCAGCAGCCCCCAACCTCTTCCACAATCATGAATCACGTGTGTGGCTAAGAATGCCTTCTCTCTATCTCCGCAGCAGAAGTTGTTCCACAATCTTCAAATGAGGGCTCAGACTGGCAAAAGGGTGCCGTATCTAAGAACCCTCACCTTCTTCAAGGACTGGGCCCTGGAGGTGACTGGGGGGCCGATGACAGGGCAGTCACCCACACAGAGGTTGGCGGAGGCCGCAGAGGTGAGGATCCAGTGGGCCACATCCGGAGGACCTGTCGAACGTGAGTTGTTATTGCCAGACTGACTGACCCATCCTTCCCACTGACCACGGGCTGGATTCTCTGTTTAGGAGACTAAGTCCCACACTGGCACGAAAACGGTGGTATTTTACGCCAGGAAAACTGGCGCAAAGTGACCATGATTCCCTGCTCCGGGTGGGGAGGGGGGCGGCTAGCAGGGAGGCAGCGTAGAGCTCCCAGCGTTAGCTGCTGATACGTCCTGGAGCATTGCCGGGTCTGTGGCCGCGCATTGCATGGTGGCGGTTTGCAGCGGCCGTGCCGTGCTTCATGGCGGACGCATCCCGCGGACACAGACTGCAAAAATAGTCCCCCCCTTCGGCCGCTTGTGCCCCCCAAACTATCCCCCCCGCAGTGCCCCCAGCTCCGATTGAAGCCCACCCTACTCGCGGATCGGCCCTCCCCCGACTGTGGTGGCGCTGGACTCAGTCCGAAGCCACCAGGCTGAGTTCACGATGATTAGCCCACAAGTCGGGAACTCGGCCGGTCAGGGACGGAGCAGCATGGTGCGGGCCTCAGGCTGTTGTGTTATGCTGCTTCGGATAACACAGGCTGCTACTTGATGCAGTCTTAACTAAAGGATGCTCCAGACTCTGAAATGAGTTCAACGTGTTTATTGAACTATGAACACCGTTCTCAAATGAGTTTGACTCTCTGCTAATCTAACTGTAGTAACTCAGTCTAACTGTACCAGCTTGCTCTAAGCCACATGCTGGGGTGTGATGCTGATCAACCCTGTCTAACTCTCTAGATGTCTGTCTGTGGAAAGAGGCAGGGTGTGAGTGCCTCATCCCTTTTATAGTGTTTATGACATGCCCCTTTGTGGTGATGCCACCTCTGAGTGTCCTGACTGCCCATTGGTTGTGTCCTATTCTGAGTGTTCATTGGTTGCATGTTTGCATATCATGACACAAGCAATGAGGAGTACGCTGCTTTTCAGGGGGCGGAGTATCGTGAAATCGGAGCCGCCACCGATTTGGGTGTCATCAGAGATTCTCCGCCCCGTCGCCGAACACGATTTTGGCGTCGGAGATTGGAGAATCCAGCTCCACGTGTCCATTCTCCCACAGGTCCTCCAGCCGACAACGCAGCCCATCCTGGGTGGCACCCTCTCCGGCCTCCTGGGAGACCACCTTGGAGGGGAGCTCTGAGGAAGACACGATTAAGGCATCACAGCTGTGATCCTTACCCTCTACCAGCATAGATTCACGCACCTCAGTGGGGAATGTTAGTGGACAGGCTTCTGGGGCACAATCTGGTGAGCACCACACAGCTGCTGCTGTGCATCAGATGGAGGCAAGAAGCCCCAGGTGAGACAGCAGTCGGAGGGCCCAGCTGGGTCCCAGCCTAATGCTGAGCCTGTGGAAGAGGTCACCCTGGAGCTGATGGAGACGTTAGGGTGCCGTCAGGACATTCAGAGGGATATCAGCGATACTCCAGCAGATCCATAGTCGATTGAAGGAGTCCCAGAGGCTAGGAGGGCAGGAGATGTCGCCGACAATGCGTGGCACCGAGGCCAACACTGCTAGGGTGACCACCGCAGTGGAAAACTTGGTGCACAACGTTGGCACCGCGAGTGAAGGTGTCTAAGGCGTCGCGCAGTCGGTGACGGACAAGACTGAGGGTCTCGGCAGAATGTCCGACTCACTGGGGGGTGTGACTGAGGAGCATCGCTGAGGGCGTCGACACCACGGGAAGCATTGGGGAGCCACAAGGGCTGACAGAGCCAGATGATGCAGAGACTGCCGGGGCTCAAACTGCCCCTCCATCCTAAGATGTATCCCAGGGACCAATGTGCACTGACCGGGAGGAAGGAGCACTGGGTGCCAACCCAGATCCGTTCCATTGAGTGACGATGGTAGCCACCAGCTCTCCTGGGTTCCACCCATCTCATGAGGCCGCATCTCACAGTTAGCACCCAGTACAGGGCCGCATGGCTGTGCATTTGTCACTGACTGGCCCCAGAACCCCTAGAGGACATCAGCCAGGGGCATTGAAAACAAAGAACAAAGAACAAAGAAATGTACAGCACAGGAACAGGCCCTTCGGCCCTCCAAGCCCGTGCCAACCATACTGCCCGACTAAACTACAATCTTCTACACTTCCTGGGTCCGTATCCTTCTATTCCCATCCTATTCATATATTTGTCAAGATGCCCCTTAAATGTCCCTATCGTCCCTGCTTCCATTACCTCCTCCGGTAGCGAGTTCCAGGCACCCACTACCCTCTGCGTAAAAAACTTGCCTCGTACATCTACTCTAAACCTTGCCCCTCTCACCTTAAACCTATGCCCCCTAGTAATTGACCCCTCTACCCTGGGGAAAAGCCTCTGACTATCCACTCTGTCTATGCCCCTCATAATTTTGTATACCTCTATCAGGTCGCCCCTCAACCTCCTTCGTTCCAGTGAGAACAAACCGAGTTTATTCAATCGCTCCTCATAGCTTATGCCCTCCATACCAGGCAACATTCTGGTAAATCTCTTCTGCACCCTCTCTAAAGCCTTCACATCCTTCTGGTAGTGTGGCGACCAGAATTGAACACTATACTCCAAGTGTGGCCTAACTAAGGTTCTATACAGCTGCAACATGACTTGCCAATTCTTATACTCAATGCCCCGGCCAATGAAGGCAAGCATGCCGTATGCCTTCTTGACTACCTTCTCCACCTGTGTTGCCCCTTTCAATGACCTGTGGACCAGTACTCCTAGATCTCTTTGACTTTCAATACTCTTGAGGGTTCTACCATTCACTGTATATTCCCTAACTGCATTAGACCTTCCAAAATGCATTACCTCACATTTGTCCGGATTAAACTCCATCTGCCATCTCTCCGCCCAAGTCTCCAGACAATCTAAATCCTGCTGTATCCTCAGACAGTCCTCATCGCTATCCGCAATTCCACCAACCTTTGTGTCGTCTGCAAACTTACTAATCAGACCAGTTACATTTTCCTCCAAATCATTTATATATACTACAAACAGCAAAGGTCCCAACACTGATCCCTGTGGAACACCACTGGTCACAGCCCTCCAATTAGAAAAGCATCCCTCCATTGCTACCCTCTGCCTTCTATGGCCTAGCCAGTTCTGTATCCACCTTGCCAGTTCACCCCTGATCCCGTGTGACTTCACCTTTTGTACTAGTCTACCATGAGGGACCTTGTCAAAGGCCTTACTGAAGTCCATATAGACAACATCTACTGCCCTACCTGCATCAATCATCTTAGTGACCTCCTCGAAAAACTCTATCAAGTTAGTGAGACACGACCTCCCCTTCACAAAACCGTGCTGCCTCTCACTAATACATCCATTTGCTTCCAAATGGGAGTAGATCCTGTCTCGAAGAATTCTCTCCAGTAATTTCCCTACCACTGAAGTAAGGCTCACCGGCCTGTAGTTCCCGGGATTATCCTTGCTACCCTTCTTAAACAGAGGAACAACATTGGCTATTCTCCAGTCCTCCGGGACATCCCCTGAAGACAGCGAGGATCCAAAGATTTCTGTCAAGGCCACAGCAATTTCCTCTCCAGCCTCCTTCAGTATTCTGGGGTAGATCCCATCAGGCCCTGGGGACTTATCTACCTTAATATTTTTTAAGACACCCAACACCTCGTCTTTTTGGATCACAATGTGACCCAGGCTATCTACACCCCCTTCTCCAGACTCAACATCTACCAATTCCTTCTCTTTGGTGAATACTGATGGAAAGTATTCATTTAGTACCTCGCCCATTTCCTCTGGCTCCGCACATAGATTCCCTTGCCTATCCTTCAGTGGGCCAACCCTTTCCCTGGCTACCCTCTTGCTTTTTATGTACGTGTAAAAAGCCTTGGGATTTTCCTTAACCCTATTTGCCAATGACTTTTCATGACCCCTTCTAGCCCTCCTGACTCCTTGCTTAAGTTCCTTCCTACTTTCCTTATATGCCACACAGGCTTCGTCTGTTCCCAGCCTTTTAGCCCTGACAAATGCCTCCTTTTTCTTTTTGACGAGGCCTACAATATCACTCGTCATCCAAGGTTCCCGAAAATTGCCGTATTTATCTTTCTTCCTCACAGGAACATGCCTGTCCTGTATTCCTTTCAACTGACACTTGAAAGCCTCCCACATGTCAAAACCACAGGATGAGGTAAGCAGGTGGCTGCCTCCAGCCCTGATATGCGTCCTGGGACACACTTAGACGTAACGGTAGAGCTAGGAGCGCCAAGTACATCGAGGATCACTGAGGGCACCAACGGAGAGGGCCGGGGGGGGGGGGGGTGCTCGGCAGGATGTGGGGGATGGGGAGGGGCACCATTGGAAGAGTGAGGAATTGTAAACACATTAAACACCCTTGACCCCAACAAATGTGACGCCTCTGACACTTTCTTCTGCAATGTAGGCTGACCTCCAAACTCTTGGCCCATCTCTCCAGCCATCTCCCCCTCCCCGGGCTCACTGCATGCAGGTGATGGGTGTGAGCGAGCGCTCAGCAGACAGGTCAGACTATAGCATAGAATGAGGAGCACAGCGCTCAGCTCTCTGCAGGTTATTTTCACACCACTGCCCTCGACAGTGACCCGCTGATGGTGCCGACACAGTCACAGCACCCTTGAGTAATGTGACATAGACCCAGGGCGTTTGCATGTTGGCTGTGGTGTTGTGTTGCCTTCCACAGTGTTCAGGCACAGTGTGGAGATGCCGGCGTTGGACTGGGGTGAGCACAGTACGAAGTCTTACAACACCAGGTTCACCTGAGGTAGGAGCTGCGCTCCGAAAGCTAGTGACATCGAAACAAACCTGTTGGACTTTAACCTGGTGTTGTAAGACTTCGTACTGTATTCAGGCACAGTGTCCAGGCATCGCGGTCTGATTCGAATGCTAAGCAATGATTCTCGCATGCAACATGGCCCGCCCACCCAGAGGAATCCACTTGGGATGTGCGAAGAGTTCACTTAACCATGATTGTCAATTCCCTTCAGCCGCACAGCCAGAGGCCCCGACAGTTGGTGGGGTATGGGTGATCGGTGAGGCAGACGAGCAGGGTCAAGGGTTGCCTCTGGAATGGTTGCACACGATGCAGGGGTTGGCATGTGCCACATGCAGTTGCCATCTGGTTGCCCCTCACCCAAAACCTAGAGATAGTCAACAGGGTATGTCGTGCCTCACAAATCTCGTTGAGTTCTTTGAGAAGGTGACCAAAGAGGTGGATGAGGGTAAAGCAGTTGATGTGGTGTATATGGATTTCAGTAAAGCGCTTGATAAGGTTCCCCACGGTAGGCTACTGCAGAAAATACGGAGGCATGGGATTCAGGGTCATTTAGCAGTTTGGATCAGAAATTGGCTAGCTGGAAGAAGTCAAAGGGTGGTGGTTGATGGGAAATGTTCAGACTGGAGTCCAGTTACTAGTGGTGTACCACAAGGATCTGTTTTGGGGCCACTGCTGTTTGTCATTTTTATAAATGACCTGGAGGAGGGCGTAGAAGGATGGGTGAGTAAATTTGTAGATTACACTAAAGTCGGTGGAGTTGTGGGCAATGCAGAAGGATGTTACAAGTTACAGAGGGACATAGATAAGCTGCAGAGCTGGGCTGAGAGGTGGCAAATGGAGTTTAATGCAGAAAAGTGTGAGGTGATTCATTTTGGAAGGAATAACAGGAAGGCAGAGTACTGGGCTAATGGTAGGATTCTTGGCAGTGTGGATGAGCAGAGGGATCTCGGTGTCCATGTACATAGATCCCTGAAAGTTGGCACCCAGGTTGAGAATGTTGTTAAGAAGGCGTACGGTGTGTTCGCTTTTATTGGTAGAGGGATTGAGTTTCGGAGCCATGAGGTCATGTTGCAGCAGTACAAAACTCTGGTGCGGCTGCATTTGGAGTATTGCGTGCAATTCTGCTCGCCGCATTATAGGAAGGATGTAGAAGCATTGGAAAGGGTGCGGAGGAGATTTACCAGAATGTTGCCTGGTATGGAGGGAAGATCTTATGAGGGAAGGCTGAGGGACTTGAGGCTGTTTTCGTTAGAAAGAAGAAGGTTAAGATGTGACTTAATTGAGGCATACAAGCTGATCAGAGGATTGGATAGGGTGGACAGTGAGAGCCTTTTTCCTCAGATGGTGATGTCTAGCACGAGGGGGCATACCTTTAAATTGAGGGGAGATAGATATAAGACAGATGTCAGAGGTAGGTTCTTTACTCAGAGAGTAGTAAGGGCGTGGAATGCCCTATTTGCAACAGTCGTGGACTCGCCAACACTAAGGGCATGCAAATGGTCATTAGATAGACATATGGACAATAAGGGAATAGTGTAGATGGGCTTCAGAGTGGTTTCACAGGTCGGCGCAACATCGAGGGCCGAAGGGCCTGTACTACGCTGTAATGTTCTATGTTCAATGTTCTATGTTCTAACCCATCCCATTACGGCCCACCCCTACGGAGGGTCCCCACCTCCCACCGAGCACAGGTGCAGCAAGCCCAGCACCCCCGGGTTCTTTGCCTGTGAGCAAATATGGCTACTCACCTCCTCGGCTCCCTACAGAAGCTGTTCCGCCAGGTTCACGTTTTTAAAAAGGAGTCCTAATCGGCGCCAATTGGGGAAGCCGCTGAATTATAGGAAGCCATTGGATAAGGGGGCGCTATTTTTAATTGTATGGAAATGAGGCTTAAGTGGTGACAATTGGTTTCCAGCCACGCCACGGCGAGTAGCGAATTTCGCCGGGGAGCGGGGCGATTGCATCGTAAACTGGTTGGCGCCTGGCGCGGATCTTGTTTTTGGCCTCTCGCTATTTAACGGCCTCATTTCGCTTGAGCAGGAGTGTAACGAGGCCGGAAGATCGTGCCCAAAGAGTTGTTGTCGGGACTGAATTGCATGCGGTACACGATCCCATTGGGGGACGCTACTTATGGAGCAATTCAGCACATGCTAATGGGTTAGCACTCTGCCCATGTGAATCTAGAGCAAATCTCATTCCCGCCATCGCCGGATTCGCTAGGGCTGGAGTTGGCGCTGGAGGGCTTGACAATCTGGAACTCCTTATAAGCACTCCATTCCCCATACTCACATTCCAACCAAGAAGATACAATGTTGGATGTGGTGGTGGATAGGCGGGACACCCACTTCCCCAGGGTGGGCGGTAGGCTACCACCCAAAGTCATCAACTGGGCTTGTGTGGAGGTGGCCGAAGTGATCAGTGCTGTGAGCCTCAACAGATAGACTGGCACGCAGTGTCAGAAGAAGATGAACAACATCCTTAGGGCAGCTCGGGTGAGCTGCCACCTCCCTTTCCTTGGTACCGCTCCTGTCCCTCACTCCCCACACGATATCCCACTCCCACAGATGCCAATCATAACCCACCTGCCTACATATCCCTCACATCCCATCCTGCACCAAACCCAAACACCTGTATTGTCCTCTTTGACCAGATGCCTTGCACATACATGCCATCAGCTACAGAGCCCCCAAATCTAACTCACCTCCATGCATCTCACCATGTTCTTTATGTGTCCCCGAGGAAATGGCCCATAACAGAAGAGAGCGGTAGAAGAGCGGAGGGGTGTCTCGGACCTCAAAGCTCTCACCACCGCCGACCAGAGGGTGATGGAATTAGCCGGGGAGATGCAGGCAACACCTGGTGCGCCGCTGGTTGAGCTTGGCCATGCCCATCCCGGTGATAAGTCAGCTGGGGTCTGTGGGTTTCCAGGGGGGATGGCCTGGGTGGGCTCCCAAATAACCAGAGGCCCTGTGAACATTTACAGGACAGAGTGAGTAGTCAGCCGAGTGAGCAGCCAGGGGCCTGTAACTTGTACCAAATGGGCACATTTAAAACAGACACGGCAACAACCTGGCAGGCTGAGCCAGGCCATCCCGATCCCGAATCCAGCTGTCACCATTTCGCTCCTTGCTGCTCCCCTGCCCAGCAAGCGCTACAATTTCTAACAGTTTTTCAAACTTTGTTTATCTTCTCTCCCCCCGTCAGCAGCCATGGCGCCCACTCCCCGTTTATAAATACCTGTCATAAATCGCGCCTGTGTGACCTCTGCCTGAGAGGGTTGGGACATCGTGGAGATCTGGAGCATAGTGGATCTAAATTCATACAAATGCTGATTTTTGTGTGCCGCCATCGGCGCTGGGTGAAAACCTCGTTATCGCCAGCAGCAAGGGACCAGCATGGCGCTCAAATTGCCACCGGGCGCGGACCTTAATTTTGGCCAGATGCCCAATTCTCCGCCCAATCGCGGTTCACATTTGTGGCGTCTGAGAATTTTGGCCATAATCAATGATGACGAATCCACAGCTGTCTGTGGGAGACAATTCCAGAGACTCACAATCCTTTGAGTGAACAAGCCTTTCCTCACCTCCGTCCTAAATCAGCACCTTATCCTGAGATTGTGCCCCCGTGTTCCAGATTCACCAGCCAGGGGAAACAATCGCTCATGGTCTTAGGTATGCAAGTTTCAGGTCATGCTCTGCCTTTTCAAATGAATCTCAACATTTGATTTTGATGACTTTTTGTAAAGTGAGCATTATAGGAGGCTCAGATTTTCAGGGAAAATAATGTCAATAACAGTAAGAAACCACCGAGAATAAAACCTTTGCTAAATTAGTGTGGCTAATATATGCCAAACATGTTTCTCATATTTGAATGAGACACTTTGAGGTGAATAATAGCGAGAAATACCTGACAAAGTTAACAATCACACAATTAAATATTTTAGTTTCAAACAGCAGAATGGCAGATGCAGATGATATTCGTTTCCTGTATGGTCAAACCCATGTTAATACATTGAAAACAATCACTCAATGGGCAGTGTGATGTGGAAGAATTGATACCATCACCTTGGTAGTTTCCTTGTTTTACTCGTATTTTTTTCCAAATTCTTCAAGCTGTCAGGTGGAATAATAAAATGCATCCTGCTTAAACGTTAAAAGTCTCTTATTCAACATTTTAGAAGGTAGATTTTGTTTTGTTTAAGATTTGGGTGCAGTGTACACAGGCATAATAATGGTATCTGCAGGTCATTGTTTTTGAAAATATAGCAATACGTATTGATGGGTTACTCTTCATTAACCTTTATCTGATTCCTGTTGGATAATCCTTTTCAATACAACTCTACTGTCAGCACTTCCAGTTGTGAATATAACTCTTGCTGATCGAGCCCAGTCAGTCTCTTTGCTGTTGGAAGAAGATCTGAGTGAGTTTAATATTTTGCCACATAAAAAATGAGCAACAGTTTCTGAATTTAAGGGGGTTTCAGGCACTCTGATGTGGAACCAATTGAGGAAACAGCTATGGGGCTGGATTCTCCAATTCTATGTTCTCACGCCGGGGAAGAACTGGGGCAAAACAGCCACCGATTCCCCATTTTGCTGGGGGCTAGCAGGACGGCAGCATAGAACATCCGGAGAAATGCCAGATCCGTGGCCGCGCACGATGGGGGCCTGCAGCGCCTGCGCCGTGCGTCATGGCGGATGCCGCTTGCGGAATCGGCCCGTGAAGTAGTCCCCTCCTTCGGCCGGCTCGCGCGCACCAGACCACCCGCCACAGTGCCCCCAGCCCTGAATAATATCCCCCTCGTGCCCGCAGATCGGCCCTCCCCCGACTGTGGCAGGACTGGACTGAGTCCACAGCCGCCACACCGAATTCCCGACTGGTGAGGCCACACGTGTCCCTCACCACTGGGAACTCGGGCGGGCCTCAAGCAATGTCCTGCGGCTGTCGATATGCAGCTTTGGAGGGGGCAGAGCACTGCGAAAGCGGCACCGCCCCCGATTTGGTCGGGAACTTGGATACTCCGGCCGGTCGCTGAACGTGATTTCAGCCTCGGCGACCGGAGAATCCAACCCAGGTTCTTTTAGAAAGATCATTTTATTTTTAAAATCCATATTTCATGCCTGCTCATGGTCTACACTGGCCCCACTTAACAATCCATAATAATCTTTTATTATTATTGTCACAAGTAGGCTTACATTAACACTGCAAAAAGTCCCCTATCGCTACACTCCGGAGCCTATTCAGGTACTGACTTTGCAGCTAGATTTCCCGGGCAGCTCTGGCATGGGGTGTGACTTGCTTAATTTTTCATCAACATCGTATTGGGGCCCTAATTGCCACAAGACACTGTAGTGATCTCTGAATATGTTAATACATGATTTGTTTATGTGCAGTCAGTCAGATGATTACTAGATGGCAACACTAACAGGAACTATATAAGGAGTTTCCCACTCTTTCTTAGTGTTATTGTGTGTGTAGTGCAGCTAGAGTATAGACGTGACCAGCTCAGAGCATAGTGTATTATATTAATCGTTAGTTTAATCGAATCTTAGTTAATTCTATTAATAGTCAAAGTATTAAAGTGAAAGAACTCACGGGTATAATATTTTGTTACTCAATAAATAATTTGTCATCAACTGGAAGACTTTGACTGTTTATCATCAAGTTAAATACAACTCGGCAAGACAAATGAGTAACATCTATATTACATATCTGTAATATAACAGATACCACCATAATGAGGCTAATGTCTGCCTGCGGTGAGAGTCTCTGACGCTACTCAAAACCTGGTAGATAAGATGATGACAGGTGGTAATTTAAGGTAAATACCTCACAGCTAACTTTTTAAAAATAAATTCAGAGTAACCAATTTTTTTTCCCCCAATTAAGGGGCAATTTAGCATGGCCAATTCACCGCACATCTTTGGGTTGTGGAGGTGAGACCCACGCAGATATGGGGAGAAGTGGAAAATCCAGTGACTCGGGACCAGGATCAAACCCGGATCCTCGGCACTCTGAGGCAGCAGCGCTAACCTCACAGCAAACATAACCATGACAGCTTGTCCTGTGCTCGTTGAGCACAAGAGGTTAAAACGCTCTCAAATCAGCCATGGTTAGGTTAGTCGCAATGTAAATCTCTGTTTGACATCACTAATCACTAAATTGAAAGGCCACAAAGCTGGCTCGTGTAAGAAATCCAAAATGCCAACCTGATGTACCAGGGAAGCCCTTTAGACTGTTTTGGAACTTGGACATAAGTCAAATGAATTTTGCCCACCTGAAGCAGGTCATCAAGTTATAATAAGTCCACAAGAACTCCTAAAACATGTGACTGAATGACAGCCATCACCTGAATACGGTAGCTACAATACACACAGGGTATTTGATGGCATATACAGGGCACTACCTAACAGCACAGCTGGGGCACCTCTTGACTGCACACCATGGGCATTTGATGGCAACATAGGATGATGTCCAATGGGATACACAGGGCACCACATGGCACAAGGTGCATGTTATGATACACATAGGACACCTGCCAAAGGCACAAACAAGGTACATCACAGCACAGCTTCTTCAATCTCTGTGAATATATTTGACCTTTTTTCCAACTTGAAAATTGATTTGTGTTGTAAAAAACAATCAGGTCTTTTGTGATTGTGAAATGGAATCACTTGCATGATTCAATTGGCCTTTGGTTAAGACATAGACATAGAATTTACAGTGCAGAAGGAGGCCATTTAATCGAGTCCACACCGGAAAGACCAACCCACCTAAGCCCAACCTTCACCCTATCCCCACAACCCAGTAACAACACCTAAACTTTTTGAACACGATGGGCAATTTAGTATGGCCAATCGACCAAATCTGCACATCTTTGGGCTGTGGGAGAAAACCGGAGCACCCGCAGGAAATCCATGCAGACACGGGGAGAAGGTGCAGACTCCGCACAGGCAGTGACCCAAGCCGGGAATCGAATCTGGGACCCTGGAGATGAGAAGCAACTGTGCTAACATGCTGCTGAAGATAAATTGAGTATGCTACCAGCACTGGGACTATGAAGTATATTCATACTTATGCCTGTCCATGAAAATATCCATGTCTTTGGTTCTTAAATAAAATAAAAGCTCTTAACTCATAGGTCAGAATTTAACACTCCCCTACCGGTGGGCCTTGAGGCCAGACTGAGCATTAAAATGAAGCGATGGGATTCCCTCCGAGTTTCCATCCGCTCCAATCGCACAGTTATGCTTGGGAAGGTAAGGCCTCAGACAGGAATCACATCCTTGCCCTAATTTTGACCCTGAAGTCATCCTTCCCTCCCAGCCTCAAGTTTTAATCTGGCGGAGGACTGAACATAGAATCATAGAATTTACAGTGCAGAAGGAGGCCATTCAGCCCATCAAGAGCACCCTACACAAGGTCAACACCTCCACCCTATCCCCACAACCCAGTAACCCCACCCAACACTAAGGGCAATTTTGGACACTATGAGCAATTTATCATGGCCAATCCACCTAACATGCACATCTTTGGACTCTGGGAGGAAACCGGAGCACCTGGAGGAAACCCACGCACACACGGGGAGGATGTGCAGACTCCGCAGACAATGACCCAAGCCGGAATCGAACCTGGGACCCTGGAGCTGTGAAGCAATTGTGCTATCCACAATGCTACCGTGCTGCCCAAACATCTGTAAGGGATGCCCAAGAAGGAACAGGGTTACATCTTTGGCAGGAAGGGGTGGGGTGGGGGGATTGGGGGGTGAGGAGGGTGTGAGGTGGTGGAAGGAGAATTGAGGGGGTGAGGGGGATGGAGCGCTTTTATCAGAAGCCCCCATTTGAAAATATGGTGACCGCCAGACCTCCCTTGCACGCCCGGCCTCTCCTGCAAGACCCCAATTTCCCCTTCACGCTCCCCCAGGCCTTCACCCCCACCCCCTCCCTCCTCTCCCCACCTTAGGGCACCTAACTTGGTTTAGATTTGATGCAGTAATATTTTTCTGTATTCGGACAACTCAGTAGACACCAAATACTGCTAACTGAAACACAAATATATGAATGAATTTCAGGCGTATCGAAATGTCTAGTATGGTTTTCTTACTGAACATATAAACGTGCCTTATCCTAAACCATACAACATACAGGAACGGGATCAGCCGCTGTGAGCTGACAGCAGTGAATAGATTTATTATAGGGAGATCCTGAAGAACCAGCAACAGGAAGGGCACCAACTTCCCTTAACCTGAGAAATTACATTATTGAATATAGATGTCAGTGGAAGAACAGCTGAGCAAAGTTTAGAAAATTCAATCTTTTATATTATGTTCCAATGTCAACTTTTTTTTTTTGAAAATCTTTTTATTGGCTTTTCTAAGTTGTTGTGTATATACATTACATATTCCTTGCCCGGGCTAATTTACTTTATTTTACAGAGAGGTTTGTTTTGTCCTTCATTTAACTAAATCTATGTACATTTTGTTGCCCTCTGGTTCGGTCTATGATACCAACCCCCCCTCCCCCGCCCCCCCCGCCCCATTGGCTTCAGCACCCTTCCTCTCCTCTTGTGGTTTCCCCACCTTCCATCCGCCCCCCCCCCCCCCCCCCCCCCCCACCCGCCCTCCCCCCGGGTTGTGCAGTCCTTTGGTTCCTCATCTTTTTTTTTCCCTAGCTTACTCCTCGCTGTTGGCCTCGAACAGGTTTTGGAACAGGCCAAGGAACTGCCCCCAAGTATCCAGGAAGCCTTCCTCTGACCCTCGGATGGCGTACTTAATCTTCTCCAGGTGGAGAAATTCCGAGAGGTCAGCGAGCCAGTCTGCAGCTTTGGGCGGTGCTGCCGATCGCCAGCCGAGCAGGATTCTCCGGCGTGCGATCAGGGAAGCGAAAGCAAGGGCGTTGGCCCCCTTCCTCATGAGTAACTCTGGCTGCTCCGACACCCCGAAGATTGCCACTATTGGGCATGGCTTCACCCTCACCCCCACAACCTTGGACATCGCCTCGGAGAAGGCTGTCCAGAACCCAGCAAGCTTGGGGCAAGCCCAAAACATGTGGGTGTGGTTGGCCGGGCCCCTCTGGCACCGCTCATATTTGCCCTCCACCTCCGGGAAGAACCTGCTCATTCGGGTTCTGGTCAAGTGCACTCTGTGCACCACTTTGAGCTGCATTAGGCTTAGCCTTGTGCAGGAGGAGGTGGAGCTCACCCTGCTCAGTGCTTCACTCCAGAGTTCCCATCCTACTCTGTCCCCAGTTCGTCCTCCCATTTTTGTCTGGTCTCGTCCAGTGGAGTCCGGGCTCTGTCCAGTAGTTATCCATATATTTTCCCACATAGACCCCCCTTCTCATTGCTTGTGCCTATCATGTCCTCTAGTAGTGTGTTTTCTGGGTACCCTACTGTCTCTTTGCAGAGGAAGTGTTTTATTTGGAGGTGTCTCAATTCCTGTCCTCTTGCTAGTTTCCACTTCCTTGTCAGTTCGTCCAGTGTCGCCAGTCTGCGCCCGACGTAGAAGTCCCTGACCATTAGTGTGCCCCGTCCCGCCTCCATCCTTTGAAGGTGGTAGCAAGCATGGCTGGGGGAATCTGTGATTACCGCAGGTGGGGACCATGTAGGACATTTTGGTCATCCTGAAGTGCTATCTCAACTGGGTCCACATTCCCAGCATGGCCGCTACCACTGGACTCATTGTGTATCTTGCTGAGGAGGATGGCAGTGCTGCTGTGGCCAGAGCCTGGAGGGTTATTCCTTTACAGGATGCCTCCTCCATCTGTATTCAATCTGTGTTGGGTTCTTGTACCCATCCCCTCACTCTTTCTGCCGTTGCTAACCAGTGGTAGTATTGTAGGTTCGGTAGAGTGTTGCTACTAACTTTAGCCTTAGTTTAATTGCTCTGTTCTATCACCTTTGCTCTTGAGTCGCCAGGTATCTTTCTGATACCATCACGTGGTTCAAGACCGAGTAATGATCAATAATCCAACACACCGCTTAGTGAGAGTTAAATCAACACACATTTATTATATACAGTAACCAATACTCATGGATAAATTCTACGTCTAAGCTACTTCCTACAACTAACAGGCCAATACTTAACTTTGGAAATGGCCCACCAGGCCAGGGAAACAAATGGCCATTCGTTTGGGTTCTGAGCCTGCGGGATTCAAAGCTGGTACAGATCGATAGCTAGGAGTGCCTATCTCGTAGCGAGCGTTGAAGTAAGACTTACGATTTGAGCGGCTGTTGCAGAAGGCTAGCAGAAGGGTCGCAGGAGGGTGCAGAAGTGGTAGCAGAAGGGTGCAGGAGGCAGAAGGGGTTTCAGAAGGGTCGATTTGAACTTGGACTCTATTCTTATAGTCCCCAAGGGCTTCCCGCCTTTCGGGGCGGACCCTGTACCTGGTTCCAAGTGATTGGACTTTGTCCCAATCACTTGGTTCGATATTCTCCAATGCTGGAGCGATTCCTTGATCGATGGGCGGTCTTGGGGTTATCGTTCACCTCCCTTTGTGTAGGCTCCTGTTGGCGTCAAAAAGTCTGGGTTGTCTTTGTGTGTCTAAATTGTTGCACATTGTTCCCGGGGATTGCTCATTAATATTCAGATGGCTGGTGTTTTGTTGTGCTGATGGCTGCAGGTATCGATCTTGTCTGGCCTTCCCAGAGGCGAATACACAGTTTTACCTGCAGCTGCTTGTTTTAGTCCTGTTGGCTGATTATCCCATCAGCCTTTTCCGTTCGCCATTTTAAATCGGGGTTAGCCATTCTAAATCGGGAGTTAGCCATTTTAACTGGCTACAAGAGCCAGGCCCCCTCTGACTTTTCCTCTTTACAGTGTTGGTTTGGGAATTCTCATGTTCTTAACCCCCCCCACACACACACACAAGCGCCATGATTAGCCTGTCTATGTTTTGGAAAAAGGCCTTGGGGATGAAGATCGGGATGGATCTAAACAGGAAGCGGAACATTGGCAGTACGTTCATCTTGCTCGTCTGCACTCTCCCCGCCAGGGAGAGTGGGAGTGAGCCTCACCGTTGAAGGTCTTTTCTTACTTCCTCCACCAGGCGGGTCAGGTTCCACTTGTGGACCTGTGTCCAGTGTCTGGCTATTTGGATCCCCAGGTAACGGAATCTGTTCTGGGACGTTTTAAACGGGAGCCCCTTCAGCTCTGTCCCTCCCGCTTTTGGGTTCACTGGGAATGTCTCGCTTTTTCCCAGGTTAAGTGTGTAGCCCGAGAAGGTTCCAAACTCTTTCAGTATTTGCAATATTGCCGTCAGTCCCTCCTGTGGCCTCGAGACATAGAGGAGCAGGTCATCTGCATAGAGTGAGACTCTGTGCTCTCGTCTCCTCTCCAGATTCCCTTCCAGCTTTTTGTGTCCCGCAGGGCTATCGCCAGGTGTCCGATCGCTAGCGCGAACAAGAATGGGGACAAGGGGCAGCCCTGTCTTGTTCCTCTCTGTAGCTGGAAGTATTCAGAGCTGGTGGTGTTAGTTCGGACACTCGGGGCGCGATTCTCCACTCCCACGCCGAAGTGGCCGCGCCGTCGTGAACGCCGTCGAGGTTCACAACGGCGCGGAACAGCCCCGGTCCCGACCGATTCAGGCCCTGACAATGGGCCAGTATCGGAGTCGTGTCATCTACCCATGCCAGGCCCTGTCGTCCGCGTAAAAGCGGCGCCGCATAGATGACGCGGCCAGCGCCGCATAACGGACGTCATCCGCGCATGCGCGGGTTGGCCGGTGCAAGTCCAAATCCGCCCCGCAAGAAGGTGGGGGACGGATCTTGCGGGGCCGTGGAAGGAAGAAGGTCCTCCTTCAGAGAGGACGGCCTGATGATCGGTGGGCACCGATCGTGGGCCACCCCACATTGCAGGTGAAGCCCGGTGCAGGATCCCCCCTCGCCCCCCCACAGGCCGTCCCCCCAGCGTTCACGCACCACCCACGAATGCAGCGACCAGGTGTGGACGGGGGTAACCCGCCGTTTTGGCCTGGCCGCTCGGCCCATCCAGGCCTCAGAATCGCGGGGGTGCCGGAGAATCGCCATTTTGTGTGTCTCCGGCGATTCTCCGGCCCGCGAAACTCCGCTGGGCCGTTCCCGCCGCTTGGGAGAATCGCGGGAGGGCGTCGGACCGGCGTCCCCGAAAATTTTGGCGGCCCAGGCGATTCTCCCAACCGCCGTGGGAGTGGAGAATCGCACCCTCGCTTTGGGAGCGTTGTACTGGAGCCTCACCCAGGCGGTGAACCCCACACCTAGCTCAAACCGTTCCAGTACCTCACGGAGTAGTTCTATTTGATTCTGTCGAAGGCCTTTTCGACGTCCAGGGAGACGATCACCTCTGGTGTTCTCTCTCTGGGGGGGGGGGGGGGGGGGGGGTTATTATCACATTCAGCAGCCGCCTGATGTTCGCTATGAGCTGCCTCCCCTTGACAAAGCCCGTTTGTTCCTCTGCGACCACCTCTGGTACACAGCTCTCCAGCCTTTTGGCCGGGACCTTTGTGAGTATTTTTGCATCCACGTTCAGAAGTGAAATGGGTCTGTTTGATCCACATTCCATCAGGTCTTTATCTTTTTTGAGTATCATTGAGATTGTGGCCTGCGCTAGCGTGGGGAGCAGAGTGCCCCCTGCCAGTGAGTCCGCGAACATGTCCTTTAGGTGTGGCACTAGGATTGGTGCGATTTTTTGTAGAAGTCCGCCGGGAGCCCGTTGGGTCCCGGTGCCTTCCCCGCCTGCATGGAGCTGATGCTCTCCATGATTTCTCCCAGGTCTATTGGTGCTTCCAGCTCCCCCCGTCTGTCTTCCCCACACCACTGGTAGTTCCAGTCTGTCTAGGAACTGTTTCATTCCCGCTGGTGTGAGGCTTGGAGGTGTACAGTCCCCGGTAGAAGGTCTCAAATGCCCGATTGACCTCTTTTGGTTCTGTTACCAGTCTGCCTCTGCTATCCTTAACCTGCGCTATTTCTCTCGTGGCTGCCTGCTTTCTCAGCTGGTGAGCCAATAGGCGGCCAGCCTTGTCTCCATGTTTGTAGAAGGTCCCCAGTGTCTGGTGGATTGGGTACACTGCTTTCCTAGTAGATAGCAGGTTAAAGTCCATTTGCAGCTTTTTCCTCTCCGCCAGCAGCCCTATGGTCGGGGCTTCGGAGTATTTTCTATCGACTTCCAGAATGGAGTCCACTAGCTGTTGCCTGGCCACCTTCTCTCCCCTATCTCTGCTTACCTTGTAGGCTATGATCTCTCCGTTCCAATGTCAACTTAAGGATCACTAAGATCAGGGTTTGTTTTACCCTTTTTTCACCATTGATTTTTGGGGCAGAATGTAATGCTGAAAGAAATTGGGGAGCAAGGCCGATGTACATCAGACAGCAACATTACAAAGGAGACCAAAGGCAATTTGAAATCTGGACATTTATCACCCAATAGAAGAGGATCTTATTCCATATAGATTGTAGTTTAAGGATATACAAAATAGAATATGCAGAATGTGCTGAAGAGATTGGAGCAGATTTGAGGGGTAAGGAATTCAGGTTTGGAAATCATAAGTTTGGAAATGACCGAATAAGAAAAATTGCCCTATTATACACAATGCATATTTTGATTAGTATTTAACAATTATGAACATTGTTATTTGTTTAAACTTAAAAGGGTTTCTTTTTCTAATTAAAGAGTGGTACCTCTGATGTGAGATAATGAGCTAACAACATATTTTCTGATGTGGAGATGCCGGCGTTGGACTGGGGTAAGCACATTACGAAGTCTTACAACACCAGGTTAAAGTCCAACAGGTTTGTTTCGATGTCACTAGCTTTCGGAGCGCTGCTCCTTCCTCAGGTGAATGAAGAGGTCTGTTCCAGAAACACATATATAGACAAATTCAAAGATGCCAAACAATGCTAGGAATGCAGAAATAGGAATTTCTGCACCACCACCAAAATGGACCCCATCAGTCTCGCGGCAGACACGGAGGAATTCATCAGGCGAATGAGGCTCCGGGAATTCTTCCACAGACCCCAAGAGGCCAACAGCGAACCCAAGCAGACTACCAATGAACCGGAACAGCAGACCGAGAGATCTGCGGTGCGGCAACCGAAGAGGAAAGAGTCGAATTGGACCCCTCCGGAAGGCCGCTGCCTTAGACTCGACATGTATGCTCAAGCCGTCAGGAGTCGCGTCAATGCCAGATTCATCAGTCGCATTCACAAGACAACCCCGAACGTCACCCAAGCACAACGCAATGCCATCCGCGCTCTCAAGACCAACCACAGCATCGTCATCAAACCAGCAGACAAAGGGGGGGCCACTGTCGTACTGAACAGAACGGATTACTGCAAAGAAGTATACCGACAACTGAACAACCAAGAACACTACAGACAGTTACCCGCAGATCCGACCAAGGAACACATCCGCCAACTTAACAGACTGATCAAGACCTTGGATCCAGATCTTCAGAGCACCCTACGTGCTCTCATCCCACGTACTCCCCGCATTGGAGATCTCTACTGCCTCCCCAAAATACATAAGGCCAACACACCAGGCCGCCCTATCGTTTCAGGCAATGGGACCCTGTGTGAGAACCTCTCTGGCTACATCGAGGGCATCTTGAAACCCATCGTACAAGGTACACCCAGCTTCTGTCGCGACACGACGGACTTCCTACAGAAACTCAGCACCCATGGACCAGTTGAACCAGGAACATTCCTCGTCACAATGGACGTCTCGGCACTCTACACCAGCATCCCCCATGACGACGGCATTGCTGCAACAGCCTCAGTACTCAACACCGACAACTGCCAATCTCCAGACGCAATTCTGCAACTCATCCGCTTCATTCTGGATCACAACGTCTTCACCTTCGACAACAAGTTCTTCATTCAGACGCACGGAACAGCCATGGGGACCAAATTTGCACCCCAATACGCCAACATCTTCATGCACAAGTTTGAACAGGACCTACTCACCGCACAGGAACTTCAACCGATATTATACACCAGATACATCGATGACATTTTTTTCCTTTGGACCCACGGCGAAGAATCACTGAAACGACTACACAATGACATTAATAAGTTCCATCCAACCATCAGACTCACCATGGACTACTCTCCAAAATCAGTTGCATTCTTGGACACACTCGTCTCCATCAAGGACGGTCACCTCAGCACTTCGCTTTACCGCAAACCCACGGATAACCTCATGATGCTCCACTTCTCCAGCTTCCACCCTAAACACATTAAAGAAGCCATCCCCTATGGACAAGCGCTCCGTATACACAGGATCTGCTCAGACGAGGAGGAGCGTAACAGACATCTACAGACGTTGAAAGATGCCCTCGTACGAATGGGATATGGCACTCGACTCATCGATCGACAGTTCCAACGCGCCACAGCGAAAAACTGGACCGACCTCCTCAGAAGACAAACATGGGACACAACCGACAGAATACCCTTCGTCGTCCAGTACTTCCCCGGAGCGGAGAACCTACGTCATCTTCTTCACAGCCTTCAACACGTCATTGATGACGATGAACATCTTGCCAAGGTCATCCCCACACCCCCACTACTTGCCTTCAAACAACCGCGCAACCTCAAACGAACCATTGTTTGCAGCAAACTACCCAGTCTTCAGAACAGTGACCACGACACCACACAACCCTGTCATGGTAATCTCTGCAAGACGTGCCAGATCATCGACATGGATACCACTATTACACGTGAGAACACCACCCACCAGGTACGCGGTACATACTCGTGCGACTCGGCCAACGTTGTCAACCTCATACGCTGCAGGAAAGGATGTCCCGAAGCGTGGTACATTGGCGAGACCATGCAGACGCTGCGACAACGAATGAACGGACATCGCGCAACAATCACCAGGCAGGAATGTTCCCTTCCAGGCGGGGAACACTTCAGCAGTCAAGGGCATTCAGCCTCTGATCTCCGGGTAAGCGTTCTCCAAGGCGGCCTTCAGGACCCGCGACATCGCAGAATCGCCGAGCAGAAACTTATAGCCAAGTTCCGCACACATGAGTGCGGCCTCAACCGGGACCTGGGATTCATGTCACATTACATCCATCCCCCACCATCTGGCCTGCGAAATCCTACCAACTGTCCTGGCTTGAGACAATTCACACCTCTTTAAGCTGGGGTTACCCCATCTCTGGATCTGTAAAGATTTAATCACCTGCTAATGCTCGCATTCCTAGCATTGTTTGGCATCTTTGAATTTGTCTATATATGTGTTTCTGGAACAGACCTCTTCATTCACCTGAGGAAGGAGCAGCGCTCCGAAAGCTAGTGACATCGAAACAAACCTGTTGGACTTTAACCTGGTGTTGTAAGACTTCGTACTGAACATATTTTCTGTTAAAGAACATTCAAACCATCCAATTTCCACATCAGTGACATCCTGACAATATAATCTCAGGAGCTGCTATTTAACCACATTATGGGTCAAAGTGCCAAAAGTGAAAAGGGTGATTCATTTAATGGGAAATATAATTAACATATTTCATTCGTTTCTCTCCCAAGTGCTCAACCCATATCGTTTCATAAGAAAATTTATTAACCCTGCCACTCCAACAAACTGTTTGACTTCAGCAAATTAGGTGGATGGCTGCTGTCGCTCATGAGATGCTGGTGATCAATTAACTTCTGGGTGATCGAATTTGTGAGAGACCCATCTCCAGACTGCTGTGCCTAGTTTCTGCAAGGGTGTATTGACCAGCTGAAGTTGGCACCATTCTGGGTATGAGACCAGGAGGGTGGCAAAGCATCTATCATATGCATTTTCTGAGACACGGGTTGTTTTGAGACTGGGACTCATCATTTCCACTGCTCTGTGGATACTACCCCCACCTCCCCCTGACCCCTATCTCCACCACCCCTCCAAAACACAAAGTCCAGCAGCGAATGTATTTTCGAGAAGAAATGCATTACACAAATTCCAATGAGGTTGTTTTTTAATCACCTAATTCAATTTGGCTTAATTAAATTTGATTTACTTGCATGTTTGATCTGAATGATAATCATTAAAGTTTTCTGACTAAAATGTTTACCATTAACTAAACCAACCTTGATTTAATGTCCTTCAGAAAATAAAATCATTCAACTGCAGTTCCTTGTGTGCTTGGAAGTTGCCTGAATTTCCTTTGTACATTGACATGGCAGTTAAAAATTGTGCACCGTTGCCAGCTTAAGTGATAAGGATCTGCTCCTGTTCATACTGATATGGGTCATGATTCAGTCCTGCACATGTCCCTGTTTGACTCGATTAGATAAATTATTACCAAATGGACCTGAGGGAGCAGTGTGGTTGGTAGTTGATCAAGGTCAGACGGGAGGCTGACATATATAATCTAACTCAGCACCCCCCCTAGATAATGCATGTATCTTTTTACAGTCTGTAGATTCCTAATAACTGCTGTTCTTGGCAAGATGCCTTCGTACTTGCCGCTACAAAAACATCTGTTGTTTCTGGCACAAAAATAAGTTTTTCCACGTGAAGATGGTAAGTCATTCTTAATTTCAGACCATTGAACTTGTTCCAGATTAAACCTACATTAGGTGTGAAATTATTTTCCAGAAGCTGCAACATCCCTCGATAGTCTGAATGGGTAGTTTTACTGCTCGCTGACTGTTAAGCGGAATATTACAGCCTGGGTTATGCAGAGTTTCTGGCGTTTTGGTCTTGTTCCACAGTGTCTGACAACAGCTTTGCCACAACTGGAAGCAATTAGCAAAAGGTGGGTTAATTCGGTCTGCACATTTTGATCTCTGAAACCATCCACACATGACTGTCATAAGAAGTCACTGTTGGATCAGGTTTAATTACAAAAAAGAAAATTAAAGCAAAACATTATTACTTTGTAAACCTGTCAGAATTTTCTAAAAGATTTACTTTTACTATAAATGAATAATCCAAATTCTTGTTGGCTCATGTGCTTAATTGGGAACAATTAGATGCCAGAACGGCAAGAAAGCACAGCTCAGGAGGCAACACCAAATGTGAATGACTCAATGCAGGCTTTGATTTTACAAAATGTTAATGAGATATCAACATAGCATTGATTTTCTTGAACATTGTTGCTTTTGCCATTGTCCGCTGGCAGTTTTCTCTAATTTTGCCCCTAAAACGCTGGCACATATGAGTCCCGATTGGTTCTCATTACCTCTATTCATGCATGAAGCGGCACTGTGAGGGTATTTCACCATGTAATCTGGTGCCTGATTGATAGGCAGCGTGAAAACTATGTGCTGCCTGCTTATTTCCATGATTGTGGCATGCAGCCAATCACTGAACGTGCCGCAGTGTGCCTGCACATCTCAATAGGGGGCCAATGTATGTGCAAGACTAGCACCACTTAGCACTAGCCTGCATGGCTAAAAGGTGATGAGTGTTCTGGCTGCAGAAGGTGCTAAAAGTGCCTGGGCAACATTCAGAAGACTTTACAAAGACTCAAAATGGTGCAAGAGATACGGACGTGTGCCCAGGTATTTTGGTGCCGTGTTGTAGTTGCTGGTGCCGAAGTGGCCAGGCTGCTTTGGAGGCAATTGCTGAGAAGTCAGGGGGTTCCAGTGGCTGTTACCAGTCTAGCTGGTTACTAAGGACATGGGTGGATTGCCACAAGAAGTTTAATGAACACATACAGATGGTCAAGGTCAGTGAATGCATCATGACATACCAAATCCTACCAACTTCATGATTAGCTGACCCCCCATGGAAGTGCTGGCTGTCACTGAGGCAGTGGTCAGTAACAGAGCTGAAACAATCAAGGACAACACAATGTCCCTGCCTAATAAACCTTCTCAAACCCCACTCCACACATCTCCTGCAATTTGTTATGATGCGCAAGGCACAGATGGCACAACCATGCATCTCTTGTTTTCCGCTAAACAACGGCCATTGTCTTCACCCCCAAGTTGCCGCTTACGCAGTAATGCTTTCAGATAAGAGTTTCTGCAAGGTCAGCCAGTGGTGTCTGAGGCTGAAGGCCCAGAGGAAGAGCAGACCATTTAGGATTATAGCCTTTCACTTGATCTGACAGCTCAGAGATAAAAGCAAAATACTGCAGATGCTATAAATCTGAAATAAAAACAGAAAATGCTGGATAAACTCAGCAGGTCTGGCAGCATCTGTGGAGAGAAACAGAGCAAAACAAGCAGGTTTCAGTGAACTCAAGTTAAAGTCTGCTGAATGGCATATTTAGCGTGGTGTTTCACAGAGTCCGGAGCGCCAAGAAAGACCCCTCTATTGAACGGCAATTTGCCGTTTTTTTTGGCCTGCCAAAAAAAACGGCAAATTGCCGTTCAATAGCGGGTCTTTCTTGACAAACTGAACTGGCAAACTGAACTGGCCAGTGCAGGAAGACTACTCATGGATTTGGGCGCCATTTTAAAGGCAGCCCTGATCATTCATCCTCCCCGCCCCCCGCCTCTGCGGCACCACCACCCCCACCGCAGCCTCTAGACCCACTCCTCCCCACTTCATCCAACATACCTATTCAGGGGTCCTCGAGCCCCCTCGCCTCACCTCACCTCTAATGAGCAAGGACCTCCCGGGCCCGATCCTGGCACAGGCAACTTGGCACCGTGGCACCGTGGCTCCTTGACACTTCCCACTTGGCATTCTGGAAGTGCCACCTGGGCATCCTGACAGTGCCAGGGAGCCAGGCTGGCAGTGTCAAGGTGCCCACATGCCAGGGGGAGTGTTAGGGTGGCATCTTGCCCTGGCTCCAAACATCCGGGGATCTCAACTCCCCAGCTAAATTCCCCGAGATGCCATCACGACTGGTTCACGACTTGTGAACCAGTACCAAACACCGCCTGGTTGAGGCCTCTCTGGTGAGGCCGGGATTCCAGAGAGGCCTCAACCAGGCGTCCACGGGTGAATTGGGAAAGCGCATATTTAAATGAGCCTAATGGGAATTTAAATATGCACTCCTGAATCTCGTCCAGCGAGAGCGAGATCCAGGTTGCGACGCAACGCAAGATTCCATTAAATCACATGAGACGTTTTGAGCCTCAATCCAGACCTCTCGCAAGATGCAACGATCTTGTCCCGACACCAAGCTAGGGGCATGAGGTCGTTGAATCACACTCAGTTTATCGGATCTAAATGACCTTTCGTAAAACACAATTCTGGCAGCTCTGTAGAAGGGTAATTTAGATCCGAAAAGTTGGGTGCAGTTGAACCAAATGGGAACTAGCGGACGCATTTAGCCATGTGTTTCCCAATGCTCTCAGCGTCAAGTAACACAACGCTATCAAACACAACTCCAGTATGGGGCCTCAGCGGGGAATGCGCAGCCAAGGCCACACTTAGTTCCCTTTCCTGCACTGAGGAGCCCGGCTTGACAAAAATCCTCAGTGCAGGGAGAGATTGGGATACTATTTTCAAATGTGTCCCAATCTCTCGAGCTCCCGACATGACTCCCGAACACTCTTCAAGCCCCAGCTCAATTACAAGAGGGTTTCGGGCCCCTGTACCACCCACACCCATGCAAGGCATCTGGTCCCAGTCCCCGCTGCACAGAAAATGCCACCTTGGCATCTTGGCACTGCCAGTTTGGCACCCTGACAGTGCCCCTGCCATCTGGAAGTGCCATTTGGACACATTGGCAGTGCCAGGCTGGCACCCTTCTCAGAGGGAAAACACCTGGGGATCTCTGATCCCCTGGGAGACCCCCACGAGTGCGGTTCTGTCTGGTCCCCGCTTGTGGGGACCAGTAGTGATCGACGCTCGCCTGAAGTCTCCAAGGTGATGGGGATTGATCCCAAAGCCTTGCTTAACCTTGTTAGCTGCATATTAGATAAACAGATTTGCCAAAAAGTGATCCCGCCCACAATGGGCGGACTTTACATCACAACATCTTGCGAGATCACGTTAGATCTCGTGAGCGTGGCGAGCCAGGTAGATACCAGGAGCCAGGTCTCCCGTCACTTACGGACCACATTGCTCGCGGCGCGCATATTTTCGGCTGCAGCGTGACCGGTGGATCGCATCCGTTAACTCTGTTTCTCTCCACAGATGCTGCCAGACCTGCTGAGTTCAACCAGCATTTTCTGTTTTAGCTCAGAGATTAATTGTGTGTAGCTTAAAAGGGAGAATAGAGGTGGATCTGGACATTGTGAGTCAGCAAGCTGAAGTGGGCTGTCTCTAAGTGACAGGCTCACCTCACAGACAGTTTCTGCTGCAGAGGACTCAGAATAGGTCTTTGATGGTGATGTGTGATAAAAGGCTGATAGGCATGCAGACAGAAATGGTTGGTAAATTGGCAGACCTTCATTGTCAAAAGGCATGTAGGAATCCAACTTCAACATGGTACATGGCTTTATGAGAGTTTACAGCACATCCTTTCCGACACAGAAACAGTAGCCAACATCAGGAGAACACTTGTGGACCCGGCTGTGATGCAGAGACTGATGGTGTACGTCTCACTGCTTCTATTGTAGCATGGATCAGAAGACACTCAACGCCTGAGCACTGCAATGGAAGTTCAGATTGAGGGAATGGGATCTCTGCTTGGCTGTAGATACCAGTGTTACAAGGGGATTTCTGGCTCTTACAGCACTCCAGCAATCTATCCTCCATGGTCTACTCGGACGTTTCTGTTATATTACTCTTTGGAAATATATCATTACTCTTTGCTTCGAAATCCAGAATGGTCTGATGGTGTGATTCTGAAGAAACCACCAATCTTCAACTTAAAGCAAAACTGATTTATTGAATAACGATTGAATAATATTGAGTTCTCACTCCACAGAACTATAACGAGTAATCATGTAATCTATATTAAAATAATAATTTAAACTACTTGTGCTAAACTATGCTGTCTAGTCACTCATGGTTGGAAGAGACCCAAGATCTTTTGAGTTCTCATATTTATAGTGGGATCTAGTGTTGCCCTCTAGTGGTTGTGTACACTGAGATGTAATCATTAACCCTTTACTTGTCTATATATACACATATCATTAAATTCCCTGGGAGAGTGGCAAGAGCTCCGTGGTGCACACTCCTGCCATCCTCTCTGAGGATACCAGCATTCATTCTCCCAATATTACCACTCCATGAAATCTCTTGTTGTTACCTGTCAGCCAGAGAGACCAGGCTGCTATCGACAATGCCAAGGCCATCAAGGCGCAGAGCTGTTCAAGAGCATCATCCCAGGAAAATCTGTAGTCTCTCCCAATTAATGTCTGCAACCTTCTACCAAACCTGCCGTAGCAACTGTGTAACACTGCATAGGAGCAGTGGTATTAGTAAAGCACCTGCAAGGCAGACATTGAGGGAATGCAAAAGGATGTTCAGCTGAGTATTGTATGGAGCATTGGATATTGGATAAAGATGGTTTGGAATGGTAGTTTTCTAGTGTATTCAGGATTGTGGCCAATTGGATGCTGTGCTGGTCAGTAACAGAGAAATGGTTAAGGTACAGAAATAGGAATCCATTCAGGGTACCTGGAGTTAGATAATGCTATCATGATAGCTTGATGGCAAGCTCTGCGGCGTTTCTCATTGTAGTATTGCTCTCCTTGTTGGAGTGCTGGCCACATGTGGTGGAGTTACAAAAGAGAGCCATTAGCTATTTGCACATCAGTTAGGCTTGTCTTGGAGCAGTCACCCATGGTTCAACGTGGAGGCTCGCAAATGGCTGGAGCAATGGACTGATGCATGGCAGACATTCACCAGCATGATTCACAGCATGTTTCAGACATGGTTGCACAGCAACTACACAGTGAGTGGTGCCCCATGTGGTTTTGGACTATCTCCCAGTTGAGATCCAGAGCCTGCAATGTCTCAGACATGCAACCAATGGCTCCCTGAACCATGGAGATCCCACAATCCTTTCACAGTAACATGCCCACTCCTCCTACTTCTCCCTGTTATGACAGTGAAGACCCTGTCCCTACATACTGATCCTTTATGACCTCCCACATTCAGTGATGGATGGTATGTTCTCAACTGCGATATGTTGTCAATGTCACCTGTTCCAACATGGAAGGATCCACTGGCATAAAAATTCATGACCATGGTCACCTTGATATTCATTAATAGCGCTGTTCTCATCCTGCAGTGTGACTGCAGGTCTGGCCCCATGAGATGGTGCAGTTCTGTGACAATCTCCTAGCTGAGGCACAGCATTAACAAATACCCTGTTTCTGCCTAATGTCGAGATACACCAAATATATGGGGCGAGATTGCAGAAAGTCGTCATATCAGTATTCAGGTCCAGCATGTAATTAAAAAGGCAAATGGAATATTAACGCTTACTGCAAAAGGACTGAAGTATAAAAGTAGAGAAGTGTTGTTACAATTGTATAGGGTGTTGGTGAGGCCACATTTGCAGTATTGTGTTCAGTTTTGGTCTCCTTATTTGAAAAAGGATGTGGTGGCATTTGAAGCAGTTCAGAGGAGGTTCATCAGATTCTGGGGCTGAAAGAGTTGACATTTGAGGAGAGATTAAACAGTTTGGGCTTATACTCGCTGGAGGATGAGAGGGGATCTGATCCAAGTATATAAAATACTAAAAGGGATTGAGAAGTAAACGTAGACCCAAAGTTCCCCCTTGTGGGGCAATCTAGAATGAGAGGTCACAGATTTAGGTTGAGAGACGGAAGATTTAGAACTGAGATGGGGAGGAACTACTTCTCACAGAGGGTGGTGAATTTGTGGAACTCGCTGCCCCATAGTGCGGTGGAGATTGAGTCATTAAATAGTATCAAGAAGGAGATAGATATATTTCTGATTTTAAAAATGGGTTAATGGGATATGGAGCAGGTTTCAACCTGGCGAAGCTGCAAGGCAGGACTAAGCAACAAGCGATAAACAGAGCTAAGTAATTCCACAGCCAACATATTGGGTCTGAGCTCAGCAGCGATGCCACATCCATTTGTGTATGGTGGTGGACAATTGAACAACTCACTGTAAGAGCAGGCTTTATAAATATCCCAACCTCAATAATGGAGAAGCCCAGAACATTAGTGCAAAACACAAGGCAGAAGCATTGGCAACAATCTTCAGCCAGAAGTGTCAAGTGGATGATCCATCTTGGCCTCCTCTGGAAGTCGCCAGCATCACAGATGCCAACCTTCATCCAATTTGCTTCACTTCTCGTGATATCAAGGAATTGCTGAAGGGACTGGTTATTGCAAAGGTTATGAGCCTTGTTTAAGGTACAAGGGGCAAAGTTTAGAGGAGATGTGCGAGGGAAGCTTTTACACAGAGGGTAATGGGTGCCTGGAACTTGCTGCCAGAGGAGGTGGTGGAAACAGGTACAATCGTGACGTTTAAGGGGCATCTTGACAAATACATGAATTGGATGGGAATAGAGGGATATGGACCCCAGAAGTGTAGAATGTTTTAGGTTAGACGGACAGCATGGTCGGCACAGGCTTGGAGGGCCGAAGTGCCTGTTCATTTACTTTTCTTTATTCATGTACTTTTCCTTGTTCTTTGTTCTAAACATAAATGAGGTTTGCAGAACTGGGGTTACGGTATAAAAGCAAATTACTGTGGATGCTGGAATCTGAAACAAAAGAAGAAATGCTGGAAAATCTCAGCAGGTCTGGCAGCATCTGTAGGGAGAGAAAAGAGCTAACGTTTCGAGTCCAATGACTCTTTGTCAAGAGGTTGTTACTCCACTGACTGGGATACAGTACAGTGTGAAGTGCACAGCCCTAGTTCCTATTCATACTTAGTGCTTAGCCAGGCTCCATGCCACAGCGGAGCTTTGCAATTTCCACCTTAAGGGCAGAATGCACTCGCAATATGGAATCAAAATGTTGCAAAACTGTCACTAAGTGTTAAATAAACTATCTGTGACCCATTGTAGGGGGTCTTGTTACATAGTGGGTGGTGCCGCTGCCTCTGAGCCAGAAACTCTGGGTTTGAGTCCCACAGGACCCGATGGTCAAAGAAGCTGTGTTCATAATGCAACCAAACAGGTTCTGTATCAACCTGCAAAATCCTTTCAATACACTCCAATGGCATGCGGTAAGAGCAAGAGAGATTCTTCTGGTCAGCCATGTTTTATGTGGAGTGGCGCCCCCTCAAACTCTCAAGTCCTTCTGGCAACAGGCCAGTGAACTGTTCCAGAAAAAAACTTGCTATGGGTAGAGATTAAAGTCTGCCTTATGCACCACTAAGTGTGGAAAAGGAAACTATATTATACTCCATACCGGTAGCATACCTGTAGCTGGCAGGATCATAAGAAGGAGGCATGGGTTTCCCAGCGGTGAAGGGTGCATTCAACGGGAAATCCTATTGACAATAGCGGGACTAGAAGATCCTGTTGCCAGCCAATGGTGGGGCTGCTTCCCGCTGCCGCGAAACACTCAGTGAGTTGCGTGGTAAATCCTGCCCATAGACTTGCTGCTTTTTCCCCAGGGTGAAAACTAGTTATTTTTATTCCTGGTCCAGGAATTCCGAGTATCTGTCAAGGAAATTAAAACAAAGACAATACTGGGGACAACATACATATCACAACATCTGCAATACTACTCAGAAAATGCTAATGCGATGACAGCGTGTACCTGGTTAATTTTCTAAATCAAAGCTTAGTATTTGATCTTCTGGCTGAAAACCTCAACTCCTCGAGAGCCATCTGATAGGAAGTTATATTAAAACAGAAAGAATACAGCATGAAGTCTGTTAAGGCCTCAAGTTTGATAACTTGTTTGCATTCACTCACGTTAGCACAGAACAGGGAAAGGGGACCCCCAGAAGAAACTGTGCTCTACTTACATCTACTTCCTTTATCTCTCTGCCTGTCAAAGATCTGGATTATATCCCTTCTCAATTTCCTCATGTTCCCCCATGGAAGCAAGTGTCTGGTTCTCATCATAGCCTAACAGCCCTGAAACCACCTTTTCCATTCTTTTCTGTACCTTATCCAATGCATATTCTGCTTTTAAAGGTGGAGTGTCTAAAATGTGTAACCAACATTTCCAATGCCACTACTACTGATTTATACAAGTTTACAATAATCAGTTATAATTTAAAGTGAAATACCATCATTGTTATGCTTGATTTGTTAGCAGATCACATTGAGCAGAATTTTTGGTAGTCAATAGGATTCATTTGCTTCTAAATTTATCTAATTTCAGAACTTTCCAACAGAAAGTCCAATTGTTTCCCCTTTCTGGTTAATGGCCCCACTTAAAATGATTTTGATTATTGTTAATCCAAAATAAATGTGCATGAATCCAAATAATTCAGAACTCTCATTACTCACCTTAGCTCTCTCTCTTTACACATCCACACTCAGGGAAAACTTTTTTTTAAACAAAAATATACTTTATTTGTAAAATATCTGGAAGAGCATTACAAACATTTCAAAGCGGCCATCACACAAAGTGCAATAATATTCAGGTTTTCCAAATACATCACGTTGTCCTCTGAGACGCTTCAACACAGTCAAAGGAACGTTGCAAACGTTTCAAAATTGTCATTCTAAATCGTACAAGGGTACTTAAATTCTCTACACATATCAAGTTGCACTCTGAGGTGCTTCAATAAAATTGTGATAAGTGTAATATTCACTGTATATTCACTCAATGTAAGCCATACAGCCCAAGAGAGTTCTATACAATTTCAAGCCCCTCAGTTCCCCCAATGTGCCTTTGCGATGGTTGCCCCGAGCTTCAATGCATCCCTCAGCACGTAGTCCTGGGCTTTGGATTGTGCCAATTTGCAACACATGATTGGGGCCAACTCTCACTGGAAGACCAAGAAGCTTCTGGCAGACTAAAGAGTGTCTTTCATTGAGTTGATGATCCTCCAGAAACAACGGTTGTTTGTCTCAGTGTCCCCCCCTGGGAACAGCCCATAGAGCACAGACTCCAGCATCATGGAGTTACTTGGGTGATGTTGGACACGCTTTTTCCCCCTTTATCTGCAGGTCGCGTCCCTTCAAACGTGGTATATTTTTGATCTCCAGATGAAGCGGAAAACAGCACGGGTGATTTCCACAGCAGAGGAGTGAGGAATGGGCCAGACCTGCACCAAGTACAGCAACATAAATGAAGTCCCATGGGGCTTCATGGGTATGAGGGGAGACTTGCAGGGGATCGGTGTGGGTCTGTATAATAGTTACTCAGGAGGAACAAGTGGTTTCAATTCTTCCTACTGTTTCTGGGTAACTATTGATGTAACACAGTCAGAACCGTCCAAAGTTTGTGGTTTAGATCACAATTTTGGATGGTTTCAGTGTAAGGAAATTGTCCATGGGAAATTTGCATGTCCCAGGTCATTTATTGCTTTACCTGGGAGTATCCAGGGGGGCGGGGGGCCGGGGGGGGGGGTGGGGGTGGGGGGGCGTTTGCAGGGGGGGTTGTGTTCTCCGGTACATCTTTCGGGTACCCCAGACACACTGCCCTGGAACTTGGGTATTACACCCAATACTGGTGCTGATAAAAGCGACACATTACAGTGAAGGAACTTAATAGCTTTTCAAAATTCAACCAAAAAGCAGCAAACAATATGTGTGTGTGTGTGCAGGTGTGAGAAGATACATTTTCTGCATTTAGAATTTACTGTGTGTAGAGTTTAAGAAGCCATCACTTGATGGTTGGCTACAAAATTGTTTATAGTTTCATTGTGGTCGGCACTTGACTAAGTGCTGACTTTATAATCCTGTAAACTAACTTTCAGTGAGAGATGGACCAAAATCTCAGAGCTTCGAGGGGACCTTTCTGGTCAGATTAATTAGACAATTGACCAGTTTATCCTAACTTTGCAATGTAATAAAAAGTGGTCCCATTTTAAACAGACTATACTTCCAAAATCTGTGATATGCACCAAATATTAACTTCTTCCTTGTGGTTAAATACTCCTTGTGTCCCTTTGTCAGCATTCATGAAAGTCCCTCAGGTTCTAACACCGATTCGCTGAAGGCAGTGTCAGGAAAACAAAGGTAGTGTGGTAAATATTAGAAATCAGGGGGGTCATTCTCCGACATACCGGCGGGAATCGGGCTGCGCCAGTTGGCGGGCCCCCCCGCTCGATTCTCCGGTCCGGATGGGCCGAAGTCCCACCGATAAATTGCCTGTCCCGCCGGCGTAAATTAGAGTACCTATTTACCGGCGGGACAAGGCGGCGTGGGCGGGCTCCGGGGTGCTGGGGGGGGAGCGGGGCGATCTGACCCCGGGGGGGGTGCCCCACGGTGGCCTGGCCCGTGATCGGGGCCCACCGATCCGCGGGTGGGCCTGTGCCGTGGGGGCACTCTTTCCCTTCCGCCTCCGCCACGGTCTCCACCATGGCGGAGGCGGAAGAGACTCTCCCCACTGCGCATGCGCGGGAAACTTTCAGCGGCCGCTGACGCTCCCGCGCATGCGCCGCCCCGACATGTCATTTCCACGGCAGCTGGCGGGGCAACAAAGGCCGTTTCCGCCAGCTGGCGGGGCGGAAATCCCTCCGGCGCCAGCCTAGCCCATCAATGTTGGGGCTTGGCCCCCAAAGATGTGGAGCATTCCGCACCTTTGGGGCGGTGCGATGCCCGTCTGATTGGCGGCATTTTGGGCGCCAGTCGGCAGACATCGCGCCGTTTGGGGAGAATTTCGCCCCAGGTATAGTTTTAAGTGGGTTTAATTTAGTGTTTCTGTGTAAGGAAGGATAAACCTATAATTAAATTCATGCTGGACAAAGGTGTTAGTATGTGTGGATTTGTTCAGTTTCAATTGCGATTCTATTGTGCTTAGAGAGGGTTATGGCGTGAAAAGTAAACAAGCTGTGACAGAAGCATAAAGTCATTGCTTATCAACTGGGGGCACATTTATGGTAGGAATGCTTGTTGAATTTAGCTTTTAGCTGGATATATTGCACTTGGAGGTAGGAAGCTATGCCAGAAGAAAAGCTAGACAGGAGCTGCAAAAAGACAGATTTCCCAAAGAACCAGATAAAGTCCTGCTAACCAGGGAATTGGGACAGAAAGTATTCTTTGAGAAAGACTGAATTTAAGGGAGCAGAGACCAACAAGTTGAACGAGGTACTGTTCAGGAGAATTCAAAGAAAAGCAGGTAAAGTGTTCTAAGTTAAAGAGACAGCTGCAGTGACCAGGGGCGGGATTCTCCCCTACCCGGCGGGGCGGGGGGGTTCCGGCGTAATGAAGTGACGGGGACCACTCCAGCGTCAGGCCGCCCCAAAGGTGCGGAGGTCTCCACACCTTTAGGGGCCAAGCCCTCACCTTGAGGGGCTAGGCCTGCGCCAAAGTGGTTTCCGCTCCGCCGGCTGGCAGGAAAGGCCTTTGGCGCCACGCCAGCCGGTGCCGAAAGGTCTTCACCGGGCGACACATGCGCGGGAGCGTCAATGGCTGCTGACGTCATCCCCGCGCATGCACAGGGGAGGGTATCTCTTCCACCTCCGCCATAGTGAAGACCATGGCAAAGGCGGAAGAAAAAGAGTGCCATCACGGCACAGGCCCGCCCACGGATTGGTGGGCCCCAATCGCGGGCCAGGCCACCGTGGGGGTACCCCCCAGGGCCAGGTCGCCCCAGGACCCCGGAGCCCGCCCACGCCGCCTTGTCCCGCCGGTAAGAAAGGTGGTTTAATCCACGCCGGCGGGACAGGCATTCCAGCAGCCGGACTTTGGCCCATCCGGGCCGGAGAATCGCTGGGGGGGGGGGGGGGGGGGCCCGCCAACTGGCGTGGCGCGATTCCCGCCCCCGCCAAATCTCAGGTGCCGGAGAATTCGGCAACCGGCGGGGGCGGGATTCACGCCAGCCCCCGGCGATTCTCTGACCCGGCGGGGGGTCGGAGAATCTCGCCCCAGAAGTAAATCAAAAGTTTGGTGCCATCTTCACACAGTCTGGGAATTGATAGTTAAAACAAGTGTGTAGCAGTCCAGACAAAAGAAATGCTGAAGGGAGAGGTGTCAAACTTGGAGGCAAATCGTTGATGGAAGCAGCTAATAGATAGTATTGTTCAAAAGAAGATTTGAAAGTGTGTCTTTTTGAAAACAAAATTTGAAATCACTCAGGTTGAAGCCGGAGTTCAGTGGGACAAGTTGGCTCATGGTATAAGAATCATCTTGGGGGGATTTTGGGGATAAATCTACAGAAATTCACTCCGGTTCAGAGTGGAGTGTGTCTGACCACAGCCAGCCTGGGACTGTGTATTACTGAGATGTGTGTAGCTTAAGATATACCTTGTAATCTGTGTCAACTTTAAAATCTGTGTGCATTTGTGAAGCTAAGAGGGGAGTAAAGGAATATTGTATTATAAGCAAACTTGTCGTGTTTAATAAATGTTTTCTTCTTGGTGTCAAAACTAATTAGCATTCTTGTTACTCATGTGATGGCTTCAATAGTGCCAATTGTGGCTAATCTTTCCCTTTTGTTTAATACCATCCAACTCCTAAAATGCAGTTCAGAGATTTCTGAAGGCTAGTTTGGAATGGACGATGGTATCATGAATGTTAAGAGTATTCAGGGGTGCTCCTTTTCGGTGCCAGGGATCCTACTGCACTTCAGCACATCATTGTCATGCTGATAATGATCCTCCTCCTCCACAGATATGGCTTATTTTTTTTCTCCTCACCTTCAGAATGTGTTGGTTTATGCTGGGACTGGATTGTTTACACATAGCCAAACCAACATGATGAAATAATTCCCTTTCAGTCCTTTGATGGTTATACATAAGAACGTACTCTCTTTATAATTCTCATCCTAACCAGTCTCCCTGATTAAACAGTCATAAATACAGACTAGTAAACAAACCATAAATCTAGATGTATAAGTAGTAAACATTGGAAATATTCAGCATGTCAGGCAGCACCTGTGGTGAGAGAAACGGAGGGTGGAATTCTCCCATCCCACTGACAGGCAGGAGTAGAGAATCCAACGGGAATCAAAAAGTCGGAAACCGGCCAGCGGTAAAATCATGGGGCAGTTCTCCCAATGATAGGTTCATAGCGGGTTTCTGGTGGCATGAACACCATTTGGATCTCATGAATGCTGATTAAAACAGCTGCTCACTGGCATCCCATCACTCTTGCGTCATGCCTGCGGGAAGTTATATCGGTCCAAACCCCGACTGATAAAGAGTGTTGTGCACCAGTTTGCAAGAGATTACGCAATGAGTGCAACAAAGCTTACCTGTCATAGTACAGGCTAATTGAGGGCACGCGGACAGTGAGGGTGTGTGGGTCAAAGTCCGTCAAGTAGGCCCACCATTTCGACACAGGTATGAAAGCTCTGCCAGAAGAAAAGTAAGAACGGTTCTGGGAAGTGCACGGTGAAGTTTAGGAGGACTGCTAAGCTGTGCTCTGGGACTAGTTCTTGGGACACTTACTCACATGCTGGTGCTGTTACAGTGGGCTGGGTCCAGGTCAATTCCACAGGGCACAGATTTTGCTGCGGAGGAAGCAACAGCATACCAGGGGCGACATCATCCATTTGGGCGACCATGTTGTCTCGCCAGAGCTGAATTGCACCTGATTTGCGCTCCCTTTGTTTATATCTGTCCCCTGTGACCAAATGTGTGAGATCCGTGAAGCGAGTGGCTGTGTGAGTACATGACTCCATGTTGGGAGTTTGGTTGTGAAGGGGACTGAGAGAGAACTTACACCGGCGGAGTGAATAGGATCAGACATCCACTTCCTGCCTTGGATCACCCTTCATGGGTGGATGCCTGCTGCGTCAACCTCCTGGACAATGGAAAGGTGAGTTCTGTGTGCTTTCCTGAGGCATTCCTTGGGTAGAGTACACGCCAGTGAGCCCAGTCTCTGGGACTGTACCACATCATGCTGTGACTGTGCCACCACTTTTTGGGTCTGTGCCAGTTACTGTGCCACCTCCCTCTGGGTCTGCACCATGTCAGCCAGTGCCTGGGCAAAGCTGTTACTGGGCCACACTGTGGAGCACCGCTGCAATGTCCAGGTGGCCCTGATATATGGCTGCCTGTGATAGAGCAGCTCTGTCCTGGGCCTCGGCCACTGCCAGCATAGAGTTTCCCAGGCCTTGGCCATTTTGTCCCATGGTTGATATCTTCGCCCCCAAGGCCTCCAGTGCTGATGCCACCTGTGCGATGTTGGCCTGGGTGGCACGCATTGTCGGCCAATCTCCTGCTCCTGCAGGCAGTTGGACTCCTCCAACTGCACGTGCGGTGCTGGATGGTTGCAGACACCCCCTCTTGTAGTCCCTGGCTCTGAGACTGCATCTCCACTATAGATGGAACTGCCCTTTCCAGAAGTCCGAAATCCGTCCGGACGACATCTAGTCACTGTTGTCAGGCGCCCTCCGACCGCCTGCTCCCTCAGCAGTTCCTACCTTCCCCTTATGTACCGCTGCACGTGCGCACCAGATAGTGCCTCAGGAGTTTCTTCACTAAAATGCCCAACCGAGGTCCATGTGTCTGGGATGGTGGAGGGTATTGGAGAATTCTGTGACGGGAAGTCAGTGGCATCCCCGGACTGATACTGTTTGTCAAGGCATCCTGTTGCTGTCCGTCTCCTCCTCCTCGCTGCTCTCCTCCTGGGATTGCGGTTGGGGTCGGGGGCAGGGGACACCAGAGGGACCTGCCTCACCGCTAAGAGATCCTGCAAGACGCACAAGACAAGCCAAATGCTTGGATGCTTGGACAGCAGGTTGGGCTCATGGGTGGTGGTGGAAATGTGGTGTGGGGGGGAGGGTGGGGAGCAGGGGGGGTTGTGGGGATGATGGTGGTGGAGGGGGCAGTGTGGGGGGGGGGATTCGGGGGGTTGTGGTAGTGGAGGAGGTTGTTCGGGTGGTGGTGGGCGGTGGTGGAAGTGAGTGTGTGGGTGAGGGTAGTGGTGGAGGGGGGGGTGGAAGAGTGGTGGTGGTGTAGGTGGCATTGTGGAGGGGATGTGGGGGTTGTGTGGATGGGTGGGGGTGGTGAAGGGTGTGGTGACACACGTGCCAGGGGGAAGCGCAATTCAGCGGGTCTCACTTGTTCGCCCGATTCCGACCTCCGCCTCTGTGACTGCCCTCTCCCCACGCCCACCAATCAGGTCCAGTGGCCGCTGCTCTACTGTGGGTGGGGGGGGGGGGGGGCGGTGGAGACATTAAATGCACAGTTTTAGACATTTGGATGCATGCAACACTGGGTTGGGTAGCTGATGGCCTTCGTGGCCAGGGCACCCGGCTATGGTGGCCGGTATGGGTGCTGACAGGTGGTGAAGGGTTCGGTGGTCCTCAGGGTATGGGGGGACAGGTGTGTTTACAGGTTTGAGTGTCGGGGTTAGTGCCAGGGGCACAGTGCTGCTACTCACCCTGGCTGCCCTGAGGAGGTCATGCAGTTCCTTATGGCACTGCTTGCTGGACCTTGCAATGTTGCCCAAGGCGCTCACGGCATCTCCTACCTGCGTCCAGGCCCAATGCACGGCGGCAAGTGGCAACCTCCTCACCACCCTGTGGTACAGCGTAGCCTGCCTCTCCTCCATGGCGTCCAGAAGTGTCTCCAGTTCCGCGTCGGTGAACCGCGGTGCCGCTCTCCGTGTTGCCATCTTGTTGGCTGGGATGATGTGTGAGTGGGGAGTGGAGTGCTAATATGTGGCCACTAGTCAGCCACTGGGGTGTAAATCTTGACTCCGGCGAATCAGACACAGATTTTCATTGGAATCGGTCGAGTTCTATGTGGCGCTGGTGCTAACCCATTAATGGTTGATGAATTGCTCTGGGAACAGCGCCAATTTTTCTGTCGTAAAACGCCATCGATTCAATTCCGGTGTCAACACTTTTTCTGAAACGGAGAATCCCACCTCAGATGTCGTTACGTAATTTCCAGGTTTTGCCAATTCTGGCAACCAAGGAGTACAGAGGCGGAATTCTCCGGTATCGGCGCGATGTCCGCCGACCGCCGCCAAAAACGGCACAAATCAGTCCGGCATCGCGCCGCCCCAAAGGTGCGGAATCCTCCGCATCTTGGGGGGCCGAGCCCTCACCTTGACGGGCTAGGCCCAAGCCGGACTAATTTCCGCCCCGCCAGCTGGCGGAAAAGGCCTTTGGTGCCCTGCCAGCTAGCACGGAAATGACATTGCCTGGCGGCGCATGAGCGGGAGCGTTAGCAGCTGCTCACGGCATCCCTGCGCATGCGCTGTGGAGGGAGTCTCTTCCGCCTCCGCCATGGTGGAGACCGTGGCGAAGGCGGAAGAAAAAGACTGCTCCCACGGCACAGGCCCGCCCGCGGATCGGTGGGCCCCGATCACGGGCCAGGCCACCGTGGGGGCGCCCCCCCGGGGCCAGATCACCCCGCGCCCCCCCCAGGACCCCGGAGCCCGCCCGCGCCGCCTTGTCCCGCCAGTAAGAGAGGTGGTTTAATCCACGCCGGCAGGACAGGCATTCTAGCAGCGGGACTTGGGCCCATGCGGGCCGGAGAATCGCGCGGGGGGGGGGGGCCCGCCAACCGGCGTAGCGCGATTCCTGCGCCCGCCGAATCTCCGGTGCCAGAGAATTCGGCAACCGGCGGGGGCGGGATTCACGCCAGCCCCCGGCGATTCTCCGACCCGGCGGGGGGGGGGGTCGGAGAATCTCGCCCCAGATTTTCAGAAGTAGGAGAAGGAGTATGCCACCATTCAATAAAATTATAGCTGATATGTTCATTACCTTAACTCCACTTACTTGCCCTTTCCCCCCTGCCCCCTGCTCCCCCCTCCCTCTCTCCCCCGCCCCCACCATAATCCTTGACACCCTTGTAAATCTGTCTAAATCAATCTTGAATATAGTCAATGATCCGGCCTCAGTTGCTTTCCGGGGTAGAGACTTCCATGGTGTTATGATCCAGGTAGGGCACGGCAGCGTTTGGTTTAAAGTAGACAAAGTTTGAAATCCTATTTACCCACTCGCCAAATAAAACCACGAGATTCTGTGGTTTTAAACAAACAAGTAAAACTTCACTACTGAAAAATCAGACAAACAATTTACAATATCCATGTTATGCTCTAACATTTAGAATTAGCAGGAGATAAATGAGAAACAATAGGCATGCTGTGGTCAAATGTACCAAACTGCGCAATAAATGGCAGATGTGACCAGGCAGATCCCACGGATTTCCCAGCACCCCACCCAGATGTCAGTGACCACAGTGGGTTAGACAATCTTGTGAAAGCTCTGACACTGTCAAATAGGATTGAAATCTTCCACTTTCAAAAATTCTCGCAACAGCCGCTCCAACTCAGATTGCCTCAATGACTACACACCTCCTGATGGTTCAGTCTCTTTTCATGATACTACCACCAATGGGATTCACAAAGCTGCGTTCAACCATCTACATAATAGCACAAGCTCTTTAGCAGATGGCTAGCCTCACTGATCTGGCACTGCCCCAGGGTTTCCATGATTTCCAATGTCCCAGCTGCAGCGAGCTATAAATGGCATCCAGGGCTTCTTCCAAGCCCCAAGCCTTGCAACATAGAGCCAGTGCCTATTCGGCCACCACCTTGGCTCCCCAGGACTTCTCCCAAGCCTTCACCAACTGGAGCCAAAAGCAGCACCTTTCTTGTCTGGAACCTTTTCATCTGTCTTCCAAAACACTCAGTCACTTGGGTTTACCTTTTTACGCCAGCACCGGGTCCTTGGTTGGGTTTCCGTGGAACCATCACCACATAGGCACTCTGGTGATCTCTGCCTTGGCCCCAAAGAACCCAGAATTCTGGGTTGAGCCTGTGGGGCCTGTCACCCTGCTAGGCGTGTGTCAGAACTCCTGAACTGGCTGGGAAATGGAGTCCTTGGCTTCCATGCAGAACAAGGTAAGTTCACATTTCTTATTCCAGATGGCCTTGCAGTTGCTGGAATATCATTGACACCCCTTCTTGTAAATTCTGGCTCTACCGTTGCATTTCCAGCAGCTCAGGGATAACCATTTTCAGAGGCTTTGCATCTCTCAGAGGGGCATCTGTGTCCTGGGATCTAGCAGACCTCTGACTGCTTGCTCCCTTGCAAGTTACAGCCTGCTGCTGATGTGTTACAGCAGCTGAGTGGTGTGCACTTGATAGCGACCCAGAAGCCTGTTCACTAACATGTCCCACCGAGTTGTATGTCTCTGCGCTAGTGGATAGTGTGGATGAAAGCTGTGACGAAATATCAATGTCACCTGCTCTGTTGGGTTGCTGGGGTTTGGGGGATGGTGTCATCTGATGGTGATCCTTTAAGACAAAGGACATGGGACGTCATTCTCCAACCCCCCGCCGGGTTGGAGAATCGCCGGGGGCTGCCGTGAATCCCGCCCCCACCGGTTGCCGAAGTCTCCGGCACCGGATATTCGGCGGGGGCGGGAATTGGGCCACGCCGGTTGGCGGGCCGCCCCGCTCGATTCTCCGGCCCAGATGGGCCGAAGTCCCGCCGATAAATTGCCTGTCCCGCCAGCGTAAATTAAAGTACCTATTTACCGGCGGGACAAGGCGGCGTGGGCGGGCTCCAGGGTCCTGGGGGGGGCGCGGGGCGATCTGGCCCCGGGGGGTGCCCCCGCGGTGGCCTGGCCCGCGATCGGGGCCCACCGATCCGCGGGCGGGCCTGTGCCGTGGGGGCACCCTTTCCCTTCCGCCTCCGCCACGGTCTCCACCATGGAGGAGGCGGAAGAGACTCCCTCCACTGCGCATGCGCGGGAAACTGTCAGCGGCCGCTGACGCTCCCACGCATGCGCCGTTCCGACATGTCATTTCCGCGCCAGCTGGCGGGGCAACAAAGGCCGTTTCTGCCAGCTGGCGGGGCGGAAATTCCTCCGGCATCGGCCTAGCCCCTCAAGGTTGGGGCTCGGCCCCCAAAGATGCGGAGCATTCCGCACCTTTGGGGTGGCGCGATGCCCGTCTGATTGGCGCCGTTTTGGGCACCAGTCGGCGGACATCACGCCGTTTGGGGAGAATTTCGCCCATGGAGTCAGCAGTGGCGAAGGACAACAGTGTAGGAGATAAGAGACTCACTTGAGACTGGTCATCTGGAGTATGGTGCAGTGGACCGTTACTTCTCTAGCGCAGCCCAACCTCACTGTCTGTCACTGCTCTCTGGGATCTCCCCCTGATTTCCATCGCTCTTTCCACATAGCAGGTATGGACATGTATCTTGGGCTCACCCTGCCGGTCTTCTCTCGCTCTCTCCCGTTATGAGCTATCTGCTCCTGCGAACACAAAGAGGACATTGTGAGGCGGATGCCTGGTGGGTTTATAGCAATTGGCCTTTGTGGGCACAGTGCCTAGCCGGGGAGGAGTTGTGATGGGGCGTTCTTTGCATGAGGATGATACTGGGGGTTTGGGTGTTGAGAGCTGTGAGGTGGCAAATATGGGGTTAATGCCAAATTTCCAAAAAGGCGGGAAACTTCCAAATAAAGGCGGGAAAGTTCCTGCAGCTCTTTGCACACCAACAAACAGGTTAAAGAACAGGAAAAATCATTTTAGTGTAAAAGATCTGGGGCGTCATTCTCCGCCGGCGGGAGTCTCCATTTTGCCGGCGCCCGGGGGTTTCCCGACGGCGTGGGGCTGCCCCACAATGGGAAACCCCATTGACCGGCCGGTGTTACGGAGACTCCCGCCGGCCGGTCGGGGCAGAAATGTGGCGGGGGGGGTAGGAGATTTTTGCCCCTGGTCACAGGCACAAATTAAGGCAGTGTCCAGCGTTTGGCAAGTTTTGTTCCAGATGCAAAGGAAAAAAAATCACTTTGCTCAGAATTGTTACTCCAAGCTCAAAGCAGGGCTTTGTTTCAAACAGCACGTCTACAATACTGGCAACTTGTTAACAGAATGATTCTCAAGCAGCTGCGCTGTCCATCATTCTCTCTTTTCTATAAGGGCTTTCTGGAAAGCCCAGCATGTCCTGTATAACAGAACTCTGAGAAAGCAAAAATATTAAGCATTTTAACCTTCATATCTTCGCAAGGATGTACTAAAGAGGATACATGTAGGACATCTCGGGATTGAAAAATGTAAACCGAGAGCTCGTTACTCTGTTTACTGGCCAGGTATCAACCAGGATATTGACAGGATGGTCAGTTGTTGTGACACATGCCAGATGCATCGTTGCAAGCAAACAAGAGAACGTATGCAAATATCTGATTTACCTACGGCACCAAGGCAGAGAGTAGCTATGGATCTCTTGTGCAGCACAGTAGCACAGTGGTTAGCATAGTTGCTTCACAGCTCCAGGGTCCAAGGTTCCATTCCTGGCTTGGGTCACTGTCTGTGCGGAGTCTGCACGTTCTCCCCGTGTCTGCGTGGGTTTCCTCCGGGTGCTCCGGTTTCCTTCCACAGTCCAAAGATGTGCAGGTTAGGTGGATTGCCCATAGTGTTCAAAAAGGTTAGGTGGGGTTACTGGGTTGTGGGGATAGGGTGAAGGTTGGGCTTAGGTGGATTGGTCTTTCCGGTGCTAACTATGACTCCAACCTGTGGGGAGTTTTCCTCCTGATTCCCATTGATTCCAGTTTTTATAGGGATCCCTGGTGCCACGCTCAAATGCTGCCTAATGCTGAGGCAGTCACTCTCACCTCACCTCTGGAGTTCAGCTCTTCTGTCCATGTTTGAACCAAGGCTGGAATGAGGACACAAGTTGAATAGCCCTGGTGGAACCCAAACTGAACATCATGAGCATTTTATTATAAAGCAAGTGCCATTTGGTAGCGTTGTTGATGATTCATCCATCACTTTACTGATGATTGCAAGTAGACTGATGGGGCTGTAACTGGCCAGGTTGGATTTATCCTGTTTTTTGTATACAGGAGAAAGCTGGGCAATTTCCCACATTGCCAGGTAGAGTGTTATAACTGTACTAAAACAGCTTAGCTAGTGGTCCTGCAAGTTCTAGAGCATAAGTCTTCATTACTATTGTCAGGGCCCATAGCTGTTTCAGTATTCAGTACCTTCAGTCATTTCTTGATACCGGTATCTAGGTATTTGCATTGCTACGTACCTTGTGTTGGCCTACTTTGTACTTTCTTTTCTTTTCCTGTACTAAATGATCTGTTGAGCTGCTCGCAGAAAAATACTTTTCACTGTACCTCGGTACACGTAACAATAAACAAATCCAATCCAATCCAATCACGTGGTGTGAATCAAATTGGCTGAAGACTGGTACCTGCGATACTGGGGACTTCCAAAGGAAGCCAAGGTGGATCATCCACGTGGTACCTCTGGCTGAAGGTTGTTGCAAATGTTTCAGCCTTATCCTTTGCACTGATGTGCTGGGCTCCCCCATCATTGAGGATGGGAATATTTATTGAGCCTCCTCCTCCAGTGAGAAGTTTAATTATCCATGACCATTCATGACTGGATGTGGCAAGATTACAGAACTCCGTCTTGAGACATTGTTTGTGGGATAGCTTAGTTCTGTCTATCGCATGCTGGCTATGCTGCTTGGCGTGTTAATTCTGTCTATCGCATGCTGGCTATGCTGCTTGGCGTGTTAGTTCTGTCTATCGCATGCTGGTTATGCTGCTTGGCGTGTTAGTTCTGTCTATCGCATGCTGGCTAAGCTGCTTGGCGTGTTAGTTCTGTCTATCGCATGCTGGTTATGCTGCTTGGCGTGTTAGTTCTGTCTATCGCATGCTGGTTATGCTGCTTGGCGTGTTAGTTCTGTCTATCGCATGCTGGCTATGCTGCTTGGCGTGTTAGTTCTGTCTATCGCATGCTGGTTATGCTGCTTGGCGTGTTAGTTCTGTCTATCGCATGCTGGTTATGCTGCTTGGCGTGTTAGTTCTGTCTATCGTATGGTGGCTATGCTGCTTGGCGTGTTAGTTCTGTCTATCGCATGCTGGTTATGCTGCTTGGCGTGTTAGTTCTGTCTATCGCATGCTGGTTATGCTGCTTGGCGTGTTACTTCTGTCTATCGCATGCTGGCTATGCTGCTTGGCGTGTTAGTTCTGTCTATCGCATGCTGGTTATGCTGCTTGGCGTGTTAGTTCTGTCTATCGCATGCTGGTTATGCTGCTTGCCGTGTTAGTTCTGTCTATTGCATGCTGGTTATGCTGCTTGGCGTGTTAGTTCTGTCTATCGCATGCTGGCTATGCTGCTTGGCGTGTTAGTTCTGTCTATCGCATGCTGGTTATGCTGCTTGGCGTGTTAGTTCTGTCTATCGCATGCTGGTTATGCTGCTTGCCGTGTTAGTTCTGTCTATCGCATGCTGGTTATGCTGCTTGCCGTGTTAGTTCTGTCTATTGCATGCTGGTTATGCTGCTTGGCGTGTTAGTTCTGTCTATCGCATGCTGGCTATGCTGCTTGGCGTGTTAGTTCTGTCTATCGCATGCTGGTTATGCTGCTTGGCATGTTAGTTCTGTCTATCGCATGCTGGTTATGCTGCTTGGCATGTTAGTTCTGTCTATCGCATGCTGGTTATGCTGCTTGGCGTGTTAGTTCTGTCTATCGCATGCTGGTTATGCTGCCTGGCGTGTTAGTTCTGTCTATCGCATGCTGGTTATGCTGCTTGGCGTGTTAGTTCTGTCTATCGCATGCTGGTTATGCTGCTTGGCGTGTTAGTTCTGTCTATCGCATGCTGGTTATGCTGCTTGGCGTGTTAGTTCTGTCTATCGCATGCTGGTTATGCTGCTTGGCGTGTTAGTTCTGTCTATCGCATGCTGGTTATGCTGCTTGGCGTGTTAGTTCTGTCTATCGCATGCTGGTTATGCTGCTTGGCGTGTTAGTTCTGTCTATCGCATGCTGGTTATGCTGCTTGGCGTGTTAGTTCTGTCTATCGCATGCTGGTTATGCTGCCTGGCGTGTTAGTTCTGTCTATCGCATGCTGGTTATGCTGCTTGCCGTGTTAGTTCTGTCTATCGCATGCTGGTTATGCTGCTTGGCGTGTTAGTTCTGTCTATCGCATGCTGGCTATGCTGCATGGCGTGTTAGTTCTGTCTATCGCATGCTGGTTATGCTGCTTGGCATGTTAGTTCTGTCTATCGCATGCTGGCTATGCTGCTTGGCGTGTTAGTTCTGTCTATCGCATGCTGGTTATGCTGCTTGGCGTGTTAGTTCTGTCTATCGCATGCTGGCTATGCTGCTTGGCGTGTTAGTTCTGTCTATCGCATGCTGGTTATGCTGCTTGGCGTGTTAGTTCTGTCTATCGCATGCTGGTTATGCTGCTTGGCGTGTTAGTTCTGTCTATCGCATGCTGGCTATGCTGCTTGGCGTGTTAGTTCTGTCTATCGCATGCTGGTTATGCTGCTTGGCGTGTTAGTTCTGTCTATCGCATGCTGGTTATGCTGCTTGGCGTGTTACTTCTGTCTATCGCATGCTGGTTATGCTGCTTGGCGTGTTAGTTCTGTCTATCGCATGCTGGTTATGCTGCTTGGCGTGTTAGTTCTGTCTATCGCATGCTGGTTATGCTGCTTGGCGTGTTAGTTCTGTCTATCGCATGCTGGTTATGCTGCTTGGCGTGTTAGTTCTGTCTATCGCATGCTGGTTATGCTGCTTGGCGTGTTAGTTCTGTCTATCGCATGCTGGTTATGCTGCTTGGCGTGTTAGTTCTGTCTATCGCATGCTGGTTATGCTGCTTGGCGTGTTAGTTCTGTCTATCGCATGCTGGTTATGCTGCCTGGCGTGTTAGTTCTGTCTATCGCATGCTGGTTATGCTGCTTGCCGTGTTAGTTCTGTCTATCGCATGCTGGTTATGCTGCTTGGCGTGTTAGTTCTGTCTATCGCATGCTGGCTATGCTGCATGGCGTGTTAGTTCTGTCTATCGCATGCTGGTTATGCTGCTTGGCATGTTAGTTCTGTCTATCGCATGCTGGCTATGCTGCTTGGCGTGTTAGTTCTGTCTATCGCATGCTGGTTATGCTGCTTGGCGTGTTAGTTCTGTCTATCGCATGCTGGCTATGCTGCTTGGCGTGTTAGTTCTGTCTATCGCATGCTGGTTATGCTGCTTGGCGTGTTAGTTCTGTCTATCGCATGCTGGTTATGCTGCTTGGCGTGTTAGTTCTGTCTATCGCATGCTGGCTATGCTGCTTGGCGTGTTAGTTCTGTCTATCGCATGCTGGTTATGCTGCTTGGCGTGTTAGTTCTGTCTATCGCATGCTGGTTATGCTGCTTGGCGTGTTACTTCTGTCTATCGCATGCTGGTTATGCTGCTTGGCGTGTTAGTTCTGTCTATCGCATGCTGGTTATGCTGCTTGGCGTGTTAGTTCTGTCTATCGCATGCTGGTTATGCTGCTTGGCGTGTTAGTTCTGTCTATCGCATGCTGGTTATGCTGCTTGGCGTGTTAGTTCTGTCTATCGCATGCTGGTTATGCAGCTTGGCATGTTAGTTCTGTCTATCGCATGCTGGTTATGCTGCTTGGCGTGTTAGTTCTGTCTATCGCATGCTGGTTATGCTGCTTGGCGTGTTAGTTCTGTCTATCGCATGCTGGTTATGCTGCCTGGCGTGTTAGTTCTGTCTATCGCATGCTGGTTATGCTGCTTGGCGTGTTAGTTCTGTCTATCGCATGCTGGTTATGCTGCCTGGCGTGTTAGTTCTGTCTATCGCATGCTGGTTATGCTGCTTGGCGTGTTAGTTCTGTCTATCGCATGCTGGCTATGCTGCTTGGCGTGTTAGTTCTGTCTATCGCATGCTGGTTATGCTGCTTGGCGTGTTAGTTCTGTCTATCGCATGCTGGTTATGCTGCTTGGCATGTTAGTTCTGTCTATCGCATGCTGGTTATGCTGCTTGGCGTGTTAGTTCTGTCTATCGCATGCTAGTTATGCTGCCTGGCGTGTTAGTTCTGTCTATCGCATGCTGGTTATGCTGCTTGGTGTGTTAGTTCTGTCTATCGCATGCTGGTTATGCTGCTTGGCGTGTTAGTTCTGTCTATCGCATGCTGGTTATGCTGCTTGGCGTGTTAGTTCTGTCTATCGCATGCTGGTTATGCTGCTTGGCGTGTTAGTTCTGTCTATCGCATGCTGGTTATGCTGCTTGGCGTGTTAGTTCTGTCTATCGCATGCTGGTTATGCTGCTTGGCATGTTAGTTCTGTCTATCGCATGCTGGTTATGCTACTTGGCGTGTTAGTTCTGTCTATCGCATGCTGGTTATGCTGCCTGGCGTGTTAGTTCTGTCTATCGCATGCTGGTTATGCTGCTTGGCGTGTTAGTTCTGTCTATCGCATGCTGGTTATGCTGCTTGGCATGTTAGTTCTGTCTATCGCATGCTGGTTATGCTGCTTGGCGTGTTAGTTCTGTCTATCGCATGCTGGTTATGCTGCTTGGCGTGTTAGTTCTGTCTATCGCATGCTGGTTATGCTGCTTGGCGTGTTAGTTCTGTCTATCGCATGCTGGTTATGCTGCTTGGCGTGTTAGTTCTGTCTATCGCATGCTGGTTATGCTGCCTGGCGTGTTAGTTCTGTCTATCGCATGCTGGTTATGCTGCTTGGCGTGTTAGTTCTGTCTATCGCATGCTGGCTATGCTGCTTGGCGTGTTAGTTCTGTCTATCGCATGCTGGTTATGCTGCTTGGCGTGTTAGTTCTGTCTATCGCATGCTGGTTATGCTGCTTGGCATGTTAGTTCTGTCTATCGCATGCTGGTTATGCTACTTGGCGTGTTAGTTCTGTCTATCGCATGCTGGTTATGCTGCCTGGCGTGTTAGTTCTGTCTATCGCATGCTGGTTATGCTGCTTGGCGTGTTAGTTCTGTCTATCGCATGCTGGTTATGCTGCTTGGCATGTTAGTTCTGTCTATCGCATGCTGGTTATGCTGCTTGGCGTGTTAGTTCTGTCTATCGCATGCTGGTTATGCTGCTTGGCGTGTTAGTTCTGTCTGTCGCATGCTGGTTATGCTGCTTGGCGTGTTAGTTCTGTCTATCGCATGCTGGTTATGCTGCTTGGCATGTTAGTTATGTCTATCGCATGCTGGTTATGCTGCTTGGCGTGTTAGTTCTGTCTGTCGCATGCTGGTTATGCTGCTTGGCGTGTTAGTTCTGTCTATCGCATGCTGGTTATGCTGCTTGGCGTGTTAGTTCTGTCTATCGCATGCTGGTTATGCTGCTTGCCGTGTTAGTTCTGTCTATCGCATGCTGGTTATGCTGCTTGGCGTGTTAGTTCTGTCTATCGCATGCTGGTTATGCTGCTTGGCATGTTAGTTCTGTCTATCGCATGCTGGTTATGCTGCTTGCCATGTTAGTTCTGTCTATCGCATGCTGGTTATGCTGCTTGCGTGTTAGTTCTGTCTATCGCATGCTGGTTATGCTGCTTGCCGTGTTAGTTCTGTCTATCGCATGCTGGTTATGCTGCTTGGCATGTTAGTTCTGTCTATCGCATGCTGGTTATGCTGCTTGCCGTGTTAGATCTGTGTATCGCATGCTGGTTATGCTGCTTGGCGTGTTAGTTCTGTCTATCGCATGCTGGTTATGCTGCTTGGCATGTTAGTTCTGTCTATCGCATGCTGGTTATGCTGCTTGCCGTGTTAGTTCTGTCTATCGCATGCTGGTTATGCTGCTTGGCGTGTTAGTTCTGTCTATCACATGCTGGTTATGCTGCTTGGCGTGTTAGTTCTGTCTATCGCATGCTGGTTATGCTGCTTGGCGTGTTAGTTCTGTCTATCGCATGCTGGTTATGCTGCTTGGCGTGTTAGTTCTGTCTATCGCATGCTGGTTATGCTGCTTGGCGTGTTAGTTCTGTCTATCGCATGCTGGTTATGCTGCTTGGCGTGTTAGTTCTGTCTATCGCATGCTGGTTATGCTGCTTGGCGTGTTAGTTCTGTCTATCGCATGCTGGTTATGCTGCTTGGCGTGTTAGTTCTGTCTATCGCATGCTGGTTATGCTGCTTGGCATGTTAGTTCTGTCTATCGCATGCTGGTTATGCTGCTTGGCGTGTTAGTTCTGTCTATCGCATGCTGGTTATGCTGCTTGGCGTGTTAGTTCTGTCTATCGCATGCTGGTTATGCTGCTTGGCATGTTAGTTCTGTCTATCGCATGCTGGTTATGCTGCTTGGCGTGTTAGTTCTGTCTATCGCATGCTGGTTATGCTGCCTGGCGTGTTAGTTCTGTCTATCGCATGCTGGTTATGCTGCTTGGCGTGTTAGTTCTGTCTATCGCATGCTGGCTATGCTGCTTGGCGTGTTAGTTCTGTCTATCGCATGCTGGTTATGCTGCTTGGCGTGTTAGTTCTGTCTATCGCATGCTGGTTATGCTGCTTGGCATGTTAGTTCTGTCTATCGCATGCTGGTTATGCTACTTGGCGTGTTAGTTCTGTCTATCGCATGCTGGTTATGCTGCCTGGCGTGTTAGTTCTGTCTATCGCATGCTGGTTATGCTGCTTGGCGTGTTAGTTCTGTCTATCGCATGCTGGTTATGCTGCTTGGCGTGTTAGTTCTGTCTATCGCATGCTGGTTATGCTGCTTGGCGTGTTAGTTCTGTCTATCGCATGCTGGTTATGCTGCTTGGCGTGTTAGTTCTGTCTATCGCATGCTGGTTATGCTGCTTGGCGTGTTAGTTCTGTCTATCGCATGCTGGTTATGCTGCTTGGCATGTTAGTTCTGTCTATCGCATGCTGGTTATGCTGCTTGGCGTGTTAGTTCTGTCTATCGCATGCTGGTTATGCTGCTTGGCGTGTTAGTTCTGTCTATCGCATGCTGGTTATGCTGCTTGGCATGTTAGTTCTGTCTATCGCATGCTGGTTATGCTGCTTGGCGTGTTAGTTCTGTCTATCGCATGCTGGTTATGCTGCCTGGCGTGTTAGTTCTGTCTATCGCATGCTGGTTATGCTGCTTGGCGTGTTAGTTCTGTCTATCGCATGCTGGCTATGCTGCTTGGCGTGTTAGTTCTGTCTATCGCATGCTGGTTATGCTGCTTGGCGTGTTAGTTCTGTCTATCGCATGCTGGTTATGCTGCTTGGCATGTTAGTTCTGTCTATCGCATGCTGGTTATGCTACTTGGCGTGTTAGTTCTGTCTATCGCATGCTGGTTATGCTGCCTGGCGTGTTAGTTCTGTCTATCGCATGCTGGTTATGCTGCTTGGCGTGTTAGTTCTGTCTATCGCATGCTGGTTATGCTGCTTGGCATGTTAGTTCTGTCTATCGCATGCTGGTTATGCTGCTTGGCGTGTTAGTTCTGTCTATCGCATGCTGGTTATGCTGCTTGGCATGTTAGTTCTGTCTATCGCATGCTGGTTATGCTGCTTGGCGTGTTAGTTCTGTCTGTCGCATGCTGGTTATGCTGCTTGGTGTGTTAGTTCTGTCTATCGCATGCTGGTTATGCTGCTTGGCGTGTTAGTTCTGTCTATCGCATGCTGGTTATGCTGCTTGCCGTGTTAGTTCTGTCTATCGCATGCTGGTTATGCTGCTTGGCGTGTTAGTTCTGTCTATCGCATGCTGGTTATGCTGCTTGACATGTTAGTTCTGTCTATCGCATGCTGGTTATGCTGCTTGCCGTGTTAGTTCTGTCTATCGCATGCTGGTTATGCTGCTTGCGTGTTAGTTCTGTCTATCGCATGCTGGTTATGCTGCTTGCGTGTTAGTTCTGTCTATCGCATGCTGGTTATGCTGCTTGCCGTGTTAGTTCTGTCTATCGCATGCTGGTTATGCTGCTTGGCATGTTAGTTCTGTCTATCGCATGCTGGTTATGCTGCTTGCCGTGTTAGATCTGTGTATCGCATGCTGGTTATGCTGCTTGGCGTGTTAGTTCTGTCTATCGCATGCTGGTTATGCTGCTTGGCATGTTAGTTCTGTCTATCGCATGCTGGTTATGCTGCTTGCCGTGTTAGTTCTGTCTATCGCATACTGGTTATGCTGCTTGGCATGTTAGTTCTGTCTATCGCATGCTGGTTATGCTGCTTGCCGTGTTAGTTCTGTCTATCGCATGCTGGTTATGCTGCTTGGCGTGTTAGTTCTGTCTATCGCATGCTGGTTATGCTGCTTGGCGTGTTAGTTCTGTCTATCGCATGCTGGTTATGCTGCTTGGCGTGTTAGTTCTGTCTATCGCATGCTGGTTATGCTGCTTGGCGTGTTAGTTCTGTCTATCGCATGCTGGTTATGCTGCTTGCCGTGCAAGTTCACCTGAATTGGAGCTTCACCAGGTTGACACCCCATTTGGAAGTGGGTCTGGTGCTGCTCCTGCACAAAACATTGAACTGGGATTGAACCCTTGGCTTGCTGGTAATGGCAGAATGTGGGATGTGCCCAGCCATGAGGTTACAGCTTATGACTGAGTACAATTATACTGCTGCTTATGGTCCACAGTGCCTCATGGATTCCCAGTCTTCAGTTTCTAGTTCTGTTCAAAATCTATCCTATTTAGAATGGTGGTAGTGCCACACTCCCATGATGGATCGTATCCTCAATGTAAAGACGAGCCTCATGTCCACGAGGGCTGTGCCGTGATCACTCCTACTGATACTGACCTGGACAGATGCATTTCTGGCTGATAAGGTCAAGAAAGTTTTTTTCCTCATGTTGGTTCCCTCATCACCATCTGCAGACCTAGTCTCACAGCTCTGTCCTTTAGTACTCGACCAGCTGAGTCAGTAGTGGCGCTATTGAACCTGTCTTGATGATGGACATTGAAATATCCCACCCAAGGTATTTTCTGTGCTCTTGCCACTTTCAGTGCTTCTTCCAAGTGGTGTTCAACATGAAGGAGTACTAAGTTGATTCATCAGCTGAGGGGAGATGGGCGGTACGTGGTAATCAGCAGGAGGTGTCCTCTTGGCAGGACATAATAATCAATCAGTAGGTTCTGAAGAATCCTACTTCAGACTCCATGAGGTTGGCTTCATAGTCTTGAGTATATAAACAGAAAGTATTTGTTAACAACGCATAACTAAATACATATGTACAGCATAGGGTATAGATATGGAGTTGACTCCATTCCTCATCTTTACACATTTCTGATCATCTCTCGGCTGACCCTGGCTCTGGGTCATGTACCTTCTTACATCACTGTACTGTACTCAGTCCCACATTAAACCTGTATGTACCAGCCTTACATTGTTAAACGTCTTGTGCAATTATCTTATTGTTAACACTATTCCAGGCTTATTGCTATCACAGTATTGTGACGACTGGAAAATGTTAGGACTATTAGAGTCTAGGTATTGGGCAATTTAAGGGTTAAAGGCCTGGGGTTAGAGTGTGTTTGACTGTAGTGTCATGTTTTCCTTGTTTTTGCGGGTGCTTTTAGCAGCCAGAAGGTGAAATTGACAAAGCAATATATTTTTCAGTCTGGACTAATGGACTGTGGTTTGACTGGTGATGTCCCTGGGGAGTTAATGTGCTGTGCAGCCTGCGGAGATCATGGACGGGATTCTCTGATCCTGAGGCTAAGTGTTGACGCCGTCGTAAACGGCGTTGTGTTTCACGACGGCGTCAACAGGCCCCCAGGAGCAGCGATTCCGAGCCCTTCAGGAGGCCAACATGGCACTGGAGCGACCCACGCCGCTCCAGCTGCCGATACTGGCCTCAAATGCGCGCCGCGGGTCTGCGCATGTGCGCTGCGACCGGCGTGATTGCCACATGCGTGGTGGCTTCCATCTCCACGCCGGCTCCGATGCAACATGGCGTAGGGCTCCAGGGGCCGGCATGGAGGAAAAGAGGCCCCCAGCCCGAGAGGCCGACCAGCCAATCGGTAGGTCCTGATTGTGGGCCAGGCCACAGCGGAAGCCCCCCCGGGGTCGGACCCCTTCTCCCCCCCACCAGGCCGCTCCCGAAAGGATGCACGCCTAGGTCCCGCCGGGTAAGACCACAGGTGGGCGGCGCCGGCGGGAATCAGATTTTTTTTTTTGCGGCACTCGGCCCATGCCGGTAGAGAAGCGCCGGGGTGGCCGCGTAGAGCGGCCCTTGACTGGCGCCATGCCAGTGTCAATAGCACCGATTTTCCGCTCACCGGATTTGTGCGCCCGCCGATTCTCCGGCCCGGCATGGGCTGAGAGAATCCCCCCCATTCGCTTTTAATCTTGGGGAGAGGAGGTCATTATTGGGTGGAGCCAAAGAATGCAGAGAGGCAGTTTGAAAGCTCTAGAGAAGCAGTTTTGGGAGAAACTTCGGAGAAAGGAGTTGAATTCTGATCTGCACGACGCTGCTTCCACAATTCTCCCAAAGATAGATAGAATCATAGAATTTACAGTGCAGAAAGAGGCCATTCAGCCCATCGAGTCTGCATCGGCTCTTGGAAAAAGCACCCTACCTAAACCCATACCTTCACCCTATCCCCACACCTCCACCCTATGCCGGTAAACCCACCTAACCTTTTTTGGGCACTAAGGGCAATTTATCATGGCCAATCCACCTAACCTGCACATCTTTGGACTGTGGGAGGAAACCGGAGCACCCGGAGGAAACCCACGCAAACACGGGGAGAAGGTGCAGACTCCACACAGACAGTGACCCAAGCCGGGAATCGAACCTGGGACCCTGGAGCTGTGAAGCAACTGTATTAACCACTGTGCTGCTGCCCTGCCCCTTTGAGAGCTCTATGTTTCTTTTCTTGCTGTTTAATGGGAAATGAGTAGTAGTGTTTAAGGTGTAATTGAAAACTGAAGTTAAAAAGCTCAATATTGTATACATAATAAAGTTTTGTTTTAAAAATACCCAAGCCCTAATTCTTCATGCAATCACTCCTGGAGCAAATCATTCTTTCCGCACAGTCTTACAAATAAACTAAAATAATGGGGTTTTTGGTTCAGTATCCGAGCCACTGTTGGGGTCTGGCCTGGGATTATAATAGTATTCACACTAACAACATTCTCAACCAATCTCCCCCTTCAAGTCCTTGGAGTTAGATGTTTAGACAGTCTTGAGGTCTGATAACTCTTTCACATCTTGTTTGCTATTCTTTTGGGAGAACGGTCGGCTCTGGTGGTTTTATTCTTGTTGTTGGGTTGGAGGTTGGGCTGCTGTTTCGATATTCCAGATTCCAGATTCACTGTGGTTCTGGAACGTTGGCTGGAAGTTGCTGTGTGCACAGTGGTTGTTGTGTCTACTGACTGTACCACCATCATTGGTGCTCTTCAGACTGTTAATCCTTCTCTGGTACTATTTACACCTGAGGTACTGTGGTAATCTTGTGTGTGGTAGGTTGGTCTGACCATTGGGAACTTTCCAGGATGTGGAATGATGATGTTCCACAAAAAGAGAAGCAAGATCGTAGGTGAAATCAGAGTCTGAATGCTCTTTACTGTTTGAGGACTCAGGAACATGCTGTTCTTGCTGGCTAACAATTGTGGTAACCTTGTCATCGTCTGCCACTGGAGGAGATCTAGGGCTATGCAGGCATCTCTGCTCAGAAGAGAGAAAGGCTGATTATGGACAACGTAAATCAGCTTAAAGATTTGTTTGTCATCAGACCTCAGTGGTTCAAGCATCATTGCCAATGATCAGGAGTCAGGCTTCCCTGATCCATCATTCAAATCCAAAGGCCAAAGGGCCAAATGGATTCGTCGTTTGACAGGACTGCCACACTGGCCCATGAATCTAATTTGAAAGTGGTGTCAGAATTCCAAAATGGAGACATTGTTTTCTGATATCATCCAAGAAACATGGTTGTGAGGCTTCAGGGTTTTCGGTCTTGATCTCACACATAACCTTATGCGTGGTGCTGGGGTTTTGACTTGTACAGTTTACTAAAGTGTTCCTATCAGTTTCAGTGGAATCATTGGACCATGCTCGCAGGACACTGATCTTTCCTGTGAGGGCACTTCACACCACACTTCAGGAATTAATTTCCATGACTTGGATGGTACCTGTGTTTCTGTGACCTGATATGGTGGGCTGAGAATTGAAGTTTTCCCCATGTAATGTTCTTTTCCTTTAGGATGGCCCTGTATTTTATATGTAGCTCAGACAATCTAATTAGTTGAATTGCTTTGTTTGCGGTAAGATCATCTTTAGCTTGTAGGAGGTCAGAGAGTGAATCGCCTGCAATACCAATCACAATTCTGTCTTTGATGAGCGCAAACTTTAAATCGTTACATTCACATCCTCTGCCTGCTTGTAGAGACCATTTATGAAGGAATCAGCAAGTTCCTCAGGCAGCTGGACTCTCGTTAAATTTGGCTCTCTCCAATATTTTATTGGCTCTCAGGTTGAAATGAAAGTTGAATGCTTTTAAAGCATCATCAAATTTGGCAAATGACTCATTGATAGCTTGGCGTACAATTGTTGTCTGCAATTGACCCCGTCGAGTGACGATGTGTCTTGACCTGTTCTGCTTCCATTTTTTTATTTAGACCTATACCTTAAAAATCTTTTGCTCCAAAGACTTCAATTGTGTGACTAGTCTAAGCCATGGATGATTCCCAATGGAGCTGGAAGTATGAACCATATTGAAAATTTTCTGAAGTGAGAGTACAGCTTGAAGAGATTTCAGGCTTCCAAGATGGCGTCGCCATTCTTTGCTGAGCAATGGATCGTCCCGAGCTTGCTGGCTTTTGGCCAGCTTTCCAAAATGGCAGCAGCATGCTGCTGCCTGAAGAAGGGCACAGAATGCTGTGTGGGCCGGCCGACAGCCAACTTAATTTAATCAGTGGTACAGTGTTGCGAGTCAGGACACATAGAAAAGAACCACAGGCTTGCTGTTCAGGAAATTAGACAGTTGCGAGGTACCGACTGGCTGGCTAGGAATTTAAAAAAAATTCTCATCCTTGCTGACTGTGAGTTTTGCTTGCTGAAGCTGGACTTCCAAAGGCGATTCAGTGGAATCATGTGCTGGAGCAAAACATCACCCATATTGCTTCCAGGCTCTCCTGTCTCTGGAGCTTTTTCTTTCTGCTGAATTTTATCTGCACCTGTCGCTTCTGCTGGGAGGTTGTTTCAGTTCAGAATCTATTGTAGGTGTCCTTTTTCTTAGTTTTTTACATTCTTGTGAGGATCAGTGTTTTTGATCTGGGCAGTGCTACCGAGAAGAACTCTGCTTTGGACACCATGATGTACGCTTCATAGTCTTAAGTATATTAACAGCAGGTCCTTATTAAAAAGCCCATAACTATATACATATATCGAGTGAGGGTACAAGTATGGAGTTGATTCCATCCTAAGCGTCTACCGATCTCTGTCCTTCTCTGCACTGACCCTGGTTCTGGATCTTTTTTTTCCTTATATTACTCTGTGGGTAATACTGTAATCAATTTCAGATTAGCCTTGTATGTACTAGACGCTACGACTACAGACACTATGATGGAGATGATCGTCAGGCAGAGGACTGTAGATTGGAGGCAGCAGTGATATGAAGGAATCCTCTGACCAGTTGGCAGTGAATGTAGGGCTGGCAGCTCTTCGAATATGATGCCACCACCTGCTGTGGCATCATCTGATATGCCATTGCTGCCTTGCATCTTGTCTCTGGAATTCAATTGGGTATCACCCGTATTTCTCCTGAGTTAATTGGCTGGCTGCCTTGAGAACAACATCTGCTCCTTGTGCAACCTTTTCCTAAAATCTAGTGCAACTGGTTCATGTGAACTGAAAAAGTTAGAGACGTACCAGATGTTGAGAGATATCCTCTTGTATCAATAACCCCTTTTGTTATTTAATCACTCCTGCCTTCCACCATATCAGAGATGGTGCTTTTGTTTTTTTTTTAATCCTTTCCCCTCCTTTCCCTGCCTTTGTATTGCTTAATATCTGTCACACGTCTAGGTTTTCTGCTGGAAAGTCATCGACCTGAAATATCAACTTTGTTTTTCTCTCCACCGATGCTGCCTCACCTGCTGAATATTTCTAGCATTCAAAATATTTTGCTATTGTATTCACCGTTCACATTGGTGGTGAGATGGTGGGTAGGGTTGAACTCCTGTATGCTATGTCACAGATGGTTAGTAATTGTAATGAGAGTCAATTTGGGCAGTCATGGGTGGCTGAAGAGCAACATTATTGAAGATCAGGGAATAGTCCACCTGCCCAGAGTGGTGTTGTATAAAATAACAGATGGCGGAGAGTGTATGACGGCTGTAACACAATCTCCTGGCTCTGACGACTGCATTAACTTTTCGGAAGCCTGAGATTGTGTTAATGACTTGGTACACATCTGAGCCAACTGTTCATCTATATTTAACTTTAATGTTCAATGATACCTGACCTACATATATATTCCTGTAGGGGTGGGTGAATTGGCTTATGTCTGGAAAGTTGTTTTGTTTGAACTCTATGCCAGAATGAATCCTAAATAAATACTCAAGGGAACACTTTTAAAAGTGTGTGTGAATAGAAACAGAATCAGAATAACAAATTTATGTTCAATCGTTTACAGATTATATACATTTTAAGATTTTAATCAGTTGTTCAAATGCAAAATATTGAAGTTAGTAAATTGTCAGGCAAAATTTGTCCTGCGGTTCAATTAAACTGATGTAAAACAGTCTGAACCAACAAGAGTTGCTAGAACTGATTCATGAATTCACTTTGTTCTGCTGCAACAATCCCTGGCAGGAAGTCCAATGTATTGAGCAATTGGTGGAATTAAATGAACATAATTCTTCCCAACCTGTGAAATTTGCATCTCTGTCCTCTTCAACTGAGCTAGGATAGCAGCCTCCCCCCGGCCAAGCATTCTAAAGATGCTTGATGAAATGAAAATCATTTATTGTCACAAACTCAGTATAGCAAGCGTGATTAAATGGAAAAGACGTGGGCATGAGAGGGAAATAGTTAATAATTTAATAATTAATAATCTTTATTGTCACAAGTAGGCTTACATTAACATTACATTGAAGTTACTGTGAAAAGCCCCTAATCGCCACATTCTGGCACCTGTTCGGGACACAGAGGGAGGATTCAGAATGTTCAATTCACCTAACAGCGCATCTTTCGAGACTTGTGAGAGGAAACCGGAGCGCCCCGGAGGAAACCCATGCAGACACAGGAAGAACGTGCACACTCCGCACAGTCAGTAACCCAAGCCGGGAATCGAATCTGGGACCCTGGCGCTGTGAAGCCATAGTGCTAATCACTGTGCTGCCATGTTGCCAACATAGTTATGGGAGATGTGAAACAGTACCAGGTCCGAAAGTGGTAATTGGAGGAGAGATATGGGAAATGGGGAAGCATTTCTGGTATAGGGCACTAGAAGGGTAGTGTAGAGCTGAGAAAAGTAAGAGATGTGAAAACATATCTTACCTTGATAGTCCTGATATGGCCATTAAACTTCTTTCTGCATTGCAGCCAGAGTGCTGAGAGTATATATTTATTGCATTGATGTGATCTGTCAGCTTTCTCTACTGTTGTCAGCTTGGCGACCAGCTCACTTGCTCAAAGACCATTTCCTGTGTACTATCAAAAAATCGGAGGCCCATGGATAAAGTAAATTTACCAGCAGTTTAAAAAATTGGTTGCCATTAACCAACATTGAAATGCAAACCTTCTCTTTAAGAAATGCAAGCTGCTTATCAGCAATGTCATCCCAGCCAGCCAGATTTCACACCCTCCCAATTGGCTGCCTATGGGGGTGTGATTCGTGCTGGAAGATTGGCAAAGGCATTTAATTGAGGCCTAAGTGTGACTATGGATCTTGCCACCTGCTGACATCAATGGGCAAGCGGAGTGTGCATCTCGCCCACCATCCACCCAATCTGCACCCCACCCTCAACTAAAATTGACCCCACTTACGTCTTCTTGTCGTGGATTTCTGTCACCAGCTGAATGTAGTCATTCACTCATTTGTAGTTTATTCCTGTCAAGTCTCCCACGGGTGCTTGGCAGGTGTTTGGAATGCAGAAATGTAGAGCTATTTTTTTAACCTCTTATGATAAGTATGAAGTAGAAATATACAACCTTGTGATAGGCATAAACTCCATTCACACAATTTACATTGTGTATTTATGTTTGCCCTATGTTTTTTTTTCATGCATGGAATAATCTGTCTGGACTGCATACAGGACAATACTTTTCACTTTACTTAGGTACACGTAACAAATCCAATACAACTCAATTTTCTGTGCTGCAGATGCAAAAATATGACACGTCTCCAGTCTGTGATTTTCTGCTCAAAATCATGGCATGAGTATACACATTTCCCCAACATCTACTTCCAGCACGTGCTACTACTGAGGAAGTGGAAAATCTCTACACACTTACATTCTGACTACTCTACCCTTGAACTCCTACACTGTACTCTTTATGTTCCACTGAAATTCAATGTGAGCTTCAGGGATGGCATCTCAATTTGCAATTACACACTTTATTGTTTTCCAAACTCAACACTGAGTTCAACAATTTTAGATCATGACCCTGTCCCTATATTTTCAGATGGCAGCTGTTGGTGGTGATTTTGCTGCTCCCATTTACACCTCTGGAATTCCTTCTTTTTTATCTTTACTTGTCTCATTGTCATCCCCTCTTGCCTCGCACCATCATCCCTTTAGTCATTTGATCATTCCCACCTGCCGCCCTAATGCAGAGCTTCCCTTTTATCTCTCCCCACTCCCATTTGCCCTGTTTCTGCGCTGACTTAAAACCTGTTCCATAATGACCTATTTTCAGTTCTGACAAAAGATTATTGAACCGCAACTTAACTCTGACTCTTTTTCGACAAATGCTGCCAGACTTATTGCCAGCATTTTCTGTTTTGTTTCTTCTTAAGATGTTGGCTGGGATTATTCAGCCCTGACATGGTGGGCATCGTCACAGGCAGGATGGGAATATTTGGAGAGCCATTGACTTTTAACAGCTCTCCAAATTTTCCTGTCCCACCCATGACAATGCAGGCTGGTGTTGGGGCAGGGAAATCTTGGCTATTACTTATTTACCATTTTAGCACCTTGTTGGCAACATCCATCTAATGTTACAATGCTTTTTGCCTTGGTGGTCAACTCTTTATTAAGCATTGCTAGGTGTGGCCTAGGAATGCCAATGTTTATTGCAGAGGAAGGGAATGGCCTGAGAAGGTGCAAGATTCACTGGCCTCTATTTTCTCTGGGCTGTCTTCTTCATGAGCGAAGGTTTCTATTCATCCTCGCCTCTTCCAATACACTTCCAAACAGCCAACCTCCAGAGATCATGGTTGTCGACGACCATTTCCCAGTTGTCTGTGTTGGTGCCAACCATTTTAATATTTCGCTTGCAGTGTCCTTGTAGTGGAGGTATCGACACTGAGGAGGCCAGTGGCCAGTTCACTGTACAAACAGAAGTTGTTTGGGTATATGGTTATTATCCATTTAATGCATGTGGCTTAGCCAATTCAGAAGTCATTGGCTTAGTAATGAGTGTACACCAATGGAATTAACACATTTCAGGACCTCTGAGTTAGTGACCTTGACCTGTCAAGAAATGTCAAGGATAGTCTGAAATTGGGAAAGTGAAAGTCTTCAGCCTTTTCTTTGCCTAGCATATGTTGCCCAGGTCTCACTACCATTAGGGGTGCACTCAAGATGCAGACTAAAGCTTGCTGCCCTGGGTCAGATTGCTATTGTTCCACAGTCTTTGAGTCAGCTTCGGCAAAACAGTTATAGCTTTTGCAGTGCGGTTTGAGCATGACATGACAGATGATTGGTGATTGTGGAGCCTAGATATGTGAAGCTATCAACAACCTCCAGCATCACATTGTCAATGCTGATTGACGGCAGGATGGCAACATTCCGGACAATGACATTTGCCTTCCTGACACTGATGACCAAACCATCAGTGTCAGGAATACAGCATCAGAATACAACCCTGTTGACCGCACTATGATCTCGATGTTGTGCTATCATAGCTGACCTTACCCATCATGGCTTACATTAACACTGCAATGAAGTTACTGTGAAAAGCCCCGAGTTGCCACATTCTGGCGCCTGTCCGGGTACACAGAGGGAGAATTCAGAATGTCCAACTTACCTAATAGCACGTCTTTCGGGACTTGTGGGAGGAAACCGGAGTGCCTGGAGGAAACCCATGCAGACCGGGAGAACGTGCAGAATCCGCACAGACAGTGACCCAAGCCGGGAATCGAACCTGGGACCCTGGCATTGTGAAGCCATAGTGCTAACCACTATGGAGAGAGGAGATCACGTTGAGCAGCATCGGCAGACGGCCAATTTTCTTCAGCAGTTAAATAGACGACCACGTGGTCAAATGTATGGTGAGACTAATGAAGGCAATATATAACGACTTCAACTCATTTGCCCCTCACTGTGACTTATAGAATTGGTGGCACTTAATTTTACTGACCAAATGCTTACTTGTTGCAGAGGTTTTTAGCATCAATCAGCAAGAAACACCCTCAAGATATTCCTCAGAATGAACCAAACCCTGAGTACTGTCAGAAAGTTTCTTGAATCCCCCCCCCTCTCAACAACAAAGTCTTCCTACTATGTACATTACCACGTTGCTGACATAACTTTCAAGCTATTTTTGAACAGAGTTCTGGAGATTAATTTTACCTCTTATTTATGCATGTTTTAAAATCTGTAAATAAACACTGCATCGTGGAATAGAAATCACAGGCCTGGCATTAATATAAGTACATTAATAATAGTAATAATTGTTAGTGTCACAAGTAGGCTCACAGTAACACTGATATTCTGAATTCTCCCTCCGTGTACCTAAACAGGCGCTGGAATGTGGAGACTAGGGGCTTTTCACAGTAATTTCATTGCAGTGTTAATGTGACAATAAAGATAAAGATTATTATTAACAGGTTCATAATAAGTTACATTCAAACTGGTTTACATTTTAATCTTGGGACTTGGGTGTTACTTGCAAGGCTGGCATTTATTGTGCAATCCTGGTTGCCCAGCTTGGCTTTGTGGTGATATACATCACTGTAGGTACACAAAGGGTTAATGCACATACACTACACCTAGCTAGATACTAGAGGGAACACTAGAGACATGTCACACAGGCAGTCAACCAATAGGTCAGTAAGATAGGACACGACAAATGGGCATTCACGATACACACAGAGGTGACACTACCACAGGGGGGCATTACACCAACCATATAAAAGGACACATCGCACATGCTCAGTCTCTTTCCAGTGGAGATTCTCAGTGAGTACAGACACTGGGTTGATTGAACATCGCTCCCACCACGTGGATTGTAGCAGACTGGTTAGTCAGTCTGAGTAGCTATAACAGGATTAACAGGAGCGTCGAATCCAAGTAGGAGAATTGTTAATAGTTTAATAAATGTGTTAAAGCTATCTCCAAGTCTGAACCTTCATTTGTCAGAGTGCACATCAAGGAAGCAGCTTATGCAACGACAAGAGTATAGAAAAACATGGTTCCAGGAGTGAACTGTTAAATCCATATAGTTTCAATTCAGCGAACAGTGGCAACCAGCAACAACAGCCAGGCAAGATGATGTTCGGGATTCTAGTTCCGCAGCAGCTCAGGTGCAACGGAAATCTCAGTGAAAACTGGCGTTGGTTCCGCCAGAGATTCGAGATCTACCTGGTAGCGTCCGTCTTAGATGGTGTGGTGGATGCAGAGAAAATAAAGCTTCTACTTACCATCGCGGGTCCAGAAGCAGCTGAAATCTTCCAGACCTTCAAATACTCAAAGGGGCAAAACAAGAGCGATTTCTAGGCAGTCCTGGACAAATTCCAAGAATTCTGCGAGGAACAGACAAGAAGAAAAGGTAAAAGAGGCGCCAAAACTCACCGCGAGGTAGGCTTGCAGCAACGAACGGCAGTTTTGAATTGCAGCCATCTTGGAAAAGGTGCTGCCCATGCGCAGTTGCGTGAAGAGTGCGCAGAATGGGAAGGTCCATTTGCGCATGCGCGAGAAGCCGCGCATGCGCAATTGTGAAAAAGGCCCCAGTGAAGGACCAGTGATCCGCGCATGCGCAATCGCTTCCTACGCTCAACGTCACAAGCGTCATGACATCAGAGGCCCCGGACCATGCCCACTTAAAGGGGAAATGTCCCAAAACATGAAAAAAAAAAATGTAAAGCCTCAAAGCCAGATTCTTTCACCTGGAACGACAGCACAATGCCTGAAATTCGACCAGTAACCTCCGCAGAACTCTGCAACAAGCAGTTAGCACCGCCCAAAGAGATCATACAGTCCTTGAAGACTATGACTCAGACCCTGAATTCTTCTTTGTACATCGCGAGCCCAATGCCAGCTCCGACACAAAACGTTATGATATCGTCTTGGAAGACAACGACTCAGACAAAGCTTTCACCTTGGGAGGCTACCACAGTACCAAATCCGAACCTTAACTAGACGTGTTGCACATTGACAACCCCGACGACGAGTTCTTCGGATTTGAGGATCTTCAGCCCAGCAGATATGACATCCCGACTCGTGAGTGCAGAATTATGCTGCGGCCTGGCACCAAGAGACAGAGACCGGTACAAGCCCACAGAGAGCAGCCTGCTGCCACACAGAGAGTGGTCCATGCACCACGAAGAGTCCCCGACTCAACACAGAGCGTGGTCCACGCACCACAAAGGGTCCAAGCCTCCACAGCAAGCTTGTGGACAGACTCCACAATAGAAGTAACGCAAGACTCCAAAGCGCAATCCTTGCATGAACAAGAAGTGACTCGAGTGACACAAGCCTCTACAGAGAGCTCATGGACAGACTCCACGATTGAAGAAATGCAAGACTCCAGAGCGCAGTCCTTGCATGAACAAAAAGTGATGACAGTTTCCACAGAGAGACCAATGCACGATTCCACACAGGGAACGCTGCAAGACTCCACAGAGGGAGTGACATGGAGGCTGTCCACATCAAGCTCGTGGACAGCCTCCACAATAGAAGCAATGCAAGACTCCAAAGCGCAGTCCTTGCATGAACAAGACCATGAGGGTCTAGCAACCTCCTCTGAGCAACCGGCAGCAGACAATGCAAGTCTGCCACGCTCAAGTGAACAAACAGAAAGACTATGACAGTCTGCCACGCTCAAGTGTACAGCAAGCAGACTATGACAGTCCACCCAGATTATTTGAGCCACCAGAAGAAGACTCTGATGATCTACCCAGCTCAAGTGAACGACAAGAAGACACTGAGGCTCTTCCCACTGCATGTGAGACAAGTGACGACAGCATCCCACTTCCCATACCAGATGTGCAACGTGACAGACCTCAGCTAGTGTGTACAGAGGCACTTGACAATCACAGTGAGACTACTGGTGACTCTGGTGACACCACCTTACTTCAAACCTCATTCGCTCGAGCCTCTCCACAAGCAAATGCATTCCTGAATGTTTTGACTCCGGACGTGGAGCATCAAGAAACCTCAGAAGATGCAAGTGAACCTGAAATGATTCCGGACGGGGAGCATCAAGAAATCTCAGCTGACTCAAGTGAACCTGCAGTGACTCCGGACGGGGAGCATCCAGAAACCAAAGCTGATTCAGACGAACCAGAAAGGGCTCCAGACGGGGAGCATCGACAAACCAAAACTGACTCAGGTGAAACAGACCAGACTCCAGACGGGGAGCATCGACAAGCCAAAGCTGAATCCAGTAAGCCGGACATGACTCCAGACGGGGAGTGCCGCAAACTCAGTGACGACATGCTCAAGGTGACAGCAGATGCCACAAAGCACGCTAACACGAGTAACTGTGTGAAGGACTCGTATTATCCACAGAGTGTGGTCCTTGAGCGCAGCAAACACGACAACAAAACCACCCACCACAACAACAACATCAAAGACAATAGCAAGAAGCGTACCAAAGGCAACAACGTCGACAACAAGCACGACAAAAACAACACCAATGGAACTACGACAGGTACGACATGGTACAACTCTGCAAATGAGGGACACTGTTACTGCTCAGCTCAGTACAATGACGTGCCATGGCAGGATGATGCATCTTACCAATTCACGTTTCCTACACTACCAACAGGCAACCTGGCTTTTAGGACAGATACCATCAAGAAATACCACCACAAGCATCGAAAGAAAAAAAAAAGAGTCCAAATCCGACAACAAAGTGATTTGACCACTTCTTGGTTCCTTCAGCGCAGGGACACTGATGGCGTTTACAATGCAATGCCATCATCAACATCACCAACTCACCAACCAAACAAGAAAGCCACTCGACCATAATAATTCATGAACTTTGGACTCACGCATATGATTTGGACTTATTGTTTAATGATCACTGTTATCATAACTTGTACAGAGTATCACTCATCTACCTAGTTTGTTCAATTTTCTTTAACACTACAGAAAATATGTAACAAGAAAAAAGGGGGATGTGGTGATATACATCACTGTAAGTACACAAAGGGTTAATGTACATACACTACACCTAGCTAGACACTAGAGGGAACACCAGAGACATGACACACAGGCAGTCAACCAATAGGTCAGTAAGATAGGACACGACCAATGGGCATTCACGATACACACAGAGGTGACACTACCACAGGGGGGCATTACACCAACCCATATAAAAGGACACATCGCACATGCTCAGTCTCTTTCCAGTGGAGATTCTCAGTGAGCACAGACACAGTGTTGATTGAACATCGCTCCCACCACATGGATTGTAGCAGACTGGTTAGTCAGTCTGAGTAGCTATAGCAGGATTAACAGTAGCGTCAAATCCAAGTAGGAGAATTGTTAACAGTTTAATACGTGTTAAAGCTATCTCCAAGTCTGAACCTTCCTTTCTCAGAGTGCACATCAAGGAAGCAGCTTATGCTACGACAAGAGCATAACAAAACAGTCTTCAGAGGGCAGTTAAGAGTCAACCATGTTGTTTTCACACATAGACCAGACTTGGGGAGGATGGTTGATTTCCTTCACTGAAGAACTGCAGTGAACCAATTGGAATTTTACAACAATCTGACAGTTTAATCGTCACTTTTGCTAATAGCTACTTTTCCAGATTTTGTAAACTGAATTCATTTTCTGAAGCCGGTATATCAACATTTGAACTTTTATAAAAGGAATTATTATGCCATTGTGCTGGGCCGCAAAATAGTTAGGTGAATGCCTTTATTTAAATTAATTCTTGGAATGTGGGCATCGCTGGCTAGGCCAGCATTTATTGCCAATCCCTAATTGCCCTTGAGAAGGTGCTGATATTACGTTCCCAGGCTGACCCCAATAGTGACTAGGATACGGGAACAAAAGCCCAATATTTTACTTTATTTTATAAGACTGTGCAGAAAGAATGATTCGCTTCAAGGAGTGAATTTGGATTTGGATTTTGTTTATTGTCAAATGTACCAAGGTACAGTGAAAAGTATTTTTTTGCGAGCAGCTCAACAGATCATTAAGTACATGAAAAGAAAAGGAAATAAAAGAAAATACGTGATGGGGCAACACAAGCTACACAATGTAACTACATAAACACCGGCATCAGGTGAAGCATACAGGTGTGTAGTGTTAATGAGGTCGGTCCATAAGAGGGTCGTTTGGAGTCTGGTGACAGTGGGGAAGAAGCTGTTTTTGAGTCCGTTCGTGCGTGTTCTCAGACTTTGATATCTCCTGCCCGATGGAAAAAGTTGAAGAGTGAGTAAGCCGGGTGGGAGGGGTCTTTGATTATGCTGCCCATTTTCCCCAGGCAGCGGGAGGTGTAGATGGAGTCAATGGATGGGAGGCGGGTTTGTGTGATGGACTGGGCGGTGTTCACGATTCTCTGACGTTTCTTGCAGTCTTGGGCCGAGCAGTTGCCATACCAGGCTGTGATGCAGCCAGATAGGATGCTTTCTATGGTGCATCTGTAAAAGTTGGTAAGGGTTAATGTGGACATGCCAAATTTCCTTAGTTTCCTGAGGAAGTATAGGCGCTGTTGTGCTTTCTTGGTGGTAGTGTCAACGTGGGTGGACCAGGACAGATTTTTGGAGATGTGTACCCCTAGGAGTGATTGCATGAAGAAATAGGCACTTGGTATTTTTTAACTTTATTGTGAATACAATATTAAACTATTTAACTTCACACCTGAAAAGAACAGCTTAAACATTACTACTCAATCCCCCATTAAACAAGAAAATAAACATACAGCTCTCAATCCATCTTAAAATCAGCATGACATAGAGCAGTACTTACTTTACAGAATAGATTTGGATTCATGTTAGAGCCCCTGCAGACTCTGGCTGGATGCTTTCAAAAAGCGGGTTCACCTGGCTTGTTTCAGCTTTTCCCTTGTCCTCAGACAAGACTGCTCTGCTTTAAATAGTGTAATGAGAATGTCACTTTAAGAAATGTCTGTCTGCTCATGTTGCTGCAGTGATGTCAGAGTGTGGGTGGAGCTGAGCTCTGGCTCTGCTTTTTAGTTTCACTTTGAGAAAAGCTTGGGTTTGTCTGTGTTTTTTGGTTTCATTTTCAGTGTTGGAGCTGATCCAGACAAAGCAAGTATACTGTTGTTCTCTCTGCCATGAAAAGACTATCTCTTGATCATTTGGTGAATTCAGAATTATAAATGTTTTCAGTAGTGAATGCAAACCTGATACGCTTCTGTTAAAAGGTGTTTATTTTGTCTTCTGGATGTTGTTTGGGAAGTTATTACGGATTACTTAGTGTTGTATTCTTTGGGGGTTGTATTTGAATTGATGGTTGCTAAAAGTTCACTATGTTTTAAAAAGGTTAACTTGAGTTCATAGAATAAATATTGTTTTGCTTTGAAAAATACTTTTCCATTTCTGCTGTACCACACCTGCAGAGTGAGCTGTGTGCTCCCCATACCACAATCTATTAAAAGTTGTGGGTCAGGTGAACTCCATGATACACTTTGGGGTTCTCTAAATCCTGACCCATAACAATAGTATTACTCTTTTTATAACTGCCCTACTGGGAGAGAAATTGTGTATTCAGTGTCAGACAGATCAGACTTCAACTCTTCGCCAAAGCTTTCTCAAAACCTCTCTGAATTCCTTAGCTTCACCCAGCAATGACATCATCTCCTCAAGCTGAAAAATGAATTCATTTTCTAGGCTAAAGCGCATTAACTCCCCAAGGCCTTTTCTCAGTCAAACTACAGTGCATTAGCCCAGACTGAAAAACAAATTCTTCTGGTCAATTTCACCCTCTGGTTCTAAAAGTTCCCAGGACCTGCAAACAAACTCCTTTTTGGATTTGGATTTGAGTTTATCGTCACGTGTACCAAGGTACAGTGAAAAGTATTGTTCTGCGTACAGTCCAGACAAATCATTCCATACATGAAAAAACATTGGACATACACAATGTAAATATATAGATACAGATATTGGGTGAAGCATACGTAGTGTAGTAGAGAAGATGGGTGGAGAGATCAGTTCAGTCCATAAGAGGTTCATTCAGGAGACTGGTACTGCAGGGAGGAAGCTGTTTTTGAATCTGTTAGTGTGTGTTCTCAGACTTTAGTATCTCCTTCCCTGAAGAGTTTGGAAGAGAGAATAACCTAGACTGGGAGGGGTCTTTGATTATTCTGCCCGTTTTCCCCAGGCAGCGGAGGGTACAGACGAGTCAATGGATGAGAGGTGGGTTTGCGTGATGGACTGGGCTGTGTTCATAACTCTCTGTAGTTTCTTATGTTCTTGGGCTGAGCAGTTGCCATACCAGGCTGTAATGCAGCTAGATAGGATGCTTTATATGGTGCATCTGTAAAAATTGGTAACAGTCAATGTGGACATGCTGGATTTCCTTAGTTTCCTGAGGAAGTATAATAGTGTTGTGCTTTCTTGGTCGTAGCAGTGACATGGATGGACCAGGACAGATTGTTGGTGATGTGCACACCTAAAAATGTGAAGCTGTCAACCATCTCCACCTTGGCATCATTGATGCAGACAGGGGTGTGTACGATACTTCACTTCCTGAAGTCAATGTCAAGCTCCTTAGTTTTGCTGACGTTGAGGGAGAGATTGTTGTCATTACACCACACCACTAGGTTCTCTAACTCCCTCCTGTACTCTGACTTTTTAAAAACATGACCACTGCAGTCAAACACACTATAACATCAGGCTTTTAATCCTTAAATTGCCCCAATATTTAGAATCCAATATTACTGAAATCTTCCAATCATCACAGTGATGAGCTGCCTTCTTGAACTGCAGCACGCCATGTTGTGCAGGTACACTCAGTGTTTTTAGGGAGAGAAGTTGCAGGATTTCAAACCACGAGAGTCAAGAAAGATTTCCAAGTCAGGATGGTGAGTTATTTGGAGGCCACCTTTCAGAAGGTGGTGTTCCCATGTATCTGCTGCCTTTACATTTCTAGATGGGTTTGAAAGGTGCTGTCTAAGGGGCCTTTGTGAGTCCTACAGTGCATCCTCTTCAAATCGAAGACATTTCATACAAATATGATGGTACATTCACAACTAATGGTCCATACCTTCCTCAGAATGGCAATCACTGGCGGATTGCCCCTTTTGATGGACTTACCCACACTGGGATTGCAAAGCTGTCTCGCACAACTTTGCTCACTCAATCAGAGTGAGACAGCAGCGGTGAGGCACACCCTGGGCTGCATTGGTGTGGAGTAACTGGGACACAGGAAGTAAGAAACCCCCCTTTTTATGGCACCGGGATGGGGGGGGGGGGGGGGTTGGACTGTAGGTGGGGGTCAGACCGGAGTTGTGGGGGGGGGGAACTGGAAAGGGGACCGCATATGGGAGGATGGGTCAGGTCAGGTTGGGGGCGGGGGGAGTTTAGAAATGATTTTCTTTTCCTCCAATTTTTCAGAGTAACCATCAGAGTAAAACCGGCAGAACCATTTGAAATGAGCAATTTAAATAACTTCTGTCAGATAGTTCCTAGCCCAGCGCAATTGTCCAGAGGAATTTAGCGCTTCTTGACAATTGCTGGGTAAACCCTTACGTGGGAACGTCCAAGAGGGATACCCCAGGCCATCATTGGGATACCCCCTATTTACGACGCTGGGGAACCAGGACGTTATGGGTCTCATTTTGCTGCAGCAGAGCATCTAACAGCAGTAACTGTTAGTTAGGCGAGCTCCTTCAACTCAAAAGATTGTTGTTGCTGAATCTGTGAGCTGATAATGCACACAGTGAGGGAAACAGGCATCTGGGACTTGTGTGAACCAATGAGATTTAAAGATTAGGATCTAAACACAGGAAGGACTGAGAAGGAAGATGAATTGAAAAGCATGAGTTCAATATCAAATCAGATGCAGACAAGAAATATAAAGAGAGAAAGAATGATTGAATTAAGAGAGAGAAAAAAAGATTCAGGAAAGTAAGAATTTTAAAAAAATACCAGTTTTAAAATCTCCCCAGAAAACAAAACCTGAAGGAAAGAGGCTCCACATTTACAATTATTACTTTTTGGCACCAGAGAGGTTGATTGGCAGTATTTAACAATTACCCTGTTGCTAAAAGAGTACTTGCATTAGCCTAAACATCTCCAACAGGTTTAGCTCCTTTCTACTGTGCAAATACATTTATTTTATGGCACGCAATGTGTGTTAGTGGTGAGGCAGAATACAAATTTGGACAACAGCTTTTGAACAACAGAGCACCCAATTTGGACAACAGCTTTTGAATGTTCAAATTTAGCCACATTTTCAGGGGCGATGGTCACATAATGTCAGTGGACTATTAGGCTAGTGACTCAGGTTAATGCTCTGGGCACATGGGTTCAAATCCCACTGTGGCCACTGGTGGAATTTAAATTGAATTCATGAAATCTGACATTGAAAGCTGGTTTCAGTAATAAGGTAAGGCAAAGTCGCCACAGTCCCAGATGACCATAGGCTGCTTTCCCCCTTGAGGGGGAGAGCTGACTGGTGGTGATTTAACCTGAGGATCACCACACCTCAGTTGAGGGGTAAGGTTGAGAAGGTGGGGCCTTCATGAATAACCTCAGCTGGGAATTGAACCCATGCCTTACTCTGCATCATGAACTACCTGCCCAGCCAAGTGAGCTAAACCGGTTTCAGTAATGGTATCCATACAACTATTATTGATTATCATAAAAGCACACCTGGTTCATTAGGGAAGGAAATCTGCCATCCTTATCTGGTGACCTACATGTGACTCCAGATCCACAGCAATGTGATTGGACCTTAACTGTCCTCTGATGTGGCCTGGCAAATCACTCAGTTCAAAGGCAATTAGGGATGTAAGCCAACATATTATTTACCTTTTAATATAAATTCATTTTTTAACAATGTAATCATTCCCTTATTTTCACCAATGTTGACCAGTTGTGGTGTAACCCTGTGTGTGGAATCTGTCTCATGGAACCGCAAGATAAAAGAAGGACCCAGACTGAAGGTATGTAAAGAACTGGGCTGAACTGAATTGTGGGCTCAAAACACAAAGCATGATGGTCAATTTAGTCAAAACAAGGCCTTGACAGAATTAGCAAGGTCTGCAAAACAAATTAAATTGTGCTGGAGAACTGTCCTTGAACTGTGAGAACGATAGGCGCCTTTTGTGCTTGTCAGAGGTAGTCAAGGTGTCCGTCTGTACCAGCTTGGAAATTGATAACCGTGCAAAAGCTAACAAAGTGAAATCAGGCTGGTTCTATTCCTTCAAGCATAACCTTGTGAGAGGCCCATGACATAAGAGCAAGGGAAAAGATACTGATATAATTGAAAATTAATTAAACCGACTAAAAACTGACTTTACTTTATATGGCACAGGGTATAAAGAAAGATCCCACAGAACCATCGAGGCAGCAGTGGCTAAGAGCAATATGGTCTACCGCTCAAAAAACACGCACGGATGATTTCATCAATCAGATTGACCACTGAGACGGATACCTGACACACAGGGAATCAAAGTAACCACTATTGTTGTGAGTAGGTACATTTACAGTAGGTAAAGCTTCATCTAAGCTGTCATGTCAGTTTTATCCAAACTAGAGACAAAGGAACCTTTAGTACAGGTAAAGGATCTTACAGGGATGGGCATTAAATGCTGGCCCTTCCAGCAATGCCTCATCCCATCGAAGGAAAATAATCTGCCCCAGTCGGCTGAAGTTGCTGTAAAACCTACACTTAAATAACTACAAATGTAATTAGACGTTATTTCAACAGAAAATCTTGATGCAATATAGCACAATTCAGAAAAACAAAGGCTTAGATGCAGGTAATACACAGAATTTACATTTGGTTCAGGCCTCAATTACGGAGCCAGAATATATTATTTCCCACTATTCTCCATTAATGCCAAACAAAAGCCTACCTTCACTGGTAGATATACATGTGTTGGAATGTGTACAGCACACTATAAGATTGAACTTATCAGCAATCTTGTAACTAGAGCCTTAGCCATTTGTCAGAGCACAGACTATACCCAACTAGCCCACACTTGCAAAACACAACACAAAACATCTGCTGCGGATTGTGTTATTGGGCAGCACCTGCTGAACAATCCCCAGTGTGACAATAGCTAAACTAGCAACCAATTGAAGATAATCGGTCGAGCTTGTAACGGGGCACATTTATGCTTACCAAAAGTGACATACATTCCAATGCTGAAACCCATTTTCTGCAAACAAAAAAACATAAGAAATAGGAGCAGGAGTAGGCCATTCAGTCCTTGGAGCCTACTCCACTATTCAATGAAATCATGACTAATCTTTTCCTGCACTATCCCCTTATCCTTTGGTGTTTTTAATATATACAAATCTATCGATCTCAGTCTTGATCTCAGGGTGGCGCAGTGGTTAGCACTGCTGCCTCACAGGCCAGGGACCCGGGTTCGATTCCAATCTCGGTGACTGTGTGGAGTTTGCACATTCTCCCCGTGGCTGCGTGGGTTTCCTGCCACAGTCTAAATGTGTGTAGGTTAGGTGGATTGACCATGCTAAATTGCCCCTTAGTGTCCAAGGATGTGCAGGTTAGTTTTGGTTTCACGGTTACAGGGATAGGGCTGGGGAATGGGCCTAGGTAGGGTGCTCTTTCAGAGGGTTGTTGCAGACTCGATGGACAAAATGGCTGCCTTCTGTTCAGTCGGGATTCTATGATTCTATGATGCTATGAATGTACTCAATAACTGAGCCTCCAAAGCCCCCTGGGTTAGAGAATTCCAAAGATTCCCCGTTCCCTGAATGAAGAAATTCCTTCTCATCTCAATCCTAAATGGCCTGCCCTATTCTGAGATTGTATCCGCTGGTTCCTCAACCAGGGGAAACAACCTTCCTGCATCTAACCTGTCGAGCGCTGTAAGAATTTTGTATGATTGAATAAGATCACCTCTCATTTTTCTTAACTCCAGAGAATAAAGGGCCAGTCTATTTAATCTTTTCTCGTAGGACAATTCCTTCTTCCCAGGAATTAATGAACCTTTGTTATATTCCTTCTAGGCAAGTATATATCTTCTTAGGTAACGAGGCTAAAACTGCACACAATACTCCAGGTGCAGTCTCGCCAAGGTTCTATACAATTGCAGTAAGGCATCCAAACTCCTATTCTCAAATCCTGCTGTAATAAAGGGCAACATACTCTTTGCTTTCTTAATTGCTTGCTGTATGTTGGCTTTCTATGACTCGTAAGAGAAAGGACAACCAAGTTATTTTGACGTTCAACACATCCCAAACTCTCACCGTTTAAGAAATACTCTGTATTTCTATTTTCCCTACCAAAGTGGATAATCTCAGATTCCTCTACATTGTATTCCATCTGGCAATTGTTTTGCCCATTTGTTTAGTCTCTCCAAATTCCCTTGAAGTATCTTTGCATCTTCCACACAACTAACTTCCACCTAGTTTTGTGTCATCAGCAAAATTGGACGTATTACATTTAATCCCCACATCCAAAGTGGCACAGTAGCACAGTGGTTAGCACTGTTGCTTCACAGCGCCAGGGACCCGGGTTCGATTCCTGGCTTGGATCACTGTCTGTGCGGAATCTGCACGTTCTCCCCATGTCTGTGTGGGTTTCCTCCAGGTGCACCCGTTTCCTCCCACAAGTCCCAAAAGATGTGCTGTTAGGTGATTTGGTCATTCTGAATTCTCCTTCAGTGTACCCGAACAGGCGCCGGAAAATGGCGACTAGGGGCTTTTCACAGTGTTGCGCCTTCTTTTCTTATGGCTCTGTTCCAATTATGGCAATCAGTGAGTTTGCCCTCCTTTCTTTTGATATCAATGTTCTAATGCTCAGAGTCGCCAGGTATCAAATGATACCACCACAAGGTTCAACCGGCTATCGATCAAAGAGCCAAACACCAGTTTGTTAGTCCAAGGTCAAGGGTACTTTATTTACACACATTAGTCATGCAATATAAACACTACTAGTTAACTACACCTATCAACTAAGACAACCTGTACTTAACTTCGGGCACCCGGCTTAGGTCAAAGGAACGGTGGCCGCTGTTCGATCCTGGATCTATCGAGTCCGAAGGAGTAACTGCTGCGGATACAATCTCAGAATAGGGCAGGCCATTTAGGATTGAGATGAGAAGGAATTTCTTCATTCAGGGAACGGGGAATCTTTGGAATTCTCTAACCCAGGGGGCTTTGGAGGCTCAGTTATTGAGAACGTGCAGATTCCGCACAGACAGTGATCCAAGCCAGGAATCGAACCCGGGTCCCTGGCGCTGTGAAGCAACAGTGCTAACCACTGTGCTACTGTGCCACTTTGGATGTGGGGATTAAATGTAATACGTCCAATTTTGCTGATGACTCATCCATCTGGTAGCGAGCATTGAACTTGGACTTGCTTCTGGTGTTGCTGCAATTGGAGATGATTGTGGCCGGGGCGCCAGGTCCAAGAGAGGATGAACATATGCCGAACTCTTCTTCTTATACTTGGGGGTTCTCGCGCCCTTTTGGGCGGTCCTTCAGTTTGGACCACACTAATTGCGTGATCCCTGATCACTCCGTTCGATTCCTAACCAATAGGTGGGTGGGGATCTGGATGGCTGAGCGTGTCCCAAGCGGTCACTGACCCCGTTGTTGACGCTTCCCCTGAACAGGGAGTGGCACCGAAATGTTTGGGACTGTACTGGTTGCTCGAGTACCAGTCCTTTGTTCTGGTGAAGATGGACCATCAAATGCTAATCGGCCCATCAAAATGCTAATTGGTCGGAGTTTCGATACCGTCTGGACTTCTTGCTTGCAAATATACATTTCAGGCTCTGAGCCTACCTGAGTCTTGCCTTGTCCATTTTACCCGCTAGGCTTTGTGAGTTTCTCTGTACCTAGTTGTAAGTGGCCATCCCAGATGGCTACAACAGTTACTTCACTGCAGTGTTAATGTAAGCCTACTTGTGACAGTAATAAAGATTATTATTATTATCATTGTTAAAGTTTGTGAAAAGCTGGAGTTCGAGCACTGATCCTTGCGGTCCCCCACTAGTCACAGCCTACCAACCTGAAAATGACCCATTTATTCCGACTCTTTATTTTCTGTCCATCAACCAGTTCTCAAACCATGCCAGTATATTACCCCTAACCCCATGTGCTTTAAGTAAAAGAAACGTGTTCAACCCCTGTGCCTTTTTTGAATTGCCTGAGAGCTTGGGGAACCTATAGTTCCCTATTGCTTTCGCCATGGAAACACCTCGGCCAATTAGAGTCAACTGGCCAACTAATCAGCAACCCATTCTTCTGTGGCATAAATTGTGATTGTGTGGAATTTGGCATTCTTGTCTTGACCCTGATGAATTCAAGACACTGCCTGTTGTTCAGTTACTAACAATGAATATCACTTCGCTTTATGGTAAGTTTGCCGTGTTGAAATTTAATATGTGCAACTGGGTAAATTCAATGATTCCATATTTCCAGCAAAGAGAAACACTAACAGAATGTGCACAGTACTGAGTTAAACTCAGATACAAATATTCAGGCGACGAATTGGCTTTAAACAGTGACAGTTTATGACATTGTCTGAATCTTTTCAACTGTACAACTCAGCTCGTGGTGTTTATTTTGTGATATATATATTTATTTTACTGGCTTCATACATTTATTTTGCTGGATATATATTTATTTCTCTGGAAAATATATTTATGTTACCATGTATATTTATTTTATTAGAGTTTATTTTTATATTTAGTTTGCCAGATGTTTATGTTTATTTAATGATATATGGATTGTTTTTCACTCTATTTCACCCATTGTACAGTGTAGTATGTTGGCAGTCTGCTTGGACTGAAACTAGCTAGTTAAAAGCAAGCCTGTGGTTGAACCTAGGACCTAACTTGCCTGTAAGGCTTACAGCCATCATGGACTGCGCTTTTACCCATTAAGCCACCAGAGAGCTTTAGATGCATATGTTTAAGGCAGCCATTCTCTAAATGCTCTTGCCTCATCCTCTTATTGCTGACATCCAACAACACAATATTCTGCTATATTTACATTCAGATAAACATTTGGATCCTGTAAACATGTCGCCCATAACCTTCAGTAAACTAAACATTGTTCAGTTTGAACACCATCATGTCATGGGTGATATCATGCTTCTCTTTAATGCTATCAATATATTACTGGGTCTGTCTGTTGATTCAGCAGTTAGTTCAAGTAAATAAATGCGCCGAGCTTACACATTGCTGATATTGAGGGGAGAGAATCTTTCACAGGCATAATGGGTGACTTGGGTCAGGTGTGTTAGTAATATTGGAGCAAAAATAATGCTGATCACAACTCCAGTATGCTGAGGTGCATTTGAAGGCTTGCAAATAGCCTATTCACTGGAGCCAGCCTGATAGGTGGGGGATGGAAATATCAGTGAAACTAATAACCGGATGCAAATGTCATAGGAATTGAACATTATTCAGATTTAACGCCTCCATCATATGGGCTGTATTCTCTGGTTTCCCAGCCGCGTGTATCTTGGTGGTTCGCCATTGGGTGGTGGCGAGATTCTCTCTTCCTGCTGCTTGTCAATGGTATTTTCCATTGAAGCCACCCCACATCGCTGGGAAACCCATAGGCGGGGGACACTGCTGGTGGGAAAAGTGAATCACAATGGCTGGAGAATTCCAGCTTATATTTCCTGTGGTTCAGGAAAGTGATCACTCATGCCATCACTATCCAGAGCTGTAATAGAGCCAGCCAGTATGCCGGAGTCAGGTGGTTGGAGAGTGAGGTTGCAGCTGGCACTACCAACATAATAGAATTTACAGATAGGGCCTCAACTTCCTGGATCTCTCGAAAGAGCAGTGGTTTCACAGGCTGAGGTTGCCATGTCAGCCAATCACACACATGTGCCACCAGGCTAGAGGAAAGCCTGCCATTTACTGAACTATATGACTATGTATTGTCAGTGAATACAAAAGTCACACTTTTTGCCTTGGTTTGTTCCAGAGCACTACCAGAGCTACATCAAGGGCCTTGCAATCCAATGCATATTGTTGTGAGGTGATAAACGTGTTCAGTAGGCTTTATTAAGGTATTTATAGTCCAATGTAGTTCATAGTCAAGAATAAGTATTTATTAACTACCAGAACCTATAAACATTGTAGTAAAGGCCAAGCTAGGAAATGTCTCCATGCTTGTTTCTACACACACATCTGTCAGACACTGCACTGACCCCCTAGGTGTGGGCCATGTGCTCTCTTACATCACTGTATAGGCAGTACTGTATTTAGTCCCATGTTAACCCTTCATGTGCCAGACCCTTATATTATATCCCTCCCCAAGATTTTATCCAATGTATTTACAAGTTATCCCAGTTTACTGCATGTATTTACATCATTGCTATACCCCAAATCTCACCCTCAAGTCACTGAGCTCATAGGTTCAGGTGATTTGGAGACTTTGTAACCGTTCCACATCTTGTTCTAACTAATGTCGGTGGAGTAGTAGGCTCAGTTGCTGCTGCCTTTTTTTTTGAATTAGAGGTTATTCTGGCATCTGGGTGCCTATTCATCCTTTTTCCCCTGTTCGTTAACATTTAATCGCTCTTTGTCGATTCTCCAGTTATCGTGATAGATGGCAGTTGGTCTATCGTGCTCTTTACGGCCGGACAAACTCTAGGCTCATCTCTATGGTATTTTTTCTCTTCCTTCAGGTGCCTTGCTGTGACACACACACAGGGTTGGAAGGTGGCTCTTCCTGTTGTGAGGGTGTGACTTGGTAGTAAGCTCGCCTTTGGCTGTGTGGTGTGCTGTCGAAAATGGATGGCTGCTACTCGATTCCACCATCTTTTGTGGCAATGTCATGCTGTCTGGTGATTGCAGAGTCTGCTCTGCAGCCTTAGGGTTTGTGTCTGCAACTGATATCAGAGATGGAGGTGGAAGTACTTCTTGTTGCTGGTTCCTCTCTTGACTGTCATCTGCTCAAATAGTCAGGTGAGTGGTTGGCTGGTCTGATCAATGAGTGGCTTCTGGCACTTGTAATGAAAGTGGACAAACCTGTGTTGCTAGCTTTTGGTTGGCTCTTAAATTGTAATTTGCTCTGTTTCTTTAACCTTTGCTCTAGAGTCGCCAGGTATCTTTATGATACCGCCACGAGGTTCAAGTTCAAGTAATGATCAATAACTCAACACACTAATTAGTAAGATTCAAATCAAAACACATTTATTATACACAGTACATCACTACTCATGCATAAACTCTACTTTCTAGGCTATTCCTATCACTAAAAGGCCAATAATTAGCATCGGACTGGCCCACCAGGTCAGGGAACAAATGGCCTTTCATTCAGGTCCTGAGTCTGCAGGATTCAAAAGCTGGTATGGACTGGTAGCTAGAACCGCCTGTCTCATGGCGAGCGTTGACTTGAGACATACTTGGTTGGCGGCCGCTGGACAGTTCACTCTCAGGGGTTGCTTCGCGTTGCTGAGTGACCCTGTCAAGAAGGACGATTTGAACTTGGGGGCTTTACTTTATAGTCCCCAGGGACTTCCCACCCTTTGGGGCAGACCCCGTACCTGGTTCTAAGTGGTTGGACTGCGTTCCGATCGCTTGGATCGATTTCTCCAATACTGGAGTTGTTCCCTGATGGTTGGGCGGTCCCTAAATGTCCATTGGCCTTCCTTTGTCTTGGCTCCTGCTGACACTGAGGAGGCTGGCTTGGCTTTATTCACCTTAACTGTTGCCATTGTGCCTTGGAATCGCTCATTACTATGCAGATGGCTGCTGCATTACTATGCAGATGGCTGCTGGTTCCTGTGCTGTCTGGTTGTTTTGCAGGTTTCAATATACGTGATTTCTGCACTTGCTAGTCTTTGCTTGTGTTGGCTGAATTTCCCTTCAGCCTTTGTGGTTCTCCATTTTACATCGGAAAGTGGCCAACCCAGGTGGCTACACATCCTCCTTGTGATCCCTAACGTGAAGCGTGATGAATCACATAACTGCATTGTCTTCATTCTCTGACTGGGTGAGAACTCTTCTATGGCCTCTACATTGACCATAACTATGCAAGAAAAATTTTAACTAACAATTTCTAAGTGGCGCTATGTCAAAACAGGGACATGCATTACAAAATTTAAAAAACGGTACCTCTAACGGTCCTCAATAAACTACACTCACTAAACATTCAGTCATATTAACTTCCTAAACAAAAGAAAATAATAGCAGCATTTACATTTTTCCTGGCTTGGCAGTCAAGCACAGGGGTGTACAATAATTCCATTTCTTTATTTACAAAAGATCGCAAACGAATGTCCTTTATTATAGATGGAGGGGTTCAGGGTCCTGGTGATAACCGAACATAGGGGATCTTATCCTATATACCGGGGTGCGAGCGCGGTAGGCTCTCCTTCTCCATTTCCTCATGCGGATAGTCTGCACGCTGCTCCAGAGTATCGCCAATGCTAATATTCGACTACGTAGGAAAGGGAGTACCACGTATGAGCTTATCACACCATGATGGTGTGGTGTTGCCTGTTACTGGGCTCTGGGTGCTATGTGGAAGTGCATCATTGATGGCCGGGGGGGGGGGGGGGGGGGGTTGGGGTCAGGGGGTTCGCGTTCGGGCGCAACCGAATGCACATCATAATGGTGGTGTTCAACACGGAGGATGTCCTCATTGTTCTTCTTCTTTCTCTTTTTGTCTCTTCCTTTCCGTTTCATCTCTTTTCCTGGAGCTTCTCGGGTTCTATGGGATCAAGCATAGTTTCTGCTACTATCTTGGTTAATATCTCGTATGTTAGTATGTTTGTCCTTCAGTGCCAATTCTCCCATTACAATTTGTCACCATGTGTGACTCCCTCATTTAAAAAAAAAGAATATTCCGGTCAAGACACATTTAAAAATACTGAAACAGTGCGAGCCGTCTCGCAGGCTGTGCGATTTACCATCCAAATGTTTGAGGATGTAAATAGCATAGGGATGGCAACCTAAGGGTTGCCCGAAAACAAAACAAAACTTTTTGAACCAAAATTGCCAAAATGAGGTGCGTATGGGCCGCGACGGGTAAGAATTGGATGGAATCCCCGGGTAGGATGGCGACCAATGCCGTGTGTGCTCTACCCGAGCGTAGCTGACTAGAGGGGGGGTCCTCAGGCAGGGCGGAGACCAATGCAGTTTCTCCACTGCCTGAGCAACCGGCAAGAACGGGCAAAAATGTAGTCATCGTGGGGAGTTGCCGTAAAGGTTCTACCTTCGAACCAGAAGAGCAGTTATGAACGGGGGTCTGGCAAGCTCTCAGCGGTTTCTGCCGATAAACGTGCGGGCAAGTTCTCAAAGGTATAGGCAGACAAATAAGGCGTGGGGCCGTGGAAAATTTTTCCGATCTTACGTACAACATTTAACAATAACAGTAACAAACAACATTAAACCACATGCTGCAGGTTCCATCAGAAGGGACACCGTTTTGTCCCAAGCGGTTCCTTTTTAAAACATCATCTGGACACCTCAGTTATCAGTTGCGAACAGAGTCGCAAAGGGGTTCTCGTTTTGGGAGTCAGACTCAAAGTCGTCATCTTCTCCCGGATGCCATACTCTGGAATGTATAAGGGCTGATAGGGCTGCATGGTGCGATTTGGGGTCCATCTCGTCGTTCCGGACGAGCCTGAATGAATTATCACGGTGCCAAAAGGTGGTGTCTAGTTCTGTGGGGACGGAATCGTCATCGTAGGGCGGTGGTCTTTGGTGGGGTTTGTTGAGGAATGTGATGAGGAAGGGATCACTCGAATCGTGGTCAGATTCGCTGGGTAAGGGTCCTATTGCATGGGGATAGTAGGGAGGCGTGCTGTGGCTACTGTCTGAGTCACAGTCGCTGTCGCTGCTGCTGCAGTCTGTGGGCGTTCCGGGGCGGAGTCTAGAGGTCGGGGGTGGAGTTGAGGGCGAGTCTGTGGATGTGGTAGGCGTGTTGGGGGAGGGTAGGAAGACGTTGGCTGTGGGCGGGGTGTGGTCTGCTGCGTCGAGCATGACGTGATGTGCGTGGTTGGACTGTGGGCCATATGCCTTAAGCTGGTTAATATGGAACCACGCAGTCTTTCCGTTGGGGTACTTAATTTTATAGACGGAGGGGCTTACTTTGTCCGCAATGGAGTACGGACCCGAATACTTCGGCGACAGGTATGTGCTGGGGTTGTAAATTGTGAGCATGACCTGCTGTCCTACCTCAAACTCATTCGCATGCACTGTCTTGTCGAAACAGGCCTTGCTATGTTTCTTCCTTGTGCCTAATCTTACTGCGGCTGCTAGCTGAGCCGTTTTCACATTCTCCACTAACTGTTTGACTGCCTTCTCGTGTGTGAGGGCCGTCACTTCGGGGCTGGTCAAGTCCAATCCTAATAAAAATTCTGTGCCTTTCATGGGGCGTCCGGTCATGAGAGTGTGTGGGGTGTAACCTGTGGAGGCTGAGACAGTATTTCTCAAAAACATCAGCGCAAAAGGGAGGACTGAATCCCAAGTGGTGTTGTTTTGTTGGACCATTTTTCTGAGGGTTGATTTTAGGGTCCGATTCATGCGCTCCATGATACCACTTGACTGGGGGTGGTATGCGATGTGGAATTTTTAGGTAATGCCAAGTATCGTGAGGATGTTCTTCATGACACGTCCCGTAAAATGGGAACCTTGGTCGGATTCAATGCTGCGGGGGAGTCCCCATCTTTTAAAGATGTGGTGGGTTAAGAACTTGGCTGTGGTCTTTGCCGTGTTTTTTCAGGATGGGAATTCCTCTACCCATTTCGTAAAAGTGTCTATGACAACTAATACGTACTTGTAACCATTCCTGCTAGGGGGCAATGGTCCTATAAAATCGATCTGGAGGTTAGTCCAGGGGCCATTAACGGGGCGGGTGTGGCTAAGTTGAGCTTTCTTTGCGTATCTGTCCGGATTGTTCTGGGCACAGATAAGGCAATTCTCAACGTAGTGCATTACGCCTTCTTTTAAACTTGGCCACCAACAGAGCTGCGTGAGGTGGGCTGTAGTGGGATCAATTCCCTGATGTCCATGACTGTCATGGAACAAACAAATAAGTTGATTCCTGTCCTGTTCAGGAACCACATAAAGGGTGTCTTTTAACACCACACCTTCATGTGTGGTCAGTGCATTTTTAAATCTATCAAAGGGTGCTGTAAATTTTCCTTTCAAAATTTCCCTGAGATTGCTATCCTGCTTCTGGGCCTGCACTAAATCCTCGATATTAGTCTGCGATACCTGAACTGCATTCGCTGGTGTGCTTTCGGGGGGGTGTCCAAAAATATCCGTGCCTGGAACCTGCTTTAGCCAGTGTGTCGGCCTTTACATTTCCAGGGGGGAGGATATTTCTTCTCGGGCCCGTCCCTGCGCGTCCTCGACATATATGCCACATCCTGTAATGCGCTTCCCGTCTAATACTGTGGAAGAACCATCCACATATATCCTTAAAGGTTTGCACGTGTCTGTGGGCTGGGGGCTCTGGGGTGAACTACCTATCTTTCTGGGGGGTGTTTTTGCGATAAAGGGGCCTGTGTTGTGGTGTGGTGAGATGATTTCACATTCATGGGGGGTGCCTGGGTACTGAAGGTTATCGGCTAAGAAAGTGTGGGTCTTGGTCCCTTTAATGGTGATGTACCGTCGCTGCAAAAGAAGGATCCATCTGGCTGCTCTAATCTGACTAACTGTACCGTCCTTGAGTCGGCGTCAAGTAAAAGTTGGGTGGGGGTGAGGATTGTGATGGGGTTTAGTCCAGTTATGTAAGAAAAATACTGCACTGTCCAGAAAACTGCGAGCAGGAGTCTTTCACAGGCCGAGAATCCCTGCTTCACAGGATCTACAAGTCTGGATGCGTAAGCCACGGGTCTTAACTGTTCGTGCCGTTCCTGGAGGAGCACGGCCGAAAGGGTACGGTCGGTGCTAGCTATCTTTATAGCATAGGGGGAAAGCGGGTCTGGAACTTGTAGTGCGGGGGCTGCAATGAGGGCTCTTTTCAAACCATCCACAGCATCCGTATGCTGCGGAAGCCATTCCCAAGGGGCTCCTTTCTTTAGGAGTTCCGAGAGGGGTGCTGCCTTGCTGGCAAAACCGTCAATGTGGTTTCGGCAGTAGCCAACCAGTCCTAAAAACGACCGGAGGGCTGAAACATTCTGGGGAAGGGGCAATTTGGTAATCGAGTCAATTCTTTTGTGCTCGATCTCGCGTTTAGCGTGCGTGATAATCGTCCCCAAATATATCACTTTGTTTTCCAAAATCTGGTCCCTTTCGGGGTTTACTTCGCAACCAATTTTCTGTAGGAGTTCCAGGAGTTCGGACAGAAGCTCGATGTGCTCTGCCTTGGTGTCTGTCTGCAGTAATAAGTTGTCCACATACTGGACCAGACATTCGGGGCGAGAACATTTTGATAATTCATTTGCCAGCTGGCGGTGGAAAATGGAGGGGGAGTTGTGGAATTCTTGTGGAAGGCTTGTCCACGTGTACTGCTGAGTTTTAAAAGAGAAGGCAAATTTGTATTGGCACGCTTTTTGCCAATGGAATGGACCAGAATCCATTACTGACATCCAAAACCGTAAAGTATCATGAGTTGAGTCCCTGTTTGAGCATGGTCTCGGGACCTGTGGCTACCGTGGGGGCTGCTGTGGGGGTGACTTTGTTGAGTTCCCGGTAATCGATGTTCAGTCGCCATGATCCATCGGGCTTTCTCACTGGCCAAATCGGGGCATTATTTGTGGAGGCTACTGATCTAAGTACGCCCTGCTCTAATAAGCTGTCGATCACTTTTGAGATTTCTCCCTCTGCTTCTTGGGGAAATCTGTATTGCTTTTGGGGTCTAGGGTCAGGTCCTGTGATTTGAACGGAACCAGTCATCCGGCCACAGTCGTGTTTGTGGGTCGCGAATGTTGTCCTGTGCTTCTGCAGAACTGCCCTAACCTGCTTGTCTGTGCTAATTGTGGTCGGGTCAAACCAAAATTCGCTGACTGCGCTAATCTTGTTCGCGTATTTACCTATTGTGAGCGTTGCGGGGACTCTTGCGGATTTTGCCATTTTCCAAACACATTGGATTACCGGATCAATTGAAAGGTGGTGGGAGTTCATCAAGTCAATTCCCAAAATGTGTTCTGCTGTGTGGGGTAGATCGACTAAAATTATGGGGTGCTTTGTGGTGATGTTGCCGATTTGAATGGGTACAGGGGCTGTGATATGTCCCTGCTGTGAGTGGCCTGTAAAGCCGCTGAGGGTGATTGTGGCTGTGGTGGATCACGTGTCTTTCTGGAATATGGTGGAGGAATTAATTGTGGTGCGGGACCCTCCTGTGTCCCAGAGAAATTTGATGGCCTGTCCCCGTATCTTTGCTGCAACTACTGGTCGGCCGGACCTATCCCAAAGGGTGTCGCAGACCCAACTGGGGGAGCCCGAACACCGTCAGTCCGTTCCGTTCAGGTCCGTCTGGTCTGAACAGGTGCCTACACTATGTATGGGCTCTGTCCTATTCTTATTCAGAGTGCCTGCCTGCTGGGCTCTCTGTGGCTTTTGTGGGGCATTGCATTGTCGTGCAAAGTGTCCTAACTATCCACAGTTGTAACACTCCTGTGGCTTGTGTGGGGGGCTGTTCCTTCCTTCATTTACCCATGCGGGGTTCTGGTGCGTCTTAACTGTGTGGATGTCTGCTGCTGCCTGCTGTTCCTCGGGTTTCCTAACTGCGGGTTTGTTTTGTACAGACTGCTCCCAGGTGCGGGACAATCTTTTTAAAACCCATTTCTCATTGTGGGCTTCCTCTGAGGAGTCATAATTCGTACAGGCTTTTTGTCCTGCCTCTGTGGCCTGGGAGATAAGGGTGCGGGTCCATTTGGCCATAGCGTCTAAATTGCCGAAAACTGCTGTGAAATGAATCCACAGGCGTCCAGCAAACGCTGTGGGGTGTTCTGTCTTTTTCTGCCTGCACTTATTCAGGCCTTCTAGGGGTCACCTCTGTTGTAGCCGATCGCGTCTAGGATCGCGGCGTGCATTTCCTCAAGGGTGCCGCCTCCTACATTCTGTGGGCCGGGAAGGGCTGCTACGACCGAAGGGTCTAAGCTCAAAACTGTGAGCTTCACAGGCCGTACATGGTCGCCTGCTGCGTTACTCTAGCAAAGAAGTGGTGGGGGCCTGAGGTGGGGAGGAACGGTGTGATTTCCTCGCACGCGTCCCGTAATTGGGTCAAGGTTAAGGGGGTGGTATACAGGAATTCCGTGTCTCCTTCCGATGTGACTGTGCGGTGGGTGGTTACTGGATTCATTGGTGCCTGAACTATCTGCTCTGTGGGGGGTTGGGGTGCTTTTCTCTTCTGGGGCTTTCCTTGCGCACATGTTCCCTGAACATATCTATGCGCGGTCTCATTTAATTCTTCCCAATCCGGGCCGTCTTCTGCATCTAACTGGGATCCAAAGGTGCTCTGGAATCCATTCTGAACTGAAAGCAAAGACTGCAGTTCTGCAATCTGCTTCCCGCACTTTGCGTGATCTAGTGAGCTCTGTCTGTGCTCCATGGTGGTAGCATGGAGTGCTCGTAATGCTGCTTTCAGGTTGCTACACTGCCTTTACAATGCCTCTACCTGTTTCTCTGTTTCCTCACTTACCAGGACTGCATGTTGCGTGTCCTGATAGGCCTTTTCGTACTGTGTCTGGAAGCTGCTTAGGTGCACCAGACAAGACTGGTGTGCCCACTTGGCATCATCCACCTCTCCGTCCTTTGCTGCTAACTTCCTTCTTAATTCTAGGTTCTCTTTCTCACCCTCACTTACATCGACCTTGCTCATTTGATGTACTCCTATCTCTTTACGGAGCGTCCGAACGACCTCCTCTGTGCCTCGCAATTGTGCCAAACAGGACACGATTGCCATCGGCTTGCGAGCTTTCCCGAAGCTTTTCTTATGAATTTCTGACAGGTTCTCCCAGCAAGTATGTCCTATACTCCCGGGTCCTGTTTCCTCATTGTCACAGAATTCGCTCCAAAGGGGCCATCCCTTCCCTTTGAGGTACTTTCTGATTTCCTCTTCCCAAAGGGGACACTGTCCTACTCTGCTGCTTGTCGCTGCGACCACGAATTCTTCGGGGTTCATGAGTTGCCTGCATTGCCATCTTTCCTCTCTGAATACTTCTCTTAAAATTTGGAACGAGGGGTATTAAGGCGGTGCTGTAATTACGGGTACGGCTTTCGCTATTTTCCAGAATACAAACACCCGACAGTTTTTGTCGCAACAAAAATCTATCAGTATTACCTTATAACCCTGTTAGTTACGCATGCATTAACACACTTCCGAATTATGAGGATTGATCAGAACTGCTTGAATACTTGTGGTTTTTCTGTTCCCAATTGGAATACTAATTCAAATTTTGGGTTCTCCCGGAGTGGTTAAGCCACTTCTAAGTCGGGTCCCGGAGGAGTCGCCAGTAATATGTTGCTAACTTTTGGTTGGCTCTTAAATCGTAATTTGCTCTGTTTCCTTAACCTTTGCTCTAGAGTCGCCAGGTATCTTTATGATACCTCCACGAGGTTCAAGTTCAAGTAATGATCAATAACTCAACACACCAATTAGTAAGATTCAAATCAAGACACATTTATTATACACAGTAAATCACTACTCATGCATAAACTCTACTTTCTAGGCTATTCCTATCACTAAAAGGCCAATAATTAGCTTCGGACTGGCCCACCAGGTCAGGGAACAAATGGCCTTTCATTCAGGTCCTGAGTCTGCAGGATTCAAAAGCTGGTAGCTAGAACCGCCTGTCTCATGGCGAGCATTGACTTGAGACTTACTTGGTTGGCGGCCGCTGGACAGTTCACTCTCAGGGGTTGCTTCACGTTGCTGAGTGACCCTGTCAAGAAGGACGATTTGAACTTGGGGGCTTTACTTTATAGTCCCCAGGGGCTTCCCGCCCTTTGGGGCGGACCCCGTACCTGGTTCCAAGTGGTTGGACTGCGTTCCGATCACTTGGATCGATTTCTCCAATACTGGAGTTGTTCCCTGATCGTTGGGCGGTCCCTAAATGTCCGTTGGCCTTCCTTTGTCTTGGCTCCTGCTGATTCCGAGGAGTCTGGCTTGGCTTTATTCACCTTAGCTGTTGCCATTGTCTTCGAATCTCACATTACTATGCAGATGGCTGCTGCATTACTATGCAGATGGCTGCTGGTTCCAGTGCTGTCTGGTTGTTTTGCAGGTTTCAATATACATGATTTCTGCACTTGCTAGTCTTTGCCTGTGTTGGCTGAATTTCCCTTCAGCCTTTGTGGTTCTCCATTTTAAGTCGGGAAGTGGCCAACCCAGGTGGCTACACCTGCTCCCCAAAGAGGAAAGACAATACAGAGCTGAAGTCCCAGTCAAGAGAATCTGTCTTGTTGTAGCTTTCGGGAAGTTACAGTTCTGTGTAATTTATGACAGTGGTTGTCTTAACATTTTCTGCCATTTTGAGGAGACTCAGTTCTACACAGGCATGTGGCAACTAGATTGTTTGTCAGGGCTGGGATATATGTCAATGTCCCCTGTGATAGTCAGACTGAACTGGCATTGCATTTACCTGTCTGATTGGGTTCTCACAGATAAAGGGTCCCACTGATTGCACAAACATGGCAATCGGAATACCACCAACCAAGAGTTTTTACCAACCACACAAGAGTTAATATTCCATTCGCGCACAGCTGGTGCGGAAACACGAGGTTCTTGCTGATCTGTACCAGATTTCCTGGGAGCTGTCACAGTACATTCATTCTGTAGGAGTCCAACATCCAGACCTTTTTATTCCAGGAGGAAGCTGTGAAGGTTCACTCTCAGGAGTCAAAGGATACATCTCCAAGAAAATGAAATATTGCAGGATGCTGGAAATCTGAAATAAAAACAGAAATACCCAGGCCAGGGAACAAATATGGAGAGAGAGAGACAAAGTTAACATTGCAGGTCAATAACCTCCCATCACAACATTAACCGTGACACTACTCCCTTCAAACGTAGCCGGCCATCTGGGAGGAATGGAGGAATGTGGTGCAGGAGGCGCACAACCACTTTGTATCAAAAAGAAAGATATTAGAATGCTGAAGATATGCTTTATTTGTATAGATAGAACGGGAGAGGTCCTTCAGTGCTCACCAGCGAGGCTATCCAGAATAATAGTGGTTGCACTAGCGCAACATTGGATTACAGGTGGAGAAAGATGTAGATGCTCATCATCCTCTTCTGATGGGGAGATCATGGAAGAAGAGGACGAGAAGGAATTTGAAGATGGAGCGCTCATCACTGGACCAACAAAAATCAATCCCTTCAGCAAAGCAATGTTGAAAAATGGACCGCAGCAGGTTTCTTCCTCAGTGTTGTGAATACGTCTGTCTGTTCTGCTCCTAATTGCTCCCAGCAGCAATGCTGGATAGGCATCATTAAGTCTGGGTGCTTCTCTTGCTCACTGTACAACATCCTCAACTTATACTGGATTCTCCAAATTCCACTTCTGTACTGTCCCTTTAAATGTTGGTTTGGGGACCCCATCTTGTGAGTGCGTATTACGTCTGCCTGGAAAAGAAGTAAAAATATATTGCTTCAGTCAAGCTGCAGGTAATCCAATTCGGCATTTTACTTCCTGGTTGTTCCCACACACTTACACTTTGGATGCCAACCTCACATTAATATCGGGACTGACATGTTTGTATTCATTAGTACAATGCACTGAATTAAGTGCATTATTCAATATTTCTTTGCTGAAGGGGTTGGAATTTTGTTGGTGCAGCTCCATAGGAACCAAGTGCCTTTCAGTACCTCAGCCAAGTGAGCCACCTTCACGTGTGAAGTGAGTGTTACCAGGGAATGTACTGTGGGAGGCTGTATTTATATGCACATGGTACTTTACAGCAGGCCCCACTGAAACACTAACCCTGGCTACATTTCTTTTTCCTAGCCCAGAAGCACTAGGTTGCCCAGGCTGCAATCAACTAACACCTTTGCCTGTAATTTCATTTAGAACTCCATACATAGTGATAGCTGCAAAACATAAAACAGGACTCCACAATGCCATTCCCTAGCTAACAAGTCTCATGTATCAAGAGCATATTGCCTCAAATGTTGATCTCTCCACAGTCATGGCAAAACCCAAGATGCATCAATGTACCTCACTGTACAGTATATAAGCACTGAATATAGAATTCTCGCACTGCGGTATTTTGTGCTCAGAATAATTTCCAGTAATGACAGCATTCAAGCAGGACCAGCACTGGGATAAAGTGATGGAGAAAAAAATTCAAAGTAATGAAGGGGTAAACATGATGTGGAGATGCCGGCGTTGGACTGGGGTGAGCACAGTAAGAAGTCTTACAACACCAGGTTAAAGTCCAACAGGTTTGTTTCGAATCACTAGCTTTCGGAGCCCTGCTCCTTCCTCAGGTGAATGAAGAGGTAGGTTTCAGAAACATATCATTCACCCATATGTTGTCGGGGTGATGTGAGTGGGCGGTTGTGGGGTGGGGAGGATGTGGTGACACACGTGGCATGGGGGACTCAGCAGGGTCTCACTTGCTCGCCCGATGCCGACCTCCGCCTGGGTGCCTGCTCTCTCTCCGGGCCCACCAACCTGGTCCAGTGCCCATTGCTCTGCTACTCTGCTGCAGTGATGGGCCGCAGGTCCGGTGGACACTCTCCAGTCTTTTTCCTCTCTAGGTGGTTGTGGGCTGCCTCCTCCTGGTTGGAGGGGGAGACAGAAAACGCAGTTTTAGACAGGTGGATGCATGCAGCACATGGTACGGGTAGCTGGTGGCCTTTGTGGCCAGGGCACTTGGCCATGGCAGCCGGCATGGGTGCTAGCACATGGTGCATGGTGGGGGTTCGGTTGCCCTCCGGGTAGCCGGGGGGTGGTTATGGGTACGTGGGACAGGAGTTAGTGCCAGTGGCATGAAATGAAATGAAAATCGCTTATTGTCACAAGTCGGCTTCAAATGAAGTTACTGTGAAAAGCCCCTAGTCGCCACATTCCAGCGCCTGTTCGGGGAGGCTGTTACGGACCCTGTTCGAGATGAAAGTGGGCCTGTGAGGTCTGTCAGATTCTGGTCTGGCAGGTATATCGCACTGTCCATAGCACTGCCTATCCATCCTGGCCACCCTCAGGAGGTTGTGCACTTTTTGCGGCACTGTTGTCTGGTCCTGATGGTGGGGCCCACGGCACACCTGGCGTCTGCCACCTGAACCCAGGCCTGGTGTACGGTGGTGGTGGCATCCTCCTTTCCACCCCAGGCTACAGGATAGCCTGCCATCCTGCACAGCGTCGAGCAGGGTCCCCAGGTGGGTGTCCGCTAACCGGGGGGCAGTTCTCCGTGCTGCCATCTTGTTGGCTGGGATGAGTGTGTGTGGGGAGTGGAGTGCTAATATGTGGCTGCAGCTTGTCAGCTCCTCGAGTGTCAATTCTGACTCCGACATATCCGACAGCCGGAGCACTAGTCCAGGGATGGCACTGACTTCCCGACATAGCTGTCTCCAACACCCTCCACTGTCCCAGAGACACTCGCCTCAGCTGGGCATGTTCGTGAAGAGGCTTCTGGGATACTATCTGGTGCGCAGCACACACGTGCTCCGGTACATGTCAGAGGGTGGGCCTAGCTGTCGTTCAGACTGGTTTTGGACTTCTGGAAAGGGCAGTCCCATTGATAGTGGAGATGCAGTCACAGAGCCTGAGACTACAGGAGGGGTGTCAGCAACTATCCAGCGCCTGCAGGTGCAGTTGGAGGAGTCCAACTGCCTACAGGGGCAGGTGGTGGTGCCAACATCGCACCAGTGGTGTACGCGATGGAGGCCGTGGTCATGGGTCAAGATGTTCACGGTCTGGGGCGGATGGTGGCCGAGGCCCAGAGAAGGCGGCTCTGTCACAGGCAGCCATGTACCAGGACCACCTGGACATTGCAGCGGCGCTCTGGAGCCTGGCTGGGACATAGCGGGCCATGGCTGAGAGCTCCGGCGGCATTGCCTGGGTGCTGGCTGACCTGAGCCAGGCACAGAGACAGGTGGCACAGTTTCAGTGATGTGGTACAGTCCCAGGAGAAGGTGGTCCAGTCCATGGCTGCAAGCATCACGACCCTGTTCGAGATGAAAGTGGGCCTGTGAGATCTGTCAGATTCTGGACAGGTCCACACTCGGCGCCTGGAAGGACCCCATTTCTAAAGGTCCAGGGTGACTGTCACCATGACGGCCACAGGGAGCGGGTGTCCTCCCCCATACCCCTGTGGAGCCAGGTGCAGAATGGTCTGGCAGGTATGTCGCACTGTCCACCTGCTCAGCCGGAGTCTTCGACGGCATGCCCGGTCCAGCAGGTCCTTAAATGAGAGGTGCTGCCGGTACACAGGAGGCCTCATGCGGCACCTCCTCCTCAGCCTGTTGGGCAGCCTGCTCCCCACCCTCACTATCCTCACTAGCTGCTTTCTGTTCCCCCTCGAGCAGCCTCAGTGCATCCCCCAGGGCTGTGGCGACTATGATGAAAGCCACCATTCCTGGTTGGATTCCGAAGTCCATTGGTTGTAGGGGTTAAAGGCAAGCACGTTAGCATGGCGCACAGCCCCATGCCCAACCAGGTCCAACGGGCTACATAGTGGGCCCGGTCTGCAGTGCAGACCCTGCCCCACACCCACACCTGGCTATTCCCCTGTTCTGCCCTATGCACCCTTGGCCCCATCGGTGCCTGGCACCATGACGGCCTCTGGCCCTGGCACCCATCCCTGCTGCCAGGGGTACCATTGGCTGGCGCTAACTGTGCCAGCAGTATGCTCAGTGGCCCATGTCCGGCACCCTCCTGTAGAGGTTACTGTGGGCATTGCCCTTGGGTGGCCTGTGTGCAGCCCCACTGGTGGTTGGCGACTGGTTGGCATGGGGGTGGAGTTGGTGGGATTGTGGGTGGCATGCAGGGTGGAATGCAGGGGTGGTGGGGTGGAGGGTGGGGGGGGGTGGAATGTGGGGTGGTGGGGTGGTGGGTGGGTAGTGGTGTGCGTGGTTGGTGGGGTGGAGGTGGGGGCTGGGGTGTGGGGGATGGTGGCTGGGTGCACCCATATGACGTGGTCGTGTGCACTCCACACGACCACGGGCTAAGGTGGGCAGTCAGTGGGGTGTGCAGCAAGATGGCTGCCTTGCAGGGTCACGGCAATGGCGGCCTGTGCCTCTGGTCCCAAGGGGGATCACCCGACCCCTTGGCCCATCCCCTGGTCACCCCCCGTTACTCCCCGCTGCGCGCCCAGTCCAGGCAGACGTGCCCCCCCCCCTCCCACATACAGTCCTGCCAGTAGCCCACGGTTGACTCTCTACATGTCCTACCTCCTCTCTCTCCCTCATCGGCCACGGTGCCTGTTTCTCAATCTTTAAAACCAAAAGTGAAACTCGCCATTGATAGTTCCTCCCAGTAGAAGCGGAGCATTGTGGAGGCCTTGGAGAATACCGGGTCAGGCTCGCTAATGATATGCAGATGGCATTTACTGTGGTGCAGAGTGGAAAGCATTGACACCGTTGTCGAGGCACCGGAGCATGGCATTCTGGCGGGAGCCCGGCGTCGACCTCGACTTGGGCTTCACGACCGATTCTCCGCCCAATCGCCTTTCCCAATTTCGGCATCGGCTGACGGAGAATTCCGCCCAAGGTCTTCAGGGAGCAATTTTTGTAGATGTTCAGTGACAATGACTGCTTGAGATTGCTATATTTCAGTAAAGAGGTTGGGACTGAAATCTGCAATTGCTGAAGTCACAACACTACCTCAAAAGAGAGCAAAGATCACATTGGGTTCACAATGAGAAAGCTCACCTTGCTTGTGGTTGTAAAAGTGACTGTTGCCCTGAATGTCTATAAGCCCGGTTCCTTTCAAGCTGTTAGGGAGATATAAGCCAACATATCTCAGTTTGCATTACACTGTTGCATTGGGGAGGTCACCAAGGTTCTCTCTGTATGGAGAGACAACTTCACATCTTGCCAGATAGAAGCAGGTGAAACAAGAACAAAGACTTGCAAGGATTATAGGCTTCCCAAGTTGAAGGGTGGGTAGACTGCCCACAGGTAGGCACGGTAGCACAGCGGTCAGCACTGTTGCTTCACAGCGCCAGGGCCCCGGGTTCGATTCTCAGCCTTGGATCACTGTGGGTGCGGAGTCTGCACTTTCTCCCCGTGTCTGCATGGGTTTCCTCCGGGCACTCCGGTTTCCTCCCACAGTCCAAAGATGTGCGGGTTAGGTGGATTTGCAACGCTAAATTGTCCCGTAGAGTCTAAAGGTTAGGTGGGGTTACTGGGTGACGGGGATAATGCGCTCTTTCAAGGGCAGGTGTAGACTCGATGGGACGAATGGCCTCCTTCTGCAGTGTAAGTTCTATGATTCTATGATTCTATGATTCATGCATTGCATGTCAACACTGTCATGTACCTGAAACAAAAGAAATTCAATTTCTGCAATGTGCAACTGCTATGTAAGTGTAGGAAATCCATCATACTGGTCATTACTCAATCTCCTGGCAGGAATCAAAATGTGTTCATCCTGTCCAGGATTTTCTGTTTTTCTTTCAGATTCCAGCATCCGCAGTAACTTGTGTTAATATTCGTGATCATTCTGTGGCAGTGCTCTGGTTTGGGGCATTTCCACCCTCACAGCAAACTAAAGGACAGTTACTGGGTGACGAGAGTTATCTGCTGACTACGTGGCTCATGGCCCCAGACCACAACACATGAACATGTGCACTGCATGCGTACAAGAGACATGCTTCCACAAGAAACCTTATAGAGAAATCCACTGGCATCCTAAAGCAACAACTTCACTTCCTATAGAGGATCTCTGCAGTACTCGGCTTGCTGGGTCGCAAGATCTCTCATGATGTTCTGCATATTGCAAAATCATGCTACCTTGAGGGAACACCTTTGACACCAAGAGGTGAGAAGCTTAAAAGCATAAGGAAGTGAAGGCAAAAGAGAAGGAAGGGTGTCATGATATCCACATCAACATATCATGGTGCAATCACACACACACTGATGGACAGGTAGTTGGACCAACCAACACACACATAACATCGCAGCCAATCACCAGTGAGAGCACACGCACTATAAAACAGGGAACACCACAGTTCCTGCTCATTCTACCAGGAGATAGCTCAGAGCACAGAGCTCACAGCGTGCCACTCAGACATACACCATGCGCTGAGTGCCTCACTAAGATAGTGCTAGGGCTGGGTCCACAGGTTAGCTGGTGAAGTACAAACCACAGCCAGAAGTTAATAGTTATTATTGTACAGAATAATAAAACAGAGTTGTACCATCTACAGCCGTGTTGGTTCGTTTGTGTAGCGGAACACCCAACACGACAGAGAGGAAGGGAGTTTGCAATTTATGTATCCCCTTTCTGCCCCTACTCTATGTGAACACGAGCGATACTCATAACCTCAACCCTGATTACCCATACAACTGTCCCACACATCTTATCTTCCCTCCGCCACTGACCATCACAGCCCATGGCTGCGCCTTTGGAACATGTCCAACCTCCGCTCTCTCCCTCAGCAGCCATGGCACCTGTTTCTCAATTTTAAACACCACAAGTGAACCATGACGCGGTAATTCGTCATGGCGGAGGCGGAGCGTCGCTGGAGGCCTGGAGAATGCAGGGGCAGTCCCGCTAATGATATGCCTCTGGAGTTTACATGCCCACGCCATCGTGCAGTGTGGAACGCATTCACACCGCTGTCGAGGCACCGGAGATTGGCATTCAGTGTGGCACCGACCTCAATTTTCGGCTGATGCGCGATTCTCCGCCTAAAAGTGCTTTGTGATTCCGGCATCGCTGGACGGAGAATCCCAGCGATTGGGTGGGATTTTCCAGTCCTGCCAGCCCTCAGGACTGGAAATTCCAGCTTGACTATTCCCAATGTGGGCGGGACTGGTAGATTTAGGCCTATAATGATTTTGCACCTTCACTCATTTGGATTTCCTCTTCAGGAATGCAACCAAAGTTTTACAATTTACAGCTAAAGTTCAGAGTTCATTTAACTGCTTGTTCACATGCTGCTTCTATTCAGCACTGTTATTAAATAGTTTGTTTTATGAAGGACATGCCAACTTTTTCTTGAAGCAGCAACGTTTGCTGGTTTGTAAGTCTCTTCTCATTTGTCTTTGGGTTTTGTTGTGAGCAAAATGCAGGCTATGTTTACCGTCATAGCAACAATGACTGCACATCGAAGTAATTTCTGAAAGGTAAAGCATTTGGAGAGGTTTTTGTCAAATGTGATGACGCATTGCATAAACGCTAATTGTTCTTTATTCTTTAGAAATCATGGTAGACTTTAGGTCAATGTTGTTGGCAGATCTTCCACAGATAGGATCATAGTGAGTACGTGAGCGGCCAGACAATAACTGAAAAAAATGTCCATCAACTAATCCTCTCAATCCAAGAGAGGATTGATGGTTTGACAGCAGTACAAGATGGTCCCAATAATGAACAAGGTTTGCAAACTATCAAACACAAAATACTGAAGTTAGCTGTACATATTTGGAGAATAGCTTAACAGTTTGAACAATTTAACAGTCCAAACTGATCAAATCATACTTTGTCAGGCTTTTCCAAGGGTTGGCCCATGGGTTGGTTGTGGCCTGTAAGGCTGTTTGATCCAGCCCACCATGCCATTGGGCATAGCACTGAAGATTTGATTGACATTGATTTGAAAAATGATGCAAGCCTGCTCATCCATGACAGGCCAGCTCCTCCCTGCACTGGCTGCCGGCAAGCCCACTGGTGAGCCCAAAGCAGCTGATACACTGGGAACCAGCCCATGACCAGCTGAGCGGCTTGCCATTCAGTTCCCAGATAAGTTTGAAATCTCCGTTTCTGTGGGCAGAGCTCAGAGCAGCATGCAGTGAGCGCAGGGAGCTGCAGCGGGAGGGAGGGGAGTCAGGTCTCGGGAAGGGCCCTGATGCAGCAGGTGGTAGGGGATGGGGCTCTTCATGCGCTGACAGGTGGGCACCAGGTCTGGGATGCGCCACAGCACTACATCATGTACGTGGGCTGACATTGACTTCATTCGGCAGGTAAAAACACGGGCACGTGTCTCACAGAATCAGTGTTCAATGGGTGCTTGCTCTCAGAGATGCAGATGCTTGTTGTTCATAATAACAGTGAGGTAAATTTTCATTCCTCTGAGCCTGTTGCCTTTTTCATTCCAAAATTGTGCATTGGCCCCCTCAAATGACAAGGTTGTACAAGCCTGATTTATGTAGTATTTATTGGTAGAGATCTTGGCCAAAATTTTCCAGCCCTTCCTGCTGGTGCGATCTTCTGGTCCTGCCAGTGGGATCTTCCAGTCTTGCCTATGGCACTCCCCCTCCTCCGCGATTTCGAAGAACAGCTATAATTATGCAACTGACTCCAGAAATGCAACACATTTCTGGAAAGGTCAGTAGAACCATGCTTGTTATGTAATTGCAAGATATCTATTTGGGAAAATTTAATCAGTGAATGATAAAGGTTGATGAGCACTTTGTCTCGGTGAATGATATATTGGATAACGGACATTTCTCAGTGCATCATTGTCTGACCGATAGACTCTTTTCAGTGAATTATATGCAACACTTTTCAGTGGGTTATAGACTAAATGATGAACGCATACTGATGAACTATATATCAAATAATGAACTAGGAATTAGGAATTGAATACCGAACATCTGACAATTAATTATATTATGAATATGAACACCTTATGAATTATAAATTAATTAACAAACACATCTTTAAGTGCTGTATCAGGAGTGGACACCACTCTCAGTTATATATTGAATACCAAAATAATTATAATTAATCATTTTAGCATTGTAGTTTGTTAAATGTTTTCTTAACAACTATTTGATAATGCCTGAAGAATGATCTTCAAGCAGTGTGGTGTAAACCTCAGAGATTCAAACAAAACATTAACCTCTCCCTATAACAAAGGTGCAAAAACAGAGAAAAGCAATGAATGACAGTCCTGATAACCACCAGTTCTACACCTTCCTTGGACAGTTTAAAAATGAAAGGTCCTCGAAGATAGGTATCTGCAATGGGTGACAGTCAACAGTATTCCAGCAATGACCAACTGAGTCCAGATTATCATCAGTCTGTGCCCAGCCATATCAACATCAAAAGTACTCTCTTGGCTTCCAGTAATGTTACAGTCCAAATAACTTCTGAAAGGTGAGACAAAAATCAGAGTGTGTTCAGGCGCGCTGCCTTACACCATGACTGAACTTGCCCTGGAAACAGAAGCTTCTGAATTCTAGCCAATAGCCACCGTGCACCCGCAGTTAAACTAATCTTTGAAGATTTTTAAAGATGCCTGCAGATAGTAGATTAACTAATGAATCTCTTTCGCCAATAAGGATTGCCATTTAGTGGTGAGGTTCTTCCATTTTTTGTTATTCTTTCACGGGAAGAGGGTGTCACTGGCTAGGCCACCATTTATTGTCCATCTCTAATAGCACTTGAGAAGATTCATAGAATCTCTAGAAGTGCACAAGGAGGCTATTTGACCCATTGAGTCTGCACCAAGGGTCTGAAAAAACACCCTACCTGGGCCCGCTCCTCCGTCCCATCCACATTGCACCACAACCCCAGCTAACCTGCATATCTTTGAACCCTAAGCAGCAATTTAGCATGGCCAATCCACCTAACCTGCACATCTTTGGTCTGTGGAAGGAAACCTGAGCACCCGAAGGAAACCCATGCAGTCACGGGGAGGATGTGCAAATTCCACACAGACAGTCACCCAAGGCTGGAATGAACCCAGGTCCCTGGCCCTGGTGATGTGAGGCAGCAGTTCTAACCATTCTACCACCGTGTCACCTGCATGGGAGTGAACCGCTGCAATCTTCTTTAAACGTTTTTAAGAAAAAGATAGATACCTTTCTAAAGAATAAAGGGATTTGGGGCTATGGTGTACAGGCCGAAGAGTGGAGCTGAGTCCACAAAGATCAGCCATGATCTCATTAAATGGCGGAGCAGGCTCGAGGGGCCAGATGGCCTACTCCTGTTCCTAGTTCTTATGTTCTTATGTTCTAATCCATCTGGTATAGCTACACTCACAATGCTGTTAGGAAGGATATTCCAGGATTTTGACCCAGTGACAGTGAAGGCATGCAGATTATTTCTAAGTCAGGAAGGCCTGTAGCTTGGAGGAGAACTTGCAGGTGGTAGTGAAGCTGCTGCCCTTGTCCTTCTAGGTGGTAGAAGTCACAGGTTTGGAAGGTGCTGTCCAGGGCATCTTGGTGAGTTTCTGCAATGCATCTTATATAAGGTGCACACTGCTCCCACTGTGCATTGGTGGTGGAGGAGTGAATGTTGAGGTGGTGGATGGGTGGCCAATCAAGTGGGCTGTTTTGTCCCGGATAGTGTCTAGCTTCTTGAGTGTTGTTGGAGCTTCACTCATCTAGGCAAGTGGAAAATATTCCATTGCACTCTTGACTTGTGTCTTGTAGATTGTGAACAGGCTTGGGGAGTCAGGAGGTGAGTTACTCACCATAGATATTGCAGACTAGGTTACAATATTTGCCTGGGACTTTTCTGACATTTCAAATAGTGCTGTAGATCAGAAAGAGAGAACCATGGATTGTAAATCAGGGTGCAAGTGAAGTGTTTGGGGGAGCAACAAGCTCTTGTAGCTGTCCAAGCTATTTCAAACCCTAATGGGAATGACCAGGGGGCCAGCAATTGGGAGCAGGATTTTGGGTGATTGGTGACCACAGCGCAAAGGTAAATAATTGGGGTTGTGGGAAGGGGAGATTGGGAGGCAGTGATCATTGAGAGACAACTGTGGTTGGTGGAGGAACAGAAGTCCAAGATTTCCTTGCTAGGCCTAGAGAAACACCTCTGTCCTGCAAAGAAGGTAGTAAAAATTCCGACCTTGCGGAACTTCTTCTGAATGTGGATCTATTTTTTTAATAGTTCTGTGCAGTTGACATTGTGCCTGACACTCACCACCTCTCTTTAAAATAGTATTGTCGTCCCACTTTTGATTATTTGGGCCTGTAGTGAGCACCCTAAATATCTCCCAAAATCCAGGTTGACATTGGAGCTAAAGAGACTAATTGCAGCTCCATCTCCTGATTTCCTATTGCTGACAGATCCTTCAACCATCATATTCCGGCTCTCTGGAACTCTCTTGTTAAAGCTTTTCTCTCTGCTACTTCATTCCACATTTTCAAAAGCATCTGCAAATCTATTTCTTTAACTCTGCCTTCACTCTCACCTCCGCCTAACTTCCTAATTGACGTTGATTGCTCCTTCCTGTAAAATGCCTTGGGATGTTTAGGTGCATGAGGCAAACTTCGTAAATGGAACTGTAGTCATTGAAGGCTTATCTTGCATTTCAGGTGGTATTTATGCAGACTTCAATCTCAGACACTTCACTGTATAATCTGCTTGATTAAGTTTAGGCTGATAAACACCGCAGGTAATCATTATTTTCCAATTAACTTTCAGAATAAATTATGCTTAAATATAATATTTTTAAATATGTATGTAGATTTATTTTGTGCCAACTGTTTTCAAATTAGTTATGCTTTGAGGATTTATGTGAATATATTACAAATCCACCAGTGTTAAATTAAATACAACAGAAAGTAAAAGTGAATGCAGATATATAAAGAAAATTGTTTATTAAACAAAGAACAATACAGCACAGGAACAGGTCCTTTGGCCCTCCAAGCCTGTACCGGTCATGATACCATCCTTGGCCAAAATGATCAGCATTTCCTAGTGCTTCCTCGTGCTCTGTCTTAAATGAAAAATGAATTTAACAGTTTTTTTTAAATTAAAACTGAATGACGTCTGTAATTCAATAATTGTGAGTTGTTAAAAGAAAATCTGGTTGTTGTGATGAGCAAATCTCATGACTTTGTTATGATGAGTTCAACTGTGTTCCTCACCTGCATTCTCCAATAAGAGCAAGACTAACACAAAATACAATTTATTTCCTATATCCATTTGCCATTTATTTTTATAATGTTGCATTTTTAATTGGAGCAGGACTAATTTCAAGGGAGTGAGAATGGATCTGGCTCAGGTAAACTGGACTCTAAGCTTGGTACGAAAATATAAAACAACAGAGGCCTACAGTTTCTGGTCCCACCAGTCACAGTACCAGAAATTTCTGCCCAAAGATAATGGACCTTCGACTGGTCCGTCAAAATTTCCGACCCACCAGAAACATTTCCCACGACGGGCAGGGCCAGAAAATCATGATAAGAGGAGACATTGAGATATGTTCTAATGAGGGGGAAAGATAGGATAATGAAAGCCTGAGCTCCCTGGATGGTGTAAGAGATAGAGAATAGGATGAAGCAGGGTATGACAGTTGTCAGATTGATAATTCAATTGAGTACCAGGTTGAATATTAGAAATTCAGATGTGAAGTGATTAACGAAATCAAAAGCAAAGAGAAATTATGAAAGAAGAGCATAAAAGGGAAGCCAAAAGTCTTCTGTAGGTGTGTAAATAGGAGAAGATGGTAAAAGGAGGAATAGGGCTGATGAGGGATAAAATAGGAGATTTACACATGATGGTATGGTTTTGGTGAGTGCTTTATATCCCTCTTACCGAGGAAAAAGACGCTGTCAAAGGCATACTGAATGAGGAAGTCTTTGAGACACTGGATGGGCTAAAATTTGATGGAGGAAGCATGAGGAAAGATTGGTCATTCTTAATGTTGATAAGTGACCAGGACTGGAGCAGCCACACCCAAGAATACTGAGAGAAGTAAGAGTGGAAATTGCAGAGGCACTGGCCATAATCCTTCAATCCTCCTTAGATAAGTAAGTATGTACTTAGGTGCAGGGGTGGTAATAGACAACTGGATTGTAAATGTTACACCTTTATTCAAGAAAGGTTGTAAGGATAAACCCAGCAACTACAGGGCAGTCTGTTTAACCTCAGTGTTAGAAAAACTTTTGGAAATGATAATCCAGGATTGAATTAACAGTGGCTTGGATAAATGTGGATTAATTGAGGGAAGACAGCAATATTTGAAAATGCAAACGGTATTTAACTAACTTGATTGATGAGGGTAATGTGGTTTATGTGGTGTACATGGACTCCCAAAGGATATTTGAGAAAGTGCCATATAACAGCCTTGTCAGCAAGTTTAAAGCCCATGGAATAAAATGAACAATGATGGCAGCATGGACATGAAATTGGCGGAGTGACAAGAAACAGTAGTAGTGAATGATTGTTTTACAGATTTTTAAAGTGGAGTTTCCCAAAGATTAGTATCAAGAACATTGTTTTTCTTGATACATATTAGTGATCAAGGGTGCGATTTATTCAGAAAAAAATGTTCATCTTTAGCCGCTTTAACGGGGTGTTTCTCAGTGGCTGCAGCGCCGAGAAATATTCCGCTATTCAGCGGCACTTTGCTGTTTTCTTTTGGCCTCGGAGAGTTTTCCTCCGCATGACTGCACTTAAAGTCATTTCCTGCTGGCGAGCCCAGTGAGGGCGAGATCCAGATCGCGTTGTCTCGCAAGAGTCTGTCCAATCTCACAAGCCATTTTGAGCGTCACAAATCTCACGAGAGGCCACTACCGAGATTCAATAGCCTCATCCCGACAACAAGGGCGTGATTCTCCAGCCCCGTTGCCCTCTCGCTCAAGCGAAATGAGGCCGGTAAATAGCAGGAGAGGCAGAAAACAAGAACTGCGGCAGGCGCCAAACAGTTTGCGATTCAACTAGCCCGCTCCCGTAGGTGAATTCGGGATCTCGCCGTAGCGTGGCGAGAAACCAATTATCACCTCTTAAGCCCTATTTCCATACAATTAGTGAGAGCCGCCCATATCCAATGGCCTCCTGTCATTCAGTAGCCTCCCAAGTGCTCACGCTAGCGCCGATTAGTCCTCCTTTTGAAAAACATGAACCTGGCGGAAGGGCTTCTGTGGAGAGTTGAGGAGGTGAGTAGCCACTTATGCTCACAGGCAAAGGGCCCGGAAGCAATGGGCTTGTCACCCCAGTGCTCGGCAGGGTGTGGGGGACCCTCGGCAGAGGGTGGGGGCCCTTGGCTGGCGGTGGGGGACCTTCCGCAGGGGTGACCTGCCTGTATTGATCTCTGTATGTGCATGTACATAAGTGGTTAATATGTAATCAGTAGCACCAGATGATCACTAGAGGGCAGTACCAACAGGGGTATAAAAGCAACCACATTGAGCCTCTCTCTCTCTCTTTTGGGTGTACTGTGACCAGGACAGGAGTGTAACATTAGCTCAGATGGTTAGTGTGGTTGAACATAGTTACTGTAGTTAGTTGACCTTATCACTGGTATTAATATTAAAGTAAAGAACTTACGCAATTATTGTTATATTTACTCATTAAACCTTTTCTTACTATTGGACGAGTACAAGTCTCTTTCATCAAGGTACAGAAAACCTCATCAGCGACAGGTTTGAGTAACACATATTACACTCAGTAGTATATCAAAACATACTACAAAGAAGTGTAATAAAAGACTACCATGGGAGTGTAGGGTGGCAAACAGAGGGCAACAGCGCGTGGCACCACCATGCCAACCCCTGAATCATGTGTACCCATACCGGGGGCAAGTCGTGCCCCTGTCCATCTGCCCCACCAACCACCCATAAACTGCATTGACTGGCGAGGCCTATGGCTGCACGGCTGAAGGCTCTTGCTCATTGGGAACTGCCAATCGTGGTTAGGTGAGCACTTCACACGACCCAAGTGGATTCCCGTGGGTTGGCAGGCCATGTAGCATGTGGGAGTTGCCTAGCATTCCAATCGCACCTTGATGCCTGGACCCTGTTCCTGAACACTGCGGGAGACAACACCACCCACTCAGCAGCCAACATCCAACCACCCAGTGGATGAGACACAGTTCCGAGGACATGACCATGGCCGGAGGGTGGGTGAGTGCCACGGGGAGGGGGGGTGTCTGGCGAGATGGGCCAAGGGTTCCGAGGTCAGACCACATTGCGGAAGAAAGTGACAAACGCATCATACTAGTTGTGCACAAAGATGTTTATTGTGTTTTACAATTCCCCACCCTCCCGATGGTGCTGGCTCCTCCCCCACTCCAGTCCCCTCACCCCCCAGCAATCCCCCCTCCCCTGGTGCCCTCACTGATCCTCAATGTGCTTTGCCCTCCTAGCTTTACCACTACATCTAGGCGTGTCCGATGTGGAGGCAGCCAGCTGCTTAACACGTCCTGTGGCCTTCGTTGCCCCTGGTGCTGGTGGGCGTCCTCTGGGGGCTCTGAGGCTGGATGGCCCAGGCTGACTTGTGCCACCCCGTCCCGCGTGCTGACTGTGAGATGTGGCCTCATCAGAAGGGTGGAACTCTTGGAGCTGGTGGCCACCGCTGCCATTCCATGGGTCGAGTCCGGGTTGGCAACAGCGTCCCCTCCTCCTGCTTGTTTCCCATAGGCCCTAGGGTTCACCTTGGGACGGAGGGGGTTCGAACCCCGGATGCCCCTGCATCATCTGGCTCTGCCAGCACTGGCGTTTCCCCATGGTCCGCACCATCATGTCGGTGCCTTCGGCAATGCACACCTGTGACTAGGAGAAGCTCCGCAGCGCCTCGGCCATTCCCATCTGAGAGCGGGACATGTCATCCAGGCCAGCCTGGTTCTGGCTCACATCACCCAGCGAGGTGGACATTCTGCCGAGATCCTCAGCCATGGCCGTCACCGACTGCGCAACACCTTGGACACCTTCACTAATGGTGCTGACGTCGTACACCAAGCTCTCCACGGCGGCCACCACTCTAGCCGTGCAGGCCTCGGTGCCACGCATTACGGGTGCCAGCTCCAGTGCCCGTAGCTTCTGGGACTCCTCCAAGTGGCTATGGATCGACTGGAGTGACGAAGACATCTCCCTCTGAATGTTTTAGCCGCACCCTAATGTCTCCATTAGTTCCGGGAATACCTGTTCCACAGGCTTAACATCAGGCTGGGACCCAGCTGAGTCCTGGGATCCAGCAGACCTCCGACTGCTGTCTCACCTGCGGGTTTCTGCTTCCACCTGATGTGCATCAGCAGCTGTGTGGTGCTCACTCAGCAGATTGTGCCCCAGACGTCTGACCACTAACATTTCCCACCGAGATGCGTGTATCTGCGCTGGTGGAGGGTAGGGATGACAGCTGTGATACAACTATTACGCTGGGATCTTCAGAGCTCTCCTCCTCCAAGGTCTTATGGGAGACTGGAAAAGGGCCACCCATTGCAGTATGCTTTAGGACCTGCTGGAGAATAGACATATGTTCAGTGGGAGGGATGGTAATAACAACTCACATTTGTTAGGTCTCCTGGGTGGAGCCCTGTGGATCCTCATCTCTGCGGTGTCTGCCAGCCTCCGCGTTGGTGACTGCTCTGTCCTTGGCAACACCATCCACCTCTAGGGCCTGCTACTTGAAGGTGGTGAAGATTCTGATGTCCGGCACACTGCCGCCAGTGTGGGTCCTCTCCCCCCGATTATGAGAGAGCTCTTCCTGAGGAGACACAGCGAGGACATCATTAACTACAGGCGTGGTTCACTGTGGTGGGGGGGAGGGGGGGCATGTGAAGGAAGGGTTGGGGAGTTGAAGGGGAGGGTTGGGAGTTATATGGGGAGTTGGGGGGTGGAAGCTCTCGTGGTGCCGGAAGGATCCTGTTGCTGAGGAGGGGGCATTGGTACTCGTGCTGCCCGATGTAGGTCATTGGCTTTTTTCCTGCACTGGAGGCCAGTCCTCCTGGTCCCACTCCCGGCACTCACAGCTGCTGCTACCTCGTGCCAGGCAGCACTTCCTGCCCCATGGCTCACCCTCCGGGACCCTTGGGGGAACAGGACAGCCCTCATGACCTCAACAGCATCCTGGAGCCTCCCCAGGTCATCATCTCCGAACCTTGGGGCCGGTCTCCTGGACACCATTGTTGTGAGCTGGCTGCCACTCAACCTGTTAGCGGGGGGGGGGGGGGGGGGGTGATGGGCGGCTGGCGTGCACGGTGCCAGCGAATGAGCTGGCAAGCTTTCATTTGCAGCATGAAGCCCGGAGGCCTTGTTTAAGTGGACAAGTTAACGTTAAATAGTGTTGCCGGCCTCACTGGGCCGAGCATCAGGAAGCTCGCGGCAGTTCCCGCTCACTACAACAATTAGAAATCTTTGCGGAGAATCGTGCCCCATGTCTGGGGCGATGAGGCTGTTGAATCGCACCACTAGACTTCAGTGTCCAGGGTAAAATTTCAACAATTGCAGTTGATCACAAACTTGGAAGTATTGCGATCGGTGATGGGAATAGAGATAAACGTTCAAGAAGACAAAGGCCGTGGAAATGGCGGCCACGCGGTTGATGGAATTTAAGACAAATAAGTGTGAATGGATAAGTTTGGGGATGAGGAGCAGGGAAAAACAATATCGAATGAAGGATACAATTATTAAAGGACTGCAGGAGTCTAGGAATCTGCAGGTACAAGTGCACAAACCATTGTATGCGGCAGAGCAAGGTGAGAAAGTGATTCATAGAGCATACAGGATCTTGGGTTTTATAAACAGAGACAGTGCAAAAGCAAGGAGGTTCTAATGAAACTTTATAAAACACTGATCCATTCTCAACTGCAGTATCGTGTCCAATTCTAGAGACAGGGAGGACATTAAGGAAGGTGCAAAAACGATTGACGTGAAAGGTTCCTGAGATGAGAGTCTTCAGTTATGAGTATAGATCAGAGAAGGTGATTTTATTTATTCTCCTTAGAGAAGAGAGGATTGAGAGGAAATCTGTTAGAGGTATTCAAAATCATGAGGGGTCTGGGCAGAATGGATCGGGAGAAATTGTTCATATATTGGTGGGAGGTTGAGATCCAGTTACACTGATTTAAGTTGAATGGCAAATGAACCAAAGGAAACGTGAGGACAAAATATTTTATGCAGTGAGTGGTTAGGATCTGGAATGCACTGCCTGAGATTGTGGTGAAGTAAGCAGTGGCTTTTAAAAGGATATTGGATAATAATCAGCAGAGAAAAATATTGTAACTCTTGTATCTATAGACTAATAGTACAAAATAAATAGATTGCCATAGCACGTGGGTTTCAAGCAAGATTAGCAGAGGTTTAATGAACATCTTCACTATCCAATGTGTGGTACTACACTCCCCAAAAGCCCGCGAAGCAGCTAATGATGTCTCGTAAGTCACATGACTCTATTCTTAAAAAGACATTGCACACAATTACAATAACCCACAGATATAACAGGAACTCTACAGGGAAAAGACATGTGGGACCAGGTGAGTTGTTCGTGAAGAGAACCAGTAAAGACACAAAGGGCGAATGGTCTCCTATTGCGCTGTAACCATTCTATTATTGTTTAATTTGTCTGCTCACAAACATGTTTATCCTTGGCTATAGCCAATTCTAGTGATCGCGGTCTGGATTGTCTGTTCTGGAGACAAAGTGCTGCCATCGGTGGAGAATCGTGGTAACTGCGCACTGTCAGGAGAAGCGCCGGCACATAACAATTTATGCCATGCAAGGGGGTCAGCATGCAACCCACGTGCAGCCCGCCTGAATCCTGGCCCTGCAGGTGTTAACCGGGATGCTTGATAGACACAACGGGCGAAATTCTCCCGAAACGGCGCGATGTCCGCCGACTGGCGCCCATAATGGCACCAATCAGACGGGCATCGCGCCGCCCCAAAGGTGCGGAATGCTCCGCATCTTTGGGGGCCGAGCCCCAACATTGAGGGGCTAGGCCGGCGCCGGAGGAATTTCCGCCCCGCCAGCTGGCGGAAACGGCCTTTGTTGCCCCGCCAGCTGGAGCGGAAATGACTTCGCCGGGCGGCGCATGCGCGGGAGCGTCAGCGGCCGCTGACAGTTTCCCACGCATGCGCAGTGGAGGGAGTCTCTTCCGTCTCCGCCATGGTGGAGACCGTGGCGGAGGCGGAAGGGAAAGAGTGCCCCCACGGCACAGGCCCGCCCGCGGATCGGTGGGCCCCGATCGCGGGCCAGGCCACCGTGGGGGCACCCCCCGGGGCCAGATCGCCCCGCGCCCCCCCCCAGGACTCCGGAGCCCACCCACGCCGCCTTGTCCCGCCGTTCAAAAGGTGGTTTAATCCACGCCGGCGGGGCAGGCAATTTATTGGCGGGACTTCCGTCCACCCGGGCCGGAGAATCCAGCGGAGGGGCCCGCCAACCGGCGCGGCCCGATTCCCGCCCCCGCCGAATATCCGGTGCCGGAGACTTCGGCAACCGGCGGGGGCGGGATTCACGGCAGCCCCCGGCGATTCTCCAACCTGGCGGGGGGTCGGAGAATGACGCCCAACACCTTTAACTTTGAATCAAATCACTTCTTTATTAAACACAATGGGCGGTATCTATCGGCTGTTCACGCCATCGGGATATTCTGGTCCCACGCCGGCGCATGGGTTTCCTAGCGATAAGGGGTGCAGTCACCGGGTCCTGTTGACAAAAGCGGGGTCGGTAAATCCTGCTGGCGGGCCACCTCTGCTACCAAAGAATCCGCGGCGGGTGGGTTGGTAAATCCGTCCAAGATAAAGATCCCATTGCTTATCACTACTGCAGGAGAGGTTCTATCATACACTGGGCTGAACTCTCTGTTTGGAAGATTATATTCTCCTGCTGGAGGTGGATTGCATCTGATTTTCATTCAGGCTGGGCACCCCGATCCATGCACTTGCCTCCAAGGCGTCCTGGTTACTCGCTGGGGTCCAGGCATACATCTTATTGTAAACCAGTAAGGTTTGCTTCCCTCCTTGATCCCCCTCAACGGCCATGGTGCCTGGGCCCCACTTTTAAATACCTGCACCATATCTCGCCCACGCGACTCCCAGCTGTGAGCAGTGGAGTATAATGGGGAGGGGGGTAAAAATTTGGAAGTCCAGTGGATTGGCATGGTACCACCGGCATGGGGCGGGTTGTTTGCTGAGGTTGACGGTGGGACAGCAGAGTATTGCAATGGGTCTGGTGCCCAGCATTGATCCCGTTTTTCGAGCAGCCGCCATTCTCTGCCCGGTCAGGAATCCCGATACCAGCAACAGAGAATCCACCCCCTCATGTTTGACAATTGCATAATATTTTCTTTGAATTATAAGCTTCCCTATACTAATCTGACACATCATTCTCCTTACAAACAAGTGGTTAAGCACTATGTCCTGTGACAGACAATATGCAGGATTGCCCATTCTTGGCGGGTGCCTTCGCTCATTGCCAGAAGCGGTGAGCTACCCATACTGACTCTGAGGAAGAAGACCTGCTGTATCTTCTGCCCGTCAGACAGTTAAGTGGAAAATAGCGGGCCTTTGTCCAGACTGAGGACCCCTGAAGACAACTTCCTGCACTCCAAGAGCTGCCAGTCAACCAGAAGTGATCCACGCCCACGTGATTTCCAGCCTTGGCAAAATGGGTGTAAATGGGTCATTTGCATTCATTTACATGGTCCGTCTGGCGCTCGGTCATGGACCTCGATTCAGGCGGCAACCGACGGCCAGCATCGATCCTGATTACAAAATTCCCCAGCGTATTGTGGACCCCGATACCAGCATCGGCCGATGGAGAATCCAGCCCACAATATATTGGCTTCAACCGCTTTCTGTGGTAGTGAATTCCACAGGCCGACCACTCTCTGTGTGAAGAAACTTCTCATTTCAGTCCTAAAAGGTTTACGTCGTATCCTCAGACTATTTCCCTTTGTCCTAGACACCCCCACCAAGGGAACATTTTTCCTGCATCTACCCTGTCTAGTCCTGTTAGAATTTGATAGATTTCTATGAGATCCCCACTTATTTTTCTGAACTCCAACGAACATAACCCTAACCGACTCAATCTCTCATATGTCAGTCCCACCATCCCAGGAATCTGTCTGGTAAACTTTCTCTGCACTCCCTCTCTAGCAAGAACTACTATTCTTAGATACATAGGCCAAAATGTGCACAATATTCCAGGTGTGGCCTCACCAAGGCCCTATATAATTGCAGCAACAATTCCTGTTCCTGTAATCGAATCCGCTCGCTATGAAGGCCAACATACCATTTGCCTTCTTTACTGCCTGCTGCACCTGCATGCTTACCTTCAGCGACTGGTGTGTGAGGACACCCAGATCTGGTTGCATATTCCCCTAGCCATTCAAATAATTATCTGTCTTCCTGTTTTTGATACCAAAGTGAATAAACTCACATTTATCCAAATTATACTGCATACATCATTCATTTGCCCATTCACTCAACTTGTCCAAATCACACTGAAGGATCGCTGCATCCTCCTCACAGCTCACCCTCCCACTGAGCTATGTGACATCTGCTAATTTGGAGATATTACATCTCGTTCCCTCATTTAAAATCATCAATATATATTGTGAATACCTGGGGTCCCTGCAGTACCCCACTAGTCACTGCCTGCCATTTGGAAAAACAACCATTTATTCCTGCTCTGTTTCCTGTCTGCCAATCAAAGAACAAAGAAAAGTACAGCACAGGAATAGGCCCTTTGGCCCTCCAAGCCTGCGCCGATCATGCTGCCCATCTAAACTAAAATCTTCTGTACTTCCAGAGTCCATATCCCTCTATTCCCATCCTATTCATGCATTTGTCAAGATGCCCCTTAAATGTCACTATCGTCCCTGCTTCCACCACCTCCTCCGGTAGCGAGTTCCAGGCACCCACTACCCTCTGTGTAAAAAACGTGCCTCGTACATCTCCTCTAAACCTTTCCCCTCACACCTTAAACCTATGCCCCCTAGTAATTGACCCCTCTACCCTGGGAAAAAGTCTCTGGCTATCCACTCTGTCTATGCCCCTCATAATTTTGTATACCTCTATCAGGTCGCCCCTCAACCTCTGTCGTTCCAATGAGAACAAACCGAGTTTATTCAATCTCTCATCACAGCTAATGCCCTCCATACCAGGCAACATCCTGGTAAATCTCTTTTGCACCCTCTCTAAAGCCTCCACATCCTTCTGGTAGTGTGGCAACCAGAATTGAACACTAGACTCCAAGTGTGGCCTAACTAAGGTTCGATACAGCTGCAACATGACTTGCCAATTTTTATACTCAATGCCCCGGCCAATGAAGGCAAGCATACCGTATGCCTTCTTGACTACTTTCTCCACCTGTGTTGCCCCTTTCAGTGACCTGTGGACCTGTACACCTAGATCTAGTTTTCTATCCATCTCAACACACCACCCCTACTCTCATGCGCTTTAATTTTACATGTTAATCTCTTATGGGCAGCACAGTAGCATAGTGGTTAGCACAATTGCTTCACAGCTCCAGGGTCCCAGGTTCGATTCCTGGCTTGGGTCACTGTCTGTGCGGAGTCTGCATGTTCTCTCTGTGTGTGCGTGGGTTTCCTCCGGGTGCTCCGGTTTCCTCTCACAATCCAAAGATGTGCAGGTTAGATGGATTGGCCATGCTAAATTGCCCTTAGTGTCCAAAATTGCCCTTAGTGTTGGGTGGGGTTACTGGGTTATGGGGATAGGGTGGAGGTGTGGGCTTGGGTAGGGTGCTCTTTCCAAGAGCCGGTGCAGACCCGATGGGCCGAATGGCCTCCTTCTGCACTGTAAATTCTATGATTCTATGATTCTTATGTGGGATTTTGTCGAAAGCCTTCTGCAAGTCCAAATAATCCACGTCCACTGGCATCCCCTAGTCAACTCTACTGATTATACCACGACGGCGATCCTGAATGTCGAGTTGTAACGCTGCCCACTGGCGACGATTTTGGAGGTTTCCGATGTGCCAGAGCTGCAGACGGGGGCAGGGGCGGATGTCCTGGCCTTCGCTTTGTTGGCGGCGTGGAGGTTTTACACCTCGAGAAAGTCTAATACACCATGAGAAGGTCGAGTGAGGGGTTTATCTCAAAGATGACGATGGTTTAAATTGCACTTTAGAGAATTGGTCACTGTTCGCTGTTGGAGGGGGTGTGTTTGTTCGCCTGATGAGGGATAGTTCTGTGGATCTGGGGCAGGGTGGGGGGCGGGGTGTCGGGGTTGGTATTTTGTAAGAAGTGTTTGTTTATGTCTTTTGTAACTTCTGTATAAAACGTTAAAAACTTAACAAAAATAATTTCCAAAAAAACTCTACTAGTTACATCCTTGGAAATTCCAGTAATTTTGACAAGCATGATTTCCCTTTCGTAAATCCATGCTTACTCGATCCGATTCCACCAGTTGCTAAGTGCTCTGCTATAAAATCCTTGATATGGACTCTTGAATTTTTCCCACTTCAGGCTGACTGGTCTATAATTCCCTGTTTTCTCTCTACTTCCCTTTTTAAATAGTGAGGTTACATTAGCTACCCGCCAATCTGCAGGAACCATAGAATCTTAGAAGATGACCACAAACGCATTCACCATTTCTCTGGCCACTTTCTTAAGTATTCTGGGATGTAGATTATTAGGTCCCGGGGATTTAGCGGCCTTCAATCCCATCAATTTCCCCAACACCATTTCTCTACTAATATTGATTTGCTTCAGCTCCTCCATCTCACCAAACTGTTCGTCAATATTTTTTGGATGTTATTGTTTTCTCTTTTCCGAAGAACCAAAGTATGCATTCAGTGGGTCAGCCGTTTCTTTGTTTCCCATTATAAATTCCCCTGTTTCTGACTGTAAGGGACCAACATATGTCTTCACCAATCTTTTTCTCTTCGCATACCTATTGAAATTTTTACAGTCACTTTTTGTGTTCCCCGCAAGCTTACTCTCATAATCTTTTCTCCCCCTCTTAATAAATCCCTTGGTTCGCCTTTGCTGAATTCTAAACTGCTCCCAATCCTCAGGTTCATTGTTCTTCCTGGACAATTTGCATGTCTCTTCCTTGGATCTAATACTGGCTGGGTTTCCCAGTAGAGTGGGGTGACTTAAAGTGGAATTCCCATTGACAGCGACAGGAAGAGAGAATCTCACTGCGAGCGAATAGCGCGCCACCAAGAAACACGAGGCTGGGAGGCCAGATAATCTCACCCACTGTCTCTAATTTCCCGTGTAGGCTATTGTTGGGCCTGCTTTCCCATTTTACTTTTGTACCAGACAGGAATAAACAATTGTTAAAGTTCACCCATGCACTCTTTGAAAGTTTACCATTGCCTCTCTACCGTAATCCCTTCAAGTAATGTTTCCCAATCTATCACAGCCAACTCATGCGTCATACCATCGTAGTTTCCTTTATTAAGATGCAGGACGACTTCCGGTAGTGGCCATGGAAGAGTAGGTCGCACATTTGATAGCTCCTGCCTGTAACGGACTTTTGGACGTTTTTCCCCCTTTTTGGGGGGATTTAATGGGATAAATCAGTGAAGAGTGAGACAGTAAGGAGAAATCCCCCTCCGGTGTATGGAGAATTGGACCAGAAGTGGCCGTGTGAGACGACAAAGTCCTATAAGGGAAACGCAAGCAGAGCTGGCAACGCGGGACAGCATGGCGGGGCAGCATGGCCGTGGGGAGATGGCACAGTGGTCGAAGGAGCAGCGGGTGAAGTTTTTTGAGGATTGCTTCGCCAAGCTGAAGAAGGACACGCTGGACCCGATTAAGGCTTCGATTGATCAAGTGGTTCAGAATCAGGAAACCCACGGGAGAGCGATCCAGGAGGTGGAACAAAAGTTGTCCGAGCACGAGGAGTATATAACCGTGCTGGAAAGCAAGGTGGGGATGATGAATGACGGCTAGAAAAGAATGCAGGAGAAGCTGGAGGACCTGGAGAATAGGTCCAGGAGGCAAAATCTGAGAATTGTTGGCCACCCTGAAGTCAGTGAGGGATCGGATCGAAGGCCTATGTGACGGATATGTTGGAGAAGTTGATGGGGGCAGGAGTGTTCCCTCAGCCCCTGGAATTGGGCAGAGCGCACAGAGCCCTCGCGAGGAAGCCCAGAGCAAACAAGCTGCCAAGGGCCATGGTGGTACGTTTTCACCGTTTCATGGACAAGGAACACATTTTGCGGTGTGCTAAGAAAGAACGGAGCAGCAAGTGGGAGAACTGTGAGTTGCGCATCTATCAGGACCTGGGAGCAGATTTGGCCAAGAGGCGAGCTGGGTTCAATCGGGCAAAAACGACCCTCTTTAAGAAGGGGGTGAAGTTCGGGATGCTGCACCCAGCCCGTCACACATGAGCAACGGGACTTCTATTTTGAAACGCCAGACGAAGCATGGACGTTTATTGAAGAAATTAAGCTGGAGGCGAATTAAAAGACACTCAAGCCTTGGAGAAGTACTGTGGCAGCGATTTGTGGTGCTGGATTGTATAAATTTAAGTAGCTCTATGTGAAATAATGGGTTGTGTGGATGGTAAAAGGTTGCTCTGTCTTGCAGGGACCTTGTTAGAGGATGTGATGGGCTTTGAATTTGGTTCTGCTTTTTGGGTGACTATTTTTCTAAAATGACTGTTTCTTCACTGTTTTTTCTGATGTTTGTTTACTGGGGAATGTAATGCTTTTAAAATGTTTATTCATTTGGGGGGGGGGGGGAGAGAGGAGAGATCAATAGGGAGACAGACTGCTTGGTGCTGGGGGCGGGAGCTTTCGAGTCAGCATGGGTCAGCTGACACTTGGAAGCATAGTGGGGTGAGCAGGTGGAAGCTTTGAAGGCAGTAGTCAGAGAGGAATTAATCTCGATACGGGCCCACAGAGAAAAGGTGGAACGGGCTTGTTTTGTTATGCTCTTGGCGTAGCATAAGCTGCTTCCTTGATGTGCACTCTGACAAAGGAAGGTTCAGACTTGGAGATAGCTTTAACACATTTATTAAACTGTTAACAATTCTCCTACTTGGATTCAACGCTACGGTTAATCCTGCTATAGCGACTCAGACTGACTAACCAGTCTACTACAATCCACGTGGTGGGAGTGATGTTCAATCAACCCTGTGTCTGTACTCACTGAGAGTCTCCACTGGAAAGAGACTGAGCATGTGCGATGTGTCCTTTTCTCTGGGGTTCGTGTAATGCCCTCCTGTGGTAGTGTCACCTCTGTGTGTATCGTGACTGCCCATTGGTCGTGTCCAACTTACTGACCTATTGGTTGACTGTCTGTGTGTCATGTCTCTGGTGTTCTCTCTAGTGTCTAGCTAGGTGTAGTGTATGTACATTAACCCTTTGTGTACTTACAGTGATGTATATCACCGCAGGGCTGAGAGGGGTTGATTAGTGGAGGAGATACACCAGGTGGCAGGAGATACTCGGAGGCCCCGGACGCGGGGCTACTGAGGGAGCGGCGGAGGTGACAGGTGGAGTTTGGGCTGTTGACCATAGGGTAAGCAGTGGAACAGTTGAGGAAGGCAAGGGGGGCGATCTATGAGTACGGGGAAAAAGCAAGCAGAATGTTGGCGCACAAGCTCAGGAAAAGAGAGGCGTCCAGGGAGATCGGTAAAGTAAAGAGTCGAGACGGTAATACTGTCCTGGACCCAGCAGGGGTGAACGAGGTGTTTAAGGACTTCTTTCGTAAATTATATGAGTCGAACCCCCGGCTGGGGTGGAGGGGATGAGGGAATTTCTGGATCAGTTGAGGTTCCCGAGGGTGGAGGAGGACCTGGTGGAGGGGCTGGGAGCCCCTATTGAGACTGAGGAAATAATCAAGGGGCTGGAGGGCATGCAGTCGGGCAAAGACCCGGGGCCTGATGGCTACCCGGTAGAATTCTATAAGAGGTTTTCAGAGATATTGAGCCCACTGCTGGTGAGGACATTTAATGAAGCAAGAGAGAAGGGAGTCCTCCCCCCAACAATGTCGCAGGCCTCGATTTCATTGATCCTGAAACGGGAGAAGGATCCTGTGCAATGCGGTTCATACAGGCCGATTTCTCTCCTGAATGTGGGCGCCAAACTGCTGGCTAAGATAATGGCCACAAGGATAGAGGACTGTGTCCCAGGGGTGATAGGGAAAACCAGACGGGATTTGTAAAGTGCAGGCAACTCAAGGCCAATCTCCGAAGGCTTCTAAATGTTATTATGATGCCCTCAGAAGGAGCGGAGGCGGAGGTGGTGGTAGCGATGGATGCGGAGAAGGCTTTTGATCGGGTGGAGTGGAATTACCTGTGGGAGGCGCTGGGAAGGATTGGGTTTGGTGAGGGCTTTATTGACTTGGTGCGGTTACTCTATCAGGCACCAGTAGTGAGTGTGCTTACGAACCGGCTGAGGTTGGGGTATTTTACACTGCACCGAGGGACGAGGCAAGGGTGCCCTCTCTCCCCGTTACTGTTTGCTCTGGCCATAGAGCCATTGGCCATGGCATTAAGAGCCTCTAGGAACTGGAAAGGGCTGGTTCGGGAGGGGGGGTGGAGCATCGTGTCTCGCTTTACACCGATGACCTGCTCTTGTACATTTCGGACCCTTTGGAGGGGCTGGGGGAAGTATTGCATATCTTGGGGGAATTTGGCAATTTTTCGGGGTATAAATTGAACATGGGGAAAAGCGAGATGTTTGCGATCCAGGCAAGAGGACAGGAGAAGCGACTGGGAGAACTGCCGCTTAGAATGGTAGGGAAGAGCATTCGATATCTGGGAATCCAGGTGGCCCGGAAATGGGAGGTACTGCACAAGTTAAACCTATCCCGGCTGGTAGAACAAATGGAAGGGGACTTTAAGAGATGGGTCATGCTCCCGCTATCACTGGCAGGGAGGGTACAGACCGAGAAAATGACGGTCCTCCCCAGATTTCTGTTTGTCTTTCAGTGCCTCCCCATCTTTATCCCAAAGGCATTTTTCAAGCGGGTGAATAAGATTATTTGGGGCTTTGTGTGGGCGGGTAAAACCCCGCGAGTGAAGAAAGTGTTGCTGGAGCGCAGTCGGGGGGAGGGTGGGTTGGCGCTGCCGAACTTTTGCAATTACTACTGGGCGGCTAATATAGCCATGATTAGGAAGTGGGTAGTGGGGGAAAGGTCGGCATGGGAGTGGATGGAGGTGGCGTCATGTAAAGACACCAGTTTGGGAGCATTGGTAACGGCACCTCTGCCTTCTCACCGGCCCGATACTCCACAAGTCCGGTGGTAGTGGCGGCTCTGAGGATCTGGGACAATGGAGGAGATATAAGAGAGTGGAGGGAGCATCGATTTGGACCTCGATTTATAGTAACCACAGGTTTGTACCGGGTAGGCGAGATAGCGGGTTCCGGAATTGGCAGAGGGCAGGAATTAGAAAGATGGTGGATCTATTTATAGACGGGAGCTTTCCCAGCTTGAAAGCTTTGGAGGATAAATTTAAATTGCCAGCAGGGAATGGTTTTAGGTATTTGCAGGTGCAAGACTTCCTGAAAAAACAGGGGACGGCCTTTCAGCGGCTGCCGCCACGGGGGATACAGTATAGAGTAGTTTCCAGTACCTGGGTGGCAGAGGGGAAGGTTATGGATATTTACCAGGAGCTTTCGGAGGTGGAGGAAACCCCGGTGGAGGAGCTTAAGGGCAAGTGAGAGGACGAGCTAGGAGAGATAGAGGCGGGTCTATGGGCGGACGCCCTAAGCAGGGTTAATATCTCCTCACCATCTGCCAGACTTAGCCTGATACAAATTAAGGTAGTCCACCGGGCACACATGACAGCGGCTAGGATGAGTAAGCTTTTCGGGGTAGATGACAGGTGTGCGAGGTGCGCGGGAAGCCCAGCAAATCATGTCCACATGTTTTGGGCAAGCCCGAAGCTTAGAGGGTTTTGGCAGGATTTTGCTAAGGCGATGCCCACGGTACTAAAAACATGGGTGGTGCCGAGTCCGGAGGTAGCGATCTTTGGAGTGTCGGAAGATCCGAGGGTTCAGGGGGCGAAAGAGGCAGACATCTTGGCCTTTGCCTCCCTAGTAGCCCGGAGATGTATCTTGTGAATGTGGAGGGACTCGAAGCCCCCGAGTGTAGAGACCTGGGTTAGTGACATGGCTGGGTTTCTCAGTCTCGAAAAAAATAAAGTTTGCCCTAAGAGGGTCAATGCTGGGGTTCTCCCGGAGGTGGCAGCCGTTCATCGACTTTCTAGGGGAAATGAAAATGTCAGCAGATGCAGTATTCTAGGGTGGGGGGGGCGGGGTGGATTGTTGTTGTATGGTTGAGGTGCGTGAAGATTGGGCTGGGGGGGGGGGGAATGTTTATTTTACCATGTTGATGTCATTGTTTATGTTACTGTTATAACAATTTTCAAATACCTTAATAAAATATTATTTTTTTAAAAAGATCCAGGACCTTAGTCTCAGAATCAGCAACTCTATTCTCCATCTTGATGAAACATTCTATCATATTATGGTCGCTCATCCCCAAGGACTCTCGCAGAACTAGATTGCCAATTATTCCTTTCTCATTACACAGTACCCAGCCTAGGATGACCTGTTCTCAAAGTTGGTTCCTCAATGTATTGGTCCAGATTATCACCCTGCATGCACTCCAGGAATTCCTCCTCTACAGTATTGTAACTAATTTGATTTGCCCAATCTCTATGCAGATTAAAGTCACCCACAATTACAGATGGTCCTTTATCGCATACATCTCTAATTTCCTGTTCAGTGGCATTCCCAACATCAACAGTGCAAGTTGGGGTCTATATACAGCCCCAACTAACGTTTTTTTGCCTCTTAGTGATTCTCAGCTCAACCCGTACAAATTCCACATCATCAGAGCTAATATCCATCCTCACTACTAGCAATGCAACTCCACTGCCTTTTCCTTTTTGTCTGTCCTTCTTAAATATTGAATACCCCTCGACATTCACCTCCCATCCCTGATCACATTGCAGCCATGTCTCCCTAACCTCGATGATATCAGATTCATTTACATCTACCTGTATTTGCACGATTAATTAATCCACTTTATTGTGAATGCTCTATATTTTGTGGCACAAAACTTTAAGGCTTGTCTGTTTAACATTACTTGCCCCATTCCCACTATTTTTCGTTGCGGCCTTGTTTGATCCTGGCCCTTGATTTCTTTGTCCATCACTTGTTGTAGCCACCTGGGTTGGCCAAGTCCCGATTTAAAATGGAGAACAGCAAAGGCTGAAGGGAAATTCAGCCAACACAGGCAGAAACTAGCAGGTGCAAGTTACTGTGTATTAAACGCTGCAAAAGCCCAGATAGCATTGATACAAGCAACCATCTGCATAATAATGTAGCAGCCATCTACATACTAATAAGCGATCCCTGGGAACAATCGCAACATTTGGGATAAACAAAGCTAAGCCAGACTCCCTGGCGCCAGCAGGAGCCAACACAAAAGAGTTTAACGGACACCTCAAGACCGCCCATCGATCAGGGAACCGTTCCAGTATTGGAGAAATCGAACCAAGCGATTGGAACGAAGTCCAATTACTTGGAACCAGGTACAGGGTCCGCCCCGAAAGGCGGGAAGCCCCTGGGGACTATAAAGTTAAGCCCCCAAGTTCAAATCTTTCTTCTTGACCGGGTCACTCAGCAACGCGAACCAACCCTTGACAGTGACCGGTGCAGCTGCCGCCGATATCCAGTAAGACTTAAGTCAACGGTCGCTACGAGATAGGCGCTCCTAGCTACCAGTCCGTACCAACTTCGAATCCCGCAGACTCAGAACCCAAATGAAAGGCCATTTGTTCCCCTGACCTGGTGGGCCAGTCCGAAGCTAAGTATAGGCCTGTTAATTGTAGAAGGAGCTTAGAAGTAGAATTTGTGCATGAGTAGCGATTACTGTGTATAATAAATGTGCTTTGATTGAATCTTACTAATCGGTGTATTGAGTTATTGATCATTACTTGAACTTGAACCTCGTGGCAGTATCATAAAGATACCTGGCGACTCGAGAGCAAAGGTTATAAAACTGAGCCAATTGAACAAACCAAAAGTTAGCAACATTGTCTTATTCCCCTTTCTGTCTTTTGTTCTTGTCCTTGATTTCCCCTCCTCTGGTTCATTGTTCTTCCCATACCCCTGCCATTTAGTATAACCCCTCTACTCCCCCGAGGACATCATCCCCGTCCTGCCCAGATGTAACTCATACAGTTTGTACTGGTCCAATGTCCCCCAGGACCAGTCCCAGTGACCCATTGGGGACACATTGTGGATACATTTCCTTTCTAGTAATGTCATCCTGATATCCCTTAAAGGCATCTTATAATATCTCCTTTTCTTTGCAAAGATACTTTCTACCCTTCCAAAGAAGTATAACTTTACAATACATATTCATGTTTAATTATCACTGCATTAGTGTACAGAATTGATGAACTTATGAATCTCTAAAGTGTAATGACAATCTACTGGTATGCCCAGATCTTGCAATGGTAATCCTGTCTGGAGGTTTCTTTAATTGTTCATTGTGATCTGTGGAATTGTCATGCTTGGACGTTGTTCCTGGTTGTATTAGCGATCTTTTCTTCAATGCATTGGACTGTACAGTATTTGAGGAACTGGAATTGGTCTGATTTGTCCTCAGTTACACCTCTCCATTGTACCTTTGTGTAATGAATTCATAGGGCCTTAGATCTCACCAGATCCTTGTCACCCCAGTTGGATGGCATGCACTTTCTGTGGGATCCTGGATACAAGCTTGTTCTGCCAACTGTAGATTTGGCAATTCTGTACTCATATTTACCAGGCACACTGGTCATCTTTTTTTGCAGCTTTAAAAGTTGCTCTCAAATATCTGAGATAGTATGGGTAAGAATAGGTAAATTGGTATGTACTGTTCTGCCAAACATGAGTTCTGCCAGCGATGGAATAGTTGCACTAACAGGTGTCACTGTGATATAATATTGCAAGTGTACATCTTGCTTGGTCTGTCCACATTTGAAAATCAGGAATTTTGCCATTCAAATCATTTGTTCAGTGAGGCTGTTTGATCTACGGTGATGAGGAGAAGAAGGAGTGTGATCTATATTCATGTGGAACTTCATGTGGAATTGGTGGTTCTTTGTGCTAACTTGATATATGGTCTTGTTATGCCTCACACGTTTTGCTGAATGCTTCAATAGCCAGCCAATAGATTGTCTCTCTTGTGGATCATCTCAACTGATATATGTCTGTGTGAGAGCGATGAAGTTGTTGAAGAATATCAGGGCACAAAGATTCTAGTACGATGAACTTCCAGCCTTTGAAAATGACTCCCCAGGAGATGCCTAGCGGGCCTGTGCCATGGGGGCACTCTTTCCCTTCCGCCTAGCTGGTCTCAGTGCGGCCAAAATGACCAAATGGCCCATTTCTGCTCCTAGGTCTTATTGTCTTGTGTGGTCGTGGACATGCTGAATTGAGTCAGGTCATCCGTCGATCCTGGCTTCCCAGTTTCTGTAGTGTTGAATCTTTCACAATTTCTTCTTGTATCTATTGGCGTTTGCAATATACAAAATGAACCAGATAAGTTGATGAACATGCATTCACCTGCAAGCTTAACATTGTGGTTCCCTGGAAACTTGCAATTTTGTTGATACATTCTGGATATTTCAATGTTAAGACATGAACTGTGATGATTGAGTATTTTTTGATTTAACTTTGATATGCCTTGTGATGTCTGACTAATTCCATGGATTGTTATTAGTGTCAGGTCACGGCATGGTGGGAGACCTACAGTTGTTTCCATGATGTAAAACAAGTGTGACACTCAAGAAGATTGACTGTACTTGTAATCCACGACTGTAGATCCTGCACATGGAATTGGTGAACTGTTATACACTGAAAGTTACACAGTAGTTGGGTTCGCCATGGCCCTCCATGTCGGTGGATACATGTCCTTTAGAATTCACAGAGAGAGTGGGCGAGATTTAACAGTAAAAAAATCTATGTCTGGTTTTGGGCGGGTTTAGCCGGGTGTTTTTCACAGGCTGCAGCGCCAAGAGATATCTCGCTGTTTAACCCACTATGCCATTTTTTTGGCCTCTCTGTTGAGGCTGCACTTAGAGACATTTCCTGCTGGCGAACTTCAACCCGCCAGCAGGAGAGGCTCCTCGCAAAACATAGAACATAGAAAATACAGCACAGAACAGGCCCTTCGGCCCACGATGTTGTGCTGAACCTTTGTCGTAGATTAATCATAGATTATCATTGAATTTACAGTCCAGAAGGAGGCCATTCGGCCCTTTGAGTCTGCACCAGCTCTTGGAAAGAGCACCCTACCCAAACTCAACACCTTCACCCTACACCAAGGGCAATTTTGGACACTAAGGGCAATTTATCATGGCCAATCTACCTAACCTGCACATCTTTGGACTGTGGGAGGAAACCGGAGCACCCGGAGGAAACCCACGCAGACACGGGGAGGATGTGCAGACTCCGGACAGACAGTGACCCAAGCCGGAATCGAACCTGGGACCCTGGAGCTGTGAAGCAATTGTGCTATTCACAATGCTACCGTGCTGCCCTTAAGAACAAAAAAATCTACACGATATCATTTTACCGTAATCCATGTACGTATCCAATAGCTGCTTGAAGGTCCCTAATGTTTCCGACTCAACTACTTCCACAGGCAGTGCATTCCATGCCCCCACTACTCTGGGTAAAGAAGCTACCTCTGACATCCCTCCTATATCTTCCACCATTCACCTTAAATTTATGTCCCCTTGTAATGGTTTGTTCCACCCGGGGAAAAAGTCTCTGACTGTCTACTCTATCTATTCCCCTGATTATCTTATAAACCTCTATCAAGTCGCCCCTCATCCTTCTCCGTTCTAATGAGAAAAGGCCTAGCACCCTCAACCTTTCCTCGTAAGACCTACTCTCCATACCAGGCAACATCCTGGTAAATCTTCTTTGCACCTTTTCCAAAGCTTCCACATCCTTCCTAAAATGAGGCGACCAGAACTGTACACAGTACTCCAAATGTGGCCTTACCAAAGTTTTGTACAGCTGCATCATCACTTCACGGCTCTTAAATTCAATCCCTCTGTTAATGAACGCGAGCACACCATCGGTCTTCTTCACCGCTCTATCCACTTGAGTGGCAACTTTCAAAGATGTATGAACATAGACACCAAGATCTCTCTGCTCCTCCACATTGCCAAGAACTCTACCGTTAACCCTGTATTCCGCATTCATATTTGTCCTTCCAAAATGGACAACCTCACACTTTTCAGGGTTAAACTCCATCTGCCACTTCTCAGCCCAGCTCTGCGTCCTATCTATGTCTCTTTGCAGCCGACAACAGCCCTCCTTACTATCCACAACTCCACCAATCTTCGTATCATCTGCAAATTTACTGACCCACCCTTCAACTCCCTCATCCAAGTCATTAATGAAAATCACAAACAGCAGAGGACCCAGAACTGATCCCTGCGGTACGCCACTGGTAACTGGGATCCAGGCTGAATATTTGCCATCCACCACCACTCTCTGACTTCTATCGGTTAGCCAGTTCGTTATCCAACTGGCCAAATTTCCCACTATCCCATGCCTCCTTACTTTCTGCAGAAGCCTACCATGGGGAACTTTATCAAATGCCTTACTAAAATCCATGTCCACTACATCCACTGCTTTACCTTCATCCACATGCTTGGTCACCTCCTCAAAGAATTCAATAAGACTTGTAAGGCAAGGCCTACCCCTCACAAATCCGTGCTGACTATCCCTAATCAAGGAGCAGTGTCTTTCCAGATGCTCAGAAATCCTATCCTTCAGTACCCTTTCCATTACTTTGCCTACCACCGAAGTAAGACTAACTGGCCTGTAATTCCCAGGGTTATCCCTAGACCCTTTTTTGAACAGGGGCACGACATTCGCCACTCTCCAATCCCCTGGTACCACCCCTGTTGACAGTGAGGACGAAAAGATCATTGCCAACGGCTCTGCAATTTCATCTCTTGCTTCCCATAGAATCCTTGGATATATCCCGTCAGGCCCAGGGGACTTGTCTATCCTCAGGTTTTTCAAAATGCCCAACACATCTTCCTTCCTAACAAGTATTTCCTCGAACTTACCAATCTGTTTCACACTGTCCTCTCCAACAATATCGCCCCTCTCATTTGTAAATACAGAAGAAAAGTACTCGTTCAAGACCTCTCCTATCTCTTCAGACTCAATACACAATCTCCCGCTACTGTCCTTGATCGGACCTACCCTCGTTCTAGTCATTCTCATATTTCTCACATATGTGTAAAAGGCCTTGGGGTTTTCCTTGATCCTACCCGCCAAAGATTGTTCATGCCCTCGCTTAGCTCTCCTAATCCCTTTCTTCAGTTCCCTCCTGGCTATCTTGTATCCCTCCAATGCCCTGTCTGAACCTTGTTTCCTCAGCCTTACATAAGTCACCTTTTTCCTCTTAACAAGACATTCAACCTCTCTTGTCAACCATGGTTCCCTCACTCAACCATCTCTTTCCTGCCTGACAGGGACATACATATCAAGGACACGTAGTACCTGTTTCTTGAACAAGTTCCACATTTCACTTGTGTCCTTCCCTGACAGCCTATGTTCCCAACTTATGCACTTCAATTCTTGTCTGACAACATCGTATTTACCCTTCCCCCAATTGTAAACCTTGCCCTGTTGCACGCACCTATCCCTCTCCATTACTAAAGTGAAAGTCACAGAATTGTGGTCACTATCTCCAAAATGCTCCCCCACTAACAAATCTATCACTTGCCCTGGTTCATTACCAAGTACTAAATCCAATATTGTCCCTCCTCTGGTTGGACAATCTACATACTGTGTTAGAAAAGCTTCCTGGACACACTGCACAAACACCACCCCATCCAAACTATTTGATCTAAAGAGTTTCCACTCAATATTTGGGAAGTTAAAGTCACCCATGACTACTACCCTGTGACTTCCGCACCTGCCACGGGACGCCATTTTGTCTGGCTGCTCCGGTCTTCTCCCCCACCCCTTTCAACCTCCCTTCCGATTTTGACACCCCCCCCTCCCCTAACCCTGGGAACTCCCCTTCGCCACCCCCTCCCCCTCCCCTGGTAAGGCCACCCTGCCCAATCTCTGGCAGTGCCAGCCTGACACTGCCAATGTGGCACACTAGCAGTGCCCTTGAAAGCCTCGCAGAGCCACCATGGCAACCGGACAGTGCCAAGCTGACACTTCCTGGATGGCACTGTCCTCAACCACTTCAGAGTCAGAATATAGGAGGTAGATAGAGAACCTAGTGGAGTGGTGTAACGACAACAATCTTTCCCTCAATGCCAGCAAAACTAAAGAGCTGGTCATTGACTTCAGGAAGCATAGTACTCTCCACACCGCTATCTGCATCAATGGGGCCAAGGTGGAGATGGTTGACAGCTCCAAATTCCTAAGTATGCCACCACCAACAATTTGTTCTGGTCCACCAACATCAACACTATGGCCAAGAAAGCACAACAGCACCTGTACTTCCTCAGGAAGCTAAGGAAATTCAGCATGTCCATATTGACTCTTACCAATTTTTACAGATGCACCACAGTAAGCATCCTATCCGGCTGCATCACAGCCTGGTATGGCAACTGCTCGACCCAAGACCGTAAGAAACCAGAGAGTCGTGAACACAGCCCAGTCCATCACGCGAACCTGCCTCCCATCCATTGACTCTGTCCACACCTTCCATTGCCTTGGGAAAGAGGGCAGCATTATCAAAGACCCCTCCCACCCGGGGTATTGACTCCTCCCACTTCTTCCATCGGGCAGGAGTAAAAAGTCTGAGAGCACGCACTAACAGGTTCAAAAACAGCGGGCGCTATTCTCCCCCCCCCCACGCTGGGTGGGAGACCCGCCAGGGCGCCGCGCGAATCACGCCACGCCGCCCCGACCCCCGCACGCGATTCTTCCACCCCCCCGGAAACCAGCGGCGAGATATTCGCACCGGGCCGCTCGGAGAACCCGCGAGCGGCGATTCTCCGGCCGGATGGGGCGAGCGGTCGCCACAACACGAAAGGTTCCGGCTGGCGCCATCCACCCCTGGTCGCTGCTCGTGGGAACTCTGCGGGAATGCTGGGGGGGTGGCCTGTGGGGGGGAGGAGGAGGGCTCCTTCACCGGGGTGACCTCCGATGGGGTCTGGCCCGCGATCGGGGCCCACCGATCAGCGGGCCAGCCTCTCCCCCCCCCCCCCGGGCCTACCTCCTTCTGCGCGCGGTCCCAGAACACCGACTCCATGTTGGTGAAGGGCCGGCGTGCATAAGACGTTCCCCGCGCATGCGCAGGATGGTGTGTCCCAACTGCGCATGCGCGGGTTGGCGCGGTGCCCATTTGGCCTCAATATCGGAGAATTGCCCCCAGCTTCTTCCCAGTTGTTACCAGCCTCCTGAATGACTCTCATTTGGACTGATCTGATCTCTTCACACATCTTCTCCACTGAGTAGTAATATACTCCTGTCTGCTTCCCCCGAAGCCTGTGTCTATGTATTTACATTGTGTATTTATGTATGCCCTTTGTTATTTTTTATGTATGGAATGATCTGTCTGGACTGTATTCAGAACAATTCTTTTTACTGTATCTCGGTACATCTGACAATTAAATAAATCCAATCTAATACCAGCAAATCTTTCTGGATTCCGTCCATGGGAATTTATGCGATCATCAACTCAACAATTCTGTCTGCTCATTCTGTATTGAAAAAGCCACAGTACATACATTTTCTCTTTATCTGCTGAGAGTGGTCTTTCGAAAAGACATGAACTCTGGCATCTCCACATCTGTTGATGAATGCAGAGGTTTAAGATGATTCCGAACTTTTCTTCCAATGGGGATCCCTTAACTCTTCTTCAGTTAACCCTGAAAGCGGGCAGCATAATCAAAGACCCCTCCCACCCGACTTACTCACTCTTCCAATTCCTTCTATCGGGCAGGAGATACAAAAGTCTGAGAACACGCACGAACAGACTCTAAAACAGCTTCTTCCCCGCTATTACCAGACTCCTAAACGACCGTCTTATGGACTGACCTCATTAACACTACACCCTGTATGCTTCATCCGATGCCGGTGGTTATGTAGTTACATTGTGTACCTTGTGTTGCCCTAATATGTATTTTCTTTTCTTTTCTTTTATTTTTATGTACTTAATGAGCTGTTGAGCTGCTCACTGAAGAATACTTTTCACTGTACCTCGGTACACGTGACAATAAAACAAAATCCAATCCAACACTGAAGTGTTCAGCCTGTGAAGACATTCATTCCGAATTGCTTGGTGATTTTTTATAGCTTGCTTGTGTAGTTCAGACACAGCTGAATCAGGAAATCCGTAAAACAAATGTTTTAAAATAAATTTAGAGTACCCAATTATTTTTACCAATTAAGGGGCAATTTTAGCGTGGGCAATCCATTTAACCTACACATCTTTAGGTTGTAGGGGTGAAACCCATGCAGACACGGGGAGAATGTGCAAACTCCACACAGACAGTGACCAGGGGCCGGGATAGGACACGGGTCCTCAGCGCTGTAAGCAGCAGTGCTAACCACTGCACCATCGTGCCGCCCATCAGGAAACCATTTAAACATTTGACCGGGATTCTCCGTTAGAGAGACTAAGTGCTGACGCCGGGACTGAATTGCCAGCCCGCGACATCCCGGGGCACCAATCCGGGAAGACACCAACTTTCCATCACAGCTGTCTCCAACACCCTCCACCATCCCAGAGACACTCACCTCGGTTGCAAACTTTGCTGAAGAGGCTCCCATGGTACTATCTGTTGCGCACCACACACACATGCAGCGGTGCATCAGGTGGAGGTAGGGAGCGGATGGTCAGAGGGCTGCCTGACCCCAGGGACGAGCTGCCGTCCAGACCAGTTTCAGGATTCTGGAAAGGGCAGTCCCATCGATGCCGGAGATGCAGTCACAGAGCTGGGGACTATATCAGGGGTTGTTAGCAACCATCCAGCACCTACAAGTGCAGTTGGAGGAGTCAAATCGCTGCAGGGGCAGAAGGCGGTGCTGACCATGCATGCAAACCAGGCCAACACTGCATGGGTGACATGGGTGAAGATTTCGGCCATGGATCAGGATATCCAAGGGTACTCTGTGTTGGTGGTGGTTGAGGCACAGGATATGGCTGCCCTGTCATAGGCAGCTATGTACCAGGGCCACCTGGGCATTGCAGCTGCGGGTCACAACGGGTCACGGCTGCTGGCGTTCTTGGCATTGCCCAGGTGCTGGCTGTCCTGAGCCAGTCACAGAGGGACATAGCCCAGTCCCAGAGGGAGGTGGCCCAGTCCCTGTCCTCCATGGCCACGGGCATTGAGGCCGCCAGGACTGGCAGCGCCAGATTGCGGGGCATCCTGGTGGGCTCGGTTCACATTGAAGCTGATATATTTTGCCAACTTGAGCTATATAGAGCTGCCGTGACAGCGTGCATGCACCTGTACATCGAGCTCTGCAAAGTCCCCACTCGGCGCCTGGAAAAATCCCATTGCGTAGAAGTTCAGGGTGACCGTCACCTTGATGGCCACCGGGAGCGGCTGCCCTCCCCATAACCCCACGGGTATAGGTGCGCCATGATCTGGCAGATATGCCGTACGTTCCCCCTGCCCAGCTGGAGTCTTCAGCTGCATTCCCGGTCCATCAGGCCCTCGAATGACAGACGCTGTCGGTACACACGAGGCCTAATGCTCCCCAGCACTTGTCCCTGCCGGCACGAATACCGGTGGCTGGCGCGACCCAGGCCATCGGTATGGTCTGCGGCCCTTGTCCGGTGCCCCCCTGTAGGGGCTACTGTGGGCATTGCCCTTGGATGGGCTGCATGATGCCCCGCCGGCAGGCGGCGCCGGTTGTGAGGTGGAGGGAGGGGTAGGAGTGGGGGTGGTGGGTGCACCCATATGACCGGTGTGGCTCTGCGCACCCACAGGCCATGGTGGGCGGTCAGTGGGTTGCAAAGAGGATGGCTACATTGCAGGCCGCATCAATGGCGGTCCATGTCTGGACGCCCTTTTCCCAGTGAGGCACCCCAACTCCACGGCCCATCCCCTGGTCACCCTTCGCTCCATCCGGCCCTGCCAGACGCCCCTCCCCCACCCAGCCATGCCAGCAGCAGGACTGGCAGCCCACAGTCGCGCCTCTGGGAACATGACCTACCTCCACTCTTTCCCTCAGCAGCCACTGCGCCTTTTTCCCGATTTGTTAAATCACAAGTGAACCTCGGCATCAGTAATTCCTCCTGGAGGAGGCGGAGCATCACGGAAGCCTCGGAGAATACTGGGATGGGCCCGTTAATAATATACCAACGGCGTTTACTGTACGTGTGGAGTAGAATGCATTCACACCTACGTTGGGGGAGCGGAGCATGGCATTCTGTCGGGCATCCAGCACCGGCCTTGATTTTCAGCTGACATGAGGGGCGAAATTCTCCGGAAACGGCGCGATGTCCGCCGACTGGCGCCGAAAACGGCACCAATCAGACGGGCATCGCGCCGCCCCAAAGGTGCGGAATGCTCCGCATCTTTGGGGGCCGAGCCCCAACATTGAAGGGCTAGGCCGGCGGCGGAGGAATTTCCACCCCGCCAGCTGGCAGAAACGGCCTTTGTTGCCCCGCCAGCTGGCGCGGAAATGACATCTCCGGGCGGCGCATGCGCGGGAGCTTCAGCGGCCGCTGACAGTTTCCCACGCATGCGCAGTGGAGGGAGTCTCTTCTGCCTCCGCCATGGTGGAGACCGTGGTAGAGGCGGAAGGGAAAGAGTGCCCCCACGGCACAGGCCCGCCCGCGGATCGGTGGGTCCCGATCGCGGGCCAGGCCACCGTGGGGGCACCTCCCGGGGCCAGATCGCCCCGCGCCCGCCCCAGGACCCCAGAGCCCGCCCACGCCGCCTTGTCCCGCCGTTCAAAAGGTGGTTTAATCCACGCCGTCGGGACAGGCAATTTATCAGCAGGACTTCGGCCCATCCGGGCCGGAGAATCGAGCGGGGGGGCCCGCCAACCGGTGCGGCCCGATTCCCGCCCCCGCCGAATCTCCGGTGCCGGAGACTTGGGCAACCAGCAGGGGCGGGATTCACGCCAGCCCACGGCGATTCTCCGACCCGGCGGGGGTTCGGAGAATGACGCCCGTGATTCCCCACCCAATCGTGTTTCCTGCTGCCGGAGAATCCCACCGTTTGAACTTGGATAGGAGGTCCACTGCAATCCAATTCTACCTTGTGAGCATTTCGACAATATTTGTTTGATCTTTCCTCTCCTATAGTACCTGGGATGAGTGTCGTTCTAACTACTTTTGTTCGCTTTTCCAAAGCTGCGCCCGTTACAATCACAACCTTTCCGGGCCTGATTTTTTTTTTTGGTGGGGAATTTTTGCTTCACTCTCCCTCATTTACTCTTGATCCAGCTCACACCTTGGTCACTCCTCTTTCCAAACTGAGTTAACCCAGTGCTGGTCCTCTCAAAGTGCGGCTCCAATCACTGAACTGACACACTATGCATTGCAATCTCACCATGAAAGATGTGTCTGCTTACCAGCTCTTTACTGAGCACTCTACTGTGTGCCTTTAAAGCCTTTCTGTGCAGTCAGTTGTTGCATTCTCACTCTATCCAATACTGCGACTCCGTTGCAGTCTGAACGGAACATCATGCCAAACAGCATGATCTGAGGTTGTGCACTAGATCATAACTTTACTTGCTGTTTGACCACAGCTCAGCGCCAGACCATGTTGCTATCATGAAGTAAGAGCACCAATCACTCATAAGGGATTGTGTAAACATGTTGTGGGTTCATGTATTTAGACACAGCAAATGAAACATTTCTTTTCAGCAGAGCTGTGTGCATATGTGTGCTCTGCTGAAAAACAAAAGTGGATTGCATGGCACATTTCCCTTCTAGTCATGCTGCTAGCCCTTGAAGATATATTACAACATCCAAAAGCACTTCACAGAAAAGTTATGGAACAAAATGTGACGTCGAGCTACACAAGGAGATATTGGGCGCGATTCTCCGGCCTCATTACACTCTCACTCGAGTGAAACGAGGCCAATGAATAGTGGGAGAGGCCGAAAACGAGAAGTGCGGCAGGCGCCAAACAGTTTGCGATGCAACCGGCCGGCTCCCGTAGGCAAAATCTGGCATCTCGCCATAGCGTGGCGAGTAGCCAATTATCACCACTTAAGTCCTATTTCCATACAATTAACGGGAACAACCCCATAACCAATGGACTCCCGTCTTTCATCGGCCTCCCAGCGAGTGGTCACGCTGACGCCGATTACTTTTCCTTTCTAAAAATGTGAACCTGGCGGAAGGGCTTCTGTGGGGAGCTAAGGAGTGGGAAGCCATCTTTGCTCATTGGCAAAGAGCCCGGGGGCGCTGGGCTTGATGCCCCAGTGCTTGGCTGAGGGTGGAGGACCCTTGGCTGGGGGTGGGGGACCTTCGCAGGGATGATCCGCCATGAGAGAGTGGGGAGGAAGCGCTGGCGGGAAACCGGGGGGCAACTGTGCCCGCTACCACCATGTTGACACCCTCGCCGATGCTCCTCAGTGACTGGGACATCTCTGCAGCGCTTTGGCAATGCCTGGAACGTGTGCACCCATTCCGGAGACAACCCTTGTCCCTGCCCATCTGCCCCACTGACCATCTATAACCCCCAAAGACTGCTGAGGCCTCTGGCCATGCAGCTGAAGGCTATTGCTAATAGGGAATTGGCAATCGTGGTTAAGTGTGCACTTCACGCAATTTAAGCGGGTTCCCCTGGGTGGCCGGGCCATGTAGCATGTGGGAGTCATTGCCTAGCATCCCAATCAGACCGTGATGCCTGAACACTGAGGGAGACAACACCATACATGCAGCAGCCAACATCCGAACAGCTGGGGATGGGACACAGCTCCGGGCACATGTTCATGGTCAGAGGGTGTGTGAGTGCAATGGGGAGGGAGGGATGCCTGGATAGATGGGTCAAAGGTATGGAGGTAGGCCTACATTGTGGAAGAAAGTGACAGAGGCATGATTCTGGTTGTGTGCAAGGGTGTTTATTGTGTGTAACAATTCCCCACTCTCCCGATGGCGCCACCCTCCCTCACCACCTAGCTACCACATCCCCCCACATGCCCATCCCCGGTGCCCTCAGTGATCCTCAATATGTTTTGCCGGCCTACCTCTACTGCTACGTCTAGGTGTGTCCTCAGGATGCATATCTGAGATGGAGGCTGCCAGCTGCTTACCTCGTCTCGTTGCTTAAGCTGCTCCTGGCGGGCATCCTCTGGGGGCTCTGGGGACTGAATGCTCCGGCTCACTTGTCGGCGACACATGCAGAACCGTGCTGCCCTGTTCTGTGTGCTGGCTGTGAGACATTGCCACATCAGAGGGGTGGAACTTGGGGGAAGCTGGTGGCCACCGTTGCCACTCCATGGGATGAGTCCAGGGTGACACCCAGCACTTCCTCCTCCCAGTCGGTGCCCATTGGGCCTTGGGCATCAGCTTGGGATGGAGAAACAGCTGGTTTGAGCTCCGGCTGCCCCTGCATCATCTGGCTCTGCCAGCCCTGGTGGCTCCCCAGCGTCTGCATCATTGTGTCGACGCCCTCGCCAATGCTCCTCAGTGACTGGGACATCTCTGCAGCACCTTGGCAATGCCCACCTGCGACTGGGACAAGCACCCCACCCCCTCGGCCATTCACATCTGATAGCGGGACATGTCCCGCAGAACCTTATCAAGGACAGCCTGGTATCGGGTCACGTCCCCCAGCGAGGTGGCAATTCTGCCGAGGCTCTCAGCCATGGCTATCACTGACTGCGCAACGCCTTGGACACCTTCACTAATGGTGCCAGAATCGTGCACCAGACTCTCCACTGCAGTCACCACTCTAGCAGTGTTAGCTTCGGTGCCACGCATTGTCGGCGACATCTCCTGCACCCGTAACCTTTTGGATTCCTCCAATTGGTCATGAATTTGCTGGAGTGACACTGACACCTTCTTCTGAATGTCCTGACTGCTCCCTAATGACATCAGCTCCGGGATTCCCTCTTCCAGAGGCTCAGCATCAGGCTGGGACCCAGCTGAGTCCTGGGATCCAGCAGCCCTCTGGCTGCTGTCTAGTCTGAGGGGTCCTTCCTCCACTTGATGTGCATCAGCAGCTGTGTGGTGCTCACCACATTGTGCCCCAGAAGTCTGACCACTAATATTTCCCACCGAGGTGTGTGTATCTGCGCTGGTGGAGGATGGGGATGACAGCTGTGATGCCGCAATCATGTCTGCCTTGGAGCTCCCCTTCAAGGTGGTCTCCAGTATGGGCCGTCGGTGTCGGCTGGAGGACCTGTGGGAGAATGGTTTTGTGGTCAGTGGGAGAGATGGGTCAGTTAGTAAGACAATAACAACCAGGTTTGACAGGTCCTCTGGGTGGAGCCTGGTGGTTCCTCACCTCTGCAGTGTCTGCCAACCTCCACGTTGGTCACCGCTCTGTCCTCGGTCACCCCAGTCACCTCCAGGGCCTGCTCCTCGAAGAAGGTGTGGATTTTTATGTCCGGCACCCCACCGCCAGTCTGGGCCCTCTCCCGACGGTGTGGGAGAGCTTTTCCTGAGGAGACACAGAGAGGGCGTCATTAGCCACAGGCGTGGTTCACAGTGCTGGGGGGAGATGGGGTGAAGAAAATGTTGGGGGGGTTGAAGGGAAAGGGGGTGGAAGGAGGGTTGGGGGTTGCATGGAGGGTTGAGGGTTGGATGCTCGCTTAGGGGCGGAAAGATCTTGGCGGGGGGGGGGGACAATTTGGTGTCGACTCACTCATTCTGTCTTTGTAGATCATTGGCCTTTTTCTGGCACTGGAGGCCAGTCCCCCTGGTCACACTCCTGGCGCTTACAGCCGCCACTACCTCTAGTACTGGCTGCCCTGTGACTGACCCTCTGGGACCTTCGGGACAACAGGACATCCCTCCTGGCCTCCACTGTGTCTGGGACCCTGGCCAGATCTGCATCCCCAAATCTTGGGGCCAGTCTCCTCGGTGCAATTATTGCGAGCTGGTTGGGGTTGGCTGAGCAAGTGTTGCTTAAGTGCTGCTTGACCTGGTTAGCAGGGGACTGATGAGCACGGTGCTGGCAAATCAGCTGGTGAGCCTTCATTTGTGGCGAGAAGCCCGTGGGACCTCGTTAAGTGGACAAATTAATCTTGAATTGTGTTGCCGGCCTCACTGGGCCGAGCACTGGGAAGCTCCCCCCTCCGCCGCAACAGCAGAAGCCCGCTCACGACCACACTTTCCGGAGAAATTATGTTAGATGACTAAATTTCTGACAATAGAGTTAGGTTTTAAGGAGTGTCTCAAAGGAACAAGCGAGGTAGAGTGGTAGGATGGTACAGGGAAGACATTCCACTGATTAAGGCCCAGGCAACTGAAGGCACAGCCACCAATAATGAAACAATTAAAATTGGTGATGCATTAGTGGCAGGAATTTGATGATTCCATGATGCAATCATAAGAAATAGGAGCAGCAGTAGGCCATTTGGGATTTCAAGCTCAGTCCATCATTAAATAAGATGATCTGATTGTATCCCAGTACAACATTCCAGCTTGTTCCCCATAATCCTCCAGTGCCTTGTCAATCGGAAACCAGCCTGGCTCAGATATGACTTGGATTTATTCAATGACCCAGTCTCCATTTCTCACTGCGGAAGAGAATTCCAAAGACGAATGGCCCTCTGAGAGACATCTCTCTCACTTCTGAATTTGTTATCAGGATCATAACTCCCTGTCAAGTTAGTTTAGATTTCCCCTCCCGCAACAGCAGTAGCAAACTTTCCCACTATGATGGCATGTAAATCTTACTGAAGTCTCTGACATTGTTCTCGTTGAGGTTCAGGTCGGAAAATTGCTTCCTGAGCACGCCTCCTATTGAGAACCATTCCTCTTCACCCCTTCCCTCTCAAGCAGCTTGCCCTACTCTTCATGTCCTCTGTTCATACCCAAGTCATGTTGGAGTGAACAAGAATGCCTCCTAATGCACCCATGATGCGAAAGGTCCTTGAAGACAGCAAAAGTTCTTTAAGCACCTACAGACCACCCTCTGTAAACTGTTACAACTTGAAACAACTATAGAAAGCACCAAACTCTTGTAGAATTGAATCAACAGCCAGAGCAAATCAACCAAAAGGTGATAATCTCTTTAAATAGCACTGTTGGAAATACATTCATGCTGCGGAACGAGATTAAGTTCATTAGAGCATTGAGTTTCAAAATGGCACCGCTGGTGTCAAAAGTGTTACTGGATGCCATATTGTTGAGAGTGCTAGACACTGATTAACATCATTATTTACCTGCACTGCATACCTCCTGTGTGCTAATGCCCTCAACAATATGGCATCTGATGCAACTCACCCTGATGTTGTGCATGCGTGCCACAGATACCATTTTGGATAGCTAAGTTCACTCCGAGTACCCAAAAAACATATGTGAGCAATTCAAACTTCACGACCCTGATATTTAAACCACTGAGTGTGCCTCATATGTTCAGGAAGTGATGAGAGACCCATATAAATGGAGAACAACATCCAAAAGACGAAAAATGTAAGATCTGCCTATCTACAGAAAATATCCTTTTCATCCTGTTGAACCACTGAAATTTGATAGGTTAGAAGCTGCGGCTCTTTAAAATTCCCAGGCAGGGTGGGCTCTCAAGGTTGTTTCCTGACTGGCCAAAATCCACCAAACAGGGGGTAGCTTTTCCTGGTCCTCCAGATCCTGGAACTGAAAGCTGACAACAGCTTTGTACAGATCAAAGGAACTTGTGGGCCAAGCTGACCTACAGGCCACATCTTGAACAATTTTGGTTGTTTGTGGTTGTATCTAATATTGACCGACAACAGGAAAGGCTTTTCAGAATAATGCCAAATGTGAGTGATGCTGATTTCCACCTTCGTCAGCAGAACTGTTCCTTTTCAATAGTTTGCGTTGAGGGAATAAATGATTATCATAATAGGGTGCTGCAATAGTTGTGTATGATTTAGGTTTGAGATTTAGCCAAGTGAGGGATGGTGGAGCGTGTGAATGAATGTCAGGCCTAAGTATAGTCTGGCTCTTGTCACTCCTTAAACTGCCTTTCTCAGGAAAATGTTCTTCTTTATCTCCTGCAAAGCCTCCAGTTAAACACGAAAGAGGTTATGGATAAGAAGAGATGAATTAGTCCACTGAAGCTTATTGCTCTCACACATTCATATTGCTATCACAATCAAATTGTAATTTGATGAAGCTCCGAGCTTTTGACTCTGCTTTCTTGTTTGTTAGATTATTCTCAATCATTTACCATTCTCCCTATAAAGAAGGTTTTTATATAATTTCTGCTCTGAAACTCCTTTTCATTAATTTTGATTTATGTCCTCTGCCCCTCTCGGCATTGGCACAGCACCCTGGGCTAGTAAGCGGTCAATTGACCCGTAGTCGCAACACAGACGGAATTAGATTTTATTTAAAATACCCAAGGTCTTTGGCTGAACGCAATAAACTACAGAGAGAGAGAGAGAGCAATTCATTTACTTCCAAGATCAAACACTTCTGCTAAATGCTCTCAGAAAGCATCACACAGGAACCAATCACTGCCCATTGTCAGGCAGAACACCGTTACTGGCAAACTCACCATTTGCCAGTTAATCAATCGAACTGACTCCCTCCAAAGCTGATTGCTAAGATCCACTCGGTTCTGAGGAGTCTGGTTTCTCATTTCCAAAATATACAACCTGGAAACACCTGATGAAGAAGCAGCAGGCATCAAGAACTTACAGTATTAACAACTGACAATCGCTACGAGAATAGTTAAATTCCTTAAAACATTTCTCAAATTGATTTCAGCAGCAATCCACTGAATCTAGAATATAGGAGATCATGGACTTCACGCTTGGGCAGCAAGCCCGTAGAGTGGATTATCTACTCTATGGACAGAATCTTGTTGAGACACCAGGGATTTTGCTTGCTGATTGGGGAGCTTGCAGAGATCCTCGCTGCCTCTTTTTGGGAAGGCCTGCAAAACCACATAATAATAATAATCTTTATTATTGTCACAAGTAGGCTTACATTAACACTGCAACAAAATTGTTAATGTAAGTTGTATGTGAAAATCCCCTAGTCGCCACACTCCGGCGCCTGTTCGGGTACACAGAGGGAGAATTCAGAACGTCAATTGACCTAACAAGCACGTCTTTCGGGACTTGTGGGAGGAAACCAGAGCACCCGGAGGAAACCCACGCAGACACGGGGAGAACGTGTAATCTCCGGACAGGCAGTGACCCAAGCCGGGAATCAAACACGGGACCCTGGCGCTGTGAAGCTACAGTGCTAACCATTGTGCTACCATGCCGTTCATTGCTACATGCTGCCCACAGTGGCAAGGCCAGCGCAGAATTTCCCCTGGAAACAAGAGCTTGGGGGCTATCTAAAGCTGCCAACCATACAGGCTTGTGTGCTCAGCATTGCCACTGGGGAGGCCGTAGCTGTTGCTAGAAGGATAGGTACTGGAGTCCCCAGATTGCAGCATGAATCAGGCCACAGCTAGGTAATATAGGCGGGGGAGCGGATTTTACGAGGTGGGAATCAGACCGAGAGGAGTGTATGGGTTTTGCAGAAAGGGTGGGAGAAAGGGTGTGATATCCGTGCCGCTGGTCAGGCCCCCTAGTCAGTGAACCTGGAGGTGACAAGAGGGTCCCGCGTATGTCAGCCCAGGCGCACACATAGTGCGGCCTCCCGTGCCTGCCCGGGCTCCATGCCCTGCCCATTTTCATTCTCCCCCACATCCTCCTCGTCGATCGAGGGCTAGTGTTCATCCTCCTCCTCCAGCATGTCGCCCACTCTGCGATGTGATATTATGGAAGCCACCACGATGTGGGAGACCCTTCCAGCTCTATAGGAGGGCTCCCCCACAGCAGTCCAGTCCCTGAACCACATCTTTGGGATGCTGAAGCACCACTCGATCACGACCAGGTCACTGCATGGACTTCATAGTAGCGGGTCTCCGTGTCGGTCTGTGGCCTCCGGATGGGCGTCATCAGCCACAGCCGCAGTGAATAACCCCTGTTACCCAGGAGCCATCTCCTCAGCTGGGTGTGCACATTGAAGAGGTCAGGAACTGTTGAGTGTGCCAGGATGAAGGCATTGTGCACACTGCCCGGGTATCTTACAGACGTACATGATGTGCAGCTCATGGTCACAAACCAGCTGCATGTTCATTGAGTGGCAGCTCTTTTGGTTTGTGTAGAGTGGCCAGTCATGGGCTAGCACCCGTCCTTGCTGCCAGGTGTACGGATAGCTGGTGCTCCCCATGCCAGTGGTATACTCTGCGGCCCCCGTCTGGTGCCCTCTGCAGGACCTACTGTGGCCACTGCCCTTAGGTGGGTTGTGTGCTGCCCTGCTGGTGGGTGGAATTTGGTTGAGACGGTTGGTGGGGTGGGGTCACCCAGAGGGTGGTCAATGGGGTGCGCAGCAAGATGGATGCCCTGCAAACCGTGGCAATGGCGGCCTGTGCTTGGACGCCCCGGTCCAATGGGAGGCTACCCCAACCCAATGGCCCATACCCTGGTCACCCCCCCCCCCCACTGCCCCCCCTGGCAGATAGAGCACCCTCCCACCAGCCAGCCCTGCCAGTGGCAGGACCAGCAGTCGATGGTTGCCCGTCTGCATGTCCTACCTCTTCTCTCTCCCTTATCAGCCACGGTGCCTGTTTCCCAATTTCTAAGACCACAAGCGAAACTCGCCATCGGGAATGCCTCCCGGTGGAGGTGGGGCATCGCAGAGGCCCCAGAGAATACCAGGTCGGCCCGCTAATGATATGCAAACAGCGTTCACTGTTTGTGCGGAGTAAAATCAACGAGGAGGATGTGGGGGAGGATGAAAATGGGCAGGGCATGGGGCCCGGGCAGGCACGGGAGGCCGCACAATGTGTGCGCCTGGGCCGCTGTTGAGGCACCAGAGCATGGTGCTTGCCACAATTTTGGCTTCACGACCGATTTGCCACCTAATTGTCTATCCCGATTTCGGCGTCGCCTCGCACCGATGCTCCACTCGGTAGGAGTCTAGTAGCCGCGCCACATAAAACTCCTGGCATTCCCGACATAAACGGCCAGAGAATTGCCGGGTCCGTAGCCTCGCATGCGCACGGCGATGATCTGCAGCGGTTGAGCCGCACAACATGACGCAGGCCGCGCGCGGACCCGGCCAGCCAAATAGTCTCCCCCTGGATACCCCCTTGCCTCCCCCTGGACACCGCCCGCCAGTCTCCCCAGCCCTCGCCGAAGGACCCCTGCCAGCAGCACGGCTCCTGCCCGACTGTGGCGGCACTGGACACAGTCCGCAGCCGCCACAACGGTTTTACGAAAACCACACGCATTTGGGAACTCGGCCCACTGGGACTCAAGCATCAGGGGAAGGCCTCAAAGCGCCGCACTAACGCCGTTGCAACAGCATGCGGCGCGGGCCTCGATGACGCCAATTTGGAGGGGGGTGGGGCATCTGAAAAACAACGCCGGCCCAGATTCGGTCGCAAACAGGGATTCTCCGCCTAACCGCCAAATATTATTTTGGGGTCGGGCAACAGAGAATCCTGCCCTATATCTCTGGTCCAGACATGGTATAACCACCATCATGGGTTATGGGGATAAGGTGGGAAAGTACGGCACAGCGGCACAGTGGGTAGCACTGCTGCCTCACAGCGCCAGAGACCCGGGTTGAATTCCATCCTTGGGTCACAGTCTGTGTGGAGTTTGTACTTTCTCTCCGTGTCTGCGTGGGTTTCCTCCCTGTGCCCTGCTTTCCACCCACAGTTCAAAAATGTACTGGTTAGGTGGATTGGCCATGCTAAACTGTCCCTTAGTGTCCAAAAGGTTGGATGGGTTGCTGGGATGGGGTGGGAGCGTGGGTTAAGATAGGGTGCTCTTTAGGAGGGTCAGTGTGGACTCGATGGGCCGAAAGGCTTCCTTCTGGACTTTAGGGATTCTATGAAAATGGAGTTGAGGAATTTCAAGGTGCCAAACAGGCATTTTGTGCCCGCGATCAGGCTGGGGGAGCCCTGTGTGGGTATTGGAGGGGTGCGGGGTGGGTCGGGGATCTTCCATAGTGCATTCTGGCTGGAGGGATTTACGGGTCTGTTTGGAGCCTCGGAGATCAGGATGCCACTTTTAAATGGCGCCCGCTCTCTCCCTCCCCAATGTACAAAAGAGGAGCCGTGTGCAGCCTTTGCCGCATGTTCCCTCTTGTGGCCCTGAATACAATGCAAGTCTCATTGAATAGCCATGTGTTCCCTGGCGCTGCGCATGTTGGGAAACACGCGGCTAAACTTGCTCGCTATGGGCCTTTGTTCCCATTTAGTTGAATCGAGCCCACTTTCATTTCCGTTAAATCGTGCCCCTCGTCACTCCTTTCAGTTCTGTGAGTGAGACCTCACTCTTGGTAAATTGACTGCTCCCTATGTGCGAGATCTTCTGGCTGTTCACACCGGCGGGATCTTCCGGTCTCAATGATGGTGCACCCTCACCGTGGGTGCCCTGGTAGCATGGAATGGATTCAATGGGAAACCGCACTGAAAGTGGTGGGACCAGAAGATCCCGCCACTGGCCAACGGCGGGTCACCTTCCACCACCAAGAAACGGGCAGCAGGGGGAGGGGGGCAGAAAATCCCCCAATTGATTATAATAGTGACTACGTGTCAAATTAGCTGTGAAACTCTTTTAACCATTCTGTGGTGCGGAAAGGCACAATATTAATGTAAGTTACATCCGTTGAGAGATAGTTAAGGACTGTCTCGCGTGGCCCACCCTCTGAGTTTCTGTTTGTTTCAGTGGGAACAATCTTTTGCTTTTGACTCTCACACACTCTGGCAGTTTGACAAAGTCAGGAATTACCATTTGAGCAGATAAGACATGACAACCACATCCGTCCAGCGGGTGATGAAATCCATTAGTACACCAAAGTTCCATTCAACAGGATCATCCTTGATTTACAAATGTTTCTCTTTCAGTAAAGAACTCTTGCTTTGGCACTCAAATTGGATCTCATTATTGATTGCCAAGTCAAATAACTGAAGAAAGGAGGAGGTTTTGTTTTACAACAAACGCTTCCAAAATAATTGGACACACTAACAATGTTTTTTTGGAATGATTATGTTCATAGTTGTCCTAAATAAATAAGGAAAGCTGTTACAGAATCTCTCATCTTTACAATCGGCAGTTCAACCGTTTGCAACCGAATCGGGGCCGGCGCCAGTTTTCAGGGGCGGGATTCTCCCCTACCCGGAGGGGCGGCGGTTCCGGCGCCGAGGAGTGGCATGAACCACTCCGGCGTCGGGCTGCCCGGAAGGTGCGGAATCCTCCGCACATTCAGGGGCTAGGCTGGCGCCGGCGGGATTGGTGCCGTGCCAACCAGCGGCGAAGGGTGGCTGGCTGGTCGCTGGCTGGCGCGAGTTGGCACATGCGCAGGAGTGCCAGCGTGTGCTGGCGTCATCCCAACGCATGCGCAGGGTGGTTCGTCCCCACACCAGCCATGGCGGAGGTCCACAGCAGCCGGTGTGGAGGGAAAGAGAGCCCCATGGCACAGGTCCGCCCCCCCCCCCCCCCCGCCCCCGGCGATTCTCCGGCCCGGCGGGGGGGTCGGATAATCCCGTCCTAGATGTTCCGCCCCCTCCAAAACTCCCTGTCATCGAGGAGTACGCCGCACGCTGTTTGGACGGCATCAGGACATCACCTGAAGGCCCTTCCCCGATGCTCCGCCCCCGATGGGCCAAGTTCCCAATGGCGTGGTCTGTGTTTTCGGCAAGCTCGTGTGGCGGCTGCGGACTGTTGGGGGAGAGCCCTTCCGCTGGCGGGGGGAGCTTCGGCAGGAGCTGGGGGGGACTGGTAGGGGTGATCCGGGGGTGGCAAAGAGGGGGTACAGGGGGCACTATCTGGCAGGCCGGGTCTGCGCGCGGCCAGCACAATGTTGTACGGCGTGACCGCTGCTGGTCGTCGCCGTGCGCATGTGCGGCCATGGACCCGGCAATTCTCCGGCCATTTATGTCTGGAACGCTGGGGGGTTTACGTGGCACGGCTGCTCGCCCCCCATCAGGCGGAGCATCAGTACAGGGGCGCTGCCGACTTTCATCGTAAAACTAGACACTTCCTCCGGACATAGCCTGAATATCGGAGAATCCAGCCTGTTGTGTTTCTTTCATAGATTGACATGCAGCATATTGTCTTATTGAAGGGCTGTGCCAAGAAAATAGTTTGATACAAGGGTCGTGCCACCAAAGTAGTTTGACACAATGAAATATATCTGCTTGACAGATGGTATTCTTTGAGCAGGGAATTCCAATCTTGGCTGGACGTGCAGAGGGAGGAAGAGAAAACTAAAGGGTGAGTCATGGTTCTGCGCTTCATGTTCTGGTTATACAGCAGATTACACTCACGGTGAGTGCCGTGAGGAGAAACTAATGGAGGATGGGAAAAGGTATCAATTGTGTAGAAAAGTAACAATATTCGACAAAATGGCTTTGAAAGCATCTCTTCTAAAATCAGCTCTTGAAGTGATTGGCTTGGTGGTTGCCATCACAAGGAGCTGGCCTTCTTAAGCTGGAAGGCCTGAGTTCAAATTGCAGTGTTGACTAGCATTCACAATTAGGCTTCCTAAAGAGAACAAGCTTGACTGGTCTCAGCGTGACGTCTCCACATTAAGAGTAAACCAGTGAGGGAGAGTTCTGTCCTGCACCACTCAAACATACCTCCCAGCTGGTTGACCTGACAGCAGTAAAAATGATTGCAGATAAAATCTTCTTTCTCTCTTGATCCGGCAAACAGTACAATCTCACTTAAATAAGTACAAGTCCTTTCTTTATAGGTACGCTAGAGTTAACCCGCTAAAGGTCCATCGGTAAATGAAGGGAGAAAATCTTCAAAACCATTGTTAAATCTATTTGATAATCTCAAGTGTTTATTTATTTATATGTTTCAGAGCACAAAATTAACCAGTTACAGATAAAGGTAGCCAATATAAAACCAGCTGCTGATTGCAGAAATTCTGCTGTAGTCCCCAAAGTCCCCAGACAGTGGCAGCCACCCAGAATCTGTGTCAAAACACTGCAATCGCACATGAAGCTTGCAGTCCAAGTCACTTCAGTTAAAAGGTGCCCTGTCTTCTCCAATATCCACCTCTAGTAAATTCAATGCTGTAAAATGAATGTTTTAGCAGTAAGTTCCTGCCACAGTTGCATCTTCTTTTATTATATTGAATTTAAAATCCAAGTGTAGGACAGTCTATATGACTAATGATGCTGGGGACCTCGGGCGAAATTCTCCGTTATCGGCGGAAACTCCGCCGATCGGCGCAAAAAACGGCGCAAATCCCACTTGCGTCACGTCATAAAAATGGGCCGATAGTCTGCGGCCCGAAATGGGCTAGCAGCGACGTAACGGGATCCGCGCTTGCGCAGTGGTTCACGCCGTGCAGCGTCATACGCGCTGCACGGCGTGACGGCTCATAAGGCCGCGCAGCTCCCCCCCCACCCGACCGGAACAGCCGACCGCAACACCCGACTTGATGGCTGGCCGTCGCTCAGCCCCGAGGTTCGAGTCACGCGATGTGGAGGCGCTCCTGGATGCGGTGGAGCAGAGGAGGGACGCCCTGTATCCCGGGCACGGCCGCAGAGTTGCCCCACGCCACAGCCGGCGTCTGTGGAGGGAGGTGGCAGAGGCCGTCACCGCTGTGGCCCTGACACCACGGACAGGCACCCAGTGCCACAAGAAGGTGAACGACCTCGTCAGAGCAGGCAGGGTGAGCGTCCCCCATATCCCCCATATCCCCTCTCCCCCAAATCCCCCCCTCCCCCATATCCCCCATATCCCCCCTCCCCCATATCCCCCATATTCCCCCCTCCCCCATATCCCCCCCTCCCCCATATCCCCCATATTCCCCCCTCCCCCATATCCCCATATCCCCCCTCCCCCATATCCCCCCTCCCCCATATCCCCCCCTCCCACATATCCACCCTCCCCCATATCCCCCCTCCCCCATATCCCCCATATCCCCCCTCCCCCATATCCCCCCCTCCCCCATATCCCCCCTCCCCCATATCCCCCATATTCCCCCCTCCCCCATATCCCCCCTCCCCCATATCCCCCCTCCCCCATATCCCCCATATCCCCCCTCCCCCATATCCCCCCTCCCACATATCCCCCATATCCCCCCTCCCCCATATCCCCCCCTCCCCCATATCCCCCCTCCCCCATATCCCCCATATTCCCCCCTCCCCCATATCCCCCCTCCCCCATATCCCCCCTCCCCCATATCCCCCATATCCCCCCTCCCCCATATCCCCCCTCCCACATATCCCCCATATCCCCCCTCCCCCATATCCCCCATATCCCCCCTCCCCCATATCCCCCATATTCCCCCCTCCCCCATATCCCCCCCTCCCCCATATCCCCCATATTCCCCCCTCCCCCATATCCCCATATCCCCCCTCCCCCATATCCCCCCTCCCCCATATCCCCCCCTCCCACATATCCACCCTCCCCCATATCCCCCCTCCCCCATATCCCCCATATCCCCCCTCCCCCATATCCCCCCCTCCCCCATATCCCCCCTCCCCCATATCCCCCATATTCCCCCCTCCCCCATATCCCCCCTCCCCCATATCCCCCCTCCCCCATATCCCCCATATCCCCCCTCCCCCATATCCCCCCTCCCACATATCCCCCATATCCCCCCTCCCCCATATCCCCCCCTCCCCCATATCCCCCCTCCCCCATATCCCCCATATTCCCCCCTCCCCCATATCCCCCCTCCCCCATATCCCCCCTCCCCCATATCCCCCATATCCCCCCTCCCCCATATCCCCCCTCCCACATATCCCCCATATCCCCCCTCCCCCATATCCCCCATATCCCCCCTCCCCCATATCCCCCCTCCCCCATATCCCCCCTCCCACATATCCCCCATATTCCCCCCTCCCCCATATCCCCCCTCCCCCATATCCCCCATATCCCCCCTCCCCCATATCCCCCATATCCCCCCTCCCCCATATCCCCCATATCCCCCCTCCCCCATATCCCCCATATCCCCCCTCCCCCATATCCCCCATATCCCCCCTCCCCCATATCCCCCCTCCCCCATATCCCCCATATCCCCAAGTGAATCCAGCCCTAACCTTAACCTCTGCAATGCACGCGCAACCGATGGCGTGCATTCATATACCTGCCTAACACTGTTGCCTTTTACCCCTGCCACCACCCCCCCCCCCCCCCCCCCAGGAGAAGCGCGCACACAACAATAGGGAGCATGTGAGGACTGGAGGAGGGCCCGCTGATGAGAGGCCACTGACCGTACACGAGGAAAGGGCCCTGGAACTGGCTGGCGGACCTGACGACCGGGAGGTTGCTGATGCAGAGGTCGGGGCCCCACGAGCAAGTGAGCCACCAACAGCCCGTCCCCATATCCCCCCTCCCCTATATCCCCCTCTCCCGTATCACCTGATCACTGCCTGATGTCTAACCATGCATGCTTCATTGTGTATCGCAGGACCAAACGTCCAGGCACCCATCCCCGCAGATGCAGACCGCCCGCAGGATGCCCCTCGGAGACCACGGGAGACGGAGAGACCCGAACCCTCCAGCATGCGACGCCCGCAGGATGCCCCTCGGAGACCACGGGAGACGGAGAGACCCGAACCCTCCAGCATGCGACGCCCGCAGGATGCCCCTCGGAGACCACGGGAGACGGAGAGACCCGAACCCTCCAGCATGCGACGCCCGCAGGATGCCCCTCGGAGACCACGGGAGACGGAGAGACCTGGAGCAACAGGGAGACGACACCCCCGTCACGTGCGGGAGCGACCACCCAGCGATGAGGGGGGCAGCCACAGGCCCCCGTCACATCCGAGCCAGGACACCACTACCCAGGACACCACTATCCAGGACACCCCTACCCGGGACACCACTACCCAGGACACCCCTACCCGGGACAGCACTACCCGGGACAGCACTACCCAGGACACCCCTACCCGGGAAGACGAAATACCGGACAGTGACTCAGAGTGGATGGGTGGAGACGAACCCCCACCCCAAAGTGCCATGGACTCAGAGTGGGACGAAGAGCACGACACAACGCCACTGCTGTCACCAACACCCTCCACCATCGCAGAAACACTCACCACGGTTGGGCACTTTAGTGATGAGGCGTCTGGTACACTCACTGGTGCGCACAACACAGCCGTCCCGGTACAGCAGGTGGAGGTAGGAGCAGCAGAGGGACCGGGCGGTCGGAGGGCAGCCCAGGCCAAGCGAACATCTGCCGCCCAGATGGATCCCGGGTTCCTGCAGTTACCACACCCACACATAGATCCGATGCAACCACCGACACGGAGACGAGCGAATAGGGTGACGGGTGGCTTGCGGCGGCTGCGGTCGCAGGTGGAGGAGTCCACCCGCGTCCAGGAGCTGGGAGTGGTCCCGGTCATGCGTGCCACCCAGGCTGACACCGCACGGGTGGCGTCCGCGGTGGAGGCAATGGGTGCGACGGTGTCAGACATGGGGAACGGTTTGCGAGGCCTGGGGCCTTCCGTGCAGGCGGCGTCTGTGGCCCAGGAAATGGCTGCCCTCTCACAGGAGGCCATGAGCCAGTGCCAGCGCCAGATGGCAGAGGCGCTCAACGCCATAGCCCAGTCTCAGCAGGCCATGGCCCAGTCTCAGCAGGCCATAGCCCAGTCTCTGCAGGCCATGGCCCAGTCTCTGCAGGCCATGGCCCAGTCTCAGCAGGCCATCGCTGAGGGCATCGGCGCCAGTGGCCATGTGCGAGCTGGCGTCGCACTGTCGCAGACAGGGTTCGACAACCCCCTGGGCTCCATGGCTGCAAACCTGCAGACCCCTGTCGATACCAGCACGGGCCTCCAGGACTGGCAGCGCCAGATGTCGGGGGCGCGTCGGATGGCCAGTCCGTTCGCATCCCCCACCCATGTAGAGGCCTGGGGGCCATCGGGCACCCCGAGGGAGGAGGAGGTGGTGTGGTCCATCCCGGCTCCCTCTGTAGGGGAGGTCCCGGTACACCGCGACACCTCGGACTCCCCCCCTTCCGTCCCAGGTGCATCGGGTGGGCAACGGGCAGGACAGGCTGGCAGCTCGCCATCCCAGTCGCCCGGGCCGCAGCCTGGCCCATCTAGGCCAGGACGCCCCAGGAAACGGCCGCCAAAGGGATCCAGTGTCAGAGGGCAGGAATCACAGGAGTCCACCTCCAGTTCTGCTGTACCGTCTGGGGAACCACGTAGACGTAGTCAAAGGGCCCGTAAGGCCAAACAATTAGACACTGAGTAAGTTGGCACGGGTGCAGGGCACAGATGAGTTTTAGGCGCTAGGGCACGTGCATGAACTCCTTTGGTTATTAAAGTCAATGTTACACCTACCGAAGCTGCCTTTATGCTCTGTCCAAAGTGTGCGGGGGTGTCATGTACGTTGAGCGCAAGTGTGTGTGTGAGGGGTGGTCTTACCTCAGCCCCAGGTGAGTCTGCCCCCTTCCCCCTGGGCCGCCATCAACATCCCCCGGGCAGAGGACGGGACCGTGCGCTGCAGTATCACAGCCGCATGCAGGGATGGTCCGGGTGGATGGTGGTACTGTGGCCATGGGTCAGACATAGTCCAACGATGTAGAGCCAGGAGCTCATCGGAGGCGGGCTGTCATCATTCTCCATGGCCTGCGATAGACACGCGTCCACCCGCAACTGGGTGAGCCCGGCCCGTTGTGCCGCCGGTGGATCGGCAATTGGGAGTGGGGGGGTGGTGTGCATGCGGGTGGGGTGTGTGGGGTTGGGGAGGGGGGTGATGGTGCTGGGTGGATGGATGGGTGGGGGGTGTGGGTGGTCGGCTGTTGTCATGGTGTGCGGTCTGTGGCCATACTACCCGATTCCCACGCCCATCTAGTCAGTGAAGCGGGCGTCTATCAGTCTGTCCCGTGCCCGCTGGGCCAGCCGGTAACGGTGGACAGCCACCCGTCTGTGTCTACCCCGTCTGCCCTGACCATTGCCCCCATCCCCCTCATCTGGGGAGGACTGGGCCTCTTCCTGCTGCTCCTCCACTCCGCCCTCCTCTGCCTGCGGCACATCGCCCCTCTGCTGGGCTATGTTGTGCAGGACGCAGCACACCACAATGATGCGGCCGACCCTATCTGACCGATACTGGAGGGCGCCCCCAGAGAGGTCCAGGCACCTGAAACGCATCTTCAGCACGCCAAAGCACCTCTCGATCACTCCCCTTGTCGCTACATGGGCATCATTGTAGCGGTTCTCCGCCTCATTGCGTGGCCTCCGTATAGGCGTCATCAGCCACGATCGCAATGGGTAGCCCCTGTCGCCCAGCAACCAGCCCCTCAGCCGGGGATGGCGTCCCTCGTACATGCCGGGGATGGATGACCGCGACAACACGAATGAGTCGTGTACACTGCCTGGGTAACGGGCGCAGACGTGCAGGATCATCATGCGGTGGTCGCAGACCACCTGTACGTTCATCGAATAGGTCCCCTTCCTATTAGTGAACACGGCCCTGTTATCTGCAGGTGGCCGCACGGCGACGTGCATCCCATCGATCGCGCCCTGGACCATGGGGAACCCGGCAATGGCAGAGAAGCCCACGGCCCGGGCATCTTGGCTGGCCCGGTCCACGGGGAAGCGGATGTAGCGGTGCGCCATGGCATAAAGGGCATCTGTCACTGCCCGGATGCACCGATGCACCGATGTCTGCGATATGCCGGACAGGTCCCCACTCGGTGCCTGGAATGACCCCGTTGCATAAAAGTTCAGGGCCACCGTAACCTTGACGGACACGGGGAGAGGGTGTCCCCCGCCAGTGCCACGCGGTGACAGGTGTGCCAGCAGGTGGCAGATGTGTGCCACGGTTTCCCGGCTCATCCGGAGTCTCCTCCTGCATTCCCGGTCCGTGAGGTCCTGGTATGACTGCCGGGGCCGGTACACACGGGGCGCCCTCGGGTGCCTCCGTTGCCGTGGGGCCGCGACGTCCTCCTCCCCCTCCTCGTCCTGTCGGTCAGGTGTCCCTCCAGCCTGGGCGGCTGCCGCCTGCCCCTCTGCGGCAGCCTGCGCCGCCTCTCTGGCACGCTCCTCCTCCTCCTCCTCCTCCTCCTCCTCCTCATCCAGGGCAACATAGACATGAGCGGCTGCCACCACGGCGGCCAACATCGCTGGATGATCTGAAAACATGACGACCTGGTGGGGGGGAGGGGAACGACGACATGTCATCATTGCCCATATCCCCTCCTCCCCCCAGCCAGGTGGCATGGACCGCATGGGTCCAACTGTTGGAGGCTGGCACCTGGCCAGGTGGACCAACTCATTTGCCCTCCCATCACCCACCCCGGCACGGACCCCCCCCCGCCCCAACCTCCACCCCAGCACGGACCCCCCCCCAACCTCCACCCCGGCACGGACCCCCTCCCCAACCCCCAACCTCCACCCCAGCACGGACCCCCCCCCCCCAACCTCCACCCCGGCACGGACCCCCTCCACAACCCCCAACCTCCACCCCGGCACGGACCCCCTCCACAACCCCCAACCTCCACCCCGGCACGGACCCCCTCCACAACCTCCACCCCGGCACGGACCCCCTCCACAACCCCCAACCTCCACCCCAGCACGGACCCCCCCCCCCCAACCTCCACCCCGGCACGGACCCCCTCCACAACCCCCAACCTCCACCCCGGCACGGACCCCCTCCACAACCCCCAACCTCCACCCCGGCACGGACCCCCTCCACAACCTCCACCCCGGCACGGACCCCCTCCACAACCCCCAACCTCCACCCCAGCACGGACCCCCCCCCCCCAACCTCCACCCCGGCACGGACCCCCTCCACAACCCCCAACCTCCACCCCGGCACGGACCCCCTCCACAACCCCCAACCTCCACCCCGGCACGGACCCCCTCCACAACCTCCACCCCGGCACGGACCCCCTCCACAACCCCCAACCTCCACCCCAGCACGGACCCCCCCCCCCCAACCTCCACCCCGGCACGGACCCCCTCCACAACCCCCAACCTCCACCCCGGCACGGACCCCCTCCACAACCCCCAACCTCCACCCCGGCACGGACCCCCTCCACAACCCCCAACCTCCACCCCGGCACGGACCCCCTCCCCAACCCCCAACCTCCACCCCAGCACGGACCCCCCCCCCCCCAACCTCCACCCCGGCACGGACCCCCTCCACAACCCCCAACCTCCACCCCGGCACGGACCCCCTCCACAACCTCCACCCCGGCACGGACCCCCTCCCGGCACTCCCCCGGAGCCCAGCCTACTCTAACCACCCCCCCCCCCCCCCCGCCGCACACACACACAAGCCGAGACACACCTCTTCTCAGGCAATCAGTCTGCGGCCACGCCATTTCCTGCCCAGAGCCAACCCCCCAGGCCGTCACTCACCTCCTCGCTGGTCGGCGTGAGCCTGGAGCACCGGGTCACGCCGATGAAAAGGAGGTTTGATTGACGTCGACGTGAACGGTCATCACGTCGACGGGACTTCGGCCCATCCGGAAGGGAGAATATCGGCAGGCCGAAAATCGGCTGCCTTGCGCAGGCCCGTGACATTCTCCGCGGCAGCGGCGCCATTAACGCCCCGCCGACTTTTCTCCCTTCGGAGACTTCGGCGGGGGCGGGGGCGGGATTCACGGCGGCCAACGGCCATTCTCCGACCCGGCGGGGGGTCGGAGAATGACGCCCCTCGTTTCACATTTATGGTGGCATATGCGTTCTTCAATGCAGTATTTCCTTTTGGAATCTATTTTTCTGTATTATTGATTACTGTTGATTCGATGGCATGCTACTCAGAAATAATGGGCGGGATTCTCTCAGCCCAGGCCGGCCGGAGAAACGGCGGGACGGGCGTGAATCACGCTACGCTGCCCCGCGCCGGTCCGCTGATTCTCTGGAGAACGGAGAATCGGCGCCGGCGCAGTCGGCGCGGCGCCAGTCGGGGGCTGCTCTACGCGTCCCCCCCCGCCCCCCCCCCAGCGATTCTCCCCCGGGATGGGCTGAACGGTCGCACAAAATATCTGAGTCCCGCCGCCGCCGTCCATGTGTGGTCTTACCCAGCGGGACCTCGGCATGCATGCATCCGGGCGCAGCCTGGTTGGGGGGGGGGGGAGCGTGTCCGACCCCAGGGAGGGGCTCCACTGTGGTCTGGCCCGCGATCGGAGCCTACTGATTGGCGGGCCGGCCCCTCGGGCTGGGGGCCTCTTTTGCTCCGCACCGGCCCCTGTAACCCTACGGCATGTTATGCGGGGCCGGCGCGGAGAAGGGGGCCACTGCACATGTGCGCATTGCCGCCGGTCTCACTGCGCATGCGCAGACCCGCAGCACCCATCTGACACCGGGATTGGCAGCTGGAGCGGCGTGGGTCGCCCAATGAGTTTAAGTATGATTAATTTACTTTTTATTCACAACAATTTGTGGAACAAAAAGCATAGAAGTTTAACCACATCAGAACAGGTCTTTTTTATATCAATGTTCGAGGATCAAAACTGCATTAATTCTATGTTCTTTATCCTCAGGTACATTTTCATAGGTGTCCCTGTTTACTTCAGTCTTTGTCATGTCAGAGACTATGTGGTACAATTTACTTGATGCCAGATTAAAATTTTTGAAATGATAAGTTGAACAGTACAATACACAATTGGTCTACAGTAATAAAGGGGCCACCTGAATTTTCAAAGTTCAATTCAGTCTTTAAAGGAATAAAAGTATTGAAACCTCGTCTTCAAAATGTAAATTTGACCTGGCACAAATTGAGTAGTTAAATGTATTTTTATCCCCGTCTAAATTATATGGATAGATTGTTTCGGTCATAATCCATGTGTCCTAACCAGTTTGTTTCCTTCTATTCTCCTCCTTGTGCTACTCACTGAGGTACATCCCTAAAATTAACACCATTTTAAAAATGAAGTAAGGATTATCAAAACTAATAGAGAATTCTGGAAAATACACAGCAGGTCTATCAGCATTAATAGTGAAAAAGGACGGGTTAACATTTTGAATCTAGGTCCTTCGTCAGAACAGGAATATAAGAGTCCCCACATGGACCATTAACCTAGTTTTCTTTTTCTTTCAGATTCTGAGAAATTGCAATATATTTGCAGAATGTCTTATTCATACCACATTACAAATGTCCAGCATTCATATTTTTTCCATTTGAACTTGGCAGGATCTCTAAATATTTACTTTTGACTTTTCTAAAGACAGCCTTTAATCTTAGCTGACAAAGGCAGCGTAATGCCATGTTAATTTTCATCAGACAGCATTTAGAAAAACTCCCAAAGAAAATAAAAAAATTCCAAGATTAAATTTGGTGGAAAGCAGCTGTACAGGAAACCAGGCAGTATAAGGGTTAATGATTTCCCCCTTCAAACATGCAGGAAATCCGGCACTACGAGGGTTAATGACTTCCACCTCAAACTTGGCAGTATCCCAACCCCCACAAAGTGTTTGTTTGACTGTTTTGTTATAATAACCTCTGGTTTATCATAGAGGGCAGGCTGGTAGTTTTACAATTTTGCAGCTCACAATGTTGGTATAGGGGAAGCTAGCCCCTCCTGTACGACCTACGGAGTGCTGAGGTATGAGACGTGAGCCACATGATCAGCTGAGCTCTTATCCATTTAAGACAGAGCTTCCCACAAAGACTCCCAGCTTACTGAGAACTGAACAGCCATTCAGTGAGCACTGAGGCTCACACACGCCTCCTCTCACAGCGACTGATCAATCTACAGCAACTGCAAGTTCACACTGAAGGCACAGCGCAAAGAACATGAACGTCAAGTTCCATACACTCGTCCTCTTGGTCCTCTTTGTCTCTCTGACTCACGTAGCTGGAGGTAAGTCATTTATTGAATGTTTCAGCAATAAATCTTTCCTGCAGAAAGCTGAAATAAAGTTAATTTTCCACATATTTCATCAATAAGGGGAATCTATGGAAGGGCACCTGTTAGCAATTAAATGCAAAGGATAAATAAAAACATTTGTCAACGTTAATTATAAATAGAAGTTTTCAGGTATAATTGGGACTCAGTAATTAATACATTACATTTAAATCTTAATTATTTTTGATGCACGGAAACTCTATAAGTCCAAAGCTAACCTTTTAGATGTGTGTCAAAATTATTTTGTGTGCTGTGACAGTTATTGGACCACGTAAAAACTTGAGAGATTTATAAATATATTGAATATGGCTATTTTATTAGTATTATTTTATTATTGAATATAGTAATTAGCACTATGTTGTTTGATTTGGGTCACATTAAAATAATGGACTTCACTGAGTTGTTTTTCTGCATCATGCTGTGGAACCTGCCCTGTGGGGAGAATAATGACTATTCAATTTGATTTTTAAAACGTGGCCTGTTTTGTATCATTCATAAATGCAAAAATATGTTGTTTTGACTGGGTTCCTTAGAAGTAACACCTTATCTAATATTCAGCTTTGTCACTGGCAGTTTTATTTGCTGAGATTGTCTAATTTTATTAAAAGATCCTACCCTACAAAAGAAATCTAATGATTTTTGGTTTCACTTGGTAAACCCTGAGATTCACTGGCTGGGATCTCAACTGGCTGTCAATCACCATGTGAATTGTTGATTTTGCAGGATGTGCCAATATTGTCCCCGTGTTGTATTGGATCTGATAAAAATCAAATATGCAAAAAAACAAATATACAAAAACAACTTTTGCACCGTAGTTATGTTGAGAGAAAAGCAAAACAAGATTTTTATCTGAATATTAATTATTCATTAGGATATGAGCAGGGAAATAGAATTAAAGCAGATAGCTTCATCGTGTAGCTAATACCAGTACTGGCACAATAGGACAAATACCTTCCTCTGGGTTGAGGTTTCAATGGTTCAGTGAAGCATGGTAAAACACATATTTACCAATAGCAGTGGTTAAGTGCAGGGCAGAATCTTGATGCTTTTAAACATAATCAAGGGATGGGACCATTTTCATTGTTGTCAGCGTGCCTCCTGGGAGATCTTCCTGCAGGTACCTAATTAAGAAGCCACCTCTGGGCCTGCTACCCAATTCAGGACACCAAATGGGTTCCTAAGCCTGGGGGCCCAACCAGAGGGTTGGCAATGTTGGAAGGACAGCAGCACCACTCTAGTGGTCGGCTTGGTCTCTGTAGGATAGGAACTGCAAGGACTCCTCTCTGAAGACATTTTTAAAAATGTTTAATTAACTCTGCCCGCAGCTAACAGGCCACCTTTATTATGAGGAAACCCTTCCACTGGATGGTCAGCAGCTGCAGATGATGCCCACTGATCAATGCTAGTTCAGAGGAGGGTAAGAACAGGAGGCATTGTGGGCTTATCTGGTCAACTGCTTGCAAGCTTCCTCGAGGCAGCTCAGTAAGGGGTTGTTGGGGCTGGGGCTGGTCACCTGACACTGGGAAGATACTGGTGCTGTTCACCAACCAGCCCACAAATGTATAGTTGGTTATTCAAATTGTTTACCCACTGCTGATAGAGTTTTTCGAGGAGGTCACAAAGATGTTCGACGCAGGTCAGGCAGTGGATGTTGTCTATCTGGATTTCAGTAAGGCCTTTGACAAGGTCCCTCATGGCAGACTGGTACAAAAGGTGAAGTCACACGGGATCAGAGGTGAGCTGGCAAGATGGATACAGAACTGGCTAGGCCATAGAAGGCAGAGTGTAGCAATGGAAGAGTGCTTTTCTGATTGGAGGGCTGTGACTAGTAGTGTTCTGCAGGGATCAGTGCTGGGACCTTTGCTGTTCGTAGTATATATAAATGATTTGGAGGAAAACTTAACTGGTCTGATTAGTAAGTTTGTGGATGACACAAAGGTTGGTGGAATTGCGGATAGTGATGAGGACTGTCAGATGATACAGCAGGTTTTAGATCGTTTGGAGACTTGGGTGGAGAGATGGTAGATGGAGTTTAATCCGGACAAATGTGAGGTAATGCATTTTGGAAGGTCTATTACAGGTAGGGAATATACAGTGAATGGTAGAACCCTCAAGAGTATTAACAGTCAGAGAGATCTAGGTGTACAGGTCCACAGGTCACTGAAAGGGGCAACACAGGTGGAGAAGGTAGTCAAGAAGGCATACGGCATGCTTGCCTTCATTGGCAGGGGCATTGATAATAAAAATTGGCAAGTCATGTTGCAGCTGTATAGAACCTTAGTTAGGCCACACTTGGAATATAGTGTTCAATTCTGGTCGCCACACTACCAGAAGGATGTGGAGGCTTTAGAGAGGGTGCAGAAGAGATTTACCAGGATATTGCCTGGTATGGAGGGCATTAGCTATGAGGAGCGGTTGAATAAACTCGGTTTGTTCTCACTGCAACGAAGGAGGTTGAGGGGCGACCTGATAGAGGCCTACAAAACTATGAGGGGCATAGATAGAGTGGATAGTCAGAGACTTTTTCCCAGTGTAGAGGGGTCAATTACTAGGGGGCATAGGTTTAAGGTGCGAGGGGCAAGGTTTAGAGTAGATGTACGAGGCAAGTTTTTTACACAGAAGGTAGTGGGTGCCTCGAACTCGCTGTCGGAGGAGGTGATGGAAGCAGGGACGATAGTGACATTTAAGGGGCTCCTTGACAAATACATGAATAGGATGGGAATAGAGGGATACGGACCCCAGAAGTGTAAAAGATTTTAGTTTAGAAGGGCAGCATGGTAGGCACAGGCTTGGAGAGCCGAAGGGCCTGTTCCTGTGCTGTACCTTTCTTTGTTCTTTGTTCTTTGCTGCCAGGTTGATAGCCTCTGTCAGTAATAATCCATTTTTGGGGCAGATTGCCCACTGGCCGGAAGCTATTTGAATTCCTCTTGAATCCACCTTCAAGTTCATCCCGCACATGACCAGAAGAATTCTGTTCTCAGAGTATCAGCTCCAAGTCCAGTCCCCCCTTGACCAAGATTGTTTACTGACTGGCTTCTGCTGTTCCAGTTTTCACAGTTCAGCCACTCAATGAAAATTTTCATTGGCATAGTGGAGCGAAAGATACATTTCTTTCACACTAAACTGTGTTTCTTGTGATTAGTATTGGAAGGGGTTAGATATTACCACTGATTAATGGCCATAATAATATTTCAATTTTAGAATGATTCACATTGGAGATAAATTGAACTTTGGATTGTGATATAATGAATTGATCAAGGACTTCAAGGAATGTATGTAATTAGATTAACCATCTAATTCAACATTTATCCAATTGAGCCAATATTATTCTGCTTCATTATTTTTGGAAACAATTCCATTAAGTTTTTTTCTGAAATCCTCTGAGTACAGAATCCCTACAGTGCAGAAGGAGGCCATTTGGCTAATCAAATCCGCATTGGCTTTGAAAGAGCACCTTACTTAGGCCCACACCTCCATCCTATCCCCGTAACCCAGTAACCCCACCTAACCTTTTGGACATTAAGGGGCAATTTAGCATTGTCAGTCCATCTAACCTGCACATCTTTGAACTGTGGGAGAAAACTGGAGCACCCAGAGGAAACCCACGCAGACACAGGGAGAAAGTGCAAACTCCACACAGATCCAGAGGCCGGAATTGAACCTGGGTCCCTGGCGCTGTGAGACAGCAGTGCTAAGCCCTGTGCCACCGTGCTGGCCATTTACAACGTGGAAATTGGGTACAGCAATTATTGCAGTACAGTGATGCTATGAAGATCCTACCTCCTTCCGAAGTGGACATTGGCAACTATGGACCTCCATCAGATTGCCCTATGATTATGGTTGGCACTACAATTATTTGCTGTTTCCTTCTGCAGTACTACTGAACTTTCCCACTCTTAGCGCCTGGTTTACAGGCTGATAATCAACCTGGTTGGCCACATTATGCATGCACCTTCCACAGCCAAGAAGTCCCAGAGTGGGACTTGAACCCAGAGCTTCTGGACCAGAGGTGGGGACGCTATCACAAATGTGAATGTTAGATTGCCAACCCAAAATATGAAAAACTAACCAGCATTTGAATCAATCAAGTACTGTCTTTTTCATAAGAATGATTTTACAAAATTTGGTGTTTCTGTTGTCACATCATGAATCAATGTTTTACAAGTCTGGACACTTCACTTGCTTAATGAAGCTCTTAGTATCGCTGTCTATTAGTGCCTGAACTTGCTGTAATTAGAAACGGCTTTGCATTCTAACATTGTAAACCGGAGTAATATCAAATAGTGTCAACTACTTTAGTTGTGTAAATTAATCTAAATTCTTGTAAAATAATCTGAAATTAAAAGGCAATTAGATAGGGAGAGAAAGGAAGAACAGTCAAGATTGAAACAAAGGATGCTAGTTCAATCACAGTGCAATAGGACAACATGTATCACTTTAGTGGGAGGGCTATGGTGATGGGAGGTATAATTTAGGTCTTGCTCCATCCTATTCAGTCACTCCCATAGAGGCAAAACTGAATGAATCTACTGGTTTCTCTTAGGATCTGCGTAATATGTCTCAATGAATTGGGAACTCTGGGGCGAAATTCTCCCGAAACGGCGCGATGTCCGCCGACTGGCGCCCAAAATGGCGCCAATCGGACGGGCATCGCGCCGCCCCAAAGGTGCGGAATGCTCTGCATCTTTGGGGGCCGAGCCCCAACATTGAGGGCCCGCCAGCTGGCGCGGAAATGACATCTCCGGGCGGCGCATGCGCGGGAGCGTCAGCAGCCGCTGACAGTTTCACACGCATGCGCAGTGGAGGGAGTCTCTTCCACCTCCGCCATGGTGGAGACCGTGGCGGAGGCGGAAGGGAAAGAGTGCCCCCACGGTACAGGCCCGCCCACGGATCGGTGGGCCCCGTTCGCGGGCCAGGCCACCGTGGGGGCACCCCCGGGGCCAGATCGCCCAGGACCCCGGAGCCCGCCCACGCCGCCTTGTCCCGCCGTTCAAAAGGTGGTTTAATCCACGCCGGCGGGACAGGCAATTTATCGGCGGGACTTCGGCCCATCCGGACCGGAGAATCCAGCGGGGGGGCCCGCCAACCGGCGCGGCCCGATTCCCGCCCCCGCCGAATATCCGGTGCCGGAGACTTCGGCAACCGGCGGGGCGGGATTCACGCCAGCCCCCGGCGATTCTCCGACCCGGTGGGGGGTCGGAGAATGACGCCCCAGATATTTTTTCCATTTTTGCACATTTTTAATTTAATATTTCTGAAAACTCAATTTTTCACTGCCCACTTGCTGAGACGTGTTGTCCACTGGTGATTCTCCTGGACCTCACCCAAGTGGCTATTTTTCATGTGCAGCTATTTTTCATGTGCCAGACCAGAGTGTATCAGCAGATCATTCAAACATTGAAGCATTAAGTAGTGCCTGATCTTGTTCACAACTCATAGTAATACCTACAGGAGAAGCACAGTAAGAAGTCTTACAACACCAGGTTAAAGTCCAACAGGTTTGTTTTAAATCACTAGCTTTCGGAGCGCAGCTCCTTCCTCATTCACCTGAGGAAGGAGCAGTGCTCCAAAAGCTCGTGTTTGAAACAAACCTGTTGGACTTTAACCTGGTGTTGTAAGACTTCTTACTGTGCTCACCCCAGTCCAACACCGGCATCTCCACATCACAGGAGAAGCCACTAAAGAGGAAGCAGAAATAGGAACCTTGTGTAATGTGTTTCCCTTATCAAGATCGAAGACACCACAACCAATTAGCTCCAATTTCCAATACATATGGGATCGTAGATTTGAAGTAAAACCAGTGATCTTCCTTGTTTGTGTGGCTCAATCCCAAACATTGTGAATTCAACTGCAGAACTGTTGCGGAATTTCCATTTATTGTATTCTGATATCATGATGGAGCAAAGTATATCTTCGTTTCAATTAAAGATTCTGATATTTATGTCTTCATTTATTCTTTAGTTTTATAATATAGCAGTATAATATTTTCCAACTGACCAGTGTTACAATGAAGATTGTGCATTTTCTCTCCAGACCACTAGGCAAGAACAAAAGCCTGTTGCTATGGAACGGAGGCCAGGTTATTTGATCTGGTAATTGATCAGATAAGGAGATGTTATTATGAGAGGGACAGACACACGTTAGTTAAGATTTAAACTGCTGGGCAGAAAACTGAACATAGGCACAGTTTCCCTAACCTAGGAATTCTTGTATGAGGCCAAGTCAATTTTAGTGGCCCCCAGCCAGCGGCCTTGCCCAGAACAGCTGTGTAAAGAGATGCTGGTCAACTTGCGTCTCATGAGACTAGGCGGCCCAGAGACTGTCGACCAGTACTTAGCACAGCTGCAGGGTGGGTTTCAAGAAGGTTTAGCTGGTTGGGGGTTAAGGGAGAAAGTTGTTGCATTGACAGAGGCCAAACCTCCGTAAATGGACTCAGAGCAGCATTCCTGCACCAGCTGGCACCGCAAAGGTAGGTTTTGCACCTGTCTTTAGGGCCTTCCACTTCTGCTCCAGTCGGTTTGAAGGGTTAGAGTGGGCACGTCCCCAGTAAGTTGTTAGAATCACTCCTGGATCTTATTTGAGTCAGAACCTGATTTGCATATGATTCTGGGGGAAGGCTGACACTAAAACAGGGTGGTATCTAAGCAGCAAAATATATCACATATCCTGAACTCCCATTCCACCCAGTTTGTACCATTATTATACACATTGTCTCGTTTCTTCTGTTTTTGGTTGACATTGTGATAAATGACAGCTTCTGGCAACTGCTTTAGTCCACGTAACTCAACTGTGGCAGCAGTGAACACATATGTTATGGTGCTTGGAATAAATAAATTGATTATATCATCAAAAAAATGACCCCCAAAATCTTTAAATTATTAATTCAGCTGGTCAGTTGGATTTTATGCACCCCCCACCTAACTAAAGGCCCTAAAAGCCCCCGCTGTCTGTGACCAATATAGACTAGCTGGTGGAAAATGGAATAGAGTGGGCAGGCCAATTTTCACCAGCTTTGGGGGCACTCCCCTACAGTCTGGCCCTCCCTCTACTTTGTGCCTCACTGTCTGGACTTCAGAACCCACCGGTCACATCCCTCACTCGGGTCCCCAATCCCTCCCTGCCCAAAACCCCGTACATACACAAGCCCAGAGACCATGTCCACTTCTATCCGTGGCATCCTTGCAGTCCCAGCAGTACTTCTAGGGAATATAGAGTGAATGGGAGAACCCTCAAGAGTATTGACAGTCAGAGAGATCTAGGTGTACAGGTCCACAGGTCACTGAAAGGGGCAACACAGGTGGAGAAGGTAGTCAAGAAGGCATACGGCATGCTTGCCTTCATTGGCCGGGGCATTGAGTATAAAAATTGGCAAGTCATGTTGCAGCTGTATAGAACCTTAGTTAGGCCACACTTTGAGTATAGTGTTCACTTCTGGTCGCCACACTACCAGAAGGATGTGAAGGCTTTAGAGAGGGTGCAGAAGAGATTTACCAGGATGTTGCCTGGTATGGAGGGCATTAGTTATGGTGAGAGGTTGAATAAACTCGGTTTGTTCTCATTGGAACGGCGGAGGTTGAGGGGCGACCTGATAGAGGTCTACAAAATGATGAGGGGCATAGACAGAGTGGATAGTTAGAGACTTTTTCCCAGGGTAGAGAGGTCAATTACTAGGGGGCATAGGTTTAAGGTGCGAGGGGCAAGGTTTAGAGGGGATGTACGAGGCACGTTTTTTACACAAGAAGGTAGTGGGTGCCTGGAACTCGCTGCCAGAAGCAGGGACGATAGTGACGTTTAAGGGGCATCTTGACAAATACATGAATAGGATGGGAATAGAGGGATATGGACCCCGGAAGTCTAGAAGATTTGAGTTTAGACGGGCAGCATGGTCAGCGCAGGCTTGGAGGGCCGAAGGGCCTGTTCCTGAGCTGTGCACCCCCCTTAACATTTAGTCCATTATTTCAAATTCACAGTACAGATTCACATCTTGTAGGGAAGTTAAATTAAGTAATGTTTATATATGTATATATATATATATATATATATATGTATGTATTCTTTGTACTGTTCAGTACAGGGTAACATATTCTATATTTAGATTTTGTGTTTCATCTTAAATATGTGGCTACTTTGACCTGAAATTTCCTCAGAGGATGGTGCTGAGTGTGCACCACAATGTGATTCATATCCCTTTACAACCTCTCACTAATTATAGGAAGCACTTCATTAGGTCTGAACATGGACACTGTGGTTTTGGTTCAGTAGCACATATGCACAGTGAGGACCAGTCATTAATTTTTCGCAGAATTCGTTTTTAAACAAGGGATGTAGTCAACGATAACGGATTAGTTACAAGGGATATGATCCTTGCGGTTACATTTACATTCACTCTATCAACCTGATACCAGCCAAATCAGTCTGACTGGAATTTTTTTTGTGAGAGTTTGAATGTCAGAAGCATCATGTCTGGAAATTTGGAGAGCAGTTGAATGATTATCAAACCAGGTCAGCAGCCCCCCAGTGGTCCAGCACGTTGTGAATGAATAACTGAAGTGTATAGCTAGGAAGATCCTTATATGGTTTTCTTGGTCTATGCTGTTTTTATTGATACAAATTCAGCTGCAGACTAATGGGTGCTAGCACTGACTGAGGAGATGGTTCGGAGGATGGGATTAGGCTCAGCTGTTATGCCCTTCGCAGTCCAATAGCAAAGAATGTTTAGGGTTAATTGGACTGAAATCTATCCAACTCCCTTGGGGAGATATTCCTCAATGACCAAAAAAATTACCACAGCCAGCATTATATTGCAGATAGCCAATTTGAAATGCACAGTTAGAATCCCAACAGAATGAATAGTCCTTCTGCCTTCTGTACTGTGTGACAGTGAAATAATGAAATGTCACAGGAATGGGTAAGCAAGAAACAAGAAGTTGTATAACTCGGGGTAGGAATTGGGTGGATGGAGGCTGTATTGAGTAGCAAATCCCTCTGAGCTTGGCAACATGATGCCTGGGCAATATATTCCCAGTTGGTGGCTCACTGGAAATAGATAGGAAATGGCAAGTTATTGGGCAGGAAGGGATTTTTGGACAGCAGGAAGCAGCAACTTGGACGACATACTCGGAGAAGGCTTTACAAGCATCATGCACTTGGGAAAGAATAACCTGGGGCAGAGGTGGGGCTCAGCCCTACACAGAAAGTAAAATAAACTGACCAGTCCTTCTAGCTATGGATCCTCTTGCTGTTACCTTCAATGGTGGAAAGTCAGAATGCCTTCCCCAATCAGATCACCGGTTAAAATAGCAGTGCCCCTAATGACATTATCAGATCCTGATCTGCATATTTAAAGAAAAGGACCTTGCCAACTCCAAGAGGCCACTTTGCTGCCTGCTTAGGAATTAAGCACATTAAAATAGAAAACTGAGAATAAGGAGGGATGTGAAACAGTTAATGCTGTGGGACAATTTTAACTGTCCACCTGGCCTGTTTCTGCCAGGCAGGTAAGATTGAAATTACTCCTAATGTATTTTGGAATTTAGGTCCACTCAATTTTCAAGTGACTACGCCATTCAAATGAGGGAACAAAATGTATAGGCCACCGAGACTGACAAAGGGCCGAAAATCAGTCAATGAGACTCAGCGGGGCTGACCCAGGTCTGTCACAGGTTGTCCAAACCAGATGGAGCATGGCATTTAAAATTAATGAGTACATGTTTGAATGGAGTTCATCATTAAGCAATCACGTTTGCTTAAATTTTCACATTCTTTAATGTGGCAAACAAAAGTCAGGTTTTCAATATATTGTCAAAATGATCAGACAATCTCCTTTCAAACTTGGACTATCTGGTTTAAAGCTGGTTAGGTGGTCATATTAAACTGCACAATGATCACAGCACCTTAGGGAAGGCATTTTGCACTTTTGCAGATCCTTCATGGGCACTGTACAGATCATAGTCCAGTATCAATGTGTATTATTATGGTATTATCTGGTTCTACTATTTTACAGTGTGAAGAGAACCAGAGAATATGTGTGTGCGTCTTTTGAAAAAAGGAAAGGCGAGCGTTATTGCTCTGAGTACTGAGTCATTTGCAGCTTTCAGGTGCAATTATTGCTGGGTTACGGTTAAACAGTGTTCTTCTATAATGTTTTATTGATGAATATTCTGAATTACAATTAGAGAAATGAACAGAACTGAAATGGTTATAAATAATTATTAATTTATAATCTAATTCTTATGCAGAAATGTTCCTGCAGTCCTCCAAGGATTATGCAAATTATTGAAGCATTTTCCTTATCCAATTAGTTATATTTACAGGCTTAAAAAATATATATTTTCAATTTGTAGGCTAAGGGAATGCAACCTTGTCATTTTTGCAGACTATGCATGACTTGTTCGTCCACATACCTAAATTCCAAAAGGAAAAATTCAGTTAGTGATTGGGCTGATCTGGCAAATTGGCTGATGTTGATTTTTCTTACAGTATCCTGAGGAAGCATGTTTGTTCAACGTCAGAAAATTAAGTATCTTGGGCAGAGGATCTTTTCTTGAGAAGGAATTGGTCAGAAACTGCAGCAGTGGTGTGATAAACTGGATCATAGTCTCAGAATGTGGTTAGCCAAGAGATCATAGAGCCCAGGACAGATGGATAGAGAAAAAGAAAGAGCATCTGCAGGGCCAAAAGGAGGAGATAGTACTCAGAAGTGCAGGGAACATCGAATTACTGGAATTACCGAATTGAAGATAATGGTGGTAAGTCACTCAAAGTACAGTGGTCCTGAACTTCACTGTAGCACTGTGGAACAAAGATTACCCAAGAAAGTGCGCAGCAAGTTGTTTACAAGATAGCACAGGGGTGGCAGAGAAATCTCCTTTCTGCAATCATGACTGGGAATCCCATATAGCAGGATGTTTTTCTATTATAGAGAAAAGTATATCAAAAAATGGGTGAACAACCTCTAGTCAGAGTGGGTGAGCTGTCAAAAATCTTTCTTCATGTTGAATTCAATGACATCAACCAATCTATGTTCATGGTCATGCAGGGGGATTTCAGAGGTTAGGCATTAGATTGAGAATAATGCCTCAAGGATGGTAATGTTCAAATTGTTTCCTGTGCTAGGAACTGCACATGTGGCTACAGAGCTGGTGCAAGGAGGAAGAGTTAACATTCAACGACTAAAGCAAGAACAGAACCCTGCATTTAAGATGTGAGGGGGAAAGAAATGAAATTAAATAAACAAAAAAAAACAAGCCTTAAAATATTGGGGTGAGAATTAGATGGTACAAATGTGAACACACAAAGGGTTCTACACACAGTTCCCACACAATCAACCAAAAAAGAAGATTCTCACAAAGGAATATGTTGTGATTGTTGGAGGACAATCATCTCAGTCCCGAGACATTGCTAATTCAGTGTAGTGTCCTAGGCCCAACCATCTTCAGCTGTTTCATGAATGACCATCTCTCCACCATAAGATCAAAATTGGGGATGTTCACTGATGGTTCACTGATGATTGCACAATGTTCAGCACCATTTGCTACTCATCAGATACTGACGGATTTCGTGCCCATATGTGGCAAGTCCTGGACAGTCAGGCTTGTGCTGATAGGTGGGCACATAAGGCAATGACGATTTCCAATAAGAGAAAATTTAACCATCTCCCTTTGACATTCAATGGTGTAATCATCACTGAATCCCCATCTAATAACACCCTGGAGTTACCAATGCCCAGAAACGGAACCGGAATAGATATATAAATACTGTGGCTACAAGGGCAGTTCAGAATAGGAATTCTGTGAGGAGTAACTCATCTCCTGACTCCCCAAAGCCTGTCCACCATCTACAAGGGACAAGTCAGGAGTGTGATGGAATACTAGATGAGTGTGGCGCTAATAAAACTTGAAAAGATTGACAACATCCACGCCAAAGCAACCTTCCTGATCAGCACCCCACAAACCTTAAATATTCGATAGTCAGAGGCTTTTCCCCAGGGTAGAGGGGTCAATTACTAGGGGGCATAGGTTTAAGGTGAGGGGGGCAAGGTTTAGAGTAGATGTACGAGGCAAGTTTTTTACGCAGAGGGTAGTGGGTGCCTGGAACTCACTACCGGAGGAGGTAGTGGAAGCAGGGACGATAGGGACATTTAAGGGGCATCTTGACAAATATATGAATAGGATGGGAATAGAAGGATACGGACCCAGGAAGTGTAGAAGATTGTAGTTTAGTCGGGCAGTATGGTCGGCACGGGCTTGGAGGGCCAAAGGGCCTGTTCCTGTGCTGTACATTTCTTTGTTCTTTGTTCTTTGTTCATTGCCTCCCTTTACACCGACACACAGTGGCAGCAGTGTGTGCTATCTACAAGATGCACAGCAATAACTCACCAAATCTCCTTCCAAAGTATCTTCCAAACTCTTGAACTTAGCACCTTGAAGGACAAGGGCAGTAGATTCATGAGAGCCCGATGACCTGCAAGTTCCCATCCAAGCCACAAGCCATCCTAACTTGGAACTATATCACTGTTCCTTCACTGTTGGTGGGTCAAAATAGAACCATAGAATTTTGACCGTGCAGAAGAAAGCCACTCTGCCCTTCAAGTCTTCACTGACCCTCTGAAAGAGCACCCTATTTCGGCCCACTTCCCTGCCCTATCCCCATAACCCCACTAAACCTATGGATACTATGGGGAAATTTAGCATGGCCAATCCACCTACTCTGCACATCATTGGACTGCTAGAGATTCAACAGCCACGTCCCAACACCAATTCGGGCGTGGCAAGGCCCCTATGTGTGCATTAGAGGCCAACGGATGAGGGAGATGGGATAGTAAAGGAGATCTACTTGTAGTTCAAATATATGCAAAACTCAAGAGCAGTAATCTCTGATCATTCAAATCATTCCAAGGCGGACTGAAACAAAGGTAACCCATGGGATAAATGTTTGAAACCTTTTTTAGAAAGCAGGATTGCTTCCTAGAACAATATGTTTGTACTGTATGAAGGAAATCAGCATTGCTTAATGTATTCTGAAAAATGAAGTGAAGCAAGTCATTGTTGGGATGAGGAGAATAATTGGAAAAAAGAGGCACAGCATAGTTTCATTGTCAGAATAGAAGGAACGTGAAGAGTCAAAGATAAGAGTGTGGACTAAAAAAAGGTAAAGTTCAGTTGCGATAAAGGATCTGACCCAAATTAACTGGGCAGAAGACCTCACAAACAGATCAATTGATCTCAATCAGTGTTGTGAAACCTCCAAATACAAAATAAATATTTCTGTGAGGCAAAAAGTGGCTGTATCAAGGAAAGATTTCCACGATAAGTACAGAGTTTAAAAAAAAACTGAAACTGGAAAAGGAAGTATATGGGACTGGTAATACGAACATTTCTAAACATAGCCATAGAAAAAGAATCGATTGAGGGTTGGATTGCTCAAGCAAGGAGTAGGGAAACAGCAATTATAATGGTTGATGGTCTTGCATATTGTTATCAGTTATTTCAAATGCTTGTGGGAGTGAGACAGTAAGAGTATTAGAGAGTACAATCAATGGAAGTGATGGCAGAAAGGGAAATGGTTCTGAAAAATAGCAGAATACAAGAGGGTAAGTCACAAAGCCTTGACAGCAGTCACCGCAGGTTTTTGAAATGTTTTTGCATATTTAAGAAGGATAAGCAATCTACCTCTGTTGTCTCCGAACAAAAGGCCCTTGCCAGTTTTTAAAATCATTTCATGAGACTCATGTCTACCCAATGTAAGTACTATATTCATGAAGAGAGAAGGATAAACCAGGGGTGGGGTTCTCTCAGCCTGGGGCCAGGCCGGAAAATCCCCGCGACCGACGCGAATCGCGCCACATCGCCCCAACACCGGCATGCGATTCTCCACGGAGCGGAGAATCGGCGCCGTTGGCGCCGGCATGGTTGGCGCGGCGCCAGTTGGGGGCCGCTCTACGCTGACCGGCCGTCGTAAAAATGCAGAGTCCCGCCGGCGCCGTCCACACCTGCTCTCAGCCAGTGGGAACTCGGCATGGAAGGGTCAGGGGTCGCCTGTGGGGGGCAGAGGGGCGGTCCGACCCGGGGGGGGGGGGGGGGCTCCGATGTGGCATGGCCTGCGATCAGAGCGCACCGACCGGCGGGCCGGCCTCTCTGGCTGGGGGCCTCGTTTCCTCCGCACTGGCCCCTATAGTCCTGCGCCATGTTGCATCGGGACGTCGCATTGAAGGAAGGCACTGCGCGTTGGCGCCAGCACCACTGCGCATGTGCGCGTTGGCATCAGTGCCACTGCACATGCGTGGATCCCACGGCGCCCAGTTGACACCGGGATCAGCAGCTGGAGTGGCGTGAACCGCTCTAGTGCCTGCTGAATTTCTGATCCTGAGGCCGTGTTGATGCCGTCGAGGAACGCCCCAGGTAACTAAAGACCAATTACTCCAAAATAAGTCAAGGGAAAACTCTTAGAATCCATAATTTGAAGTCAAATTTGTGAGCATTTAGAAAAGCACGAGTGAAGGACAGCTAGCTCAGACTTGTTAAACGCAAGCTGTGCTTTGCAAATTTAATAGAGTTTCTAAAGTTTCTGATTAGATTGACAAATGGACAGCAGTTGTAACTGGATTTTCAAAAAAACACATTGTATTTATTCTGATTGGGCAAAATCTACTTGGCCAAAAATTTGTAGACATGGATTAACATTGCCCTTGAATGAAGTGAATGCACTTTAGCATCTGTCCGTTGGGAGAGAGTAATACACATTGAACGTTAATCAGATTTTCAGTTTTCTGATTGTATGGTGGACAAACAAGGCTGCCATTAAGATATTGTCCCAAATCTGGGCTATGTAAGATATGTCTGATGTTGTGAATTCATACAAGGTAGGTTCCTAATTTTGATCAGGCTTTCAGAGAAAGGATTCGAAGAAATAAAGAGCACACTCTTCCCACAGAAATCTTTCGGGGATAAATTCTGAGTTATTTTCCATGACACAGAAACCAGTGGGAGACCTTGACTCAGATTTTACAAGATGACATTTATATTTTATTCACTGTTGATTCATTCTGTGAGACGTGCGTGTAAAGTGCTCAAGTTAACAATTTAACCCTACTGCATTTATATCCTCTTCCAGCAATGCTGAGGACATCAGAACAATCTGATTGACTGACCATTCATGGTCTTTGCTGTGATGAGTTGCTCAATTACTATCTTAACCTTGCTAAGCTGATCCCTTGGGCACGATCTTCTGGCTGTTCACGCCGGCGGGATCTTCTAGTCCCGACGACGACCTGGTCCCATTTCCTGGCGGCGTGGGGGTGGATTTAATGGGAAATCCCATTGACAGTGGTGGGACCAGATGATCCTGCTGCTAGCCAATGATGGGCTGTGTCCCGCCGCTGAGAAACATGTCATGAAGAGGCCAGCGAATCTCGCCCCCTTCTAGGTGGTATACATAAAAATAATAGGTATATTATTTAGTATTAATTTCCACACAGTAGTTAAAATTACATAGTTCTGCCATGTTCTATAAGCTATAAAAGATGGGCGCAACTAAACAGGATTAAAACAGAATGGGTTTAGCGGGGTGTTTCTCAGCGCCCGCAGACCGGGTAGCAGTGCCAAGGTGCCAGGCTGGCAGTGTCAAGGTGCTATCAGGAGTGCCAGGGTACCACCCTGCCCAGAGCCCAACCACTCAAGGATCTCTAATGGCATGGGAGACCCCCCCCTCCCCCTCACCAAGTGCCATTACACCTGGTCCATATTTGTGGAAACCAGTGCTAAACGATGACCTGGCGAGGTCGCCCTGGCATGGCCATTAGTTCCCGGGACCTGGGAAAATAAGATACAATTATGTGATAATCTGGATCTTGCCCAGTGAGGCAAGATCCAGATCACAACTCGTTAAATCTCGCAAGGCTTTTCACGAGTCAGAATCTCACGAGGGGCCTCTCGCGAGATTTAACAGCCTCATTGCATCACCAAGTCGGGCATCATGAGGCAATTAAATTGCACCCAACGTACGCAGAGATTTGTCCATACAGGAATTTATAATGAAATAAGATAGCAACAACTGCACAGAGATTTAAGGGATTTGATTTTGGAAGTCTGACAGAAGCAGGCAGGCCCAGACTTTTCTGACATCATCTGGCCTACGGTTTGCCAGCATCTTCATGCCTCTGGGCCAATTATAAGGAGGAAAATCTGGCGGAGTGATGCTACTCAACTGGAAGCAACGGTTAGCTCATTCACATAATTCATAATTAAATGACCTATTAAAGCTAACGATCAGAAGTTTACTGAAATTTTTCAGTGAGTCATTGGGCCCCGCGACCTCCTGTTTGCAGACCGGAGTGGTAGGGGGAGGAATGTTTGGAGGTGGCGACAGCTCGCACTCCAGAATTGATTTGAAACTCCACACAGCACCACCCACAACCATTAAATCTACGAGGCTCCAGCTGTGGTCCCAGGATGCTCTGAGCTGTGGTTACTCTCTTCACAATGCTAGTCTGACAAATGGCCATTTCGTTTTTTTCAACTTTATACCAAGGGCAGAGACAGTTCTTCCATCTTGGGACAACCTCTCTCTCCATTACCTGCATCAGAAGGTTGTTACTGTCTGAGCTGGAGGAACTCCAATTGACTCTCTAGCATTGGGAAAGTCACCCACCATCCTCAAATGGTGCAGCAATCTAATTGGCCAATCCTTTGAAAACCTTGTCAGGTGATTAATCCCCTCAAGGTGTGGCGTTGGTCCCCAAATTTGTTCCCGACATCGAGATGTCAACCCCAAAATGAAAATTTCGTCCAAGATGTTAATGAGGAGAAATTCAACATTCATGCATATGCAGCGGAATTCTCTGTCGGCAAAATCCTCCGGTCTGCCGGCAGCGCCCCCACGCCCCCGGGTTTCCCGATGGCGTGAGGTCGCCACAATGGAAAACCCTGGGCGAAATTCTCCAGTATCGGCGCGATGTCCGCCGACCGGCGCCCAAAACGGCGCAAATCAGTCGGGCATCGTGCCGCCCCAAAGGTGCGAAATCCTCCGCATCTTGGGGGGCCGAGCCCCAACTTTAAGGGGCTAGGCCCGCGCCGGACTAATTTCCGCCCTGCCAGCTGGCGGAAAAGGCCTTCGGTGCCCTGCCAGCTGGAGCGGAAATGACATCTCCGGGCGGCGCATGCGCGGGAGCATTAGCGGCCGCTCACGGCATCCCCACGCATGCGCTGTGGAGGGAGTCTCTTCCGCCTCCGCCATGGTGGAGACCGTGGCGAAGGCGGAAGGAAAAGAGTGCCCCCACGGCACAGGCCCTCCTGCGGATCGGTGGGCCCCGATCGCGCCCCCCCCAGGGGGCCCGCCAACCGGCGCGGCGCGATTCCCGCCCCCGCCGAATATCCGGTGCCGGAGAATTCGGCAACCAGCGGGGGCGGGATTCACGACAGCCCCCGGCGATTCTCCGACCCAGCGGGGGGGTCGGAGAATCTCGCCCCCTATTGCCGGCAGGGGTACCCCGCGCCACAAAATACGGCTGCGCACCGGAGAATCCCGTCGAAGGTTTTTTTTTAACATTAAATCAACATTGAGTAATGAAATTTAATTCGGGCAGTGGTGCAAAACCAGTGATATTAGATCAGCCACCCATTACAACTGCAATGGAACTGATTGTGCCACTACCTGAGACCTATTTCTATCCCTACGAAGCTGTATTTCATGTCAAGACCTCTCATGACAGATTCCCCTTGGAGTGCACTAACTACCACATTGGATGTCGGCAACCTCTAGATTTTCAAGGCAGCCAGCTGAAATACACCAAAATATATGTCATTCAGGGTCAGCAAGTGGGTGGAAATTGGAAATTTGGTGACAATGAACCAACTAGAGATGAGAGGAGGTGAAAAAAACGTTCTAATAATTTTGCTTTTGTGTAGCCAGGACAAGCTGGAGCAGAGCTGAGCTGTGTGTCAGTTTGGTGTCAGCCAACTGGAATTAGTTACGTTCCAACCTGCAAGCTGTATCAGAAGGTCCAATTGGTGTCTGCAGTTGACTGCTTTTATGAAGGTGAGCCCTGAGGTCCAATTACAATTGGGCCTCATGTTGGCGTCTTCAATGGCAGGGCTGGAATGACAAGTTTACTCAGGGAAAACCCACACAAATCTGAGATTGGAAATTTAAAGTTGACATAAAAACATTAAAAGAAGACGTCAGTGATTCAGACAGGAATTTGGCACAGATTTAAATTTATAATATTGAATACATTAAAAGCAAAATCCACACATGACACCCAGGTGTATTAAATATAAAGTAGTCATGACATTTAATCGTAATGTGACATAGACAGGACATGCTGCCTCTGTGCAAAACTTTTAATATTGTTTAATGAGCAAGATATACATTTTTAGATTTTAGCAAATAATTAGTAGGTAAGCAGCAAATTTTGGGGTGAATATTAATATATAATGGACAAGGAGCAACTAGACAGCTGTCGTGAAGAACATTAATCGGTGGCAATGAATATTTTATGTTAACAGGGAGATGATCATCTATAAGAGAAGTACTGTTTTTGTATGTTGTGAGGAATCAGACTCATTGTTTTGAGAGTATACTTTCATGTGTCTTCTTTTAGATTTATAGACAGGTTTAAATTGTGAAAAGTACTAATTCAAACCAGAAGTGTGCAAGTGCCTTGTGATAACTTATTATAAATGAACATTCATCTTATTCCAAGTAATAATGAGAAACATATCTTACAATGTGATATGCAGGTGATTTACCTGGAGGCAGCAGACATCAGAGGAAATATTGATTTCCGGATGCTGCTCAACATTTTTGTAGAGAACCTTTAGCCCACAAATATAACACTGACTTATTCTGTGCCAATGTGATTTCAAGCTGAAGGTTTCTGCTCTACAAAATAGCATTTGTGTGGCTAAAATGGTTCAAAAGTCAGTTTCAGTTTACTGAGGAAAATATTTGCAAACATGTCCTGGCCGTCATATTTTGCAGCAATTAACTCCATTCACACACCCAATTTGCTGCACCTTCCCTCTGCTCCATGACTAACCCTGTTTATCATATTCGCAGGGCCGGTTGGTGTCCTATCAGAGGGGTCAACATTGGATGAGAGCGGTATCAGAACTTATGTACAAAAAATGGGCAGGCGTCCCAGCCAAAGGCAAGTACCAATGAAGAAATACAGGAGGCTGAGACCCCGGCTCTCACACAAAGGACCCATGCCCTTCTGAGTCAGGTAAATGAAAAGGTAGCTTAACACATGGTGCCATGAGCTTTGTGTATTGCTGGAAACATGTTAGAATTACCAACTGCTCATATTATTTCAATCTCTTGCCATTCATCCTCTATCTATCGTTATTTTGTGTAATGATTACAAGGTCACGAGGTTTTTGTCTGTAGGTGCAGTGCAATAGATGATTATCTGTCTTGCAGTATTGGTGGTCCCTGAAGTGTTTGCACAGTGCCCCCACTTAACTGTCCGGACAGAATGGAGTTCAGCCTAAAATGCAGTTTAACAAATGCAGTCATTATAGCTTTTCAATCACATAAAATGGGAATGAACTAAAACGATACAAATACCCTCCACACTAATTGGAACACATTGAATGGGAGCCAACCATTATTCCTGCTACTGCAAGATGAATCTCACAGCAACTATTCATAATGAGACATAAAATGTACAATGAAAATTTCAAGAGCGACTCTCCCGTTGAATACTCTGCAAAGCAGAGAACCATTAGGAAGGCCTTAAAAAAATTAAATCAAATTGCCTAACCTCATTACAGGCTACAATTTCTCTTGCAACTACTGTCACAATGTCTAAAATAGTTATAATTGACCTAATGTTTGAATGATAAGTTCGAGAGCAGCTATGTCATTGATTGAGTTAATCTGATCTACAACATTAAATATTGTTCCATTAACTAAGAATGAGCTGTCCTGCCATTCATTAGAGTACTATAGATTAAGCCACAAAGCCTTGCATTCTTTAGATTGATAATCTCGAAAGACTGATGCCATTCTAAGTAGTTTGCCCTCACTAAGGAACTTTCTTTTTTGGAATAAATCTAATCAGTAGAATCTCTCTGGTTAGAGGGCTCAGAATGTTTCCTTTTGTGGAATGAAACCTTTGCAGAGCACCTATATTTTTAATAGCTTATTACAAGAGTATGGGGACTGGTGCTTCGTGTACAGAGCCCTAGTCATACGCCACCTGATGTATTATGTTTAGTTTTGGGCACGATAACTTAAAAAGAAATGTTAGCCTTAGAAGGGGGTACAGTGCAGATTCACTTGAATTATACCAGGGTTTAAAGAGAGAAATTATGAAGGCAGGTTGGCTTGTGTTTCCTTGAAGTTAAATGGTTGACATTGACCTAATTGAGATGTATAAACTGAGTGGCTGCAGAGAAACTATTTCCTCTGGTGGGGTAATCCAGAAGAAATTTTAATATTACACCGAAAACGTTGAGGAATGAAGTCAGAATGCACACTCACATAAAAAGTAATGGAAAATTGGAATTCTGGCATGGTGGCACAATGGTTAGCACTGCTGCCTTACAGCACCAGGGACCCGGGTTCAATTCCGACCTTCGATGACTGTGTGCAAGGAGTTTGCACATTCTCCCCATGTCTCCATGGCTTACCTTCAGGTGCTCCCTTTTCCTCCCACAGTCCAAAGATGTGCAGGTTAGGTGGATTGGTTAAATTGCTCCTTTGTGTCAAAAGGTTGGGTGGAGTTACGGGCTAGGGCCTAGGAGGGGGTGCTCTTTCAGAGGGTCGGTGCAGATTCAATGGGCCAAATGGCCTCCTGCACTGTAGGGGTTCTTTAATTCCATGAAAATTGTTAGGTTAATTTTCAGGATTCAGAATGACAGGTTTTTATTGGATAAGGCTATGGAAGGATATGATCAAAGGCAATTAAATGGAATTAAAATATAAATCAGCCATTATGTGTTTTATTGGAAAAACAGGCTTAAGGGGTTGAATAGCCTATTCCTGTTCCTATGCCTAGTCTAATTCACCCTGAGTACTGTTGGCTTTTAGATAACTCCAACTTTCCCTCCCTTTTTGCGCGAGACGTTAATTCCTCCTGGAATTCGATAATATTTGAGCTGGTATAAACTCCTATACCTTGTCGAAGTAGCCATTCTTCCTGTGAGAGCATGGGAGGTGCAGAGGTTGGCAGTCTATTCAATATGTACACATGCAAACTTTCAGTAGAACAGTGTGATGATACAATCTCATATATATATATCACTTATGACTGATCTGGCCAGTTCCTTCTAGTTCTGGATCTTTTGAGATTCATCATTAACTGGATAGGAAATCAAACATTTTGACATATGCAGGATGAGTCACTCATGCAACAACTTTACATTTTATAGACTATGGAAACAATTTTGAAGTTACTTAAATAGATATTTCTTTAAATGTTAATTCCAATCCATTTTTCTTGTGCAAAGGTAGCGAGACTAAATCCATTAGTACAGCTGTTATCAGGCTATGTTGCTAATGTGAGCAGACTGTCAAGCAGAAGTAGTCACTGTTTCTAAGACATCATTAAAAAGTAAAAATAAGTCCCTTGGTTTTTAGAGTGTGAAACATGTGCCTAATCACTCTGAGCTTGCATGCATTTCTTGCTGTGCATTGGCTGAACTTGAAGACTTTTAATCAAAAGAAGATGGACTAAACCTGTAGTGGTAACCAGATTTATCACCCCTTAATCCCCACTGAAGTGTCTTCAGAATTAATCAAGAAACATGGGGATCTCTTTTTGAAATGTAATTCAAATTTAATTTTAAAATATTAAAAATTTAAAGCCACGTCAAATAATTCAAGTTCCCTTTATGTTCAGTGACCTCCAAGAATAAAGAGAGTGCAAAGTTCCATTATTTGCATTCTGTGTAAATTTAATATATAATTGCACTCATGACTCCGTACAAAATTTTCCCTTGCAAGTGAACTGAATTCTTTTTCTTCCAATTTTTTGCTTCAACTATTTTTCTTTTACTAATGATACACAGTGGGGGGCCCAAGTGACACAAGTGAGTGAGGTCCTGCCTCCCAGCCAGAAATGGGTGAACCCCTCACTCAAATTCGCTTACCTCAGTAGACTGAGCTTTGATAGTTGTTCGCCAGGCTGCAGGGCTCCAGAAAAATAGAAAAAAGGAGGATAAGAAAAATCATGTAATCCTGAAAAAGAAACATCCAGCAAATATCAAGCAAGTCATTATAATCCTGAATATATAATAAGTCTGACAGGATATTGCATACGTAACACACACAAGTCTTCTAGCATTTTTGGTCTGAGTACCTTTGTCCACCAATAGATTCATAAAAATAACACCAAAGAATTATACCAATTTTCACTAACTTAAATGAAACTACCAGGTTTATTCATAATCACTGTCAGAAATATATGGCTGTCTGAATGAATTTTATCTCCCTCTTGTTTTTCCCTGGGTGGGAGTTCAGGATCATCGAAAATTAGTGGACTTTCGGCTGGGCTGTCGAATCTCCTGCCACAGGTCCTGCCACAATGGAACCGGAAAATCCGGGGCCCTATTTTTGCTTCACTAGATTAGATGAGCAAACCAACGAAGCACATGTAACTTATCCTTCTACCATCCCCCATTTCAACATCGAACTGTCTGTTGAACTATTCCAGAATTTTTGTTTTTATAAGGTCCTTACCACTTAGCCACTTAATTTCTTTACCACTTTAGGTCCTAATTGGCCCACGAGTGGGCAAGCCGTCTGTGCCTCCCCTTCCGCACAGTAAGCTGCAATGGGGAGATGCAGGTAGTAACACAAAATAGTTTTGTGTTACTAATAATATGAAAGATCACATATTATATACAAGTGAGGAGCCAGACATGACCTAGACAGAGTTTACAGTCAACTCTCACTTCACCCGGCCCCTCACTCTACCATGCACAGGCAGTTTGGTGCGAACAACCTGGTGTCATTGGGGACGGGGGGGGGTGGGCCTCTGTAGGGTGATCTTTCAGAGCCGGTGCAGACTCGATGGGCCGAATGACCTTCTTCTGCACTGTAGGGATTCTATGATTTGAAAATGTTTGTAAAAGCGTGAGATTTTTCCAGGATTTTCTGATAGGCTCTTGTGTAGGCTTGCTCCATAACCGGGTTTGGAGGTAACTTTGCTGGAGGTAAATGCTGCTGTAAAGGAAAATTCTGAATCTGTTCTAGAGTTCGAATTTATGGATTTGTAAAATTTGCTTTTTTATATTCTAATAACTGCAAAATCTTTGTTCTAAATCTGAGATGGTGCTGTGGTGCTGATCTGTTTATTTTACTTGGCCACTTTTAACATTGAAAATGTGTACCACCTGGTAATTTAGGATAAACATGAATCCAATTTAAACCAATTCTTTGATGCTTTTAATATATTTTTTTTGGGGGGGGGGTATTTGGATGCTGGGCAGCACGGTAGCACAAGTGATTAGCACTGTGGCTTCACAGCGCCAGGGTCCCAGGTTCGATTCCCCGCTGGGTCACTGTCTGTGCGGAGTTTGCACGTTCTCCCCGTGTCCGCGTGGGTTTCCTCCGGGTGCTCCGGTTTCCTCCCACAGCCCAAAGACGTGCAGGTTAGGTGGATTGGCCATGCTAAATTACCCGTAGTGTCCATAAGGGTTGGGAGGGGTTATTGGGTTGCGGGGATAAGGTGGAAGTGAGGGATTAATGTGGGTCGGTGCAGACTCGATGGGCCGAATGGCCTCCTTCTGCACTGTATGTTCTATGTAAAATAATAACGTTTATTTACTATAACAATGTTACACTGAGGTTGTTGCAGACATTAATATACAATGTCAATTTGTGAATATAGTATACACTGTTAATCCTGATATAATGTCAATCTGTTCAGATGTATTATATAAATGTTAGTCTCTACAGATAATATACAATGTCAATCTGTGCAGATAATATATAATGCCACATTGTGCAGATACTATTATATAATGTCTATGTGCAGATTGTAATATACAGTGACAACTTGGACACCAAATAACGGAATAAAAACACATTCATTGAGTGAGAAGGCCACAAAAGGTCATGGACTGGATTCTCCGTTTCAGTGGCTAAGTGCCGGAGCCGGCGGAACATGTATGGTCTTTTACGACCAAAAAATCTACATGAAACCCTCACCAATTCTGGGACCAGTGATGGGCTAGCACCGGAGCCGGTTAAAACTCCAGCCTCCCGCGCGAAAACGCCGGAGAATTGCTCTGTCCTGCGCCGCGCATGCACATGGCTGACGACCTGAAGCGGTCGTGCCGTACAACATGCGCGGACCAGACCCGCCATCTGCGACCACACAGCCCACCCCCTGGCCACCCCCCACCATTCCCTCCAGCCCTCACAGAAGCCCCCCGGCCAGCGGCATGGATCCCAGCCGAGTGTGGCGGCACTGGACACAGTCTGCAGCCGCCATGCTGGGTTCCCGCATGGCTGAGACAACATGTGTTACGTGCCATCAGGAACTCGGCCCATCGGGGATGGAGCACGGGAGGGCTGGTCGATGACACACCAACTCCGTTGCAACGGCGTGCGACGTGATGACACCAGTTTGAAGGGGGCGGAGCATGGCTGACCGGCGTCAAAGCCGTGACGGCCCTGATTACTGTGTGAGCCCATTCTCCGCCCGATCGCCGAACATGATTTCAGCGTCATGCAACGGAGAATCTTGCCCCATATTTTTTATTTTTCATTAACCACCAATATATTTTGCTTATACCATAAATTTTCAATGCAATGTTAGAAATTTAGACTCATTTTTGCTTTCAGTAGTACATCGTGTGAAGTGCTTAGAAATACTTCCATGATACAAGGCGCTATATAAATACATTCTTTCATCATTCTACCAATTTCCAAAGAAGCAGAATGGTACACTGATGCAAGTTCAATCTGTTTGTGACTGCCCATCAAATTTAGTTGTTCAAATTAGAACATTAATTCTGTAAAAATTAGTATTCTTCAAGTATACTTTAGCACCAGGATTAGGATTTTTTTAAATCCATCCCCAGATCCTCAAAAGTCTATCTCTCTCCAGCAAACTAAGGCTGTTAAGATGCAAGTTCCACACCTTTTAATCATTACTGCACTTAATCTCCCCCCTCCTTATTTGACATTTGTTACAACCTTGGTGCTGCCCTGCACTATTGGCTTGGCCATTCACCAGACCTCCCAATATAACAATTGGAAGTCAGCCAGAAAGGAAATTGCACATGTTGAGAATACCACCTATAATAGAGATATGTTAAAGTCAAAGTTTAATTTAGTTCAGCATTGTCTAACTGTTTAGATATTTTGAATGTTTAATGGATTTATGCAATTCCATTGCAGGCCCCGACATCATTTGTAATTAGTATTTTTGGTTCCCAATAAACTGCAACTGTGGACAAAAATATGCTTTGATTCACAGCCAACACCCATTGGCATTGATAGCATACTGTAACTAATAACATTCTTCAGGTTAGGTAGGATCTAATATAATGTTTCAGGGAAGGCACTTTGTAGATGCATTTGGATTCAATTATAGGGGCTGAAAGGTTTGGCTGACACTGAAAAAATCAGTGGCCTTGATATTAAAGCTCCATGATGGGTGATGGAAGATTGGCGGGGATGGTTAAATCATGTGGTATGCGTTCCTAACCTGCCACAAATGCTTCCGTTGCCATATTTACAGTCGTAGGTTCTAAGGTGTTCGAGTACCCCTTGCCGAAAGTCAGGACACAACGTTAACATATTTAAATCAGGATCCCATAGTGCAATTGAAAGATTAATTTAAAATGCATTGGTGTAGGAGCGTCCTGGGGCAAGGATGCCAGGCAGTGAAAGGGAGGCAGGAGCTGCCAGCAACACAAGCAAAGTGCCTTTTCCGGGACTCCTTGTGGGCCATCAGGTGCAGGAGTATTCCCTCAGCCACTCAAGGAAGCTCATAAGAACGAAGAAGCAAGACTATGCCATTTAGCCCATTGACCCTGGTCCACCATTCATGGCTGATCTGATTGTGGCCTTAATTCCACTTCCCTGCTTGTTATGGTGGCCACGACGGACACAGGGGATCAGCAATGAATCACCCTTTGAGCTTCATGGAATATGAATTTCCCCATTAAACTAGCAGTAGCTAGCCCAATAGGAAATGTATGGTGGGAGCTTAAAGCCCGCTTTTCCGACCCAGAATAGCATCATTCGTAGATCTCTGGGCTTGGACGCATGTGTTGTAAGCCACAGCTGTGGCCTTTTTTGTTAGTGTAATAAAGGGGTTCATTATTGGAACACTGTCCTTGGCAAAGTTATTACACTGCCTGTCCCCTTGACTCCCTTGTAAGCCTAACTCAGCCTTGAATATATTTAATGGTCTGTTCTCCACTGCTGTCCGTGGAAGAGAATTCCATAGACTAATAACCCTCCGACAGAGAAATTCCTCCTTGGCTCAGCCTAAAATGGAAGACTCTTTATTTTAAAACCGTGTCCCCTACTCCTAGATTCTGCCATGAGGGGAAACATCCTCTGAGAACCTACTCTGTTTAACTCCCCCATCATCAATATTTCAATAAGATCATCTCTTATTCTTCTAGACCTCAATGTGTATCAGCCCAACCTGCTCAAGCTATACTCATACAGCAACCTTTGCAACCCAGAAATCAGCCTAGTGAACCCTCTCTGAACTGCTTCAAAAGGCATTTGATACAATGCCGAACTACAGACATGTGAGCAAAGTTATAGCTCATGGAAGAAAAAGGAAAGTAGCTACATGGATAAGAAATTGAGTGACAGGAAACAGGAGAGTGGTGGTTAATGGATGTTTTTCAGACTGGAGAAGTGTTTGTGATGGAATTCCCCAGCAGACAGTGTTGTGACCTCTGCTTTTCCTAATAACCTAGACTTTAGTGTACAAGAGCACAGTTAGCAGATGATACTGAACCTAGAAGCATTGAGAACTTTAACGAAGATAGTGTAGAACTTCAAGAGGACATAGGCAAGTTGATGGAATGCCAGACAGGTGGCAGGTGAAGTTCAACGCAGAGAAATATGAATTGATTCATTTTGGTGAGAAGACCATGGAGAGATATTATAAAATAAAGGATACATCTCTAAAGAGGGTGCAGGAGGAGATGGCCCTGGGTGTATATGTGCATAAGTCATTGAAGATGGCAGGACAGGTTGAGAGCACAGCCAAAGTATACAATATCCTAGACTTTATTAATAGGGCATAGAGTACAAGGGCAAAGAGGTTATTCTTGAACGTGTATAAGTCACTAGTTTGAGTTCAGCTGGTGTATTGAGTCCAGTTCTGGACAGTGCACTCTAGAGAAGATGTGACGGCTTTGGAGAGGATGCAGAAAAGGTTAACGAGAATGGTTCCATGGATGAGGAACTTCAGTTATGAAGTTAGAGTGGAGAATTTAGGACTGTTTTCCAGGGAAAAGAAGGCTGAGAGGTGATATTCAAAATTATGAGAGGTCTGGACAGGGGAGATAGGTGAAGCCATTCCCACTTATGAAAGAGTCAAGAACAAGAGGGCACATATTTACCGAAAATTGCAAAAGAAGCACAAGCAATACGAGGAATATCTTTTTCATACAGCAAGTGGTTAGGGCCTGGAATGCACTGCCTAAGAGTGTAGTGGAAGCAGGTTCAGTCATGCCATTCAAAAGGGAATTAGGCTCTTCTTTGAAAAGGAAGATTGTGCAGGGTTACTGGGAGATGGTGGGGAATGGCACTAGGTGAATTGCGGCGAGAGTTGGCAGACATGATCGGCCAAATGGTCTCCTTCTGCACTGTAACAATTCTGTGATTCTGTGTTTCCAATGCAAGTACATTCCTCCTTCAGTAAGGACCACAGTTCTATACTGAACCTGAGGTGTAATCTCATCAATGCCATGCCATACTCCATTCCTCTTGTACTGAAGGCCAACCTTCCATTGACCGTCCTAATTACTTGCTAAAGCTGCATGCTAACCATTTTGTGAATCATGTACAAGGATATCCAGATCCCTCTGTACCACAGCATTCTGATCTTTCTCCAATTGAATAACATTCTGTTTTTCTATTCTCCCTACTGGACAACCTCACATTTCTCCCCATTATACAGTGTTTGCCAAATTACTTTATTGCCCAATCACTTAACCTGTGTGTCCAACAGGTCAATGTGATGTGTCTAATGTGACGCTGAAGAGAGTTGGTATGCTTTCTGCATTTTATGCTAGTTTGTTTCTCATTTTCAGCCTGCACCACTTTCTAGCAGCGGTGTGAAAAATAACTCGAGTCAAATGTTTCAGTCTCTCGCCCTCAGTACATGGCCTCTCCAATATCAATGCATCAGTTGTGCCTCCTCATGGTGAATTGCAGAAACTGGGTCCCTGGCAGGCCCAGGCTAAAGCTTCAGAGGAACCAGGAGGAGATTTGGTCCCCAGACATGCAGTGTCCAGGCCCACTGGCACGTGGACACACCCTGACACTCATGAACTGAACTCCCAGCTATAGGTAAATATCTCCACTGCCTTGTGGATACCTCGGGAGAGTTGAAGGCTCAGGAATAAATCCTGACAAAACACTGGATTACAACCCATAATTGGACTGATGTCCAAATATGCCACCTGCCCATTGACTTCTGTAACCAAGCCAGTGCCAAACATAGTGCTCTGCACTCCTTTGGGCTTAATCAAGAGATTGAGGGGACCCAGAGGTCGCCATACATTTGACGCAGCCTTGCACCCTGGAGAGGACACTTCAGTTTTGCTGCACAGCATTAACACAACATGGGGTCAGCAGTTACCAGTGATAAGTCCAACTTGATTGATAATGAGAATGGGTGTTATGGGCTGTTTCCAACAGCGAAAAAACCCATCATCTCAACCACTGTTCACCTCCAGTCAAGCAGTCCCCGACTAGTAAGGTACTGACTGATCACGGTCCATCTACTTCAATAAATGCTTGGAGCTCAGAGTCTCTGCTCAACAAATGGATGGAATCCATTGCATCAGCCAAAAAAACAAAACAAGCAAAAAGAAAGAAGATGCTGATTCTTTGACAAACTAGAAAATCAGGACTATTTTCATGAAATGAATAGATAACTTGCAATTGGTCAATAACGTGCACATGACAGCCGTGCTCAGTATGGAACTTCGTGGGCTGAACATCCAGGAAAGAGCAGTTCACTAAAAGAAAAAACATTAAATGTTCATTTGAGAGAAGAAGAGTCAAGTTTTAGGCTTTGCTGTAAATGAACTCACTATTCTTGATGATAGACTCCCATCAGAGGTAGTCACAGAGTGCAGAAGTGAAAGGGAACACACTTCGAGACACCATCTACAACATCACAAGCTCAATGTATGGGCAGCAAGAACAGAAAAATTACTGACTGGTTCAAGGCTAATATCACTTTGGTGGAACCTGTCGTTAATGAGAGCGACCGCTTGGCTCCAAATACAAGAGGGATCTGGGTGAGGTGATTCTGAATGCAACAAAAGCCAGTTAATGATAAGTCCAACAAACTGTTAGGTAGTGTGTCAGTGACTACTGCTTACAACTTTGCCAGAATATCCAAATGTCCTTCGATACAGGGAATGCTAGGGACATGTGTGAAGGCTCAAAACGCCAACAGGTCAATCAGCAAAGAACATGGCTCAAATGGAAACAAAGGCAGTGGAGCTCATCACTGACTGCAGTAACATTTGGAGACATGGGTGGAACACTACCTTGACTTGTACTCTAAGGAGAACACAGTCAGCAAGGGTAATAATAATAATAATCTTTATTATTGTCACAAGTAGGTTTACATTGACACTGTGATGAGGTTACTGTTAAAATCACCTCGTCGCCACACTCCGGCGTCTGTTCGGGTACACTGAGGGAGAATTCAGAATGTCCAATTCACCTAACAGCACGTCCTTCGGGACTTGAGGGAGAAAATCAGAGCACCCGGAGGAAATCCACACAGACACAGAGCAGACTCCGCACAGACAGTGACCCAAGCCGGAATCGAACCTGGGAAGCTCTAGACACCATAGAAAGCCTCCCTGTCACAGAACAGCTGGCTATTGAGCCCACAGTGGTTTGATTCAAAGTAATTGGCCCTAAGACCTAGCTTCAGCTCACATGTCAAAGCAGTTGTCGTATGTTCCATCAAGGTTCAGGAGTAATGCAGACGAGAGATTTATATAGTGGACTGGAGTGAACTAGAACAGGGTTTAATTGTCATAAAAGAGATTCTGGTGGTGGCTATGGAGGAGTAAGTCGCACATTTGGTGGCTCCCACTCTGGTTAGACTTTTGGATCTTTCCCCCGGACTTTTCTTCGGTTTTAATCGGAAGATTTATAGGCTGAGGCAGCTGGGGACTGTTTCCTCACATTGGTTTATGGAAAAAAGGATCAGAAGTGTGTGAAAGTGCAGAAACAAGAAGCCAGTAGCGAGCGCTGTTGAAGCTGTAACGGGAGACAGTATGGCCGCGGGACGGACCCTTGGGGTGGCAGCGTAGCGATCAACAGACCCAGTGATGCAGGCCATTCAGGATGGCCTTGCCAGACAGAAGCGGGAATGCCTGGACCTGATCAAGGAGTCAATTGACCGCCTGGAATGGAGACTGGACGCCCAGGATCGGGCGATTCAGAAGGTGGAGAAGGCGCTGCTGGAACAAGAGGAGCACCAAACAGCTGTGGAGCTGGCGGTGGGGATGCTTCGAGAACAGCAGAAAAGGCTCTTTGAGAAGGTGGAAGACCTTGAGAACCGGTCCTGCCGACAGAACCTAAGAATTGCCGGGCTTCCGGAGGGAGCTGAGAGAGTAGATGCGGGAGCATACGTGGCGGGTATGTTCGAAAAGTTGCTGGGGGAGGGGGCATTCCTCCGACCGCTGGAGGTGGACAGGACATACCGAGCGCTTGCCAGGAAGCCGCGGGCGGGGGATCCTCCGAGGGCGATGGTGGTGAGACTCCACAGGTTACTGGACAAGGAATGTATTCTTCAGTGGGCCAAGCGCACGTGGAGTTGCAAGTTGGAGAATAGCATCCTGCAGGTGTACCAGGACCTGAGCGTGGAGGTGGCGAGGAAGAGGGCAGGCTTCAATCAAGGCAAGGCGATTTTCTTTAAGAAGCAGGTGAAGTTTGGTCTACTGTACCCGGTGCCCCTGTGGGTTACACACGAAGCCCAACATCATTATTTTGAGTCGCCCGATGAGGCTTGGACTATGTAAAAAGAAAAGGACTGGTGGGAGCTTGAGAACCTTTGCACTCAGTGACAATATGTTGGCCTATATTGGGCCCTTTTTCTCTTTCTGTTTTTCTCGGGGGGGGTTTTTTTGTTTATTTGTTTTTCTTCTCTCCCCCGTGGAAGGTTGGTGGGGTTTCGGTTGGATTTTTTTTTTCTCTTTCTGTTGTGAAAATTGACTCTTTTCTCGCATTGCTTGGTATCAGTCTTCTTTTTTGGAGCTCTGTTCAAGAGCGAGGTCAGGAGAGGCGACTAGGGGAACTGTCATTTAGAGTGGTAGGGGACAGTTTTAGATACTTGGGTATTCAGGTGGCGAGGGATTGGGACAGGCTACACAAATTGAACCTGGCCCGGTTGGTGGACCAGATGAAGGAGGCGCTCCCGTTGTCTCTGGCGGGTAGGGTGCAGTCGGTAAAAATGACGGTCCTACCGAGGTTCCTATTCATTTTCCAGTGCCTCCCCATCTTCAGCTCGCGGTCCTTTTTTAAGTGGATTAATAAGATTATTGTGGGCTTTGTGTAGGGGGATAAGCCCCCGTGGGTGAAGAGGGCAATGATCGAGCGAAATCAGGGAGATGGTGGACTGGCATTGCCGAATTTCAGTAATTACTACTGGGCGGCTAACATAGCCATGGTGAGGAGGTGGCTGGTGGAGGGGGGGAGCTGGCGTGGGTACGCATGGAGGCGGCTTTGTGTAAGGGCACAAGTTTAGGGGCACTGGTGACGGCGCCCCTGCTGTTCCCGCTGGCGCGGTACTCCACCAGTCCGGTGGTGGTGGCGGCCCTGAGAGTCTGGGGGCAGTGGAGGAGGCATGTGGGAGCAGAGGGGGCATCGGTGTGGTCCCCAATCTGTGACAATTATAGGTTAACCCTGGGGAGGATGGACGGGGGGTTCTGAATTTGGCGGAGAGCGGGGATTGAGAGGATGGGGGACTTGTTCTTGGAAGGTAGCTTCCCGAGTATGAGGGCGCTGGAGGAAAGGTTTGCACTCGCTGGAGGAATGAACTCTGATATTTACAGGTACGGAACTTTCTGCGGAGGCAGGTACCAATCTTCCCACTCCTGCTGTTAAGGGGGATTCAGGATAGGGTGGTTTCTAGAGGATGGATAGGGGAGGGGAGCATCTCAGAAATCTATAGAGAGCTTATGGGTTCGGAGGAGATGCAGACCGAGGAGCTGAAGCGAAAGTGAGAGGAGGAGCTGGGGGGAGAGCTAGAGGCGGGCCTTGGGCGGATGCACTAGGAAGGGTCAATGATACCGCAACATGTGCCAGGCTCAGCCTGATCCAATTTACGGTTGTTCACCGGGCTCACATGACAGTGGCCCGGATGAGTAGATTCTTTGGGGTGGAGGACAGATGTGCGAAGTGTGCAGGGGGGCCAGCGAACCATGTCCACATATTCTGGACATGTCCAAAATTGAGGGGATTTTGGCAGGGGTTTGCTGACACCATGTTCACGGTATTAAGTACGAGGGTGGCAATGAGTCCGGAGGTGGCAATTTGTGAGGTATCGCAGGACCCGGGAATCCAGGAGGAGAAAGAGGCCTTTGTTTCCCTGGTAGCCCGGAGGCATATATTGCTGGCGCGGAGGGACTCGAAGCCCCCAAAATCGGAGACCTGGCTTTCAGACATGGCAGGCTTCCTCTGCCTGGAGAAAATTAAGTTCGCTTGAGAGGGTCTCACCTGGGGTTCGCCCGGAGGTGGCAATCATTTGTCGACTTCCGCGAGAGAACTAATCGTCAGCAGAAGGGGGGGGGGGCTAGGCTAGGTTAGGGGGATAAGTAATGGCAAGACCTGCGGGAGAGGGTTGTGGAATTTGCACTTTGTATATATTTCTCTTGTTATTTATATTGTTGATTCTGTTGCTGTTAAAATGCCAAAGAAAATACCTCAATAAAACATTTATTTTTTTAAAAAATTGTCACAAAAGAAATTAAAAATACACAACAAAACAAAATAACCTTTTGAATATAAAAAAACATTAATTTATGTAGTACTTGAATTGAAACCTCTCAGTGCTTCACACATTGAATTATTTTGAAATGCAATGGTTGCTAGAGACAAAACACACCAACCATTTGAAACTCACAAGCCATAATGGGATGAATGATTGTTTAATTCATTTTTCTTGTTTCATGTAGAATATTGGCTGCCATATCGGGTGAATCCCTGAATTTTCTTTTGACTAGTGCAACGTGAGATTCACACATTCATCTGAACAGGCATCACTCTCTTTAATAATTTTAATAACATGAAAACATTCAGAGCAAAGCTAAAATTCATACAAGTTCAATTGAAAAAAAAAGTTTAATAATTCCAATATTTTTCAAACACGTTTTGATAAAAATAATTTAAAACTTTGGCTAAAAATAACCAGAATCTGTTTAATACTTCTGCTTCTGCCCCATATCTCTGCCATCCAGTCCTACAACCTCAAATTCCATTCTTACAGAGAGTGTAGTAGATTGAGCAAATATTAAAACGGTATTTGTGAATTTGCACGAGATATTGAAACACAAAGTAGAGAATGCATTGGAGATATATATACCATTTTATGTGAACAAGGACTTAAATTCACCGGTACATCTGTACAAGAACATGCAGACAGCAGCTCCCTCACACAGATGAAATTCCATACGTGACAGACAACAACAAATAAATGTACAACTTGAATGTAAGTGAACTTGGACTTTGGGAACAGTCCAAGTCAAATGCTCTTGTTTTTCAAATACTGTCATTTGGGCACATATACACACTAGTTCTTTGACATGTCTGAAGCCATTACAAATACATTTATAAGGAGCTCTTCTAACACTAGCTGTGTGACAGGTAATTGCCTATTATTAGATCAACAGTTTACTTGCGGGCCTAACTGCAGTCTGGCCTTTATCCAGCTTGGTTAGCTGCTGTGAAGGACTATTCCCCACTAATCCACCACAGGCCAAAGTTTGATTTTGTATTATGTGTGTCCATAAAAAAATGAAGAAAATTAAACTAAACTGACTTTGCACTTATCTGCCAGGGCTGTGTACATCTTCAGGGGATAACGTGCATCAAACACAAATCAAAATGACATACATTCCACTTTATGGAAAATAAATGTTTCCAGATCTATGGCTAGCAGGGATATGTTTCAAACAACACGTCTACAATACTGGCAACTTGTTAACAGAATGATTCACAAGCAGCTGCGCTGTCCATCATTCTCTCTTTTCTATAAGGGCTTTCTGAAAAGCCCAGCATGTCCTGTATAACAGAACTCTGTGAAAGCAAAAATATTAAGCATTTTAACCTTGTGTTATTCTTGGACACACAGACATACAAATCTGTTGGAGTCCCAAAGGATTCAAATCATTAATATGGCTTTATAGGATGAACCTTGTATATTCATAACATCCCATTTTAGTTCATTCTTTAGTCTGTCCTGACAGTCTATCCCAGTGAATGTTTCATACTGCTGATATTTAGCCAGTCCCAGCTGAGGCAACAAATGGGTCACTACAATTAGCTTCAGCACCTCTAGGCTATGGAAAGGGAAAGAAAATAGTCAAATGTTCTCATTTCTAATTATTATGCAGGGTCTTCGGCTGGAAAGAGAACTGAGTTGGGCTTGACTCCAGATCAAACCATTTGTCAAAATAGCAGGTGACAACCATTATCTGTAAATAATGGGTACTTCACTAAGGAATAGTGGTCTACCAGCATCTCTGGAGCTATTTCCTACTGAGAGCCAGAGTTTTCAGGAAAGAAGGGAGAACATTAAGAAAGGTTACAAAGCAATATTTGTCAGGGAAAATATGCCCCAAATGTAACACAAGTCTCAGAAAACCAAATGGAGGAAACCCCAAGAATTCTACTGAAGAAAACAATTTCCTGTTTTCTGGTGGAAACTTTAACATCCCTTAATCTTCCTGAATGTTTAGTACTTCCTTTTACCATCAATATTATGATATTTAATATATGTTGATACTTTCATTTATGATCTATTCCATTAATCTGAAATCCATATGTGGCATCTGTGCTTTTATGTTCAATCACTAACGAGTATTGTCAATCACCATTAGGCCAACTATATGGCAGTTTGTGACTGAGAATCTAGTGATCTAGCCTTGCCTAATTAACAGTGGGCTGTTGTTTATAGACAAGCACTTGCAGGGGAATATCAAACCTCCATTCACAAAAATTCCAAATTTTAAAATAGCAAAGTTATTTATCGAACATTTACATTTTATGGTGGCACTGAAACATGATCATTATCATAATTTCGAAACACCAGAGCATTTCCTATTAATTCCTTTGAAATGTACGCATTACTCTAATAGCATCAGTTTAATGTCATAAATAGATCCCAACACGCTGCTTCTAACCTGCAAACAAACACCCCAAACCTTTCATCACTTAATCTAGTGGTGAGTAGCTTCATCACTTGCATTGAAAATGTGTTAACATGTGTATCAGACATTTTTTATTCAAGCATCATCCTTAAACCCTTTTTTTTTTCTTTACATAGTGTTGGTCCTCACTTTTTCAATTATTATATTTTAAATTAAATTTTGGTTTTCTTCCTTAGTTAGTAGGTCAGGTACATCCCATTAATATTGGCCCTGCTTCTCTCTTCATGCTTCTTTATTATACCTGGAGTCTATTTGATTAGCAGACAGAAGTGTGGACTTAATTGCTTACTGTGGTTTAATAGCTCGAACTGTTTCTAGCACTGCTGGTTTCACTCTCAAGCACAAGTAATATCTTCCCACATTTCTTGGAAAGTGACCAAACTACGGGTAACAATGCCAACTATCACAACATGTCTAGGACTAAACAAACTGGCCTAATCAAAGCGTAACAGCTGCCAGCTGCTAATTTGGCACTCACACCAAAAGGGCTGGCCCATAAAAAATTTAAATCTCACCATATTCCTTAGATACTTTTAACTGTTTTGAACAGTTTGAAAAATAGCAATTCAAGTACTTGCGTCAAGCCAATAAATGTTAGATTGGATGGCCCAGTGTGATTAATGCTGAATGTTTAGCTCTGAAAATTGGTACCTGTCCAAACTATAAAATGGGGATCTAGAAAACCAGAGGCAAACTGCAATAGAAACAGTTTTTTCATCTGGAAAGCATGGGTTCAAATTCAACTCAAACAGAAACGATGAAATTATTTTCTCTGTTGAAAGAACAATCAATTTTTGCTCTGAGTTAGATCATTGTTCTATCATCTCATAAATCCAATCCAGGAGGAGCAGATAATAAGATTTTCTTCATGGATTATGGTGGAGCATTGTATTGTGGGACAATAGACTGCAATGGCAAAGCCTTCTTTTACACAGTGACTTACCAATATTTATCACAAGGTGCCCTGGCAAGAACAACCTCTGAAGATATTTGCCAATTATTTAATCGGCAACTTCAAAGCATGAATCAAATTTTATTTCTTACCAGTTAAAAAAATTGTAAAAGAGAGTGAGTAGAATGATTGATTGTATCTGGGTTTATCAATAAATTGGACTGGTAACTTGGTTTTGAAATATTAAAATATATAGTAATCTATGCCTGGCATTCACAGGAGACTACACCATAGTAGACAGTCTTAGACTATTCTAATGACAAGTCAATGCTTCAGACTATTCTAATGACAAGTCAATGCTTCAAGGATTAGTTTGCATTCCTATTTTGTTATCCATTCTGTGATAACCCTCACGAGGACCTCATGTGGTTCGCTGATTGATATTCCTGTGGGCTTCATAGAATATGAGTTCCCATGGTGAGCGGGCGGTGACCCATCCAGTTGGGGCTCATTAGCGGGACCTTTAAACGTAGGTCTGAGACCCGGACCGGCAGTTCCTGATAGTCCTGGGCCGGGACCTTTGTCTTGTGTGCCGTGGTAGCGGCTTTATTTTCAGTTTAAAATAAACCAGTTTGGCCATTTACTCCGCGCCTCCAGGAATTATTGCACTACAGTAAGGCCAAATATCATTCCTTTTCTGTTTCTCCTTTGTTCTGTGTTTCCCTCCATTTTTCACTTGGCTGGTTCCTTACTGTCAGCTGGGAGAATAACATGGTTCCCATGACCAAACTAAATGCTGTTCTTTGATTAGTAGGCAGGAAACCTGACACCAGCAGTGTGTCCAGGCAATTTTGATTCCCTCTAATTTTCACCCAATGTTTGAGCATCTTGCTAACCTGGAAGTGCTTTACCTCGCAGGCAGGTTGGGAAATGGTGCAACTTACCTGGTTGAAGCAGTCAGGATTAACACAAGCAGCCCTAAGTCTTCAAATCAGGACCATTTGGATTAGAGTCAAGCATGTGACTGCCTGGACTGCCAGAGCAAAAATTGATTTTAGTTTGCGGAGGAGCTGGTGACATACTTTATGAGTCAGTCCTGTGCTGTTTGCTGCTCTGTTCCTTTCATGTTAACCCTTTGGTTTCAGAAAATGCTCTACAGCTTTCAAAGTATCTGAACCGTCAGTATAATGGGGTTTTTGGAGAGGCAATAGTGAGGTATCTATTACATACATGTAGGTCAATGTGAGAGACAGTGGGGTGCCTGTCTCTGATTTTAAATCTGACTTTTGAGCCAATGCTGGAAATATCTACAAAATAAATCATGCTACAAAAATCTGCTTCTTTAAAATCGATGTTCATGCCTTTCACTTGCATCTGTGTCTTCTGTGATATTCACTTCATGGTGGATTTTCATCTTCGCTGCTTAGACAATAATCTGGTGGATTCTCTCATCCTACGAAACCCATATATCGAAATGAATGGAACAAAATCAAACGGGTACAATAAAGGGCAAAAGTCAATTGCTCAGCTATTGAAGGTGAAAATCTATCCCTCTTGTTATAAGGATTTCAATATTTTGTTTCAATATTTTGTTATCTAAAGAACAAATATCACAACTTGATACCTCCTGTCTTGACCTTGTTTTAGTTTGGATCTTTTAAAAATATCAACCCCATATAAATGGGAGATGTGGGGCAATAAACTTATTTAGGAAAGAGACAATGCGACATTGAAAAGCGTGGTATTATTATTTCCGAGAGGCAGATCAATGGCTCCATCATTGGTGTTTGAATGGACAGTGCTACACAGCAGATGGTTTCAGGCTACATGCCATACTTCGGTAGCCAATCCATTCTCTATCTCAGCAAAGTTGAGATGCTTGGAGGAAGACAGGATAACTAGTCAAAATAAGAGAGTGGCAGATTTCAAAGACAGGTGGATGTGGGAGGGGAGGAACAGCTTGGATGCTTGACACTGCCATGTTTGCAGCATGCTGTGTGAGAGCTCATGTTCCCTATCTTCATTAAGTTATAATGGAGAAATTTATGTGCCCAGAGAATAGTTAGAATGTGGAAGTTCTGATCAGATGGAATAGTTGAGGTGAATCACATAGATATATTTAAAGGAAAGCTGGGGGAAAGGAATAGAAGATGTTAATAAGGTTAGATGAAGAAGGGTGGGAGGAGGCTCTTCTAGAGTATAAACACTGGCATTGACATGCGAGTCGAATGGCCTGCTTCTGTGCTGTAAAATTCTATGCAATTCTATGTACAATTTGGGGAATTGAAGGGCAAAGCAAGACTATTCTGGTACAGAGGAACATTGCCAGATGCATGGGAACAGCTGACTTTACTTTTATTCATTCGCTGCAAAGGCCAACATTTATTGCCCAGCCCTAACTGTCCTTGACCTGGTAGTAGTGACCCACCTTCTTGAACCACCGCAGTCCATGTGGAGTAGGTACACCTACAATGTTGTTAGAAAGAACGTTCCAGGATATTGAGTCAGCGATAGTGAAGGAGCAGTGATATAATTTTAAGTCAGGATGTTGCGTGACTTGGATAGAAACTTACAGGTGGCGGTGTTCCCGTGCGCCCTTGTCCTCTATAATAGTGACCGCGGGTGTGGAAGGTCCTGTCAAAGGAAGTTCTGGCCATCCTGCCAGGCTGGAATGCAACGAGGCACAGGGAAATCAGATATAAAGAAAGACATTTAAAATAAACCATCTGATACGGCATCCGACTATTTATTAACACAATTTTTTTGTCTTGTGATTCATGTTTCTCCAGGAAACCGTGAAATTCTCCTTCCTTTCAAGCTCATCTGTACCTTTGAAACCTCAAGGTCACCCAGTCTGCCCCCAGAAACTGAGCACCCAAGCCTCACTATAGCAACATCATCTCCATTTACAAGCATCTCAGTGTCTACAATGAAGACAAATGTCTCCCAGAAGTGAAAAGGAACAGGACCTTGTTTGCTTAGCTGACCTGCAACCTTGTCAGACACTCCCTGCACTGTGCACCATGTGATTCAAGGGCCTGTCCGCATTGATTTTATCTTAACACAACACAGTTGTCTCCTTTGGGAGAGCACGTCTATCTCAGGGTGTTTAACTAAACAACATGCAAAAAAGTTGTGCTGATACCTATGTATTAAATTTGGAAAACAAGTAGGGCCAAGGAAGATTTTAATTCTTCAGAAGATATTCTGTAAATACTTTAATTTTTGTTACTAAATTATAAATTTATGCTTAGCTCTTTGGAGCATTACATTACTTCTGTAGCTTGTGGCATAAGCTGTTTTGTCTATTCTTATAAAGATTGTGTTGTGCTAATTAATCCTAATTATTGTAAAAAAAAGCTTAGAAATAATTATTAAAATAAAATGCTTCACTTTATTATATTATGGAGTTTTGCTGCTAATATATTGTCATTGAAGGGGAGGCTCCCAAGTCCTGTGAAAATAAAATAAGAATATAATTATTTAAGAAAATGAAAGAAAGCCTCGGTGCCTGATTGCATATAAAAGATTTTTGATCGCACACACCTTCTGACTCTTGGGGCTTTTCACTTAGCAGCAGTCTTTTACCATGTTGGACTGAGTATTGGCAACAGTTCAAGGATGTAAGGTGATGAATGTGTGGAGCACTGAATCACATAAACTGCTCGCAGATCAGGTTGCCAATTTCCATTACCTCTGTTAACCTCTGTCAGAGGTCAGAGAGAAAGAGGGACAGCTTCGTCCTCTTCTGTTTGGGCTGCAGCAGATCACAATTCACAGAGGTGAAAAAGAGTGTCTTACGACAAGGATACAACTCAGTCCCCAAAGTGAGTTTGACAGAAAGACAAGAGAACTTCTATTGCTAAGCCAAATTTAATTCTAGATTACAAAAGGCCATATTCAATCAACTGTTCCCTTCTGTACATAATCGAAGCGAGAGAAAGAGAATCTTTCACCTAAGCCTAGATTGGATTTGATCCCAGGTCACAGAATTAAAAGGCAATGTTCTAACACAGTGGCTTGGATTTTCGTCCTCAAGGGGCCTGGGGAAGTCAGGAACATTTTTGGCTCAAGAGAAAAGGCCCAGCAAGGTGGGATCTTCATTGCTGGGGGGGGGGGGGGGGGGGGGGGGAGGAGGGCTGATGTGAGCTGGAGTCTGGCCAGGCGCCCAGGTAATAAGCCTGGAGGAAGTCACATGGGCTACTGGGTGCTGAGAAGGCTGTTTACTATCCTGTTTGGAGCTATGGGACTTTATCTCAGTTAAAGAAAAACACAAATGTCCTCCAGCCCACACCACTCACACTCCCTTCACCCTGAAAACACTCTCCATGCCCCATCCATGCCACCTCATGCTCCCACCTAACTCATCAGGCCCCTCATGCCTCCTCTGCCAGGCACTGCCCTTCAGTCCACCCCCTCAGCTCTCTTATACTCCCATGCCAAGCTCTTCCCATCCACCTACCTCCTCAGGCCCCTCATATCCCCGATATCAGGTTCTGTCTTTTCACCCACTCCCCAGGCCCTTCACGTCCCCATGCAAAGCTCTGCTTTTCCACCCACTCCCTCATTCCTCTTTGCCAGACTCTGGCACGTCCATACCCGTTGATCTTTCTGGAACCAATGAACACCACAGTGTAAAATGTATGTGTAAAAAAAAAAATGCTTTAAAAAAATGTAATCCTTTGATCACTTTCCCTTATACCTGTAAAAAAAGAAGTCTGGACAAATCCTTTGAAGTCTCAAAACCCATAAATCATAAACACTTGAAACCACTTGAGTTATGTAAACAAACATTGTGACATTGACCGCAGAGATCTGAGAGCCTGAGCTGTTGATCAAGCAATGTTTCCCCTAATAGATTTTAGGCTCTTAGCCAAATCTCATTATGTATGCAGAGCAGTTAAAGTGGAGCAGGAGATTTACCCATTATCTCAAACTGCTATAGTGAAATCTCTAAATGCGAAATCTCTCCTGGACTCCTGCAATACCAGCCTGAGAACCTGTGACAACCTTAGCCCTCAATCATACCATTACCAACTTGGAACGGCAAGCGCACCTTGCAAACCTGGCGCACAGATGAAGCACATCAAAGCTATCCTGCAAACAATAGTTATCCTGATTACATAATTTGCTCACTCCATATCACACAAATTTGTAAATAGACCAAAGGCTACTGTGTCAGAACTAAAAAGTTCCCAGTCTACCTAAAATTACCTTGAAAGGCAAATAATTTGAACAACAGATTAAACAAGCTGTCTCATGCTGCTCCTACACAGTGGCTATGCAAGTGGTATTATCCATCAATAGAATGCCTACCGGATAACTGAGCAACATAATACATGAATTTCAGTGCTTGCGTAATGGCAGGTATTTAGGTCGTACATCCCAATAACTGGCTGATTGAATCAAACAGTATGTTCATTCGGTTGTTTGCAGTAGACAGAGAGAGTACAGACAAAACTTAACTTGTCCATGCTTGCAAAACCCAAATCAAAACGTCTGTTAGATGTGATTCTGTGTTTGGGCTGTACTGGTTAAACAATGCTGAGTGCACCAATAGCAACACTAATAACTAATCAAAGATAAACAATTGAGCTTGTAACCTGGCTCATTTGCACTTCTAGAAGGAGCATACATTCATCCATATGGCCATGTCGGCAAACTAAAGGAATATGTTCAAGTATTGCACTTTTTTTGAATTACATAATAGCTTCCGGAGTTTACAGTTCCACGTTACATTCTCCATGGCAACACCTTTGCGAAACAGAGTCAACTTGCCAACCAATCAGTACCCTTTTCTCCTCTATAAATTAAATTTGACATTCTTATATTTGTCCTGATGAGTGAAAAAATAAAAGCTTTGGCAGCATGTCTCTCTTTTCAGTGACATCCAATTTCTGTACTACCAAATAGAAAGAAGTCATTCAAAGTTAATCTGGTGAATAATATCCCTTTCTGTCTCTTGGGTGACTTCTCACTCATACACCGCATCTGCATTATCTGTTTGTCTGCAATCTTCCCCACTTATTGGTCTGTTTTATCTTCCACTTTCTCTCACATAAAGGGACAGGAAATATCAGAAGGGAGCATGCTATGCCAACTGCTCTTTCACCCTTATTGAGATAGAAGAGTTTCACATTGGAGGGCAACTGGCTCAATCCAACTGTTTCAGCATATGTGAAGAGTTAACATTGAAATCATTGTTTTAACCTGAGACCTTCTTGATTTGTGCGTCCGGGTAGTGTATAATGGCCAGAATTTTCAGAATGGCGGGGGCTCAGCAATTAAATTCTGGCCCAGTGACACATTGCACCAGCAGAATAAAGTAAGCTTCTTTGCTAGTTTATTACAAACTTATTTTTTTCTAAAACCATAATGGAATGAAATCTTTGAGTTGATGGAAGCACCAAATAGCAAAGAGAGATCAGGACCATAAAATCCGACTTGCAGCAAAAACAGAGAGCAAGCCAACCAAATGTTCATTTTGCAGCCCATGTCATTCTACAGACTGATGAAAGTATGAAAACAGGCCTGATTTGAATTAAACTGGTTAAATTCCAGGTATTAATTGGAAGATCCTGCTGCAGCTTTCTGGTCAAGACTTGCTGAATTCTGGCCATGTTTAATGCTGAGCCAGATCACCCGCGGGATCCTCTGTTTTGCCGGCAGCGCACCCACGTCTATGCATTTTGCGGCGTCGTGGGGGTGGGAAACACCATTGGCCATCTGCAGGAACGGAGAATCCTGCTGCCGGCGGGGGCACACCGTGCTGGGAAACAGGGCTGGCGGGTCTGAGAATCCTGCCCCACATGTCTGAAGTGGGGAAAGCGTTAAAGCAGACAAGTGTGAGGTTGGGCCAGCAATGGTCTGATGGTATTTTTGTGAGGCAAGGTGGAGCATGTTAGTGAATATTGCACAAGATTGAGTCTGACAGGGCATAGACATAGAATCCCTACAATGCAGAAGCAGGCCATTCGGCCCATCGGGTCTGCACCAACTCTCCCAAAGATTACCCTACCTAGGTCTACTCCCTCAACATATCCTCACAACCCCCACTTAACCTGCACATCTTTGGACACCAAGAGACAATTTATCATGGCCAATCCACCTAAACCGCTCACCTTTTGACTGTGGGAGGAAAACGGAGCACCCGAAGGAAACCCACGCAAACTCTACACAGTCACCCAAGGCCAGAATTGAACCCGGGTCCCTGGTGTTGTGAGTCAGTAGTGCGTTGTGGGCATGTGTGTTGGGCCCATGGTAAGGGAAAGAAACAAGAACAATGGCTAAGGACGAAATCAGGCAGACTTGAGGTTAAAGGAAGAAATCTGAGACTCAGCTCTCCCAAGCCATAAATACGCCTCTGGAATTACCGGTAATATAAGAATGTGGGATTGATACAGATGTATGGGGGGGGGAAAAAATCATGTTTTTCGGGGAATTATAATTTTTTGATATAAGTTTGTTTCTTGTTATTTTGGCAATTATGCATTCAGCTGGGTCAGATGTATAATTGCTGACTGGAACTACTTTGAAAAAATAACATCAGTGTCGTGATTGAAACTGCAGCTTATCCACTGGTTGCCTTCCTGTGGGTGCTGTGAAATCTTTACTGATCTATATTTTTTCAAAAAGTATGGTTATGCTGTTTATTTAAGTAGATGAGGAAAGTGAGACAGTGAAAGTGAGTTGGGCAGGATTTTCATCCCCATAACTGGTACATAATGTTGTAATTATGAAATTTATAGTAGGATTTTTACGTTTTGGGACCTTGCCTTTAATTTAAAGAAAAATGTAGGGGGTCATGTGACCTATTCTGAAGTCTGCCTGACAGTAAGTTTGTGTTGTTAGAGACGAAAAGGGGACCCAGATTATTTTATTGGTAAGAAGGTGCAAAGGCGTTTACGCTCAGAGACAATGGCAGCAGTCTTTGTGTTAACAGTGGTTACTATGGGTGGAATTACCCAATTCCCCTGCAGTGAGTCTAATGGTGGACGGACGGACAGACGGGGGTGGACAGAAGTGGAAAATCCTGCCGTCATTTTACATCCGTGGAAATTGTGGCGTGAGGTCGGAAATCAATTTCCACAGATGTAAAATGACGGCAGGATTTTCCACTTCTGTCCACCATGGCAGGTTGCAATTTATGCCAAACGCCAAAGTGAAACTGATTAGAATCCCTCTAATGGGATGCAGATGAAGGCCCAGCCAGAACTGCTACGCAGCACGCCCCCCCCCCCCCCCCCCCCACCCCACAGTTCTACAGAGGAATTTATGTTGGTCCAGAATATGCCTGGAACAAAGACACATCTACTTTAAGGCTGCCTTAGGTAGCTTGCGGAGAGGGAGAGAAGCTGAAGGCCTCCAGAGGCCTGACCCGGAACGTCGCATGCAGCAGTGTGTGAGTGACGGACCCACCACCGGGATATTCTCTGTGCAGCAGCATCCAGAATGTGGCTGTTCTCAGCATAGCAACTTCTTCCAGGGCTCGGATCTCCATCCAGAGACCACCCAGGGTTCGGTGGCTCCAGTTGCGGATGAAAGGCTGCAGGAGGTCCTGTTGGATGGCGAGGATCTGTTGAGGGGGGTGAATGGAGGGACGGGGAGGTGTATAACTTGTGCAGATCTGAAAGGACATGGGAGAGTGTGGTGGTCTGAAGGGCTATGGGGGATGCGGAGGTGTGAAGGGGTTCACAGGGAAGATTTGGTGGAGTCATTGGTGGAATCCTGGGGTGCAAACAGAGGGTAAGTATGGTAGGAAGGTATGGTGAAGGTTATAGGGGACAGAGGGAATCAGTAGGGTGGGAGGGTGAGGATGCGACAATCGCTCGTGAAGGGATGCTGAGGGTTGTTGGTGTGGACGCAGAGATTGCTAGGCATTCGGGAGTGGCCAGCACGAGGGTAGACATGTCAATGCAATGGGGTGGGATTCTTAGGGAGATAGGGGACCTCAAAGCTAATCTGCACGGTTCCAAAAGTTAAAGGGGAATGTTGAAGAGTGACAGCGGGAAGGTTTCTGGGGGAGAAATGGTTATGGGGGATATGGTGGGGGTGACCAAGGAAGGGGAAAAGATATTAGATTGAAGGAAGAACTTCACTACCTGATGCGCTAAGCGTCAAGAACCACAAAGACATGTGAGACTTTAACTCAGGCTTTAATATACTACAAGGGAGGCTTACCCGACACAGACGACCCCAGACAGAATGGGGGCTGTCCCAGAAGAGGTTCTTATACTGACTCCCGGGGGAGTGGCTAAGGCGGAGCTCTCCGTGGCCAGGTCGGGTTACCTACCAGTGACCGAACCTCTGCAGAGTTACAGTACAATACACAGTATTACAGGGCCACGTTACGCACAACTATTATATACTATGTACAATGGTAGGGAGGTACAGTGGTGTATCACCACATTCACCCCTTGTTTAGAAGGAAGTCCGGGGTGAAAATTTGGAGCAGTGAACAGAGTCCATCAGGAGGTTCCGTGTCGTCAAAGGTCGAGACGAACGATGGGTTTGGTCGGTCTCTTTGAACGTCGGAGCTGCGGCGCTGAGGTAGTGTCCGGCGGTATCCGTGCGGTCGGTGGTGCTGGTTCGCGAGGCGGCATGACTTCCCCCACCGCTTCGGCTGGCTCGAGGCGAAACTGCGGGATGACAGCGGCTGGCACGGAGTAGTAACAGGCCGAGGGATTGACGGGAGCAGAGAGGGAGTGGGGTGGAGGTTGCGGGGCGAGGGCGGCAGGGGCCCCAGAGGGGGCCAGGTCCTTGATGGAGACGGTCTCCTCACGCCCGTCGGGGTACGCTATGTACGCGTACTGTGGGTTGGCGTGGAGGAGACGGACTCTCTCCACCAGGGGCTCCGCCTTAGAGGTCCGCACGTGCTTGCGGAGCAGGACGTCTCCCGGGGACAGGAGCCAGGACGGAAGCGATGTAACGGATGCTGATCTCCTGGAGAAGAGAAACATCCGCTCATGAGGGGTAGCATTCGTTGCAGTACACAAAAGAGACCGGATGGAGTGGAGTGCGGACGGTAGGGCCTCCTGCCAACGGGAGACTGGTAGGCCTTTGGACTTGAGGGCTAGCAGCACGGCCTTCCAAACAGTCGCGTTCTCCCTCTCCACCTGTCCGTTCCCCCGGGGGTTGTAGCTGGTCGTCCTGCTCGAGGCAACGCCCCTGGCGAGCAGGTACCGACGCAGCTCCTCGCTCATGAAGGAGGAGCCCCGGTCACTGTGAACGTAATTGGGATAACCGAACAGCATGAAGAGGTCGTGCAACGCTTTGATGACGGTGGCGGAGGTCGTGTCAGGGCAGGGAATGGCGAAGGGGAACCGCGAGTACTCGTCGATGACGTTGAGGAAGTACGTGTTGCGGTTGTGGGTGGGGAGGGGCCCTTTGAAGTCAATGCTGAGACGTTCAAAGGGGCGGGTGGCCTTGATTAGGTGCGCCTTGTCTGGTTTGTAGAATTGCGGCTTGCACTCCGCACAGACTTGGCAGTCTCTAGTCATGGCCTTGACCTCCTCGACTGAGAAGGGTAGGTTGTGGCCCTTGATGTAGTGGTAGAGCCGCCTGACGCCCGGGTGACAGAGGTCATTATGTAGTGCCCGCAGCCGGTCATCCTGTGCGTTGGCACAAGTACTACGGGACAGGGCATCAGGAGGATCATTGAGCTTACCTGGCCGGTATAAGATAGTATAATTGTAGGTGGAGAGTTCGATCCTCCACCGTAATATCTTATCATTTTTGATTTTACCTCGTTGTTTGTTGTCGAACATGAACGCAACTGATCGTTGGTCAGTAACGAGGGTAAATGGTTTTCCGGCCAGGTAGTGCCTCCAGTGCCGGACGGCTTCCACTATGGCTTGTGCCTCCTTCTCAACAGAGGAGTGGCTGATCTCGGGGCCTTGGAGTGTGCGGGAAAAGAAGGCGATGGGCCTGCCCGCCTGGTTGAGGGTGGCACCCAGGGCAAAGTCGGAGGCATCGCTCTCGACTTGGAATGGTGCAGACTCGTCTACCGCATGCATGGCGGCTCTGGCGATAGTAGTTTTCAGGAGGTGGAAGGCCTGGCAGGCCTCGGGCGGGAGGGGGAATGAGGGGGAACGGAGGAGGGGTCGGGCCTTGTCAGCGTACTCGGGCACCCATTGGGCATAGTAGGCAAAGAGTCCGAGGCATCGCCTCAGTTCTTTGGGGCAGGTGGGAATAGGGAGTTCGAGAAGGGGGCGCAGACGGTCGGGATCGGGGCTGAGGACACCGTTCTCCACCACGTAGCCGAGTATGGCGAGGCGGGTGGTGCTGAACACACATTTTGCCTCGTTGTACGTGAGGTTGAGGCGTTTGGCAGTTTGGAGGAATTTCGTGAGGTTGACGTCATGGTCCTGCTGGTTGTGGCCGCAGATGGTGACGTTGTCCAGATACGGGAAGGTAGCCCGCAGTCTGTTCTGGTCCACCATTCGGTCCATCTGCCGTTGGAAGACCGAGACTCCATTGGTGACGCCAAAGGGTACCCTAAGAAAGTGGTAGAGGCGGCCGTCCGCCTCGAAGGCCGTGAAGTTACGGTCCTCCGGTCGGATAGGGAGCTGGTGGTAGGCGGATTTCAAGTCTATGGTGGAGAACACCCGGTACTGTGCAATCTGGTTGACCATGTCAGATATGCGGGGCAGGGGATACGCATCAAGCAGCGTGTACCGGTTGATGGTCTGACTGTAGTCAATGACCATGCGGTGTTTCTCACCAGACTTGACTACCACCACTTGGGCTCGCCAGGGGCTGGTGCTGGGAGCAATGATATTTTCCGAGAGAAGGCGCTTAATCTCCGCTCGAATGAATTGGCGGTCCCCGAAACTGTAACGCCGACTTTTAGTAGCCACGGGCTTGCAGTCGGGGGTGAGATTAGCAAACAGTGAAGGGGGGGGGATCCTGAGCGTGGAGAGACCACAGGTGGGATCCGGGGAGGAATCAGGGAAGAACTGGGGGTTGGAGACCGAGAGGGGGGGGAGGGGGCCGTTAAAATGCAAGGTGAGGCTGCGCAGGTGGCATTGGAAGTCCAGGCCGAGGAGCGCGGGGGCGCAGAGGTGAGGGAGGACCATGAATTTGAAATCCTGGAACACCACGCCGTTCACTGAGAGGGTGACGACGCAGTAGCCCAAAACCTCGGCCGACTGGGAGTTGGAGGCCATGAAAATATGCCTGCGCGTGGGTAGTACCTTGAGGGAGCAGTGGCGCACGGTGTCCGGGTGCAGGAAGCTCTCCGTGCTGCCGCTGTCGAAGAGGCAGGTGACAGTGAAACAGTTTACCTGAACCTCCATGGTGGATCTAGCGAGCTGATGCGGTCGGTCCTGGTCGAGGACGATGGATGCGATGGTGGAGCTGTTGGAGAAGGGAGCCGGATCCGAGGAGCGGCCTGTGGGAGAAGGTGGCGGCGCCCAGGCGTCGTAGGCTGCTGCTGGAGGCCAGGTTGCTGTTGGTGGCTGCATCTCCTTTGTTTGCAGCATTTCGGTCCAGTGCGCAGGACCGGAAGTGACGATCGGCGGTGGACCGGAAGTGATGCAATTCGGTGGCGGGGCGGACCCGGAAGCGACGATCGGCGACGGACCGGAAGTGACGATCGGCAACGGACCGGAAGCGAAGATCGGCGAACCGGAAGTGACGATCGGCGAACCGGAAGTGACGATCGGCGAACCGGGAGTGAAGTGAGCCGGGCCGGGGATGATCAAAGATGGCGGCGCCCTTGCGTCGCACATGTTGAACAGCGAGCCGGGAACGGAGGACGGCGGCACCCCGGAGTAGCAGACCGCGGCGTTGGACCCCGAGGCAGCAGTGGAGCGGCAGACGTTTGCAAAGTGGCCTTTCTTGCCACAGGCTGAACAGGTAGCATCTCTAGCAGGGCAGCGTTTCCTGGGGTGTTTTGCCTGGCCACAAAAATAACACTGGGGCCCAGGCATTTTTACTGCTGGAGTGGCTGGGTGGGCCCTGACCTGCAGGGGTTGTTGCTGGGAGGTAGCGGCCACGTAGGGAGCGTGGACAGGAGCATAGGAAGTTCGTGCAGACGTGTAGGATGCATTATTGTCGTAGGCTGCCTGTTGGGCCTCTGCCATAGTGACTGCTGTGTCCAGAGTCAGGGTAGTTTGTGCCAGAAGGAGTTGGCGAATTGGGACGGAAGCGATGCCAGCTACAAAGGCATCAAGCGCCAGGGCCTCAGTGTTCTGCTCAGCGGAGACTGCTGGCGCGTTGCAGGTGAGCGCGAGGGCACGGAGGTCCCGAACAAACACGGATAGGGGTTCACCCGGCTGCTGGTGCCGGGAGGCGAGGCGGTGGCGGGCGTAAATAGAATTAACAGTTCGTGCATACCGGCTTTTGAGCTTCACGATGGCATCGGCGTAGGTCGTTGTTCCCGTGATGAGGTCGAAAAGCCCGTAGTCGAGCCGTGAGCACAGGAGATTGAGTCGGTCGGCGTCCGTTTTGGCGAAGGCGGAGGATGCTTCCAGGTAGGCCTCGAAACACCGGAGCCAGCAGTTGAAAAGATGGTCTGCGCGTGGAGCGTGGGGGTCGAGCGAGAGCTTGTCGGGTTTCAGAGCAGCCTCCATTATAACTGTAGTATATTAAATTGATGCGCTAAGCGTCAAGAACCACAAAGACATGTGAGACTTTAACTCAGGCTTTAATATACTACAAGGGAGGCTTACCCGACACAGACGACCCCAGACAGAATGGGGGCTGTCCCAGAAGAGGTTCTTATACTGACTCCCGGGGGAGTGGCTAAGGCGGAGCTCTCCGTGGCCAGGTCGGGTTACCTACCAGTGACCGAACCTCTGCAGAGTTACAGTACAATACACAGTATTACAGGGCCACGTTACGCACAACTATTATATACTATGTACAATGGTAGGGAGGTACAGTGGTGTATCACCACACTACCACCGTTGCTGGGTGGTTGCAACTATGCAGAGTCCTGTGTTGGAGATTGCGAGATGCTATATGGGAGTTGGGTCATTGGGGGTGAGTGGTGATGCAGATCAGCTCAAATAGACAACTGAAGGGCAACCCAAGCAGATAGTCTTCACAATGTTAGGGTCTTGAGAAGCATGAGAATCTGAAGACCAAAGGCTCAGTGTGTGCGGGGAGTGTTAAGCCTTAAGATGAAACAACACATTAGACAGGGGCGGAATTTACTGACCCTCATGCCACATGTTTTTCGGAGGGGAAGGCAGCCCGCCAACAGGATCTACTGGTCCCAACGTTGTCAGCGGGATTTACCATAGACCGGGAAACCCGTGCGCTGACTTGGGACCGGAAAATCCCGCCCAAGGTGAATATATTTGCAGAAGTTTGATAACTTGACTTGATTCAATGTGCATCCTACCATGCAACCAATTGTGATTTCAATCTCGTAACTTCCATTGAATCTTCTGGTGTAGGGCGGCTCGGTGGTGATTAGCACTGTTGCCTTACGGCGCCAAGGCCTCAGCTTCGATTCCGGCCCCGAGTCACTGTACGTATGGAATTTGCACATTCTCACTGTGTCTGTGTGGGTGGGTGGATTAGGCACGCTAAATTTCCCTCACATGGAATTTTTTTAAAAAACTCTTCTGGTGTATGGAGCACATGCGCGTTGAGACTATATAGAGGTCCTGATGCACAGGCATACGCTTTGAAAGCGTGCCAAGTTCAAACTTCTGTTCCAGTATTTTTAAAGTACTTTGCTGCAAACGGTGTGCTGAAGGAGCTGAATGCTGAATCTCGGGACAACGCTAATTTGGCCTGCCTGCCTCGATGTTAGATAAGTTTTTATGCTTGTTTATTTGCACTGTTTTTTCCTGCCCCGAGGCAGGAGACATCAGAGAACATTTTTTCAGTGGCATAATCCTTTATAATAATGTTTATAAATATGTTTAAAATGGACATACAAGGGCAGCACGATGGTGCAGTGGGTTAGCCCTGTTGCCTCACGGCACCGAGATCCCAGCTCTGGGTCACTGTCCATGTGGAGTTTGCACATTCTCCACGTGTTTGAATGGGTTTCACCCACACAACCCAAAAGATGCAGGCGGTGGATTGGTCCCGCTAAATTGCCCCTTAATTGGAAAACAAAAATGAATTGGGCATTTTAAATTTTATTAAAAATGGACATATATATATTTTTAAAATGTTGGTTTGTCATGAGACTGGTTAAAATGTACTTTAATGTATAAATTCAGTTTGGAGTCACAGAAAGCGAAATAAAGAGTTTTTTTTTTACATTTTGGTTTATTATGGGGATGTTAATTCCAATAAAGGAACTATAATAGATAGAGTGAATTTGGAGTATATGTAACCTTATGTGATCACTTATTAACGAGTAGGATTGTCAACCTAAGAAATCCCATGGGCTCTGTGGGTCCTTGAGTGACTGATGAGCCTGAATCCTAGAACTGCCTCTTCGACCGCACTCTTGTTTCTGGAATGTAGAACAGACTGTAGCCCAGAATTAAACAGGGGCCAGAGAGGTCCCAGAGCCAGGAACGAGATATTCAAGGGGATGCCTCACATAATCAAAGAGCCTGAAGACAAGTTATTAAACCAGGAAAGGCCAAAGCTCAGGAATTGCCTGAAGTATGGCTGGCAGAAACCTTCTTTCCAAATTTAAATAGGGACAGAAAGATTCCCCAAACCGATGAGCAGATAGGGAGTTATATGCCTCCGCCCCCTCCCCCTCCCCCCCCAGAGTTGAAATGCCACAAGGGAGTGTAGCCAGAGCTGCATCACCACCTGAGGGCAGCGGTGTTCCAGAGAACAGGAACAGGGAACAGGTTAGGAGAGTGTCTACTCCCAAAGCAAAGGCACTGGCTAAGAAGGCACTGGCTAAGAAGCCATTGATTGGTCTAGCTGAGAGCTTTATGGTGAATTTAAGTGGGGACCAGGAATGTTCCCAAATTGGACCACAAATATTGAGGGTGATATCTCACATAGAAAACCCACCGGGAGGTACAACGAGAGCTGACCATCCACGAGATGGCAATAGTGTTCAGAAAGACACAGAACCTCCCACCTAACTGACTAGCAGAGAATGGATCTCATGCCCACCTACCTTAGTGCAGAATTGTGAGACAAGCTGATAGGCCTGTCCACTGCAAAGGATCTGTAACAATTCACCAGGTTCGCACTGTTACCCTGCCCTGGGTGCAGGAGAGGATGGTTCCAGAAGGCAGTCTTCCTATCATCTGGGCCTAGAAAAGTTGGCACAAGTTCATGAGCAGTTTGTCCACTTGCTGCCATGCCAACCCACAGCACCTAGCAACAGTAACAGGAACACCCCAGTAGTGCTGGCACCTGAACCGAACACTAAAGCAGAATCCCTGAAAGAGGTCAAAGCCCCATTAAAACATCCCAATCTACTGACACCCAGCCTAACCACAGTCCCTGTGTTTCAACAACTGAACCCACAAGTGACCAGGTGAATAGGCGGAAGCCAAGCTACACCAACGCCGCTCAGCCCTGTGATAAAAAGACCCAGCACTCGTGGGATATCCAGCATTTCTCTGCAGATAGCCTAGAGCAGCTGGACTATTTCTCACCCACTATGCGCTAACCGCAATGTAAACCTGCATTGCCCTTTAGAGAGCACTTAATCAGGAGTTGGACAGGCAGAGGTCTGAAACCCATAAAGACAGATTTGAATCTTCCTGTGTCACCTAAGCATTGGACATCACAGGACAGGACAATAAACCCAGATTTAAACTGCAAAAGAAGTACAGCAGGAAACTGCATTTGCCCCTACTAGCTGTGTATCTGATGTGCCAGTGTGAATGAGACAACAAATGCAAACTTCGCTTCTAGTTCTTCCTCACTAGATCACACAAAGAAAATGAAATAGAATTAATTCTTTTCTCCAAGGTCACAAGGGCTGTGAGGAACTAAGATCACAACCGTATATTTTTAGCAATTATATGTGGATATGCTCTTCAGTAGTTTTCATTTTTAAGGGGTGTTCTGAGCCGCACAATTCCCCCCAAACCCCCACGGACACAAATGATCCTCCCCACTTACAAGCATTGGGTCACCCCAACCCACATATGGGTGCCAGCAATCAGTGCCAGGGTACTGCCGGCGCAGGTCCGTCACCACCCAGGGGGTATACTTACCTGTGTGCCCCGGGTTGGTCATCACAACTGAAAACAAGTAATGATTCGTGCCAGCGTGACGTTGCGCCAGCTGGGTGAAAAGATACCGTGAGAGAGGAAATGGCACCATCAAGCCCACTAATTATGCAAATCAGGCTCGCGCCCTTCCTGGGCGTGAACCTGAACATGGTTAGCACCGCTGCTAAATCGTGGCCCCAGTGTCATTTATCTCCTGTTTCTATCAACTTTTCAAACAAGCAGATTTAACACTTCAAGTTAATGACCTTTTATCAGAACCATTGATGTGAAATATTAGGCGAGATTCTCTGGTCTCCCTGTGGTGTGGTTCTCGGCAGCGAGAGGTGACCCACTGCTGGTCGGCAGTGGGATCTTCTGGTCCCATTGCTGTCAATGGGATTTCCCATTCAATCCATCCCACACCACTGGGAAACCTACGGTGGTGATGCGGCGTCAACGGGACCGGAATATCCCGCCGATGTGAACAGCTGGAAAAGTCCCCCCCTTATCTCTGACACATAACTTTCTGGCCCACCGACATCGGATTTGGGGGTACCCCAAAGATGTGCTAGGGAAACCCTTTTGAAAGATCCCTCATAAGGGTTTACCTGGCAAGTGTCGAGAAGCGCTAGCATCCCCTGGACAATTGTGCTGCGCTGGGAATCACCCAACAAAGAGATTTAAATGGTTAACTTTGGATGGTTCTGCCAGTTTTTGCACAACAATTTACTCTGAAGGAGTTAGAAGAAATAAAAGCACTTCTAACTGCAGAGTAATTGTTTTAAACAGCCAGACCAAGCCCCCCAACACTCCAGATCCCCACTTCCCAAGTAATGAACCCCAGGGCGTCCCTACCCACCTCCTCCCTAATCACCCTCTTGGGATTCCCTCACCCCCTGACCTCCAACAGCAGAGGACTCACCCCATCTCCAACCTGCGGGCCCGACTCTAGGTTCCCCTTCCTCCCCTGATTCGACACCCCCTCCCCAGAGTGGATGTGACCCCCTGCCAGACTCCACAAGCAGACCCCTTTAAGGACCTTGAACCCCTGTGGAAATGAAACCACCCCCCACTCTCCCCGGACTCACCAAATCCCATCCGCTTACCTGGACACTCTTTAGGTCTCTCTGACCTGTCAATCTGACTGGCCCTTCATACCTACTGCTTTACGACAGTCAGTGCAGTAAAAAAGTGGGTGTGGCCTCCCTGAGTTCACCTGTCTTGCTCTGTGCTGCAGCCTTTTGGGGACTCTTCAGGCTCCAGCCAGTGGAGGTTCAAATGAAGTTTTCTGGAGCTGGTAGGTGCACTTTAAACCCTTGTCATTTCAGCTGGCTATGACTTTATGTCACTGGGTGGAAGTTATGGAAATGTTTATTTGCTCCACAAATGCTGCGAGGCTTGCTGAGTATTTCAAGCGTTTTCTGTTTTTATTTTAGATTTCCAGCGTTTGCAGTATCATAGAATCATAGAATCTCTACAGTGCAGAAGGAGATCATCTGGCATCAAGTCTGCACCTACCCTCCCGAAGGGGCACCCTACCAGGCCCATTCCCCCGCAACCCCACCCAACCTGCACGTCTTTGGACTGTATTTTGCTTTTTGTTAACATTTAGTCAGTCGTGTGTTACTAAATAAGTACAGTTGAGGCTATGCAATGTCATTTTGTCCATAATTTGTTTAATTTATAAAAATAATACAATTGCCTGTTGTCGCTGTTCGACATAGTAAACATGATGTAAACCTCAGCAGGGTTTTGTGAAAGGAATCCTCATATCTGGCATGGTTTTAAGTGACAGGAGTTGTAGGGCTTATACTTTACTGATGTTATTTGCATATTTTTGGTTTTGTGGTAGTTTGCCAGCGTGAACCGCAACTCCCCTCAGGAGATTAGTTTAATTGCAGTTTGCTGGAGTCTAATATTGCTGCTGTTTTGCCATCCATGTATACCTACTTCTAAAAATTTAGCTTTAATCATGAAGCTCAATTTATTATCCAGATTCCTGCCAAAGAATTTCCACATGTGCCTCCTCAGGAGTGAAAGCTGTGAAAGCTTTTCTCAAAATCAACTGAAAATGCACCAGGAGAGCCCTCTGGGATCATCCGGAGACAATTCTCAATATGTTTTCAAGCTTCTGAACCAGGAAGGGAAATGCAGGAGGATATTTTTGTTTAAAATGCTTTCTTTTCTATGAGAGAGTCTATTGATATTTACTTGACTTTGGCCGGTGAATGCTACATCTTTGTGGGCGAGATTAGGGTTAATACAATTTAAGGTAGTGCATAGGGCTTATTTGATTGTCATTGATGAATCGGTCGTTTACGGAGTGGAGGATAAGTGTGAGCATCGTGGGAGGAACCCGCTAACCATGTGCACATGGTGAGGTCGTGTCCTAAGTTCATAGGGTTCTGGGTCTCCTTCTTTTGCACCACATCGACGATTTTGCAAATTGAACTAGGAGCCATATTTGGGGTGTCAGACTTGCCGGAGCTGCAGACGGGGGCAGGGGCCGATCCTGGCCTTCGCCTCGCTGATTGCTCGGAGGCGAGGGCTGATGGGATGGAGGTCAGCTTCTCCACACAGTACCTCAGTGCGGCTGGGAGATCTGATGGAGTTTTTATACCTCGAGAAAGTCAAGTACACCATGAGGGGAGCAATTGAGGAGTTCTACAGGAACCTCTGCACTTTAAAGAGCTTTATTCTGCACTTTAAAGAGCTGGTCACCGTTAGTTGCTAGGGAGGGGGAGGAGACAGCCGGAGGAGGGAGTTGGCGAGGGCTTTTCTTTGGTGGTAGTTTTTTTGGTTGGGGAGTGTGGTTTGGGGGTGGGAGGGGTGGTTTTGGATTGTTTATTATTGTTATGTATAAAGTTGAAAATGTTGAAGAAATATTTTTTAATATTAATTTAAAAAATTTAAAAATATTTATTTGTCATTATTTGGCATTGAGATCAGTGCAGTTCTGAGGAGGTAAGGTGCTATGCTACTGTCTTTTGAATGAGACATTAAGCTGTCTTCTCTCTATGTAAAAGATCCAATTCTATTGTTTTGAAGGAAGTTCTCCCCGATAGCCTGGCCAATAATTATATTTCAAAGAGCGTAAAAACAGATTATCTGGCCATATTACTGTTCCTGTGAGCTTGTTGCACAAATAGTCCAACGATTTCTCCAACATTACAACAATGATTACGGGTGGAATGTTCCAAAAAAATGACAGCGCCATTTTCGCGAGGAAATTGGGGCGGTTGCCGCCAATGCCGGTGGCGCCGTCTGGAGCGCAGTTTTCAGGCACTTAGAAGAATTTTCTTTCCCCGTGTGAAAAATACAGGGCGGGATTCTCTGATCCTGAGGCTAAGTGTCAACATGGCCTCAGGATCAGCAATTGGCCAGCATGGCACTGGAACGACCCACGCCGCTCCAGCTGCCGATCCCATCATCAACTGCATGCGCAAGTGCCGGCCCTGAAGCAACTTGGTGTAGGGCTACAGGGGTCGGAGCGGAAGAAAGGAGGCCCCCCGCCTGAGAGGCCGGCCCGCCGATAAGTGGGCCCCAATCGCGGGCCAGGCCACAGCGGAGGCCCCCCCCCCCGAGATTGGACCCCCTCTCCCACCCCACAGGCCGCCCCCAGACCCTTCCACGCCGCGGTCCCGCCGGGTAAGACCAGGTTAGAACGGCGCCGGTGGGACTCTGATTTTTAGTTGCGGCCGCTCAGCCCGTCCCAGGCCGAGAATCACCGGAGGGGGGGCCCATAGAGTGCTCCCCGACCGGCGTCGCACCGACCACGGCGGCGCCAATGGCGTTGATTCTCCGCTCTGCAGAGAATTCGAGTCCCGGTGCCAGGGCGGCATGGCCCAATTCGCGCCGGTTGCGGCGATTCTCCGGCCCAGCCTCGGGCTGAGAGAATCCCGCCTCCATGTCTGAGGCATAAAGTATCTGAATCGGCCGGCTAGGGGGGATCATCTGAGTAATTCAATGAAGGGGCTACTGAATTTAAACAGCTCCATAGCACTTGCTCTCATTCAAGATAGGAGGATGGCAGCGAGGAATCCAGCTCTCAGATTTATGGAGGGGGCTCCTCACCCAGATGCTAGCTGCCATGGATGTGAAGCAGGCTACAATGTACCCTCGGGCTTGCAAGAGGCCCTCTAACAAGGTGATGCATTCCATCTGAGAGACGGTGACAGTACTGGTCAGTGTCATAGAACCATGGAAGAACCATAGAATCCCTGCAATGTAGAACGAGGCCATTCGGCCCATCGACTCTTCACTGACGTCTGAAAGAGCATCCTACCTAGGCCCATCACCATCGTATCTCCATAACCCCACCTAACCTGCACATCCTTGGAGACTAATGGGCAATTTTAGCATGATCTTTCCAATTAACCTGCACATCTTTGGACTGTGGGAGGAAACTGGAACACCCGGAGGAACCTCATGCAGTGCTGGCATGTGTGGATGCTGCATGTAAAAATAGAGGTATTCTGAAGAGGAGTGACAGAGGATGTGGGAGGTCAAGTACTAGGGCCCTACGAGATGGCGGCATATGGAATTGAGGTGACATTCCGAGGAGTGATGCAAGGTGGAGTACAGAAAGGACACAGGAAGCGCTTACCCTGACCGATCGGAGTAGGTCATTCATCTACTTGCAGCACCGTACCCCATCCTCTTGTGCAGGCTGCTGGCACTGTCCAGTGCTGTCATTGTCTCCCAGGCTAGATTTTCTATATTGCTGGAGGGTCTCCTGACACCACGAGGGTATATTGTTTCCCGTCTCTCCTACAAGACAGCCAGCATATGGGTGAGGGCTGCCGCCGTGAATCGAGGTGCTGACTTCCTCACTGCCATCCACCTGGCTTGAATGAGAGCAATTTCTGCGCAGCCGTTTAAATGCAGCACTTTCATTTCAGTGCTCAGACTCCTGTGGCAGATGAGTCAGGGGCTGGATTCTCCGCCCCTCCACGCCACATTTCTGTTTCACCCCGCCGGCAGGAGCTCCGTTACGCCGGCTGGTCAATGGGGTTTCCCATTGTGGGGCAGCCCCACACCGTCTGGAAACCCCCGGGCTGCCGGCAAAACGGAGCATCCTGCCGGCGGAGAATCCAGCCCATGTTTTTCTCCCCAGGCGTGGCATTTTTCTTGTATGCAACTTTATTTTCTAAGTGCCTTAAAATTGCTGACCGGGCCATGCCACCGGGGCCGTCGGGAATCGTGCCGGTTTTCGGGCCAAGATTGACACTTTATCATTTTGGGGGGGAAATTCCACCCATGATATTTTTGCACCCCTGCCCCATGTTATAACTCTCCTGTCAATGAAGACCACCTGAAGTCAATACCAAAGAGAACAGTTCCCTGCACAGATGGTGCTGTAAGGAACCCTCATGGAGCACATCTTCCCCTACACTAGCTATGATTCCCACCTTAATCTCTATTCTCTTTAATTATACGTAAACATTCCACACTGACTTTTCTCATTCGGATTCATACCATGCCTGATTGTCAATGGAGATTTAAACAAATGTTGAAAAATAACACCTTGTGTAATCAGCTAACTGGTATAAAATTTCCAACCACCAAAGCACTAATTATTGGATTAGACTTCACTCAGTTGAATTTTTGTGAATTAACCAGGATTGAAATAAGCTTTATTCATTTATAACCAGTTACACTGCTTTATTAAACAGTTGACAATGATTTATTTTTTAATGTGGTTCCTTACCATCGCTGTGAAAATAATCAAGCTGTACCCAGCTGCCAACTGCCACCAGGTCACTCAGCGTTTTTATAAGTTTTCAAATAAATAACTTCTTCCAACTTGAGGGATGAGTTTCAACATAAAATAATTGAAAACATCATCTTACACCTGTGAATAACTCGTGTTGTGGCAATTTGAAAAGTGGATTTGAACAGCCATCTGTGTGCACCCACCGAAAGCTTACATTGATCTTTACGTGGTACACCGATAACATTTTGGAGGAGAATTTATTGCAATGTCAAAAATGAAAATTTTCTGGATGATACATACCGGCTTGCCTGATAAACATTGAAGAACATGTGGCAGCAGAGGTTTTCATTTCTGACACTTAATTTAGTGCACTTGCAATTAAATAACATTCTTCAGTGGTAAACGTGGAAATAGGTATACAACAAAATGTATCAAATGCTATACGGCTTCTTGCACAGAAATAAATTGAATCTAACAGTCTACATAATATTATGCCGGTCAAGTTAGGTGGGTTGGCTTTGATGGTACTCCAGCACTCTTGCCCACAGCACAATCAAAACCATCTTTGGTGTCCAAAGATGTGCAGTTTAGGTGGGGTAATTGGGTTACGGGGATGGGGTGGAGGTGTGGGCCTAGGTAGGCTGCTCTTTCAGAGGGTTGGTTCAGACTTGATGGGCTGAATGGCCACCTTCTGCACTGTAGGGATTTTATGATTCTAGGAAAAGAACAGGAAATAAAACTTCCGTTTGCTTCCCAACATATACTGAGCAATCTATTTGGTATTTGAAATTTTAAAAATTCTGCCTAACATTCCGAATGCCTGTTTTGCATGGGCATTTTCCTGAATCTGTTTGCAATTGTCAAATTTGTCCACAAATGGGGTAACTGAAAGATTATGCTTGCCCTATGGCCTATTACAGTGAAGGTCCCACCTGATCCTTGGAAAAGCTTTCAGGGCCTATTTAAATGGTGCTCCAAATATGCATCAGACACAGAAGAGGTGGAGATTTGGTGGCATGCATCATTACCTCTTTTTATACTACCTGAATGAGTACTGGAGTGTAATAGATAGCAAAGATCATCCAGAAGATACTCAGGAAGTCTGCTTCCTATGTGTCCAAACATTTTCACTCTATGCTCCCATATAAACTTGGCCACTTCAGTAAATTCCAACAATACCTTTCAACAATGCCTTCTCCTGTCTCAGACTCTATCCATAACATTGATACATGTTCTTTCTTGAAATGCACCTCCTCATACATTGTAACATCTATAATATCCTTTATAAACCTAGGCTATACTTCAGCTAAAATATGCATTTATTAATTACAATTGCTTTGTGCTACGGGTAATGCCACCCGGCCATAACTAAATACATCCACTGTTTCAACTACATATCTTGGAATGAGATAAATAAACTCTACAGATGCTATATTTGCAGTCAACATGTGCAGTCAATTAAAGGTTTGGACGTCTGCCTCTGCTGACACTTTGCAGCAACCTAAAGCAATTGCTTGTAATAGATTATCCTGTGGGGGTTTGCTGCTCCTAACAGACTTCCATGCCGGAGAAAATAAGCTCTTTGGAAAGTTCTGAAACTTTAAAGGTACAGTAACTTCTAGGCAAACTCATCACAAATCATACAGCACACTGCTGACTGATTGTTCAAGCAATGATCTGAGTTGATTTACATGACTACTCGATGATCTTGCATAGCATCACTCACAGATAGAATTAGTCTTCAAAGGTGAGTCCCTCAGGTCCCAGCACAGCTTAAACATGGCAGTGGTTTACCCAACAACATAATATAACAAATCTACTGAAGCAATACGTTACACTGAAGTAGTTACAGCAGGAGTGACAAATAAGATATATGGGGACCGATTTTTCGGGTCTGTTATGGCCTCTAAATCTTACCAGTGGGCCAAAATTGAATTTGCGCTAATGAGATCTTGGTTTGAGATCCACCCCCCCACCTCCCACCAGTGATGTGATCAGGTTCACACCCAGAAAGGGTACCCGTAAATTAGCATCCACTTGAAAAATATTAAATAGCTTTACGCCATAGTGTTCAGCCCCATGCAATTCTATCTCCCCCAAACCCCATGGCATGACATCACGCTGACACAAATCACTACCAGTTTTCAAAAGCGAAAGCCAGTGAGGTTGACCACGCCAGCGGTACAGAGGTGCCTAGATGCCCCGGGATTGAGGGCCAAGCTGGACACTGCCCTCTAGTACTGCGCCCTGGAAGTGAAAGGGGGCAGTAATGTTGCTCTCTTTCGTGGCTCTAAATATGGCGATTAATAAGGTCGCCTTTCTTAATCTTAATTATGAATATGCTTTCAGAGCCGCCAGGTATCTCTTGATACCGCCACAAGGTTCAACCGAATACCAATCAAAGAGCCAATACACCAGTTAGTTAGTTCAAAGTCAATACTACTTTATTTACACAGTATGATTTACTCATGCACAATAACACTACAGGCTAAACTATATCTATCACTGACACCTCTACTTAACTTCGGGTGCCCACTTAGGTCAGAGGAACAATGGCCGTTGTTCGGATCTGAGGCTGTTGGGTTCGAAGAGGTAACAGGAGTACAGCTAAGGTAGTCCGTCTGGTAGCGAGCGTTGACCTTGAACTTACTTGCTTCTGGTGGTGCTGGTGGAAGGGTCTCTCCGGTTGAGGGCCGATTCGAAGAGAGGGAACACATGGTGCGGGTTCCTCCTTATACTTGAGGGGCTTTGTGCGCTTTTAGGCTGGCCTTAAACTTGGTCCCAATTAATTGGGCAGCTTCTCGATCACTGCCATTGACCTGAGCCAATAAAGGGGCGGGTGCCTTGATGGCTGGGCGTGTCCTAAGTGGCCGTTGGCCTTACTTTGTTTGTATCTTCTTGGTGGGGTAGTGGCGCCGGAATGTCTGGGACGGTATCAGCTACCTGAGCACTAGTCTTTTGTTTATCGGAGTTGGGCCATCAATGTGCAAATCGGCCAAGAGTTTCGGTTCTGTCTGCAGTCTGGCTTCTAAATACATGTTCAGGCTCTGTGCCTGCTTGTTAATTTGCATTGTCCATTTTCCCTGTATGCTCTGCGAGTGTCCATTTTATATGCTGAAAGTGGCCATCCCAGATGGCTACAGTACCAGCAGGTAGTGCCGAGGGCACTGAGGTAGGCAATGAGGTGGGTACTGCCAGGGGCACAGCCAGGGGGGTAACCCTCCTCCATTAGGGGAGGCGGGCTTCCCCCTATATGTGGCGGTGTGGGGGAGATGGACACCTGCTGAAATGTGCAGGGAGGAGGGGGCAGGGTCGCCCGGAAACTTTTGCGGTCGGGTGGGGTGGGAGGGAGTGGCTCATTTTTCTCACAGATTTGGGTGCCATTTAAAAATGGAACTGGGCTTGTTGGCTCTATCATGCAACCCCCCCGCTCTGCCCCACTCCACCAGAGTGACGACGCAAACCGCATCCCTCACCTAATTTATTTCGACAGAGTGTTCTAAGATCTGGTCAGAAAACCTGGCTGTGTTTCTGGAGAGAAACACATCGGTTTTCAGTCAGAATGTGACATTGCCATTGTTTTGGGAAAACTCCACAATGTTGTATAAAACAACGTAAGAATCCCTACAGCGCAGAAGGAGGCCATTCAGCCCATTGAGACTACCACCAACCCTCTGAAAGAACACCCTACCTAGGCCTACTCCCTAGGCGATGGATCTAACTCCCTCGACTTGTAGACCTTGTGCGAGCTGTTCAGTGCTGATCTCCACAAATGGTGAGCAGACGGAAATGTATCACGGGGCTCCTAGTGAATTGGGGTCCCCATGTGCATGTCCTCTGGACAGGGTGGTACCCTGGAACTTCTGGTGTCACCTGGGCACCCTAACACTGTCAGCCTGGCACCCTGATAGTGCTACCTGGATGCAGCCTGGCACTGCCCAGGTGGCTCTGCCAGGTGGCAGGGGGACTGCCATGTTGCCAGGCTGGCACTGTCAAGGTGCCCTGCTGGCATTTTTAGGTGGCAGTGATCAGGCCGGGGTATGCCCTGTTCTAGTGTGGGAGGGTGTGGCGGGGCCCGGGGACATCCTTATAGTGAGTTGGGGTTTAGAGGGGAGGTTCAGGGTTTGCACTGAGTGCTGAATTTGGTGCATTTGAGTGCGATAGTGAGAGTTTGGTGACCGAGGGAGTATAAGGCTTCATTTTTATCTAAAGTTTAGTCTTTCTTTTATTTAGTTAATTAACTTAAAAGTTGCTGTATGGTTTAGAAGAAGGTGAATTTTCAATAAGCTTTAAACAGGCTTCTACTTGTAGGCACTTGCAGCTGGAACTTGTTAATTAGTTAATTGGATTAGGCCAGTTTTCAGAGGCTAGATTCACAGTATAAAAGTGATCCCCTACAGTGCAGACTTTGTTTGCACTGAGTGCTGAATTTGGTGCTTTTTGAGTGCTATAGTAAGAGTTTGGTGACCGAGGGAGTGCTGAATTCGGTGCTTTTTGAGTGCTATAGTAAGAGTTTGGTGACCGAGGGAGTGCTGAATTTGGTGCTTTTTGAGTGCTATAGTAAGAGTTTGGTGACCGAGGGAGTTCGGTGAGGAGGGAGTAAGGTGCTCCTTTCATTTTGTTTCCGACATTTCCGCAAAGAGTGCGAAGAGAGCCAGTTTACAGAAAGTGTAGCTGACTGGGAGGAGGGTCGGAGGGCGGAGATCTAGTTAGTCCACAGGGCAGCTATATTCTGTCAGGTAAGAGGGGATGGAGGCTAGGCCAGTTACATGCTCCTCCTGTAGGATGTGGGTGGTGAGGGATACCACCGGTGTCCCCACTGACTATACCTGCAGGAAGTGCACCCAACTTCAGCTCCTCAAAGACCGTGTTAGGGAACTGGAGCTGAAGCTGGATGAACTTTGGATCATCCGGGAGGCAGAGGGGGTGATTGAGAAGAGTTACAAGGAGGTAAACACACCCAAGGTACAGGACAAGAATAGCTGGGTTACAGTCAGGGGGAAAAAAACAAACAGGCAGAAAGTGCAGGGATCCCTCGTGGCCGTTCCCCTTCAAAACAAGTATACCGTTTTGGATGCTGTTGGGGGGGATGACCAACCGGGGGAAGGCCCTAGCGGCCAGGTCTCTGGCACTGAGTCTGGCTCTGGGGCTCAGAAGGGAAGGGGGAGAATAGAAAAGCAATAGTTGTAGGAGATTCAATGGTTAGGGGAATAGATAGGAGATTCTGTGGTCGCGAGCGAGACTCCCGGAAGGTATGTTGCCTCCCGGGTGCCAGGGCCAGGGATGTCTCGGATCGTGTCTTCAGGATCCTTAAGGGGGAGGGTGAGCAGCCAGAAGTCGTGGTGCACATTGGTACCAACGACATAGGTAGGAAAAGGGGTGTGGAGGTAATAAACAAGTTTAGGGAGTTAGGCTGGAAGTTAAAAGCCAGGACAGACAGAGTTGTCATCTCTGGTTTGTTGCCGGTGCCATGTGATAGCGAGGCTAGGAATAGGGAGAGAGTGCAGCTGAACACGTGGCTGCAGGAATGGTGTAGGAGGGAGGGCTTCAGGTATTTGGATAATTGGAGCATTCTGGGGAAGGTGGGACCTGTACAAGCAGGACGGGTTGCATCTGAATCAGAGGGGCACCAATATCCTGGGAGGGAGGTTTTCTAGTACTCTTCGGGAGGGTTTAAACTAATTTGGCAGGGGAATGGGAACCGGATTTGTAGTCCAGCAACTAAGGTAGCCGATATTCAGGACGCCAAAGCGTGTAATGAGGCAGTGGGGAAGGGAACACTGACAAAGGAGAGTACTTGCAGGCACGGAGATGGGTTGAAGTGTGTATACTTCAACGCAAGAAGCATCAGGAATAAGGTGGGTGAACTTAAGGCATGGATTGGTACTTGGGACTACGATGTGGTGGCCATCACGGAAACTTGGATAGAAGAGGGGCAGAAATGGTTGTTGGAGGTCCCTGGTTATAGATGTTTCAATAAGATTAGGGAGGGTGGTAAAAGAGGTGGGGGGGGGGGGGGTGGCATTATTAATTAGAGATAGTATAACAGCTGCAGAAAGGCAGTTCGAGGAGTATCACCCTATTGAGGTAGTATGGGTTGAAGTCAGAAATAGGAAAGGAGCAGTCACCATGTTAGGAGTTTTCTATAGGCCCCCCAATAGTAGCAGAGATGTGGAGGAACAGATTGGGAAACAGATTTTGGAAAGATGCAGAAGTCATAGGGTAGTAGTCATGGGCGACTTTAACTTCCCAAATATTGAGTGGAAACTCTTTAGATCAAATAGTTTGGATGGGGTGGTGTTTGTGCAGTGTGTCCAGGAAGCTTTTCTAACACAGTATGTAGATTGTCCGACCAGAGGAGGGGCAATATTGGATTTAGTACTGGGTAATGAGCCAGGGCAAGTGATAGATTTGTTAGTGGGGGAGCATTTTGGAGATAGTGACCACAATTCTGTGACTTTCACTTTAGTAATGGAGAGGGATAGGTACGTGCAACAGGGCAAGGTTTACAATTGGGGGAAGGGTAAATACGATGTTGTCAGACAAGAATTGAAGTGCATAAGTTGGGAACATAGGCTGGCAGGGAAGGACACAAGTGAAATGCGGAACTTGTTCAAGGAACAGGTGCTACGTGTCCTTGATATGTATGTCCCTGTCAGGCAGGGAAGAGATGGTCGAGTGAGGGAACCATGGTTGACAAGAGAGGTTGAATGTCTTGTTAAGAGGAAAAAGGTGACTTATGTAAGGCTGAGGAAACAAGGTTCAGACAGGGCATTGGAGGGATACAAGATAGCCAGGAGGGAACTGAAGAAAGGGATTAGGAGAGCTAAGAGAGGGCATGAACAATCTTTGGCGGGTAGGATCAAGGAAAACCCCAAGGCCTTTTACACATATGTGAGAAATATGAGAATGACTAGAGCGAGGGTAGGTCCGATCAAGGACAGTAGCGGGAGATTGTGTATTGAGTCTGAAGAGATAGGAGAGGTCTTGAACGAGTACTTTTCTTCTGTATTTACAAATGAGAGGGGCGATATTGTTGGAGAGGACAGTGTGAAACAGATTGGTAAGCTCGAGGAAATACTTGTTAGGAAGGAAGATGTGTTGGGCATTTTGAAAAACTTGAGGATAGACAAGTCCCCCGGGCCTGATGGGATATATCCAAGGATTCTATGGGAAGCAAGAGATGAAATTGCAGAGCCGTTGGCAATGATCTTTTCGTCCTCACTGTCAACAGGGGTGGTACCAGGGGATTGGAGAGTGGCGAATGTCGTGCCCCTGTTCAAAAAAGGGACTAGGGATAACCCTGGGAATTACAGGCCAGTTAGTCTTACTTCGGTGGTAGGCAAAGTAATGGAAAGGGTACTGAAGGATAGGATTTCTGATCATCTGGAAAGACACTGCTTGATTAGGGATAGTCAGCACGGATTTGTGAGGGGTAGGTCTTGCCTTACAAATCTTATTGAATTCTTTGAGGAGGTGACCAAGCATGTGGATGAAGGTAAAGCAGTGGATGTAGTGTACATGGATTTTAGTAAGGCATTTGATAAAGTTCCCCATGGTAGGCTTTTGCAGAAAGTAAGGAGGCATGGGATAGTGGGAAATTTGGCCAGTTGGATAACGAACTGGCTAACCGATAGAAGTCAGAGAGTGGTGGTGGATGGCAAATATTCAGCCTGGATCCCAGTTACCAGTGGCGTACCGCAGCGATCAGTTCTGGGTCCTCTGCTGTTTGTGATTTTCATTAATGACTTGGATGAGGGAGTTGAAGGGTGGGTCAGTAAATTTGCAGACGATACGAAGATTGGTGGAGTTGTGGATAGTAAGGAGGGCTGTTGTCGGCTGCAAAGAGACATAGATAGGATGCAGAGCTGGGCTGAGAAGTGGCAGATGGAGTTTAACCCTGAAAAGTGTGAGGTTGTCCATTTTGGAAGGACAAATATGAATGCGGAATACAGGGTTAACGGTAGAGTTCTTGGCAATGTGGAGGAGCAGAGAGATCTTGGGGTCTATGTTCATACATCTTTGAAAGTTGCCACTCAAGTGGATAGAGCTGTGAAGAAGGCCTATGGTGTGCTCGCGTTCATTAACAGAGGGATTGAATTTAAGAGCCGTGAGGTGATGATGCAGCTGTACAAAACTTTGGTAAGGCCACATTTGGAGTACTGTGTACAGTTCTGGTCGCCTCATTTTAGGAAGGATGTGGAAGCTTTGGAAAAGGTGCAAAGAAGATTTACCAGGATGTTGCCTGGAATGGAGAGTAGGTCTTACGAGGAAAGGTTGAGGGTGCTAGGCCTTTTCTCATTAGAACGGAGAAGGATGAGGGGCGACTTGATAGAGGTTTATAAGATGATCAGGGGAATAGATAGAGTAGACAGTCAGAGACTTTTTCCCCGGGTGGAACAAACCATTACAAGTGGACATAAATTTAAGGTGAAAGGTGGAAGATATAGGAGGGATATCAGAGGTAGGTTCTTTACCCAGAGAGTAGTGGGGGCATGGAATGCACTGCCTGTGGAAGTAGTTGAGTAGGAAACATTAGGGACCTTCAAGCAGCTATTGGATAGGTACACGGATTACAGTAAAATGATAGTGTAGATTTATTTGTTCTCAAGGGCAGCACGGTAGCATTGTAGATAGCACAATTGCTTCACAGCTCCAGGGCCCCAGGTTCGATTTCGGCTTGGGTCACTGTCTGTGCGGAGTCTGCACGTCCTCCCCGTGTCTGCATGGGTTTCCTCCGGGTGCTCCGGTTTCCTCCCACAGTCCAAAGATGTGCGGGTTAGGTGAATTGGCCAATGATAAATTGCCCTTAATGTCCAAATTGCCCTTGGTGTTGGGTGGAAGTGTTGAGTTTGGGTAGGGTGCTCTTTCCAAGAGCCGGTGCAGACTCAAAGGGCCGAATGGCCTCCTTCTGCACTGTAAATTCAATGATAATCTATGATTAATCTAGGACAAAAGTTCGGCACAACATCGTGGGCCGAAGGGCCTGTTCTGTGCTGTATTTTTCTATGTTCTATGTTCTATTGCATTGGAGGCTTACGCTTTTGGGGCACCATTTAGAAATGGCATCCCGATCTTTCGCTGCACTGAGGGGTTTTGGCAAGCGGAGCACCTCAGTGCAGAAAACGGGCTAAGTGCGGCCTTGTTTGGGAAGTTCCCCACTGAGGCCCCCGATCTACCTGGATGGGAGTTAGATAGCAGGGTGCTTCTCGCCGCTCTGTGCGCTGGGAAACACCCGACTAATCTCACACGCGACGGGACTTTGAACCCTTTTGGGTAGATCGCCTCCATTGACTCAAATGCAGCTTGACATGGTGGCCATCACTGAGACATGGCTGCAAATCAGTTATCATTGAGAATGTTTTTGGAAAGCATGAGGAAACTGGAAGAGGAGGAGGGGTGTCTTATTGATTAAAGATATCACAACATTAGAGAAAGAAAGCAATCAGAGGAGAACCTATGATCAGATTTGAGGAGCAAGAGGGATCTTAAAATTGTAACAAGGGTTGGTCGCAATCTTTCTGACAGCAGCAATGAGGCAGAATATCATGGACTGGATTCTCCGCCAGCGGGTTGCTCCATTTTGCCGGAAGCCCGGGGGTTTCCCGGCGGCGTGGGGATGCCCCAAATTGTAAACCCCATTGACCGGCCGGCGTAATGGAGAATCCCGCTGGTGGGTTGAAGCAGAAATGTGACGTGGCGAGGCGCAGAATCCCGCCGATTGTTTCAGAGAGGAGAGAGGGAGGCTTCTAGCAAAAACATCATTGTTTTAATGGTAGACGTTAACTTTTATATAGATGTGAAGAGCAGAGTAGCTTTTCAGACCAGGTCTATAGCCAACTAAAGCCGAGGTTTAGCATGAAGACCCCCTCATTTTGCTTCTAGAAAATGTCAGGTCCCCTCAGTAATACAAAGTACTTCACCCAAAAAAATCATTCATTACGCCCCACATAGCACTCTTCCTGTCTGTAAAAGGACAAAGCAGCTTGCAAACTCCTTGTTTTGGGATTTTCCATAAGGTTTTTCCAGCAATGACACTTCACATTTGGAGAATCCACCTTGCAGAGGGTTTCTTTTTACTTGACATTCACAATATTTTCACATATTGGGTGGACTTCTGTTGCAGTGGCAAGTGTTCTGATGGTGGAATGGGAGTGGATGGTTTTATGAAGTCATAGTGAGTCCACAGCGAGTTGCATCAAAGAAACGTAGGTTTATTTACAAGGCTATAATACACAGCACCTGGTAGATCCCAACTGGGCCTTAACAGTCAGTGCTGAACTGGCCAACCTTTTATACAATATAGATTGAGTTTCTCTTGACCCCTTAATGAGGGAGCTCATACGCCGCAAGGGACACGGAGAAGACAATCATTCCCACTCAGTAAATCCCGTGCAGCGGGTTTTGACAGACGGGACCGCCACTTAGATGGAAAGGCTGGTCACGTGATGGCCAGCCAACTAGATATTCAGAGTTATGAGACCAATCTTGTGGTGATAGGCAGGGAGTTATCAATCAAAACATTACCTCATGGGTTATAGGTTTGTGTGCCATTTTTAAATGGCACCCAGACAAGCAACCACTCTCTGCAAGCCAGCAGCATCAGTCTGGCAGTCTGAGAGGACGCCTTTCAACTTGAACGTCAGCCACCTCCCTGCCCAACCCTGCTCCTTCGAACCCTGTAGCTGCTTCCATCCCCACCCCACCTGCCACACTTTGATCCCTGTAGCCGTTGTCACCGACCTCCCCATCTGCTGAAGCCCATCTGCTGTGAACTCATACACATTTATACAAATGTCTCGGTGCAAATGAGTGGCCCCACGGTTTGGCGATATCTCCTACATGTTCTACACCAGGCTGTCTGGAAATGGTGGGAGACCCTGTTCCCCCGCAATGGCCACAAGTGACCCACCTGCCTAATAAAGGTGGCCTGGATGGGGATCGCAGAAGAGGGTAGCAGCCCTGGGGCCCAGAAGTGTAACTGGATTGCAAAATGGTCCATGACTTCATGTAGTTCCAGTAGGGTCAGTGGCACAATGTTGCTTCGGCAAAGTGGCTCTCCTGATGGCAGCGGGCAATGTATATTTGGAAGGGTGTGCCAAGTGGAAGATGTGTTCAAGGCTTCAGTTTAACTTTTAAATGAAAGCATTTTTTTCTTATTTTTTTCCATCTGGCTCATTTTTCACTATCCTTTAATGCAAACTTTCTTTCCTTACCTTTATTCATTTGTCTGCACCTGATTTGACATTGAATTCACCCCCTTTAACTCACCATCCTTCATCATCCTGTTTATGCCTCAGTCCTTCAATCTCATTGCTGAAGAAGATACACATTTGGTCCCCGATACCCTGGGCGGGATGCTCCGTCCTACCGCGCCACATTTCTGCCTCACCACACCAGCGGGATTCTCCGTTACGCCGGCTGGTCAATGGGTTTCCCATTGTGGGCAGCCCGCCGCCATCGGGAAACCCCCGGCCGCTGGCAAAACAGAGCATCCCACCGGCGGAGAATCCTGCCCCCTAGTTCCCTCACTGTGTGTTATCACCACAGACTTCCAGTAAAATATTTTGAGCTGAAGGAGGCATGGCAAGTCTAAATAACGTTGGATGTTATTAGATGCCCTTTTGCACCATCATTTTAGCAGCAACATTCGGCCCGTTATTTCTAATTGTCTCAAGTGAATAATGAAGATGGAAGCCATAAACAGAATAATGAAACTCTGAGCTATTGGGTGGGTAAAGTTAACGTTCCATGGCATTTCTTGAATGATAGCTTTGGAAAAAGTAAGAGATTTTATTACTACTTTCTGTAGGTTAAACATAGTAATCATGGGCGAGATTCTCCGACCCCCCGCTGGGTCGGAGAATCGCCGGGGGCTGGCGTGAATCCCGCCCCCGCTGGTTGAGAATTCTCCGGCACCGGATATTCGGCGGGGGCGGGAATCGCACTGCGCCGGTTGGCGCCCCCCCCCCCCCCCCCCCCGCGCGATTCTCCGGCCCGAATGGGCCGAAGTCCCGCTGCTAGAATGCCTGTCCCACCGGCGTAGATTAAACCACCTACCTTACCGGAGGGCCAAGGCGGCGCGGGCGGCCTCCAAGGTCCTGGGGGGGGCGGGGCGATCTGGCCCTGGGGTGTGCCCCCACGGTGGCCTGGCCCGCGATCGGGGCCCACCGATCCGCGGGCGGGCCTGTGCCATGGGGGCACTCTTTTCCTTCCGCCTTCGCCACGGTCTCCACCATGGCGGAGGCGGAAGAGACTCCCTCCACAGCGCATGTGCGGGGTGCCGTGAGCGGCTGCTAACACTCCCGCGCATGCGCCGCCTGGAGATGTCATTTCTGCGCCAAAGGCCTTTTCTGCCAGCTGGCGGGTGGAAATTAGCCCGGTGCGGGCCTAGCCCCTTAAGGTTGGGACTCGGCCCCCAAAGATGCAGGAGGATTCCGCACCTTCCGCACCTTCGGGGCGGCGCGATGCCCGACTGATTTGCGCCGTTTTGGGCGCCGGTCGGCGGACATCGCGCCGATACCGGAGAATTTCGCCCCATGTTTGTTTTAAATTGGTTACGTCAAATATCAATCATACATTTGGTGACTTACTAGTTTAGTAGTTACTTAATTTTACATAATCATAGATTTCATAGAATTTACAGTGCAGAAGGAGGCCATTCAGCCCATCGAGTCTGCACCGGCTCTTGGAAAGAGCTCCCTACCCAAGATCCACACCTCCACCCTATCCCCATAACCCAGTAACCCCACCAAACACTAAGGGCAATTTTGGACACTAAGGGCAATTTAGAATGGCCAATCCACATAACCTGCATATCTTTGGACTGTGGGAGGAAACCGGAGCACCCGGAGGAAACCCACGCACACACGGGGAGGATGTGCAGACTCCGCACAGACAGTGACCCAAGCCGGAATCGAACCTGGAACCTTGGAGCTGTGAAGCAATTGTGCTATCCACAATGCTACCGTGCTGCCCTAATCATGTGTGCAGCCATGGATACGTGCTCAACCTAATACCAATAGCCATCTAGAGAGCTACAGCGAATCTTTTACTCGACTCTAGGAAGAATGGAAAGGCAGTCTCGGTTCACAGTTCATCCCCATGTAAACAATGGATTTAAAATTATGTCACACAATATTTATTATGAATGCACTCATGAGTTAGCAGGATTTTTTGTGCACACTGTTTTAATAGCTTAATTTGCAATTTTCACTGTTTGCAAGATATGAATAAATTTCGAACTAGCATTGTACAATTGTACTGGGCAAATATATAGCAGATGCACACTGCTGGCATAGATAAATGTGATGTGATTCACTTTGATAAAAAAAATAGAAACGGCACGGTATGGTGGCACAGTGGTTAGCATTGCTTCCTCACAGCTCCAGGGTCCTTGGTTCAATTCCGGCCTTGGGTGACTGTGTGGAGTTTGCACAACCTCCCCGTGCCTGGGTGGGTTTCCTCCAGGTGCTCTAGTTTTCTCCCACAATCCAAAGATGTGCAGGTTAGGTGGACTGGGATAGGGCAGGAGAGTGGGGCTAGGTCGGGTGCTCTTTCGGAGGGTCAGTGCAGACTTGATGGGCCAAATGGCCTCCTTCGGCACAGTAGGGATTCTATGATTCTTTAATAAAAATAACTTGGAAAACCAGAAACTGGATGGTGTAGAAGAGCAAGAAGAGTATCGAAGGATACTGGTGAACAAATCATTAAAAGCAGCACCGCATATCAGCAAAGCAATTAAATATACTAACAAACCACTGGGATCTATTTCTAGGGGCTCAGAGAATTCAAAAATAGGGAAGTTATGTTAAACTTGTGTATGACCTTGATCAGACCATGCTTGGACTACTGTGCAAACTTCTGGTCCAAATATTATAACAAGAACATAGAAACACTGGGGAATGTGCAAAAATATTTAGAATGATAACGCAGAACTGAGAGGTTACAGCCATCGGGATAGATAGAGCACATTGTGCATTCTTCCTTCAGAAAGATGAAGACTTAAATGTGACCGTACCAAGGCCTTTCTAATTATCGATGGGCTGGACAGGGAAATGGGGAGAGAGATGGAGTATCCAAAACTTGAGCGATAAATACAAGATAGTTACTAAGAAATCCAAGTCAGAAATTAAGAAAAATTTCTATGCTCAGAGTGATTAGAATATAAAACTCTCTAGCAAACAGATGGTACAGGCAAATAGCTTCGATGATTTCAGAAGTAAACAAGCTGACTACATGAGAAAGAGGGGAATAGAAAGAAATGCTGAGAGGTTCAGATGAGGCAGATAGAATGAAAGGAGATACGAGTAGATTATAAACACCAGAGGGCTGATCAGATGTAATGTGGTTGGTGGCAAAGGAAAGCTGCTGTAATTTAGATCTGGTCCCACTTGAAACATTTGTTGCAGCCGTTACCATGCAAAAGAGGGTCATGGCTGTAGTGATCTGCCAATCTGTATGTATATAAGGGATTAATGTTTGGAAGTGACAACTAAGTAATCGCTAGATGACTGCACTAGCGATGGGTATAAAAGACAGACAAAGAACAAAGAACAAAGAAAAGTTCAGCACAGGAACAGGCCCTTCGGCCCTCCAAGCCTGCACTGACCATGCTGCCCATCTAAACTAAAATCTTCTGCACTTCCGATGTCCATATCCCTCTATTCCCATCCTATTCATGTATTTGTCAAGATGCCCCTTAAAAGTCACTATAGTCCCTGCTTCCATCACCTCCTTCGGCAGCGGGTTCCGGGCGCCCACTACCCTCTATGTAAAAAACTTGCCTCGTACATCTCCTCTAAACCTTGCCCCTTGCACCTTAAACCTATGCCCCCTAGTAATTGACCCCTCTACCCTGGGAAAAAGCCTCTGACTATCCACTCTGTCTATGCCCCATATAATTTTGTAGACCTCTATCAGGTCGCCCCTCAACCTCCATCGTTCCAGTGAGAACAAACCAAGTTTATTCAACCTCGCCTCATAGCTAATGCCCTCCATGCCAGGCAACATCCTGGTAAATCTCTTCTGCACCCTCTCTAAAGCCTCCACATCCTTCTAGTAGTGTGGCGATGAGAATTGAACACTATACTCCAAGTGTGGCCTAACTAAGGTTCTATACAGCTGCAACATGACTTGCCAATTTTTATACTTAATGCCCCGGCCAATGAAGGCAAGCATGCTGTATGCCTTCTTGACGACCTTCTCCACCTGTGTGCTCCTTTCAGTGACCTGTGGACCTGTACACCTAGATCTCTCTCTGACTGTCAATACTCTTGAGGGTTCTACCATTCACTGTATATTCCCTACCTGCATTAGACGTTCCAAAATGCATTACCTCACATTTGTCTGGATTAAACTCCGTCTGCCATCTCTCCGCCCAAGTCTCCAAACGATCTAAATTCTGCTGTATCCTCTGACAGTCCTCATCGCTATCCGCAATTCCACCAACCTTTGTGTCGTCTGCAAACTTACTAATCAGACCAGTTACATTTTCCTCCAAATCATTTATATATACTACAAACAGCAAAGGTCCCAGCACTGATCCCTCCGGAACACCACTAGTCACAGCCCTCCAATCAGAAAAGCGCCCTTCCATTGCTACTCTCTGCCTTCTATGACCTAGCCAGTTCTGTATCCATCTTGCCAGCTCACCCCTGATCCCGTGTGACTTCACCTTTTGTACCAGTCTGCCATGAGGGACCTTGTCAAAGGCCTTACTAAATTCCATGTAGACAACATCCACTGCCCTACCTGCATCAATCATCTTTGTGACCTCCTTGAAAAGCTCTGTCAAGTTAGTGAGACACGACCTCCCCTTCACAAAACCGTGCAGCCTCTCGCTAATACGTCCATTTGCTTCCAAATGGGAGTAGATCCTGTCTCGAGGAATTCTCTCCAGTAATTTCCCTACCACTGACGTAAGGCTCACCGGCCTGTAGTTCCCTGGATTATCCTTGCTACCCTACTTAAACAAAGGAACAACATTGGCTATTCTCCAGTCCTCCGGGACATCACCTGAAGACAGTGAGGATCCAAAGATTTCTGTCAAGGCCTCAGCAATTTCCTCTCTAGCCTCCTTCAGTATTCTGAGGTAGAACCCATCAGGCCCTGCGGACTTATCTACCTTAATATTTTTCAAGACGCCCAATACCTCGTCTTTTTGGATCTCAATGTGACCCAGGCTATCTACACACCCCTCTCCAGATTCAACATCTACCAATTCCTTCTCTTTGGTGAATATTGATGCAAAGTATTCATTTAGTACCTCGCCCATTTCCTCTGGCTCCACACATAGATTCCCTTGCCTACCCTTCAGTGGGCCAACCCTTTCCCTGGCTACCCTCTTGCTTTTTATGTATGTGTAAAAAGCCTTGGGATTTTCCTTAACCCTATTTGCCAATGACTTTTCGTGACCCCTTCTAGCCCTCCTGACTCCTTGCTTAAGTTCCTTCCTACTTTCCTTATATTCCACACAAGGTAATATAACAATGGCAACCAAATTTGGGCAAGGTATGCCCTGTAATGTGAAAATATCTCTTTCTGTTTCCCGCTTAAACTCCTTGCTGCTTTTGTCAGACTGATCGTTTAGCATGCAAGTGCTGATGGCTGTTTGTTGTGTTAAATCTTTCTCTTACAACATCTGCTTGAGGACAAGATTACTGTGGACACCACAGACTGTTCAATCCCTAAATAACTCATCAGTGAAGGTGCCAAATGCACATTGTTTCGCTAAGATTTTCAAAGTTGTCACGCATGATTGTATTCAGATTTTTGGTTTGTAGAGTTAAACATGTGCCTGTCAAGCATTATTTTCTTCACTGGCAGGCAGATGTTTTCAAACTTAAAAAAAAATTGGTGGTCCTCTTTCTCCTCTTCCATTTGAAAAACAAATGATTCAAACTTCTGAACAGCCTTGGGGCCTCCGCCAAATTTAATAAGTTGTAAGCTTGTGACTTTTTTGATTTATCCGATACTCCAGAACAACAATATATATGGCACTCCTTTTCAAACTTGGCTCAGTTGTATGTAATACTTTTATTGAATACGAGTGGGTCAATGTGGAGAAACTCTTGTGCTATACAGCCAACTCTTGACACCATGGAGAAGTGCTTGGTTCCAATACCTGCCGATCAACGACTTAGAACAACAATAGTATATTGACTAGTCTGTGCAACTCTTCGATGCTTGTACTCTTCCCACGCTCCGGGGCGAACTCCCAAACTTCCGTCATGTGACCCTTTAAGTAGCCGCGTCATCATGTCATCACATAACCACTCGGTCTACTGACTGAATGGCCTGTTTCTATGCTGTGTATTCTATAGAACTCTGCGTAACCTATAGACTATCTGTTTACTTAACATTTCCAAAGAGACAGTGGATTTGTGTTATTTTACGACAGCTACTGAGAATGGAAGGAGCTAATAGTAAGTTATCTGTTGTAAATTGACAGATTAGGCCTCAAAATAGAAATCTACAGGATCTTGACCAAACAAAACATTTCGCTGTTTCCTGCAGAAATTTCCACGCTCCTTTAATCTAGACATGTTCCTTTTCTTGTATTACAATACCAGCCTTTCCTGCCTGTTGCATAATCAACTTATTTTAAAATTAACTGTTACATTAATCCATTAGCAAAGGGCATACAGAGGTTTTGTTCAAAGAATAAAAGGACATTGTTTTCAAATAGTCTCATATAGGTCTTATCTGTGATACTTTGATCTGGCTACTTAGGCTTCCTATTCAGATTCTGGCACAAATTTAAAAAGGGCTAATAATGGTGGTGTTTGCTTTGTATTTGCTTGATTTCAAAACGTTTGACAGCATTTTGCAAATGTGATTTTAATTGAAGCTAACTTTGATACCCAAACAAGGAACTTCAAATGAGTAATCTGGCACAAAAATTGTGCTGCATCACTCCTACTTTAATGACAATAATAATCCATTTAAAATAAAGAATGAAATTTAATCATTGCCCACTGTTCCTGACGGAAGGAACTGGAAGAGGGTGGCATTGCCATTTTTATGTTAGGAGTTGCCGCCATGCGACTCATATAAAAATGTAAAGGGCCAGTGATGGACATGTGAAACACGTGTGCATATGTGAAGGGGGAGGGTTTCTATTGGAGGATCCCACCATCATACGACGGTCCAGGCATTTATAACGGAGCTACCTGGACAAGCATGGAGGCTCAAGGTCTAGCCCATAGGTTCCACATCCACATCTATTTGTTCTGCAGTTTGGTTAATTTGCTTTTGCAATCCTTAATAACATTCAGTCCCCCTCAAACATATCCCCCATCACCCCCTCTTTAAAATCTATTGTTCTGCTACTGCCCACCTCCCAATCACACACAAGCTCTTTATACAAATTTAATTGGAGATATCAAAAAAGAGACATTGATCAGCCCCATGGTTCAGCAAAGCCTCCTTCCAGATTCTTCTCCAGACTGTCAGGAAATGGTGGGATATATTCTTCTTGAGCGATGGCAACAGGAGACCCTCCCATCTGACCAAGAGATCACAGAGAAGGTTAGCATCCATGGGCTCTACCCTGGGAGGGGGTTAATTTTTTTGGGGGGGCTTCAAAATTATGAATTACCAGCAGCAGTTGGCCAACACAGCGGCCATCCGGGCCGAGATCCAGGACTTTGGGAGCGTCCACCCCAAAATCTACTCCATCTATGACCTGCTGGAGAGGATTGAGGAGCTTATCCTACAGAACAGGGAGCATGTCATCAGCATTGAGGCTACTGCTGAGGTTAAAGCAGATTAAAGCAGTGTTTCACCAAGGAGACCAACTACAAGGGAAGCGGACCCTGCGCATCCTCTTCCTGACAGACATCGGGCACAAAAAAACAACAACAGGCTGCAGCTGGATTTTCTTTTTAAATTACAAGTTGGTGCTGGAGTGTGGTGACTCTCTGTGAGCTCTCCCCTACAGATTCTCTTCCTACATCTTTTATAAATGATATTGTGGTATGTTCTATCAGTATTCATCTATGGAGCGATCTGGCAGGACTGTAAGCAGAAAAATACTTTTCACTGCACCTTGGTACACATGACAATAAATCAATCAAATCAAATCAAAATGCGTACAGTTCCGGAAAAGTGTCAGCGGTATGTATTTGAGTTTTGAGTATGTATTTGGGAGAGGCTGTGGCGTAGTGGTATTGTCACTGGACTAGTAAACCAGAGACTCAGAGTAATGTTCTGGGGATCCGGGTTCAAATGTTGCCAGTGCAGATGGCGCAATTTGAATTCAATAAAAATCTGGAATTAAAAGTCTAATGATGATCATGAAACCATTGTTGGTTGCCTTAAAAACCTACCTGGTTCACTAATGTCCTTTAGGGAAGGAAATCTGCCATCCTTACCTGGTCTGGCCAACATGTGACTCCAGACCCACAGCAATGTGGTTGACTCTTACCTACCCTCTCAAGGGCAATTAGGGATGGGCAATAAATGCTGGCGCAGCCTGCGACGCCCACGTCCCATAAACAAACAAAAGATGTTCATTTAGGGTAGATGAATAATGCACAGTTTGGTTTGAGTGAGCAATCAGATACAAAGTAACATATTGACAGGGCAGTATATGTGATGCTGGGATGTATGCAGACAGGGGGGGGGGTCTGTTGGTATTCTTAAAGTTTTTAAATCTTCACTTCTCCTGCAGAAGAAACAACATAGAAACATAGAATTTACAGTGCAGAAGGAGGCCATTCGGCCCATCGAGTCTGCACCAGCTCTTGGAAAGAGCACCCTATCCAAGGTCAACATCTCCACCCTATCCCCATAACCCAGTAACCCCACCCAACACTAAGGGCAATTTTGGACACTAAGGGCAATTTAGCATGGCCAATCGACCTAACCTGCACACCTTTGGACTGTGGGAGGAAACCGGAGCACCCGGAGGAAACCCACGCACACACGGGGAGGATGTGCAGACTCCGCACAGACAGTGACCCAAGCCGGAATCGAACCTGGGACATTGGAGTTGTGAAGCAATTGTGCTATCCACAATGCTACCGTGCTGCAGTACGTGCTTCACATAATCAAATGGAAAGGGATTAGATGGATGGGGGAGTTCCCCCGATCACAATGTCCTTACCCTTGTCTGAGGAAGGAGCCCTCCATCTCGCTGGGGAACAGGGAGGCTGATCCATTGTTGATGATGAGGCTGTAGTGGCAAAGCAAGGGGAAAACGTATGGTGGAGATGCCACTAGTTATGCGCAGCTTTTCCGCAGGGTATGGAGGACTTCACGGACACCATGAGGCATGTAGGTGGAGTCTCTACGCCCCCACATCTCCAAAGGAAGCAGGCCAAATTCATTACGGGCAATGGGGCATCACACTCAGCAACCTGCCCTCATCACAGCTGCTGATGGTGGGTTCACACAAAGACATAGTGGTACGAAAAGAAAACATAAGACTTTTATGAGACCACAAAGATGTTGCAAGTGTTTTTACAAAATTCACTTGATCACATGTAAATATTGCACAATATATTGTTTTCACTTTATAGATGTGTGCATCATTATCCTTTTTAGAGACTTCATTACTTAGAGACCTAACTGTTCTGGCATACCTCATGGCTGGCATTCATTGATGTTTGAGGGAGAACGATAGGTCAGTTATTGTGCAGGAAGCTAGTGTTGTATGTTTATGATCGGTCTTTGTTTAATGTCCGTCTGTGTCCAATAAGATGGCTGCCAGTATGTCAGTCACAGAGGAAGATATGGGCTCTGCAAACACTCCATTATATGCAGTCAAGGAGATTTTCTGGGAATACGGGTGGAATTTTCCAATTTTGAGATTAAGTTTGGTGGCGGGCAGCTCCGGGGGCACTTTCCCGATGGCCAGAATGGTGGGACCCCACACCAGATTCTGTGCTTGGAACCTCATTAATATTGCACAGGCGAGTTTCCCTCCAAATCACCTATCGGGCCGGCAGCTGATTCATCCACCTACTGTCAGCTGGCAGGTTTAAAGGTCCCTGTGCCATATTTAAACACCAGTCCAGCACACTCATATCACTCTCACCAGCCCACCTGTCTTCACAGGGTTAAATCGCTGGCTTTGAAAGCAGACCAAGGCAGGCCAGAAGCACGGTTCAATTCCCGTAACAGCCTCCCCGAACAGGCGCCGGAATGTGGCGACTAGGGGCTTTTCACAGTAACTTCATTTGAAGCCTACTTGTGACAATAAGCGATTTTCATTTCATTTCATTGAATTGTGCCAATCTCTTTTAAAGTGCAAATTTAGAAATCTGGTTTGCTCTTGCTTCCTGGCAATGGGGTGTGAATCATATATCCACTGCAGTAGCACCAACAAGTGAGTATGTATTCCAAGAAGGAGCCTCAGAGCACTGCTTAGTAGTCCTCCCACACTTCATCATACCTTCCCAAATAGAACCAATCTTACTTTCCATTTAGGGTGATGCCATTTTTTGATTGTCGAGATGGTGTTCCAACATGTCTATTACAGGATGAAGTTCGGCACTCCCTCACTCACTGTCCACATGCCTCTGATTTATCTGGAGCCTCACGATGTGCAACACAGTTGCCACCTGTCATTCTCCAGCCTTCCCTACTAATACTGTATCCCACCGTTGTGGTGGTGGACACTCCCCCCACTGAGCCCATCAACTGCAAGTTGCCAATGCCTCATGTAGACATTTCCCACCCCATCTGGGAACTGTCCCCAACTCCTTGAAACCTTCACACACACCCAGTCCCAACCATATTATTCCTTCCCTATCTACAGGCTGCAGATGCCCCCTGTGACCACCACCATACCCTCTGTAGCCCAAATCAGAGCCCACCATGCCCAGGGACATTGACTGTAGAGCAGCCCTGCACACAAAGCTGTGCATTTTTCCTGTGGAGCACACAGCTCTGGCCCCTCCCTGCAGCTGGGGTACATTATGGCCCCAATGATTGCTCCTGCTGCATGGCTGCTGTTCTGCACTGTCTCCAATCTCTGACTTCAGACTATGAGGTCCACATAGCTGCTGGGCTGCCTGCCATCTGTGAAACTTTTCCATTTCACAGCAGGGATGCTGTGCTCTCTGACTCCTGTCTGCCGGCCCCTGAACTTAACCGGGAGCCTTGACATAGTTCCCATTTCCAAAGAGGACAAAGGACAACAGTAACCTTCGCAACTGCAGCCCCGACCTGTTTAGTGTTTGCGCAAACCATCCCTAATATGCCACACTAACAGGCACGCATCCCATAATCGGCAGTCTGCGTGCATCCCTTTTGGTCGTACATGTTCCATCACTTAGACTCACTTGTTTGCCCAGGTATCATGCAGCTTTGTCAAGGTCCAGCTTCCCTCCCATCGGTCTTGCTTTTGCCTTCTATTGTTTGTCCTCTTCATCCACCTCCTTGCCCCTCTGCCTGACATTGTGAGGCCTCAATCTTCCCCTACTCCCTCCTTGTACCGTCCTTCTTCCCCATTGCTCCCTTTGTCTTCATCAGGCCACTTACCCCCCTCCCTCTCCCCCTCCCCCACCTTCACCCCAAGTTGAGCTGACTGCAAGAGCCCAGTGTCATGTTGGGTGTTCCGATGCACAAATGATCCAACACGGCTGTAGATGGTACAACTCTGTTTTATTGTCTTAAACAATGACAACTACTAACTGCTGGCTTGGGTACGTGCTTCACCAGCTAACCTGTGGACCCAGCCCTATCACTATCTTAGTGAGGCACTCAGCACATGGTCTACGTCTGAGTGGCACGCTGTGAGCTCTGTGCTCTGAGCTGTCTCCTGGTAGAATGAGCGGGAACTGTGGTGTTCCCTGTTTTATAGTGCGTGTGTTCTCACTGGTGATTGGCTGCGATGTAATGTGTGTGCTGGTTGGTCCAACGGCCTGTCCATCAGTGTGTGTGTGATTGCACCATGATATGCTGGTGTGGATATCATGACATCCCCCCCTTTCACAAGGATATGTGCCTACATGCTAATAAATAGAAATGTGTACTGAGTGCATCTGAGTATGTGTGTGCAATATTTACAACATGTATATGAGGCTAAACTATATACAGAGGAAGGTGTCAGGTGCAACAGAGCAACGAGGTTGTACCAATAACAGAACAAATGCAATCAGCAAACGACGAGAGAAAACTTCTGGAACAATGAACGACAAGAAAAGAAACTCGTTAACAGTACTGTAAAACAATTCAGTGAGTCCAATGTGCTAACAGGCTCATAAGTCAAGTCTCTCAGGTGGGCGACGAATTTGGGTTGTCCGCCTCAAGGGTGGGTCAGGATCCACCAGCTGAGGAATGGGCCTGGCCACGGGCGAGAGAGGAAGAGTGGCAGGAAGCTCAACAAAGTCGACATCAGGGACAACAGGAGGGCGTGGTACCAGTACATGATCACGTAGCAAGCGCGGAACCAGACTAAGGGCCCGCCGATTATGGCGGCGAATGGAGCCATCGGGCATGCGAAACAGGAACGAGCGGGGAGCCATGTGGCGGAGAACTTTGGCGGTTGCCGACCAGCCACCCTCCGGTAGGTGTATGCGGACGTTGTCTCCAGGCGCCAGGGCAAGAAGATCAGTCGCCTGAGCATCATGTGCCATCTTCTGCTGAGCACACTGTTGTTGCATCCTTTGCAGTACTGGAGCATGGTCGGGGTCAGGAACATGAGTGGACGGCACAGTGGTCCTGAGGGTGCGACCCATCAACAGCTGGGCTGGCGAGAGGCCCGTGGACAGTGGGGCCGAGCGATAGGCCAGCAGGGCTAAACAGAAGTCAGATCCGGCATCAGCAGCCTTGCAGAGGAGCCGCTTCACAATGTGGATGCCCTTTTCCGCCTTGCCATTCGACTGAGGATGCAAGGGACTGGACGTCATGTGTGTGAAGTTGTATGAAGTGGCAAAGGAAGACCATTCTTGGCTTTCAAAGCAAGGCTCGTTGTCAGACATGACGGTGAGCGGAATTCCATGGCGAGCAAAGGTTTCTTTGCATGCCCGGATGACAGCTGATGATGTCATGTCGTGCAGGCGTATGACCTCCGGATAACTTGAGAAGTAGTCAGTCAGAATAATGTAGTCCCTGCCGAGCGCATGAAAGAGGTCCACGCCCACCTTCGCCCAGGGGGACGTTACCAACTCATGGGGCTGAAGTGTCTCAGCGGGTTGCGCCGGCTTAAACCTTTGGCAGGTGGGGCAGTTGAGCACCATGTTGGCGATGTCGTTGCTGATGCCCGGCCAGTACACAGCCTCTCGGGCCCTCCACCTGCACTTTTCAACTCCGAGATGGCCTTCGTGCAGTTGTTCAAGGACAAGCCGGTGCATGCTGTGTGGGATCACGATCCGGTCCAACTTCAAGAGGATACCATCAATGACGGCCAAGTCGTCCCGGACATTGTAGAATTGTGGGCACTGCCCCTTGAGCCACCCTTCCGTCATGTGGCGCATTACACGCTGTAGAAGGGGGTCAGCCGCAGTCTCACGGCGAATGTGGGCCAGACGTGCATCAGTGGCCGGCAGATTGGCCAATGTGAAGGCTACTTGTGCGTCGACCTGACAAACAACCCCTCCGAGTCAGGCGGTGTGTTGACCGCCCTGGACAGAGCATCTGAGATGATGAGATCCTTCCCTGGGGTATAGACAAGTTGGAAGTCGTACCTCTGGAGCTTGAGCAGAATGCGCTGGAGGCGAGGGGTCATATCATTGAGGTCCTTCTGAATGATGCCGACCAGGGGGCGATGGTCGGTCTCCACAGTGAACTGCGGAAGACCATGGGCGTCATTCTCCGACCCCCCAGCGGGTCGGAGAATGGCCGTTGGCCGCCGTGAATCCCGCCCCCGCCGGCTGCCGAAGTCTCCGGAGATTGGGCGGGGGCGGGAATCGGGCCGCGCCGGTTGGCGGGGCCCCCCCGCTCAATTCTCCGGCCTGGATGGGCCGAAGTCCCGCCGAGAAATTGCCTGTCCCGCCGGCGTAAATTAAAGTAGGTATTTACCGGCGGGACAAGGCGGCGTGGGCGGGCTTCGGGGTCCTGGGGGGGGGCGCGGGGGGATCTGGCCCCCATGGTGTCCTGGCCCGCGATCGGGGCCCACAGATCCGCGGGTGGGCCTGTGCGGTGGGGGCACTCTTTCCCTTCTGCCTTTGCCACGGTCTCCACCATGGTGGAGGCGGAAGAGACTCTCCCCACTGCGCATGCGCGGGAAACTGTCAGCGGCCGCTGACACACCCGCGCATGCGCCGCCCGGGGATGTCATTTCCGCGCCAGCTGGCGGGGCAACAAACGCCGTTTCCGCCAGCTGGCGGGGCGGGAATCCCTCCGGCGCCGGCCTAGCCCCTCAATGTTGGGGCTCAGCCCCCAAATATGCGGAGCATTCGCACCTTTGGGGCGGCGCGATGCCCGTCTGATTGGTGCCGTTTTGGGCGCCAGTCGGCGGACATCGCGCCGTCGGGGGAGAATTTCGGCCCATATACATAATCGTGAAACTTGTCGATGCCAGTCAACAGGGCTAGGCACTCCTTCTCAATCTGCGCATAGCGCTATTCTGTGGGGGTCATGGCCCGCGACGCATAGGCGACCGGGGCCCATGAAGCGATGTCACCCCGTTGCAGGAGTACCGCCCCAATGCCGGACTGGCTAGCGTCAGTTGAGATCTTTGTTTCCCGTGTGGTATTGAAAAACGGCAGTACCGGGGCGGTGGTGAGCTTGACCTTGAGCTCCTCCCATTCACTCTGGTGTGCGGGCAGCCGCTGGAATTCCGTTGTCTTTTTGACCAGGTGGCGAAGAGCAGTCGTGTACGAAGCAAGGTTAGGAATGAACTTCCCCAGGAAGTTGACCATCCCGAGAAAGCGCAGCACTGCCTTCCTGTCTGCCGGCTGCTGCATGGCTGCGATGGCTGCCACTTTGTCGGCATCCGGCCGCACACCTGACCGGGAGATGTGGTCCCCCAAAAACTTTAGCTCAGTCTGGCCAAAAGAGCACTTGGCTCGGTTGAGGCGCAGGCCCTGATCCCGTATCCGTGCAAAGACACGCTGGAGACAACTGATGTGCTCCTGTGGTGTGGTGGACCAGATGATAACGTCGTCTACGTAGACGCGTACCCCTTCGATGCCCTCCATCATATGTTCCATGATTCGATGGAACACCTCGGAGGCCAGGATGATGCCGAATGGCATCCTATTGTAGCAGTATCTGCCAAATGGAGTGTTGAAAGTGCACAGCTTCCTGCTGGACTGATCCAGTTGAATCTGCCAAAAACCCTTTGAGGCATCAAGCTTGGTGAATATTTTTGCCCGGGCCATTTCGCTCGTGATTTCGTCTCGTTTGGGTATGGGGTAGTGTTCCCTCATAATGTTGTGATTCAAATCTTTTGGGTCGCTACAGATCCGGAGCTCGCCGGAGGGCTTCTTGGCGCACACCATGGAGCTGACCCAGGGCGTTGGCTCTGTGACCCGGGAAAGCACTCCTTGGTCCTGCAGGTCCTGCAACTGCTGCTTGAGGCGGTCCTTGAGTGGTGCTGGGACCCTATGAGGTGCGTGAATGACCGGGGTGGCGTCCGGTTTGAGCCGTATTTTGTACGTGTAGGGCAGTGTGCCCATGCCCTCGAAAACCTCCTGGTTGTGCGCGAGGAGTGAATGGAGCTGCTCCCTAAAGTTTGCATCCGGGAAATCGGACGTGCCTTCTGGAGACAGAGTGTGTACCCGCTAAACGAGGTGGAGAATCTTGCACGCCTGTGCGCCTAACAGAGTCCTTCGAGAATCCAACGATTTCAAACGATAATGTGGCTTTGTGTGAGTTGTGTGTAACCTCGAGCTGGCAGGATCCTGTGGCCGGGATGACATTTCCATTGTAGTCAACCAGCTGACTGTGGGATGGCAAAATCGGTGGTTTAACCTTCAAGGTCTGGAAGGCTGACCATGCGAGGAGATTGGCGGAGGCACCAGTGTCCAGGCGAAATATGATCTGTGATCGGTTGACCGTTAGGGTGGCACACCACACATCGCCCGGATCAATGCTGTGCACTGGCAGCGGCTGGTGGTTCCGACTTGGGGATATCCGGTTCTTGTGGATTACCACAACGCGGAAGGGTTCCCTGTCTTCGGTATCGCTGGTCTGCATGCTATCAGGATATGACTCAGTGTAGGGGGGCTGAATCGCTCGCGCGTCCCTGCGAGGCTGGCGGAATTGTTGGTAGTTGGCAGGCTGAGCTGCTCGACAGCAAGCAGCGTAGTGGCCCATCCTGCCACAGCGGAGGCATTGTCGCGCTTTGGCCGGACATTGCCGCTTTAAATGGGCGGAGCCACAGTTGCCGCACGTCGTGATGTCATGCCGTACTTTGCGCAACTGCGCATGCACGGTGCGGTCCTGCGTAGAGCGCGCCTGCGCATCATGTCCCTCTGCGTCAACGTCCCCTCTTTTGGCGCGTACAAGTGTGGGAGGCCTCGGAAAGCGCGCAAAATGGCCGCCCTTGTCCGGGCCGCGGGCCGGGAGGAATTCGATCGACTGGACCCGCTCCGCCCCGTAGGACCCGTGCCGTGCCGTTTCGGCCGCCTGGATTTGGGAGTACCGGCTGGTCGCGTTCTCATGGAGGACGCAGGTCTCGATGGCAGTCGCTAGGGTGAGGCGCTTTATTATTAGGAGCTGCTGGCATAGGGTGTCCGAGATGACCCCAAAAACTATCTGATCCCATATTATGGAGTTGGAGGTGGCCTCATAGCCGCAGGACTGCGCGAGGATACGGAGGTGTGTCAAGTAAGATTGGAAAGGCTCATCTTACCCTGCAGGCGCTGCTGGAAGAGGTACCTCTCAAAGCTCTCATTAACTTCCAAGCTGAAGTGTTCCTCAAACTTCAGAAGCACCGTCTTATATTTTGTCTTGTACTCGCCTTCCGCGAATGCCAGGGAGTTGTAGATGTGGATGGCGTGTTGCCCCGCCGTGGAGAGGAGGAGGGCAATCTTCCTGGTGTCCGATGCATTCTCCCTGTCTGTGGCTTCTAGGAAGAGCTGGAAGCGCTGTTTAAACAGCTTCCAGTTTATGCCAAGATTTCCAGCCATGCAGAGCGGCTGCAGCGGGCTGATGTTTTCCATGGAGCAGGATGGCGGATTTCTGAAAGGAGGCAGGTAGGTCTCACAGTCGCTAGTTAGCTTCCACTACTGGTATCATGCCGTGTTGGGTGTTCCGATGCACAAATGATCCAACACGGCTGTAGATGGTACAACTTTGTTTGATTGTCTTAACAATGACAACTACTAACTGCTGGCTTGGGTACGTGCTTCACCAGCTAACCTGTGGACCCAGCCCTATCACTATCTTAGTGAGGCACTCAGCACATGGTCTATGTCTGAGTGGCACGCTGTGAGCTCTGTGCTCTGAGCTATCTCCTGGTAGAATGAGCAGGAACTGTGGTGTTCCCTGTTTTATACTGCGTGTGCTCTCACTGGTGATTGGCTGCGATGTTATGTGTGTGCTGGTTGGTCCAACTGCCTGTCCATCAGTGTGTGTGTGATTGCACCATGATATGCTGGTGTGGATATCATGACACCCAGCACCACAATGCTGTCCAAATAGACACTGATGTGCGGCACTAAGCGAAGGTGAGCCCTGTACTGATCCGAGACAGTGACACAGGAGGGTCCATTGGTCCAGCAGCATGGTGTTGTCCGTGAAGAGCAGCTCTGTGTGGAGATGGACAGTAGGAACCAACACCACATCAGGAGCAGCACAGCAACACGGCAGGTAGGCTATCTTGCACTCACCTCAAAGTCTCAAGCGAACCGCGTGAGTGGTGGCTACAATAGGAAATCCCATTGACCAGTGGCGGGAATGGAGAATTCCATTGCCAGCAATGGAGCGCTGCCGAGAAACATACGGCTGGGGAGCGCGGAGAATTAACCCCACTGCCTTCATTGGAAATGGTTTTGGCAAAGATATTTTTCTCAGTTTGTAAACATATATATGATTCAATGTCATATATTAATACAATTAAAAATGCATCATGTGGCATTTTGCAATAAGAAAATATCAAAGTTGCTCTTTTGTTTTTCCAAAGATAGTTTGTTCAACATTTTCCATTAGAACAATGCCCATTAATGTTCAAGTAAGTTTCATATTATCTTGGGGCTCCTAATTATCTAACATCAAATTATAAAGAATTAACAAATGTTTACTGGGGACCAATAAGAAAATTAACAAAATAAGTAAGAAAATGTATTATTCTTTAGCCTAATTTGCATTTTGATGTTTAACATCATATAGTTAGGCATTTCGGTGTGAGCAGTGTTACCACCTGACATTAACATTTTTTAATTCATTCTTGCGATGCTTGTTAGGTCAGCATTCATTGCCTATCTCTAATTTTCCTGATTTTAATCATTTTAAACTTTGTCTTTAGTCTTTTAATTCCAGCTCCCACACCAGCATCCCATGCTCAGCTCCATTGCCAGTCCCTGGGGTCTCCAACTAGGCTCACACCCCGATTAGTGCCTTCTGAAAAGCTCACTTCCCCATCTCTCCCGGCACCCCTGGGCTGCTCACCCATCTTCCACAAGCAGCCCGGACTCTTCACTGTTGGGATGGTGTTGGTTACAGAATATGCCTGTTAAATAAACCTTCATTGCTTTGTGTATGTTAACAGCAAGTCCTTATTTACTACATGTAACCATATGGAAATATAAAGTTAAAGGTAAGGAGCTATTTCCATCTTCCGTCCAAACATGCCAGGCCAATACTACGCTGACTCTAGATTCGAGTCTTCTTACGTAACTGTGTGAATAGTACTGTACTCATTTCCATATTAACCATATTAAATGTATGTTCCAGACCCTTATACTGGACTCATCTCACCACTGCCACCCCAGTTCCCTACCCTTCCCCGCCGATCACTCTGCACCCCCACGTTTCTCTCAGACATCAGCGGGACTAAGGAGCAAAGGGTGTAGTGGGTTGGGGAAGGGGGAGCAGATGCAGGCGATCTAGGTGGGGTGCCAGAGACGCAGGAGTGTTTTAACACGCCCCTGCTGATTTAAAGGGGTACACTCTTGAGCAGACTCTGCACTGGCTAGGGGGTGCCCTAACTAAATCAGTGTAGATATTGGTGTAAGTATAGGGCAATCAGGTAAAGTGTACATAAAACTGGTCTCAATGCGACCATCAGAGTCAATTCAAGATTCAAGCAGAATTGGGATTCCTGGAAGTAGCGATGCCGCTATCGGGACTGCAAGATTCAAACCATTATACTTTACAACTATTTGCCAAGTCTGCATTTTTCTCACATCATGGACGAAATTCTCTGGAAACGGTGTGATGTCCGCCGACTGGCGCCCAAAACGGCGCAAATCAGTCGGGCATTGCGCCACCCCAAAGGTGCGGAATGCTCCGCATCTTTGGGGGCCGAGCACCAACCTTAAGGGGGCTAGGTCGGCGCCGGACAAATTTCCGCCCCGCCAGCTGGCGGAAAAGGCCTTGGGTGCCCCGCCAGCTGGCGTGTAAATGACATCTCCGGGCGGCGCATGTGCGGGAGCGTTAGCAGCCGCTGACGGCATTCCCACGCATGCGCATTGGAGGGAGTCTCTTCTGCCTCCGCCATGGTGGAGACCGTGGCGGAGGTGGAAGGAAAAGAGTGCCCTCACGGCACAGGCCCGCCTGCGGATCGGTGGGCCCCGATCGCGGGCCAGGCCACTGTGGGGGCACCCCCCGGGGCCAGATCGCCCCGCGCCCCCCCAGGTCCCCGGAGCCCGCCAGCGCCGCCTTGTCCTGCCGGTAAGGTAGGTGGTTTAATCTACGCCGGCGGGACAGGCACTTTAGCGGCGGGACTTCGGCCCATCCGGGCCGGAGAATCGCCGGGAGGGGGGGGGGGCCACCAACCGGCGCACCGCGATTCCCGCCCCCGCTGAATATCCGGTGCCGGAGAATTTGGCAACCGGCGGGGGTGGGATTCACGCCCGCCCCCGGCGATTCTCCGACCCGGCGGGTGGTCGGAGAATCTCGCCCCATGTTCTTTTATCATAACAAGGATCAATGTTTATCTCCCAGGTTTCACATAGACACATGAACAGACGGGGTATAGAAGGATACAGGCGGTTGGTCTAAATAGGACACGTGATCGGCGTAGGCTTGGAGGGCCGAAGGGTCTGTTCCTGTTCTGTACTGTTCTTTGTTCTTTGTTGTTTCCCTCAGAAATTCCAGTTAATTCTAAACTTTCCCACTGCAAAAGATGGTGCAGTACGCTTACCCGGATCCTTGCCAGCTCCACTTCTCCACTCCTCAGCATATTAAATTGATGATCCTTGTCTTTATTTTGAAATCCCTCCATAGCTCAATCTCATCCTCCTCCAGTTAGAGATCCCCCCAAGCAACATTCCACCTTCCATTGTTTTAGCTCAGTTATCTCTCAATCCTGCTCTTTCACCATTGATACTGATCCTTCATTCAATAGCCCCCAGCAACTTCCTTCCCAAACCACTCATGCCATCGGTAGTTTCATTTTTCCTCAAAAGCCTCTGAAACATCTATTCCATCCACTTCAATTTCTGCTATTCCCACTGATGTCCAATTTTTATCTCCTTGTGAATTTCCCCCAGACTTTCCCATATGTGAGTAACACTATACAAATATATCTTGTTCTTTTATTCAGCAAAAATTCCAATCATGCAGACCACAGTTGTCACTTCTTCAGTTGCCTTGCTTCTGGGATAGTTTTAAGGATAATTTGGGGTTATTCAGGAACCCCAGCAGTTACATTATCAACCACCTCCCACACTCAGATAATTGAGCATTCCCAGAATATACTTATCCCTGCACAACCATGATTTTTATTCAGTCTTAGACACCCCGGACCTAAATCTCGGAGTTTTCTGGTAACAGATTAAAGAGCCCTCACAAACTCATTCATTCTCCTTTGAATCTTGTTACTAAATGATATTCAGCCTTAAATAATTTTTGCATTGAAGGAGCAGATGCCTATTATTGAGATTTTATCACAGCTCGTAGCAAGCAGGAACATTCTTCTTATCTGAACAGTGCTCCGTGCTTAACTTTGCTAATCTATCATAAATCTCCCTTTTTTCTCTTCATTTGTCATCATTTCTCATTTGTTCAATCCCTTTTACCCTGAGATTCCATCTCCTGATTCACTATTTTAATGGTTTTACGGTCTAACATTATCCATTTTTGACACAAGAATCTTTGTCATTGTTCGGCCATAAGGAACCCCTTCCTCACCGATCTCCATTCTTATTCGACATTGCCAACATTCCACTTTGCACACTGGAACATCTCTGCTCTTCCTTGTCCTGTCACACAGCAATCTTGTAAATTACTTCAATAATATTGGCTGCCTAAAGTCTCCACCTTGCATCCAATTTATCAAGGTCTGAGTATTCTGCACAGAGAGGTAATTGGTATGATTGTGAAAAGCCTGAAGGAACCATAAGCATTTTCAAGTGCCGCCCTTGAGGAGGATACCAATGACAGAAATAAAATAATCCATCCAAATAAAAATGTTAAAGTGAATAAATAATAACTCAATTTATGATTGTCAGAACAGGCTGAACAAAGCAAGGGTGAAGCAGTGGTAATATCACTGGTGTGGTGATTCAGAGGCCCAGGTTCTGGGAAAGTGGGAACTGGTGGAATTTAAAATGCCATTAATTATTAAATCTGAAATTAAAAAGCTGGTCTAATCATGGCCATGAAATCGTTGTCATTTTAAGGAAATGGTCTGGCATGGCTAGATGTGACTTCAGGCCTATAGCAATGTGGTTGACCCTTAAATGCTTCTCTAAGGGCCGAGCAAGCCACTCAGTTGTCTCAAACCACTACAAAGTTATAAAAGGAATGAAACCACCCAGTGTTGACCTTGGCACAGGAAACAACAACGACACACCTGACTCTGTAAAGTTCTCCTTACCAACATTTTGGGAGGTTGTGCCAAAATTGTGGGAGCAGTCCCACAGAATAATCTGATATAATCATACTCACTGAATCATTTCTTACAGATCACGTCCCAGACACCACCATCTTCTCCCACTGGCAAGGCAGACCCCACAGATATCGCGGCACAGTGGCATACAATTAGGAGGAAGTGGTCCTGGGAGTCTTCAAAATTGACTCCGGAACCCAATAAGTCTTAAAGCATCAGGTCAAACATGGGCAAGGCCACCTCCTGCTGGTTATCACATACTGTTCCCCAAACAACTCCTCCCCCCCCCCACGCTCAACTAATGAAATAGTTGAACACTACGTGGAGGAGTTTCTGAGGGTGGCAAGGGTGCAGAATGTATTCCATCAATGTCTATCACCAAAAGTGACCGAGCTGGCTGAGTCCTAAAGGACATAGGCGTGAGACAGATTCTATGGCTGGTGGTGAGGGAACCAACAAAAGGGAAAAACCTACTTGATCTCATTCTCACCAGATGCAGGTGCATCTGTCCATGACAATATGGCGGAATCATTGTAGAGGCAAAGTCCCATCCACACATCGACGATACCCTCCAGCTATTGTGTGGCACTACCACTGGGTGAAATGGAATAGTTTTCAAACAGATTTAGCAACTCAGACATCCATGAGCCGTTGTGGGCTCTCAGTAGCAGCAAAATTGTATAGAAACACAAATAGTGCAGGAGGGCATGCCAGGAGCAGCATCAGGCATACCTAAAAATGAGGAATCAACCTGGAGGAGCTACAACTCAGGACTCCGTGTGCCAAACAGCTGAAGCAACATGTGATACACAAAGGTAAACGACAACCAACAGATCCTGGGCGACATTCTCCGACCCCCCGCCGGTTGCCGAAGTCTCCGGCACCGGATATTCGGCGGGGGCTGGAATCGGGCCGCGCCGGTTGGTGGGCCCCCCCCCGCTCGATTCTCCAGCCCGGATGGGCCGAAGTCCCGCTGATAAATTGCCTGTCCCGCCGGCGTAAATTAAATCACCTACCTTACCGGCGGGACAAGGCGGCGTGGGCGGGCTCCGGGATCCTGGGGGGGGCGCGGGGCGATCTGGCCCCGAGGGGTGCCCCCACGGTGGCCTGGCCCGCGATCGGAGCCCACCGATCCGTGGGCGGGCCTGTGCCGTGGGGGCACTCTTTCCCTTCCGCCTCCGCCACGGTCTCCATCGTGGCGGAGGCGGAAGAGACTCCCTCCACTGCGCATGCGTGGGAAACTGTCAGCGGCCGCTGACGCTCCCGCGCATGCGCCGCCCCGAGATGTCATTTCCGCGCCAGCTGGCGGGGCAACAAAGGCCGTTTCCGCCAGCTGGCGGGGCGGAAATTCCTCCGGCGTCGGCCTAGCCCCTCAATGTTGGGGCTCGGCCCCCAAAGATGCAGAGCATTCCGCACCTTTGGGGCGGCGCGATGCCCGTCTGATTGGCGCCGTTTTGGGCGCCAGTCGACGGACATCGCGCCGTTTCGGGAGAATTTCGCCCCAGATCTAAACTCTGCAGTCCTACCACACCCAATCGCGAATTGTGGCGGCAAATTAATCAATTCACTGGAGGAAGAGACTCCACAAATATATTCATTCTCAATAATAAATAAAAGCAAAACACTACAAATAAGAACAGAAAATGCTGGATAAACTCAGCAGCAAATGCCTGGAGACCCTCTAAGTTCTGGTACACCTGGTCCCTGGTTGTGGGGGCCAGTACTAATCGGCACTTGGCTGGGGCCTCCTTGGCGAGGCGATAGATGCCGGTTGGCCATTCAATCCGGCGTGGCCTAAGTGGGCTTTCAAACTCGCTTAAGTGTGAGAGACTGAGCCCCGTCCATTGTGGGCAGTACTCAGATTGCAATATCGTGCGAGATCTGGTTAGATCTCGCGAGGTGTAACAGCCGTCGGGAATCCCGGACGAGGCCTCTCCCGGGATCTACCAGCCACATCCCATCCCGATTCCGGCGGGACCCAGTCAGCTGATCATGGTTTTGAGTTCACAGGACTCTTCGTCAGAACTGAAGAGGGATAAAAAATGTAATGGATTATATAGCTGGGCATTTGGATGGGAGCGGTGGAGGAGAAATTGACAAAGATGTCATAAATATAAGACAGATGGGGTACTAATAGTAGCATTAAGGACTGAAGAAGTGCTAATAGTGACATAAAGGTAAGATAGCAGAATGTTTTAACAGGAGAACAGAGGTCAGTGCTCAGTGGGAGAAAAACTGAAAAACAAGGGACAGGTGGCAGGAGAAGTTATACTGGGGCAAACCAAGGAAATCAAAAGACAAAAAGGGGGTCAAGCTGGAGGGGAAAGTTCGCAAGCTAAAGTTGTTGACCACAATGTTGAGTCCAGAAGGCAGCAATGTGTCGAATCAGAGGATGGGTGTTTTTCTTCCAGTTTGTGTTGGGCTTCACTGGAGCATTGCAGCAGGCCAAGGATGGTCATGTGTGCATGAGAGCAAGATGCTGAGTTGCAATAACAAGCCACCGGAAGGTAGGGATCATCCTTGTGGACTGAGAGATTGTGCCCTGCAAAGCGGTCACTCGGTCTGCATTTTGTCTCTCCAATGTAGAGGAGACCGCATTTTGAGCAGCGAATACAGCAAACCTAATTAAAGGAGGTGCAAGTAAAATGTTGCTTTACCTGAAAGGAGTGTTTGGGACCTTGAACAGTGAGGAGCGAGGAGGTAAAGTATCGGGTGTTGCCCATTCTGCGGTTGCATGGGAAAGTGCTGTAGGAAGCAGTTGAAGGGTTGGGGACACTGGAGGAGTGGACCAGGTGTCATGGGGGTAGTGATCCCTGCAGAATGCTGAATGCAGGGTGCGGGGAAGATGTGTTTAGTGGTGGCAGCATGCTGGAATTAGCAGAAATGATGAAGGATGATCCTGGGGCTGGTTTAGCACAGTGGGCTAAGGCAGCTGGCTTGTAATGCAGAACAAGACCAGCAGCACGGGTTCAATTCCCGTACCAGCCTCCCCGAACAGGCGCCGGAATGTGGCGACTAGGGACTTTTCACAGTAACTTCATTGAAGCCTACTTGTGACAATAAGCGGTTATTATTATTTGAAAGTGGAGGCTAGTGGAGTGAAAAGGGCTCTCCATGCTCAATGTTGGGAGAGCCCAGCAGATCAGTACACAAGTCAAGGTTGAAGCATTTGCAACCACATCAGCCTGAATTATTGAGTGGATTATTATTGCCAGTCTTCTGTCAATTTGATTAACTCCAAATGACATCAAAAAATGGCTGAAGGCACTGAATGCTGCAAAAGTGGATGCCTGACAACATTATGGCAATAGTACTGATGACCTCTGCTCCAGAACTTACCATTATCTTATTAAATGGCAGAGGAGGCTTGAAGGGCTGAATGGCCTACTCATGGGCGAAATTCTCCAGAAACAGCGCGATGTCCGCCGACTGGCGCCCAAAACGGTGCAAATCAGTCGGGCATCGCGCCGCCCCAAAGGTGCGGAATGCTCCGCATCTTTGGGGGCCGAGCCCCAACCTTGAGGGGCTAGGTCGGCACCGGATGGATTTCCGCCCCGCCAGCTGGCGGAAAAGGCCTTTGGTGCCCCGCCAGCTGGCGCGGAAATGACATCTCCGGGCGGCGCATGCGCGGGAGCGTAAGCGGCCGCTGATGGCATTCCCGCGCATGCGCAGTGGAGAGAGTCTCTTCTGCCTCCGCCATGGTGAAGACCGTGGCGGAGGCGGAAGGGAAAGAGTGCCCCCACGGCACAGGCCCGCCCGCGGATCGGTGGGCCCTGATCGCGGGCCAGGCCACCGTGGGGGCACCCCCCAAGGGGCCAGATCGCCCCGCGCCCCCCCCCAGGACCCCGGAGCCCGCCCGCGCCGCCTTGTCCCGCCGGTAAGGTAGGTGGTTTAATTTACGCCGGCGGGACAGGCATTTTAGCGGCGGGACTTCGGCCCATTCGGGCCGGAGAATCGCGCGGGGGGGCCCGCCAACCAGCACGGCGCGATTCCCGCCCCCGCCGAATCTCCGATGCCGGAGACTTCGGCAACCGGCGGGGGCGGGATTCACGCCAGCCCCCGGTGATTCTCTGACCCGGCGGGGGGTCGGAGAATCTCGCCCCAGATCCTTCTGGAAGCTTGATTATTTGCACTGAAGTTGCACATATCACCCAACTCCCTTGGCAGCCATCTTAACACTTCATAGGCGTCCATTTTTAAATGAATAAAGCCAGTTGTATATGTTTCCATGAGCAGAGTCCATGTTTAAGATTATGAATATGACATGCCTTACAGGCCATGACAATAATGAGAAGTGAGGTGTAGTAGTAAATACCCGGCTTCAGATTACAAAGTAGCAAAAAAATATTTTATTTATCAAAATGAAGAGTTCACAGTTTAGGTCAATTCTGGGCGTTCAAAGCATGCTATAGTTTGAATCCAGTCATGCTAAATCACAATCCTATTCTCTAATTACAAAATATATTTGTAAAAACACTTCTGCAATAATTTTTCTGTGGTAACATCAGCAACCTGAAAATAAATTACTACGTGAATGCTTAAATTTGTTTCTTCCACTATTACCTTAAAAAAATATTTAAGTATGTTTTGGTGTATCACTTTCTTAAATGTAATCCATCTAGTGCAGGTCCCACAATTTCTGTTAGGATGGAAATTCTAGGATTTTGATCCCTTGACAGGGAAGGAATGGTGAGATAGTTCCAAGTCAGGATGGCGTGTGCCTCAGAGGGAACGTGCAGTAGTGATATTCTTATGCATCTGCTGTCCTTGTCCTCTTAGGTGGTAGCGTTCATGAGAAGGTGCTATTGAAAGAGTCTTGGTGAGTTGCTGCAGTGCAGCCTGAGTATAGTACACACTGCTGCTATTGTGTGCCAATGGTGGAGGAAACAAATGTTTAATTTGATGGACGGGGTGTCAGTCTAGGGGGCTGCTTTATTCTGCATGGTGTCAAGCTACTTGTGCAGAGTCACACTGATCCAGGTAAATGGAGAGCATTCCATTACTCTCCTGACTTGTGCCTTGTAGATTGTGGTCAGGCTTTGGGAGTCGGTGGTGAATTACTTGTCTCCGAATTCTCAGCCTTTGACCCACTCTTGTAGCCACATCATTCATATGGTTGATCCAGCCCAGTTTCTGGTCAATGGCAACCCCCAGGCAGTTAATAACAGGAGATTTAGATGGTAATGCCACTGAATATCAAGGGGAAATGTTTAGATTTTGTCTTGTTGGAGATGGTTGTTGCTTGGCACTTGAGTTTAAAGTTTGATTGTTATTAATTTTCTCATTTGAGGGAGTTTATCCTTCCCTGAAGACTTGGATGTTATTTAAAATTTAAATTGCTATCAGTTAAGGCAGAGCTTCAGATACGGGTCACTGGGGCTGAAAGGGAGGTTGTTTTGGGTGATCAAAGGTTAATTAATGTCACAAGCTGGAACTTAATTCATCTTGGACTGGTTTGAACCTTGTACATCTACAAGCAGATCTCATTATATTCAGAGGCCAGAGGGTGACATCCATGGAAGATTATTTCTATCAGCACATATTAAAAGGATGAACCACATGGTAAGGTTTAGGTTATGATAATTATAGATTGAATATACATTTACTGCATCTGGCAATAAACCCAGATTTTAATTCAGAACACCTGATCGGCTTGCATTCAATGTGTTCTTACCCTATTATTTCAAGGACATTACATTAATCCCATATCCCTCAACTACATTTGTGTATTTTTCTTTTCCCTCTCAGTAGATTTTTTAAACTGTATGTATAATTGAGTAAAATGTTGTGTTTTAGCCAGTTTTTCCACCGGTTAATAAAACAAGTTGGTATAAGAGGAAAGAGTAAAGCAAATCTTCCAGTTTAAAAAATGTATTTTTAGTTTTGACCATACCATTGTTCTTTATGAATAATATAAATAATTTTATTCATGTATTCCATTGGAGAGAAAAAATATTTTGGTCAGGATTTTGTATTTTTTAATTTTTGCAATGCATGTTGCCATTTTCATCTGGTTTTGTGATAACTTCTGCTGCCAGTGTAAGCTACCATAAAATATGAGAACTTGGAATGAAAAAGGTAAATTTTATTGTAAAAGTTTGACAATAAAACATAACATTGTGCATGTTGGTGCTGCTTATAAAGATATCGATTTAATTTAAGAATTCAAATGATGTCTGAAAAAATGACAACATTGTTGTATGTTAGCTAGCTAATTAATATGGGCCTTGGTACCTCTAAAATAACCAAAACAATGAAAATAATGCTAATCACAGCTAAAATTGCATTAATTTAGGAATGTGAGACTTGATTGCAATGGCAGTGGCGTCTGTCTGGCCGACCAGAATGGCAGGTTCCTGGGCCAGATTTTACGCTTGAAACGTCAATAATGCACAGGTGAGTTCCCCTCTGACTTTCCTTGTAGGCCGACAGCTGACATAGATGTCTGCCCTCAGCTAATTCCCGGCACCATATTTAAATACCAGTCCAGCACTCTCTCCAGCCCACCTGTCTTTGCCAGTCCATGCACAATGTCACCAACCCAGAGGGAAACGGTTAGCAGCCTCAAGAAAAAGTCTATTCCTCAATTCAACCACCTCGCCCGCCAGCAACCCCCCACCCCGGGGCCCACATCACCTGTGAGGTGCCCAAGCCCCACTTGGACTTCTATACACTGCTGCTGGAGTCTTCATGCACCCTTTTCCAGTAAACAATGTGATATCTCTTTGACTCCCTTATTTATGAGCTTTTCATGCAGGCATTTTGTGGTTTGGCTAAACTCCCCTCAGTCTTCCCTCTATCTTCCATTGTTTGTCATCTTCATCCACCTCCTTGCACTTCTACCTACCATTGTGAACCCTCACCCTATCCCTCCCTCCATGCGCAGCCCTCCTTCCACATTGCCATCCTTGTCTTTGTTCGGTCTTCATGCACCATCCTCCCCACCTCCACCCCCCTCACCTTGCATACATACCTTTGTTGCAGTGGCCTCATGGCTCCACTGCACAGTGCTGCCCAGATAGGCATGGCTGTGTGGCACCAGGGGAAGGACACCCATGGAAACTCCTGGCACAAAACTGATTTGACTCGGTGGCGCAGGAGAGTCCATGGGCCCAGCAGAACAGTGCTGTCCATGAAGACTAGCTCGGCATGAAGATGGAGGGCAGCAACAGGTCTGCCACAGCAGCATCAGCAACAGTGCAGTACTATAGCGGAAAGCATTGTTGCACTCACCTCAAACTGTGAATCCCGCCCCGTCGCTCCGACGCCGGATGCCGAATTCTCCGGTGCCGTTTTTTTGGCGGGGGCTGGGATCACGTCACGCCGGTCGGGGGCCATTGGCAGTGGCCCCCCGGCAATTCTCTGGGCCCCGATGAGCCGAGTGGCCGCCCGTTTTCAGCCGGTCCCGCCAGCGTGAAATACAAAAGGTCCATACCGGCGGGACCTGGTTCTGAGGGCGGCCTGCGGGGGGAGGGGGGGGGGGGCACGGTGGCCTGGCCCGTGATCGGGGCCCAACATTCTGCGGGCGGGCCTGTGCCGTGGAGGCATTCTTTCCCTCCGCGCCAGCTTCTGTAAAGCTCTGCCATGGCCGGCACGGAGAAGAAACCCCCTGTGCATGTGCAGGGATCACGCCAGCGGTTCTGCGCATGCGCCAGAACACGCTGGCGCTCCCGTGCATGCGCCAACTCGCGCCGGCCGGCGGAGGCCCTTCGCCGCCGGTTGGCGCGCCGCCAACCACTCCAGTGTCGGCCTCGCCCCCGGAAGTGCGGAGGATTCCGCAACTTCCGGGCGACCCGACGCCGGGGTGGTTCACGCCGCTCTTTGCCGCCGATACGGCCTGCCCGCCGGTTGGGGGAGAATCCCGGCCCATATATTTTATATTATTTCACAGGCTAGGCGCAATGCTGGCTGGCCCAGCATTTGTTGCCCATCCCAAATTGCGCTTGAAAGGTTGGCGGAAAGCTACCTTCTTGAACTACTGCAGTCCAAGCAGAATGGTGGCACACAGTGGTTAGCATTGCTGCCTCACAGCGGCAGGGTCCCGGGTTCATTTCCGACCTCGCGTGACTGTGTGAAGTTTGCACGTTCTTCCCGTGCCTGCCTGGGTTTCCTCCGGGTGCTCCGGTTTCCTCCCACAGTTCAAAGATGTGCCGGTTAGGTGGATTGGCTATGCTAAATTGCCCCCAAGTGTCCAAAGGTTAGTGGGGTTACGGGGATTGGGCTGGGGGATTGGGCCTAAATAGGGTGCTCCTTTGGAGGGTCAGTGCAGACATGATGGACCGAATGGCCTCCTTCTGCACTGTAGGGATTCTGATTCTATGATTTTTATGATGTGCGTTGAGAGACGCCAACAGTGCAATAGGAAGGGAGTTCCAGGATTTTGACCCAACAGCAGTGAAGTATCAACATTACATTTTCAAGTCAGGATGGTTTGTGGCTTGGATGGGAACTTGCAAGTGGTAGTGTTCCCATGCATCTGCTGCCCTTGTCCTGCCATATGGTAGAGATTGCAGGTTTTGAAAGTGCTGCGGAAGGAGACTTGTTGATTTGCTGCAGTGCATCTTGTATATGGCACACGCTGGTGCCACTGGCCGGTGGAGGGAGTCAATGTTTAAGATGGCGGATGGTGTGCTAATCAAGCAGGCTGCTGTGTCCTGGATGATGTCGGGTTTCTTGAACGTTGTTGGAGCTGCATCATTCAGATAATTCGATTGTATTCCATTACATTCTGATATGTGCCTTGTAGATAGTGGACAGTCTTTGGGGAGTCTGGAGATGAGTAGCTCAGAATCACAATATTGTTACAGAGGGCAGAAATGTTTCTGCAGACTGATGTAGCAGGTGGGAAAAAGAGGATGGAAGGCATTGGCCTCCAGGACCGCTTCCTCCCCCATACTGTTAGACGCTTAGTCAAAAAAGGTTAAGGGACGGGTCCCACGACACCATGCTGGCGGGGTGGGCACTGATTGAGCCCGGCCCGCCATCAACTTACATTTTCAAAAGATCGGTGTGCTGGGGAACAATGCCTTGGGTCAGTGCGTTGGGGCTGTACCAGGGTGGTGTCCGGGCATGACCCTCTCCCCTCGGGGCAGTACTCACCTGTGCACCTCCAGCACGTCTGCTTGCCAGGTGCACGTCTTGCCAGGTGCTCTCACGCCGATATGAATGGGCAATCCAATGGCAAGACGAGGGAGACCTGATAATATTTAAATCTATTCAAATTGAGATAAAAGTCCAGATTCCCACTATGTGATTGGAAGGGAGCAGGGATGACCAATCTGGGAAATCCCACCAGCATAAAAATCATTTTGGGACTCCCGTGGGATCTTCCACCCCAGCCGCCATTCCCGCACCCCAGAAACGGGAGCAGAAAATCTCCCCCCCCCACCCGGGTTAATAATGAACCAAAAGGGTCATCAAAGACAAATTTGGAAACCTTAAAGTTGTAGGGCTGGATTCTCTATCGGCGGGATCCTCCGTTTCGCTGGCAGCGCACTCACGCCCGTAGATTTTCCGAAGGCTTGGGGAATGAGAAACCCCATTGGCCGGCTGCCAGGATGGAGAATCCCACTGCCGACGGGAGTGCGCTGCACCGGAAAACGGGTGTTCTTTCTTTTTATTAAATGCTGTACATATGGTCCAGTAGCCTCGCTGGTACTAACTGGTTCCTAAGTTCTTAGTCAGTGTTTGTTACATTGAAGCTGTTTTCAATCAAGATTGATAATATTCTGTACTGGAACCTTTGGGTGGTCTCAGCACTAGAGGAAACAAAATATCTTTCCATACTTAGGGTGACACAATGATGCTATTTAGATGTCAGCACAAAATGGTGTCACATTTATCTTATTTATATGTCAGCACAAAATGGTGAATGTTTTTTGTTGAAATACTTGCCAAGGAATTGCTGCGGTTCATTGATCAACATTTAGTCCTAGAGTAGTGTTCACCACAACATTGATCCGATTCTTGCTTCTCTATGGGAATGGTGTGTAGTTTCTGAGTTACAGCAGAATTTCTACTCCCTCAATATGAACAATGGAAGGGATTAAAGAGGCTGAGCTAATGTAATAGACTTTATCAGGACTATGCCAGGCACGATACCCCAATACATTTGTGAAGATGAAGCCCAATCAAGATAACTAGAAGGAAATAAATTTCCTTACCACTCTTTCTGGTGACATTACATTAAATGTAATTTTTCAAAGTTGCCCAATTTTAATTTTATCTGTATTGGAGAAAGGGGTGGAGTCTGATTTTCACCTTGCTCATTTGGTAAAAAAGCAAGGGCGTGATCCAATGGTCACGTTGCGCTATAAAAGCAGCTTGCCGCAGCGCAGCGTGGCTGTTGAAAGCCGGGAGACCCCGCTCCTGGGATCTACCTGGCTCACAACGCCTTGTACGATTCAACGCAATCTCGCACGATGATGCGATGTGAATCCCTCCCACATGGGGGGTATCACCTTTTAGCAAATCTGCATGTTAGCGCAAGGCAGTAAGCCTCACTCTAATGTGCTGATTCCCGAGGTTACTGAGGCTTTAGGATTCACCCCCTTGGCCTCAGAGACCTCGGGCGAGTGCCATTCAGCACGGGTCCCCAAACGGGGACCAGATGGAAAAGCACATGTGGGGGTCTTGCATGGATCGGAGGTCCCCAGCTGCATGCCCTTTGGGCAGCCAAGCGCCTTGGCAGTGCCACCTGGTGGCCAGCCTGGCACTGCTAAGGTGCTTTGGTGGCACTGCCAGCTGGCTTGGGCACTGCCAGAATGCCAAGTTGGCATTGCTAAGGTGCCAAGCTGGGATTTTGTGCAAGTGCATGATCAAGCCAGCGTTGTCCGGCTTGTGGGTGGAGGAGGACCCTTCCATATTGCGTTGCAGGTGGGGTGTTTCAGGGGCATCCCAATCGTTCGCGACTATGTGGAGTTCCAGCGAGTGGAACAAAGCAGTGCTCTGTACAGCCTCGGTTGTACGCTCCCCATTCAGTGCTCTTGTTAGGTGAATTGGACATTCTGAATTCTCCCTCATGGAGAGAATGTGGCGACTGGGAGCTTTTCACAGTAACTTCATTGCAGTGTTAATGTAAGCCTACTTGTGACAATAAAGAATTATTATATTATTCAACATGCGTGTCATTGAATAGGCATGTGTTTGCCGGCAGTGTGAGTGCCAGCAAACATGCGGCTAAGCGCGCTCACCAGGGAACTTTGCTCCCTTTTGGGAGAATCGCACCCCAAGTGCATGCCACATCTGGGGCGGGATTCTCCGACCCCCCGCCGGGTCGGAGAATCACCGGGGGCTGGTGTGAATCCCGCCCCAGCTGGTTGCCGAATTATCCGGCACCGGATATTCGGCGGGGGCGGGAATCGCGGCACACTGGTTGGTGGGCCCCCCACGGCGATTCTCCGGCGGATGGGACGAAGTCCCACTGTTGGAATGCCTGTGCCGCCGACGTGGATTAAATCACCTCTCTTACCGGCGGGACAAGGCTGCGCGGGCGGGCTCCGGGGTCCTGGGGGGGGCGCGGGGCGATCTGGCCCCGGTGGCCTAGCCCGCGATCGGGTCCCACCAATCCGCTGGCGGGCCTGTGCCGTGGGGGCACTCTTTTCCTTCTGCCTTCGCCATGGTCTCCACCATGGCGGAGGCGGAAGAGACCCCCTCCACTGCGCATGCGCGGGGATGCCGTGAGCGGCCGCTGACGCTCCCGCGCATGCGCCGCCCGGCAAAGTCAGTTTTGCGCCAGCTGGCGGGGCACCAAAGGCCTTTCCCGCCACCTGGCAGGGCGGAAATCAGTCCGGCGTGGGCCTAGCCCCTCGGCTTGGCCGCTCAGGGGGCGAGATTCTCCACTGTCGCGCCGGTTGGGAGAATCGCCTGGGCCGCCAAACTGTCCCGCGACGCCGGTCCGACGCCCTCCTGCGATTCTCCCAAGCGGCGGGAATGGGCCGGAGGCCGGAGAATCGCCCGAAACACCCAAAATGGCGATTCTCCGGCATCCCCGCTATTCTCAGGCCCGGATGGGCCGAGCGGCCAGCCCAAAACGGCAGGTACCCCCCGGTGCCATCCACACCTGGTCGCTGCCGTCGGGAACAGTGCGGGAACAGCGCGGGAACGCTGGGGGGGGGCGGCCTGCGGGGTTGGGGAGTGGGGATCCTGCACCGGGGGGTACCTCAAATGTCGGGTGGCCCACGATCGGTGCCCACCGATCGTCGGGCCGTTCTCTCTGAAGGAGGACCTACGTCCTTCCGCGGCCCCGCAAGATCCGTCCGCCATCTTCTTGAGGGGCGGACTTGGAGTTGGAGAGGACGGCAACCACGCATGCGCGAGTTGGCGCCGGCCAACCCGCGCATGCTTTCTTTTGTAGGGTCTAGAAGAACAGGAGTGCTGTCTATTCTTAAGTAATTAGGGTGACCATACGTTTTTAAAGGGACAGTCCCATATTTAAACCCTAGCGCAGGTGTTGTGACTTATTCTTAACAGGTGGCAAATTGTACTGTGTTTCTGCCGCCTAATTTTTCCAAATGGCTACAGTTCCTGAAATAAAACTAAGGGTAAACATGGGGTAGTGTAATGTTGTTGTTATATTATTCCAAAATGATTTAGGAATTATACTGTCATGTGTATGTTAAATATATATCTACAATGCCACAGCACTCACTTTTACACCATAGTCAGTACACAAAACTAACATATTATTCCACCACACACACATGGGAAGATGGGAAGAATGCACTTGATGTAAGCTTCAGTATTTGTGCCTAAAAAGTGTGATTATTTAAACTTCAAGGAACCACAAGACACAACACAGGCAGACGTTTCATAACATCTGTGCATCTTATTGCATTCATAATAAAGTGGTCAGATATACATTAGGCGGTGGGAATGGCTTTTGCTCTGGGCAACCTGCTAGGTGCAAAACGTTGCAAGACTGGAAGCATGTGCAGTTAGATCAAATTTAACTTGAAAAATGTCACAAGAACATGCACTTTCTTTTATCCAAGTCTCTTGGAAAAAGACTCTTCAATAGTTCAGGTAACCCAGGTTGTGTGTCAAACATGTCACAGCATATTTCTTAGTTGCTCACAGCGGCTGCAGTGACATTACTCAGAATCTTCAGACAAGAAGACATAAGGAAGCTGAATGAGCTGAGTGTGCAAACCCCCAAGTGTCTTGGATTTTTTTGTGAAGCAAGACACAGAAGCTGATCAATTGCGTGCAAGTGAGGCTGTTTGCTGTGCTCCAGGGACATACTTTCAAATTCAATCTGCATATTTAAAGTCCGTCTGAACTTTTGTTTGCCACAAAAATAAAAATAAACCCTGGATTCTTTCAAACGCGATGAGAGATTTATGAAGTGGTTTTCATAGATTATCATAGAATTTACAGTGCAGAAGGAGGCCATTCGGCCCATCGAGTCTGCACTGGCTCTTGGAAAGAGCACCCTACCCAAGGTTAATACCTCCATCCTATCCTCATAACCCAGTAATCCGACCCAACACTAAGGGCAATTTTGGACACTAAGGGCAATTTATCATGGCCAATCCACCTAACCTGCACATCTTTGGACTGTGGGAGGAAACCGGAGCACCCGGAGGAAACCCACGCACACACGGGGAGGATGTGCAGACTCCGCACAGACAGTGACCCAAGCCGGAATCGAACCTGGGACCCTGGAGCTGTGAAGCAGTTGTGCTATCCACAATGCTACCGTGCTGCCCTATAATGCTACCGTGCTGCCCCGTTTTGCTCATATATTCTAAGATGCAGAACTCCAAAGCCCACGCAAACACTATACTGACGTCGCTACACATCACGTGAAGCTTTACCAGCAGGGATGTAATCTCTGATACATAACAACCCTCCCCCTTTACTTCATTAGTACAACAACAATTTCTTAACATTTATACAACAGATCCACTGATGCATTATTTCTATACATAGGCATCACGCAAGCAGGTTGCAACATCAACTTGGGATTATAATGAACCAATAGCTCTGACTTTTGTAAGGCTTCTTTTACCTCATTGTATGCACTTTTGTATTCTTCTGGCCAGTGCCCTGTCTGTTTGATGCAAAGCAGAGTGCATAAAGGCTTCACGCGTGTTGCTAAATTTGGCACAAATTTACCGTAATAATTGTTCAATCCTAAAAATGACCTTTAAATGTGAACACTTTTGAGGCCTGGAGCTTTTCTTCGGCTCCTTGTATAAGCCATCTTTATTGATCATATGGGGCGAAATTCTCCGTTATCGGCGGAAACTCCGCCGATCGGCGCAAAAAACGGCGCAAATCCCACTTGCGTCACGTCATAAAAATGGGCCGATAGTCTGCGGCCCGAAATGGGCTAGCAGCGACGTAACGGGATCCGCGCTTGCGCAGTGGTTCACGCCGTGCAGCGTCATACGCGCTGCACGGCGTGACGGCTCATAAGGCCGCGCAGCTCCCCCCCACCCGACCGGAACAGCCGACCGCAACACCCGACTTGATGGCTGGCCGTCGCTCAGCCCCGAGGTTCGAGTCACGCGATGTGGAGGCGCTCCTGGATGCGGTGGAGCAGAGGAGGGACGCCCTGTATCCCGGGCACGGCCGCAGAGTTGCCCCACGCCACAGCCGGCGTCTGTGGAGGGAGGTGGCAGAGGCCGTCACCGCTGTGGCCCTGACACCACGGACAGGCACCCAGTGCCACAAGAAGGTGAACGACCTCGTCAGAGCAGGCAGGGTGAGCGTCCCCCATATCCCCCATATCCCCTCTCCCCCAAATCCCCCCCTCCCCCATATCCCCCCCTCCCCATATCCCCCCTCCCCCATATCCCCCATATCCCCCCTCCCCCATATCCCCCCCTCCCCCATATCCCCCATATCCCCCCTCCCCCATATCCCCCATATTCCCCCCTCCCCCATATCCCCCATATCCCCCCTCCCCCATATCCCCCCTCCCCCATATCCCCCCCTCCCACATATCCCCCCTCCCCCATATCCCCCATATCCCCCCTCCCCCATATCCCCCATATTCCCCCTCCCCCATATCCCCCCTCCCCCATATCCCCCATATCCCCCCTCCCCCATATCCCCCATATTCCCCCCTCCCCCATATCCCCCATATCCCCCCTCCCCCATATCCCCCCTCCCCCATATCCCACATATCCCCCCTCCCCCATATCCCCCATATCCCCCCTCCCCCATATCCCCCCTCCCCCATATCCCCCCTCCCCCATATCCCCCCTCCCACATATCCCCCATATTCCCCCCTCCCCCATATCCCCCCTCCCCCATATCCCCCATATCCCCCCTCCCCCATATCCCCCATATCACCCCTCCCCCATATCCCCCCTCCCCCATATCCCCCATATCCCCAAGTGAATCCAGCCCTAACCTTAACCTCTGCAATGCACGCGCAACCGATGGCGTGCATTCATATACCTGCCTAACACTGTTGCCTTTTACCCCTGCCACCACCCCCCCCCCCCCCCAGGAGAAGCGCGCACACAACAATAGGGAGCATGTGAGGACTGGAGGAGGGCCCGCTGATGAGAGGCCACTGACCGTACACGAGGAAAGGGCCCTGGAACTGGCTGGCGGACCTGACGACCGGGAGGTTGCTGATGCAGAGGTCGGGGCCCCACGAGCAAGTGAGCCACCAACAGCCCGTCCCCATATCCCCCCTCCCCTATATCCCCCTCTCCCGTATCACCTGATCACTGCCTGATGTCTAACCATGCATGCTTCATTGTGTATCGCAGGACCAAACGTCCAGGCACCCATCCCCGCAGATGCAGACCGCCCGCAGGATGCCCCTCCGAGACCACGGGAGACGGAGAGACCCGAACCCTCCAGCATGCGACGCCCGCAGGATGCCCCTCCGAGACCACGGGAGACGGAGAGACCCGAACCCTCCAGCATGCGACGCCCGCAGGATGCCCCTCGGAGACCACGGGAGATGGAGAGACCCGAACCCTCCAGCATGCGACGCCCGCAGGATGCCCCTCGGAGACCACGGGAGACGGAGAGACCCGAACCCTCCAGCATGCGACGCCCGCAGGATGCCCCTCGGAGACCACGGGAGACGGAGAGACCTGGAGCAACAGGGAGACGACACCCCCGTCACGTGCGGGAGCGACCACCCAGCGATGAGGGGGGCAGCCACAGGCCCCCGTCACATCCGAGCCAGGACACCACTACCCAGGACACCACTATCCAGGACACCCCTACCCGGGACACCACTACCCAGGACACCCCTACCCGGGACAGCACTACCCGGGACAGCACTACCCAGGACACCCCTACCCGGGAAGACGAAATACCGGACAGTGACTCAGAGTGGATGGGTGGAGACGAACCCCCACCCCAAAGTGCCATGGACTCAGAGTGGGACGAAGAGCACGACACAACGCCACTGCTGTCACCAACACCCTCCACCATCGCAGAAACACTCACCACGGTTGGGCACTTTAGTGATGAGGCGTCTGGTACACTCACTGGTGCGCACAACACAGCCGTCCCGGTACAGCAGGTGGAGGTAGGAGCAGCAGAGGGACCGGGCGGTCGGAGGGCAGCCCAGGCCAAGCGAACATCTGCCGCCCAGATGGATCCCGGGTTCCTGGAGTTACCACACCCACACATAGATCCGATGCAACCACCGACACGGAGACGAGCGAATAGGGTGACGGGTGGCTTGCGGCGGCTGCGGTCGCAGGTGGAGGAGTCCACCCGCGTCCAGGAGCTGGGAGTGGTCCCGGTCATGCGTGCCACCCAGGCTGACACCGCACGGGTGGCGTCCGCGGTGGAGGCAATGGGTGCGACGGTGTCAGACATGGGGAACGGTTTGCGAGGCCTGGGGCCTTCCGTGCAGGCGGCGTCTGTGGCCCAGGAAATGGCTGCCCTCTCACAGGAGGCCATGAGCCAGTGCCAGCGCCAGATGGCAGAGGCGCTCAACGCCATAGCCCAGTCTCAGCAGGCCATGGCCCAGTCTCAGCAGGCCATAGCCCAGTCTCTGCAGGCCATGGCCCAGTCTCTGCAGGCCATGGCCCAGTCTCAGCAGGCCATAGCATAGTCTCTGCAGGCCATGGCCCAGTCTCTGCAGGCCATGGCCCAGTCTCAGCAGGCCATCGCTGAGGGCATCGGCGCCAGTGGCCATGTGCGAGCTGGCGTCGCACTGTCGCAGACAGGGTTCGACAACCCCCTGGGCTCCATGGCTGCAAACCTGCAGACCCCTGTCGATACCAGCACGGGCCTCCAGGACTGGCAGCGCCAGATGTCGGGGGCGCGTCGGATGGCCAGTCCGTTCGCATCCCCCACCCATGTAGAGGCCTGGGGGCCATCGGGCACCCCGAGGGAGGAGGAGGTGGTGTGGTCCGTCCCGGCTCCCTCTGTAGGGGAGGTCCCGGTACACCGCGACACCTCGGACTCCCCCCCTTCCGTCCCAGGTGCATCGGGTGGGCAACGGGCAGGACAGGCTGGCAGCTCGCCATCCCAGTCGCCCGGGCCGCAGCCTGGCCCATCTTGGCCAGGACGCCCCAGGAAACGGCCGCCAAAGGGATCCAGTGTCAGAGGGCAGGAATCACAGGAGTCCACCTCCAGTTCTGCTGTACCATCTGGGGAACCACGTAGACGTAGTCAAAGGGCCCGTAAGGCCAAACAATTAGACACTGAGTAAGTTGGCACGGGTGCAGGGCACAGATGAGCTTTAGGCACTAGGGCACGTGCATGAACTCCTTTGGTTATTAAAGTCAATGTTACACCTACCGAAGCTGCCTTTGTGCTCTGTCCAAAGTGTGCGGGGGTGTCATGTACGTTGAGCGCAAGTGTGTGTGTGAGGGGTGGTCTTACCTCAGCCCCAGGTGAGTCTGCCCCCTTCCCCCTGGGCCGCCATCAACATCCCCCGGGCAGAGGACGGGACCGTGCGCTGCAGTGTCACAGCCGCATGCAGGGATGGTCCGGGTGGATGGTGGTACTGTGGCCATGGGTCAGACATAGTCCAACGATGTAGAGCCAGGAGCTCATCGGAGGCGGGCTGTCATCATTCTCCATGGCCTGCGATAGACACGCGTCCACCCGCAACTGGGTGAGCCCGGCCCGTTGTGCCGCCGGTGGATCGGCAATTGGGAGTGGGGGGGTGGTGTGCATGCGGGTGGGGTGTGTGGGGTTGGGGAGGGGGGTGATGGTGCTGGGTGGATGGATGGGTGGGGGGTGTGGGTGGTCGGCTGTTGTCATGGTGTGCGGTCTGTGGCCATACTACCCGATTCCCACGCCCATCTAGTCAGTGAAGCGGGCGTCTATCAGTCTGTCCCGTGCCCGCTGGGCCAGCCGGTAACGGTGGACAGCCACCCGCCTGTGTCTACCCCGTCTGCCCTGACCATTGCCCCCATCCCCCTCATCTGGGGAGGACTGGGCCTCTTCCTGCTGCTCCTCCACTCCGCCCTCCTCTGCCTGCGGCACATCGCCCCTCTGCTGGGCTATGTTGTGCAGGACGCAGCACACCACAATGATGCGGCCGACCCTATCTGACCGATACTGGAGGGCGCCCCCAGAGAGGTCCAGGCACCTGAAACGCATCTTCAGCACGCCAAAGCACCTCTCGATCACTCCCCTTGTCGCTACATGGGCATCATTGTAGCGGTTCTCCGCCTCATTGCGTGGCCTCCGTATAGGCGTCATCAGCCACGATCGCAATGGGTAGCCCCTGTCGCCCAGCAACCAGCCCCTCAGCCGGGGATGGCGTCCCTCGTACATGCCGGGGATGGATGACCGCGACAACACGAATGAGTCGTGTACACTGCCTGGGTGACGGGCGCAGACGTGCAGGATCATCATGCGGTGGTCGCAGACCACCTGTACGTTCATCGAATAGGTCCCCTTCCTATTAGTGAACACGGCCCTGTTATCTGCAGGTGGCCGCACGGCGACGTGCATCCCATCGATCGCGCCCTGGACCATGGGGAACCCGGCAATGGCAGAGAAGCCCACGGCCCGGGCATCTTGGCTGGCCCGGTCCACGGGGAAGCGGATGTAGCGGTGCGCCATGGCATAAAGGGCATCTGTCACTGCCCGGATGCACCGATGCACCGATGTCTGCGATATGCCGGACAGGTCCCCACTCGGTGCCTGGAATGACCCCGTTGCATAAAAGTTCAGGGCCACCGTAACCTTGACGGACACGGGGAGAGGGTGTCCCCCGCCAGTGCCACGCGGTGACAGGTGTGCCAGCAGGTGGCAGATGTGTGCCACGGTTTCCCGGCTCATCCGGAGTCTCCTCCTGCATTCCCGGTCCGTGAGGTCCTGGTATGACTGCCGGGGCCGGTACACACGGGGCGCCCTCGGGTGCCTCCGTTGCCGTGGGGCCGCGACGTCCTCCTCTCCCTCCTCGTCCTGTCGGTCAGGTGTCCCTCCAGCCTGGGCGGCTGCCGCCTGCCCCTCTGCGGCAGCCTGCGCCGCCTCTCTGGCACGCTCCTCCTCCTCCTCCTCCTCCTCCTCCTCCTCATCCAGGGCAACATAGACATGAGCGGCTGCCACCACGGCGGCCAACATCGCTGGATGATCTGAAAACATGACGACCTGGTGGGGGGGAGGGGAACGACGACATGTCATCATTGCCCATATCCCCTCCTCCCCCCAGCCAGGTGGCATGGACCGCATGGGTCCAACTGTTGGAGGCTGGCACCTGGCCAGGTGGACCAACTCATTTGCCCTCCCATCACCCACCCCGGCACGGACCCCCCCCCCGCCCCAACCTCCACCCCAGCACGGACCCCCCCCCCCAACCTCCACCCCGGCACGGACCCCCTCCACAACCCCCAACCTCCACCCCGGCACGGACCCCCTCCCCAACCCCCAACCTCCACCCCGGCACGGACCCCCTCCCCAACCCCCAACCTCCACCCCAGCACGGACCCCCCCCCCAACCTCCACCCCGGCACGGACCCCCTCCACAACCCCCAACCTCCACCCCGGCACGGACCCCCTCCCCAACCTCCACCCTGGCACGGACCCCCTCCACAACCCCCAACCTCCACCCCGGCACGGACCCCCTCCCCAACCCCCAACCTCCACCCCGGCACGGACCCCCTCCCCAACCCCCAACCTCCACCCCAGCACGGACCCCCCCCCCAACCTCCACCCCGGCACGGACCCCCTCCACAACCCCCAACCTCCACCCCGGCACGGACCCCCTCCCCAACCTCCACCCCGGCACGGACCCCCTCCACAACCCCCAACCTCCACCCCGGCACGGACCCCCTCCCCAACCCCCAACCTCCACCCCGGCACGGACCCCCTCCCCAACCCCCAACCTCCACCCTGGCACGGACCCCCTCCCCAACCCCCAACCTCCACCCCGGCACGGACCCCCTCCCCAACCCCCAACCTCCACCCCGGCACGGACCCCCTCCACAACCCCCAACCTCCACCCCGGCACGGACCCCCTCCCGGCACTCCCCCGGAGCCCAGCCTACTCTAACCACCCCCCCCCCCCCCCGCCGCACACACACACAAGCCGAGACACACCTCTCCTCAGGCAATCAGTCTGCGGCCACGCCATTTCCTGCCCAGAGCCAACCCCCCAGGCCGTCACTCACCTCCTCGCTGGTCGGCGTGAGCCTGGAGCACCGGGTCACGCCGATGAAAAGGAGGTTTGATTGACGTCGACGTGAACGGTCATCACGTCGACGGGACTTCGGCCCATCCGGAAGGGAGAATATCGGCAGGCCGAAAATCGGCTGCCTTGCGCAGGCCCGTGACATTCTCCGCGGCAGCGGCGCCATTAACGCCCCGCCGACTTTTCTCCCTTCGGAGACTTCAGCAACCGGCGGGGGCGGGATTCACGGCGGCCAACGGCCATTCTCCGACCCTCTGGGGGGTCGGAGAATGACGCCCCTTGTCTTGGTAATTTATGGATGACATGAAAAAAATCAAACTTTTTCCTTTTTAACCCTCATATTGTGGCTGTGTAAACACTTCAGGGTAGCTTCCACATTCTCCTGTTCATTTGAACCGGTGATGAGGATGTCATCTAAATAACACTGCGCTCCATTCAGCCCACTTGGAATTTGATCCATGGATCTTTGAAAAAGAGCAGGAGCAGATATTATTCCGAAAGGAATATTTGCTGTTGCCCAATCATTTGTAGCAACAGGTTCAATGACACCTGTTTGCACTAGTCTTTCCAGTTCTTCCGCAACTTTGGCCTGAGGGCGGATGGTACGGTTCTATCTTTGAGACATTTGGATGTGCTGTCTGGCTTGATTGTTAGGTGTAACTCTCCAGTCATTGAGCCTAGTGAATCATCAAACACCTTCATCAGAAGTTGTTGCAAGTTGTTCTTTGAATCTACTGCTTCCCAGTTAAGCCTAAACTTTGCCAAGTATGCTCTGACAAATAATTTTAAAAAAATATTTAGAGTGCTGATGAGATCTACCATGCAGAATTAGTGAAGTCTCGCAACACTAAAACTCAGTAGAAATTGGAGTTAAACTTCTCGGATGCAAACAAGAATCTTTATTGCCTCTATTTGATGACAATTGAGAGAAACTTAAATCTATTCTCAATAAACTCCGGCTAGCAAAAGGACTTAACGAGAAGTAACTTATAAACAATTTAACTTTCAAAATAATGCAGAAATGGTTTCTTGCTTGCGGCAAAACAACTTGCGTTTACTTCAAGAGTTAGAGTGGAAAAGTAAAAATATGAAAATAAGGATAGCGAGTAGTTAGATTAAAGTATCGGATGATCCTGGATAAAGATGGTCGTACGGACCATCATGTTTAAAGAGAATTTTATCAGTCTGAAGCTATCTGTCTACACCTCTATGTCGTCCTAATTGGTTTGGGTGAGAATCAAATACATTTGATTCGATGGTTAACTGTCAATCCTTAATGTGCAACATAAGTTCTGAATGTTTCATGTTTGAATATTTGTGTATGTTATGGAATGCGATTCTGTGCTTTTATCAAGACTGGTTTCTACTGGTTTTCTGCTGACTTTGCTTTTATCCATATTCTGGACAATGGTGCCTTCATATTCCTCTGGTGCTTACTTGGCCTTGATCTGATTACTGGTACCGCTAATTTCTTAATGACAAACTTGTCATGATATTCAAGTGAACATCACAGCACATACACACATACATAATGATAGACAGAGCAACGGACCAATTAGCACACATAACACGACAGCCAATCACGTACAAGAGCATACACAGTACAAAACAAGAAACACGACATTTCCTGGGCAGTCCATCTGGTGACGGCACAGGTTAAGGACCTCAAAGCCAGACACTCACACAATCACCACATGCTGAGTACCAAGTTTGTTATATAAGTAGTTTAAAGGAATAAAACTGCACTGTACCAATCGCAACCGTGTTGGTTCGTCTGTATCTCAGAGCACCCAACACTTCATGGTACCAGAAGTGAATCAAAACCTACCCACAAATCTGCCATCCTGCGCCATGGACACCGCCAACACACCGCAGCCGTTGCAAGTCACTGGGAAACTTGGGATAAATTGGACGCTGTTCAAGCAGCGCTTCGAACTCTTTATGGAAGCCAACGAAAAACAGGGCGCCTCGGACAAAAGGAAGATCGCCATCCTCCTCACCACCGCAGGTCAGCACGCCATCCATGTATACAACTCCCTGGTGTTCGCGGAAGGCGAGGACAAATCTAAATATGACACGGTCCTCCTCAAGCTCGACCAACACTTCAACGTTGAGGTCAACGAGAGCTTTGAGAGGTATGTCTTCCAGCAGCGCCTGCAAGGTAAGGATGAGCTCTTTCAGTCCTTCCTGACGCATCTCCACATACTCGCGCAGTCCTGCGGCTACGACGCCACCTCAGAGTCCATGATCCGGGACCAGATCGTTTTTGGGGTTGCCTCCGGCAGCCTACGCCAGCAGCTTCTAAAAATAAAAGGCCTTAGCATCTGCAGTTGAAGCCTGTGTCCTGCACGAGAACGCGACTAGCCGCTATGCCCAATTTCAGGCGACCGAATCGGCGCGGAGGGGGTCCTACGCGACCGGATCGGCGAGCCAGGTGCCCCACGAGGCCGAACGGGTCCAGACGATCGAGTTCCTCCTGGCCCACGGCCCGGACGAGGGCGGCCGTTTTTCACGCTTTTCGAGGCCTCCCGCGCCTGTGCCTACGGCAACACCGAGGGACGTGATGCGCAGGCGCGCTCGACGCAAGACCGAACTGCGCATGCGCAGTGGCGTAACGAACGCCATGATGTCACGACGTGCGGCAACTGTGGAACTGCACATTTAAAAGGGCAATGTCCTGCAAAAACCCGACAATGCCTCCGCTGTGGCAAGGTGGGCCACTACGCTGCTTACTGTCGAGCAGCTCAACCTGTTGATCTTCCGCATCTCCGACAACCTCGCAGGAACGTGAGGACCATTAAGCCTCCACATTATGACATCCAAGCCGATGACACAGATGACCAAGACGCCTTCCGGGTTGCGGTCATTGATGGGAACCAGGTCAACACAATCAATGCGGGTGATGAATGGGGTGCCACCCTGACAGTCAACCGATCGCCGATCACTTTCCGCCTGGACACTGGTGCCTCCGCCAACCTCATAGCATGGTCCGCCTTCTACGCCATGAAGGTCAGACCACCAATCCGGCCTTCCCGGTGCAGGATGGTCGACTACAACGGGAACGTTATCCCGGCTATGGGATCCTGCCAGCTCCAGGTGACACACAAAACACACACGGCCACACTCTCGTTCGAGATAGTCGGCTGATCGAAGGACTCCCTGCTGGGCACACAGGCATGCAAGGCTCTCCACCTCGTGCAACGAGTCGACTCTCTCTCTCCAGACGGCACATCTGACTTCCCAGATGCAGAGTTCAACGCACAGCTCCAGTCGCTCCTCGCCCACAACCAGGAGGCATTCAAGGGCATGGGAACACTGCCATACTACCGAATTCACCTCAAACCGGATGCCATCCCGGTCATTCACGCACCTCGCAGGGTTCCTGCGCCACTTAAAGACCGCCTCAAGCAGCAGCTGCAGGATCTCCAGGACCAAGGGGTCCTATCCAGGATCTGGATAGCCAACGCCGTGGGTCAGCTCCATGGTGTGTGTCAAGAAGCCCTCCGGCGAGCTCCGCATCTGTATTGACCCCAAAGACCTCAATAATAATATCATGAGGGAACATTATCCCATACCCAAACGGGAGGAGATCACCAGTGAAATGGCCCAGGCGAAAATATTTACAAAACTGGATGCTTCTAAGGGGTTTTGGCAGATCCAACTCAATCCCTCCAGCTGAAAGCTATGCACCTTCAACACCCCTTTCGGCAGGTTCTGCTACAACCGGATGCCATTTGGCATCATCTCAACATCCGAGGTCTTTCATGGGATCATGGAGCAGATGATGGAAGGCATCGAAGGGGTGCGCGTATATGTGGACGACGTCATCACCTGGTCCACCACACCACAGGAGCACATATATCGTCTCCAACGCGTTTTTGCCCACATACGGGAAAACGGCCTGTGCCTCAACCGAGCCAAGTGTTCCTTTGGCCAGACCGAGTTGAAGTTCCTGGGGGACCATATCTCCCGGTCAGGGGTCCGTCCGGATGCAGACAAGGTGAGCGCCATCACAGCCATGCCACAGCCGGCCGACAAGAGAGCAGTACTACGCTTCCTTGGCATGGTCAACTTCCTGGGGAAGTTCATTCCCAACCTTGCCTCCCACACGACGGCTCTGCGCCACCTCGTCAAAAAGTCCACAGAGTTCCAGTGGCAACACACACACCAGCTGGAATGGGAGGAGCTCAAACTCAAGCTCACCACAGCACCGGTATTGCCGTTCTTTGACACGTCTCGTGCCACCAAAATCTCGACTGATGCCAGCCAATCCGGCATTGGAGCAGTGCTCCTGCAGCAGGATGACACGGCATTATGGGCCCCAGTTGCCTATGCATCGCGAGCCATGACCCCCACAGAGCAGCGCTACGCGCAGATCGAAAAGGAGTGCCTGGGCTTGCTAACCGGGTTAGACAAGTTTCATGATGTATATGGTCTTCCCTGGTTCACTGTCGAAACTGACCACCGTCCCCTGGTCAGCATAATAAACAAGGACCTGAATGAGATGACCCCTCACCTCCAGCGCATCCTACTTAAACTCAGGAGGTACGACTTCCAACTGGTCTACACCCCAGGGAAGGAACTCATCATTACGGATGCCCTATCTAGAGCAGTGAGAACGCCGCCAGATTCGGAGGGGTTCATATGTCAGGTCGAGGCACAAGTGGCTTTCACATCGGCAAATCTGCCAGCTGACGACTCCAGTCTGGCCCGAATTCGGCAAGAGACTGCGGCCGACCCCTTTCTACAGCGAGTGGTGCGCCACATGACGGGAGGGTGGCTCAATGGGCAGTGCCCGCAGTTCTACAATGTCCGAGACGACCTGGCCGTCATTGATGGCATCCTTCTGAAGCTGGACCGGATTGTGATTCTGCACAGCATGCGCAAGCTGGTTCTCGACCAACCACACAAAGCCACTTGGGGGTCGAGAAGTGCAGACGGAGGGCCCGAGAGGCGGTATACTGGCCGGGCATCAGTGACGATATTGCCAACATGGTGCTCAACTGTACAACCTGCCAAAGGTTTCAGCCGGCGCAACCTCCTGAGACGCTTCTGCCCCATGAGCTGGTGACGTCCCCCTGGGCGAAGGTGGGTGTGGACCTGTTTCACGCGCTCGGCAGGGACTATGTCATCATAGTTGACTACTTCTCCAACTACCCAGAAGTCATACGCCTGCACGATTTGACGTCGTCTGCTGTCATAAGGGCCTGCAAAGACACCTTCGCTTGCCACTGCATTCCGATGACTGTCATGTCGGACAATGGGCCCTGTTTCGCCAGCCAGGAATGGTCATTGTTTGCTGCCTCGTATGGCTTCATACACGTGACGTCCAGCCCTCTGCACCCCCAGTCAAATGGAAAGGCGGAGAAGGGCGTTCACATTGCTGCCGGGTCCGACTTCTGCCTCGCCCTGCTGGCCTATCGCTCAGCTCCACTAGCCACTGGTCTCTCACCAGCACAGCTGCTGATGGGTCGCGCCCTCAGGACCACTGTGCCTTCCATCCTGGCACCAACAATAGACCATGCTCCGGTACATCATGGGATGCAACTGCAGCGCGGTCGCCAGAAGAGGTCATATGACACACGGGCAACTGATCTTCCCGCCCTGGCCCCTGGAGACGACTTCCGCATCTACCTACCAGAAGGTGGCTGGTCAGCACCTGCCGAACTTCTCTGATGCGCGGCTCCCTGCTCGTTCCTGGTACGCATGCCTGATGGATCTGTGCGTAGGCACAATCGCCGGGCTCTTCGCCTACTTCCACGCTCGCAACGAGACCTTACACTGACGCCGTGTCCTCCTGTGGTTCCTGATAGCGACTTCGTGGAGCTGCCTGTTACCATGCCCCTTCCGTCGCTGCCCGTGGCCAGGCCCGTTCCTCAGCCGGTGGTTCCTGACCCACCCTTGAGGTGGTCAACCCAAATTCGTCGCCTACCTACTAGACTGGACTTATGAGACTGTTGACATGTTGAACTCATGCAACCACTGTTTTAACATGTCTATGTTCTTCTCGTTACAGGCATTCGTTTTATCGTTCCTCATTTCCATGTTTTTTTTTGTTATGGTACAACCTCGTTAGTATGTCACACACGACATCGCCCCTTGTATATAGTTAAGCCCCATGTACATGCTGTAAATATTATACACACACACATTTAGCTGCACTCAGTACACATTTCTATTTATAACCACGTAGGCACATAATCTTGTAAAAAAAGGGGGGATGTCATGATATTCAAGTGAACATCACATACACCCATACATAATGATAGACAGAGCAACGGACCAATTAGCACACATAGCACGACAGCCAATCACAGACAAGAGCATACACAGTACAAAACAAGAAACATGACACTTCCTGGGCAGTCCATCAGGAGACGGCACAGGGCAAGGACCTCAAAGCCAGACACTCACACATTCACCACGTGCTGAGTACCAAGTTTGTTATATAAGTAGTTTAAAGGAATAAAACTGCGTTGTACCAATCGCAACCGTGTTGGTTCGTCTGTATCTCAGAGCACCCAACACTTCAAAACTGTCTTTGAAAATATGTTTATTAGAACAATAGCTTTTTCATCTTGCTTAGTGAAAATGTTGTTTTTATCTCCAATTAGTTTATGCATGTGTCAGGATTTTTGTATCTCTGTTGAAGCTATGTGTCTTGTCATGATCTGAGGTTATGAGTGCTGAAACCCTCATTTTAAAATGGGTATTAAAACTGGGTCTTAATATTTACATAAAATAGCCTTTTTATTCATTAGGTCTCTCAGGAAATAGTTGATTACTATCAAGTGCCCAATTATATTTTTCCAATTAAGGGGCAATTTAGCGTGGCCAATCCACCTAACCTGCACATCTTTGAGGGGGTGAAACCCACGCAGACACGGGGTGAATGTGCAAACTCCACACAGACAGTGACCCAGGGCCGTGATTGAACCCAGGTCCTCAGCGTCGTAGGCAGCTGTGCTCACTACTGTGCCACCGTGCTGCCCATGCTCTGACAAATAAAGCAGGAAAATTCCAATGGACAACATGAAGAGACAACTTAATCATCTGTCCATTTGCTTCTACTTTCACCATAATGCATCCTTTTCACGGTCTGTCCCTTTCAGCGTATGTCCTTGGGATCACTCGAGACATACACAGGAGGCTTCCAGCAGTTAACAAAAGTGGTTTATTGATGAAAAGTAAAGGCAGATAAGTAACAGACACAGAACACTAGACAACAGGTCCTTACACTTCAGCTCCCTGTTCCACACTGCCTGGGGTCTTGCTCCCAGGGCCCTGCGCAAACTCCCCAATTGGCTGGGGTTCCCACACAATTGGCCCTGAGCCGGTCACATGGTCCATGAAGCCCGCCTCCTTAAAGGGGCCATTCTACCACATTCCTCCCCACTTAATTCCCTTAAAACAATTACCCAAGAATTATATACAGAAGTTACAAATGTTAACAGAGACAACAAGGGAAAGAGAGTCCATCAAAAAGGCAATTGGTCCAGAGACCTCTAGGTCCTCCTGGTCCTCCGTAGTCCTGCCACAGGCTTGGCACTCTTTTGGGTAATTGAGTGGTCAACATGAGGAGGCACCAACTCAACCACAGGCGAACTGGCCTCACTAGCCTCGACAGGCACAGCTGGTTGAACAGAACCGTGAGTCCCTGGATCCCTTTGTCTTGACAGAGTTACAAGAGTGTTCACAATGCTAGCTGGGCTTGTTTACTCCAAGTTGTGTGTGGTCAAACTTGATTCAAGTGGTTGACATGCTTTCTGAAAGTCTTCCATTAACCACATAGGACATTGGCCCTGACTGGGGCACAACCACCCTTCTAACCAAGGTGAACCTGAGGCAAAAGTATGGAGCAAAGCCCAGTCTCCCACCCAGAATGTCCTGTCACCCCTCTGGACTGACTGCTGACTCTTCTGAGAGACCTGAGGTGCCTCCACCCTTCCCTCAAAATTTGGATACACAAGATCCAATTGGGTTCTCAACCAACGGTCCATGATCAGCTCAGCTGGTGTGATTCCCATGGTTGAATAAGAGGTTGGGTTGTACAACAGCAAGCAATTGGTCAATTTCTGGCAAAGGGATTTATCAGGCTGCTTTTGCATGGCATTATTGAAAGTTTGGACAGCTCTCTCAGCCAGACCGTTTGATGGTGGGTTGTAGAGGCTGTCCTCATGTCACTGGCTCGCACAAAAAACAGGAAATTATCGCTGGTGAACGGGGTGCCGTTGTCCAAAACAATTGATTTGGGAAGCACATGTATGGCAAACACTCGATGCAAGGCATCTACTGCAGCTGTTGAGGTAGTGGTCCACATCTCTTGAGCTGATAGGTCAAACACCAGCACCAAAACCATCTTGCCCATAAACCAGCCTGCAGAATCAACATGGACCCTGGTCCACGGGTAACCTAGCCATTCCCAAGGGTGAAGGAAGGCGGAAAAGATTGCTGCATTTGTAAGGCCAGCCAGACTGTACCATTCATTTAACCTATGAAAGAATCGGGTCTCTTTGGGTCCAGTTGCAGACACGCCCCATGGACACTGGTCGAGTGTTTCGTAGATTTAGGGCTAGAATGACCTCCTGGGGTTACAGGTGGTGGCAGAAATTTCTTGAGTTGGGACAGGTGACTTAATGCATCCATCCACATTAATAATTTGAGTCCCAGGCTGGTGCTGAAAAGCATAGTTGTAGGCCGCCATCAACAAGGCTGGAGTGGTGTACCCTTGTCGAGCCTCTGGGTGGTATGGCTTACCTTTCTTGAAAAGTCCAGTAATTGCTCGTGGTCAGTCCATATGTCGAACTATCGGCCGTACACATACTGGTAGAATTTCTTCACATCGAATATAACTGCTGAGCCCTTCTTCTCAAACTGGGCGTAGTTTTGTTCTACTTCAGGGGCGAGATTCTCCGACCCCCCGCCAGGTCGGAGAATCGCTGGGGGCTGGCGTAATTCCCGCCCCCGCCTGTTGCCGAATTCTCCGGCACCGGATAATCGGCGGGGGCGGGAATCGCGCCGCGCCGGTTGGCGGGGCCCCCCCGCGATTCTCCGGCCCGGATGGCCGAAGTCCCGCCGCTAAAATGCCTGTCCCGCCGGCGTAGATTAAACCACCTACCTTACCGGCGGGACAAGGCGGCGCGGGCGGGCTCCGGGGTCCTGGGGGTGGCGCGGGGCGATCTGGCCCCGGGGGGTGCCCCCACGGTGGCCTGGCCCGCGATCGGGGCCCACCGATCCGCGGGCGGGCCTGTGCCGTGGGGGCACTCTTTCCCTTCTGCCTTCGCCACGGTCTCCACCATGGTGGAGGCGGAAGAGACTCCCTCCACTGCGCATGCGCGGGAATGCCGTCAGTGGCCGCTAACGCTCCCGCGCATGCGCCACCCGGAGATGTCATTTCCGCGCCAGCTGGCGGGGCACCAAAGGCCTTTTCCGCCAACTGGTGGGGCGGAAATTCGTTCGGCGCAGGCCTAGCCCCTTAAGGTTGGGGCTCGGCCCCCAAAGATGCGGAGGATTCCGCACCTTTGGGGCGGCGCGATGCCCGACTGATTTGCGCCGTTTTGGGCGCCAGTCGGCGGACATCGCGCCATTTCCGGAGAATTTCGCCCCAGAAAGGGTACTTGAAGCAAAGGCAATACGGTATTTCAAACCATCTTCCATTTTGTGGGACAAAACGGCCCCATACCGTAAGGGGATGTATCACATGTCCGCACGATTGGTTTCCCTGGATCAAACTGCACCAAGAGGTTTGAAGACTGTAATGCACCCTTCACGACTTGAGAAGCTTCCTCTTGGGGCTCTCTCCATGCCACTACTGATTCTTCCTTGATAGCTGATGTAATGGCACCAATGTTGTGACTAGATTTGAAATACACCTTCCATAATAATTAACCATATCGAAAAGAGATTTAAGCTCATTGACATTTTTGAGTGTAGGGACATCTCAACATCGTGGGCCGAAGTGCCTGTACTGTGCTGTACTGTTCTATGTTCTATGTTCATATGACCTTGACCTTTTCTTCCAAACCCTCTCACATCAGTGAGAAATCCTAGGTACATCACTTCAGTCTGAAAAGTACATTTTTGGCATTTTAGGCATCACGAACCCTCTACAATACTTCCTTTAGGCTGGCCATGTGTTATTTTGGTGTAGTGCCAGTGACTAGCACATCATCAAGGTAGATCATCACCATGGGATTTCCCTGGAGGAAATTTTCCATCGTGCTCTGGAAAATAGTGCAGGCTGAGGCAATGCAAAACGGTAGTCTGGTATACTGGAAGCGGCCTTTGTGGGTATTCATTGACTTTGGTCCAATTTTTAAAAGGTGAAGCCCACCGCCAGCTTAGCATAATAATAATAATAATAATAATAGAGGTCCTCAATTCAGGGAATTGGATACTGATCGACCAGCTCAACCTGATTTGTGGTCAGCTTAGAGTCCCCACAAATACTATTGATTGATCAGGCTTAAGGACAGGGGCAAAGCTGAAAACTTGACTGGTTTGATTATACCCAGCTCTTCCAATCTCTTTAGCTCTACGTCAACCTTCTGATGCAATACATAGGGTACTGTTCTGTCTCTGAAGAACTGGATTGACATATGTCTTGGCTTGTGTGCCGTTAATCGGGCCCATTTTTTGGGAAAGATCTCCTTCATATCTCCTTAAGACATCTTGAAGGACGGCGTTGGATATTTTGAAGATTGCCAGCCAGTTGAGCCCGATCTTCTGTAACCAGTCTCTTCCCAGCAGAGAGGGTCTATGCCCTTCCACGACAACTGAAGGCAGATGGATCCCCTGCCATCTGTATGGCATTGGGGTATTGGCTGTTCTGAGGATCTTCAACTTTGGTGTATGTTGAAAGCTTGGCTGCAGTTCTCTTCAAGTTTAAAGACTGCATTCCTGCACAATGATATTGGAAAGTCTGCTCTCCCGCTATAATCAGTGAAGCCCTGGTGTTGACCCATTTTAAGGGGTCTACTATTTATTCCTAAGACAATTTCGATCAGAGCCGCCTTATTTAATTGGACTGCATTCAACCAATAGTGCTCTTCTTCAGAGGTCTTCTCCATTATGTTCCGTGGCGCTGTGCACTGTTGCTGTTGTTAGTTCTTTTTCTTTAGCATTGGCGTATTTGTTTTTTGATCTCATGTGGCAATGTGCTTGATTGTGTCCCCTTCAGTTGCATCGGAAGCACAAGAACTCCCAAAAATGCAGATCTTCTGGGGATGGACCCCACGCAACGATAGCAGCCCACCTCGGATTTGGGTTGATTCCCCGACTCTTTCCCACTCCTTGGGTTCCGGTCCTGTACCGAGGCCCGTGTCTTGTTCTCTGCTGTGCCTGTTGATCCCGCCGCAGTCCTCGCGGCCATAATTACCATACCTGGCGAACCTCCCCTTCAGCCATGCTTTGATGATCATTGGCACATTTTTTGGCACACCCCAACACCTGAGCTATCTCGATTGCTTTTTCCAACGTAATTGTAGCCTCCACCAGAAGCTTCTTCAGGATATTAAGGTTATGGGTCCCACAAACTAGCCAATCGCGCAACATGTCACTGAGTGCGGCCCCAAATCCATAGTGCTCAGCAAACTGGCGAAGTCTGGCTTTGAAGGCTGAGACAGGTGGTACCTCATTGCAGAGTTAAACTTATAACACTGGAGCACAATCAAGTGCCTTAGGTTGAAATGTTCTTTAACTGATTTCGCTACCTGGCCAAAGGTCTTCCAGTCAGGTGCCTTTGGGGGCATGAGGTTCCTTATCAAATTATACTCTTGGGGCCTGCAAACAGAAGTATCACTTTCTGTCCTCGCCTGTGATCTCATTTACAGTAAAGAAAATGGAGCCGTTCAAGTACCGACTCCAATCCTAGCCCCTTGGTCAAACAGGTCTAGTTTCCCCAATGATAGGCATTTCTACTCATTGTGTCAATGCTTCTGACTCCTGCTGGAGCTTCACTTGTTTCTTAACTGATCCTTAATTCCACTCTGAATTCACGATGACTGTAGCTGCATTTGAAACTTTTACCTCGATGCCAATGTCATGATGTGCAAACATGCAACCAATGAACACTCAGAATAGGACACAACCAATGGGCAGTCAGGACACTCAGAGGTGGCATCACCACAAGGGGGCATGACATAACCACTATAGAAGGGATAAGGCACTCACACCCTGCCTCTTTCCACAGACAGACATCTAGAGGGTTAGACAGGGTTGATCAGCAGCATCACACCCCAGCACATGGCTTAGAGCAAGCTGGTACAGTTAGACTGAGTTACTACAGTTAGATTAGCAGAGAGTCGAACTCATTTGAGAACTGTGTTAATAGTTCAATAAACACGTTGAACTCATTTCAGAGTCTGGAGCATCCTTTAGTTAAGACTGCATCAAGTAGCAGCCTGTGTTATCCGAAGCAGCATAACACAACAGCCAGTATGGTGGCTCGAGGCATACACTGGCGCTTCCAGTAGTTCACAAAGGGATTTATTGATGAAAGGCAAAGGCAGATAAGTAACAGGCACAGAACACTATACAACAGGTCTTTACACTTTGGCTCCCCGGTCCACAATGCCCAAGGTCTTGCTCCCAGGGCCCCGTTCCATTGACCGGCATCCACACCTTTCCTGCACGAGTGGTCCGAGTCCGTCACACTTGGAATCCCTCCCCCTTAAAGGGCTGCGCTATTTGACGGTTTTAAAACTTCCGTTTTTAAGTATAAATTGCCTCTGGCATTATTGATACTGCTGCGTCCGTATCCACTTCCATTTTAATTTCATGACCGTCAAGTTTTGGAAATGCCCAAAATGTTATTGATCACCCCGGATTGTCAACACACATAACACGTTGTCTTATGATTAGTCAGTTTAGCTTTTTTTTTTATGTAAGAAATGTTTTCTGAGCTCAGTGTGCCTTGGTAATATGGCCCTTTGTGCCTCAGTTCTTGCAGGTATGTATTTTACTCCAGCATTCTCCTACTGAATATCCAACCTGTGTGTTGTGTTCTGCAGTCTTGCTGCTGCAATAATGCTCACAGAACTGCTGATAACTTACTTAGAATGATGATTTATTGATTAACACGTGGAAGGATAACATACAGAATATGATACAGACTAGGTTGCTCTGGAACTACCCGATGTGCTACTGTCCTAGTGTATGCCTTGCTACCAACTGGTGAGTGCCACATCACGTGACCAAGGTCTGACGCCACCAGCTGGTTGGAGGTCGCATTGCTGCATGTGCACAATCTTATTCACAGACATATCACCACACTGTGTACATCAGTGACATGGTATCACCCTTGCAGCTTTGTTCCTTGTGGTATTTAATTTGTGCAACTTTGCTCCAACCTTTATTTGTGAAGCTTCTTTTGTTGCTCGCACCATAGATGTGGAAACTTCCAAAGCAGCTTTTAGAGTTAAATCACTTACTGTAGGCAGCTTTCTCTGAATAGCTTCACTGCAATGTCCACAAACCAGCCTATCATGAAGAGTATCATCAAGTGTTGAACCAAATCTGCAATATTTTGCTAACGTTCTTAAAGTCGCTACGAATGATATAAAATGCTTTCACCTTATTCCTGACTACAACGCTGGAACCAAAATCTTTCTGCAATCAATAACGGCCTAGGAGAGAAATGCACCGCTAAGATATTCATTAATTCAATGGAGGACTTCCCCTGGTTTTGCTGCATTTAATAAATTTTGTAGCAGCATAATGGTTTTACGCTCTACTCAGCTGAGAAATGTTGCAACATTTAGATCCTCCTGTGTCAGATTTGCTATGAGATTTAATTGGAATCTTTCCTCATATGAGTTCTAAGGCTCACAGACTTCATCAAATGCATCCATGGAGCCTGTTTTTCCTGCCATTTTGAACCCGGGTTCCTCGGGTCCATACTTCAACCAACTTCCTCCTTTCCGATTCTTCTTTTTGAAATTCAGAGTACCCAATTCATTTTTTTCCAATTAAGGGGCAATTTAACGTGGCCAATCCACCTACCCTGCACATCGTTTGGGTTGTGGGGGGCGAAACCCACGCAAACATGGGGAGAATGTGCAAATTCCACACGGACAGTGGCCCACAGCCGGGGTCAAACCTGGGACCTCTGCGCTGTGAGGCAGCAATGCTAATCACTGTGCCACCGTGTTGCCCTTCACTTCCGATTCTTTAGGAAAGTATTGCACAAATGATCCTCTTTATTACAAACAACGAGAATTTTATTTTTGTTTTGCCTGACCGTAGTTTGACTTTTCCCTGAGCAGTTGCCTGTGGTGCATTGGCAGGCTTCGGAATCCCCATTCCCCGCAGCCCATTTAACTTCACCCCATGCACGGTCCCTGCAGCATAGAACCTATTTACTTTAACGACGAGCGTGTTTTCCCCAAACTGTCGGCCTTCTTTACTCATGGTTGTTATCAGACTTTTTATTAAGATCTTCCGTATTGGCGGCTGTGCTTCTCCCGAAGTGTGTCTGTGTGAGATGATTCAGAGAATCTTCCGTTGCTCCCAATGCCATCTCGAACTATGGTCGGCTAATTTATTTTTCCAGCAATTTTTCCTGGCTCAATCCTCGCTGCCAGTTTTCTGTTATATTCCTTTGTTTGTCGAAAAGAGGTGCCCACATTCTGGATTATTTCAAACACGATGAGAAGTGCTCAGACAATCTAAGATGGAACGCTGCAAACCCTGCACACTCTTCTGACGTCACTACACATCACATGACGCTTTATAGCAGGGATGTAACCTCTGTTACAGAACATTTAACCACCACAGGTTTTCATCTGCACACACAAGATTTAAGGCAACAATTTGCAATGTATGAGCTCCGTTATCAATGGAGTGGGTCTGAGATAAATGCTCATTCATTACATTTAGTGTGTTTGCAGCAAACAAAACGGAGCAAACGTTAGTCTCTGTTCTTGTGAACTGTTTTCTTCCAACAAGTGGCGGTGTAAACACAAATATTATTGATTGAATTAATATGGCATGGTCAATCCACCTAATCTGTCGGTCTTTGGACTGCGGGAGAAAACCAGAGCACCTGGAGGAAACCCATGCAGACAAGAGAAAATGCAAACTCCACACACCCGAGGTCAGAATTGAACCCGGGTCCCTGGCACTGTGAGGCAGCAGAGCTAACCACTGTGCCGCTGATTGAGAAACATTCTCATGGTGAAAATCTGTTGGGCTTTGGGCAGACAATACAAACACAGACTTTGTTTTTCCCAGTATATTTAGTATATGTATAACAAAAGTTGCAAGTCAGCCTCGGGAAAGAGATCTTTAATATTCTTTGTGGTGTTCACATTGTTCATAACTATCAGCAAACATGCGCTGACTGTCTTTCAAATGAGTTGGAATCATGTGCCGTGAAAGTTCATGAATCATTTCACATTTACACTGTTCATGTAAAGAAACTAAAAGACTTCTGCCCATTGTTGACCTTGCATGTTCTAAATTGTTAGAGCACAGCAGCACATGATTTCTCTCTCAGTACCAGACAGAATTTTGTTGATTTTTGATGAGCCCAGCCATATTGTCCACACAGTTGAAGAAAGTCTTCAATGAATGACCGCCACATGAAACTGACTTACTTTTACTGTTAAGCGAATAACCACCTTTAGAAAACAGTAGTGGCAATTGAGAAATGTGACTCATTGGTGACAGACGTTGCACTGCATTTTTGCATTTTTGGACCCTTCAAGATCATTTAGTGTAGAGGCTCAGAGAAACATTTGTCACATCAGACACAAGGGGCGAAATTCTCCCCCAACGGCGGGATGCCCGCCGACTGGCGCCAAAGCCGGCGCAAATCAGACGGGCATCGCGCCGGCAAAAAGGTGCGGAAGTCTCCGCATCTTTGGCGGCCTAGCCCCAACATTGAGGGGCTAGGCCGACGCCGGAGGGATTTCCGCCCCGCCAGCTGGCGGAAATGGCGTTTGTTGCCCCGCCAGCTGGCGCGGAAATGCGGCGCATGCGCGGGAGCGTCAGCGGCCGCTGTCAGTTTCCCCGCGCATGCGCGGGAGCGTCAGCGGCCGCCGAAAGTTTCCCGCGCATGCGCAGTGGGGAGAGTCTCTTCCGCCTCCGCCATGGTGGAGGCCGTAGCGGAGGCGGAAGGGAAAGAGTGCCCCCACGGCACAGGCCCGCCCGCGGATCGGTGGGCCCCGATCGCGGGCCAGGCCACCGTGGGGGCACCCCCCGGGGTCAGATCGCCCCGCGCCCCCCCCCAGGACCCCGGAGCCCGCCCACGCCGCCTGGTCCCGCCGGTAAATACCAGGTTTGATTTACGTCGGCGGGACAGGCAATTCCTGGGCGGGACTTCGGCCCATCCGGGCCGGAGAATCCAGCGGGGGGTCCCGCCAACCGGCGCGGCTGGATTCCCGCCCCCGCCCAATCTCCGGGAGCGGAGACTTCGGCGGGGGCGGGGGCGGGATTCACGGCGGCCAACGGCCATTCTCCGACCCGGCGGGGGGTCGGAGAATGACGCCCAAGGATCCTGTTGCAGTCTTTCGTTGAAAGTGGAAAATTAAGGAAGAGGAATTTTGCAGTGCAGCCTTTTTCACAACTTCTCTGAACAACCAGGAACATTGGAAACCAGGGGCGAAATTCTCCCGAAACGGCGCGATGTCTGCCGACTGGCGCCCAAAACGGCACCAATCAGACGGGCATCGCGCCGCCCCAAAGGTGCGGAATGCTCCGCATCTGTGGGGGCCGAGCCCCAACATTGAGGGGCTAGGCCGGCGCCGGAGGAATTTCCGCCCCGCCAGCTGGCGGAAACGGCCTTTGTTGCCCCGCCAGCTGGCGCGGAAATGACATCCCCGGGCAGTGCATGCGCGGGAGCGTCAGTGGCCGCTGACAGTTTCCCACGCATGCGCAGTGGAGGGAGTCTCTTCCGCATGGCGGAGGCAGAAGGGAAAGAGTGCCCCCACAGCACAGGCCAGCCCGCGGATCGGTGGGCCGCGATCGCGGGCCAGGCCACCATGGGGGCAACCCCCGGGGCCAGATCGCCCCGCGCCCCCACCAGGACCCCGGAGCCTGCCCGCGCCACCTTGTAGGTGGTTTAATTTACGCCGGCGGGACAGGCAATTTATCGGCGGGACTTTGGCCCATCCGGGCCGGAGAATCGAGCGGGGGGGCCCGCCAACCAGCGCGGCACGATTCCCTCCCCCGCCGAATCTCCGGTGCCGGAGACTTCGGCAACCGGCGGAGGCGGGATTCACGCCAGGCCCCGGCGATTCTCCGACCCGGCGGGGGGTCGGAGAACGACGTCCCTTGCCTTTGGACATACAGGAAAGCTTGATTGAGTCCGATTGAAAAGCATGGCAGTGTGGGAAAATGTCCAAAGTAGTTTTGCCACTTGTCCACAAGAATTCCCACCATCAGTTGCATACACAATAGTTGTCTTTTTGATGAATAAGCAAATGCAAATCAATAATTTTCCTGTCACATGTCTGGCTGGGAACTCAGAAAATACTTGTTTCTGGAAGGTAGCAGAAAGAGAGAGACAATAAGGCAGACGAATATTCACATGTGGCAAAGACTGTTGTGTTTGTTTTGTGTTTATCGGAAACCACAGCACCTATTGAACATGTCTTTTTAATAATGGGCCAGATGTCCCAAAAAATGTCAAAGTTAATTTGTGGCGGTTTATCAGGGAGTTTTGTGCCGGCTCTACCGGAGAGTTCCCCACTGCTATTCACTGACACTTAGTCACTTTTTTGGGTCCTGGGGTGTTTCTCACTGGTTTAGCCCACACTTAAAATTTTTTTTAGCATTGGGGAGGTGAGCTCAAGAGATCAAGCCGCCATTTTAAAAGGACGCCACGATCTCTAAGTGAGCCTGTCAGACCCCCACACCCTCTACCCATGGGCAATGTCACCCCCCACACACATGGACACTACCCCACACACCCCCAAGTGAGGACACCCCGCTATGGGGTCCCTGTGGGTCCCTCCTCTTCAGGCCCCCCAAGCCCCCTTACAGCATCCTTTCCTTCTAGGACCCCCACCCATTACCCACCCAATCTCCCGGAGGCACCTTCTTACCTGCCCTGCACTATCCAACCCTTCAAACCCCCCCTCCAGCCTCATTTCATATGCATAGCTCCCCTCGCTCCCTGGTCCTTGGCAGTGCCATCCTGGCACACGGGCATCCTTGCACTGAGACCCAAGGAGTGCTCCTCCTGGCATGGCAGTGCCATCTTGGCATCATAGCAGTGCCAGGTTGACAGTGCCAAGGTGCCCACGTTCCATGGGGAGGGCAAAGGAGCCATCCTGCACTTACCCTGGACACTCAGGGGTTCTGAAGGACCTGGAAACCCCCGGGTGCCGTTCCTCCTGGTCCACCTTAGTGTGGACCAGCACTGATCGGCGCCCAGCTGCAGCCTCCCTGGGGAGGCTGACGAATCAAGGGAGGCCGCTGGATCCCGTGCAGGTAGGTCGTAACTAAGTTTCCGACCTACATCCACGAGCGTCATTCAGTCCAGCCCATTTGGGATGCCGACTCCGAAGTCTGTCGGGGCTTGTCAGGAGGCTCGCTGGAGGCCTTTCCCAGCATTCTCAGGCTGCGGTGCCACAATCGAGAGCCCAACGCTGCCAGAGTTTCGCGCCAATGAATGCAGTTTGGTCACCTAAAAAAAACACACATCTGTGTTTCTACCATGAATGTTTGTGTGGGTGAATTTGACCTGAATTATATTGCATTTAACAAGATGCTGAAAGGCAAGTGGACACTCCAAAATGAGAAATACAATAGACGAGAAACATCACACTCTAGAGCAGTTCTTCAAACTTTTTTTCCGGGGACCCATTTTTACCAACCGGCCAACCTTCGGGCCCCAACCCGGCCGACCTTCGCGACCCATGCTGGCCGACCTGCGCGACCCACCATTTTCTCTTACCTTGTTTGCTGCTGACAAAAATGGAGGAAATGGTTTTGGGTCCCTTTGGCCCTCGTACACGCTCCTCCAATGGAACCTGTTGGATGAAGGTGAAGCCTTCCGGTGTCGGAAAGTATGGAGTCTCCATTGGTCTAAAGTTGTGCATTTTTTTCTGTAAAATTTTATCAAATAAACCCCCCCCTGAACTTGTAAAAGAAAATAAAAATAAAATGAATAAAATAAATGAAAAAAAAAAAAAATTCAATGAATAAACCCCCCCCCCCCCCCCCCCCCGAACTTGTAAAACAAAAAAGCTGCGAACATTTAAAAGAAAAAGTGGCCGCACTGCGTATGCGTGCCCGATCGCCGGTTATGTGCACCGATGATCGGGCGTGCATGCGCAATGCGGCCGCATTTTTTAAAACATGTTCGCAACCATTTTGAAGGCCGCTTGCAGCCAGTGTTATTAAAAGCCGGCTGCTGTGCGCAGATTTGCGCGATCGGGAGCGCTGCGAAGGACAGCTCCGCGACCCACCCGGCACCTGCCCGCGACCCACCCGCGGGTCGCGCCCCTGAGTTTGTCAATCACTGCTCTAGAGGACAACAAGTTGAGAACAGGGCCGACACTTCTGAGCTGGCACCACATGCTGGTGTGCACCTTGCTGTGAATGCATCCAGGCAGCATCTTTGGCACTGGTCTGCACAATCATGGTGAGCAAGTAGCAAGAAATTAACTGCTGCCTGTACCAACTTGAATGGCCACCGGGGTAATTGTACATTGGAATCCTCATACCTGAAAACAGGCACTGTCCAATTTTTAGTCCAGCGTATGTTTACAATGATATAAATTGAGTTTGATTGCTTTAACTGGGCCAAAGGTCAGTCACTAGCAGTTTGTGTTTTCCTTCTGCCCAGGACATACCAAGCCTAGGATTTTTGATATGGGTCCATTCCAGCCAGAAAAGTTAGAAAGTCGTGAAAGGTTTGGCTTATATGTAATGTGCTGATTGCATCTGTCGTCATTAGTTCGATGGCATTGTTACACATAATTCCAGGTACACCTTTCAGATTCCTGAATTTGAAGAAATTGACGTGATACTGCTTAAACTTTATTTAAATTATATAAATGTTTCAGGTGGGAGCTACCTGCTAGTTTCTTTTTCAATGCAGGAAATGCACGTAATGAGTAAAGTAGAAAGAAGCCTAACCTGATATATCTGTCCAATTCTTCAATTGAGTTTCACCTGTTTATCAGATGAACTCGATCACACAGTAAACCTTAAATTCCTTCTTTAGTGTTTTTAGAGCTGCAGTTTCAGCATGAACCAATAACTCACATTAAATGTGCACCTGTGTCTGGCAATTCATTATACGCAGCTCATCATAAGATAATCACAACCAGCATTATAGATTAGTTGTGCTGTCTGACTGCAGAGTAGACCTTTCAAGAGCAAATTAATGCATGGTATCATTAGAGCAAGTGATTTATTGCTGTAAATGTTTCATCATTGTTCAGATTTACTCTGAAAGCAGCATTTTCAGTGCCTCGAGGACTTTTGGTATAGAATTACACGGACACCAAATTGTGGAAGCGTAGAAATTCAGGACATATTGTGCTCTGTGAAACTACATGCCTTGGGGGGTGTATGTTTGGTAGTCTATTGTGACAACATTCTAGTGTTTTATTATCATTACTTCTTTCTTAAAGGTTGAACTCAAGTCCAATATTGTAGCTCATCATATAATAGATTAAAAATACTCACCAGAATTATAGGCGTTTACAGCACAGAAGATAGTCAGCCAGTTCCTTAGGGCTGATCTAAATTTAAAAATGCACAACAGGCAGTTCGCTGGCCGAACATACCCATTGCCCACCCAATGTGAACAGGGTAAACACGCTATTTTGAGATTAGTGTCTCATGTTTATCCGCTGACAAATGGCAGGTACTAACTGTTGCTCTGACACAGTTAACCAGTTGAGGAGTGGGGATGTGGGTGGTGTGGGAATGAGTTTGGCTCCCACAAGGCCAACATTGACCCAAAGGATTTTTGTGAGCCTAGGAGGCGTATCCCAACCCTCACAAAAATATAAGTTACAAAATATCTTCAGCTGTTTATATGAGCAGCCTCCAGTAATCCTTTTATTGCTGGTTAGACCACTGAATTCACACACAAGTGCTATGCTTGCAGTTGAAGCTTTTTTAAATGCATTCATGGTTCAGGTATCGTTGACAATGTCAGCAATTATTTTCCATCTGTAAGTGTCCTTGAGTAGGTATTGATGAACTACTTTCTTGAATAGGCCATAGGCTTATCAGGCCATTCAGAGGCCAATTAAGAGTCAACAGTATTGTTGTGGAGTCTCAGATAGGCTAGACAAGGTAAGTACAGCAGAGTTCTTCGCTAAGGAATATTACTGAAGCAGGTAGACTTTTACAATAAGTTAGTTGTTTCATGATACTAACTGTTCTAACCTCCTTGGAGTTCACAGGATAAGGACCATCCGGATTCCCATGATGTATTTTGGGGTTAATCATCTAAATAGAAGAACCAAAATTAAATGAGAGATAAATTAAAAGGGGCCGCTCCCAAAAAAGACAAACGGAGCACAGCCCAAAAAGAACAAAGAGTAACGGAAACTTATAAACATTAAATAAAATGTGAAAACTGGGGTCCGGTTTCCCATGATGCATTATAGGGCCAATCAACTAATCAAAAGAACTGAAACTAATTAACGGATAAATTAAAGGGGGTCGCTCCTACAAAGAACAAATGGAGCAAAGCCCAAAAAGAACAAAGAGGAACTGAAACTTAAAAACATCAAATCAAAATGTGAAAACTTGGGTCCGGTATCCCATGACCTCCACAGAATATGAACTTCCCAGGTAATGGGGCGGGGCATCCCATTAACAAGCGGAGCCCTCCCTTGTATCTAAACCCCGTCCTGGGTGCAGGTTGGGGAAGGAGCCCCTTAGGAGAGTGGAGATGTATTATTTATAACCTTGATCCAGTATTTTCTACCTGCCGTTTATGCGTGCTACTTTAATTCAACATTAACACTTCATATAATTTCAACATTAACTAATTGAATTTAAATTTGCCAGCTGACTTGAACTCACATCACCAAATCATTAATCCAAGCCTCAGGATTACTAGTTACATATTGTTATTAGCGAGGCGTTTTCAGAACCCCTTTAATGGATTTGTTGCTTTTCCGAGCACACTGCTTGTCCCCTATGTGTGGGTTTACAATTATGGACACGTGGGTTTTCAAACACAAATCAATGTTTATTCCATGAACTCAACTTAACATCTTAAATAAACATTGGATCTCTTAACACCCCTTACTTCAAAGATAACTAAGAAAATATTGCAACAGTAAATAATTCCTTAAAATGTTCCTTCAAACTTCCAAGAGACTTAACACCTTTAAACAAAATCACATCAGGTTAAAGGCTTCACTATTATAAGTTTAAATCACCCAAATAATCCAGAGATGGTCCTTTATGGCAGACATCACAGCTCACTGCAAACACAGACACACACAAGCTGTTTTCCAAACTTGCAGCTCTCTGGAAACACACAGACTCACACAAGCTCTTTTCAAACTAACTGCAGCTCTCTGGAAACACTGCAAAACTAAACTGCAAAATGGCTGACCTGACCTCAGCCCCACCCACTCTCTGACATCACTGTTTTCTTAAAGGTACATTGCTTAAACACCCATGTCTTAAAAGTACTCTCACATGCCAATATCAACATCAACACTAAGGTTGTGATGAGCATGACTACATCACTGATTATTGTCAGGATGTCAGACGCGATCTACTGGCCTCATTTTGGCACTGCTGACTGGGAATGCGATGAGGTCATTAAATCTCTCTAGAGACCTTGCGAGATTTACGCCGCTCATTACTTCTTGCGTTTTGGATCTCACCTTCAATGGGCATGATCCAGATTTGCATATTCAAGTGAGTAGTTAATCTCACTTGAACATGTCTATGCCTGAGTTACTCAAGGCGCGGGATTGAACGGCCTCCCCTCGGACTCCCCGGCATGGCACTATTTAGTACGGGTCTCCGCAAACATGGACCAGGCATTACAGCACTTGGGGGGTCTCCTAGGCAGTTGGAGGCCCCTGGGTGGCCGGGCTCTGGGAAGGGTGCTACTCTGGCACCCTGATGCCACCTGGGCACCCTAGGTAGCACTGTCAGGATGCCCGGGTGACCATGCCAGGCTAGCATGCTCACTGCCAAGGCCAGGCTGGCAGTGCCAAGGTGCGATGTGCCAGGTTACTTGTGCCCGAGATCAGGCCTGGGGGGTCCGGGGGGACCCCTGAGGACTCCATAATTGGTAAGTTGAGTTGTTGGGGGGAGGGTCTGCTGGAGGCCGCTTGGGAGGTCAAGAGATTGAGATGACATTTTAAAATGGCGCTCCAATCTCTTCCTTCACTGGCGAGCTGAGCTTGTTACTGCATGAAGTCAGTCTAAATCTAAGTACTACCTCAGCAGGGCCTTCCTCGCCAAGGCCCAAAGAAGAAGCAGAGTCCGGTAGTGAGATCATTCTCAGCACTGCAAGCACCGGGAAATACTCCGCTAAATGCATCCAAAATGGGACTCTGTTTCTATTCCATTAAATTATTTCCGTCATCACTGCACCTCCCATATCTTTGAATTTCAAACTGTACAAATCTAACAGAATTACAGGATCAACTGTGGCATGCTGGGGCCCTGAAATTTAATGACTGACTGATTTAATTCTGCATGCCATGCAATATCTTTACTAATGTTGACTAATATATCAAGCATTTAATTTTTAGTTCCAGTAAAAGAAAGTCGTCCCGAAGCTAATCTTAGTGTGGTATCGACAACAATTGTCCATAAGACTGAGTTCTGGATCTCTGTGCTCGCTGATCTAAATCGGCTCTCAGTTTGATCTTACAATTCTCATTCATATTTTTAAATCCTTCCATGGCCTCAACAATCCCTTTGGCTTCAAGCTTCCTATCTCTCCATCTCCCGCCCTACAACCTTCCAAGCTCCCTGCTCCCAACGTTGGCAGTTGTGCCTTCAGCTGTGAAGCCCTAAAACATTGGAATACCCTCCCTAAACCTCTCCAGTTCATTATCCCTCTTTACTGCATTATGACGTTTCTTAAAACCCACTTCACCTACCCTAACTACTCCTTTTTTAGCCAAGTGTCACATTAAGCAATATAACACTACGGTAAAGTGCCTTGTGGCATTTTACTATGTAAAGTGCTCAATAAATGCAAGTTGTTGTTATCTCCAAAAGTAAAAGAAGAACAAACATCTTGAAGAAAAGATGAAAAGAATATAAATTAATTGTTGGCACCTTCTTTTTCAAATTTAGAAAAGATCCCAAAGCCCCAGCCCCTTCTAAAGCAATCGTGTTATACGAGTTCTTCCTTGCTGTTTGCACTGGCCTCTGCTTACAGCTAAAGCTTAGCTCTTAATGGGAATAAATGACAAGCGTAGGCTGTTCAGTCAGTTCTCGAATCTGCTATAAACAGCTATCTGTAAAAAAGAAAGTTCAAAAATGTTGCTATCTGCTTTGAGAAGAAACCTTTGGCCTTCAAGGGAAACTGCATTATTCTGAAGCAATTGTTTTTTATATAAACCTGACTGCTGCAGTGTTGGTCTGTCTGTTTGTATATCATTCCTTCTGCAACTGAGATTAATTAATAGCAGCTGTTGCATCTCTGTGATATGTTTGAACATCTGTTTAATTTTTTTAACAAAAATGTAAGTATAAAGATTTGCTTTTGAGGGACATATTAATAGGGTAACATATGGAAGTGATAGTGAAAATTTTGATGAGTTCCCAATGTTAGCGCACTGAAATTTTAGCAGATTGGTTGAATGTCTTACACGCGTTTTTCAGTCTTTGCAACAGAGTGGCTCACCTTGGTGAGGTCTGTGTAATTTTTACCTTCAATGCTTGGGTGGTAAACGACCAAGTGGGAATCGTTATGCCCGAGTTTCATTGTGAATGTGCAGTGTCTTTACATTTTGTTGTGTGGTTGTGCCTAGTTCGTATCTTAGAATCTTCTGAAAAGCCTGCGCAGCACCTTCAGGGTTGCTGCACAGCCACACACAGAGCATCCAGGGAACATTAATTGCTGCCCCCCAGTTGTCAAGCTGTCAATAACCAGTGTGACTAGCACTGACATCTCACTGTTAATATTATAATGAAGTGCAAAGTTCCAACTGGGTCAGGCCTCTCACTTGTGCCATCGAGAGGCAGAATGGGCCCCATGCCCACCTTGTGCCCATTTTGGATGCAAGGTGCAAATCAACCCCAAGACACACAGTTAACAGAGGCTTAAAGTTAATAATGCTTTCAAAAAATACATTAAAGGTTGTTTATTTTCCTCTTTGGATAGAAAATCGAAACCATGGGTGTGATCGAACAACCTTGAAACGTCAGACTTGGTGAAGTGCCAAAGCTGTTAAATCTTGCAAGAGGCCGTTTGCGAGATTTGCGACGCTCGGGACATGTCGCGGGATCGAGAGAGATCTCGTTAGACATTGTGATTTGGATCTTGCCGTCACTGGGCTGGGTCCAGATTTGTATATTTAAGCGAGCAGTTAGGCTCACTTAAATATGTCTGTGCTGGAGTCTCCCAAGGCCTAGGCTCAAATGCTCGTACCTGGGAGACCTTGCCATGGCGCCGTTTAGTACTGGTCCACACAAACATGAACCAGGGACAATGGAATCTTGGGGGGTCTCCCAGGCCATCAGAGGCCCCCAGATGGGCAAGCTCTGGGCAGGGTGATACCCCTGCACTCCCACTGTCACCTGGGCACCTTGGCACTGCCTGCCTGGTACCTTGGCACTGCCACCCAGGCACCCCTGCAAGTGTGCCTGGGTGGCACTGGTAGGCTGGAAGAGCGAGGGGGTGCCCTGTCCTTATGAGGTGGGGTGAGGGGGAGCTTGAGGACCCACTAACAAGTAAGTTGGAGCGTTGGGGGTTCCGAAGGCCACGATGGGGGGGTCGGGAGTTCAAGGTGGCATTTTAAAATAATGCCCAGATATCTTCCTGCACTGACGAGCTCAGCTCATGGAATAAAGGTAAGTGCGGCCTCGGCGGGTCATTCTTCATGGAGGCCAAAAAAAAAGAATCCCGTTTGATAGCAGGGTCGTCCTCGACTAAACCTGCCCAAAATAGGACATTTTTTCCTGTTATATTGCACCCCATTTCTTTTCAATGCGTTATTGTCATGGGGGAGGACTATTGGCAGAGCTTACTGGCCCTGCCTGCTGTTCATGGCACCATTGGCCTGGTGAGGAAACCTCCACTTATCCTGCTGCTCAAGCCTTCGGTTAAAATAGCAGATGGGATCCATACTATTTAATGGGAACACAGTGCACATCTTGGGAAGGGTGTCGTTGCTGCCTACAATCTAAAATTGTTGTCAGTCAGATCAGGCTGGAAAAGGAATGGGTAAATCCCTCACTTCAATTTAACTGGCCCCATCCAACAACTGGAGGCATGGGGGAGAAGGTGGAGTTGAAACTGAGGCCTTAGTTTTCCTGAATATGAAAAATAAACCTTTAAGTGGGCAATTCTATCAAGGAAATATTGTGTTAACTATTGTCAAAAACAGCTCCACCATTCCAAATGAAACATGGGGGAATGAGGCCAAATGGAGATGCATTGCAGGAAAGACTGATTTGGCTTTATGGGAATGTGACCCAACACACAATTGATTGTGGCACTTGGCAAATCTTGTACATCAATCTCACAGTCAATCAGCATAATTGAAAACAGACCACTTCTCACCACAGCCTGAGCCCCTATTATGGCAGTTCTCTTGCACATACATAAGGCTTTGAAAGATGAAGATCTCAAGAAGTAAAACGTTAGTTGTAAGTTTGCAGACATATATTTATAATTCCAAATCTATCTAATTATAAAAGCAGCAAACTCAGACAGAGCTTATCCCTGTACATAACATGCATCACAATTCCATAATTTATCCCAATTAAATATGCAGCAGATAAAAGTAGACTGCTTGCATTTAAACATAATTTTCATAATGCAGTTTATTTTTACTTAGCTTATCCACTTGTTTGCCTTGGAGTGGTTGCGCATTGGTGAGATCCACTTGAAGAGAGCTTTAACAATTAACAATACTTTGGTGAAAACAACAATGAAAGATTATTTTGGTCACTTGTTAAAGCTCTAATCAGACTTTTTATTATTATTTTTAAAGTCTTAATCATTGAGCCTTGAAATAATTAATTACTGCTTGCTTTCATATCCCCTTTGCTCCATAGGTCAGCGCTGACCAGGTTCCCTGTCACATATGATGGTGATTCATAACCATACAGTTCTGGCACTAAAGGAGTTATTTTCCAGAGATTAGGTTTGAATAGAGAGGATATTTCTGGTTGCTAATATCTTCAATGACCCTCTACTCCACCATGTCCGCTCCCCCCCCCATTTTATCCGTCAAACAGAAGGTTAACACTAACTATAAAATAATCTTCCTAACAGTGAAAAATGTATTCAAAGGGTACACTATATTTAGAAACATAGAAACAATAGGATCAGGAGAAGGACATTCAGCCCTTCAAGCCCGCTCCACCATTCATTATGATCATCGCTGATCATCCAACTCAATAGCCTAATCCCACTTTCCCCCATATCCCCTATTTTTCCCCTTCTCCCTAAGTGCTATACTTAACTGCTTCTTGAAACCAGAAATTTTTTGGACTCAACTACTTCCTATGGTAACGAATTCCACGACTTGCCAATCTCTGGGTGAAGAAATTTCTCCTCATCTCTGTCCTAAATAGTCTACCCCATATTCTCAGACTGTGACCCCTGTGGACACACCCACTATCGGGAATATCCTTCCTGCATCTATTCTGTCTAGTCCTGTTAGAATTTTATAGGTTTCTATGAGATTCCTGTCATAATATACACCAGTATATCATGGTGCAGACACACACTGATGGACACACAGTGGGACCAATCAACACACACAACACTGCAGCCAATCACCAGTTAGAGCACACTCACTATAAAGCCAGGGGACATCAGAGTTCCCGCTCATTGGAGCTGCAGCTAGATAGTAGGACAGAGCTCACAGCCTGCAGCACAGACATTCACCATGTGCTGAGTGCATCGACTGGTTAGGACAAGGCAAAGGTCTTTAGTTAAAGCTAGTATTGTGTTAACCCACAGTGAGAGTATGTTAAACAGTTAATAATTCAATAAATAGTGTTGCAGTATTTCAGGTGTTGGTGACCTGTATGTGTTCCACGGATCCAGAGCGCACAACACAACACAATACCAGGAGTTGAGGGATATTAGCACTTCTTAGACCTACCTGCAAGTGATCTGCCTTCCGCCAGCATTCCGTCATCCTGCAACATGGACAACATCTGCCCGCCACCACCGCTCCGCATCGCCGGCAATCTAGGGGCCAACTGGAAGATATTCAAACAGCGCTTCCAGCTCTTCCTCGAGGCCACAGACAGGGAGGACGCCTCGGATACCAGGAAGATTGCTCTCCTCCTCTCCACGGCCGGGGACCATGCCAGCCACATTTTCAATTCTCTCACCTTTGCGGATGATGAAGATAAAACAAAGTTCAAGACGGTCCTCCTCAAGTTCGACACTCACTGCAGCGTAGAGGTGAATGAACGTTTCGAGCGCTACATGTTCCAACAGCGTTTGCAGGGTAAGGATGAACCTTTCCAATCCCTTCTCAAGCACCTCCACATCCTTGCGCAGTCTTGCAGCTACGGGCCCACCTCCGACTCCATGATACGCAACCAGATCGTTTTCGGTGTTCAGTTGGACCCCCTATGACAGCAGCTCCTCAAAGTAAAGCAGCTCACCCTAGCGACCGCCATTGAGGCCTGTGTCCTACCTGAAAACGCCACGAGCCGGTTTTTCCACATCCAAGCGGCTGAAACAGCACGGCAAGGTCCCCACGAGGCGGAACGGGTCCAAACAATTGAGCAACTCCAGGGCCTCAGCTTGGATGAGGGCAGCCATTTCCCGCGCTTTTCGCGGACTCCCGCGCTTGTGTGCATCAAACGCGGGGACGGCAACGTCAAAGAATGTAATGCGCAGGCGCGCACCATGCACGACCGCACCGCGCATGCGCGGTGGCGCAGCGAACGTGCTGACGCTACGACGTGCGGCAACTGTGGCTCCGCCAATTTAAAACAGCAATGCCCTGCCAAATCTCGACAATGCCTAAGATGTGACAGACTTGGCCACTATGCTGCCAATTCATATCGCTTCAGCCAGCCTCGCAGGAATGTCCGGGCAATTCAACCCACGGTCACCGAGTCCGATGCGGACCTTCCACACAGCAGTGACACCGAGGACCTGAAGGCGCCTTTTTGAGTCGGAATCGTGACAAATAACAGGGTGTCCCCGAAGCAAAGACACCAGCCGCTGTCAGTATACAGCATCGATCCAGACGATGAGTGGTGTGCCACCCTGACGGTCAACCGGTCCCAAATACGATTCCGCCTGGACACTGGTGCCTCCTCCAATCTGATTGCGCGGTCTGACTTCCAAAGCCTTCGTGTCAAACCAGCCATCCTTCCATCAACCTGCCAGATATTGGATTACAATGGCAATGCCATTGATGCCAGCGGCTCATGCCAACTTGAAGTGACGCACAGGTCACGCAAAGCCATCCTTCCTTTTGAAATCCTGGGCTCCTCGAAAGCCTCCCTGTTTGGTGCGCAGGCATGCAAGCTGTTGAACCTAGTTCAGAGAGTTCACTCTCTCTCCTGATGACACGTCTGCCTTTCAGGACACTGACTTCGACGCCATCATCAACCAGCACCACAACGTCTTCGAAGGCATGGGCACGCTCCCATATACTTACAAGATCTTATTGAAACAGAATGCCACGCCTGTGGTGCACACACCTCGCAGGGTCCCAGCACCCCTTAAGGACCACCTCAAGCAGCAGCTGCAGGACCTCCAGGACCAAGGAGTGATTTCCAGATCACGGAACCAATCGACTGGGTCAGTTCCATGGTATGTGTAAAAAAGCCTTCCGGCGAATTGAGAATTTGCATTGATCCCAAGGATCTAAATCGCAATATCATGAGGGAGCATTATCCAATTCCCAAGCGCGAAGAGATCACATGCGAGATGGCTCGCGCCAAGCTCTTCACCAAACTCGACGCCTCAAAAGGATTCTGGCATATCCAGCTCGACAAATCTAGCAGGAAACTGTGTACATACAATACCCCCTTTGGCAGATATTGTTACAACAGGATGCCGTTTGGGATCATATCTGCTTCAGAAGTGTTCCATAGGATTATGGAACAAATGATGGAAGGCATTGAAGGTGTTCGCGTCTATGTCGGCGAAATAATCATTTGGTCCACAACCCCGCAGGAGCATGTCAGTCGCCTCCAGCACGTATTCCAAACGCATACGTGAGCAGGGCCTACGCCTGAACAGGGCCAAATGCTCTTTTGGCCAGACGGAACTCAAGTTCCTCGGGGACCACATCTCCCAGTTGGGTGTGCGGCCAGATGCGAACAAGGTGGCTGCTATCACAGCCATGAAAACGCCAGAGGGCAAGAAGACGGTCCTCCGATTTCTGGGCATGGTCAACGTTTTAGGGGAGTTCATCCCGAACCTCGCCTCTCATACCACGGCTCTCAGGAACCTTGGGCGTCATTCTCCGACCCCCCCGCCGGGTCGGAGAATGGCCGTTGGCTGCCGTGAATCCCGCCCCCGCCGAAGTCTCCGGTACCGGAGATTGGGCGGGGGCGGGAATCGGGCCGCGTCGGTTGGCGGGACCCCCCACTCAGTTCTCCGGCCCGGATGGGCCGAAGTCCCGCCCAGGAATTGCCTGTCCCGCCGACGTAAATCAAAGCTGGTATTTACCGGCGGGACCAGGCGGCGTGGGCAGGCTCCGGGGTCCTGGGGGGGGCGCGGGGCGATCTGACCCCGGGGGTGCCCCCACGGTGGCCTGGCCCGCGATCGGGGCCCACCGATCCGTGGGCGGGCCTGTGCCGTGGGGGCACTCTTTCCCGTCCGCCTCCGCCACGGCCTCCACCATGGCGGAGGCGGAGGAGACTCTCCCCACTGCGCATGCGCGGGAAACTGTCGGCGGCCGCTGACGCTCCCGCGCATGCGCTGCATTTCGGCGCCAGCTGGCGGGGCACCAAAAGCCATTTCCGCCAGCTGGCGGGGCAACAAACGCCATTTCCGCCAGCTGGCGGGGGGAAATCCCTCCGGCTTCGGCCTAGCCCCTCAATGTTGGGGCTCGGCCCCAAAGATGCGGAGCATTCCGCACCTTTGGGCCAGCCGATGCCCGTCTGATTGTCGGCGGACATCGCACCGTTGGGGGAGAATTTCGCCCCTGGTCAGGAAGACGACAGACTTCCAATGGCTCCCTGCCCACGAGCGCGAATGGAGAGAACACAAAGCCAAACTCACCACGGCCCCGGTCTTAGATTTCTTTGATCCAGCAAAAGAGACCAAAATTTCAACTGATGCCAGCCAATCCGGCATTGGGGCAGTGCTCCTGCAACGCGATGAGGCCTCATCATGGGCCCCCGTTGCATATGCGTCACGCGCCATGCCCCCACGGAACAGCGCTACGCGCAGATAGAAAAGGAGTGCCTGGGCCTTCTGACCGTTGTGGTTAAATTTTATGATTATGTGCATGGACTTCCTCAATTCACCGTCGAGACCGACCATCGCCCGCTGGTCAATATAATACAGAAAGACTTGAACAACATGACGCCTCGCCTCCAGCGCATTCTTCTCAAGCTCCGGCAATATGACTTCCAGCTGGTATACACCCCAGCCAAAGACCTCATCATTGCTGACGCTCTCTCCAGGGCAGTCAACACTCCATGTGACCCAGCGGGATTCGTCTGCCAGGTTGACGCCCACGTGGCCTCCAATCTACCTGCCACGGATGAACGCCTTGTCCAAATTCACCGCGAGACAGCGGCTGACCCTTTGTTACAGCGTGTCATGCGCCACCTAACAGATGGGTGGCTCAAGGGCCAATGCCCTCAGTTCTATAATGTCAGAGATGATCTGGCGGTAGTAGACGGGGTTCTTCTGAAACTGGACCGCATTGTCATCCCGCATAGCATGCGCCTACTCGTCCTGGGACAGCTACACGAGGGCCATCTTGGCGTGGAAAAGTGCTGCCCACGGGCCCAAGAGGCAGTGTACTGGCCCGGCATTAATGAAGACATAGCCAACACAGTGCTCAACTGCTCCACCTGTCAGCGCTTCCAGCCTGCCCAACCACGTGAGACCCTGCAGCCCATGAGTTGGTCACGTCACCTTGGACCAAGGTGGACATCGACCTGTTCCACGTGCTGGGTAGAGACTATGTCCTGATCGTGGACTACTTTTCAAATTACCCGGAGGTGATACGGTTGCACGATATCACATCGTCTGCAGTCATCCGTGCCTGTAAGGACACCTTTGCTCGACACGGCATCCTGCTCATGGTTATGTCGGACAATGGCCCCTGCTTCGCAAGCCAGGAATGGTCCAACTGTGCCAGGCTATACAATTTTGCCCATGTGACATCCAGTGCCCTGTACCCCCAATCCAACGGCAAAGCGGAGAAGGGCGTTCACATAGTCAAACGGCTCCTCTGCAAGGCTGCCGATGCTGGGTCCGATTTCTACCTCGCCTTGCTGGCCTATCGCTCCGCCCCACTGTCCACTGGCCTGTCGCCAGCCCAATTGCTCATGGGTCGTACCCTGAGGACGACGGTGCCGTCCATTCATGTCCCAGACCTCGACCACGTTCCGGTCCTTCGACGGATGCAGCTGTCTTGTGCACAGCACAAGGCGGCTCATGACTCCCGTGCAGCTGATCTCCCTGCTCTGGCTCCAGATGACAACGTCCGCATCCATCTTCTGGATGGTGGCTGGTCTGCAACCGCTGTTGTCCTTCGGCAGGTGGCCCCCCGCTCGTTCCTGGTTCGTCTACCGGATGGCTCCATTCTGCGCCCCAATCGACGCGCCCTTCGTCTCGTTCCACGCTCGCTACGTGCTCCTCCACTGTCGCCTCGCCCTCCTGCTGACCCTGCCATGGACTATGCAGAGATCCCTGTCACTCTGCATCCTCCTCACTCTGACGCAGTCCAGCCCGCTCCTCAGCCGGCGGCTCCCAACCCACCCTTGAGGCAATCAACCAGAATTCATCGCCCACCTCAGAGACTTAATTTGTGAACTTATAGACTTTCTGAATTGTGCTGTTCTTCCGTTTGATCGTTTACATGGTTTGTATATAGTGTTCATCTCGTTATTCTTGTTGCATACTGTTTTTCTGCACCAGGCACCTTCCCATGTAAATAGCTTAGTTCTCATGTACATAGTCCTGTAAATATGTCTTTCGCACACACGTAGTCAGGGACATTCTCACCATACACTATTTATTGCCACACATGTACATTCTTTTATAAAAGGGGGATGTCATAATGTACACCAGTACATCATGGTGCAGACACACACTGATGACACACAGTGGGACCAATCAACAAACACAACACCGCAGCCAATCACCAGTGAGAGCACACGCACTATAAAGACAGGGGGCATCAGAGTTCCCTCTCATTCGAGATGCAGCTAGCTAGGAGCACAGAGCTCACAGCCTGCAACACAGACATTCACCATGTGTTGAGTGCATCGACTGGTTAGGACAAGGCAAAGGTCTTTAGTTAAAGCTAGTATCGTGTTAACCCACAGTGAGAGTATGTTAAACAGTTAATGATTCAATAAAATAGTGTTGCACTATTTCAAATGTTGGTGCCCTGTATGTGTTCCACGGATCCAGAGCGCCCAACACAACAATTCCCACCTCATTCTCCTGATCTCCAACGAATATAATCCTAACCGATTAAATCTCTCCTCATACGTCAGTCCTGCCATCCCAGGAATCTGGTAAAGCTTCGCTGCACTCCCTCTATAGCTAGATCATCCTTCCTCAGATAGGGAGACCAAAACTGCACACATATTTCAGGTGTGACCTCACCAAGGCCCTGTATAATTATAGCAAGACATCACTGCTCCTGTACTCGAATCGTCTCGCTGTGAAGGCCACGTACCATTTGCCTTCTTTACTGCCTGCTGCACCAGCATGCTTACCTTCAGTGACTGGTGTACGAGGACACCCAGGTCTCGTTGCACATTCCCCTCTCCTGGGGGGGCGATTCTCCGAGCACCGCGCCGGACCGGAGAATCGGCGCAACCGCGCCACGACCCCCCGACGCGGCGCGCGATTCTCCGAGGTGCAGAGAATCGGCGCCATTTGCTCCAGCGCGTTTGACGCGGCGCCGGCAGTGGGCCTCCGATTCTCCAGCCCGGATGGGCCGAGCGGCCGTGCGGATACGACACAGTCCCGCCGGCGCCATACACCCCTGGTCGTTGCCGGCGGGAACTCTGCGTGAGCGGTCGGGGGCAGCCTGTGGGGGGGGGGGGGGGGGGGGGGGGAGGGGGTCTCCTTCACCGGGGGGGGGGCTCCGATGGGGTCTGGCCCGCGATCGGGGCCCACCGATTGGCAGGCCGGCCTCTTTCCCCCCCACCCCCACCCCCAGTCCTACTTCCCTGTGCGGCCAGCCCCTGAACACCGAAGCCATGTTGAGTCGGGGCCGGCGCGCTAAAGAAGTCCCCCACGCATGCGCATGCGCGGATTGGCGCGGTGCCCATTTGGCACTGGGAAAGGAGGCTGGAGCGGCATGAACCACTCCAGCGCCGTGCTGGCCCCCTGTGCGGGTCAGAATAGGTCGTACCCGGGCTCGGTTCGCACCGTCGTGAAACGCGATGACGTTCACGACGGCGCAAACACTTGGGCTCCATTTGGGAGAATCGCCCCCCTAATTTATGGCCATTCAGATAATAGCCTGCCTTCTTGTTATTGCCACAGTTATTTGACTCAGTTTTCATTTTCAAAGTTCATTCAATGGACGCAGGGTAGAGCAATTAGAACACTTACCCAATGACACCAGTGAGAGACTCAAACCACTCATGATTGTACTTCATTAGTATTCTATTTGGCCATATGCTATCAGTGATGATAGAAGGCTGGGAGATCCAGTGATGCAGATGCACAGTATGGACATGTAACAGCGGATTAAAGAAAATCTGAACTGATGGAATTCTTGGAGTTGGAGTTGGATGGTGCTACCAGGAACGTTAATAAAATGGTGGAAGATTATGTAAAAGAAGCAGAGGGGGAATTATGTTCAAATCACAAAGCTGCCATTCTGTTCTGGCCAAACCTGCTTCCTGTGATCCCCTAAGTGATGCTGGATCTGGAGATTTTTTGCTCTGTGTTGTGATCGGGTCCATCACCCAGTTGGTGTCACACTGAATAACTTCTACTTTAGTCAGGTGATGGCCATTATTTAGCAGATGCAAACAGGATGATTGCATCAGGGTGGCATGGTAGTACAGTTTAGTACTGTTGCTTCACAGGGGCAGGGTCCCGGATTTGATTCCTGCTTGGGTCACTATCTGTGCGGAGTCTGCACGTTCTCCCCTTGTCTGCGTGGGTTTCCTCTGGGTGCTCCGGTTTCCTCCCACAAGTCCCAAAAGATGTGCTTGTTAGGTGAATTGGACTTTCTGAATTCTCCCTCAGTGTACCGGAACAGGTGCCGGAATGTGGCAACTAGGGGCTTTTCACAGTTACTTCATTGCAGTGGTTAATGTAAGCCTACTTGTGACAATAATAAAGATGATGATTAATTCTGCAGATTGGTATTCATCATATTTCAACCAAATGTCCTCACCACCAAACAAAATCAAATCAAACTGCTCCTCCCATCTCCGAGTGCATATGTATTTTTTTCAATGGGCACAGAGTGATTTTAAGGCAGTGATCTCACCTTGGGGTTCATGTGACAGTTATAGGCAGCTCAGTCTAAGATCTTCTGAGCTTTGCAATGCGGTTACTGCCTTATAATCATTCCTGGCTGCCCATTACTACCTGTTTAAACAATCATGGGCGGGATTCTCTGCCAGGTCGGAGAATCGCCGGGGGCTGGCGTGAATCCCGCCACCGCCGGATGCCGAATTCTCCGGCACCGGATATTCGGCGGGGGTGGGAATCGTGCCGGTTGGCAGGCCCCCCCCCCCGGCGATTCTCCGCCCCGCGATGGGCCGAAGTCCCGCTGCTGGAATGCCTGTCCCGCCGGCGAGAATCACACCACCTCTCTTACCGGCGGGACAAGGCGGCGCGGGCGGGCTCCGGGGTCCTGGGGGGGGCACGGGGCGATCTGGCACCGGGGGGTGCCCAGTGGCCTGGCCCGCGATCGGGGCCCACCGATCCGCGGGCGGGCCTGTGCCGTGGGGGCACTCTTTTCCTTCCACCTTCGCCATGGTCTCCACTATGGCAGAGGCGGAAGAGACCCCCTCCACTGCGCATGCGCGGGGATGCCGTGAGCGGCCGCTGACGCTCCCGCACATGCGCCGCACGGCAAAGTCAGTTTCGCGCCAGCTGGCGGGGCACCAAAGGCCTTTCCCGCCAGCTGGCGGGCGGAAATCAGTCCGGCGTGGGCCTAGCCCTTCAAGGTTAGGGCTCGGCCGCTCAAGATGCGGAGGATTCCGCACCTTTGGAGCGGCGCGATGCCCGACTGATTCGTGCCGTTTTTGGCGCCGGTCGGCGGACATCGCGCCGATTGCGGAGAATCCCGCCCCATATGTACCCAGTCATAGATCTAATTTGTCACTCAGTATTTAATCTTGCGTACTTTTGAACTCACACCGAGCTTTTACCAAAGCTTTTCGCGATAATGTGAAGAATCCTTAAGCCTACTTCTAGATAAGTGCCTATAAATGTGAATCATTCACTAAAGATTTGAAGGGTGTGAGGTTTGAATCTGTAGCACCACTGGCCTCAAGCCACTTCCAGCATGGCCTTTGCAGTGTCCCACGCTGGGACTGGAGCTTGCATGAGTGATACTGTAATAAGGTAACATAGCCTATTATTCCATTAACTTCAAACTTCTGCTTAATTCATCTTGAGACTTACTTGTGATGACATGCTTGCAACAACCTCTTTCCACAAACAAAAGATGTTAATATTTTATCAGTAACAATGTTAAAATGTTACTTCAGCTGTAAATAATACATTGCGCCATGTCAAACTAAGTATCCAGGATGATGCAAAGCTCAAACAAACCTTATAGTTCCAATAAATGTTTCATCATTAACCTGATCTAAAGCCATGGTTCAATATTTTTCAAAATGAATTTTATCTGACTGCCCCATTCCCACTAATAACTGTGACTAGCAAGCATGTTTGGATAGCTGGTTTCTGTTAATTTGACTAAACCTTTTGAGAAATGTCCATTTGCTCTAACAGGGAAGGAAGTGAATTTGATTACAGGCCATCCTGTGGGATTGGAGGAAAGCACTGTGCAGATCTAATATGAAACAAGAGCTACTTTAGGCTAAAAAGAATTAGCCTGACTTTCTAAGTCTAGTAAAAATCAATGACAATTCAACAAATCTATCACAATTATGGAATTTGGGATACTTGATCATTGGGATACTTGATCACAGGCCGCACGGTAGCCTAGTGGCGCACAGTTGCTTCACAGATCCAGGGTCCCAGATTCGATTCCCGGCTTGGGTCACTGTCTGTGGGAAGTCTGCACGTTCTCCCCGTGTGTGCGTGGGTTTCCTCCGGGTGCTCCGGTTTCCTCCCACAGTCCAAAGATGTGCATTGACCTTGCTAAATTACCCTTAGTGTCCAAAAAGGTTGGGTGGGGTTACTGGGTTACGGGAATAGGGTGGATGTGTGGGCTTGGGGAGGGTGCCTTTTCCAAGGGCCGGTGCAGACCCGATCAGCCGAATAGCCTTCTGCACAGTAAATTCTATGATTTTAAAAGTTGTGAAACTCAGCGAAGCTTTCAGTGTTGGAATTAGCAGATTTGAAAAGAAGGTGGTATTATCAAAAATTGATATGTTGGCCCTTGTTAAATGGAACTGTCTCAGTCATTTTATTGTTTCAATCATGCCAAACAGGTCACAGAAGTCTTGAAGACTGAGAGGTAAAAGTCCCCACCATAAGCTTCTCGCCATATAGACTAGGAAACGCTCTGCATAGACATTGGGCACGATTCAACAGAAACATTTCTCAGTGCCCTTTTGGGCAGATTAGGCGGGGTGTTTCTTGCCGGCTTTTTCGGTGAGATCTACACTGGTATTTGCCCACACTCTGGGCGCGGTCTAACAGCCAATGCCTGACTCAGGGCATTGTGCAGCTGGTGAGAGGCATCTTGCGTGATTCGACTGGCTCGCCACACATTGTTAGATCTAACAGGATCTCACGCGACGCCACAATCTGGATCCTGCCCACAATGGGTGGGATCCAGATTGACTAATCTGTACATTAAAGTACTGCAGTAAGCAGCACTTTAATATGCACTTGCCCAGGCACAGGATCCAAACCCTGCGCGATGTCCCATGAGATCCTGTTCAATCTCATGAGGCGTCCGAACGTCATGAATCTTGCGAGAGCCCTCTCGTGAGATTTAACAGCCTCATCGTATCACCGAGTCAGGCACGACGAGGCTGTTTGATCATGCCCATTGTCTATGTCGAGTTAAATCATTCTCTGGGACAACAGTTAAGGGAGACTGCAGGGGGGAAAAAATACCTTTGAATGATCCCTTTTCACAGTAATTTCATTGCAGTGTTAATGTAAGCCTCCTTGTGACACTAAAGATTATTATTATTACCAAAAATCTCTCTGAAGCACTGAAAATGCTTTTGCTGGAAATCTGTGTAAATATCAGAGGGAAGTAGGACTGAGCTTGGCTCTGATGTCCTCCTCCTGACACTCAATGTCAAGGCTCACATTTGATTGATGAATTCAACACTTTCAGAAGAGGAAGTGCAATTTCAGTCCCATTACTTTATTTTGTAGCACATTTTCCATTTATATTAATGCATGCAAGTTCAGCCACATAACCTATCTCTTTTCTTCATGTATCTCCGATCATATTTTCCTCTGATATCGTGAAGACCAAACCGAAACATCTATTTTGCAATTTTTCATCTCCTTGCCCTGCTCTAACAATTGATTCTTCTTAAAAAACCTGCCTCCTCCCATGCAACCTTTTTCTCTTGATATGTTGATAAAACATTTTGCTATTAACATTGATACTAATAACATAATTAAGGTATCTTCATATAATTATTGGCACAATGGTATTTTTACCTCTATCATAATAGATAAAGGTTTAAAGCTAGAGATATACACAGAGCTCATAGTCCTGTTTAACTTGTTGGAATTGTTCACTCGATGTCCGCAGGAGCAGCTAAGGCAAGTTTTACAACTAGTAACTGAGGTAAACTAGTAAAATTGGGCTTTGCTTGACCTGTTTCTTGGGAACAAATTGGGGCAAAAGGGTCCCATTTTGCAGGACTATACCCCCTGCCTCAAGAAGATTTGAAATACGTCTGACACCATTTTGGCACAGGAAATATTCAGGTGTCGCTGGCTTCTGCCTTAACTAAATGTTTGGCCAAAGAGAATGTTTGTTTCAGTTTCCTTCTCCAAGATTAGTCAGAAACTGAGTGAAACATGTGCTGGTCATGCTCTGCTCTGTGTTTTATGGCTCCTTCTGATTCAGAACCAGTGGCAACTGAAGGAACTGCAGTAGGCGACTAACATGAAATCCATCTGCATAATAATATTGATGATGAGAGTAATGAAGAATAATTTTAGTAATTTTTGTGCACTAATTTACATATCTTGGTGCTGCTATAAAGTGTATCCCCATTCACCACAGCTTGGGAGCTGGGTTACTGCTGAGTGTTCATTGACAACAATTCAGATAGTCATGGTGGGTAACTTAAGCAGCTAGAGCACCTATTGGATTGGATTGGATTGGATTTGTTTATTGTCACGTGTACCGAGGTACAGTGAAAAGTATTTTTCTGCGAGCAGCTCAACAGATCTACAAGACTACAGTCGAAAAGACTACAGACTAAAAGACTACAGACTTTAAATCTCAGTGTGCCTGGAGAATTTGACCCAGCTCGCTGTGTGGCAACTAACAAGGGTAGTAACGGAGTTGATGGTGCTGTGGGCTTGGTATGTTTCATGCACATATGAGTTTGCATTTTGTACTGCCATTATTTGTCATTTGTATTTGCTGTTCCAATTATCAAAAATTCAAATAATGTTCTAGCATAGCTCAATTAAAAACAACTTGAATGATTGAGATTATAAGAGCTATGCATTTGTTTCTCTTGGTCTCCTCCGGTAGTCCCCAGCATCACAGATGTCAGTCTTCAGCCAATACGATTCACTCCACCTGATATCAAGAAACGGCTGAACGCACTTGATACTGCAAAAGCTATGGGCCCTGATAATATTCTGGCAATAATACTGAAGACTTGTGCTCCAGAACTTGCTGCACCCCAGCCAAGCTGTTCCAATACAGCTACAACACCGGCATCTACCTGGCAAAAGTGGAGATTTGTCCAGGTGTGTCCTGTACACAAGAAACAGGGCAAATCCAACCGAGCCATTTACCACCTTATCAGTCTACTCTCCATGGTCAGCAACGTGATGGAAGGAATCACCAACAGTGCTATCAAGTGGCACTTACTCAGCAATGACCTGCTCACGGAGGCTCAGTTTGGGTTCCGCCAGGATTACTCATTACGGCCTTGGTTCAAACATGGACAAAAGAGCTGAATGCCAGAGGTGAAGTGAGACTGACTGCCCTTACATAGAAAATAGAGGCAGGAGGAGGCCATTCGGCCCTTCGAGCCTGCTCCGCCATTTATTACCATCGTTGAATCTCCCACATTCAACATGCTGGGCGTTATCATTGATCAGAAACTGAACTTGACTAGCTATATTAATACTGTGGCTACCAGAGCAGGTCAAAGGCTAGGAATCCTACAGTGAGTAACTCACCTGCTGTCCCCCCGAAATCCTGTCCACCATCTACAAGGCGCAAGTCAGGAATGTAATGGAATACTCTCCAATTGCCTGGATGAGTGCAGCTCCAACAACACACAAGAAAGTCAACACCATCCAGGACAAAGCAGCCCGCTTTATCGCTCCCCCTTCCACAAACATTCGAACCCTCCACCACCGACAAACAGTGGCAGCCGTGTGTACCATCTACAAGTTGCACTGCAGTAACTCACCAAGGTTCCTCAGTCAGCACCTTCCAAATCCATGACCGTTATCATCTAGAAGGACAAGAGCAGCAGATACATGGAAACACCGTCACCTGGAGGTTCCTCTCCAAGTCACTCACCACCCTGACTTGGAAATATATCGCCATTCCTTCATTGTCGCCGAGGCAAAATCCTGGAACTCTCTCCTTAACAGCACTGTTTGTGTACCTACAGCTCAGGAAATGCGGCAGTTCAAGAATGCAGTTCACCACCATCTTCTGAAGGGCAACTAGGGATGGGCAATAATTTCTGGCCTAAAGAGCAATGTCCACATCCTGTAAATGAATAAAAAATAGTGAATGGGGGTGATTCTCCGATATTGAGGCCAAGTGTTCGCGCCGTTGTGAACGCCGTCACGTTTCACCATGGCGCAAACAGGGCCCGGACACGACCTATTCTGGCCCCCACAGGGTTTCCGGGGGGGTGGGAGAATCGCGTGCGGGGGTCGGGGCGGCTTGGCGCGATTCGCGCGGCGCCCGCCGATTCTCCCACACGGCATGGGGGGGGGGAGAATAGTGCCCAATGTTTCCCTCACTCCAGGGGCGGGATACTCCGACCCCCCGCCGGGTCGGAGAATCGCCGGGGGCTGGCGTGAATCCCACCCTCGCCGGTTGCCGAATTCTCCGGCACCAAATATTTGGCGGGGGTGGGAATCGCGCCGCGCTGGTTGCCGGGCCCCCCCCGGCGATTCTCCGCCCCGCGATGGGCCGAAGTCCCGCTGCTGGAATGCCTGTCCCGCCGGCGAGAATCAAACCACCTCTCTTATCGGGGGGACAAGGCAGCGCGGGCGGGCTCCGGGGTCCTGGGGCGATCTGCAGGACGATCTGGCCCCGGGGGGTGTCCCCACGGTGGCCTGGCCCACGATCGGGGCCCGCCGATCCGCGGGCGGGCCTGTGCTGTGGGGGCACTCTTTTCCTTCCGCCTTCGCCATGGTCTCCACTATGGCGGAGGCGGAAGAGACCCCCTCCACTGCGCATGCGCGGGAATGCCGTGTGCGGCCGCTGACGCTCCCGCGCATGCGCCACATGGCAAAGTCATTTCCACGCCAGCTGGCGGGGCACCAATGGCCTTTCCCGCCAGCTGGCGGGTCGGAAATCAGTCCGGCGAGGGCCTAGCCCCTCAAGGTGAGGGCACAGCCCCTCAAGATGCGGAGAATTCCGCACCTTTGGGGCGGCGCGATGCCGGACTGATTCGCGCCGTTTTTGGCGCCGGTCAGCGGACATCGTGCCGATTGTGTAGAATCCTGCCCCTGGTGTCTTGTATCGTTCGGATCAAACAATTGTTACACTCAGTTCACTTGTTACCCATACTTTATGATAAAATGTTACAATATTTAATTATTAACTAACTGTCAGTCCACAGGTTCAGAGCTTCACTGGGTCAACATCCATGCCAAACATTAAAAAAATGCTCCTCAAAGCAGGGCCCCAGATTCAGACAAATAGTTTTTTTTTGTGAGTTTCCTTCTCTAATTGAGCTCAGAGAGCAAAGTCACTAATCCCTGGTGTGTTCTGATTCTCTGGAGATTGACTGGGTAAAGACTCCTGGTTGTTTAGCTTCCAGTTTATATGTAGTTCTATCACTACCGTTCTCAATGTGTGCAGCGCCTTTTCTCTGTAGGTCTCCCTCATTCCCCCTCTTGGTATGTAGCTCTTACACAGCCAAAGGTTTTTTTTTTGTCCCGCCTGGTGTGTATTTCTTTGAAGTTTTAATCATGTAAAAGTTTTAAGAAACACTGATTGAATTGACCACGTCTTGACCTAGTATATGCCTCATCTTCCCACAAGGGTAGGATAAAATAGGTTGTTATGGTTCAGTATTTTAGTTTCATAGGGCACAAATCTGAAATTGAGTCACAAACACAAAATTATCACTGCTCTGGCTGAAAAGCCAAAGTCAAAGACTGAATTGGTAAAAGAAAATAAGTCATTCGGGTAGCTATCATCAAAATCTATAAAGAACAGCCCGTCTTAAAATGGCTCACAGGCCATGATTTCAAAAATGATGTGAAATGGTTTTGCACGCCGAAATTCAATGATGCTAGAGAAGAATCTCCTTAAAGATTGAAGATGGTTAATAATCTTGATTAATAAGGGGATCAGGGGTTATGGGGAGAAGGCAGGAGAATGGGGTTGAGAAAAATATCAGCCATGATTGAATGGCGGAGCAGACGGTCTAATCTCCACAGATTATCTGGACACATTTTGTTGACAAAATCCACACAAATTGCAGAAGAATTCAAGTTTAACAATCTCTCTGCAGTTAACTTGGGATGGATGATGGGAGAGGTTTTGTCAGAACTTGTAATATAATATTAAAGAAGTCATTGTTATTTCAGGGGTCATTTCAAACTGATGGTTTTCATGAACGCTTTCTGCATTGTTTCAAAATTGCCAGCCTTGTGCTGTGGTCAAGCTGAACGAAGCAGTACTTTCCTGAAAGCCTCTTTCGGGGGCGGGTGGGTGGTAGGTAGGAAACAAGAATTCATAAGTGGGAAAGTGAGAAAAGAAGGTATAATTCTTCTATAGTGAGTCAATATGGATGAATTGGAGTAGATTTCATGATGTTTCAAAATGTCCAAGACTTTCCAGGAGATATCATTTACTATTTAGTCAGGTAAGCATGGATTGCCTCTGCAATTTGTGAGGGTAGATTTGATCTATGGAAAGAAAATTTTGAGCTCTGCATAGAATTGTGTTGATCTTTAGAGATTACTGCCCAGAATATCTTGGCCTGAATTTTGCAGGTGGCGGGGTCTTGTTTCCTGCCCTGAAGAGTGGACTCTGGCTGCCCTGCAACATTAGGAATCAACATTAAGGGGCTACAAGAGGGACTTTGGCCCTGCAGTCAAGAGGAAGTCCTGCCTTAGATTTCAATCACCCAAGTTCAAACCTCCCACCATTCTAAAATACGAGGCTGAACAGGAAATAGCCCTTAAGTGGCCAGTTATTGACTGCATAATGGCCTCAATTGGGGCTGGGACGGGCTTTCCATCTGAAGCTTTGCTTGCCCCAGCATAAAATTGCTGTCGGGACAGGGCAGACGGGAGTCCGAAGGGAGTCCAAACATTCAATTGCACACTCCCCTCCCCCAACCTAAAATGCGCCGGTGGGGCAGTGCACAATTCCAGCCCTTGAGACTTTTAGCATTATGAATCGAAAGCTGGTCATTTTTCAAACAGTGCCACTGCAGAGCTTCAGCTCTGTGATTTTTAGCCCAGCGAAACCGGAATTGCAAATTGTGATCAGATGGAGAATTGTGCGTCAGCTGAGAATCAAGGTAGGCGCCAATATCCAGCGCCAATATCCAGATGACCACTTCAAAAGGAGGTGATTGGAAAGCACTTAATTCTGTTTGAAGTGGTCCAGGAGCTGTCAAAGCTTGAAGTTTATAAACATTGCCGTTAGTGCACTTAGAGTTACTCAGCCGTGAAGGAAGATGACTGGAACAATTATGGGGCAAAATTCTCCCCAAACGGCGCGATGTCCGCCGACTGGCGCCAAAAAAGGCGCCAATCAGACGGGCATCGCACCGCCCCAAAGGTGCGGAATGCTCCGCATCTTGGGGGCCGAGCCCCAACATTGAGGGGCTAGGCCGGCGCCGGAGGGATTTCCGCCCCGCCAGCTGGCGGAAACGGCCTTTGTTGCCCCGCCAGCTGGCGCGGAAATGACATCTCCGGGCGGCGCATGCGCGGGAGCGTCAGCGGCCGCTGACAGTTTTCCGTGCATGCGCAGTGGAGGGAGTCTCTTCCGCCTCCGCCATGGTGGAGACCGTGGCGGAGGCGGAAGGGAAAGAGTGCCCCCACGGCACAGGCCCGCCCACGGATCGGTGGGCCCCGATCGCGGGCCAGGCCACCGTGGGGGCACCCCCCGGGGCCAGATCGCCCCGCGCCCCCCCCAGGACCCCGGAGCCCACCCACGCTGCCTTGTCCCGCCGTTCAAAAGGTGGTTTAATCCACGCCGGCGGGACAGGCAATTTATCTGCGGGACTTCGGCCCATTCGGGCCGGAGAATCCAGCGGGGGTGCCCGCCAACCGGCGCGGCCCGATTCCCGCCCCCGCCGAATATCCGGTACCGGAGACTTCGGCAACCGGCAGGGGCGGGATTCACGGCAGCCCCCGGCGATTCTCCAACCCGGCGGGGAGTCGGAGAATGACGCCCATGGTGTGTGGAAGGTGTGTCACAGCCGAGTAAAATCAATATCAAAGAGAAATTAATGAATAGCTTACAGATCAGAAATATGAGGGGTTTAAACACAGTTGACTGGTTTTCTCTTTCCAGGAATTGACAGGTGGTGCTTCCTGTGTCTCAGCCAGCTCTCTGCCTAGGTGAGTGTTAAAGCAGTGATTTTTTTTTCACTGCCTCTGTCTGGACTACTCTATAGCTTCCAGATAGGGGTCTCTCTTTTGGGGGGCGTCCAGACAGGGGTCTCTTTTCTAGGGAATCCATGGTGGGGGGGTCTCCATATTCTGGTGGGGTTTGGGGGGGGTCTCCATATTCACGGACTCTTGGCAGGGAGGGGTCTCTTTATTTAGGGAGTATCTGTGGGGGAGGGTCTCCTTATTATGGGGGTCCCTGGTGGGGGGGTTGCGGGGAGGGTCTATGGGGGTGGGATGAGGAGGTCTTGTATTGTGGGGGTGAGAAATGGTCTTCAGATGGACTTTGGGGAAGTTCCATTAAAGAGTTACCCCCTTGGTCCACTACAAGGTTCACTGTGCCAGGTACAAGTTTGTCCGGACCAGTACCATGTGATTCCCCCGCCCCGAAGTCTGGAGAATCATGGGGGATGGGAGAATATGATACCCGACCTGTTAAGTGGATGAAAATGGGTCTTAACGACCCATCTGCATCCTCCAGGGGAGGCGTGAGCCTCGATCCCGATGCCGATTAACTTATTTACCGATTGGCATCCGACACCGATCCCGTTTTCTTCACTACTGCTAGATGCTGCACCTCATCGGTAACTCCGCTACTGGCGGCACGAGGTGGAGAATTTAACCCAAAGTCTCGTCTGACATCTCTCTCTATTTTCTGGATTGGATTGAATTTCTTACCAGAAGTTGTGATCAGGGCAACATTGCAAATTGCTTTCACTTCACTGGTGTGATCGGTGAAGAGGTGAAGCTTGAAGGAGGTGAAGCTGTCCCTTGAACTGTAGAGACATGTGGAGAATCTTTAGCAAACAGGACTAATCACTGCCAATGTTCCGCAGCATTCATGGAGAACCTGAGCCAACACAAATCAAATTAATTAATGAAACTTGATGTGAGTGAGAATTGTGAGCAGCACGGTAGCACAAGTGGGTAGCACTGTGGCTTCACAGTGCCAGGGTCCCAGGTTCGATTCCCTGCTAGGTCACTGTCTGTGTGGAGTCTGCACATTCTCCCCATGTCTGCGTGGGTTTCCTCTGGGTGCTCCGGTTTCCTCCCACAGTCCAAAGACGTGCATGTTAGGTGGATTGGCCATGATAAATTGCCCTTAGTGACCAAAAAGGTTAGGAGGGGTTATTGAGTTACGGGGATAGGGTGGAAGTGAGGCCTTAAGTGTGTCGGTGCAGACTCGATGGGCCGAATGGCCTCCTTCTGCACTGTATGTTCTATATGATGATGGTGTTGCTCCTGATCTTTAAGTCCATTAACCTGTCTCCAAGTGCTCCCTGACATTTGAAATGATCTGAAATGCTTATCGAGGCATTTTGTTGGGTTCAAAAATGTTTGCTAGTCTGTCAAAAAATGAAGAAATAATCACTCATGATTCAGTTTCATAGAAATAATAGTTCCGACTGAAATGTTGGATTTTTCAAACATTCATTCACAAAATCATAAATGACTTTAGTACAATCTGGAAATGTTTGCAATTGTTTATAAGAAAAGTTTCCCTATTATAATATTTCCAATCTTCTAATGGTTTCCTGTCCAGAATGTAACAGTATATTTAGCTAAGTTGCTTTTTAAAATTTGTTGCCTTTTCTCTTGCAGGTACTGAATTTTATACACATTAGAAAAAAAATTTAACTTCTGGTCACAAAATAGCTTTTCAAATTTTTTGCACAATGGATTCTATTTTGGATCTAAACTGCAACCACAGGTAAGTGTGCACACTTCCATTGCTGCTGGTGTGCCAGTTTTGGTAAGGGCTGGACAGTGAGCATGTGTTGGTAGCATGCAGTGTAGGGTAACATCACTCATTATCTAAACATTAATTTGGTTCTGGTGTTGTCAATTTCAATCTTGTTGCTCCAGATAATATATTTCATGGCGATTGGTACAGTGTGCAAAGATTAAACAGTCATTTGCAATTTAAAAAAAACACAACTATGGGCAGTATGGTGGCCTAGCGACTAACACAGATGCTTCATAGCGCCAGGTTCGATTCCAGCCTTGGGTGACTGTCCATGTGGAATTTTCACTTTCTCCCCATGTCTGCGTTGGTTTTCTCCGGGTGCTCCGCTTTCCTCCCACAGTTCAAAGATGCGCATGTTAGGTGGATTGGCCATGCTAAATTGCCCCATAATGTCGAAGGATGTGTAGATTAGATGGGATTACAGGGATCATAGAATTATAGATAGAATCATAGAAAAATTACAGCACAGAAGGATGCCATTCAGCCCATCTTGTCCATGCCAGCACACGGACACCAGGTTCCCTTTCTAATCCCACCTCTCAGCACCTGATCCATAATCCCTGTAGCTTACGGCACCTAAGGTGCAGATCAGGTACTTTTTAAAAGAGTTCAGGGTCTCTGCCTCCACCACCAACGAATTCCAGATTCCCACTACCCTCTGCGTAAAATGTTCTTCCTCATGTCCTCTCCACACGGGCGGCATGGTGGCACAGTGGTTAGCACTGCTGCTTCACAGTTCCAGGGACCCGGGTTCAATTCCAGCCTCGGTGATTGTCTGTATGGAGTTTACAATTTCTCCCCGTGTCTGCGTGGGTTTCCTCCGGGTGCTCCTGTTTCCTCCCACAGTCCAAAGATGTGCAGGTTTGGTCCATTGGCCATGCTAAATTGCCACTCAATGTCCAAATGTTTAGGTAGGATTACGGGGATTGGGTGGAGGCGTGGGCTTAAGGAGAGTGCTCTTTCCAATGGCCGGTGCAGACTTGATGGGTCGAATGGCCTCCTTCTGCACTTTAGAGCTTCTATGATTCTACGCCTTCTGCCACTTAGCTTGAATCTATGTCCCTGGTTATAGAATTCTCCATCAAGGGAAACAATTTTGTTCTGTCCATTCTGTCTCTTCCCCTCATAATTTTGTACACCTCAATTAAGTCACCCCTCAGCCATCTTTGTTCCAAGGAAAATAATCCCAACCTATCCAACCTCTCCTCGTAGCTTTTTCTAGCCTTGGCAACATTCTTGTAAACCTCCTTTGTACTCTCTCCAGACCATTTATGTTCTTCCTGTAATATAGTGACCAGAACTGCACACAATACTCCAGTTGTGGCCTCACCAGTGTTTTATACAATTTCAACATTATATCCTTACTTTTATATTCTATACCTCTGCAAATGAAGGAGAGCACTCCATACGCTTCTTTTACAACCTTGTCTATTTGAACTGCTGCCTTTAGGGACCTGTGTACTTGTACGCCAGATCTCTTACTTCATCTACTCCTTAGTATATTCTAGGGGGGAACAGGGGAGGGAGTGGGCCTAAGTCGGGTTCACTTTCAGGTGGTTCAACGGGCCAACTAGCTTCCCTATGCAGTTTGAGGAGTCCGATTGCCTGCAGAGGCAGGAGGTGGTGCCAACCATGTGTACCAGCCAGGCCAACACCGCACGGGCGGAGTCCACGGTGGAGGCCTTGGGGGCAAAGATATCGGTCATGGGTCAAGATGTCCAAGGCCTGGGGCACTCTGTGCGGGTGGTGGCCAAGGCCCAGGACAAGGCTGCCCTGTTACAGGCAGGTGGGTCGGGGTGTCTGTGCTGCTGGCCAGGCTCCCTAGTCGGTGAACCTGGAGGTGAGAGTGTGAGTGTGAGAGAGAAGTGAGAATTTGTGTGTATGAGAGGTGAGTGTGTGTGTGAGTGTGAGAGAGAGGTGAATGTGTGTGAGAGACGTGATTGTGTGTGTGTGAGAAAGAGAGGTGAGAGTGTGTGTATGAGGTCAGTGTGTGTGAGAGAGAGAGAGAGAGGTGAGTGTGTGTGTGTGAGGTGAGAGTGTGTATGAGAGAGGAAGAGAGGTGAGTGCGTGTGTGAGAAAGAGAGATGAGAGTATGTGGTGTGTGAGAGGTGAGTGTGTGCGCGTGAGAGGTGAGAGTGTGTGTGAGAAAGAGAGGTGGGAGTGTGTGTGAGAAAGAGAGGTGGGAGTGTGGTGTGTGAGAGAGAGGTGAGTGTGTGCGCGTGAGAGAGAGGTGATAGTGTGTGTGTGAGAGAGTGTGTATGAGAGAGAGAGGGTATGTGTGTGTGTGTGTCTGATATAACCATCCAGTTCTCCAGCAGCACACCTAATATTAAAAAAAATTAAGCAAGAGAAGCATCATCGCTCCTCCCATTTAAAATGACCAAAAGGAGGTACTTTGTTGAATAAGAGAACTTTTTAACTATAATAAATGTACACAAATAAGAAATAGAAAATACCTTTATGGTATGTGCCAAATACGCAAAACAATAATTGTTTTGTGGTTTAACTCTTCAACATAAGAATGTTTCTCAGGGATTCCGTCAGTAGTCTTGGGAGGTCAAAAATGTTCCGTGGCTGGAAAGGTTTGGGAAATCCTGACATATACTAATGACCCTCTGGAGAAAAGAATTCTTCTCAGCTCAGTCTTGCCAGCACGGTAGCATTGTGGATAGCACAATTGCTTCACAGCTCCAGGGTCCCAGGTTCGATTCCGGCTTGGGTCACTGTCTGTGCGGAGTCTGTACATCCTCCCCATGTGTGCGTGGGTTTCCTCCGGGTGCTCCGGTTTCCTCCCACAGTCCAAAGATGTGCAGGTTAGGTGGATTGGCCATGATAAATTGCCCTTAGTGTCCAAAATTGCCCTTAGTGTTGGGTGGGGTTACTGGGTTATGGGGATAGGGTGGAGGTGTTGAACTTGGGTAGGGTGCTCTTTCCAAGAGCCGGTGCAGACTCGATGGGCCGAATGGCCTCCTTCTGCACTGTAAATTCTATGTAAAAAGGCCTCTCATGCTTAAACTGTGTCCCTTATTCCAATCTCCTCCACAAGTGGAAAGATCCTCTCAGTATCCATCCTGTCAATTCCCCTCAGGATCTTGTATATTTTAGTAAGATCATCTCTTGTTCTTCTAAACTCCAATGGGCATCAATCTAAACTGTTGAACCTTTCTTCATAGAATAAGTCCTTCACCCCTGGAATAAGTTGAGTGAATATTCTCCGAATTGCTTCTGATGCAATTACATCTTTTTAAAATAAGGAGACCAAAACTGCACAAAGTATTCCAGATGTGGCCTCATGAAGGCCATGTACAGCTGAAGTAAAATTTCCCTATTTTTATATTCTACTTCTCTTGCAATAAATGCCAACATTGCATCTCTAATCCCAATCATTTGCTGCACCAACATTCTAACTTTTTCTGATTCAAGAAATTACTAGATTGCTGTGGGTCCCTGAAAATCCCTTTACACACTCATTGGCGCAGTATCATTGGAGCATCAAAATGTGCAAGGCAACAAATTAATTTTATTATTTTGCTAGATGTGGACACTGTTGGCTAGGCCAGCATTTGGTGTCCATCCCTAAATGCCCTTCAGAAGGTTGGAGGTGAGCCACTTTCTTGAACTGCTGCAGTCCCTGTGGTGCAGGTGCACCACCATGTTGTTAGGGAGGGAGTTCCAGGATTTTGACCCAGTGACAGTGAAGGGACGGTGATATATTTCCAAGTCTGGGTGATGAGTGGCTTGGAGAAAAATTTCCAAGTGATGGCATTCCCATGCATCTGCTACCCTGGTCCTAGGTTGTAGATGTCATGGAGGTCAGTTAGCTCAGTTGACTGGATGGCTGCTTCGTGATGCGGAGCGATGCCAACAGCACAATTTCCATTCCCATACCGACTGACGTTATCCATGAAGGCCCCGCATTCTCAACCTTGCCCCTTGCCTGAGGTGCGATGGCCCTCAGGTTGAATCATCACAGTCAGATAAAGGCAAGAGCAGCCTACAGTGTTCGGGAAGTATGGCGACTTTCATTTTTCAGAGGTCACGGGTTTGTGAGGTGCTTACGAAGGAAGCTTGTCAAGTTGCTGCAATGCATCTTGTAGATGGTACATACTGGTGCCACTGTACGTCAGTGATGGGGGGAGTGAATGTTGAAGGTGGTGGCTGGGGTGCCAATAAAGCGGGCTGCCTGTCCTGGCTTTGTCAAGTTACGCTTGCAGTCTTCCATTGCAGCAGCCAGAAGGTCTTATCAAGTCTTGCAGCCTAAAAGTCTTGTTAAAAATCACATTTGTAGCATTAAGTAAAACTGTTTCAGATAAAAGTGAGATTTATTGTTTGTTAATTAGAATAATAGAAATGTAAAAACGTAAATCAATGTGGAAACCATTTCATCTTATCTTGCCTGTGACAGCTCATTGCTGGAGCAATCCAAATCAAATCTCATTCGTCAACTCTGTATTCTCGCTGAATCAACTATTTATCCATATTATTAGAACAGTACAGATATCTATGCTCAAATCATCATTCAATGACATTATGGCTTTGAAATCCTCGATTCAGTACTGATAGAATTCAGAACCTAATGATTTCTTAGGAATCCAGTGAATAAAGTTGTTAATGCCGTCAAAAATGAGAAGGCAAAAAAGGCTCTGGTGCCCATTTCCATTACCACACAAGGTAAATGTAAGAGTAAACAGCATAGAATTACATTTGGTGGATGCACAAACACATGTGGAAAATCAGACCTGGGTCAGGAGTTTTAAATGTGTGACTAAATTCTCTCTTGGCTCACTGCATCGTACCAGATGATTCAAACATGAGCCCTTCTGTAAACTAACAGAGTACATCAACTGGGAAAAGGGGAATCACATTCGTAAAGCTGAAAGGTCTTGCTTACGTGGGAAATGTCACATATTCTGCATTGAATTGAAAACAAAGACCAGAAAAGAAGAAGGAATAAAGGAACAGTAAGCTTGGTGCTGTTTTATTCTTTTTGATTTTTAATCATTGCCATCAAGTTCACTATTCACACTCATACTCAATTAATTACATCTATTAATTGACGTAAGGTCAGCAGATTACTGAGGTATGGAGATGGATAAATAGCTTTGTAGTATGACATTCTACAATGTTTAGATCCTAATCCAAACCAGGATCCTACATGAAAATAGAATTTGTACCCTTCATTGTACATACTTCTTCGCTCAAAAATAAAAATATATTGTTGTCAAGTTCGTATTAACCTGAGTTTCATAATCAAAATTGAAATTCTGTTTTCCAATACTCCACACATTCCTTCCATTGTTTTTATAAGTCTCAACTGACGTGTTAACCATCTTTTATCTATTATTTCACCTTCTAGAAGCTGTGTTTTGCTCAGAGAGTTGAATAGGTATATTACAAAGTGCATTTGTACTTTAGTTTATTTGGAGTTTTTTGTACCTCCTTATATAGGAACATTAATTTCTGATTCAGAACTGTCTTTGCGTGATGTGATTTGGTTACCATTGCTTAAAGCAAGGATTCCCAAACTGTGGGTCGCGAACCACAATAGGATTGTGGGGTGAGATTTAGGGGTCATGACCTCAGGGTCAACAATGGCGGCTGTGAAACTCGATCTGAGTTTTGACAACTGTGAGGCCCGTTTAAATATTTGGATTTTTTTTCTGTTGGTAGATGTGGATTAATTGTTTGTACTCTGAGTCAAGGGGCAAAATTCTCCGGTATCAGCGTGATGTCCGCCGACCGGTGCCAAAAACGGCGCAAATCAGTCCGGCATCGCGTCGCCCCAAAGGTGCGGAATCCTCCGCCCCTTGACCTGCCGAGTCCTAACCTTGAGGGGCTAGGCCCGAGCCAGACTGATTTCCGCCCCGCCAGCTGGCAGAGTGTCCCGCCAGCAGGCGCGGAAGTGACATTGCCGGGCGGCGCATGCGCGGGAGCATTAGCGGCCGCTCGCGGCATCCCCGCGCATGCGCTGTGGAGGGAGTCTCTTCCACCTCCGCCATGGTGGAGACCGTGGCGAAGGCGGAAGGAAAAGAGTGCCCCCGTGGATCGGTGGGCCCCGATGGTGGGCCAGGCCACCGTGGGGGCACCCCCGGGGCCAGATCGCCCCGCGCCCCCCCCCAGGACCCCGGAGCCCGCCCACGCCGCCTTGTCCCGCCGGTAAGAGAGGTGGTTTAATCCACGCCGGCGGGACAGGCATTCTAGCAGCGGGTCTTCGGCCCATCCGGGCTGGAGAATCGCGGGGGGGGGGCCCGCCAACCGGCGCGGCGCGATTCCCGTCCCCACCGAATCTCCGGTGCCGGAGAATTCGGCAACCGGCAGGGGCGGGATTCACGCCAGCCCCCGGCGATTCTCCGACCCGGTGGGGGGTCGCAGAATCTCGCCCCTGATGTTGATTTACCATCAGAGCCTATAAAAAGGTAGATCTTTTCTGCTTTCAGGGCAACCCCAGTTTGCCTTCCCCCATCAAACATCCCCCACACCACCCTACCCTGCATACTGAACAACTCTGAACACCATCCCCCAAACCCTCGCCCCCTGAGTAAACCATCCCCCATCATGACTACCCTCAACCTTGCTCAGCAACTCTCTAATTCCAACACTGTCAAATTTTGGGATCACGCAAAGTCTGATCCATTAAAATGGGGTGACATCAAGAGGAGGTTTGGGAAGCACTGGCTTAAAGAGAGCCACCAGTCATTATTTTTAAGTTGCAGCTGGTACGAATTCCAATTGTGAAATTCTACAACCTCTACCCCTGATTTTCCGATCAGTATCAGTTATTCTACTAAATATAGTGAACAATGTTTGTGCTGTGTTGTAAAATTGCACTGTAATGTAAGCATGCACAATATACAGGGATATCTGTCTGTCTCTAGGTTGATAGGTCAATTCTTTTTAAAGAATTTGGTAATTGGGCAGCACGGTAGCCTTGTGGATAGCACAATTGCTTCACAGCTCCAGGGTCCCAGGTTCGATTCTGGCTTGGGTCACTGTCTGTGTGGAGTCTGCACATCCTCCCCGTGTGTGCGTGGGTTTCCTCCGGGTGCTCCGGTTTCCTCCCACAGTCCAAAGATGTGCGGGTTATGTGGATTGGCCATGATAAATTGCCCTTAGTGTCCAAAATTGCCCTTCGTGTTGGGTGGGGTTACTGGGTTATGGGGATAGGGTGGCGGTGTTGACCTTGGGTAGGGTGCTCGGTGAGCCGGTGCAGACTCGATGGGCTGAATGGCCTCCTTCTGCACTGTCATATGTTCTATGATAATCTATGATAATCTATGAATTGGGCTTTTATATTGTTCTTCACTCCTTTCTCGTAACCTTACTGGGAAATATTGCATGCACAAAAAAGGATCATGAGTTTCCAACACACCCAAAAGTGTTTAGAGGTGAAGAAGAACATAAATGCAGGAGGCAAGCCTGTCCTAGCGTCACTGCCACAGCCACTACATACTGTAAAAGGAGTATTCTATTACAGAGACTGCACTGCAACCGTGCTTCAGTGCAACGTGCTGTATGTCAGTGACTTGGGTAACATGATGCTGCAGGAAGTCTATAGCTGAGAGAGTTGATAAATGGTACTGTTGCTTGAGGCACAGCAAAAATTTGTTATCTCAGTTTCTGTTAAAATACGCTTGTCACTCGAAACTTGGAGACAATTATTTTAATGGGTTCACCGAGAAATACTAACAAACACCTCTGAATCTTTGGCTCCATTCAAGAATTGTGACCAATCCAAATGCCCAGAGCAGAGTTCAAGTGTCACAGTTCAATGATTATTTTGAGTTAACTCTCCTATTTTTTTTCTCATGAGCAAACTAAACAGATTAAATCACAATAAACAGCAAATAGGGAAATGCTCGATCCTGTCAGTAAAGGAACATTCCTACAAGAAACTGAAAACAATACGTTTTAAGTATTAAAGAATTCTCGAAGGGAAATTATAATGTTTGAACTTTCCAAGAAAATATATTTTTCTTTTGTCAGAAAGGCAACTATTTCAAAAAATAAATCCTACCCCTCCAATCTTTGGGATTTATCCTGGCCAATACAACTGGATTACTCTGAGTTAACATAATATTTGAAATTCAAATGTTGTGCCATAGACAATATAAAATATCACTTAACCACAATATATTTATAGGACAGATGTCAGAGGTAGGTTCTTCACTCAGAGAGTAGTAAGGCCGTGGAATGCCCTGCCTGCAACAGGAGTGGGCTCGCCAACATTAAGGGCATTTAAATGGTCATTGGATAAATATATGGATGATAAGGGAATAGTGTAGTTGGGCTTTAGAGTGGTTTCACAGGTCGGCGCAACATCGAGGGCCGAAGGGCCTGTACTGCGCTGTAATGTTCAATGTTCTATATTGTGGTTTCATGAAAATCTTTGATGCCTAAAAAATTAGATCATAAAAGAGACCATAAAAGAACGCCAATGTAGAATTACAGTAGATTAGGGAGAGGTTATTAACACAAAGTGTCACATCCAAAACCCAGGCTTTCAGAAGAAATTCTGGCAACTACTTGTTCTAGTATTTTGCAGAGAAATGGAAGATTGGAGATTGGGATAGTAACTTACAAGAACTAAGGATTCAAGGTTTGTTTTCTGAGGGGAGGGTTAAAATAGGTGCTGCAAGAAGGAGGGGACCTACCTGAGGTGACAGAATTAATCTTAATATCAGCTTGCATGTGGATTAGGAAAGGAAGTTAGGTTATCAGCACTTTAGTGGGAATGGAGTCAAGGAAGCAGGAAGTTGTGAAACCCAACAACACTTGATCTGATGATCGATGGCTAAACCAGCTGTGCACCAGGAATGCTCAAGTCTGCGCTCCTTGGATTTGAGGGAGTGAATGTGGGACCACATCAGTTGGATCCATTGAGATAAGATAAAGCAAAGGCATGACTGAGGACAAAGATATCAAGGGCGTCATTCTCCGACCCCCCGCCGGGTCGGAGAATGGCCGTTGGCCGCCGTGAATCACGCCCCCGCCCCCGCCGAAGTCTCCGAAGGGAGAAAAGTCGGCGGGGCGTTAATGGCGCCGCTGCCGCGGAGAATGTCACGGGTCTGCGCAAGGCAGCCGATTTTCGGCCTGCCGATATTCTCCCTTCCGGATGGGCCGAAGTCCCGTCGACGTGATGACCGTTCACGTCGACGTGAATCAAACCTCCTTTTCATCGGCGTGACCCGGTGCTCCAGGCTCACGCCGACCAGCGAGGAGGTGAGTGACGGCCTGGGGGGTTGGCTCTGGGCAGGAAATGGCGTGGCCGCAGACTGATTGCCTGAGGAGAGGTGTGTCTCGGCTTGTGTGTGTGTGTGCGGCGGGGGGGGGGGGGGGGTGGTTAGAGTAGGCTGGGCTCTGGGGGAGTGCCGGGAGGGGGTCCGTGCCGGGGTGGAGGTTGGGGAGGGGGTCCGTGCCGGGGTGGAGGTTGGGGGGGGGTCCGTGCTGGGGTGGAGGTTGGGGGTTGGGGAGGGGGTCCGTGCCGGGGTGGAGGTTGGGGGTTGGGGAGGGGTTCCGTGCCGGGGTGGAGGTTGGGGGGGGGGGTCCGTGCTGGGGTGGAGGTTGGGGGTTGGGGAGGGGGTCCGTGCCGGGGTGGAGGTTGGGGGGGGTCCGTGCTGGGGTGGAGGTTGGGGGTTGGGGAGGGGGTCCGTGCCGGGGTGGAGGTTGGGGGTTGGGGAGGGGGTCCGTGCTGGGGTGGAGGTTGGGGGGGGGTCCGTGCTGGGGTGGAGGTTGGGGGTTGGGGAGGGGGTCCGTGCCGGGGTGGAGGTTGGGGAGGGGGTCCGTGCCGGGGTGGAGGTTGGGGAGGGGGTCCGTGCCGGGGTGGAGGTTGGGGGGGGGTCCGTGCTGGGGTGGAGGTTGGGGGTTGGGGAGGGGGTCCGTGCCGGGGTGGAGGTTGGGGAGGGGGTCCGTGCCGGGGTGGAGGTTGGGGAGGGGGTCCGTGCCGGGGTGGGGGTTGGGGAGGGGGTCCGTGCCGGGGTGGAGGTTGGGGGGGGGTCCGTGCTGGGGTGGAGGTTGGGGAGGGGGTCCGTGCCGGGGTGGAGGTTGGGGGGGGGGGGGGGTCCGTGCCGGGGTGGGTGATGGGAGGGCAAATGAGTTGGTCCACCTGGCCAGGTGCCAGCCTCCAACAGTTGGACCCATGCGGTCCATGCCACCTGGCTGGGGGGAGGAGGGGATATGGGCAATGATGACATGTCGTCGTTCCCCTCCCCCCCACCAGGTCGTCATGTTTTCAGATCATCCAGCGATGTTGGCCGCCGTGGTGGCAGCCGCTCATGTCTATGTTGCCCTGGATGAGGAGGAGGAGGAGGAGGAGCGTGCCAGAGAGGCGGCGCAGGCTGCCGCAGAGGGGCAGGCGGCAGCCGCCCAGGCTGGAGGGACACCTGACCGACAGGACGAGGAGGGGGAGGAGGACGTCGCGGCCCCACGGCAACGGAGGCACCCGAGGGCGCCCCGTGTGTACCGGCCCCGGCAGTCATACCAGGACCTCACGGACCGGGAATGCAGGAGGAGACTCCGGATGAGCCGGGAAACCGTGGCACACATCTGCCACCTGCTGGCACACCTGTCACCGCGTGGCACTGGCGGGGGACACCCTCTCCCCGTGTCCGTCAAGGTTACGGTGGCCCTGAACTTTTATGCAACGTGGTCATTCCAGGCACCGAGTGGGGACCTGTCCGGCATATCGCAGACATCGGTGCATTGGTGCATCCGGGCAGTGACAGATGCCCTTTATGCCATGGCGCACCGCTACATCCGCTTCCCCGAGGACCGGGCCAGCCAAGATGCCCGGGCCGTGGGCTTCTCTGCCATTGCCGGGTTCTCCATGGTCCAGGGCGCGATCGATGGGATGCACGTCGCCGTGCGGCCACCTGCAGATAACAGGGCCGTGTTCACTAATAGGAAGGGGACCTATTCGATGAACGTACAGGTGGTCTGCGACCACCGCATGATGATCCTGCACGTCTGCGCCCGTCACCCAGGCAGTGTACACGACTCATTCGTGTTGTCGCGGTCAACCTTCCCCGGCATGTACGAGGGACGCCATCCCCGGCTGAGGGGCTGGTTGCTGGGCGACAGGGGCTACCCATTGCGATCGTGGCTGATGACGCCTATACGGAGGCCACGCAATGAGGCGGAGAACCGCTACAATGATGCCCATGTAGCGACAAGGGGAGTGATCGAGAGGTGCTTTGGCGTGCTGAAGATGCGTTTCAGGTGCCTGGACCTCTCTGGGGGCGCCCTCCAGTATCGGTCAGATAGGGTCGGCCGCATCATTGTGGTGTGCTGCGTCCTGCACAACATAGCCCAGCAGAGGGGCGATGTGCCGCAGGCAGAGGAGGGCGGAGTGGAGGAGCAGCAGGAAGAGGCCCAGTCCTCCCCAGATGAGGGGGATGGGGGCAATGGTCAGGGCAGACGGGGTAGACACAGACGGGTGGCTGTCCACCGTTACCGGCTGGCCCAGCGGGCACGGGACAGACTGATAGACGCCCGCTTCACTGACTAGATGGACGTGGGAATCGGGTAGTATGGCCACAGACCGCACACCATGACAACAGCCGACCACCCACACCCCCCACCCATCCACCCACCCAGCACCCTCACCCCCCTCCCCAACCCCACACACCCCACCCGCATGCACACCACCCCCCCACTCCCAATTGCCGATCCACCGGCGGCACAACGGGCCGGGCTCACCCAGTTGCGGGTGGACGCGTGTCTATCGCAGGCCATGGAGAATGATGACAACCCGCCTCCGATGAGCTCCTGGCTCTACATCGTTGGACTATGTCTGACCCATGGCCACAGTACCACCATCCACCCGGACCATCCCTGCATGCGGCTGTGACACTGCAGCGCACGGTCCCGTCCTCTGCCCGGGGGATGTTGATGGCGGCCCAGGGGGAAGGGGGCAGACTCACCTGGGGCTGAGGTAAGACCACCCCTCACACACACACTTGCGCTCAACGTACATGACACCCCCGCACACTTTGGACAGAGCACAAAGGCAGCTTCGGTAGGTGTAACATTGACTTTAATAACCAAAGGAGTTCATGCACGTGCCCGAGCGCCTAAAACTCATCTGTGCCCTGCACCCGTGCCAACTTACTCAGTGTCTAATTGTTTGGCCTTACGGGCCCTTTGACTACGTCTACGTGGTTCCCCAGACGGTACAGCAGAACTGGAGGTGGACTCCTGTGATTCCTGCCCTCTGACACTGGATCCCTTTGGCGGCCGTTTCCTGGGGCGTCCTGGCCTAGATGGGCCAGGCTGCGGACCGGGCGACTGGGATGGCGAGTTGCCAGCCTGTCCTGCCCGTTGCCCACCCGATGCACCTGGGACGGAAGGGGGGGAGTCCGAGGTGTCGCGGTGTACCGGGACCTCCCCTACAGAGGGAGCCGGGACGGACCACACCACCTCCTCCTCCCTCGGGGTGCCCGATGGCCCCCAGGCCTCTACATGGGTGGGGGATGCGAACGGACTGGCCATCCGACGCGCCCCCGACATCTGGCGCTGCCAGTCCTGGAGGCCCGTGCTGGTATCGACAGGGGTCTGCAGGTTTGCAGCCATGGAGCCCAGGGGGTTGTCGAACCCTGTCTGCGACAGTGCGACGCCAGCTCGCACATGGCCACTGGCGCCGATGCCCTCAGCGATGGCCTGCTGAGACTGGGCCATGGCCTGCAGAGACTGGGCCATGGCCTGCAGAGACTGGGCTATGGCCTGCTGAGACTGGGCCATGGCCTGCAGAGACTGGGCTATGGCGTTGAGCGCCTCTGCCATCTGGCGCTGGCACTGGCTCATGGCCTCCTGTGAGAGGGCAGCCATTTCCTGGGCCACAGACGCCGCCTGCACGGAAGGCCCCAGGCCTCGCAAACCGTTCCCCATGTCTGACACCGTCGCACCCATTGCCTCCACCGCGGACACCACCCGTGCGGTGTCAGCCTGGGTGGCACGCATGACCGGGACCACTCCCAGCTCCTGGGCGCGGGTGGACTCCTCCACCTGCGACCGCAGCCGCCGCAAGCCACCCGTCACCCTATTCGCTCGTCTCCGTGTCGGTGGTTGCATCGGATCTATGTGTGGGTGTGGTAACTGCAGGAACCCGGGATCCATCTGGACGGCAGATGTTCGCTTGGCCTGGGCTGCCCTCCGACCGCCCGGTCCCTCTGCTGCTCCTACCTCCACCTGCTGTACCGGGACGGCTGTGTTGTGCGCACCAGTGAGTGTACCAGACGCCTCATCACTAAAGTGCCCAACGGTGGTGAGTGTTTCTGCGATGGTGGAGGGTGTTGGTGACAGCAGTGGCGTTGTGTCGTGCTCTCCGTCCCACTCTTGAGTCCATGGCACTTTGGGGTGGGGGTTCGTCTCCACCCATCCACTCTGAGTCACTGTCCGGTATTTCGTCTTCCCGGGTAGGGGTGTCCTGGGTAGTGCTGTCCCGGGTAGTGCTGTCCCGGGTAGTGCTGTCCCGGGTAGTGGTGTCCCGGGTAGGGGTGTCCTGGGTAGTGGTGTCCCGGGTAGGGGTGTCCTGGATAGTGGTGTCCTGGGTAGTGGTGTCCTGGCTCGGATGTGACGGGGGCCTGTGGCTGCCCCCCTCATCGCTGGGTGGTCGCTCCCGCACGTGACGGGGGTGTCGTCTCCCTGTTGCTCCAGGTCTCTCCGTCTCCCGTGGTCTCCGAGGGGCATCCTGCGGGCGTCGCATGCTGGAGGGTTCGGATCTCTCCGTTTCCCGTGGTCTCCGAGGGGCATCCTGCGGGCGTCGCATGCTGGAGGGTTCGGGTCTCTCCGTCTCCCGTGGTCTCCGAGGGGCATCCTGCGGGCGTCGCATGCTGGAGGCTTCGGGTCTCTCCGTCTCCCGTGGTCTCCGAGGGGCATCCTGCGGGCGTCGCATGCTGGAGGCTTCGGGTCTCTCCGTCTCCCGTGGTCTCCGAGGGGCATCCTGCGGGCGTCGCATGCTGGAGGGTGGGGGATATGGGGGAGGGGGGATATGGGGGAGGGGGGAATATGGGGGATATGGGGGAGGGGGGATATGGGGGAGGGGGGATATGGGGGAGGGGGGATATGGGGGAGGGGGGAATATGGGGGATATGGGGGAGGGGGGATATGGGGGATATGGGGGAGGGGGGGATATGGGGGAGGGGGGGATATGGGGGAGGGGGGGATTTGGGGGAGAGGGGATATGGGGGATATGGGGGACGCTCACCCTGCCTGCTCTGACGAGGTCGTTCACCTTCTTGTGGCACTGGGTGCCTGTCCGTGGTGTTAGGGCCACAGCGGTGACGGCCTCTGCCACCTCCCTCCACAGACGCCGGCTGTGGCGTGGGGCAACTCTGCGGCCGTGCCCGGGATACAGGGCGTCCCTCCTCTGCTCCACCGCATCCAGGAGCGCCTCCACATCGCGTGACTCGAACCTCGGGGCTGAGCGACGGCCAGCCATCAAGTCGGGTGTTGCGGTCGGCTGTTCCGGTCGGGTGGGGGGGAGCTGCGCGGCCTTATGAGCCGTCACGCCGTGCAGCGCGTATGACGCTGCATGGCGTGAACCACTGCGCAAGAGCGGATCCCGTGGAAGCATGGGATCACTGAGCTAACCCCAAAGAGAGGACATCTGCACCTATGGATCACCTGCTGCTTCTCTGCCCATCTCAGGGCAGAGGACTCACCAGTGATCACCATCCCTCTGGGTCACCAGCTGTCTCCTCCTGGCGAGACTGGTAGTGCTGACTTCCTCTGTCACCACCTCCCAGGCAGTGATCAGGAGGGCAGCCTTGAGTCTGCAGCTCACGATGTGGAAGAGGGTGTCCCTCCGCTCCTCACTGGAATGAAGCTGTGGGTCCACCTCAGAATCCTGACCGAGGGGGAGCAGATACTCTCTGAGCCACTTTAGTGGCTGCAGTGAGTGTGTGGTAAGTGGAGCACAGAAAAACAGCTCCAGCCTCCAGGCTCTTTGGCAGTAACTCTGGGCCCAACGGTTAGAAGACCCGGTGGGCTGGGAATTGCTCGGAATTTGTGCCAGCAGAGTGCTGGCTCATTAGCATGTCCTGTATTGCTCCAGAAATAGCGCCCCAACAGGAACACAAACTGCATGCAATTCAGTCCCGATGTCAACACTTAGGGCTCGGTTCTCCGTTCTGGAGACTAAGTTCCCACGCTGGCGTGAAAACGGTTGCATTTTACGCCAGGAAAACTGGCGCGAAACGGCCACTGATTCCCTGTTTCAGAGGGGTGGGGGGGGTGGCTCGCAGCCAGGCAGCATAGAGCTCCCAGCTCTAGCTGCCAATACAGCCTGGAGAGTTGCCGGGTACGTGGCCGCGAATGCGCATGGCGGCGGCCTGCAGCGGCCGCGCTTCATGGCGGACTTAGCCCGTGGATCGCTCCACCACAGTGCCCCCAGTCCCAAATAATACCTCCCCTGCCCGCGGATCGATCTTCCCCCGACTGTGGCCGTGCTGGACTGAGTCCGCAGCCGCCACGCTGAGTTCCCGATGGGTGAGACCATGAGAGACCGATGCCGTCGGGAACTCGGCCGGTCGGGAACTGCGCATCGCGGGGCGAGCCTCAGCCAACTCTGCGAGTACGCTGCTTTTCAGGGGGCGGAGCATCGTAAAAGTGGTGCCACCCCCCCCATTTCAGCATCATCAAGGTTACTCCACCCCGTCGTCGAACACGATTTTGGCGTCAGGGATCGGAGACTCCAGCCCTTAGTCTCCCAAATGGAGAATTTTGCCCTGGTCTGGACTGCTCTCTAGCTTCCAGACAGACTCTCTCTTCTGGCGGGGCTTTCTGAGAGGGGTCTCTTTTCTTGGGCCTTCCTGACAGGCGTCTGTCTTCTGGGGGGCCTCCTGACAGGGGCCTCTCTTCTGGGGGGGTTTCCTGACGGGCTGTCTTCTGGGGTCTTCCTGGCAGGGATCTCTCTTCTGGGGTTCTCTGGGGGGGATCTCTTTATTTAGGGGACCTCTGGGGGTTTCCTTTATTTAGGGGGTCTCTGTAGGGGTCTTGGGGGTGGGGTGGGCAGCTCTTGCACTGTGGAGGGGTGTGACCCTTGGATGGACTTTGGGGACAACTCCCTTAAAGAGTGACCCCCGTGAACCACCGCATAAGGGCCATGCTTGTCAAGATCTGTAGTCATTCTCACCCATGTGATTTCCAGGCCAGAGGACTGGGAAATCATGCGGACTCGGAGAATATGGTGCCCGGCCCGTTAAGTGAACCTCGATCCCGACGGCAGAGCATCGGAAATGGATCAGTGCCCAGCACCGATCCTGCTTTCTTCACTACCTGGATTCTCCGCCTCACCTGAAACTCCGCTTCCGGTGGCGCGAGGCAGAGAATTTCGACCTTTGTTACAGAAAGATCAAAACTGGGAACTAAATATTCGGAGATATGTGACTTTTCAGAAGGAGAGGCAGGAAAGAAAAGGTGATGGGGTAGATTTGTTAGTACAAGATAGAGTAAGAACAATAGCAAGAAATGATCTTGGATCAGAAGGTCCAGAATCCATATGGGTGGAGGTAAGAAATAGCAAGCGGAAGAAGACACTGGTGGGAGTGGTCTATAGGCCCCCAAACAGTAGCTATACTTGTAGGCTGGAGAATAAATCAGGAGATAATAAAGGCATGTTAACAAAAGGCAGTACTTTAATCATGGGTGACTTGAATCAAATTAGCAGAGGTAACCATGAAGAAGAATTCATAGAGTATATTTGGGACAGTTTCCTAGAACAACACTTTGTGCATCCAACCAGGGATCAGGCTATTTTGGATTTGGTCATGTGTATTTAGGCAGCTTTAGTAAACAATATCAGAGTAAAAATCCCCCAGGAAACAGTGACCATAACATGGTAGAATTTAGTGAGAAACTTGGATCAGAAACAACTGTGCTACACTTAAATAAAGGTAAATCTAAAGGAATAAGGGCAGAGTTGGCTGGAGTGAATTGGAAGAGAAGTTTAGCAGGAACGATGGTTGATTAGCAATGTCACTCATTACTAAAATTAGTTTATGACTCACTACAAATATATCCCAGTGAGGAAGAAGGATTCTAGGAAGGGGATAATGGTTAACCAAGGAAGTGTCCATGGTTAACCAAGGAAGTGAAGGATAGTATTAAACTGAAAGAAAAAACATATAAATGTGGCAAAGATTAGTGGTAAACCGGAGGATTTGGAAAGTTTTAAAAACAAACAAAAGATGAACAAAAAAGAAATAAAGACGGAGAAGATAAACTATGATGGTAAACAACAACAGCTTCTTTAAATATATAAAAAGGAAGCGAGAGGCTAAAGTGAATATAGTTAGAGAATGAGACTGGGGAAATAATAATGGGGAACCAGGAAATGGCAGAGAAGTTAAACAAATACTTTGCATCAGTCTTCTCGGTGGAAGATACTAACAACATTCCAAAAGTAAATAATCAAAGGGGAAGGAAATAAATACAATAACAATCATGAAGGAAAAAGTACTAGGGAAATTAATGGGGCTAAAGGCCGATAAGTTTCCTGGATCTGATGGGCTGCATCCAAGGATATTAAAGGAAGTAGCTGCAGAGATAGTGCATGCACTGGTAGAAATCTTATAAAAATCCTTAACTTTTGAAAAAGTCCCAGAGGATGGAAAACTGCCAATGGAACATCTTTATTCAAAAAAGGAAGGAGACAAAAATCAAGTAACTATAGGCCAGTTAGCTTAACTTCTGTCATTGGGAAAATGTTAGAGTCTATTATGCTGTAATAGCAGAGCATGGCTTCATGAAAATGAAGTCATACCTGTCAAATTAATTAGAATGCTTTGAAGCGTTAATGAGCAGGATGGATGAAGGGGAACCAGTAGATATAATATACTTGGATTTCCACAAAGTGTTCGATAAGGTACCACACAAAGGGTACTTATTAAAATAAGAGCCCATGGCATTGGGGGCAGTACATTAGCATGGAGAGAGGTTTGACTAACTGATAGAAAACAGAGAGTTCAGATAAGAGAGGCATTTTCAGGATGGCAACCTATAACTAGTGGAGTGCCAAAGGGATCTGTTCTGGGGCCACAATTATTTGCAATATATATTAATGACTTGGACAAGGGAAGTGAATTCCTCCAGTCCCCACAAAATAGGTGGGAAGGCAAGTGGTGAAGATGACACAAAAGTCTACAAAGGGATATTAACAAGCTTGGTGAGTGGGCAAACACTTTGCAGATGGAATATAGGGTGCGAATGAATGGCCTCTTTGCACCCGAATCGGTGAAACGACAAGACCCTTAAATCTCGCAAGAGGCCTCTTGCAAGATTTGTGATGCTCGGAACGCCTCACGAGATCCGGATTAAAATATTTAAATGAGCCATGGCACTATTTAGTACTGATCCATACAAACGTGGACCAGGCTTAATGGCACCTGCAGAGGCCCCGGACTTTTGGCAGGATGGCACCCTAGCATTCCTGCTGGCACTTGGGCACCTTGGTAGAGCCAGCCTGGCACTTTGTACTGCCAGGGTACCCAGGTGGCACAGCCAGATTGGCAAGGGAACTGCCAGGGTGCCAAGCTCACAGTTCCAGGGTTCCAACATGCCCATGCCAGGGATCGGGCACTGGGGTGTCCTGCCCTTAAGAGATGGAGTGTGGAGGGGGACTCGAGGACCCCCCCCCCCCCCGCCCGAGTTTGTCAGTGCAGGGAATTAGGTAAATGCGGCCATTCCTCGCCAAGGCCATGAGAAACAAGAGTCCCGTCTGATAGCGGGGTCATTCTCGCCGCTGCGGTCATCGAGAATGACCCCTCCATATGCACCCAAAACAGGACTCTGATTTTGCGTGTTAAATCATGTCCATAATGGAGGAAATTGTGAAGTTATGCAATTTGGTAGGTATAATAAAGGAGCTGAATATTATTTAAATGGGGAAAGACTATAAAAGAACTGCAGCACAGAGGGATTTGGGAGACCCATGTGCATAAATCACAAAACGTTCAGCAGGTAATAGGAAAGGTAACGGAATGTTGGCCTTATTTATAAAGGAATGGAGTATAAAAACAGGAAAGTCCTACCACAACTACACAAGACACTAGGTAGACCACACCTGGAACACTGTGAACAGTTTTGGTCCCCTTACCTAAAGAAAGATATACTGGCATTGGGGGCAGTCCAGCGAAGGTTCACAAGGTTGATCCTGCGTATGGAGGGATTTTCTAATGAGGAGAGGTTGAGGAGATAGGGTCTGTTCTCATTGGCGTTTAGAAGAATGAAAGGTGACCTTCTTGAGCCGTATTGGATTTTCAGGGGCTTTGTCAGGGTAGATGCTAAGGAATCAAGGGTTATAGGCATAAGAGGGGAAAGTACAATTGAGGAATCAGATCAGCCATGATCTCATTGAATGGCTGAGAAGACTCGATGGGCCGAGTGACTCCTTCGTCTAATGGTCTTATTTTGGACTCGTCTTTTTTTCTTTTTCTATTTTAAATGTGAGTCACAACAGTCGGTGATGATTATTTCCTCAATGTTTTTGATGTCCAGGTTCATTAACTAGAATCAGATCTGGCACGGAGTCTCTCCTTGTTTGTCATGCAACATACTGATCCAGGAAGCAATCCAGAGTATATTATAAGAACTCCTCATTTTGATCACCAGCCTTGTCCCATCCCAGTCAATCTAAAAATAGCTATTACCACTTTATTAGAACGATCTTGATATTGCAAACCCTGCTAACTGGAGCGCAAATCCCATCCTCAGCTCTTTTTATTAAGTGTTCTTTCATGTGATTCAATACCATAACATATCCTTTATAACTTCTTAACTCAACTGAGAAGGATTAGCTCTTGGCACAACTGTCACTAAAATTCCTATTTATGGCAGGATTTGGTTCTTAATTGTTAAAGCCACACAATACTTCTTTTTCCTTCTTTTTTTCCCCTGGTCATCTGGTATTGTGTAACTAGGGATATACTGAGGATTCCTACTTTTTAATTCTGGAAGTGATGGCCCTTGAGCCAAAGTCAAGACAACACAGGCAACCGCCCTCATGCGACCATCCTCATTGTGACCATGTGACAGTTAATGCAACGACAAGTTGTTGTGTACGTAAGACCCCATCTGCTCTGTCAGATAGAATTAATATATCCCACAACACTTACGCAAGAAGGACCAGGGAGGTCTCTTCACGTGCTGGTGAACAATTATCCCCAAAAGAGATTATTAGGTCATTATCACATTGCTATTTGATGAAAGCTTGAGAGATTGGTTGTCACCTTTCCTACATTACAACAGTTCACTTCAAAACTACTTCACTGGCTGTAAGGGACTTTGATACACCCCAAGGTCATAAAAGGGACTATATAAATGCAAGTCTTTCTTTATATTAAATAAAAACTAGGGACTAGGGTTTGGGGCAGCACGGTAGCCTTGTGGATAGCACAATTGCTTCACAGCTCCAGGGTCCCAGGTTCGATTCCGGCTTGGGTCACTGTCTGTACGGAGTCTGCACATCCTCCCCGTGTGTGTGTGGGTTTCCTCCGGGTCCTCCGGTTTCCTCCCCCAGTCCAAAGATGTGCAGGTTAGGTGGATTGGCCATGATAAGTTGCCCTTAGTGTCCAAAATTGCCATTAGTGTTGGGTGGGGTTACTGGGTTATGGGGATAGGGTGGAGGTGTGGACCTCGGATAGGGTGCTCTTTCCAAGAGCCGGTGCAGACTCGATGGGCCGAATGGCCTCCTTCTGCACTGTAAATTCTATGAAATTCTATGAAAAACAAAAATTGCTGGAAATACTCAACAGGTCTGTGGAGAGAAACATATTTAAAATTTCAAGTGACCCTTCATCAGAATTCTCGTTACAATCTTGGGCACGGTGGCATAGTGGTTAGCACTGCTGCCTCACAGTTGCAGGTCCCAGGCTCAATTCCAGCCTCGGGTTATTGTCTGTGGGGAGTTTGCACTTTCTCCCTGTGTCTGCATGGGTTTCTTCCGGGTGCTACGGTTTCCTTCCACAGTCCAAAGGTGTGCAAGTTAGGTGGATTGGCCGTACTAAATTGCCCTTAGTGTCCAAAAGGTTAGGTTGGGTTACGGGGATAGGGTGCAGGTGTAGGCTTAAGTAGGGTGCTCTTTCCAAGGGCCGGTGCAGACTCGATGGGCTGAATGGTCTCCTCCTGTACTGTAAATTCTATGATTCTATGATTATCATTGCTTCTTTTTGAAACCCAAATCTAGCGATTAACATGACTGATATTGGCTTAATGGGCTCGCATAGTATTCCTTCGTTCATCATTTTAACGAGGTATTTTACCCATTAAAGAATGCACTAATGTCTGTGTTGAAGTATTGGACAGAGGAATTTTATACTACTTTCAACAATAGTTTTAAGGCTAAAAAGTATATTATTTGCTGAATAACAGATGACCAAAATTTACATAGTTCAACCGTCCAGCTTAGTGGGTTATACTCATGAAGGAGAATACATGCCAGAAAAGATTTAGGTGCATATAAAAATGTTTACTGCCAAATGTTGGAAAAAGCACCAAAAAGGATAACAACTTCACAGTTCAAGGTACGGTCAAGTTACAACCAGTGATACTAAATCCTGCAAGCTAGCACATGGATCAAGTATTATTTGTGTCAATGGTTGTACGCAGTGTTTGACTTGTCCTTTGCCAGGAGCCAGAATATTCCACTGGGACCAATAAACCAAGGATATGACCTTCTTTTGTCTCTCTGCTGGCCAGCAGTTATTCTTATAATGAGGAACCGTTAGTTTGCTGAGGGAATCCAGACAATTGTATATGGCTATGGTATTATTTGGAGCAGGAAAAGTTACATTTATTGGCCCGGAGTTTGAAGTAGTAATGGCAAAACTGCCATTTAGCAGCACAGTGGTTAGCACTGTTGCTTCACAGCACCAGGGACTAGGGTTCGATTCGCGGCTTGGGTCACTGTCACTGTGGAGTCTGCACGTTCTCCATGTGTCTGCGTGGGTTTCCTCCGGGTGCTCCCGTTTCCTCCTGCAAGTCACGAAAGACGTGCTGTTAGGTGAATTGAGCATTCTGAATTCTCCCTTAGTGAATTCTCCCTTAGTGTACCCGAACATGCGCTGGAGTGTGGCGACTAGGGGATTTTCACAGTAACCAATAAAGATTATTATTTTTATTATTACCATTAATCCTTTAAAACTGACTGCAACTTCTGGGGCGAAATTCTCCGGAAACGGCGCGATGTCCGCCGACTGGCGCCCAAAACGGTGCCAATCAGACGGGCATCGCGCCGCCCCAAAGGAGCGGAATGCTCTGCATCTTTGGGGGCCGAGCCCCAACATTGAGGGGCTAGGCCGACGCCGGAGGAATTTCCACCCCGCCAGCTGGCGGAAACGGCCTTTGTTGCCCCGCCAGCTGCCGCAGAAATGATATCTCCGGGCGGCGCATGCGCGGGAGCGTCAGCGGCCGCTGACAGTTTCCCACGCATGCGCAGTGGAGGGAGTCTCTTCCACCTCCGCCATGGTGGAGACTGTGGAGGAGGCAGAAGGGAAAGAGTGCCCCCACGGCACAGGCCCACCCGCGGATCGGTGGGCCCCAATCGCGGGCCAGGCCACCGTGGAGGCACCCCCCGGGGTCAGATCGCCCCGCGCCCCCCCCCAGGACCCCGGAGCCCGCCCACTCCGCCTTGTCCCGCCGGTAAGGTAGGTGATTTAATTTACGCCGGCGGGACAGGCAATTTATCGGTGGGTCTTCGGCCCATACGGGCCGGAGAATCGAGCGGGGGGGGCCCGCCAACCGGCGCGGCGCGATTCCCGCCCCTGCCAAATATCCGGTGCCGGAGACTTCGGCAACCGGCGGGGGCGGGATTCACGCCAGCCCCCGGCGATTCTCCGATCCAGCGGGGGGTCGGAGAATGTCGCCCCTGGAGTCTGTATATGCACAGTTAAAAGCAGAAATTCAGAAATGTCTGCCAGTGATTTTATGGGGGCGATTCTCCAATATGGAGCCCAAGTGTTAGCGCCATCGGGAACGCCACCACGATTCACGATGGCGCGAACAGGCCCTGGTATGACCGATTCTGGCTCCTACAGGGGGCCAGCACAGCGCTGGAGCAGTTCACGCCGCTCCAGCCTCCTGTCGCGGCACCAAATGGGCGCCGCGCCAACCTGCGCATGCGCGGGGGACTTCTTTATCATGCCGGCCCCGACTCAAGATGACGTCGGTGCTCAGGGGCCGGCGTACCAGAAAGTAGGCCATGGGGGGAGAGGCCAGCCCGCCAATCAGTGGGCCCCAATCACAGGCCAGACCCCATCAGAGGCCCCCCCCGGTGAAGGAGCCCCCTTCCACCCCCCCACAGGCCACCCCCGACCGTTCATGCAGAGTTCCCGCCGGCAGCAACCAGGGGCTGAACGGTGCCCGCGGGACTCTGTCATATCGGCGCGGCCGCTCGGCCCATCCGGGCTGGAGAATCGGCCGCCCCGCCGATTCCAGCGGCCAATGGCCGGCGCCACGCCAAACGCGCCGGTGCAAATGGCGCCGATTCTCCGCACCTCGGAGAATCGTGCGCCGGAGTCGTGGCGCGGTTGCGCCGATTCTCGGGCCTGGCGCGGGTCTCGGAGAATCGCCCCCACAATTTCTCCATAGAGTGCATTGTTGAAGTTGCCACAGACTGCAATTAATTATAAATCAGTGAACTGATGAGAATGTTCACTTTTATGCTATTAGTCTTGCTGAAAAAACCTTTGATTAAACTACACTTTGTATTTATCCTGAGCATTTACACAACAAGTTCATAATTACTGCTTCACACCATCTCCCTGATATTATTTTATATTGTGGAATGCCAAATATCTCCATTATAGTAAAAGAAAATCACATAGTTTTTAATCTTTTTAAGTTAATGAATGATAGTTCAGCTTTTATGATAATCCCATGTGTAAGATGCAATATGTATATTGCTCTCTAAAAATTTGTATTAAATGTCAAGGGTAATCTTTACTTTTAACTTCGGGTTTGCTGTCGTTGAGGATTATTTATTTTAATTGGCTGCTTACCCTGCTTGCTAATATCACTATTGCTGAATGTTGGAGATCCCTTCAGTTGATACTAGATTCAAATGACATCAGGAAAGGTGAAATTCAGGCTATAAAGATTGTTTGATTCTTGTGAGGAGCTTTCCTTGTGGTCAACAATGAACACTGTCATTTCACCACTGACCACAAAATCCAAGCCAGTAATTCTTAGCAGTGAATGGTTGGTTCTCATACTGAGCATAGAATGCTTTGTAGCTCAAACCATGCTGCAAACATATTGTGCACCAGAAGTAGAATGGAATATAACATTTGTATGGCTCAATCAAAGGGCACATTGTTCCCAATGTTTTTCTATGTTAAATGGTGCGAGACTCAGCATGTTCGCAGCACTTTTCAGTGTTAAGCAAGCTGATTATATTGCCTTTATCTTAACGATGGAAGTATCAGAGACTGGGAAATAGCATCGTAATCACTCTGTAAAAGGATTAGGGAATTAACAAACTTACAACTTAATTTGTTTACAAAGGAATTGATTTGTCTCATTTTCGGCTGATTCTGGGGCACATTAAAAGCCGTACAAAAGTTAGATTCTATTCTACTCCTGGTGCAGAATATGCTTGCATCATTGTTTGAGCTGCAAAGCATTTTATGCTCCTAGTGACTACCAACCATTCAGTGCTAAGGTTAAGAATTACTTTGGTTCATTATTTTACATTAAATTGAATATTATATGGCTAGTTGGTTGTAATAGTTCATTCGGCACATTAACATCAGCAGCGACTAATAGAGCCTGTTTCTGTGCTATAAATACTATTTAATTCCACGTAATCATAATTGAGGAAAAAATAAAACTCAGGACATATGTGTGCTATGTGATTTTTTTTACATTTGAGTGAAAGTGACCCACGAACCAATAGTGCAGCATCACAGTTAAGATGGATAGAAGGAAAGGAAAAAGAAAATGTAGGACGAAGAACAGACTAATGGAGGTTTTAAGATCATAGGGAATGAAATTGGAATAGCAAATGTGCCTTGATTTAAATAAAATGAGGGTGCAGAAAGGAGAAAGAAAGTGGAAAATAATATATTTAAAATTTAGTACGAGAAAGAGTAGAGTACATCAAATCGATAGGCTAGAAAAAGACAGGCGATTAGGGAGAATTTCAAGGTCAGAAGTGAGAAATAGGAGGCGGGATTCTCTCAGCCCAGGGCCGGGCCGGAGAATCCCCGCGACCGGTGCGAATCGCGGCACACCACCGGGACTGCGATTCTCAGAATCAGCGCCATTGGCGTCGGCGTGGTTGGCTCACCCGCTGGTCGGGGGCCGCTCTATGCGGCCGGCCCCCTGATTCTCAGCCCGGGATGGGCAGAGCGGCCGTCGTAAAAAACCCGAGTCCCGCCGGCGCCGTTCACACCTCCTCTCAGTCGGCGGGACCTCAGCGTGGAAGGGTCCGGGGGCGGCCTGTGGGGAGGGGAGGGGGGGTTGACCCAGGGGGGGCCTCCGATGTGGGATGTGGCCTGGCCCGCGATTGGGGCCCACTGATCGGCGGTCTGGCCTCTCTGGCTGAGGACCTCCTTTCTTCCACGTCGGCCCCTGTAGCCCTGTGCCATGTTGCATCGGGGCTGGCGCGGAGTTGGGGCACACCATGCATGCGCGGAATTTGCGCCGGTGCCACTGCGCATGCGTGGGTTGGCACCGGCCCCACTGCGCATGCACGGACCCCGCGGCACCCAGTTCACAACAGGATCAGCAGCTGGAGTGGCATGGACCACTCCAGTGCCGTGCTGGCCCCTTATAGGGGCCAGAATTCCTGATCCTGAGGCCGTGTTGACGCCTCAGGATCACAGAATCCCGCCCAAACTGTCTACCAATTATCTCATGCAACCTATGTGAAACCATCAGAGAATTCTGTCGGTGATACAAATTACTGACAGGCAAAAAAGGTTGTATTTCAATGGAAACTTAACTCAGGCTGTTGAAAATACAAAAGTTTTCACCAAAATGAAAAAGCGACTAAATCTTCTAATTGCAATATTAAGAAAAAATAGCTGTGAGTGGTTATCCTCCACAACGACATTACACTGAGATCTGAAGTTGTGTGTGCTGGGAAAGACAATAGGAGAAAAATGGATTTTGTTTTATTTAAAGTTCCTTCAAAGGATGGGGATGGGATGTGTGGAGGGGGGAGTGGGGGTGGGGGGGGTGGGGGGATGGGGGTGGGGGGGGGGGTGCGGGGGGGGGAGGGGTGGGGGGGCGGTGCAAAAACATTCTTCTGAGAAGACATTGCAACGGCTGAGTAAAGAAGTCAAACACATCACAAAGATTTTTAGGAGGTCAAATGCAGCTCAAATGTTGAATACAAATTGAAAAGACATATGTAAATAAAATGTGATTATGGCCAAGACTCAAACAATGGTCAGCTGAGAATAATTCAGAAGTACATTCGAAGGAGCAAGAGAACGAACAAAAGATACTGCAGAAAACCTGCATCAAGTAACAAGATTTAAGTATTTTTCTCAGCTGACTAAGAGGTTGGAAGAGCATTGTAGTCCAGATAGATTATAAAAGATTGGTTGGAAATATTATGGAAGATTAAGAAATGGTAGATGTACTAGACTAATAATCTACATCCATTTGAAAATTGTGGAACAATACAAGATTGGGTTCAAGGATCAATGATGCATGAAGAGATGAGTAATGATGTTCCATAGGGAAAGACAGGGAAGTAAATGTCCAAGGGTAACTGGGTTAGTTAATATGATGCCTAGAACCTTCACAAATATAAGCAAAAAAACAATGAAGGTTTATTTGATATTTCTAGTACGGTATTAAACAAAGGAACTGAAGCTGAGGACAGGAGGATAGTCAATGTAATCCAAGGAGGGAAATTATACAGAGGATAAATAACAAGATTGTTTCAAATCTCCAGTGCAAAAATGCATGAGAGTGTTATGCAGGATACAATGAGCCGAATCTTCCCAGTCCCATAGAGGAAGAGGAAATTATGAAACAACCACATCAGGTCAGCAGTCCAACCCATTCCCACTTCTATCCAGGTTTGCCAAAGGAGGGATGAAACCAGAAAGGGCTTCCTACCCAGTAGTGGTGGGTAGCCAATCTACACAATTCGGTGCCCAATTTTGGGTAGATTGGAGATGCTGCTTGGATGGACCCCAGCTCTTAAGCCCAGCAGGTGCCCAAAGATGGCTCGTCGGAGGCTGGCTAGTTGGCCCGTGAGACTTCTTTCAGATCTTGTTCTCCACATTCTCCCACTCCCCCAAACCCTAGCAGAGGCACAGAGATCAGCAGGCTGTAGCCGCAGGCTATCCCTCCACAAGGGTGGCCTGGTAGTTGTGACCACATTATAATTTAAATAATTAATAGCTATTCAGGGGATGACCCAAAATGGAGGGTTTTTCAGTCCCCATCCTGCAGTGACAGCATGCCAGTATGGCTGCTGACCTTCTAAGGCTTCAAGCCTCAGGAACCCACCTGACAACCTTAATTGGACAGCGGTCATGAAGGTGGCCAATTAGCTGGTCGCCTTCCAAAAGAACATGCCAATGGGCATGCTGCGGGCAAACGTAGGCTCGGGATCTGGAAGTAGTGTTGACCCATTATTATTTTTGAAGGAACATAAGATTCCACCGTATTAGTACTGATTTAAAGTGTACACAGGTCATAACAAGTAGTTAGCATGTCTTCAAAAAGACTGACCATGCATCGTAACACTACTGGAATTCTTTGCTGAAGTAACTAATTTAGTTGATATGCGTGGAAACAATTTAAAAGTTATTTTAGAAATGCAAGCTTGGAAGGGCTTCAAAGAAAATAAAAATTGATGTAATTAATAGCAAATTAGCAAGTCAGTTGGAATCTAGCTTGACAATCAAAACCAAAAGATAATGATAATTGGGAAAGATTATTTTCAGATTATATTAGAATATTATCAGGAAATAAAGGAAGGAATAATGGGAGTTTCAGATGAGAAATTAATTTGTTCAGAAGGTAATTTGTTCTTACAGCTTGTCCAAGGGTATTACACGTTATTCAGGAATAATATGGATAAAGTATTAGCGCATTTGCTGATGACAACTCCATACAAAATATAATAACATTAGTTAAGTGGGATAAGAAATGGGCAATTTCTTTACTATGCATAAATATATGACAAGATGCATCAGGAAACAGAGCCTCCACAAGAACAACAACAGCAACTTATATCTAAAAAACCTCCCAAAGTGCTTCACAGAAATGTTTTTAAAAAATCAAGGTGACATGAAACAATATTAGGGCTATGTCAAAAGTTTGGTCAAATCAATGACCATCCATTTGAACAGGGTGGAAAGGAAACAAAGTTAGGTGTATTTACTGACAATTTGATCAATGTGAAGTTATTATGTAATTAGTAAAGCTACATTTAAAATACTTGGATAATCCAAACTTTAAAAGGCTATTGCTGTGTTGGAAAGGGTTCAGAGAAAAGTATCAAGACAAATTATGAACATAGGACTCAAATTAATAAAGCCAGACATACAGCTAAACATACTTGCATTGGAGAAAAAAAGATTGAGATGTCTTTAAATATTGAGGGGTATAGTTAATATAGATTTTAGGGGAAAAGGAGGTCACAGTACGAAATTTTAAAAATTATACAGTCCCAAAAATGAACATCCGTCCCCACCCTCACAGCTTTCCTCTGATTAGTAGATGTATTGGGCAGAATCCTGCCAATAATTAAATATCTGTAAAAATACAACATTGAGGATTTGTAAATTGGATACTCCAAGAACACTCAGTATATTGCTGGGACCATCAATGTTTCATCTGTGAATGAATGGAGATACCTAGAGCTGCATAAAATTGATTATGAAATTGGATTAATATTTTATAGTTTTACTTCATTACCTCAGAGTTCACAAGTGCCAAGTGGGTGATTAATCTCAGCCTCCTCCCAAAGTCCCCAATATTTCAGATGCCAGTTTTCAGCAAACTCAATTGACCCCATGTGATATTCAAAAAGAGCCAAAGGCACTAGATGCAGCAAAGACTATGGGGCCTGACATTGTCTGAACTGAAGTACACAGGAACAATAGCAGACCATTCAGCCCCTCGAGCCTGTCCTCCCATTTAATGAGATCATGGCTGATCTGCGGCCTAACTCCATATACCTGCCACTGGCCCACATCCCGTAGTATCTTTGCTTAACAAACATCTACCTCAGATTTAAAATTAACAACTATTTTGGCTTTAACTAATGTTTGTGGGCGAGAGTTCCAAACCTCTACCACTCTTTGAGTGAAGTCTTCTTCCTAACATCTCGCCTGTATGGTCTCTGGTCCCTAGTTTTAGAATCTCCAACCAGTGGAAATAGTTTATCTTTATCTACCCTGTCAATATCCTAACTACTTCGATCAAATCACCCCTTAACCTTCTAAGTTCTAGCGAAAACAGGACTAATTTGTCCAATCTTTCCTCATAACTTAACCCATGTAGTACAGATATCATTTTTTGTAAACCTACGTGTGGTAGTCTGTGTTAGGAGGATTACGGTATCTAGTAATGCCGGAATACCATTGGTGGAGAATGTACTTGTTCCATTGGATAAGCTTGCATGTTAGCTCCGCCTTGCAAGGCGGGGTATAAGAGCCCGTGCTGCCCCAGCAGCTTCCTTCTGTACCTGCGCTGCTGGGGGAAACATCTAGCGTATTAGAGCCTTCAATTGTCTCCAATCTCGTTTCTGAGGTTATTGATTGTGCATCAATTTAATACGCTAGATTTAAAAGAATGGGGCTCCGAATCAAACCGGAGTGTCTGCAACTCAGCCCCCACGCGGCAAACTCAGCGGCAACCTTCAAGCACTGGCTGACGTGTTTTAACGGATACCTCGGAACGGCCAAAAACACACCCACGGGAGAACAGAAACTGCAAGTCCTGCACTCGAGGGTGAGCCCAGAAATTTACACCCTCATTGAGGACGCGGACGACTTCGATGCAGCAATGGAGCTGCTGAAAGGACATTATATTCACCCCGTAAACCAGGTTACGCTCGAAATCTGCTAGCGGCGAGGCGACAAATCCCTGGAGAATCGCTGGAAGAATTCTCCGTGCGGTCCTGGTGTTGGGGAGAAACTGCAGCTGCCCGTAAGTTTCGGCGAGCGACCAGACAGAACTTTTGATCCGGGTCGCTTTCGTTGCAGGTATGCTGTCCTCCAAAATCCACCAGCGATTGCTGGAGAAAGACACCGTAGGCCTCAAGGAGGCACGGACCCTTGCTGGCTCCCTGGATGTGGCCTCCTAAAATGCCCTTGCTTACGTCCCTGACCGCGCGGCAGCCCCCTGGGCAGCGTGTAACCCCCCCCGCGGCCGACCCCGAGACATCTCCCATCCCCCCACAAGCTTGTGCTGCAAGACTCCCTGGCAACTCCGGGGGGCCCGCTGCTATTTTTGCGAGCAGGCCAAGCACCTCCAACAGCGCTGTCCAGCCCGTGTATCCACCTGCAAGGGATGCGGTAAAAAGGGCCACATCGTGGCGGTATGCCAGGCCCGGGCGGTCATTGCAGTCTCCAGTGGCGAATGCGGACCGCCACCACAACCCTCTCCATAGTCCCCTTGCGGCCAGCGGGCGCCGCCATCTTCCTCCTCCAGGGCCATGTGCGGCCTCCGGGCATCGCCATCTTGTCCCGCGGACGCCACCTGTGATTGATGGGCGCCGCCATTTTCTGCACCCCCAGCCATGTGCAACCAATGGGCGCTGCCATCTTGGATGGGCTCCCAGGACCCCAGCTCGGCTGACCACACACCGGCCGAACAGAACATTCAACTTCTGCCACGAGTAGCCTCGGTGACCCTGGACCAGTCTCGGCCCCGAACACTATCGACTGCTACGACGACGGTGCTAATCAAAGGGCATGAAACGTCCTGCCTAATCGACTCTGGGAGCACGGAGAGCTTCATACACGGTAAGACGCTGTTCTCTCCCCGTCCACCCCGTTAATCAAAAAATCTCCCTGGCCTCCGGATCTCACTCAGTAGAGATCAAGGGGTTTTGTGTAGCTAACCTAACAGTCCAAGAAAGGGAGTTCAAAAACTACCGACTCTACGTCCTTCCCCACCTCTGCGCGGCCACACACCTAGGATTGGATTTTCAGTGTAACCTCCAAAGTTTAACTTTCAAACTCGGCGGCCCTATAGCCCCACTCACTGTCTGCAGCCTCGCGACCCTCAAGGTCGATCCGCCCTCCCTGTTTGCGAACCTCACCACGGATTGCAAACCCCGCGCCACCAGGAGCAGACGGTATAGTGCCCAGGACCGGATTTTTATTCGGTCAGAGGTCCAACGGTTACTGAAGGAAGGTATCATTGAGGCTAGCAACAGTCCCTGGAGAGCTCAAGTAGTGGTGGTAAAGACCAGGGCGAAGCATAGGATGGTCATCGACTACAGTTAGACCATCAACAGGTTTACGCAGCTCGACGTGTACCCTCTCCCCCGCATATCCAACCTGGTCAACAGGATCGCGCATTACAAGGTCTTCTCCACGGTGGATCTTAAGTCCGCCTACCACCAGCTCCCCATCCGCACTAGTGACCGCAAATATACTGCCTTCGAAGCAGATGGGCGGCTCTACCACTTCTTAAGGGTCCCCTTCGGTGTCACTAACGGGATCTCGGTCTTCAAGCGAGAGATGGACCGAATGGTTGACCGGTACGGTTTACGGGCCACATTCCCGTACCTCGATAATGTCACCATCTGCGGCCACGACCAGCAGGACCACGACACCAACCTCCGAAAATTCCTTCAAACCGCAAAAATCCTTAACCTGACATATAACAAGGATAAATGCGTGTTTAGCACCGACCGCCTAGCCATCCTCGGCTACGTAGTGCGTAATGAAGTGATAGGCCCCGACCCTGAACCCATGCGCCCCCTTATGGAGTTCCCCCTACCTCACTACTTCAAGGCCCTGAAGCGCTGCCTCGGCTTTTTTTCTTACTATGCCCAGTGGGTCCTCAACTATGCGGACAAGGCCCGTCCACTGATCCAATCCACAGTTTTTCCCCTGTCGATAGAGGCCCGCAAGACATTCAGCCGCATCAAAGCAGACATTGCAAAGGCCACGATGCACGCCATGGACGAGTCCCTCCCCTTCCAGGTCTCGAGCGACGCGTCCGACGTAGTTCTGGCCGCCACCCTCAACCAAGCGGGCAGACCCGTGGCCTTCTTCTCACGCACCCTCCACACCTCCAAAATCCACCATTCCTCAGTCGAAAAGTAGGCCCAGGCCATAGTAGAAGCTGTGCAACATTGGAGGCATTACCTGGCCGGCAGGAGGTTCACTCTGCTCACTGACCAACGGTCGGTTGCTTTCATGTTCGATAATGAACAGCGGGGCAAGATACAAAACGACAAGATCCTACGGTGGAGGATCGAACTCTCCACCTACAACTATGAGATCTTGCATCGTCCCGGGAAGCTAAATGAGCCTCCTGATGCCCTATCCCTCGGCACATGTGCCAACGCACAGGTGGACCGCCTCCGAGCCCTCCACGACGACCTCTGCCACCCGGGGGTCACTCAATTTTTCCACTTCATCAAGACCCGCAACCTTCCCCACTCCATCGAGAAGGTCAGGACAGCCACCAGGAATTGCCAAATCTGCACGGAGTTCAAGTCGCACTTCTACAGGCCAGAGAAAGCAAACCTGATAAAGGCTTCCCGTCCCTTGGAATGCCTCAGTATGGATTTCAAAGGCCCCCTCCCCTCCACCGACCACAACACGTACTTCCTGAACGTGATTGACGAATACTCCCTTTCGCCATCCCCTGCAAAGCCCTCCATGGTATCTTTACGCTGTTCGGTTTCCCCGCCTACATACACAGTGATAGGGGGTCCTCCTTTATGAGCGACGAACTGCATCAATTCCTGCTCAGCAAGGGCATTGCCTCGAGCAGGACGATCAGTTACAACCCCCGGGGAAATGGACAGGTAGAGAGGGAGAACGGAACAGTCTGGAAGACCGTCCTACTGGCCCTGTGGTCCAGGAATCTCCCAGTCTCCCGCTGGCAGGAAGTCCTCCCGGATGCCCTCCACTCCATCCGGTCACTGCTGTGTACCACGACCAACCAAACACCTCACAAACGTCTCCTTGTCTTCCCCAAGAGGTCCTCCTCTGGGACCTCACTCTCGACCTGGCTGGCAGCTCCCGGACCCATCCTGTTCCGAAAACACGAGCGGGCACACAAATCGGACCCATTGGTCAAGAGGGCCCATCCCCGACGGCTGACAGGATACGGTCTCCCTACGGGACCTGGCGCCCACTGGATCCCCACACACACCCCCGCCACCAGCCCCACCCTCCCTCCCACTGGCGCACCCCTTCAACCGCCCCCTTCCCAGGCCAGTCGGCCATTCTGCCAGCCATGTCTAGGGGTGGTGAAGCCGCCGCAGAAGCCGAAACCACGCTCCCGGAGTCACAGACGCCCGAACCTCCACCGACATCACCACCAAAGCTACGACGATCGCAGAGGACGACCAGGGCCCCCGATCGACTAATTGCTTCCTTTTGAAATGTACATTAGTGTTGTAAATAGTTAAAAGTTGTAATGAGGCAAAACGCTGTATGGAGGCATTACGGTACCTTCATAACTATAACTTCTACCACGTTGTAATACAAAGCCACCACCCCCGCCGGACGCTTTTTTAACAGGGGGCGAATGTGGTAGTCTGTGTTAGGAGGATTACAGTACCTAGTAATGCCGGAATACCATTGGTGGAGAATGTACTTGTTCCATTGGATAAACTTGCATGTTAGCTCCGCCTTACAAGGTGGAGTATAAGAGCCCGTGCTGCCCCAGCAGCTTCCTTCTGTACCTGCGCTGCTGGGGGAAACATCTCGCGTGTTAAAGCCTTCAATTGTCTCCAATCTCTTTTCTGAGGTTATTGATTGTGCATCACTACGTTGAACTCCGACCAAGGCTAAAATATCCTTCCTCAGGTGTGGTGCCCAGAACTGCTCACAGTAGTCCAAGTGGGGTCGAACCAAGGTTTTGTATAAATGCAGCATAACTTCTGTGTCTTTCTACTCCAATCCTCTAGATATAAGGCTAGCAATCTATTAGCCTTTCTGATTATTTTCTGCACTTGTTTGTGGCGGTTTAAGGATCTAAACCTGAAACCTGAAGTCTCTTTGGACACCCACTGTACCTAACCGTTTTCCATTTAGATAGTATTCTGCTCTAACCTTTTTTGGTCCAAAATGAATAACCTCACACTTGCTTACATTGAATTCCATCTACCACAATTTTGTCCTTTCACCTGGTCTGTCAATATCTCCTAGCAATTTTATGCTATCAAATACAATGCCTACTAACTTTGTATCATTCATTTGGATATATGACTTTCTATGCCATTATCAAATCATCATTAAATAGTGTGAATAATTGAGGCTCCAACACAGATCTCTGTGGTACACCAATAGTCACTTCCTGCCAATTAGAGTATTGACCCAATATCCCCACTCTCCGTCGCCTGACACTCAACCAATTGCCTGATCATGTCAACAATTTGCCCTCAACTACGTTGGCTTCCACCTTAGTTAAGAGTCTCTTATGTGGGACTTATCAAATGCCTTCTGGAAGTCCATATAAATAACATCCAAAGACATTCCCCAGTCGACTACCTTTGTCACCTCTTCAAAAAATACAATAAGATTAATCAGGCATGACATTCCCTTCACGAATCTATGCGGACTCTCCCTGATCAACATTTTTCAAGATATTCAGTTACCCCATCCCTTATTATAGACTCCAACAATTTCCCCACCACTGTTAGGCTAACCTATCTGTAATTCCCTGGTTTTCCCATTTCACCCTCTTAAAATGCAGAGTGACATGTGCAATTTTCCAATCCAGGGGGACTTCTCCTGAATCTAGAGAACTCTGAAAGATTATAGTTAGAGCATCTACAATGTGCTCCCTTACTTCCTTTAACGCCCTCAAATGGAAACTATCAGGTCCTGGGGATGTGCCACTCTTTAGTTCCATTGATTTCCTATTACCGTAAGACCACAAGACGTGGGAATAAAATTAGGTCATTCGGCCCAGCGAGTCTGCTCCGCCATTCAATCATGGCAGATATGTTTCTCATCTTCATTCTCCTGCCTTCTCCCCATAACCCCTGATCCCCTTATCTATCTCTGTCTTCCAGACACTCGGTGATTTGGCCTCAAAGAGTTCCACAGATTCACCATCCTCTGGCTGAAAAAATTCCTCCTCATGTCTGTTTTAACGAGATACCGAGCGAGTATATACCCCGGAAAGGAAAAGGCTCCACTTCACACACAAAAAACAGACAGGGACAACTAAAGAGGTTAGGGACAGAATAATACTAAAATAAAGGGCTGTGCCCTCTGGTTCTAGTTTGTCCTACTGGTGGAATATCCTCTCCACATCCACTCTATCTAGGCCTCTCAGTATCCTGTAAGTTTCAATAAGATCTTCCTTCATTCTTCTAAACTTCAATGAGTACAGTTACTGATGTTGTACTTACTTGATTTGATTTGATTTATTGTCACATGTACCGAAGTACAGTGAAAAGTATTTTTCTGCAGCCGGGAGAACATACACAGTATGTACGTAGTAGGCAAAAAGAATAATCAACAGAGAATATTGACAAATGGTACATCGACAAACAGTGATTGGTTACAGTGCGGAACAAGGGGCCAAACAAAGCAATTGTATTCAGTCCATGTCCTCTATTGACTGTTAATTTTTTCAGCACTTCTGGCAAGTTATCCTCCTTTTCAACTGTAAATACTGAGGCAAAATAATTGTTCAACACGTCTGCCATTTCCCCATTATCACTGACCGTATCTCCATTTTCAACTTTTAGTGCTCTTGACCACCCATTTTCCCTTTATATAACTATGAAATTAATTCTTATTGATTTTGATGTCCCCTGCAAGTTTCCTTTCTTAATCATTAAGCAGCTTTCTTAATCATTAAGTTAAGCAGCTCTTATAAGCTGCTTTGTGACCCTTTGCTGGTCTTTGCATCTATCCCATTCATCCAGATCTGTGCTGTGTTTTGCATTTTTGTATGCCCTTTCTTTTAGTATTATTCTGTCACTAACCTCTTTAGTTGTCCATGTCTTTTTTTTTGTGAAGTGGAGCCTTTTCCTCTCAGGGGTATATACTTGCTCGGCATCTTGTTAAATGTTTCTTTAAATATTCTCCACTGATGTTCAGTCATTGGACCTATTAACAGTTCTTCCCAGTTTACGCCCATGGTGGGTCCCATGTCTGGAGAGGAGGCACCTAATAAAGGAGCAAATAGATTATTACAGTCGTATTGAAACTTAAAAATCCAATTCTAGAAAGATAGGTAAAGTCCAACGTTATTATATGGAAGTTAAAAGGTTTTTTAAAATAGAAGAGTGCTACAATTTGGAATTGGTGTTGATGCAGAATTGAAAAATTGCTTTAAAAGCTAACTGAATAGTTGCTGGACAAAGTGAGCAAGCAGGAGAATGGCATTAGTCTAGGTGAGTGATGTGTAGAAAAACACCTGCCTGTTCTGTGTGCTATAAAATTATTGATGAATGACAAGTAAAAGAAATTTTAAAAAGTGCCCCAAGTGATGATATTGAAAGAGCAAAATAAATGAAAGAAAAATAAATGTTATTCAAAATTGTGATATTGAGGGAATCGCAACTGCCAGGACTAACACCCTCAAACACTCCATATTACTGTAGCTTAGCAAGATTAAGCACATTCAGAAGAAAATTTGAAAGAAAGGAATCCGTTGATGTTGACTGAAATTATTCACAAATTTCACTGTTGGGTTTCTCTCATCTGAGCTAGTTCGAAATGTTCAATTATTTTCTGTATCCATGTTAACGGGCACAGGAATTCCATGAATTTTTATCAGGAAGTGCTATTGCACAAGGGGATGCTAACCTTGATGCATAACTGGCAAAATATTTAATTATGATGCAAAAGATATCTGAAGATTTCCTCTTGTTTGTTTTTTATGCAAAAGGAATTTCAATGTCATTACTGTTCTTTTGACAACTTTAATATTTCCCATTCCATTCCAGAAGGACATATTTCCATTTGCAGCTGTTTCAAAAAAGCCACAGCCAAAATACTCACCTGCCTGTAAACTTCCTGTTTGTCCAGAGAGTAGGTATTCCTGAAGTTCGGAATTCTATTGTGACAAAAAATCAGGAACTCAGCATAGAAAATAGTCTATTTAGTGGAAAGAAAATCAACAACTCCAGCAGCTTATATTTATAATTTATACAATACCTTTATAATAATAATCTTTGTAATAATCTTTATTGCTACAAGTAGGTTTACATTAATACTGCAATGAAATTACTATGAAAAGCCCCTGGTCACCACATTCCGGTGCCTGTTCAGGTACACAGAGGGAGAATTCAGAATGTCCAAAATACCTAACAGCACATCTTTCGGGACTGGTGGGAGGTAACCGGAGCGCCCGTAGGAAACCCACGCAGACACAGGGAGAACGTGCAGACTCATTCTTGCTGAGGTACAGCAATATAAGAACATAAGAACATAATAACTAGGAGCAGGAGTAGGCCATCTGGCCCCTTGAACCTGCTCCGCCATTCAATGAGATCATGGCTGATCCTATGTGGACTCAGCTCCACTTTCCGGCCCTTTATTCCTTTATTCTTCAAAAAACTATCTATCTTTATCTTAAAAACATTTAATGAAGGAGCCTCAACTGCTTCACTGGGCAAGGAATTCCATAGACTCTCAGCCCTTTGGGTGAAGAAGTTCCTCCTAAACTCAGTCCTAAATCTACTTCCCCTTATTTTGAGGCTATGCCCCCTAGTTCTGCTTTCACCCGCCAGTGGAAACAACTTGCCCGCATCTATCCTATCTAATCCCTTCATAATTTTATATGTTTCTTGAAGATCCCCCCTCATCCTTCTAAATTCCAACGAGTACAGTCCCAGTCTACTCAACCTCTCCTCGTAATCCAACCCTTTCAGCTCTGGGATTAACCTAGTGAATCTCCTCTGCACACCCTCCAGTGCCAGTACGTCTTTTCTCAGGTTAAGGAGACCAAAACTGAACTACAGTCCCGCAATGGCACACCCCTACCATGAGTTTCTCAGTGGTGACGGGTGTGCACAACAGGAAACTTTGTTGACAATTGTAGAACCAGAAGATCTCGCCATCAGACACTGGCACTGCAGAACACCCCTGCAATGAATGAAGCGTGCGGCTCACGACATCCTCTCTGTGTCCCCGCAGGAGAGGTTAGTCCACAACAGACGGGAGAGGACCCAGACATGCGGAAGGGGTGCTGGACATCAGAATCCTCACCCCCTAAGAGGAACGGGCGCTGGAGGTCGCGGGGGCTGGCGGAGGACAGATCTGTCACTGACGTAGAGGTTGGCGTGCAGCACAGAGGTTGGGATCCACCGGCCGCCACCCAGATGACCTGTCACACGTGAGTTGTTAATGCCATGCAGACCAACCCATTCCTCCCACTAACCATATGTCCATTCACCCACTGGATCCTCATCTGATGGTGCTGGTCCTCCCGGGTGGTTCCCCCCTCTGCCTCCCATGAGAACACCTTGGAGGGGAGCCCCAAGGAGGCCGCCATATTCACGGCATAACTGTCATCCCTGCGCACCACCAGCACAGAGACCAACACCTCGATGGGCAACAGTAGTGGGCAGGCTTCTGGGGCACATTCTGGTGAGCATCACACAGTTGCTGATGGAAATCAGGTGGAGGCAGGAATGCCCAGAAGAGACAGAGGTCAGCTGGATCCCAGGATCCAGCCAGATGCTGAGCCTCTGGTCCAGGTTTACGCTAGAAGCTATGGTGCGGCCGAGAGATTCAGCGGGGGTGTCAGCAACATGCCAGCAAGTCCATTGCTGTTTGGACGCAGGCATGGCACCGAGCCAACACTGCTAACGTGGCGACCGCCATAGCTGAGCACCTCAACGGCATGTCCCAGTCGCTGGGTGACATGACCCAGTACCAGGTGGACCTTGATGAGGCACTGCGGAGCATGTCCCTATCCCAGGTGGGCATTGCTGAGGCTCTCCAGAGCATGTCTCGGTTGCTGGGGGAGGTCTCTCAGTTTTATGTGGGCATAGCCGAGGCACTGCGCAGCTTGCCTCAGTCACAGGTGGGCATTACTGGGGTGCTCCAGAGCATATCCCAGTCACTGAGGAGCATTGCCGAGGGTGTCAACACCCTGCTCCAGACATTGGGGAGCCACCAGGACTGGCAAAGCCAGATGACGCAGGAGAAGCCAGGGCTCAATCAAGCTGCCCCTCCGCCCCAAGGTGAACCCCAGGCCCCTCTGGGCTCACCAATCGGGAGCAGGGGGCACTGGGTGCCAATCCAAAGCCACCCTACAGACTGGCGATGGCACACCCAGTTCCCCTGAGACCCACCCTACTGGCAATGGCGCGTCTCAGAGTCAGCATCCGGAACAGGATGACACGGCAACACATGTGCCACTGGCAAGTGGCCCAGGGCCCTCCAGCCCCAGGGTCCCCAGAGGACACAGGCCACAGGCATCAAAGGCCATAGATGTGGTAGGCAGCAGGCACCTCTGATGTGCATCCTGGGGACGCACCTAGGTGCAGCGGTAGAGCATCGAAGGCTAAGCATTGAGAGGGCTCGGGGAGGGGGTAGAAATAAGGAGGTGAGGGGGGGAAGGCATAGGGCTGAAAGAGCGGGGTAGCACCATCCGGGGATTAAGGCAGTTGGGGACACATGTGCAGCATTACAAAATGTTGACCTCGATCAATATGGCGCTTCTGGCAATTTCTTCAGCAATGTGGACCAAGCACCAGCTCCCATGGCATGGAGACCCTGGATGTTTCTTACCCCCCCCTACCCATGCGGAAGGGGGGGAAATGACGGACGAGGCCATGTCCTGTGTGAAGCGGGCATGGATGAGGGCCTGCCTGAACCTCCAGGCAAACAGGGTATTTGTGACTTCACGGATACATTTGTGGCCTGTAGCTTGTGCGATACCACACAAGACCTCGCTCGAGCCCTGGAATGATTTGGAAGCATAGAAGTTCAGGGTTGCAGTCACCTTGACGGCCACCAGGAGCGGGTACCCACCTTTCCACGTGGTGCCAAGTCCGCAAGGACCTGGCACAGGTGCAGCACTGTCCCCTTGTGAAGGCGGAGCCTCCTGCGGCACACACTATCCATCATCTGTTCGAAAGAGCAGCGTTGCCTGGGCTGTCGCCGGCCTTCCCCCCCTGGGTCCCTCCCTGGCCTGATGGGCGGTCGGGTCCTCAGGTTGTGTGCAAGTTGGCATTGGAACTGCATTTTCACCACTCAATGACAGGACAGGTGGCAGCGTGCGCCTCCTTATATCGGGTCTCCACCACTGTTGCCAGCCTACATACTGGCGTCATCAGCCAGGACCTCAACGGATACCCCAAGAGCCAGCCCATCATCCTGGGGTGGTCTTCGATGATGCCGGGAATCTCCGAGCATCCCAGAGTTCAGCTGTCATGCACACTCCCTGGGAAGCGTGCACACATGTGTATGATCCGGAGGTAGTGCTCGCACATGAGTTTTTTAAAATAAATTTAGACTATCCTATTTTTTTCCAATTAAGGGGAAATTTAGGGTGGCCAATTCACCTGCCGTGCACTTCTTTTGGGGTTGTGGGGGGTGAAACCCACGCAGACATGGGGAGAATATGCAAACTCCACACAGACAGTGACCCGGGGCCGGGAGATCGAACCCAGGATATTGGCGCGTGAGGCAGCAGTGCTAACCACTGCGCCTTCGTGCTGCCCATCTCGCAAATGAGTTGAACACTCAGGGCACGTAACCCCTTCCTCTTGATGAAGGACACTCCCTGATGCCCCAGTTCCCACAAGGCAACATGCGAGCCATTCATTACCCCCTGGACCGGGGGCATCCTGGTGATGGCGGAGAATCCTACTGCCTGTGCATCTTGGTGGGCCTGGCCCAGCTCAAAGTTGATAACATCTGATGCCCAGGCTTACAGAGCATCGGTGACCTAACAGATGCACTTGTGGGCTGTAACTTGTGAAATACTCAAGCCCTGGAATGATCCAGTTGCATAGAGGTTAAGGGCTGCAGTGACCTTCACAGCCACCGGGAGCAGGTGTCCTCCTCCTCCACTGGCTGCCAAGTCTGCGAGGAATGGTGACACAGGTACAGTCGTCTCTTTGTTGAACTAGAGTCTCCTGCGGCACATGCTGTTGTCATCTCCTTGACAGATCAACGACGCAAGTCCATTTGGGCTGTCGCTGGCATCACCCCCTGGGTTCCTCCTCGGCTTGATGGGCAGCCATGCCTTCAGGGTGTGCGGTAGCCCCCTGCATATGGGGTGGTGCCTCCAGCCTGCATTAACGCTGCTGCTGCCTTCTCTGGAGTCTGCCTATCTTGGCTGTCACAAACACCATGAGGGCAGCCTCTGCGGGACCAACTACACCATTTGTTATTGTTATATCTATAAGAATTTGGAGAAGTAGAGAGACCGACAATCAGTTAGAGCTTCCACCCCGGAACCCTCAAATCCCCCAACCTCCCCCACCTTTACATCCACCAAGCCAGCTGTGCTGGAAAACCTTGTTCCGTACATGCACCCCCGCCACAGCAGGAACCCCGAGACCTCAAACCCCTGCCAGGAATTTTAGGGAGACCATGATCAGGTGCCCTCCCCTGATCCACACACTCATCATTTGGTCACGAGGATATCCCCAGTGCTGAAGCCCAGCTCTTTAGTGTTTGTTAGTTGGCAGCTGCCTTGATGGTGCTGGCACTTCGAGAGTTGAGGCAAACTGTTTCAGGCTCCAAAGTTTGATTGAAATGCGATGCAATAATCATCATCTGAGACGTGGCACGTGTACCCACGAGAAGCCATTTGAGAATGTTTTGTTTATTAAATGGTCAACAGCAACAAAGATTTGAAAATCAACTACGTAACATTCCACAAATCACACTAACCATTCAACACAAGGAAACATCACCGCTCCATATTGGTACCAATACAAAGCTATGTCAGCTCATTTTAACAAAATAAAACATACACACAGTATCACCCCTCGCAGGCTCCTCAACAGAAAGAGAGAAGCCTGAGAATGTGTTACCATGTCCAGAACTTTGTTGTAGAAATGATCTGTCCATCAATATGTTATTTGTTAGACGTTTCAGTGCCTTTCTCTGTCCAGGAGCCAAAGCTGTGCAGGCCCTCCCACACGGCCCAATCTCACTGGAACCAAATCCTGGCATCCACATATTCCACAAGCGCTCAAGTTGCAGTTGAACATCCTCTACTTCCAGCGTATTTAACCTGCGGTGATGTGCCTGTTACATGCAGTATTTGCCACACCAGCAACAAAAGCATCAGCAATCTGCAAAAGCATTTCTGCAACGGGATCATCAGGTGGCCCATTTGCATCAATGTCATGCAGTAGGTCCTGCAGCGTCTTCTTGCTTCAGACCAGATTGCCTTCTGGACTCATATACGTCCTCCTGAGCCCGGTGTTCCAGGACACAGATATCTGAGAAATAATTGTCCTTCTATCCGGCTACAGAAAAGGAACGGAACAGCAACAGCAGCCTCCAGGCACTTGCAGCCACAAGCAGGAGCAAGCAGCAAACACAACCTGCAGCTGTGAAGTGCTCTCAGAACTAACAAGGCTAATTTCTCATTAGCAATAGCCTTCAATTGTGAAACTAGAGGCGTCTCACAGTTGAAGGGAGTTAAAGTGACCTTCAGCATGGAACTAAGAGCAGGACTCTGTCCTGGAAGTGTTTGGTAGGACTGACAGGCAGCAGCTGTAGTTATCCCTGTTATGGGAATCCACAATATTGAAAGATGGCCTGAAGGCCTCACAGACGATGTTGTGTATTATAGTCCTTGCTGTGTGTTTTTTCTTTTAAGTTAATAAATATTCTTCATTGAATGATCCTGAAACGACTGGACCATTCTTCCTTGATTTGCCCATCTTTCTCACAGTATACCAAATTGAAAATATACAGCACTACGAACCGGCGTTCTAAGTTACCCTTCTGGGTTTCACGCTGCCCTCACATTTAACATCAACAAGGTTCTTAACATAAGAAAGAACACGTGGAGTTATGAACACATTTAGTTCAGACACATTTTGCATATTTGGGCTCCAGTGAGTCTTGCATTGGCAGTATGTAGAAGCCAAGACTGTAATACTGATTGGCTAGAACAATGATCTGAAGATAGATTTCCAGTCAAAAGGGTATAGGTTAAGGTCAGATTGTCGTGGGGAAGGCAGCAGCATTCTTCCCATTTAACAAGAATTGCAAATAATTTGATTCGAATTTGTTAGTCCTGTTGACATGGATGTACAAACTTGAGATGGATGTTGCAAAAGCTGCCTACCATGAGGATATAAAATAGGAAATCAGCAGTGGAGTTTTGCACTTCCCAGTGGGTGGAATTCATCTCCGCACACTTGCCTGGACATTTGTTGGGGGAGAAAGTTAGAGATTAGTAGCAGAGTATTTGCTAGGCAGTTAGCACTTGTGTGAGATGATACCAGTCAATGGCTAATTGTTATAAGTTAGAGGTTGCCATGAGAATCAAGAAGCAACTAAAATAGTTGTCATAGGTTGGGGGTTGCTGTAAGAATGCAGATCAGTATATGTGATGGGCGAGATTCTCCGACCCCCCCGCCGGTTGCCGAAGTCTCCGGCACCGGAGCTTCGGCAGGGGCGGGAATTGCGCCGCGCCGGTTGGCGGGCCCCCCCGCGTGATTCTCCGGCCCGGATGGGCCGAAGTCCCGCCGCTAAAATGCCTATCCCGCCGGCGTAGATTAGACCACCTACCTTACCGGCGGGACAAGGCGGCGCAGGCAGGCTCCGGGGTCCTGGGTGGGGCGCGGGGCGATCTAGCCCCAGGGGTGCCCCCACGGTGGCCTGGCCCGCGATCGGGGCCCACCGATCCGCGGGCAGGCCTGTGCCGTGGGGGCACTCTTTCCCTTCCGCCTCCGCCACGGTCTCCACCATGGCGGAGGCAGAAGAGACTCCCTCCACTGCGCATGCACGGGAATGCCGTCAGCGGCCGCTGATGCTCTCGTGCATGCGCCGCCCGGAGATGTCATTTCCGCGCCAGCTGGCGGGGCACCAAAGGCCTATTCCGCCAGCTGGCGGGGCGGAAATTCGTCCAGCGCCGACCTAGCCCCTTAAGGTTGAGGCTCGGCCCCCAAAGATGCAGAGCATTCCGCACCTTTGGGGCGGCGCAATGCCCGTCGGATTTGCGCCGTTTTGGGCGCCAGTCGGCGGACATCACGCCGTTTCCGGAGAATTTCGCCCTAGAATCCAGTATTCGGGCTAAATGTGAGGGAAATGAATAGTCTTTGTTAGAAAACTGTCTCCACCAGAGAGAGAGAGCGAGAGAAACGGATCCAATGGAGCTGCAAGAAATTTGTATGAATATTAGAGTTGAGTTGACTAAGTTAAAATCCTGAGGGAGATCAGGAGTTAAGAGATCAAGAGACGCCAGAAGACACAGGATTACTAAAATTCAGACTGACATGCGTTAACTTGTGAATCATGCCATGCCTCGACGAGTGGAATGTTAAGTATTAATCTTTGATGTCCTATAAACTTTGTTGGTTTGCATTCTAAATTAGTGATTGCCCTTTTTGCCAATAAGGTTATTCAGCAATAAGAATTTTCTTGCTCTGGGGCTTGGCAAAGAGTCCAAGTCTCTACAGTTTCTTCTAGCTTCCCTGAAATGTCCACACACAGCACATCACTTAGTAATGTCTATGCAACAATAAGTGCACTATTTGACCAACAAGGAAGTGCCTCTAACCATTAGTAAACTGGTCAATAACCACAAGTGCATATGTAAAATTTCCTTGTCATGATGGCAATGAGCCAATAAAATCAGAATCATAGAATTTACAGTGCAGAAGGAAGTCATTTGGCCCATTGAGTCTGCACTGGCCCTTGGAAAGAGCACCCTACTTAAGCCCATGCCTCCACCCAATTCCCATAACCATATCTAATCTTTTGGAAACTAAGGGACAATTTAGCATGGCCAACACACCTAACCTGCACATCTTTGGACTTTGGGAAGAAACCAGAGCACCCGGAGGAAACCCACGCAGATACGGGGAGAAAGTGCAAACTCCACACAGTCACCCAAGGCTTGAATTGAACCCGAGTCCCTGGAGCTGTGAGACAGCAGTGCTAACTACTGTGCCACCGTGCTGCCCTTGGAGATGAGGCCAAAGACCACCTACTGTTGCTTGACTTTTAAGGAAAGCCCTATTTCTGCACGACAAAGTATCTGTAAACACAACAAACATCCAACAACATAAATGTTTACATTCTCCTTTACCTTAGGCCACTATTAACTAGCTGCAACTTTCTCTCAGTAGAATAATGTCTACCTGTCAGATGTGAATGAAACAAGAACAGGAATTCCCCTCTATTATTTTTAAATATATTTTATTACAAACATGCATCACAACAGGTTACAGCAAATAAACACCCCGGGAAACATGCTTCCCAACAATCAACTCTGCAGTCTCAGCAGATTTTTCCCCTTTTTCACCCCAACCCCCTGCGACGAACAGCTCCTCAAACACGGTCACAAACATCCCCCACCTTTTCTCGAACTCCCCTGCTGAGCCCCTTAACTCATACTTTATCTTCTCTGACCACAGGAAGTCGTCTAGGTCACCCAACCCTTGCCACTACCCCTGGTGGCGATGCCGATCGCCAATCCAGTAAGATTCGCCACCGTGCAATCAGAGAGGCGAAGGCCATGACATCGGCCTTCCTCCTCTCCATGATCTCCGGCTTCTCTGAAACCCCAAATATCGCCACCAAAGGTTCCGGTCCACTTTCTCCTCCACGACCCTAGCTAAGGACGCGAACCCTCCTGCCCAGAATCTTTCCAATTTTTCGCAACCCCAAAACATGTGTACATGATTCGCGGGTCCCCGCCGACATCTCTCACACTCATCTGCTACCCCCTGAAAGGACCCACTCATTTTCGCCTGAGCCATATGCACCACCTTAAACTGTATCAGGCTCATCCTTGCACAAAAGGAGGTCCCGTTTACCCTACGCAGTGCTGCACTCCATACTCCCCAATTGATCTCCCCTCCCAACTCCGCTTCTCATTTCTCTTTGATCTTCACCACCCGTTCGCCTCCCTGATCCTCCAAACACTTGTATGTATCCCCAATTATTCCCTGCTCTTCCACATCCAGAAGCAGCAGTCGCTCCAGCAGGGTGTATCCCGGCAATCTAGGGAACCTTCTCCAGACCTTTCGCTCAATGTCCCTAACCTGCAGATACCTGAACTGACTCCCTCTCGGCAGCTCTACCCTCTCCCTTAGTTCCTCCAGACTGGCGAACCCTTCCTCCAAATACAAATCCCTCACCTTGACTAGTCCCACTTCCCTTCATCTCTTTATAAACTATCCATCCCCCCGGCTCAAACCCATGATTCTCGCACAGCGGCGTTAGCACTGACATCTCTTCCACCCTATAATGCCTCCTCAACTGATTCCATATCTTCACCGAGGACTGCACCACCGGGCTCCCTGAATACCTACTCGGAGCAATTGGCAACGCTGCCGTCACCATAGCCCTCAAACTAGACCCCTTACAAAATTCCTCCTCGATCTTAACCCACTGTACCCTTTCTCTTTCCCACCACCACTGCACCTTGTCCACATTCGCTGCCCAATAATGATGAAGCAAATTTGGCAATGCCAACCTCTCTGCTGCCTCTGCCTCTGTAGCAGGGTCCTCCCCACCCTCGGCACCTTCCCCACCCATACAAAGTCCGAAATGATCGTGTCCAATTTCCGAAAAAAACCTTTGGTATAAAGATCGGGAGAGCCTGAAAAATAAACAAGAACCTCGTCAGAATATTCATTTTCACCACTTGGAACGTCCCCGCCAACATCAACTGCAATGTAGCCCACCTCTTGAGATCCTCCCTGGCTTCCTCCACCAGCTTAGTTAAGTTCCACTTATGGAGCCCCATCCATTCCCTCGCTGCCTGAATCCACAAATACCTAAACCTATCCCTCGCCACGTAAATGGCACCCCCTTAAATTTGCCCGCCGTCCCAGCTCATTCACCGGAAAAACTTTGCTTTCCCTACATTCAGTTTATACCCTGAGAACTCTCTAAACCTCCCCAGCAGGCCCTAATCTTTCCTATACGCTCCAACGGATCTGAAACATACAGCAAGAGGTCATCGGCATAGAGTGACACCTGTCCCCTCATAATCCCCCGCCACTCCACCGACCACCTGAGAGCCATCGCCAACGGCTCTATGGCCAGCGCAAACAATAATGGCGAGCGGGTACCCCTGCCTCGCAACCCTGTGTAAGTCAAAGCTCCACAAACACATATTATTCATCCTCACACTCGCCTTTGGTGCCACAGACAGTAACCGCACCCATGCCACAAATCTCAGCCCAATCCCAAACCTTCCCAAAACCTCGAACAAGTACCGCCACTCCACCCGATCAAATGCCTTCTCCGCATCCATGGACACCATCACCTCCGGTACCAGAGCCCCTGACGGATTCATCAATACATTCAACAGCCGTCTTATATTCCTCGCAGGCTGCCTGCCCTCACGAAGCCGATTTGATCTTCTGCAACCACCCCTGGGACACAATCCTCCATCCTCCCCGCTAACAACTTAGCCAATACTTTCACATCTGTGTTCAATAGTGATATGGGCCTATACGACCTACATTCCACCCTGTCCTTCCTCTTTTACGGGATTAGCGTGATTACTAACTGTGCCGCCGTCTCCGGAAGCTCCCCCTTCTCCAGTGCTTCGTTAAACGCCCCCAACAGATGTGGTGCCAGGTCCATCTCAAATTCCTCATAAAATTCCGCCGGGTATTTGTTGCATGGGTCCGGCCCTGGGGCTCTCCCCGACTTCATACCCCTGATACTATCCAGCACCTCCCTCAGACCCAGGGGCTCTTCCACGCCAGCCTCATTGCTTCCTCCACATGGGAAAATTCCAGCTTGTCCAGAAACCAGCCCGAGTCCCCCCCCTCTCCCCCCAGGTCTGCCTCATACAGTCCCTGGTAGTATTCCCTAACTGCCTCGTTTATCTTCCCCGGCTCCGACACCACATCTGTAGCCCCAGTCCGTATCTGCAATATTTCCCTGGATGCAGCCTGCCTCCGCAGTTGGTGCACCAGCCTTCTCCCCAAACTCATATTGCAGCCATCTTGCCCTACACAGTTGCCCTACCGCCTCCACGTTTTCAACCTGTCAAACTTTCCCTGCAACCTTTTCCTCCTCGCTAATCCCCCCTCGGTGGGCACACTTGAATACTCCCTGTCCACCTCCACTATCTCACTCACTAGATGGTATATCCTCCTCCTTTCACTGTCCGCATGAGCCTTAAACAAAATAATTTCCCCCTGGACCTTCAGTCCTTCCCAAAAGATGGCCGCCGCCATCTCCCCATTCTAATTCAACACCACATACTCCTTAATTGCCGCTCGCACCTCATCACAAAAATCTCCATCGGCAATAATTCCGAATCAAACCTCCACCCTGGCACCTGTTCTCATCCCGATCTAAACCGAATCGCCAGCCAGTGGGGCGCATGGTCTGAGATAACTATCCCCGCATACTCTGCCTTCTCCACCCCAACCAAAATCCCCCGACTCACTACAAAGTAATCAATCCTCCAATACACCTTATAAACATGTGAAAAGAAGGAATACTCGTGTTATAACCTGCCTACTTACGATTGGCTGGGGACTAATGACTATCCCACAATCCTATGGGAGTATGAACTTCCCCAATGAGGGGGGCGGAGAAACTCCTAGTATAAATAAGCTGGCCAGTTCAGGAACCAGCAGGAAGGAGAAGGTAGCAAGGGAAGTTACTGCTACTGTTATGTATATATTGTTATAGTAAATAAACGTTATTATTTTGTATCCTTAAAACTCGTGCTGGATTCTTCGTGGCCCTTACAAAACTGGCGACGAAGGTAAAAGTGAATAGCTGTCTACACTGCTGAAGCCACCTCCCTGGATTTTTGTTGGATACAGGTTGGAAGTTGTTTTCTATTATACCATGCCTCTGTACGGACGTTTGGATGTTTTTGATGCCGCGCTGGAAAGCTGGAACCAGTACACACAACGGATGCGTTACTATTTCCGGGCAAACAATATCACTGTAAACGGGCACCAGGTGGTCATATTGCTCACCGCCTGCGGGCCGCATACGTTTGGGGTGATTAGGAGCCTTACGTACCCAGCTGCGCCGGACACCAAAACGTTTGACGAACTTGTGAATATAGTGGGGCAACACTTTAACCCAACCCCGTCCACGATAGTCCAGCGTTACCGGTTTAATACCGCTGAGAGGACCCCTGGAGAATCCCTTGCCGATTTTTTATCCAGGCTACGCGGGATTGCGGAATACTGTGACTATGGTGAGACCTTGTCAGAAATGTTACGCGACCGTTTGGTTTGCGGTATTAACAATGCGGCCACCCAGAGAAAGTTGTTAGCGGAGCCAACATTGACTTTTCAACAGGCAATACAAATAGTCTTGTCCCGAGAGAGCGCAGAGCGAGGAGTACAGGAGCTACAGGGAATGGAAGTGCATGCCTTGGGGCGCAACCCTTTCTGCCCAAAAACGTCCCCCCGCACTCCTGCGGTACCTTGGGCGAGGCAACGACCGTACCGACGCCAGTGGCCATCGGACATTCCTCCCCGAAGGGAGCCTTCTCCAGAGCCAATGGATGAGGAGCCATGTCCGTGTCAGACTTGTAGGCGCCGACCCCGTCGCGGGCAGCGGTCCTGGGGACGCCAGAGGCGCCGCAGTTCCGACTGAAACTGGGACCAGCCCAGGGGCCGTAACTGGGACCAGCCCAGAGGCCGTACCTTCCATGTGGATGAACCTGCGCCGACCACTCCTGAGGACGTGGAGACGGAGGACGACTGCCTACAGCTGCATTGTGTGGCAGCTCCCCGTGTGGCCCCCATTAAGGTGACAGTACGGGTCAATGGCCACCCGCTGGAGATGGAATTGGATACTGGCGCAGCGGTCTCCGTGATCGCCCAGAGGACATTCAACCGCATCAAGCAGGGTATACAGACCCTTACATTAACTGACTCACAGGCCAGGTTGGCCACCTACACGGAGGAACCACTGGACATTGCAGGAACTACAATGACCCCTGTTGTCTATGGACGCCAGGAGGGGCGTTTCCCACTTATCGTAGTGCGTGGCCATGGGCCCAGCCTGTTGGGTCGGGACTGGTTGCGCCATTTGCGGTTGCAATGGCAGCACATCCTCCAAACAGTTTCTGGAGGGTTGACTGAGGTGCTAGGACGATACCCAGAGATATTCCAGCCTGGTTTGGGGAAAATAAAAGGGGCCATAGCCCGTATCCAAGTTGAACCAGGAGCCACGCCGCGCTATTTCCGGGCGCGCCCAGTGCCTTACGCTTTGCTCGAGAAGGTAGAAGGGGAGCTCACTCGTTTGGAGAGTTTGGGTATTATCAGGCCCGTCTGTTTTGCTGACTGGGCAGCACCAATTGTACCAGTAATGAAGCCAGATGCCACAGTTCGCTTGTGTGGCGACTATAAACTTACAGTGAATACAGTTTCCCGACTCGACCGATACCCAATGCCTCGCATAGAGGATCTCTACGCGAAACTTGCAGGTGGACTCTCATTCACAAAATTAGATATGAGTCACGCCTACCTGCAGTTGGAGCTGGACCCTGCCTCCCGACCATAGGTAACAATTAACACACACCGGGGTCTGTATGAATATACACGGTTGCCCTTTGGAGTATCCTCTGCCTGCGCAATTTTTCAACGTGTTATGGAGGGCATTTTGAGAGGTTTACCACATGTGGCTGTCTACCTAGATGACGTGTTTTACATAGATTACATAGAACATACAGTGCAGAAGGAGGCCATTCAGCCCATCGAGTCTGCACCGACCCACATTAATCCCTCACTTCCACCTTATCCCCGCAACCCAATAACCCCTCCCAACCCTTATGGACACTACGGGTAATTTAGCATGGCCAATCCACCTAACCTGCACGTCTTTGGACTGTGGGAGGAAACCGGAGCACCCGGAGGAAACCCACGCACACACGGGGAGAACGTGCAAACTCCGCACAGACAGTGACCCAGCGGGGAATCGAACCTGGGGCCCTGGCGCTGTGAAGCCACAGTGCTAATCACTTGTGCTACCGTGTTGATTACAGGGACGTCGGAGAAAGAGCATTTGGAAAATCTGGAGGCTGTCCTTAAGACGCCTTTCGGAGGTTGGAGTCCGTTTACGTCACACAAAGTGCGTATTTCAGGCAAAAGAAGTAGTCTACCTAGGTTATTGGGTGGACCGCGAGGGTCTGCACCCCGTCGCAGAGAAGGTGCGTGCAATTCAACATGCCCCCACCCCGACTGACACTTCGCATCTTCGTTCTTTTCTCGGTCTCGTAAACTATTAAGGGAAGTTCCTCCCCAATCTGGCAACTACGCTGGCCCCCTTGCACCTGCTGCTAAAGAAAAATCACACCTGGGTTTGGGGTCAGCCGCAAGAAACCGCTTTCCGGCGGGTAAAGCAACAATTGTCGTCGTCTGGGTTACTAACCCACTATGATCCGGGAAAGCCTTTGCTCGTCACATATGATGCATCCCCGTATGGTATTGGGGCTGTCCTGTCCCACAAGATGGAGAACGGGGCCGAGCGACCGATCGCTTTCGCCTCCCGCACATTGACTGCAGCGGAGAAAAAGTACGCGCAGATCGAGAAGGAGGGCCTGGCAGTGGTTTTCGCGGTGAAACGCTTCCACCAGTACGTGTATGGCCGCCATTTCACTATCGTGACTGATCATAAGCCCCTGCTGGGACTCTTCAGAGAGGATAAGCCAATACCGCCCATTGCTTCTGCACGGATCCAGCGCTGGGCTTTGTTGCTTGCTGCATATGAGTATTCTCTGGAGCACAAACCAGGTACGCAGATAGCAAATGCCGACGCACTGAGCCGATTGCCTTTATCGACCGGCCCCATGTCGACCCCCACGACCAGTGAGGTGGTTGCAACCCTAAATTTTATGGACACCTTGCCTGTCACGGCATCACAGATCCGTGAGTGGACCCAGACGGAGCCAGTCTTGTCAAAGGTTCGGCACATAGTCCTGTATGGTGGGCAGCATAGACAGCTCCCAGGCGAGTTGCGGGCATTTTCCTCCAAGCTGTCAGAGTTCAGCGTGGAAGACGGCATCCTCTTATGGGGGACGCGTGTGATTGTCCCGGAAAAAGGCCAGGAGCTGATATTATCAGATTTGCACAATGGGCATCCGGGCGTGACCAAGATGAAAATGTTGGCCCGGAGTTTTGTCTGGTGGCCAGGCCTCGACACCGACATTGAGAAGGTGGCCCAAAACTGCTCCATTTGCCAGGAGCATCAGAAGCTTCCGCCGGCCGCGCCCCTACATCACTGGGAATGTCCAGGGTGGCCTTGGGCACGCTTACATGCAGATTTTGCAGGCCCTTTTCAGGGATCCATGTTCCTTCTACTAATTGACGCCCAGTCCAAATGGCTGGAGGTGCATAAGATGCAGGGGACAACGTTCTGCGCAACAATTGAAAAGATGCGTTTATCATTTAGTACGCATGGCCTCCCCGAGGTGCTGGTCACGGATAATGGCACTCCATTCACGAGTGAGGAGTTTGCTAGGTGTACAAAGATGAACGGCATCCGCCATATCCGCACTGCCCCTTACCACCCGGCTTCAAATGGGTTGGCAGAGCGTGCAGTGCAAACATTCAAAAGAGGCCTAAAGAAGCAGTCTTCCGGATCATGGACACGAGACTGGCTCACTTTTTGTTTACGTACAGGACCACCCCCCATGCAGTGACTGGGGTAGCTCCCGCAGAACTCCTAATGGGCCGAAGACTTCGCACCCGCCTTAGTATGGTCTTCCCGGACATTGGCGCAAAAGTACGCCGCACACAAGAACGGCAGGGACAGGGATTGTCTCGGCATCGTCCGATGCGGCAGTTTGCGCCCGGTGACCCAGTATTCGTACGGAATTTTGCTGGTGGTGCCCAATGGGTTCCTGGTGTAATCTTTCGCCAAACGGGCCCTATATCTTACCAAGTGCAAGCCCAGGGTCGTCTCCAGCGAAAACATGTAGACCACGTCCGGTCCAGAAGATCATCCCCTCAAAAGATTCCCCGCCCCCGGAGCTCATTTCAACAGCCGCAAAGACCAGAGACAAGGGAAGGTAGTCCTCAAAATCTCCCACTGGTGCCTCACTCGAAGCCTGCGCAGGTCGTTACGGGACCGAATGGAGATAGCGACGCTGACATGACGGAGGCAGCAGACTCTGACTCCGAGATGGAGACACAGGATGAATCAGAGGGGGAATCCTCGGGTCCACAGGCCGTGGATGTACAACCGCGCCGTTCATCACGGAAGCGCCGGTCTCCGTCTCGTTACACGCCGCCTGATCCAGCGCAAACGGCGTCCGGCCTGCGGCCAAACGAGTTCGACGCCTTCCTTCGCCAGGGTCTTCGGTGGATTCCTTGGACTTTGGGGGGGAGGGATGTTATAACCTGCCTACTTACAATTGGCTGGGGACTAATGACTATCCCACAATCCTATGGGAGTATGAACTTCCCCAATGAGGGGGGCGGAGAAACTCCTAGTATAAATAAGCTGGCCAGTTCAGGAACCAGCAGGAAAGAGAAGGTAGCAAGGGAAGTTACTGCTACTGTTGTGTATATATTGTTATAGTAAATAAACGTTATTATTTTGTATCCTTAAAACTCGTGCTGGATTCTTCGTGGCCCTTACAAAAACTCGCTTCCCCCGGGTTCTGAAACCTCCATGGATCCACCATACCAATCCTCTCCATAAACCCCCTCAGCTCCCTTGCCATTCGTACCCTGCCCATCAACCTGGGGCTCGACCTATCCACCCTCGGCTCTGGAACACAATTAAAATCTCCTCCCATGATCAACTGGTGCGTGGCCAAATCCGGGATCGCTGCCAGCAACTCCCTCATAAAACCCACATCATCCCAATTTGGGGCATACACATTTATCAACACCACCGGCTCCCCTTCCAATACTCCACTCACAATTACATCTCCCACCCGGATCCCTCACCTCCTTCGTACTCACTAGTCCAATTTTTTTGCTCATTAAAATTGCCACTCCCCTCGATTTCAAATAAAACCCCGAATGCAAAACCTGCCCAACCCACCCCTTCCTTAACCTAACCTGGTCCTTCTCATGGAGGTGCGGCTCCTGCAGAAAGACTACCCCCGTTTTCAAGCTCCTGAGCTGTGCGAACATCCGCGACCTTTTAACCAGCCCATTCAGTCCCTGGGCATTCCACGTTACAAGGTTTATGGGAGGCTTACACCTCCAATCCCCTCTGCCATCCGTCATCTTCCCCACTTAACTCCCACCCCCTTAATTCCACTCTGTACCTAGCCCCCTTCTCTGCCCCTGACCATGTCATCTCTCACCCCCTGCAATGTCGCAACAAACCTCCCCCCCCCCCCTTCATCCCACCCCCCCGGACACCTCTCTCGGCTTTCTCCCCCACCACCTCACTTCCATTCACCAGCATCACCTGCTAGTGTGACAGCCCCTGCCCAAAGGTACCCCTCCCCCACTCCTCATCTCAAGGAAGAAGGCCTCCTGCTGGCCTTACCCTCCCACACCCAAACAAACACTTCTCCTGAATTCCAGGCCGCCTCCCCCAAAAGCAAACAAACAAATGTTAAACACAAACAGTCCCATAAAACAGGAATGGGGGATGGGAACATCCATCCCCACATTAACTTTTCACCTCTTACAATCCCAACAGTAAACAACAAACCCAAAAAAGGACCTCCTCCGAATCGGAGGGTCGAAATCCCCCAATCCCTACCCCCACTTCGAATATGTTCCCAACCATTACGAAGTGCCAGCACCACGGTTCCCAAGCATTGTCCACTCAGTTCTCCCCCAGCTTATGCTCCTTAATGAAGTCTTTGGCCGCTTCTGGGGTCTCAAAATATTACTCCTGGCCTCCGAACATCACCCATAATTTTGTCAGGGAGAGCACCTGTGATGAATGGTTACTATGTTACTGTACCCTTATCATCATGGAAGATGATGTCCCCTTTAAGACCGGGTTTGGAACCCTGGGGAACTCCGCCTCCGGCTCCGCCCACCAGGGAGACGTATGTAAGGGGCCGCCCTGTAGGCGGCACCCAGTAAGCACCCTCTCGGCATCAGGCTAGTTCTCAGCTTATTAAAGCCTTCTTTACCGTTTGTGGTAGTATGTATTAGGGGTCATGTGGGACTGGAAGCCCTAATGTCATTGGCTGACAGATCCAGGGTCCTGGTTGGCCGTTGACCTCTAGCTCCGCCCTGAAGGCGGAGTATAAGAAGCCAGAGTCCTCCCCCGCAGGCCATTCTACTATCGAGCTGCGGGGGAACAGACATGCTTAATAAAGCCTCATCGACTTCACTCTATTCGTCTCACGGAGTCTTTGTGCGCTACAATTTATTAAGCGTGCCTAAAAAGGACTATGGAGCTCAGGATCATCCCGGAATGCCTGAGGATCAGCCCCCACGCAGTGAACGCAGCAGCAGCCTTCAAGCACTGGCAGACTTGTTTCGAGGCCTACCTCAGAACGGCCACCGGCCGGGTCACAGAAGACCAAAAACTACAGGTCCTGCACCCGAGGGTAAGCACGGAGATTTTCTCCCTCATCGAAGACGCGGAGGATTTCCAGACGACGTTCGCAGCACTGAAAAGTCTCTATGTCCGCCCAGTTAACCAAATCTACGCTCGCTACCAGCTCGCGACGAGACGGCAAGGTCCCGGAGAATCGATGGACGAATTCTACGCCGCGCTGCTAATTTTGGGACGAGCCTGCAGCTGCCCTTCGGTGAACGCAAATGAACACACGGACATGTTAATGCGCGATGCTTTTGTGGCAGGCATGAATTCCTCCCAAATCCGCCAAAGACTTCTAGAAAGAGAGTCGCTAGGACTCTCAGAGGCCCGGGCCCTAGCAGCCTCCCTAGACGTGGCCACGTGTAATACCCGCGCCTACGGCCCCGACCGTGCGGCAGCCCATTGGGCTCCGTACGTACCCGTCGCGACAAACCCACCCCCCCCCCCCCCGGACATCCCACAGGCTTGCGCGGTCCAAACGCCAAGTCGCACCGGGGGCGCCCGCTGCTATTTCTGCGGCCAGGTGAAACACCCCCGGCAGCGCTGCCCGGCCCGCGCAGCAATCTGCAAGAGCTGCGGGAAAAAGAGCCATTTCGCGGTTGTGTGCCGGTCCCGCGAGGTCGCCGCTGTCCCGGGAGAACAGGGAGCCCTGCAAGCCGTTTACGCTCCCCAACCCCCCCAGCGCCCCACGTACAACCCGCAGGCGCAACCGCTCTGGGTCCCGACCACCGCGGTCCCGGGAGAACAGGGAGCCCTGCACGCCGCTTACGCTCCCCAACCCCCCCCCCCCCCACGCCCCATGTATGACCCGCCGGCGCTACCACTTTGGGTCCCGACCACCGCTCACCCCGGAGAAGAGGGAGTTCTGCGCGTCTCTAACGCCCCCCAAAACCCCCCCCCATGCCCCACGTCTGACCCGCCGGCGCTACCAACTTGGGTCCCAACCACGCTGTTCTCAGAGATGAGGGAGCCCCGCGCGGTCCGAACGCTCCCCAACCCCCCCAGCGCCCCATGTGCGACCCGCAGACGCCGCCATTTTGGGTCCCGGCCACCACGAGGGGAGGAAGGGCGCCGCCATCTTGGACCACCCCAGACCTGTACGACACGTGGGGGCGGCCATTTTGTCCACCCCCGCCGCCATCTTGTGACCCCCCAGCCATGTGCGATGTATGGGGGCAGCCATTTTGTTCATCCCCGACGCCATCTTGGACGGCAACAACGGACCCCACTCCACTACTACAACCACGTCTCGCTTCAATTACGCTCGATCAAGCTCGGCCCCGGACACTCCAGGCGACGACGACAACGGTGCTAATAAACGGCCACGAGACACCATGCCTAGTCGACTCCGGGAGCACGGAGAGCTTTATCCACCCCGACACGGTAAGACGCTGTTCCTTGACCACCTATCCCAGCGCACAAAAGATTTCCCTAGCTGCAGGATCCCACTCTGTACAGATCCAAGATTTCTGCATAGTTACCCTAACGGTGCAGGGGAGGGAGTTCAAAAACTACAAACTACACGTCCTTCCCCAACTCTGCGCCCCCACTTTACTGGGATTAGATTTCCAGTGCAATCTACAGAGCCTTACGTTCAAATTCGGCGGCCCAATACCCCCACTCACTATCTGCGGCCTCGCAACCCTCAAGGTGCAACCCCCGTCCTTGTTTGCGAACCTCACCCCGGATTGCAAACCCGTCGCCACTAGGAGCAGACGGTACAGCGCCCAGGACCGGACCTTCATTCGGTCCGAAGTCCAGCGGCTACTAAAGGAAGGCATAATCCAGGCCAGCAATAGTCTCTGGAGAGCACACACCTCTCCCCCGCATATCCGACATGGTCAATCGGATTGCCCAATATAAAGTCTTCTCCACCGTGGACCTCAAGTCCGCCTACCATCAGCTCCCCATCCGCCCTTCATGTTCGATAATGCACTGCGGGGCAAAATCAAAAACGACAAGATCTTAAGCTGGAGGATCGAGCTCTCCACCTTCAACTACGAGATTTTGTATCGTCCCGGAGAGCTGAACGAGCCGTCCGATGCCCTATCCCGCGGCACATGTGCCAACGCACAAATTAACCGCCTCCAAACCCTCCACGAGGACCTCTGCCACCCGGGGGTCACTAGGTTTTTCCACTTTATCAAGTCCCGCAATCTCCCATACTCTTTAGAGAAGGTCCGTACAGTCACAAGGGACTGCCACATCTGCGCGGAATGCAAACCGCATTTTTTCAGGCCGGATGGTGCGCACCTGATTAAGGCTTCCCGCCCCTTTGAACACCTTAGTCTCGATTTCAAAGGGCCCCTCCCCTCCACCGACCGCAACACATACTTTCTTAATGTGCTGGACGAATACTCCCGTTTCCCATTCGCCATTCCCTGCTCTGACATGACCGCGGCCACAGTCATTAAAGCCCTGAACACCATCTTCACACTGTTCGGTTGCCCCGCATACGTCCACAGCGACAGGGGGTCCTCTTTCATGAGTGACGAGCTGCGCCAGTTCCTGCTCAGCAAGGGCATAGCCTCAAGCAGGACGACCAGCTACAACCCCCGGGGGAAAGGGCAAGTAGAGAGGGAGAACGGCACGGTCTGGAAGACCGTCCTACTGGCCCTACGGTCCAGGGACCTCCCAGTTTCACGGTGGCAGGAGGTCCTCCCGGACGCGCTCCACTCCATCCGGTCGCTATTATGTACGAGAACTAATCAAACGCCTCATGAGCGTCTCCTTGTCTTCCCTAGGAGGTCCTCCTCTGGAACGTCGCTGCCGACCTGGCTGGCGGCCCCAGGACCCATCTTGCTCCGAAAGCATGTGCGGGCACACAAGGCGGACCCGTTGGTCGAAAGGGTTCACCTCCTCCACGCGAACCCGCAGTACGCTTACGTGGAGTACCCCGACGGCCGACAGGACACGGTCTCCCTGCGGGATCTGGCGCCCAGCGGCAACACACACACCCCCCCGACACCATTCACCCAACCCCCCCCTTCCTGCCACTGCCGCACCCCGCGACCGCCCCCTTCCCAGGAGGATCGGTTCCCCTCCCCTCAGGCCCGACCAAGAATAAAGCCCAAGCTGAAACCGTAAGGCTCCCGGAGACGACAACACCGGTACAAGCACCACCACCACCACCGATGCCGAGGCGATCGACACGGACGACCAGACCGCCCGACCGACTCGCTGGAAGTGGCCTGCCATGATCTAGGCACATACCCCGCGGGCCCTGTGAGCCCCCCTCGGACTTTCCCAGACTCGGCCACGCTACGGGCCTGTGCCGCACGGCGATCCACCCAGACGGGGGGGCATACCATGGTATTTCTGTGGGCAGGGCCAGCACCCACATCCACGCTGCCCAGCCCTCTCTGCCATCTGCAGCAACTGCAGGAAGAAGGGGCATTTCGCGAGGGTCAGCCTGGCCAGGCCCGAGGCCCAGAAACAAAAAGATCATCAAACCCGAACATCTGGCTCACAGGCCCGCAGGCCTTGCAACGCGGCTGCGCACCGACCGGACACGCTCCCTTTTGACGTGTCATCTGCCTCGTGCGAATCATGGGGGCGGCCAGCTTGGTGGCGGCCAGCTTCTCGACCCGACACGTGTAACCGACGGCGGTGGCCATTTTGCGAATCCGACTCGCCTGAGGACTCGGACGACCCGCAACTGGGAGCGATCACCCTCGACCAAACACAGCCAAAGCACCTGCAGAATTCCATGATGCAGGTCCAGGTCAATGGGCGCGACACTCCCTGCCTCTTCGACTCCGTGAGCACGGAGAGCTTTATCCACCCAGAAACGGTAAGGCACTGCTCCTTGCGCACCCATCCCGCGTCACAAACCAAAGCCCTTGCCTCCAGGTCCCACTCGGTCCAAATCAAGGGGTATTAATTGCGGACCTCTCCATCCAGGGTGCCGAATATGCTTGTTTCAAACTTTATATCCTCCCTCACCTCTGCTCCCCCCTGCTGCTCGGGCTGGATTTCCAATGCAGCCACCGAAGCCTGACACCGAAGCCCAGCGGACCTTTGCCCCCCCCCCTCATGGTGTGCAGCCTTGCGACACTGAAAGTCGCACCTCCCTCTCTATTCGCAAACCTCACTCCCGACTGTAAGACCATCGCCACCAGGAGCCGGTGGTACAGTGCCCAAGACATGACTTTTATCAAGTCAGTGGTCCAGCGTTTACTGGGAGAGGGGGGGTCATCAAAGCTATCAGCAGCCCCTGGAGAGCACAAGTGGTGGTAGTACAGTACGGGGAAAAGAAACGGATGGTCGTGGACTATAGCCAGACCATAAACCGCTTCACGCAGCTCGATGCGTACCCCCTTCCTCGCATAGCAGAAATAGTCAATCGGATCGCTCAATACCGGTTTTTTTCCACTGTCGATCTCAAATCCACCTACCACCAACTCCCTGTCCGACCGAAAGACCGCCTCTATACTGCTTTCGAAGCAGCTGGCTAGCTCTTCCACTTCCTCAGGGTCCCCTTCGGCGTCACAAATGGGGTCTCCGTCTTCCAGAGGGCGATGGATCAAATAGTGGACCAGTACGGCTTGCGGGCTACATACCCGTACTTGGACAATGTCACCATCTGCGGCCATGATCAGCTGGACCATAACGCGAACCTTGAAAAGTTCCTCCAGACCGCCCGAGCCCTCAACCTGACCTACAACAAGGAAAAATGCGTTTTCCACACAACCCGACTAGCGATCCTCGGCTACGTCGTGAAAAACGGGGTCCTAGGTCCCGACCCCGACCGCATGCGCCCCCTTAAGGAGCTTCCCCTCTCCCGTAGCCTCAAGGCCCTCAAACGGTGCTTGGGGCTTTTCTCCTATCACGCCCAGTTGGTCCCCAAATATGCGGACAAATCCCGCCCACTCATAAAGACCACGGCATTTCCCCTGACGGCTGAGGCCCAGTTGGCCTTCAGCCATATCAAGGCCGACATCATCAAGGCCCCTATGCAAGCGGTGGACAAAACCATCCCTCTCCAGGTAGAGAGCGATGTGTCAGACATCGTCCTGGCTGCTACCCTCAATCAGGCAGGCAGGCCAGTATCTTTCTTCTCTCGGACCCTCACCGCCTCTGAGATTCGGCACTTTGCAGTCGAAAAGTAGGCACAAGCCATTGTGGAGGCCGTGCGGCATTGGAGGCACTACCTAGCCGCTTGGAGGTGCACCCTCGTTACCGACCAACGGTCGGTAGCCTTCATGTTTGATAACGCACAACGGGCAAAATTAAAAATGATAAAATCTTGAGGTGGAGATTCGAACTCTCCACCTACACGTACGATATCAAGTATCGTCCAGGAGAGCTCAACGAGCCCCCAGATGCCCGACGCACGTGCGCCAACGCGCAGGAGGATCGCCTGCAGGCCATCCACAATGTCCTCTGTCACACGGGGGGTTACCCGGCTCGCCCACTTTATCAACCTACCTTACTCAACCAAGGAGGTCAAGGCCATGACCAGGGCTTGCCAGATCTGCGTGGAGTGCAAACCGCACTTCTATCGGCCAGACAAGTCTCGCCTCGTAAAGGCCTCTGGGCCCTTTGAGCAACTAAGTGTGGACTTCAAAGGTCCCCTCCCGTCCACCAACCGCAATACCTACTTCCTAACCGTCATCGACGAGTTCTCCCGCTTCCCATTCGTCGTCCCCTGTCCTGACATGACCTCGGCCACCGTGATTAAGGCACTGCACAGCATCTTCACCCTGTTTGGTTTCCCCACTTATATCCACAGTGACCGGGGTACATCGTTCATGAGCGATGAACTGCGTCAGTATCTGCTCAGCAAGGGCATCGCCTCGAGCAGAACAACCAGTTTTAACCCGCGGGGAAACGGGCAGGTGGAGAGGGAGAACACGACAGTTTGGAAGGCTGTCCTCCTGGCCCTATGGTCGAGAAGTCTCCCAATCACCCGCTGGCAGGAGGTCCTACCCGATGCCCTACACTCCATTAGGTCGCTCCTCTGCACGGTCACGAATGAGACCCCACACAACCGCTTGTTTGTCTTCCCCAGGAAGTCCACCTCCGGCGGGGTCTCGCTTCCACTTTGGCTGATGACTCCGGGACCTGTTCTTCTCTGGAGGCACGCCAGGAGCCATAAAACGCACCCCCTGGTCGAGAGGGTCCGACTACTCCATGCGAACCCCCGATACGCCTATGTCGAGCACCGCGACGGCAGGCAAGACACGGTTTCCGTCCGGGATCTGGCACCCGCTGGTTCCCCCACTACAGCCCCCCCTCTCATGGTTTCCCTGTGGGACCTGGCACCCACTGATGCCCCCCCCCCCAGTTCCCCTCTCCGTCGGTGGACACCGACCGCGCGTGCCCCATAGCGCCCCCCCTCCACACTCCCCACCGGCGCCGGCACCGGTACCCCCAGCCCCAGCTATCCCCCCTGCACCCCGACCCCCAACCTGACCCGGACCAAAGCTCCGACCACCGTGCTCCCGGATGTACCCTCACCTAAGGGCAGCACGGTAGCATAGTGGTTAGCACAATTGCTTCACAGCTCCAGGGTCCCAGGTTCGATTCCGGCTTGGGTCGCTGTCTGTGCGGCATCTGCACATCCTCCCCTTGTGTGCGTGGGTTTCCTCCGGGTGCTCCAGTTTCCTCCCACAGTCCAACGATGTGCAGGTTAGGTGGATTGGCCATGACGAATTGCTCTTAGTGTCCAAAATTGCCCTTAGTGTTGGGTGGGGTTACTGGGTTATGGGGATAGAGTGGAGGTGTTGACCTTGGGTAGGGTGCTCTTTCCAAGAGCTGGTTCAGACTCGATGGTCTGAATGGCCTCCTTCTGCACTGTAAATTCTATGATCTATGATCTAAGACGTCCGTGCTCGCTGCACCACCGCCCGAGCTGAGGAGGTCGACGAGGACGATCTGGCCGCTGAAATTAATAGACTTGTGATTCCACTTCACCCCCACCAGACTTTGCGTATTTTTTTAAACAGGGGGTGAATGTGATGAATGGTTACTGTGTTACTGTACCCTTATCATCATGTTAGGTGATGTCCCCTTTAAGACTGGGCTTGGAACCCTGGGGGACTCCGCCTCCGGCTCCGTCCACCAGGGTGTTGTATATAAGGAGCCACTCTGTAGGGGGCATCCAGTAAGCACCCGTCTCGGCATCAGGCTAGTTCTCAGCTTATTAAAGCTTTCTTTACCGTTCTACTCTCTTGGGTCGTTTTTGAGGGTACTACAGCACCCCAACCTGATCTGCCACCGGCAGAGCAATACCGTGGCCTTGTTGATGCCTGCCCGCCGCTTTACCAGCTCGGCTCTGATGTCCTGATAATTTCGGACCTTATTCCCCTCCCAATCGCAGGTACACTTCTTCCGGGCCCAACACAAAATCTTCACTTTCTCCACAAATTTATGGAATCTCACGATCATCGCCCGGGGTGGCTCCTCAGCTCTCGGCTTCTGCCTCAGGGACCTATGTGCCTTATCTAGCACCCCTTCTGCCACGAGCCCTGCCAGCATCTTTGAGACATACCTTGTGGCACTCACACCTTCCACTCCTTCAGGCAGACCTACTATTCGCAGGTTCTGTCTTCTCGAGGTATTCTCCTGCTCCTCTACCTTTGCCCTCAACGTTTTACAAAGGTCCCCTAGGAATCCCACCTCTGCCTGCAGAGCCACCACACAATCGCTGTGGTCACTCCTTCCATCCCCCGAATCTGCGATCCCTGCACCGCCAAACACTTCTCCACCTATTCCAATGAACTCTTCAGGGGTACCACAGCTCCTTCGGTGGCCTTCGAGTGATCCTCCTGCATTTCCTTCCTCTGCTGGCAGACTTCCTCCTTAATAAAAGCCGTCAACTGCTCCAGCTGCGGCCTTCCACCTTGCAGCAGCACTTCCCCCGCGGCCATCCTTACACTGGCTCTTTAGCCAGGTCTCTCACCGTCTTCTGCCGGGTCTGATAACCAGCAGACATACCACCCCCCAGGGGAATCTACTCCCCCAACATTCATCTACGCCTTTTCATCAAAATTCCACCCAATATCGGGGAACAAGAGCTCATTTCTGTGCTTTCATGCAGGAGCTGCCCTGTGTGCAACCACTTACACCATGACCATCACCAGAAGTCGAGACTGCGTATACCTGCCCACTGTAGTAGATCGCTGAAGTCCTGCCATGTGACTAATCTTCATTTTTGGTTTATCTCCCTAGCAGTGGCCAGAAACCATGGCCAGAAATTTTGTGTGGAGATGGCAGCCTCCCACCCCAGCACCCCGGCTCACCTGCAGCCATTTTACCACTGTCAGGCCATTAATTGTCTTGAGGTGGGACTTAGCACCATATTTGGGAGGACATCCCACCTCCAAAATCTCCCAGCATGCATTTCAGAGTGTTGGCAGTCTCTGAGAAAGAGCATGAAACCGTACTTAAATGCAAGTCCAGTGTCTGCACGGCTAGAGGTGTGGGGGCCCGTTTTGTCAAGGCATGGGGGTACTGCAGGGTGGGTCCTCCAGTGGTCACAGGGTGCCTGAAGTGCCGGGATAGGTTCGGAGGAGGAGGAGCAGTCTCTGTCAGGGAGAGAACCTGAGAACATCTAAGACACTCAGAGGGTAAGAAGGTAAGTAAGTGATTTTTACTCATTTTTACTTTTATACCTTTTTCAAATTGTGTGTGTCGGGGGGAAACTGAAGTGACATCACAGAAAAGCTGTGACCTGAGTGGCTGGTTGGGAATCTACACTAAATTTAAAAAATTAAGCATTGGTAACTAATTAAACATAATTATAATTTAGAGGTATACCTAAGCCAGAGATCGGAGAGTACTATATTTAGCTTTCGCATTTCTATTAGAAATCTAATGCTAGGAAACAGATAGTTAACAGTAACTTTGAAATTTAAAAAAAAATATTTTAAAAAAAATTAATTTTAATTTTAATTAATTGATGCAATGTCAGTTAGAGGGGAGCAGTGCTCTGACTGTGAGATGTGGCAGGTCCGGGAGGCTTCCAGCGTCCCGGATAGCTTCATCTGCAGAAAGTGCACCCAACTGGAGCTCCTCACAGACCGCATGGTTCGGTTGGAGCAGCAATTGGATGCACTTAGGAGCATGCAGGTGGCGGAAAGCGTCATAGATCGCAGTTATGTAAATGTGGTCACACCCAAGGTGCAGGCAGAGAAATGGGTGACCACCAGAAAGGGCAGGCAGTCAGTGCAGGAATCCCTTGTGGTTGTCCCCCTCTCGAACAGGTATACCCCTTTGGATACTGTCGGGGGGGGATAGCCTATCAGGGGAAAACAGCAGCAGCCAGAGCAGTGGCACCACGGCTGGCTCTGATGTTCAGAAGGGAGTGTCAAAGCGCAGAAGAGTAATAGTAATAGGGGACTCTATAGTCAGAGGCACAGATAGGCGCTTCTGTGGACGTGAAAGAGACTCCAGGATGGTATGTTGCCTCCCTGGTGCCAGGCTCCAGGATGTCTCCGAACGGGTAGAGGGCATCCTGAAGGGGGAGGGCAAACAGGCAGAGGTCGTTGTACATATTGGTACTAACGACATAGGCAGGAAGGGGCATGAGGTCCTGCAGCAGGAGTTCAGGGAGCTAGGCAGAAAGTTAAAAGACAGGACCTCGAGGGTTGTAATCTCGGGATTACTCCCTGTGCCACGTGCCAGTGAGGCTAGAAATAGGAAGATAGAGCAGCTAAACACATGGCTAAACAGCTGGTGTAGGAGGGAGGGTTTCCATTATCTGGACCACTGGGAGCTCTTCCGGGGCAGGTGTGACCTGTATAAGAAGGACGGGCTGCATCTAAACCGGAGAGGCATAAATATCCTGGCCGCGAGGTTTGCTAGTGTCACACGGGAGGGTTTAAACTAGTATGGCAGGGGGGTGGGCACGGGAGCAATAGGTCAGAAGGTGAGAGCATTGAGGGAGAACTGGGGAATAGGGACAGTGTGGCTCTGAGGCAGAGCAGACAGGGGGAAGTTGCTGAACACAGCGGGTCTGGTGGCCTGAAGTGCATATGTTTTAATGCAAGAAGTATTACGGGTAAGGCAGATGAACTTAGAGCTTGGATTAGTACTTGGAACTATGATGTTGTTGCCATTACAGAGACCTGGTTGAGGGAAGGGCAGGATTGGCAGCTAAACGTTCCAGGATTTAGATGTTTCAGGCGGGATCGAGGGGGATGTAAAAGGGGAGGCGGAGTTGCGCTACTGGTTCGGGAGAATATCACAGCTGTACTGCGGGAGGACACCTCAGGGGGCAGTGAGGCTATATGGGTAGAGATCAGGAATAAGAAGGGTGCAGTCACAATGTTGGGGGTTTACTACAGGCCTCCCAACAGCCAGCGGGAGATAGAGGAGCAGATAGGTAGACAGATTTTGGAAAAGAGTAAAAACAACAGGGTTGTGTTGATGGGAGACTTCAACTTCCCCAATATTGACTGGGACTCACTTAGTGCCAGGGGCTTAGACGGGGCGGAGTTTGTAAGGCGCATCCAGGAGGGCTTCTTAAAACAATATGTAGACAGTCCAACTAGGGAAGGGGCGGTACTGGACCTGGTATTGGGGAATGAGCCCAGCCAGGTGGTAGATGTTTCAGTAGGGGAGCATTTCGGTAACAGTGACCACAATTCAGTAAGTTTTAAAGTACTGGTGGACAAGGATAAGAGTGGTCCTAGGATGAATGTGCTAAATTGGGGGAAGGCTAATTATAACAATATTAGGCGGGAACTGAAGAACATAGATTGGGGGCGGATGTTTGAGGGCAAATCAACATCTGACATGTGGGAGGCTTTCAAGTGGCAGTTGAAAGGAATTCAGGACCGGCATGTTCCTGTGAGGAAGAAGGAGAAATACGGCAATTTTCGGGAACCTTGGATGACGAGAGATATTGTAGGCCTCGTCAAAAAGAAAAAGGAGGCATTTGTCAGGGCTAAAAGGCTGGGAACAGACGAAGCCTGCGTGGAATATAAGGAAAGTAGGAAGGAACTTAAGCAAGGAGTCAGGAGGGCTAGAAGGGGTCACAAAAAGTCATTGGCAAATAGGGTTAAGGAAAATCCCAAGGCTTTTTACACGTACATAAAAAGCAAGAGGGTAGCCAGGGAAAGGGTTGGCCCACTGAAGGATAGGCAAGGGAATCTATGTGTGGAGCCAGAGGAAATGGGCGAGGTACTAAATGAATACTTTGCATCAGTATTCACCAAAGAGAAGAAATTGGTAGATGTTGAGTCTGGAGAAGGGTGTGTAGATAGCCTGGGTCACATTGAGATCCAAAAAGACGAGGTGTTGGGTGTCTTAAAAAATATTAAGGTAGATAAGTCCCCAGGGCCTGATGGGATCTACCCCAGAATACTGAAGGAGGCTGGAGAGGAAATTGCTGAGGCCTTGACAGAAATCTTTGGATCCTCGCTGTCTTCAGGGGATGTCCCGGAGGACTGGAGAATAGCCAATGTTGTTCCTCTGTTTAAGAAGGGTAGCAAGGATAATCCCGGGAACTACAGGCCGGTGAGCCTTACTTCAGTGGTAGCGAAATTACTGGAGAGAATTCTTCGAGACAGGATCTACTCCCATTTGGAAGCAAATGGACGTATTAGTGAGAGGCAGCACGGTTTTGTGAAGGGAAGGTCGTGTCTCACTAACTTAGAGTTTTTCGAGGAGGTCACTAAGATGATTGATGCAGGTAGGGCAGTGGATGTTGTCTATATGGACTTCAGTAAGACCTTTGACAAGGTCCCTCATGGTAGATTAGTACAAAAGGTGAAGTCACACGGGATCAGGGGTGAGTGGCAAGGTGGATACAGAGCTGGCTAGGCCATAGAAGGCAGAGAGTAGCAATGGAAGGATGCTTTTCTAATTGGAGGGCTGTGACCAGTGGTGTTCCGGAGGGATCAGTGCTGGGACCTTTGCTGTTTGTAGTATATATAAATGATTTGGAGGAAAATGTAACTGGTCTGATTAGTAAGTTTGCAGACGACACAAAGGTTGGTGGAATTGCGGATAGCGATGAGGACTGTCGGAGGATACAGCAGGATTTAGATTGTTTGGAGACTTGGGCGGAGAGATGGCAGATGGAGTTTAATCCGGACAAATGTGAGGTAATGCATTTTGGAAGGTCTAATGCAGGTAGGGAATATACAGTGAATGGTAGAACCCTCAAGAGTATTGAAAGTCAAAGAGATCTAGGAGTACAGGTCCACAGGTCATTGAAAGGGGCAACACAGGTGGAGAAGGTAGTCAAGAAGGCATACGGCATGCTTGCCTTCATTGGCCAGGGCATTGAATATAAGAATTGGCAAGTCATGTTGCAGCTGTATAGAACCTTAGTTAGGCCACACTTGGAGTATAGCGTTCAATTCTGGTCGCCACACTACCAGAAGGATGTGGAGGCTTTAGAGAGGGTGCAGAAGAGATTTACCAGAATGTTGCCTGGTATGGAGGACATTAGCTATGAGGAGCGGTTGAATAAACTCGGTTTGTTCTCACTGGAACGAAGGAGGTTGAGGGGAGACCTGATAGAGGTATACAAAATTATGAGGGGCATAGACAGAGTGGATAGTCAGAGGCTTTTCCCCAGGGTAGAGGGGTCAATTACTAGGGGGCATAGGTTTAAGGTGAGAGGGGCAAGGTTTAGAGTAGATGTACGAGGCAAGTTTTTTACGCAGAGGGTAGTGGGTGCCTGGAACTCGCTACCGGAGGAGGTGGTGGAAGCAGGGACGACAGTGACATTTAAGGGGCATCTTGACAAATACATGAATAGGATGGGAATAGAGGGATACGGTCCCAGGAAGTGTAGAAGATTGTAGTTTAGTCGGGCAGCATGGTCGGAACGGGCTTGGAGGGCCGAAGGGCCTGTTCCTGTGCTGTACATTTCTTTGTTCTTTGTTCTTTGATATCTTCAAAGATGGGTGTCCAGGGGTTTAAAATGCTGATAGAAAACTGATTTTCTCAAACCTCCCTCCACATGCCATTTTACAAAGGGCATTCTGGACAGACAGCAAGGCCTTCATTGCAGGCAGGCAAGGGACACTTTACAGTCAAAATATGGTCTAATGGCATCAATTAGACACCACCTTATTTATTGCCAGGCAGCTATGTTTGGCCTCGAGCACTGGGCATGAAGGAACAGCAGGCCCAGAAAAGGGATAAAAAGATAAGTTCAATTTTTTTTTTTAATGCTTTCTTTAATTGCCAGATGATCAGCAGATCTTGAGGTACCTGAACCAGGAATCCACTCCCCAGTAGAAACATTCCCCCATTTGAATTACCATTGATTAAAGTACAGCGAGTTTCAGTCACAGAAACTATTGAATTCCAACTGTGTACTTTAACTACTAATAGTTCAAAAGACACCTGAAAGCCAAATGGTAAACCTATTCTACATAAACAATTGAAAGGAATCACATTGCTACTGGCCTTGGAAAGATGCAATATTTGACAATGATCCAGTTTTATGACTCAGAAAGTGTTGAGAGGTTTCTGTATGGTTCCAAGTTTCTAATAATAACACTGCCTCAAATAAACATGGTCCATGGTACTGGTGGCAACTGTTCAGACAAGCAGAATACAGTGTGCTCAAATAAGGAGTGGAGCCATCATTTTACCTCTGTGAAATACTTTTATAGCTTACCCTTTATTGTAGTGGATGGAGGCCAATGTGATTGGATACATGTTGGAGCAGCAACCTCTCGCATCACAGAAATTTGCATTCGGTAAACCAGTGTTAAGGGCCAAAAAGCTTAGGACAGGACACCTTCAAGGTTGAAATGAGTATAACAGTAGCACTGCTGCCTCATGGCACTGAGGACCTGGGTTCGATCCCAGCCCTGGGTCACTACATGTGGAATCTGCACTTTCTCCCATGTCTACGTGGATCTCACCCTCACAATCCAAAGACGTGCAGGGTAGGTGGATTGGTCACGCTAAATTGCACATTAATTGGAAAAAAAATTTTTTTAATGAGTATAACAGCAGATAAATCACAAAGTAGAGATGATATTAAAACACTCTTTAAAACCCTTTAGATTGACAGAGATGAAGAGTTCGACAATTTGAAGTTCTAGGAGGGAATAATTGGTTCAAATAGAAGACAGTGGCCAGAATTATCCAGTCGTTGGGATTCTCTGTTCCCGCAGGCAGCGCATCCCCGTATGTGGGTTTCCCAGGGGCATGTGGTGGTTTCAATGGGAAATCCCATTGACAAGCGGCGGGAGTAGAGAATCCCGCTGCCAGTCAATGGCACGCTGCCAAGAAACACGCGGCTGGGGGACTGGAGTATCTAGCCCAATGTGATCAATCTCAACGTCAATGCAGTGAGACTGCAGGATGAGGGCAGACCACGTATAGGTATTGGGATGAGGGCTAGTACGTGACCTCCTGACATTAGCTCAATGGTCAGCTAATATGAGATGCCTTCCAAAATGGAAAGGGAGGAAGCTTGTCAAATAGTGAAGCCAAGACTACTCTCCTTCAGCTCACAGCAGCCAGCTCAGAGTGCCACTAATGTGTGTGTACCTACGCCACAGGGATGGCAGCAATTTAAGAGGTGGCACATTACCACCTTCTCAACGGCAATTAGATAATGCTGATCAAACCAGGGCTGCCCAAAAAAAGGAGTAGGAAGCAAACCATCCCCGAACTCCTTTACCCACAGCTAGTGCACAACACAGGAAGGCAAAGAAAGCCAAGGATTGCAGAGAAAACAGGTTTATTCTCCAGTAAAACAGAAAGAGTGAACCAGAGCAGAAAGAGATCAAAAACACTTAAATCAATCTAGTATTTGTGGTTATAAAATAAATCGATGCAACATAGACAAATGGAAGAGAATAAATATGCAACAGTGCGTGCACATAGACTGCATAAGCAGAGAATTAAGCTCCGAGGTGGAATGTCTTCCACTAAATATTTGGTTATATTAAGATCACATGTCAAAAAATAGGCATTTTTATATGAATTATTTTTTAGAATATCAGTTCAAAGAAATTAATTCAGAACAAAACTTCATAGTTTCCCCTGCAGCAGGTAATCAGATTCTTCTTGTGAATTGAAATGACCAATGTTACAATATTATTGTATTTAATACAGTTGTCCCCCCCCCCTCCCCCCCCCCCATCATTACCATAATGCTTTCCTAGATGCTGACATCTTAGCGCACTGATAGAGATTTACTGCTCAGCTGCAATGACATGCACACTGAAATCATCGTGGGCACTAGGAGATGGTGTGTAGTCTTCAAATCATTTTACCTGTCAGATGCAGAATATATTGAGAAGGAAAACTGGCAAAGTATTCCCTAGGTTTTGTGATTGGTGGTCTATTGTGGAGGAGTTGGGGTGGTGCTGGTCCCTTGTGGCCAGAGTATTGCCATTTTTTTTAAACCTGTTTCTAATTTTCTGGTTTCCCAGTGAACACAAGGATAGTCAAGTTGAGGTCAAAGCTTAAACCATTCCTCAAATTTTGGATAACACATCAGTCATCATAAATATGAGAAATGCCAATAAAAAGATTGCAAAAAAAAAATCAGTCATCGGTTTATTCATGGTCCAGTTAGTGTGCAGAGGTCACTATTGGATTATTTGACTGTATGGAATTGGCATGAGAAAACACATTGGGCAGGATTCTCCGGCTCCCCGGGGAGTCAGAGAATCGCCGGGGGGGGGGGCGGCGTAAATCCCGCACGGCCGCCCCGCGATATTCTCCAGCCCCCCCCCCAAATCCCGTTGACGTGAATCACGCCGCGCGCCTTGGAGAATGTCGAGGGCTGACGCGACGCAACGGGCCCCGGGGCCGCCCCAATTCTCCGGGCCGGGTGGGCCGAAGTCCCGCCGACGTGACCACGGGTAAGTCAAACCACCTATTTAACGGCGTCAAATAGTCACGCTGCTTGACGCCGGCCAGCGCGGAGGTAGGGGTCGGCGGAGAAGTGACGGTGCGGCCGCAGGTGGTGGGGGCGGTCGCAGAAGCCGTTGGAGTGTGCGTGCCGAGGGGGCGGGGGGTGGTGGGGGGGGAGGAGGAGCTGGGGGGAGGAGCGGGGGGAGGAGGAGCTGGGGGGAGGAGTGGGGGGAGGAGCGGGGGGAGGAGCGGGGGGAGGAGCGGGGGGAGGAGCAGGGGAGGAGGAGCTAGGGGAGGAGCTAGGGGGAGGAGCAGGGGGAGGAGGAGCAGGGGGAGGAGCGGGGGGAGGAGCGGGGGGAGGAGCAGGGGAGGAGGAGCTAGGGGAGGAGCAGGGGGAGGAGGAGCAGGGGGAGGAGCGGGGGGAGGAGCGGGGGGAGGAGCAGGGGAGGAGGAGCTAGGGGAGGAGCAGGGGGAGGAGCGGGGGGAGGAGCAGGGGGAGGAGCAGGGGAGGAGCAGGGGGAGGAGGAGCTGGGGGGGAGGAGCAGGGGGAGGAGGAGTGAGGGGGATGAGCAGGGGGAGGAGGAGCGGTGGGGAGGAGCTGGGGTAGGAGGAGCTGGGAGGAGGAGCGGTGGGGAGGAGCTGGGGTAGGAGGAGCTGGGGGGAGGAGCGGGGGGAGGAGCGGGGGGAGGAGCAGGGGGGGGAGGAGCAGGGGGAGGAGGAGCTGGGTGGGGAGGAGCTGGGGTAGGAGGAGCTGGGGAGAGGAGCGGGGGGAGGAGGAGCGGTGGGGAGGAGCTGGGGTAGGAGGAGCTGGGGGGAGGAGCGGGGGGAGGAGCGGGGGGAGGAGCAGGGGGGGAGGAGCAGGGGGAGGAGGAGCTGGGGAGGAGGAGCGGGGGGGAGGAGCGGGGGGGGAGCGGGCGGAGGAGGAGCTGGGGGGTGGAGCGGGGGGAGGAGCTGGGGGAGGAGCTGGAGGAGGAGCTGGGGGGAGGAGCGGGGGGAGGAGCGGGGGGAGGAGCAGGGGGAAGGAGCGGGGAGGGAGGGAGGGCGGGGGGGAGGAGCGGTGGGGAGAAGGAGCGGGGGGAGGAGCGGGGGGAGGAGGAGCTGGGGAGGAGGAGCTGGGGGAGGAGTGGGGGGAGGGGGGGAGGAGCGGGGGGAGGAGCGGGGGAGGAGGAGCTGGGGGGGAGCGGGCGGAGGAGGAGCTGGGGGGGAGGAGCGGGGGGAGGAGCGGGGGGAGGAGCCGGGGGTGGAGGAGCTGGGTGGGGAGGAGCGGGGGTGAGGAGGAGCTGGGGGAGAGGAGCGGGGGAGGAGCGGGGGGAGGAGCTGGGGGGGTGGAGTGGGGGTTGGAGCGGGGGGAGGAGCGAGGGGGAGGAGCGGGGGGAGGAGCAGGGGGAGGAGGAGCTGGGGAGGAGGAGCGGGGGGAGGAGCGGGGGGGAGGAGCGGGGGGGAGCGGGCGGAGGAGGAGCTGGGGGGTGGAGCGGGGGGAGGAGCGGGGGGAGGAGCTGGGGGGAGGAGCGGGGAGAGGAGCGGGGGGAGGAGCAGGGGGAAGGAGCGGGGAGGGAGGGAGGGCGGGGGGGAGGAGCGGTGGGGAGAAGGAGCGGGGGGAGGAGCGGGGGGAGGAGGAGCTGGGGAGGAGGAGCTGGGGGGGAGGAGTGGGGGGGAGGGGGGGAGGAGCGGGGGGAGGAGCGGGGGAGGAGGAGCTGGGGGGGAGCGGGCGGAGGAGGAGCTGGGGGGAGGAGCGGGGGGAGGAGCGGGGGGAGGAGCCGGGGGTGGAGGAGCTGGGTGGGGAGGAGCGGGGGTGAGGAGGAGCTGGGGGGGAGGAGCGGGGGGAGGAGCGGGGGGAGGAGCTGGGGGGGTGGAGTGGGGGGGTGGAGCGGGGGGAGGAGCGGGGGGGGAGGAGCGGGGGGAGGAGCGGGGGGAGGAGCCGGGGGTGGAGGAGCTGGGTGGGGAGGAGCGGGGGTGAGGAGGAGCTGGGGGGGAGGAGCGGGGGGAGGAGCGGGGGGAGGAGCTGGGGGGGTGGAGTGGGGGGGGTGGAGCGGGGGAGGAGCGGGGAGGGAGGAGCGGGGGGAGGAGCAGGGGGACGGAGCGGGGAGGGAGGGCGGGGGGAGGAGTGGTGGGGAGGAGGAGCGTGGCTGAGGAGCGGGGGGGAGGAGGGGAGCGGGGCGAGGATCAGGGGGAGGAGCGGGGGGAGGACCTGGTGTGGAGGATTTGGGGGGAGAACTGGGGGAGGTGGAGCTGGGGGAGGTGGAGCTGGGGGGGAGGAGGAGCTGGGGTGAGGAGCGGGGGGGAGGTGGAGCTGGGGTGAGGAGCGGGAGGGAGGAGCTGGGGGGGAGCGGGTGGGGAGGAGCTGGGGTGAGGTGCTGGGGGGGAGGAGCTGGGGGGAGGAGGAGCTGGGGAGGAGGACGAGCGGGGGTAGGACCTGGGGTGGAGGAGCTGGTGGGAGGAGCTGGGGGAGGTGGAGCTGGGGGGAGGAGGAGCTGGGGTGAGGAGCGGGGAGGAGGAGCTGGGGGGGAGCGGGAGGGGAGGAGCTGGGGTGAGGAGCGGGGGGGAGGAGCTGGGGGAGGAGCGGGAGGAGAAGGAGCTGGGCGGGAGGAAGTGCAGGGGTAGGAGCTTGGGGGGAAGAGCGGGGGGGAGGAGCTGGGGCGGGCGAGCTGGGGGGAGGAGGAGCTGCGGGGGAGGAGTGGGGGGGAGGAGCTGGGGGGGAGGAGTAGGGGGTAGAGCTGGGGGAGGAGCTGGGTGTGGAGGAGCGGGGGGGACGAGCCGGTGGTGGAGGAGCTGGGTGGGGAGGAGCGGGGGTGAGGAGCTGGGGGTAGAGCTAGTGGGGGAGGAGCCGGGGGAGGAGCTGGGCGGGGAGGAGCCGGGGGGGAGCAGCGGGGGGAAGGAGCTGGAGGGGAGGAGCTGAGGGGGAGGAGCTGGGGGGAAGTAGATGGGGGGAGATGTGGAGGAGCTGGGGGGGAGGAGCTGGGGGGAGGAGTTGGGGAGAGGAGCTGGGTGTGGAAGTGACCACTGTATTATATTGTATATACTGCACTGCATACGAGGGTATTACGGCCTCAGACCACGTGCGACCCGTGGGCGCCGCCATCTTCCCTGTCTCAGGACCCCTGCCCGTCGGGCACCTCATCGGGCCGCTCATCGCCTGCAACCACCGACGACCAGCCGCGTCTCACCTCATCACCATCGGCCAGTCCTGACCGCACAACCTCGCGACCGAGTCGACAAAGGTGAAGGTCGACAGGCCTGTGATTTCCTGCCTTCTGGACTCCGGGACCACTGAGAGCTTCATACGCCCCCGATACGGTAAGGCGCTGCTCCCTCGTGGTACATCCCATTAACCAAAGAATCTCCCTGGCCTCCGGATCCCACTACGTAGTGATCCAGGCGTTCTGCATTGCCACCCTCACCATCCAGGGCGTAGAGTTCAGCGGCTTCCGGCTCTACATCCTCCCCAACCTCTGCGCTGCCTTGCTACTCGGCCTGGACTTCCAGAGCCTAACCCTGAAATTTGGCGGGCCCCTAACACCCCTTACTGTTTGCGGCCTCGCGACCCTTAAGGTCGACCCGCCATCTCTGTTTGCAAACATCACCCCGGATTGTAAACCTGTCGCCACCAGGAGCAGACGGCACAGCCCCCAGGACAGGACATTCATCAAGTCTGAGGTCCAGCGGCTGCTGCGGGAAAGTATCATCGAGGCCAGCAACAGCCCCTGGAGAGCCCAAGTGATAGTGGTGAAAACGGGGGAGATAAACAGGATGGTCGTTGACTACTGCCAGACCATCAATCGGTACACGCAGCTCGACGCGTACCCCATCCCACGCATATCTGATATGGTCAATCAGATAGCACAGTACCGGGTCTTCTCGATAGTGGACCTGAAATCTGCCTACCACCAGCTCCCATTCGCTAGGCGGACCGCCCGTACATCGCGTTTGAAGCGGACGGCCGCCTTTACCATTTCCTTAGGATTCCCTTTGGCGTGACTAACGGAGTCTCGGTCTTCCAACGGGAGATGGACCAAATGGTTGACCGGTACGGGCTGCGGCCCACTTTCCCGCACCTGGACAATGTCACCATCTGCGGCCACGACCAGCAGGACCACGACGCTAACCTTTCCAAATTTCTCCACACCGCCAAACTCCTCAATCTAACCTACAACAAGGAGAAGTGTGTGTTCAGCACAAACCGATTAGCCGTCCTCGGCTATGTGGTTCAGAACGGAGTTCTAGGGCCCGGCCCCGACCGCATGCGCCCCCTCATGGATCTCCCCCTTTCCCACTGCCCCAAGGCCCTCAAACGATGCCTGGGGCTCTTTTCGTATTACGCCCAGTGGGTCCCTACTTATGCGGACAAGGCCCGCCCACTCACCCACTCCACCGGTTTCCCACTGACGACCGAGGCTCACCAGGCCTTCAACCGTATCAAGTCCGACATCGCCAAGGCCGGGATGCACAAGGTCGACGAGACGCTCCCCTTCCAAGTCGAGAGTGATGCATCAGACGTCGCTCTGGCCGCCACCCTCAACCAGGCAGGCAGGCCCGTGGCATTCTTTTCCCGCACCCTCCATGCCTGCGAAATTCGACACTCCTCGGTCGAAAAGGAATCCCAAGCTATCGTTGAAGCTGTGCGGCTCTGGAGGCATTACCTGGCCAGCAGTAGATTCACTTTCCTCACAGACCAACGGTCGGTTGCCTTCATGTTTAACAACACACAGCAGGGTAAGATCAAAAATGATAAGATCTTGCGGTGGAGGATCGAGCTCTCCACCTTTAATTACGAGATTTTGTATCGCCCCGGTAAGCCCAACGAGCCCCACGATGCCCTGTCCCGAGGTACATGTGCCAGCGCACAAGTGGACCTACTCCGGATCCTGCACGACGATCTCTGTCACCGAGGGGTCACCCGCTTTTATCACTTCATTAAGGCCCGCAATCTGCCCTGCTCCATCGAGGAAGTCAGAGTTATCACCAGAGACTGCCAGGTCTGCGCGGAGTGTAAACCACACTTGTACCGGCCGGACCGTGCGCGCCTGGTGAAGGCCTCTCGCCCCTTTGAACGCCTCAGCGTGGACTTCAAAGGGCCCCTCCCCTCCCCTCCACCAACCGCAACACGTACTTTCTCAATGTGGTCGACGAATATTCCAGATTCCCCTTCAACATCCCATGCCCCGATATGACGTATGCCACCGTCATCAAAGCCCTCAACACCATCTTCGCTCTGTTCGGCTTCCCCGCCTACGTCCACAGCGACCGGGGTCCTCACTTATGAGCGATGAGCTGCGCCCGTACCTGCTCAACAGGGGCATTGCCTCGAGCAGGACGACGAGCTACAGGGAAACGGGCAGGTGGAGCGAGAGAATTGGGCAGCCTGGAAGGCCGTCCAGCTGGCACTACGGTCCAGAAATCCCCCGGCCTCCCGCTGGCAGGAGGTCCTCCCCGACGCACTTCACTCCATTCGGTCGCTCCTGTGCACCGCGACTAATGAAACCCCCCATGAACGTCTCTTTGCCTTCTCCAGGAAGTCCACCTCCGGGGTTTCGCTCCCAACGTGGCTGGCAGCTCCAGGACCCGTTCTCCTCCGCAAGCACGTGTGGCTCCACAAGGCGGACCCGTTGGTTGAGAGGGTACAGCTACTCCACGCAAACCCACAGTACGCCTACATAGCATACCCTGATGGCCGCCAAGACACAGTCTCCCTCAGGGACCTGGCACCAGCTGGGTCCCCACACCACCCCCCCCCCCTCTGCCCCGGTGCCACCCTCCCCTCCCCCAGCGCACCCCACCATAGCCCCCGATCCAGGTCAATCCGTCCTCCCCTTGGTCCTACCCGGGGATGAAGAGGATGTCGACACGCTCCCGACACCTGACTCGCCACCGGCACTGCGGCGCTCTCAACGATGGATCAACCACACCCGCTGGACTCATTTTTAACAGGGGGTGAATGTGGTAGTCACCACTGTTGTATTATATTGTATATACTGCACTGCATACGAGGGTATTACGGTAAGGCCCCTGTACTACAGGTACAGGGCTAGATTCCTGCCTGCTGGCTCTGCCCAGCAGGCGGAGTATAAATGTGTGTGCTCTCCAAACTGCAGCCATTTTGGAAGCAGCTGTAGGAGGCCACACATCTCTGTGTAATAAAGCCTCGATTACTCTCTACTCTCGTCTCGTCGTAATTGATAGTGTATCACAGGGGGGGGAAGGAGCTGGGGGGGGTGGAGTGGGGAGGAGATGGGGGGAGGAGCTGGGGGGAGTGGAGCGGGGAGGAGCTGGGTGGCGGAGGGGGGAGGAGTTGGGGGGAGGAGTTGGAGGGGAGGAGTTGAGGGGGAGGAGCTTGGGAGGAGTTGGGGGGAGGAGCTGGGGAGGAGCTGGAGGGGCAGAGGAGGGAGGAGTTGGGGGGAGGAGCTGGGGGGAGGAGTTGAGGGGGAGGAGCTGGGGAAGGAGCTTGGGGGGAGGAACTGGGGGTGAGGCACTGTGAGGGGAGGGGCTGGGGATAAGGAGTTGGGGGGAGGAGCTGTGGGGGGAGGAGCTGGGAGGGCAGAGCTGGGGGGAGGAGCAGGGGGGAGGAGCGGGGGGAGGAGCGGGGGGGAGAGGAGCTGGGGGGAGGATTTGGGGGGAGGAGTTGGGGGGGTAGGAGTTGGGGGAGTGGGGCATGGGGGGGTTGGGGAGAGTGCGTTCCGGGGAGCAGAGTGGGGAGGGTGGGTTGGGGAGGGTGCGTGCCGGGGAGAGGGGGGAGTTATCCGCCTGGCCATGTGCCTGTCTGGCAACAGTCGCGACCATGCAGCCCATGGCACCTGGCTGCAGGATGGGAGGGGGGGGGGCATGGGAAATGATGACATGTCGTCTGTCTCCCCCCCCCCCCCCCCACCTCCCTCTTGCAGGCCGTTGTTTGGTCATCACCCAGCGACGTTGGCCGCCGTGACATGAGCCGCACTTCTACATGTTGCCCTGGGGGAGCTGGAGCAGGAGCGTGCCAGGGAGGCGGCGGAGGCTGCCACAGCGGAACGTGCCGCATGGTGGCAGGTGGCAGACACCCAGGCTGGAGGGCCGCCTGCACAACAGGACGAGGAATAGGTGGTGGTTGTGCCACGGCGACGGAGACGCCCGATGAGGCCCCGTTTGTAGCGGCCCCGCTCGCCGTACCAGGACCTCATGGACCGGGCATGCAGGAGGGGACTCCGGATGAGCCAGGAAACCGTCGCCCAAATCTGCCGCCTGATGGCACACCTGGCACCGCGTGGTAATGGGGGAGGATACCCTCTCCCCGTGGCCGTCAAAGTTACGGTGATCCTGAACATTTATGCCACAGGGTCATTCCAGGCACCGAGTGGGGATCTGTCCGGCATCTCGCAGGCGTTGGTGCACCGGTGCATCCGGGCAGTGACGGACGGCCTGTATGCCATTGCGGATCGTTACATCCAGTTCCCTGTGGACCGGGCCAGCCAGGATGCCCGGGCAGCGGGCTTCGCTGCCATGGCCAGGATCCCCCCATATCCCCCCTCCCCATATCCCCGTCCCCCATAGCCGCCTTCCCCCATATCCCCCTTCCCCATATCACCCCTCCCCCATATCCCTCCTTCCCCATATGCCCCATATTCCCCATCCCCCATATCCCCCTTCCCCCACATCGCTGTGGCGGATATGGGGGATGGGGATATGGGGAGGGGGGATATGGGGGAAGGGTGATAAGGGAGAAGGGGGATATGGGGGAAGAGGATATGGGGGAAGGGGATATGAGGAAGGGGGGATTTGGGGAAGGGGGATATGGGGGAAGGGGATCTGGGGAAGGGGGATATGGGGGGATATGGGGAAGGGGAATAAGGGATATGGGGAGAAGGATATGGGGGAAGGGAGATTTGGGGGATGGGGATATGGGGTGGGGGTATATGGGGGAATATGGGGGAAGGGGATATGTGAGATATGGGGGAGTGGGGATATGGGGGGACAGGGATATGGGGGAAGGGGGATATGGGGGAAGGGGAGATATGGGGAGGGGGGATATGGGGAACGGGGATATGGGGAAGGGAGGTATGGGGAAGGGGGATATGGGGGTTATGGGGGGATATGGGGATGGGGGATATGGGAGAAAGGGATATGGGGGATATGGGGAGATGGATATGGGGGCATGGGGGAAGGGGGATATGGGGGAAGGGTAGATGTGGGGGAATGGGGATGTGGGGGAAGGGTGGATATGGGGGGATATGGGGGAAGGGAATATGGTGTGGGAGGATATGGGGAGGGGTGATATGGGGAAGGGGATATGGTGGATATGGGGGAAGGGGGATATGGGGCAGGGGGGATATGGGGGAATGGGGATATGGGGAATGGGATATGGGGGGATATGGGGGACGGGGGATATGGGGGAAGGGGGAAGTGGGGGATTTGGGGGAAGGGGGATATGGGGGAATGGGGAAGGGGGATATGGGGGATATGGGGAAGGGGGGATATGGGGGAAGGGGGAGATGGGGAGATGGGGAAGGGGATATGGGAAAGGGGGACATTAGGGAAGGGGAATATGAGGAAAGGGGATATGAGGGATATGGGGAAGGGGGATACGAGGGAAGGGGGATATGGGGGAAGGGCAGATATGGGGGAATGGGGATATGGGGGAAGGGTGAATATGGGGAGATATGGGGGAAGGGAATATGGGGGAGGGGGGATATGGGGAGGGGAATATGGGGGAAGGGGGTATGTGGGGGAAGGGGAATGTGGGGGAAGGAGAAAGGGGGCAGGCAGTGGGGGGTCTCATTTGGCGCTGCGCGCCAGGCGGCCATGGGAGGTTGGCCTCCATTGGCCAGTGTGCCTAAAGAGGAGGAAACACCCCCACCTCTTCACTTGAAATGTGGCATTAACACTTCCCACCACCAGTACAGTACCAGTCGATGCGCTGCTGCCCTGGCACCTGATTTTATGGCCTGCCCCCACTGCCAATCTGCACCCAATGGTTGTGAAAGGAGCATAACATTCCATCCTATATTTATCATTTATATTACTTAGCGCTTTTTATTTACACAGTTGAGATGGTTTACTATAGAAGCGCACAATATTATATGCATATCTACTTCTAGTCTGTAATTGCAGAAACCCACTTATATGGCCCCGTCACACACTGCTTCCTTGCAGCCGTGCCAAACATGTGGGTGTTTTAAATGGTGGTTGCAACAGTCCCTTTCTTCACCTCTGCAGATAGATATGTCCAGGTAGCAAAAATACAAAATAGTGGACAATCTCAGCAGGTCTGACAACGTCTGTGGAGATAGAAGGGAGCTAACATTTCAAGTCTGGTTGACTCTTTGTCAAAGCTTAGTACCTCTTCAGTGAGGCTACACATTCTTGTCATGCAGAACTCCTCACTAAGATCTTCCTAAAATCTTTATAGTTTGCAAAGCCATTGGCCGGGATTCTCCAATCCCGCAGCCATGTTCTGACGCCGGCATGAAAAACGGCGCCAACCACTCTGGCATTAACGGTCCCCGATAATCAGGGATTCTCCCCTTCCTAGGGGGCTAGGGCGGTGGCGGAGTGGTACCCGCAGCTCCAGCCGGCGCAGCAGGGCCGGCGCGAGTTCACGCATGTGCACCACAGCCGGCGTGATTCCGCGCATGAACGCCACGGCCGGTGTAATTCTGCGCATGCGCATGGGTTCCCATCTCCGCCCCGGCCCCCCGGGCAATATGGCGGCGCCCTACAGGGGCCCTGCGCGGAGGAGCATAGGCACCCACAGAACCAGCCCGCCCGCTGATCAGTAGGCCCCGAGGGGGGAGGATTGGTGTAGAGTAATATTTTATAGGGTGAATCATTTTCATATGCTGCCTCATTATCCTCTCTTCCAGCCTTAATTATTTCTCTTCATCCTCCCACATAAAAATTTCAAACAAGAGAATGTCCATTGGAAATGTTATACCTGATAATCAGAACACCTTGTCTGGTAGGGGAAAAACTATCCTGATCTCTCTCAGTTCTTCTGGCTGTGGAAAGGCGAACTCTATCCAGGTGCAAGGCCAAAGCAAAATATCACAATGTTTTAAAAGCTCCCCCATAACTCCAGCATATCAATCCTTAAAGTTTCTTCAAGCTGTCGGTTGTAAAATACAAAATACAAAATAAAATACAAACTTCTGCCAGTCTTGCGGATGCTGAGAACAGCTATATTTCTTCTATCTCTTCATTAATTGCCTGTAGGCACAATGCAGTCACCTCTATAAACAAATCTAATGGACTAAATCCACTCCCAAGCAGGTGATAATTTACAGATATATTTAGCCTGGTATCTGTGAAAGTATCAAGTATTTCATTGCAGTTTTCATATTATACATAGAAACATACATCGAAAATAGAGGCCATTTGAGACTGCTCCGCCATTCATTATGATCATGACTGATCGCCAAGTTCAATACCCTGATCCCGCCTCTCCCCATATCCCTTGATCCTTTTCGTCCCAAGAGCCATTTTCTCTCTTACATTATTTTGCATTATTGTTTGATCAAAAGTAATACCAAGTGTCAGTGGAATGAAGAAGATATTCACATACCAATCACATTACAATCATTAGCAAAAGGATAGAATGGAAACCAAAAGTGTTCTATATATAAGGTACAGGTCATGCTCAAACTACATTGTGTAGTTCTGGCCACCATATCATAGGAAGGATATTATTGCCCTTGAGACAAGCAATAAAGATGATTCCAGTCAGCAGGAATTTAAGTTATGATTAAAGAGCTAGGAACGTAGGTTTGTTTTCTTAAGTTAAAAAAAAATGACACTGCGGTGATCTAATTGAAATTTTCAAGGTTATGATTATGAAGACAAAGAGCAAACTCTAGGGGACACAATTAGGAAGTTGGAGCAAGAAAGGAAGTCCGTCAGAACATTTTTTACACAATGGGCAATACACTTGTGGAATACATTGCCAGAGAAATATATCATGAAGAGGGGAATAGTTGTGTGTTCGACATTCGTTGTGCCTCGTGAGCTTTTCCCATTTTAAATATTTATGGAATAAATTTCTGTGGGGGGCGGGGGGGGGCTGTTGGGGGGAAGGTGTTCCTATTCATCTGCTGTAACTACGATGGAAGATTGGTGTAAATCGCAGAAAATGGGTCTGGATGGTTGTTTCTTCAAGACTTAGTGCAACTTCTGAAAAAATAGCTTACATAGTGCAAACAAATGTTTTTAAATAAATTCTGCGGATAGTTACATTTCCCTTTATGGGGGTCTCTTCCTGTTTGCAATGATGTTTAACCTGAAACCAAAATATTACCATTGACAGTAAAGCTGCTTTTAGTGCAGTTGCTGCCAGGATGCAGTCTGAAATAAGTACAGTCATAATTGGTCAGAATCTAAGCACTGAAGATGGGGGGGCGTCATTCTCCGACCCCCCGCCGGGTCAGAGAATGGCCGTTGGCCGCCGTGAATCCCGCCCCCGCCCCCGCCGAAGTCTCCGAAGGGAGAAAAGTCGGCGGGGCGTTAATGGCGCCGCTGCCGCGGAGAATGTCACGGGTCTGCGCAAGGCAGCCGATTTTCGGCCTGCCGATATTCTCCCTTCCGGATGGGCCGAAGTCCCGTCGACGTGATGACCGTTCACGTCGACGTCAATCAAACCTCCTTTTCATCGGCGTGACCCGGTGCTCCAGGCTCACGCCGACCAGCGAGGAGGTGAGTGACGGCCTGGGGGGTTGGCTCTGGGCAGGAAATGGCGTGGCCGCAGACTGATTGCGTGAGGAGAGGTGTGTCTCGGCTTGTGTGTGTGTGCGGCGGGGGGGGGGGGGGGGGGGGGGGGGGGGGGGGCTGGTTAGAGTAGGCTGGGCTCCGGGGGAGTGCCGGGAGGGGGGTCCGTGCCGGGGTGGAGGTTGGGGGTTGTGGAGGGGGTCCGTGCCGGGGTGGAGGTTGGGGGGGGGGTCCGTGCTGGGGTGGAGGTTGGGGGTTGGGGAGGGGGTCCGTGCCGGGGTGGAGGTTGGGGAGGGGGTCAGTGTCGGGGTGGAGGTTGGGGGGGGGTCCGTGCTGGGGTGGAGGTTGGGGACGGGGTCCGTGCCGGGGTGGAGGTTGGGGGGGGGGTCCGTGCTGGGGTGGAGGTTGGGGAGGGGGTCCGTGCCGGGGTGGAGGTTGGGGGGGGGTCCGTGCTGGGGTGGAGGTTGGGGGTTGGGGAGGGGGGCCGTGCCGGTGTGGAGGTTGGGGATGGGGTCCGTGTCGGGGTGGAGGTTGGGGGGGGTCCGTGCTGGGGTGGAGGTTGGGGAGGGGGTCCGTGCCGGGGTGGAGGTTGGGGGGGGGTCCGTGCTGGGGTGGAGGTTGGGGAGGGGGTCCGTGCCGGGGTGGAGGTTGGGGAGGGGGTCCGTGCCGGGGTGGAGGTTGGGGAGGGGGTCCGTGCCGGGGTGGAGGTTGGGGGGGGGGGTCCGTGCTGGGGTGGAGGTTGGGGGTTGGGGGGGGGGTCCGTGCTGGGGTGGAGGTTGGGGGGGGGGTCCTTGCTGGGGTGGAGGTTGGGGGTTGGGGAGGGGGTCCGTGCCAGGGTGGAGGTTGGGGGGGGTCCGTGCTGGGGTGGAGGTTGGGGGTTGGGGAGGGGGTCCGTGCCGGGGTGGAGGTTGGGGGGGGGGAGCCGTGCTGGGGTGGAGGTTGGGGAGGGGGTCCGTGCCGGGGTGGAGGTTGGGGAGGGGGTCCGTGCCGGGGTGGAGGTTGGGGGGGGGTCCGTGCTGGAGTGGAGGTTGGGGGTTGGGGGAGGGGGTCCGTGCCGGGGTGAAGTTTGGGGGGGGTCCGTGCTGGGGTGGAGGTTGGGGGTTGGGGAGGGGGTCCGTGCCGGGGTGGAGGTTGGGGGGGGGTCCGTGCTGGGGTGGAGGTTGGGGTTGGGGAGGGGGTCCGTGCCGGGGTGGAGGTTGGGGGGGGTCCGTGCTGGGGTGGAGGTTGGGGGGGGTCCGTGCTGGGGTGGAGGTTGGGGAGGGTGTCCGTGCCGGGGTGGAGGTTGGGGTGGGGGGGGTCCGTGCTGGGGTGGAGGTTGGGGAGGGGGTCCGTGCCGGGGTGGAGGTTGGGGGGGGGTCCGTGCTGGGGTGGAGGTTGGGGGTTGGGGAGGGGGTCCGTGCCGGGGTGGAGGTTGGGGGGGGGTCCGTGTCGGGGTGGAGGTTGGGGGGGAGGTCCGTGCTGGGGTGGAGGTTGGGGAGGGGGTTCGTGCCGGGGTGGAGGTTGGGGGGGGGTCCGTGCTGGGGTGGAGGTTGGAGAGGGGGTCCGTGCCGGGGTGGAGGTTGGGGAGGGGGTCCGTGCCGGGGTGGAGGTTGGGGAGGGGGTCCGTGCCGGGGTGGAGGTTGAGGGGGGTCCGTGCTGGGGTGGAGGTTGGGGGTTGGGGGAGGGGGTCCGTGCCGGGGTGGAGGTTGGGGTGGGTCCGTGCTGGGGTGGAGGTTGGGGGTTGAGGAGGGGGTCCGTGCCGGGGTGGAGGTTGGGGGGGGTCCATGCTGGGGTGGAGGTTGGGGGTTGGGGAGGGGGTCCGTGCCGGGGTGGAGGTTGGGGGGGGGGGTCCGTGCTGGGGTGGAGGTTGGGGAGGGGGTCCGTGCCGGGGTGGAGGTTGGGGAGGGGGGTCCGTGCCGGGGTGGAGGTTGGGGGGGGGGTCCGTGCTGGGGTGGAGGTTGGGGTTTGGGGAGGGGGTCCGTGCCGGGTTGGAGGTTGGGGAGGGGGTCCGTGTCGGGGTGGAGGTTGGGGGGGGGGGTCCGTGCTGGGGTGGAGGTTGGGGAGGGGGTCTGTGCCGGGGTGGAGGTTGGGGGGGGGGGTCCGTGCTGGGGTGGAGGTTGGGAGGGGGTCCGTGTCGGGGTGGAGGTTGGGGGGGTCCGTGCTGGGGTGGAGGTTGGGAGGGGGGTCCGTGCTGGGGTGGAGATTGGGGAGGGGGTCCGTGCCGGGGTGGAGGTTGGGGGGGGGGTCCGTGCTGGGGTGGAGGTTGGGGGTTGGGGAGGGGGTCCGTGACGGGGTGGAGGTTGGGGGGGGGGTCCGTGCTGGGGTGGAGGTTGGGGGTTGGGGAGGGGGTCCGTGCCGGGGTGGAGGTTGGGGGGGGGTCCGTGCTGGGGTGGAGGTTGGGGGTTGGGAGGTGGTCCGTGCCGGGGTGGAGGTTGGGGGGGGGGTCCGTGCTGGGGTGGAGGTTGGGGGTTGGGGAGGGGGGTCCGTGCCGGGGTGGAGGTTGGGGGGGGGTCCGTGCTGGGGTGGAGGTTGGGGAGGGGGTCCGTGCCGGGGTGGAGGTTGGGGAGGGGGTCCGTGCCGGGGTGGAGGTTGGGGGGGGGTCCGTGCTGGGGTGGAGGTTGGGGGTTGGGGAGGGGGTCCGTGCCGGGGTGGAGGTTGGGGGGGGGGGTCCGTGCTGGGGTGGAGGTTGGGGGTTGGGGAGGGGGTCCGTGCCGGGGTGGGGTGATGGGAGGGCAAATGAGTTGGTCCACCTGGCCAGGTGCCAGCCTCCAACAGTTGGGACCCATGCGGTCCATGCCACCTGGCTGGGGGAGGAGGGGATATTGGCAATGATGACATGTCGTCGTTCCCCTCCCCCCCACCAGGCCGTCATGTTTTCAGACCATCCAGCGATGTTGGCCGCCGTGGTGGCAGCCGCTCATGTCTATGTTGCCCTGGATGAGGAGGAGGAGGAGGAGGAGGAGGAGCGTGCCAGAGAGGCGGCGCAGGCTGCCGCAGAGGGGCAGGCGGCAGCCGCCCAGGCTGGAGGGACACCTGACCGACAGGACGAGGAGGGGGAGGAGGACGTCGTGGCCCCACGGCAACGGAGGCACCCGAGGGCGCCCCGTGTGTACCGGCCCCGGCAGTCATACCAGGACCTCACCGGACCGGGAATGCAGGAGGAGACTCCGGATGAGCCGGGAAACCGTGGGCCACATCTGCCACCTGCTGGCACACCTGTCACCGCGTGGCACTGGCGGGGGACACCCTCTCCCCGTGTCCGTCAAGGTTACGGTGGCCCTGAACTTTTATGCAACGGGGTCATTCCAGGCACCGAGTGGGGACCTGTCCGGCATATCGCAGACATCGGTGCATCGGTGCATCCGGGCAGTGACAGATGCCCTTTATGCCATGGCGCACCGCTACATCCGCTTCCCCGTGGACCGGGCCAGCCAAGATGCCCGGGCCGTGGGCTTCTCTGCCGTTGCCGGGTTCCCCATGGTCCAGGGCGCGATCGATGGGATGCACGTCGCCGTGCGGCCACCTGCAGAGAACAGGGCCGTGTTCACTAATAGGAAGGGGACCTATTCAATGAACGTACAGGTGGTCTGCGACCACCGCATGATGATCCTGCACGTCTGCGCCCGTCACCCAGGCAGTGTACACGACTCATTCGTGTTGTCGCGGTCATCCATCCCCGGCATGTACGAGGGACGCCATCCCCGGCTGAGGGGCTGGTTGCTGGGCGACAGGGGCTACCCATTGCGATCGTGGCTGATGACGCCTATACGGAGGCCACGCAATGAGGCGGAGAACCGCTACAATGATGCCCATGTAGCGACAAGGGGAGTGATCGAGAGGTGCTTTGGCGTGCTGAAGATGCGTTTCAGGTGCCTGGACCTCTCTGGGGGCGCCCTCCAGTATCGGTCAGATAGGGTCGGCCGCATCATTGTGGTGTGCTGCGTCCTGCACAACATAGCCCAGCAGAGGGGCGATGTGCCGCAGGCAGAGGAGGGCGGAGTGGAGGAGCAGCAGGAAGAGGCCCAGTCCTCCCCAGATGAGGGGGATGGGGGCAATGGTCAGGGCAGACGGGGTAGACACAGGCGGGTGGCTGTCCACCGTTACCGGCTGGCCCAGCGGGCACGGGACAGACTGATAGACACCCGCTTCACTGACTAGATGGGCGTGGGAATCGGGTAGTATGGCCACAGACCGCACACCATGACAACAGCCGACCACCCACACCCCCCACCCATCCACCCACCCAGCACCCTCACCCCCCTCCCCAACCCCACACACCCCACCCGCATGCACACCACCCCCCCCACCCCCAATTGCCGATCCACTGGCGGCACAACGGGCCGGGATCACCCAGTTGCGGGTGGACGCGTGTCTATCGCAGGCCATGGAGGATGATGACAACCCGCCTCCGATGAGCTCCTGGCTCTACATCGTTGGACTATGTCTGACCCATGGCCACAGTACCACCATCCACCCGGACCATCCCTGCATGCGGCTGTGACACTGCAGCGCACGGTCCCGTCCTCTGCCCGGGGGATGTTGATGGCGGCCCAGGGGGAAGGGGGCAGACTCACCTGGGGCTGAGGTAAGACCACCCCTCACACACACACTTGCGCTCAACGTACATGACACGCCCGCACACTTTGGACAGAGCACAAAGGCAGCTTCGGTAGGTGTAACATTGACTTTAATAACCAAAGGAGTTCATGCACGTGCCCTAGCCCCTAAAACTCATCTGTGCCCTGCACCCGTGCCAACTTACTCAGAGTCTAATTGTTTGCCTTACGGGCCCTTTGACTACGTCTACGTGGTTCCCCAGACGGTACAGCAGAACTGGAGGTGGACTCCTGTGATTCCTGTGTCCTGGCTCGGATGTGACGGGGGCCTGTGGCTGCCCCCCTCATCGCTGGGTGGTCGCTCCCGCACGTGACGGGGGTGTCGTCTCCCTGTTGCTCCAGGTCTCTCCGTCTCCCGTGGTGTGCGAGGGGCATCCTGCGGGCGTCGCATGCTGGAGGGTGCGGGTCTCTCCGTCTCCCGTGGTCTCCGAGGGGCATCCTGCGGGCGTCGCATGCTGGAGGGTGCGGGGTCTCTCCGTCTCCCGTGGTCTCCGAGGGGCATCCTGCGGGCGTCGCATGCTGGAGGGTGCGGGTCTCTCCGTCTCCTGTGGTCTCCGAGGGGCATCCTGCGGGCGGTCTGCATCTGCGGGGATGGGTGCCTGGACGTTTGGTCCTGCGATACACAATGAAGCATGCATGGTTAGACATCAGGCAGTGATCAGGTGATACGGGGGAGGGGGATATAGGGGAGGGGGGATATGGGGACGGGCTGTTGGTGGCTCACTTGCTCGTGGGGCCCCGACCTCTGCATCAGCAACCTCCCGGTCCTCAGGTCCGCCAGCCAGTTCCAGGCCCTTTCCTCGTGTACGGTCAGTGGCCTCTCATCAGCGGGCCTCCTCCAGTCCTCACATGCTCCCTATTGTTGTGTGCGCGCTTCTCCTGTGGGGGGGGGGGTGGCAGGGGTAAAAGGCAACAGTGTTAGGCAGGTATATGAATGCACGCCATCGGTTGCGCGTGCATTGCAGAGGTTAAGGTTAGGGCTGGATTCACTTGGGGATATGGGGGAGGGGGGATATGGGGGAGGGGGGATATGGGGAGGGGGGATATGGGGGAGGGGGGATATGGGGGAGGGGGGATATGGGGAGGTGGATATGGGGGAGGGGAGATATGGGGGAGGGGGGATATGGGGGAGGGGGGATATGGGGGATATGGGGAGGGGGAATATGGGGGAGGGGGGATATGGGGGAGGGGGGATATGGGGGATATGGGGAGGGGGGATATGGGGGATATGGGGGAGGGGGGATATGGGGGAGGGGGGATATGGGGGATATGGGGGAGGGGGGATATGGGGGAGGGGGATATGGGGGAGGGGGATATGGGGGAGGGGGGTTATGGGGGAGTGGGGGATATGGGGGAGGGGGGATATGGGGGATATGGGGGAGGGGGATATGGGGGATATGGGGGAGGGGGGATATGGGGGAGGGGGGATATGGGGGAGGGGGATATGGGGGATATGGGGGAGGGGGGATATGGGGGAGGGGGATATGGGGGATATGGGGGAGGGGGATATGGGGAGGGGGGATATGGGGGAGGGGGGATATGGGGGATATGGGAGGGGGGATATGGGGGAGGGGGGAATATGGGGGACATGGGGGAGGGGGGATATGGGGGAGGGGGGATATGGGGGATATGGGGAGGGGGGATATGGGGGATATGGGGGAGGGGGGATATGGGGGATATGGGGGAGGGGGGATATGGGGGAGGGGGGATATGGGGGATATGGGGGAGGGGGGATATGGGGGAGGGGGGATATGGGGGATATGGGGAGGGGGGATATGGGGGAGGGGGGATATGGGGGAGGGGGGATATGGGGGATATGGGGGAGGGGGGATATGGGGAGGGGGGGAATATGGGGGATATGGGGGAGGGGGGGATATGGGGGAGGGGGGATATGGGGGATATGGGGGAGGGGAGATATGGGGGAGGGGGGATATGGGGGATATGGGGGAGGGGGGATATGGGGGAGGGGGGATATGGGGAGGGGGGATATGGGGGAGGGTGGATATGGGGATATGGGGAGGGGGGGATATGGGGAGGCTCACCCTGCCTGCTCTGACGAGGTCGTTCACCTTCTTGTGGCACTGGGTGCCTGTCCGTGGTGTTAGGGCCACAGCGGTGACGGCCTCTGCCACCTCCCTCCACAGACGCCGGCTGTGGCGTGGGGCAACTCTGCGGCCGTGCCCGGGATACAGGGCGTCCCTCCTCTGCTCCACCGCGTCCAGGAGCGCCTCCACATCGCGTGACTCGAACCTCGGGGCTGAGCGACGGCCAGCCATCAAGTCGGGTGTTGCGGTCGGGTGTTCCGGTCGGGTGGGGGGGAGCTGCGCGGCCTTATGAGCCGTCACGCCATGCAGCGCGTATGACACTGCACGGCGTGAACCACTGCGCAAGCGCGGATCCCGTTACGTCGCTGCTAGCCCATTTCGGGCCGGAGACTATCGGCCCATTTTTATGACGTGACGCAAGTGGGATTTGCGCCGTTTCTTGCGCCGATCGGCGGAGTTTCCGCCGATAACGGAGAATTTTGCCCAGGGTGCTGTACTCCACTGGTATTTTGCACACACCTTCTCAGAAGCTTCAGACAGTCTGGGCTGGATTCTCCGCCGCCAGAATGCTCCTTTTTGCTGGCAGCACAGGGGTTTCCCGACGGCGTGGGGCTGCCCCACATTGGGAAACCCCATTGACCAGCCGGCGTAACGGAATATTCCGCCGGCGGGATGAAACAGAAATGTGGTGCGGCGGGGCAGAGAATCCAGCCCTCTGTGTCCACAGGGAGCACGGCCTGAACAGCATTTAGGCTTGGGCTGATAAGTGACAAGTAACATTTGCATCACAACAGTGCCAGACAATGACCTACTCCAGCAAGAGTGAATTTAAGCATTGCCCTTGAAGTTTTTAAAAAATATATATTTTATTGAAAATTTTCGATCACAATTTTTTCCCCTTACACATCAAACATAAGAAAAAGAAAATTTAACAGTGCATGTAACATAGTAACCACAGTCTAATAACAAATAGCTAACCAACATGGTAAACTAATCATAAACTTCCCCCCACCTCCCCCCCCCCCCCCCGGGTTGCTGCTGCTGGTCATCTGTCTTACCTCTAACGTTCCCCTAGGTAGTCGAGGAATGGCTGCCACCGCCTGGTGAACCCTTGAGCCGATCCTCTCAGCGCAAACTTCATCTGCTCCAGTTTTATGAACCCCGCCATATCGTTTATCCAGGCCTCCAGTCCGGGGGGTTTCGCTTCCTTCCACATGAGTAGAATCCTACGCCGGGCTACTAGGGACGCAAAGGCCACAACATCGGCCTCTTTCGCCTCCTGCACTCCCGGCTCATCCGCAACTCCAAATAAAGCTAACCCCCAGCCTGGTTTGACCCGGACCTTCACCACCTTCGAAATCACGCCCGTCACTCCCTTCCAATACCCCTCCAGTGCTGGGCATGACCAAAACATCTGTGCGTGGTTTGCCGTGCTTCCGCCGCACCTCCCACACTTGTCCTCCACTCCGAAGAACCTGCTTAACCTTTCTCCCATTATGTGTGCTCTATGTCGCACCTTAAATTGAATCAGGCTAAGCCTGGCGCACGAGGAAGAGGAATTTACCCTGCTTAGGGTATCAGCCCACATACCCTCCTCTATCTCCTCCCCGAGCTCTTCTTCCCACTTTCCTTTTAGTTCACCCACCAGCTCCTCCCCCTCTTCTCTCATCTCTCGGTATATCTCTGACACCTTGCCCTCCCCGACCCACACCCCCGAGAGCATTCTATCCTGGATCCCCTGTGTCGGGAGCAATGGAAATTCCCTCACCTGTTGTCTTGTGAACGCCCTCACCTGCATATACCTAAAGAAGTTTCCCCGGGGCAGCTTATACTTTTCCTCCAATGCTCCCAAACTCGCAAACGTCCCATCTATAAATAAATCTCCCGCCCTCCTAATTCCTAACTGGTGCCAGCTCTGGAATCCTCCATCCATCCTCCCTGGGGCAAACCTGTGGTTGTTCCTGATTGGGGACCCCACCAGGGCTCCCCGCATACCTCTCTGTCGCCTCCATTGTCCCCAGATATTTAATGTTGCTGCCACCACTGGGTTTGTGGTAAACTTTTTTGGTGAGAGCGGTAGCGTCGCCGTCACCAGCGCCTCTAGACTCGTCCCTTTACAGGACTTTCTCTCCAGTCTTTTCCACGCCGCTCCCTCTCCCTCCATCATCCATTTACGGATCATCGCCACATTGGCGGCCCAATAGTAGTCGCCCAAATTCGGCAACGCCAATCCTCCTCTGTCTCTGCTACGTTGTAAGAACCCCCTCCTTACCCTCGGGACTTTCCCTGACCACACGAAGCTCATGATGCTCCTGTCTATTTTTTTAAAGAAGGCCTTAGTGATTAGTATAGGGAGACATTGGAATACAAATAAGAACCTCGGGAGGACTATCATCTTAATTGCCTGCACTCTGCCCACCAACGACAGTGGCTGCATGTCCCACCTCTTGAAGTCCTCCTCCATTTGTTCTACCAATCGTGTCAGATTAAGTCTGTGCAAGGTTCCCCAGCTCCTGGCGATCTGAATCCCCAGGTATCGGAAGTTTCTTTCCACTTTCCTTAGAGGCAGGCCTTCTATCCCTCTACTCTGGTCCCCAGGGTGTATCACGAAAAGTTCACTCTTCCCCATGTTAAGCCTATATCCCGAGAAATCTCCGAACTCCCTAAATATCTGCATGACCTCTGTCATCCCCCCCACTGGGTCCGTCACATACAACAGTAGGTCATCCGCGTAGAGCGACACTCGGTATTCTTCTCCCCCTTTAATCACCCCTCTCCATTACCTGGAGTCTCTCAGCGCCATGGCCAGTGGTTCAATTGCCAACGCGAACAGCAATGGAGATAGCGGGCATCCCTGTCTTGTTCCCCTGTATAGTCGGAAATACTCCGATCTTTGCCGACCCTTGACCACACTTGCCGTTGGGGCCCCATAAAGGAGTTTGACCCCGCTAATAAACCCGTTCCTGAACCCAAACCTCCTTAGCACCTCCCATAAGTACCCCCACTCCACCCTGTCAAATGCCTTCTCTGCATCCATTGCCGCCACTATCTCTGCCTCCCCCTCTACTGTGGGCATCATTATCACCCCTAATAGCCGTCGCACGTTGACATTCAGTTGTCTCCCCTTTACGAACCCTGTCTGGTCTTCATGCACCACCCCCGAGACACAGTCCTCTATCCTCGATGCCAGTACCTTTGCCAGCAATTTGCCGTCCACATTCAATAGTGAGATAGGTCTATAGGACCCGCACTGCAGCGGATCTTTATCCCGCTTCAAAATTAGGGATATCGTCGCCTCCGACATTGTCGGGGGTAGAGTCCCTCCTTCCCTGGCCTCGTTAAAAGTCCTCACCAACAGCGGGGCCAGCAGGTCCACATATTTTCTATAAAATTCCACCGGGAACCCATCTGGTCCCAGAGCCTTCCCTGCTTGCATATTCCCCAGCCCCTTAATAACCTCGTCCACCCCAATTGGTGCCCCCAGGCCTTCCATCTCCTGCTCCTCCACCCTCGGGAACCTCAATTGATCCAAGAACTGCCGCATCTCCTCTTTTCCCTCCGGGGGTTGGGACCTATACAGTCCTTCGTAAAAGGTCTTAAACACCTCGTTTATCTTCCTTGCTCTCTGCACCGTAGCTCCCTTTTCATCTCTAATTCCCCCTATCTCCCTCGCCGCTGTCCTCTTTCGCCGCTGATGGGCCAACAGGCGACTAGCTTTTTCCCCATACTCATACCTCACCCCCTGTGCCTTCCTCCACAGCACCTCTGCCCTCCTGATGGTCAGAAGGTCGAACTCCGTCTGGAGTCGTCGTCTCTCCCTGTACAGTCCCTCCTCCGGGGTCTCCGCAAATTCCCTGTCCACCCTTCAGATCTCCCCAGTAGTTTTTTCCTTTCCTTGGCCTCTGTTTTCCCTTTGTCGGCCCTAATGGAGATCAGCTCTCCTCTGACCACCGCTTTTAGTGCTTACCATACCACTCCCACTCGGACCTCCCCGTCGTCATTGGCCTCCAGGTACCTCTCAATACATCCCCGCACTCTTCCACAAACTCCCTCATCCGCCAACAATCCCACATCTAATCGCCAGAGTGCTCACTGCTCCCTCTCCTCTCCCAGTTCCAGGTCCACCCAATGTGGGGCATGATCCGAAATAGCTATGGCTGAATACTCAGCTTCTTCCACCCCCGAGATCAACGACCTTCCCAGAACAAAAAAATCTATCCAGGAGTACACTTTATGAACATGGGAGAAGAAGGAGAACTCCCTGGCCCTCGGTCTAAGAAATCGCCATGGATCCACTCCCCCCATTTGGTCCATAAACCCCTTGAGCACCTTGGCCGCTGCCGGCCTTCTTCCGGTCTTAGATCTGGATCTATCTAACCCTGGGTCCAGCACAGTGTTGAAGTCCCCTCCCAATATCAAGTTTCCTACCTCCAGGTCCGGTATATGTCCCAACATCCGTCTCATAAATCCCGCATCGTCCCAATTCGGGGCATATACATTAACCAACACGACCTCCATTCCCTCCAGCCTGCCACTCACCATTACATATATACCTCCGCTATCTGCTACAATGCTCCTTGCTTCGAATGCTACCCGTTTCCCCACCAGTATGGCCACCCCTCTATTCTTTGCATCTAGCCCTGAATGGAACACCTGTCCCACCAATCCTTTCCTTAACCTAACTTGGTCCGCCACCTTCAGGTGCGTCTCCTGGAGCATAGCCACGTCTGCCCTTAGTCCTTTCAAGTGCGCGAGCACTCGGGCCCTTTTAATCGGTCCATTTAGGCCTCTCACGTTCCACGTGATCAGCCTCACTAGGGGGCTACCTGCCCCATTCCCGTGTCGACTAGCCATCACCTTCTCTAGGCCAGTCCCACGTCCCGCTTCCGCGCTCCCACTCGCTCCCCAGGTGTCGCATTCCAGCTCCGACCAACCACTCTTTATCCTCTTTGATTTCCGCAGCAGCAACCCAGTTATCCCCCCCCTTCCCCCCCCCCGCCCCCCCCCCCCCCCCGCTAGATCCCCCTCTAGCGTGATTGCTCCCCCCATATTACTTCCGCAAGTCAGCTGACTTCAACTGACCCCGGCTACTCCTGCTCACTCCTTGACCCCCCCCATGTGGGGAACTCCCATCTACCTTGCGCCTATCTTCCCGCCATTATCTTTATGGCGCGGGGACATCCCTATAGCTGACCCGGCTCTTGTGGCGCAGCTCCCTTTCCCATCCCACTCCCATTCCTCATCCTCCGCCTATGTCCCTTCTTTCCCCCCCCACCGGCGCCCACATTTCTTAGTGTCTCCCCCCTTCCCAATTTACTTCTCTATTTACATCGACAGTAACATTTCCTGCAATATCAGTCCCTCAGTTCCGATCCAATTTCTCATCTTTAATAAAGGTCCATGCTTCTTCCGCCGTTTCGAAATAGTGATGTCTCTCCTGGTACGTGACCCATAGTCGTGCTGGCTGCAGCATCCCGAACTTCACCTTCTTTTTGTGTAACACCTCCTTGGCTCGGTTAAAACTCGCCCTCCTTCTCGCCACCTCCGCACTCCAATCCTGGTACACCCGTACCACTGTATTCTCCCATCTGCTACTCCGTACCTTTTTGGCACATCTCAGAACCACTTCTCTATCTTTAAAGCGGTGAAATCGCACGATTGTCGCCCTAGGTGGTTCTCCCGCTTTTGGTCTCGTCGCCGGGATCCGATGGGCCCCCTCCACTTCTAAGGGGCCCAAAGGGGCCTCAGCTCCCATCAACGAACTTAGCATCGTGCTCACATAAGCCCCGCAGTCCGCTCCTTCCACTCCCTCAGGGAGACCCAGTATCCGAAGGTTCTTCCTTCGTGCTCTGTTTTCTAGGGCCTCAATCCTTTCAATGCACTTTTTGTGGAGCGCCTCGTGCGTCTGTGTTTTGACCGCCAGGCCCAGGATCTCGTCCTCATTATCCGTCACCTTCTGCTCCACCACGCGGAGCTCTGTCTCCTGGGTCCTTTGTGCCTCCTTAAGCCCCTCAATTGCTTGTAGCATCGGGGTCAGCACCTCCTTCTTTAGTAGCTCCACACACCGTCTTAGGAATTCGTCTTGATCGGGCCCCCATGTCGCCTGGGCTTTCTCCGCCGCCATCTTGTTTCTTTTTCCTTTCTGTCCCTATCGTCGAGGATTCCTCGTGCTGCAGCCGCCGCCGCCGATATTTTCCTCTTTCATTGGGGGGGGGACTCCCTATTCACTCACCCCACACCGGGTTTCGTCGCGCGAAAATTTCCCGTTGGGGCTCTTAAAAGAGCCCGAAGGTCCGTTGGAGCTGGAGCCATCGAAACGTGCGGCTTAGCTGGTCATCGCCGCAACCGGAAGTCCCCATTGCCCTTGAAGTTTAACAGCATTATCATCGCTGAATCCCCCACAGCCAATATTCTGGGGGTTATCATTGACCAGAAATTGAACTGAACCATCCATATAAATACAATGGCAACAAGGGCAGATCAAAGACTGGGAAATCTTCAGACTCTGTAAATCCTGTCCACAATCTACAAAGCACAGGTCAGCAGTGTGATGGAATACTCTCCCCTTACCATAATGAGTGCAACTGTAACAACACTCAAGAAGCTCAATACTATCCTGGACAAAGCAGTCTACTTGATTGGGGCCTCATCAATTAGCTTAAACATTCATTCCTCCACCATCTGTGTACCGTGGCAGCAATGTGTACCACCTACATGATGTACTGCAGCAACTTGCCGAGTATCCTTCAACACCTTCCAAATCTGCAGCGTCTGCAACCTAGAAAAACAAGGGCAACAGACACATGGGAACAGCACCACCTGCAAGTGCTGCCCCCAAGCGGCTACACCATCCTGTTTTGAAATTGTATTAGCATCTTTTCACTATTGTTTGGTCAAATGCCTGAAACGTCTTTCCTAACAGCAGTGTGGGACGACCTACACCACATAGCCTACAGTGATTCAAAAAGCCAGCTCATCACCACCTCTTCAAGGGTAATTAGAGGTGAACAACAAATGCTGGCCTTGACAGCAATGTTCACATCTCATGATCAAATAAGTAATGTTTAAACATTCCAGTAAAACTTAACATCGCAAATACTTTAACATAATCTGCTAAAGCTTGAACAAACCTCATTAACAGTTCAATAATCATTGCTAACACTTTAAAGTGCCCTTCTACCATTTTAATATATTTTGCTAATATTCCAGCATTCTGGTTTAGCAAAATTCCCTCCTTACTCTTTTCCTTTGCTCCTTTTTGCCACTTCCCCTCAATGTTCTACATTCTTCTCGCTCTGTCCATATCCTCTTCCCTCCTCTCCTCACCTCTCACCTTTCACTCTCCCTCTCCCTTCCATGAGTCTCGCTCCCCCATCACTTGTCTCTTTCAACCCCTCCCCAAATATTGCATTCCCTCACCACCTTCCTAATCTTTTCCTTTTCCCTATCCTCTTCTGAACGCTTCTCCACTTTCCTTTGGATCTTACTCTCTCCTCCCATTCTCTCACTCCACCACAATTGCCTGTTTCCCTCTTTTCTCCTCTATCTTCCCTCCCTACATTTCAGCTCTTCTTTTCCTCTCTCCTCCTTCCTGGTTTCCTCTCCTCTCTCTTCAACATATCTCCTCACTTTCCTCTCTCTATCCATCTCCTTCCTCATTTCTCACCTGCTTCTTTCTCTCCATCATTGCCTCTAGCCCTGACATTCCTTTCCTCATTATTACCCCCTCCTCCTTTCTGCTACTCTCCTCCTTTCTTTTCTCCCTTCACCTCTCCCCTCTGTAAATGTTCCTCCCTTTCCATGTCCTCTCTCACTCTCCCAACTCACCCTCTCCTTCCTTCCCCCTGACCTTTCTTGTTCCCCAATTGCTTCCCTTCTCCCATTCTCTGCACCACCACTCTCCTCTTCTCTTCCTCGCTCTTTCATTTCCAATTGCTCCTTCCCCCTCCTTTTGTCTGTACTCCATTCTTCCCTTGTTTAAAAAATATTCTTATTCAAGGGTTTTTACATATATACACAAAAATATCCGAGGACCAAAACATCAATCTGAACAAACAACCCTAAATCCCAAACTTTCCCCAATAGCAACACCCCACCACATCCCGCCTTCCCAACTTTTACTCCCTTATCACCCACAGCCCCTCCCCCCCAGCTGACCCCGAAATCCTCCTTGAACGAATCAATGAATGGCTTCCACCTCTTGATGAACACCTCTGCCAACCCCCGCAAAGAAAACTTGACCTTCCCCAACCAAAGGAATTCTGCCAGGTCACACCCATTCACCCGCCTGCGGTGGCTCCGATTTCCACCAACACAACAAAATCCGTCTCCGGGCTATCAGGGAGGCAAAGGCCAACACATCAGCCTTTCCCATCACCTGGACTCCCGGATCTATCGACACACCGAACCCAGGGCTACCCTCATCCAGAACCTCAGACATCATGCCCGAGAACCCCCTCAGTTTTGGACACACCCAGAACATGTGGACATGATTCGTGCCCCCCCCCCCCACCCCCACACACCGCCCACACCTGTATTCCATTCCCGCAAATAACCTGCTCATCCTCACCACCGTCATGTGGGCCCTATGCACCAGCTTAAACTGGATGTGGCTCAACCTCACACACAAGGACAAGGAAGCATTCACCCTCCGCACGGCCTCTAACCACGTTCCAGCCCGCACCTCCCCTCCCAGCTCCTCCTCTCATTTGCGCTTAATTTCCTCTACTGGGGCGTCCTCCCTCTCCATTAATTCCTTGTACATATCCGACACCCTCCCTTATAACGTCCTCTGACAACAACTTATCCTGCAACACCGGAGGTGGAAGCCCCGGGAAGGAGGGTACCTCTCTCCTCACGAACACAAACAAGAACCTGGGCAACACCATCATTTTCATGTCTGCACGCGCCCGGCTAGTGACAGCAGCAACACCTCTTGAAATCCGCTTTCAATCCCTCTATCAGTTGTGCCAAGTTCAATTTGTGTAGCTGGGCCCAGCTCCACACCATCTGGATTCCTAGATACATAAAACTTGCCCCCACAACCCTGAATGGCAGCTCCCCTAATTTCCTCTCCCACCCTCTGGCATTAATCGGAAACACCCCGCTCTTCCCAATGTTCAATTTGTACCCCAAAATCGGCCAAATTCCCTCAGAATCTCCATAATCCCTCCAATGCTGCCCACCGGGTCTGAGATATACAATAACAAATCGTCCGCATATAACGAGACTCTATGCTCGGCACCCCCCTCTCTGCTCAAGCCTTTTCCAATCCCTCTACGCCCAAAGCGCCATTGTGAATGACTCTATCACCAAGGCAAACAGCAATGGGGAGAGCGGGCACCCCTCTGTCGTCCGTCCCACGATGTAACCCGAAGTACCCCAAACTCATCCAGTTCATCCGAACGCCCACCACTGGCGCCCTGTACAGCAGCTGAACCCAATCCACAAACCACTGGCTGAACCCAAACCACCCCAGCACCGCCAACAAATACAGCAACTCCACCTGATCTCCACCCTTCTCCGTGTCCATTGACACCACTACTTCTACGACTTGCCCCTCCGAGGGTATCATGATTAAATTAAGCAGCCTGCGCACATTCGCCGACAACTGCCTTCCCTTCACAAAGCCCGTCTGGTCCTCCCCTATCGCCCCAGCACACAGTTCTCTGTTCGCAATGCCAGCACCTTCGGCAACAACTTCACATCAAGGTTCAGCAACAATATAGGGTGGTACGATCCACACTGCTCCGGATCCTTATCTTTCTTTAAGATCAGGGAGATGGACACCTGGGACAATGTGGGAGGGAGCTCCCGCCTATCCCTCACCTCATTGTACGTCCTCACTAACAACGGTCCCAGCTGCATACCAAACCATCCGGCCCTTTAGATTTACGTAACGCCGCATCTAAAAGTGATTTACTTGATTACGTCTCTTGGCTAAGCTGCAGAAATACTTCAGCAAAGCTGTTTGGTAAAGAGAGGAACGACCTCATGTTCCAATATCAAAATACAAATCACCGTTTTCTGCTAATTCATTGTCACAGCGAAACTAGTGAACTGGATTTATAACTGAAAAGGAGTGAATAAATATTCAACTTCAAAATATGTCAACAGCTTCATAGAGATTTAGGACTGATATAGAAATAATCTGACAATTCCTTTTCCTTCTGTAACCAAGCAGGAAAGGTGCTATTCTGTAATCTTAAATCAGGAAAACTAGGAGATCCCAAGATCCCTGTAGGTTCTACGAGAGAAAAAGTGGATAGAGAACAGAAAGAGAAGACATGAGATGAAGAGAGTTTGGGTGCTACAATTGGTCACTGCAGCTCTGAGCTAAGAAATAGAAAAGATCAGCAAAGGTGTCTGCTGCAAATTGCAGTCCAGTAACTCCTGTTGGCAACAGTATGCATGTGGATGTCTTCCAAAGGACTAAATCAGGTTTGGCTGTCATGCTTTTTGCATCAATAACCTTCCAGCAATCACTCCGTAGATTGTTTTCTTCCCACCCTGTCAACCACTCAGATGATGTACCAAGACACTAGATGAACCATCCTTAGCACTAGCCAGCAAATCCTTTCAGGAGATAGGGTGATATGTGAGGGAAAATGGGGGAGTAAATAGCCTAAACATAACTTTGGTGATAGTCAAATAATTAAACCTTTCCACTAACAATGATTGAATTACAATGTCAGGTATTATTTTCAGAGCAATTTATTTTAGGAGAATTTGGGTTATTTGGATTTTAATAGCTAAAGTTTGATGCAATTTTCTCAATATTAGCTCTAAAGGGTTTTATTTCCGAATATCAGTAGCTCTACATTTCAAATTGATGAACGTTCCACAGGTTCAGGCTAATCTGACTTATATTAAAATCAATCCCTTGCAGGACATCATCAAAGAGTTTATTTGATTGTTACAGAGCCATCGCATGCTGAGTCTGATTAGAATCGCATTTCATCTTTCGGGAAGGAATGTGAGAAAGAAGAAGTGTTTTTAAAGCCATTTAACTCCTTCACTGCCTGCTGAAGCTCTCGGCACAATCTTTAGCTGTTATTTATGGAACTACTGAATTTTATTTTCATTCTGGCAATTGCTGACAGTATTTCTTGCATTTAATTGAAATACTTGTGAGTTGAATCCATTCCAAGTAGTCGCAGAGGCATGAAATTGCACTTAACTAATCAAAAGATGAGCCTTCATCGTGTCTGCAGGGCTACTGCTACCTGCTGTCAAATATTACAATGGACATTGGAGAATTCAACTCTTTGAAATCAGTTCCACAATAAAACTGTTGTGGTTGGGTGGATTTTGCCCTGATTTTATTGTAGGAACAATGGATCAACGGCATAAATGTAAGATTTGCTATTGCACTGTCAGACTGATAACTTTCCCATTTTAGCAACAGGTCTCTCATTTCAGGGCAAGGGCCGATGGATGGGCAGAACACACTGCCTGCTCCCAACCAAAATAAAGAATAGAAGAAAGCACAGCAGGATGGTCCTTTGCCTTCAAAAACCTTTCATTTATATCGAAGTATCTCCACCATCATTACCCCAAAACCTCCACAGAGGTAACTCTGCTGGAGGAAGAGTAGAAGGACAGAAATGCTGTCCACTCACTTGCTTGGCTACTAATCTGAACCAACTTTCAGGGATGGGGTCATTTGCAAGATCAGGGTGGGCTGCCACCACCTGCAGTGGTGTCCACACTGAAACATCCTTACAGAGTGGAGCAGATCAAGACATTACTAGTTCTAAGTGGCTCCAAAAGCCATTTTGCCTCAAGAGAGAAGGTAATTGATCCCCTTTTAAATTGATTATATTTGTGTGAGTTAAGCCTCTGCCATTTTAAATGGCGTGAAAGGATCTTGCACCAGCACTCAGCTGATGCAAACACCACTGAGGTGTCTTAAGGGCGTAAATGGTGACATTTCCAGATAGCAGAAAATTTGCTGAGACATGTCCCTTGATGTGGAAATGTAAATGAAAGGTATGAATTGGATTGGATTGGATTGGATTGGATTTGTTTATTGTCACGTGTACCGAGGTACAGTGAAAAGTATTTTTCTGCGAGCAGCTCAACAAATCATTAAGTACATGGGAAGAAAAGAAAATACATAATAGGGCAACACAACATATATAATGTAACTACAAAAGCACTGGCATCGGATGAAGCATACAGGGTGTAGTGTTAATGAAGTCAGCCCATAAGAGGGTCATTTAGGAGTCTGGTGACAGTGGGGAAGAAGCTGTTTTTGAGTCTGTTCGTGTGTGTTCTCAGACTTCTGTATCTCCTGCCCGATGGAAGAAGTTGGAAGAGTGAGTAAGCCGGGTGGAGGGGCCTTTGATTATGCAGTCCGCTTTCCCCAGGCAGCGGGAGGTGTAGATGGAGTCAATGGATGGGAGGCAGGTTCGTGTGATGGACTGGGTGGTGTTCACGACTCTCTGAAGTTTCTTGCGGTCCTGGGCCGAGCAGTTGCCATACCAGGCTGTGATGCAGCCTGATAGGATGCTTTCTATGGTGCATCTGTAAAAGTTGGTAAGAGTCAATGTGGACATGCCGAATTTCCTTAGTTTCCTAAGGAAGTATAGGCGCTGTTGTGCTTTCTTGGTGGTAGCGTCGACGTGGGTGGACCAGGACAGATTTTTGGAGATGTGCAGCCCTAGGAATTTGAAACTGCTAACCATCTCCACCTCGGCCCCGTTGATGCTGACAGGGGTGTGTACAGTACTTTGCTTCCTGAAGTCAATTACCAGCTCTTTAGTTTTGCTGGCATTGAGGGAGAGATTGTTGTCGCTACACCACTCCATTAGGTTCTCTATCTCCCTCCTGTATTCGGACTCATCGTTATTCGAGATCCATGGGCTCCATGGCTGCTGAGGGAGCGCGAAAGAGTTCAAAAAACTTTCAAAAACTATCTAAACTTGTCAAGCTCGCTGGGGAGGTGGCTGCCTCGGCTAGGGGGAGTAGCAGTAAATGACATGGTGCCAGGTCCGTGGCCTTGGGGATCCATCTCGGGATTAGGGTGTCCTGGCACAGACCATCATCACTGCAGTGTGCGATTTAAACGCACCCCTTTGGTGCTACTTACAGGCTCTAGGCTGTTCACATTATCGACTGCTCACTGTGTCCTGTAAATGCTCAGAGAGCCTCTGATGATGTGGGAGCCCACCCAGGCCACCCCTCTGCAAACCTTCATATCCCAGCAGTGTCATCAAGGGGATGGGCATGGCCATGCTCAATCACTGGCCAACCTAGTGTTCGCACTTGTCAGTGCACTCCTCCAAAGCGCAATGCGGAGGAATCAAGGGATTAGTAGAGCTCACCCCAACCAAAGGAACTTGCACCGTGGCCTTTAGAACCTTTCATGGCACACTGCCCCTCTCAGAGCAGAGGTGTCACTCGTGACACCCACCCCTCAGGATTAGGAGCTGTCACCTCCTGGTGAGGCTGGCAGCACTGACTGCCTCTGTCATCTCCTCCCAGGTATTGTTCAGGAGGGCAGGCTTGAACCTGTGCCCTGGGGAGAGGTTGTCCCTCCTCTCCTCATTGGCACCGAGCAGTGGTTCCACCAGACTCACAAAATCGGGGGGCAGGTCTTCTCTGAGTCACCTTCATGGCTGGAATGAGTGTGTGGTGAGTGGAGTACTTATAAGCAGCTTCAGCTTGTCAGGCTCTTTAGCGTGATTTCCAGCCCCAGTGGTTACGCTGCCAGCGGGGTTGGGAATTGCTTCCAATTCATTTCAGTCAAATGCTGGCCCATTTTCATGTTCTGAATCTTGGAACAAATAGCGCACCCAATGGGAATGCAAATTGGACGCTATTCAGTTCCAACGGGAACACTTTAGTCTTCCAAACAGAGAATCCAGCCCATTATCTGGTTGTACATCGCATTGTTGTTCACAATGTATTGCTGTGTAAAAAAGTACTACCCTGCTTGACTGCTCAGTAAGTGTCTGCACGTCATAGTAATTTACTGTATGTAAAATGCTTTGTCCCATTTCTCAGAGATATGACATCCCTCTTTATCGCTCGTTCGTTTTCTTTCATATATCAGTCTTGTCCTCTTTGATAATTACTTTTCAAAGGTAGATAAGGTGGGCTGGCAAATAGGTGTTTCTTCTTACATGGGTTTTGTCATGCAGGTCAATGAGATGGTGTTAAAGTACTTCACCACAGTGTTGGAGAGTCAATTTTAACAATAGCACAAATTACATGTCAGCTATCAACCTGACTGAAATGTGATGGTATTCTGAGAAGATGATCTAACAGAGGGAGCTTCTGATTTCATGTAAAGTGTGACTTGAAGCCTAAGCAGTAATTAGTGTTCCAAAATGCTACTTTTAACAGGAAATTCTTTCAATTCATTCCTTTGTAGTTAAGCATGTTGACCTCACTAAAAATATCAAGGTCCTGATATCCGTTGGGAAATGGTGACGGATTGTGGCATGCTGCTTCATTATCACTGGACAGCCCCTTTTCCTTTTGCTATCCGCCTTATGTTATTTACAGAAAATAAATGTTGAAGTTAACAGGAAACATGTCCTAACCAGCTGTTAACTACCATCATCTGCAAGGAATGTCTGACATTGCATTGGCAGATCACGCACCAGGCTGTAATATGTTGGAAGGATGAAACTGTTCAGTGCTAGGGTCAGAAGTGCACTGTAGGACCAGCAAATTAGTTGATTTTCTTGTCTTTAGTCTCTTGTTTTTCTCAAAAGTGCTGTTTAACATCAGGATAAGCCAATTAAAGTGGTATAATTGGGGTGTTTTAAATTAAATGGCCCAAGTGAGCTGCGGTACAACATAGGCGACTTAGTGAACCACACGGATTAATGGACAGTTCTGCATTTTACAACATGCAAGGATTAAGTTACTGCTTCCATTAATATGAACAGTTTATCACTGGAATTACTAACAAGTCCAAACACCATGAGGAGAACTGACATGGTTAAACTGGAGAATAAGGATTAACCAGTATAAACCCAAGAAGATAAAGAGATGGAACCATTTAATACATTCTATTATTCTACCAAACCACGAAATGCCTTGACCATTTTTGTAATTTTATGACCTGAATTTTACAGGGGGAGCACGATCTTCAGGACCGGAAATGGTTGTGAAATCTGCTCCTTGATGCACGATCAATTACACAAAGACGAGAGTTGAATGCAACTGAGGTTTTATTATACTAAGATGTGTGGCCTCCAACAGCAGCTGGCAAAATGGCTGCTGTATTGGGAGCACACATATTTATACTCCGCCAACTGGGCGGAGCCAGCAGGCAGGGAACTACCCCGTACCTGTAGTACAGGGCCTTACCACAAATCGCCTAATATATACATCAGTGGTGACTACCACATTCACCCCCTGTTAAAATTGAGTACAGCGGGGGGGGTGGAAAACTATATACAAGTTCATGTTTTAACTACAGAGAAAATATGGAGTCCCGATCAAGTTACAGGCTCAGTCGGTCCGGAGCCTTGATCTGCCGTTGGGAGCGCCGCAGTGGTGGCGGCGATTCCGGTGTCGGTATGGTCCTCGGTGACTCTGGGAGCGTGCCGAAATCCTCGTCATCCTCGGGCGTGGGCAAGGGGAGGACGGACTGTCCTGGGGCGGGGGCTGTGGTGGGGTGCGCCGGGGAAGGGGAGGGTGGCGCTGGGTCGGAGGAGTGTGTGTGTGTGTGTGTGGAACCAGCTGGTGCCAGATCCCCGAGGGAGACAGTATCTTGGCGGCCGTCGTGGTACGCTACGTAGACGTACTGCGGGTTGGCATGGAGTAGTTGTACCCTTTCAACCAACAGGTCCGCCTTGTGGAGTTGTACGTGCTTCTGGAGGAGTACGGGTCCTGGAGCTGCGAGCCAAGTCGGGAGCGACACCTGGAGGTGGGCTTCCTGGGGAAGGCAAAGAGACGTTCATGGGGTGTGTCATTAGTCGCAGTGCATAGGAGGGATCGAATGGAGTGCAGTGCATCGGGGAGGACCTCCTGCCAGCGGGAGGCCGGGAGATTTCTGGACCGTAGGACCAGCTGGACGGCCCTCCAGACCGTCCCATTTTCCCTCTCCACCTGCCCGTTTCCCCAGCAGTTATAGCTGGTCGTCCTGCTTGAGTCGATACCCTTGTTGAGCAAGAACTGACGCAGCTCATCGCTCCTGAATGAGGATCCCCTGTTGCTGTGGACGTACACGGGGAAAGCGAACAGAGCGAAGATGGTGTTGAGGGCTTTGATGACGGTGGCAGACGTCATATCAGGGCATGGGATGGCGAAGGGGAATCTGGAGTACTCATCGACCACACTGAAGAAGTACATGTTACGGTCGGTGGAGGGGAGGGGCCTTTGAAGTCCACGCTGAGGCGTTCAAACGGGCGGGAGGCCATCACCAAGCACGCACGGTCTGGCTGGTAGAAGTGCGGTTTGCACTCCGCACAGACCTGGCAGTCTCTGGTGATTTCCCTGACTTCCTCGACGGAGTAGGGCAGATTGCGGGCCTTGATGAAGTGGTACAAACGTGTGACTCCTGGGTGACAAAGGCTGTCGTGCAGAGTCCGGAGTCGGTCCACCTGTGCGCTGGCACATGTACCCCGGGGTAGGGCATCGGGGGGCTCATTGAGCTTACCGGGGCGATACAAAATCTCGTAGTTGTAGGTGGAGAGCTCGATCCTCCACCTTAAGATTTTATCGTTTTTGATCTTGCCCCGCTGTGTGTTGTTAAACATGAAAGCTACCGACCATTGGTCAGTGAGGAGAGTGAATTTCCTGCCGACCAGGTAATGCCTCCAATGCCGCACAGCTTCAACGATGGCTTGTGCCTCTTTTTCGACGTAGGAGTGCCGAATTTCGGAGGCATGAAGGGTTCGTGAAAAGAATGCCACGGGCCTGCCTGCCTGGTTCAGGGTGGCGGCCAGAGCGACGTCTGATGCATCGCTCTCGACTTGGAAGGGGAGCATCTCGTCGACTGCGTGCATCGCGGCCTTGGCGATGTCGGCCTTAATACGGTTGAAGGCCTGGTGAGCCTCGGCCGTTAGGGGAAAAAGAGTGGATTGGATGAGTTGGCGGGCCTTGTCCGCATAATTTGGGACCCACTGGGCGTACTAAGAAAAGAACCCCAGTCAACGTTTGAGGGCATTGGGGCAGTGTGAGAGGGGGAGTTCCATGAGGGGCGCATGAAGTCTGGATCGGGCCCCAGAACTCCGTTCTCGACCACATAGCCGAGGATGGCTAAGCAGTTCATGCTGAACACACACTTCTCCTTGTTGGAGTGAGGTTGAGGAGCGTGGCGGCACAGAGAAATTTGGCAAGATTCGCGTCATGGTCCTGCTGATCGTGGCCGCATATGGTGACATTGTCAAGGTACGGGAGAGTGGCCCGGAGCCCGTACCGGTCGACCATTCGGTCCATTTCCCGTTGGAAAACCAAAATCCCGTTGGTGATGCCGAAAGGAACCCTGAGAAAGTAGTAAAGGCGGCCATCTGCCTCGAAGGCAGTGTATAGGCAGTCCGCGTTATGGATGGGGAGCTGGTGGTAAGCGGATTTAAGGTTCACAGTTGAGAAGACTCGGTACTGTGCAATCTGATTGACCATATTACATATGCGTGGGATGGGGTACGCGTTGAGCTGCGTGTACCTATTGATGGTCTGGCTGTAGTCCATGACCATTCTATGTTTCTCCCTAGTTTTCACCACTACCACTTGGGCTCTCCAGGGGCTGTTGCTGGCCTCGATGATGCCTTCCCGAAGCAGTCGCTGGACTTCGAACCTGATGAAGATCCTGTCCTGGGCGCTATACCGTCTGCTCCTGGTGGCGACGGGTTTGCAATCTAGGGTTAAGTTTGCAAATAGGGAAGGTGGGTCGACCTTTAGGGTTGTGAGGCCGCACACAGTAAGGGGTGGTAGAGGCCCGCTGAATTTCAATGTTAGGCTCTGGTGGTTGCACTGGAAGTCCAGGCCGAATAGTGAGGCAGCGCAGAGGTTGGGGAGGATGTAGAGGCGGAAGCTGGTAAACTCCACGCTCTGGACAGTGAGAGTGGCTATGCAGTACCCCCGGATCGCCACGGAGTGGGACCCGGAGGCCAGGGAGATTCGCTGATTGTCGGGGTGTACCGCGAGGGAGCAGCGCCTTACCGTATCGGGATGAATGAAGCTCTCGGTGCTCCCGGAGTCCAGCAGGCAGGAGATCTCGTGTCCATTGATTTTCACGTTTGTAGAGGCGGTTGCTAGGTTGTGTGGGCGAGACTGGTCAATCGTGACCGAGGCGAGACGCGGCTGATCGTCGATGGTGGCAGATAACGGGGTGCCCGGGGGCATGGTCCTGGTGAGATGGCAGTGCCCACGGGCCGCATGTGCCATGGGGGAGACAAGATGGCGGTGCTTGATGTTCCTGGGGAGGACAAGATGGCGGCACCCACGGGCCGCACGAGTTGGGGGTTGAACAAGATGGCGGTGCCCACTGGCCGTACCGGGGGGGGGTGTAACAATAGCGGCAACTGAACGGGCCTGGCACACCACCGCAAAGTGCCCCTTCTTGCTGCAGGCCTTGCAAAGGGCGCTCCGGGCCGGACAGCGTTGTCGGGGGTGTTTTGGCTGCCCACAGAAGTAACATTTGGGGCCCCCAGGGTTGATTGGCTGCCGCCCGGCACAGGCTGAGTGGAGTCCCCGATGGGGCGGCCGTCTGCAGAGTCCACGATGCATAGGAGGGGTGGGCCGCACGGCCGGGGGTGTAGGACTGGAAGTTGCGCAAGGCGACCGTCAGCGAGAGCGCAAGCTTTTGGTTGCCGCGTGGCCCCTTCTAAAAGGTGTTGGCGGATGTAATCTGACCCTATCCCCATAACAAAAGCGTCCCACATAAGCAAGTTCGAGTGTCCCGTGGCCGTGACGGCCTGCCAGTCACAGTCTCTGACTAGGGGAATTAGAGCACGCCAGAAGTCTTCTACTGACTCACCAGGGAGTTGACTGCACGTGGAGAGGATGTGTCTGGCGTAAAGCGTGTTAGTCCGCCGAGCGTAGTTTTCTTTCAGTAGCGCCATGGCTTCGTCGTAGTTCGGCGCGTCCGGGATAAGTGCAAAGACGTTGGAGCTCAGCCGCGTGTAGAGGATCTGAATCTTCTGATCTTCCGGAATTGGGTCTGGTGCAGACCTGATGTAAGCTTCGAAACAGGCTAGCCAATGTTCAAAGTCCTTTTTGGCGTTGCCTGATTGCAGATCCAGCTGCAGGCGATCCGGTTTGGTGTGCAGGTTCATCTTCTGAAAACTTTAGTGCAATAAATTGATGCATGATCAATTACACAAAGACGAGAGTTGAATGCAACTGAGGCTTTATTACACTAAGATGTTTGGTCTCCTACAGCAGCTGGCGAAATGGCTGCTCTATGCGGAGCACACATATTTATACTCCACCTACTTCAGGGCAGCACAGTAGCACAAGTGGATAGCACTGTGGCTTCACAGTGCCAGAGTACCAGGTTCGATTCCCCGCTGGGTCACTGTCTATGAGGAGTCTGCACGTTCGCCCCGTTGTAGCCACCTGGGTTGGCCATTTCCCGACTTAAAGTGGAGAACCGCAAAGGCTGAAGGGAAATTCAGCCAACACAGGCAAAGACTAGCAAGTGCCAAAATGTATATTGAAACCTGCAAAACAACCAGACAGCAATGAAACCAGCAGCCATCTGCATAGTAATGCAGCAGCCATCTGCATAGTAATGAGCAATTCCAAGGCACAATTGCAACAGTTAAGGTGAATAAAGCCAAGCCAGACTCCTCGGCGCCAGCAGGAGCCAAGACAAAGGAAGGCCAACGGACATTTAGGGACCAGCCAACGATCAGGGAACAACTCCAGTATTGGAGAAATCGATCCAAGTGATCAGAACGCAGTCCAATCACTTGGAACCAGGTACGGGGTCCGCCCCGAAGGGCGGGAAGCCCCTGGGGACTATAAAGTAAAGCCCTCAAGTACAAATCGTCCTTCTTTAGCAGCTCAAACCAACCATTGACCGTGACCTGCCACGCTGCCACCAACCAAGTAAGTCTCAAGTCAATGCTCGCTATGAGATAGGCGCTCCTAGCAACCAGTCCATACCAGCTTTTGAATCCTGCAGACTCAGGACCTGAACGAAAGGCCATTTGTTCCCCTGACCTGGTGGGCCAGTCCAAAGCTAAGTATAGGCCTTTTAGTGACAGGAATAGCCTAGAAAGTAGAGTTCATGCATGAGTAGTGATTTACTGTGTATAATAAATGTGTTTTGATTTGAATCTTACTAATTGGTGTGTTGAGTTATTGATCATTACTTGAACTTGAACCTCGTGGCGGTATCATAAAGATACCTGGCGACTCTAGAGCAAAGGTTAAACAAACAGAGCAAATTACGATTTAAGAGCCAACCAAAAGTTAGCAACATATTACTGGCGACTCCTCTGGGACCCGACTTAGAAGTGGCTTAACCACTCCGGGAGAACCCAAAATTTGAATTAGTATTCCAATTGGGAACAGAAAAACCACAAGTGTTCAAGCAGTTCTGATCAATCCTCATAATTCGGAAGTGTGTTAATGCATGTGTAACTAACAGGGCTATAAGGTAATACTGATAGATTTTTGTTGCGACAAAACTGTCGAGAGTTTGTATTCCGGAAAATAGCGAAAGTCGAACCCGTAATTACAGCACCGCCTTAATACCCCTCGTTCCAAATTTTAAGAGAAATATTCAGAGGAAAGATGGCAATGCGCAATGCAGCCTCATGAACCTCGAAGAATTCGTGGTCGCAGCGACCAGCAGTAGAGTAGGTCAGTGTCCCGTTTGGGAAGAGGAAATCAGAAAGTACCTCAAAGGGAAAGGGTGGCCGCTTTGGAGCGAATTCTGTGACAATGAGGAAACAAGACCTGGGAGTATAGGACATACTTGGTGGGAAAACCTGTCAGAAATTCATAAGAAGAGCTTGGGAAAAGCTGGCAAGCCGATGGCAATCGTGTCCTGTTTGGCACAATTGCGAGGCACAGAGGAGGTCATTCGGACGCTCCGTAAAGAGGTAGAGGAGACACATCGAATGAGTAAGGTCGATGTAGGCGAGATAGAGAAAGAAAACATAGAATTAAGAAGGAAGTTAGCAGCTAAGGACGGAGAGGTGGATGATGCCAAGTGGGCACACCAGTCTTGTCTGGCGCATTTAAGCAGCTTCCAGACACAGTACGAAAAGGCCTATCAGGACACACAACGTGCAATCCTGGTAAGAGAGGAAACAGAGAAACATGTAGAGGCATTGCAATGGCAGTGTAGCGACCTGAAAGCAGCATTACGAGCACTCCATGCTACCACCACGGAGCAGAGACAAAGCTCACTAGATCACGCAAAGTGCCGGAAGCAGACTGCAGACTGCAGTCTTTGCTTTCAATTCAGAATGGATTCCAGAGCACCTTTGGATCCCAGTTAGATACAGAAGACGGCCTGGATTGGGAAGAATTAAATGAGACCGCGCACAGATATGTTCAGGGAACATGTGCACAAAGAAAGCCCCAGAAAAGGAAAGCGCCCCAACCCCCCACATCGCAGATAGTTCAGGCACCAATGAATCCAGTAACCACCCAGTGCACAGTCACATCGGACGGAGATACAGAATTTCTTTATACCACTCCCTTAACCGTGACCCAATTACAGAACGCATGCGAGAAAATCACATCGTTCCTCCCCACCTCAGACCCCCACCACTTCATTGCTAGAGTAAAGCAGCAGGCGACCATGTACGACCTGGACGAGCGTGAGCACGTGAAGCTCACAGTTTTGAGCTTAGACCCTTTGGTCGTAGCAGCCCTTCCCAACCCACAGACAGTAGGAAGAGGCACCCTTGAGAAAATGCACACAGCTATCCCTAGACACGATCGGCTACAACATAGGTGACCCCGTAGATGGCCTGAATAAGTGCAGGCAGAAAAAGACAGAACACCCCACAGCGTTTGCTGGACGCCTGTGGATTCATTTCACAGCAGTTTTTGGAAATCTAGACCGCGTACATTTGTCCCAAGACGGTATGGCCAAATGGACCCGCACCCTTATCTCCCAGGCCACAGAGGCAGGACAAAAAGCCTGTATGAATTATGACCCCTCAGAGGAAGCCCACAATGAGAAATGGGTTTTAAAAAGATTGTCCCGCTCCTGGGAGCAGTCTGTACAAAACAAACCCGCAGTTAGGAAACCCGAGGAACCGCAGGCAGAAGCAGACATCCAAGGGGTGAAAACGCACCAGAACCCCGCATGGGTGAACGAAGGCAGGAACAGCCCCCCACAAAAGCCACAGGAGTGTTACAACTGTGGACAGTTAGGACACTTTGCACGAGAATGCAATGCCTCACGAAAGCCACAGAGAGCCCAGCAGGCAGGCGCTCTGAATAATAATAGGACAGAGCCCATACATAGTGTGAGCACCCGTTCAGATCAGCCGGACCTGAAAGGAATGGGCTGACGGTGTTCGGGCTCCGCAAGAGCCCCCGCAACGCTCACAACAGGTGAATACGCCAACAAGATTAGCGCAGTCAGCGAATTCTGGTTTGACCCGACCACGATTAGCACAGACAAGCAGGTTAGGGCAGTTCTGCAGAAGCACAGGACAGCATTTGCGACCCACAAACACTACTGTGGCCGGATGACTGGTTCCGTTCAAATCACAGGACCTGACCCTAGACCCCAAAAGCAATACGGATTTCCCAAAGAGACAGAGGGAGAAATCGCAAAAGTTATCGACAGCTTATTAGAGCAGGGCGTACTCAGATCAGTAGCCTCCACTAACATTGCCCCGATTTGGCCAGTGAGAAAGCCCGATGGATCATGGCGACTGACCATCGATTACCGGGAACTCAACAAAGTCACCCCCGCAGCAGCCCCCATGGTAGCCACAAGTCCTGAGACCATGCTCAAACAGGGACTCAACTCATGATATTTTACGGTTTTGGACGTCAGTAATGGATTCTGGTCCATTCCATTGGCAAAAGCGTGCCAATACAAATTTGCCTTCATTTTTAAAAATCAGCAGTACACGTGGACATGCCTTCCACAAGGATTCCACAACTCCCCCTCCATTTTCCACCGACAGCTGGCAAATGGATTATCAAAATTTTCTCGCCCCGAATGTCTGGTCCAGTATGTGGACGACCTATTACTGCAGACAGGCACCAAGGTAGAGCACATCACGCTTCTGGCCAAACTCCTGGAACTCCTACAGAACATTGGTTGTAAAGTAAATCCAAAAAACGGCCCAGATTTTGGAAAACAAAGTGATATATTTGGGTGCGATTTTCACGCACGGTAAACGCGAGATCAAGCACAAAAGAATTGACTCGATTACCAAATTGCCCCTTCCCCAGAATGTTTCAGCCCTCCGGTCGTTTTTAGGACTGGTTGGCTACTGCCGAAACCACATTGACAGTTTCGCCAGCAAGGCAGCACCCCTCTCGGAACTCCAAAAGAAAGGAGCCCCTTGGGAATGGCTTCCGCAGCATACGGATGCTGTGGATTCTTTGAAAAGAGCCCTCATTGCAGCCCCCGCACTACAAGTTCCAGACCCGCTTTCCCCCTACACTAAAGAAATAGCTAGCACCGACCGCACCCTTTCGGCCGTGCTTCTCCAGGAACGGCACGAACATCTAAGACCCGTGGCTTACGCATCTAGACTTTTGGATCCTGTGGAGCAGGGATTTTCGGCCTCTGAAAGGCACCTGCTCGCAGTTTTCTGGACAGTTCAGTATTTTTCTTACATAACCGAACTAAACCCCATCCCAATCCTCACAGAACACACCCCCACCCAACTTTTACTTGACAGACGACTCAAGGACGGTAGTTAGTCAAATTAGAGCAGCCAGATGGACCCTTATTTTGCAGGGACGGGACATCACCGTTAAGCGGACCAAGACCCACACTTTCTTAGCCGATAACCTTCAGTACCCAGGCACCCCCCATGAATGTGAAATCATCTCCCCACACCACAACACAGGCCCCTTTATTGCGAGAACTCCCCCCAGAAAGATACGTACTTCACCCAGAACCCCCAGCCCACAGACACGTGCGCACCTTTGCGAATATATGTGGATGGATCTTCCACTATATTAGAAGGGAAGCGCATTACGGGATGCGGCATTTATGTCGAGGACGCGCAGGGACGCGCCCTGGAAGAAATATCACTAAAGCTACCAGGCCACTTAGGCGCGCAGGTGGCCGAACTAGCAGCCGTTGCGTACATTGTGGATCACCCAGATTCCTTCCCCAGCCCAGCAGGCATATACTCGGACAGCCTCTATGTCTGCAACAGCCTTACAGAATTCCTACCCCTGTGGAAAGCAAGAGGATTTGTTTCCGCAGATGGAAAACCCCTCCCTTCAGCCCCATTGCTCCGCCACATTTTAAAAGCACAGAACAGGACATTTGGAATTGTTAAAGTTCGCAGTCACCACCGCTCCTCCCCACCCTGGAAATGTAAAGGCCGACGCACTGGCAAAAGCAGGTTCCAGGCACGAATATTTTTGGACACCCCCCGAAAGCGCACCAGTGAATGAATGCAGTTCAGGTCTCGCAGACTAATATCGAGGATTTAGTGCAGGCCCAGAAGCAGGATAGCAATCTCAGGGAGATTTTGAAAGGAAAATTTACAGCACCCTATGATAGATTTAAAAATGCACTGACCACACATGACGGTGTGGTGTTAAAAGACACCCTTTGTGTGGTTCCTGAACAGGACAGGAATCAACTTATTTGTTTAGTCCATGACAGTCATGGACATCAGGGAATTGATCCCACTACAGCCCACCTCAGACAGCTCTGTTGGTGGCCAAGTTTAAAAGAAGACGTAACACACTACGTTGAGAATTGCCTTATCTGTGCCCAGAACAATCCGGACAGATACGCAAAGAAGGCTCAGCTTAGTCACACCCGCCCCGTTAACGGACCCTGGACTAACCTCCAGATCAATTTTATAGGACCATTGCCCCATTGCAGGAATGGTTACAAGTACGTATTAGTCGTCATAGACACTTTAACAAAATGGGTAGAGGCATTCCCATCCAGAACGAACACGGCAAAGACCACCGCAAAGATCTTAATCCACCACATCTTTACGAGATGGGGACTCCCCCGCAGCATTGAATCCGACCAAGGTTCTAATTTTACGGGACGTGTCATGAAGAACGTCCTCACGATATTTGGCATTACCCAAAAATTCCACACCGCATACCACCCCCAGTCAAGTGGTATCGTGGAGCGCATGAATCGGACCCTAAAATCAACCCTCAGAAAAATGGTCCAACAAAACAACACCACTTGGGATTCAGTCCTCCCTTTTGCGCTGATGTTTTTGAGAAATACTGTCTCAACTTCCACAGGTTACACCCCACACACTCTCATGACCGGACGCCCCATGAAAGGCACAGAATTTTTATTAGGATTGGACTTGACCAGCCCCGAAGTGACGGCCCTCATACACGAGAACGCAGTCAAACAGTTAGTGGAAAATGTAAAAACGGCTCAGCTAGCAGCCGCAGTAAGATTAGGCACATGGAAGAAACATAGCAAGGCCTGTTTCGACAAGACTGTGCATGTGACTGAGTTTGAGGTCGGACAGCAGGTCATGCTCTCCATTTACAACCCAGCACATTTCTGTCGCCGAAGTATTCGGGTCCGTACTCCATTGCGGACAAAGTAAGCCCCTCCGTCTATCAAATTAAGTACCCCAACGGAAAGACTGCGTGGTTCCATATTAACCAGCTTAAGGCATATGGCCCACAGTCCAACCATTCACATCACGACATGCTCGACGCAGCAGACCACACCCCGCCCACAGCCAACGTATCCCTACCCTCCCCCAACACGCCCACCACATCCACAGACTCGCCCTCAACTCCACCCACGACCTCTAGACTCTGCCCCGGGACGCCCACAGACAGCAGCAGCAGTGACAGCGACTGTGACAAACAATAGCCACAGCACGCCTCCCTACTATCCCCATGCAACAGGACCCACACCCAGTGAATCTGACCATGGTTCGAGTGATCCCCTCCTCATCACATTCCTCAACAAACCCCACCAAAGACCACCGCCCTACGATGACGATTCCGTCCCCACAGAACTAGACACCACCTTTTGGCACCGCGATAATTCATTCAGGCTCGTCCGGAACGACGAGATGGACCCCAAATTGCACCATGCAGCCCTACCAGCCCTTATACATTCCAGAGTATGGCATCCGGGAGAAGATGACGACTTTGAGTCTGACTCCCAAAACGAGAACCCCTTTGCGACCCTGTTCGCAACTGACAACTGAGGTGTCCAGATGATGTTTTAAAAAGGAACCGCTTGAGAGAAACGGTGTCCTTTCTGATGGAACCTGCAGCATGTTGTTTAATGTTGTTTGTTACTGTTAATGTTAAATGTTGTTTGTAAGATCGGAATTTTTTTTTCCACGGCCCCACGCCTTATTTGTCTGCAGAAACCTATGAGAACGTGCCAGCACACATCGGCCAAAACAGCTGAGAGCTTGCCAGACCCCCATTCATAACTGCTCTTCTGGTTCGACGGTAGAACCAATACGGCAGCCCCCCACGATGACTACATTTCTTGCCCATTCTTGCCGGCTGCTCAGGCAGAGAAGAAACGGCATTGGTCTCCGCCTTGCCTGAGAACTCCCCCTCTGGTCAGCGACGCTCGGGTAGAGCACACACGGCATTGGTCACCATCCTACCCGGGGATTCCATCCAATTCTTACCCGTCGCGGCCCATACGCACCTCATTTCAGCACTTTTGGTTCAAAAAGTTTTGTTTTGTTTTCCGGCAACCCTTAGGTTGCCATCCCTATGCTATTTACATCCTCAAACATTTGATGATAAATCTCACAGCCTGCGAGACGGCTCGCACTGTTTCAGTATTTTTAAATGTGTCTTGTCCTGAATATTCGGTTTAAAAAAAATATATAATTTTTTTAAATGAGGGAGTCACACATGGTGACACATTGTAAAGGGAGAATTGGCACTGAAGGACAGACATACTAACAGACTAGATATTAACCAAGATAGTAACAGAAACTATGCTTGATTCCACAGAACCCCAGAAGCTCCAGGAAAAGAGACAGAACGGAAAGGAAGAGACAAAAAGGAAAGAAGACAACAATGAAGACGTCATACGTGTATTTCATCGTTATTGCAATTTGTACTCGGTTGCGCGCGAACGCGAACCCCCTGACCCCAACCCCCCCCGGCCGTAAATGATTCACTTCCCCATAGTACACAGAACCCCGAGATAGTCTCCGGTACACCATCATGGTGTGATAAGCTCATAACGTGGTACTCCCTTTTCTACGTAGTCAAATCCCTATTAGCGTTGGCGACACTCTGCAGCATCGTGCAGACTATCCGCATGAGGAAATGGAGGAGAGCCTACCGCGCTCGCACCCCGGTATACAGAATGAGATCCCCTATTTTCGGTTTTCACCAGGCCCCCGAACCCCTTGATCTACAATAAAGACCATTTGTGTTGCATCTTTTGTAAATAAAGAAATGGAAATATTGTCCACCCCTGTGCTTGACTGCCAAGCCAGGAAAAAAAATGTAAATGCTGCTATTATTTTGTATTGTTTAGGAAGTTAATATGACTGAATGTTTAGTGAGTGTAGTTTATTGAGGACAGTTAGAGGTACCGTTTTTTAAATTTTGTAATGCATGTCCCTGTTTTGACATAGCGCCACTTAGAAATTGTGGAGTTTGTACATTTTCCCCGTGTCTACGTGGGTTTCCTCCGGGTGCTCCGGTTTCCTCCCACAGTCCAAAGATGTGCAGGTTAGGTGGATTGGCCATGCTAAATTGCCCTTAGTGACCAAAAAGGTTATGAGGGGTTATTGGGTTACGGGGATAGAGTGGAAGTGAGGGCTTAAGTGGGTCAGTGCAGACTCGATGGGCTGAATGGCCTCCTTCTGCACTGTATGTGCTATGTTCTAATCCTACTGGGCGGAGCCAGCAGGCAGGGAGCTACCCCCGTACCTGTAGTACAGGGCCTTACCACAAATCACCTAATATATACATCAGTGGTGACTACCACACTCCTACACTCCATCACCTCCTGACAGCGATTTCACGCTGGCTGACCTATTGACTGCTGGTCAGCGTGAAACGCACTCAGCAATGGGGGTGGGAATGGTGGGCGAGGGAAGGACAGATGCCAAGACAAGTGTAGGTGTGGGCAGGCTGTATCACAAGAGCTCCCTGAAGGCTAACAAACTGCTGTGAAGCTGCCTCAGGGAGGTGCAGGGTTGTTGGAGCATACAAAACTGCGCCAAACTATCTATAATGGCACAATGAACAACTGACAGCAATATGCTTGAATCATCAAACCTCAAAAATATTCAGGCCTATGATCTGGCCCTGGATTGGGAATGGTGAAAAATCGTTAACATGAGGAGATTAGCCTCTGTGTCAAGTGTAAAAGCATAGGAGCCACATAAAATTTGGGACAATGGCATGTTTAATGGGATTAATCGTTATTTTATTTGTTGGCGGGTGTGTTTCCAGCTGCTGCGTGTACTCACCCACTTTAACACAACGGCGCCATGATGTCAGAACACGCGCCCATCTCGTACGATTTTGGATGATAGGTTCAACTGAGGATCTGCCTGTCCTACATTATTTAAGTGACAAATATTCAAATATACATGATTGGCTGTAAAAGACTTTGAGGCGATCTGGGGACATAAAGGCTAAACAAATGCAAGTCCTTTTCTTTGAACAACATTTGTCACCTATATTCCTATCCATGTTCTGGAGTCTTTCAGAATCGGTTTCGAATTGGTCATCCCCCTCCTCAACAATTTGGTGGCATTGGCAAATTTCCATATTGTTTTCTCAATTTCTAAATCTAGCTTATTTATATATACAGCTATTAAATAAAAATCGCCACAATGCAAACACCTGTGGAATATTGGTCACTTTTTTTCTTCCAAAGTTTGAATCTCCTATTTTTTTTTTAATAAACATTTTATTGAGGATTTTTTGGGTTTTACAATAACGACAAAATAAACAATATACATAAGTCTATAAACATAGTGCAAAACAAAAGCGTGCTACCTCCCTTGCAGGTCCCAGCTTTATTAACCCCCTACTCTAAACTAAACTAAACCCCCCCCCTTCTGCTGACGATAAATTTTCTGCAAAGAAGTTGACGAACGGTTGCCACCTCCGGGCGAACCCTAACAGTGACCCTTTCAAGGCGAACTTGATTTTCTCCAGACAGAGAAAGCAAGCCATGTCAGTAAGCCAGGTCTCCGACTTCAGGGGCTTTGAGTCCCTCCAAGCTAATAGTATCTGTCTCTGGGCTACCAGGGAAGCAAAGGCCAGAACGTCTGCCTCTTTCTCCTCCTGGATTCCCGGATCTTCCGACACCCCGAAAATCGCCACCTCCGGACTCGGTGCCACTCTTGTTTTTAACACATCATAGAATTTACAGTGCAGAAGGAGGCCATTCGGCCCATCAAGTCTGCACCGGCTCTTGGAAAGAGCACCCTACCCAAAGTCAACACCTCCACCCTACCCCCATAACCCAGTAACCCCACCCAACACTAAGGGCAATTTTGGACACTAAGGGCAATTTATCATGGCCAATCCACCTAACCTGCACATCTTTGGACTGTGGGAGGAAACCGGAGCACCCGGAGGAAACCCACGCACACACGGGGAGGACGTGCAGACTCCGCACAGACAGTGACCCAAGCCGGAATCGAACCTGGGACCCTGGAGCTGTGAAGCAATTGTGCTATCCACAAGGCTACCGCGCTGCCTTGACATGACGTCTGCAAACCCCTGCCAGAATCCCCTGAGCTTTGGGCATGCCCAGAACATATGGACATGATTTGCTGGCCCCCCCCGCACACCTTGCACACCTATCTTCTACACCAAAGAACCTGCTCATCCGGGTCACTGTCATGTGAGCCCGATGAACGACCTTGAACTGTATCAGGCTGAACCTGGCACATGTTGTGGACGCGTTGATTCTACTCAACGCACCCGCCAAGAGACCATCCTCTATCTCTCCTCCTAACGCCTCTTGCCATTTGCGCGTCAGCTCCTCAGTCTGCGTGTCCTCTGACCCCATGAGCTCCTTATAGATGTTGGAGACCTTCCCTTCTCCCACCCTCACTCTGGAAACTACCCTATCCTGAATCCCCTTTGGTGGTAGGAGCGGGAAGGTTGAGACCTGTCTACATAGGAAGTCCCGCAACTGCAGGTACCTAAATTTGTTTCCCCTCACCAATCCGAATTTCTCCTCCAGCTCCCTCAAGCTAGGAAAGCTCCCTTCTATAAACATATCCCCATCCTCTCTATCCCTGCCCTCTGCCATCTCCAAAATTTCCAGTCCATCTTTCCCGGGGCAAACCAGTGGTTATTACAAATTAGGGACCAGACGGATGCTCCCTCCGCTCCCACATGCTTCCTCCATTGCCCCCAGACTCTCAGGGCTGCTACCATCACAGGGCTGGTGGAGTACTGTGCCGGCGGGAACGGCAGAGACGCCGTTATCAGCGCCCCAAAACTAGTGCCCTTACGTGAAGCCGCCTCCATACGCTCCCATGCCGACCCTCACCCCACCACTCACTTCCTGATCATGGCTATATTCGCCGCCCAATAATAGTTACTGAAGTTTGGCAGCGCCAGCCTGCCCTCTCCCCGGCTCCGCTCAATCATCCCCTTTTTTACTCGCGGGGTCTTGCCCGCCCATACAAAGCCCGTGATAACTTTGTTAACCCGTTTAAAGAGGGAGCGCGGAATAAAGATGGGGAGACACTGGAACACAAACAGGAATCTCGGAAGGACCGTCATCTTCACCGTCTTGACCCTCCCAGCTAGTGACAGCGGGAGCATGTCCCACCTCTGAAAATCGTCCTTCACCAGGCGGGCCAGATTAAGTTTGTGTAACCGTTCCCATTCCCGTGCCACTTGGATGCCTAGATACCTAAAACTTCCCCCTACCGCTCTAAACGTCAGTTCGCCCAGTCGCCTCTCCTGTCCCCTTGCCTGGATCGCGAACATCTCACTTTTCCCCATATTTAGTTTGTACCCCGAAAACCGGCCAAATCCCCCAGAATCCTCATGATTTCTTCCATTCCCCCCGCCCCCCCCCCCCCCCCCCCCCCCCCACTGGGTCCGACGCATACAGGAGCAGGTCGTCTGCATAAAGTGAGACTCTGTGTTTCACTCCCCCCCCCCGGACCAACTCCTTCCAGCCCTTTGAGGCTTTCAGCGCAATTGCCAGCGGCTCTATAGCTAGCACGAACAACAGTGGGGAGAGGGGGCACCCCTGCCTTGTCCCCCGGTGTAGCCTGAAATAGTCCAATGTCGTCCTATTCGTCCGAACGCTCGCCGCAGGAGCCTGATACAGCAAACTGACCCAGTCAGTAAAGCCCCGTCCAAATCCGAACCGTCCTAACACCTCCCACAAATACTCCCATTCTACTCGATCAAAAGCCTTCTCTGCATCCATTGCAACAACCACCTCCACCTCCCTATCTACTGGGGGCATCATGATCACATTTAGTAACCTTCTTACATTGGACACCAACTGCCTTCCCTTAACGAACCCCGTCTGGTCCTCCTCAAACACGTCCGGAACACAATCTTCAATCCTAGAGGACAAAATTTTGGCCAGCAGTTGGGCATCCACATTCAATAGGGATATTGGCCTGTAGGACCCACACAGCTCCGGATCCTTATCCCGCTTCAGAATCAGCGAGATTGTAGCCTGTGACATCGTCGGGGGAAGCACCACCCTCTCTCCCTTGCCTCATTGAATGTCCTCATCAACAACGGCCCAAATATCCTCGAGAACTTTTTGTAGAACTCCGCTGGGTACTTGTCCGACCCCGGGGCTTTACCCGACTCCATGGCCTTCAGACCCTCCACAATTATTTGATCCCGATCGGGGACCCCAGCCCTTCTACCAGCTCCCCGTCCACCTTCGGGAAATTCAGTCCTACTAGGAAGTTCCTCATCCCCTCTGGCCCCAGTGGGGGTTCCGACCCATACAGCCTACTATAAAAATCCTTAAACGCCTTATTCGCCCCTGCTGAGTCTCCCGCCAGGTTCCCGTCTCCATCCTTTACTTTCCCTATCTCCCTGGCTGCCTCCCTCTTTCTAAGCTGCTGTGCAAACATTTTGCTGGCCTTCTCTCCATGCTCATAGATCGCCCCCCTCACCTTACTCAGCTGCTCCACCGCCCTGCCTGTGGTTAGCAAGCCAAACTCCGCCTGTAGCCTCCGCCGTTCCCTTAGAAGCCCTGCCTCTGGGGTCTCCGCATACCTCCTGTCGACCTGTAGTATCTCCTTTACCAGTCGGTCCATCTCTGTCCTATCTACTTTCTCCCTGTGGGCCCGTATCGAGATCATCTCCCCTCTAACCACCGCCTTCAATGCCTCCCAGACCACCGCTGCTGAAATTTCCCCTGTGTCATTGACCTCCAGGTAATTCTGAATCCATTTTCTCAACTACCCGCACACCTCCTCGTCCGTTAAGAGCCCCACGTCTAACCTCCAGTGCAGGCGCTGATATTGTCTTTACTAACCTGTAGGTCAACCCAGTGCGGGGCATGGTCTAAGACTGTAATTGCCAAGTACCCCGTGTCCACCACCCCCGTCAGTAAAGCCCTGCTCAGAATGAAGAAATCAATCCGGGAGTACACTTTATGGACGTGTGAGTCGAAGGAGAACTCCTTTACTCTTGGCTGCCCAAATCTCCATGGGTCCACCCCACCCACCCCTCCCCTATCTGCTCCATGAACCCTTTTAGCTCCTTAGCCATTGCTGGCACCCTGCCCGTTTTTGAGCTTGGCCAGTCTAAACCAGGGTCAATAACTGTATTGAAGTCCCCTCCCATGACCAGCTTATGCGAATCTAGGTCCGGTATCTGCTCCAGCATCCTCTTTATAAACTCCACATCATTCCAGTTTGGCGCATATACATTTACTAATACCACCTGCACCCCCTCCAATCTCCCACTGACCATAATGTACCAGCATCCCCCATCTGAAACTATTCTACCCGGCTCAAACACCACTCGCTTGTTGATCAGGATCGCGACCCCTCTAGTCTTTGAGTCCAGTCCCGAGTGGAAAACCTGTCTGACTCAACCTTTCCTTAACCTATTCTGATCAGCTACTCTAAGGTTCGTCTCCTGCAGCATTACCACATCTGCCTTCAGTCCCCTCAGATGCGCGAACACGCATGCCCACTTGACCGGGCCATTGAACCCTCTTACATTCCAGGTGATCAGTCTAGTTGGGGAGATCACCACACCACCCCCACCCCCTTCGTCGATCAGCCATCCCCTCTCTTGGGCCAGTCACCAGCCCGCGCTTCGCGCCTCCACCGGCCCGCCCCCAGGCAGCCTCCGCCCCCAACCTCTTCTCTGTCCCTCAGCAACAGTCCCTCCCTCATCAGCAGAACATTTTCCCCTCCTAGTAACAGCACTAATTAAATCAATCCCTTTGATAAGGCTAACATCTGTTCACCCCCCACTGCGCTTCCGTAAGCTAGCCCGCCCAGCTAGCTTGGTGGCCCTCACCCCTGGCGCCAGACAATCTCCCACCTATTGTTCCTCCCCCCCCCCCCCCCCCCTCATTCATACATACATATTCAAATGGAAAACAATCCGAACACAATTGACCGACAGAGATGAAATAAAAACCCGAGTTGAACTCAAACAAAGGAAAGGGTCAAGCAAAAGATACAGCATCTGAACAAACACACCTCCATCCCCCAACAGTGCAAATACAAACTTTTATTTCATTCAGCTCTGAAGCTGGTCCCAGATCCATACAGCAGGCATTACTCATAATGTCCGAAGAAAAAACACAAGAAACAAGAAACGTTTTCTTTGCAAGACATAAACGCTACAGCCAAATTCCAAGTTCAAAGTTCTCAATCCGACACCAATCCTTTCCTTTTTGCGAACTCCAGCGCTTCCTCTGGCGACTCGAAATAGAAATGTTGTTCCTCGTATGTGACCCAGGGACGGGCCGGGTACAACAGCCCGAACTTCACCTTTTTCTTGAAAAGGGTCAACTGATCTGATTGAATCCTGCTCCTCTTCTGGCCACCTCCGCACTCAGGTCTTGATAGATCCGTAGGATACTGTTGTCCCACTTGCAGCTCCGTGTCTGCTTGGCCCACTGTAAAACACGCTCCTTATCCAAATATCTGTGGAATCTCACCACCATTGTCCTCGGTGGGGTCTCCCATTCGTGGCTTCCTCGCGAGCGCTCTGTGAGCCCTGTCCACCTCCAAGGGTCGGGGGAATGCCCCATCCCCCCAGCAGCTTCTCGAACATGGCCGCTATATATGCCCCAGCGTCCACTCCTTTGGATCCCTCCAGGAGCCCAACGATCCTCAGGCTCTGCCGGCGGGACCTGTTCTCTAGGTCCTCCACCTTCTCCAGGAGCCTTTTCTGCTGGTCTCTTAACATCCCCACCTCCAACTCCACCGCTTTGATGTTCCGCCTGGTCAGTCAGTGCCTTCTCTACCTTCTGGATCGCCCGATCTTCGGCACCCAATCTAAGTTCCAGCCGCAAAATTGCCTCTTTAATCAGATCCAAGTAGTCCTGCTTCTGCCTGGTGAAGCCCTCCTGGATAACTTGCATCAACTGCTCCATTGACCGCTGGGTCGACAAGCCAGACTCCGGTCCTCCGCCATGCTTTCTCCCACTGCAGCTTCAGCCCAAGCCTTCTCTGTCTTTCAGTTTCTGCCTTTACAAGCACTTCTAGTCCTCCTCTCCATGCACCGATGTGGGAATTCAGTACACAATTGCCTCTGTCATCAATTTTTCAAATCAAGTCCGGTAAAAAATTGGGGGAAAAGGTCCAAAAGTCCGACCCGAGCAGGAGCCACCAAATGTGCGACTTACTCCTTCATAGCCGCCACAGGAAGTGAATCTCCTATTTATTCTATGATTGCATCTGTCTTCCAACCACCTATCCATTCAAATGGATACATTGGTGGAATGAAGAAGAAAATTGTAACGTAGGTTGAGGTATAAAAGAATGTTAGAGCCCAAATACTCCAAGTCATGGACTAATAGACGGTATTGTATTTATATTGTATTTTGCATTGTGCAAAACAGAAATATGGTACTGTCTCCAGAGGAGAAAATAAAAATGTTGGTCCTGCATTTCTAGCGACTAGGGGCTTTTCACAGTAACTTCATTGCAGTGTTAATGTAAGCCTACTTGTGAGAATAAAGATTATTATTATAGAGGCTGGTTACATAATAGTACTGGCAAAGGCCTAACAGCAAGCCACATGAGCAGCCATTGCCTCAAAACAAAGAGTTTTAAAGAGTTTAGACAATTCCCTTTAAAATAAAAGTGTTTCTATTGAGGAAGATTGTGAATTCACTGGGGCGATGTGAAATTGAACCACATAAAACAATAAAGTATTGGATTGGGTTTATTGAACTGAATTTGATCTATTGTCACATGTACCGAGGTACAATGAAAAGTATTGATCTGTGTACAGTCTAGGCAGATCGTTCCATACATGAAAAACCATAGGATATGCATAAATACACACTGTAAATACATAGGTGCGGTCATCGGGTGAGCATACTACTGAGTAGAGAAGATGTGTGAAGAGATCAGTTCAGTCCGTAAGAGGGTCATTCAGGAGTCTGGTAGCAGTGGGGAAGAAGCTGTTTTTGAACCTGTTGCATCCTTGCATCCTACCCACCTGCCACCCTACCCTACCCAGCTTCCAACCTATCTGCCTGCGCATTTATTCTTGATATGCGGTGAAATCATTATCTAATGATTCTCTACTTGAGAATTATCATATGTGAATGAGACAAGATTAGGATGAAGTTATAATGATTAAATAGCCTGTCAATACTCAATGTCTAGACATATAAGGAATGGTCCAGTGAATGAGATACTCAATGTAAGTTGCATCCATATTACTGTAGTTCAGCAAGATTAAGCACTTTCAGAAGAAAAATTGAAATAAAGGAATCCGTTGATATTGACTGAAAATATTCACAAATTTCACTGTTGGATTTCTCTCATCTGAGCTAGTTCGAAATTTTCAATTATTTTCCGTTTCCATGTTAACGGGCACAGGAATTCCATGATTTTTTATCAGGAAGTGCTATTGCACAAGGGGATGCTAACCTTGATGCATAACTGGCAAAATATTTAATTATGATGCAAAAGATATCTGAAGATTTCCTCTTGTTTGTTTTTTATGCAAAAGGAATTTCAATGTCATTACTGTTCTTTTGACAACTTTAATATTTCCCATTCCATTCCAGAAGGACATATTTCCATTTGCAGCTGTTTCAAAAAAGGCACAGCCAAAATACTCACCTGCCTGTAAACTTCCTGTTTGTCCAGAGAGTAGGTATTCCTGAAGTTCGGAATTCTATTGTGACAAAAAATCAGGAACTCAGCATAGAAAATAGTCTATTTAGTGGAAAGAAAATCAACAACTCCAGCAGCTTATATTTATAATTTATACAGTACCTTTATAATAATAATCTTTATAATAATCTTTATTGCCACAAGTAGGCTTACATTAACACTGCAATGAAGTTACTGTGAAAAGCCCCTAGTCACCACATTCCGGCACCTGTTCGGGTACACACAGAGAGAATTAAGAATGTCCAAATTACGTCTTTCGGGACGATGGGAGGAAACCGGAGCACCCGGAGGAAACCCACGCAGACACAGGGAGAACGTGCAGATTCACGCTTGCTGAGATACAGCAATATGAATGCAACTTACAGGAGGCACTTCATAGGAATGTTGTCAGCCACGTATTAAGTGGCCCAGATTTTCCAGTCACCGGATTGTAATAACCGGACATATTCTTCAAGATGCACTTCGGCACCTTGCAAAGTCCCAATGCAATGAGTCCATGGGAATCGCCTGGGAATTTTGAATTTCAAATGGACAATTATCCTGCTTTCCTGAAAAAGTCTCTGATTCTGAGTTAGAGTCAGAAACATTGGATAGTTCTAATTTACTTACCTGGATAAATACCCGGAAATGTTAGTCAGAAAAATTCTAGTCTAATTGCTTGGTAATTGTACAACTGACACTTGAGTCCCCCCCTCAACACCCTAACTATATCTACTAACCCACCTATTCCCCTCAACCCTTCCTGACTAGCCCGCACTACCTAACTTCCCCCGAATCCCACACAATCCCCCGAACTGACCTGACAAGCTCCCCAACAACTGACATCCCCTCTGATTCCGCCCATCAACTATCCCCTCCGACCTGACCTGACTAGTCCCAACCTGACAACCCGTTACAACCGGATCTGACTACGACCTCATCCACCATATCCACCTCACCCACCTCATCCAACTTGCATCCTACCCACCTGCCACCCTACCCAGCTTCCACCCTATCTGCCTGCCACCCTACCCAATAGTCTCACCCACCCTACCCACTTTCCTCACTCACCCTACTCAATGACACATTCACCTATTCATTCAAAAACTAACACACTGAAAAGCTGTTTAAATATCCCAAAGCTTTTTGGTGTGTAAGTGAACACTTACCAGAATACGGCAGTGAGTGCTGTGAGTGTCTTCCCACTGACTATCTGGCGTTACGAGGAAGCAGTTTACTGAAAGATCACTCGGCATTTCTGAAGAAGCCAGGATCAGAAGACCGGGTCAGAAATGCAAAGCTCCATTGTGGCCCTGAAAAGTTGCAGAGCAGCAATCGGAGGGTGATTGTCGCTCCTCAGCAGGTCCGGGCCAGTAGCACAGATGAGAAAAATCATGGTCAAACAGTCAAGTTTCAAGCAGAATGTTGAGAAGACCAAGAGAGATAATGAGATAGAGGTTTCAGGAGGGAATTCCAGGACTTAAGACAGAGACAGCTGAAGGCAAAGTTGCCAAAGGTGGTGCAATTAAAATTGGTGATGGTATTGAGGTTTGTTATGAAACCCCAAAAAGAACTTACCTTAGCTTTAGATTGGCGGTCAGAGGCTGGAAACTCCAGTTCACAGCAGGACTCGAGTCTTCTGCACATGCACTGGCCAGGAAGTCCTCAGGCCGTGAACCAGCCCTGCAAAGAAGTGAAGAAGCAAAGAAGTTAAACAGTGCAAAACTGCAGGTCAGGTAACCTGAACAGGAGCATCATTTGAGAGTGGGTGTCCCAGGGAGCAGGACATGGGGAGAGGGTCCAGGAAGTGGGCCAGAAAGAGGTCTCCAAAGAAAGCCCCTGGCAGGGAAAAAGGCAGAGATCAGAGATAAAACCCACTGAGTCAAGATAAACCACAGGAGCTGCAAGAAATGCTCCAAGTTAAAGAAAATGCTGTGGGAGCAAACCTTAAGCAAACTGGGCTCAAGAAAATCCGAGAGGGCAGCCGGTTGGTGACTCCATGTTGAGGGCCATCAGGGCAAAGGTACCTTTTTGGAAAAGCTCTTGAAAAAGGCAGAGTTTCAGTGAGATCAGTTGTCTCATGCTGTGACAAACGTCTGGGTGGTTCTTGAGAAATCCATAGAATTCCCTTTGGTCACATCTGTCATTTACTTTGGAGTCGGTGTATCTGATCATATTTTGCCTGTTAATTTATATGTACCACATACTTACGATGAATTTCAGAGTGTTAGACAAATATAGTACATTGTTTATCTTTCCAAATTTGTATCTGTAAAGATATAGTTGGGGTGAAGGAATAGTGAATATCTGAACCGTTTTCTTGTGTTCGTATTGAGATATTTCCAACCTTTTATCTGGTGTAAATAATTCATTTTTTCTTGTTTAATAAATGTTTTATTCTGTGTTTAAAGTGACCAGCACACTACTGTGAATGTGTTCAGTAGCTTTCTTCCATGGTCAGTTAGGATTATACAGGTTAGATTGGAGGACATTTTTTTTTTTTAATTTTAGAGAACCCAATTAAATTTTTCCAATTAAGGGGCAATTTTAGCGTGTTCAATCCACCTTCCTTACACATCTTTGGGTTGTGGGGGTGAAACCCACGCAAACACGGGGAGAATGTGCAAACTCCACACGGATAGTGACCCAGAGCCAGGATCAAACCTGGGACCTCGGCGCCGTGAGACTGCAGTGCTACCACTGCGCCACCATGCTGCCCTGGAGGACGCGTGTGGTTTAAGAGGATAGTAGTATAGAAACTGGTTATGGAATAATACAGCATAGGAGGAGGTCTTTTGGCCCATCAGGCCAGTTCCAGGGGCGGGATTCTCCCACAATTGGCGGGATGGCCCGACGGTGTCGCCAAGAACGGCGCGAACAACTCCGGCGTCGGGGCACCCGGAAGTTGCGGAATCCTCCACACTGCCGGGGGCTAGGCCAGTACCGGAGGGATTGGCGCCATGCCAACCGGTGGCAAAGGGCCGCCGTGGTCCCGCGCATGCGCAGAACCGCCGGTGTGTTCTTGCGCATGCGCAGGGGGTTTCTTTTCTGCGCCGGCCATGACGGAGCCCTATAAAGGCCGCCGCGGAAGGTGGGCCCCGATCGCGTCCAAGCCACCGTGGGGCCCTCCCAGGGCCGGATTCTCCCCCCCCCGAGGACTCCACTAGACAGTCTACCAGCCAGGTCCCGCCGTGTGGGACAATGTCCATTTCACGCCGGCGGGACTGGCCGAAAACGGGCACCCGCTCAGCCCATCGGGGCCCAGAGAATTGCCGGGGGGGCTGCTATCAACGGCCCCCGACTGGCGCAGCGTGATCCCCGCCCCTGCCCAAACACCGGCATCGGAGAATTCGGCAGCCAGTGTCGGAGCAGCGGGGAGAGATTCATGCCGCCCCCCAGGGATTCTCCGACCTGGCGGGGGGTCGGAGAATTCCGCCTCAGTTCTCTGAAAGAGCTTTCCAATTACTTCCACTCCCTTGCTCTTTACACATTCTCCTATAATAATTTTTTGTTCTAAGTAGAGATCCAATTCCTTTTTGAAAGTTACTTTTGAATCTGCTTCCAACACAGGAATAGGAACAACAGGGCAGCACGGTAGCCTTGTGGATAGCACAATTGCTTCACAGCTCCAGGGTCCCAGGTTCGATTCTGGCATGGGTCACTGTCTGTGCGGAGTCTGCACATCCTCCCCGTGTGTGCGTGGGTTTCCTCCGGGTGCTCCGGTTTCCTCCCACAGTCCAAAGATGTGCAGGTTAGGCGGATTGGCCATGATAAATTGCCCTTAGTGTCCAGAATTGCCCTTAGTGTTGGGTGGGGTTACTGGGTTATGGGGCTAGGGTGGTGGTGTTGACCTTGGGTAGGGTGCTCTTTCCAAGAGCCGGTGCAGACTCGATGGGCCGAATGGCCTCCTTCTGCACTGTAAATTCTATGAAATCTATGAAAAAAACCAAAAATGGATTTGAATACAGGGCCGAAAATTTTTAAATGCAGTTATTTCATAGAATCTCAGCAATGGAGAAGGAGGCCATTCAGCCCATTGAGTCTGCACCAACCCTCTGAAAGAGCACTTTACCTAGGCCCACCCGCCCAACCTATCCCCATAATCCAGTAACCCCAACTAGCTTTTGAACATTAAGGGGCAATTTAGCACGGCCAGTTCACCTAACCTGCACATCTTTGGACTGTGGGAGGAAACCGGAGCACCCAGAGAAAATCCACGGGGAGAATATACAAACTCCACACAATCACCCAAGGCTGGAATTGAACCCGGATCCCTGGCACTGTAAGGCAGCAGTGCTAACCACTGTGTCACCATGCTGCCCATAGACCTAGAGAGTAGGTCAGTGAACACAGGTGGATGATGTGTGAATGGGATTTGGTTAATGTTAAATTATGAGCAGAAGAGTTCAGATTCACAGAGGGTGAAATATGAAAGTTTAGCCAGGATAGGATTTGAAATAGTCAAGTCGAGAGATAACAGCAGCATGCAAGCTGATTTAAAACAGGATGCAGGTAGACAGGAAATTGAAACAGATTGTGGTTCTGCTGGGTTTCTGCCCCTTACTCATTTCCGAGACATTCTGATCAGAGCAATGTTGTCATCTATTCCATCTGTCTCCATTTTGTTTTTGTGTCACTTTGCAGGAACATTAGACAGAGTCCCAAGTTCCCCCATAAATTGCACCAGTGAAGTATGCCATGCGGCCAGCAGCAAGTACACCTATATGGTTCATTGATTGTAAAGGCAGTTGAATAGAAGCAAAGACGATCATGATTCCAGCTACTAAACTGACTCTACACAAAGTATATGAGAAAAAGGCCAATCAATCCAATATTGGAGTTCAGTACCAACTGCACGCATTTGGCTCTGGGAAAATAATCATCAAACATATACTAATGTTAAAACCAATTAAGATATTTTTCCAGGCCTTTCAGTGATATTATAGCCTAATTTAGATGGCCCTAGCTTAGGCAGCCGGAATCAGAAATCACAACTGGCCATTAATATTCTGCTGTTCAAGAACAGGTTGTTCATTGTTCAAGTAATTTCCTTTTCACAAAGGTAAAACTGAATTTCAAGGACTTTTAGGAGTACACGGATGTAACATTTTAAAAATACTAATTGGACTGTTCTGTGCTTCACTTTGTTGCTACTTCAACCAAGAGATTCTTTTCTCACCAGATGTTTTGAACTCCTGTGCCATCCTGGACTCTTCAGCTGTCAGGGTCCTGCTTTGCTACCTTAAGATTTCAGGTTCAAGCTAACTTCTTCAGATCACATTGCCTGATACTTTTTTCTGGATATTGTTTTCACCATGAGATTTTTTACTCTAACCTGGGGCGAAATTCTCCGGTATCGGCGCGATTTCCGCCGACTGGCGCCCAAAACGGCGCAAATCAGTCGGGCATCGCGCCGCCCCAAAGGTGCGGAACGCTCCGCATCTTGGGGGGCCGAGCCCCAACCTTAAGGGGCTAGGTCGGCGCCGGACGAATTTCCGCCCCGCCAGCTGGTGGAAAAGGCCTTTGGTGCCCCGCCAGCTGATGCGGAAATGACATCTTCGGGCGGCGCATGCGCGGGAGCGTTAGCGGCCGCTGACGGCATTCCCGCGCATGCGCAGTGGAGGGGGTCTCTTCCGCCTCCGCCATGGTGGAGACCATGGCGAAGGCGGAAGGGAAAGAGTGCCCCCACGGCACAGGCCCGCCCGCGGATCGGTGGGCCCTGATCGCGGGCCAGGCCACCGTGGGGGCACCCCCCGGGGCCAGATCGCCCCGCGCCCCCCCCCAGGACCCCGGAGCCTGCCCGCGCCGCCTTGTCCCGCCGGTAAGGTAGGTGGTTTAATCTACGCCGGCGGGACATGCATTTTAGCGGCGGGATTTCGGCCCATCCGGGCTGGAGAATCCCGGGGGGGGGGGCCGCCAACCGGCGCAGCGCGATTCCCGCCCCCACCGAATATCCGGTGCCGGAGAATTCAGCAACCGGTGGGGGCGGGATTCACGCCAGCCCCTGGCGATTCTCCGACCCGGCGGGGGGTCATCTCTTGAAACCTCCTGACATAATGCTGCTCTTCCAGGTGGCCTGGAGCTTTTCTGCTGCCAAGAATCTATTGTGCAACAAAAATGACCATCGATACCTGCCTGCCTACAGAAAGGTAATTCACTTTTATTCGCTAATCTATATTATTTGCCAGCTGCTCAAAGTCTCAAATTTAAAATTTTCATCCTTGTATTTTAATCCGTTCGTGACCTGACCCTCCCAACCTTTGTAACTTTTTCTAGCTCTACAAGAATTCTGTATTCCTCCTTTTGTGTAGATCTCTCCCTTCCCTTTGCCCACTACCTTCACACAGTCCATTAGGAATGGACAAGAAGACTTCCGGGTGCGGCGATGACCAGCTAAGTCGCACGTTTCGGCAGCTCCCGGTGGAACGGACTTTTGGGCTCTTAATAGGAGCCCCATCGGCAATTTTAACGGCAAATAACACTGTGCGGTAAACCAGAAGGGAATCCCCCCTGGACACGGATGGAAAAAAGAGAGGAAAGTAGCCGGATTGCGGTGGATCCTCTAGAGCAGCGGCCAGGAAGGCAGGCACAAAGCAAGATGGCGTCGGAAGGAGGCAGTTTAATATGGGGCCCTGACCAACAAGAGTTCCTGCGGCGCTGCGCAGATGAACTCAAAAAGGAGATGAAGAAGGAGCTTTTGGCCTGATATTACAAGCGATTGAGGGGCTAAAGGAGGAGCAAAAGACCCAGGAACAGGAGCTCAGGGTCGTGAAGGCAAAGGCTGCTGAGAATGAGGACAACATACAGGCCTGGTGGTGAAAACGGAGATCCATGAGGCACAACGCAAAAGATGTGTGGAAAGGCTGGAGGTGCTGGAGAATAATGCGAGGAGGAAGAACGTAAGGATTCTTGGTCTTCCCGAAGGTGCAGAAGGGGCGGACGTTGGGGCATATGTGAGCACGATGCTGCACTCGTTAATGGGATCGGAGGCCCCGACGGGTCCGCTGGAGGTGGAGGGAGCCTATCGGGTTATGGCGCGAAGACCGAGGGCTGGAGAAATTCCTCGAGCAATAGTGGTGAGATTTCTCCGATACAAGGACAGAGAGCTGGTCCTCAGATGGGCAAATAAAACTCGGAGCAGTAGGTGGGAGAACGCGGTGATCCGCGTATATCAAGATTGGAGTGCGGAGGTGGCGAGAAGGAGGGCAAGCTTTAATCGGGCCAAGGCGGTGTTGCATAAAAGGAAGGTCAAATTCGGAATGCTGCAACCGGCAAGACTGTGGGTCACACATCTAGGGAAACACCACTACTTCGAAACGGCAGATGAGGCGTGGACATTTATTGTCGAGGAGAAGCTGGAGTGAGCGGGCCAGAAAAAGAACGTTTGGGACAAAAGTGGGGGGGGGAATATGTGGGATAAGGGGGGAAAAGGGGGAAGAGATGACTTCCCAAGTTGTTAAACCTGCGACCCTGTAACTTCTCTCTCTCCCCATGTCGTGGGGGAGGGGGTGAGGGAGGATGAGGAGCTGAGGGCGCCGGCCATTGGGGGTGGGGCCAAAAGGGAAGCGCGGGCTTTGTTCCCGCGCTATGGTAATCATGGCGGGAACAGGGAGGCAGGAAGGAAGGGGCCTCGCACAGTGTGAGCCAAGGTCATGGGGGGAAGCCGAGGTCAGCCAGAGTTTGCTGACTTCTGGGAGTAACATGGGGGGTGCAATTACGCTAGCTTGGGATCTAGCGGGGGAGGGGGGGTTAACTGGGTTGCTGCTGCTGGGGAGAAGGGGGAGCTGGTATGGGAGGGGGGGGTCGGGGCGGGGGGGCGCCGCCTGGGGGGGATACAGCTACGTGGGAACCGGGTGAGGAGCTGGATTGAAAAAGGAAATGGCTAGTCGTCAAGGGGGGGGGGGGGTAAAGAGCCCCCCAACCCGGTTGATCACGTGGAATGTGAGAGGGCTGAACAGGCCGACTAAGAGGGCACGGGTACTCGCACACCTAAAGAAACTTAAGGCTGATGTGGTTATGCTTCAGGAGACGCATCTGAAGCTGATAGACCAGGTTAGACTACGCAAAGGATGGGTGGGGCAGGTGTTTCATTCGGGGCTAGACGCAAAAAACAGGGGGGTGGCCATACTATTGGGGAAGCGGGTAATGTTTGAGGCAAAGACTATAGTGGCGGATAGTGGGGGCAGATACGTGATGGTGAGTGGCAAACTGCAAGGGTATGCCCAGAACTGGGATGATGCCAATTTTATGAGGCGTATGTCAGGACGAATCCCGGACCTAGAAGTGGGGAAGTTGGTAATGGGTGGAGACTTTAATACGGTGCTGGACCCAGGGCTGGACAGATCGAGGTCCAGGACCGGAAGGAAGCCGGCTGCAGCTAGGGTGCTTAAGGATTTTATGGAGCAGATGGGAGGAGTAGATCCCTGGAGATTTAGTAGACCTAGGAGTAAGGAGTTTTCGTTTTTCTCCTATGTACACAAAGTATTTTCACGAATAGATTTTTTTGTTTTGGGAAGGGCACTGATCCCAAAGGTAACGGGGACGGAGTACACGGCTATAGCCATCTCGGATCATGCTCCACACTGGGTGGGCCTGGAGATAGGGGAGGAAAAAGAACAGCGTCCACCCTGGAGAATGGACATGGGATTATTGGCAGATGAGGGGGTGTGTTTAAGGGTGAGGGGGTGTATTGAAAGGTACTTGGAACTTAATGATAATGGGGAGGTACAGGTGGGAGTGGTCTGGGAGGCGCTGAAGGCAGTGGTTAGAGGGGAGCTGATATCTATTAGGGCACATAAAGGAAAGCAGGAGGGTAGGGAAAGGGAGCGGTTGTTGAAAGTACTTCTGAGGGTGGACAGACAATACGCGGAGGCACCGGAGGAGGGACTGTACAGGGAAAGGCAAAGGCTACATGTAGAATTTGACTTGTTGACTACGGGTAATGCAGAGGCACAATGGAGGAAGGCACAGGGTGTACAGTACGAATATGGGGAGAAGGCGAGTAGGTTGTTGGCCCACCAACTGAGGAAAAGGGGAGCAGCGAGGGAGATAGGGGGGGTGAGAGATGAGGAGGGAGAGATGGAGCGGGGAGCGGAGAGCGGAGAGAGTAAATGGAGTGTTCAAGGCATTTTACGAAAGACTATATGAAGCTCAGCCCCCGGACGGGAAGGAGAGAATGATGTGCTTTCTGGATCAGCTGGAATTTCCTAAGGTGGAGGAGCAGAAGAAAGTGGGGCTGGGAGCACAGATTGAGACGGAGGAAGTAGTGAAAGGGATTGGGAGCATGCAGGCGGGGAAGGCCCCGGGACCAGACGGATTCCAGTTGAATTCTATAAGAAATATTTGGACTTGCTGGCCCCGCTACTGATGAGAACCTTTAATGAGGCGAGGGAAAGGGGGCAGCTGCCCCCGACTATGTCAGAGGCAACAATATCGCTCCTCCTAAAGAAGGAAAAAGACCTGCTGCAATGCGGGTCATACAGGCCCATTTCCCTCCTGAATGTGGATGCTAAGATTTTGGCCAAGGTAATGGCAATGAGGATAGAGGATTGTGTCCCGGGGGTGGTTCATGAGGACCAAACTGGGTTTGTGAAGGGGAGACAGCTAAATACAAATATACGGAGGCTGCTAGGGGTAATGATGATGCCCCCACCAGAGGGGGAAGCGGAGATAGTGGTGGCGATGGATGCCGAGAAAGCATTTGATAGAGTGGAGTGGGATTATTTGTGGGAGGTGCTGAGGAGATTTGGCTTTGGGGACGGGTATATCAGGTGGGTACAGTTGCTGTATAGGGCCCCGATGGCGAGCGTGGTCACGAATGGACGGGGGTCTGACTATTTTTGGCTCCATAGAGGGACGAGGCAGGGATGTCCTCTGTCCCCGTTATTGTTTGCACTGGCGATTGAACCCCTGGCCATAGCACTGAGGGGTTTCAGGAAGTGGAGGGGAGTACTTAGGGGGGGAGAAGAACACCGGGTATCTCTGCATGCGAATTATTTGTTGCTATATGTGGCGGACCCGACGGAGGGGATGCCAGAGATAATGCGGATACTTGGGGAGTTTGGGGATTTTTCAGGGTATAAACTGAACATGGGGAAAAGTGAGTTATTTGTGGTGCATCCGGGGGAGCAGAGCAGAGAGATAGAGGATTTACCGTTGAGGAAGGTAACAAGGGACTTCCGGTACCTGGGGATCCAGATAGCCAAGAATTGGGGTACATTACATAGGCTTAATTTAACACGGTTGGTGGAACAGATGGAGGAGGATTTCAAGAGATGGGACATGGTATCCCTGTCATTGGCAGGTAGGGTGCAGGCGGTTAAAATGGTGGTCCTCCCGAGATTCCTTTTTGTGTTCCAGTGCCTCCCGGTGATGATCACGAAGGCTTTTTTCAAAAGAATTGAGAAGAGCATTATGAGTTTTGTGTGGGCTGGGAAGACCCCGAGAGTGAGGCGGGGATTCTTGCAGCGTAGTAGGGACAGGGGGGGACTGGCACTACCGAGCCTAAGTGAGTACTACTGGGCCGCCAATGTTTCAATGGTGTGTAAGTGGATGGGAGAAGGGGAGGGAGCGGAGTGGAAGAGATTGGAGAGGGCGTCCTGCAGGGGGACTAGCCTACAAGCAATGGTGACGGCGCCGTTGCCGTTCTCACCAAAGAAATACACCACAAGCCCGGTGGTGGTGGCTACATTGAGAATTTGGGGGCAGTGGAGACGGCATAGGGGAGGGACGGGAGCTTCGGTGCGGTCCCCGATAAGAAACAATCATAGGTTCGTTCCGGGGAGAATGGATGGGGGATTTGGAGCATGGCAAAGAGCTGGGGTAGTACAACTAAGAGATCTATTTGTAGATGGGACGTTTGCGAGTCTGGGAGCGCTGACGGAGAAATATGGGTTGCCCCAAGGGAATACATTTCGGTATATGCAAGTGAGGGCTTTTGCGAGGCAACAGGTGAGGGAATTCCCGCAGCTCCCGACGCAGGAAGTGCAGGATAGAGTGATCTCAGAGACATGGGTGGGGGATGGTAAGGTGGCGGACATATACAGGGAGATGAGGGACGAGGGGGAGATCATGGTAGATGAGCTGAAAGGGAAATGGGAAGAAGAACTGGGGGAGGAGATTGAGGAGGGGCTGTGGGCTGACGCCCTACGTAGGGTAAACTCATCGTCCTCGTGTGCCAGGCTAAGCCTGATACAATTTAAGGTGCTACACAGGACGCATATGACTGGAGCACGGCTCAGTACATTTTTGGGGGTAGAGGATAGGTGTGCGAGATGCTCGAGAGGCCCAGCGAATCACACCCACATGTTCTGGTCATGCCCGGCACTACAGGGGTTCTGGGTGGGGGTGGCAAAGGTGCTTTCGAAGGTGGTGGGGGTCCGGGTCGAACCAAGCTGGGGGTTGGCTATATTTGGGATTGCAGAAGAGCCGGGAGTGCAGGAGGCGAGAGAGGCTGACGTGTTGGCCTTTGCGTCCCTTGTAGCCCGGCGCAGGATATTGTTAATATGGAAGGAAGCCAAACCCCCGGGTGTGGAGACCTGGATAAACGATATGGCAGGGTTTATAAAGTTGGAACGGATAAAGTTCGTGTTAAGGGGTTCGGCTCAGGGGTTCACCAGGCGGTGGCAACCGTTCGTCGACTACCTCACAGAAAGATAGAGGGAATGGAAAAGAAGTAGACAACAGCAGCAACCCAGGGGGGAGGGGGGGGGCGGGGGGAAGGGCGGGGGGGGGGGGGGGGGGGGGGGAATCGGACGGACTCTCAGGGATGTTATTGTATATGTATAGGTATTTGGTATTTGTAATTGTATATTGGATTGTTGGATTGTATTTTTGGAGAGTATTTATTTTGGACAAGGCGTATGCCATTTAGTTTTGTTTTTGTTTATATATTACTTATTTATTTGTTTAAAACTGGCCACGGTTATTTATATTGCTTTATTGTTGTGTAAAAGAAACACTACGTATTGTTATGTTTGGCCAAAAAACTTGAATAAAATATATTTTTTTAAAAAAGGAATGGACAAGAAATGTGAACCTTGCCAGCGACATCCAGATCCCAAGAACACATTTTTAAAATCTAAAACTTAAATACTCCTCCATATGTGGGGAGACAATTCTACTGCACTCCTAGACAAAGGTAAGCTTGTCATCTGATAGTTAATCTGTCTCTCATCTCTGGCCTCCGCCTTTCTTTCCTTTTCACTCCCTTTTGTGTCTTTTATTGTATTTCTGTATTTTAAACTAGTGGTGTTCCACAGGGATCAGTACTGGGACCTCTGCTCTTTATAATATATATAAATGACTTGGAAGAAGACGTAGTGGGTCTTATTAGCAAATTTGTGGATGATACTAAGATTGCAGGAGTTGCGGATAGTGATGAAGATTGACAGAGAACACAACAAGATATAGACAGGCTGCAAAATTAGGCAGAGAAATGGCAAATGGAATTTAAGCCGGACAAATGCGAGGTGATGCATTTTGGTAGATCCAATTCAGATGGGAGCTATAAAATAAGTGGCAGAACCATCAGGAGCATAGAGACACAGAGAGATCTGGGCGTGTAGTTCCACAGATCCTTAAAAGTGGCAGCACAGGTGGAAATGGTGGTAAAGAAAGCATATGGCATGCTTGCTTTCATAGGACGGAGTATCAAGTATAAAAGCTCAAAAATTAAGTTACAATTATATAGAATGTTAGTTAGGCCACATTTGGAATACTGTATCCAATTCTGGTCACCGCACTACCAGAAGGACGTGGAGCTTTGGAGAGAGTACATAAAAGGTTTACCAGGATGTTGCCTGGTTTGGAGGGTATTAGCTATGAAGAGAGATTTAATAAACTGGGATTTTTCTCCGTAGAGAGAAGGAGGCTGAGGGGCGACCTGATAGAAGTTTATAAAATTATTAGGGGTATAGATAGGGTGAATAGTTGGAGGCTTTTTCCCAGTGGAAATGGCAATTACAAGGTGGCACAAGTTCAAGGTGAGGCGGGAAAAGTTCAGTGGAGATGTTGGGGGACGTTTTTTTACACAGAGGGTGTTGGCGGCCTGGAAAGCACTGCCAAGTGAGGTGGTTGAGGCAGATACTTTAGCGACTTTAAGACGTATCAGTATAGGCAGATGAACAGACGGGGTATAGAAGGATACAGGCAGTTGGTCTAGATAGCATACGTGATCGGCGCAGGCTTGGAGGGCTGAAGGACCTGTTCCTGTGCTGTATTGTTCTTTGTTCTTTGTTCTAAACATAGAAAATAGGAGCAAGAGGAAGCCATTTGGCCCATCAAGCCTGCTCTGCCATTCATTATGATCATGGCTGATCAGCCACCTCAATAGCCTAATCCCGCTTTCCCTCCATATCCTTTGATCCCCTTTGCCCTAAGTTCTATATCTCACAAAACTCTCTGGTTTATCAAAACCAGTCAGTCTATCAGTTTTATCAAAACTCTCTGGTCAATGTTCCAATTGGACTTCAAGCTGTTGTTCAATTTTGCTTTTCCATACAGCCCCACATTTTCTGCACAAGGTATGCTTTCCGAAGGGTTCAAATCTCAGTAATTCCTTATTTTACAAAGTCTTCCCATCTTCCTATGATGGACAGAATTTACAGACCTGAGCATGATGCCACCTAACTTCGACATCCAGATGTTTAGCGAGTTGCACTGTCCCAGATATCAGCTCTCATAATGGGGTCTGTAAACATATTTAAGAAGTGTTTAAATGTGCAAATGTCTCAAGAATTTTTTTCCTGGGATTCGAATGAAATTGCAACTTTTTTCTGACTTTATTTTCATTATTTAACCATGTGTTTTTCTCCTCTTTCATTGATCCAGTGACTGCTCAAAGGCTGTGTGATTTTCCCTTCATCTATTTTGTTAGATACAAAACATTACTTAATGGAAAGACATGCAGCTATTTTGGAAACATTGAAAACAGTCTCAGAATCATCAACAACCTCTTGTAATTTGTAAAATACAGCACCAGTTCTTGATTTCTACCCAGTATATATTAGAACTTGTGTGCCATAGTTCCAGCCTATGCTGTTTTGCATCCGGTAATTAAGCAATAAAGCTTGACGGAACTGCTGTATCCTCTTTGCAGGGGTTTAAAACTATTACCACAGTAAACATCCTCTAATTTGTTTGTACATAACAGGATCTGGGATGCTTTCTGCTACCTGTTGTCTGGCTTATAATTATACTTCAAAATAACACAGACATGCCTCAAAGATAATTGCAAAACAATTGTTTTCAATTTTACCCAAACCAAGATTTATTCTCAGTGTATTTATAATCCATGGGGGATGTACTATTTACATTGACATTAACTGCAATTTAATTTGACTTCCCTGCAGATCTACCAATCCCTCCAATATAAGATGCTGCACTGCGGTTAACTGTGAGTCTATTTCATTAATATGTGAGTTATTAATCCATGTATCAAGCCATCATTTTTTGAAAAAATTTAAAAGTAATTTTTATTAAAGTTTTCACAAAATATCAACAACAAAATGTAAAAGGAATCCAATAAAATTAAATACAAAACAAAACAAAACCCAGTGCCCTCCTCCCCCCATAATATATTAACACCCGCCGAAACACATAGCAAACATAGCAAATATATACACCCCCTCAGATCCCCCAGTATAGACAAACAAAAATAAAATAGATCCCCACCGCCCCCCCCCACTCCCTTCCGGGTTGCTGCTGCTGATCATTGTCTACCGTTCTGCCAGGAAGTCCAAGAACGGTTGCCACCGCCTGAAGAACCCTTGCACCGATCCCCTTAAAGCAAATTTCATCCTCTCCAATTTAATAAACCCCGCCATATCGTTGATCCAGGATTCCACGCTTGGGGGCCTCGCATCCTTCCACTGAAGAAGAATCCTTCGGCAGGCTACCAGGGACGCAAAGGCCAGAATAACGGCCTCTTTCGCCTCCTGCACTCCCGGCTCCTCTGCAACCCCAAATATTGCGAGCCCCCAGCCCGGCTTGACCCTGGATTCTATCACACTCGACACCGTCCTCGCTACGCCCTTCCAAAATTCCTCCAGCGCTGGGCATGCCCAGAACATATGGGTGTGATTTGTTGGGCTCCCTGAGCACCTAACACACCTGTCCTCACCCCAAAAAATCCGGCTCATCCTTGTCCCGGTCATGTGTGCCCTGTGCAGCACCTTAAACTGTATGAGGCTGAGCCTCACGCACGAAGAGGAAGAGTTCACCCTCCCTAGAGCATCTGCCCACATCCCCTCCTCGACTCGATCTCCTCACCCAACCCGTCCTCCCAGATACCTTTCAGCACCTCCACCGAGGCCTCCTCCTCCTCCTGCATCATCTGGTATGTTGCCGAAATCTTCCCCTCTCCAACCCACGACCCCAAGAGCACCCTGTCCTGTACCGTGTGGTGGCAGCAGCGGGAATTCCACCACTTGCCGCCTGGCAAATGCCTTTACCTGTAGATACCTAAAGGCGTTTCCCGGGGGGAGCCCGCACTTCTCCTCCAGCTCACCCAGGCTCGTGAATTTCCCATCCACAAACAGGTCCCCCATCCCTGTCCTGTGCCACCCCGAAAACCCTCCATCTATTCTCCCTGGGAGAAACCGGTGGTTCCCCCGTATCGGGGTCCACACCAAGGCCTCCACTTCCCCCCAGTGCCGCCTCCATTGCCCCCAAATTTTGAGGGCAACTGCCACCACCGGGCTCGTGGTATACCTCATTGTAGGGAGCAGCAGCGGCGCCGTTGCCAGCGCCTCCAGCCTCGTACCCTCACAAGACGCCGTCTCCAGCCTCTTCCATCCCTGCCCTGTGCCGCCCCTTCCCCCTCCATCATCCACTTGCACACCATCGCCGCATTGGCGGCCCAGTCGTATCCACAGCGGTTGGGCAGCCCCCCCCCCCATCCCTACTCCGCTCCAGGAACACCCTTCTCACCCTCGGGGTCCCTCGCGCCCACACAAACCCTGTTATGCTCCTGTTGACCCGCCTAAAGAAGGCCTTCGGGATAAGAATGGGGAGGCACTGGAACAGGAACAAAAACCTTGGGAGCACCGTCATCTTGACTGACTGCACCCTACCCGCCAGGGACAACGGCAATGCGTCCCACCTCTTAAACTCCTGCTCCATTTGCTCCACCAGCCTCATGAAATTAAGTCTATGCAGGGCCCCCCAGCTCCTAGCCACCTGGACCCCCAAATACCTGATGCTCCTCTCCGCCCTTTTCGGTGGGAGCTCGCCAATCCCCCTCTCCTGGTCCCCTGGGTGAACCACGAACAGCTCGCTCTTCCCCATGTTGAGCTTGTACCCTGAGAAATCCCCGAACTCCCTGAGGATCCTCATTACCTCCGGCATTCCCCCCACCGGGACTGCCACATAGAGCAGCAAGTTGTCCGCATGGAGCGACACCCTATGCTCCTCCCCACCCCGCACCAGCCCCCTCCAGTTCCTCGACTCCCTCAGTGCCATAGCCAGGGGTTCAATCGCCAGCACGAAGAGCAGGGGGGACAAGGGACACCCCTGCCTCGTCCCTCGATGCAACCAAAAGTACTCAGACCTCCTCTTGTTCGTGGCCACACTCGCCATCGGGACCTCGTACAACAGCCTAACGCACCTGACGAACCCCTCCACAAACCCGAGCCTCTTCAGCACCTCGCACAAGTACCCCCACTCTACCCTATCGAAGGTCTTCTCAGCATCCATCGCCGCCACTATCTCTGCTTCCCCCTCCCTCGCCGGCATCATAATAACATTCAGGAGCCTCCGCACATTCGCGTTCAACTGCCTCCCCTTCACGAACCCCGTCTGGTCATCGTGGATGACCTGCGGCACCCAATCCTCAATTCTCGTGGCTAAGACCTTCGCCAGCACCTTGGCATCTACATTTAACAATGAAATCGGCCTGTAAGACCCACACTGCAGGGGATCCTTGTCCCGCTTCAGGATCAAGGAGATCAGTGCACGGGACAGCGTCGTGGGCAATGCCACCCCCCCCCCCCCCCCCTTGCCTCATTGAAGGTCTAACCAGCAACAGGCCCAACAGGTCCACATATATTTTGTAAAATTCGACCGGGAAACAGTCCGGCCCCGGTGCCTTCCCCGCCTGCATGCTCCCTATCCCTTTGGCCAGCTCCTCCAACCCAATCGGGGCCCCTAATCCCGCCACCAGTCCCTCCTCTACCTTCGGGAACTTCAGTTGGTCCAGAAAGCGGCCCATCCCTCCCTCCTCCAGTGGGGGCTCGGACCGATACAGTTCCTCATAAAAGTCCCTGAAGACCCCATTGATGCCAACCCCACTCCGCACCACACCCCCCCCCTATTCTTAACTCCCCCAATCTCCCTAGCTGCGTCCCGCTTCCGAAGCTGATGCGCCAGGATCCGACTTGCCTTTTCCCCATATTCATAAATCGTCCCCTGGGCCTTCCTCCACTGCTCCTCCGCCTTCCTGGTGGTCAATAGGTCGAATTTGGCCTGGAGGCTACGTCTCTCCTTCAACAGTCCCTCCTCCGGCACCTCCGCATACCTCCTGTCTACCCTCACCATCTCCCCCACCAGCCTCTCCCTCTCCCTCTGCTCTCTCTCCCTCCTTGTGGGCCCTAATGGAGATCAGCTCTCCCCTAACCACCGCCTTCAGCGCCTCCCAGACCATCCCCACTCGGACCTCCCCGTTACCGTTGGCCTCCAGGTATCTCTCTATGCTTCTTCGGACCCGCTCGCTCACCTCCTCGTCCACCACCTCCAAGCGCCACAATGGGCGCTGGTCCCTCTCTAGGTCTACCCAATGTGGGGCGTGATCCGAAATGGCTATCGCCGAGTACGCGGTATCCTCTACTCTTGCTATCAGCGCCCTGTTCATAACAAAAAAGTCGATCCGGGAATAGGCCTTATGAACGTGCGAGAAGAATGAAAATTTCCTAGCCCCCGGCCTTGCAAATCTCCAAGGGTCCGCCCCTCCCATCTGGTCCATAAATCCCCTCAGCACTTTAGCCGCCGCCGGTCTCCTACCCGTCCTAGACCTGGAGCGATCCAGTGCCGTGTCCAACACCGTGTTAAAGTCCCCCCCCCCCCATTATCAGGCCCCTCACGTCCAAGTCCGGGATCCGACCCAACATGCGCCGCATAAAACCCGCATCGTCCCAGTTCGGGGCGTACACGTTGACCAGCACCACCCTTTCCCCTTGCAGCTTACCACTTACCATTACGTACCTGCCGCCATTGCCTGTCACAATGCTCGACGCCTCGAACGACACCCTCTTTCCCATCAAGATCGCCACCCCCCCGATTTTTGGCATCCAGCCCCGAATGAAACACCTGGCCTACCCATCCCTTCTTCAATCTTACCTGGTCTGCCACCTTCAGGTGTGTCTCCAAGAGCATGACCACATCCGCCTTCAGCCCCTTCAGGTGTGCGAACACCCGGGCCCGCTTAAACGGCCCATTCAACCTTCTTACTTTCCAGGTTATCAGCCGGATCAGGGGGCTACCCGCGCCCCCACCCCGCCGACAAGCCATAACCCCTCCTCGGCCAGCCACGTGCCCGCGCCCCACGCCCGACCCGTTCCCCACGGCAGCAGACCCCGTCCCAACCCCCTCTACTCGCTCCAGCCCCCCCTTGACCATACCAGCAGCAACCCGGTTTCCACCCCCCCTCCCCCACCCCTCCACCTCCCAGCTCGGACCCCTCCTAGCTGCATTGCTCCCCCCATTGCACTCCCGCAAGTCAGCTGACTCCTGCTAACCCCGGCCGCTCCCGCCTCTCCTTCGACTCCTCCCATTGGGGGACTTCCCCTCCCCCTCCATTACCCACCAGCAGGCTCTCCGCCTCCCCCTTCCATCCCAAGCACGGGAAAAATCCCGTGCTTCCCCACTCCGGCCCCGCCCCCTCCAGCCTTCAGCGCAGAAAAAGCCTGTGGTTTCCAACTGCCCGGCCACGCCTCCTCTGTCGCAGCTCCTTTTACAGGCCCAGTCCCCTCACCCCCGACTCGGGCCTTCCCCTCCCCCGTGGGGCCCCATCCACCCTACCGGCCATCCACCCCCTACTCCGTTTACTTGCCCCCCTCCAAGAGCACACCGGACAGACCCAACCAAAACAGTGCCCAACCCACCCTAACCACCCACACCGAACCAAAACCAAACAAGAACAAAGAACCCCCCCTCAAAATGTAACACAACAACAACAATCCCCGACTATCCCCACGTCCGACCCCCCATCCCGACCCTCAGTTTGTGTCCAGCTTCTCGGCCTGAACAATGGCCCACGCCTCCTCCGGAGACTCAAAGTAATGGTGCCGGTCCTTATAGGTGACCCACAGACGCGCCAGCTGCAGCATGCCAAACTTCACCCCCTTCCTGTGCAGCACCGCCTTCGCCCGGTTGTACCCGGCCCTATTCTTCGCCACCTCCGCACTCCAGTCCTGATATACTCGAACCTCCGCATTCTCCCACCTGCTGCTCCTCTCTTTCTTGGCCCACCTGTGTATGCCCTCCCGATCAGCGAACCGATGAAACCGCACCAACACCGCCCACGGCAGCTCGTTAGCCTTGGGCCTCCTCGCCAGCACTCTATGGGCCCCTTCCAGCTCCATGGGCCCCTGGAAGGACCCCGCTCCCATCAGTGAGTTTAACATGGTGACCACATAGGCCCCACGTCCGACCCCTCCAGCCCCTCCGGGAGGCCCAGGATCCGCAGATTCTTCCGCCTTGACCGATTCTCCATCTCCTCGAACCGTTCCTGCCATTTCTTGTGGGGCGCCTCGTGAGCCTCCACCTTTACCGCTAGGCCCAAGATCTTGTCCTCGTTATCTGAGATCTTTTGTTGGACCTCGCGGATCGCCACCCCCTGGGCCGTCTGGGTCTCCAGCATCTTATCAATAGAAGCCTTCATCGGCTCCAGCAGGTCTACTTTGAGCTCCCTGAAGCAGCGCTGGATAACCTCCTGCTGCTCCTGCGCCCACTGCATCCACGCTGCCTGGTCCCCGCCCACCGCCATCTTGCTCTTCTTCCCTCGCACTTTCTTTGGCTTCACCACCACTTTTTTAGTCGCCCCGCTCCTGATCCAAGCCATACACGTCGGGGAATGTTGCAGTCTTCTTCCCACACCGGGAAATGTCGCAAAAATCCTGTTGGGGGCCCTGAAAAGAGCCCAAAAGTCCGTTCCAAGCGGGAGCTGCTGAACGTGCGACTTAGCTCTGCATAGCCGCAACTAGAAGTCATATCAAGCCATCATAATAGTAACACGGGATTAAGATCCATGCTAAGTAGGTTCATATGAACAGTTTTACATGACTTCTTAAACACTATCATGCAATTGTGAGGAGATAGCAAGCCAACACCAGGCACCTATACACATGAAGAAGGGGGATCAGAAGAAGAGTTATTCAAACCATTATTATGCTTCTCTTAGCAGCTAGTTATACAGCAGAACTGGAAGAGGGTTGGGATCCCTTGGAGAAGATCAGTTGTTGATTTTCCAACATTAAAGATGTGCGTGTGTGCATGCGTATACTACTTACTGTGGTGCTGGTGAAGAAAGCCTCTGATTCCAGCATAGTTAGTGCTAAATTAATCATCCTCAACCAAAGCACAGTAGCACGGTAGCATTGTGGATAGCACAATTGCTTCACAGCTCCAGGGTCCCAGGTTCAATTCCGGCTTGGGTCACTGTCTGTGCGGAGTCTGCACATCCTCCCCGTGTGTGCGTGGGTTTTCTCCGGGTGCTCTGGTTTCCTCCCACAGTCCAAAGATGTGCAGGTTAGGTGGATTGGCCATGATAAATTGGCCTTAGTGTCCAAAATTGCCCTTAGTGTTGGGTGGGGTTACTGGGTTATGGGGATAGGGTGGAGGTGTTGACCTTGAGTCGGGTGCTCTTTCCAAGAGCCGGTGCAGACACGATGGGCTGAATGGCCTCCTTCTGCACTGTAAATTCAATGATTCTATGAAAGCGGTGAGTGGGATGATATAATTAGCCTCAACTACCCTGGGTTATAAGAAGGTAAATAAAAATCAGGGGCGAGATTCTCCCACCCCCCGCCGGGTTGGAGAATCGCCGGGGGCTGGCGTGAATCCCGCCCCCGCCGGTTGCCGAATTCTCCGGCACCGGATATTCGGCGGGGGCGGGAATCGCGCCGTGCCGGTTGGCGGCCCCCCCCTGCGATTCTCCGGCCCCGATGGGCCGAAGTCTCGCTGCTAGAATGCCTGTCCCGCCGGCGTAGATTAAACCACTTACCTTACCGGCGGGACAAGGCGGTGCGAGCGGGCTCCGGGGTCCTGGGGGGGGGGGGGCGCAGGGCGATCTGGCCCCGGGAGGTGCCCCCACGGTGGCCTGGCCCGCGATCGGGGCCCACCGATCCGCGGGCGGGCCTGTGCTGTGGGGGCACTCTTTTCCTTCCGCCTTTGCCACGGTCTCCACCATGGCGGAGGCGGAAGAGACTCCCTCCACTGCGCTGCGCGGGAATGCCGTCAGCGGCCGCTAACGCTCCCGCGCATGCGCCGCCCGGAGATGTTATTTCCGTGCCAGCTGGCGGGGCACCAAAGGCCTTTTCCGCCAGCTGGCAGGGCGGAAATTAGTCCGGCGCGAGCCTAGCCCCTTAAGGTTGGGGCTCGCCCCCCCAAGATGCAGAGGATTCCGCACCTTTGGGGCGGTGCGATGCCCGATTGATTTGCGCCATTTTGGGCGCCGGTCGACGGACATCGCGCCGATACCGGAGAATTTCGCCCCCGGTTTTTCTTATTTCAACCCATAAAACTAAGATGGAAGGTATGCCTATCAGGTGAGGATAATCTTAACCTGCTGGTATTTACAGTACTATCAAGGCTGATAAAGAAAGAACCACCATTTGAATAAAGTACTGGAGGGTAATCAGTTTCAAAGCTGAAAAGGAAAAATAAAAGGAACAAAATTCTAGTCACAAGAAAAAAGCTGTAAAGTGATTAAACCGGTTTCTACAGTGCTTGTGTTATTGAAGCTCTGTGGGTTGTTTGTGCAGGCAGTCCCTGAGGAACAGCAGTCCTGTGCATGATAGAGGGCAGCATGGTAGCATCGTGGTTAGCACAGTTGCTTCACAGCTCCAGGGTCCCAGGTTCGATTCCCGGCTGGGTCACTGTCTGTGCGGAGTCTGCACGTTCTCCCCGTGCCTGCGTGGGTTTCCTCCGGGTGCTCCGGTTTCCTCCCATAGTCCAAAGATATGCAGGTTAGGTTGATTGGCCATGCTAAATTGCCCTTACTGTCCAGAAAATATTAAGTGGTGGTTACTGGGTTACGGGGATAGGGTAGATACGTGGGCTTCAGTAGGATGCTCTTTGTAAGGGCTGGTGCAGACTCGATGGGCCGAATGGCCTCCTTCTGCACTGTAAATTCTATGATTCTATGATATAGATGTGGTATATCTAGATTTCCAGAAGGCATTTGACAAGGTGCCACATAAAAGACAGATCCAGAAGGTGAGATTGCAGGGGATTGGGGATAGAGTACTAGATTTTATTGAGGATTGGCTGATTGACAGAAAGCAGGGGATGGGGATAAATGGGTCGTTCTCTGGCTGGCGAACTGTAACTAGTGGGTGCCGTAGGACTCAGACCTCACTGTTTACGATCTATATCAATGATCTGCAAGCAGGGACAGAGTGTAACATAGCAAAATTTGCGGATGATACTAAAATAGGTGGGAAAGCAGGCAGTGAAGAGGCGATAAAGAGTTTACAGATGGATATAGATATGCTAGGTAAATAGATCAAAATTTGGCAGATGGAGCTTAATCTGGATAAGTGTGAGGTTATCCATTTTGGCCGAAAAAATAGAAAGGCAAATGATTATATAAATGGAAAGCAGATTCAAAATGCATCTTGGCAGAGGGACCTGGGAGTCTTTGTTCATGAATTGCAAAAGGTTGGTATGCAGGTACAGCATGTAATTAAAAAGGAAAATTCAATTTTAGCATTTATTGCAAAAGGATTGGAGTATAAAAGCAGAGAAGTATTGTTGCAATTGTATAGGGTATTGGTGAGACCACATCTGGAGTATTGTATCCATCTTTGGTCTCCTTACTTGAGGTAAAATGTGGTGGCATTGGAGCTAAAAGGGTTGACATATAAGGAGAGGTTAAACCGTTTGGGCTTATATCCGCAGGAGTTTAGAAGAATGAGAGAGGATCCAAACAGGGTATATAAAATACTAAGAGGGATTGATAAAGTAAACGTAGACCAAATGTTCCCCCTTGTGAGTGTAGCCATCTGGGATGGCCACTTCTCGATTACAAAATGGACATTTTCTAAAGATTGCAGGGAAAATGGACAATACTGAGAAAACAAACAGGTTCAGGGTTTATCTGCATATTGGAGCCGCAGCTCTCAGACAAGACCAAAACTGCAAACCCATTAGCATACTAATGGCCCATCTCTGGGAACAAAAGAGTAACATTTGAGTAACCAATACTAAGGCAGACACCCCGGCGCCAGAGGAGACCAGAACAAAGCAGGCCAATGGCCACCTAGGACACGCCCAGCTATCAGGGCACCCACCCCTTTATTGGAGGAAATCGATAGGAACGATCGAGAAACGGCCCAATTCATTGGGGCCAAATTCAAGGCCCGCCCAAAATGCACGAAGCCCCTTTGGGTATAAGAAGGATCCCCCAAGAGATAATCGTTCTCTTGGCTCCGGCTCTCACTGAGGAGAGACCTGCCCAACAGCTGCACCAGAACAAGTAAGTCCAAGGTCAACGCACGCTACCAGACAGACGACCTTGGCTGTTCCCCTTCACCACTTCGACCCCAGCAGCCTCAGAACCGAACAACGGCCATTGTTCCTGTGACTGAGTAGGCACCCAAAGCTAAGTATAGGCTTTAGCAGTAGTGATAATTTAGTCTGTAGTATTTGTGCACGAGTATATTTAACTGTGTGTGTAACTAAATAAGCATTTGACTTTGAACTAACTAACTGGTGTATCGAGTCTTTGGTCAGTATTCAGTTTAAACCTTGTGGCGGTATCGAAAGATATCTGGCGACTCTAGAGCAAAACGTAATTAGAATTAAGGAAGGCGACCATATTGACCGCCATATTCAGAGCCAAATAAAGAGAACACAAATTAGCAACATGGGGCAATCTAGAATGAGAGGTCACAGATATACATTGAGAGGCAGTAGATTTAGCCCTAAGATGAGGAGGAAATACATCTTGCAGAGGGTGGTTAATTTGTGGAACTCGTTGCCCCATAGTGCGGTGGAGTCTGAGTCATTAAATGGTTTTAAGAAGGACATAGATATATTTCTGATTAAAAAAGAAGTTAAAGAGATATGGGAAACAGGCAGGGAGGTAGATTTGAGACCAGGAAGAGATCAGCCTACTTCTGCTCCTAATTCATATGTTCCTATTTTCCTATGATGCCCAGGGAGTAGGATAGTGTGGGCTGAAGACTATAAGCTATCAGCAGCAATTAAAGTGCTGCTTACTGACTTTAAAACTCCAGCAGTTTCTGGAAAGGAAAGTTGCCCCGGAAGCTAAGCACCAGGCGATGTAGGAATAATAGGTAACCTTATTTGGAAACAAATACCAAAATTGACTTCAGGCAGCTGTGTGTCCATAACCAATACACAAAATTGGTCATAGAACTAACAGTGTTAATAGAAATAACCAGGATGGATTTTCTTTATGTCGCCTCCTCCAATCAAAGCCTAAAGATTATTTAATGACTGGGGCTATCTGTTATTATCAGGGTTATCAAATCAAGAAAGGCAAATTCAATTACTTGAATGCTAAACCATTAGTACAGGAAAAGAGTAAAGTAACGTAAAGTCGCCTTCGTCCCAGATGACCATAGGCTGCTTTCCCCATTGAGGGGGAGAGCTAACCGGTGGCGATTTAACCTGAGGATCACCGCATCTCAGGCAAGGGGCAAGGTTGAAAAGGAAAGGCCTTCATGCATAACCTCAGCCAGCCATTGAACCCACACTGTTGGCCTTGCTCTGCACCACAAACCAGCTGTCCAGCCAACTGAACTGAATTGATACTTTGGCTCAATTTTCACTGGGGTGACTAACAAAGAGAAAATGACAACAGTTGAAGTTGAAGAATATTACAATAATTAAGAAAGAAAAAAGATTTTTTCTATGATGCCCAGGGAGTAGGATAGTGTGGGCTGAAGACTATAAGCTATCAGCAGCAATTAAAGTGCTGCTTACTGACTTTAAAACTCTAGCCAAAATGATGGAGGACAAAACCCAGGTCAGGTCCAGATGGATTGAACCCACAAATAATCAATGAAACAGGGAGCACAATACCAAAGCTCTAATATCCATATATAAACAGGTAAGAAACTGAATAAAGTATAGGAACAAAAAGATTTGGCTATAGAGATATATAAGCTGCCAAAAGTAGCAATATAGATTGATAAGACCTTAAACAGTGCGTTATCGAAAATTACTTTATTTATTAAGCTGAAACCATCAGTTGAGTTTTAAAAGACTGAACAACAGTGACTTAAAACAGTAGCTTCCAAGATGGTTGAATATTTGCATAACTGTGCCCTATAAATTTCAAAGGCACGAAAAGAAAGTCAGGCTGTCCAGAAGAAACCATCAGAGACAATAACCTCAGAGGAATATGAATAACCTTGTTTCCTGACAAATTCACAAAACATTCAGACAGCATCTCTGTATTCATCTGGATGTAGAACAATTCATTAGATACAATCACTTTGGACAATAGACCCTGACTGAGAAAGGAATTCTTCCATCCACAATCTAATCATGTCTAAACCATGGACCAGGAATCAACTTGCTATGACCATGTTTGGGTGACTAGTCAGTTTGTAAGGGGAGATCAGGTGATGAGCCAACTAACTCTCTTTTGTGTTTTAAAAAGTTTTTCTCCAGTCCAGTGATAACTGAAGAAGAGGTGGCAGAAGAGGAAGAATTCTGCATGAGCATGCCCTCTCTCTCTCTCTCTCTCTCTTTCTATCCATCCTACAAAGCTTAAGTCTTGCCTGTTGTCTAATGAGCAATAAAAACAATCAATCAGCTGCTGATTCAGGTTCACCAAACAGAAATTGCCTTTCAACATCTTTAGTTGTCCCACTGCAATATTTGGAATAACGATCAAGCCCTTCCAAGGCATCAATCTACCAGATTTGGTCTCGACTTACATTATTCTCCCATTTTGTAACTTACTTGTGTATTCGTGTCCCAGGTTGGCATTGCCATTGTGCTGGTTGGCACTGCCGTGTGCCATGCTGGCAGTGCCAGGGTGCCTGGGTACTAGGATTGCACTGCCAAAGATCAGGACCTGAGGGGGCCATGCCCATGAAGGGGGAGTATGAAGGGTGGGGGAGTGAAAGGAGGGTATGAAGGAGCCTCAAAAAAGTTGGAGGGGGAGTTCCTGAAGGGGGGCCTGAAAGAGGGAGGGAGTGAGGGGGGTCCTGAAAAGGGGGAGCACTCAATGACCCCAAGGCAGGGTGTCCTCACTTGGGGAGCCAATAATGCCCATATCTGCAAGAAGTGGCACTGCCCATGGGTGGGGTGTGTGGGGGGCACTCAAGTTCACTTACAGATCAGGGCACCCTTTCAAAAAGATGCCCCAGTCTCTGAGGAGTTGATCTCGCTAGCGAGTTCAGCTCCCCAGTGCTGAAAAAAGTTCTAAGTGTGGGCTAGACCGGGAAGAAACTCCCCAAGGCCAAAAGAAATGACTCAAGGTGCAATCCAATGGTCACATTGCACCCGAAATGAAGCTTGCTGCAGTGCAAAGTGGCGGGTAATTGTTGGGAGATACTGCTCCCGGGATCTACCTGGCTCACTACGCCTCTCAAAATCTAACAAGATGTCACGAGACGTCGCTATGTGAAGCCCACCCATCGTGGGAGGGATCACTTTTTGGAAAAGCTTCATGTTAGAGTGAGCCTAAATCTGCATATTAGAACGGGAAAGCTAGTCTCACTCTAATATGCCTTGGAGAACTCTGGCGAGCGCCATTCAGTGCTGGTCTCACAAGTGGGGATGAGACAGAATGGCACTTGTGGGGTCTCCCAGGGGTTAGACCCCAGCCTGGAACCCTGGCACTGCCAGCCTAGCACCCTGGCAGTCTCATCTGGATGCCAGCCTGACACTGCCAAGGTGCCCAGGTGGCATTTCCACCTGGCAGGTTAGCAATACAAAGCTGGCATTTTTTGTGCTGTGGTGATCCCACCAGGGGTGCACGAAGTGGAGGGGTCAGGGGTCACCTTTATCGTGAGTTGGGCTCAGGAGGGGTTCGGGGGTCGCACCGGGAGATCGGGATGCCATTTAAAAAAGTGCAAAAAATGGGACTGAGTGCAGCCTTGGGCTCATGTTCTCCGCTGACGGCCCGTATCTAACCGGATTGGCGTCAGACAGCGGGATGTTTCTCGGCACTATGAACACTGGGAAACACATGGCTAAAGGCGCTCGCAATGGGACTCGGTTCCCATTTGATTAGATCGGGCCCCAAGTGTGGGTGAATACCATTCTGGATTTCACCCAAAAAGCCGTCGGGAAACACCCCACCAAACCCACACTGTCACACAGTGGTTAGCACTATTGCTTAACAGCGCCAAGGTCCCCGTTCGATTCCCAGTTTGTGTTAATGTCTATGCGAAATCTGCACATTCTCCCCTCGTCTGCGTGAGTTTCCTCCGGGTGCTCCGGTTTACTCCCTCAAGGCCTGAAAGACGTGCTTGTTAGGTGAATTGGACATTCTGAATTCTCCCTCAGTGTACCTGAAAAGGCACCAAAATGTGGCGACTCGGGGAATTTCACCGTAACTTCATTGCAGTGTTAAAGTAAGCCTACTTGTAACACTAATAAAGATTATTATTATTAAAACCGACCATTCGCAGCCAAGGTTATGAATCAAAGGGTGGAATCTTCTATTCTGGAGTCAATGTTCAGTGGCGGGAGCAGAGGTCAAAGTGATTTCTGCCTGAGGGCGGTGGCTGCATGGAATGGCTGACCACACACAATCTGGTACTGGTCAGTTCATTACCTATGCATCTGTGCAGAACATGACAACCCTGGTTGCGGAAAAGGGCAGGAAACCACTGTCCCCACCATTACTTCATGGGGTTGAAGCAATGGTTGTCATATTCAGCATAGGCAGTGCATAGGCAGCAGAGGTTGTTTCCCCAGGACGGCAGGAGGAGGCCCACCTGTCTGACCATGGTGGCCTGAACAGAGGTCTGCACCCTACACAGAAACACCGAGCGGTGTCGTAAGAGGATGAATGATTTGCTGGGCTCTACCAAGGTAAGTGCACCACTCACTGCAAACTGACACTCATAAGGGCAAGAGGCAATCTTAAGTGTGTGTGTGGGACATCTGCACTGAACGTATGCCAGACACATCTTGCTCTCAATCTTGTATCAGTTGCAGGACATCCTGCTTCTTAATCACTTACTAGAAAAGACTCAACAGCTGCCATAGGCATGGATGTTTCTGAACTGCTCATACAACTGTTGCAATGACAATCAATCGTTCTGACTTTCTACTGGAGAATGCTTGCAGACCGGTGGCAGAATTCTGGATATTTGAGTCCTCACCCCACCCCCACCCCCCTCCTCCTCCCCACCCCCCCCCCCCCCCCCCCCCACCCTCGGTCACTCTGCCATGGGTGCAGTGCAGTAGTGGCTAGGCATGTGGGGAATGGGGCACCTCAACCTCCCTCCAGGTGCCCTTTCCCCTTAATGGCTCAGAGAGGTGCCATCAGGTGTCCACAGGGAGTGGGAGTGCCAGCCAGAATCATCGGGTGCTTCATCCCAGGACACTCCAAGGGTGCCTTGTCCACCTCCCCTATGCCAGTGACCCCACTTCAAACAAATCAGGCAGAGGCGGATACGCCTGAGCAGGCTGGCAGCCCTCCAGGCCTTAGACTACTAGGGGATGCCCACAAAAGTCTTCCTAATCAACACGGCATACCTAGCAGTCAGCAGGTTGCCTCCACCTCAGATGTAGATGTCAGAGTTTTCACCCAGTTGCAGCTTGAGGCAAAGAAGATGAAGAAATATTGAAGACCCACAGGTGGCATGAGTTCACAGCCATTGGTTGTAACTTTAGCAATTGCAAATATGTTCACTTGCAAGGTTAGGAAGTTTCCTGGATTCTTTCTTGCTGCGAGTTGTTTCGTTGGCCACAGGCATTTAAGGTTCTGGAACGCGGGCCCCAATCAGGGTCTGATAATGAACTTCTATATATTCACTTCTTTCACATTATCAGCAGAGTGATTATTCAATAAACTCACATGTGCAGGATTAAGCAATGGCCATCATTTGTGAGTGTGCTGCCTGGCGACACATCATGCAAGCCAATGGCGGTAGCTCACTATTTTCTGAGCTCTGAAAATGTGTTCATCTAGGTCACATCTTCTGCTGCTGTTGCCTGACATAAAATTTGGGTGATGCCACGAATACCCGAGAGGAGTTAAATCTACTATGTGCATGGCAAGTGACACTGTAGATGCAGTTTCAGAACTAAGTGAAGCCTTATGCTGTCTTAACAGTAGAAAACAAGAGGCTGTCCTGCATGTCTGGAGGAAGCTGTGGTGAGCATGTCCAATCGTCAATGGCGATTTGTCATTTTGAGTTAACGTGCATCTGAAGGCTACAAATAAAGAGGCAATGGGCAATGCTTCAAGAGGCATTTGAGTACACAATTTAAGAGGTGCGTGTGCAGTTGAGTGATGCCTTTGTGGACCTCACATGGAGTTTTGTTTAGCCTGTTCATTTTCTTATCAAGGGTGACAATTGACCTCACATAAATGGTTTGCAACAAATGTGTATCATTGAAGGAATTGGGTCTCAGTGCATGAGGTGAGAGAGAGTAGAGGTCAACCACCTCCACCCTCTGCAGGTTCCATGCAGGAAAGAAGTTTACCTTGGCTGGGGTGTGCACAATGATGGATCATTCTCACACTCATGTTAAGGCCATCTAGGACTGAGATTTGTAGGAGTCTCTGTGATTGGAGGGTTCAAAGCTGGTTGCTTTGAAGTGGATTAAAATCCTAGCCTCTTTTAAGGACTATTCCAGATCAGGCATACTCCTCACATGATCATTCTTACTTAAGGTTGAGAACAATATGCCTCATGCTCACATAAATGGGTCTGAAGAGCTGATTTAACTCTTCCAAAGGAAAGGAACCACCAGAGAATGTTACCATCTTCCAAAGAGCATTTTAAACAACTTTTAGCTAGATTGTAACAACCGGATATTGTAAAGGTCTGGCCAAATGTCCTCAACAATGTAGCTTCACTGAAGAGTGGAGATGGGCTTTTAATTTTGGATTCAGAAGTACATGAGACAATATACTATCTAAATTATATCAAAATTTATTAAAGAACTAAATATGCAATTTACTTTTGATAGTAATCACAACATTGATAGTTCCAGGAAAATAAATCTTGTTTCTAATAGAGAATCCGAGTCTTATTAATGTTACAAAGAGTTAGGGCACCACGGTGGCACAGTGATTACCGCAGATGCCTCATGGCGCTGAAATCCCAGGTTCGATCCCCGCTCTGGGTCACTGTCCATGTGGCGTTTGCACATTCTCCCCCACAACCCATAGATGTGCAGGGTAGGTGGATTGGCCACGCTAAATTGTCTCTTAATTGGAAAAAACTAATTGGGTACTCTAAATTTTTTTTTAAATGTTACGGAGAGTTATTTAAGATAGCCATCAATATTTAAAGTAGTATGTACCTTAATTGGAAATTCTCTCATTGGAAAGCTACTGAGTCGAGTGAGATATTTATATTCCAATTAAGTGGAGAACTATTATTACACTACAGAGGCCACCTTTTGAGAAATGCTGGAGTGAATCAAATGACTCTAAAAACCTGACTATGTGGTTAAAATATTTTTCCTCTGAAAGAAATGAACCAGCAAGAGGCATGTTGAGCACTCATGCTGGACAACATCCTTTGATTTTGTCAACATCCTTTTAGTCAACATCATTCAAGAAAATATGATATTAGGGTGCAGATAGGGGCAGATAAGGGGCAGCATGGTAGCATTGTGGATAGCACAATTGCTTCACAGCTCCAAGGTCCCAGGTTCGATTTTGGCTTGGGTCACTGTCTGTGTGGAGTCTGCACATCCTCCCCGTGTGTGCGTGGGTTTCCTCCGGGTGCTCCGGTTTCCTCCCATAGTCCAAAGATGTGCAGGTTAGGTGGATTGGCCATGATAAATTGCCCTTAGTGTCCAAAATTGCCCTTAGTGTTGGGTGAGGTTACTGGGTTATGGGGATAGAATGGAGGTGTTGACCTTGGGTAGGGTGGTCTTTCCAAGAGCCGGTGCAGACTCGATGGGCCGAATGGCCTCCTTCTGCACTGTAAATTCCATTATAATCTATCATAGTGGTCACTGCATTCAATTTCCAGAATTGACGTGTTATTTAGGGTCATCCTCCATGTGAGGTCCAGAAAGGCGGCAGTCAACTGCACACAGTTGTCACTGCACTAGGTTTCCAGGATTTAGGTGACATGTAATTTAGGGTCAGCCTTCAGATTATTCATGGTTAGATTGTAGTATGTGACAATTTATCAATGCCTTACAGAGGTGCTGTCGAGGCTATTTCCTGTTTTTTTCAGGAACTGCCTTGTGTTAAAGGATATACCATATCCCATCCTATAGGTTTTCAGTGTCCTTGAGCACACTAGGCATGCTTATAGAATTCTTGAATATTTGTACAGCAAATGAAATGTTCATAGGAGAATCACTATTTTAGTTCTCTATGGGCGTGAACTATCGGCCGCAATGTGTCCCAGCAGGAGTGCGACATGGCCGGTAGATGCCGGGAGAGGCCCACCGCCGGCTTCCCGACAGTCAGTGCGCCTCGCGAAATCAATCCCAATCTCACGTGGCGTCGCGATCAGCATGTGGGTAGGACGAAGCCTCAAACGCCTAAATAGGTTTAAAACCCACTTAAGCATGTTGACTCAGATCTATCGGGCACCCAGCATCTATCAGCCTCCCAGGGAGTCCCCAACTGGGAGCCACTTAGTACTGGACAAGGCGGAACGACACTGAGGAATTTCCGAGGCCATCAGATGCTCCTGGGTGGTAAGGGTCAGGGCAGGGTGGCCTTCTGGCCCTCCCCTAGAATGTTGGCATCTTCGCACTGCCACCCTGGCACAGCTAAGGTGCCCAGTTAGCATTGCAAAGCTGGCAGGAGCACTGCCAGGGTGGCAGTATCTGTATTTGGGGTATGAAGTCCATGGGACCTCGTTAAGTGGACCAATTAACGTTAGGTACTGGTGACGGCCTCGCCGGTCGGCTGTTAGAAACCTGCGGCATTTCCTGTTTGCTACCTCAATTAGAACAAATTCAGATAGATGGCACCCTAAGTGTGGGCTTGACCGGAGAGAAACTCCCCAGAGCTCAAAAAAGTGACTGAGGGCGGGATTCTCCTCCCGCGCCCGCCCAGCGACCGGAAAATCCCACCCAAGGCCAATGGACTTTTCCGTTATCTGCATCTCGCCCATGGCGCTCTCGCGGCCGGCGGGGAGGACAGATCTAGCCCAGAGTGTGGTTAGATAGCGGTGGAGAACTCCCCGACAGAGCCAGGGTGAAACACCCAGCAAAACCCACCACAAATGAAACTTTTCTGATCGATCGTGCCCCATATTTAGATCTGAATTCTCTTCTAACTGCATAATTATAGCTGCATTTCTTCACAGCTAGTCGGTAACCCATAGTGCAGGTGAGGCACTCTCAGGGAATGGACTCCAAATGTCTCTGTTATATTACCATTCGTGGTAATACGTTGTGTTCTTTGCCTTTTCTCCCAGAATGATCCGATGTGTTGTTGACAAAGAATTCACCAATCGAAAGATTGAAACAAAACTAATTTATTATAATACTATTAATTAAATGAAATTTGCACACTCTACTGAGCTACAGATAATAATTAAGTAATATTGAATCTGTCCAGCAGTACTCAATAATCTAAATATTCACTAACTACACTATGATCTGACCTTGTGTTAACTCTGTCTAATCTAATCTTGTTCTAATGCTGTTACCATGCTTTCTCCTAATGCTACTCCCAGAATTCCCTTAGGGTCTGACTTAAATACAGAGAAGCGGTAGCGCCCTCGAGTGTTTGATTTACACAAATATGTCATAATTAACCCTTCACTAACCTGACTATATACATATCATTACAATCTCCTTAGCAATACTCTGCAGGCAGCGGACTGGTGTCGTCAGCCAGGTTAGTCTGCGGGATTCTCTTGCCCCCCCCCCCCCCGAGGAGCCAGCCCTGTAATTGCCAAGGTCCTTCAAAAACCTGTAGCACCTGGGAGCGGGTCAGAAATTGAGCATTGTGAGAGCTCCCTGGAAATTGAGCACAAACATGCACGATTTGCCTTCTGTGATCACATAGCAGCTGCCCGTTCAAAGAGTGCTATCCTTTTCTATTGGTGACTGCAACTGGCTGTTTCCAGGGAGCTCTCAAGGCGCCAGGTGCAGTCAATACCACTATGCACTTGCAGAAAACCTGAGATCTCTGTAAATCCCAATTCTCTTGCAGCATGGCTTTTGGGTTGATGCAGAAATGGATAAATTGGTGCGCTCTCCTGAATAGGGCATCTGTCACTTCCCATATGCATTTGTGTGCCGCTGACTGAGAGATTCCCAGTGGAATCCAAGAAAGATCCACTAGCAAAGAAGTTTAAGGCAGCAGTGACTTTTAACATCACTGACATGGGCTTCCCTTCAAGATCTTGCTGCTGCATGTCTTGGTGGAGAAGCAGGTAGATGTGTGCAACCACATTCCAGGGCATCTGAAGCCATCTCCAGCATTGCCTTTCAGTCATCTGTAGGTAGATGTAATGCTCGATAAACCCATGATTGCAGTGGAGGCAAGAAATCTCCCTCTGACATTAATCCACTTGCCTCCACTACCTTCAAAAGTCTATAGTGAAACCATTGCCTTGGCAGCATAGAAAGACTAATCACGTGAGCACTTGTCAAACATTATCCAAAAAGATGGAGGTTTAAAGTTGCAAGTTGGCTGCTGTTCATGAGCCATGCCCCTTGGAGACATTCACTTCCCTCCCTCCCTTCATCCCTGCCTCTGACTGTGACATGTGCCAATGGCCAATGCCACATAATTAACGGCAGCTCTCAATGTTACGAGATACATGAGTTTGGAACAAACCTGTTGCCTTTTGGGTTTCACCACGGAGAGGGGAATGCAACTGAGCATGGTTATCATTCAGATGCCTCTTAATTATTAGGGTATCCTTTTAATCAGCCAATTGTGCTGATCTTTAAGTCCACCCACAGTCTATCTTCACCACCTTCTGTCACCGACCAACTTCTATCCATCACCCTGGCTCACCCAACATCACCAATTCCCTTCCCACTATCACACTTGAACTTCACCCACATGATCCTAAACCCTTTCATGATCCACTTCCACATGCCTTCCCACCCCTTCGTGTCTACACCCATTCTCCATCCCCATGTCAACCCTGACCCTTCCCATATCCGAGCTGCACGTTTTGTCCATTTCCTTGACCCTACCTCCATGAAACCTTCACCTACTCTGCACTGCCTGCCACCCTACCACATCCCCCTTCACCCTCTCACCATGACCATTCCCTCCACTGCCCTTCACCTCAGTTCAACCCCCAGGAACCCACTGTTAATAGCACTAATCCCACCCTCTAGAATACGCTCTCAAACATTCTTAGTCCGTAAGCATCCTTATCTCACCCTGCCACAGGATCCCCAGAGACCTGACATGAAGGCCCTTCCCTCCATTCCACGTCATTGTCCCCTCGCATTTGCTCACTGCCTCCTTCCCTTCCCCCGACACTGCACCCCATCCATGGACTGTCTCTTTCTTCCCTTGACACTCTCCCCACCTTCCAGGCTTTGCTTGCACCCCATGTCCAGCCTCCGCTACACCCTTCCTCCCCACTCCATCTCGACCCTTCTGCTGCCCTCCCCCCATGTTATGCATTTGAGAAATTTGACCTATCAGCACCTGATATGAGTCAACAGTCCCCCAGGAGGTGAAAGCAGCATCTACTCACCTCAAAGTCTCGCCAGGTGCACACCACTTACTAACATTTAAAAAAACAAAATTTAGAGTACCCAATTCATTTTTTCCAATTAAGGGGCAATTTTAGCGTGGCCAATCAACCTACCTTGCACATCTTTTGGGTTGTGGGTGCGAAACCCACACAAACATGGTGAGAATGACCCAGTGACCCAGAGCCGGGATCGTACCTGGGACCTCGCCGCCGTGAGGCAGCAAGGCTAACCCACTGCGCCACCGTGCTGCCCTTTATTTACATTTAATTTTCCACTGGCTGGGAACTTATTTTGTTGGCTGAACTTAATTCCAGTGAGGTGACATTTTCATGAGCATGCATGACATGCTAATACCATGCAAAAAGGCTTCCCGATATTGTTCGCCAGAAAGCTGCATCCTCCTTTAAAGTCCTGGGCACAGAATTCCTGCAGTTAATTCCGACGTCAGGAAACTTATTTTTGGCCTCCCCATCTGCCAAGCATCCCGCTGCTGGTGGCTCTGGAAGATTCTGCCCATACGGCTATAGCATAGAAGAAGGCCATTTGGCCTGCCACATCTGTGCTGGCCCTCTGACGGAGTTATTCACCTTGTACCACTTCCCTACCTTTTCACCGTAGTCCTGGAAATTTTCCTTTTTCAGATAACGGCCACTAGATAATCATGAACAGGTAAAAAAGAGATTTTAAGAGGAATTTTACAGAGTGGTGAGAATGTTGATCTTGAACTGGATAAAGCAGACAGTCGATGCACTTAAGGGGCGGATTGATGCTTACTTGAGGGAGAAGGGAATAGAGGGAAATGGGAGCAGAGTGGGAGGAGGTAATAGGCTGAAGGAAGCTTTTGTGGGATATAAACACTAGCATACACTTGTTGGGCTGAATGGTCTGTTTTTGTGTTGTGGATTCCATCTCTCACCTTTCAGAGAAGATAGGAGACTAGACAGACAAGCCAAGTAGTCTTCAGCAGTTTATATGAGCAATTGTTATTCCTATGGCAGCTACCATACTCGCAGTACATGTAAAGGTGTAGGCTTTGTATTGTAGTGGGCTCATTCTGCCTCTGAGAATTTACTTTGGAAGAATGCCCAGACTGTAACATCATGAAAAATTCAATTTATTTCATAGTTTATGAACGTGGCAATTGGATTTCAACTTGTAGTCTCTCCCTGAGAAGGTTTCCTCTGTGCAGTACCTGAACTGAAATTGTCAATACTATCTTTATAATTGGATTGACTTAGAAGAAACCTTGGCCCTAACCCTTTCCCCTTGTTATCCATTATGTGAGGTGTACTACTTATAATGTTTGAAATTCAACAGCAGCCCTATTTTGTAGTGAACCAAGTCAGCTATATTTACCAGCTGGTGAGACTTGAATTAAATGTTTTTTAAGCAGTTTACATAATGTAAATAATACTGATTTCTTTGTCAACAAGATTAAATCTAGTTAACATATAAGTATGAATGCTTCACCACTATTACGTAGAATTGACGCTTGTGTCCTGAAAAAGATTGTCAACAAATTCCACAGTATTTCTGGAATTTCCTGACACCTGCTGAAGGCATGAAGAGAGGAAACCTGGTGATTAATATGCGCCACCAACAAACTCTGGAGATTAGCTTAGTGATTGTTTCCATATGTTATTGCCACTATATAGGAACAAGCAGACAACACTCTTCAGTCTATTGTTTTGACTAGTTTATTGATGTCCTTTATGTTACCAGATCAAATAAGTTGCCAAATTAATAATCATTAAACCCAACTTCTGCCTAATTACAAGTAGTTTGTGCTAAAAAAAAGAAAATTGACAGATCAACTGGACAAAGGCAGTCCCATCACTGTACAGTTACGTAAATTAGGTCAGTTGTTAATGTTAAGTGGAAAAGCACTTTATCTACCTTACTCATGAAAGAGCTCACACACATATAATGATCATAGATGGTGGGGGAGGGATGCTACCAGAGGGAACACACCACCTGTTGAACCACAATCTAGAGAAGCATTCACTGCCTTCAGCAGAAGGAAAGAGGTTCATAAATCTTGGGGCGGAATTCTGTGAGAATGGGGCTATGTCCAACGCCCACGAGAAAACAGGCTTGAATCACTCTGGACTTTCCTGGAGAAAGTCCAGAGTGATTCTCCGTTTTGAAGGGGGCTAGCTGGGTCCTGGAGTGCTCCTCGCAGCTCCAGCTGCCGATACAGGCACTGCCGGCCATGGGTCCGCGCAACATGGCGGACCCACACCGCAGGCCGACCTCGACAATATAGGTCCCCATGAGATTGCGTGCGCCCGCCGATCGGTGGCCCCCGATCGCAAGCCTGGCCGTCCTGGAGGCCCCCGCTGGTGACGAATCCCCTTGCCCCCCACCACTCCGAGCTTCTGCCGGGTGGAACCATGAGTGAACCACGCTGGCAGGGACTCAGCCACTTGTCGGTGGAGAATCGCCGCGGGGGCCTCTTTCAAAGGCCCCCGACTGGTGCCACGTCGACCGGCGCCGCATCGACCGGCGCACGCGTTTGGCGGCGATTCTCTGGTCCCCGGAGAATCGCGGGAGCGGCGTTGGACCCGATCGCAGGTCTGACGCCCATTCTCCGCCCCCGCACCAAGCACGATTGCTGCACGGAGGCTCGGAGAATCCCGGCCAAATATTTCTCTTTAATTCTGCCAATTGAATCAACCTTCATTGTTGCATTCAGATCATAAAATGAGTCCCCTAACCATTTCTGCCTTGAAGAATTGAACAATTGCAAAATAATGTGAACTGTAATATGCTTTTGTTTAAACAGTGAATATTGATAAATATCAGCACTGGGCCTGATAGGCATGAGTAGGCTGAATCAATATCTGAAGATACACCAGGACTTATCTCTCTTTGTGCATTAATCCTCGGACCATTCTGTGTATTAATCCGAGGGCCATTGTAACAGTCGTAGAAAATGTTGCTTTTAGGACCAGGAGTTCTTTTGGCAGAATTACTGCCACACTGAGGGCTTAATTTAAGGATTAGTGCTGTTGGGTTTAAAACATAATTAAGCCAATTAAAGAGGAAGGGCTTATTTCATGAAGCTGGGTTTTAATATTTAAGGTTATTAACTCTTCCAGCAGTGTAAGTTCAATTGCAACAAGATTTGGATTTCCTAGAATGAAGACTGTCCATAAAATAAGTTTCTTTGTGAATCTAAACATAATTAAAGCATGAGCTCTGAAATTCTTCATTTTGGCCATTGGAGTTAACGAAAAGTATCCCAATTGTGCTTTTAAATACAAATATACAATAGGAACGAGAGCTGCTGAAGATTTTCTGATTAGGATAACTGAATTTAAAAGAGAAGTGACCATGAACATATATATCCAAATAACATGTCATCAACTATGCAAACGACTCTTTCAGCCAACCCAACACCTGGAGACCATTTTCCTTTTGGAAAAAGGAGACACAGGGCTGGGATCGAACCCGGATTCTCAACACCTTAGGCAGCATTGCTAACCACTGCGCCACCATGCCGCTCACAACTGAGCCAGAGATGACACAAAGAATATTCATGAAGCCCTTCCTGATATCAGTCCTAAAGTTTGGTTTCTCAGTTTTAAGCTGGATGCATTTGTGCTACTGCCATACTTCAACTTGAAACAATGCTTCAGATTTATCTTACCAAATATTGCATATGCCTGTTGTATCATCGTGGATGACCTGCGGCACCCAATCCTCAATTCTCGTGGCTAAGACCTTCGCCAGCACCTTGGCATCTACATTTAACAACAAAATCGGCCTGTAAGACCCACACTGCAGGGGATCCTTGTCCCGCTTCAGGATCAATGAGATCAGTGCCCAGGACATCGTCGGGGGCAAAGCCCCTCCCTCCCTTGCCTCATTGAAGATCCTAACCAGCAACGGGCCCAACAGGTCCACATATCTCTTGTACATTCGACTGGGAAACCGTCCAACCCCGGTGCCTTCCCCGCCTGCATGCTCCCTATTCCTTTGGCCAGCTCCTCCAGCCCAATCAGGGCCCCTAACCCTGCCACCAGTCCCTCCTCCACCTTCGGGAACCTCAGTTGGTCCAGAAAGCGGCCCATCCCTCCCTCCTCCAGTGAGGGCTCGGACCGATACAATTCCTCATAAAAGTCCCTGAAGATCCTATTGATGCCAACCCCAATCCGCATCACACTCCCTCCCCTATCCTTAACTCCCCCGATCTCCCTAGCTGCGGCCCACCTCCGAAGCTGATGCGCCAGTATCCGACTTGCCTTTTCCCCATATTCATAAATCGCCCTCTGGGCCTTCCTCCACTCTGCCTCAGCCTTCCTGGTGGTCAACAGGTCGAATTCGGCCTGGAGGCTATGCCTCTCCCTCAACAGTCCCTCCTCCGGCACCTCCGCATACCCCCTGCCTACCCCCACCATCTCCCCCACCAGCCTCTCCCTCTCCCTCGGCTCTCTCCTCTCCTTGTGGGCCCTAATGGAGATCAGCTCTCCCCTAACAACCGCCTTCAGCGCCTCCCAGACCATCCCCACTCGGACCTCCCCGTTATCGTTGGCCTCCAGGTATCCCTCTATGCTTCCTCGGACCCGCTCGCTCACCTCCTTGTCCGCCAACAGCCCCACCTCCAAGCGCCACAACGGGCGCTGGTCCCTCTCCTCCCCCAGCTCTAGGTCTATCCAATGCGGGGCGTGATCCGAAATGGCTATCGCCGAGTACTCGGTATCCTCTACTCTCGCTATCAGCGCCCTGCTCATAACAAAAAAGTCGATCCGGGAATAGGCCTTATGAAAGTGCGAGAAGAATGAAAATTCCCTAGCCCCCGGCCTTGCAAATCTCCAAGGGTCCACCCCTCCCACCTGGTCCATAAACCCCCTCAGCACTTTAGCCACCGCCGGCCTCCTACCCGTCCTAGACCTGGAGCGATCCAGTGCCGGGTCCAACACCGTGTTAAAGTCCCCGTCCCCATTATCAGGCCCCCCACTTCCAAGTCCTGTATCTGACCCAACATGCGCCGCATAAAACCTGCATCGTCCCAGTTCGGGGCGCACACGTTGACCTGCACCACCCTCTCCCCTTGCAGCTTACCACTTACCATTACGTACCTGCCGCCATTGTCTGTCACAATGCTCGACACCTCGAACGATACCCTTTTTCCCGCCAAGATCGCCAACCCCTGATCTTTGGCAACCAGCCCTGAATTAAACACCTGGCCTACCCACCCCTTCCTCAATCTTACCTGGTCTGCCACCTTCAGGTGTGTCTCCTGGAGCATGACCACATCCGCCTTCAGCTCCTTCAGGTGCGCGAACACCCGGGCCCGCTTAACCGGCCCGTTCAGTCCCCTTACGTTCCAGGTTATCAGCCGGATCAGGGGGCTACCCGCCCCCCTCCCCCGCCGACTAGCCATAACCCCTCCTCGGCCAGCCACGCGCCCGCACCCCACGCTGGGCCCGTTCCCCACAGCGGCAGACCAATGTCTCAACCCCCTCTACTCGCTCCAGCTCCCCCTTGACCATACGAGCAGCAACCCGGTTCCCCCCGACTGCCCCCTCCCACCCCCTTCCCGAGCTCGGACCCCTCCTAGCTGCATTGCTCCCCCCATTGCACTCCCGCAAGTCAAAGAGCAAAGAACAAAGAACAAAGAACAAAGAAATGTACAGCACAGGAACAGGCCCTTCGGCCCTCCAAGCCCGTGCCGATCATGCTGCCCGACTAAACTACAATCTTCTACACTTCCTGGGTCCGTATCCTTCTATTCCCATCCTATTCATATATTTGTCAAGATGCCCCTTAAATGTCCCTATCGTCCCTGCTTCCACTACCTCCTCTGGTAGCGGGTTCCAGGCACCCACTACCCTCTGCGTAAAAAACTTGCCTCGTACATCTACTCTAAACCTTGCCCCTCTCACCTTAAACCTATGCCCCCTAGTAATTGACCCCTCTACCCTGGGGAAAAGCCTCTGACTATCCACTCTGTCTATGCCCCTCATAATTTTGTATACCTCTATCAGGTCTCCCCTCAACCTCCTTCGTTCCAGTGAGAACAAACCGAGTTTATTCAACCGCTCCTCATAGCTAATGCACTCCATACCAGGCAACATTCTGGTAAATCTCTTCTGCACCCTCTCTAAAGCCTCCACATCCTTCTGGTAGTGTGGCGACCAGAATTGAACACTATACTCCAAGTGTGGCCTAACTAAGGTTCTATACAGCTGCAACATGACTTGCCAATTCTTATACTCAATGCCCCGGCCAATGAAGGCAAGCATGCCGTATGCCTTCTTGACTACCTTCTCCACCTGTGTTGCCCCTTTCAATGACCTGTGGACCTGTACTCCTAGATCTCTTTGACTTTCAATACTTTTGAGGGTTCTACCATTCACTGTATATTCCCTACCTGCATTAGACCTTCCAAAATGCATTACCTCACATTTGTCCGGATTAAACTCCATCTGCCATCTCTCCGCCCAAGTCTCCAGACAATCTAAATCCTGCTGTATCCTCCGACAGTCCTCATCGCTATCCGCAATTCCACCAACCTTTGTGTCGTCTGCAAACTTACTAATCAGACCAGTTACATTTTCCTCCAAATAATTTATATATACTACAAAGAGCAAAGGTCCCAGCACTGATCCCTGTGGAACACCACTGGTCACAGCCCTCCAATTAGAAAAGCATCCCTCCATTGCTACTCTCTGCCTTCTATGGCCTAGCCAGTTCTGTATCCACCTTGCCAGCTCACCCCTGATCCCGTGTGACTTCACCTTTTGTACTAGTCTACCATGAGGGACCTTGTCAAAGGCCTTACTGAAGTCCATATAGACAACATCTACTGCCCTACCTGCATCAATCATCTTAGTGACCTCCTCGAAAAACTCTATCAAGTTAGTGAGACACGACCTCCCCTTCACAAAACCGTGCTGCCTCTCACTAATACGTCCATTTGCTTCCAAATGGGAGTAGATCCTGTCTCGAAGAATTCTCTCCAGTAATTTCCCTACCACTGAAGTAAGGCTCACCGGCCTGTAGTTCCCGGGATTATCCTTGCTACCCTTCTTAAACAGAGGAACAACATTGGCTATTCTCCAGTCCTCCAGGACATCCCCTGAAGACAGCGAGGATCCAAAGATTTCTGTCAAGGCCTCAGCAATTTCCTCTCCAGCCTCCTTCAGTATTCTGGGGTAGATCCCATCAGGCCCTGGGGACTTATCTACCTTAATAATTTTTAAGACACCCAACACCTCGTCTTTTTGGATCACAATGTGACCCAGGCTATCTACACCCCCTTCTCCAGACTCAACATCTACCAATTCCTTCTCTTTGGTGAATACTGATGCAAAGTATTCATTTAGTACCTCGCCCATTTCCTCTGGCTCCACATATAGATTCCCTTGCCTATCCTTCAGTGGGCCAACCCTTTCCCTGGCTACCCTCTTGCATTTTATGTACGTGTAAAAAGCCTTGGGATTTTCCTTAACCCTATTTGCCAATGACTTTTCGTGACCCCTTCTAGCCCTCCTGACTCCTTGCTTAAGTTCCTTCCTACTTTCCTTATATTCCACGCAGGCTTCGTCTGTTCCCAGCCTTTTAGCCCTGACAAATGCCTCCTTTTTCTTTTTGACGAGGCCTACAATATCACTCGTCATCCAAGGTTCCCGAAAATTGCCGTATTTATCTTTATTCCTCACAAGAACATGCCGGTCCTGTATTCCTTTCAACTGCCACTTGAAAGCCTCCCACATGTCAGATGGTGATTTACCCTCAAACATCCGCCCCCAATCTAGGTTCTTCAGTTCCCGCCTAATATTGTTATAATTAGCCTTCCCCCAATTTAGCACATTCATCCTCGGACCACTCTTATCCTTGTCCACCAGTACTTTAAAACTTACTGAATTGTGGTCACTGTTACCGAAATGCTCCCCTACTGAAACATCTACCACCTGGCCGGGCTCAACCCCAATACCAGGTCCAGTACCGCCCCTTCCCTAGTTGGACTGTCTACATATTGTTTTAAGAAGCCCTCCTGGATGCTCCTTACAAACTCCGCCCCGTCTAAGCCCCTGGCACTAAGTGAGTCCCAGTCAATATTGGGGAAGTTGAAGTCTCCCATCACCACAACCCTGTTGTTTTTACTCTTTTCCAAAATCTGTCTACCTATCTGCTCCTCTATCTCCTGCTGACTGCTGGGAGGCCTGTAGTACACCCCCAACATTGTGACTGCACCCTTCTTATTCCTGATCTCTACCCATATAGCCTCACTGCCCTCTGAGGTGTCCTCTCGCAGTACAGCTGTGATATTCTCCCAAACAAGTAGCGCAACTCCGCCTCCCCTTTTACATCCCCCTCTATCCCGCCTGAAACATCTAAATCCTGGAACGTTTAGCTGCCAATCCTGCCCTTCCCTCAACCAGGTCTCTGTAATGGCAACAACATCATAGTTCCAAGTACTAATCCAAGCTCTAAGTTCATCTGCCTTACCCGTGATGCTCCTTGCATTAAAACATATGCACTTCAGGCCACCAGACCCGCTGTGTTCAGCAACTTCTCCCTGTCTGCTCTGCCTCAGAGCCACACTGTCCCTATTCCCTAGTTCTCCCTCAATGCTCTCACCTTCTGACCTATTGCTCCCGTGCCCACCCCCCTGCCATACTAGTTTAAACCCTCCCGTGTGACACTAGCAAACCTCGCGGCCAGGATATTTATGCCTCTCCGGTTTAGATGCAACCCGTCCTTCTTATACAGGTCACACCTGTCCCGGAAGAGCTCCCAGTGGTCCAGATAATGGAAACCCTCCCTCCTACACCAGCTGTTTAGCCACGTGTTTAGCTGCTCTATCTTCCTATTTCTAGCCTCACTGGCACGTGGCACAGGGAGTAATCCCGAGATTACAACCCTCGAGGTCCTGTCTTTTAACTTTCTGCCTAGCTCCCTGAACTCCTGCTGCAGGACCTCATGCCCCTTCCTGCCTATGTCGTTAGTACCAATATGTACAACGACCTCTGCCTGTTTGCCCTCCCCCTTCAGGATGCCCTCTACCCGTTCGGAGACATCCTGGACCCTGGCACCAGGGAGGCAACATACCATCCTGGAGTCTCTTTCACGTCCACAGAAGCGCCTATCTGTGCCCCTGACTATAGAGTCCCCTATTACTATTACTCTTCTGCGCTTTGACCCTCCCTTCTGAACATCAGAGCCAGCCGTGGTGCCACTGCTCTGGCTGCTGCTGTTTTCCCCTGATAGGCTATCCCCCCCGACAGTATCCAAAGGGGTATATCTGTTCGAGAGGGGGACAACCACAGGGGATTCCTGCACTGACTGCCTGCCCTTTCTGGTGGTCACCCATTTCTCTGCCTGCACCTTGGGTGTGACCACATTTACATACCTGCGATCTATGACGCTTTCCGCCACCTGCATGCTCCTAAGTGCATCCAATTGCTGTTCCAACCGAACCATGCGGTCTGTGAGGAGCTCCAGTTGGGTGAACTTTCTGCAGATGAAGCCATCCGGGACGCTGGAAGCCTCCCGGACCTGCCACATCTCACAGTCAGAGCACAGCACCCCTCTAACTGACATTGCGTCAATTAATTAAAATTAAAATTAAAATTTGTCTTTTTTTAAAATAATATATTTTTTTTAAATTTCAAAGTTACTGTCAACTATCTGTTTCCTAGCACTAGATTTCTAATAGAAATGCGATAGCTAACTATAGTACTCTCTGATCTCTGGCTTAGATATCCCTCTAAATTATAATTAAGTTATTATGTTTAATTAGTTACCAAATACTCAAATTTGTTTTTAATTTAGTGTAGAATCCCAACCAGCCACTCTGGCCACAGCTTTTCTGTGATGTCACTTCAGTTTCCCACCCGACACACACAATTTGAAAAAAGGTATAAAAGTAAAAATGAGTAAAATCACTTACTTACCTTCTGAGTGTCTTAGATGTTCTCAGGTTCTCTCGCTGACAGAGGCTGCTCCTCCACCTCCGAACTTTGACCTGCACAATGCTAATAATATAATAATAATATAATATGGCACTTACCTCACACCAATGGGTCTTATTATTAGGTTAGAGGAGGAGGGCGGGTGGGAGACACTACACGTGTAGTGTCTCGGGTTTCCTCTCCACCAGAATTTATTGGTTGGGGGGGGGGGGGGGGGGGACTTCCCAGAGGTCCGCGGGTCGAACTTCCGGTTCCCGCCTTTTTTAAAAACAAATAAAACAGAAAAGAAGAACAGACACGGGACCAGGTAAGGGTTTTTAAATTCACTACTCACCTCCCAGAAGGCCCCTGCGCACCGCTGCCGCCGAATTCCAAAGGGCTGCTCCTGTAAAGGTAAGGCTTTTTAAAGTAAGTACTCACCTCCCAGAAGGCCCCTGCGCACCGCTGCCGCTGAAATCCAAAGGGCTGCTCCTGTAAAGGTAAGGCTTTTTAAATTCACTACTCACCTCCCAGAAGGCCCCTGCGCACCGCTGCTGCCGAAATCCAAAGGGCTGCTCCTGTAAAGGTAAGGCTTTTTAAAGTAAGTACTCACCTCCCAGAAGGCCCCTGCGCACCGCTGCCGCCGAAATCCAAAGGGCTGCTCCTGTAAAGGTAAGGCTTTTTAAATTCACTACTCACCTCCCAGAAGGCCCCTGCGCACCGCTGCCGCCAAAATCCAAAGGGCTGCTCCTGTAAAGGTAAGGCTTTTAAGATACACTACTCACCTCCCAGAAGGCCCCTGTGCACCGCTGCCGCCGAAATCCAAAGGGCTGCTCCTGTAAAGGTAAGGCTTTTAAAATTCACTACTCACCTCCCAGAAGGCCCCTGCGCACCGCTGCCGCCAAAATCCAAAGTCAGCTGAGGCCTGCTTACCCCGGCCGCTCCCGCCTCTCCTTCGACTCCTCCCATTGTGGGACTTCCCCTCCCCCTCCATTACCCACCCGCAGGCGCTCCGCCTCCCCCTTCCATCCCAAGCACGGGAAAAATCCCACGCTTCCCCACCCCGGCCCCGCCTCCTCCAGCCTTCAGCGCGGGAAAAAGCCTGCGCTTTCCACCTGCTTTCCCCGTCTCCTCTGTCGCAGCTCCTTTTACAGGCCCAGTCCCCTCACCCCCGACTCAGGCCTCCCCCGCGGGGCCCCATCCCATCTACCGGCCATCCACCCCCTACTCTATTTACTAGCCCCCCTCCAAGAGCCCACCCGACAGAACCAACCAAAACAGTGCCCACACCAAACCAAAAATAAACAAGAACAAAGAACCACCCCTCAAAATGTAACACAACAACAACAATCCCCGACCATCCCCACACCCAACCCACCATCCCGACCCTCAGTTTGTGTCCAGCTTCCCGGCCTAAACAAAGTGCAACACCGCCTCCGAGGACTCAAAATAATGGTGCCGGTCCTTGTAGGTGACCCACAGACCGGCTGCAGCATGCCAAACTTCGCCCCCTTCCTGTGCAGCACCGCCTTCGCCCGGTTGTACTCGGCCCTCTTCCTGCCACCTCCGCTCTCCAGTCCTGATATATTCGAAACTCCGCGTTCTCCCACCTGCTGCTCCTCTCTTTCTTGGCCCACCTGAGTACACACTCCCGATCAGCAAACCGATGAAACCGCACCAGCACCTTCCACGGTGGCTCGTTAGCCTTGGGCCTCCTCGCCAGCACTCTATGGGCCACTTCCAGCTCCAGGGCCCCTGGAAGGACCCCGCTCCCATCAGCCATTTTAACATGGTGACCACATAGGCCCCCACGTCCGACCCCTCCAGCCCCTCCGGGAGACCCAGGATCCGCAGATTCTTCCGCCTCGACCGATTCTCCATCTCCCCGAACCGTTCCTGCCATTTCTTGTGGAGCGCCTCGTGCGCCTCCACCTTTACCACTAGGCCCAAGATCTCGTCCTCGTTATCTGAGATCTTTTGTCGGACCTCGCGGATCACCACCCCCTGGGCCGTCTGGGTCTCCAGCAGCTTATCAATAGAAGCCCTCATCGGCTCCAGCAGGTCCGCCTTGAGCTCCCTGAAGCAGCGCTGGATAACCTCCTGCTGCTCCTGCGTCCACTGCATCCACGCTGCCTGGTCCCCGCCCGCCGCCATCTTGCTCTTCTTCCCTCGCACTTTCTTTGGCTTCACCGCCACTTTTTTAGTCGCCCTGCTCCTGGTCCAAGCCATATACTGATGGGGGAATGTTGCAGTCTTCTTCCCACACCGGGAAATGTCAAATAAATGCCATTGGGGGCCCTGGAAAGAGCCCAAAAGTCCATTCCAAGCGAGAGCTGCCGAACGTGCGGCTTAGCTCCGCATAGCCGCAACTGGAAGTCCCCCTGAAAGACTCTTTGAAGAATCAATATGCAGTCCTGGAAAGCTATGAGGAGTTAAAAAGGATGTTGTATACATACTTCAGAAAATACTAAGTTGGAACCAACAGTAGTAAAAAAGAAATGCACTGACGTGGAGAGTAAGTTGGCAAAAGGGCAACAAGAAAATAAACAGTTGGAAGAACAACATATTGTCATTCAAGATAAAAAGCAAAAGGAGTATCTAACCTTTCAGCAGCATGGATAAGTGAAGACTGTCTTGAATCTAATAATGAAAGAACAGCAGCACAAAGTTGAGGAGATTCAGTTGAATTGCAAGAAAAGTCATGCCAAAGCAATTGAGCTTCACAAAGATAAGAAAAACCTGTTGAAGGACTTTCACACACGACAAGAATCCCTCAGGTCAAAGTTTGATTCACTGGAAAATTACAAAGAGAAGCAAAATTAATTCAATGTCACTTTGTATGACCTGAAGAACCAGTTGACAGAGAAGACTCAGCAATGTTCTAGATTACAGGGTGAAGCCAAGAATTACAAGACAGATACTGAAGAGCCAGCTGAATGGAAAAGAGGCGGCATTGAGAGGAAAAGCCTTCTAACTTTCTAAGCTGCTGCAAATAATTAAGCCATGAGTGGCACAATTACAGAACTGAAACAAGTTAGGTCTTCATTGGAGACCTTGCCAACTGCGAAACCAAAATGAAGGATAAGCACTGCTGCAGAGAGAGAAAGAAAAGACAGGGATGAGATTGGTAAATGTAACTCCAATGCTGGAGAGCGAAGAACGAGAAGGAAAAGCAATGGGTGTCTGAAATTTAGTGAGAACAATTAAGTTATTGAGAAATTAAATGGCTGAAATGAAAATCAAGAAAGAATGTCAAGAAAAATCTGAACAGTTGCAACACAAAGCCAAAGCTCTCAGAAAAGAACCCCAGAAGAGCCTCAGAAACATGCAAAAGTAAATTACAGAAGGTGAGTTGGAAGGATAGTACAGAAGAATTTGCAAAAGGAAAACTTAGAAATAACAAGCTTCAAGCTAACACAAACAGCATGAAGTCGATGTTGGAACAAGAAAATAAATTGATGGTGGATCAGAAGAGTTGATTTAATGCAGAATTAACAACCAAAGCTGATGAAATCCTGAACTTTGATCCAATATGAAGAACATGAAAGATGTGATGCGCAGTATGGAAGAACAAATTCTGACTTTAAAAGCAGATAAGTAAAATTTGAAGAAACAGACTGAGGATCTAGCGATTAAATTGAAAAGAGTCTAAGGAGCAGCCAGTAATCATAGAAGAAGGACATCGGGGGAAAAAAAACGAATGCCCAAGTTGTAAACTTAGATAAGAGCTTCAAAATAATTCTGAAGCAAAAACAATTGAACTCGCCAGAGTAGTTGCTGAGCTAAATGAAAAGATTTAAAAAGCTTGAAAAATAATTGGAAAATAAGAAAGCAAACAAACATTTAAGCAAAATTGCGAAACAAGTGGAAATTAAGGTTCCAATTTTGAAATGTCAACTATTGAGAAGAAAGTGACAAACCCCATGGAAAAAGAAAATATGAGTCCACGCGATGTATCAGCCGCGTTGTGCTTCGCTCGAGTGCAACGCGGCCGCTAGATGATGGAAGAGGCCTATCGCGGGCTTCTCGGCAGCCTGCACACATTGCACACCAAGTCCTGTGAGGCATCAGACTCAGAATCACGCCCAAAATGGGTGTGACCAAATGGCGCAAGTCTAAGTAGGGTTTAAAACCTACTTAGGCATGCTTACTCGGGATCTACCAGCCTCGAGGGATCTACCAGTCTCTCCAGGGAGGCTATAGCTGGGGGCCGTTCAGCACTGGTCCACACAAACTTGGACCAGGTGGAACGGCACCTGAGGGGTCTCCCAGGCCATTGGAGATCCCGGGTTGGTCAGCGGTAGTGCTAGGTGGTTCCCTGGCCCTCCCCCTGGAATGCGGACACCTTGGCACTGCTCAGATGGCATCTTGGCACTGCCACTCTGTTAAGCTGGCAGGAGCACTGCTTGGGTGCAAGGGTGACAGTGCAAGGGTGCCTGGGTGGTACTGCCAAGGGTCAAGGCCCGAGAGGGGTCATCCCCATGAAAGGAGGGTGGAGGGGGGTTTGAAGAGTGGGGGTTGCATGGCAGGTAAGTAGGGGCTTCTGGGGGTTGGGGGGTGAGGGGCATGGATCCTGAAAGCGGGGAGGGGGGCACCCTATAAAGGGAATGGGGAGCCTAAAGATGAGGGCCCCCAGGGACCCCATAGTGGGGTGTCCTCACTTGGTGCCCATGTGTGTAGGCGCTGACATTGCCCATGGGTGGAGACGTGGGGGACCCACAAGCAAACATAGAGATTGGGGTATCCTTTCAAAATTGCGGTCCAATCTCTGAGTTCAGCTCCCCGGTGCTTAAAAACATTTTAAGTGTGGGCTAAACCAGTGAGAAACTCCCCAGGGCCCAAAAACGTGACTGAGGACGGGACTTTCTGGCTGCAGCCGCATAGCAACCAGGAAATCCCACCCGAGGCCAATGGACTTTCCCATTGTCTGCATCCCGCCCGTGGCAATTCAAATAAATGGGAACAAAGGCCCATAGCGAGCACGTTTAACCATGTGTTTCCGGGCGCTCGCAACGGCAAGAAACCTATGGCTATACAACGGCAATCGTATTAAATGAGGGGCCTCAGCGGGGAATGTTCGGCCGAGGCCCCGCATAGCCCCATTTTCTACACTGAGGAAGTCCGCTTGCCGGAATTCCTCAGTGTAGAGATAGATCAGGACGCCATACTCTCTGAAGCCCCCAGCGCGATCCCCAACCAACTCCCCAAGCCCCAACACAATTCTGCCCACCCCCACATCCCCAACACCTGCGCAGGGCACCCTTGGCCCAATCACCAGCACGCAGAAAATGCCAGCTTTGCACCTTGACAGTGCCATCCTGGCAGTGTCAGGCTGGCACACAGGTGGCTCTGCCAGGGTACCAGGCTGGCAATGCCAGGGTGCCCAGGTGGCAGCAACAGGCCAAGGTACCACCCTGCCCAAAGGGCATGCACCTGGGGGCCACCAAAGACGTCTATGGCCACCATTTTATTATCGTCACCGATCACAAGCCATTGCTAGGTGTCCTCCGTGAAGATAAGGTGACCCCACCAATCGCATCTGCGAGGACTCAGCACTGGACTTTGTTATTGGCTGCTTACGAATACTCTTTCGAGCATCGCCCAGGGACCCAGATTGCGCATGCAGTCTTCCCCTGCAGACTGAATCCGCAAAACCCCCTACGGCAGACAAAGTGGTTGCTGTCCTGAATGTCATGGGCTACTTACCTGTCACTGCCTCATGTGTTTGTGACTGGATGCAAAACGATCCTGTACTTGCCAAGCCAAGGTGCAACGTCTAGCGCTATAAGGTGGGCAGCAGGGACAACTACTAGGGGAGTTGAAGACCTTCTCCTCCAAATTGTCAGATCTGACCATGGATGATGGCTTCCTCCTATGGGGCATAGGGTTGTTGTCCCAGTGAAGGGACAGGTTATCGTTTTGAAGAACCTACAGAACGGACATCCCAGAGAGTGCAAATTGAAGATGCTGGTGAGAAGCTATGCCTGGTGGCCAGGTTTGGACATGGATATCGAGACGTTAGTCCAGCAGTGCTCCATCTGTCAAGAACACCAGAAGATCCCCACTTCTACACCCTTCGGAGTGGCCAGGGTGCCCTTGGGTTTGTGTGCACACCAATCTCACCAGTCCTTTCTTGGGTTCGATGTTTCTTATTCTGGTGGACGCCCACCAAATGACGTTGATGACTTCCCGGACAACCATCGAGTGATTACGCATTTCTTTTTCCAACCACAGAATCCCCGAGGTACTCGTGCCTGATCGCGCGGCCTCTTTCATGAGTGAAGAATTCACCGCTTTCGTGAAAAGCTACGGAATTCGCCATGTCCGCACCACCCTCTACCATCTGGCATCAAAAGGTTTGGCAGAGAAGGCCGTGCAGACAGAGAAACAGGGGTTAAAGAAACCTATGTCTGGCTCAATGGACACAAGACAGGCAAGATTTGTATTCTCGCACAGGACCACTCCGCACGGAGTAACTGGGGTCGCCTCTGCTGAGATGTTAATAGGCCGTAGGCTTCGCACATGACTGACTTTGATTCTACCGGAAATCAGCGCAAAGGTGCTCCATAACCAAGATTTGCAAGTCATTGCCCAGTTTGACGTCGGCCTCTTCGACACTTCGCACATGATGACACGGCGTTCGTTCGTAACTTCAACGGCGGTGCTCGCTGGCTCTCTGGGATTATCATCTGTCAAACGGGGCCAATCTCTTACCAAGTTTAAGTCCGGGGTCACCTAATGAGTCAGCGTCTGGATCATATTTATTCTCTCATGAAGTGCCTCAAAGGAAGCCTGCTCTGGATCCTCCAGCTCCATTGCAGAACCAGCCTGCTATGACGCCTCCAGTCTCTCTCAATGCCAACATGCCTGATGTTGTATCTTCCGATTCCGAAATGGAGACGCAGACCTCTGAGGTCTCGAATGCTGACTCCCTAGTTCAGCCGCCTCTTGATGATCATCCGCCATGACGTTCCTGCCGCAGTCGCCATTCACCGGCGAGGTATATGCTGACCATTCCGGCACACCAGCTCAATGATGACTTCCCAAAGCCAAAAAGACTCCGGCATCCTTTGCCTGCTGCTCCTCTACCTCATCGCTGATCAAGGGGGGTCTTCGGAGGTTGGGGGGAGGAATGTTATATCTCACATGGGACCTACGGAGTGGGAATGCTCATCTTCCCCATGCTCCTTGCGGAGTACAAGCCCCCCCTAATCCCCCCCCCACTCCGCTAGGGACGGGGTATCTCAATCTTTGCTAGAAACACAGAATACTGCGATGTCAACTCTGAACCAACAAAGTCAACTCAAAACAACTGTGACTACCACTCTTCAGAATGTGAAAATAATCTAGAAGAATCATCAAGCCTCCAGAGCATCTGAATTCATGAAGTCATATATTCAGGCAGCGGAAGGGGTAGCAAGATTGTATTGTAAACATATTTCGGTAAGGATTTGGGAAGGGTGTAGTGTAAGGGTGTTCAGGGAGAGCAAGGGTTAATGTGGGACTGGGAAAAAAATACCCCCCACTTATTTATGTAGAGAGTCACATGATGGTAGACTGTATATAGGATAGTCTGGAAGAAACTAGCATGGTGATAGTACCCATGCAGAGCTATAAAGTGGAAATATACATAGTTATGAGTTGTTAATAAACACTTAATATTCAACCATACATGCCTCCAGGTCTCTCTGTGAGACACCAAACAACCCTTACATCAATGCTCAATAAGGATCTTGTATCTGGTTTTACAGCGGAAGCCAAAGTGGAAGACATGGAAGTCCCACTTCAAAAAGACTACAATAAAAAGGAAAATTGCAAAGTCCAGAAGATATATTCCCTGGAAATATTGAAAGAAAGTTAAGGAGGAAATAACTACCATGGTTTTTCAAAGATATTTGTTACTCCAGCTTCCAAAAAAGTTAAAAATGATACAATATGAAATTATAGAACTATTAGTCTTGGGTTTACTCTACAAGAGTAAAACAACATTGTAAACAGAGGTTGAGTGTTGTATAATCCCATTCCAACCAATACCCTTTTGTCTGACTCCAATGTGGCACTTAAATTATTCTAGACCAATTTCCTAAAATTCACAAAATGAGGAAGCAAATGAGGAAGATTGTATGGTGTAGCGAACAAAAACTCACGAGAGACGAATAGAGATGAAGTCGATGAGGCTTTATTAAGCGTGACTTGTTTCCCGCAGTTCAGTAGCAGACTGGCCTGCGGGGGAGAACTCCTGGTTCTTATACTCCGCCTTCAGGGCGGAGCTAGAGGTCAACAGCCAACCAGGACCCGGGATCTGTCAGCCAATGACATCACGGCTTCACAGTCCCACATGACCCCTAATGCATACTACCACATTCACCCCTTGTTAAAAATGAACCCGGCGGGGTGGTGCTTCGCATGGTGGTAAGGGTTTAAAAGGCTGGTCCTGGGAGGAAAACCTTTGCATGTCATCACAGTATGTACAGAGGTTTTTTTTTTGTTTTGAACTATTTACAGTAAAAAGGGGGAAAAAGAAAGAGTTCTCGTTAAAGTCCACAACATTGTAGTGTTACATCGATGCCACGAGTCGGTCGGGCGGTCTGGTCGTCCTCGTCGATCGCCTCGGCCCCGGTGGTGGTGCTTGTTCCAGTGTTGTCGTCTCCGGGAGCCTTACGGTTTCTGCTTCAGCTTCACTTCTGGTCGGACCTGGGAGGAGTACCGATCCTCCCGGGAAGGGGGCGCTCGCGGGGTGCGCCGATGGCAGGGAGGGGGTGATTGGTGTCGGGGGGGGTGTGCGTGTTGCCGGCGGGCGCCAGATCTCGCAGGGAGACCGTGTCCTGTCGGCCGTCGGGGTACTCCACGTAAGCGTACTGTGGGTTCGCGTGGAGGAGGCGAACCCTCTCGACCAACGGGTCCGACTTGTGCGCCCGCACATGTTTTCGGAGCAATATGGGTCCTGGGACCGCCAGCCAGGTCGGCAGCGACGTTCCAGAGGAGGACTTCCTGGGGAAGACAAGGAGGCGCTCATGAGGCGTTTGGTTAGTGCTAGTACACAGTAGCGACCGGATGGAGTGGAGAGCGTCCGGGAGGACCTCCTGCCACCGTGAAACTGGGAGGTCCCTGGACCGTAGGGCCAGTAGGACGGTCTTCCAGACCGTGCCGTTCTCCCTCCATACTTGCCCGTTCCCCCGGGGGTTGTAGCTGGTCATCCTGCTCGAGGCTATACCGTTGCTGAGCAGGAACTGGCGCAGCTCGTCACTCATGAAGGAGGACCCCCTGTCGCTGTGGACATATGCGGGGCAACCGAACAGTGTGAATATGGTGTTAAGGGCTTTAATGACTGTGGCCGCTGTCATGTCAGGGCAGGGGATGGCGAAGGGGAAACGGGAGTACTCGTCCACCACATTCAGGAAGTATGTGTTGCGGTCGGTGGAGGGGAGGGGCCCTTTGAAATCCAGACTAAGGCGTTCAAAGGGACGGGAAGCCTTGATCAGGTGCGCACCATCCGGCCTGAAAAAGTGCGGTTTGCACTCTGCGCAGATGTGGCAGTTCCTTGTGACTGTACGGACCTCCTCCACAGAGTAGGGGAGGTTGCGGGACTTTATAAAGTGGTAGAACCGAGTGACCCCCGGGTGGCAGAGGTCCTCGTGGAGGGTTTGGAGGCGGTTAATTTGTGCGTTGGCACATGTGCCGCGGGATAGGGCATCGGACGGCTCGTTCAGCTTTCCGGGACGGTACAGGATCTCATAGTTGAAGGTGGAGAGCTCGATCCTCCACCTTAAGATCTTGTCATTTTTAATTTTGCCCCGCTGTGCATTATCGAACATGAAGGCTACCGACCGTTGGTCCGTGAGGAGAGTGAATCTCCTGCCGGCCAGGTAATGCCTCCAATGTCGCACAGCTTCCACTATGGCTTGGGCTTCCTTTTCCACTGAGGAGTGGCGGATTTCTGAAGCGTGGAGGGTTCGGGAGAAAAAGGCCACGGGCCTGCCCGCTTGGTTAAGGGTGTCCGCTAGAGCTACATCGGAGGCGTCGCTCTCGACCTGGAAGGGGAGGGACTCGTCGATGGCGCGCATTGTGCCCTTTGCGATATCCGCTTTGATGCGGCTGAAGGCCTGGCAAGCCTCTGTCGACAGAGGGAAGGTCGTGGTCTGTATTAGGGGGCGGGCCTTGTCTGCGTACTGGGGGACCCACTGGGCGTAATATGAAAAGAACCCCAGGCAGCGTTTTAGGGCTTTTGAGCAGTGCAGGAGGGGAAATTCCATGAGGGGGCGCATGCGTTCGGGGTCGGGGCCTATTATCCCATTGCGCACTACATATCCCAAGATGGCTAGCCGGTTTGTGCTAAAAACGCACTTGTCCTCGTTGTATGTGAGGTTCAAGGCTTTAGCGGTCTGGAGGAATTTTTGGAGGTTGGCGTCGTGGTCCTGCTGATCGTGGCCGCAGATGGTTACGTTATCGAGGTACGGGAACGTGGCCTGCAACCCGTGTTGATCAACCATTCGGTCCATCTCTCGTTGGAAGACCGAGACCCCGTTTGTGACGCCAAATGGGACCCTTAGGAAGTGGTATAATCGCCCGTCTGCCTCGAAGGCTGTGTACTTGCGGTCACTTGGACGGATGGGGAGCTGATGGTAGGCGGACTTGAGGTCCACGGTGGAGAAGACCTTATATTGGGCAATCCGATTGACCATGTCGGATATGCGGGGGAGAGGGTACGCATCTAGTTGTGTGTACCTGTTGATGGTCTGGCTATAGTCTATGACCATCCTTTGCTTCTCCTCTGTCTTTACTACTACCACCTGTGCTCTCCAGGGACTGTTGCTGGCCTGGATTATGCCTTCCTTCAGTAGCCGCTGGACTTCGGACCGAATGAATGTCCAGTCCTGGGCGCTGTACCGTCTGCTCCTAGTGGCGACGGGTTTGCAATCCGGGTGAGGTTTGCAAACAAGGATGGGGGCTCAACCTTGAGGGTTGCGAGGCCGCAGATAGTGAGTGGGGGTATTGGGCCGCCGAATTTGAAAGTTAGGCTCTGCAGGTTGCACTGGAAGTCTAATCCCAGTAATGTGGGCGCGCAGAGTTGGGGAAGGACGTAGAGCCTGTAGTTTTTAAACTCCCTCCCTTGCACCATTAGGGTCACTATGCAGAAGCCTTTAATCTGTACGGAGTGGGATCCTGCAGCTAGGGAAATCTTTTGCGCACTGGGACGGATGGTCAAAAAACAGCGTCTTACCGTGTCGGGGTGGATGAAGCTTTCCGTGCTCCCGGAGTCGACCAGGCATGGTGTCTCGTGCCCGTTTATCAGCACCGTTGTTGTCGTCGTCTGGAGCATCCGGGGCCGTGTTTGGTCCAGCGTCATTGAGGCCAGACGTGATCGTAGTGCTTGAGCATCTTCCTCGAATCCCGTGGAGCCGTCGACACTGGGGTCCATTGTTGCCGTCCAAGATGGCGGCGGGGGTGAACAAGATGGCGGCGGGGGTGAACAAAATGGCCACCCCCATGCATCACACATGGCTGGGGGGTCACAAGATGGCGGCGGGGGTGGACAAAATGGCCGTCCCCATGCGTCGCACAGGTCTGGGGGGTCCCAAGATGGCGGCGCCCCTCCTCCCCTCGTGGTGGCCGGGACCCAAAATGGCGGCGCCTGCGGGTCGCACATGGGGCGCTGGGGGGGGTTGGGGAGCGTTAGAAACGCGCAGGTCACCTTGTTCTCCGGGGACAGCGGTGGCCGGGACCCAAACTGGTTGCGCCTGCGGGTCGTACATGGGGCGCTGGACAGCGGTGGCCGGGACCCAAACTGGTTGTGCCTGCGGGTCGTACATGGGGCGCTGGGGAATTGGGGAGCGTTAGAAGCGCGCAGGACTCCTTGTTCTCCGGGGACAGCGGCGACCTCCCGGGACCGGCACACAGCCGCGAAATGGCCCTTTTTCCCGCAGCTCTTACAAATCGCTGCGCGGGCCTGGCAGCGCTGCCGGGGGTGTTTCGCCTGGCCGCAGAAATAGCAGCGGGCTCCCCCGGGACGATTGGCGTCTGAACCGCGCAAGCCTGTGGGGTGGGGGGGAGGGGGGGGGTTTGTCGCGACGGGGGTCCACGGAGCCCAAGGGGCTGCCGCGCGGTCAGGGCCGTAGGCACGGGCGTTTCGCGCGGCCACATCCAGGGAGGCTGCAAGGGCCCGTGCCTCTGAGAGTCCTAGCGACTCTTCTTCTAAAAGTCTTTGGCGGATTTGGGAAGAGTTCATACCAGCCACAAAAGCATCACGCATTAACATGTCCGTGTGTTCCATCGTGTTTACCGGCGGGCAGCTGCAGGCCCGTCCCAAAATTAGTAGCGCGGCGTAGAATTCATCTATCGATTCTCCGGGACTTTGCCGTCTCGTTGCGAGTTGGTAGCGTGCGTAGATCTGGTTCCCTGGGTGAACATAGATGCTCTTTAGTGCTGCGAACGCCGTCTGGAAATCCTCTGCGTCTTCGATGAGAGGGAAAATTTCCGGGCTTACCCTCGAGTGCAGGACCTGTAGTTTCTGGTCTTCTGTGACCCGGCCAGGGGCCGTTCTGAGGTAGGCCTCGAAACAAGTCTTCCAGTGTTTGAAAACTGCTGCTGAGTTCACTGCGTGGGGGCTGATCCTCAGGCATTCCGGGATGATCCTGAGCTCCATAGTCCTTTAAGCACGCTTAATAAATTGTAGCGCACAAAGACTCACAAGAAACGAATAGAGATGACGTCGATGAGGCTTTATTAAGCGTGACTTGTTCCCCGCAGTTCAGTAGCAGACTGGCCTGCGGGGGAGAACTCCTGGTTCTTATACTCCGCCTTCAGGGCGGAGCTAGAGGTCAACAGCCAACCAGGACCCGGGATCTGTCAGCCAATGACATCACTGCTTCACAGTCCCACATGACCCCTAATGCATACTACCACATATGGTTCTTCTTAGCTCATTTTACCATTAAAAACATACAGTCCTTTAAATTATTCAAAGATTGTTTTTTTCTTCTTCGTCACTCTACTCAGAAGTCCATTTCATGTGCTGATCACTCTTTGAAGAACAAATGTTTTTGTTGCCCTATTTTCTCCGAAGCATCGATTTTTAAATTAACTTTTCACATTTTCTGTGTATCTTTAAACTCAATTTTCTGACTGGGACTGCCTGGAATGCATTTTGATATGAGGTTAATGCAGAATGAAAGGTTCTCATGGCAACCACCAGTCAGAATGTGCCATTGGTACCCGAATGCCGGTTTGCATGCCGAAGGAATCTGCCAGCCATCAATAAGTTACAACTGGTCCTCTCTTTCAACTGCAATGAGACAGCAATTGTGCTCACCTTTTCCATTACGTGTCTCACTGTTATGAAGGAAGTGAATTTTATTTTGCAGATGTGATACTTGCGTCACTGTAAGCTTCCTGTTTTTGTTGGTACACAGGTGAATGAGCAAATTGCTCATGCGCAAAAATTTTCAGCCAGTTCTTTGATTGCATAGGTTGGCTTTATAAAAGAACAATGCCATCTTAGCTGCTGATGATGACAAAGCTGCATGACTAAGGCTGATACTATTTTTGATTTTCTGTGCTTTGAAAGAAAATTAAACGGTTGCTGCCATGCATCTGGCATTGGAGATTAAGAATTACCGACCTTGATATTTTTATAGTCACTGACAGATATTTCCTTTTACCAATAACTCTGATAGCAAGTCAACAACTTTCTAGCATCGAACACATTAAAAGAAAATCTTAAAATCTTGTTGAAAAAAAGTTAAGGAGTGATCAGTATAAATTGCAAAGCCATTGTGGTGCCAGAACTATAGATAATTAAACCAGATCTGCAAGAGTGCCAATATTAGGAATCATGTGACCACGCATGTTCTAGTCTGAGCACCATCAATATTTGGGGACCAATTCTGTATTTGTAACACCGTCAGTATGCTACCTGATCTGAACCAATATCATTGTTTGGGTAGCTGCCCATTAATAATTGTTGTTTAATATCTGTACCAGCAATATTTTTAGCATTCTGTTGATAGAACAATAGTAATTATGAAAATTCTCCACTCAAGCAATTGTAAAGATACTTATAGCCGCCATGTGTTGTTAATCTGGATAAATTGATTTAATTTTTCAAAGACATGAAAGAAATGGAATATATTGATCTGAACAGATTGTTCAAGAAGGTGAATTTGGCATATGTAAAAGTTTAGATAATGACAATTGTGTTGTGTATTGATGGTATTTCCAATGTTTCCTCACTGGCAGCCACGCAGTGGAACAGGGTCCATTAAGAGACTGATCTTGTGACATCATCAGGGATGATATTATCAGCCGTTTGCGCTGGCAAACAAGTAGTGTAACGTAGCAGCCTGTAGTGTTTGCATGTCCTAAATAAAGCTCTTCATGTATTTGAACCTCTGAGGCCTGCAGACTTGATTTTAAACCACCACTTAAAAACTAGCAACAAGGTAAGTGAACAGCATTGGGAGGCAACTGAAAAAAAAGTTGAACAGTGTTTGTAGGTGATGCACTATCAATTACGACAAGACGAGACTAGAGAGTAATCGAGGCTTTATTATACAGAGATGTGTGGCCTCCTACAGCTGCTGCCGAAATGGCTGCAGTTCGGAGTGCACACACATTTATATTCCGCCTACTGGGCGGAGACAGCAGGCAGGGATCTACCCCCGTACCTGTAGGACAGTGGCCTTACCGTAATACCCTCGTATGCAGTGCAGTATATACAATATAATACAACAGTGGTGACTACCACATTCACCCCATGTTAAAAATGAGTCCGGGGGGGGGGGGGGGGGGGGGGGGGGTGGAAAACTATTTACATACAGGTTGTCATTAAAATTTCAGAGAAGGTTACAAATTTAGACAGTCGGGAGCCTTGATCCGTCGTTGAGAGCGCTGAAGTGCTGGTGGCGAGTCAGGCGTCAGCTCAGTCGTCGGGGACTCCGGGAGCGTGTCGACATCCTCTTCATCCCCGGGTGGGACCAAGGGGAGGACAGATTGTCCTGGAGCGGGGACTGTGGTGGCGTGCGCGGGGGGAAGGGAGCGTGGCGCCGGGTCAGGGGGGGGGGGAACCCAGCTGGTGCCAGGTCCCTGAGGGAGACTGTTTCTTGGCAGCTGTCGGGGTACAACACGTAGGCGTACTGCGGGTTTGCGTGAAGTAGCTGTACCCTCTCGACCAACGGGTCCGCCTTGTGGAGCCGCACGTGCTTGCGGAGGAGAACGGGCCTGCCGCTGCCAGCCACGTTGGGAGCAAAACTCCGGAGGTGGACTTCCTGGGGAAGGCCAAGAGACGTTCATAGGGGGTTTCGTTAGTCGCTGTGCACAGGAGCGACCGAATGGAGCAAAGTGCGTCGGGGAGGACCTCCTGCCAGCAGGAGGCCGGGAGATTTCTGGACCGTAGGGCCAGCTGGACGGCCTTTCAGACCGTCCCATTCTGCCGCTCTACCTGCCCATTTCCCCAGGGGTTGTAGCTGGTCGTCCTGCTCGAGGCAATGCCCCTGTTGAGCAGGACGACCAGCTGGGATTCCCCGGTCGCTGTGGACGTAGGCGGGGAAAGCGAACACAGCGAAGATGGTGTTGAGGGCTTTGATGACGGTGGCAGACGTTTTCCTCAGATGGTGATGTCTAGCACGAGGGGACATAGCTTTAAATTGAGGGGAGATAGATATAAGACAGATGTCAGAGGTAGGTTCTTTACTCAGAGAGTAGTAAGGGAATGGAATGCCCTGCCTGCAACAGTAGTGGACTCGCCAACACTAAGGGCATTCAAATGGTCATTGGATAGACATATGGACGATAAGGGAATAGTGTACATGGGCTTTAGAGTGGTTTCACAGGTCGGCGCAACATCGAGGGCCGAAGGGCCTGTACTGCGCTGTAATGTTCTATGTTCTATGTCATATTGGGGCATGGGATGGCGAAGGGGAATCTGGAAATTCGTCGACCACATTGAGAAAATACATGTTGTGGTCGGTGGAGGGGAGGGGCCCTTTGAAGTCCACGCTGAGACATTCAAAGGGGCGGGAGGCCTTCACCAGGCGCGCACGGTCCGGCCGGTAGAAGTGTGGTTTACACTCTGCGCAGACCTGGCAGTCTCTGGTGATAACTCTGACTTCCTCGATGGAGCAGGGCAGATTGCGGGCCTTAATGAAGTGATAAAAGCGGGTGACCCCTGGGTGACAGCGATCGTCGTGCAGGGTCCAGAGGCGGTCCACTTGTGCGCTGGCACATGTACCTCGGGACAGGGCATCGTGGGGGCTCGTTGAGCTTACCGGGGCGATACAAAATCTCGTAGTTGTAGGTGGAGAGCTCGATCCACCACCTCAAGATCTTATCATTTTTGATCTTACCCCACTGTGTGTTGTTAAACATGAAGGCAACCGACCGTTGGTCTATGAGGTGAGTGAATCTCCTGCCGGCCAGGTAATGCCTCCAGTGCTGCACAGCTTCAACGATAGCTTGGGCCTCCTTTTCGCCGGAGGTGTGTCGAATTTCGGAGGCATGGAGGGTGTGGGAAAAGAATGCCATGGGCCTGCCTGCCTGGTTGAGGGTGGCGGCCAGAGCGATGTCTGATGCATCGCTCTCGACTTGGAAGGGGAGCGTCTCGTCGACCGCGTGCATAGCGGCCTTGGCGATGTCGGCCTTCATATGGTTGAAGGCCTGGTGAGCCTCGGCCGTCAGTGGGAAACCGGTGGAGTGGATGAGTGGGTGGGCCTTGTCCACATAGTTAGGGACCCACTGGGCGTAGTACGAAAAGAACCCCAGACGTCGTTTGAGGGACTTGGGGCAGTGGGAGATCCATGAGGGGGCGCATGCGATCGGGGTCGGGCCCTAGAACTCCGTTCTGAACCACATAGCCGAGGATGGCCAATCGGTTTGTGCTGAACACATACTTCTCCTTCTTGTAGGTTAGGTTGAGGAGTTTGGCGGTGTGGAGAAATTTGGAAAGGTTAGCTTTGTGGTCCTGCTGGTCATGGCCGCAGATGGTTACGTTATACAGGTACGGGAAAGTGGCCCGCAGTCCGTACCGGTCAACCATTCGGTCCATCTCCTGTTGGAAGACCGAGACCCCATTAGTGACGCTGAAGAGAACCCTAAGGAAATGGTAACGGCGGCCGTCTGCTTCAAACGCGGTATACGGGCGGTCAGCCTTGCGAATGGGGAGCTGGTGGTAGGCAGATTTCAGGTCCACTGTCGAGAAGACCCGGTGTAATCTGATTGACCATATCAGATATGCGTGGTAGGGGGTACGCGTCGAGCTGCGTGTACCGATTGATGGTCTGACTGTAGTCAACGACAATCCTGTTTTTATCCCCCGTTTTCACAACTACCACTTGGGCTCTCCAGGGGCTGTTGCTGGCCTCGATGATACCTTCCCGCAGCAGCCGCTGGACCTCAGACCCGATGAAGGTCCTGTCCTGGGCGCTGTACCGTCTGCTCCTGGTGGCGATGGGTTTGCAGTCCGGGGTGAGGTTTGCAAACAGGGAAGGCGGGTCGACCTTAAGGGTCATGAGGCCGCATACAGTAAGGGGTGGTAGGGGCCCGCCAAATTTCAGGATTAGGCTCAGGAGGTTGCACTGGAAGTCCAGGCCGAGTAGCAAGGCAGCGCAGAGGTTGGGGAGGACGTAGAGCCAGAAGCTTCACCTGGATGGTGAGGGTGGCGATGCAGTACCCCCGGATCACCACGGAGTGGGATCCGGAGGCCAGGGAGATTCTTTGGTTAATGGGGTGTACCGCGAGGGAGCAGCGCCTTACCATATCGGGGTGGATGAAGCTCTCAGTGTTCCCGGAGTCCAGAAGGTGGGATATCTCATGCCCGTCGACCTTCACCTTTGTCGACGCGGTCGTGAGGTTGTGTGGCCGGGACTGGTCAATCGTGATGGAGGCGAGACGCGGCTGGTCGTCGGCGGTTGCAAGCGATGAGCGGTCCGATGAGGTGCCCGACGGGCAGGGGTCCTGAGGCGGGGAAGATGGCGGCGCCCTCGGGCCGCACGTGTCCTGGGACAGACAAGATGGCTCCGCCCATTGGTTGTGAGGCAAGCAAGATGGCGGCGCCACAGGCCGCACGTATTGTGAGGGGAGTAAGATGGTGGCACCCCCGGGCCGCTCATAGTCTGAGGCGAGGAATATGGCGGCGCCCACTGGCAGCACGTGGTGGGTGCAGTGACAATAGAGCTGATTGAGCGGGCCTGGCACACTGCAGCAAAATGTCCTTTCTTGCCGCAGGCCTTGCAGAGCGCGTTCCGCGCCGGGCAGCGCTGCCGGGGGTGTTTTGTCTGTCCGCAGAAGTAGCACTTGGGTCCCCCGGGGTTGGTTGGCTGCCGCGCAGCGCAGGCATGGGGTTGGCTGGGGGCGGTCGCTGATGGGGTCCACGATTGGATGGCCGCTGGCGGGGTCCACGATGCCCAGGAGGGGTGAGCCATCCGGTCGGGGGCATATGCCTGTACGTTGCGTGAGGCGACTGTGAGCGAGAGCACTAGGTTCGTGGTCAGCGCAAGGTCACCCGTAGCCCCTTCTAAGAGGCGCTGGCGGATGTAGGCCGACCCTATGCCCGTATTGAACGCGTCACTCATTAGCAGGTTAGAATGTTCAGCGGCCGAAATGGCCTGGCAATCACAGTCTCTCACCAGGGTGAGTAGAGCACGCCAGAAATCTTCCACAGACTCACTGGGAAGTTGGTGCTGCGTGGACAGGAGGTGCCTGGCATAGAACTTGTTGGTCTGCTGAGCGTAGTTTTTCTTCAGTAGCCCTGGCCTTTGCATAGGTAGGCGCGTCCTGGATGAGGGGAAAGACATCGGAGCTCAGCCGCGTGTACAGAATCTGGAGCTTCTGTGCTTCTGGGATTGGGTCTGTCGCAGATCCGATGTCTGCTCCAAAGCAAGCTAGCCAATGTGCGAAGTCCTTTTTGGTGCTGTCTGCTTGAGGATGCAGCTGCCGGCGATCTGGCTTGATGCGGAGATCCATCTTTGTAAAATCTCTGTGTAATAAATTGATGTACTATCAATCACGACGAGACGACAGTAGAGAGTAACCGAGGCTTTATTACACAGAGATGTGTGGCCTCCTACAGCTGTTGCCGAAATGGCTGCAGTTCGGAGAGCACACATATTTATACTCCGCCTACTGGGCGGAGCCAGCAGGCAGGGATCTACCCCCGTACCTGTAGTACAGGGGCTTTACCGTAATACCCTCGTATGCAGTGCAGTATATACAATATAATACAACAGTGGTGACTACCACAGTAGGCACCCCAAAAGAAAAAGAAATAACTAAAGTCAGCGTTACATGAAAGCTGGTGGTGAGGGAACCAAACACCAGTTGCTGCCACTGGAGGAACTGAAATCTATCAAGGAAACAAGAAGAGAAGCCCAAAATGAACTCCGTAGCCGTGAGGAGCAAGTATCCTGCAATAACAAATTTAGAGCTGGGGGCGTTGTAAAACACGAAAAGAAAACAGACTGAGCTCAGGTTTGTCTTGTTTTGGGGGGAAAGGAAGCGAGGCAGTGCTAAATATTTGTGGTACATCTTGCACATGCAGATCCTTCCATGGTGAAAATGGCAGGAAGTTTTGACGCCTTGGAACCATTTGATGAGAATACAGAACAATGGGTCTCATATACAGAGAGAGTTTATTATTTTGTTAAAGCGATCAAGATAGCAACAGATATAAAAGTCCCAACTTTGCTGAGCATAATGGGAGGGAAACCGTTCAACCTCCTGGGGAGACTGGTACAGCTGGAAAAGGCACACATGAAAACCCACGATGAAATAGTGGAAATATTGCAGGGCCACTATTCATGGAAACCTTCAGTCATCATAGCAGAGTTTAAGTATCATAAACGGAACCAAAAAGAAGGTGAATCGATTATACACTTTGTAGCTACTTTGAAAACAGTGCTGAACATAGCAAATTCGGGGATGTGTTGAATGATACCATTAGAAATAGATTAGACTGTGGTATAAAGAGCAAAGCTATTCAAAAGCAGTTGTTACCCGAAAGTAAACTGACCTTAACAAAATTGTTGGAAGTTGCTGGATACATGGAATTGGCAGCTAAAGAAGCTCAACAGTTGAGTTCAGGCACAGGAATTCATAAGATGGGGGCCAAAACTCAAACACAGACACATTCTTGCACTTGCCATAGATGTGAAAAAACCAGGCACAGCAGCACATTGTTGATGCAAAGACATTATGTGTGGCGGAAAGGGCCAGATTAAACATGCTTGTTGGAAAAAGAAAAAGCTTCAGGCAAAATTTGCAAAAAGCAAGAGCTGGATTATTCATATGGAAAACTGAATAAAGGACAAAGCATCCACATGGTACCAAAAAGACCTAAGAAGAAACTCGATTCATAGTCCAAAGATGTACTGTCATTAAAGGTACTGGCTATTGCTGGTAAAACAAACCACAGCGGTCAGCTGGTGAAGATGGAGGTGGACACTGGGGCAACCGTCTTGTTGGTACCAGAAACTGTTTATTAAGAAAAGCTCTGACATATTGCTCTGTAATCCGCAAGGATAGTATTAAAAACCTACATCAGAGAAGTGGTTTAATTGAAGGGTCATAGTAATGTAACATTGTAATGAAATGAACAGACGGCAGATTTGTCCTTTCTTATAGTCAAAGGAAATTATCCAGCACTAATGGGAAGAACTTAGTTGGAAAGGGATCAGATTAAATTGGGCCAAGGTAAATCTCATGACAGATTCTGAATCTTGTCTACCCAAAATCTAGAAGAAACACGCCACTGTCTTCAATGGTGAGCTGGGAAGCATGACGTATATCTCAGTATAGCTGAAGATCAAGGAAGAAAATCAGGTGAGCTGCATAATGGCTAGATCAGTGTTGTACGTACTCAGACCCAAGGTAGAGGCTAAATTAGAATGGCTGGTCAGAAAAGGAGTCTTTGAAGCCATTAACATGAGTGATTGGGCTACCTCAATTGTACCCATGATGAACAAAGATGAAACTATACGTATTTGCGGTGATTTTAAAGTCACTATTAATCCTGTGCTGTATGCAAAGCAGTGACCTCTGCCCTTGATTGATGACTTATTCACTGGGTTGTCTGGAGGCCAACACTTCAGTAAAATTGACCACAGTCAAGCATATCTTCAAATGAACATGGATCAGGATTCATAACAGTGCTTGATGATTATGACACACAAAGGGTTATTTCAATATAAAAGATTACTATTTGGCATTACTCTGTACCAGCGTAGTTCCAATGAGCTATGGATCAAATTTTAAGCAGATTAGACGGAGTCCAAAGTTACTTAGGTGATATCTTGGATACTGCAAAAAATGAGGAAGAACATCTCCACCACCTAGCTGCCACACTCCAGAGATTAGAAGATTATGGGTTAAGAGTCCGAAAAGACAAATGTAAACTTTTCCAATTTTCAATTTAATATCTGTGTCATGTCATCGATGTCTGCAATAAGTCGCTTTCAAAAGTCAAAGTCATTACTGGGTCACATGCACCTCAGAATGTGAACTTTGATCTTTCTTAGGCTTTCTAAATTTTTACGGAAGGATTGTCCCTAATCTGGCTACTATTCCAAAATGTTTACACAATTTACTGTGTCAAAATAAAAAGTGGCTATGAGTTGATCAATGTGAGAGAGCATTCATGCAAGCCAAAGAGGCACTACTCAAGTCCGAAGTCCTGACACATTTTGATCCAAATTTACCCCTGCAACTGGATGTGACCCATCACTCTATGAGGTTGGGGCAGTGGTTTCCCACATAATGCCCACAGATGAAGAGAAGCCAATAGCCTTTGCGTCTAGGACCTTGAATAAGGCCAAAAGTAATTATGCACAGATAGAGAAAGAAGCGCAAGGAATCATTTTTAGCAGTTCTACCATGTCCGGTATGGGAGGAAATTCACTTTATTGACAGACCATCATCCACTAGCAATGATATTTGGACCTCATACTGGGATTCCATCACTGGCAGCGAGCAGAATGCAGAGGTAGGCATTGCCCTTGTCGCCACACTTTTACACGGTCAAGTATCAGAAGTCAAACCTTCATGGGAACACAGATGGACTCTCCCAACTATCCTTGCCAAATAGTTGGTGGATAAGCAGAGTATGTGGAAACATTTTCTACCTCAAGCAAGTGGGTAACACTCCTGTAACGGCAGGACAGGTGAAAAAGCATACCAGAAATAATCTAGTACTGCCATGGTCTCCGAGGCATGATATCAGGAGCAAACCCTGAGGTAAAGCCAAATTCCACTCAAAGATTTGAGCTACCTGTACAGGCAGGTTGTCTCCTCTGAGGAATAAGAGTCATCATTCCACCAGTACTAAGAAAATATGTATTAAATTAATTACACAAAGGTCATTGTTGTATTGTAAGGATGCAGGACATATCCAGAAGCTATTTTTAGTGGTCAGGGCAAGATGTAGAAATTGTGGAGAAGGCGGGAAAGGGTTTGTCTTGTGCAAAAGTGCAGAATATGCTGCCATTAGCCCTAGTATACCTGTGGGAATGGCCAAAAGAGGCCTGGTAATGGGTACATGCTGATTATGCCTGACTGTTTGAAGTGCGTATGTTTCTCATTCTAGTCAATGCTCAATCGAAATGGCCTGAAGTTGCCATCATGAAGACAATGTCAGCGGAGAAAACAATTGAGAGACTGGGTAAAATCTTCAGTAGATTCAGTTACCCTGAACAACTGGGGCAGGAGTCTCCGACCGCCCGCCGGTTCAGAGAATCGTCGGGGGGGGTGCGTGAATCCCGCCGGTTCAGCGAATTGCCGCCCCAGTACCTTTGATTTCAACGGAGTGGGACCCCGCCGCCAGGAAAACGTTTTGGGTGCTTGGACGAATTACAAGGGAACAGTGTCTTACCGTCCAGATGAATAAAACTCTCCGTGCTCCCCGAGTCGATCAAACACGGCATCTCGTGCCCATTCACCAGCACCTTCGTTGCTGTCTGGAGCGTCCTGGGCCGCGACTGGTCCAGGGTCACCGATGCCAAACGTGGTTGCTGCATCTGGTCATTGTCTTCAGGCAGCATGGAGCTGTCCACGCTGGGGTCCTTGCCTGTCAGCCAAGATGGCGGCGTCCATGGATCGCACGTGGTCGGGGGTGAACAAAATGGCCGCTCCCATGGGTCACGCGCGGCCGGGGTTGGACAAAATGGCCGCTCCCATGGATTGCACGCGGCCCGCGGGTAACAAGATGGCGGCGCCCGTCCCCCCCCCTCGTGGCGTCCGGGGTCAAAAATGGCGGCTCCCATTGGCTGCACGTGGGTTGCTTGGGGGGGGGGTGAGTCCGTGGTCCCATTTCTTCCCCGGAGATAGCGGCGACCTCACGGAACTGGCACACCGCTGCGTAGTGCCCCTTTTTGCCGCAGCTTTTACAGGTGGCCGAGCGGGCCGGGCAGCGCTGGCGGGGGTGTTTCGGCTGCCCGCAAAAATAGCAGCGGGGCCCCCCCAGGTGGTCTAGGATTCTGGCCGCGCACGCTTGCAGGGGTGGTGGGGGGTGCCGGGGGACGATCGCGGCGGGGGTCCACGGAGCCCAAGGGGCTGTAGCGCGGTCGGGGCCGTAGGCGCGGGCGTTTTGGGAGGCCACGTCGAGGGAGGCCGCAAGGGCCCGTGCCTCTGTGAGTCCGAGAGAGTCTTTTTCTAAAAGTCTCTGGCGAATTTGCGCTGATGCCAAACCTGCTACATACGTGTCTCTGATCAGGAGCTCCGTGTGTTCATTCGCCGTTACAGCTGGGCAGTTGCAGTTTCTTCCCAGGATCAGTAGAGCATTGTAGAATTCGTCTAGCGATTCCCCAGGGATTTGTCGTCTCGTCGCAAGCTGATGGTGTGCATAGACCTGGTTGACGGGCCGAATGTAGGTCTCTTTCAGCAAGGTGATCGCCGCTGGGAAATCTTCCACGTCCTCGATGAGCGAGTAGATTTCGGGACTCACCCTGGAATGTAGGACCTGCATCTTCTGGTCTTCTGTTGGTCTGCCGGGAGCCGTTCAGAGGTATCCCTCAAAGCACGCCAGCCAGTGCTTAAACGCCGATGCGGAGTTAGCTGCTTGGGGGCCGATTCGCAGGCACTCCGGGGCGATCCGGAGCTCCATATTCCTTTTTAAATCTGCTCAATAAATTGTGGCACCATCGATAACCCACGAGGCGAGACGTAGTGAACTCAATCGAGGCTTTATTGAGCAGACCTGTTCCCCAGCAGCTCGGTTACAGAATGCAGCTGCTGGGAGAAACCAGGTTCTTATACCCCGCCTTTCTGGGTGGAGTCCAGTAGGCGGCAGATCAAATCAGGACCCAGTATCTGTCCACCAATAGCCCCTCGAAATCATGGTGTACCGTATTACCCCTAATACATACGACCACACACGCATTAAGCCTATCTATCTTCCTAGTTCTGCTTTCGCTGGTACAAAGCACTGAGAGTAATCAAGAGATTATTATCTTTGAGGTCCTACTTTTTAAACTTCTTGCCCAGCACTTGTATATCTGACCATAAGACCTCAATATTTGCTCTCTTTATGTCATCAGTACTGACCTATACCACAACTTTTTTAGCTAAGCAGTACTTTAAAAAAAACTAAACTTCAAAATCAACAGCAGGCCTGTCATGCGCCATAACAGTGAGGGAGTTCTTCTTCCCTGGGCCATTTGTATTCTAGACACAGGTGCGACCCATGACCCTGATGTGACCCTGGGCACTCACAAAACTCGGATTCTCTGTCGGCAGGATTGAGGTCCCTGTGTTTGGCTTCCCCTTCCCATCCATGCCCAACCTGCTAGCTGGCTCAAATCTGTGATTGGTCGATCTCCTACCCATCCTGACCGACAAGTTGCCGCATGGCTCCTGCTTGCTGTTCACAGCACTCTGGCTGCATTTAAAAGAAGCAAATATGGCTTGAGCTGAGGCTGGCTCCCCTGATCTCAGGCCCAACTCGACATCCATCTTCTGGCTCTTACTGTCCATCTTGACGGTTGGGCTAAAACAAATTTAAAGATGTTTTTGTTGAATAAAACTAAAGGCTGTATTTCTAGCTAATGAAGCGTTAATGTGGACATTGCAGTAGATGGGACTGTATTCATCGGTGAGGCATTAAAACGTTGCAATGCAAGCACACTGATCAATGGCCTATCGAGTGCAAGGGAAGCTGAATGAATAAACTCCCACATGGCTTTATAATGATTAACTTGCTACTTTTTCTGTCTCATCAGTCTGCAATGCTTAATCAACCGGTTCTTGATAGTGAACTCTGGGAAATTAGATACATTATAAAAATGCTCTGCTGCACCAGCCAATCTTTATCAATTATTCAGTGCTTCCTAACACCTCTCTTTGTACTTTTTACAATATTTTAGGAACAGATTCATGAGATGGGAAAAATTTCATCTGCTTAATGAGGATATAAAGACACATTTGGTCGACTACGAGGACCTGCTGACAGCAAAAAAGTCTCTTGATATTGAAATAACAGCTTACAGGTGAGATAACACTGTTCAGCGTTCATGGGGAGAGGGCCATGCCTGGGAAATACTGGCTAGTGCCAGGGTAGTGCCAAATTGATGGCAGGTTTATGCCAAGATAATTCCAGCCTGGTGCCAGGGTAGTGCCAGATTTATGCTACGTTGTTACCAGGGTGTGGTGAACCACTGTCCACCTGTATTAGGGGATGTAAGGTAGGAGCTGTCCTACAGGTTCGCCGGTAGCCCCTGCTGGCTGGCTCCGCCCAGTAGGAAGAGTATAAATATGCGTGTCCTCCATTTAGCTGCCATTTCGCCAGCTGCAGCAGGAGGCCACGCATCTGACTGCAATAAAGCCACAGTTGTGCCCAACCTTAGTCTTTGTGCAATTGATCATGCATCAATTTATTGCAGTCAAAGCTTCTATAGGATGGACATCCGGATCAAACCAGATCGCCTGCAGCTGGATCCGCAATCGACCGACGCCAGACAAGACTTAAATCACTGGCTAGCTTGCTTCGGGTCCTACATTAACTCAGCGACCACCCACCGACGGAGGCTCAGAAGATACAGGTCCTGTTTTCCAGATTGAGCTCAAGCGTGTACCGACTGATCCAGGACGCCCCGACTTATGCGGAAGCCATGGCACTCCTCAAAGAGAACTACGCGCAATAAGCAAACACACTCTTCGCCAGGCACGTACTCGCCACTCGCTCTCAACTCCCGGGTGAGTCCATCGAAGACTTCTGGCGGGCCCTAATCCCACTCGTCCGGGACTGTGACTGTCAGGCCGTTACGGCCGCCGAACATTCTAATCTCCTCATGCGCGATGCTTTCGTAACGGGGATTGGGTCGGACCTCATCCGACAACGATTGCTGGAAGGGGCCACACTCGACCTAGCGGAGACAAACAAATTAGCGCTCTCCATGACGGTCGCCTCCTGGAATGTTCAGGCGTACCCCTCCAGCCGCGCGGCCCACCCCTCCTATCTCTCCTGGACCCCACAAACAACCGCCTCAGCTGGGGCCCTGCCGAGCCAATACGCCTGCACCACATTCAAAGCCGTGCACCCCGGGGGTCCCTGATGCTATTTCTGCGGTCAGCAGAAGCACCCTCGCCAACGCTGCTCGGCCCGCGCCGCCATTTGCAAGGCTTGCGGCAAAAAGGGCCACTTCACCGCAGTGTGCCAGGCCCGTGCAGTCGCCGCTATCGCCCTCTCCCCCCTGCCAAATACACAATGGGCACCGCTCTCTTCACCCCCACGGACCACGCGCGGCCAGTGGGCGCTGCCATCTTCACCTCCCGGGGCCACGCGCGGCCAGTGGGCGCCATCATCTTCTCCCCCTCAGCCCACGTGCAGCCCATGGGCGCTGCCATCTTGTCCTGCCCCACCAACGTGCGGCCCATGGGCGCCACCATTTTGTCCTCCCTCCGCAACATGCGCCCCATGGGCACCGCCATTTTGTTCCCTGCAGGATCTCCAGCCGCCGCCATCTTGCCTTCCCCACGGGGCATGGACGCCAACGACCTTCCACGACCTGAGCCCCCAACGCTCTTCGTCTGAAACCAGTGACGATCACCCGCAGCGCCTCGATGACTCTGGACCAGTCTCGTCCGCACAACCTGGCCACCGCCTAGACAACGGTGAAAATGAACGGCCACGTGACCTCTTGCCTGCTGGACTCTGGGAGCACGGAAAGCTTCATACACCCGGATACGGTAAGGCGCTGCTTCCTCCCGGTCCACCCCGCCAATCAATAGATCTCCCTGGTCTCCGGGTCCCATCGTGTCCCGATCCGAGGGTTCTGCACAGTCCCTCTCACAGTCCAGGACATAGAGTTCAGCGGCTTTCGCCTCTACGTCCTTCCTAACCTCTGCGCTGCACTATTGCTAGGCCTGGATTTTCAGTGCAATCTCCAGAGCCTCATCCTCAAATTCGGCGGGCCCCTTCCACCCCTCACTGTGTGCGGCCTCACGACCCTAAATGTCGACCCGCCCTCCCTCTTTGCCAATCTTACTTCAGATTGCAAGCCAGTCGCCACCAGGAGCAGATGGTACAGCACCCAGGACAAGACCTTTATCAGGTCCGAGGTCCAGTGGCTGCTTCGGGACGGTGTCATCGAGGCCAGCAACAGCCCCTGGAGAGCCCAAGTGGTAGTCGTTAAAACTGGGGAGAAACACCGAATGGTCGTGGACCATCAATCGGTACAAGCAGCTCGACGCGTACCCACTCCCATGCATATTTGATATAGTCAATCAGATTGCGCAGTACCGGGTCTTCTCAACGATTGACCTAAAATCCGCCTACCACCAGCTCCCCATCCGTAAATCCGACCGCCCATACATGGCCTACGAGATAGCTGGTCGTCTCTACCATTTTCTTAGGGTTCCCTCTGGCGTCACTAATGGGGTCTCGGTCTTCCAAAGGGAGATGGACCGAATGGTCGACCAGTACGGTTTGCAGGCCATGTTCCCGTACCTATACAATGTCACCATCTGCGGCCATGATCAGCAGGACCACGATGCCAACCTCGCTAAATTTCTCCGCACCGCCACTCTCCTCAACCTCACCTACAACAATGAGAAGTGCGTGTTCAGCACAACCCGCCTAGCCATCCTCGACTATGTGGTCCAGATCGGAGTTCTGGTGCCCGATCCCGACCGCATGCGCCCCCTCATGGAGCTTCCCCTGCCCCACTGCCCCAAGGCCCTCCAACGCTGTCTGGAGTTCTTTTCGTACTACGCTCAGTGGGTCCCAAAAAATGCGGACAAGGCCCGCCCACTCATACAGTCCACCCAGTTCCCGCTCACGGCCGAGGCACAACAGGCCTTCGCCCGTATCAGAGCTGATATAGCCAAGGCAGGAATGCACGCAGTAGACGAGACACTGCCCTTTCAAGCAGAAAGCAACGCATCAGATGTCGCCCTTGCCGCCACCCTCAATCAGGCAGGCAGACCTGTGGCGTTCTTTTCCCGCATCCTTCATGCCTCTGAAATTCGGCACTCATCCATCGAAAAAGAGGTCCAGGCTATCGTTGAAGCTGTGCGGCATTGGAGGCATTACCTGGCCGGCAGGAGATTCACTCTCCTCACTGACCAAAGGTCGGTAGCCTTCATGTTCAACAGCACGCAGCGGGGCAAGATCAAAAATGATAAAATCTTGCGGTGGAGAATCGACCTCTCCACCTATAATTACGAGATTTTGTATCGCCCCGGCAAGCTCAACGAGCCCCAGACGCCCTTTCCCGAGGTACATGTGCCAGAGCACAAGTAGACCAACTCCGGGCCCTACACGACAGTCTTTGTCACCCGGGGTTCACACGACTACACCATCTCATCAAAACTCGCAACCTGCCCTACTCCGTCGAGGAAGGACTGACAGTCACCAGGGACTGCCAGGTCTGTGCGGAGTGCAAGATGAACTTCTACCGGCCAGACTGTGCGCGCCTGGTGAAGGCCTCCCGCCCCTTTGAACGCCCCAGCGTGGATTTCAAAGGGGCCCTCCCCTCCACCAACCATAACACGTATATTCTCAGTGTGGTCGATGAGTACTCCAGGTTCCCCTTCGCCCGGATATGACATCCACCACCAAGTCCCTCAACACAATATTCGCTCTGTTCAGTTTCCCCACCTACATCCACAGTGACAGGGAATCCTCATTCATGAGTGATGAGCTGCGTCAGTTCCTACTCAGCAGGGGTATCGCCTCCAGCAGAATGACCATCTACAACCCCCGGGGAAACGGGCAGGTAGAAAGGGAGGACGGGACGTTTTGGAGGGCCGTCCAGCTGGCCCTGCGGTCCAGGAACCTTCCAACCTCTCGCTGGCAGGAGGTCCTCGCTGATGCACTACACTCCATCTGGTCACTACTGTGCACCACTACGAATAATACACCCCACAAACGTCTTTTTCCCTTCCCCAGGAAGTCCACATCCAGGGTGTCGCTCCCGACTTGGCTCGCAGCTCCAGGACTGGTCCTGCTCCATAGGCACGTCTGACTCCACATGGCGGATCCGTTGGTGGATAGGGTAGGTACTCTTGCTGCACACCAACCCCAGTATGCCTACGTTGCGTACCCCGACGGCCGCCAAGATACTGTCTCCCTCAGGGACCTGGCACCATCAGGTTCCAACTGAGCACACTCTCCCGCCCAGCACCATCCTCTCCTTCCCTGGCGCTTCCATCATTGTCCCCACCAGGCCCATCCCTCCTTCCCTTGCCCACGCAAGAGGACGACGAAGATTTCGGCACGCTCCCGGAGTCATCTAACAGCAGGCCAGCACCGCTGTCGCCGCCACCATTACACCGCTCCCAGAGGAACGTCAAGGCTCCAGACAGATTGAACCTTTAACTGGACCTTCAAAATGGACAATTTTTAAAAATGCTTTTCTCTCTCTTCATGTTGTTTCTACGACACTGTAAATAATGTTCAACACTGTATATAGTTCCACACTACCCCCGCCGGACTCATTTTTAACAGGGGGTGAATGTGGTGAACCACTGTACACCTGTATTATAAGAACATAAGAACATAAGAACTAGGAGCAGGAGTAGGCCATCTGGCCCCTCAAGCCTGCTCCACCATTCAATGAGATCATGGCTGATCTTTTGTGGACTCAGCTCCACTTTCCGGAATGAGGGGATGTAAGGTAGGACCTGTACTACAGGTTCGCCAGCAGCCCCTGCCGGCTGGCTCCGCCCAGTAGGAAGAGTATAAACATGCATGTCCTCCATTTAGCTGCCATTTCGCCAGCTGCAGCAGGAGGCCACGCATCTGACTGCAATAAAGCCACAGTTGTACCCAACCTTAGTCTTTGTGCAATTGATCGTGCATCACGGGGTAGTGTCCGGGAGTGCCAGCGAAGTAACAAAGAAGATTGATGAAGTGAATACAATCAATGTTGTCTCTGTGGATTAGAAGAAACTTTCTGACAAAGCATATAAAGGTCGGTCAACAAAATTGAAGCTCATGACTTATAAGGGTCAGTATCAGCTTTGATTTAAAAAATTGGTCTAACAACAGAAACCAGCTAGTCATGGTAAATGATTATTTTTCTGACTGGATGTTTGTAGATACGATTTTTCCCCAAGGCTAAGATCATACTATAATATAAATATCAATATGCAATGACTTGGACACTGGAGCACAGAAGAAAATTTCAAAATTTGCCAATGATCCCAAACTGGAGGTGTGGCAAGTATGATACCCACCAATTGCAGTTGGACATAGATAGGTCAGCAGAATGGGTAAGCAGTGGGGAATTTAATACAGAGACGTGTGAGGCAATGCCGTTTGTCAGAAGGGATTGGGAGAGGCAATTTAGCTCTAAATAGTGTGCAGTGACAGGTGGACCTGGGGATTCATTACATCAATCTTTGAAGATGGCAGGACAAATTGAGAGAGTGGTGAACAGAACATATGAGATATTGGGCTTCATAAAAAGAGGCATTGAATACAAAAGCAGAGTAGTTATAAAGCTCGGGTTAGGCCACAACTACAGTATTGCATCCAGCTCTGGGCACCACACTTTAGAAAGGATCTGAGGGTCCTTGAGAGGATGATTTACCAGAATGGTTCAAAGGATGAGGGAATTTAGTTACCAGGTTAGATTGGAGCTGAGGTTGTTCTCCTTGAAGAATGGAGGTTGAGAGGTGATCTGATAGAGCTGAACAAGATAATGGGCTGGATTTTATGAGATGCCCAGCTAATAAGTTAGTGGGGTCCCCTCCAGAGGGAAAAATGGCTGCCCCATTGTTAATTAGCTGTTAATAGACTGGAGGCAGAATTTCTCCCATCAAGGACTGTAAGCTCCACCGTGGAGATATTCTGGCAAATCAGATGGCCTGCAGTTCTGTGGACCGAGGAGCACCAGACAGGAGCGGTAGCCAATGGCAATTTTCAGACAGTTCCCAATGGCAATTTTCTCTGGAGTCAGACACCAAGGTGAGTGGGGAATCTTTGCCTGTGTCAAGTTGGCAGGCTTCCGAGGGGGTGATGATAGTGGTGAGGGCCAAGTTCGGCAGGCCGCAGGGAAGGGTAAACTAAGAGGGAATTGTGATCTTGAAGGGGAGGGGGGGCCTCCATTGGTACAAAGGGACCCACAATGGAGGTTCCCCCTGCCTTTTGCCTGACACCAGCTGTGTGGCTAAACTGGTGAACTTCACAAATGGCTTGAGCCTCCCCATGCTGTGAGTAAATAGTGGCCACTTAAGAGCATCAATATGATCAGCCAGCCACCAGGCGCCTCCACCACCAACTTCATATGGGACGGGGAGGTGGGCAACCAGGTGGCTGGAATATCAGGTGCTGAATTTTCCATGCCCACCCCCTGCCATCAAATTCAACAGCAAGGGGGTATAACATTTGGTCCTATGGTACTTTAGAAAGTAAACAAAGAAAAGCTGTTCCCATTAGTTAATGATACGACGATTGGGGGGGGTGACACAGATTTAAGATGTGGGAAAGAGTGCAGGGGAGACGTGAAGAAGAACTTATTTTTGCAGCAATTGGTAATGACCTGGAACTCGCGGCCTACAAAGGTGGTGCAACCGGAGAGAATCAATGATTTCAAAAGAAAATTGGATGAGTACATGAGGAATATAAACTTGTAGGGATAGAGCATAGGAATGGAACTGACTGGATTGCATTATAAAGAGTCAGCATAGACTTCATAATTCCTTCTGTGCCCTAATATTCTGTTACTCCATAAAAGTACACCATATAGGGAGTGAGCTACAAACTTATTATTAAAAAGAGTGATAAAATAAGCTTGTAATCCCTTGAAGCTATTGGTACTGGAATGATGTTGTATTTGCCTTTGATGCTTTTTCATTTTCTTCGGGCTTGATTTTATGGTCAGTGGTGAAGCAACACTGCTTATCACTGACCTCAAACAACCTGCTCGCAAAGCTACACAAATCTCTGGCGTGGATTTCCCTTTTACTGGTGGCCATTTAAATTTGGTACCAAGTAAAGGGGATCTCTATGCTTCCAGAAGCAGTGATATCAGTAAGCAGGGTAAGCAACCATTCACATTGAAGTATTCTCACAGACAGCGAAATAGGAAATCTAAAGTGCTGATCTTTTATCCTTAATTTTTGTTTAGGTTTTTAAAAATGGTTAATATTGGATCAAGACAGAAGCTAATGTAGCTGAAACTTTTAAAAAATAAATACTATTTTAAAAATATGTGGATTTTTTTTACAATAAAGGGAAAAAAATACACAATTCTAAATTAGCATTTCAGAACCACAGAGAATGTTTGGCACTAGTTGTGAAATTATTATGCCATTGAAAATCCATTTGCACTTCATTTAACAAAGTGGACCTTACTATGGTTTTTACAGCAAGATTGACAGCATTAAAGAGGAAGTTTTTGTCAATTTAATTGCTTAGGGATTGTATTCTGTGGGACTTCAATGGAGCACCCTATGAATGAGTGTAAAACCGTTGACAGCAACGTCTGAATTTCTGCATTTTTCTGTGCATATGCAGATTTCCCAAGTTGTCATCAATTTGACTGCAGTAATGCCAGTAAACATGGATAGCTTCACTGTCATTACCACAGCAAAATGTGGGCCATATAAAATGAGAAAACAAACCAGCAGCTGAATACATTTAAGCAAAAGAGTGACATGGAGGACAACATTTAGCAACCTGCAAAGAAAACATTACATAATAGCTGAAATAAACTACTTCCTAGAAAAAGCTAAAAACTGATTTATGCATTAATTCACAGATCCATGTGAACATTCATACAGGTGGTTTCATTATGAAGCCGTTTTTCTTTCTTCAATCCCAGCATTAGGTTCCATGTTTCTCACCCTTGAACACCTTTGATCACAAGTCCATCAGGTGGTGGGCTGCACGTAAGGTCCTGGAGGCCCTTCAGGAAAAGGAGTTGGTGGATCCTGTCAGTTCGTTCCCTCAGCAAACTGTCAAGCAATTTGGTAGAATGCTTCATCACCAGAACTTTCAAACAAGCACCAAGACCTAGTTCGGCTGGTGGTGAGAAAGGCCCTCCCCGTTAGATCTTTCCTACACACCTGGAGTCTCACACCATCTGTATGCTTGGTATGGCAACTTGGTGTGACAACTGCTCAGCAGCTTGGAATGGCAACTCCTCGGCCCAAGACAGCAAGAAACTGCAGAGTGTGGTGAACTCGGCCTAACGCATCACACAAGCTTGCCACCCGCACATTGATTCTGCCTACACCTCCTGCTGCCCCAGGAAGGCAGACAGCATTATCAGAGACCCCTTCCACACAGGCTTTGCCTTCTTCCAGACCCTTCCATCAGGCAGAAAATACAGAAGTTTGAAGACTCGCACATGCAGACATCTTCCCCACAGCTCCTAGACTCCTCAACGACTTTCCCTTGGACTGATCTGTTCTCTGTAAGAACGCTATTCACAATGTCCTCTGCTGTCTTGCTTATGTATTTGCTTTGTCTGGCCCCTTGTTCACCACTGTAACCAATCACTGTTTGTTGATGTACCATTTGTCAATGTAATCTGTCGATTATTCTTTTTTTTGTCTACTATGTACGTACTGTGTACGTTCCCTTGGCTGCAGAAAAATACTTTTCACTGTACTTCGGTATATATGACAATCAATCAAATCAACTCATATCCCTCAAAGTGATTGTGGTGGGGACGAGACAATTGCCCGCTTCCTGGCAGAATGTGCCTTTGCAAAGAAGGTCTGGAAAAAGCTGAGGTGGTTTTTGTTGAGGTGCATCCTAAGCAACTGCATAACCCAGTACTCTGTGCTCACGGGCTGTTCCCAGGGACGCACACCGAGACAAAAATCAGCTGTTGCTAGAGGATCAACTCGGTAAATTATGCTCTTTGGGCTGCCTGAAACTTGTTTGGATTCCAATGTAAAGAGTTGCCCCTGATTGAGTGTTGCTGATTGTCACATTCCAAAGTCCAGGACTACGAGCTGAAGGATGCACTAAAGCTTGAGGCAGTTACCACAGAGGTGCAATGGAGTAAGGTCTCTGTCTAAAACCTTTCAGCTATAGTGAACTGAGGGGCTTGAAATTGTGTAGAAACTCCTCGGGCTATATGACTGAATGTATACATTGAACATATACAGTGAATATTACATGTATCACAATTGCACCTCAGAGTGCATCTTGACATTGGCAGACAACTTAAATACCTTTGCACCATTTGTAATATCCATTTTGAAATGTCTGTAATGTTTCTTTGACTGTACTGAAGTGCTTCAAGAGTGCAACATGATGTGTGTATATAATGTTCTTTCAGATATCTTACAAATAAAGTATATTTTTGCAAAAATAGTTTCTCACCTTGAGAACCTCTAGTTCTTGTTTTTATTCAGAAGTCTACCAATGAGTTCATCAAATATATCAAGTAGTGCTATTATCATTGAGATTTTAGTCAATCTTAATGGTGACTTTGTCATATCATATTCATTTGAACTGTTACACAATCTGAGCTAGTGTTGTACTATAAGAACATAATAAGAACATAAGAACTAGGAGCAGGAGTAGGCCATCTGATACTTCGAGCCTGCTCCACCATTCAATGAGATCATGGCTGATCTTTTGTGGACTCAGCTCCACTTTCCCGCCCGAACACCACAACCTTTTATCCCTTTATTCTTCAAAAAACGATCTATCTTCATCTTGAAAACATTTAATGAAAGAGCCTCAACTGCTTCACTGGGCAGGGAATTCCATAGATTCACAACCCTTTGGGTGAAGAAGTTCCTCCTAAGCTCAGTCCTTAACCTACTTTCCCTTATTTTGAGGCTATGCCCCCTAGTTCTGCTTTCACCCGCCTGTGGAAACAACCTGCCCGCATCTATCTTATCTATTCCCTTGCTATGACAATGCTATGAGGTTGGCGGAGGCGCCAGTGTCCAGGCGGAAAGTGATCGGCAATCGGTTGACCGTCAGGGTGGCACTCCATTCATCGGCCGGATTGATGGTGTTGACCCGGTTCACATCAATGACCGCAACCCGGAAGGCGTCTTGGTCATCTGTGTCGTTGGTTTGGATGTCGTGATGTGGAGGCTGGATGGTCCGCACGTGTCTGCGAGGTTGTCGGAGATGTGGAAGATCAACAGGTTGAGCCGCTCGACAGTAGGCAGCGTAGTGGCCCATCTTGCCACAGCGTAGGCATTGTCGGGTTTTTGCAGGACATTGCCCTTTTAAATGTGCAGCTCCACAGTTGCCGCACGTCATGACGTCATGGCGTTCGTTACGCCACTGCGCATGCGCAGTTCGGTCTTACGTCGGGCGCGCCTGCGCATCACGTCCCTCAGGTTTTGGCGTGCACAAACGCGGGAGGCCTCAAAAAGCGCGCGAACGGCCGCCCTCGTCCGGGCCGCGGGCTGGAAGAAACTCGATTGCCTGGATGCGTTCGGCCTCGTGGGCGGCCTGGCTTGCCGATTCGATCGCTTGGGACCCCCTCCGTGCCGATTCGGTCGCCTGAAATTGGGCATAGCGGCTGGTCGCATTTTCATGCAGGACACAGGCTTCAACTGCAGATGCTAAGGTCAGGCCTTTAATTTTTAGAAACTGCTGGCGTAGGCCACTGGAGGCAACGCCAAAAACGATCTGGTCCCGGATCATGGACTCTGAGGTGGTGCCATAACCGCAGGACTGCGCGAGTATGCGGAGGTGCATCAGGAAGGACTGAAAGAGCTCATCCTTACCTTGTAGGTGCTGCTGAAAGATATACCTCTCAAAGCTTTCATTGACCTCAACGTTGAAATGCTGGTCAAGCTTGAGGAGGACCGTGTCATATTTAGATTTGTTCTCGCCTTCCGTGAACACCAAGGAGTTGTATATATCGATGGTGTGCTGACCTGCGGTAGTAAGGAGCATGGCAATCTTTGTTTCGTCCGAGGCGCCCTGTTTTTCATTGGCTCGCATGAACAGTTCGAATCGCTGCTTGAAGAGCTTCCAATTGGTGCCCAGGTTCCCAGCGACTTGCAACGGCTGCGGTTTGTTGTGGGTGTCCATGGCTCAGGATGGCAGATTTGCCGGTAAGTATCGATTCACTCACTGGTACCATGTGGTGTTGGGTGCTATGAGGTACAGACGAACCAACACGGTTGCGATTGGTACAACGCAGTTTTATTCCAACTAGTTATTTACACATCTGACTTGGTACTCAGCACGTGGTGACTGAGTGAGTGTCTTGTTATTGAGGTCCTGGCCTTGTCCTGTCTCCAGATCGACTGACCAGGAGGTGTCGTGTTTCTTGTCTTATACTGTGTCTGCTCTTGTCTGTGATTGGCTGTCGTGTTATGTGTGCTAATTGGTCTGTTGGTCTGCCTATCATGATGTGTGTGTTGTGATGTGTGTTTGAATATCATGACAGTATGGTTCCTACCCTTGCTGAAAAGCATTTTCTCTGAGCCTCACCTGTGTGGAAACATTCAGTGAGATCCCATAATTCTACCATCATAATTCTCAAAAGCAATAATAAATAACCCAAGGTTAAGAAATGCAATTTAACAAAATTCGTGCCAACAAAAGAGTTCCATGAGCAAATTAGTGCTGATCTTTATTGTTCCTTTATGGAGTTATTTCCAGATTTATTGCCATCTCTCTGCACCTGCATGGAATCTGAGCTCAAGCCAGATATTAGTCCTGAAATCAAGAGTCGATTGAAATGTTTACAAATTATACCATATTCTTAATGCATATGAACCAAAGGATTTAAATAGGAACATCCAAATCTCAGCAACATCCTCGGTTTGATACTTGGTCAGTGCTGAGTTGTCTCATTTCAACAGGGTTAGCCTCAGTCGCCCCCCCATGCAGGAAGGGGAAAACAGTCCTGCAGTCAGTGCATGCTGTGCATGCTGCTGGGGAACTGACCTAGCATGGCTTTCTCTCAGGCTGGTGTAAACTCATATTAGGAAATCATTTCACAATTACCACTCACTTACTATCCCGAGTGTTGTTCTACATATGTAGAACGGTACAGTGAATGTTCTCCAACTGTCTGAATTTGGAAGGCACCACAATCTGAATGAGGGGGCACAGTAGCACAGTGGTTAGCACAGTTGCTTCACAACTACAGGGTCCCAGGTTTGATTCCCGGCTTGGGTCACTGTCTGTGCGGAGTCTGCAAGTTCTCCCAGTTTCTGCATGGGTTTCCTCCAGGTGCTCCGGTTTCCTACCACAATGTGCAGGTTAGGTGGATTGGCCATGTTAAATTGCCCTAAGCATCCAAAACGGTTAGATGTGGTTACTTAGTTACATGGATAGGGTGGAGGTGTGCGCTTAAGTAGGGTGCTCTTTCCAAGGGCCGGTGCAGACTTGATGGGCCGAATGGCCCCCTTCTGCACTGTAAATTCTATGATCCTATGAATCAATCTTGCCCGGCCCTTGCCCAATAAGAAAACTGGAAACAAAACCCACACATCACAAGGATGATTTTCTAAAAGAATTTTGAAAATTCTTCGAAATGACATAGGGGTCATGCTAGGGAATGATAAGAAGCACACAATCAAATATGAAGGTATTATATATGAAAAGGGATATGGACGGGATTCTCCGACCCCCCGCCGGGTCTCCGCTATGGCGGAGGCGGAAGAGACCCCCTCCACTGCGCATGTGCGGGGATGCCGTGAGCGGCCGCTGACGCTCCCGCGCATGCGCCGCACGGCAAAGTCATTTCCGCGCCAGCTGGCGGGGCACCAAAGGCTTTCCCGCCAGCTGGCGGGGCGGAAATCAGTCTGGCGCGGGCCTAGCCCTTCAAGGTGAGGGCTCGGCCCCTCAAGATGCGGAGAATTTCGCACCTTTGGGGCGGCGCGATGCCGGACTGATTCGCGCCGTTTTTGGCGCCGGTCGGCAGACATCGCGCCGATTGCGGAGAATCCCGCCCAGATTGCTATGTCGTGAAATCTCTTTTTCTTTACATATACCAACCAAGTTTACTCTCTCCCCAGTATATCTACGAAAATTATTTTAATATATTTGGCATAGGGATCTTTTTCCCAACTGGAAGGTTGAATGCAAAATCCCAGCAAATAGCTGAAAAGAACTGACGCATCCATTTCTCAAGATGTACCATTCATGTGCATCAGCAAAATTAAGGTTTAACGGTCACCAACATAATGATCACACACATAAAGTATGAAAATTACTTAGACGAAGAATACATTGAATAAGGAAGTATTTATAGGGGATCATCAAATGGATTGCTCTCACTGTTTTTCACAATTGTCACTCATCAATTGGGGTGGCATGGTGGCACAGTGGTTAGCACTGCTGCCTCACAGCTCCAGTGTCCCAGGTTCAATTCTGGCCTCGGGTGACTGTGTGGAGTTTGCACTTTCTCCCCGTGTCTGCGTGGGTTTTCTCCGGGTGCTCCAGTTTCCTCCCACAGTCCAAAGATGTACAGATTAGGTTGATTGGCCGTGCTAAATTGCCCGTTAGTGTCCAAAAAGGTTAGGTTGGGTTACGGGGAAGCCTGGGCTTATGTGAGGTGCTCTTTCCAAGGGCCGGTGCGGACTTGATGGGCCGAATGGCCTCCTTCTGCACTGTAAATTCTATGATCAATTAGGCTGACACAAAGATTTGGAAAATGCCATCAGCAGCAGAGCACATCTCATGCTGGAACCATGATTAGTGGAAATCTTTCTTGAAGGTGGTCAAAAGCTTGCGGGTTCAAGATCTCGGCCACCATAAAATACAGGGTGAGCTTTTAGCACAGTACCAAAAGATACTGCACCATTGACGGTGCTGTCTTTCAAATGAGATACTAAGCTGACACCCCATCTGCTCAACCACGGTGGATGTAAAAGATTCCATGGAACTATTTGAAGAGCGGCAGGGGAATTATCCGGGCCAATGTTATCTCTCAGCCAATGCCACTTAAAAGAAAAAAAATGTTATTTAATTGAGAGAACCCAATTATTTTTTTCCAATTAAGAGGCAATTTAGCATGACCAATCCACCTAACCTGCACATCTATGGGTTGTGGGATGAAACCCACGCAGGTAAGGGGACAATGTGCAAACATCACACAGACAGTGACCCCTGGTCTTCAGCGCCGTAGACAGCAGTGCTACCGACTGTGTCACCGTGCCGCACCCCCTCAAAGAAAGTTTCACTAGATCATTTCACGAGAACAGTAACTACACTTCAAAGGTATATAATTTACTGTAAAACATTTTGAGGTATCTCGAGGTTGTGAAAGGCACTGGATAAATTAAAAAACTGGACGGAATTCTGTGTTAGCCGATGCCGAAATCGGGGTGTGCAATCGGGCGGAGAAAAGCCTCCGACGCCAAAATCGCCACTGGTTTGACGCCAAAGGGTGATGCTCCGTCACCTCAAAAATGGGTCAATGCGATACACGCGCATGTACATTAATCACCGTTTGCATATCATTAGTGGGCCCACCCGTGATTCTCCGCCTCCAATGAGCCAAGTTCCTAATGGCGCGGTCCACGTGTGCTCTCAAATATTGCGAATCTGGCATGGTGGCTGCTGTGAGAGAGGGTGTATGGAAAATGTCCAGCACCACCATACTTCTCGGACAGTCATGCATTTGGCCGGGGCGGGGGAGGTTCTGCAAGGCTGGGAGGAATCGTGGGGGGTGGCCAGGAGGTGGGCTATGGGGTCGGGTGGATAGGTAGGCACCATTACCAAAGCTGACAAGGCAACCATGCGTTAAACCTTGTGCCCTGGGTCGTATAGGTGACCCCCTTCCACCAGGGCACCCCCTGGTTGCCCTCTGGCCACAGCCAACCCATCAGTTGTATGGAAGCTCCAGAACAACCTGCCCCATCTTTTCGGCCTTGATCAGTGTGTGTGGGGAGTGTATTGTTTATGTGCGGCTGCAGCTTGTCAGCCCTGCGATTGTCGAACACAGACCCGCGCTGTTTTTAGTGGGATTCGATGGTGTTCCATGCGGCGCCAGTGCTAGCCCCTCACCGGTAGTGGAATTGGTGCAGGTGCGGCGCCGATTCTCCTGTCGTAGAGATCCAAGGATGCACTGTTGCCGTCAACGTTTAGTCGTAGAAACGGAGAATGCGGCCCACTTTCTTCTTGAATCCATGCATCATTACCTAGAGAGATATTCATTTTATATTATGGTTGTTGCTGATTGAAACCATTTGATTAGATATTTGTAGCTATTGCCAGTACATAAAAAAGACAAACTGAGCTTCAGAACAAACAAAGTGTTGTATGTAAGTTCTCTCTATGTACAGATATTTTTCATTTATTTCAGTAAGCTTGTTGTTCATCATTCTCTCTTCAGCTCCAGTGGACAGCCTATAGTAGGATGGAAACTTGGATTGCCTGGATAGCTTGCTTTTTGAGGAATGTTATTATTTTCCCTTCTTATTTAAAGCAAGAAATACAGGATGTGCCCATAAAATCATTTTCTTTCTCATTCAGACCTGGGGCGACATTCTCCGACCCCCCGCCGGGTCGGAGAATCGCCGGGGGCTGGCGTGAATCCCGCCCCCGCCGGTTGCCGAAGTCTCCGGCACCGGAGATTCGGCGGGGGTGGGAATCGCGCCGCGCCGGTTGGCGGGCTCCCCCGCTCGATTCTCCGGCCTGGATGGGCCGAAGTCCCGCCGATAAATTGCCTGTCCCGCCGGCGTAAATTGAACCACCTACCTTACCGGCGGGACAAGGTGGCGTGGGTGGGCTCCGGGGTCCTGGTGGGGGCGCGGGGCGATCTGACCACGGGGGGTGCCCCCACGGTGGCCTGGCCCGCGATCGGGGCCCACCGATCCGCGGGCGGGCCTGTGCCGTGGGGGCACTCTTTCCCTTCCGCCTCCACCACGGACTCCACCATGGCGGAGGCGGAAGAGACTCCCTCCACTGCGCATGCGTGGGAAACTGTCAGCGGCCGCTGACGCTCCCGCGCATGCGCCGCCCCGAGATGTCATTTCCGCGCCAGCTGGTGGGGCAACAAAGGCCGTTTCCGCCAGCTGGTGGGGCGGAAATTCCTACGGCGCTGGCATAGCCCCTCAATGTTGGGGCTCGGCCCCCAAAGATGCGTCTGATTGGCGCCGTTTTGGGCGCCAGTCGGCGGACATCGCGCCGTTTCCGGAGAATTTCGCCCCTGATCTGCAATGTATTTCGATATTAACTCCCCCTTACTATTCTTAATTAAATGCTAACAGATTCCTTGATGTATTAGTGCTGGGGTGCATTGCACTTGGTAGGTGAAGCGCTCCACAGAACAACTCCAGAGAAAAGTAAAACATTGTCTTGCCAAATAGAAATAATTCTTATTCAGAAATGATAACGTAGAAAATTGTTGAATATAATATGAATTCCACCAATGAAGAAGACCACAAAAGATGTGAATAGAAAAGTTGGCGGTCCACCGGTTCGCCCCAGGAAGAACAGGTGGAGGGTTTTCGGTTTTCGGGGTGGCACAGGGCAGGCATACGAATGTTGGGGGACCTGTTTGTGGACGGAAAGTTCGCGAGCTTGGGTGAGCTGGAGGAGAAGTACGGGCTCCCCCCTGGGGAACACCTTCAGGTACTTACAGGTAAGGGCATTTGCCAGACGGCAGGTGGTGGAATTCCCACGGCTATGTTCTGGGCATGCCCACGCTGGAGGAATTTTGGAAGGGCGTAGCGAGGACGGTGTCGAGGCTGGTAGGATCCAGGGTCAAACCGGGCTGGGGGCTCGCAATATTTGGGGTGGCAGAGGAGCCGGGAGTGCAGGAGGCGAAAGAGGCCAGAATTCTGGCCTTTGCATCCCTGGTAGCCCGACGAAGGATTCTCCTTCAGTGGAAAGATACGAGGCCCCCAAGCGTGGAATCCTGGATCAGCGATATGGCAGGGTTCATTAAATTGGAGAGGGTGAAATTCGCCTTGAGAGGGTCGGTACAAGGGTTCTTTAGGCGGTGGCAACTGTTCTTAGACTTTCTGGCAGAACGCTAGACATTGGTCAATGGCAGCAGCAGCTCGGGGGGTGGGGGGGGGGGGGGGTTTACTTTATTTTTGTTTATGTTATTTACACTGGAAGGGTCTGAGGGGGTGTATACACCTGTTGTCTTAAGTCGGGGTGTTAATGTTAATTTATTATTTAGGTACGTGGGGGGAGGGGTTTGGGGGGTTGCTTTTTTAGATTGTGTTTTGTACTTAACCCTGTTGGGTTCTTTTTTCTTTCTCATTTTGTTATTGATATTTTATGAAAACCTTTAATAAAAATTATTTAATAAAAAAAAAAAGAAAAGTTGGCGGTGAGTTAAACGGGTCTCAAATCAAACGCTGCTCTGGACACTTCTCTTGCTGGCCATTCAGTGATCCCTTCTGTAAAGTGCTTGAGTGTGACTTTTAGAGGATAACAAAACTTGATTGGGTTCTGGAGCAGAAGAGCCTGTTAACAATCTCTGGGTTAATACATCAACAATGAACAGTCAGGTACGAGAGGATAGGCTGGGGTTGTTTCCCTTGGAACAGAGAGGGCTGATGGGGACCTGATTGAGGTATATAAAATTATGAGGGGCACTGTTACGGGCGGTGCATTTTCAGAACCCCAAAATGTACCATGGAGGTCAACCAACCTCTTCCTTTAATGGATTTGTTGCTTTTCCGAGCACACGGCTTTTCCCTAGGTGTGGGATTACAATTATGGACACGTGGGTTTTTAAACACTGTTTATTTCATGAACTCAACTTAACATCTCAACCAAACATTGGATTTCTTAACACCCCTTACTTCAAAGATAACTCAGAAAATATTGCAACAGTAAATTATTCCTTAAAATGTTCCTTCAAACTTCCAAGAGACTTAACACCTTTAAACAAAATTGCATCAGGTTAAAGGCTTCACTATTATAAGTTTAAATCACCCAAATGATCCAGAGATAGTCTTTCATTGCAGAGAATGAGCTCACTGCAAAACACAGACACACACCCAGCTCTTTTCAAACCGCAGCTCTCTGGAAACACACAGACACTCCCAAGCTCTTTTCAAAACCAGAACTTCTCAAGCTGTTGTCTCAAACTGGCTTTCTCCTTTTAATCAGCTCACAGCAAAACACCCAGGCACTTTTAAACTGCTCTCAGCAAAACCAGCCAGGCACTTTTAAACTGCTCTCAGCAAAACCAGCCAGGCACTTTTCCTAACTGAAACTTCAAAATGGCTGAACTGAGCTGAGCTCCACCCACTCTATGACATCACTGTTTTCTTCAAGGTACATTGCTTAAACATCCAGTTCTTAAAGGCACTCTCGCATGACAGGCACGGATAGATAGAAACCTTTCTCCTTTGTGGAGGGGTCAATAACCAGGGTGCATAGATTTAAGGTAATGGGCAGGAGGTTTCCAGGTGGTATAGAAAGATCTTTTTCACCCAGAGGTTTGTGGGAATCTGAAGCTCATTGCCAGAAAGGGTGGTTGGGACGGAAATCCTCACCACATTTAAGAAATGTTTAGATGAGCACTTGAAATGCCATAGCATGCAAGGCTACGGGTCAAATGCTGGAAGATGGTATTAGAGTAAATAGGTGCTTAATGGCCAGCAGGGACACGATGGACCGAAGGGCCTCTTACCGTGCTGTAAAAGCTCTGTGACTCTATGACTCTAGAACTAAGGCACATGTGGGACCTGACTTCATTAAGCTAGTACCAACAAGAGAGGAAAAGAGAAAAGGGCAAAGGTTAGAAAGAAAGAAACCTCCAATTCAGCAAATTTCCCTGCAGTATTCTTGTACAATGTAGTTTTGTTATTTTTGTAATAAAAGCTTTCACCTGCTGTCATGCTTTTCTTGCTTATGGGTTATGTAATGGTTGCAGCAGTTTTAGACACTGAAAGCTGCCTTTGAGACAGTTCGGGTTTTTGCAGAAAACTCAGTGGCTGTTCTCCAGTTAAAGTTGCTATGGCTACAGCTGGCTGCCTGCTGCTAGGCACCAGTGCACAACTGCTTGAATCTTGTTGTTCAATGACAGTGGTCTGCAGCAAAGCATTGGGCTCTTAGGTGACACAAGCTAAATGAATGCCACATACTGTGTATCTAATGTAACAGCTGCTTACCACAAATACTGCATACCTATTTTTAAAATTTATTTTACTGATATAAATATCACCTCCTTAAACCTGAAAGATTCAATAACCAGATTTCTACACAGTACAAACCATCGTTATTGTCAAATAAAAATAAGTAACTGCTACTAAGTGGAAAGTTCTGATGGCTCCAGCAAATTGGAGTACTTGCACTTCAGCTAAAGACTTACCTTATCTTTAAAAAATATTTATTTTACATGAAGTCCTCTTCATAGTGAACAGGAATATTTGTTAATTTGAACCTTTCCTTCCTTAAGCTAATGGTACATACAGGAAATATAAGTAAACTAACAGGCATTGTCAATCAATAATGCATTTTAAAGGGATTTCCAAAAGATTCAACATACTTGTCATAAACTTATGATTGGAAAAATATTCCTTCATATAATGAGCACCAGTTAACCAGAATAAATCAGGTCAGCATTGTGTCATACCAATGAAAACACCACAGTGTGGTAGATAGGGATAAATGCATAGGCGAGATCTTCTGGCTGTTCTTGGCGGCGGGATCTTCCGGACCAATCGATGGTGCACCCAAACCCGCGGTGCAGGGTGGATTCAATGGAAAATCCTATTGACAGTGGTGGGACCAGAAGATCCCATCGCCGGCCAGCGACGGGCAGCCTCCCATTGTCAAGAAAGAAAAGAATCTCGCCCTATGTTCTCAAACATAGAACATAGAACATACAGTGCAGAAGGAGGCCATTCGGCCCATCAAGTCTGCACCGACCCACTTAAGCCCTCACTTCCACCCTATCCCCGTAACCCAATAACCCCTCCTAACCTTTTTGGACGCCAGGGGCAATTTAGCATGGCCAATCTACCTAACCTGCACGTCTTTGGACTGTGGGAGGAAACCGGAGCACCCGGAGGAAACCCACGCAGACACGGGGAGACTCCGCACAGACAGTGACCCAGCGGGGGATCAAACCTGGGACCCTGGCGCTGTGAAGCCAAAGTGCTATCCACTTGTGCTGCTGTGCTGTCCGTATCAAACAGATAACTGTTACTGATATCAAGCACTGGGGAATGTTAGCTGCTAGACATGAATTACTCACCATTTGGATTTCATTATCTAGCTCATACTGTGCACTATGTTCATTTCCTGAAGATTCTTATGAGTATAGGGCAATGCAATTGGCCACAGCACCCAACCGGCCACAGAGGTGCTGAAATATGCTATATTTCATGATCCTGATCACTATTTGGTAACCACATGCTTGGAAATGTGCAGCCACTGTCTGGAAACAGGATCAAACTTGGATCTGGTCCTTTCCATGGTTGAATAATCTATTCACACTGTTTCATCAGATGAATTGAAATAAATAAGATATGCAGCACACAAACAGGCCATTCAGCTCACCCAGTACATGCTGGTCTTTATGCTCCATTCGAGACTCCTCTCATATGTCCGCATCTAAATTGACAATTGAAAGCTTCTCCCTCCGATGCTTGTCTGGTTTCCTCTTAAATACATATTTATACTGTTCACTACTGTGGCAGTGAGTTCCACATTCTTACCACTCTGTGGGCGAAAAAGATTCTTCTGAATTCCTCACTGGAATACTTGGTACCTATCTTATATTAATGGCCCCTACTTGTGCTCTTCCCACAAGAGGAAACATTTTCTTTTCTTTCCATGTACCAAATGGTCTGTTTGAGCTGCTCGCAGAAAAATACTTTTCATCAGACCTCAGTACACGTGACAATAACCAAATCCACAGGGATCCACAGATGGATATATTTTTGGTATCATCCTTGTAAATCATCTCTGCACCCTCTCCAGGGCCTTTATGCCCTTTTTATAATATTTATCAGAATGTCGGAATTTTACAGTCCCTCAGACCCGCCCCAATCTATCCGCAAATTTATGTGGGGTGGGTGAGGCCTAGGGTGGCCTGTTTGAGGTCCTGAAGTGGTCCATTATTAAATTATAACATAGCAATGCACACCAAGAGAGTTTGAGAGTAATTGTTAGGAAACTAAATGGGAGCTTGTTGAAAAGATTGGTTTTGAGGAGTTTTTCTTTTAAAGTAAAAAGAGTTAGATAACTCCAGGGTGATTTGGTATGATGATCGAGGACCCTGTCACTGAGAGTGAAACAGTTGAATAGGATCAGAGAAAGCCAGCGACAAGACAAATGAAAATGTATTATATGATTTTCTTTAGCCGCAACTTTTAAAAAGTTACACGGTAAGTAGAACAGTGGCATCATTGCGGAGATGCAAATAAGTTAGACTTGTGGTGTGAGTTATATTCTTTGGGAACGCCTGAATTTGTTTTTGTTCCATCTACGATTTACCCCATGTCTTGTGCATCTGGCCTAAAGAAACACAGAAGTTTGCTTTTCAGTCAACTTGTAAAAAATAATCATGTATACTTGAAAAGCAAACGTGGACCAAGTTATCGAATGATAGTCGTCCCCCTCTTCCATCGGTCATAGAAGGGACGTTTGTCTTAGTGGAACGCCACTTATAGTGAAAGCACTTCATGGTTCCAATTCACTCACTGTGTAAATGGATGGAAGAACATTATTTTAATGAAATTAGGGCCAACTTGAGTGCTGCTCCTTCATTGTTCAGCCTACAAAGAGCAGTGGAATGTGCCTCCTTGATCAATGGAATTCAATGCATTCAGTCATAAAGTGCTTAATCTCTGTCTGAACACTCACTGAAATCCCTTAATTACACTTTGAAAGTATTCATTCGAGAAAAAAACAGGCTGCCTCAGGAATGTATTGTATTCGTTACAATTTCCACTGACCAGTGGCACATCCACTTGGTGTAGCTGTAAAAACCTTGAAACCCTGCAGGTGACTTCAGTACACTTCCTGCTGTCAAAGTGAAACATCAGTGCGATTTCCTGCTGTCAAAATACAGAGTTATTTTGAAATGTGCCTGAAAACTAGATTTATTCCACTAACTAAAGGATATTTCCATTTCAAATTTCTTGCAAGCATCAAACCTTTACTTATCACTGTCACATTTATACAATAATAATAATCTTTATTAGTGTCACAAGTGACTTACATTAACACTGCAATGAAGTTACTGTGAAAATCCCCTAGTCGCCACACTCCGGCACCTGTTCGGGTACACTGAGGGAGAATTCAGAATGTCCAATTCACCTAACAAGCACATCTTTCAGGACTTGTGGGTGGAAACCGGAGTACCCGGAGGAAACCTGCGTAGACACGGGGAGAGCATGCAGACTCCGCACAGACAGTGACACAAACTGGTAATCGAACCCGGGTCCCTGGCGCTGTGAAACAACAGTGCTAACCTCTGTGCTACCGTGCCCATATATAAGGTGTCATATTGTACACAAAATGCTACCATAAGCCGTTTCAAAAGTGTAGTAAAATCTAAGAGACAGTCGAGCGCCTTGTGACAAATCTTGCAGTTGTACCTACTGTTGGTATTGAAACGATTTCTGTAGAGCACAAAGCAGAGACAGCAGCACATTATACTCAACAAGTATAATTAATATATAGATGGCTCTCTTCTGGGAACGCCTGCTTAATATGGCTTATCTTGCAACGTTCTACTGCTCCTCTTCATCCAGCATCTAGATCCTGAAGAGTGGAATTTGCATTGGGAAACCCACTGTGTAGCTCTTAAACTCTAGCTCAGTAATTCCCGTGAAAGAAAAAATGCTTTCCCAGAATAAAGCCGAGTATGGAGGAAAGCTTTCAGAGTAAAGAAAAATGGAGGGGGGGAAAAGATCGAGTTCTGCAGTCAGTCGCAGGAAATGTCTAAAACTCTCCACAAGCAATCTATTGAGCAGTGTCCTTTGAACAAAATGCTTTCACCTTGATGAATGTGTGGTGGTGAGTTGCACTTCTTTATGCATCAACATTCTGAAGAATGGATGGGAAGACAGAAGTCCAGAAAGGGTGAAATCTGTCCATTCTGACATTTACCTTCTTCTGGGAGGTAAACTGAATTTCAATCCATTCCCCAGTGGGATTCCTCCCATTGTGCCTTTGTTTCCAAATTGTTAAAACAATGTTACGCAGTCTGGTTTTACTGGAACTGAATGCCCAGCCTGAGGTGAATGAGGTGAACTTATCCAGTGTTAAAGCGTAGTTTCTTAGGTATTTACTTTGAGATAAGATGGCCTCTCATGGCATTGCACATGGGATGTTGTATCTGTTTAAGCAGCGTTTGAGACGAGGGCCATACTGGACCAATATGGGGCAAGGAAAAGGGAGGAACTGGAGAGGGAGGGTCAGTGGGCAGGGGAGAGGAGAGGGAAAGAAGATCGGGAGGAAGAGGAGGAAGGAGAAAGGGGGACAGGAGAAGTGAAGGTGAGGGGAAAGTGAGTAGGGGAGAGAGGGGGAGAGAGGGAAAGTGGGTGGGGGCAAGTATTGGGCAAAGAATGCTTGACGAACGTCAGAGAGGAAGGGGATGTTTGTCAAAGGGGAGGGTGAGAGTAACAACTAAAGATTCACCTGCAGGTGAGTGATGGAGGTGGTTGGACCAAAAGGTCCATCAGTAAGGAGATGAGTGGTATCAGAGCAGGAAGTACTGAAAAAATGCAAATATTTCAGAATTTGAAATAAAAAGATGCCAGAATGCTCAGCAGTTATGGCGAGTCTTCATGCATGGAGAGAGAAACAGCATTTCAGGTCAGTGACCGTTCCTCAGAATGATACTGGAGATCCTGTATGTGAGCATGGAGGATAAGAAAATAATGTTCAGCAGGACCAGGATATGGAGATAGTCCTCAGCTTGATGGGGAGCGGTGGGTGTAAAGGTGTAGGGATACATTAAGACTCAAAAAGGACAGGGGTGGGGTAGTAGGTTCATGGCCAGTCAAGATCAGCAGGAGTATAATCCCTTCAATGGAGTATTTGGTTTCCAACCCTGTAAAGAAGAATGACAGGGAACAGCAAATAAAGTCAGGTAGCAAGGGATGAGAGTATGCCACTACCAGAATGTCAATCAGAGAGGGAGAAGGGGGAAGAGGCTGCCACAGAAAGTCTGTCTGTAGGGGAAGCAGCAGCCTCGAGTAGTCTGACTATGGTAAAGGAGACCCCAAAATACCATTGGGTGGGCGATGAGTGTTGCTATATGCTTTAGCAAGGGTTGGAAGACCAAATCGTGGGGGGCAGAGAACTGTAGTTTTGCCAGAAGCCTATTAAGCATGTTTATTTGTTTGTTAGTTGGTTAACTACGTCCTGAGTGGCACTGAGAGACTGCTCATGGCTTCATTTCTGATGCGATGAGGTGACTGGATCTCCTCTTCCCAAAATTTATTCTGCATTGCCACCCAGTGGATTTTAATGAAACTACACTTCTAGACACATGCGCTGAATTTTTATAGCCAAAAATCCAGTTTAGAGCTAAGAATATGCAACAGGTCTTTTAACATTATAAGTACCAACCACAGTGCACCAACACTACTGGAGGCAAATGGTGACACATTTAAAATAGTTTTTTTTTCCATTGACAAAGCCTGAAATAGTTTTCAACATATTTCAAGATGGAAGATTGTGACCCATCCAAATATTTTTTTAAACATGATGGGCACATTTCAACTAATTGGGAACAAAGTCCCATAGCAAGCACGTTTAGCCACGTCTTTCCCGGCGCTCGCAGCGCCGAGAAACACATGGCTATACAACGTGGCTCACTTTATATAACCCTATTTTGTAAACTGGGATGATCTGCTCGCCGAAACTGTTCAGTGTAGCAAGAGGTTGGACGCCATCTTTAAATGTCCCCATCCCTATTCCGACAACACCCACACAAGGTAGCCCCAGCCCGATCACACACACACATGCACAAAATGCCAACTTCGCACCTTAGCAGTGCCAACCTGATAGTGCCCATGCCAGCTGGTAATGCCACCTGGGCACCTTGGCAGTGTCAGGCTGGCACTCAGGTAGCACTGCCAAGCTGGCACTGCCAAGGTGCCACCAGCAGTGCCAGGGAACCACCCTGTCCAAAAGGCATGCAGCTGGGGGCTCCGATCCCCTGGGAGACCTCCACAAGTGCTGTTCCAATCTGGTCCCTGTTTGTGGAGGCCAATTCTGAACGGCACTCACTTGAGGTCTCCAAGGTGAGGGGGATGAATCCCAAAGCCTCAGGTACCTCGGGAAGCTGCATATTAAAGTGAGACTAGCTATCTCGCTCTAATATGCAGATTTGCCAAAAAGTGATCCTGCCCATAATGGGTGGGATTTTCATCGTTGGACTCGCAAGGCATTTCAAGCCAGGTAGATCCCGGGAGCAGGGTCTCCCAGCTTCTATCAGCCACGCTGCGCCATGGCAATCTGCTTTTCAGGTGCAGCATGGCTACTGGATCAGGCCCAGTGAATATTTCTACAAGCCATGTACTATTAAATACGTCACATTTGTACAAATCACCAACCTCTAGAGAATCTGATTTCATCCAAACAGCAATGTGTGGTAGAGACTCCATTATCTTCTCTAATTACTTCTGTTGTCATTTTTCCAAGTTGTCTTCCCTCCTCTACAAAATGCGTTGACCTTTGTTGTGATATACCCTACATGCATAAGTGTTTCTTTGGTACTTTGCCCAAATAGTCAATCTTCATGTCAGTGACGATACAACTATAATGAACACGATAACCAAGGTCAATCCTATTTGTTTACATTATACAAACTTTCCAGTGCATTACTAAATGAGAATCAGGAGCAAGAATTCTGGTGGGTTGTTTTTTCCCTATCTGTACTCGAACAAAAAGAACAAAGAAAAGTACAGCACAAGAACAGGCCCTTGAGCCCTCCATGCCTATGCCGATCATGATGCCCTAACTAAAATAAAACCTTCTGCCTTTACTCAGTCCGTATCCCTCTATTTCCTCCCTATTCATGTACCCGTCCAGATGCCTCTTAAATGTTGCTAATGTAACCTCAGCACAGACAAAGAGCTTTGTAATATTTCCATTAAACGGGAAATGTTTTCACATTGTGCAACAGACATTGACAGACATTTTGAAACAAATAAAAGTATATTTATGACAAGATCGTCCTTCGCTGTGGTGGGAGACAATGCATTCATAGAATTTACAGTGCAGAAGGAGGGCCATTCGGCCCATCGGGTCTGCACCGGCCCTTACAAAGAGGATCCTACTCAAGCCCACGTATGTACCCTATCCCCGTAACCCAGTAACCCCCACTTAACCATTTTAGACACTAAGGGCAAATAAGCATGACCAATCCACCTAATCCGCACATCTTTGGACTGTGGGGGGAAACCGGAGAACCCAGAGTAAACCTATGCAGACACGGGGAGAAAGTGCAGACTACACACAGACAGTGACCCAGCCGGGAATCGAACCTGGGACCCTGGATCTGTGAAGCAACTGTGCTAACCACTATGCCACCGTGCTGCCCAATTGCTGAAATCAATGTCTAATTTCACATCACAATTTGTCAAAATATGCAGAAATATTGTGATTCTTACCATCAGCAGATTTGTTCAGAAGCAAATTGCACTCTCTAATCACGTAGTAAAATGCAATGCTTTTAAGGTAGGATTGGATGTCATCCTGTATGAAATAGATAAGGGCGATTGCAGTTACGGAACAAGGAGGTGATTAGCAGTCATATTGCCAGAGAAAAGAATTAAGGGAGGGTTGTTTTACTTCTGTCAATGCCTCCCTCTCCTCTTCTGCCTGCTTTTACCTTTTCACAATTCCTTCATATTTCCATCTCAGAGTGTCAAGCTCTTTCAAGAGCGCATTGGTCCAAGTAATTATCTCATCCTAATAAAGAGGACAAATATAACACTTAGAAAACACTTATTAAAATGATCGGTCAAATTCACAAGGTTGGATTTTCATTCTTGAGGCGGATAGAGCGAGTCAAGAAAATTCCTTCATCTTAGGAGAAAATGTCCAGCAAGATGGGGTCTTCATTGCTGGGGCGGTGAGTGTGAGTTGGAGCCGACCAAGGAACAAGTGCAGAGGCAGCCACAGGCGCTTCCAGGTGCGGAGACAGGCTGTTTAAAAGATCTGCCTCAGAGCCATGCGACTTTGCCCCTGTGGAAATTAAGAAAGTTACCAGCCTTCACCCCAATACCCTCTTCACTGTCCAAAAATTACCCATGCCCCATTCATGCCACCTCATTACCCCCACCCACTGCTATGCCCCTTCATGCCCCATGCCAGGCACTGCCCTTCCATCCACCACCTCAGGCACCTCATGCGCTCATTCCAGGCTCTGGCAACTCGACCATTGACCCACTGAACACTTTCTAAAACCATGCTAAATTGCCCATAGTGTTCAAAAAAAAGTTGGGTGGAGTTACTGGGTGTGGCGATAGGGTGGAGGTGTGGGCTTAGGTGGGTTTGTCTTTCCGGTGCGGACTCCAAGGGCCAAATGGCCTCCTTCTGCACTGTAAATTCTATGTTTATGTCTAAAACCAATGAACATCAGTGTAAAGTGAGATGTGTAAAATAAAAGCTTCAACAAATACTTTTGCCCATGGAAAACAGTCTGGATGTCCAGCTATTAAATGTATCAACCATGCAGACCCTTTGAAATCTCAAAAACCACAAACACTTGAAACTACTTTATTTATGTCAACAAACATTGTGAAATTCACCGTAGTGATCATAGATTCCCTACAGTGCAGAAGAAGGCCATTCAGCCCATTGAGTCTGCACCAACCCTTTGAATGAGCACTCTATCCATCTCCACTGCTCCGTCCATCCCACTCTCACCCCAGAGCCTAACATGCATATTCCTGGACTCTTAGGGGCAATTTAATCATGGCCAATCTACCTGACCCACACATCTTTGGACTGTGGGAAAAAAACTAAGAACCCAGAGGAAATCCATGCAGACCCGGGGAGAATGTACAAACTCCACACAGTGACCAAAGACCAGAATTGAACCCTGGTCCCTGGAGCTGTGAGGCAGCATTGCTAACCACTGTGCCACAGTGCCACCCTGGTCAGAGAGCCGAAGTAGTCAATCAAACAATGTTCGGTCTTCACCTGAACCATTCTGGGACCAGTGTTCTAGCGAATAGGATAAATAGATTGGTCACAAGGACTTTAAACTAGCAAGTTGGGGGGAAGGGAAGTGTAAAGCTATGGACAGTATAATGGTTAATGGAGATCAAGGCAGCAGGTTACGTGACAGGTTATTATGTAGAGATATGGGTTCAAAGACAAGGAAAATTAGGAGAAAGGGTAAGAGGAAAAATAAAGTGCGAAAGTTACTGATCAAGGTGTTAGGATTCATAACAAAGACATAAAAAACAGCATAAGTGTACTTTACCTGAATGCTCGTAGTATACGAAATAAGGTAAATGAGTTGATGGCGCAAATCATCGTGAATGACTATGATTTAGTGACCACTACTGAAACATGGTTAAAAGATGGTCACGACTGGGAGTTAAATATCCAAGGGTATCAGACTATACGAAAGGATAGAATGGACGGTAAAGGCGGTGGTGTAGCTTTGTTGTTTAAGGATGGCATCCGGGCAATAGTAAGGGATGATATTGGTGCTATGGAGGACAAGGTTGAATCAATTTGGGTGGAAATCAGGAATAGTAAGGCGAAAAGGTCACTGATAGGAGTAGTCTATAGGCCACCAAATAGTAACAGGATGGTAGGGCAGGCAATAAGCAAAGAAATAACAGATGCATGTAGAAATGGTACAGCGGTTATCATGGGAGATTTTAATCTGCATGTCGATTGGTTTAACCAGGTTGGTAAAGGCAGCCTTGAGGAGGAGTTTATAGAATGTGCCCGGGATAATTTCCTGGAACAGTATGTAATGGAACCTACAAGGGAACAAGCGGTCCTAGAGCTGGTCCTGTGTAATGAGGCAGGATTGATTAATGATCTCATAGTTCGGGATCCTCTTGGAAGGAGCGACCACAATATGGTGGAATTTAAAATACAGTTGGAGGATGACAAGGTAAAATCAAACACTAGTGTTTTGTGCTTAAACAAAGGCGATTACAATGGGATGAGAGAAGAACTAGCTAAGGTAGACTGGGAGCAAAGACTTCATGGTGAAGCAGTTGAGGAACAGTGGAGAACCTTCCGAGCGATCTTTCACAGTGTTCAGAAAAGGTTCATACCGACAAAAATGAAAGACGGTAGAAAGCGGAAAAATCGACCGTGGATATCTAAGGAGGTGAGGGAGAGTATCAAATTGAAGGAAAAAACATACAAAGTGGCAAGAATTAGTGGGCGACTAGAGGACTGGGAAGTCTTTAGGGGACAACAGAAAGCTACTAAAAAAGCCATAAAGAAGAGTAAGGTAGACTATGAAAGTAAACTGGCTCAGAACATGAAAGCAGATAGTAAAAGCTTCTACAAATATATAAGACAAAAAAGAGTGGCTAAGGTAAATATTGGTCCTTTGGAAGATGAGAAGGGAGATTTAATAATAGGAGACGGGGAAATGGCTGAGGAGCTGAACAGGTTTTTTGGGTCAGTCTTCACAGTGGAGGACACAAATAACATGCCAGTGACTCATGGAAATAAGGATATGATAGGTGAGGACCTTGAGATGATTGTAATCACTAAGGAGGCAGTATTGGGCAAGCTAATGGGGCTAAAGGTAGCCAAGTCTCCTGGCCGTGATGGGATGCATCCCAGAGTGTTAAAAGAGATGGCTAGGGAAATTGTAAACGCACTAGTGATAATTTATCAAAATTCACTAGACTCTGGGGTGGTCCCAGAGGATTGGAAAGTAGCAAACGTGACACCACTGTTTAAAAAAGGAGGTCGGCAGAAAGCGGGTAATTATAGGCCGGTAAGCTTAACTTCGGTTGTAGGGAAAATGCTGGAATCTATCATTAAGGAGGAAATAGCGGGGCACCTGGAGGGAAATTGTCCCATTGGGCAGACGCAGCATGGGTTCACAAAGGGTAGGTCGTGTCTGATTAATTTGGTAGAATTCTTTGAGGCCGTTACCAGTGCAGTAGATAACGGGGAGCCAATGGATGTGGTATATCTGGATTTCCAGAAAGCTTTTGACAGGGTGCCACACAAAAGGTTGCTGCATAAACTAAAGATGCATGGCATTGAGGGTAAAGTGGTAGCATGGGTAGAGGATTGGTTAACTAACAGAAAGCAGAGAGTGGGGATAAATGGGTGTTTCTCTGGTTGGCAACCTGTAACTAGTGGGGTCCCTCAAGGATCAGTGTTGGGCCCGCAGTTGTTCACAATTTACATAGACGATTTGGAGTTGAGGACCAAGTGCAATGTGTCAAAGTTTGCAGACGACACTAAGATGAGCGGTAAAGCAAAAAGTGCAGAGGATACCGGAAGTCTGCAGAAGAATTTTGATAGGTTAGGTGAATGGGCTAGGGTCTGGCAGATGGAATTTAATGTTGCCAAGTGTGAGGCTATCCATTTTGGGAGGAATAACAGCAGAATGGATTATTATTTAAACGGTAAGATGTTAAAACATGCTGCTGTGCAGAGGGACCTGGGTGTGCTGGTGCACGAGTCGCAAAAAGTTGGTGTGCAGGTGCAACAGGTGATTAAGAAGGCTAATCGAGTTTTGTCTTTCATTGCTAGAGGGATGGAGTTCAAGACTAGTGAGGTTATGCTGCAATTGTATCAGATGTTGGTGAGGCCGCATCTGGAGTATTGTGTTCAGTTTTGGTCTCCTTACCTGAGAAAGGACATATTGGCACTGGAGGGAGTGCAGAGGAGATTCACTAGGTTGATCCCAGAGTTGAGGGGATTAGATTATGACGAGAGGTTGAGTAGACTGGGACTGTACTCATTGGAGTTTAGAAGGATGCGGGCGGATCTTATTGAGACATATAAAATTATGAAGGGAATAGATAGGATAGATGCGGGCAGGTTGTTTCCACTGGTCGGGGAAAGCAGAACTAGGGGGCATAGCCTCAAAATAAGGGGAGGTAGATTTTGGACGGAGTGTAGGAGGAACTTCTTCACCCAAAGGGTTGTGAATCTCTGGAATTCCTTGCCCAGTGAAGCAGTTGAGGCTCCTTCTTTAAACGTTTTTAAGAAAAAGATAGATGCCTTTCTAAAGAATACAGGGATTCGGGGATATGGTGTACGGGCCGGAGAGTGGAGCTGAGTCCACAAAGATCAGCCATGATCTCATTAAATGGCGGAGCAGGCTCGAGGGGCCAGATGGCCTACTCCTGTTCCTAATTCTTATGTTCTTATGTTTCCTCTGGGGAACAGGGGTTCTGTTATTCTAATACAGTGTTTTTCAAACTTTTTTTCCAGGGACCCATTTTTACCAACCGGTCAACCTTCATGACCCACGCCGGTCAAACTTCAGGACCCACGTCAGTTGACCTTCGCGACCCACGCTGGCCGACCTTCGCGACCCACGCTGGCCGACATTTGCGACGCACCATTTTCTCTTACCTTTAATGCATGAGGTGAGCCTGCTTGTTCCTCACGATCTCACTCCAATCAGGTTCACAGGAGAGGGCTATGCACATATCGGGTGCAGGATTCAGCCAATTCCTTTGTGCCATCTTCATCTTTGTGAGGACGGAAAATCCAACCTCGCACATGTAGGTCGTTGTGAAGGACAAAAGCACCAAAATGCTTGTTTTACTCAGCTCGGATTACTTCTCGGAGACACTAATCCAGAATGCTGACAGTTTCATTGACTTGTGTTGTGATTTTAATGTGCTGTCAAAGCTGAGGCGTAGAAGTTCAGTCAGCTTCATTTGGAGTCAGGCTTGCCAGTCCATTTACAGTTTCCTTACTAATGCTGTTTTCTTCTATGCGGGAAGCATGTAGTAATTTTGGCTTTGCACTTGCAATTGCCAAACTTTCAATGGCTTTTGGAAAGCTGCGTTTTCTTCACAGTGCTGAAAGCAATCATCATCCTTCCCTTTGAGGTTCAGTTCACTTAGAATTGAATAATGTCTGCAAGGTAAGACATAGTTAACATCCAAGTTTCATCAGCAAACAAATCAGTCAGAGAGGACAAATTCTCGAGGAGGAAAGTGTGGATTTCATACTTCAGTTCATAAACTCTAAGTAGCTCCCCTGTCGACTGATCATTACAGTAACTCTTCAAGCGGATGAAGTCCACCATCATAGGGATTGACTGGTCACTGTTTCGATTCAAAGCTATAATGTAGTCTAAAAGGTCAGCAAAAAAGTTATAGCCACCCTTCAGTACACAGAGGGCGACGATGTGATGATTTCCCATGGCTTTCATTACATCCCTTGCCAAACGTTCAGTTCTGTCCATGATTAAACCATGAGGAATATATGCTCTCTCGAGATCATTGGAGTAATGTGTAGGGATGCAAAACAGATTGAGGTCATAGCCTTGTTCATCATCGGTGATCACCACGCAGTCAGCTGCCGCCATGCCACGATCGCACTTTGACCCTGGGTTCGGGTCCCAACACTCCCGGGCTGCATGTGCACTGATGAGCGAGCACGCATGCGCAGTGCGCCTGCAATTTTTAAGCTGGTCGCGGACGCCATTTTTAAAGCCCGATTGCAGCCGTCATTGTTAAAAGCTGGCTGCTGCGGCTGTTGCGCGTGAATTCCCGCTATCGGGAACGCCACGATGGCTGGCTCCATGACCCTCCTGACACCCGCCCGCGACCCACCTACGGGTCGCGACTCCCACTTTGAAAACGCTTGCTCTGATAGATGTCTTGGCTCTCAGCTAAGCCTGCATAATGAGGCTTTACTGAGAACTCAGACGTCTATTATCATAGATTATCATAGAATTTACAGTGCAGAAGGAGGCCATTCGGCCCGTCGAGCCTGCACCGGCTCTTGGAAAGAGCATCCTACCCAAGGTCAACACCTCCACCCTATCCCATAACCCAGTAACCCCACCCAACACTAAGGGCAATTTTGGACACTAAGGGCAATTTATCATGGCCAATCCACCTAACCTGCACATCTTTAGACTGTGGGAGGAAACCGGAGCACCCGGAGGAAACCCACGCACACACGGGTAGGATGCGCAGACTCCGCACAGTGACCTGAGCCGGAATCGAACCTGGGACCCTGGAGCTGTGAAGCAATTGTGCTATCCACAATGCTACCGTGCTGCCCCAAATATTAGAATAACGCAATGTCCTGAATGTTCTCAGTGACACCAGATGACATATTACCTCAGTCACTTCTTGCCCTCGAATGCAGAGTACCATCTCCTTCAAAGGGCTTAGGAGATGCAGGTGTATCTGTCTCCCACTGGTTCTCTGTTGCTCCCTGGGGTTATGTGCACCATTGTCCTGAAAGTGAGAGGAAAGAACATCAGTGAGTAAGGTTTGGTAATGTGCCATAGCTGAACAGCTGGAAGTGTAGGGAAGCATTGATACACGTAAGGGTGAGTTGAGGCATCTGAATGTTGGGATGAGTCCTGACTGCTGATGGATGAGTGATGGGGTTGAGGTGCATTGAGCATCATGAGAAATTGGTGGTGCAGTGGGTAAGAGGTGTCATTCAAAGATGCACTAACCTATTCTCAAGAGGTCATTGAAAATTTTGCAAGACTACAGCCTGGTCTTCAGTGCCACCTACTGCCATTCCCCTCCCATTCCCTTTGTGAAGTGTGCCTTGACGGTCACCTGACCTCCTGCAGAAACAAAGCCTCTTTTGATCTCCTGGACTAGAGTCTCCATTGATGCATCCGAAACCTGGAGCCCTGTCTCTGGCCTGTTGCTCCACTAATAACCTTATTCCTTCCCTCAAAGGCCCTTTACATAGTTCCACCAACTGCTGCAGCCTAAATGCACCTCCCCTTTAAGACATGTTGGGAGTGTTATGTTAGCCATGCCTGTACTCGAGCACCTCACTGAATGTGCAGCCAGACAGCAGCACGTCTCACAGTAGGCTGCACACCACAATTGTTGAGATGAGCATGCAGCACAAAGTTTGAATTTTGCCTGCTTCAAATAAACAGATATGGAATTATCATCGATCACAACTTTCATGTCCGCTAATGGACCTAATCAAATTTTTAGCTCATGCAGAACATTACAATCTCAACAGAATTAAGACCTCGCTGCAACAAGAATACAAATACTCATCACTTAGAGCAATTGAAAGTAATCCTAATACACAAACCTAACCCAATAAAGGACTGTGTCCTTATTTGTTCATGCACACAATGAATAGCTTGACACAACTGAAGCTCTTGATTATTTTAAACCCTTTATACATCTACCGTCAGAGGTCATACATTTTTAATTTCATAACTGTTTTAAACAATGGAATTTTGAATATGAAGTGTTTATTCATAAGTAATGCAGTGACATTCACTTTATTCTTTGATGATGTAACTAGTAGAGTTGACCAGGGAAAACCAGTTAATGTGGTTTATTTAGACTTTCAGAAGGCTTTTGAAGGCTTTTAAAGCACATGGGAGTGTGGGTAGTGTCTTGAGATGGATAGAAAGCTGGTTAGCAGACAGGAAGCAAAAAATTGGAATAAATGTGTCCTTTTCTGATTGGCAGACAGGGATTAGTGGGTCACCACAGGGTTCTGTGCTAGAATCCCAACTGTTCACATAATATATTAATGATTTGGACTAGGGAAATAAATATTATCTCCAAATTTGCAGATGATTCAAAGTCGGGTGGCAAGGGAGCTGCAAGGAGGATGCAGAGGTGTTTCAGCGGGATTTGGACTAGCTGAGTGAATGGGCATATACATGGCAGATCAGTACAATGTGAATAAATGTGAGGTTATCCACTTAGGTAGCAAAAATAGGAAGGGTGTAAATTGAGAGAGGTGGATACTCAGCAGGACCTTGGTGTCTTCATGTGTCAGTCAAGTACAGCAAGTAGTAAAGAAGGCAAATGGTGTGCTGGCCTTCATAGCGAAAGGATTTGAGTATAGGAATAGGAATGTCTTACTGCAATTGTATAGGGCATTGGTGAGTCCACACCTGAAGTTTTGTGTGCAGTTTTGCTTTCCTTCTCTGAGGAAGTAAACTCTTGCTGTGGAGGAAGTGCAGCAAAGGTTTACCAGGCTGATTCCTGGGATGGCGGGACTGTCATATGAGGAGAGACTAAGTCGGTTAGGATTATATTCATTGGAGTTTAGAAGAGTGAGAGGGGATCTCATAGGAGGTTATAAAATTCTAACAGGATTATACAGGGTAGATTCAGAAAGCATGTTCCCAATGTTGGGGGAGTACAGAACTAAGGGCCATAGTTTGAGGATGGGGGATGGGGGGAGAACAGGGGTTGGAGGTGGGAAGGTTTCAGACATATACTGGGAATTGTTAGAGTGGGAAGGGGCCCCTATCAGAGAGGTGGAGAGGAAGTGGGAAGAGGAGTTGGGAGGGGAGCTGGAAACTGAACTGTGGGAAAAAGCCTTGAAAAGGGTAAATGCATCCTCGTCCTGTGCTAGACTCAGCTTGATTCAGTTCAAGGTAGTCCACAGGGCCCACATAACGGTAGCCTGGATGAGTAGAATCTTCGAGGAGGTGGAGGACAGATGTGGATGGTGTGGGGTAGCCCGGCCAACCATGTTCATATGTTTTGGGCATGTCCGAAACTAACTCACTGGAACGAAGGAGGTTGAGGGGCGACCTGATAGAGGTATACAAAATTATGAGGGGCATAGACAGAGTGGATAGTCAGAGGCTTTTCCCCAGGGTAGAGGGGTCAATTACTAGGGGGCATAGGTTTAAGGTGAGAGGGGCAAAGTTTAGAGTAGATGTACGAGGCAAGTTTTTTACGCAGAGGGTAGTGGGTGCCTGGAACTCACTACCGGAGGAGGTAGTGGAGGCAGGGACGATAGGGACATTTAAGGGGCATCTTGACAAATATATGAATAGGATGGGAATAGAAGGATACGGACCCAGGAAGTGTAGAAGATTGTAGTTTAGTCGGGCAGTATGGTCGGCACGGGCTTGGAGGGCCGAAGGGCCTGTTCCTGTGCTGTACATTTCTTTGTTCTTTGTTCTTTGTTTGTAAGGGAATTCTGGCAGGGATTTGCAGATGTTATGTCAGAAGTCCTGGAAGGTAGGGTAGCTCAGAGTCCAGAATTATTAGGATGTCGGAGATCCGGGGGCAAAGGGGGGAGGGAGGCCGATATCCTGGCCTTCTCCTCCCTGGTGGCCCGGAGACGGATCTTGCTGAGATGGAGGGACTCGGAGCCCCCGAAATCAGGAGTGTGGGTCAGCAATATGGTAGAGTTTCTCAGTCTGGAGAAAATCAAGTTTGCTTTAAGAGGATCAATACAGGGGTTCGCCCAGAGTTGGCAGCCGTTCATCGATTTCTTTAACAAAAACTGAACGTCAGCAGTAAGGGGGGGAAAGGGAAAAAGGGGGCGGGGGGAGGAAAATAGGGGGCATGGTAATGTTAAATAAGGACAGGGAATTTAGTATACAGGTAATTGGGGATAGGGAGGGAGAAGTGGGGTACGTGGTTTATTGTGTGTTGTTTAAGGGGCATTTCGTGCATCAACCCGCGCGGTTGTTTTAGAAATGTCAATATGTTAAATTGTGAAAATTACAAATGCTTCAATAAAATTTTTTTTTTTTTAAAGGAGGATGGGGGTGGAGTGGGTCCGGAGGCTGCTGTGGAGGATGTTCCTGCCAGAGGTGATAAAAAACGGTAGAGTCCCATTAAATAGTGGGGTTGTTCTCAGCAATGCAGGTGACATGAAACACCCCGCTATACCTGCCCAAACCAGGACTGTGTTTTACACGTGTTAAATCATGCACTATATGTGTTGGCCTAGTGTGTGAATGTTCAGTTTCATGCTGGTTGAGTAGGTATATGATAGTCAGCTGTACAAACGCACATTTGATTCTCTGCATGCTACTAAATATGTACTAATGCTCTAGTGACAAATGTTTTGTTTGCATTGTTCTTTTTAGCGGTGTAATATACTTTCAAGCTCTCACCTGGTTAGCCTTTGGCCTTAGCTGGCTCAGACATGATGGGTGGAATGATCTCCTTCTCTGCTGTATTATTCTCCAGTTCATACATTTTTCACAATACTTCTGCAGCTGTTTATTTACTCAATTCATTCCTCATCGCGCCCTTTAATTCCAGTAAAACTCTTGTTCCCTCCCATCCAAGTCAAACCCTTGGTACAGAATCTATCTTTACTCCCTCAAGGGTGGCATAGTGGTTAACATTGTTGCCTCACAGGGCCAGGGACCCGGGTTCGATTCCAGCCTTTGGTGGCTGTTCGTGTGGAGTTTGCATGCTCTTTCTGTGTCTGCGTGGGTTTCCTCCGGGTGCTCCGGTTACCTCTCGCAGTTAGGGTGGGTGAGTGGGCCCAGTTAGGGATCGGCGCAGACTGAATGGCAGAATCGCCTGCTTTTGCACTGTAGGGATTCTAAGAAAGTTCAAGGGGAACAGACTTGAACATGTCAGGCAGAGAACTAGTTTGGACTTCATCACCATGCCAAGTTAGACCACATCAATTACTTCTGAGCCCTTGCTCTCCTCTGAAACAAAACGCTCGCGATTCCTGGATCATCCTGGAATTCAAGGATAAGCCCTGGTTTCTTCTCTTCACCACCAATCTTCTACCAAACCCTTCGCCCCTTACCCCGCCACCCTCAGGTTCAGGAACAAGTTCATGGGGCTCACCTGAAGGAGCTGCCTAATTGGATAGTAATGGGTTAAAACTGATTCAGAAAACGCAGCTGAAAAGAGACTAAGCAGAGTCTAAGTTTAGGTAGCTATTTTACCCAACCTCACTTATCAATAATAAGGTTCCACTGAACTAAAGAGCAGACTTGTCTAAACTGCATTCTGCCTGGCAGATGTCTACTTCATGCTGTGAGTACCACCTGCTGGTTAAAACTAGAAATACATTGGAAATGGTCTGAAGAATAAAAAAACAGTGTGGATGTGAAGATACACTAAAATAAATTCAGGGTGCGTATTTGTCATGATATCCACATCAGCAAATCATGGTGCAATCACACACACACTGATGGACAGGCAGTTGGACCAACCAGCACACACATAACATCGCAGCCAATCACCAGTGAGAGCACACGCACTATAAAACAGGGAACACCACAGTTCCCGCTCATTCTACCAGGAGATAGCTCAGAGTACAGAGCTCACAACGTGCCACTCAGACATACACCATGTGCTGAGTGCCTCACCAAGATAGTGATGGGGCTGGGTCCACAGGTTAGCTGGTGAAGTATGAACCACAGCCAGCAGTTAGTAGTTGACGTTGTTTAAGACAATAAAACAGAGTTGTACCATCTACAGCCGTGTTGGATCATTTGTGCATCGGAACACCCAACACGACACGATACCAGTAGTGGAAGCTAACCAGCGACTGTGAGACCTACCTGCACCCTTTCAGAAATCCGCCATCCTGCTCCATGGAAAACATCAGCCCGCCGCAGCCGCTCCGAATCGCTGGAAATCTCGGCGTCAACTGGAGGCTGTTTAAACAGTGCTTCCAGCTCTTCCTAGAAGCCACAGACAGGGAGAATGCATCAGACACCAGGAAGATCGCCCTCCTCCTCTCCACGGCGGGGCAACACGCCATCCACAGCTACAACTCCCTGGCGTTCGCGGAAGGCGAGGACAAGACAAAATATAAGACGGTACTTCTAAAGTTCGAGGAACACTTCAGCGTGGAAGTCAATGAGAGCTTCGAGAGGTACCTCTTCCACCAGCGCCTGCAGGGTAAGGATGAGCCTTTTCAATCTTACTTGACACACCTCCGTATCCTCGCGCAGTCCTGCAGCTATGAGGCCACCTCCGACTCCATGATACGGGATCAGATAGTTTTTGGGGTCATCTCGGACACCCTACACCAGCAGCTCCTCAAAATAAAGCGCCTCACCCTAGCGACTGCCATCAAGACCTGCATCCTCCATGAGAACGCGACCAGCCGGTACTCCCAAATCCAGGCGGCCGAAACGTCACAGCATGGGTCCTACGAGGCGGAGCGGGTCCAGTCGATCGAGTTCCTCCCGGCCCGGACGAGGGCGGCCATTTTGCGCGCTTTCCGAGGCCTCCCACGCTTGTACACGCCAAAAGAGACGTGATGCGCAGGCGCGCTCTACGCAGGACCGCACCTGCGCAAAGAACGCCATGACATCACGACGTGCGGCAACTGTGGCTCCGCCCACTTAAAGCGGCAATGTCCGGCCAAAGCGCGACAATGCCTCCGCTGTGGCGGGATGGGCCACTACGCTGCCTGCTGTCGAGCAGCTCAACCAGCCAACTCCCAACAATTCCGCCAGCCTCGCAGGGACGTGCGGGCAATTCAGCCCCCATACATTGAGTCATATCCTGACAGTATGCAGATCAGTAATACTGAAGACAGGGAGCCCTTCCGCGTTGCGGTAATCCACAAGAACCGGATGTCCCCAAGTCGGAACCACCAGCTGCTGCCAGTGCACAGCATTGATCCGGGCGATGAATGGTGTGCCACCCTAACGGTCAACACATCACAGATCACATTTCGCTTGGACACTGGTGCCTCCGCCAATCTCCTCGCATGGTCAGCCTTCCAGACATTGAAGGTTAAACCACCGATTCTGCCATCCCACTGTCAGCTGGTTGGCTATAATGGAAACGTCATCCTGGCCAGCCAGTCCGGCATTGGGGCGGTACTCCTGCAACGGGACGACACCGCATCATGGGCCCCGGTCGCCTATGCGTCGTGGGCCATGACCCCCACAGAACAGCGCTATGCGCAGATTGAAAAGGAGTGCCTAGGCTTGTTGACCGGCATCGACAAATTTCACGATTATGTTTATGGTCTTCCGCAGTTCACTGTGGAGACTGACCATCGCCCCCTGGTCGGCATCATTCAGAAGGACCTCAACGATATGACCCCCTCGCCTCCAGCGCATTCTGCTCAAGCTCCGGAGGTACGACTTCCAACTTGTCTATACCCCAGGTAAGGATCTCATCATCGCAGATGCTCTGTCCAGGGCGGTCAACACACCGCCTGACTCGGAGGGGTTTGTTTGTCAGGTCGACGCACAAGTAGCCTTCACATCGGCCAATCTGTCGGCCACTGATGCACGTCTGGCCCACATTCGCCGTGAGACTGCGGCTGACCCCCTTCTACAGCGTGTAACGCGCCACATGACGGCAGGGTGACTCAAGGGCAGTGGCCACAATTTTACAATGTCCGGGACGACTTGGCCGTCATTGATGGTGTCCTCTTGAAGTTGGACCGGATTGTGATCCCACACAGCATGCACCGGCTTGTCCTCGAGCAACTGCACAAAGGCCATCTCGGAGTTGAAAAGTGCAGGCAGAGGGCCCGAGAGGCAGTGTACTGGCCGGGCATCAGCGACGACATCGCCAACATGGTGCTCAACTGCCCCACCTGCCAAAGGTTTAAGCCGGCGCAACCCCCTGAGACACTTCAGCCCCATGAGTTGGTCACATCCCACTGGGCGAAGGTGGGCGTGGAATTCTTTCATGCGCTCGGCAGGGACTACATTATTCTGATTGACTACTTCTCAAATTATCCGGAGGTCATACGCCTGCACGACATGACGTCATCAGCTGTCATCCGGGCATGCAAAGAAACCTTTGCTCGCCATGGAATTCTGCTCACCGTTATGTCTGACAACGGGCCATGCTTTGAAAGCCAAGAATGGTCTTCCTTTGCCACTTCATACAACTTCACGCACGTGACGTCCAGTCCCTTGCATCCTCAGTCGAATGGCAAGGCGGAAAAGGGCATCCACATTGTGAAGCGGCTCCTCTGCAAGGCTGCTGATGCCGGATCTGACTTCTGTTTTGCCCTGCTGGCCTATCGCTCGGCCCCACTTCCACATGCCTCGCCAGCCCAGCTGTTGATGGGTCGCACCGTCAAGACCACTATGCTGTCCATTCATGTTCCTGACCCCGACCATGCTTCAGTATTGCGAAGGATGCAACAACAGTGTGCTCAGCAGAAGGTGGCACATGATGCTCGGGCAACTGATCTTCCTGCCCTGGCGCCTGGAGACAACGTCCGCATACACCTACCGGAGGGTGGCTGGTCGGCAACCGCCGAGGTTCTCCGCCACGTAGCTCCCGGCTCATTCCTGGTTCGCATGCCCGATGGCTCCATTCGCCGCCATAATCGGCGGGCCCTTAGTCTGGTTCCGCGCTCGCTACGTGATCATGTACTGGTGCCACGTCCTCCTGTTGTCCCTGATGTTGACTTTGTTGAGCTTCCTGCCACTCTTCCTCTCTCGCCCGTAGCCAGGCCCATTCCTCAGCCGGTGGATCCTGACCCACCCTTGAGGCGGTCAACCCGAATTTGTCGCCCACCTGAGAGACTTGACTTATGAGCCTGTTAGCACATTGAACTCACTGAATTGTTTTACAGTACTGTTAACGAGTTTCTTTTCTTGTCGTTCATTGTTCCAGACGTTTTCTCTCGTCGATTGCATTTGTTCTGTTATTGGTACAACCTTGTTGCTCTGTTGCACCTGACACCTTCCTCTGTATATAGTTTAGCCTCATGTACATGTTGTAAATATTGCACACACATACTCAGATGCACTCAGTACACATTTCTATTTATTAGCATGTAGGCACATACACTTGTGAAAGGGGGGGATGTCATGATATCCACATCAGCAAATCATAGTACAATCACACACACACTGATGGACAGGTAGTTGGATCAACCAGCACACACACAACATCGCAGCCAATCACCAGTGAGAGCACACGCACTATAAAACAGGGAACACCACAGTTCCCGCTCATTCTACCAGGAGATAGCTCAGAGCACAGAGCTCACAGCGTGCCCCTCAGACATACACCATGTGCTGAGTGCCTCACCAAGATAGTGATAGGGCTGGGTCCACAGGTTAACTGGTGAAGCACGAACCTAAGCCAGCAGTTAGTAGTTGTCGTTGTTTAAGACAATAAAACAGAGTTGTACCATCTACAGCCGTGTTGGATCATTTGTGCATTTCGGAACACCCAACACGACAGTATTCAAATTTCATTTATGATTCTCCAAACTGTAAGAAACGGGACCTTTAATAAATTATGCCTTTCAGATTAAATATGGAATGCTATGCCTTCCTTTGGATTGCCACCTTGCCGTGGTGGAGAGGCCTGAATGTTCCACTGATCCCAAGAGCAGTGCCGTAAAGAACCTTAAACTCCTGGCAGGGTCACTCATGACGATAAGGTCAGAGGGGAAGAACTAGAAAAAGTGCAAGTCCTTGACGACGGATCAGGAAGGATATGCTCATTTGGTAACCACGGTTGCGTCGGTGGGTGAAGCTTGCAGCAGTAGGGAGATCCCCAGTCGTCGAGGTTCCCTTTCCACTGGAAACTGGACCTATCCTCTGTCAAAGACCGTGAGCAGTAACTTAGAGTTTCTAAGGTGGACAATCATACTCGTTAGCAAGTGGTCGCCGAAGAAAATTCTTTTGGAATTAGGAGGAATAACCTCGGGCCACCCAGCAGAGAAACAATGCTGTTAGAGAGGCAGTATGTTGCGCAGTGGTTAGCACTTCCACTGCGGCACTGAGGACCTGGGTTCGAATCCCGGCCCTGGGTCACTGTCCATGTGGAGTTTGTACATTCTCCCCATGTCTGCGTGCGTTTCACCCCCACAACCCAAAGATGTGCCGGTTAGGTGGATTGGCCACGCTAAATTGCCCCTTAATTGGAGAAAAAATAATAGGGTACTCTAACTTTTTTTTAAAAACAATGCTGTTAGGATGGGAGTTCCAGGATATTGACCCAGTGACAGCGGTATAGTTCCAAGCCAGGATGGTGAGTGACTTGGAGAGGAACTTGCACATGATTGTGTTCCTGTGCATCTGCTGCCCTTGTCTTTCCAGGAGATAGAGGTTGCAGATGTTATAGGTGCTGTCAAAGGAGACTTGGTGAGTTGCTGCAGTGCAAAGTGTAGATGGTGCACACTGCTGCTACTGTGCTTCAGTGGTGGAGAGTGTGAATCTTTAAGTTGGTGGATATAGTGTCAGTCAAATGGCTGCTTTGACCTGCACGGTGTGTAGCTTCTTGAATGTTGTTGGAGCTGTATTCATCCCGGCAAATGGACAGAATTTCATCACACTCCTGATTGATGCCTGGTAGATGATGGGCAGGCTTTGGGGAGTTGGAAGGTGAGTTATTCTCCACAGGATTCCCAGCTTCTGACCTGCTCTTGTAGACATGATTGGTTCAGTTTAGTTTCTGGTCAATGATAACCCCCATATGCTGAAAATGGGGGATTCAGTAATGGTCGTTCTTTTAAACGTAAAGAGGCAATGGTTAAATTCACTCTTGTTGGAGATGATCATTGTCTGGCACTTTTGGCATGAATGTTACTTGCCATTTATTCACCCAAGCCTGGATATTGTCCCAGTCTTGCGACATTAGGACATGGACTTCAGTTTCAGAGGGGTCACAAATGATGTTGAACATGTGCAGTCATCAGCGACCATCCTTATTTCTGATCCTATGATGGAACAAAATTTCCACTTGCCTCGCTCTGAACTCATTTCTCTCCTATCTCCCCTCACGCCCTCGCCAAACTCAACTTGTTCATGAGACCCACCTGCTTTTCCCTCAATCCTATTTGCACTAAATTACTGACCCTCCAACTTCCCTACCTGGTCCCCATGTTAGCTGATATTGTTAATGTTTGTCTCTGTTCAGGTGTTGTCTGTGTTTCCTTTAAACCTTCCCCGCCTGCATGGAGTTGATACTCTCCATGATTTCTCCCAGTTCTAATAGTGCTTCCAGCTCCCATTTTCTATTCTCCCCCACCACTGCCATGTCCAGTCCATCGAGGAACTACTTCATTCACGAGTCCCCTTCGTGGAGCTCGGAGGTGTACAGCTCCCGGTACAAGGCCTCAAATGCTTCATTGACCTTTTCCGGTTCGATTACTAGTCTGCCATTGTTTTCCCTCGTCTGTGCTATTTCCCTCGTGGTTGCCTGCTTTCTCAGCTGGTGAGCCAGCAGACGGCTGGCTTTGTCTCCATGTTCGTAGAAGGTCTGACGGAGCTGGTGCACTGCCTTCCTAATGGAGAGCAGGTAAATGTCCACTTGTAGCTTTTTCCTCGCCTCCAGAAGCTCTATGGTCAGGGCCTTAGAGTATCGCCAGTCCGTCTCCAGTATCGAGTCGACCAGTTGTTGCCTAGCCACCTTCTCCTGCCTGTCTCTATTTGCTTTACAGGCGATAATCTCACCCTTGATCCCAGCCTTCAGCGTCTCCCAGAACGTGGTGAGACCTCCCCATTCTGGTTATTGGTAATCTACACATCAATTGCCTGTGATATTTTCTCGCAACAGGCCTTGTCGGCAAGGAGGGCTGTGTCCAACCTCCATGGGGGCGTAGTGGGAACGGCCCGTCTCCAATCTCATATCCATGAGGTTGGAGCATGGTAGGAGATTACAATCGCAGAGTACTCCTCTCTTACTATCCCTGGAAGCACCACTTTCCCCACCACAAAGAGGTTGATGCGCGAATATAGCCTGTGTACCTGGGAGAAGAAGAACTCCTTCTCTCCCGGGTGTGCAAACCTCCGTGGGTCCACGTCCCCATCTGCTCCATAAACGGGCTTCATTCTTTCACCATATTTGCATCTTCCCCGATTTGGGGTTTGCAACATGGTCAATCTCGCGGGATTTCCATCATGGTCTTCTTTCTAAACTCTGTGTCGTGCCAGTTGGGAGCATACAGGTTAACCAGGACCACTGGCGCCCCATCCAGGACACACTGACCATGATGTGCCATCCCCCTGGGTCCTTATCCGTCCTCATCACAGTAAAATCCTATTATTAAGCAGTATGGCTACCCCCCCCCCCCCCCCCCCCACCCAGCTCTCATCCCGTAGCAAGAGTGGTACATCTGCCCCACCTAGCCCTTTCTCACCTGCAGTCGGTCCTTCTGCCCCAGGTGCGCCTCTTGAAGGAAGATTATGTCAGCTTTCATATTTGTGAATCTTTTCACTGGGCCGTTAAGTCCCCTGAGGGTGGAGGTTTTTTGTGCCCCCCCCCCTCCTCTCTTGCGGGATCAACCATACTTACCTTGTGGATGCGCCCCTGCACTCTGGGGTTTCCCTTTGTTAGGGGGCCATCCAAGATGACCGCAGTCGCCAAACTCCCATGAGTCCAGTCTCCTGCGCTCCGGGATTCTCTTTGTCAGGTGTCACCCTACATGGCCACCAGCTATGTGTACACCATGTGGGTGAGCCCCTGCACTCCAGGGTTTCCCTTTGTTGGGGGACCCTCCAAAGTGGCTGTTTGTGGTGCCATTTTGTTCCTTGTCGCCATGTGTGGCCTGTTGTATCCAGCCTAAGGCCCCCCCTTGTCCCTTTGTTCTCCTTATGACTTTGCTTTTCCTCTTTCCCCTTCCCTATCGTTGTCTTCCCCCCCGCCCCGCTCTCCCCACCCCATTTATTCCCCTAACTATCCCCCCGCTGGTGATGGTGTGGGCAGCACCGTAGTGCCAAGGACCCGGGTTCGATTCCCAGCTTGGGTCACTGTCTGTGCGAAGTTTGAACGTTCTCCTCGTGTCTGACTGGGTTTCCTCCGCGTGCTCCGGTTTCCTCCCACAAGTCCCGAAAGACATGTTTGTTAGGTGAATGTGTTATTCTGAATTCTTCAGTGTATCCGAACAGGAGCTGGAGTGTGGCGACTAGGGGATTTTCACAGTAACTTCATTGCAGGGTTAATGTGACACTAATAAAGATTATTATGATTTCCCCCCCCCCCTCCCCCCCCCCCCCCACCATTGCCAGGTGCTCTCTCTCTGGCGGGAGATTTGTCGTGGCCCCCCCTCACTCGTATCTCCTAGCACTAGCTTTCCCCCTTCCTGGGGTTAGTTTGGGCCTATCTTTCACCCGCTACATATCTTCCCTCTCTTCCTCCTCATCACCCTCTCCTGCCCTCCGGTACCCTCACCCCTTCCTTTTTATATTTTGGCTCCCAGGTTCAGAGCGAGCGGTGCAGTCCCATGCAAAGTGTCTCTTGGTTCTTTTTAGTCTCTCCGGATGATCTTTTCACCGCTGCCTTTGTTGCCGTTTACCCAGCCCGTACTCTTGGATGAGTTTGTCCACATCCGCAGGGGCCGGGAAGTAATGCTCCCTGTCCTGGAAAGTGACCAACATGCCAAATTTCACCTTATTTTTGTACAGGGCCGCCATTTCTCTGTTGAACTCCATCTGCGCTTGGCCAGGTCTTCCCCAATGTCTTGATATATCCTGATCTGGTGACCTTCCCAGGTACAGGTCTCTGTTTGCCTGATCAGGCGCAGGATTCTTTCCCGGTCTCGCACTGGTGCACCTTTGTGATTATTGCCCTCAGTTGCTCTCCGGCCTTGGGTTTCGGCCGTAGTGACCTGTGGGCTCTGTCTATCTCTGGCGGGTTGGGAAGCTTTCCCTTCCCACTAGGTTTCCCAGCATCTGGGTCACATAGTCCATGGGGTCCCTGCCTTCAGTTCCCTCCAGCAGGTCCACTATCCTTATGTTTGATGCTGCGACCGGTTCTCCTGGTCCTATATTTTCCCATTTAGGCTTCGCTGCATTGTCATCAAACTCGCAACCTCCTTTTCTAGGGTGACGATCGGGTCGCTCTGGTTTGCTGAGGCTCTTTCCAGTTCTTGATGGTGTTTCCCTGGGCCTCCAAATGTCACTCTGCCTTGTCCAGGGCCACCGAGACCGCAGCTTTTATGTCAGCCGTTATATCTTCATTGAGCTCTCTTAGTTCCTGGGTGAGGAACTTCCTCCATCCACCCTCCGGCGAGAGGGAGTTCTGGTGCGGCTTGTTGGTTCCTCTCATTCTGGTGTGGCCGGCGTTTCTTTTCCTCGTGTGTCCACCATCTCGTTCACTCTCTTCTCTTGATTTCTGCCACTCTTTGCCTCTTTACGGCCTCTCGAACTGCTGTGTTTGGCAATATATATAATATACATTTCTGTGATCACTGAATGAGAAGTGTAAGCACTCTACAGTGTTCCACAAAGATGAAATGAGGTAAATAAACCAGTCATCTGGCTTTTCACGGTAATAACTGAAGAACTGTGTGTTATGTGACTGTGATGAACTATCTCGCCTCATTCTTACTGACCTGCCTGCAGCCTTTGACACGGCTGACCACGCCATCCGCCTCCAATATCTCTCCACAGTTGTCCAGCTGGGTGGGATTACACTCAGGTGGTTCCATTCTTACCTCCCCAGTCACAGCCAGAGTAGCAATGGCTTCTCTGCCCACTCCTACATTGTTTCCTCTTCTGTCCTCAAAGGACCTATCCATGCCCCTATTTCTCATTTGCATGCTGCCCCTCAATGGCATAATCTGAAAACATAGAATCACTTCTCACATGTACGCTGATGACACACAGCTCTACCCCACCATCACCTCTCTCAACTCCTCCACTGTCATTAAATTATCAGACTGCTTATCTGATATTCAGCACTGGAGAAGCAGAAACTTTTTCCCACCAAATGTTGGGAAGACTGAAGCCAGAGTCTGAGCTATCCGTCAACTGTTTGAGGCGGAATCAGAGTGTTCACAAAATTTGATTTAAGACGACCTTCTGATTATATGACCACACCATCACTCTTTCCATATCTGTAACATAGTCTAACTCCTCCCCTGCTTTCATTCATCCATGCCCTCGTTATCTTCAGACTTGATGATTGTAATGAATCCTGGCTCACCTCCTGTCTGTCATATGTTCTTGTTCACTCATCACCCCCGTGTACACAGACTTACATCGGCTCCAGGTTAAACAACAGCTCAACTTTAAAATTCTCATTTTGTTCTCAAATCTCTCTAGCCTTCCAACATTATCTGCACTACTCAAATTCTTATCTCTTATAATATTAATCACTCCACCATTGGCAACATTGCCTTCAGTTGCCTGAGCCCTAGGCTGCGGAGCTGCCTCTCTAAACCTCACTAACTCTCTTCCTCTCTGCAGACATTCCTTAAAATCTTCCTCTCTGACCAAATATTTTGGTCATCTGACTTAATGGGCGCGATTTAACAGAAACGTTTCTTTTTTTTTTAACAAACAATTTTATTGAGGTATTTTAGGCATATAGAAAATATGACATTGTACAGTACAAACAAAAAAAGAAGTCAAGACACAAATTTCACATTGAACATAATGCAAACCACAAATGCCTCAATATCCCACTACTCTACTCTACTCTACCCTAGCACCCCCCAGCCCACTGCTGACGCTTACTCCTCTGCGAAGAAGTCAATAAATGGCTGCCACCTTCGGGCGAACCCTAGTAGCGAACCTCTCAAGGCAAACTTGCCCTTCTCTAGGCCAAGAAAGCTCGCCATGTCCGATAGCCATACCTCAGCCCTCGGGGGGCTTTGTATCCCTCCATGCTAACAGTATTCGTCGCCAGGCTACCAGGGAAGCAAAGGCCAGAACATCGGCCTCCCTCTCTTCCTGGACTCCTGGGTCCTCCGAAACCCCAAAGATTGCCACCTCCGGGCTCATTACCACCCCAGTTTTCAACACCTGGGACATGACATCTGCGAATCCCTGCCAATACCCCCTGAGTTTAGGGCACGACCAGAACATGTGTACATGGTTAGGCGACCCTCAGGCGCATCTAGCACACTTGTCCTCCAGCCCGAAGAATTTACTCATCCGGGCCAACATCATGTGCACCCGGTGCACGACCTTAAACTGGTCAGGCTGAGCCTGGCGTATGTTGCGGTCGTGTTTACACTGCTCAGGGCTTCTGCCCAAATACCGTTCTCCAGCTCCCCTCCGAGCTCCTCCTCCCACTTAAGCTTCAGGTCCTCAGTCTGCGTATCCTCAGCTCTCATTAGCTCCTTGTAGACGTCTGAAACTCTACCCTCTCCCACCTCTCCCCTAGAAACTACACTGTCCTGCCTCCACTTCGGCGGGAGACATGGGAAGGACGGCACCAGTCTGCGTACAAAATCCCTCACCTGCAAGTATCTAAAGTCGTTCCCTCTCCTCAGCCCAAACTTCTCCTCCAGCGCCCTCAAGCTCGGAAAGCTCCCTTCCAGGAACAGATTCCCCCAGCCTCACAATCCCCGCCCTCCTCCACAGCCGATACCCCCCGTCCATGTTCCCCGGGGCAAATCGGTGGTTGCCGCAGATTGGGGTCCACACCGATGCTCTTACCTCCCCGACATGCCTCCTCCACTGGCCCCAGATCCGAAGAGCCGCCACCACTATCGGGCTGGTGGAGTACCGTGCCGGCGAAAGTGGCAGAGGCTCCGTGACCAGGGCTGCTAAGCTAGTGCCCCTGCACAAAGCAGCCTCCATCCGCTCCCAAACCGACCCGCACCCACCATCCATTTCCTTATCATCGCTATGTTGGCCACCCAGTAATAGTTGCTGAAGTTCAGCAACGTCTGCCCCCCTTCTCCTCTGTTCCTTACAAGCATCACCCTCTTCACCCGCGGGTACTTCCCTGCCCATATAAATCCCAGAATAATTTTATTCAGCCTCTTAAAGAAGGACCGCGGGATAAAGATGGGGAGACACTGAAAAACAAACAAGAACCGCAGTAGAATCGTCATCTTAACAGTCTGCACCCTCCCCGCCAATGACAGCGGGAGCACATCCCACCTCCGGACCTCCTCCCTCACTCGTTCCACCAGTCGGGACTGGTTGAGCTTATGCAACCTGCCCCAGTCCCGTGCCACCTGAATCCCCAAATATCGGAAACTCTCCCCCACTAGCCTGAACGGCAACCCCTTCAGCCTACTCTCCTGCCCCCTCGCTTGAATTACAAACAACTCCCTCTTAGCCATGTTCAGTTTGTATCCGGAGAACCGGCCAAATTCCCTCAGGGTTGCCATAATACCGTCCATCCCCATCATTGGGTCCGATACATATAACAGCAGATCATCCGCGTATAACGAGACTCTATGTTCCACTCCCCCCCGGACCAGCCCTTTCCAGCCCCTAGAAGCTCTCAGTGCAATTGCCAGCGGCTCTATGGACAGCTCAAATAGCAATGGGGAGAGAGGGCAGCCCTGTCTTGTCCATCGGTGCAGTCTAAAGTAGTCCGATGTCGTCCTGTTCGTCCTTACACTCGCCTCCGGGGCCTGATACAATAGCCTAACCCAGTCGATGAACCCCCCCCCCCCCGAACACGAACCGTCCTAGTACCTCCCACAGTTAATCTCACTCGACCCGGTCAAAAGCCTTTTCAGCAATATGGCTACCACTATCTCCACCTCCCTACTCTCCGCGGGCATCATAATCACGTTGAGCAGCCTTCTTATGTTGGCCACCAGCTGCCTCCCCTTTACAAACCCGGTTTGGTCCTCCACAATTACATCCGGTACACAGTCCTCAACTCTGGTCGCCAAAATCTTGGCCAGTAACCTGGCTTCTACGTTAATCAAAGAGATCGGCCTGTATGACCCACAGGCCTCCGGGTCCTTATCCCGTTTCAGAATGAGCGAGATGGTGGCCATCGTCGGGGGTAAACTCCCTCTGTCTCTTGCCTCGCTAAAGACCCTGGCCAGCACCAGCCACACTATCCCGGCAAATTTTTTGTATAACTCCACCGGATACCCGTCCGGCCCCGAGACTTTACCCGACTGCATGACCTTCAGGCTCCCAACACCTCTTCGATCCTGACCAGGGCCCACAGTCCGTCCACCTACCCCCTCCCCACTCTTGGGAAGGTCAGTCCGTCCAAGAATCGCCTCATCCCCCCCGGTCCCCGGGTGGTTCCGAAGTGTACAGCTTCCTATAAAAGTCCCTAAAGACCTTGTTCAGCCCTGCTGGACCACCCACTAGATTACCTTCCCCATCCACTACCCTCCCTATTTCCCTAGCCGCGTCCCTCTTCCTCAGTTTCTGCGCAAGCATTCTACTGGCCTTCTCCCCATGCACATAAATCGCGCCTTTTACCTTTCTAAGCTGCTCTTCAGCCTTGCCTGTAGTCAGCACCCCAAATTCGGCCTGCAGCCTCTGAGTAACTCTGGCCTCGGGGATTCCGCGTAACTCCTGTCAGTCCGTAGAATTTCCTTAATCAGTCGGTCCGTCTCTGCCCTATCTGTCCTGTCCCTGTACGCCCGGATTGAAATCAGCTCCCCGCTCACCACTGCCTTCAGTGCCTCCCAGAGCACCGCTGCCGAGACTTCGCCAGTATCGTTCACCTGCAGGTGAACTCACCTGCATGCATTTCCTCAGCCTCTCGCACACCGCCTCGTCTGCGAGTAGTCCAACTTCCAGCCTCCATGGTGGGCGCTGAAAGCAGTCCTTACAAAACTGCAGGTCTACCCAGTGCGGAGCATGGTCCGGTATGGCAATTGCTGAATATTCTGACCCCACCATTCCAGCCAGCAGGTCCCTACTCACAACAAAGTAGTCAATTCGGGAATACACCTTGTGTACGTGGGAGTAGTACGAGAATTCCCTCGCCGTCGGCCGGCTAAATCTCCATGGATCTGCTCCCCCCCATTTGCTCCATGAACCCTCTCACTTCCTTTGCCATCGCTGGCAACCTGCCCGTTCCTGAGCATGACCGGTCCAGGCTCAGGTCCAGGACCGTATTAAAGTCCCCGCCCATGACCAACTTACGCGAGTCCAAGTCGGGGATCTTCCCTAGCATCCTCCTAATAAAATCCACATCGTCCCAATTAGGGGCATACACACTGACCAGGACTACTCTCACCCCTTTGAGCTTACCCCTCACCATACCGAACCTGCCACCCCCATCCACGACTGTGCCCTCCGCCTCAAATTGTACCCTTTTATTAATCAAGATCACAACCCCCCTCTTCTTAGAATCAATCCCCAAATGAATGACATGACTGACCCAGCCCTTCCTTAACCTAACCTGGTCTGCCACTTTCAGGTGCGTCTCCTGCAACAAGACTATGCCCGCCTTTAGAACCCGCAGATGCGCAAACACACACACGCCCTCTTCACTGGCCCGTTTAACCCACAAACGTTCCAGGTGATCAGCCTGGTTGAGGGGCGGTTCGCCCTCCCCCCCTTTGCCGATCAGCCATCCCCTTTCCTTGGCCAGCCCCCCCAGCCATGTGCCATGCTTCCTCTGGCCCACCCCCTGGCCAGCCCCACCCATGACCTCCTCACTGTTACCATGCCCAGTTCCCCACCCCATCAGCAGAACAACTCCCCCCCTAGCAACACCATCCTATCACCTAACCCCTGTCCTAATCTAACTATATGGACACCCCCCAGCTCGGTTCCCATTGACTAGCTGCACTCAGCGAGCCTGGGGCTCCCGGTCTCGGCTCCAGCCCGTCTCCCACCGATTGTTCCCAGTCACCCCTCCCCCCGACCCCTCCACACCACTTCCCCAGATCAGCCCTACTTAAGCAAACACTCTATACAAGTCATAAACAACCCCCACAATAGCACAATTCAAGTTAAACAAAAAAAAAAGAGATAAGAAATAACAGGCCCTCTTCAGTCCTTCCCATACAGACACAGAAAAAAATTGCACAAAGTTCCCCTGAAGCATCCATTTTAACCCAACCCTTTTAACTGTTTTCTTTATTAATTCCCCCCCAGCCAAACTCCAACTAAGCAAAGAGCCCAAACAGGAAACATTCAAGTAAACCACACAAAGAGCACGCAAAAAGCAACCACAACAAAAAAAAAGATACATCCCAAAATGGGAGAGACACCACAGAAACATAAAAGTTCCACCATGAGTCCAAACGTCCTCAGCTCAGGGCCAGCCCTTGCTTCTTAACGAAGTCCATCGCCTCTTCGGGTTCCTCGAAATAGTGGTGCTGACCCTTATACGTAACCCACAGTCATGCCGGAAAAAGCAGCCCGAATTTCACCTTGTTTTTATACAGTATCTCCTTCACCTGCCTGTAGCCTCCCTTCCTCCTGACCACCTCAGCGCTCAAATTCTGGTACACACGGAGGGTGGTATTGTCGCAAATGCAGCTTTGTGTGCTCTTTACCCATTGCAGCAGCCGTTCCTTGTCCAAGTACCTGTGAAAGCGTACCACCATCACTCGTGGGGGCCCCCTTGTCGTGGCTGCCTCACCTCCACTCTGTGTGCCCCGTCCACTACTGGCGGGCACGGGAACACCTCGTTCCCCAGCAACTTCTGAAACTTACCCTCTACATACGCGGCAGCGTCCAGCCCCTCTTCCCCCTCCGGGGGGCCCACGATTCTCACATTCTGCCGGCGAGATCTGTTGTCCGGTTCCTCCAGCCTCTCCAGAAGCACTTTTTGCTGGTCTCTCAGCCTCTGAATTTCCACATCCGCCACCGTTTGAAAGTCAGCCTGCACCTCCACTGACTTATCCAACTGCTGGAGCTTCTCAGCCTCATCATCCAGCCTTTTGCCCATCCGATCAATCGACTTCTGAAGCGGCTCCAAGTTGTCACGCTTCAAAGTCAAAAAGCCCTCCTGCATAGTCTGCAGCAGCTGCTCCATTGTGGGCTGGGCTGTCGGCTCCTTGCTCTGAACAGCAGCCATGCTGGGCTCTCTCACAGCCTCCACTGTGCCCTTACTCGACCACTTCTGCTGCTGTTTATGGTTCCTTAGGCTTCTTAGGTCCATACAATTCTGTATGGGTCCAGTGCCTGAGTACTACTGTTTTCCAGTTCCGCGCTCAAAAGTGCAAAAACGTCAGGGGACACGATCCAAAAGCCCGACTGAAACGGGAGCCATCAAATGTGCGACCTACTCCCTCATAGCCACCACCGGAAGTCAACAGAAAGGTTTCTAACTGTGGTATTGAGCGGGAACTGTCGCGAGCTTCCCGATGCTCGACCTGGCGTCCACTCAACGAGGCCCCATGGGCTTCAGGCCACAAATGATGGTCCCACCGTCTAATTTGACGGGACTCCGCCCGCCAGCTCCCCACTAACAAGGGGGAGCTGCACTTAAACCGATCCCACTGAGAAAACCCCTCACAGCACGCAGCCATGCCACCACGGGGACCAGCCCCGCGATTCAGGGATGCCGACCGGGCCAGAATGTTGGATGCAGTCGAGTCCAGACAGGATGCCTTGTACCCCCGAGGGTTCAGAGGGTCAGCCACAGGGCAACCGGTGGCGCCTGGGAGGAAGTGGCAGCAGCTGTCAGCTCGGGAGGTGTCACCAGGGTGATGGCACCCAGTGCCGTAAGAAGATCAACTACCTTCACTGGGCCACACGGGTGGGTTGGCACCGGCCCCCTGCCACAGGCCAGCCTGCAACCCCCCCACATGACCATGACCAGCACCATACCATGGCCCGGCCCACCCATATCCAGCAGTGCTGCCTATGCCTCCCCTCCATCCCTCTGACCCCCTGCGATGAATGAAGTGTGCGGCTCACAGTGCCCTCTCTCTGTGCCCCGCTGGAGAAGCTCACAACAGATGCGAGAGGGTCCAGATGGGCGACGGAGTGCTGGACATCAGAGTCCTCATGCCCCCTACGAGGAACGGGCCCTGGGGATCGCGGGTGTGGCAGAGGACAGATCGGTCACTGACATTGAGGATGGCATATGGTGCAGAGGTGAGGATCCACCGACCTGTCACATGTGAGTTGTTAATGCCATACAGAATGATCCTTCCCTCCCACTGACCACATGTCCATTATCCCGCAGGATCTTCATTCGACAGTGCCGGCCCATCCTGGATGGTTCCCCCCCACATACCTCCCAAGAGAACATCTCGGAGGGGAGCTCCGAGGATATCACCATATTTGTGGCACAGCTGTCATCCCCACGCTCCACCAGTGCAGACACGCACAATTCGGTGGGTGACAGTAGTGGATAGGCTTCTGGAGCACATTCTGGTGAGCACTACCCAGTTTCTGGTGCACATCAGGTGGAGGCAGGAACACCCAGGCGAGACAGAATTTGGAGGTCTGCTGGATCCCAGGACTGAGATGGGTCCCAGTCAGATGCCGAGCCTCTGGACCAGGTTTACCTGGCTGATGTAGTCAATAGGGTGCGGCCGTGAGATTCAGAGGGGAATGTCAGCGACATTCCCACAGTTCCATTGCCAATTGGAGGAGTCTCAGAAGCTATGGGCACCAGAGATGGCACCGGCAATGCATGGCATCAAGGCCAAGGCCAAGTCTGCTATGGTGGCGACTGCAGTGGAGAGCCTGGAGCACATTGTTGGCTGTATGAGTAGAAGTCTCCAAGGAGTGGCTCAGTAGGTGACGGCCATGGCTGAGGGCCTCAGCAGCGTGTCCGACGCATTGGAAGACTTGTCGCAGTCCCAAGTGGACCTTTCTGAAGCATTGCGGAGCATGCCACAGTCTCAGCTGGGCATTGTCAAGGCACTCCAGAGCCTGTCCCACTTGCTGGGGGACATGTCCTGGTCACAGATGGACCTTGCCGGGGCACTCCAGTGCATTTCCCAGTCACTGAGGAGCATCGCTGAGGGCATAGGCACCATGGTGGAGATATTGAGCAGCCGTCAGGGCTGGCAGAGTCATATGTCGCAGGGACAGCTGGGGCATAATCCAGCTGCCCCTCCGTTCCAAGGTGATTCCCAGGGTCCTCCGGGCACCGAGCGGGAGGGAGTGCTGGGTGCCAACCCACCCTACTGCAGTGCACCACCAGTCGCGGCATCAGAACCAGATTTTGAGCTGTCCAATGCACCGCTCAATGACAGCCCGGGTGGCCACATGGGCCTCGTTGTATCAGGTCCCTGCATTGGTCGCCAACCTCCGTACTGCCAGGTCCTCAGCGGGCCAACTGGCCATCCTCTGGTGGTCATTGAAGAGGCTGGGATGTCCGACTGCCCCATGATGCAGCTGTCGTGCACACTCCCTGGGAAGTGTGCATACACATGCATGATCTTCGTTTGGTGGTCACACACGAGCTGGATGTTCAGGGAATGGAACCCCGTCCTCTTCATGTAGGTTACTCGCTAACACACCAGTGCATGCAGGTGACATGCGAGCCATCTGTTACCCCCAGACCTGGGGCATCCCGTCAATGGCGGAGAATCCTACTGCCCGGGCATCTTGTTGGGCCTGGTGTAGGTCATAGTTAATATAGTCAGCTGCCCGGTCAAGCAAGGCATCATTTCCGTGACTTCACAAATGCAGAAGTTTGGGCTGCGGTGATCTTGATGGCCACCAGCAGGGGGTATTCTCGTCCTCCACGTGGTACCAAGTCTGCGAGGACATGGCACAGGTGCCGCACCATCCTTTATTGAGGCGGAGCCTCCTACAGCACACGTTGTCCGTCATCTGCTCGAAGGACCAGCGACCCCTGTACTCCCTGAGCCGTCATGGGCCTCCCTGGCCTGGTCGGCAGTCAGGTTCTCAGCGTGTGGAGCGGGGCCCTCCACATGGATGGGCATATTGAGCCTCTGTCAACGCTGCTGCTACTGCTGCCTTCTCCGGCATCCGGCTGCCTGGCCTGCCAGCAGCACCGCGAAGGCAGCTTTTACAAGGTCCAAGATATCATCCATCTCATGTAATATCTGCAATACTAGGGTGCCATCCAACATGCCCTTCCACCCACCCCAAGCCACAGCAAGGGCCCCTGGTCATTGGGCCCCAGACCCTGTACCCCAGACGCCCACTCATAATGTTACCTGGACCGGTTCGCTGGTCCCGTCCCTGTTGCACGCATCCATCCTTTGATCGTGGAAATGGCCCCAGTGCTGGGACCCAGGCCTTGGCTGGTCGAATGTTGACCGTTGTGTTCATGGTGTTGCTTCCTGCAGTGTTCAGGCACAGTCCAGGCCTCACAGTCTGATTAGGATGCTCGGCAATAACTCCCACATGCCACATGGTCGCCTACCACAGGTTCCACTTGGGAGCTATGAAGTGCTCACTTAACTACAATTGCAATTTCCTTATTTGCAATAGCCTTCAGCCGTGTGGCCAGAAGCAGCTACGATCAGTGAGGATATGGGTGGGAGGCTACAGAATCCTGCCCTTGATTGATGAAATGGTGTGTGGTGGGTTAGCTGCTTGTTCTGTTGTCTCTATGGTGCCTTTTACTAATTACAGTCAGCAGGTGAGAAAATATTGGCATTTTCAAAGAAGACATATGTTGGTGTTCTGGCCAACGTTAATCTAGCAACTCCCGATGGGCTTCAATGAAGTTACTGTGAAAAGCCCCTAGTCGCCATTTCTGCTGTACCACACCTGTAGAGTGGGCCGTGTGCTCCCCATACCACAATCTAGTAAAAGTCGTGGGTCAGGTGAACTCCATGATACACTTTGTGGGGTTCTCTAAACCCTGGCCCATACCACTGTTCAGGAGGGCCGGTACGGGAATTGAACCCGCACTGCTGCCATTGTTTGGGATGAAGCCGTCATGAACATAAAACAGCAACTGCTGTCTTCGAATATACTTCGAATTCCCCCAGAATTGAACTAATAATAACGTGTGATGCCTCTCCATATGGAGTGGGTGCAGTCCTCGCATATCAATGGGACAATGGCATGGAAAAATCCATTGCATACGTGTCCAGCACTCTGGCGGACGCTGAGTGACGTTATTCACAGATTGAAAAGGAAGGGTTGGCTGTTAATTTTGGTGGGAAAACATTCTCCCAGTATGTTTACGGCAGACATTTTGTAATCATAACAGACCATAAGCCTTTGCTGGGCCTTTTTCAAAAAAGATAAAGCAATTCCCCTCCATCGCCTTGGCTAGGATCCAACATTGGGCCTTGTATTGGTGGCCTGTGAATATTCCCTCGAACACTATCCTGGAACACGTATTGCCAACAAGGAGTTTCCTCTCGATGTCCACGAGCTTAGTCCCTTTGGAAGAAGTGGTCATGGCTTTTAACTTTTTAGATACCTTGCCAGTACCTGCAAAACAGATCAGAGCTTGGGCCCAGAAGGACCCACATTGTCCAGGTTAGCCATATGATCCTCAGTGGCGGGATACGAGGACATCCCATGGACAACATGAAGCCCTTTCTCACGAAATCACAAGAATTAAGTGCTGAAGATGGTATTATCCTGTGGGGATTCCGGGTAGTCGTCCCCCGCCCAGGTGGTGCCACGGGGCTGGTTTAGCACAGTGGGCTATACAGCTGGCTTGTAATGCAGAACAATGCCAGCAGCGCGGGTTCAATTCCGGTACCTGCCTCCCCGAACAGGCGCCGGAATGTGGCGACTAGGGGTTTTTCACAGTAACTTCATTGAAGCCTTCTTGTGACAATAAGCGATTATTATTATTATTATTCTGATGGAATTACTCAATGGTCGCCCGTGTAACCAAGATGCTCACAAGGAGCTACATTTGGTAGCTGATGCTTGATGCAGATTATCGAGGACTTGGTGAAGCAATGCTCCTTGGGCTGGGAGAACCAGAGGTTCCCACTTTGGACTTCTTTACACTCATGGGAATGGCCAGGTAGACCATGGATACAGGTGCACCTAGACTTCGCTGGTCTATTCTTAGAGTCAATCTTCCTCATTATGGTCGACGCCCATTCTAAATGGTTGGAAGTGCATCGCTTGAGTCCACAACTTCTCACGGAACAATAGAAAAACTGTGAGAAAATATTTGAACCAACAGCATACCAGATGTCCTCATATCTGATAATTGTACTGCCTTTACCAGTGGGGAGTTCCAGGTGTTCTTGAAGTCGAACCACCCGTCGCTCAATGATCTGACAGAGCAGACAATACAGATATTCAAAATGGAATGAAGAAACTGCCAGCGGGTTCCAAGGACAAGACTTGATTATTGCCTGACTGCCGAACCATGCCTCACACCATGTGGGGAGTCGCCCAAGGGAACAATGGGACAGCAACAGCGCACCAGGCTGAGCCTGCTATTTCCCAACTTGGCAGGGAAAGTGGAGTCCAAGCAGGAGAACCAAAAGAGGAATTATGGCGCCAATGGTGTCCCATGGGAACATTTAAAACAGGAGATGCCTTATGTGTGTGGAAATTTGGGGATGGTTCCAGTTGGATTCCAGGAGTCGTGTTGTAGAAGATGGAATGATCCAAGGAAAGGCCGTGAATAAGCACCTGGACCACCTAGGAAGCCCCCTTCAGTAGAAAGAATGCCCCAGCGCCAGTCGCAGCCACCTCTGGCACAGGGTTTCAGCTCATTGGGGATTCTAGGGTCATTCCCCCTGACAGTGAAGCCTTGGGCTCCGAGATGGAGGCTGAAAAGACGGGTTTGCCTGCTGAGGCCAGCACTGGGGATGAGCCTCCTTCCTTAACCCTCAGGCGCTCGTTGAGAGGTCCCCAGTCCCCTTCATGCCCCCCAATCTGGCTCCACCTGCCACAGCCTGGAGACCTAGTGTCAAAAGACGGAAGAGGCCCCATCACCGTGGGAGTGAAGGGGATGAAATGGACTTAGGGGGAGGGATGTTATAACCCACACGAAGATCATGAGGATCGTTGATCGATCTCCCCATGAGCTTTATAGAATATAAGATTCCGTGTTGAGCGATTGCCAGCCCTGGACTGGCAGTTCCTGATAGTCCTGGACTGGGACGTAGTTGTGTACGCAGCAGCTGAGGCTTTATTTGAGTTGGAGAATAAAACTGCTTTGCCTTTTAGCCAGCGCCTGCTGAAATTATTACTGTGAACTGACTTTGTCAGAAACACCCAACAACATCTTGCATTTATATAGCACCTTTAACGTAGAAAATATATACAAAGTGCCTCACAGAGGCATAAAAAGGGCATGAATATCAAGACACAAAATAGATATTAGGATAGAGAACCAAAGGTTTAGTCAGAGATGAAAACACAATGGAATACTCTCCATTTGCTTGAGTTAATGCAGCTCCAAAATCAATCAGAAACTCAACACCATCTTGTGCAAATCAGCCCATTTGATTGGCACCCAATTCACCACCATGCAGGCTGGTGGGCTGCGGGCTACTTTGTACTGGATGGTTTTCAGGTTCTTGAATGTTTTTGGAGCTGCATTAAGCCAAACAAATGGAGAGTACTGTGTCATGTTCCTGACTTGAACTTTATAGATGTTGGAAAGGCTTTGGGGAGCTAAGAGGTGAGACACTTGCCACAGGGTACCCAGCTGCTGGTCTCTACCTGAAACCACAGTATTTACCTGGCTGATCCAGTTCAGTTTCTGGTCAATGGAGACCGTTAGGATGCTTTTGCTAGGGAATGTGTTGATAGCAATGCCACTAAATGTTAAGAAGGAGTGGTTATAATCTCTCTTTTGTTGGGGATGGTCATTGCCTGGCACTTGTGCAGTGTACTTGTGTTTTATCAGCCCTGAATGTTGTCCAGGTCTTGCTGCACATAGATATGCATGCTGAAGAATTGAGAATGGAACTGAACACTTTGCAATCATCAGCAAACATCTCCACTGACGATCTTCTCATGGAGCAATAGTCATTGATGAAGCTTCTGAAGGGGATTAGGTCCAGAACATTGCACCCTTCTTCATCTGATTCTGCCTGCATATAATTCTATGCCTTTCCTTCTCATGTGTTGATCTAACTTCCTCTTAAATTACCCCTTGTATTTATATGCAACATTATTATATTGAAACAGCTCAAAGTGGTTCATACATTGAATTACTTTCAACGTATTAATATGTGGGAACAACAACCGCCGTTCTGCACCAGCAATATCCTATCAACACCAATATCATGAACAACGAATAAACTCATTCTTTTCATGGTTTTGGTTGAGGGAGAAATATTAGTAAGGGCACCAGGAGAATACTCTATTATTCCTACAATAGGAGCATGGACTATTTACCATCCTCCTGACCTACTGGAAAGATGAAGGAGATTAGAGTTTACCATCTTAAACAAGGTGCAGCAAGCATAGCAGTCTAAATTTCAATCTTCCTATGAACAATTAGATTGTGCAACTTGTAAAGCACAAAATAAATTTCTACTATAGCCTTACCGGCTTCAATACAAAACATAGTTGTGTCTTGGAATATAGAGTAACCACTCACCTTACCAAACACCAGTACTGCTGGCCACTCCGGTAACTGAATGCAGGACTGGGAGTCCATGGGTAATCATGGAACACTCATTAATAGGATGAAATCTGAAAAAAGCTCATTGTCCAGAGAGCAACTTGTCAACTTACTGCTTTTTAGGTTGGGAATAAAATTTAAAAGAGGGAGGAACTGTTATCTCCACATCAGTATGTGGCAGAGAAGTGAGGCATTTTCAGTGTGCACCCAAAAGTCCTGAAATGTACGAGAGCTAATATTGAAATTATTTAACAAAACACTGCAATGAAGTCAACTATCCTTATTATTAGTTCATGTCATGATTTCTTAGTAGAGCAGGGCAATTTTTCAAAAAAATAAGATCAGAGTACTTATTTTGAACACATTTTACTGCATGCTTGGGACATGTTTCAAAAATAACTTGATTTCCTAAGAGTTTGAATGTTTGAGATGTAATAATTGTACAATATGATTAAAAATCCTTGTGTACATAAGTACTCATATTGCATATAAGTGTTTGTTTAAAGATGTATGTTACAAATTCAGAGCATGCTGGAGACAGCATTTCAAGTTCAATGACATTAATTACCCTCATAAACTAATCTCATGGAGGAAAATTTGTAAAAGGCCTTTTTCAGGGTAGGTCACTCGTGCAACCTGTTGTGTTGAGATAGGCAACTTGCATACTATGCACTTTCTCCTCATCTAAATAATTTCAATTATTATATGAATATACGAACAAGGAGCAGGAGTAGGACATTCAGCCCCTCAGCCCTGACTCCGTCATTTAATAAGATCATGGCTCATCTGATAGTAATCTCAAATCTGGATTCCACCTACCCTCAATAACCTATCATCCCCTCACTCAGCAAGATTCTATCCACCACTGCCTTAAAATTGTTCAAAGGCTCTGCTTCCACAACCTTTTCAGGAAGACAGTTCCAAACACTTACAACCTTCTGAGTGAAAAGATTTTATCTCATCTCTGTTTTAAATAGACAATCCCTTATTTTTAAACAGTGACCCCTAGTTCTAGATTCTCTCACAAGAGGAAACACCCTCTCCACATCCACCCCATCAAGATCTGTCAGGATCTAATATGTTTCAATCAAGTAGCTTTTTACTCTTCTACCTTCCAGTAGATACAAGCCTAGCCTGCTCAACCTTTCCTCGAAGACAACCCACCAATTCCTGATATTAATTTAGTAAATCTTCTCTTAACTGCTCCAATGTATTTACATCCTTCCTTAAATAAGGTGGTCCAAATGTGGTCTTGCAGTGCCTTGTACAACTGAAGCATAAACTCCATCATTTTGTATTCAATTCCCCTCGCAATAAATGATAACATTCTATTAGCTTTCCTAATGAATTGCTGTACCTGCATAGCTTTTTGTGATTCATGCACTCAAACACACAGATCCCTCTGCACCTCAGAAACTGCAATTTCTCCCCATTTAGATTATACGCTTATTTTTTTATTCTTCCTGCCAAAATGGACAATTTTACATTTTCCTACATTAAAGTTAATTTGCCAGATCTATGCCCACTTGCTTAACCTAGCTGTATTTTATAGCCTCCTTATGTACTCTTCACAACTTAGGGCACGATTCTCTGGCCACATTATGCTCTCGCTTAAGAGAAACGAGGCCAGTGAATAGCGGGTGAGGCAGAAAGCGAGAACCGCGCCAGGCGCCAAACAGTTTGCGATGCAGGGGATCCTCCGCAGGGATGAGTCGCAATGGGAGGGTGGGGGGAGGCGCTGGGGGGGCAACCAGGGGGGCAACCGTGTGTGGCACCACCATGCCAACCCCTGGATCATGTGTACCCGTTCCAGGGCCAACTCCTATCCCTGCCCATCTGTCCCACCAACCACCCATAACCCCCAACAACTGCCGAGGCCTCTGGCCTTGTGGCTGAAGGCTATTGCTAGTAGGGAATTGCCAATCATGGTTAATGAGCACTTCACACAACCCAATTGGATTTCCGTGGGTGGCCAGGCCATGTAGCATGTTGGAATTATTGTCTAGCATCCCAATCACAGCTTGATGACTGGACACTGTGCTTGAACACTGCAGGAGGCAACACCACACATGTGTCATGTGAGAGTACCTTTAAGAAATGGGTGTTTATAAATGGGTGTGTATATAAATATCTGTAGTGAGAGTACCTTTAAGAAATGGGTGTTTACTACTGCAGTGATGTCAGAGAGTGGGTGGAGCTGGGCTGTCTGTCAGCTTTTTACTTTCGTTTTTGAGCAGGCTGCAGGATGTGTTTTAGTTTCGTTTTCCCTGTTGGAGCTGAAGCCAGACCAAGCAGATGTACTGCTGTTCTCTCTGCCGTCAAAAGACTATCTCTTGATCATTTGGTGAATTCAGAATTATAAATGTTTTCAGTAGTGACTTTAACCTGATGTGCTTCTGATAAAGGTTTTGTTTTTAAGTCGTATGGATGTTAAAAAGGAAAGCTTGAAGGTTTACTTAGTGTTGTAGTCTTTGGGGGTTGTATTTGAATTAATGGTTGCTAAGATGTTCACTGTATGTTTTAAAAAGTTCAACTTGAGTTCATAGAATAAACATTGTTTTGCTTTAAAAAATACTTTTCCATTTCTGCTGTACCACACCTGTAGAGTGGGCCGTGTGCTCCCCATACCACAATCTAATAAAAGTTGTGGGTCAGGTGAACTCCATGATACACTTTGGGGTTCTCTAAACCCTGGCCCATAACACATGCAACAGCCAACGGCACAGGGGATGGGACACAGCTCCTGGGACATGTCCATGTCGGAGGGTGGGTGAGTGCCACGGGGAGGGGGGGCTGCCTGGAGAGAATACCAAGGGTTGAGAGGTCGGCTCCCATTGCAGAAGAAAGTGACAGGGACATCATACTAGATGTGCACAACCCTCCCAATGGTGCTGCCCCCTCCCCGACACCCAGCACCCTCACCCCTTACCTACCCCCATCCCTAACCCCGTCCCCAGTGCCCTCAGTGATCCTCGATGTGCTTTGCCCTCCCAGATCAACCAAAACGTCTAGGTATGTCCCCAGGGTGCACATCTGAGGTGGAGGCAGCTAGCTGCTTACCACGTCCCTGGGCCTTCGATGCCCCTGGCAGGCGTCATCTGGGGGTTCTGAGGCCGGAGAGCCCCGGCTCACTTGTCGGTGGCACATACTCAGCTGTACCACCCTGTAACATGTGCTGGCTGTCAGACATAGCCTCATCAGAGGGCTGGAACTCGGGGGAGCTGGTGGCCACCATCCCCACTCCATGGGATGGATCAGGTTATCCTCTCCTCCCGCCCAGTGTCCACAAGGCCCTGGAGTTTGGCTTGGGACAGAGGAGCAGTTGGTTCGAGCTCCCGTTGCCCCTATATCATCTGGCTCTGCCAGCCCTGCCGATTCCCCATGGTCCGCACCATTGTGTTGATGCCCTCGGCAATGCTCCTCAGTGACTGGGACATGCTCTACAGTGCCTCAGCAATGCCCACCTGTGAGTGGGACAAGGTCCGCAGCGCCTCGGCCATTCCCATCTGAGAGCGGGACATATCCCATAGAACCTCATCAAGGTCAGCCTGGTACTGGGTGACATCCCCCAGTGAGGCAGACATTCTGCCGAGACTCTCAACCATGGCTGTCACCGACTGTGCGACGCCTTGTACACCTTCACTAATGGTGCCGATGTCGTGCACCGGGCTCTCCACTGTGGTCACCAATGTTGGCCTCAGTGCCATGTATTGCCGGTGACAGCTCCAGTGCCCGTAGCCTCTGGGACTCCTCCAAGCGTCTATGGATCTGCTGGAGTGACGCTGACATCTCCCTCTGAATGTCCCGGCCGTTCCCTAACTTCTCCATCAACTCCGGGGTGACCTTTTCCACAGGTTCAGCATCAGGCTGGGACCCAGCTGGGTCCTGGGATCCAGCAACCCTCCGACTGCTGTCTTGCCTGGGAGTTCCTGCCTCCACCTGATGTACTTCAGCAGCACTGTGGTGCTCACCAGATTGTATCCCAGAAGCCTGACCACTAAAATTTCCAACTGAGTTGCGTGTATCTGTGCTGGTGGAGGGTGGGGATGACAGCTGTGACGCGACTATTATGGTGGCATCCTCAGAGCTCTCCTCCGAGCTGGTCTCATGGGAGACTGGAGAGGGGGGCTACCCGGGATGCACCTGCGGTAGAATATGTGGTCAGTGGGAGGGATGGGTCAATCAGTAAGGCAATAAAAACTCATGTTTGACAGGTCCCCCGGATGGAGCCCAGTGGTTCCTCATCTCTGCAATGTCCACCAGCCTCCACGCTGATGTCCGCCCTGTCCTCGGCTACATCGGTCACCTCCAGGGTATGCTCCCCGAAGGTGGTGAGGATTCTGGTGTTCAGCACTGGGTCTTCTCCTGGTGATTGTGGCAGAGCTTTTCCTGAGGAGACACAGAGAGGGCATCGTTAGCCACACGGGTGGTGGGAGGGGGTGTGTGATGGAAGGGTTGGGGGGGGGGAGTGAAGGGGGAGGGGGAAAGGAAGGAGGGTTAGGGGTCGCATGGAGAATTGGGCGGATGGATGCTCATGTGGGGGTAGAAGGGTCTCTGAGAGGGGAGAAATTTTTCCAGAGAATCGCGCCCTTACTTTCCTACCTATCTTTGTGTCATCAGCAAATTTGACAATCATCCCTTCAATCCCTTTATCTAAATCATTGATGTAAACAGTTGAGGTCCCAGCACTGAACCTGGCAGCACACCACTCATTATCTATTGCCAACCTGGTAAGACCCATTTATTTATTTATTTATTTATTTATAAATTTGAGAGTACCCAATTCATTTTTTTCCAATTAAGGGGTAATTCAGTGTGGTCAATCCACCTACCCTGCACATTTTTGGGTTGTGGGGGCGAAACCCACGCAAACACAGGGGGGGGGGGGAATGTGCAAACTCCACACGGACAGTGAGCCAGAGTCGGGATCGATCCTGGGACCTCGGTGCCGTGAGGCTGCAGGGCTAACCCACTGCGCCACCGTGCTCCCCTTGATAAGACCCATTTATGCCTTCTCTCTGCTTCCTGTTAGCCAGCCAATCTTCAATCCATGCCAATATGTTATCCTCTATAAAATGAGCTTTTACTTTCAGCAATAACTTTGATGTGCCACTTTACCAAATGCCTTCTGGAAATCTACCGGTTCCCCTTTAGCAACAGCACATGTTACTTCCTCATATAACTCCAAGAAGTTGGTTAAACATGATTTCCCTTTCACATAACGGTGTTGACTCTGCCTGATTATCTTGAGCTTATCCAAATGCCCAGCTACAACTTCTTTAATAATAGCTTCTAATAGTTTTCCAACAACAGAACAAATGTTAAGCTATTGTTTTCAGGTTTCCGTCTTCCTTCCTTTTTGAATAATGAAGTCACATTTGCTATCTTCCAATCAAATGGGACCTTCACCCAAATCTAAGGGGCAGGATTCTCGGATAATGGGGCTATGTCCCCACGCCCGCGAGAAAGCGAGCGTGAATCACTCCGGACTTTTTTCTAGAAAATCCGGAGTGATTCTCCGTTTTTAAGTGGGGTAGCAGGGCCCCGGAGTGCTCCACGCAGCTCCGGCTGTCGATACGGGGTCCTGCATTTCCGGGCGTGAGTCCACGCATGCGCTCAGCGGCCGCCTGCGGTGCCGGCCCCACGCAACATGGCGGAGCCGCGCCAAAGAAGTAGGACCCTCCCCAGATCACCCACGCCGGCCGATCGGTGGCCCCCGATCTCGGGCCAGACCATCGTGGAGGCCCCCCCCCCCCCGGTGACGGATCCCCCAGTCCCCCCACCAGGACGGCCACCGCAGCCGCGACTCCGAGCTCCCGTCCTGTGGAACCATGCATGAACCACGCCGGTGGGAACTCGGCCGGCCGTCCGCGGAGAATCGCCACGTGGGCCTCTTTCAACGGCCCCAGACCAGCGTCGTGTTGACCTCGCACATGCGACTGCCGGCAATTCTCCGGTAGCCGGAGATCGTGGTCCGACAACCCATTCTCCACCGCCGAGTGCAATTGAGGTGGAGAGTCTCAGAGAATCCCGGCCAAGGTGTTTGGAAGATTAAAATCAATGCATCAACCATCTCACTTGACACAAATCTAAGGGTCTAGGATGAAGTCCATCAGGAGCTGAGCTCTTGTTAGCCGCAGCTCCAAATATTTTACTCAGTATAACTTCTCTGGCAACTGTAATTTTCCTAAGATCCATCCTCCCTTCTATTCGCTGGTTTATAGCTGCTTCCGGGATGTTACTTGTATCCTCCATAATGAAGAAAGATGCATATGTTATGGGCGAGGCGTTTTCAGAACCCCAAAATGTATCATGGAGTTCAACCAATCTCTCCCTTTAATGGATTTGTTGCTTTTCCTAGAACACGGTGTAGCCATGTAAAATGGCTGCGTTCCGATTAATCTGGCCAAAACCCAGTTTAAAACGGCTAACCCGAAAGACTGCTGGGAAAAGCAGCCAAGAAGACACAAGCAGGCAGCTGCAGACAGTTTTGCATATTCGGCTCTGGGAAGGTAGCCCAGATCGATACACAGGGCTATCAACAGCCCATCAACCCAGGTATTCACAGTTGCATTCAGGACTGTTTGCAACCAATCTATTCAGACATCCACAGTTAAATCGGCTATCCCCGGGAACAATTGCAACATATTAGCAATTGAATACCGGGCCAGACCTGTCAGCGCCTGCAGTGGCCGAAACAAAGACAAGTGAGCGACCACCCCCCGATCGAGGAATCGCCTCACCATTGGACACATCGACCCCAAAGATTGGGGACAGAATCCAATCACTTGAGACTCAGGGTCAAGGGCCGCCCCGGGAGGCGGGAAGCCCCTGGGCCCTATAAAAATGAAGGTCCAAGTTCAGATCTCTCTCTCTCTCATCTTCGCCTGCTCGAGACCTTCGCAAGACCAGCCACTGGCAGCAGTAAGTTTGAATCCAACAATCGCTATCCGGTAGAGACACCTAGCCACCAACCTGTAGCAGCCTTTTGAATCCCGCGGGCCAGATTTGATTGGACAAGCCATTCGTTTCCCTGACCTGGTGGGCTCTTCCTAAGTTAAGTATTGGCCAGTAGTGATAGGTTTATTATATAAATAGTAGTATTAGGGTATTAATATTGCTTGTTGTATATAATAAATGACCGTTGTTTTAATCCTTACTAAACGGTGTGCTGTATTATTAATCATAACCTGAACTTGAACCACGTGGCAGTATCATAAAGATACCTGGCGACTCATGAGCAAAGGTGACGTAAACAGAGCAAATAGACTAAGGTTAAAAAGAGCAACAACGGCTTTTTCCTTAGGTGTGGGATTACAATTATGAACACGTGGATTTTTAAACACGAAACACTGTTTATTCCATGAACTCAACTTAACATCTTAAATAAACATTGGATCTCTTAACACCCCTTACTTAAAAGATAACTCAGAAAATATTGCAACAGTAAATAATTCCTTAAAATGTTCCTTCAAACTTCCAAGAGACTTAACACCTTTAAACAAAATCACATCAGGTTAAAGGCTTCACTATTATAAGTTTAAATCACCCAAATGATCCAGAGATAGTCTTTCATGGGAGAGATCCAGCTCTCTGGAAACACCGAGACACACACACTGCTTTTTAAACTGCAACTCAAACTGCAAAAATGGCTGACCTGAGCTGAGCTCCACCCACTCTCTGACATCACTGTTTTCTTAAAGGTACATTGCTTACACATACATTTCTTAAAGGCACTCTCACATGACACCTCCCCCAAGAAAAAAAAATAAACCATCAACTTCAAGATGGTTTCATTTTTCACATTTGCACCATCCACTAAGAAATGCATACAGTAAAATACTTCTACGTTTCACAAAAAAAAACAACACACACAAACAGGCAGAATAATATAGTCCATTTTTCTTTGTTCTTCTTCCTCCAACCGAAATCCTTCTCGATTGACAGCCTCTTTGAACGAAGTCTCTGCATGATTCATCCAGTCCTCTACTCCTCGGCATTTCTCTTCAGGATCAGATAATTTAGTTCAATCTGACCACAGAGCCCCTTGCAATTCTCCAATACAGGAACATTGGTTACCACAGCTTTCAGGCAGTCAAATGCCTGTTGAAAGTCCGCTGTCCATTGAATTTTTTTACGTTTCTTCAGCAATTCTATCAGTGGAGTAATCACGCCACAAAACATTTGCACAACTGTTCGATCAAATTCATTCATGCTAGGAGATCGCATTATTTCCCTTCGTCTTGAGGATAATGGAAACTCCGCAAGGAAAGTGATTCGGGCTTCTCCAAATTCACTTTCGGCTAGGTTCGACATCAAACCTGCCTCCTGAAGTCGATCGAAGAACTCCATTTGATGCTTTAAATATTCTTTCCATATCTGGAAGTTGGAAATAAAAGCAGATTGTCCCACTTTCTCAATGCAATCCTTCAAACGTGGGATAGGATAAGAGTCCGTTCTTGTAACTGCATTCACCTTTCGATAGTCCACACACAACTGTTGGGTACCGTCTGGTTTAGGTACCATCACTATGGGTGAGCTCCATTGGCTGCAACCCACTTCAATTATGCCATTCCTCAGCATACTCTCAATCTCTCTGTTAACCTGTGCCAATTTTAAAGGATTAAGTCTATATGGATGTTGTTTGATAGGAACAGCATTCCCCACATCTACATCAGATATAGCCATTTTAGTACTTCCCAATTAATCTCTACAAACTTGCCCATATGATATCAATAACTCTTTCAGGTCAGTTCGTTTTTCCTCTGGAAGGTAACTTAACAATTCATCCCAATTTTTAAGAACATCCTCATTGTCCAATTTAATTTGAGGTATGTTAAATTCACAGTTTAATTTAATTTGAGGTATGTTAAATTCACAGTCATCTGGATTTGGTTCATCACTTTGAGTTAGAATCAATAAAACCTCCTTTTTCTCTCCTTCAGTTTCAAAGTACCTTTTAAGCATAGTCACATGACACACTTGGCGAGTCTTCCTTCTATCTGGTGTTTTTACCACATAATTCACCTCACTTAATTTCCTTTCAATCGTAATTTCCGATTTCTCACTCACCAATTTTTGCATAATCAAATTAAGTGGTCCTCTTACCTCATGACCAAACATTAGTTCAAAAGGACTAAATTTGGTAGACTCATTAGGTGCATCCCTAATTGCAAACAATACGAATGGGATTCCTTTATCCCAATCCTCTGGATAATCTTGAGAATACGCTCTCAACATTGTTTTAATGTCTGATGCCACCTTTCTAACCCTCCCTGTGATTCTGGATGGTACGCAGTTGATTTAAATTGTTTTATTCCGCAGCTATCCATAACTTCTTTGAATAACTTTGAAGTAAAATTTGTTCCTTGATCCGATTGAATTTCTGTGGATAGTCCATATCTAGTAAAGAATTTAAGTAACTCCTCCACAATCCTTTTAGCTGTAATATTACGTACTGGAATGGCCTCTGGAAACCTAGTAGACACATCCATTACAGTCAAAAGATATTAATTCCTACTTTTTGTTTTAGGAAACAGTCTGACACAATTGATTAGGACCCGTGTAAAAGATTCCTCAAATGCTGGAATGGGTATTAAGGGCGCTGGTTTTATCACTGCTTGAGGTTTCTCTATCACTTGACATGTGTGACATGATTGACAAAATGTAACTACATCGTAGTCCAGGCCAATAAAAATGTTTCCGGATTTTAGCTTGAGTTTTCCTTATTCCCAAATGACCTCCCACTGGTACCTCATGTGCAACTCGCAACACCTGCTTTCTATACCCTACCGACAATACTACTTGATGAACTTCTGCTCACTTTTCATCCGCCTGCATATGTACAGGTCTCCATTTTCTCATCAAGACATCATTTTTACGGTAATAACACTCTGGTGTACTCTCAGATTCCTCTTCCGTCTATCCTTTCTGATACATCCGTTTTATTTCTCCATCTTTCTGTTGTAACTCCGCCAATTTTCCTGAACTAAAAATATCCGCCTCATCCTCCACCTGTTCTTGTTCTTTTTCAACCATCTGTTCAAAAATCGTTACTGATGATCACACTTCAACTTCATCTTAACTCTTTGATTTCTCCTCTTGTCTTAACCTGTGACTTTGCGACCTTGTTACTACACAATCCGGAGAAATCCCAGGATATTCGTCCTTCAACCCTTCAGTTGTCTGATTTTCCACTGGCCTATCAACCACAGTAGGCATCACGCCCACCTGCGTTCCAGCTATATCATTACCCAAGATAAACTATCTTGACCAGGACTACAGTTTATCTATTACTCCTACTACCACTTCACCACTCTTAACTGGACTTTCCAACCTTACCTTATATAATGGAATGCTACTCCTCTCACCCTGAATTCCACATATCACCACCTTTTCTGGCAACATTCTTCCCAAACTACATAATTCCTCGTCTCTTACCATTAAAGATTGACTAGCCCCTGTATCTCTTAAAATTGTGACTGCTTTACCTGCTTTTCCTGATACACGAGTAAACTTTACCCACACAAGTAAATTCTTTAAATACATCTGGCACCTTCTTAACAATTACGTCTTGAACAGGCTGTACAATCGTTTGCATCTCCTTCGCTTCCCTTGGGCATTCCTTTACCACTTTAACAAACCCCACTGTCTTATCCTGTTTTACCACATCAGCCTTCCTAGTGCTTTTCTTCAACCACCAACACTGTGATTTTACATGGCCTAGTTTATTACAGTGAAAACATCTGAAACTTTTCATTTCTTTTCCACCCACCTGGATTTCTTTTTTAATCTGACGTACACTCTCTTTATTGTCTCCCATCAGATCACCTTTACCTTTACCACTTGAGTATTTCTCATGCCCCCAGTTTCTATCCCTCACAGGCTGAAACTGATGTCGGAAACCAAGCTTTGATTTATGAACTAATTCATAATCATCTGCCATTTCTGCTGCTAGTCTCGCAGTTTTAACCCTCTGCTCTTCCACATGAATTCTCACTACATCGGGAATTGAATTTTTAAACTCCCCCAAAAGTATAATTTCTCTGAGAGCTTCATACGTTTGGTCTATTTTCAAAGCCTTTATCCACCTATCAAAATTACTCTGTTTGAGCCTTTCAAACTCCATGTATGTTTGACCAAATTCTTTCCTTAAATTTCTAAATCTTTGTCTGTAAGCTTCAGGCACTAGCTCATATGCACTTAAGATGGATTTCTTCACCTCCCCATACGTTCCAGATACCTCCTCTGATAGTGATGCAAACACTTCACTAGCTCTACCTACCAGCTTTGTTTGAATCAGTAACACCCACATGTCCTGTGTCCATTTCATTTGTTTAGCTACCTTCTCAAATGAAAGAAAAAGGCTTCCACTACCTTCTCGTCAAACCTTGGTAATGCTTGGACATATTTAAATAGATTCTCACCAAGCCTTCGACTATAACGGTCTTTCTCACTATCCTCATCACTATCATCCAACTGTACGTTTCCCTTTACGTCTGCCAATTTTAACTGATTGTCATGTTTCACGGCCATTTTCTGAAGTTCAAACTCCCTCTCTTTATCTTTTTCCCTGATCTGTATCTCCCTTTCATTTTCTTCTGCTAAGGATATTCTTTCTTTTCTCCTTTCTTCTCTCACCTTTTCTTTTTTCTCTCTCTCTCTCTTTCCTCTCTCTCTTTCCTCTCTCTCTCTCTCGTATGCAAGCCACTTTAATTCTTTCTCATGTTCCATTTGTTTAATTTGCAACTGAATTTTTGCCATTTCCAATGAGTCAAACTCTATCTCAGGCAACTTTAAATGCTTAACCACAGCCATAATTACCTCATCTTTTCGCATTTTGTCAGGTAATGTTAACTGCAATGTTCTTGTCAAATCTAACAGTCTGCTTTTCGTTTCTGTCCATAAAGTACTACAGGTGACATTCTCCACCCCCAAAAACTTCTGAGCGTCTGAAAGAGCCATTGTTCACAACACTCTCTCCACTTAAACTAAAATACCACACCAGAAAAGCAACAATCCTTCACTGTCTTTAAGTTCACAAAAGCCAATCCAATAGATATACTTTTATTCCGTACGAGCCCCAATTGTTATGGGCGAGGCGTTTTCAGAACCCCAAAAAATATATCATGGAGTTCAACCAACCTCTCCCTTTAATGGATTTGTTGCTTTTACGAGCACGCGGCTTTTTCCCCCAAGTGTGGGATTACAATTATGGACACGTGGGTTTTTAAACACGAAACACTGTTTATTCCATGAACTCAACTTAACATCTTAAATAAACATTGGATCTCTTAACACCCCTTACTTCAAAGATAACTCAGAAAATATTGTAACAGTAAATAATTCCTTAAAATGTTCCTTCAAACATCCAAGAGACTTAACACCTTTAAACAAAATCACATCAGGTTAAAGGCTTCACTATTATAAGTTTAAATCACCCAAATGATCCAGAGATAGTCTTTCATGGGAGAGATCCAGCTCACTACAAAACACAGACACACACCCAGCTCTTTTCAAAACTTGCAGCTCTCTGGAAACACACAGACACACACACTGCTTTTTAAACTGCAACTCAAACTGCAAAAATGGCTGACCTGAGCTGAGCTCCACCCACTCCCTGACATCACTGTTTTCTTAAAGGTATATTGCTTACACATCCATTTCTTAAAGGCACTCTCACATGACACACAATACCTGTTCAATTCACCTGCTATCTCCTTGTTTTCCTTTATCAATTCTTCAGACTAACTTTCTATAGGACCAAAACTCATTGTGTTAACTTTTCTTTTTAAATATTCAGAAAACTCCACTATCTGTTTTTATATTTCTCGCTAGCTTTCTCTCGTACCCAAATGTTTCCCGTCTTCTTAATTTTTTAGTCATCCACTGCTGTTTCTTCTGTTCTGTCCAACCTCTGACCTACTGCCTATCTTTGCACACTTCTAATTGGTTATATGCTTAACATGGTGCCCATTAATTTGCATATTTACCGCAACACACATCAAACCTAAACTTCTTAAAGGCAATCTTCCCCTCTTAAAGTGATACTGCACTCAATATATAGCAGCTATTGCAGACTCTCTGTGGAAGACTTGGATAGCCAGGACATCACCCCAGATGGAAAGTAGACCACAGTGAAGGCTTCCCGGTTTCCTGATGAGGCACAAGAGTCATTAGTCCTTGAGTTAAAAAGGAAGAGAGAGCAATGTGTCTTCGAGGGAATCAGGAGGCAATTGAGGCAAATCCTGAAAGGAACGGGAGCAAGTGGCTTGGGAGGCCAATTCCTAGAGTCTGGCCTGAAGGACCTGGTTAAGAGCTGCAAGAAGTTTAATTATCTCATCTGTTAAGAAAACAGCTGATGGTAAACTCCAGGATATTCCAAATCCCAGAAGGGAAACTTGGAACACTTGCTCTCACTTGTAATTTGCATGTGGTTCAATGGGAGGACAGGTTTGGAAACCAAAGAATGATGTCCCAGACGTCTTTGTGATGATTTTAAATAAAATAAATGTTCACTAAACAAGGAAATAAACAACAATAAAGTCAACTAGAGATACATTTAACTAACTCAATGGCGATACACAACTGGGTAAATTTTCTGGTTCTGCCCGGTGCAGAAAACAGGGCTAAATTGCTGGCTTTGAATGCAGATCAAGGCAGGCCAGCAGCACAGTTCGATTCCTGTAACTGCCTTCCCGAACAGGTGCCGGAATGTGGCGACTAGGGGGCTTTTCACAGTAACTTCATTTGAAGCCTACTTGTGACAATAAACGATTTTCATTTCATTTAATTTCATTTTCATTTCATTTCAGAGGGACAGAAAATTTGGTGGACCATTTAAAGGTCTGTTGACCTCCGGTGGGAATTTCTGGTCTCTGGGTGGCGTGACCGGAAAATCCTGCCATGTATCTCTAAATTTACCCAGTTCCAAACACATCGGGCGGGATTTTCCGCCGGGTCGGAAAATCGTCGAGGGGCGGCGTGAATCCCGCTGCCGCCGGCTGCCGAATTCTCCGGCAGCGGAGATTTGGCGGGGGCGGGAATCGCGCCGCGCCGGTCGGTGGGCTCCACCCGGCGATTCTTCGGCTCGCGATGGGCCGAAGTCCCGCCCGTTCTATGCAGATCCCGCCGGCGTAAATTGGAGTTGGCCCCTTACCGGCGGGACCTGGCGGCGCGGGCGGGTTTTAAAAACCATAGGCAAAGTCCAGTAATAGACATTATACCAGTTTCCCTGTTGATCTTCCCTTATCTGAACTGACGTCCTCAGAGGTCAACTTAATTACCTTCATTTTGTGAGTCACTTTTTTAGAATTTAATTTAAAATTCACACCTTGTCTCCTCCTTTGAACCTCTCACCTCTTAGTCAGACCCCATGTCCTATTCTCCATTGTCAGCAACTTGCCTGAGGTAAACATCTAACAAAGGTTACATATCAAAAGCACTAGTTCCATTAATTTAGCCAAACTGTTCCTTCCATTAAACAGCTTCCATTTTAAAATAGGTTTTTAAAAACATAACCAGAACACATTCCAAATTACTGGCTTTCCTTGATTTTTCCATATTATATATCACCATTTCCTGACATATATAAGTGGTCAAAATCAGTGAATGCACCTTCACATGGTACCTCCTGCTCACAATACCACATGCTGCTCAATTAACTGGAGATTGTAATATTCAATGCATCAAATGTTCCATGATACATTTGATTCTGCCTTGGAGCAGGGGCAGGGCCTTGTTGAGATATTTTAATAGGTTACACAGATCAGTTTGAGGGTCAGTGAGATAGCAGTTAGTGAACAATTAGTCGAGAGCAGGTGAAGAGGCTCCATGCAATTAAAATGCTGTTGTTAGCTGTGCTGTTGAAGAGACAGCTGAAGGCCACTTTCTCAGTGCTGCTAGGCACTTAGGTCTCAGGGAAGCCCTGCTACACTTATCAGCTCAGTGGAGCAAAAAGGAAACTGTCTATTAGGGAGCTGGAAGTTGAGCAATGAAAAATCTCTGTGTAACGGGTTAGTAAAATTGGTGGTTGGTGTAGATGAAGGCCGGTGGGCAGTGGGGCTCTGCTTGAAGGAGCTGGAATTGTGTCAGTGATTAGATACTGGAATGCAACCTTGTGAATCCAGTGGGATGCAGTCTCAGCAATGGTAACGTTGTAAAATGGTAAGAACAGATTGTTAGCTTCTCTCTTGTTGGAGTTGGCTATTGCCAAGCACTTTTGTGGCACGTATGTTACTTGAAATTTGCTAGCCCAAGTTGAATGTTGCGCAGATCCTGTTGTATGTGGATGCAGACTGCTGCAGAATCTTAGAGGTTGCAAATAGTGTTGAATACTGTGCGATCATCAACAAACATTCCACTCTTAAACTTATGTTGGAGGGAAGGTCATTGATGAAACAGCCGAAGATGGTTGGATCTAGTGTTTTACATGCAAATATCCATTTACCAAATTAGGCTGCAGAAAACATTTTGTAATACTGTAGTTCAATACAAATACTGGTTTGCACTCTTCCCTGCTAGGTCCTCTGCCTGTCCAGAAACTGATGTGTTGGGTGTTCTGGATTACAAACCGGTCACCAACACTGGAAGTGGTGCAACTCTATTTTATTATAAGGTTAACTATATTAACAGACTTGAACTGTGGGTAAATACAATACCAGCTTTAACTGTTGACCCTTGCCTAGTCCTAACCAGGTGATGCACTCAGCACATGTCTGTGTTGCAGGCTGTGAGCTCTGTGCTCTGAGCTGGCTGCTACTAGAATGAGCGGGAACTCTCCTGTCCCCTGTCTTTATAGTGCGTGTGCTCTCACTGGTGATTGGCTGTGGTGTTGTGTATGCTGATTGGTCCCACTGCGTGTCCATCAGTGTGTGTGTGTCTGCACCATATTATACTGGTGTATATTATGACAGAAACAACCCCTTACTAGTGAAAAACCCATCTCTTGTGGAAGGCTTCAACGAGTATCACCTGCTCTCAACTCACTGAAGCTTGACCTTGTTCACTCTTAAAGGGATCTGCAATTTTAACATTGTCATCTCGCACTCTACCCTGAGGGAATTTGGCAGAGAGACAGAAAGTTCAAGAACTTGTCATTTTCTTGTCTCCAATAATCCATTTTCCAAAGAATGAGTTCTGTGTAGTCACATCACAGTCAACCTTCAAGAAATTAAATGGCCCCCAAACTTCAAATTTCACAGCCAAGTGCTCTATTACAATACCCTTAATCCCTATTTGAAGTCTCCTGGCAGCTGTTTTTGTGGAATCAGATCATAGATATCACAGCCTATTTTTGGTAGGAAGAAATTAAACTGACATATCAATCATCTTGTTTGGTCAAAGAAATATGGAATGGTAGAACCATGCAATAAGGATATCTAAAGGCTGCAGGCACATCCTTTGATAGCAACTACTCGTGAAATTTCATAGCAGCTGTCAGCATTTCATTCTTGGCTGACAAATATTTAGCAGCGTTCAGTCCAAGCTCGCATGGGCAGCTGAACATTTTTTCTAACAGTATGGCCTGAATCGTATTACACAATTCATCCTTTTTATTAATCTTTCACTACGTATGTCCATTGTTGTCAAGGCCAGCATTTATTGCCCATCCCTAATTGCCATTGAGAAGGTGGTAGTGAGTCACCTTCCTGAACCATTACAGCCCTTGTGGTATAGATCCAACCGCAGTGCTTTTAAGTAGGAAATTCCTTGATTTTAACTTCAATGAAGGAATGCCGATATATTCCCAAGTCAGGACAGTGTGTGATTTGGAGATGAGCCGGCAGGTATTGGTGGACCCACAGAGTCTCAAGGTTGCCCAATTTTCAGCAGTTTGATCTGTTCTGGGTACATTTAAAATGATGGTAGAGCCACACAACACAATGAAAAGTGGCATCAGCATGAAGTCAGGATTTAATCTCTTCAAGGGCGGTGCAGTGTACAATTCAACCAAGATGCTAGCTGGGCGCCGGTAGAAATGGTCCCTACAAATGGGGAGTATCATGGGCTGGCAGTGCCCGGATGGCATTTTGCCCACGCCAGGGATCGGGCCGGGGATGCCCTGGCTTTATGAGGTAGGCTCAAGGACCCACTAACAGGTGAGTTGGGGTGTTGGGAGGAGTCCAGGGGTTGCATCGGGGGGTGGGAGAGTCGAGAGATCTCTTCCTGCCCTTGCGAGCGGAGCTCCTTAGTGCAGGAAATACGACTGTGTGATGTCTCGGTGGGGCGTTCCTCGCTGAAGCCCGAAGAAAAGAGAGTACTGTGTGAAAGTGCTGTGGATGTCGGGGCAGCACCAAGATATAAAGATTGTGGTTCGGATTGTTAAAAAGAGGGCAGCACGGTGATGCAGTGGTAGCACTGTAGCCTCACGGCGCCAAGGTCCCAGGTTCGATCGAGCTCTGGGTCATTGTCCGTGTAGAGTTTGCACATTCTCCCCATGTTTGCGTGGTTTTCGCCCCCACCACGCAAAGATGTGCAGGGTAAGTGGATTGGCCATGCTAAATTGCCCCTTAATTGGAAAAATAAATTGGGTACTCTTAAAAAAAAAAAAATGGATTGTTACAAAGATGTCAGAGCACAATGGTGTTCACACCATGTACATGTAGTGTACAATAAGAGATGTTTTCACGCATGGAGAAGGTTCATGGATTGTGCAACTCCATATGCTCTCTGCGTCTTGGCAAGGTTTTGATGCTATGATCCAAAATTCAGAACCCATGTTTTCAGCCATACGTGTTTTTCATTTTCAGAGTGTACATTTGTTAAGCTCACCAATAACTGGGAATACCTGGCCACCTCAAGGTGACAAAGGTCTGCCCCTCTCAGCCATATTATTGTCCTGGTGTACAAGTGTCCAACCTTGAGCGTTGGACACTCTAATGAGAAAACAAGGCTCTCGTCACAAAGTAGAGATGCAGCACTGTGCATCCCCTCACTTGAGCACTCAACAAGGTCATTGATGCTAATTCCAAATGGTGATTTCTGGTGGGCAATCGAGTCTTGGAGCATGTTCTGGGAACGCACATTGTTGCCTTAGAAAATGTTGAGGGAAACAATGGGATAGGAGCGAGGGAAACAATGGGATAGGAGCGAGGTTATGCTGAAGTGTGCTCTTTCTAAACAATGTGCCCTTGAGGGCTTCATGGGGTGTGTGCATTTTTGACTTCGCCTGGGCCAGCACTGGCCATTAGGAAACAATGTCTGTGTTAAAGAAGAGGCATTTCAATATCCGGCACAATGTCATCGTGCAACCCCCATATTGAGATGATGATAAATGCTGTCCAAGATCCTTAATTAAAGGGCCAGATGTCAGTTTGATTTCGAAAAATGCACCACAGACAACTGAATCATCTCAAACTGAATTCACAGCAGTGGAACAACATTGACTGCCTTGTCCCAGGTGTGAATTATTTGATTCACCGTGTTACACCGAGCATCTGTTTGACACAGAGTGTATTGTTCCATTGTTTCAGATGGGTCTCCTTAAGGAACCTTGCCACATTGATGGTATACAGCTATTAGCACACTGAGGATTGTGCAATATCTCCTGCTTCTTGTAGTTTGCCATTGCAACAGGGATGCTGGAGAGATGCTTGAAGAGGCAGCACCTTCTGATGTCTGATGGCAGGACATCCTGCTCCAGTTAGCACCTCATCTCAGCAAGGACACATGTTCCCAAGGCATCATCATCCTTCACAAAGGATCAGGACAATGTGAGTCTGATGTGTAACTATTCACTCATATTGAAGTGTATGGGTGAAATGAGAACATAGAACATAGAACGATACAGTGCAGTACAGGCCCTTCGGCCCACGATGTTGCACCGACATGGGAAGTCAAAAAACAAAAGCCATCTAACCTACACTATGCCATTATCATCCATATGCTTATTCAATAAACTTTTAAATGCCCTCAATGTTGGCGAGTTCACTACTGTTGCAGGTAGGGCATTCCATGGCCTCACCACTCTTTGCGTAAAGAACCTACCTCTGACCTCTGTCCTATATCTATTACCCCTCAGTTTAAGGCTATGTCCCCTCGTGCTCGCCATTTCCATCCGCGGGAGAAGGCTCTCACTGTCCACCCTATCTAACCCCCTGATCATTTTGTATGCCTCGATTAAGTCTCCTCTTAACCTTATTCTCTCTGACGAAAACAACCTCAAGTCCATCAGCCTTTCCTCATAAGATTTTCCCTCCATACCAGGCAACATCCTGGTAAATCTCCTCTGCACCCGCTCCAAAGCTTCCACGTCCTTCCTATGATGCGGTGACCAGAACTGTACGCAATACTCCAAATGTGGCCGTACCAGAGTTTTGTACAGCTGCAACATGACCGCATGACTCCGGAACTCAATCCCTCTACCAATAAAGGCCAACACTCCATAGGCCTTCTTCACAACCCTATCAACCTGGGTGGCAACTTTCAGGGATCTATGTACATGGACACCTAGATCCCTCTGCTCATCCACACTTCCAAGAACTTTACCATTAGCCAAATATTCCGCATTCCTGTTATTCCTTCCAAAGTGAATCACCTCACACTTCTCTACATTAAACTCCATTTGCCACCTCTCAGCCCAGCTCTGCAGCTTATCTATGTCCCTCTGTAACCTGCTACATCCTTCCACACTGTCGACAACACCACCGACTTTAGTGTCGTCTGCAAATTTACTCACCCACCCTTCTGCGCCCTCCTCTAGGTCATTGATAAAAATGACAAACAGCAACGGCCCCAGAACAGATCCTTGTGGTACGCCACTTGTAACTGAACTCCATTCTGAACATTTCCCATCAACCACCACCCTCTGTCTTCTTTCAGCTAGACAATTTCTGATCCACATCTCTAAATCACCCTCAATCCCCAGCCTCCGTATTTTCTGCAATAGCCTACCGTGGGGAACCTTATCAAACGCTTTACTGAAATCCATATACACCACATCAACTGCTCTACCCTCGTCTACCTGTTCAGTCACCTTATCAAAGAACTCGATAAGGTTTGTGAGGCATAACCTACCCTTCACAAAGCCATGCTGACTATCCCTAATCATCTTATTCCTATCTAGATGATTATAAATCTTGTCTCTTATAATCCCCTCCAAGACCTTACCCACTACAGACGTGAGGCTCACCGGTCTATAGTTGCCGGGGTTGTCTCTGCTCCCCTTTTTGAACAAAGGGACCACATTTGCTATCCTCCAGTCCTCTGGCACTATTCCTGTAGCCAATGATGACATAAAAATCAAAGCCAAAGGCCCAGCAATCTCTTATCTGGCTTCCCAGAGAATCCTAGGATAAATCCCATCAGGCCCCGGGGACTTATCTATTTTCAGCCTGTCCAGAATTGCCAACACCTCTTCCCTACGTACCTCAATGCCATCTATTCTAATAGCCTGGGTCTCAGCATTCTCCTCCACAACATTATCTTTTTCCTGAGTGAATACTGACGAAAAATATTCGTTTAGTATCTCGCCTATCTCTTCAGACTCCACACACAACTTCCCATCCCTGTCCTTGACTGGCCCTACTCTTACCCTAGTCATTCTTTTATTCCTGACATACCTATAGAAAGCTTTTGGGTTTTCCTTGATCCTACCTGCCAAATACTTCTCATGTCCCCTCCTTGCTCGTCTTAGCTCTCACTTTAGATCCTTCCTCGCTACCTTGTAACTATCAAGCGCCCCAACTGAAACTTCACTCCTCATCTTCACATAGGCCTCCTTCTTCCTCTTAACAAGAGATTCCACTTCTTTGGTAAACCACGGTTCCCTCGCTCGACGCCTTCCTCCCTGCCTGACCGGTACGTACTTATCAAGAACACGCAGTAGCTGTTCCTTAAACCAGCTCCACATATCCAGTGTCATAGATTATCATAGAATTTACAGTGCAGAAGGAGGCCATTCGGCCCATCGAGTCTGCACCGGCTCTTGGAAAGAGCACCCTACCCAAGGTCAACACCGCCACCCTATCCCCATAACCCAGTAACCCCACCCAACACTAAGGGCAATTTTGAACACTAAGGCCAATTTATCATGGCCAATCCACCTAACCTGCACATCTTTGGACTGTGGGAGGAAACCGGAGCACCCGGAGGAAACCCACGTACACACGGGGAGGATGTGCAGACTCCGCACAGACAGTGACCCAAGCTGGAATCGAACCTGGGTCCCTGGAGCTGTGAAGCAATTGTGCTATCCACAAGGCTACCGTGCTGCCCCATGTGCGCAACACTTGCAGCCTACTTCCCCAACCTATCCCCCCCAAGTCATGTCTAATGGCATCATAATTGCCCTTCCCCCAGCTATAACTCTTGCCCTGCGGGGTATACTTATGCCTTTCCATCACTAACGTAAATGTCACCGAATTGTGGTCACTGTCCCCAAAGTGCTCACCTACCTCCAAATCTAACACCTGGCCTGGTTCATTACCCAAAACCAAATCCAATGTGGCCTCTCCTCTTGTTGGCCTGTCAACATATTGTGTCAGGAAACCCTCCTGCACACATTGTACAAAAAAACGACCCATCTAATGTACTCGAACTATATCTTTTCCAGTCAATATTTGGAAAGTTAAAGTCTCCCATAATAACTAGCCTGTTACTTATCCAGAATCATCTTCGCCATCCTTTCCTCTACATCCCTAGAACTATTTGGAGGCCTATAGAAAACTCCCAACAGGGTGACCTCTCCTTTCATGTTTCTAACCTCAGCCCATACTACCTCGGAAGAAGAGTCCCCATCTAGCATCCTCTCCGCCACCGTAATACTGTTTTTGACTAGCAGCGCCACACCTCCCCCTCTTTCGCCTCCTTCTCTGAGCTTACTAAAACACCTAAACCCCGGAACCTGCAACAACCCTGCTCTATCCATGTCTCCGAAATGGCCACAGCATCAAAGTCCCAGGTACCAACCCATGCTGCCAGTTCCCCTACCTTATTTCGTATACTCCTGGCATTGAAGTAGACACACTTCAAACCACCTACCTGAACACTGGCCCCCTCCTGCGAAGTCAATTCTGTGCTCCTGACCTCTATACTCTCAATCTCTCGTACCCTAAAACTACAATCCAGGTTCCCATGCCCCTGCTGTATTAGTTTAAACCCCCCCCCCCCAAAGAGCACTAACAAATCTCCCCCCCCAGGATATTTGTGCCCCTCAGGTTCAGATGTAGACCATCCTGTCTGTAGAGGTCCCACCTTCCCCAGAAAGAGCCCCAGTTATCCAGAAATCTGAATCCCTCCCGCCTGCACCATCCCTGTAGCCACGTGTTTAATTGCTCTCTCTCCCTATCCCCCATCTCATTATCACGTGGCACGGACAACAACCCAGAGATAATAACTCTGTTTGTTCTCGTTCTGAGCTTCCATCCTAGCTCCCTGAAAGCCTGCCTGACATCCTTGTCCCCTTTCCTACCTATGTCGTTAGTGCCAATGTGGACCACGACTTGGGGCTGCTCCCCCTCCCCCTTAAGGACCCGGAAAACACGATCCGAGACATCACGTACCCTTGCACCTGGAAAGAATAGCAACACTGATGTTCGTGCTGGTCCATGTTGGAGGACACTTGTCCAACAGGGTACTCGCTGCCACTCATTATCCTCCTGGTCGAATCTGGTGGCAATGAGGGCTTCACATGTCTGTTCCCTGCTATGGCCTCCATCCTGCAGCCGCAGCTTCCTTGAACCCATCATCCTCACCCCCTTTAAAAGTCCTCATTTGGAAAGTCCTCATTTGACAAGACATGCAGCTCCTCGATCGTGACATCTGGCAAGTCCTCTTCCCTTTGCAGTGCCAGGTTGTGCAGCACAACAGAAAGTAAAATACAGTAATCTGTTGGACCTCCTGTACTGGAGTGCTCCAGTAGAACTGTTCAGGCTTCAGAATCACACCTTTAAGATCCCTATGGTGTGCTCCACCAATGCTCGGGTAGTGGCATGAGCTTTGTTGTCGCTTCACTCTGCAGGAGTCTGAGGCGTTGCAAGGGCATTAGTAGCCATGTCTTTTGTGGGTATCTTCTGTCACCGAGATGCCAGCCCTGGATCCTCTGTGGTCCCTAGAAGATGCCAGAGATCTGCGATCTACTCAAGATGTATGAGTTGTGGACACTTTCTGTGTACCTGGCGCAAACCTTTCTTATTGTGGGCCAGCTGTACATTGAGCAAGTAGTAGCCTTTCTGGTTTAAGTATTGCAGCGCCTGTTGCTGGGGAGCTTTTATAGTCAAATGAGTGCAGTCTATGGAACCCTGTACTTGTGGGAATCTGGAAATCCAATGCTCTGATATCCTGGCTTGCTTGATCTCTGTCAAAGTTAATGCACTTGTGGACCTTGCCAAAAAGTGTATCTGTGACCTCATTAATGCATTTGTGCATGGACGCTTGAGAGATTCCACAGAGGTCCCCAGTGAGGTCCTGGAGTGAACTACTGGTGTCGAAGTTCAATCTGGTGGTTCCTTTCACAGTCACTGCAACAGATACCCTCGCAGATCCCGGGGCAGCAGTCCTTAGAGAATCTGGCAAATTTGAGTCACCAGACCCGTGGACATGGGGAACCATAGACGACACTGGTTCTGGCTCATCTGCAGGTAAGACATATGAATTCTGTACGCCTGGTCTTGCGAGCTACCTACACACGACGTCTCTGTGAGCCTCATCCTCTGTGTCAGGAGAAGGCCGATGGCCCTTGGTTTCGGAGGGCTTTGCTCCTTCCTTTGGACAGCCAGGCACCTCCATCTTCTCCTTCTTTTCTCCTGCCTGCAAGTAATAATGTAGACAGCAATAAATCCAGCCCACTTGGTCTAATGGTCTCCTCTCTGCAGTATCAATGGAAAACAGACAACAGTGGGCATTAATCTCCAATTGTCCTCCGTCTGACAATGGCTCATCAGTAAACGTGGGTTCAAGTGCTTTGTTCCCATGTCAGAAAGTAGTCACGCCTGAAATGATGGCCAGTGTGAAGTACGTATTGAAGATTCCTCATAACATGACCAACTGTTCTGACATTGCTTTGCCCAGATGTTTGAATGTGCCACTTTCAGCCCAGGCACTGGGAGTCTCATTCACTGAACTCTAATACTACACTCGTCGGAATAATCAGGAGGGAAAATGTCTCGTCAGGAAATTAGATTATTTGAGGTGGGCATGAGGCTTTTCTTCAGTGAATTGTCCAGTGCCAAGTTTCCAACGGGCCTCTGAAGCTTTTCCAATTGCTCTGGAGTTCATTCTTACTCGTGGGAATGTCCATGCTATGAACAAGGGGTTAAATCAAGGAGAGTGATTCTTGCCACTTTGCGGGATTAGTCTCACAAGAATGTGCATCATTGCTTCACTTTCTTGAATCCCTGCATTGTCATTGAAAGGCTCCGAACATGTCTCAGCTGTGCCTCTCTCCTGAATGGGAATGCACAGTCCAGTTTGGTGCTCCTTTAATCCGTCCCAGTGCATGCCCTGCAATCCACCCACAGAGCTCTCGCCAGCAGAGCTTCTCATCATTTTCATTTTGTACTATACAATCGCTGCAGGTTGGAAGATGGTAGCACAGAATTCTCACTGCCAGGCCAGCTTGGACCCTCCCATCAGGTTTGATCCCTCGCAGATCTCTCAATCCTCCTCCTGTATTTGTTTATCCCATTTGTGGTGTATATCCGTTTGTTAGCCCCAAAACATTTCGAAGTGGATGTGCCTGGGCATAAGGAGCAAGACTTCAGTGAGTAGAGCAGTATATAAAGAGCCAAACATCAGCGAGGAGAGTGGGGCATAAGAAGCGAATCTTCAGCGAGGAGGGTAGACGCCACTGCAATTCGTGAATCCTAGGAAGAGAGGTCCTGTGGGAAGGAGAGAGGACAGTAGGAGTATGTGTGCTTGTGTGTCCTAAGCCCATACGGCAGAGCCTGGTCCAGCATCCTGGTCCAGCATCTGTGTGGTAGCTGGTGTGCAACGGCCAATCCACATTAAAAGAACTCATGCACTGACATCTTCCACTGCACAAAATGGATAACAGCGACAAACCGAAACAACGTACTGCTATCGTTGTCCAGGAGCTGTGGCGTTTCAACACTGACATCACCGAGTGAGATCCAGTGGGGAGGGAAAGTCCAGCTCCAGGAACAAGGGGGCGGTTACACCTTCTTCTGGAAATGTAAACCAGAAGATTGCTACCTCCACAGGGTTGGCTTCACCATTAAAATTTAACTAGTTGGCTGTCTCACAGACTTCTCTTGTGTGATAAACGAATGCCTCATGACCCTAGCTCAGAACCAGTGTGCTCCAGTTCTCAGCACATGCCCCCCAACACTGGAAACTACAGACAAGTCCAAAGAGGAATTTTGCTCCAGCCTTGAAGAACCCTTGGCCCGAGTCCCAACAGGTGACAAGCTGATCTTCCTTGGCAACTTCAACTCCAGAGTTGGAAAGGAAACAGACCTGTGGGGAGGAGGAATAAGCAGAATGGGTGTCGGTAAATTCAACACCTACAGTATCCCACTCCTGACAAAATGTCTAGAACACAACCTCATCATAACCAACACCTTGTTCCTCATGGCAACACCCCTGCTCCAAGCACTGGCAACTGATTAACTACGCCATCGTCCAAGGGCATGCGTATCCCCCAAGCCATGACAGGAGCCGACAACTGCTGGGCAGACCACTGTCTAATCACCTCTCTGATCAACATCAATATAGCCCTAAAGCAGCAACAGTAACAAAAAGTCAACACTGAGTGTGGTAAACCACTGTGTTCTGATAGTAGAGGTTGTACGGTAGAACCTGCACTACAGGTTCACCTGTGGCCCCTGCATGCTAGCTCCGCCCAGGAACCGGGTTATAAATATGCGTGGCTTCCAGCTCGCAGCCATTTCGCCAGCTGCTGTGGGAGACCATACATCTGATACTAATAAAGCCTCAGTTTGAATTCAACTTCGTCTCCAGCCAAATTGATCGTGCCTCAATTTATTGGTATCAGATTCAGAAGATGGACCTCCGGATTAAACCAGATCGACTGCAGCTGGGTCCACACGCAAGCAACGCCAGAAAGGACTTTCAGCACTGGCTAGCTTGTTTTGAAGTGTATATCAACGCGGCGCTGACCCCTGTTCCAGAGGCTCAGAAGATTCAAATATTGTACTCCAGACTCAGCTCCAAAGTCTTCCCGCTGATCCAGGATGTGCCCAATTATGCTGACTCGACTCAAAGAAAATTATGAACCGAAGACGAACATGCTCTTCGCCAGACACACGCTCGCAACGTGTACTCAACTACCTGGTGAGTCAATCGAGGACTTCTGGAGGGCCCTGATCCCACTAGTTCGGGACTGTGACTGCCAGGACGTTACAGCTAAGGAGCACTCAGATCTCCTTATGCGGGCCGCTTTTGTAACTGAGATTGGTTTAATGTTATCAGGCAGCGGCTCCTATAGGCCCCGCGCGACCTCGCAGAGACTAAAACACTAGCGCTCTCCATGACGGTTGCCCTGCGCAATGTACAGTCCAACGCCCCCAATCGCGGGGCCCACTCCTCCTACGCTTCATGGGCCTCACATGCAGCCACCCCAGCAGGGGCGCTACCCACCCAATACGCCTGCGCTACGCACCAGTCAGTGATCTCTGGGGGGCCCCGATGCTATTATTGCGGCCAGCAAAAACACCCCCGCCAACGCTGCCCAGCCCGTGCTGCCCTTTGTCAGGCCTGCGGAAAGAAGGGCCACTTCACTGCGGTGTGCCAGGCCCGCTCAGCGGCCGCGGTCGCCCCCACCCCACCCCCGGTCCTCCTCCTCTCCTCCCCAGGCCATGGGCGCCGCCAGCTTGCTCCACCCCCGCAACGTGCGTTTCATGGGCGCCGCCATTTTGTAATCCCCAGGATCTCCGGGCGCCGCCATCTTGTCCACCCCGCAGCACATGGATTACAACGGCGTTCCAGGACCTCAACTCAAAGGCCCCCTCACTACCCGACGATCAACCACGGCTCGCCTCCATGGCAATCGACCAGTCCCGGCCACATAACCTGATCAACGCATCCACTAGCGTGAAAGTCAACAGCCATGTGACCTCCTGCCTACTGGACTCCGGGAGCACCGAGAGCTTTGCACACCCGAATACGGTAAGGCACTGCTCCCTTAAGGTACACCCTACCAATCAAAGTATCTCCCTGGCCTCTGCATCTCATCGCGTAGCGATCCGGGGGTACTGCACGGTCACGCTCACCGTCCAAGGCGTAGAATTACACGGTTTTCACCTCTAGTCCTCCCTAACCTCTGCGCTGCACTTATCCTCGGCCTGGACTTCCAATGCAACCTCCATAGCCTGACCCTTAAACTCGGCGGACCCTCACCACCCATCACTGTGTGCGGCCCCGTGACCCTAAAAGGTCGATCCTCCTTCCCTCTTTGGATTGGATTGGATTGGATTGGATTTGTTTATTGTCACATGTACCGAGGTACAGTGAAAAGTATTTTTCTGCGAGCAGCTCAACAGATCATTAAGTACATGAGAAGAAAAGGGAATAAAAGAAAATACATAATAGGGCAACACAACATATACAATGTAACTACATAAGCACTGGCATCGGATGAAGCATACAGGGTGTAGTGTTAATGAGGTCAGTCCATAAGAGGGTCATTTAGGAGTCTGGTGACAGTGGGGAAGAAGCTGTTTTTGAGTCTGTTCGTGCGTGTTCTCAGACTTCTGTATCTCCTGCCCGATGGAAGAAGTTGGAAGAGTGAGTAAGTCGGGTTGGAGGGATCTTTGATTATACTGCCCACTTTCCCCAGGCAGCGGGAGGTGTAGATGGAGTCAATGGATGGGAGGCAGGTTCGTGTGATGGACTGGGCGGTGTTCACGACTCTCAAGTTTCTTGCGGTCCTGGGCCGAGCAGTTGCCATACCAAGCTGTGATGTAGCCAGATAGGATGCTTACTGTGGTGCATCTGTAAAAGTTGGTAAGAGTCAATGTGGACATGCCGAATTTCCTTAGTTTCCTGAGGAAGTATAGGCGCTGTTGTGCTTTCTTGGTGGTAGCGTCGACGTGGGTGGACCAGGACAGATTTTTGGAGATGTGCACCCCTAGGAATTTGAAACTGCCAGTTTCTCTAGACCTTTGCCAATCTAACTCTAGATTGCAAACCCGTCACCACCAGGAGCAGACGGTACAGCACCCAGGATAAGGCCTTCATCAGGTCCGAGGTCCAGCGGTTGCTTCGGGAGGGAGTCATCGAGGCCAGCAACAGCCCCTGGAGAGCTCAAGTGGTAGTGGTTAAGTCTGGGGGGAAAAACCGAATGGTCGTGGACTACAGCCAGACCATCAACAGGTACACGCAGCTCGACGCATAGCCCCTCCCACGAATATCTGACATGGTTAACCAGATTGCACAGTAATGGGTCTTCTCAATGGTGGACCTGTAATCCGTTTACCACCAGCTCCCCATCCGTAAATCGGACTGTCCATACACCGCCTTCGAGGCAAACGGGAGGCTATATCACTTCCTTAGGGTCCCTTTCGGCGTCATCAATGGGGTTTCGGTCTTCCAAAGGGAGAAGGACCGAATGGTCGACCGGTACGGCTTGCGGGCCACGTTTCCGTGTATAGACAATGTGACCATCTGCTGCCATGATCAGCAGGACCATAACGCCAACCTTGCTAAATTTCTCCGCACCGCCATTCTCTTCAACCTCACGTATAACAAGGAGAAGTGTGTGTTCCGTACAAACCGCTTAGCCATCCTCGGCTATGTGGTCCAGAACGGAGTTCTGGGGCCCGATCCCGTCTGCATGCGCCCCCTCATGGAGCTCCCCCTCCCCCACTGCCCCAAGGCCCTCAAATGCTGCCTGGGGTTCTTCTCATATTACGCGCAGTGGGTCCCAAACTATGCGGACAAGGCCCGCCCACTCATACAGTCCACTCATTTCCCCCTGATGCCGAGTCCCAACAGGCTTTCGCCCGGATCAGAGCTGATATTGCCAAAGCTGGAATGCACGCTGTAGACGAAACACTTCCTCGGACGTCGCCCTTGCCGCCACCCTCAACCAGGCAGGCAGGCCCGTGGCATTCTTTTCCCGCACTCTCCATGCCTCCGAAATTCGGCACTCATCCGTCAAAAAAGAGGCCCAGGCTATCGTTGAGGCTGTGCGACATTGGAGGCATTACCAGGCCGGCAGGAGATTCACTCTCCTCACTAACCAACGGTCGGTTGCCTTCATGTTCAACAACACATAGCGGGGCAAGATCAAAAATGATAAAATCTTGCGGTGGAGAATTGAGCTCTCCACCTTTAATTACGAGATTAAGTATCGTCCTGGTAAACTCAATGAGCCTCCAGACGCCCTATCCCGAGGTACATGTGCCAGCGCACAGATAGACCGACTCCGGGCCCTGCACGACAGCCTTTGTCACCCACGGGTCACACGGTTGTACTATTTCATTAAGGCACGAAATTTGCGCTACTCCGTCGAGGAAGTAAGGACGATCACCAAGGACTGCCAGGTCTGTGCGGAGTGCAAGCCGCACTTCTACCGGACGGACCGCGCGCACCTGGTGCGCCTCTTTGAACGCCTCAGCGTGGATTTCAAAGGCCCCCTCCCCTCCTCCAATCACATACATATTTCCTCAGTGTGATCGATGAATACTCCCGGTTTCCCTTCGCCATCCCATGCCCCGACATGACGTCTGCCACCGTCATTAAAGCCCTTAATCCTATTTTCACTCTGTTCGGCTTCCCCGCCTGCATCCACAGTGACAGGTGATCCTTATTCATGAGTACTGAGCTACGTCAGTTCCTGCTCAGCAGGGGTATCGCCTCCAGCAGAATGACGAGCTACAACCCCCGGGGAAACGGACAGGTAGAAAGGGAGAGTGGGAAGGTATGGAGGGCCGTCCAGCTGGCCCTGCGGTCCAGAAATCTCCCGGCCTCCCGCTGCCAAGAGGTCCTCCCTGATGCACTACATTCCATTCGTTCATTACTCTGCACTGCTACTAACAGTACACCGCATAAACGTCTTTTTGCCTTCCCCAGGAAGTCCACATCCGGGGTATCGCTCCCAACTTGGCTCACAGCTCTGGGAACCGTGCTTCTCCGTAAACATGTGCGGCTCCACAAGGCGGATCCGTTGGTGGAAAGGGTGCACCTGCTCCACGCAAACCCACAGCACACCTACGTGGCGTTCCCCGACGGCCGCCAGGATACCGTCTCTCTCAGGGACCTGGCACCAGCAGGTTCCACCCCCACACCACCCCCGTCGCCGTTCTCCCCTCCCCCCGCCGCCCCCATCACACCCCCCCCCCCCCCCCCCAGGACCGTCTGTCCTCCCCCTGCCCACCCCCGTTGATGAAGAGAATTTCTGCATGCTCCCAGAGTCAACTCAGACCACGGCAGCGCCAACATCGCTATCACCACTTTGTCGATCTTAAAGGACCATCAAGGCGCCGGACCGGCTGAACCTCTGACTGGCCCGCCGGATGACCAGAGACATTTTTTTTGCCTGCTCTGTAAATATTAAAAATTGCTAATTGTGTATAGTTATCCACCACCCCCGCCGGACTCAATTTTAACAGGGGGTGAATGTGGTAAACCACTGTGTTCTGATATTAGAGGTTGTACGGTAGAACCTGCACTACAGGTTCACCTGTGGCCCCTGCATGCTAGCTCTGCCCAGGAGCCAGGTTATAAATATGCGTGGCCTCCAGCTTGCAGCCATTTCGTCAGCTGCTGTGGGAGGCCACACATCTGATACTAATAAAGCCTCAGTTTGGATTCAACTTCGTTTCCAGTCAAATTGATCGTGCCTCACTGAGGCATTCGAAGACCCTGATAAAAGAGCCCTATTCAGCCACCGCCTCACTGCCAACCTGACGACTTCCAGTGACCCAGAGGCAGGGTGTTCACAGCGCCTAGTCGGCCCACTGGACCTCTATAATCAGCATCTGTGAATAGACGCTTGGCTGCTCAACCATGAAACAGCAAGACCATTTGATGAAAACAACCAGGATATCCAAGAGCTGACAAGCTGCAAGCGCAGGATTTTTCTGAACATGCTGCGAACAGGAGCAGAAATTTCTAGGCATAGTAACAGGCTCAGGGCAGAAAAGATCTTTGATCCACTTAGCCCACGAGTATTCCATTAATTCATTTCGAAGAATACTGGATCCTAATTGTTGACAAGAACATGTCCAGTTCCTTCTTAAACTTTCTAAGGTTTCTTATTCGGCCACCTATGCTGGTAATATAACTTGTAATTAACATCATGTACATACATGTATTGTTAGAATCTGGATATCAGAAGATTTGGGAATTATTATTTCCTGGGTACTTCAATTTAACCTTTGTGAAATCTTATCACTCCCTAAAATCTTCAGCTGTAGCTTAGTTGGTAGCACTTTTGTCTCAAAATCATAAGATTCTGGGTTCAGGTCCTACTCCAGGACTGGAGCACAAAATAAAGGCAGACACTGCAGTACAGCACTGAGAGAGTGCTAGTGCCGCACTATCAGAGATTCCAGCTGGAACTTTCCAGCCCCCTGCGACATGGACTGCTGACCATTGACCGCCAGTGGGATATTCCGGTCCCGCCGAAGACAATGGGGTTTTGCATGGCTCGCCCGTCCGGCAGCGGGGTCAACTTCAGTGGGGCCAGATCCTGCCAGCGAGAATGGCCAGGAACTCCTGCCCTCTGTCTTTCAGATAGAAGGCAAACCGAGGCCTGCTTGGATAGATTTATAAGATCCCATTACACTATTTCAAAAAAGAGTAAGGGTGTTATCCTTGGTATCTTGGCCAACATCTATCACTCAAACATCACAAAAGCAGGTTAAATGGTCATGTTGACACTTGTTTGTGGGAGCTTGCTGTCAACAAATTGGCTGCTGTTTCCTACATCACAATAATGACTACATTTCAAAAAAGCATTTTGGTCACTGTAAAGCACTTTGAAACTTCTGATGGTCATGGAAAGTGCTATATAAATGCAAGTCTTTTTTTTTTTAATTTCCTAGATGTGCCTATCTTGCAACATCTTCCAAATTTATTTGACTGATGTTCAAGGAGTTATCATTTTTAATGCAATAGCAACCCAGGAACAGTGTTGGAAATATTTTTTGTAAGAAAGCCCATGTGGAAGCTGGGACCCTCAAAAAATGACGGTGACCTGGTGCAATCAGGTTAACTTGTCTCTAGTCAAACTTGTTTGAAGCTGCGGGCAGTGTTTCTTGTTCCCTGATCTTAGTGCCAGAGGGTTGTGAATGCTAAAGCTGAAGTAGAAACATTTCTGGTCTCACAGTGAATCAAGGATATAAAGAAAATTTGGGACAGTAGAGTTGAGACAGAAGATCAGTGATGATCTTATTAAATGGCACCAAGCTTTGCCGGGGGGGGGGGGGGGGGGGCAGTATGGTCTTCTCCTGATCCTATTTTTTATATTCTGGTGTTCTCCTTTCAGCTTTGGTGCTTTGAATAGGATTATTTTGTCCTCATGAAGCTACCTTTGGAATTTAGTCTGCTGGTAGGATCATTAGCTTCCCCAGGCATAGCTGGATATCGGCAGATAGTGTGACGTGAAGGCTGCTCAATCGCATGCACATACTCAGTAGCCGAATACTGTATACACATGCACATAAGTGCATGCACACCCATGTGCACACACCACTCCCTTGGCTCCCTGATCTGGCAAACATCGCTCCTTCACATATCCGCCGACTTGCAAAAACCCCCAAAATTATAGAAAAAGTTTGCAATGTCCCCGGACTGTCATTTCACGCTGATCTCTTCAGTCCACCTAAGGTATGACTCCCATCAAGGAGGCTGATCTGGAAAAAAAACTCCCACACAGGACTTCAATGCAAATTCCACCTAGCAAATGAATGGGAATCATTGGACATGCCAAGTAAGTGCCTGGTCTCAAACCCAACCTAACAACTGCTTGGTTTCAACCTTCCAAGCAAAGAGTGGTCCACCATGAACTGGTTCAGGACCAACCGCAGCCCCTCCTTGACTTACCTCCACAGATGGGGCATTAGTGCCAGTCCCCTACGTGCCTGTGGAGGAGAGCAAATTATGCACCGTATCATAGAGAATGTCCAACAGACTCAGCGGAGGCCTATCCGCACTTGACAGAAAAGGGTCAGAAGAAACTGTTTGGATTAGGGTCTTTTTTGCATTTGCTAAATAAATAAAAATGTTCTCATTACGCGATGTTTATCATTCAGTTTGAAAAGCAAGCTCATGTAAGGAAAGACAGGTGGCTGAACAACTGAAAATAGAAATAAAAGTAAATTCGTGCCAAGGGAAGAATTGAGGAAAGGCAATGTGTACTCGGATTATAAGAGGAACTTAACGAATAGGGCATCTTGCAAAACTGCTTAAAAGAGGAAAAAAACTGTTACTCGTTTACGATGTTCCTGTTTCTCTATAAAGCAGTTTGCATGCTATTCAAACCATTAGCTTCCTCTTGGTTTCTGTGATGCATCCCTGAAATGAAAGATAGATATTTACCATTCCACCGAGATGCCAAAAGTTTTTTTTTCACCATGTTTTATGCAATTGTTGTTAACTATACCTTTTCACGATGCAAATTGATAAGAATTTATGCTACACACTGTGATGATGTCTGATGTATATTGTCTTTTTTTTTTAATTCACTGCAAAATTTGTCTCCACAGCACTATTGGAGTCCAGAGATGGAAAACTGCAGGTTATTCCCCTTCTGATAGCATTTGACGCAGCCCCCCCACCTCACCTATTATGTTAGGAAGGGCAGGAACACAAGGTGAGTTGTGTCTGCATCAGAATCATGTGGGGTGTGCAGAACGTGACATCAATTATGTGTAACGTGGATTTAGCACCTGACTTGCCAGTTTGTACCTAATGGGTCCTGTGAATACCCAGGGCACTCACAGCGAGCAGTGTTTAAAGCTCACCATGGAACTTTCAGGTGAGATGCTTATGACTTTCTTCTGTTGCTACAGCATTAGTAGAAATACTGTGTGCTGTGCAAGTTATTGAAAGCTTTGCAAGGAGTTGATTTTGGAAGCCTCAGAGCAGAAAGCTTTAGCTGCAGTCCCTCTTGGCTGCAGCATGGCAAAGAGATGGGGCAGAGGTTGTAGAGAGAAGAAACTATAGACAGAGGGAGATACAGGAGGGTTCTCAAAAGAAGCCCCTGAATATTCATATAACACATCTCCTACTTCTGGCTCAGCAGGAGCAGTGTCTGAGGCGTCAGCAAGGGGATGGTCACAGAATTGTGAGACCTCCTTCAACTGGACCCGAAACTGCAGAACAAGACAAGGATAGCACTTTCAGTGACCATCAATTTTTTTATCTCAGGATCTATCCAGCAATGAAATATTGTGGGAGACTTTCATTTTCATTTGAACTAGATAAATTCAATCATCAAAAGTCATGGGATGTATTGGAGATATTTTCCTAGGAGCAACTAGGGAAAGGGCTATTTTACATCTTTCTTTTGTAGTGAAAGAAGAAGAATTAGTAATCTCATAGTAAGGGATTATCTGGGAAAGAATGATGATAATATGATAAAATTTCACATTGGGTTGGTAGTGACACATATGCTCGGAAACTAGTGGTGAACTTAAATAAAGCTGATTACATAGGAATGAGGGGTAAATTGGCTAATAGGTTGTGAAATTAGATTAAAGGTATGAGAGTAGATGAACAATGATAAGCATTAAAAAAATTATTTCATAATTCTCTGTAGGAATAATGATCCATTGTGGCTAACTAAAGAGGTTAAACATTTTTTTAATAAATGTTTTTTATTGGGGTTTTTGAACGAAGTATATTTACCATTATGTACACAGGATAAGAAACATACATATATATATATATGTATATAAGAGGGGCACACCCAAGTAGGGTATTGTGCATCAGCTCAACAGCAGCAACTTTGTACAACTGGCAAAATTATTTACAACACATAAGTAGGCGACTGTTTGTGGGAGGGAGGGAGGGGGGGGGGGCGGTGGTGGAGACCGGGGAGGTAAATATACATTGGGGAGACAATTACAGTGGGCAATACTTGAATGGGTTTGGTGTTGTTGTCGTTTCTCCCGGACGATCTCGCTGCTGTCTCGCGCTCACTGCCACTTCTGCCGTTCCTCCCGTCTTTTGTCTTCATTCTCCTCGTTCCCTACTCCTGGAGATGCCCTGTTCGTTATTGTGTCCCGTGCCTTCCTTCCGGCTCTCATTTCCCTGCTCCCCCCCCCCCCCCCCCCCCACCCCCAACCTCCCTGATTCTCCTCTCTTGTTCCCTGTCTCTTCTCCCTCCCCTCCCCTCCGCCCCCCTCCTGTGGTTCGTCTTTCTTTGCTCGTGGGTTTAGCTGTTTCCCCCCCCACCCCGGCCCCGGCTACTCCCCCCTGATTCTTGGCTACCTGGTTATTCTTCCTCTCGTTCGTTGGCCACAAACAGGTCCCGGAACAATTGGGTGAATGGCTCCCATGTTCTGTGGAAGCCGTCGTCTGACCCTCGGATGGCGAATTTGATTTTCTCCATTTGGAGAGATTCCGAGAGGTCGGACAGCCAGTCTGCAGCTTTGGGCGGTGCTGCTCACCGCCAGCCGAACAGGATTTTACGGCGGGCAATCTGGGAAGCAAAGGCAAGGGCGTCCACCCTCCTCCCCAGGAATAGATCTGGCTGGTCCGAAACCCCGAAGACCTCCACTTTCGGGCATTGCTCCACCCTCTCCCCACCACTTTGGACATTGCCTCGAAGAAGGCTGTCCAGTACCCTGCAAGTCTGTGACAAGACCAGAACATGTGGGCATGGTTGGCCGGGTCTCCTTGGCACCGTTCACATCTATCCTCTACCTCCGGGAAGAACCTACTCATATGGGTTCTTGTTAAGCGGGCCCTTCGTACCACTTTTAATTGCGTCAGGCTGTGCCTTGCGCACGTGGAGTTGGGTTGACTCTATGCAGTGCTTCGCTCCAGAGTCCCCACCCTATCTCAATCCCAGGTCCTCCTCCCATTTCTTTCTTGTTGCGTCCAGTACGGTGTCGGCTCTTTCTATCAGTCGGTCATACATGTCACTACAGTTTCCTTTGTCTAGTATGTTTGCGTCCAGTAGTTCTTCCAGTAGTGTCTGTCGTGGCGGTTGTGGGTACGTCCTTGTCTCCTTTCGTAGGAAGTTTTTGATCTGTAGATACCTTAGCTCGTTCACCCCAGCTAGCTGGAATTTCTCTGTCAGTTCGTCCAGTGTTGCGATCCTGCCGTCCGTGTATAGGTCTCTGACTGTCAGTGTCCCTCCGTCCTGCCCCCACCTTTTGAAGGTGGCGTCAGTCAGTGCTGGTGTGAACCTATGGTTATTGCAGATGGGAGCTAAGAGATTAAACATAGCATTATCTGGGGGTTTGTGCCAAAATTGGGAGAAATGTCCCACAGACTAGTCAAGCAACAACCTTACATAGTCACACTCACTGAATCATATCTTACAGACAATGTCCCAGACACAACATCATTAACCCAGGATATGTTCTGTCCCACTTACAGGACAGATCCACCAGAGGTAGTGGCACAGTGCTATACAGTTGGGAGAGGGTTGCCCTGAGAGTCCTCAAAATCGTCTCTAGATATTATGAACTTGCATGGTTTCAGGTCAACTATGAGCAAGGAAACCTCCTGCTGGTTTCTCTCCCTACAGTGCACCCCCCCCCCCCCCTGCCCAATCACCACAACCACCCCTCGCTGCTGCTAAATCCGTTCTCCTCCATCTTAAACACGACTTGGAGGAAGTATACGGAGGATGGCAAGGGTAAAAAAATGTACTTCGGGTAGGAGACTTCAATATCCATCACCGAGAGTGGCTCAGTAGCACTATTGTGGCCCGAGCTGACCGAGTCCTAAAGGACATAGCTTCTAGACTGGGACTGCGGCAGATGGTGAGGTAACCAACAAGAGGGACAAATCTACTTGACTTTATCCTCGCCAATTTACTTGTCGCAGATGTCTCCACAAGGACTGTGTGGTAGTCACTCCTACCAATGTTGTCATGTCTAATACAGTGGCCAGGTAGATAGCGGGATTCTCTATCCTCAGCAACAGTCCCTGACAATTTCCTGAGTGACAAACGTTCTCCTAATCTCAGCCATAAATGGCTGTCCTCTTATTCTGCGACTATGCCCCCCCCCCTCATTCTAGACTTCGGCAAAACTGGATGCATTATACTTGGTCCTTTAATCTTAAAAATCTTTTAATTTTATTTTAGAATACCCAATTATTTTTTTTTCCCAATTAAGGGGCAGTTTAACGTGGCCAATCCACCTAACATGCACATCTTTTGGGTTGTGGGGGTGAAACCCACGCAACTTGGGGAGAATGTGCAAACTCCACACGGGAGTGACCCAGGGCCGGGATTCAAATCCGGGTCCTCGGTGCCGCAGTCCCAGTGCTAACCACTGTGCCACATGCCGCCCTATCTTAACAACCTTAACCATTAATAACTGCTAACTTGTGCCTTGTAAATGGTGGACAGGCTTTGGAGAGCCAGGTCGTGAGTTACTTTCTGCAGAATTCCCACGGGAGCTGATAGAAATGGAAGGGGGAGGGGAAACAGGGGCGGGGGGAGACCAGAGAAAACAAGGGGGAGGCCAGAAAGTGGCCGACAGGGAGCAGAAGGCTGAACACAAAGTCACATGAAAATGAACCCTCAAAAGCAGGCTGACAACAAGATGGGAAGGGGAGGGAAGGGAGGTGAGACCTAGCGACAGGGAGGGGGGAGGAGAGCACTGCCCACATATAAACACCAAACAACCACCCACGGTGAAATAAAGGGCCAAGGAAAGGACCCTGAAACAGCAAAAGGATGGAGGAGGGGTTGGAGGTGGGAGCATACCAAAAAAGAACTTGTAAATTGTAACCGTCTCATCTACCTCTAACGAATGTAGTGTAAAAATGTAAAACTTTAATTTGTTTTTAAATTGCGCTTGGCCACGCCCATCATGTTGATGATACCGCCGAGAGTCTGAGGGTGTCAGGAGGAGTGGGCTGGGTGGGTTTCCAGATGACCAGAGGCACTCAGAACACTTACAGGACACGGTGAGCAGTCAGCAGTGTGAGCAGCCAGGAGCCTGTTGGTAGCACCAAGGAGGTGTGTTTAAATCACATACTGCAGCAATGGCGGTCTGAGTGAGGAAACCCTGATCCCGGGGGGAATACCTTGAATGCATGGACTTGGCACTGAGTCGTTCTCCACTATTCCCTGCAGCCAAGGCAAAGACACCCCAGCAAGCCCAACAGATTCTGACAGTGTTCTTACCTTCTCGCTTCCCCTCAACAGCCATGGCACCCAGGCCCCGCTTGTAAATACTTGCCCCAATTTGTGCCCGCATGACCCCACCTGAAAGGGGTGGAGCATGCGGAGGGGTGGAGCATGTGGTGTCCAACCCACTAATGACATTCAAATCCATGCAAATGATGCACGGGCCCGCTGGCGAGAGGTGCAAAATTCACTAACTCTGCTTGCGGGGCACTCACAAAGGAATCGGCACTGAGTGTAAATCGCGATTTTTGCATAAGCTGGTGTGCTCTCCGCCCGATTGCAATTCTAGCTGTTGATGTTGGGAGAATTCCGCCCTAAATTTACAGTCATCACCAAAGAATGAAGGGGTAGTATAGGAGAAATGTTTTCATATGGACAGCTGTTAGGACATGGAAGCAAACATAATGATGGAGGAAAGATCGATGCTCCCCCCCAATGGGCCAAGTTACCAACCGCACGGTTGACGAGTGGTCTCAGCGGTCACAAACCCGGAGTGGTGGCTGCGGCCTGTGTCCAGCGCCGTCACAGTCGGCCAGGAGCCGTGCTGCTGGCCGTGGGGGGGGTCTTCCCAAAGGGTTGGGGGAACTGGTGGGCGGTGGCTAGGGAGGCAATATATGGCAGGTCGGGTCCACACATGGCCGCGCCATGTTGTACGGCGCGACCGCTGCAGGTCGTCGCCGTGCGCATGCGTGGCCACAAACCCGGCCATTCTCCGGCTGTTTTTGGCGTGGGAGCCAGGAGTTTTACCAGTCCCAGGGTCAGTGAGAGTTTGGCGCTAATTTTGGTGTCATAAAACGCCACTGTTCCCACGCCGTATTCGGCACTTAGCCGCAAAATCAGAGCATCCAGCCCAAGATGTCATTATTATTGCACCCAACATCAATTTAAAAAAATAAAAACTATAAGTGGAAAGTGGCTATGTTCACGTACATTATATCAAGCCATTAGTTTCCCAGACATTCCCTGATCAGTGACATTCTCCTCTAATCCTCCCATGGATTCACAAATGAAGCCTGTGGCAAACTGTTAATTCCAGACCACTGAATTCTTAGAAAGCTACAATGAAAACTCAAATTCTAGGAAAGTCAAGGCAGACAAAAGACTTATAGGGAACGATCGAATGGCCTCATCGTGCCCGACCCGGTAACGTGACAAGGCCATTAAATCAGTAAATTAACTGCAGTGTTAATGCAAGTCTACTTGTGACACTAATAAAGATTATTAGCACTGGTCAACACAAATATGGACCAGGCGTACCAGCACCTGTGGGGGTCACCCAGGCCATTGGAGGACCCCAGGTGGTTGGGCTGCCACTGGTAAAATTGCTGCTGCAGTTCCAATTATTTTGCAATGTAGGCTTGGGACCTATATTGGAACCAAGACGTAGATAAAATCCTGACCCAGATGTATCCAATTAAACAAGACGTGACTGAATCAACCATATGTGTTGGTCACAATAGTTGTGCTCTTTAATGGGGACCCGACTTTTAAAGAAAGAGGTACTGCATGCGAAAATATCATGCTGTGACCACCAAACCATGAAAAATTTGAAAAGTTTCAGTAAGGATACAAAGTTAAACAAAGTTGCAAAAAGCTTTGGAATCGGGTCTACCAAATAGCGAAAGTGTTTGTTATAATACGTACGGGTCTTACGGGATAGAGATGATTAACTACCCCATGGATCCTGTAGAATATGAGCTTCCCCCGATAAGGGTGGCGGGGGATCATTAACAATACTTGGCTTTATATACAGTCAACCAGTAAGGCACTGACTAGAGAAGACCCAGTAGGGAAGCTGTATATATTAGTCTTGTAAAATAAAGTACAGTTTTGTTTCAACCTACTCAGTGTGGACTCTTTGTTGCCCTTACAAAACTGGCGACGAGGATGAAAACTGGATAGCTATCAATGCTGCTGACCTCCCAAAACCTCCAAAATCACTTGGACACAGGGTGGAAATGTTCTTTCATTTTGGGCTTTTGGACTTGTTTGGTGCCGGACTGGGAGACTGGAATCAGTACGCACAAAGGATGCATTACTTTTTCCGGGCCAACAATATTACAGAGAACGACTACCAGCAGCCCCAGATACTTCGATAAGTTTGTGGCTTTAGTGGACCAACATTTGAACCCGACCCGGACTGTTATAGTACAACGGTACTGGTTTAATACCGCCAAAAGGACCCCGGGTGAGCTTGTCACTGAGTTTTGTCAAGATCACGTAAAATTGCAGAATTCTGTGAATATGGCGCCGCCATATGACCACTTGGTTTGTGGCATTAGCAATGCGGCCTCTCAGAAACACCTGCTAGCCGAGCCTTCACTGACCTTGCAACAGGCCATCCAGCTTGCGCTGTCCTGGGAAAGTGCAGAACGAGAGTTGCAGGAGATACAGGGGATGAAGGTTTCCTAGGGCTGTCATGAAAATGTCACTTTAAGAAATGTTTGTCTGCTAATGTTACTGCAGTGGTATCAGAATGTGGGTGGAGCTGGACTGTCTGTCAGTTTTTAGTTTCACTTTGAGAAAAGCTTGGGTGTGTCTGTGTTTTTTTTTTTGGTTTTGTTTCAGTGTTGGAGCCGTAGTCAGCCAGAGAAGGTGTAATATTGTTCTCTCTGCCATGTAAAGACTATCTCTTGATCATTTGGTGAATTCAGAGTGATAACTGATCGAAGTAGTGAATTTAAACCTGATGTCCTTCTGTTAATGTTTTTTTAATGTCTTATGGATGTTAAAAGTAAAGTAAGGATTACTTCGTGTTTTATTCTTTGGGGGTTGTATTTGAATTGATGGTTGCTAAGATGTTCACTGTATGTTTTAAAAAGGTTAACTTGAGTTCATAGAATAAACATTGTTTTGCTTAAAAAAAAACTTTTTCGATTTCTGCTGTACCACACCTATAGAGTGGGCCGTGTGCTCCCCATACCACAATCTGTTTAAAGTTGTGGGTCAGGTGAACTCCATGATACACTTTGGGGTTCTCTAAACCCTGGCCCATAACAGGGCCCACCCCATCCCGTCAAGGGGTCCCTCCTTGAATGGCAACCTTGCCCTTGACCGAATGCCGTAAAGGCCTGACCAGGTAGCCGAAGGATAAGCCTTTCCAATGGGAGACTTCCCCGGAGTCTGTAGATGGGGAGCCAGGTCGATTTTGGGGTTTGTAGTCGCCAATCCCGGCTTGAATGCAGGCCTCAGGTGAACAAGAGGTTTAGATGCCCCGTCAGAGGTGAATCCAGCCCAGGGCCCGTTCCATCTAGACCCCGTCTGAAATGCTGCGTGACCACTTGCTTTGCGGCATCAGCAATGTGGCCTCTCAGAAGAAACTGCTAGCTGAGCCTTCCCTGATGTAGAAACAGGACTTGCGACTCTGAATTTCATGGACTCTTTACTTGTCACGGTGTTGCAGATCAATGAGTGGACCCCATCCTATCAAAAGTTAGGCACATGGTCTTATACAGCTCTCCGGCAAGTTAAGGGCATTTACCGCCAAGCTGTCTGAGTTCAGTGTGGAGGATGGTACCCTGCTGTTGGGTATGAACGTAGTCGTCCCAGACAAAGGACAGGAGTTGATCTTAAATTACCTCCACAACGGTCATCCAGGCATGTTCAAGATGAAAATGCTGGCACGCAGTTGGGTATGATGTCCGAGCCTTGCAAAGAGCATCAGAACTCCCACCAGCTGTGCCCATGCATTGTTGGAAATGGCCAGGCCGGCCGTGGGCGCAGTTGCACGTCGACTTTGTCGGTGCGTTTCAGTAGTCCATTTTCCTCTTGTTGATTGACAGCCATGTGAAGTGGCAGCCAAGTGAAGTGGCTTGAAGTGCACAAGATGGCAGGAACCACATCCCGGGCAACTACTGAGATGTTGCGTTTATCGTTTTGCACGCGCAGCCTGCCTGAATACTTGTCACTGATAACAGCACTCCTTTCATGAGTGAGGTGTTTTCCGGGTTTTTTGACGGCAAATGGAGTGCGGCATATTCGTACTGCCCCATATCACCTGGCTTCTAATGGTGTAGCAGAGAGAGCGGTGTAAACAATTAAACGTGGCCTCAAGAAACAGTCTTCAGGATCAATGGACATTAGGCTGGCTCATTTCATGTTTTGCTACAGGACCACTCCGCATACGGTGACTGGGGTAGCTCCCGTGAAATTACTGATGGGCTGAAGACTTCGTACCCACCTTAGCATGGTTTTTCCAGGCATAGGTGCGAAAGAGCACCACAACCAGGAGCAGCAAGGGTGTTGCTCCACTCAATGTTGACTTCCAGACACTTTGTACCAGGTGTCCAGTATTTGTTCGAAACTTTGCTGGCGGCACCCAGTGGATCTCTGGCCAGTTTCTTATCAGGTGCAAACCCATATTTGGTCCAGGCGATTGCTTCTTCGAAACTTCTTCTAAAACCGCATCTGCTACCTGATCAGGCCACAGCAGAACCCCAAGGGGTCAAGTCGCCGAAATGACCGAGGTCGTCGACTCGCACTCGAAGATGGGGACCCTTGGAACCACAGCCTCGGGAATTGCAGCCACCATGTCTTTCGTGTTGGAAGCGGCATTCACCTTTGAGATGCACGCTGCTCGATCCAGCATGACGCCCAGCCAGATGCCAAAAGATTCCAGTGCCCTCCTTCGCCGCGGTCTTCGGACGATTCTTTGAATTTTGGAGGGGTGGGGGTGGAATGGTATAACCCACACTGGTCTTATGGAGTAGGGATGATTAACTATCCTGTGGATCTTGCAGAATACGAGCACCCCTTAACGATACTTGGCTATGTACTAATAGAGTCGGCCAGTAAAGCACCGATTAAAGAAGACCCAGTAGGGAACTACTGGAGCTGTATACAATAGTCTTGTAAAATAAAATAAGTTTAATATAAAGTAAGTTTTTGTTTCGACCTACTCGGTGTAGACTCTTCGTTGCCCTTACAAAAGTGTTAAAGAGTGAAAATTATGTTAAGAAAGATTAAAGGTTCAATCGAATATATTCCTAATCAAATTAAAGTAAAGCTGACAATATGCAGCACGGCTTCCTTTTTTGATAGCTAAAGTCTCTGAGTAAAGATGTGAAAAGTAACAGTAGCAATAAATAAAAGCTTATCGGTACAAGGTTTGTTAAGCTAGAACAAGACAACTGAAGGAATAAAATAGCAAATGCAATTGGCGTGTTGCCCCAGACATCCCAGAATAAAGCTGAGCACACAAGATGAAGGCAAAATCACTCTATTTAGTCGAGGAGAAAGTTATTCTTATGTGCCCAAATTACAGAGGGATATGTTGAACATTTGAATCTTAGAAACTGAGTAAAGAATGCTACATCACTGGAGATGCTGGCCTTCAGATGAGATTTTAGCCCAGTCTTATCTTGTTTTGCTGGTTCTGGTATATTTTTGAACATGAGCAGGGAGTTCAGTGTGTACCAGCCAATATTCCTCCCTCAAAGGGCTACACGAATAATAGATTAACTGGTTATTCATCTTGTTGTTTATCGACTCCTGCTGTGTGCAAAATGCCACAGATGCTTTCATAACTGTAAATGTGCTTCCATGTAATTTCTTCCTTGTGAAGCACTTTGCTTATCACACTTTCAGAAATATCTCAAAAATGAAAGCTACTGCACACTGAGGAACTGGTGCTCACAACAATAATATTTTCAAGACAATATTGATGATAAGGTATTACATATACTTAAGCCCATTTTTTTCTCGAGAACTGATTCAATAAAATATCTCCATTCAACCGACCCCTCAGAAACCATCCCCGTCTAATGTTTTATATCAGTTTTACTTGGAGAAAAAAACAATTTGAAAACTAGTTAATCCTTGTTGTTAATTGTTCATTAAAAAGGACACACCAAACGAAAATCAAAACCTTTAACACATGGATGGGTAACCTAGGCCAATGAGTGGTCCTTCTTCATCTCAGTGCGCCAAATGATTGAAATCATGCTTGTTGACTATGAATAAGATTGAATGCATTTAATACAGGCTGGATACTTCATAATGAGTTGCAGAAAGTGCTTAATCATTCATATGTTAATAGAAATGTCAAAAGCTTCAAATGGTAAAAAAAAGGAACATGTTATACCGTTAGTTCACTGTGAGACCGAGAGAACGAGTGAATATAAGGCTTTATTATCCAGGAACTCGCCTGCCAGTATCTGTTGTACAAATGAGTGCCACCCACAGGAGGCCGGTCTATATATCCCCCGGTGAGGGCGGAGCCAGAGGCGGAGCCCACCAGGGTTCCAGTACAGTACCTGGAAGTAGACCGTATTATCATTACTAGGTCATAGGTCACAGCACTATACAGACAGTTCATATTTAGGTAAATACATTCACCACATTCACCCCCTGTTAAAAAATATCAAGTCCAGCGGGGGTGACATGGGGTCACCAAATGTTCAGTCTGTCTGGAGGCCGGATCGTACTTTTAGAACTCCTCAGCTCTGGCGATGCGGCGGGCACGGTTGTTACAGGTGGTGACTCCTGGGGCGTGTTGTCTGGAGCTGGAGCTTCAGTCCAGCCTGTCAGAGACGATTGAGGGGTGGGGGTAGGCAGGGGGGTGGTGGGTGGTGACAGTGCAGGCGCGGGGCAATACAGGAAACCCAGGGGGGCATAAAGGGCGCTGGGGGTGGCGGTAGGCAGCGGGGGGGCGCGTTGGCAGGGGAACCAGCTGGTGCCAGGTCCCGTAGGGAGACCATATCTTGCCGTCCGTCCTGGTGCGTGACGTAGGTGTACTGGGGGTTGGCGTGCAGCAGCTGGACCCTCTCGACCAGGGGGTCAGTCTTATCGCTCCTCGCATGCTTCGGGAGAAGGACAGGTCCCGGAGTTGACAGCCAGGATGGAAGCGAGACCCCGGAGATGGACTTCCTAGGGAAGACAAACAAACGGTCGTGAAGGGTCTCTTTAATGGCTGTGCAGAGGAATAATCTAATGGAGTGGAGGGCGTCGGGGAGGACCTCCTGCCAGCGGGGGATCAGGAGACTTCTAGACCGGAGGGCCAGAAGGACGGCCTTCCATACCGTCGCGTTCTCCCTCTCCACCTGCCCGTTTCCCTGCGGGTTACAGCTTGTAGTCCTGCTCGAAGCGATGCTCTTACTGAGCAGGTACTGATGCAGCTCATCGCTCATGAACGATGTGCCCCGGTCGCTGTGGACAGTGTGAAGATGCTGTGCAGTGCCTTTATAACCGTGGCCGAGGTCATGTCGGGGCAGGGGACAGAGAAGGAGAAGCGGGAGTACTCTCAACGCCTGATAGGAAGTATACGTTACGGTTGATGAAATGAAAAATGAAAATCGCTTATTGTCACAAGTAGGCTTCAAATGAAGTTACTGTGAAAAGCCCCTAGTCGCCACATTCCGGCACCTATTCGGGGAGGCTGTTACAGGATGGAGGGGAGGGGCCCTTTTGAAGTCAATACTGAGGTGCTCAAAGGGCCGGGGAAGCCTTTACCAGGGGGGCCTTGTCTGGTCGGTAGAAGTGCGGTTTGCACTGCGCGCAGATTTGGCAGTCCCTGGTCATGGTCTTGACCTCCTCAGTGGAGTAGGGCAGGTTGCAGGCCTTAATAAAGTGGGTAAGCAGGGTGACCCCCGAGTGACAGAGGTCATCGTGGATAGCCTGAAGTCGGCTATCTTGCGCGCTGGCGCATGTGCCGCCGGACAGGGCATCTGGGGGCTCATTGAGCTTCCCAGGACGATACTTGATATCGTAATTGTAGGTGGAGAGTTTGATTCTCCACCTCAAGATTTTGTCATTCTTAATCTTGCCCCGTTGTGCGCTGTCAAACATAAAGGCAACCGACCGCTGGTCGGTGACGAGGGTGAACCTCCTACCGGCTAGATAGGGCCTCCAGTGCCGCACGGCTTCCACTATGGCTTGTGCTTCCTTCTCGACCGAGGAGTGTCGGATTTCGGAAGCGTGGAGGGTTTTAGAGAAGAAGGCTACTGGTCTGCCCGCCTGGTTGAGTGTGGCGGCCAGGGCGACGTCTGACACATCGCTCTCTACCTGGAAGGGGACGGACTCATCCACCGCGTGCATTGCGACCTTAAAGACGTCGGCCTTGATGCGGCTGAAGGCCGAGCGGGCCTCAGCCGTCAGGGGAAATGTGGTTGTTTTAATAAGTGGGCGGGCTTTGTCCGCATAGTTGGGGAACCACTGGGCATAGTAGGAGAACAGCCCCAGGCATTGTTTGAGGGCCTTGAGGCTGTGGGGAGGGCAAAGGTCCGTGAGAGGGCGCATGTGGTCGGGGTCGGGCCCTAGGACCATGTCCTCCACGACGTAACCGAGGGTGGCTAGTCGGGTAGTGCGGAAAACGCACTTCTCTTTGTTATATGTGAAGTTGAGGGATTGGGAGGCCTGGAGGAACCTCTGAAGGTTGGCGTCATGGTCCTGCTGATCGTGGCCGCAGATGGTAACATTGTCCAAGTACGGGTATGTAGCCCGCAACCCGTACTGGTCCACCATTCGGTCCATCGTTCTCTGAAAAACTGAGACCCCGTTAGTGACGCCGAAAGAGACCCTGAGGAAGTGGAAGAGTCAGCCAGCTGCTTCGAAGGCAGTGTAGTGGCGCTCTCCCGGACGGATCGGGAGCTGGTGGTAGGCCGACTTCAGATCGACCGTTGAGAACACCCGGTGCTGTGCGATCTGGTTGACCATCTCCACTATGCGAGGTAAGGGGTCCGCATCCAGTTGTGTGAACCGGATGACCACCACTTGCACTCTCCAGGGGCTGTTGCTGGCCTCGATGATCCCTTCCCTCAACAGTCACTGGACCTCCGACTTGATAAAAATCATGTCTTGGGAACTGTACCGCCTGCTCCTGGTGGCGACGGGCTTACAGTCGGGAGTGAGGTTCGCAAAGAGGGAGGGGGGGAACCTTTAGGGTCGCAAGGCTGCATACTGTGAGGGGCGGGTAAGGATCCGCCGAACTGTAATGTCAGGCTTCGATGACTGCATTGGAAGTCTAATCCAAGCAGTAGGGGGGCGCAGAGGTGAGGGAGGACGTACAGCTTAAAACGAGCGTACTCGGCGCCCTGCATCGCGAGGTTAGCGATACAGTACCCCTGGATCTGAACCGAATGGGATCCGGAGGCAAGGGAGATTGTTTGGGATGCGGGGTAGATGTGAAGGGAGCAGCGCCTTACCGTGTCAGGGTAAACAAAGCTCTCCGTGCTCCCGGAGTGGAAAAGACAGGGGGTCTCGTGCCCGTTGACCCGGACAACCATCATGGAATTTTTCAGGTGCTTTGGCTGTGACTCGAGGGTGACTTGTGTCAAGCTGCGGGTAGCCTGTGTGGTCGGCGGTATCACAAAATGGCTGCGGCCCCCATGAGTCGCACGTGTCGGGCTGGGTCGAAGATGGCGACCAAGATGGCTGCCCCCATCGGTCGCATGTGTCGGCTGGTGCCGGAGCCGGCGGCCAAGATGGCGGCCACCATGAGTCGCACATGTCGGTCGGTGTTGGAGCCGGCGGCCAAGATGGCGGCCCCCACGAGTCGCACGAGGCTGATGACGCATCTGAAGGCGGCGTTCCCGGCTGGCACGCAGCCGCATTGCGGGGTCTGCGGGCCTGAGTCCATGAGTCGGGCCTGGTGAGTTTTCGACTTCTGGACTTTAGGTCGGCCCAGACAGACTCTGGCGAAGTGTCCCTTTTTGCCACAGTCGCTGCACGTTGCTGTGCGGGCTGGTCAACGCTGCTGGGGGTGTTGGCCCTGGCCGCAGAAGCAACACTGCGGTCCTCCGGTCTGGACGGGCAGCCGCGCGGCACAGACCTGTGACGTAGTCGGGTCCGATGAGGGCTGCGGCAATGGTGTCCACGAGGGGTTCGCCGGGTCCGTGGGGAACGCACTGAGGCTCTGGTAGGCCACCTCTAATGAGGTGGCTTGTTTTACCGTCTCCCGCAGGTCAGTGGTCCCGTTTTCCAGCAGGCGCTGCCTGATGTAGTTTGATTGGACCACAACCACGTAAGTGTCCCGGATCTGTAGGTTGATGCGCTCCTCCGTCGTCACATCCCGATAGCTTCAGTTCCTTGCGAGTAGGGTCAGGTTTTCCAGGTACTCGTCCAGCGATTCCCCGGCACATTGACGGAGAGTAGTGAGGAGGTGTCGGGTGAACACCTTGTTTACAGGCTTCACGAAGTGTGCCTTGAGGGTCGCGACTGCCGCCTCGTACGTGGCAGCTTTCTCTATCATCACGGAGATTCGATGGCTCACCCGAGTGTGGAGGAGTCGCAACTTGAGGGTTTCAGAGGGAGGCGTTGTGGAGGAGTTGAGGTAGGCCTCGAAACAGCGAAGCCAGTGTTCAAAGATCTCCTCGGCCTCTGTCGCTCGCGCTTATCTGGCTTTAGAGCGGCATCCATGGTGCTGTCGCTGGATAATAAATTGTCATACCGTCAATTCACTGTGAGACCGAGAGAACGAGTGAATATAAGGCTTTATTATCCAGAAACTCGCCTGCCAGTATCTGTTGTACAAATGAGTGCCACCCACAGGTGGCCGGTCTATATATCCCCCGGTGAGGGCGGAGCCAGAGGCGGAGCCCACCAGGATTCCAGTACAGTACCTGGATGTAGACCGTATTATAATTTCCAGGTCATAGGTCACAGCACTATATAGACAATTCATACTTAGGTGAATACATTCACCACAGAACAAGCTTTGGGTGCATAGGGAGCGCATTTCTCTCACAGTCAATGTTGTGTGCAATCAGCATGCACCTCATTTCCCTAGCCCTTGTTTTACATTAAACTGGTAAGAAAAAAACTATGCAGATAGAAATCAGCGGAATGTGTGCAACGGTCAACAAAATTTCTTGGGCACACTCAGAACTCAGATGGGCTTCCAGTCAGGAACCAAAAACAGTTGTACACCTGCACTCGGCTGATACTGCATCCACCAGCGCACATCATTCTCATGTCAATTTGTGTCTGAGAAATAGGTGCAGTTCAACTGATGCCTCTAATCTTTCACACTGCAGCATTTAAGCATTAATACTTTGTGTGTAGTATAGGATAACCAGCTTTTGTACATTTTGGAGTGCTTGTATGATTGCTGTTTGCTTGTAGGTAGAAGTGACAATTGCAGTACATCTAATTTGGTCAACAATTTTCAGTGTGCTATAATGCACAGTTAATTCTTGTTTATCATGGACAAATTATCAGAAGGTTTATTAACTGCACTAAATTCAATTGTACTTTGCAAATATAACACCTACCTACCAAATATAGTGATGTGGTGCAGAGCATCTGCACATGGTACAATGATCTATGCTGAGTTAGACTCGGTGAGGGTGAGAGCAGAGCTATTGCATATGGACAGTTTGCTATGGAAGGAAAAATGCTGGGTTGTGATACCACCCTTCCCTTCTTCTGTCTTTGTTCTATCAGCAGCATGTTTGATGCATGCAGTGGGAAATGCACCCTTTGCAGTTGTGACATCACCCAACTCAGCTTTTTTTAAAAACAGATGTCCAATTTTCCTGTTTTGTACTCTAATATTGTGCAGCCATTGGTTAATAAGGATTCCAACAAAAAAGCAGAACTTAATTTATTTTCTCATATGTTGACTCGTCCCTATTGAATTTCCAGTCTAATTTCGTACTTGACAAAAAGGTTGTTGGGTTATGTAATTTGTAATAACACAAGCTGCCACTTGATGCAGTTTTGAGTAAAAGATGCTCCAGACTTTGAAGTGAGTTCAATGTGTTTTATTGAACTATTAGCACAGTTCTCAATGAGTTTGACTCTCTGCTAATCTAAATGTAGTAACTCAGTCGAACTGAACCAGCCTTGCTCTAAGCCACGTGCTGGGGTGTGATGCTGAGGATACACCCTGTCTCACTCTGTAGATGTTAGTCTGTGGAAAGAGGCAGGGTGTGAATGCCTCATCCCTTTTATAGTGAGATACCACCCCTGAGTGTCCTGACTGCTCATTGATCATGTCCTATTCTATGTGTTCATTAGCTGCATGTTTGCATAACATGACATCTCCCCCTTTTTTTTTGTTTTGTTGGCTTATGTGAATGTATTTACATGTGAATGTGTCTGTCTAACGTGATTGACAGAGGACAACAGAACAGAGCAAACAAAACAAACGTTGAAAAGTCCAGTCTCTGAGGCTTGCATCTGATCCTGGTTGACCGCCGGAGAGGTGGCAGAGGGAACGACGGCGCCTTGACATGCAGAATGGATGCCTGACTGGTGTCCTCATGGTGCGAGGTATCAGGAGGTGGCAATTCAACATATGGAAATGGAGGAGAAAGTGGTTGCGGGCAGGCAACTTTGCGCAGTGCCCGTCGATTCCTTCGCACGATGGAGCCATCAGGTCTTTGTGGATGATGTGTACCAGAGGCCTATGATCCGTCTTGACAGTGAATGGTGGCAGGCCGTAGACCTAATCATGAAATTTGAGGATGCCGGTGAGAAGACCCAAGCACTCCTTCTCAATCTGTGCATATCTGGTTTCAGTGGTCGTCATCGCCCTTGATGCATAGGCTACTGGTGCCCAGGATGATGTGTCATCTCGTTGAAGCAACCCCTCACCGATGACATCCTGACTCGCATCGGTGCAGCACGGTAGCATTGTGGCTAGCACAATTGCTTCACAGCTCCTGGGTCCCAGGTTCGATTCCGGCTTGGGTCACTCCCCGTGTGTGCGTGGATTTCCTCCGGGTGCTCCGGTTTCCTCTCACAGTCCAAAGATGGGCAGGTTAGGTGGATTGACCATGCTAAATTGCCCTTAGTGTCCAAAATTGTCCATAGTGTTGGGTGGGGATAGGGTGGAGGTGTGGACCTTGGGTTGGGTGCTCTTTCCAAGAGCCGGGGCAGACTCAATGGGCCGAATGGGCTCCTTCTGCACTGTAAATTCTATGAATCTATGAATTCTATATCTTTGTCTCCCGGTCCGGGTCGAAGAATGCCAGGACTGGTGCAGTGGTGAGCTTGGCTTTCAGCTCCAGCCACTCTGTCTGGTGTGCCGCCTTCCGCTCAAAAGTTAACTTTTTCACCAGGTTGCATAGGGCCGCGGTGTGTGTGGCCATGTTTGGAATGGACTTGCCCAGAAAATTGACCATACCCAAGAAGCACAGCACCGCCTTTTTGTCCTCGGGGCCCTTCATCGCCTCGATGGCCTTGATTTTGTCTGTGTCCGGGCGCACACCATGCGGTGAGATCTGGTCGCCTAGGAACTTGAGCGTCGATGTGCCAAAACAACATTTGGACCTGTTTAACTTTAGGCCGTTGGCATGTACAAGGCGGAATACCTGCTGGAGGTGGGATACATGTTCTTCAGGGGTCATGGACCATATGATGATGTAGTCCACGTACACACAAACTCCTTCAATGCCTTCCATCATCGCTCCATGATGCGATAGAATATCTCCGATGCCGAGATGATGCCAAATGGCATGCAATTGTAGCAGTATCTGCTAAAAGGCGTGTTGAAGATGCAGAGCCTTCTGCTGGATTCTTCCAGCTGGAATTGCCAAAATCCCTGTGATGCATCCAATTTGGTGAAGAAGCGCACGTGTGCCATCTCACTCATGAGTTCCTCCTGCTTCGGGATGGGGTAGTGTTCCCGCATGATATTCTTATTGAGATCCTTGGGCTCAATGCAGATGTGCAGGTCCCCTGAAGGCTTCTTTACGCACACAATCGAGCTGACCCAGTCAGTCGGTTCGGTGACTTTGGATATGATGCCTTTTTGCTGAAGATCCTTGAGCTGTGCCTTCAGGTGCTCGCTCAGTGGAGCAGGGACTCGTCGTGGTGTGTGGACCACTGACTTGGCATCAGGTCGTAGCAGAATCTTGTATCGATACGGCAGCGTGCCCATCCCGTTGAACACATCTGGATACTGGGCGAGGATGTCGTCGATGACGGCCTGAAGATCCACATGGGAGGATGTCGTGGCGTAAACCCTTTGAATGAGGTTCAGCTGCTTGCAGGTGTGCGCACCTAGTAGGGATGCCCTATCCGGCGTAACAATTTCAAAGCGTAACTGTGCTTGTGTGTGTCGGTTGGAAACGTGCAGATGGCAGGATCCCAGTGCTGTGATGGCATTCCCGTTGTAATCCAGGAGCTTGCAGGCAGCTGGAAGGACCGTGGGGGGCTTCTTAATGCGTCTGAAGTCTGCCCGTGAGAGGAGGTTGGCAGAGGCACCTGTGTCCAGCTTGAACTGGATGGGGCAGTGGTTGACCTTCATCACTGCGCGCCAATCGTCCTCGGAATCCACAGCTAGGATTGACTGGACTTGCGATGAGTCTGGTGTGGAATATTCACGCGTTGTAATAATGGCCACACGGCTGAAGCAACACCGCACCGATGCCATCCTGACTCGCATCTGTGGATATCTTTGTCTCCCGGGCATTCATCACCTGGATCCGTTGCACTGCCGGGATCAGAATCCTGTCAGCGTTGTTGCACACTCCGGATGCGCCGTCGTCGGAATTGGGAGCGCTGGCTCCTGACTGGTGGTGCAGATCTGCACAGGGCTGCATGGTGGCCTGGCTTCCCGCAGTTTAAACAGCGTTTACCTCTTGCAGGGCAGGGTTTCTTTAAATGGGCGGTGCCACAGTTCGAACACGTCATGACGTCGGCGTCCTGACGCTCTGTGCGTTGTTGCACATGCGCAGTGTGGTTCTCAGACATCTGCACCTGCACAGTGCGGGTTTCGGCCGCTTCGTTATCCCGTTTGCATCGCGCATGCATCGGGCCCCGGGAAGAGCGCGCAAAATGGCCGCTTTCGTAAATGTTGAGGCGCTGCATCCGGGAGATGGCCTGCACACTCTCTGCCTCGTGGGAGGCTAGTCTATCATTTTCTGCCGTTTTGTACTGGGAATAGCGATTTTTAGCGTGCTCATGCACTGTGCATGTTTCAATCGCGACTGGCAGGGTCTTACGCTTGATCGTCAGTAACTACTCTCTCCGAGGATCAGAGTGAACTGCAAAAATGATTTGGTCTCTGATCATGGAGTCAGTGATATCACCAAAGTTGCAGGATTGCGCTCGCAGTCTAAGGTTAGTTAAGTATGAGGTGAAGGATTCGTCTTTACCTTGCAATCGCTGCTTGAATATGTAGCGCTCGAAGATTTCGTTGGTGTCCACCTCACAGTGGCTGTCAAACTTGTCAAGGATGGTCTGAAACTTTGTCTTGTCCTGTCTTCGGCGAAGTGGAAGGAGTTGAATATTTCCAAGGCGTGATCACTCCCTGTGGTGAGGAAAAGAGCTATCTTCCGTGTATCAGATGCACCATTGAGGTCTGTGATACCAATCAATCCAGTCGAAACGGTAGTTAACAAGAACTGTGGTTTTAATCAGCTAGAATGTGCCCACCAGTAGCTCCTCCCACACTGAGAGGCTGTCCCGGATCGATGGGTTATATACCTTCTCAGAGGGGCGAAGCCACAGGCGGAGCCAACAACAACATCAACACAACAACAGTAACAGTGAATAAATACAATAATATATACAACAGCCATATGTGACTCACCACATTCACCCCCTGTTAAAAAAAGTCCGGCGGGGGTGAAGCGTACTCACAGGTTCAGTCTCACAGGAGGGTGTATTGTCCGCTGTGAACGTCGCAGTGTAGGCGCTGGCGTCGAGACCTTCGGCTCCAGGAGCACGTCACCCTCACAACAGGGTCCCGGACAGGGTGACAGCGCAGGGGCGGTGCTAATGGACCCTGGATGAGTTGATGGATAGATGGGGAAGTAGAAGGAAGCGGCGAGGTGATGGTGGGCGCAGGGGCCAGGTCCCAGAGGGAGACTGTGTCCTGCCGCCCGTCGCGGTGTGTCACGGATGCGTACTGAGGGTTCGCATGGAGGAGGTGAAGCCTCTCGACCAAGGGGTCGGCCTTATGGCTCCTCACGTGCTTCCGGAGGAGTACCGGCCCAGGAGTCATGAGCCAGGTAGGAAGCGAGACCCCGGAGATCGACGTCCTGGGAAAGACAATTAGACGGTCGTGAGGGGTCCCATTAGTGGCAGTGCACAACAGTGACCGGATGGAGTGGAACGTGTCAGGGAGGACCTCCTGCCAGCGGGCGATTGGGAGACTTCTAGACCGTAGGGCCAGAAGGACGGCCTTCCAGACCATAGCAGTCTCCCTCTCCACCTGCCCGTTTCCCCTGGGGTTGTAGCTGGTAGTCCTGCTCGAGGCGATGCCCTTACTGAGCAGGTACTGACGCAGCTCATCGCTCATGAATGAGGATCCCCGATCGCTGTGAATATAAGTGGGGAAACCGAACAGGATGAAGATGCTGCGCTGGGCCTCGATGATTGTGGCAGAGGTCATGTCAGGGCATGGGATGGCGAAAGGAAAACGTAAGTACTCATCAACAACGTTGAGAAAGTACACGTTACGATCAGTGGAGAGGAGTGGCCCTTTGAAATCCATAGTGAGGCGTTCAAAAGGGCGGGAGGCCTTCACCAGATGGGCCTTGTCTGGCCGATAGAAGTGCGGCTTGCACTCCGCACAGACTTGGCAGTCCCTAGTCATGGCCCTGACCTCCTCTGTGGAGTAGGACCTTGACAAAGTGGAGAAGCCGGGTGACCCCCGGGTGACAGAGGTCGTTGTGGGTAGCCCATAACCAGTCAGCCTGCGCTTTGGCACAGGTGCCACGGGACAGGGCATCTGGGGGCTCATTGAGCTTCCCAGGACGAAAGAAGATCTTGTAGTTATAGGTGGAGAGCTCGATCCGCCACCGCAAAATCTTGTCGTTATTAATTTTGCCCCGTTGTGTGTTGTTGAACATGAAGGCAACCGACCGACCGTTTGTCTGTGAGGAGAGTGAATCTCCTGCCGGCCAGGTAATGCCTCCAGTGCCGCACAGCTTCCACAATGGCTTGCGCCTCCTTTTCAACAGAGGAGTGTCGAATTTCAGAGGCATGGCGGGTACGGGAACAAAGGCGACAGGCCTCCCTGCCTGGTTAAGAGTGGCTGCCAGGGCAAAGTCAAACACATCGCTTTCCACCTGGAACGGGATGGATTCGACCACGGCGTGCATCGTGGCCTTGGCAATTTCGGATCTGATGCGGTTGAAGGCCAGGCGGGCCTCAGCCGTCAGTGGAAAAGTGGTGGATTTAATGAGTGGGTGGGCTTTGGCCGCGTAGTTGGAGACCCACTGGGCATAGTAGAAGAACCCCAAGCACCTTTTCAGGGCCTTGGGGCAGTGGGAGAGGGGGAGTTGCAGGAGGGGGTTCATGCGTTAGGGGTCAGGCCCTAGGACTCCATTTTCCACGACATAGCCGAGGATGGCTAGCCAGGTTGTGCGGAAAACGCATTTCTCCTTATTATATGTCAAATTAAGGAGTCAGGCGGTGCGGAGGAATTTTTGAAGGTTGGCGTCGTGGTCCTGCAGGTCATGGCCGCAGATGGTAACATTATCCAAGTACGGGAACGTGGCCCGCAGCCGGTACTGGTAGACAATTCGGTCCATCGTTCATTGGAAGACCTAAACCCCGTTGGTGACGCCGAAGGGGACCCTGAGGAAATGGAAGAGACGGCCATCTGCCTCAAAGGCAGTGTATTGGTGGTCCTCCCGCCGGATAGGGAGCTGGTGGTACGCGGACTTCAAGTCCACCATAGAGAAGACTCGATACTGCGCAATCTGATTGACCATGTCAGATATGCGCGGGAGGGGTACGCATCGAGCTGCATGTACCGGCTGATTGTCTGACTGTAGTCGATGACCATCCGGTCTTTCACCCCGGTCCTTACGATCAACACTTGCGCTCTCCAGGGGCTTTTACTGGCCTCAATGATCCCTTCCCTCAGGAGTCGCTGGACCTCTGACCTGATGCAGGCCTTGTCATGAGCACTGTACCTGCTCCGGGTGGCGACGGGCTTACAGTCTGGGGTGAGGTTCGCGAAGAGCGGGGCAGGGGCGACCTTCAGGGTTGCGAGGCTACAGACGGTGAGAGGCGGCAGGGGTCCCCCGAACTTCAGTGTTAGACTACGAAGGTTGCACTGAAAGTCTAAACCCTGTAGGAGAGGGGCGCAGAGATGGGGGAGGACGTAGAGTTTAAAATTGGCATATTCAACGCCCTGTATTGCCAGCTTGGCGGTGCAGTACACCCGGATCTGCACGGAGTGTGATCCGGAAGCTAGGGATATGACTTGTGAGATGGGGAGGACCGGAGGGAATAGCGCCCCACCAAGTCCGGGTGGACTAAGCTATTCGTGCTCGCGGAGTTGAAGAGGCAGGAGGTCTCCTGCCCGTTGAGGCTGATGGCCATCATCGAGCTTTGAAGATGGCAAGGCCGGGACTGGTCAAGTTGAATGGAGTTGACTTGATGGCTATGAGTGTCGTGCTGGTCGCAAAATGGCGTCGTCGACCAAGTTGGACAAAATGGCGGCCCCCATGGATCGCACGCGGCGATCACGTCGGCCAAGATGGCTGCCTCCACGGGTCGCACGCGGCGAGTGACGCGTCAGCAGAGGGCGCTCCAGGCAGGCACGATGCCACGCTGCGGAGTCTGTGAGTCTCAGACCGGGCTTGACAGGCTTTTGGTTTTTGATTTTTAGGGTTAGCTAGGCATACCTTAGCGTAGTGCCCCTTCTTGCCACACTCGTTACACGTGGAGTTGCGTGCCGGGCAACACTGCCTGGGATGCTGGCCCTGACCACAGAAGTAACAGCATGGTCCTCCGAAGCTGGATGGCTGCCGCGCGGCGCAGGAATGAGGCCCGCCTGGGTCGGGTGAGGGCTGCGTCTCCGACGTCCCTGAGGATGCCACGTGGTCGGATGGGAAGGCATTCAGGCTCTGGAAGGCCACTTCCAGCGAGGTAGCCAGCTTCACAGTCTCCTCGAGGTTGAGGGCTCCCTTTTCTAGGAGCCGCTGCTGGATGTAGCTGGACCGGACACCTGCCACATAGGTGTCCCGGACCATCAGCTCCGCGTGCTCGACTGCTGTGACAGTCCTGCAGTTACAACCGCGGACGAGTACTCTCAGTTCACGCAGATATTCAGCCAGTGACTCACCCTGGCGCTGACGCCGCATGGTCAGGAGGTGTCGAGTGAGTACCTCGTTCACCGGCCTCACGAACTGTGGTTTGAGCAGCTCAACTGCCTCCGTGTATGAGGCCGCGTCTCTGAAGAGTTGGAAAATCCTGTGGCTCACCCGGGCGTTGAGGAGACGCTGTTTAATTTCCGGGGAGACCTCGGCGGCGAAGGAGCTGAGGTAAGACTCAAAGCAATTGAGCCAATGCTCAAATATTGCCGTAGCCTCCGGCGCCTGCGGGTCATGTTCGAGGCGTTCTGGTTTTAAAACAGCTTCCATCGTAACAAAATCTAGCTGATTAAATTGATACCAATCAATCCAGTCGAAACGGTAGTTAACAAGAACTGTGGTTTTAATCAGCTGGAATGTGCCCACCAGTAGCTCCTCCCGCACTGAGAGGCTGTCCCAGATCGATGGGTTATATACCTTCTCAGAGGGGTGGAGCCACAGGCGGAGCCAACAACAACATCAACACAACAACAGTAACAGTGAGTAAATACAATAATATATACAACAGCCATAGGTGGCTCACCACAGTCTGATGCTTCGACGTAAAGCTGAAATTTCTGCTTGAATGTCCACCAGTTGGCACTGAGATTGCCGGAGGTCCTGAGCTGGTGAGGAGCCTGAATCTTTTCCATTGTGCCGGTATACATTCGCTCGTTGTCACGGATCTTGCTGAGTTGAACTAATTAGATTGAACAGCCTCCTGGTGTCATGTCGTGTTATGTAATTTGGAATAACACAAGCTGCCACTTGATGCAGTTTTGAGTAAAAGATGCTCCAGACTTTGAAGTGAGTTCAATGTGTTTTATTGAACTATTAGCACAGTTCTCAATGAGTTTGACTCTCTGCTAATCTAAATGTAGTAACTCAGTCTCACTGAACCAGCCTTGCTCTAAGCCACATGCTGGGTGTGATGTTGAGGATACACCCTGTCTCACTCTGTAAATGTTGGTCTGTGGAAAGAGGCGGGGTGTGAGTGCCTCATCCCTTTTATAGTGAGATACCACACCTGAGTGTCCTGACTGCTCATTGGTTGTATCCTATTCTATGAGTTCATCAGCTGCATGTTTGTATATCATGACAAAGGTTAATATAAATCATTGATCTCTTCTCACATTTGGGAATTGGGGTGGAGAGTACTGTACTGAGAAAGCCTGACAAACCATTTTGTATGACACTTCACAGTATCCCAAGCGTCAGTAACCTTTGCAGCCAGAATGAATCCATGTTTCTCATTTGCATGATGTGTGCTAGGTTACAGCCCCTGTTCCATTAGAGAGGTTGCTCCTCAACTTGTGGCTCCAATTCAGTCACTCATTCCTGATCTTTGGCAACTTGGTGCAGGAGGGTTGGGCGCTGGGAACATCAAGCACCTCTTCCTGGGTCTGCTGCTGGACCTGGGCAAGGAACCAGTTTAGATGCAGTCTGTGGGGTTGATCATATAGTTCTCTGCTGCTCTTCTGCAGCTTTGGCTGTACTTGGGTGGTCCTAGAGAAGGGGCATGTGTTCTATCCAGTACGCTTGAGACCTCAGAGACCAGTGGACACCTCAGGGCCTGAAAGTGTATAGTAAATTCAGAAGATTCAGTGTCTATTTCAGATCCTGTGTAAATTCAGCGTTAATTAATTTTTTTATCATTTGAGTTTTGTAAGGTACATCCTTCCAAAAAAAGTTCCCTTTTGTTTTGTTTTAAATGTCTCGTTAAGGGTGCAATTAATGTTAGAGTGTCCCCATCAGAAAAATGTTAGTGACTAGATTTACGAAATCAACAAGTTTTGCTGACTCTTTAAAATATAATCAGTTGTTTATTTTGAGATAGGAAAATATGTCATTTAAATTGTGATCTGCTCTGCCGAGCAGCAATCCTGCCAATCTTTTGCTGTGTATCACTCAGGAGGGCAACATTGCTGCGGGGGAAGTGGTGACATGGTTGTATTGTCACTGGACTAGTAAACCTGGGGACCTGGGTTCAATACCCACCAGAGCTTTCAATACTCCACCAGAGCAGATGGTGACCAATAGAACATTACAGCGCAGTACAGGCCCTTCGGCCCTCGATGTTGCGCCGACCTGTGAAACCACTCTAAAGCACACCTACACTATTCCATTATCATCCATATGTTTATCCGATGACCATTTAAATGCCCTTAGTGTTGGCGAGTCCACTACTGTTGCAGGCAGGGCATTCCGCACCCTTACTACTCTCGGAGTGAAGAACCTGCCTCTGACATCTGTCCTATGTCTATCTCCCCTCAAATTGAATTCAACAGCAATCCGGATTAAAACTCCAATAATGATCGTTGTTTAAAAACTCACCTTATGCCTCTTAAGGAAAGAAAATGTGATATATTTGCCTGGCCTTCACGTGACTGCAGTCCCAATGGGGTTGCTTTTTAAATGGCCCAGCCAGCCATGCCACCCTGACAGTTTAATGGCAACTGGGGCCCAGCCCGTCACGCCCACTGACATCCCATCAATGAACAGAACGGGCGGGGAGGCGGCGCTGCCGCTCTTGTCCTGCCTTAGTGGGAGGGCCGAACTCGTTGGCGTTGGCTGATTGAAGCAATGTCGCCGAGGTGAAGGCACCGAAGGCTTGAAATTAAAACAAGCCGGGGCCGGGAGCCGCGCTTGGGGAGATTCCTATGGAAAAGCCGACGCCGAGAGGGAGAGGGAAGTCCGTGATAATATCCTTTTAAACTGGGCAGATCAGCGGCGGGGTGCAGCATAGGGAGGGCCGGCATCTTGGCAACCGAGAAACAGAATTAAAAACAACCCCGGGCCGGCTCGAGGAGCAGAGGCAGCCCCAGGGCCGGGACCCCGCTGCTGGCTGTCACCAAACGGAGCCAAAGCGCTCCTTGCACCGCTGCAACTTGTCCAGCCTTGTAAGATGTACAGTGACTGCTCTGTTAACTGTACAGTTAGTTCATCTTGTATCTGTGTGATATTTTTGATCAGGATTTATTTCGGTGGTTTCTGGAAACGCTGTGCTCTTATTGTATGCTGAGTTTGTTGCTGAGTTTGGTACTCAGCAGTCTGCCCCTTTTCGCTTTGCTTTTTACCGCCCGCTACATAATAATCGCTCGTTGTTTAAAGCTCTCCAACTTTTGCAAAATTTAAAAAAAAAAGTGTTGATAGGTCATACAGTTGAGCCTCATCCTATCCTCACCTGATGTCAGTTCGTGCAGTTGGAATCGCGGAATAGCAAACGGGAGTAGGATTTCTGATTATTTATCTTTGCTGCCTTTTTCCAGCTCCAGGATCAGCTAACTCGTAGACGTCCTGGCCTGCATAGCTTAATGTAACCTCACGTAATGCGTTTGATAACTGGCTGGAATGCATGTTTACAATGGACAGACATCCTGATGCAAATAACAAAATGGGCCATTCATTTATACGTGTTTTTAATAAAGTTCAGTCTAAATGTTCGGAATCAAAGATTCCAATTGTTGATGCGTAAGTTCCAGTGAGTGAATAGTATGGAAATATATTTAACTGTATTAGATCACCCAGCTTTAAAATGAAAATCAAGTATTTTAGTAGATTTACCAGATGTGATCTTGAAACAAAAATATACTTGTACCCCAAAATGGAAGCTTCTTATTTATCAGGTATAGAGAAGATGTTATGTAATTGCCTTGCTTTTCACAACTGCTTTACACTACAGGATCTACTGTGGTGTTGTTCATGGTACAAAACCACAGAAGGAACTGGTCAAGGGTGCCAGCAGGTCAGAAGTAGGGCAAGCAGTGACAGATGATAGCCAGTTACACGCAATGCACATGAACAGGATACAGTCCCATTCCTTAAACTGAGGTAGCTGCTTTTTGGTTTTGGAGCATTTGGTTATTCTTAACTGCATAACTGACACTGGGTTGCAACGCAATGATTGCAAAGTCAAGACTAAGGTAAACAGATGAAATGTGTACAATTTTTTGTCATGCTTTCTGGTGATGAGGGTTGGCTTTATGATGAATTCATTTCTTATGAATCTGAGATCATATTGACCCCTGCTAAGTTGTTGATGGACAATACCTAGTGGTTAGCAGACACCAATAAGAGAATTGGTAGAAACATTACCTTGCACAATGCTTTTTGGACAGTGATCAGAATTGAGTCAAACTAATTGTAACTTTCTATGTACCAACTCTCTGGCAGTACACTCCAAATAAAATCGGAGAGAATTAAAGATATTCATCCAGCTAACCAGCAACCATTGCTTTCTTTTGATCAATGTCTTCTGTTGGGTATACGTTCAGCATCATCAGTCACAGTTCTGTTATGAAGAGTGCCTTCTTTGTTCAATGTGATAGCATGGGTTAGAAGCCATACCAATAAGCCTTGTAGTTGTTAAAATGGATTATATGATCTCACAGGTGCTTCTCATTTAGACTTTGGTGAAAATACAGTCAAGGACATCCAAATTAATCTCATGGATCAGAAATGTAGACTACAAAAATAGGTTGTAGAAATGCTAGAAAAGTCAGCTTTTGGGATATCGTCAAGGGGTGAATGCATAAGTAAGTTGAGTGCTAATAATTTTGCAGGCAAAAACTTGACAGTTGAGATCACAGGCTCCAGTTCAGGGGAAAATTTTGAACAATTTAGATTTAGGTATATTTGCCATCATTTGATGAATATATGTAATGTGTTGCCTGTTAAAAGTGAAAAATTGTATCAAATTCAGGAGGATAGATATTTGACAGAGGAATGGGGTGAGGAATATGGTGGTGTTTATTATTTTTTGAGCTTTGGTTTATCCAATGGTCTCCTCTCATGATTTAGATGCCTTTTCTATAATGTTTTACTAAGACGATACATATATTTTACATTTGCATTCCCTGTACTGTACTTGGTAGTATTCACCACGCCAAATTTTAGTGAATGGACATCTAATTAGCGCCTCGATGCAAATGTTAAAGCTGGTTACTAGCCTGTATAGCAATGGTTATGTGATGGCACTCTCCACCTCCTTAAGTCAGATGGTGTAGGTTTAAATCTCACTGAATACATACTCTAAGTTGACACTCTTGTGCAATAACTGAGCAAAAGGTGTGTTGTCTGAGGTATTGTTTTTCAGGCAAGACATTAAATTGAAGCTTTATCTGCCTGCTCAATTGAGAAGCACAATTCCCCAAAAAATGCACGGAGTTCTCCTGGTAACCTGACCATCCTTTATCCCTCAATCAGTACCAACAAGGGAATACTTGGTCATTTATTCAATTATCGTTTGTGCAACCAAGTGAGAGAAAAGTCAAGTACAAATTTAAAAATACAAATATATCCTACTACTTAGGATTTTAATTTCTCTCAGACTATCCAGGAGTGAAAGAGGATATAGTTTGTTTTTAACTTGTTAGTAGCTATTTTGTAATTCTTTTAAATAGATGTCAGAATGTTACAAGTAATTTAAAAAAAATAATCTTCTACATTTACTATTATTCTTGTGTGCAGACTGGTCGTATTATTAATTTGCTCCCTAGACACCTATGACTTGATCGTATTTCTCAGGCAACTGGTGGTAAAATTTTGTATTGTGGTACAGGAGTTAAACTAATTGGAGAGAGGCAACAATTGGCATGAATTGAGGAATAATTGTTGAAAATGTTAATACCTAGTTTAAGAAAATAAATTGATTTAAACAATGCATTTTATTAACTGTGAATTACAATTGATCGTTTAACAAGGGAATTATAACAATGAACATATCAAAGCAAATTTCTGTAAACTCTGGTTGGTATATATGTATACTTGTTGGTTTTGGCAAATTCATGTTAAAGTCATTGTATTTAAAGTGTGGTTTTTTAAAAAAAACCTCCTTCAGAAATTGTGGAAAGCGTCAGTGATCCTATTTGTAATAATTCAGATGATACACTGTTCCAGAAGGACGAAAGTATTGTGCAATGTTATGTGCAATATGTTCCGCTGTCCTTGATAGTCACAAAGACCAACTCCTACCAATCGGACCTAAATTTGACTGACTCGAAGATTGCACATCAGAACGCAGGCCTTTTTATAGTGGTGATAAATAATGCGTAGAGTATTCGGAAGCCAACCGGACCCCGCACATGACTGGAGAAAAAGCCATTTTCCTACCTTTGACTGGGAATAGGCTTAAATTGCTCTCTGTATATTATGATACTGAAAGTATTTTTAAGGCAAAACCCATCCACATTATTGAAAATTACTTTTTCAAGGAAAGAAGAGGAAACAACACTGCTGTGGGGGGAGTGAGGGAGTGTGCTTGATTATGGGGGGAATGCATAGGTTAAATGTGTGTGCTAAGCATTTTGAATATCAACAAAATAGATCACAGGTATTTCCATCAAGCTTAATATTGGATAAATCAGAACAGAAAATAACTTGTTAATATTTTTAAGGTAAATCTTGTTTAAACAGATTTGAGATTCACTATTATTGCAGATGAGGGGAAAACATAAAGAAGGCTACTAATGCACTTTTCAAAATCTCTGAAAATTGTTTGCATTCAAAATACACATTTGATAGGGAGATCCAGTCATTATTTTTGAGGAAAGGAGTGAAATCCTGGATTTTGGTTCCAGGTTGAGGCAATGAAAAAGTTTTGAATTAGTTGGGCAGCATGATAGCACAGTGGTTAGCACAGTTGCTTCACAGCCCCTAGGGTCCCAGGTTCAATTCCCGGCTTGGGACACTGTCTGTGCGGAGTCTGCACGTTCTCCCCGTGTCTGCGTGGGTTTCCTCCGGGTGCTCCGGTTTCCTCCCACAGCCCAAAGATGTGCAGGTTAGGTGGATTGGCCATGCTAAATTGCCCTTAGTGTCCAAAAAGGTTAGGTGGGGTTACTGGGTTACAGGGATAGGTTGGAAGTGTGGGCTTAAATGGGGTGCTCTTTCCAAGGGCCGGTGCAGACCCGATAGGTCGAATGGCCTCCTTCTGCACTGTAAATTCTATATGATAGGAAAAACAGCAATATGTTTTAATAAATAAGATATTGTGCCCTTTTTCAGACATAGAGTTGACTCTATCAAAGTAAAGTCACCATAGCACCAGATGACCATAGGCCTGCTTTCCCCTTTTGAGGGGAGAGCTGACTGGTGGTGATTTAACCTAGGGGGTCACCAGACCTCAACTGAGGAGAAGGCAGGGCCTGCACTCTGCATCACAAACCAACTGTCCAGCCAAATGAGCTAAACCGGCCCCCTATCTCAATCATATTTTGTCATACTCCTTTCCTTATTACAGACATCCTCTGACTTGCCTAAGCAGCACTATGACAAACCCACTTTACTAAATAGAAAGTCAGAAAACCTAATTGACTTGTGACTTTAGTTTAAATTTATTCTGATTACCTAGATTTGTCTACTTAAACCAGAAAATCATGGTGACATTTAAAACACATGCAATGCTGTTCTATACATTTGGGGCAGCATGGTGGCATAGTGGTTAGCACTGCTGCCTATGGCATTGAGGACCCGGGTTTGAATCCCGGCCCTGGGTCACTGTGTGTGGAGTTTGCACATTCTCCCCGTATCTGCGTGGGTTTCACCCCCACAACCCAAAGATGTGCAGGGTAGGTTGATTGGCCATGCTAAATTGCCCCTTAATTGGAAAAAAAAATAATTGGGTACTGTAAATTTATTCAAAAAAAAAAAAATGGTGCTCTATACATTTAACCTGGTATATTATGATATGTTCCATATTTTCAGTACCAAGTGAGGATCCAAACTGGAAAAGGCTTTATTTGTGGCCCTTTTTTAATATTGTGTTCTGACTTTTCATTGGCTATTTGAATATGTCATAACCGTTTTCATGACATCACTTTGCCAGCTTTATTTAAACATACATAGAAAATAGATGCAGGAGGAGGCCATTTGGCCCTTCAAGCCTGCTGTGCCATTCATTGTGATCATGGCTGATCATCAAGTTCAATACGCTGGTCCCCCCCCCCCCCCAATATCCATTTAGCCCCAAGAGTTGTATCTAATTCCTCCTTGAAATTACACTACGTTTTTGCCTCATCTACTTTCTGTGGTAGTGAGTTCCACACATTCACCGTTCTCTGGGTGAAGAAATTTCTCCTCACCTCAGTCCTAAAAGGTTTACCCAGTATCCGCAAGCTATGAACCCTACTTCTGGAGTCCCCCACCATTGGGAGCATTCTTTCTGAATCTACTCTGTCTAATTCTGTTAGCATTTTATACATTTCTATGAGATTCCCTCTCACTCGTCCAAACTCCAATGAATATAATCCTAACCGATTTAGTCTCACCTCATGTGACAGTCCCACCATCCCAGGAATCAGCTTGGCCACAATCCCTCCATAGCAAGAACACTCTTCCTCACATAAGGACACCAAAACTGCACACAATACTCCAGGTGTGGCCTCACCAATGCCATATACAATTGCAGTAAAGCATTCCTATACCTAAACTCAAATCCTCTCGCTATGAAGGCCAAATTTGGAGATACTAAATTTAGTTTTCTCGTCCAAATCATTAATGTACAATGTGAACAGTTGGGGTTGCTAGCACAGTTCCCTGCGATATCCCGCTAGTCACAGCTAGCCAATTGGAAAAAATATATTTATTCCAACTTTTTGCGTCCTGTCTGCTAACCAGCTTTCTATCCACCTCAAGCCACTACCCGCAATCCCATAAATTTAGTATTTCCATATTTGCAGATGACATCAAGTTGGTGGGAAGGTGAACTGTGAGGAGGATGCAGAGATGCTTCAGCAGGATTTGGACAGGCTGAGTGCGCTTTAACTTTACATAGTAATCTGCTATGTGAGACCTTGTCGTAAGCCTTCTGAAAGTCTAAATAAACCACATCCGCCGGTTCTCCCTGGTCAACTTTACTGGTTACATCTTCAAAGAACTTTAGTAGATTTGTCAAGCATGATTTCCCTGTCATAAACCCATGCTGACTTTGTCTGATTATACCACTGCTTTTCAAACGCTATGCTATGAAATCCTTGATAATGCACTGTAGCAACTTCCCGACTACTTACGTTAGCCTATAGTTCCATGTATTCTCACTACCTGCTTTTTGAATAGCGATGTTATATTAGCTACCCTCCAATCTGCAGGAACCATTCCAGAGACCAAAGAATTCTGGAAAATGACCGCCAATGGATCTAGTATTGTATTCTGGGATGAAGATTATCAGGCCTTAGAGATGTATCCATCTTTAATCGCATTAATTTCTTCAAAACCATTTCTCTATTATTACTAACTTCCTTCAGCTCCTCACTAAAACCTCAAAACTTCCGGTACATCATTCATGTCTTCCTTTATGAATACTGACTGTAAGGGAGGGACCTGCATTAGTTTTATCAATCTTCTTTACATACCTATAACCAATTCATGTGGAGATTCAGGACCCTAGTCTCAGAATCAATTACCCTCCACTGTCCACCATGATAAAGAATTTTATCATCTGGTCGCTCATCGCCAAGGGTTCTGTGACAACTAGATTGCCAACTAATCCTTTCTCATTGCACAACACCCAGTCCAAGGTGGCCTGTTCCCTTGTTGGTTCCTCAATGTATTTGTGCAGAAAACCACCCTGTATACACTCCAGAAACTCCTCCTCCTATTGTACTGTGACTAATTTGACCAATCTATATGCAGATTAAAGTCACCCATAATCACAAATGTTCCTTTATCACATGCATCTCTGATTTCCTGCCTAATCCTATTCCCAACATGTATATCACACCTACAAATGTTTTTTGTACCGTGAGGTTTCTTCACACGTTTCCATACAGATTCCACATCTTCTGTGCTAATCTCTTTCCTCAATATTGTATCAATATTTACTTTTATCAGCAATGCAACTCCATCTTTTCCTTTCTGTCTCTCCTTCCTAAAAACTGAATAGCCCTCAATGTTTAGTTCCCATCCTTGGTCATCTTGGAGCCATGTTCCCGTAATCCAACTATATCATACCCCTTTACATTTATCCATGCAACTAATTTATCCATTTAATTTCAAATGCTCTGAACATTCGGGTACAAAACCTTAAGGCTAGTCCTTTTAATGTTCCTTGAGCCGTCACAACTATTTTTTTAGTGTCATTATCTGATGCAGGCCCTTGGTTTATCTGCCTATCACTTTTCTTATTCTCCTTGCTGTGTTTTTCTCTTGTTCTTGATTTCCACCCTGCTCTGAATCCTTACATAGGTTCCCAACCTCCTGCCATATTAGTTTAAACCCTCCCCAACCAGTCTAGCAAATACCCCCCCCCCTTGCAATTGCATCCCCTATAACTATTGCATTCCTCCGCTTCTTACTCCTCCCCTCTGTAGCAGAACCAACAGTGGTGCCACAAATTTGGCTCCTGCTGCTTTCCCCTGAGAGGTCAAACCCCTCAACAGTATCCAAAGTGGTACTTCTGTTTTGCAGGGGAATGGTCACAGCAGATTCTTGCTCTACCTGCCGAGCTCTCTTGCTTTTGATTGGTAGACCCTTATTTCTTTGCTACTTTGTAAATATGGGGCGGGATTCTCCACTCCCGCGCCGAAGTGGCCGCGCCGTCGTGAACGCCGTCGAGGTTTAGAACAGCGCGAAACGGCCCCGATCCCGACCGATTTAGGCCCTGACAATGAACTAGGATCGGGGCCGCGTCATCCACACGCGCCAGGCCTTGTCGCCCGCGTATAGGCGGCGCCGCATACATGACGCGGCCGGCGCCGCATAACTGCCGTCATCCGCGCATGCGCGGTTTGGCCGGCGCCAACCCGCCCATGCGTGGTTGCCGTCCTCTCTAAGTCCGCCCCGTATGAAGATGGCGGACGGATCTTGCGGGGCCGCGGAAGGAAGGAGGTCCTCCTTCAGAGAGAATAGCCCGACAATTGGTGGGCACTGATCGCGGGCCACTCTACATTTAAGCTACCCCCCAGTGCAGGATTCCACCCCCCCCCCCCCCCCCCCCCACCCCCCAGCGTTATCGCACCGTTCACGACGGCAGCGACCAGGTGTGGACGGCGCCGGGGGGGACCCGCCGTTTTGGCCTGGCCGCTCGGCCCATCCGGGCCTGAGAATAGCGGGGGGGCCGGAGAATCGCCATTTTGGGTGTCTCCGGCGATTCTCTGGCCTGCGGCCCACGGAACTCGACGGGGCCATTCCCGCCGCTTGGGAGAATCACGGGAGGGCGTCGGACCGGCGTCCTGGGAAATTTTGGCGGCCCAGGCGATTCTCCCAATCTCCCAAGTGGAGAATCTCGCCACATGAAGTTTGAGTAAGTCAAATGCAAGTGGGAGATTTGATGGACATACATTCATGCAGCACCAGTGAAAGAGTGATTAATTACAAGGTTCTAACCAAATTGTCCTATTAAGGTGTAACTCTTGATTCAGTTGCTGTTTTGAAATTCCCCCATTTTTAAAAAATAAACTTTTTATTGAGGTATTTCCTTGGGAAATTTCCCCATTTTATTACCCGCTCTACTCCATCCCGACTCTTGAGTTCAATATTTGCATATCTGTACTTTCTTAAGGGGAAGGTCAGGCATACAATTGCTGATGACTGGCAATTAGTACCACTTTGATTATGTTTGCTTTTATCCTCTTGATCTGAAGTGTTCCTTAATAATTTGAAAAGCTGTCAATGGTTCTGAGCTGAAAGATGGAATGAAAGTACCCAGGGTTTTATATCTCACTGAAGACAAAGGTGAATATGAGTAAGTATACATATGTTTTTATTTGGTTTCATGTGTTTGCTGTGATGTATTCAAGTTGATTTTGTAGAGTCACCTTAACTACTGTCCCAAAGAAAATGCCAGTAATTTTGCCTCTTGGTCAGATATAATTATCGAGATGACGGTTTCCCAATTGCTTCCAGCCAGGGAACACTTTTTTGACCTCGTAAAGAGTTGTGAACCTCAGAACCCCTGAGACATTATATTGTGTTGAAGAGCCAAGCCACTTAAATGGTTGTTTTCCTGCAATAGGTACAAACATACAAAAAACAAATTTGAGGCAATCTTTTGCAAAAAATGTATCTGGGCCACATCTTTTTGTCCTTTTTTTAATGGAAGCAGTGTTGCTGCTCCTTACATTTAAATGGAAAGATTGCTGACGCACGCACGTGCACACACGCACACTCTGTCTCTCTCACACAAACGCACTCATTCACGTGCACTCATCCTCATTCAAATACGCTCCCTCGTGCGCACGCGGCAGACACTTTTCCCCGCCCTTGCCTGCACCAGTGCAGGTGCGCCAGGCCACCCACCCCCCCACCCCGACCCCTCTCTCCCGTGCCCGTCCCCTCTCTGCCACCCCCTGAGCCCGTCCCCTCTCTGCCATCCCCTGAGCCCGTCCCCTCTCTGCCGCCCCCGTGCCAGTCCCCCCTCTGCCGCCTCCTGTGCCGTCCCCCTCTGCCGCCCCCCGCCTGTCCCCTCTCTGCCGCCCCTGCACCCGCCCCCTCTCTGCCGCCTCCTGTGCCCGTCCCCTCTCTTCCGCACCCGTCCCCTCTTTCCCCCCCCCCGTGCCCATCCCCTCTCTGCCGCGCCCTCCCGCTCTCTGCCCCGCCGCGCCTGTCCCTTCTCTGCCCGCGCCAGTCCCTCTCTGCTGCTCCCCGCGCCATCCCCTCTTTGCCCCCGCGCCCGTCCCCTCTCTGCCACAACCCCACACCCGTCCCCTCTCTGCCACAACCCCGCGCCCGTCCCCTCTCTGCCACAACCCCGCGCCCATCCCCTCTCTGCCACAACCCCGCGCCTGTCCCCTCTCTGCCACAACCCTGCGCCCGTCCCCTCTCTGCCACAACCCCATGCCCATCCCCTCTCTGCCACCTCCTGCGCCCGTCCCCCTCTACCTGTGCCCGTCACCTCTCTGCCCCCCCACGCCTGTCCCCTCACTGCCGCCCCCCCACGCCCATCCCCTCTCTGCCGCGCCCATTCTCTCTCTGCCGCTCCCCCCACGCCCGTCTCCTCTCTGCCGCCCCCCCTGTGCCCGTCCCCTCTCTGCCGTTCCCCCCACGCCCGAGCCCTCTCTGCCGCCCCCCCGCGCCCGTCCCCTCTCTGCCGTCCCCCTGCGCCCGTCCCCTCTCTCCTACCACCCCACGCCCGTCCCCCCTCTCCTGCGCGCTCGTCCCCTCTCTGCTGCCCCCCCGTGCCTGTCCCCCCCCTCTGCCGCCCCCCCGCGCCCGTCCTCTCTGTGCCGCCCCCCGCGCCTGTCCCTCTCCGTCGCCCCCGTTTACGTGCGCATGCATTCACTCTCGCCTGCACACACACCTCTCTCCAAGGATGTCATTGACATCACACTGCCAACAGCAGAATAGGCAATCTATTCCCAGGCATGGCTTGTTGTCTGAGCTGCCTAAAGGTTTTTTTACTGTCGTCTAAGAATGACTTCCTCCCTCTCATTCTCCCCAACACCACCCCAACGCTACAGTAACAGCTGTTTTGCGCATTGGTATTCCAGCATGTTGCAGTCAAAAATATTTCTAGTTCCTGCTTAGCACTTGTCTCTTGACTATAACTTGCCTTTTGCAAGAATGCCATTGGCAGTTGCATTTCATTTTGTCAAAATGGTTGTTACATTTTGTTTTTTCTAACACTTGCTGTTGTACTGTGTGACCATTTTCATAATAGCACCAATTTGCATAGGTAGACTGTGTTCTCATGAACTCAACATATTTTATTCACGGCTTTGTGTGGGTTAGAATGCCTTAAGTTTAGAAAGAAACATGGGCGAGATCCGTCATTTGGGAGATGAAATGCTAGCGGGAGCACAAATCATTAAGCAATTTAATATCCTTCACCAAACAAATTTATGTGGCCCGAAAGCGAGGTCCCATGGCTGCCCCCTCCCCAGGCGCGCCACAAATAGGGGGACCCCCCCCCCCGCCTCCCTAAATAGGGAAGTGTGGTGCTCACAGCAGAATTCCCAGCCTCTGACCTACTCATGTAGCCACAGCAACTATGTGTCTGTTCCAGTTCAGCTTCTTGTCAATAGAAATCTGCAGGATGGTATTAGTGGGGTTTCGGTGATGGTAATGTATATTGAATGTGAGGGAAAATGGTTAAATTCTCTCTTGTTGAAAATGCTCATTGCCTGACACTTGCGAATGTTAATGTGCCACGTATCAGCCAAGCATGAATATTGTCTGGGTCTTGGTGCACAGACTGCACCAGTATCAGAAGAGACACGAATGATGCAGAAGTTTGTGCAATCGTCCGTGAACATCTCCACTTCTAACTTTATGATCGAAGGAAGGTCATTGATGAAGCAGTTGGAGGTCATTGGACATGAGTTGGAGAGCCTGAAGAGCTCCTACAGTGATGTGTGCTAGGATAGATGCAGAAAGTATCTTTTCCCTGAGCCTGGATAGTCCAAAACTTGGCGACATTGTGCCAGAATAAGGAGGTCAAGACATTAGGGTTGACATTTCAGAGACATTTCTTCATTCAGTGGGTTATTGATCTGTGGAATTCGCTACCACAAAGGACTGCCTGGTTGATGGGTACGATAAAAACAAAGATAAATAGATATTTTGGACACTAACGGAATGGCGAGATCTGGGGATGGTGTTGGAAAGTGGAGTTGATGCATAGTAGGCTTGTCCAACCTTTTCATGCAAGGGGCCACATTTCAATTTTTTTCTCACCTAAGGGGCCAATGAGAAAATTTTGGGAAGATTAAACAATTTTAAACATGAATTTCAACAGAAAGTTGAGGCATGAAGAAAAGAGAACTTGCTGAGCAAGAATAAAACAATATCAAAGCGATAAATTGGCAACCCTCTCGCTCTCTCTCTCTCCTCCCCCTCCTTAAAACTTCCCTCCCTCCCCAGCAGACTCACTGTTACCACTGTTCATGTCTCATGCCGAAGGAAGCACACTTGTTCGGTGCTGCTCCAATCAGAGACTGTTTCTCTCCCACATTTGCTTAATGAGCCTATCAGAAGCAAACACTGGAGAGAAACTGATGGAAATGAGGCTATGACAGGTGAGGACCTTGAGATGATTGTTATCACTAAGGAAGTAGTGATGGGCAAGCTAATGGGGCTAAAGGTAAGACCAGTCTCGTGGCCCTGATGGAATGCATCCCAGAGTGCTAAAAGAGATGGCTAGGGAAATTGCAAATGCACTAGTGATAATTTACCAAAATACACTAGACTCTGGGGTGGTCACGGCGGATTGGAAATTAGCAAGCATGACACCACTGTTTAAAAAAGGAGGTAGGCAGAAAGCGGGTAATTATAGACCAGTTAGCTTAACTTCTGTCGTTGGGAAGATGCTGGAATATATCATCAAGGAAGAATAAGCGAGGCATCTGGATGGAAATTGTCCCATTGGGCAGATGCAGCGTGGGTTCATAAAGGGCAGGTCGTGCCGAACTAATTTAGTTGAATTTTTTGAGGGCATTACCAGTGCGGTAGATAACGGGGAGACAATGGATGTGGTATATCTGGATTTCCAGAAAGCTTTTGACAAGGTGCCACACAAAAGATTGCTGCATAAGATAAAGATGCATGGCATTAAGGGTAAAGTAGTAGCACAGATAGAGGATTGGTTAATTAATAGAAAGGGGATTAATGGGTGTTTCTCTGGTTGGCAATCAGTAGCTAGTGGTTTCCCTCAAGGTTGTGTTGGGCCCACAATTGTTCACAATTTACATAGATGATTTGGAGTTGGGGACCAAGTGCATTGAGTCCAAGTTTTCAGACGACACTAAGATGAGTGGTAAAGCAAAAAGTGCAGAGGATACCGGAAGTCTGCAGAGGGATTTGGATAGTTTAAGTGAATGAGCTAGGGTCTGGCAGATGGAATTCAATGTTGCCAAGTGTGAGGTTATTCATTTTGGTAGGAATAATAGCAAAAGGGATTATTATTTAAATGATAAAATATTAAAACATGCCACTGTGCAGAGAGACCTGGGTGTGCTAGTGCATGAGTTGCAAAAAGTTGGTTTACAGGTGCAAAAGGTGATTAAGAAGGCAAATGGGGGGCAATTCTCCGATATGGAGGCCAAGTGTTCGCGTCGTCGTGAACACCGTCGCGTTTCACGACGGCGCGAACAGGGCCCGGGCATGTCCTATTCTGGCCCCCACAGGGGGCCAGCACGGTGCTGGAGCGGTTCACGGCGCTGGAGCGGTTCACCCCGCTCCAGCCTCTGCACGCGGCGCTAAATGGGCGCCGTGCCAAACCGCGCATGCGCAGTTTGGGCAGCTCAATCCGACGCATGCGCAATTGGGACACGCCATCCTGCGCATGTGCGGAGAACTTCTTGCGTGCGCCGGCATATGGCGCGAGCCACGCAATATGGCATGGGTGTTCAGGGGCCGGCCGCGGTGGAATGTAGGCCCGAGGGGGGAGAGGCCGGGCTGCCGATCAGTGGGCCCCGATCGCGGGCCAGACCCCTTCCGAGCCCGCCCCCCCCCCCCCCCCCCCAGTGAAGGAGCCCCCCCCCCCACAGGCCGCCCCCGAGCATTCCCGCAGAGTTCCCACCAGGAGTAGACTGCGCCGGCGGGACCCTGTTGTGTCGGAGCGGCGATTCTCCGAGCGGCCCGGCGCTATTTGCGCGGCGCTGGTTTCGGGCGGGTGGGAGAAACGCGTGTGGTGGTCGGGGCGGCGTGGCGCGATTCTGAGGTTATGCTGCAATTGTATAATGTGTTAGTGAGGCCAGGGAGTATTGTGTTCAATTTTGGTCTCCTTACCTGAGAAAGGACATACTGGCGCTGGAGGGTGTGCAGAGGAGATTCACTAGGTTAATCCCAGAGTTGAAGGGGTTGGATTACGAGGAGAGGTTGAGTAGATTTGGACTGTACTCATTGGAATTTAGAAGGATGCGGGGGGATCTTATAGAAACGTATAAAATTATGAAGGGAATAGATAGGATAGATGCGGGCAGGTTGTTTCCACTGGCGGGTGAAAGCAGAACTAGGGGGCATAGCCTCAAAATAAGGGGAAGTAGATTTAGGACTGAGCTTCGGACGAACTTATTCACCCAAAGGGTTGTGAACCTATGGAATTCCTTGCCCAGTGAAGCAGTTGAGGCTCCTTCATTAAATGTTTTTAAGATAAAGATAGATTTTTGAAGAATAAAGGGATTAAAGGTTCTGGTGTTTGGGCCGGAAAGTGGAGCTGAGTCCACAAAAGATCAGCCATGATCTCATTGAATGGCAGTGCAGGCTCGAGGGTCCTGATGGCCTACTCCTGCCCCTAGTTCTTATGTTCTTATGCTAAACAGTCTGTAATTGGCAGAGTAGCTAATGCAGAATCTTCAACTTCACTTACCGGCATTTTGAATACTTGGTGCGCAGGCCAGGATAAAGAGGCTAGGTGACCTAGTCCATGGGTTGGACATGACTGATGTATAAATTCAGCCACGCACTTAATGAATGGTAGATGAAGCTCAAGGAACAATATGGCCTTCTCCAGCTCCTATTTATATTTTAACCGGTTTTCTATCTTCTGAAGTAGAAATAGCTGAACATTTCCACACCCTTAGTTTCTTTGCCCCCAGGCAGCTTTTTATTCTTGTTGATGAGCTCTGCAAAAGGCTGTTTACAGAGACAAGTCCTCTCCATCGCCACTTCCCGTAACAGCCTCCCCGAACAGGCACCGGAATGTGGCGACTAGGGGCTTTTCACAGTAACTTCATTTTGAAGCCTAGTTGTGACAAGCGATTTTCATTTCATTTCATCCCACCCACCGTCGGTTGCAACCTTCAAAATACATTTGCACAAGTATTTATCTTCCTGCACACTGAGTCTCTGCCTATTATGTTGTAACTTGGTAAATGAAGGCAGCTTCTGTTTTTCTCTGGGGTTTTTTAGATAAAGAAATGTCCCTAATTGCTGCAGGCACTTCTGGTTGTTAATGATAGCAGAATTTGTTGTTGCCAGTGTTTCTTTTATCTTGACATAGGATAATAGGTTTTTGGAATATTTCAAGTTAATCAACCAAGGTTTTTGTAGGCTGTCAGAAAAGAAAAGGATGATAAGTTTTTTTTTTTCTGATGTGTCTTGTTAGTTGTGAGACTTGTTAGTTATTTGGAGGATGATTGATTCAAGCGATTAATTATAGTTTTGTTGGAATAGAAACCTGTATTTGTTTTCACTCTAAACACGCTTTGTGGTACCAAGGTATATTTCATCTTTAGGTTTTGCACACTGTTTATACCTATTAATGTGTGACTATTTACCTAGAAACAGTAATCTGGTGTCTATCTCGGTGTTCTTCAAATTTTTTGTCCGGGGACCCATTTTTACCAACCGGCCAACCTTCGTGACCCACGCCGGCCAACCTTTGCAACCCACGCCGGCCGACCTGCAATCCCCACCATTTTCTCGTATCTTGTTTGCTGTTGACAAAAATGGAGGAAATGGTTTTGGGTCCCTTTAGCTCTCGTACACGCTCCTCCAATGGAACCAGTTGGATGAAGGTGAAGCCTTCTGGTGTCTGAAAGTATGGAGTCTCTATCTGTCCAAAGTTCTGCATTTTGTTTCCTGTAAAATTTTATCAAATAGAGCCCCCCCCCCCCCGAACATGTTTTAAAAAAAAAAAGCCAATCTTTTTTATCTTTAAAAAGCCAATTGGAATTATTTCAGAGTTGATATTGGGAGATTATTTGGTTGTAGTTATTCTGTGAACCGGGCAAGCTACTCTTCTGATGCCTACTGCATTAGACTCTTGTGGTATGTGAAGAATGCAGATAATGAGAAAAGTAGGATTGTTTCCTGTATAATTTATGAAAATATTCTTCACTTACTGAGTTACATCATAAACAACTGGTTCTATAGCATTTTTCATTGAACAAAATATTTCAAATCTCTCTGGAGTTTGTGAATACCGTAGAATTGTAGGGGAGGTGACCAAAAGCTCAATTGGCGAATAAGTTTTGAGGAGTTTGGGAAGAGGGGAGGGAGAGAGGTACTAAAAATGAAGACTAAAGGAAACGTTTTGGAATCCATATTTTTCACAACTGAAGACTTCTTCAGGGGCTGGGACATTGAGTATAAGAATTGGCAAGTCATGTTGCAGCTGTATGGAACCTTAGTTAGGCCACACTTGGAGTACAGTGTTCAATTCTGGTCGCCACTCTACCAGAAGGATGTGGAGGCTTTAGAGAGGGTGCAGAAGAGATTTACCAGGATGTTGCCTGGTATGGAGGGCATTAGCTATGAGGAGCGGTTGAATAAACTCGGTTTGTTCTCACTGGAACGACGGAGGTTGAGGGGAGACCTGATAGAGGTCTACAAAATTGTGAGGGGCATAGACAGAGTGGATAGTCAGAGGCTTTTCCCCAGAGTAGAGGGGTCAATTACTAGGGGGCATAGGTTTAAGGTGAGAGGGGCAAGGTTTAGAGTAGATGTACGAGGCAAGTTTTTTACGCAGAGGGTAGTGGGTGCCTGGAACTCTCAGTCGGAGGAGGTGGTGGATGCAGGGACGATAGTGACATTTAAGGAACTCGCTGCCTGAGGAGGTGGTGGAAGCAGGGACGATAGTGACATTTAAGGGGCATCTTAACAAATACATGAATAGGATGGGAATAGAGGGACACGGACCCAGGAAGTGTAGAAGATTTTAGTTTAGACGGGCAGCATGGCCGGCACGGGCTTGGAGGGCCCAAGGGCCTGCTCCTGTGCTGTACTTTTCTTTGTTGTTCTGAGACAGCAGAAAAAAACTCATAGCAAATTACACGTGAAAGAGTGCAAGGTGCGGACGGTATGGTGTGAAAGATGGTGAAATGATTTCACAATCCCTATTTACCCACTTTCTCATTTAGGCATGAATTACACACAGCCGTTAATGTATTTATTGTATTCTGATAAGATCTGATGTGTTGGCAGACTAGGTGCACAAGAACATAGGATCGGTAGTAGGCCATTCAGCCTTTTGGACCCATTCCAACATTGTTAGATTATGTCTAATTTGTACCTCTATCCCATTTACTTGTTTGTCTTGCGTCCCATCAAAGCTAATTCAAAGTATCATCTTGCATCATTGACTTTGTCTATGTATGTGTTTCTAGAACCCACCTCTTCATTCACCTGAGGAAGGAGCAGCGCTCCGAAAGCTAGTTATTTGAAACAAACCTGTTGGACTTTAACCTGGTGTAAGACATCTTACAGTGCCCACCCCAGTCCAACGCCGGCACCGCCACATCATTCCATCCCTTGATTAGTTTATCTATCCACAACAAAAATCTGTGAATGACGATCTTCAGTTTTTCAATTTGAAAAAACTTGCACAACCTTTTGGGAGAGAAGGTTTCAAATTATAATAAGGTCTCTGTCCTGGGTTCTCCTACCTGAACAAATATTTATTCCTACCGTATCAAGTTTAAATGATAACTTTAAACATGGCAATTGCATCACATTTCTATCTTCTAAACTCGACGGAATACAATACATGTTTATGCAACCTGTCCTTACCAGAGCTTAAAGGATTCAATTATATCATTCTATCATATCCACTGCCAAGAGCAATAGATTTTCTTGCCCAAAGCTGGAACATATTAAACCAGTTGGGGTGTGATAAATACTGCATACAACTGAAGCATCATTTCCACACTTTTAAATTTCAATTTTTAAATTTTGAATATGAAGGGTGTATTGGTATTTTTACCTTGCTGAACTGGTAGCCCAAAGGTCTGAACTAATCCAAGGATGTGAATTCAAATCCCACTGTGGCAGTTGGGGAATTCAGTTAATTCAATACAATCTGGAATAAAAGGCTAGTATCGGTGACTGCAACCACTAGATCAGACATTGTCAAACTTGGGGGTGCGACCCGCGGGTGGGTGTCGGGAGGGTCGTGGAGCCGTCCGTTGCGGCGCTCCCGATCGCGCAAATCTGCACGCAACAGCTGCAGCAGCCGGCTGTTAATAACGCCGGCTGAAAGCGGCCTTCAAAATGGCCGCGAACATGTTTTTTTTTTAAAAATGCGGCCGCACTGCGCATGCGTGCCAGATCATCGGCATGCGCAAAACTATGCGGACGCTTTTTTTTTTTTTAAACGGTCGCAGCTTTTTGTTTTACAAGTTCGGGGGGTTTTATTCATTTTTTTTTTCACAAGTTCGGGGGGGGGGGGGGGGGGGGGGGGGTTTATTTGATGAATTTTTACAGGAAAAAAATGCAGAACTTTGGACAGATGGAGACTCCATACTTTACGACACCGGAAGGCTTCACCTTCATCCAACAGGTTCCATTGGAGGAGTGCGTACGAGGGCCAAAGGGACCCAAAACCATTTCCTCCATCTTTGTCAGCACCAAACAAGGTAAGAGAAAATGATGGGTCACGCAGGTCAGCCAGTGTAGGCCGCGAAGGTCGGCTGGCGTGGGTCGCAAAGGTCGGCCAGCGTGGGCCGCCAAAGCCGACGTGGGTCGCGAAGTCGGCCAGCGTGTGTCGCGAAGGTTGGCCGGTTGGTAAAAATGGGTCCCCGGAAAAAAAGGTGGAAAAACACTACACTAGATTGTCGTAGAAACCTACCTGATTCCTAATGTCCTTTAGGAAAGGAACTCTTGTCACCCTTGCTTATTCCAAGTGTATGTGACTTCAGACTGACAGCAACACAATTGATCCTTAACTGCCCTTTCAAGTGGCTTGATTTAGCCACACGGTTGCACAAAACTGTTACAGAGCAAGAATAAAACTGGACAGCCTACTCAGCAGCAACCTACACTTCTGATATAACAAAGGCATGCTCATCCTAGTTGAGCCTCATAAAATTTCTCAAAAACCTCTGGGGACTTTGGAAAAAATTGAGATTGGGGCAACAGTCTGACATTGTCTTACAGCATCATAAGACCATAAGACATAGGAGTAGAATTAGGCCACTCGGCCCATTGAGTCTGCTCCGCCATTCAATCATGGCTGATATTTTTCTTATCCCCATTCTCCTGCCTTCTCCCCATAACCCCTAATCCCATTATTAATCAAGAACCTATCTATCTCTGTCTTAAAGAAACTCATTGATTGGTCTCCACAGCCTTCTGCGGCAAAAAGTCCCACAGATTCACCATCCTCTGGCTGAAGAAATTCCTCCTCATCTCTGTTTTAAAGGATCGTCCCTTTAGCCTGAGTTTGTGCCCACTGGTTCTAGTTTTTCCTACAAGTGGAAACTAGCTTTCGGCCTGTCCTGGCCTACCAGAGGTGCAGTCAGGAGATAGTGGCCCGAGCACTGAATCTTGAATCCCTACAGTGCAGAAGAAGGCCATTCGGCCTATCGAGTTTGCACTGACCCTCCGAAAGTGCACTCCACATAGGTTCACTTCCCCGCCCACCCCTTAACCTAATCTGCACATTCCTGGACACTTCAGGGGAAATTTTAGCATGGCCAATCCACTTAACCTGCACATGTTTGGACTTAAGCATTGACTCCAGCACGCAATAAATTTCATGACATCTGGTCAAACATGGGCGAGAAAACCTTCTCTTGGTTACCACTTACCAACCACCCCCAACTGATGAATCAGTATGCCACCATGTTAAACACCTTGGAAGGAACATGTAGCAAGGGCACAGAATGTACTGTGAGGGGGACCTCAATGCCCATCACCAAGAGTGGCTCAGTAGCATCGCTGCTGACTTGAGCTGGCCAAGCCTCAAAGGACATAGCTTCCAGACTGGCCTTGTGATAGATGAGAATACCAACAAAGGAAAAAGCTACTTGACTTCATCACTACCAATCTGCATATCATAGGAGTGGCCACCATACAGCCCTTGTGGAGTCTACATCATGTCTGTAGCATAACCTTCATGCTAAATGGGATAGGGAAGATACACCAGCTCTAAACTGGACGTGAGAGTCTGTAAAACAGTAGTAGCAGCAGTGGAACCTTACTGGATGTGAGAGTCTGGAAGACTACCAGTAGTAACAGCACGAACCTTACTCCACCACAATTTCTGCAACTCCCTACCATTATCATCAAGTCAAGGGACCAATTCTGGTTCCAATGAGGAGTGTAGAACAGCATGCCAGGAGTAGCGGCAAGTGTACTAAAAATGAGACGCCAACCTGGTAAAGCTACAACACAGGATTACTTACATGCTAAACAGCGGCAACAGCATGCTGTAGTCAAGTAATCCTATAAAAGCTCTGCATTTTGTCACATCCCATCGTGAATGATGGTGAACAACTAAGGGAAAGCAGCGACTCCAGAAACACCCCCATCTCGACAACAAGGACTCCTACATCAGACTCCTATTTATTGACTACAGTTCCGCCTTCAACACCATAATCCCAGCCAAGCTCATATCAAAGCTCTAAAACCTCGGACTTGGCTCCCCACTCTGCAACTGGGTACTCAATTTTCTGACCAACAGACCACAATCAGTAAGAATGAACAACAACACCTCCTCCACAATAGTCCTCAATACTGGGGCCCTGCAAGGCTGCGTACTTAGCCCCCTACTCTACTCCTTGTACACACGACTGCGTGGCAAAATTTGGTTCCAACTCCCATCAACAAGTTTGCTGACGATATGACCATAGTGGGCCGGATCTCGAATAATAACGAGTCAGTATACAGGAGGGAGATAGAGAACCTAGTGGAGTGGTGCAGCGACAGCAATCTCTCCCTCAATGCTGGCACAACTAAAGAGCTCGTCATTGACTTCAGGAAGCAAAGTACTGTACACACCCCTGTCAGCATCAACGGGGCCGAGGTGGAGATGGTTAGCAGTTTCAAATTCCGAGGGGTGCACATCTCCAAAAATCTGTCCTGGTCCACTCACGTCGACGCTACCACCAAGAAAGCACAACAGCGCCTATACTTCCTCAGGAAACTAAGGAAATTTGGCATGTCCACATTAACCATTACCAACTTTTACAGATGCACCATAGAAAGCATCCTATCGGGCTGCATCACAGCCTGGTATGACAACTGCTTGGCCCAGGACTGCAAGAAACATCAGAGAGACATGAACACCGCACAGTCCATCACACAAACCTTCCTCCAATCCATTGACTCCATCTATACCTCCCGCTGCCTGGGAAAAGCGGGCAGCATAATCAAAGACCCCTCCCACCCGGCTTACTCACTCTTCCAACTTCTTCCATCGGGCAGGAGATACAGAAGTCTGAGAACACGCAAGAACAGACTCAAAAACAGCTTCTGTTACCAGACTCCTAAATGATCCTCTTATGGACTGACCTCATTAACACTACACACTGTATGCTTCGTCCGATGCCGGTGCTTATGTAATTGCATTGTATACCTTGTGTTGCCCTATTATGTATTTTCTTTTATTCTCTTTTCTTCCCATGTACTTAATGATCTGTTGAGCTGCTCGCAGAAAAATACTTTTCACTGTCGCTCGGTACACATGACAATAAACAAACAAATCCAAATTTTCACTGATAGCAATCCTCAGCATTGGAGTGCAAAAGTTTGAAGCACTTGCAACTAGTTTCAGCTGGAAATACTGAGAAGGTAATATATCGCAGACTCCTGCTGGACCTCCCACCATCACAGAAGCCAATGACATCATTTTGATACACACTGTAATATCAAGAAACGGGAGAGTGCATTGGATATAGCAAAGGCAGTGCGCCCAGGCTGTATTGCTGAAGGCCTGTATTTCCGTACCATCTGTGTCTAGCCAAGCTGTTTCATTAAAGCAACAGAAACATCTACCTGCGAAAAGTGGATGATTTCCCAGATATGTCTTGTCTTCAAAAAAAAAAGGCAAATTCAATCCAGTCAATTGCACCCCAGCAGTCTACTCTCAGAGATAAAGATATCATTGACAGTACGAACTGCTTGCTCACTAATAACCTATTCATCAGTGCTTGGTTTGGGTTCTGCCAAACCTCATTACAAAGGAAGATGGTTGTGGTTATTAGAGAACAACTTTCTCAGCACCAAGACAACAGTGCAGGGGTCCCTCAGGGCGGTGTCCTATTCCAATCATCTTTGGCTGTTTCATCGGTAACTCTCTATCATAAGATTAGAAGTTAGAATGCTCGTCAATGAGTACACTTTTTTTCTATCTGTTTTTGGGATGTGAATGTTGCCGATAAGGCATGTTTTTATTGCCCATCCCTAATTGTCCTTGAGCAGGTAATGGGGACTTGCTTTATTTTGCTACTGCAGTCCATGCAGTGTAGATCCACCCAATGTTAGAATAAGGGAGGGAATTCCAGGGTTTTGACCCAGCAACGGTGCAAGAACACTGGTGTAATTCCCAAGTCAGGACCGCGTGTGGTCATTTCCATTTGCAACTCCTCTGATATCAAAGCAGTCTATGCCCACATGAGTAAGGCATTCAAACTTGAGCTGATGTGGAACATGATTGTTAGTTGTTAAGCAATGACCATATCAAAATGAGAGCATCTATCTTCCTTCCTTTGGCATTTAAAGGCATTACCATTGCTGAATCGCCCTTGTCATTCTAGGTGGTGGAAGTTGCAGATGCTATCGATGAAGGCTTAGCCAGTTGTTACAGTGCTTCTTGTAGATGGTACATACTGTTGTCCTGGTGCACCATTGGTGGGGTGAATGAATGGTCAAGCTGTTGGTTCAGGCCCAATCTGCTTTGTCCTGTGTGGTGTCAAACTTCAAGCGTTGCTGAAGCGCTACAAATCCAGACAAGTGGAGATTATTCCATCACACCCTTCTTTACTTGGACCTTGTAGATGTGGAGAGTTTTATGTGGAGCCAGGAGGCAAGTCAGTCATTGCAGAATATCCAGTCCCAGACCTGCACTTGTGGCCACAGTATTTATGTAATTGATCCTGAAAAATTGAGGTTACCGTGCAGATCTTTGGGAACACTGCTAATTCCATACCCTCTCATTTTTCTAACAGGCACCTTATCAAATGCCTTTTTGGCAGTCCATATTGGCATTTCCCTGTCCACCATACCAGTGACCTCAGAAAATGCAACTAGAAGAGTCAGACATGGCCTACCCTTCACAAGTTGAGACTAATGTTTTGATTAGTTCATACTTGTCCAGGTGCACAGTAACTCTAAATCTGAGTGATTCCAATAACCTCATCGCAATTAATGTTAAATTGACATGTTTGTAGTTACTTGACATCTCTGTCCCCTCCCTTCTTAAATAATAGCATTTACAATTTTCCAATCAAAATACACAATTCTGAATCTAAAGAAATTTTAAAATTAAGACAAAGTGTATCTGTCGTCCAATCTCTTTTAATACTTTGGGGTGGAAACCATGAGGTTCTGCAGATTTGTCAATTTTAAGTCCTCTTTTATTTGTTTTGTTACCATTATTCAAACTTGTATTAACTCAACTAAATTAATTCTCTTTGTTTATTTTAAATTGCTTGTACTGTTGGTATTATGCTGTGCTCCTCCACTGAAAACTGATGCGAAGTATTTTTAAATGAAAGATTGGGTGCAATTTAACTGGGGAAAAAATCTATGTCTCGTTTTGGGCATGTTTAACGGGGTGTTTCTCGACAGCTGCAGCGCCAAGAAACATATCGCCGTTGTTTTTGATGTGGCTTCAGGGAGTTTCTCGCCGCAGAGGCCGCATTTAGAGTAATTGAAGCTCGCCAGCAAAAAAGGCTCCTCGAAGGTTGGGATGCCATTTTGTCTGGCTGCCCCGATGTGTGTGTGTGTGTGTGTGTGTGTGTGTCTGTCTGTCCCCCCCCCCCCCCCCCCCCCCCACAGGTCGGCGCAACATCGAGGGCCGAAGGGCCTGTACTGTGCTGTAATGTTCTATGTTCTATGTCCTGAGGCCTGTTTAGAGGCACAAAGATGCACATTGTATTCTTCTCTTTGAAGTTTAAGTAGTGTGAGTCACCCGGGTCAACTGAAGTCTGTTAAAAAAGAAAAGACAGAAAGCGCACTCAGTAAGCTTTGCGCAAGTCAAGGAGACACAGCCAGAGTGAGACATATCCAGAATGGGAATTTGGAACTTGGTAATTTGGTGCAGTGAGGTAATTTGGTGCAGAGTGGGAGAGGGTGCTTTTTCCCTACTGTTTTGTTCTCTCTCTTCTGGCCTGTAACTTTTAATCTGCAGGGAGAGAACCAGAGAGCATCTGAGATCCTAGGAAGGTAAGGATGTGATTTTTACTCATTTTTCCTTTTATTACCTTTTCAAATTGTGTGTGGGGGGGGGGGGGGGGGGGGGGGGAACCTGAAGTGACATCACAGAAAAGCTGTGACCTGATTGGCTGGTTGGGAATCTACACTAAATTTAAAAAATTAAGCATTGGTAAACTAATTAAACATAATTACTTAATTGTAATTTAGAGGGGTATCTAAGCCAGAGATCAGAGAGTACTGTATTTAGCTTTCACATTTATAGTAGAAATCTAGTGCGAGGAAGCATATAGTTAATTAACTTTTTTAAAATTTTAAATTTAATTTACTAATTAATTGACGCAATGTCAATTAGAGGGGTGCAGTGCTCTGACTGTGAGATGTGGCAGATCCCGAGGCTTCCAGCATCCCAGATGGCTTCATCTGCAGAAAGTGCACCCAACTGGAGCTCCTCACAGACCACATGGTTCGGTTGGAACAGCAGTTGGATGCACATAGGAGCATGCAGGTGGCGGAAAGCGTCATAGATAGCAGTTATATAAATGTGGTCACACCCAAGGTGCAGGTAGAGAAATGGGTGACCACCAGAAAGGGCAGGCAGTCAGTGCAGGAATCCCCTGTGGTTGTCCCCCTCTCGAACAGGTATACCCCTTTGGATACTGTCCGGGGGGGGGAAATAACCTATCAGGGGAAAACAGCAGCAGCCAGAGCAGTGGCACCACGGCTGGCTCTGATGTTCAGAAGGGAGGGTCAAAGCGCAAAAGAGCAATAGTCATAGGGGACTCTATAGTCAGGGGCACAGATAGGCGCTTCTGTGGACGTGAAAGAGACTCCAGGATGGTATGTTGCCTCCCTGGTGCCAGGGTCCTGGATGTCTCTGAATGGGTAGCGGGCATCCTGAAGGGGGAGGGCAAACAGGCAGAGGTCGTTGTACATATTGGTACTAACGACATAGGCAGGAAGGGGCATGAGGTCCTGCAGCAGGAGTTCAGGGAGCTAGGCAGAAAGTTAAAAGACAGGACCTATAGGGTTGTAATCTCAGGATTACTCCCTGTGCCATGTGCCAGTGAGGCTAGAAATAGGAAGATAGAGCAGCTAAACACGTGGCTAAACAGCTGGTGTAGGAGGGAGTGTTTCCGTTATCTGGACCACTGGGAGCTCTTCTGGGGCAGGTGTGACCTATATTAGAAGGACGGGTTGCATCTAAACTGGAGAGGCATAAATATCCTGGTCGCGAGGTTTGCTAGTGTCACGGGAGGGTTTAAACTAGTATGGCAGGGGGGTGGGCAAGGGAGCAATAGGTCAGAAGGTGAGAGCATTGAGGGAGAACTAGGGAATAGGGCCAGTATGGCTCTGAGGCAGAGTAGACAGGGAGAAGTTGCTGAACACAGCTGGCCTGGTGGCCTGAAGTGCATATGTTTTAATGCAAGAAGTATTACGGGTAAGGCAGATTAACTTGGAGCTTGGATTAGTACTTGGAACTATGATGTTGTTGCCATTGCAGAGGCCTGGTTGAGGGAAGGGCAGGATTGGCAGCTAAACGTTCCAGGATTTAGATGTTTCAGGTGGGATAGAGGGGGGATGTAAAAGGGGTGGCGGTGTTGAGCTACTGGTTAGAATATCACAGCTGTTCTACGGCAGGACACCTCAGAGGGCAGTGAGGTTATATGGGTAGAGATCAGGAATAAGAAGGGTACAGTCACAATGTTGGGGGTTTCCTACAGGCCTCCCAACAGCCAGCGGGAGATAGAGGAGCAGATAGGTAGACAGATTTTGGAAAAGAGTAAAAACAACAGGGTTGTTGTGGTGGGAGACTTCAACTTCCCCAATATTGACTGGGACAACTTCCCCAATATTGACTGGGGTTTAGACGGGGCAGAGTTTGTAAGGAGCATCCAGGAGGGCTTCTTAAAACAATATGTAGACAGTCCAACTAGGGAAGGGGTGGTACTGGACCTGGAATTGGGGAATGAACCCGGCCAGGTGGTAGAAGTTTCAGTAGGGGAGCATTTCGGGAACAGTGACCACAATTCAGTAAGTTTTAAAGTGCTGGTGGACAAGGATAAGAGTGTTCCTAGGGTGAATGTGCTAAATTGGGGGAAGGCTAATTATAACAATATTAGGCGGGAACTGGAGAACCTAGATTGGGGGCGGATGTTTGAGGGTAAATCACCATCTGACATGTGGGAGGCTTTCAAGTGTCAGTTGAAAGGAATTCAGGACCGGCATGTTCCTGTGAGGAAGAAGGATAAATACGGCAATTTTCAGGAACCTTGGATAACGAGAGATATTGTAGGCCTCGTCAAAAGAAAAAGGATGCATTTGTCAGGGCTAAAAGGCTGCGAACAGACGAAGCCTGTGTGGAATATAAGGAAAGTAGGAAAGAACTTAAGCAAGGAGGCAGGAGGGCTAGAAGGGGTCACAAAAAGTTATTGGCAAATAGGGTTAAGGAAAATCCCAAGGCTTTTTACACTTACATAAAAAGCAAGAGGGTAGCCAGAGAAAGGGTTGGCCCACTGAAGGATAGGCAAGGGAATCTATGTGTGGAGCCAGAGGAAATGGGCGAGGTACTAAATGAATACTTTGCATCAGTATTCACCAAAGAGAAGGAATTGGTGGATGTTGAGTCTGGAGAAGGGTGAGTAGATAGCCTGGGTCACATTGAGATCCAAAAAGACGAGGTGTTGGGCATCTTGAAAAATATTACGGTAGATAAGTCCCCAGGGCCTGATGGGATCTACCCCAGAATACTGAAGGAGGCTAGAGAGGAAATTGCTGAGGCCTTGACAGAAATCTTTGGATCCTCACTGTCTTCAGGTGATGTCTCGGAGGACTGGAGAATAGCCAATGTTGTTCCTTTGTTTAAGATGGGTAGCAAAGATAATCCAGGGAACTACAGGCCGGTGAGCCTTGCGTCAGTCGTAGGGAAATTACTGGAGAGAATTCTTCGAGACAGGATCTACTCCCATTTGGAAGCAAATGGATGTTTTGGTGAGAGGCAGCATGGTTTTGTGATGGGGAGGTCGTGTCTCACTAACTTGATCAAGTTTTTCGAAGAGGTCACAAAGATGATTGATGCAGGTAGGGCAGTGGATGTTGTCTATATGGACTTCAGTAAGGCCTTTGACAAGGTTCCACATGGTAGACTAGTACAAAAGATGAAGTCACACATGATCAAGAGTGAGCTGGCAAGGTGGATACAGAACTGGCTAGGTCATAGAAGGCAGAGAGTAGCAATGGAAGGATGCTTTTCTAATTGGAGGGCTGTGACTAGTGGTGTTCCGCAGGGATCAGTGCTGGGACCTTTGTTATTTGTAGTATATATAAATGATTTGGGGGAAAATGTAACTGGTCTGATTAGTAAGTTTGCAGACGACACAAAGTTGGTGGAATTGCGGATAGCGATGAGGACTGTCAGAGGATATAGCAGGATTTAGATTGTTTGGAGACTTGGGCGGAGAGATGGCAGATGGAGTTTAATCCTGACAAATGTGAGGTAATGCATTTTGGAAGGTCTAATGCAGGTAGGGAATATACAGTGAATGGTAGAACCCTCAAGAGTATTGAAAGCCAGAGAGATCTAGGAGTACAGGTCCACAGGTCACTGAAAGGGGCAACACAGGTGGAGAAGGTAGTCAAGAAGGCATACGGCATGCTTGCCTTCATTGGTCGGGGCATTGAGTATAAGAATTGGCAAGTCATGTTGCAGCTTATAGAACCTTAGTTAGGCCACACTTGGAGTATAGTGTTCAATTCTGGTCGCCACACTACCAGAAGGATGTGGAGGCTTTAGAGAGAGTGCAGAAGAGATTTACCAGCATGTTGCCTGGTATGGATGGCATTAGCTATGAGGAGCGGTTGAATAAACTCGGTTTGTTCTCACTGGAACGACGGAGGTTGAGGGGCGACCTGATCGAGGTCTACAAAATTGTGAGGGGCATAGACAGAGTGGATAGTCAGAGGCTTTTCCCCAGGGTAGAGGGGTCAATTACTAGGGGGCGTAGGTTTAAGGTGCGAGGGGCAAGGTTTAGAGTAGATGTACGAGGCAAGTTTTTTTTACACAGAAAGTAGTGGGTGCCTGGAACTCTCTGCCGGAGGAGGTGGTGGAAGCAGGGACGATAGTGACATTTAAGGGGCATCTTGACAAATGCATGAATAGGATGGGAATAGAGGGTACTGACCCAGGAAGTGTAGAAGATTGTAGTTTAGTCAGGCAGCATGGTCTTGTCTGATGGCTTGGAGGGCCGAAGGGCCTGTTCTTGTGCTGTACTTTTCTTTGTTCTTTGTAACCTGGCAAGGCCCCTGGGCCCGATCCTTGGCAGTGCTGACCTGGCACCTGAGCACCATGGTCCTCAAACATTGTCAGTGGCCCTGTCAGCCTGACAGTGCTACTCAGGCACCCTGGCAGTGCCAGGCTAGCACTTGAAGGGTGCCCTAGTGGCACTCAGGATGGCAGTGCCCAGATGCCAGTGGGAGTGTCAGGTTGCCACCCTGCCATGTCCCGAACACCAGGGGGGGTCTCTAATGGCCTGGGAGAACCCCCCAGGTGCCATTATTTTCCATGGTCCATGTTTGTGGAAACCAGTACTAAACGCCTCGCCACCCTGCCGAGTGCCACCCTGCCGAGGTCTCCCAGGCTTGGCTGTTAGCACCGGGAGAATCCTACAAACACATATTTATTCAAGCCATTTTTGATCTGGATCACGCCCAATGAGGGCGAGATTCAGATCGTGAACTAGAGGGCATAGATTTAAGTTGAGAGGGGAGAGATACAAAAGAGACCAGAGGGGAAATTCCTTCACACAGAGGGTGGTGAGCATCTGGAACGTTCTGCTAAAGGCAGTGGTAGAGGCAGGTATGATTTTGTCTTTTAAAAAGCAGTTAGACAGTGACATGGGCAGGGTGGATATAGAGGGATATGGGCCAAATCCAGGCAAGTGGAACTAACCATGATAGAAACTGGGCAGCATGGACAAGCTGGGCCGAAGGGCCTGTTTCCATGCTGTATTCATCTATGAATCTTATGACATCGCGCAAGACTCCGTTAAATCTGGAAAGGTGTTTCAAGCGTCGCAAATCTCTCAAGGTGCAATAGCCTCGTCCCACCACCAAGTCGAGCGTGACCAGCCTGTGAATCGTGCCCATTAAAAAGGATCCTGAAAATGTCCATTCAGCCTGCCCCCCACAATTGTAATATCATTTACATCACCAAAGATACACTCGTATCCCATTTGAGTAACCTTATGGAAAAGCTGAAAAAACAAATTTAGAAAATACCAGGACAATTTGGAAAACATCCTGAAAATTCCTTTCCTTTGCTCACTTGACAAGTCTGTCATTTCCTTATTATTAATAGCAGTTTGTTAAAACTGTTGATTTAATATTCCTTGCAGGGTTTTTAACACCTTTCTTTTGGTGCCACATCACTTTCTCCGTTTCCCTTCGTTGCTTTTTATAAGTCTTCCAGTCTGCTGAATATCCACTTCTTGCATTTGTGTAGCTTTTTTTTTAGATTGATGATGTCTCTTATCTCATGGTGAATTGACTTTCCTGCATTAACTTAACTCTTGGCACTGTGAAATGTAAATCATTAATATCACTCTTAGGTGTTGCATTTTTTAAAAAACTTTTTTTTTTAGAAAAACCTCATTTAGTCTACCTTCATATTCAGTGTTCCCTTTCAGCTGAGCAGTTGTTCTGGAATTTATTGCATATTTGTTGTACATACCTTGTTTATTAAAGAAAACTTTGGAGGGAACATTGATCAGTGTTCTTTGTGCAGACATTTGTAATTTTACGGTTGGTTTTAATTCTAGCTTTGAGGCCTGACATATTTATGCAAGATATTTCCCAATTAAAATTGATCTTGCTACATGTTTTGTTTTTTTAAAAAGTACTGGAATTAACTAAATTGATCGGTGCGCTGTAAATGGTAGTATAATACTTTGCTTACCGAGAAAATAAAGGAACTTGAAGTTTGCAAACATATTCAAACTCTGTATTTTTTTTGTACATAAATTCTGGGATAATTGTCTAGAACAATGGAAGCTTAAAACAAGATGAGAAGTAGGAAATTACGCCATAACTTCTATATTGCAGTTTGAAATGTGATCGTTTAGTGGTACATTGCCCCATATTTTATACCCTAGCGTTAGCGGTTTCCTCTCTGAATACAGCGATGGATATAGGTTTGATCCTAATGTAATGCTTGTAATAATATTGGCATGTTCACACCATTTTACCAGGGTTTAATGCATTCCTCTCCATGTAAACTTTAGTGCCTCGCGTTTATTTAATTCACATTTTAAAATGTTTTCCTCCGAATATTGAAAAGTAAGTAGCATTCTCCATTTTAAACACTTCTATCAATGTCAAACATTGTTTTGTGTGTTAGTTGAGTATCAGCAAAGGCTGATAGCAGGCTGGAAAATCTATATTGAAGCCGTTGGCACCAACGGCAGCTTTCGCCGACACGATGTTTGGGACACTATCCAGTGCACTAAATTTCATATGGGAACCCCCCCCCCCCCCCCCCCCCCCCCCCCCCCCCCCCCCCCAATCCATGGCACAAGTGCCAGTGGGCAGTGCCCGGCATGACCTTCTTTTCTCCCCCCCCCCCCCCCCCCCCCCACTACCCGAGCAATATACTCACCTGAGCTTCTCTGAGAGGTCTTCTCGCAGGTGCACGCCTTGGGAGAGCAGGCGTGATTCATGCCAGTCTGCCCTCATGCTGATGTAATTGAACTTTGTGACCGGGAATTGATTCAGGCTAAAGAGGCCTGATAAATCTATGGAAATGATGTTACATCAGGATTGCCGTTACACCCTTTTACGACGCTTTTACGTTGGCCGCAATTTGAAATGAAATGAAAATCACTTATTGTCACAAGTAGGCTTCAAATGAAGTTAATGTGAAAAGCCCCTAGTCGCCACATTCCGGCGCCTATTCTGGGAGGCTGGTACAGGAATTGAACCGTGCTGTTGGCCTGCCTTGGTCTGCTTTCAAAGCCAGCGATTTAGTCCTGTGTTTGCGAGATTTTTCCACTCCTGTCATCGATCCTGTCCGACAAATACGGGACAATGATGAAAAAAATAATTGCAAAGAATGAACACTGCAGTTTTCCATTCAACTGTAGATTTCTCTGTAAATTATAGGGTGATTTGTGCCACGATTGTTATGTATTTCAGCAAAATTACTCCTAAGCTGCATACAATGACATGGCTTCCGCTGGCCATAATATTCCTGGAAGTGGCAATAAAAATAATGATAAGAGAATAAAACTGCTGTACCGTGAATTTCACTACTGGGCAGAAATTCAGAGGAATGGAAGTGTCCGCTGTTCGCCTCGATTCTATGAAATGGATTTTGAGAAGTCTTGGTCCTGTTCCTAATAGTCCTATGCTACTGCACTAAAATTAACTCAACTTAGTATTAAATAGATAGTCTCATTCAATGTAAGAGAAAAATGCTATGCTTAATGAGTTTAGGGCTGAGGGATGTATTGTTGGAATTATAATGGAATAATTCTATTAATTTAAAGAATATTGGTACAGGGTGTCTGAAATTGAAGTCTGTGCATTTCCCAACATGAACACTCTCCTGACGAGCAAATATTAACAAAAAAAACCTGCTCATGGAAGCCATTATTTGTTCTTTGCAGCCAATCATTCTTTGGGGCTCACATGATACTATTGTGTAAGTTTTGTTTTTATATATTTTTATATCTTTCCAAAACAAATATCACTGGCTTGCTGTAATTGTTTACTTTATTAATAGAGCACCTAGATATAAGTGTTCATAGCTTATGCAAATAGACAGTGCGATGAAAATCTCAGCAGTGCTGCAGTCACATTAAAAACTGGACAGCACGATGACACAGTGGTGAGCATTGCTGCCTACGGCGCTGAGGACCCGGGTTCGAATCCCGGCCCTGGGTCACTGTCCGTGTGGAGTTTGCACGTTCTCCCCGTGTCTGCGTGGGTTTCACCCCCACAACCCAAAAGATATGCAGGGTTGGTGGATTGGCCACGCTAAATTGCCCCTTAATTGGAAAAAATAATTGGGTACCCTAAATCGTTTTTTAAAATTGACTCTACCATTGTTTCTAAGAAGCAGATTTCTTATTGGAGATTATGGTTACTTTATGCCTTTTGTAAGTTTAAAGACTGACAAATTGAAATAGGCAGTCACTGTAGTTTGTTGCATTGTACAATTTAAGGGTTTTCTTGGCAGAAATGTGTTCAGCAGACCAGGAAGTCTTAATTATTTCCGGTAGACCTTGATCCCAAAATCAAGCACCTACTGTAGAGTAAGAAGTCTTACAACACCAGGTTAAAGTCCAAAAGGTTTGTTTTGAATCACTAGCTTTCGGAGTGCTGCTCCTTCCTCCGGTGAAGAGGTAGGTTCCAGAGACCTATATATATACACAAAGTCAAAGATGCAAGATGATACTTTCTTCCATTGAAGCCAAATGGGATTCCAGTCCCTCAACATTCAGCTGGTGTGCTCACATATGCAATGAATCATGCAGGTCAGTGACTGGTTTTCAGGGGGACAAGGTGTGCATCACATGGATATGAGGCAGCATACATACAATAAAATCCATGCTACCCAACAGATCTTCCACTGCCTGCACTGCTCTGGAGGAGCTCAACAGTACTTGGGAGAGTGGGTATCAAAGTTTGGAGCCGTCTGCTTCATGCTGCACAACCTCACGAGGCCACAACCCTGGCCATGAGCAATGAAGCAACCAAAGAGAGATGGAGAATGGAATTTGTGCAGCTCCTTTCTGGGTGGATTATTTATGAATGACTCATTTTACTGTGATATTAGTCAAGCAACAGATTATTCATTTGTTAACAGTCACATTCAATACCATTCCTCTGTTACTAGCTGTCACAGTATCTGCTTGGGCACAATCTAACAAAAAACAACACATTCCAATAAACATTCTAAACAAAGTTTATAAGTTAAGTCCCACCATATTGTTTACAGACAACAATAAATCCCAGTTATCTACTGTGTGCTTTTCCTGTCCTGCTGCTGCTATGCACAATAGCTGCATCATGACTGATGGAAGGCTTATGACTTTGAATGGAGGAGACAACAAGTTAACCTTTCAGGATGCTGCTGAGTAGCTCTGGCCGGAGGAATCCAGGATTTTGATTTCACCATCTTGCCACTGGGGCAATAGTCTGGTTTGGTTGGCTGACAAACAATAGCAAGGCCACTGGCAGAGTGGCAACTGTGGGAGGATGAATGCTGTTACTCTGATAGAGGACTTCAGCTTCACGTTCCATGGCTACTCCCACAGCGTGGCGTTTCAACAATCCTAGTAATATGTTGACGGACAGATTACTGGGCTGCTATTGCACCCAGAAATGTCTTGTCTGCAGTCATAATGAGAGAAGTCTGAGTTTGCATGACAGCAAGCTGACCATTCATGATTTTAGTCTGAACTTCCAGTGCACAAAACATTGAATGGATTTTACTTGTGCTGTAATGGAAGCTTAGACATTTGCCATCATACACTACATCATGGTTAGTTTCACAAGTGTGGAAATGGAATAGGCGAGCACTTTCTGGAACAGATGGGCTGCAATCTCTCTGCAAATCCCCATGTTCCTTGAATTTGCAGGCAGGTTTTGTGGAAGACTTGTTAATATATCAATTATTTAATTATGCATAGTGCTCTGTAGCCTGTCCCATCAAAGTGCTCACCTGAGTCTTATGCAGCAGAACCTGTGAGCAATCTAGCACTCCAGCGAGCTGGCAACTGCATTCCCCTAGGTGAGAGCACGCAATGACGGTGTCTCACCACATGCAAATCCCACCTCTATGTCACCCTCTCAAACTGTTACACCCAGTAACAGTATCTAAGCTGTGTGCAGTGAATGTGAAATTGAGTGACAGTGGACGCGATCTTCCCAAAAGGGAACAAAGTTCCTAGCGAGCGTGTTTAGCCACGTGTTCCCCGGTACTCACAGTGCCAAGAAACACATGGCTATTCAATGCAACTCACTTTGAATAAGGGACCTAAATGGAGAACGCGAGGCCACACACTGCCCCGTTTTTTACAATGGGGAGCTCCACTCACCGGAACTCCCCATTGCAGGAGTCCCAATCTCCGAGGCCCCCCCAAAAATCCCCAACCTCCCCCCTGCCTGATTGTACCACCTGCCCAAAGGGCATGCAGCTGGGGGCCTTCAATCCCCTTGGAGACCCCCACGAGTGACGTTCCATCTGGTCCCCGTTTGTGGGGACCAGTACCAAACCGCGCTCGCCGAGGTCCCTGAGGCGAAGGGACTGAATCCAAATTATGCCTGGCATGATCTGCGAGATGTCACGATCTGGATTCCGCCCACAGTGGGAGAGACCTAATCTTGCATAGTTTATTGAGCTTAAAAAGCCCATTTAACTATGTATACACTGGATCGAATGGCTACCCAGCATCTACCGGTCTCGCCAAGGAGACCGCAGCCGGGCGCCATTTAGCACTGGTACCCGCAAACTGGGACCAGGCAGAACGGCACTTGGGGGTCTCCCAGGTGATCGGAGGCCCGCGGATGGATGACTTTGGGGTATGGTGGCACCCTGGCACTGGTGCCAACCTGGGCATCTTGGCACTGGCACCCTGGCAGTGCCTGGGTGGCATTTTGACTGCGCCAGGGATCGGGTCCGGGGGTGCCCTGCCCGTGTGAGGTAGGCTCCGGGGGGACCCCATGGATCCCATATAGGTGAGGTGAGGCATTGCTCGGTCCAGGGGTCACGGGGGGTTGAGAGATCAAGCCGTCATTTAAAAATGGCACCCAGATCTCTTCCTGCACTGATGAGCATAGCTCCTCAGCGCAGGATATGATGTTAAACTGGGGGCGGGGGCGGGGGGGGGGGTGACAGACATTCTCTCCAAACAGTACTTTGAGCTTTCTTGAACCTTTTGCTCCCATCATCGGCATTTTGGGGGATATTTGTGGGGTTTACAGAGCAAATTTGTCTTCGGCATTGATAATCATATCTTCAGTTGACTAGAATCTAAACTCTGCAGCTTCTTTTTAAAATTGTTTTGCCTTGCACACCACACTTTTATTCCTTTAAACCTTTTGGACCAAACTTTACGTGCTCAGGAAGCAGGAACAGTTTGGCGGAATTTCCTGGCCAATGAATGTTAATGATTGAACTTTGTAGTGAATCCCAAAAGTGCAAGAGCAGTGCAGAATTAAGATAGCTAATCTGACAAAACTGTTTCAGTATTCTGAGTTATCGGCTATTTCTGTATTAATTAAGCAAAAAGGCTATACCTTAGAAGGAGAATGCTCATGGAGAAACATCTCTGATTGGGGGCTCAGCAAAAAAAAAAGTTGTAGAAAATTATATGAATATTGATTTATCATCGTTTTAAATGCGCTATTAACCACTGTGCCGCCCTTTTATCATCTTTTTAGTTTTCAGTTTCTGTAACAAAATGTTGCTGTTGCTGCATAAAATTAGAAAACTGGGTATCAAAGGAGTGTGATTGGAGTTAAAGTATTTTATGATGTGATTTTAGTAGCCTCAAGGTAATAACTTGAAGTATAATCTTGAAATGGGCTTCAGGGGCTATTTAGCACAGGGCTAAATCGCTGGCTTTGAAAGCAGACCAAGGCAGGCCAGCAGCACAGTTCGATTCCCGTAACAGCCTTCCCGAACAGGCGCCGGAATGTGGCGACTAGGGGCTTTTCACAGTAAGTTCATTTGAAGCCTACTTGTGACAATAAGCGATTTTCATTTTCAAATAGTTAAAAGTTAAACATTAAATATATAAAATACTTAGACGTTGGAATAATGCAATATAAATGTTCCCTTTTGGACTACACGGTGTGTAAAATGTGCACATGCTTTGTGAGTCACCATGTATGAACTATTGCCATGAATTTACTATGATCATTTGCATCTTGTTCCTATCTCTCCGTAAATCCTTTGAATTATCTACTGTTGATCAAATAGAGCCATAGAATCTTCTACACCAATGAACAGGCACTTTGGGTTTCAATCTCAGGTTTTCTTTTAAAGAAGGTGGGTCCAATAATGTTGCACTCCTTTAGCTAATGTGGAGAGTCCATCTCGGTGAAATCTCTGGTTCCTGGTGGTACCTCGCCAAGGCCTTGAGGTGGCATCTGCATGCAGTCTTAAGTTTCTGAGCCATATAGAAGAGTTGGGAGGCCAACTGCCTTGTACAAGAGGATCTTGTGTCAGCACGAATATCGCCGTCGTCAAAGGCTCTCAAGATAGATGTGAACCTTGCTCGGAAGCGAACTACTTGGGGGAACCTCCTGATTGAAGGGACACAATTCTTCAAGGACACCTGACAGAATTAGGAAGCCTGGAAAAGGAGCCTGAGAAAGGAATACCGGCGATCTCGAGTCCAAGGATTGATCCCACCACACGGAACCACCTGCCAAGTGTGCGGTCAAAGATGCGGCTCTAGAATCGGGCTCATCAGCCATGCAAGGACCTACAGAGCCCTTAACCAGTAACGCAGAGTTTCTTAGATGGACAACCATACTTGTCATGCCAAAAAAGAAGACACCTTGAACACTATTTGAATGGAAGCATGGATTAACGAAAGAATGAAATTGCAGCACTTTTCACGAGATTAATGACTTAAAGTACTTCACAGACAATTACTTTTGAATTGCTGTAATAAAGGGGAAATGTACCAGCTAAATCATTTGCTCTATTTGTGTTGTTTGAGGAATAGGTGCTGGCCATGTCACTTGGAGAATGGCCCTAATACTTTTCAGATATAGTACCCAGGATCTTTTAGGTCCATTTGGGAGGGCAAATGGGGCTTCAGTTTAATCTCATCCAGAAGATTGTTAATGTTCTTATTCTCTCCATTATTGATCATGCTCTCTATCCCCTTTGCCTCCTTCCTCACTCCCAAGTTCCGGTTAACATTCTACATCCCACTTACATGCTGAAGTCCTGAAATGGGACTTACACTTCTGTTTATTACAGAGATCAAAAGATAGTGAAATATCTCTTCCTCAAAAAATAAGTTGTTTCTCTTCCCTTTGCACTCTCATATTTTGTTTTGCTCTATTACAGTGAATTTGCATTTGCAAGTAGTTTTGTTTGTTCTTCTCTACATAAAACCTTCCTTCTCTCCTATGTTTGTATACTATAAGAAATTTTCTCTCCTTTCCAGTAATAAATTATTTCTGAAGAAATTATTGTAACACTGCAGATGAAAATATTCCCACCACCATATCTCAAATGATCAGCATCTAAATATAATTGCAACATCCTAGGTGAGTGTGAGATGGCACCCTAAAGTCCCCTTTGGACCCAGAGTACAACATAACCTCTCTGAGCAGCACAAAAAGAACCTCACCATGAATACCATTGTTCTGATGAATTGTTGATTAACTTTAATGATATAGTAAATTAGAAAAAATATTTTTTTCCCACTCCTTCACATCTGATATTTGTAAATTTTATTTTCTACCTGCATCAGACTATGCTTGGGTATTGTAGTTGCAATGGAACAGCATGAAAACATCAACTCATGTTTCTTTCCTTTTTCTCCCCTCTCTTGTCTTCTCTTCCACCCCCCACCCCCCTCTCCCTCTTTCTGTCTTTCTCCACAGGATCTTGAACTTTCTGGTCCCTTCAATCTGGTGGCATGTGATATGGGTCTCCTGCTGAGCTTGGGGCACTGTAATTCCAGTATAGGAGGGTGCAAACAATTCCCTTATTATATTTCACTTCAGCCCATCCCAATTTGGGCTCTTCACCGATAAGCCTGCCTTTCTGAGGGAAACTTCTTGCAAATAATCCTAACATTAATCCACCAATTTCATGGGTAAGGTGTAGTGCATTTTAAAACATTTTTTTGTGTAGTGACAATGTTATTTTTAGTTCTATATTCTCAATTTAGTGAAGGAGAAAGGTTGACAAGGAAAACTGGAATTTATTTGCTTTTGTCATATTTGCTTCTCAATGTCTACACTGAAAAATGTAGCTGTTTGCTTTTTCCTGCTGAATCAAAACTCTGCAGAGTTATTCACATTTAATCAATTGGACATTTTGCTAAAGCAGGCCTCACTTGAAAATGACCAAACAGTGGTTTCATGCTGTAGACAGATTAGCAGAACCCCCTGAATTGTAATATTTCAGCTGTAATACAAGGGCTTAATTCTCCACTTCCCAAGGCAGGCAGCGAGAATTGCAATTAGGCGGAGAATACCACGCAATAAAAAAATGCGATTTGTGCCCGGCGCCAATTCCGACGCCATGCTCCGGTCCTTCTCCTTGGCAGCATTAATGACGTACTGGCGGGCCCAATGCAAAACCGTCATTTCCCTGGATTTAAATCTCATTTGCAGGTTGGACACTGCATGCCCCACCCCTCCATGATGCTTCACCCCTCTCAGGCGTATGTCACGCGGGTGCAAAATAGTGTAGGCATTTACAAGCGGGGCCTGGATGCCACAGATGTTGAGGAGGAGGGAGAGGGTAAAAGAAAAACTCGGTGTCAAAGATTGCCAGGGCTGGGGGAAGTAGCGGGGGACAACTTGGTGCCAAGTCCGTGCAATTGGGGTGTCCCCCTCGGGATGTGTGGCCAGACTCAGATCGCCCTTCCTGCAGTATTTAAACACACCCCTCTGGTGTTACCTACAGGCTGCTCACACTGCTGACTGTTTACTGTGTGCTGTAAATGTTCATAGACCCTCTGGTCATATGGGAGCCCACCCAGGTCGCCACTCTGGAAACCCTCATACCCAACTGTATCATCAAGGGGATGGGCGTGGCTAAGTTCAATCAGTGGCCCACCAGGTGTTGGCATTCCTCAGAAGCGCAGCCCCACTGTAGAAGAAGCAGGGATTAGCAGAACTCACACCAAACAAAGGACACCTGCATTGTGGCTTTTGGAGCCCTTCCTCATGCTCTACCCCTCTCAGGGCAGAGACCTCACCAGTGTGACCCCCACCCCTCAGGATCACAAGCGGTCTCCTTCTTGTGAGACTGGCTGCACTGAGTGCCTCTGCCACTTATCCCAGGTCTGATCAAGAGGGAAGGCTTGAGTCTGCGGCCCACCCTGGGAAAGAGGATGTCGCTTCTCTCATTGACACCGTGCAATGAATCCATTTCAGACTGCCGAAATCGGGGGGGGGGGGGGGGGGGGGGGAGGTCTTCTCTGAGCCACCTTCGTCGCTGCAATGAGTGTGCGATGATTGGCATGTTTAAAAACAGCTCCAGCTGTCAGCGGGCTGGGAATTGCTTTCAATTCACGCGGGCAGAGTGCTGGCCCATTTCCATGACCTGAATCACAGAACCAATAGCGCCTGCAATGAAATGAAAATTGCTTATTGTCACAAGTAGGCTTCAAATGAAGTTACTGTGAAAAGCCCCTAGTCGCCACATTCCGGCGCCTGTTCGGGGAGGCTGGTACGGGAATTGAACCGTGCTGCTGGCCTGCCTTGGTCTGCTTTCAAAGCCAGCGATTTAGCCCTAATGGAAAGGCGAATCGCACACTATTCAGTCCCAGCGGGGACACTCCGGGTGGGATTCGCAATCGGGCGGAGAATCCCTCTTGACGCTGAAATCGGGGGCGGCGCCTGTTTTCGGATACGCCGCCCCCTCCAAAACAGCACCATCGGTGAGTACGCCCCATGCTGTTGGGACGGCCGCATGATGTCACCTGAAGGCCCTCCCCCGGTGCTCTGCCCCCGATGGACCGACTTCCCAACGCCGTGGGACACGTGCTCTGAGTTTTTGTCATCCTCGCGTGGCGGGTGCGGACTGTGTTCAACGCCGCCACAGTCCGGGGCGGGCGGGGGGGAGCTGTTCCGCTGGCCGGAGGGGGTGGCAAGGGGAATTACAGGGGGCACTATCTGGCAGGCCGGGTCCGTGCGCGGCCGGCGCCATGTTGTACGGCGCAACCGCCTAACGTCGTCGCTGTGCGCATGCACGGCCACAGACCCGGCAATTCTCCAGCCATTTCCGTTGGGAACGATGGGGGGTTTATGCGGCGCGGCTGCTAGCCCCCCTCGGGGCAGAGCATCGGTGCGGGGGCATCACTGACTTTTCCACCGTAAAACTAGACACTTCCTCCGGACATTGCCTCAAAATCGGAGATTCCAGCCCTCAGTCTCCCAAATGGTGAATCGAAGCCTTCATCTCCCACACAGAAAATCCAGATCCAGGTCAACTACAATTTATATTGTGTAGACGTAAATTGAAAATAGTGAGAGCTGTTAAAATTCTGAGTAGTTCAAATGATGTTATTGTGGTTTTTAAGTTTATTCTTTCAAATTAATAAGTGGAAGGATAGCTCTAAAACGCAATCATTTAAAAGTTAAAAATTACATTTGGCAAATGTGCAAATGCCCTTTCTTGTACACTACATGCTTTGTAAAATATGCTTTGTCAGATGACATGCGTGAACCATTATTAAATTTACCACTATTTACATCTTATGAACCTCTTTTGAAAACTTTTGAACCACTTTTGAAAACTTTTGATGTCCTCCACATTGATTCCTTTAATTTTGTATTTTGCAAGGAGCACCTTCGGAAAAGCTAATCTTTTAAAATTCCAGGATGTTAGAATATTGTTCTTAGTACGTAATTAAATTAATCCATTTCAGAAACTAGCAGATTCCAACCTTTGCAAATTGAGATTTGACCTGAAGTGGCCTAATGTTCTTGTGACTATATGAAATTAGTAAAAAGTCTGTTTATTTTGATATCTATGCTTGGCCATCATCACTATTTGTTTGTGTGATTCCTTCGGCTGGCAAGATTATAAATTATGGGCTTTTGTGCAAAAGTTACAACAAAACCATTTATTCTCAAAATATTTCTGACCTATCTTAGTATTGTATTCACTTTGGTCAGCTTGGCATGTGTTTGTGAAAGCAGGCACCATTATGATTTCCTTTACCCCAAGGATTGGGGAAGACTGAAGTCAGATCTAAAGTAGGGGTATGACTGTGATTCATAGTCCGTTTGATAAGCAGCTCTGTAATTCAGAGATGCTAGTTAGAGGTTTACATTTGTTCAGACCTTCAATTCATAGCACTAAGATAAGTCAGAGACTCGGACATTGAATAGGCTAGTCAGAAGTAAAGTGATCTCGGGCGGTACGGTGGCACAGTGGGTTAGCCCTGCTGCCTCACAGCGCCGAGGTCCAGGTTTGATCCCGGCTTTGGGTCACTGTCTGTGTGGAGTTTGCACATTCTCTCTGTTTGCATGGGTTTCGCCCCCTCAACCTAAAGATGTTTAGGCTAGGTGGATTGGCCACGCTAAATTGCCCCTTAATTGGAAAAATGAATTGGGTACTCTAAATTTAAAAAAAAAAAGAAGTTAGTGATCTAGTTGTAAGAGACTTTTTTATGTTAAATAGAGAATGACCTTTTTCGATAATGTGAGGAGCATAAAGAAGTCTGTAGTAACTGTAAATTTAGCTACACCTTTCCATGAGTTGTGGAGAGTAGCACCTTAGTTTTGTATCTCCCAGTGCCTCAGCCCTGTGCAGCTCGACTTCGTTATTGCTTCCCAAATTTTTCTATGTTTTTCCAATGATCTATAAAAATCGGTGCCATCCTGAAATCAATGGTAGCATTGTAGACCATGGTGCAAGCTACAAACCAGAGACTTACTCCAGTCAGGCACTTCAGTTAATAATGACCTACTCTCTTGGAGGTGTTTTCTTTTGGATGAAACATTAAACCTGTCTGGATGAAGAAAAGACCCAATGTTAGTACTGCGTTTGAAGAAATAAAATGCATCCAGGATTGAACAAGGCGTACGCACCATTTGAATCAATATGTTTTGAAACCACCCTCTCAGTATACATGAATCAATGACTGGCCCATTAATAAAGTTTATTTGAATGACTGATGGCGCTTATGACCAATTTTATTTTTTAAGCTGTTGGTTGTAAAGTAGGTAATATATGTAATCAATGTTTGCTCGGGATTTTGGGGGACTCCGTAGGTACAACATTTCTAGTTTGGTGGGGAGGGGAAAAGCTGATCTGGCAAGGTGGCTTTGTCTCCCTCTGTCACTGGCGGGCCGGGTACAGGTGGTTAAAATGAACGTATTGCCGTGATTTCTGTTTATTTTCCAACAGGTGGTAAAAATTAATGTATTGCCACGATTTCTGTTTATTTTCCAAAGCCTGCCGATTTTCCTGCCAAAGGCATTTTTTAGAGAGATTGAAGGGATGATTACCTCGTTCATATGGGGAAGTAAGGTGGCCAGAATTAGAAAGGTGCTATTATAGAGAGGAAGGCAGGCTGGGGGTTTGGGTCTTCCGAACCTGATGTATTATTACTGGGTGGCAAATGTGGAGAAGGTACGGAGCTGAGTCAGAGGGGTTGACTCCCAGTGGGCCAGAGTGGACGAGAGTTTGTGTCGGGGGTCGGGATTGAAGGCACTAGCAACAGCACCACTCACGACGGCCCCCCGGGGTAAATACTCAGGGAGTCCAGTAGTAATAGCTTTGTTGAGAATTTGGAGGCAGTTCCGGCAGTACTTGGGGTTGGGGGCAGGGTCAAGGGAAATGCCGATTCGGGAGAACCATAGATTTGAGCCAGGGCAATGGGATGGAAATATTCAGAGATGGGAGGAGAAAGGAATGAGGACACTAAAAGATTTGTTTCTTGGGGGTCGGTTTGAGGATTGAAGGAGCTGGGAACAAAATATGGGCTGGAGTAGGGGGAAATATTTAGATACATGCAGGTTTGAGACTTTGCCAGAAAGTAGATACAGAGCTTCCCGGTAGAGCCGGCCTCCACATTGCTGGCGGAGGTGCTGACGACAGGGGGACTCGAGAAGGGGGTAGTGTCAGCGGTTTACAGGGCTATTTTGGAAGAGGAGAAGGCACCGCTGGATGGAATCAAGGCAAAGTGGAAGGAAGAGCTGGGAGAGGTTATGAAGGAGAGGTTCTGGTGTGAGGTGCTCCGGTGGGTGAACGCCTCCGCCTCGTGTGCGAGGTTCGGGCTGATTATAGCTGAAGGTGGTATATAGAGCACACCTCACAAGGGTAAGGATGAGCCGGCTCTTTGAGGGGGTAGAAGATGTGTGGGAATGTTGCAGGGGGAGGAGCGGGGGCGCAAACCACATTGAGATGTGTAATCCTGTCCAAAGCTGGAGGATTACTGGAAGGAGGTTTTTAGGGTAATCTCTAAAGTGGTGCATATGAATCTGGACCCGGGCCGTCGGGAGGCCATATTCGGGGTGTCGGACCAGCCGCGGTTGGAAACGGGTGCAGAGGTAGATGTAGCCTTCGCCTCATTGATCTCCCGAAGGCGGATCCTGTTTTGATAGAGATCTACCTCTCCACCTTGTGCCCTGGTGTGGCGGGGGTACCTGCTGGAATTCTTGATTCTTGAGAAGGTCAAATTTGAACTGAGGGGAAGGATGGAGGGTTCTACAATTCATGGGTGTTATTCATTATGCACTTTCGAGAATTGGATCACATCGAATATTGGGGGGGCTTTAGGGGGGTTTGGGGTAGGGGAAATGACTATGTGTTAATGGTGACATGGGTGATTCCTGAGTTTTTTCTCATTTGTTAACATGCGGGCTGCTGTTTGGGGGTTTGGTGGGAGGATGTGATCGTTGTTATTGATCTGGGGATTGACATTGCATTCGTTACTGATTATTGTTAATTGTTGGTTGGTGTAAATTTGGGAGAAAATGTGAAAAAGGAAAATAAAATATTTTGTTTAAAAAATATATATATATGTAATCAATTTGAAATTGAGTTTAGAGCTCAAGATAACACCACATGACTGATACAACGATGCCAATTTGTTTTATGATTTTAATATAGTGAATTCAATTTTATTAAAATTGTGTAGTTATTGAAGAGAAAACTGGCTGAGCTTCAAGCGATTAAAGTGCTCATAATAAATATACAATTAAATTAGGCCACTATTAGAAACTGGCAAAAGTCATCGAATGGCATATTGTTCAAGGCCTGGGAGGAAAATGCCTTGAGATGTTAAAGTAACGGATTGAGTCATAAAATGCTTGTTAATGATTTATTTAAGATTTACATTTCAGTAGCTTCTTACGGTGACACATTGGTTAGCACTGCTGCTTCACCGTTCCTGAAGAAACTTGCTCTTGTCAATGGCGGGTGATCTTAAAAGGATACCTTTGCCACAAATATAACTGGCAAACATTTTATTTGTAACTAATAAACTGTGTTAAAACTCCCCTTTGTATGACTTTTTTGATGTCTCTCTGTGACTGGAGTTTGTGTGTTCGTCCTGTGTCTGCATGGGTTTCCTTCAGATGTTCTGGTTTCTTCCCGTTGTCCAAAGCTGTGCAGGTTAGGTGCATTGGCCATGCTAAATTGCCCCTTGCTGTCCAAAGGTTAGGTGGGGTTACAGGGATAAGCAGGGGAGTGGGCCTTTATAGCAGTGTTCTCTTTCGGAGGATCAGAGTAGATTTGATTGGCCAAATGCCCTCCTTCTGGGCAGCACAGTGGTTAACACAGTTGCTTCACAGCTCCAGGCTCCCAGGTTCAATTCCTGGCTTGGGTCACTGTCTGTGCGGAGTTTGCACGTTCTCCCCATATGTGCATGGGATTCCTCCGGGTGCTCCGCTTTCTCCCACAGAGCAAAGATGTGCAGCTCAGGTGGATTAGCCATGATAAATTGCCCCTAGTGTCCAAAAAGGTTGGGTTGGGTTATTGTTTATGGGGATAGAGTGGAGGCATGGGCTTGAGTAGTGTGCTCTTTCCAAGGGCCAGTGCAGCCACAATGGGCTGAATGGCCTCCTTCTGCACTGTAAATTCTATGATTCTATGATTAAAAATAGCTTGTACCACCTCAATTGCCACCTGAAATACGGGACCTTGGGCGAGATTTCCGACCCCCCGCCGGGTCGGAGAATCGCTAGGGGCTGGCGTGAATCCCGCCCCCCCCCCCCCCCAGTTGACGAATTCTCTGGCACCGGATATTCGGCGGGGGCGGGAATCGCGCCGCGCCAGTTGGCGCGCGCGCCCCCCCCCCCCGCGCGATTCTCCGGCGTCCCGCTGCTAGAATGCCTGTCCCGCCGGCGTAGATTAAACCACCTACCTTACCTGCGGGACAAGGCGGCGCGAGCGGGCTCCGGGGCCCTGGGCGGGGGGGGGCGCGGGGTGATCTGGCCCCGGGGCGATCTGGCCCCGGGGGGTGCTCCCACGGTGGCCTGTCCCACGATCGGGGCCCACCGATCCGCGGGCAGGCCTGTGCCGTGGGGGCACTCTTTTCCTTCCGCCTTCGCCACGGTCTCCACCATGGCGGAGGCGGAAGAGACTCCCTCCACAGCGCATGCGCGGGGATGCCGTGAGCGGCCGCTAACGCTCCCGCGCATGCGTCGCCCGGAGATGTCATTTCCGTGCCAGCTGGCAGGGCACCAAAGGCCTTTTCCGCCAGCTGGCGGGGCGGAAATTAGTCCGGCGCGGGCCTAGCCCCTTGAGGTTGGGGCTCGGCCCCCCAAGATGAGGAGGATTCCGCACCTTTTGTGCGGCGCTTTGCCCAGCTGATTTGCGCCGTTTTGGGCGTCGGTCGGCGGACATCGCACCGATACCGGAGAATTTCGCCCCTTGTCTTTTTTCCACATTTTATGGCCTGACTGCTGAACTGTTTTCACTTTCTGGTACAGTGAAGAACTTGCAAAAGAAACAGATGTGATTAATGGGTTTCTAAATGAACATTTTTGCATTACAGATAAGATAAACATTTTGGAACATATTTTGGGGTGCAACACAAAATATCTGATTGGGTGCCATTTATCCCATGTATGTAATCAGTTTGCTACAAAAGCAAAATACTGCAGATGCTGGAAATACTCAGCAGTGGAGAGTTTAAAAGGCAGGGGTCTTCTGTGTAAGAGGCTGCTTGCCACCACCAGCCTTTCCTTTGTACTGGGAAGCCCAAGTAGGCGGGATTATCCCTTCTCCCTCTTCCAAGCCACAGACATGCTCAGCAGGGTTGAGCTCTATTTATTCTCTTACATAGAATTGGGAATAGGCATTCAGCCCCTCAAGCCCATCCCACCATTCAATGAGATCATGGACGATCTGTGACCTAATTCTACATACTTGTCTTTGGCCCATATCCCTTAATATCTTTCTGAACAAAAATCTGTCTCTGATTTAAAATTAACAACTGTTCTAGCTTCAACTGCTGTTTATGGGAGAGAGTTCCAAACCTCTACCACCCTTTGAGTGAAGGAAGTTCCCCCTAACAACATTCCTTAATGGTCTAGCCCTAATTTTCAGACTATGCTTCCTAGTTTTGTCAATCTATGTTGCACTCCCTCCAAGGCCAATATAATCCTTTAGAAAGTATGGTGCCCAGAACCGTTCACAGTACTCCAAGTGGGGTCTAACTAGGGTTTTGTATAGCTGATGCAGCTGCTGGCATGTGTGTGGCCCTGTCACTGCAGATTGAATACCAGTGGTGCTGGGCGGTCCTTAAGTAAGGACTTAAATTGACCTCTGGGCTGAAAGGCCGTCTTCAACCCTTCCCGCACCAGACTTAATCGGTGGAAATGAGGACGGCAATAAGGTCTTCACCCTGCAACTTCCTTCCCCATTTCCCTGTCCACTTCTGGGGAGCATTACATTCCACTCAAAGTTAAAAGTTTCAGGTCTGTGAAGGAAAGGTCACAGGCTGGAGACATCGTTCTCCACATATCCTGCTCGACCTTTTAAGTATTTCTAACATTTCCGGTTCTTACATTAGCATCCTGTTTTATGCTGCTGGGATCTTGGAAATTTTATTAACTTGTTGCAATTGTTTATATCGTTAATTTAATAAAGGTGGTTCTGTTTCTTCTTCTAGATTATCCATATCTGCAACTTCAGAAGCTAATGTTGGAACCATCGCTGGTCAGACAGTGATCCCCATTAATAACCAGTTTCACATTATACAAGGTACAGGAAGCAGCAGCTCTGATAATTTTTTAATATAGAATAATGTCCAACTAAAAGGAAAATACAGTGGGGAAAAATGTTCTTCATTTTAATCCTACTCTGCCTTTTATAATTGTGATCTAATATTAATACCATTGTTTTCCATTTAAACCAATTTGAGTTAATTAAATAATGATTTGATGTTAGTGCTGTGATGCAATGTGCTGTAATATGATAAGGAGAAATAAGGGGCGAAATTCTCCTACCCGCCTCGCCACATTTCTGCCCCGACCGGCCGGAAGGAGTCTCCGTAACACCGGCCGGTCAATGGGGTTTCCCATTGTGGGGCAGCCCCACGCCGTCGGGAAACCCCCCGGTGCCGGCAAAACGGAGACTCCCGCCGGCGGAGAATGACGCCCAAGATGTGGGTGTTTTGGGCCTGCAATTCTTGCATGGCCTCAGCTATATCGTTGAGCAGGTACTGAGCATAAGCCAATGCTTCACTCCAAAAGTAATGGGGAAGGAAAATGTGGGGCTTAAAGCCTCAATCTTAATCACGCATCAGCATCCAGTTAGTATAGTTCTGACAGAGGCCTGAATGAAGATTGCCTGCCTGAATACTGCTGAATGTTGCATATTTGAAGCAATCTTTTAATCTTCTTGGCTAATCATAGGACTTTGGGGAAAAAATAGGAACTAGAGCTGTGACCAGTAAAAAGGATATTTGGCAATGATTCTTTCTATTTATTTTTTACCCATGGATCCACATCTGTCTGAAATCAATGTGATGAACCACTGCCCTCTCTCTCTATGAACCAAAGTTTGCAGAAGAAAAGACCATCTTTGCTTCAATGACATAAATGAGAATTCATACATAACAGGAGACACGACCGATACCATCTCGAAGGACAAGGGCAGCTGATACCTGGGAACACTACCTGGAGGTTCCCTCCAAGTCACTCGCCATCCTGACTTGGAAATACATTGCCATTCCTTCACGGTCGCTGCGTGAAAATCCTGGAACCCCCTCCCAAACAGCACTGTGGGTGTACCTCCATCATGTGGAATACAGTTGAAGAAGGCAGCTCATCATCACCTCCTCGTGGGTTACCAGGGATGGGCAATAAAAGTTGATTTAACCAGAGGTGCCACATCCCTTAAATAATTTAAAAATGACACTGCCTGCTATTTCACTGTTTGAGGTCACTAAATGTTTTGTTTTTCCCTATAATTGTTGGGACACCCTGATACGCATAGAAAGAAGAGACTTAGATACATGGGTTATGGGTACAATGGAAGTAGGTAGATTGATAAGGAGCAGACGCAGGAATTATCTTGAAAATATGGCAAAACTATTTGTTCTGGCTATCCATGAATACTTTCTCAAAACCCTACTACCCACATTCCTTTAAGTTTATCTATCCCTACCACTCCCCAACCACCTAACTCTCATTTTGAGACTCCTTTGCCCCACCGATCATCATAATACTATTACTGCTGACCTCCGCAGCTTCCTTTTGACTCTTCCATGATAGCTCTTGTTTTCACCAGATTGTTCCATCCTCCCACATTGCTATTACCATTCCCGTGATACCTTTTGTCACTGCTTTCCTACGTCTAAGGCAAGCAAACTTAAATCGCATCTGGCATTTGACTAATCTGTCACCACATCTTTGCTCAGTGAACATCCCTGTCAATTCCAAAGCTACTTTCAATGCTTTCTCTTCAAAAACCTGCAAGTCAAACTACATGTTCTCTCCAACTGCTGCCTTAAATACTGCCCTTTTGAACATGCTGGCATCTCCAAAGTCTCCCAAAACACTCTGCTCAAATCCTTAGGTCTGCCTTGGTCACCTGACTAAAGTCAAGAGTAACATTATTTGTGATGGGACTATGTTGAATCATCCTTTCCTTCTCTCCATGATATCTTCAGCATTTCATAGAGTCAACCACCCAGTTTTCCCCTTTCCCCTCCAAATGCACCCATATGTTTTCATTTCTACATGTTCAAACACAGCGTGACTTTTTTCCAAACCCACAATATCCTCTCCAGAAACCCACCAAAAATCTATTCTTGTCCCATCTTTTTTTTTCTTGATCATAGTGATGTTCTTTCTCAACACCATCTAAATTCACCAGATCAACTTCTGTATGTATGCTGATTGCTTGGCCTTTTAAAAAAGTAATTGTCATACCTAGTGACTGCCTGTCTGACATTTAAGTTACAGATACAACAAAGTTTGCTTTGACTGAAAATTGAGAAGTCCAAAGCAAAGTTTCAATACCGAGTGGGAAAAGTTGTTCCTTTGTACTTTCACTAAAGCCACTTTTGTTTAAGCAATGTAAAACCATGGTATCATGTTCAATTCAAGTTGAGTTTCAAATCCAATGCTTTCCAATTCCAGGGCCGCTGATGTTCTTTCACCTGCACACATTGCTGTGTCTCACCATTGTTGCCAATGAAACCCTTATTTACACTTTAGTTAACTTAGCCTCAGTTTCTCTAATGTTCTCCTTGTTAACCACTCACATTTCCCACCCCCCCATAATTGACTCCAACGTCTTGAAAATATGGCTGTTCTTTTCCTGATGAACCCACCTATTACCTCCATCCTTTGACTTCTTGTCAGCATATTGAGTTAGGATCAGGCTTTGTTTTCAAATCTCGCCAATGCCACTCCCCTCCCATCCTATCCTTGGTCTTTCTTCCTCAGCCACATTCTTCAGTCCTACAGCACTGATCTTTAATGTTTCACCCCTCACTCCACCATCGTTGATCACAAAGCCTTGAGCTGCATTCATCTCACTGACTGTAAGTCTCTCCTTACACACGCTCTTTAACATTCAGCATGATACATTCTAATGGTGAGGAGATTTTCAGCTGTATGTCTTGTGCAACAAACTTTCAGATACTTTCCCATAACCTAAAAATATTTTGTTTATTTTCAGAGGCCGAGGAGGCACTTTTAATAGATGACCCTTTTACTCGTGAGTACTTTTTAATAATTCTTGTAAAACTTTAATGTAAAGGCAGAGTTGTGAAGTTTTTTGCTTGCAGACACTATTCATTTTTTAACAAGTATACTCCAAATAGAGTTATTCATCCTGCAAGCACGGTACCAGTTTGATCAGTCTTAATTGATTCTGGGAGATGTAATTTGATTTTTCAATCCAACTGTTACCAAAACGACTTCTCCACTCTCAACACATGATTCCTTGTTCCTATTATATATTAAGACCCAGGGCTCACACAGTAGCTCAGGTCTTTTGCATCCACATCTGGTCTGGTTCTCTAAGCTCTCCGCATCCCATTTACTCAAGCCCATCACCTAGAACTTTCTTTTCTGATCTTGGACTTTGAGCTATAATACATGACTGTTGATTTAAGTATGTAAATTAATGCAAGAAAAGTGATCTAATATATGGCAGAGATAATCTCAATTTATCTAAATACTAAATTCTTGCTTCGGAGCGGGGAGACAGTGGCATAGTCATCGTAGTGGACCTGTAATCCTGAGGCGCGTGCTCTGGGCACAGAGGTTCAAATCTCATCCCAGCAGCTGGTAGAATTTGAATTCAGTTATAAATCTGGAGTATAAATCTAGTCTCAGTAATGGTGACAATGACAGCTCTCATTGATTGTCATAAAAACTCATCTGGCTGACTAATGTCATTTGGAGAAGGAAATCTGCCCTCCTAACCTGGTCTCGCCTAATGTGATTCCAGACCCACAGCAATGTGGTTGAATCTTAACTTCCCTTTGAAATGGCCTAGCAAGCAACTCAGTTTGAGGTTAATTAGGGATGGGCAACAAATGCTGGCAACGATTCCTACAGCCCATGAAATTTCTTTTCAAAAAATCAAATATGGCATGATGTTGCAAAAGTGAAGGACCAGCCACACTACCGAAATATCATAGTCAGAATGAGCCTACTTCCTTCTTAGGAGAGAAGGTGATACCTTCTATCACTCTGGAAACTGAGTTGATTGCCCCTATCTCAATATGGGAGAAAGGACTTCCAGCTCAGAACAAATTTCTCACCAAGCTTGGCTTTTTCCGATTGGAAACGTTGAACAATCAATATTTAGATTTCAACTTCTGTTCTTCATGGATCTTAAAAGTACTGGTCAGTTTGCCCAGCAATGGTTTGCGTCTAGCCTTCTATACCAGAAATGTTTCGTGCCCACGTGATTCCTGGCCCAGGGGACCGGAGAATCATGGAGGGCTGGAGAATAATGTGCTTGGCCTGCTAATACGCGGTCATGATCTTGGGACCGGCAGGTGGGCGGGTGGGATCTCGGGTTCAGATCGGTGCTGATCCCGATTTTCCTCCGATGCCTGATTCTCCGTCCCATTTGGAAACGCACTTTGAACGTCATGGGACAGATAATCCAGCCCATTATCTTCCAAACAAGGTCCCTACTGATTTGTTCAGCTTCTTTACAGCTTCAGCTTTTAAGGGGGAAACACACCTTCTGCTGCACTTCACTGTTCACAAATGCTGAGTTGTATCCAACCATTCATTCCCATGAATGCTGTTAATGGTGGCAGCGTTCAACCGCAGGTGAATTCTCACCATTAATCAGCGTGCTTCTAATTTAGCTGATACAATTTTATCTATTTTTCCACTATTAAAATGTTTGCTTGTCTCGCTGGGTCGAGACCAATTGATGGAAAGCAACATGGGAATTTATAAGCTGTGTGATGCATTACTAGTGGTTCACTTAGTATGATTCACTTTGTGGCACATTTGACTCTGAAGATTACCAGGACTTTAGCACATAATTTAGACTGACAGTCCAGTGCTGTATTGGTGGAAGTACTATCCTTTGGCTGCGATGTTTAAACCAAGGCACGTTTGAATGATCTGCTAACTGAAGCAAACGTTAAAGATTCAAAGCATAAATTGAAAAGGGAGTTTCCCCTGGTTTGCATTCTTCATTAACTTTGCCAAAATAAAGATTTATTGATCTTTTGCCTCGTTGCTTGTGCAACATAAATGACACAATTGTCTACATTGAAGTGACTGCACTTAAAAAATAATTCATTTGACATATGAAGCACTTTAAGATACCCTGAGGACATGTAAGATGTTAGATAAATGTAAACATGTTCTTTTCACATTGTTATTGCTCTCTCCCTAACTGCTTGTTTTGGGCTGAACCAGACAGGATTAAGGCAGCCTTTGCAGCCCTGCTCAGTCCAAAGCCTCTTCCCCCTGTTTTACTGCCACCATGCCCAAAGCATGATTCTGTTACCTCTGAATTCAACTGCTTTCCTTATTGGTATCCCGAACTGCACTCTAAGAACTGTGAGCCAACACTTCCTGTGACTGACTGATTACTTGATCACTTTCTTTAGGGTTATGTAGGATCCGTGTACAAGGGGACCAAATGAACTACCTCTTTGAGTTGCCAGATGATGAGTACTGCCTCAGCTTCCTCACTGAAGTGAAAAAGGTTCAACAAGGTAGACAAGCCACTTGAAATGTAATATTGGAAGATGTGAACTCCTTTGGAGCAAATATAAGGGGCGCGATCTAACCAAATTGCAACAGAGTCCCACGATGAGCGGGTTTAGCCGGGTGTTTCCCAGTTATCGAGACTTTATTGCAATTCGGGGCCCTCAGCGGGGCCCACAGTGTAGGAAGATCGGGGTGCCATTTTTAAAAGGTGTCCGGCTCTCACAATCCCCCCCCCTCTCCGATGCAACCCCCGAACCCTCTACTCACCTATAAAGGGTCCTTGCCCGCCCCTCCCCTCACATCACCTCAAATGGGCAGGACACCCCGGGGCCAATCCCCGGCATGGAAAAAATCCAGGTGGCACCAGCAGTGCCAGGGTGCCACCCTGCCATAGGGCAACCGCCTTGGGGCCTCTGATCCCCTGGGAGATCCCCCCCCCCCAAGTGTCATTCGTTTGGTCCCCATTTGTGGGGTCCGCACTGAATGGCGCTCATCCGAGGTGAAAGAGTTAGATGCCAGGGCCTCAGTAGATCAGGCGAGCGCATAGCTGTCTCACTCTAATATGCAGTTTTGCCAGATAGTGGTCCCGCCCACAATAGGCAGGATTCAGATCACGACGTCTCACAAGATCCCATTTGATCTCACAAGGCGCGGTGAGCTGGGTAGTTCCCGGATGAGGGATCTCGTGGCAATTCCCGGCCGCATCACTCCGCCGTTCGGGCACAACACGGCATGTAGATTGCCCCAAAACCTGATTTATTCTCCACACAGTAAACTGATTTGAAAAATACTTCAGATGAGCTATCCAAATATATTTGCCCAAGCAGACATGAAAATGTTCCTAAGGTGTGAGTGGTGCAAAATTAAATTGCCCTGTTTTGTTTTGTAGGTAGCATATACTGCCAGGATGGATGCACATGGGATGCCCACAAACCGTCTATATGTCATAACACTCTGGCATTTTATTAATTGTATCCAGATACTTTTATAAAAACATGGGTGTTTTTGGTTCAATTAAACAAAGTTAACCTGTACTTCGTTATTGTTACCTTACTGTTTGTAAACATGCTATCTACACTACTCTAGGTGTCTCGAGGTGATTTTGCCATCTGTGGATTGCTTTTAATTTCAGCCTTTCTGTGCTGTAATCAGGTTGATAAGAGCTCATTCTGAGACATTCCATATGTTTGGAGAGGCAGGTGCACTGTTGAAGCTGGAATTAATAATTTCAATTAATGGTGTGGCACGAGGCATTTCATAACAATGATTAAAAAGAAATTGATTTAATATACTGTAAAAGAATAAGCAGAATATATATTTCAGCATTTATTTTTGAAAGTCAACATAACTTTATTTCAGTTTATGAAATCCATTAATTAAAATTTGCCTTTTCATTTTAATTAAGGTGGTATTACTAATGTTGAAGAGATTATTCAAAAATTTGTCAATGTGGGTTCAGTTTAATTTCACAAAACGGTTTCAAAATTTTTATGTAACTATTTTTGTGAAGAATTCAATAGATAACTAGAATATTGCAGCTTTGTTGTGTACCAGTTATACCACTAGCTATTGCCAAAGTCAAGGTTATAAACGAGGTAGTTGAGACACTGGATAGGTTTAAAGTTGATAACGAGGTGGTTTGAGAAAGGCTGGCTATACATAAAGCTGGTAAGTCAGCAGGACCAGGTAGGATGCATCTGAGGGTACTGAGGGAAGTAAGGAAGGAAGTTGTGGCAACACCAGCCATAGTTTTCATTGATGCAGCAGGATGGTGCCACAGGACTGGACAAACATGAATATTGCATTCGTGTTTAAAAAAATATGTACGAAAAACCTTGAAAGCTTAAAGCTACAGACTAGTTAGTTTAGCCCTAGTCTTGAAACACTTAGAAATGATAATTCAGGACAAAATTAAGAGTAGGTTGGACAAGTGGTAAGTTTTTAAAAAAAGCCAACATGGCTTTGTTAAAGACAAATTGTGGTGTAACTAACTTTATTGAGCTTTTTTGATGAAGTAGCAGAAAGGGTCATTGAGGGTAATATGGTTGATGTGATGTACAGGGACTTGCAAAAGACGTTTAAAAATGTGGAACATAATAGGCTTATTAGTGAAGTTCAAGCCCATGGAATAAAGAGGAAAGTGGCAACACAGGTATAATGTTGGCTGAGTGTTAGGTATTTCGGACAGTGAGGAAGGGGGTTTAATTTAATCAGACTTAATTTTTTCTGCTCACTACCTGTCCATAAATAGAAAGATATTTTGATTTTGATATCCCCCCTTGTAACTGACTCGATGGGCCGAATGGCCTCCTTCTCCACTGTGAATCCTATGCATCAGTGGTGTATTTCCCATCTGCTCAGTTTTGGCATGATTCAATATTTATTAATAACTCCACAACAAACTTGAGATAGGATAAACTCAAAGGGTTAGTTTATTTGCCTACACTCGAATGCGAGAGGAAGTTTTCAACATAGCCTCCTTTTCACTCACAATAATATATGGGGATAAAGAAGGAAAGGTTTGCAGGGCAAAAACCATAGAGTAAATAATTATTGTTTAATGTGAGTCCAATGTCCAGAATCAAAGTCCGAAGGCAAATTCCTTCACCGAGATTGGCAAGCTGAATTAATGCTGAATAGGGGCTGGTTTAGCACAGTGGGATAAACAGCTGGCTTGTAATACAGAACAAGACCAGCAGCGCAGGGTCAATTCCCGTACCGGCCTCCGCGAACAGGCACCGGAATGTGGCGACTAGGGGCTTTTCACAGTAACTTCATTGGTGCATACTTGTGACAATAAGCGATTATTATTATTAATTCACTTTTCCAGTAGAATTGACTTCCACAATGAGAAAGGCATGCAGCGATGAATTAGTCTTGTAGGCGATGGAATAGAAGTTCAGACATCCCAGCAGAAACCGTGTTGTAGATGGGAGCCAGGTATTCACCTGGACAAAGCACTTTCTTTGAGTTGCTGCTTATGGATGTAAGGTGGCAGACTGACCTTTGCAACTCCACATGGAAATGTTACAGGTTCTTCCACTGGGGGTGTCATATCACATGACTCCCAACTCTCCACTTTAGCTTTGACAAAGGGTGTATTTTCCTTGTCCGAGTTCCTGAAATGGTTAATGTTCCAACCATTAAGATGTTGAAAGGGCCCTTTGTCCTAGCAGACCAGTAGTCGCCAATGGCCAGACCTGGCTTATGAAATGAAGTTAGCCTTTGTATAATTGCCTTTTAATTTGTCAGTCCACAGGGTTGATTATGTCTCTTCAGAGATAAAGAGGTGCACATTTCTTCTATACTGCTAGATGAGCTCCCATTGTTCGAAGGTCTCAGCAAGAAAATACATTTACATTGTAGTAGTAAACAGTTGTTTTTCATATCAGAGGAAGGTATATAATGGGGTTCTCCAGCGATCAGTACGAGGACCAGTGCTTTTCTTCATGTATCTTAATAACCTACACTTGAGTGTGTACGGCATAATTTCAAGATTTGCAGATGACACAAAACATAGATGTCTTGTGAACTGTGATGAGTATACTGACAACATCAAAGAACATGGACTGATTGTTTGAATGGGCAGACACATGGCAGATGAAATTTAATGCAGAAAAATGTGAAGTGATTAATTTTGGTAGGAAGAATGTGGAGAGACAAAGGGCAAAATTCTAAATGCAGGCAGGAACAGAGAGACCTGGGAATACATGTACACAAATTTGTTGAAGTTGACAGGGCAGATTGAGAAAGCAATTATTAAGGCATAAGGGATCTTTGGTTTTATAAATAGAGGCATAGGATAGCAGCATAAAGTCCAAAAGCAAGGATGTTATAATGAATCTTTTATAAAACACTGATTTGGCCTCAGCAGATATATTGTTTATAATTCTAGAGGGTGCAGAACATATTTGCAAGAATGAATGATTGCAGGGGTAGGATAAAGGACTTCAGTTATGTGGCTAGATTGAAGAAGCTAGAGAAGAGAGGTTTAAGAGGAGATTTGATAAGAGTTGTTAAAAAGATAGGGGGCCTAGACAAAGAGAAACTGTTCCCTTTGGCAGATGATAAATGACAAAAGAACTAATGGTGGGGGGAGGAAAATAATTTTTACGCAGCAAGTGATTAGGATCTAGAATGCATTGACTGGCACTTTGGTGGAGGCAGATTCAATTGTAACTTTCAACTGAAGTGAGAAGATTTGCAAGGCTGCAGGGAAAGGGTAGTGGAGTGGGAACAGCTGATTTGTTTGTGCAAAAATCCAACATGGATTTGAAGGGCCGAATGGCCTCCTTCTGTGCTATAACCATTCTGATTCTAAGTGCATAATTTGAGTTTTGTGAAACTGTTTAGATTTCTTATGGTACATTTTTTTCCACGGCTGAATCTTGAACATTTATTCGGAAAGCATGAAAACTTTGAAAAATTGATTATTGTAGAAGACCATCACATAAGCTATAAATATAATTTAGAATTTATGTGTAATTTTTGTAAAATCAGCTGGATGAATAAACGGTTAAACAGCCTATCAATTGCACATTAAACTAAAGAAAAGTCTATTTTTAAGTCAAATCTTGCTCTCTTGTCAAGAAATTGCTGAAGGAGATTTCTTAAGTTGTTTGACGAGAAACCAAACATGATTCTTTTGCCATGTCCCATCTGGTTGTAGAAATCATATGACTTTTTTTTCCCCCGTTCAACAAGCCTTAACCAAAAGCATTGTGGCCGAGAAAATGATAAAGGATCCATTTGGAATGGAATCAGCAAGTTGGCCCCAAGTATTAGACCCATTGCATGGCAAACCAAGTGGAGCAGTTAATTCAGGTAAGTGGTTCAAGCTATTACTTGGCAAATGCTTTGAAACTAAAATGGCAAATATTGGGCACACATCAAGCAGTTGCCTGAACCTGCTTACTCAGAACAGCTATAAAATATTTAAGTAGCTTATTTTGTTGTTGCCGAGCTGTGAAATGGAGCATGAAATCTTGGCATTAACTGACCAAAATGTTGGTTAAAAAGAGAGAGATTATAAAAGAGAACTATTTAATTTTCTAATAAAATTGATACAGAATTTTATGTAAACATTAGAATATATCTTCTTTTGTATTTAAAAAAAAAAAAAAATCAGGCCCATTTAATCTAAATTTTAACTCTAAGCAAATGGATTTTGAGTGAGCTAAAATCTCGCTCCGTGTTTCTGATCCTGGCCCATATCAATCCATTACATTGATTCAATGAGGTTTTACAGTAAAGATACATTGTGTCCCATTAACTCAGAATATAAATTCCTCGTATTGCCATCTATGGTGGGTAACCGCTACACCTGTGAACAATTCTAGTCAGGTTACTGGGCATGGTCTGCCTCACAAAAGGAATGCATCGGATCAGTAATTTTGAACTTTTTACTTATATGTGGTATGAAGCTTTGTAAATAATGTATAAAATATGCAAGTGAATAGAGTATGAAGCATTTTCAGCTTCAAGATTTAAAAGAGTTGCACGTGTAGAACAGTGTTACACAAATCATCACATTTGTGCTTCTTTATCTTGTAGTTTTAAATATGTAGTTTTACATGACGATAGAATTCTTAAAACAATTAGCTTTTTTTTTAGATAAGTTCAAGTGTATTGAATGTCACAGTGTCATTATGCTGGGTTCTTAACTAATGCAGTGACCTGATTGAGTCTGCTATCATATTTGCAAGGACTCGGGCTTACTCCTGATGCAAATCACTATCTTGAACCATGCTAAATGTTACTGCTAAATGTTTGCTTTGGGTGGAGTTTCGATCCATATCGTTAGAAGTAGGTTTTAAACGAGTTCAAATTGAAATATCCTGTTTGCATGTAGTTTTTCAAGGTCAGCATAATGACCTGTGCATTTTTGTGGATGTACATGGAGTATGCTTGTGGCAAGAGAAGAAAAAAATGCATTTGGGTTAAATTTTAATGGTTGGATATAGTCAAATGAAAGTGCCTGAATCATTTAACAAGACTTGCGTTAATCTATGCCTTTCATGACTTCCAACATGCATTACGGTCAGTTAAGTACTTTTGAAGTGTAGTCATGTAGTCAATGTTATAATGTAGGAAATGTGACATACAATTGGCACACAGCAAGGCTCCAAACAGCAATGTGATAATGATCAGATAATCTGTTTGTGTGATGTTAATTGAGGGACACGTATTGGCCAGGACACTTGGAAGAGTGGGGGGGGAAGAGAGAAAGAGAATCACCTGCTCCTCTTCGAGTTACTGCCATGTGATCTTTCACATCCTGAGGCAGACTGAGCCTCAATTCAACACAGAATTTAAAGACAGTCTGTTCGAGAGTATCCAGTGTTAGAGAGTGCAGCAGTCCCTCAATACTGCACAGGCATATCAGACTGTGTGCTCAAGTGTTGGAGTGGGATCACAACCTTCTGACTCATTAGTGAGAGTGCTACCAACTAAACCAAAGCTGGTAATTCCAATGTGAAGAGGACTCAGAAGTTATAGACAAAAATTAAAGGAAGCTGAAAAACCTACTCTTGTGTCAACATGGGATGCGCAACCCAGCACCTTACTTACCACTACCCCTCCAACCAGTCTTGACAGCTGGAATGAAAATGGTGCCGTGTGAAGTGGTTGTAAAGTAGCAATTTGTCTTTTCCATTTCATGTCACTGTCTTCATATGTCAGCAATGCAGTTTTCCAAGAAATTATTTGAAGGCTGCAACAGAAATTGTAATGAATCTACTAGCAGAGATAACATTGTATTTAGATTTACTGTGAAACAGCGTTTATGGCTTACTTCCTTTTACATTAGTGGGTATTTTAACCTCCCCACTCTTCTCTTTCCCCCCCCCCCCCCCACACACACACACACACACACACACACACCCCAAGCCTGCAGCGTGGGATTAAATCAATAACCCTGTGATTGGTACATCCCACCCAGCCTATGATCTCTTGTTTTGTTCCGAGTCCTTCTGTAATGCCCCCATTGTCTCTGATAGCTGGAGACATCAACTGCAGACACTCCTGACCTGCAGCTGACCAGCTCCTCAATCTGATCTGCTGCCAGGTGGAAAATGGAGCAACACAAATGCTAGCGTGGTCCTGCCGTGAATATGACGGGGCCTCCGGGTTTCCGGACTCGTACTGCTTCAAGACCATTGTATTTGATAGTTAAATCTGCCAGGTTCTTGCAATTCTAGATGGATTATGAAGTTTATAAAAATCTTTCAAGTTGGTTACTTAGCAGTTTTCTTCTCTGTTTAGAGTTTAGGTTTGATGATGATTTCACTGATATTTTAAATCTGGAGAAGAAGAATCAACAGAATCAAACTGGAAGCAGTTTTGCATCTGTAGCAGTGCCCTCTCGTATAGAGTGAGTAACAAATGTAACTATCATGTGCCATTAGCTGGGACCACATTTGGGCTACTAAAATTAACTTCGACACCCATAGTTAAGTTTGGGGAACGAGAATTAGCAGGATTCATCACGTTCAGATTCAAGAGTGAATCGTTAGTGCTATATGGAGTAGAAAAATCAAACTGGATTTTCTCCATTCCTCCTTAATAGCAACACAAATAGATCTCTTGGCCCCTCGAGCCTGCTTCACCACTCAACTTGACCATGGCTGATCTTCTGCCTCAACACCATTTTCCCACACTATATCCCTTGAGCGAGACAAGGGTAGTGCCCTTGAACACCAGTCGCTGAAAGTAAGCATGCAGGTTCATTAGGTGGTAAAGAAGGCAAATGATATGTCAACCTTCATAGTGAGAGAATTCGAGTACAGAAGCAGGGATGGCTTGCTGAAGTTATACAGGGCCTTGTTGAGATCACGTCTGAAATATTGTGTGCAGTTTTGATCGCCTTATCTGAGGAAGGATGTTATTGCTGTGAATGGAGTGCAGCAAAGGTTGACGAGACTAAATTCTGGGATGGCAGGACTGAAGTATGGATCGGCTAGGATTATATTCGCTGGAGTTTAGAAGAATGAGGGGGATCTCAAAGAAACATATAAAATTCTGATAGGGTTGATGCAGGAAGGATGTTCCAGATGGCAGTGGAGTCCAGAATCAGAGGTCACAGTCTGAGGATACAGGGTAAACCATTTAAGACTCCGATAAGGAGAAATTTCTTCACCCAGAGAGTGGTTAGCCTGTGGAATTCGCTACTACAGAAAATAGTTGAGTCCAAAACACTGTGGGTGGGATTCTCCAGTCTCCGACATCGTAATCACGTTCGGCGATCGGCCGGAGAATCAACGTTGGCTCTGAAATAGGGGGCTGAGCTGCTTTTGCAATGCTCTGCCCCCTCCAAAATGGCGTACTGTAGGAGTACGCTGCATGCCGTCGGGACGGCCTCAGGAAGTTACCTGAGGGCCTCTCCCTGACGCTCCACCCCCGATGGGCCAAGTTTCCGAAGGCGTCAGTCGCGTGTCCTATTTATTTTTGGGAACTCAGCATGGCGGCTGCAGACTAAGTCCAACACCGCCACAGTCTGGGGGAGCCGATCTGTGGGCAGGGGAGCTTTGGCGGGGGCTGGGGGCACTGGTGGGGGTAGACCTGGGGCAGCGAGCCTGGCCAAAGGGAGGCACTATTTGTCAGGCCGGGTCTGTGCGCAGCTGGTGCCATGTTGCACAGCGCGGCCGCTGCAGGCCGTGCGCGGCCATGGACCTGCCAATTCGCCAGCCGTATCCTCAGCTAGAGCTGGGTGCTCTACGCTGCGTGCCTGCAAGCGCCCCACCAAACGGAGGATCGGTGGTCGTTTTGCTGGGGAGAATTCAGAATGTCCAAATTACATAACAGCACGTCTTTCGGGACTTGTGGTAGGAAACCGGAGCACCCAGAGGAAACCCACGCAGACACAGAGAGAATATGCAGACTCCACATAGACAGTGACTCAGGCTGGGAATCGAACCTGTGACTCTGGCACTGTGAAGCAACAGTGCTAATCACTGCGCTACCGTGCCGGCCGGGAGAAAAGAATCACAGGAAAGGGGGGGGGGGGTGCGGTAAGCAGGAACAGAGTTGGATATCAGCCATGATAATGAATGGCAGAGCAGGCTTGGAAGGGCCGACTGGCCTACTCCTAATTTCTATGCTTCTATGAAATCTATCAATCTCTGATTCATTTCGTCTTAAATTGTTCACTCCTAGTTCCACTACTACTGATTGCCTGAGTGGGTGTTATTAATGTGTGAGCTTTGACTATGAATTTTTCTGCTTTCTGTAACAAAAGGACACCATGACAAATTCTAGCACATTCTCTGTCATCTGGAAAGCAATAGTCAAACGTGGGGTTACTTTATTTTGCATTCTGAATCATTTTTTGACTGCACAGTGCCCATTATGCCACTCCTAAAAGCAGTTAGCTATCTTCATGGTTTGCTTCAATTTGTGTATTTTATTATTTAAGCATGGTGCTCGTAACCTAATCCCCAAAAATGTTTTTTCATTTGTCGGTAAAACCTGAAGGTACCTACCACTGAGTAAGTTAATCGTTTACGGCTATGATTTAAAATCTCAAACAGAGTGACAGCATGAATTCCATTATTGTCTTTGTCATTGACCTGCAGAATACAAGCTCATACTAGCTGTTAGTCACATACCAGGGTCTTATGTCCTCTCTTTCTGACAAATTTTCATGCACACTTTAAAGGAGTACTTTGGTGCAGCATGCCCGGTGAAAGTCGGGAGACCCTGCTCCCGGGATCATCCCGGCTCGCAGCACCTCGCGAGATTCAATGCTCGCTAGGGGACTTTGTTCCCTTTTGGGAAGATCGAGCCCTCAGTAATTTAATTGTGTGTTTTGCTGTAGACCAACTACTGAGAAGGATGGGTCACGGAATGGGCAGCCAAAAGTATCCAACACAATGCGGAAGTTGTTTGAGCCAAATAATCAATCTGTGGCCAGAGAAGGTCTGATTAAACACTACCTTGCACGCCGTGAGAAAGAGTATGTCAACATTCAGAACTTCAGGTCAGTATTGTTCTTCCATTTCATTATATGAAATTCTGAGCTTAATGTTAGGGCAAAGATTCTGGATTAAAGGCTCATTTCATTTAATCTTTCTAACATTTGTTATAGAGAGCATATTTTTGTCTCTTCATTCTAGGCTTGTTTTATTTCAAGAGCTTAAAGTTACATGACAAAAGTCCCTTATTTATTATCTTGAGAAGTGATAAATCATGACCATGTCTGAGAAGGATGGGTCACGGAATGGGCTGCAATTGTCTAACATGTATTCGAATGAGTATCTACAGCCAAACAAGCTACTCAGAAGGACTTGTGGATCTAGATGATTTTCATCCATCTCTTTGAATCTGTTTTCATGTTGAGCTATTTTATTATTACATTTTCACACCTGTGAGAATAGTGTTAAGTAATCAAAAGATTTTCAGGTCATTAACAGTTTTGAACGTTCGTCTGTGAAACAACTATCTGATTTTAAAATAAATGATGGATTCTGCTTCAAAAAGGGTTTGAGACAATATTCCACATTTTTGCCAAAGATTCTAATATATCTTTCCTGTACCATTTCCCATAATGGATGCTCAGCTGCATATAGTGCTGCAATTTCTGAATTAACCAATACAAAACTAAAATACTGCAGTTGCGGGCAATTTGAAATAAGAGGAAAAATGCTGGAAATATGCAACAGGTCAGGCAACACCTGTGGAGAGAGAAATAAAGTTAATGTTTCATGTTGATAACCTTTCATTAGACCAAGAAAGGCTAGAAATGTTTTAAGCAAGTGATGGGTTGAGGATGGAAAGAAGAACAAAATGAAGATCTGATAAGAGTAGAAGATTAAATAGATTAAATTGTAAAAGAGTTGGTGGTGCAAAGTCAAAGGGACAATTAAAAAAACAAAAGATGTGTCATGGGGAGGAATGAATGGCAGAATGATGAACAAGCTGCTGTCCATAAGTAAAAACAAGAGAAAATTGAGAGAGTTAAACCAAAACCAGCCAAGAAAAGGAAACAAAGTGGGGGCAAAGGCTATGCTCTGAAATTGAAAACTTGAGTCCGGAATGCTGTACATCGTCAAATCGAAAGATGAGGTGTTGTTCCCCAAGCTTCTGTCGAGCTTCATTATAACAGTGCAGGAGGCGGAGGGCAGAGAAGGCAGCTTGAGAACAAAGTGGCAAATTAAAATGACCGGAAACATGGGGTTACATTTGCTGACTGAACGGGGATGTTCCGCAAAGCAGTCACCAATCTGCATTTGGTCTTCCAATTGTAGCGCAGACCACATTGTGAGCAACAAAGCCGGAATTCTAAATTGGAAAAAGTGCAGTGTTTGACCCGGGAGGAGGAGTATTTAGAGGCTTGGACAATGATAAGGCCAGGTCTTGTATATCCTGTGCTTGCATGGAAAGGTTATGTGGGAAAGGGAGGTGATTGAGGAGTGTGCAGTGTTTCACAGAGAAAACTGTCCCTTCAGAATGTTGAAAGTGGAGGAGAGAGAAAGATATTTTTGGTGGTGGCATCATGCTGGAGCTAGTGATAAAGACTGAATGATCGATCAAATCTCAAGGCTGGTCAGATGGGAGGTGAAGTAGAGGGAAACCGTATAATGATTCTGGGAAAGAAGAGAAGGGATGAAAACAGAAGTGGGGGAAATGGGCAGATATGGTCAAGGGCCCTGTCGACCCTGGCGAGGATGGATTCCTTAATTAAGGGAACGCTCATCTGAAGCACTGGTATGAAAGGTTGCAACTGTTCTTATGATGCAACAGTGACCAAGATACCGGGAGAAGAATGGAATGGAGTCCTTACATGAAGCAAGGTGTGAGGAAGTGTAGTTGAGGTAGCTGTGGGAGTCATATGAACTAACAAGTTCAACATTGTTACCTTGCTTTTATATTCAATACTCCAGTGCATAAAAGCCTTCATCATTATTTTACTTTTTGGCGGATTTTTATATCTACCCAGTCCCCTTGAAGATCGTGAGGTAAATAAAGTTGACACAGTGCTCATACACCAGAAGCACTATCTTACCAAAGCCATCTCAGTAGCTAATACACACAGCTCCAATAAATGCCACATTACGACATTATTGAGTGTTTTGAATCTGCATACCAGCTGTGCCCAAGGCTGATTTAAAATGGCTAATATAAAAGAGGAGTTTGAATTCCTAAAATAGTTTCACACTTGTATATTTTGCCAGCATATTTAGAATAGAACTGATATAAATTTGAAAAAAATCAGATGTTGAATTCCCCTTTGGAAAGTTCATATGTTAAGTGACTAGATGAGAATTCTGTGTATGATTCTGTCTCCAGGTTTTTCATTGGCACCTGGAATGTGAACGGACAATCTCCTGATACTAGTTTGGATCCCTGGCTTCGAGCTGACCCTCATCCACCTGATGTGTACTGTTTAGGGTAAGTAAATTGTCATAAATAAAGCAAATGTATTGTTTTATTCTTTACAGAATATTGCTGGCGAGGCCAGCATTTGCTGCTCATACCAAATTGCCTCCAAGAAGGTGATGGTGAGTCTCTTTCTTGAACTGCTGCAGCCCATGTAGTGTAGGTGCAGCTATAATGCTATTAGAAAGTGAGTTCCCCCGCTGCTGCCACCACGCACAGTGCAGGACAGGGTGCTCTCGGGGGTGTGGGTCGGGGAGGGGAAGATCTCAGCAATGTACCAGGTGATGCAGGAGGAGGCCTCGGTGGAGGAGCTGAAAGGTAAGTGGGAGGAGGATTTGGGGGAGGAGATCGAGGAGGGGACGTGGGCAGATGTCCTAGGGAGGGTGAACTCTTGCTCTTCGTGCGCGAGGCTCAGCCTCATACAGTTTAAGGTGCTGCACAGGGCACACATGACCGGGACAAGGATGAGCCAGTTGTTTGGGGGTGAGGACAGGTGTGTTAGGTGCTCAGGAGGCCCAGCGATCCACACCCATATGTTCTGGGCATGCCCAGCGTTGGAGGAATTTTGGAAGGGCGTAGCGAGGACGGTGTCGAGGGTGGTAGGATCCAGCGTCAAACCAGGCTGGCGTCTCGCAATATTTGGGGTTGCAGAGGAGCCGGGAGTGCAGGAGGCGAAAGAGGCCGGTATTCTGGCCTTTGCGTCCCTTGTAGCCCGGCGAAGGATTCTTCTTCAGTGGAAGGATGCGAGGCCCCCAAGCGTGGAATCCTGGATCAGCGATATGGCGGGGTTTATTAAATTGGAGAGGGTGAAATTTGCCTTAAGGGGATTGGTGCAAGGGTTTTTCAGGCGGTGGCAACCGTTCTTTGTCTACCGTTCTATGGTCAGCAGCAACCCGGGGGGGGGGGGGTCTATTTTATTTTTGTTTGTCTATGCTGGGGGATCTGAGGGGGTGTATATGTTTGCTATGTGTTTCGGCGGGTGTTAATTTATTATTTATGTATAGGGGGGAGGGGGCACTGGGTTGTTTTGTTTTGTTTTGTATTTAATTCTGTTGGTTTTATTTTACATTTTGTTGTTGCTATTTTGTGAAAACTTTAATAAAAATTATTTTTTTTTTAAAAAGAAAGGGAGTTCCAGTATTTTGCTTCAGCAACAGTGAAGGACCGGCAGTATACATCTCATGTCAAGATGGTGTGTGGCTTGGAGGGGAACTTGCAGGTGTTGGTTTTTGAAATATCTGCTGCCTTTGTCCTTCTTGGTGATAGAGTTTGCGGGTTTAAAAGGCGCTGTTGAAGGAGCCTTGGTGAGTTGGTGCAGTGCATTTTATATTATATGATACACACTGCTGCCAGGAATGAGTAAATGTTTATGTTGCTGGATAGAGTGCCAGCCAAGCAAACTGCTCTGGATAGTGTGGAGAGTATTCTATTGTACTCCTGACTTGGAGATGGTTTATCGGCTTTGGGAGTCAGGAGGTGAGTAACTTGCCATAGAATTGCCAGCTGCTGACCTACTTTTGTCGCCACAGTATTTACATGGCTGGTTCAGTTCACTTTTTGGTCAATGGTAACCTCCAGGATATTGATAGTGGGGGATTTGGCGATGGTAATGGTATTGAATAGCATGGGGAGATAGTTAAATTCTCTTTTGTTGGAGATACTCGTTGCCCAACACTTATGTGGCACAAATGTTATATTTGCCACTTATCAGCCAAGACTGAACGTTGTCCTGGTCTTTCTGCATATGGACTGCTTCAATGTCTGAGGAGACGCAAATGACACTGAACATTGTTCAAACATCCCTACTTCTGACCTTGTAATGGAGCAATGGTCTTTGATGAAGCAACTGAAGATGTTTGGGCCTAGGACATTGCTGCGTAAATTCTTCAGGGTGATGTTTTGAGACATTTGACCCCCAACGACCACAACCATTTTCCTTGGTGCTAGATAAGACCTCAACCAGTGAAGAGTTCGATGTCATGATACCTTGATATCATGAGCAAGTCACTCTCATTCAGGTCTGGAGTTCAGCTCTTTTTTCCATGTTTGGATCAAGGCCGAATTGAGGTCAGGAGCTGAATGGTCTTGGGGGAACCCAAACTGACATGCAATGAGCAGGTTGTTGCTGTGTAGGTGTCTCCGACAGCACAGTTGATTGCACCTTTTCATCGCTTTGCTACTGATCAAGAGTACACTGATGCTGGGTTGGATTTGTGCTAATTCTTGTGTTCAGGGCATAGTTGCAATTTTTCACATTGTCTGGTAGATGCCTATATTGTAGCTACACTGGAACAGCTTGTCTGGCAGTGTAATTAGTTCTGGAGCATGTTCAGTACTATCGGCAGAATATTGTCACGGCCCATATCCTTTACAGTATCCAATGCCGTTAATCATTTCTTCGTATCATGTGGAGTGAATCATCTGAGATGCTGGGGAACATCGGAGGTGGTAAAGATGGATTATCCACACAGCACGTCTAGCTGAAGATTGTTGCCAATGCTTTAGCCTTGTCTTTTGCACTGATGTGCTGGGTGCCCTCATCATTGTGGATGGTGATACTTGTGGAGCCGCCTTCTCAGGTTAGTTATTTAATTGTCCACCACCATTCACAACTGAATGTGGCAGGACTGCAGAACTTTGATCTGATCTGTTGGCTGTGGAATCGCTTAGTTCTGTTTCTTGCATGCTGTTTTGGCTGTTTGGCATTTAAGTAGCCCTTTGTTGTAGCTTCACCAAGTTGACACCACATATTTCGGTGTGCCTAGTATTGCTCCTGGCAAACTGTCCTGCATTCTTCATTGAGCAAAGGTTGACCCCTGGCTTAATGGTATTGGTAGAATGGAGATCATAGAATCATAGAATTTACATTGCACAAGGAGGCAATTCAGCTCATTGAGTCTGCACCAGCCCCTGGAAAGAGCATCCTACTTAAGCCCAGGCCTCCACTCTATCCCAGCAACCCGACCTAACCTTTTGGATGCTAAGGAACAATTTAGCATGGCCAATCCACCTAATCTTCACATTTTTGGATCGTGGGTGGGAACCGGAGCACCCGGAGAAAACCCACGCAGAGACGGGAGAAAGTGCAAACACCACACAGTAATCCGAGGCCGGAATTGGACCCGGGTCCCTGGAGCTGTGAGGCAGTGGTGCTAACCACTGTGCCACCGTGCCGCCTATATGCTGGGCCTTGAGGTTACAGGTTGTAGTTGAAATCCATTCTGCTGCTGATAATGTCCCACTGCACTGCATGGGTGCCCGGTTATGAGTTGCTTGATCTGTTCTAAATCTGTACCATTTGGCACATTGGTGATGCCACACAACCCCTTGGATGGAATTTAAATGTGAAGACAGGACTTGGTCTGTACAAGGAATGTGGTGTGGTCACTTCTATCAATACTGTCATAGACAAATGCATCAACAACACATAGATTGGTAAGGGTGAGAATGAGGTCAAGTCATGTATCAAATTATGACTTATTTACTAGAATTCCTTGTAGTGAATAAATCTAATGGGAATCTTATGAAAAGTAAGCACATTAACTTGCAGGAATTATTTTTATTTTTGATGGGCTTTGCTTGAATATTAACTTCAATCACTGGTTCTTTTTCTTGTTTTTAAGCTTTCAGGAGTTGGATCTGAGCACCGAAGCCTTTTTTTACTTTGATTCCAACAAGGAGCAAGAATGGCTGAGTGCTGCAGAAAGGAGTTTGCATCACAAATCCAAATATTACAAAGTAAGTTATATTGGCTCCAAATTGCAGAAAATTAGTTAAGTACCTGAATGCTTGAAAGTAAGTCACTGATTAGTTATCAACAAAGATTCAAACTCAAACTTTTTATTTTGAAGGACTCATTTTTAGAACCGTACAGCACATGAACATTTGCAATAGGAGCTGGAGTGGGCCACTTGGCTTCTGGAGCCTGCTCTGCCATTCAATAAGATCATGTTCAATCTCATTTTAACGTCAAATTCACATTCCTGCCTAGCCCAAATGATCTTTCAACCCCTTGCTTATTAAGAATTTATCTACTCCACGCCTCCCGCCAATAGGGATCCAGGACAGAATAGTCTCTAGAGGAGAAGGAGGAGAGTGTAGAGTCTTGGATATCTATAAGGTGCTCATGAAGGTGGAAGAGTCCCAGATGAAGGAACTGAAACTCAAATGGGGGGAGGAGCTTGGCAGGGAGATGGAGGACGGGCTGTGGGCGGAAGCCCTGAGTAGGGTAAACTCAACCGCAACATGTGCCAGGCTTGGCCTGAATCAATTTAAGGTCGTTCACTGGGCCCACATGACGGGAGCTCGGATGGGCAAATTCTTTGGGGTAGAGGACAAATGCGCTAGATGCGCGGGAGGACCGGCGAACCATGTTCACATGTTTGTTTTGGGCATGTCCTAAGCTTAGGGGGTACTGGGAGGGATTTGCGGGGGTCATGTCCCGGGTGCTGAAAACAAAGGTGGTGATGAGTCCAGGGGTGGCAATTTTCGGGATTTCGGAAGACCCGGGAGTCCAGGGGGAGAAAGAGGCAGATGTTCTGGCCTTTGCTTCCCTAATAGCCCGGCGGCGGATACTGCTGGCATGGAGGGACTCAAAACCCCCGAAGACCGAACTATGGCTTTCGGACATGTCAAGTTTTCTGGTTTCTGGATATGGAAAAAATTAAGTTCACCTTGAGGGGATCTGTACTGGGGTTCGCCCGAAGGTGGCAACCATTCATCGACTTCTTCGCGGGAGAGTGAACACAGCGGGGGGGAGAGGTGGGGGAGCTTAGAGTAGAGTAGGAGGGATAAATAGGCGGGTAGTGTCTCGGGGAGAGGAGCGGGCATGTGCAGTATGGTTTGATTGAAGTATTGGTTTTATATTGATGTTTGCACATTTCTGTAACCATTTACAATGCCAGAAAATACCTCAATAAAACTGATTGTTTAAAAAAAAAAAGAATTTATCTACTTCTGCCTTAAAGATATCCACAGACTCTGCCTCAACCACCTTTTGAGGAAGAGAATTGCAAAGTCCGTATAGAATCTTAGTTAGGCCACACTTGGAGTATAGTGTTCAATTCTGGTCGCCACACTACCAGAAGAATGTGGAGGCTTTAGAGAGGGTGCAGAAGAGATTTACCAGGATGTTGCCTGGTACGGAGTGCATTAGTTATGAGGAGAGGTTGAATAAACTCGGTTTGTTCTCACTTGAACAACGGAGGTTGAGGGGCAACCTGATAGAGGTGTACAAAATTATGAGGGGCATAGACAGGGTGGATAGTCGGAGGGTTTTTCCCAGGGTAGAGGGGTCAATTACTAGGGGGCATAAGTTTAAGGTGCGAAGGGCAAGGTTTAGAGGAGATTTACGAGGCAAATTTTTTACACAGAGGATAGTGAGTGCCTGGAACTCGCTGCCGGAGGAGGTGGTGGAAGCAGGGACGATTAAGGGGCATCTTGACAAATCTATGAATAGGATGGGAATAGAGGGATATGGACCCCTGAAGATTTTCGTTTAGAAGGGCAGCATGGTCGGCACAGGCTTGGAGGGCCGAAGGGCCTGTTCCTGTGCTGTACTTTTCTTTGTTCTTTGTCTCGCAACACCTGAGAGATTTAAAAATTCCTCATCTTAAGTGAGCAACCCCTTGTTGTGCAACAATGGCCCCTAAGTCTAGATTTTCCCACAAGTGGAAACATCCTCTCCACTTCCACCCTGTCAGGTCCCCTCAGGATCTTCCAATCATGTTGCTTCTTTTCCAAATTCCAGCCTAGCCTGCCCAGCCTTTCCTCATAAGGCATCCTGACCATTAATCTAATAAATCTTCCCTGAACTGCTTCCAGTGCATTTAATTGAAAAACCCTGACTTTCGAGAAGTCGTGAAGCTCATATTTATTATGCATTTTAAAGTCTCGGCAAAATAAATTTTGACTGGGGGTGGGGGTGGTAATAACCAACTCACTAAACGGGAAAGAGCAATTGTAAACAACACAAAAGAATATGCATTAATACACTGCTCTTAAGTCCTAAACCCTTTTGCAGCAAATTAAATATTTTTGAACAGGTAGGGTTCAAGTTAAATTTCTAAATCTGAGGCTGTATTTAACAATTGAGCACCATCAGTGTAATTGTCCCTTCAGGATATTGGATAAGAAGAGTGTTTCCTGGCATATTTTTTGTTATGCCAGAATGAATTGGTTATCTTGTAACTGCATGTTCCACTGTTACTCCTTTTGTGTATTTTTCTATCACTCATAGATGCTCACAAATGCAAATTGTACCTCTTTGTTTCCCATGTTTTAGATTAAACTCATTCGTTTAGTTGGCATGATGATGATCGTGTTTGTAAAAAAGGAACATGAAAAGCACATAAGAGATGTAGAAGCAGAGACAGCAGGGACAGGAATCATGGGAAAGATGGTAAGAACAAAGTTAATGATATCACTGAAGGATATGCACGTGAACTGTACATTTCCAGCAATTCTTTTATTTTCTACAGAAAGATTTTTTTGCATCAAAATGTAATACAAAACAATTCACATCATGGGTCCAGAGATCGTACATCCCAAAAGTTGTGATATGGGATCCCTCAGAAGTTCCAATGCAAAGACACTGAGGAAATTGCCCAGGAGGTTTGAACTTCCAATGAGCAATTCCCATGCTTCCCAGGACCCTCCAAAGAAGTTAGAGAAGGAGACTTTGGAAGGCTCCAACTTATTTACCTGGATAGTTACCCAGGAAATGTTGGACAGAAAGAAATCTAGCCTAACGACAGGGTAACTACATAACTGACCATCCAGTAACTCATACTGACCCAGACTCCCCCTCAACCTCCGACTTTCTCTCCTACTCCAACCAGACCTGACTGGCCCCAGACCCGACTGCCCCCCCAATCCAACCCAATTTCCCTACCCCACCCTTCACCAGCCACCCAACTGCTCCCCAATCCGACTTGGCTAGCTCTCACTACCCAACTCCCTCCAACCAGCGGACAAGCCTCCAATCTGACCAACCCACTTTACCCATCTGCCACCCTGCTCACATGCCATCCTACCCACGTACCTCAACCACACTATCCCCTTACCCATCCAACTGCTTTAGCCACTTACCTTTTCCACCATAACCGTACCCATATACCATATGCCTTACCCACCCCACCTTATTAGCCACTCACCTTACCCACTTAACCTTCTCTCTGCAGCTTTTCAAAGAAGCTTTGGGACTTTTGAACTCTACTTAGCAGAATATGGTAGCTAGTGCCACAAAAAAGTGTGTGGAGGGCATTGCTACACTCAGTTGGAATTCCAAGGAATGTATTTAATATTATTGGAATTAATAAATAAACTATTAATCCAAAGGTATCTAGTGAATTTTGGAAACTCACCTCAACTCCTTGTCAAGGAGTATCTTGGGTTTACTGTCAAGTTAGGCCTAGAAAATAATGGTTTGCCACACCACACTACCTCAATTAAGATTGATCTAGTATTTGTATGATACACTGCCAACCTTCCATTAGGATATGCTGAACATGTTTAGAATTGTTTTTTGTGCTACATGGCTATGAAAATAAACTAAGTCACTATCCTTGTATTAAAATATCACAAGGTCTACCTTTGCTATAAAATGTACAAGTTTCTGCCAGAGTGGGCCAGAATTGCAAAAGACTAATTAACATATGGGGTGTCCCCATTCTCAGGGTAATAAAGGTGGAGTGGCAGTGCGGTTTGTCTTTCACAACACAAGTTTCTGCATAGTGAACTCCCACCTAGCTGCTCATGTGGAGGACTTTGAGAGGCGAAATCAAGATTACAAAGATATCTGCGCTCGCATGACTTTCCAAGTATCTCAGCAGAATCAACCTTCTATAAACATTAGTAAACATGAGTGAGTATGGAAAAGGGTTTGAGGAATATCTGCTAATGGGGACAAAGTATTGAAGAGTTGTGTATTGATGGAAGATGGAAACACAACCTTAATGTTTTGTCAATGTGTGTGTGTAAATAAATTTTGTGCTCACCATGGTTAGGAATATTTGCACTGGGTCGTAAGGTACTATTTCAATTCAAGCACTCAAGTTTCTAAGTCTAGCACTTCAGAGTCACAAATAACATGTTCAAGCGCAGTATAATTCTCCCTTTCCTCGGCTCCAACAATGTGTTGTCATATTCAATCTCAGCAGAGCATTCTCTTTTACCTCACTAACATTTCTTGCACCTGTTTCTCACTTTGGTTGCCAATTAGTGCCATGTTTTCTGCTGTAATTCCATGCAGAAGCTGGAATGAGACTGACTAAACAAATTCTATATAGGATTCTTCTGAAGTGAATACAAGGGAACTTTTGTCCCTTTTAAATGTGAATCCAGAAGTAAAAGGCACTGAAGCATCCAGTTCCCTGGTCTTAATTTTAGACTGGACAATTGGCCAGGCACTTAAAAAAACAGAAAAACAATGCTGTGTTCTAATTTAACTTTTTCCAGTATAGTTTTTACTTGCACTTAATGCAACAAGCTGACTACAATATGGAAGCTTGCACTTGGAAATATTTAAGAAAGCATGCCAAGAAATGAAAAATGAACACTCACTATTTGGGTGTGCGTTGTAAATTGTAATGTGCTATGTAAATTGCCCTTCAGATTATTTTCAATCCGTGGAAAATACAATGCAGATTTATTTTTGCAAGAAGTAACATATAATCAAGAAATATAAATCTGTAGATAAACCTAATAAACATAATTTCTGTTGTAAAACAACGCACAGTATTTTTGGGCTTTTCCTAACATCTGGTTGGACAGGTCTGTTGAATACTATCTGGGTACATAACACAGGAAAAATGTAAAGAAAATAAGTGAAAACATTTGAATCAAAGCACAATTAGTTTAATGTGTAATGGATAATGTGAACTGCTACTGCAAACCAAGTAATCCAGGAGTTTTATAGGTAGAGTTAAAAGGCAGATTTCATTTGCTGGCTATCTGGAAAAGTTGTGAAATGAACGATCTTTCACATATTTACGGCACAGTGCAAGACACACTCCTATTTGAGCACAGTGCTCCTTTGTGAATGGGGATCATAAACCTACCTTGTGCAGCACAGAGAATTTTTGCATGTAATGTGGTTTCTACATCTTTCCAGATCGATTGCAGAATTTTAAGACCTTTCTTATGTTATTCATATTTCTTGTCTCAGCATTGTTATTTGGCTGGGGGATCTGAATTACAGACTCTGCCTGCCAGATGCCAACGAAGTGAAGGCATTAATAGAGAAGCAAGATTTAAAGAAACTTTTGGAATACGACCAGGTAAGGAAAGTTAAGTCTGTCTGATTTTATACCATCTTTGTTGAAACCTTAAAGTTGTGAAAATAGTGCCACTAATAATTTCAGTTTAACTCTTAGAACTGCAATTATGAGTAATGTATTTAAAATGTGATAATTTTGCTTGGTACTGCTAACTTGTTATGTTATTATACTTGAGAATACCAATGTTTTGTGACTAGTTACTAAAATGTCCAGGTTTGGTGATTATACCTGCAACCTGTTTCAATATTTAAACCTCTATTAATGGAAACATTTGGAGTATATGTAGAATGCTGAAAGAAGAGCAGCAAAATACAAAATTTCTGGGGTTGGATTCTCCGATCCTGTGGCTATGTCCGCAGGATCCGTCTGGTCTTACGACCAGAAAGTCGGCACTACCCCCGCACCAATCCTCCGTCTGGGGGGGGCTAGCAGCTGTGCAGCATAAAGTCCCCGGCTTTACCTGCGGATATAGCCGGGGAATGGCCTAGTCCGTGGCCGCACATGTGCAAGGCGGCGGCCTGCGTTGGCCACGCCGTACAACATTGCGCCGCCTGTGCACGGACCCGGCCTGTCAGAAACCTCCCTGTAACTCCCCTCGCCACTCCCGGACCACCCCCCATCAGTCCCCACCGAAGCCCCCCTCCGCCAGCAGATCGGCTCCCCCTCCCCAACTGTGGCGGCGTTGGACTCAGTCCACAGCCACCATGCGAGGTCCCCGAACGGTGTGAGCACGTGTCCCACGCCGTGGGGGACTTGGCACTTGGGGGAGGGCCTGAAGCCGTCCATATGGCTTGCGCCGTGCTCTCCGAGTACGGCGTTTGTGGGGGGGGGGGGGGGGGGGGGGTCGCAAAAACGCTGCCGCCGCCTCTGATTCCTGCGTAAACGCGGATTCTCCGGCCGATCACCGAACACGATTTCGGCGATCGGAGAATCCCGCCCCTGGTTTTTGAGTATTATCAGCATTTGTGCACGTTCCAAGTAGCATATCGGTATTTTTCATATTGAACAATGTGACACTGAATATTTCCTACTGCTATGCTTTTTTGTGTTTCAGCATATTTTCAACTAATATTTATGTTTGAGAACTTCACATGAGCTGGTCTATTTTAGGTCAAATTGAAAAATAAGACTAAGGAAGAAAATCTTTGAGGAGGTGGTGGGGAACACTAAGATTGCTAGTGTGCTGTCAATATTTTCTGGAGAAGGAGCTTTTTTGCAATAGCACAATGTTTTTTATTCCTTTGTATTATTGAATAATTGCTTATATTTGGAAATTGTGATTTTTGCTTCAGGAACAAGTATACCTTTCAGGTACTTAAGAGGGAAAAGTAAGTCCTGCTAGCAATATAAACTTTACTGCTTTGCAGTTTGGGGAAATCTGGTATTTTGTCTTCACATATAATTCAGTGATTTCTGCATCCTTTAGTTTTTCAGTATTGGAGATGTGTGTCATTTGCACTTTTCACTTTCATTTTGGATTTAATTAGGAGCATTATTTGATGAAAATATGTCGGAGTGAATTCTCCGCCGGCGGGATTCTCAGTTCCGTTTGTAGCGCACTCCCACCCATGGGTTTCCTGGCGGCGTGGGGTGACCACAATGGGAAATCCCATTGGTCGGCGGCGGGGATAGAGAACCCCGCTGCCGGCGAGGATGCACCACCAAGGAACATGCGGCTGGGCAGGCAGAGAATTCATCCCGTCTAATATTTGATGGTAACAATTTATTTGTTTTTCATTCTTATGTTTTTCAGTTGAATATTCAGCGCAAAACTAAGAAAGCTTTTGCAGACTTTAATGAAGGGGAAATTCATTTCAGACCAACTTACAAATATGACACCAAATCAGATCAGTGGGACTCAAGGTAATTAATCTTTATGGATTTGTTTATGAAGTTGTGAATAATGGTATCTCAAAAATCAGAGATGCTTTCTAGTTGCCTGTCATCATTCACAGATTTTATGATGGAATTGGATAAATATTGTGGCCAACTATTTCCAACCCCTGCTATGCCTATTTTAATTTTACAGTCCTAGCTGGGTGTGACCTAATTGGGCAGTACGGTAGCACAAGTGGATAGCACTGTGGCTTCACAACGCCAGGATCCTAGGTTCGATTCCCCGCTGGGTCACTGTCTGTGCGGAGTCTGCACGTTCTCCCCGTGTCTGCGTGGGTTTCCTCCGAGTGCTCCGGTTTCCTCTCTCAGTCCAAAGACCTGCAGGTTAGGTGGATTGGCCATGCTAAACTGCTCTTAGTGTCCAAAAAAAATAAATGTTAGGAGCGGTTATTGGGTTACGGGGATAGGGTGGAAGTGAGGGCTTAAGCGGGTCGGTGCAGACTCGATGGGCCAAATGGCCTCCTTCTGCACTGGATGTTCTATGTTCTAATTGCGGCTACCGGTTTCATTTTGGCTTCTCTCTTTACGTTTCAGTCTAAATGATATTCTGCATTCTAGCACTTTCCTTCAATTGGGGAAAAAAGTTGAAAATCTAAGATAATCAGATGCTGAAAATCTGAAAAAAATAAGGTTTGCAAATCATCTGTGGAAAGAGAAACAGTTAACGGTTTGAGTCGAATGGCCCACCAGTCTCCACATTCAAAAGGTTACCCTCTGCCATTTCCACCACCTCCATCATGACACTATCATCATACATATCTTCCCCAGCCTGGAAGGGACCATTCCCTCTGTCATGATATTCAAACACACACATCATGATAGACACACCAACAGACAAATCAGCACACACAACACGACAACCAATCATAGACAAGGACAGAGACAGTATAAGAGAAGAAACACGACACCTGGTGGCCAGTAGATCTGGAGACCAGGACAAGGACAGGACCTGATTAACATCACACACAGAGAGTCACCACGTGCAGAGTATCAAGACAGAACTGTAAATAACAAGTTGAAATAAAACAGCGTTGTACCAAATACAACCGTGTTGGTTCATCTGTACATCAGAACACCCAACACTACACCCTCTATGACACCCTGGAGATCTCTATCATTCCCAACCTCTTCCACTTCCCTTCCCATGGCACACTCCCATGCAATTACAAGATGAGTAACGCCTTCTCTTTTGTCTCCTCACTGTTCAAGGACTCAACACTATGTCCAGGTGAAGCAGTGACGTACTTGTACTTTTTTACAATTTAGTATACTGTATTCACTGCTCACAATGCAGTCTCCTCTGCATTACAGAGACCAATCATAGACTGAGTGATTGCTTTGCAGAATACCTCCACTCTGCCGCAGGCATGCCTGCAAATATCCAGCTCTGTGTCATTTTAATCCACCTTCTGAAATCAACATTTGAGTTCAACAATTTCTGATCATGAATTCTGACCCCGAGTTTGTCCGGTCAGAATCTTATTTTTCATGTTTTTTGCTTACAGACAGAACTGTTCATTATTTTTCCTTCATACTTTGTACAAACGTTTTGTTTCTTTGCCACAACCATTGGCAGTGATTTATCATCTTTGAGAGGGAATAAAGTCAGAGATGGAAACAAAGTTCTCATAGGGGTATAACTCCTCTTAGAAGTTGAGACAATGTATGCTAAACCTTACCTATGTGCTGTTTTTAGCTCTCCAATGTTGACATTGTGTTCCAAGGACATCAATGTTAGTTTTTCACCAAAAGTGCAAAACGCAATCTTGGCTGAGAATGCCAGCAGGAGGGCTATCACAACTTCCTTTAATTGGGGTATGTTTGTTGGTCATCACAGAAAAACTGACATTGTTTATTCCTCTCCCCTAGTCTCATAACTCCCTCCCTTCCTCTATCTCACACCTTGCCCACAAAATCAAAGAAATGTTAAATTTCTTTAAGGTGTTGTTCAATCATGTAAACCACGAATTAGGTCTGTGTTCAGAGATTACGTACACTTTCTATAGGTTTTGATGTTTGGCCTACTGCAAAGAATTCCCGTTTATTGTACTATTGTATCCTAAAGTTGTGCCACTGTATCATGCTGACTTTCTCCTTGGCAGTGGCAAGTGCCGTGTTCCAGCATGGTGTGATCGTGTGCTCTGGAGAGGTGAAAGTGTACATCAGAAAAGTTATCGAAGTCACATGGAGCTTCGAACCAGCGATCACAAGCCTGTCAGCTCACTCTTGGATGTTGGGGTATATATTGTTTGTATGTCTTTATCTCTCCCTCGCTCTCTTTCATGTGCTACTTTTCTACTGTACATAAATATCTTTCCAACCATTGTGCCCAAAACAAAATTGGCCAAATCTGTACTTTACCTCTCGCTGTAGTTCTATAATGTGTCCTTCCAAATCAATTATTTTAAATTTCATACCACTTTCTTCCTCCAGTCTTTTAACTTGATCTCTGCTTCCAGGTTAACGTTACGTTGTCTTCGCTCATACTCTTTTCAACACTGGTGTTCAGCACATTCACTTAATAATCTGAAATAGTGATTAGAATAGGAATAAAATTTGTGAGCCCAGGTTGAGACATAAAAGAGCTGATGGGCTAAATTTAAAAAGGGATGCTGAATCCAATTTGGGAACATGAGACAGAACTTTAAGCACATCCCGATTTTGAATTAAAAGAAGCAATTTGGCGTGGTTTAAGTTCAGTGGGTGAACACATGCAAAACTTTGTTTCTTTTATATTGGAACAAACTGCCTTTGACTTGGCAAGTTCAAGTTTTTGAACTGTGAAACAACATAGGGTGCAATTTAACGAGAAAATTTCAGAGCCCGGTTTCAAGCATGTTTAGTGGAGTGTTTCTCAGCGGCTGTAGCTCCAAGCAAGACCCGCTATTCAACGGCATTTTGCCAGATTGCTTTGCCTCAGCAGGGAACGCCCCGTCACTTCCAGTTGGGGAACACTTCAGCAGTCAAGGGCATTCAGCCTCTGATCTAGGGCAGCACGGTAGCATTGTGGATAGCACAATTGCTTCACAGCTCCAGGGTCCCAGGTTCGATTCTGGCTTGGGTCACTGTCTGTGCGGAGTGTGCACATCCTCCCCGTGTGTGCGTGGGTTTCCTCCAGGTGCTCCGGTTTCCTCCCACAGTCCAAAGATGTGCAGGTTAGGTGGATTGGCCATGATAAATTACCCTTCGTGTCCAAAATTGCCCTTAGTGTTGGATGGGGTTACTGGTTTATGGGGATTGGGTGAAGGTGTTGACCTTGGGTAGGGTGCTCTTTCCAAGAGCCGGTGCAGACTCGATGGGCCGAATGGCCTCCTTCTGCACTGTAACTTCTATGATTCTAAAAGCTTCAAATGCACACTTCTATGATAACCTCCGGGTAAGCGTTCTCCAAGGCGGCCTTCAGGACACGCGACAACGCAGAATCGCGAGCAGAAACTTATAGCCAAGATCCGCACACACGTGTGCGGCCTCAACCGGGATCTGAGATTCATGTCGCATTACATTCATCCCCCAACCTCTGGCCTGCGAAATCCTACCAACTGTCCTGGCTTGACACAATTCACACCTCTTTAACCTGGGGTTACCCCATCTCTGGATCTGTAAAGATTTAATCACCTGCTAAAGTTCGCATTCTGAGCATTGTCTGGCATCTTTGCATTTGTCTATATATATGTTTCTGGAACATACCTCTTCATTCACCTCAGGAAGGAGCAGCGCCCCGAAAGCTAGTGATTCGAAACAAACGTGTTGGACTTTAACCTGGTGTTGTAAGACTTCTTACTATGAAAAAGGCACAGGTTGTAAAGGTATCTTCCCCCCAGGTGCCCTCTGGCCCCAGCTACCCCTTCACCTTTATGGGCGCACTCCAGCACAACCAGTGCCGTCTTGTGTGTGGGGATTGTAACGTGTATATGTGGCTGCAGCTTGTCAGCCTCCCGAGTATTGATTATGGACCTGCCGAGTCTGGCACCGTTTTTCTTTGGAATCGATTGTGTTCCACGTGGCACCGGTGCTAGCAATCGTTGAATCGTTCCAGGTTCGGCACCAGTTTTGCTGTCGTGAAGTCCACGAATGCTGCCCCAGCGTCAACACTTGAGTCTCAGGAACGAAGAATCCAGCCCACAGTCTTTTGAGCCAGGGTCCCATTCTGGGATCTTCCTGTCCAGTTAGATTCATCCGCTATCTTATCATTATCTTATTACTGTTTGAGAGACCTTGATGTGCACCAAATTAGATTACACATTTCATTACAACACTGACTACAATTCAGAAGAACTTATTTTGATATCCGAAGTGTCATTAAAAAGCAGTGTATAAATACAGGGGGTGAATTCTCAGTCCTGCCGCAATCATTTTCTGGTGTAGTGCGCCCCAGCTGGCAATGGGATCCTCCATCTCACCAGCCAGCCAATGGGGTTTTCCATTGTGGCACCCCCATGCCATTGGGAAATCTGTGGGCGTGAGTGCACTGTCGACAAAGTGGAGGATCCCGCTGATGGAGAATCCGGCCCTGTTCTTTCATGCATTATGGGCACAGTGTGATGTGACCTTCCTGCAAATCTGAAGTACACACTGTATAAAATTGTAAGTACGTGTAGAGTGTGTATGTAAGAGAAATATTGGATTAACTTCTATTCTGTCTTAGGTGAAAATTGTAGATGAACAGAGGTACAAGAAGGTGTTTGAAGATATTGTTCGAGTGATGGATCGAATGGAGAATGAGTTCCTACCTTCTTTATCCCTTAGTAGAAGAGATGTAAGTGCATAACCACTATAGCATTAGCAACCCTTTGATAGCTACAATATTGGTAGCGTTTTTGGTATAATTTGTTCTAAATTGCCTGTGACCTATGTGAAAATCTCCCTTTGTTGCACATGTAACAGTATGTGAATTGACTTTGCCAGTATTGCAACTGAACGTATCAGGATTGCAGCCCCTGGATCCATTAAATGCCATTCAACATGTAAAACAGATCCTAGGTTATTTTTTATGCAACATTCAAAAGTAGTAAATTAGAATCAGAATGTTTGAAAATACACAGCAGATCAGACAGCATCTGGAGAGAAAAACAATTAACATTTCAAGTCGATGATCTTTTATCGGCTTGGATGATGAGAAGGTAAAAGGGTGGGTATTATGCCTCCTGCACTTGTGTGGAAAGCTGTCATTGAAAAGGGAGGGAGGTGGTGTTCTCTGTCCTATCACAGTCCTTTTTTTCTTGTTTCCCCCCCCCCCCCCCCCCCCCGCCCACCTTCACCCCTTTCACTTTCTTAAAACGTATTATATTTCTAACTTTTCCCAGTTCTACTTAAAGGGCATCACCCACAGGTACTGCCTGATCTATAATACTCCCACCTTTTTCTGTTTTATTTCAGATTTCCAGCATCTGCAGTATTCTGCATTTGAACAAAAGCAGTACTTTGATTTTTATAAAATAACATAATTTCCGTCAATGCCCCTCAGATGGATTATTTTTCTATTCTGGTTCCCAGAATGTTGCTTCACTGGTTGCAGAATATCTGTGTATGCAGGCCCAAGCAAATGGGAGAAGTGCATAGCAACTATAATATTATCACTTGTGATCTGTGCCTGGAATATTAAATGTCTACCATTCAAGTTATCCTGCTATAGTTAAAATTAAATTTCTGTTCTTTGGTCAGTGTTTCTAGGATGCAAAATAAGCCTGTGCCATATTTTCAATTCCTAATACTGTTTAACATTTTGAACTAATATGTATGCCATACAGAATACTCTATAATATAAGATTCAAAGGATGATGTAATGTTTTTAATGACAGTGAGGGGAGAATACATCATACAAGTAGCGCTAGAGTGGGAAAAGTTTCTTTATGTACTAAAGCAATTCTTTAGCTGAGCAGCATTGCTGTAATCTCATGCCACTCCCTGCCCTCCTGGCAGGGGATTGGGAGGGCATGAAATCGGGTGGGATGGCAGGTGAATCCATGCCCATCACCTACCCGCTCCCACTGGTATTTACCAGTAGTGAGATAGTGTCGGGCAGCCCACTTTCCCTTGGGTAATTGCATTCCCTTAAGTGGCCACTTCAGGGCCTCTTTCTGCCACTACTGGTATTTACCCAGACTACATTGCCAAGGTTATACCTTGGGGGCTTTTCTGCGGGCTTGGGAGGGAATAACCCTCCCAATCAAGACCTTTGTGCCCGTGGAAGGGCCACCTGAGGAAAAATCTTCCTCCCTTGCCTGAAAAGACTCCTCCCCCCCCCCCCCTCACTTGTCAATCAACCATTTCCCACTCTTGCCGGGGTCCACCTGGTAATCTGGAAAGTTCACCCCACCTTCTCCAGCATCCATCACTGGCATGGTCTGTGGACTTGTTATCACTCCTGGTGGCACTGCTGGGACATCAAATCCCAGCCCATGTTTTTTCCTGTGATATTTTTCACTGAGGTACCAACTAATCATTTTTTATTCAAATTCGAAAATTCAATATTCCTAATTCTTAAAAAGTGCAACGGTTGTCAAGGTCTAATACATTAATGAAAATAGTTTAGCTAACCAACTTAGCAGCAAAGTACTATTCACTGGGGAGTTTAGAATCAATCTACAGCACGGTAGCATTGTGGATAGCACAATCGCTTCACAACTTCAGGGTCCCAGGTTCGATTCGGGCTTGGGTCACTGTCTGTGTGGAGTCCGCACATCCTCCCCGTGTGTGCGTGGGTTTCCTCCGGGTGCTCCGGTTTCCTCCCACAGTCCAAAGATGTGCAGGTTAGGTGGATTGGCCATGATAAATTGCCCTCCGTGTCCAAAATTGCCCTTAGTGTTGGGTGGGGTTACTGGGTTATGGGGATAGGGTGGAGGTGTTGACCTTGGGTAGGGTGCTCTTTCCAAGAGCCGGTGCAGACTCGATGGGCCGAATGGCCTCCTTCTGCACTGTAAATTCTATGAAGCTACCTTGCTTGATGCAGCAGTGTAATGTTCCATGTTGCAATGTAACATATCTGTCATTTACAATTGTCAGACAAATTCTTAAACCATCGATTGGAGACTGTATCATGGAATTGGAAAATGTTCACATTCCACTCACTTGGCTTACAAAGTATGGGCATCTCATCTTTGTACAGGGTTAATGGTTAATTCTTTCTGAGCTTTATGAAAGTAACAAAGTGAACGCAATAGGGAAATAATATATTTGATTAAAAAGCTACAGACAGTTATTCCAGAAACTTTGAGATACCCTGTATATGTAACAAAAAAAAGGTACAGGTAATTCATTGTGTTCATTAAAAATAATTGAACCAAAGTGAAGCATCAACAAAAGACTCATGTGTTATTTTCTTAATTACAGTTTACATTTGGGGACGTTAAGTTCCGACAGCTGCAAAGGGAAAAGTTTCAGATAACTAATGATGGACAGGTGCCCTGTCATTTCTCCTTCATTCCCAAACTGAATGACAGCAATTACAGCAAACAGTGGCTACGGGCAGAACCTTGTGAAGGATATCTTGAACCGAGTAAGTATAACAGCCACCATTTAGTGGTCTATTAATGCAATGGTTTTCTCACAGGTCAGTGACGTGTATCAGCCCAAGTTGAATTATACCTAGAAATAATTTCAATGTTACGTTTAGTCTCTTACACATGAAACTTCAGTATTATTTGTGGGGTGCGAGTGAATTTATCCCTAGTTTCAGTCCAAGCCTTTAATTTCCAAATTTTAATCATACTGTATGTGACACAGTACAGAAGAAGGCTATTTGACCCATAGTGTTTGTGCAGGTTGTTTTGAAAGAGCAATTCCTATCCCAATCCCCTGTCCTTTTCTCATATCCCTAGTTTTCCCCCCCGTCATTCATATTTTAGTATTACTCTTGGAAAAAAAATCCCCAATATGTTATGTTGTGATAAATGACAACTGTTTTACTTCACACATGACAGCTACAAGTAATGTTGAGAAATAAACAGGGTCTTGAATGAAATCTCTGACATTTGTTCCACATGTTGTAAACTTGATTTTTACTCTTACCACTTGAATGTTAATTTTAGTTTTCATGAGAAATTTAGGTTCTAATTTCAATCTAATCAATGGGAAAACCTATTTTTGCTTCCAATGACTGTTTTCCATCTCGACTAAAGTAACCCTATTCAGTCTCCATCATAATGAGCAAAAGCCGATGCACAAATTAGCTGGTGGATTTTGAGTTCATCTTTTAGCCAATGTTATTACATCTTTCAGTACTTAAACAGTGCTAGAAAAATATAAATTGTTATATTAATTGTAAACTAAAACAGACAAATTAAGATCTAATTATTTCTCTGACCAGGATGCTCCCCCTCGCCTCCCCACCCGGCAGCAGGCCTTCGGGTGGTGAATGTGCTTGCCATTGGCAGGATGCACCCCCCAGGGAACCCATTCCAGGGGGGGTTCACCTTCGGTGGGACGAGAGGATCCCACCAGCAGGAATGGTTGGGGTGTGGGGTGGAAAATCCTGCCAATAATGTTTAGAAGACAGTTTTCCCTTGGTGACCTAAAAAAGACCATACCAAAATTGCAAAATGCTTCTGCTGAAAATATTCCCAAACTGCTTTGTTGTACAGAGAGATGTAGGTAACACTGTTAACATTGTTGCAGTTTCCAATTAAATAAATAATCTTTATTGTCACAAGTAGGCTTACATTAACACTGCAATGAAGTTACTGTGAAAAGCCCCTAGTTGCCACATTCCGGCACCTGTTCGGGTACAGGGAGGGAGAATTCAGAATTCTCAGCTGGTACAGGAATTGAACCCGCGCTGCTGGCCTTGTTCTGCATCACAAACCAGCTGACTAGCCTACTGAGCGAAACCAGCCCCAACCACCCCACCCCCTAGGTCCCCAAGAAACACTTTGATCCTTTAATCTTTATTTTTTTTAAATATAAAAATTAAATAACGTGGCTTTATCCAGTCAAAAAAAATAAGGTCAACAAATTACTTGTTCAAATGGCCTGAACGGTCATTTCCATCATTACAGAGACCCACCCCAAAGCCCCCACTATGCAGTCACTCTCTCCAAATCCAAATTCACAGGCTATCTACTTTAATTCCTGTGTCACAGCAGCAGTCTCCTCACGGGCTGTGCTGTGATATGGAAGATCCTAAAAATAGTCTTTTAATATGGGATGAGATGAAGAGAGCAAAGGAAAATGAATGATGTAAATAATATTTAAAAATCCCCTGTGAAGGGTATGCTTAAATTGTTTTTATATTTAATATATTTAATTTTTATATTTACTCAAGTTAATGAACATTAGAGTTTATGGTATATTGGCATCTCGGAATTAAGGCCAATGCCAGTGGATGATCAAGAACTAAGACACTATAAACCATTTAAACTATAGATGTACAAAGAGAGGTGGAGGAATTATATTATTGATAAGGAATTTAATAGGTATAAAAAAATGGACATGAGATAGTAGAAGGAGATGAGGATAAAATATTAGGGCTAATTTCCTCACTCCGGTACCATTTCAGGAGAAGAGTTACTTAACATTTAAATTAATAAATGGAAAATCAAGAACTGCAGACCCACAATCTCTTAACCATCAGTATTATAAGCACTTGACAGGGGTATCTCCCTTAATATGAATAGAACCAAACAACTATTAACTAACTTAAAGGACACTAGTCAAAGGTAAGTTTGCAGACAAAGACCGATGTGGAACTTTATTATGTGTTAATTATGGAAAATGTTAACATCTCTGAAATTGTATGGTTAGGCCAGAGACCAACAGAAGGGAGATATGAAATACAAATTTGCTTATACAGTAAAGGATAGTTTTCTGGTGGAGAAGCTTAGCAGGTCAGGAGAGCAATTGAGCACTTTGGAGCTGGCAGGCTTCGTGCCATCAAAGCCAAGGTCAAAAATAATATGATTCAGGAAGACTTAGAAAATCAAATCCTGAAGCTTTCTCTATTCAAGCACTGGGAAAACGAAGGGCGGGATTCTCCACGCCGAAATGGGGCTAGGAGCAGGGAATGAGGCATCAGACCCGCGATTGGGTTTGGCGTCTTCCCGTAATTCTCCATGGACCGGAGAATCGGCGCCAGTCACGTGCGCGCGATCGACGCGGCGCCAGGCGGGGGCCATTGAAAGATGCCCCCGCGGCAATCCTCCTGGTCGAGTTCCCGCTGGCGTGGTTCACTCATGGTTCCACCTGGCGGGCACTCATGGTTCCACCTGGCGAGCACTCGGAGTGGCGGCTGCGGATAGAGTCCGTGGCCACCCTGGTGAGGGGCGGGGGGATCCGTCACCGGGTGGGACCTCCAGGCCGGCCAGGGTTCTGATCGGGGGACACCGATCGGCGGGCGCGTGCGATCTGGGGTGGGGGGGGGGGTCCTATTTTGTTGGGGCCGGCTTGCTGTGTGGGTCCGCCATGTTGTGCGGGGCCACTGCACGCATCCGCGGACCTCCGGCCGGAAGCGCAGGGCCCCATATCGGAAGCTGCGTAGATTATTCCGGTGCCCTGCAAGCCCCCTTCAAAAAGAGAATCACTCTGGACTTTGTCCAGGAAAGTCCAGAGTGATTCGCGCCCGTTTTCTCGCGAGCGTGGAGACATAACCCCATTAACAGAGAATTCTGCCCAAAGTGTCTCATCAGCAAAAGTCTATATTCATAACTCCCAACTTCATTCCCCTTCCTATACTGATTGCCCTGCCTGAGCAATCCCATATTCTATCTGTCACTAAGCCTGCTAGTTTTTACCATTGCCAATTTCTGTCACTACTTCGGAAATGGTAATACTGTACAAGCTTTTTACCTCAAGACTGAATTCCTCCGATGTCCTCCTGGTTGACTTGCCAAACTATAGTGTTAGTAAACTCAAATTTATCCTTATGTTGTCCAGTATTAAGCCACAATCCCTAAATTTCTTGCCTTTGCCAATCAATATAGTTTGCTAAAGAGTTTGGAAGAATCCTTAAAAATAAAATCATGAATACTTTAAAGATGCAAGGATATAAAATGCAACTAAAGATTGCTAAAGAACATTATAGGAGAAAATAATGGGCGCGAGCTTCCGACTGTTCAATTGCACAGAGCACTAAAGCTATAGCATTCTGTACCTAGATTGGCAGGTGTGCAGGGCCAGGAGGTGATCTTTCAAGTGATCCTTCAGTTTCCTTACCCTGTGCAAAGGTTGGGTTAAACTGCAAGATGGAGGAATTTAATTAAAACGATTGTAATATAAAATGATCCTATTTATAGTAGATCAATAGAATTGTGAATTAGGAAAAACCGTGCCCTACAGCACTCATCACATCCTTTAAAGAGAGAACACCAGTAAATATGTGGTCCATTAAAATAAAAGGTGACAATTTTATCATTTGGAATTATAGAAAACTTAAATCAAAATAGCTCCTCTATAACTCTCTCACACACTTGTATCCCTTCTCAACCTTGATCAAGTGATCAAACTCTTGCCTCTTGAGGTTGAAGGTTGTGGTTTAACCCCCGTTTCAGAGCCTTGAACACATTTGTTGTGCCGAGAGAATGCTGTGCTATTCTAGATATATTTTGTTAGTTAAGACATTAAACAGGATAGATATTGTATGGGCTAAAGAAGCCAATGTTGTATATATTTGGACAAGGGAAGTGATGGGACTTTCACTCGAAATGAGGGCTCTTTGTGGTGTAGGTGGATATGCGGGGTTTGTGTGCTAAAAGGGGATTTCTGGGCTTTCCTAGGGCCGGGCAAGGGGGAAAGGGACCCGGGCGGTATCATCCACGCTGGCTGGTTTAAGCCGGCCAGTGAACGGGAGTGAGGTGGGGGGAGGGGCTGCGGCCATCGGAGCCTGGCAGAACAGGGTCCGAGTGGCCTAGCCGGGGTGGAAAGTTGAGGGGGGAAGGAACCGAGGTTGGGGGAGGAGTTTTACAAGAGGCAGTGGACGGGAGGAATTGGAGACTGGGGGGGGGGGGGGGGGGGGGTACAACTCTTGGGTATCATGTACGGTACTCTTTCAGAGGTTGGATGGCGTTGAGTGTAGGGGGGGGGGGGGGGGAGTGGACTCTATAGGTCAATGGTCACCATGGGCGGTCCCGGACTCCTTTTTCTTTTTCTCTTTTTTTTTGTTTCCACCGTGGGAGGGTTTGTTTTATGGGATGCATATGTTGACAGGTGGGCCGTTGTTTGGGGTGGTGGGAGGATGGGATCGTTGGTATTGTTAAGGGGATTGATTTTGTATTTGTTGCAGTTTACTGTTTGTGGGTGGGGTGTAAATTTTGAAGGAAAATGTGAAAATGGAGAATAAAAACATTCCAAACTTTTTTTTAAAAACAGGATAGATATAAAAGGCCCAATAGTAATATTGAAAGAGCAGGCACATTCTCCAGTGACCTGGCAGCCATTTATTCCTTTTGCTGCCTGTTGAAACATGTCTGCAAATTGGCTGTTGTGTTTATCTATGTTACCCACTGACTGTATTTCACAGAATTGTTATGGCACAGAAAGAGGCCATATGGCCCATCATATCTGTGCATACTCTCCAAACGAGCATTATGGCTTGGTGCCATTCCCCAGCCTTTTCCCCATGCCCCTATACAGGTATATTGTTTCTATTCCGGTGATCATCTAATGCCCTCTTGAATTCCTCAATTGAACGTGCCTCTACCACACTTACAGGCAATGAATTCCAGACCCGAACCACTCGTGTGAAAAGTTGTTTCTCACGTCACATTTGCTTTTTTCTGCTCTTGTTCTTGAGCCTTTTATGAGGGGGAACAGTTTCTCCCTATCTACTCTGTCCAGCCCCCTCATGATTTTGAACATCTCGGTCATACCCCCTCTCAGCCACCTTCTCTCCAAGTACTTTACTGGATTTGAAGCATTTTCAGATGTCCTGAGGTGTGTTGATGTGTTGCTTTCTTGTATCTTCTGTTGTATCCTTCTGCTCTCTGCTTTTGACCTTGGTGCTATTTCCCCCTGTCAAGTCCCACCTTTGCACAAGAGAACTCCTTGCAGTGATTCTTTCAATTCTTCCACTTTTCTCCACCAAGTAAAACTCTGCATTGCAAGCAAATTCTGTCATTTTTTTCTGATTTCTCACTCCAGGCTATTCCCCGACTTAGTTTAACTGTGAATTGGGACTTCTCTTTTGAAGGTACCATATAAATACACGTAGCTATGAGTTTATCTAACTCTCTATTTAAGAAGGGTTTCTGAATTCTTGTGAATGTTCTCTTTCAGATGAGTCTGTTGATATATCACTTGAAGTTTATGTTAGCAAGGACTCCGTGACATTATTAAACTCAGCTGAGGATAAAATTGAGGACATCTTGGTTTTGCATCTGGATCGGGGGAAGGATTATTTCCTAACAATTGGTGGGAACTACTTGCCGAGTTGTTTTGGTACATCACTTGAATCACTGTGTCGAATGAAGAAGCCAATTAGAGAAGTGCCCATCACCAAGCTTATAGATCTGGTAAGAATTTAAATTAATGTTAAAAGAACATATAGATTATTAATGTTTTGCACATTGCTCCTTGCAAATCCTTATTGTGCACTCCAACCCTCTTCTCCCGTCCTGATTTAAACTGAGTGACCGAAGTTACATTTCCTTATCCGACAATGATGCAGCAAAGAAATAGACCCTTCAACCCATCATGCCCATGCTGGCTCTTTGAAAGGGCTACCAAATTTGCACCATTTTCCTGCTCTTATAGTCCTGCGATTTTTTTTTCTTTTCTTCAATCTGATAAAAATCTTTGCTACCCTGGGGAAATGTGGCTGATATGAATACATTCTCTTCATTGATTCAATGTGGCTCTATTTATATATTGAAAGATTTAGACCCATGCAAGTGGTATTTGCTGTGAAGAAATGGGTATGCTAGAAAAAGCACCGAATAGTTTAGTTGTTACTAACAAACTGTTATGGGCGAGGTGTTTTCAGAACCCCAAAATGTATCATGGAGTTCAACCAACCCTTTAATGTATTTGTTGCTTTTCCGAGCACACGGCTTTTTCCCTAGGTGTGGGATTACAATTTTGGACACATGCGTTTTTAAACACAAAGCACTGTTTATTCCATGAACTCAACTTAACATCTTAAATAAACATTGGATCTCTTAACACCCCTTACTTCAAAGATAACTCAGACAATATTGCAACAGTAAATAATTCCTTAAAATGTTCCTTCAAACTTCCAAGAGACTTAACACCTTTAAACAAAATCACATCAGGTTAAAGGCTTCACTATTATAAGTTTAAATCACCCAAATGATCCAGAGATGGTCTTTTATGTCAGAGATCCAGCTCCCTGAAAACACAGACACTCCCAAGCTCTTTTCAAACTTGCAGCTCTCTGGAAACACACAGACACACACAAGCTGTTTTTAAACTGAAACTAAAAACCTGCCAAAATGGCTGACCTAAAGCCCAGCTCCACCCACTCTCTGACATCACTGTTTTCTTGAAGGTACATTGCTTAAACATCATGTCTTAAAGGCACCCTCACATGACAAAACTAATGTTGAACTTTTGTTCTGATCGAGGCAATTGTGTTTCTATTGCTTTTTTGTTGCCTCCAAATAATGATCTGTTTATGTGTGTAGAGCAGAGACACACGATGAAAACGCACATGAAGCATGCCCTGGACATTTTTAACCCCTTATTTTAATGTCTGATGATCTGAATGGTAAGCAACTGCACAAGTTAAAAGAAGTGCCGTAAGAACTTGCGGCTGTTCACGACAGCAGGAACATCCGGTCCCGCTGATGGCGCACCCCTGCCGTGGGTTTCGCGGCAGTAGGGGGTGGATTCAATGAGAAGTCCCATTGACAGCGGTGGGACCAGAAAATCCCACCATCTGCCAATAGCTGGCCGTGTCTCGCCACCAAGAAGCACACTGCAGGGAGGTCAGAGAATCTCCCTGCAATTTCTGCAGAAATATTCGCCACTCGCTTTTTTGTGTTAGGTGTGTTGTGCACCTTCAGAGGATCAATAGTGGAGAGTACTATTAATGGAGAAGCTAATTTCAGACCAAGAGAATAATGTTTAGGTGGATGGCTTATTCATATGGCATTTTTATTGTTTATTTTGTGTTTAAAACCCATACATCTCTCATATGTGTGCACTGTATGTGGCAGTGTTAACTTTTATCCTGGAATATTTGCCTCAGGAATATTTCTTTATGCTCCACCTTCTCCAGCAGCCACTAAAGTCATGTTTATCCCAGTTTGTCAGTTAGGAACTATTGAAAGTTTCCATTTCTTAGCAATGATATTCCAGCCTGCAGTCAGATATTGTGTTGGTTTAAACACCAGCTTTCCACCTCTGTATTCAAATCTAGCCAGAATTAAAGTCTGCTTTTTGTAAAAACCTCAAATGAAATCAGTTGAGGAAATATTGATCCATGTCATAAAACTAAGCAAAATTAATTGGCATTAATTTGGTAATCCCACTCCATGGTGGGTGGGGGTGTACAAGGTGGTAGTTGTGGGAAATAGGAATACGTTGCTCTGGTACAACTTTGATAGATTTTGGAGACGAGGGTGAGGGTACATTGTAGAAAGATATTTACAGAGTCTAATGTCCTATGTCTGACCTTAAAGTATGAGCTGTTAACACCTGTGCGTAAAATGGAGGATGTTCAATTCCCTAACATTCGTATCCCTTGATTTGATTAGTACCAGAAAGTATAAAATATAAAGCTTGTCTTTCTGCACTAATTTAGAGTCACTTTGGGCTAAGGATGGTTGGTTGGTGGTCAATAGTGCAAAATGCCACGCCGTTGCAATAAGGGAGTACTTTTGAAATTGCAGCTGAATTATGTTTTTAGAACAGAATAAAGGGAACTTTATCCTGAATCTTCCTATCCTCTACCTGACTTAAGAATGTTTTATTCGCAAACACAGAAGCTTTTCAAAAATACACACATTTTCCAGTTGCTGAATTGTACTTCCTCAGGTTCACTTCTGAAGTAGGGTTTTTAAAATGTGCATATTTTGAAAGTCGTGAACAACACTCCAAGGGAAAGAAGTAATTTTTATTACACTTAACTCAATTCTGTTGAATCTGCACATGATATTTTTCAGAAATCTTTCTCAGGCTGATGATTTTTTTCTCTTTCTGTCTCTTGTGCCATGTTCAGGATGATGACCACATGTTACTGAAGGTAATGGTACATTTGGAAAGTGTTAGACTAATACTGGTTGACTACATCTAATCCTTTTTAAATATTTCACAGATTTTGAAGGTTAGAATTGTTCTGAGTTTCCTCCGTGGCCTTGGGTATAAAGTCACTGGTGTATTACTGAACCAGATAAACCAGAATGTAATGTTTGATTTCCAATTCTATTGAATTATTCCATTACACTTGGTCTAACGCTATTAGTCCCTACACTCCTGGATAATGAGGTTTAATTACAAACCGGATCCCTGCTTCTCATCATGGCCCAGAGGTCCGTATTAGAAAGTGCACAAAAAAGGATTGTAGTTGCCAAGAAAATGTATCACCCATGACAAAAAGGGCCTGATCAGCTCTTCCCCCACCAAGTAATAAGGTAAGAACTGACACTTCCCTTCCTTTTCCCCAAGTTAAATTTTTTTTTTAAATATATTTTATTCAAGATTTTTTGGCCAAACATAACAGTACACAGTTTTTCTTTTTAACAACAATAAAACAATATAAATAACAGTGGCCAGTTTTAAACAAATAAATAAATAATATATTTTTAAAAACTAAATGGCAACTGCCTTATCAAAAATAGTTACTCTCCAAAAGTACAATCTAACAGTCCAATATATATTACCTAAAACAAATGCCTATACATATACAATGACATCCCTGAGAGCCCGCCCGGGTCCTCCTCTCCCCCCCCCCCCCCCCCCCTCCCCCCTGGGTTGCTGCTGTTGCCTTCTTTCTTTTCCATTCCCTCTATCGTTCTGTGAGGTAGTTGACGAACGGTTGCCACCGCCTGGTGAACCCCTGAGCCGAACCCCTTAATACGAACTTAATCCGTTCTAGCTTTATAAACCCTGCCATGTCATTTATCCAGGTCTCCACGCCCGAGGGTTTGGCTTCCTTCCACATAAGCAATATCCTGCGCCGGGCTACTAGGGACGCAAAGGCCAAAACATCAGCCTCTCTTGCCTCCTGCACTCCCGGCTCTTCTGCGACCCCGAATATAGCCAACCCCCAGCCTGGCTCGACCCGGACCCCCACCACCTTCGAAAGCCCCTTCGCCACCCCCACCCAGAACCCCTGTAGTGCCGGACATGACCAGAACATGTGGGTGTGATTCGCTGGGCTTCTCGAGCATCTCCCACACCTATCCTCTACCCCGAAAAATTTACTGAGCCGTGCTCCAGTCAAGTCATATGCGCCCTGTGTAAAACCTTAAATTGTATCAAGCTTAGCCTGGCACACGAGGACGATGAGTTTACCCTACGTAGGGCATCAGCCCATAGCCCCTCTTCGATCTCTTCCCCCAACTCTTCCTCCCATTTCCCTTTCAGCTCATCTATCATGATCTCCCCCTCGTCCCTCATTTCCCTATATATATCCGACACCCTACCATCCCCCACCCATGTCTCTGAGATCACTCTATCTTGCACCTCCTGCGTCGGAAGCTGCGGGAATTCCCTCACCTGTTGCCTCGCAAACGCCCTCAGTTGCATATACTTAAACGCATACTTTTCCGTCAGCGCTCCCATACTTGCAAACGTCCCATCCAGGAACAGATCTCTCAGTAGTACTACCCCAGCTCTTTGCCATACTCCAAATCCCCCATCCATTCTCCCCGGAACAAACCTATGGTTATTTCTTATCGGGGACCGCACCGAGGCTCCCGTCCTTCCCCTATGCCGTCTCCACTGCCCCCAAATTTTTAGTGTTGCCACCACCACTGGGCTTGTGGTGTATTTCTTCGGTGAGAACGGCAACGGTGCCGTCACCATTGCTTGTAGGCTGGTCCCCTTGCAGGACGCCCTCTCCAATCCCTTCCACGCCGCTCCCTCTCCTTCTCCCATCCACTTACACACCATTGAGATATTGGCGGACCAGTAATAATCGTTTAGGCTCGGTAGTGCCAGCCCCCCCCCCCCTATCTCTACTACGCTGCAAGAACCCCCTCCTCACTCCCGGGGTCTTCCCGGCCCACACAAAACTCATAATACTTTTCTCAATTCTCTTAAAAAAAGCCTTCGTGACCATCACCGGGAGGCACTGAAACACAAAGAGGAATCTCGGGAGAACCACCATTTTAACCGCCTGCACCCTACCTGCCAGTGACAGGGACACCATGTCCCATCTCTTGAAATCCTCCTCCATCTGTTCCACCAATCGTGTTAAATTAAGCCGGTGTAAGGTTCCCCAATTCTTGGCTATCTGAATCCCTAAGTACGGTAGTCTCTTGTTACCTTCCTCAGCAGTAAATCCTCTATTTCCCTGCTCTGCTCCCCCAGATGCACCACAAACAACTCACTTTTCCCCGTGTTCAATTTGTACCCCGAAAAATCCCCAAACTCCCCAAGTATCCGCATTATCTCTGGCATCTCCTCCACCGGGTCCGCCACATACAACAACAAATCATCCGCATACAAAGATACCCGGTGTTCTTCTCCTCCCCTAAACACTCCCCTCCACTTCCTGGAACCCCTCAGTGCTATGTCCAGGGGCTCAATCGCCAATGCAAACAATAACGGAGACAGGGGACACCCCTGCCTCGTCCCTCTGTGAAGCCGGAAATAATCAGACCTCCGTCCATTCGTGACCACACTCGCCATCGGGGCCCTATACAGCAACTGTACCCATCCGATATACCCATCTCCAAAGCCAAATCTCCTCAGCACCTCCCACAGATAATCCCACTCCACTCTGTCGAATGCTTTCTCGGCATCCATCGCCACCACTATCTCCGCTTCCCCCTCTGGCGGGGGCATCATCATTACCCCGAGCAACCTTCGTATGTTCGTGTTCAGCTGTCTCCCCTTCACAAACCCGGTTTGGTCCTCATGGACCACCCCCGGGACACAGGTCCTCTATCCTCGTCGCCATCACCTTGGCCAGAATCTTAGCATCCACGTTTAAAAGGGAAATGGGCCTATAGGACCCGCATTGCAGCGGGTCTTTTTCCTTCTTTAAGAGGAGCTATATCGTTGCCTCTGACATAGTCGGGGGCAGCTGCCCCCTTTCCCTAGCCTCATTAAAGGTTCTCGTCAAAAGCGGGGCCAGCAAGTCCATATACTTCCTATAAAATTCCACCGGGAATCCGTCTGGTCCCGGGGCCTTCCCCGCCTGCATGCTCCCAATCCCTTTCACTACCTCCTCCATCTCAATCTGTGCTCCCAGTCCCGCCCTCTCCTGTTCCTCCACCTTGGGGAATTCCAACTGATCCAGAAAGCACATCATTCTCTCCTTCCCTTCCGGGGGCTGAGCTTTATATAATTTTTCGTAGAATGCCTTGAACACCCCATTCACTCTCTCCGCTCCCCGCTCCATCTCTCCCTCCTCATCTCTCACCCCCCCTATCTCCCTCGCTGCTCCCCTCTTCCTCAGTTGGTGGGCCAGCAACCGGCTCGCCTTCTCTCCATATTCGTACTGTATACCCTGTGCCCTCCTCCATTGTGCCTCTGCATTACCCGTAGTCAACAAGTCAAATTCTACATGTCGCCTTTGTCTTTCCCTGTACAGTCCCTCCTCCGGTGCCTCCGCATATTGTCTGTCCACCCTCAAAAGTTCTTTCAGCAACCGCTCCCTTTCTCTACCCTCCTGCTTTCCTTTATGTGCCATGATAGATATCAGCTCCCCTCTAACCACTGCCTTCAACGCCTCCCAGACTACTCCCACCTGAACCTCCCCATTGTCATTAAGCTCCAAGTAACTTTCAATACACCCCCTCACCCTTAAACATACCCCCTCATCCGCCAATAATCCCATGTCCATTCTCCAGGGTGGGTGCTGTTCTTTTTCCTCTCCTATCTCCAGGTCCACCCAATGTGGAGCATGGTCCGAGATAGCTATGGCCATGTACTCCGTCCCTGTCACCTTCGGGATCAGTGCCCTTCCCAAAACAAAAAAGTCTATCCGTGAATATACTTTATGGACACAGGAGAAAAACGAAAACTCCTTACTCCTAGGCCTGCTAAATCTCCAGGGGTCTATTCCTCCCATCTGCTCCATGAAGTCCTTGAGCACCCTAGCTGCAGCCGGCCTCCTCCCCGTCCTGGACCTCAATCTGTCCAGCCCTGGGTCCAGCACCGTACTGAAGTCTCCCCCCATTACCAACTTTCCCGCCTCTAGGTCCGGGATACGTCCCAACATACGCCTCATAAAATTTGCATCATCCCAGTTCGGGGCATATATGTTCACTAGAACCACCTCCTCCCCTTGCAATCTACCACTCACCATCACGTATCTACCCGCACTATCCGCCACTATGGTCTTTACCTCAAACAGTACCCGTTTCCCCACTAATATAGCCACCCCCCTGTTCTTTGCATCTAACCCCGAATGAAACACCTGCCCCACCCATCCTTTGCGTAGACTGACCTGGTCTATCAGTTTCAAATGCGTCTCCTGCAGCATAACCACATCTGCCTTTAATTTCTTTAGGTGTGCGAGTACCCGTGCCCTTTTAATTGGCCCGTTCGGCCCTCTCACATTCCACGTGATCAGCCGGGTTGGGGGGGCTCTTTACCCCTCCCCCCCCCCCCCCCCCCCTTGTCGACTAGCCATCCCCTTTTTTAATCCAGCTCCTCACCCGGTTCCCACGTACCCGTATATCCCCCAGACGGCGCCCTCCCGCCTCGACCACCCCACCCCGTACCAGCTCCCCCCTCTCCCCAGCAGCAGCAACCCAGTTAACCCCCCCCCCCCCAGATCCCTTTCTAGCGTAGTTGCACCCCCCATGTTACTCCCAGAAGTCATCAAACTCTGGCTGACCTCGGCTTCCCCCCGTGACCTCGGCCCCCACTGTGCGAGGCCCCCTCCTTCCTGCTTCCCTGTTCCCGCCATGATTACCATAGCGCGGGAACAAAGCCCGCGTTTCCCACTTGGCCCCGCCCCTGATGACCGGCGCCCACAGTTCCTCATCCTCCCTCCCCCCCCCCCACCTCCCCCACAACATGGGGAAGAGAGAAAAGTTACAGGGTCGCAAGATTAACAACTTGAAAAATCATCCCCTCCCCCTTTTTCCCCCCTTCACCCCACGTAATCACCCCACCACTTTGTCCCAAACGTTCTTTTTCTTGCCCGCCTATTCCAGCTTCTCGTCCACAATAAATGTCCACGCCTCTTCTGCCGTCTCAAAGTAGTGGTGCTTCCCTTGGTGTGTGACCCACAATCTTGCCAGCTGCAACATTCCGAATTTGACCTTTTGTGAAGCACCGCCTTAGTCCGATTAAAACTTGCCCTCCTTCTCGCCACTTCCGCACTCCAATCTTGATATACGCGGATCACCGCGTTCTCCCACCTACTGCTCCGAGTTTTCTTCGCCCATCTGAGGACCATCTCTCTGTCATTATAGCGGAGAAATCCCACCACTCTGGCTCGAGGTATTTCTCCAGCCCTCGGTCTTCGCGCCATAACTCGATAAGCTCCCTCCACCTCCAACGGGCCCGTCGGGGCCTCCGATCCCATTAACGAGTGAAGCATCGTGCTCACATATGCCCCGACATCCGCCCCTTCTGCGCCTTCGGGAAGACCAAGAATCCTTAAATTCTTCCTCCTCGCATTATTCTCCAGCACCTCCAGCCTTTCCTCACACCTTTTGTGTTGTGCCTCGTGCATCTCTGTCTTCACCACCAGGCCCTGTATGTCGTCCTCATTCTCAGCGGCCTTTGCCTTCACGACCCGAAGCTCCTGCTCCTGGGTCTTTTGCTCCTCCTTTAGCCCTTCAATCGCCTGTAATATCGGGGCCAGCAGCTCCTTCTTCATCTCCTTTTTTAGTTCTTCCACACAGCGCCGCAGGAACTCTTGTTGGTCAGGGCCCCATACTAAACGGCCACCTTCCGACGCCATCTTGCTTTGTGCTTGCCTTCCTTGCCGCTGCTCTAGAGGATCCTCCGCAATCCGGCCGCTTTCCTCTCCTTTTTCCATCCGTATCCAGGGGGGATTCCCTTCTGGTTTACCACAGTGTTTTTAGCCGTTAAAATTGCCGTTGGGGCTCCAATTAAGAGCCCAAAAGTCCGTTCCACTGGGAGCTGCCGAAACGTGCGACTTAGCTGGTCATCGCCGCACCCCTTCCCCAAGTTAAATTGAGTAACAAGTAATTCTGGCATCTGAAATGACTTGGTTGTGAAACCAGTACTGTAAATTGTTAGATTTGTTGACATTTTTTTAATAAGATAACATTGGGTCAGAAATGCCATTAAAGGAAGTAATTTTTTACTGTTGGCTTAAGTACTCAAGTAATTGGTGGATGGTAAAGGGGCTGGAAGTTTTCTCCTCCGAGGAGGAGGTGGTTGCTTCGGTATTGGTATCTCAATGAAATGACCATTCAGTTATGAGCCGACACAGTATCTGGCGACTGGCTGTTTGACCTTGCAGGGCACCCCATCTGAGTCCAATTTTATTCTTTCCCAAACTATGTGCACAGGAATCACCGAAGAGCAAGAAGGATTGAAACGCCCTGGTTGAATTATTTTCTCCCACTTCATCATATCCCTAGGACATTGAAACCAGTTGCACTGTCCCAACGGATGCCGTGGCTGAAATGAGCTAACTCAGCATAAACCCATGGTCTTGGCTATTAAAATAGAGAGCCTTTGGCTCAGACAAGAAGCTTCCTATGCATCACCTTAATATAAAATAAAACAGTGCAATATTGATGCCTGCCAAAATATATTTCGGGAGCATTTCTAGTGAATGTAATCCACCAGTTGTTACAAATGACCCCCAGATACTTAACATGGCACAAATGTTGCATTTTTTCTGTGATTTTTAAAATATAATACTGGCATCTTAAGAATTCCAAGGGAGGCTGACTAACTTCTACATTTTAAATCTGACCCTGTTATCAACTAACATATTTATGGGTTAATTTTGCTATTATTAAACTAAAACAAATTCATGGTCTGAAGTATTTGTAAGCTGGTGAACCAAGTGACATGTTTGCCTTCACAGGAACATTTTTACTCCTTCAGAGACTCTTTGTGCAGAATTACAATACTCAATCAGCCAATGTAAGCCACATATACTGTTAAGTGTTGAGATTTGCAGGACTTTGCATAGCATATGGCATTAAATTGCTTCCTGCAAATCTATTTTCATACCAATCGGATTAAACATTCCTGTTTGCAATGATGTGGCCTCCTGCTAAGGTATCTCAAAGGGGATTATTCCAGGGGGAAAAGGGATGTAAGTAAAAATAGAAAACTTTATAAAGGATCGATGGATAAATATTAAATTGAAAAACACTCATTGCTGGTTCCAGATTAAAGCTTATGTCAGTAGATGGAGTATAAAAAAGATTGTAAAATACACAGTTTAAATTTTCACAGCACTCTTGTTCTAAATCATAGAATATGGCACAGAGACCATTCGGCCAATTGAGTCCATGCATGCTCTCCATGGAGTGATCCAGTCAGTCCCATTCTCCTGCTCTGTCCCCACAACCGTGCAAGTTTATTTATCTCAAGTGAATATCCAATTTTCTTTTGATATTGATTGTCTCTGCTTCCATAACCCTCTTGAGCAGCAAGTTCCAGGTCAGTACCACTTGCTGCATTAAAATAAGTTCTCCTGCATCTTTTGCCCAAAACCTTAAATTGGTGCCCTCTAGTCCTTCTACCATCAGCTAATGGGAATAGTTTTCCTTTGTCTACCTTATACCATGTCTTGTATATGTCTATCAATTCCCTTTGCTCCAAGGAGAACACCCCCAGCTTCTCGAACTTAATCTTGTAGCTAAAATCTCACACCCTTGGAACCATTCTGGCTATTCTCCTCTGCACCCTCTCAAGGACCCTCACATCCTTCCCAAAATACATCAACCAGAACTGGTTGCAATACCCTAGTTGTGGCCTTACCAGAGATTTATAAAGGCTCAACATAACTAGACTAATTGTAAACTGAATACTTCTGTTTATGAAGCCCAAGATTCCATCTGCTTTGTTAACCACTCTCTCAACATGTTCGACCTTCAAAGATCAGTGCACGTGCACCCACTGGTGCACGTGCACCCACTGGTGCACTCCCTCTGTTTTACCAAAATGCATCACTTCATACGTGCCTCTATTAATTTCTGCCTGCCACTTGCCTGCCCTTCTGCTAGCCAATCTATGTCCTGTTGCAGTCAATTAGTATCATCCTCCCTTGTTTGCCACTCACCCAAGTGTGGTATCATTGGCACCTTTTGACATCTTATTCTGTATTATTGGCATGCTTAAATATTAGGGGGTTTATGGGCTGGATTCTCTTCCTTTCCAGCTATGTCGGGAGGAAGTGTCTAGTTGTACAATGAAAAAGTCTGCGGCGCCCCCGCACCAATGCTCCACACGATGGGGGGCTAGCAGCCACGCCACGTTAAACTCCATACGTTCCAAACATAAACAGCCGGAGAATTGCCGGGTCCGTGGCCGCGCATGTGCACAGCGATGACCTGCAGCGGTTGCGCCGTACAACATGGCAACTGTCCGACCAAATAATGTCCCCTGGACACCCCCTCACCGCCCCCTGGACAACCCCCCCCCCCCCCAGCACTCGCTGAACCCCCCCCCCCGCCAGCAGCACAGCTCCCGCCCAACTGTGGCAACACTGGATGCAGTCCGCAGCCGCCATGCCGGGTTTATGTAAGGTCAGACCACACGCGACCCGCGTGGTCAGGAACTCAGCCGATCGGGAGCAGAGCATTGGGGGAGGGCCTCAAACCGACACGCTGAATCTGTCACAACGGCATGCGGCGCACGCCTCGATGATGCCGATTTGGAGGGGGCGGAGCATCTGAAAAATGGCACCGACCCCGATTCAGCCGCAAGCGGGGATTCTCCGCCCGATCGCCGAATACGATTTCGGAGTCAAGCAACGGAGAATCCCGCCGTATGTTCTCCCACCGGAGGAGAATTGCACCCATTTACAATCCCCCTAGGATACAAATCGGGAAGCAATTCTGTATCCCTTGCAAATGTATACCTGCCGATGAATACGCGGGATTCCCAAGGGAATACCACTATTGGGCCACCATTGCGAGCGGGTGGCCTGATAGCGATGTTCCGCAGCCGTCCACTCCCCTCACCGCAAATCAGCCCTGAACCCCCCCCCCAGCAACGCAAAGCAGCTCCCTACCCTCATATTGTCTAGGTACCCTCTCCCCCAAGTATGGGGGTGATCCCGTCAGCCCGCACCTCCTAACGAGGGAGACCCCCCTCCCCAGGAACCCCTGTAATACGGAGGCCTCTTCTCTCTCTTCCCCCATCTCCCCCCCTCCCCCCCCCCCTCCCCAAGGATCAGTGACTCTATAAGTGTTGAAACCTCAACGTTCACAAACATTGACCACGTTGATGAGAGGTAAGTGCGTTGCAATCGCACGCTTGAGTGATTGGAATGCACTTAGTGCTTGGCATGCACTTATCTCCCTTTGATGTGGTTAATATATGTCACCACTGATCCATGAAGGGATAAAAATGAAGCAAAACTGCAGCTGATTTGTGGAAGCTGTCAATCATAACCCACTACTAGAAAGTTTTGAATGGCTTGCAGCTAATGGATCTGTGGGGTTAAAACACAGGATACAGTTGTTCTCCTTCAAGGAAGTTCATGTGGAGCCCCAAATAAGTGTTACAGCTGTAATTTGTTTACACTGGCGCTATCTGGATTTCTCTCTAGCTTCCGGACAGGGGTCTCTTTTCGTAGAAACATAGAAAATAGGTGCAGGAGTAGGCCATTCGGCCTTTGAGTCTGCACCACCATTCAATATGATCATGGCTGATCATGCAAATTCAGTATCCCATTCCCGTTTTCTCTCCATACTCCTTGATCCCTTTCGCCGCAGGGGCCACGTGCAGTTCCCTCTGGAATATATCCAACGAACTGGCCCCAACAGCTTTCTGTGGTAGAGAATTCCACAAGTCCACAACTCTCTGAGAGAAGACGTTCTTCGTCATCTCAGTCCTGAATGGCTTACTCCTTATTCTTAGGCTGTGACCCCTAGTTCTGGACATCCCCAACATTGGGACCATTGTTCGCACGACTAGCCGGTCCACTCCCACAGGACTTTATATGTTTCTATGAGATCCCCTCTCATTCTTCTAAACTCCAGTGAGTACAAGCCTGATCGATCCAGTCTTTCTTCATGTCAGTCCTGCCCGGGAATTAATCTGGTAATCCTTTGCTGGATACCCTCAATAGCGAGAATGTCCCTCCTCAAACTAGGAGAACAAAATTGCACACAATACCTAAGGTGTGGCCTCACCAAGGCCCTGTATAACTGCAACAAAACATCCCTATTCCTATACTAAAATCCTCTCGCTCTGAAGGCAAGCATGCCATTAGTTTTCCTCCATGCCTGCTGTACCTGCATGCAATCCTTCAGTGGCTGTTGCACCATGACACCCAGGCACTTCCCCTTTTCCAAAACTGCCACCATTCAGATAATAATCTGCCTTCCTGTTTTTGCCACCAAAGTGGATGAGCTCACATTTACCCACTTTATATTGCATTTGCCAAGTATTTGCCTATTCAACCAGCCTGTCCAAGTCGCCCTGCAGCATCTTTGCATCCTCCTCACAGCACACACTGCCAACCAGCTTAGTGTCATCTGCAAAATTGAAGATATTGCATGCAATTCCTTCATCCAAACCATTAATGTATATTGCGAACAGCTGGGTCCCAGCATTGAAACCTGCAGTACGCCACTAGTCACTGCCTGCCACTCTGGAAAGGACCCGTTTATTCCCACTCTCTGCTTCCTGTCTGCCAAACCGTTCTCTATCCATATCAATACATTACCCCCATACCATGAGCTTTAATTTTGCTCACTAATCTCTTGTGTGGGACCATGCCAAAAGCCTTTTTAAAGACCAGATACACAACATCCAATGTTTCACCCTGTCCCCTCGACTGGGCACATCCTCAAAAAGTCCAGAAGATTTGTCAAGCATGGTTTCCCTTTAGTGAATCCATGCTGACTTGGACCGATCCTGTCCCCACTTTCCAAATGCTCAGTTATTTCATCCTTAATAATTGATTCCAGCATTTTCCTCACCACCAATGTCAGAATAACCGTCCTATAATTCCCTGTTTTCTCTGTCCCTCCCTTTTTAAAAAGTGGGGTTACATTAGCTGCACTCCAATCCATTGGAACTCTTCCAGAGTCTATAGAATGCTGGAAAATTATCACCAATGTGTTCACTCTTCCTGGGACCTCTTCCTTAAGTACTCTGGGATGCAGAGCATCAAGCCCTAGGGACATATCGGGTTTTCATTCCATCAATTTCCACAGTGCAATTTCCTGACTAATAAGGATTTCCTTCAGTTTATCCTTTATGCTAGACCCTCTTTGTCCCCTAGTATTTCCCGAAGGTTATTTGTGTGCTACTTCGTGAAGACAGATCCAAAGTAATTGTTCAACTGGTCTGCCATCTCTTTGTTGCCACTTATGAATTCACCTGATTCTAACAGTAAGCAGAAGGTGGCAGGAGGAAGAAGGGCGCAGAAGGGTCGATTTGAACTTGGACTCTATTCTTATAGTCCCCAGGGGCTTCCTGCCTTTCGGGGTGGACCCTGGGCGTGGTTCTCCACTCCCATGCCGGTTGGGAGAATCGCCTGGGCTGCCAAAATTTCCGGGAACGGCCCGGTCGAGTTTGGCAGGCCGGAGAATCGCTGGAGACACCGAAAATGGCGATTCTCCGGCACCCCCGCTATTCTGAGGCCCGGATGGGCCGAGTGGCCAGGCCAAAACAGCGGATTCCCCCCGGTGCCGTCCACACCTGGTCGCTGCAGGCGTGAGCGGTGCGTGAACGCTAGGGGGGGGGCGAGGGGCGAGGGGGGATCCTGCACCGGGCTTTACCTGAAATGTGGGGTGGCCCGCGATCAGGGCCCACCGATCGTCGGGCCATCCTCTCTGAAGGAGGACCCCCTTCCTTCCGCGGCCCCGCAAGATCCGTCCGCCATCTTCTTGCGGGGCGGACTTGGAGAGCAAGGTAACCACGCATGCGCGGGTTGGCGCCGGCCAACCCGCGCATGCGCGGATGACGCCCGTTATGCGGCACCGGCCGCGTCATCTATGCGGTGCCGCCTTTATGCGGGCGACAAGGCCTGGCGCGTGTAGATGACGCGGCCCCGATCCTGGCCCATTGTCAGGGCCTGAATCGGTCGGGACCGGGGCCGTTCCGCGCCGTCGTGAACTTTGTCCCAATCACTTGGTTCGATATTCTCCAATGCTGGAGCGATTCCTTGATCGAAGGGCGGTCTTGGGGTGATCGTTCACCTCCTTTTGTGTAGGCTCCTGTTGGCGCCGAAGAGTCTGGGTTGGCTTTGTGTGTCTAAATTGTTGAACATTGTTCCCGGGGATTGCTCATTAGTATTCAGATGGCTGGTGTTTTGTTGTTCTAATGGCTACAGGTATCGATCTTGTCTGGCCTTCCCAGAGGTGAATACCCAGTTTACCTGCAGCTGCTTGTTTTAGTCCTGTTGGCTGATTTTCCCATCAGCCTTTTCCGTTCGCCATTTTAAATCGGGGTTAGCCATTCTAAATCGGGAGTTAGCCATTTTAACTGGCTACACCACGTGATTCCTGGCCATAGGGACCGGAGAATCCCAGGTGCCGGGCCTGCTAAATGGATGCAAATGGGTCATTAAGACCCATTTGTATTAATTTGCATCCTTCCACTGGCGCGCAGCCAAGGGGGTCGGATCATCACGTTCGGATCGGCGCCCACCACCAATCCCTATTACGGGTTTCTCCGCCGCATCGTGGGCCCAGATCCAGCCCCACGTCTGTGGTATATCTTGCTATGATTTGCTCCTTTTCACATTATTCTTAATGCTGGTGAATATTCTCTTTGATTTAAAGGCAGCATCAGTAATTGTGAATGAAGAAATAAAAGATTGTATACTTTAGCAGAATATTAAACTGCCATGGCTGAATAACTTGTTTACATAGTTGGGGCTTTTAACATTCTTGGAAATATTAGATAATAATCGACACATTTCAAGGTACAGTGAAATGAAACCTGTTGCTAAATGCTGTATTTTTGCATTGTTAATTGATAATATTTTATTTGCAGGTTTTGCTGATTTCATTTTGCCAAAAAGTGCTGTCTTCTCTGCTCATGTATTTTTTCTCTGATATTCATCTTTTGAAAATAAAATGAAATGAAAATCACTTATTGTCACAAGTAGGCTTCAAATGAAGTTACTGTGAAAAGCCCCTAGTCGCCACATTCCGGCACCTTTTCGGGGAGGCTGGTATGGGAATTGAACCGTGCTGCTGGGCTGCCTTGGTCTGTTTTAAAAGCCAGCAATTTAGCCCTGTGCTAAACCAGCCCCTTATTATTTTTGCTCTTACTGTTTTTCTGGTCTTTAACGAAAAAGTCCAACGTTTCCCTTTATTATATCCGAAATACTACTCGTTCACGAAAAGCACATGCTTTCTTTTCCTGCATTGCATCTCTATTAAGAGTGCTCGTGGAAATCCTTTACATATTCACACATCCAGCAAGCACATTGAGATGAGTACTGATGAATGCCCACTTTTCAACCATGTAAGTGACTTATTTTTTCTAATTTCCTACAAAATGTTGATTATTTTTTATTCCTAATTTTACCTGCATTTGAATAAAATTAAATCCAAATTATTTCTATAATTTTTTTCACGAATTAAAAATTGAAGATTTAAGAAAGTTCCAGCTCTTCAAGACAGAGTCAAAAAGAATGGATCTGAAATTGACATTCCTACTACTGAGGAGTTCAGTCTGAGCCCAACTCTTCTTCCAGGCACTCCTCCCACTCTTCAGTTCCCTCCCTTCCCTGCATTTCTTTCTTTCCCACAACTCTGTTTAAAGCATTGCTCCCCGGGCAACTGGCACCCAAATAACCATGTGCAAGCAGGAAAATAGTACATCCATGCATTGTTAATAAATGAATATGTTACTGATCAAGAAGTAAGCTAGAAGTAAGCTTGGTGTAAAGTCATCATCACTACATTCCTTGTGGCATAATGTAATGAAACATATTTTCTAATAACTCTTGGAATTTTAAAAAGTGACATTTTTCCTGAGTTCAAGCCTTTTTTAATGATAACTAGAGGACTAACAATTTCTGAACATAGCATTAGGCCATAGCGCACCAGTATCGCTTAGAACTTAGGAATTCTGTAGGGCTTTTTGGAAAAGAAAAACTAGTTATTTTTGTTTTAAAAAATGAATAACTCCCAATTCAAACTTTTTTGTAAAACCTTTTATTTTCATGGTGATTATCAATTTTATAACTATAAAAGATTATAAAAATAATGCAAAGTCCTGCTTTTGTACTTAATCAACTAAAACCTAAATCCCAGTCTGGATTTGAATGGGCTGTACCAATCAAAAATGACTAAGGACTTGTCCCTTTCCAGCAACTGACCCTGAATTTTCCAAATTCTTTACTGTGTTGACTAGGAGAAATCTCGTTTTGAGCTCGTCTCAATGGATAATATAACAACTGACAATAAACCTCTACAGATTCCGAAGGAAATTTGGTTGTTGGTGGATCATCTCTTTAAAAATGCAAGTCGACAGGTAGGTGTAACAAATTTTGCATCTTGTAATACACAAAGAAAATGGTTAATTAAATGCTAATTCTGGATAATGAAAGGAATTCTATCAGAGCTATTGTGATTTTGCAAAAACAACAATAACGCTATGTTTTGGATGCAATGGGTCTTTCTGTAGCCTTTCCACAGAGTTTTCATGATCCTAGTTATTTTCTTTTAATTATTCTTTGCATTTGTTTCCCCTTCCTTGCCTAAAGTTGCTGACTGTTGCTGGGATATGATTCAGTGTTCTAGTCATTCTTAATATCAGATCTAAGCAATGTTGCTAGGCTATAAGACAATTAAGGCTTTCACAGTGAAACCTGATACTGTCCCAATTTGAACACATCCAGGAGTTAAAAGAAACCAATTTCAGAAACAAACAAATTCCACTTCCCTGCCCCCCACCATTTACCTTTCCTCCTGATGAATTACGAGTTCCACATAGTTGTACCTGGAACCTCCTCGTCTATATGCCTTCCTGATGCAACAAGCTCACTGGCCTTTTTTCTTAGTGCTACCTGCCGATAATAGTATGGAGCTTGTAGCAATGAGACATGCAGACTGGGCCTAGATGTTCATCTGTGTAGCACTTTTGTTTTGCATTCCTCAAAATGAGCATCCTCAAATTTCTAGAGCATTGTATAGAAAACCAAGCAGATGAGTTTGAAATGTGAGTTTTCACCAGTGCAGAGAACTTAAGTTTTCATTAACTTTTTGATGTTTTGACAGGAGGACCTGTTCCAGACACCTGGTACACAGGAGGAACTTCAACAGATCTTTGACTGCTTGGACACGAGCATTCCACAAACCATTCGTATCCTTTACACAACAACATGGAGGCAAAGTCAAGTTTTGTTTTATTCTTCAAGGGGTGTGCACGTTGCTGGCAAGGCTAGCTTTTGTTGTCCATCCAAAAGTCCCTGAAGGAGATGGCAGTGAGCTGCTGCCTTGCACAGCTGCAGTCCTTCTGGTGCATCTGCATCCATGGTGCTGCTGGGGCGGAAGTTGCAGAATTTTGATCCTGCTACAGTGAAGGAACGGCGATATAGTTCCCAAGTCGGGATGCTGTGCGCGTTGGAGGGCAACTTCCAGATTATGGGGTTTCCAAGTGTCTGTTATCCTTGTCCTTTTGGTGATAGAGGTTGCAGGTTTGCAAGGTGCTGTTGAAGGTGGCTACAGTGCGTTTTGTGTGTAGTTCTCACTGCTGCTACTGTCCGTAATGGAGGGAGTGAATGTTGGATGGGATACCTACCAAACATGCCACATTGTCCTGGATGATGTTGAACTTCTTGAGTGTTGTTGGAGCCACACTCTTCCAGGCAAGTGAGTTTTCCGTCACACCCCTGACTTGGTCCTTGTAGAAGGTGGACAGGCTTTGGAGAGTCAGGATGAGTTGCATTATTATTAAAAGACTTTTCCAGTTCAGTTTTTGGTCAATGGCAAAATGCAAGATGTTGATAGTGGGGGAATCAGTGATGGTAATCTTGTTGAATATCATGGGGAAATGGTTCTATTCTCTTTTGTTGGAGATTATCATTGCCTGATATGTGTATGAGATAAAGTTACCTGCCACCTATCAGCTCAAGCCTAAATGTTGTTCGGGTCTTGCTGCATATAGTACTGCTTCAGTATCTGGGATGTCGCAAATGGTACTGAATCACCAGTGAACATTCCCATTTCTGATCTTACGATGGTGGGAAGGTCATTGATGAAGCAGCTTCAGGGCCTAGGATACTACCCTGAGGAACTCCTGCAGCAATATCCTGGAATTGAGATGATTAGGTTTTGTGCTAGGTATGACTCCAATCGGTGGAGAGTTTTCCCCATGATTCCCATTTTTACTCGGACTCCCTGATACCATACTCTGTCAGATGCTGCCTTGATGTCCAGGGCATTCACAACTTCCCTGGGGTCAAGTGTTATTTTTTATTCATTTGGGGGATATGAGTATTATTGGTTTTATTTTACAGGCACTGTTGCTATAAAAACTAAAATGTATGTCAGTCTCGAATGAAAAGGATGAACATTAGATTAATGGAGAATGATCATTATGGATAAATGAGTTTAAACCTTTGGCCATCTTATGTCCAAGAGAAGCTGTTTGGTAAATAGAAAATCAAGTGCTGATGATTTTCAGAAAGTACTCAGTAGAAGTTAAGGAATCCGTACTAATGATTACTACAGTTCTGTGGCTTCTTTGTCCATTGGAAACCTTTTATTCTATTCTCTTTTTAAGCCCCCCCCACCCCCACTATCCCCCTATCCTGCCCACTCGAAACAAAGTCATCTTAACCCTTTTGCCACTGATGAGAGTCGTTATATCAAGATTTAAGATTTTTGAGTAGGCAGATGTGTGGTGTTATAGAGTTGGATGACATAACTTCACTGCTGTAACCTCATTGTCACAGAGTTGTCCATCTTAATTGTATTTTCTGTAAGGGAACTAAGTTGCTCTTATGCGCCTGTGGCGGTAATCCTTTTTGCAGCATTGTAAAGTATAGGAACCTGCCTTCAAATTAGTATTTGATGCAGGGAATCATAGAATTTACAGTGCAGAAGGAGGCCATTCGGCCCATCAAGCCTGCACTGCCCCTTGGAAAGAGCACCCCACTTAAGCCCACACCTCCACCCTTTCCCTATAATCCCTCCTAACGTTTTTGGGACGAGAGGGGGGAAAAGGACTCCAAAAGAGGCTATGTGATTCATTTTTCTGCACATCATTTGTTTGACAATGGTTTCAGTAAAATATTCAGTCGAAAAAGCTGACCAATTTTGGATGAAAGGCTGCTGGATGTTGTGTTCACTCGATTTGAGAGTTTTAGGAGGCAATATTTCACTTGTCACACCTTCATCATTTACCTTGAACTCAATGTTCCCTCATTTTTATAAAAGTGCAGATTTATAACGATCCCAATTATTTTGACATCAGATGCAAATCATTTAGGTGTCCTGTGCAAAGCCAAATTTGTAAGTCAAGCCCAATCAGTGCTGTTCATATTTCCTGACTTTTGAATACTAGCTGGCAGTAACCATTCAGTGGCTGAAGCTTTGCTCATCTTCCTGGAAGCCCTCCCAGAGCCTGTGATATGTTATGAGCTGCATCTTCGCTGTCTAGAAATTCCATCTGATAGTCGCAGCTGTAGACATGTAAGAGTTACAACTTTATAATTGTTTTGTGTGACTATTATGATACTGTATATAAAATGTGATCACAATTGCTTAATCACAATTCATAATTTGTACAGATATCTTTTGTTCTAGGCTTCATTACAACAACTTGCATTTATATGGGGCCTTTACCTTTGATTGGATCAGTGTGGCCCAAGTAATTCACAGAAGCACAATTTGCAGCTGTGTGGTTTGGAATAAACTTGCATCAGTGGAGATTTTGTTTGGAAAGTAAAGTAGAATAATAAGTTAAGAAAAGTAACATTTTCATTGACAATTCAATAGTAAACAACCAGTCTTAGTTTATAACTAATGCCGTAACACTCATTTCAAAAAGGACTTGGCCAGAGTGGCAGATAGTGGCTACAGCTTTCTCTATATCCAGATATACAGAATGCTGACGCATTTCAAGATGTTGCATAGATGCCAAATCCTCTGGGGCTTGATTTTATCAGGAAGGTTAGAATTCTGAGTAATCATTAGAAACCCCAGCTAGACCCGATGTAGCGTGTCTTTTAGGTGGTTTCGGACTAGGGAACATCCATGCTATTGTTCGAGTGCTTTCCTCCAGACCACGCAGTGTAGAATTCAGATGAACTATTATTTATAAATCCTGGGACTTGCATAACATACTTATAAGCACATCTCCAAAGGCCATGGTCCTTCTTTATACTCTGTTGCTCCTGGATGTTGAGATTAATACTTAGTGACAGAAACTAAAATATATTGAGGAAACCTCCGTTGTAAGCTACATCTTAGCTGCTTGTGGAATGGAGCGTTCAACTTCAGGGAGATTGGCCCCAAGTACAGTAAGATGAGTCACATTTCATCACCTACAAGATGATAGGTTTGAGTAGTATAGAAAATGTTACTGTTCAAAGAGAAAGTTCAGAAGAAAGTGCAGCCTGTAAATGTAACCAGATTTTACAAGCATGAAAATAGAGAATTAAAGGTGCTATATTTAATTGCGCGCAGTGTACGGTACAAGGTAGATGAGCTTGTGGCCCAGATTGTGACTGGCAGGTATGATGTGGTAGGCATCACAGAGACGTGGTTGCAGGGGGTTCAGGACTGGCATTTAAACATCCAGGGATTCACAACCTATCGAAAAAACAGAGAGGTGGGCAGAGGGGGCGGGGTTGCCTTGTTAATTAGGAATGAAATTAAATCAATAGCACTAAACGACATAGGGTCAGATGATGTGGAGTCTGTGTGGGTAGAGTTGACGAACCACAAAGGCAGAAAAACCATAATGAGAGTTATGTACAGGCCTCCAAACAGTGGTCAGGACCAGGGGCACAAAATGCACCACAAAACAGAAAGGGCATGTCAGAAAGGCACGGTCACAGTGCTCATGGGGGACTTCAATATGCAGGTGGACTGGGTAAATAATGCTGCCAGTGGACCCAAGGAAAGGGAATTCATTGAATGTTTACAGGAGGGCTTTTTGGAACAGCTTGTGATGGAGCCCACGAGGGAACAGGCCATTCTGGACTTAGTGTTATGTAATGAGCCAGACTTGATTAAAGATCTTAAAGTAAGGGCACACTTAGGAGGCAGTGATCATAATATGGTAGAATTCAATCTCCAATTTGAAAGAAAGAAGGTAGAATCAGATGTAAAGGTGTTACAGTTAAATAAAGGTAACTACAGGGGCATGGGGGAGGAACTGACGAAAATCGACTGGGAGCAGAGCCTAGTGGGAAAGACAGTAGAACAGCAATGGCAGGAGTTTCTGGGAGTAATTGAGGACACAGTACAGAGGTTCATCCCAAAGAAAAGAAAGGTTATCATAGGGGGGATTAGGCAGCCATGGCTGACAGAGGAAGTTAGGGAATGCATCAAAGAGAAAGCCTACGATGTGGCAAAGAATAGTGGGAAGTCAGAAGATTGGGAAGGCTACAAAAACAAACAGAGGATAACAAAGAGAGAAATAAGGAAAGAGAGGATCAAATATGAAGGTAGGCTAGCCAGTAACATTAGGAATGATAGTAAAAGTTTCTTTAAATACATTAAAAACAAACGGGAGGCAAAAGTAGACATTGGGCCGCTCCAAAATTACATAACACTAAGTCCAGAATGGCCTGTTCTCTCGTGGGCTCCATCACAAGCTGTTCCAAAAAGCCCTCCTGTAACCTGTAATCTAGTGATGGGAGACAAGGAAATAGCTGAGGAACTAAATAAATACTTTGCATCAGTCTTCACAGTAGAAGACATGAGTAATATCCCAACAATTCAGGAGAGTCAGGGGGCAGAGTTGAATATGGTAGCCATCACAAAGGAGAAAGTGCTAGAGAAACTAAGAGATCTAAAAATTGACAAATCTCCGGGCCCAGATGGGCTACATCCTAGAGTTCTAAAGGAGATAGCTGAAGAAATAGTGGAGGCGTTGGTTATGATCTTTCAAAAGTCAATGGAGTCAGGGAAAGTCCCAGAGGATTGGAAAATCGCTGTTGTAACCCCCCTGTTCAAGAAGGGAACAAGGAAAAAGATGGAAAATTATAGGCCAATTAGCCTAACCTCGGTTGTTGGCAAGATTCTAGAATCCATTGTTAAGGATGAGATTTCTAAATTCTTGGAAGTGCAGGGTCGGATTAGGACAAGTCAGCATGGATTTAGTGAGGGGAGGTCGTGCCTGACAAACCTGTAAAGAGTTCTTTGAAGAGATAACAAATAGGTTAGACCAAGGAGAGCCAATGGATGTTATCTATCTTGACTTCCAAAAGGCCTTTGATAATATGACCCTCTTATGGACTGATTTCATTAACACTACACCCTGTATGCTTCATCCGATGCCAGTGCTTATGTAGTTTGTAATATTGTATATGTTGTGTTGCCCTATTATTTATTTTCTTTCATTCCCTTTTCTTCTCATGTACTTAATGATCTGTTGAGCTGCTCGCAGAAAAATACTTTTCACTGTACCTTGGTACACGTGACAATAAACAAATCCAATCCAATCCAATAAGGTGCATCACGGGAGATTGCTGAGTAAAATAAGGGCCCATGGTATTAGAGGCAAGGTACTAACATGGATTGACGATTGGCTGTCAGGCCAAAGGCAGAGAGTTGGGATAAAAGGTTATTTTTCGGAATGGCAACCGGTGACGAGTGGTGTCCCGCAGGGTTCAGTGTTGGGGCCACAGCTGTTCTCTTTATATATTAACGATCTAGATGACGGGACTGGGGGCATTCTGGCTAAGTTTGCCGATGATACAAAGATAGGTGGAGGGGCAGGTAGTATGGAGGAGGTGGGGAGGCTGCAGAAAGATTTAGACAGTTTAGGAGAGTGGTCCAAGAAATGGCTGATGAAATTCAACGTGGGCAAGTGCGAGGTCTTGCACTTTGGAAAAAAAGGATAGAGGCATGGACTATTTTCTAAACGGTGAAAAAATTCATAATGCTGAAGTGCAAAGGGACTTGGGAGTCCTAGTCCAGGATTCTCTACAGGTAAACTTGCAGGTTGAGTCCGTAATTAAGAAAGCAAATGCAATGTTGTCATTTATCTCAAGAGGCTTGGAATATAAAAGCAGGGATGTACTTCTGAAGCTTTATAAAGCATTAGTTAGGCCCCATTTAGAATACTGTGAGCAATTTTGGGCCCCACACCTCAGGAAGGACATACTGGCACTGGAGTGGGTCCAGCGGAGATTCACACGGATGATCCCAGGAATGGTAGGCCTAACATACGATGAAAGTCTGAGGATCCTGGGATTATATTCATTGGAGTTTAGGAGGTTGAGGGGAGATCTAATAGAAACTTACAAGATAATGAATGGCTTAGATAGGGTGGACGTAGGGAAGTTGTTTCCATTAGCAGGGGAGACTAGGACCCGGGGGCACAGCCTTAGAATAAAAGGGAGTCACTTTAGAACAGAGATGAGGAGAAATTTCTTCAGCCAGAGAGTGGTGGGTCTGTGGAATTCATTGCCACAGAGGGCGGTGGAGGCCGGGACGTTGAGTGTCTTTAAGACAGAAGTTGATAAATTCTTGATTTCTCGAGGAATTAAGGGCTATGGAGAGAGAGCGGGTAAATAGTGTTGAAATCAGCCATGATTGAATGGTGGAGTGGACTCGATGGGCCGAATGGCCTTACTTCCGCTCCTAGGTCTTATGGACAGCCCAGAAAAGACCAGCTGATTCATCAAGCCTATCTCACCCTACAATGGCTAGACATTCATGATTAAATACTCTTTCCCTATCACACCCAGATTCTCAGCCATACAATCTCCTGGGAGAGGCAAAAGAAACTCCGAAAAATCGGGCATTAGTAAAAGTAAATAGATAAGCAATCTAAAGTCCAGACAATTATCTAGATCAGACTAACATATAGAGTTACTTCTATATGGTTTGATCTCTGCCCTTGTAGGGGACTGGCCCAGCTCCCTCCTGAAGAGTCCAGAGTGTCAGCAATCAATGGCAAAATATTCCAGTTGCTCTCAATTCCCTGGAGAAAGAAAAAAGTAAAACATCATGCCAGTTCTCCTCTTGCATAGTTTAAAATTGTGTTCCCTAGCCCTACCCATCTGTTAAACTGAAATAATCTATTATGATGAATGCAAAAGATTGTCATATTTTATATTTTTTGCAGTAATGTTATTAAAACCTGGGTTAAGATGCATACAGACAGTATGGCTGCAAAAGCGATGATTAAGATGTCGTAAGGTAATCTTTGATTTGCAGGTGAAGTGTTCTGCTAATAGATCTTGAAACCATTTACATGTTTACACATAGCTAGCTAATGGAATATTGTTAGGTTTGAAGAACCCCTGGGATGTAGATAATTTATGAGGAGTATTCTGTTTTGTCCTGGCTAAACAAGTCAAGGGACATCTTGTAAGCAGCGACAAAAGATTGCCTTCTGCTTTAGGTACAGGTGATGTAGTTATGGGAGGATCCAGGTCTGTCTGAAGAGTGATAAGGTCCTAGAATTCTAATCTGAAAAGAGGTGTTTCAGTTTGGTGCTGAAAGATTCTCTCTTCAAAGATTCTGTACAGAGAAAGGCATGTTAGCTTGAAAGGTGTTAACTTTATTAATGAGTGGTATTTAATATATATTGGTTTGTTTAATTGGAATGTAGTGGCAGGTTTAGGATATAAGTTAAGGTTTCTTCTTTTACTTAAGAACTGCTGTCAAGCTATTTCTTTGTTGCTAATGTGGTTAATTCTGTGATTAAATTACAGTTTGTTTGAACATAAAACATACCTATTGGCAGTGTTATGACTCCTGCGATGCAATAACATTTCCTCACAGTTTTACTAATTGAAAATAGTTTGGTTCTCGTCCAGGATCCTAAAGCTATCCATAGGGAGTGTATCTAAGCCTTTAATTATTTTACAGACTTCTGTTAGGTCAGCTCTTAACATACACTGCTCTAAAGAAAATAGACTGAGGTGCTTGAACATATTTGAGTAGCTCTTCAAGCTAAGAATCACTTTTGTAGCACTCCCTCCTCTGCTCTTGTTAAAGGCCACCATATTACCCGCAATGTGAGAGGGAAATGAAACTGGGCACAATACTTTAGATGTGAATTGAACCTCTGGCCATGGCGTTGAGAGACTCCAGGAAATGGAGAGGGGTGATTAGAGGGGGAGAAGAACACCGAGTCTCGTTATACGCGGATGACCTATTGCTATACGTGTCGGACCCAGCGGGGGGGATGATAGAGATGCGAATTTTGAGGGGGTTCGGGGATTTCTCGGGGTATGGGGAAGAGTGAATTATTTGTGATACATCCAGGGGACCAGAGTAGAGAGATAGAAGGCTTGCCTCTAAGGAAAGTGGAAAGAAACTTCCGATACCTGGGGATTCAGATCGCTAGGAGCTGGGGAACCTTGCACAGACTTAATCTGACACGGTTGGTAGAACAAATGGAGGAGGACTTCAAGAGGTGGGACATGCAGCCTTTATCGCTGGCGGGCAGGGTGCAAGCAATGAAGATGATGGTCCTCCCGAGGTTCTTATTTGTATTTCAATGTCTCCCTATACTAATCACCAAGACCTTTTTTAATAAAATAGACAGGAGCATCACGAGCTTCGTGTGGGCAGGGAAAGTTCCGAGAGTAAGGAGGGGGTTCCTTCAGCGTAGTAGGGACAGAGGAGGATTGGCACTACCGAACTTGGGCGATTACTATTGGGCCGCCAATGTGGCAATGATACGTAAATGGATGATGGAGGGTGAGGGAGCGGCGTGGAAAAGACTGGAGAGAAAGTCCTGTAAAGGGACGAGTTTAGAGGCGCTGGTGACGGCGCCGCTACCGATCTCACCTAAAAAGTTTACCACGAACCCGGTGGTGGCGGCAACATTGAATATCTGGGGACAGTGGAGGCGACAGAGAGGGGTGCGGGGAGCCCTGGTGGGGTCCCCAATCAGGAACAACCATAGGTTCGCCCCAGGAAGAATGGATGGAGGATTTCAGAGCTGGTACCAGTTGGGAATTAGGAGGGTGGGAGATTTATTTATAGATGGGACTTTTGCGAGCTTGGGAGCATTGGAGGAAAAGTATAAGTTGCCCCAGGGAAATTTCTTGAGATATATGCAGGTGAGGGCGTTTACTAGACAACAGGTGAGGGAATTTCCGTTGCTCCTGACACAGGGGATACAGGACAGGGTGCTTTCAGGGGTGTGTGTCGGAGAGGGCAAGGTGTCAGAGATTTACCGAGAGATGAGGGAAGAAGGGGAGGAGTCGGTGGGCGAACTAAAAGGAAAGTGGGAAGAAGAACTAGGGGAGGAGATAGAGGAGGGTATGTGGGCTGATGCCCTAAGCAGGGTAAATTCCTCTTCCTCATGCGCCAGGCTTAGCCTGATTCAATTTAAGGTGCTACATAGAGCACACATAACGGGAGCAAGATTGAGCAGGTTCTTTGGAGTGGAGGACAAATGTGGGAGGTGTGGCGGGAGCCCGGCAAACCACGCACATATGTTTTGGGCGTGCCCGGCACTGGAAGGGTATTGGAAGGGAGTGACGGGAGTGATTTCGCGGGTGGTGAAGGCCCGGGTCAAACCAGGCCTGGGGTTAGCTCTATTTGGAGTTGCGGAAGAGCCGGGAGTGCAGGAGGCGAAAGAGGCCGACATTGTGGCCTTTGCGTCCCTAGTAGCCCGGCGCAGGATCCTACTCGTGTGGAAGGAGGCGAAACCCCCCGGACTGGAGGCCTGGGTAAATGATATGGCGGGGTTCATTAAACTGGAGCAGATAAAGTTTGCCCTGAGAGGATCGGCTCAAGGGTTCACCAGGCGGTGGCAGCCATTTCTCGACTACCTAGGGGAACGTTAGAGGGAAGACAGATGACCAGCAGCAGCAACCCAGGGGGAAGGGGGGGGGGGGAGGGGGAAGGGGGGGGGGGTTTAGTTTAGTTTAGGTCAAAGATAAAGGGGTTTTGTTACTCGTGTATTAAAATTTCCTGTATTGTTATTGTTGCGTTTGCTTTGTAAGAGGGGAAAAATTGTTGTTTGGGGGAAAAAATTTCAATAAAACATATTTAAAAAAAAAAAATAAAAATACTTTAGATGTGGCCTGACCAGTGAACTATGCAGTGTCAAAATAGAATCCTTTGATTTGTACTGAATGGTTCTATTAAACAACCTTACCTTTGTCACTTTTAGGTACAGTTTCTCCTCATTTATCATGAACGTTCAGCTGTCTGTGCACAATAGCACCAAGATTATTTTCTTTTCCAGTCTCTTTCAGCATTATTCCCAGCAAATGATATGTGGATATCAGGCTCCCCGCTCAGAATGGCTGCCTGATAGCGGGATTCCCTCTGGAATCCTTCATATTCCTCACCACGCATACATTTTCATGGCAAGGGATACGGACCTGCTTCCCAAGGGGAACGTAAATCGGCTGCAATTCTGCCTTGGCGGGAGAACATTGGGCGGGATTTACCGAACAACCCGCTGTGTGTCTTTCGGTGGCAGAGGTGGTCCGTGTGCCGTCATGGGACCCGAATATTCCGCCACGTGAACAGCCGGTAAATCCCGCCCATAGTCTCCCAAACTGAGAATCCATCCGTATGTTGCACGAGCGCAAATCAGAGGTGATTCATCATCCCTTGCTATGCAAATTTATGCATAGAGGAGATTGTATGTGATTCCGTTGCCCACCATTTTGAGCAGACAGCTCAACATCGAGGTACGACGGCTGAGCCCCGTCCAGAGATGACCCATTACAGAGATGCCCACCATAACCCCCCATTGCAGAGATCCCACCATAACCCCCATTAGAGATCCCACCATCACCCCTCCCCCATTGCAGAGATCTCACCATAACCCCCATTAGAGATCCCACCATAACCCCCCCATTGCAGAGATCCCACCATAACCCCCATTAGAGATCCCACCATAACTCCCCATTGCAGAGATCCCACCATAACCCCCCATTGGAGATCCCACCATAACCCCCCATTACAGAGATCCCCACCATAATCCCTCATTACAGAGAGTCCCACCAGAACGCCCCATTACAGAGACCCCCACCAGAACCTCCCTTTACAGAGACCCCCACCTTAAACCCCACCATTACAACGATCCCCACGACAAACCCCTCAAAAGAGACTCTCCCCCAATAAGAGACCCCCACCAGAAAGTAAGTCCTCCGCCTTTACCAGAAAGTTCCTCCCCACCCTGCCTGGACCCCCCTCCACCCCCCCAGTGCCGAGACCCCCAGTGCCGAGACCCCCAGTGCCGAGACCCCCAGTGCCGAGACCCCCAGTGCCGAGACCCCCAGTGCCGAGACCCCCAGTGCCGAGACCCCCAGTGCCGAGACCCCCAGTGCCGAGACCCCCAGTGCCGAGACCCCCAGTGCCGAGACCCCCAGTGCCGAGACCCCCAGTGCCGAGACCCCCAGTGCCGAGACCCCCAGTGCCGAGACCCCCAGTGCCGAGACCCCCAGTGCCGAGACCCCCAGTGCCGAGACCCCCAGTGCCGAGACCCCCAGTGCCGAGACCCCCAGTGCCGAGACCCCCAGTGCCGAGACCCCCAGTGCCGAGACCCCCAGTGCCGAGACCCCCAGTGCCGAGACCCCCAGTGCCGAGACCCCCAGTGCCGAGACCCCCAGTGCCGAGACCCCCAGTGCCGAGACCCCCAGTGCCGAGACCCCCAGTGCCGAGACCCCCAGTGCCGAGACCCCCAGTGCCGAGACCCCCAGTGCCGAGACCCCCAGTGCCGAGACCCCCAGTGCCGAGACCCCCAGTGCCGAGACCCCCAGTGCCGAGACCCCCAGTGCCGAGACCCCCAGTGCCGAGACCCCCAGTGCCGAGACCCCCAGTGCCGAGACCCCCAGTGCCGAGACCCCCAGTGCCGAGACCCCCCCCAGTGCCGAGACCCCCCCCAGTGCCGAGACCCCCCCCCAGTGCCGAGACCCCCCCCCAGTGCCGAGACCCCCCCCCAGTGCCGAGACCCCCCCCCCAGTGCCGAGACCCCCCCCCCAGTGCCGAGACCCCCCCCCAGTGCCGAGACCCCCCCTCCCCAGTGCCGAGACACCCCCCCCCCCCAGTGCCGAGACACCCCCCCCCCAGTGCCGAGACACCCCCCCCCCCCCCCCCCCCAGTGCCGAGACACCCCCCCCCCCCCCAGTGCCGAGACCCCCCCCCCCCCCCCCCCCAGTGCCGAGACACCCCCCCCCCCCCCCCCAGTGCCGAGACACCCCACCCCCCCCCAGTGCCGAGACCCCTGTTTGGAAGCTAGAGAGCAGTCCAGACCGAAACGGTGAAAACATTCCCAGCTGTAAAACTCAGCTGAGCAATGCAACTGCTGGCTCAGGCAGAGGAAGCAGCATCGGTCGATTCCTGGAAAAGGAAACCCACATCAGCTGGGTTTATACCCACTCTGATCTTTGAACTTCAAGGCTTTCATTCATATCCATATGAAATTGATTTTATTAGGGTATGATTAACAACTTGCATGCACACACACACACTAGATTGTTTAATCTTATTTCCCTTCACCTTTGAGTGGATTATTTGTGTGAAACTAACTGCAATGTTTGTAAACATCTAGCTATGATTGACAGCTCTTGGACCACATCAAAGTCAGTTAACTGCTTTGTTGAGTTTAGGACCTCTTGCCGAATTAATCGTACTGCATAAATAAAGTTGTCGTTGTCCATACATGGTGCAGAGATATATTAACCCTGAACCTCTGTATATTTAGTGCACATTTATCTGAATCCCAGATTCCCGATAAGTAAGATTTATTGGATAATTAGATTTTTTTAAATCTTGTTTTAAACAGCATTATGTCCACCATGCGATGTAATGGGCATTTTTAATTGTAGTGTTTTAAACTGTGTGCCACATTAAATGTTTAATATCAAGTTATTGTGGTAATGATTTTTTAAGTCTTTGAATTTACATAAACATTTGCTTTTTCTCCAGTTGATAGACCAATTGCCACGCTGTCACAGAAATGTATTTAAATACTTAATGGCATTTCTGCGGGAATTATTAAAGCATAGTGAAGACAACAAGCTTGATGCTAAGATGCTAGGTAAGAAATTCGTTCTCAACAACAGCATGGCCCTGCACATCTGAGTGAGATTGCTGATGTATAAATTGTATTATTTACTCTGATTTTGTTAACTTATTTTAATAAGACTGAAAATGATCAAGCAAAATTTTTGCATTCTTTCTTTCGAGCATTAGTGCTCTGATATCTCTATGTGTATTATAATTTATTCAAAGTATCGTTTTGACAATTTGGCAATATGGGCAGCATGGTAGCACAGTGGTTAGCACTGTTGCTTCACAGCGGCAGGGACCGAGGTTCGATTTCCGGCTTGGGTCACTGTGCGGAATCTGCACGTTCTCCTCGTGTCTGCGTGGGTTTCCTCTGGGCGCTCCGGTTTCCTCCCACAAGTCCCAAAAGATGTGTTTGTTAAGTGAATTGGACATTCTGAATTCTCCCTCCGTGTACCCGAACAGGCGCCGGAGTGTGGCGACTAGGGGATTTTCACAGTAACTTCATTGCAGTGTCAATGTAAGCCTACTTGTGACACTAATAAAGATGATTATTATTATATAATTTGATACAAAACCTGGAAGATTTCCAGCAGGCCAGTTCTGTAACTAATGTTGCATTATTTATAGCAAACAGGGGCGAAATTCTCCCCCAACGGCGCGATGTCCGCCGACTGGCGCCCAAATCGGCACCAATCAGACGGGCATCACGCCGCCCCAAAGATGCGGAATGCTCCGCATCTTTGGGGGCCGAGCCCCAACATTGAGGGGCTAGGCCGACGCCGGAGGGATTTCCGCCCCGCCAGCTGGCGGAAATGGCATTTGTTGCCCCGCCAGCTGGCGCGGAAATGCGGCGCATGCGCGGGAGCGTCAGCGGCCGCTGACAGTTTCCCGGCGCATGCGCGGGAGCGTCAGCAGCCGCTGACAGTTTCCCGCACATGCGCAGTGGGGAGAGTCACTTCCGCCTCCGCCATGGTGGAGGCCGTGACGGAGGCGGAAGGGAAAGAGTGCCCCCACGGCACAGGCCCACCCGCGGATCGGTGGGCCCCGATCGCGGGCCAGGCCACCGTGGGGGCACCCCCCGGGGTCAGATCGCCCAGCGCCCCCCCCCAGGACCCCAGAGCCCGCCCACGCCGCCTGGTCCCGCCGGTAAATACCAGGTTTAATTTATGCCGGCGGGACAGGCAATTTCTGGGCGGGACTTCGGCCCATCCGGGCCGGAGAATTGAGCGGGGGGTCCCGCCAACCGGCGCGGCCCGATTCCCGCCCCCGCCCAATCTCCGGTACCGGAGACTTCGGCGGGGGCGGGATTCACGGCGCCCAACGGCCATTCTCCGACCCGGCGGGGGGTCGGAGAATGACGCCCCAGATTCTTCCCTAATCTATGTAATGTCATAATATGGAACTTGAGAGGCAGTTTTAACTTCTGGCAGTGTGGAAAGCAAGCAATTTTAGATTGGCCAAGCAAATACTGTCTGCCTAATTTTGCTTTTATAATTATGGAAAAGAAAATCAGGCAGGGTCTTATCATGGGTGGCCAATGTGCTATGACTGCTTTCTGCCAACACCTGATGTTAAAAATATTTGATCTCCAGAATAATGCCTTGAACTGGTGCTATTCCTGCCTCTAGAGATTTAAGAGGCTAAAGATTCAAACCACACTCGAGGAATTGATTAAATAATCTTGGACAACTCATCACTGTAGTACTGTCAGATGCAACAGTAAACTGATTTAACCTGGGTGTTTAGGTGAATGCAAGAAAACATATTGTGCCACTGTTTTTTGTTGAAAATTAGGGAGTTTGCCCTACACATTCGTTAGTCAACTAATATCACCAAAACGGATTAGTTGACAATACAAATTTCTCTCTGATTGATTCGTGGACTTGTGTACCTTATGATCATGTGCTCACCTTTATTTTCCAACAAAATAGCGGACTTGGGATAGTAACAAAGAAAACCTCTCATTTTGTGAATGGGTGTCACCACTTGCATGTCTCCAGGTTTAATAAACATGGACTTATGAATACTTCAGGGAGACAAAACCAAATATAAATCAAGAAACTTATTTATTTCATTTTGTCCATGTCAATGAAGAAAGTAACGATTACAATCTGTAGAACTTAATTCATAATTGCTGGCGTAAATCCAAAAATACTGCCTACCATGCTATCCTTGTTGGGGTAAAGTCTTTTTTTCTGATCATCCTTCTTTCTAAATTTAGTTGATTGATTTATTGTCACATGTACCAAAATACAGTGAAAAGTATTTTTCTGTGGCCAAGGGACGTACACAGTATTTACACTGTAGACAAAAAGAATAATCAACAAAGTACATCGACAAATATTGATTGGTTGCAGTGTGGAACAAGGGCCAAACAAAGCAAATACATGAGTAAGAACAGCACAGGGCATCATGAATAGTGTTCTTACAGGGAACAGATCAGTCCGAGGGAGAGTTGTTGAGGAGTCCAGTAGCTGTGGGGAAGAAACTTTGTATGTCTGGATGTGCGGTTCTTCAGACTTCTGTATCTTCTTCCTGATGGAAGCGTCTGGAAGAGGGCAAGGCCTGGGTGTGAGGGGTATCTGACAATGTTGTCTGTTTTCATGAGGCAGCAGGAGGTGTAGACAGGATCAATGGGAGGGTGGCAAGCTTGTGTGATGCGCTGGGCTGAGTTCACCACACTGCAGTTTCTTGCAATTTTGGGCCGAGCAGTTGCCATACCAAGTTGTGATGCAGCCGGATAGGATGCTCTCTATGGCGCATCTGTAGAAATTTGTGAGAGTCGCGCAGACCTGCCGAATTTCTTTAGCTTCCGTAGAAAGTAGAGATGATGGGCTTTCTTGACTGTTGCATCAATGTGAGTGGACCAGGACAGACTGTTGGTGATATCAGCCATGTACCTAAGAACATAATTTCCTCTTTGTAAGTATGGCATCTTTACCAGACATCAGATTGTCCCAGACAGTGGCTTCCTTTTCTCAGCTGGGCTGTAAGACCAAAGTTTAACTTCTGATCCCCCACATCTCTTCATATCCAAGAGTTGACCAGTTGAACTGCTAATCAAACAGCCTACTAACCACCTATGAATGAATTCCAGCCAGAAAGAATTATGCCAAGTATATTTAAAAGCAGCCCTTTCCAACATAACATATTATTGCTTTCTGGAATCCAGGCCAGTGACCCAGGTTCAAATTTACACTTTCTCCCCGTGGTTTCCTCCGGGTGCTCCAGTTTCCACCCACAGTCCAAAGATGTGCAGGTTAGGTGGATTGGCCACGCTAAGTTGATCCTTAATGTCCAAAGAAGTTAGGTGACGTTATGGGGTAGGTTGCTCTTTCGGAAGGTCGGTGGGGACTCTGGGCTGAATGGCTTCCTTCTGCACTGTAGGAATTCTATGGTTCTAGAAGTACTGTATCAAAATGTAATGATTTGAATACTGTTACAAACCTAAAAATAAATGAAAGACTTGCAATTATATAGCACCATTTGACCATCACGGTGTCCAAAAGCACTTCACAACAACTTAAATACTTTTGAAGTATAGTCACTTGTTTTATGTAGGAAATGTGACACCTAATTTGTGCACAGCAAGCTCCCAAAAACTTCAGCATCAGAATGATCAGATAATCTTTTTTCATTATGTTGATTGAGGGATAAATCTTAGCCAGGACACCTGAGGTAACTTCCTGTTGTTCTTCGAAATAGCATCATCCACCTGAGACAGGACGTGGGGCTCCTCCTAAGGACAGAACATTGCACACTGCCTTGCTCATGCTTGAATATACTTGAGCACCCAGCCTCTACAGCACTCTACAGTTAAAGAATTCCACAGATTCAATACCCTCCTGAGAGAAGAAATTCACCCTCATCCCTATCTTAAATGGGTGACCCCTTACTCTGAGATTTTGTCCTCTGGTCTTATATTCTCCCACAAGAGGAAACATCCTCTCAGCATTTACCCTATCAAGCCCCCTGAAAGTCCTGTATGTCTTAATAAGGTCACCTCTCATTCTTCTAAACTCGAATGAGTAAAGGCCCAATCTCCTCAACCTTTCCTCACAAAATCCCTCTGTACCCGGGATCAATGGGGTGAACCTTCTCTGGGCTGCCTCCAATGCCAGTATATGTTTCCATAGATAAGGGGGCCAAAACTGTTCACAGATTTCCAGGTGTGGTCTAACTAGTGCCTTGTATAGTTTTAGCAGGGCTTCCCGATTTTTATACCGCATTCCCTTTGAAATAAAGGCAAAAATTCCATTTACCTCCCCAGTCACCTGCTGAACTTGTACGCTAGCTTTTTGTGATTTTGCACGAGGACCCCCAAATCCCTCTGTGCTACAGTTTTCTGCAGTCTTTCTCCATTTAAATAATGTTCAGCTCCTTTATTCTTTCTACCAAAGTGCATAACTTCACATTTTCCAACATTTACATTCCATCTGCCATTCACGTAACTTGCTTATATCCCTCTGTAGAGTCTATGTGTCTTCCTCACCATTTGTCTTCCCACCCATTTCTGTGTCATCTGCAAAGACAGAAGTTAAACTGACTGGACTATAGTTACTTGCTTTTTGTTCCCTTTTTTGAATAAAGGTGTTGCAGTGGCAGTTTTCCAATCCGCTAACATTTCCAGACTTTAAGGATTCTTGGAAGATTACTACAAGTGCATCCACTATCTCTGTAGCTACTTCCTTAAATATCCTATTAGGTCCAGGGAACTTAATGGCCTTCAGCCCCATTAATTTCCAAAGTACTTTCTCCTTAGTGTTATTGTATTTATTTCCTTCTTTCCCCCCCTTGATTGTTTATTTTTGGAATGTTATTAGTGTCTTCCACCATGAAGACGCACGCAAAGCATTTATTTAACTCTTCGCCCATTTTCTGGTTCCCCATTATTTCCCAATTCTCATTCTCTAAGGGGCCTATGTTCATTTTGGCCTCTCTTATATATTTAAAGAAGCTCTTGCTGTCCATTTTTATATTACTATCTTCTCCCTCTTTATTTTATTTTTTTGCTCATCTTTTGTTAGTTTTTAAAACTTTCCCAATCCGTTAGCTTACCACTAATCTTTGCCACGTTGTATGTTTTTCTTTCAGTTCAAACTCTTCTTCACTTGTTTGATTAACCTTGGTTGATTTATCCCCTTCCTAGAATTCTTCCTTCTCACTGGAATGTATTTTTGTTGTGAATCATGAACTATTTTCAGAAATGTCTGCTATTGTTGATCAACTATCTTTCCAATTAATCTCCTGTCCCAATCTGCTCCAGCCAACTCTGCTCTCATTCCTTTATAATTACCCTTATTTAAGTGTAAAGCACAGTTATTTTTGACCCAGGTTTCTCACACTTAAATTGAATGTTAAATTCTACCATGTTATGGTCACTGCTTCATCGGAGATACTCTGAGATGGTTTACTTTTTAAAATAAATTTAAAGTGCCCAATTCTTTTTGTTTGAAATTAAGGGGCAATTTAGCGTGCCCAATACACCTACCCAGCACATCATTGGAGTGAGACCCACATAGACACGGAGAGAATGTGCAAACTCCACATGGACAGTGACCTAAGTCCGGGGTCAAACCCGGGTTCTCGGCGCGTGAGGCAGCAGTGCTAACCAGTGTACCACCATGCCGCTCCTGAGATTATTTACTAAACCTGCCTCATTACCAAATCCAAAATGGCCTGCCAAGCCAGTTTAGTTTGCCCAATTTACATGAAGAATTTATGTCACCCATGATTAAAGTACTGCCTGTTTTATATGCCTTTATTATCTCCAGATTTATTCTCCGTTCTACAGTATAGCCACTGTTTGGCTACAGACTACTCCCACCAGTGTCTTAATCCTCTTGTTATTTATTACTGTCTGTGTGGAGTCTGCACTTTCTCCCCGTGTCTGCGTGGGTTTCCTCCGGGTGCTCCGGTTTCCTTCCACAGTCCAAAAATGTGCAGGTTAGGTGGGTTGCCCATGATAAATTGTCCCTTAATGTCCAAAAAGTTAGGTGGGGTTACTGGTGGGGTTAAGTAGGGTGCTCTTTCCAAGAACCGTTGCAGAGTCGATGGGCCAATGGCCTCCTTCTGCACTGTAAATTCTATGCTTACCTCCACCCATATGGATTTTACATCTTCTGTTCCAAGATCATTTCTTGCTCATTCCATCTCATATTAACAAAGCTACCCTACCACCCTTTCCTTCCTGCCTCTCCTTGAGAAAAGTCACATACCTCTGAATATTTAGATCCCAGTTTTGAACTGCCTGTAACCAAGGGCCCGATTCTCCCAAAACATTTCCAAGTTCATTTGTGGCGGCTTTTTCAGGGAGTTTTTTGCCGGCTCTGCTGGCGCGTTCCCCACTGCTATTCAACGACACTTAATCTCCCCCCTTTATTAAATTTTTAACCCAACCGGAACTGACCCCCCCCCGCTGATGACTCCATACTCCTTAAACAAGTAAATGGCCTGCTTATACCTCAAAGTGAACCCCTCCTCTGCCCCCTTAATGGCTTGAACTTCTCTAAGTCCGTGTTCTTCAAACTTTTTTTCCGGGGACCCATTTTTACCAACCGGCCAACCTTCGAGACCCACGCCGGCCGACATTCGCGACCCACGCCGGCCGACATTCGCGACCCACGCCGGCCGACCTTCGGGACCCACACCGGCTGATCTGTGCAACCCACATTTTCTCTTGCCTTGTTTGCTGCTGACAAAAATGGTGGAAATGGTTTTGGGTCCCTTTGGCCCTCGTACATGCTCCTCCAATGGAACCTGTTGGATGAAGGTGAAGCCTTCTGGTGTCGGAAAGTATGAAGTCTCCATCTGTCCAAAGTTCTGAATTTTTTTCCTGTAAAATTTTATCGAATAAAACACCCCCGAACTTGTAAAAAAATAAAATAAAATGAGTAAAATAAATGAAAAAAATGAATAAAACCCCCCGAACTTGTAAAAAAAAATGAATAAAATAAATGAAAAAAATAAAATTTAAATGAATTTTAAAAATGAATAAAAACCACTACAGAACTTGTAAAATAAAAAGCTGCAACCGTTTTTTTAAAATAGCGGCCACACTGCGCATGCGTGCCCGATTATCAGCACATTTGCGCATGCGTTATGAAAAGCCGGCTGCTGCACGGGGATTTGCGCGATCGGGAGCGCCGCGGACAACGGCTCCGCGACCCTCCCGACACCCACCCGCGGGTCACGCCCTCGACTTTGAAGAACACTGCTCTAAGTGCAGGAACTCTGCCAAATTGCTCACCCAAACCCCTACTCGGCGGCTCCGAATTCCACCAGCCCAACAAAATCTGACTCCGGGCTATCCGGGTTTCCTAGATATATGAGGTGGCATGCGGCACAATGGTTAGCACTGCTGCCTCACAACGCCAGAGACCTGGTTTCAATTCCAGGTGACTCGCTATGTAGAGTTTGCACTTTCCGTATCTGCATGGGTTTCCTAGAGGTGCTCCGGTTTCCTCCCACAGTCCAATGATGTGCAGGTTAGGTGGATTGGCAATGCTAAAATTACTCCTTAGTGTCCAGGAATGTACAGATTAGGTGTGGTTACGGGATAGGCAAGGGGACTGGTCCTAGGTAGAATGCTCTTTCAGAGGGTGGGTGCAGACTCGATGGGCCAAATGGCCTCCTTCTGCACTGTAGGGATTCTATGATATTTACAAAATTGACTTAGGCAAGTGTTCTGACATGCAAATCTAATTATTAGTTTGCCTTCCGTAACTAAGTCATTAAGCACACATTTGAAGACCAACAGTTTTACATAAGTGATAAAAATTACGTTGAAGGCATTAGCATTTGACTACAAGCATATTATATAATTGTTTGTTCTCCTGTAATCCACAGCTACCCTCTTTGCAAGCCTCCTGTTGAGACCACCACCAAACTTAATTGGACGGCAAACCCAGAACGATCGACAACGTGCTGTGGATTTCATCTATGGCTTCCTGATAAGTGGAGACAATGACTAATGTCAGGCATACTTCTGATAACATCTTCACTGCACTGTGACAGTAGCTGTATTAGTTGTGTTAAAATGGTGATCGAATGATACAGATGATGAAACCTGTTTTTTATTCAATACATTTGAGTATTGATCTGAGTGAATGAAGGTAGCTCTTTGATCCTTTCTCAACAAGTAGTTTAGAATGCTCGTCACATAGTGACCTAGCATAACCATCCACATTTCCAGTAATTTCCCATAACCTCTTGTCAACCTGAATTTTTATCAGCAATTACTATCATTTCTTTCCAGCATTGTATCTAAACATCTGTGTTTACTCCCTGGTAATGGAAGTTAGAATGAGAATCTTTTATGTAGTCCAAGGTGACTAGGGCTGCAGTGAGCAAGGGAAGCTGCCTTAGATTGAACAAGGAATATATTGCTATATCACAACATATAAAGGCACTGCAATTGTTGAAACACAGTACTCAATCGTAATTATAGCAAGTGAACAAAAAATAGTTAAAACAGCAATAACTGAGCACAAACAGTTACTTACTCCTATTGCGTGCTTCAGTTCCCACAATTGGTGTGAGACTTTTATCTACAAGATAAAATTCAGTTCCATTATGTCCTGCTGCGCGAAGGGATACCTTGCATAAGAGATTGTTATTTTGGCAAGATATTAGCATAGATTTCAAGTCCAAGAAGGTTAGATGGAGATAATGGATCACATTAGGGTAAGGGGAAAATAATGGGTTGACTTTTAGAGATACAAAGTTAATAATATAGATCGCAAAACTTTGTCTGAAATATTACGGTTAATGCATAAAGTCGTATAAAATTGCCAACATTTTAGATGCCCTTCAAAATAATTGGACCTCCAACTATACAAGCTGTCTACCAAGATCATATAGATAACCCATACACGTGTTTTGCAAAATGCTATTCAAGAAAGGACAGAACAAGGTTTATATGTAATTTTTCCTATTTATTGAAGATTCAATTTGTGATCTACAAATAGCATACGCTTTACCCTTAAGGTAACAGTGCAGCTGTGCATTCTAATTTCTATATGATGACATAAAAGCCTAATTTGTCATGCAAGAGGGAACGAGCAATAGTGCCAATGTAATATTTGATTCCAAACCAGTTATAGACCACTGAACTCCAAATCCAGTGGATATGGAATTTGTATTTAATTCAGCCTGATTGAATACCTGAGTTTGGTCCATTTTTAGCTCACCTTCCAGAAACACATAACCTGTTTGCCAATCAAAGTAATATTGCAGTGCCATAGAAAATCTGTCCTTCGATCAGAGAAACAATATTACACAAATGGTACTAGATGTTTTTATTCAACTGGGATAGTTATAGGTTGGATCCATGTATCATTCAATCACTAGTAAAAAGCCATGTGATAATCAACTAAGGCTGATGTATTGTTGCCAGATCCCAGCCATGGGGAGATGAGCATGTGTACATATATTTAAAAATCTATGGCAGTGTGTCATTTAAGGAAGAATTTATGTGTAGCCCAGAGTACTTTCAATATAATGTATTCTCCTGAGTAAGGTGCAAAAATCATTTTTTCAAATACAAAAGCCTCCCACTTCATATGCAATGTTTGTAAATGTATGTAGAGACACCTTGTGTTCAATCTCCACATTCGGTAAGGAGTAACTCCACTGAGAATATCAACACTACAAACCTTTGAGTTGGATTTCAATGTCCTTGTTTTCCAATCAATGCATTACGTCGATGAAATGAATAGTATACTACATTTGTACAAATTAACTTTAACTTTTCATACAATTTGGCTTGAATCTGAGTTGAAAGGTGCAAGTCAGTTAATCAGTCCAGATTAACATGCCAGTTGAAATTAAATAGAATCAAGCAGCTCAATTTCCAAATTCACTATAACCAAGTAAATCAGAAGCATTAGTGTGTGAACTTTGGGCTGATACTTTCTGCCAGCTATTGCTGGCCATGGTAAATTAAAACAATTGATACCCATTAAAACCAGGAATGAAATTGAAGTCCTTTAAATTCCTGCCCTTGAGTGCATTGAACTATTGAAATGTCTTGATCTGTTGTTTAAAGGTTTTATCTTTTCTGTTTTTTGTCACTGTAGCGTCAGGTGTAACTCAACAGACTCGCTAAACTAAAAGATGAGCCTAATCAAAAAGACCAGTTACAAAAAGTGTTCAATGTCATTGGTGCAGAGGGCAGGTACTTAGATGCAAATCTATGATTCACAATTGTTCTGTAATACACTACAATGTATATTTCAGTCGCTAGGTTATTTCATTATCTTATGGTTAAATTTTCCAATTAAAATCAATTTAAATCTATATCCAGATAGCATCATTTGTCATTTATTTAAAATATATAGTTTTTGTTTCTGTTATTTGGACCTTTTGATGCATTTGGTAAGGCCCCTTTGCTCCTTAGGCTTAAGCCCCCTTACATATCAGAAATTGTGAATCAGTAGGTGTATTACACTGCAACTATTCTAAATATTCACTATCCAAAAGTTTTTGTGTGACATCTACAAGATGCAGCCTGTCTAATGTTAATTATGCAGACAATTAATCAGGCAAATGAAATACAGCAAATTCCAACAATGTCATTTTTCAAATGGTACAAAGTAATATGCAGTAATTATTACATTCTGATGCATCTAAATTGTTTACTGTCAAATTGTTTCTCACGAGAATTGGATTGTAATAATATTGAATGATATTACAGTTGATGCAAGTGTTTCTGCTTGTTAATTGTATTGCTAAACATAGCCCTGACCCATTCTTCGTACTACTTTGAGTAACAAAAAGGGGGCCTGTGTTCAGTTCTGATATTCAGTACAGAGAAAATCTTTTAAATTGTATTTTTAATGCTCTGTATTTATGATCAGATTTTTTAAACACACTTTAAAGTTTAAAATATTTATTCGTACTAATGACCCATCTAGAAGTAGTAGTGATTTGATGCTGTGCTTTAACTGTGCAAACGTTCCCTTATACTGTACTGTGCATTTGCAATAGCAATCAGTCACCACTCCATTGTATTCCATGTTAGAGTACTGTTTATTGAACTCCATTTGTAGATATTTGTTTTCCTTTTATATAAGCTACAAATATGGAGCGATCTTAAAATCCATTTTATCTTAACAGTAAAAGGAGCAAGCTTGCAATCCATATTAAATGCACATTACATTGTCAAGTTCAAATAGTTTGGTGACTTCTATTACATAGGTACAGTAATCTCAGCTGTTGATTTAAAACAAACTCCAATAATTGCTCTTACGATACTGGGACTTCCAAGAAATTAATACCTTACAAGTGCTAAAGCTTATTTTAACATAATGTTTCATAAAAATGTTGATAATTTTCTGCTTTAAGTTTAAGAAACTTTTAAGAGAGTTCGATTGACTCGTCCTTGAGGTGACTAAATTATCTATAAAGTAGATGCAGGACAAAAGCTGGGTAGAATAGCTGAATTATCTTCTGTGGATGGAAGTGACAGTGTATTTTGAACTTGGCATAATTATTCATCATCCAGAAATTGAATGGCAACAACAAACTAAGCTTTGTATTACTTGTGTGTATTGTAGTATCTCGTATGGTATTTGCAGAGGGTTTGCTTCAACCTACAAAACTAATTAATTGAGACACAATTAAAATGATTACACAGCCAAATTTTGGGGTAGCACTTGGTCAACTTGGCACTTACCTCTAATTGCTGAAGCAGATCGCCTTTGTCGTGTTCTCTCCTCAATAAGTGAAAATTGCAATAAAAATAGAAAGTGATGCAGATTTGGCAGGTCTGGCAGCATCTATGGAGAGAGAAACGGTTAATGTTTCAAATCAAATATGACACTTCAAACATGAAGGGAAGGAAGGTAGGATTTGTCCAGAGTGAATGTAAATAGGAAAAAAATGAACAACTCCGTCCAAAAGTCAAAACATGAAAATTAAGATTCAAACACTAATACTTTGGGTGCGATTCCCCCCCACATTGCGGTCGACGTACCTCCCGCTATTCTTCGGGAATAGCAGGAGAGCCTCTAAATAGGGTTTGCGCCTCGAGTGCCAAACGGAGCAAGATGCTTCTGGCCCTGGATGCACTGGATGCAATCTGATTCATGCCCTCACTGGGCGTAAACCAGACTTGCACTATTTAAACTAGTTAAATATGCATTTCCAGGTTTTGCTGGAGTCTCCTGGCTCCTGGAATCACTGCCCCCATCGGCACAGTGTAAGGCCAGCGGGAATCACTACTGGTTTCCAAAAACTGAAACCAGTCATGATGGTCATGCGGGGGGGGGCTCTGAGGCCATTAAAGCTCACGACTGATATGAGAAATGGCTAGGTTGTGCCCTAACATTGCATCCTGCCAATACCAATCTGTCAGCACTGCCAGAGTGGTACTGCCAAGTTGACACTGGCAAGGGACGGGGTCTGAAGGGCTGGTGCCTTAGGCGACCCCATTACGGAATATCACTCACTTGGAGGGGGGGGGGAGGAGTTCCAGGTTATCCTCATGCCTTTGTGGTGTCGGAGGGCTTGCCGCCAAGGGTTGGGGGTGTTGTCCATGCTTAAGGTTGGTCACCATGTCCATTGGGGGAGGGGCGGGGGTGGTGTACTATCAACCTAACCTTGAGATCGGAGGAGTCTGTTTTCCCAGCGTCTTTAGGTCCCCACTCCAAAAAGAAATTTGAAGTGTAGGAGAATTCAGTGACCGTCTCCCCAAGCTCTAAACATATGAATACGTATGGATGGATTGTGACAGGAATTGTGCTGGAACTGTCAGCGGGATTCTCACCGCATTTCCCACCTGAAAAGGTACTTGATCATTTTTTTGGGAGAAGTCTGCCCTTTGTTTCTTTCCTGCAACCACTCCTCCTTTTACCTGTTGTTCCAGGACATTTTTTTTAAAAAAACTTTTTCTGAGTTACCAAGCCCGGGCTCAGAGTGTGGGTCAGGGGCAAACCCCTAATCCAGCTCCTCGCCTGCTCCAAAAAACAATTCAAATTGAATCCAATTCATGGTCCCCACAAGAGAGACATACCAGATCAGAACCAAAAGGCAGAGCAGATCTTAGCCAAAAGGCCAATAAGCGATGTTCCAGGATATCTTTGTTCTTCCTTCCCTTCCCTCCTTTTCAATGCCATGAGATCCATCGTGTTTCTATCCTTCTCCAGTCCTGAAGAAGAGTAATATTTGACTGAAACTGCCAGACCTGCTGAGTATTTCGAGCATTTTCACTTTTTACTGCGGATCCTGGAAATCTGAAATTGATTGCTTTTATTTAAGTTAAAGTTGCAATTTTCAGTTCATTCAAGAACCCATATCTGTGCGATTGAAAAGGCAAGCTGGGTGTCCATTTTCCCATCCTGTTGTTGAGAGGTACTGCAGCTTCTGCTCAGCTTAGCACTGAACAGGGTGGAGGGCCAAACCTACATCTTGGCAATGAACTTGACGACTCTCATACTAAACGTCACTGTGCAGGCGAGCTTCAGAACTTTGTCTAAGTTGTCGTGTAGAGCACTGTTCAGCCTGTCTTACTGTAAATGGAATAAGTCCTAGTTATTAGTCAGTTGCATGATGTTTAATAAACACTGTTTCAAATTAATTTTCAAATTTTACTGAAATGTTATATGCAATTCCACTGCATCTTACTGAACAGCTTCAATTTCATTTTTCGTCACTCATCCATGAGATGATACTTTCCTTTATGCCATGTATAGCTCTGAGTTCATAATTCAAATCCCAGTCCAGGCCATGACCAGACAAATCAAGGCTGACCCGCCAATGCAGCACTAAGGGAGCATTGCGCTGTCCAAGATGCCATCTTTCGGATGAGACTTGAAGCAAAGGCCCTGTCTGCCTACACAGATGGATGTAAAAGATCCCATGGCACAATCTCAAAGAAGAGCAGGAGAGTTATCCCTGGTGTCCTGGCCAATAATCTCTTAATCAACTTCACAAAAAACTGATAGTAATATTGTTTGTGGGAGGCTGCGTGCTGCTGAGCTGCTGCATTTCCAACATGGCAATCAGTGGCTGTGGAGCACATTGAGACATTGTGAAAATAATTATATAAATGTAAGTCTTTCTCTCATAGTATCAAAGCATCTTGCACTGAATGCACCTTAAGAACAAAAATAAATCGATATGTGAATTATGTTGATTGGAAAGGATATGAGCTGAGGGTCACTTTGGTTAACTGAGCTGATGCAAACAATGAAACCTCCGCTACATTTACAGGTTTCACTTTCCTACTAAATTGTAAAAGAAATCCTTTCCTTTCAATTATGCTATTCAGATCCTGGACCAGGCCCCAACAGTTGCTAGGATTCCAGATCCTAGAAACCTCAATATTTTACTTAGTTTGTAAGATTGTGAGAAAAGGATACTTCGCTCCAGGAGTGATTTTGTGCACAAATAGGGATATGGTATATTAAGACAAACTTTATTACTAGCACGTATTACTAATTTTAACACCCTAAAGAAAATAGCGTATAATTACCAGTTAAACCATGCTTACCAATGACAATGAAACACTAAATCCTAACTGCTATATTTTATCTCCACTCAAGCAAAATTCATCTTGGGTCAAACTCCACATTTAAATACAGTTAGCAGAATCGGGAATACTTACTATAAAGAGATGTCTTTGAGAAAGAGAGATCCTTCAGGAACCAGCGGTAGACTCTTGCCTGTGCTAAATCGCTTGCTTTGAAAGCAGACCAAGGCAGGCCAGCAGCACGGTTCAATTCCCGTACCAGCCTCCCTGAACAGGCGCCGGAATGTGGCGACTAGGGGCTTTTCACAGTAACTTCATTTGAAGCCTACTTGTGACAATAAGCGATTTTCATTTCATTCATTTTATTTCATACTGTTTAACATACCAGCCTTTTCAGAGACTGATGTTCTGTTCACAGGCAATATCTTTTTAACTAAAGTGTTTTGAGAGAAACTGCTGGTCTGTCCGCAGTCAGATCTTTAACTTAACTGAAACTGATCTCACAGATCAAAACTCTACTCACACCTGGGCAGCATGGTAGCACAGTGGATAGCACTGTGGCTTCACAGCGCCAGGGTCCCAGGTTCGATTCCCCGCTGGGTCACTGTCAGTGCGGACTCTGCATGTTCTCCCCGTGTCTGCGTGGGTTTCCTCTGGGTGCTCCGGTTTCTTCCCAGAGTCCGAAGACGTGGATGTTAGGTGGATTGGCCATGCTAAATTGCCCTTGGTTATTTAAAAGAATCATGAAAATTTGGGTTCACTCTTTTATTATTTCTTTAGCATGCTGGTGAAAGTTGCTGGTGAAATTTTTCAAATGTTCCTATATTTGCCTGAAAACGAACAGCATAGAGGGATTGGTCTGACTGGTGCTGAAATTAATTTTGGTCATTTAAAATCTTGGGCAGAAACAAGTGTTGCTTTCAGACTTGTGTGACTTGACAGGGCTTCCTCTAGGAATTAAACATGACTGGGAGAAAGAAGAGTGACTTTACAGAGCAGGGAGGACTGGAAAAAGTGGCTCCCAGCAGGAGATCATATTCTTATATGGTCTTGTGGTAGCAATTTACTTTCTCCACTTCAATGAAGGCTAATGCGTGAGATGTCTTCATAAAAGAGAGACAACTGATAGACCCGCATCTGTAGCTTCAAAGCATAGCAAGACCATATTGCCTGTAGCTGACATCTGGCTCAATTCAGGCTACCCCAAAGAGTGAAAAGCAACTTTTAAAGACATCAAAAGTTAATTAAACTTCTCTTAGTCGACAATACTAAACAAATTAACTTTCACACTGGAGCAAGCCTTATTCCAATAATGCCTGGTAGAGAATGTATATTATGGGCCATAACTTCCTGGCTCCCCAGTGTTGCATTTGCGGGATACCCAAAGATGCGCTGAGGAATCGCTCTTGGAGGTTCCCACATAAGGGTTTCCCTGGCAATTGTCAAGAAAGGCTAAACCCCCCCTCGACAATTGCCAGAGCTGGAAACCATCCAACAAAGCGATTTAAATTGCTAACTTCAGATGGTTCTGCTAATTTTTCACTCCGAGTTACTCTGAAAGAGTTGAAGGGAAAACGCACTTCTAACTTTACAGTAATTATTTTTAAAAACCTAAACTAAGCCCAACACCCCTGGTCTCCCAGAGGCCGCTGCCTTCCCCACCCCTTCGCTCTACTCCTTTACACTTTGCTGCTTGGGCCCCTGAACTGCTTCGCTGTTTCAGTCTCACCCTGCTTGAGTTAAGAAGGTCAGGTGAGACCGAGGCTTTGGATTTCACAGAATTATACAGCGCAGAAGAGGGTCTTCGGCTCAGCGAGTCTGCACCGACGCATGAAAAATACCTGACCTGCCTACCTAATCCCATTTGCCAGCACTTGGCTAATAGCCTGAATGTCATGACATGCCAAATGCTCAGCCAGAGACTTTTTAAAAGGATGTGAGGCAACCTGCCTCTATCATCCTCTCAGACAGTGTATTCCAGACTGTCACCATCCTCTGGGTAAAAATGTTTTCCTTCAAATCCCCCCTAAACCCTCTGCCCTTGAACTTGTGTTCCCTCGGAACTGACCCTTCAACTAAGGGGAACAGCTGTTCCCTTTCCACCCTGTCCATGCGCCTCATAATCATGTACACCTCAATCAGGTCACCCCTCAATCTTCTCTGCTCCAGTGACAACCCAATCTTACCCACCCTTTCTTCATAACCTAAATGTTCCATCCCAGGCAATATCCTGGTGAATCACCTTTGCACCCTCTCCCGTGCAATTACATCCATCCTATAATGTGGCGACCAGAATTGCACACAGTACTCCAACTGTGGCCTCACCAAAGTTCTATAAAACTCCAACATGACCTCCCTGCTTTTGTAATCTATGCCTCGATTGATAAAGGCAAGTGCCCCATATGCCTTTTTCACCACCCTATTAACCTGCCCTTCTGCCTTCAGAGATCTATGGACAAACATGTCAAGCACGATGGAGTGGCTATCTACCGGTGATTGCCGCGCAGAGAATATTACGGTCATTGTTCTGGAGTAGTGTTAAAATCTCTACTGAAACCTGGAGCAGTTCAAATTTTATGGTTCCCTTCCAAATTAAGTACTCTTGCCGGGCCTGTAACAAATGACCCACAATTACTCACTAAATGTTAATTGTACTGTGGAATATCCATGACAATAAGTAACACTTCATAATATAAAAAGTTAATTTTTTGTTTCATGAAATTCACCCAGTTCCTGTGGCCTCACAGTGAACATGATTTTTCTTTGTTTTTAATTAAAACGCATACATTCTATCTGTAGTTCAGTATCTTGTCATAACAAAATCAAAAATGATAAAATTATTCAAGTTTTAGAGACAAAAGAAAAAGACGAACACATTTGACTACAATTTCTTCCTAATAAGTTGTGCAGAACTTGTAATGCCACAATTTCTGCAAACAAGTCCTGAAACTGTCTATATGAAAATCGCTTATTGTCACAAGTCGGCTTCAAATGAAATTACTGTGAAAAGCCCCTAGTCGACTCACGGGTGTCACCGGCATCGCCGTGCTACCCTGGTCTTCCCACTGCCCTTGAGATGCGCCAGTGTCAGGAGGGGGTATTCAGGAGAACTGAAGACTGCTGCCATCTCCTTGATGGAAGGCCACGGGCTGGCCTCCAACTATTCCTCCTCCCTGACAGTGCCTGGAGGTCTCCATGGGATGTAGGGGCAGTTGCAGTGAGCTCCAGAGGCCTCTGAGTCATCTGGCCTGGGCAGACCTGGCAGCTCCCCATTGTCTACACCATGGTGTTGATGCCCTCAGTGATGCTCCTCTGTGAGTGGGCTATGTCCATCTGTGTCTGGGACATGATGTAGAGGCCCTCAGCCATGGTCGGCACACGCCTAGCAATGCCTCGGGCACCACTCAAGATGCGGATGTCATCTTCCAAGCTTTCCACTGCAGTCACTACCCTAGCAGTGTTGGCCTCGGTGCCATGCATGTTCAGTAACATCTCCTGCAACCAAAGCCTTTGCAACTCCTCCAATCGACTATGTAGTCACTGGAATGTACCTGACATCCCCTCCTGAATATCACGACATTGTGAGCCGCATGCCTGATGGGTCGGGGGGGGTCTATAACAGGTGGCATGTGTGGGCACCGCACCTGGACATGGAGGAGTTGTGCTGGTGGGTGCCAGGATGTCTGAGGAACAAGCACGAAGATCTGTGTGGGGAGGGTGCGAGGTGTCAGCTAATGATGTGTGGGGGGTGGGGGGGCTGTTTGGGAATTTGAGGGAGGATGGCGGAACTGTTGCCAGGAGAGAGATGGTAACTTACCTTTGCAAATCGGTGGAGGTCGTTGGTCTTCCGACATTGGATGGCGGCCCACTTGGTCATGCTGCCAGCACCGACAGCCGTTGCTGCTGCTTCCCAGGCACCATTACTGACCCTGCTGCCTCGGGGGGTGGGGGACGACACAAGATGTCCCATTTTGCATCAACAGCGTCGAGAAGCCTGGCCAGGTCAGCATCTCCAAAGCAAGGATCAGGTCTGCACACTGCCATGTGTTGACTGGGAGTGAGTGGTGAGGGAGCGTTTAATAGCAATTTCCCCTTGTTAGCAGCAAGACGCTGAGGCGCGAATCGGACGGCGAGACAGCCAGTAATGGCGAGACTCACTTGGGGGCACATTTTTGGCACAAAATGCCATTGAATATGGGCACGATCTCGACAACCCGACAGTCAGGAAACACCCCGCCCAATTCACCCAAAATGACACTTAGAAACGTTTCCGTTGAATCTCGCCTCCAATCTGCATTCCTTTCTACAGTGTGTGCAAGCATAAGCTGTTTGAATTTGCTAGGACTGCCCGGTCTTTCTAGTTTGTATTTTGTCTTTAGCTGCCTGTATTCTTTTGTTCGAAAGAGACAACACCACTCCTTGATATTGCCCTCCAAGTAATTCTTTCTTATGCATTTTTCTTCCAGCCTGGTGAACATGCCACATTTCCTGAGATTTACCTTCAAGGCGTCCTTAAACCTCAATCATGGCCCATATAAGGTGGTGTCCATGTTTACGTTGTGATTAACTGGCCACCTTAGGGATTTTATTTGTCAGTTATACATACAAATATCCACTCCATCTAAGCTTGTCTCTGATGAGGAGTGCTTCAATTCAGGCATTTCTGGTTTTTGAAGTACCTCAATGTTGGGCACCTGGCCCACTCATTTGGTCTGGTGTTCCGAATTTAGCTCCTGTGGAACCTATCCAACCACAATCTGTATCTGGAGTAAATGGTCCATGTCTCACAGCATATGGGAGAAAAGGTATTCCTACAGCTTTACACACAGCAAGTATAAAAGTAAAGTCGCCGTAGTCCCAGGTGACCATAGATCAATTTCCCTTGGGGGGGGGGGGGGGGGGAGAGCGCTGTCTGATGGTGATTAAACCTGAGGATCACCACACCTCAGGCAAGGGACAAGGTTGAGAAGGCGGGGCCTCAGCCAATACAGGATTGAACCCACGCTGTTGGACTTGCTCTGTATCACGAACCAGCTGTCCAGCCAACTGAGCGAAACCCGCCTCCAATATACAGCAAGTATACACAAATTAGGATTGTTTTATCATTCTATGTTTCTTCCACCACATCCCTGGTATTAACAAAAGAATCTTTTGTGATGCATACAGGCTGAGGTTGTAAGCAGGATGAGAAACCGTGCATCCCTGATGCCAAATGAGTCAGAAGATTTCAAAATCTTGCTAGTTGGAATTTGGCTAGCACGTCAATAGCAGCACGATCCATAAATGAAATCCCAAACATGTGATTTGCTTATCCCGACAGGAATCACCTGCCAAACTTGCCCAAAATGACACGTGGGGCGTGATTTAACAGACACCCGGGGCTGGATTCTCCGCTGGCGGAATTCTCCGTTTTGCCGGCAGCCCGGGGGTTTCCCGAAGGCATGGGGCTGCCCCACAATGAGAAACCCCATTGACCAGCCGGCAAAAAGGAGCATCCCGCTGGTGTGCTGAACCAGAAATCTGGCGTGCCGGGATGGAGAATCCAGCCCCCTAAATAATATTGGTGGTGAGTTTGCTGGGAGTTTCCCGCCAACTCTGCCGGCACACTTCCCACCTCTATCTAACAATACTTCATCACTTTTCTGGGTCCTGGGGAATTTCTCACCGGTTTATCCCAAAGAATGTGTTCATCACTGTGGGGTTGAACTCAGGGATCGGGCTGGAATTTTTAAAGGGTGCCCCGATGTCCAAGTGAGCTTGTGAGTCCCCGACACCCCTCACCCATGGGCAATGTCACCCCCACACACGTGGGCATTACCCCACACCCACTCAGTGAGGACGCCATGCCATGTGGTCCCCGAGGGCATCCTCTTCAGCCCCCCGGGCACCCCAACTTCCCAGAGGCTCCTTCTTGCCTGCCCTTAATTCCACCCTCCCATCCTCCTTTCATGGACAAGTTCCCCCTCGGGCCCTGACCCTTGGCAGTGCCACCCTGGCACCCTAGCAGTGCTTCTGCCAGCTTGGAAATGTCACCCAGGCATGTGGGTGCCAATGTTCCAGGGGGAGGGCCAGCGGGCCACCCTGCACAATCCCTGGCCACCCAGGAACCTTTGTTGGCCTGGGAAATCCCACAGATATCGTTTCGCCTAGTTGATGTTTGTGTGGCCAGTACTGAACGGCGCCAGGCTGCGGCCTCCCTGGGGATGGCGGTAGATCCCGGGAGGCTGGTGGATACCGGATAAGTAGGCCTCAAGTAGGTTTAAGGCCTACTTACAGCGTGACTTGGTCCCACAGAGTGTGGGCGGTTTCCTGTACCCAACGCCTCGCGGGACTTGGGTAGATCCTGTGAGGCATCGTGGCTGTCGGGAAACCCACAGGAAGTTTCACCCGGCATCTACCTGCCACATCGTTCCCCATTGGGGTGCGACATGGCCAGTAGATCGTGCCCTTAGTCATTTTTTGGGAGAATTGCCCCCGCTATTATAGTATAACCAACCAATAGTGAACATCAATGATGCAATATTAGGATTTTATTTTATTTTTAGGACACATTAAATTACTATATCATTGAATAAGTACAGAATGGCTAATGACATGAAACCCCTACATCACAATTTTAAAAGGTGGTAACTGGCATTTGTTTCTTTCACAAGAATAAGAATAATCTTAATTAGTGTCACAAGTAGGCTTACATTAACACCGCAATGAAGTTACTGTGCCAAAAGGAAGATTTTACCAAATAAATCAGCCTATATTTTAACAGTTCAAAAACGCTTTAGAAATCTAAGGTTCCTGATGCCTCTATGACTTGGTTCCTTTTGGAACACCGATCTAGGAAAATTACTTTAGTTCATAATCCTGATGCAGAAAAGCGAAACTGCACCATTCACAATAACCACCAGATGGAGCAGTTCTGGTCATAAATTGACACACCTGGAAGCTATTAACAACTTGGTAATTAGAGCAGTCATCTAAATTACACTATTTTTAGATGCCACAATTTGTTCATTTTAACAAGGTTGACAACACAATTGAAACAGCAAAGAGAAATCTTTCAGAAGAATGCATTAAGCATTTGTGTGTTAGCTATGCCGTTCATTCGGGCCAATTTTGAATAGCTGCCTGAAACAGAATTATTGCAGTAATTGCTTAATTGCAATAACAAAAATTACATGATTTGCATTTATTTCCTGTGTTACACCGCAATGTTTGCTATGCTAAGAGATTTCAGCGTTACATAACTGCCCATAAATAAAATCTGACATGTATATATTAAGACTCCCTTCTGTTGACGTTGGACATTTTCTGTTGCAAAGTGTGTTAAAGCTGCACGGCATCACGCAAACTACACCGGTGGTATTTTTCATTCTTCAGTAGTTTACAGTTCAGTGCACCATGCAGATTGTGATATCTAAATACTGCAAAATGAGTAATATTAGCTTCTTGCTAATCCCACATGCATTTCAACCTCTCAATTCCATCTGCTTCCTGCTTTATTCGCAAAGTTAGACAACACCACTGGCAGGTAGATACCACAAAGTGAAAGCATTGTATTGGCCCTGTTTCCCAATCGGAGAGTGAGCCAACAGTGATTTCCAATTAAAGAGGAACATCGGGAAATATCTGCTGGATATTGGAAGTTTTATATTTGGAATAAAGCTTATTTTTAATTACATTTTTATCCCGTCCTTAAAAGTTACAAAGCCAATGCGCAGAGTGGACAGGGCTCTTAATCCATCTCATTGCTTGCTCCAAAAACCAATTCAAATAATTCATGGTCTCCACAAGAGAGACACACCAATCCAAGCTGACAAGAAAAGGTATTGCAGCTCATCTTGGGCTTGATCTGCCACGTGATCTCAGCCAAAAGGCCGAGAAGCAATAGAATAAACTTTAATAAGTACAATTAATTATCTCGATTCTGGAATAAGGATGCCAACATTCCAAGGTTGTCCTGAAGTATCCAACAGCAACAACATATATTTTTGTAGGATCTTTTAGCGCAGTAACATGTTCCAAGGGGCTTTGCAAGAGCATTATAAAAGGAAATTTGACACCAAGCCACAAAGTGGTATTAGGTCAAGGAGCAAAGCTTGGTCAAATAGATTTAAGGTGAAAAGCGAGTTGGAATGGTGAAGAATTTGAAAAGGGGATTTTCAGAATTTAAGGCTTTGGCAGCTGAGTGCATGGCTGCCAAAAGTGGTGCAATTATAATTGGGTCTAGAGCATTCTAAAGCAAAATTAGACACTGCACCACCATATTAGGGCAGTTGGCCAAAGTCAAAGTGGTAGGTTTTAGGGAGCCTGTTTAAAAAAAAAGAGAAGTCGAGACTTGGTGAGTTTAGGGAAGGAATTCCGTAGCTTAGGACATAGGCATCTGAAGGCATGGCTACCAGTAGTGAAATTATTAAAATCGGGGCTACTGGAGAGGCCAGAATGAGATGTGCACAGAGGATTGTGACAAGAGGTTACAGATATGGGGAGGGGAGAGGCCTTGGAGCGATTTTAAAACGAGGAGAATTTTAAAATGGAAAGGCTGCTTAAGGAGCCTATGTAGGTCCGTGAGCACAGGCATGATGGGGTGCAGGGTTTTGGAGTTAAGATACAGGCAGCGTCTTGGATGGGCTCCAGTTTTTGGAGGCTGGAAAATGGAAAGCCTTCCCTTGGGATGTATTCAAATACCCAAGTCTAGAGGTAACTAAGCCACGGTTGAGGAACCCGGCAACAGGCGAGCTGAGACAGGTGTAGAGTCAGGCAAAATTACAGAAGTAGAAATAGGCGGTCTTGGCGATGGAGCGGGTATGTGGTCGGAAGCCCGTCTCAGGAACCAGGTTACGAAGAGACTGCTTCAGCCTCAAGACCGGTGACAGGAAGTGGGATGGAATCCAGAAATTAAAGATGAACCTCCTGGAAACAGCTGAAGGATGCATCCTGGGTGAAAAATCATTGCAGCAATGAAAAAAAATGTTTGCTTTCATTTTCTTTTGGGCACCAATTTATTAACCAGTGTTGGCAACTCCTACTGCATCAGTGAGAAATTCAAGGAAGAAAGAAAACAGTCCGAAGGAGAAAGAATAATAGAAAAAATTGCTGCATGTACGAGCTAAGAAAGTAAAAGTGAAATAGCAGAAAAGGGTAACCCAATTGTTGGCTTTCATTGTAGAAGTCATATCTGGTTTCCATACTTTTTCTCCTGCTACATTCAAGAAGTTTGTGTTTTTCATATACTATCACTACTCACTCCTGTACTTCTCAAACTACTCGAGCTTCAAGTCGATGTCACCATTATCCTTTAACATAGTACTTCATGACTCTACATAATATTTATTACTCTGACCATTCATCTTGGATGCTGATTCAGGTTCTGGATTGCGTAGGGACTAGACTCCTTATTTAGCCACATTTCCTTGTCCCTTTGTTCCTTCTGCTCTACTCTGTCTACCATCACAGCTGCCACCTCTGGGCTGAAGATATTGTCCGAGGCCCGGTACTGTCTCGTCAGCCGTCGGAATGAAGCATCAGAAGAGGCGTCATCCTCATCATCTGAAATCTTGGTACGACCATTTTCACTTTCTGGATTGTCTTGCGGCTCGCTAAGGAGCTTCCTAATATCTTGTCTCACCAACACGTGAAATCCAAAAGCACAGAGGATGAATACTAAGCCAGAGCACACGCCCGAAACAAAGAACAGGGCTGCTTTCTCCGGGAGACCTGAGGTGAAACAGATTAAGGGGGGAAAATCAAACCTTTGTATGTAATCTGTAAACAGAGATGCCACCCAGCTAGCTTTTGAATGGCCTTCCTGAAATTTCTGAAATGTAAAGCAGAAGACAAGGGGGAAATTTCAAACTCCCAAAACAGGTGGGTTTGGGTGGAATGTTAACAATCTCAAACATTAACTCAAACAGCCTCGAACTCTGTCACTTCCACTTTTATTGATGTTTTTGGGAGGTAGGCAACCAACCCATTCCCAAGAGGCAGGTTGGTCATTTAAAATTTTAATCAGGGTGCATATCTCCATCATTACCTCCATTTCAGGTTCAGGTTTCTTGGATCATAGCAACTGACGAGGCAAGGACTGTTGGATTCTGCAGATTAGTGCCTTTCCAGTGCTGCTTGTAGGCCACAGAAGGAAGTGGCACTTCCTTCTGACCCACCAAGTTAACCTGTGTCCACCTCCCACTTCAGGTCTGGCTATTCCAACCCTCCCCTCCTCTCCCGATGTAGCAACCTAATACCGCTGACTGCACCATGCCAAGCCATAATACCCCGTGAGCCATAATCTCCCACCACTATCTTCCCACACCCTCCTCTGTGACCCTGGCGAAAACCACACCTGTCCAGCCCATCTGATCTTTTTGCACCACCTCCCGCACCCCCAAACTCTGGTCTCTGATTGTCTCCCCCCCCCCCTCCCCCCCCCCCCCCCCCACAGCCTTTGATTGGCCCCCACCAGCCTTTGATTTTTCTTTCCCTTCTTCACTTCCTGACTAAGCTGGTACCGTAGGCTTTCAAAGTAACTGCCCCCGTGGCCAGGGAAAGACAAAATCATTTTAATCAGGTACGGCTTTAAGTTCAGCTAAGCCTAAGGGAAAGCTCTTCCTCCCAGATTCTTGAATAAAAACTGACTTCCTCCTCGCCCCAACTCCCCTTCCCTTCCCCCACCCCACCCCCATTCCCTGCAAAAACTCAGGCTCAAGCATATTTACCTTTTCTCACAATGTAATGATGGTAGATATTAATGCTTTCCATTAGTTTGCCTCGATGACAAAGAAAATATTAAAAATCAAGCTAGGATCTCATCCCCCGCCCCACCTCTATCCTGAACTTTATTTAGTTTACATTTGGCCAAACGTGGCAGCATTGGAAAGAATTCTTACTTTTAGCCATTATTACTATACTCCTGGTCTGTCAATGGAAGCTTGGGCATGGATATTCAAATAATATCATTAAGTCTTGGACCGATTCAAAAAAGAAAGACTGGCCCATTCAAATTACAATCAAGTTAGTTGCTTGAAACATTTTCTCTTACAAAAAACACATTAATTTGCACATTCTTTGAAGGGAATATTAAAACAATTGGGATTGCTGTCAATAACCTAGAGACAATAGACCAAAATATAGATGGAAATAAGAAGAATGTTAGCAGTAAAATGAATATTGTCAAATTACTGAAAAATTTGACCATTTATCAAATGAATTTAGTCTTTTTCATTTTAAAGCATAATTAAAGCTCATTAGCAGCACAGAGAAACATACCCCTAATGTGGGCAAGAGTGGCCAGAGAACGGCTAACAATCGCGACATCTTTGGCATAAAGCATGGATATTCTTGGGCCATTATACCAACCACCTGCAGCAAATAAGTACAAACTAACTCAGTGCTTGCAAAACTGACCATCTCCACTGTTCAGTACTGTGCTGCCCAATGGATTCTCTGAAGAGTGTGTCTCAACTAATTTCAGGATGAAAAAGATGAAAACAATGTGCATGGACTTGGAATTATGCTCTGCAATGTTAGGTTAGCACGTTTGTGCACAGAATGAAATGGATTAAAATACATTTATTCATTATTTCCTTTAACAAAGCAGACAAATGAATTGTGTATGGATTTTGTAAGTAGTTGTGCCCTACTATTCATATGGGTAATTTTGAAGAATTAATAGAATTGAGACATCATTTCCATTTTCTACAGATCGCATTAGTATAAATTTTTATTTTTACTTTCAAATTTTCTTATAGACAGTTTATATATTTATAATCACAATTACATTTGTTCTCATGGTCTTTTCTATTCCCTACGTGAAGGTGCTACTTCTGCCCAGGGTACAGTTTGAAGCAGCCCTCCAGTCTCTGACCCATTCTTCAGTGGGCTGTGACAATGCCAACTGCTGAAATTAGCTGTACATGAGCTTCTCGACATGTTTTTATATTTGTTCCAATTCTTTCCACTTCTTTACTGGAATGAAACAGCAGCATTCCTGTAGTGCTTTGCTCGAGCAGTTTGTCTTCATGTGACCATAATAGTAAGGACTGGGGCAGCACATTGGCACAGTGGTTAGCACTGCAGCCTCACGGAGCTGAGGACTTTGGTTCGATCCCAGCCCTGGGTCACTGCCCGTGTGGTTTGCACATTTTCCCCTTGTTTGCGTGGGTCTCACCTCCACAACTCAAAGATGTGCAGGGTAGGTGGATTGGCCACGTTAAATTGCCCCTTAATTGGATTTCTTTTAAAATAGTGAGTACCGCAGACCATGCAATCTTAAATAAAAGGCATTACGTGGATCTCAATCCTGTCCTATCCACCATCTCCACTTGAACACCTTGTAGTTGTGACCATTGGGCAGCAATCCGGTCTGAGAAACCTGGCCAAATTTCCCCCTCCCACATATAGGCCAGCGAGGTTAACTGGCATCATGCTATTGACTTCAGAAAGATCATTTAATTGTCAAGTTGAACCCGTACCTTTGTGGCAGAAAACAGAAGAATTTTAATTGCTGTCAAGTGAAAAATGTATATATTCTATTTTCTTTTCCAAAGAGAAGAGGTGTAAAACAGGCTACCAATTCGCTATCATCTGCAATCTTCCCGCACAATAATTTAAATGACTCCCCCCCCCCCCCCCGCTGTATGGCTCAATCACAAATAGCTTTCAGAAATTATGTTTGATGCAAGTTATTTGTTTCCTCCTCTTTCGAGATGGAAAATTATTTGCAACAAGAACTATTTGTTGTTGAGTCACTCTTTATGTGTAACAAAACTATTGAAAAATAAATAGTATTATGTAGCACTACCATTTTTCAGTAACTAAATAACTTGCAAAGCATTCCATTTATTAAATTGTGTATAAAGAAAGTCAAATGTTAGAATTTGTACCATGTGTATAATCAGATATTAAGAATGGCTTCACAGCTCCTTGTCCAGCTTCTTCAAACAGCTTTTTTGGAACTGAAATTTAAAAAGATAAATAATTACACAAATGTTTTTTATTTAGCTGTTTTGCGAGTATTATTTATAAGTCTCTGAATTTCTTACCACATGTGTATGATACTTGGAGCTGTTTGCGGACTCCTGGGAAACAGGGATCACCGAAATTCACAACACTGGCAAGGACCGAACAATTAGGTTTGCCATGGCACCTCGATGACATTTGTCTCAAAGCTGTAGGTGATAAGCACTCTGGAAGGAATGGAAATTATTCAAAGCATGGCACCATCTAATTTCTTCATAATTACTCATCTCTGCCCCTCCCCTGTTCTCTTGCCAGGGCATTTCATAAGAGCCAACTATATAATAATCTTTATTGTCACAAATAGGCTTACATTAATACTGCAATGAAGTTACTGTGAAAAGCCCCTAGTCACCACATTCCGGCAACTGTTCGGGTACACAGAGGGAGAATTCAGAATGTCCAATTCACATAACAGCACATCTTTCGAGACTTGTGGGAGGAAACCAGAGCACCCGGAGGAAATCCATGCAGACACAGGGAGAACAGACTCCGCACACACAGTGACCCAAGCCGGGAATCGAACCTGGGACCTGGCACTGTGAAGCAACAGTGCTAACCACTGTGCTACCATGCCACTGCACTACTTACCCAAACAACTCCATATGTCTATATTAAGCAGTAAATATTAGCAGTTTATTGTATAGGGAAGATCAATCAATTTTGCAGTGATATTTTTAGATCATTTTACTCTCAATATTTTTATCTTTAGCCTTTCAAACTACTTTCACAAATGAAAACCTCACTTCCTGTGGTCCTGCCTGTCTATGCTTACCTTGATATCCTGCGAGGTTTGATAACTTACCTAGAATAACAAAAAGAAAAACCTCTCTCTTGATTATGTTAGTTACTGGGTTCCATTTTGTAACAACTGTAGCTTTTCAGAAGTTCAAGGTACCTTTGAAGTTTTCAGGGAACAGTCATTGATGTGAAAAGTGCAGGCAATGAGCACCACTAAAACAGTTGTCAGAGCTTTGTAAATACACACAACATTCTTTTGCGTCAAACATGTACTGTGAACAATTCAAACAGCATGTTTGTTTCAGTTACTATAGATTGCAGTGTAAACGTCGACCTGGCATACTTCCGACCCCATTTTCCCATCCCCAAAAATTATGTTTTTGCATATACTCAGCACATCAATCAGCCCCCCTGTCCGGCTATGACATGCTATACTCTAGTAATTAGCCTCAATTGTGCACCCCACAAAATACATGTTTTACTATCCGGCACCTTATGCTAACTTGATGCAAGGGAGTGAGCAAGGCTTGGGGTGGCACGGTGGTTAGCACTGTTGACTCACAGCGCCAGGGCCCCGGGTTCAATTCCGGCCTTGAGTCAAGGCTTGGGCTGGCATGGTGGTTAGCACTGCTGACTCACAGCATCAGGGCCCCGGGATCAATTCCGGCCTTGGGTCATTGTCTGTGCGGAGTTTGTACGTTCTCCCTGTGTCTGCGAGGGTTTCCTCCGGGTGCTCTGGTTTCCTCCCATAGTCGGAAAATATGCAGGTTAGGTGGATTGGCCATGCTAAATTGCCCCTTAGTGTCCGGCGGTGTGACGGTTAGGTGGGGGTTACGGGGATAGGCTGGGAGAGTGGGCATAGGTAGGGTGAGGGTCGGTGCTGAATGGCCTCCTTCTGCACTAATTCTATGAGCAGGCAATATGGGCTGCAAGTGAAGATGCAGGAGTTTAAAACAGGTCTGCTCTTTGCTTTGGATGCTAATGGCATTTTAAAATGGCGACCATCCAGACCGACTGGCCACTTCTCCACTCTGCAAAGAAACTAATACCTATTTTTGGAGGGATTTTTCTGCGGTTACCAACGGTCAACTTATTTACCAACTTCATGCTTGAATCACCACGATGCAACGGAAACATTTCAAGGTGTTATTTTGGGCGCGTTTGGCGAGGTGTTTCTCGATTTCCATATTTGCGAGATCATGGCCCATTAGTTTTTTTTACACAGAGGGTAGTGGGTGCCTGGAACTCACTGCCGGAGGAGGTGGTGGAAGCAGGGACAATAGTGACGTTTAAGGAGCATCTTGAGAAATACATGAATAGGATGGGAATAGAGGGATACGGACCCTGGAAGTGTAGAAGATTTTAGTTTAGATGGGCAGCATGGTCGGCGCAGGCTTAGAGGGCCGAAGGGCCTGTTCCTGTGCTGTACTTTTCTTTGTCCTTTGTTCTTTTGTTCATATTCAACGGCACTTAGTGCCAAAAATGAGCCCCCCATGTGCTCTCGCCATTACTAGCTCCCTCGCCATCTGATTTGACTGACTTGCACCTCAGTTCTCGCCGCTAACACGAGGGAGCTGCTTTTAAACACTCCCTCACCACTCACTCCCAGTTAACACACAAGCATGGCAGTACGCAGATCTGCTCTTCACTTTGAGGATGCCAACCTGGGCAGGCTTCGATGCTATGAATGAGAGGTGGGCCATCCTGTTCCCCCAAGAGGGTTGGAGGACCAGCAGCAGGATCAGCAATGCCACCTGGGAGGCAGTGGCTGTCAGTGCAGGCAGCATGACCAGGAGGACATTCATCCAATATTGGAAGAAGACTAACAACCTTCAAGGGTAAGTTACCACCACTCTCTCCTGGCATCTGTTCCACGTGCCATCCTAAAATTTCCAAACCCTCCCCAACCCCCACCAAATCACTGGCTGACATTCCAGATTGTCCCCACATCCTATCTTCATGCTTGTTCCTCAGCACCCTTCGGCACACAGCAGCACAACCCCTTCATGTCCCCTACTATATGCCACCTACTATAGACATCCTTGACCAATCAAGTGTATGGCTCACAATGCCCTCTTTTTCCACGCAGGAAAAGATAGCCCATAATAAGCAGGAAAGGGCAAAGACAGAGGGAGGGGGGCAGGATGCCAGAGATCCGAGTACTCACCCCCTATGTGGAACAGACCCTGGAAATCGCAGAGTTTTCCCAGGAGAGAGCAGTCACTGACAGCAAGATAGGCCTATGCCACAGAGTTGAGGATCCACTGTCCCTTCACCCAGATGACCTGTCTCAAGTGAGTTGTTCATGCCAGACAAAATGATCCCTCCCTTTCACTGACCATATGTCCATTGTCTCGCAGGTGTTACGTCCCCCTGGGCTGGTGTGCGGTCAATTCCAGCCCCACTTAACCAGGATTCACAACACAATTGAAACAAATAAATATTTCCGAGAAAAACACCCAAAGTCTTTGGCACTTAGCTGCCCAATAACAATAGTCACCAGGTTTGTAAATTTAAAAACAATTAAGTTTATTAATGACAGTAACTATAATCAAATATGCAGCAAATACAACAGGTTAACTATTATTTAATTCCTACCCCTCACGTAAATTCATCCCACCCTCTACACACCCACACAAGACAGACAAACACAGAGGGGAGAAAGGAGGTTAAAAATAATAATGAAAGTAAAAAGATAAGAGTCTTTGCTCCATATGGTTTTTTCTAGCACCTTTCTTCAATCTTGGCTTTCAGTTCAAGGTTCTCGGTTTCCAGTCTGTAATGGTTTTCACTGTAGATTCATTCAGGTCTCTGCAGTTTCAGAAATACAGCAGCTTTTCTGGAGAAAACACGAGAGAGAGAGAGAGAGCAGGTCCTCCTCTAAGTGTCCAGGTCTCCAACTGTTCTTCTCCTGGCTCTTTGAAAATCATCCCACTCGGGCAGGATCCAATAACTGCCTGTTACCGGATAGAAATACAGCCTTAGCCAATTCTTTGGCCACCAGCCAACCAATCGAACTGAGTCCCACCAATTTCTTGGGTGCTGAAAAGTCTGTGTTCTGCAGTTCAAAAGGTATTGACATCATGGTGCAGACAATGGGGAGCCCCCAGGACTGGCAGAACCAGATAATTCAGACGCCTCTGGAGTTCAGTCCAGCTCTCCCTCCATTCCATGGAGTCCCCCAGGTCCTACGGGCATGATCAGGGGGGAAGAAGTGCAGGAAGCCAATCCAGGGCCTGCCACCAAGGAGACAACGGCGGTCTCCAGTTCTTCCAAATTCCCACCTCCATATACTGGCACATCTCAAGGGCAGCAGACAGAATATCAATGTGTGACTTGTTCCACGTATCAGCACCATTCTCCATCCAGCAGCCGCAACTGTGTAGGCTCTCCCACACAGCCAGGAACCAAATCCTGGCATCCACATAGTCCACTGGCGCTCAAGGTGCAGTTGAACATCCTTGAGTTCTAGCGTGTTTGCCCTGCAGTGATGTGCCAGTTACATGCAGCACTCACCACACCAGCAACAAAAGCATCAGCAATCTGCAAAAGCATTTCTTCAATGGTGACATCTGGTGGCCCATTTGGATCAAAGACACGCACTAGGTTCCGCAGCGCCTTCTTGCTTCAAATCAAATTGCCTTCCAGATTCAGACGTCCCCTGACCCCATGTTCCAGGACCCACGTATCTTAGAAAGAATTGTCCTTCTTTCCTGCCAAAAGAAAAAGGAGGAAACAACAACAGCAGCCTCCAGGCATTTGCAGCCACCAACAGGAGCACTGAGCAAACACAGCCTGCAGCTGTGAAGTGCTCGCACAACTAACAAGTCTAATTTGTCATTTGAAATAGCCTCCAGCTGTGATGCTAGAGGCTCCTCACAGTCAAAGGGGTGAAATTGACTTTCAGGATAAAAGCCACAGTGGGGCTCTGTCCTGGAAGTGTTTGTTGGGATCGACAGGCTGCAGCTGTATTTGCCCCTGTTATGGATCTCCTCAATATTTAAACATAGCTTGAAGACCTCACAGATGCAAAGCCCCTCACACTGCCCCCCGGCTCAGGGACGACTCCCGACCTAGAATACTTCAACCTCCTGGGCCGAGCACTGGGACATCAGCTATGGTGCCCTGGAGCTGCGTGTGGAAATGGAAACTCACCTCCTCACTTCCCCTCAGAAGCCATCGCACCAGCTTCACGTTTTTGAAAAGGAATACTAAACGACACCCGCATGATTTCCCACTGGGGAGTCGGGAAATTCCCGGGAGGCCACTGCATTCGGCTTCAATCTTGCTAATGAGATTGAAATGAATGCAAATGAGGGTTGATGGTGTTCTTTCCATTTTTGGGCAAGTTTCGGAACTTGCCATCAGGAGCGAGCTGAGTGAATTGCAAAATGGTTTGCACCCAGCACGATTCTCAATTTTGACCTTTCCCGCTATTTACCCAGCGTGCCCAGATCCACGCCAGGTGCAACGCGGTGGTTAAATCGTGCCCCTAGGGTATGTTGTTTGTTTTCTGCTTGAAGCAAGCTTCCTCCAGACTGGTTGCTTCATCATTGTGTCATTTATGCTGGGCTATAATTTCCCGGAATGAAGCTATTTTAAAATTACTCATGTACTATGACTCAAAGAAATCAATACCAAGCAAGACTAAAGACACAAATGCTTCAGTTTTCTTATCCCCACCTTTTTCTTTTTTTTTTTTTTAAACTTTTTTTTAAATTTAGAGTGCCCAATTCATTTTTCTTTCCCAATTAACGGGCAATTTAGCGTGGCCAATCCACCTAGCTTGCACATCTTTTTGGGTTGTGGGGGCGAAACCCACGCAAACACGGGGAGAATGTGCAAACTCCACACGGACAGTGACCCAGAGCCATGAGCCTGGGACCTCGGTGCCGTGAGGCCGCAGTGCTAACCCACTGCACCACCGTGCTGCCCTATCCTAACCTTAACCAACATCTGCACAAGAGGGCTTTGCAGCATAGGTCAGTGGATAATCAGCAACGTGACTCCTGGTTAATTTCTTTTTGCTATTCCCTAATCTGGGTTATTGTTGTTGTAATAGCACTACAATTTATATGTATATAACACCTTTAACATAAAAAGAAAATCCCAAGGTGCTTCACAATGTATTGTGAAACAAAATATGACCGAACCACTTAAGGAAATATTTGGTTGGATAACCAAAGCCTTGATCAAAAAGGAAGGTTTTGAGGAGTGTCTGATTGGAGGAAAAAGAGGTAGGGAGAGTTGAGGTTTAGGCAGGGGGTTCCATTAGAAGGGCCTAGAAGGGCCTAGGTAGCTGAAATCACAGCCACCAGTAGTGGAGTAATTAAAATCATGATGCCCAAGAGGTCAAAATTGAATGAGTTTAGATACCTTGGATGTTCGTGGAGTTGGAGGAGAGCAGAGATAAGGAAGGGTGTGCCCATGGATGGACAAGGATGATAATTTGAAAATCTCGTCACTGTTTGTCCGGTAACCAATAAAAGTCAGTGAGACGGGGCGATAGAGGAACGGGATTTGGTGTGAGTCAGGACACAAAGTTTTAGATGGTCCAGGTTTATAATATAATCAATTATTGTCACAAGTAGGCTTACAGTAACACTGCAATGACGTTACTGTGAAAATCCCCTAGTCGCCACTCTCCGGCGCCTGTTTAGGTATACAGAGGGAGAATTCAGAATGTCCAATTCACCTAACAAGTACGTCTTTCGGGACTTATGGGAGGAAACCGGAGCACCCGGAGGAAACCCGTGCAGGTTACATAGGGTAGAAGATTGGAGGGTGGCCAGGATTATGTTGGAAGAGCCAAGTCTAGAAGTAACAAAAGCACAAATTATGTTTTCAGCAGCAGATGATCGAAGGTAAGGGAGAAGTCGGCAAGGGAGAAGTCAACAGGGCTAGAATACAAGATCAGGGATGTACTTCTGAGGCTGTATAAGACTCTGGTCAGTTTTTGGCCCCATATCTAAGGAAGGATGTACTAGCCTTGGAAAGGGTCCAGAGGAGGTTCACAGGAATGATCCCTGGAATGAAGAACTTGTCGTATGAGGAACGGTTGAGGACTCTGGGTCTGTACTCGTTGGAGTTTAGAAGGATGAGGGGGGATCTTATTGAAACTTACAGGATACTGCGAGGCCTGGATAGGGTGGATGTGGAGAGGGTGTTTCCACTTGTAGGAAAAACTAGAACCCGAGGACACAATCGCAGACTAAAGGGACGATCCTTAAAACAGAGATGAGGAGGAATTTCTTCAGCCAAACGGTGGTGAATATGTGGAATTGTTTGCCGCAGAAGGGTGTGGAGGCCAAATGACTTGAGTGTCTTTAAGACAGTGATAGATTCTTGATTAATAAGGGGATCAGGGGTTATGGGGAGAAGGCAGGAGAATGGGGATGAGAAAAATATCAGCCATGATTGAATGGCGGAGCAGACTCGATGGGCCGAGTGGCCTAATTCTGCTCCTATGTCTTATGGTCTAAGTCGGACAATGTTATGAAAGTGAAAATAGGTGGTCATCATGATAACCCTTATATTTGGTCAGGCTTTCATCTTGGTATCAAATATGTCACCAAGACTGCAAACAATTTGGTTTAGCCTCAGACAGTTGGCAGCTAGGAGAGGAATGGTGTCGGTAATTAGGGGACTGAAAACATGCTGTCTTCCCAATATTTAATTGTTATTTCTGCTCATCCTGTACTGGACATTAGATAATCAGTTGGATTATTTGTCTGTCATCCTGCCCCAGTATAGACTTGTACCTTTCTGTCTTGAAAAGGCTAACTTTAGAAGGATTTTCTAAATATTTATAAGGTATGAAACAGGTTAAAAGGTAAATCCAGAACACTACTTCAAATTAAAACACGACAGCAAGGAAAGGCAAACTTCGGGCTAATTTCTGGATTTATTGTTCACACAAAATAGTGTTACCGAGTCAATTGATCCAGATAATAGTTGGTGTGGGCTGGTGGGTAAGAGTGCAGGCCATTTTTTAAAAAAAACACAAACTGCTTAAAAGGCAGGGGGATATGTCCCTTCGGAGGTGCGCCATGCCCCTCAAAATGAGTCTCCTTGGGACTTCCGGGTGCGGCTATGAAGAGCTAGGTCGCATATTCGGTAGGTCCCGCTTGGAACGGACATTTGGGCTCTTTTACAGGGCCCCCACGGCATTTGTTTGACATTTCCCGGTGTGGCAAGAAGACTGCAACATTCCCCTGACAGTGTCCCCCAGGAATGTTATGTCTTTTGGTTACCAGACCCGGCAGAAACAGTAAAAGATTTGGCTTGAGCTGCAGGTTTAGACAAAAGCCTCTTCCAGCATGCAGGCGGGGGAAGGGCAAGCTTAAAGCTGCAAGTTGACCGGAGGGCCTTTATCAAAGTTGAATTCTAGCAGCAGAGGGAACAACTGTCAAAAGATCTCACCAAGTCCACTGAAGAAGCGGGGACGAGGCTTCCGGTGGCGGCCATGGAGGAGTAGGTCGCGCATTCGGCAGCTCCCGTCTGGAACGGGCTCTTAGACCTTTTTCAGGAGTTTCCACTGACATTTGGGGGCAGATTGGTGAAGCGAACACTGCCAAAAGGATTCCCTCTCGAGACCTCCGGTTGCGGCTATGCAGAGCTAAGTCGCACATTCGGCGGCTCCCGCAAAAACGGACTTTTGGGCTCTTTTCAGGGCCCCCAAGGGCACTTTGTCGACGTTTCCCGGTGTGGGAAGGAGTTAATAATAGCTCCCCGTCAGTATATGGCTTTAACTAGGAGCGGGGTGACAAAAAAGGTGGTGGTGGACCAGAAGAAGGGAGGGAAGAAGGACAAAATGGCGGCGGGCGGAGACCAGGCAGCGTGGAGGCAGTGGACGGAGGAGCAACAGGAGGGTATCCAGCGCTGCCTCAGAGAGATTAAAACGGACCTGCTAGAGCCGATGAAGGCTTCTATTGATAAGCTGCTGGAGACACAGACGGCCCAGGGGGTGGCGATCCGAGAGGCTCAACAAAAGATCTCTGACAATGAGGACGAGATCTTAGCCCTGGCAGTAAAGGTGGAGGCGCACGAGGCGCTCCACAAGAAATGGCAGGAGCGGTTCGAGGAGATGGAGAATCGGTTAAGGCGGAAGAATTTGCGGATTCTAGGCCTCCCGGAGGGGCTGGAGGGGCCGGATGTGGGGGCCTATGTGGTCACCATGTTAAACTCGCTGATGGGAGCGGGGTCCTTCCAGGGGCCCCTGGAGCTGGAAGGGGACCATAGAGTGTTGGCGAGGAGGCCCAAGGCTAACGAGCCTCCGCGGGCGGTGCTGGTGCGGTTCCATCGGTTCGTCGATCGGGAGTGTGTGCTCAGGTGGGCCAAGAAGGAGAGGAGCAGCAGGTGGGAGAGCGCGGAGGTTCGGATATATCAGGACTGGAGCGCGGAGGTGGCGAAAAGGAGGGCCGGGTACAATCGAGCGAAGGCGGTGCTGCACAGGAAGGGGGTGAAGTTTGGCATGTTGCAGCCGGCGCGACTGTGGGTTACCTACAAGGACTGGCACCATTATTTTGAGTCTCCGGAGGAGGCGTGGGCCTTTGTTCAGGCTGAGAAGCTGGACACAGACTGAGGGTCGGGATGGGCGATTGGGGACGGCGGTGGATATGTTATGCCTAGTTATGGTTCGGGGGGGGGGGCTTTTGCATTGTTTTGGGTTTCTTTTTCTCTGTGTTTTTCTCTTTCGGGTTGGGGAGGGTGGATGGGGCGGGTTGGGCACTGTTTTGGTTGGTGGCGGGGCCTGGTAGGTGGAGAGCGCGGGATTTTTTCCCGCGCCGAAGACTGGGGGGGGCAGGACCGGGGCGGGGAAGCGAGGATTGTTTCCCGCGTTCAGAACAGAGGGGGGGGGGGGGAGAGCCTGTGGATGGGGAGCGGGAGAGGAGGGTGTGCCACACAATGGGAGGAGTCGAAGGGGAGGCGGGAGTGGCCGTGGTCAGCAGGAGTCACCTGACTTGCGGAAGTGCAATGGGGGGAGTAAACCAGCTAGGATGGGTCCTAGCCGGGGGGGGGGGGGGGGGGGGGCGGTGGCTGGCCGAGGAGGGGTCATTGCTAGTCGGCGATGGAGGGGGGCGGGTAGCCCCCTGATTCGGCTGATAACCTGGAATGTAAGGGGACTGAATGGGCCGGTTAAGCGGGCCTGCGTGTTCGCGCACCTGAAGGGGCTCAAGGCGGATGTGGTTATGCTCCAGGAGACACACCTGAAGGTTACAGACCAGGTAAGACTGAGGAAAGGGTGGGTAGGTCAGGTGTTTCACTCGGGGCTAGATGCAAAAAATCGAGTGGTGGCGATCTTGGTGGGAAAGAAGGTGTTATTCGAGGTGTCGAGCATTGTGGCAGATAATGGCGGTAGGTACATAATGGTAAGTGGTAAGTTGCAGGGAGAGAGGGTGGTATTGGTCAATGTGTATGCTCCAAACTGGGACGATGCGGGTTTTATGCGGCGTATGTTCGGTCGGATCCGAGACTTGGAAGTGGGGGGCCTGATAATGGGGGGAGACTTTAACACGGTGTTGGATCAGGCACTGGATCGTTCCAGGTCTAGGACGGGTAGGAAGCCGGCGGCGGCTAAAGTGTTGAGGCGATTTATGGACCAAATGGGAGGGGTGGACCCTTGGAGATTTGCAAGGCCGGGGGCTAGGGAATTTTCATTCTTCTCACATGTCCATAAAGCTTATTCTCGAATCGACTTTTTCATTTTGAGTAGGGCGCTGATAGCGAGAGTAGAGGATACCGAGTATACGGCAATAGCCATTTTCGGACCACGCCCCGCATTGGGTGGACTTGGAGGTGGGGGGGGGAGAGGGACCAGCGCCCGCTGTGGCGCTTGGAGGTGGGACTGTTGGCGGACGAGGAGGTGAGCGAGCGGGTCCGAGGAAGTATAGAGAGGTACTTGGAGACCAACGACAACGGGGAGGTCCGAGTGGGGATGGTATGGGAGGCACTGAAGGCGGTGGTGAGGGGAGAGCTGATCTCCATCAGGGCCCACAAGGAGCGGAGGGAGCGGGGGGAGAGGGAGAGGCTGGTGGGGGAGATGGTGAGGGTAGACAGGAGGTATGCGGAAGAACCTGAGGAAGGATTGTTGAGGAAGAGCACAGCCTCCAGGCCGAATTCGACCTGGTGACCACCAGGAAGGCGGAGGTGCAGTGGAGGAAGGCCCAGGGGGCGGTCTACGAATATGGGGAAAAGGCAAGCCGGATGCTGGCGCATCAGCTTCGGAAGCGGGATGCAGCTAGGGAGATCGGGGGAGTTAAGGACAGGGGAGGGAGCATGGTGCGGAGTGGGGTTGGCATCAATGGGGTCTTCAGGGACTTCTACGAGGAATTGTACCAACCTGAGCCCCCATGGGAGGAGGGAGGGATGGGCCGTTTCCTGGACCAATTGAGGTTTCCAAAGGTGGAAGAGGGACGACTGGTGGTGGGACTTGGGGTCCCGATTGGGCTGGAGGAGCTGATCAAAGGGATAGGAAGCATGCAGGCGGGGAAGGCACCGGGGCCGGATGGTTTCCCGGTCGAGTTCTATAAAAAATATATGGACCTGTTGGGCCCGCTGTTAGTTAGGACCTTCAATGAGGCAAGGGAGGGGGGGGCTTTACCCCCGACGATGTCCCGGGCACTGATCTCCTTGATCCTGAAGCAGGACAAGGATCCCCTGCAATGTGGGTCTTACAGACCGATTTCCTTGCTAAATGTAGATGCCAAGGTGCTGGCGAAGATCTTAGCCACGAGGATTGAGGATTGTGTGCCGCAGATCATCCATGAAGACCAGTCGGGATTTGTGAAGGGGAGACAGTTGAACGCGAATGTGCGGAGGCTTTTGAACGTTATCATGATGCCGGCGAGGGAGGGGGTGGCGGAGATAGTGGTGGCGATGGACGTTGAGAAAGCCTTCGATAGGGTAGAGTGGGGGTACCTGTGGGAGGTGCTGAAGAGGTTTGGGTTTGGGGAGGGGTTTGTCAGGTGGGTTAGGCTGTTGTATGAGGTCCCGATGGTGAGTGTGGCCACAAATAGGAGGATGTCCGAGTACTTTCGGTTGCACCGAGGGATGAGACAGGGGTGTTCCCTGTCGGGTGTCCCCTGTCACCCCTGCTCTTCGCACTGGCGATTGAAGCCCTGGCTATGGCACTGAGAGAGTCGAGGAACTGGAAGGGGTTGGTGCGGGGTGGGGAGGAGCATAGGGTGTCGCTTTATGCGGACGACCTGCTGCTGTATGTGGTGGACCCGGTGGGAGGAATGCCAGAGGTAATGAGGATCCTTGGGGAATTCGGGGACTTTTCGGAGTACAAGCTCAATATGGGGAAGAGCGAGCTGTTCGTAGTTCAGCTAGGGGACCAGGAGAGGGGGATTGGCGAGCTCCCACTAAAAAGGGCGGCGAGGAGCTTCAGATATTTGGGGGTCCAGGTGGCCAGGAGCTGGGGGGCCCTGCATAGGCTTAACTTTACAAGGCTGGTGGAGCAAATGGAGGAGGAGTTCAAGAGGAGGGACGCGCTGCCGCTGTCCTTGGCGGGTAGGATGCAGTCAATCAAAATGACGGTGCTCCCAAGGTTTTTGTTCCTGTTCCAGTGCCTCCCCGTGTTTATCCCGAAGGCTTTTTTCAGGCGGGTTAACAGGAGTATAATGGGGTTTGTGTGGGCACGAGGGACTCCGAGGGTGAGAAGGGTGTTCCTGGAGCGGAGTAGAGATAGGGGGGGCTGGCGCTGCCCAACCTCTGTGGGTACTACTGGGCCGCCAATGCGACAATGGTGCGCAAGTGGGTGAAGGAGGGGGAGGGGGCTGCATGGAAGAGGCTGGAGACGGCATCCTGTGTGGGTACGAGTCTGAGGGCGCTGGCAACGGCGCCACTGCCGCTCCCTCCAAGGAGGTATACCGCGAGCCCGGTGGTGGTGGCGGCCCTCAAAATTTGGGGGCAGTGGAGGCGGCATAGGGGGGAAGTTAGGGCCTCGGTGTGGACCCCATTATGGGGGAACCACCGGTTCGCCCCAGGAAGAACAGGTGGAGGGTTTTTGGGGTGGCATAGGGCAGGGATACGAAAGTTGGGGGACCTGTTTGAGGACGGGAAGTTCGCGAGCTTGGGTGAGCTGGAGGAGAAGTACGGGCTCCCCCCGGGGAACACCTTCAGGTACTTACAGGTAAGGGCGTTTGCCAGACGGCAGGTGGTGGAATTCCCACGGCTACTGCCACACACAGTACAGGACAGGGTGCTCTCGGGGGGGGTGGGTGGGAGTGGGGAAGATCTCGGAAACTTACCAGGTGATGCAGGAGGAGGAGGAGGCCTCGGTGGTGGAGTTGAAAGGTAAGTGGGAGGAGGAGTTGGGAGAGGAGATCGAAGAGGGGACGTGGGCAGATGCCCTAGGGAGGGTGAACTCTTCCTCTTCATGCGCGAGGCTCAGCCTCCTACAGTTTAAGGTGCTGCACAGGGCACACATGACCGGGACAAGGATGAGCAGGTTCTTTGGGGGTGAGGACAGGTGTGTTAGGTGCTGAGGGAGCCCAGCAAATCACACCCATATGTTCTGGGCATGCCCAGCGCTGGAGGATATTTGGAAGGGGGTAGCAAGGACGGTGTCGAGGGTGGTAGGATCCAGGGTCAAACCGGGCTGGGGGCTCTCAATATTTGGGGTGGCAGAGGAGCCGGGAGTGCAGGAGGCGAAAGAGGCCGGAATTCTGGCCTTTGCGTCACTGGTAGCCCGGCGAAGGATTCTCCTTCAGTGGAAAGATACGAGGCCCCCAAGCGTGGAATCCTGGATCAGCGATATGGCAGGGTTCATTAAATTGGAGAGGGTGAAATTCGCCTTGAGAGGGTCGGTACAAGAGTTCTTTAGGCGGTGGCAACCGTTCTTAGACTTTCTGGCAGAACGATAGACATTGGTCAATGGCAGCAGCAGCTCGGGGGGTAGGGGGGAGGTTTACTTTCTTTTTGTTTATGTTATTTACACTGGAAGGGTCTGAGGGGGTGTATACACCTGTTGTCTTAAGTCGGGGTGTTAATGTTAATTTATTATTTAGGTACAGGGGGGGAGGGGTTTGGGGGGTTGCTTTTTTAGATTGTGTTTTGTACTTAACCCTGTTGGGTTCTTTTTTCTTTCTCATTTTGTTATTGATATTTTATGAAAACCTTTAATAAAAATTTTTTTTTTTTTAAATAAATGAGTCTCCTTCCCTGGGCTTGCCAATCCTTCCCCTTCAAAACCCCTGACTTACCTCTCCAAAGTGGCCATGTTCTCTCCAATGGTGGGATTGCATGCAGCCCCAACAGCATCCATTCCTCCATTCAGGCACTGCTGGGACTGCTAGAGCTGCTGACCAATCAGATTGGCTGACAACTCTTGAGAGTGGTGACTCCACCCACTGAGGAGTGAAAGTCCCGTCTCATCTCCTTCATGCCACCCGAAGAGTGTTATTGCCCTGGGGCAGGGTGGCCTTGTTTAAAGTGGGCTATTGATTATCTGACATTTCTACCTGGGGGTTGGGAGGGTGTAAGATTCAGCCTTCTGAGACAGAATCAACCAACAAACTTACTGCAATGTGAATTCTAAAGAGTTCTCTCATTCTCACCGAACACTGTCTTAATTCACGTTTGTCAAACCTTTTACACTTTTAGAATGACTGCAATATTTCACCATTTCCACAGAATACCTATTGTACTAATGTATTGTACTAACCATTCACCACTGTATTACACTGTATCATGCTGTTTCCCATGTCGGCTCCACCTATGGACCATTGTACGATATTACACAGAATGTATCATGTTGGCGCCCTTGTGGGCTCCGCCCCTGGCTCCGCCCCCTTGAGGAGAGGTATAAAGAGCAGCTGCCTTGTAGGCGGCTCTCACTAGCAGAGCAGTCGCAGGCAGGCACTGTTCGTGTCGATTAAAGCCACTGTTCAATTCAACTCTGTCTCGCGTGAATTGATGGTCGCATCAACCTACAATGCTAAAGGAGGCAATTCGGCCAATCGAGTCTGCACCCTTCGAAAGGGCACCCTACCTAGGCCCACTCCCCCACCCAACCTGCACATCTTTGGACTGTGGGAGGAAACTGGAGGACCTGGAGGATGCCCTCAGAGACACGGAGAGAACTTGCAAACTCCGCAAAGACAGTCACCAAAGCTGGAATCGAATCAGTCCCTGGCATGGAGAGGCAGCCGTGCTAACCACTGTGCCAGTACCACTTAGATTTAACATCTATTTCATTCTCCTGATTTCAGAGCAGCAGTTATAGGGGGGGAAAAAAGAAGAAAAAATAGTACATTGTTCGAAAAAGTATGATTAAGTTTAAAAGCAGTTCCCAGTGAGTAAAGCTGTGAACTCCTGATTCTCTCGGTGAGCTATGTCGCTTGGTGTAACACTGAGATACATGGACCAAACTGATTTCAGATCTCAGTACCCAAAATGTTCTAAGTTGGCTGATCTCAGTAAGGGTGGTAATAGGGCTAAGGAAAAGAGGGAATAAACAGAAGGATTCTTGCTCAGGATGGTCAGTAACCTTCGCCAGAAAGTGTCTGTGTGACAGCAGAATGGGAATAAAAACGAATAAACTGCAGATATTGGAAACCTGAAAGTAAAACAAAGTGCTGGAAGCATTGAGCACTTGGAGTCCCTGGTTAGACTCACCAATATCTGGCGTAGTGTTGTTTACTGAGGGGCATTCCAAATTCCCATGGAGGACTCGTCCAAACCTTGCAGCGTAAATGACAAGGATGGTTTGGTTGTGACACTGGAGTAGTAGTTCCTCATTCTCACATGCAAGTTTGCTTTTGTGTCCATCTGTAACAAAGAGGGAACAATGGGATTAGAGTAGAATATAGGATGAGTGATTTGTTACAATCCAAACTTCATGCTGCCAGGTAATTTAAATGACAGTAGCATGCAGCGCAGTGTGAAATATATGGTTGAGTGGATGCGCAGTTCAGCAGTGGGCCCAAGTTCACATGAGGCTAGCGCTGTCATAATATCCACTCAAGTATATAATGAGATGCAGACAGGCAGTGATTGACACACAGGATAACCAATGAACACACACAACACACAACAACCAATCACCAGACAGGACCCCACCACTATAAAGCACACAGGGCATTAAGACTCTCTCTCTACAGCACACAGCTACTGAGATAGTGAGAGTGCACAAGCCAGTGAGCACTATCACCATGAGGTGGAGAGTTAGTCTGGTCAAGCCAGTAGGAGGTTATCAGTTAGATTGATGTGGAGATGCCGGCATTGGACTGGGGTGAGCACAGTAAGAAGTTTTACAACACCAGGTTGAAGTCCAACCTGAGTGCGGCCTCAACCGGGACCTGGGATTCATGTTGCATTACATTCATCCCCCACCATCTGGCCTGGGCTTGCGAAATCCTACCAACTGTCCTGGCTTTAACCTGGGGTTACCCCTTTCTCTGGATCTGTAAACAGTTAATTAACTGCAAATGCTCGCATTCTAAGCATTGTCTTGCATCTTTGAATTTGTCTATATATATGTTTCTGGAACATACCTCTTCATTCACCTGAGGAAGGAGCAGTGCTCCGAAAGCTAGTGTTTGAAACAAACCTATCAGTTAGATTGATAGAGTGTCAACTCACAGCAGACTATGTACAGCAATCAGGAAGTTCAATAAAACAGTGTTGGACCATCTCCTGTGTCAGAAGCCTGTTTCTAGTTTCACTGCATCCAGTTGCAGTCAATGTTGAACCAACTTACTTAACACATCATGGTACCAGAGTGCTATTAATCCTAACGAACCTACCTCGAGTGCATCTGCAACGACCAGCAAGCAGCCGTTTTGCGCGCTTTTCGCAGGTCCCCACGCATGCGCGCCACAACCGGGTGGACGATGAGGCTGAAGACCCTGAAGCGCATGCGCGAACGTCGGCCCACCGCACTGCGCATGCGCGATGGCGCACAGAACGTGCTGACGGCAGCGTCATGACGAGTCCGAATTGTGGCTCCGCCCATTTAAAGCAGCAATGTCCAGCCAAAGGCAGGTGATGGCCACTACGCGACCTTCTGCAGGTCCGCTCCAACGAACGGCCAGCGATCCCAGCTGCAGCGCAGACGTGTCCGCTGCGTACAACAAGGCATGCAGGATTCTGATCCAGACAGCCCAACGGACCCCGATGCTGACTGCCTCGAGTCTCTATATCGGGTGGGCATCATCACCACACGCGAGTTGGTCTCTACCGTGCCTGCCAACTGCCTTTCAATCCTCAGTGTGGATCCTGACGACGAGTGGTGTGCCGTCATCACGGCCAACCAGTCTTGCATCCGATTTAAATTGGATACTGGCGCGTCTGCGAACCTCATATCACAGCCGGACCTCGACAGCATCCGACACCAACCTAGCATTCTTCCACCAGCCTGCCAGCTCCTTGACTGCAATGGTAATGCCATAGCTGCCAGTGGGTCGTGTCAGCTAGGTGTCTCTCACAAGGAATCAAGGCGACGTTGAGATTCGAGATCGTCCTGCCTGACAAGGCACACCTGTTCGGTGCTCGCACATGCAAACTCCTAAATCTGGTACAGCGAGTTCATGCCATGTCCTCGACACCGGTGATGGCCTTGCCCAATGCAAATCTCCAGGCTGAGATAGATGACATTCTCACACAATACCACAGCGTGTTTGATGGGATGGGCATGCTCCCACATTGCTACAAGATATTGCTCAAGCCGAATGCCACCCCAGTCATCCATGCACCACGACGGGTGCCGGCTCCTCTCAAGGATTGTCTGAAAACGCAGCTACAAAGCTCCAAGACTAGGGCATCATCTCAAAGGTCACGGAACCCACAGACTGGGTCAGCTCCATGGTCTGCGTCAAAAAACCCTCTGGCGAACTCCGCATTTACATTGATCCCAAAGACCTTATTCGCAACATCATGCGAGAGCATTACCCGATCCCGAAGCATGAAGAATTGACCTGTGAGATGGCTCACGCCAAATTCTTTACCAAGCTGGACGCCTCCCATGGGTTCTGGCAAATTCAGCTGGACGAGTCCAGTCGGAAGCTGTGCACTTTTAACACTCCGTCCGGCAGGTATTGCTACAACCGCATGCCTTTCGGTATCATATCATTTTTTTCTTTTTGCACTGAGTACTGAATTTGGTGCTTTTTGAGTGCTATAGTAAGAGTTTGGTGACCGAGGGAGTATAAGGCTTCATTTTTATCTAAAGTTTAGTCTTTCTTTTATTTAGTTAATTAACTTAAAAGTTGCTGTTTGGTTTAGAAGAAGGTGAATTTTCAATCAGCTTTAAACAGGCTTCTACTTGTAGGCACTTGCAGCTGGAGCTTGTTAATTAGTTAAATGGATTGGGCCAGTTTTCAGAGGCTAGATTCACAGTATAAAAGTGATCCCCTACAGTGCAGACTTTGTTTGCACTGAGTGCTGAATTTGGTGCTTTTTGAGTGCTATAGTAAGAGTTTGGTGACCAAGGGAGTGCTGAATTTGGTGCTTTTTGAGTGCTGTAGTAAGAGTTTGGTGACCGAGGGAGTGCTGAATTTGGTGCTTTTTGAGTGCTATAGTAAAAGTTTGGTGACCGAGGGAGTTAGGTGAGGAGGGAGTAAGGTGCTCCTTTCATTTTGTTTCCGACATTTCCGCAAAGAGTGAGAAGAGGGCCAGGAGTTTACAGAAAGTGTAGCTGACTGGGAACAGAGTCGGTGGGCGGAGATCTAGTTAGTCCACACGGCAGCTATATTCTGTCAGGTAAGAGGGGATGGAGGCTAGGCCAGTTGCATGCTCCTCCTGTAGGATGTGGGTGGTGAGGGATACCACTGGTGTCACCGCTGACTATACCTGCGGGAAGTGCACCCAACTTCAGCTCCTCAAAGACCGTGTTAGGGAACTGGAGCTGAAGCTGGATGAACTTCGGATCATCCGGGAGGCAGAGGGGGTGATTGAGAAGAGTTACAGGGAGGTAACCACACCCAAGGTACAGGACAAGAATAGCTGGGTTACAGTCCGGGGAGAAAAAAAAAAACAGGCAGACAGTGCAGGGATCCCTCGTGGCCGTTCCCCTTCAAAACAAGTATACCGTTTTGGATGCTGTTGGGGGGGGGATGACCTACCGGGGGAAGGCCCTAGCGGCCAGGTCTCTGGCACTGAGTCTGGCTCTGGGGCTCAGAAGGGAATGGGGGAGAATAGAAAAGCAATAGTTGCAGGAGATTCAATGGTTAGGGGAATAGATAGGAGATTCTGTGGTCGCGAGCGAGACTCCCGGAAGGTATGTTGCCTCCCGGGTGCCAGGGCCAGGGATGTCTCGGATCGTGTCTTCAGGATCCTTAAGGGGGAGGGTGAGCAGCCAGAAGTCGTGGTGCACATTGGTACCAACGACGTAGGTAGGAAAAGGGGTGTGGAGGTAATAAACACGTTTAGGGAGTTAGGCTGGAAGTTAAAAGCCAGGACAGACAGAGTTGTCATCTCTGGTTTGTTGCCGGTGCCACGTGATAGCGAGGCTAGGAATAGGGAGAGAGCGCAGCTGAACACGTGGCTGCAGGAATGGTGTAGGAGGGAGGGCTTCAGGTTTTTGGATAATTGGAGCGCATTCTGGGGAAGGTGGGACCTGTACAAGCAGGACGGGTTGCATCTGAACCAGAGGGGCACCAATATCCTGGGAGGGAGGTTTTCTAGTACTCTTCGGGAGGGTTTAAACTAATTTGGCAGGGGAATGGGAACCGGATTTGTAGTCCAGCAACTAAGGTAGCCGATATTCAGGGCGCCAAAGCGTGTAATGAGGCAGTGGGGAAGGGAACACTGACAAAGGAGAGTACTTGCAGGCACGGAGATGGGTTGAAGTGTGTATACTTCAACGCAAGAAGCATCAGGAATAAGGTGGGTGAACTTAAGGCATGGATCGGTACTTGGGACTATGATGTGGTGGCCATCACGGAAACTTGGATAGAAGAGGGGCAGAAATGGTTGTTGGAGGTCCCTGGTTATAGATGTTTCAATAAGATTAGGGAGGGTGGTAAAAGAGGTGGGTGGCATTATTAATTAGAGATAGTATAACAGCTGCAGAAAGGCAGTTCGAGGCATATCACCCTATTGAGGTAGTATGGGTTGAAGTCAGAAATAGGAAAGGAACAGTCACCTTGTTAGGAGTTTTCTATAGGCCCCCCAATAGTAGCAGAGATGTGAAGGAACAGATTGGGAAACAGATTTTGGAAAGATGCAGAAGTCATAGGGTAGTAGTCATGGGCGACTTTAACTTCCCAAATATTGAGTGGAAACTCTTTAGATCAAATAGTTTGGATGGGGTGGTGTTTGTGCAGTGTGTCCAGGAAGCTTTTCTAACACAGTATGTAGATTGTCCAACCAGAGGAGGGGCAATATTGGATTTAGTACTTGGTAATGAACCAGGGCAAGTGATAGATTTGTTAGTGGGGGAGCATTTTGGAGATAGTGATCACAATTCTGTGACTTTCACTTTAGTAATGGAGAGGGATAGGTACGTGCAACAGGGCGAGGTTTACAATTGGGGGAAGGGTAAATACAATGTTGTCAGACAAGAATTGAAGTGCATAAGTTGGGAACATAGGCTGGCAGGGAAGGACACAAGTGAAATGTGGAACTTGTTCAAGGAACAGGTGCTACGTGTCCTTGATATGTATGTCCCTGTCAGGCAGGGAAGAGATGGTCGAGTGAGGGAACCATGGTTGACAAGAGAGGTTGAATGTCTTGTTAAGAGGAAAAAGGAGACTTATGTAAGGCTGAGGAAACAAGGTTCAGACAGGCCATTGGACGGATACAAGATAGCTAGGAGGGAACTGAAGAAAGGGATTAGGAGAGCTAAGAGAGGGCATGAACAATCTTTGGCGGGTAGGATCAAGGAAAACCCCAAGGCCTTTTACACATATGTGAGAAATATGAGAATGACTAGAGCGAGGGTAGGTCCGATCAAGGACAGTAGCGGGAGATTGTGTATTGAGTCTGAAGAGATAGGAGAGGTCTTGAATGAGTACTTTTCTTCTGTATTTACAAATGAGAGGGGCGATATTGTTGGAGAGGACAGTGTGAAACAGATTGGTAAGCTCGAGGAAATACTTGTTAGGAAGGAAGATGTGTTGGGCATTTTGAAAAACTTGAGGATAGACAAGTCCCCCGGGCCTGACGGGATATATCCAAGGATTCTATGGGAAGCAAGAGATGAAATTGCAGAGCCGTTGGCAATGATCATTTCGTCCTCACTGTCAACAGGGGTGGTACCAGGGGATTGGAGAGTGGCGAATGTTGTGCCCCTGTTCAAAAAAGGGACTAGGGATAACCCTGGGAATTACAGGCCAGTTAGTCTTACTTCGGTGGTAGGCAAAGTAATGGAAAGGGTACTGAAGGATAGGATTTCTGAGCATCTGGAAAGACACTGCTTGATTAGGGATAGTCAGCACGGATTTGTGAGGGGTAGGTCTTGCCTTACAAGTCTTATTGAATTCTTTGAGGAGGTGACCAAGCATGTGGATGAAGGTAAAGCAGTGGATGTAGTGTACATGGATTTTAGTAAGGCATTTGATAAGGTTCCCCATGGTAGGCTTCTGCAGAAAGTAATGAAGGCATGGGATCGTGGGAAATTTGGCCAGTTGGATAACGAACTGGCTAACCGATAGAAGTCAGAGAGTGGTGGTGGATGGCAAATATTCAGCCTGGATCCCAGTTACCAGTGGAGTACCACAGGGATCAGTTCTGGGTCCTCTGCTGTTTGTGATTTTCATTAATGACTTGGATGAGGGAGTTGAAGGGTGGGTCAGTAAATTTGCAGACGATATGAAGATTGGTGGAGTTGTGGATAGTAAGGAGGGCTGTTGTCAGCTGCAAAGAGACATAGATAGGATGCAGAGCTGGGCTGAGAAGTGGCAGCTGGAGTTTAACCCTGAAAAGTGTGAGGTTGTCCATTTTGGAAGGACAAATATGAATGCGGAATACAGGGTTAACGGTAGAGTTCTTGGCAATGTGGAGGAGCAGAGAGATCTTGGTGTCTATGTTCATACATCTTTGAAAGTTGCCACTCAAGAGCTGTGAAGAAGGCCTATGGTGTGCTCGCGTTCATTAACAGAGGGATTGAATTTAAGAGCCGTGAGGTGATGATGCAGCTGTACAAAACTTTGGTAAGGCCACATTTGGAGTACTGTGTACAGTTCTGGTCACCTCATTTTAGGAAGGATGTGGAAGCTTTGGAAAAGGTGCAAAGAAGATTTACCAGGATGTTGCCTGGAATGGAGAGTAGGTCTTACAAGGAAAGGTTGAGGGTGCTAGGCCTTTTCTCATTAGAACGGAGAAGGATGAGGGGCGACTTGATAGAGGTTTATAAGATGATCAGGGGAATAGATAGAGTAGACAGTCAGAGACTTTTTCCCCGGGTGGAACAAACCATTACAAGGGGACATAAATTTAAGGTGAAAGGTGGAAGATATAGGAGGGATATCAGAGATAGGTTCTTTACCCAGAGAGTAGTGGGGGCATGGAATGCACTGCCTGTGGAAGTAGTTGAGTCGGAAACATTAGGGACCTTCAAGATAGGTACATGGATTACGGTAAAATGATATAGTGTAGATTTAGTTGTTCTTAAGGGCAGCACGGTAGCATTGTGGATAGCACAGCTCCAGGGTCCCAGGTTCGATTCCGGCTTGGGTCACTGTCTGTGCGGAGTCTGCACGTCCTCCCCGTGTCTGCGTGGGTTTCCTCCGGGTGCTCCGGTTTCCTCCCACAGTCCAAAGATGTGCAGGTTAGGTGAATTGGCCAATGATAAATTGCCCTTAATGTCCAAAATTGCCCTTGGTGTTGGGTGGAGGTGTTGAGTTTGGGTAGGGTGCTCTTTCCAAGAGCCGGTGCAGACTCAAAGGGCCGAAAGGCCTCCTTCTGCACTGTAAATTCAATGATAATCGATGATTAATCTAGGACAAAGGTTCGGCACAACATCGTGGGCCGAAGGGCCTGTTCTGTGCTGTATTTTCTATGTTCTATGTTATATCAGCTTCCGAAGTATTTCATCGCATAATGGAGCAAATAATGGAGGGCATCAAGGGAGTGCCAGTCTATGTGGACGACATGATTATTTGGTCCACGACGCCCGAGGATCACATTGCTCGCCTCAAACAGGTTTTCTAGATGATTCATGTAAATGGCGCTCAGCTCAACAGGGCCAAATGCTCGTTTGGGCGATCCGCTATCAAGTTTTTAGGTGACCACATTTCACAGCAAGGTGTGCAACCTGACGCCGACAAGGTGCTGGTAATCAATGCCTTGAAGACACCAGAGGACAAAAAGGCGGTCCTCCGCTTCCTCGGGATGGTAAATTTTCTCAGAAAATTCCTTCCCAACATGGCATCCCACACCACGGCCCTCCGGCATCTCGTTAAAAAGTCGACAATGTTCCAGTGGCTTCCGCACATCAAGCGGAGTGGCTTGAGCTGAAGGCGAAGCTCACCACAGCCCCAGTACCGACGTTCTTTGACCCAACCAAGGATACCAAGATATCCACAGACGCAAGCCAGGACGGCATTGGGGTGGTGCTCCTCCAGCGAGACGATTACTCGTCCTGGGCTCCAGTGGCTTATGCCTCCAGGGCCATGGCTCCGACTGAACAACGGTATGCCCAGATCGAAAAGGAGTGTCTGGGTCTCCTGACAGGAATAGTCAAGTTTCATGACTACGTATACGGTCTGCCGAAGTTCACGGTGGAAACAGACCACAGACCTTTAGTCCACATAATCCAGAAGGATTTAAATGACATGACACCTCGGCTGCAGCAAACTCTTCTTCGTCTCCGCCAATATGACTTCAAACTCGTCTACACACTGGGCAAGGAGCTGATCGTCGCGGATGCCCTATCCCAATCCATCACCGTGCCATGTGAACCGGGCGACTTCATTCGACACATAGAGACACAGGTGCAGTTGTGTGCCAGCAGCCTCCCAGCCACTGATGAACGAGTTGTCCAGGTACGCGAAGAAACTGCCAAAGATCCTCTACTGCAACACTTTTCCCATGGCTGGCAAAAGGGGCAGTGCCCCCAGTTCTTCAACGTTAAGGACGAGTTAACGGTTGTCGAGGGGATCCTTCTTAAACTAGATAGAATCGTCATTCCCCAAAGCATGCAAGCCATGGTGCTCAGTCAGATCCATGAGTGTCACCTTGGGGTCGAAAAATGTCGACACAGAGCTCGGCAGGCAGTCTACTGGCCTGGCATTAGCCGGACATTGCCAACACGGTCCTCAACTGCACAACATGCCAGAAGTTTCAACCAGCTCAGCCCAAGGAAACACTGCCACAGCACGAGGTCCAAGGTGGGGATAGACCTCTTTCACGCAAATGGGCATGATTACATGCTCTTGGTCGACTACTTCTCCAGCTACCCAGAAGTGGTGAAACTGTCGGACCTCACGTCCAAGTCAGTGATTAAAGCCTGCAAAGAGACGTTTGCCAGGCACGGCATACCACTCACAGTAATGAGTGACAACGGCCATGTTTTTACAGCCAATAACGATCCTACACTTCAGTCACATCACATCCAGTCCCCATTACCCGCTATCAAACGGGAAGGCCGAAAAAGGGGTCCATATTGTCAAGCGGTTGCTGTGCAAGGCTGCAGACTCAGCCTCGGACTTCAACCTGGCGCTGTTGGCATACAGGGCAACCCCTCAGTCGACTGCTTTGTCTCTGGCGCAGCTGCTCATGAACCACAACATGAGGACGACTGTTCCAGCCATCCATGTTCCAGACCTTGACCGCCTCATGGTGCTGCAGAAAGTGCAGCGATCCAGGGACCAGCAGAAGATCACGTATGATGCTCATGCCAAGGATCTACCTGCGCTGTCTCCAGACGACGTTGTTTGCGCCCAGTTGCCTGAGGGAGGTTGGTCAACCCCAGCTATTGTCGTCAGGCAGGCTGCCCCCAGGTCCTTCGTTGTCCAAATAGCTGATGGCTCCATTCTACGGCGCAACAGGAGGGCGCTACAAAACGTTTCCTGCCCATCGCCTGGCTGCACTTCTCCGCATGTCATCATGCCTCCTCCGGACATCTCGCACCACGAGGCCACCGATCTGCAGCGATCCCACCTCCCCATGATGTCACCGACATGGCAGCAATCCCACCTGTCCAAGTGCCAGCGTCCCCCCCCTCCACCTCTGAGGCGATCAACGAGAATTCGTCGCCCGCCACAAAGACTGAATCTATAGACTTAAATCTTGTAAATTATGTTCAGTTTGCTCTGTATCTGCACGATAGACACCTTCCCATGTACATATGTTCATTCACTCACCACTTGTATATAATCATGCATGTATATATATCGCCACGTTCCAAAATTTACTTCAAAAGGGGAGATGTCATAATATCCACTCATGTATATAATGAGATGCAGACAGGCAGTGATTGACACACAGGATAACCAATAAACACACACAACACATAACAACCAATCATCAGACAGGACACCACCACTATAAAGCACACAGGGCATTAAGACTCTCCCTCTCTTTACAGCACACAGCTACTGAGATAGTAAGAGTGCACAAGCCAGTGAGCACTATCACCATGAGGTAGAGAGTTAGTCTGGTCAAGCCAGTAGGAGGTTATCAGTTAGATTGATAGAGTGTCAACTCACAGCAGACTATGTACAGCAATCAGGAAGTTCAATAAAACAGTGTTGGACCATCTCCTGTGTCAGAAGCCTGTTTCTATTTTCACTGTGTCCAGTTGCAGTCAACGTTGAACCAACTTACTTAACACATCAAGCGCCACTTAAGGCAGTCTGCGCCTCTTAAAGGGAAGATGCAATCTGACTGCAGCAAGGGCGGCAGGGTAACGCAGTGGTTAATACTGTTGCTTCACAGCGCCATCGTCTCAGGTTCAATTCCCTGCTTGGGTCACTGTCTGTGTGGAGTCTGCACGTTCTCCCTGTGTCTGTGTGGGTTTCCTCCGGGTGCTTTGGTTTCCTCCCACAAGTCCCCAAAGCCGTGCTGTTAGGTGAATTGGACATTCTGAATTCTCCCACTGTGTACCCGAACAGGCGCCAAAGTGTGACGACTAGGGGCTTTTCACAGTAACTTCATTGCAGTGTTAATGTAAGCCTACTTGTGACAATTATAATGGGAAGCGGTTGAGAAAAGTGTATGATCTGCAAGTATGTGAATATAGTGAAACAGGGCCGAGAGCATGCTCCAAAACTCTCTAATGCAGCACTGGAGGACTTGATGCAGGAGGTGGACAGGTGAAATGTCCATTTCCCTTGGCGGGGGGACAAAAGGCCCTCCAGAAAGTCACTGCGAAGGCTTTGGGAATTCATGGCCTTTGTAGCCAATGCCATGTCCAACACTGATCCTTTTCCTGTCCTTCAGCACCTTATGTGCCTGTTTGGATTCCTTCATAAGATAGCATGAGTGATTGGACATTTAGTTTTACACTAGTTGGTGATGCCTAGCATAATCCTTCAAGGATCGTGATGGTGTGGGCGGTAAAATAATAAACTTGATTTCCAGCTACTCGGGCGGTTCTCAGGAGTGCATGAAGCAAGGTTGAGAACCCTTGTCCTCCTGCCAAGCTCCTAACATGATCCATGTACTTCACCATAAATGCTTTCCAAGGGAAACACAATTGATCCTAACTCAACAGGTATCCTCAACTTCCACACCTCTATGAGAGTATCTGTTAGGTCGTAGACCTCCAGAATCCCTAGGTTGCAGAAGGTGTGGCTGAGGACAGAGGTGGAAAGCTCAACATAGCTGTGATAAGGGATGTCCATCCCTTGCAAAGCAGAGATTCCTTTGGGTGAAGAGGAAATGTCTTCCAGCCCACACTCTTCAGTTAAGTGCTTCCTGAAGAAGTGATTGATAATGGTCAATTCTTCTGCTCATATGTCAATTAGACTCACATCAACTGTTGGACAAGTTCCTGTTTGTAAACTGAGCCTCTTCCCTAATCTCGTCCTCTCCTAGCTCTTGGTAGAAGGTTTGCCTAGTTTCACATCTGGTGTGAGAAAAGGAATATATTTGCAGTGGATGGGGTGTGTAGTCCTGTTGGCTGTGAGGTATGAAGTAGCTGGGGAAATCTCATTTAAAGTGTCCAGCACCATTGCAGTTCCAGCACCTCTTGGAAGTATCCCTTCGGCATGATCGACCTTGAAGCTTGCTATGGAGGTAGGGCAGCAAAGATTGGATCAGAGTTTGCAGTGTAGCAATCTGCTCCTCTTGTCTCTCCATGATGTTTCCACCCCCATCAGTGCCAACAGTCACCTCCCTGATGGTGGCCTCCTTCCTGGCCTTAGTATTCTGATCTTTCCCCATGACCCTAATCAGGTGCATCGAAGAAGGATCGATAGGGCTTGTCCCTGTTAAGTCTCCTCAACTCCCTCTGGACATTTTCCTCCCTCATCCTATTTTCACTCAGTGATTTTTCAACAGTATCCCTGGTTGGTGTGAAGGAGGAATCAGGAGGAGGATGCAGTCAAAACAAGTTCAGGCCCTCAATTGATATGGAGAACAGGTATGTTTATACCTGTAGAAATTCTGCTGCAGCTACACCAGGCTACAGCTGTTCCCAAGTACCTTTATCAGGACTACAAATATTTGCCAGCTCCTTTTGACATCTACACCTCTCTGCAATATTTCTCTGGGCTTTTCCAAACAGATGCTCCATCAAGAACACCATCTGCTCTGTCTCATTGATGCCCTTGAATGCCATGACCATCTGGGCATCTTCCATCCAGTCTTTGCCCAAAGGACTCTTTGATATTACCAACCTCCCTCCATATCCAATTTTCAATCAGTTGGTTCCCTAGGTTAAGGGAAGACAAATTAACAACCTCTTTCTGGTCTCAACTTCCTCCTACAAAGTCTGTGCTCCCAAAGAAACAGGAGCTGCTTCAGCCTCCCTCATGGACAGATCTAGTTACAGCTTTTCTACTATCTGCTCCATCTCTGCCAAATGCATTTCCATCCCATCCATCATGACACTGAGTGCTACACAAGAGGTTGGGATGCCTGCATTGTCGAATCAGACTTCCCTCACCAAAATTCAACAAGGGATTTAAGTACATGGAACGTATGGAAGTTCAACCCCGTTATCCTTTATTCCACCAGCATCAAGTGAAAAAGATTAACTTAGAGAAACAAGCATTTTATAATGGACCGATCATGGTCCCAGACACACGTTGAGAGCTCAACTCTGGCCTCTAATCAGCCATATATCAGAGCTGGTTCGAGATCAGTGGAAGCAGGTTTGACTCGACTCTAGCAGAATTGATGGTAGTGATCACAGCAAAAAAAAACAAGGCTGGGAACCACCACACTTGTGGCACTCTTATTATTACAGCCTTCATCTGCTAGAACCCCACACCTCACTATCCATACCACAAAGGGTGTCCCGGGGTACCTCACTTCAGTGTTTCCGAGGTGGGGGAGAATGGAGATGAGGAAAGGGGGGTTCTCTGCTATCCAGACGGTCTTCCTTAGTCTCTAGCAAATATATACCTGATCCAATTCTCCTCCCCAGATCTCCAGAGACTTTGGGCTGCTCTTAGTGGTTCTTTGTCTACTACAGCACAGCTCAATATTCCAGGGCTCCTGCTTCTGCTCCCTCTTCATGGCTTCTGGCTCCATCCCTTCTTCAGTCTGCACTCACAAGATGGGGGGATGGGTTACAAAGATCAGGAATAGAGGAGGCACCCTTGAGTGGAAGGCGGGACAGGGGATGGCAATCAGGAAAGAGGGTGGCACCACCACCTTTCCACTCTAGACCCAAGCAAGCTAACCTGCTGAAGCTCCCTGCGCTCCCCTGACCACCTCCCACCAGCCTGAAAATTGCAGCCAGGCATGTGCTGGCTCTTAGTAACCATTTATTGGTCACTTAAAGACCTTGGGCTGGATTCTCCGATTCTGGGGCTATGTCCCCACGTCGGCGTGGGAACAATAACAAAATGGTGTAAAACAGCCACCGATTCCCCGTTTTGCTGGGAGCTAGCATGCCGGCAGTGTAGAGCACCCAGCTCTAGCTGCCGATATGGCCCGAAGAATTGCCGGGTCCGTAGTCGCGCATGCGCATGGCAGCGGCTGTGCATGCTACAAGGCGGAGGCCGCTCGTGGACCCGGCCCACAAAATAGTGCCCCCCTTTTGGCCAACTTGTCTGCCCCCAGCCTCTAATAGAGTCCCCCTCTGCCCGCAGTTCGGCCCTCCCCCAACTGTGGCAGCGCGGGACTGAGTCCGCAGCCACCACCCCGAGTTCCCGACGGATGAGAACACACCCAACCGACGCCATCGGGAACCCGGCCGGTCGGGGGCGGAGCATCGTGGAGCAGGCCTCAGGCATTGTCCTGAGGCAGTCGATATGTGGCGCGGCGTACTCAGAGAGTACACCTCTTTGGAGGGGACAACGTATCGCGAAAGCAGCGCCGCCCCCAATTTGGTCGGGAACTGTGATTCTCCGGTCGATCGCTGAACGCGATTTCCCCGCCCCATCACAGCCAGGTAGGGGGCAGGTGGGTAAGGAGCAGGAAAGATGCATTTTTATGGGACCCTGGACTGTAAAATTCTGCCTTGTGAGATTGTGGTGCAACCCTTCAAAGAAGGAAAAGAAATGAAATATAAACCATGTTATTCAAACATTTAAATTTTAATTAACATTATTAAAAATGACCCAAATGTTTGGACAAACTGGTGGGTTTTAATCACATTTTTAACGGTGGGAGAATGGAGAATGCGTTTATGGAGAGAGTTCCAAAGAGAAGGACTGAGATTGTTAAAGAATGCGCTAGAAGTGGCGAGGCACAACACGTTGGCACATTGTTCAGCACTGCTGACTCACAGCACCAGGGGCCTCGAGTTCAATTCCGGCCTTAGGTGGCTGTGTATGGAATTTGCACATTCTCCCAGGTGCTCCGCTTTCCTCCCACAGTCCAAAAACATGCAGGTCAGGTGGATCGGCCGTGCTAAATTCACCTTAGTGTCGAGGGATGTGCAGGTTAGGTGGGGTTACAGAGATGGGGTGGGGCAGTATCAGAGGGCTAGTGCAGACTCTATGGGCCGCATGGCCTCCTTATGCACTGTAGAGATTTTATGATCCTGTGCAGAAGGTCAGCGTCAAAGAAATGAAGTGTTTGGGAAGGCTAGAGGGCTGAAGAACATTGCAGAGATAAGGTAGAGTGTGGCTGTGGAAGGGGAAGTGGACAGAAAGCAGCGAGACCAGTGGATATACATTTTCATTTACATTAAAAGGGCATAGCCTGATAGAATGATTACAACCCAATCTACATTTCATTGAAATGATTGACAGAGGAAAAAAAGCCACAAATGTTCAGTATTAGACTAGTCAAGACTTTAGGAGACAAAATCCTGAATAGGGCCTTAGGAGAGGTGGCTGCATTTGGAAGACAATGCTTCACAGGTGGAGGGAAGTAGTCTGGCTATTGGATCAGATATGGGATTTAAAGTTATATTACAACACTACACGTTAGTCTGAGATAGCAGCTGAGTAAGAATGGAGTCAGAAGCAAAGAAGCAGACTTTGTGGCGGAGGCCACAGGCAATGGCTTTGTTTTTCCCAATGTTAAGATGAAGGAAATTATGTCTCACCAAAGATTTGGAGCGCCAATTTTTCAGCCCCTCTGCCACATGTTTTCCAGTGGCAGAGGCGGCTCGCCATTGGCTGCAGGTGAGACCATCCAGTCCTGCCAAGGACTATGGCATTTTGTATGGCTCGCCTGTCCCACTGCTGGAGAACCTGTTCCAGGGGGCCACATAAAGAGGGAGATCCCACTGACAGGAAGGGCTGGAAAATCCCATCCTTGATGGTATACAAGCAGTGTATGGCAGGACTTGGAGGATTGAAAGGTCACAAGAGGGGGAGGGTTGTGGAAAGAATGAGGTAGAACTGAGTCTTAGCAGTGCCGATGGCAAAATTGATCCTTAGAATTAAGGGAGACTCTTTTACTGGATGTGTACATGATGAGGTAGAATTTCCATTGAAATCATTTCTCCAGAGTTCCCAAAGGAAGAACCTTTACAGGAATTCCAGGCCAATAGGTACAGCGAATTAAACTGAGAGAATATTCTTAGAGGACGAATAACGATAATAGCACTTGAAATCAAGACTCTCAGATGTTCATGTGTAATCTCAAACAATATGCTTGCTAACATTTTATGACAGCAGTACTTTTTGTAAAAAAAATCTTGCCTGTTCCCTGATGCAATGTAAATATGGCGACACCAGGAGATGGGATAAAATGGTGTGAGATCAGCGCCATTTGTGTCGCTTGCTAAAAGTCACTATCTGGCTTTGTACTTACCAGGTTTACATTTAAATGAAACAATCAGATATTTGTTGGTCCCAGGACAGGGGTCAAGACCAAAGACCCGACTGTTGACGGAAAACTGGCAGGAGCTCTGGTCCTGACATTCATCAAATACTTTCTGTAAAAACGACAAATAGGCAGTGTGCATGAGGAAACAAATCTGATCGTGATGACCTAAGCTGCCAATAGGGTAAATAACATTTCCTCATTTATCCTAGGCAGGTCCCAGCTGAAGCAAGAGATATTAGTGAATCATATGTTTCTATGTTTGTGTCTGGAACCCCAAATGGCATTTTCCACATGTAATCTCTCAGCAATTTGGTGCAGTTGAGCAAATGCATAACAAAAATGTATTTTAATATAATAGCCCTCACAGCAAAAATCTCTGAAGCATTAGCTGTTTATTCAGTACTGGCTAAAGATTGCTGAAACAATATCAGTAGATATAAATATTTACTAAACCCCACAGCAAGGGGCACCCTGCTGCCTGTATTTTTGCCACAGTACATTTGTGTACTCATAGCCTTGATAAGAGGTGGAACCAAAGGTCAAGGACTTTACTAATGAAAAGGTTAAAGGCGATTCTGTGCACATTTTTGGAGCCAAGTGAAAGGGGCTCCTTAAAAATACTACAGGTTGGTTCCATCCTATGCTCAACCTTCGATACATTAATTCCCTCCCTAGCTGTTCTCTTCCACCCCACCACCACGGCCATCTCCTGATGGGTCAGCATCTGAATTTGTCAGACCGAGGGTCATGGACTGACAAGCGGAATAATTGCTCCATTAACTGCCATTTATTTGGGGTATGGCTCGCATCAACAATCAAACCTGGCCTTTCTAAAGATTAGATATTAGAACAAGGTCCTCTCTACTGTGTAAAGGCCCTTCCTGTTGATTTCCTTAATTCCCCTTTCTGTATTTTTGCCTTTATCATTTTCACCCATGGATACTTCATGGACATATATCTTTAAGCTGAGCAGGGGACATGAGGAACTTGAAAGTCACAACATAGTTACACTGGGCTTTGCGCAACAGAACCAAAACTTTTCATCACCCGAGAGATGGGAGGGGGGCTCGGTTTGATTGGTTGGCTGGTGGCCAGTGAATTGGCAAAAGGCAGTATTCTGCCTGAATGGGATGATTTCCAGAGATCCAAGGAGAGCCCAGTTGGTCCTGGACACTGAAGGAAAAAGGAACTGTGAGTACCTGCTCTCCTACTCTTCTCCCTTTCTCTCTCTCTCTCTCACTCTCTCCAGCACTTACCTCTCTTTGATGTGGTCAATGTTTACAAACATTGGGGTTTCACCCCAAAGGCCACTGAGTCATGAGGGGATATGAATGGATCAAAGCTGCAGATCGATTTTACAAGCTGTCAATCACAAACCACTACTCGAAAGCCACGAATAGATTGCAGACGGTGAATCTGTGTGAACCAGACACAGGCACAGCAACTCTCCTTTGAGGAATGGACATTTGGGGGTGCAAGGTAAGTATTAGAGTTATAATGCTTCCCAGTGCTCCTGTCTGGACTGCTCTCTAGCTTCCAGTCAGGGGTCCCTTTTCTTGAGAGGGGGGGGGTCTGTGTGGGCAGGGGGTACCTTTAGGCTGGGCATCCTGGGGGGGGGGGGGGGGGGTCCCCTATTATGAGGTATTTGTGGTGTCTCCCTATCACAGAGGCTCTGGGGATTCTCCCTATCACAGGGGCTCCTGTGGGGTGTTTCCCTATTCCATAGCTTCTGGGGAGACAGAACCCAGGCAATCCGGGGGTTCAGGCTGTTGTACAGTGCAGGAGGGGGGGGCGTCGGGAGCTGATTTGCAGTGTTGGGGGGTTGGGATCAGGTGGTCCTGGTGTGGTGGTCCTCGTAGTGGGCCAAGGGGCCCATTTGGCCCACTGCGAGGTCCACCATATCAGGTCCATGATTGCTGAGACCACAAGTGAACCTTGCTCACCTGATTCCCGACCGTGGGGACCTGCGAAAAATGGGAGGGCAGAGCATAGGGCACCAGATCCGCTAAATATATGCAAGTGGGTCAATAAAGCCCATCTGCATTTATTTTGATTTTGCTCCGATGTCCGATTCTCCATCCCATCGGGAATGCATTCCGGGACTTCCGGGTGCGGCGATGACCAGCTGAGTCGCACGTTTCGGCAGCTCCCTGTGAAACGGACTTTTGGGCTCTTGATAGGAGCCCCAACGGCAATTTTAACGGCTAAAAACACCGTGCGGTAAACCAGGAGGGTGTTCCCCCTGGACACGGATGGAAAAAGGAGAGGAAAGTGGCCGGATTGCAGCGGATCCTTTGGAACAACGGCAAGGAAGGCAAGCAAAAACCAAGATGGCGTCGGAAGGTGGCAGTTTCATATGGGGCCCTGAACAACAAGAGTTCTTGAAATGCTGCGTGGAGGAGATAAAAAAGGAAATGAAGAAAGAGTTGTTGGCCCCGATACTCCAGGCGATCGAAGGGCTAAAGGAGGAACAAAAGACCCAGGAGCAGGAGCTTCGGGTCGTGAAGGCGAAAGCAGCCGAGAATGAGAACGATATACAGGGCCTGGTGGTGAAGTCGGAGATACAGGAGGCACACCAGAAACGATGTGTGGAGAGGTTGGAGGCACTGGAAAACAACGCAAGGAGGAACAACCTGAGGATTCTTGGCCTTCCTGAAGGTGTGGAGGGGGCGGACGTCGGGGCATATGTGAGCACGATGCTGCATTCGTTAATGGGAGCGGAGGCCCCGACGGGTCCGTTGGAGGTGGAGGGAGCATACCGAGTGATGGCGCGAGGACCGAGAGCAGGAGAAACTCCCAGAGCCATAGTGGTGAGATTCCTCCGTTTTAAGGATAGAGAAATGGTCCTTAGATGGGCGAAGAAAACTCGGTGCAGTAAATGGGAGAACGCGGTGATCCGCGTTTATCAAGACTGGAGTGCGGAGGTGGCGAGAAGGAGGGCGAGCTTTAATCGGGCCAAGGCGGGTACTTCACAAAAGGAAGATAAAATTTGGAATGCTGCAACCGGCAAGACTGTGGGTCACATATCAAGGAAGGCACCACTACTTTGAGACGGCGGATGAAGCGTGGACTTTTATTGTAGAAGAAAAACTGGAATGAGTGGATTATGAAAAAGAACGTTTGGACAAAGTGGTGGGGCGAATGGGGGGGGCGAAGAGGGGTTTTATGTTCTAATCCTGCGGTATGGTAACTTTTCTTTCTCCCACAGGTGGTGATGGGGGGAGGTGGGGAGGGAGAGGAGATGGGGCGTTGGCCATGGGAGGCGGGGCCGAGGGAGAGGCGCGGGCTTGGCTCCCGCGCTATGATAATTATGGCGGGAATAGAGAAGCAGGAAGGAGGGGGCGTCGCACGGTGCGAGCCGTGGTCACGGGGGGAAGCCGAGGTCAGCCAGAGTTTGCTGACTTCTGGGAGCAACATGGGGGGAGTAATTACGCTAGCGGGGGGTCTAGCGGGGGGGGTGGGAGGGGGGAATTACTGGGTTGCTGCTGCTGGGGAAAGGGGGGAGTGGGTACGGGAGAGGATGGGCGGGGGGGCACCGCCTGGGGGAGATACAGCTGCGTGGGAACTGGGTGAGAAGCTGGAAAAAGATGATGGCTAACCGGCAAGGGGGGGGGGGTGGGAAGCCCCCCAACTCGGCTGATCACGTGGAACGTGAGAGGGCTCAACGGGCCGATAAAGAGGGCACGAGTACTCGCACACCTTAAGAAACTTAAAGCAGATGTGGTTATGTTACAGGAAACGCACCTGAAACTGATAGACCAGGTTAGGCTGCGTAAAGGATGGGTGGGGCAGGTGTTCCATTCGGGGCTGGATGCGAAAAACAGGGGGGTGGCTATATTAGTGGGGAAGCGGGTAATGTTCGAGGCAAAGACTATAGTGGTGGATAACGGGGGCAGATACGTGATGGTGAGTGGCAAATTACAGGGAGAGATGGTGGTTTTGGTAAACGTGTATGCCCCGAACTGGGATGATGCCAACTTTATGAGGCGAATGCTAGGACGCATCCCGGACCTAGAGACGGGAAAGCTGATAATGGGGGGAGACTTTAACACGGTGTTGGAACCAAGGCTGGATAGGTCGAAGTCCAGGACTGGTAGGAGGCCGGCAGCAGCCAAGGTGCTTAAGGATTTTATGGAGCAGATGGGAGGTGTGGACCCGTGGAGATTCAGTAGACCTAGGAGTAAGGAGTTCTCGTTTTTCTCCTATGTCCATAAAGTCTATTCGCGCATAGACTTTTTTGTGTTGGGTAGGGCATTGATCCCGAAGGTGAGGGGAACGGAATATACGGCTATAGCCATTTCGGATCATGCCCCACACTGGGTAGACTTGGAGATAGGGGAGGAAACAGGAGGGCGCCCACCCTGGAGAATGGACATGGGACTAATGGCGGATGAGGGGGTGTGCCTAAGGGTGAGGGGATGTATTGAAAAGTACTTGGAACTCAATGACAATGGGGAGGTTCAGGTGGGAGTGGTCTGGGAGGCGTTGAAGGCGGTGGTTAGGGGGGAGCTGATATCAATAAGGGCACATAAAGGGAAGCAGGAGAGTAAGGAACGGGAGCGGTTGCTGCAAGAACTTTTGAGGGTGGACAGACAATATGCGGAAGCACCGGAGGAGGGACTGTACAGGGAAAGGCAAAGGCTGCATGTGGAATTTGATTTGCTGACTACAGGCACTGCAGAGGCACAATGGAGGAAGGCGCAGGGTGTACAGTATGAGTATGGGGAGAAGGCGAGCAGATTGCTGGCACACCAATTGAGGAAAAGGGGAGCAGCGAGGGAAATAGGGGGAGTGAGGGATGAGGAAGGAGAGATGGAGCGGGGGGCGGAGAGAGTGAATGAAGTGTTCAAGACATTTTATAAAAAATTGTATGAAGCTCAACCCCCGGATGGGAGGGAGAGAATGATGGATTTTTTGGATCGGCTGGAAATTCCCAAGGTGGAAGAGCAGGAAAGGGTGGGACTGGGAGCACAGATCACGGTAGAAGAAGTGGTGAAAGGAATTAGGAACATGCAGACGGGAAAGGCCCCGGGACCGGACGGATTCCCAGTTGAATTTTACAGAAAGTATTTGGACTTGCTCGCCCCGGTACTGACGAGGACCTTTAACGAGGCAAAGGAAAGGGGACAACTGCCCCCGACTATGTCTGAAGCAACGATATCGCTTCTCTTAAAGAAGGAAAAGGATCCGCTACAATGCGGGTCCTACAGACCAATTTCCCTCCTAAATGTGGATGCCAAGGTCCTGGCCAAAGTAATGGCAATGAGAATAGAGGAATGTGTCCCGGGGGTGGTTCACGAGGACCAAACTGGGTTTGTGAAGGGGAGACAGCTGAACACGAATATACGGAGGCTGTTAGGGGTAATGATGATGGCCCCACCAGAGGGTGAAACGGAGATAGTAGTGGCGATGGATGCCGAGAAAGCATTTGATAGAGTGGAATGGGATTATCTGTGGGAGGTGTTGAGGAGATTTGGTTTTGGAGAGGGGTATGTTAGATGGGTGCAGCTGTTGTATAGGGCCCCAGTGGCGAGTGTGGTCACGAATGGACGGGGATCGGCATATTTTCGGCTCCATAGAGGGACAAGGCAGGGATGTCCTCTGTCCCCATTACTGTTTGCACTGGCGATTGAGCCCCTGGCGATAGCGCTGAGATGTTCCAAGAGATGGAGGGGAATACTTAGGGGAGGAGAAGAACACCGGGTATCTTTATATGCGGATGATCTGCTACTATATGTGGCGGATCCGGCGGAGGGGATGCCAGAAATAATGCGGATACTTGGGGAGTTTGGGGATTTTTCAGGGTATAAATTGAACATGGGGAAGAGTGAGCTGTTTGTGGTGCATCCAGGGGAGCAGAGTAGAGAAATAGAAGACCTACCGTTGAGGAAGGTAACAAGAGACTTTCGTTACCTGGGGATCCAGATAGCTAAGAATTGGGGCACATTGCACAGGCTAAATTTAACGCGGTTGGTGGAACAGATGGAGGAAGATTTCAAGAGATGGGATATGGTAGCACTGTCAATGGCAGGGAGGGTGCAGGCGGTTAAGATGGTGGTCCTCCCGAGATTCCTCTTTGTGTTTCAGTGCCTCCCGGTGGTGATCACGAAGGCTTTTTTTAAAAGGATAGAAAAGAGCATCATGGGTTTTGTTTGGGCCGGGAAGACTCCGAGAGTGAGGAAGGGATTCTTACAGCGTAGTAGGGATAGGGGGGGGGCTGGCATTACCGAGCCTAAGTGAGTATTATTGGGCCGCTAATATTTCAATGGTGAGTAAGTGGATGGGAGAGGAGGAGGGAGCGGCGTGGAAGAGATTAGAGAGGGCGTCCTGTAGGGGGACCAGCCTGCAGGCTATGGTGACAGCCCCATTGCCGTTCTCACCGAGGAACTACACCACGAGCCCGGTGGTGGTAGCTACACTGAAGATTTGGGGACAGTGGAGACGACATAGGGGAAAGACCGGAACATTGGGGGGGTCCCCGATAAGAAACAACCATAGGTTTGCCCCGGGGGGAATGGATGGGGGATATGGAATGTGGCAAAGAGCAGGAATAACGCAACTGAAAGATCTATTTGTGGACGGGAAGTTCGCAAGTCTGGGAGCGCTGACCGAGAAATATGGGTTGCCCCAAGGGAATGCATTCAGGTACATGCAATTGAGGGCTTTTGCGAGGCAACAGGTGAGGGAATTCCCGCAGCTCCCGACACAAGAGGTGCAGGACAGAGTCATCTCAAAGAAATGGGTGGGGGATGGTAAGGTGTCGGATATATATAGGGAAATGAGGGACGAAGGGGAGACTATGGTGGACGAACTAAAAGGGAAATGGGAAGAAGAGCTAGGGGAGGAGATCGAGGAGGGGCTGTGGGCAGATGCCCTAAACAGGGTAAACTCGTCGTCCTCGTGCGCCAGGCTAAGCCTGATTCAGTTTAAGGTATTACACAGGGCACATATGACTGGAACACGGCTCAGTAAATTTTTTGGGGTGGAGGATAGGTGTGCGAGGTGCTCGAGAAGCCCAGCGAATCATACCCATATGTTTTGGTCATGCCCGGCACTACAGGGGTTTTGGGTGGGGGTGACAAAGGCGCTTTCAAAAGTAGTAGGAGTCCGGGTCGAACCAAGCTGGGGGTTGGCTATATTTGGGGTTGCACAAGAGCCGGGAGTGCAGGAGGCGAGAGAGGCCGATGTTTTGGCCTTTGCGTCCCTAGTAGCCCGGCGCAGGATATTGCTAATGTGGAAAGAAGCCAAGCCCCCGGGGGTGGAGACCTGGATAAATGATATGGCGGGGTTCATAAAGCTAGAGCGGATTAAGTTCGTCCTAAGGGGGTCGGCTCAAGGGTTCACCAGGCGGTGGCAACCGTTCGTCGAATATCTTGCGGAAAGATAGATGGGGGAAAAAAGAAGGCAGCAGCAGCAGCCCAGGACTTGGGGGGGGGGAGGGATGGGGGTGGGTGGGTGGGGGGGGGGGGGGTATAGCCTGTGACAAGGCAGTTGCCAATTAGGGCTAGTTTTCATTTTTGTTATTTAATATTTATTTATTTGTTGTTTTTTGTTTATATAAAAAAAAAAGGTCATTATTATCTGTATTGTTATAATGTTGTGTAAAGGATGCACAATGTACTGTGTTGGTTGACCAAAAATTTTCAATAAAATATTTATTAAAAAAAAAGGGAATGCATTCCGGGTGTCCCAGGGATGGAGAAACAAGACTCTTATCTTTTACTTTCATTATTAATTTTTTTTTTCTTACACCCCTCTCCTCCCCTCTGTGTTTGTCTATCTTATGTGTGTGTAGAGGATGGGACGAGTTTAAGTGGAAGGGGGTTAGGAATTCAAAAATAGTCAACATGTTGCATTTTTTGCATATATTATAGTTACTGTTATTAATAAAAACTTAATTGTGTTAAAATTTACAAACCTGGTGACTGTAGTTATTGGGCTTGGCCAAAGACTTTGGGTGTTTTTCTAAGAATTATTGGATAATTCAATTGTTATGGGTTAAATGGGGGGGGGGGGGCTGGAATTGACCATGTACTAGTCCAGGACGTCATAACAGTAAATAACTTGCGACTGCTACAGTTTAATGCAGAAACTGAGAGAGTTAAGTTGTATCCAGGTGATTTGTTTGCATAGATTTACATAGATTCCATAGAATGTATGACACAGAAACCAGCCCAGCCAGTCCAGGCCATTGCTTATGATCCAGTTAAGTGTTCTCCTCTCATCTAACCTCAGCTAATTCTATCACAAATATTTAAATGGCTGGTGGCTACCATGGCAATGCTAGCATCTAAATCTTTGACTCGGACGGTGAATTTGACTATCTTGGCCGGGATCTCACGGAAAACCAGTGAACCTCCCTGCCAACTCAGGTAAAGAACCCCTTGTAATTTGCAACTAGCAATTTCTCCCATCTCCATAACTGTGCCCTCACTGCAGGCCTCCTTCCACATCAACTTATTGCCTTTATTCAAAAAGCCAGCTTGGATTTTATGGTCCTTTATGCCTCCTACAAACCTATTGCAATGTTTGTTTTCCAAGGTCAGGCCATACCCACAGTGACAAGAGAGTTTATTTTTAATTCAAGAATGTACCTGCCACAGTCTTACTTGGCAACTGCTTCCTTTCATAGAATGCAATTCTGAGCAACCTCATTCTCAGTTGCACTATAATACCAATCGAGAATTTCATTCGCTTAGGCAAATTCCATCAAACTGGGGTCTCTCAGACAACCTTGGTTACAAACAACATCAAAAGCATGTGGCCCCATCACGTTTAGGACAACATTTACTTTATCCTTATTTTATTTGCTTTCAGGCAAATATGTAAACTTTATAATAACACCGTTTCTCTTTCTTAGGGCTGAATTTTCCCCACTATACACAAATATACCTCCAGTACCATCATTTCCCCATTACATACCATGCTGACTTACTGTGTACAAATGTGTACACATGGAGAAATCATTCATATCACTCATACCTCCTCAGAATCAACAGGAGTTTCGACAAGTGAGTCACAATATTCTTCAGTCCTTAACATCAGTAATGAAGTGTAAAAAAATTCTATCCTATCCTCATCATTATCATTCTGTTGTGTATTGCATGAGAAAAGATTACGCTGACTCACAGCAGGCAGCCATTATTGAACTAACTTTATTTACACCTCCCCAGAGAGGGCAATATAGCAAGATGTTCAGATTTTGAGATATACAGTATCAAGTGTTCTCCCATTTTTCCTCAATTAACCTTATCACACACTATCCACTTTCCAAGTACTTTCCAAGCTGTAATACCTCAAACAACTGTTGAAATTCAGTTGCCAATTATATTCCTATTCTACAAGTGTATTCGCGACTTGTTTCAGTCTAGTGCAGAATTGACAATCCTACCAATTTGTTGTCGTCCACAAATTTAGAAATTGCGTCTCAAACAATTAATTTGCTTTTTCAACCTGCATGAAGTTACATTACCCACCGGTATAGCAGTTAGGGCAGCACAATTAATGCTTTCAGCGGAAGTATTTCTTGTACTCGGACACAAGTGTTCACTGGGAACACGCCGACCATAGAAAGCCGACAGAATGCTAATGGATGTCTGAGGTGGACAGCTCACTGAGAGGCGATCCCTGTCACAAGCATGAACTGTGTGGTTCTGCAGAATCTTCAGAAGGTAGCCTGGAGAAAGAAAAAAGATTACTGAAAGACTGTGAGATAAGATGGTCCTATCCTTGAAGCTGTGAACAAAGCATGCTGTAAAACACCATTATTTTGCATAAATCAGTCAACAGTATAATAAGGAAAATACTGCAGATGCTGGAATCTGAAATGAGAACAAAGGATACTGGAAAAACTCAGAAGATCTGCCAACTTCTATTAGAAGAGATAGATGGGCGGCACAGTAGCGCAGTGGTTATCACTGTGGTTTCACAGCGCCAGGGTCCCAGGTTCGATTCCCGGCTTGGGTCACTGTCTGTGTGGAGTCTGCACGTTCTCTCCGGGTCTGCATGGGTTTCCTCCGGGTGCTCCAGTTTCCTCCCACAAGCCCTGAAAGTCGTGCTGTTATGTGAATTGGACATTCTGAATCCTCCCTCAGTGTACCCAAACAGGCGCCAGAATGTGGCAACTAGGGGATTTTTACAGTAACTTCATTACAGTGTTAATGTAAGCCTACTTGGGACAATAAAGATTATTATTAAAAAACATGGATAATATTCAGGTTTGGGCTGATAAATACCAAAGAAAATTCAAGCTACACATGTGCCAGGCAACCACCATCTGCAACAATAGCAAATCTAATCATCTCCCTTGACATTCAATGGCATTACCATCGCAGAATCCCCCAATATCAACATCCTGGGGGTTACCATTTTCCATAAACTCAACTGGACCAGTCATATAAATACTGTGGTTCCAGGAGTAGGTTTGAGGCTGGGAATTCTGCTGCAAGTTACTCACCATTTTTAAAATGTATTTAAGGGCTGTGGGTATTGTTACTTACAACCAGGGGCTGCACAGTAAATAATCAATCCAGTCTGGTCTTTTAGGTTGAAGCAGGTTTCTCGCAGGACACTGCCTCATAGCTGCTAACTCACAACAAGCTCTCACACCAAAGTGTTCCAGCTGTCTGTTGTTTGCAGGATATCTATGTTCTAATCAATGCTACTGGTTTAACTAGCAATCTTAACAAGTTAATTGCATACACGGTGATGAATAGTACATTGACAGATTCACCTCTTTTCCTTAAGTTTTGAAAGAAAAAATTTAAAGAACATTCTTTTGAATCTAAACAGAAATGCCTGATCCAATATTTTCACATTTATGAATCCTAGAATTCCTTTATCTAATATACTACAAAGCGAAGCCGAGCAGCATCTCCAGCAGCAGCGCACCGCTCCCCGATGAACTCAATGCATTCTATGCTCGGTTCGAGCAGGAAACCATCAATCCGCTGTAGACTGCCTCAGCAGACCCGGATACACCCATACCCATCGTCACAGCTTCCAAAGTCAGATTGGCCTCCCTGAAAGTGAACCCTCGGAAGGCGACGAGTCCGGACGGGGTCCCTGGTCATGCAGTCAGAGCCTGCGCAGATGTGTTCGCAGACATCTTCAAGTTGTCCTTACTTCATTCTGAGGTCCCCACCCGCTTCAAGAAGACTACCATCATACCGGTGCCAAAGAAGAACCAGACAACGTGCCTCAATGATTATTGTTTGGTGGCCCTGACATCGATCGTAATGAAGTGCTTCAAGAGCTTGGTCATGCACCATGTCAACTCCATACTCCCAGGATTGCTAGATCCACTGCAATTCGCATTCCGCCGCAACCGGTCCACAGCAAACGCCATCTCCCTGGTCCAACATTCAGCCCTGGAGCACCTCGACAACAACGACTCCTGCATCAGCCTCCTATTTATTGACTACAGCTCCGTCTTCAACACCATAATCCCAGTCAAGCTCATATCAAAGCTCCATACCTAGGACTTGGCTCCTCTGGATCCTCGACTTTCTGACCTACAGACCACAATCAGTAAGAATAAACAACAACACCTCCTCCACGATAGTCTTAAATCCAGGGCCCCGCACGACCGCATACTTAGCCCCCTACTACACTCCCTATGCACACACGACTGCGTGGCAAATTTTGTTTCCAACTCCATCTACATATTTGCTGACGACACGAACATTGTGGGTCGGATCTCGAACAACGAGTCAGAATACAGGAGGGAGATAGGCAAAAATCTCTTCCTCAATGCCAGCAAAACTAAAGAGCTGGTCATTAACTTCAGGAAGGAAAGTACTGTACACGCCCCTGTCAGCATCAACAGGGCTAAGGTGGCTTCAAATTCCTAGGTGTGTGTGGTAGTCTGTGTTAGAAGGATTACGGCACATGGTAATGCCGGAATACCATTGGTGGAGAAGGTACTTGTTCCCATTGGTTAAGCCTGTATGTTAGCCCCACCCTGCAAGGCAGGGTATAAAAGCCTGTGCCACCCCAGCAGCTTTCTTCTGTACCTGTGCTGATGGGGGAAACATCTAACGTATTAAAGCCTTCAATTGTCTCCAATCTCGCTTCTGGAGTTATTGATCGTGCATCAATTTAATACACTAGTTTTTAAAGAATGGAGATCCGAATCAAGCTGGAGTGTCTGCAACTCAGCACCCACGCGGCAAACTCAGCAGCAACCTTTAAGCACTGGCAGGCGTGCTTCAACGGATATATCGGGACGGCCGCAAGCACACCCACGGAGAACAGAAACTACAAATTCTACACTCGAGGGTGAGCCCAGAAATCTACACCCTCATCGAGGATGCGGACGATTTCAATGCCGCAATGGAGCTGCTGAAAGGACATTATGTTCGCCCTGTAAACCAGGTCGACGCCCGACATCTACTAGCGATGAGGCGACAAATCCCTGGGGAATCACTGGAAGAATTCTACCGTGCGCTCCTGGTCTTGGGGAGAAACTGCAGCTGCCCGCAAGTTTTAGCAATCCACCACACAGAACTTTTGATTCGGGACGCTTTCGTTGCAGGTATGCTGTCCTCCCAAATCCACCAGTGATTGCTGGAGAAAGTGACACTAGGCCTCAAGAAGGCACGGGCCCTTGCCGGCTCCCTGGATGTGGCCTCCTGAAATGCCCGTGCTTACGTCCCCGACTGCGCGGCAACCCCCCGGGCAGTGTGGAACCCCTCCGCTGCCGACCCCGACGCATCTCCCATCCCCCCACAAGCTTGTGCTGCGAGACGGCCTGGCAACCCCGGGTGGCCCCGCTGCTATTTTTGCGGGCAAACCAAGCACCCCCGACAGCGCTGTCCGGCCCATTCATCCATCTGCAAGGGATGCGGCATAAAGCGCCACTTCATGGCAGTATGACAGGCCCGGGTGGTCGCTGCGGTCTCCGGAGGCGAATACGGACCGCCACCACAACACTCTCCACGGACCCCATGCGGCCAGCGGGCGCCGCCATCTTCCTCCTCCAGGGCCACGTGTGGCCTCCAGGCGCCGCCATCTTGTCCTGCAGACACCAGGTGCGATGGATGGGCGCCGCCATTTTGTGCACCCCCAGCCATGTGCGACCAGTGGGCGCCACCATCTTGGATGGACTCCTATGACCCACGTTCGGCTGACCACACACCGCCCGAAGAGAACATCCAAATGCTGCCACGATTAGCCTCGGTGACCCTGGACCAGTCTCGGCCCTGAACACTCACTACTGCTACGATGACGGTGCTTATCAATGGGCATGAAACGTCCTGCCTAATCGGTTCTGGGAGCATGGAGAGCTTCATACGCTGTTCTCGCGCGGTCAGGCGCTGTTCTCTCCCCGTCCACCCCGTCAATCAAAAAATCTCCCTGGCCTCCGGATCTCACTCAGTAGAGATCAAGGGGATTTGTGTAGCTAACCTCACGGTCCAGGTAAGGGAGTTCAAAAACTTCCGACTCTACGTCCTTCCCCACCTCTGCGTGGTCACACTCCTAGGGTTGGACATTCAGTGCAACCTCCAAAGTCTAACTTTCAAATTCGGCGGCCCTATACCCCCCTCACTGTCTGCAGCCTCGCGACACTCAAGGTCGATCCGCCTTCCCTGTTTGTGAACCTCACCCCGGATTGCAAACCAGTCGCCACCAGGAACAGGCAGTACTGTGCCCAGTACCGGATCGTTATTAGGTCAGAGGTCCAACGGTTACTGAGGGAAGGTGTCAATGAGGCTGGCAACAGCCCCTGGAGAGCTCAAGTAGTGGTTGTAAAGACCGGGGAGAAGCATAGGATGGTCATCGACTACAGGCAGACCATCAACAGGTTTACGCAGCTTGACGCGTACCCTCTCCCCCGCATATCCGACCTGGTCAACAGGATCACGCAATACAAGGTCTTTTCCACGGTAGATCTTAAGTCCGCCTACCACTAGCTCCCCATCCGCATTAGTGACCGCAAATACACTGCTTTCGAAGCAGATGGGCGGCTCTACCACTTCTTAAGGGTTCCCTTCGGTGTCACTAATGGGGCCTCGGTCTTCCAACGAAATGCACCGAATGGTTGACCGGTACGGTTTACGGGCCACATTCCCGTACCTCGATAATGTCACCATCTGCAGCTATGACCAGCAGGACCACGACACCAACCTCCGAAAATTTCTCCAGACCGCAAAAATCCTTAACCTCACGTATAACAAGGATAAATGCATTTCAGCATCGATGTCTAGCCATCCTCAGCTACGTAGTGCGTAATGGAGTTATAGGCCCTGAACCTGAACGCATGCGCCCCCTTATGGAGTTCCCCCTCCCGCAGTGCTCCAAGGCCCTGAAGCGCTGCCTAGGTTTTTTGACCTACTATGCCCAGTGGGTCCCCAACTATGCGGTCAAGGCCCGCCCACTGATCCAATCCGCAGTTTTTCCCCTGTCGATAGAGGCCCGCCAGGCCTTCAGCCGCATCAAAGCAGACATTGCAAAGACTACGATGCACACCATCGACGAGTCCCTCCCCTTCCAAGTCAAAAGCGACGCATCCGACGTAGCTCTGGCGGCCACCCTCAACCAAGCGGGCAGACCCTTGACTTCTTCTCAAGCACGCTCCACGCCTCCGAAATCCACCATTCCTCAGTCGAAAAGGAGGCCCAGGCCATAGTAGAAGCTGTGCGACATTGGAGGCATTACCTGGCCGGCAGGAGATTCACTCTCCTCACTGACCAACGGTCGGTTGCTTTCATGTTCGATAATGCACAGCGGAGCAAGATAAAAAACGACAAGATCTTACGGTGGAGGATCGAACTATCCACCTACAACTATGAGATCTTGTATCGTCCCGGGAAACTGAATGAGCCTCCTGATGCCCTATCCCGCAGCACATGTGCCAACGCACAAGTGGACCGCCTCCGAGCCCTCCACGTGGACCTCTGCCACCCGAGGGTCACTCGATTTTTCCACTTCATCAAGACCCGCGACCTGCCCTACTCCATCGAGGAGGTCAGGATAGCCACCAGGAATTGCCAAATCTGCACGGAGTGCAAACCGCACTTCTACAGGCCAGAGAAAGTGCACCTGATAAAGGCTTCCTGTCCCTTTGAACGCCCAGTATGGATTTTAAAGGCCCCCCCCCTCCACCGACCGCAACACGTACTTCCTGAACATGATTGACGAGTACTCCCGGTTCCCATTCGCCATCCCCTGCCGCGCCATGACCGCAACCACCGTCATAAAAGCCCTCCATAGTATCTTTACGCTGTTCGGTTTCCCCGCCTACATACACAGTGATAGGGGGTCCTCCTTTATGAGCGACGAACTGCGAAAATTCCTGCTCAGCAAGGGCATTGCCTCGAGCAGGCCGACCAGTTACAACCCCTGGGGAAACGCGCAGGTAGAGAGGGAGAACGGAACGGTCTGGAAGACCGTCCTACTGGCCCTGCGGTCCAGGAATCTCCCAGTCTCCCGCTGGCAGGAAGTCCTCCTGGATGCCCTTCACTCCATCCGGTCACTGCTCTGTACCACGACCAATCAAACACCTCACGAACCTCTCCTTGTCTTCCCCAGGAAATCCTCCTCTGGGACCTTGCTCCCTACCTGGCTGGCTGCTCCCGGACCCATCCTGCTCCGAAAACACGTGCGGGCGCACAAATAGGACCCATTGTTCAAGAGGGTCCATCTCCTCCACGCTAACCCTCAGTACGCCTATGTGGCGTACCCCGATGGCCGACAGGATACGGCCTCCCTACGGGACCTACGGGACCTGCCGCCCACTGGATCCCCACACTTCACCCCCGCCACCAGTCCCACCCTCCCTCCCACCGGCGCACCCCACTGCCGTCCCCTTCCCAGGTGGATCGGTTCTTCCACCAGCCCCGTCTAGGCCCTCCTGACCACCGGCGCACCCCACAGCCGCCCCCTTCCCAGGTCAGTCGGTCCATCCACCGGCCCGGTCTAGGGGTGATGAAGCTGCCACAGAAGCTGAAACCACGCTCCAGGAGTCACAGACACCCGAACCTCCACCGGCATCACCACCCAAGCTACGACAATCGCAGAGGACGACCAGGGCCCCCGATCGACTAATTGCTTCATTTTGAAATGTACATTACTGTTGTAAATAGTTAAGATATAATAAGGCAAAACGCTGTTCGGAGGTATTACGGTACCTTCATAACTGTAACTTTTACCACTTTACCACATTGTAATACGAAGCCACCACCCCCGCCGGACTCTTTTTTAACAGGCGATGAATGTGGTAGTCTGTGTTAGAAGGATTTTGGTACCTGGTAATGCTGGAATACCATTGGTGGAGAAGGTACCTGTTCCCATTGGTTAATCCTGTATGTTAGCTCCGCCCTGCAAGGCAGGGTATAAGAGCCCGTGCAGCTTTCGTCTGTACCTGTGCTGCTGGGGGAAACATCTAGCGTATTAAAGCCTTCAATTGTCTCCAATCTCGCTTTTGGAGTTATTGATCGTGCATCAGTGTGCACATCACCAAAAATCTGACCTGGTCCACCCACGTCAACGCTACCACCAAGAAAGCACAACAGCGCTTATACTTCCTCGGGAACCTAAGGAAATTCGGCATGTCCACACTGACTCTTACCAACCTTTACAGATGCACCATAGAAAGCATCCTAACTGGCTGCATCACAGCCTGGTATGGCAACTGTTTGGCCCAAGACTGTAAGAAACTTCATAGAGTTGTACACACCGCCCAGTCCATCACACAAACCCATGTCCCATCCATTGACTTTGTCTACACCTCCTGCTCCCTTGGGAACGAGGACAGCATAGTCAACGACCCCTCCCACCCGACTTACTCACTCTTCCAACTTCTTCCAGCATGCAGGAGATACATAACTCTGAGAACACACAAAAACAGATTTAAAAACAGCTTCCTTCCCGCTGTTATCAGACTCCTCAACGACCCTCTTATGGGCTGACCTGATTAATACTACACTCCTGTATGGTCCACCCGATGCTGGTGTCTAGGTATTTACATTGTGTACATTGTGTTGCCCTGACACGTATTTTCTTTTCTTTTCATGAACTAAATGATCGGTTTGAGCTCCACACAGAAAAATATTTTCACTTACTTCGGTCGTGACAATAAACAAGTCCAATCCAATCCAATGCTGGTGTATATGTCGACCTTTGGAAACCTCAGAAAAATTTTCCCATTGAATCGCGCGCTTATCTTCTTGCCAAAATGGTCTCCCTGATGACTTTAGGTGATGCAGTGGGGCTCGCCGAATTCTCTCTGAAACCTCAGCTTTAATAAAAACCTTACTGCCTGCATGCAAGGCAGATGAGCCGAAAAAGTAGAATTAATGCGGGTCCCTTCTGAAGCATCTGGAACCCCATTCCTAACAGTACTGTGGGTGTCCTTACAACAACTGGACTGCAACGGTACAATTGATTAGCTCACTACTATCTTCTCAAGGGCAATCAGGAATGTGCAATAAACGCTGCCCTAGCCAGCGATGCCCACATCCAGACATCCAGTAAAATAATTTTTAAAGACACATTCTTGACAGGCCTCGCCATGCCAACTGCTCCCGCCCCCCCCCCCCCCCCCCCCGCCCCTCCCCTCGGTCTCTCAGACACAATGAGTGAGATTCTCCGACCCTGTGTTTCTCGGCAACGGGAGGCAGCGCGCTGTGTGTGACAGCAGGATTCTCTACTCCAATAGTTCTCAATGGGAATTCCCATTGAAGCCATCCCAGGCCACCGTTCTCCTGTGGGCGGGGGTGCGCTGGGGGCGGGACCAGAGAATCCAGAGAAAGGCCGGGGTGTTGAAACAAACATCCGTGCCTTCATCGTGCTAAGGATTGATTTCTCAAATGTTTAACTTGCCGACTTTTATCCTGTTATGACCAGCCCAGGTGGTGTCCCCAAAAGTTAGTGATCCAGGTGAGTCACCTCAATTTGTCACCGTCCGACTAGGATACCCCCTAAATGTCACCAGCCCAGGGGGGTGGCTCCGTGTCTTTATTCAACTCACCCTCTGCTGATCACAACAAGGTTTAATATTACAAGGTTTCCTTTCCCTTGGATAACTTTTCCAGGCCCAATAGTTATGTTCAAAAAGGAGCCAAGTTGACCAAGCTTTCTTGAGTTCCGATAGAGTAAGTTTATTAACTATTAATGGTAGGGGGGAATGGTAAAACACACGCATCTAAAGTCATATGGATTAAGGATAAGAATTGAGTCTAATAGTAAGTAAATATATGTTTTGAAGTTATACGTAACAGTCTTTCAGTTGTGCGGAGTAGATGATGACACATTGCAGCCGTTACCATTGTTTATGGTATAGTTGGTATCCGCTGCCAATCTTTGGTTCAGATGAGCTGTTATTCAGTAATTTGGTACAGATTTCAGTTCTTTTCCAACTGGCATCCTCCTGGTGGCTTATCGACTTTCAAAGAAAGAGAGGCCGTTTTAGATGTTTCTGCAACATTTCTGTGTGGCAAACATTCAGCTACTTTTCTCAACACCCAGCCTGACCGACAGGCAGAACAGCACAGGCTGGAACAAGCAGGCTTTTAATAATAATAATCATTATTGTCACAAGGAGGCATTGTAGCCATCTGGGATGGCCACATCCCGATTACAAAATGGACATCCGCAAAGAATGCAGGGAAAATTGGACAATGCTAAGAAACAAGCAGGTGCAAGCTCTGTCTGTTGATTAGAATCTTAAACGCTCAGACAGGACAGAAACTACCGAATGATTTACATACTAATGGGCCATCTCCAGCGACAAAAGGGAAACATTTAGATACACAAAGTTAGGACAGACTCCCTGGCCAGAAGAAGCTAAGACAAAGCAGACTGACAGTCACCAGGACACGCCCAGCGTTCAGGGAACCACCCCTCTATGGGAGGAAAATCGATACAACTGATTGAGAAAGACCTAATTAGTTGAGGCCAAGTTCAAGGCCCGCCCAAAAGAGCGCGAAGCCCTTTGCAGTATAAGAGGTATCACCCAAGGGAGAATCTTCGTCCTTTAGCTTTGGCTCTCACCGAAGAGAGAGACCTGCCTAGCAGCTACAGCAGACCAAGTAAGTTCCAAGTCAACGCACGCTACGAGACAGACGCTCCTAGTTGCTACCCTGTAAACAGCTCAACCCAGCAGCCTCAGAACCGAGCAACGGCCATTGTTCCTCTGACTGAGTGGGCGCCCAAAGCTAAGTATAGGCCTTAGTAATAGTGGTAGTTTAGTTTGTCGAGTTTATGCATGAGTAGATTTGACTGTGTGTAAATAAATGAGCATTGATTTTGAACTTACTAACTGGTGTGTCGAGTCATTGATCAGTATTCGGTTCTGAACCTTGTGGCGGTGTCGAAAGATACCTGGCGACTCTTGAGCAAACATGATTAAATAGAGCCAAATTAAGAACCAACCAAGAGTTAGCAACAGCATACATTAACACTGCAATGAGGTCATTGTGAAAAGCCCCTGGTCGCCACATCCCAGCGCCTGTTCGGGTACACAGAGGGAGAATTCAGAATGTCCAAATTACCTAACAGCACGTCTTTCAGGACTTGTGGGAGGAAACCGAGCACCCGGAGGAAAGCCGCGCAGACACGGGAAGAAGGTGCAGACTCCACACAGACAGTGCCCCAAGCCGGGAATCAAACCTGGGACCCTGGAGCTGTGAAACAACAATGCTACCCACTGTGCTACAATGCTGCCCACATGCATGGGTATTCCAAGAGGACAAAATGTACCATGCCATTATACCCAGGGTCTTGGAGATGGGAGGGTCATTATGGCTTTTGCCCTTCCTTACGAGAGATGGTAACCAGGCTATGGATGATTTTACAAGTACCTTGTCTGAAAGCACAGGGAGGGGTTCCATTGTTCCTTCGAGAAACCCCCTCCAACTATTCCTATCATTGACGAGTCATTCTCAGCCACCTTTGGTGTCTGTGGGCGCGACCTAACCAAATTGGAACAGAGTCCCATGACAAACGCATTTACCCGGTTATTTCCTGGCACTTGCAGTGCCGAGAAAAAGCAGACTATCTCTCAGCACTCAGTTTCAATTCAATGCCTCAGTAGGGAACGCCCCGCCGAGGCCGCATGTAGTCCCGTTTCCTGCTCCGAGGAGCTCCACTCGCCGGAACACCTCAGTGCAGGAAGAGATCGGAATACCATTTGTAAATGCCGTCTGATCTCTCAACCCCCAAACCCGCCCCACATCACCAAGAGGGGGGTCCTCAGGCCTTCCCCCCCCCCGCACCCCACCTAACACACGCAGGGCACACTCGCGCCTGACCGCCGCCACAAGAAAATGCCAGCCTGGCACCTTGCCACTGCCAGCCTTTCAGTGCCCCTGCCAGCTGGCAGTGCCATCAGGGTATTCAATCTTGTGAAGCTTGGCGAGCAGGGTAGATCCTGGAAGAAGGATCTCCCGGAATCTATCAGCCACGCCGGTAGATCGCGCCCTATGTCTATTTAAAGATATACAACACTGGTCTATTTGAAGTCCAATATTTCCTTGTATAATTTCTTCATCATCGTGACAATACTCAAAAAGGTCCTATCCTTGACCAGGGATCCGAAGGTTTTCAAATTTCTCGGCTGGATTCTCCGCACCCCGACGCTGAAATCGCCGCCGGCGCCAGGACGGAGAATTCATTTCTATGCATGAAATCGGGACTGGCGCCGGTTCCCCGATTCTCCAGGCCTCGAAAAGCGGCGTGCACGGAGAGTACGCTGCGCCGCAAAACCAATCGGAGGGCAGGGAGGGCTTTATACGCGGCCGGGCAATGTTCAGGCGGGCGGTCAGGGGATCTTTTTTTAGTGTCCTGCTCCGCGGTCTGAGTCCGCCATGGAGCACGGGACGGCCACTGGAGGCCGCCTTCGTGCGCATGCGTGGCCTCCGACCGGAAGTGTGAGGGCCCGTAAATGCAGCAAAAGCTGCCAGTTTTATGTCGGATCCCTGCTAGCCCCCTGCAGGGCTAGGAATATGTGGCCCTTTCATACCAGTTTTTCTGGCGTGGAAGTCCATCGTTTATACGACAGTGTGGGGACATAGTCCCAAAAACAGAGAATCCAGCCCCTCAATAGACTTGCCCCACCTTAACTACAGGGTCATTTATAACCAAGCTTCCCAGCTCATTCCCTCTGCTCCTCTGAATCCACATTGCTGCTTGATTTCCATCAGAGGTTCATATTTCAGCCACTTTGCCCGTTCCAATTGAAATATTCTCTCTAAACCTCTCACAAAGCCTGTCTTTTCAACCAGGCCTCCTCTACAATTGAATTCCTGCTCAGTGTTTAACTCACAGCTTCTGAACACTCTGAGATATTCTCTTACATAAGCAACGATAAGTCGTCGTAGGCAGTGGTAATAAAGTTAATGGGCAGCAAGGTAGCATTGTGGATAGCACAATTGCTTCACAGCTCCAGGGTCCCAGGTTCGATTCCGGCTTGGGTCACTGTCTGTGCGGAGTCTGCACATCCTCCCCGTGTGTGTGTGGGTTTCCTCCGGGTGCTCCGGTTTCCTCCCACAGTCCAAAGACGTGCAGGTTAGGTGGATTGGCCATGATAAATTGCCCTGAGTGTCCAAAATTGCCCTTAATGTTGGGTGGGGTTACTGGGTTATGGGGATAGGGTGGAGGTGTTGACCTTGGGTAGGGTGCTCTTTCCAAGAGCCAGTGCAGACTCGATGGGCCGAATGGCCTCCTTCTGCACTGTAAATTCTATGAAACTCTATGAAGGGAGAGAGATTTTTGAAAGAAAACATTCTGATTTACAATATTCGTGTATAAATTACTTTTACTTAAACTCTGAACAGGTCAAATCTAAAGAAAGACCACTAATGCAGCAAATCTGAAATAAAAACAGAACATTTTGGAAATGCTCAGCAGAAGAGTTGACATCTAAAGGAGAAAAGATTGTTTTGGATGTGATTCCTCAGCAGAAATCATCTCCAACCAAACACTCTATTCTTTCCTTTTAGCTATTGAGGAACCTGTTTTTTTCCCAATGTATAAAAACATTCTATTTAAAGGAACTGAATGATAAATGATGGCCTTTCAAGAAAAAAGCTGTGAATTGTAACGAATGTGTATTTAACTAGTGTTGCATTTTAAATTTTCTACTCCCTCGGCCCTGAATTATTTTTCTGATCTGTAAAATAGTAATTTTTAAAAATCTGAACGGGATATGGAAATATCAGATGAGTGGGAAGCACATTCACCGTGTTTCCATGGAAACCAGCAGTCCACTGGAGAAAGCTCTGGTCATTCTCCACACAATGTTTGTTTTTCATTTCCCCAGCAGCTGCAGCTGGCATGTATTGTTCCCAAGCTTGGATACAATGGACATTTATACTCTCATCTGTCTCCTGTGCATGCCATTGATAGCCACAAAACCACAACCTGATACATGCTCAGGCCAGCTATTCTCTTTCTGATTTCTACCTATCTTTCCCCCTCTTTTTGAGAGGCTAAGTTTTATATAATTATAGTACTGTTAATGTAGGAGGAACATCCAACCTGTCCCTGTGCTAGAGCTATCTACTTGCTCTTTCCCCAAATGCTTTGGGTAGAATTTTCCACTCCCACCATTGGCATAAGTGTAGTAGTTGTGGACACTAAATTTGGCAGATGAAATTTTCGCAAAATTTGTTAGAGGCTCTGACTGAAAACCGGCATGTTTCTCTCCAGGAACACAATTCAGCCGTGGGGCAGGATTCTCCGTTGGCTGATGCCGAAATTGGGCCATACGATCAGGTGGAGAATAGCTCCCGACGGCGAAATCGCGACAGGCGCCGGTTTGACGCCGAATCGCGATGCTCTGCCTCTTTGAAATGGGTGTCGCTGCGATGCACACCGCGCACAGCTGAAACACCATTAGCATATCATTGGTGGGCCCACCCGCGATTCTCCTCCTCCAATGGGCCGAGTTCCCGACGGCGCGGTCCACGTGTGCTCCAACAAATCGTGAACCTCGCATGAGAGAAAGAGAGGGCGTACGGACAGTGTCCAGCACAGCCATACATTGCTGACAGCCATGCCGCTGGCTGGGGGGCTTCTGCCAGGGCTGGGGGGAGTAGCGGGGGATGGCTGGGAGATAGGCTGTGCGGCCGGGGTGGACGGGTATGCAACACTACTACCTCAGCCGGCAAGCAGACATGCGGCTGTACATGTCGCTGACCGCCTGCTTTAAAGCTGGTGTGCTTGGTCGTATAGGTGACTCCCCCCCTCGGCACCCCCCTCGGTGCCCTCTGGCAGCAGCTGACCCATCAGCTGTATGGGTGCTCCAGCACAACCTGTCCTGTCTTTGCAGCACTGATCAGTGTGTGTGTTGGGGGGGCTATATTGTTTAAGCGTGGTTGCAGCTTGTCAGCCCTGCAAGTGTCCATCACAAACCCAGCGATTCCAGCACCGTGGGGTTCAATGGTGCCGATGCTAGCCCCACATTGGTAGCAGAATCGGTGCAGGTGTGGCGTCGGTTTGTCTGATGTGAAACTCCACAAATTCTCCGTTGCCGTCAGCACGTAGACTCAGAAACAGAGAATCTGGCCCCAGAGTTTCTGGCACTTAGTGCACAGAAAATATCCATAGAATGACATTCCCATGTCTCTATAAAATCTGGGGGCTTGGCGTACACCGTCACTCTGGTGCAACGGGGACTGATAGAACCCGTAGGGAGACACAACAGAGATCCGGGCACCATCTTTAAAGGGCACCCCGGTCTGCATTTAAAATAAGTTCCCCCAACCCATCCCCACAGAGTGTTGTCAGACCTCCTGAGATTGTCCAGCATTTTCCATTTCTAATTAAAACCTTCACTGACTCACTGTATGTAGCTCTGAAATATGCCTTGAAAATCTGCAGGGCCTGCCCAGCATTCCTGCCTCCACCACAGTAAACAATGGCTGCACTGTGCACCACCTACAGGACACACTGTGGCAATTTGCCAAGGCTCCTTCAGCAGCACCTTTCAGACCCACAAAATCTATCAACCAGGACAAGAACAACAGGCACATGTGAACACCACCACATTTGAGCTCCACTCTAAGCCACACACCATCCTACCTGCACATACATTGTCAATTCTTCAGTGTCACCTTCCCTAGCTGCACCTGTGGGAATAAGCCCATTAGACAGAATAAAGCAGCTGAAGAAGGTGACAAGTCTAATCAGGAATGGACCATAAATTCTGGCCGTTGCAGTGATCTGCATGTCATATGAATGATTTTTTAAAAAACATTGCCTGCAGTATTTAGTGTCAGATTCTCAAGTCACCACTGCAGACTACAGAGAGATGTGAAAGGAGGTTTTTGTTTTGTGCTTTGGGTGGAAAGAAACATATCTGCATCAGTCATTAAGTAATGAGTTTCTAATGTTGAAAAATAGAAAGTGAAACCAATGAATTGTATGCAGGTGGATGGGGAGGGAGTTCTGGAGTGGGGAAGTGGACTCAAATCTGAAGGATTTAAGGATAAATTTCCCCATCGCTGATCTCAGCTTGGATGACAGGTGCTAGTATTGGCCCCTGTGTCCCAGGAGTACTATCTAGGAAAGAAGCTCAGTCAGTGTTTTCACTCATTGCTTGGGAATTTCCACTTCTGTGCTAAGTAACCAAAAAAATCTTCTTTCATACAAAGAAATTAGCGGAGAATTATGGGCTGGTAGAAAGAGAAAATCCTTGAATCCCTTCAGTGCCGAAGGAGGCCATTCAGCCCGTCGAACCTGCACCGACCCTCTGAAAGAGAACCCTACCTAGGCCCATACCTCCCACTCTATCCCCATTACCCCACCCAGCGTTTGGACACTAAAGGGCAATTTATCACGGCCGATCCACCTAACCTGCACATCTTTGGACTGTAGGGGAAACCCGAGCACCCGGAGGAAACCCACGCAGACACGGAGAGAACGTGCAAACTCCAGTGACATATTCCACAGTCACCCAAGGCCGGAATTGAAACCTGGCACTGTGAGGCAGCAGTGCTAACCACTGTGCCACTGTGTCACCCTGATGTCCTGACATATTTCTTTTATCCAAAGATATAAATCACTCCCCAGTCACCAGAAAGTGTGCATGTTTGAAAACAGAAAGTGGACAGGATCATGCTCAACTGTGGCACCTGTACACATTTCCAAAAATATAAAATACTCCCAGTTCACACCCAAGTGATACGTTGCATTAACACAAAATATGTGCATGACTAGCCTCTTTTGCTGATTGGAGAGTCCTTGACCAGAAAACGTAACTTCAGTTAATAACTAATATGATGTGACACACTTCTGAATGCAAACATCAATATTATAAAATATCACATCCTTGAATATTAATTTGTGAAGTATTCTGCTCTTATGGCAATATTGACTTTTCCTTAGTTTCTTCATCTACATTGTGAATCTTACTGCATTCTAAAGATAAAAACAAAGCAGAAACTCTATCAGATAATGTTAGATGACGAAGGCCCTTCAGCTCAAAGAGTCCCTCTGTCTTCCCATTACAGAATCGAGCACTTACCTGAGAAATCCGGAGCGGCTTCAAACTGACCCCAGAGATAAAACCAAAACAGTGTGACAAATGAGAATCCCACTTGGCATCTAAATTGTTTCAATGTAATCATATTGAAGACTTGATAAGGTTTCTGAGAGCTTGTATATTTTCATTCTATTGGGTGAATTATCATTTCAGTTTTTCTATCGCATTTGCTGTCAGGCTCCTAGCAGCTGTGATGTTTTCACTGGTAAACTGATGAGTTGGCAGCTTGTTTTCTGACAGTGTGGTGGTACACGGGACTCGACTCCAACTATTTGTCATATATTAGATCATGGCAGCTGTTGGTAAACAGTGTCACAAGGCAAAATTTATAACAAGTTCAATGCAACCCTTTGCTGAAGGCTCTGCTTCTTCCTGGGACGTTGTTCAATGGGCAAAGGCAGCCCTCATGAACCTTGTCTGAGCAGCTACACTGTGGATGTTGGCACGTTATACAAGTGTAAAGAGCATAACAGCTGAGCTCTATTCCCTCCTCACAATTATCCGCACATATACATTTTCTGGCAGGAGTCAATTTATAACCATAAAAAGCAGGAACGCTTACTGATCTCACAAGGCAAGAGTGGGATGTAAAACATTGGATGTAACAAAGGTTCTGATGAAAGGTCATCGACCTGAAACATTGGATTGAATATTCTGGTGGACAAGGGGATCCTGACATCAGGCCCACAAGCGGGTCTGCAGCCTGCCCATGAGATCAGTGCACCCACTGTGCAACCTTCCAGGAAATGGTCACCTAATTGGCTGCTTCAAAGCTTGCAGTGCAATCAAGGACAGTGGTCAGGATCTTGCGGCTGGATGCCCAATCAACAACCTGCAGCCGAGGACAGCTGGCTGCCCCACCTGGAGAGGTAGGTGCTGCTGATGCTGATAGGGCAGCCCGGTCAGGATCCTGTTTGCTGTTTTGTGGTTTAATTTGTGGCCTAATCTAGACTGAGAGGTTTCCCACTACACGTGAGTGACCGAGGTCTGATCAAGATAGCTTTCTTCAGAACTACTTTATTTACATTATATTCCTGATAAGCTAGGAGGTAAGTACATCTCTCTTGTGTACAGGTTATTCCCACTTTCTACCAAGAGTTTCTAGCACATGACTGTTGATGTCACTGTTACATCATGACAAACCCACACATTCCCAGCAGAATAATGGATTTCTCTTGCTGCCTAGTTTTAATGTTACAAAGGCTTTACCCTGCCTTGTGGGAGAGATCTGTATAATTGTCATGAAATTAAATTCTTTAAATGCCTCAGTCTTTAAACTTTAATAAAACAAAAAGTTTTTAAAAACTCAGCTGGACTGCTTTAATTGGCAGGCTTGGTTTAATCATCTCTGTTCCAGGTCATGGTTGCAAGAGGTCCTCAGGGTAATGTCCTAGGCTCAACCATCTTCTACTGCTCCATCAATACCCTTCCTTCCAGCATAGGGTCAGAAGTGGGGATGTGATGCACGATCAATTGCACAAAGATTTGAATTGGATACAACTGAGGCTTTATTGCTCTAAGATGTGTGGCTTCCCACAGCAGCTGGTGAAATGGCTGCAGCATGGAGGACACACACATTTACACTGCGCCTACTGGGCGGAGCCAGCAGGTAGGGACTACCAACGTACCTGTAGTACAGGTCCTACCATACATCACCTAATAGAGGTGCAACAGTGGTTTACCACATTCACCCCCTGTTAAAATTGAGTCCGGCGGGGGTGGTGGATAACTATATACAATTCGCAATCTTTAATATTTACAGAACAGTAAAAAAATGTATGGTCATCCGGTGGGCCGGTTAGAGGTTCAGCCAGTCCGGCGCTTTGATCGTCCTCTGAGATCGACGAAGTGGAACCGGCGATGTTGGTGCTGTCGTGGTTGAAGGGGGGAGGACGGACAGTCCTGGGGGGGTGATGGGGGTGGTGGGGGAGGGGAGGGTGGCGCCGGGGGCGGCGGGGGTGGTGCGGTGGTGGAACCTGCTGGTGCCAAGTCCCTGAGGGAGACGGTATCCTGGCGGCCGTCGGGGAATGCCACGTATGCATACTGTGGGTTTGCGTGGAGCAGGTGCACCCTTTCACCAACGGATCCGCCTTGTGGAGCCGCACATGTTTACGGAGAAGCACGGTTCCCGGAGCTGTGAGCCAAGTTGGGAGTGATACCCTGGATGTGGACTTCCTGGGGAAGGCAAAAAGACATTCATGCGGTGTACTGTTAGTAGCAGGGCAAAGTAATGAGCGAATGGAATGTAGGGAGGACCTATTGCCAGCGGGTGGCCGGGAGATTTCTGGACCGTAGGGCCAGCTGGACGGCCCTCCATACCGTCCCATTCTCCCTTTCTACCTGTCCGTTTCCCCGGGGGTTGTAGCTCGTCGTTCTGCTGGAGGCGATACCCCTGCTGAGCAGGAACTGACGTAGCTCATCACTCATGAATGAGAATCCCCTGTCACTGTGGATGTAGGCGGGGAAGCCAAACAGAGTGAAGATATAATTAAGGGCTTTAATGACGGTGGCAGATGTCATGTCGGGGCATGGGATGGCGAAGGGAAAACGGGAGTATTCATCGATCACACTGAGGAAATGTGTGCGTCGGTCGGAGGAGGGGAGGGGGCCTTTGAAATCCACGCTGAGGCGTTCAAAGGGGCGGGAGGCCTTCACCAGGTGCGCGCGGTCCGGCCGGTAGAGGTGCAGTTTGCACTCCGCACAGACCGGGCAGTCCTTGGTGATCGTCCTTACTTCCTCGACGGAGTAGGGCAAATTTCGTGCCTTAATGAAGTGGTACAACCGAGTGACCCCTGGGTGACAAAGGCTGTTGTGCAGGGCCCGGAGTCGGTCTACCTGTGCGCTGGCACATGTACCTCGGGATAGGGCGTCTGGGGTCTCGTTGAGTTTGCCAGGGCAATACTTTAATCTCATAGTTATAGATGGAGAGCTCGATTCTCCACCGCAAGATTTTGTCATTTTTGATCTTGCCCCGCTGCGTGTTGTTGAACATGAAGGCAACCGACCGTTGGTCAGTGAGGAGAGTGAATCTCCTGCCGGCAAGGTAATGCCTCCAATGTCACACAGCCTCAACGATAGCCTGGGCCTCCTTTTCGACGGATGAGTGCCGAATTTCGGAGGCATGGAGGGTGCGGGAAAAGAATGCCACGGGCCTGCCTGCCTGGTTGAGGGTGGTGGCAAGGGCGACGTCCGATGCGTTGCTTTCTACTTGGAAAGGAAGTGTTTCGTCTACAGCGTGCATTCCAGCTTTGGCAATATCAGCTCTGATCCGGGCGAAAGCCTGTTGGGCCTCGGCCGTCAGAGGGAAATGAGTGGACTGTATGAGTGGGCGGGCCTTGTCCGCATAATTTGGGACCCACTGAGCGTAATACGAGAAGAACCCCAGGCAGCGATTGAGGGCCTTGGGGCAGTGGGGGAGGGGAAGCTCCATGAGGGGGCGCATGCGGTCAGGATCGGGCCCCAGAAATCCGTTCTGGACCACGTAGCTGAGGATGGCTAAGCGGTTTGTACGGAACACACACTTCTCCTTGTTATACGTGAGGTTGAGGAGAGTGGCGGTGCGGAGAAATTTAGCGAGGTTGGCATCGTGGTCCTGCTGAACATGGTCGCAGATGGTCACATTGTCTAGGTACAGAAAAGTGGCCCGCAAGCCGTACCGGTCGACCATTCGGTCCATCTCCCTTTGGAAGACCGAAACCCCATTGGTGACGCCAAAGGGGACCCTAAGGAAGTGATATAGCCGGCCGTCTGCCTCTAGGGCAGTGTATGTCCGGTCCAATTTACGGATGGGGAGCTGGTGGTAAGCGGATTTCAGGTCCACCATTGAGAAGACCTGGTACTGTGCAATCTGGTTAACCATGTCAGATATGCGTGGGCGGGGGTACGCGTCGAGCTGTGTGTACCTGTTGATGGCCTGGCTGTAGTCCACGACCATTCGATTTTTCTCCCCAGACTTAACCACTACCACTTGAGCTCTCCAGGGATGGTAAGGGTCGCCGAATTTATGGGTCAGGCTCTGGAGGTTGCACTTAAAATCCAGGCCAAGGATAAGTGCAGTGCAGAGGTTAGGGAGGACGTAGAGGCGAAAATCGTGGAACTCTATGCCTTGGACTGTGAGCGTGGCCGTGCAGTACCCCCGGATCGCTACGCGATGGGATTCTGAGGCCAGGGAGATACTTTGATTGGTAGGGTGTACCTCAAGGGAGCAGCGCCTTACCGTATTTGGATGTACAAAGCTCTCGGTGCTCCAGTAGGCAGGAGGTCACGTGGCCGTTGACTTTCGCGCTGGTGGATGCGTTAGTCAGAGTGTGTGGTCAGGACTGGTCGATTGCCATGGATGCGAGTCGTGGTTGATCGTCGGGTAGTGAGGCGGCCGCTGAGTCGTGGTCCTGAAACGACGTTGGTCTCCGTGTGCTGCGGGGTGGACAAGATGGCGGCACCCGGAGGTCCTGGGGGGGTCACAAAATGGCGCCCATGAAACGCACGTGTTGTGCGGGGGAGAAGGTGGCGGCGCCCATTGCTCGCACATGGCCTGGGGAGGAGGGGAGGATAGCGGCGTCCATTTTCCGTGACCGCGGGGGGGGTGGGGGCGACCGCTGCCGCTGAGCGGGCCTGGCACACCGCTGCGTAGTGGCCCTTCTTCCCGCAGGCCTTACAAAGGGCAGCGCGGGCTAGGCAGTGTTGGCGGGGTGTCTTTGTTGGCCGCAAAAATAGCATCGGGGCCCCCCGGAGATCACCGGCTGGCGCGTAGCGCAGGTGTATTGGGTGGGTAGCGCCCCCGCTGGGGCAGCTGCCTGTGGGGCCCATGAAGCGTAGGAGGAGTGGGCTGCACAGTTGGGGGCGTAGGACTGTACATTGCGCAGGGCGACCGTCATGGAAAGCGCTAGTGTTTTAGTCTCTGCGAGGTCGCGCGTGGCCCCTTCTAGGAGCCACTGCCTGATAACATCGGACCCAATCCCAGTTACAAAAGCGTCCCTCATAAGGAGATCTGAGTGCTCCTTAGCTGTAACATCCTGGCAGTCACAGTCCCGAACTAGTGGGATCAGGGCCCTCCAGAGGGCCTCGATTGACTCACCAGGTAGTTGAGTACACGTTGTGAGTGCGTGTCTGGCGAAGAGCGTGTTTTTCTTCTGCTCATAATTTTCTTTGAGTTGTGTCATAGCGTCAGCGTAATTGGGCCGATCCTGGATCAGCGGGAAGATTTTAGAGTTGAGTCTGGAGTACAAGATTTGAATCTTCTGAGCCTCTGGAACAGGGGTCGGCGCCGCGTTGATATACGCTTCAAAACAAGCTAGCCAGTGCTGAAATTCCTTTCTGGCGTCGCTTGCGTGTGGATCCAGCTGCAGTCGATCTGGTTTAATCCGGAGGTCCATCTTCTGAATCAGATACTAATAAATTGAGGCACGATCAATTTGGCTGGAGACGAAGTTGAATCCAGACTGAGGCATTATTAGTATCTGATGTGTGGCCTCCTACAGCAGCTGACAAAATGGCTGCGAGCTGAAGGCCACGCATATTTATAACCCGGCTCCTGGGCAGAGCTAGCATGCCCAGGTGAACCTGTAGTGCAGGTTCTACCGTACAACCCTTAATATAAGAACACAGTGGTTTACCACAGTTATAGCTTGTCGTCCTGCTGGAGGCGATACCCCTGCTGAGCAGGAACTGACGTAGCTCATCACTCATGAATGAGGATCCGCTGTCACTGTGGATGTAGGCGGGGAAGCTGAACACAGCAAAGATTGTGTTGAGGGCTTTGATGACGGTGGCAGACGTCATATTGGGGCATGGGATGGCGAAGGGGAATCTGGAGTACTCAACGACAACACTGAGAAAATACGTGTTACGGTCGGTGGAGGGGAGGGGCCCTTTGAGATCCACGTTGAGGCGCTCAAAGGAGCGGGAGGCCTTCACCAGGCGCGCATGGTCCGGCCAGTAGAAGTGCGGCTTGCACTCTGCGCAGACTGGCAGTCCCTGGTGATTGTCCGTACTTCCTTGACGGAGTAAGGCAGATTGCGGGCCTTTATAAAATGGTACAAAAGTTTGACTCCCGTGTGACAAAGGCTGTCGTGCAGGGCCCGGAGTCGGTCTACTTGTACGCTGGCACATGTACCTCGGGATAGGGTGCCTGAGGGCTCGTTGAGCTTGCCGCACAGCTTCAACGATAGCTTGGGCCTCTTTTTCGACGGAGGACTACCGAATTTCTGAGGCATGAAGGGTGCGGGAAAAGAGTGCCACGGGTCTGCCTGCCTGATTGAGGGTGGCGGCTAGGGCGACGTCTCATGCGTCGCTCTCTACTTGAAAGGGCAGTGTCTCGTCTACTGCATGCATCCTGGCCTTGGCGATATCGGCTCTGATACGGGCGAAGGCCTGTTGTGCCTTGATCGTCAGGGGAAAATGGGTGGACTGTATGAGTGGGCGGGCCTTGTCTGCATAGTTTGGGACCCACTGGGCGTAGTATGAAAAGAACCCCAGACAGCGTTTGAGGGCCTTATGGCAGTGGGGAACGGGGAGCTCCATGAGGGGGCGCATGCAGTCGGGATCAGGCCCCAGAACTCCGTTCTGGATCACATAGCTGAGGATAGCTAAGCGGGTCGTGCTGAACGCGCACTTCTCCTTGTTGTAGGTGAGGTTTAGGAGAGTGGCGGTGTGGAGAAATTTGGCACGGTTGGCATCATGGCCGCAGATGGTGACGTTGTCTAGGTACGGAAAGGTGGCCCGCAAACCGTAACAGTCGACCATTCGGTCCATCTCCCTTTGGAAGACCGAGACCCCGTTGGTGACGTCGAAAGGAACCCTGAGGAAGTGATAGAGGCGACCGTCTGCCTCGAAGGCAGTGTATGGACAGTCCGATTTACAAATGGGGAGCTAGTGGTAGGCAGATTTCAGGTCTACCGTTGAGAAGACCCAGTACTGTGCAATCTGATTGACCATATCAGATATGCGTGGGAGGGGGTACGTGTCATGCTGCGTGGACCGATTGATGGTCTGGCTGTAGTCCACGACAATTCTGTGTTTCTCCCCAGTTTTAACTACTACCACTTGGGCTGTCCAGGGGCTGTTGCTGGCCTCGATGATGCCTTCCCGAAGCAGCCACTGGACCTGCTGATCATTTCATAATTCGTGGCTCCATAGATACTGAAACTGTCCATGTCTAAATGCAACAAGAATTAGACAATATCCAGGTTTGGATTTGATATGCCATCAATGAACACACGACGAGTGGTGAACGTAACTGAGGCTTTAATAAACTAAACAGAGAGCCTCCTGGTCTCAGATCCCGAACTGGGGCAGCGGCGGAGCCTAGCTACCTTTATACCGAGCCCGGGGGAGGCGGAGCCAGTAGGCAGTAGTTTACCACATTACATATAATACAGTGGCAGTTTACCACAATACACATATTATATACTCCAGTGGTTCGGATCCAGCAGGGACAAGCCCAGGCATGTAACAGTACAACAATATAATACAGTTGGGGGCCTTGACCTTCCACCGTGATTGCCTCAGTCCCGGCTGTGGCGTGGGCACCGGTTTCGAGACCTGCGCGTCCGGGAGCGTGTCATCCTCTTCTTCACCCAGTAGTTGAGTCGGTGGGGGGGAGGGGGGGGGGGTGGGCGGGGGGCGGGCGGTGTGTGGGCGGGGGGGGTGGTGATGGCCGCCAGTGGGCCTGCGTGTGCCAGACCTTGAGGTAGCCGGCTAGTGGTGGAGGGAGACGGTGTAGGATCGGGGGGGGGGGGGGGTGATGGTCGCTGGGGAACCTGCAGGTGCCAAAACCCGGAGGGAGACTGTGTCCTGTGGCCCGTCATGATGTGCCACAAAGGTATATTGTGGATTGGTATGGAGGGGCAGGATCTTCTCGATGAGGGGGTCTGATTTATGGCTCCTCGCATGCTTCCTGAGGAGGACAGGCCCTGGGACTGCCAGCCAGGATGGGAGCGAGACCCCGGAGGTGGACTTCCCGGGGAAGGCAAACATCCGCTCGTGAGGAGTCTCGTTGGTGGCAGTGCACAGGAGTGGCCAGATAGAGTGGAGCGCATCGGTGAGGACCTCCTGCCAGCGGGAGACTGGGAGATTTCTAGACCGTAGGGCCAGGAGGACGGCCTTCCAGACCGTTGCGTTCTCCCTCTCCACCTGTCCGTTGCCCCAGGGGCTGTAGCTGGTCGTCTTGCTGGAGGCGATGCCCTTGCTGAGCAGGAACTGAGGCACCTCGTCACTCACGAAGGAGGAACCCTGATCGCTATGGATGTAGGTGGGGAACCCGAACAAGGTGAAAAGACTGCGCAGGGCCTTGATGATGGTGGCAGAGGCCATGTCAGGGCATGGGATGGCAAAGGGGAATCTTGAGTATTCGTCAACAATGCTGAGGAAGTACACGTTACAGTCCTGCTGGTTGCGGCTGCAGATGGTGACATTATCGAGGTACGGAACCGTGGCCCGCAGCCCGTACTGGTCAACCATTCGGTCCATTTCTCATTGGAAGACCGAGACCCCATTGGTGACGCCGAAGGGAACCCTGAGGAAGTGGTAGAGGCGGCCATCTGCCTCGAAGGCAGTGTATTGGCGGTCCTCCGGGCGGATCGGGAGCTGGTGGTATGCAGACTTCAAGTCAACTGTGGAGAAGACTCGATACTGCGCAATCTGATTGACCATGTCAGATATGCGGGGGAGGGGGTACGCATTGAGGTGCATGTACCGGTTTATGGTCTGACTAGTCGATGACCATCCAGTGCTTCTCCCCAGTCTTGACGACCACCACCTGGGCTCTCCAGGGGCTCGTACTAGCCTCAATGATCCCCTCTCGTAGGAGTCGCTGGACCTCCGACCTGATAAAGGCCCTGTCCCGGGCACTGTATCATCTGCTCCTAGTAGCGACGAGCTTACAGTCGGGGGTGAGGTTAGCAAAGAGCGAGGCTACAGACGGTGAGGGGAGGGCAGGGGTCCACCGAACTTTAAAGTAAGGCTTTGGAGGTGGCACTGGAAGTCGAGCCCCAGTAATAGGGCGGCGCAGAGATGGGGAAGGACGTAGAGTTTAAAGTTAGCGTACGCTATGCCTTGTACAGTAAGGGTCGCGACACAGTACTCCTGGATTGCTACTGAATGTGATCCAGAAGCCAGGCTAATTTTCTGGGTCGTGGGTAAAATGGGAGGGAGCAGCGCCTTACCGTATCTGGGTGTATGAAGCTGCCTGTGCTCCCGGAGTCGAAAAGGCACCGTCTCGTGCCCGTTGATCCGGACGGTCATCGTAGATTTTGTGAGGTGGTGAGCCCCGGACTGGTCGAGTAAGATGGAGGCGAGCTTCGGAAGGTGATGGATAGGCCGGTTGGAGGTAGCGGCGGCCAGCGCACAATCAGGTGAGCAGGGCTCCCGGGAGGCTGCGGAGTGGTCCCAACATGGCGGCCCCCATGGGTCGCGCGTGGCATCGGAGATGGCGTCAAAGATGGTGGCCCCCATGGGTCGCACATGGTGGGTGGAGTACAAGATGGCATTAAAGATGGCGGCCCCCATGGGTCGCACGTGGCAGCCAAAATCGAAGATGGCAGCGCCTATGGGTTGCACATGGCGGGTGGCGCGGCAGCTGGGGGCGGCCCCGACAGGCAGCAGGCAGCGCTGCTGGGTCTAGGGGTTTTCCGGAGAGATCGGGCCTGGTAGCCTTTCACGAAGTGGCCCTTCCTCCCACACCCGTTGCAAGTCGCCTTCCATGCAGGGCAGTGTTGTCTGGGATGCTTACCCTAGCCGCAAAAGTAGCACTTCGGGCTTCCGGCGCTGGCGGCTGCTGCGTGGCATAGGCCTGCACCGCACTAAAGTCGGGTGATGGCGGCGCCCACGAGGTCCACAAGGGTGCCGCGCGGTCGTAGGTGTAGGCCTCACATGTTCTGGGAGGCCACCTCCAGTGAGTTTGAGAGCCGCACTGTCTCTGGGAGGACGAATGTAGCCCCTCCTAGCAATCGCTGGCGGATGTAGTTTCATTTCATGCCTGCGACATAAGCGTCCCTGATCAACAGCTCCGCGTTTGGGTAGCCGATATCGCCCGGCAGTCACAGTTCCTGCAGAGTACCTGCAAGGCATGCAGGAATTCTGCTAGTGATTCCCCGGGGCGTTGTCGCCTCATGGCAAGAAGGTGCCTAGCATACACTTTGTTTACAGACTTTACATAGTGTCCCTTCAGCAGCATTATCGCCTCCGTATACGAGGGGGTGTCCTTGATGAGAAGAAAGACTTGCGGGCTCGCCCGTGCGTTGAGTATCTGCTGCTTTTGGAGGTCGGTGAAGTCTCCGATGAAGGATCCGAGGTACGCTTCAAAGCAGCTAGCCAGTGCTCGAATGTTGCAGTGGCGTCGGAAGCCTATGGGTCCAGCTCCAGGTGATCAGGCTTGAGAGATGAATTCATCTTAGATGTTTAGTTTATTAAATTGATATACCATCAATGAACACACGGCGAGTGGTGAACGTAACTGAGGCTTTGGATCCCGAACTGAGGCAGCAGCAGAGACTAGCCACCTTTATACCGTGCCCGAGGGAGGCGGAGCCAGCAGGCAGTAGTTTACCACATTACATATAATATAGTGGCAGTTTACCACAATACACATATTATATACTACAGTGGTTCGGACCCAGCAGGGACAAGCCCAGGCATGTAACAGTACAACAATACAATACAATACAGTAGTTTACCACAGGATTGACAAATGGCAAGGGACATTCTTGCCACACAAGTACCAGACAATGACCATTTGCACCAAGAGAGAATCTAACCATCACTCTTGGACATTCAATAAAATTAGCACTGCTGAATCCCTCCCTGTCAACATCCTGGGAGTTACCATTGACCAGAAACTTAACTGGACTAGCCTTAGAAATACTGTGGCCAGAAAAGCAGGTCAAAGGTTAGGAATCCTGCAGCAAATAACTAACCTCCTGAAAACCTCTTCCCCATGTAGCATGTCCGCTATCAACAAGGCACAAGTCAGGAATGTGATGTGATACTTCCCACTTGCCTGGATGAGTGGAACTCCAACAACAAACAAGAAGATCAACACCATCGAGAAATAAGCAACCTTCACTCCCTCCACCAGCGACGCACAGTGGCAGCAGTGTACTATCTACAAGATGCACTGCAGGAACCCACCAAGACTCCTGAAACAGCACATTCCTGTGGTAGTCAGTATTAGAGGTATTATAGTACCCTGTAATGCTGTAAGACCATTGGTGTAGGAGGTACTGTTTTCATTGGTTAAGCCTGCCTGCTGGTTCTGCCCAGAAAGGCGGAGTATAAGAGCCCATGTCTCCCCAGCAGCTGCCATCTGTGCCTGCGCTGCTGGGGGAAACATCTAGTGTAATAAAGCCTTCAATTGTCTCCAATCTCACTTCTGGAGTTATTGATCGAGCGTCAATGTATTACACTAGATTTTAAAGAATGGAGCTCCGAATCAAGCCGGAGTGTCTGCAACTCAGCCCCCATGCGGCAAACTCAGCGGCAGCCTTCAAGCATTGGCTGGCGTGTTTCAATGGATATCTCAGGACTGCCACAATTACACCCACGGAGGACCAGAAAATGCAAGTTCTGCACTAGAGGGTGAGCCCAGAGATCTACACTCTCATCGAGGACGCGGACGATTTCGAGGCCGCAATGAATCTGCTGAAAGGACACTATATTCGCCCTGTAAACCAGGTCTATGCCCGACATCTACTAGCGACGAGGCGACAAATCCCTGGGGAATCGCTGGAGGAGTTCTACCGTGCGCTCCTGGTGTTGGGGAGGAACTGTAACTGCCCGCAAGTTTTGGCCAGCGACCACACAGAACCTTTGATCCGGGACGCATTTGTTGCAGATATGCTGTCCTCCCAAATCCGCCAGTGATTGCTGGAGAAAGAGACACTAGGCCTCAAGAAGGCATGGGCCCTTGCTAGCTCCCTGGATGTGACCTCCCAAAACGCCCGCGCTTACGTCCCCGACCACGCGGCAGCCCTTGGGCAGCGTGGAACCCCCCTCGACCGACTCCGATACATCCCCCATTCCCCCCACAAGCTTATGTTGCGAGACTGCCAGGCAACACCGGGGGGCCCCGCTGCTATTTTTGCAGACAAGCCAAGCACCCCCGTCAGTACTGTCCGGCCCTCTCATCCCTCTGCAAAAGATGCGGCAAAAAGGGTCACTTCGTGGCGGTATGCCAGGCCCGGGCGGTCGCTGCGGTCTCCGGAGGCGAATCAGGACCGCCACCACAACCCTCTCCACGTGCAGCCAGCGGGTGCCGCCATCTTCCTCCTTCAGGGCCACATGTGGCCTCAGGGTGCCGCCATCTTGTCCCTCGGACACCACGTGTGATGGATGGGCGCCGCCATCTTGTGCACCCCCAGCCATGTGCGACCAGTGGGCGCCGCCATCTTGGCTGGACTCTCAGGACCCCGACTCGGATGACCACACACCGCCCAAAGAGAATATCCAACCTCTGTCACGACTAGCCTCAGTGACCCTGGACCAGTCTCGGCCCCGAACACTCTCGACTGCAACGACGACCGTGCTCATCAATGGGCATGAAACATCCTGTCTGATTGACTCCGGGAGCACGGAGAGCTTCATACACCCCAACACGGTAAGGCGCCGTTCTCTCCCCGTTCACCCAGTTAACCAAAAAATCTCTGGGTCTCATTCAGTGGAGATCAAGGGGTTCTGCATAGCGAACCTCACGGTCCAGGGAAGGGAGTTTAAAAATTACCGGCTCTACGTCCTTCCCCACCTCTGTGCTGCCACACTCCTAGGGTTAGATTTTCAATGCAACCTCCAAAGCTTAACCTTTAAATTTGGCGGCCCTATACCCCCCTCACTGTCTGCAGCCTCGTGACCCTCAAGGGCGATCCGCCTTCCCTGTTAGCGAACCTCAACCCGTCATCACCAGAGCCGACGGTACAGTGCCCAGGACTGGACCTTTATTAGGTCGAAGGTCCAGCGATTACTGAGGGAAGGTGTCATTGAGGACAGCAACAGTCCCTGGAGAGCTCAAGTAGTGGTTGTAAAGATTGGGGAGAAGCATAGGATGGTCATCGATTATAGCCAGACCATCAACCGGTATACGCAGCTTGACGCCCTACCCTCTCCCCTGCATATCCGATCTGGTCAACAGTATCGCAAAATACAAGGCCTTTTCCACGGTGGATCTAAAGTCCGCCTACCACCAGCTCCCCATCCGCCCTAGCGACCGCAAATATACTGCTTTCGAAGCAGATGGGCGGCTCTACCACTTCCTAAGGGTTCCCTTCGGTGTCACTAATGGGGTCTCGGTCTTCCAACGAAATGGACCGAATGGTTGACCGGTACGGTTTGCAGGCCACGTTTCCGTACCTCGATAATGTCACTATCTGCAGCCGCAACCAGCAGGACCACAACACTAACCTCCGAAAATTCCTCCATACCGCAGAAACTCTTAATCTCACATATAACAAGGATAAACAAGGTTCAGCACCGACCGTCTAGCCATCCTCGGCTACGTAGTGCATGATGGAGTTATAGGCCCAGATCCCGAATGCATGCGCCCCCTCATGGAGTTCCCCCTCCCTCACTGCTCCAAGGCCCTGAAACACTGCCAGGGATTTTTCTCTTATTATGCCCAGTGGGTCCCCAGCTATGCGGACAAGGCCCGCCCACTAATCCAATCCACGTTTTTTTCCCTGTCGACAGAGGCCCGCCAGGCCTTCAGCCGCATCAAAGCGGACATCGCAAAGGCCACGATGCACGCCATTGACGAGTCCCTCCCGTTCCAAGTCGAGAGTGAAGCGTCCGACAGAGCTCTGACGGCCACCCTCAACCAAGCGGGCAGACCCGTGGACTTCTTCTCACGCACCCTCAACGCTTCAGAGATCCGCCGTTCCTCAGTTGAAAAGGAGGCCCAGGCCATAGTAGAAGCTGTGCGGCATTGGAGGCATTACCTGGCCGGCAGGAGATTAACTCTCCTCACTGACCAACAGTCGGTGGCCTTCATGTTCGATAATGCACAGCGGGGCAAGATAAAGAACAACAAAATCTTATGGTGGAGGATCAAACTCTCCACCTACAACTATGAGATCTTAATCGTCCCGGGAAGCTAAACAAGCCTCCTGATGCCCTATCCCGCGGCACATGTGCCAACGCACAAGTGGACCGCCTCCGAGCCCTCCATGAGGACCTCTGCCACCCGGGGGTCGCTTGATTCTTCTATTTCATTAAAACCCGCAACTTGCCCTACTCCATCGAGGAGGTCAGGACAGCCACCAGGAATTGCCGGATCTGCGCGGAGTGTAAGCCGCACTTCTACAGGCCAGATAAAGCGCACCTGATAAAGGCTTCCCGTCCCTTTGAACGCCTCAGTATGGACTTCAAAGGGCCCCTCCCCTCCATCGACTGCAACACGTACTTCCTGAACGTGATTGACGAGTACTCCCGGTTCCCAATCGCCATTCCCTGCCCTGACATGACCACAGCCACCGTCATAAAAGCCCTCCACAGTATCTTTACGCTATTCGGTTTCCCCGCCTACATACACAGCGATAGGGGGTCCTCCTTTATGAGCGACGAACTGCGTCAATTCCTGTTCAGCGAGGACATTGCCTCGAGCAGGGCGACCAGTTACAACTCCGGGGAAACGGACAGGTAGAGAGGGAGAACGGAACGGTCTGGAAGACTGTCCTACTGGCCCTACGGTCCAGGAATCTCCCAGTCTCCCGCTGAAAGGAGGTCCTCCCAGATGCCCTCCACTCCATCCGGTCACTGCTCTGTACCACACCAACCAAACATCTCACAAATGTCTCCTTGTCTTCCCTAGGAAGTCCTCCTCCGGGACCTCACTCCCAACCTGGCTGGCAGCTCCCGGACGCATCCTGCTCCCCAAACACGTGCGGGCGCACAAGTCAGACCCATTGGTTGAGAGGGTCCATCTCCTCCATGCTAACCCTCAGTACGCCTACGTGGCTTACCCCGACGGCCGACAGGATACGGTCTATCTACGGGACCTGGCGCCCACTAGATCCCCACACACACCCCCGCCACCAATCCCACCCTCCCTCCCACCGGCGCACCCCACAGCCGCCCCCTTCCCAGGTGGATCGGTCCTCCCACCGGTCCCGTCTAGAGGTGATGAAGCTGCCGAAGAAGCCGAAGCCATGTTCCCGGAGCCACAGATGCCCGAGCCGGCGCCTGCATCACCACCGAAGTAACATCGATCGCAGAGGACGACCAGGGCCCCCGATCGACTAATTGCTTAATTTGGAACTGTAAATACATTTTGTAAATAGTTGAGACGTAACGAGCCAAACCACTGTACTGATGTATACTGGATACCTCCATAACCTTAACCACTACCATTGTGTAATGCGAGGCCACCACCCCCGCCGGACTCTTTTTTAAATAGGGGAGGTGAATGTGGTAGTCGGTATTAGAGGTATTACGGTACCCTGTAATGCTGTAAGACCATTGGTGTAGGAGATACTGTTTTCATTGGTTAAGCCTGCCTGCTGGTTCTGCCCAGTAAGGCGGAGTATAAGAGTCCGTGTCTCCCCAGCAGCTGCCTTCTGTACCTGCGCTGCTGGGGGAAACATCTAGTGTAATAAAGCCTTCAATTGTCTCCAATCTCACTTCTGGAGTTATTGATCGAGCATCAATTCCAAACCCACAACCTTCTAACAAGGACAAGGGGAGCAGATACAGGGGAATACTGCCACCTGCAAGTTCCCTTCCCAGCCATATACCATTCTGACATGGAATATATCGCCATTTCTTCACTGTCACTGGGTCAAAATGCTGGAACTCCCTCCCTAACAGCACCTTGGATGTACCTACACCACTTGCACTGCAGAGGTTCAAGAAGGCAACTGACCACCACCTTCTTAAGGACAATTAGGGATGGGCAATAATTGTGGCCTAGCCAGTGATGCTCACATCTCATGACAAATATAAATAAGAGGGAAAGAATGTAGCATCTGGTTGAGCAGTTTCAATAGAGTTCTTTGTTGAAATTTCCCCAAGGGCTATTGTTATATCATTAAGAATGCTTGACTGAGCTTCAAAGGCCACAATTATCTCAATAATTATCTCAATAGAGGTTTGGAAAACTCCAAATTGAAGAGATGGGGAAAATACTCCATCGCTTATAAAGGGAGAAATCAGAATTACAAACACCTTTTTCTTCACACATGGCAAAGATAGGAGAAATCAGGGTATTTAAATTAATCTTCCTTCTGTGTGTAACAGAAGGGTTCTGAGTCCAGAGTTTTATCAACAGTTTAAAAGCTTAGCTGTCTTTGATGTGGGGTTTGACCAGAAGTTGGGTTATTTTTGTAAGAAATTAACCACTTCACGAGATTTAAAAGCTTTGAATAGGTTCTATGAATCAGTCTTTTTTCACTGTCAAGTGTGCAAGTGTTTAGGAGTGAGAGCTGTATTAGATTAGGTTTTTTTTTCATGTCCACATGGCTCCTGAGGTCTGTCTCTGGTGGATACTGGGTGAGTGGCAATGGATCTGGCATGGAGGGTATGAGGGGCCATGGGGGCTGGGTGTGAAGCATGAGCTAGCATTAAGTGTGAGGGTATGAGAAGCTATGGATGTTTTGGTGGCATGAATTTGCATTGAGTTGACATGGTGGTAAGAGGGGTTGATGGAGTGTGAGGGTTGAGGGCTATATGGCCTAACAACTTATAAAACAACTGGGAAGAAATCCCAGAGAACCAAGGCAGGCTTTCTAACCAGCCCGCTTTGCACTCACCTGCCCCTCTGGATGCCGATGCTCTGGAGTCAACAAGCCAGTGTCCAACACGCCCCATCCCCAGAACAGAAATAGTACATTTGGGACACTTTTTACCAAGACGGGAAACTTCCCAAGTCAAACTACCCATCTCGGTGACCAAAAGCCAGACCTTTAAATAATCCCATTTTCCGAACTACATATGTGCTATTCCCACCACAGATCACAATGGTGATAGACAAAGAACAGCTTGGTGAGAACATGTATGAGTGAATCATTAAACAGCCCGAGTGGCCTAATAAAGCAAAGACACAAACCTTTGCAATGTTGTACTTTATTTATGCTTTGCTCTTGATTTTAAGCCTTTTGAATATTTGCAAAGTCACTTTGTAAGCCTTAATTTAAAATTAAGTGTTGTTGTGCTTTGTTTAAATCAAATAATTAATCAATAGTAATCAGTTACAATATTATTTACTGTAGATGTATTTTCCCAAGACCTTCTTTCATACTGGCCATTCACAGCTGATATTTTGTCGACATCATTGTTTTCAATTTTTCAAGCTGGACTTACTGAAATAAAAGTTGTCTTTGTTTTGCAAAAGTCATTTTTCTTACTGTATTCAATGACACTTGAGCCACAAGTGAGGGGAATGAATAACCTGGAATGTGGGGTGGTGTGGAATCAGGAGATGGAGTTTATTTGATGGGTACATAATCTGATTGATGACAGGTGAGAGATATCATCAAAAAATGCTTAAACAACATGAGTATTGTCAAGTCTGCAAATCGTTGCAGTGCTTGTGAGGAGAATTTGATGAGATCTCAGGAGTGTTGTAAGATGTTTTGTGTGGTTCTATATGTCTCTTGAAGAGGTTCTGAGTTTTGTATAGTTTAATAGTAAATATTTATTAACTGGTAGTAACTGTGTACAGTAAAATGTCTAACCAAGGAGATGGCTCCATGCTTGCATCTACATATATCTCTGTCCAGACAAGACTGCCCTCTAAACTTGGGTCATGTGTTCCTTAACATCACACTGTGGGCGGTACTGTACCCAGTCCCACATTAACTCTTTCTATGCTGCATCCTTATATAGCACTTCCACCCAAATCCTTATCCAATGTGTTTACAATGCATTCCTGTTGACCCAACATATTTACATTACTTCTACTACCCTTCTCCCTTCCCCCTAGTCTCTGTGTTTGCAGGTTCAGGCAGTCTGGAGGCTTTAGAATTCTTCCAGATCTTGTCTTTGAAGCAGTTGGAAGAGTCGTAGACTCTGTTACACTTGGCAAACCTTGACGACAGGTGGTTGCTTTGAATGTGGCTATGCTGCTGCTTGCTTAGTTGGCCGTAACTCTCTTATTTCATTCTTTGGAGTTGAATTACTCCTTCTCAAGTCCTCATCGGTTGTTACCAATTTATTCCATTCCTTATGGGGAGAATGAACTCACTGCTTGCTTATAATGCTCATTCTGTTCTTCTTCCACATGCGGTTCGCCAAGATGTACATTGGGATGGAAGATGTCTCTTCCTATTGTGTGAATGTGACTTATCGATGGGCTCATCTTGCAATTTAACTTTCTGTGCAATGACATTTTCTGCCTCATGGAGGCTTCACTACCTGCAGGAGATGTACTGTGGTTTTTTGATGGCTGCTTCACTGTTCCAGCATCACCTGACTAATGGTCATGCTGGCCAGAAGTTGCAATGTCTGTGCATGGAAGTATCTTAGCAACAAATGTCAGAGTCAAAGGTTGAGGCTGTTCTTGCTGCTGGTTCATCTCTTCACTGGCTTCCACTAAAGGTGTCATGGTAACCATCTGAGTGGTTGGTTGCTCTGACCAACAAGGAGTTTCTGGCACCTGAAAAGAAAATGGACAAACTGGCTCTGCAAAGTGTGAAGACAATTCTGAGCTGAAGTCCCAGTCAAGAGTATCTTTTCTGTTGGAGCTCATGCGAACTGACAGCATCATTGTTTAGACATATTCGGCTGTTTTAAGAAAGTTCAGGTCAACACAGTAATCTCTGTTCAGAAAGGAAAAGACTAGTTATAGATGAATCATACCTATAACCCGAAGTTGGATTCCTCCGGGCTTGTAGAGTGTGGAGGGAGAGGGGGTGTCGCTCATAGCCAGAGGCCTCACAGTCCCGGTTCCTTATCCGAAAGGACCTAACACTTGCTCCCGTGTCCAATTTAAAGTTTGTGATTAACCGAGAAGTCCATGATTGAGAACAAAATTCCCTGAACTTTGACCTCACCGAGGAAGCATGGTTGTGTTTCCGCTTGGTGTGGTACCTCAACCTCATAAATTGCCTTGCAATCATCTGTGCATCAGGTTGTTTTACCTTTGCATAACTTTGTGAAATGTTCTACATGGTTGCAATTAATGTTGAGATTTGTGGACATTTATCACACCTATTGGGTCGCTTGGCTGCACAGAGCTGATGTGGTCGTCCACCCTCCAGTGATCAGTTAGGGTATTTCATCTCTTGGCCTGGAGCGTCGCTGCTCTTGTTGTTTTGTTAGCTGGACAGAAGGGATTGCTGTGTTCCATGGCTTGCTTTCACCACTTAAGATGGATCTGTACAGCATAGTTAGCCTCACATCACCGAGGACCCAGGCTCCGGGTCATTTGGAGTTTGCACATTCTCCTTGTGGCTCTCTACAGGGTAGGTGGATTGACCATGCTAAATTGCCCCTTAATTGGAAAAAAGGAATTGAGTACTCTAAATTTAAAAAATGATGGATCTGTTCTGCAAACAGATTTCAGATTGCCTGACAATATGAATGGTCTTTTCAAGGGTCAAATCTTCCTTTAGCTTGAAGCATTTCTGAGAGGGTATTGTCTGTCACTCTGATAATAATTCTGCCCCAGATTAGTTCTGATTTTAGGTCACTGTCGTCACAGCCTTCAGCCATTCTGTTCAGCTCATTAATGAAGAAGTCAACAGGTTGTCTCGACATTTGGACAAGTTTGTTAAACTTAGCTCCTCTGAGGATCTTGTTCCTGCTCAAATTATATTGATATTTAAATTTTGCAGAGGATTCATTGATTCTTGTTGAACAAGTATATTGTTGGCTATTCGACCGGTTTGGCTTCTGTCTTCTTGTCTAGACCTGAAGTAATTCTGAATCAGGAAAAGGAAGGGAAGAAGAAACTCAGGAAAATTCCATTCACCAAGAAAGTGGTACTGAATGAATTGTTGGAGCTGTGGGCTGACAAGTCCCCTGGTCCTAATAGACTTCATCCTATGGTCTTAAAGGAAATGCCTCGGGAGATGGTTGATGCATTGGTTTTAATTTTCCAAAATTCCCTAGAAGCAGGGAAGGCACCATAAGATAGGAAAATAGTGAATGTAACTTCATTATTCAAAAAGGGAAGGAGAGCGAATGTAGGAAACTACTGGCCAGTTAGCTTAACTCTGTCATGGGAAAAATGTTAGAAGCTATTATTAAAGATGTTATAGCAGGGGCACTTAAAAAACATCAAGGTACTCAGGCAGAGTCAATGTGGTTTTCTGAGAAGAAAACGTATTTAACCAACTTATTCCATACCAACCTCCCCGAACAGGCGCCGGGATGTGGCGACTAGGGGCTTTTCATAGTAACTTCATTGAAGCCTACTTGTGACAATAAGCGATTTTCATTTTTTATTGGAGTTCTTTGAAGAAATAATGGGTGATGCAGTTAAAGGGGAATCAGTTTATGTACTATATTTAGATTTCCAGAAGGCATTTGATAAGGTGCCACATCAAAGGTTATTTCAGGGGGAAAAAAGCTCATGAGGAATTTTATGGCCTCTCCTTGCAGCAGGATTTTCTAGTCTCACCAAAGTTAATGGTCGTTTGAATGGTTTACCACATTTTCTGGCCTTTGTCCACTATGGCTCGGACATCAAATTCCACCCTGGTGTAAGGGGGCTACATATTGGCGTGGATAGAAGATTGGCTAGCTAACAGGATACAGAGAGTAGGCATAAGTGGGTCTTTTCTGGATGGCAATATGTAATGAGTAGTGTGCCCCAGGATCCAGTGATAGGACCTCAACATTTCACAATTTATATACATGAATTGGATGAAAGGATTGAAGGTATTGTTGTTAAATTTGCTAATGACACAAATATAGGCAGGAAAATAAGTTGTGCAGAGGACATAAGGAGGCTACAAATGATATGGGCGGATTTTCCATACACCTCACAGCATGTTTCTTGGCGGAGGGTGGCGGTCCACTGTTGGCCAGTGGTGGGATCTTCTAGTCCCACTACTGTCAATGAGATTTCCCATTGACTCCATCCCCCACTGCCAGAAAACCCACTATCTTCACTCAAGAAGAGGATGCTGTCACTGTCAAGAAGATGTAGATGAGAAATTGCAAAGGACAAAAAGATACACCATAAAGGTTGGCAACGCACAAAGTCGAAAAGTCGCCCGGTCCAGGAGAATACCTTCTAGATTACTAATGGAAGGGATTGTAGATCCTCTGGCTACAATCTTCCAATCCTCCTTCGAGTTGTGCCAGAGGACTAGGGGATTGCATATCTTACACCTATTCGAAAAAGGGGAGAGGGATAAAACAGCAACAAATTGGTTAATCAGCCTGGCAGCTGTAGGGGAGCTTTGAGAGAAAATAATCCAAGCAAAATTAATTGGCACTTGGAAAAAATATTATTTATTAAATAAAAGCCAACATAGATCTATTGAAGGGAAATCACATTTAACCAATTTGACTAACTTGTTTCTTTCACCAAAGACCTTGAACTTTTTGTTGCCTTCTAAATCTGTTCATCTTTTCCAGAACTCCATGTTTAAATACGTCCAATCAGGCTTCTGTCCCTGCAACATTGCCATATGAGCTTTTGTCAAAGTCATGCATGTCATCCATGTGACTGTGACAAAGGTAAACTTTGACAAAGGGTCACCTGACCTCGAAACGTTAGCTCTTTTCTCTCCCTACAGATGCTGCCAGGCCTGCTGAGATTTTCCAGCATTTTCTCTTTGGTTTCAGATTCCAGCATCCGCAGTAATTTGCTTTTATTTTTTTACAAAGGTAAACTTTCCCTCCTCGTCCTCCTTGATCAGTTTGCAGCCTTTGACATGGTAAACCATACCATCCTCCTCCAACATCTCTTCACTGTTGTCCAGCTACCCGAGACTACTCTCAGTTGGTGCTATTCTTATCTATGCAATTCTAGCCAGAGTATCAATTGGAATGGCTTCTCTTCCAGCTCACTCCTCAATACCTTTGGTGTCCCACACAGATGGATCCTTGCCCCCCTTCTATTTTTCATCCACATGCTACCCCTTGGTAAAATCGCCTGCAAGTATAACTTTAGTTTTCATATGACAACACCCAGCAATACCTCACCACCTTCTTTCTCATCTCGTCCACTGTTGCTAAATAAGCAGACTGTTCATCCGACATCCAGTATTGGATGAGCGGAAATTTCCTCCAATTAAAGACTGAAACCATTATTCTCATTCCTCTCTCCAAACTCCGTTCCCTAGCTACCAACTTCATCCCTCTCCCTGGCAACCATCTACATCTAAACCAGTCTTTTTATAACCTTAGATTTGACTCCAAGATTAACTTCCAACCATATATTTGTGCCATCACCAAGATCACCTACTTCCACCTCCATAATGTGTATGGTTTTTCCGTGTTTCAGCTCATCTGCTGCCTTAACCCTCCTTCATACCTTTGTTACCTCTAGATTCAATTATTCCATGCAATCCTGGATGGTCTCCCACATTCTGCCTTCCGCAAACTTGATGCCATCTAAATATCTGTGGCCCGTGTCTTAACTCATACCAAAACTTGCCCATCCATCATCCCTGTGCTCATGACTTACATTGGCCCTGTTAAGCAACATATTTGTTTTAAAATTCTCATCCTTGTTTTCAAATCCTCCATGGCCACAACCCCTTCCACCCCTTTATATCTGTAATCTCCTCCAGCTCCACACCCTCTGAAATACCTGCACTCCAGCAATTCTGGCCTCTGGAGGATTCCCAATTATAATTACTCCAACACACCTTCAGTTGCCTAGGCCTTAAGCTCTGGAATTCCCTCCCTTCACCTCTCTGTCTTTGTACCTCACTTTCCTCCTTTAAGGCACTCCTCACAACATATCACTTTGCAAAGCTATCTGACCCAACATCTCCTTATTTGGTTCAGCATCATATTTTACTTTATAATTCTCCTGATAACAGTTTTGCGGCATATTACTGTTCTTTCCAACATATATTGATGAGCAGACATGGATTTACAGGGCACAATTTCCAAAGTTTGCAAATGATGTGAAACTCAGTAAGCAATGGAGGACAGGAATAAAGTTTCAGACGGACACAGAGAGACTGATAAAATGGGCGAGCGCATGACAGATAAAATTTAATGCAGAGAAGTGCGAAGTGATTCATTTTTGTAGGAAGATGAGGCAAGCAGTAGAAATTAGATTGTACAGTTTTAAAGGGGGTGCAGGGACAGAAAAACCTGGGAGGGTGTGTGCATAAAAAATCTTTGAAGGTGGCAAAGCAAGTTAAGATGGCCGATAAAAAGGCGCGTGGAGTTTTCCGAATAGAAGCACAGAGTGCAAAAGCAAGGAAGCTCTGCTAAGTACAGCAGTTAGACCCTAGCTGGACCATTTTGAACATCCACCCTTGAGGAAAGATGTCACACGGGAGATTTATTGGAATACTATCAGCCCAACATTGTGAGACGAGGGAAGCTGTAATTGTGCTTCTTAGTCTGGGGAAGGCAAGAAGTGACTTAATACAGTTGCTCAAAATCATGTTTTAAGAGAGTTAATGAGGAGAAGTTTCCAATGGCAGGACAAGTAGCCAGGTGGCACAAAAATAGGATAATAAGCAAAAGGAATCCTAGGTGACACGAGGAAAGAATATTCAGTGAGTGATGGAATGAGTGGTGGAAGCTGATTAGTAACTTAAAAAAAAAAGTTGGATAAATACTTTCGGGGAAAATATTGCAGAATTATATGAAAGGAACAGGGTAGTGGATAATTGAATAATTCTTTCAAAGAGATAACCCAGGTAACAATGGAATGAGTGACCTCCTTTTGTGCTGTCTCATTCCTCAATTGCATGATTCTACATTGATGAAAACTAAGTGTGATATATTCAGGGCTGGATTCTTCCACCCCGCCTGTCGCAAGAACGCTACGGGCGAGATGGCAACAATGGAAAAATCCATTGACTTCGGGCGGGATTCTCCGGTCGCCGGTCAAACATGGCCAGAGAATCCCACCCTCAGAGCCTTCACAATATTACTAGCTTTGAAATGTGGGCCATACTCATAACCACTGATTTGCTTGAGATCCAACTGCTGGAATACTGAAATGTAACCGCTCCAGTGAGTACTAAAACAGATTTGCCCATGTACAGGGTTTCTGATTTCAATCATGCCATCGTGAGTACTTCTCCAGTGAAAGCCAGATTATTTCCATGCAGAGACATTTTTCAAAACTAGATGAAGAAAAGTAGTTATATTTTAACAGAGCCCTCTCATTTGTCACATGGGAATTGTCTTTGCTTATTGTTTTGTCTTTCTCAGTCAGCAAGAGGGAGGACATAGATATTAAAGTGAATATCTTTGCAAAATCTTGGTAAAGTCACAGTAGTTGCAGTGGAGGCTGCACATTAGAGGAAAGTTTAGGCAAGAGTATTTGAATTTATGAAGGTTTGTTCCAGGGTATATGAAGCAGACTGTTTCCAGTCAGAGGGGTCTGGAATAAGGCAGTATAGATAAAAGATTAAATGAAAGAGATTTAAAACAGATGGTCAGATGAACTTTCGTTTTAAAAGAAAAGGGACATTGTAAGGGTATGGAACAAAGTAATATTTGAAGCACAGACCAAGTCAACATTCAAGAATAGGTTAGATAGATGGTTGAAGGGAAGAATGATAAAAGTGAATACACAGAATCACATAGATATTACAGCACAACAAACAAAGTAAGTACACAGGCTAAAAGAGGCTCATGTGGTGTAGTGGTTGTGATTCTGCCTCTGAGTCAGAAGCTCTGTGTTCAGGTCCCACTCCAGGACTTTGTGGTCAAGGAAGATGCATTCATAACTCAGTCAAACAGGCAACAACTTGTAAATCCTTCCACCGCATACCGATGGCAGGTGTCAAGAATGAGAGAGATTCTTGGTACACGATGGAAAGAAATTGAAGCAGCAACAGTGATTATCCATAGTTCCAGGTCACAATAGGCCACAGCAACTCGACTCCTTGTGGTGGCCAGTTGGCTGGTCTGGATCAAATAGGTGCCTACAGCATAGGGTTTGTTCCTACTTCCAACGGGGGTGGATGAGGAACAGCCTCCTTGCCTTACCAATGGTGGAGGTCGTGGCACTGTGAATCGGACCTGCATTTGGGCAGAGAATTCAAGAAGGAAAAACAAGAGATAGGCTACAAAGGAAAATCAGGGTCCCAATGCAGCAAAAATTCTCGTGCTAAGATATGATTAAGTTAGGCCAATGTAAAAGAGGGGGCAAATACGAAGACCGTAGTAAAATATCAGCTGTTTAAAAAGTAAGTCAAGCAACCAGGACTACAGATATAGCAACACAGACAAGTTTTTTGTTGTAAAATAGACTCCTCAGGAGAAATCTCTGGTGGTGAATATTGCAGTTCTGAGATTGCGTTACATTACAAATAAATAAGTAAACTCGCCATAGTCCCAGATGACCATAGGCTGCTTTCCCTTTGAGGGGGAAAGAGCTGACTGGTGGTGATTTAACCTGAAGATCACCACGCCTCAAGCGAGGGGCAAGGTTAAGAAGGTGGGGCCAGATGGGAGCGGTGGACCCCGGGAGGTTCACCCACCCAGGGGAGAAGGAGTTTTCCCTCTTCTCCCCAGTACACAACGTATACACTAGAATTGACTTCTTTGTGATGGGGAAAACGGTGCTTCCAGGGATAGACAAAGTGGAATACTCTGCAATTGTGATATCAGACCACGCTCCACACTACATGGATGTGAGGCTGGAGACGGGCAGGGCCCAACGGCCCACATGGAGTTTGGACGTTGCCCTACTAGCTGACAAGGCCTTCAACGAAAAGATATCGCGGGCCATAGCAGAGTACACGGAGAAGAACTAGAATGGGGAGGTCTCACCCTCCACATTCTGGGAAGCACTAAAGGCCGTTCTAAGAGGGGAAATCATCACTTTCAAAGCACGAAGAGATAGGGAGGAAAGGGCGGCTAGGCAGCAGCTGGTCGACTCCATACTGGTGGTAGACCGTAAATACTCCGAGGCCCCGACCGTAGAGCTCCTGGCAGAGAGGAAAGAGCTACAAAGGAACTTTGATCTGCTCTCCATCAGGAAAGCAGTGCACCAACTCCACCAGGCACGTAGGACCCTATACGAACCAGAGACAAAGCCAGCCGCCTGTTGGCACACCAGCTGAGAAAGCAGGCAGCCACCAGAGAAATTGCACAAATCAGGGATACTAGAGGCACATTAGAAACAGAAACAGAAAAGATCAACAAAATCTTCAGGGCCTTCTACCAATGGCTGTACACCTCAGAGCTCCCACTGGGGGAGTCCAGGATGAAACGGTTCCTTGATGGACTGAACATACCAGTCGTGGGGGAGGGCAGAAAACGGGGCCTGGAAGCACCATTAGCACTGGGAGAGATCATGGATAGCATTAGCTGCATGCAGGCGGGGAAGGCGTCGGGACCAGACTGGTTCCCGGCGGACTTCTACAAAAAATTTGAGACAGCACTGGCCCCGCACCTGCGGGAGATGTTCACAGACTCGCTGGCTGAGGACACACTGCCACCCACGCTTACACAGGCTTCAATCTCGCTGATACTCAAGAAAGATAAAGACACAACGGAATGTGGTCATTCAGACCCATCTCACTGCTGAACGCAGATGCCAAAATACTGGCCAACATTCTAGCCAAAAGGCTAGAAGACTGCGTGCCAGAGGTGGTCGCAGAGGACCAGACGGGCTTTGTCAAAGGTAGACAGCTTACTTCGAACATTAGGCGCCTGCTGAACGTGATAATGACCCCATCTGGGGAGAGAACACCAGAGGTGATCGTCTCCCTAGTCGCAGAAAAGGCCTTTGACAGGGTCGAATGGAAATACCTCATAGAGGTACTGGAGCGGTTCGGGCTTGGAACAGGATTCACCTCCTGGGTAAAACTCCTATACAACGCTCCCATGGAGAGCATATGGACCAACAACACTAACTCCCGATACTTCCAGCTGCACAGGGGCACCAGACAAGGATGCCCACTGTCCACGCTGCTGTTCGCTCTAGCGATCGAGCCACTAGCAATTGCGCTCAGAGCAGCAAGAAGCTGGAGGGGGATCCAAAGGGACGGCAGAGAGCACAGAGTTTCACTCTATGCAGATGACCAGCTCCTCTACATTTTGGATCCACAGAGCAGCATGGACGGAATCATCGCGCTCCTGAAAGAGTTTGGCGCCTTCTCGGGCTACAAACTCAACATGAGCAAAAGCGAGATCTTCTCGGTACACCCACAAGTAGGTGGGGCAGCACTAACGGGACTGCCGTTTAAACAAGCCCGACTCAAATTCCACTACCTGGGGATCCAAAAAGCCCACGACTGGAAAGGGATCCACAAATGGAACCTCACCAGTCTGACAGAGGAAGTAAAAAAGGACCTGCAAAGATGGAACACACTCCCACTCTCCCTCATGGGGAGAGTCCTGACGATCAAAATGAACGTGCTGCCCAGATACCTCTTCCTATTTAGATCCATCCCGATCTACATCCCCAAGGTCTTTTTCAAAGCACTAGACAATCTAATCATGGCGTTCGTATGGGGGGAGGGGGGTGGGGGGGGGGGGGGGGGCGGGGGGAATGCTAGGATCCCAAAGGAGGTCTTACAAAAAACAAAATCCAGGGGGGGCTTGCCCTCCCAAACCTTCAATTCTACCATTGGGTGGCGACAGTCGAGCGAATAAGGGGATGGATCAAGGAGCCAGAAGCCGAATGGGTGCGCATGGAGGAGGCTGTCGTGTTGGGTGTTCTGCTGCACAAATAATCCAACACGGCTGTAGATGGTACAACTGTGTTTTATTGTCTTAACAACGGTTACAACTAACTGCTGGCTTGGGTACGTGCTTCACCAACTAACCTGTGGACCCAGCCCTATCACTATCTTAGTAAGGCACTCAGCACATGGTCTATGTCTGAGTGGCACGCTGTGAGCTCTGTGCTATCTCCTGGTAGAATGAGCGGGAACTGTGGTGTTCCCTGTTTTATAGTGCGTGTGCTCTCACTGGTGGTTGGCTGCGATGTTGTGTGTGTGCTGGTTGGTCCAACTGCCTGTCCATCAGTGTGTGTGTGATTGCACCATGATATGCTGATGTGGATATCATGACAGAGGCCTCCTGCAGGGGGACCTCCCTCCGGGCCCTCGCCACGGCGGCGCTCCCATCCCCACCCAAAAAACACTCCAGCAGCCCGGTGGTGATAGCCACCCTCCAGTCCTGGAACCAGCTACGGGAGCAATTTGACCTGACCAAAATGTCAGACAAAGCTCCCATCTGTAACAACCATAAGTTCACACTAGTGCTGACTGAAATCACCTTCAAAGGGTGGGGAAAGGGTGGAGGGACACCGACAGTCAGGGACCTATACACGGACGGCAGGATTGCAACACTAGGTGAACAGACAGATAAATTCAGGCTAGCCAGGGGGAATGAGCTAAGGTACCTGTAACTCAAAAACTTCCTATGGAGACAAGGACATACCCACAACCGCCACGACATACATTACTGGAAGAGTTACTGGACGCAAGCATACTAGATAAAGGAAAATGTAGCAACATGTATGACCAACTGGTAGAAGGGGCCGACACCGTACTGGATGTAACAAGAATGAAATGGGAGGAGGACCTGGGGATCGAAATAGGGTGGGGACTCTGGAGCGAAGCACTGCATAGGGTCAACTCCACCTCCACATGCGCAAGGCTCAGCCTGACCCAACTAAAAGTGGTACATAGAGCCCACTTAACAAGAACCCGCATGAGAAGTTTCTTCCCGGAGGTGGAGGATAGATGTGAACGGTGCCAAGGAGGACCGGACAACCACGCCCACATGTTCTGGTCTTGCCCCAGACTTGTGGAGTACTGGACAGCCTTCTTCGAGGCAATGTCCAAAGTGGTGGGGATGAGGGTGTCCATGCCCGAAAGTGGTGGTCTTCGGGGTTTCAAACCAGCCAGATCTATTCCTGGGGAGGAGGGCAGACGCCCTTGCCTTTGCCTCCCTGATCACCTGCCGTAGAATCCTGTTCGGCTGGCGATCAGCAGCACCACCCAAAGCTGCAGACTGGCTGTCCGACCTCTCGGAATCTCTCCAAATGGAGAAAATCAAATTCACCATCCAACGGTCAGACAACGGCTTCCACAGAACGTGGGAGCCACTCACCCAATTGTTCCGGGACCTGTTTGTGGCCAACAAACAAGCAGAAGAATAGCCAGGTAGCCAAGAACCGGGGGAAAGTAGCCAAAGCATGAGAGGGAGAGATGGACCGGGAGGGGGGGGGGGGGACAGTTAAATCTAAGAGGAAGGAAAGGCGAACCGCAGAGGGGGGAGGGGGCAGAAGCGGGGGGAGGGAGGGAAAGAGAGAAGAGACAGGGAACAATAGAGGAGAGCCAGGGAGGTGGCGGTGGGGGAGGGTGGGGGGGGGGGGACGTTAACAAACTTGGCATCCCCAGGAACAGAGAAAAATGAGAATACAGGCGGAAGACGGGAGGGCCGCGGAAGCGGAAGTGAGCACGAGACGACAATGGCAGCGGAATCCGTCCGGGAGAAGCAAGGGACAACACCAGCACCAGACCCATTCGAGTATTGCCCTCCGTAATTGGCTCTCCGGCACAAAAATGTATATCTACCCCCAAGTCTCTGCCCCCGCACCCCCCCCCCCCCCCAAGTCTCTGCTCCCGCACCCCACCCCCCGCCCCCACAGACAGATGCCTACTTATGTGTGTAAATAATTTTGCCAAGTGTACAGAGTTGCTCCTGTTGAGCGGGTGCATAATACCCGACCAGTTACTTTATTTGCTTTTGTATTTCTCTCGTGTTGTTACTTTTTTTTTTCTTTCTTTTTTTCCCCCTTTGTGTTTTGTGATGTGTGCACGTCTCTTCTTCTGTATATATATATCATATCTTGTGTACATATCGGCAAATATACTTTGTTCAAAAATCCAATAAAACACATTTATTAAAAAAAAGGTGAGACCTTCATGAATAACCTCAGCCAGTAGGGAGATTGAACCCACGCTGTTGGCCTTGCTCCGCATCACAAACCAGCTGTCCAGCCACATGAGCTAAACCGGCCCCCATTACAAATGCAACCATGACTCCCTTCCCCACCCCAAAAACACAAGAATCATTTTCAAACTATTTACATTTCATATTTTATTTTTCTTCTTCATTTTCTTTTAAATTAGAAACAAGTTACATTGAATTAAATTACAGATATGCACTGCTCTCAGCGCACATCAGTTATAAAGAATTTACACAAACTACAGTACAATACTTCCATCACTACAATATCCCTAACACATACTTTAGACTCAGCTCCTTTTTGCCATCAAACTGTAGAGTTTAGACACTGACAAGTCTTGTTTGACTGTACAATTCAAAGTATCTGCTTGACACGTTTCCAAATGTGAATCCATTAGTACTGAACTGTGAAGATATACTTTATGTGCCTGCAAGTCTGGGAGATGCTAAAGATAATTATTTCAACTGTTCATCTAAATCCACTATTTAATATCTTAGTTTCTAGAATAGATGTCGGTGGATTTGTAAAAAAATCTTTTTGGAGATTTAACTGTTAAATTCTAAGAGAAACGTAATCTCTTAACTAAATAAAGCACCATTTTAAAGATTAAAGTGCTGAGCAAATCAAAACTTGGAAAGCGTTGCACAGAGTACAATTTGGTTCCCTTTCCCTGTGCCACATTCCAGTTTCGGTGATATTTCATTCCTCAGAGCAAATTGGGAGGCACATTCCACAGGCTTGACTTTAAAGATTGCTAGCAAAGCTAAAAGGTGAACCATCCTTCAGCCATCTCCTAGTAGATCACAATTCTAAGTGTAATGACCCGGTAATCATAATCTTTGTGTCACAAAATTGCAGAAAAAAATAAAACTGGTTGGTGTCGTCTTTCCAGATTCCAGTTAATTGGCCTAGCTAAAAGTTTTATTTTCTTCACAAACTCAATATATGAGGCATTTGCAGCAGTTCCATCATTCATGCAATTCGTCATGGTAATTTTCTGCAGTTTCTGATTCACTCCGTTTGCCAAAAATTTACAATGCAACTGGATCAGGTCTTTACAAACTCAATAGCCGAGGCTTAAACTCAAAGCTTGAAAAGTATCCAGGTTTGGAAATCCTAATGAAGATCCCATCAGAAAAGACCACCGCAAATGTTTTCACTGTTTGCTCCCTCCCTCCCTCCCAGAAAACCATTTTTATGTTTAGCTAACAGTTACCCATTTACAAATATTGCCACTAAATGGATACTGATATCTGTCTTTTCAAAGGAGTGGTAGATTTCAAGCATCACAGTTCTTAGAGCAGCATGATCTAAAACACAAACCAATGGCTATAATGGACCCATTGGATGGTGTGATTCAACAATGCTGTGCAGGGTAAACAGATTGAAGAATCACATTGTCGCATAACCTCTGACTTGCATTTTCTTCAACATGTTTTCCAAATAGAGCACAGGATTGCGGGTATAGCCCTTTTATTTCATGCACCCCGAACTTTAACAATCTAGTTGGCAAGGTGCTCTCACCAGTTTAATATCTTGAATGTCACTGTGTATTTATGAACTTGGCAGCTTTTCACAAGGATACTTTTCCAGGTGGCAATGCTCATCTTAAAATTAGCTTAAAGTCACTGAAAGGGTTACAGATTTATTATAAAAGAACCGTGATTAAAGTGAGCTTTTTGGACTTGGGAATCCCAAAAGGTCACTGATTTTTCTCAAATGTCATATACTGTAAAGAACAAGCCGTTTTAGCAAACTGGTGCAGGCACAGTCTAAAGCTTTAGCCTCACTCAGCTCCTTGGTCTAAGCCACTCAACATGGACATGTATTCTTAGCATTGGACTGTACGTGAACTTTCCCATCTCTTTTCTCCATCTCTCGGAATGTCAACGTTTTTTGCGCCTTCAGCTTGCAGGCCAGAGACATGAAAATAGATTCCACGTGATCACTTTCTTTTGGATCCTTTGCTGACGTCTCAAACAAAAGCATGTTGTTGGCATCTGCAAATCGGAGTGCTATATTGGAAGATACTTGTATCTCGTGGGTGAGATCACATTTGTTACCCACCAGGACCCTCGGCACACTGGGCGAAACTGAGTGGCTGTTACATTCTTCAATCCACGCTTTGAGGTTTTCAAAGGAGGCCAGTTTTGTTACATCATACACAAACACCACAGCATGTACATTCCTGTAGTAATGTTGGACCATACTTTTTCTGAATCGTTCTTGGCCAGCCGTATCCCAGACCTGAATCTAAGAAAACAGAAAAAAAAGAAGAAATAATAGGATGAATGAAATGTTTTTTTTACATCACCCCTCCACCTCCGCCATATGCAACACTTTGTAATTTCCCCTTCTTCTTTTGAAAGAAGTGACTCATGATGGAATGCAGCGCTAGAGATACTAGCAACCCTCCAAATGGTCAATCCTGAACCAAGTGACTGTTTTTTTACGTATGATATAACAAAAAACATCTCTTGGCTCAGAAGTTGGGAGTACAGAAGTGGATCAACTATTGGGCAATCTACTATCCTGATTTTCCAATTACAGTCCAAGGTGAAGTTGTTTCACTAGATAGGGAAAGGAAAAGAAAGACAAGTCATGTACATAACATTTTTAGCATATCTCCAAAGTAGCTCAAAGAACTCCACAAAGTCAATGACTTTTAACTGCAGTCCGGTTACATGGACAAACATGGCAGATATTTCACTCTTAACAAAGATCTCATTCAAGAAAAGCAATGGGCAGCACGGCAGCACAGTGGTTAGCACAGTTGCTTCACAGCTCCAGGGTCCCAGGTTCGATTCCCGGCTTGGGCCACTGTCTGTGCGGAGTCTGCACGTTCTCCCAGTGTCTGCGTGAGTTTCCTCCGGGTGCTCCGGTTTCCTCCCACAGTCCAAAGATGTGCAGGTTAGGTGGATTGGCCATGCTAAATTGCCCTTAGTGTCCAGAATTGTGAGGTGGGGTTACTGGGATAGGATGGAAGTGTGGGCTTAAGTAGGGTGCTCTTTCCAAGGGCTGGTGCAGATTCGATGGGCCGACTGGCCTCCTTCCACACTGTAAATTCTATGATGCTATGATTAAGTGAACATCTGAAAAAGCTGGAAAGTCTCAACATGTCTGGCAGTGAAAGACAAGAGTTAACATTTCAGCTCAATGACCCGTCATTGGAACTGGAAAAAGTTAGAGATAAACAGCTTTGAAAGGTGCTGAGAATTAAGTTTCATCTAAGTTTCTTTAAGGTGGTTTAAAGACAACAGGATATCTCTCTACTCTTAAATGGTGCCAAGGGATTGTTAACGTTTACCTGAACAGCTAACTCAGCATGAAGTAAGAATCAAACCTGTCAAAGTATAAACATTAACACACACAACTACCAAACCAGCATTTTGAAAAGCCTTTTTTGATGCTGCAAGAGAAATAATCCTCCTTTCAGTAGGTCTTCCCAAATTATGTGACATCCCCAGCTAAAGATTTACATAATCTTTTCCCAAACTGCAACCGTTAAACTTTCCAAAATCAAGGTTTGGTACAATGCAACCATGGCCAGAATTCCTTCACCGCGAGAATAATCATCTTCTCACGAACAAGAAACTTTCTCCACAATGTTGCATATACACAAGAAAAAGTAAATGGTTTCAGCTGTTCAGTTTCAGTAAACATTGACTCAAATTCCTGACATTGAACTGAATAGCCTGTAAGGTCTCAGTGCAGATTCAAAAACGAAGAGTTGTCACTTAGATGAGATTCCAGCTGGCATCAGGAACAGAATACTGAATGGGCACAGATGTCAACATCTGTCTCACCATTTTCTATGGCAATCATGACATATTTTAAGTACATTCAGAACATCACACTCGCAAGGATGCAGGCTATTGAAAGATGTCCAAGAGGAAACAAGAGGACAGTTTTCAGTCCTCTTCGCTATGCATGTTATGGTATGGGATGGAGAGTAGCCAATGCAAAATCTTTGTTGAAAAAGAGATGGAGAAGACTAAATTACATAAATGTAAGCCCATTGGTTCATAGTCAACCTTTGGAATAATTTTTGGATGTAATGGTTCTAGATCAAATTAGTAAGCACTTGATAATACATGGGTTAATTATAACTTAATTTTAAGTGATTATACATTTTCACAACCCATTTGATTAAACGCCTCATGAAAGGTTCACATCCAAAGCAAATATAACAGCTTGGATAGAAAGTTGGTTGATGGATAGAAAGTGTGTTAAGGTAAATGGGTGTTGCTCACTTTGGAAATGGCATACCCCAAAGGTATGTGCCCAGTCCATCTTTGTTCTAGATATATCTCGATAATTTGGGCTTGACAAAAAACACAACCTTTAATTTGTTAACTACATAAAAATGGGAGATTTTGCAAACAGCGAGAATTATAATTGACTTCAAGAAGGCATAGACTGAAAGCATTTGCCAGACATTTGCCCAATTTAATGTGGATAAGTATAAAGTAATACATCTTACGAGAGATAACAAGGAATAGAAGTGCATATTTTACTCCTCATTAAAGAAAGGACATCAAAACCATTGAGTGCAAGTCAGAGCTTCACCAGAATGATGCAAGGGGAGGGAAGTGAGATATTAGGTTCCTTTTCAAAGAAGAGAACATTGAATAAAGATGTTTGAAAACATTTCTATAGCTAATGTAGGATGACTATTATATATGAAGTACATATAGAATTGGCAATATCACATTTTTTTTAAACTCAACCTCCGTTAGAACAAACTCAGGAGTGGGGCAGAGGTCAGCTGACCCCTCCTAAACAGGTCCAAACAATATATTTATAAATTATTACTAAAAGTAGTAAAGAGGTTAGGAGAATGATTTTAAGCAAATTAATGAAGAATAAAATATTTTGCCAAGGGTTTGATTGGAGGCAGAGACCACTTTAGTCTTGTGATGCTTATTTTTCAGATCACTCTTTTAAAAAAAATTATTTAAGGGATTTTAATTTCATTAAATAGGCCAGCATTCAATGCCCATCCTTAACAGCCCTCGAGAAGGTGACAGTTAAGGATGGGCAATGAATGCTGGCCTAATTACCTTCTTTTAAAGTTTTTTTTAAGTTAAATTTTTTTTTTTTTTTAAAGAGTACCCAATTCATTTTTTCCAATTAAGGGGCAATTTACCGTGGCCAATTCACCTAGACTGCACATCTTTTGGGTTGTGGGGGCGAAACCCACGCAAACACAGGGAGAATGTGCAAACTCCACACGGACAGTGACCCAGAGCCGGGATCGAACCTGGGACCTCAGCGCCGTGAGGCAACAGGGCTAACCCACTGCGCCACTGTGCTGCCGCCTAGCTACCTTCTTGAACCGCTGCATTCCATGAGGTGTAGGTACATCCACAGTGCTATTAGGGGGGGAATTACAGGATTTTGACCCAGCGACAGTGAAGGAATAGCGATATATCTCCTAGTCAGGATGGTGAGCGATTTTGAGGGGAACTTCCAGGTTGTGGTGTTCCTATGCATCTGGTACTCTGGTCCTTCTGGATGGTAGTAGTTGTGGGTTTGAAAGGTGTGTCTAAGGAGCCTTGGTGAGTTTCTGCAGTGGCATCTTGTAGATGGTACACATGGCTGCCAACGTGCGTCAGTGTTGGTGGGAGTGAATGTCTGTGAAAGGGGTGCCAATCAAGCGGGATGCTTTGTTCTGGATGGTGTTGGAGCTGCACTCATCTAGGAAAGTGGATAATATTCCATTACACTCCTGACCTGTGGATGATTTTAAGCAAATTAAAAGAGAATAAAATACCTTGCAGGCTTTGGGGAGTCAGGGGGTGAGTTACTCGTCACAGGATTCCTAGTCTCTGACCTTCTCTTGTAGCCACAGTATATAAATGGCTAGTCCAGTTCAGTTTCCGATCAACGGTAACCACCGTTGATAATGCTATTGAATGTCAAAGGGCAATGGGTAGATTCTCTCTTGTTGGTGATAGTCATTGTCTAGCACATGTGTGGTGTGAATGTTACTTGCCACTTGTCAGCCCAAGCCTAAGTATTGTCCAGGTCTTGCTGCATTTGGACATGGAATGCTTCAGTGTCTGAGGAGTCACAAATGGTCCAGTCGTCAGCAAACATTCCACTTCTGAGAAGGAAGGGCATTGACGAAGCAGCTGAAGATAGTTGGGCCAAGGACACTTCCCTGAAGAACTCCTACAGTGATGCCCTGGAACTGAGACAATTAACCTCCTGCAACTACAACCATCTTCCTTTGTGCTAAGAGTCAGATCACTGGCTCAATAATGACATTAACAGAGTTGAGTTCACAGCACATCTACTGGCCAGCTTTAAATTTAATGTAGTCACTTTACTTATGTACTGATTAGGAGCAATTAACCTTTAAGGCAGATGGACCATAATGGTGTCAAAAAGGATAACCAACAACTCCCTTGTGTTTAGTTTACAAACCTTGCTAGAACTACACAAGAACACCATAATGCGTCTTTTGCACAACCCACAGATGATCTAATGACCCGCTCAAATATATTAAATTAAATAATCACACAGGCAGCCATTATTCTAACCTAGTAATTAGCCTTTTGTATGTTGATTGGCTCACCTGGGTGTCTGCCACTACCTGCTTTTACTTCATGATGTGCATGGCTGCATATTATGACAGGATATGGGTGGGCTACCAAGTAAATGGTACCAACAGTAGGAGACTGTTGGAGAACACCGTCTTGTTATGTGGAAGTGTTACCCATTTACAGCACTACTGCCAATAACAGTTCTGCCAGTAGTGGACAGTAAATAAGATAACACACACACACATCTGAAGGCAACATTCCTCTCTTTAAATTCAGTCTAAATACTATCACCTTATTTGGCCACTGACAGGTTGAGATGCTGATTAGAGCTATTACTGGATATGCGCCTTTGTTTTCTGCTGCAAAATTTAAAAATAGCCAATTCTACAGCTCCAAAAGCCTGGTTTATTACAGAAAGATTTCTTGAAACAATTTTCAAATATGAATTGGAAATTAGTCAATTGTCTCAACGGAATTAAAATGCAAATTGGTCCAACTTTTAAAAAAGATTTAGAGTATCCAATTCATTTTTCTCCAATTAAGGGGCAATTCAGTGTGATCAATCCATCTACCCTGCACATCTTTGGGTTGTGGGGCGAAACCCACGCAAACACGGGGGAGAATGTGCAAACTCCACACGGACAGCGACCCAGAGCCGGGATCGAACCTGGGACCTCGGCGCCGTGAGGCAGCAATGCTAACCACTGCGCCGCCGTGCTGCCTAAATTGGTCCAACTTGAATGGATTTGTAAAATTCGAGCTTATCTCCCCTCCAATGACCATTTATTTCTTTAACACTCATATACACAGGATACAAAATCTGGGGGACATTGCTGAAATGTGTCACCATTACTGCAGAATGGAGAGCAGACATGACCGAATATCAAAAGATATCTATCCATACACAACACGCAAGGGTGAGCAAGTGATGAATAAACAGAAACATTTGCAGAACTACTCACACTAACAACTACCAGCAGAACATATGACACACACACACACATACACTCCCGTCCCGTCCTCCCCCGTCCCGTCCCCGTCCCGTCAGTTTGGCTCCAAAATTAGCCAAGTATAACCTCAGGTTCCACAGTATAATTCAGCCAAGTTGATGCTGAGTAACTGGAAATGGTTACTTCAGACAACAGTATAAAGTACATAGCAGACCATGGACTAGTGAGAAATTATGGGCCCTGGTGCCTCTACTGTTTCCGGGCCCCATATTCGCACCCCCACCCACCTTTTACACACACCTTCAAATCCTTTGGGTGACAAGAATTGGGTAGTCATAGTGGTGTTGCACTGTTTTTTATAGGCTGAGCAAACCTTCTTGGCTTTTGTACTCTTATGCTCTATTTATAAAGCCCATTGAAAGCCCAGGCTTCATAGAAACAAGGAACAGGAGTAGGCCATTTGGCCCTTCAAGCCTGCTCAACCATTTCAATATGATCATGGCTGATACTGTTTCAATATGATACACTTCACAACCATGTCTTTGTCAGACAATTACAAAAGCTTGGTCATGCACATTGTGCAATCAGCTCCGCTTCTTTGAAGCTGGCCCTATCTAGGTAGCAGCATTCAAAAAACCTGAATTTCCCAAGCTCCGCAAACAACAGTCTTATGTACAAATGAGAATATCTTAAATTAATTGTGACATATTCACTTGGCGCATGGTTTCACTTCGGAGTTTAAAAATGGCAAAACTTTCTGTAAATTTGCACCAACCAATTCACCTGCAATAATGTCCTATTTCTATCCACACAAGTGGGCTTTGTTAACAGAAAAATGACACTTTGCATTAAGTGATGAATATTTTATCATATTCAATTGAAACTAACCACACTTACAAATGCCCAGCATGGAGCATTAAGTGATGAATATTTTATCATATTCAATTGAAATTAACCCACACTTACAAATGCCCAGCATGGAGCATGGAAAAGTGACACTTCAGATCCTGAAAATCTGAAATATAAACAGAAAATGCTTGAAATACTCAGCAGGCCCGACAGCATCTGTGCAGAGAGAAACAGAGTCAACACTTCAGGTCAATGATCTGCACTACTTCTGATGAGAGGTCACTGGCCTCTGGGAGGGTCACTGGGGCTGGTTTATCACAGGGCTAAATCGCTGGCTTTGAAAGCAGACCAAGGCAGGTCAGCAGCATGGTTCAATTCCCGTACCAGCCTCCCCGAACAGGCGCCGGAATGTGGCGACTAGGGGCTTTTCACATAACTTCATTTGAAGCCTACTTGTGAGAATGAGCGATTTCCATTCTGCCTCTCTCTGCACAGATGCCGTCTGCACTGCTGTCAGACATACTGTGCATTTCAATGTTTCCTATTTCTATTGGAGCAACATTAACCCCTTTGCCAGCCCTCCAAAAAAGCAGTCAGACCCCTCGTGAGCCTCTCATTCTCCTTCATGACGAAACCTAGCAGCAACAGCCGAGGTCTGGTTTGGCATAACATTCAACATGAAACAACTTGCTCAGCAAAGAAAAAAAATAAACATCAAAGCATTATATTGATACTGCGTAAATAACAAAAATGACCATTAAAAAATGCTAAACAAAAGAGCTAACTAAAATCTTTCTTGTTTTTGTGCAAGAGAACAGGTAGTGTGAGAGAGGCTGAGTAGGCCCCCAAGTCATGGTCACCAGGAAAGGGGATGAAACTGGGGCCGAGTTAGCATTTATGGCTTAACTAACACTGAACTTGCATTCACCTCTGGTGGTGCGCACGCTGAGCTGACCTCACACGCTGAGCTGGCCTCAGCAGAATTCATACGAAGGTGGATGCCAGGAGCAGGTTGCCTTTCCTATTATCCTGGGTCAGTGTGTCTTTGGCTAGGAAGAAGGAGCAGGAGGAAGGGGAGATTGTGTGTCCTCGCACTGCGCAGGGCTGTGTGGGTGTGGGTGTGGGTGGGGTAGTGAGTATTTCTTTAATGGTGAGAACCGAAGGACGGATTCTCCTTTGCCGACAGCGAAAATCGTGATTGGATGACCCGGGGGGGCGGGGGGGGGGGGGGGGGGGGGGGGGGTAGGATGCCTGGGGCACAAGGTGGAAGTGGGGAATGACTTGGTGCCAAGTCATACACTCTGGGTGTCCCGCCTCGGGATTGGAGGGTTGCCTGGCTCAGACCGCCACTGTCACGGTTATGGGATTTAAACGCACCCCTTTGGTGCTACTTACAGTCCCCTGGCTGTTCATATTGCTGATTGCTCACTGTGTCGTCTTATATGCTCCAACCAGCCTCTGGGCATGTGGGAACCCCACCCAGCTAGCCCCTCTGGAAACCTTCAGACCCCAGCAGTAACATCAAGGGGATGGGTACGGCTATGTTCAATCGCCAACACCACCAACTGCTGGCACTCCTCGAAAGTATAGCCGCACAGCAGAGAAGCAGGGGAATAGCAGAGCTTACCAAACAATGGACACATGCATTGTGGCCTTTGGCACCCTCCCTGACACACAGCCCCTCCAGAGTAGGAACTTCACCAATGACACAATCAACTAGCCCACCCTTCATGATCAGGAGACATCTCTAAGCGCTGCCTGTCCACCGCACCCCTGCTCCTGTCCATCCTGTTCCAGGCCAGGAAACCTGACCAGCTCTCATGTGTTACACCCAGACCCCACATCACACTGCTGCTATTCTCCCAGCAGACACACACTTCTCACGCTCACCCCTATCTGCCTGCACACCCCATTCTGGGTGTGCATGAAGGTGACTAGCAGCACACATTGATCGTCTCCACCACACAACAAGCACATGGCCCACTAGTGAGGAGACCACAATAGAAGCTCTTCTGAACAAGGAACAGCCTCTTTAAAATAAAACAAACTAAACTTTCCTTTGATGTAGCCAGGGCCTGTCAATCAAGAGTCTTGTAAAAGGAAATGGACTATGAAATTGAATGTTAACAATGCAGTTCAAAGCTTTTAGGCTTCCCAGCATGCCCAGAGGCTTGGAAAATTTAAATCGGAATGAAATTGACTGTGAAAAAAGCACTTCAAAGATTTCCAACCAGAGGGAAGACTTCCATCTTCATCTGACAGATCTTTGAACTTAACATGCTGGGAGAGACAACAAAGGAGTTCAACATACCGGAGGGAAGACTTTTAACTACAAATTGACATGTGGAAAGATAGTTTAATGATGTTCAAACCTACAGAGGGTAGACCTGCCACACAACCCCCTTCCCGGGAAAAATCCCTCCAGACCTGCCTGAGCCCCCTTCCTCCCCTGAAGTCTAGAGCGGGGCACTCGCCTTGGTGTCCACAGTGCCTGGGACCGTGCTTGTCAGGACCAGAAGATATTGGCGCCTACGGGACCTCTAACTGTGTATGTTGGGGTGGGGGTTGAGAATCATCAGGCCTCAAACCTGGTAATTATATTTCTTGTAATGTTCTCTGTATGCATGGATGGCGAGGTAGACATAGACATAGAACATACAGTGCAGAAGGAGGCCCAACAAGTCTGCACCAACCCGCTTAAGCCCTCACTTCCACCTTATTCCCATAACCCAATAACCCCTCCTAACCTTTTTTGGGACATTAAGGGCAATATATCATGGCCAATCCACCTAACCTGCACGTCTTTGGACTGTGGGAGGAAACCGGAGCACCCGGAGGAAACTCATGCTGACACGGGGAGAATGTGCAGACTCCGCACAGGCAGTGACCCAGCGGGGAATCGAACCTGGGACCCTGGCGCTGTGAAGCCACAGTGCTAACCACTGTGCTACCGTGCTGCCCCACGATCAGCTGTAATCAGGTCTTCGTCCGCTCTGAGAGAGAACCTGATTGGACCAGGAGCAGTGCGCTGGGAGACTCGCAATGGATTTGATGCCCGGTGAGAATCCTGATTTGGACCTCTCATCTGATTTGACAGACCATCGCAGATCCCAGTTGGGACTACCAGCCCAAGAGAATCGCCCCTGTTATTGGCATAGAGGGAATGCAATGTCGGTTCACCAGACTTGTTCCTGGGATGGCAGGAACGTCCTTTGAAGAGACACTGGGGCAACTGGACCTGTATTCTCTCAAGTTCCGAAGAATGAGAGGTGATCTCACTGAAACCTATAAAATACTTAGAGGTAGACAGGGAAGATGCAGCATGATGTTTCCCTTGGGTTGGGGAATCTAGAACCAGGGGATATAATTTCAACATCAGGGAGAAACCACTTGGGACCGAGTTGAGGAGAATTTTCTTTACTCAAAGCATTGTGGGTATCTTTGGAACTCTCTACCCCAGAGAGCCATGAAAGTTCAATTACTGAGTATGCATAAAGCAGAAATTGACAGATTTCCAAATACCACTGACTGACAAAGGGATACGGAGATAGTGTGGAGAAAGGGGCACTGAAGTAAATGATTAGCCATAATGGTATTGAATGGTGCATTGAATAGGTTCAATGGGCTGAAAGGCCTACTCCTGCTGATATGTTCACTCCCAGTCTCAAGGTTCTCTTCCACTCTCTCACACACAGGGCAGCCAGGTCCAGGGCCGCACCATTGTTTAGAAGCAAAGGAGTGGGGGGGTGGGGGAATCTGACACGTCATATTCAGCCAATGGTTGTTCACAACAACAGCAATCATTGGCCAAGTAGCCTTCCAATGGGAACGGTCTACATGCCTAATTGGTTGGACACTGACCATCCAGATTGACACACTACTTGGACAATGAGTCTACAACCCCCGAGAGCACAGGCCTGTAATTAGCACCATGTGCAAACCCGTCTTCCAAGCCCTACAGGAAATTAAAGACACTGAAACATCTTGTTGCGCCTAGTGCAGAGGCGGACTGGCACCGTGTTCTCACTCTTTGCAGAGCCCCAGCACCACACCCCCCTCTGTCCCACCATCTGGTGATGTGGCAGCCCACCCCAAATGATGTAAAACTTTGCCCAATGACGTCAATGCTCTCCTGACAGTGACAATGTAGAAGTGTCCATACTCTGCATCGCACCCATGCTATATCATCCAAGTGTTAGAATGGACAATATAGAGTAAGCATTAAATTGCCTCTATTCCTATCCTGGGGCTGTTGGATGATGGAAGCTTGTGTGAGATTTATTGTCTCTAACCCATGGTGTTTGAGTCCCGGGACTGTTTGATGGGGCAGGCGTTAGAGGGACTTTTCCTCTGTATCAAACCCATGCTTTACTTGCTCGTTGAATGGTGGAACACTGCAGAGGGAAAACTATTCAGTATATTTCCCTCTCTCTCGCACAAACAAAACTTGTCTGATGTCCCCCTCTCTTATACACACAATCCCTGTCATGTATTCCCCCCTCTTTCACAAAGATCCATGTCTGTTAATTCCCCTCTCTCTCATACAAACATACAAGGAATATTTTACTTCCTTACATCCAAATCTTAACAGTTAATTCCCCTCTCTCTCACACACAAACACCATCTGAAATTTAGCTCTCTCACACACCTTGCCTGATGTGCCCCGCCTCATACACAAACCCTGTCTGACTTTACGCTCTCAGACAGAAACCCAAGGACATAATTTGCTTTTACAGCTCTTTCCAGTATACTTCCACTTGTAAATTCTTAAAAAGACAAAATAGGATTTATTTAATGGTATTGGAATATTCGATTTCTTTGCTAAATCATGTCAAATCGGAATAAGAGGTCACTATAATATGCAAGGCTTTGAGAAGGGAGCCGAATGAACTTCATTCGATCCCTCTGCAGACATCATTATGCAAAGTGGCTCCCTCCCAATCCTCGGGAGGAAGGGGGGATAGTTGCAGGATGCTGTGAACACCATTTTCTGTACGTTCATCGCAATCAATGTGTTTCAGTGTGGGATGCCAGATCTCACTGGCGAGTTGCCAGAATTTCCAGTGGGAATTGGAGAGGAACAGGGGTTCAGAGAGTTCCAAAGAATGGGGCCAAGGATTTGATAGGGTCGACATGGAGAAGGTAGTTCCTGTTCTGGGGGGTGGGGCACAGATGCATTTAATAGGAAGTGAGATAAGTGAATGAGAGCGCCGCTGTTGAACAAAATAAGATTGGAAGGAGGCTGGGGTGGGGCTTCACCAGAGGCAGAGAGTTCAATTGGGCTGAAGTTTCTGCAGCTCATTCTATGGCTATAGATTCTGCGTTAATGGTGGGGTGGAGCAGGCACATTGCAAGGACCAAGGGGAGAGGGGGATTTTGAGCTTGGAGGTTTCTGAGAGATAATTAACAAGGCTGGGGAGGAATAACATAAGAATAAGAAATTGACATTGAGGTACTGGATACCAGTGAGAGCATTGTGGGCAAGTTGCAAATATGGAGGATGGGTTCCAGAAAAGAACTAATTGAGTTTGATAGTTTCAAATGTACAATAAAGGTTTGAGCTGGAGACGGGCTGAGGCGAGGTGGACACAGACAGTGATTGAAAATGCTGCGGATCCTGAGACTGGCAATGTTGTCTGGGTCAGAAACTAGCAGCCTGGTGATGGACCTGAGGTTGGGTGTGGTGCTAACTTGGACATTTACACTGCCCATGGATAAAAGGTTGGAATGACATCTGTTCCCCACCCATCAACATTACTTTTCCCTCCATTTTTCTCATTCTGTGACTGGTTCTCGGTTTCAATTTGTGCCTCAATTTCTCTCTCAGTTTCAATACAGTCTGATCAACACTTTTATTTTCTAATCAGTTCAAAAGAATCCTTTTTTTGTGGGTGCTGTGAAAAACAAAACAGAAATAAAGGAGCAATTTGCTTAAGTTGGAACAAATCCCCAGGGCATCCTGTTTATCATCTTAAACATGATCCAATTCCTGGCAGCAGTCTTCAGCCAGGGCAGTGATTTGTTATGTTCTAGGTGTAACATAAGCAGCTTCCTTGTGGTGCACTTGACAAAGGAAGGTTCAGACGTGGAGATAACTTCAACACGTTTAATAAACTATTTACACTTCTATTACTCGGGTTCGACACTACTGCTAATCCTACTATAGTTACCCAGACTGACTAACCAGTTGCTGCAATCCACGTGGTGGGTGTAATATTGAATCAACCCGGTGTCTCTACTCACTGACTGTCTTCACTGGAAAGAGGCAGATCATGTGTGTGGTGTCCTTTATATATGGGTTGGTGTAATGCCGTCTTGTGGTCGTGTCACCTCTGTATCGTGAATGTCCATTGGTCGTGTCCTATCTAACTGATCTATTGGTTGAGTGTGTGTGTGTGATGTCACTGGTGCTCCCTCTAGTGTCTAGCTAGCCTACATGCATTTACATTGATGCACATCACCACAGACAGCACCTCGCCGCAAGGAAAATTGCCTCATTTAAGTTCACACAGCCCCAATTCGGTGCTCACACAGAGCGACAGGTCGCCAGTTCTGGGTGCACAATCCCTGTAGGAGCCTCTCTGAAAAATTGATTTGGTACGCCAGGAAAAGCTCCTGAAATGGGAAATCGAAGCATGTTTTTGGGAGCAGGTTGGAAGGGGAGGGGGGGGGGGGGAAAGAGGGATGATTTGGGCACATGACCAGTCTTTGAAAGAACGCAAGACCAAACACAACCTCAAGAGGACTCTCCTGGAGTTTGTTTAAGTCACTCATGTTTAACGTGGCTTGCAAGGCGGACTTACACTTTTGGGAGTATACCACCCATTGGCTGGCGCCCTACGCTGCAGCGCTGTGTGTTTTAATTGTAAATCCACCTCTGGCGTGGTGCTTCCATATTCCATACAAATAACCTGGTATTTACCTGGTATGTATCCTATACATTAGAGTAGAGCACAGCTCTCATAACTGCAACATTGAGCCTCATTAGGGATAAGCCTAGTAAATACAGTTTTGGATCAGTTGACTGAAACAGCTACATCAATTCAACTGTAGAAGAGATAGTGCAGCAGGGAGCCAGGACATCAGCTTGTTAATATATAACTTTCCTCTTCTCATTTGAACTTGCAATAATGCAAATTATCATCCAGAAGTGCAACAATGTGTCTCCATCGTGCAGGTGAAAAACCCGTTTCAAGAGTGGATAGATATCCATGTCAAATACCCGTAGTGCTCTGGCCAGAATGCAAGAGTTGTGTTTAACACTCAAGTTATCCTGCTCACTTGCATTTACTGCTCCTTTTCTTGATTCTCACCACACTACAAGCAAGCTGTCTGTCATCAACAAAAGAAATGAGCAAGTTGATTTCATTCACGGGCTTGGTGATGGTATGGCCTCACCTGATCCAGCAGTGGCACATCCACATCGGAAAGGTAACTGTTTAGTTCTTGATCAGAACAGAGTAAACTGATCGCAACTGGGGTGGAGAGTTGCTAAAACTCCCTTCAGTGTATATTAAACTGTTGAAAGACTTTCTAGTCCAGATGGTGATTTTAGCCACTCAGTCAAAAGTGGAATCCCTTCTTGACAGTATTTTGATTACTGAACGCAAGTCATTTTGTGGTGAGAACATAAATAGAAATAAGTAATGTGCCACAAGGACATTGCAGTGGCGGAGCAGAGTGCTATGACACAGAATGATAGAAGGCAATTTCAGAACTGTGGTTCCCTGCAGAGTTTTTAAGCTCAGTACATTGTTGTCAGTTTAAACTGTGGCCTCTGGTCTTAGTCTTACAATTTAATTTGAAGTATTTTTCCATCATTAGAAAGGTGGATTTTGTCGTGTTCAGTTGCTTCCATGATCATGAAGGTACACAAAGAACATGAAGATAAGGGGCGGGATTCTCCACTCCCGAGCCGAAGTGCCCACGCCGTCGTGAATGCCGTCGAGGTTCACGACGGCGTGAAACGGCCCCTATCCCCACCGATTCAGGGCCCGATAATGGGCTAGGAGCGGGGCCACGTCATTTACACGTGCCAGGCCTTGTCGCCATGTAAAGGCGGCGCCGCATACATGACGCGGCGGGCGCCGCATAACTGGCGTCACCCGCACATGCGTGGTTGCCGTCCTCTCCGAGTCCGCCCCGCAAGAAGATGTCAGACGGATCTTGCGGGGCTGCGGAAGAAAGGAGGTCCTCCTTCAGAGAGGAAGGCCCGACGATCGGTGGGCACCAATCGCGGGCCAGACCCCATTTGAGGCCCCCCCCCCGGTACGGGATCCCCCCGCAGGCCGCCCCCCCCAGCGTTCCCATGCTGTTCCCGCTGGCAGCGACCAGGTGTGGACGGCGCCGGGGGCAACCCGCCGTTTTGGCCTGGCCCCTCGGCCCATCCGGGCCTGAGAATAGCAGGGGTGCCGGAGAATCGCCATTTTGGGTGTCTCGGGCGATTCTCCGGCCTGCGCCGCGCGGAACTCGACGGGGCCGTTCTCGCCGCTTGGGAGAATCGCGGGAGGGCGTCGGACCGGCGTCTTGGGAAAATTCGGCGACCCAGGCGATTCTCCCAACCGGTGCGGGAGTGGAGAATCCCGCCCATGATTGCTACAAGTATTTATTCCTGATGGTAACCATGCATTTCAATGTACAAACAATTCTGTCTCCGTTACCATGGAAGGAGATGTCTGTCCTCTTGTCCACCCTACTGCCAAGTGCCTGCCTCCCGCCCGTCCTCCGATATATGGATAGATGTCTGTGTTGGTGTCTGGTCCCACCAGCTGGCGGGAGGTCATAACTGTCCCTACAGGTATTGGTCAGAGTCCATGTACAGTGGTGCTATTATATACAAATATATACATTGGTACAATTATGTACAATTATACATAGATATGCCTGTACGTATATCACCACAGATTTAACTCCCAAAAACAGAGAAATGACAGCTTCCTCGTGCAACTACTTTTAAACAGATGGGCTTCACTTTTTTGTTTATTCGTTCTTAGGATGGGAATGTCTTAGGATGTTCTTAGGATGTTCTTAATTTCCCTTCTACTGACTGGCTTGCTAGGCCATTTTAGTGGGGAGGGCGGCAGTTTAAGAGTCAACCGGCTTGCTGTGTGGGTCTGGAGTCACATGTAGGCCAGACCGGATTAGGATGGCAGATTTCCTTCCCTGTCGGACATTGGTGAACCAGGTGGGTTTTTACATCAATCAGAAATGGTTTCATGGTCATCTTTTAATTCCAGATTTTTATCGAATTCAAATTTCACTATCTGCCCTGGTGGGATTCGAACTCGAGACTGCAGAGCATTACCCTGGCTCTCTGGATTTCTAGTCCAATGAGAATACCACTATGCCACCACCTCCCCCTATTCCACTTGCCAGCTATTTTCCCAAACTGGTGACAAAATATAGCTGGTCAGCTTCAGGTGGGTCACAATGAGGAGAACCTGCCCAGGACTCCCACTGGCACCAAAGGGAATGAAGCTGTGGTGGTGTGGGGTGGAAAGGATAAGGGGAGAGAGGGAAGGCTCAGACTTTCTTTAAGGAGCCCAGGAAAGCACTCCTACTCCTCCTGGACTGACTATGGAAAATTTTAAACTTGACTTAGAAGGCCTCCATTTCTTGACAATTTTTACTGACCGGGTGCAAGCTGTATGCCGTTAAAATACCAAAGGCCCTATGGATTTTCATTGGTAAATATTGATGCTGGTCCCAATGGAGGCAAGTGTTTAATAAAACAATGGATCTTAATTACTCAGAAATCCTGTTGCTGGTACATTACGTTTCAGCTTAATCTTGAGAACAAAGAGCTTTCACTATATTTAGAAGAAAGAGTTTTGTATCTGATTGGTGTTTGACATGAAAATGAAAATCGCTTACTGTCACAAGTAGGCTTCAAATGAAGTTATTGTGAAAAATCTCTAGTCGCCACACTCCGGCGCCTGTTCGGGGAGGCTGGTACGGGAATTGAACCGTGCTGCTGGCCTGCATTGGTCTGCTTTAAAAGCCAGCGATTTAGCCCTGTGCTAAACCAGCCCCTATTAAATGACATATTAAATGTTGGGTGGTTTCCCACATAAGTAGATAACATTTCTGCTCCGTATGTGGCACAAATTATGGGTTGAGTTCCAAATTTTCCCTATTTCTATTCAGAAATTATCACAATTTCCCTCATTTCCTAACATTGACTGTTCCACTGCACAGCCCCATAATACATATGGACAGCACTATGACCAATCGATTATCTGCTTTTTAAACAAATATCCAGTGAGGGCTGCCAGCCCTCACAGATGATCTCAGAACTAATAATTGATCTCCAAGGTGCTGCCGCTGACCACATGGAATATCTTATATGTACTTTGAATATCGTATATGGACCATGTGCCTCAGTACCCGGCCCTCTCAATTGCTGTCCGACACCAATCCACCCAGTAGTGTTTCTCTAGGGGGCTGGTTTAGCTCAGTGGGTTAGTCAGCTGGTTTGTAATGCAGAACAAGGTGTTTAGGGTTTAGTGAACCCCAAAGTGTATCATGGAGTTCACCAGACCCACAACTTTTAATAGATTGTGGTATGGGGAGCACACGGCCCACCCTACAGGTGTGGTAGAGCAGAAATGGAAAAGTATTTTTTTTAAACAAAACAATGTTTATTCTATGAACTCAAGTTAACCTTTTTAAAACATACAGTGCACATCTTAGCAACCATCAATTCAAATACAACCGCCAAAGAATACAACACTAAGTAATCCTTAATAACTTCCCAAACAACATCCAGAAGACAAAAGAAACACCTTTTAACAAAAGCACATTAGGTTTACATTCACTACTGAGAACATTTATAATTCTGAATTCACCAAATGATCAAGAGATAGTCTTTTCATGGTAGAGATCAACAGTACACCTGCTCTGTCTGGCTTCAGCTCCAACACTGAAAACGAAACTAAAACACACCCTGCAGCAACCAGCCCAAAAACTAAAGTAAAAAGCTGACAGACAGCCCAGCTCCACCCACTCTCTGACATCACTGCAGTAGTAAACACCCATTTCTTAAAGGTAGTCTCACTACAGATATTTATATAAACACCCATTTCGAAACACCCATTTCTTAAAGGTACTCTCTCATGACAAAGGCCAGCAGTGCGGGTTCAATTCCCGTACCAGCAAAGAATTCTGAATTCTTCCTCAGTGTACCCAAACATGCGCCGGAATGTGGCGACTAGGGCTTTTCACAGTAACTTCATTGTAGTGTTAATGTAAGCCTACTTGTGACACTAAAGATTTTTTTATTTTTATTACCAGTGTTGGTGTTGTCTCAACAAGTGCCACGGGAACCAATTATTTTGGTGAGTCTTGGTTTCCTGGAGTCCAGCTTGTTTTCGTTTTCATGTGTTTAGCATCACGTTTAGTCCAGAAATCGTCCTGTGCAAGACCTTTTTCTAGCTAACGGCACTATACAAATTCATCTATGTTGGTGCCACAATGCACGATACACAGCACCAGAAATGTCAAGTTGCAAAGTTCATTTAATTTGGATTTCTAAAGTTCATTTAAAAAAAAATTTAGAGTACCCAAATCATTTTTTCCCCAATACGAGGGTAATTTAGCGTGGCCGATCCACCTACCCTGCACATCTTTAGGTTGCGGGGGCGAAGCCCACGCAAACACGGGGAGAATGTGCAAACTCCACACAGACAGTGACCCAGAGCCGGATCGAACCTGGGACCTCGGCCCCGTGAGGCAGCAGGGCTAACCCACTGCACTGGTTTTCTAAAGTTAATTTAACCTCCTTCACCAATGAAACACTCGTGTTTTTATTTTTAAAAAATAATGTTTTTGTTATTTTTCCGAAGATCTTGCAATGAAATTGTTGAATCGTACACGCTATTGCTTGTAGCACAGTATAGAAAATGGAAATTTATGTCAAAAGGTTATGCCTTCAAAACAAATATAATGCAATGCTAATGGATATTTTGCTGCAGTGCTATCATCTGTAATTTACGAGACTCAGCCAAAAACAGTAACAACAGGGCGTCAGATACCTTTAGCTTCTTTGAGAGTTCAGTTAGCCAGCCCACATACTATTGATGGAAAAACGCCCGCAGACTAAAACAGTGAAATGCATTTGAATTGAAGGGCGTTCTCGGTTTGAAATTAAAAACAACAGCTGGATAATGTGTTGACCCTTCGAGGTTGGTTGGGGGAGGGGATGGTGGTCCAGCACCGCTCTGTCAAGACCATCATTTTAAGCATTGCTGCCATGAGTGGCTTCTCGGTCACTATGGATGCTGGGGAAAAGCCACTGCACAAAACATGCTGCCACGTTGTGCTGACCTGCATGAACGGAACCACGGAAAGTACTGTGGTCATGCAGCAAGCGCAGCTTAACTTTCCTGACACAGTGCCAGCAGGAGTCTCAAGGGAAATAATAACACATGAAAATTTAGCTTTTTGTAATGAAATCGTATCAGACCATTTTCTTTCAACAGATTGTAATACCTCCTTCTCTCTTGGGCAGTCAATCAGCATTAGGGCAGCACGGTAGCATAGTGGTTAGCACAATTGCTTCACAGCTCCAGGGTCCCAGGTTCGATTCCCGGCTTGGGTCACTGTCTGTGCGGAGTCTTCACGTTCTCCCCGTGTGTGCGTGGGTTTCCTCCGGGTGCTTCGGTTTCCTCCCACAGTCCAAAGATGTGCAGGTTAGGTGGATTGGCCATGATAAATTGCCCTTCGTGTCCAAAATTGCCCTTAGTGTTGGGTGGGGTTACTGGGTTATGGGGATAGGGTGGGGGTGTGGGCTTGGGTAGGGTGGTCTTTCCAAGACCTGTTGCAGACTCGATGGGCCGAATGGCCTCCTTCTGCACTGTAAATTCTATGAAATTGTGGATGACTTGCTTCTACTCCAGGGAGGTGTGGTGGCGGAATAGTCTGATCCTGGATCCGCAGACTCTGCCACAGGTCTGGCAGGTGGTGCTTGATGAGGTGGGTGGGACCCACTGGATTCTGCTCTCTCCTTTGCCTTTTAGATTTGGCCTTGTGTGCTCCACCCTACGACACTTGAGGTGATTGGCGCCTTCGCGGGTGCTTTTTCTCCAGTTTGTGGGTTCGAAGGCAAGCGATTCCTATGTGTTGGTGGGGATGTTGCATTTATTTAGGGAGGCTTTCAGAGTGTCCTTGTAGCATTTCCTCTGCCCTCCAAGTGATCGCTCGCCATTACGGAGCTCACAGTAGAGTATTTGTTTTGGGAGTCTTGTGTCGGGCATATCGGCAATGTGGCCCGCCCATCACAGCTGGTCGAGTGTGACTAGTGCCTTGGTACTGGGGATATTGGCCTGGGATAGGACGTTCACGGTGGTACACCTATCCTGCCAATCGATTTGCAGGATTTAGCAGAGGCAGCGTTGACGATATCTCTCCAAGAATTTGAGGTGTCTGCTGTACATTGTCCATGTTTCTGATGCATGCAGGAAGGCAGGAAACATAGTTGCTCTGAAGACCATGAGCTTGATGCTGGATTTGAGGTCTTGGTCTTTTAGTACTCTGTTCCGCAGGCCTCCGAAGATTGCACTAGTGCATTGGAGTCGATGTTGGATTTCATCGTCAATGTTTGCTCGGACCGGGAGGAGGCTTCAAGGTATGGGAAATGGTCCACGATGTTCAGGAGCTCGCCATGGATCTTGATGGTTGGGAGGGCAGTTTTGTGTGGCAGGAGTGGGAGGGTAGAGAACCTTTGTTTTCTGGATGTTTAGTCTGAAGCCCATTCTCTCATTTGCCTCGGTGAATGCGTCAATGATGATTTGTAGCTCGGCCTCTGAATGTGCACACAGACAAGCGTTGTCTGCATACTGCAGCTCGATTACAGAGGTTGGGGTGATCTTGGTTCTGGCCTGGAGGCGTCGGAGGTTGGGCAGTTTCCCGCTTGTCTGGCAGTTTAGCTCCACTCCAGCAGGGAAGCTTCAGGGTGACAGGGTGGAGTGTTGCTGCGAGGAAGATGGCGAAGAAGGATGGCATGGTGACAGTGGTTAGCACTGCTGGCTCATAGCTCCAGAGACCCCAGGTTCAATTCCAGCCTCGGGTGACTGTCTGTGTGGAGTTTGCACTTTGTCCCTGTGTGTGCGTGGGTTTCCTCCGGGTGCTCCCATTTCCTCCCACAGTCCAAAGTTGTACAGGTTAGGTGGACTGGTCATGCTAAACTGCCCTTTAGTGTCCAAAAGGGTAGGTAGGTTTTCTTTATTAAAAATAATTTTTTATTCTCCTCCTTTTCACATTTTCTCCCAAGTTTACACCCAACAATAAAAAATTATCAGGAACTAATGGAATGTCAATCCCCATATCAATAACAACAATCCCATCCTCCCACCAAACCCCCAAACATTAGCCCACATGTTAACATGAACGAATGACAAAGAGGAATCAAGAATCACCCATAGTCACCATTAACACATACAGTCCCCCTCCCCCAGACCCTCCAAGTAACCCCCCCCCCAAATGTTCGATGTGATCCAATTCTTGAAAGTGCATAATGAATAACGCCCATGAATTGTAGAATCCCTCCATCCTTCCCCTCAGTTTACATTTGACCTTTTCAAGTGTCAACAATTCTATCAGGTCCCCCCGCCACGCCAGGGCACAAGGTGGAGAGGTTGACCGCCACCCTAACAGGATCCGCCTTTGGGCGATCAACGAGGCAAAGGCTACAACATCTGCCTCCGTGCCTGTTTCCAACCCTGGCTGGTCTGACACCCCGAATATGGCCACCCGAGGGCCCGGGTCCAGTTTCACGTGCATCACTTTAGAGATTACCCTAAAAACCTCCTTCCAGTAATCCTCCAGCTTTGGACAGGATCAAAACATATGAATGTGGTTTTCAGGGCCCCCCTCCGCAATGTTCACACACATCTTCTACCCCCTCAAAGAGCCAGCTCATCCTTACCCTTGTAAGGTGCGCTCTATACACCACCTTCAGCTGTATCAGCTCCAACCTCACATACAGGGTGGAGGCGTTCACCCTCCGGAGCACCTCACATCAGAACCCCTCCTCTATACCCTCTCCCAACTCTTCCTCCCACTTTGCCTTGATTCCTTTCAAGCGGCGCCTTCTCCTCCTCCAAAATAGCCCCGTAAACCGCCGATACTACCCCCTTCTCCAGTCCCCCTGTCATCAGCACCTCCTCCAGCAATGTGGAAGCCGGCTCTACTGGGAAGCTCTGTATCTCCTTTCTGGCAAAGTATCGAACCTGCATGTATCTGAATATTTCCACCTGCTCTAGCCCATACTTCGCTCCCAGCTCTTTCAATCCCGCAAAACGCCCCCCAAGAAACAAATCTTTTAGTGTCCTAATTCCTTTCTCCTCAAATCTCTGGTTCCCCTGAATCGGCATTTCCCTTGACCCTGCCCCCAACCCGAAGTGTTGGCGAAACTGCCTCCAAACTCTCAAAGCTATTACAACCAGACTCCGAGTATCTCCCCGTTGGCGCCTTCAATCCCGACCCCTACCCAAACTCTCCTCCATTCTGACCCATTGGGAGTCAACCCCTATGACCCAGCTCCGCACCTTCTCCACATTCTCCGCCCAGCAATAATACATCAGGCTCGAAAGACCCAAACCCCCCTGCCTGCCTTCCTCTCTTTAGTAGCACCTTTTTATTTTGGCCACCTTCCCTCCCCATATGAACAAGGTAATCATCCTCAATCTCTCTAAAAAATGCCGTTGGCAGGAAAATCGGCAGGCATTGGAAAATAAACAGGTATCGCGGCAGCACATTCATTTTAACCGCCTGTACCCGACCTGCCAATGACAGAGGGAGACCATCCCACCTTGCCAGATCAGCTTTCACCCTCCCCACCAATCTAGAAATGCTGTACCTACGGAGCTCCCCCCAATCCTGAGCAAACTGCACCCCCAGTTCTGTCCCTGCCTTACGGAATGGCAACGCCCCCCCATCCCTGCCCCACCCCTGGCCGAGACACCACAAAATATTCACTCTTGTCTAGATTTAATTTGTACCCTGAGAAAGACCCAAACACCTGAAGCAGCTCCAGTATTCCCCCTATTGACACACTCGGTTCTGACACGTATAATAACAAGTCATCAGCATTTAAAGACACCCTGTGCTCTATCCCCCCTCCCGCACTATCCTTTCCATACCCTCGAACTTCTTAATGCGATGGCCAACGGCTCAATCGCGAGTGCAAACAGCAAGGGGTACATAGGACATCCCTGGCTAATCCCAAGGTGGAGAAGAAAGTATTCTGAGCTGATGTTATTTGTGCGGATGCTGGCCCTCAGCTCCTTATATAATAGCTTTACCCAGTCCACAAATCTGGGTCCAATTCCAAACCATTCTAGAACTGCCATCAAGTACCCCCATTCTACCCGGTCAAACGCTTTCTCGGCGTCCAATGCCACAACCACCTCTGTTTCCTTCCCCTCCTCCGGTACCATAACCACGTTCAATACCCTCCTAATGTTCGAAAAGGGCTGCCTCCTTCTCACAAACCCCGTCTGATCTTCACGTATCACCTTCGGGAGGCACTCCTCTAGCCTACCTGCCAGTACTTTCGCCCATATCTTTGCATCCACATTTAAAAGTGATGTGGGCCTATATCACCCACACTCCATTAGATCCTTATCTTTCTTAAGTAACAGGGAAATCGATGCCTGCACCAAAGTTTGTGGTAACACCCCCTTCCCTATTGCCTCCCCAAACATCCCCACCATCAGCGGTACCAGCTTATTTTTGAATCTTTAATAATATTCCACCGAAACCCATCCAGCCCTGCCACCTTCCCCGACTGCATCCTCCCAATCGCATCTTTTATCTCCTGCTCTACTATCGCCCCCTCTAATGTAACCCTGTCCCCCTCCCCTAACCTCGGGTACTCCAGCCCATCTAGAAATTCCTGCATCTCACGGACTCCCCCAGATGGCTCTGACCTGTACAACCTCTCAAGGGTAGGTAGGGTTACTGAGTTACAGGGATAGGGTGGAGGCGTGGACTTAAGTAGGGTGCTCTTTCAAAAAGGACGATGCAGACTCAATGGGCTGAATGGCCTCCTTCTGCACTGTAGGGATTCTATGAAGAGCGTTTGTGCAGAATAATGATGAAGGTGGAGAATGATGATGAATTTCTGCGGCCAGCCGAATTTAAGGAGAATGCTCCACAATCCCTCACGGTTTACAGAGTCAAAGGGCTCTGGGAGATCGAAGAAGGCCATGTAGGGAGGTTGATGCTGCGCCCGATACTTTTCCTGGATTTGTCGTGCACTGAAAATCATTTTCATTGAGCCTCTTGATGGGCGGAAGCCGCACTGACACTCAGGGAGGGGCTCTTCAGCCACAGGGACACTGCTGTTGATGTATTCTCACAATGATCTTTCCTGTGGCGGAGAGTAGGAAAATCCCTCTGTAATTTCCACAGTTGGACCCATCTCCTTTCTTGAAGATGGTCACAATTAAGGCATCGCCAAAATCATCTGGCATACTCTCTTCCTTACAGACAAGGGCGTTGAGGTTGTGGATTCTTGCCAAGAGTGCATCTCTGCCGCATTTCCTTTCAACAGATTGTAATACCACAGTTTGGTCAAATGCATACAAATGAATTTATTTGAGTTTAATCCGGACAAGTGTGAGTTAATGCATTTTGGAAGGTCTAATACAAATGGAAATCATACAGTAAATGGCAGAACCCTTAGGAGTATTGACAGGCAAAGAAATCTGAGCGTGCAGGTCCACTGGTCACTGAAAGTGGCAGTGCAGGTGGATAAGGTAGTAAAGCAGGCATACGGCATGCTTGCCTTCATCGGTTGGGGCATTGAGTATATAAATTGGCAAGTCATGCTGCAGCTGTACAGAACCTTAGTTAGGCTACACTTGCAATACTGCATACAATTCTGGTCGCCACACTACCAGAGTGATATGGAGGCTTTGGAGAGGGTACAGAAGAGGTTTACCAGGATGTTGCCTGGTCTATAGTGTATTAGCTATGAGGAGAGGTTGGATAAACTCGGGAATGTTTTCACTGGAATGACCGAGGTTGAGGGGTGACCTGATAGAAGTTTACAAAATTATGAGAGGCATGGACAGAGTGGGAAGTCAGAAGCTTTTTCCCAGGATGGAAAACTCAATTACTAGGCGATGCACGATCAATTGTACAAAGACTCAGGTTGGATACAGCTGTGGCTTTATTGCAGTAAGATGTGTGGCTTCCCACAGCAGCTGACAAAATGGCTGCTGAATAGAGGACACGCATATTTATACTCCTCCTACTGGGCGGAGCCAGCAGGCAGGGGCTACCGGCGAACCTGTAGTACAAGTCCTACCTTACATCACCTAATACAGGTGTAACAGTGGTTTACCACATTCGCCCCCTGTTAAAAATAAGTCCGGCGGGGGTGGTGGAGAACTATATACAGTAGTGAATTTCTGGACAGTGTTTTATTAGGAAAGGAAAAAAAATGTCTTTTGAAAGTCCGGTGCCAGTTAGAGATTCAACTGGCCTGGTGCCTTGACGTTCAGCTGGGAGCGACGTAAAGGTGGCAGCAATGTCGATGCTGGCGACGTCAGTGCTGGCCTGATGTCGGGTGACCCCGGGAGCGTGCCAAAATCCTCTTCATCCGCTTGCGTGGGCAGGGGAAGGAGGGACGGTCCTGGTGGGGCTAATGTTGGGAGAGCGCTGGGGGAGGGGAGGGTGGCACCGGGCCGGGGATGTGTGTATGAGTGGAACCTGCTGGTGCCAGGTCCCTGAGGGAGACAGTTTCTTGGCGGCCGTTGGGGTACACCACATAGGCATACTTGGGGTTGGCATGGAGCAAGTGCACCCTATCCACCAACGGGTCCGACTTGTGGAGTCGGACGTGCCTACGGAGTAGGACTGGTCCTGGAGCTGCGAGCCAAGTCGGGAGCGACACCCCAGAAGTGGACTTCCTAGGGAAGGCAAAAAGACGTTCATGGGGTGTGTTATTCATTAGCAGATGGTCGCATTCCAAGCATTGTTTGGCATCTTTGAATTTGTCTATATATGTGTTTCTGGAACATACCTCTTCATTCACCTGAGGAAGGAGCAGCACTCCAAAAGCTAGTGACATCGAAACAAACCTGTTGGACTTTAACCTGGTGTTGTAAGACTTTGTACTGTACCCAATAATCAGTCACTAAGTTTGTAAATGTAAACACGATTACTCTTTATTTTGACAAGAACTATAATGAAATATACTGTAAATACATCTAGTTAACTATAAGCACACATACAGAAGACAGAGGGGTGGAAAGGGATTTAAAAAATCATAAATGAAAGGAAGAAAGAGTCTTTGTTTCAGATGATTGTTCTGAGCACACTTTTCTTCGCAGCAAGCTTGCAGAGCCTGTAATGACCTTCTTTGTAGATTAATCCATTCAGGTTCTCGATAGTTTAGAAATGCAGTATTCACAAGCCAATTGGAGCGATATAGCAGATTCTGGACTTTGCTTTCACAGCCTACAATGGTTTTCCTGTAAATAGATTCATTCAGGCTCTCTACCAGTTCAGAAATACAGCCTTCCTGGCGAAAAACAGAGAGGTCCTTGTTTTTCTGCTGCCAGGAGTCAAACTGAAACCTTGGGACTCTGAAAGGTATTCCAGTGGGATCAGATCCAATCACCATCTGTTAACGGGCAGAGCACAGCCTTTTGGGCCAAATCATCCATGGATCAAAATAAGAGCAAACATAAAAGAAATTGGAAATTAGGGAATAAACAAAGGATGCTTACACTGTCCACTACAGTCATGGCATTGTTCATTGGCAGACAAAGGAACCTGGCAAGTTGCAACTCCTTAGCAATACCATTACAGTCGGAAGCTCAGATGTCCACAACAATGACGTTGATTTTGTCCTCCCTCCAGGAGCACTTCACATCTGTTCAGAGCTTGTGGGTTGCACTACAAGATACAGCATGGAATCACACCAAAGAGTTATGTCACTGTCTCATTTGACTATATTGTTATAGACCACTTGGCACAGCAAACAAAACAGTATTCTGCCCAAAAGGTAATGAATCCCAAGGAAACAAATCATAATATTTGTAACTGCAAATTCCATTAATGTATCACAGAGTGTTTGGAAGCTTGTGGTAGAATTCCCATAAATTCTCTCCTCCATCTTCACCCCATTTTTATTTCTAACAATTTATTTTCATTTCTTCCATCAATCCATTTCCCCCTCACTATTGTTCCCCCTACCCCTCCCCACCCCACTAGGGCCATCTGCTCCCTGTTCCTAGTTGTCCTTTGACACACTGCTTACCTTTGTTACACTGCTTACCCTTGTTCTGCAATTAACACATGCTGATCTCTTAATGTGCCACTATCAGCACCCTTCTTAACCTTGATAACCACCATTTACATTCCCTTTGTCTTTCTGTCCATGGTATCTTTGTCAATCTCCACCTAACGCTTGCCCCCTATCCAGCCCCACATCTCTCGTCGTCCCGCCACAACATTATCAATCCGATCATATTTCCAGTTCTCTCTAGTTTTCACAAAGACTCGAAATGTTAGCTCGCTTCTCTCTCCACAGATGCTGTCAGACATGCGGAGATTGACCAGTATTTTCTGTTTTTGTACCAATTTAATGCATGGCGGTATGAGGAAGAACACTTGCACAGTGAGTGGCCATGATCTGGAACTCGCTGCCTACAAGGGTAATGGAAGTGGAGACAATCAATGATTTCAAAAGGAAATTAATGAGCACCTGTACAAAATTATTTGCAGGGAAATGGGACTGACCAAGTGCCCTACAGCAGTGTTTCTCAAACACTTTTCCCGGCGACCCATTTTTCCAGAATGGCCGACTTTCACGAACCATGCCACATTCACAATAGATTCTCCATGGTTACTTTTTAAAACGTCACACTCATTGTTGCCACTTCTGTATTATTAAATGTAAGAATTGTAAGTTGCGCTGCTGCTTCACCTGAAAAGGACAGTTCTACCCTGACACCTTGCTGAAGGGTGGAACCCAGGATTATTTTATATCTTCACACCCATTGTTATAATTTGAAGAATTGTGAGCAAGCGCTGGAAATATTAACACACTCAATATTACACAGTTTTAACAACATCATGTTCACTCGTTCAAAATCTAACATGACCTTAGATAGGAAAATAAACTTAAAACTTCCACTTCAGAAACAGGAGGCCTAACAGCTGAACTAAAAACTCGGTCAGACAGAATGTCACTGGATACCTGTCAGTAACATTTCCTAGGTAAATATGTAACAGACTGAAAACATACTAAAAAAAAGCCAATGCTGGGCACATCTCAGCTGACCAATATGCAAAACGTGCAGACACATTCCATACACCTGTACATTTTACCAGCTCATGTATACATGAGTGTAATTTAGTCGCCATCCAATGCCATCCTTGGTGAACAATTGAAGTCCTGATAAAGCTTGAAGCAAAAGGCCTTGCAGTACAGGAACCAATTAATAATAATATTTATTATTGTCACAAGTAGGCTCACATTAACACTGCAATGCAGTTACTGTGAAAAGCCCCTCGCCGCCACACTCCAGCGCCTGTACATGGAAGGAGAATTGAGAATGCCCAATTCATCTAACAAACACGTCTTTCGGGACTTGTGGGAGGAAACCGGAGCACCCGGAGGAAACCCACGCAGACACGGGGAGAACGTGCCGACTCCACACAGACAATGACCCAAGCCGGGAATCAAACCCAGTATCTGGTGCTGTGAAGCAACAGTGCTAACCACTGTGCTACCGTGTTGCCCAATATCTATGTAACCACACGGCAGAGACGGATGCCTGGGAAGAGGGGGTGGATAGCAGTGGGGAAGGTGATGAAAGAAAACAGAAGCGTTGGTGGAGGACAAGAGCCCAGTATGGAGAGACAAATCAAAAGTGGAAGGTGTGGACATAGGGGCTTGTAGGGGTGGAGGAAACCGGATGTCCGGGTTAACTGAATGATAAAGGATGCACAGAGTTTGTTAGAGACACACTAAAATAATAAAATAATACAGATCCTGACGCTGAACACAGTAGCAGGAAATGCCACCCAAAGAGAATTTTACAGGTCACTGGCTGCAAACTACCCCAACTACACTGTGGCCCAGAGAGGCAAGGAAGGCCATGACACCAGCTTCTAAATCAGCCTCATGTGGTCATACACTGCACTGCAGGGAGAATTTACCTTGAGAGAAAACGGAAAAAAATGGTCAGCCGATCTTTGTGGATAATTTTTGTGACCTTTTGCCGACCCATTCTACACCATCCCACAACCCGCGGGTCGCCCCCACTTTGAAAATGACTGCTCTACAGACAGTCAGCGTGAACTTGATGGGATCAGTAGCCTCCTGTGCCATACATGCACAGTGAGAAGAATTACCTGTGAAAAGACTACAATTCACATTGTTATGCCAATATGGAGATCAGTTTATCTTTGTATCAGGTGGTCTATTTTCAGTACAGAGCATGGAGAACATTCATTTTTTTTCTACAGTATTAAGAATTCCATATCTATGCTGTGCAAGTTGTTTTTGAAGCTGTTTAGCACAGGGCTAAATTGCTGGCTTTGAAAGCAGACCAAGGCAGGCTAGCAGCACGGTTCAATTCCCGTAACAGCCTCCCTGAACAGGCGCCGGAATGTGGCGACTAGGGGCTTTTCACAGTAACTTCATTTGAAGCCGACTTGTGACAATAAGCGATTTTCATTTTTCATTATAGCAAGTTGAAAAAATATTACCATTTCTTTCACAAGTCTTGATCGTCGACCCACAGAAGGTTCTCTTTTAATCCCATTCAAGAACGAAATCGACAATAAGTGAACATGGAGTAGATTCCAGTAGCAGAAATATTTACATAATGGAACCTCAGTAGTCCTGGCCATAGAAGGAAAGGAAAGGAAACGCATTCTCTACACAATCTTCAGCTGCACCATTGACAACAGATAAATTTGTTGGGCGGATTCTCCGCCCCCCTGCACTCGTTTTCTGGTGCAGCGCGCCCCCCACTGACAGCGGGATTCTCCGTCCCGGCAGCTGGCCAATGGGGTTTCCCATTGTGGGCACCCTCACACCGTCGGGAAATCCGCGAGCTTGAGTGCGCTGCCGCCGAAATGGAGAATCCCGCCAATGAAGAATCCAGCCCATTGATTTTTTTTTAAATCACTGAAATATGAAGGAACTTGAAGAGTACATAGATTGTTACTCCCAAAACAGCCCACAAAACATCCCAATGTATAATCAATGCCTTCCCTCCAAACTGCACATTATGGTTTTATTCTGAGTTTTAAAAAAATATATTTTTATTCAGATTTTTCATTTTCTATAATACAAAACAGAATAAAATACAAGTACAAACCTCAAAAATCAGCCTACCCTGCCCACAACCTAACCCCTCCCCCTTCCCTTCTCCCACCCCCCCACCCGCTTAGTTAACGGTGATAACTCCTTAAACTAAACAATGAACAGCTGCCATCCTCGGTAAAACTTCTCAATTGCCCCCCTCACGGTGTAACCGACTTTCACGAGGTATAGGGACACCATGAGATCTCCCAGCCACACTGAGTCACAGGATGGAGAAGCTGACCTCCACCAGAAGCAGACCTCCAACCCATCAGTACTCGCCTCCGATCCCGATGAGTGAGGCAAAGGTCAGGACATCAGCCCCCGTGCCCGTCTGCAGCTTCAGCAAGTCTGACACCCCAAATATGACCGCTAAGGGTCAGGGCTCCAGCTCAAATTTCAGAATCGCCAACATGGTGCTAAAGATGGAGATCCAGAAACTCACAAGCTTGAGGCAAGACCAGAACATGTACATGAAGGCACTGTTGCACAGTTTGCAGATGATACAAAGATCTGTATAGGGACAGGTCGTATTGAGGAAGCGGGGCGGGGGGGAGGGGGGGGGGGCAGCAGAAGGATTTGGACAGTATGGGGGAGTGGGCAATGAAGTGGCAGATGAAATACAATGTGGAAAAGTTTCAGGTTATGCACTTTGGAAGGAGGAATTTAGGCATAGACTATTTTCTAAATGGGGAAATTATTAGGAAATCAGAAGCACATAGGGACTTGGGAGTCCTTGTTCATGATTCTCTTAAGGTTAATGTGCAGGTTCAGTCGGCAGTTAAGAAGGCAAATGCAATGTTAGCATTCATGTCAAGAGGGTGAGAATACAAGACCAGGGATGTACTTCTAAGGTTCTGGTCAGACCTTATTTGGAGTATTGTGAGCAGTTTTGGGCCCTATATCTAAGGAAAGATGTGCTGGCCTTGGAAAGGGTCCAGAGGAGGTTCACAAGAATGATCCCTGGAATGAAGAGCTTGTCGTATGAGGAAATGAAATGAAATGAAAATGAAAATTGAAAATCGCTTATTGTCACAAGTAGGCTTCAATGAAGTTACTGTGAAAAGCCCCTAGTCACCACATTCTGGCGCCTGTTTGGGGAGGCTGTTATGGGAATTGAGCCGTGCTGCTGGCCTGCCTTGGTCTGCATGCAAAGCCAGCGATTTAGTCCTGTGCTAAACAGGAACGGTCTGTACTCATTGGAGTTTCGAAGGTTGAGGGGGATTTTATTGAAACTTACAGGATACTGCGAGGCCTGGATAGAGTGGACGTGGAGAGGATGTTGCCACAAAAGCAGAGAACACAATCTCAGACTCAAGGGATGATCCTTTAAAACAGTGATGAGGAGGCATTTCTTCAGCCAGAGGGTAGTGAATCTGTGGAACTCTTTGCTGCAGAAGGCTGAGGAGACCAAATAACTGAATGTCTTTAAGATAGAGATAGATAGGTTCTTGATTAATACGGGGATCAGGGGTTATGGGGAAAATGGGGATGAGAAAAATATCAGCCATGAGTGAATGAGGGAGCAGACTCGATGGGCTGAGTAGCTTAATTCTGCTTCTCTGTCTTATGATCTTATATACGTGTTCGCACTTGTCTTTTACTCATTCTAAATATATTTAATACAAAATAATTATAAATAATTTAAAACACTATTAACATTTATGACAGAAATACAAACAGTAGATGACGTGTCATAACGAAAAAGGGGAGCCGTTGAAAAGGCAATCACAATGCTACTTACCTATCCAAACCCGTGTATGAAGAATTGATAGAAATCATTGGAAAACATGTGCAAGATGAAATTGTGAATCAAATCAACAACCTAGACACCAAATACTACTCTATTGTTGTTGACTCTACGCCTGACCTGACACATGTTGACCAGCTGGTAATTGTGGTTCGATACTGCTATAATGGAAAACCCTATGAGAGATTTTGAACATTTTTACCGATAGAAAACCATTCACCCACGACCTTGTTCAACAAAATACAACAAGTCCTGGGTGAACATAAGCTTTCACTTGAAAATATCCGTGGTCAGTCCTACGATAATGCATCTAACATGAAGGGCTCAGAGAAAGGGCTGCAAGCACTCTTTAAAAACATTAACAGGTACGCAGACTATGTACCATGTGCAGCCCATTCACTTAACCTTGTTGGAGAAAAGGCAGTGTCTACTGTACGTCAAGTTGTTGACCATTTTGGCATTTTGTAGGAGCTGTATGTTTTCTTTTCTGGATCTCCACAAAGATGGGGGATTTTAAACACGCAGGGCAATCTACATTTTTCTCTAAAGAGCTTAAGTGTAACTAGATGGTCAGCACACTTTGAAGCAGTCTGGGCAATTAAAAATGGATATATGGGTATTTTACAAACTCTCCAACATATTTCTGAAGACTCAGAAGAGAAGCCTGAATGTAAACGAGATGCAAAGAATTTACACCACAAGTTGGTAAAGCTGGATTATGCTATTTTAACAGTCGTTTGGGAAGACGTGCTGGAGCGTTTCAACAAAACAAGTAAGAAACTCCAAACCCCTGGTTTTGATGTATTTGAAGATTATCTTCTGCTATCATCTTTACTTTCGTTTGTTAAAGAACTCAGAGAAAATTCAGCCGATAGGATTACACACTATGAATCTGAAGCAAAAGGTTTGTGTGAAGTGTTGCTAATTTTCTCCTTGGTTCAATTGCTCGGTTTTATTACCTTTGCTCTCGAGTCGCCAGGTATCTTTATGATACCGCCACGAGGTTCAAGTCCGAGTAATGATCAATACTCCAATACACCGATTAGTAAGATTTAAATCAAAGCACATTTATTATACACAGTAATCGTTACTCATGCACAAATTCTACGTCTAAGCTACTTCTACAACTAACAGGCCTTTACTTAACTTTGAACTGGCCTACCAGGTCAGGGGAACAAATGGCCTTTCGTTCGGGTTCTGAGCCTGCGGGATTCGAAGTTGGTACGGATTGGTAGCTAGGAGCACCCATCTCGTAGCGAGCGTTGATTTAAGACTTACGATTTCGATGATCACTGGAGTCACTGCACCGGTCACGGTCAATGTTGGTTCGTTGTTGCTGGGTGACCCGGGCAGGAAGAAGAGAGCGGTGAAGAGTGAAGAGAGCGATTTGAACTTGGGGCTCAACTCTTATAGTCCCCAGGGGCTTCCCGCCTTTCGGGGCGGACCCTGTACCTGGTCCCAAGTGATTGGACTTTGTCCCAATCGCTTGGTTCGATTTTCTCCAATACTGGAGCGGTTCCCTGATCGATGGGCGGTCTTGAGGTGCTCGTTCACCTCCTTTGTGTTGGCTCCTGCTGGCGCCGAGGAGTCTGGCTTTGCTTTGTGTGTCAAAAATGTTACTTATTGTTCCTGGGGATTGCTCATCAGTATGCAGATGGCTGTTACTTTGTTATGCTGATGGCCGCTGGTATCATTGTTGTCTGGTTTTTGCAGAGGTAAATACACAGCAAACCTGCAGCTGCTGGTTTTTATCTTGTTGGCTGACTTTTCCATCAGCCTTTGCCGTTCGCCATTTTGAATCGGGAGATGGCCAATTTAGGTGGCTACAGAAGATATCACCTCAAGTTATTCTAATGCTTCCAAATGCATTGTTACAAGGACATTTTCAGATGGAACAAGTGGTATTGCTTCTTTGAGAGGAGCTGACAAATTTAGGATAGAAGTTCTATATCAACTCCATGACTGCTTGATAATCCAGTTACGCAAGAGGATTGGCCCATATGAGCAGATTGTGAAATGGTTCAAGTTCCTCTCAGAATTGGTGAGCAATTCTGAAATTGATGAGGACAATATTGAACTTATAATATTGTGTTACAAAGATGATATTGACCATAAATTAGTAAACGAGTGTTATCAGTTCAAAGAATATTTGCACCTTAGGAAATCCCAGTACACAGAAGAAAACACGCCATCTAAAATGCAATGCGCAGAAGTTCTTCAGCTTATTTGTGAGCAACGCCTAATTGAAGTGTTCCCCAATATTACTGCTGCACTTAAGCTGTACTTGGCAATGCCTATCACGAGCTGTGAAGCAGAAAGGAATTTTTCAAAGCTATCCTTTATAAAGAACACATTTTGGTCTACCATGACTGAAGAGCGCTTAAATTATTAATGCATATTGTCTCTAGAAAATGACATTGCAAGGAAGCTCTCATGACAAAACTGTACATGAATATGTTGCTAGAAAAAAAAGAGTATTTTGTAAAATGTGCTTCATGTAGCATGTATTCTCATAGGTGTCTAAAATAAAAGATTATATTGACGGTGGTCTTTTCTATGTTTTATTTCATCATTCTATGATGCATCATGCATGCAAATAACATTTCCCTAATTTTCATCCCCCTATAACTCGAAAACTATAAGGCATAGGAAATTTTAATCACACCAGTGACTTTGACATGTGAGATAATCCAGTACAGCAATTTTAATCAAAATCTGAGATGTAATGGTTACATTTTTTAAAAATTTGTGCTGATCTATCGTGGAACAACCCCATTGAAGAAGATAACAGTGGTTACCCAGGCCTCGTTGCTGGTAGCGAAGGGGCCCCCATAACAGTTCAAGCTTCAGGGCCCCAAAAATGTAGGTCCGCCACTGCCCCTGACTGTCTATCCCTTTGAAGGATTGCCCTACGAATCCTCGTCGTCTTGCCCGCTCATGTAAAGAACGTAATCAACTTTTCAACTCCCCCAAAAAAGGATTTAGGGAGAAAGACCGGAAAGCACTGGAACAAAAATAAAAATCTTGGCAAAATTTTAATTTTGATTGACTGAACCCCACCCACCAAATACAGGAAAAGATTTCAGATCGGCCTCGACTCTACCTACCAAACTTCGGATATGTCAGTTTACAGAGACGGGCCCAATCCTGAGCTACTTGGACCTGGAACCAGCCATATGAAAAGCTAGCCCCCCCTAGTTTAACTCCCCTCCCCAAGGGATTTACTGGAAAGTACTAATTTTTTCCCCCAAGTTTAACTTGTACCCTGAAAAATAGCCAAAACACCTCAGCAGTTCCATTATGGCGCTTTTGCTGGGGACTGGGTCCGTCACATAAAGTAAGAGATCATCAGGCACCCTATGCTCCACCCCTCCCCTCACTATCCCCCTCCACTAATCTGAAACCCTCAAGGCAATGGCAACCCTCTATTGCCAATGCAAACAAGAGGGGGAACATAGGGCACCCCTGCCTCGCTCACCTATTTAATTGGAAGTACCCCACGTTTATGGTATTGGTGCAGACACTGGTTGTTGGGGCCTTGTACAAACACGACACAAACTTGGGACCCAACCCAACCTTCTCCAAGATCGCGAAAAGATACCCCCATTCTACCCTATCAAATGCCTTGTCATCAAATGTGACAATTACCTCTGCAACAGGCCCCGTAGATGGGGAAAGCACCACGCTTAGCAATTGCCGCACATTTATTCCAAAGATGTGCAGGTTAGGTGGATTGGCCATTCTAAATTGCCCTTAGTGTCCAAAAAGGTTAGGTGGGGTTACTAGGTTACGGGGATAGAGTGGAGGTGTGGCCTTAAGTAGGGTGCTCTTTCCAAGGGCCGGTGCAGACTCGATATGCCGAATGGCCTCTTCTGCATTGTAAATTCTATGATTCTATGAATTTCCTGCCTTTGGAAACTCACAGTTGATCTTCCCCTTTAACTTGAGGAAGACGGTTCCAGCATCAGTGCTAACACCTTGGCCAATATCTTGGCGTCCACATTAATAATAATAAGTAGAGAATAGGGCAGTACAACCCACATTCCACAGGGAGCTTATCCTTTTTTTAATAGCAGTGAAATTAATGCTTGCATCAACGTCTCAGGCAGGGAGCCTCGTGTTACTGAGTCCTCGAATATCCACTCTAATAACAGCACCAGCTGACCTGCAAACCTCTTGCAAAAGTTTGCTGGGAATCGGTCTGGTCCCGGGGCCTTACCTGTCTGCATCCGCCGACTTGCTGTCAAGACCTCCTGTGTATCTAACGGCCGCTCCAACCCTTCACACTCTTCCTCCCACACCTCGGGAAACTCTAAGGCCTCAAAAACTCTTCCTTCCCCCCCCCCCCGCCGGCGGCTTCAACCTGTAAAGATGCTTATCGAGCATTTCAAACGTTCCATTAACTTTGTTTGTAGCGGACACCAGCCTGCCACTCTTTCCATACACGCTTTGTGCAAAATTACCTCCCCCCTAATCACTGACGTCAGGGCCTCCCACAGAACTGAGAGTAAGACTGACCCATTCCCATACACTCATCTATTGGCCTCGATATCAGTCCACTGAATCCCAAATCCGCCAATAACTCCACATCCAACCTCCATGCTGGACGCTGAATCAAACCTATTTCTTACACCAAATCTACTTGATGTGAACTATGATCTGAGATGACTATCGCCGTGTATTCAGCTTTCCTCACCCCAGGCAGAGGAGAAAATCTATTCTCGAATATGTACTGGGGAGAAAAAAGAAAATTCCTTACCCCCAGGGTGCATAACCCACCACGGATCTGCCCGCGCCCCCCCCCCCAACCCAACCCAACCCAACCAACCAACCATCTCCTCCATAAACGGCAATAGTATCTTTTCAACCCCCGAAGGGGCCAATGACCTCGGCTTAGACCAGTCCAATTTTGGGTTCAAGACAAATTCAAGTAGCTGGGAGCTGGTTGGGGGGGGCGGGTTTAGCTCAGTTAGCTGGACAGCTGGTTTGTGATGCAGAGTGAGGCCAACAACGTGGGTTCAATCCCTGTACTAGCTGAGGTTATTCATGAAGGCCCCGCCTTCTCAACGTTGCCCCTTGCCTGAGGTACTGTGATCCTCAGGTTAAATCACCACCAGTCAGCTCTTCCCCTCAAAAGGGGAGAGCGGCCTATGGTCATTTGGGACTATAGCAAATATTTTGGACTCTGATTAGGAGTGGATGTAGGAACATAAGAAAATTGGTACAGGGGTGCAGGCCATTTAGTCCCCCCAATCTGTACCACCTTTCAATGAGATTGTGGCTGGTCTCCCACTTTACTTGGACACCCATCCCTTCCGATAACAAAAATCATCAACTTGAGATTAAAAATTAATTTGATCTATTGCTATTTGCGAAAGAGAGTTGCAAATTTACCCCACCCTTTGTATGTAGATACATTTCCTAATTTAATTTCTAAATGGTCTAGCTCTGATTTTTAGACAATGTTCCCCAGTCTGGGGTTACCTACCAATGGGAACAGTTTCCCTTTATCTACCCTATCTGTTCCCCTTGATGTTTTTGGTCAAATTATCCTTCTAAACTCCAGAAAATATAACACTTGTTTGTGTAATCTCCTCCTAATTTAGCCCTTGGAGTACAGGTGCCATTATAACCAACCAAAACTTCACTCCCTCCAAGTTCAATATATCATTCCTAAGCTGTAGTGCACAGAACTGCTCACAGGGGTCTAATATGACCTTGGATACCTGAACCATGATGCCCCCCTAGTCTTCCAGGTATAAAAGCCAGCATCATGTTTATTTGTTTTTTGATTATTTTTCTGTGCACTGCATTTTAATTATCTATTTACCTGCATCCCCAAGTCACTTTGGATCACCACCAATTTTAGCTTTACAACATATGGAAAGAACCCAAATCTCTATTCCTTTTAAGTCCAAAGTGGTGATCTCACATTTGCCTACACACTGAAATCTATTCATGTAATCTAGCAATATCGCTTTATAATTTTGTGCTTCTATTTCTACTTATCTTATGGGTGGCACGATGGCACAGTGGTTAGTACTGCTGCCTCACAGCGCCAGAGACCCGGGTTCAATTCCGGCCTTGGATGCTGGTCTGTGTGGAGTTTGCACATTCTTCCCATGTCTCCTGGGTTTCCTCCCACAGTCCAAAGATGAGCAGGTTAGGTGGATTGACCATGATAAAATTGCCCAATAGCTTCCAAGGATGTGGAGGGTAGGTGGGGTTATTGGCTCAGGTGAGGTGGTCTTTCAGAGGGTGGGTGCAGACACGATGGGCCGAATGGCCTCCTTCGGTCCTGTATAGATTCTATCATCTTTCTGTCGTCGGCAAGTTTGAATAGGAGGCTCTCTACCCCGCAGAGGTTTGAAATGAAGACATCACTAGAACATTGGTCTGTCTCATATTGTGATCCACACCTAGCAAATCAATTAGGCTAGTCAACATTTCGCCAATGGGGGAATAGAATTATCATGCCCACAGACTCAAGGAAACACATTAGCTGATCAGATCAAAGATTAACCTTGGTCTATACGTCTGTAATAATGCCGGTTACCTTGATCGTTTCTCCTTCTATATTCACGGGCTTCTCTCGAAAATCTACTCCTATGGTGGCTTCGGTCTTGTCGGGGAAGGTCCCTCCACAGAATCTGAAGGTCAGACATGTCTTACCAACATTGGAGTCGCCGATTACAATAATTTTAAATATCCGCGCTTGCACGGAGAGTTCCAAAGACGATTCATAATCTGTGGACATCTTTTTAGATGTGAATCCCCGGGTCTCACCATTCGCCGCCACTCGGTTTGCCATATTGGAAATTAACCTCTTAGCGCTATTAACGAAAGTCAAACAAATCTTCGCAAAATGACCTTAAAGGAGCCCTTGTCTCCACCGACGGAACCACAACCGGCTGGTTAAACTATTTGACATAAAAAATCAAATAGGCGGCATGCGAGTCGGGGCTGAGATTGTCTGAAACAGCATCGTTGCCAGGTCGAAGCTTGCTGGGGATTTTTTTTTCTTTCCAGTTTGATTGGATTGACGATGAAACTGGAAATGTTAGAAGGCTGCTCCTTTTTTTTTGTTGCCCTCGCTCTCCTCGCGTTGTGTGTGTTTGTGCTGATTAATGGGGCCACGCAGTAATTGATCAGGTGAAATTGACGCAGTGATGGAGGCTGAACATCAGGACAAAGCACTGCTCATAACACAGCCGAGAGAACCCGTCACTGACGGGGACTTCAAAGCTGCAATCACCACTTCATTTAGTTTAATGTGAAATCTCTCTGTATCCGCAAAGCGGTTCAAATTGGTTGGGGTTTTTTTGGTCACCTTTCGTGCAAATAATATTTTTATTTGTTTAAATGTTATAACTGGTACTGATTTGTTCCCTTGTAATGCTTTCCTCCTGAAAGCAGTGACTGGTGCGGTTCCACAGGAAGGGAATTGGTTGTCCAGCTAGATTTTTTTAAAAAAACTGTGAATGTTACAGTACCTCATTCAACTGCAATGAGTATCACCGGCGACTGTCCTTCGTGAGTCAGACACGTCCAGCAAAAGTGTCAGGATACTAATCAATTAGTGCAAACTTTGGTTGATTTCCTAGCCTCTTTATTACTCGGGTCCACTAGATTATTTGTTGAATTCCTAATGGTGCCCCTGCAAAGATTTAAAAAAACAACCCAGAGTAGGAATGAAATCTGGCATTATGGTTTTGTATTCAACAATAGGATCATAGAATTTACAGTGCAAAAGGAGGCCATTCAGCCCATCGAGTCTGCACCGGCCTCGGAAAGAGCACCCTACTCAAGCCCGCACCTCCTCCCCATCCCTGTAACCCCGCCCTGTAGGAAACTCGGCAAGGCATCAGAGATATAAGGACAATGTACACACACCAAGTCAAAGGCAGAGATTAAAAGGAGGTACCAAAGCATGATCAAGGAGTTGAGTTTCAGGTGGATCTTAAAAGCTGGTCAATTGTTGCTTTAACGTGATATTTCTCTTTTAAAAAATAGAATTATCATTCCTGTAATGAGAATCCAGTCCGGGAGCATCTGTGGAGAGGGGAAGTTAATGACAGCATTTCAAATCTCTGGCACGGATTACACCAATTTGTGTGGCAGAGCCATCATTTTCTTTGTGAGATATCATTCCATTGACTGTAGCCAACATCAAAAAATTGCCATGCAGTTCTTTGCTCCCTCTTCAAAATGGTGCTGCGGCTCACAGATCTTCAATGTGACTTGCAAGACAGAAACATAGAAACTAGGTGGAGGTCATTCGGTCCTTTGAGCCTGCTGTGCCATTCAATATAATCATGCCTGATCCTCTCTCCCCATACCCCTTGCCACCTTTCATGTCTAGAAATCTATCTCTTTTCTTCCTCAATATATTCAGTGACTTGGCCTTCTGTGGGAGAGAATTCCAGAGGTTCAACACCCTCTGGGTGAAGAAATTTCTCATCTCAGTGCTAAATTGCCTACTCCATGTCCTGAGACTGTGACCCTTTGTTCTAGACCCCTCCAGTCAGGGAAAATATACAACATCCAGTCTGTCCAACTGTATCAGCCCGATCCCCTCTCAGTGAATACAGGCCGAGTCAACCCAATCTCTTCTCCTACGACAATCCTGCCATCTCAGGAATCAGTCTGGTGAACCTTCGCTGGGTGAGAGATAACATTTAGCAAAGTGGCCTACCATCACCCAGCACGTGGTCACTCTGTGAATCTAATGCCTGGAGAGGCAAACCTGACAATATAAATTGTCAAGATCCCTCTTGTCATGAAATAGCCAGAAATCCCAAAACTGAACCTAAGGGTGGAATTGTTATATAAATACTGTGCAGTGCATTATTATGCTGCTTGGCTGGAGCTTTGTTCAGCTTGTCCTATGACTTTAAGAAAACAAAGCACATGCTGAATTAGACTGATAGACAAAGTTAAGATAAAAATCAATCATCATCTTATTGAATGGCAGGTCAGGCTTGATTGGTATTCTGCTATTCAGATATTTCTTAGCTAAGAGGCTAATTATTGTTCCTGAGAGGGCAAGGTTGCATCGGGGAAGAGAAGCAGAGGACACGGGAGAGAATAAAATAGAACAGTTAAAAAGAATGAAAACGTTCTTAAATACAAGATGGTCACCAATAAATCCAACAGGAAAATGTTCTTTATGCAGAGAATGGTTAGAATGTGGAACTCATCACCACATGGAGCAATTAAAGTGAATAGTATTGATACTTTCAAGGACAAAATAATGAATAGTGAGATGTGCTGATATGGTAAGAGTTTAAAAAATATATATTTTTATTGGTATTTTCTAACACTTTACTTTTAATATTCACAGTATGTGTGGTACTTATATCCACATGGATATCATCTGTCTTGGTGTGCCTTCCTCCCCACTGCCTGCCTTGCGGGTTTGGGGGGCATTCCACCCCCTCCTCCTCCGTCCGTGCTTCTCTCTTTGGTTCCCCGATTTCTCTCTTCTCTTCCTCCCCCGAGTTCTCTCCTCTCTTCCTCTTCCCCCCGCCCTCCATCCGTGCTTCTCTCTTTGGTTCCCCGAGTTCTCTCCTCTCTTCCACCCCCCCCCCCCCCCCCCCCCCCCAAGTTGTGTATTCTTGTCGGTCTTCTCCCATCTCTGTTTCCTCTAGTCACTGTTGGCTTCGAACAGGCCAATGAATTGTCTCCATGCTTTGTAGAAGCCTTCCTCCGACCCTAGGATGGTGTATTTGATCTTTTCCAAGTGGAGAAATTCTGCGAGGTCTGCCAGCCAGTCGGCATCTGTGAATGATGCTGCTGATTGCCAGCCGAGCAGGATTCTCTGGCGTGCAATTAGGGAAGCGAAAGCTAGGGTGTCGGCCCTCTTCACCATGTGTAGCTCTGGCTGTTCCATTACCCCGAAGATTGCCACTCTTGGGCACAGCTCCACCCTCACCCCACAACCTTGGGCATTGCCTCGGAGGCTGTAGAGAACCCTACAAGTTTGGGACAGGCCCAAAACATGTGGGTGTGTTTGACCGGGCCTCTCTGGCACCGTTCACATTTATTTGTGGGAAGTTTTTGTGAAATTTGAACACCTGCCAGACCAGGTGAGCTGAATGGCCTATTTCTGTTATAAATTCTACGTTTGAAAGAAAGGAAGATTGAAACATGAACCATATCTTTCCTGCAACCAGTATTTGTATAGATCAAAGCATGGTGGTTAACACTGCTGCCTCACTGCGTCGAGGACCCGGGTCACTGTTCATATGGAGTTTGCACATTTTCCCCGTGTCTGCGCGGGTCTCACCCCCACAATCCAAAAATGCACAGGGTAGGTGGATTGGCCATGCTAAATTGGAAAAAGAAAATTGGGTACTCTAAATTTATTTTTAAAAACCAATGTGATTTCACATTGAATCCACCCCACAGCTTGGGAAACCCATGGCAGGGGTGTGCCGTCCGCAGGACCAGAACATACAGCCGGAAGATCTCACCCGTAATGTTTTTGAGTGCAGGGAGGGAAAGAAATTGAAAAAAATGACAAGAAAAGGGAAAGATCTGTGATAATGTAACAGATCAATGTACTGAAAGTTTTGTCCAAAATAAAAGGTTTTCCTTTGAAAATATCTAATAATTTCCCCAGACTTCCTGTAAATTTGGAAGTTTAACTGTGCTAATGCTTATTACAACAGTGGCTGGTGAGGTAACATATAGCCCAACAGCAGTTAGGATCTAATACTCTATCACCGGCAGCAAATGCCAATATGTTCCTCTGTTGCACTTTATAATCCAATTAGTTTTTAAACCAGATATTGATTCAAGCCACATGAAGCTGCAGGATATACGATTGTCCTCCTTTATTACCGCAAACTTGCTTTTGCCATTTTAATCTTACAACAATTTGTGCCAGTCCATTTAGCATGATCATGGGTACGAAAAATCTGTGCACGACACAAATAAAATTACTTTTCAGACACAGCTGATCTCTATTTCATTTGTTGTGAAACCAAAATAGATTGAAGTCAAATCAAAATTTACACTACATTCAGGGAATAGCATCTTCAGAATTCCAGCCATTGATTTATGAACTACTGCCATCTATTGAAGAAACAGCATCTAAAATAATGGGGGTTGATTCCTGAAAGGCAAAAGCTAGAGGAACATGGGCCTGGAAGGTGCAAGATGATAATAGCCTAAACAAAGTGAAACGGGGCTCAAATGACAGCATAAACCAAGTGGGGTTTTCCCCTCCAATCTTTTTGAAGAATAAATCAATCAATTAATTACAAATGATCACCACAACAACAAAACACAGGCACCTTCAAGGTACAAGATATAAAAGTATACTGTGTGAGGGCTGATTTTCTTGCTCTTGCCAAATTGCAGTGGTAATGTTCAGGTGTTACATTAAAATTACAAATAAGGGTCCTTTTCTGTAGAAAAGAGGTGGACTGACCCAAGTCCATATACCAGAATAATGAATACAGTAACTTGACTAGACAAAACTTAATCTAAAAATTAAAACCCAGGTTCATTAAATAAAATTGACTTTATATTAACTTATGAAATTACATTATATTGACCATAGGTAGAAGTAATGTAGAGTCTCACAATTAAAGATACCTACCTGGTTAAAAAAGGATTATACCATACTGACATTAAAACAGCTCCGAAAATTGTAAAGATGAATCAATGCAGGTCAATTACGCGAACCTCACAAAGATATGTTGGCAAAGGTTTAGAATCAGTTAATTCCCTGGAAAAAAGTGATGACAGCACAAGAAAAGCAGCTAGTTGGAGAGTAGCTGGTTAGTCTTTATTTATTCAAATATTCTGTTAAAACAATTAACAGTCTAATAAGTAGAGGCATAGCAAGGCATTTACATCCCCTGGATGTATATCCTGTTCCATGTGAGAACTCCCAGATACTTCTCTTGTCCTGAATACTTACTTACGTAGGAAATGTCAGCTTGAGCAGATCAAGCTCCAGGTTTCAGAGCCTGAGCAGCAGGTGATGTGTTCAATTATGTGGGTGAGATCCGTTGGCCGTTCACGCTGCCGGGATCTTACTGTCCCAATGACAACACACCCCACCTAGCAACGAAGGCTGTAATCAACGGGAAACCCCATTGACAATGGCGAGACCAGAAGGTCCAGCCACTGGCGACCCACCCTCCACCACTGCAGAACACACCGGAGAGGTGAGGAAACCCACGCCCAATGTGTCCATCAACTGCTCACTGCAGGCTGAGGTTCTAAACAAATGATAATAATCTTTATTAGTGTCACAAGTAGGCTTACATTAATACTGCAATGAAGTTACTGTGAAAATCCCCTAGTCGCCACACTACGGTGCCTGTTTGGGTACATGGAGGTAGAATTCAGAATGTCCAATTCACTAACAATCACATCTTTTGGGACTTGTGGGAGGAAACCCACTGCAGACATGGGGAGAACGCGAGACTTCGCACAGACAGTGACCCAAGCCGGGAATCAAATCCAGGTCCCTGGCCTGTGAAGCAAATGTTAACCACTGTACTACTGTGCACCCCATGATCTGTACATGCAAGGATGATGTTGCTGCCAAAGTCAAAGGAGGTAGTTGAGATACTGGATGGGATAAAAATTAATAGAAGAGGTCAGAAAGGCTAAAAAATTGATAAGTCACAAGACCGGATTAGATATGTCCAAGGATACGTAATTGCAGCGGAACTAGCCATAATCGTCTAACCCGCCTTAGATGCAGAGGTGGCACCAGAGGATGAGAGAATTGCAAATACTTCACTCTTGTACACTAATGGTTGTAAAGGTGAGACCAGCAACTGTAGACCAGTCAGCTTAATCTTGCCAGTGGGAGAGCTTTTAGAAACAATAGTCCTGGACAAAATGAATAGTCACTTGAACAAATTGGGATTAATTAAAGAAAGTCAGTAATTTGTTAAAAACAAATTGTCTTCAACTAACTTGATTGAGTTATGAGGTACAAAGAAGATGGAGGAGGCTACTGCACTTCATGTAGAATGTCATATGTTTGTCTGCAAAGCAATACCCATGAAATAAAAGGGAGTGGCATCATGGATACAATGTTGGTTTAATGGCAGAAAATAGAAAGTAGCTGGAATGGTTATATTTTTGATGGGTAGAAAGTATAAAAGTTCCCCATGAGCTGGTACTAGCATCACTGCTTTTCTTGATACATATTAATGACTTAAAATTGGGCGTGCAGGGTATAATTTCAAAATTTGCAAACGATAAAACTTGGCAGTATTGTAAATTGTGAAAAGGCCAGAAGTAGACTTCAGCAGGTTCACAAAACCTGGAAGAATGAGCAGACGTGGCAGAGAAGTTTGAAGTGATAGATTTTGGGAGCAAGAACAAGGAGTTTTTAAAGGATACAATTCTAAAATGGCTACAGAAGCAGAGGACCCGGGGGGTATATGTTCTCAAATCATTGAAGGTGGCAGGGCAGGTTGAGAAAGCAATTAATAAGGCATGTAGGTTCCTGGGCTTTATGAACAGAGGTATAAAGTACAAAAGCAAGGAGGATATGGTTAACTTTATAAAACACTAGTTTGAACTGAACCAGAGTAGTGTGCCCAATTCTGGGCATCACACTCTAGGAAGTATGAAATGGCATTCGAGGGCGCAGAAAAGATTTGTGAGAATTATTCCAGGGATGCAAAATTTCAGTACTGTAGATGGAACAGAGAAGCTGAGTTTGTTCTCCTGAGAGTATTCAAAATCATGAGTCTGGACAGAGTAGAGGGGGGAAAAACGTCCCATTGGCAAAGGGTCAAGAACCAGTCAAATGGCAAAACTACCAACGGTAACATGAAGAAAACCTTTTTACGCAGTAATTACAATCTGGGATACATTGCCTGAAAATGTAGTGGAGACAGATTCAAGCATGGCTTTCAAATGGGCATTAGATAATTGTCTGAAGAGAAAAAAAAACTTACAGGTCTACAAGATGAGCAGAGTTGCTGCTGGTGAGCTGGCATGGACACAATGGTCTGAATGACCTTCTGGGCTGGTAAAATTCTATTCTGTAATAATAATCTTTATTACTGTCACAAGTAGGCTTACATTAACACTGCAATGAAGTTACTGTGAAAATCCCCTAGTCTCCACACTCTGGCACCTGATCGGGTACACTGAGGGAGAAGTCTGAATGTCCAATTCGCCTAACCAGCACGTTTCGGGACTTGTGGGAGGAAACCGGAGCACTCAGAGGAAACCCACGCAGACACGGAGAGAATGTACAGACTCCGCACAGTGACCCAAGCCAAGAATCGAATCTGGGACCTAGACGCTGTGAAGCAACAATGCTAACCACTGTGCAACCATGCCTTCCTCATGCTACAATACCGCCCGAAAGCTGAGGATATAATACAATTATAAAAAGGAGAAAGAAAAATACATTGTGCAAAAGTATTTATATTAACATTTTGCAATATGTTCAGAACAAATTATTTGCATGTGGCCGAGCTAAAATAGGTCAAATTCATTTTAGAATATGTTGCATTTTCATCATCTTCCTTGAGCTTTGCTCTGTCTTTTATCTGTCCTTTCCAATCTGTTAAACAAGAGTCCGCTATCAGGCCCCAACTTTCTTCCTTCAAAAAGGCAAATATTATTATGGTATTTGGCCAAGAAGTTCAAATGTCTCCAGCCTCGTTCCTGTGGCCCAACAGCCAATCGTGAAAGCAATTTGCTAGCAAGTGCTGGGACGACTGGCTGCAAAAGGATCCCATAAACCCGCAAGCATTCCAAAGTGACATGAAGCACAGTATCCAGCCAGCAGCAATCTTCAGCATTTTTTCGGTCTAGTTTCCAGGGAGCATGCCGTTGGAAAAATCCATTTGTTAACCGAATGCAAAAATTGATAGCTTCTAAAGCTTTATAAATTTGAAACTTTTCAAAGCAGTGTTCAACATCCAAAGGTAGCTGCTCAACTAATTGTATCATTTTGTAATCATCAATTGTTGCTCTGCTTGATTGGCCCATGTAGTGCCTCTTAGGAAAACAGTGATTTGAAAAAGGTGAGTAGACTTGGTCAGGATTCATACGTGTGCCTGTACAACGGTTAAGGAGACCTCCCAACGCATCTGCAAGCTCTGCATTTAGAACTTTAAGCACTTTATCATCATAATAGTCACAGTCTGTTTCTGGCACACCTTGCCGCAGCAAAAAATATCTGAAGCCATCAGCAGTGTACACAGAAAATCGTTCCATGGGATCAATAACATTGCCAAGGCTCTTGGACATTTTCTGGCCATTGACTGTCCAATGTGAATGTACATAAATTTGCTTTGGTAACTGCAGGCCAGCTGCCATTAGGAAAGCAGGCCAATATATAGCATGGAACTTAAGAATATCCTTCCCAACAACGTGATGTACTCCGGAATACCAATGATTATGATCCTCTGGATAACCTGCTACAGTGAGATAATTAACTAAGGCATCTAACCATACATAAATTGTCTGTGTTGAATCTTCCGGAACTGGGATACCCCACTTCAAACGATTTCTCTGTCGCGACACTGATAAGTCTGGAATTTCTTCCTGTAGCCAGTGGACAACAAGGTGATGGAATTTTTCAGGGTATATTGCATATGGATTTTTCTTCAACCAATCTAACAACATTGGTCTAAATTCAGACAGCCTGAACATGTAATTTTCTTCTTTAGTCCATTCCACCTGTAATTAGAAGTATGTTTTAGAATACATACATTTCAAAATACAAATACTACCTCAGTTTATCTCAGATACTGGATTTTGATGTCTTTGATTAAATACAAACACACACTGTGAATTACCTAGACTATGTGCATAGCTGAGAAATACCAAAGAACCCAAAACTCAAAGTTATCTCTATCAAGCTTCCAGCAGGCACGCAGCAATGGCACAAAACTAGATTTTACACTTGTAGAGCTCACAAGGATTGCGAGTGGAGTAATGACAATATACTAATGCAAAAGTGTTATCTTTTAAGGTCAGTTTGTGGTACATTGTTAGGGCAGTGCAGATTTTTGCAGCAGGCTGATGAGAGAAGTACTAAAAAGTTAAAGAAAATTTTCCATTTTCTTTCATGCTTTAACGGGCATTAAAAAAAGCCGTAACATTCTATAGACTATAAAATGAAGATTATGCACACAGCAGCATGCTTAATAGCCAAATGTATTGTTCCTTTCCATCAACATCTCCCCCAGTATGCTGATCCGCGTATGCTGTTCCTCATACAAAGTACTGATCACATCTGAACATTGATTCAACACTTTCCAAGTATCTTGCATAGGTTTACCTTGTGTCCACTCTCCATTGATACTTTAATGAGGTTCCCAAATGCATCCTTTCTTTCCACAACCTGTGAATCAGACAGGAAAGTCTCATCTGGAACAGAATACCATCCCTCGTATGTTCCTTCATAGAGGTACCCCTTGTCACGCAAGACACACCAAAAATGTTGGACAGCATTTTTGTGACGTTCCTCAGTGGTTCGAATGTAATCTGTGTATGAAACTAGGGACTGTTGGAATAAAGTCCTGAACTCTTTAGACACTCTGGAACAGAATTCTAATGGGTCTTCAGCTGCAGCTTCTGCAGCTTGTTGAATCTTCAGGCCATGCTCATCGGTCCCTGCAATAGGTTATATAGTTGTGTTATGCAAGAATACCGAACATATAAATAAAAACAGAAAATGCAGGAAATGCGCAGCGACTCTGGCAGAATCAGTGGAAAGCGAAAGAGATTTTCAGAGACCTTTCATCAGATTAAAGCATGTTTCTTTATCACAAAACATCAGTTATTCAGCCATTACAAATATTCTTGTAGTGCACTGTTTAAATATTTAATGGACCAAGCCTTTTTTCAGGTAAACATAAAGCAAAATATTGTAGATGTTGGAAATTTGGAAATCAACATTTTTGTTTCCTATTTTTTTGATATTCACATTGCATTGTCACAGTAATATTTTCTCCAGATGACAATATATTTATGAGTCTCACCAGGTAGCTCATAGTCAGACTCACTTGATGGACAAATATATAGGATGGGTATGCTCCATTTTTATATTTATTCTGGCACAATTTATCTATCAGGACACAAAATGGCCCAGAGATAGCCCTCAGTGATGATAGAATGGGTTTTGCTGGACACCACCGGTACAACATCGCACAGATTTTCCGCAGGCTTGGCAGCAGAATCTCCCCTAATCCAGACTCTGTTGCAGTGCTGTGCCCTCCAGAGGATCTGTAATGGGGCAAGCAACAGTGATGCTCTTCAACCAGATCAAAGTATCCTCACTGTTAAGAGTCCAAACCAACATGAGCAGAAACTATAAATTATATTTGAATCATGTATGGGAAGCAAAATAAGGGCCCATAACTTCCAAACTCCGGGAGGGGATCGTAACTGAGAAGTGCTCCACAGATGCACTAGGGAAACCCTCTGAAGCTCCAAATAAAGATTGCATGCCAATTGCCCAGGAAGTACAAATTCTGTTGGCTAATTACCCTGCACTGGGTCCATTCAAATCAGTTTTCAGATGCTTCCGACTGTCTTGCACGAATAGTTACCCAGGAGAGTTAGAAGAGTTAAAACTACTTGTAACTCCTGGGTAATTATAGTACTGTAAACATTGAACACAACAAGTGCGCAGCTTTCCCCAAATTAATTTGACCAACTCCACTATTCAACAATCTGGAAGGAGGCCAGGAGAAGTCTCCCGGTTCTCTTCACGGGGTGACCGGCTGCTGCTTCCCGGTACCTGTTGCAAACTTGGCTTCATGTCCCAGTAAAATCTTGGCGCGGTACAGGGCGTCCGCCAGCACCGCTGAGTACAGGTGGCCGATGTGAGGAGTCGCATTCACGTAGAAGATGGGGGTGGTGATGAGGGAAGGGCTGCCGGGGCCGGGCGCAGAGCCCGAGGAGGGAGCGCGGCCTGCGGACAGGAGGCGGCCAAATTCCTGCTGCCTACCGCCAGGGAACGTGCAGACAGACGGCAGCTGAGAAGCCAGGCGGAAAGCCCGCCTGGACACGGAGCCTGTCATACCGAACAGCACGGTGCACCCACAAATATCTTCCCGACTGGACCCTTCGCGCATGTGCACTGACCAACCCACCAGCAGCCAATCCGCCCCTCGATTCGACTCGCGCATGCTCATTAATAGCCAATCAGCATTTGGGCCGTATTTGCGCACGCTCGTTGCGAACCAATCATCACTTGGATCTCGAGTGCACATGCTCATCGGTAGCCAATCAGAACTCAAATCTAATTTACCCATTCGGATGATCTTTGAGCCCAAGGAGTTGCTTTTGCACCAAGAAGGTTCCAGCACAGGAAGAACCGGGCTGGTCCCACCGCACCGCCGCTCAACCCAGCTGGTCCCACTGGACGGCCGCTCAACCCGGCTGGTCCCACCGCACCGCCGCTCAACCCGGCTGGTCCCACCGCACCGCCGCTCAACCCGGCTGGTCCCACCGCACCGCTCAACCCGGCTGGTCCCACCGCACCGCCGCTCAACCCGGCTGGTCCCACCGCACCGCCGCTCAACCCGGCTGGTCCCACCGCACCGCCGCTCAACCCGGCTGGTCCCACCGCACCGCCGCTCAACCCGGCTGGTCCCACAGGACCGCCGCTCAACCCAGCTGGTCCCACTGGACGGCCGCTCAACCCGGCTGGTCCCACCGCACCGCCGCTCAACCCGGCTGGTCCCACCGCACCGCCGCTCAACCCGGCTGGTCCCACCGCACCGCCGCTCAACCCGGCTGGTCCCACCGCACCGCCGCTCAACCGGGCTGGTCCCACCGGACCGCCGCTCAACCCGGCTGGTCCCACCGCACCGCCGCTCAACCTGGCTGGTCCCACCGCACCGCCGCTCAACCCGGCTGGTCCCACCGCACCGTCGCTCAACCCGGCTGGTCCCACCGCACCGCCGCTCAACCCGGCTGGTCCCACCGCACCGCCGCTCAACCCGGCTGGTCCCACCGCACCGCCGCTCAACCCGACTTCTTCGATCATAGAACTTACAGTGCAGAAGGAGGCCATTCGGCCCATCGAGTCTGCACTGGGCCTTGGAAAGAGCACCCTACTTAAACCCACACTTTCACCCTATTCCCGTAACCCCACCTAACCTTTTGGACTCTAAGGGGCAATTTAGCAAGGTCAATCCACCTGACCTGCACATCTTTGGACTATGGGAGGAGACTGGAGCACCCGGAGGAAACCCACACAGACACGAAGAGGAAGTGCAAGCTCCATCCAGAGTCACCCGAGGAGATCTATCCAGATAACTAAAATCCATCACCCCTGCTGGAACCATTCTCGTAAATCTTTTGTGCACCTTCTCTTAAAGCATCACATGCTTCCTAAAGTGCAGAAAGTGGAATGGGACACAATACTCCAGGCTGAGTCAGTGTTTTGCAAAGGTTCACCATAACCTTGCTTTTGTGCTCTCGGACCGTAACTTCCAAGCTCACTAATGTTGGATTTGTTGGGCGGGGGGGGGGGGGGGGGGGGGTAGAATCCTGCTCAGAACTTCCCAGGCAACGGTTTGCACAGAAGTGCAAACTTCCTCTGTGCAATTACCCTCTGCTAGCAATCATTTGAAAATGTCATTTAAATTGCAAACTTCTGACGTTTCGAACTATGTTACACAAATAGTTACCAAGAAAAATGTTAGGAGAATTAAAACGTCATTTAACTCCGGAGTGGTGGCTTTTTCGGGATAGTAATTGAATTTGGAGAAGAGATAGGACTTTTTGGTTTCCTCCCCGTGGGTGGGAGTTGGCTTGGAGGGATTGTCATTTTGTGTGACAACTATTCACTTCAGGTATCTGGGGGTGCAGGTGGTTTGGGACTGGGCCGAGCTCTGTAAATTCAATTTTACGAGCTTGGTGGACAGAGTTATGGCAAATATGTTGAGGTGAGACAGCCTCCTATCATTGGCAGGCAGGGTACAGGCAGTAAAGATCAATATCCTGTCGAGGTTTTTATTTTTATTCCAGTGCTTACTGGTCTTTTTGCCGAAGGCATTTTTTATGGGTTAGAACGGTTGATTTTGTCGTTTGTATGGGCGGATAAGGTGGCGAGGATTCGGAAGTCAATGCTTCAGGTAGGTCGACAGTTGGGGGGAGGGGGATGGGGGGGGGGGGGGGGGGGGAGGGTTGTTTCTTCCAAATCTAATGTATTATTATTGGCCTGTGAACGCCGAGAAGGTGCAGGGCAGGAGTAGGGGGTTGGAGTAGGGAGCTGGAGGCAATGTGGGTGAGGGTGGAGGAAGGTTCTTGGGGGTGCTGGCAATAGTGCCGCTCCCATTTGCCCCAGGGAAATACTCGGTTGTAGCCATCTAAGATGGCCACCTGCAAAGGACCATGGGAATTGTGGTCAACTTGGACACAGACAAGTACACAGCCTCTGTGTATTGTGCAAAGAAGCCAGACCTGACCGAAACTTGCACCCATAGAAAGTCAATCACCATTTCCCCCAGGCCAAGAGTTTGAATCAAGGAACTACAACAGTAGCAGACTAATGGCGCCACTTCCCCTTATTTGGAAAGGCCTACGTGCCTGGAACAATGATAGCTAGGACCCACCCAGCCACCGAGGTATCCGCCCCTTAATTGGCCAGGATCAATGAGGGTGATCAAAACCCTATCGATCCATTGGATCTGGAGGTAGGACCGCCCAAACAGGCGCGAAAGAGAAGGATAAGAAACTCTGCGCACTAGGGATCGGCCTCTTTTTGACCGGCCTGTGTGCGATCAATTGCAGCATGTCAACCAGCCAAGTTCAAGGACCCGCGATCGCTACCTGAAGGACAAGCCCAGCCGAGATGAACCTGAAGGCTTCGAAACCGACCCACGGGGACACAGATAAAGCCCTTATCTCCTGCGCAGAGCCAGTCACCCCGAAGTTAAGTAAAGGTCATCTTAGTTATTAGGTTTAGTTTAGTGCGTAGCCGCGTGAATCATTGCATATAAAACAAGTGTGTTAATAAACTGCCTTTTGGACTAATATACTGGTTGTGAGGTCATTCAGTCACTATACGAAACAGCTTGTGGTTTGCATTGAAATAAAGAAGTCAACATGGTGGAAGCGACGGTGAAGTTATGGCAGCATGTTAAATTAGGGGTTGGGTCGAAGCTGATGCCAGTGTGAGAAAATCATGTGTTTCAGCCGGCGAGACTGGATGCTAGGTTTTGAGTGTGGAAGGAGCGCTATTTTTGAAAGGACGGTTTGCGAGTTTGAAGGAGTTGACAGAAGTTTGGGATTCTGCAGGGGAGGCCTTTAGGTATATGCAGGTGTGGGATTTTGTATCGAAGGTTTTCCCAACTTTTCTGGTGATGCCTCCCTCCTCTTTGTTGGAGGGGGTGTTGTCAGCGATGGGATTGGAGGGGGGGGGGGGTCATCTCGGCAATTTATGGGAAGATTGTGGAGGAGGATATGGCTTTGCTGGAAGCGGTTAAGGCCAAGTGGGAGGATGAGCTGGGAGTGGCATTGGAGGAGGGGTTGTGGTGTGAGGTGTTGCGGAGGGTGAATGCCTCAACTTTGTCTGCATGGCTGGGGTAAATACAGTTAAAGGTAGTGCACCTGACAAGATAGAGGATGAGCTGGTTGTTTGAGGGGATAGAGGACACTTGCGAGCGGTGTGGGAAAGGTCCAGCCAAACATTTGCATGTTCTGGTCCTGTCTGAAGTTGGACAAAGTTTGGTGTTGTTTTTCAGTACCAATCTTGCACTTGGAGCCCAGTCCCCTGGGGGCCATATTTGGGATGTCAGACTAGCCGGAGCTGCAGATGGAAGCCGGGGCAGGTGTTTTAGCCTTTGCCTCACTGATTGCTCGCAGACCGGTCCTGTTGGGGTGGAGATCAGCTTCTCCACCTAGTGCCTCACTATGGCTGGGGGACCTGATGGGTTTTTGTATTTGGATAAGTTTACCTTGTGGCAGGCAATTGAGGGCTTCCATAAGTGATGGGGTCTGTTTATTCTTCATTTTAGAGGGTTGGTTACCGTCAGCTGCTGGGGGTGGGGGTATTCTTTGTGTGTTTGGGGTGTTGGTTGGTAGAGTAGAGAGGGGATTCTTATTGTTTTGTTTAATGTACAAAATGTTAAAAACCAAATAAAAATATTTTTAAAAAAAATATGGAGTGGTACTGAAGACCCAGATCGACCCCCCCCCCCCCTCCCCCAGACTGCACATTCACAGGACTCACCCCACTGTATTCCACCCCCCACCCTGACAGTCTTTTTAATAATTCCAATGGATGGAATTTCTTGTGTCATTGATACAGTATAGCTGTCACAGCAGTATGGGATGTAGTAATGATAACTGTTCTGTGCACTAGAACCTATGTTGACTTGTGGAGGAATTGTCAAACACTCACTGCCGCATTATGTAGAAGGCTGAGCTGATCCAATGTTGGATCTCCTCACTAATGGTGGCCTGTTGAGAGAGGTGCCTGTCAAGCTTCGGGAATTGTTCAAAATATTCCAGAGTCCAGGATAAACCCGGATGGGATTTATCCTAGGATTCCCTGGGAAGCTAGGGAAGAGATTGCTGAGCCTTTGATCTTTAAGTCATCTTTGTCTACAGGAATAATGCCAGAAGACTGGAGGATAGCAAATGTTGTCCACTTGTTCAAGAAGGGGAGTAGAGACAACCCCGGTAACTATAGACCAGTGAGCCTTACTTCTGTTGTGGGCAAAATCTTGGAAAGGTTTATAAGAGATAGGATGTATAATCATCTAGAAAGGAATAATTTGATTAGAGATAGTCAACACTGTTTTGTGAAGGACAGGTTATGCCTCACAAACTTATTGAGTTCTTTGAGAAGGTGACTAAACAGGTGGATCAGAAATTGGCTAGCTGGAAGACGACAAAGAGTGGTGGTTGATGGGAAATGTTCAAACTGGAGTCCAGTTACTAGTGGTGTACCACAAGGATCTGTTTTGATGCCACTGCTGTTTGTCATTTTTATAAATGACCTGGAGGAGGGCGTAGAAGAATGGGTGAGTAAATTTGCAGATGACACTAAAGCCGGTGGAGTTGTGGACAGTGCGGAAGGATGTTACAAGTTACAGAGGGACATAGATAAGCTGCAGCGCTGGGCTGAGAGGTGGCAAATGGAGTTTAATGCAGAAAAGTGTGAGGTGATTCATTTTGGAAGGAATAACAGGAAGACAGAGTACTGGGCTAATGGTAAGATTCTTGGCAGTGTGGATGAGCAGAGAGATCTCGGTGTCCATGTACATAGATCCCTTAAAGTTGCCACCCAGGTTGAGAGGGTTGTTCAGAAGGCGTACGGTGTGTTAGCTTTTATTGGTAGAGGGATTGAATTTCGGAGCCATGAGGTCATGTTGCAGCTGTACAAAACTCTGGTGCGGCCGCATTTGGAGTATTGCGTGCAATTCTGGTCGCCGCATCATAGGAAGGATGTGGAAGCATTGGAAAGGGTGCAGAGGAGATTTACCAGAATGTTGCCTGGTATGGAGGGAAGATCTTATGAGGAAAGACTGAAGGACTTGAGAATAAGGTTAAGAGGTGACTTAATTGAGGCATACAAGATGATCAGAGGATTGGATTGGGTGGACATTGAGAGCCTTTTTCCTCGGATGGTGATGTCTAGCATGAGGGGACATAGCTTTAAATTGAGGGGAGATAGGTATAGGACAGATGTCAGAGGTAGGTTCTTTACTCAGAGTAGTAAGGGCGTGGAATGCCCTGCCTGCAACAGTAGGGGACTCGCCAACACTAAGGGCATTCAAATGGTCATTGGATAGACATATGGACGATAAGGGAATAGTGTAGATGGGCTTTAGAGTGGTTTCACAGGTTGGCGCAACATCGAGGGACGAAGGGCCTGTACTGCGCTGTAATGTTCTATGTCTCTACTTCAGCAGAGATGGGAGTTGGAATGTTTGACTGACCAGGTCAAGGTTGATGCAGAATTTTTTTTGGCAACAATCAAGGACATACTCTTGTATGTAGAATTGAACAGCTGGAGAGTTGCAAACTAGATCATGTGTCTTCAGTGATCAGTTTAGTTTTGGCACAGTGGAGGCTGGGGCTAAAAGTTCTTTATCTAGGTGGTATTCAATACACCCATCAGGGGACATTTCATCTTTGATGGGGTGAATAGGTACATTCAGGTAGATTCTAAATAGCATGGCGGCTATCACGCAGTCTCTCTTGACACCGATCTTCTTAAATGTGGCCCACAATGCACCCAAGAGATGTACTGCTTCCTCAATCACTCTCTTTTGAGCATTGCTGCAGAAAAGTCACACATTGAACTTTCATTTAAATGCCGCACAAGGAACAATTGTAAAATGAAGGCAGCCAACTGCTAGACCTTCCTATCAGGAGAACGGAGTGATTTGCTGTCAACTATTTGGGTTTCCATTCCAAAAATTTATCAGACATCATTTTAGTAACAGAACATTTGTCCTGGAAGTAAAAATAGATGTTATTTTAAACTACCAGATGATCTTAACTGAGCCCATTAATACAAATAACCTTTCCATTAATGCACCGACAAACGTGTAACTGACCACACACACAACACTCCCAAGGTCTAATCCCTTCTGCCCAGCTCTCAGAAGTATCTCATAGGAACCACTGATTGTTGTCAGCCAGAACACTGTCCCTGGGCAACCCACAGATTGCCAGCCAGCCAATCAAACCGACTTCCTCTAAAGCTGGATCTTAAGATTCTCTCAATGAGTCGGTTTTCTCTTCTCCCCAAAAAAACATCCTGGAACAAACTTCCTGACTAGCAGGCTGCCTCAGCTTAAGTCCACTGCTTAATGGCACATTCCAATTAGGATTCCATGGACCAAAAATAATAATATAAAACAAAAGAAATGAGAACAAAGGGAAATCAAAAGAAAGGACTCAAACAATCTTGAAAATAAATCAATACATTAAAACTACATTGGCCCTGATATTCCACCATTAACTTTCTCTGCTTAAAGTTCCAACTTCCATTGGTCCTTAAAACATGGCCTATAGACCAGCCACTGATGTTTACATACATTTTACAAAGCGAGTTTGGGTCAGTCTGAACTCAGAATTTAGTAGATAATATTTGGTGCACATTATATTTACGGAGTGAAAATGCGAGACGTTTGATGGGACAAAACAGTGAGATTTACCCAAAATGGCTGTTCCTGGTCTGAGAGTTCTAAATGGCAACACCTGGTGTCAAAACTTGTATCCCTCACAAAATACAGACCTACAAGAGCTTTGATATGAACAAAAGTCAAACTCACTGGGCAAAGTCTAAAAGTGCTACAGGGTCATGCCAGATATTTTGTGAATAAGCAGCATGATGTGCAACTATTAAACAGTGAAAAAAACTGAAAGACTTTTAAAAATTACATAGACCACATATTTGTAAATAATACATTTAATCTATTTTACAAAATAATAACAGTTTTGGCATACTTACAGGTATGGAAATAGGGTTCTTATTAAACAAGAAATGCTGAAAGCATGGATCAGAGATATCCAAACATATATATTTATATGCAAACTATTTTTACATATTAAGAGCCATTTGCTTAAAAACACACCACGTACAAAAATGACAGCTTCCGAAGCATCTTAAATAGTTTCAAATAGACAAATTAACTCAAATAGACATATTAACAAGCAAAACATCAAAAAAGTTAAAACACTGAAATATTTTACATTTGGAAATGTTCATCTACAATAGTGGTCGCTGAAATACCAATCTTTTGTTTGTACTTAAGTGAACAGAATTTTAAAAATTTACCAAGAACAGTATGGGGTACAAGATTAATAAACTTTGCCTCATATGAGCAAACTTATTACATTCTTCCCTCACCTAAATATTGGGCACGATGTTTAAATAGTTTGGTTGTGTGCACAGGATCATAAATTGGCAGGACACACATTTTCTCCTGTATCCATTGCCACACCGGGGTGGAATGGATCATGTAGCAATAAAGCCACTTTCTCAACTCAGGAAAGAGAAGAGGAATTAAAAGCTAGGCCAGGTTAGCTTATGCCACTCTCCAGTACATGGCTGCAGCTCGACAGTACCCAGGAGAAGATTGGCTAGCAACTCTTGCCTCTTTTCCTTTCTTGTCCCAGCCTGCAAGAAATTTTATTTTTGAAAATTAAATAAGGAATGGAGAGGGAAGTTAGGGCGGGCCATGAAATCAAAATAAAGGACAACTTCATTACCGTGGTAGAGAAACAACCGAATATCATGCAAGATTAAGAAAAGGAAGCCCATAATTTTTTCAACAAGATAAATAATATTTTAACACTTTGCCCCACTTTAATCTACAAAGTTGAATTTCTACAATTTTCTTTTTGGAATGCAAGTTTTTTTTAGGAAATCAAAGTGCTGTATGATATTCAGTGGTTATTTATTGCCATTTCCAATATTGACGGGGAAAAACAAACAGTGCCATATCTTTAACCAGCCAAGTTTTCTGTTCTGCATTCAAAGCTTTAGTCATGGGGATAAAAACACTTGGGTGAAATAGGGCCCGGGGTGGGGGGTTAAAGAGATGACAGCATACCCCTGCCACGGGTTTCCCGGGAGCGGGGGGGTGGATTCAATGAGAATTCCCATTGATAGCAGTGGGACCAGAAGATTATGGGCAGCGTTGGGCTGCCTCCCGCCGCTGAGAAGGGCATTTGTGTGTAATGGCCTCTTCCAATCTCTTTTTAGTTTTATATTTTGGTATTCAGATACTTTCAGTATGTTTGCTGCATTTCAAGTGACCATTATGATTAATGACACAATCATTTCTGCTTAGCAGAGATACAGGAAAGAAATATAAAGCAACTGCTGCAAGTATTTACACACTATATACAAGATCAGCTTCATGAATGCAGGTGATTCAACACTACTTCCTCCGACAGTCAGGACTTCTTTAGATTAAGTGTCCAACTTCAGCTGTTCTTCTAGCTTCAGAACATCCATGGGTGGAATTTTTGCTACTTCAAAGAACACGCTTTAAAAAAAAATTTTAAAAATTGAGACAAATGAAACCCTCAAGGACAAATAGACGTGTAAAAGGAAAATGAAGAACTGAATCAGAAGCATCTTCAATCGTGATTTTGTTAATTAAGACCCCCACCTGCTCCTTCAACTCAGGTCTCAAGCCAGGGTCTCACACTCTAAACAGGTTCTCTCTTTTGTGAACCAGACATCAGCACTTTTATTCTGTGCCAGATCAGGATGAATACAAAGACATCCGGGGTGAGATTTACTGGCCTTGCCACGACGTGTTTCTCGACGGCAGGAGGGGGCCCACCATTGGCCAGTGGCGAGATCTTCTGGTCCCTCCGCTGTCAATGGGATTTCCAATCAAATCCATTCCACGCTGCCTGGGCACTGTCAGCAGGAGCAGAAGATCTCGCCTCCGATGTCTCAACCAAGTTGTCAATCTTTAAAATCAGTGGTAAATAATGAAAGGATACATTTTTTCAAAAAGTTTTTTTCTAAATGATGAGAAACTATGAACCATTGAGGAGGAAAAAGATTTAGATACCCATGTACAGAAACCACAAAGTTAGTGGACACGAGCAAAAAGCAATCAAAAGGGCTCATGGCATTTGGACCTGTACTACAATTCAAAAGTGAGGACGTTGTGCTTCAGTTGTACCGAGCTTTGGGCATACCCAGTTTGGAGTACTGTATTCAGTCCACACACTGCAACAGCTCAGTGTTGACCTTGTAGGATCATCTCATGTGAAATTAAGGATGAGCAACAAATACCGGCCTTGCCAGAAACATTGCACATCCCCTGAAAGAATAAAGAGGTGCAGCACAGATTAACCAGAATGATGCTGGGAGTTAAGTGGAGGTACAGATTCATAAACTTGGCTTGCCCACCCTCAAATAGGGGATTATTTCATTTTAAAACCCAAGAAACTCTTTGCTCTGGTAGGAGGAGTTTAGACAAAGGGATACAATGTTAAAATTAGTACAAGGTCATTAAGGAGTGAAAAGAGGAAGCAAAAGGCGATGGAAATAAAACTCCCTGCAAAAGGGATGCTAAGTTAACTGAAAAGTGAAGTCAATAGATTCTGGTTACGTTCATGCAAATCAATGGGAGAAAAGTGGCATTGGGCAGCAGACCAGCCGTGATCCAATTGAATGGTGGAATAGGATTGAGGGGCTAGCTCACACAAGTTTCTATGAAATTACAAATCAATTCCCACAACCCTTTTTCTTAGGGTTTTCCTGCCACGCTCCCACACCACGAATGACCAGGCTAGATGTACAATTTCCTTGGTTTGCCTTAAACATAGTGTAATGAAATGTTGCGAGCCACACAGTTAAATTCTTACTTGTGAGCGTATTTGTATCGCACGGCCTTCATCTTTTCATCAGGCTTACTGCAAAGTAAAAGGTTCAGTCTCCTCATCAGCGAGTGTAGATCAGTGACTGGGTATCCAGTGTAATGTTCCAGAGTTGGAGTCTGAAACACAAGAGGGCGCAATCAGCTGAGTTGCCCAATTTTACTGCTGTTCAAAACTGCTGTAGATCTGGTGAACAAATTAATTAATGAGCTTATCTGATTGTCAATTAACATTTCCTGATTACTTAAATTGTAAGGAGAGCAGGGTGGCACAGCACATTAGAGCACTACTACATAGCATCACGAGAAGCACGGATTCTATTCCTCTCCCTCTTGCCCCACCACTGTGAGCCACCCTCAGCAGCACCATTTTTGGAAAAGTACAGAACCGATACAAATATCTCTTCCCATTTGGGAAAGTAGAACCTACTGGGCTACTATCCCACGTGCCCCAAGAGTTGGCTCAGAGCCAACAAACATCAAGAAGCAGGAAATGTATGAGAACCATGTAGTCAAATCCAGCGCGGCCAATTATTACCCCATTTGTCTACTCTCGATCATTAGCAGACTGATGGAAGATATTGTCTATTGTGCTATCAAACTGCACTTATTCAGCATTAACCTACTCCCTGGCCCTCAGTTTGGGTTCCTCCCGGGCCACTCAGCTCCTGATCATTGCAAAGTTGGTCCAAACATGGACAAAAGAGCTGAACTGCAGAGTTGAATGAGAGTCACTGCCCTGGACATCAAGGCACATTTACAAGTGTTTCATCAAGAAGCCCCAGCAAAACTAAAGTCAATGGGAATCAGGAGTAAAACCTCTCCCCTCTGCTGGTTGGAGTCGCATGTCGCAGAAAAGAAGATGGCGTGCAATGATCTTAGCCCAGAACATCGCTGCAGGAGCCCCTCAGGGTAGTGTCCTAGGCCCAAACATCTTCAGCTTCTTCAATGGCCTTCATCACAAGGTTAGAAGTGTGAATGTTTGGGGGCGGCATGGTGGTTAGTACTGCTGCCTCATAGCACCAGAGACCCAGGTTCAATTGCAATCTTGGGTCACTGTGTGTGGAGTTTGCATATTCTTCCAGTATCTACAAAGGTTTACTCTGGCTTCCTCCCATAGTCCAAAGATGTACAGGTTAGGTGGATTAGCTATGCAAAATTGCCCTAGGTGGGGTTATGCGGTGTGTGATACATACAGTAAGGCCCAGACAACATCCAGGCTTGGGCTGATAAGTGCAAGTTATATTCACACCCTTCTGGAAAATGGCCATCTCCAATGAGAATCTAGTCATTTCCCAGTCATTCAATGGCATTGCTATCACCAAAACCTCCATCTAGCAACATCCCAGGGGCTACCAGTGACCAGTAACTAAAATGGACCAGCCATATAAATCTTGTATCAGCTAGTGAATGTCAGAGTTTTGAATTTCTGATGCGAGTAACTCACCTCCCGACTTCCCAAAGCCTGTCCAGGACAAATCAAGTCAAGAGTGTGATGGAATACTCTCCACTTACGTGGATGAGTACAGCTCTAACAATACTCAGAGCACGGCACCATCCAAGACAAACCAATCCGCTTGATTAGCACCCCATCCACCACTGATGGACAGTACATCAGGACATCTGCAAGGTGCACTGCAACAACTCACCAAGGCTCCTTTGACAGCACCTTCCAAATGCATGATCTCGACCAACAAGGGCAGTAAATGTATGGGAACACCACCACAACCACCTGGAAGTTCCCCTCCAAGTCACACACCATCCCGACTACGAAATACATCACCATTCTTTCACTGTCATTGGAGCAAAATCCTGAAACTCCCTCCCTAATAGCACGGTGAGTGTTCAAGAAGGCGGTTCCCCACCACGTTCAAGGAAAATTAGGGATGGGAAATAATACCAGCCAGCCAGCGAAAGAATTTTTTTTAAAAAAGGAAGAAAAAAAGGTTCACCCTTTCAATTTGGCAATTAACACTCACCCATCCTCCAAGTTCCTTCATCTTGAGGGCCAGAAGCAGGCAGGATGCTGCTAGTTTGGAAGCACTCTCCCAGATAAACTCATATTCCTGCAAGGTCAACTCACAGATGTATCGGGCAAGTGTCAATGTCTCGAGGTTGGCTCTAGCACACTGTAAACATTATTCAGATTGAAAAAAACACAGGTATTAGTCTAGCAAGAGTGCTCTGAAAAATAAACTGACGTTTCCAACTACTGCAGAAAACAGCTTATGGCCCAATACACCATGGAGTTAACTGTGCCTTCTGACACTCAACGCTTCAACCCATTTTTCCCCATACGTGTGACATATAATAGTAGTCTCCAAATAATCCTTTACAGTCTTAGGTGTATCAACTGGAGACAAAGTCAACCTAGAGATGGTTCTCAAAAGTCAGAGTTTAAGTTTGACAGTTGAGAATATGTTTCCATTTTTATACAATTTGTTCAAAAATAATAATTTAATTCTCAGTCTTTTCTTTTGAAAGGGTGGTGATGAAAGGGGGCGAGTGAGGGAACATGAGGCTTTGAGCTGAACACTGATGAAGGTTATGCTGCTTTCAATATTCCATGGGAAAAAACAGCCCAGCGTCGACCAGTAAATACAGGATTTTCACAGTAACTTCATTGCAGTGTTAATGTAAGCCTACTTGTGACAATAAAGATTATTAAAAACAATACATTTTTCAGCCCAACATCTGTACCATATGACTGATATTCATATAGTCTCAGTAGTCTCAGAATGATTATAGTCTCAATGAGCAACTAGAAAAAAAAGACTACCCATTTGGACAAGGTACCAAAAGAACTATACCCAGAAATAGAAGTGCAGTGCCTTCAGGAAAAAAAAAGGGGAGAAAAACAAATTATATGCTTGGGGTCTTTTGAGTATATTTACCAATTAGTACACAAGAGTATAATGATACCAGATGTTTAGTTCCAATTATAATATATATTTTCAAAAATGACCAACCTTTGCATATCTTCTCAAGAAGCGATAAGCCACAGGAATATTGATGTCAAACTTCAGGGTTCGGAGAATGTTCATCTCCATTGAAAGCAGTTCCTCTCTTTGGTATGCATCATCACAGATGTACAAGAAATCATCCACGCAAGGAGGGCACCGCTCCTAGAAATGGCAAACATGTATCAGCCCAATCCACACTGAAGGCACTAAGCCCACTTCCCCATAATAGTCTCTGGCCCAGATTGCACAAACAAGGGTTTAGATTGATTACCTTTTATTGGTTATGTATCTTTCCCCACTCATGAAGACGTGCCTTCTTAACCTTGTCCCTCACCAGAGGGGTGATGATGCTTAGGTTAAATCACCAGCAGTCAGCTCTCCCTCAAAAGAGGAAAGCAGCCGATGGTCGTCTGGGACTATTGTGACGTTACAGCATCCAAAACTACTCACAAAATGGGTACATTATAGTGGCCTGAAGCGAATGTGGATACTGCAGCCAAGATCAGAACTAATGGGTAGGTTGGAGCATTGGAATCCGACAGTTTAATGCCTGGCACTCTGCTGCCATCTTAACAGATTGAATGACAGTTGTTGTCCTTAAGTATAATAAAGTTGCTCTTTTATAAAGTTAACTTTTTCGCAAGGTTGCTTTTCATTCTGATGCTATACCAGAGATTAATGTGGAGATGCCAGCATTGGACAGGGGTAAGCACAGTAAGAAGTCTTACAACACCAGGTTAAAGTCCAACAGGTTTGTTTGGAATCACTGGCTTTTGGGGAACAACTCCTTCATCAGGTGACTCCATACAGTAAGACTTCCTACTGTACTAGAGGTTAGCAAACTACATAATAAAAATAAGTGTCCTTGCTCATTGTGCCAGGTACCCCTCAGGTGAAAGCACATGCCAATCCTATAATGAATCTCTCCTTCATTCCCAAGGACTGTTCTATAGCAAGACTATTTGTAGGAGCATAATTGAGAAATATTGGCACTTAGCCTAATAAAGAAACATTAGGTTTTAAGAAGCACCTTAAAAAGGAGGCGAGAGAGATTACAGGGAGGGTATTACAATGCTTAAAGTCTATACAGCTGAAGATAGAGGTGCCAATGGTGGGGGTAAATAAAGCAAAGAATGTCCAAGAGCCAGCGTTGGAGGAATGCAGCATTTCCAGAATGCTGTAGGGCTGGAGAAAGTTATGGAGCCAAAGGGATGTACGGCCATGAAGTAGTGATGGGTGAACTGGACTTAGTACAAGTTAGGATACAAGCAGCAGAATTCTAGATAAGTTCAGGTTTAGAGGATGGAAGAGAGGAGGCCAAAAAATTCAATTCATATAAAAATTGGTAAAATTGCTTACATCAAATTTAGCAGCAATGAGGAATGCGGTAGAGCCCAGAAGTTGCAGTGTTTCTCTCATACACACAGTCATTGCCAGGTAATGATCCACTAGTTTCACTGCCAGGTACAGAGTCTCATGATTCAGCTCAAAATTTTCCTTTTGAAAATAAAATAATACATTTAGACCAATGAATTTAGGTATGTGAACGTTACATGTTATTCATCACAACAAGGCCACGCCCAGCATGGTATGAAAAGCTGGGAACAGTGAGGGTCCGAAGCGATTTAGGGGTCCATTTACACTAAAAGCAGAGTCCATAATGTAGGTTTTAAGGAAGAAGGTTTGAGAGAGGGAATCCCAGAGCTTAGGATCTGTGAAATAATTGACGTCATTCCCAGATGCACAAGCGGAACACCTAAATCTCAGAGGGTTTTAGAGCTTGGAGGTTACAGAGGGCTGTGAAAGGCGTCAAGGTAGAGCATATGGTACAACAGGTGCGAAAGGCTGGATTATCTGCAAAGGCTTCTCCTTTTAATGCCACAAATGAAAATTCTGAATAGACAGATCTGGAGGTCAATTGCAACTGTTGTGGGAAATCTATAGCGATGATGGGCAGACTAGTCTCCGTTCAAAGTAAAAACCTAGAAATTACCCGTTTTAGTACATGACCAATATATTTGCCCATTAGTAGGTTCTTGGAATGTTGGTATTACAGTAAAGTCATTTGATATTTGGTTTCTAACCTGAGCTAAAGTCATCTGAAACCCTAAAATATTGGCATCTTGAATATACCCCCAGGCACCCCATACAATAAAAACATTGAGTTTGTCATATTTCATGCAAAAAAGCCAATAGTACAATTTCTACCATCAGTTCAATCCTCCAGTTTTATTCTCATGAAATATACAAATTAGATCTGAAGGAAAAGGTGCGAGAGTGCCCAAACGTCATCCTCGATCCTTCTACAAGAAAAGCTCTAAAGGGAGGAAAAACAATTCACACCTCCAAGTTAATCAAATTGGGGGTAGGAAAATGATAAGAACTGGGAGTCGTTCAGACTTCTCCACTGCAGTCTTGTGGCAGCTCTCTTGAACATGAATCTCACATAGTGCAGTATCCACTTTGTGTGAGAGATAGAACCGAAACAAACCATTACTTGAAAGCAACCAACTGAAGCTCGAGGTGAATATTGTATTTACCTGTACCTCGACCATCCAGTCTACCAAGATTGCCCTCATCTCGATGTTCAGGTCAGGCTGCTTTTGCATATAACCTTTCAGGACAAATTTCTCCTGCCAGATCCAAGAATCACATTGTTATGGAGTAGATTGTAATGTATCTAAACGTTAATATATTTTGCTTATTCAACAGTTGAAGTCCAGACAAAACCTACAGAAGCACATCTGCAAAGAATTGAAAACTGATTTTTTTTTTCTGGTTTACACCTTTCCACTTCGATAAAAAGAATGGATTTTGCACTCAAAGATGCCCGTGCAGCTGATAACACAAACTTCAATCTGACATCTCAAGCCCTCCCCTTAAACCAGACTTTTAACATTTAATTCCATCACAGACGCTTATGCAATTCATCTGAAGGCCTACAAAAAGTGCTGCAAAATAATCAAAGTAACAGAATATTGATTAATTCTTACATTTTCGATTTTCAGGATGACAACATTTTCTATCATCACTGAAGCAGTCACTGCCAGTCTCAACAAACAATAGCTCTAGAATTTCATTTTAAGCCAGATATTTATTCAACTGTTTTTAAATATATAAAAAAATACAACTGTTTATCCTGTATTGAAAATGAATTTGCATGACAACAAACCAGTGAATGGCTTTATTGCTTTTGTGCAGCTGCTACTGAACACTTTAACCATTTAAAATTCTTCAATATTAGATTACAAATGCAGAGCACTAGGTAGAAAGACGTGAGGGGGCGATATGTAACAACAGTGTGGAGAATTAAACACAGACTGCCTGCAACATCCAACAATTCCGTGTCAAAACGTACAAGATCCTGCCATTGCTGGAGTAAGCAGGAAGCTTCCAAAAGTAATAGATTGCTTACCTCCCTCTCCTTCATGTAGCTGAATATATCATTCGCATAGATTGCATTCAGAAATGGGTCGCTCAGATTTTCTTCATCGACGTCATCATAGGCAGACAGCTACAAGCCAGAGAATTTCTCTTTTTATAAATTGCAGTGATATTTATTACAATTCTCTGATATTTTGATAAATTTCAGTTCAACTCCTTCAGAATATTATACAGAAGCCAGTACTCATTACCTAGCCAGGAGTATCCTACAATAGTTGCCAAAGAATGCAGGGATTTTGAAAATAATATTATAATAATAGCTTGTCATTGTAGGCTTCAATAAAGTTACTGTGAAAAGCCCCTAGTCGCCACATTCCGGCGCCTGTTTGGGGAGGCCTGTACGAGAATTGAACCCGCGCTGCTGCATTGTTCTGCATTACAAGCCGGCTGTTTAGCCCACTGTGCTAGAACCAAAGGCTGTTTTTTTTTTTTTTTTTTAAACCTCATGGAAGTATTTTCTATCTGTGAATTTGACAGATAGTGAACTGACTTAATTAATTTCCCCAAATCAGCAGGTCATCTTGCTGGAATTTAAATAAAATAATTACTCCACTGCTGTTGTATTCTCCTCAGGATTTGGCCAAAACTTGTAAAACAAAAGTTGTTGGCCAATGTACCCAATTGCTCATGTCTATTTTTGATCTCCACATTCATAACACATTGAGATGCCACATCAGACAATCCTGTCAAACATCTTTTATCTTTCAAAAATGCATTCATTTTGTTTTAGAATTATATTCAAGGGTAGAAGAAAGGAGTTCCATGTTTTTGACCCAGCGGCTTGATAAATTTCTGCTGTATTTTTATGGCACACATTGCTGCCATCATGCATCAGTGGTGGAGGGCATTCATGTTTAAAGGTGGTGGATGGGGTGGCAAGTGGGCTGCTTTGGCCTGGACAGTTTCCAGCTTCTTGGGTGTTGTTGGAGGCACAATAATCTAAGAAAATCCCAAAAGTGTTTAAGTCTCAACAAGAATGATTGTTGGCATTGTAGGCATGCCTCTGGCAGTGCACTTCCTTCCATTACATTATCAGAATTGGCACATTCATTTTCAGCACAAGAAACTGGAACTATGCTGCAATTCAATGGTACAAAAGTAAAATATTGAATTCAAACAGTTCCCTTATGAGTGACAGTATGCAAAAGGAATTAAGAGTTAGCGGAAAATTATTAATAATTTTATTCGAAAAAGGTTCAGATCAACCAGAACGCCAAGCCGAACAACACGCATTTATAAACTTATTTTCAGGATGTATATATAATATACAATATCGAAAGAACAATGCACAATGCCAGCTTGGTCATATTTAAAATTCCAATATGCACAGATGTTCTCATCAATTACAACTGTTGCCTTATTAATTCTTCACCTCGTGCCTATTTGTCAAAAGTTGCTGGTACTGAATAATTGTTGTGTTGGCCATGGAGTCACAACAAAGTGAATTTTTAAGTACAAAATACTTAAGAGATGCAACACTGGACTCTGCCGATAATATTCTCTAGCCTTCCTTACCTTTATGCCTACTGATTTATCTACATCAGCTACTTTTTCTTCAGGTGACGCTGGCTCCTTGGGCTTCTTTTGTTCTACACCATTATCCTGTTGCTCCAGCTTCTTTTCATCTACAGCATTATCCTGCTGCTCCTGGGAATCTTTGGGTCCTGTACTGAAGAGAGAAATGGGAAAGAAGGAAGGGATTTTTAAATACCCTTTGATGTGGTTAATAAATAAAAGCCAGTTAGGTATTGCTTTCAGGAAGCAATCCTGAAGATGACTTCAATACCTTACGAAAAGCATCCAAGAACAATTTCTTACAAAACCTCAATCCCAGCAGATTTTGGATAAATCACCCCCCCCCCCCCCGCCATTAATCAGTGAGTCACAATAATTTTTTTAAAGCAAATAAAACTAGAACATATTTTACACAACTGGGAGAGTTTGGCAGTTACCCAATTGAATAATCAATGTACAGAATAATTTTGTACTCTATACTTGGATATGAAATTTCATACAGTGCAAATGAATAAGAATTGATTTACAATGGAATGGTGTACACATTGGAGAAAAATAGTCACAGGTCAAATGTGCTAATGTGTGCATATCAAATGGACAATAGCTACATAGAAGATAGGAGCAGCATCTTACCTGCATCTATCTTGTCTAGTCCTGTTAGAATTAAGTCTCTATGAGATCCCCCCCTCATTCTTCTGAACACCAGCGAGAACAATCCCAACCTAATCAATCTCTCCTCATATGACAGTCCCGCCATCCCTGGAATCAGTCTGGTAAACCTTTGCTGCACTTCCTCGAGAGCAAGAACATCCTTCCTCAGAGAAGGAGACCAAAACTGCACACAATACTCCAGGTGTGGCCTCACCAAGGCCCTGTATAATTGCTGCAACACATCCCTGCTTCTATACTCAAAACCTCTCGCAATGAAGGCCAACATACCATTAGCCTTCTTTACCGCCTGCTGCACCTGCATGCTTACGTTAAGTGACTGGTGCACAAGGAAACCCAGATCCCGCTGCACATTCCCCTCTCTCAATCTATAGCCATTCAGGTAGTAATCTGCCTTCCTGCTTTTGCTTCCAAAGTGAATAACCTCACACTTATCAATAAATGAAATTTAAAGGACAGGGATTGGACCGGTGTAGGGTGGTCTTTCAAATGGCCGGTACAGACCCAATGGGCTGAATGGCCTCCTGCGCTGTAGGGATTCTATATTTTGGTCATGTGAACCAATATGGTTTTGTGTCATAATTTGTTCCATAATGCTCCTTTGAAACACTTAGAGACATTTTATATCATTAAAAGGTGCTATATAATTGAAGTTGCTGTAAACAATAGATGGTGCAGGTGTCAATCTATTTGACAGAATGCCTCAGACTCCTTTGTAAATCATGGTGTGGGTGAGTGAAGAACATATTACATTTTTCATACTTACAGAAGTGAATGAGTGCAGCTGTATTATATTATTACACCCAACAATCCACAGGTTGATAGTCAGGGGACATATTGGAGGCTATCCAACATTAATCTTTATTAGTGTCAGAAGTTGGTTTACATGAACAGTTACTGTGAAAATTCCCTAGTTGCCACACTACAGCGCCTGTTCGGGTACACGGAGGGAGAATTCAGAATGTCCAATTCACCCAACAAGCATGTCTTTCGGGACTTGTGGAAGGAAATGGGTGCGCCCGGAGGAAACCCACACCGAGACCGTGCAGACTTCGCACAGACAGTAACCCAAGCCGGGAATCGAACCCGGGTCGCTGTGTAGCAACAGTGCTAACCACTTGGTGTTCACTGAGCAGATGCAAAGCACTTCCCCAGGACATGGAATAGCTGACATGTGAATATTCAATTTTAGAACACTATTAGGTAAAGCTAGAAGATAGCCACCACTCAGCCAAAACATATTGTTAAGAGGTATGGAAGGCCAAAAGGATGAAAAGAAAGTTGCTTAAGGGCTTGGTTAGGTAACACTCATCTCCAGATCATAAAACAAAATAATTAGTTGCACATCTCGTTTTTGTTTGAGGGATGCTCCAGCCTCAGTCACTGGATTTACAAAACAACGAACTGTGCAAAATATTTAAGAATTTTCAACATGGCAGTTCTGTACAAATGCAAACATGAAAAAAAAAAAATCAGAAAAAGTAGGATGTTCACCTTTTGAGATTATTCTCATCGTTTTTGGATGTTTCTTTTCCAGCTGTACTTTTCAGAGTTTTCTTGCCCACTGACTTCCCACCTTTTTTCTTTGAAACCAGATCTTGACCTTGCTTAGCCTATTAGCATTGATGAAGGGGCAAGGAAAAAGGTATGAATAAAATAGAGATATTCGTACTCCAAAAGTAAAAATTAAAAAAAGGTACAGAACCGGTTTGTTTTTGACAGTCAGGAAAAAAGAAACTAGTCACAGAACTTACATTTGTGAGGTCTTCAAAAGCCGATCTCTTCTTGGGACCACCTTGGGGTGACGAAGGAGAACGTTTGATATAAAGACCGTCATCCTGATTGGATATAAAAGGTGGATTATTATAAGCATTGGTCATTAAAACCTTTGAAATCCCAGCACTGTGCTGGGTAAATGAAATTAAGTACAGATGCATTTTCCTCATATCATGACATCCAAATTATTTTAATTCCCTCCCAACAAGCCCGTCACCTCTTGAGATAGAGAGGATGAGTAGACAACATGGACCCAGACTTCAACTCATACTATTCAGGAGGAACCCAATAAATAACAATTTTGGGAGGGAATCTATAAATCAATGAATATGTTAAAATCAAAGAATTATTTAATAGCTGCTGCAAACAATTGGTGAAGACAAAGTTAGGCTGTGAAATAAATTGTGTAACCTACAGGGTTCAAGGGCAGGATTCTCCGATCCTGGGGATAAGTGTTGACGCCATCATAAACACCGGAGCGTTTTACGACGGCGTCATCTGGCCCCTAGGATCAGCGATCCTGTGCCACACAGGGGGCCAGCACGGCACTGGAGAGCCTCACGCTGCTCCAGCTGCTGATACGGGCGGCGCAGGTCCGCTCATGCGCGCCACAGCCGGCGCGAGTTCGCGCATGCGCGGGGTCGGAGAATCCCGCCCAGGGTACATTAGACTCATGATCACAGGATTGCAAGGCTGATCCTTCCCAAAACCAAATTGAAATGGCCTTTAGAGGACCATAACAAAATGCTAAGCTCCAGTTGAACTAGCTTTTCCCTTCAGATAAAGGCATTCTAAAACCAGGAGATACTTCAAAATGACAAATGGGTTTTTTGTAAAATAGTTAAAAGAAACTTCCTTGCACCTAAAATGAAGAGCCCAACAATGGTTCCAAATGCCTTTTGTCCAGCAGGACATGGACAACGTTGAAAATGCTGGAGCAGCCACATGTAGAAGGAGATCCCACGCAAGGTAGCTTCCGCTAGAGTCCTTGGGTTTTGGTTCTTTTCACCCGGTTCCCGGGGGTAATTGGCGGACAAATTTGTCCCATTTGAGAGCCGTTTGGGTAGGATGTCAAAAAAAAAGGATGAGTATTGGAAAAAAAGGCGTGAGCAGTAAACTGCCTGAGTATTTGAGCAAGGTGCGGAGTCCTGCTGCATTGAAGATGGCAGAGGCAAGCTCTTTGGGTGGGGAAACACCTACTACACTGGACAAGCCGACAGAGGTAATGGCTGTTGAATTTGAAAGACAATTCAGCAAGCACGGAGAGGCAAGAGGGAGAAATGGAGAGGACCCTAAAAAAAAAAAACGGCAGATGATGCATTGGTCTCAAAGGCTTTGGAGGGGACTTTGGAGACAGTTCGGGAACACGGTGAGATGCTGAAGGGGGTGGAGGAGACACTATCACAACACAGAAATCAGTTGGCCTCGCTGGATGCCAAGCCGCAGAGGGTAGAGGACAGGAACAAGAGCCGACCGCCACTCCAGCAAACATCCGCCGCCGTGCAATCAGCGAGGCCAAGAACCGGCCTTCCTCAAGCTCTGGCTTCTCCGATACCCAAATATCGCCACCAAAGGGTCCGGAATTACCTCCTCCTCCGCTATCCTGGCTAAGACTGCGAACACTCCCGCCCAGAATCTTCACAATTTTTCACAACCCCAAAACATGTGCGTGTGATTCGCTGGCCCCACCCACACCTCTTACACTCATCTGTTACCCCCTGAGAATCCACTCAATCTTGCCCGAGTCATATGCACCCTGTGCACCACGTTAAACTGTATCAGGCTCATCCTTGCACAAGAGGAGGTCCCGTTTACCCTACGCAGTGCCTCACTCCATGCTCCCCAATTGATCTCCCCTCCCAACTCCACTTCCCATTTCCCTTGGATCTTCACCACCCGCTCACTACCCTGCCCCCCCCAGCCACTTGTATATATCCCCAATTCTTCCCTCCCCTTCCACATCTGGGAGCAGCATGCATTCCAGCAGGGTGTATCCCGGCAACCTAGGGAACCCCCTCCAGACCTTTCGCACAAAGTCCCTAACCTGTAGATACCTGAACTCACTAACCCTCGGCAGCTCTATCCTCTCCCTTAGCTCCTCCAGACTGGCGAACCCTTCCTCCAAATACAGATCCCTTACCTTGACTAGTCCTTACCACCCATCTACAGTATCCATCCACCCCCCCCCCCCCCGGCTCAAACGCATGATTCTCACACAGCAGCGTTAGCACCGACATCCCTTCCACCCCAAAACGCCTCCTCAACAGATTCCATATCTTCACTGTGGACTGCATCACCGGGCTCGCTGAATACCTACTCGTGGCCATGGTCAACACTGCCGTCATCATAGCCCTGAAACTAGACCCCTTACAAGATTCCTCCTCCATCCTAACCCACTCTACCCCTTCTCCTTCCCACCACCGCACCTTGTCCACATTCGCCACCCAATAATAATAAAGCAAGTTCGGCAACACCAACCCCCCCCCCCCCCCCGCTGCCTTCTCTTCCTCTGTAGCAGGGTCCTCCCCACCTTCAGCACTTTCTCCGCCCATAGAAAGTTAGAAATGATCGTGTCCACTTTCCGAAAAAGGGCCTTTGGTATAAAGATCAGGAGAGCTTGAAAGATAAACAAGAACCTCAGCAGAATATTCATTTTCACCACTTGGACCCTCCCTGGCCAGTTACCTCATGACCGATCAGTTGAGGTGGCAAGCAGCCTCCAGAGATTGTCCACATTCGGGATTCAGGTGAGGGACTTGTGTTGGCACTGGATAAAGTCAACAGGGCTTTTGAGGTGTTTTATAAGAACCTCTACAGGTCAGAGCCTCCAGGGAAGGGGGTCAGATATGTGGGAATTTCTGGAGGGGTTTTAAATGTTCTAAGGAACAGGAGGAGGACAGTGAAGGGCTTGAGGAGCCATTGGGGGTGGGAGGAGGTCCGGTCAGCAATTGGGTGCATGCAGAGAGGTACGGCACCGGGGCTGGATGGGTTCCCGGTGGAATTTTATAAAACATTTGCTGATTGACTGGTGCCATTGTTTATGAAGGTGTTTGACGATTCGGTAGCGCTGGGATCTCTTCCAGGGACAATGATGCAAGTGTCCACTTTGCTTCTGTTTAAAGAAGAACAAGGACCCGGTGGAGTGTGGGTCACACCGCAGATTTCTTCACTAAATGTGGATGCCAAGATTTTGGTCAAGGTTTTAGCATTGAGGCTGGAAGAGTGTCTCCCTCAGGTGAATGGGAAAGATCAGACAGGGCGGTGGTTGCTGAATGTGAGGCGGCTTTAAAACCTAACTTTGCTCCATGCAGAAGGGAGAGGTTATTACGCCATTGAATGCGGAGAAGGCTTTTGATAGGGTAGAATGGGTTATTGGAATGATTTGGGATAGCGCCCGAATTCATAGCGTGGGTCCAGTTGCTATACAAGGCACCCAAGGCTAGTGGCCATACAAACAATGTTAGTGTGGGTTATTAGTTACACGGGAGAATGAGAGAGGAGTGCCCTATGTTGCCCCTCTTGTAAGTGATAAGTCCCCTGGGCCAGATGGGATTTATCCTAGGGTTCTCTGGGAAGCTAGGGAGGAGATTGCTGAGCCTTTGGCTTTGATCTTTAAGTCATCTTAGTCTACAGGAATAGTGCCAGAAGCCTGGAGGATAGCAAATGTTGTTGCCTTGCTCAAAAAGGGGAGTAGAGACAACCCCGGGAGCTATAGACCAGTGAGCCTTACTTCTGTTGTGGGCAAAGTCTTGGAAAGGTTTATAAGAGATAGGATGTATAATCATCTGGAAAGGAATAATTTGATTAGAGATAGTCAACACTGTTTTGTGAAGGGTAGGTCATGCCTCACAAACCTTATGGAGTTCTTTGAGAAGGTGACCAAACAGGTGGATGAGGGTAAAGTAGTTGATGTGGTGTATATGGATTTCAGTAAAGCGTTTGATAAGGTTCCCCACGGTAGGCTATTGCAGAAAATACGGAGGCATGGGATTCAGGGTGATTTGGCAGTTTGGATCAGAAATTGGCTAGCTGGAAGAAGACAAAAGGGTGGTGGTTGATGGGAAATGTTCAGACTGGAGTCCAGTTACTCGTGGTGTACCACAAGGATCTGTTTTGGGGCCACTGCTGTTTGTCATTTTTATAAATGACCTGGAGGAGGGGTGAGTAAATTTGCAGATGACACTAAAGTCGGTGGAGTTGTGGACAGTGCAGAAGGATGTTACAATTTACAGAGGGACATAGATAAGCTGTAGAGCTGGGCTGAGAGGTGGCAAATGGAGTTTAATGCAGAAAAGTGTGAGGTGATTCATTTTGGAAGGAATAACAGGAAGACAGAGTACTGGGCTAATGGTAAGATTCTTGGCAGTGTGGATGAGCAGAGAGATCTCGGTGTCCATGTACATAGATCGCCGAAAGGTTGAGAGGGTTGTTAAGAAGGCGTACGGTGTGTTAGCTTTTATTGGTAGAGGAATTGAGTTTTGGAGCCATGAAGTCATGTTGCAGTTGTACAAGACTCTGGTGCATTTGGAGTATTGCGTGCAATTCTGGTTGCCGCCTTATAGGAAGGATGTGGAAGCATTGGAAATATTTTATTGTAATCACAATTCAACAGTTACAACAAAGACAATTGCAAGGCACAAGGCCTCAGTACACTTCAAATTAACAATCTCACAATCACATAACACAAACAGCCGCAAGGCACAAGGTCTCGATACAAAACGACCGTTTCAGAGCAAAGCAAAACCACAGGCACAGGGCCTAAATACATTGCGAAGTAACAAGCCCCCAAACACATAACCCAAACAGCCGCGAGGCACAAGGCCTCGATACATTACAACCGTTTCAGAGCAAATAAGAACCACAAGGCACAAGTGTGATATGGTACAAATTAAGTAATGGTATGATGGGAAAACTGGTCAAAAGGTTTGATACAATATAAGAAAGGCTGAAACTACTCATTCCAGCTCACCAGGCCCATGTAAAGAATGCTGCCGAACCATTTTCAGACTAGTATGGCCGTAGGCCAACTCTGCATAACTTGAAGTCTGAAAAGATCAGCGAAGGTCAGGCCATTCTAAAACACCAGACCTCGGCAACTCCTGATAAAACTAACTAGTCATAACCCAGGGCCGTAGGAAATTAATACAAGTTCAGGAAGAAACAAGTCTATTCCGACCTTTCAATGTTCCGTCCGAGGACTAAATAATGGTATGAGTGATATGACCAAACATGGTCTGGTCAATACATCAATTTGTATTTCCGATCAAACTCCTGACCATACTGTTGTCACATAATCTTGATAATGATAATATAGAAATATTGAGCTGAATCTCCGCGAAAGCGCAGAACTTTTGAAAGACTCAGCAGTTTTGTTGACTGCTCTCCGACTTCAAGTTTCAGCCATTACTGCATGCAGTTTTTTTCGAAAATAAAGCTTATTCTGTCTTAACGAGTGTGTTGTATCTTTCTACTACAGAAGCGGGAAAATATTGACTTTCACATTTTGGCGCAAGCGAGCAGTTACCAATATCCTGAGTGAATTCCGTGGGGAACTGAAGAAGAAGTGATCGAGCCAGACCCAGAGGAAAGAGACAGACTCCGGCACAAGGCAAGATTAACCTTGGTCTCTCTATCTCTCTCGGATTGGTGGTTCGACCCCTCATCCCTGATGGAAGTAACTAAACAGGTGACGGTGCTCGAATCTAAACTGTACTGTTAGTAGAGTACTTAGGGTCAGAGACCCCAATTGTGGTTAGCCTTAGGTCAGGGACGGAAGTAACTAAACAGGTGACGGTGCTCGAATCTAAATTGTACTGTTAGTAGAGTACTTAGGGTCAGGGACCCCAATTGTGGTTAGCCTTAGGTCAGGGACCTCTTGTTTGTTTTACAGGTTTAAGTTTGGGTCAGGGATTTTTTATCATTTTTTGGTTGCCAGGGGCACATTTTATTGACATTATGGGAGAGAGTTTAGACAAAACCAGGGGCAATTCCCCGTTATTTTTCATGTGTTCCGAAAACCCTTCTCAAGAACGTAATTTACGGAGATTATCTGCAGCGCTGAACAATAAATTCGGTAACGATATTTGGCCACTAGGGGGCACTTGGAACTACGATAATTGCATTTCTGCTGAGAAAGTTATTTGGCAGAGAAGCGCCACAAACAATCACTATTAATGAGTTGGAGAGATAACGCCCGTAGAAAAGGGATTGATGATTGTGTGGATGGTAAGGCAAAAAATTGGGAGACTTTAAAATTGGAATGTGAACTTTGGGATAGAAAGCATAAACAACAAGGCAAAAATTAAAAAAATCTCCAACCAATAGGCAAAGAGGGCTAGCCAATCAAAGTAAACGAAAGGAGCTCCCAGTTGCTCTGGCATGCCGATGTTTCCCTATTCAGGCGATACGGAAGAGGAGGATGATTTAACCCCTGACCCCACCCTCATCCTGCACTCCCCGATCCTACCAATTCCACCATCCCAATTCCAGACTCCCCCTTATGGTCCCACTGCCAATGAAACTCCTGCTAACGCATCCCCCGTAGCAACACGCACACAGTCACATACGCAAGCCGTGAATATGGAACAACCCGTCACCTCTGTTAATCAGGCTTTTCTTGATTTATCACTCCAACCTCAGGAGGAGGACACTTTTCCGCCACCACCTCTCCCTGCAAATTATCCCATTAGGAGTGTTAATGGTGATAATGATGACCCATTCATTGCGGTGTGGCAGGCTATTAAACCCCATGAGCTATGTTTGATCATGGCCCAATGTCCCTCCTGCAAAGAGGACCCTGAGGGGTTCACTGAGTTTTTGAGGAGAACTGCGACCATGTACGGTGCTACCGCACGTGATCAATATTCACTGATTTATTCATCCCTTCTCCCAGAATTAGGGGAAAGATGGAAAAATGAATTAGGACTTCATGGGGACACGTGGACGGCCTTCAGCGCCGCACACCAAACTGAGGACGATCAGCGTACTTTAATGTTTCCCGCACTAAAACGGGCTCTCCATAAACCCATTGACATCGCCAAACTGCTTGAATGTACACCCACTTCTAAGGAAGATGGTCCAGAATTTGTTGACCGCTTTTGTGGCGTTTACACTCTTTACTCCGGGGACATTGCTTTCACTGCAGGCACACAGTCTCCCCAATTTACTGCACTATTAATGCAGGTTTTGCCTGACCGCATCCAGTATTAAAACTAATAACATGGACTGGTCTGACAATTCTAAACCTCAAATGAAACGTGCTGTGTCTTATTATTGGAGCAATGGCCGCAACCGTGAGACCTGTTACAAAGACACTTCGCCCAAAATTAAATCCGAATTCGTCCAACGTCCCTCTCAACGAAGAGCTCCTAAAGGTCAGAACTTTCAGACAGATTCACGTTACTATCGCCCAGATTGCACGGACCCTCCTGAATTTGGTTACCGCTCACAGGCTCCTCACCCCTTCACTCCACACATGGAGGATTTCGACAGCGCTCCTCCGCGTCGTCCTCCTGCCAAATATAATGTCACTTGCTTCAACTGTCAACGTACAGGCCACTACGCTAGGGATTGTCCAGCACCCCGACGACAAGGTAGATTTCAACCCCGTCGGCAGGCACCTTTACTACCTCTTAACCCCTACTGACTAGCCAGATCGAACTTTCCGGCCCTCTCAACAGACCACTCGGACGAGCCCACTGCTACAATTTACATAGAGGGCGTGCCTATCCCCTTCCTGATTGACACCGGCGCGACTAATTCTAAGCTAGACTGGACATTAATTCAGAAACATTGCTTTCCCCTTTCTGATAAGCATGTGGAACTTGCTGGTTTCATAGGGAAAGGTGCTGTTTATCCACTTACGAAGCCGCTCGCTGTTCAATCAGAGTGCCGGGAATGTTGCATCCCTTTCACAGTTACCCGCGTCCTCGGAGTTAACCTGGCCGGACGTGACTTGCTGTGTCCCTTGCAGGTGGAAATTGTTTGCCTGGATAACGGCATTACTATATCAGCTATCCCTCAGGCCCAGCTTCGAAATTTTTCCCCTTTTCACTACTCCACAGTGGTGGTCGGTTGATTTTGATCCCTCACACGTTTCATCTCCCTTAGATATTCCCGATCCACATGTCACTCTTTGCTACGATAATACAGGATGCTCGCCTGATTTGGAGAGCATTTACCAAGACGCCCTCGGTTCTCTACAATCAGTTTCCTTTGTTGGCCTCACTAAGGGAAAAGAAAGGTCTGCCTTTCTTGTCAATTTAACCCATGGCCTCTGGCGTCAGTCGGGACTGGTGTCACCCCACGTGACCCTTTCGGTGAACGAAGGCTACAGTACCAAGTCCTTGGGATTTCTGGCTGCTGCACTACGAGGACAGACTGATCCTTTCTTTAATGGAAGTCAAATCCTACCCGCAGGCACCTTAGAATATTTTCAACGCCCATTTGTCCTCATTGGCACACTGCACCACCATCGTTCAGTCCAATCAACGACTTCTGGACTACCCGCGGATTTATGGGCGGCCTCCAAACACGAAGTTGATCTCACTAATGTCCCTCCCGTTGTTATTAAAGTTAAACCTGACATGCCCTTGCCTTCGATTTCACAGTACCCTTTGCGCCCCGAGGCTGAAGGAGGAGTCTTGGTCATGATTCAATCGTCCATTCAACAGGGAATTGTGGTACCATGCCAAACGCCCTGCAACACCCCGATTCTTCCAGTTCCTAAGATAGGAAGACCATCTGAATGGAGTTTGGTCCAAGACCTCCGACGTATTAATCAGATAGTGGAACCCTTACATCCTATTGTCCCAAACCCGGCGACAATCCTTAGTAATGTCCCACCGGAAGCGACTGTTTTTAACCATTGTTGATTTACAACATGCCTTTTTTGCGATACCCCTCGCCCCTGAATCACAGTATTTGTTTGCCTTTACATTTAAGGGCACACAATACACTTGGACTAGGCTCCCACAGGGTGTCATTCATTCTCCAACCCTTTTCTCACAAGCATTGCACTCCCAGTTAGAGACATTATCAACTCCTGGTGGCTCCACCATCATCCAATATGTTGATGACTTACTCCTTGCCAGCCCTGACTTCAACGCTAACCAGCGTGACACAGTTTACCTGCTCATCCGTCTCCATTCATGGGGATATGTGATCCCGCCCGTTAAAGTTCATAAAGGCCAACGGCAGGTCAAATTTTTGGGAGTCCTAATAAGTGCTACGGATCGCTCCCTTACTCAGGAACGCATTACTCCTATACTGCAGACCCCATTTCCTACATCGCCCAAGCAGGCGCGAGCCTTTTTAGGATTGGTGAACTTTTGCAGACAATGGATTCCGAATGTTACTGTCCATACTAAAGATTTAACTCCGTACTCCTCTCAAAATGCTCCTCTTAAGTTTGAACTTCTTGACTCAGCAAAACAATATTTTGTTACTCTCAAAAACGCCCTGGCTACCGCCCCAGCGCTAGGACGACCTATGTATGACAGACCCTTTCAGTTGTACGTTAATGTTCTTGATGAATGTGCCACTGGTGTTCTAACACAAGAACACGGTGACTGGCGTCGCCCGGTCGCCTACTATTCTACGAAATTGGATCCTGTAGCTTGCAGTCTACCTCCCTGCACCCAAATTCTTACGGCTGTCCATTTGTTAGCGCAGGCAGCCTCTAATCTGACCCTTCACCAGCCAGTACAAGTGCATACCTCGCACTCTACTGTGGCTCTCCTAACGTCTCAGCAAACCCAGCATCTGACTCAAGCCCGCTTGAGCCGCTATGAGGTTTCACTATTGCAAAACCCCTACCTCTCTTTTCATTACTGTTCTACCTTAAATCCTGCTGTGTTCCTCGAACAGCCCCGCGATAACCTTGCGGACCCCCCACACTATTGTTTGCTTCGGAATCACTTCCTTACCGCCCCTCGCCCGGATTTAACGGACCAGCCTATTGATAATCCAGATCTAATTTTTTATGTTGATGGCAGTTCCTCCATTTCTCTCACTGGCATCCCACAGTCGGGATATGCCGTGGTAACCGACACTGACGTGCAGGAAGCAGCAGCCTTCGAGACCCCGGTCTCCGCACAAAAAGCCGAGCTATTTGCCCTTACTCGGGCATGTATTTTGGCCACAGATAAAAGTACTAATGTTTACACTGATTCTAGGTATGCCTTTGGCGTGACCCACGATTTCAGTCGCCTCTGGCAACAGCGAGGCTTTCTCACCTCTGCGGGAGCTCCCATTCAAAATGTTCTTTGGGTTAAAAATCTCCGATGCTATTCAGCTTCCCCATCAATTGGCAATTATTAAATGTGCTGCCACACAAAGGGGGACACTCTTGTTCAATTAGGAAATGCCCGTGCTGATTCAGCTGCTAAGGCTATATCAGCCTCTCTGATTGTTCCCAGTGGGGCTAATCAGGCTCTGAACCAGGTACCTGCATTAGGAACGAAGGGCATGCCAGACATAACTGAAGTTCAAAATTTACAGAGGGACGCCTCTGATTCCGAGCGCACAGTATGGAAGTCATTGGGGTGTTCACACTCCTTGACATGAGACCTCTGGCTTACTCCTGTTGGTCAGGTTTGTATTCCGAATTCTTTATTGCTGGTACTTATTGATTATTTGCATTCTTGTACCCATCTTGGCAAGGAGGGAATGGTCAGCTACTCCTGAAAACTTGGTGGCACCCAGATTGTGAATACAGCAGCGCAAACGCGGCTGGATCGATGCGTTATTTGCATGAAACATAATAAGGGGAAAGGCATTAAATGCCCTCCAGGAACCACTTCCTTGCCAGATGGCCCTTTTGCCGGTATACAGCTTGATTTTATCGAATTGCCAAAAGCACAGTGCTATAAATATTGTTTAGTAATAATCAATGTGTTTAGTAAATGGATTGAAGCCTTCCCCACCACTAATTATACGGCACATATAGTGGTGAAGTTGTTGTTAACGGATGTCATTCGTCGTTTTGGGGTACCCAAAATGATGAGCTCAGACAATGGACCACATTTCGTAGCTCGGATCAATACTGAATTGTGCGAAGCACTTGCAATTAAACAGCAACTGCACTGCTCGTATCACCCGCTGGCAGCAGGAATTGTGGAAGGAGCCAACGGGACTTTAAAAGAAAAATTATCTAAATTAACTAAAGAAACTGGGTTAAATTGACTAAAAGTATTACCCTTGGCACCGTTTCACATGTGAGTGACTCCCCATTCGAGGACCAGACTGTCAGCTGCAGAGATAGTCTATGGTCGGCCAATGAGGACTCCCTGGGATGCCCATGAAAAAACCCTAGAGGGAGTAGACCTCCATGTGATGGGGGAGCAAATGCAGAACTATTGGAAGCAATTAACATTTTCTCTGAAGTTTCTCCACTCACAGGTAAAACAGGCACATCTCCCAGTAACGGCAGGGACAGCTGTCCCTCGATATCCAGTGATCAAACCCGGAGGCCACATGTTGGTGAAAAACTTGGACAGAAAGAAACTAGGACAACGCTGGAGCGGTCCCGTCCTCATACTGCTGACTACACCAACTTCCGTCAAGCTTGAAGGACGTTCAAGTTGGATACATCTATCCGATTGCAAGAAGATAGTCTCCAACCCAGACGAGAACACAGGATGAAGATCTTCATTATAATTTTTGGACTCTCTGGACTATTTAGCCTTAATGGCCACTCGGTAGTAAAAAAAACGACCTAAACGAGACCCGCCTTCCAATACCTATTTATATATGTCATATCTTTTATGCCGAAAAATTGAACGTAAGCAAGTGTTGGGTTTGCACCCACATCCCCGTCCATTCGAGGGAAGGAATACCTCTCCAATCCCTCCCCTTTCATATCGCAGAGACGGTTGAATGGATTTTACGACAAAATCAAACAGGGAGCAGAGGCGATAGGGGGTACATGGAAATATAGAGATCTGCTGGCTATGACATGACTAAATTTTCAGCTTCGTATCAACCTACCTATAATCCACCCTCCCTCACTGTCCACTCGTATAATGTTCAAGGTTCCATGGGTTTTAATAAATCAGGGAAAGGAAAGTTAATGGGGCAAAGTAGGTGCAACCTTACAGTTGACTGGCAAGGACCGGTACCAGGCATATCCAACAAGGGCATGTTGAACTGTGATTGGTCCAGGGTATGGAATATAATCTCTTAACATTTCATGGGGACAGACATCCCCAATCCCCTGGATGATATCAGCTGATGATTTTATGGCCTATAATGGAACCTATTTCATATGCGGCACTAAAGCATATCAATGGCTCCCCATTGATTGGACAGGATCCTGCTTTTTGGGATATGTTGTACCTCACCTACCCATCCTTAAGCACTCCCCCTTGCGAGCAAAAAGGACTATTTCTAAAACGGAACAGTTCTTTATGATGGCCTTTCCCTTGTACGGAACGGGCAAGGCATCCGATGAACTGATCCACATGGCCACAGCATTGGAACAACTGGCGAACGTAACGGCAGCAGAAGCCAGGGAAACCGGACAGGCACAGGCCGAGGACTCAGCTGAGCTAGTAGCTGTCCGGACCGTGGCATTACAAAATCGACTGGATTATCTGTTAGCCTCGTAGGGCGCGAGGCTATCATAGGTCAGGAGTGCTATACTTATATTCCAGACGGCTCTGAAAATATCACTAACCTGGCCGACCATATTAAAGAGACAGGCTGCTCAAATTCAAGAGATTGGCAGTGAATTTCAGGACTATAATCCGCCGGATTGGCTAGGATGGTTGGGTCACGGATTATTTGATTGGATCTTTAAGGCCTTCATTCTACTACTCCTAATTCTATCAGGGATAGGGTTGCTTGTGTAAATGCATTTTCAAACGAGTCATGGATATACCTATTTAACTAGTTGTCATGATATGACAAAAGGAGGGAATGTGATATGGTACGAATTAAGTAATGGCATGATGGGAAAACTGGGAGGACTGGTCAAAAGGTTTGATACAATATAAGAAAGACTGAAACTACTCATTCCAGCTCACCAGGCCCATGTAAAGAATGCGGCCCGAACCATTTTCAGACTAGTATGGCCGTAGGCCAATTCTGCATAACTTGAAGTCTGAAAAGATCAGCGAAGGTTGAGCCATTCCAAAACACCAGACCTCGGCAACTCTGAAAAAACTAACTTGTCATAACCCAGGGTCATAGGAATTTAAAACAAGATAAGTTCAGGAAGAAACAAGTCTATTCCGATCTTTCAATGTTCCCTCCGATGGACTAAATAATGGTATGAGTGATATGACCAAACATGGTCTGGTCTATACTTCAGTTTGTATTTCCGATCAAACTCCTGACCATACTGTTGTCACATAATCTTGATAATGATAATGTAGAAATATTGAGCTAATTCTCCACGAAAGCGTGGAACTTGTGAAAGACTCAGCAGTTTTGTTGACTGCTCTCTGGCTTCAAGTTTCAGCCATTACTGCATGCAGTTGTTTTCGAAAATAAAGCTTGTTATTACCTTTCTACTACAGAAGTGGGAAAATATTGACTTTGACACAAGGCCTACATACATGTTTTAACAGTGACGTATCAAAAACAATCACAAGGCACAAGGCCTCAATACACCTTTAAAAGATTTACAGAATAATGTTAATCACAGGGCACAAAGCCATGACACACTTTAACTATGATATAACAAAAACCATTACAGGATACGATAACAACGGCAGAAATCCATCAACATACAGAGGCAGTATAAACAGAAACAACAGAAAAGAAACAGCATATCAAAAAGAAACATTTACTAAATACGGTGAACTGCCCATGTCCGTACTCAATCACCCAGTTTGTCACCCCCCCGAAAGTGGTGGAAGCATTGGAAAGGGTGCAGAGGAGATTTACCAGAATGTTGCCTGGTATGGAGGGAAGGTCTTATGAGGGAAGGCTGAGGGACTTGAGGCTGTTTTCCTTAGAGAGAAGAAGGTTAAGAGGTGACTTAATTGAGGCATACAAGATGATCAGAGGATTAGATAGGGTGGACAGTGAGAGCCTTTTTCCTCGGATGGGGATGTCTAGCACGAGGGACATAGCTTTAAATTGAGGGGAGATAGCTATAGGACAGATGTCAGGGGTAGGTTCTTTACTCAGAGAGTAGCAAGGGTGTGGAATGCCCTGCCTGCAACAGTAGTAGACTCGCCAACATTATGGGCATTCAAATGGTCATTGGATAGACATATGTACGATAAGGGAATAGTGTAGATGGGTTTTAGAGTGGGTTCACAGGTCGGCGCAACATCGAGGGCCGAAGGGCCTGTACTGCGCTGTAATGTTCTATGTTTGCATTGGCAATTGAACCGTTGGCAATTTCCCTGAGGCCCTCGGATAAGTGGGAAGGGATAATGGGAGGGGGGAGGTGGTTTGGAAGATAGGGTGTCCTTGCACACCGGTGATCTTTTGTAGGTGACAGATCAAATACCCACAATGAGTGATATCATGACACTGCTGAAGCGTTTTGGGGCTTTTCCAGGGTATAGATTGAATTGGGAGAAAAGTGTGTTGTCGTCCAGTCACTCCACCGGGGAGGCGAGTCAATCTGGGGTGTTACCATTCCACTTAAAGCTTTCCCAATTTAGCTATCAGAGGGTACAGGTAGCTTGGGATTGGGCTCAGCTTCTGATGTTGAACTATAGGTTTGGTGAGCAGGGTCAAGGTGGACTAGCCTCCCTTGGTCCTTGGCGAGCAGAATACAGTCGGTGAAAATGAATGTATTGCCACGGTCCCTTTTTCATTTCCAGTGTGTGCTGTTTTTTCTGCCCAAGTCCTTTGGGGCAGGGGATATTGATTTAATCTTTTATTTGGGCATGCTAGAGCATATCACAGAAAAATAGTGCAGAAAAGGCCATTCCACCCATCAGGTCTGCACCGCCGCATGAAAGGTCAGCCAATCCTAATCCCATTTGCCAGCACTTGGCCCATAGCCTTGAATGTTAAGGTGTGCCAAGTGCTCATCCAGGTACTTTTTAAAGGATGTGAGGCAACCCACCTCTATCACCCTCCCAGGCACTGCATTCCAGACTCTGGGTAAAAAGGTGCAAATTCCCTCGGAACCTCCTGCCCCTCACCTTGAACTTGTGAGCTCTGACAAGTAATTTCTCCAAAGTGCTGGAAAATGGAGGAAAGATTAATGCTGATGCTGGGAAGAGGGAAAAACACCTTGCTATCAATATCATTAAGCTTCTTAAAAGCAGAACAAGCCTGCAACTGTCTTTTGCTTCACCAGCCTAGTGGTCAGATATATTCCATTAATTTGGAGGAAGGAAAATATAAACATTGAGAATTTGAAAAAGAATGTGACAGCTCAGCAAAGTGACTAAAACCTGCAATTTTAAAAAATAATAATCACTTATTGTCACAAGTAGGCTTCAATGAAGTTACTGTGAAAAGCTACTAGTAGCCACATTCGGACACCTGTTCGGGGATGCTGGTATGGGAATTGAACCCACGCTGCTGGCATTGTTCTGCATTGCAAGCCAGCTATTTAGCCCACTGTGCTAAACCAGCCCCCAAAAGGGTAGATTGCAAATAGACATCCTCACTGGAAAACAATAATGCATGGGGACAGGTATTTGAGCTGTGCAACAGGTGCTATTGTGCTACAATTGAAGGCTTAGCTACTGACAAGGCAATTATTGCAGATTTTATAATGATCGGCAGTTAATAATCAAAGACTTTCATAACTATCTCTAACTCCATGTCAACTTTAGACTGTCCTCTTGAAGTCTGGTAGCCGACATGTAACTGATATCTAATACATTCAAGTCTGACTTTTATATTCAGGAATCAATCTAGATTAAGTGTTTAAAAACAGTCCTACTTTAAATATACGACACTGCATTGACATTCACTCAGTCCACAGCAGTCTGCTTCCTTGGGTTCATATTGAGGTTCCCAAGATTCAAAATAAATAGAAAACGCTGGAAATACTCAAACGTCTCAGCATCTGCTGAGAGAGAAACAAAGTTAACATTTCAGGCAGATGACCGTTCATGAGAACATCAATCTGAAATGTTAACTTTTCTCTATACAGTTACTATCTGGCCCCCCTGAAAATTTTCAACGTTTTCTGTTTTTAATTCCATATCTCCAGTATTTTTGCTTTGCTGCCCAAGATTCAGTTAGGTCATCAAATCAAAATGCAGACTTTCAAATGTAAACATACTCCACATGACTGACTTCCTTCCGTTTAAACCCTACAGTCCCCATTATAGAAGACCAATTCACGTGCATTTTGTATCACATTGCTGAGCCGATTGCAACAATATTACACCGAATTTTCCCAGTTTAGATTCCCTTGTCTAATGCCACAAACATCTATTCAATTCACCGCGTCTCATTAGAATTTGCACCAACATTAAACCACTGCATCAATGTGGATGATCTTTCTGAAGGTTTTTGAATTCCTGTTGTACAATTCTATAATAATCTAACACACAAACACAAAGGGGTTCACTTGGATCTTCACAGCAATTTAATCACAGTCCTTACCTTCTCTAACACAGAGGGCTCCTTTCTGAATGATCCACGTTGAGAGATTTTTGTTTCTGTGGGTTGCGGCATTGCTTAGACGGGCCTCTGGAGAGGAGGGGAGGGGGAAATAACCGGATCAGAGGAACTAATGGGAAACAGAAAAGGTAAACACGTTGGTTAATTGGAGCAGAAGATCGTAAGCGCTATTTGCCGAAGCACAAAAAGAAAAGCGACATTCATTTGGCGATGTCTGGGTCTCCCTCCCCGAGTGGCCACGGTGGAAAAGGGGGGGGACGGGACACAGAGCGCGTCCTCGTGCAGCAAGAGGTTTGCAACAAATGCATCCTTACTAATGCAACCAAACCGCAGGAAAGGGGTTAAAACAATTCACAAACCTCTGCTGAAGCTCCTGAACTTTGTGGAAGTGCTGCTGATTGAAGACACAAAGCTCCTGAACGCAGAGGCTGCTGCAGCACGCAGCCTGGCTGTGATTATAGCTGTGCTGAGGGTGAAGGCAGCTTGTCCAGTGCCAGGAGCCCGGTGCCAGGCTGCCAGCTGCCACTCTCACTGCCTCAATCCCACTAACCTGATTTTTGAAAAGTGCGGCATGGGCACCAGCTCTCCGCTATTGGTTCCAGACTCTCGGGCGCTGGCCAATCAGCGCGCCGCCAGGATGCGTTGCTAATTCGCAGTTGCTATGGGAGGGGCCTTTTTCAAAATGGAACGCGGCGGGCCAATGGGGAGAGAGGGGTGGGACTATTTGTCACGGGCGGCCTGCGAATTGGTGGGATGAGATGTTACACTTTTAAAGGGACAGCAACGCAGCAATGGTGAAAGCACACAGGAGAAGAGGGTGGAGCAGAGATAAGGAGGAGGGAGCAGAGATAGGGAGGAGGGAGCAGAGATAGAGAGGGAAGGGACGTGATGAGTTTTGACAGATGAGTGGAGGGAGAGAGGGAAGGGTGGAGGAGTGGGATAATAATAATTATCTTTATTGTCACAAGTAGGCTTACATTAACACTGCAATGAAGTTACTGTGAAAAGCCCCTAGTCGCCACATTCCGGCGCCTGTTTGGGTACACAGAGGAAAAATTCAGAATGTCCAAATCACCTAATAGCATATTTTTCAGGACTTGTGGGAGGAAACCGGAGCACCCGGAGGAAACCCAAACAGACAAGGGGAGAACGTGCAGACACCACACAGACAGTGTCGGGAATCGACCCTGGAGCTGTGAACCAACAGTGCTAACCACTGTGCTACGGTGCCGCCCACAGTGTGAAAGAGCAAGAGAGAAAAGAGTGCAAAGAGGGACAAATGCAAGGGGGTAGGGAGAAGAGCAAGGGAGCAGGGGTTGGAGAATCATAGAATTTACAGTGCAGAAGGGGGAGGGGGAGGGGAGGAGAGGGGGAGGGGAGGGGGAGGGGAGGAGAGGGGGAGGGGAGGAGAGGGGGAGGAGAGGGGGAGGGGAGGAGAGGGGGAGGGGAGGGGGAGGGGAGGAGAGGGGGAGGGGAGGGGGAGGGGAGGAGAGGGGGAGGGGAGGAGAGGGGGAGGGGAGGAGAGGGGGAGGGGAGGGGAGGAGAGGGGAAGGGTGGTGGGGGGAGGGGGAGAGCCGGGGGGGTAGGGGAGGAGTGTAGGGGCGGGGAGCGGGGGGGTAGGGGAGGGGTGTAGGGGAGGGGGGCGGAGAGAGGGGGGTAGGGTAGGGGAGGGGGGGTAGGGTAGGGGAGGGGGGTAGGGGAGGGGGGAGCGGGGGTAGGGGAGGGGAGCGGGGGTAGGGTAGGGGAGGGGAGCGGGGGGAGGGGAGGGGAGCGGGGGTAGGGGAGGGGACGGGGGTAGACTGGGGGAGGGGAGTGGGGTAGGCGGGGAGGGGACGGGGTTAGGCTGGGGGAGGGGAGTGGGGTAGGCGGGGAGGGGAGTTGGGAAGGGGAGGGGGAGGAGTGGGTGGGTAGGGTGGTGGGGGGAGGAGGGGTGGGAGGGGGGTGGGAGGGGGGTGGGGAGGGGAGGAGGGGTGGGAGGGGGGTGGGGAGGGGGAGGGGTGGGGGAGGGAGGTGGGATGGGTGGAGGGCAAATAAGGGGGGTGGGGGAGGGAGGTGGGATGGGGTGGAGGGCAAATGGGGGGAAGGGGGGTGGGGGGAGGGGAGGGTGGAGGTGGTAGGGGAGGGCAGGGATCGGGGCGGGGAGGAGGGAGGGGAGCAGGGGGGTATGGAAGGGGGGGAGAGCGGGGTGGCAGGGGAGGGGAGGGTGGAGAGCGGTGGGGATAGGGGAGGGGAAGGTGGAGAGCGGTGGGGGGAGGGGAGGGGAGAGGAGAGCGGGGGAAGGTGTGAGTGGTGTGGGGGCGGTGGGGCGAGTAGTGGGGAGGGGTGAGGGTGGAGGGGAGGTGGTGCGGGAGAGGGGTGGGGGAGGTGGTGCGGGAGAGGGGTGGGGGAGGTGGTGCGGGAGAGGGGTGGGGGAGGTGGCGGGAGAGGGGTGGGGGAGGTGAGGGGTGGGGGCGGTGGAGGGAGAGGGGTGGGGGCGGTGGAGGGAGAGGGGTTGGGAGGGTTTGGGGGGGTGGGGTGGTGGCAGTGGGGGAGGAGGAGAGAGGGAGGGGAGGGGAAGAGGGAGGGGAGGGGGAGAAGTAGGGGGAAAGGGAGAGGGGAGGAGGGAAGGGGGTGGGGGAGGCGAGGGGTGTGGGGGGGGGAGGGGCGCAGGAGGGGTTTGTGGGAAGCCGGGGAGGAAGGAGGGGGGAGAAAGGGGGGGAGGGAGAAAGGAGGGGAGGGAAGGAAAAGGGGGAGAGAGGAGGAGGGAGGGGCGAGGAACAGAGGGGGAGAATGAAAAAGGGGGGAAATGGTGAGGGAGGGGAGGAAAAGGGGCTGGAGAGGGGCGGGGAACAGGCGAGGAAGGAGTGGTGAGGAAAGGCGGGGGGGGGGAATAAAATCCATAAAATGTCAGCTGAGACCTGAGCACCAATACCGGTTCGTAATTGCTACCGATATTCAAAGACTAGGCACGCAGCAGCAGAATACTGGTGCAAAATGCAGTAATTGTGGTTAAAAAAAAACAGTCCATCGAATGTGCGTATTGGGAAACGTTCCATGCCCATAAAAAGCAAGAACCAAATGCATCAAATGGAAAACCAAATAAAAGGGAAAGGATCCATGTGAAAGAAAAAGGCCCGGAAAAGGACCAGAGTCACAGTCAGATGATGAACTGTTGTTGAACGTACTAGCCATTGTGGACTCAACAAATCGTTACTCAGTCACCCCTTTACTGCAAGGCAACTGGTGAAAATGGTGTTTTCCAATGTTTTCAAAATGTTTACCAAGAGAAGCGACCTCCTTAAATCTCTCAAAGGTAACACTAAAAACTTATACTGCGGAAGTGGCTCCATTGAGGGGGCCATATTGATGTAAATGTGCAGCTGAACAAACAGACCGCAGACTTGTCCCCGCTCGTTGTGAAAAGTAACTATCCAGCCCTCAGTCAAGCTTATCTCCAGATACATGTGGATCCAGATTGACAACAATAAGACCATAAGACATAGGTTCAGAATTAAGCCACTCAGCCCATCGAGACAGCTCAATCATGGCTGATATTTTTCTTATGCCCAATCTCCTGCCTTCTCCCCATAACCCCTGATCCCCTTTTTAATCAAGAACCTATCTATCTCTGTCTTAAAGACACTCAGTGATTTGGGGCGAAATTCTCCGGAAACGGCGCGATGTCCGCCGACAGGCGCCCAAAACGGCGCAAATCAGACGGGCATCGCGCCGCCCCAAAGGTGCGGAATGCTCCGCATCTTTGGGGGCCGAGCCCCAACATTGAGGGGCTAGGCTGGCGCCGGACGAATTTCCGCCCCGCCAGCTGGCGGAAAAGGCCTTTGGTGCCCCGCCAGCTGGCGTGGAAATGACATCTCCGGGCGGCGCATGCGTGGAAATGACATCTCCGGGCGGCGCATGCGCGGGAGCGTCAGCGGCCGCTGACAGCATTCCCGCGCATGCACAGTGGAGGGAGTCTCTTCCGCCTCTGCCATGGTGGAGACCGTGGCGGAGGCGGAAGGGAAAGAGTGCCCCCACGGCACAGGCCCGTCCGCGGATCGGTGGGCCCCGATCGCGGGCCAGGCCACCGTGGGGGCACCCCCCGGGGCCAGATCGCCCCGCGCCCCCCGCAGGATCCCGGAGCCCGCCCGCGCCGCCTTGTCCCGCCGGTAAGGTAGGTGGTTTAATTTACGCCGGCGGGACAGGCATTTTAGCTGCGGGACTTTGGCCCATCCGGGCCGGAGAATCGAGCGGGGGGGCCTGCCAACTGGCGCGCAGCGATTCCCGCCCCCGCCGAATATCCGGTGCCGGAGACTTCGGCAACCAGCGGGGGCGGGATTCACGCCAGCCCCCAGCGATTTTCCGACCCGGCAGGGGGTCGGAGAATGTCGCCCTGGTCTCCATAGCTTTCTGCGGCAAAGAGTGCTACAGATTCACCACCCTCTGGCTGAAGAAATTCCTCATCTGTTTAAAAGGATCATCCCTTTAGTCTGAGATTGTGTCCTCTGGTTCTAGTTTTTCCTAAAAGTGGAAACATTCTTTCCATGTCCACTCTATCCAGGCCTGGCAGTATCCAGAAAGTTTCAATAAGATCCACCCTCATCCTTCTAAATCTAAACTCCCAACAAGTACAAACTCAGAGTCCTCAACCGTTCCTCATACAACAAACTCTTCATTTCAGGGATCATTCTTGTGAACCTCCTCTGGGCCCTTTACAATATTGGACAAATGTAACACACAAAGGTTTTTTCACATATAAAAAGCATCCATTTGCCGTTGTTTTAATGCGCCACATCTCAAATTCTAAGTGGACCAGAAGGAGTCCACGCTACTTAGTCGATGGGGTGATTTACCGGCCTCGTCATGCTCAACCTGTCGCCGATTTGTGCCTCTTGAGACTTCTTGCGAGATTCATCCGAAGCTCGCTGGACATTGCGATCTGGATCTCGCCCCAGCGAGGCCTGGACTAGGCGACGGTTAGTACTAGTCCATACAAACATAGACCAGGTGTGATGGCACCTGGTGGATTTTCCAGGCCACTGGAGACCAGTGGGTGGTCTGTAACAGGGCAGGGTAGCCGCCCGGCTCTCCCTCTGGCACTCGGGACCTTTGGCACTGCCAGCCTGGCACCTTGGCACTGCCACCCTGGAACTGCTTGGGCGGCACTGTCACACTGTCAAGGTGCCAGGGCGGCAGTGCTAGGGTGGCACGGTCAAGTGTCGGAGCCTGAGGGGGCCATGCCCATGAAAGGAGGGATAGGGGGGGTTTTGAAGGGTGGGTATGTATGAAGGGGCCAAATAAAGGTTGGGGGGGGTAAGGGGGGGTACTGAACAGGGAGGGGCCTGAAAGGGGGTGGGGAGCTATCAGCAACCCCATAATGATGTGTCTTCACTTGGGTGGAGGTGGGGGTAATTCCCATGTGTGTGGGGGGCGGGGGGATGAACTCATTGGGTAGAATTTACCAGCTGTTCACACCAGAGGGATATTCTGGTCCCAGCAATGGTATACCCCCGCCTCGCGTTTCCTGGCACTGAGGTGTGCCTTCAATGGGAAATCCTGTTAACAAATGCAGGACCAGAAGATCCTGCTGCCGAAAAACACGCGGTGGGTTGCCCATTGTGTCAAAACAGGAAATAGAAATGGGTGGCGAAGTGTGAGAAGGCCTTTGTACAAGCTAAAGAGGCACTACTAAAGTCAGAAGTCCTGACACACTTTGCTCTGAAGTTAGCCTTGCAATTGGCTTGCGACACATCACTTTATGGGATGAGAGCAATGGTTTCTCACAAAATGCCCAATGATGAAGAGAAGTCAATTGTATTGGCATCACGACTCTTGAACAAAGCAGAAATGAACCACGCACAGATAGGGAAGGAAGTTTTAGGCATTGTTTTCAGAATCAAATGTTTTTACCAATACCTTAAAAGGACATTTACATTATTGATGGATCATCGACCACTGACAATTATACTTGGACCGCACACCGGTTTTCCATCTCTAACAGTGAGCTGGATGCAGAGATGGGCTTTGCTGTTGTCAGCACATGCATGCACTACAAAATATCATCAATCAAATCTCCATGGAAATGCTGATGGTCTCTCTAGATTACCTCTACCTAATGAGTCATCAATTAATTGATCAAGTGGTACTATTTTCTATTTTGAAGAAGTTGATAACATTCCTGTAATTGCAGGGCAAGTTAAGAAGTATACGCAAAATAATCCACTACTGTCAGAAGTTATGGACATGGTACTTCTTGGCAAGATCGCAGGAGCACACACAGAATTGAAACCATATGTTACCAGAAGACATGAACTGTCCCTATAGGCTAGTTGTCTCCTCTGGGGATGGGGGGTCATCATGCTGACATTTTTAAAGAAACATGCCCTAAACCAACTTAATGAAGGTTATTGTGGAGAGTAAGGATGAAGTAGATAGCCAGGAGCTATTTTTGGTGGCCAGGGCTTGATAACAAAATAGAGCAGAGGTTTGACATGTGTTCGGCTTGTGCAAAGGTTCGAAACCTGCCACGCCATTACACCCATAGGAATGGCCAGAAGGGCCATGGCAAAGTGTTCATATAGATTATGCCGGATCATTCAAAGGACAAATGTTTTTCACAGTGGTAGACGGCACTCAAAATGGCCTGATGTCACCATTATGAGGACTATGTCCTCGGGAGAGAACAATAGAAAGACTGGATGGGATTATTGCGAGATACGGTTACCCAGAAAAACGTGTTTGTGACAATGGACCATCGTTCATTTCACAAGAATTCACAAATTATCTAAAGGGGAACAGAGTCCAGCACATCTGATCTGCTCCTTATCGTCCTGCCACAAATAAGCTGGCTGAAAGATTTGTTAAAATAATTAAGCATTCATTGAAGGTAATTCGTGAGCAAAGATCATTGTCTAAATAATTAAGTAAATTCCTGATGACATACAGGAAAACAACACATTTGACAACCCAAAGTTCTCCGGTATTACTCGTGGTAAAGCATCAGTTACGCACAGCGTTTGATTTGCTGAAGTCGCCTTAGGCAAGAGAAATTGTTCAGAGGGAACAGCAAAGTCAGGTTTTCCGACATGAGATGAAGGCTAAACGCTGTACTTTTCAGGAATGTCAGGAAGTATTGGCAAGGAACTACACCACCAGTCGGAAGTGGATCCCTGTCACTGTCTTAGCACAGACAGGACCGGTCTCCTACATCATTCAAACTCGAGACAATGTTGGTTGGAGCAGACACACGATCAACTTTTAGTAACTTGAACCAGTTTCCAGAGACAGAGTCCACCGAGATTCCGCATAAAACTGCCCTAGTGAAAATGAAGACCTAGACATTCCTGAGAACCGAACAATACCAGGAATGACTGTGGAAGACAATACCGTAGTTGAGGACACTTCAACATCGAGTCAACTGGTTTTGACAACTAGGGACTACGTCCAAAGTAAATTATAAACACCAGAAGTTGCAGTCAACATGAAAAAGCAGTTGCCTGATGTTCCCCGAAAGCCATACAAAAATCAACGTCCTCTGAAAAATCTACCTTATCGACTGTTGTGTTTATTAATTGTTCATATTGTAAATTTTGATTGTTTTAAAAAAATATATATTTTATTAAAATTTTTCAAACAAAATTTTTTCCGTTTTTACAACTCAACATTAACTGGTCAATAACATTATTTAAATAATATAGTGAACTAATAACGACAACTAAAAGAGAAAAAAACAAATAACAAAAACGCAAAATAGTGCTCCCCCCCCCCTGGGTTGCTGCTGCTGCCATTTCTATCTTTTCATTATCGTTCCGCGAGATAGTCAAGGAATGGTTGCCACCGTCTGGAGAACCCCTGAGCCGATCCTCTCAATGCAAATTTTATCCGTTCCAATCTTATGAACCCTGCCATGTCGTTTATCCGGGCCTCCACGCCTGGGGGGTTTCGCTTCCTTCCACATGAGTAGAATCCTGCGCCGGGCTACTAGGGACGCAAAGGCCAAAATATTGACCTCTTTCGCCTCCTGCACTCCCGGCTCTTCCGCAACCCCAAATACCGCTAACCCCCAGCCAGGCTTGACCCGGACCTTCACCACCTTTGAAATTACCCTTGCCACGCCCCCCCAGAACTCATGCAGTGCCGGACACGACCAGAACATGTGTGTGTGGTTCGCTGAGCTTCCCGAGCACCTCCCACACCTGTCCTCCACCCCGAAAAACCTGCTCAGTCTTGCTCCCGTCATATGTGCTCCATGTAGAACCTTAAATTGAATCAGGCTAAACCTGGCACACGAGGACGAGGAATTTACCCTACTTAGGGCATCAGCCCATAGCCCCTCCTCAATCTCTTCCCCCAGCTCTTCTTCCCATTTCCCCTTCAGTTCCTCTATCATCGCCTCCCCCTTGTCCCTCATCTCCCGGTATATTTCGGACACTTTGCCCTCTCCGACCCATACCCCAGAAATCACTCTGTCTTGGATCCCCTGCGTCGGGAGCTGCGGAAATTCCCTCACCTGTTGCCTTGCAAATGCCCTCACTTGCATATACCGGAAGGCGTTCCCCGGGGGCAACTTATATTTTTCTTCTAGCACTCCCAGACTTGCAAACGTCCCGTCTATAAACAGGTCCCTCAACTTCCTAATTCCTGCTCGTTGCCAACACTGGAACCCCCCATCCATCTTCCCTGGGACAAACCTGTGGTTATTCCTTATCGGGGACCACACCGAGGCACCCGTCACTCCCCTGTGTCGCCTCCACTGCCTCCACCTCCTCAAGGTTGCCACCACCACTGGATTTGTGGTGTACCTTTTCGGGGAGAACGGTAGCGGCGCCGTCACCAGCGCTTTTAGGCTCGTTCCCTTACAGGACGCCATCTCCAGCATCTTCCACGCCGCTCCCTCTTCCTCCCTCATCCACTTACAGACCATCGACACATTGGCGGCCCAGTAGTAGTCGCTCAAACTCGGCAGCGCCAGCCCTCCTCTGTCCCTACTACGCTGCAGGAACCCCCTCTTTACTCTCGGGGTCTTTCCTGCCCACACAAAGCTCGTAATGCTCCTGTCTATTTTTTTAAAAAAGGCCTTTGTGATCAGAATGGGGAGGCACTGAAACACGAAAAGAAACCTCGGGAGGACCACCATTTTAACTGCCTGTACTCTGCCCGCCAACGATAGCGGTACCATATCCCACCTCTTAAAGTCCTCCTCCATCTGCTCCACCAGTCGCGCCAGGTTAAGTCTATGCAGCGTTCCCCAGTTCCTGGCCACCTGGATCCCCAGGTATCGGAAGTTCCTTTCCACTCTCCTCAGCGGAAGAGCATCTATCCCCCTTCCCTGTTCCCCAGGGTGCATTACAAAAAGCTCGCTCTTCCCCATATTTAGTTTGTACCCCGAGAACTCTCCAAACTCCCTAAGTATCTGCATTACTTCTGGCATCCCCTCTACTGGGTCCGCAACGTATAGCAGTAGATCATCTGCGTAGAGTGGCACTCGGTGCTCCTCTCCCCCTCTAAGCACCCCCCTCCACTTCTTAGAATCCCTCAGCGCTATGGCCAGTGGTTCAATTGCCAACGCGAACAGTAACGGGGACGGGGACACCCTTGTCTTGTACCCCTTTGTAGCCGCAAATACCCCGATCTTTGCCGGTTTGTGACTACGCTTGCCACCGGGGCCCTATATAAGAGTCTGACCCATCCAATAAACCCCTCACCGAACCTGAACCTCTTCAGCACCTCCCACAGATAGTCCCACTCCACCCTATCGAATGCCTTCTCTGCATCCATCGCCGCCACTATCTCTGCCTCCCCCTCCGGTGGGGGCATCATCATCACCCCCGGCAACCTTCGTACATTAACATTCAGTTGTCTCCCCTTTACAAACCCTGTCTGGTCATCATGCACCACCCCTGGGACGCAGTCCTCTCTCCTTGTCGCCATCACTTTGGCCAGCAGTTTGGCGTCTATGTTTAGGAGGGTGATGGGCCTGTATGACCCGCATTGCAGCGGGTCCTTATCTCGTTTCAGGATTAGCGATATCATCGCCTCCGACATTGTCGGGGGTAGCATCCCCCTTTCCTTAGCCTCATTAAAGGTTCTCGCCAAGAGCGGGGCCAACAGATCCATATACTTCCTGTAGAATTCCACCGGAAACCCGTCTGGTCCCGGGGCCTTCCCTGCCTGCATGTTCCCCAGTCCTTTAATCACCTCATCCACCTCGATTGGCGCCCCCAGACCTGCCACCTCCTGCCCCTTCACCTTCGGGAACCTTAGCTGGTCCAGAAAGTGTAACATTCCTTCTTTTCCCCCCGGGGGTTGGGACTTATATAGCCTCTCATAAAAGGTCTTGAACACCTCGATAACTTTCCCTGCTCTCTGCTCCATATTTCCCGTTTCATCCCTAACTCCCCAATCTCTCTCGCCGCTATCCTCTTCCGAAGGTGGTGGGCCAACTGCTGGCTCGCCTTTTCCCCATACTCATATTGCATCCCCTGTGCCTTCCTCCACTGTGCCTCTGCCTTTCCCGTGGTCAGCAGGTCAAACTCCGTCTGTAGTCTTCGTCTTTCTCTGTATAGCCCTTCGTCTGGGAACTCCGCATATTTTTTATCCACCCTCAAAATTTCCCCCACTAATCTCTCTCTTTCTTTGCCCTCTTGTTTCCCCTTGTGGGCTCTGATGGAGATCAGCTCTCCTCTAACCACCGCCTTCAACGCTTCCCATACTATCCCCACCTGAACCTCCCCATCGTCGTTGACCTCCAAGTATCGCTCAATACACCCACTCACCCTTCCGCAGACCCCCTCGTCCGCCAGTAGTCCCACATCTAGTCGACAGAGTGGGCGCTGCTCCCCTTCCTCTCCTAGTTCCAATTCCACCCAATGCGGGGCGTGGTCTGAAACGGCTATGGCCGATACTCCGTTCCTGCCACTTTCGGGATCAGTGCCCTTCCCAAAACGAAAAAGTCTATCCGGGTGTATACCTTATGGACGTGGGAGAAGAAAGAGAACTCTTTAGCCATCGGCCTGGTGAATCTCCACGGATCCACTCCCCCCATTTGTTCCATAAATCCCTTAGCACCTTGGCCGCTGCCGGCCTTCTCCCGGTCCTGGATATGGACCGGTCTAGCCCTGGATCCAGCACTGTATTAAAATCCCCCCCCCATTACCAAGCTTCCCACCTCCAGGTCCGGGATACGTCCCAGCATTCGCTTCATGAATCCCGCGTCATCCCAGTTCGGGACTTATACGTTCACCAGCACAACCGCCTCTCCCTGCAGTCTGCCACTCGCCATCACATATCTGCCCCCACTGTCCACCACTACATTCTTAGCCTCGAATGATACACATTTCCCCACCAGTATTGCCACCCCTCTGTTTTTCGCGTCCAACCCTGAGTGGAATACCTGCCCCACCCATTCTTTTCTTAATCTAACCTGATCCGCCAACTTCAGGTGTGTCTCCTGGAGCATGACTACGTCAGCCTTCAGTCTCTTTAAGTGCGCAAACACTCGTGCCCTCTTAATCGGCCCATTTAAGCCTCTCACATTCCACGTGATCAGCCGGATTGGGGGGCCATTCACCCCCCCCCCCCCCTCGTCGACTAGCCATCCCCTTTTTTAGGCCATCTCCCCAGCCAGGTCCCGCGCACCCGTCCGTCCCCCAGGCAGCGCCTTCCCGCCCCGGTCACCTCATCTCTTACCAGCTCCCCCTTGCACTCAGCAGCAGCAACCCAGTTAATCGCCCCCCCCCTCCCCCTCCCCCGCTAGATCCCTCTCTAGCTTGGTTACTCCCCCCATATTGCTTCCGGTAGTCAGCTAACTCTGGCTGACCTCGGCTTCCCCCGTTCACTCTTTGACCTCCCTACGTGTGGGGCTCCCTTCCTTCCTGCGCCCGTTTTCCCGCTATAATTTCCATAGCGCGGGAAAATACCCGCGCTGTCCTCTCGGCCCCGCCCCCTATGGCGCAGTTCCCTCATTCCCCTTCCCTGTCCCTTTTTTCCACCGGCGCCCACATTTCTTCGTGTCCCCCCCATCGGGGGGAGAGAAATTCCCCATCCAACATTACTGTACACTAGCCCTCCCCTTTCCCCATTTTACATTCCTGTATCACCACCTCGCTGCTTCTCTCCAAACACCAAACTCTCAAATCTAGTCCAGTTTCTCTTCTTGGATGAATGTCCATGCCTCATCCGCCGTCTCGAAGTAGTGGTGCTTGCCCTGATGCGTGACCCACAATCGCGCCGGCTGCAGCATCCCAAATTTTATCTTATTCCTATGGAGCACCGCCTTGGCCCGGTTAAAGCTCGCCCTCCTTCTCGCCACCTCCGCACTCCAGTCCTGATACACCCGTATCACCGCATTTTCCCATTTGCTACTCCGTGCCTTCTTGGCCCAGCTCAGGACCATCTCTCTGTCCAAATAGCGATGGAACTTCCCCACTATTGCTCTTGTTGTTTCACCTGCCTTTGGTCTTCTCACGAGGACCCGGTACGCTCCCTCCACTTCCAGGGGGCCCGTTGGGGCCTCAGCTCCCATTAGCGTGTGGAGTATTGTGCTCACATAAGCCCCAACATCAGCTCCCTCTGCTCCCTCGGGGAGACCTAGAATCCGTAGGCTTTTCCTCCTCGAGCTGTTCTCCAGGGCTTCCAGCCTTTCTATGCACCTCTTGTGTAGTGCCTCGTGTGTCTCCGTTTTTACCACCAGACCCTGTATCTCATCTTCATTCTCGGCTGCCTTTGCCTTCACTCCACGGAACTCCATCTCCTGGACCTTTTGTGTTTCCTTCAGTCCCTCGATTGCCAGTAGCATCGGCACCAGCACCTCTTTCTTAAGCTCCTCCACACATCGTCGGAGAAACTCCTGCTGGTCCAGGCCCCATACCATCTGGGCTCCATCCGCCGCCATCTTGCTTCTCCCTTCTCTTCTCTGCCGCTGCTCCAAAGGATCCTTCGCAATCTGGCCACTACCGCCGCTCCTTTCATTACACACCCGGGGGGACTCCTTCCTTCGTCACCCCACACTGGGTTAGGTCGAAAAAAAATTCCGTTGGGGCTCCCGATAAGAGCCCAAAAGTCCGTTAGAACGGGAGCTGCCAAAACGTGCAGCTTAGCAGTGCATCGCCGCAACCGGCGTAAATTTTGATTGTTAATGTTAGATTGTGTTTCATTGCAAAAGCCTCTAATGTAAAGAATCACAGGTTCCTTACATTCAGCCAATCGACTCCTCACCAAGCTCCTGAAAGAACACTCCACCCCCACAACCTCACCCAACCTTTGGACACTGAGGGGCAATTTAGCATGACCAATCCACCTAACCTGCACATCTTTAGACTGTGGAAGGAAACCAGAGCACTCAGAGGAAAACCACGCAGAAATGTACAAACTCCACACAGACAGTCACCCAGGTTCAGCACTGTAGCGCAAGTGATTAGCACTGTGGCTTCACAGCGTCAGGGTCCCAGGTTCGATTCCCTGCTGGGACACTGTCTGTGCAGAGTCCGCACGTTCTCCCCGTGTCTGCATGGCTTTCCTCCGAGTGCTGCAGTTTCTTCCCACAGTCCAAAGAAGTGCAGGTTAGATGGATTGTCCATGATAAATTGCCCTTAGTGACCAAAAAAGGGTAGGAGGGGTTATTGGGTTACAGAGATAGAGTGGAAGTGAGGGCTTAAGTTGGGTCGGTGCAGACTCGATGGGCCAAATGGCCTCCTTCTTGGGGGGAGTGGACCCATGGCGGTTTGCAAGGCCGCAGGCCAGGGAATTTTCTTTCTTCTCCCATGTACACAAAGCCTACTCTGGGTAGGGTGCTCATCCCGAGGGTGGAGGGGACGGAGTATTCGGCTATAGCCGTTTCGGACCATACCCCGCACTGGGTGGAACTGGAGCTGGGAGAGGAGAGGGCCCAACGCCCGTTGTGGCGGCTGGATGTGGGACTGCTGGCGGACGAGGTGGTGTGTGGGAAGGTGAGGGGGTGTATCGAAAGGTACTTGGAGGCCAACGACAACGGGGAGGTGCGGGTGGGGGTGGTATGGGAGGCGTTGAAGGCGGCGATCAGGGGAGAGCTAATTTCCATTAGGGCTCATAGGGAGAAGACAGAGGGTATGGAAAGGGAGAGGTTAGTGGGGGAGATTTTGAGAGTGGACAGGAGATACGCAGAGGCCCCGGAGGAAAGATTACTTGGGGAAAGACGACGGCTCCAGACGGAGTTTGACCTGTTTACCACAGGGAAGGAGGCACAGTGGAGGAAAGCGCAGGGGGCGACCTACGAGTATGGGGAAAAGGCTAGTCGGATGCTGGCACACCAGCTCCATAAGAGGATGGCAGCGAGGGAAATAGGGGGAGTCAAAGATGGAAGGGGAGCCACGGTTCGGAGTGCAACGAAAATAAACGAGGTATTCAAGGCCTTTTATGAAGAGCTGTACAGATCCCAGCCCCCAGCGGGGGAAGAGGGGATGAGACGATTCCTAGATCAGCTGAGATTCCCGAGGGTGGAGGAGCAAGAGGTGGCTGGTTTGGGGCACCAATTGGGTTGGAGGAGCTGAGCATGGGTTTGGGGAGCATGCAGGCGGGGAAGGCCCCGGGACCGGACGGATTCCCGGTGGAGTTCTACAGGAAGTACGCAGACCTGTTGGCCCCGCTACTGGTGAGGACCTTTAATGAGGCAAGAGAGGAGGGGACCCTGCCCCCGACAATGTCGGAAGCGACAATTTCTTTGATCCTAAAGCGGGACAAGGACCCACTGCAATGTGGATCGTACAGGCCGATCTCGCTCCTCAATGTGGATGCAAAGTTGCTGGCAAAAGTGCTGGCCACGAGGATCGAGGACTGTGTCCCGGGGGTAATCCACGAGGACCAGACGGGATTTGTAAAGGGCAGGCAACTAAACACCAATGTGCGGCGGCTCTTAAACGTGATAATGATGCCATCGGAGGAGGGAGAGGCGGAGATAGTGGCAGCTATGGATGCGGAGAAGGCCTTTGACCGAGTAGAGTGGGAGTACCTCTGGGAGGTGCTGCGTAAGTTTGGGTTCGGGGTAGGGTTTATCAATTGGGTTAAACTCCTTTACAGAGCCCCGATGGCGAGTGTAGTGACGAACCGGCGGAGGTCGGAGTACTTTCGACTGTATCGAGGGACGAGGCAGGGGTGCCCTCTGTCTCCCCTGTTGTTCGCATTGGCGATCGAACCATTGGCCATGTCATTGAGGGAGTCTAATAAATGGAGGGGGGTGGTCTGAGGGGGAGAAGAGCATCGGGTGTCGCTATATGCGGATGACCTGTTGCTGTACGTGGCGGATACAATGGAGGGGATGGTGGAGGTCATGCAGACTCTAAGGGAGTTTGGGGAGTTTTCGGGCTATAAGCTCAATGTAGGGAAGAGTGAGCTCTTTGTATTACAGGCGGGAGACCAAGAAAGAGGGATAGGGGACCTATCGCTCAGGAGGGCGGAGGGGAGCTTTTGGTATCTGGGGATCCAGATAGCCAGGAGTTGGGGGACCCTACATAAACTGAATCTGACGAGGTTGGTGGAGCAAATGAAGGAGGATTTCAAAAGATGGGACATGTTACCGCTCTCGCTGGCGGGTAGAGTGCAGTCGGTCAAAATGGTGGTCCTTCCGAGGTTTCTGTTTGTGTTTCAGTGCCTTCCCATCGTGATCACTAAGGCCTTTTTTAAGAGAGTAGGCAGGAGGATTATGGGGTTTGTGTGGGCGAATAAGACCCCGAGAGTAAGGAGAGGGTTCCTGGAACGCAGTAGGGACCGAGGAGGGTTGGCGCTGCCAAACCTGGGGAGCTACTACTGGGCAGCAAATGTGGCGATGATCGGCAAGTGGGTAATGGAGGGAGAGGGTGCGGCATGGAAGAGGATGGAGATGGCGTCCTGTAAAGGAATGAGCCTGGGGGCATTGGTGACGGCACCGCTGCCGCTCTCGCCGACAAAGTATACCACGAGCCCGGTGGTGGCGGCAACGCTAAGGATCTGGGGCCAGTGGAGACGGCACCGGGGTGCAATGGGAGCATCGGTGTGGTCCCCGATCAGGGGTAACCACCGGTTTGTCCCGGGGAAGATGGACGGGGGGTTCCAGAGCTGGCATCGGGCGGGGATTGGAAGAATGGGGGACCTGTTCATCGACGGGACGTTTGCGAGCCTAGGGGCACTGGAGGAGAAGTTCGAGTTACCCCCGGGAAATGCCTTTAGATATATGCAGGTGAGGGCTTTTGTGAGGCGACAGGTGAGGGAATTCCCGTTGCTCCCGGCACAAGAAGTTCAAGGTAGGGTGATCTCGGGTATATGGGTCGGGGAGGGCAAGGTGTCGGAAATACACCAGGAGTTGAAAGAAGAGGGGGAAGCGCTGGTAGAAGAGTTGAAGGGTAAATGGGAGGAGGAGCTGGGGGAGGAGATCGAGGAAGGTCTGTGGGCTGATGCCCTAGGTAGGGTTAATTCCTCCTCCTCGTGTGCCAGGCTCAGCCTGATACAATTTAAAGTGGTCCACAGAGCGCACTTGACGGGGGCGAGGTTGAGTAGGTTCTTTGGGGTAGAGGACAGATGTGGAAGGTGCTCAGGGAGCCCGGCGAACCATGTCCATATGTTTTGGTCATGCCCGGCACTGGAGGGGTTCTGGAGAGGAGTGGCGGGAGCAATATCTCAGGTGGTGAAAGTCCGGGTCAAGCCAAGCTGGGGGCTAGCAATATTTGGAGTAGTGGATGAACCGGGAGTGCAGGAGGCGAAAGAGGCTGGCATTCTGGCCTTTGCGTCCCTAGTAGCCCGGCGAAGGATCTTGCTAATGTGGAAGGAGGCGAAGCCCCCCAGCCTGGAGGCCTGGATAAATGATATGGCTGGGTTCATAAAGTTGGAGAGGATTAAGTTCGCCTTGAGAGGGTCTGCGCAGGGGTTCTACAGGCAGTGGCAACCGTTCCTAGACTATCTCGCGGAGCGTTAGAGGAAGGTTGGTCAGCAGCAGTAGCAACCTTGGGGGGGGTGGGTGGAGGGGACGTCCTGGGAGGGGGGGGGAGGGGGGGGGGAAAGGGGGGACTGCCTGGGAGGGTGGATGAGCAAGAGATAACATGAAGGGTTGGGGAAACTGGCAAGTACGGGTGAGGGCCAGTGTACAAAGCTGTGTAAATATATCATTTTGCCATGTTTATATCTTGCTCTGCGCTATTTCTCGTTTTTTTGTTACGGGGGGGGGGGGGGGGGGTTATTGTTTGTAAGGGAGAAAAATTGTGTTAAAAAACTTTAATAAATATATTTTTAAAAAAACAAAGGGCATCCTTCTGCACTGTACATTCTATGTTCTATATAAACCCTGGTTCCGGCAGCAGTGCTAATCACTGCCACCATGAGGAAAGTGTTGTGTATTCATGTTTGTTCCTAGTTGGAAAAAGGTCACTTTAAGAGTCTGATCATGTGACATATTCATGACATCATCAGCCATTTGTACAGGCAAACGAGCAGTCTATCCTAACAGCCTGTAGAGTAAACACCTTTCCAATAAAGCTCTTGTTTGTTCGTACATTCGTGGTCTGCAAGCCTAGCCTTTAAAAATATCACAGAATTAAGGGGTTTTAAATTTGGTATTAATCCATTGGCCCTCTAATGAAGCTTTTCCAGAACTTCTGTATCATCATGTAAATCATGTTTTTATTTAGCATTGGATTAACCAAGCAATTCAACATCCTGATACCCTAATTCTCTGCCCTTTGGTTACCACCCCTTCTGCCACATGCAACAGTTTCTCCTTATTTATTCTGTCAAAACCATGTATGTCTTTGAACAACTCCATAAAGTCTACTGCTATAACCATCACGGTTCAAAGGGGATGCTCTATCTGCGATTTAACAAATATGTTATCAGGGTTTACCATGTTTTCCTTGCTTTCTTATTCTGTTTCTCTATTAGTAAAGGCAAGAATCTCATATGCCTTTTTTAGAGCATTCTCAACTTGTTTTGTCGACTTCAAACATTTGTGTACATACACCCTGATCCTTCACCCCATTTAAAATTGAACTATTTGACTAATATTGCCTCTTGTCATTCTTCCTACAAAGATGAATCGTTTAACAATTCTCTGTGTTAAATTGCATTTGCCGCGTGTCTGCCCATTTAACCAGCCTATCTTTGTCCTCCTGAAGACAGCTGTATCCTCATTGGTTAGCACATTCCTGAACTTTATGTTTCCTGAAAACATTGAAAATCTGGACTGTATACACAAATCCAGACCATTAATGTGTATCAAAAAGAGGAGTCATCTTAATGCATACCCTTGGGGATAATTATTCCACACCCTTGGGGAACATCATTCTACACCTCATTCAAGTCTGAAAAAGAAGCATTCCATGACTCTCTGCTTTTCGTCCATGAGCCAATTTTGGATCCTTGCTACCATTGATCCATTAATACCCAGGATTTAATTCTGCTAATAAGTCAATTTTGTAGTACTTTGTGAAAACACTTTATGAAAGTGCACACATGTAGGGTGGGATTTACCGACTATTCATACCGATGGGAAATTCTGGTCCCACGTCGGCACCCGGGTTTCCTGGCAGTGAGGGGTGGTGTCAATGGAAAATCCCATTGACAACAGTGGGACCAGTAGATCCCGCTCGCGGGCCGCCTCCCCCCCCAAAAAAAACACGCGGCGGGGTGGTCATTGCATCCCGCCCTAAATATCAACCAATGTTATTTGTATAAATTAATATTAAGTATATGCAAGTTTTGGGCATTGATTCCATGAATACTTGAGCAGATAAAGGGAGATACGTTTTGTATGATGCTATTTTTAAGCGGCATCTCTTGATAACAAAACCACTCTTGAGTTTGTAGGGGGTAAATCCCACCCTAAATCTGTGCACTTTCATAAAGTGTTTTCACAAAGTACTACATAATTGACTTATTTGTTTAATTTAGTTTAATTGTTTCAACCTAAAATAGTATAGCGATACTGTTCTGTCCTTCTGCCAGTGGTGGTGAGGATTTCGCTTGGAGAGTGTTTTTTAAAAAAATATATATTTTATTGAAATTTTTTTACCTGAGCAACATTTTTCCCGCTTACAAAACAAGCGAAACGATAACAGTAACAAAACAGAAATTTTTAAACTTTTTAACAATAGTAATAATAGTAGTAATAATATACAAGTAACAAACCCTCGTACTCTATTGCCCTATACTCAACTGCCTCCCACCCCCCCCCCCCCCCCCCCCCCTTCCCCCTGGGTTGCTGCTGCTGGTCATCCGTCTTCCCTCTAACGTTCCCCTAGGTAGTCGGGAAATGGCTGCCACCGCCTGGTGAACCCTTGAGCCGATCCTCTCAGGGCAAACTTTATCTGCTCCAGTTTAATAAACCCCGCCATATCGTTTACCCAGGCCTCCAGTCCGGGGGGTTTCGCCTCCTTCCACATGAGTAGTATCCTGCGCCGGGCTACGAGGGACGCAAAGGCCATGACATCGGCCTCTTTCGCCTCCTGCACTCCCGGCTCTTCCGCAACTCCAAATAGAGCTAACCCCCAGCCTGGTTTGACCCGGGCCTTCACCACCTGCGAAATCACTCCCGTCACTCCCTTCCAATACCCTTCCAGTGCCGGGCACACCCAAAACATATGTGCATGGTTTGCCGGGCTCCCGCCACACCTCCCACATTTGTCCTCCACTCCAAAGAACCTGCTCAATCGTGCCCCCGTTATGTGTGCTCTATGTAGCACCTTAAATTGAATCAGGCTAAGCCTGGCGCATGAGGAAGAGGAATTTACCCTGCTTAGGGCATCAGCCCACATACCCTCCTCTATCTCCTCCCCTAATTCTTCTTCCCACTTTCTTTTTAGTTCGCCCACCGACTCCTCCCCCTCTTCCCTCATCTCTCTATAAATCTCTGACACCTTGCCCTCTCCGACCCACACCCCTGAAAGCACCCTGTCCTGTATCCCCTGTGTCGGGAGCCGCAGAAATTCCCTCACCTGTTGTCTAGTAAACGCCTTCACCTGCATATATCTCAAGAAATTCCCCTGGGGTAACTTATACTTTTCCTCCAGTGCTCCCAAGCTCGCAAAAGTCCCATCTATGAATAAATCTCCCACCTTCCTAATACCCAACTGGTACCAGCTCTGAAATCCTCCATCCATTCTTCCTGGGGCGAACCTATGGTTGTTCCTGATAGGGGACCCCACCAGGGCTCCCCGCACCCCTCTCTGTCGCCTCCATTGTCCCCATATGTTCAGTGTTGCCGCCACCACCGGGTTCGTGGTGTACTTTTTCGGTGAGAACGGTAGCGGCGCCGTCACCAGCGCCTCTAGACTCGTCCCTTTACAGGACCTTCTCTCCAGCCTTTTCCACGCCGCTCCCTCACCCTCCATCATCCATCTACGTATCATTGCCACATTGGCGGCCCAATAATAATCTCCCAAGTTCGGTAGTGCCAGTCCTCCTCTGTCCCTACTGCGCTGCAGGAACCCCCTCCTTACTCTCGGAACTTTCCCTGCCCACACAAAGCTCGTAATGCTCCTATCTATTTTATTAAAAAAGGTCCTGGTGATTAAAATAGGGAGACATTGAAATACAAATAAGAACCTCGGGAGGACCATCATCTTAATTGCCTGCACCCTGCCCGCCAGCGATAAAGGCTGCATGTCCCACCTCCTAAAGTCCTCCTCCATTTGTTCTACCAGCCGTGTCAGATTAAGTCTGTGCAAGGTTCCCCAGCTCCTAGCGATCTGAATCCCCAAGTATCGGAAGTTTCTTTCCACTTTCCTTAGCGGTAAGCCTTCTATCTCTCTACTCTGGTCCCCTGGATGTATCACATATAATTCACTCTTCCCCATGTTTAACCTATACCCCGAAAATTCCCCGAACCTCCTCAAGATTCGCATAACCTCTATCATCCCCCCGCTGGGCCCGACACGTATAGCAATAGGTCATCCGCGTATAACGAGACTCGGTGTTCTTCTCCCCCTCTAGTCACCCCTCTCCATTTCCTGGAGTCTCTCAGCGCCATGGCCAGAGGTTCAATTGCCAGCGCAAACAACAATGGAGACAGCGGGCATTCCTGTCTTGTTCCCCTATATAATCGGAAATACTCCGATCTATGTCGACCTGTAACTACGCTTGCCGTTGGTGCCCCATAAAGTAGTCTAACCCAGCGAATAAATCCGCTCCCAAACCCAAACCTCCTTAACACTTCCCATAAATACTCCCACTCCACCCTATCAAATGCCTTCTCTGCGTCCATTGCCGCCACTATCTCTGCCTCCGCTCCACTGAGGGCATCATTATCACCCCTAATAGCCGTTGCACGTTAACATTCAATTGTCTCCCTTTTACGAACCCTGTCTGGTCTTCGTGCACCACCCCTGGGACACAGTCCTCTATCCTCGATGCCAGCACCTTTGCTAGCAGTTTGGCGTCCACGTTCAATAGTGAAATAGGTCTATAGGACTCGCACTGCATCGGATCTTTGTCCCTCTTCAAAATTAGCGATATCGTCGCCTCCGACATTGTCGGGGGTAGTGTCCCCCCTTCCCTGGCCTCATTGAATGTCCTCGCCAACAACGGGGCCAACAAGTCCACATATTTTCTGTAGAATTCCACCGGGAACCCGTCTGGCCCCGGGGCCTTCCCTGTTTGCATGCTTCCCAGTCCCTTAATAACCTCGTACGCTTGGAGAGTGTTGCATGCAGCAGTCCCATACAATAGCAAATTAGGATGGTTCACAAACTTTAGCTTCACACTCCTCATCTTTGGTCAACTGGTGCAGAGGGGGGTGAGCACGGTGGAGGACCTCCTTGGAAACGTGCTCCTGAGCCTGGCCAAATTAGCCATTAACAGCTCCAGGCATTGGGTGGTCAAGGGGTTCATATGACCCGACTATTTTCCCTCTACCATGGCTATATTCGCAGTCGGGTGGCCTTGACGAGGGAGCAGGAGGTGACCTTCTTTGTCCGGTGGGCACCGCGGAGGCAGGGGTGCAACATCACTCCTGGGAATTATATTTTAAATAATGAAGTTTCCTTTTGAGGTTTTAGTTTAGTTCCAGTGCTCCACCAGGGGCTGCCACTCATGACATTTCTGTTTAATTTAATAATTGTTGTTTATTCTTGAAAGTGCATTAATAGGGGACCTTCTGCAGCCAGTAGGCACTAGAGTGCATTATTGGGCTCAAAATGAAATTGTAATTTGATTTTGTAAGGTTCCTTAAAAATAACTCTTTTGTTATAGTTCCCCTTTAAGGGGACATGACCTTAACTTGATTTTGTCTATTTATTTATTCAGCTCTGTTCACCTGTTCATTTACCAAATTGGCTATGGGTATATTCAAAATAATATAAAGAGTTACTGCTCTGTCCTGCTGTCCGTGGTAGCGAGGGTTTGGTGTAGAGATTGTTGCAAGCAGCAGTCCCATATAATAGTACATTACAGTGGTTCACAAACTCCTAGACTGCCAGTATTTTCCGCGGCCTCGGGTAGTCTGTGTCCCATGATACATAGATTACCCCAGGTTGCAGTCCTTTTTTGATTATTTGAAGGGGCTGCTCCTTATCTTTGACTGACCTTCAGCACCATTCTCCTGATCTTTGGCTACTTGGTACGGAATGGGATGGGCAGGGTGGAGGACCTTCTTGTTAGCTTGCTCCTGGGCCTGGCCAAGTTGGCCATTAACAAATCCAGGCAGTGGGACCTCCGGTGCTGGCCATGGAGTGATTGGTTGCACATTTGGTGGCTCCCGCTCGAGGCGGAATTGCCTGATCCTTTTCACCCGATTTTTCTGGTGTGAGGTACATGAGCACTGAGAAATAGTGGCGCTCCATCTGTGAGGCTGGTTTATGGCTCACCAGTCGAGGAGTGTAATGGGTAAGAGGAAGCAGCCTGGCCGGGAGATTATTTTGAGGTGCGACAGAGGAAAAGCGGAGCAGACCCGATGGGCCGAATGGCCTAATTCTGTTTCTATATCTTATGAACTTATGAAAAGAATGGCGGAAGATTCTGGGGTGGCGTTGCGTGCCCAGCAGTCCACTGAAGAGCTGGTGGATGTTTTGAATGTGAAGTTGCAGCAGCAGACACAGGAGATGCAGAGTCTGGAGCTCCAGAAGGTGGAAGAGGCGGTGGGAGAGCACGAGGACCAGCTGGCCTCGTTGGAGGCAGAGATGGTGCTCCAGATAGAGAGCCAGAAGAGGGAGCAGGAGAAGGTGGAGGACATGGAGAATCGTTGCAGGAATCAGAATTTCCAGATCGTGGGGCTGCCTGAAGGGATTGAACGAACGCAGGCCACAGAGTATGTGGTGAAAATGTTCAAGACGTTGGTGGGGGAGGGATCTTTGACCATCTCCCTGAGGTGGAGCGAGCGCACAGGGCGTTTGTGGGTGAGCGGCCGAGGGCGATGGCGATGCGCCTGCATCGTTTTCTCGACAAGGAGAAGATACTGAGGTGGGTGAAGGTAATAAGAAAGTGCACCTGGGAAGGAAACGTACTGAGGATCTACCAGGACATGGGTGCAGTGTTGGCCAAGCATGAAGTTTCCTGCTCGTCTGTGGGTCACGCACCTAAATTAAGATTTTGTTTTGACACGCCAGAGGAACAAGTCAATTTATGAGAGACCATGGACTGGGAGGTGTGTGAGGACATTGAACTTTGAAGATGTTAATGTGGGGAATTTGGGTCTGCATGGTGGGTAGCTCGGTGTATTTATTGTGCCTGGGTGCCTGAAGGGATTGAATGAACGCAGGCCACAGAGTATGTGGTGACAATTTTCAAGACGTTTGACTGGGTTTTGGGAACTGCGGGTGAAAGGCGGTCGCGGGGAAGAGGGTTGGTGGCTGTATCGAGTGGGGGCCACCATACTAGCTGGTTGGCTAGTTAACAGATGTGAATTGGGGAGGGTCGGTCTCTACAGGGAGTGGGGGAGGATGGTGATTGGACTTTCTTTTTCTTTGTCCATCAGGAGAAGGGGGAGAGGGAATGCTGGCTGAGCCAGAATTCATTGCCATCTAGAACTGTCCTTGCACTGAGGATCAACTCAGAAGGCATTTTTAAGAATCAACCATATTTCATGAGTGTCTGAAGTCATATGTAGGCCAGACCAGGTAAGGATGACAAATTCCCTTCCCTAAAGGATATTCGTGAACCAGGTGGGCTTTACGACAATCATGGTTTCATGGTCATTATTTGGTTTTTAATTCCAGAGCTTTATTGAATTCAAGTTTCACCATCTGCCATGATGGAATTGAAACTCCGATGCCCAGGCCTTTACCCTGGGTCTTTGGATTACCAGTCCAGTGTCAATACCATTACGCCATCACCTCCATCACTGCCCTCATTATTGTGGTGACCCATAAAGCTCGACATACTAGAAATCCTACTACAGATGGGCCAGTTGTGTTTACAAAATAAAACATTTATGGTATCTATTCCGACGTCCTGAAACTGCACTACAAGGTTATTGTTCTAATGTGCTTGATTGGCAAGCCATTGTAGGCAATCAGGCTAGCTGTGGTGGGTCGTGCCATACATTCTCATTTCTCTATATTCATAGCCTTGAATCTAGGAACGGGCAAAACACTTGTACCCATATCGATTTTAATATTAAGTAAATGCTTAGCACTCTTATGTGGACATACAACCCCAATAGTGGCGTGAGAAATCCATCTCCAATAACTATATTGGGCAGCACGGTAGCACAAGCGGCTAGCACTGTGGCTTCAGAGCGCCAGGGTCCCAGGTTCGATTCCCCGCTGCGTCACTGTCTGCGCAGAGTCTGCACTGTCATAATATACACCAGTATATTATGGTGCAGTCACACACACACACACTGATGGACATGCAGTGGGACCAATCAGCATACACAACACCGCAGCCAATCACCAGTGAGAGCACACGCACTATAAAGACAGGGGACAGGAGAGTTCCCGCTCATTCTAGTAGCAGCCAGCTCGGAGCACAGAGCTCACAGCCTTCAACACAGACATTCGCCATGTGCTGATTGCATCACCTGGTTAGGACTAGGCAAGGGTCAACAGTTAAAGCTGGTATTGCATTTACCCACAGTTCAAGTATGTTAATATAGTTAACCTTATAATAAAATAGAGTTGCACCACTTCCAGTGTTGGTGACCTGTTTGTGATCCAGAACACCCAACACATCATGGTACAAGGAGTGGTTGCATACCAGCACCTCTGAGACCCACCTGCAACTAATCAGCATTCCGGCATCCTGAAGTATGGAGAACATCAACCCGCCACCACCGCTCCGCATCGCCGGTAATCTCGGGGTCAATTGGAAGATTTTTAAACAGCGCTTCCAGCTCTTCCTCGAAGCCACAGACAGGGAGATTGCCTCGGACACCAGGAAGATTGCTCTGCTCCTCTCCACGGCCGGGCAACACGCCATCCACATCTTCAACTCCCTCACATTCGCAGACGACGAGGACAAGACAAAGTACAAGACGGTTCTCCTCAAATTCGATACCCACTTCAACATAGAGGTCAATGAAAGCTTCGAAAGATACCTGTTCCAGCAGCGCTTGCAGGGTAAGGACGAGCCTTTCCAATCCTTTTTAACACACCTCCGCATCCTTGCGCAGTCCTGCGGCTATGGGCCCACCTCCAACTCCATGATACGCGACCAGATCGTATTTGGTGTTCTGTCGGACCCCCTGCGTCAGCAGCTCCTCAAAATTAAGCAACTCACCCTAGCGACTGCCATCGAGACCTGTGTCCTGCATGAAAATGCCACCAGCCGGTATCCCACATACAGGCGGCTGAAATGGCGCGGCAAGATCTCCACGAGGCGGAAAGGGTCCAAACAATTGAACACCTCCAAGGCTGCAGCCTGGATGAGGGCGGCCATTTCGCGCGCTTTTCGCGGCCTCCCACGCTTGTACGTGCCAAACGAGAGGACGGTGACGTGGAGGAACGTGAAGCGCAGGCGCGCACCACGCAGGACCGCACCGCGCATGCGCGGTGGCGCAACGAGCGTACTGATGTCACGACGTGCGGCAACTGTGGCTCCGTCCATTTAAAGCGACAATGTCCTGTAAAATTGCGACAATGCCTACGATGCGGCAGACTTGGCCACTATGCTGCCTGCTGTCGAGCAGCTCAGCCTGCCAATTTGCATCGCTTCAGCCAGCCTCGCAGGAACGTTCAGGCAATTCAACCCACGTTCACCAAGTCTGATTCCGACTTCCCGCAGATCAGTGACACCAAGGACCCGAGGAAGCCATTTCGAGTCGCTGTTATAACAAAGAACAGGCTGTCCCCGAATCAAAACCAACAGCCGTTGTCGGTGCACAGCATTGATCCAGACGACGAGTGGTGTGCCACTCTGACGGTCAACCGATCCCAGATACGATTCCACCTGGACACTGGTGCTTCCGCTAATATCCTATCGTGGTCAGACTTTCAGACCCTTGGGATTAAACCAACCATTCTTCCGTCGACCTGCCAACTAGTGGACTACAATGGCAACGTGATTCCTGCTACCGGTTCATGCCAACTCGAAGTGACGCACAACTCGCGAAAAGCCATCCTTCCCTTCGAGACAGGTCCAGCAGAAAGCTGTGTACCTTTAATACCCCGTTTGGCAGATACGGCTGCAACAGGATGCTGTTTGGGATTATATCGGCATCAGAAGTATTCCACCGGATCATGGAGCAAATGATGGAGGGCATTGAGGGTGTGCGCGTCTATGTTGACGACATCATCATTTGGTCCACCACCCGGCAGGAGCATATCAGTCGCCTCCAGCGCGTATTCAAACGAATACGGGAACAAGGCCTTCGCCTCAACAGAGCCAAATGTTCCTTCGGCCAGACGGAACTCAAGTTCCTAGGGGACGGTGCGCGGCCGGATGCGGACAAGGTGGCAGCCATCACGGCCATGCAGAAGCCAGCGGATAAGAAGGCGGTCCTCCGATTTTTGGGCATGGTCAACCTCCTGGGGAAGTTCATCCCTAACCTCGCCTCCCATACCACAGCTCTCCGGAACCTGGTCAGGAAGACAACAGACTTCCAATGGCTTCCCGCCGACGAGCGCAAATGAGTGGAGCTTAAGACCAAGCTTACCCCTGCCCCTGTATTGGCATTTTTTGATCCCACGAAGGAAACAAAAATTTCAATGGATGCCAGCCAACCCGGCATTGGGGCGGGGCTCCTGCAACGCGATGAGGCCTCATCATGGGCCCCCGTTGCTTTTGCGTCACGTGCCAGGATTACGTGTACAGCCTCCCCCAATTCACTGTCAAGACCGACCATCGCCCGCTGGTCAACATTATACAAAAAGACCTGAATGATATGACCCCTCGCCTCCAGCGCATTCTGCTTAAACTCCGGCGGTACGATTTCCAGCACCTATACACCCCGGGCAAGGACATGATCATAGCCGACGCTCTGTCCAGGGCAGTCAACACCCCGTGTGACCCAGAGGGGTTCGTCTGCCAGGTTGACGCCCATGTGGCCTTCGTCGCCTCCAAACTGCCGGCCACGGATGAATGCCTCATCCACATTTGCCGCAAGACTGCGGCTGACCCCTTACTACAGTGTGTCATACGCCACATGATGGACGGGTGGCTTAAGGGCCAATGCCCGCAGTTCTACAATATCAGAGACGATCTGGCAGTAGTCGATGGTGTCCTCCTGAAGCTGGACCGCATCGTGATCCCGCACAGCATGCGCCAGCTCATTTTGGAAAAGCTACACGAGGGCCATCTTGGCGTGGAGAAGTGCCGACGGAGAGCCCGAGAGGCTGTGTACTGGCCCGGCATCAATGAGGACATCGCGGGGACTTCCGGGTGCGGCTATGCAGAGCTATGTCGCATATTCGGTAGCTCCCGCTTGGAACGGACTTTTGGGCTCTTTTGCAGGGCCCCCATGGCATTTGTTTGACATTTCCCGGTGTGGCAAGAGGACTGCAACACTCCCCTGACGGTGTCCCCCAGGAGTGTTGTGTCTTTTGGCTGCCAGGCCCGGCAGAAGCAGTGGAAGATTTGGCTGCAACAGGATAAACAGGGTCCCTTCCAGCATGCAAGCGGGGGAAGGGCAAGCTTAAAGCTGCAAACTGACCTGAGGACCTTTATCAAAAGTGAATTCTAACAGCAGAGGGAACAACTGTGAAAAGATCTCACCAGGGCCACTGAAGAAGCGGGGACGAGGCTTCCGATGGCGGCCATGGAGGAGTAGGTCACGCATTCGGCAGCTCCCGTCTGGAACGGACACTTAGACCTTTTTCAGGAGTATCCACGGACATTTTGGGGCAGATTGGTGAAACGAACACTGCCAAAAGGATTCCCTCTCAAGACTTTTGGGCTCTTTTCAGGGCCCCCAAGGGCATTTTTTCGACGTTTCCCGGTGTGGGAAGGAGTTAATAATAGTTCCCCGTCAGTATATGGCTTTAACTAGGAGCGGGGTGACACAAAAGGTGGTGGTGGACCAGAAGAAGGGAGGGAAGAAGGACAAAATGGCGGCGGGCGGAGACCAGGCAGCGTGGAGGCAGTGGGCGGAGGAGCAACAGGAGGGTATCTAGCGCTGCCTCAGAGAGATTAAAAAGGACCTGCTAGAGCCGATGAAGGCTTCTATTGATAAGCTGCTGGAGACACAGACGGCCCAGGGGGTGGCGATCCGAGAGGCTCAACAAAAGATCTCTGACAATGAGGACGAGATCTTAGCCCTGGCGGTAAAGGTGGAGGCGCACGAGGCGCTCCACAAGAAATGGCAGGAGCGGTTCGAGGAGATGGAGAATCGGTCGAGGCGGAAGAATCTGCATATTCTGGGCCTCCCGGAGGGGCCGGATGTGGGGGCCTATGTGGTCACCATGTTAAACTCGCTGATGGGAGCGGGGTCCTTCCAGGGGACCCTGGAGCTGGAAGGGGCCCATAGAGTGTTGGCGAGGAGGCCCAAGGCTAACGAGCCTCCGCTGGACACAGACTGAGGGTCGGGATGGGCGATTGGGGACTGTGGTGGATATGTTATGCCTATTTTTGGTTCGGGGGGGGGGCCTTTGCATTGTTTTGGTTTTCTTTTTCTCTGTGCTTTTCTCTTTTGGGTTGGGGAGGGTGGATGGGGCGGGTTGGGCACTGTTTTGGTTGGTGGCGGGGCCTGGTAGGTGGAGAGCGCGGGATTCTTTTCCCGTGCCGAAGACTGGGGAGGGCGGGACCGGGGCGGGGAAGCGAGGATTGTTTCCCGCGCTTAGAACGGAGGGGGAGAGCCTGTGAATGGGGAGCGGGAGAGGAGGGTGTGCCACACAATGGGAGGAGTCGAAGGGGAGGCGGGAGTGGCCGGGGTCAGCAGGAGTCAGCTGACTTGCGGAAGTGCAATGGGGGGAGTAAACCAGCTAGGATGGGTCCTAGCCCGGGGGGGGGGGGGGGGGGGGGGGGGGGGGGGATCGAGTTGCTGCTGCTAAGATCAAGGAGGAGCTGGAGCGAGTGGGGTGGGTCAAGACGGGGGTATGCCGTTGTGGGGAACGGGCCGGGTGTGGGGTGCGGGCGCGTGGCTGGCCGAGGAGGGGTCATGGCTAGTCGGCGGGGGAGGGGGGCGGGTAGCCCTCTAATCCGGCTGATAACCTGGAATGTAAGGGGACTGAATGGGCCGGTTAAGCGGGCCCGCGTGTTCGCGCACCTGAAGGGGCTCAAGGCGGATGTGGTTATGCTCCAGGAAACACACCTGAAGGTGGCAGACCAGGTAAGACTGAGGAAAGGGTGGGTAGGTCAGGTGTTTCACTCGGGGCTAGATCCCAAAAATCGAGGGGTGGCGATCTTGGTGGGAAAGAAGGTGTCATTCGAGGCGTCGAGCATTGTGGCAGATAATTGCGGTAGGTACATAATGGTAAGTGGTAAGTTGCAGGGAGAGAGGGTGGTACTGGTCAATGTGTATGCTCCGAACTGGGACGATGCGGGTTTTATGCAGCGTATGTTGGGTCGGATCCCAGACTTGGAAGTGGGGGGCCTGATAATGGGGGGAGACTTTAACACGGTGTTGGATCCTGCACTGGATCGCTCCAGGTCTAGGACGGGTAGGAAGCCGGCGGCGGCTAGAGTGTTGAGGGGATTTATGGACCAAATGGGAGGGGTGGACCCTTGGAGATTTGCAAGGCCGGGGGCTAGGGAATTTTCATTCTTCTCACATGTCCATCAGGCTTATTCTCGAATCGACTTTTTCATTTTGAGTAGGGCGCTGATAGCGAGAGTAGAGGATACCGAGTATTCAGCAATAGCCATTTCGGACCACGCCCCGCATTGGGTGGACTTGGAGATGGGGGAGGAGAGGGACTAGCGCGCGCTGTGGCGCTTGGAGGTGGGGCTGTTGGCGGACGAGGAGGTGAGCGAGCGTGTCCGTGGAAGTATAGAGAGGTACTTGGAGACCAACGACAATGGGGAGGTCCGAGTGGGGATGGTATGGGAGGCACTGAAGGCGGTGGTGAGGGGAGAGCTGATCTCCATCAGGGCCCACAAGGAGCGGAGGGAGCGGGGGGAGAAGGAGAGGCTGGTGGGGGAGATGGTGGGGGTAGACAGGAGGTATGCGGAAGAACCTGAGGAAGGATTGTTGAGGAAGAGGTGCAGCCTCCAGGCCGAATTCGACCTCGTGACCACCAGGAAGGCGGAGGTGCAGTGGAGGAAGGCCCAGGGGGCGGTCTACGAGTATGGGGAAAAGGCAAGCCGGATGCTGGCGCATCAGCTTCGGAAGCGGGACGCAGCTAGGGAGATCGGGGGAGTTAAGGACAGGGGAGGGAGCGTGGTGCGGAGTGGGGTTGGCATCAATGGGGTCTTCAGGGACTTCTACGAGGAATTGTACCGATCCGAGCCCCCACGGGAGGAGGGAGGGATGGGCCGTTTCCTGGACCAATTGAGGTTTCCAAAGGTGGACGAGGGACTGGTGGCGGGACTGGGGGCCCCGATTGGGCTGGAGGAGCTGATCAAAGGGATAGGAAGCATGCAGGCGGGGAAGGCACCGGGGCCGGACGGTTTCCCGGTCGAGTTCTACAAAAAATTTATGGACCTGTTGGGCCCGCTGTTAGTTAGGACCTTTAATGAGGCAAGGGAGGGGGGGGCTTTACCCCCGACGATGTCCCGGGCACTGATCTCCTTGATCCTGAAGCGGGACAAGGATCCCCTGCAATGTGGGTCTTACAGACCAATTTCCTTGCTAAATGTAGATGCCAAGGTGCTGGCGAAGATCTTAGCCACAAGGATTGAGGATTGTGTGCCGCAGATCATCCATGAAGACCAGTCGGGATTTGTGAAGGGGAGACAGTTGAACGCGAATGTGCGGAGGCTTTTGAACGTTATCATGATGCCGGCGAGGGAGGGGGGTGGCGGAGATAGTGGTGGCGATGGACGCTGAGAAAGCCTTCGATAGGGTAGAGTGGGGGTACCTGTGGGAGGTGCTGAAGAGGTTTGGGTTTGGGGAGGGGTTTGTCAGGTGGGTTAGGCTGTTGTATGAGGTCCCGATGGTGAGTGTGGCCACAAATAGGAGGATGTCCGAGTACTTTCGGTTGCACCGAGGGACGAGACAGGAGTGTCCCCTGTCCCCCCTGCTCTTCGCACTGGCGATTGAACCCCTGGCTATGGCACTGAGAGAGTTGAGGAACTGGAGGGGGTTGGTGCGGGGTGGGGAGGAGCATAGGGTGTCGCTTAATGCGGACGACCTGCTGCTGTATGTGGTGGACCCGGTGGGAGGGATGCCAGAGGTAATGAGGATGCTGAGGGAATTTGGGGACTTTTCGGGGTACGAGCTCAATATGGGGAAGAGCGAGCTGTTCGTAGTTCAGCTAGGGGACCAGGAGAGGGGGATTGGCGAGCTCCCACTAAAAAGGGCGGAGAGGAGTTTCAAATATTTGGGGGTCCAGGTGGCCAGGAGCTGGGGGGCCCTGCATAGGCTTAACTTTACAAGGCTGGTGGAGCAAATGGAGGAGGAGTTCAAGAGGTGTCCCTGGCGGGTAGGGTGCAGTCAATCAAAATGACGGTGCTCCCAAGGTTTTTGTTCCTGTTCCAGTGCCTCCCCGTGTTTATCTCGAAGGCTTTTTTCAGGCGGGTTAACAGGAGTATAATGGGGTTTGTGTGGGCGCGAGGGACTCCGAGGGTGAGAAGGGTGTTCCTGGAACGGAGTAGAGATAGGGCGGGCTGGCGCTGCCCAACCTCTGTGGGTACTACTGGGCCGCCAATGCGAGAATGGTGCGCAAGTGGGTGATGGATGGGGAGGGGGCTGCATGGAAGAGGCTGGAGACGGCGTCCTGTGTGGGTACGAGTCTGGGGGCGCTGGCAACGGCACCGCTGCCGGTCCCTCCAAGGACAAGGAGGTATACCACAAGCCCGTTGGTGGTGGCGGCCCTCAAAATTTGGGGGCAGTGGAGGCGGCATAAGGGGGAAGTTAGGGCCTCGGCGTGGACCCCATTACGGGGGAACCACCGGTTCGCCCCAGGAAGAACAGGTGGAGGGTTTTCGGGGTGGCACAGGGCAGGGATACGAAAGTTGGGGGACCTGTTTGTGGACGGGAAGTTCGCGAGCTTGGGTGAGCTGGAGGAGAAGTACGGGCTCCCCCCGGGGAACACCTTCAGGTACTTACAGGTAAGGGCGTTTGCCAGACGGCAGGTGATGGAATTCCCATGGCTACTGCCACACACAGTACAGGACAGGGTGCTCTCGGGGGGGGTGGTGGATGGGAGTGGGGTAGATCTCGGAAACTTACCAGGTGATGCAGGAGGAGGAGGCCTCGGTGGTGGAGTTGAAAGGTAAGTGGGAGGAGGAGTTGGGAGAGGAGATCGAAGAGGGGACGTGGGCAGATGCCCTAGGGAGGGTGAACTCTTCCTCTTCATGCGCGAGGCTCAGCCTCATACGGTTTAAGGTGCTGCACAGGGCACACATGACCGGGACAAGGATGAGCAGGTTCTTTGGGGGTGAGGACAGGTGTGTTAGGTGCTCAGGGAGCCGAGCAAATCACACCCATATGTTTTGGGCATGCCCAGCGCTGGAGGAATTTTGGAAGGGCGTAGCGAGGACGGTGTCGAGGGTGATAGGATCCAGGGTCAAAGCGGGCTGGGGGCTCGCAATATTTGGGGTGGCAGAGGAGCCGGGAGTGCAGGAGGTGAAAGAGGCCGGAATTCTGGCCTTTGCGTCCCTGGTAGCCCGGCGAAGGATTCTCCTTCAGTGGAACGATACGAGGCCCCCAAGCGTGGAATCCTGGATCAGCGACATGGCAGGGTTCATTAAATTGGAGAGGGTGAAATTGGCCTTGAGAGGGTCGGTACAAGGGTTCTTTAGTCGGTGGCAACCGTTCTTAGACTTTCTGGCAGAACGCTAGACATTGGTCAATGGCAGCAGCAGCTCGGGGGGTGGGGGGGGGGGGGGGGGTTTACTTTATTTTTGTTTATGTTATTTACACTGGAAGGGTCTGAGGGGGTGTATACACCTGTTGTGTTAAGTCGGGGTGTTAATGTTAATTTATTATTTAAGTACGGGGGGAGGGGTTTGGGGGGTTGCTTTTTTGGATTGTGTTTTCTACTTAACCCTGTTGGGTTCTTTTTTCTTTCTCATTTTGTTATTGATATTTTATGAAAACCTTTAATAAAAATTATTTTTTTTTAAAAATGAGGACATCGCCAACACAGTGCTCAACTGCCCCACTTGTCAGCGGTTCCAGCCGGCCCAACCACGTGAGTCCCTACAGCCCCATGAGTTGGTCACGCCCCCTTGGTCTAAGGTAGGCGTTGACCTGTTCCATGCGCTCGGCAGGGACTATGTTCTGATTGCAGACTATTTTTCGAACTACCCGGAGGTCGTACGCCTGCACGACATCACATCATTGGCGGTCATCCGTGCCTGCAAGGAGACCTTAGCTCGTCACAGCATCCCACTCACTGTGATGTCGGACAATGGCCCCTGCTTCGCGAGTCAGGAATGGTCCAACTTTGCCAGCAGGTACAACTTTGTGCATGTGACATCCAGTCCCCTACACCCCCAATCCAATGGCAAAGCGGAAAAGGGCATCCACATCGTAAAGAGGCTCCTCTGCAAGGCTGCCGATGCAGGATCCGACTTCTACCTCGCCTTGCTGGCCGATCATTCGGCCCCACTCTCCACTGGCCTGTTGCCAGTCCAGCTGCTCGTGGGTCGCACCCTCAGGACCACGATGCTGTCCATTCACGTCCCAGACCTTCAGCGGATGCAACAGTCTCATGCACAACACAAGGCGGCGCATGGCGCTCGGGCGACTGATCTCCCTGCACTGGCAGCGGATGACAACGTCCGCATCCATCTTCCGGAGGGTGGCTGGTCTGCAACTGCTGTGGTTCTTCGGCAGGTGTCTCCCTGCTCGTTCCTGGTTCGTCTGCCAGATGGTTCCATTCGCCGCCGCAATCGGTGTGCCCTTCGTCTCGTTCCACGCTCACTACGTGATCTTCCACCGGTGCCACGCCCTCCTATTGTCCCCAACCTGGACTATGTGGAGATTCCGAATACTCTGCATCCTCCTCACTCTGCCGTGGCCCAGCCCGTTCCTCAGCCGGTGGCTCCTGACCCACCCTTGAGGCGGTCAACCAGAATTCGTCCCCCACCTCAGAGACTTGACTTATGAGTTTTATGATGTTGGACTCTTTGATCTGTTCTGTTATCCTGTTTCATCGTTCCAATAGTTTGTATATAATCTTCATTTCGTTGTTGGTGTGACACCCTATTCCTCGGCACCAGGCACCTTCCCGTGTAAATATATTAGCCTCATGTACATAGTCATGTAAATAACACGCACACACATAGTCAGGTACATTCACTACACAATATTTATTGTCACCGGCACTCATCCCCCCATCCCCCGTCCCCGGCACTCATCCCCCCGTCCCCCGTCCCCGGCACTCATCCCCCCGTCCCCCGTCCCCGGCACTCATCCCCCCGTCCCCAGCACTCATCCCCCCGTCCCCCGTCCCCGGAACTCATCCCCCCGTCCCCGGCACTCATCCCCGTCCCCGGCACTCACCCCCCACTGTCCCCGGCACTCACCCTTCCTTCCCCCTCCCCGGCACGCACCCCCCTGGCCCCGGCACTCACCCCCCCCGTCCCCGGCACTCATTCCCCCATCCCCGGCACTCACCCTTACCGTCCCCGGCACTCATCCCCCCGTCCCCCTCCCCGGCACGCACCCCCACCATCCCCGGCACTCATCCCCCTGTCCCCCTCCCCGGCAAGCACCCCCCCCCGTCCCCGGCATGCATCCCCCCGTCCCCCTCGCCGGCACTCGTCCCCCTCCCCGGCACACACCTCCCCTGTCCCCCTCGCAGGCACTCATCCCCCCATCCCCCTCCCCGGCACACACCCCCACCATTCCCGGCACTCATCCCCCCGTCCCTGACACTCCCACCGTCCCCGGCACTCATCCCACTGTCCTCGACACTCACAGCCCCCGTCCCCGGCACTCACCCCACCCCCACCCCCGTCCCCCTCCCCGGCACGCACCCCCCCGTCCCCGGCACTCATCCCCCCGTCCCCGACACTCACCCCACCCCTCCCCAGCACGCACCCCCACCATCCCCGACAGACACCCCTCCGTCCCCGACATTCACCACCCCCCCCCCATCTTCCTCCCCGATTTTCAATCCCCCCGTCCCCCTCCCCGGCACGCATCCCCACCGTCCCCGGCACTCACCCCCACCGTCCCTAGCACTCACCAGGTGCCATCCTCCAACAGTCGCGCCCATACGGCCCATGGCACCTGGCTGGGGGGAGGGGGGGTATGGGCAATGATGACATGTCGTCTTTTCCCCCCCCCCCCCCCCACAGGCCGTCATGTTTTCTGATCAGCCAGCGATGTTGGCCGCCGTGGCAGCAGCCGCTATCCTCCATGTTGCCCTGGAGGAGGAGGAGGAGGAGCGTGCCAGAGAGGCGGCGCAGGCTGCCGCAGAGGGGCAGGCGGCAGCCGCCCAGGCTGGAGGGACACCCGCCCGACAGGACGAGGAGGAGGAGGAGCATGTAGTGGAGGAGGAAAACAAGGAGGGGGAGGAGGACGTTGTGGCACCACGGCAACGGAGGCACCCGAGGAGGCCCCGTGTGTACCGGCCCCGGCTGTCGTACCAGGACTTCATGGACCGGGAATGCAGGAGGAGACTCCGGATGAGCAGCAAAACCGTGGCACACATCTGCCACCTGCTGGCACACCTGGCACCGCGTGGCACGGGGGGACGGGGGGGGGGGGCCCTCTCCCCGTGTCCATCAAGGTTACGGTGGCCCTGAACGTTTATGCCACGGGGTCATTCCAAGCGCCAGGTGGGGACCTGTCCGGCATCTCGCAGGCATCGGTGCACCGGTGCATCCGGGCAGTGACAGACGCCCTATATGCCATTGGGGACCGCTATATCTGCTTCCCTGTGAACTGGGCTAGCCAGGCTTCCCGGGCCATGGGCTTCTCTGCCATGGCCGGGTTTCCCATGGTCCAGGGCGCGATTGATGGGATGCACGTCGCCGTGCGGCCACCTGCAGATAACAGGGCCGTGTTCACCAATAGGAAGGGGACCCATGAACATCCAGGTGGTCTGCGATCACCGCGTGATTATCCTGCACGTCTGCGCCCGGTACCCGGGGAGTGTACATGACTCATACGTGTTGTCGCGGTCTTACATCCCCGGCATGTACGAGGGACACCACCCCCGGCTGAGGGGCTGGTTGCTGGGCGACAGGGGTTACCCATTGCGGTCGTGGCTGATGACGCCGATACGGAGGCCACAGAATGATGCGGAGAACCGCTACAATGATGCCCATGTAGCGACAAGGGGTGTGATAGAGAGTTGCTTTGGAGTGCCCAAAATGCGTTTCAGGTGCCTGGACCTCTCAGGGGGCGCCCTCCAGTATCCGTCAGATAGGGTCGGCTGCATCATTGTGGTGTGCTGCGTCCTGCACAACATAGCCCAGCAGAGGGGCGATGTGCCGCAGGCAGAGGACGGCGGAGTGGAGGAGCAGCAGGAAGAGGCCCAGTCCTCCCCAGATGAGGGGGGTGGGGGCAATGGCCAGGGCAGACGGGCTAGACAAGGGCGGGTGGCTGTCCACCGTTACCGGCTGGGCCAGCGGGCACGGAACAGGCTGATAGACGCCCGCTTCACTGACTAGGGGGCGTGGGAATCGGCGAGTATGGCCACATACTGCACACCATTCGCACACCCGAACACACTCACCCCCCCCCCCCCACCCATCCACCCACCCAGCACCCTTACCCCCCCCCCAACCACACCCACCCGACCTGCATGCACACCACCCCTCCATTGCAGATCCACCTGCGGCACAACGGCCGGGCTCACACAGTCGCCGGTGGACGCGTGTCTATTGCAGGCCATGGAGGATGATGACAACCCGCTCTGCGATGAGCTCCTGGCTCCACATCGTTGGACGATGTCTGACCCATGGCCACAGTACCACCATCCACCCGGACCATCCCTGCATGCGGCTGTGACACTGCAGCGCACGGTCCCGTCTTCTGCCTGGGGGGATGTTGATGGCGGCCCAGGGGGAAGACGCACCTGAGGCTGACGTAAGACCACCCGTCACACACACACTGGCACTCAACGTACATGACAACCCCGCACGCTTTGGACAGAGCACAAAGGCAGCCTCTGTAGGTGTAAAATTGATATTAATAACAAAACCAGTGCATACACGTGCCCTAGCCCCTAAAACTCATCTGTGCCCTGCACCCGTGCCAACTTACTCAGTGTCTAATTGTTTGGCCTTACGGGCCCTTTGACTACGCCTAAGTGGTTCCCCAGACGGTACAGCAGAACTGGAGGTGGACTCCTGCGATTCCTGCCCTCTGACTCGGGATCCCTTTGGCGGCCATTTCCTGGGGCATCCTGGCCTCGATGGGCCAGGCTGCGGGCCGGGCGACTGGGATGGCGAGCTGCCAGCCTGTCCTGCCCGTTGCCCACCCGATGCACTTGGGACGGAAGGGGGGGGGGAGTCCGAGGTGTCGCGGTGTTCCGGGACCTCCCCTACAGGGGGACCCGGGACGGACCCCGGCACCACCTCCTCCCTCGGGGTGCCCGATGGCCCCCGGGCCTCTACATGGGTCGGGGATGCGAACGGACTGGCCATCCGAAGCCCCTCCGACACCTGGTGCTGCCAGTCCTGGAGGCCCGCCCTGGTATCGACAAGGGTCTGCAGGTTTGCAGTCATGGAGCTCAGGGAGTTGCCCATCCCTGTCTGTGACTGCGTGACGCCGGCTAGCACATGGGCAATGGCGCCGATGCCCTCAGCGATGGCGTGCTGAGACTGGGCCACGGCGTTGAGCGCCTCTGCCATCTGCCGCTGGGTCTGGCTCATGGCTTCCTATGAGAGGGCAGCCATGTCCTGGGCCACAGACGCCGCCTGCACGGAAAGCCCCAGGCCTCGCAAACTTCTCCCCATGTCTGACACCGTCGCACCCATTGCCTCCATCGCGGACGCCACCCGTGAGGTGTCGGCCTGGGTGGAACGCATGACCGGGACCACTCCCAGCTCCTGGACGCGGGTGGACTCCTCCACCTGCGACTGCAGCCGCTGCAAGCCGGCCGTCACCCTCTTCGCTCGTCCCAGGTTCGGTGGTTGCATGGGACCTATGGGTGGGTGTGGTAACTCCAGGAACCCGGGATCCATCTGGGCGGCAGATGTTCGCTTGGGCTGGGCTGCCCTCCGACCTCCCGGCCCCTCTGCTGCTCCTACCTCCACCTGCTGTACTGGGACGGCTGTGTTGTGCGCACAAGTGAGTGTACCAGACGCCTCATCACTAAAGTGCCCAACCGAGGTGAGTGTTTCTGCGATGGTGGAGGGTGTTGGTGACGACAGAGGCGTTGTGTCGTGTGCATCGTCCGACTCTGAGTCCATGGCACTTTGGGGTGGGTGTTCGTCTCCACCCATCCACTGTGTGCCACTGTCCTGTATTTCGGTTTCCTGGGTACGGGTGTCCTGGGTAGGGGTGTCCTGGGTTGTGGTTTCATGGCTCGGCTGCAACAGGGGCCTGTGGCTGCCCCCCTCGTCGCTGGGTGGCACACGCCTGCGTCGCCGCACCCGCACGAGACGGGGGCGCCATCTCCCTGTTGCTCAAGGTCTCTCCGTCTCCGGTGGTTGCCATGGGGCAGACTGCGGGCGTCGCATGCCAGAGAGTCCGGGTCTCTCTGTCTCCCGTGGGGCATCCTGCGGGCGGTTGGCATCTGCGGGGATGGGTGCCTCGACTTTTGCTCCTGCGATACACAATGAAGCATGCATGGTTAGACACGCAGGCGGTGATCAGGTGATATGGGGGAGGGGGGATATGGGGAGGGGGGATATGGGGGAGGGGGGAAATGGGGGATATGGGGGGGGGGGATATGGGGGAGGGGGGATATGGGGGAGGGGGAAATGGGGAATATGGGGAGGGGGGATATGGAGGATATGGGGATGGGCTGTCGGTGGCTCACTTGCTAGTGAGCCCCCGACCTCTGCATCAGTAACCTCCCGGTCCTCAGGTCCGCCAGCCAGTTCCAGGGCCCTTTCCTCGTGTACGGTCAGTGGCCTCTCGTCAGCTGAGCCCCCTCCAGTTCTCTCATGCTCCCTATTGTTGTGTGCGTGCTTCTCCTGTGGAGGGTGGGAGGGGGGGGGGTGGTAGGGGTAGAAGGCAACAGTGTTAGACAGGTATATGAATGCACACCATCGGTTGCACGTATATTGCAGAGGTTAGGGTTAGGGTTGGTTTCACCTGGGCGGATATGGGGGATATGGGGGGGGGATATGGGGGTGGGGGAATATGGGGGGAGGGGGGATATGGGGGAGGGGGGATATGGGGGAGGGGGGATATGGGGAGGGGGGATATGGGGGAAGGGGATATGGGGAGGGGGATATGGGGAGGGGGATATGGGGAGGGGGATATGGCGAGGGGGGATATGGGGGAGGGGGGATATGGGGGAGGGGGGATATGAGGGATATGGGGGACTTTTTTTAAGTCTTGTTTAGTAATACATCAATTATTCTGAGTTTATTGAAAGAAGCCTGGTTTAAGTCTCTTTCATATTTGGTCCAGCAGTAGCGAAGACAAATGATTGGCCATTTTAGTGAGTGAATTAATCATTTAGACTTATGGTGCGACCTGTGGAGTACTGGGGCTAGAGGTTCTGCGTGCTCCTCCCATCCCAGTTGCAGCAGTGGTCAATGCCTCAGATTGTGTAATAGTAGTATCAGCATGTCGATCCACATTATCATTATGCAATTCTTGTTCAACCAACATCACAGTGGCACAGTAGTTAGCACAGCTGCCTCACAATTCAAGACTCAGATGACTGTGTGGAGTTTGCACTTTCACCCCGTGTCTGCATGGGTTTCCTCCGTGTGCTCTGGTTTCCTCCCACAGTCTAAAGATGTGCAGGTTAGGTGGATTGGCCATGATAAATTGCCCCTTAACGTCCCAAAAAAATTAGGTAGATTTACGGGGATAGGGTGAAGGTGTGGGCTTATGCAGGGAGCTCTTTTCAAGGGCCGATGCAGACTTGATGGACTGAATGGCCTCCTTCTGCACTGTAGGGATTCTATGATCTGCTAACATGGTCCTTGTTCAAATGCTGTTCTTACTTTTCTTCCCCACTAACCTCATGTAACTTCTTAAGACTTTTGCTATGTGTTGGCACACCTTTTTCTGAAGTTGCCACTGTGCTTTGCACACTTTTCCTCTGCACGTGATTTGTCACCACTTTTAGGTGTATGCTCTGAGCTTGGCCTCCTGCAGTGACTTGCCCAATGTTCATGCATGTCATATGCTTTGCACAGGTCTGGTATGCCACACAACTGCATTTTGCATGAGGCAGGCCACATTTGCTATTCATTCTGCTGTACATCTGAGCGTTGGTTACCGTACCAATTGTTTTATCCACCCCAAACATTTGTAACTGTTGACACTCAGGCACGATTGCTTTAAATTTTCTTCCATCGTTAAGTAATGTGTTGATGCTGTACCTTTGCTTTTTCACTTACAGGACATTTTGAAATGTTTGTATTGGTATAGATGCAGTTCCAGTTCCAAAATCCATTCTGATAATTCAATATAGGAAAACACCTGGGATTTATCTTGGCACTTTACAACAAACAGGTCAAGGGACTCTTGTCATCATCGGTATGTCATGAGCTTCAACCGTGGATCCGGAATTTGACATCTACTTTGAACTGCTCTTCCAGGAGTACTCATTACTTGCTACGGTCCTTTTTATTCTCAATCATCAATCCTGACATGTTGATCTGGTTCTGTCCCCCGTTGCCCAGTACAACCTTGACTTTTACAGCCTGTTCCCCAGGTTGACTCACTCCTTGATACAGGGAACACAGTTCCATCCATTGGTGAAATAATCTGAATCCAGGCACTGTGACATTCTACTTCCTGAGTAGGTGTGTAAATAACATTTTCTTGATGTTCTGGTCTACTTCAAAATACTGGCTCTATCACAGGTCTTCCTTTTACAGCCATAGTATTTCCCACAGGTCTGCTTTTTTTAGGCTTGCTTATTCACAGGATTGTTTCGTTGTTAAGGCTCTTTTTTTAATAAAGTGCTGCAGTCAACCTTTACTCTGGCTGGAAACTCCATTGATGTCACTTTGGGATCATTCCGGTGCTTTTGGATTAGGTCCCACCCACACAGCGGGTCAGCGTGGGAATCCATGGGCAGCAATTGCGGGGGGGGGGGGCAGTTTCTTCTGATTTCTGGCCCACTGCCAGAATAGTTGACAACACTGATCCTGTGGCTTTTCACTTGCCCCCTGACCACTGATCCATCTGCCATGTGCCAACAGTACTCAAAGTTTCTTAACCTTCCGGGGCTCTTGTTTGTAGTGGGGCCGTCTGTACTGTTGAACACTTGAGGCACCTTCAGCTCATTTAGGTAAGCAAACAGCTATCACTTTATCATACCTGGTGAACAATGCTGTCACCACCTTGTACATGGTGCTTTTCAAAATTTCTCTACTGCTGCCACCATGTTATGTTATTTGCTCCTTTTAGTATGTGACTGATATAGGAGTCACAGGAATGCAAAACGTTTTGAATAAATATGTGAAACATAGAAGATAGGAACAGGAGTAGGCCATTCAGCCTTTGAGCTTACTCTGCCAATCAACATGATCATGACTGATTCTCTATATCAATGCCATGCTCCAGGGCTCTCCCCATACCCCTTGACACTTTTAGAGTCTAGAAATATATTTATTTCCTTCTTAAATAAATTCAGTGATTTGGCTCCCACAGCCTTCTGTGGTAGAGAATTGGGAGCCGTTGCCGATCCACCTTCATGCCTTTTGACAAAGTTCCCCAATCTACCTTAGCCAACTCACACCACATACCTTCAAAGTTGCCCTTGTTTAGATTTAGGACCCTAGTTTCAGATCAGACTTCTTCACTTTCCATCCGAATGAAGAATTCTTGTCATGCTAGGGTCACTGTTCCCTAAAGGACCCCGCACAATGAGGTTATTAATTAACCCCTTCTCATTGCATAATACAAAATCTAGTATAGCATGCTCCCCAGTTGGTTCCTCAACATACTGGTCTATAAAACCATCTGGTACACACACCAGCAATTCATCTGCCGCAGAATTGTTGGTAATTTGATTTGCCCAATCTATACATAGTTTAAAGTCACCCATGATTGCCAAAGCACCCTTGTTACATGCATCTCAAATTTCCTGTTTTTCCTGTTCTTTATTGCAACTTGAACTGGAACATGGCACACCAGAAGCATCTTTACACATATCTTACACTGCACCCACAACTCTTAGACCATGTGAGATGTGACCTCACTTCCTTCAGTGACTTTCCACTTCCGGTCTCTTAAAGTGGATCCTCAGCATAGGGACCTGAAACTCACTGCCTGAGAGGGTGGCAGAGGCAGAAACTCTCAAAGCATTTAAAAAGTAACTTGGATGTCGACTTGAAGAGATGTGACTTCAAGGCTATGGACCAGCTGCAGGAATGAGGGGAAAGTCTGGGCACCTCTCTGTCAACCAGCAGAGGCACAATAGGCTGAATGGCCTCCGAGGTAATAAATGGTCTAGGATTCAAAGTGTTTTGGATTTGGAGTAAACATTTCAGTTGCCTTTCACACACTAGTTGCTTCTCTGAAGCAGATCTCAAGACTTTTCACTGGATTTGAATTGAGCCAGCCTTGAAACTTTTATCGTTACCCAGAACTTCCCACCTCCAAACTGGCTGCAGACCCTAGATATTCAATCAGGACAAATTTACCAGAAAATCCTGAATATAAGAAAGAAAATGTGAAACTGCAGATACAGTTGAAATATTAGGGTTAAAAGGAAAACAGAAAGGCCTCATTGGCTTTTCACAACCAATGAATATCTAAAAGTACTCAGTTGATTATAAGGTAGGGCAGCACGGTGGCGCAGTGGTAGCACTGTAGTCTCATGGCGCCAAGGTCCCAGGTTCGATCCTGGCTCTGGGTCACTGACCGTGTGGAGTTTGCACATTTTCCCCGTGTTTGTGTGGGTTTCGCCCCCACAACCCATAGATGTGCAGGATAGGTGGATTGAACATGCCCCTTATTTGGAAAAAATGAATTGGGTACTCTAAATTTTTTTTAAAAAGTTGATTGTAAGGTACTTGGAGAAGTCAAGACCACATTGCAATGTAGGCAATACAGCAGCCAGTATGTGCACAGTACTGCAAACTCCCACAAACAGAAATGTGATAATGATCAGATACTGTCATCTCTTTTTGTGAGGTTGATTGAAGGATAAATATTGGCCAGGACACCAGTGATAATAATTATTATCTTTATTGTCACAAGTAGGCTAACATTAACACTGCAATGAAGTAGCTGTGAAAAGCCCCTAGTCGCCACATTCTGCCACCTGTTCAGGTACACCGAGGGAGAATTCAGAACGTCCAATTCACCTAACAGCACGTCTTTTGAGGAACCCGGAGCACCCGGACGAAACCCACACAGACATGGGGAGAACGTGCAGACTCCACACAGACAAGAACGGTAGCACAATGGTTAGCACTGTTGCTTCACAGCTCCAGGGTCCAGGTTCAATTCCCGGCTTGGGTCACAGTCTGTGTGGAGTCTGCACGTTCTCTCCGTGCCTGCGTGAGCTTCCTCCGGGTGCTCCGGTTTCCTCCCACAAGTCCTGAAAGATGTGCTGTTAGGTGAATCGGACATTCTGAATACTTCCTCAGTGTACCCGAACAGGTGCCGGGATGTCTGGCGACTAGGGGCTTTTCACAGTAACTTCATTGCAGTGTCAATGTAAGCCTACGTGTGACAAAAGAGATTATTTTAATTAATTAATTTATTTTTATTTATTTTATGAGCAATGTTATTTTTTCTATGAGACAAGACAAGAAGCTGTACTAATGGGCTATGCAAAGTTATTTAGTGCATACAGGAAATGCATTATCACTTTGATGGCACATGAGTACAGCACTCATCTCTAAAGTGCTCCGAAGCTAAACACGGCTAGCATTACCACTCAACTGAAACCGACCAGTTCCGTTTCAGCACAGGCAGATGTTAATTTGCAACTCCTGTGGTCCCGCCCCAGCACAGTTCCCATTGGTGACAATTACTCCTCAACTGTCAATGTCAGGATAAACCCAGGAACTGGCTGTCAATCAGCACTGCTGGAACACTGAACACTGCGGAGTAGCAAAGCAGCGCGAAGCAATTTAGACTCCTAAAGGGGAGTTTGGTCAGCGACTGTAATCCGATTCATTAAGACAGGGACCGAGTCACAGAGGTAAGCAAAACTTGTCTACTTTCTTTTTCTTTTCGGTGGTTCGGATCCCACAATTATGCTGCTCCGAATAATCTAAAATTATAACAACGATGAATTACCTATTTAACATGTTTTAATTTTCATATGAGTTTCGTTCAGTTTTTTTTTTAATTCATCCGTTAGGCATACATCAGCTACCATGCTCAGTCTAGAAACATATATCGTTGAGATTATGACACAAGAACATTCCACGCAAGCATGAATAGTATTTTCTGGCTCAGAATAACAGGTGTTAAAAGTTACTTCTGTTTAAACTAACTTTCCTAGGACGTGAGTCATGCTTTCACATCTTCCGCCACTTTTAATAACAAAAACTTGTTTAAAGTCGTTTTTTTCTTTTGTTTTCTTAGAAATATCATTTTAATTAAGTCATATCCGTCAGTTTATCTTCAAAGAGTATCCATTGCTGAGGATTATTAATTAATTCTATTAAAAACATTAAACTTTTTAAAGTGCTGGTTCAATATAAAGATGCTTCCAAATAGATTTATATTATAAGTAGAATATATAGATGGAATTGCTGAAAACACGTTACAGCCATGTGCTGTTAAAAGTTCGGGTTCATAAGTGACGAAGCAAAGAGTAAAAGATTAATATATGGGGGGGGGGGTTATTTTGCATTGTATATTTTGGGAATATAAATGAGTAGTTAAGAAGAAATACTCTTGTCAGTATTGTGATACAATTGTAAAACACATTTGCTGAATATATTTACAGTGTCACATCTGGAAATGCCCTTGGCCCCCAATATTTTTCCACTTGTTCATTCTTATCATTTTATCTGGTCTATTTGCCAATATTTATAACAAAAAGTTAGTTTATAATAAATGTATATTTTTTAATGTCCAAATTTTAAACTTCAATGCAAAACAGTTTTCATAGTTTAAATATGGACTTAGGAGACTTGGGCGGAGAGATGGCAGATGGAGTTTAATCCGGACAAATGTGAGGTAATGCATTTTGGATGGTCTAATGCAGGTAGGGAATATACAGTGAATGGTAGAACCCTCAAGAGTATTGAAAGTCAAAGAGATCTAGGAGTACAGGTCCACAGGTCATTGAAAGGGGCAACACAGGTGGAGAAGGTAGTCAAGAAGGCATACGGCATGCTTGCCTTCATTGGCCGGGGCATTGAGTATAAGAATTGGCAAGTCATGTTGCAGCTGTATACAACCTTAGTTAGGCCACACTTGGAGTATAGTGTTCAATTCTGGTCGCCACACTACCAGAAGGATGTGGAGGCTTTAGAGAGGGTGCAGAAGAGATTTACCAGAATGTTGCCCGGTATGGAGGGCATTAGCTATGAGGAGCGATTGAATAAACTCGGTTTGTTCTCACTGGAACGAAGGAGGTTGAGGGGAGACCTGATAGAGGTATACAAAATTATGAGGGGCATAGACAGAGTGGATAGTCAGAGGCTTTTCCCCAGGGTAGAGGGGTCAATTACTAGGGGGCATAGGTCTAAGGTGAGAGGGGCAAGGTTTAGAGTAGATGTACGAGGCAAGTTTTTTACGCAGAGGGTAGTGGGTGCCTGGAACTCGCTACCGGAGGAGGTAGTGGAAGCAGGGACGATAGGGACATTTAAGGGGCATCTTGACAAATATATGAATAGGATGGGAATAGAAGGATACGGACCCAGGAAGTGTAGAAGATTGTAGTTTAGTCGGGCAGCATGGTCGGCACGGGCTTGGAGGGCCGAAGGGCCTGTTCCTGTGCTGTACATTTCTTTGTTTGTTCTTATAGTTAGACATTTTATTATGGACTAATATGTGAGGGATATCATTTTTAAAAATGTAAGTCGGTAAATTAATTATTGATTGGCTTTTTACAGTGTGTAAATGATAATATATTAATGTCACGGAAAGGTTCTGGACTTAAAATGAACACTCTGGTTATACAGAAAAGAGTTAACATCATGGTGAAAGCTGACCACAGAATCCATACCACTTGCACAATGCATTGTTTCAACAAGGAACACAAACGTTGAAATATTGCAATGCCAATTAGGTCATGAAGGGCAATGCAGGCAAAAACCCAAATACAGAGCCCCAGATGAGTGTGTGGGCTCCTGAGAGTGGGACTCTCTACATACTCACTGCTGCCCTGATTAATGAGCTAGTCATACTTGTGTAAAGCTGTACATGCCTCCAAGACGTGGAACAATATGGAAATATTCAGGGCCATGCGTTATGTCAAAGCTGAGAGTATCTGAGGAAATGCTAACACTGCCGAGTATTGGTTAATGGAAAATGTGTTATTTAGTTTGCCACCTGTGACATGACTGGTATTGTGAAACACTTTCAGAAACAAGTTTTAAACTTCTGGAAAAAAAACAAATTATACTGATCTTGATGACATCACCTTTGCTTGGCAATTGCTCAATTATCAGGCTGCAGTGGACCAATAGGCACAATTCGGGTGAAAAGCAAGCATGGTAAGAATTCCTCTGGGTGTTATATGTAGCAGCATTCATGTGTTTTCAAAAAAAATTCCAATTAAGGGGCAATTTAGAGTGGCCAATCCATCTACCCTGCACATCTTTGGGTTGTGGGGATGAGACCCACCCAGACACGAGGCGAATGTGCAAACTCCACACGGGCAGTGAACCAGGGCGGGAGCGAACCTGGGTCCTCGGCACCGTGAGGCAGCAGTGCTAACCACTGCACCACCGTGCTGCCCAAGCATCCGTGTGTTTATGAATATTTCTCCTGTTGATGTTTCTATTAAGAAGTGAAAGTATTTTTGTCATTCACAGGGTGTGGTGTTACAGGCTAGGCCAGCTGTAAGAATTCCAGAAGGCGCTGAGTGAAAGGCCAAACTGGTTTATTTGAAAATGAAAATAAAGCCACTACCACGGCACACAAAGCTGCCTGTCCGGGTCTGGGAGCGACATTTAAAGATCCCGATATTGAGCCCCAGCTGGGCGGGCCTCCGTCCGCTCACCACGGGAACTCTTATTCTAGGAAGTCCACGGGGAGATCAATCAGCCATTTCCCCATGATCCTCGTAAGGGTTATCACACCAGCAGCATTTATTGCTCATCCCTAATCACCCTTGAGAAGGTGGTGGTGAAGCAACTTTTTGAAAAGCTGCAGTCCATGTGGTGTAGGTGCACCCACAGTACCTTTAAGCAGGGAGTTCCAGGAGTTTGAGTCGATGACAGTGAAGAATCAGCAGTATAGTTCCAGGTCAAGAATATGTTGGAGGGGAACTTACAAGTCACGGTGTTCCTATGTGCCCACTCTCCTTGACCTTCTAGGTGGTAGAGATTGCAGGTTTGGAAAGTGCTGTCAAAGAAACCTTGGTGAGTTGTTGCACTGCATCTTGTACTTAGTGCACACGGTACATACTGCTGCATTTATTCATCGGTTGTGGTGGGAGTGAATGTTGAAGGTGGTGGGTAAGGTGTCGATTAGGTGGGCTGTTTTGTCCTGGGTAGTGTCACACTTCTTGAACATTGTTAGAGCGAGGCAAGTGGGGAGTATTCCATCAAACTCCTGACTTGTGCCTTGTAGATGGTGGACAGGCTTTGGGGAGTGAGGAGGTGAGTTACTTGCTGCAGAATTCCTAGCCATTGGCCTGCTGCTATAGAAATGGTATTTTTATGACTTTTACAGTTCAATTTCTGGTCAATAGTAACCCCCTGGATGTTGATAATGGGGGATTCAGTTATGATGATGCCATTGAATGTCAAAAGGAGATAGATGGTTAGATTCTCTCTTATTGAAACTGCCCATTGCTTGGCCCTTGTATGGTCAAAACCTGAATATTGTCAAGGTCTCATTGCAAATGGACATGGACTGTTTCAGTATCTGAGGATTCGCAAATGGTGCTAAACATTGTGCGGTCACTCGTGAACAGCCCCACTTTTAATCTCATGAATGAGGGAACATGATTGATGGTTGTGCCTAAAACATTATATAATAATAATCTTTATTGTCACAAGTAGGCTTACATTAACATTGCAATGAAGTTACTGTGACAAGCCCCTAGTCACCACATTTCGGCGCCTGTTCGGGTACACAGTGGGAGAATTTAAAATGTCCAATTCACCTAACAGCACGTCTTTTGGGACTTGTGGGAGGAAACCAGAGCACCCGGAGGAAACCCACGCAGACACGGGGAGAACATGCAGACTCCACACAGACAGTGACCCAAGCTGGGAATCAAACCTGGGACCCTGGAGCTGCGAAGCAACAGTGCTACCCACTGTGCTACCGTGATGCCCTACTGGGGTCCAGTTTAGCTCACTTGGCTAGACAGCTGGTTCATGATGCAGGTCAAGGGCAGCAGTGCAGGTTCAATTCCTGTACCAGCTGAGGTTATTCATGAAGGCCTGTCTTCTCAACCTTGCCCCTCACCTGAGGTGTGGTGATTCTCAGGTTAAATCACCACCGGCCAGCTCTCCCCAACCCCCAAAGGGGAAAGCAGCCTATGGTCATGTGGGACGATGGTGACTTTATCTTTACTCTGAGAAAAGATATGGGTTTATATTGTCATTCAATATGTCAAAGAGGGACTAAATTCTGATTGTCATTACACATAACTCCAGAAGGCATTCTACCTTTCCTGGGCAGCACGGTAGCATTGTGGATAGCACAATTGCATCACAGCTCCAGGGTCCCAGGTTCGATTCCAGCTTGGGTCACTGTCTGTGCGGAGTCTGCACATCCTCCCCGTGTGTGCGTGGGTTTCCTCCGGGTGCTCAGGTTTCCTCCCACAGTCCAAAGATGTGCAGTTTAGGTGGATGACTGGGAAAAATCCCTGGGGAGTTCATGTGCTTTGCAACCTGCAGATATAATTTGTTTCTCAGCTTCGAGAAATTAGGTAATTGCTGGGTAGAGCTAAGCAATGCAGAGAGTCAGTTTTGGAGACGGCTTTGGTAGAGAAGAGATAAATTCTGATCTGTCTGACACAATTCTCTCACAATAGGATAGATTAAAAAGTAACAATACTTAAAGCAGAGCAGTCTTGTCTGGGGACAGGAAGAAACTGAAACATGCCAGGTGAACCAGCTTTTTGAAGATATTCAGCCAGAGTCTGAAAGGGTTCTAACAGGAGCCAAATCTGTTTTATAAAGCAAGTATTACTCTGTGTCATGCTGATTTCTTGTTGCTTAATGGGAAATTGAGTAGTTGTGTTCAAGGGATAATTGTCAGCTGTTCTTTTCGAGTGTGAAGTTAAAGGTTTTAAGATTGTATTCAAGATTGTATTTTGTTTTTTAAAAAATCCCTAATTGTCCATGCAATTATTTCTGGAGTGAATCATTCTTTCGCACAATCTTACAAAAAAATATAATATTGAGGTTTTGGTCCAGTGTCCTAGTCACTGATATATATATGTATATATTTATCTGCAGTTAGTAGTTGAAAACAATTTCAAAATTTGATGACAGCGTAAAATGTAGAGGGTTATGCCATAATATAAGGAATTTGAACGATCATAATACAGTGATATTCATAACTATCCACTACTTTAATTAAAACTATTAATAAGTTAGTGTGATCCATACGATTGTACACAAAGGATTTAAATATGAATCAGTATAAAGATTGTATAGTTTCAACTGTTACAGGTAAGGTATGTTCGACAAACAGGCTGATATTATTGAGTTCTGACCCAGTATCTTTGCATTAAATGAGCTGCCACATTCACATTGGAATGGGGGAAACCACTGATACAATACGCTGGCTTTTAGTGTGTTTAAGTGTGTAATTATCTCCAGGTTTCCGGAGTAGCAGGAAACATATTAGAACTCTCATTGTGACCATCAATGCACAATTGAAACTGATTTGATATGTAAGTACTGAGCTTAACCGGTTAATCTCATTTTGGAAACGTATTTTTTTAACTAAGTGTTCCTCCTTTCATATTCAACCATTCAGGTCAAACCAAAAGAATAGTCAGTAGAAAAATATGTCACCCAAACCCTGGTGGTATTTGCTGCCTGTTTATTCCCCAAAAGATTTCTCTTGCACATGCCAAACTACAAATGCAGCTATTAACACTGGACCGAGAGAATATTGCTGATGACCGAGATATTTATTTGTTTCTCTTCTGTATGATTTAAACTAACATTTAAATTAAAGAAAGCGTTACTCGTGTTTTACATTTCAAAACTACATTGATCTAAAAATATTAGCAGACTGTGGAGTGATAGTCAGCAGTGCAACACAATGACAGCATATTCTCCCCTGTTATTTTGCTGCTTGGGGAAGACTCACTCCCAGCAGATTAAATATTTGAGAACTTGCAGCATAAGCGACTTATGATGAAGTTCATATTTCATGGTACTAAGGTGAACCTGAGCATGAATAAACAGATAGATCAAGACAGAAAGTAAAAGTCAGTTTCTGAGACTGGAAAGCGAGAGTGATTGGTATTCCGCAGAAGTTTGTTTTAATATATACATATATATATCTGCAGTTAGTCGTTGAAAACAATTTCAAAATTTGATGACAGCGTAAAATGTAGAGGGTTATGCCATAATATAAGGAATTTGAACGATTGCAGTGTGACACATTGGATAATAGTTGTACAGGTTGGTGACGCATGCAGTTCAGAAAAAGAAAAACTTATTTAGTCCTTTTCATGACTACATAGGAAATAGGATCGGGAGGAAGCCAGTTGGCCCTTTGAGACTGCTCTGCCATTCAGTTGGACCGATGATCTTCCTCAGTGCCATTTGTTAGATGTTTTAGTTGCTGTGATATGAAGAGTCTAAAGTTTTGTTCCTTTTTCACAAACACACATTTATTTCATTCCAACAGCCTTTGCACAAAACTCTAACTATACATCACCTGACAGAGGCCACCTGAAGCCCCTTTACATATCAGTGTCAATTAATGGATACTGAACATAAAAGAGACAACTAATTGCAATGTCTCGAAACCCATTACTTAACAGTCTCCCCTTCCTTGGAGAAAAAAAAAATTAGGTGAAAACAAAATTTCAAGAAACTCAAAAACACACACATGATTCCCCTTTTTTTTGTTTGGACGAGAAAGTAAAAAAAACAGTCACAGAATCAAGCGCCCTTCATTAACAATATCCAAAAGTTTCTGTGAACTCGCCCCTCTTTTCGTAAAACAGTCTGACAGTTGATAGCTCCTGTCGACCCATTTAATTTTTGTTATTTCCCCTCTGTCCAACATCTGCTTCAAACTTGCGATGTCTATCCATAACCTCTTTTCATTGACACTTTTTGTAGAGTGCACATTTTCCCACAAGGATTTATTGTCAATGTGACAGTCAAGAGGTATATTACCCAAATCCCCTAATCTCAAAATTTCTGTCAATATCATACTTATATAAAAGGCCATATCCACCGCCTCTACAAGGCTTAGCGTCTCAGCAGCCAAAGTGCTTTTTACCTCTCTCCTTATTTTCTTTGTTTCCCACACAAGAGAGCAACATTTACCATTGTTCCCCAAAAGGAGAATTATAAAACCTCCTGCGCTTGAAACCCCATCACATAAATTTGAGTTTCAAGTGCCTAAGGTCACCTAAAACCGGGAACTTCAAAACACACTCCTGCATTTTTAGTTTGGCCAACGCTTTATTTGCTCTTATTATGTCTTCCACTTTGGGATCATTCATTTTTGTACTCAACTCTAAGACATCAAAACTCACGTCCGGTCTAGTCTGTCTACCTAACCAGTTCAGTTGCCCAATTAAACTTCGCAGTTGCTCTTTTTCTATCTTTGAAACCATTGCGTCTTTTTGTGAAACTCGACCACGACTAATTGCTATTGGGCTGATGCTTTCCAAATAAGATTACTGACGTAAAGTTGCCCCTAACTTAGTCTGTCCAATTTCCAGTCCAATATATTTAAATGCACCGGAAGCCTGACTTCCAACCCTGAATTCTTTCCTCAAACCAGAGATTACAATAGCTTCAAAATCACTAGTCCCACCCCACAAAAAATCATCGACATTTATCATAAAAATGCCAGAAAGATTCCCTTTATAGTGCCAGTAAAATATTGCAGGATCTGCTTTCAACTGGCAACAGCCTAACTTTAACAAAACTGACCTTACTGAAAAATACCAGACTCTAGATGCATCATTTAATCCACATACACATCTGTTCAACTTCCAGAGTACCCCTTCTGTGTTAGCTGCTTTTTTAGGAGGACGGAGAAAAATGTCTCTCTGGAGCTGATGCCCCTGAAAAAAGGCAGCTTTTATATCTATAGATTTGCATTCCCATGCCTTTGTGGCTAATAGAGCCAAGACGATCTTTAAAATAACCTTTCCAGCTGTAGGTGAATCTACCCTTAAATCTTGATCTTCCAAGTTTTCTTCAAATCCCCTTGCCACAAGCCTGGCCTTTGCCTTATAAGTTCCATCCGGAAGAACCTTTTCCGTGCAAATCCATCTGTGGGATAGAGCTCTTTGTCCCCTATCCGGTACTTCCGTGTATACCCCAAATTCACTCCAACTATGCAATTCTTGCTGTTTAGCTTCTTTGATAACTTTTTCATCTAATCTATTTGAAGCCACCAAAATCTCATGTGCATGTGGGCTTCAACTCCTATTAGTATTCGTAGTCTTACTCATGTTCCGAGATCTTGATAAACTACGTCCCCTCTCCCGCCTGGTATCTCGTTCTATACTGCTAATGCTTGATCTTTCCCTTCTGCTGTGGGATGTCCTTTCAATAGTTCTCGACCTTTTCCTGCGGACCTGTTCACTATCCGATGTACTATCTCAACTGGCACTGCGTTTCTGTGCCCTCCATTTTTGAACTTCGTTTTCCCAATCCATTGTCTTGACTCTTTCCCCTGAATGCTGTACATTCAACCAATGTTTATACTTTCCAGTGGCCTTCCCTGCTCTACTAATAACAGTTGCATCCTTCCATTGACCTTCCATTGACCTTTCAGACAAGTATGTCACTTTTGTACCAACTTTTGGCAGTTGCCCTTTCGGAAAAATGGCCTGTTCTAATTCATCAGAAGTGTTGTGTTCCTCCACAGAAACCCAGTCCATGTTGCAAAATAATTGTTTCGCCATCTATGCCTATGATCTTCCCTGGGCCTTTTCATTCATTAGAATTGTCTCTCTTATAGTATACCATGCCTCCTTGCTGACAAATGGCATCTGATGGCCGTACGTTATGTCTTAAAGCTCTGCGAATTCTTTCAGAGACTTCTGCTTCCAAAAAAGCTTTTCTACTGCTATGTAATGCGTTTAAATGTTCAGCAAAACCAGAGCTAATTGTAGTCCCCTCCCAAGCTGGAGGCTGGTCATCCAAAATGGACGGAATTTTAGGATTTCTACCAAACACTAATTGATAAGGACTGTAGCCCCCAACCATCTGCAATGAATTCTTTGCATGTACTGCCCATGCTAAAGCTGAATTTAGCCTGCAATTCCGTCGATCTGCCAAAATTTTCCGAAGCATGTCATCAATGACAGCATGATTTATTTCACAGACACCACTACTAAATGGGCTTTCTGCAGCCGTATTCATAACTTTGATATTCATGTTTTCACACATATCCCTAAACTCATCATTAGCAAATTCTCCTCCATTGTCCGTAAGGAATTTTGCCGGTGGACCCATTCCTGTCCCTATCCATTTTTCCACGATTTGATCCAGAATTACTCTCTTTTCTTTACTTCGTACAATCGTTGATTGACTAAATCTGGTTGCTAAATCTACAAAATGCAAAATAAATATATTATTTGCTTTATCCCAGATCTTAAGGTCCATAGCCACAATGTCGTTAAAATCCCTGTCCAAAGGTAGGGTTACTATCGGTCGTGCTGGTATCCTTCTGTACTCCCTACAAACTTCACAGCGGTCACTAACCTATTCGATTAGTTTAGTATAATCGTCATCCCTTACCCCTGCACCCTTTAATAAACTTTTCAGCGTCCGAGGAGACGGATGTGCAAATTGCCTATGCAGTTTTAATACCACAAGCTTTTTATCAGCTAAAGTCCCATTTTCAACTGCCATTAACACATCCTTAACCACTCTACTTGAAATGTTATTTGTCAGTAATGGAATACAATAATAGTGTGCCGACTGTGCAAATTGTAAGTCCACCGTCTTTCCAAAAAACTGTTGCCTTATCCTGTTCCATATCCAGTTTCATGTGTGCTTTCTTCATCGACGGTCTGCTCAAAAGCAAAGGTATCTCACTTGATACAACATCCGTGCTAATGAAATGATTCACTCCGGCAATATTGCAAGGGATCACCACTCTTTTCAGCGACTTCAGAGTATTATCATCCCCAAACCTGAAACTTGTGGAACTTTCAAATTCCTTAACCTTGTTACGATTTTCAGCATTCAAAGAGTCCAGGTAACGTTTTAACCAGTCAATTCCACATACAGTAGATGTGCAGCCACTGTCCAATACAGCACAGTTGAAGGATTCTGCAACCAACACCCTCATTACCGGCGTAAAACTGCTTGTCAATAGGACAATGCCTTCTTTCTGGTCACTACCTTTTTCCTCTTCTGACTCTTCCGTGTCATGTGTCGCTTCAAACACTCTATCATAACGAGTTGGACAGTTGAAAGCATAATGGTATTGAGAGTCACATCGAAAACATCGATTTATCATGCCCCTTGCATTTCTGGGGTTCATCTTCCTATTGTAGGTTCTAACTGAGTTTCTGTCTTCATAATTTCCTTGTCTCGGTCTCCTTCTATAGTCTTGAGCCCTGTTCGTAGCCATACGATTTCGCCTTCCTGTTAGTAGTGTATCTTCCATATTCTGCCTTATTGCAGGCTGACCTATTTGGGTCATCAGAGCCATCGGAATCGAATGTTTCCCCAGAAACGTTAGTAAAGCTTTTGTCATCTGTTTGAATAAGGTATCCTTATCAGTAAACTGCACTCCTGTCAAAACCAGGAGCCTATCCATGTTGCTCACTCTAGCACAGTCAAGTAATTTAAAGGCCAACACAGACGATGGAAATTCCAGGTTGTGTTTCTGCAGCCTTTTATATAGTCTGCCAAATTCCATTATATAGTCTTCCATGGAAATATCCTCCATTTTCCGGAACTTATCAAAATCCGACCATGCTTCATACGCACTTAACAAGTCATCTTTCTTATAAATCTTATCCATATAATGTAATAAAGTCTCCAGACCTTCTTCTGAGTCTAACTCTTCCAATTCCAGCTCAGAAAGCACTTTGTTTCGGATTTTACTGTCATAAGGTAGAGAAAGAGCCAATGCCATACCTTGTTTTCTCTTTCCCAAAGCAGTTACCTTAGTCCACACAACTACTGCACTTCTCCATTGGTCGTACGATTCACTTTCAGAAAATAAGGGAGGATAGTCATATCCAGCCATCTTGATCCTCGATTCAGCCATCTCTCCCTTTTTTTCTTTTCTCACTCACTCTTTGGTTTGATCTGGAAAAGTTGTATCTTTCAACCCTTCACATTTATACAGCAACCATCCTCTGTTACCAATTGTGAGACGTTTTAGTTGCTGTGATATGAAGAGTCTAAAGTTCTGTTCCTTTTTCACAAACACACATTTATTTCATTCCAACAGCCTTTGCACAAAACTCTAACCATACATCACCTGACAGAGGCCTTTACATATCAGTGTCAATTAATGGATATTTAACATAAATGAGACAACTAATTGCAATGTCTCTTTACCCATTACTTAACACCATTTTCCATTACTATCCCCTATCCCTTGATGTGTTACTATCTAGAAATCTATCGATCTCTGTCTTGAACATACTCAGTGACTGAGCCTTGACAATCCTCTGGGGTACAGAAATCCAAAAATGTACCACCCTCTGGATGAAGAAATTCCTCTTCGTCTCAGTCCTAAATGGCCTACCCCTTATTCTGAAACCATGTCCCCTCGTACTAGACTCCCCAACCAGGGGAACTATCTTTCCTATATCTAACTTGACAACTCCTGTGTGGATTTTGTATGTTACAAGGAGGTTGCCTCTCATTCTTCTAAACTCTGGGGACTAAAGGCTCAGTCTCCTCAATTTCTCCTCTTAGGACAATCCCGCCATCCCAAGAATCAATCTGGTGAACCTTTTCTGCACTTCCTCTAGGGCAAGTATATGCTTCCTTAGGTTAGGAGACCAAAGCTGCCCACAATACTCCAGGTGTGATCTATATGGTTGCTGCAAGACATCTTTACTCTGTAACAAATCCTCTTGCAAAAAATGGCCAACATACCATTTGCCTTCCTACTTTTTTTCCGGACCTGCATGTTTGCTTCAGTCATTCATAAACAAAGATACCAAGGTCCCTTTGGACATCAACACTTCTCAATCTCTCACCATTTCAGAAATACTCTGCATTTCATTTTTTCCTACCAAAGTGGCTATCTTCACATTTCTCACATTATATTCCACCTGTCACGCACTTGCCCACTCACTTAATCTGTCAAAGTCCCTTTGCAGCCAATTTGCATCTTTCTCACAACTCCCACACCCACCTATTTCTGTGTCATCAGCAAACTTGGAATTGTTACATTTGGTCCTCATGTACAAATTATTGATAAGAGATTATGAATAGCTGTGACCCAAGCACTGATCTTTGTGGTACCACACTAGTTACAGCCTGCCATCCTGAGAATGATGCATTTATTCCACTTTCCTGTTTTCTGTCCGTTAACCAATTCTCAATCCATGCCATACATTACCCTCAAACCTAGCTCTTATTTGGCTTTCTAACCTCTTGTGTGGGACCTTTATTGAAAACCTTCTAAAAATACCAATGCATGCATTACAGGTCCACCCTTTTACATACATAGATACAGAGAACATACAGTGCAGAAGGAGGCCATTCGGCCCATCGAGTCTGCACCGACCCTAATCTGCTAATTATGTCCTCAAATAGGATTTATTTTGTATAATTCCTTGTTGAAACTGTCCAATTCTTTTTACAATATTCTTATTGAAATGTTAACATTTTATATTGCCATGTTCACAAAACACAACTGTGCCAACACATATACCAGAAAAAATTACAACCCAGAACAGGAACAGGAACAGAAAGCCCAAAAATAGAAATAACCCCCAGAATTACCCCCCCTCCCTCACTAACCTCCCCCCTTCCCCCCACTAACTACTAGTGATCAGGGGCTGGATTTTCTGCTGTCGGGATTCTCCGTTGCGCCGGGAGCGCAGGGGTTTGCTGACGGCATGGGGTTGCCCACAATGGGAACCCATCAATCGACCTCATCACCATGAACTTGACCTTCTCGAGGTACAAGAATGGCATCAAATCACTGACCCACACTTCAGCACTGCGTGGCACCCCTTGCCTCTAGCTCAGCAGTACCATCACTGGGCCAACAGCGATGCGAATGCCAAAGCATTCGCCTCCCCCTGTCCTCAACTCCAGTTGGTCTGACACCCCCAAATACAGCAACTAACGGAAAGGGCTCTTAGTCAATATTCAGGATCGCCAATATAGTGTGGAAAAAGGACCGCCAAAAAACCACCGGCTTAGGACAGGACCAAAACATGTGTGTATGATGAGCAGGCCCTCGCAAGCACTGCTTACACTTATCCTCAAACCCTCGAACAATTGACACCACCTTTAGCTATATCAAGCTCAATCTCACACAGGATGACATAGCTTTCACCCTACGAAGGGACTTACTCCACACCTCCTCCTGCAAAATGGGTCCTAGCTCCTCCTCCTATCTGGCCTTTACCTAATCCACTAAAACCTGCTCTTCCCCCATGATCCGCCCATATATGACACTATCCAATCCTACCCTTATTTTCGAAGTGTTCAGTTAACACATCCTTTCTCATAGATCCAAACATTTTCCTGACTACTGATGTCAGGCTAACAGATCTGAAGTAATCTGTTTTCTCATTCCATCCTTTCTTAAATATTGGAGTTACATTTGCTACCTTCTAATCTGTAGCTTCTTCCTGAATCTATAGATTCTTGGAAGATGGCCAGCAATGCATCCATTCTCTCTACAGCCAGCTCTTTCAACACTCTAGGATGTACATCATCAGGTCCAGAGGATTTATCAACTTTCAATACCATTAATCTCTCCAATGATACCTGTTTTACTAATACTCATTTATTTAATTTCCTATTCCCATTAGACTGTTGTATCCGACAGATCTGAAGTTATCTGTTTTCTCATTCCATCCTTTCTTAAATATTGGAGTTACATTTGCTACCTTCTAATCTGTAGCTTCTTCCTGAATCTATAGATTTTTGGAAGATGGCCAGCAATGCATCCATTATCTCTACAGCCAGCTCTTTCAACACTCTAGGATGTACATCATCAGGTCCAGAGGTTTTTTCAAAATTCAATAGCTTTGTTGTATTTATTTATGACCCTTTCCCAGCTGAAAAGTCCTTTTTGCTACGCTTTGAAATTTGACAACTGTACACAACAACCTGTGGATAGCACAATTGCTTCACAGCTCCAGGGTCCCAGGTTCGATTCCCCGCTGGGTCACTGTCTGTGCGGAGTCTGCACGTTCTCCCCGTGTGTGCATGGGTTTCCTCCGGGTGCTCCGGTTTCCTCCCACAGTCCAAGGATGTGCAGGTTAGGTGGATTGGCCATGATAAATTGCCCTTAGTGTCCAAAATTGCCCTTAGTGTTGGGTGGGGTTACTGGGTTATGGGGATAGGGTGGAGCTGTTGACCTTGGGTAGGGTGCTCTTTCCAAGGGCCAGTGCAGACTCGATGGGACGAATGGCCTCCTTCTGCACTGTAAATTCTATGATAATCTATGTTAATCTCCTAATGCAAATTTCTACTCTGTTTTATTTATCTGTAGAACATCCAATTTGGCCCTATTCATTTCAAATGACTGGCTTTCACACCTAGCCTCTTTGATGCCCTCAGCTTTGTAAGCACTCAGTCCCCAGTTCAATTAAATTAGGCATATATACACAACTCCCACATTCTGCTTCACAAAATACCTCAGTAGACGCCAGAAATATTAAAAAATAACATTCTCTTCACACTTGGTCCTCTCGTATTCCTGGGAAGTTTTTTGTATCTTCCTCTGTGAAGACAGACACAAAGCATTTATTTAATTTATCTCCCATTTCCTTATTTCCCCCTTAATCCTGGGAATTTTTTTGTATCTTCCTCTGTGAAGACAGACACAAACCATTTACTTAATTTATCTTCCATTTCCTTATTCCCCCTTATAAATTCTTTTATTTCTGCCTGTAATGGGCCAACATTTGTCTTTGCTTTTTATATAACATAGAAGCTTTTACAGTCCGTTTTTTATGTTTCTCACTCGGTTGCTTGCATTTCCGCTTTCTCTATCTTTATCCGTTTCTTGGTCCTAATTTACTGAATTCTAAATCTCCGAAAAGGCTTTCAGCTTTTTTACCATCCTTATAAGCCTCTTCCTTTAAGTTAATACAATCCTTATCTTCTCTGTTAGCCACAGTTGGATCACTTTTCTTACTGGGTTTTTGTGCCTCAAAGGAATGTAAATTTGTTGTAAACCATGCATTAATTCTTTAAATATTGACTTCCGGTGGTGGCTATGAATGAGTAAGTCGCACATTTGGTGACTCCCGCTCGGGTCAGACTTTTGGACCTTTTCCCCCGATTTTTTACCGGACTTGATTGAAAAATCGATGATAGAGGCAATTGTGTCCTGGATTTCCACATCGGTGCATGGAGAGGCGGACTAGAAGTGCTCGCAAAGGCAGAAACAAACGGACAGAGAAGGGTTGGGCTGAAGCTGCAGTGGGAAAAAGCATGGAGGAAGACCGGAGTCTGGCTTGTCGACCCAGCGGTCAATGGAGCAGCTGATGCAAGTTATCCAGGAGGGCTTCGCCAAACAGAAGCAGGACTGCTTGGACCCGATTAAAAAGTCAATTGCGCGGCTGGAGCTTAGATTGGATGCCCAAGATCCGGCGATCCAGAAAGTAGGGAAGGCGCTGGCTGACCAGGAGTAACATCAAACTGCTGTGAAGATGGAAGTGAGGCTGCTGAGAGACCAGCAGAAAAGGCTCCTGGAGAAGGTGGAGGACCTAGAGAATAGGTCCCGCCGGCAGAACTTGAGAATCGTTGGGCTCCCGGAGGGGTCCGAAGGAGCGGACGCTGGGGCATACATAGCGGGCATGTTTGAGAAGCTGCTGGGGGAGGGGACATTCCCCTGACCCTTGGAGGTGGACAGGGCTCACAGACCGCTCGCGAGGAAGCCACGAATGGGAGACCCCCCAAGGGCAATGGTGGTGAGATTCCAGAGGTATTTGGACAAGGAGTATATTTTACAGTGGGCCAAGCAGACGCGGAGTTGTAAACTGGAGAACAGTATCTGTGGATCTATCGGGCTCTGAGTGCAGAGGTGGCCAGGAGAAGAGCAGGGTTAAACCAGATAAGGTCGACCCTTTTTAAGGAAAAGGTGAAGTTCGGACTGCTGTATCCGGCCCGTCTCTGAGTCACGTACGAGGAGCAATATTTTTATTTCGAGTCACCTGAGGAAGCGCTGGACTTCGCGAAAAGGAAAGGGCTGGTGGCGGACTGAGAACTTTGAACTTTGCTGCAATGTTCATGCTTAGAAAGGTTTCTCGTTTACCGTTCTGTGGACGTTATTTGTAATGTCTTCTGTATTGATTTGGGACCAGTTGCAGAGCTGAGTGAGTTTAAGTTTACATTTGCACTGTTGGGGGATGGAGGTGTGTTTGTTAGATGCTGGATCTTTACTTGATCTTTTCTTTGTTTAGTGTTTTTTTTCTTTTTGTTGGGCAATTATGTTGGGATTGTCTTTCATTTGAATATGTGTGTATGAGCGGGGGGGGGGGAGGGGGGGGGAGGGAACAATAGGTGGGAGAATGTCTGGTGCCAGGGGCGGGGGCCACCGAGCTAACTGGGCGGGCTAGCTCACGGAAGTGCAGTGGGGGGTGAGCAGATGTTAGGCTTATCAAAGGGGTTGATTTACTTTGTGCTGTTACTGGAGAGGAGGGGGGAAATGTTCTGCTGACGAGGGAGGGACTTTTGCTGAGGGACAGAGAGGAGGTCGGGGGCAGAGGCTGCCTGGGGGCGGGCCGGTGGAGGCGTGGGGCGTGGACTGGAGACTGTCCCAAGAAATGGGGTGGCTGATCGGCGAAGGGTGGGGGGGGGCGATGAGCCCCCCAACTAGGCTGATCACCTGGAATGTATGAGGGCTAAATGGGCCGGTCAAAAACGCACGCGTGTTCACGCATTTGAGAGGACTGAAGGCGGACGTGGTAATGCTGCAGGAGACGCACCTTAGAGTAGCTGACCAGATTAGATTAAGGAAGGGATGGGTCGGCCAGGTTTTTCACTCGGGACTGGACTCGAAGACTAAAGGGGTCGCGATCCTGATCAACAAGCGAGTGGTGTTTGAGGCGAGAAGAATAGTTTCGGATGTGGGGGGCTGGTACATTACGGTCAGGTGGAAATTGGAGGGGGTGAAGGTGGTACTAGTTAATGTGTATGCGCCAAATTGGGATGATGTGGAGTTTATAAAGAGGATGCTGGGGAAGATACCGGACTCACATAAGTTCGTCCTGGGAGGGGATTTCAACACAGTTATTGACCCTGGTTTGGACCGGTCGAGCTCAAAAACGGGCAGGGTGCCAGCAATGGCAAAGGAACTAAAAGGGTTCATGGAGCAGATTGGGGGGCGGGGAGGGGGGGGGGGGTAGTGGACCCAGGGGGGAGATGGGGGGGGGGGGTGGACCCATGGAGATTTGGGCAGCCGACAGTGAAGGAGCTTTTCATTTTGATTTTTTCATTTTGAGCAGGGCTCTACTGGCGGGGGTGGTGGACACGGGGTACTCGGCGATCACAATCTCAGACCATGTCCCGCACTGGGTTGACCTACAGATTAGTAAAGACAGTAACCAGCGTCCGCACTGGTGGTTAGACGTGGGACATTTAGCTGATGAAGAGGTGTGCGGGCAGCTGAGGAAATGTATTCAGAACTACCTGGATGTCAACGACACAGGTGAAGTTTCGGCGGCGGTGGTCTGGGAGGCATTGAAGGCGGTGGTTAGAGGGGAGCTAATCTCGAACCGGCCCTCAGGGAGAAGGCAGACAGGGCAGAGACGGACCGACTGGTAAAGGAGATATTACAGGTCAGCAGGAGGTATGCGGAGAACCGAGGGGCAGGGCTTTTAAGGGAACGGTGGAGGCTACAGGCAGAGTTCGGCTTGTTAAATACAGGGAGGGCGGTAGAGCAGCTGAGAAAGGCGAGGGGGGCGATCTATGAGCATGGGGAGAAGGCCAGCAGAATGCTTGCACAGCAGCTTCGAAAGAGGGAGGCAGCTAGGGAGATAGGGAAAGTAAAGGGCGGGGATGGGAACCTGGTTGGAGACTCAGCAGGGGTGAATAAGGCGTTCAAGGAGTTTTATAGTAGGCTGTACGGGTCGGAATCCCCAGCTGGGCCAGAGGGGATGAGGCACTTCCTAGGGGGGCTGAATTTCCCGAAGGTGAACGAGGAGCTGGTAGAAGGGCTTGGGGCCCCGATCGGGTTGGAAGAGATAGCGGAGGGTCTGAAGGCCATGCAGTCGGGTAAAGCCCCGGGGCCGGACAGGTACCCAGTGGAGTTCTATAAAAAGTTCTCTGGCTATTGGGGCCACTGTTGATGAGGACATTCAATGAGGCAAGGGAACGTGGGGTGCTTCCCCTGACGATGTCACAAGCCACGATTTTGCTGATTCTGAAGCGGGACAAGGACCCGGCGCTGTGTGGGTCCTATAGGCCTATATCCCTATTGAATGTGGGTGCCAAACTGCTGGCTAAAACTTTGTCCTCTAGGATTGAGGACTGTGTGCCGGACATTATTGGGGAGGACCAGACGGGGTTTGTTAAAGGAAGGCAGTTAGTGGCCAATGTAAGAAGTTGTTAAACGTGATCATGATGCCCCCAGAAGGTCGGGAGGTCGAGGTCGTGGTCGCAATGGTCGCAGAGAAGGCTTTTGATCGAGTAGAATGGGAATATCTGTGGGAGGTACTGGGACGATTTGGATTTGGGCGGGGCTTTATTGACTGGGTCAGGTTGCCATATCAGGCTCCTGTGGTGAGCGTACGGACGAATAGGACAACATCGGACTATTTTAGGCTGCACCGGGGGACGAGACAGGAATGCCCCCTCTCCCCACTGTTGTTCGCGTTAGCCATTGAGCCGCTGGCAATTGCACTGAGAGCCTCAAGGGGCTGGAAGGGGCTAGTCCGGTGGGGGGTGGAACACAGAGTCTCACTCGACGTGAACGACCTGCTCCTGTATGTATTGGACCCAGCAGAGGGGATGTAAGAAATCATGAGACTTCTGGGGGAATGTGGCCGTTTTCGGGGTATAAACTAAATATGGGGAAAAGTGAGATGTTTGCGATCCAGGCAAGGGAACAGGAGAGGCGGAGAGGCGACTGGGGGAACTGTCGTCTAGAGTGGTGGGGGAAGCTTTCGGTACCTAGGCATCCAAGTGGCGCAGGAATGGGAACGGCTGCACAAACTAAATCTGGCCCGATTTGTAGACCAAATGAAGGACGATTTTCGGAGGTGGTTCCCTCTCTGCCTGTATCCTCTTGATTTTCATTGTGACCATCTCCCTAAATGTTCTACTCATGCAGTTCTCACCCTCGTGATGTACCAGAGTGATGTTGGCAGTTGCTCGAGTTCTAAAACCCAGAGCTAAAGTGTTTACAACTGGTGACACTTCCTGCACGTGTAGTCGTCAAGGCTCACAGGAAGCACTCATGACTTTTCACATGTTGGTCATTCCATATCGCCGAGCTGCCCTGCCATGTCCTAACCTTATTTTACAGGCATTTATTATCAATCTGAAGACTCAAAACTGAGACCTTATTGCTCCTAATAAGCTTACCACTGTTAGTAAACCTTACTACGATGAATAAAACCTTACAATTACTACTAAATTACCAGAGTTTTAGAAGATAAATGAGGAAAATACTCAACCACCTACCCTGTGGTTACTCTTTGAATTTTTTTCAGGATGTGACTGCCCCATGGACTGAGCTCCCTTGGTCTTTTAAACTGGTCTGTCACTCTTCATGGACTTTTAAACTCGAGCTACTTAAGTGATCATCACTTCCTTCACCACTGGACTGACTTCCCTCACTCACCAAATTCCCAAGCTCACATTCTATGACCAGCTGCATTCGGTAACCAGCTTCGTGCTTGCTTACTTTATGCACCTAGCAAGACTCTCTCTATTTATGCGAGCTGAAATTCGATAGAGATGAGTCAAGATTACCTGCTAGAGAAACCCGTTCAAACTAACTATGTGATTAACGAACTGCAGCTGCCTCTCCTGTAGGGAGCTTGTTTATTCCCGACTAAGACTGGATAACTCAAATTATTTTATGGCCAATGAAGTACATTTTGAAGTGTCGTCGCTGTTGTGATGTGGGAAACGCAGCAACTCATTTGAGCTCTGGAAACTTCCACAAACAGCAATGCGATAATCACCAAATATAATCTGTATTTCGCGATGTTGATTAAGGGATACATTTGTCTGGGGCACCAGGGATAAGGCCCATGTTCTTCTTCAAAATAGTGCTAAGCCACCTTTAATATCCACCCATGCAGGCAGATCTGGGCCTTGATTCAATGCCTCATCTGAAAGATTGCACCTCCAACACTGAAGCACTCCCTCAGTACTGCACTGGAGTGTCAGCTATATTTGTGCTCAAGTCCCAGAGTGGGACTTGAATCTGGAATCTTGTGATTGTTGGCTTGCTACCAAGTGAACCATGGCTGACATTATCATTTCAAGTCCTCTCCTAAAGATCGCTCAACCTTTGCACTTACTTCATTTTCATGTTTCTGCACAGTAGTGCCCAGAAGAAGGCGTATTCGTAAATAAAAGTGAAATAATGTGGATGCTGCAAATCCAAAATAAAAACAGAAAATTCTGGATAAACTGAGAGGTCTGGCTGCATCTGTGACAAGAGATGTATTCTTTCAATTTACTATTATACTTGATTTTAAAACTATCAGGTATATCCCAGTAAACACCCTTTACTGGACATCCTCTTAATCTCCTACTCCTGCTTTCAGTCGGGAGGAAATGGTCCAACTCAACATGGGAAGATGTTGTGGTTGGTTTTCTGAAAGGACCAGACCAAGAGAGCTGAAGAATCTGTCTAGTAATTGTCCCAAAAATAGAGGGGCTGGAGCACCTTCCCTAGACATCCGTGACTACAACTCAGATCTTAAACTCCATTTCTATATTGTGCCTTAGTCAAGGTTTTAACCAGGAAAGGGTCAGAGTTTACCTACTTAAAGCCTAATTTCAAATTTAAGGCTAGTGAGATGAATATGGCATTACAGTATCTCTAAACTAAGCCATTATTTTATTTTCTCTACTCTAATTGAATCCGGAACTGTAGGATGGATAAACTCCCAATCCTCCTTTGGATCTTTTTACAATGTTCCAACAACCCAGATAGTATGAATGTTTCTTCTTCAGGATCTAATTCAATGTGCACGTGACCCTGAAGCACACTCCAGGGTGCATGCAAAATCAAACCCATTCTCTGGAATTACATGGAAACCTGGGCCAGTTCTTGATCTTACAGATACAGCGCAATATATCGGGCAAAGTTGCATTTCTTTCCCTGTCTCCATTCCTTCCCTAGTTGTGGCCAATTAGTTCAACAGGATGGGGCAAAAACTGTTTCCATTAAACAAACTCAGCGTGCTGAATACTGTTAGCAAGATCGTGGGCTGCATGTAGAAAGTTACTGCGTGATCTGTGGTTAATGGTTATATCAGATGTGGGGCTTCCGTGCTGCTGCCTTGCTCCTGTTTTCACAGTCACCTTACAGGATGTGGAAGGTTCCACTCTGTTATCATCAGACGGCACGCTCACATTTTTTCTATTTACCATGTGCTATTTCTAACATGGCGTGGAGGTTGAACAACAACTTGCCACATTAAAGAAAATGCTTTATGAGAATAATGAGACAAAGTAACAACAATCTAATTTCTCTGGCTGCAAAAGTATGGACCTCTCATGGTGCTCAGCACTGGTGCAAAATCTTTCAACAGTAAGGTTTTTGCCAGCACTTGGGCTAGAGTATAGGCTCCAACCTCTACTTTGTGGCTTGTTGACAATGAGCTTGGCAGCTAGAATGAACAGGTTAAGGGAAACTAATTTACTCACAGCAGAATATGTTCATGTGGTGTACTAAGGTGCGAGTGCATTTTCTTTACCAAGAGATGAACACAATAAAACCCTCATGTGAAACATAACTGGAATTCTCCAGCTTTTCAAAGCTGCTAAAGACGGAACTTTACGTTTAGTGGAAGTGAACTTGCAGTTTAAATCTACCATCTTGCATAGAATGCCACCTTTCCCTTGGCAGCTTGGCAGCCAGTCTCTGGTGTGAGAGAGGTCCAATCAATGACCAATTGATTTCTCCAATAAAAAGGTAAAATATTGTGGTGCTGGAAATCTGAAATAAAAACAGAAGATACTGTAAATTCTCAGGACAGGCATCTGTGGAGAGAGAAACAGACTAAATGGATTGAATTTTCCCATATGCATCAGGACCCTGCGAGTCCCAAGTCTGCACTGGCTGGGAGAGAGATCAGCTGAACAGTCTACCCAGAGTCGGCCTCTTAATTGGCCATCTCCTTAGGAGGGTTCCTGAGACGACAAGCCCAAATGGGCTGACTATTCTAGAGTCTCAGTAGCCCACCAGGGGGAGTATGGTGCTGATGCAGCAGATCGGTCTAACATGAGGGAGCCTCAAAATGGAGGCATCCTCAAGATGTATAAATTGAATTGAAGATTTCAGAGGAGCTGAATGAGGTAAGTCTCTCAGCGAGATGGGGAAAGACTTTGGGCAATGGTTTGAGTTTTTCCCACTGCTGGCAGGCCATATTTAAAACTTTAAACCTCTGACTGGTCTCCAGCTTTAAGCAGGGAGGTCACCTCCATGTAGCTGGTAGCTTCCACACATGGTGGAGGCCAGTTGTCAGCAGTGTTGCACAATTGCCTCTATTGATGCCAAAAGTCCTCAAATTGCTTTTCTGCCTCCATGTAGAGAGCAGGGGAACCAACTTCTAGGTCAAACCTGGAGAACTTTCCCCATGACAGAAAAGTGTCAGGGAGCCAGCCCGCCACTATTGGACTTGGAAAGTTCAGCCCAACGTTTCAGTTTAATGGCCTGATGGTCATCAGCCTGAAACATCAGGCTCCATTCAACTAATTGGGAGCGAGTGCGTTTAGCCATCTGTTTCCTGGCGCTCGCAGCGCTGAGAAACGCATGGCTATACAACACGTCTCGCGTTGTATAAGGGGCCCCAGCGGGGAATGCGTGACCAAGGTTGCCGTAGCACCGTTTTGTACACTGAGCTCTGCTCGACAGAATTTCCCAGTGGAGCGAGAAATTCCCGAAGCAACCACCGAACGCCCTCCCCCAGCCCAAACAACATATGGAAGGCCCAGACCCCCCACCACCGCACTGCCGCAACATCCATGCAGGGAACCCCTGGCCTGATCACATGCGCCCAAAAAGTTTGGAACTTTGCAGTTCCAACATGGTACCCTGACAGTGTTCCTGCCAGCTGGAAGTGCCAGCTGGGTGCCTTGGCAATGCCGGAAAGGCACTGCCAGTGTGCCCAGGTAGCACCAGTAGTGCCAGGGCACCGCCCTGCCCAAAGGGTATGTAGCCGATCCCCTGGGAGACCCCCATGATTGCCGTTCCGTGTGGTCCCTATTTGTGGAGACCAATACCAATTACCTGAGGTCTCTGATGCAAGGGAGATAGATCCCATGTCTTGGGTAACTCAGGAATCTGCACATTAGATTGAGACTAGCTGTCTCACTCTAATATACAGATTTGCCAAAAAGTGATCCTGCCCACAATGGGCGGGATTTACGTCGCAACATCTTGCGAGGCATTGCAAGCCAGGTAGATCCCGGGAGTGGGGTCTCCCGACTTTTATCGGGAAAGCTGCACCGCGACAAGCTGTTTTTCAGGCCCAGCATGGCCATTGGATCGTGCCAAGTAATTCTGTTTTTCTCATCACGGATGCAGTTTGACCTGCTGAGTGTTTCCAGTATTTTCAGTTTTGATTTCAATCGCTGCCATGAACTGAGCAAACTGATTATTGCCAGAACAATGATAGAAGCACTTACATTTTCCTCAGTTCCCCTGAATTAAAGAAGATAAATAAAACATATAGGGTTCTCACTCATTATTTCCAAAAATATACTTTATAAGATTTATAATCATGGGCTGGACTCGCCAATCCCCGACGCCGAAATCGCGTTCGGCAGGGCGGAGAATCCTCAATGGTGACAAAATCGGAGGCGGGGCTGATTTTGTGATGCTCTGCTCCCTGAAAAGCGCCGTACTCAGAGAGTACGCCGCACACCATAACAGTGCCTCCGAACGTTGACTGAGGTCCGCCCCGCAATACTCCGTCCCCGACCGGCCGAGTTCCCGACGTCGTGGGTCGCGTGTGGTCTCACCCATCGGGAACACAGTGTGGCTGCTGCACACTCAGTCCAGTGGCGCCACAGTCAGGGAAGGGCCGATCCGCGGGCAGAGGGGCATCATTCAGGGCTGGGGGCACTGTGGTGGGGCGGTCCGGGGTGCGTGAGCCGGCCGTTGGTGGGGGTGGCTATTTCGCGGGCTGGATCCATGGACTGCGTCCGCTATGAAGCACGGCACGGCCGCTGCTGGTCGCCACCATTGCATGCGCGACCACGGACCCGGCAACTCTCCAGGCCGTATCTGCAGCAATAGCTGGGAGCTCTACACTGCCTAGCTGCTAGCACCCCCCTCCCCTCCCGCCCCCCCCCCCCACTGGAACAGGGAATCGGTGGCCCTTTTGTGCTAGTTTTCCTGGCGTAAAACACCACCATTTTCATGCCGGCGTGGGGACTTGGTCTCCAGAACAGAGAATCCAGCCCCATATATTACATAACAATTCCATGTTGACATTACATAAAATCCAAAACAAATCAGGTTCCCACAAATGCATACATTGTACATGAGTACAATCGGCGTAGCCCAATCACTCACGCTAATGGATTCAAGGACTCCGTTCTGACCAACCACTCTAATTCTATCCCACCTTACGTCTGATTGCACACATTACTGACCTAACCTTTAAGCAGCTCATCTGACTTTTTTTCCTTGACCATCAGCTTTACTGACATATCCTTCATGCTTCCCAGCTCACCATTGAATGAGACATTTCTTCAAGATTTTGTGTAGGCCTGATTCACAATCGGTCATGAGATTTACTTCGGACCAATTAAATCTGATCTTGTCCTGCCAAGTTCTTCCCATTAGTGCTGGATAATTACTTTTGACTTGTGCAAAGACAAATCTGCCGTCTGTCCATTTAATTACACTGTTATATTAATACGGCCCCTCAACGAAACCACTTCTCCTGTGTAGGTTTGAGAGTTGCAGAGCAATATATTGGAGAATTTCTAGATAAACAAACACTGGCACCAGCGAGATGGTTGCCCCAGTGTCCATCTCCATCTTGTTTGTAATTGGAACATGTCACTTTCAAACTGATATTATGATCACTATTTCCCAGTGGGTCTTTTATTATGACATGACTAATTAACTAGTAGGGTAGATAAAGTAGATCCAGTAAATGGAGTATTCCTGGATTTCAGAAAAGGCATTTGATAAGGTACCACATAAAAGTTTTAATAGGCAAGATAAGGGTTCATGGAGACGAGGATAATGTATTAGCATAGTTAGAGGATTGGTTGATACACAGGAAGCAGAAAGTGGGCAAAAACAGAACATTTTCCAAATTGTCAGGCAGTGAATAGTGGAGTGCTGCAAGGATCAGTGCTGGGACCCCTGATATATACAGTCTATGTTAATGACTTAGATGAGGAATAGAGAGTAATGCATCTATGTCAGCTAATGATACAAATCTGGGTAGAAAGGTAAGCTGTGTGATGGACACAGAAAGATTGCAAAGAGATGCAGCCAGGTTGAGTGGGCAACAAGATGGCAGATGGAGTATATTGTAGGGGAATGCAAAGTTATTCATTTTGGTCGTAAGAATAGGAAAGCAGAATATTTTTTAAAAGGTAAGAAACTTGTAAATGTCCATGTTCAAAGAGACTTGGATGTGTTCACACAAGAAATGCAGATAGTTAGCATGTAAGTACAGCAAGCACGTAGGAAAGCAAATTCAATGTTGGCCTTTATTGCAAGGCTTTTGGAGTACAGGGATATAAGAAACCCTGCTACAAATATATAGAGTTTAGTGATACTGCATTTGTATTACAGTTTGACCTTCGCATTTAAGAAAGGATACACTTGCTTCACCTCAAATGGTTGGGAACCTTGGAATTCAGTACCCCAAAGAACTGTGCGTGCACCCTTCAAACAGTGGCAGAATACTGTTGTGAGGTTTGGGAAAAGGATAAAACGGGGCACAACCAGGTTGTCATCAAGTGTCCAAAGAAATTAGCACTGCTGCCTCACGGCGCCGAGGTCCCAGGTTCGATCCCAGCTCTGGGTCACTATCCATGTGGAGTTTGCATATTCCCTCTGTGTTTGCATGGGTTTTGCCCCCACAACCCAAAGATGTGCAGGGTAGGTGGATTGGCCACGCTAAATTGCCCCTTTGGAAAAAATGAATTGGGTACTCTAAATTTTATTTTTTTAAACTGTACAAAGAAGTTAGAATCACATTGGCAAGATTTGGGCCTGTTAGAATCAGATGTCAGTACTTCTGATTTGCAGAGAAAAATCTTGACATGTAGATTCAAAACATTCCTGAAGAATTCCTGTTCCAGGGTAAACAGAGGACAGTTCAGGTGGGTTCTGTTAATGGCAAGTGCTCTCGTTACCACTCAGACAGATGCCATACTTCACTCCCAAATCAACAAATATAAAAATTAATCTCTTTCAATGGGGAGGATGGTGAAGGTGGGTTATAAATGCCCACCCCATAGCTGAGTAGTGCAAACAGAAACCCTCTGTTAAGAAAGAATTGGAAGTTCTACTGATCACTGCACTATTTCCTGTCTGCAGTAGAATTGTGCAGTGCAGTAACAGTATCAAGGTGCTTCATTTCCTATTATGAAGCACCGTGTATCAAACATAGATCATTGTCTCACTTGCACAAAGCAGGATCGACCAGTAACCGTTAATCTGCCACCTGCTGCATTTGTCATAGCCTCGTTGGGTTGAGTACATAACATTTGAGGAATCCAAAAATGACACTTTCCATTTGAGTTTGGGGAGGGAGGAGGGGTGGGGGGGAGGTGTAGATCGCCATGAATTTAGTTACCAGACACCGTTTTTTAAAATATGTATGATGTTTTACACTATTGTACAAACATCTTCTAACTGGATCAAATCTTGCCAATGTGATCCCAACTTCTTTATACATCAAATGACAACTTGGTTTTGACCCAGTTTATCTTGCTCCCTTTCCCAAACCTCACAAGTTTGCCACTGCTTGTCAGGGTCAATACCCCATTATGATTTAGTCACACGCCCAGGACCATTTTCATACAGAAAAATGTACTCCATGTTGATTTACAGATATATGTATAAAATTTATTTAAATATATATATATATACATACTGGGTTTTCCTTTTATTTCTTTTAAAAAAAATTTAGAGTACCAATTCTTTCTTTTTTTTCTAATTAAGGGGCGATTTAGCGTGGTCAGTCCATCTACCCTGCACATCCTTTGGGGTTGTGGGGGTGAGGCCCATGCAGACACGGGGCGAATGTGCAAACTCTTGTTTTGAAAAACAAATTTAGAGTACTAATTCATTATTTCCAATTAAGGGGCAATTCAGAGTGGCCAATTCACCAACCCTGCACATCTTTGGGTTGTGGGGCGAAACCCACGCAAACACGGGGAGAACGTGCAAACTCCACAGGACAGTGACCCAGAGCCAGGATCGAACCTGGGACCTCAGCGCCGTGAGGCAACAGGGCTAACCCACTGTGCCATTGTGCTGCCCTAGAATGTGCAAACTCTACATGGACAGTGACCCAGGGCCAGTGTTGAACTCAGATCTTCGGTGCCATGAGGCAGCAGTGCTAACCACAGTGCCACCATGCTGCCCCTCATATTGGGCTTTCCAATCTTGTGCACACCAACCTATGACTTTCTACTCGCTAAAGTGAATGGTATCATGGACTGACTAAGGCAAAAGTTTAAAATTCTAACCATAGGGCAGAATACTACCAAAAATGGCAAACTGTCAGTTCCGGTGAGAAAACCATTGCAAATCCCGCCTGCACCTGTGGCGGGAAATCTCAGAGAATATTGAGTCTCTTGAACAAAAGTTTTTTTCTTCACCTGAATCATGCAGCTGGTGGCCTCCCATTGATTTGCTTGCCCTGGGTTAACTTAATCTCTGCCATCAGTGGGGAGCACCATTCAAACACCTCCACAGCACTTGTTCAAGATCCAATCAATGGCAGCCAGGAAGCCTGCTCCCAAATTCTCAGAGGAGCCCTCACCAGACTCCTGGATGGACTGCAGCAGAGGCAGGACCTCCTATACCCCCGTTCCAGAGTGCCTCCATCCAGCAAGGTGACCACCTCCACCTGGGAGGCAATGGCTGCGTTAGTCAGTGCCAGCTCCCTGCAGAAGAGGACGGGGCAGCAGTGCCGCAAAATAAATGAATGACCTTCGGTGGTCAGGGTAAGTCAGCCACCTCCAGTCTCTCACCACATCCCATCATCCACCCCTCGCACCTACAATATGATCTCTCACGGGTTGCCAGCACCCATCACTGGGTCCTTTCCCTTCTCCCCCACTCCCTCAACCAATCCCCATACCTACTCTGTTCCTCACATCCCCACAGCCACTCGTGTCCCATGTGTGCCTCTCCTCAACCATCTGAACTGGCAGGCGTCCTGCCTACAATCTCCAGCATCTGTCTATTCACAGGACAAACTCGAGCACAACAGGCGTGAGCGGGCACAGCCACCCGGAATGATGTGCGAGCTCTGATGCTCCACTCCATTTGAGGAAAGAACCATTGAGCTGTGGCCGGGGAGGAACTGGACCACGCCGGTTCGGAGGGAGAAATGAGGGCTGCGATCAAAATTGAGAACCCCTAGGACACACAGTCATTCCTCAAGCCTCACATGAGAAAACATCTTGCATCATTTATCCCCCGTGATGTACTAATATCAGGCACTAGTGAGAAGAGCATGGCACCATGACATGACATGACAGGGTGGAGGATCTGCTGGTGAACAAAGTGATATTATTACAGGTGCTATATTATAGTGGTCACCTATCTAAACTACTGCTTATGTTCATGCATGCCCACTAGTGCCTGCACAACGCAGATCCAGAAACCCCCACGCACATTTGGCACTTCATCCCTGTGTAGTGTGAAAGTGGCAGCACTACGTCTCTGCCACCTCCCACACTGATGATTCAATAAAGACGTGCCACTGCTGGCAGGGTTACCCACCCACCCCCACACACAGCATCAATGCTCTGCCACCCTTCTCCAGTGATGAGTATGCCATGGGCTGACAAAGTGCAGAGAGACTGACCCACCCTGGAGAATAGTTAGAACATAGAACATAGAACAATACAGCGCAGTACAGGCCCTTCGGCCCACGATGTTGCACCGAAACAAAAGCCATCTAACCTACACTATGCCATTATCATCCATATAATTGGAGGAACACAACAGGACCTCCGGTCTCGGAGGGGGCTGCAGCAGATGCGAGCCCACCAGGGTCTCTGAACCTATTCGTTGAAATGAAAATGAAAATGAAAATCGCTTATTGTCACAAGTAGGCTTCAAATGAAGTTACTGTGAAAAGCCCCTAGTCGCCACATTCCGGCACCTGTTCGGGGAGGCTGGTACGGGAATTGAACCCGCGCTGCTGGCATTGTTCGTACTACACGCCAGAGATTAAGCCCACTGTGCTAAACCATTGGCAGGACACATTCAGCTCTCTGTATGACAAGTGGATCCCTGACAAGTGGATTTGAATTTCCATATAGCTTAACCCCTTTGTTGTGACAATGCTACCTGAGTGTGGCAGCACTAACATTGCATCATTACTCACACTGCAGCCACCTTCCCCAAAGTGAGCGTCTTCATCACTCATGAAGCAGGATGCACCCCTGAGTTCTCCACTTTGCTCCTGCAGCTCACATTGAACCCCACCCAATAACCTCACAATCCCCTGTGGTGCTGGCCCTATATAATCACCTCCTCCCACCCACTTTCCAGCTCCCACTGTGACGGGCTCCCCCAAAAGTGATTTGAGCACAAGCCCAGCAAGGAGGACACGGGAAGCAATGCCTTCATGCCAGCCTACAGACCCGCTTAAAGCAAGGGGTGCCCCAAAATGAATGGAAGGTAAGGCCTGCCAGCAATCCCTCCCTCCAGGATTGAGAGGCTGAACCCCAGCCCTGATCCCGAGTTGAGCTTCTCTGTGTCCCCCATGTCCTCTCCGGTGCACCCTGGGCAGTAATGACCCTGGAGATTCATGGCGGCCTGAGCACTCCCCTCCGATATCCCCCTCAGAGGTAAGGCCGCCACATTCACATTTATGTAAACCTGTTGTAAATGTTGCTGGTGGGATGTCAGGCGGGCGCCCGCTGGATATTCAGTGAGGGAGGACAGGTCCAGAGTGAGTGCTCGCTAATGACATGCTAATGTATTAAAATGAGGTTCCTGGGCTCGATCTCGATCTCACCGGAGAGAATCACGTTTTCCGATTCTCTCTGGATTTTGAGCCCGTGCTGCTGTTTCCACTGACGGCACGGTTGCACAGTGGTTAGCACTGCTGCCTCACAGCACGAGGGACACGGGTTAGATTCTGTCCGTGAGTGGGCCTAGATAGGGCGCTCCTTTGAAGGGTCGGAGCAGACTCGATGGGCCAAATGGCCTCCTTCTACAGTGAAGGGATTCTGCGTAAAATCAGCCCCATCGCTTTTCTCGGTTCTCTTCCTTTCTTTCTCTCTCCTGAAGGTGTTGCCACATGCTGCAATATGGATTCCAGGGTACCAGCCAACCTAAATCTCCACATATCGCTCACCAGACTCCTATACACTTGGTCTTTCCAGCAGGGTTCCCTATTCCTGGGAGGAAACCGGATCACCTGGAGGAAACCCACGCAGACATGGGCAGAACATGCAGACTCCGCACAGACAGTGACCCAAGCCGGGAATCCAACCTGGGACCCTGGAGCTGCAAAGTGACAGTGCTAACCACTGTGCTACCATGCAGCCCTTGTTGCTCCTCCTCCAAGGCCAGGGGCACTGAAGCCAATTAACAGAGCTTTACCCTGATTCGCAGCACAGACTGGAGATTGTAACTGAGACCTTCCTGCCCTGTGCAGCTCAACCAATGTTGTATTTACCCATTGAGCTGTTAGGAGTTTCCAAATGGGCTTAATTTAAAAGCTACCACCTTTGTAAGAAACAAAATTGACAAGTTATTTTGGTCAGGGAGGAAACTCAACCAAAAGAACCGGTACAATGGTGGCACATGCAATTAGAAGATACATATCTAAGTGGGTTCCACTATTTTGCTGTCGGTTTTCAACCAATTTTAAGGTGTATGTTGTCATAAGTCATTGGTAACATGTCTTTGTAACTAATGGACATTTGCCACAGAGTTCAATTGTCTGAAGATGCTGAATTAATGAATCCCAAATCCAATTGGAACAATATTTGTCATTGGAGCAGCCTGGCCAAGTGTCATTTCTCTATTCGTGGATTATATGGGTTCTCTACCAATAATTAAGTTAGTTTAATTGGCTGTACGGAATACCCAGCATGCAGGTTGGTGGATCATTGAGACCCTTACCAGTCAGTTCATAAGTTAGTTGAGTTACCCTTTGGTGATCATGCTCCCTTGTTAGGCAATTTACTAAGACGACACAAATTGATCTTTTGTCTCAAGTGAAGTGTTGGGTATTCTGACACACAGACGAACCAACACGGTTGCGTATGGCACAACGCAGTTTTATTTCATTGAACTATAAACATAGTAAACTCTGGTATTCAGCACATGGTGAGCCTCTGAGTGGCTGGCAATGAGGTCTGTGCCCTGGGCTCTCTCCTGCTCGAGTGTGCAGGGAGTGTCGTGTTCCCTGCTTTGTACTGTGTATGCTCTTGTCTGTGATTGGCTGTCGTGTTGTGTGTGTTGATTGGTCCGTTGATCTGTCCATCATTATGTGTGTGTGTATGTGCTGTGATGTTCACATGAATATCATGACATCCCCCTTTTTTACAGGATTATGTGCCTACGTGGTTATAAATAGAGATGTGTACTGAGTGCAGCTAAATGTGTGTGTGTGTAATATTTACAGCATGCACATGGGGCTTAACTATATACAAGTGGCGATGCCGGGTGTGACATAACAACGAGGATGTACCATAAACAAAGAACGGGGAAATGTTGAACGATTAAACAAATTCCTGTAACGATAAGAACATAAACATATTAACAAAGTGGTTGCATGAGTTCAATGTAAAAACAGTCTCATAAGTCCAGTCTGGTAGGTGGGCGACAAATTTGGGTTGACCGCCTCAAGGGTGGGTCTGGAACCACCGGCTGAGGAACGGGCCTGGCCACGGGCAACGACGGAAGGGGCATGGTAGCAGGCAGCTCCACGAAGTCGAAATCAGGAAGAACAGGAGGGCACGGTGTCGGTGTAAGGTCTCGTAGCAAGCGTGGAAGCAGGCGAAGAGCCCGGCGATTGCGCCGACGAACGGATCCATCAGGCATGCGAACCAGGAACGAGTGGGGAGCCACGCGTCGGAGAACTTCGGCAGGTGCTGACCAGCCACCTTCTGGTAGGTGGATGTGGACTTTGTCTCCGGGGGCCAGGGCGGGAAGATCAGTTGCCTGTGTGTCATATGACCTCTTCTGGCGACCGCGCTGCAGTTGCATCCTGTGCAGTACCGGAGCATGGTCGATAGTGGGCGTCAGGATGGAAGGTACAGTAGTCCTGAAGGCGCGACCCATCAACAGCTGGGCTGGTGAGAGACCAGTGGCTAGTGGGGCCGAGCGATAGGCCAGCAGGGCGAGGCAGAAATCCGATCCGGCAGCAGCAGCCTTACAGAGGAGCCGCTTGACAATGTGAACGCCCTTCTCCGCCTTTACGTTGGACTGGGGGTGCAGAGGGCTAGGCGTCACGTGTGTGAAGCCATATGAGGCAGCAAACAATGACCATTCCTGGCTGGCGAAACAGGGCCCATTGTCCGACATGACCATCATCGGAATGCCGTGGCGAGCGAAGGTGTCTTTGCAAGCCCTTATGACAGCGGACAACGTCAAATCGTGCAGGCGTATGACCTCTGGATAGTTGGAAAAGTAATCAATGACGATGACACAGTCCCTGCCGAGCACGTGAAAAAGGTCCACACCCACCTTCGCCCATGGGGACGTCACCAGCTCATGGGGCAGAAGCGTTTCAGGAGGTTGCGCCGGCTGAAACCTTTGGCAGGTTGGGCAGTTGAGCACCACATTGGCAATATCGTCACTGATGCCCGGCCAGTATACCGCCTCTCGGGCCCTTCTTCTGCACTTCTCGACCCCCAGGTGGCCTTCGTGTAGTTGGTCGAGAACCAGCTTGTGCATGCTGTGCGGAATCACAATCTGGTCCAGCTTCAGAAGGACACCATCAATGACGGCCAAGTCGTCTTGGACATTGTAGAACTGCGGGCACTGCCCTTTGAGCCACCCTCCCATCATGTGGCGCATCGCACATTGTAGAAGGGGATCAGCCGCAGTCTCTCTGCGAATGCGGGCCAGACTGAAGTCGTCAGCTGGCAGATTTGCCGATGTGAAGGCCACCTGCGCCTCGACCTGACATATGAACCCCTCCGAGTCTGGCGGCGAGCTCACTGCTCTCGATAGGGCATCCGCAATAATAAGGTCCTTCCCTGGTATGTAGACCAGTTGGAAGTCATACTTCCTGAGTTTAAGTAGGATGCGCTGGAGGCGTTCAGGTCCTTGTTTATGATGCTGACCAGGGGGCAATGGTCAGTTTCAACAGTGAACCGGGGAAGACCATACACATAATCATGGAACTTGTCTAAACCGGTTAGCAAGCCCAGGCACTCCTTTTCGATCTGCACGTAGCGCTGCTCTGTGGGGGTCATGGCCCGCGAGGCATAGGTGACCGGGGTCCATGACGCAGTGTCATCCCGCTGCAGGAGCACTGCCCCAATGCCGGACTGGCTGGCATCAGTCGAGATTTTAGTGGCACGAGACGTGTCGAAAACGCCAGTACCGGTGCAGTGGTGAGCTTGAGTTTGAGCTCCTCCCATTCCTGCTGGTGTGTGTGATGCCACTCGAACTCCGTGGACTTTTTGACGAGGTGGCGCAGAGCTGTTGTGTGGGAGGCAAAGTTGGGAATGAACTTCCCCAGGAAGTTGACCATGCCTAGGAAGCGTAGTACTGCTTTCTTGTCTGCCGGCTGCGGCATGGCTGTGATGGCGCTCACCTTGTCTGCATCCGGACGGACCCCTGACCGGGAAATTTGGTCCCCCAGGAACTTCAGCTCGGTTTGGCCGAAAGATCACTTGGCTCGGTTGAGGTGCAGGCCGTTTTCACGTATGCGTGCAAAGACGCGTTGGAGACGATAGATGTGCTCCTGTGGTGTGGTGGACCAGATGATGACGTCGTCCACGTAGACGCGCACCCCTTCGATGCCCTCCATCATCTGCTCCATGATCATATGAAAGACCTCGGATGCCGAGATGATGCCAAATGGCATTCGGTTGTAGCAGAACCAACCGAAAGGGGTGTTGAAAGTGCACAGCTTTCGGCTGGACAGATTTAGTTGGATCTGCCAAAAGCCTTTAGATGCATCCAGTTTGGTAAAAATTTTCGCCTGGGCCATTTCAGTCGTGATCTCTTCCCGTTTGGGTATGGGGTAATGTTCCCTCATAATATTGTTATTGAGGTCTTTTGGGTCAATACAGATCCGGAGCTCGCCGGAGGGCTTCTTGACACACACCATGGAGCTGACCCACGGGGTGGGCTCCGTGACCCTGGATAGGACCCCTTTGTCCTGGAGATCCTGCAGCTGCTGCTTGAGGCAGTCTTTGAGTGGCGCAGGGACCCTGCGAGGTGCGTGAATGACCGGGGTGGCGTCTGGTTTGAGCCAAATTCTATAGGTGTATGGCAGTGTTCCCATGCCCTCGAATGCCTCCTGGTTGTGGGCGAGGAGCGATTGGAGCTGTGTGTTAAACTCTACATCCGGGAAGTCAGTCGTTCCGTCTGGAGAGAGAGAGTGGACTTGTTGCACGAGGTGGAGAGCCTTGCATGCCTGTGTGCCCAGCAGGGAATCCTTCGATGAGCCAACTATCTCGAATGAGAGTGTGGCCGTGTGTGTTTCGTGTGTCACCTGGAGCTGGCAGGATCCCATAGCCGGGATAACGTTCCCGTTGTAGTCGACCACCCTGCACCGGGATGGCCAAATTGGTGGTCTGAACATCATGGCGTAGAAGGCTGACCATGCTATGAGGTTGGCGGAGGCGCCAGTGTCCAGGCGGAAGGTTATCGGCGATCGGTTGACCGTCAGGGTGGCACACCATTCATCACCCGGATTGATCGTGTAAACTCGGTTCCCATCAATGACCGCAACACGGAAGACGTCTCGGTCACCTGTGTCACCGGTCTGGATGTTGTCTGGGCAAGATTCGTAATGGGGAGGCTGAATGGTCCGCACGTCCCTGCAAGGTTCTCGGAATTGTGGAAGATTGACAGGTTGAGCTGCTCGACAGTAAGCAGCGTAGTGGCCCACCTTGCCACAGCGTACGCATTGTCGGGTTCTTGTGGGACATTGCTGCTTTAAATGTGCAGCTCCACAGTTGCCGCACGTCGTGACGTCATGACGTTTGTTGCGCCACTGCGCATGCGCAGTTCGATCTTGCATCGGGCGCGCCTGCGCATCACGTCCCTCAGTGTTGCCGTAGGTTTTGGCGCGCACAAGCGCGGGAGACCCCGAAAAGCGGTCGAAATGGCCGACGTCGTCCGGGCCACGGGCCGGGAGGAACTCGATTGCCTGGACCCGTACGGCCTCGTGGGGCACCTGGCTCGCCGATCCGGCCACGTAGCTCCCCCGCCGCGCCGATTCGGTCGCCTGAAATTGTGCATAGCGGCTAGTCGCGTTTTCGTGCAGGACACAGGCTTCGTTTGCGGAGGCTAAGGTGAGGCCTTTTATTTTTAAAAGCTGCTGGCGTAAGGTGCCCGAGGCGACCCCAAAAACGATCTGGTCCCGAATCATGGAGTCTGAGGTGGTGTCGTAACCGCAGGACTGCGTGAGGATGCGGAGATGGGTGAGGAATGACTGAAAGAGCTCATCCTTACCTTGCATGCACTGCTGGAAGACATATCTCTTGAAGCTTTCGTTGACCTCGACGTTGAAGTGTCGGTCGAGCTTGAGAAGGACCGTCTCTTATTTGGATTTGTCCTCGCCTTCCGCGAACACCACGGAGTTGTAGATATGGAGGGCGTACTGCCCTGCGGTCGTGAGGAGGATGGCGATCTGTCTGGTGTCTGAGGCACTCCCTCTTTCGTTAGGCTTCCAGAAAGAGCTGGAAGCGCTGCTTGAATAGCTTCCAATTTACGCCGAGGTTCCCAGCGACTTGCAGCGGCTGCGGTGTGTTGACGGTGTCCATGGCGCAGGATGGCAGATTTGTGGGTGGGTGTCAATTCACTTCTGGTACCATGAAGTGTTGAGTATTCTGACACACAGACAAACTCTGGTATTCAGCACATGGTGAGCCTCTGAGTGGCTGGCAATGAGGTCTGTGCCCTGAGCTCTCTCCTGCTCGAGTGTGCAGGAAGTGTCGTGTTCCCTGCCTTGTAATGTGTATGCTCTTGTCTGTGATTGGCTGTCGTGTTGTGTGTGTTGATTGGTCCGTTGATCTGTCCATCATTATGTGTGTGTGTATGTGCTGTGATGTACACATGAATATCATGACATCAAGTTCCAGGTTTACAAGCTGCCTAGTTAATTATTCAACACCACTCCCTCATCCCAAGCACATTGGTATATTTTTAAGATGAGAATATATTTGTCGTGTTGGGTGTTCCGCTACACAAATGAACCAACACGGTTGTAGATGGTACAACTCTGTTTTATTATTATGTACAATAATAACTATTAACTTCTGGCCGTGGTTCGTACTTCACCAGCTAACCTGTGGACCCAGCCCTAGCACTATCTTAGTGAGGTACTCAGCACATGGTGTATGTCTGAGTGGCACGCTGTGAGCTCTGTGCTCTGAGCTATCTCCTGTTAGAATGAGCGGGAACTGTGGTGTTCCCTGTTTTATAGTGCGTGTGCTCTCACTGGTGATTGGCTGTGATGTTGTGTGTGTGTTGGTTGGTCCATCTACCTGTCCATCAGTGTGTGTGTGTGATTGCACCATGATATGTTAATATGGACATCATGACATCCCCCCTTTTCACAAGGATATGTGCCTACATGGTAATAAATATTGGTGTGAACTGAGTGCATCTGAGTATGTGTGTGCAATATTTACAACATGTACATGAGGCTAAACTATATACATAGGAAGGTGTCAGCTGCAACAGAGCAACGAGGTTGTACCACAAACAAAACACGTGCAATCATCAAATATCGAAAGGGGACTCCTGGAACAACAAGAAAGAAACACGTTAACATTATTGCACAACAAATCAGTAAGTCTAATGTGCAAACAGGCTCATAAGTCCAGTCTATTAGGTGGGCGACGAATTTGGGTTGACCGTTAGGGTGGCACACCATTCATCGCCCGGATTAATGCTGTGCACTGGCATCGGCTGGTGGGTCCTACTTGGGGACATCCGGTTCCTGTCTATTACCGCAACGCGCAAGGGTTCCCGGTCGTCGGTATCACCGGTCTGCACGTCGTCAGGGTATGACTCGGTGTATGTGGGCTGAATGGCCTGCACGTCCCTGCGAGGCTGGCGGAATTGCAGAGAGTTGGCAGGTTGAGCTGCTCGACAGCAGGCAGCGTAGTGGCCCATCCTGCCACAGCGGAGGGATTGTCGCGTTTTGGCTGGACATTGCCGCTTTAAGTGTGCAGATCCACAGTTGCCGCACGTCGTGACACATGGCGTTCATTGCGCCACCGCGCATGCGCGGTGCGGTCCTGCGTAGAGCGCGCCTGCGCATCACGTCCCTCTGCGTCGACTTCCCCTCTTTTTGCGCGTACAAGCGCGGGAGACCTCGGAAAGCGCGCGAAATGGCCGCCCTCATCCGGGCCGCGGGCCGGGAGGAACTCGATCGACTGGACCCGCTCAGCCTCGTAGGACCCCTGCCGTGCCGATTCGGCCGCCTGGAATTGGGAGTACCGGCTGGTCGCGTTTTCGTGGAGGACGCAGGTTTCGATGGCAGTCGCTAGGGTGAGGCGCTTTATTTTAAGGAGCTGCTGGCGGAGGGTGTCCGAGATAACCCCAAAAACTATCTGGTCCCGAATCATGGAATCGGACGTGGCCTCATAGCCGCAGGACTGCGCGAGGATACGGAGGTGTGTCAAATAAGATTGAAAAGGCTCACCCTTACCCTGCAGGCGCTGATGGAAGGGGTACCTCTCGAAGCTCTCATTAACTTCCATGCTGAAGAGTTCCTCAAATTTTAGAAGGACCGTCTTGTACTGTGTCTTGTCCGCGCCTTCCACGAATGCCAGGGAGTTGTAGATGTGGATGGCGTGTTGCCCCGCCGTGGAGAGGAGGAGGGCGATCTTCCTGGTGTCCGTTGCATTCTCCCTGTCTGTGGCTTCTAGGAAGAGCTGGAAGCGCTGTTTAAACAGCTTCCAGTTGACGCCGAGATTTCCAGCGATTTGGAGTGGCTGCGGCGGGCTGATGGTGTCCATGGTGCAGGATGGCAGATCTCTGAAGAGGTGCAGGTAGGTCTCACAGTCGCTGGCGAGTTTCCAGACCTGGTATCATGTCGTGTTGGGTGTTCCGATACACAAACGAACCAACACGGTTGTCGATGGTACAACTCTGTTTTATTATTCTGTAATAACAATTGTTAACTTCTGACCATGATTCGTACTTCACCAGCTAACCTGTGGACCCACACCTAGCACTATCTTAGTGAGGCACTCAGCACATGGTGTATGTCTGAGTGGCACGCTGTGAGCTCTGTGCTCTGAGCTATCTCCTGGTAGAATGAGCGGGAACTGTGGTGTTCCCTGTTTTATAGTGCGTGTGCTCTCATTGGTGATTGGCTGTGATGTGTGTGTGTGTTGGTTGGTCCATCTACCTGTCCATCAGTGTGTGTGTGATTGCACCATGATATGTTAATATTGATATCGTGACAATATTGTTTTTCTATATGTCTGACACATTTCTGTTCATATTTTTGATTCCCCCAGATGTCAGATCCAATTCACTGGCTGCACAGCGCCAAGAAACTTTGTCATGTTGTAATTGAAAAGAGTGAGCAACGACTTGCAATGCCGCTCAAAGAAGTAAGTGAGTAGGACACCTGGTGGCATCATTCTGTAATCTCTTCTTGACTGGGTCAAGTTGGCTTGGAAGAGGCTGTATTATTATCATGACTGGGTGCGGTTTTTGGGGGGCTCTGCCTGAACTCCAGATATGTGGACAGTATGGCCAGAATATTGATGGTGGGTTTAGAGAACTCACATTTATGATTAAGCGTAAGACATGTAAATGTCATAACACCTTTTGCATCCTGGTATCAGTGGTGGATCCGAACCCTTTCTACTACAGAAGTGTGCTGCATGGTTAGAGGCGGATCTAGAAAGCACTGCCAAGCTAGGGAAGGGAGAGGGAAAGTATGATGGTTAGAAAACTGCTGAGTGAGGATGATTGGGGAACATTGCTGAGTAAGCGATAGCAGCATTGGATCTGCTGTTTGAGAAACAGATTCACTAATCTGCAGGGGGTGGTGTGGAATTAACAAGGATGCTGATAGAACATAGAACAGTACAGCACAGAACAGGCCCTTCGGCCCTCGATGTTGTGCTGAGCATTGTCCAAAACCAAGATCAAGCTATCCCACTCCCTGTCATTCTGGTGTGCTCCATGTGCCTATCCAATAACCGCTTGAAAGTTCCTAAAGTGTCCGACTCCATTATCACAGCAGGCAGACCATTCCACACCCTAACCACTCTCTGAGTAAAGAACCTACCTCGGACATCCCTCCTATATCTCCCACCCTGAATCTTATAGTTATGCCCCCTTGTAACAGCTACATCCACCTGAGGAAATAGTCTCTGAACGTCCACTCTATCTATCCCCCTCATTATCTTATAAACCTCTATTAAGTCGCCTCTCATCTTCCTTCGCTCCAATGAGAAAAGCCCTAGCTCCCTCAACCTTTCCTCATAAGACCTATCCTGCAAACCAGGCAGTGTCCTGGTAAATCTCCTTTGCACCCTTTCCAATGCTTCCACATCCTTCCTATAATGAGGTGACCAGAACTGCACACAATACTCCAAATGTGATCTCACCAGGGTCATGTATAGTTGCAACATAACCCCGCGGCTCTTAAACTCAAGCCCCCTGTTAATAAACGCTAACACACTATAAGCCTTCTTCACGGCTCTATCCATTTGAGTGGCAACCTTCAGAGATCTGTGGACATGAACTCCAAGATCTCTCTGTTCCTCCACATTCCTCAGAACCCTGCCGTTGACCCTGTAATCCGCATTCACATTTTTTCTACCAAAATGAATCACCTTGCACTTATCAGGGTTAAACTCCATCTCCCATTTTTCGGCCCAGCTCTGCATCCTGTCAATGTCTCTTTGTAGCCTACAACAGCCCTCCACCTCATCCACTACTCCATCAATCTTGGTGTCATCAGCAAATTTACTGACCCACTCTTCAGCCCCCTCCTCCAAGTCATTGATAAAAATCACAAATAGCAGAGGACCCAGCACTGATCCCTGTGGTACACCGCTGGTAACTGGTCTCCAGTCTGAAAATGTTCCATCCACCACCACCCTCTGTCTTCTATGTGATAGCCAGTTACTTATCCAATTGGCCAAATTTCCCACTGTCCCACACCTCCTTACTTTCTTCATGAGCCGACCATGGGGAACCTTATCAAACGCCTTACTAAAATCCATGTATACGACATCAACTGCTCTACCTTCATCTACACACTTAGTTACCTCCTCAAAGAATTCAATCAAATTTGTGAGGCAAGACCTACCCTTCACAAATCCGTGTTGACTATCCTGGATTAAGCTGCATCTTTCCAAATGGTCATAAATCCTATCCTTCTGGACCTTTTCCATTATCTTCCTGACCACCGAAGTAAGACTAACTGGCCTATAATTACCAGGGTCATTCCTATTCCCTTTCTTGAACAGAGGAACAACATTCGCCACTCTCCAGTTCTCTGGCACTATTCGCGTTGACAGCGAGGACCCAAAGATCAAAGCCAAAGGCTCTGCAATCTCATCCCTTGCCTCCCAAAGAATCCTTGAGTATATCCCATCTGGCCAAGGGGACGTGTCGACCCTCAGGTTTTTCAAAATTGCTAATACATCCTTCCTCAGAACATCTACTTCCTCCAGCCTACCCGCCTGATACACACTCTCATCCTCAAAAACATGGCCCCTCTCCTTTGTGAACACTGAAGAAAAGTATTCATTCAACGCCTCTCCTATTTCTTCTGACGCCACGCACAAGTTCCCACTACTGTCCTTGACCGGCCCCACCCTCACCCTGGTCATTCTTTTATTTCTCACATAAGAGTAAAAAGCCTTGGGGCTTTCCTTGATCCGACCCGCCAAGGACTTCTCATGCCCCCTCCTAGCTCTCCTAAGCCCTTTTTTCAGCTCATACCTTGCTACCTTGTAACCCTCAAGCGACCCTACTGAACCTTGTTTTCTCATTCTTACATACTCTTCCTTTTTGCTCTTGACAAGACATTCAACCTCTTTTGTGAACCATGGTTCCCTCACACGGCCATTTCCTCCCTGATGAATTAGGATCATAGGAGTTGGCCATTTGGCCTGTCGAGTTTGCTCCACCATTAAAACAGAACCTGACTGATCATCAAACCTCTATGCCAACCCCCCCCCCCCCCCCACTACCTCTTTATCCCGTGATGTCATTAGTATCCAGAAGTCTATTGATTTCTACTTTGAACATGCTCAATGATTGAGCTTCCACAGCCCTCTAGGGTAGAGAGCTCCAAAGATTCACCACCCTCTGAGAGAAGAAATTCCTTCTTGTCTCAATCTTAAATGGTCTGTTCCTTATTCTGAGACCATGGGCGGGATTCTCCAATAATGAGGCTGTCCCCACGCCAGCGTCAAAACGCTGCCGTTTCACTCTGGACTTTCCTTCAGAAGGTCCTGAGTGATTCTCCTACCTGCAGGGGGCTAGCAGTGCCCCGGAGTGCTTCTCGCAGCTCTGGCTGCGGATACGGAGCCCTGCACTTCCGGTTGGGAGTCCGCGCATGCGCACTGCGGCGGCTGCCCCATGAGACATGGCGGACTCTCACCTTGGAGCGGCACCAAAAATGTAGGCCCCCCACTGAGATTGCGCGCGCCTGCGGGTCCGTGACGCCCGATCGCCCTCCTGGCCTTCCATGAAGCCCCGCCCCCCGGTGATCGATCCCCCCAACCCCACCAGGGCGGCTGCGGACTCACGGCTGATAGGTGGTTAGAACCATGGCATCGGGAACTCGGCCAGTTTACCTCGGAGAATCGCAGGGGGGGGCTCTGTCAATGGCCCCCTACCCACGCCGCGTAGTTCGCGTGCTAGAGACTCCTGAGCGATTCTCCAGTCCCCGGAGAATCGTGGGAGTGGAGTCGGACTGGGTTTTGGCGTAAATGCCCATTATCCGCCCCGCGCCAATCACGGTTTCGGCGAGAAGGCTCTGAGAATCCAGCCCCATGTTCCTAGGTTCTAGATTCAACAGGCAGGGAATTCATCCTATCTGCCCTGTCATGTCCTGTAAGAATTTTAAGTTTCTTTTTTAAACAAAAATGTTTTATTAGGGTATTTGCAATTTTTGTAATAATAACAATAACAGCGACATAAACATGGTACAATAAACATTTCCACCCCCATCACAATCTTCACACACCCCAACCACCCCCTCCCCACCCCCATTGCATTCTGCTTCTGCTGACATTGAAAATTTTCTCCGAGAAACGAACGGTTGCCACCTCCGGGTGAACCTTAACATTGACCCTCTTAGGGCAAACTTTATTTTCTCGAGACTGAGAAACCCAGCCATGTCACTAACCCAGGTCTCTACACTCGGGGGCTTCGAGTCCCTCCACATTAATAAGATCCGTCTCCGGGCTACCAGGGAGGCAAAGGCCAAGAAGTTGGCCTCTTTCGCCCGCTGGACTCCCGGCTCTTCTGACACACAAAAGATCGCCACCTCTGGACTCGGCACCACCCGTGTTTTGAGTACCGTGGGCATCGCCTTAGCGAAACCCTGCGAAACCCTGCCAAAACCCTCTAAGCTTCAGGCATGCGCAAAACATGTGGATATGATTTGATGGGCATCCCGCGCACCTCGCACGCCTGTCCTCTACCCCGAAAAACGTGCTCATTCGGTCCACCGCCTTGTGTGCCCGGTGGGCTACCTTGAACTGTATCAGGCTAAGCCTGGCACATGATGAGGATGTATTAACCCTGGTTAGGGCATCTGCCCACAGACCCGCCTCTATCTCTCCCCCTAGCTCGACTTCCCACTCGTCCTTGAGATCCTCCTCCGATTCCAAAAGTTCCTGGTAGATATCTGATAACTCCCCCTCTCCCACCCATGAACTAGAGACCACCCTGTCCTGTATCCGCCGTGGCGGAAGCAGCGGGAAGCCGGAACCTGCCTTCTCAAGAAGTCTCGTACCTGCAGATACCTAAATCCATTCTCTGCTGGCAATTCAAATTTATTCTCCAAGGCTTTCAAGCTGGGGAAGCTCCCGTCTATAAATAGATCCCCTATCCTCCTAATTCTTGCCCTTTGCCATCTCCGGAACCCACCATCCAGCCTACCCGGTACAAACCGATGATTATTATAAACCGGCGTCCAAACCGATGCTCCCTCCACTCTTCTCTTATAGCTCCTCCATTCACTCTCACACTGAGCCCCCCCTCCCTGCCCCCTCAAGCACTGAAAGACAAACAGAAATCTGGGGAGGACCATCATTTTCACGGTCTGTACCCTCCCCGCCAGTGATAGCGGGAGCATATCTCATCTCTTAAAGTCCTCTTCAATTTGTTCTACCAGCCAGGATAGGTTTAACTTGTGCAGTGCCTCCCATTCCCGAGCCACCTGGATTCCCAGATATCGAAAGCTCCTTCCTACCATTCTAAGCGGCAGCTCTCCCAGTCTCTTCTCCTGCCCTCTTGCCTGGATCGCGAACATCTCGCTTTTCCCCATGTTCAATTTATACCCCGAAAAATTACCAAATTCTCCTAGGATCTGCATAACTTCCCCCATCCCCTCCAACGGGTCTGAAATATACAAGAGCAGGTCATCTGTGTAAAGTGAGACACGGTGCTTGACCCCCTCCGAGCCAGCCCTTTCCAGTTCCTAGATGCTCTTAACGCCATGGCCAGTGGCTCTATGGCCAGAGCAAACAGTAGCGGGGAGAGGGGACACCCTTGCCTCGTACCTCGGTGTAGTTTAAAATACCCTGACCTCAACCACACTCGCTACTGGTGCCTGATAGAGCAACCGCACCCAGTCAATGAAGCCCTCACCAAACCCACACCTTCCCAGAACCTCCCACAGGTAATCCCACTCCACCCGATCAAAAGCCTTCTCCGCATCCATCACAACCACCACTTCCATCTCCTCTCCTTCTGAGGGCATCATAATAACATTTAGAAGCCTTCGAACATTGGCCGTGAGTTGCCTGCCCTTTACAAATCCCGTGTGGTCTTCCCCTATCACCCCCGGTGGCCATTATCTTAGCCAGCAGTTAGGCATCCACATTCAGTAGAGAAATCGGCCTATATGACCCGCATTGCTCCGGATCCTTTTCCCGTTTCAGGATTAATGCAATCGAGGCCTGCAACATTGTTGGGGGGAGGATTCCCTTCTCTCTTGCTTCATTAAATGTCCTCACCAGCAGTGGGCTCAATATCTCCGAAAACTTCTTATAGAATTCCACAGGGTAGCCGTCCGGCCCCGGGGCCTTGCCCGACTGCATGCCCTCCAGCCCCTTGATTATTTCCTCACTTTCAATTGGGGCTCCCAGCCCTTCCACCAGATCCTCATCTACCCTTGAGAACCTCAACTGACCCAAAAACTTCCTCATCCCCTCCACCCCAGCCGGGGATTCCGACTCATATAATTTGCTGTAAAAGTCCTTAAACACCTCATTCACCCCCACTGGTTCCAGGACTATGATCCCACCTCTACTCTTTACTCTCCTTATCTCCCTGTCCGTCTCCCTTTTTCTGAGCTGGTGCGCTAACATTCTGCTTGCCTTTTCCCCGTACTCATAGATCGCCCCCCTTGCCTTCCTCAGCTGTTCCACCGCTTTCCCTGTAGTCAACAGCCCAAACTCCGCCTGTAACCTCCGCCGCTCCCTCAGTAGCCCCGCATCCGGGCCTCCGAGTATCTCCTGTCCACCTGGAGTATCTCCTCCACTAACCTATCCCTCTCAGCCCGTTCCACCTTTTCTCTGTGGGCCCGTATCAAGATTAATTGCTCTCTGACCACTGCCTTCAAAGCTTTCCAGACCATTGCTGCAGAGACCTCCCCCGTATCATTTGTTTCCAGGTAGTTTTGGATGGACTTGTTCACCCACCCACAGATCGCTTCGTCTGCTAGCAACCCCACATCCAGCCTACATAGCGGGCGTTGTCCTCTCTCCAAAATAACCCGTAGATCCACCCAATGTGGGGCATGATCCGACACTGCGATTGCCGAGTACTCAGTATCCACCACCCCCGGTATTAGAGCCCTGCTCAGAACAAAAAAGTTGATGCAAGAGTATACCTTGTGGACATGTGAGAAAAAAGAAAACTTCTTTGCCCTTGGCCATGCAAGCCTCCATGGGTCTACTCCCCCCATCTGTTCCATAAACCCCTTCAATTCCTTTGCCGCGGCTAGCACCCTCCCTGTCCTGGATTTTGACCGGTCCAATTCCGGATCAATGACTGTTAAAATCTCCCCCCATGAACAAGTTATGTGACTCTAAGTCTGGGATCTTACCTAACACCCGCCTCATAAATTCCACATCGTCCCAATTCGGAGCATATACATTCACGAGTACGACCCGCACCCCCTCCAGTTTCCCACTCACCATTATGTACCTGCCCCCCGTGTCTGACACGATTCTCCCTGCCTCGAATGCCACCCGTTTATTAATCAAAATTGCTACCCCCTTGTCTTTGAGTTCAGCCCTGAGTGGAATACTTGGCCAATCCACCCCTTTCTCAATCTAGTCTGGTCTGTAACATTTAGGTGTGTCTCTTGTAACATTGCCAGGTCCGCCTTCAGCCCCCTCAAATGCGCGAACACGCGAGCCCTCTTGACCGACCCATTCAGCCCTCCAACGTTCCATGTAATCAGCCTGGTCAGGAGACTTCCCGACTAGCCATCACACTTTTTAGGCCAGCCTCCAGCTCGCTTCCCCGGCCTCCTCGAGCCCTCCCTCAGGCATCCTCCATCCCCGGCCTCCCATTTGTCCCCTAGTAATAGTTCCTCCCCTGTCAGCAAAGCAGGTCCCCCCTCTTCCCCCTGGCACCAGAAACCCAGCCCCCATATCAAGCTCAAGCTTATCACCTGCCCGCCCCCACACTGTGCTTCTGTGAGTCAGCTGACCTAGCTGACCTGATAGCTCCCACCCATGGCACCAAACAGACTGTCTCACCATTGTTCTCTCACGTCTCCCCCCACTTGGACATACATATTCAAAGAATCACATTCCCCAGTAAACAAACAGCAGAACAAACAGTGGAAAAACAACCACAGAAAAGGAACCACAAACCCTCCCACTCCTCCCAGCTCCCAGCAAGACAAAGTTAACTTTAGCCATTGAAACAGCCCCTTATTGCACATAACACTACTTATTCAAACCAGCACAAAAGTGATTGCCAACAAATGCCATTGCAGTACTCTCGCCAAGGATTCAGTGTCTTTAGTTCACATCCAGTGTTTTTCCCTGATGAGAGTCAATGCATCATCTGGTTGTTCAAAGTAAAATTCCCGGTCCTCATATGTGACCCACAGACCCGCTGGGTACAACATCCCGAACTTCACCCCCTTAAAGAGGGACGATTTTGCCCGATTAAACTCGGCTCGCCTCTTGGCCAAATCCAAGCCCAGGTCTTGATAAATGGGCAGCTCACAATTCTCCCACCTGCTGCTCCGTTCTTTCTTTCCCCACAGCAGAACATGTTCTTTGTCCAGGAATCGGTGCATACGTACCACCATTGCTCTCGGCAGCTCATTCGCTCGGGGTGTCTTCGTGAGGGCTCTGTGCGCTCTATCCACTTCCAGGGGCTGAGGGAACGCCTCAGCCCCCTTCAACTTCTCCAGCATGTTTGTTACATAGGCACTCGCATCCGATCCCTCACTGCCATCAGGGAGGCTGATGATTCTCAGGTTCTGCCTCCTGGACCTTTTCTCCAAGTCCTCCAGCTTCTCCTGCATTATTTTCTGGTGGTCATTCATCATCTCCACCTTGGTCTCCAGCACGGTTAGGTATTCCTCGCAATCGGACACCTTTTTCTCCACCTCCTGGATCGCTAGTCTGTGGATTTCTTGATTCTGCACCACCTGATCAATCAAAGCATGTCCTTCTTAAGATTGGTGAAGCAATCTTCAAAAAACATCACCAGCTGCTCCGTCGACCACTGTGCCACCTCCCCGTGGCCCTGCTTCTCCGCCATGCTTTCCCTTGTTGCCAGCTCTGCTTGTGTCTTTCTTGTAGAACTTTGTCTTCTTACACGGCCACTTCTGGTCCAATTCTCCATACACCGGAGGGGGACCTCTCCTCACCGTCTCACTCTCCACCGATTCATCCAATAAAATCCGGGAAAAAACGGGAGAAAAAGGTCCAAACTTCCGTCACAGGCAGGAGCTATCAAATGTGCGACCTACTCCTCTATGCCTGCCACCGGACTCAGAATTTTAAGTTTCAATGAGACCACCTCTCATTATTCAAAACTCTAGAGAATACAGGGCCAGCCTCCTCAATCTCTTCCCTTAAGACAATCCCGCCATCCCATTGATTGGTCTGGTGAACCTCCATTTCACTTCCTCTATGACAAGCATAGCCTTTCTTAGATAAGGAGAGCATAACTGGACACAATAAAATAGGCTGTTGCTCACGTGATTGCCTAATTTCTTTCAGCTTTTACTAATTTTGAGTTTAAATTAAGAATCAGATAAACATGGGCTTTTTTTTACATTAAAATATGAACATCTTGTAAAATATACACCATCAGAAGCCTTAGAAATTGAAACAAATTAATGCAGAACATGACTGCAAAATTGGAACTGAATTTTTCTGTACAATTTAGTCCATTTTAAAGAACAATTCTGCTGCTTTACAACCACTTCTGATTCAGCAAGCATTGTAGTCAAATATAAATCACAGTTAGATATTTTAGTTCCTCTCAGCTGGGTCTTGAGATGGGTGCTTGCAAGACAACCTAAATTGTGTATATTGTGCTTGGGCTGGGGAGGGGAAAGATTTGTCAGTGATCCTGCCGTAGACCATCATTTCCTGGCCCCTTTTAGAATGTGTACATATGTGTGGATGTATAGAATGATCAGAATATGACTTGTCATGGCACGGTTTGACTTGGCACATGTTCACTATTGCGCAAGGACTGGGAATGTTGATGATATTCCAGAGAGTTGCCGGCGGTCATGGAATGGTACCAACCAACCAGATAATTTGGAAGGTGAGACTGCAAGTATGTGGCCAGAATTAATCAAATTGGTGGTGAGGGGGTGGGAGTGGGCAGGAACAGGAAGTTGCCAGAGCCTTACGGACCTTAATTACTTCCATTTTTGGTTACACTTGCACTTAAGGCAGAAATGTTTAAAATAAATTGTTGGTTTCAAAGAGCCTCATTTACAATCATTGAAGAAATATAATAAAACAAATAAAGACGATGCAGGTTTCCAGACCTTTTCACATTCCTTGATGATTTCCCACCCCCTCACCACCAATTAATGAGTTGATGGCGCAAATGATCGTGAATGACTATGATTTAGTGGCTATTACTGAAACATGGTAAAGGATGGTCACGACTGGGAGTTAAATATCCAAGGGTATCAAACTATTCGGAAGGACAGAGTGGATGGTCAGGGAGATGGTGTAGCTCTGTTATTTAAGGATGACATCCGGGCAATAGTAAGGGATGACATCGGTGCTATGGAGGATAAGGTTGAATTCATTTGGGTGGCAATCAGGAATAGTAAGGCAAAAAAGACACTGATAGGAGTAGTCTATAGGCCACCAAATAGTAACATTATGGAGGGGCAGGCAATAAACAAAGAAATAATGGATGCATGTAGAAATGGTACAGCAGTTATCATGGGGGATTTTAATCTACATGTCGATTGGTTTAACCAGGTCGGTCAAGGCAGCCTTGAGGAGGAGTTTATAGAATGTATCCGTGATAGTTTCCTAGAACAGTATGTAATGGAACCTACGGGGGAACAAGCGGTCCTAGATCTGGTCCTGTGTAATGAGACAGGATTGATTCATGATCTCATAGTTAGGGATCCTCTCGGAAGGAGCGATCACAATCTGGTGGAATTTAAAATACAGATGGAGAGTGAGAAGGTAAAATCAAACACTAGTGTTTTGTGCTTAAACAAAGGAGATTACAATGGGATGAGAGAAGAACTAGCTGAGGTAGACTGGGAGCAAAGACTTTATGGTGAAACAGTTGAGGAACAGTGGAGAACCTTCCAAGCGATTTTTCACAGTGCTCAGCAAAGGTTGATACCAACAAAAAGGAAGGACGGTAGAAAGAGGGAAAATCAACCATGGATATCTAAGGAAATAAGGGAGAGTATCAAATTGAAGGAAATAGCATACAAAGTGGCAAAGATTAGTGGGAGACTAGAGAACTGGGAAATCTTTAGGGGGCAACAGAAAGCTACTAAAAAAGCTATAAAAAAGAGTAAGATAGATTATGAGAGTAAGCTTGCTCAGAATATAAAAACAGATAGTAAAAGTTTCTACAAATATCTCAAACAAAAAAGAGTAGCTCAGGTAAATATTGGTCCTTTAGAGGATGAGAAGGGAGATTTAATAATGGGAGATGAGGAAATGGCTGAGGAACTGAACAGGTTTTTTGGGTCGGTCTTTACAGTGGAAGACACAAATAACATGCCAGTGACTGATAGAAATTAGGCTATGACAGGTGAGGACCTTGAGAGGATTGTTATCACTAAGGAGGTAGTGATGGGCAAGCTAATGGGGCTAAAGATAGACAAGTCTTCTGGCCCTGATGGAATGCATCCCAGAGTGCTAAAAGTGATGGCTAGGGAAATTTCAAATGCACTAGTGATAATTTACCAAAATTCACTAGACTCTGGGGTGGTCCCGGCAGATTGGAAATTAGCAAACGTGACACCACTGTTTAAAAAAGGAGGTAGGCAGAAAGCGGGTAATTATAGGCCGGTGAGCTTAACTTTGGTAGTAGGGAAGATGCTGGAATCTATCATCAAGGAAGAAATAGCGAGGCATCTGGATGGAAATTGTCCCATTGGGCAGACGCAGCATTGGTTCATAAAGGGCAGGTCGTGCCTAACTAATTTAGTGGAATTTATTGAGGACATTAACAGTGCGGTCGATAACGGGGAGCCAATGGATGTGGTATATCTGGATTTCTAGAAAGCCTTTGACAAGGTGCCACACAAAAGGTTGCTGCGTAAGATAAAGATGCATGGCATTAAGGGTAAAGTAGTAGCATGGATGGAGGATTGGTTAATTAATAGAAAGCAAAGAGTGGGGACTAATGGGTGTTTCTCTGGTTGGCAATCAGTAGCTAGTGGTGTCCCTCAGGGATCAGTGTTGGGCCCACAATTGTTTACAATTTACATAGATGATTTGGAATTGCGGACCAAGGGCAATGTGACCAAGTTTGCAGACGACACTAAGATGAGTGGTAAAGTAAAAAGTGCAGAGGATACTGGAAGTCTGCAGAGGGATTTGGATAGGTTAAGAGAATGGGCTAGGGTCTGGCAGATGGAATACAATGTTGAAAAATGTGAGGTTATCCATTTTGATAGGAATAACAGCAAAAAGGATTATTATTTAAATGATAAAATATTAAAACATGCTGCTGTGCAGAGAGACCTGGGTGTGCTAGTGCATGAGTCGCAAAAAGTTGGCTTACAGGTGCAACAGGTGATTAAGAAGGCAAATGGAATTTTGTCCTTCATTGCTAGAGGGATGGAGTTTAAGACTACGGAGGTTATACTGCAATTGTATAAGGTGTTAGTGAGGCCACACCTGGAGTATTGTGTTCAGTTTTGGTCTCCTTACTTGAGAAAGGACATACTGGCACTGGAGGGTGTGCAGAGGAGATTCACTAGGTTAATCCCAGAGCTGAAGGGGTTGGATTACGAGGAGAGGTTGAGTAGACTGGGACTGTACTCGTTGGAATTTAGAAAGATGAGGGGGGGATCTTATAGAATGATGACTCTTGTCATTTTCGTGCCCTATTTGTACTGCAAATCAACTTCTGCTGGATTGAGACCAATTTAATATTGTGCCAGATCTAGTCTGTTCATAGATTTGCACACTTCAAGGTTGTCCCTCTCTGGCCGCCCCTTGACATTAAAGGAAGGTTCCTTTCAAACCAAGGATGTAAAAGTTGCACTATGCCAGTGAGTTCAGAATTCTGCCAGTCCACAGCCAGAAGAAAATGCTAGGTTCGATATAAGCAAGTTGTACTGTTGGCAGCAATTTGTGACCAAGTTAAAAGGAAATGGAAGCCTCAATGATAATGGCAGCCATTTCCTTTGCCACTGGTTGTGCTTTGCTTATACAGAAGATAAATTTGTCTTTCTCCCCATACGACCTCCCCAACAGCTCATAGCTATTTCAAGGCGGCAGGGCAGCACGGTAGCATAGTAGGGCAACACGGTAGCACAGTAGTGCAGTGGTTAGCACAGTTGCTTAACAGCTCCAGGGTCCCAGGTTCCTTTGCCGGCTTGGGTCACTGTCTGTGTGGAGTCTGCACATTCTCACTGTGCGTGGGCTTCCTCCAGGTGCACCGGTTTCCTCCTGTGGTAGTCACCACTAGCTGTATTATATGTATTAAGATAAGACACATATAATAGAGGTACATGGGTAAATCCCTGCCTGCTGGCTCCGCCCAGTAGGCGGTGTATAAATGTGTGTGCTCGCCGGTGCTGCAGCCAGTCTGGTAGCAGCTACAGGAGGCACAACATCTTTGCTCAATAAAGCCTCGATTATTAAACTACTCTCGTCTTTGTGGTAATTGATAGTGCATCAATTTATTGAGCAATGATTTTTAAAACGTTGGATCTTCGCATCAAGCCTGATCGCCTGCAGCTGAGCCCTCAAGCAGCCAATGCTACGTCTACTTTTGACCACTGGCTAGCCTGCTTCGAAAATTACCAAGCAGCTAGCGAACTCGTTAACAGTGGCCTCCCGTAACGTTCAATCGTACGCCCCCGACCGCACGGCACCCTCATGGGCATCGTGGGCCCCACTAGCTACCGACTCCAGCTCACCGCAAGCCTGCGCCGCGTGGCAGCCAGCCAACTCCGGGGGGCCCAAATGCTATTTTTTATGGGCAGAACAAACACCCCCGGCAGTGCTGCCCGGCGCGGAGCGCAACCTGCAATGGATGCGAAAAGAAGGGACACTTTGTTTCTGTGTGCCAGGCCCGGTCGGCCGCCACTGTTTCTGGGCCCAGCGTTCCTACACCCCAACGTGCGACCCGGGGCGCCGCCATTTTCCGCCTCGCAAGCCACGTGCGACCCGTGGGCGCCGCCATCTTCTTCCCCACAGGCCACGTGCGGCCTGTGGGCTCCGCATCTTTAATGCCGCCCGTCATGTGTGCCCCGTGGGCGCTGCCATCTTCGGCGCCAATTTGGACTCTGCTTCAGGACCCCTGCTCGTCTGGAAGCTCGTCTGGAAGCTCGTCTGGCCATTCATCGCCTGCCTCTACCTCCACCACCGCTGACCAGCCCAGGGCCTCCCAGCATCTGCCGCAGATCGCCTCGATCACCCTGGACCAGTCACGGCCCCGCAACCTCGCGACCGCAACAACAACGGTGAAAATCGATGGGCACAAGACGTCCTGCCTTTTTGACTCCGGGAGCACAGAGAGCTTCATCCACCCTACGATGGTAAGGCGATGCTCCCTCACAGTACACCCCGTTACCCAGAAAATCTCCCTGGCCTCCAGATCCCATTCCGTGGAAATCTGGTGGTACTGCATAGTGACCCTCACCGTCCAAGGCGTAGAGTTTGGGAACTTCCGGCTCTACGTCCTCCCCCACCTCTGTGCTGCCCTGTTACTTGGCCTAGACTTCCAGTGCCACCTCCAAAGCTTAACCTTAAAATTCGGCGGACCCCAACCCCCCCTCACCGTATGCGGCCTCACGACCCTTAATGTCGATCCACCTTCCTTGTTTGCGAACCTCACCCCGGATTGCAAACCCGTTGCCACCAGGAGCAGAAGGCACAGTGCCCAGGACAGGGCCTTCATCAGGTCGGAGGTCCAACGGCTCCTGCGGGAAGGCAACGTTGAGGCCAGCAACAGCCCCTGGATAGCCCAAGTGGTAGTAGTAAAGACTGAGGAGAAGCACAGGATGGTCATTGACTACAGTCAGACCATCAATCAGTACACGCAGCTCGACGCGTACCCCCTCCGACGCATGGTCAATCAGATTGCACAGTATCGGGTCTTTTCCACAGTGGATCTGATGTCCGCCTACCATCAGCTCCCCATCCGCCCGGAGGACCACCAATACACTGTGTTCAAAGCAGTTGGCCGCCTCTATCACTTCCTTAGGGTTCCCTTCGGCATCACTAATGGGGTCTCGGTCTTCCAACGTGAGATGGACTGAATGGTTGACCGGTACGGACTGCGGCCACCTTCCCGTGCCTAGACAACGTCACCATCTGCGGCCACGATCAACAGGACCACGACGCTAACCTTCTAAAATTTCTCCAGACCGCCAAGCTCCTTAATCTTACGTACAATAAGGAAAAGTGCGTGTTCCGCACCAACCGCTTAGCCATCCTTGGCTATGTCGTGGCAAATGGAGTTCTAGGGCCCGACCCTGACCGCATGCATCCCTCATGGAACTCCCCCTCCCCCACTGCCCCAAGGCCCTGAAACGATGCCTGTGGTTTTTCTCCTACTATGCCCAGTGGGTCCCTAACTATGCGGACAAGTCCCGCCCACTCATTCAGTCAACAATTTTTCCCCTGATGGCTGAGGCCCACCAGGCCTTCAGCCGCATCAAGGCAGACATCGCCAAGGCCACGATGCACGCGGTTGACGAGTCCCTCCCCTTCCAAGTCGAGAGCGATGCATCGGACGTAGCTCTGGCCGCCACCCTCAACCAGGCGGGCAGGCCCTTGGCCTTCTTTTCCCGCACCCTCCATGCCTCTGAAATTCGGCACTCCTCTGTCGAAAAGGAGGCCCAGGCCATTATGGAAGCTGTGCGGCATTGAAGGCATTACCTGGCCGGCAGGAGATTCACTCTCCTCACTGACCAATGGTCGGTTGCCTTTATGTTTAACAATACGCAGCGGGGTAAGATCAAAGACGATAAGATCTTGAGGTGGGGGATCGAGCTCTCCACCTATAATTACGAGATTTTGTATCGCCCCGGGAAGCTCAACGAGCCCCTGACACCCTATCCTGCGGTACATGTGCCAGCGCACAAGTGGACCGACTCCGAGCTCTCCACGATAGCCTCTGCCACCTGGTGGTCACCTGGTTCTTCCATTTCATCAAGGCCCACAACCTGACTTACTCCATTGAGGAGGTCAGGACTGTCACCAGAGACTGCCAGGTCTGCGCGGAGTGCAAGCCGCACTTCTCCCGGCCAGATCGAGCGCAACTGGTGAAGGCCTCCCGCCACTTTGAGCGCCTCAGCATGGACTTCAAAGGGCCCCTCCCCTCCACCTACCGCAACACGTACTTTCTGAATGTGGTCGATGAGTACTCCCGGTTCCCTTTCCCTATCCCATGCCCCGATATGACTTCTGCCACGGTCATTAAAGCCCTCCACAGCATCTTCACGTCGGGTTTCCCCATCTGTGTCCAGAGCGACCGGGGTTCCTCCTTTATGAGCAATGAGCTGCGTCAGTTCCTGCTCAGCAAGGGCATTGCCTTGAGCAGGACGACCAGCAACAACCCCCGGGGAAACGGGCAGGTGGAGAGGGAGAACGGGACGGTCTGGAAGGCCGTCCTGCTGGCCCTGCGTCTAAAAATCTCCCGGTCTCCCGCTGGCAGGAGGTTCTCCCCGATGCGCTCCACTCCATCCGATCGCTCCTCTGCACCGCGACTAACGAAACCCCCCCATGAACGTCTCTTTTACTTCCCCAGGAAGTCCACCTCCGGGGTCTTGCTCCCAACATGGCTGACTGTTCCTGGACCCGTCCTCCTTCGCAAGCATGTGCGGACCCATAAGTCGGACCCTTTGGTCGAAAGGGTCCACCTCTTACACGTGAACCCGCAGTACGCCTACATGGCACACCCCGACGGGCGCCAGGACACAGTCTCCCTCCGGGACCTGGCACCCGCTGGATCCCCACCCACGGCCCCTGACACGACACCCCCCCCACCCTCCCCTCGGGTTGCCTCATTCACCCCTGCGCCACTCCCCCTCCCCCCAGCGAACCTCACCGCAGCCCCCGCCTCAGGAGGATCCGTCCTCCCACTGGTTCCACTCAGGGATGACGAAGACGAGGACAACACGCTCCCGGAGTCACAGGTGACCAAGTCGGCGCCCACATCACCACCAGGACTGAGGCGATCGCAGAGGAGGATCAAGGCCTCCAACAGACTGAACTTGTAAAAATATTTTCCCACCACCCCCGCTGGACTCTTTTCTTAACAGGGGCTGAATATGGTAGTCACCATTAGCTGTACTATATGTATTACGGTAAGACACATATACCAGAGGTACATGGGTAAATCCCTGCCTGCTGGCTCCGCCCAGTAGGCAGCGTATAAATGTGTGCGCTCGCCGGTGCTGCAGCCATTCTGGTTCCAGCTACAGGAGGCACAACATCTTTGCTCAATAAAGCCTCGATTATTCCACTACTCTCGTCTTTGTGCTAATTGATAGTGCATCTCCCACAGTCCAAAGATGTGCACGTTAGGTGGATTGGCTGTGCTAAATTGCCCTTAGTGTCCATAAAAGGTTAGGTGGGGTTACAGGGATAGGGTGGATGTGTGGGGATAGGGTGGAGGTATGGGCTTAGGTAGGATATTCTTTCCAAGGGCCACTGGAGACTCGATGTATGGCCTCCTTCAGCACTGTAACTTCTATGATTCTAAAAGCTTCAAAGGCACACTTCAGCAATCGCTTTACACCATTCTATCTGATTTGTCAGTTGCTTGATCCAGTGTGTTAAACTTTCACATTTGATGACATATCTGTCAGTAGACGTACGAAACCTTGGTACCTGACATTCATGCAATGGGTATTTTAATTGGATGTGAAATCCAAGGACACCTACTTCAAAACTGGGAAGATTACTACAATCAAAAGTGATAGGAAGACAAAACTTACGGTCCAGAAATGTTTGTCCAGCAAGTGTCAGCCTTTGCTCAGTGCTAGCACTCGCCTCGGAGTCAGTAGTCGTGGGTTCAAGTTCCAGAAAAGCATTTAAGTACATAATCTAAGCTGACACTTCAGAGTCTTGGCAGGGAAATACTGTACTATTAACAGTACTGTCTTTCAGCTGTGATTTCAACCAAAGCTCCACCTGACGTGTAATCACAGAATGATTACGGTGCAGATGGAGACCATTTGGCGAATCCTGTTTGCACTGGCTCTCCAAATGAGCATCATGACTTTGTGCCATTTCCCTGTACCAGTGCACATTGTTTCTTTTCTTTTAGAAAATATTTTATTGAGGCATTTGTAATTTTAACATTTTAAACAACAGAGATCCAACACACACAAAAACCCCACAATAACATACCCAACTCCTCCCAGCCCTAAACTCAATCTACCCATACATTAGATTCCCTGCCCTTATCCCCCCCTCCTGCTGACTCCTTGCAGAAGTCGATGAACGGCTGCCACCTCCGAGCGAACCCCTGTAATGAACCCCTTAAGGCGAGCTTAATTTTCTCTAGCTTAAGAAACCCTGCCATGTCACTGACCCAAGCCCCCGGCTTTGGAGGCCCGGGTCCCTCCATCCCAGCAAAATCCATCTCCGGGACACCAGGGAGGCAAAGGCCAAAAGTCGGCCTCCCCCCCTTGGCTCCCGGATCTTCCGACACTCCAAATATTGCCATCTCTGGAGTCAGAGTCACCCTCCAAAAATCCCTGCCAAAATCCCCTCAGCCTTGAACACGCCCAGTAAATGTGTACATGGTTCACCGGACTTCCCCCACACCGCTCACACCTGTCCTCCACCTCCTCAAAAAACTACTCATCCGGGCCACAGTCATATGAGCCCTGTGGACCACCTTGAACTGGATCAGGGTAAACCTGGCACACAATGAGGATGCATTGACTCTCCTCTGCACATTGTTTCTATTCAGGAACTCATCTAATGTCCTCTTGAATGCCACAATTAAACCTGCCTCTACCACACTTCCAGGTGGTGCATTCCAGACCTGATCCACTCACGGTGTGACATTTGTTTCCTTACATCACATTTGTTTCTTTTACCAATCACTTCAAATCTGTGCCTTCTCGTTCTTGATCCTTTTACGAGCGTGAACAATTTCTCTGTCTGCCCCCTGTGGTGATATGCCTGTAAACAGTATTGTACATAGTTGATGGTGCAACCTCCAACCAGCAGGTGGCGGTACATATCCACCATGCTGTCTCGAGACAGTGGTCACGTGACAGGGCACTCAAATATAAGCCAGGGCAGATCCGATGATCCTGAGAAGATTGTAAGACGTACATGAGGACAGCCGTGCATAGGGGTAGTTCCAGGGGAGTCTAAAGAAACTGCATGATAACTTGCCCTGTATCTGATTGTTATCTTATCACGTGTGCATTAATAAAATCTTGGTTTGGACAAGTCATCAGCATTTCTGCAGATTCCTTGCTAGACAACGAACACTGAACACAACACCCCTCCCCTCATGATTTTGACTGTTATGCATCCAACAGTATATCAGTAACTAAACTTCAAAAGTACCTCATTGGCTAAAAAGCCCTTTAGGATGCTCTGAGGTCAGAAAATTATCATCCGATCTTTCAGTTGTAAAATGGTAAAGTTACAGTTAAATGAAGTACATTTTAAGGGAAAGTGCTTTTCAGCTTTGTCAACCACATTTCTGATCCAGTCTTTCACTCCAAAGCCTGGGGCCTAACTGGGATTTCATAATTAGAATTCTCTGCAATTTCTTTGATACACAGATGGTATTACTCTGACTTTCTTCATGCTTTCTCATCTAGGAAGTGACTTCCACCTACCCTGAACTCCATGAGCTGTTGGAATCTATCCAACTCCATCACCTAAAAGAAGATGATGTAATTTTAATCAAAGGGTTACAGCAGCATTCTGAAGAGACAACAGATGGTTTACAGGTAAATTGTAAAGCTCGCAAAATTAGCTCATCAGAAGGCCTGTCTCCTTGCATCAATTCTTTGTTAAAGGAGAGGATTTTAATGCTTCTTGAGATGGTGATCGTCTTAATTGGGAACTGGGACACTTTTCCAATTTGTAAGCCCTCTTATTAGCAAGCATTGCCAGATCAGTAATATCTCTGATTACATGCAGAGATTTAAAGGCCGGGATGTTCCCTTCTGGGGACTAAGTCCCCAGGCTGGCAGGAGAATCGGTGCCAACCACTCCGGCGTCAACAGCCTCCGAAAGTAAGCAATTCTCCGAATTTTCAGGGGCTAGGTGGACACCGGAGGGGTTGGCACCGCTCCAGTTGGCGGCGAAGGGCCGGCGTGATCTCGCGCATGCGCGGACCGGCCAGCGTAATTCCGCGCATGCGCGGGGGTTCTCTTCTCCGCACCGGCCCCCGGGCAATATTGCGGAGCCCTACAGGGGCCCACTTCATCTATCCCCATGGTCCTTCTGAATAAAATCAATGACTTGGTGCTAAATACAGTACAGCTTTTTGCTGTATTTTAATTAGCAACTGAGATAAGATTGTCCAAATCTCATTTTGGATGTGGCTGGAACAGAGAGGCTTTAATCCTGTCATGAGGCCTGTGCCGGAATTGAAGGTAGCTCACAAGGTTAATGAAGGGCACAGACCACCTCAATCCTGCAATTTAAGGGCTGGTTTAGCACACTGGGCTAAATAGCTGGCTTGCAATGCAGAACAATGCCAGCAGCGCGGGTTCAATTCCCATACCGGCCTCCCCGAACAGGCGTCGGAATGTGGCGACTAGGGTCTTTTAACAGTAACTTAATTGAAGCCTACTTGTGACTATAAGCGATTATTATTAATTTATTATTATAATTTTCAGCACCTCTTTGCAGATTTTAAATTCTTTCAAGTTGACTAAACTGCTGTTGGAATTTGGGGGTGTCAAACACAATAAACCGCTTCATTCCCATGTTCTGAAAGAATTAAAATGACTCCTAGTGGTGACAGTGGTTATATGGTTATATTTTACTCAGTATGGCTTGGCACATATGGCTGAGCATCGGTATCAAAGCACAACAACATTACTATCGCACTCGGGATAGACGTGTGATGTGCACGTAACAATGTCAAATGACTGTGCCCCAGGCATCATCAAACTGGTCAATTTGACGCATGCACATGTGATTGTTGCGCATGCCCATCTTTTTATAAAGGTCTGTCTGCGGGATGGTCCAAACATCCTCTGGCCTAATACTGTACCCTTTCAGCCTAGGGAATCCCTTCTTATCTTTCCATAGGCTTTGATGTGTAAACAATCCAGCTTGACCCATCCAAATTCCTCCGCTATTGTCTGAATGGCCCACTTACAAATGTCCTCCTGCCCTGCCAGATCAGGTCAGAGTCTCAGGATCTCTGACTTCTTACGCTCAGTCTCCTATATGCTTTTATCCATTCCAAAGCCAAGTTAACTGATGCACTATAAATTACGATGAGACGAGAGTAGAGAGTAATCGAGGCTTTATTACACAGAGATGTGTGGTCTCCTACAGCTGCTGCCGAAATGGCTGTAGTTCGGAGAGCACACACATTTATACTCTGCCTACTGTGCGGAGCCAGCAGGCAGGGATGTACCCGTGCCTGTAGTACAAGGGCCTTACCGTAATACCCTCGTATGCAGTGCAGTATATACAATATAATACAACAATAGTGACTACCATATTCACCCCTTGTTAAAAATTAGTCCAGCGGGAGTGGTGGAAAATTATTTACATACAGGTTGTCATTAAAATTTCAGAGAAGGGCTTCCGGTTGCGGCTATGCCTGGGTAGGTCGCACGTTCGACAGCTCCCGCCATGAACGGACTTTTGGGCCCTTTTAAGGAGCCCCAGCGGCATTTGGGACGACGATTCCCGGTGTGGGAAGGCAGCAGTGAGGTTCCCCCAGCACTGTATGGAATGGACCAGGTGCGGAACGGTCAAAAAAGCGGCACTGGAAAAGAGAGGAGAGCGGGTGCGGAAAAGCAAGATGGCAGTGGGTGGAGACCAGGCAGCGTGGGCTCAGTGGTCTCGGGAACAGCAGGAGTTTCTGAAAAGCTGCTTTGCGGAGTTGAAGGCGGAGATGTTGGCCCCTATGAAGGTGTTGATTGAGAGGCTGGTGGAGACCCAGAGGGCGCAGGGGACAGCGATTAAGGAGGTGCAGCAGAAAGCCTCTGATAACGAGGATGAGATCCTGGGCCTGGCGGTGAAAGTGGAGGCACACAAGGCGGTGCACAAAAAGTTTGAGGACCTGGAAAACAGGTCGAGGTGGAAGAATCTGTGGATTCTGGGTCTCCCTGAAGGATGCCGGGGCGTACGTGGCTACGATGCTGGGCACACTGATGGGCGCGGGAGACTTCCCGAGGCCCCTGGAGCTGGATGGGGCTCACAGAGTCCTGGCAAGGAGGCCGAGGGCGAATGAGCCGCCGAGGGCTGTGGTGGTGAGGTTTCACCGTTTCACCGACAGGGAGTGTGTCCTGAGGTGGGCGAAGAAGGAACGGAGTAGCAGGTGGGAGAATACCGAAATCCTCATCTATCAGGACTGGAGTGCAGAGCTGGCCAAGAAGAGGGCAGGATTCAACCAGGCCAAGGCGGTTCTCCATCGAAAGGGGGTGAAGTTTGGGCTGTTGCAGCCAGCGCGGCTGTGGGTCACGCATCACGACCAGCACCACTATTTTGATACGCCGGACGATGCATGGACATTTATCCAAAATGAAAAGCTTGACTCAAATTAGTAGTTGGCGGCAGGTTATGGGGATGCTGGGGAGTGGGAAGGGACGATTTGATTTGATGTGTGTGTTTTCTGGGTATGTGTATTGATTTGGGAGGGGCTGTTCCCCGCATCTGAAGGGGGGAGTGGGGGCCGGAGGCCCTGGGCCTTTGGGGATTGGGGAGAGGCTGCCGGAGAAAGAAGCTGCGCCACAGGAGGCGGGGCCGGCCCAGGCAGGGAACGTGGGCTTTTTCCTGCGCAAAATGGGGGGGAGGGGGGGGGGGCGACACGGGGGGCGGTACCGGACGGGAGCTCGCAATGGTTTGTAGGGTGAGTGGGGAGTGGGGGGGGGGGGGGGACTTTGAGGGGGAATTCAATTGGGGGATCGTCGCCAGAGACGGGAGCGGCCGGGGTCAGCAGGAGTCAGCTGACTTACGGGAGTGCAATGAGGCGAGCAGGGGGGCTAAGCAATTGCCTGGCCGGGGGAGGGGGGGTTGTGGGGGGGGATCTGGGTTGCTGCTGTACTGACTGAGGGGGAACTGGAGGTAGGAGGGAGAGTCGGGGCGGGGAGCCCCCGTCTGGGGGGCTGGAGAGTGCGGGAGGTGTGGACACGTGGCTGGCCGAAGAAAGGAGATGGCTAGTCGGTGGGGGGTGGGGGGCAGGTGGTCCCCCGATCCGGCTGATCACGTGGAACGTGAGAGTCCTGAATGGGCCGGTAAGAAGGCCCGGGTGTTTGCGCACTTAAAGGGACTGAAGGCAGACGTCGCTATGTTGCAGGAGACGCACCTGAAGGTGGCGGGTCAGATCAGGCTGAGGAAGGGATGGGTGGGGCAGGTCTTTCACTCTGGGCTGGATGCGAAGAACAGGGAGGTCGCAATCCTGGTGAGCAAGTGGGTGACTTTCGAGGCTGTGAGTATTGTGGCGGATAAAGGGGGCCGTTATGTGATGGTGAATGGTAGGCTGCAGGGGGCCCGGGTGGTGCTGGTGAATGTGTATGCCCCGAATTGGGACGATGCAGGGTTCACGAAGCGCATGTTGAGCCAGATCCCGGATCTGGAGGCAGGGAACCTGATAATGGTGGGGGGGACTTCAATACGGTTCTGGACACGGCACTGGATCGATCTAGGTCAAGGTCTGGCAGGAGGCCAGCTGCGGCCAAGATTCTGAGGTGGTTTATGGATCAGATGGGGGGAGTGGACCCGTGGAGGTTTGCCAAGCCAGCGGCGAGAGAGTTCTCCTTTTCCCATGTGCACAAGGCCTATTCACGGATAGACTTCTTCGTGGTGAGTAAGGCGTTGATCCCAAGAGTGGAGGGGATGGAGTACTCGGCCTTAGCGATTTCGGACCACGCCCTGCACTGGGTGGAGCTGGAGTTGGGGGAGGGGAGGGGCCCGCACCCGCTGTGGCGCATGGATGGGACTGCTGGCGGATGAGGGGGGTCTGTGGGCGGGTCCGAGGGTGCATTCAAAGGTACATAGAGACCAATGATAATGGGGAGGTACCGGTGAGTGTGGTCTAGGAGGCGCTGAAGGCAGTGGTCAGGGGAGAGCTAATCTCAATCAGAGCTCACAGGGAGAAGAGGGAGAGGATGGAGAGAGAGAGAGAGAGAGATTGGTGGGGGAGATACTGAGGATGGATAGGAGATACGTGGAATCCCCTGAAGAGGGGCTGCTGAAGGAGCGCCGGAGCCTCCAAACGGAGTTTGATTTGCTGACTACAGGGAAAGCTGAGGCCCAGTGGAGGAAGGTGCAGGGGGCTGCGTACGAGTATGGGGAGAAGGCGAGCCGGGTGCTGGCACATCAGCTACGTAGGAAGGAGGCGGCTAGGGAAATTGGAGGAATCAGGGACAGAGGGGGAAACACGGTGCGGAGTCCAGCCAAAATAAATATCTACGGGAACCTGTACAAGTCAGAACCCCGGAGGGGGGGAGAGTGGATGCAACGGTTCCTGGTCCAATTGAGGTTCCCGAGGGTGGAGGAGGGACAGGTCGAAGGTTTGGGGGCCCTGATCGGGATGGAGCAGCTGGTTAAGGGGTTGGGGAGCATGCAGGCGGGCAAGGCCCCGGGGCCGGATGGGTTCCTGGTCGAGTTCTATAGGAAGTTTGTGGAACTGTTGGGTCCGTTGCTGGTGAGAACCTTCAATGAGGCGGAGAAAGAAGGGATCCGTCCCCCGACGATGTCTCGGGCACTGATCTCGCTTATCCTCAAGCAGGACAAGGACCCGCTGCAGTGTGGCTGGTATAGGCCGATTTTGCTCCTTAATGTGGATGCTAAGTTGCTGGCGAAGGTCCTGGCCACTAGGATTGAGGATTGTGTCCCGGGAGTGATACACCAGGACCAGACGGGGTTTGTGAAGGGCAGGCAATTGAATGCAAATGTGCGGAGGCTCCTGAATGTGATCATGATGCCCTCGGAGCGGGGGGGGGGAGGCAGAAGTGGTGGCGGCAATGGATGCGGAGAAGGCCTTTGATCAGATGGAGTGGGAGTACCTGTGGGAAGTGCTGAGTAGGTTTGGGTTCGGGGAGGGGTTCATAGGGTGGGTCAAATTGTTGTACCAGGCCCTGGTGGCGAGCGTATCGACAAATCGCCTGAGGTCAGAGTACTTCAGACTGTACCGTGGGACGAGACAGGGGTGCCCCCTGTCCCCCCTGCTGTTTGCCCTGGCAATTGAGCTGCTGGCCATGGCACTAAGGGAGTCTAGAAACTGGAGGGGGTTGGTCCGTGGAGGGGAGGAGGATCGGGTCTCATTATATGCGGATAACCTGCTTTTGTACATCGCGGATCCAGTGGAGGGGATGGTGGAGGTCATGCAGACCCTCAGGGAGTTTGGAGACTTCTCGGGATACAAGCTCAATGTTGGGAAGAGCGAGCTCTTTGTGGTGCATGCGAGGGGTCAGGAGAAGAGGCTGGAGGAGCTGCTGCTCAAGAGGGTGGAGAGGAGTTTCCGTATTTGGGTATCCAGGTGGCCAAGAGCCCTGCATAACCTCAACTTGGCGCAGTTGGTGGACCAGATGGAGGAGGACTGATGCACGATCAATTGCACAAAGACTAAAGTTGGTACAACTGTGGCTTTATTACAGTCAGATGCGTGGCCTCCTGCTGCAGCTGGCGAAATGGCAGGGCACTGGAGGTCATGCATATTTATACAGTTCTCCATGGGCGGAGCCAGCCGGCAGGGGCTACCGGCGAACCTGTAGTGCAGGTCCTACCTTACATCTCCTATTACAGTGGTTCACCACATTTACCCCCTGTTAAAAATGAGTCCGGCGGGGGTGACGTGAAACTATATACAATTAGTGCGATTATGTAGGAAAAAAAGAAAAAGTCCATGTTGACGGTCCGGAGTCCGTCAAAGGTTCAGCCGGTCCGGTGCTTTGGTGCTTTGTTGGGAGCGGCTTAACGGTGGCGGCGAAGTTGGTGCTGGCAGCGGTGGAGGTGGCGCCAATGGCGGTGCTGATGCTGGCCAGACATCGGGGAACTCCGGGAGCGTGCCGAAGTCCTCTTCATCCTCTTGTGCGGAAAAGGAGGGTGGGGGGTGGTCTGGTGGGGTCAATATTGGCGGTGCGGTGGGAGGGGGGGCGCATGGGTGGGGGTGTGTTGGGGTGGAACCTGATGGTGCCAGGTCCTTAGTGAGACAGTATCTTGGCAGCCGTCGGGGAACTCAACGTAGGCATATTGAGGGTTGGCGTGCAGCAGGTGAACCCTGTCCACCAAGAGATCCGCCTTGTGGAGTCGGACGTGCCTACGGAGAAGGACCGGTCCTGGAGCAGCGAGCCAAGTCGGGAGCGACACCCCGGATGTGGACTTCCTGGAGAAGGTAAAAACACGTTCGTGGGGTGTGTTATTAGTGGCGGTGCACAATAGTGATCGGATGGAATGCAGAGCGTCAGAGAGGACCTCCAGCAAGCGAGAGGCTGGGAGGTTCCTGGACCGTTGGGCCAGCTGGACGGCCCTCCAAGCCGTCCCATTCTCCCATTCTACTTGCCCGTTTCCCCGGTGGTTGTAGCTGGTTGTCCTGCTGGAGGCTATGTCCGTGCTGAGCAGGAACTGACGCAGCTCATGGCTCATGAATGAGGATCCCCTGTCACTGTGGAAGTAGACGGGGAAACCGAACAGAGCGAAGATGGTGCTGAGGGCCTTGATGATGGTGGCAGATGTCATATCGGGGCATGGGATGGCAAAGGGGAATCTGGAGTACTCATTGACCACACTGGGAATGTACGTGTTGCGGTCGGTGGAGGGGAGGGGCCCTTTGAAATCCACGCTGAGGCGTTCAAAGGGGCGGGAAGCCTTCACCAGGCGTGTACGGTCTGGCCGGTAGAAGTGCGGCTTGCACTCTGCACAGACTTGGCAGTCCCTGGTGACTGTCCTTAATTCCTCGATGGAGTAGGGCAGATTGCGAGCTTTAACCAGATGGTACAATCGAGAGACCCTTGGGTGACAAAGGCTGTCGTGTAGGGTCCGGAGTTGGTCCACTTGTGCGCTGGCACATGTACCTCGGGAGAGGGCATCTAGGGGCTTGTTGAGTTTACCAGGGCGATACAAGATCTTGTAATTGTAGGTGGAGAGCTCGATTCTCCACCGCAAGATTTTATCATTTTTGATCTTGCCCCGCTGTGTGTTATTGAACATGAAGGCTACCGACTGTTGGTCCGTAAGGAGAGTGAATCTTTTACCGGCCAGGTAATGCCTCCAATGCCGCACAACTTCTACGATGGCTTTGGCCTCCTTTTCGACGGAGGAGTGCTGAATTTCCGAGGCATGAAGGGTGCGGGAAAAGAATGCCACGGGTCTCCCTGCCTGGTTTAGAGTGGCGGCAAGGGCGATGTCTGAAGCGTCGCTTTCTACTTGGAAAGGCAGTGACTCGTCCATTGCGCGCATCGCGGCCTTGGCGATGTGTGCTCTGATGCGGGCGAAAGGGTGTTGTGCCTCGGCCGCGAGGGGGAATTGGGTGGACTGAATGAGTGGGCGGGTCTTGTCCGCATAGTTCGGGACCCACTGAGCATAGTAGGAAAAGAACCCCAGGCAGCGTTTGAGGGCCTTGGGGCAGTGGGGGAGGGGAAGCTCCATGAGGGGGCGCATGCGGTCAGGGTCGGGTCCGAGAAGTCCGTTTTGGACTACATAGCCGAGAATGGCTAACCGGGTCGTGCTGAACACACACTTCTCTTTGTTATAGGTCAGGTTGGAAGAGTGGCAGTGCGGAGGAATTTATCGAGGTTGGCATCGTGGTCCTGCTGGTCATGGCCGCAGATGGTGACATTATCTAAGTACGGAAAAGTGGCCCGCAAACCGTACTGGTCGACCACTCGGTCCATCTCCCTTTGGAAGACCGAGACCCCATTTGTGACGCCGAAAGGGACCCGAAGGAAGTGGTAGACGCGACCGTCCACCTCGAAGGCCGTGGATGTCCGGTCCGACTTCCGGATGGGGAGCTGGTGGTAGGCGGATTTCAGGTCAATTGTTGAGAAGACCCGGTACTGCACAATCTGATTGACCATATCAGATATGCGTGGGAGTGGGTACACGTCGAGCTGCGTGCACCGATTGATGGTCTGGCTGTAGTCCACGACCATCCTGTGTTTCTCCCCAGTTTTAACCACTACCACTTGGGCTCTCCAGGGACTGTTGCTGGCCTCGATAATACCCTCCTTAAGCAGCCGCTGGACTTCGAACCTGGTGAAGGTCATGTCCTGGGTGCTGTACCGTCTGCTCCTGGTGGCAACGGGCTTGCAATCCGCAGTTAGATTGGCAAAAAGGGAGTGGGGACCGACCTTGAGGGTCACGAGGCCGCAAACGGTAAGGGGGGGTATGGGCCCGCCGAAATTGAGGGTGAGGCTCTGGAAGTTGCACTGGAGGTCCAGGCCCAACAGGAGAGCAGCGCAGAGATTAGGAAGGACAGAGAGGCGGAAGTTACTAAATTCTACGCCCTGGACCGTGAGGGTGACTGTACAGAAGCCTCGGATCAGGACGGAGTGGGACCCAATCCTTTGATTGGCAGGGTGGGCCGCGAGGGAGTAGCGCCTCACCGTATCTGGGTGAACGAAGCTTTTGATGCTCCCGGAGTCCAGCAGGCACGAGGTCGCGTGGCCATTGATTTTCACCGTCGTCGACGCAGTGGCCAGGTTTTGCGGGCGAGGTTGGTCCAGCGATATCGAAATGAGCTGCGGGTAGCCGTCGGATGCTTCGGGTGGCGAACATGTGCGGTTCCGATGTCGGGATGTCCAGAGACCCTGTGGGGGACAAGATGGCGGCGCCCATTGCGGAGTCGGGACAAGATGGCGGCGCCCATTGGTCGCACATGGTCCCGGGAGGAGAAGATGGCGGCTCCCATTGTGCGTCTGGCGTGGGGGAGGGTGCGATAGCGGGCACGATCGCAGCGACTACGTGGGCCTAGCACACAGCCGCGAAGTGGCCCTTTTTACTGCAGGCTTTACAAACTGCAGTGCGGGCCGGGCAGTATTGGCGGGGGTGCTTCTACTGACCGCAGAAGTAGCAGCGGGGACCCCCGGGGTGCGCGGATCGGCGTGCGGCACAGGGGTATTGGGAAGGCAGGGCCCCGGCTGAGGAGGTCGGCGGTGGGATCCAGGAGGGGTAGGAAGGAGTAGAAGGGTGGGCAGCGCGGCGGGAGGGGTACGATTGCACGTTACGGGATGCGACCGTCATGGAGAGCGGCAAGATTTTCGTCTACGCCAGTTTGAGCGTGGCCCCTTCCAGTAATCTTTCTTGGATGCGGTCTGATGCAATCCCCGGCACGAAAACATTGCGCATGAGGAGATTCGCGTGTTCGGCGGCCGTAATGGCCTGACAGTCACAGTCCCGGACGAGTGGAATTAGGGCCCGCCAGTAGTCTTCGATGGACTCACCAGGTAGTTGCGAGGGGGTGACGAGTACATGCTTGGCGAAGAGCGTGTTCGCCTTCTGCGCGTAGTGTTCCTTAAGGAGTTCCATTGCTTTTGTGTAATTCGTGGCGTCTTGGATCAACGGAAACACGCTGGAGCTCAGTCTGGAGTACAGGGCGTTTATCTTCTGAGCTTCCGTTGGCTCGGGGTCTTGATGTAGGCCTCAAAACATGCTAGCCAGTGAGTAAAGTCTTTTCTGGCGTTGGGCGCGTGCGGGTCCAGCTGCAGGCGATCGGGCTTAATTAGGATATCCATTCTGTGGAAATCTGACTGTAATAAATTGATGCACGATCAATTGCACAAAGACTAAAGTTGGGTACAACTGTGGCTTTATTACAGTCAGATGCATGGCCTCCTGCTGCAGCTGGCAAAATGGCAGGGCACTGGAGGTCATGCATATTTATACAGTTCCTAGTGGACGGAACCAGCTGGCAGGGGCTATCGGCGAACCTGTAGTGCAGGTCCTACCTTATATCCCCTAATACAGCGGTTCACCACAAGGACTTTAAGTGATGGGACATGTTGCCACTCTCCCTGGCGGGCAGGGTGCAGTCTGTTAAGGTGACGTTCCTCCCTAGGTTCTTGTTCGTGTTCCAGTGCCTGCCTATTCTCATCCCTGAGGACTTTTTCAAGTGAGTGAGCAAGAGCATTATGGGATTTGTATGGGCAAGTAAGACCCCGAGGGTCAAGAGACTGTTCTTGGAGCGCGGGGGGGGGGGGGGGGGGGCTGGCGCTGCCGAATTTGTTGTAGCTATTACTGGGCAGCTAATGTGGCTATGATTCGGAAATGGGTAATGGAGGGAGATGGGGCGGCGTGGAAAAGACTAGAGGCGGCGTCATGTGTAGGTACTAGCCTGGGGGCACTGGTGACGGCACTGTTGCCGCTACCGCCGATGCGGCACCACGAGCCCGGTGGTGGCGGCGACATTGAGGATCTGGGAGCAGTGGAGACGGCACAGGGGGGAGGTGGGGGCCTCAATATGGTCCCTGATACGGAACAACCATAGGTTTGCACCGGGCAGGATGGATGGCAGATTCTAAGTTGGCACCGGGCGGGAATTAAAAGGATGGGAGACTTATTCATTGATGGGACTTTTGCCAGTCTGAGGGCACTGGAGGAGAAATTTGGGTTCCCCCGGGAAATGCCTTCAGGTATATGCAGGTTAGGGCGTTTGTGAGGAGGCAGGTAGGGAATTCCCGCTGCTGCCTGCCTGGAGAATCCAGGACAGGGTGATTTCGGGTGTGTGGGTCGGAGAGAGTAAGGTCTCGGCGATATACCAGGAGCTGCAGGAGGCGGAGGAAGCCTCGGTGGAGGAGATGAAGGGCAAGTGGCAGGAGGAGCTGGGTGAGGAGCTGGATGAGGGCCTGTGGGCTGACGCCCTGGGCAGGGTTAATTCCTCCTCGTCTTGTGCCAGGCTCAGCCTGATCCAGCTTAAAGTGGTGCACAGGGTACATATGACAGGGGCGAGGATGTGTAGGTTTTTTGGAGTAGAGGACAGGTGTGTGAGGTGTTCGGGGAGCCCAGCAAACCACGCCCATATGTTCTGGGCGTGCCGGCGCTTGCGGGGTTTTGGAGGGGCTTCGCAAAGGCTATGTCCAAGGTCTTGGATACTCGGGTAAAACCGAGCTGGGGTGGATAGCAATATTTGGGGTGTCAGACGAGCCGGGAGTACAGGAGCCGAAAGAGGCCGGAGTTCTGGCCTTTGCCTCTTTGGTAGCCCGGAGAAGAATCTTACTAATGTGGAGGGACGCGAAGCCCCCAAGTGTGGAGGCTTGGGTCAATGACATGGTGGGGTTTCTCAGGTTGGAGAAGATAAAGTTTGCCTTGCGAAGGTCTGTGCAGGGGTTCTCCAGGTGGTGGCAACCGTTCCTTGACTTTCTCGCGGAACATTAGATGGAGATCAGCAGCAACCCGAGGGGGGCGGGTTTTCTTGTTTTGGTTTATGTAAAGGGCGTTTGCCCCATTTTGTTCTTAATTTGTTAAATCGTTTAAGGGTTAGAGGATTAAGTTGCGTATTGCCTTTTTATTTTTTTATTTTGTATATTTTCTTTCCTCTTTGGAGTGTTTTGTAAAAATTATTGAAAAACTTTGAATAAACATATTTAAAAAAAAAATAAAAAAATTTCAGAGGTTACAAATGTAGACGGTCGGGCGCCGTGATCCGTCGTTGAGAGTGCCACAGTGTTGGTGGTGAGTCAGCCGTCGGCTCGGTCGTCGGTGACTCCGGGAGCGTGTCAACATCCTCTTCATCCCCGGGTGGGACCAAGGGGAGGACGTATTGTCCTGGAGCAGGGGCTGAGGTGGGGTGCACTGGGGGAGGGGAGGGTGTGGGGACCCAGCTGGTGCCAGGTCCCTGAGGGAGACTGTGTCTTGGCGGCCGTCGGGGTACGCTACGTAGGAGTACTGCGGGTTTGCGTGGAGTAGCTGTACCCTCTCAACCAATGGGTCCGCCTTGTGGAGCCGCACGTGCATGCGGAGGAGAACGGGTTCTGGAGCTGCCAGCCACGTTGGGAGCGAAACCTCGGAGGTGGACTTCCTGGGGAAGGCAAAGAGACGTTCATGGGGGGTTTCGTTAGTCCACATGCACAGGGGCGACCAAATGGAGTGAAGTGCTTCGGGGAGGACCGCCTGCCAGCGGGAGGCCGGGAGATTTCTGGACCATAGAGCCAGATGGATGGCCTTCCAGACCGTCCCATTCTCCCACTCCACCTGCCCGTTTCCCCGGGGGTTGTAGCTGGTCGTCCTGCTCGAGGCAATGCCCCTGTTGAGCTCATAAATGAGGATACCCGGTCGCTGTGGACGTAGGCGGGGAAACCGAACAGAGTGAAGATGGTGTTGAAGGCTTTGATGACGGTGGCAGACGTCATATCGGGGCATGGGATGGCGAAGGGGAATCTGGCATTTTCGTCGACCACGTTGAGAAAATACGTTTTGCGGTCGGTGGAGGGGAGGGGCCCTTTGAAGTCTACGCTGAGGCATTCAAAGGGGCGGGGGAGGCCTTCACCAGGCCAACACGGTCTGGCCGGTAGAAGTGCAGTTTACACTCCGCGCAGACCTGGCAGTCTCTGGTGACAGCCCTGACTTCCTCAATTGAGTAGGGCAGATTGCGGGCCTTAATGAAGTGATAAAAGCGGGTGGCCTCTGGGTGACAGAGATCGTCGTGCAGGGTCCGGAGTCGGTCCACTTGTGCGCTGGCACATGTACCTCGGGACAGGGCATCGGGGGGGCTTGTTGAGCTTACCGGGGCGATACAAAATCTCGTAATTAAAGGTGGAGAGCTGGATCCTCCACCGCAAGATCTTATCATTTTTGATCTTACCCCGCTGTGTGTTAAACATGAAGGCAACCGACCGTTGGTCTGTGAGGAGAGTGATGCATGATCGATTGCACAGAGACGAGAGTTGAATACAACTGAGGCTTTATTACTCTAAGATGTGTGGCCTCCTACAGCAGCTGGCGAAATGGCTGCTGTATCGGGAGCACACATATTTATACTCTACCTACTGGGCGAAGCCAGCAGGCAGGGACTACCCCCGTACCTGTAGTACAGGGCCTTACCACACATCTAATATATACAACAGTGGTGATTACCACAGAGAGTGAAACTCCTGCCAGCCACGTAATGCCTACAGTGCCGCACAGCTTCAACGATAGCTTGGGCCTCCTTTTCGACAGAGGAGTGCCGAATTTCGGAGGTATGGAGGGTGCGGGAAAAGAATGCCACGGGCCTGCCTGTTGGTTGAGGCTGGCGGCCAGAGCGATGCCTGATGCATCGCTCTCGACTTGGAAGGGGAGCGTCTCATCGACCGCATGCAAGGCCTTGGTGATGTCGGCCTTGATATGGTTGAAGGCCTGTTGAGCCTCTGCCGTCAGTGGGAAACCGGTGGAGTGGATGAGTGGGCAGGCCTTGTCCGCATAGTTAGGGACCCACTGGGCGTAGTACGAAAAGAACCCCAGGCATCGTTTGAGGGCCTTGGGGCAGTGAGGAAGGGGGAGATCCATGAGGGGGCGCATGCCGATTACTCTCTACTCTCGTCTCGTCGTAATTGATAGTGCATCAATTTATTACACAGAGATATGTGGCCTCCTACAGCTGCTGCCGAAATGGCTGCAGTTCGGAGAGCACACACATTTATACTCCGCCTACTGGGCGGAGCCAGCAGTCAGGGATCTACCCCCGTACCTGTAGTACAGGGGCCTTATCGTAATACCCTCGAATGCAGTGCAGTATATACAATATAATACAACAGTGGTGACTACCACATTAACTAAAGTAGAAAAGGCACAGTGACTTTGGTACTTGGCTTGCTTTGGCTCTAACTGTACCTGGGTCTGGCTTTCTGCAAGGATAGTTACCTTTCAACTATCATGCAGCAGCCTGTCTGTTTTCATGCTCAACCGGATTTCTACTGAAGTTTACCTGTCGAAACCTTTGGATTCAAATATACTTGGGCCAGGATTCTCCTATCTCGTACGCCCCGCCACACTGCAGTGGGACCGGTGAAACCCACTGGTGTGAATGGACAAAGAATTCCGTCCTTGGTCAATGAAGGCCCAAAGCACAATTCTCCATCAAGTCAACTCTCAGCCGCTTTTACCCTGGGCATATCACAGGCAGGATGAACAATATAGTTCAGTGGAAGCATAATTATTACACCGTCAGTTCAGTGTTAGGTTTCGTTACTTAGCAAGACATCGGAATTTCCCACCATGCTTACACTGTAGCAAGTGACTGGGATACGGGACATGCTTTGTGCTTTCAATTTTTCACTTGCTTATAAACTGAGCCCTGATTTTCAGGGTATATCCGGAGCATGTGTCTAGTCTTACGACCAAAACATTGACGCCGCCCCGAACCTTTCCTCCGCCCAGTGGGGGGCTGGCAGCCACTCCTTGTATAACCCGGGGCGTTCCCGACAGAAATGGCCGGAGAATTGTCGGCTCAGTGGCCGTGCATGCACACGGCAGCGACCTGCAGTGGTCACGCTGTACAACATGCCGCAAGCCGCGTGCGGACCTGGATTGCCAGATAGTGCCCCCCGTAACAGCCCTCGCCCCCCCCGCACCACCCCCCACCAATCCCCCCTACCCCTGCCGAAGCCCCCCCCCCGGCCAGTGGAACGGCTCCCCCCCCTCGAATTGTGGAGGCTCTGGACACAGTCCACAGCCGCCATGTGAGGTTGACGAAACCTCAGACCACAAGTGATCCACGCTGTCGGGGAGTTGGCCCGTCGGGGCGGAGTATTGGGGGAGGGCCTTCAGGTGACGTCCTGAGGACGTCACAATGGCGTGCGGTGTACTCACCGATGACACCGTTTTGGAGCGAGCAGCGCAGCCGAAGACAGGCGCCACCCCTGATTTCGGAGTCAAAAAGAAATCGCCGCCTAATCGCGGAATGTGACTTCGGCATCGGCAATCGGAGAATCCCACCCTTAGTGTAGCCACATAGGAGGTATAATGCAGAGCAAAGCTCCCTGAATTCTCCCTTAACAGTGTGCCTTACTCAAAACGTTGAAACATTTTGTCCGATACGCGATCCCTTCTTCATCTAAACCTACAGTGCTTCTGAATGATATAAGAAAAGACAGCCAAGAAGCAAGATTAGGACAGTAAGAAAGAGTGTGAAAGAAAATTCTCAAACTCTCAGGGATATTAGAAAAGCTCTCATTGGCAATTAGTAATAGGGTTGGTCACTGTAGGAGTACGGCCACTAAAGAGTGAAGGAGGTAAGCTTATAGTGGAATGTGGGAGAATAGTAGAAATACTAAATATTGTTTCGGATTCACTGAAGAGGTAAAAACTGAGATCATGTATTCAAATTACTAGACGTTATTATTCGAAGAGGTGCGAATAAGGTTACTCAAACTTTACTCGGGCACAGATCTGTGATAATCATTGGTTTGCACCGGGGGTGTGGGGGTGGGGGGGGCTGGATGCGAGGTTTATGGGATGACGGCAGGCAGGGAGCAAGCGATTTGTGGACCTGTTCGTAGGAGGAAGCTTTGCAAACTTAGAGGACCTGGAGGGAGAGTATGAGCTGCCCAGGGCGTATGGTTTCAGGGACTTGCAGGTCCTGGATCTTGTGAGGAGGGAGGCGCCGTCCTTTCCTGGGTTGCCGCCCTTGGGGCTGCAAGATAAGATGTTGTTGAGAGAGGGGATAGGGGAGGGGAAGGTGTCCGAAGTCTACAAGGAGCTGATGGATTGGGAGGGGGCCCCGGTGGCGGACATTAAGCAGAAGTGGAAGGAGAAGCTGGGTGGGGGGGGGGGGGGGGGTGGAGGCTGGAAAGTGGGAGGAAGCCCTGCGGAGGGTGAATGCATCCTCTTTGTGTGCGAGTCTAAGCCTCAATCAGTTTAAAGTAATTCACAGGATGCATATGACGTCTGCGCGGCTGAGCAGGTTCTTTGAGGGAGTAGAGGATAGGTGTGGGCGATATACAGGGAGGCCTGCGAATCATGTCCCCATGATTTGGGCTTGCCCAAAGCTAAAGGGGTTCTGACAGGGGTTTGCGGATGCAATGTTCGAGGTAGCGATATTTGGGGTGTCAGACTCCAGGGGGGTGAGAGAGGCCGATATCTTGGCCTTTGCCCCTCTTATAGCCCGGAGACAGATTTTGCTTGGATGGAGGGACTCTGAGCTGCCGAAAGCGGGTGTGTGGGTGAGCGAGCTGGCTGAATTCCTTTTTTTAAATAAACATTTTATTGAGCTATTTTTGGTATAGTGACAACAACAAAATAAACAATATACATGAAACCATAAACATAGTGCAAAAGCCATTTACCTCTCGTACAGGTCCCACCCTTATTGACCCCCTACTCTAATCTAAACGATCCCCTCCCCCCCGTCGTCTGCTGACGTTTAATTTCCCGCAAAGAAGTCGACGAACGGTTGCCACCTCCGGGCGAACCCTAACAGTGACCCTCTCAATGCGAACCTGATTTTCTCCAAACAGAGAAAGCTAGCCATGTCCGATAGCCAGGTCTCCGACTTCGGGGGCTTTGAGTCCCTCCAAGCTAATAGTATCCATCTCCGGGCTACCAGGGAATCAAAGGCCAGAACGTTTGCCTTTCTCCTCCTGGATTCCCGGGTCTTCTGACACCCCGAAAATCACCACCTCTGGACTCAGCGCCATCCTTGTTTTTAACAACGTGGACATGACGTCCGCAAACCCCTGCCAAAATCCCTTAAGATTTGGACATCAACAGAGTGATCACGGGCTTCGTCTGGGCGGGCAAGAACCTGCGAGTAAGGAAAGTAATGCTTGAGCGGAGTCGGGGCAAGGCAGGCTGGCGCTGCCAAATTTTAGTAACTATTACTGGACGGTGAATATAGCCATGATCAGGAAGTGGGTGGTGGGGGAAGGGTCGGCATGGGCGCCAGTCTGTTGGTAACTGCGCTTCTGCCGTTCCCGGTGGCATGGTACTCCACCATTCCAGTGGTGGTGGCAGCCCTGAGAGTTTGGGGCCAGTAGAGGCGGCATGTGGGAGCAGTGGGAGCATCGGTCTCGGCCCCAATCTGTGATAATCACTGGTTTGCCCTGGGGAATATGGACGGGGGTTCCGGTTATGGCGGAGAGCGGAGATTGAGAGGATGGGGGATATGTTCATGGAGGGGAGCTTTCTGAGTATGAGGGCGCTGGAGGAGAAATTTGGGTTGGCGAGGGGAAACAAATTCAGGTATCTGCAGGTGCGGGACTTCCTTCGGAAACAGGTGTCAACCTTCCCGCTCCTACCGCTAAGGGGGATTCAGGACAGGGTAGTTTCCAGATGGTGGGTAGGAAAAGGGAGCATCTCGGACATTTATAAGGAGCTTATGGGGTTGGAGGAGACGCAGACCGAGGAGCTGAAGCGCAAGTGGGAGGAGGAGCTGGGAGGTGAGAGAGAGGATGGTCCATGGGCAGATGCATTGAGTAGAGTCAACGCGTCTCAACACTTCAACACCCCCTCCCCCCCCCCCCTCCGTTTTACAATTCAAGTCCGGTAGAAAAACGTGGGAAAGGTCCAAAAGTCCAATCAGAGCGGGAGCCACCAAATTTGCGACATACTCCTTCACAGCCGCCACCAGAAGTCCGACCTGGCTGAATTCCTAAGGCTGCAGAAGGTCAAGTTCGTCCTGAGGGTCCAGTTGATGGGTTGGCTCGAAGGTGGAAGCTGTTCATTGACTTCTTTAAGGAGGATTGAGGTGTATGGAGAGGGATGGAGGGGTGGGGGGTGGGGGAATAAGGGGATTAAAACAGGGAGGGCAGGATGGGAAGAGGGGGTATGGCGGGGGGGTGGGTGGAGTGGGAGCGATTATTTGCTATGTTGTATAATTTTACTTCTGCTTTTGTTTGTTTTGTTTGTTGTTTGTTTATGCAAATTCCTGAATAAAATATATTTTATAAAAAGAACAAAAAACTTGTTAAATCACTGGCAATCATAAAATTGCTGCATTGATGCCAGCCTTCATGCTGCTGCTTAGAAAAATATTATCATTTTCAATATTGCTGATGCAGCCAATTCCATGCCGTCCTTTCTACTGAATAACATATTAATCCAGTTGTTTCGTGCATCTAATTTAATGGAATGTGCAAGTTGTATTTCCAAATTCGATCTTATGTTTAATTATTTCATGTGAATGTTAAAAATAAACAGGTTAAACTGGTTTAGCTAAATAAGCTTTTGTTCTTAAATAGATTAAGAGAAGCAGATAGCTGGGATTGAATACCAGAAAATATTATTCCATGATTTGGATGCTATTTATTGTTACCTGCATTCAAAATACCCACTTCATTTTTTCCAATTAAGGGGCAATTTTAGCGTGGCCAATCCACCTAGCATGCACATCTTTTGGGTTGTGGGGGCGAAACCCACGCAAACACGGGGAGAATGTGCAATCTCCACACAGACAGTGACACAGAGCCAGGATCGAACCTGGGACCTCGGCGCCGTGAGGCAACAGGGCTAACCCACTGCGCCACCGTGCTGCCCAACTGCATTCAAAAATGAGATCACATCGTGACCAGAGTTAAATCTGTAAGCTTCTTCGATGTTTCACCTGGTTCAAATAACCAGTTAGACTGGGAAAGTCTCATATTTAATCCCTGGCTCGTGGTATGGCAGAGTTAACATGCAGCCTGGAACCAGATCATGCTGTATGAGCTTTCTCCAGTCCATATTTATATAGAATAACAGATACCCAATGTTGGATTCAACAATTATAGAGAAGGGTCCTTTAAAATATTAGCTAAAATATTCTGGAAAATAAAACGATTCTTGAAAATTATTGAATTTGTAGCAATATGCGTAAGTTATAAAATTGCCTAATCTTTTGAATACTGTCCATGACAGTCTCAAATGTTACGAATAATGTACTGCAAGTACTCTTACTGATATGAGGGTACATTCAACGAGTTTGAAACAATCTCATAACTGAGACCAGACGTGACGTAGGGAGTTTGAACGTGGGACAAGAGTCGTGGAAAACTAATTAATTTGGAGTAATTGATTAATGTCTAATTAACCAATCGCCTGTTAAGCGACTGACACTTTCCTGAACGAATCAAGGGGGTCTCAGCTGAGAATTAGAACCAATGAAACTAAGTAAGGGGCTAAACCCAGATAAGGATTGCCTTAAAAATGTGATCTGTTTAACTGATTAGGGAGAGGAATTTTAGCCATCGGAGAATCCTTGAAGCATTCGTAAAAATTACTTTTAAGGCCTTTTGTTGAAATGACTTTTAATTTTGTAAATCTGGAGTCACTTTTATCTTGAAGGTTTTGCTTTCACTCGTTGATGTCTCAAGGACATTTCAAAGCACGCAGGAAAAAAGTTTCCAGTTAATTTTGTGTGAATGTACCAAAAATGTGTTCTTAAAGAATTAACCTTTGCTTTACATTCATTCAACTGGACTGAGACTTTGTTGATGCCGGTGTCAAAACAGGCGTGAGCGACGCCGGCATCAATGGGCCTCCAGGCCCAGGCATTCACCCCTTCATAGGGGGCTAGAACGGCACCGGCGTGCTGTGCGCGGGTCTGCGCATGCGTGCCCCGGCAGGCGCAGGTCCGCGCATGCGCGCGCCATGGCTGGCACAGGTCTGCGCATACGCGTGGGTTGCCATCTCCACCGGCCCACGGGCAACATGGCGGAGCCCTACAGGGGCCCGGCGCGGAGGAACAGAGGCCCACCCTGGAATGAGACCGCCCATCGATCGGTTGCCACCGTGGAGGCCCCCTTACGGAGTCGGCTCCCCCCTGCCCCCCCACCAGCACAGCCCCGGCAGCCAGAATGCAGAGGTCCACCGGGTTGGACCATGCGTAAACGACGCCGGCGATACTCAGCGGACACTTGGCCCGTCGAGCACGGAGAATCGGTGGGGGAGGACGCTTTCAATGGCCCCCGACCGGAGCCGCGGGGACCGCGCCGGAACGATTGGCGACGATTCTCTGGCGGCTGGAGAATCAGCGGCCCGGCGTCGGAGCGGCGTGGCGGGATTCGCGTGCCCCCCGCCACCCCCGCCGATTCTCCCATCCGGCGGGGGATCGGAGAATCCCGGCCTTTATCTATGAGCGAGAGATAGGGCAAATCTTACTCCCAGGTACAAGCTACAGGCTTGGATCTAATGAAGAGGATCAGACAGTACATATACAGAATAACAAATACCTGTAAATAACTTTGTGTTGAAACCTAATCAAGGAATTCTAGCAATGCAACAAATTGGGACGGCAGGTCACCAAACTCTTGATTACTATTATTTTATGAAAATCACAGTTGTTTTAAATAATAAAAGTGCTGTAAATTTTGATATTAGGTCATAATCTCCCAATCCTCCTTAGATACAGTGGTTTGTAGAGGACTGAAGAATTGCAAATATTACTCCCATGTTCAAGGATAAACTCACAAACTACAGACAGTCAGATGAACCTAACTGGTGGAGAAGCTTTTAGAAATTATAATTGGGGACAAAATTAATGGCCACTTGGAAGGAATGTGGATTAATTAAGGAAATCCACCATAGACGTGTTAAGGGCAAATCACATTTAACTAAATTGGTTGAGATTTTTGATGTGGTAGCAGAAAGGGCTTGATGAGGGTAATGGAGTTGATGTGGTGTACATGGGTTTCAAAATGGCGTTTGATAAAGTGCCATGAAATATGCTTGTCAGAAAAACTCAAGCCCATGGAATAAAAGGGCAGTGGTATACATGGGTTTCCATGGTACATGGAGACAAAGATGGCTGAGTAACAGGAAACAGAAAGTAGGGGTGAACACTTGTTTTTCAGACTTTTTCTTTTTCGGCTTTTCCCATCTTACATTGGGTCGCCACAATGTAGGTTGATCATTCCCTCTTCCTATCACCCATCTTTTTCTTGGATTTGGTGGGTGGTTTTACAGTCATATGCTCTTCCTGCCACTAGGCTCCCTATTTATCCAGGCTCGGGTCCGACCTCAATTCCCACTGCCTTGCCTGCACCATTGCCTGGGTTAGTAGTTTTTCAGATTGGAGGAATGTATATAGTGGGTTTCCTCAGAGGTCAGTATTAGGACCACTTCTTTCCTTTGCACAACTACAAAATTTGCAGATGGTACAAAGCTTGGAAGAATTGTAAATTGTGAGTAAGATAGTGATAAGCCTCAGAGGACAAAGTCAGGCTGATGGAATGGGTGGGAACATAGCAGATAGAATTTAATGCAGAGAAGTGTGAAGTGATACATTTTGGTGTTTCGAATGAGGTGAGGCAATATAAAATAAAAGGTATTATTCTAAAGGGGGTGCAGGAGCAGAAGGACCTGCGGGTATATGTGCACAACTCATTGAAGGTGACTTGGCAGATTGAGAAAACAGTTAATAAGGCATACAAAATCCTGGGCTTTTGTACACAAAACGGTGCACAAGAGTACAAAAGCAACAAAGTTATTGTGAACCTTTATAAAACTTTGATTTGACCTCCACTCGTGTCCAATTTTGCCCAATTCAAACACCACATTTTAGGAAGGATTACAGCTTTAGAAAGGATCAGAAAATATTTACACAAATGCATCGTTCCAGCCAGAAATGAGGGTCTTCAGTTACAGGGATAGATTTGGCAAGTTGTGTTGTTTACCTGAGAGGGGATTTGATAGAGGTGTTCAAAATCATGAGGGTCTATAGACAGAGTAGATAGAGAGTTAAACGTTCCCGCTGGTGGAAGGATTGGAAACCAGAGGACAATGATTTCAGGTGAATGGCAAAAGAACCAATGATGACATGAGAAGAAAGCTTTTTACGCAGTGAACGGTTAGGATCTGGAATGCACTACCTGAGAACGTGGTGGAGGTAGGTTCATTTCTGGCTTTCAGAAGGGAATTAGCCATCAATGTATGATGGTCACCAATAAATTTAACAGAGAATACAGAAGAAACTTCTTTACACAGAGTGATGATAATGTGTAATTCATTACCATAGGGAATGGCTGAAATTGATATTATAGATTAATATAAGGGGAAATTAGATAAGCAAATAAAGGCAAAAGGAATAGAAGATTGCGATGATAGGAAGATGACAGAAGATGGGGGAGGATCGAGTGGAATATAAATGCTGACATGGACTAGTTAGACCGAATGACCTGCTCTGTGCAGTTTATTATTGTAATAATTTATAATGGATGAGCATCAAAGAGAAAACATTTGTCGGGCTACAGGGAAAAGGCAGGGGAGTGGGATTAACTGAGTTCTTGCAGAAAGCTTGTACAGATATGATGCGTTAAATGGTCACCTCCTGCTCTGAAACCATTAAATGAGTCCATTTTCTGGAACTATGGTAGCTAGACACAATATTAGGCATTTATTGAATTAATATTGTTACGACCAAACCTCAGGCAAGGTTCCCAGGTTATCCCAGGTGAGGAGGGATGAACTGGTCCCCTTTCTTTATTCAACACCTCTTGGTTGATCACAAGATTTTTTTTTTGGTAAAATATTTTTATTCTCCATTTTCACATTTTCTCCAGAATTTACACCCCACCCACAAGCAGTAAATGGTAACAAATACAAAGTCAATTTCCTTATCAACAACAACGATCCCATCCTCCCACCACCCCAAGCAACGATCCACCTGACAATATAAGCATCGAATAGAACAAACTCTCCCACGGTGGGACAAACAAAGGAGAAATAAAAGAGAAAGGAATTAGGAATCGTCTATGGTCACCATTAACCTATAGAGTCCCTCCCCACCCCCCCTAACATTCAATGCCATTCAATCCCCGAAAGAGTACCGTAGATGACACCCATGCATTGAAAGCCCCTCCCTCCCCCTCCCCGGCTCCTCCCCTCCACTTCCTCTTACAAAAACCCTCCCCCCAACCTCTGTTCCTTCCCCCCATCTTTCCACCCCGGCTAGACTCATCGGGACCTATTCTACCAGGCTCCGATGGCCGCAGCCCCTTCCCCCACCTCACTCCTGTTCACTGGCCGGCTTAAACCGGCCAGCATGGAGGCTCCCGCCCGGGTCTCTTTCCCCCTTGCCCGGCCCCAGGAAAACCAAGAAATCCCCTTTAGCACACAAAACCCGCAAACACACCCAAGCTCCAAAGAACCATCATTGCAAGTGAAAGTTCCCTCTCTTCCCTTGTCCAAGTATATGCAACGTTGGCTCATTTAGCACATACACCCGCCGCAGTGAAAAGAAATACAGCTACATGAGGCTACATCGGTACACAACCATTTCTCAATTCAGCCACAGTCCTTCTGCCTTCGCAAACTCCTCCGCTGCTTCCGCCGTCCCGAAATAAAAGTCCTTGGATTTATAAGTCACCCTCAACTTAGATGGGTATACTATGCCGCACCGCACCTTACTGATGTACAGCGCCTTCTTCACCCGGCTGAAGGCAGCCCGCCTCCTCGCCAGCTCCACCGTAAAGTCCTGATACATGCGTATACCAGCTCCAGCCCACTGCACCACCTGCTTCTGCTTTGCCCAGGACAGGACCTTCTTGTTCACACTGTACCTCCGAAAACACAGAGTCACTACTCTCGGCGGTTCACTCTCCTTTGGTATAGGCCTCCATGACCGATGAGCCCGATCCAGTTCATATTGGGAGGGATAATCCCCCTCCCCCAATAGCTTCGCCAACATCGTGGCAAAATACTCAGTCAGCCTCGGGCCTTCCACTCCTTCGGGCAGACCCACAATCCTCAGATTCTGTCGCCTGGATCTGTTTCCCAAGTCGTCCATTTTGGCTCGCAGACCCTCGTTGATCTGTATCACCTTCCCATCTCCTTCCCCATCGAGGTAAGTTGATTGCTGTGCTGCAACAATGTCTCTTCCACTTCCTTCAGCGCCTCGCCTTGCTCCCGTACCTCTGCCACTGCACTTAATACCGCCGCCCTCACCGGGGCAATCGCCTCCTCCACCAGCACTTTCAATGCTACCCCCATCTCCTTCCTCATCGCCTCCATGTGTTTTGTGAACTGCCTTTCGAGTTCCGCGCCCATCACGTTAGTCATCTCTTCAGCCGTGGGCAATGCGGCCTCCCCATGTGCCCCAGCCTCCATTTTTCTTGCCCTCCCCGCGGTGACCTTTCCACTCCCCTTCGGACTTTCAACTGCTTTTTTCACGGCCGTTTTTTTACTTGTTCTCGACATCTTCCTTCACTGTGCCTTCTCCCGGCTTTTACCGCTCCTGTTACCCCTGGGACCGGGCGTTAGACCCCGAAAATGCAGTTCCCGAGCGGGAGCCCTCCAATGTGCGGCTGCCTCCCGCCCGCCGGAAATCCGTCACCGGAAATCCCCTGATCACAACATGATTAATTTAAAAGGATCCCTTCCCTTGCAGATACCTTTTCCCAGCCCAATAGATTTATGTTTTGAAAGGAGCCAATTTAACCAGGTGTTCTTGGGTTACTTAAAGAGTGAGTTTATCAGATACTAAACGTGAGAAAAATGATAAAGCACATGCATATACATTCACAAAGAATAAATGAGAATTGAGTCCAAAAATACCTAAGTAAATAAATGTACAAATTGGTCCTTGATTTTCCTGCCTGGTTACTGGGTAACTAATCAATAGTTACAGCAACCAATGCTCTTTCATGGATTTCGGCGAGAAAATACTGTGCAGCAATGTTTGTGGCGAAGGGTAAATCTCCCTCTGTGGGGCAGCATGGTGGCATAGTGGTTAGCACTGCTGCCTCACAGCTCCAGGGTCCGGGTTCAATTCCGGCTTCGGGTGACTGTGTGGAGTTTGCACATTCTCCGTGTCTGTGTGGGTTTCTTCCAGGTGCTCCGGTTTCCTCCCACAGTCCAACGATGTGCAGGTTAGGTGGATTGGCCTTGCTAAATTGCCCCACGTGTCCAAAGGTTAGTTGGGTTACGGGGATGGGATGAAGGCATGGGCTTAAGTAGGGTGCTCTTTCCAAGTGCTGGTGCAGACGCGATGGGCCGAATGGCCTCCTTCTGCACTGTAAATTCTATGATTCTAGGCAGCAATTCCCAATTTCCACACCTAGCAGCATATGTGTGGACGCTGGAAGTTGCTGTCCGATTTACTCTGTTATTCTCAGCCTAAAGTCCAGGCCAATAATGGTCTTATGAAAAACCTAAACCAGTCATTTCCTTGCTGCTGCTCCTGCCCTGCAGCCATAACTTCCCTGGAAGTACAACATAAAGGTAAGTCAGGTTTCCACTGCTGTTCATGCAAAACTATAGTAGTGGATGAAGAGCAACTTCAAGGAAATTCCAGACCCAAGGTATAATGTTGCTGCTGCAAACATCATCAAAGTTAATGTATAATTTATATAAAATTGATCTTTTTTTTAACTGTAGTACATGACTAAATTGGTTGATGTTTTGTTTGTTTTTTTTGAATAGCAGAATTCAACAGAAGGAGTAATGTGCCTGTCACCCTCTCCCAGCTACAACAGTAGTTCTGTGTTTTGCAGCCTCAGAAAATATGCGTTGGGATTCGAGCATGCAATCTATGCAATTACCGGAAATGTATCTGATAGCAACAGTCAGAGTCCAGAGAAATCACCGCATGTTCCCGCGACTGATATTTCTCTTCCTGATGCTGATACTTCTCAAAGAATAAAAGTGGCTGCTCCTGATATCAATACTTGCATTCATAATACTTCCTTTACTGATGTTAATATTCCACCTCTTCCCAGTACTCTTCCTCCAACATCAGGGCAGTTGTGTCAGCAGAAGTCAGTTTCTCAAAGGCCCTCTAGTCCTGCACATGCTACAGTGTGTAGTCTTGCAGAGGACTTTCCATTGCCAAATACAACAGCAGACATAGTTGTGGGAACTCCTTCCAACATTCCATGGGCCAGCGGATCTCAATTCTTGGAAGTACTTTCTAATTATGCAGAGTCAATGTCGAATGAAATCCTTAGCACCGTGATTGAGGACAGTGCTCCCCAGGGGATTGAAACCACAATGGAACAGCCAGAGGTCTGGATACCCATGGAAGACCATTTTTCATCAGACATGCTCTCTCATGATAACATCCCGCATTCCCATTTGAATCAAGTTTTTACAGGTAGTGATGAATTCCCCAAACCATTACAGGACAATTCTAGTGGAAGCCAAGGAATAGGAGGCGAGAAGAACCATGACATATCTAAAGATGAGGGGGAAGATATTCAGTACTATGGCACAACCGATCCGGCAAGCAGAGAGGTCTCCAGCATTATTGAGAACTCTTTTCAGGAGGTTGAGAGTCAAATGGAAGAGACCTTTGCTGACAGCATTTCACAGTCCTTAATTGCCAACCGCTCTGGAGAAATAGTAGTTACAGTGCCTCCTGTTGTGGAGAGTTACGCATTGAGATTGACCCATGAAGTAATTTCTGACAGTGCCAGGGAAGCAAGCTTGAGGAGGATGGTGACAAAAAAACAACTGCAGCAGTTTGAAAACGAAAGTAAAAATGTTCATGAATCACCAAAATGCAAAGACATTTCAGAGATGTCACAATCTGACATCTTTACACATGAAAATAACCATCTTACAAGAAACACAGTAAGTTCATCATGTACAGGAGTCAGGCCATTGGCTGATGGTGAACAAGCTGAACATTTATCCAAAGTATCACAACAATATTTGGATGGCTCTTCCCCAGACAGGGAAAGGCAATTATCAGCATCAGACAACGAGAAATTTGATGATCATGACAAGGGGCAACTCGTGTTTGATAAATTTGGATTCACCAAGAAGGGTTCACTGGACTATCCTGATGCCCCTCCACCGACACCAATCAGGCCACAGCTGGGTGGCAGTCAGCGGAGTTTTACTAGAAAGCTCAAGGGAGGTTTGGCAAAAGAATTCCTTCCTTCACCCCCTCCACCAACCCCGAAGGATACCTTCAGTTTCTGCTTGTCTGAGGAGAATCAAGACACTGAGGAAAAGGTTGAATTTATGAGAAAGCTAATACGATCATTGTCTCAAGAATTTAATGGAAAAGACACCTCAGGAATTTCTGAGGTGGCTGAGGAGGAGAGGTCGCAGAACTTGGAGTCAAAGTTTCCGGCTTCAAAAAATGAACCAACAGAGAATTCACGCCAAGGTAAAGAAACGGTACTAGACTATTTTAGTCATTTGATGTCAGGTATTGTCTTTTCTTCAGCGCATGTAATTTGCAGCATCATGGGAGAAAGTATTAATCCTAAAGCACCTGAAGGCCAGCAATGTGATAGTGCCACACTTAGCAATGATTACCAACCGAACACACAGGCTTCAGAGGAACTGAACCCACTTTCTTCTGAGACAGTTATTCTGGGAACAGAAAGAATTCCAAACGAACACAATGAGAATAAACACAGAGTCAGTTTTCCAGAGGGTGCCGAAAGCCTGTTACAAGATTATGCTGACAGATTAGCACAGAAAATTATCGATGCAGTCATTAACTTTCTGAACCAAATTGATTTACTTGATCACCGAGAACCTAGCACAAACAGGAGAGGTGAAATGTCTCCTGAGAACGGCAACAAAGATTGTAGGCATTCACATCACATTCAGCAGATAAATTCCATGTCAGAAGGATGGGTAAAAGGAATGATACAGTCTGCACTCCATGCATTTAAAACTCAGTATCAATTGAAGCAGGCCAGCTCTACCAACACTGAGTCCACAAATGCATCAGAGCAGTTGCAGGATACAGACCTGGCAGCCAGAAGCATTGACACAAAGTCTTTTTACACTGAGGCCAACACAGAACAACACCATATCAAAAAACTACTGGAATCAATTAAATCAGAGGCAAGCGATGCAGACTTTCTATGCAGTAATACCGAGGAGCAAAATCCAGTAACTCCAGGCTCAGAATATGGAATTGGCATTAGAACCATTGCAAGCCCCGACGAAGGAAAAAACAATGGCAATAACAACTATTTAAGTCCTTTCAACAATCTGCACCTATGTGAGCAGTCACAGATAGATGTAAAGGCTGAAGAGTTCACTGGAAAGAACCAATGTTGCTTTGTTCAAGCAGGAACAAGAATGAGCTTATTTGAAGAAAACCGGGAAAGATTATGCCAACATAAATATGAGGATGCATTTCTCGCCTTTAATTCAGAGTCCATTATTAGTGATGAAGAAAAATCTTCCAGCTTGGAATTAACTAAAGTGATATTGCAGGATCCAGACCACAAACCAGTAAGTAAAACATATGCTGAAAGTCTAGCAGAAACTATACTCCAGTCCTCCTTGGTTGACGCATGTAGACACTGTCGTGCTGAACCAGTCGCAAAGGAGGTACCAATGTGTCCGCCAAACACTGATGAATTATATAGAAAACCTCTTTCAGTCACCAACAACTTAGGAGATCAGGGTCCAAAGCTCCAACAGAAGATAACGATCGAAGAATCGTTCAAGGATAGAGGAGTAGGTGACCTTCCCACAATTCAGAACACTAAATCACAAAGACTAAATGTAGTTGAATATACGGATGTAACATCATCAAGGCAACCACAAGAGGATCTGAATCAGCCTACTGTCACATTACAAGCTGAAGAACAAGAAGACTGTGAGGAAATGCAGCACTGTACTTCCCTGGCTCCAAGGACAATCAAACTTTCATTGGTGAACTTTAACTCGAGGTCACCTGCTGTTGATGCACAGATTCAAGCAGTGCTACAGTGGGCAGCAGCATCTCAGCTTAACATCTCCAAGATTCATATAATGACTTCCAGTGAGGACTTTGTACGGGTAAGTGACACAAACTGGGGATTATTAAAATTCCTTTCTCACTGAACGATAACTTATCTAAATCAGTTACAGGTCAAGTATTCTTTATTTGTACATCAGAAAACCAAATACATCCAAATACCGCACTGTTTTGAACCACATTGACCTTTAGCGTGGGAAGTCTAGTTATGTATTGGCATTGTTTTCCTTGCAATTTTTGTGGTGAATGTGTTAAAAGAAGCTGTAGTTATTATTCAGTGATGTATCTTACTTTTCTAGCCGTGTTATTTACTTTAGGCTATAGCTGGCCTGATTTTGTAATGTAAGTTCTTATATGTGGTATATGAAAACCACAATTATCCGAAATGCAATTGGCTCAGGGTGTTTTGGATAAAGGATGCTCGACCTGTCTGACATTGTGCAAATTCATTAATTACCACACTCTAATACCATGATTGAGCAAAGCTGTAAAAGAATGCATCAAAGGTATACAGTATCAAGTAGTTAATTAGAAAGATTTAATAAGAGGATACATTTGGTTGACAACATTTTGAGGGAGAAATTTATTTGCTTAACGGTGCTCCACAGAATAACGTAAATCCTCCTGGGATAGGCAGCACTGCACACCCGCGTGGCATTCTTCATTGATATCATTGAAGCACGTTGCATAGGTAGTGGCCCATGGTATTTCCTGCCCCAGGGAATTAACGTACGTCAGCGTACAACGCAAATAGATTGCCCCCTTAAGTTTGCCTACCCACTGTTTGTAATTTCTGATTGCACCAATGCATTTCTTGCCAAAAATAAATTTGGGCTATGTTTGATCTATGTCCATCTAATATTTTACAAAAAATCAACGTTTGCACATTCACTTGGAAACTTTGCAAAAGGTAATGAGAGATTTTAATTTTAAGATAAGACACTTTCTGGAGACCTAACAAGTTGTTTAAAGAAAGCATGTAGAGGTTGCCTACCTCTGATTGGTCCTGATAAATGAATCACATGCTTTGCCAATGAACCATACAGAACCAGAACCTGAACGTCCCAGGTTTGACCTTTGAACTATGCTGAGTCAGCTGATATCAGCCAAGGGCAGGAACTGAAACTAATTTGCTTCAGCGTTCCTAGGTTGGGGAAGATTCTGTTTCTGATCAATCCAGGGACCTCTGTTACAAATGTCTGTTTGGGTTCACGCCTAGTTGAGTTGCTCCTACGATCAGGTGACTTTCTGACAATCACCTTTTAAGTTCACGTTTGAGGAATGGCTATATAGAGGAGATATGATTCATTGCTTTCAAAGAAAAGGCTATGCACACACACACACAATTGCCTGGACATAGAGTGATTTAATATTTTACTGCATGTTATGGACTCATGATTTCATCACTGTAAGAGCCAGTACCAGACTGACAATTCTGACTAGTGTCTCTCGATTCATTATGCAGATAGGAAATCAAGCAGTCTGGCTCCTCTGGCACCTTTCAGTTATTCACAATTTCATATCTACTGAAAACACACTCCAAGCAACTATATCTTATCAGTGGACTCATACAGAACCTGTCTGCATTTCTGAACATAACTGAATGGTGTTAAATGGGTTAATCTGCTTAACAACACATCACATCGACCAGGAAAAAGCAAACCATGGTAGTGACATTTACAAGTGTTGGAGGCCTTCTTTGGATATGGTATTCATCCAATTAGAATAACTGGCACAGCACAGTCACAGCTAGTTAAATGTGGTTATTTTCAACTAGACACAACCAAATGTTCTCAAACTATGCATCATGCCCACAGTGATGGGTTCAATATCACAAAGCTGGGATTATAGTTGCGATTTAGAAGTATAGATATTTGTTTCTTACTTATCATTATATATTATGTTAATATATTCTCCCTTTCCTTCTAATCTGCGAGACCAAATATATCCTGCTTTTAAGGTAGCAGAGAGGTCGCTTTCGCCTTTTCACCATCAGCCACTAAAGTATAAGGATTACATAATAGTGATACCTCTCTTTTCTGTCTCCCTTTGTCTCTCTCTCTCTCTCAGTCTTTCTCTCTCTCTCTCACCAATTTTCTTCCTCTCCATGACAAAAGTTGTAGTGAAATAATATACTGACACTTCCGCGTTGAAATGGAGTCACAGGTGACTGTTATTGGAATGTCTATTGTTTGAGCAGCTGCTAGATTCTTTACAGGGCTGCTTGAAGTCACATGCTGTTTCATTTCATATAAATAAATGAGATTAAAAAAATAAAAAAAGCTTCCGTCATGTTGTGCAACACTTGTGGATTGCAAATCGTGCTTGCCCTACAGTAGCACAGTTAAGATTGCAATCTGATTGGTAGCAGAAATGGAAACTGTCTTGCTAATGGCTTCACAGTGGTTAGCACTGCTGCCTCACAGCGCCAGAGACCAAGGTTCGATTCCGACCTTGGGTGACTGACTGTGTGGAGTTTGTACACTCTTCCCGTGTCTGCGTGAGTTTCCTCCGGGTGCTCCGGTTTCCTCCCACAGTCCAAAGATGTGCAGGTTAGGTGGATTGGCCATGCTAAATTGCCCCTAGGTGGGGTTACAGGGCTAGGGTGGGGTTTGGGTGCTCTTTCAGAGGGTCCTGCAGATTCGATGAGCCGAATGACCTCCTTCTGTACTGTAGGCATTCTATGATAATACATGATATCACATACTATTGCCAGAACCCAATTTACCCACCAAATCCTTTAATCATGTCATAAATCAGCTTCCAACGTGATTGTGCATTACCATGAAAGGTAATCCCACAGGCTATGCACAAATCTGTACCATTAATTGACTGCCGCTTGGGTGTGCAAACATTATTTAAATAGGCTCGGTACTTCAAAAAAAGATTAGAGGGTATGATGGTCATGAAATGATTAAAAAGCCAATGTTAATAATTAGACATCCATATGAAGTCTTGTCTAGCAGATGCTGCTGTGGTCTCATTTACAGTATATTCTACTTACTTTGTCCTTGGGACCTAATTGGAAACGGTTTTGTTGGTAAAGTGATGAAAGTAATCTCTCTTTTTCTCTCTCTCTCCAGTTTCCAACTCTGTTGGCACTAGCTAAAGATGAGGAATGGACAGTGGGAGATCTTCTTCATGCAGTTCTAAACTTCTATGAAAGAAACAAGACAGCAGTCACCCCAACACTCTTAGACTTTCTCCTTAAACACCTGGATCGCCATCCGATTCCCAGTGTATAACACATGACATCCAGCTAAGGTCTTGGCATTTACTTGGAATATTATTTAAGCAATGACTCACAAGACTGGATTTTATGGCCCTCCCTGGCTGGACATGTTTTCAATGGGGTGGGTTTTGTCAAATGCAAGGGGTACTCAGCTCACTGCCTTCCCGCTCATCCCAAGCTGTTACCCCTTATATGTGGGGTGAATGGGCATTGAAATCAGCACCTTGCCATGTTTAAATAAATAACTAAATATCGCTTTTAAAAAAGTTACTTTGTCAAAGCATTTGATCTTGCACTCATCAAGGCAATCGCAACAACAGCAATGTCAGGAGAAACAACTTTATACCATATGAGAAGAAGGTGCTGATTGACTGGCAAGTGGACTCTGATTGGTAGATGCGTTGCCGTGGAGAATGCAGTATTTGATGGTGACTGACAACAGTTGAGACCAAGTTGTAAAAGTTGAGGAAGGAAGGGGACACATGATTTGAGGATGTTCTGTGCTCATCAGGCACTTTCTGCCGAAAATGTCAATGGCCACCTGTCCTCCAATACCTGACACCCACCTGCCACTCCCCTCTATCCTCTCCCTGGGCTGTCTGATACTTCCCCACCCTAAAAGCCCAGGACCTGCCTGTCTCCGCAGCCATCGCTTTTCTTCCTGCTCCTCCTCGAAGTTCTGGCAGTGCCCACTACTGAGTGTCGGTGCTGCTGGCCAATCTGATTGGTTAGCCCGCTGGCAGTGCTTTGTGGCTGTAGGGTGGGTTTGCCCTGTTGTGTCAGCTGGCAGCTGACTTTCCTTCCATGGAGGAAAACAGCCTACCCCTCATAAAATTCGGCCCACTATCCTTCATATTTTTAAAACAGTACAATTTTATCACCCCAAGATAAAGATGTCTGGAAGAATTTGAGTTTGGAAGCATTAAAGAAAGAATTGTATACTGAAACTGCCTCACCTGCTCACAATTCTCAGCTAGTTTCATGTTATATTAATGTTCAATTGCTTTATTTTTGAAGAGGTAAATTTAAAAATATATATATTTTATGCAAGGCATTTTAATATTACAAACAAAAGTGGAAGAACAATCAAATAACATTATAAACAACCAACGCCCACTCCCCCCCCCCCCCCCCCGCTCCCCTAACACTGCCCCCTCTCCCATCCTGCCTTCCCCATTTTAAACCTCCTTACACCCCCCATTCCCCCCCACTTGCTGACCCCTCAAACCTCCTTAAAGAAATCAATAAACGGCTTCCAACTCGGAGTAAACCCATCAACCGACCACCTCAAGACGAACGTGACCTTTTCCCGTCTCAGGAATTCCGCCAGGTCGCTCACCCACACCCCCGCTTTCGACGGCTCCGAGTCCCTCTACCCGACCAAGATCCGTCTCTGGGCTATCAGGGAGGCAAAGGCCAAAACATCGGCCTCTCTCACCCCCTGGACTCCAGGGTCTTCCAACATCCCGAATATCGCCACCTCTGGACTCGGGGCCACCTCCACCTCAGCACCTCGGATATTTTGTCTACGAATCCCTGCCAGAACCCCTTCAGCTTCGGACGTGCTCAAAACATGTGGATGTGATTTGCGGGCCTCCCTCACACCATCCACACCTATCCTCTATCCTCTCAAAAAATCTACTCATCCTTGCTACCGTCATATGCGCCCTGTGCACTACTTTAAACTGAATGAGGCTTAACCTCACACATGACGAGAACACATTCACCCTCCGCAGGGCCTCTGCCCACATCCTGACCACCAACTCCCCTCCCAGCTCCTCCTCCGACTTACGCTTTATGTCCCCCACCATGGCCCCCTCCCAATTCATCAACTCCTTGTAGACCTCGGACTCGCTATAGTTACCCATGAGGTAGACTAGGATATCTTCCGTCTAACATTTCCCGGCTAGCTATCCAGGTAAATAGGTCAGAACCATTTGAAATCTCTGACTCCCAACTCCCAGTTGAAGACTTTTTTGGAGGGCCCGTGGAGCTGGGGAATTTCCCATTAGAAATTCATTTTTCCCACCTGATTCCCACGGAGTCCTTGGGTTTGGACAACCAGGGGGTCCCATAGCGTAATTTTCAGGGTACGTCCTATCTCCAACTCTCCGGACACTGGAAAATCTGGGCCTAGGAATTTTCACAATACCTGTGCATTGCTTTAGCCACTTTACCTGACATAATGTGAGTAGAAAGTGGTATTTTCTGTTGGATATGAAAGCTTTGTTTGATTGTGCTTTAGTATTTGTCAAGTAATGATTTTGTCTACGTGATTAGACAACGCATCAATCCACACCATCACACAGTTTGATGTAGAAAACAAATCATCAACTCACTCAAACTAAACAGAACTCTCTCTATTGTTCTGTATGGTCGTGCTGAACCAACGACGGAGGTTGAGAGCGACCTGATAGAGGTCTACAAAATTATGAGGGGCATAGACAGAGTGGATAGTCAGAGGCTTTTCCCCAGGGTAGAGGGGTCAATTACTAGGGGGCATAGGTTTAAGGTGCGAGGGGCAAGGTTTAGAGGAGATGTACGAGGCAAGTCTTTTACACAGCGGGTAGTGGGTGCCTGGAACTCGCTACCGGAGGAGGTGGTGGAAGCAGGGACGATAGTGACATTTAAGAGGCATCTTGACAAATACATGAATAGGATGGGAATAGAGTGATATGGACCCAGGAAGTGTAGAAGATTGTAGTTTAGTCGGGCAGCATGGTCGGCACGGGTTTGGAGGGCCAAAGGGCCTGTTCCTGTGCTGTACTGTTCTTTGTTCATACAAATCAAAGCATGATCCTTGATTTGTACTGAGTTAGCTAATCAAACTGGATTGGAAGGGGGCATATTTTCCTCAAAATCCCTAGGTTAATAATAATAATCTTTATTGTCACAAGTATCTTACATTAACATTGCAATGAAGTTACTGTGAAAAGCCTCTAGTCGCCACATTCTGGCACCTGTTCAGGTAACACGGAGGGAGAATTCAGAATGTCCAATTCACCTAACAGCACATCTTTCTGGACTTGTGGGAGGAAACCCAAGTACCCGAAGGAAACCCACGCAGACACAGGGAGAATTTGCAGACTCCGCACAGAGAGTGACCCAAGCCGGGAATCGAACCTGGGACCCTGGCGCTGTGAAGCAACTGTGCTAACCACTGTGATGAGCAATTGTTCTTCATCTGTTCGAAAAGGGGATGCATGAGCTTTCGGTGAATAAACAGATTGAAATGGCTATAATGTTATTACTCGCACGTGGTAATGCACAGGGAATTGTACCATGTTTGAGTAAACTTCTTCAGCAGCAGGGAGCGTATGGTTCAGTAAAGATAAGGCAACAGCAGTTTGCCTCACAGTGATTTGATTGCTGAGCAGGCAAGTTGCTTTGGATATCCATCAAACCTGGAAAGGTTTCTTTGATGAGTTGGTAAAGAATCATTTTTCTGCTTTTTATTGTGCGAAAGGCACATTTAAAGTTTCCTGTAGTTGAACCTCTTGAGTTGACTAGTCAATGTTCAGTGCAATTTTTGAAAATATTCATTCAAAGCAGCGTACATTTTGAGTGTGCAATGAGCCAGGAATCATAGAGCAAAGGTATTATAGGTCAGTCTCCAACTTTTAGCAGCCTATCCTCTGTTTCTTACTGCAGTAAATGTGCGAGCGTGGCTTTTTCCTTTTCAGTCAAATGTTCCCTTCGGGCACAATGAATATTTTCTGAGTAAAATACCATTACGAGTATTCTGAAATGGTGTTTGTTTCACCTCAGGCTGAGGACAGTCAGATTAAGAGCACACCTGAATCAGCGGTGGAGTGGGGGCATGCTGGGGACAAGGGCAGAGTGGGGGTATGCTGGAGTGGGGGTGCGCCGGGGATTTTGTTAATCTGGGACAAGCTAGCTTGATTAGATTTTATGAAATCATTGGAGCTAGTGAGGAAATGGGTTTTGTGGAGGTACAAGGGAATTCTGCTTATTTTATGTGCATTTTTGCATTGTTATTTATATTTCTCCTTCCTTGGCAGCATTTGTGTTAATTGATGTACCTCACATACTTTGATTACTGAATGAGTAAGCATCTATTCCAGTCTTTCTCCTTCTGTTTAAAAAAGTGTACATGCTCTATTTTGATGCAAATTGACATCGCAAGGAATATATTTCTGTATTTTTCTACTTTATCATTTAATTTACAAAGTTGTTTTAGAGTTAGTGTAACAGTTTTAAAACCGTGCTCTGAATTTATTAATAAAAATCTCTTCACTGTGTTTTATCATTATTCATGTATCCTCAATTTAGCCTAAAAAAACATTGTTCTCAGAATTATAGATAGAATCATAGAATGCTTATATCAAAGGAAGTCCATGCCAGCTGATTGCACTGCAAATTCCAACAATCTCACAGCCCCTGCTTTTCCCCATTGCTGTGCAGAGTTTCTCTTCCGATAATTGCCCAATTGAAAGCCTCAATTGAATCTGCCTCCACCACACTCTCAGGCAAGGCATTCCACTTCCTAACCACATGCTGCCTTCAAGAAAAACTTTCCTCTTGTTTCTCTTGATCAACAGAATGGGAGCCGAGCGGCAGCTGTATTACCACCCATAACACCGTCTGGTAAGGATTCATGATCATCCCTTCAGTTTGTTATATTACAATTGCCAGGACAAGCCATGAAGTCAAGCAGGCTGAAGACCACGACCTCCACAGGATTTTGCTCTTGTGCTGAGGTATATTCACTGGCTATTTTGCACATCTCCCAGCAGTAGGGTAGAGATCTGAGGTCTGGAAGCTGATCATTCATTGTCTGCTCAGATAATAAATAATCCATGTAATAGAGAGAGAGAAAGGAGAAAAGATAAATGGGTGTGGGAAAAGGAGCCGGGAAGAGGAATTGAAATATACAATTAGATCTCACTGTAACATTGGGCTGAATTTAATGAGTACACTGTCGTTCTCACCCACTGGTTTGAGAAGCGATGGGAACCCTGTGTCACTTCTCTCTGGGAGGTCTGACACAGTTACCAGGTAATCGGGCACTGGCCTGAACAGTGTCAGGCCTCCCACTTTATTAAGCCCTCAGTGAGGTGGAAATCCTGCTCCTGAGAACCATTCGCCAATCAAAGGCTGGACTTCTTCAATGACATCAGCATCACCTGGAGCTGCAGCCTTTACACTCAGGTAGGAGGGATCGACCACAAGTACCCAGATAGAGGTGAGTGTGGGCGGGTCGCACCGAGGGAGTTACAAGCCAATAGTTGAAGGACGGGTGTCAGAAGCAAGGGCGAGCTGGTGGATTTCAGCAGGCCCTTCCTGTTGCCTGAATGGCAGTAGAGTGCCTGTGAACAAAGGACCCTTTCCTGGTAGGCAGCTGGCAACCCCAACAGAGTTTGCTGGCAACGATCCCAAATGGCAAGTCACCTGCCCACAGAATTCCAGCAGGAACAGGTTGCTGAAGAGTCTCAATTAGCCTTTTGACGGGAAGGCTGCACTCCACCCTTCTTGAAGCCAGGATCCAAACAATTCATGAAGAAGTCACAGTCGAAGGCAAAAATATCATCAGTTTAATCTTTTCAGCTGGAACAATCTTCCTAAAATGAAATTGAAACATCTGTTACTAAAATACTGTAGCTCGCATAAAGGCAGTAGTGCTGTCCATTTCTTCGTGTAATGGACTTGAGCTTGCAGCTTCCAACAAAAGCCAAGATGAGGAATCATTTCTGTCATGATATGCAGACATGCAGATAATGATATACAGACAGGCACAGACAGGCAGCTAATGAACACAGAGAACAGGACGGGTGGTATCTCACTATAAAATGCACGAGGCACTCACACCCTGCCTCTTTCCACTGATGAACATCTACAGAGTGAGTCAAGGTGTATGTACAGTATCACACTACAGCACGTGGCTAAGAGCTAGTCTGGTTCAGTATGACAGAGTAACCACACAGGTTAGCAGAGAGTCGAACTCATAGAGAACTGTGCTAACTGTGCTACTGGTTCAATAAATCAGATTGAACTAACTTCAAGGTCTGGAGCATCTTTTGGTTAAAGCTGCATCCAGTTGCAGCCTGTGTTATCCCAGAGTACATAACACGACAATTTCCACCCTCTGGTTTGTAAACAAATAATAAGTGAATTTCCCATTGTAAAACACAGGAAGATGCATTTTTCAAGGCTACCCACAAGATAGTAATTTCTTCATGAATTGTTTGGATCCTGGATGGCTGAATTTTACTGTCACAATGTTTGGCTTTGGCTGCTGGAGAGCTGACTGACTCAGGCAGCCTGTCCAGGCTAGCAATAATCTTGTCTGCAGCTAGCCTGTATGAACCTGTATGCACTTTCCCCTGACACTGAAGTAAGAGTGAACATCACAAACTGCATTAAAAACAATTGTATGTATGATATAAATAGGCAGATTCTGGGTTCGCAGTTTCAGCCTATGATATAGAACTGCTACTTGTGATACAAATTTGGCAGTCTGTTGTGTATGTGGTGATGCACAGTGACAGGCCATCTTCCTGCATGATGCACATCGTACAGCCATGATGCAGTATGTGCTAGATGTGATTTGAGAGTAATAGTTCACTGCTGACTTCGGCTTGAGTGATTCCTGTGTAGATTAGTTTTAATGAATCTATAAATATGAAATTTTAACCAAATTTGTGGGTTTGTTCAAATGGAGCGGAAAACATCAGGGCAGATATTCAAACATTTTACAATTAAAATGTAATTCCCTTTCAAAGAACGTGATCACATTTTTTCCCCTGAAATTCTCTGAGCAAGTATATTGGTTCCTCACACGCTTCCTCACCTGTGGGCGGCAAGGTAGCACAATGGGTAGCACTGTTGCTTCACAGCTTCAGGGCCCCAGGTTCGATTCCCGGCTTGGGTCACTGTCTCTGTGGAGTCTGCATGTTCTCCCTGTGTGTGCGTGGGTTTCCTCCGGGTGCTCCGGTTTCCTCCCATAAGTACCGAAAGACGTGCTGTTAGGTGAATGGATTATCCAGCATTTTCCCTCCGTGTACCCGAACAGGCGCTGGAATGTGGCGACTAGGGGCTTTTCACAGTAACTTCATTGTAGTGTTAATGTAAACCTACTTGTGACAATAAAGATTATTATTATTATATCCCTAAACATAAGGGGCGGGATTCTCCATCCTGCCGCACCTGTTTTCTGCTGAGGTGCGCCCCCGCCGGCAGCGGGATCCTCATTCCCGCCAGCAAGCCATTGTGGGCACCCTCACGCCATCGGGAAATACACGGGCGTGAGTGCACAGCTGCCGAAACGGAGGATCACACCGTCGGAAAAACAAGCACTGCAGGAAGGCAGGTTGGCAGCAAAAGGTTGCTAAAAGCAGGAAACTCCAGGGAGTGTAATTCTACCCTGGACCGCAGGGTCCCAAAAGGATTATCCCATTTAAAATGACCCAGTGAAGTTGGGTTAGTATTGAGCATTCTTTAATTTGAACTATGACATAAACATATATTCTACGGATTGAAGAACCTATTGTAATTTCATTTGACTATGGAATAAAGCAGTTTAAGTTTCAAATGAAACTTCACTTCATCCAATGTTAATTCAATCTGCTTTTGGAGATTTAAAAGAAACAGACAAACAAAAGACGAGTTTGGGTTACAACCACAGATTATTTCATTGTTCAAGTAGGTATAGGGTGGTCGTGTGTTACAGATTACTTAAGGAGGTCGAATTGCTCAGACAACATCATTTTATGCATGTTGTAATCTGGAGTTTTGGACACTGATGGTAGAGGTTCTAACTTTCCATCAAATGCCTGACCATAAATCTCACCTGTCATTACCACTTGCCATTGGCATGTATTGGAAGGATTTGCAGATGGATACTTAGGGTGGGATTCTCCTCTACCCGGCGGGACGGGCCGTACCAGCGCCGAGGAGTGGCGTGAACCACTCCGGCATCGGGCCGCCCAGAAGGTGTGGAATCCTCCGCACCTTCAGGGGCTAGGCCGGCGCCGGCGGGGTTGGCGCTGTGCCAGCTCACGTGGAAGGGCTTGGCGCCGTGCCAACCGCCGCCGAAGGACCTCCGCCAGCCGGCGCGAGTTGGCGCATGCGCGGGAGCACCAGCGTGTGCTGGCGTCATCCCAGTGCATGCTCAGGGGGGTTCTTCTCCACGCCGGCCATGGCGGAGGTTGACAGCAGCTGGCGCGGAAGGAAAGAGTGCCCCCCCCGGCACAGGCCTGCCCGCGGATTGGTGGGCCCCGGCGGGGGGTCGGAGAATCCCGCCCTTAATCTCTATGGCTGTGTTATAGCTTCATTGGCCATCATGGCCCGGGAGCTTCTGGCGAAAAGGTAGGGCCGCTACTCACTGTGTCACAAGATCTCAGAGTTATAGGGGAACATGCTTCAGTTCCCATAAAAGCAAAGTGTTCAAGCTGCTTATATGAGTGACTCACACCTTGAACCCTCGAAGCTGTTTATAGCAGAGCTGAATTGTGACAGTTATAATAATAATAATCTTTATTGTCACAAGTAGGCTTACATTAAAGCTGCAATGAAGTTACTGTGAAAATCTCCTAGTCCCACACTCCAACGCCTGTTCGGGTACACTGAGGGAGAATTCAGAATATCCAATTCACCTAACAAGCGCATCTTTCTGGACTTTTGGGAGGAAACTGGAGTACCGGGAGGAAACCCACGCAGACACCGGAAGAACGTGCAGACTCAGCACAGACAGTGACCCAAGCCGGGAATTGAACCGGGGTCCCCGGGGCTGTGAAGCAATAGTGCTAACCACTGAGCTACCGTGCCGCCTATTGGTACATTGATTGGTAAGCATATGGCAGAGGCAGAGGGTAGAGTATAAAAGACAATGGTGGAGACAAAGCCATACCCAAACTGGAAGATGTGATGTTCTCTGCTTTCTTGATAGGGATGGCTTTGATGTGTAGTGTTCAACAAAGAACATCAAACTATGTTGATTAACAAAGCTAATTTATTAACACTACTTATAACTAGATTTGAACATCTCACTAAGATACAAAGGTTGCTAAATTACCTATGATATAACTATACAGATCTCCTGAACATGCGATTACTCTCTATCACGTCTAAATACCTTCTCCCAGAATCAAGGGTATCACGAGGTCTACGTGACAGATCTTGATCACCAACTGGTGGCTAGATGAATTTACATAAAATTGTTAACCCTTCATTTACCATACAATATCCATATTGTCACAGAAGATACTAGTATAATAGGGAAAATGTGAGAGATTAGAACATAGAACATAGAAAAATACAGCACAGAACAGGCCCTTCGGCCCACGATGTGCCGAACCTTTGTCCTAGATTAATCATAGATTATCATTGAATTTACAGTGCAGAAGGAGGCCATTCGGCCCATTGAGTCTGCACCGGCTCTTGGAAAGAGCACCCTACCCAAAGTCAACACCTCCACCCAACACTAAGGGCAATTTTGGACACTAAGGGCCAATCCACATGGCCAATCCACCTAACCTGCACATCTTTGGACTGTGGGAGGAAACCGGAGCACCCGGAGGAAACCCACATAGACACGGGGAGGATGTGCCGACTCCGCACAGACAGTGACCCAAGCCGGAATCGAACCTGGGACCCTGGAGCTGTGAAGCAATTGTGCTATCCACAATGCTACCGTGCTGCCCTTAAGAACAAATAAATCTACACTATATCATTTTACCGTAATCCATGTACCTATCCAATAACTGCTTGAAGGTCCCTAATGTTTCCGACTCAACTGCTTCCACAGGCAGTGCATTCCATGCCCCCACTACTCTCTGGGTAAAGAACCTACCTCTGACATCCCTCCTATATCTTCCTCCATTCACCTTAACTTTATGTCCCCTTGTAATGGTTTGTTCCACCCGGGGAAAAAGTCTCTGACTGTCCTGGTAAATCTCCTTTGCACCTTTTCCAAAGCTTCCACATCCGTCCTAAAATTAGAGTTATGTGATACTGAAAACAGGCTGAGAAGATACAGGTAGGCCAGGAACAGAAACTATCTCATGAGACTCTGGCTGGAATCGATACTGGCCATCTGCAAAAGCACGCAAGTCAAGGCTATATGGACTTTGTCATTACCCACTCCAAAGAACAAGACCATGCTTTGATTAATCTTCCAGACACAGGTGATCAACTTTGCAGCAGGACGAAGAACAGACAAAAGAAGCCATCAGACTCCTTAATGAGCTGATGGCTGGTCAGACAAGGGGAGTTTCTGAGGACAATGGGTCGTGATTGAATCCCCATGGATAAACAGGAGGATCCTGTCTTTCCCCTGAACAAGTTGGGGTCCGGCTAGGACAATGGACAGTGGTGGGTGTATACCTATGACTCAATCCTAGCTTCCCAGTATAAAAAAAGCAGCATCGAACAGATCTGGAGCGATATCCTGGGTGCTGCCCAGGCACAACCATTGCGGAAGAAAGGACCCTGGGTTTTGAACCCAGAGAAGACATCCACATTGAGTGATCGTAGCCTGCCAGCCTCCTTTACTAAGTGCGGGTAAAACCCAAAGCTCAGCTGTGAGTCTGAGTCATATTTTCTTGAGTAATAGAATTGTGAATAAAATTCCGTTAAACTGTGAACTTGTTTGTCCTTTGTTCATCTCGCAAATAAGGGCATCTGAGTAAAACGTTTAAGTGAACTGGTCGAACGAATCAGAGGTTTTAAAGGTACAACAGTTAGATAGAACAAATGGTCCAGAAACTGAAGGTGTATTGAATGGATAGGAGATTAATGCAAAAAGAGTTAATGGAATAGTTAATGGAGGACATCATTCATTTATTCATAAGCCGACCATGGGAAAGCAACTCATATCACACAGTGTGCTACTTCCAACAGGGGTTCTCAGCTAGGGGTTGAGAAGATTTCAGATTGGTTTGTCCCATAAGCATCAGGGGCGGGATACTCCAACCCACCGCCGGGTCGGAGAATCCCCGGGGGGCGGGCACGAACCCTGCCCTGCCGCTGGCTGCTGAATTCTCCAGCGCTTTTTTTTGGTGGGGGCGGGGTTCACGCCACGCTGGTCGGGGGGTGTTGGCAGCGCCCCCCCCCCCCCCCCCGGCAATTCTCCGGGCCCCGATGGGCCGAGTGGCCGTCCGTTTTTGGCCAGTCCCGCCAGCCTGGGTTACGTATGGTCCCACACAGTGGGACCTGGCAGGTAAGTCGGCTGGGGCGGTCCTCGGGGGGACGCGGGGGATCTGATCCCGGGAGGGGGCCCTACGGTGGCCTGGCCCGCGATCGGAGCCCACGATCTGCGGGCGGGTCTGTGCTGTGGGGGCACTCCTTCCTTCCGTGCCAGCCCCTGTAGGGCTCTGCCATGGCCGGCGCAGAGAAGAGAACCCCCGCGCATGTGCCAAAACACGCCGGTGGTTCCGCGCATGCACGAGACCATGCCGGCCCTTTGGCGCATGCGCGAACTTGCGCAGTCCCTTTGGCACCGGCTGGAGCGGTGCTAACCCCTCCAGCGTCCACCTAGCCCCCAAGCCAGGTGAGGATTCCTCACTTGGGGGCCCGTTGACTCTGGAGTCATTGCTGCCGGTTTTCCCGCCGACATGGGGACTTAGTCCCCGGAAAGGAGAATCCCGACCTAGTCATCTGCCGAGGATATTAGGATGAGTGGAATAATCTCAGTGATACAAAGAGTATGGGCGGAATTCTCCCACCCCGCCTTTGGCAGGTATGGTGGTGGCCAGGAGTGGAGAATTCAGCGCGAACCAGAAAATCGGAAACACGCTGGCGTAAAAACAGTTTGAAATTCTCCCAATGATGAATTAATGGCAGACCTTCCTTTATAATGAAATCCACTGGCTCATAGCTCTTCTGTATAGCTAATGAAAACTGGACACAGCATTCCTATAATAATCATCAGTTAAGCATTATTAGGAGTCGTTAATTAACACTGACATAATTATTCAATTACACTAAAGAAAATGTTAAAACATTTCCTGGTCTACAGTAGTGTAGAGGCTATGCTGGAATTTTCCAACCCCTGCAGCAGGTTGTCCATCGGTGGGGGTGCCCCACTATTGGATGTCAGCGGAATCCTCTGGTCTCGCCAAAGTTGATGGCATTTTACATGGTATGCCCATTCCCCGCGAAGGGGTTTGACTTTGACAGGACTAGAGATGCAGGTGGTGGGATGGGCAGAAAATCTTGCCCGCTTTACTGGGTTAGCATTTCAGACTGCTGGGCTAATAATCCAGAGACGTTTGGTTAAAATTCCTTCATGGCACTTTAGAATTAAAATACTGCAGATGCCGGAAATCTGAAATAAAAATAAAAAATGCTGAGAAAACTCAGCAGGTCTGGCAGCATCTGGAGAGAGAAGCAGAGTTAACGGGCAAAATTCTCCCCCAACGGCGCGATGTCCGCCGACTGGCGCCAAAAACGGCGCCAATCAGACGGGCATCGCGCCGGCCCAAAGGTGCGGAATGCTCCGCATCTTTGGCGGCCTAGCCCCAACATTGAGGGGCTAGGCCGATACCGGAGGGATTTCCGCCCCGCCAGCTGGCGGAAATGGCGTTTGTTGCCCCGCCAGCTGGCGCGGAAATGCGGCGCATGCGCGGGAGCGTCAGCTGACAGTTTCCCGCGCATGCACAGTGGGGAGAGTCACTTCCGCCTCCGCCATGGTGGAGGCCGTGGTGGAGGCGGAAGGGAAAGAGTGCCCCCAGGGCACAGGCCCGCCCGCGGATCGGTGGGCCCCGATCGCGGGCCAGGCCACCGTGGGGGCACCCCCCGGGGTCAGATCGCCCCGCGCCCCCCCCCCCAGGACCCCGGAGCCCGCCCACGCCGCCTGGTCCTGCCGGTAAATACCAGCTTTGATTTACACCGGCGGGTTAGGCAATTTCTGGGCGGGACTTCGGCCCATCCGGGCCGGAGAATTGAGCGGGGGGTCCCGCCTACCGGCGCGGCCCGATTCCCGCCCCCGCCCAATCTCCGGTACCGGAGACTTCGGTGGGGGCGGGATTCACGGCGGCCAACGGCCATTCTCCGACCCGGCGGGGGGTCGGAGAATGACGCCCAACGTTTCAAGATAAACAACGGGATTAAAGGTTATCGGGGATAGTCGGGAATGTGGACTTGAGGTTACAATCAGATCAACCGTGATCTTATTGAATGGCGGAGCAAGCTCGAGGGGCCGAGTGGCCTACTCCTGCTCCTAATTCGTATGTTTGTATGTTCGGATGTAAGTTGAACATCATTCTTCTTCAGACTCTTCTTCTTGTTCTGAAGAGTCACATTCATCTCAAAACATGTATCTCCACAGATGCTGCCAGACTTGGAGAATTTGAATTCAGTTTAAAAAAAAGAACTGGAAACAAAAAAGACGTGAAGCTGTTTTAAAAGGCAAACGGATTCACTTTCACTCTTTAGGGAAGGGAACTTGCCTTTCTTGCTGGCCTGTAATTCCGCCACCAACGTGGTTAACCCTTAATAGCCTCAGAAGCGGTTGAACAAGCCACTCAGATGTGTTAAACTACTACAAATGTTAAAGAAGTGAGACCACGATAATCTTCTTAGTTCAGCTAGAGATGGGCGATAAATGTCAGCCTTATCGGAGACGCTCACAAACTGAGAATAAATTATAAAATGAACTGACATAACTACTAGTATTTGGTACAGATTGTATAATAATAAAATGCAGGAAGAGGCTATTTGACCCATTATTTGTTCTGGTTGTTTTAGAGCTAACCAATTGATCCTACTCTGTTCTTTCGCCTAGCCCTGTAAATGTTGTCTCTTCAAGTATGTATTCAATTCTCTTTGGACTTCTACTCTTGAATCTGCTCCCACCACATTCTCAGGCAGTATATTCCAGATCACAACAACTTGCTGTGTACAAAATATGTTTCATCTTGGCATCTCTGGTTTTTTTGCCAGTCATCCTTAACTTGTGTCCTCTCATTCCGATCCTTCTGCCACTGAAAACAATTTTGCTTATTTGCTCTTATCAAAACCATTCATCATTTTGAACAGCTTTATCAAATCTGTTTCTCCAGGAAGGAGAACAACCTCAGTTTTTCTAGTCTCTCTTCATAACTAATTGCCCTCAAACCTGATACTATTTTATTAAATCTCCTCTGCGCCTTCTTTGAGCCCTTGAAATCCGTCCTGAAGTGTGGTGTCCAGAATTAAACACAATACGCCAGCTGCGACCTAACCAGCCTTTTATAAAAGTTTAACATAACTTCCTTGTTTTTGTATTACATGTCTCTATTCATAAAGCCAAGGATCATTTAGTAGCCTTCTCGACTTGTCCTGTCACCTTTATAGATTTGTGTATATACACCTCTATGTCTCACTATTCACGTACCCACTTTGTATAATATTACCCCACCTCTTCACAAAAACAGGTATCTGCTGGACATTCTCACATTGAAGTTGTGGGAATTTGCTATGATCATATTGGTTGCTGCATTTTCTACATTATACTTCTGTGATGAATGTAGTATTTTAGATATTGGACGATAAGTATTTGATGAAGTAAGGGTTAAAAGCCTGGGTTATAGTGTGTTTATCTGGTGCTGTCATGGTTTTAAAATAATCTTGGTTTGAAAGACAACAAAGCTTTTAGGAGCCTGAGATGCAACTGATGGTCATATAAGCTTGGTCTAATGCAATTTTGTTTTGATTAAGGGGATTCCTTGGGAGTTAATTCGTTTTCAGTTTAGTGTCATTGCTGGGTGGAACTTTTGGAGAAAGCATTTTTCATTTTCAGTTTTGATCTGGCTGAAGATGTGCAGTGAAACAGTTCTGCTCTCATTGTAAATTAGTTCAAAGAGATTAATTGTATTTAAAGCAATGCAAACTTGTCTGAGGACAAGGGGAGCTGCAACATGCCACTGGAAACAGCTTTTGAAGACATCGAGCCAGAGCTCCTGTAGGGATTTGGGCTGGAGTCAGATCTATTTTGTAAGTCCCAAGAAATCTATTTCTCAAAGAATAACTCGTAAAGCAAGTATTCTTCTGTGCCACTAATATTTAGGGTGGATTGAGAGCTGAGATGGTCTATTTTCTAGCTGTTTAAGTGGGAATAAATATAGCAAGTTAGGATATTGTATTCACTCTGTTGAGTAGTATTGTTTAATAGTAAATGTAAGCTATTTATAAGTGTGATATTGAAGATTTCCATACTGTGTTAGTCATACATTTTTGTTTTAATACCATGGGCGAAATTCTCCTACCCGCCCCGCCACATTTCTGCCCTGACCGGCCGGCGGGAATCTCCGTAACACCAGCCGGTCAATGGGGTTTCCCATTGTGGGGCAGCCCCACGCTGTCGGGAAACCCCCGGGCGCCGGCAAAACGGAGACTCCCGCCGGCGGAGAATGACGCCCCAGATCCCTAATTCTTCATGTGATTACCCCTGGGGTGAAGTATCCTTTCCTCACAGTCTTAGGAAAATAAAATCAAATATTGGGGATTCGGTCCAATCTTAGCTATTGTTGGGGTCTGCTCTGGGATTGTAATACATTAAACGTTTTTCATTAACTGTAAATTTGAAGTGTCAAGGGAGCAGGGCACAGGATGGTGACTGGGGGATGCCCCAAAAAGAAGTCCCATGCAAGGGATGAAGACAAGAGAAAGGAATAGGTCCTGTAAAGTAAAATTAAAAGAAAGGAGTAGGGCAATAGATTCCAAATTCAAGAAAGGGCTGCAGGGAGCTAAGTGGAATATTGGGGCAAAGTGGTGTTCTGCTTAGCATGGCCAAAAATCTGAAATTGTACACGAATGGTGAAGCTTTAGTTTACTTGGAGATTTAAGGAATGCCATCAGGGAAGGCGCGATTGAAACACTGTATGGAGGGTCATTGTTATTTTTAAAAAATATATATTTTTATTCTCCTTTTTCACATTTTCTCCCAAATTTCTCCTACATCAGACTCCTATTTATTGACTACAGCCCCGCCTTCAACACCATAATCTCAGCCAAGCCCAGATCAAAGTTCCAAATCCTAGGACTTGGCTTCCCACTCTGCAACTGGATCCTTGACTTTCTGACCCACAGGCTACAATCAGTAAGAATGAACAACAACACCTCCTCCACAATAGTCCTCAGTACCGGGGCCCCGCAAGGCTGCGTACTTAGCCCCCTAATCTACTCCCTGTACACACACGACTTCTGGCAAAATTTGGTTCCAACTCCATCTACAGGTTTGCTGACGATACGACCATAGTGGGCCGGATCACGAATAACGGCGAGTCAGAATACAGGAGGGAGATAGAGAACCTAGTGGAGTGGTGCAATGACAACAATCTCGCCCTCAATGCCAGCAAGACTAAAGAGCTGGTCATTGACTTCAGGAAGCAAAGTACTGTACACACCCCTGTCAGCATCAATGGGGCTGAGGTGGAGATGGTCAGCAGTTTCAAATTCCTAGGGGTGCACATCTCCAAAAATCTGTCCTGGTCCACCAAATTCGACGCTACCACCAAGAAAGCACAACAGCGCCTATACTTCCTCAGGAAACTAAGGAAATTCGGCATGTCCACTTTAACTCTTACCAACTTTTACACATGCACCTTTTAAAGCATCCTATCTGGCTGCATCACAGCCTGGTATGGCAACTGCACGGCCCAGGACCGCAAGAAACTTCAGGGAGTCGTGAACACAGCCCAGTCCATCACACAAACCTGCCTCCCATCCATTGACTCCATCTACACCTCCCGCTGCCTGGGGAATGCAGGCAGCATTATCAAAGACCCCTCCCACCCGGCTTACTCACTCATCCAACTTCTTCCGTCGGGCATCAGACTTAAAAACAGCTTCTTTCCCGCTCATATCAAAGTTCTAAAACCTAGGACTTGGCTCCCCACTCTGCAACTGGATCCTCGATTTTCTGACCCACAGACCACAATCAGTTTGAATGAACAACAACACCTCCTCCACAATAGTCATCAACACCGGGGCCCCGCAAGGCTGCGTACTTAGCCCCCTACTCTACTCCCTATACACACAGGACTACGTGGCAAAATTTGGTTCCAACTCCATCTTGGCTCCAGTTTCAAACTGCTGAACTCCCTAAATTATTACCCTCTTTTGGACTGACCTCATTAACACTACACCCTTGGATGCTTCATCCGATGCCGGTGCTTATGTAGTTACATTGTATACCTTGTGTTGCCCTATTATGTATTTTCATTTATTCCCTTTTCTTCCCATGTACTTGATGATCTGTTGAGCTGCTCGCAGAAAAATACTTTTCACTGTACCTCGGTACAGGTGACAATAAACAAATCCAATCCAATTTACACCCACCAACAATAAATAATAATAAATGTAATGTCAATCCCCAGATCAACAACAACAATCCCATCCTCCCATCAACCCCCAAACAACTGCCCACATGTTAACATAAACAAATAACAAAAAGGAATCAGGAATCACCCATAGTCACCATTAATACATACAGTCCCCGTCCCCAACCCCGCCCCTCCCAATGTCCGATTTATCCAATTCTTGAAAGTGCATAATGAATAACGCCTATGAATTTTAGAACCCCTCCATCCTTCCCTCAGTTCCAACTTAACCTTCTCAAGAGTCAAGAGTTTCATCAGGTCCCCCCGCCACGCCAGGGCACAGGATGGAGAGGTTGATCTCCACCCCAACAGGATCTGCCTTCGGGCAATCAATGAGGCAAAGGCTACAACATCTGCCTCCGCACCCGTTCCCAACCCTGGCTGGTCTGACACCCCGAATATGGCCTCCCGAGGGCTTGGGTCCAATTTCACGTGCACCACTTTAGAGATTACCCTAAAAACCTCCTTCCAGTAATCCTCCAGCTTTGGACTAGACCAAAACATATGAACATGATTCGCGCCCCCCCCCCCCCCCCCCCCCCCCGCAATTTTCACACACATCTTTTACCTCCTCAAAGAGCCGGCTCATCCTCACCCTTGTGAAGTGTGCTCTTTATACCACCTTCAGCTGTATCAGCCCCAACCTCGCACATGAGGTGGAGGCGTTCACTCTCCAGAGCACCTCACACCAGAACCCCTCCTCCATACCCTCTCCCAACTCTTCCTCCAACTTTGCTTTGCTCCCTTCCAGTGGTGCCTTATCCTCTTCCAAAATATCCCCGTAAACCGCCAACACTACCCCCTTCTCCAGTCCCCCTGTCGTCAGCACCTCCTCCAACAATGTGGAGGCCGTATCCACCAGGAAGCTCTGTCCCTGAAATGTGGCGACTAGGGGCTTTTCACAGTTACTTCATTGAAGCCTACTTGTGACAATAAGCGATTATTATTATTATTTCCTTCCTGGCAAAATCTCGAACCTGCATGTATCTAAACATTTCCCCCTGCTCCAGCCCATACTTCGCTCCCAGTTCCTTCAATCCTGTAAACCGACCTCCCATTATGGAGGGTCATTGTTGAAGATATCTGAGTGGGAGTGCCCTTTGAAGAGAATTTCTCAGATGTAGGTATTGGAAACCCTCTTGAGAAAGACAAAAGGTGGAATTTTCTAGCGCAGTTGTGCCGTGGCGGGGCTGGAAATGAGCCATTCGAAAATCCATTGACTTTTCTGGGAGAGAAGGCCTCACCAGCATGAGAGGCAGCAACAGTTTCAGTGAGATTGGGTGGTTCACAGTGTGACAAACATCTGGGTGAGTTGTTGAGAAATCCATGGAATCTGTTTTAATTGTATTTGTCGTCTTTATTTTTTAATTCATTAATGGGATGTAAGTACACTAGCTAGGCTAGCATTTACTGCCCATCCCTAATTGTCCTTGAGAAAGTTGTGGTGAGCTGCCTTCTTGAACCGCTGCAGTGCATATGGTGTAGGGAGGAATCTTGACCCAACAAGAATGAAGGGATGATAATATATTTCCAAGTCGGGGTGGTAATTGACTTGGAGGGGACCTTCCAGGTGGTGGTGTTCTACTGTGTAGTGTGGTATTTACACAATTCACCTAATAATTCATGTACACCTCATATTTACCTGAATGTTACGAATATAAGATAGATATTATAAATTGTTTTATCTTTCTGAACTTGTAAAGTTTATTTTTGTTTGTTCAAATTCCATGTAGTTTTGAGGTTTTAATCACTTAGTAACTGTCTTGAATCTCAAACTTTATCTACTTTAAACAAAACGTTATTGTTCCCCAACCAGAGCTCCTCCACATCGTGGGGTCTGTATCATAACAGTATTAAAAATCATTTGCCATATGTCTTTCCATTTTACCAACCTATGCCTTCCCAAAGTTTGTTACTATCCCCTTTATGATGTACTACATTTTTGAGCTTTGTTTCATCTGCAAGTATTGAAATTGCATCTCCTACACTCAAGTTCAGGTTATTAGTACATGGCAAAAAAGCAATGATCCCAGGGGAACACTACTTAATACCTCCCTCAGTCTGAAAAACAACTGCTCACCAATTCTCTTTGCTTCCCACCTCAGGAAATTTTCTAACCATCTTGTCACTGATTTTTAACTTGCTATCAAGTCCACTCAGAATCACAGCACTGTTATTGCGCTGAAGGAGGCCATTTGGCCCATTGCATCAGCACTGGTTCCCCCAATCAGCAACTCACCTCGTTCTATTCACCCACCTTCTCCGTTTAACTCTGCACATTCATTCTTTCCAGAATACAGTCTCATTCCCTTTTGAATGCTTCAATTGAACCTGCCTCCACCACACTCTCAGGCCGCGCATTCCAGACCTTAACCACTTGTTGCGTGAAAAAGCTTTTCCTCATATCACTATTGCTTCTTTTATGAACTAGTTTAAATCTGTGCCCTCTCGTTCTCAATCAAACAGTTTCTGCCTATTGTCCAGACCCCTCATGAGTTTGAACATCTCTATTGGCCTTCTTTTCTATACAGTCCTATCTATCTTCATAATTGAAGTTTCTCATCCCAGGAACCACTGTCATGAATGTGGGCAGCACGGTAGCACAGTGGTTAGCACTGTGGCTTCACAGCATCAGGGTCCCAGGTTCGATTCCCCGCTGGGTCACTGTCTGTGTGGAGTCTGTACGTTCTCCCCGTGTCTGCGTGGGTTTCCTCCGGGTGCTCCGGTTTCCTCCCAAAGACGTGCAGGTTAGGTGGCCATGATTGGCCATGCTAAATTGCCCTTAGTGTCCAAAAAGGTTAGGTGGTGTTATTGGGTTACGGGGATAGGGTAGAAGTGGGTTGGTGCAGATTCGATGGGCCGAATGGCCTCCTTCTGCACTGTATGTTTTATGAATCTATTCTGCACTCTTTCCAATTCCTTCACATCCATCCGAAAGTGTGGTTCCCAGAACTGGACTCAATACTCAAGCTGAGGATGAACTAGTGACTTATACAAGCTCAACATAACATCGTTGCTCTTGTACTCTATGTGCCTATTAATAAAGCCCAGGATACAGTATGTTTTATTCACACTCTCTCAACCTGCCCTGTAAGCTTCAATAACTTATGCACATGTCCACCCACGTCCTCTGCTCCTTTAGAGTTCTACTCTTATTTTATACTATCTCTCCATGTTCTTTCTACCAAAATGAATCACTTCACATTGCTCTGCATTGAAATTCATCCACTACCTGTCTGCCCATTCCACCATCTTGTCTATGTCCTTTTGAAGTTCTATAATATCCTCCTCAGTTTACAATGCTCACAAGTTTTGTATCATCCACAAACTTTGAAATCATGCCCTGAACGCCAAGGTCTAGGTCATTAATATATATCAGGAAAAACGACACTGACCCCTGGGGAACACGGCTACAAATCTTCCTCCAGCGTGAAAAACAATCCTTAACCACTACTCTCCATTCCCTGTCACTCAGCTAATGCCACATCCATATTACTACTGTCCCTTTTTTCCATGAGCTATAAACGTTTCTCACAAGTCTGCTGTGTGACTGTATCAAACTCCTTTTGGAAGTCTATGCACATCATTTCAACAGCATTACACACATCCACACTCTCTGTTACCTCTTCAAAGAAACAGGAAGTTAGTCAAACACATTTTTTCCTTTAAGAAATTCCTGCTGACTTTACTTAATTAACCCACATTTGTCCATGTGATTATGAACTTTGCCCTTTCGTGGGAGAGTCTCGGAGCAGAGGGCATAATCTCAGAGTAAGGGAATCACTCATTTAAGACAAGAGAATGGGAGGATTTCTTCTCTCAGTCGGTAGTGAACCTGTGGAATCCTTTATCACAGAGCATTGTAGAGGCTGGGTCTTCAAGTATCTTCAAGGTGAGAGAGACAGATTTTGAATTAGTTCGGGAATTAAGAGTTATGGGGGTAAGGAGGAAAAGTGGAATTATATTAGATCAGCTGTGATCTCCTTAAATAGTGGAGCAGAATCAATGGGCAGATTGCCCTACTTCTCCTCCATTTTATGGTCCTGAATAATTGTTTCCAGAAGCTTTCATACCGACTATTCATACTGATTCTTCCCGCTGTCCAGTTTTAGCATGTAAACTAACTGTGAATAATGAACTACCTTTTGAGCATGAGGTTATTTCGTCAAAGAAGCAAGATTGCAATGTGGTTGACAATTGGGCTGAAAGATAAAGATACAGAGGGGTCATGTTCGACAGGAAAGGTTATTTCTCTCTCCGCAAATGCTGCCAATTTTTCCAGCAATTTGTTTTAAGAAAGTTAAGAGCGCAGTCCTGTGTAAACACCCCGCCGACAGTAATTTTCAGAGAGTGCCCGGGATGGGAGAGTGGAAGCTACTCCTCCTGCTTAGACCCACCCACACCAGCAAGACGGTTTTTTTTTTGTTTGAGGTTATTTCCTTGCAGGCGGGCAGATGATTTGAGTGTTATTTACTCCCCGGGATGCAATGGCTGGACAATATTCCCGATCCAGCAGCTCGGAATCCTCCGTCCCAATGATCAGAACAACAGCTCCGGCCAATTTCACGCTGATAGTGGGGGCGGTGTTCGGCGCAGTGGCTTTGCTTCTGTCGATTGTTTCGACCGCGGGAATGTTTGTGTATTTCACAAGAGAAATCTCAAAGGTAAATTCTGCGGTCAGGATATGGAGGTTCATGAGCTAAACGACTGGGTCTGACAGTGACAAACGTGAAATATTCTTTTTTAAAAAAAATGTTCGGCCTAATTCGGGACTGGAAAATAATTGGACAAAGTTGCCTATTCTAAGGGATATGGGCAACTTTGCTTTAAAAGTAAACAACTTTCACTGGCGAGTGGTTGCTTGGTAACATAATAGGTTAAAACCCGATACTGTTGTTGAACTAGGAATGATTTGCAAAGAAGCTGTGATTGTTACTGGGAAGGGGCATATGATTTTTGATGAAGAATAAACATTAAGGTCGAGGTGAAATCGAAAACGAAAGTGTTTGTAGAGTTTGGGCTCTGCAATGAGGTTTACGGTGCCCATTTGGATTGAACTCGTCCAAGAACTCTCAGCCTATGTGGTCCAGTGTAATAAGTATTTGCGCTGAAATCCAATACCACCATTTTCAGAGGGAATTTAACCAGATGGTATATTTTATTGCAATTTGTTAACGGGAATGTCAATCGTTAAAAAATAATAAGTTGGAACTGACAGCATCATTTGTTCGGTGACACGTTCAAAAGGGACACTGCGAATAAGTTTTTGCAAACTTCTTTTGGTTTTGAGGCGATAGGTGTGTCTCGAAGACTTAAATTGCGAAATCATTTCTGGAGCTGGAAGATTTTATCGGTGTGTGCTTGAGCAGTTCAGTTTCAGCTGAATTTGACCTACTTTAGTCGCCGTGGATGCACAATCTGTATTCTCGTAGCCGGAGGCTAGCCTGCGTCAGAAAAGGCGTTGCCTTGCTATCCCGAGCTTTTCCAGGCAGAGAGACTGTTTTAAGCCTTTCCCGAAAATCTCAGCATCCACGTGGCTTGATGGGTGCTGTCTTGGTTAGTTATTGGTGGAACAGGTAGTGTCTGACAACACAAATATCTTCAGCAAGCCCCTGTATACACAAAGCGCCAAGTAGATTACCGAATCCCCGTACAGTGCAAAACCATCGGACAGAGCCCACGTAGGGAGCGATGATTTGAGTGGGGTGCCGGGAAGTCAGTACTGCCTCTGATGTTAGTCCTCACAGAGCAGTGCCCTGTTAAGCACAATGAGATAACACGGGCTGCAACTGGATGCAGCTTTAACTGAAAGATATTCCAGACCTTGAATTTAGTTCAACTTGATTTATTGAACCTGTCGCACAGTTCTCTGTGAGTTGGACTCTCTGCTAACCCAAGTGTGATTACTCTGACTGAATCAGACTAGCTCTTAGCCACGTGCTGGATGGGTTATGTGATTATATACACACCCAGACTCACTCTGTAGATGGCCCCAGTGGAAAGAGGCGGCGTTTGAGTGCCTTGTGCCTTTTATAGTGGGAAACCACCCCCAAGCGTTCTGCCTGCTGATTGGTTATGTCCTGTTCTCTGTGTTCATTAGCTGCCTGTCTGTATCTCATTATGTGCATGTCTGCATATCATGACATCTCCCCTTTTGAAATGTTTTTCTGTAGCATATGTGAAAGTATTTACATGTGTAGGCCGAAAAACTGTCTTATTTACATACAGTGGCAGATGGGAACATATGTACACGTCAAAACAGGTGTCTAATGTGCGAAAACAGAACATAGCAAACAAAACAAATGTTCATAAGTCCAGTCTTTGGGGCTTGCGTCTGATCCTGGTCGACCGCCGGAGAGGTGGTGGTGGGGACGATGGCGCCTTGATAGGCAGGATTGAAGCCTGACTAGTGGCCTTGTGGTTCGAGGTATCAGTGGGTGGCACAATAACAGATGGAAACAACAAAGAATGTGGTTGCGGACAGGCGACTGTGCGCAGGGCCCGTCTGTTTCGCTGCACAACAGAACCATCAGCCAGACGCACAACGTACGATCGAGGAGCAGCCTGTCGAACAACAACAGCTGGAGCTGACCAGCCTCCATCAGGTAGCTTGATCCGAACAGCATCCGCCGGGGATAGCACAGGCAAATCGGTGGCATGAGCATCATAGCCCTGCTTTTGCCTGTCCCTGAGTTTCTGCAGCACCGGGAGGTGATCCAGGTCAGGCAAGTGTATGGCTGGAAGAGTCGTCTGCAGGTCCCTGTTCATCAGGAGTTGAGCCGGTGACATGCCGGTAGACAGAGGGGTTGCCCTGTAAGCAAGGAATGCAAGGTTGACGTCAGAAGCAGAATCCGCAGCCTTGCAGATGAGCTGCTGCACTATGTGCACCCCTTTCTCAACCTTCCCGTTGGACTGCGGGTAATGTGGGCTTAAAGTGACGTGATGAAACTGATATAACTGGGCAAATCCTGACCACTTGGCTGCTGAAACAAGGACCGTTGTCACTCATGACAGTGAGTGGAATACCATGCCTGGAGAACGTCTCCTTACAGGCCTTGATGGCGGTCTTGGATGTTAGGTCCAAGAGCTTCACGACTTCTGGGTAGTTGGAAAAATAATCAATGATTAACACATAATCACGACCATGAAAGAGGTAGATGCCCACCTTGAACCACAGGGAGGTCACGATTTTGTGCTGCTGAAGCGTCTCCTTGCTCTGTGCTGGCTGGAAGCGTTGACAGGTCGTATAGTTGAGGATCATATTTGAGATATCCTGACTAATCCCAGGCCAGTAGACAGCTTGCCTGGCTCTGCGCCTACACTTCTCAACACCCAGATATCCCTTGTGGATTTGCCGTAGCACCAAGCTCTGGAGACTGAGTGGAATGACAATGCGGTCCAGCTTGAGGAGGATGCCATCAACCACCGTCAGGTCGTCCTTCACATTGAAGAATTGGGGGCACTGCCCTTTTTGCCAGCCATTGGCGAGGTGGCGCATGACAAGCTGCAGAAGAGGGTCTTTGGCTGTCTCGTCGAAAATGCAAATCACCTTTTCATCCGACGCCGGGAGGTTGCTGGCCCACAGCTGCACCTGTGATTCGGTCTGTTGGACGAATGCCGGCGGGTCGGCAGGAAAGATTATGGAGCGGGACAAGGCACCTGCAATAATGAGCTCCTTGCCCGGCGTGTACATGAGTCCAAAGTCGTACAATCTGAGTCTGAGGAGGATGCCAGGGTGTCATGTTGTTCAGGTCCTTGTGGATAATGTGGACCAGAGGCCTGGGGTCCTTCTCGATGGTGAACGTCGGCCGGCCGTAAACATAATCGTGGAACTTGAGAATTCCGGTGAGAAGGCCCAGGCATTCCTTTTCAATTTGGGCGTACCGCTGCTCGGTGGGTGTCATCGCCCGTGATGCGTAGGCAACCGGTGCCCAGGATAAGGTGTCATCGCGCTGGACCAACACCGCGCCGATGCCGTCCTGGCTCGCATCTGTCGAGATTTTTGTTTCCCTGTCAGGTTCAAAAAATGCCAATACAGGTGCAGTGGTGAGCTTGGCTTTCAGCTCCAACCACTCTGCCTGATGAGCTGCCTGCCACTCAAAGGCAGTAGACTTTTTCACCAGGTGTCTGAGGGCCGTGGTGTGCAAGGCCAGGTTTGGGATAAACTTGGCCAAAAAGTTTACCATTCCTAGGAAGCGCAGCACCGCCTTCTTTTCTTCAGCGGTCTTCATGGCTTCGATGGCCTTGACTTTGTCTGTGTCCGGGCACACACCTTGCTGAGATATCTGGTCACCTAAGAACTTAAGTGTCGACATGCCAAAGCAACACTTGGCCCTGTTCAGCTTGAGGCCATTGGCATGGACACGGCGGAATACCTGCTGGAGACGAGAGATGTGCACTTCGGGGCTCGTGGACCATATGATAATGTCGTCCACATACACACGAACCCCTTCAATGCCCTCCATCATCTGCTCCATGATTCTATGGAAGATCTCCGAGGCCGAGACAATGCCAAATAGCATATGATTATAGCAGTGCCTGCCAAACGGTGTGTTGAAGGTGCAGAGCCTTCTGCTGGACTCATCCAGCTGGATTTGCCAGAATCCATGTGACGCATCTAACTTTGTGAAAAACTGGGCATGTGCCATCTCACTTGTGAGTTCCTCCCGCTTCGGGATGGGGTAGTGTTCCGGCATTATATTCTGGTTGAGATCCTTGGGATCAATGCAGATGCGCAGCTCCCCCGGAGGCTTCATATCACATACCATCGAGCTGACCCAGTCAGTCGGTTCTGTAACTTTGGAAATGATGCCCTGGTCCTGAAGATCCTTTTAGCTGTGCCTTCAGGCTCTCCTTCAGTGGAGCCAGGACCCGGCGTGGTGCGTGGACCACAGGCATGGCATCAAGCCGTAGCAGGATCTTGTATCGATATGGCAGAGTGCCCATCCCGTCAAACATATCCGGATACTGAGCGAGGATGTCGTCAATGCCGGCTTGAAGATCCACGTTGGGGGAGGTCATTGTGTAGACCCGCTGCACAAGGCTTAGCTGCTTGCAAGCATGTGTGCCGAGCAGGGAGGCCCTGTCTGGCTTGACGATTTCAAACCTTAGCCTTGCGTGAATGCTCCTGTTGGAGATGAGAAGATGGTAGGATCCCAGTGCTGTGATGGCATTGCCATTATAGTCCAGGAGCTGGCAGGCTGCTGGAAGAAGCTTGGGTGGCTTCTTGATGCGGTTGAAATCTGCCTGTGAAAGGAGATTGGCAGAAGCACCTGTGTCCAGCTTGAACTGGATGGAGCATTGATTTACTTACATCACCATACGCCATTCGTCCGCAGAATCCACAGTGAGGATGGACAGACTTTGTGATGATGTCGGTGAGGCATGTTCATGTGTGGTAATGATGCCCACATGGTAGGGGGACTCCGGGCAATTGTCCTCTGGATCCGTTGTACTGCCAGGATCAGAATCCTGTAAACCGTGTTGTACACTCCGAACGTGCCTGCATTGGAATTGGGATCGTTGGCCCTTGACTAGTGGCGCAGACCTGCACAAGGCTGCATAGTGTCCAGGTTTTCCGCAATTTAAACATCGCCTGCCTCTTGCAGGGCAGTGTTTCTTTAAGTGGGCGGTGCCGCAGTTCGGGCACGTCATGACGTCGTTACGCTCCGTGCGTTGTCGCACATGCGCAGTGCGGTCGGCAGACGTTCACACCTGCGCAGTGTGGTGATCGGCCGCTTCATTATCCCATTCGCATCGCGCATGCGTGGGGCTCCGGGAAGAGCGCGCAAAATGGCCGCTTTCATCAATGCTGAGGCGCTGCATCTGGGATCTGGGCGATGGCCTGCACACGCTCTGCCTCATGGGAGGCAAGTTTCTCATTTTCAGCCGATTTGTATTGGGAATACCGATTTTTGGCATGTTCATGCACTGTGCACGTTTCAATCGCGACTGACAGGGTCATATGCTTGATTTTTAAAAGCTTATCTCTCAGAGGATCAGAGTGCACTCCAAAAACGATTTGATCTCTGATCATGGAGTCAGCAATATCACCAAAGTTGCAGGACAGCGGTAGTAGATGGAGATTAGTTAAGAAGTTGAAAGATTCATCTTTACCTTGTAGGCGTTGTTTGAATATATAGGGCTCAAAAATTTCATTGGTGTCCACTTCACCGTGACTGTCAAACTTGTCCAGGATGGTCTGAAACTTTGTCTTGTCCTGGCCTTCGGTGAAGTTAAACGAGTTGAAGAGTTGATCCCCCGCAGTTGAGAGGAGAAGCGCAATCTTTCTTGTATCAGACGCACCCTCGAGGTCTGAGGCTTCGATGTACAGCACAAACCTTTGCTTGAAAGTCCGCCAGTTGGCACTGAGATTGCCGGAGTTCTGCAGCTGTTGAGGAACCTGGATCTTCTCCATGGTGCCGGGATACATTTGCTGGTCGTCACGGAACAGATTGAGGTAAAGCACCTTAGGATAGCAGTCTTCTGGTACCATGTCGTGTTAAGCACACTGAGATAACACAGGCTGCAACTGGATGCAGCTTTAACTGCAATATACTCCAGACCTTGAAGTTAGTTCAACTTGATTTACTGAACCTGCCATACAGTTAGCATAGTTCTCTAAGTTCGACTCTCTGCTAATCTAAGTGATTACTCTATCTGACTGAACCAGACGAGCTCTTAGCCACGTGCTGGAGGGGTTATGTGATATATACACCCAGACTCACTCTATAGATATCCCCAGTGGAAAGAGGTGGAGTGTGAGTGCCTCATGCCTTTTATAGTGGGAAACCATCCCCAAGTGTTCTGCCTGCTGATTGGTTATGTCCTGTTCTCTGTGTTCATTAGCTGCCTGTCTGTATCTCATTATGTGCATGTCTACATATCATGACAAGCAGGAGATGGAAAACAGGGAGCAAAATCAAAGAGAAGCGCCTTTAAAAATCACATGTGTCGCAGCAGAAGGCGTTAGTGTGACGGTGACATCAGCAAAACATCCCACTTCCCCGTGTGTAAAATATGATCAAGTGATCCTCAGCCAGACACCATTAATATTTCCCCATTGTCAGTCATTATAGGATGGGATCAGAGAGCATACTTTGGGAATTTGCTTGCAGTGCTACACTGTTAATTCTGGTAAATATGGAAGAGTTATTGAAGCAAACAGTTTGACATTTAATTGATTAAGCTCCTTGCCTCTGAATACTGACTCTCACTGGGGTACATTCCCTGAAGGTGCTGACTCTCTTAGGGGTACATTCCCTGAAGGTGCTGACTCTCACTGGGGGGCATTCCCTGAAAGTGCTGACACTCACTGGGGGACATTCTCTGAAGGTGCTGACTCTGACTGAGGGACATTCCCTGAAGGTGCTGACTCTCACTGGGGTACGTTCCCTGAAGGTGCTGACTCTCTTAGGGGTACATTCCCTGAATGAGCTGATCTCACTGGGGGACATTCCCTGAAAGTGCTGACTCTCACTGGGGGACATTCCCTGAAAGTGCTCACACTCACTGGGGGACATTCCCTGAAGGTGCTGACTCTCACTGGGGACATTCCCTGAAGGTGCTGACACTCACTGGGGGACATTCCCTGAAGGTGCTGACTCTCACTGGGGGACATTCCTGAAAGTGCTGACTCTCACTGGAGTACATTCCCTGAAGGTGCTGTCTCTCATTCGGGTACATTCCCTGAAGGTGCTGTCTCACATTGGGGTATATTCCCTGAAGGTGCTGTCTCTCATTGGAGTACATTCACTGAAGGTGCTGTCTCTCATTGGGGTACATTCCCAGAATGTGCTGACTCTCGCTGGGACCATCCATGAAGGTCCTGACTCTCACTGGGGGACATTCCCTGAAGGTGCTGACTCTCACAGGGGGACATTCCCTGAAGGTGCTGACTCTCATTGGGGTACATTCCCCGAAGGTATTGGCTCTCACTGGGGTACAGTCCCTGAAAGTGCAGATTCTCACAGGGTGCAGTCCCTGAAGGTGTTGACTCTCACTGGGGTACGGACACTGAAGGTGCTGACCCTCACTGGGGTACATTCCCTGAAGGTACTGACTCTCACTGAGATACGAACACTGAAGGTGCTGACTCTCACTGGGGAACATGCCCTGAAGGTGCTGACTCTCACTGGGGTACATTCCCTGAAGGTGCTGACTCTCTTAGGGGTACATTCCCTGAATGTGCTGATCTCACTGGGGGACATTCCCTGAAAGTGCTGACTCTCACTGGGGGACATTCCCTGAAAGTGCTCACACTCACTGGGGGACATTCCCTGAAGGTGCTGACTCTCACTGGGGACATTCCCTGAAGGTGCTGACACTCACTGGGGGACATTCCCTGAAGGTGCTGACTCTCACTGGGGGACATTCCTGAAAGTGCTGACTCTCACTGGAGTACATTCCCTGAAGGTGCTGTCTCTCATTCGGGTACATTCCCTGAAGGTGCTGTCTCACATTGGGGTATATTCCCTGAAGGTGCTGTCTCTCATTGGAGTACATTCACTGAAGGTGCTGTCTCTCATTGGGGTACATTCCCTGAATGTGCTGACTCTCACTGGGACCATCCATGAAGGTCCTGACTCTCACTGGGGGACATTCCCTGAAGGTGCTGACTCTCACTGGGGGACATTCCCTGAAGGTGCTGACTCTCATTGGGGTACATTCCCCGAAGGTATTGGCTCTCACTGGGGTACAGTCCCTGAAAGTGCAGATTCTCACAGGGTGCAGTCCCTGAAGGTGTTGACTCTCACTGGGGTACAGACACTGAAGGTGTTGACTCTCACTGGGGTACGGACACTGAAGGTGCTGACCCTCACTGGGGTACATTCCCTGAAGGTACTGACTCTCACTGAGATACGGACACTGAAGGTGCTGACTCTCACTGGGGAACATGCCCTGAAGGTGCTGACTCTCACTGGGGTACGGACACTGAAGTTGCTGACTCTCACTGGTGTACATTCGCTGAAGGTGCTGACTCTCACTGGGGTACAGACCTGAAGGTGCTGACTCTCACTATGGTACTGACCCTGAAGGTGCTGACTCTCACTGGGTTACAGACCCTGAATGTAGTTACTCTCACAGGGGTCCAGACCGTGAAGGTCTAACTCTCACTGAGATACGGACCCTGAAGGTACTGACTCTCACTGGGATACAGACCCTGAAGGTGCTGACTCTCACTGTGGTACAGACCCTGAAGGTGCTGACTCTCACAGTGGTACAGACCCTGAAGGTGCTGACCCTCACTGGGGTACATTCCCTGAAGGTACTGACTCTCACTGAGATACGGACACTGAAGGTGCTGACTCTCACTGGGGAACATGCCCTGAAGGTGCTGACTCTCACTGGGGTACGGACACTGAAGTTGCTGACTCTCACTGGTGTACATTCGCTGAAGGTGCTGACTCTCACTGGGGTACAGACCTGAAGGTGCTGACTCTCACTATGGTACTGACCCTGAAGGTGCTGACTCTCACTGGGTTACAGACCCTGAATGTAGTTACTCTCACAGGGGTCCAGACCGTGAAGGTCTAACTCTCACTGAGATACGGACCCTGACGGTACTGACTCTCACTGGGATACAGACCCTGAAGGTGCTGACTCTCACTGGGATACAGACCCTGAAGGTGCTGACTCTCACTGGGTTAAAGACCCTGAAGTGCTGACTCCAACTGGGATACGGACCCTGAAGGTGCTGACTCTCATTGGGGTACATTCCCTGAAGGTACTGACTCTCACTGGGATACGGACCCTGAAGTGCTGACTCCAACTGGGATACGGACCCTGAAGGTGCTGACTCTCATTGGGGTACATTCCCTGAAGGTGCTGACTCTCACTGCAGTACATTCCCTGAAGGTGCTGACTCTCATTGGGGTACATTCCCTGAAGGTGCTGACTCTCATTGGGGTACATTCCCTGAAGGTGCTGACTCTCACTAGGGTACATTCCCAGAAAGTGCTGACTCTCATTGGGGTACATTCCCTGAAGGTGCTGACTCTCATTGGAGTACATTCCCTGAAGGTGCTGACTCTCATTGGGGTACATTCCCGGAAGGTGCTGACTCTCACTGGGGTACATTCCCAGAAAGTGCTGGCTCTCATTGGATTTCATTCTCAGAAAGTGCTGACTCTCTTCGGGGTACATTCCCTGAAGGTGCTGACTCTCTTCGGGGTACATTCCCAGAAAGTGCTGACTCTCATTGGAGTGCGTTCCCAGAAAATGCTGACTCTCTTAAGGGTACATTCGCAGAAAGTGCTGACTCTCGTTGGAGTGCATTCCCAGAAAATGCTGACTCTCTTAAGGGTGCATTCCAAGAAAGTGCTGACTCTCATTGGAGTGCATTCCCGGAAAGTGCTGACTCTCATTGGATTTCATTCTCAGAAAGTGCTGACTCTCTTCGGGGTACATTCCCTGAAGGTGCTGACTCTCTTCGGGGTACATTCCCAGAAAGTGCTGACTCTCATTGGAGTGCGTTCCCAGAAAATGCTGACTCTCTTAAGGGTACATTTGCAGAAAGTGCTGACTCTCGTTGGAGTGCATTCCCAGAAAATGCTGACTCTCTTAAGGGTGCATTCCAAGAAAGTGCTGACTCTCATTGGAGTGCATTCCCGGAAAGTGCTGACTCTCTTAGGGGTACATTCCCTGAATGTGTTGACTCTCTTAGGGGTACATTCCCAGAAAGTGCTGACTCTCATTGGGGTACGTTCCCGGAAGGTGCTGAGTCTCATTGGGGTACACTCCCAGAAAGTGCTGACTCTAATTGGGGTATATTCCTAGAAAGTGCTGACTCTCACAGGATACATTCCTTGGAAGTGCTGACTCTCGCAGGATACATTGCTTGGAGGTGCTGACTCTCATTGGGGTACAGACCCTCAAGTATCTGACTTTAATTGGGGTAAAGACCCTAAAGGTGCTGACTCTCACAGGGTACCTGCCCTGAAGATGTTGACTCTCACAGGGCACAACTGCAGAAGGTACTGACTCTCACTAGAGTACATTCCCAGGAGGTGATGACTCTCATTGGAGTACAGACACTGAAGGTGCTGACTCGCATTGCAGTACAGACACTGAAGGTCCTGACTCGCATTGCAGTACAGACACTGAAGGTGCTGACTGTCACAGGGTACATTCCCTGGAGGTACTGACTCTTATTGGGGCACAGACCCTAAAGGTGCTGACTCTCACAGGGTACTGACTCTGAATGTGCTCACTCTTACTGGGGTACAGACTCTGAACGTGCTGGCTTTCACTGGGATGCAGGCCGTGAAGGTGCTGACTCTCATTGGGGTACATTCGCTGAAAGCACTGTCTCTCACGGGGGTACAGATCCTGATGGTGCTGTCTCTCATTGGGGTACATTCGCTGAAGGTGCTGACTCTCATTTGGGTACATTCGCTGAAGGTGCTGACTCTCATTTGGGTACATTCGCTGAAGATGCTGTCTCTCACGGGGGTACAGATCCTGATGGTGCTGTCTCTCATTGGGGTACATTCGCTGAAGGTGCTGACTCTCATTGGGGTACATTCCCTGAAGGTGCTGACTCTCATTGGGGTACATTCGCTGAAGGTGCTGACTCTCATTGGGGTACATTCCCTGAAGGTGCTGACTCTCATTGGGGTACATTTGCTGAAGGTGCTGTCTCTCACGGGGGTACAGACCCCGAAGGTGCTGTCTCTCATTGGGATACATTTTCTGGAGGTACCAAGAGAGGTGGTCACAGGGGGGAGATGGCAGGGGGAGGGGGAAGAGAGGGTGATGCGAGGAGCCGAGGTTGGAGAAGAAACATGGTCGGGGCGGAGAAAGGGTCCATCTTGGATGGGCCAGGCACTGGGTTAAATTAACGGGGGTAGAACCAAAAGGGGAAGATGCAGACGGTAGAGGGGAAGGAGGCGTAAGCCCCCGGTAAGGCTGATACTGTGGAACGTGGGAGGGCTCAATGATCTCGGGTCTTTGCGCACCTTCGGAGCTTGAAAGCGGAGGTGATCTTTCTGCAGGAGACGCACCTCCGCGTGAAGGACCAGGTTAGGTCAAGGAAGGCATTGGTGGGTCAGGTTTTCCACTCAGGGTTTGATTCAAAGATGTAGCTGGTGGCCATTTTGATGAGTAAGAAAACGTTGTTTGTCAGTGCTAAGGAAGTGACCGACCAGGGTGGGAGATATATGATTGTAGGTGGGGTATTAGAAGGGAGGCTGGTGGTGTTGGTGAATGTGTATGCACCAAATTGAAAGGTTTTATGAGGAGCTTGCTGACAGCAATCCCGGACTTAGTCAAGCACAGCTGATTGTGGGAACAGATTTTAATTGTGTCCGAGCGTCGAGGTCAATGGGTAGGATACAAATGGCAAAGGAGCTGGGTGGGTTTATGGAAAAAATGGGTATGGTGGACCCGTGGCACTTCAAGAACCCAGGGGGAGGGAGTATTCCTTTTTTTCACATGTGGACAGGGTATATTCCAGAATTGACTTTTTCGTGGTGAGCTGGGAGGTTTTGGTTGGGGTGGAGGGGGCAGAGTATGCGGGCATAGTAATCTCGGACCATGCACCCCACTGGCTGGAGATTCGGCTTAGATTGGGACGGGAGCTGAGGCCGGGGTGGGGGCTAGATTCGGGGTTGTTGGGAGATAGAAGGTTTTCTGACAAAGTGCGGGCTGTGTTTAAATATTCTGTAGCATTGAACCAAAACGGGGAGGTGGCGGCGGCCACTTTTTGGGAAGCGCTGAAAGCGATGGTCCGAGGGAAGATTATCTCTTTCAAGGCTTATGCGGACAGGAAAAGGAATAAGGAATATGAACGGCTAATGAACGAGATAGTGGAGGTAGATACGGAGTACTCGAGGGTGCCCACTGTGAAGAGATTGGCAAGGAGGAAACAATTACATGGGCAATTTGATATGCTGGTAACAAGGAGGGCGGTAGGACAGCTGCGTAGGGCAAGAGGGGTGCAGTACGAATCTGGAGAGAAGACGAGTCAAATGTTAGCGCATCACCTGTGGAGGCAGGCTGCGTCGAGGGAAATATTGAAGATACTGACTGGGGCAGGGAATGTGGTGTCAGAGCTGGGGAAGATAAATGAGGCATTTAGGGGGTATTATAAGGAGCTGTACAGGGCGGACACAGTGGGTGAAGAGGGAGACGTGGGACGGTTCTTAGATGAACTGGAGTTTCCACAGCTGGAGGAAGAGAAAAGGCTGGCGCTAGAGGGGTTGAGGGAGATATTGAACAGTAAAAGGGTTATGAAGTCGGAGAAAGCCCCAGGGCCCGATGGCTACACGGCGGAATTTTATTATGTGTTCGCGATGGACCTGGTACCATGTGCCTTGGGGGCGTTTAATAAGGTACTGGAGAAGGGGGAGCTGCTGGAGACGATGACGCAGGCAACGATCATGTTAATACTGAGAAAGGGGAAGGATCCATTGGAATGTGGGTCATATAGGCCCACATCGCTGTTAAATACAGGCGTGAAAGTTGTTGCCAGGTGATGCGACCATCAATTCATACGAAACCAGGAGTAGAAGTAAACTGTGGCTTTAATCAACTAGAACAGTGCCTGCCTGTGACTGATCTGTTAGTGGGAGCTGCCTACAGGTCGACTGCTCTTATACCTCCTCTCAAGGGGTGGAGCCAGGGGCGGAACCCACACACGCCCCAACATGCTACATCATAGGTAATACCTTACAATGGTCCATAGGTGGAGCCCACATGGGCAACAACGTAATACAGATATGTACATGGTGAATTGTTACAGCAATACATTCACCACACCAGGAAGGATGGAAGATTGTGTCCCGGAGGTGGTTGCGGAGGACTATACAGGCTTCATAATATAAGCTTTCTAGTAATATAAGGAGGCTGTTAAACGTGATTATGACCCCGTCGGAAGCTCAGATACCGGAGGTAGTGGTGTCCATGGATGCGGAGAAGACATTCGACTGGGTGGAGTGGCGGTACCTGTTTGAGGTCCTGGGAAGGTTTGGGTTTGGGCCAAAGTTTTTATGGCTGTTATATGTGGCACCGAGGACGAATGTGCGGACCAATGACATGGGTTCATGGAACTTTGAACTACACAGAGGAACAAGTCAGGGGTGCCCGCTGTCGCCACTGCTGTTTGCGCTGGCTATAGAGCCACTGGAAATGGCTCTTAGGGGGTCGGCAGAGTGGCAAGGGATTATGAGGGAACAAAGCGAGCATTGGTTGTCACTCTATGCTGATGACCTACTATTGTATGTTTCAGACCCGCTGGAGAGCATGGAGAGGATCATGGGCCTGTTGGGGAAGTTTGGGGCGTTCTCGGGATATAAGTTAAATGTAGGGAAAAGTGAATTGTTCCTGGTGAATGAGTTGGGTCGATGAGCCACTTTACGGGGGAATCCATTTAAGGTGGCTACAGACAGGTTTATATACCAGGGGATTCAGGTAGCAAGGGAATGGGCAATGCTTCACAAATTGAATTTAACAAAGCATGTGGAGGAGGCTCGGAAGGATCTCAAGAGATGGGACATGCTTCACTTGACTTTGGCAGGGAGGGTCCATGTGGTGAAGATGAACATTCTGCCGAGGTTCCTCTTCATATTCCAGACACATCTGATCTTTGTACCAAAGGCCTTCTTTCAGAAACTGGACACAATTATTTCAGACTTTGTATGGGTAGGGAAGGTGCCAAGGATTAAGAGGACCCTGTTACAGAGGCAGCAGGGAGGGTTGACGTTGAAGAACGTGCTACATTACTATTGGGTGGCAAACATGGAGAAGGTGAGGTGATGGTGGGAAGGAGAGGGGGAGAATGGGTTAGGATGGAGGAGGAATCCTGTAAGGGTTCCAGCTTGAGGGATATGGTGATGGCAGCATTGCCAATGTGGCAAGCAGATACTCAGGGAGCCGGGTGGTGCAGTCCACGGTGAAGATCTGAAACCAGCTGAGGAGGCACTTTAGGATACAGGGGATGTCGGTGTTAACGTCGTTGTGTGAAAACCACGGTTTTGTGCCGAGAGGGATACATAGCACGTATAGGAAGTGGAGAGAAGTGGGGCTGGTTAAGGAAAGGGATTTTAATCTGGAAGAAAGGTTTGAAGGAGAGGGTAGAGCTCCCGAGAGGAAGTGAGCTTAGGTATCTGCAGGCAAGGGACTTCGCGCGGAAGGTTTGGAAGAGTTCCCCAGATTGCCTATGTACACCCTTCCTGGAGCGACTGCTGCTACTGGATGTGGAAGGGGTGGCTGGGAGAACTTGGAGGTAAGCCGGTGGTGAAGATTAAGGAGAAGTGGGAAGGGGAGCTGGGAGGGGAGATAAACTGGGCACTACGAAGGGTAAATGTGACCTCCTCATGCGCAAGGGTGAGCCTGATACAGTTCAAGGTCGTACACAGGGTACATATGACGCGGGCAAGTCAGTGGGTTCTTTCAGGGAGTGACAGATGAGTGTGAGAAGTGTGGGCGGGGACCAGCAAATCACGCACATATGTTCTGGGGATGTGAAAAGTTGGAGAGACTCTGGGCGGGAGTGTTCGCTAGCAAGGATAGTGGGGGAGGAAGTTGAGCCGGACCCTTTGGTGGTGACATTTAGGATATCAGAGAAGCTGGAGCTGATGGAAGGGAGGAAGCAATGTTGTGGCCTTTGTCTCTGATTGCCGGTGACAAATTTTATTGGAGTGGCGGTGTTTGAGGAGTTGTTCGTCTTGGGGGATGAGGGAGGGGGAGGGCGAAAAAGGGGAAAAATTTGTACAAACTGTATAGTTGTGTGTTGGGAAATTTGTTTCCGAATTGTTTACATGTTGTAACTTTTCATATAGGTTTGGAATAAAGCATATTTTTAAAAAAAAACATTTTGTTGAAAGAAAAATATAAGTTGACATGCAGAACTGCTGGTTTTCTGTGTGGTTTTAGACTGCAGATTTAGAGGATGACGTATCACAATTAACCATATGCTCAGCGATTGAAGACGGCTGTCAGTAAATGCGATAAACCATTTTCTCATGAACAGATTAAATCAGAAACACGATGCTGGATCTAGATATAGGAATGTTTAGTGTATGGAATTGGAGAATGACACAACACAGATTGAAGCCACTTGGCTCATCGTGTGTCTGGCAGCTCCATTTAATTCCCCGCTATGTTGTTAAAGCCCAGAAAATATTTTTTCCCTTCAAGTATTCTATTCATTCAATTCGGGGTGGCATGGTGGCACAGTGGGTAGTACTGCTGCATCACAGCGTCAGGGGCCCGGCTACAATTTTGAACTTGGGTGACTGTGTGGAGTTTGCACTTTATCCTTGTGTCTGCGTGGGTTTCCACCGGGTGCTCCGGTTTCCTCACACAGTCCAAAGAAGTGCATTGGCCATGCTAAAAGTGCCCCTTAGTGTCCAAAGATATACACATTATGCGGTATTATGGGGTTGCAGGAATGGGGCAGGACAGTGGTTCTAGGTAGAGTACTCTTTCAGAGGGACAATGCAGACTCAGTGGACCAAATGGTCTCCTTCTGCACTAGGGATTCTATGATTTCCCTATTGGGAGTTAGTATTGAGTCTGTTTCAATAACCAATTCAGGAAGTATATTCCATTTCATCATAACTCGCTGCATAAATTTGTGTTTCCTAAAGTAACCTCTGATTCTTTTGGCAATTACCCTAAATCTGTGTCCTCTGTCAAAGATTTATTTTGCATGCCCCCAGGTCTATCTGCACCTGTACCTGCTTTAAAAAGGTGCCATTTAGTTTATATTGGTTCTTCTCATTCTTCCTACTAAAATGAATCGCCATGCGTCTCCTCATTTCATCAGTCTGTCTATGCCTGGTTATTATTTTTTTTAACTTTTCCAAGTTTAGTGCCATCTGAAAACATTTTAAAAATTATGTTCTGTATACCCTAGTCCAGGTCAATATTGATATCAAAACAAACAGTGATCCTAACACTGTGTCCTGGGGCACACCCCTCCAGCTGGAAGGACAACTGCCTCCCCACCATACCCTCCCCCATTCAAGCGATCTTTCTGCTTTCTGTCCCTTTGCCAATTTAGTGTTTACACAGCCACTCCATTCATCTCATGGACTTCAATTTTGCAGACAAGTCTACAATGTGGTACTTTGTCAGATGCATTTCAAAAGTTCAACATCATCAAGTTCCACTGTTAGTTCATCAATGAAATTTATTAAGTTAGTCAAGTACAATTTGTATTTACTGATTTACATGCACGCTGGTTTTCATTTAATACAGGCAATAGAAGTTGTGAAACATTGTTTGCACTTCTTAATAAAACAGTACTACTCACCTAATTCTGCTCCTGTTTCTTATGGTCTTATGGCCTGTGGGCTAAGACTCAAATGAGTTGATCACAGGGCTCTTTGAGCAGCTGCTTGAAGGTACGCTTTAGCAGCCTGGGATGATTTTTGTACTTTAATGTTTTTTCCTTCACTATTCCATATAAAGGCATAGAAACTAGGAGCCGGAGTAGGCGATTCGGCCCATTGAGTCCGCTCCGCCATTCAATATGATCATGTCTGATCCTCAATCGCAATGCCATATTCCCACCGTAGATACCTTTAAAATCTAAAAACAAATCTCTTGAATATATTCAGTGACTTGGTGTCCACAGCCTTCTCTGATAGAGAATTCCACAAGTTCACTATCCTTCAATGAAGAAATGTTTCCTCAGCTCAGTCCTAAATGGTATACCCCATATCCAGAGACTATACCCCCTGGTTCTGGATTCCCCAACCAGTGAAAACAACCTCCCTGCATCTAGTCTGTCCAGCCTTGATGGAATTTTATACATTTAAAGCAGATCTCCTGTTATCCTTCTAAATTCCAGTGAATACAGGCCCAGGTGAACCTCTCTCTCCTTATAGGACAGTCCCACCAACCCCGGTATCAGCTTAGTGAACCACTGCTGCATTTCCTCTATGTCAAGTATGTCCTTTCTTAGGTAGAGATATCAAAACTGCAAACAATGCTGCTGGTATGGTCTCACCATGGCCCTGTATAACTGCAGTCAGATATCCCTACTTCTGAACCCAAATCCATTTGCAGTGAAGGCCAACATGCAATTTGCCTTCCTAATTGCTTGCTGCACCTGCCTCTCCACTTTCATTTACTGGTGTGCAAGTACACCCAGATCCCTTTGTACATCCACATTTCCCAATATATCGTCATTTGAATAATAGTCTTCCTTTCTGTTTGTCACACTGAATAGCTTCTCATTTATCCACATTTAATGCCTTTGAGGTTTTAAACTCTCATTTGCTAGTCTTCCTTGCATGTAACATACTTGGGCTTTGCATCCTGATTTGCATTGGCACAATTGACAAAGCCATACCTCAGAAATCACCATTATACTATTTTGTTCCAGATTTCAGTTTTTTCTTTGTTTAAAACAATCCATCTTCAGTTCTTTACAGTGCTGATGCCTTGCTGGCTCACAGCTAGAAAATGGACAAATCTCTCGTCCTGACTTTGTGCCAAAAGCGCGACGTCAGTGCATGTGCATGGGGGGAGAGAGAGAGAGAGAGAGAGAGCAGGGAGGACCCAGTTGTCATGATCGATGTAGATGCCAGGACAAAGAAGAAGGCTCTGTATAGTTAGCTTAGAGACCTAGGCACCAAATTAATTTTTACGGGATGTGGGCTTTGTTGGCTAGGCCAGCATTTGTGCCCATCCCTAATTTCCCCTGAGAAGGTGGTGTTGAGCTGCCTTCTTGAACCGTTGCAGTTCATGAGATGTAGGTACACCCACTGTGCTGTTAGGGAGGGGGTTCCAGGATTCTGACCCAGTGATGGTGAAGGACCGGTAATATATTTCCACGTGATGGTGAGTGACTTGGAGGGGAACTTCTAAGTCGTGGTGTTCCCAAGTATCTGCTGTTCTTGTCCTTCTAGATAGTAGTGGCCATGGGTTAGGAAGATGCTGCCTAAAGAGCCTTGGTGAGTTCTTGAAGTGCGTCTTGTAGATGGTACACATGGCTGCCACTGTGCGTCGCTGGTGGAGGGTGTAAATGTTTTTGAAATGGATGCCAATCAAGTGAACTACTTTTTCCTGGATGGTGTTGAGCTTCTTTTGTTGCACTCATCCAGGCAAGTGGGGAGTATTCCATTACACTTCTGATTTGTGCCTTGTGGACAGACTTTGGGGAGTCAGGAGGTGAGTTACTCGCTGCAGGATTCCTAACCTCTGACCTGCTCTTGTAGCCACAGTATTTATATGGATATCCCAATTCAGTTTCTGGTCAATGGTAACTCTCAGGATGTTGACAGTGGGGGATTCAGCGATGGTAATGTCATTGAATGTCAAGGGGTGATGGCTTGATTCTCTCCTATTTGAGATGGTCATTGACTAGCACTTGTGTGGCACTTGTATGGTGTGAATGTTACTTGCCACCTCTCAGCCCATGCCTGGATATGGTCCAGATCTTGCTGCATTTTCAGGTGGACTGCTTCAGTATCTGAGGAGTTGCGAATGGTGCTGAACATTGTTCAATCATCAGCAAACATCCCCTACCTGATCTTATGTTTGAAGGAAGGTCATTGATGAAGCAATTGAAGAAGGTTGGGTCTAGGACATTACCCTGAGGAACTCCTGCAGTGGTATCCTGGGACTGAGGTGACTGACCTCCAACAATCACAACCATCTTCCTTTGTGCTGGATATGACTCCAACCAGTGGAGAGTTTTCCCCCGATTCCCATTGACTCGAGTTTTGCTAGGGCTCCATGATGCCATACTGATCAAATACTGCCTTGATGTCAAGGGCACGCACTCTCACTTCACCTCTGGAATTCAGCCCTTTTGTCCATGTTTGAAAAAAGGCCGTAATGAGGTCAGGAGGTGAGTGACCCTGGCAGAACCCAAACTGGGCATCACTGAGCAGATTATTGCTAAGTAAGTGCCAGTTGATAGCACAGTTGATGACCACTTCCATCAATTTACTGATGATCTAGAAGAGACTTAGGATGGTAATTGGCCGGTTGGATTTGTCCTGCTTTTTGTGTACAGGACATACCTGGGAAATTTTCCACATTGTCAGGTAGATGCCAGTGTACTGGAACAGCTTGGCTAGGGGTGTGGCAAGTTCTTAGTACTATTGTCGGATTATTGTCAGGGCCTTTGCAGTATCCAGTGCCTTCAGCTGTTTCTTGACGATTCACGTGGGGTGAATCGAATTGTCTGAAGACTGGCATCTATGATGCTGGGGACCTCTGGAGGAAACTGAGATGGACCATCCACTCGGCACTTGTGGCTGAAGATTATTGCAAATGCCTGATGTGCTGGGCTCCTCCATCATTGAGGGTGGGGATACTTGTCAATCCTCCTCCTCCATTGGGTTGTTTAATTGTTCACCACCATTCGTGACTGGATGTGGCAGGACTGCAGAGCTGCTTAGATCTGACCAGTTGGTTGTGAGATTGCTTAGCTCTGTCTATCATTTGCTGCTTATGTTGTTTGCCATGCAAGTAGTCCTGTGTGTAGCTTCGCCAGGTTGACACCTCATTTTTCGATATGCCTGGTGTGCTCCTGGCTTGCCCTCCTGCACTCTTCATTTTAACTAGGGTTGATCCCCTGGATTAGTGGTAATGGTAGAATGGGGGATATGCCAGGTCATGAGGTTACAGATTGTGGCTGAGCCCAATTCTGCTGCTGCTGATGGCCCACAGGGCCTAATGGATGCCCATTCTTGACTTGCTAGATCTGTTCTGAATCTATAGCGCCACATAACATGATGGACAGTATCCTCAATGAGAAGACGGGACTTTATCTCCACAAGGACTGTGTTGTGTGCACTCCTACCCATACTGTCATGGACAGATGGATCTGCAGCAGGCAGGTTGGTGAGGATGAGGTCCAGTATGTTTTTCCCTCTTGTTGGTTCACTCACTGCAGTCCCAGGCTAGCAGTTATGTCCTTTAGGACCCGGCCAGCTCGGTGAGTAGTGGTGCTATTGAGCCACTCTTGGTGATGGACATTGAAGTCCCCCATTCAGAGTACATTCTGTGCCCTTGTCACCTTCAGTGCTTCCTCCCAAAAGATGTTCAACATGGAGGAATACAGATTCACCAGCTGAGGGTGGATGTGCATGGCATCAGCAGGAGGTTTCCTTGCCCATGTTTGACCTGTAACTGTGAGACTTCATGGGATCCAGAGTCAATGTTGAGAACACCCAGGGCAACTCCCTGACTGTATACCTCTGTGCCACCACCTCTGCTGGGTCTGTCCTGCCGGTGAGACACGACATACCCAGGTATGGTGATAATGGTGTCTGGGACACCTGTAAATTTTGATTCCATAAGTATGATTAAGTCAGGCTGTTCGTTGCTTGATTAGTCTGTGAATCAGCTCTCCCAACTTTGGTTAATAAGGAGGATTTTGCAGTGTTGACAGGACTGGGTTTGCCGTTATCGTTTCAGTGCCGAGGTTGATCCGTCTGGTTTCTTCCCTTTTTATTAACTTTGTAGTGGTTTTGATACAACTGAGTGGCTTGTTAGGTTATTTAACAGTCAACCACACTGCTGTGGATCTGGAGTCACATGTAGGCTAGACCAGGTAAGGATGGATCCACATCTGACTTTTCAGAACATCATTGTACTAATTTCCTCTGCTATATTATCTGTTTTGAATGATTAATAAAAATAAATACTTAGTGCCATTTTCAACCAAAAACCCATCAACTGTTGCCGTTTGTGGGATTTTGCTATGTACATCTGTCTGCTGTATAACAATAAGATTTGCCCTTCAAAGTAATTGTGTATGTATATGTTCCTATGTAATTCTGTTATTTGTGAGGAAGTTTTAATGATCTGAAAAACACTACTCTGCATTTGCCAAGTTAGTTTTAAAATTAAGTTACAAATTCTTGCCTTTTTATAACATCCAGCGTCACAAAGCCTATGTTCCGTTCTGTTCCGTTTAGGTGAAAAATGAAAGAGTTTCCCAGGAGCTATGGTGTCTGAATAGTCCCCAAAGATTTGAACAGCTTATCAGTACTGAGACTGAAGGCTTGAGTGATCAAATCAAAAAGGATCCCTGTTGGAGACTGGTGAACAGCACTAAATTACTCGCAACCAAGGTGATTGAACAGACCACGGTATTGCTGTATCAACTCTGATTTTTTTCTTTTAGATTAGGAATGTTTGGTATTCTTGGAAATTAAAAAAAGAAAGTTATATTGCTACTTTTCGATAACCTGCTAAAATAGATCTGTTGGGGCTGGTTTAGCACAGGGCTAAATAGCTGGCTTTTAAAGCAGACCAAGGCAGGCCAGCAGCACGGTTCAATTCCCGTACCAGCTTCCCCGAACAGGCGCAGGAATGTGGCGACTAGGGGCTTTTCACAGTAACTTCATTTGAAGCCAACTTGTCACAATAAGCGATTTTCATTTCATTCATTTTTTCATTCTGAACAAAATGAAATTTGATTTGCATACTCTGATACAAAAAGCGGATGCTTACGTCCAAAAAATGCTAACCACCTACAAAGCCTAATAACTCAAAGGAGTGCTAATTAAAGCCTGTGAGTGAGTTCCATTTGTTTTTATTACATTGAATTTCAGGATTTTCATTAGAGTTTAGGGGCTACATTCCACGATTGGTGTTTTCTGTGAAACATGGTGTTATGGGCCAGGGTTTAGAGAACCCCAAAGTATATCATGGAGTTCTCCTGACCTACAACTGTTTATAGATTTTGGTTATGAGGAGCACAAGGGCCTACTTTTCAGGTGTTATGCAGCAGAGGCCTTAAGCACTTGTAATCAAAACAAAGTTTATTCTACGAATTCAGCTAACATTTTATAAACACACACAGTAAGCATTTTATCAACTACAAACATAAATACCCCACACAGCTACAGCACTCTATATTTAACCCTTAATAACTTCCCTTTACTGATTCACTCAAGTAACAACATCCATAAATCAGACAATCCCTTTTACCACAAAACAGTAGGTTTGAATTTGTTCCAAAACACAGTTGTTACTTTGAAGTTATCAAGTGATCTGGAGACACCTTTTTAACATGCAGAGAGAGAGAGAGACTCCAAGATCCTTGTAGTCTGAATACAGCTTCCAACTGTCTAAACCGGAAGTAAAAACCAGAGCCACCGCCCAGCTTCACCCACACAATGACATCACTGCAGCCATTTGAGAAGACAAACAGTTCTTAAAGGGACATTCCCATGACAATGGGTGCATCTCCATTGGGCAGTAAGAGCTACCAAAAACTCATCCCAAACCACCCAGAATGGTACTGTAAGGAAGTCATCCAAATGAGCAGCAATGCGTGGAAGAAATACCCCGTGCTTAATGTGCTTCTCAAGTAGCTATAAAACTATTAGTCCAAGAAGGTGGGCAGCACGGTAGCACAAGTGGATAGCACTGTGGCTTCACAGTGCCAGGGTTCCAGGTTCGATTCCCTGCTGGGTCACTGTCTGTGCGGAGTCTGCATGTTCTCCCATTGTCTGCGTGGGTTTCCTCTGGGTGCTCCGGTTTCCTCCCACAGTCCAAAGACGTGCAGGTTAGGTGGAGTGGCCATGATAAATTGCCCTTAGTGACCAAAAAGGTTAGGAGGGGGTTATTGGGTTCCGGGGATAGGGTGGAAGTGAGGGCTTGGGTGGGTCGGCGCAGACTCGATGGGCCGAGTGGCCTCCTTCTGCACTGTATGTTCTATGTTCTAAATCAAACTTCAGCAAGTCTCACCATGAAGTCTTTACATCTACATTGAAACTCCACTCCTTTCACCAATAGCCCATATTGAAGTAAAATGATTCTAGTGTATATAGGATTTAGGAACAGGCATAGGCCATTCATCCATTTGAGCCTGCTTCGCCATTCAGTAGGATTATGGCCGGTCTGGTTGTGGTAACAGGGGTAATAGCTTAGTGGGATAGATTAGTGGGTAACACGAAAAATAATTCTGAAGTCTTTTATAAGCATAAAAAATAGTAAAGGAGTAGGGAAAGAAATATTGTGGCCAATTCGGGATCATTTGGCAGATTTTCTAGTGAAGGCAGAGGGCATGGCTGAGGTGCTGAATGTGTAATAAAAGTGTTTAGTATTTGCGCCTGTTTCACTACTAAAGCAGATCCTATCAATGTCACCATAAATGAGGAGGTAGTAAATAATTACATTTTGTTAGGATAAAAATAGATAAAGAGGAGGCACCTAAATTTGAATCACTCACAAATGAAAAGTTGCCTGGGCCAGATGGGATACGTCATAGACTGCTGAGAGACGTCTGGGTGGAAATTGTGAAGGCTCTGGCCAACTTTTTCGAGTCCCTTCTAGATATGTTTGGTGCCAGAGGATGGAGATGTTAGGTAATTGACAAAAGAAAAATCTCCATAGTGATGTATAATCTGAATGGACTGCCTGAGAGGGTGGTGGAGGCAGATTAAATGAAGGCTTTTAAAAGGGAATTGGAGACATATTTGAAAGGGAAACATTTTCCGGTGTTTCTCCTCAACACCACATCATCCCACGTCTGAGCGGTGTAGGAGACCAGTCCAGTCTGTGTTAGGACAATGGCAGGTATCCAATTCTCACTGGTGGTATAGTTCCTTGGCAATACTTCCTGACCGTTCTGAAAAACATGGCAGGTTTCGAACCTTTGCACAAGCCGAACACATGCCCGCCTTTTCCTCGATTTCACTATCGAGCCCTGGCCACCTAAAATAGCTACTGGCTATCTCCTTCATCCGTACTTTCCCACAATGACCTTCAGGTTTAGGACACGTTTCCTTAATAATGTCAGAATGATGACCCTCATTCCCCAGAGGAGACAGCCAGCCTGACTGCTGCTTTGCTCAATGAAAGTTCACAAACGTCACACCAATTCAGGAGATCCATGTCTGAACTGCTCTAAGTCTCCACCGCCTCCCAACGTCTGGCGAACTGTTTTAACCAGAGCACGATGTTGTTTTGTATTCTCTGCTAATAGGCTCAAGAATGAGCCTATCAGAAAATTTAGAGCTACCAAGGCTCTGATTGGTGTTCCCATCACAAGAGTCAACTTTTCGCATGGGCCTCCCCATTGGCCAGGGCCCCAAGCTGCAATGCTGTGTGTTTCATTGAAAGTCCGCCTCTGCTTTGTATGTGACCCAGATTCTTCTGAATCTGGATCCACATTTATCTGGAGATAAACTTGACTCAGGTCAACTCTACTGAAATTCTGGCCTCCAGCCAACCCAGCTCTGAACACAGTACCAGATTGATAGTGACTTTAAGATTGCCACATATACATACCAAGCCATCTTTTTTCATCATGGCTACTATCAACTCAAACTTAATTGCTGGTCTTCCTTAGCTGCTAATTCCATAGAGATTGCGCCTTCTAAACCTTCTTTATGTTTAAGATGATTTCTGTTAAAAGCCTTTTTTGGATATTTTTGCATCTTAACCGACTGAACCTATCTCTAATGGTGCCATTCATCTCCAAATTCACAGCATTTAGCTAATTTCTTCAAAGTAGCTATGAACTGTGTTTGATTTATCTTCTTGTTGGTTACGTTTATGGAACGCGATGATCAAAGGATTCGAGCCTGGTTTTCCTGGCTGCACCTGACTTTGCAGGCAGTTGAAGCCCCCCCACCCCACCCCCCCCCCCACCCCGCCCCATTGTACTCAGGAAAGTTGGGACTATAATGTCTGCCGCAAATTTATTTGCTTGGACAAAATAATCAAATCGCATAAGCACAATGGGTCACAAAAGTATTACCACGATCTCGCTTTTTTCAAACAATGTATCCCTGAGTTCATCTTGTTTCCTACCAAGTTAGAACACCCCCAGTTCTAACCTAGTGTTGCAGGGTACTTGCAACTCAAAGTGCTCCCTGTACTCTTCCAGATCTTTCCGGGCAAAGCTTCTTTCCGATGCGGTTTCCACCAAAATCTACATTTAAATGTAAGTTACTTTGATGGCTGCTACCGATATTTGGCACTCTCCTTCACCAGCCTTGCTGTAGCGAAGTTTTTAGCTTCTCAATCCTTTTCGGATATCTGTCAAAGATTGACTGTTTTAAAAAAAAAAAAAAGTTTTTAAAACTAAATTTAAAGTACCCAATTTTTTTTTTCCTATTAAGGGGCAATTTAGCGTGGCCAATCCACCTAACCTGCACATCTTTTGGGCTGTGAGGGCGAAACCCACACAAACACGGGGAGAATGTGCAAACTTCACGTGGACAGTGGCCCAGAGCCGGGATTGAACCCGGGACCTCGGCACCATGAGGCAGCAGTGCTAGCCACTGCCCCACCGTGCTGCCCCAGATTGACTGTTTTTCTATTTTTTTTTTTTTACTTCGCTGGGATTCTGCCAGCATGGTTCTGGCCTCCTCGTCAGCAGTTTTCTTTGTGGTGTTTCTAAAGGATAGGCTTGCAGACCATGAAGGGACAAACAATCAAGAGCTTTATTGGAAAGGCATTTACAGGCTGCTAGGATAAACTACCCGTTTGCTTGCACAAACGGCCAATGAAGTTATCAATCGTCACATGACAGGACTCTTAGGGCGAGATCTTCCGTCTGATCATACCGGCGTTTTTCCGGTTTTGACGGCGCACTCCTGCCACGGGTTTCCCGGCGGTGTGGGGTATATTCAATGGGAAGTCCCACTGGCATATTGCATGTGGGAGTCATTGCCTAGCACCCCAATCACACTTTGGTGGCTGGACATTGTGCTTAAACACTGCGGGAGGCAACACCACACACGTAGCAGTCAACATCCGAACATCCAGGGTATGGGACACAGCTCCGGGGACAAGTCCATGGCCGGAGGGTGGGTGAGGCCACGGGGAGGGGGACACCTGGAGAGATGGGCCGAGGGTTCCGAGGTCGGCCTGCATTGTGGAAGAAAATGACAGAGGCATTGTGCTGGTTGTGCATGAGGGTGTGGAACTGGGGGGAATTGGCAGCCACCGTCACCATTCCATGGGACGGGTCAGGGTTGGCACCCGCTTGGTGCCCGTGGGCCCTGGGGTTCACCATGGGATGGAGGGGCAGCTGGTTTGAGCCAACCCTGACCCGTCTCTGCAGCGCCTCGGCCATTCCCATCCGAAAGCGGGACATATCCCGCAGAACCTCATCAAGGTCGGCCTGGTACTGGATGACATCCCCCAGCGAGGCAGACATTCTGCCGAGACCCTCAGCCATGGCCGTCACTGACTGCGTGACATCTTGGACAGCTTCAATTTAAAAAAATTTTTTAAAAATAAATTTAGATTACCCAATTATTATTTTTTTTCTTTTTTTTCCAATTAAGGGGCAATTTAGTGTGGCCAATCCACCTACTCTGTACATTTTTGGGTTGTGGGGGCGAAACCCACGCAGACACGGGGAGAATGTGCAAACTCCACACGGACAGTGACCCAGAGCCGGGATCGAACCTGGGACCTCAGCGCCGTGAGGCAGTTGTGCTAACCACAAGGCCGCTGTGCTGCCCCTTGGACAGCTTCAATAATGGTGCCACCATTGTGCACCAGGCTCTCCACTGTGGTCGCCACCCTAGCAGTGTTGGCCTCAGTGCCACGCATTGCCGGCACCCGTAGCCTCTGGGACTCCTCCATTTGGTTATGGACCTGCTTTAGTGTCACTAACATCGCCCGTTGAATTCCCCCAGCTGCACCCTAATATCTCCATCAGCTCCGGGATGACCTCCTCCACAGGCTCAGCTTCAGGCTGGGACCCAGCTGCGACCTGGGATCCAGCAGACCTCCGACTACTGTCTTGCCTGGGGGTTCCTGCCTCCACCTGATGTGCATCATCAGCAGTGTGGTGCTCACCAGATTGTGCCCCAGAAGCCTCACCACTAACATTGCCCACCGAGGTACGTGTATCTGCGCTGGTGGAAGGTGGAGATGACAGCTGTGACACGTCGAATGTGGCATCCTCGGAGCTCTCCTCTGAGGTGTTCTCCTGGGAGGCAGGACGCGGCCACCCGGGACGGGACGGTGCCGCTGGCTGGACAACGTTTTTGGAGAATGGACATGTGGTCAGTGGGAGGGCTGGGTCAGTCAGTAAGGCAATAACAACTCACATTTGACAGGCCATCCTGGTGGAGCCCAGTGGTTCCTCACCTCTGGCGTCCGCCAGCCTCCACGTGGGTGACCGCTCTGTCCTCGGCCACCCCAGTCACCTCCAGGGCCCGCTCCTTGAAAGAGGTGAGGATTCTTATCTCCAACACACCACCGCCAGTCTACCCCTCTCCTGGCAATTGGGGGAGAGCTTTTCATGAGGAGACTCAGAGAGGGCATTGTTAGCCATACTTTAGCCATTGTTAGCCATGGTTCACAGTAGTGTGAAGGTGGAGGCATGCTGGAAGGGTTGGGGGGGGGGGGTCGAGGGAGAGAGGTGAGGGAGGGTTGGGGATCGCAAGGGGAGTTGGGGGTGGATGCTCACGTGGGGGCGGAAAGGTCTGGGTGGTGCTGGCAGTGGTGGGGGGGGGGAGAAGGGGGAAGTGGGGGGCATTGCTGTCGACTCATCGTGCTGCCCGATGTCGGTCGTTGGCCTTTTTACGACAGTGAAGACCAGTCTTCCTGGTCACACCATGGCGCTCACAACCGCTGCCACCTCATGCCAGGCAGCACTGGCTGGCCTATAGCTGACACTCCGGTACCCTCGGGGAACAAGACATACCTCCTCGTCTCCACTGTGTCTAGGAGCCCATGGGGCTTCGTTAAGTGGACCAATTAACATTGAATAGCATTGCCGGCCTCGCCAGGGTAAGGGCCGGAAAGCTCGCGGCAGTTCCCACTCGCTACCACATTTAAGAACAATATAGAACATTACAGCACAGCACAGGCCCTTCGGCCCTCGATGTTGCGCCAACCTGTGAAACCACTCTAAAGCCCATCTACACTATTCCATTATCATCCATATGTTTATCCAATGACCATTTAAATGCCCTTAATGTTGGCGAGTCCACTTGTTGCAGGCAGGGCATTCCACGCCCTTACTACTCTCTGAGTAAGGAACCTACCTCTGACATCTGTCCTATATCTATCTCCCCTCAATTTAAAGCTATGTCCCTTAGAAATCTTTCCAGAGAATCGTGCCCTGGGTCACACAGGTGGACATAGTTCCAGATTTCATCCTGATCTGTGCTGTTAGCTGATTTTAGTGAGGGTTGCAGTAGGGCATTATAATTGGTTTTAGTATTCCAAGCCGAGGGAAAGTGAAAAGAGAATATCAACTAGGATTCCTATCTGTGGTTTATCCACTGTGAACACAAACAACGGATGAAAGCAGTTGTAGCTGGACTTTGTTATCTCCCCTACTTCCTCACTAAATCAATTAAATAAATATTGTCCAGAATAACAAGACAAATGAAGGCATGAGTGTTTCTGGGAATGGCAAATTTTAGCTGAGGGAAGATTGGATAGTATGGGATTGTTTTCTTTGGAGCAGGGGAGGCTAAAGGGAGATTTAATTGAAGTGTATAAATTATGAGAAGCCCAGATAGAGTGGATAGGAAAAAAGGGCAGAGTGTCGTTGAATAGTGGGATGATTCTCGGCTCTGCAGCCGCCAAGAAACAAGCTGCTAAATGTGCCCTTATTAATTTTAAACTCTTCCAGTGCTTGATTTACCTCCTCATTAACCATGGCCTGGGTTGCATATTCTCAAAGTAAATTAAAGTATTCATTTAATACTCAGCTAGTACCTCTGCCTCCGTACATAAAACTAATTTTTGGACTTAATTGTACTTTTACCACTCTTTTACTATGTAGATGCCAATAGAAGCTTTGGGATTCCTTTTATGTAAGCTGCCAGTGTCTTTTCATACTCCTTCATTGCTTCACTGACCTGCTTTTACACCTCCCCTTTGAACCTTCTATATTCAGCCTGGTTCTCAATTGTTTTTTCTACCTGACACCTGTTATAAACACACTTTTCCCTCTACAACTTCATTCCTCTCTCTTTTGTCCTCCAAGAAGTTCCGAATTTGTTCGTCCTCCCTTCCCTTTTGAAGGAATACACCTTGATTGTGCCTGAACCATCTCTGCTTTGAAGTTATCCCATTGTTCAGCAACCACTTTCCCTGTCTCCAATTGACTCCAATTCATTTGGCTCGATCCATTCTTACCCCATTGAAGTTGTTTTCATCTAGTTTATTATTCTTATTCTGGATTGTTCTTTGATCCTTTCCATAGTCTGTCCGAACTTTATGATACAACAATCACTTGTTAAGCTTCTGGTGTTGTTTCTGGGCCCTTGTGGTCTCTCACAAGCCAGAGGATTGAATTGTTGGAAAATGCCACTTAAGTTAGATGAAATAAAAGATGTTGGTTTGTGAAACCTAAATTCTCAATTTTCTTCCCAATAAAATTACCTTCAGGTAGCAGACAAGACTACCAAGAAGCATATAATACAAGGTAAGCTTGTTCACATTCTAGCACATTGATGAACATCAGCATAACAATTACAGATAACTTACCCAACTGTCTGTCCTCACAGGTGTAATGGATAATGTACCTGTTGATGTTTTAAAGTCTGCAGTAGAGTTCAATGACAAACCAGCCCGCAGTTCCTCAGCTCATCTCACTGTACGGTTCACTTCTCCACAAGGTCAGTGCAAGGTTCATTTGACTGGCTGTGCTTTACACGCAAAAGGCATTTTTCTATCTTTACAATGTGTTGGCTAAATACTTACAAAATATTTGAAAATACCCTGTGTAATGTCATGGTGCTGCAACACATTGGAGTGCTTTACCTTGGCACACAGTGATGGGATGTGGATAGATTTCCCCCATACACCATGATACTGAATTCTGGATCTCAGGCTCATTGCTGGGGGTGAGTGGGAAATGGAAGATAGGCAATCTCTACAGTTGAGGAGCATGGGAGTCATCGATGTACATCTTACATTGGCCAGTTTCAGAATAATATTGCCAAAGATTGATACTTGTCTTCTCATTCTGCCATCAGAACTTAGAATGCAGTGAGGAAAAGGAAGAATTAATCTTTAGCGAGAAGTGGGCTTTTATTCTTACAAATGGGAATACCTCCAGAATCTCCAATATGAGTGAGCCATGCAAGGTGCCAGAGACTTTGTAGGACCAGAAGATCCCGCTGAAAAAACCACCGCGGAGGGGAATGGGAGGGGGGCTGAGAAATTCCGACCAATCTCTGTGCCGATGCCTTTCATTAAGCAGCTGATCTTGCTCTGAGCTGACACTTCTGCATTCCCGTGTGGTTTTCATGTATCTTCTGAAGAAGTTCTTTCTGCATTGTTTTCAGCATGATTATTATGGATCCAACTAACAGAACACCTTCTTCTAGTGAAATCACATCCCTGATAGATCAATACTGCTATATTGCTGGCTGTTTGTTGCACCTTATCAAACCACCTCGGGATCTCTTGCTGAGTAAGCATCTGTAACTCTTTGTCTTTTGCTGGTCTCATCTCTGATTCATTTTCAGTGGTGTTGTATTCATTAGATGATTGATCTTCATTCCTAGATATATTATCTCATGTTCCACCATAAGACCTAAGATAAGACCGTAAGATGTAGGAGAGAATTAGGCCATTCAGCCCATCAAGTCTGCACCACCATTCAATGAGATTATGACTGATCTGATATGATAGTTCTCAACTCCTTATCCCATACCCTAGATTCCCCAACTGATTAAAAATCTGTCTATTTCAGCCTTGAACATACTTAATGGCCCAGCATCACAGCCTCTTAAATGGGTAATCCCTTACTCTGCGATTATGCTTTCTGGTCCTAGACTCTCCCACAGGAGAAAACATCCTGTCAGCATCTACCCTGTCAAGCCCCCTCAAGAATCCTATATGTTTCAATAAGATCGCCCTTATTCTTCTTCTAAACTCCAATGAGTACAGACCCAACAAACTCAACCTCTCCTCATAAGAAAATGCCTCCATACCCGGGATCAACCTCGTGGACCTTCTCTGGATTGCCTCCAATGACAATATATCTTTCCTTAGATAAGGAGACCAAAACTGTCTCCAGTGGTGATCACCAAGATAGGGTATCTGCTGGCACTATTTCTCTTCCAGACTTGTATTGCAGAGTTACGTTATAACTCTGAAGCCTCAGGAGTAATCTCTGCACTCTTGCTGGTGCTTTACGCAGATTTCTCTTGCTGAATCTCAGTTTCACCGTATCCATCAGCTTGGTTTCAGAGTATCTTTCCCTGGGTAATCATTTTCCTTCAATTTTCTTTCAAATGTTCAGGAAAGACCTTCTGGTTTAGTCTGGGCAGGATGATGTTACTCTGTGCTCTGGTATCAATCTTCAGCTTCTGATTTGTGGTTATGGGCTTATTTTCCATCCTCTTCCTGATCTGTCTGTGGTGAACCACTGTAATAGGAGTTGTAAGGTAGGACCTGCACTACAGATTCGCCGGTAGCTCCTGCCGGCTGGCTCCGCCCACTGAGAACTGTATAAATATGCATGACCTCCAGTGCGCTGCCATTTCGCCAGCTGCAGTAGGCGGCCACGCATCTGACTGTAATAAAGCCACAGTTGTACCCAACTTTAGTCTTTGTGCAATTGATTGTGCATCAATTTATTAGTCAGATTTTCCACAGAATGGATATCAGAATTAAGCCCGATCGCCTGCAGCTGGATCCGCACTCGCCCGATGCCAGAAAATACTTTACTCACTGGCTAGCATGTTTTGAGGCCTACGTCAAGGCTGCAGATCCCGAGCCAACGGAGGCTCAGAAGATAAACGTCCTGTACTCCAGACTGAGCTCCAGCGTGTTCCCATTGATCCAAGACGCCACGAATTACACAAAAGCAATGGAACTCCTTAAGGAACACTACGCGCAGAAGGCAAACATGCTCTTCGCCAGGCATGTACTCGCCACCCGCTCGCAACTACCTGGTGAGTCCATCGAAGACTTCTGGCAGGCCCTAATTCCACTCGTCCGGGACTTTGACTGTCAGGCTGTTACGGCCCCGAACAGGCGAATCACCTCATGTGCGATGCCTTCGTGACGGGGATTGCGTCGGACTGCATCCGAGGACGATTACTGGAAGGGGCCACGCTCGAACTGGCGGAGATGAAAACCTTGGCGCTCTCCATGACGGTCGCATCCCGTAACATACAATCGTACTCCTCCTGCCGCGCTGCCCACCCTTCAACTCCTTCCTACCCCTCCTGGACCCCGCCGACGACCTCCTCAGCCGGGGCCCTGCCTTCCCAATTCGCCTGCGCCGCATGCGATCCCGCACCCCGGGGGTCCCCGCAGCTACTTCTGCGGTCAGCAGAAGCACCCCCGCCAACACTGCCCGGCCTGCATTGCAGTTTGTAAAGTCTGCAGTAAAAAGGTCCACTTTGTGGCGGTGTGCCAGGCCCGCGCAGTCGCTGCGATTGCACCCGCTATCACCCCCTCCCCCCACGCCAGACGCACAATGGGAGCCGCCATCTTCTCCCGGGTCCATGTGCGACCAATGGGCGCCGCCATCTTGTCCCCCTTCGGCCACGTGCGCCCCATGGGCGCCGCCATCTTGTCCCGACCCCGCAATGTGCGCACCATGGGCTCCGCCATCTTGTCCCCCACAGGGTCTGCGGACATCCCAACATCGGAACCGCACACGCTCGCCACCCGAAGCATCCGATGGCTACCCGCAGCTCGCTTCGATGACGCTGCACAACCTGGCCACCGCGTCGATGACGGTTAAAATCAACAGCCACGCGACCTCGTGCCTGCTGGACTCCGGGAGGACCGAAAGCTTCGTTCACCCAGATACGGTAACGTGCTGCTCCCTCGCGGTCCACCCTGCCAATCAAAGGATCTCCCTAGCCTCCGCATCCCACTCTGTCCCGATCTAAGGCTTTTGTACAGTCACCCTCACGGTCCAAGGAGTAGAATTTAGTAACTTCCGCGTCTATGCCCTTCCTAATCTCTGCGCTGCACTCCTGTTGGGACTGGACTTCCAGTGCAACCTCCAGAGCCTCACCCTCAAATTCGGCGGGCCCTTACCCCCCCTTACCGTTTACGGCCTCGCGACTCTCAAGGTCGATTCCCCCCTCCCTTTTTGCCAATCTAACTGCGGCTTGCAAGCCCGTTGCCACTAGGAGCAGACAGCACAGCACCCAGGACAAGACCTTCATCAGGTCCGAAGTCCAGCGGCTGCTTAAGGAGGGTATTATTGAGGCCAGCAACAGCCCCTGGAGAGCCCAAGTGGTAGTGGTTAAAACTGGGGAGAAACACAGGATGGTCGTGGACTACAGCCAGACCATCAATCGGTACACGCAGCTCGATGCGTACCCCCTCCCACGCATATCTGATATGGTCAATCAGATTGCGCAGTACCGGGTCTTCTCGACAATTGACCTGAAATCCGCCTACCACCAGCTCCCCATCCGGAAGTCGGACCGGCCATACACTGCCTTCGAGGCGGACGGTCAACGGTCTTCCTTAGGGTCCCTTTCGGTGTCCCAAATGGGGGCTCGGTCTTCCAAAGAGAGATGGACCGAATGGTCGACCAGTACGGTTTGCGGGCCACCTTTTTCGTACTTAGACACTGTCACCATCTGCAGCCATGACCAGCAGAACCACGATGCCAACCTCTAGAAATTCCTCCGCACTGCCACTCTTCTCAACCTGACCTACAACACGACCAGCGCGACCTGGTTAGCCATTCTCGGCTATGTAGAGGGTGCCATCTCCGCTACTCCACTACTGGGCCGATATCAGGGGTTTGAATATGTGTGTGTGTCTCTCTCCAGCTGGCACTGAAACTTCAGAAGCCAGGGGATGTCGCACTGGGACACTTCCACTGAAGAGAGCACTGATTCAAGCCTGCCGTTTATTCCTAACCGACAGCCTGAGACTTATATCACACAGATCTCCAGACCCCTACCAATACCCAGGTGATTCTCTCTCTTGCCGGTGGTGCAACACCCACCCGGTTCCTACTCCACTAGAGTAGCTTTCCCAAGAGAGAGAATAGGACACTGCTGTTTATTTCCTAACCAGCAGTCTGTCCTGAGTGAATCGCTCAAGATGACCCTCGATTCTTGAACCCGGAATTAAGGTGAGGAGTATTTTAACAATGACTTGGTCAGAGATCGCTGGTGAAAGATTGAAGAATTTAAACGACTCCAATTATCATCAAATCAAGGTTTATTGCAAAACCCAGGTCAAAATCATCAACAGAAGAAACACAATAAAATCTTATGCTCTAATACAAACCAAGTCTATTCAAAAGTAATATAGCGGACACAACGAAAATTCTTATGATTACACAGTTTTTAGCAATATCACAAGGCACAAAACAAGTTCCCTTCCCCAAAGCCTCAACCACTATTAAAGTCAGGGAGTTTCGCAAGCTGCTGCAGGGTACTTACGGTCACAGGCTGCAGGGGTCAAGTCAGGGGTGCAGAGGTCGAGCCAAGAACGAAGAGACCCCCAATCGAAAACACAGCCCCTTTTATATTGTTTTACCTGGCTTTGTCCTGTGGTCGGCCAGCCCCTTTTGCATTGAAAAAGGTAAGGTTTAAAGTTCCCGCTGGTCCTGCCCCCTTTGAGCCGGTCAGACCTGTCGAGATGGGAGTACCTCCCCTAGGTCCGCCTCCAGTCTGTTTTTTGAGATAACGAGGTTGAGCTCCCTTGAAGATTTTCAAAGACTTCCATCTGCTCCGGAGATAGCTGCTATGTTGATGGGGTGTTGATTGGATTCTGCTCTGGTGGAGGCAAAGTCATTTACCTCTGCATGGGGCTATGACCATCCCATTGTCCTGCTTGCAGGCAGGCCCCCTGTGTATTTCCGTGCCCCTTTGTCTGTGTTTTGATCTTATCTCGTTGTCTGGCTCCTTCTTCCTTGTAGCTCCTAGGGGGGGGTTTGTAAATACTTATGTACTTATGTCCCTACTCAGCTCAGCGGACCAAGCCTGCTGGGAAAACTGGTTCCGTTCTCTTGGCTGAAAAGTCAGTTTACAGTCTTTGAGTTTTTATTCTTGGGCAGTTCCAAAAAGGCCGAATTGCCCGAAAACCTTACAGATGCCCCTTCGATACGTCCCTACCTGCTTGGACCGTATCGACACAGGTGAAGGGCAATTATTTCCTTTTGTGTGGACCGTAGGCCCCCCCCTCAACAACATGCGAAACTACAAGTCCCAAGACAGTTCCCTTAATCTAGGCTACCCCTGATTTCAATGAAAGGGAAAGACAAGACCATACTTAATTCAAGCAGACAGTAACCTATACACATTTCACCGGAACCCCAAACGTAAGGGTCCCTGTACATATATCACAATCAAGTAACTGAAACCCGCGAATCCATACAACTATTTATAATTGCATCTGTTTATTTCACCAAGGATCCTCCTTTCTTGGCTGCACTTCGCTTCATCCCGTTGAGGGCTCTTCATTTATCCTCCATCGTCGATACCTGCAGCTGAGAGGTTTAGTCCAACTGAGGCGACAGCATAATGTACCCCCTGTACAACATTTCCTTTGTGGGGGCAAACACTAAACCATTCTCAGGCCCCCCCCTGGTGGTGATCGGACAGTTGTGAGGGTCGATCGGTTGGGCTGTGGGCAGGGGTCGCTTTACCTGAACCAGCAGTTCGGTAGCTTTTTCAGTCATCCCTTCCCTGGGCGTTACACATCCCTCCCCAGTGCGGTCAATTTATCCCGTTCCCTGGGTTCTGCCACCACCTTACAAAAGTGATTAATGCCCCTTGTGGACATGCCTTGGTAGATCCCCATAAACACAAATAAATGCCCTGGTCAGAAGCCCACCCCTTATCCCCGCAAACGGTGATCCTACCCGGTGACCCCGTGATGGTCCGTTAGGTGTTGGTGTCCAGGCGTTCCCAGTCCGAGGACCGATCCCTCATGTCCAGCCTCAGCTTCCTGGGCCACCACCATCTCCCCAAAGGAACGTCCCCCTCACAGGTTAAACACACCCGCCTGCCCTCAGTCACCCTAACCCGGTCAGTCGAAGGACTCTTCTGTCTCGCCTCTGCGTAGTTCTCCCGGTCCCACCATCGCCAAGATCATCAAATTCCACATCGTCGGGTGCCCCATCTGTAAAAAAACAAACACATCCTTGCCTCTACAGCCCTACCTACCTTAAAGTGCATGGCTTCTATCCAGCGGCAGCAGCAGCTCCCGCTTTGAAGTTGCCGCAGCCTGTCTGTGATTCTGTGTTTACAGCCCGGCTCCCCAGGGTCCTAGTGCCTGCCGCTATCCGACGGCAGCAGCAGCTCCCGCTTTGAAGTTGCCGCAGCCTGTCTGTGATTCTGTGTCCACAGCCCGGCTGCACCAGGGTCCTAGTGCCTGCTGCTTCATCATTTTACCATTGCACTAGGCGCTTCTGTGTTCCCACGATCCTAAATAATTCACACACCACTACACACTAATTAGAACTAACAGGGGGGGAATGCTATATACAATGCCACCCGTCTCCGGGTGGCCAAATTAAAACTGTGCCCCGCTAAACTGGGGCAGTTCACCTGTTTGGTCCAACGGCTCGGGCCAGACCGTCCCCTCCCGGGGGTTCGGGCTGCCCCTTGCCTCTCCTTCCCCAACAGGGTTCGGGGATCCCTCAGCGTTCCCTTCTACTCGGGCCCCCTTACTGCGGGACCGGGTTCTAGGGAGGTGTGATGGGGACCATCTTAGAGGGGGCTTGGAGACCCGATTGCTCCTTCGTCCCCTGACTGGTTCCCAAACCCAAGGTGATACCTCCACTTCCTCCGCCTCCTTAGCCTCTATACTAAGGCAGGCCACCTGACCCACAGGTAAGGGCTTGGGAATCGTTACTGTCCCTGGGCTGGGTGCTTGCAGCACCGTCGGTCTCTTTGGGACTGCCCCTTCGGGACAGCACCTTGTCACCGGTTGTGTGATCGTGGAGTCAGGGACCTCCCCCACCGTCGTTAATTCTACGGGGGGTTTCTCCACTACCACCCCCCGTCTTCCCCCCACCTTGCTCTTTCTTGTCCTTATGGGGTGGAACAATTTAAATTGGCTGATGTGGCGTTCGCATGGGTCCCACCTTAAGGGATTTAAACTGCAAATAGCCGCTGAGGAAGCCTCCAGAATGGGACCCTGCACCTGGACCGGACCAGGGTCTGGGGCTAGAACTACCCCTGCGCTCCCTTTTTCCTGAGGCTGCTCCCTGGGTAGTCATACGGGTTCTTGTGGTGTGGGTGCGGGCAGGCCCTGGCCCGTTGCCATTGCCACCTGTCCTGAGCCTTGCAAAAGGGCTAAAATTTTACTTATCTCGATGGTTCCCGGGGCAGCTGCTCCTGCCGCCGGGGTCTGACTTTCTACTGCGGGAGCCCTCTCCTGCTTGCTAGGGTTTTTACATTCCCTCTTGAAATGCCCGGCCTTCCCACACCCGTAGCATACCGGTTTCTCGTCGGAGGTCCGGGTGCCCTCATGCTTCCACTCTCTCTTAGGGGCTGCTGGCGCGATTTCATGCACCCTACCCTTAAGGGGCTTGTCCTCACCCCTCTCCCCATTACGATATGCAAGGGTGAGTTTCCTAAGGACCTCTGCCTCATTAAGGTCCGGACTCTGCGGGTCGAACCAGTGTTCGGCCTTTGCCCTAACGTGAGGGAGACAGTTAGCTACGAGGGTCTTCAGCCAGTGGGCTGTTCTCTCATCTAAATTCTGCCTATCCGCGGGAGCCCCACACGCCTCCACATAGACAGTCCACAGCCTGTCTGCGAACATATTTGGCGATTCCCCTAGCTGCTGCTTGGTTTCCCCCACCCTCATGAAGGGGCTACCCAGATTCAAGCCCATCGCCTCCAGAACAGCAGTCTGTGCTGCCGCCCATGTGTCAGGTCTTCCCCCATTCCCAGAGGTCACTGTCCTGCATAGCTGTGCATCTAGGGTCATCAGGAGCATCCTTATTTGCTCCCCCTCGTCGCAGTCATTAATGCTGGCGGCCTGCTCCACCTCCATAAAATGAAGCGACGGATCCCCTTTTGGAGTTAGCCTGGGAACGTGGGCCACCATCCCCCTGAGCGCGGGTGCCCCATGAGGAATGATAATGTCGCCCTCAACCGGTCCGCTATTCGCCAGCCCCGCCGGGGGACCATACCTTCTTTGTCTGACAGGGCACATCCGCCCTACCTGGGGTTCCTGCTCCTCCTCCCCACTGTCCAGCTCTCTTGCCCCGTTGGGTAGCCCCCCTGTCCCCGGGCTAACTACCCATATAGGAGACGCCGCTATCTGGGGATACACCACTGACCCCCCTTGGACCTGCCCCTGACCGGGCGGTCCAAACCCTACCTGCTGACCCGGCCCCATCACCGGCATCCCAGGCAGCGGTCTGTCCCCATCCCATGGGGACCCACATACGAAACCAGGCGGACACGCCGCCAGCTGGGGGTACCCTGCCGACCCCCCTTGGACTTGCCCCTGAACGTGCAGTCCGATCCCCCCCTGCCGGCCCGGACACAATCCCGGTGCCTCAGGAGGCGGTCTATTCCCCTTGGCCTTTGGGGAATCATCCGCTGCGAGGAGCACCTTGCCCCTAGGGAACCCCCCTGGACCTACCAGGTGTATCTGTCCCCTGAACCTGGACAAGGTCTCCTCCAACTCCGTTATTCGTGCCTGGCACGGCCCATGGGCACAGTCCCCTACTTCCTCGCGAGCCACTCGGTACGCTGCCTGGATGTCCCGGAACTTCCCCTCCAGCTTCCTACACTGCTCTGTACTCCGAGCATAGAGTTCCTGGAGCCTCCGTTCCTTTTCTTTACCCTCCACTATCTGGCAGTGGAGATAGTCCTTCTCACACCGGTTAGACTCGCTTTCCTGTTTCATTTCTGCCATTTCTTCCCGCAGTCGTTCCGCTACACTCGCGCTGTCCTGTTTAATTTCTGCCAATTCCTCCCGCAGTCGTTCCGCTGCGCTAGCGCTGTCCCCTGCGCTGGCCCTCACTTCTCTCAACTCCTGCTCTAACTCTTCGACCCTATCCTCTGTCTTGACTACCTGCTCGGACAGGCAAACCAGCCAAACTGCCTTCTCCAAGTGCCTTTTGTGCGCCTTGCTTTCTGTCCATGCAGCCGCTGCCATTACCGGTTGCTCCGCATTGATTAATTCTGAAACCCAAGGTTTGGTGAGGTTGACCTTTTGCCACAAATACGAGGATATTCTCTCCTCCATTTTGCTTCGTTCCCTCACCCCCTCTGCCAAGTCACATACTCCAAACCACCGGGCTCCTGCCGCGGTCGCCATTGTAGAGGGTGCCATCTCCGCTACTCCACTACTGGGCCGATATCTGGGGTTTGAATATGTGTGTGTGTCTCTCTCCAGCTGGCACTGAAACTTCAGAGGCCAGGGGATGTCGCACTGGGACACTTCCACTGAAGAGAGCACTGATTCAAGCCTGCCGTTTATTCCTAACCGACAGCCTGAGACTTATATCACACAGATCTCCAGACCCCTACCAATACCCAGGTGATTCTCTCTCTTGCCGGTGGTGCAACACCCACCCGGTTCCTACTCCACTAGAGTAGCTTTCCCAAGAGAGAGAATAGGACACTGCTGTTTATTTCCTAACCAGCAGTCTGTCCTGAGTGAATCGCTCAAGATGACCCTCGATTCTTGAACCCGGAATTAAGGTGAGGAGTATTTTAACAATGACTTGGTCAGAGATCGCTGGTGAAAGATTGAAGAATTTAAACGACTCCAATTATCATCAAATCAAGGTTTATTGCAAAACCCAGGTCAAAATCATCAACAGAAGAAACACAATAAAATCTTATGCTCTAATACAAACCAAGTCTATTCAAAAGTAATATAGCGGACACAACGAAAATTCTTATGATTACACAGTTTTTAGCAATATCACAAGGCACAAAACAAGTTCCCTTCCCCAAAGCCTCAACCACTATTAAAGTCAGGGAGTTTCGCAAGCTGCTGCAGGGTACTTACGGTCACAGGCTGCAGAGGTCAAGTCAGGGGTGCAGAGGTCGAGCCAAGAACGAAGAGACCCCCAATCGAAAACACAGCCCCTTTTATATTGTTTTACCTGGCTTTGTCCTGTGGTCGGCCAGCCCCTTTTGCATTGAAAAAGGTAAGGTTTAAAGTTCCCGCTGGTCCTGCCCCCTTTGAGCCGGTCAGACCTGTCGAGATGGGAGTACCTCCCCTAGGTCCGCCTCCAGTCTGTTTTTTGAGATAACGAGGTTGAGCTCCCTTGAAGATTTTCAAAGACTTCCATCTGCTCCGGAGATAGCTGCTATGTTGATGGGGTGTTGATTGGATTCTGCTCTGGTGGAGGCAAAGTCATTTACCTCTGCATGGGGCTATGACCATCCCATTGTCCTGCTTGCAGGCAGGCCCCCTGTGTATTCCCGTGCCCCTTTGTCTGTGTTTTGATCTTATCTCGTTGTCTGGCTCCTTCTTCCTTGTAGCTCCTAGGGGGGGGTTTGTAAATACTTATGTACTTATGTCCCTACTCAGCTCAGCGGACCAAGCCTGCTGGGAAAACTGGTTCCGTTCTCTTGGCTGAAAAGTCAGTTTACAGTCTTTGAGTTTTTATTCTTGGGCAGTTCCAAAAAGGCCGAATTGCCCGAAAACCTTACAGCTATATAGTCCAAAACTGACATCTCGGGCCTGATCTCGACCGCACGCGCCCCCTCATGGAACTTCCCCTCCCCCACTGCCCCAAGGCCCTCAAACTCTGCCTGGGGTTCTTTTCCTACTACGCTCAGTGGGTCCCAAACTATGCGGACAAGGCCCGCCCACTCATTCAGTCCACCCAATTTCCTCTTGTGGCCGAGGCACAACATGCTTTCGCCCGCATCAGAGCAGACATCGCCAAGGCCGGGAGGCGCGCAGTGGACGAGTCACTGCCTTTCCAAGTAGAAAGCGACGCTTCAGACGTCGCCCTTGCCGCCACTCTAAACCAGGCAGGCAGACCCATGGCATTGTTTTCCCGCACCCTTCATGCCTCTGAAATTCAACACTCATCCGTTGAAAAGGAGGCCCAAGCTATCGTAGAAGTTGTGCGGCATTGGAGGCATTACCTGGCCGGTAAGAGATTCACTCTCCTTACGGACCAACGGTCGGTAGCCTTCATGTTCAATAACACACAGCGGGCAAGATCAAAAATGATAAAATCTTGCGTGGAGAATCCAGCTCTCCACCTATAATTACGAGTTCTTGTATCGCCCCGGTAAACTCAAAGAACCCCCAGATGCCCTCTCCCGAGGTACATGTGCCAGCGCACAAGTGGACCAACTCCGGGCCCTACACGACAGCCTTTGTCACCCGGGGGTCACTTGATTGTGCCATCTGGTCAAAGCTCGCAATCTGCCCTACTCGTCGAGGAAGTAAGGACGGTCACCAGAGACTGCCAGGTCTGTGTGGAGTGCAAGCCGCACTTCTACCGGCCGGACCGTGCGCGCCTGGTGAAGGCTTCCCACCCCTTTGAACGCCTCAGCGTGGATTTCAAAGGGCCCCTCCCCTCCACCAACCGTAACACGTACATTCTCAGTGTGGTCGATGAGTACTCCAGATTCCCCTTCGCCATCCCATGCCCCGATATGACGTCTGCCACTGTCATCAAGGCCCTCAGCACCATTTTCGCTCTGTTTGGTTTCCCCGCCTACATCCACAATGATAGGGGATCCTCATTCATGAGCGATGAGCTGCGTCAATTCCTGCTCAGCAGGGGTATAGCTTCCAGCAGGACGACCAGCTACAACCCCCGGGGAGACGGGCAAGTAGAACAGGAGAATGGGACGGTTTGGAGGGCCGTCCAGCTGGCCCAATGGTCCAGGAACCTCCCACGCCAACCCTCAATATGCCTATGTTGAGTTCCCCGATGGCCGCCAAGATACTGTCTCTCTCAGGGACCTGGCACCGTCAGGTTCCACCCCAACACACCCCCCCACCAATGCGCCCCCCCCACCTCCCACCGCGCCGCCAATATTGACCCCTCCAGACCAACCCCCCTTCCCTTTTCCGCACAAGAGGACGGAGAGGACTTCGGCACGCTCCCGGAGTTCCCCGATATCTGGCCAGCATCAGCACCGCCATCGGCGCCACCTCCACCACCGCTAGCACCAACTTCGGCGCCACCGTTGCGCCACTCCCAACGAAGCACCAAAGCACCGGACCGGCTGAACCTTTGACGGACTCCGGTCCATCAACATGGACTTTTTCTTTTTTTTCCTACCACTGTACATAATTGCACTAATTGTATATAGTTTCACGTCACCTCCGCCGGACTCATCTTTAACAGGGGGTGAATGTGGTGAACCACTGTAATAGGACATGTAAGGTAGGACGTGCACTACAGGTTCGCCGGTAGCTCCTGCCGGCTGGCTCCGCCCACTGAGAACTGTATAAATATGCATGACCTCCAGTGCGCTGCCATTTTGCCAGCTGCAGCAGGAGGCCACGCATCTGACTGTAATAAAGCCACAGTTGTACCCAACTTTAGTCTTTGTGCAATTGATCGTGCATCACTGTCAACAGTCACATCTTGTCATTTCATGCAGTTGTCTAGTTCCTGTGCCTAATTGTGCTCGTAAACTCATTGTCTTGGACCAGAAGATGGTTTATTTTCTTTCTCGTTCCTCCTGTTGCTCTGTCTCTGATAACTCATTTACCATCTTCTTTCTTTGTTCTGCACATCTTTTCCCAATGTTAGGCTTTCCACAAGCTCTGCGGTTTGATCCATACACAGGGCATTTTCTTATACCTGTGAACCCATGTGGTCATCCACAGCTTTTACACATATTTCTGTCTGGTGTGCTCTTTTTTGTTACTGTTTCACTGTATCAGCTCTGCTGCCTTTCTCTTGACTTAATGGAAGGCTAGCATCTTCATCTGTCAATAGACTCACGTGGTTCCTGCCTCAGGCTTCGAAACTCATATAGGTGGATCAATAATTTGACTTTGACTGGAGGTGTGTGCCGAATTTCTCCAAACCTTTTTCAGGGGTTTGTCACCTTCACTCATCTCCCATCTATTCAATGAATTGGACCGTTCCCCGCCAGCCTACAAAAGGATCCTTTCTTCCTCACAAGTACCTTTTAGAAAGGCAGTAAATGTCAGTCTGCACTTTTGTTTAAATGTCTCATGTACCTCTATGACATCCACAGCTTCCCAATTCATTATTGGCTGTAGCTGTGCATTGATTTTGTATCTGTGCGATTCACTCAGTCTTTTTCCCTCTCGGCCTTTTTATTATACTCCTTGTTCTTCTGAACTTTCAACCCTTGCTCTTTTTAATCCTCAACATATGCTATCACGCCGCTATTGAAATCAAGGCATCATCTCCTACTCTCACTTTCTTCCAAGATCAGGCGTTTTCAGACTAGTTTGGCCATAGGCCTACTCTCACTTTCTTTCCCAAGATCCCAAAACTGGAACTCCTTATTCCCTCCGGTCTTTTGTCACACAATCTTCCAGCTTTGAAACCCAACTTTGATGTCATCGCATTTACTACATCCTGATTTCTTTTCTTTTTAAACTGCAGTCTGCCTTGTTGCCCTGGAGCCATTTCTCTTTTTCCATTTCTCAATTTGGACCTTCTTCATTTAATGGTTTCTAGAAATCTCTGGAAATCTGGATTTGGATGAAATACTTTTCACCCATGCCATGAATTAAGTCATCTTTGGAGAAGGCGTGCTACATTGTGATTACCTAGGCAATTGGTGAATGGTGTTGACTTTTGGCACCAGCATATTTTTATTTGGTTTTGAGCTCCTGTTGCATTCTATTCATTACTGCAATGCTGCTCATTAACACAAACATAAACTATGGTGCGTTTGTACGTACTGGAAACATACTCAGAATTGTATCTTCACAATTGTTTTTTTTTAAACAGATGTGTCCCACCATTTAGACCGGTCATGCCGTCACCTTGTTAAATGGGGCATTGGAAAGGGGTTATCCCACATTCAGAACATGACGCTACATCATGGAAAATTGCGAGCCAGTCAAACGGGCAGATACTATATTTATGCCCAGACCTATTTCCGATATCAGCACAAGGCAAGAGCTGATTATGATGACGACTCTGCAAACTCGAATGAGCAGCAGCTGGTGCAGTGCATATATAAGATGACAACTACCTATGCATCACCAATCCTCCTCATGAAAGGTGTAGGAACAAAATGTGGGGCAGCGAATGCTGAGTATGGTTTGAATTCCATCTACCAAGGAGGACTTTTTGAATTGAAGGCTGGTGATGAAATATTTGTCACCATTTCTGACATAACATTAGTGGATGATAATGTGGCATCTAGCTACTTTGGGTCCTTTAGACTGGATATGTGAAGTTTTAATTTTAGAAAAAGGAGCCGGTTCAGCAGAAAATCATTGCATAAAACAATTACCATTAGATCAGTTTTACTAGCATTGCTAAATTAGCAATAAACCTACAGGAGCTTTGATTTGCTTACTTTGTCAGCTGATTAAAAAGCTGTTAAACGGAATGGAGTCACATTGCTGTCGTGTACAGTTCGGGAAAGTGTAACATTTCTAAGCTCCTCTTGGTATACATACTTTGCCCCTGTGTTGATAATAGAGGCTAGAACAGCCATTTCCCTATTATGTGACTGTACCATGATTTTAGGAATAAAAGGGGTCAGAGCTCCTCTCAGAGGCATTTGCTTTTTCTATGGGAATAGGGGACAGCTCCTAGTGGCACTGAGGATAGAGGTATTCCCAACTGAGTAGGGAAAAGGGGAGTTGTCTTCTGGAAGTTGAAAGTAAGTGCGACCACAGGAAGGTGTTGGAGATCAGGGCAAAAACCATCCCCAACATCTTTGGCTATGTCAAATTCCACAACTGTGAAGGTGGGAAAGCTGTCTCTTCAAAACCTCTCAGATAAATGCTTCAAAAGGAATGAATGAGGGTCTCTTGATTTCCAGGGCTCAGCAATTATACTTTCACCTATTCTGATCAACATGTAAAGAGAAAACTTATAAGCTTGATGCATGCATTATTGAAAGACAGAACCAAACAAATGCACTTGAATCAAACTCAACAATATTCGTTGAATGAAGGTAAAATAAAGTTTGATGCACTACAACTCTTTTCTGCTTGGTGATGATAGAATCTACCTTTTTTGGTATATAACAAGTTTAAAGGAATAAATGACCCAATATTTAAAATGGCTTCTTAAAATGGTTTGTTAAAAACCCACATTTCAAGCATGACAATAAATAACTGGTGAATCCCATGAGAAACATCAAGATAATGAGGCCAGGTAGAGCAAGGACACATTTTGTTAATTTAAGTTTCTGGGCTATATTCTCAGAAACAGTTTTCATAACAACGGATAAGGCTTCATGAGAAAGACGTATTTCAATCACCCTATGTTAAAATTTGATGGATAGACATCTCAATCAAATTGAATTAACTGTAATTACTTTAACACAATCACAGCCAGAAAGGGGAAAGACATTGGTGATAACAATAACCTTAAAAGGTACGTGCCGGTTTTGAACAATTTAATCCGGAATCATCATAATTTCTGAAGCTACGATCTGCACCTTTGCTTTGAACCGCCATTTTGTTTATTTTCAACTTTTCTGTATCGTGTATTCAATTAGAAGAAATTATCAAAAGCTGTAATTTGTATTGAATTCAACTCAGTGCTCTGTCTTTGCTTGGACAAAATGAACTTTAAAATACTCTGTATTTGCAAGCAAACTGACCTGATCAAGAGACATCTGAAACTAACTGAATAAAAGACAGTTTACTTCATGCATGAAGCTCAGTTTCAAGATCTTTCGAGTAATATATAAGTGCGGAGACAGATAAGATATATTAGCCAAAGTACAGACCTATCTGGTGAACTTGTTATATTGAACACAATGTATTTGCAAGCAAACTGACCTGATCAAGAGATATCTAAAACTAACTGAATAAAAGACAATTTACTTCACTCATGAAGCTCAGTTTCAAGATCTGTCGAGTAATATTGCGGTGACACATAAGATATATTAACCAAAGTACAGACCTATCAATTGGCGTAGTCGGCATACCGATAAGGGGGAGAATTGATGAGTCAGACGAACGGAGGAAGAACGGTGTGGCCGGGCGGCAGTCCCTGCCGGAGAGGCCCCCAGAAAATCAAAGACCAGACCAGACGATCGGAAGACTTCGATCTGAACATCGGCTGGACTGAGGTAAGACTCTCACTTTGCCTCATTTCACGCCGCGATGTCCTGCCCTTTCTCCCCATCAGCAAAATAATCCTGTGAGAGGAACTGAGATAAGAACGTGTTGCGATTACTTTATTCATATTTTTCGGGAGAGTTAAAAGTATGCAGTACACCATCCCTACTTCTTCCACGTTTAACTGAAGGGTTACAAGCGGGCGAGAAAATAAAAGTTCCTACTCCTACTCCTTCAAAGTTGAAATTATGGGGGAAGACACTCCGTCAAAAGCCCCTGTTACTTCAAACAGTGTAGCAGAGCTCCCACAACCAGAAGGGGGAGCCAGACTCCACCAGATGTCTCTAGTGAACATTTGTTCAGAGATCTCAAATCTTCTATTATTCACAGTTTGATTTGTCTGAAGCAAATGCGGAAATTGACTTAAAAAACAACATTACCAAGAGCAAATGGTCCCTTGGAAATGTAACGAGAATTTTGGGGAAAGCTGCCCGAATATTCTTTCAGCGTATGAAAGGCCATAAAAAGTTACAGAGAGGAAAGTTGACAAAGCCATCAAATCTGTCTTTAAAACCTCAGCTATATCTCAATTCTCCAAAGCAAACAAATCTGCCAGAGGCAGATGCAGAAATAATTCTAACCAAGACTATACTGCTTGCAAATCCTGCATTGTTGCAAGCTGCGACTGACATGACAACTATCATTCTGGGTTTAGGGCCCTTGCCCCCGAGAACAAGCTGTTATCTCACTCTGAGACCGACGAAAACATGCTGCTAATCTCGATTCAAAAGCCTCCCATGGCAGTTTTAACAGACTCCGAGATTGTTAAACAAAGGAATTCCCGCACCAGCCTCCCTGAACAGGCGCTGAAATGTGGCGACTAGGGGTTTCTCGCAGTAACTTCATTTGAAGCCTACTTGTGACAATAAGTGATTTTCATTTTCAAGCCTGTTCAATTGAACAATGATAGTTACGAAAAAGAAGAACCTAGTGGCAGACAAAGTGTAATACAACTTAACCCAATAAGCACCAAACAGCTTAAAGTTGAAGTGACAAAAACAACAGCCTGTGTTCAAAACCATTGAAAAAAATCTCACAGATTATGATGAAATGTTTGAAACAGTATGGAAGGTGTTTTCTGGAATAGAATTCTAGGAAGCAGAGAGGATTTGTGATACAAGTAATTTAGGACCATTTAAAACCGCTTTTGTCGCAGGTTTAAGACCAGAACTGTCTACAGCTTTAAACTTGGTTCTACCCGACTGGGAGCTAGAGAGTACTAACCTTAACAGACCACAGCCTCAGCCTAAAACAGCAGCTGCTAAAAATAGCACAGCCATCACAGCAGAAATTACTCCTTCTCCTCCTCCGCTAACAACTCCGACCCCTGTTGTTACTCCGATAAAGAATTCCAGAAAAGATATGGGGCATAATTCTCCGACCCCCCCCCCCCCCCCGGCCGGGTCGGAGAATCGCCAGGGGGGGGCAGGGTGAATCCCACCCTCGCCGGCTGCCGAATTCTCCGATGCCGGGGATTTGGCGGGGGCGGGAAGCACGCCACGGTGGTCGGCGGCTGCTGGAAGCGCCCCCCCCCCCCCCCCCAGTGATTCTCCGGCCAGCGATGGGCCAAGTGGCCACCCGTTTTCGACGGGTTCCGTCGGCGTATGTTACGACAGGTATTTGCCGGCGGGACCTGGCTCCGCGAGCGGCCTCCAGCGTCCTCAGGGGGCACGGGGGGATCTGGCCCCAGGGGGTGCCCCCATGGTGGCTTGGCCCGCGATCGGAGCCCACCGATCCACGGGCGGGCCTGTGCTGTGGGGGCACTCTATTCCTACGTGCCGGCTGGTGTACCGGTGTTGCTCTGTTTACTTGCTATAAATATGGCGGTAAATAAGGTTGCCTTCCTTAATCCTAATTACGAGTATACTTTCAGAGTCGTCAGGTATCTCTCGATACCGCCACAAGGTTCAACCCGAATACCGATCAAAGAGCCAATACACCAGTTAGTTAGTTCAAAGTCAATGCTGTTTATTTACACACACAGTAAGATCTACTCATGCACAACAGTACTACAAACTAAACTATCTCTAACGCTAACGCCTATACTTAACTTCGGGCGCCCACTTAGTCAGAGGAACAATGGCAGTTGTTCGAATCTGAGGCTGTTGGGTTTGAAGAGATACAGGAGAACAGCTAAGGTTGTCCATCTGGTAGCGAGCGTTGACCTTGAACGTACTTCTAGTGATGCTGGTGGATGGGTCTCTCCGCTTGAGAGCTAAATCCAAGAGAGTGAATCTCTCGTGGGGGTTCCTTCTTATACTTGGAGGGGCTTCGCGCGCTTTTAGGCGGGCATTAAACTTGGTCCCAATTAATTGGGCAGCTTCTCGATCATTGTTATCGATCTTAACCAATAAAGGGGTTGGTGCACTGATGGCTGGGCGTGTCTTAGGTGGCCGTTGGCCTTGCTTTGTTTGTGTCTTTCGGTTGAGGTGCTGGCGCCGGGATGTCTGTGACAGTATCAACTACGTGAGTGTTAGTCCTTTGTTCCTCGGAGATGGGTCATCAATATGTTAATCGACCCAGATTTTCGATTCTGTCTGGTAACTGCTTCCCAAATATACGTTTAGGCTCTGTGCCTGCTTGTTGTCTAGTATTATCCACATTTCCCTACATTCTCTGTGAGCGTTCATTTTGTGTTCTGGAAGTGGCCATCCCAGATGGCTACATTCCCTCCTTGTGAAGCGTGAAGGATCATATTACTGAGTCTTCTTTGTTCTCTGCCTAAGTCGAGCACCCGCAATCAAGGACAGGCTCTACTCTACTCTGTCCTATGGATTGGAACTTTACCTAAATTGTTTTATATACACACATTATTGTAAAATTCTACGGGGCGTTATGACATTCAGGCATGCATTACAATTAAAACACGGGAACCTCTAACTATTCTTATCTAAACTATCCTTAGTCACTTAAAAGAATTTACAACAGTATAAACTATACAACAGCAGCAATACGTGTCTCTATCTTGGCGGTCAAGTACAGAATTTTACATCTTTCTTTTATTATAACAAACAAACAAAAAAAATTAGGCGATGCATTTTATTCACTTAAAGCGAGTGGGGGGTTTGCTGAAGTCCGAAAATAGGGGGTCTGAAGGTATATACCGGAGTGCCGGAGGCTTTCCTTCGCCATTTCCTAAGTCTCAGTGTCTGGATGACACTGCAGAGTATTGCAATGACTAACAGTGCTTCTACAATGTAGGACAGGGAATACCAGGTGATAAATTTTGTCACACCAGGTTGGTGTATCAGTTGCTGTCTCTGGGTGTGGTGTATGGCAGGGATGGGAAACATTCACGGCCTGTGGGGTAGGGGACGGGAGGGTCGTGTCCGCCACAACTGTAGGGATCCCGCGAAGATCCAAATGTAGACCATGATGTCTTTCTTCATGTTCTCTTCTTCCTTCTTGGTCTTCCTGTGCCTTCTGTGGTTCTGGGTTTCTGTGGACACAAGCATAATGTCTGTTATTATCTTGCTTAAGATCTCGTATGTCTGTCTGTCTGTCCTTTTATTACCAATTGGCCATTATAATTGTCACTATATGTGACTCCCTCATTTAAAAAATTTTTTTAAACCAAATATTTTGGGACAAGACATCCGAGAAGAAAATGCTGTCACAGCGCGAGCAGTCTCACAGCCTGTGTGAGTGATGCGGTGAGTGGGCGGACAATCTCTCCGTCCAGCAGTAAAGTGTTCCATCCAAGTGTTTGAGGATGTAAATAGCATATGGGAGAGCAACCTAAGGGTCGCCGGAAAACAAACAAAACAGTTTTGAACCAAAAGTTCCGAATGGGGTGCGAATGGGCCGCGGCGTGGCAAGAATAGGTGGAGTCCCCGGGTAGGACGGTGACCAGTGCCGTAAGTGCACTACCCAAGCGTAGATGGGGGTCCTCAGGCAGGGCGGGGACTAGTGCCATTACTCCACTGCCTGAGCGACCGAACATTTACAGTAACAAACATTTAAAGTGACAAACTAACACAACACAATCGTACAGGCCCCATCAGAAGGACACCGTAAATCTCCATCGGTTCCTTTTTACCATCATCTGGACACCTCATTACTCTATAACGAACAGAGTCGCAAAGGGGCTCGTCTGGTGGGAGTCACTCTAAGTCATCATCTTCTCCCGGTTGCCATACTCGTGACTGGAGTAGTCGCGCCAAAGCTGCCTGGGGCGAATTGGGGTCCATCTCATCATTCCGGATGAGTCTATAAGAATTGTCGTGGTGCCAATGTTTTGTGTCGAGGTTGGAGGTGGTAGTGGGCAATCCATAGTCGTCGAGCAGTGGATCCGGATCACGGGCTTTGATATACGTGGTCTCAAAGGAGTCGCTGGACTCTTGTTCGGAGTTGCTGGGGGTGGGGCCTGGTGCAGGAGTGTAATCGTGTCGCAGTGCTATGGGGCTGTCGCTGTCGGTGCTGGTTGAATCAAGGGAGAGGCGGAGTCATGCCTCTGGGGGTGGAGTCGCAGTAGTGTCTGAGGATGGGCTGGACAGGTTGGGCGAGGGTAGGAATAGGTCATCCGTGGGTGGGGTGTGTTCGTCTGCTGCTGCAAGTGAGAATTGGTGTCAGTGGTTGTTCTGTGTGCCACAAGCCTTAAGCTGGTTTATGTGAAACCATCCAGACTTGCCATTGGGATAGGTGATCTTATACGTGGAGGGGCTGACTTCATCGGAAATGTAGTAGGGTCCTGCAAATTTGGGGGAGAGGAATGAGCTGGGGTTGTATAGGGATAGCATGACCTGCTGCCCTACTACAAATTCTGTGGCGTGTACTGTTTTGTCAAAACAAACTTTACTTTGCTTCTTTCGTGTCCCAAGCCTAACTGTGGTGAGCTGGGCTGCTTTTACATTATCGAGAATCTGCTGAACTGCTTTCTCATGGATGAGGGCGGTGACTGTGGGGCTGGCCAAATCGAGTCCTAACAAATATTCTGTCCCCTTCATGGGTCGTCCGGTCATGAGGGTGTGGGGGTGTATCCTGTCGACGTGAACACCGTGTTCATTATGAACATTAGTGCAAAGGGGAGAACTGTGTCCCAGGTGCTATTGTGCTGTTGCACCATTTTCCTTAGGGTTGCCTTGAGTGTCCTATTCACTCTCTCTACTATTCCGCTTGATTGGGGGTGATATGCAATGTGGACTTTTTGTTTGATTCCGAAAATTGTGAGGACGTTTTTCATCACTCGTCCTGTAAAATGTGAGCCTTGGTCTGACTCTATGCTGCGTGGAAGTCCCCATCTTGTAAAAATGTGCTGCGTGAAAATCTTGGCTGTCGCTTTAGCCGTGTTCGTTCTGGATGGAAAAACTTCCACCCATTTTGTGAAGGTTTAGATGACTACCAACACATACTTAAAACCATTCTTGCAGGGGGGTAGGGGTCCTATGTAATCAATCTGCAAATTCGTCCAGGGGCCATTAACAGGGTGGGTGTGACTGAGCTGACTTTTCCTTGCATATCTGTCCGGATTGTTCTGGGCGCAGATTAAACAGTTTTCAATGTAGTGCATTACATTGGATTTCAAATCGGGTCACCAGCAGAGAGGTCTGAGGTGGGCGAGGGTTGCCTCTATGCCTTGATGTCCATGGTTGTCATGGAATTGACAGATAATTTGGTTTCTGTCCTGAGTGAGGACCACATAAATACGGTCTTTTAAAATTATACCGTCATGTGTCGTCAAAGTGTTCTTGTATTTATCGTAGGGGGCTGGGAAGTTGCCTTTTAAAATTTCCCTGAGCTTTTCGTCTTCCTTTTGGGCTTGAGCCAAATCTTGAACATTGGTCTGTGAGACCTGGACCGCGCTGTTGGGTGGATTCCAAAAGTGACCGTGTCTGGAACCTGCCTTTGCTAGGGTGTCTGCCTTAACGTTACCGGGGGGGGAAGAACGATGGTGGCTACAAACTTTAATAATACCATATTTCCGATCTTTAGCTGTCCTTAGAATATGCTGGAGTAATGGGGCTGAGGGTGGGGGTTTTCCATCTGCGGAAACAAAACCTCCAGATTCCCACAAGGGTAGGAATTCCGTTAAACTATTGCAGACATATAGGCTGTCGGCGTATATGTCGGCTCGGGTCGGGAAGCTCTACAATATACGCTACGGCTGCTAGTTCTGCTGCCTGTGAGCCTAGATGTCCACGCAATTTCAAAGATATCTCCTCTAACACGCACAACTGCGCGTCCTCTACATATATGCCACAACCGGTAATTCTTTTACCGTTTAAAACTGTGGAGGAGCCATCCACATAAATCTTTAGGGGTGTGCCTATGTCTGTGGGCTGGGGTCTCTGGGGTGTAGTACCTGGCTTCGGGGGAGCTGACTTGGGTACAAAGGGTCCTGTATTGTGCCTGGTGGAGATTATTTCACATTCATGTGGGGTGCCTGTATAATGTAAATTTTCTGCGAGGAAAGTGTGTGTTTTTGTCCTCTTTACTGTAATGTCCAGTTCTTGTAAGAGAGGGGTCCATCGGGCGGTGTGCATTTGGCTGACTGTGCCGTCCTGTAGTCTACCGTCTAGTAGAAGTTGGGTTGGGGTGTGCTCTGTTAAAATGGTGATGGGGTCGAGTCCTGTTATGTAGGCGAAGTATTGAACAGCCCAAAAAACTGCGAGCTGGTGCCTTTCACAGGCAGAAAATCCTTGCTCTACTGGATCTCGTACTCGTGAGGCATATGCTACGGGGCCTAAACGATCGTGTCTTTCTTGGAGGAGCATGGCCGAAAGGGTTCGGTCGGTGGTTGCAACCTCAATTGCGCATGGGGAGAGTGGATCTGGGGCTGCTCCTGGGGTTACTTTGTTTAGTTCCCTAGAATCAATGGTCAGTCGCCATGATCCATCGGGTTTCCTGACGGGCTAAATTGGGGCATTGTTCGTTGAGGCTACTGAACGGAGAATGCGTTGGTCAAGCAGACTCTGGATAACCTTTGCGATTTCTCCCTCTGCTTCTTGGGGAAAACCGTACTGCTTTTGGGGTTTGGTGGCGGGGGCTCGTGCTACTTTTGCCATTCTCCACACACATGTGCTAATTCTATGAATTGGCTTGGCCCTATTCTTATTCAGGGTGCCTATCAGCTGGTTTCTCTGCTGTTTCTGGGGTGCATTGCACTCTCGTGCGTAGTGTCCTAATAGTCCACAATTGTAACATTCTTGGGATTTAGGCTGCTGTGGGCTGTTTCTTCCCTCATTTACCCATGCGGGGTTCTGATGTGTCCTAACTGGATGCATGTTAGCATCTGTCTGCTCTTCCTCTACTTTACCGTAGGCTGATTTTCCCTGAATGGACTGTTCCCAAGCTCGGGACAATCTCTTTTGTACCCATTTCTCATTGTGGGCCTTGTCTGAGGGGTCATAATTTGCGCAAGCTCTCTGTCCTGCTTCAGTCGTGTGAGAGACTAGGATTCGAGTCCATTTGGCCATATTGTCTGGGGTCAAATGGACACGGGCTAACTCTCTGAATACCGCTGTGAAATGAACCCACTGACGTCCAGCAAACACTGTGGGGTGCTCGGTCTTTTTCTGCCTACATTTGTTTAGGCCTTCTACGGGGTCTCCCTTATTGTAGCCGATCGCATCTAGGATCTGTTATTGAAAATATGGAAAGATGTGTCATTTGAAACATGGAATTCTGGCAATATCTGATCTGAGAGAAATATGGGAGAATACAGGGAAAGATTCCACAAAGGGTTAACAGCAGCTGCAAAGAGCAGGATTGTAAAATGCAGATAGCCTTGGTCAAGCAAGCTTAGCAAACAAAACACACAGGATTTTGAATGAAGCCAAAAACAATGGCTCACACCTTCATTGAAAGTAATTATCTTAGTAAGCATCTGGAAAAGCAGAGATGATAGTTTCAGTTGAGCTAGGTGATAAATGTAAACCTTTGAAGTTGAACCAAGTGGATTTTTAGCTAAAAGCAATGTTTCACACCTTCGTTGAAATTAACTATCTTAGTAAGCATCTGGAAAAGAAAGGACGAGGTTCAGTTGAATTTGGTGATAATTCTAGGAGTGAAATTTTGCTAATACCAGGTAAATTAAAGAAAACTGGAGACTATCAGTCTACGAGAAACATAATTCAAAGCCAAAATCAAAGTCAAAATTATGAGCTGAGGACACAATTGGAAAATAAAACTATAGAAATGACAGGAACCAAACCAAAAGTAACACCTCTTGAAACCAAAGCATTTTTGAATATCACAAAGGACACAATGTAATCAGATCTATCAGATGAGGTTATGTCAAAATGAATACTTAGTTGGATTAGAATGTTTAGATTACAGATACTTTTACAATCAAAGAAAATCAAGAGTTACTTTACAATAAAGTCATAAAAACGTAATAACTATTAGAAAGAGAATATAAACCTAGAGACCAGAGCAGGAACTACCAGAACCAGAACTAGAACTCAGAGGGAGAGAGAGAGAAGCAGAGAAGGAACAAGCAGCTCAGAGTCAGATTACAGTCAGCTCGGTCATGGGAAAGATAAGCCATAGCAGCCGAGCTAAAACAACTAATACATCTAAGGAAGACTAGAATTTAAAGAGTAGGCAGAGACAGCCAGCAGAGCCAGCTCGGTGTCAAATTGGGCCTGAAGGTCCCTTCAACCAACCTGAAGGATCCAGAAGCAAGATCTTTTTCCTTTCTGTAAAGAAAGTAATTGCAGCTTTTAAAAGAAAAAATATAATAATAAAATAACTTAATTTAACCTGAAATAGTGGTTATTCCAAAGTCTACTTTACTTACTTAGCAGGATCCAGGATCGATGCTACTAAGCGGTAAGTAGATGAAATCTTCGGTGAAGGTATGGGTTATACCGGGGGATAACTTGAAAACATAGTTTGACCTGGATAACACCCACTGAAGCCTGCATGGAGTCGGCGAGTGAGAATCCCTGTTCACCATTTAGAATGTCGGCCCTTTTTGGTATAGGGGGACTTCTAAGAATAGTGGTGAGTTTTCAACAATAGATCGCTGCATGCATTTCTTGGAGGGTGCCTCCTCCTATATTTTATGGGTCGGGAAGGGCTGCCACAACTGAGGAGTCGAGGCTCAAAACTGTGAGCTTCACTTGCCCCTTTTCATTCAGGCCGTACATGGTCGCCTGTTGTTTGACTCTTGCGAAATAATGGTGTGGGTCCGATATGGGTAGGAACGGTAAGGCACGCGTCCCTTAATTGAGTGACGGTTAATGGGGTGGTGTACAGAAAATTGGGATCTCTGTCTGTTGTGGCCATGTGCTGTGTGATGATGGGGTTCATAGGGTTGTGCTCTGCCTGTGCAGTCGGGGGTGGGGGTGCTTTCCTTTTCTGTGGTTTGTCCTGAGTACATGTGCCATGTACATATTTATGGGCAGTCTTATTTAACTCCTGCCAATCGGCGCCAATTTCTTGGTCTAACTGAAGTCCAAATGTATCCTGGAATCCATTTTGTACAGAAACAGGGATTGCATGTCTGCAATTTGCTTTCGGCATTTGGCGTGATCTACCGAGCTCTGCCTTTGTTCCGTCGTGGAACTGTGGAGTGCTCGTAGGACTGCTTTTAAATCGTTACATTGTTTCTGTAACTGCTCAACTTGGTGTTCTGTTTCTTCTCTTACCAACACCGTGCGTTGCGAGTCTTGGTAGGCCTCATCATATTGCGACTGAAAGCTGCTTAAATGGGCGAGACAAGATTGGTGTGCCCATTTGACATCAGCCATATAGTTTGTCCTTCGCCGCTAACTGCTCTCTAAGTTGTCTGTTAACTTCTTCGTACTCACTAATGTCTCCCTCGCTATTCTTATCTCGCTCTTCAATCTCTCTGCGGAGCGTCCTCACGACCTCCTCTGTGCCTCGCAATTATGCCAAGCAGGACACGATTGCCATTGGCTTACGAGCTTTCCCTAAGCTTTTCTTATGAATCTCGGTCAGGTTCTCCCACCAAGTATGCTCTATATTTCCGGGACCTGTTTCATCGTTTGCACAAAATGCGCTCCAAAGGGGCCATCCTTTCCCTTTGAGATATTTTCTAATTCCCTCTTCTCATACGGGACACCGCCCTACTCTACTGGTCGTTGCGACCTCGAATTCCTGGGGGTTCATAAGGCGTTCCATTGCTTTCATTGCCATTTCTATTGCTATCTCTGGGTTTCTACCGAATTTGGAACAGAGGGGAATAAAGTGGTGATGTAAACATGGGTACGGCTTACGCTATTTTCCGGTCTACAAAACTCCCGACAGTTTTGTGCAACAAAATCTATCAAGGTTACCTTATATCCCTTGTTAGTACGCATGCAAATAACTCACTTCCGAATCTTGGTGGTTTGATCGATATTGGTCTTAAGCTTGTGGTTTTTCTTTTTCCAATTGGAATTCTAATTCAAATTTGGGTTCTCTCGGAGTGACAAAGCCACTTCTAGGTCGAGTCCCGTCAGATGTCGCCAGTAATGTTGCCCTGTTTACTTGCTATAAATATGGCGGTCAATAAGGTCGCCTTTCTTAATCCTAATTATGAGTATACTTTCAGAGTCGTCAGGTATCTCTCGATACCGCCACAAGGTTCATCCCGAATACCGATCAAAGAACCAATACACCAGTTAGTTAGTTCAAAGTTAATACTGTTTATTTACACACACAGCAAGATCTACTCATGCACAACAGTACTACAAACTAAACTATCTCTAACGCTAACGCCTATACTTAACTTCGGGTGCCCACTTAGTCAGAGGAACAATGGCCGTTGTTCGAATCTGAGGCTGTTGGGTTTGAAGAGATACAGGAGAACAGCTAAGTTTGTCCGTCTGGTAGCGAGCATTGACCTTGAACTTACTTGCTTCTGGTGTTGCTGGTGGATGGGTCTCTCCGCTTGAGAGCCAAATCCAAGAGAGCGAATCTCTCGAGGGGGTTCCTTCTTATACTTGGAGGGGCTTCACGCGCTTTTAGGCGGGCCTTAAACTTGGTCCCAATTAATTGGGCAGCTTCTCGATCATTGTTATCGATCTTAACCAATATAGGGGTGGGTGCCCTGATGGCTGGGCGTGTCTTAGGTGACCGTTGGCCTTGCTTTGTTTGTGTCTTTCGGTTGGGGTGCTGGTGCCGGGATGTCTGCGACAGTATCAACTACCTGAGTATTAGTCCTTTGTTCCTCGGAGATGGATCATCAATATGTAAATCGACCCAGAGTTTCAATTCTGTCTGATAACTGCTTCCCAAATATACATTTAGGCTCTGTGCCTGCTTGTTGTCTAGTATTGTCCACATTTCCCTACATTCTCTGTGAGCGTCCATTTTGTGTTCTGGAAGTGGCCATTCCAGATGGCTACACTGGTCCGTGATGGCCGGTGCGGAGATGAACCCCGCTGCGCATGCGCCTGGATGACGCCAGTACATGCTGGCAATGCCGCGCATGCGGCAACTCGCGCCGGCCGGGGGAGGCCCTTCGGCACCGGTTGGCGCGGTGCTAAGCCCCTTCCGCGCTGGCCGGCGCAGTGCAAACCACTCCGGCGCCTGCCTTGCCCCTGAAGGTGCGGAGGATTCCGCACCTTCGGGGAGGCCTGATGCCGGAGTGGTTTACGCCACTCCATCGCGCCAGAGTTGCCTGCCCCGCCGGTTTCCGAAGAATCACGCCCATGATATTCCCTTATTGTGGTGAAGACGGCCATTTTGTGAATTTGCGCACTTTCAGAATACAGAGATTCAGATTTCATGACTACAAAATGGATTTCTACGACCAAGACCCGGCCCCTGACTCATTCAAGGATCCGCCCCAAAAGGTCATATCACGACACAAACCAATTTCAGCAGTTTTGAAAGAACGAAAGGCTGACTGTCATTTGAAGAGTGATCCTTTTTTAAATTATTGTCAAAAATTAACAAACTTTGTCAGTTCTGCTTAACCACAGGTTTTGGCGATCTGGAAAATATTCTGGAAAAATTGCTACACAAAAGGATTACAGCAAGAGCCATTACAGGACAAGTGGAAATGTCCATCTTTCAAGTGCGAGTAACAAAATCAGAAACTGTTAAAATATTTGCCACAATATTGATTTTCATAGAACATAGAACATATAGCGCAGAAGGAGGCCATTCGGCCCATCGAGTCCGCACCGACCCACTTAAACCCTCACTTCCACCCTATCCCCGGAACCCAATAACCCCTCCCAACCTTTTTGGTCACTGAGGACAATTTATCATGGCCAATCCACCTAACCTGAACATCTTTGGACTGTGGGAGGAACCCGGAGGAAACTCACGCAGACACGGGGAGAATGTGCAGACTCTGCACAGACAGTGACCCAGCGGGGAATCGAACCTGGGACCCTGGCGCTGTGAAGCCACAGTGCTATCCACTTGTGCTACCGTGCTTCAGTTACATGTTTTCCAACACTGTGAGAGAGAGTTATATCAAAGCTAAACCCGCTGTCTGCGAACAACCATTTTTGCAAACTCTAAACCGAGGTCATTCAAAGCAAGTTGATAAGGAAGCTGCCAAAACACATTCATTCATTTATTAGCCTTTCCCTTGTACTCACGAGTTAGCAACAGTTAATTGTGTTTAATTCTAAAAGATGTTTAAAATTAGTTTGGATAGAAAATTATGCTTCATGCAATGTGAGACTCTGATTTAATTTTTTTTTAAAGCAATCCACGTTGAGGACAGACTGTTCCCAATACAAAGATTAGAGACGTTTGGCAGCAATCCAACTTTTATTCCCATTCCATTTGGGTGATAATAAATGTTGAGAGAGATGCAAATGTCATCATTCCAAGTTATCGGCCCACTATATGCCCCTTTTGTTTCTGCAGGGAAATTAACCATTTCTGCAGGCTTTGGTGCACAGTGTTGCACACACGTCCCAGATAATTCAGGAGATGTCAATGACTTGGCAATACACATCCAATAGAAAATTTAAAAAACTTGACCAACCCTTTGATTACGCTCTTTGGTGTTGGCTTTCCGGGTGGTTAGTTGGCACAGGAATTAACATCATTAAAGGACTTTTCCTATTTTTGCATATTTAGACTTATAATTTACGTACTGATGTTGCTGATCAGATAGTTTAGCTAATGCATGCCTACCCATAGTGCCCCACCAATCCACGTGGTTCATAGTAATCCATATGCACCACCAGCCAATAACATCAAAATGGAAAGTTTCTGTTGATTTGTTATGTACTACATTATTATTGCATTAACGGGCAGCAAGGTGGAGCAGTGGGTTAGCCCTGCTGCCTCATGGCGCTGAGGTCCCAGGTTCGATCCTGGCTCTGGGTCACTGTCCGTGTGGAGTTTGCACATTCTCCCCGTGTTTCACCCCCACAACCCAAAGATGTGCAGGGTAGGTGGATTGGCCACGCTAAATTGCCCCTTAATTGGAAAAATTTAATTGGGTATTCTAAATTGCATTAAGAATCATTTATTAGTGAATTATTATTAATAATGTTATTACTGAATTACATAATCAATTTTGATAATTTTACCAATTATTTCTAAATGATATACTCAACTTCAGTTATTTTACTGTATAATCATTTTATTTGTATACATGAAATAATAATTCGGAATTATGTAATCATGATATAAATTTTTAATCAGTATATCAATGTTTTAAGCAACTTTTCAATTTTTACTAAGTCCTTTAATCAATATATTATCAAGTTCAATTAATAATGTATTAATATTTTACGATATTATCATTTGATTTGTGTTATTGAATTATTATTTTTTTTAAAATAATTTTTATTCAAATTTTCACAATATATCAGCAACAAAATACAGAAAGAAAAGACCCCCCCCCCCTATACATAAATAATAAATAAACAGCCTTCATTACCACAAAGGCAAAAATACATCCCCCTCAAGAAAAAACGAAAAACGAACCTCCCCCCCCCCCCCTGGATCCTCCTCCCCCCCCCCCCCCCCACCGGGGTTGCTGCCGCTGCTGACCATATTCTAATGTTCTGCCAAGAAGTCTAGAAACAGTTGCCACCACCTGAAGAACCCTTGTACCGATCCTCTTAAGGCGTATTTCACCCTCTCCAATTTAATGAACCCTGCCATATCGTTGATCCAGGATTCCACGCTTGGGGGCCTCATATTTTTCCACTGAAGGAGAATCCTTCGCCGGGCTACCAGGGACGCAAAGGCCAGAATTCCGGCCTCTTTCGCCTCCTGCACTCCCGGCTCCTCTGCAACCCCAAATATTGCGAGCCCCAGCCTGGCTTGACCCTGGAACCTACCACCCTCGACACCGTCCTCGCTACACCCTTCCAAAAGTCCTCCAGCGCTGGGCAGGCCCAGAACATGTGGGTGTGATTTGCTGGGCTCCCTGAGCACCTAACACACCTGTCCTCGCCCCCAAAGAACCAGCTTATCCTTGCCCCGGTCATGTGAGCCCTATGCAGCACCTTAAATTGTATGAGGCTAAGCCTCGCGCAAGAGGAGGAAGAGTTCACCCTCCCTAGGGCATCCGCCCACATCCTCTCGTCAATCTCCTCACCCAACTCCTCCTCCCACTTACCCTTTAGGTCCTCCACCGAGGCCTCCTCCTCCTCCTGCATCACTTGATACGTTGCCGAGATCCTTCCCTCTCCAACCCACACCTCCGACAGCATCCTGTCCTGGACCCCGCTTGGCGGCAGCTGTGGGAACTCCACTACCTGCCGCCGAACAAACGCCCTTACCTGCATATATCTGAAGGTATTCCCCGGGGGGAGCCCAAACCTCCCCTCCAGCTCACCCAGGCTCGCGAACTTCCTGTCCACAAACAGGCCCCCCATCCTTCTAATACCTACCCTGTGCCAGCTCAGAAACCCTCCGTCCATCCTCCCCGGGACAAACAGGTGGTTCCCCCGAATCAGGGACCGCACCGAGGCCCCCACCTCCCCCTCCCCCCCCCCCGTGACGTCTCCATTGCTCCCAAATTTTGAGTGTAGCCGCCATCACCAGGCTCGCGGTGTACCTCGTTGGAGGAAGCGGCAGTGGTGCCTCCAGGCTCATGCCCACACAGGACGCCATCTCCAGCCTCTTCCATGGTGCCGCATCCCCCACTTACGCACCATTGCCACGTTGGCGGCCCAATAATACCCACAGAGGTTAGGCAGCGCCAAGCCCCCCCATCCCTGCACCGCTCCAGGAACACCCTTCTCACTCTCGGGGTCTTCTGCGCCCATACAAACCCCATAATGCTCCTGTTAACTCGCCTGAAGAAGGCCCTAGGGATCAGGATGGGGAGGCATTGGAACAGGAACAAAAACCTCGGGAGCACCGTCATTTTAACTGACTGCACTCTACCCGCCAGGGAGAGTGGCAGCACGTCCCACCTCTTAAACTTCTCCTCCATCTGCTCCACCAGCCTCGTGAAGTTAAGCTTATGCAGGGCCCCCCCGCTCCTAGCCACCTGGACCCCCAGGTACCTAAAACTCCTCTCCGCCCTTTTTAGCGGGAGCTCACCAATCCCCCTCTCCTGGTCCCCCAGGTGCACGACGAACAACTCACTCTTCCCCAAATTAAGCTTGTACCCGGAGAAATCTCCAAACTCCCTAAGGATCCTCCTCACTTCCGGCATTCCCCCCACCGGGTCTGCCACATATAGCAGCATAGAGCGACACCCGATGCTCCTCCCCACCCCACACCAGCCCCCTCCAGCTCCTCGACTCCCTCAACGCCATGGCCAGGGGTTCAATCACCAGTGCAAAGAGCAGGGGGGACAGGGGACACCCCTGCCTCGTCCCCCGGTGTAGCCTGAAATACTCTGACCTCCTTCTGTTCGTGGCCACACTCACCACCGGGGCCTCATACAGCAGCCTCCCCCACCTGATGAACCCCTCCCGAACCCGAAACTTTTCAACACCTCCCACAGGTACCCCCACTCCACCCTATCAAAGGTCTTCTCCGCATCCATTGCCGCCACTATCTCCGCCTCCCCTTCCATCGCCGGCATCTTTATGACATTCAAGAGTCTCCGGACATTGGTGTTCAACTGCCTCCCTTTCACGAACCCCGTCAGATCCTTGTGTATGCCCTGTGGCACACAGTCCTCTATCCTCATGGCTAAAATCTTTGCCAGCAACTTTGCGTCTACATTTAAGAGTGCGATCGGCCTGTATGACCCACACTGTAGGGGATCCTTGTCCCGCTTCAGGATCAGGGAAATCAGCGCTCTAGACATCGCCGGGGGCAAAGCCCCTCCTTCCCTTGACTCGTTAAAGGTCCTTACCAACAGCGGGCCCAGCAGGTCCGCATACTTCTTGTAGAATTCAACCGGGAACCCATCCGGCCCCGGTGCCTTCCCCGCCTGCATGTTCCCTATCCCTTGGACCAACTCCTCCCTCCTAACCGGCGCCCCCAACCCCGCCACCTGCCCCTCCTCCACCCTCGGAAACCTCAGCCGATCCAGGAAACGACCCATCCCGCCCTCTTCCAGTGGGGGCTCAGACCGGTACAGTTCCTCGTAGAAGTTCCTGAAGGCCCCATTGATACCCACCACACTTCGCACCGTGTTCCCTCCTCCATCCCTAACTCCCCCGATCTCCCTAGCTGCCTCTCGCTTCCGAAGCTGGTGCGCCAGCATACGGCTCACCTTTTCTCCGTATTCATATACCGCCCCCTGCGCCTTCCTCCACTGCGCCTGCGCCTTCCTGGTGATCAACAAATCGAACTCAGCCTGGAGGCTACGCCGCTCCTGAAGCAATCCCTCCTCCGGGGCCTCCGCGTACCTCCTATCCACCCTCACCATCTCCCCCACCAACCTCTCCCTCTCTCTCCTCTCCCCCCTCTCCTTGTGTGCCCTAATGGCGATCAGCTCTCCTCTGACCACAGCCTTCAGCGCCTCCCAGACCACCCCTACTTGCACCTTCCCATTGTCATTAGCCTCCAGGTACCTCTCTATACACTTCCCGACCCGCCCGCTCACCTCCTCGTCCGCCAGCAACCCCACCTCGAGGCGCCACAACGGCGCTGGTCCCTCTCCTCCCCCAACTCGAGGTCCACCCAGTGCGGAGCATGATCAGAAATGGCTATCGCCGAGTACTCCGTATCCTCCACCCTCAGAATCAGCGCCCTGCTCATGACAAAAAGGTCAGTCTGGGAGTAGGCCTTGTGAACATGGGAGAAGAATGAAAATTCGCTGGCCCCCAGCCTCGCAAACTTCCATAGATCCACCCCTCCCATCTGGTCCATGAACCCCCTCAGCACCTTGGATGCCGCCGGCCTCCTGCCCGTCCTAGACCTAGAGCGATCCAGTGCCGGATCCAGCACCGTGCTGAAATCCCCCCCCATTATCAGGCCCCGTCTCCAGGTCCGGAATCCGACCCAGCATACGCCGCATGAACCCCGCATCGTCCCAATTCGGGGCTATACATTGACCAACACCACCCGCTCCCCCTGCAGCTTGCCACTTACCATAACATACCTACCGCCATTGTCTGCCACAATTCTCGACGCCTCGAGCGACACTCTCTTCCCCATCAAGATCGCCACACCCCAGAGTTTTTGCATCCAAACTCGAATGAAACACCTGCCCTACCCACCCCTTTCTCAACCTTACCTGAACTGCCACCCTCCGGTGCGCCTCCTGAAGCATGGCCATTTCTGCCTTCAGCCCCTTCAGGTTCGCGAACACCCGGGCCCGCTTGACCAGCCCATTCAGTCCCCTTACATTCACCCCTACTCACCCCTCTTCCCGCCGACTAGCCATATCACTTCCTAGGCCAGCCATGTGCCCGCGCCCCCCGCACTGCCCGTTCCCCACAACGGCAGACCGCCGCCCCGACCTCCTCTATCAACTCCAGCTCCCCCTTGGCCATTCCAACAGCAACCCGGTCCCCCCCAGCACCCGCCCCAGCTAGGTCCCCCCCTAGCTGCATTGCTCCCTGCATTGCTCTCCCGTAAGTCAGCTGACTCCTGCTGACCCCAGCCACTCCCGCCGCTCCATCGACCCCCCCCCCCAGTGTGGAACTTCCCCTCACCCCCCCGTCCACCAGCGGGATCTCATCCATTCCACTCCCAGCGCGGGAAAAAAAGCCCGCGCTTCCTAGCTCCGGCCCCGCCCCTTCAGCTCTAAACGCGGGAACAAAAGCCCGCGCTTTCCACTCACCCGGCCCCACCTCCCCTGGCGCAGCACCCTTTCCAGGCCCGGTCCCATTACCTCCAGCTCAGGCCTCTCCCCCTCTCTCGGGGCCCCATCTCCCCTACCGACCATCAACCCCCCAAGCGGTTTACCTACCTCCACCCCCCCCGCCTGACGAGCCCACCCGGTGGACCTAATTAAAACAATGCCCAATCAACCCCCAAAAAACAAAGAACCCCCCTCGAAACACAACCCAACCATCCCTCCATCGCCACCCCTCACCCCGACTCTTAGTCTGAGTCCAGTTTTCCGGACTGAACAAAGGCCCACGCCTCCTCCGGGGACTCGAAATAGTGGTGTCGATCCTTATAGGTGACCCACAGACGCGCCGGCTGTAGCATACCGAATTTCACCCCCTTTCTGTGCAGTACTGCCTTCGTCCGGTTGTAGCCGGCCCTCTTCTTCGCCACCTCCGCACTCCAATCCTGGTAGATCCGGACATCCGCGTTCTCCCACCTGCTGCTCCGCTCCTTCTTGGCCCACCTTAACACACACTCTCGATCAGCAAACCGGTGGAACTGCATCAACACCGCCCACGGCGGCTCGCTGGGCTTGGGCCTCCTCGCCAGCACTCGCTGGGCCCCCTCCAGTTCCAAGGGCTCCTGAAAGGCCCCCGCTCCCATCAACGAATTCAGCATGGTGACCACGTAGGCCCCCACGTCCGATCCCTCCAGCCCCTCCGGGAGACCCAGGATCCGCAGGTTTTACCGCCTCGACCGGTTCTCCAACTCCTCAAACCTCACCAGCCATTTCTTGTGGAGCGCCTTGTGCGCCTCCTCCTTCACCGCCAGGTCCAGGATTTTGTCCTCGTTCTCCGAGACCTTCTGCCAGACCTCCCGGATCGCCGTCCCTTGGGCCGTCTGGGTCTCCAGCAGCTTACCGATTGAAGCCTTCATTGGCTCCAGCAGCTCTGCTTTCAGTTCCTTAAAACAGCGCTGGAGAAGCTCCTGCTGCTCTTGCACCCACTGCCTCCACACTGCCTGGTCTCCGCCCGCCGACATCTTGGTCCTCCTCCCTCGCACCTTTCTTTGCTTCAATGCCACTTTTTTTAATCACCCCACTTCTGGTCCACTCCATACACTACCGCGGGAATGTTGCTGTCTCCTTCCCACACTGGGAAACGTTGAACAAGCGCCGTTACGGGTCCTAAAAAGAGCCCAAAAGTCAGTTTTTGGCAGGAGCTGCTGTACGTGCGACTTAGCTCCACATAGCTGCAACCGGAAGTCCTTTTATTGAATTATTAAGATGTTTCTAACGCTTGTAAGGCTTTTCCCACTCTGTTGTTGAAGGCTGTTCTCAAACAAGTGAACCATTAAAGGCAATGTGAATCAGTCTCTCTCTCTCCGCTTACCACTGTCCTATTGCATTTATTACTTTCTTTCTTTAATTCTATTTCATTCTGATTCATCTCATTCACCTTTCAAATAATCAAAAGGGGGGGACTGATAGAATCTACCTTTTTAGTACATAACAAGTTTAAAGGAATAAATGACCCAAGATTTAAAATGGCTTGTTAAAAACTCACATTTTAACCATGACAGTAAAACACTGCTGAATCCCATGAGAAACATCAAGATAATGAGGCCAGACAGAGCAAGGACACATTTTGTTAATTTAAGTTTCTGGGCTATAGTCCCAGAAACAGTTTTCATGACAACGGATAAGGCTTCATGAGAAAGACGTATTTCAATCACCTGTATTAAAATTTGATGGACAGACATCTCAATCAAATTGAATTAACTGTAATTACTTTAACACAATCACAGCCAGAAAGGTGAAAGACATTGGTGATAACAATAACCTTAAAAAGTACATGCCGGTTTTGAATAATCAATTCCAGAATCATCTTACTTCATTTCTGAAGCTACTTTCTGCACTTTCGCTTTGAACCGCCATTTTGTTTATTTTCAACTTTTCTGTATCGTGTACTCAATTAGAAAAATTATCAAGAGCTGTAATTTGTATTGAATTCAACTCAGTGCTCTGTCTTTGCTTGGACAAAACAAACTTTAAAATACTCTGTATTTGCAAGCAAACTGACCTGATCAAGAGACATCTGAAACTAACTGAATAAAAGACAGTTTACTTCATGCATGAAGCTCAGTTTCAAGATCTGTCGAGTAATATATAAGTGCGGTGACAGATAAGATATATTAGCCAAAGTACAGACCTATCTGGTGAACATGTTATATTGAACACAATGGGCGGGATTCTACATTCCTGAGACAAAGTGTTGTTGCTGGAGCAGAATTTGTGGACTTTCACGACAGCAAAACTGGCACCGAACCTGGACTGATTCAGCTACCGTGGAGGGGCTAGCACCGCGCCACATGGAACCCGACCGATTCCAATGAAGAATGGTATGGATTCACCGGGTCCATGATTGACACTCGGGAGGCTGACAAGCTGCAGCCGCACATACACATTACACTCCCCACACACACTCATCCCAGCCAACAAGATGGCACAGGTTGTGCTGGAGCATGCCCTTGGGTTGGCTGGGGCCAGAGGGCAGCTAGCAGGATGGCCTGGGGGGGGGACAACTAGATGACCCATGGCTCTAAGTTCACAGTGGACTGTCAGTAGCATGCGCAGCTGCACGGCTGCTTTTCCAGCTGCAGCATTGGTGTTCATGCCCGCCCGCCCCAACCCCACAGCCCACCTCCTGGTCACCGCCTGCTACTCCCCCCGGCCCTGGCAGAAGCCCCCCTGGCCAGCGACACAACTGTCAGCACACTATGGCGATGTTTGACACTTTCCATACCCCCTCTCTCTCCCTCAGCAGCCACCATGCTGACTTCACGATTTGTAAAAGCACAAGTGAACTGTGCCGTCAGGAACTCGGCCCATCGGAGGCGGAGAATTGCGGAGGCCCTGGAGAATACCAGATCAGGCCCACTAATGATGTGCAAACGGTGTTTACTGTATGTGTGTTCCGGACCGCACTGATGCCGCTGGCGAGGAATCGGAGAATTGCGATTTGGCGTCAAATCGGCACCCGCCGTGATTTTGACGTCGGAATCTATTCTCCACCTAATCGCATTTTATGATTTAGACCTCAGCCAACGGAGAATCCCGCCCAATGCCTTTGACTACATTGAATCCCTTTCAGTGCAGAGCGAGGCCATTCAAGTCTGCACCGACCCTCTGAAAGAGTACTCTACCTAAGCCCACGCCCCTGCCCTATTCCTGTAACCCTGTAACCTAACCTGCACATCTTTGGATACTAAGGGGCAACTGAGCATGGCCAATCCACTGAAACTGCACATCTTTGGACCGTGGGGGAAAACCTGAGCAGCCGAAGGAAACTGATGCCGACACGGGGAGAAGGTGCAAATTGCACACAGCCATCCACATCCGGAATCAAACATGGGTCCCTGCTGCTTCGAGGAACACGCTTTGGAACATTCTTGGTTCTAAGTCCTTCCCAGGTCCCTTCCTTTGGTTCTTTCCCCCGATGTTCTCATTCGAACTGAAAAGTTTCATCAACCTTCCTTCCAATGTCTATGCCTCTTTCATATTTACATGATCTATCTTCTGATTCCGTTCCCTCCCTTTGCTTCATTTTTTTCCATTTTGAGAATACCCTGTTGAAGAATGATGCTCATTGACCCCCGCATTACCTTAGAACCATAGAATTCAAACAGTGCAGAAGGAGGCCATTCGGCCTATCGAGTCTGCACAGACCCTCTGAAAGAGCATCCTACCTAGGCCCATTGCCCTGCCCTATTCCCGTAATCCCACCTAACTTGCACATCTTTGGACTGTGGGCGAAAATCAGAGCAGTCAGAGGAAACAATCTGAGACACGGGGAGAAATACAGGGTCCCTGGTGCTGTGAGACAGCAGTGCTAACCACTGTGCCACTATGCCGCCCCGCAAACATTTATCCCTTATCTCCAGAAATAACTAGACGAATTATATCTTGACATGTCTCCCATCTTCTGTAAACTTTGATGTATCCAAAACTCAGCTAACTGTATCCTAACTCGCACTAAATCCCGTTCACCCATCACCCCTGTGCCCGCTGACCCACATTGGCTCCTGACCCACCACCATTGCAATTTTAAAATTCTCATCCTGATTTTCAAAGGCCCCTATGGCCTCCCCCTTTTATCTGTAACGTACCTCAGCCCTATCATCATTCAAACTCTGCATTATTCCAATCCTGGCCACTTCTGATTTTAATTGCTCCACCGTTAGCTGTCTAGGCTCAGAGGTCTTGAATTCTCTTTCTAAACACCTTTCCCTCTACACCTCTCCCTCTTCTCCTTTAAGAAGCTTCTCTTTAACTAATATTTTGGTATCTGATCTAACATTTCCTTGTATGCTTCAGTGTCAAACCATCTGATAGTGTTCATGTGAAGCATTTTGGAATGTTTCACTGTATTAAAGTCCTTTGCTGGCCAGCAGAGGGGGTCAGAAACCACAGAATTTCCAGCTCTTCTGGTGTTATCTCTTTTCTGTTTCCCCGTAAAGTGATGAATTAAATTGTTTTCGAAGCAGTCTCATTTTGTTTTGCCTTCTCTTTCTTTTACCCTCACAATCCATTTGCTTTAAGGTCCCTATTCCATTCTCCCAGTTTCTCTGTCACCTCTGTTTGGACGATGCTACCTTTGAGAACATATCTTCTGACAGTTTTTTTTCCTAAACCAAGGATTCCCGCTCCACCCCACCTCTTCCTCTCTGCCCCCCCCCCACCCCCCCCCCACCCGCGCTCCACCACCACCAATGGCTTGCAGAGCCTCCAACTGTGTCTGTCACAATTTTCACCACTGTTGTCCCCGCCCTTTTCTCCTCCTCACAAAACCAAAGTAGGACTCCCATTGCCCTCACATTCCACGCCACCAGCCTCCCCATCTAATGATCCTCCAGTCATTTTTGCCACCTCCAGCATGATGCCACCACCAAACCTATTTCCCCCTCTCCTGTCCTTTAAATATTACAAAGGGACAGTTCTCTCCAGGACAGCCAGGTCCAATCTTCAGTCACTCCCAATACCTACTCTCCCTCATTCTTAACCATGCATGTGCTGGAGATGCAACACTTGCACCCCCTTCCTTAATTACACCATTTAAGGCGCCTGACACTCCTTCCAGGTGAAGACCTATTTCTTTAAATTTAGTACACTGCATTTTCTGATTATGTTGCGGTTTCCTCTGTATTGAGCAGAGGAATGGTGAATGGGTGATCACTTTGCTGAATGCCTTCATTCAGTCCACAAGTGTGACTCTGAGCTGCAGGTCACTTGCCGTTGTAATTCTTCACTCCTCAAAGCCTGTCTGCCATCTACATGGCACAATTTGGGAGTGTGTTGAAATAGTCTCCACATGCCTGGATGAGTAAAACTCATAACAAGAAGCTCGACATGATCCAAAGCAATGCAGCTTCATCAGTCTCCCTTCTCCCATTTTAATCTTAATCACTCCCATCACCATCGACACATAGTGGCAGCAATGGCAGCATCTACAAGATGCACCGCAGCAACTGACAGCCCCTTCCAATCCCCTGATGTCTACCACCTGGAATAATAATAATCTTTATTAGTGTCACAAGTAGGCTTACATTAACCCTCAATGAAGTTACTGTGAAAATCCCCTAGTTGCCACACTCCGGTGCCTGTTCTCAGCAGGCCGAATGCCCTCCTTCTGAACTGTAGGGATTCTATACTTCTTAAATGAAACAAAGAAGTCTTCTTCTCAGATGATGGAAGACAAATATAGCTTTAACAGGAAGGGCCTGAATGGGAATTGATGGCATCTGTAAAGTGGCTGGTGCAGCTTGGATACAGAACTGGCTCGGTCACAGTAGGCAAGGATAGCAGTGGAAGGGTGTTTTTCTGAATGGAAGGTTGTGATTAGTGGTGTTCCACAGGGATCTGTGCTTGGGCCTCAGTTGTTTGTAGATTTGGAGGAAATCTACAGGTTTGTAGATTTGGAGGAAATGTAGCAGGTCTGATTAGTAAATTTGCGGACGACACCAAGGTTGGTGGAGTGGTAGATAGTGTTGAGGATTGTCAGAGGATCCAGCAGGACATAGCTAGGTTGGAGACTTGGGCAGAGAAATGGCAAATGGAGTTTAATCCGGACAAATATGATGTCATGCATTTTGGTGGTTCTAACATAGAAGGGAAATATACAGTAAATGGCAAAACTCTTAGGAATATAGAAAGTCAGAGAGATCTGGGTGTACAGGTCCACAGATCTTTGAAAGTGGCAACACATGTGGACAGGGTAGTCACAAAAGCACATGGAATACTTGCCTTCATTGGATGGGGCATTGAGCATAAAACCTGGCAAGTCATGCTATAGTGTGTAGAACCTTGGTAAGGCTGCACTTGAAATATTGCGCACAATTCTGGGGGCCACACAACCAGAAAGATGTGGAGGCTTTCGAGAGGGTGCAAAGGAGGTTTACCAGGATGTTGCCTGGTCTGGACTGTGTTAGCTATGCGGAGAGACTGAATAGACTCGGACTGTTTTCATTAGAACGACGTAGGTTGAGGGGCGACCTGGTAGAGGTCTACAAAATTATGAGGGGCATGGATAGAGTGGATGGACAGGCACTCTTTCCGAGGGCGGAGAGGTCAGCCACTAGGGGGCATAGGGTTAAGGTCCGTGGGCCAAAGTTTACAGGAGATGTGCCAGGCAGGTTTTTTTATACAGAGGGTGGTGAGTGCCTGGAAAACGCTGCCAGGGAAGGTTGCGGAAGCAGATACATTAACGGCGTTCAAAAGGCATCTCAATAAACACATGGATATGATGGCTTTAGAGGCATTAGGAAGTGCTGAGGGTGTTGGCCAAGGGTGGTATCATGACCGGTACAGGCTTGGAGGACCGTAGGGTCTGTTCTAGTGCTGTATTGTTCTTTGTTCTTATTACCTTTCAGCCTAATCAGATTTGTGATCTATTTGTCATTCTGTCAAAATATATTTTTTTCCCCAAAATATACTTTATTCATAAAATGTATAAAAATATATTTCACAACTTTTTGACTTGGAAATTACAGAAAGTGCAGTAAAATTCAATTTATCTCCATACAGCATGTTCCACTCTGAGGTGTCTCAATACAATTGAATCACTCTTGATATTTATAAATATACATTTCATGTCATGAATACAGCCTGAAAGTAAATGTTTCAAATTGAAGATGACAGGAAGTGTAATAGAATTTAACTTTTCTCCAAACAGCATGTTCCATTCTGAGGTGCCTCAGTACAATTTCAACACTCTTGATATTTACAATGTATGTTTCCTGTCAGGCATAAAGCCCAAGAGATTCTACACAGTTCCCAGCCCCTTGGTGTACTGTGGCTGAAAGGTTTTAGTGACCTTTGCCCATTGCGTCACTGAGGCTGCTGCCCCAAGCTTTAGTGTGTCCCTCAGCAAGTCGACTTGTACCTTGGCCTATGCCAGTCTGCAACACTCAGTTCTTTGCACTGGAAGACCAGAAGGTTTTGGGAAGATCAAAGAGCGCCCTTCCCAAAGTTAATGGTCCTAAAGGAATATGGGGGGGAAAGCGGGATCAGGGTATTGAACTTGATGATCAGCCATGATCATAATGAATGTCGGAGCAGGCTCATAAGGCCAAATGGCCTCCTCCTGCTTCGATTTTTTATGTATCTATGTCCTCCAGCTGCAGTTGATGTTTATCACAGCGTTCATCCTGTGGAACAGTCTTTAGAGCACAGAGACTCTGTCACAGAGCTGCTTGGGATAAACCTTGCGAAAAACTTGCCCAAATATCTCTCTCCAGACCTTCTTTACAGTCACATTCCGGAAGGAGTTGGACAATGAATGGTCTCTACCACACGACAGCCCCTTCGAGGGTAACGGGGAGGAGGTGAGACTCTGGACGTGGATGAGGAATCTGAAGGGGAGGGCCTTTCTCACGACTGGCCAAGGTTCATCTTGGTGCTTGTTTGATAGTTCTGGCCAAATGTGCCAAAAGTTATGAGAGCTTGCTCAGGGAATCATCCTTCAGGATCTCCAATGGGAACTTCTGGTGGCGGCTCTGGAGTGAGTGGTACCACATTTGGTGGATCCAGCACGAGGTGGATTTGTTTGGCCCTTCCCCACCCGAACTGCGTGGTGTTTGAGGGAAAAGGGTACCCGAGTATCCAGGGAATGTAATACTCCTCTGGTGGGGCTGATGATTGGCTCAACGGGTGAGGAGTGCCATGAGGAAGAGAGAGCAGTTGCAGCAGGAAAGTTCTCTGGTGCATCACAGATGAAGATGGCAGAGAGCAAGGGATTGGTGCTACCCGCCGAGTGGCCGACGGAGCAGTTGGTGGAGTTCCTAAATATCAAATTCCAGCATCAGAGGAAGGAGGCCTTAGAGAATTTGGCCAAGGGTGGAGCCACTTAGGGCAGCGATCAAGCGGATGGCGCAGAGGTAGGAGGCTCAGAGCCTGGCAATCCAGAAGGTGGAGCAGTTGGTGGTGGAACATGAGGATTGGTTGACCTCGCTGGAGATGGAGATGGGGATAGTTTGAGCAACCAGGAAAGGCTGAGGGAGAGGTTGGAGGACCTTGTGCACCGCTCCAAGAGGCAGAATCTAAGGATCGTGGGGATGCTCGAAGACATCAAAGGTGCACTAAGTTTGTGATGAGCATGTTGGAGAAGCTGACGGGAGAGGGGACCTTCGACCGGCCCCTCGAGGTGGATTGGGCACAGAGGGCGCTGAGGAGGAAGCCGCAGGTGGGGAGCCGCCGTAGGCGAAGGTGGTGGGGCTGCATCAGTTCCTGGATAAAGAGAATATTTTGAGGTGGGTGAGGCAGACCAACTGCACCTGGCAGGGGAGTGAGCTGCAGATCAACCAGGACCTGGGGGCGGAGCTGGCCAAGCGGAGGGCTGGGTCGAATCGGATAAAGGATGCCCTCTACAAGGGGGTGAAATTCGGGGTTGTGTATCCTGCCCACTTTTGGGTGACACATCAAAAGCAGGAGAAGGCGAGGGATTTTATGAGAGACCATGGACTGGGAGGAGTGAGAACATTGAACTTAGGAGAGAAATTCTGCGTAAATTATGGGGCACATTCTGTGGGTGGATTACAACGGGGGAGCGGTGATGGTGAGTGGACCTTTTGTTTTTCTTTGTTTGTTGGTGGGGGGAGGGGTGGATTGGGAGGGTGAGGCCTTTGGCGTGGGCCACTATGCTAGCTGGTTGGGCTGGTTAACTGGAGTGAAGTGCGGGGTTGTCTGGAGGTGTGGGGGAGGGGGGGAATGGGTTGGTTCTTTGTTTCGGTGTAGGGCAGGGGTGGTTGCTGACATGGGTGCGGTTAGCGTGGCGCAGTTGGGAAGGGAGAGATGGCAGCGGACATCTTGGAGTGGGCATGGAGGGGTGCGTGACGCGGGCTGATGGGAGGGGGGGCTGGATAAAAAGGGGTATGGCTGATTGTTAGGGGAAGGGGTGGGGAGCCCTCCTGGCCAGACTGGTTCCGTGGAACGTGCGAGGGTTGAATGGGCCGGTTCAGCAGTCACATGTTTTCGCACACTTGAGGAGTTTGAAGGCGGACATTGTGTTCTTGTAGGAGATGTACCTGAAGTTGGAAGATCAGATGGGGCTGAGGAAGGGATGGGTGGGCAGGTGTTCCACTAGGAGTTAGACATGAAGACAAGGGGGCTGGTGATGCTTTCGAGGTGGGGAGCTTTGTGGTCGATCTGGGGGGGTTGATATGTGATGGTCAGTGGGAAGTTGAAGGGGATGCCAGTAGTCCTGGCGAATGTTTATGCCCGAATAGGGATGGCATGGACTTTATGAGGTGGGTGTTATGGAGGATCCCCGACCTGGACACACACCAACTGATAATGGGGGGGCAATTTTTATACAGTCCTGGATCCAAGGTTGGACTGGTCTAGCCCTAAGTCGTTGAGGGTGGTAGCGGTGGCTAGGAAGTTGAGGGGGCTCTTGGATTGTATGGGGGGGGGGGGGGGCGGAGCCGCTGGGGTGTGGGAGGCCAAGAGTGAAGGAGTTCTCGTACTTCTCACATGTGCATTGGGTGTACTCCAGGATCGCTTTCTTTGTGATGGATTAGGTGCTGCTGGCGGGGGTGGCTGACTCGGAGTATTCGACGATTGTGGTTTCCGACCTCGCATTGCACTGGGTAGATTTGCAGGTGGCACGGAGGAGACCCAACGACTGCAGTGGAGGTTGGATTTGGGGCTGTTGGCGGATGAGGGGGCGTGTGAGCGGGTGAGGGCTGCCATCCAGGCTTTGTGGAACTGAATAATACAGGGGAGGTTACGGCCACCATGCTGTGGGAGGCACTTAATGTGGTAGTTAGGGGAAATTTATCTTAATCCAAGCTCATAGAGGGTAGGGCGAGAGGAGGGGGCAAGGCTGGTAGATGAGATTCTGAGGGTAGATCGGAGGTACTCAGTGGAGCCAGAGGAGGGCTTGTTAAAAGAGAGGCAGAGGCGCCCGATGGAGTTTGGGTTAGTGTCCATGGGGAAGGTGGTGGGGCAGTTGCGGAGGGCCAGAGGGGTAGCATATGTGTGCGGGGAAAAGGCGAGTAGGATGTTGGCCCAACTCAGGAAGCAGGCAGCGGTGAGAGTGATTGGTAGGGTGAGGGATGTGAAAGGCAAGGTGGTGGCAGACCAAGAGAGGGTAAATGGGGTATTTGAGTCCTTCTAAAGGAGGCTGTATGAGACGAAGCCCCCACCTAGGGAGGAGGGAATGATACGGTTCCTGGATGGGTTGGAGTTCCCCAGGGTGGAGGAGGAGAGGGTACAGGGACTGGTGGCCTCGATAGGCTGAGAGAGGTGATGGACGGTGTGGGTGTGATGCAGGCAGGGAGGCCCCATGGCCGGATGGGTTCCCAGTGGATTTTTATTAGAAGTTTGGGTGTGGAGCTGGGACTGCTGCTACTGAGGATGTACAATGAGGTGAGGGTTAGGCGGGAGCTCCCCCCTACATTGTTGCAGACACCCATTTCCCTGAATTTGAAGAAGGATAAGGACCCATAGCAGTGTGGCCTGATATCGCTGCTTAATGTTGATGTGAAGTTGTTGGCGAAGGTGTTGATGTCGCGGTTGGATGATTGTGTGCCGGGGTGGTAGGGGAGATGAGATTTGTGAAGGGAAAACAGTTGTCGGCGAATGTGCACAGGCTGCTTAATGTTATTATGATACCCTTGGAGCGGCAGGAATGTAGTAGTAGTGGCAATGGATGTGGAGATGGCCTTTGATCGGGTGGTGGGCGTATTTGTTGGAGGTGTTGGGTCGGTTTGGTTTGGCCAGGGGTTCGTGGATTGTGTTCGGCTGCTGTACATGGCACAGATGGTGAGCGTTCAGACGAACAGGACAAGTTCGGGATATTTCAAGCGACATCGGTGGAGGAGGGTCATGTTCCTGGGGCCCTGTGCAACCTCCTTATTGGCCAGGTTTCATACGCTCCCACGTGGTTGGCCCTGAGCTGGTCACGTGGTCCAGCGAGCCCATTCCTTTAAAGTGGCTACACTGCCACAGACCTATTACCATTAACAGAGAGGTTAATTCAGGGGTGCAGATTCAAAGTAATCGATAGGAGAGTTGAGGGGGTCACTAGCTCCACTAAGGGTGATCAGTCTCTGGAACCCACTGCCTGGAAATGTGGGAGAAACACCAAATGCATTTTCAAAAATACTTGGATATGCACTTGAGGTGCTGTGGCCTACTGAACATTATTGATCAAGAGCTGGAAGGTGGGATTCAGCCAGATAATTATTTTGCAGTTAGAATGGACACAATATGCTAAATGGCTTTCTTCTGTGCATTAATGTTTCTGTGTTTTGACGATCAAGGCTGTTGGTGTCTGGAAATGTACCCCAGTCAGAGTTTGTCGATTCAGGAGAGAAGGAAAGAATAAGAAAAAATGGAAGTGGTTTTCGAGTAAATTTTGGCAACACAAAGTGGTGCATCCTAGTTAGTACTGGAGAGGTAAAGGATGCATCAAAGAAAATAAAAGATAGTTTAAATACTCATAAAGCTGAGGTGTTGAATATTTATGAAGGAAGAACCATAGTCTGGACATAAGACCATGCAGTCCGTCCATGGAGAGTTGCTCCTGAAATCCTTGGCAGTTTACTGAACAGTATGGTGGGATTACAAATACTGGATTCTGCTTCACTGTAACTCCACAAAGTGCAATTGTCAGCTGTGGAATTCTTTACCGCAGGGGCCTGTAGAGGCTGGGTCATTAAGTATGTTCAAGGCTGAGACAGACAGATTTTTAATCAGTAAGGGAATCAAGGTGACTTGACCACTCAAACCTACTCCACCGTTCAATTACAACATGGCTGATCTGACTGTGCTGCTCCCATATGCCTTCAGGTCATCTACAGAGGGTGTCTAAATACCAAAACTGATGGAAAGTTGTTCCACCTCGCTTGCCTGTGTTCCAAGACATCAGAATTGCTGTGTACTGACAATGCTGCGCTCGCATTCCATGCTGAGGAACACCTTCAGTGGAAAATGGACAGACCTATGCCTGTGCAGTTTGGTCTGACCATCAAATGACACCATCGTCAGGAAGACAAATGACATGGTCCAGGATGTTGCCATAGTGTCATCTATCAGCATTTATAATGTGACGGTGGAAGCTGTTGATAGCTTCACATATTTAGGCTCGACAATCATCAGCAATCTGCTGCTTGATGCTGAAATCAACACATCAGCTGCAGCTTTTGTGATGCCAATGCCCAGTTTGCGGTACTTAACATAAATCTAAATATAGCCTCCAAAATATAACCTTTTCACCAGGGTGTCTTATTGTCCAATCAGTAATCAAAGGAATCCGAAAAGACTAGGATCACATATCAATTTGATATTAAAACCTCAAAAGATTAGTAACAAGGATAAACGTTTTTGTGAAGCTAATAAGGAGTGATTTACATACTGCAGTGATGTATAATTCAAAATTTATGGCATATATAGTGTGTAAGTTCAGCCAACAACTGAAACCAGCAACAAATCATTGCGTAAATCAGGACAGTCAACATGAATATAATTGCACGTAAGAGTAGATTTCCACTTAATAGTTGATAAACTATTGATTTACGAGGCCACCAATTCATATTTATTAGAAACAAGATCCCAGTAATAGTAGAGCTTCTGGCTTTTAAGAGGCCAATCTATATTTTGGATTTTTCTGAAATTTATCATAGAATCCAAAAGCCAAGGACACAAACATGCAGCAATTCTGATTGCGATAAATAAGTTAGATTACTAAAGGAGCACCACTTTATTTCCAGATGGTCTCACATCAGGCACGGCTCATCAAGCTTATGACCCTGTTCCCACAACTGAGCTGAATCCTGTTGTTATTCTGAAGCACATCTAGAGTGGATTTAACTATCAAATTCATAAGCTACTTTAGGATGTGGAAAGCTTTTTGACCTACCTTAGCTCATCCAACCAGACAAAGCTATAGCCATCTCCTGGCTTGCATCACTATAATCCATTGTTTGTTTTAATGATTCTAATACCAGTTTGAAAATGCATTGCCAATCTTTATTCACTTTTTGTAAAACATTTCATCATTTGGTACCTTTTTGCATGGTGACCAAAACCTGTACACAATTCGTGAAGAATGGATTCATCGGAGCTCTGCAATTTCAGAAGTCACCCCCAGATTGTGACAAGGATGATACGATAAATTCACTGATCTCTTCGTCCCAGTGAATTACCATGCTTGAACGGTGCACAGGATGGAGAATTGGCACTACAGTATTGTAGTCCTTTCTTTGACATGTTCCGTCTGTGCATGGATCACTGCCAACTGAGGGAGTTCCCCTTTAAAATTGTATTTGATATTAAAATTGTATTTCTGTTGTGCGTTGCATGATCATAGGACTGCCCAAAGTGCTTTACAGCCATGAAATACAATTAAAATGTCGCCACTGTAATAATGTAGGAAACAACAACCAAGAGAGTTAAGTGCACTTCAAGCACAAAGTGCATTCCAATCACTCAAGCTTGTGATTTCACCTCACTTACCTCTTTGATGTGGTCAATATTTCCAAACATTTGGGTTTCACCACTTAGGCCACTGAACGTGAAGGGAAAGGAATGGTTTAAAGCTGCAGATAGATAGAACATAGAACATTACAGCGCAGTACAGGCCCTTCGGCCCTCGATGTTGCGCCGACCTGTGAAACCACTCTAAAGCCCATCTACACTATTCCCAATCGTATGCAATTGGATAGTTTGTAAAGTTGTCAATCACAGGCCACTACTGGAAAGCTAAGAATAGCTTGCAGCTAATGGATCTGTGGGAACCAGACACAGCTGCTCTCCGAGGAATGGACACATGTAGCTGCAAGGTATGTTGTACAGCTATAATGCTTCCCACCACCCCTCTCCGGACTGCTCTCCAGCTTCCAGACAGAGGCCCGTTTTCTGGGTGGGGAGGGGGGATGGGTCTGTGTGGGACGTGGGGGTCTGTGTGTAGGGGGAGGTTCTGTGAATGAGGTATCTTTAGGCAGGGCGTCCCCCTATTACAAGGGGCCGTAGGAGATCTCCCCTATTACAGGGATCCTTGGGGCTCCCTCTATTATAGGGTCCCTTTGGGGGGAGGGGGGTCTGCTAGAGGAGATGTGGCCGGCAGTGCATTGTTGGGGGGGGGGGGGGGGGGGGGGAAGGGTGGCCCTCATCAGCTGTGTCTACCAGCATGGCGTATCTCACAGTGGGCCAAGGGGACAACTGTTGCATACCATGTCAGGGCCACACTGGTAAATACCATGTGATCCACGCCCATGTGATTCCCAGCCGCAGGGACTGGAGAATCACAGGAGGTTGGAGCATAGGGCTCCGCTGCTGCTAAATAGATGTAAATGGCTCATTAAGACACATTTGCATTTATTTCCATGCTCCCGCTGGTGTGCGCCGTGGACCTCGTTCCCGTTGCCATTGGGGGCTGGATCATCGCAATCGAATTGGTATCCGAGGAATGCAATCCGAGGTCCTGGGACGAAGAATCCTACCCAACACCTCTAGCAGCCCTAAACCCGGGCATCAGACAAGATGATGATCTTAAGTGGAGTGGGAGTGACACCCAGAACTTTCTGACTCAGAGATGAGAGAGTTACAACTGCACCAACCTGATTCTTCTGCGATTGGGAGAGATTTGGACCAACACAATGCGAATTGAAGCTGAGGATCAAGTTTAAGAATTACACTTCATGATATACTTGAACAGTAACATAACATACAAGCTGAGTCACTAACCTTTTTTTAAAACTTTCTCTCAATATTCTGCAATTTAGAAATCCCCCCAACAGTGCATTCCAACCTAAAATACAGAAAAACCCTATTGTACCAGTGCATTTCCATTTCTCACATCAATAATTGTTGCAGCCTCTTTGAGTAGCAATAATTTGGATCAATTATTGTCAAATTATGGATAGCCTTATTCGAAGGATGCTTGTGTTGCTTGGGACCGATTATACAAGTATTTTACTTATGAACCTGCCATGTCATCTGCCTCCCTTCTCTCCTAAAAGCTATATCTGTTTATCATGCATTTAGCTACTTTCCTTCAATTTGCAATCTGCACAAAGAAAATGCTGCCAAAGTCTGTCCTGATGCAAAGCATTTTGAACAATGATTATATTGGAGTAAATGTACAGGATAAAACATTTTAGCGCAGTCCAGTAGGACAGGAATCTTAATCGTTTATTCGTAACCAGAAGATTGTGAACTGAATTTTCTTGTTTGGTGTTGAGCTGTGTCTCTGAGAGGGTGAAGGGATCACACTGCAGGAGATGGACACAAGATATTTTACTCTTGATTAATTTCAACTGCAGATATGCTAGGTGCTAACTCAGCATGGTACACGGTCTAAGTGTTGGGGGATGTACCTGTAGTGATGAGCAAGTGGTCATTTTTACTTCAATCATCCTGATTTATTGTGCATTATTGATTTATGAATAAACACTAAGTGAAGAAATTTGCCAAAAATTTAGGTAATTAAAGTATATCGCAAAATAAAATGTTGAAATTCTTTCTACAACAAGACTGAAGGTTTAAGCAACCATTCTGAACAATGAACAACTTTAAATTCTGACAAGATGTGAAAAGAAATGATACTGTTCTGATACATACAAGAATACCTGCCAACGCCCTGCACTTCAGAACATAGGAAACCGGATCAGTCATAGGCCATTTGGACTTGCTCTGACATTCAATAAGATCATGATTTTCTATCTCAATTCCATTTACCTGCACTATCCCATATCCCTTGATATTATTAATATCTAGAAATCTATCAATTTCATCACAGTAATGATGCACACAATTCCCCCCTAATTTACTGAGATCCAAATCACCCATGTGGGAAACAAAAACAAGTGGAAGAGTCTTGCTTCAGTCTTCAGTTGTCTCGGTCATGAAGGGTACTGTAAAGGTCACGGAAATAGGCTCTGCCCAAATCTTCAGCTGCTGGTGATCTGTCCCTCCTGGGGCGAGGGAAGTGGATAATTTGATGCCAGCATTGATTTCCAGAAAGTCTACTGTGAAGATATAGTTGAAGCAGGTAATGCAATCTATGGGAAAATAAACTAATTATTTCACAAATACAAAAAAAGTAATTTCAAACAATTGAAATAATTTGCTGAACTGTTTATTTCAGTGAAAAAAATTGATTTGAGTGATTCCTCTCATATTTACACAAAGCCCCGCAGATAAATTTATCTACATTTAGTTGTGCAGGATTTGACTATTTAATTTGGTAGTCCTGTAAACATCAAGTTACAACAAAGATGGCTGACAAGGGATCTCACATAGCTGCTGGTATGGTTGACCTTCTTCATTCGGAGGACAATTCATGTCAAGTAGTTCATTGGGAGAATAAATACAATTTTAAAAATATTCACACAATGGGTTGCTCTTCAGAGAAAACACTGATAATATATAGGTCAATAACATTGCTAATATTATTTAATGATTCAGCGAGGATGTACCAAAATACCAGAACCCGTACTCGACAACAATATCAGACAATGTTGGGGTATCCTAATTCTATACAGGTCCAAAGATAAAATTAATTATCTAGGTTATCTGGTAAACCCCAAACAATTAATGCCACCCAGTAGTCAAAGCTACCCTTATTACAGTGAATTTAATACAAATTGTCGAGGAAAGAACACAATTAGACGAATTCTTCATTCAATCACCACGTAGTTCCACAGTGCTTATCCAAAAACTTCTGAAAGAATTTCCGTACTTCGTGTAGTGCAATTGAAAGTCGGACACTCAGTGAACATGAGGTACATCATTCTCGATCTTCAGAAAGAACTTAAGGTACAATGCTGACACTAGTCAGAACACATTGGCAGAAATAAAACTGTCCTCTCTGGAATCTCTATTAATATGAATAAAATTTTATTTTAGTTAAACATAATGGAGTCAGGGTCTTGGTTGGCCATCTGAGCAATATGTTTCAATATATCTTTTTTTGTGATAATACCAAGGAGCCGCCTGCAAAAGAGAAGAAACAGTTAGTGTTATACCATGAGAATTAATTATAAGTTACTACATTGCTACTGTTACATCAGAAATAACAAAAGGAAGCAAACTGTTCTGACTGTATAAAAATAAGGGTGTACAAAATATTCAATAAATTAGATAGTTTCATTGGCACAATTTATTCAAGTGCAAAAACTGGGCGAAATGACATTCTTTGTTAGTGTTCTGAAGATAGTATTTTTTTTAAACAATTTATTTCTGATTCTAAAGGTACAGATTTGTGCTTATGGCAAAGTATCATTGGCACCTACAGTCTTCCACTGTTATATGATTGGCCATTCTTAATATGCAAGTTATTAGCCGCTATCTAATTATTAAAATCAACTTGTCCAAACTCAGTCAGTTCCCAACTAACATTTAGACATGTGTACTTTGTAGTAAGAGTCAAGGATTACAACCAGGAGCGAAGATTTTGGCCAATTTGACCATTTCTATTTCAGCACTTGCAGGGCAATTTTAGTGAACTAATTCAGCAATTCAACTCAGGATTGGACTTGGGGCTTTTGCTTCATTGCTTCCACGCATGGCCTTAATTAGTCAGCAGATTAAAAGTTAAAATACAGCATTCCTACAAAAACACTCAGTCCATGTATGCCATTTTCCATCTGCTCTGCTATACATTTCTCAGTGACTAGAGCCACAGAAAATGGGGCAATCTTATCAAAAAATGGCAAAGTGTTATTTCTGGTGAGAAACATGGAGTGAATCCGTCAGCGGCATTTTTCATGTTCTTTAAATGTTCTTAGGAAAAAAAGTGAGTGGGCCTAGTTAACGCTGTCACTCTGGCGAGGCAAGGAGTCTTAGAGCCAGGAACAGTCTTCAAACAGATCGGGGCATACCAGCACTGCAGCCGAACGGCACCCAGGCCACATCTCGGAGGTCTCCAGGCTTCCCCCCCACACCTCCGACAATTGTCACAAGCTGAACCCCTCCCTCACCCCTGACAGTCATCATTGGAAGATTCTCCCCGCCCCCCTCACCATGGGGCTCCCATTAGGGGGCACAGGTTGGAATTTCAAGGTTAACACTGCCAGGTTTAGGCAGTGCCAACCTGTGCCAGGGTCAGTGCCCTGTGCATCCCGCTACAACCCCACCCCCCTTCCCCACTCCCCAGGGCTATACTGGTTTCTGGTGCCCGGGCTCCCTTGGAGCGATTCTCATTACTACATTGATTATAAAACCCTATCACGTTGGAGATAATCATGTTTTTTAATTCTCACTGGATTTCGAGCCTGCACCTAGTTTCTCACAGGCAGAGAGAGATCTTGAAATTGTCTCCTATGGATTTATGGCAATGGATGTCACTTATCTGAGCAAAATACGCTGATGATGCATATAAATTCATAATTAATTTTGAGTGGTGAATTTATCTAGTATTCTCGGCAGTTCCATACAAATTATAAATCTAATCTCAGGAATTTTAAGGCCATGGAAGTTTAAATATGTATTCCCCCTTTGAGACAACACAAGCGTAACACTCACCCATTGTGAGTAACAAGACATTGTCTTAAGCCCAGTTTGCGGAATATATCCACCACTATTTCCATGGGTGTGTGATCTGTCACTGTGAAAGGACTCAAATCCAGGACAGAGCGCAGTTTGAGTGCAGCCGGGTTGTTTGGAAGCTGCACAGGAGGATGTTCAGTAAAATAAATAAGAGAAGTGCTGACAATCCCATCTTGTCGCTGTCTTCCATTTTCTATTAGCAGATGCAGGACAAAAAACATATTTGACATTATGTTCAATGTTTATCTACCACCAAATAATTAAGTGCAATTATCAATAACTGGGTGGGTAATGATGAAGTAATCTGAATGTTTTTGCTTCATAATGTATAAGAATACCATTTATTAATTTAATAACTGAAAACAAAAGGGACAAAAAAAACTTCAGTTAAATTATCATAATGTTCCAAAGTGTATAATATGTAATTTATAAGCTTTTTAACCAGTTTTGTACTTTGGTTTATACGGTTTTGAAAAAAGCATATTTCTCAACACATTGATATTAAAGATTCATCAGTTAGAAATATTACAGACAATAGCTGGTCACTATCTTATCAATCTTCCACATTCCCATCAATGATCAATGGGAGGTCATTAATCATCAATACGTAATCTTACACAAAGACACATAGCGGGGATTCTCCACTCGGTTTTCGACAGGTAGGATCAACGGCGGGAGCAGAAAGTCCCCCGGGACACCCAAAATGCTATTTACGCTGGTGGGACTTCCCGATGCGATGGTGCCCGGCCCCAGCCAATGACTCAATGGGAATTCCAATGTTGAATGCCGGCTCCACATTTAGAATATCTGATTACCAGGTCTCTATCTGCCAGTGTGACAGGCAGGTTTGAGAAAAGTCAGTGTTGGATAAGGCAAGAGAAGCTGTGTGGAACTTGCCAACTTCACAGTCACCTTCTCTCCCTGATTTAACAGCACTCTGCAATTTCAAAGTGCTGCGACGATCACACAGCCAGCTGGAGGGGCGGGCCTTCAATTTAACTTTGAGATTGGGGCTCCAATTTTAAAGGGCGCCCGATGTCAAAGTTAAATTTAAGCTCACCCCAACAGACATGTTCTCCCCCTCCTCCCCAAACGACAAACATCTGCACCCCCTCAATGGATAAGGAGAACACCCCCAACACCCACGTGCTGCAGGAGACCCCCCTGCCCCTCCCCTCCATGGATAATGGGAGCCCCCCCCAATACGCAGAAGCAGATGCCCCCACCACATGCACCTCCCATGGATAAGAGAAGCCCACACACCTGGTGGCACTGTCAGGGTGCCAGGTGGCAATGCTCAGGCATGTCCCTTTACTCCCGGGGGCTACATGCACCTCTGTGCCCTGGCGTGGTCATGATGACTGGTTTAGTTTTTGAAAACCAATGGTGAATCGCACCAACATGATATCACACATCTGTGGGTGGGAAGAAATACTGTGGGTGGACGTTATGGTGTCAAGTCAAGTAATTATCTATAAATTTATTAAAATGGGGGGGCCCGGAAGATCTCAAACTAGCACAATCCCATATTTGGCCACTCGTGAGATTTAGGGGCCATTATGGGATTGCACCTGCGGGTAAAGGGGCCGCTAATTCACTACCAATATTTTAAATTTACAAACCATTATACGCTCATTTACAAAGAATGTTCAAATATTTAACACAACTCAAAGTTCTCACCAATTGAAATTATTAAGTCTCTTCTGAGAACGAAGCCTACAAGTCGCTGCGATTCTTTTGACACTATCACAGGGAATCCACTATATGTTGTTTCATTAATGATTGTCTCCACATCTTCTACCTTCATACCATCCTGAGTGAGGCTGGTCAGAGGAGGGTCATTACGCCGAGGTCTCATTACATCCATTGCTAAAGTCCTGTGTGTAAATTCCTCCTTTGCCTCCAGGAATGGGTAGCCGTTTAATCGAATATGTGCCTCATAGATGCCCTCTCGTCCAATTGCATCAGACACCCATTTACTAGTCATCGCTGCAGCCATTAATGGTACAATATACTCCAGCCCTCCTGTTAGTTCAAACATGATAACCACTAATGATACAGTCATCCTGGTCACACCACCTGCAGAAACAGAATTTTACAGATTTGCAGGATAGTCAATAGACCTTTCTTCCACAAAGTAATCCTTCATGATCAATAGTATTATCATCACATCAGCTAGAAAACAAACACTGACCAGAATAAAGATGTTATAATAGGTTGCTTCAAGTACAGAGAAACACAGACAATCAGAAGAATATGATATCATTTGCATTCAACTCTGTGTTCCTAGCCTTCAATGGAAACATAGCTTTAAAAGAAGCCAAAGTTTTGTTTGCAATGCAAGCACCATATAACATCCAGTGTTGAGCACCTCTGAACATTATTAATCGATGGGTTCCTCAACAGGATCAATTACCTTTCTTCAAATCATTCAGAATGTTCAAAATCGAAAAAAAAAATTATTATTTTGAAAACTAAACATCACCAACATTTTTTTTAAAGAGGATAATTATTTTAGTGGTGATCAGCTTCACATTCTGATTTGGGATACTCAACTGCTTTGTAAACTGGAGCAAGGAGAGATTATTTGGGTTCAGAGCTGGATGAAAAGCTAAGAAACTTGGGCAGAATGGCCTATACTCTCAACATCTGGAAGCAGGGCGTGATTTGGGTTGAGTTAGGCAAGGTACAGTGAGCAACACAGTGGTTAGCACTGTTGCTTCACAGCGCCAGGGTCCCAGGTTCGATTCCCGCTTGGGTCACTGTCTGCGCGAAATCTGCACATTCTCCGTGTGTCTGCATGGGATTCCTCCAGGTGCTCTGGTTTCCTCCCACAGTCCTGAAAGATGTGCTGTTAGGTAATTTGGACATTCTGAAATATCCCTGTGCACCTGAGCAGGCACTGGAATGTGGGGACTAGGGGATTTGCACAGTAACTTCATTGCAGTGTTAATGTAAGCCTACTTGTGACAGTAAATATTATTTTACAAAGCTGAGGCACAATTATCCAATAAAAACAAATATTTCATTTCATCATAACATTCCGAAGCACTTTACACAACGAATTACATTTTAGTTTGCTTATTGTTATGTAGACAAATGTGGAGATATCCTGGTACAATAGGCCTGCTACTTGGCTCTCTGCTGCAAGGAATGTATAGGCAAAGAACTCTACAATTTACTGACTCTTTTTAATAAATTAAAAAAACAACCATTTTTAAAATACGGAAGCCCACAAAAAAGACAGCTATGTTAGTCCCTAAGATATCTATAATTTACAGCTTTCACTGTATGTTGGTTAAGCAACAAAGACCTTATTTAGAAGATATACTGTTAGGACACCCTGGGCTAGTGCACAGTCAATTCCAGCCCAACAGGCCTTTGAGTCCCAAAACAAGTGAATTAACTAATAAATTGTAAAAAAACATTCCTGGAATCCTTGGCCTTTGGCTGTCCGATAATTACAGTCACCAGGTTTGTAAGTTAAAATACAAATAATGCTTATTTGTAACAGAAATAAAGATGAAATATGCAGTAATTACAGCAGAATAACAGCAAGCTAAACGACCCCCCCTCCTTTTACTGTCCCATCCTCTAACCACACACACACACACAAGTCAAACAAACACAGAAGGGTGGGAAGGGGTTAAAAATAAGCATCAAGGGAAAAGGATAATAGTCCTTGCTTTTGAGCATGGGTTCTTTGCAGCAGGCTTTCCTCCCAGCACTGCACCCTGGCAGTGCCACCACTGCACTGTCGGTGTGCCCAGGAGGAACTGTCAGCCTGGCTGGGGCAGTGCCAAGCTGGCGGTGTCAAGATACCTGGGTGGCAATTTGCTCACGCTGGGGATTGGGCTGGGGGGCGCCTTGCCCTTATGATATGGTGCACAGGGGGCACGATGACCCCCTTATAGGGGAATTAGGCCGTGGGGGGGTGGGTGGGGGGGGGGGGGGGGAGAGAAGGGTCTGGAGGTCAGGTTGGGAGAGGTCTCGAGATCGGGACGCCATTTAAAAATAATGCAACAATCTCTTCCTGTACTAGTCTGCGGACCTTGTTAATGCAGGAAATGGGACCGAGTGCGGCTTCAACGGGGCATTCTTGCTGAGGTCCCGAAATGAAGCAGAATCCCATTTGACAGTGGGGTCGATCTGTCAGTGCTGTGAAACACCCGGCTAAACACGCTCGACACGGGTCTTTGTTTCATTTCTGTTAAATCGCACCCATAGTTTAGTTAAGGCAAAACTCGAGTACAGCTTAAGTTGTTAATAATATTCAAGAGAGAAACAAAGTACAACACCACCAGTGATCCAGGATTTTGAGTGTTGAGAAGAGTATGAGCAGGAAAGTGCAGTACTGTAGCATTTAAGTAGATGACTATGTGACAGGGCACAAAACTTTATTTTTGCTTACTCACAGGGAAGAAACAAATTGGTTTTCAATGCAGCAAGTGGTGCATATTACTGGACACAAGACAAATTGGTCAGTCGGAGAAAAACTATTATCCCTTAACTACAAACTGTTAATTTCACAATTTGTTTTCTTACCTAGGCACGCAGCAGCACCAACCATGGCATATAACCCAGGAGTGATGCAGTCAGCTCCTGGACTACACCAACCTCTAAAGATGATCCAGTCATGGTGATAGTAAGCAAGCTGTTCCATTCCCACTCCTAGAAGTCTTCCAGCTATAGCACCCACAGCCATGCTTGGTATGAAGAGCCCTGAGGGAACCTGCATAAACATTGGAGAATAGTAGTCACGTCAGAGATTTAATGCATACAACTATTGTAGTCTCAGATCTTGGTAGTATAACCACTCACATTAAAATCCTACAGCACACTTCCAATTGGAGGGAGCTACCTCCCCCATACCAACATAAATAAAAGACTAACATTGGCAAACAAACCTATAATGGTAGTCACTCCATTTTTGCAAACTAAACTCATATGCGAGCTGGAATACATTGCTCTGCTCTGCCATAACACATTGCTTTGGTCTACTCCACCATGTCACAGGGCACAGCACATTAAAAGCAGGAGCTGATTGCCAGGTGAGGAACAATTTCAGCGTATTGTCCAATGGCATCACTTGGAGGTTGTTTCTTATCTGTTAGCAATATAATACAAAATAGGATATGTGTACAGGAGAAACCCCCAAGAAATCATTGAAATGCAAATATCCATCAGTAGTGGAGTAAATGCTGGAGTCTATTATAAAGGATAACAGGACACTTAGAAAATATCCACAGGATTAGACAAAGTCAATATGGATTTATGAAAGGTAAATCATGTTTGATAAACCTACTGGAGTTTTTTGAGGATGTAACTAGTAGAATAGATAAGGGAAAACCAGTGTGGGTGGTGTATTTCGATTTTCAGAAAACTTTGATAAAGTCCCACGTAAGAGATGTGTGTGCAAAATTAAAGCACATGGGATTGGGGGTAATATATTGGCATGGATTGGGAATGGGTTAGCAGACAGGAAATAGAGCATGAATAAATGGGTCGTTTTTGAAGTGGCAGGCGATGACTAGTGGGGTCCTGGAGGGATCAGTGCTTGGGCCCCAACTATTCACAATACACATCAATGATTTGGATGACGGAACCAAAAGTAATATTCCAAGTTTGCTGATGAAACAAAATTTGGTGGGAAGGTGAGCGGTGAGGAGGATGTTAAAAGGTTTCAAGGTAATTTAGACAAATTGAGTGTGTGGGCAAATATACAGCAAATGCAGTATGACGTGTATAAACGTGAGGTTATCCATTCCGGACGGAGAAACAGAATAGTGGAGTTATATTTAAATGGTGACTAGTACACCAGTCACTGAAAGCAAGCATGCAGGTACAGCAAACAGTTAGGAAGGCAAATCGTATGTTGGCCTTCATTGTAAAGGGACTTGTGTGCAGGAGCAAGGATGTTTTACTGCAGCTGTACTGGGCCTTGGTGAGACCACACCTGCAGCATGGTGTGCAGTTTTGATCTCCTTATCGAAGAAAGGATATATTTACTATAGAGCGAGTGCAGCGAAGTTTCACCAGACTGTTTCCTGTGATGGCAGGATCGTCATACAAGGGTAAATTGGGTTGACTGGGCCTGTATTCATTGGAATTTAGAAGAATGAGAGGGATTTCCATCACTGAAATATATAAAATTCTGACAGGGTTGGACTGGATGCAGTGATGTTGTTTCCTCCGGTTGAGGGGATGGGGAGGGGATCTAGATTAAGGAGTCATATCTCAGGAACAGAACAGAGGAGGAATTTCTTCACTCAGATGGTGGCGAACCTGTGGAATTCGCTACCACAGAAGGCTGTGGAGGCCAAATCACTGGATATATTTATGAAGAAAATAGATAGATTTCTAGACTCTAAAGGTGTCAAGTGGCATGGGGAGAGAGCTGGAGTATGGTGTTGAAATAGAGAATCAACCATGATCATGTTAAATGGTGGAGCAGGCTCGAAGGGCTGAATGGCCTACTCTTGCTCCCATTTTCGGTTTGTATTCTTTCAAAATTACACATTTGTTTAAAAAAGTACTGAAAGGAACAGTTGCAACATGATGTACTTTCCACTGCAAAAGAGGTTTTAGCTTTGTGTACATAACCTTCCTATTTGCACTTATTTTTGTTGAATGTTCCAGTTGCATCAGCAATCACCGTAATTTGCAGCAATCTTTTTTGTTTATTTAAAATTTGATAATCACTTATGCCTAACTTGGGATTTCCATTATATTATCCTACTTTCCACTCAATTAGGTTCAATGAAGTACATTTCCACACCCACCTCAATTTGTTGCTTTATCATTTCAAACCTTTGCCTCCTGCTCCATTGGAACAACTTGATTTCTAAGATAGTTAGTTTACATTGCACATACATATTTATGAGTACTCTAAATGGATACACTTAACTTAGTTGGAGAAAGATCATGAAGCTCTGGAGCAATCGGATTTCATATTTGATAATAAAAATTACCTAAAATGATCTAACTGTTCCAACAAAATTAAGTGCATCCATCTTGACTTCATTTGTGGCTGAGAGCTGGAGGCTGGAGAGAACAAGAAAAAAGGATGGCATACTAGTTGGAGAAGTGAGAGAGAAAAGACGAACATTGGTGGAGACCTGAATAAAGGGTGGGCACAATACTGGCCTGGAAGGAGGCCAGCACAGAGTGGAGGTTAATGAGAGAAAACAACTGATGGGCCTATATTTAAAAGACACATAGAAAAATCCAACAGCCAACAATGAGATAAATGACTAGAGAATCCAACTTACATCGGTTGAGGAATAAATATCAACAAGGACACCAGGATAACACCTGTTCTCTTCTCAGGGAAGACAGTGATGATGTCACTGGGCTAATAATCAAGGGCCCCGTGCTAATGCTCTTGGAACATAAGTTTAAATCCTGCCATGACAACTGGTGGAATTTAAACTCAATCAATAAAATCTGGAATTGAAAACTAGGTCTCAGTAATGGCGACCATGAAACTCATTGATGGGTGTAAAATACCATCTGATTCAAGAAAATCTGTCATCCTTAGATGGTCTCGCCTACATGTGACTCCAAATCCACAGTAATGTGGTTGACTCTTAACTGACCTCTGAAATGGCCTAGCAAGCGAGTCAGTTCAAGAACAATTAGGGATGGGCAACAAATGCTGGTTTTACCAGTGAAGCACACACCTGAATAAATGAATTTAAAATAGTATCATGTGACCTTGGACGTTGAACCGAGGAGTCAGTTGTGGCCTTGAGAAACGTTTCATCTGAGAAATGCCATTTTTGATGTGCAGTACCTTCTTGGTGAGCTGATCTCAGCTGTGGTGGTGCTAAATTGGAAAGAATTGGCGAGGGGTAGGGGCAAGGAATTGCCTGGATTCTGATTACTACTATGGTGCAAATGCACAGGTGTAAATGTCAATTGATGTCAGAATTGGCTTTTGCCATGATGCACCCAACAACTGAATACCACCAACCCTCACAGAAATAATGCTACAATATAAATGTATTGTTGTATTGTTCTTGTTCTGCGATATATCATTGTGCACATTCAAAACATAGTGAGAAAATCCATTCAGGCACTATTACTTGCTTAGTACTTTTCATAAATGTAGATAAAATATACGTCACCCTGAAATTCTTCCTTACCTTCATACCAAATGTGAATATTGTGATGAAAATTTTAAACAGTAGTGCTAGAGCGAGCTGCCACATTGCCATGTAAACACCTTTCCCTGCTGCACGATCTGGCAAGTCATCAATATTTTTGGTGCTGTTGACATCATTAATATAATCACAGAGTTGTGATGAGTCCAGAAGTCCACAGTCATTGAACAACTCTGAAATGAGCCCACTGGTACTCATCTTGGTGTAGTCATTCGGAAAAGCAATAATACCTGTGATGGCTGTCACAACAAGGACCTCAAGAACTGGGTACTTCCCTAATTTGGTGGTCTTGCGCCTTCTGCACCAGGCAATGTTGGCACGTATAAAAAACGCTCCCCATAGTCCTCCAAAGATTCCCAAAAGGATGAAAGGGACCAATTCCAACAAATGCCAGGGGCTGTGGAATTCTACATAGAATAGCACAAGCCGGCTATTCCCAAACGGATTAATAGACCTGAGTGTGAAGGCTGCAACCAATGCAGCAAAAAATGACCTCCATAAAGTCTTCAGAGGAAAGTAATAGCTAACCTGAAGAAATAAAAGATAAAACAATGTCAAAGAGAAGGCTGTTAATTAGTCTTTTGAAACATACTGGCGCATCTTGCAACAAATATACCAAGTTAAATTACACAAATATCAGTGCCAATCTTGCCAGGGCCTTCCTTGATATTAGGCAATTATTTTCCCAAGCCAACAATAGAAAAAGATAGCTAAAGCCAAGAGTGTGGACCATCGGCTAATCACCAAAATCTTCTTCCAAAGGGAAGGTTTTGCTGACTCTATGGCGTGGATGTTAGCTCACTTACTTTACAAGGTTGTTACTGATGTCAAGTTAGTACATAGATTGGCCCATTTATCCATTCTCCTGAAGATAATCACTGTTAAAATTTTCAAACTGAAACATATTTATCCCAGACCAATAGACAATTAGTTGGGAGACTACAGAACATCCATTAACACTACAATCAGTAGACACTCAGCTAACAGCTCTGTTCTAAAGGTGGTATGCCCATAATTCTAAAAGGACTGGTGATGCAATAGTCAATGGCTGGAATTTTCCACCCCCCTCCCCCCCCGTGTGTTCTCTCTGGACGAGGCTGGCTATCCATCAAAACCTCCGTTCACATCGACAGTGAACGATCCTGGCATGAAGGGCTGGAAAAGTCCGGCCAATGTCTTTGACTATTGTTTCCTACAGCTTTCAACAAATCTGTTTCACTGTTGGAACATTCACGGGGCCCTGTGCAATCATGAAAGATTGATGCTGAAACAAGGATTGAATTCCCAAAGATCCATATTGAATTGATTTAACGATTATCTTTGGCAGGTTGCATTCAATACTCCCCCCCCAAAAAAAAGTTTACTTTATATAAACATTAAAAAGTCATTAAACATAAATAGATTGGCAAAAATAAAAATGGAAATCCATGGATTGGATTAAAACCAGACACAGATTTACAGAAAAAACAGGTGCTAAAATGATTACAGATTGGCTGGACAAATTACATGCTCTAGAATCCAAGCTTTTCTCCAATGCTCTCAGCAATTCTCAGTACAACATTCAAAGGTAACCTTATTGAATTCTGCCCAAGATCCAAGCACAAACTTGTACTGCTACCCAGTTTCTGCAGGTTCTCTTTGCTATTAAAAGGTTCTTGTGATCTGATGTGGTACAATGGGATATTCAGGCTTGACCAAATTGCTGGCATAAGATTTAAAAGTGCTTGCAGTAAGTAAAAAGGATTGCAAGAGTAGGTGTAGTAAGTAATGTGACCTCAGGGTCAGGCTAAGATAAGTGGATGATTGAACAAAACCGTCAGGCTTGACAAGGCAAGTTCTGTTTTTGAATAAACCGCTAGCGTTGTATGTTTTAAAAGATCAGGTCATTCTGTGACTTCCTTTGAAATTGCGGACGTACAGAGCTAGATGTGTGAGATAAGAACAGTGAACCAATGACGAAGCATCGCGAGGATGGTATAAATATATGGAAGAAACTATGTAACTTTGAGTAGCCTCTTAAGAACAATCTGAGGGTGCTATGCATACTTTTATTGAACAAATGGCTCTTTGATTCACCTACACCTGACTCCGTGTCGAGTATATTTAGATATTACACATGGTCTAATTTTTTAAATTAAATTATGACGAAATCTCTTACCTCTTCGAGACTAAATAAAACCCCTCCAATGGGGGCACCAAAAGCTACGGAGACACCAGCTGCTGCAGCTGCGGATAGTACCTAGAAAACAAAGTTAATGAAGATTACACAATTGTTATGGGCGAGGCGTTTTCAGAACCCCAAAATGTATCATGGAGTTCAACCAACCTCTCCCTTTAATGGATTTGTTGCTTTTCCTAGCACACGGCTTTTTCCCTAGGTGTGGGATTACAATTATGGACACGTGGGTTTTTAAACACGAAACACTGTTTATTCCATGAACTCAACTTAACATCTTAAATAAACATTGGATCTTTTAACACCCCTTACTTCAAAGATAACTCAGAAAATATTGCAACAGTAAATAATTCCTTAAAATGTTCCTTCAAACTTCCAAGAGACTTAACACCTTTAAACAAAATCACATCAGGTTAAAGGCTTCACTATTATAAGTTTAAATCACCCAAATGATCCAGAGATGGTCTTTTATGGCAGAGATCCAGCTCAGTGCAAACACAGACACACACAAGCTGCTTTTCAAACAAACCCTGCAAAACTAAACTGCAAAATGGCTGACCTGACCTCAGCTCCACCCACTCTCTGACATCACTGTTTTCATAAAGGTACATTGCTTAAACATCCATGTCTTAAAGGTACTCTCACATGACACAATGTAGAGTTTGACAGAGATGGAACACATACACCTCATACGTGCGTGTGCCGGGAGTACGGCACAGAGGTGCAGTTGTGAGCACTGCTGCCTCACGTCGCCAAGGACACGGGTTCAGTCCCGGCCCCGGGACACCGTCCGTGTGGAGCTTTCACATTGTCCCTGGGTCTGCTTGTGTCTCACTCCCACAACCCAAAGATGTACAGAGTAGGTGGATTGGGCACGCTAAATTGCCCCTTAATTGGATACATTTTTAAAAAAGTGCATGGGCCATAGGATCGAAACGCACCTAATGAAGGCTTATGCGGTGCTTTATGGTCAATGTTCTGAGGCACAGCTAAATTCTGTAATTGTAATTGAGGTGGATGAGAGAGACTCCACATACAAAAGGGTTAAACGTTCAAGTTATGCATTTATTTTCATACATCCACATTCCGTAAGAATGGGCATGAAACCTATACCAAAGTTTCCAAATGTGCATTATATCTTGGTTAAATCTGGCTGCAATGACGAAAGATCAAGTATCAATCATGTGGTTCTAAACTCTTGTGTTTAGAACCTTGTTATTCCTTTGTTGTGTAAACTAACTTCCAAAAGAAGTTCCATAAAGTACAATATAATAGATCTGCTAGTAAAATTAAAGCTCAAAAGTTTAAGGGGGCATTGGCAGCATGGATATGATATTGGTTGCGAGGCAGAAAGTAGAGTAGCTGTTTTTCAAACTGAAGAAGATTATACAGCTTTGTGCTATCATCTGAGCATTTCAGAGGTGAAGATATTTCCCTTCCTCCCATTCACACATTGATGAGGTTTCACCTTCATTGTATTCCATGCAATTGAATGGAATATCGAGCAACAAGTCAGCACTTCCATCCACATTTCTCAAATTGACCCAGTTCCGAGTGGTATTTTTCTTAGACTAGCTACAGACATTGAAAAATTTGTTTAAAGTGAGGTTCAAAGGGGCCCTCAGGGAAATAGTAAGAAATGAAAAGCTTTGAAGAACAGATCAGTTAACTGCAATGCAGACACAAATTATCCCAGTGCCTTGTTCTTATGGAGATGGTAGCTGTATTGTGTAATATAAATTCCTACACCCCACATCTGGCTAAAATCTGGTCTAATTTCTCAATCATTGTCCCTCTGCTGTTCTCAAGAATAAGGATTATTTAAATTTTTGCCAATTTCAATCCGACATACATTTTTCGTTCCCGTGGAGCTCAATTATCATTCTTTTTACATGTTCATTTTTGCACTGTGAGCCACATTCATAACTCTTCCACAAAATGGGGCAATGGTGTTACGTAGCACTTACTCCATTGTTAGTATGCTCCCTTCCAATCCTTACCTCTCTTGCTGAACTTCTTTGTGCTACTTCTGTGTCTTGGAATATTTTGGAGTACATTTGTGCTCATTACAGTGAGTCCTATCAATACTGGCAAATTGACTGTCTATTTTTTTCAACAAGAAGCAGCAACATGTATCTCTTGGCCTAGTACAGCAAAAGCAATAAAATCCCTTTGACCAAAATCCCTTGTGGGCGGCTCGGTAGCACAGTGGTTAGTACTGCTGCGTCACAGCGCCAGGGGCCCGGGTTCAATTCCGGCCGTAGGTGACTGCCTGTGTGGAGTTAGCGCATTCTGCCCATGTCTGGGTTTCCTCTGGGTGCACCGGTTTCTTCCCACAGTCCAAAGATGTGCATGTTAGGTGGATTGGTCATAATAAATTGCCCCTTAGTATACAAAGGTTAGGTGGGATTACTGGGTTATGGGGATGGGGTAAGAGTGTGGTCCTAGGTAGGGTGTCTTTTTGAGGATCAGTACAGACTTGATGGGCAAAATGGTCTCCTTCTGCACTAGAGAGATTCCATGTCAAAATAAATTTCTCCATTATAACAATGTGCCTCAATTCTTTCCCTCCCAGCCTAACTTCAAAATAAGCAACACCACACCCCTTCCCTCCCATGGTAGAAATTCCCACAAATTTTCCTCGTGGCCTCGATAAAAATACCACTTTATTGCTCAATGTTTTCCAGTTCGATACTGGGGTAAAACCACATGGAATAGCTAAACTGGCCAAATTCAGCACAACTGTTAACACCTAATGTGCCAGAAGGTCCAGGGAAACGACTGTTTGCTTGATAGATTTGCAATATAAATTCGGAAACACGCCCGCATCCAATGCGCCACCAACACATCTGCCCACCCCCCCCCCCCACTAACTAATATTACACTAATAATTACTAATCATCAGGAGTTATTGCATTTACAGCCCATACCTTCGAACACAATTTTTGATGAAAGTAACACAAAATTGGCAGCTGGTCTTCACTCTTTTACTGCATTTGAGTCAGGAAATGCCACAAGTATGGACATAAGCTTGCATCTAGTCTGTTAACATGCCTTTATAATCTCTAGAATTTACTTTTCAAAAACTCACCTGACTTTCCTGTATTCTCCACCCTCAAAGTTCATCAGCTGATTCAAAACTCTGTTGTTCATATCCTACCCCTGCAGCACATCCTACTCAAGTACTACTGTTATTGTTGAATTGCATTAGCTCCCAATTCCCCAATTTAAATTTTTAATCTTCATATTTAAATCCTTTCAAAATGTTCTTCTCACTTAAATCTCCTTCAGCCCTACAGCTTCCCTTGAACTTTACTTTCCCCTGCAACCCATTTTTTCATAAGTTTCCCGTCTTTGCCAGATCATTAGCAGCTCTGCATTAAGCTGCCAAGGAGGAATGCTTCAACATTGGCGCAATAATTGCAAAGTACACAACAATATCCACTTACCTCTCTCCTTTTGGCTTCATTCTTTCTGTATTTTGCACACAGATGACAAACAATATTGCCGCAGCAGCAGGCCACATGTACTAGAGGGCCTTCTTTTCCCAGGCTGAGGCCTGAAGACACAGCCAAAACCAGAGTGACGGTCTTAATGATGAGGGTCCACTTTCCTAGATAGCCCCTAATGATAAAACCACTTAATATGGTTTTAATCTGAAAGTAAATGACAAAATAATTGTAAACAACATGACAGTACTCAAACTAAAAGCAGTATGTACTTTATGTTTGGCTGCATCCAAACTTACCCTAAACTTGCTATGGAGGTTAACTCCCATAACTGGCCTATATGGTTCTACCTTCAAAGCCAGGTCAGTTTAACTAACTGGCAAATTAACTTTTCTTTAACTGTGCATATGTGTGATTCATATTCATACATGTGGCAGGATTTTTGTTTACAACCTGAGAAACTGCACCTGCACCATTTTTGCATATGCATGTTTCCCAAAGTTGGCAAATTAGACCCTCAGCTATAGAATCATAGAATTTACAGCGCTGAATGAGGCCATTCGGCCCATCGGGTCTGCACCAGCCCTTGGAAAGAGCACCCTACCAAGTCCACACCTCCACCCTCCCCGTAACCCAGTACCCCACCCAACCTTTTTGAACACTAAGGGCAATTTAGCATAACCAATCCACCTAACCTGCACATCTTTGGACTGTGGGAGGAAACCGGACCTCCCGGAGGAAACCCATGCAGACACGGGGAGAATGTGCAGACTCCACACAGACAGTTACCCAAGCCGGGAATCGAACCTGGGATCCTGCAGCTGTGAAGCAACTGTGCTAACCACTATGCTACCGTGCTGCCCTATGGCAGGCATATCTGGCATATCATCTATACACTGACATTCTGTTTTTCTCTTGCAGAACAAGATGGAACACAATTGAAGGGAGTAGAGCAGGAGCCGGTGGGGGACAAGGTTGCTTGTATCCCCTAAGCCAATGGAGATGATTCACTGCATCGTGATGCAATGGGGCCTGGAGCATCTGACATCTTGAGGATGAGACGTGTTCCTGTCTAATTGCCCTTCTCAACTTTCAAAGCTCAAAGAGAGAGAGAGGATGCAACTGCACAGCACTGATGAAGAGGACCAATCATTTGATCTGACACTTGCAGCCACCAGCTCAGACAATGGCACAGAGTTGGGATCAGCATATGGCATAAGTGTGCTGTAAGCAGGCCAAAAGTAAAGGATGTTTCAGAGGGTGAGATGGCAGACACATGCCAGCTAGTGTACCCAGGATAGGTTTTGTTGCCTCATTTCAGAAATTTGTTTTATTTTCATGGTGATGCTGCATGCTATGTCAATGATGCCTGACATCTGGGAGTCAAGAGAATAAATTTCATAGGCTATTGGGGTAAGCATTATTGTGAATGCTCTTCTTGTACTAAAGTAATTTTTCCCAATTTTCAGTTATTATACGAGGTCAGGTCAAAAACACTTCCAAAATTCCCTGAAATTTGTTTGTAAAATCAATAAAAAAAATAACAAAAACTTAACACAAGAAACAGTTGCTAATTTAAATCCTGAGATCACTGTCTTTTGGTTAAAAGTGTGGAATCACTAGGGGGCGACAAACTACAGAATAATTCTAAATACGTTGATTAGTTGTAACCTTGCTCCAGTTGCGGAAGAAATCATATTTTCCCCAAAAGTAAACTTTTCAGGATTACCTCTGGAATTCCAGATCCACAGGCATACGGTGCAAAGACTCGCACCAAAGACACAGCCAAGAAAGCAAACGCCAGGGCCCAGCTAACGTATATAAAATAATTCAATATGTACGCACCAGCTCCCTAGAACAGTCAACACAACATAAATATTAGAATATATTTCACACGTGTGAGGGAGATAGGTCATCATTAAATAATAATCATTAAAGATTTACATTCAAACCTTAGTTAGGTTAGACATAAAACATGAGGGAAAATATATAATGGGCTGGATTCTCCACCACTCACCGTTGGTAGTATAGTTCCTGATGCAGTGGAGAATCCAGCGTTGGGGGAAAAACGGGACCCTTAGGATGCTCCCATCCCCCGCTGGCGGTAGCATAGAGGTTCACACCCAGTGTCAGCGGAAGGATGTAAATGGATCAAAATGACCCATCTGCATCATATTAACGGGCTGGGAAACGGATTCTCCACTCCTCTGTGATTCTCCGGCCCTCTGGGCCAGGATTCACGTGGGTGTAGATTGGTACAAGTATTTCCCAGAGTGGCCCAGAAGCAGTGGGACAAGGGGTTTTAAAAGGTAGGTGCCTCCCAAGTCCAGCACAAAATGCAGATTCAGTCCACCCCCACACCAGACCACCCCATAACGAGGAGCCCACCACCAACCCCCCCCCCCCCCCCCCAAACAGCCACCTCATGATTTTGAACATCTCTATCAAAATCCTCTTAGCCTTCTTCTCTCCAAGGAACACAGTCACAACCTCTCCAATCTCACTTCATAGCATGTTTTATTTAAAATAAAGAAAAGACTAGATTTGAGATAGAAATTAACCTTTAAATAATCTAACACTCAAAACTCCTTCACATCAAGCTCCAATTTAAGCACTCTACTTACTGCAGACCAAAACAGCACTCCAGAGCAGACAAAAGCAATGCTGAGGATGCCCTGTTTTAATGTTCCCTGACTCAAGCTTCTTCTAACGATGCTTCAGAATCATTACACTATTTGCAGAAGTGTAAGCTTAAGAAATATTTAATATCAGCACAGGGACAATTTGGTGGAACCCCAGGGAATATATGCCAATTTCTCTGTTTCTATTCATTTTCCACATCATAAACATTCCCTGTGGGTATAGAAACTACAGCTGAGCTTTCAGAACGTTGGCTCCAAAACCACCACTCTGCAGGAGGTATATCATCAAAACCAAAACATTTCTCAAAAGGCCTCGAAGGAATTCTATGGACATTGGTTAGGGAAGGTATTTTAATGAAAACTTTTGAGATTTCAAAAACAAATACAACATGTCCAAATTTATTGGGTAAGCGAAGCAACATTTGGGCATGTAGAAGATCAAGGATAGCCAAAAATCAAGAAAACAAAAGATAACTAATTACTTCTGACTGGTCGAGAAATAGTTCCGACCAAGACTTCCATTGTGGGCATTTATCTCGCTGTTCAAAAGTGGTTTCATCGGATGTCCAGCAACAATGTTCATGGTTGTACCAGAAGCCCACCAAACAGACTCCTTCCTTCAGATCTGTCATCCAGTGAGAAGCCATATCGATCAAACCAGCAATGGCACCTAGACAAAAGAATGTGTGCATGATTACTTAAATAGTCATCAAGGGGTTGTTGAAAACTTTAGCTATTGGCGTGATTTAATGGCCGCTAATTGCGCTTAAGCGAGAACGCAACGAGGCTGTTAAATCACGGGAGGCACCAAAATCGAGAACCGCGCCGGCACCGATCCGTTTGTGATCTAACTAGTCTACTCCCATTGGCAATAAATATCTGGATGCCGTTGTAGTGGCGAGAAACCAATAATCAACACTTAAGCCCAATATCCATACAATTAATAGGAGCGGCAATGATCCAAGCCTCCCAGCAAGTGGGAACCGATTAGTATACCTTTTTAAAAATGTGAAGCTGATGGAATGGCTGCTCAATGGATCCGAGGAGGAGAGTAGGCATCTTCACTCACAGGCAAAGAGGCCGGGGCACTGGGGCCGCTGACCCGGTGCTCAAAGGAGGGTGGGGGGCTACCAGGGGCCCAGCCTTGGTCCGGGTGAGGTGGTTGCGGGGGTGGGAGGGGAGATGATCGCCCATGGTCTCAGCACCCGCAGCCTGCCTGCCCCACCAACCACCCATAACTCCCACTGACCAGAGAGGCCTCTGGCCACGTGGCTGAAGGCTATTGTTAATACGGAATTGGCAATCGTAGTTAAGTGAGCACTTCACAGCTCCTAAGTGGATCCCCGTGGGTAGGTGCGCCATGTAGCATGTGGGAGTTATTGCTTAGCATCCCATTCAGACCCTGATGCCTGGACACTGTACCTGAACATTGCGGGAGGCAACACCAGGGATGCAGTAGCTAACATCCGAACATCCAGGGGCTTGGCTCCAGCACCAGGGTCATTTTTGTGGGTGGGTGGGTGCATGCATCGGACGGGACCAGCGCCCGGTCCAGATAAAGTTACGTACGAATGTCTGGGATCCAGTGACCAAGGCCCACTGCTGTGGCCAGGGTGTGTGTAAGCAGGGCGTGTCGGATGGCAAGGGATGTGATGAGGTGGGGTGTAATGGGGGGGGGACTGGAAGGTCCTGGGGTGGAAGACAACACTGGTTTTCAGTCTCACACCCTCTCCAATATTTTACAGATACTAAATGATATGGACAATATCTTGGACCTCATGAAAGCTGCCCTCATGGTGCTACTGGCAGGCCAGGTGGCCAGACAACGGAGAAGGCTGCGGCCCAAGGTGTTCCTCGAGCTGTCAGCCGCTGACACTTCCTCCCTGGCGGCATTGGCTGCCCGGTGGCGGACTCTCAGAGACCCACGGGGAACAGGGTGTCCTGTCTGGCCTCGACCACCTTCAATAATCTACCCATGTCGGCATCCACGAATCATGAGACATGGCTGTGAGGTGTGTGGGGTTGGCTGTGCAGGAATGGTTAAAGTGCTGCTCTCCATTGTTAGCAGGGGGCTGTGGAGTGCGGTCCTGACGAATCAGCTGGCGGGACCATCATTTGGGCCTACTTAAGTGGACCAATTAACGTTTTATAAGGAGTGATGGCCTCGCTGGTCCGAGTGTCGGGAAGCTCGCGGCAGTTCCCGCTTGCTACCACACTTCGAAACGTTTTGGTTAAATTGCGCCCTAAATCCTTTTACCTTCTCCCATACATTAATTTGACTTTGCAGGCTTCAAAGAATTTTGGAAGACAAGTATATTTGATTGGATAAGCCATATTGAAATAAAAAGGGCAAGATTAAAAGCAACAGAAACAAGTCGGCAATTGGAAATATTTATTTTGATGTTAAGAATGCCTTTTATTTTATACTTCCTTATTATACAATTTGATTTAAGTAGAGAAGGGGGGCATGCGGTATGGAGATACACTGGTCATGAAAAGACAAATAAATAAAGCCTAATCACTGGTTTTGTACAATATAAAAATAAGGAGGTGATGTTCTGTTCGACCTCAGTTGGAGTATTCTCTGCAATTTTGGTAACCTCATTTGCGACCTCCCGGTCCTCTGACATAATTTTCTTATTGTTTCTCTATTCCTTCTGCAGAATCCCCAGGGGCCTCGGAGGTTAATCACTTCACAATTTTCAAAATTCGAGGGAACATAACCCTAATTTCAGAAATCCTTCCGCGTAATTTAGCTCTTGGGAGTCCGGGTATTGATCTGGTAAATCTACACTTCACACCCTTCAAAGTTCTAAGTACCTTTCCTGTGGTGTGGTGCCCTAAACTGCAGTCTAACCAGGGCTTTGTTCAGCTATTACATGACTTCTGACCCCTTGTATTCTAGCCCTCTAGATATAAAGGTCAGCATTCCATTAATCTATTTGATTATTTTTGGTACCTGCCTCTGACATTTTAATGATCTACGTCCATGAACCCCTACAGAATGTAAGGATTTTTCCTGTTGATTCCCTTATTTCCCCTTTCTTTATTTTATGCCATTTCGATCTCTGATGCTTAATGGACACGTCTTTAAGTCAAACAGCAGAGAGAATGAGGAATTCAAAAAGTTGCAACATAGTATAGAAGTCAGACTTTGTGGCACCCAAGAGATGGGGTGGGACACAGTTTGATTGGCTGACTGGTGGCCAATCAATTGGCCAAAAGGTTATATTCTTCCTGGTAACAGGTGATGATTGGGTCCTACCCGAGTGGAATCCAGAGACCTAAGGAAAGCAGAGTTGGGTCCTGGACGCTCAAAGAAGGAGGAGCTGGGAATGCCTGCTCTCCCTCTCTTATTTCTCTCTCTCCAGAAATATTGTGAGCTGCTGTATTTCGGAACCTACAGAGAACCTGATGAATGAATCTATAGTGAAAACCATTACGGACTGGAAACAGAAACCTCAACTTGAAAGCCTAATTTGAAGGAAGGTGTGCTTAAAGACAACCATCTGAAACAAAAACTCTTTTATCCTTTTATTTATTATTTTCAACCCTCTCTTCCCCGTGTTTGTTTGTCATGAGTGTGTGTGTATGAGAGAGAGATTGGGGGCAAGTTAAGTCATATTAAATTAATGCAACACGGTTTATTCAATAAATTAAAGATACCTTTAATCACAAAGAAAGTGTTTTGAAATATGTCAGATTCATTGCCTTCGGCATTCATGAAAGAGTTAATTCAATTCTTTCTGAGTCAGTTTGGCTATGGTATCATCATAACAATCCCACTCTGGATCAGATCTAGTGCTAGCAGTTTCAAAATCATCCCTCCATAACAAATCATCTTCCTCTCTATCGATTATTCAAAAAATGCAGAATACCCAATTAAATCTGAAGTCTGTGAGCTAATAGCATGCCACAATAGGATGCTGAAACCACACAAACCATTAAGCAGAGCAATGCACATATTCCCATTCTTTGTGAAGGTTTTCTCACTGTCAACCATCTCCTATTCCATTCAGCGTGAACATGATCCTTGAATGACTTGTTGAGGCACACATTCAAAGGTTGAACTGCAGATGTTAGGCTTCCTGGTGTAACTGAAACATGGGTGCTATTTCTGGTAGAAGCCTCTTGATCGCATCGGTTTTATGGGAAGTGAACATTTCCCACACTAATAAGCTGCATTCTTCATAATGCGTCTATAAGCACTCAAGTGAATCAAATCAAACCCTGACACTAGCCAACATTTCAAAGCAATGGCTAGTTGGTGTAGCCACTTTTTGGATGTCTAGTGTTGCACTGGGACGCCTATTCCGTACATGATCCATAACATCATTCCATCCTAATTTATCCAATCGTTATCCTGGACATGCATAACTCCCGCAGGGAACCTGATTTTTGGTATGGTTTTATGTTTGAAAACTATCGTAGGCTTTCCATTGGCCAGGCAGTTTAGTATCATCGTGAATCTGGTCTTCTCCTATCCTGTGGTTTTCACAAGGACTGTTTTCAAACCTTTCTACTCCACAGTTCAGTTGCTGAGAATTTCAAAACTCATGGGCGTTTCCTCCATGTTGCTCCTATCTGATGGGGAATCACTGGAAATTAGTCATTTTTGCATCAAGATCTTTCAGTAATTTCTTATCTTTTTCTTTTTTTAAATAAATTTTGTGTACCCAATTATTTTTTTTCCAAATAAGGGGCAATTTAGCGTGGCCAATTCACCTAACCTGCACATCTTTGGGTTGTGGGGGCGAAACCCACGCAAAAACGGGGAGAATATGCAAACTCCACCCGGACAGCCGGGATCGAACCTGGGACCCTCAGCGTGTGAGGCAGCAGTGCTAACCACTGTGCCACCATGCTGCCTAGCTTTCAGTAATTTCTGAGTGTTCTTGGTCTTCTGCTGCAACACTAGACATCCATGCGCGGGTTGGTGCGGCGGACGCTGGAGCGGCCAGAATAGGTCGTGCCCGGGCCCTGTTCGCGCCGTTGTGAAACGCGACGGCATTCACGACGGCGCGAACACTTGGCCTCCAAATTGGAGAATCCCCCCCCCTAGTCTATGAATCTCTTTGCAATTAACTCACTGACGATATCAGTAACAAATTTATTATCCTTGGTAATAAAACTTGAGGGTGTTCAGTGAAGCAATGATAGTAATTTGTGAGGTAGTAAATCCTCACATTGCATATATATATATATACACATATATACACACATACATGCTCATCACTATTTCTGAAAATTTTGAAACGGAGCAAAGACCTTTAAAATGGTTGAAATTTTGTCTGTGGCCGCTGAACAACAGGAGCCATTTGGCAGTTTTACAAAAACTCGCACCTCATTATCTCTGAGGAGCCAACAGTGACCCCCTGTGAATTGGACAGCCCAACTTCAAAGAGAGCTATACAAAGGCCATCTGCATTTAATAATCCAGCCTTGCCAGAAGGAGATAGATTGCCTGCTAAGACAAAGGCCCTGCAACCTTCCTTTCAATTCCTAATGGTTAAGACACTTTGGAATCCAGATGTTAGAGACACATTCGTTGTCAAATACGGTGGAAAGGAGGGAGTCATGGGACATGAGCCTCTGGCTGTGGAATAAGTAATATTGCCTTGCTGAACTGCATAGTTCAGTCTGTTTACCATCTGACCAAAGGGTCACACCAAAGGAGCTCTGGCCTAGTTTGATCACCTGGCCCCATTTACCCTGCTTCTGCCTGAAGTTCCATATTGGTGCCCACAAGACTGATTCATCTCTGCATGCTTATCTCATCATCTGAAATCTACACCACCGGAAAAGTGAATTCTGCAACATCGGTTTTCAGCCTACTGACCTCCATGATGGGATACCTCATTGGACTTTGATTCTGGACTGTGGAACACACATGAACAAATGTTTATTTGCTCTGTGATCTCTGTACTGTAAATGATTCTTTTCTCTATCCCTTTCTTTACTATCTGAATACAAAGGTGATGTTGCAAACCCTTTTTGCGTTTTGAATGTGTACAAATAAACAAACCCTTTTGAGTTTACCCCATCTCAAATTTGCTGTGGGATTATTAATAGAAAATTGTATTTCACCAAAATGGAAGGTTGGGAAATATGCCACCGCTTATAAAGATTATAGGAACAAATCCAAACAACCTGCTTATAGACAGATGGTGAGAGGAGAAATTACTGCTGTTTGAATTAACCCCGTATCTGTCAATAAAGGAATTGGAATCTCAAATTGGGGTCGCCCATTTGAATTTGCCCAGACTCCAGAAAGACACAAGCCAAATCTGATATAAAAGAGCCAATTAGGAAATGGCAACTTTTTGTGCCCAAATGTGAGTCAAGCAAGGCGAGCTGAACGGTGAAACATTTACATCCCTTATCACAGAGCAACTGAAGGTACAATTAAAGTTACCCAGTAAAGTGAAGAGAAGTGAACTGACCAGTTGTTGGTAGAACATTTGGATCTCAGATATCCGATAGAACAGATAGATACAGAGCTCAACCATGACTTTGAATCCCCTCCCCAGCCAAATTTGAGCTGGAAAACCTCAAATTGCAGCTACAATTTCAGGAGAGGGAACAGGAGAGAGAAAGGGAAAGAGAAGAATTCCAGGTCCGAAAATTGGAAATGGAACCAGCAACACAATTGGAGAACCAGATAGCCCGAAGCTGCAAGTGGAAATCTCTCTCTACCAGATAGCACCCCCTATCTTCCTAACTCAGAACTATTCCAAGGCCCTCAAGTATGCCAGATTAATATTTTGCCACTTTTGAGAAAGCAGCTGAACAGCTGAAATGGCCATCAGATATCTGCACCTTTTAAAATCTAGGGCATCTGTCAGAGAGATCTCAAGAGTTCTAACTTCATGCTGACTCCTGATGTGACTATGAATTATGAACAGACCAAGGCTGCCACCCTAAGTGCCTACGAATTAGGTCTGGAGGCATATCGCCAATAATTCTGGAACACTCACAAGAAACCCACACAAAACCTACCTAGAGTTCGGATGGCTGAAGCAAATTGTGTGTGATAAATGGGTAAGGTCCCTAAAGATCCCACATGCCTCTGAGAGATTGAGGGAGTTGATATTGTTTCAGAAATTTAAAAACTGCTTACACTCCATTCTGAGGACGTACTTGGAGGAGCAGAGAATCCTCACAGCCCAGGATTCAGCCATCATAACAGAAAGCTTCGATCTTCCCCCTTGACCTGGAAAGTCAGGCTGACCTTTTCTTTTTTTTTTAAACAAACAATTTTATTGAGGTATTTTTTTACCATTGTAAAGTTACCACTAACAGAAATGTGCAAACATCAATATAAAACGATCAATATAAAACCACTACTTCAATCAAACCATACTGCACATGCCCGCTCCTCTCCCCTAGACACTACCCGCCTCTTTATCCCTCCTACTCTACCCTAATCCCCCCCCTCCCCCCCCCCCGCTGACGTTCACTCTCCCGCGAAGAAGTCGATGAATGGTTGCCACCTTCGGGCGAACCCCAGTACAGATCCCCTCAAGGCGAACTTAATTTTTTCCATACCCAGAAAACTTGACATGCCCGAAAGCCATAGTTCGGTCTTCGGGGGTTTTGAGTCCCTCCATGCCAGCAGTGTCTGCCGCCGGGCTATTAGGGAAGCAAAGGCCAGAAAATCAGCCTCTTTCTCCCCCTGGACTCCCGGGTCTTCCGAAACCGCGAAAATTGCCACCTCTGGACTCATCACCACCCTTGTTTTCAGCACCCGGGACATGACCCCTGCAAATCCCTCCCAGTACCCCTAAGCGTAGGACATGCCCAAAACATGTGAACATGGTTCGCTCGTCCTCCCGCGCATCTAGCGCACTTGTCCTCTACCCCAAAGAATTTGCTCATCCGAGCTACCATCATGTGGGCCCGGTGAACGACCTTAAATTGAATCAGGCCGAGCCTGGCACATGTTTCGGTTGAATTTACCCTACTCAGAGCTTCCGCCCACAGCCCGTCCTCCATCTCCCCGCTGAGCTCCTCCTCCCATTTGAGTTTCAGTTCCTCCGTCTGGGACTCTTTCCCCTTCATGAGCACCTTGTAGATATCCGAGACTCTACCGTCTCCCCCTTCTCCTCTAGAGACTATTCTGTCCTGTATCCCTATTGGCGGGAGGCGTGGGAAGGATGGAACCTGTCTGCGTACAAAGTCTCGCATCTGTAAGTACCTAAAGTCATTTCCCCTTACCAGCCCAAATTTCTCCTCCAAGCCCCTCAAACTCGCAAAGCTCCCCTCCAGGAACATATCGCCCACCCTCCCCAGCCCCGCCCGCTGCCATGTTCAAAACCCTCCATCCATGTTCCCGGGGGCGAATCGATGGTTATCACACACTGGAGCCCAAACAGACGCACCCACCCCACCCACCTGCCTCCTCCACTGGCCCCATATCCGCAGGGCCGCCCCCACTACCAGGCTGGTGGAGTACCTGGCCGGCGACAGCAGTAGGGGAGCCGTGACCAGGGCTGCCAAACTGGTGCCCCTGCACGAAGCTGCCTCCACTCACTCCCAGATAGACCCCGTACCCACCATCCACTTCCTTATCATGGCTATGTTAGCCGCCCAGTAGTAGTTGATCAGACTCGGCAATGCCAGTCCCCCCTCTCCTTTCAAGCATCGCCTTCTTCACCCGCGGGGGGGATTTTCCCGCCCAGACAAAGCTCATGATGATTTTCAAGATTAAAAAATCAATCCTAGAATATACTTTATGAACAAGTGAATAAAACGAGTAGCCCCTTCCCGTCGGCTGTCTGGCTCTCCATGGGTCCACAGCCCCCATTTGCTCCATGAATCCTTTCAGCTCCCTTGCCATTGCTGGGAGTCTGCCCGTTCTGGGACATGACCGGTCCAGCCCCGGGTCAAGGACCGTATTAAAGTCACCCCCCATTACGCGAGTCTAGGTCCGGGATCTTCCCCAGCACTCTTTTGATAAAGTCAAAGTCGTCCCAGTTCGCATACATGTTCACCAGCACCACTCTTCTCCCCTCCAGCTTGCCCCTTACCATAAGGAATCTGCCCCTGCCGTCTACAACTACGCCCTCCGCCTCAAATTGAACCCACTTATTGATCATAATTGTTACCCCCCTGGACTTAGAATCCAAGTCCGAGTGGAAGACCTGGCTGATCCAGCCCTTCCTTAGCCTAGTCTGGTCAGACACTTTCAGATGAGTCTCCTGCAACATAATTACATCCGCCTTTAGAGCCTGCAAATGCGTGAACACACGTGCCCTTTTAACTGGCCTATTTAATCTCCTGACATTCCAGGTGATCAGCCTGGTTGGGGGGCCATAAACTTTCTTGGGCCTGCCCCCGGCCCATGCACCGTGCCATTCCTGGCTCGCCTCTTGGCTGCCTCCACCCCCAACCTCCTTTCCATTACCTACTTCAGATCCCTTCCCCCAGCAACATCCCCCGATAACCCCACCCCTGCCCAGGCTGACCTTTTCTAAGCCATTCCCATGAACATTAGACAGATACGCAGATAGGAAAACCCAAAGTAGGGTGCAAGTTGTCCTCTTGCAACCCAAAAGGGGGACACCCGGAGGTCTCGGTGTTCTGATTGTAATAAAGTAGGGCATTCCAGGCTTGAGCAAAGAGGCATGCAGGTCTAATCGGGTTCCATGCGAGTCGTCTCCCAAAGGACGTCCTAATGGGTAAGATGGCAGAGTAGGCAGAGATTCTTGCTACAGAAAAGTACTCTCTGGAGGGCTCAATATATGTCTAAGCTGGACAAACTTCCAGATAATTTCTGGAGTTTTTCCTTTCAGGAACAGTGCCCCCAAACCTATCCCAAAATTTGAACAAGTCTATTATGCTGCTCTTGGACACAGGGGCCACTCAGTCCAAAATATTGGAGGGAAACCTACACCTTCACAACTGTCCCCCCACCCCCCACGCCCAAACAACCATCACTACCACTCTCTCCACGTCCTCCCTGAAGACCAAAACCCTGATCAGTGAAGTGGGAGGAGGATCTGTGTTTGCATCCTTCCATAGGGTCCACCTAGAGTGTGACCTTGTTTCAGGCCCTGTCATGATCGGAATTGTCCATGAACTAACAGCAGCAGGTGCCGATTTTCTCCTCGGAAACAATTTGGCTGGCAGAAAAGACTTAGCCAGAAATAGAAAAGAGGCCAACATCAGCCAGCAGACAGCTGCAGGAGTTCAGAAGGCTAGGGAATCTGTAGAGGCTCAGAAATGTGAAATAAAGCCCGTAGCCATTGAGCATGAGCTGCTTGAATGTAACAAGGCCAAAGTCAGGCCAATAAAGTTAAAGGAGGTCCAGAAAGGGCTAATAGAATTTACACCAGACTCATAGAATATCCCAGAATTAAACAGGGACCAGAGAAAACCCAGAGCCAGGAAGAGATAGTGAGGGGTCAAACGGCCTACTCCTAGTTCCTAAGGAGTCAAAGCTGGAGAACAGAGTTTTTGGCATGGACCGGAAGATTTAATTGGAAGAAATTTCTATACATCCAGTACTGGATGTCAGACAAGCAATTTAGAGATCCTGGAAGGGCCAAGAAAGGTGGTGGTGATGTACAGACTGGTTGGTCCGTGTACACGTGGAAACTGACCGTGTGTTTTCAGATGACATTGCCAAGGAGCAGGATGGAGATGAGAAAGTGGAGGGGACCAAGGATAGGTCCTTGGGGTACACCAGGGGTAACAGCGAGGAGCACGAAGCCATTGCAAGTGACTACAATTACATAGGATTACAAAGGCTGTTCAGCACAGAAACAGGGCATTCAGCTCAAATAGTCCATGCCAATATTTATGCTCTATTTGAGCCTCCTCCCATCTTTTCTCATCTAAATCTACCATCATAAGCATCTATTCCTTCTTCGCTCATATGCTTGTCTAATTTTCCCCTGAAATATATCTAACTTCACTTCCGCCATTCCCTTTGGCAGCGAGTTCCACATCCTTACCATGCTTAAGGTGAAAATGTTTCTTCTGAATTCCCTATTAAATTTCTTGGTGACTATCTTATGTTGATGGTCTCCAGTATTTCTCTTTCCCATAAGAAGAAGTAGTGCCCAGTATCCACTCTATCAAAACTTTTCATTATTTTAATGTATTTTATTAGGTCACTCCTCAGCCTTTTTGCAAAAGGGAAGAGACCCAGCCCGCCAAACCTTTCCTGATATGTATACCCATGCATTTCTGATATCATCCTCGTAAATCTTCTCTGCACCCTCTCCTGTGCTTCCAAATCCTTTTTTATAATATGGTGAGCAGAGCCACAAGCAGTATTCTAACCAAGGTTCATTGAGACTTTGCATAACTTGCCGACTTTTCAATGTTATTAATCTAGAAATAAAACCTCGTGCTTGGTTTGTTTCTGTCCAGAAATAAACAACAACCATGTCCACATGTTCTAGGTGTGTCCAAAGCTTGGGAGATTCTGGCAGGGGTTTGCTGACATTATACTGGAGGTTCTGAAAGTGAAGGTGGTCCCGAGTCCAGAGGTGGCGATTTTTTGGGGCGAGAGAGGCCGACATCTTGGCCTTTGCCTCCCTGGTAGCCCGGAGATGAATCTTACTAGAATGGAGGGACTCGGGAGCCCCCCGAAGTCGGGGCATGAGTAAGTGACCTGGCAGGGTTTCTCAGGTTAGAGAAAGTAAAGTTCACGTTGAGGGGCTCGGTGGAAGGGCACGGCCTGGAGGTGGCAGCCGTTTATCGACTTGAGTTGGGCAAGGAGGGGGCAGGTTGGTGGGAATTGTTTTTTTTGTTGTGCCGTTTATGTACAGCCATGTTGACTGGTTTGGGGTTGTGTTTCTGTCCATTGTGTTAAAATTTAAAATATAAATGCCTCAATAAAATATTCCCCCCCCCAAAAAAAAAACAACAAGCTAGAAGCACAAGCCTCAGTTGGGAAGAGTTAGAGATTATCAGTATGAAGGAAGTGAATTGTACACGGATGAAATTACATGATCTCCGAAATGCTCAGAGATTGATAACTGCTGGTCTTCACATTACCTCAACCACCTCTCATCATGAGAAGTAAACTCGTCAGTTAACTCGCAAAGACACAAATTAAAGAAGCTAATTCCAGTTTATAATTATTTGAAATTAATTACTCAGCCTGGTCTTCTAATCTGACATATCTATTCCATTCCCCTTCTTTAAAATATATAAGACTTTTGTCCCACAAAGGCACATTGATGCAGTTACTTAACAAAAGACAATCGTGTCTTTCTTCATACCTGCCATGAGCCCAACCAGTAGCATCACCAGCCACCCAGAGAAGGCATCACTCAAACCTTTAATGAGTGCCCACAACGATTCTTTACTTTTGCTTGTGATCTGGAAAAAGAAGCAGCAAAATTAAATAGCAATATTTTCCTAAAGTTTCCCATTTGAACAAATAATGTCACTGCATGCCATCAGTACAGAGTGAACTTTGTCTTCTAGTTTGGCATAAATGGCAGGAGACAAACAATCAAAAGTTTTCATTCAAACATCATCAAAAATTCTAATTGCCAATTTAGCACAAAGATATTGTGAATATGAAGGGCGACCTTTGTTTTATGTTGCATGTGTCATTAAGTTAAAATAGCAGCGCTTGATTCAGCCAATACATTTCTGAAGCCACCAACCTGCCTCTTTCTGCAGTGCTCGGTTCCCTCTCAGAGATTGGAAACTCAACATTGAGAAATATGATTTACTACAATCGATCTCAGTGCATTTTAACTCCATAACTAATGGATCATTGAACTATTTACTTGCCCATCAATAAAAGCATGTATTTTTAATTAATAATTGGAGAACCAGTTTTGAGGTTAAAAGAACATGGGGACAGCATGAATGAGATGAGGTCTTTCAGGTCATTTAGCTCACGACCATTTACAACGCCCAGTCACACAATTTCCTTCATCAGCCTGCCCTGGGGAACCAAATTGTTTTTTACTCCCTGTAAAAATCAATAAAAATACCTGCAAGATAGGTCAAATCTATTCTATACACAAGACATTTTAATATGCAATTATAATAACAAAATGACTGTGGTCCTGATTTGTTGTAGTATTAATGGCACAGCTGTCAGCACTTCCGGTCATTACTGGATTAATATGGCAGCAACTTCTGCCATCTGCACATCTGCAATCAAATGCGAGAATTTAGAAGTTGCTATTAACAATACCCTGCTCCTCCGCTGGATGTGCTGTCACAGTCTTCACCAATGGAATCAACATAGAGGGCGCGATTTACCGGCTGGTAAATGTCACGAGTGGCCTCTTCCGGGATTCCCGATGGCCATGACGCGCCGCAAAATCTGATGAGATCTCGCGATCTGGATCCCGCCGACAATGGGAGAGATCCAAACTGACATAATTAAGTGAGCTTAACTGCTCACTTAACTATGCCGACACCGGATTTAACCGGCTCCCGAGATTTATCAGCCTCGCCGAGGAGACCCCAGCTGGATGCCGCTTAGTACTGGCTCACATAAACATGGACCAGGCGGCGTGGCACCTGGGGCATCTCCCAGGCCATTGGAGATCTCTGGATGATCAGGGACAGGGTAAGGAGGCACCCTGGCTCTCCCCCGGCACCTGGACACCTTGGCACTTCCACCTTGCCAAAGTCTCTGGGTGGCAATGCCAGGGTGCCAGTGCCAGCAAGGCACTTCCAAAGGGGTTCTGAGGGGGTTCATGCCCATGAAAGGGGGAATGAGAGGGGGTATGAAGGGTGGGTATGAAGGGGCCTCTCACAGGTTGGAGGGTGAAGGGTTGGGGTCCTGAAGGGGGGGGCCCTGAAAAGGAGGGCCCTCGGTGGCCACATAGCTGGGTGTCCTCACTTGGTGGGGTTGGGGGGGAGGGGGGGGGGGGGGGGGGGGAGAGGAGGGTAATGCCCATGTGTATGGGGGGTGACATTGCCCTTGTGTGTGTGTGTTGGGGGGGGGGGGGGGGGGGGGGGGAGATAAGAAGGTGGCGGACCTTCAAGCTCATTTAGACATCGGTGTGCCCTTTCAAAACGGCAGCCTGATCGCAGAGGAGCCATTTTTTCTGGTGAGTTCGGCCTTCCAGTGATGGAAACATTTTGAAGTGTGGGCTGAACTGGGGGAAACTCCCAAGGCCCCAAAATAATGACTAGTGGTTAAATAGCGGTGTGGATCTCACTGGCAACGCCGGCGCGAAACACCCAGCTACACATGCCCAAAATGACACTCAAAATGTTTTTGTGAAATCACACCCAGAGTCACTGCTTTGGTTTAATTGATACATTATTCTCGCTGTAAAGATCAATGACAACTTTAAGTCTCATTCGCTCAGGGGTAACTGAGTTTTATATGGCTAACTTCTGAACACACTCTCTGCTCCTGAAAATGTATGTAAAAAGTGGGGAGTCTCATTCCCAATTAGAAAATGAAAATGTGTCAGATTTCTTTTAAAAATACATACTTTTTGGAAAGTTTGTATCTTGCTATTGAGGTTTCTTCCTAATTCAGCGAGTGTGTCCTAATCTTTATATCACTATCTGCACAATTATGTAAATGTACTTGATAATGGTTTTGCCTTCTGTGAGGATTCTTCAATCCCCCTTCTGCATGCCCTGTTTACAGGCACAATAGGTTGTGGTAGAAATTGACATTGGAAAAGAGAACGTTCTCACCCTACAGCCCATTAAAGCTTTGTGGGCAGCTTTTCTCGAGATGAATGGCAAGCACCATTCCTTTGCCAGTGACTGCAAATCCAGGTCATTGGTATATTTGCTAAACTGATATAAAGTTAGCAGTGTAACCTCAACTCCCAGCTTTATCATGCCCTTGGTCTGATGAACTGGATTGTTTTTAGCTGCATTGATAATGCCAGACAGCTGAAATTTAAGGATGGTTGTGCAGACTCTAAAAATATTTTATCTTGAGTCGATTTCGGCGTGAGAACAGCTGGTGAGTCAGTTTCAGCGGGAGCATTGCGGAAGGAGGTTGCTGGGAGGTAAGTCAACCTTTAAAGCACTTGTCTTTGCAGGGGCAGGCCTGTCGATTTCGGCGTGAGAACAGCTGGTGAGTCAGTTTCAGCGGGAGCATTGCGGAAGTGGTTGCTGAGAGGTAAGTCAACCTTTAAAAGCACTTGTCTTTGCAGGGGCAGGCCAGTCGATTTTGGCGGGAGTGGAGCTGGCTGGTTAGTCAATTTCAGCAGGAGCTGAGAATTTTTCTTTTTTTTTTTAAATTATTTTTTTAGGCGGGAACAGGAAGTCCACCCGCGGACGTCTGGGAAGACCCTCACCAATAAATTCTGGTGGAGAGGAAACCCGAGACACTACACGTGTAGTGTCTCCCACCCGCCCTCCTCCTCTAACCTAAGAATAAAACCCATTGGTGTGAGGTAAGTACCATATTTTATTATATTATTATTTTTAATAAAAATTTAATTTAGTTGTTAGCCAGATCTTGGTAGAAAGTTAGAGGAATGGCAGGGAAGGGAGTGCAATGTTCCTCCTGCAGGATGTTTGAGGTGAGGGATGCAGTTAGTGTCCCTGCTGATTTTACCTGCAGGAAGTGCTGCCATCTCCAGCTCCTCCAAGACCGAGTTAGGGAACTGGAGCTGGAGTTGGAAGAACTTCGGATCATTCGGGAGGCAGAAGGGGTCATAGATAGCAGCTTCAGGGAATTAGTTACACCAAAGATTGGAGATAGGTGGGTAACTGTAAGAGGGACTGGGAAGAAGCAGTCAGTGCAGGGATCCCCTGCGGTCGTTCCCCTGAGAAACAAGTATACCGCTTTGGATACTTGTGGGGGGGGGGGGACTTACCAGGGGTAAGCCATGGGGTACGGGCCTTTGGCATGGAGTCTGTCCCTGTTGCTCAGAAGGGAAGGGGGGAGAGGAGCAGAGCATTAGTAATTGGGGACTCGATAGTCAGGGGCACAGATAGGAGATTTTGTGGGAGCGTGAGAGACTCACGTTTGGTATGTTGCCTCCCAGGTGCAAGGGTACGTGATATCTCGGATCGTGTTTTCCGGGTCCTTAGGGGGAGGGGGAGCAGCCCCAAGTCGTGGTCCACATTGGCACTAACGACATAGGTAGGAAAGGGGACAAGGATGTCAGGCAGGCTTTCAGGGAGCTAGGATGGAAGCTCAGAACTAGAACAAACAGAGTTGTTATCTCTGGGTTGTTGCCCGTGCCACGCGATAGTGAGATGAGGAATAGGGAGAGAGAGCATTTAAACACGTGGCTACAGGGATGGTGCAGGCGGGAGGGATTCAGATTTTTGGATAACTGGGGCTCTTTCTGGGGAAGGTGGGACCTCTACAGACAGGATGGTCTACATCTGAACCTGAGGGGCACAAATATCCTGGGGGGGAGATTTGTTAGTGCTCTTTGGGGGGGGTTTAAACTAATGCAGCAGGGGCATGGGAACCTGGATTGTAGTTTTAGGGTAAGGGAGAATGAGAGTATAGAGGTCAGGAGCACAGATTTGACGTCGCAGGAGGGGGCCAGTGTTCAGGTAGGTGGTTTGAAGTGTGTCTACTTCAATGCCAGGAGTATACGAAACAAGGTAGGGGAACTGGCAGCATGGGTTGGTACCTGGGACTTCGATGTTGTGGCCATTTCGGAGACATGGATAGAGCAGGGACAGGAATGGATGTTGCAGGTTCCGGGGTTTAGGTGTTTTAGTAAGCTCAGAGAAGGAGGCAAAAGAGGGGGAGGTGTGGCGCTGCTAGTCAAGAGCAGTATTACGGTGGCGGAGAGGATGCTAGATGGGGACTCTTCTTCCGAGGTAGTATGGGCTGAAGTTAGAAACAGGAAAGGAGAGGTCACCCTGTTGGGAGTTTTTTATAGGCCTCCTAATAGTTCTAGGGATGCAGAGGAAAGGATGGCGAAGATGATTCTGGATATGAGCGAAAGTAACAGGGTAGTTATTATGGGAGACTTTAACTTTCCAAATATTGACTGGAAAAGATGTAGTTCGAGTACAATAGATGGGTTGTTTTTTGTACAGTGTGTGCAGGAGGGTTTCCTGAAACAATATGTTGACAGGCCAACAAGAGGCGAGGCCACGTTGGATTTGGTTTTGGGTAATGAACCAGGCCAGGTGTTGGATTTGGAGGTAGGAGAGCACTTTGGGGACAGTGACCACAATTCGGTGACGTTTACGTTAATGATGGAAAGGGATAAGTATACACCGCAGGGCAAGAGTTATAGCTGGGGGAAGGGCAATTATGATGCCATTAGACGTGACTTGGGGGGGATAAGGTGGAGAAGTAGGCTGCAAGTGTTGGGCACACTGGATAAGTGGGGCTTGTTCAAGGATCAGCTACTGCGTGTTCTTGATAAGTATGTACCGGTCAGACAGGGAGGAAGGCGTCGAGCGAGGGAACCGTGGTTTACCAAGGAAGTGGAATCTCTTGTTAAGAGGAAGAAGGAGGCCTATGTGAAGATGAAGTGTGAAGTTTCGGTTGGGGCGATGGATAGTTACAAGGTAGCGAGGAAGGATCTAAAGAGAGAGCTAAGACGAGCAAGGAGGGGACATGAGGAGTATTTGGCAGGAAGGATCAAGGAAAACCCAAAAGCTTTCTATAGGTATGTCAGGAATAAGCGAATGACTAGGGAAAGAGTAGGACCAGTCAAGGACAGGGATGGGAAATTGTGTGTGGAGTCTGAAGAGATAGGCGAGATACTAAATGAATATTTTTCGTCAGTATTCACTCAGGAAAAAGATAATGTTGTGGAGGAGAATGCTGAGTCCCAGGCTAATAGAATAGATGGCATTGAGGTACGTAGGGAAGAGGTGTTGGCAATTCTGGACAGGCTGAAAATAGATAAGTCCCCGGGACCTGATGGGATTTATCCTAGGATTCTCTGGGAGGCCAGGGAAGAGATTGCTGGACCTTTGGCTTTGATTTTTATGTCATCATTGGCTACAGGAATAGTGCCAGAGGACTGGAGGACAGCAAATGTGGTCCCTTTGTTCAAAAAGGGGAGCAGAAACAACCCCGGCAACTATAGACCGGTGAGCCTCACGTCTGTAGTGGGTAAAGTCTTGGAGGGGATTATAAGAGACAAGAATTATAATCATCTAGATAGGAATAATATGATCAGGGATAGTCAGCATGGCTTTGTGAAGGGTAGGTCATGCCTCACAAACCTTATTGAGTTCTTTGAGAAGGTGACTGAATAGGTAGACGAGGGTAGAGCAGTTGATGTGGTGTATATGGATTTCAGCAAAGCGTTTGATAAGGTTCCCCACGGTAGGCTATTGCAAAAAATACGGAGGCTGGGGATTGAGGGTGATTTAGAGATGTGGATCAGAAATTGGCTAGCTGAAAGAAGGCAGAGGGTGGTGGTTGATGGGAAATGTTCAGAATGGAGTACAGTCACAAGTGGAGTACCACAAGGATCTGTTCTGGGGCCGTTGCTGTTTGTCATTTTTATCAATGACCTGGAGGAAGGCGCAGAAGGGTGGGTGAGTAAATTTGCAGACGATACTAAAGTCGGTGGTGTTGTCGATAGTGTGGAAGGATGTAGCAGGTTACAGAGGGATATAGATAAGCTGCAGAGCTGGGCTGAGAGGTGGCAAATGGAGTTTAATGTAGAGAAGTGTGAGGTGATTCACTTTGGAAGGAATAACAGGAATGCGGAATATTTGGCTAATGGTAAAGTTCTTGAAAGTGTGGATGAGCAGAGGGATCTAGGTGTCCATGTACATAGATCCCTGAAAGTTGCCACCCAGATTGATAGGGTTGTGAAGAAGGCCTATGGAGTGTTGGCCTTTATTGGTAGAGGGATTGAGTTCCGGTGTCGGGAGGTCATGTTGCAGCTGTACAGAACTCTGGTACGGCCGCATTTGGAGTATTGCGTACAGTTCTGGTCACCGCATTATAGGAAGGACGTGGAGGCTTTGGAGCGGGTGCAGAGGAGATTTACCAGGATGTTGCCTGGTATGGAGGGAAAATCTTATGAGGAAAGGCTGATGGACTTGAGGTTGTTTTCGTTGGAGAGAAGAAGGTTAAGGGGAGACTTAATAGAGGCATACAAAATGATCAGGGGGTTGGATAGGGTGGACAGTGAGAGCCTTCTCCCGCGGATGGATATGGCTGGCACGAGGGGACATAACTTTAAACTGAGGGGTAATAGATATAGGACAGAGGTCAGAGGTAGGTTCTTTACGCAAAGAGTAGTGAGGCCGTGGAATGCCCTACCTGCTACAGTAGTGAACTCGCCAACATTGAGGGCATTTAAAAGTTTATTGGATAAACATATGGATGATAATGGCATAGTGTAGGTTAGATGGCTTTTGGTTTGGTGCAACATCGTGGGCCGAAGGGCCTGTACTGCGCTGTATTGTTCTATGTTCTATGTTCTCTTTTTCCACCACTATTACAAAACAACGGTGTTCTACTCATTCGGATGCTCTGGCAATCTGTGCCTTCACCTATTGGGAAACTAGTGATTTAAAATGTAAATTCAGAATTTGTTCCCTGGTTGCTCAGTTTTAAGAATATTTCTACTGGAACTAACATCATATTGTGGATTTGGCCCTTTAGATGTCCAGTTCTCGAATGTCTATTTTTCCAACTCTTTTTAACCTTGATGTGCTGTGATATAGACCTCAACCCCTTAATTATAAAAAAATTGTCATCCATACCTAGGAGGAAACAACTAGTTGTGGACCTTGCTAAATAATATTAAAAAGATTTGATGCACTGTGAACTTTGTGGACTTGCATTCCTGGTTATAATTAAGCTGACATTTGGGGTTGGCCTGTAGTATCACCAGCCAGTTTTAACTGGAAATAATAAAATTAAGAGGTTAACTTTAAAGTTTATTGTCCTAAACAAATAATTAGGTCAGACTAAAACACCAGAAAACACTAATGACATAGAAAAGTTTTTTTTCAAGAAACCTGAATTTAATTTTAGTGCGTTATTTAATTCTACAGACAGTACCTTCCGCCCTATTGTCATTGGATGGAGGAATTGAGTAACACATTTTGTTGATGTGAAGAAAGAAGTATCATTGTGTGACTTTAAATGGGTGTGTAGGTTGAAGCAAGGTCTACCTTTGCATGACTAATACATATTTGTGTGACTTGATTCTAACATGTGATTCATACATTTCTGCTTTGACTTTGAATTTACAACATTTGCATCTATCACACCACAATACTCTTTTAAGGCCACTCCATTTTAATCACCTAGGTTTCACTCTCTTTTTAATGTTTTTCCCAGCCCCATTCCAGAGAGCTAAATCCATAATCTAGATTAACACTTCAATGCAGAATTGAGGAAATGCTTCCTTTTTGAAAGTGTGGTCTTTTAGGTATGACATGAAACGGAGTCCCCATCTTTCCTTTTAGGTGATGTAAAACATCCCAGGTGGAAGAGAAACAGGAAAGGTCTTCTGTTTGCCTGGTCGACATTTATCTTGCAAACATCACCACTAAAACAGATTATGTAGCCATTTAAGTCATTGACCCATAACCTCCGTGGAGAAGCATTCCGATTCGGGCTGCCTCACCTCTTCTATTTACTCATCTAGAAACGGTGTATAGAAGGGTGGGGGGCAGTGGGTGGGGGTGGGGGGGTGGGAGGGGAGGGGGTTGGAGAGGTGGTCAATGGTCAGAGGTGAGGAAAGTAATTGGTAGGGGGGGCAGTCGGGCAGTCCTGTTGGGGGTTATGGGAGTCCCATAAGTGGGAGGATGAATTACAGTCATCCAGAATCCAGAAGTTAGATGTGGTTTTAATCCTTCTCATGTTTTCTGGGTAACTGTTACTGAAAGAGAGTCGGAACCATCCAAAGTTTGGAGATTTTTATTGTTCTTTTGGATGGTTCCCACTGCGGCACAATTGCCCAACCCAAGTTTGAACTCCATGGGTAACTGCCATGCAAGTCTTACTTAGGAACCTTCTGGAGGTGGGGTGTCCATCACCTCTTTGGGCTACCCCTCAGTTTCAAGGCTCTGGAACTTGGAAATTATTTGTTGGCTCTAGTGTGGAAATGAGCTTCCATGTTTTCTTAAATTACAACAGTAGTTACAATTAAAAACACTTAAACCAAAAGAGAAATGCTGGAAGTTCTCAGCAGGTCTGGCAGAATCTGTAAGGGGAGAAAAGAGCCAACGTTTCGAGTCCAGGTGACCCTTTGTCAAAGCTAAAAGGCATAGAAAGTGGAGATATTTATGCTGTAGGGTGAGGGAATGAAAGATGAGTCATAGCCACAGAAACCAAGGGAAAAGAGTGCTACTGGCAGTCCCCAGAGAGAATAAAAGGTGTGAACGGCCAAACAGCAGAGACACTAAAATCAGAGGGTAAGCTGTGACAGATGTAGATGTGGGGGAGGGGGGGAACATGTGTGGGAGAGAGGCAAAATGAGAAAGGGGAGGGGGGGGGAGGGGGGGAAAGCAAAGGGGAGAAAAGGTAAGGAAAGGGTGGATAAGATAGGGGGAAAGAGTGTGTGTGTGTGTGGGGGGGGGGGGAGAAATACATATATAAAGAAAGACAAGAAAGAAATAAGGTAAAAGACAGTTAAAATGAAACGGAATGAAAACAAAGAGGTTAAGGTGGGGTAGAGCTAATCATCTGAAGTTGTTGAATTCGATGTTGAGACCGGAAGGCTGTCGCGTGCTAACCGGAAGATGAGATGCTGTTCCTCCAGTTTGCATTGAGCTTCACTGGAACACTGCAGCAGGCCAAAGACAGCCATGTGACAGGCATGGGAGCATGGTCTTGTGTTAAAATGGCAAGCAATGGGAAGGTCAGGGTTCTGAATGGGCACAGACCAAAGGTGCTCGCAAAGCGATCACCCAGTCTATGTTTGATCTCTCCGATATAGAGGAGGCCATATTGGGAGCAGCGAATGCAATAGACCAAATTGAAGGAGGTGCAAGTGAAAAGCTACTTAACCTGGAATGAGTGTTTTGGGTCTGGGATGTTGAGCATGGTTCAGAGGTAAAGGGGCAGGTGTTTTACGTTCTGCGATTGCATGGGAAGGTGCCATGGGTGATGGGAGAGGTGTTGGTTATGGTGGAGGAGTGGACTAGATTATCCCGGAGGGAATGGTCTCTGCGGAATTCTGAGAGGGAGTGAAGGAAAGATGTGTTTTGTGATGGCATCACGCTGGAGTTGGCGAAAATAGAGGAGCATTTGGAGGCTGGTGGGGCAAAATGCGAGAACGAGGGGGACGCTATCCTTGATCTGGGAGGGAGGGAAGAGGGTGAAGGTAGTGGCGCGGGAGATGACCCGCATGCTGTTGAGGGCCCTGTCAATAACTGTGCGTGGGAAATCACGATTGAGGTAACAGGAATACATTTTCACTTTGGGAATCAGTGGGCATGTAATGGATATTAGTAAATAGTCTATTGTCCTCGTCACCCCCCCCCCCTCCACACAAGGGCAATGTCACCCTCCATATGCACGGGCATTACTCCCCCTCAAAGTGAGGACACCCTGCTATGGGATGACCGAGGGCCCTCCTTTTCATACCTCCTCAGACCCACTTTCAAGCCTCCCCTTCAGGATCCCCACCCTTCACCTCCCCCAACCTGTGAGGCCTCTTCATATTCACCCGTCATCCCCTCTCACCCATCATGCCCCCCACACCCCCCGTCTCATGGGCATGACCCCCCTCAGGTCCCAGCCTTTGGAAATGCCACCCTGACACTGGCACCCTGGCAGTGTCCCTGCCAGCCTGGCAGTGCCACCCAGAGACCTTGGAGGGTTGGGGGGGGGGCATAGTAAATGTGGGCACCAGATCCTCAGTCAGTTTTTGTGACTATCAGTTAGTTCCTTCAAGTTGGACTACCCTCCTTTGCACTTCCAAATTTATTATAGAGTCATAAATAAGTAGCGAAATTAATTCCATTAATGAAAAATCAGGATGCCTGAGAAATACTGAAATTTTCAACTGAAGGAGAGGTGGAGTTTCACATTCCAACTCACTGCACATGAAATCAAGAAACATCACCCGCAATTCATACAAATTCACTGGTTAGTGGGAGCGATCAAATGACCCCTCCCACACAATCACGATAGATAAGATCATGAAGTGGGCTGGACATGATCTTCTAGTTACAAGTTGGATGATGTCCTCTTCTTCATACATAAAATGATTTTTGATCTACATTTGTGACTTCAGTTATTATATTTTGAACAGCAACAGTTTGCACTCAATGATCCTTTACACATTATCTACAGGTATAGGTAGAATCCATAATAATTAACTACAAGATTCTAAGGAAAAAGATATGACAAAGTTTTGAACTTCGTTCATAATAACAATAATTAAAACACCTACAAAATTCATAGGGCAGAGCACTTTATTTACTAACCAGTGTAGTGTCAACAATTCAAAGGGCAATAGCAACTTTCTACAGAATGGTCCAATTGTATTGGAAATAGATGTCTTTTACTAATGGGGCTCCTTTTTCTTTTAATTCATTTACGGGATGTGGACGTCACCACCTTCAGAAGGTGGTGGTGAGTTGCCTTCTTGGACCGGTGCAGTCCTTGAGGTGCAGGTACACCTACTGTGCTGTTAGGGAGGGAGTTTCAAGATGTTGCCCCAGCGACAGTGAAGGAACAGCGATATATTTCCAAGTCAGGGTGGTGAATGACTTGGAGGGGAACCTCCAGGTGGTGGGGCTCCCAGATATCTGCTGCTCGTCCTTCTCGAGGGTCTTGGGTTTGGAAGGTGCTGGCTAGGGAACCTTGGTGAGTTACTACAGTGCATCTTGTAAATGGCTGCCACGGCTCATCAGTGGTGGAGGGTTTGAATGTTTGTGGAGGGGAACAATCAAGCGTGCTTCTATGTCCTGGATGGTGTTGAGTTTCTTGAGAGTTGTTGGAGCTGCACTTACCCAGGCGAGTGAAGAGTATTCCATGAAGGCAGCACAGTTGCGCAGTAGTTAGCATTGTTGCCTCATGGCGCCGAGGTCCCGGGTTCGATCCTGGCTCTGGGTCACTGTCTGTGTGGAGTTTGCACATTCTCCACATGTTTGCGTGGGTTTCGCCTGCACAATCCAAAGATATGCAGGGTAGATGCATTGGCCACGCTAAATTGTCCCTTAATTGGAATAAATGAATTGGGTATTCTAAATTTTTTTTTTTTTAAATGGAAAAAAACGTATTCCATTACATTCCTGGTTTGTGCCTTGTATATAGTGGACAGGCTTTGAGGGGTCAGGAGGTGAGTTACTCACTATAGGATTCCTAGCTTTTGATGCCTCAGGAACTGATAGCCAATATTATGCTATATCTTAACTGATACTTTTTCACCTCTGCAGAAATCCTCGTACAATGTGTCATTTTGATTTAGTTTTTTTTTACAAATCTTTAGTCCATTAAGGGGTGCTCAAATACTGAGCTTGCAGATCTTCTAGCTTTCTCTCTTTATGAGGAAGAAAACTCTCACTGATGACAAAGAGCATCACACAATAGCATACTCTGCTTAACCAATGACTTGCACGTATTGGTGCAGCACGTGTGCAACTGGTTGCCTTTGTTGTAAAGCATTTTGGAATATACGAAGGGAATCAGGAGATGGGATATAATTTCAAATGAAGTTGTTTACAATATTAATAAATTTTAGATACATGTCACATTCTTCTGAGTATGCAAACCTTTTTCAAGTTATTTTTGTGGCCATGAACTCCCTCTCTTGGTTCAGGTAAAAACATTTACATTATACTTCTGTGGACATAAAAGTTTCAGGCAGCAGAGTACAAAATGGACAGACTAAGGTTAGTCAAAGGAAATCTATTTATTTATTTTTTTAAATTTAAAGTACCCGGTTCATTTTTTTTTTCCATTTAAGGGGCAATTTAGCGTGGCCTATCCACCTACCATGCACATCCTTGGGTTGTGGAGGTGAGCCCACGCAGACACGGGGAGAATGTGCAAACTCCACACGGACAGTTACCTGCGTCCGGGATCAAACCCGGGTCTTCGGCAGTGCTAACCACTGTGCCACCATGCCGTCCCGGAGATTTATTTTAAAGGGCGTACAATCAACATAATTGTGCCTGTATTTCTGAGCTCCACACAAATCATGACTAGTCCAATAAAAAGCTGTCTCTTTTACTGCTCCTTATATAATCTAAATGTAGAAGTAGGCAATTCAGCCCAACTAATCTATGTTATTGTTTATACTCTGCAGGATCCTCCTCAGTTTAATTTCCTCTTCTCACCCAGCCACTTTATTCCTCTATTCCCATCTCCTTCAGTATACATCAAGCTCCCCACATAAATATATGAATGTATTTTATTTATTGATTGCTTTTTCAAATTAAGGGGTAATTTGGCATGGCCAATTCACCTACCCTGCACATCTTTGGGTTGTGGGGGTGAGACCCAAACAGACATGGGGGAGAATGTGCAAACTCCACATGGACAGTGACCCGAGGCCGGGATCGAATCTGGGTCCTCGGCGCCGTGCTAACCTCTGCACCACCGAGCTGCCCTGAATTTATTTTATTTTAATCATTTTGTGCAGCAATAAGTTCCACATGTTCACCACTTCTCATGTAAAGAAATTCCTCTTCAATTATTTTTTCTCTATTAGTGCAACTGTAGTTATTCTACCTTGTTTTGGACTCACTTGTGTGAGGAAAACAGTTTCTCCTTGTTCACCTATCAAAATAATTGAGAATTTTTAAGACCTCTCTCAGATCTCCTCTTTGTCTTTTCTTTTCTCTAAAGTCCTAGCCTGTTATATCTTTCCTGATAGAAGCATCTTTCAATTCTAGTAGAATTCTTCTAAATGTTTTGGCACTTTCTTTAATGCTACAATGTCATTTTTGAAGTATGGTGACCAGGACTATGCATAATACGACAAGTGTGGTTTACCAAGGTTCTGCATAAAATGAGCATTATCTCTCTGCTTTTGTATTCTATCTCCCTAAAAATAAAACATCACTTTGTTCGCACTGTTTATGGCCTCATCAGACATTTCTGCTGCTTTTATCAATGTATCTGAATACCAATATCGCTCTGCCCCTGTACTCCATTTAGTCTTTTACCTTCTAGGGAATAAGCGGCTTCTTTATTTCTCCTACTAAAATGAATCACTGTGTTATATTGAATTGCACTGATTATTTATCCATCTCATCCATGCCTATTTACATCATCCTCCAATATGGTGCAGCCTTCTACCCAGTTTGATATAATCTGAAAATGTCAACAACATATTTTAAATCCCTGAGCCCAAGCCATTTATGTATGTGCTAAAAGCTGTGGTCCCAGCATTTCTTTTTCACCTGCAATCCATTTGAACCTAGAGCTCTGAGATACATTTTTGCTAATGTCACCATTCTTTCTATTTGAATTGTTGTAATATCCCCACTAACAGCTTCTGCTATTGTCATTTTCTATTAATCAGCCTGCGAAAATTCCTTTTGAAAAAAAAAATCATTCATTGGATGTGAGCATCAATGGCAAGGTCAACATTTATTGTCCGTCCCTCAGTGAGTCGCTTTCTTGAAATGCTGCACTCCATGTGGTGTTTGTCCACCAACAGTACTGTTAGGGAATTTTCAAGATTTTGAATGAGCAAAAGTGGAGAAATGGTGATATAGTTCCAAGTCAGGATGGGGAGTGGCTTGGAGAGGAAGTTGCAGGTGGTGGCGTTCCCATGTGTCTGCTGCTCTTGTTCTTTTATGTGGTAGAAGTCACAGGTTTGGACGGTGATGTACAACGAGCCTTGTGGAGTTGGTGCAGTGCATTTTATAGATGGTCTACACTGTTGCCACTGTGCATCAGCAGTACAGGTAATGATTGTTTAAGATGCTGGATGAGATGTTTATTAGGTGAACTGCTTTGTCCTGGATGGTGTTGAGTTTCTGTTGTTGTTAGAGCTGCACTCATACAGGCAAGTATTCAATCACACTCCTGATTTGTGCCTTGCAGATATGGTCAGGCTTTGGGGAATTCGGAGCTCCTCTCCACAGAATATCCAGCTTCTGCCCTGGTCTTGTACCCATATTATTTATAAGGCTAGTCCAGTTATGTTTGTGGGCAATGCTAACCCTGAAGATGCTGATAGTGGTTAATTCAGCGATGGTAACGCCATCGAACCTCAAGGGCAGATGGTCTGATTTACTTTTATGGGAGATGGTGATTGCCTGGTACTCGTCACTTATCAGCCCAAGCCGTTGTCTAGGTCATGATGCACGCAGGTATGGACATTTTGTCAGAGTTTTGCTGGGTTGGAATTCAAAGATATGAAGGCTAAATGAAATGCAGCAAATGCAACAAATAGGTAGTGTCCAAAGTTCCAAAACTCAAGACCCATAATTTTATTTTGGTTTGTTACAAACAACTAATGCAAGTACACCAGGCCAACATTTTTGAAATGTAGCACATCGATATTTCAAAGAACAAAGAACAAAGAAATGTACAGCACAGGAACAGGCCCTTCGGCCCTCCAAGCCCATGCCGACCATACTGCCCGACTAAACTACAATCTTCTACACTTCCTGGGTCCGTATCCTTCTATTCCCATCCTATTCATATATTTGTCAAGATGCCCCTTAAATGTCCCTATCGTCCCTGCTTCCACTACCTCCTCCGGTAGTGAGTTCCAGGCACCCACTACCCTCTGCGTAAAAAACTTGCCTCGTACATCTACTCTAAACCTTGCCCCTCTCACCTTAAACCTATGCCCCCTAGTAATTGACCCCTCTACCCTGGGGAAAAGCCTCTGACTATCCACTCTGTCTAGGCCCCTCATAATCTTGTATACCTCTATCAGGTCTCCCCTCAACCTCCTTCGTTCCTGTGAGAACAAACCGAGTTTATTCAATCGCTCCTCATAGCTTATGCCCTCCATACCAGGCAACATTCTGGTAAATCTCTTCTGCACCCTCTCTAAAGCCTCCACATCCTTCTGGTAGTGTGGCGACCAGAATTGAACACTATACTCCAAGTGTGGCCTAACTAAGGTTCTATACAGCTGCAACATGACTTGCCAATTCTTATACTCAATGCCCCGGCCAATGAAGGCAAGCATGCCGTATGCCTTCTTGACTACCTTCTCCACCTGTGTTGCCCCTTTCAATGACCTGTGGACCTGTACTCCTAGATCTCTTTGACTTTCAATACTCTTGAGGGTTCTACCATTCACTGTATATTCCCTACCTGCATTAGCCCTTCCAAAATGCATTACCTCACATTTGTCCGGATTAAACTCCATCTGCCATCTCTCCGCCCAAGTCTCCAGACAATCTAAATCCTGCTGTATCCTCAGACAGTCCTCATCGCTATCCGCAATTCCACCAACCTTTGTGTCGTCTGCAAACTTACTAATCAGACCAGTTACATTTTCCTCCAAATCATTTATATATACTACAAAGAGCAAAGGTCCCAGCACTGATCCCTGTGGAACACCACTGGTCACAGCCCTCCAATTAGAAAAGCATCCCTCCATTGCTACCCTCTGCCTTCTATGGCCTAGCCATAGAAAAGCATTTTCAAATGCTTGAAAATGGAGTTTACTCCAGAATTCAACTGCTTTCCATCTAGTTTACCCCCCCCCCCCCCCGCCCCCAAACTCCCAACCATTATTCCCCTCTCCCCAATTCTCTCATATGCCAGCTCTCACACTCCAGGCCTTCCATTCCCTTGCTCTTTGCCTCACCCTCACATGCGGCAGCTGTTCTTTGTCCCACAAGAGTGGCATACTGCCACCAGGGCACTACAAGCTTCTGGAACAGAAAACAATTCTGTTCCAAAACAACAGAAAGCAAGCTGCCCTCCAGAACCCAGGCTATGATGCTCCTTCTCTGGGCTCCGGACCAGTTATTGCTCTGGAGCGGAGTGTGCATGGCAGGTTTCTCCATTGCACTGCAGCCTACATTAATTGGTTCATAATACAATTAATTTATTTACAGGTGAAATCACAGGACAAGCTCCATGTTTTATTGCGTCTAGGTTCTGCATGTTATTCAGTATCACATACAGATTTAGTGCATATGCAGGCAATATATAAAGAGCTGCAATTTTACCTCAAAAGAAACTGCTGGCATTTGGCAATCACAGAATGGTTACAGCACAAGAGACCATTTGGCCCATCATGCCCATGTTGGCTTTGAGCAACTCAACAAGGCCCACTCCTCTGACATTTCCCCGAAGCCCTTTTCACTTTAGGTGTTTATCCAATTTCTTTTTGAAAACGATTGCATTGACCTCTAGCACACTCACAGGCAGTGCATCCTAATCAACAGCTGTGTAAATAATGTTTTCCTTATGTTCCCATTAGTTCTTTGAAATTCATTTAAAATCCTTCCTTCCACCAATAGGAAAAGTTTCTTCCTATCTACTCTGACTCGGCCCTGCATGATTTTAAACACCTCTATGAAATCTCCTCACAATCTTTTCTTCTCTCAGGATAACAACCGCAACTTCTCCAATCTACTCTTGTAATTGAAGTCCCTCCTGGTGGCCAGAATTAGACACAATGCTCCAAGTGAGACTGAACCAGCGCTTTATAAAGGTTCATCATAACTTCCTGGTTTTTGTATTCTATGGGAGCGATTCTCCCAAAAGGGAACGGAGTCCCCTAGTGAGAGGGCACAATTTTCAGACTGCCTTTCCTTTTGTCATTTTCTCTTATGCCTTTATTCTTCCTGAAAATATGCTTTCAGGTAGAAAGAATACTGAGCTAAATATTGTACCTCATTGGATTCTGCAAGTTTTTTGTTCTTCCTGATTATTAGTTGTTTGTTCATTAGTTGTTAGGGTCAGGTTGGGTTGCCTGTGCAGGTTAGACAGTTGGGGCTGGGTCGGATCGAGCCGATTCGTTCGGGTGGGGTCAAGGGTCACTCTGATCAGGCGGAGCATTGCGCAGGTCAAGGAGTCACAGCCTGAGTGAGAGAGATACAGACCGAGTGAGAATTTGGTAATTTGGTGCAGTGAGGTAATTCTGTGAAGAGTGGGAAAAGGTGCTTTTTCCCTCCTGTTTTGTTCTCTCTCTTTCTTCGGGCCTAATTTCGGGAGCCGTTCGGAGGAGGAGGAGCAGTCTCTGTGAGTATAAAAACCTAACGGTAACTTCCTGTTTTCCAGTTGTTTTTTTTTCCAAAAGTGACGTCAGAGGGAAGCTGTGATCTGAGTGGTTGATAGCAAACCTGCCTCAAATTAAAAAAAAAAACACAGCTAAACTCAAACTTAAATTAAACTAATTAATTAATTAGTGATGGCTGGTCAGGTGATGTGCTTGAGCTGCTTGATGTGGGAGCTGGCAGATCCCATTGCGAGCTGCAGCGACCACATCTGCAGTAAGTGTTGGCTGCTCGAAGAGCTCCGGCTCAGAGTTGATGAGCTGGAGTCTGAGCTTCAAACACTGAGGCACATCCGGGAGGGGGAGACTTACCTGGACACTGTGTTTCAGGAGGCAGTCACACCTGTCAGAGTAAGTAGTTTAAATCCTGCCAGTGGCCAGGGACAGCAGGGTGTGACTGCAAGTCAGGCAGGTAAAGGGAACCAGCAGTCAGGAACTCAGGAGCCTCAGCCCTCGACTCTGTCCAACAGGTGTGAGGCACTTGCTCCCTGTGTGGATGGCGAACAGGGCTGCAGGAAGGATGAGTCAGCTGACCAAGGCACCATGATTCAGCAGGCCATTCAAGGGGAGGGACTAAATAGGCAAGTTGTAGTTGTAGGGGATTCTATTATCAGGGGGATAGATAGTATCCTTTGTGAGCAGGATAAAGAGTCCCGCATGGTATGTTGCCTGCCCGGTGCTAGGGTGCAGGACATCTCTGACCGGCTTGAAAGGATACTGGAGAGGGAGGGGGAGGATCCAGTTGTTGTGGTCCATGTCAGTACCAACAACATAGGCAAGTCTAGAAAAGAGGACCTGTTTCGAGATTATAAAGAGCTAGGATTCAAATTAAAAAACAGGTCCTCAAGGGTCATAATCTCTGGATTACTGCCCGAGCCACGTGCAAATTGGCATAGGGAGGCAAGAATCAGGGAAGGTAACACGTGGCTGAAAGAGTGGTGTGGGAAAGAGGGGTTCCTTTTCATGGGACACTGGCATCAGTTTTGGGACAGGGGGACCTATACCGTTGGGATGGTCTCCACCTGAACCGAGCTGGGACCAGTGTTCTGGCGAAAAGAATAAATAGGGTGGTCAATAGGACTTTAAACTAAAGATTGGGGGGGGGGGGGGGGGGGGGGGGGGGAAGTCAGGGAACCAAGAGGTGAAGTAATCAGTGGGAAGCGTAGCTGCTTAGGAATACAAAAAAGCACGAAAAGACAAAACTCAGGAGAGGTTACGATAGTCCTCATCCCACAAAATATGACACAGTGTATGGAAAGACTCAGTAAACCAAGGTCCACCACACTAAGAAAACAAAAAGGGACGGTCAATAGAGAATTAAAGGTGCTATATTTAAATGCGCGCAGTGTACGGAACAAGGTAGATGAGCTTGTGGCCCAGATTGTGACTGGCAGGTATGATGTGGTAGGCATCACAGAGACATGGTTGCAGGGGGTTCAGGACTGGCATTTAAACATCCAGGGATTCACAACCTATCGAAAAGACAGGGAGGTGGGCAGAGGGGGCGGGGTTGCCTTGTTAATTAGGAATGAAATTAAATCAATAGCACTAAATGACATAGGGTCAGATGATGTGGAGTCTGTGTGGGTAGAGTTGAGGAACCACAAAGGCAAAAAACCCATAATGGGAGTTATGTACAGGCCTCCTAACAGTGGCCAGGACCGGGGGCACAAAATGCACCACAAAATAGAAAGTGCATGTCAGAAAGGCAAGGTCACAGTGATCATGGGGGACTTCAATATGCAGGTGGACTGGGTAAATAATGCTGCCAATGGACCCAAGGAAAGGGAATTCATTGAATGTTTACAGGAGGGCTTTTTGGAACAGCTTGTGATGGAGCCCACAAGGGAACAGGCCATTCTGGACTTAGTGTTATGTAATGAGCCAGACTTGATTAAAGATCTTAAAGTAAGGGAGCACTTAGGAGGCAGTGATCATAATATGGTAGAATTCAATCTCCAATTTGAAAGAAAGAAGGTAGAATCAGATGTAAAGGTGTTACAGTTAAATAAAGGTAACTACAGGGGCATGAGGGGGGAACTGACGAAAATCGACTGGGAGCAGAGCCTAGTGGGAAAGACAGTAGAACAGCAATGGCAGGAGTTTCTGGGAGTAATTGAGGACACAGTACAGAGGTTCATCCCAAAGAAAAGAAAGGTTATCAGAGGGGGGATTCGGCAGCCATGGCTGACAAAGGAAGTTAGGGAATGTATCAAAGCAAAAGAGAAAGCCTATAATGTGGCAAAGAGTAGTGGGAAGTCAGAAGATTGGGAAGGCTACAAAAACAAACAGAGGATAACAAAGAGAGAAATAAGGAAAGAGAGGATCAAATATGAAGGTAGGCTAGCCAGTAACATTAGGAATGATAGTGAAAGTTTCTTTCAATACATTAAAAACAAACGGGAGGCAAAAGTTGACATTGGGCCGCTCCAAAATGACGCTGGTAATTTTGTGATGGGAGACAAGGAAATAGCTGAGGAACTAAATAAGTACTTTGCATCAGTCTTCACAGTAGAAGACATGAGTAATATCCCAACAATTCAGGAGAGTCAGGGGGCAGAGTTGAATATGGTAGCCATCACAAAGGAGAAAGTGCTAGAGAAACTAAGAGGTCTAAAAATTGATAAATCTCTGGGCCCAGATGGACTACATCCTAGAGTTCTAAAGGAGATAGCTGAAGAAATAGTGGAGGCGTTAGTTATGATCTTTCAAAAGTCACTGGAGTCAGGGAAAGTCCCAGAGGATTGGAAAATCGCTGTTGTAACCCCCCTGTTCAAGAAGGGAACAAGGAAAAAGATGGAAAATTATAGGCCAATTAGCCTAACCTCGGTTGTTGGCAAGATTCTAGAATCCATTGTTAAGGATGAGATTTCTAAACTCTTGGAAGTGCAGGGTCAGATTAGGACAAGTCAGCATGGATTTAGTAAGGGGAGGCCGTGCCTGACAAACCTGTTAGAGTTCTTTGAAGAGATAACAAATAGGTTAGACCAAGGAGAGCCAATGGATGTTATCTATCTTGACTTCCAAAAGGCCTTTGATAAGGCGCCTCACGGGAGACTGCTGAGTAAAATAAGGGCCCATGGTATTCGAGGCAAGGTACTAACATGGATTGACGATTGGCTGTCAGGCAGAAGGCAGAGAGTTGGGATAAAAGGTTCTTTTTTGGAATGGCAACCGGTGACGAGTGGTGTCCCGCAGGGTTCAGTGTTGGGGCCACAGCTGTTCTCTTTATATATTAACGATCTAGATGACGGGACTGGGGGCATTCTGGCTAAGTTTGCCGATGATACAAAGATAGGTGGAGGGGCAGGTAGTATGGAGGAGGTGGAGAGGCTGCAGAAAGATTTAGACAGTTTAGGAGAGTGGTCCAAGAAATGGCTGATGAAATTCAACGTGGGCAAGTACGAGGTCTTGCACTTTGGAAAAAAGAATAGAGGCATGGACTATTTTCTAAACGGTGACAAAATTCATAATGCTGAAGTGCAAAGGGACTTGGGAGTCCTAGTCCAGGATTCTCTAAAGGTAAACCTGCAGGTTGAGTCCGTAATTAAGAAAGCAAATGCAATGTTGTCATTCATCTCAAGAGGCTTGGAATATAAAAGCAGGGATGTACTGCTGAAGCTTTATAAAGCATTAGTTAGGCCCCATTTAGAATACTGTGAGCAATTTTGGGCCCCACACCTCAGGAAGGACATACTGGCACTGGAGTGGGTCCAGCGGAGATTCACACGGATGATCCCAGGAATGGTAGGCCTAACATACGATGAACGTCTGAGGATCCTGGGATTATATTCATTGGAGTTTAGGAGGTTGAGGGGAGATCTAATAGAAACTTACAAGATAATGAATGGCTTCGATAGGGTGGACGTGGGGAAGTTGTTTCCATTAGCAGGGGAGACTAGGACCCGGGGGCACAGCCTTAGAATAAAAGGGAGTCACTTTAGAACAGAGATGAGGAGAAATATCTTCAGCCAGAGAGTGGTGGGTCTGTGGAATTCATTGCCACAGAGGGCGGTGGAGGCCGGGACGTTGAGTGTCTTTAAGACAGAAGTTGATAAATTCTTGATTTCTCGAGGAATTAAGGGCTATGGAGAGAGAGCGGGTAAATGGAGTTGAAATCAGCCATGATTGAATGGTGGAGTGTACTCGATGGGCTGAATGGCCTTACTTCCGCTCCTATGTCTTATGGTCTTATGGAGCGCAAGAAATGACAGGGACGGGAAGAGGATATTTGCTCAGCACACGACCCCGTCCATGCAGCAAATCCTCAAATATGTCAGTAAGTTTATCACTCATTTTTTAGGACTTGAAATTCTTGCATGGCCTGCTTAAAAAAGTGTTCAGCCAGGTTTGTGGTTTTGTAGTGCACTATACTCATTTAGTGTGTTTGGCATTCCCTCTGCCAAGTGTAGACCCATTTTTGGTTCTTAATCATCCCCACCTCTCCTCTAACTACCCTTTTACAATTTATATGCCTACAGAAGACTTTCTTTTTATATTCGCTACCAGTCTCTTCTCATATTCTCCCTCTACCTCTCATACTTTCTTTTTCACTTACCCTCTGAAATTTCTATATTCAGCCTGATTCCCAATTGTATTGTCAACCTGACATTTGTCATACTCACCCTTTTTCTGCTTCATCTTACTTGTTAATTTTCTCTTTATCTAGGGAGCTCTGGCTTTATTTGTTATACCTTTTCTGCTGGTGGTAATACACATCAACTGGACCCAAACTATTCATTATTACCGACAGTCCATTTTTCCATTAGTTTTGCCTGGCTGTCTTTGTTTTCAATTCACCTTATCTGTTCTCAGTCCACTGAAATTGGTCCTCCCCAATTCAGCATTCATACTTTGAATTGCTCCTTGTCTATGTGAGCCCAAGGCCAGAGTTCTACGGCCATTGGAATTCTCTGTTCCCAGTGGCGTGGGTTGGCTTTAATGGGAAATCCCATTGACAAGTGGCGGGAGTAGAGAACTCCACCGCCAGCGAGTGGCATGCTACCAAGAAACATGCAGTTGGAGGATAGGAGAATCCAGCCTCAAACCTTACGTTCCATGATCACTGCTCCTAAACCCGACTGACACTTTATCCACTTGACCCACCTCGCTTTCCAGAACCAGATCCAGCTATGCTTCTTTCCTCGCTGGGCCGGAAAGTAACTGATCAAGAAAATGCCCTGACGACACTTTAGGAACTTACACTATCATTATCCTAATACAGACTGTGATAGTAAAAATCCCCCATTATCCATACTCTAAGACAGTACCTGCCTTTGCTCTGATTCCCCGATGTCCACGTAGACTACTGGAACACTTTAACTAAACTCTTTGAATTAATGGTAATTTTGACAAAAGTATCTTGTGACCCGTGGAACTCTGTACCTTCAGCATAGTGTGGTAGGGGAAAGGAGGGATTCAAAATATTGCTGCATTTCAAAGCAACTGCTTAATTTATATGGCTCAATCTTTGCATTTAATACACCCAATTCCTTAATCACATTACATATAATTTGGGCTGGAATAGGAACAAATATCATTATAATACATAATTCATAACAAGATACATAAATAGGAAATGCTGAAATAGAACATAAACCTCCAGAACCTCCAGCACGAAATGGCGGAGGTCTGGAAGCATTCTACCTTTAGACTGGGAAGAATTCAAACAATCGAAAGGGAAAGTAGGTGGATTTTTTAAAACTAAAATAAATTGTAATTCAAACTGTAATTCAAATAGACAGAATAAAGTGGTTGTACAACAAGGGACGGCAGATAACAGGGATAACAGATTCTGATATAAAGAGGTGTATTTTGTTCAAGTGTTTTACACATGGCTTTAAGTACTGATATGAATATACCTCTCTGTGTCTGTCTCTGTCCCTGGATTTCTCACGGACCCAGTCTATCGTATTGAAATCTTCATATGTCCCCAAACCAGGAATTGGTTCGTCAAGAAAATCCATTATCTTGCTTGCACCATTCATCCCTGCTCCGTTATGATTTGTATACCCTGTGAAAGATTAAAAAGATAAAATACATCACATTAAATATTAGCACAAGAAACTCGCAGTTTTACAAAAAGGGTTGAGATTTCACCATGCCAGTGGAGTGCTCCAGTGCTCTGGCATGGCTAGTTTCACTGTGCTAAGTTACCAACATTCATTGATCTGCACTACTACAGATAGACAATGAGTTTATACAGATATACTGGCAAAACATTTTTAAGGCTGCAAAGGCAAGATAAATAACACACTTTGCACATGTGCAGCAAAATTAATTGAATTCCAGATCATGGTGGGTTCTAAGATGCACTTTGTACATTACAGACAGCTGACAACCAGTGGGGAGAAACGGATCACTGCACAAATAAGAATGCCTATTATTTAATCAAAGCGCCAACAATTGAAAAACATTCCTAAAAATTTAGGTTTATTTGATATACTAACTGATTAGTTCCTGTTTATTAAGTGCACAGGGTGGGGGAGAGGATTTCAGTGTAAATGGTCTTTCTAAGAATACATGTATGTATCATGGCTACATATTCCACCCAAAGAATTGATATTATGAGCATGTGACCTAAACATATCCATTCTAGATTTGGGGCATTCTCCATACAAAGCATCGTACATATAATTAAGGTCTATTCACTTTAATCACTTTTGCCTACACAATTTTGCGTTGGTAAAACTTTACTGTGGAGGCAGAGGGCATTAAATCTTCACGTGGAGCCATAAGGTATAAATGAGACACTGAATGAATACTTGCAATTGTCTTCACAAAAGAGGATGAAGTTTGCAGTAGAAGCGGAAGGAGTAGGGACATTAGATAAGTTAATAATTGATGAAAAGCAGACATTAAATAGGTTGGCATTCGTCAAAGTTAGCAAGTCATCCGATCTAGATGGTATGTATCCTAGGTCGCTCAGGGAAACTAGGATGGTGATAGAAGTTGCTCTGATCAAAATCTTTTAATTCTCCTTAGATACTGGGCTGGTGTTAGAGGACTGGAGGACTGCAAATGTTACATCCCTGTTCTAAAAAGTGGAAAGGGATAAACCTAGTAACTCAAAGCCAATCAGGCTAATGGCATTTGGTGGGAAAGTCGCTAGCAAACACTGTCAGTCAAATTATTCATCACTAGAAGAAGCTTGGGCTACTAAGGGACAACCAACACGGACTTGTTAAAAGCATTCATGTCTAACTCATCTGATTGAGCTCTACAGAAAGGGTGATACACATCAGTTCTGATGAAAGTCATTGAGCTGAAATGTTAATGTTAATAGTGTGCTCTCTCCACAGATGCTGCCTGGTCTGCTGGGTATTACCAACATTTTCTATTTTTGCTTTACAAATCACTGATTACACTTCAGCTGAAGCATTATGTTAAATTCGGGCATCATACTTCAGAAAGAGTGTCAAGAACACAAAAAATAGGAGGAGTAGACCATATGGCCTGTCGAATCTGCTCTGCTATTCAATACAATCATGGCTGATCTTGGGCTTCTACTCCACTTTTCCATCCACTCCTCATATTCCTTGATTCTCGAGACCAGTCTTAAATGTATAATATGGAACATCCACAACCTTCTGAGGTAGAGAATTCCAAAGATTCACAACCCTTTGAGTGAAGGAATTTCTCCTCATCTCAGTCCTGATAGATTGATCCCAAATCCTGACACTCTGCCCCCATCTTTTAGATTCCCCAAACAGCAGGAACAATGTCTCAGATCTCTACTATCAAGCCCCTTCAGAATCCTCTATGTTTCTCTCATGCTTCTGAACTCCAGAGAACATGAGCCCAATTTACTCAGCCTCTCATCATAGGGCAGCACTCTCATCAAAATTAGAATTTAGTGAACCTTTGCTGTACTGCCTCCAATGCAAGTATCTCATTCCTTAAATATGGAAACCAAAACGGCACAAAATATTCTAAATGTGGTCTCACCAAAGCCCTGTTCACTTACAAGACTACTTTACTGTTTTATTCCAAACCTCTTGCAATAAATGCGAAGGTGTCTTCCTAATCTCTTGCTGTACCTGCATCCTACTTTCTGCATTCCAAGCATTCCCAGGTATCTCTTATAACATTTTTAGTTTTCACACTTTTTAGAGAGGGTACAGAGGAAACTTACCAGAAATTATAACAGAGGTGAGGGAGTTCAGTTATGTGGAGTAATTGTGAAAGCAAGGATTGTTCTTGCAGTAGAGGGGGTTAAGGAGGGCCTAATAGAGGTATGCAAAAGAGGGAGGTTTCGTAGAGCAAGTTGGTCGAAATGATTTCTTCTGGATCAGTAACCAAAAGTCTTCAATTTAAAATAATTGGCAAAAGAACTAACAAGGACGTGAAGTTTGGTGAAATCAAATTCTACTGTAAGGTAAGATACTAGATAATAAACTCAATGTGACTAAAGGGAAGAGTAGGCAGGGAAAAGATAATGAACGCAAAGGGACAGGTGGTCTGAGGTGCATTTGTTTCAATGCGAGAAGTGTAGCAGATGAGGCAGATGAACTTAGGGCTTGGATTAGTACCTGGGAATATGATGTTATTGGTATTACTGAGACTTGGTTAAGGGAAGGGCAAGACTGGCAACTAAATATCCCAGGGTATAGATGGTTCAGGAGGGATAGAGAGGGAGGTAAAAAGGGTGGAGGAGTTGCATTACTGGTCAGAGATGATATCACAGCTATGATTAAGGAGGGCACGATGGAGGATTCGAGCACTGAGGCAATATGGGTAGAGCTAAGAAATAGGAAGGGTGCAGTAACATTGTTGGAACTTTACTACAGGCCTCCCAAAAGTGAGCATGAAGTAGAGGTACAATTATGTAGACAGATTATAGAAAAATGTAGGAGCAATAGGGTGGTCGTGATGGGAGATTTTAACTTCCCCAACATTGAATGGGACTCATGTGGTGTTGGGAGGCGTAGATGGAGCAGAATTTGTAAGGAGCATCCAGGAGAGTTTTTTTAGAGCAGTATGTACATAATCCAACTCGGGAAGGGGTCATACTGGACCTGGTATTGGGAAGGATCCTGGCCAGGTGGTTGAAGTTTCAGTCGGTGATTACTTTGGGAATAGCGATCACAATTCCGTAAGTTTTAGAATACTCATGGAGAAAGACGAGAGTGGTCCTAAAGGAAGAGTGCTAAACTGGGGAAAGGCCAAGTATAACAATTCGGCAGGAGCTAGGGAATGTGGATTGGGAGCAGCTGTTTACGGGTAAATCCACATTTGAAATGTGGGAGTCTTTTAAGGAAAGGTTGATTATAGTGCAGGACAGACATGTCCCTGTGAAAATGAGGGATAGAAATGACAAGATTAGGGAACCATGGATGAGGGGTGGAATTGTGAGACTAGCTAAGATGAAAAAGGAAGCATACATAAGGTCTAGGCGACTTAAAACTGATGAAGCTTTGGAGGAATATCGGGAAAGTAGGACAAATCTCAAACGCGCAACAAAGAGGGCTAAAAGGGGTCATGAAATATCTTTGGCTAACAGGGTTAAGGAAAATCCCAAAGCCTTTTATTCGTATATAAGGAGCAAGAGGGTAACTAGAGAAAGGATTGGCCCACTCAAAGACAAAAGAGGGAATTTATGCGTGGAGTCAGAGGAAATGGGTGAGATTCTTTTTTTTTATTAAATATTTTATTGAAAATTTTTGGTCAACCAACACAGTACATTGTGCATCCTTTACACAATATTATAACAACACAAATAACAATTACCTATTTTATAAACAAAAAATGAATAAATAATAAATAACAAGAATGAAAACTAGCCCTAATTGGCAACTGCCTTGTCACAAGTAACACTCTCCAAAAATATAATTTAACAGTCCAATATATAATTATCTGTAGCAACGACCTATACATAGTATACAGTATATATTAACAACCCTGAGAGTCCTTCTGGTTCCTCCTCCCCCCCCCTCCCCCCCCCCCCCCCCCCCGATCCTGGGCTGCTGCTGCTGCCTTCTTTTTCCCATTCCGTCTATCTTTCTGCGAGGTATTCGACGAACGGTTGCCACCGCCTGGTGAACCCTTGAGCCGACCCCCTTAGGACGAACTTAATCCGCTCTAGCTTTATAAACCCCGCCATGTCATTTATCCAGGTCTCCACCCCCGGGGGCTTGGCTTCTTTCCACATTAGCAACATCCTGCGCCGGGCTACTAGGGACGCAAAGGCCAAAACATCGGCCTCTCTCGCCTCCTGCACTCCCGGCTCTTGTGCAACCCCAAATATAGCCAACCCCCAGCTTGGTTCGACCCGGACTCCTACTACTTTTGAAAGCACCTTTGTCACCCCCATCCAAAACCCCTGTAGTGCCGGGCATGACCAAAACATATGGGTATGATTCGCTGGGCTTCTCGAGCACCTCGCACACCTATCCTCCACCCAAAAAAATTTACTGAGCCGTGCTCCAGTCATATGTGCCCTGTGTAATACCTTAAACTGAATCAGGCTTAGCCTGGCACACGAGGACGACGAGTTTACCCTGCTTAGGGCATCTGCCCACAGCCCCTCCTCGATCTCCTCCCCCAGCTCTTCTTCCCATTTCCCTTTTAGTTCATCTACCATAGTCTCCCCTTCGTCCCTCATTTCCCTATATATATCTGACACCTTACCATCCCCCACCCATGTCTTTGAGATCACTCTGTCCTGCACCTCTTGTGTCGGGAGCTGCGGGAATTCCCTCACCTGTTGCCTCGCAAAAGCCCTCAGTTGCATATACCTGATTGCATTCCCTTGGGGCAACCCATATTTCTCGGTCAGCGCTCCCAGACTCGCGAACTTCCCATCCACAAACCGATCTTCCAGTTGCGTTATTCCTGCTCTTTGCCACATTCCATATCCCCCATCCATTCCCCCCGGGGCAAACCTATGGTTGTTTCTTATCGGGGACCCCCCCAAGGCTCCAGTCTTTCCCCTATGCCGTCTCCACTGTCCCCAAATCTTCAGTGTAGCCACCACCACCGGGCTTGTGGTGTAGTTCCTCGGTGAGAACGGCAATGGGGCTGTCACCATAGCCTGTAGGCTAGTCCCCCTACAGGACGCCCTCTCTAATCTCTTCCACGCCGCTCCCTCCTCCTCTCCCATCCACTTACTCACCATTGAAATATTAGCGGCCCAATAATACTCACTTAGGCTCGGTAGTGCCAGCCCCCCCCTATCCCTGCTACGCTGTAAGAATCCCTTCCTCACTCTCGGGGTCTTCCCGGCCCACACAAAACCCATGATGCTCTTTTCAATCCTTTTTAAAAAAGCCTTCGTGATCACCACCGGGAGGCACTGAAACACAAAGAGGAATCTCGGGAGGACCACCATCTTAACCGCCTGCACCCTCCCTGCCATTGACAGGGATACCATATCCCATCTCTTGAAATCCTCCTCCATCTGTTCCACCAACCGCGTTAAATTTAACCTATGCAATGTGCCCCAATTCTTAGCTATCTGGATCCCCAGGTAACGAAAGTCCCTTGTTACCTTCCTCAACGGTAGGTCCTCTATTTCTCTACTCTGCTCCCCTGGATGCACCACAAACAACTCACTTTTCCCCATGTTCAATTTATACCCTGGAAAATCCCCAAACTCCCCAAGTATCCGCATTATTTCTGGCATCCCCTCCGCCGGGTCCGCCACGTAGTAGCAAATCGTCCGCATACAAAGATACCCGGTGCTCTTCTCCTCCCCTAAGTACTCCCCTCCACTTCTTGGAACCCCTCAACGCTATCGCCAGGGGCTCAATCGCCAGTGCAAACAATAATGGGGACAGAGGGCATCCCTGCCTTGTCCCTCTATGGAGCCGAAAATATGCAGATCCCCGTCCATTCGTGACCACGCTCGCCACTGGGGCCCTATACAACAGCTGCACCCATCTAACATACCCCTCTCCAAAACCAAATCTCCTCAACACCTCCCACAAATAATCCCACTCCACTCTATCAAATGCTTTCTCGGCATCCATCGCCACTACTATCTCCGTTTCTCCCTCTGGTGGGGCCATCATCATTACCCCTAACAACCTCGGTATATTCGTGTTCAGCTGTCTCCCCTTCACAAACCCAGTTTGGTCCTCGTGGACCACCCCCGGGACACATTCCTCTATTCTCATTGCCATTACCTTGGCCAGGACCTTGGCATCTACATTTAGGAGGGAAATAGGTCTATAGGACCCGCATTGTAGCGGGTCCTTTTCCTTCTTTAAGAGAAGCGATATCGTTGCTTCAGACATAGTCGGGGGCAGTTGTCCCCTTTCCTTTGCCTCATTAAAGGTCCTCGTCGGTACCGGGACGAGCAAGTCCACATATTTTCTATAGAATTCGACTGGGAATCCATCCGGTCCCGGGGCCTTTCCCGCCTGCATGCTCCTAATTCCTTTCACCACTTCTTCTACCTCGATCTGTGCTCCCAGTCCCACCCTTTCCTGCTCTTCCACCTTGGGAAATTCCAGCCGATCCAAGAAGCCCATCATTCTCTCCCTCCCATCCGGGGGTTGAGCTTCATATAATTTTTTATAAAATGTCTTGAACACTCCATTCACTCTCTCCGCTCCCCGCTCCATCTCTCCTTCCTCATCCCTCACTCCCCCTATTTCCCTCGCTGCTCCCCTTTTCCTCAATTGGTGTGCCAGCAACCTGCTCGCCTTCTCCCCATATTCGTACTGTACACCCTGTGCCTTCCTCCATTGTGCCTCTGCAGTGCCTGTAGTCAGCAAGTCAAATTCTACATGTAGCCTTTGCCTTTCCCTGTACAGTCCCTCCTCCGGTGCTTCCGCATATTGTCTGTCCACCCTCAAAAGTTCTTGCAGCAACCGCTCCCGTTCCTTACTCTCCTGCTTCCCTTTATGTGCCCTTATTGATATCAGCTCCCCTCTAACCACCGCCTTCAACGCCTCCCAGACCACTCCCACCTGGACCTCCCCATTATCATTGAGTTCCAAGTACTTTTCAATGCACCCCCTCACCCTTAGACACACCCCCTCATCTGCCATTAGTCCCATGTCCATTCTCCAGGGTGGGCGCCCTCCTGTTTCCTCCCCTATCTCCAAGTCCACCCAGTGTGGAGCGTGATCCGAAATGGCTATAGCCGTATACTCCGTTCCCCTCACCTTCGGGATCAATGCCCTACCCAGCACAAAAAAGTCGATTCGCGAGTAGACTTTATGGACATAGGAGAAAAACGAGAACTCCTTACTCCTAGGTCTGCTAAATCTCCATGGGTCTACACCTCCCATCTGCTCCATAAAATCTTTAAGTACCTTGGCTGCTGCCGGCCTCCTTCCAGTCCTGGACTTCGACCTATCCAGCCCTGGTTCCAACACCGTATTAAAATCTCCCCCCATTATCAGCTTTCCCATCTCTAGGTCCGGAATGCGTCCTAGCATCCGCCTCATAAAATTGGCATCATCCCAGTTCGGGGCATATACGTTTACCAAAACCACCGTCTCCCCCTGTAGTTTGCCACTCACCATCACGTATCTGCCCCCGTTATCCGCCACTATAGTCTTTGCCTCGAACATTACCCGCTTCCCCACTAATATAGCCACCCCCCTGTTTTTCGCATCTAGCCCCGAATGGAACACCTGCCCCACCCATCCTTTGCGTAGCCTAACCTGGTCTATCAGTTTCAGGTGCGTTTCCTGTAACATAACCACATCTGCCTTAAGTTTCTTAAGGTGTGCGAGTACCCGTGCCCTCTTTATCGGCCCGTTCAGCCCTCTCACGTTCCACGTGATCAGCCGAGTTGGGGGGCTTCCTACCCCCCCCCATTGTCGATTGGCCACCACCTTTTTCCAGCTCCTCACCCGGTTCCCACGCAGCTGTATCTCCCCCAGGCGGTGCCCCCCCGCCCATCCTCTCCCATACCAGCTCCCCCCTCTCCCCAGCAGCAGCAACCCAGTAATTCCCCCCTCCCACCCCCCCCCGCTAGATCCCCCGCTAGCGTAATTACTCCCCCCATGTTGCTCCCAGAAGTCAGCAAACTCTGGCTGACCTCGGCTTCCCCCCGTGACCTCGGCTCGCACCGTGCGACGCCCCCTCCTTCCTGCTTCTTTATTCCCGCCATGATTATCATAGCGCGGGAACCAAGCCCGCGCTTCTCCCTTGGCCCCGCCCCCAATGGCCAACGCCCCATCTCCTCCACCTCCCCCCATCACCACCTGTGGGAGAGAGAAAAGTTACCACATCGCAGGATTAGTACATAAAACGCCTCTTTGCCCCCCACATTCGCCCCACCACTTTGTTCGAACGTTCTTTTTAATAACCCGCTCATTCCAGTTTTTCTTCCACAATAAAAGTCCACGCTTCATCCGCCGTCTCAAAGTAGTGGTGCCTCCCTCGATATGTGACCCACAGTCTTGCCGGTTGCAGCATTCCAAATTTTATCTTCTTTTTATGAAGCACCGCCTTGGCCCGATTAAAGCTCGCCCTCCTTCTCGCCACCTCCGCACTCCAGTCTTGATAAACGCGGATCACCGCGTTCTCCCATTTACTGCTCCGAGTTTTCTTCGCCCATCTAAGGACCATTTCTCTATGCTTAAAACGGAGGAATCTCACCACTATGGCTCTGGGAATTTCTCCTGCTCTCGGTCCTCGCGCCATCACTCGGTATGCTCCCTCCACCTCCAACGGACCCGCCGGGGCCTCCGCTCCCATTAACGAGTGCAGCATCGTGCTCACATATGCCCCGACGTCCGCTCCCTCCACACCTTCAGGAAGACCAAGAATCCTCAGGTTGTTCCTCCTTGCGTTGTTTTCCAGTGCCTCCAACCTTTCCACACATCGTTTCTGATGTGCCTCCTGCGTCTCCGTCTTCACCACCAGGCCCTGTATATCGTCCTCATTCTCGGCTGCCTTTGCCTTCACGACCCGAAGCTCCCGCTCCTGTGTCTTTTGTTCCTCCTTTAGCCCTTCGATCGCCTGTAGTATCGGGGCCAACTGCTCTTTCTTCATTTCCTTTTTGATCTCTTCCACACAGCATTTCAAGAACTCTTGTTGTTCAGGGCCCCATGTTAAACTGCCACCTTCCGACGTCATCTTGGTTTTTGCTTGCCTTCCTTGCCGCTGTTCTAAAGGATCCACTGCAATCTGGCCACTCTCTCCTCCTTTTTCCATCCGTATCCAGGGGGGATTCCCTTCTGGTTTACCGCACAGTGTTTTTAGCCGTCAAAATTGCCGTTGGGGCTCCTATCAAGAGCCCAAAAGTCCGTTTCACAGGGAGCTGCCGAAACGTGCGACTCAGCTGGTCATCGCCGCACCTGGAAGTCCCTGGGTGAGATTCTTAATGAGTACTTTGCATCGGTATTCATTAAGGAGAGGGACATGACGGATGCTGAGGCTAGGGATGGATGTTTAAATACTTTAGATCAAGTTGGCATAAGGAAGGGGGAAGTTTTGGGTATTCTAAAAGGCATTAAGGTGGACAAGTCCCCAGGTCCGGATGGGATCTATCCCAGGTTACTGAGGGAAGCGAGGGACGAAATAGCTGGGGCCTTAACAGATATCTTTGGAGCATCCTTGAGCACTGGTGAGGTCCCGGAGGACTGGGGAATTGCTAATGTTGTCCCTTTGTTTAAGAAGGGTAGCAGGAATAATCCAGGCAATTATAGACCTGCGAGCTTGACGTCAGTGGTAGGCAAACTGTTGGAGAAGCTACTGAGGGATAGGATCTATTCACATTTGGAAGAAAATAGACTTATCAGTGATGGGCAGCATGGTTTTTTGCAGGGGAGGTCATGTCTCACAAACCTAATAGAATTCTTTGAGGAAGTGACAAAGTTAATTGATGAGGGAGGGGCTGTAGATGTCATATACATGGACTTCAGTATGGCGTTTGATCAAGTTTCCCATGGCAGGTTGATGGAAAATGTGAAGTCGTATGGGGTTCAGGGTGTACTAGCTAGATGGATAAAGAACTGGCTAGGCAACAGGAGACAGAGTAGTGGTGGAAGGGAGTGTCTCAAAATGGAGAAAGGTGACTAGTGGTGTTCCCCAGGGATCCTTGCTCAGACCACTGTTGTTTGTGATATACATAAATGATCTGGACGAAGGTATAGGTGGTCTGATTAGCAAGTTTGCAGATGATACTAAGATTGGTGGAGTTGCAGATAGTGAGGAGGACTGTCAGAGAATACAGCAAAATATAGATAGATTGGAGAGTTGGGCAGAGAAATGGCAGATGGAGTTTAATCCAGGCAAATGCGAGGTGATGCATTTTGGAAGATCTAATTCAAGAGTGGACTATACGGTCAATAGAAGAGTCCTGGGGAAAATTGATGTACAGAGAGATCTGGGAGTTCAGGTCCATTGTACCCTGAAGGTGGCAACGCAGGTCGATAGAGTGGTCAAGAAGGCATACAGCATGCTAACCTTCATCGGACGGGGTATTGAGTACAAGGTCATGTTACAGTTGTATAGGACTTTGGTTAGGCCACATTTGGAATACTGCGTGCAGTTCTGGTTGCCACATTACCAGGAGGATGTGGATGCTTTAGAGAGGATGCAGAGGAGGTTCACCAGGATGTTGCCTGGTATGGAGGGTGCTAGCTATGAAGAAAGGTTGAGTAGTTTAGGATTGTTTTCATTGGAAAGATGGAGGTTGAGGGGGGACGTGATTGAGGTCTACAAAATTGAGAGGTATGGACAGGGTGGATAGCAACAAGCTTTTTCCAAGAGTGGGGGTGTCAACTATAAGGGTCACAATTTCAAGGTGAGAGGGGGAAAGTTTAAGGGAGATGTGCGTGGAAAGTTTTTTTACGCAGAGGGTGCTGGGTGCCTGGAACGCTTTGCCAGCGGAGGTGGTAGAGGCGGGCACGATAGCATCATTTTAAGATGCATCTAGACAGATGTATGAATGGGCGGGGAACAGAGGGAAGTAGATCCTTGGAAAATAGAAGACAGGTGTAGATAAAGGATCTGGATCGGCGCAGGCTGGGAGGGCCGAAGGGCCTGTTCCTGTGCTGTAATTTTCTTTGTTTGTTCTTTGTAACTTTTAAAAGTTAATTTTACATGTAATTGGAGAGGTTTGCAAGATTATGGGGGGACAAGGTGGCATTTGGGGCCAAATTGAACAAGTCTTTCAATGACAGAGGTGACAGCCGAAATAGCCTACTTCTGCGAATCTGTGATTCTATAACCATATTCACAGAATTTAGAGACAGATATTCAATTACTTTTCTAAAAAGACAACGATCACCTGAGATTTGTCACTTGATACTCCTTGGAGTATTGATTCTGCCAAATACTCTACCTATTCCTACTCTCTCATTCCAATTCGCAATATCTTATCAAATATAAGATAAAGTGCATTTTCATAGGGCCCATGAGCAGCTTAGACTTACAGTGTGGAACAGAATATCATGATTAGACAGCACCAAATTTTTTGAAAAGTTTGCAGGCGTAAAGAGGCGAAAGAGTAAGGGGGAGTCGGAAACTTTGAGATGAGTCATGATTTTAACGCAGTTGAAATGTAAAGAGGACTGTGTTCTTGGAACTTAGAAGAGATAAGAGACAAGTTCATAACACCACTGACCATAGTGGTGCAGTATTGATAACAGAAAAAGGCAAGAGGACTTGCACTGGAGAGTTAGGAGGCTAGAGGTGGAACTGCACTGCCGGACATGGGTTAAGTAAGTGGAACAGTGTGAAAGTGCTGAGGTTCAGTCTCTAGCATTAAAAAAAAGTTAACTGTGAACAGAAAGATCAAGACACACTTATGCATAAATCTGAAGGTGCATTTCCTTTGAACAATTTAATATGGGATTCATTACTTCATGCAATTTTAACCTTCACTTAACCTTTCAACATATTCTCTGGTGGGCTAGAATCACTGGCATTAATGGATTGTTTTCTTCCTGTTCACGCAATGTCCATGTATTACCTTGTACAGTTTGTTAATTTCTCAAGATGAATCTGATCATTTTTCAGCATGGGTTAGAAATTTCTATACAGCACTGCATGTATTAGTTGAACGAGAGCCAACATTGCACAGAATTGGACTGTTTGCGAGAACTTAAAGTTCATACTGAAAGATACACAGTGTCTCGTGAAGAAGGAAAATTTGTATTAGCAGCCTGTCACAATGGCAATGAGTCAGGCAGCCAAGAGCACAACAATATTTTTAAAACTCTTTTGAAAAGGGTGTTTGTTTAAAAAAAAAGCATTAACATATTTTAGGTAGATTTTGGTACAATAGTGTCAATGATTCAACTGTTTTTTACACCATGAAGGCATGGCATTCCTGAGGCTAGAATGAATGCCATCTGTGAGTTTCTTTAAACAGCTTAACTTTGTTATGCAACTTTTGGCTTGCATGTGCTTCATTTTTGGTTTTCAAGTCAAATTTATAAGCATCCTACATTCAATCACCCCACATTTTTAGTAAGGGGCCACATTTGAAGGAAGTGCAGATCGGACAATTATTGAATCTCTAATTTGGGTTTTAAGCAAAACTCCCCATTAGAGTGGGTGGTGGGGGAGGGATTGCTATGGGAGCGGGTGGAGGCTGCCTCATGCAAGGATTTGGGGGCACTGTTAACGGCACCTCCGTACTCCACAAGTCGTAGTAGCAGCCCTGAGGGTGTGGGGACAGTGGAGGCAGCACATGGGGTTTGGAGGGGGCATCGGTGTGTGCACCGATATATGATAACCACCGTTCACCCCGGGGGGGGGCTGGATGGAGAGTTCCGGAGGTGGCGGCGGGTGGGGATCAAGTGATTTGGAGATCTCTTCATCGATGAGGGCTTCCCGAGCTTGGAGGAGAAGTTTTGAGCTGCCAGGTGGGAATGGGTTCCGGTATCTCCAAGTGAGGGACTTTGTTCGGAGGCACGTTTCGACCTTCCGCACCAGGGACTGCAGGATAAGCTGATGTCGAGAACAGGAATAGGACAGGGGAAGGTTGCAGAGATTTATAAGGAACTGATGGAGTGGGAGGGAGTCCAGATAGGGGAGGTGAAGAGAAAGCGGGAAGAAGAGCTGGGGGGCAGGGGAGTTGGAGGCAGGATTATACGAAGAGGCCCTGAGGCGAGTTACTGCATCCTCGTTGTGGACGAGACTCAGCGTGATACAATTTAAGTTAGTCCACAGGGCACACATGACTGTGGCCCGGATGAGCAGGTTCTTTGAGGGTGTGGAGGTTGGGTGCTGTGCAGGGGGTCCTGCGAACCGGGCATGCCCAAGGTGGAGGGGTTTTTTGACAGGGGTTTGCTGATGTCATGTCAAAGGTCTTAAAAGTGAGGGTGGTGCAGAGTCCAGAGGTGGCGATCTTTGGGGTGTCGGACGATCCGGGAGCCCAGGGGGTGAGAGAGGCCGATATCCTGGCCTTTGCCTCCCTGGTGGCCCAGAGACGGATCCGACTGGGATGGAGGGACTAAGTCGATGGGTTAGCGACATGGCGGGGTTTCTCAGATTTGAGAAAATTAAATTTGTCTTGAGGGGTTCATTACAAGAATTTGCTTGGAGGTGGCAGCTTTCATCGACTTCTTCCAGAAAAATTAAGCTGTCAGCAGTGGGAAGGGGGGGGGGGGGGGGAAAGGGGAGGCATGGGAGAGACGAGTGAGGGCAGAGGAACCAGCGGAGGGGGGGATGGGGAAGGTGGCACTGTTTATGTAAGTCATGTTGGCAGGGGTCTGTGCCCGGGGCTGTGTTGGGTATATTGTTGTATTTTTGTTCTCGATGTTTAAAATTGTTAAAATTATAAATGCCTCAATAAAATATTTTCTAAAAAAAAAGTCTCCCCATTAGGAGAATGTGACCGCAGTAATCTACCCTAGACTTTTTTTCTTGTAAACATTAAGTAAGGAGCATTACACGGAAGAAATATGAAAATATTTGATTGTACATGTACCGATGGAATGTACAGATGGAACGGAAAAGAGATTGGTGGAGGTAGAATGTGGGGGAAAAAAGAATTCCATTTAACAGGACATTGGCGTACGGTTAAATCAATGTAACGCAATATTAATAATGGCACACGTTTATGTAATGATACATTTATTTTAAACGGAATATTCAATAGCTACTATTTGCAATATACTGCAAGGCTAATCTGAAAACAAATCCTAAACTCCATGTATCAAATTTTCTCAGTGTCCAATATTCTAAGACAAAGATAAAAGGTGAAAGTGTTCTTGACCTTAATGGATTATCAGAAAGGTAGATAATAAGGCATTGGTAATCCACATGCCTTCCAAGCTAATCCATCTTGTCTCTACTCAGGGCCACTATGAGGTAGATACACAATCATAAGATTGATAAATGTTACTGCAGTTAGCACTTTCATTGTCTTTGCATTTGATGCACAACCCATTTAAATGATTCTCTGAACAAATATATTTTATTGCAATATTTGCCATAATTTTCTCTGGAAGCAGACCAGAATACTGACTGATCCATAAGCCATATGATAAATTTGCATGTATTACAGATTCTATTGTTCTGTTAATTATTTATCCGAAAAGCTTTGGTTTATAACCTCACTCGTTGTTAGCTACGAAACACCAAAGTCTGTTAAGTGTACCGTGACCACTTTTGTTCTGATCTAAGTGTTCCATTATTGGAATTGATTCATGGACTAGTACGTGATTAATTGAATTAGAGGTGCACATGTTGTGCTAGATTATGAGCTAATAATAGGAAGTTTGCAATCAACATTAGGTTCATTAAAAATGAACTCAAAACTTGCGATCACAGGCAGTTGATTGCACTGTTCATAATAAGGTTGATTGCACTGTTCAATAAAACTATTTTAAAAAATTAATTTACGGGATGTGGACGTCGCTGGTTCGGCCAGCATTTATTGCCCATCCCTAGTTGCCCTTCAGAAGGTGATGGTGAGTTGTCTTTTTGAACCGCTGCAGTCCTTGAGGTGTAGTACACCCACTGTGCTATTAGGGAGGGAGTTCCAGGATTTTGACCCAGCAACAGTGAAGGAGCGGCGATATATTTCCAAGTCAGGGTGGTGAGTAACTTGGAGGTGAACCTCCAGGTGGTGGGGTCCCCAGGTATATGCTGCTCTTGTCCTTCTAGATGGTAGTGGTCGTGGTTTGGAAGATATTATCTAAGGAAGCTTGGTCAGTTACTACAGTGCATCTTGTAGATGGTACATATGGCTGCCACTGTTCGTCTGTGGTGGAGGGTTTGAATGTTTGTGCAAGGGGGAGCAATCAAGTGGGCTGCTTTGTCCTGGATGATGTCAAGCTTCGTGAGCGTTGTTGGAGCTGCACTCATCCAGGCAAGTAGAGAGCATTCCATTACACTCCTGACTTGTCCTTATAGATGGTGGACAGGCTTCAAGGGGGTCAGGAGGTGAGTTACTCACCGTAGGATTCCTAGCCTTTTATTCCTCAGGAAATAATAGCCAATATTATGCTATATCTTAACTGACATTTTTTCACCTCTGCATAAGTCCTCATACAATGTGTCATTTTGATTTAGTTTCTTCCAGATCTTTAGTCCATAAAGGGGTCAGGAGGTGAGTTACTCACCGTAGGATTCCTAGTCTTTGACCTACTCTGGTAGCCACAGTATTAATGTGGCTCGTACAGTTCAGTTTCTGATCAATGGTAACCCCCAGGAAGTTGATTGTGGGGGATTCAGCGATGGTAATGCCATGAATGCCAAGGGCAGTGGTTAGATCCTCTCTTGTAGGAGATGTTCATTGCCTGGCACATGTGTGACACGAATGTAACTTGCCACTTGTCAGCCTGGATATTGTCCATGCATTTGGACATGGATTGTTTCATTATCTGAGGAGTCGCAAATGATGCTGAACATTGTGCAGGCATCCGCAAACATTCCCACTTTTGACCTGATGGAAGGGAGGTCATTGATGAAGTAGTTGAAGATGGTTAGGCCTAGGACACTTCCCTGAGGAACTATAATGACATATTGCCACTATCAGGGCCACGAGGAGGTGGATCGTCAATCAGAGGGTTGAGAAATGTTACTTAATTACAGTAAGTAATAATAATCTTTATTACATTAACACTGCAATAAAGTTACTGTGAAAATCCCCTAGTTGCCACATTACAGGGTCTGTACAGGTACACGGAGGGGGAGAATTCAGAATGTCCAATTCACCTAACAAGCACGTCTTTCGTGGCGCACCCGGCGGAAACCTACGCAGACATGGGGAGAAAGTGCAGACTCCGTACAGTGGCCCAAGCCAGGATTCGAACCCGGAGCTGTGAAGCAACAGTGCTAACCACTGTGCTACCGTGCTAGATGAACTACAGTTACCACTTTCATTGTCTGTCCATTTAATGCACAACCCATTTAAGTGATTCTATGAGCACATACTATTATATTGTAATATTTGCTATCATTTTCTCTGGAAGCTGACCAGAATATTGACAATCCCATAAGTCACATGGTAAACCCAACGTGTATTACAGATTCTATTATTCTGTTAATTACGTTAATGGTGTTGGACTTCTGGAGCAATTCTGGAGCAATAATATTTACATCATAAGCTCAGAAAATGGCTATTTATATGGTCAAGTTAGTTGGAGATGCAGTCGACATACATATTTCATAACCACGTTTCACAAGCTGAAAGCCTGGCACCAAAGGTTCCTTAGCTTAGAACCTTTCACAGTGAAGCTTACTGAATGTACTATAAATGTTTAATTTCTAGTATTCTTTTGGTATCTAGGCGGGGTTTTAATTGAACCCTCAAAATAGCAGGGTTACTGAAACTCTTATGACTTAACACCTATCTTATTGCTTTAAAATAAGCATGGTCTCAATTATAGTGCAATTCAAAAATAAGACTACTTTTTAGATATTGATTTTTGCTGATGTTGGTCGAGAGAGGACACTAGCAGAACAATCTATATCGAGAGAGGACACTAGCAGAACAATCTTCAAATAGTTAAATGAAATCTTTAACATCCAATTGAATCAGCACAACAGGCAGATGAGGTCAGGGTTTAACGTCCCACCTGAGGAAATGTACTTTCAACGTGCACACTCACTCAGTACTGTACTGAGGTGTCAGCCTTATTTAGATGTACAAGTCCCGAAGTAGAGCTTATTTGGGAATCTATTTCCTCATCTTTATTGATTTGATAACACATCCAAGATATGCCAAGAACAAATAACTCAATTTACATTTGATTAGCGATCACTCTTCCAAGAGCCCTTTGAATTCTTCAATGCACTTTTTGTATGTGTGCCAAAGTCACACAATACTCCAGAGAAATTCTCACATATTTATGAAATAAGTTAATAAATACAAGATATTTACTAATATATCTAATAAGAATTTCACAAGAGACTTCTTTACCCAGAGTGGTAAAAAATAAAAATGGAAAATGCAGGTTAGGTAGCAAACGTGAAGAGAAAAACAGGAGTTAGCGCTTCGATTGATGACATTTCAACATTAGAATGTAGATGCAGTGAGGTGAATTGCACAGATGCATTTAATGAAAGCTAGGTAAGTACATGAAAGAGAAAGCAGAATGATATTGTCAGAGTATTAGACTAGGTAGAGTGCAAGGAGGCTTAGGTGGAGCATAAACACTGGCATAGACAGGTTAGGCCGAATGGCCTGCTTGCGTGCTGTTTATGTAATATATGATATATAATAAAGACTTATACAAATATTTAATCGGAAAAATATTAAATATATTTAATTCACCTACAGATATATTTTCTGGTGTTATTTTTGAATTAAATATTTTCATCTAAACTTGAAGGATGACCATGGACAATGATCTGAATATACCTCTGCTGTGTACTTTCACATGTTTTAATCTCTCCCTTTTAATCAAGATGTGGAGATGTGACTTCCGGTTGCGGCTATGCAGAGCTAAGTCGCATGTTCGGCAGCTCCCGCTTGGAACGGACTTTTGGGCTCTTTACAAGGCCCCCAACAGCACTTTTTCGGCATTTCCCGGTGTGGGAAGAAGACTGCAACATTCCCCCGACAGTGTCCCCCAGGAATGGTATGTCTCTTGGTTACCAGACCCGGCAGAAACAGTAAAAGATTTGGCTGGAGCTGCAGGAAAGGCAAAAGCATCTTCCAGCATGCAGGCGTGGGAAGGACAAGCTTAAAGGCTTCAAGCTGACTTGAGGGCCTTTATTAAAGGTGAATTCTAGCAGCAGAGGGAACAACTGTGAAAAGATCTCACCAAGGCCATTGAAGAAGCGGGGACGAGGCTTCGGGGGCAGCCATGGAGGAGTAGGTCGCGCATTCGGCAGCTCCCGTCTGGAATGGACTCTCAGACCTTTTTCAGGAGTTTCCACAGACTTTTTGGGGCAGATTGGTGAAACGAACACTGCCAAAAGGATTCCCTCTCGAGACTTCCGGTTGCGGCTATGCGGAGCTAAGTCGCACATTCGGCGGCTCCCGCAAAAACAGACTTTGGGGTTCTTTACAGGGCCCCCAATGGCACTTTTTCGACGTTTCCGGTGTGGGAAGGAGTTAATTACAGCTCCCCGTCAGTATATGGCTTTATCTAGGAGCGGGGCGACATAAAAGGTGGTGGTGGACCCAAGGAAGGGAGGGAAGAAGGACAAAATGGCGGCAGGCGGAGACCAGGCAGCGTGGAGGCAGTAGGCGGAGGAGCAACAGGAGAGTATCCAGCGCTGCTTCAGAGAGATTAAAACGGACCTGCTAGAGCCGATGAAGGCTTCTATTGATAAGCTGCTGGAGCCACAGACGGCCCAAGGGGTGGCGATCCGAGAGGCTCGACAAAACATCTCTGACAATGAGGACGAGATCTTAGGCCTGGCGGTAAAGGTGGAGGCGCACGAGGCGCTCCACAAGAAATGGCAGGAGCGGTTCGAGGAGATGGAGAATCGGTCGAGGCGGAAGAATCTGCGGATTCTGGGCCTCCCGGAGGGGCCGGACATGGGGGCCTATGTGGTCACCATGTTGAACTCGCTGATGGGAGCGGGGTCCTTCAAGGGCCCCTGGAGCTGGAAGGGGCCCATAGAGTGTTGGCGAGGAGGCCCAAGGCTAACGAGCCTCCGCGGGCAGTGCTGGTGCGGTTCAATCGGTTCATCGATCGGGACTGTGTGCTCAGGTGGGCCAAGAAGGAGAGGAGCAGCAGGTGGGAGCATCCAGAGGTTCAAATATACCAGGACTGGAGTGCGGAGGTGGCGAAGAGGAGGGCCGGGTACAATCGAGTGAAGGCGGTGCTGCACAGGAAGGGGGTGAAGTTTGGCATGTTGCAGCCGGCGCGACTGTGGGGTACCTACAAGGACCGGCACCATTATTTTGAGTCTCCGGAGGCGGCGTGGGCCTTTGTTCAGGCCGAGAAGCTGGACACAGACTGAGGGTCGGGATGGGCGATTGGGGACTGCGGTGGATATTTTATGCCTATTTTTTGTTCGGGGCGGGGGGGGGCCTTTGCATTGTTTTGGGTTTCTTTTTCTCTGTGTTTTTCTCTTTCGGATTGGGGAGGGTGGATGGGGCGGGTTGGCCACTGTTTTGGTTGGTGGCGGAGCCTAGTAGGTGGAAAGCGCGGGCTTTTTCCGGCGTCAAAGACTGGGGGGGGGGCGGGGCCGGGGAGGGGAAGCGAGGATTGTTTCCCGCGCTCAGAACGGAGGGGGGAGGGGGAGAGCCTGTGGATGGGGAGCGGGAGAGGAGGGTGTGCCACACAATGGGAGGAGTCGAAGGGGAGGCGGGAGTGGCCGGGGTCAGCAGGAGTCAGCTGACTTGCGGAATTGCAATGGGGGGAGTTGCTGCTGCTAAGGTCAAGGAGGAGCTGGAGCGAGTGGGGGGGGGGGGGGGGGTCAAGACGGGGGTATGCCGCTGTGGGAATGGGCCGGGTGTGGGGTGCGGGCGCGTGGCTGGCCGAGGAGGGGTCATGGCTAGTCGGCGGGGGAGCGTGGTGGGTAGCCCCCTGATCCGTCTGATAACCTGGAATGTAAGGGGACTGAATGGGCCGGTTAAGCGGGCCCGCGTGTTCGCGCACCTGAAGGGGCTCAAGGCAGATGTGGTTATGCTACAGGAGACACACCTGAAGGTGGCAAACCAGGTAAGATTGAGGAAAGGGTGGGTAGGTCAGGTGTTTCACTCGGGGCTAGATGCCAAAAATCGAGGGGTAGCGATCTTGGTGGGAAAGAAGGTGTCATTCGAGGCGTCGAGCATTGTGGCAGATAATGGCGGTAGGTACATAATGGTAAGTGGTAAGTTGCAGGGAGAGAGGTTGGTACTGGTCAATGTGTATGCTCCGAACTGGGACGATGCGGGTTTTATGTGGCGTATGTTGGGTCGGATCCCAGACTTGGAAATGGGGGGCCTGATAATGGGGGGAGACTTTAACACGGTGTTGGATCCGGCACTGGATCGCTCCAAGTCTAGGACGGGTAGGAAGCCAGCGGCGACTAGAGTGCGGAGGGGATTTATGGACCAAATGGGAGGGGTGGACCCTTGGAGATTTGCAAGGCCGGGGGCTAGGGAATTTTCATTCTTCTCACATGTCCATAAGGCTTATTCTCAAATCTACTTTTTCATTTTGAGTAGGGCACTGATAGCGAGAGTAGAGGATACCGAGTATTCGGCAATAGCTATTTCGGACCACGCCCCGCATTGGGTGGACTTGGAGATGGGGGAGGAGAGGGACCAGCGCCCGCTATGGCGCTTGGAGGTGGGGCTGTTGGCGGACGAGGAGGTGAGCGAGCGGGTCCGAGGAAGTATAAAGAACAAAGAACAAAGAAATGTACAGCACAGGAACAGGCCCTTCGGCCCTCCAAGCCCGTGCCGACCATACTGCCCGACTAAACTACAATCTTCTACACTTCCTGGGTCCGTATCCTTCTATTCCCATCCTATTCATATATTTGTCAAGATGCCCCTTAAATGTCCCTATCGTCCCTGCTTCCACTACCTCCTCCGGTAGTGAGTTCCAGGCACCCACTACCCTCTGCGTAAAAAACTTGCCTCGTACATCTACTCTAAACCTTGCCCCTCTCACCTTAAACCTATGCTCCCTAGTAATTGACCCCTCTACCCTGGGGAAAAGCCTCTGACTATCCACTCTGTCTATGCCCCTCATAATTTTGTATACCTCTATAGAGAGGTACTTGGAGACCAACAACAATGTGGAGGTCCGAGTGGGGATGGTATGGGAGGCACTGAAGGCGGTGGTGAGGGGAGAGCTGATCTCCATGAGGGCCCATAAGGAGTGGAGAGAGCGGGGGGGAGAGGGAGAGAGCGGGGGGAGAGGGAGAGGCTGGTGGGGGAGTTGGTGAGGGTAGACAGGAGGTATGCGGAAGAGCCTGAGGAAGGATTGTTGAGGAAGAGGCGCAGCCTCCAGGCCGAATTCGACCTGGTGACCACCAGGAAGGCGGAGGTGCAGTGGAGGAAGGCCCAGGGGGCGGTCTACGAGTATAGGGAAAAGGCAAGCCGGATGCTGGCGCATCAGCTTCAGAAGCGGGCGCAGCTAGGGAGATCGGGGGAGTTAAGGACAGGGGAGGGAGCGTGGTGCGGTGTGGGGTTGGCATCAATGGGGTCTTCAGGGACTTCTACGAGGAATTGGACCGATCCGAGCCCCCACAGGAGGGATGGGCCGTTTCCTGGACCAATTGAGGTTTCCAAAGGTGGAAGAGGGACTGGTGGCGGGACTGGGGGCCCCGTTTGAGCTGGAGGAGCTGATCAAAGGGATAGGAAGCATGCAGGCGGGGAAGGCACTGGGGCCGGACGGTTTCCCGGTCGAGTTCTATAAAAGATATATGGACCTGTTGGGCCCGCTGCTAGTTAGAATCTTTAATGAGGCAAGGGGGGGGGGGGGGGGCTTTACCCTCGACGATGTCCCGGGCACTGATCTCCTTGATCCTGAAGCGGGACAAGGATCCCCTGCAATGTGGGTCTTACAGACCGATTTCCTTGCTAAATGTAGATGCCAAGGTGCTGGCAAAGGTCTTAGCCACGAGGATTGAGGACTGTGTGCCGCAGATCATCCATGAAGACCAGACGGAGTTTGTGAAGGGGAGACAGTTGAACGCGAATGTGCGGAGGCTTTTGAACGTTATCATAATGCCGGCGAGGGAGGGGGAGGCTGAGATAGTGGTGGCGATGGATGCTGAGAAAGCCTTCGATAGGGTAGAGTGGGGGTACCTGTGGGAGGTGCTGAAGAGGTTAGGGTTTGGGGAGGGGTTTGTCAGGTGGGTTAGGCTGTTGTATGAGGTCCCGATGGCGAGTGTGGCCACAAATATGAGGAGGTCCGAGTACTTTCGGTTGCACCGAGGGACGAGACAGGGGTGTCCCCTGTCCCCCCTGCTCTTCGCACTGGCGATTGAACCCCTGGCTATGGCACTGAGAGAGTAGAGGAACTGGAGGGGGTTGGTGCGGGGTGGGGAGGTGCATAGGGTATCGCTTTATGCGTACGACCTGCTGCGTGATGTGGCGGACCCGGTGGGAGGAATGCCAGAGGTAATGAGGATCCTTAGGGAATTCGGGGACTTTTCGGGGTACAAGCCCAATATGAGCGAGCTGTTCGTAGTTCAGCTAGGGGACCAGGAGAGGGGGATTGGCGAGTTCCCAGTAAAAAGGGCGGAGAGGAGCTTCAGATATTTGGGGGTCCAGGTGGCCAGGAGTAGGGGGGCCCTGCATAGGCATAACTTCACAAGGCTGGTGGAGCAAATGGAGGAGGAGTTCAAGAGGTGGGACGCGTTGCCGCTGTCCTTGGCGGGTAGGGTGCAGTCAATCAAAGTGACGGTGCTCCCAAGGTTTTTGTTCCTGTTCCAGTGCCTCCCCGTGTTTATCCCGAAAGCTTTTTTCAGGCGGGTTAACAGGAGTATAATGGGGTCTGTGTGGGCACGAGGGACTCAGAGGGTGAGAAGGGTGTTCCTGGAGCGGAGTAGAGATAGGGGGGGGGGCTGGCGCTGCCCAACCTCTGTGGGTACTACTGGGCCGCCAATGCGACGATGTATTGGCGATGGAGGGGGGGGGCTGCATGGAAGAGGCTGGAGACGGCGTCCTGTGTGGGTACGACTCTGGGAGCGCTGGCAAGGGCGCCGCTGCCGCTCCCTCCAAGGAGGTACACCACGAGCCCGGTGGTGGTGGCGGCCCTCAAAATTTGGGGGCAGTGGAGGCGGCATAGGGGGGGGAATTTGGGGCCTCGGCGTGGACCCCATTATGGGGGAACCACCAGTTCGCCCCAGGAAGAACAGGTGGAGGGTTTTCGGGGTGGCACAGGGCAGGGATACGAAAGTTGGGGGACCGGTTTATGGACGGGAAGTTCGCGAGCTTGGGTGAGCTGGAGGAGAAGTACGGGCTCCCCCCCGGGGAACACCTTCAGGTACTTACAGGTAAGGGCGTTTGCCAGATGGCAGGTGGTGGAATTCCCGTGGCTACTGCCACACACAGTACAGGACAGGGTGCTCTCGGGGGGGTGGGTGGGAGTGGGGAAGATCTCGGAAACTTACCAGGTGATGCAGGAGGAGGAGGAGGCCTCGGTGGGGGAGTTGAAAGGTAAGTGGGAGGAGGAGTTGGGAGAGGAGATCGAAGAAGGGACGTGGGCAGATGCCCTAGGGAGGGTGAACTTTTCCTCTTCGTGCGCGAGGCTCAGCCTCATACAGATTAAGGTGCTGCACAGGGCACACATGTCCGGGACAAGGATGAACCGGTTCTTTGGAGGTGAGGACAGGTGTGTTAGGTGCTCAGGGAGCCCAGCAAATCACACCCATATGTTCTGGGCATGCCCAGCGCTGGAGGAATTTTGAAAGGGCGTAGCAAGGACGGTGTCAAGGGTGGTAGGATCCAGGGTCAAACCGGGCTGGGGGCTCGCAATATTTGGGGTGGCAGAGGAGCCGGGAGTGCAGGAGGCGAAAGAGGCTGGAATTCTGGCCTTTGCGTCCCTGGTAGCCCGGCGAAGGATTCTCCTTCAGTGGAACGATGCGAGGCCCCCAAGCGTGGAATCCTGGATCAGCGATATGGCAGGGTTCATTAAATTGGAGAGGGTGAAATTTGCCTTGAGAGGGTCGGTACAAGGGTTTTTTTAGGCGGTGGCAACCGTTCTTAGACTTTCTGGCAGAACGATAGACATTGGTCAATGGCAGCAGCAGCTCGTGGGGGGGGGGGTTACTTTATTTTTGTTTATGTTATTTACACTGGAGGGTCTGAGGGGTGTATATACCTGTTGTGTTAAGTCGGGGTGTTAATGTTAATTTATTATTTATGTACGGGGGGGGGGGGGGGGGGTGCTTTTTTAGATTGTGTTTTGTACCTAACCCTGTTGGGTTCTTTTTTCTTTCTCATTTTATTATTGATATTTTATGAAAACCTTTAATAAAAATTATTTACAAAAAAACAAGATGTGGAGATGCCGGCGTTGGACTGGGGTGAGCACAGTAAAAAGTCTTATAACACCAGGTTAAAGTCCAACAGGTTTGTTTCGATATGTTGGACTTTAACCTGGTCTTGTAAGACCTTTTAATCAAGGTCAATCAGTGATCAAGATCTCATAAGTTTTTAAAATTTATTCACAGAACCTATTCCTAAAATGAAAGAGTCTTGGGAAATGTCATCACATCACTATGTGACCACTCCTTCATTAACCTTTGCAAATGTGGACAGTCCTATTGAGCACCAACAACATACTTAGTTAGCTTCGTTAAGCTCAACAATGGTCACTTTTGTCTCTTCACGGTTTGCAATCCAGACATACTGAATAAATCATAAAAAGGCAACGTATTTATGCATATATTATTATATGTACAACCCTAATCAGGCAGGTTTTTATAATTGCATGTTTGTCTTGAGAGCATTTGAGACTTAGATTCTGTTCCTTTCACCAATAACCAAGTCACACATCCATCAATTTTAAAGATGTTCACAGAAGGTAGTAGTGTTCATAGAATCCCTACAGTGCAGGAGCACATTCCGGCCATCAAGTCTTCACCAGCCCTTCGAATGAGCACTCTACCCATGTGCACTCCCCTGTCCACCCCACCCTATCCCCGTAACCCCATAATTTAACCTGCATATCCCTGGAAACAAAAGGCCAATTAATCTTGGCCAATCCACTTAACCTGCACATCTTTAGACCGTGGGAGGAAACGGGAGCACCAGGAGGAAACCCACACAGAGAGAACGTACAAACTCCACACAGACAATGACCCAAGGCCGCAATTGAACCCAGGTCCCTGGTACTGTGAGGCTGCAATGCTAACCCACTATGCCACCCATAAATTTTCATCTACCCTCATTTAGGGTCTACTTTTAAAGACAAAACTGCAGAATCTTTGAGGTACTTTGTGTCCTGTGCTAAAAGAGATCCCATGCTACAAAGTGATCATCAAAAGGAGGGAATGAGATGTTTGGGAGAGGAGGAATGGGAAGAAGGAGAGGAGAAAAATAGATAGGCAGAGACAGAAGTAGAGGAAATGGAATTGGCAAAGCGTAACAAATTGAAAAGAGTAGGAATTCAAAAGTGATGTTTAATGATGACAGAGGCCTTTGTTTTCAAGTCTGATCAGCCTGTACCCCTCTTGCCTCAAAGAGTTTGAAAATGTACTATGGCATGATTGAAACTGTGTTTTTGGTTTACATTTTCATTTCGAGAGACTTGAGCAGTAATATGTATAAAAGTGGCTTATTTTGTTAAAATAAACTAGTGATTGCTGCTGACTCAAGCGTGCAATCACATGTGACCCAATTGCTAAACTGTGTCCAATGGATTAAGACATTGAGTTTCAAAACATTGATTAAGATGGTCACAGAAACAAAGGAAAGTTTACTTATGTCACGAGTTGTGTTTTTATAGGGAGACAGTGTCCACTCCAAATCAGTAAATAGAAAATCAAATTGTGAGAAATTTTCACTAGCTTGCTTGGAGACTCTTAAGCAGAGTGATGAGTTTTTGGAGATATCAAATTCCTAGTTAACGTAAAAAAAGACAATGTAGCTCTCTCCAGCATAAGCTTTCCCCACACACACCACACACAAACATATTTGGGCTAGTGAGTAGTGTCATGTGAGAGTACCTTTAAGAAATGGGTGTTTATAAATGGGTGTGTATATAAATATTGTAGTGAGAGTACCTTTAAGAAATGGGTGTTTATTACTGCAGTGATGTCAGAGAGTGGGTGGAGCTAGGCTGTCTGTCAGCTTTTTGCTTTTGTTTTAGGCTGTTTGCTGCAGGGTGTGTTTTAGTTTCGTTTTCAGAGCTGGATAGCTGCAGTCACGGCCAGAAGGTGTATGAATCTCTCTCTGTAATCTAAAGACTGTAAATCGATCCTGGTGATTTAAAACTTTAACCTGATGTGCCTCTGGTAAAAGGTGTTTTAAGTCTTATGGATGTTAAAAGGAAAGCTTAAAGGATTACTTAGTGTTTTATTCTTTGGGGGTTGTATTTGAATAAATGGTTGCTAAGGTGTTCACTGTATGTTTCAAAAAGGTTAACTAGAGTTCATAGAATAAACATTGTTTTGCTTTAAAAAATACGTTTCCATTTCTGCTGTATCACATCTGTAGAGTGGGCCGTGTGCTCCCCATACCACAATCTATTAAAAGTTGTGGGTCAGGTGAACTCCATGATACACTTTGGGGTTCTCTGAACCCTAGCCCATAACAGGAGAAAAGATTGCAAGTTTGAAATAGTGTTATTCACAACCTCAGAAATTTCTCAAATGCTTTTGTCAATTAAGTGTGGTCACTGTTACAACACAAGGAAAAAGAACTTTCCGTCTCCCTCTCGACCCATAGGTGCTAAGATTAATTGTACAATTCAGATCAGGTAGCTCAACACAGACTTGAAATCAAATTGGAATCCTGTAGTCTGACTCTATGAAGAGCCTCGACTCATCAGTAGCTTCAAACTATGTTTTTTAAAGATGAAAACCAGACACAGATCCATCTTCAAGTCTTTTTCTTTTCTTTCATATATTCATGTACAGGACAGTAAAATCAGTACAGCCATACTACACTATTAAATAGTGGGATGCAAGGGAGGTTGCACAGTTTGCCCCAATGTGCCGAGAAGTACTAAATGTAGCTAGTTGTTTCACGAGATGATTGAGAGGAGAAAAACACAAAAAGTAGTCATTTTTGATGTGCTCACAGAAATCAAAAGAACAATATCCTAGGCCCTGTAATAGGCTGCTCAATTGCCATTGGTAAATAATCTGAGGAGTGACATTGGGAAAGAATGTCCCAAGGAACAGAACAAAAATTTTAATCTCCAAATTAAAAAATCTAAAATAAAAGGTGTAATCTTTTTTAATATGGCCAAAATCAATTGAGATTTTAAGAAAATGTCACACAAGAGAGTAAAATTTGTCCAAGGTTGGTGCTACACGCAACACGAAAAACAGCAGCAAAAATGCAAGACACAAAGAAAAAGGGGCTTTTAATTCTTTAAAGAATGAAGTTTCGAAATTACAATACAATGACGTTGATATAGAGCAATTAACACATATTTGCTACTGCATGGGAAAATTTTAATGCTCTCAGAAAGGAGATCCTGAGGCTAATCAATAATAGGCTTGATAGATTCTGAGATAATCACTTAATGATCATTTGCACGCTCTTATTTTGATCCTCTTTCTGTTTTATGTGATGCTGTAATATATAGCTTAATTCCAAGTATGGACTTAACAATTTCTGTTACAAGCAAGGAAATAAGATGCTAGCCTCAGGCCAATGGTCTGTAAGCCAGATATGATCACTGCAAACATCTGCCCACCTTAAAAAGCTTTTTGCTTGTAAACAAAGCAGAGTCAGTGCAGGAGGGTTCAAAAAGATTGCTTTGACGCATTTGAATCCCAGTATAATACTAGCAGTTCTAGTATTGATTTTCCAATCACCACAAGGTTATTTTTTATCCTTACCCTTTCTACTTACTGCTTACCTCCACATACGCTTTACTCTTCGACAATATGGTTTTACAGTTTCAGGAAAAGAACAGCAGACTTCATTATCATAAGCAAGTATTCCAACTGAATCTCCCCAGTTGTAAATGTTAGCTGCCGAAAAGCAGCTTTCATTTGATTGACTGGAATCACCTGCACAGCTCTGCTTCCGCTGCCTGTGAAGTCATCGTCAAAGAAGCCATGTGATCTAAACCTTGGATTAATATTGGGACAAAGGCCCTTTTTTTTCTCCATTCAGATTTTGAACACCAGAACTTGAAGGAGAAAACGTGACAGCGCAGACTCAAATCACTGGGGAATATTACAGGAAGCAATACCATTTGGAACTGACTCAGACATTTTAAACATATCTCACGAACAACAAAGTATGCTGCACTCAATATTTAGATTTTATATATCAAATGAATGTTTTGCAAATATTATGCTTATATATAAACACCTGATATAGTTACATTTAAAAACTGAAGCTCAACAGTATATAGAAACATTTATTTTTACCATACTTTCAGAAAATATTTTGTTTCATGCGTTTTGCATGTAGTGCCATTCTTCCCATCCTTCCTTAATTACATCAGGGATGGTACACAATAACTTTCAGCTATTCCTATTCTACAGTAATGGATTCCATGTTACAACTGCTGGACTTTGCTGTTGAAAGGAATACACAGATCAACACTGGTTAAAAATTAAATTCAGTATCACCAAATGAGACAAACCTCTGTTCATATGAAGATAGGAGCAGCAATCTTTGATTCTCACAAGTTATCCTCAACCTGCTCTCCTATGTCTCCTCATGGTGACCCATAAAAATGCATGTTTGTTTTCACCTTTAGACAAACTAACACACTCCTGATGGAGAATGTCTGGTTTACTCCTCGGCCTTTGTTAATGTCACAGCACAATCAGTTTCTCAGTTACTTCATGGTGTACCGAGACTGCTCTGCAGTGACAGCTTAACTATGGAAAACATCTAGCCATCACTGTAGTTTCAAATGACAGCACAGTTCAGGTGACAATCTTGTTGAGTAGCATTTAACGGAGGCGATGAGGTTTTGTCTGCCAGCTGGAGAGGCGACTAGAGCCCCAAACTGCCTCTTAAGGAAAGGCCTGCCATATTAAGTGCCAGCACTTAGCTAGCCATCCCTGGCATCAAGGACACCGGGATGGAAGTCCTGTCTGCTGAGAGTCCCTGGCAATCAGAGGTTGGCAGCTCTAGCTAATAGTACTGACACCAGCTTCTGCTAGTACGACACCCACCCTAGGCTGAGGAATGTCATTGGATCCCAGACCACTGGTTAATTATGTTTTGGAAGGGGGGGGGGAGAGAGCGCACATGGAACATACAGACATTTATGCTAACCACAATTAATACCATTCACTTAATTGTGCAGCTGGTCTGTTGTATTTACCAACACCATCATGCCAGTGCGTACCTAATTTTTAGGCTCTTGCCATGAGGAATTCATCCCCCAGTATTCAACTTTAGAGTCAGAGGATGGTTAAGTGGAGAAAAGGATCATCTTCTCCAGATGCGGATGATGACATCACTGCTCAATGCCATTTCTACACTGAAGTGAAGATACTATTCACCCTATTCTGTTATAATTATAATAACCTTTATTGTCACAAGTAGACTTACATTAACACTGCAATGGTTACTGTGAAAAGCCCCTAGTCGCCACATTCTGGCACCTGTTCAGGTACACAGAGGGAGAATTCAGAATGTCCAAATTACCTAACAGCACGTCTTTCGGGCGTTATGGGAGGAAATCGGAGCACCCGAAGGAAACTGACGCAGACACAGAGAGAATGTGCAGACTGCACAGACAGTGAACCAAGCCGGGAATCGAACCTGGGACCCTGGCGCTGTGAAGCAACAGTGCTAACCACTGTGCTGCCGTGCCGCCTGTGTACCACAGTCCCAGTGAACAGACCATCACTTGATTGAAGCAGAGGTTCCGCTCTTTGGACAGATCCAGAGACATTATTCAATACAGCTCAATGTATGTCCAGAATCATGTGTGTTCCTTACCGTTACCATGCAATGGGTCAGCACCTGGAGACCCAAAGCACAATGATGAATAAGAATCTGAAGTCAATAAGGATGGTGTGGATGTGCTGGATTCAAAATCTGCTAGCAGCCAGAACTTTATCAATTGACATGGTTTCCAGTGAGCTGTCTTGCTCACCTGCCTCCTATACAATCATAAGCAACTCCTTTCTCATTCCATCTCCTCTGCAGTGAAGATTTGCTCAGAGGTTAGCTTGGCAGCATCTCACAACTAAAGGAGTAATACTCCCAGGACTTAGTATATCGTTCAACACAGACCCAGATTTCTCCAATATTTATAGTCTTAAATTAACCTTATAACTATATTTCAAAAAGTATATTATAAGCTGTAAAATGTTTTAGTAATGTCATGGTTCAAAAATGTTATAAAAATTCACATCTTTTTCTATTCAAAAATAAACAGGACCAATTTCATGTGATCAATCTGCGATTTCACAGGTGACATCATCGGTTGGAACAAGTGTCACCCTTTTACAGAAACATCACTTTATTGATTGGGAAAGTTTACGCAAATTTAAATATTGCTAAAAATACAATCAATAAAGTGCCCTGAACAAAATACCAGTCGAACAATTTTTAATTGCATTGAAAGCATTTTGCTTCATGAATTCTTGGAATCACCTCCCATTCTTATTCTTCGAAGAATTATCAATAAATCTTGATAGGAATTTGATGTTTTATTGAGCTGTAAAAACTTGTATAATACATTGATCTATGCTGCACTAGCTCGATAAATACTTAAAATTTAAAGTTTTAAAAATAGCTCTAAATCTTCTTTTAAGTATAAGTTGAAGTTCTTCCACCCTACACTCGTTTCTGCTCATCAGTGGCAATAACAAATTATAGCTCTATATTTGAAAAATATCTATCATCTGGGAGCAATCAGGAGTGGAATCCCTGCCTAATGTTCCCTTCCTAACCCAAGAATGCTCTAGACAAATGCAGCATTCCTACCACTGCCTCAGCTAAATTGTATAAATTAATCGTTATGCGGATTTTCATAAAAACACTGCAATTATTCACAAAAGCGATTACAAGATGTATTTCCTTAATTTAAAGTTTGGTAAAGCATTTAAGGATTGATAAATTACTATTACATGGTTTATAGAAAATTAATCTGCAATTAATTTTCATCCATTGAATGCAACTTGAAATGAAACCAGGCTGGACTGCAAGCAATGATTATTCAAAATATGACAATCTTATGACAAATTACTTCACAGCTATTCAATGTTATGATCTTAAAATAAGTGAAAACGTAACATTCCTGCACACACATTTGCTGAAATCTCTGCAAGTTTTCTTGCTCCGTACCTTCTTGTGGCTCCCTATCTAAAGGAGGAACATCATCCGCCAAAGAAAAGTCCAGAGGTGCGTCTGCAATCTCCACCATATCTTCATCGCTTGTGTTGCTCTGGTAGCTATTAAAACTACCTCTTCGGTAAAACTGATCTTTGGCCATTTCTACCTGCTAAAGCCTGAAAAACAAGAACAAAATATCAGGAAACACTTCTAATTCATGTAGTAGAAAACTACTGGACAAATTTTGGTTTGCAAAAATATGTGGCAGAGTTTTAATGTGTATAACCCACTTTACATACCAGACTATCTGCAGGGTGTTTTGTGGTAAAGACTGTGCTCAGTATCGACATGCATTTACCCAACATTTTTAATAAACAAAGCGTCCTTGGCACCTCTTGGAAAAATAACAAGCACGACAGATGGGAGAAAGTTAGGAGAAATAACTGAAGGCTATATGGAAACAATGGACCAGAATTTTCAAATTAATGTCCACACTTTATTAATGTACAAATTTCTCAGCAACTTGTAAGGAAGATACTCTGAAAATTGTAAAAGTTGTTGGATGGCATATGCCCCTCCGATATTAAACTTGTGGAAAAGCCAACTCACCCGTTGAATTTCACGAAGTTACTGCATTTCTGTGCTAACTTCCAACTAAACATGCCACAAACAATAACGCATGGTAATTAACAGCATTAATACCTTTTTAATGAGGAGATTTCAGTTTCTGTCTAGCAACCTTTCTGACTCAAAAAGGAAACAATTTAAACTGTGGAATCTCACTCTTGCAGGTTTCTTAGAGATTTTAACATATAAACATTTTTCTTCAATTTCCTTTGCCTCTTTTTTATAGCTTGCTCTTAATCCAATCCTTCATTCCCGTTCCATGTTTCTCCGTGCTTTATCTGATTAATTAACTCACTTTATTTCACCTGCCTTCTCTGTCATTTCTGTTTCATTTCAATCCTTAAACTTCATTGTTTAAGATGATAGATTCTGGACCCACTTTCACTCAGGTCCCAGATGTCTCATTGCCTTAGCTGAACTGTTATCAGATCACATAACTGGGATGGTAACATGTTGATAATTTTATTGGACTAATGATCTGGAGGCTCAGACTAATGCTCAGAGTCATGGGGCAGAACGTTCCTAAAAATAGCAATGTGTCAGGTTCAGTCAGAAAACCGACGGGTTAGGGAAACAGGCAGGTTTGCTGATGAGATCTTCTCGCACATTGCCATTTTTTGAAAGGGAGGGGGGTGAAGAGATGGTGTTTTGCAACAGCATTGAGGTTCGGGGCCTAAACACGGTAGCAGGTCGGACTCCTCAGAGATCATGCACCCTTTAAGTGACAGCCCCCCTTCCCCCCCCACTCTTCCTCCCCCTCCAGGGACATTGTGACTCCTTGCAGACAAGGGGAATGCCAATTCTTGATCATTGAAGGGTGGGTCGGGTCATCCCTCCCCACCAAGCAGGCATCAGAGTGACCCGACCAGACCCCCACACCCCCAATCCTCGCCGCAATCAGGCACTTTCCCGTGGCACCAACAACCTAGCACTGCCAGTGCGCCGGGGGCATGTCCCCACCATCCAGGAGCTACAATTACCTCTGATCCCTCTGGCGTGGTCATCATGTCTGGTCTCCATTTGTGGTGAACAGTAGTGGTTCGTGCCAGTGCTACATCACGTCGCCGGGTGGGAACATAGCACATACCAGCATACCAGGAAGCACATACTCGGAAGATTCGGTGTCACGCATATTTAAATCCATTTAAATTCATGGTAATCATGATTAGGTCTGACAAGGCACAAATCCTATTTCACGGCACTCCCAGTATTTTCCTGACATAGCGAGATTTGCACCAGCTGCAATGCAACCGGGCGCATTTTGGTTAGAAAATCATCCCCATGTGATGAAATCCCATATGCCAGCCAGGAGAATTTAAATGTAATGAATTTAATTCAAGTAGCTCCAGACACACAGCAATGTGGTTGATGCGCAATCCATTACACTCAAGACGGAGTGATTCCATAACTGAAGGCTTTAATCTGCTAGAACCTTTTCCCCAGCAGCTTCGATACAGAAAGTGAAGGCTGCTGGGATAGCACCATCTCTTATACCCCGCCTTCAGGGTGGAGCTACGCAATACAGCCAATGGTAGACTCCAGGGTACCTCAATACCTGGTACTACCACATTCACCCCCCTGTTAAAAAGAGCCCGGCGGGGTGGTGGCCAGCGTTAATAATCGCCTTTAGCATGGTATGACCAGGTATGGAGGTACCGTGATGTTGAGGATATGTACAAAGTGTTCATAGTGCAGCAATCAGTTGATCGGGCGGCCTGGTCGTCCTTCTGGAGTGTCTGGGCTTCGGCGGTGATTCTGACGAGGGTCCTGGTGGTTGCGACTCCGGGAGCGTGGTGTCGTCCTCCCTGGCAGCTTAGTCACCCCTAGGCGGCGCTGTAGGGGCAAAAGATTGACAGGGAGGTGGGGCGCCTGTAGGGGGTGTCGGTGGGTGGGCGGGCCTGGGCCGGAGCGGCGGGAGTACAGACCCTCCAGTGAAGTGCTGTGGGGGAGGCGGGGGTGGGGGCAATGGCTCGGGTGCGTGTGGGGTTCCGGCGGGTGCCAGGTCCCAAAGGGAGACTGTGTCTTGCTGGCCGTCAAGGAACGCCACGTGGGCATACTGGGGGTTAGCGTGGACCCTCTCGACCAACGGGTCCGTCTTGTGCGTCTGCACGTGCTTCCGAAGCAGGATGGGTCCGGGTGTCGCTAGCCAGGTTGGAAGGTCCCGGAGATGTTTTCCTGGGGAAAACAAGGAGACGTTCATGAGGCGTCTGATTTGTGGTTGTACAGAGCAGTGACCGGATGGCGTGGAGGGCTATAGACAGGACCTCCTACCAACAGGAGGCTGGGAGATTCCTGGACCGTAGGGCTAGTAGAACGGTCTTCCAGACCGTTTCGTTCTCCCTCTCTACCTGCCCGTTTCCCCGGGGGTTGTAACTGGTCGTCCTGCTCGAGGCAATGCCCTTGCTGAGCAGGAATTGACGCAGTTCATCGCTCATAAAGGAGGACCCCCTATCACTGTGAATGTATGCGGGGAAACTGAACAGTGTAAAGATACCCTGGAGGGCCTTGATGACGGTGGTTGTAGTCATGTCTGGGCAGGGGATGGCGAATGGGAACCGGGAGTACTCGTCAATCACGTTAAGGAAGTACGTGTTGCGGTCGGTGGAGGGGAGGGGGCCTTAGAAATCCATGCTGAGGCGTTCAAAGGGACGGGAAGCCTTTATCAGGTGCGCCCTCTCTGGCCGGTAGGCCTCTGCACTACGCGCAGATTTGGCAGTCCCTGGTGACTGTCCTGACCTCCTCGATTGAGTAGGGCAGGTTGTGGGTCTTGACGAAATGGAAAAAACGAGTGACCCCCGGGTGGCAGAGGTCCTCGTGGAAGGCTCGGAGGCGGTCCACTTGTGCAGTGGCATAAGTGCCGCGGGACAGGGCATCGGGAGGCTCGTTCAGCTTCCCCAGACGGTACAAGATTTCGTAGTTGAAGGTGGAGAGTCCTATCCTCCACCGCAAGATCTTGTCGTTTTTCATCTTGCCCCGCTGTGCATTATCGAACATGAAGGCAACCAACCGTTGGTCCGTGAGGAGAGTGAATCTCCTGACGGCCAGGTAATGCCTCCAATGTCTCACAGCTTCAACTATGGCTTATGCTTCTTTTTCGACCGAGGAGTGGCGAATTTCGGAAGCATGGAGGGTACGGGAGAAGAAAGCCACGGGCCTGCCCGCTTGATTGAGGGTGGCGGCCAGAGCTACGTCGGACGCATCGCTCTCGACCTGGAAGGGGAGGGACTCGTCGATAGCGCGCATCGTGGCCTTTGCAATGTCTGCTTTGATGCGGCTGAAGGCCTGGCGGGCCTCCGTCGACAGGGGGAAGGTTGTGGACTGGATCAGGGGTCGAGCTTTGTCTGCGTAATTGGGGACCCACTGTGCATAATAGCTGAAGAACCCGAGGCAGCGCTTCAGGGCCTTGGGGCAGTGAGGGAGGGGGAACTCCATAAGGGGGCGCATGCGCTCAGGGTCGGGGCCTATGACTCCACTTCGCACTACGTAGCCTAGAATGGCTAGACGGTCGGTGCTAAACACGCATTTATCCTTATTGTATGTCAGATTAAGGATTTTCACGGTCTGGAGGAATTTGCGGAGGTTGGTGTCGTGGTCCTGCTGGTCATGGCCGCAGATGGTGACGTTATCCAGATACGGGAACGTTGCGCGTAAGCTGTACCGGTCAACCATTCGGTCCATCTCTCGCTGGAAGACCGAGACCCCATTAATGACACCAAAGGGAATTCTTAAAAATTGATAGAGCCGCCCATCTGCTTCGAAGGAAGTGTACTTGCGGTCACTAGTGTGGAGGGGTAGCTGGTGGTAGGCGGACTGGAGGTCCACCGTGGAGAAGACCTTGTATTGTGCGATCCTGTTTACCAGGTCGGCTATACGGGGGAGAGGGTACGCATCCAGCTGCGTAAACCTGTTGATGGTCTGGCTGTAGTCCATGACCATCCTATGATTCTCCCCGGTCTTTACCACCACTACTTGAGCTCTCCAGGGACTGTTGCTCGCTTCGATGACCCTTTCCCCCAGCAGCCTTTGGACCTCTGACCTGATGGAGGTCCGGTCCTGGGCACTGTATCGTCTGCTCCTGGTGGCGACGGGTTTGCAATCCGGGGTGAGGTTCGCAAACAGGGAAGGCGGGTCGACCTTAAGGGTCGCGAGGCCGCAGACAGTAAGGGGAGGTATAGGGCCGCCGAATTTAAAAGTCAGGCTTTGCAAATGGCATTGGAAATCCAGCCCCAGGAGGGTAGCCGCGCAGACGTGCGGCAGGACGTACAGGCGGAAATTGTTGAATTTCCTGCCTTGGACAGTGAGGCTTGCTAGGCAGAACCCCTGTATCTCCACCGAGTGTGACCCGGAGGCCAGGAAGATCCTTTGATTTACAGGGTGGGTTACAAGTGAACAAAGCTTTCCGTACTCCCAGAGTCAATCAGTCACGACGTCTCGTGGCCGTTGACGAGGACCGTCGTTATAGCCGTTGCGAGTGTCCGGGGTCGACTTTGGTCCAGTGTCACCGAGGCCAGATGAAGCAGTTGCGAGTTCTGATCGGGCAGTGTGTAGTCGACCGAGCTGGGGGCCTGGGGCCCCATCCAAGATGGCGTCACCCATGGGTCGCACATGGTGTCCGGGGATGAAGAAGATGGCGGCGGTGATGGCCAAAATGGCGGCGCCCACCCGTCCAGCGTGGAGTCCGGGTCGCCAAGATGGCCACGCCCGTGGGTCGCACGTGGCGTTAGGATAGGGGGGTGGCGGTGAGCGCTGGCCGGTCGGGGCCTGAAGGGAGGGTTGCCGTGGCGGTCCATAGTCGCTGGTGACCGCGGTCACGGCGGGGGCCTGGCAGACCCCCACAAAGTGGCCCTTCTTGCCGCACCCTTTGCAGGTGGCGGTGCGGGCCGGGCAGCCCGGGCGGGGATGATTCGCCTGCCCGCAGAAGAAACAGTGGGGCCCGGCGGCGTTAGCGGGCCGTCTCGCCGCACAGGCTTGCGGGGTCAGGGGGAAGGTCTGAGGGGCTGCCGCTGCGGGCTGTCACGCAGCCCAGGGGGCTGCCGCGCGATCGGGTGCAAAGGACAGTGCGTTTTTATAGGCAACGTCCATGAGCCCTGCCAGGGCCCGTGCCTCTGTAAGTCCCAGTGTCCCTTTCTAGGAGTCTTCGGTGGATATCGGGGAACCTCGTACCTGCAATTAAAGCATCCCTGAATAAAAGTTCCGTGTGCTCTCTCCCCGAAACCTGTGGGCAGCCACAGTTTCGGCCCAGCACCAGTAGCGCCCGGTAGAAATCTTCCAACGTTTCCTCGGGGTTTTGCTACCTAGTCGCAAGCAGGTGACGAGCGTAGACCTGGTTTACCAGGCGGATGTAATGTCCTTCTAGCAGTTCGATAGCGGCAGCATAGTTCTCCGCCTCCTCAATAAGGGGGTAGATCCCAGGGCTGACCCAGGAGCGCAGGAGATGCATCTTCTGTCCTTCCGTGGGGGTGCCTACGGCCGTGTCGAGGTAGCCCTTAAAGCACGCCAGCCAGTGTTTAAAAATAGCAGCAGAGTTATCCGTGTGGGGGCTGAGCTGGAGGCACTCCGGTTTGATGCGGAGATCCATCCTTCCAACTTAAGTTGTAGCAGATTAAATTGATGCAGAATCAATTACACTCAAGACGGAGTGATTCCATAACTGAAGGCTTTAATCTGCTAGAACCTTTTCCCCAGCAGCTTCGATACAGAAAGTGAAGGCTGCTGGGATGGCACCATCTCTTATACCCCGCCTTCAGGGCGGAGCTACGCCATACAGCCAATGGTAGATTCCAGGATCTAACCAATGGTCATCAGCCTCTCAGGTACCGCAATACCTGGTACTACCACAGTGGTTAACTCTTCACTGCTCTCTGAAATACGCAATAAATTAGGCTTATTACTGGTGTAATAGCCAGTGTGAAATGCTAGGAAACAATGACTACTTTACTCAGTCAGAGGTCAATTCGAATCGGGCCTGTATAACGGTTTTGAGACCAGATACTACAGAGAATGGAGTAAGGAAGATGGAGACATTTGAATGAAAAATTGCTTGGGATCTAGAAATGGACAGCCATTCCATTACTCCATTTTCCCCATTTTGTTTGAATTCCTAATACTTTATTTATTATGTCATTTTATTTGGTTCAAGAGGAAATGACTACCCGGAACTTGGTGCAAAAGAAGAAAGCGTATTGCATTTTGAACAAGCTGGACACTGTCGAGGGTGGGAAGATGGGATGCACTGGCAATGGAAGACCAGCAAAGAGAGCTTTAAGCAATCAAATTAAATTTGGAGGTGACGTCGCATTGATATGTACTTCATTAGTGGTAAGGTGCAGAAAGAGATGATCAGAAGATGGACGTATGTGGTCTTGGTAATGAAACAGACATTTGTTGTGAAGATTAACCATAGGAATGTGGAATTCTCTTCAGTTACAACAATGGGAAGGCCTTGGCAAGAGATTATGGTGGGTTCTGAAAACAATGGCCGCGATCTACAACCCCTTAGCTGCGGGCTCAAATCCCATAAGAGCTGCTAAGTCTCGCAAGTGGACAGAAACAGGATTTGCATCAGTGAGATCTCAGTTTGAGAACTACACCCCTACCCTGCCAATGACGTGAACCTGATTTCCATAAATTTTAATATATCATGCCGGGAATGACACCGTGATGCCCCCCATGACGTATTGTTCTCCCGGCGGTGTAACATCATGCTCGGTGAATAATTACTGCTTTTCAAAAACAAAAACCAGTTATGATGACTAAGTCAGGAGCGCACAGCGAGGTATAGTCCCTGGGTGGTGTGGGGCATGGCTAGGCAGAGCCCTTAAATTGCCCCTTAGTACCTACCTAAAAGGTTAGGTGGGATTATGGGATAGGGTGGGGCGCAGGCCTAGGTATGGTGTTCTTTCAGAGGGTCGGTGTAGACTTGATGGGCCAAATGGCCTCTTTCTGCACTGTAGGGATTCTATGAGTGCCAGGGTGACAGTGCCACGGTGCCAATGACAGGGTGGGCCCTCTGGCAAGCCCCATTTATAGGGGTAGGTGGGGGCTTGTTGTGGGTTGGGTAAGCCTGTGAAAAGAGTGGGGGGGGGGGTGGAAAAAAGTGCCTCAATGCTCATGTGGTGGGGAGATGAGCGGTTCCCACAATCTTTGCGTCGTGGGGCTGCCCTGACATTTGCGTAGTCGGGGGTGTCCGAGTCTTAAATTTAACTTTGAGATGGGGGCGCTCTTTATCTCCGAGGCTTTGCGGTATTTTTACGCCTCGCCGCTTCAGCTGGCTGTGAGATCCTTGCCAGCACTTTGAAATTACACAGTGTGCTGTTAAATCAGGCAAGAAAAAGCATCAGTGAAGCCGGCGAGTTTCACACAGCTTTTCTTGCCTGATCCAACACTGCACAATTTTTGGGACATTGTGCCCAATGTCTTTGCTCTTGCCAATGTTCCACTAAAACTGTAGTGACTCATTTCTGCTGGGTGATTTAGGTTTATAATCACCTCTCAGGTGTGAGATTATCCCATTCTGTGGATGGAAGGAGTTCAGGAGGCTAGGGTTGGAATGAAGTAAGTGGTCAGCTTGGGTCCAAAAGCACCAAATGTAGGGCTGGGAGGCCAAACTAGAATGAGCTGTTTGAGGGAGTATAAATGAACAAGTTGTGGTAATCAGCTATACTTATCCACACCCTGGGAGTGCCTTCCTTCACATTTAAAAGATGACTGCATTAGTGAGGATTAGAGGCTGGGGAGAAGATTTGTAGGAATAAAGTAAAATGTGTCCTTTTTAATCTCTCAAAGAACTGGCAAACATTCGGATTTCATTGTGCTTTAAATTACACTTCATACAGCATTTGATTAATTTAAAATTAGGAATAGAACATCTAATTTAAGTTGAAATTTGTTTCAGATCATTTATATAATTTTAGTCAAAGCTGTAATTACAAACCACATGGTTACATTAAACCTCTGCAGACCGCAAACTTGCAGGACAGCCTTTCAGATATATTGATGGCAGAAATTCCTTCTGCTGCCACTTCCTCAGATGTTCGATACCATGGAATATTCAATGCGCAGCTTTTTCTATTAACAGCTTGCTGCATCTCCATATGTGATACTTACATCCCTCATCCGGCTTCAACTTGGGATAAAACCAAACCAGGTCTATGTAACTCCAGGCAAATCTTAAAAATTCAGGAGCAGCTGAGGCCGCTAATGCATAGTTCACTTTCCTCATGCACCAAGTCTAAGGGATGAAATCTATTTTACTGTAGGCAAATTTTTAACAGTATGTATTTTCTGGCAGAACATCAAGCTCCTAAAACAGAGTGCACACAGTGATAAACAAATCAAGCTGAGGAAAGGAAGGTTGTTTCCTGTAAATAAAGTCTCAAAGCTCAAGCACTTCAATGTATCCGGTAAATGAAAGTCACTGCATTTCATTGCCTGGACATACTACAGTATTCTGGTTGTGTTTCAAGAACACAGAACATTTGCTTATCAATCCTCTCGAGAGACCGCTTCCCACTCTCTTCCCCCATCCTAACCATCCCTTTGATTTTTGATGAGTGCTCTAATTGGCAATTATACTTACTTTATACTGTTCTTTTAATTCATTTTTCAAGAATCCGATGTCAGGGAATTTTACCTGAGTCTATGAACCTTTACAGAGCCATGCAAAACGGATACAACAAGAAAATTACCCGAAGTTGGCTCAGTGACACCAGGGCACCAGAATACAAATTAAAGAACAAAATAAAAGCAGCTTTACACACAGGCGCCAGTCCACATCGTACTTCTCAATTACAAGAGTAAAAGCTTGAAAACTTTTACGGTCCCTCAAGGACTCGACACAGTCATTTTCATAATATATTTGACACAAACCCTTTCAGTACACACCACAAAATGAAGTGCAGAACATTTGAAAAGATGCAGAATCATTCAAGCATGAGCACAAAGCAGTTTTAAGAGATTTGTCAACATTTGGTGAGTTCATTCAACGAGTAGCTAAGCCAAGCAGACCAAAAGGTCCCAGGTTTGATTATCTGTCCCTGTTGCGCTAGTCAGGGTGGCAGTAGCCTCAGCCAGAATTTCTACTCTGATCACGATCCAGTGAAAAATTCTCTTTAGGATGAAAAACAAAGCTGTGTTTTACTGTGATGAATCCTGTATTCAAATAATCTGCTGGTACTGATGTCTATTACTTCTTTGACAATGTGGCTACTTTGGTGATGCACTGGAGGGAATCATTTCCCACCAAGCGCCAACACCTTTTGGAAAGAGAATAAAGGGTGAAAGAAAGTAGGTAGGAAACCGATCAAGGGTCACATAATCAACAGACATTTTCCAAGTTTGCATATTCACAATTTATATATTTCTAAACTGTTTAAACGTTGATGGTTGAGGTACCAGAAAACTGGCTACAAGATATATTTACATATCCAAATCAATCTTGTTTCTTTATTTGTATCATTGCAACTCCTTTTGCTTTCCGCCTTCATCACATTTATCAATTAATTTCTCCTGTTATCCATCCTGGCACAGGCCTTCATCAGAGATGCTACCTGGCCTGCCAAGTATTACAGAATTTTCTGTTAGCTTATTATAAATCTTGCTTTCTTTTGAGCCCATGAATAGAGAGATGTTATCTCATACATTCTTCGATTCATAATTTGGCAGTGGACTTTTCAATAAAACAAACTAGCTCAATCCCGATTTACAGTAAACATTGCATGTTGCGTCAAGTGAGTTACAATGGGTTGGCCAGCTGAAACAAGACAACTTGTTTAGCTTCCCTACCTGGCCAAAGTCATTGGCCGAGATTCTCCACTCACCGGCGCTAAGTTCAGGTATCCTGATCGGGCAGGGAATCCCATGTTGGCCCGAAAATGGGACCGGCATGGGCGGTAGACCCGTCCCCAATCTTTGGTCCTGCCCTGCTGCCATGACAGGATTCCCACCTTATGTCGGTGGGGAAAAGCAAACAGCTCCTTTGCATTTTTTGGAATGCGATTAACGAGCTGGGAGCCCAAATCTCCATTCCCCGTTATGCTCCACTCCTCCCAGCAGGGAGTCACACAGGTGGGATTTGGTGCACGTATTTACAAATGGGGTCCTGGTGCATGACCTTTTGAGGGGAAGAAAGGAGGTAAATACCTTTTTTATAGTCTTCAGGCTTTTGGGGGATGTAAGCCTGGAGCTCTGGGACTAGTGGAGACCGACATGGTAGCAAGGGTGTGAACTCGGGGTGTCCGACTTGGGATTGGGGTGCCGAGGCTGAACCTCCCATTTTTGCTGTAAACGATTAGCAACTCACCGTTAGGTGTTACTTACAGGCTCCTGACTGTTTAAACTGTTGACTACTGCCAGTGTCTTGGAAAAGCTCGGAGGTCTCCTGATCATTTAGCTACCCTCTACTCCACCCAACTGGAAACCCTTGTGCATCTTCAGTATAACCAAGGGGGTGGGCATGTACATGCTCAATCGCTGGACCACCAGGTGTTGGGACTACTCCTTGCATGCATAGCTCCACAGAAGAGGAAACAGGGGACTAATAGAGCTAACCCCAGCAAAGGCACATATCCCGCAGTGACCCTCCCACCTCTGTAGGACGTGCCATATACCAGAGCCGCATGCCGGCACAGTATAAATTAATCCAATCCTTCTTGCGGAAAGGTACAATAGACCCACAATAGATCCCACTGGGAGAACAAGGACAGGGACCACAGAGCCCATCACTAACACCTGTCGTGGCAGCCACGGGTACAGCATTTCACAGGGACCGGTATTGAGGATAGAGTCTTCCCATATCAAGGGCAGAGTGTAAATCACTAATGGGCTGCAGTGTCAAGTGCATGACCTGGTGGGGGGAATGGGGTGGAGGAGGTACGGTGAGGGTTGCTAAGCAGTGAAACTCAGGATGACCATGTAATTTGGAGGGTTTGGATGGTCATGGTAGGTATCATCTTGCCAACAGTTTTGGTCTCTTCCCCCTCCCCAGAAATGGGGTTTGGAACTCAGCCTGCCATGCTAGCTTACCACTGGCCACTGCTGCCATCGCAAATGCACGGTGGCAAGAGCACCAGGGCCAGTGCAGGGGAGACCCTGCATGACAGGGACCTGCCCCAGAACAGCTGGGGTTAGCCGGTAAGGCTCAAATGGCGGTTGTCCACCGGGCGGAGGGGGTACGAAGGCAGTACCACATCAGGCCACGTTTCTGCCATCAGCCTTCGAGGAGCTCCTGGCGTGTGTGCTGGCGATGATGCCTTCTTACCAAGGAGACCGTCCGCCACTCGTGCCAAATGAAAATGAAATGAAATGAAAATCACTTGTCACAAGTAGGCTTCAAATGAAGTTACTGTGAAATGCCCCTAGTCACCACAATCCGGCGCCTGTCTGGGGAGGCTGGAACGGGAATTGAACCGTGCTGCTGGCCTGCCTTGGTCTGCTTTAAAATCCAGCGATTTAGCCCTGTGCTAAACCAGCCCCTGGTGGACCAGACACCGGTGGTGGTGGTCCTGGCACCGTGAGGGCAAAGAGGACACCCACTCACGGTTGCTGTCAAGTTTATAGCTGCGCTCAACTGCTATGTCTCTGGTTCATTCCAGTGATCGGGTGGGGACTTGTGCGGGATGTTGCAAACAATCCCACACAGGTGCATTCGAGATGTGATAGATGCCCTAAGCATGCCCAAGTTCAGGGTTTTTTTGATAGCACACCATGTTGTCCTCAGAACACCAGTTCGACAGGGGGTGCCCTTCATTAACAGGAAGAGGTTCTAGTCCCTGAACGTGCAGTTGCAGTGTGAACACCAGCTCTATATCATGTACATCTATGCACAATAGGCAGATTGCGTGACGCTCGGTGCATTCTGAGGTTTCTGTCACCTTTGAGGCGCTCCCTTGGATGAGGGGCTGGCTAGTGGTTGACAAGGCCTATCCACTGAGGTCATGGTTAATGATGCCAGTGCGAAGGACCCAGACTGAGGGAGAGAGGAATTATAACGACACTCTCTCAGCAACCAGGAGCGGCATCAAACAGTGCACTGGGCTGTGAAGATACACTTCCGCTGCCTGGACGGCATTGGTAGGGCTTTCCAATACAGCCCCCAAAGGATCGCGCACATTGTGCTGGCTTGCTGCTTCCTCCACAACATTGCGGAGCAGTGGGGCAACATGCTGGAGGGGTAAGAACAGGCCTCATCGGATGAGGACAGTGTCCAGGAAGAGCCAGGTGAAGACCCAGAGCAGGCTCGACAGACTGTGGAACAAGCCGTCGAACAAGCGAGAACCTGATCAGCTCCCAATTTGCCGACTAGGGGGTGAAAATACCGGCAGCTCCATCGCCATTGAGCACCCACCACCCCCCCAACCCACCTTCTGCCCCATTGAAAAAAATTAATAGTAGTCCTTTCCTTGTTTGAATTGATTTTAATCACATTCGTGTTATTCTTTTCTAAATAAAGGTCAATTAAAATTCCCAGTTCCACCATACCCATAGTCTTTCACCCCACCTTCCTCATAGCCTTTCACCCCAACTGCCCCTTAGCCTTTCACCCCTTCCCATGACCATAGCTCCCCCTCCCTTTTCCGAGGATCATCTCAGCATCACAGGGTGTTGAGCCTTGGCAGTACCAGTCGGTCTCGTCTGCGGGCGGAGGATAATGACGACTCGCTGTGAAATGAGCTGTGGTGCTCCTCATTGTTTAACAAAGTTTCACTCCTGTCATGTAGATAACATACCGCTGTCTGCATGGATGATCCTTGGTTGTATGATGGGGACTCATTCTTATGTGCCACATTATTCTGAGTGGTGGGGGGGGGGGGGGGGATCTTCCCACCGTGGGACAACAGTGAGAAGCAGATCGGATTGGTGACAGAAAAGTGTTTAATCATAGAATCTCTACAGTGTAGGAGGCCCTTTGGCCCATCAAGCCTGCACCGATCCTCTGAAAGAGCACCTTATCCAAGCCCACTCCCCTGCCCTATCTCCGTAACCCCACCTAACATGCACATCCCTGGACACTGAGGGGCAATTCAGAATGGGCAATCCACCTAACCTTCCCATGTTTGGACTGTGGGAGGAAACCGGAGCACCCACAGATACAGGGAGAAAGTGTTTAGTTAATGGTGCATTTATTCTGGTTCTTACAGTAAAAGTACTAAAACGTGAAATCTTGTCCTGTTATCCTTTCAGTTCTCAGTGGAATTTCAAATTTGTACTTAAAATTTAACTGTTTCTGCAGATATAACAATATTTGCTTCAGATGGTGTCAGTGAGAAGGGCCCCAGGCTCATCTCTAAAAGACAAAAGATTGTAAGGTGGAGTAGCAATCACCATTCACACCAGTTCTTGAACTTGACAGTAATTATTAATATATTGCCGCATTTCGTTCACTTTACGTCTTGACTGCCTGTATCTGAAAAAAAGAGCTGCAATTATTTTGCTTAAGCACGCATTTTTCCCTTAATTTGCTTTTTGCTCATCTTTCATAAATGTAAGTAATTACAATGTAGTTGGTTCAAAATCTGCAGGAGAGAATTTTGCAGACATGCTAATTAAGTCTGACATGATCACATATCTAAATAAAGAAATATTGTTAGAAGTTGCCAGCACAAATTGCAAAAGGGGTAATCGTGCTCCACTAACTTTATGGAATTCTTTGTGAGGGTAAGACATGGTAGATGTGGGAATGCAAATGTAATGTTAAAGGACTTTAGGGAACTCTTTATCCAAGGAGTCTGATTGGAGAGTAATAAAGAATCTGAAGGAATATAGAATTAGTGGGAGGATGACAAACTGAAAGTGATTAGAAGGCAAAAAACAGGACTTCCGGTGGCGGCCATGGAGTGAATGGTCACACATTTGGTGGCTCCCGCTAAAGGCGGATGTTTTCAGTCTTTTCCCCACCCGAAGGACAAAGTATTTGAGGACAAAAGGTACAGGAGTGCCTGGGTAAGGTAATACTCCTCTGGTGTGGATGGTGGATGGATCCACGGCAAGGAGTGGTGCAAGGAAGAAAGAGCTGCTGGAGCAGGAGGGTCTTCATGGTGCACCCCAGGTAAATATGGCGGCAGACAAGGAGGCTGCACTACCCACCCAGTGGTCAATGGAACAGTTGGTGGAGTTCTTGAATGATAAGTTTCGGCAGCAGAGAAGAGAGGTCCTGGAAGGCAGAGCCAAGGTGATGAAACCACAATCTGGGATTGAGCGAGTGGAGCAGAGGCTGGAGTCCCAGGACCTGGCGATCCAGAAAGTGAAGGAGGCGATGGGTGACACATATTGCTCCTGTCTGCCATATTTCGTATTTTTATGATTACAGCAACAATTGCAATGTCATGAATCCCAAGAGCTGCTAATGGAGACGGAGTAAAATACAATCTTAATCCTACTGGGCTTTCCCTGGGCTCCAAAATAAAAGATTGCAATAGAGAAATGATGTACATTTGAGTGAGACTGCATAAAGAACAATATATGTACATCATTCGTTTGTTGCATTAGACTTAAACCCAGGTTACTCAAGAGAAAGCATTTTAAAGCCTAACAAAATGTTCAGATTCTAAACCTACTCGAGTCAACCTTCTGCCTTTTGAAACTCTAAGCAACGCACTATCAAATTAACAGTTGCCAGTTAATATGACTATATTACTTTAATTCTTGGCTTTTCATTGTTTGCCCGTGACAGACTTTTGTTTTGAAATGCCAAAACCTCCATCAAATGAAAGAGCAATTTTTTTTTAAAGAAAGGCTAGAAACTTGCTGAGCCCAGCCTTTAAAGCTACACCCATTTATCAAAAATGATAAGAGGTCAGGATCTGGTTCCTTCAACTCTATATTCTGAATTTCGCTTGACTAGTCCATTGGGCAAATTTGCAAAAGTGGAAGCCTGCTCTGTGCCTTGTGCCAAAGGGACATTTTGCCCGAAAACCCAGTTGATAGTATTCTTACCTCCAAGCCTTGTGCTAAAGTTTGAGTCTATAATGCAACATGGTACACTAGTAAAACAGTAAGGAAATACCAAAATAAAACACAAAAATGCTGGAAACACTCTGTAAGTCAGGCAGCAATTATGGAGATAAACATAGTTAACGTTTCAGGTCAAGATAACCATCCACCATGGGGGTGTGAGGGGGGTACAGTTTAAAAATAAAGGGCCTCCCTATTTAAGACAGATTATGAGGAATTTCTTCTCTCAGATGAGCCAAAGGATCTACTCTTGCTCCTATTTCTTTTGATCTTAAATCCATTATTTGATTACTAAAATAACCAAAAATATTGAGAAGGGAGTACAAAAATGAATAAAATGAAGGATCTATTCCTCCTCGTCTCTCTTAATTTCTTGATAGAATATGATTCTATCCCATCCAGGGAATGGGACCTTATGGAAATTTGCTCCCATTGCTCCATCAAAACTGCCACCAAATCCTTTTCGCATTAAATCACATCCCACCAACCCTTTTTCTGCTCACTACTCAAAGCCACCAAATTCTTTGAAAGCCTAAACTTAACTTTTCCTGTTCATTTTCAAAGATGTCAGGTTACCCGTCATGCAAATTTTGGATAAGATATAAACCCCTCTCCCATCAGCCCCATAATTTTGTATCGTCTGCAAATTTCAACACCAAACTTCATTTATGTTTCTGAACAGTGGTTCCAGTATGGATCCCTGCCAGTATAAAAAAAACTTTAATCAACTTTTACTTTCTATTTTGTAACCATTTTCAATCCATTCTACTATCCTGCCCCAGACTCAGGTTGCATCGTTTTGACATGGGTCTCACATGTGACACCTTATTGGAGGCTCTCTTAAATTATATGCATAAAAACAAAAAGAGAGAGGAAGAGAAATGGGGAGGGTTGAAGTTTATGGGTGAATTCCAGAGCTTAGGGCCCAGGCAGCAGAAAGTACAGCCATCAATGATGTGGGGATGAACAAGAGGCTAGAACTATAGGTACAAAGAATTCTTGGGCAATTGTATAGCTGGAGATGGTTCCAGAAATAGTAAGGATGAAGTTATGAAGAGATTTGAACATGGGAATTTCAAAAATTGAAGCATGGGTGGACTGGGAATTAATGTAGGTCAGTAAGCACAGCATGGGACTTAGTGCAGGTTTTAATGGGCAGCAGGTTTAAATGGGCAGGACAGCCACTGGAATGCCTTTATTTATTCTCATACTCTTCAAAGAATTTCACAAGGATGGTTCAAGATTATCTTCCTTTTAGGAATTCCTGCTGATTTAAAATGAGTGTCTGTTTCGAGGTGTGCTGTTCTCTGATCTTTCAGAAAAAAGTCTCATATCTTTCCTACCATTGGCATGAATGTAACTGATGTACAGTTCCCTGGACTAGTTCCCTCTTTCATTTTGAAGATAGGAATTACAATTTTTGCTTCTCCAGTCCTCCGGCGCCATTTATTTCTATACTGAATAGTTTAATGGGGTTAATATCTGCTATCCCTTCACTAGATTGACTAGCTGCAGTTGCAATCCTTTTGGAACTGGGGTCTTGTAGTAATGATCTCAAACTTTATTATGCGATATTATGATCATTGCACCCTTGAAGTTCTCTCACGTTTACTTCCCTTATCTGATCTGGTTCATTTCCCCTTCTAGATCTGGCAGTGGTTCCTTCCTTGTTGGGCTTCTCACATAATGAGTCATAAAGGAATCTTGTCCTGTAAAAACTTCCACCAAATTTTTCATTGGAGAGGTAGCTGAAATCCCTCATGATAATGACTGATTTTTAATTCATTTCGTACATTTTCTTCTCTCCATACAATTACCTAGTGGTCTGTAGCATACACCTTATAGGGTGATATGCCTTCCAACCTTCCACCTTCAATCCACATGGATTCTGTTTTATCTAATCATTATGTTCTTTCCTACTACTGCCATTATGTTATTTCTAATTATCACAGCTAGCCCTTCACCTTTTCTTCCTTTCTTAATATTATTTAAAGTCATTGGCTGGACTTTTCCGGCTGTTCACGCCGGTGAGTTCTTCTGCTGCGGATTTCCTGGCAGTGAGGAGTGTATGGAATGGGAAACCCTGTTGACAATGGTGCGACCAGAAGATCTTGGCGCTGGCCAATGGTGAGCCACTTCCCGCAGCCGTGAAACATGCGGGAGGATGCGCGGTAAATCCTGCCCAATATATTCTGCATTATTTAGCACAAGGCTAAATAGCTGGCTTTTAAAGCAGCACAGTTCAACAGGGAAAAGGCAGCATTGTACAAGAGCAATGTGCAGTTTGGATGGTCTACCCAGCGAATTTGTTCATAAAGGTTGAAGGACTGGGACTGATTGGAGTTTGGACTTTGTTTTCTTTCATGTTGTGGCTGGGAGAGGATGATTCTGGGACGTTGTGCAAATTGTTGTAGTTTGCTTCCCTTTGTTTGGGGGTCCATTATATGTTAGGTTTTTTGGAAGGATTGGGTGTTGGAGGGCTTTTATGTTGGTTTTTCAGTAGTGGGCATGTGGGAGGAGGGGACTCTGGCAGAGGCCAATTCGCTAGCGAACGCAAGGTGGCTAGTGAACGGGAGCGAGATGGGGGAAGGGGCTGCTGCTGTCGGACAGGTTTCAATGGACTTGGGAGGTCTGAAATCTTGGACGTGGATGGGAGGTATGTGGAGCATGCCACTTTGGAACTTCTGTCGAGTAAAAAGGAATTGAGTAGAAAGGTTTGACCTTCTGTATACAGGTAAAGCGGTACGGCACTTGTAGCGGGCAAAGTGGATAGTATCTGAATATGGGGAGACGGCCAATCGCTTGTTGGTGGGCCAGCTCCCCTGGCGAGGGGTCGCACAAGAGATGGTTCGGGATGGGGCAGGGGAGTTGATGGTGGTGCTAGAACAGGTGAACAGGGCATTTGAGGAGTTTTATATAAAGTTGTCGAGGTCAGAGCCCCTGGGGGACTAGAGGGATTTATTTTGGGGGGGGGCGTTGGAGTGTCCTAGAGTAGGAGCGGAAGAGAGTGCAGGGCTGGAAGAACCAGTGAGGAGGTTTTGATGATGATAGGGAAGATGCAATCGCGTAAGGCACCAGGGCCGGTGGAGCTTTATAAAATGTTTTTGAGTAGGCTGGCGGCGCTGTTGGAGGAGATGTTTGAGGATGCGGTGGCTAAGTGGCACTCCCGGAGATGATTGGACAGGCATCCATTTCGCTGTTGTTAAAAAAGGATAAGGACCCTGTGGAGTGTGGGTCGTATAGGCCAATATCTCTGCAAAATATAGATGCCAAGATTCTTGCCACTGTGATGGCACTTAGATTGGAAGCGTGTCTCCCATAGATGATTGGGGTTCATAAAGGGTAGGCAGTTCATAAAGGGTAGGCAGTTACCTTTCAGCATGCGGCGTTTGTTAAACACGGTGCTCTCCCTGTCAGAAGGCAGGGAGCTGGAGATGACGGTGGCGCTAGATTTAGAGAGTGGAGAGTGGAGTTACTGGTTTGGGATGTTGGAGGTGTTCGGGAGTTAAATTGTTATATTGGGGAGGGGTGGGGAGTGGGGTGGTGGCACAGTGGTACAGTGATTAGCACTGCTGCCTCACGGCGCCGAGGACCCAGGTTTGATCCCAGCCCCGGGTCACTGTCCATGTGGAGTTTGCACATTCACCCATGTCTGTGTGGGTCTCACCCCACAACCCAAAGATTTGCCAGGTAGGTGGATTGGCCATGCTAAATTGCCCATTAATTGGAAAGAAAGAATTAGGCACTTCAAATGTTTTTTTTAATTGGTTATGTATGAACCAAAGATGAGTGTGCGCACGAATACATAGGAGAATGAAGCAGGGGTACCCCATGTCCCCACTCCTGTTTGCACTGGAAATAGAGCCCTTGGCCATTGTGCTGAGGTGCTCAGATAAGTGGAAGGGGATAACGAGAGGTGTTGTGGAGCATAGGGTGTCTTTGTATGCTGATGATATGTTGTTGTACATCTCCAACCCGGGTTTCACAGGGTGGGGGGGTGGGGGGTGGGGGAGGATTTCAGAGGAAGATATGACCCTGCTGGAGGGGGTTAAGGCCAAGTGGGAGAAGGACCAGGGGATGGTGTTACGGAAGGTGAATGCCTCAACCTTGTGTGCGAGACTGGGGTTGATGCAGCGAAAGGTGGTACACAGAGTGCACCTGTTGAGATTGAGCCGGTTGTTTAAGGAGGTGCAGAACATTTGTCAGCGGTGTGGGAGGGGCCCGGCCAATCATTACCTATGTCTTGGTCCTGCTTGAAGAAATTCTGGAGGTCATTTTTCAGCACCATGTTGGCGAACCCAGGGGATTTGGAGCCCAGTCCCCTTGCCAGAGCTGCAGAAGGAAGCGGGGGCAGATGTTCTAGCCTTCGCCTCACTGATTGCTCGCCGGCAGGTCCTGTGGGGGTGGAGGTCAGCTTCTCAGTCTTGTGCTTCAGTGTAGCTGGAGGACTATCAAGTTCATTTTGAGGGGGACGATGAAGGGGGACATATTAAGGGGGGGGGGGGGATATGTGACTGCTCAGCAGAAACCCTGGAGCCAAATGGATTTTAAATAGAGTTTAATCTGAAGTGAAAGCTGCTTTGGCTAAATTCTTATGCAGAAGATGCAAGATCCTGACTATGCCAACTGCTCTAAAGTTTCAAATGCTGCGAGAACGAAACGGGTTCAGAAAATATGGCTTAATCATCAGAACAACTGATTTGTTGTAATTAGCAATTTATTTGCTCACATCTTCTCAGCAGTTGGCATTCTCCAGGATTTATTACAAAATGTTTTGACAGGTTTTATACTTCAATCAGCATACTGAATTTTAAGTCAGGCTATTTGGCAGAACGAAACAAAAAAGCATCAGTCAGGTGGCTGAGCTACAGCTGAACCAGTGAGTAATTGCTTGGTAACAGTATTAGTCATAAACACATGATTTTTATTCTAACGTGGTTCAACAAAACCCAGTAGAAAGTATTCACAACATGGACAGAAAATTTATTTGAGTTAATTTTGATATTATGCTTGCTTTTATAAAGTTGACAGTTCAAAGATAGGAACAGCAATAGGCTATTTAACCCCCAATTTAATCCCGCCATGCAATGAGATCATGGTTGATCTGCAACCTAATTCCATGTACCTGTAAGAAGCCAGGTATTTCTAATACACCTAATATAGCTAAAAGATAGCTGTTTAAGCATAAATATTAAGCCCCAGTTTTTAAATACCCAATTTAAATTCACTTATAACCTCAGGTTATAACTGTCAGATCAAGGGCAGAGCTACACCATAGCAACGCCACAGTAATATGAAGGCACCATTGTTCACATTGCAGATAACAGCTAAGTCAGCAGAAGACCAGTTTAAGCTGGTAAAGATAATAGCACAGAATTGCATTCCATAACATGCACAAGTATTCAGACATGAAACAATGAAAACTAATGTTGCACATTGAAGATGGACGGCTTGCCGTCAAATCAACTGTGTTTGAGTCTAACCACCAATTAGGATTATATTGGGGTATGATTATATGACTTAAGACAGATATGAAAGGGTATAACTGAAGAAGTTTTGGCCTGCCATTTTGAGTGTGTTTTTGGTGTTTCAGTTATGTTGGAGTTTAGTTTTAGATTATCTCTCTCTCTCTCTTTTTCATATTTCATTTTCAGACTTTGACCTTTTAAAAGTTATTGTCGAGCTGTCTGTCTAAGCAAGAAGATAATGAATTTGATTCTTTTGAAAGCTTCAAATTGTCTACGAATTGCCTTGTAAATGACTTTCAAATTGTAATCAATAGAAGACAAATAAAACACTTATTGGCACCTGAGAAGATTTAACTTAAATTTCTACTGAGTTCCAGTAATCGCAAAGTGATGCTGGTAACCGAATAGTAGAAGCAATAGGCTATTTAACCCCCAATTTAATCCGGCCATGCAATGAGATCATGGTTGATCTGTAACCTAATTCCATGTACCCTCCCCCCACCCACAGGCGAGCATCATATCTCGTTGTGCTTACAGTTAAGAAAGGTCTGTCAATCCCAGATTTAAAATTAATAATTGATCAGAAGTCTCAAATATCTACCACCCTTTATTTACAAAACGGTTTCTTAGTTTCACTCCTGAAATGTCCGGCTCTAATTTTTAAATGTATAACCCTAACCTTAGACGCCCAACCAGCAGAAATTGTTTCTCTACAAACCCACCTGCTCTTCTTAATATCATAAACCTCAATTAAATCGCTCCTTAACCTTCTGAAATTCAGAGAATACACCCATAGTTTTAGTAATCTCTCATTGTTATAGTACCATGGCTGGTCTAAGTTTTCTAGCAATGAGTTCTGTAGCAACCAAATCTAAAGATGCACTGTCAAGCATATTATGTTAATTTAAAAAATTCAACTATTGGCAAACAGAAAACAGTCAAAATGAAAGAGTGATAATTACATTAGTAATGACAACAGTCTGGTACAACTGAGTCAACAATTTGAAATTATGGAGTCTAGTGGGTGTGTCTGAACAGCACTTAACTGTAATTAATACTTGTCAGAAGAGATAGTATAAAAAGATAATTAACCCACTACTTTAATTTAACTACTTGAAAATCAAGTTCTTCTTTTTGTGAAATAAATTTGATAAACAATCCCAGTTTTGCTCAGATATTCCTCAATACCAGGAAAATGTGGATTAATGAAAGAGGACAGAGGCTAATGACATTGCATCACTTCCATTCAAAGTTGCTTTTGTACTGAGACCACAGTGACATAGTTGACAGCAGTGCACTGTTGGAAGGCACAAATTCATAGACTACTGCCAAGCTTTATATTGGAACTAATTACAAATTCACTAGATGCTTCCCTTTATTTACTTTCACAGTTTACTAATCACAATCTCTGCAGCTGGTTATGTCCATCGAGCTCAACTTGGTGACTTGGTTTGAAGTTGTAAAATCGGGACAGGGCATTCAAAATTGTCAAAATATTTACAAAGGTTGAAAAATCAGCTAAGCAACATGAACGACCTTCAACTTGATAAGACATTAATTTGCAGAAAACAATAATCATCAACTTATTGACTAAGGGAATTCACCAACTCCGAGGGACAAGGCTATGTTTAAAATTTAACTTCTTGACTTTCCCCATCTATAATACCAAGGAGAAAATGTATAATAATTTATCTGCACTGCAGTGTAAAAGTTCAAGAGATTGTTTTTAAGCTGTATTTTGAAGTAAAATATAGCATACTTGATAAAATGGTCAATTATAAGTTTGCTTCATGTACTTGCAGTACAGCGAAGAGTTAATGAACAATGAACAAGGGGACTGGTTTAGCTCAGTGGGCTAGGCAGCTGGTTTGTGATGCAGAACAAGACCAGCAGTGCGGGTTCAATTTCCGTACCAGCTGAGAATTCTGGATTCTCCCTCTGTACCCGAACAGGCGTCAGAATGTGGTGACGAGAGGTTTTGTGGGCAGCACGGTAGTATTGTGGATAGCACAATTGCTTCACAGCTCCAGGGTCCCAGGTTCGATTCCGGCTTGGGTCACTGTCTGTGCGGAGTCTGCACATCCTCCCCGTGTGTGCATGGGTTTCCTCCGGGTGCTCCGGTTTCCTCCCACAGTCTAAAGATGTGCAGGTTAGGTGGATTGGCCATGCTAAATTGCCCTTAAGTGTCCAAAATTGCCCTTAGTGTTGGGTGGGGTTACTGGGTTATGGGGATAGGTGTGGGCTTGGGTAGGGTGCTCTTTCCAAGAGCCGGTGCAGACTCGATGGGCCGAATGGCCTCCTTCTGCACTGTAAATTCTATGAATTCTATAAAGACTTGTAATTATTTAATGTTTTTCATGACCACAGGACGTTCCAAAGCTTTTATTATTAGCCGATGAAGTACTTCTGAAATTTTGCCAAATCATGGAGGGAATTTCCTTTTTTTTGAGCACTGGCTTCCTTCCTCTTTGCACACACATTTCCTGGTGAGCAACATTGCTTTAGAATTGTTAAAAATCAGATTAACACAATGATAACTATTAACTGATGCATCTGTCATGATATTCAAACACACACATCATGACAGACACACCAACAGACAAATCAGAACACACAACACCACAACCAATCACAGAAAGATATAAAAGCACAAACACAACACCTGGTGGTCAGTATTAGCTGGAGACGAGGACCAGGACAGACCTGCCACACGACACACTCAGGGAGACAGCACGTGCAGAGTATCCAGAACGAACTGTAGATAAGAGTTAAAATAAAATAGAGTTGTACCACATACAACTGTGTTGGCTCATCTGTGCACCAGAGAACCCAACACCACATGGTACAGGAGTGGATCGATACCTGCCGGCATACCTCAGTGTACACAGACAACCAGCAGTGCCCAGGCAAAATGATAGAGCTCCCGGTTCCGCAGCCGCTCCAGTGCCACGGCGATCTCTGCGAAAACTGGCGGCGATTCCGGCAAGTGTTCGAATTGTTCCTGGTGGCAGCTGAACTCCAAGACCTGGATGATAGCGAAAAAATTGAATTTCTCCTCACCATCGCCGGTGCAAGGGCAAGAGAATTATTCACAAGGTTCAGGTTCTTCAGGAGGCAGCAAAGGTACGATTACCAGGCAGTCCTGGACAAATTCTCCAAGTACTGTGAAGAAAACGCAATCCAATCGGCAAGTAAAGGTAAGAAAAGCGGCAGTACTCACCTCGTGGCCGGGATCCCGGAGCCCGAATTCCCAGAGGCCGAAATCCCGGGACTGAGAGAGGGCTGGGTCGAGGTCGGCGGCCATCTTGCTAAAGGCATCACGCTAGCACAGTTGCGCGAGCAGTGCGCAGAACCGGAAGTTTCGTTTGCGCATGCGCGAGATGCTGCGCATGCGCAGTCAAGAAAACGGCCATCGGTAAAGGAACAGCGATCTGAGCATGCGCAGTCGCTTCCTACGTGCTACATACCGAGCGTCAGGATGTCAGAGGCCCCAGACCGTACCAATTTAAAGGGGAAACGTCCCAAATCCAATTTAAAAGGGAAACGTCCCAAATCAAAAAAACAAAAATCTGTTAAAGCTGTAAAACAACCTTCCCTCACCTGGAATGACAGCACATTGCCGCAAATTGACCCAGGAGATGAATTTGACCTCCGAAGAACCCTCCGACAAGCAGTTACCTACGCACAAGCCGATGATTCCGACCTCAAATACTTCGATGACGATCTTTACAGTGTTTCCGGACCTCGCGAGCCCAATGATAGCTCCGTGGTCCTATACAACTATGACTCGGACGAACCTTTCGTGTTGCACATTGGCGGCCCCCACATTGAATCCGACGCAGATGCGGATTCATTTTTCGGATTTGAAGATCTTCAACCCAGCAGATATGACGTCCCAACTTATCAGTGCCGGATGATGCTGCAGCCTGACATTAACAGACAGGGAGCGGTGCAAGCCCACAGAGAGCGGCCTGCTGCCACACAGAGCATGGTCCACGTCCCGCTCAGCGTTCCCGACTCTATGAAAGAAGACATGCAAGACTCCAGAGCGCAGTCCTTGCATGAACAAGAAGTGACTCCAGAGTCACAAGCCTCCACAGTGAGCTTGTGGACAGACTCCACGATAGAAGGAACGCAAGACTCCAGAGCGCAGTCCTTGCGCGAACAAGAAGTGACTCCAGAGTCACAAGCCTCCACAGCAAGCTCGTGGAAAGACTCCACAATTGCAGAAACGCAAGACTCCAGCGCGCAGTCCTTGCATGAACAAGAAGTGACTCCAGTGTCACAAGCCTCCACAGCAAGCTCGTGGACAGACTCCACAATTGCAGAAACGCAAGACTCCAGAGCGCAGTCCTTGCACGAACAAGAAGTGACTCCAGTGTCACAAGCCTCCAGAGAGCTCGTGGACAGCCTCCACGATAGAAGAAACGCTTGACTCCGATGCGCAGTCCTTGCAGGAACAAGACCATGAGGGTCTAGCAACCTCTCCTGACCAACCAGCGGCAGACGATGAAAGTCTGCCATGCTCACGTGAACAGCGCGAAGGCTATGACAGCCTACCATGCTCCACTGCACAGCAGCATGACCATGACGGTCTCTCATGCTACAATGAAGGGCACAACGCTGATGACTGATCAAGCCCAACTGAAGACAAGCCAAAGGAATCTCCTCTTCCAAGCCCGAAGGAAAAAGGTTCATGCGCTGACCTTCAGAATCATTGTAGCCGAACAGAGATTAATAATGCTGCACGGTCACAGAAGGATACTGAGGATTTGCTAAAGAAATTACCTATATGTTTAACCACACTAACCCCAGAGATTAAGCAGTTATGTATGGGGAGTATAATGTGGGCAATTGAGAACAGTAAAAGAGAGACTGTGACCATGCCAGTCCCAGCAAAATCAGACCCAGAGACCATGAAGGCATGTACATTAGACAAAGATACATATGAGGTACCTGAGAAGAAAAGTGAAACGGAATGTTCTTTGGAAAATAGTACAATGTCGATAGAAACATTGGATCCAATATTCAAGACCATACATATGGGAGAATTTGGGGGTAATAAACAAGGTTCTGCAATGTCTGGGGGAAGATTTAAAATTCCAAAGAAGAAAAGCCCAAATGAAGGACAACGGCAAGACAATGACAGCCCACCGACATGGTGTGCACCACCAGATGAAAACTCTGACAATTTACCCAACCCTAGTGAACAGCAAGCTGCTAATGAGGATCTATCCACGGGATGTGAGACGAGTGACGACAGCATCCCACTTCCCATGCAAAAGGTGCAAGGTGACAGACCTCGCCTAGTGCGTACCGAGGCACTCGACGATCACGGTGGGACCACTGACGACTGCGGTGGCGGCGCACCGCTTCCACCCTCGATGGCTCGAGCCTCTACACTGGTCGGTGCATTCCTGCATGTTCCGACTCCAGAAGTGCAGCTTCAGGGAATCTCGGCTGCCTCCAGTGAACCTGTTGGGACTCCAGATGGGGAGCAGCCAAGCGCCGACTCTGATTCGCGCACGCCAGACCTTGCTCCGGACGGGCGGTGTCGCGGCCTCAATGATGGCACGCTCAGGGTGACGGCGGTTGCCACGGCGACAGGGAATGGATCGCGTGGCAGTCCCACTGGGTCGGCAGTGGCGACCAGCACTGGCGGTCCAAGACGGACACACCAATTCGCGCCATCGCCAGACGTTGATGCGAGCAACAATTCTCTCTCCAAGGCGACATGCTTCGACGTTTCTCTGCGGAGTCGCCCTTCCGGCACAGCAGGTGGCCGGAACCAGCATGCACGGTCTCGGCCAACTTCCACATCTGGCACAGTCATCGCCTTGCATGATATTAGTGATGGTGCTTCTTCGATGGCAACGACCCATCGGCTACAAGATGCCGTCCACCACAAACATAAAAAGAAAAAAGACTCCACCTTGGTCCTGGCATGCAGGGGGGGATGGATTGGGGCGTAGGCGCAATCAGCGAGCTTTGCGCCGCCTTCCACGCTCGCAACTGAACCGTACGCACCCACCGGATCCTCCACTGGTTCCCAAGGATGACTTCGTGGAGATGCCACGGATCATGCCCCCTCCATCGCCACCCGTGACCAGGCCACAGCAGCTAAAATCCTCCCCATGCAGAAGCTAAGGCTGTTTCTGGGACCTTGCCACCTGTCAAATCCAGGGCAAACTTTATTGAAGCAGACAAGTATTTTCTCCCTTTTGAGTTGGCATGCCAGTCGAAATGTCCCCGCATAGTCAGCACATCATCTGACTGTTTACAGAAATTAATCGATAGAATTATAGAGACAATATGTGGTTGTTCTCAAGGACCACAAACCGACGAAGGTATTCAGTTGCAGATAATTAAGGCCTTACTAACTACAGTAACATCTCAGCACATAGAAATACACGAAGGAACTGTGTTACAGACTGTTAGAACGCGCTACAATATACACCTGGCCAGCAAAAAAACTTAGTAAACCAAACCACAGCCAAGGCAACACTAACAAAGATGTTGAATGTTATATTTGCACGAATGAAAAACCAAGCACTGCACGAAGTACAACAAATGGAAAAGTAGAGACTTCGGCAGCAGCATCACCTCCAACAGTCCAAGGTGAACCAGTGTGAACCCAAATCTCCACAGCTGAACCGGCTTGAGGACCAGCCTATTCTTGAGGCGGTCACCCATTAGACTGGACTTATAACGCTGTTCATACGTTCAAAAAAGTCAAACACTTCTGTATTATAACCTGTTGTTGTTTATCGTTCCAGATATCGTCTGACCGGACCACTGTTCAAGTTGTTTTTTTTCTCGCATTCATGTTTTGTTATGGTACAACCTTGTTATTGTGACGCACCCGACATCGCCCCATGTAAATAGTTACGTCATATACACACGCTGTACACAACACACACACACTCTTAGATGCACTCACGACACGATCATATTTATAACCACGTAGGCACATATCTTTGTAAAAAGGGGGGATGTCATGATATTCAAACACACACATCATGATAGACACACCAACAGACAAATCAGAACACACAACACCACAACCAATCACAGAAAGATATAAAAGCACAAACACGACACCTGGTGGTCAGTATTAGCTGGAGACACGGACCAGGACAGACCTGCTACACGACACACTCAGGGAGACAACACGTGCAGAGTATCCAGAACGAACTGTATACAAGAGTTAAAATAAAATAGAGTTGTACCACATACAACTGTGTTGGCTCATCTGTGCACCAGAGCACCCAACACCACAGCATCAAAATTGTACTCACCAGCTTCTTCGTAGGGGACTTAGTTTAAAAATAATTTTCTTGTATTTTCTAGCCATTCAGGGCAACACTATAAACTATTCTGAGATATCTACCATTGCTGTTGTGAAATGGCCAACATGGTTTAGAAAATGAGAGAGTAGTGTTATTTTTCTTCTCTATTTCTCAGTGTAGAAGTGCCGAGCATCCAGTTGCTGCTTTCCTCATATTGAATGGTTAAAACTGTTCAATTTGTGGATGCTCACAAGTGGAAATCACTTCCACCACTCTGTGTGGCACAACATGTAGTGCTGCAATTCTACACTGGTAGCATCAAGGTGGTATGGGAGTGGCATGACTTGAGAATGCAATGGTCAAATATTAGGATCTTATTTGTATAAAGTTAGATGATAATCATTATCTGCTAGTAGCCCAGTTCAACTTTTTCTGTCATAATCTTGAACTAATTACATCACAATCTGATCTTTCAGTGAGGTAGTTGGCATCAGACACCAATTGAACAGATTGCTTTAGCTTTTACTATCGGATACCTGCCATTCAAAGAGAGGATAAGAGCCTCATTCTTTGCAATTTTATGTACATTAATGTATTTGTTGTTTCTTTTTTACAAAAGAGCATATATTAGTGATTACAATCAAAATCCATCTCAGATTCTGATAATTAACAAGCTCAAGCTTTGCTTATTTTGTCACTTTAGGCACAGTCTTTCTTTCTACTCAGACCAACCTTCCCATCATATGCCTCCAATATTTATTTTGTAACCAGTCTGGTTTCTTTACTTCTATTTCTAGGAGAACCTTTACTCAAGGTGGGGATGATAATATTGGATTAAGGGTACTTTTCACTGCATCCCTTCAGCATCAGCATTCAGCAGTGTGAGATAAACAATGTGGCTCAGTCACAAACACAGAAGAGAAACACAATGCACACCAGGTAACATTACAGCAGCTTGGTCAAAGATATTCACCTAACAGCATGTTGTTATTGTATAAGCAGACTTTTCAAAGTGGACTTGGTCCTCTGTGCATACAAACACTACAGGAGAGATCATCAGACAGCAGTCAGGTGCAGAAACTGTTCTTCACGTTATCCAAGGGATGTTGAACCAAAATGTAACACCCCAATTGCCCAGACTGAGATATGTTAACTGAACAAGATGAGGAACCAAATTTGGAACCTGATGGGTCTAAATGGTTCAGCACTCCAATAAGCTGGCCTTAAATCACTAGATCATTAAAAAAAAGCTGGGCCTTGCTTTTTATATGACAGTGTAATACCATCAAATTATTATCGGCTCATTTTCTGCAGCACCTTTGATTAAAATATTTGAGTATGCGCGATCCTGGTGGTAGTTTGATGCTGAGAGTAGAATTTCTCATTTCAAAATGAATTCCTCAATTGAAGCTTCAAAGAATTTTAGCCCTTGAATGGAGTACTTGAAGAAGCCGAGTTGCCAAATTTGAGAAATGTTCATTTACATTTAATGGAAAAGAGGTGTTTTCAAAAACATGCTGTATGGAAACCTTGTGGATACTTTAATATTACTGGGCTCAACTGGGTCCAAGTTCAAAGATTTCCAAAAGAGGGGCTTAAAAATTTTCACCATCGATATTGCAAGCTGGGTAGATATGGCGAACAACAGGGGAGACTGCATTGGGAAGTGGAGGTGGCTGACAGGGAAGGGAAGAAAGCAAAACAGGAACTGGAGTTGGCCGACAAGGAAGGGGAGAAAGCAAACAGGAAATACACAGGGCCTTGACAGGTTCAAGGTGAGGGGGTGGGGGGAGTTTAGGGGAGATGTGCGAGGAAAGTTTTTCACGCAGATGGTTGGGAGTGCCTGGTCCACGTTGCCAGTGGAAGTAGTGGAGGCAGGCACAATACCAACATTTAAGATGTATCTTGTTAGACACATGAACGGACAGGGAATGGAGGGATAAAGATTATTTGGGCAATAAGCAGTAGTTCTAAGTAAGGAATCTGGACTGGCGCAGGCTTAGAGGACCGAAGGGCCTGTTCCTATACTGTAATGTTCTTTATTCTTAAGATTTAATACTACACAGGTTTCAACATCTGGCCTGTGACTTACTGTTGCACCATTTGTAGTAAGTAATGCTGCTCAAGAATTGAACTCATCAGCCACTTACAAATATTGCATGGCAAAGTAATGAATTGCTTTGGTGCTTATACCATTGAATGAAATGAAAATCGCTTATTGTCACAAGTATACTTCAAATTAAGTTACTGTGAAAAGCCCCTAGTCGCCACATTCCGGCGCCTGTTCGGGGAGGCTGGTACAGGAATTGAACCGTGCTGCTGGTCTGCCTTGGTCTGCTTTCAAAGCCAGCGATTTAGCCCTGTGCTAAACCAGTTTTTATAGACGGACGGTTGTCCAGCATATTCCTATGCACTTTGTGAAAGGTGTGATTAGCGGATTACTTTAACAGCTCAGGTAGTTGCTGAAAAGCTGGTTTGTGATGCAGAGTGATGCCAACAGCGTGGGTTCAATTCCTCTATCAGCTGAGGTTATTCATGAAGGCCCCGCCATCTCAACCTTGCCTGATGAGTGGTGAGCTTCGGGTTGAATCACTACCAGTCAGCTTCAAAAGGGAAAGCAGCCTATAGTCTGGGACTGTGGCGGCATTTACATTTAACAGCTGGTAAAGACCTTCACATTAAATGGCTGGCGATCGGAAAAACAGAGCACTTCCAAAATGCTGGTGACGGAAGCTTCCAATGATAGGTGAACTGTACTGTGAAAATAAAGTGTCATGCTCTAATAAATTACTCACCAACCAATGAGTAACTAATCTTATCTCAAAAGTTGCTGCAACATACAGAAAATACAGTCTTCAATTCTTGGTCATATAAGGCCACTTCAGTGATCAGCAGCGGAGATCAGAACCTAATTTTAAGTAAAAGATAGAAATCTGGGCAGTTCTAAAACTCCTTCTCTTCTACTGTACTAATTTGATGATTTTCAACAAGCACAGGAATAATCTATAAATTATGTTGAACTATTTTATAACAATAAAGAAATAATGCTGTGAAGGTGGAAATTCAGGTCTTTCAAGGAAATTGATACAAATTTCTTTTTTGTTGCAGTGAATCATAGAATCTACAGTGCAGGAGGCCATTCGGCCCATTGAGTCTGCACTAGCCCTTGGAAAGAGCACCGCATCCAAGCCCACTCCTTCACCCCATCCCCATAACCCAGCCTATCATTTCTTTGTGGACACTAAGGGCAATTTAGCATGGCCAATCCACCAAACCTGCACATCTTTGGACTGTGGGGGAAACCAGAGCACCCAGAGGAAACCCACGCAGACACGGAGAGAACGTGCACACTGCAGGAATCGAACCTGGGACCCTGGAGCTGTGAAGCAGCAGTGCTAAACACGGTGCTACCGTGACAGAAACTGTTTATATGTAGGCCGGTGAGAAGTTATCAATCTGAAAGGTTAATGGTGTTTCTCTCTTCACAGGTGCTGCCCAAACCGGATTAGTTACAGCATTTTCTGTTTTTATTTCAGATTTCCGGCATGTGCAGTATTTCCCTTTGGATTAATATTTTGGCTTTCACTTGTCTGGTACTGAACTTGAGTATTTCTGAAAAATGGGACATCCTGTTATTATGGGCCAGGATTTAGAGAACACCAAAGTATATTATGGAGTTCACCTGCCCCACAACTTTTAATAGATTTTAGTTATGGGGAGCACAAGGGCCCACTTTACAGAGAATTAAAAGTATTTTTAAACAAAAACAATGTTTATTCTATGAATTCAGTTCATATTTTATAAACACACAGTAAACATCCTATCAACTACCAACCCTGATACTTTCCAAACAACATCCATAAGTAAAAAAAAAACTTTTAACAAAGGTTTGCATTCCTTACAGAAACAGGTATTACTTTGAAATCATCAAGTGCTCTGGAGACATTCTTTTTTTTTAAATAATATTTTATTGAAAATTTTTGGTCAACCAACACAGTACATCGCGCATCCTTTACACAACATTGTAGCAATACAGATAATAATGACCCTTTTTAAATTTAAACAAAAACAACAACAAACAAATAAATATTAAATAACAAAAAATAAAAACTAGCCCTAATTGGCAACTGCCTTGTCTCAGGCCACCCCCCCCCATCCCCCCCATCCCTCCCCCCCATCCCTCCCCCCCCCCCCATCCCCCCCATCCCTCCCCCATCCCTCCCCCCCCCCCCATCCCCCCCATCCCTCTCCCCCCCCCCCCCCCCATCCCCCCCATCCCTCCCCCCCCCCCCCCCCCCAAGTCCTGGGCCGCTGCTGCTGCCTTCTTTGTTCTCCCCTATCTATCTTTCCGCAAGATATTCGACGAACGGTTGCCACCGCCTAGTAAACCCTTGAGCCGACCCCCTTAGGACGAACTTAATCCGCTCTAACTTTATGAACCCCGCCATATCATTTATCCAGGTCACCACCCCCGGGGGCTTGGCTTCTTTCCACATTAGCAATATTCTGCGCCGGGCTACTAGGGACGCAAAGGCCAAAACATCGGCCTCTTTCGCCTCCTGCACTCCCGGCTCTTGTGCAACCCCAAATATAGCCAACCCCCAGCTTGGTTCGACCCGGACTCCTACTACTTTCGAAAGCACCTTTGTCACCCCCATCCAAAACCCCTGTAGTGCCGGGCATGACCAAAACATATGGGTATGATTCGCTGGGCTTCTCGAGCACCTCGCACACCTATCCTCCACCCCAAAAAATTTACTGAGCCGTGTTCCAGTCATATGTGCCCTGTGTAATACCTTAAACTGAATCAGGCTTAGCCTGGCACACGTGGACGACGAGTTTACCCTGTTTAGGGCATCTGCCCACAACCCCTCCTCAATCTCCTCCCCTAGCTCTTCTTCCCATTTCCCTTTTAGTTCGTCCATCATAGTCTCCCCTTCGTCTCTCATTTCCCTATATATATCCGACACCTTACCGTCCCCCACCCATTTCTTTGAGATGACTCTGTCCTGCACCTCTTGTGTCGGGAGCTGCGGGAATTCCCTCACCTGCTGCCTCGCAAAAGCCCTCAATTGCATGTACCTGAATGCATTCCCTTGGGGCAACCCATATTTCTCGGTCAGCGCTCCCAGACTCGCAAACTTCCCATCCACAAATAGATCTTTCAATTGCGTTTACCTGCTCTTTGCCACATTCCATATCCCCCATCCATTCCCCCCGGGGCAAACCTATGGTTGTTTCTTATCGGGGTCCCCCCCAGTGCTCCGGTCTTTCCCCTATGTCGTCTCCACTGTCCCCAAATCTTCAGTGTAGCTACCACCACCGGACTCGTGGTATAGTTCCTTGGTGAGAACGGCAATGGGGCTGTCACCATAGCCTGCAGGCTGGTCCCCCTACAGGACGCCCTCTCTAATCTCTTCCACGCCGCTCCTTCCTCCTCTCCCATCCACTTACTCACCATTGAAATATTAGCGGCCCAATAATACTCACTTAGGCTCGGTAGTGCCAGCCCCCCCTATCCCTACTACGCTGTAAGAATCCCTTCCTCACTCTCGGAGTCTTCCCGGCCCAAACAAAACCCATGATACTCTTTTCTATCCTTTTGAAAAAAGCCTTCGTGATCACCAGCGGGAGACACTGAAACACAAAAAGGAATCTCGGGAGGACCACCATCTTAACTGCCTGCACCCTCCCTGCCATTGACAATGCTACCATATCCCATCTCTTGAAATCTTCCTCCATCTGTTCCACCAACCGCGTCAAATTTAGCCTGTGCAATGTGCCCCAATTCTTAGCTATCTGGATCCCCAGGTAACGAAAGTCTCTTGTTACCTTCCTCAACGGTAGGTCTTCTATTTCTCTACTCTGCTCCCCTGGATGCACCACAAACAGCTCACTCTTTCCCATGTTCAATTTATACCCTGAAAAATCCCCAAACTCCCAAGTATCCGCATTATTTCTGGCATCCCCTCCGCTGGATCCGCCACATATAGTAGCAGATCATCCGCATATAAAGATACCCGGTGTTCTTCTCCTCCCCTAAGTATTCCCCTCCATCCCTTGGAACCTCTCAGCGCTATCGCCAGGGGCTCAATCGCCAGTGCAAACAGTAATGGGGACAGAGGACATCCCTGCCTTGTCCCTCTATGGAGCCGAAAATATGCCGATCCCCGTCCATTCGTGACCACACTCGCCACTGGGGCCCTATACAACAGCTGCACCCATCTAACATACCCCTCTCCGAACCCAAATCTCCTCAACACCTCCCACAGATAATCCCACTCCACTCTATCAAATGCTTTCTCGGCATCCATCGCCACTACTATCTCCGTTTCACCCTCTGGTGGGGCCATCATCATTACCCCTAACAACCTCCGTATGTTCGTGTTCAGCTGTCTCCCCTTCACAAACCCAGTTTGGTCCTCATGAACCACCCCCGGGACACATTCCTCTATTCTCATTGCCATTACCTTGGCCAAGACCTTGGCATCTACATTGAGGAGGGAGATTGGTCTGTAGGACCCGCATTGTAGCGGATCCTTTTCCTTCTTTAAAAGAAGCGATATCGTTGCTTCTGACATAGTCGGGGGCAGTTGTCCCCTTTCCTTTGCCTCGTTGAAGGTCCTCGTCTGTAGCGGGGCGAGCAAGTCCAAATATTTTCTGTAAAATTCAACTGGGAATCCGTCCGGTCCCGGGGCCTTTCCCGTCTGCATGTTCCTAATTCCTTTCACCACTTCTTCTACCGTGATCTGTGCTCCCAATCCCATCCTTTCCTGCTCTTCCACCTTGGGAATTTCCAGCCGATCCAAAAACTCCATCATTCTCTCCCTCCCATCCGGGGGTTGAGCTTCATACAATTTTTTATAAAATGTCTTAAACACTTCATTCACTCTCTCCGCTCCCCGCTCCGTCTCTCCATCTTCGTCTCTCACCCCCCCTATTTCCCTCGCTGCTCCCCTTTTCCTCAATTGGTGTGCCAGCAATCTGCTCGCCTTCTCTCCATATTCATACTGTACACCCTGCGCCTTCCTCCATTGTGCCTCTGCAGTGCCTGTGGTCAGCAAGTCAAATTCCACATGCAGCCTTTGCCTTTCCCTATACAGTCCCTCCTCCGGTGCTTCCGCATACTGTCTGTCCACCCTCAAAAGTTCTTGCAACAACCGCTCCCGTTCCTTACTCTCCTGCTTCCCTTTATGTGTCCTTATTGATATCAGCTCCCCCCTAACCACCGCCTTCAACGCCTCCCAGACCACTCCCACCTGAACCTCCCCATTGTCATTGAGTTCCAAGTACTTTTCAATGCATCCCCTCACCCTTAAGCACACCCCCTCATCCGCCATTAGTCCCATATCCATTCTCCAGGGTGGACGCCCTCTTGTTTCCTCCCCTATCTCCAAGTCTACCCAGTGTGGGGCATGATCCGAAATGGCTATAGCCGTATATTCCGTTCCCCTCACCCTCGGGATCAATGCCCTACCCAACACAAAAAAGTCTATGCGTGAATAGACTTTATGGACATAGGAGAAAAACGAGAACTCCTTACTCCTAGGTCTACTGAATCTCCACGGGTCCACCCCTCCCATCTGCTCCATAAAATCCTTAAGCTCCTTGGCTGCTGCCGGCCTCCTACCAGTCCTGGACTTCGACCTATCCAGCCTTGGTTCCAACACCGTGTTAAAGTCTCCCCCCATTATCAGCTTTCCGGTCTCTAGGTCTGGGAATGCGTCCTAGCATTCGCCTCATAAAATTGGCATCGTCCCAATTCGGGGCATACACGTTTACCAACACCACCATCTCTCCCTGTAATTTGCCACTCACCATCACGTATCTGCCCCCGTTATCCGCCACTATAGTCTTTGCCTCGAACATTACCCGCTTCCCCACTAATATAGCCACCCCCCTGTTTTTCGCATCCAGCCCCGAATGGAACACCTGCCCTACCCATCCTTTGCGCAACCTAACCTGATCTATCAGTTTCAGGTGCGTTTCCTGTAACATGACCACATCTGCTTTAAGTTTCTTAAGGTGTGCAAGTACTCGTGCCCTCTTTATCGGCCCGTTAAGCCCCCTCACGTTCCACGTGATCAGCCAAGTTGGCGGGCTTCCCACCCCTTGCCGGTTAGCCATCATCTTTTTCCAGCTTCTCGCCCAGTTCCCACGCGGCTGTATTTCTCCCAGACGGTGCCCCCCCGCCCATCCTTTCCCGCACCCACTCCCCCCTTTCCCCAGCAGCAGCAACCCAGTAATTCCCCCCTCCCCCGCTAGACCCCCCGCTAGCGTAATTACTCCCCCCATGTTGCTCCCAGAAGTCAGCAAACTCTGGCTGACCTCGGCTTCCCCCCGTGATCACGGCTCGCCCCGTGCGGCGCCCCCTCCTTCCTGCTTCTCTATTCCCGCCATAATTATCATAGCGCGGGAACCAAGCCCGCGCCTCTCCCTCGGCCCCGCCTCCCATGGCCAACGCCCCATCTCCTCTCCCTCCCCACCTTCCCCCATCACCACCTGTGGGAGAAAGAAAAGTTACCATACCGCAGGATTAATCATACAATCCCTCTTCGCCCCCCCCCCCCCCCACTCGTCCCACCACTTTGTCCAAACGTTCATTTTCGTAGTCCAATCATTCCAATTTTTCTTCTACAATAAAAGTCCACGCTTCATCCGCCGTCTCAAAGTAGTGGTGCCTCCCTTGATATGTGACCCACAGTCTTGCCGGTTGCAGCATTCCAAACTTTATCTTTTTTTTGTGAAGTACCGCTTTGGCCCGATTAAAGCTCGCCCTCCTTCTCGCCACCTCCGCACTCCAATCTTGATAGACGCGGATCACCGCGTTCTCCCATTTACTACACCGAGTTTTCTTCGCCCATCTAAGGACCATTTCTCTATCCTTAAAACGGAGAAATCTCACCACTATGGCTCTGGGAGCTTCTCCTGCTCTCGGTCCTCGCACCATAACTCGGTATGCTCCCTCCACCTCCAACGGACCCGTCGGGGCCTCCACTCCCATTAACGAGTGCAGCATCGTGCTCACATATGCCCCGACGTCCGCCCCCTCCACACCTTCAGGAAGGCCAAGAATCCTCAAGTTGTTCCTCCTTGCGTTATTTTCCAGTGCCTCCAACCTCTCCACAGATCGTTTCTGGTGTGCCTCCTGTATCTCCAACTTCACCACCAGGCCCTGTATGTCGTTTTCATTCTCTGCTGCTTTCGCCTTCACGACCCGAAGCTCCTGCTCCTGGGTCTTTTGTTCCTCTTTCAGCCCTTCAATCGCCTGTAATATCGGGGCCAACAACTCTTTCTTAATTTCCTTTTTTATCTCCTCCACGCAGCGTTTCAAAAACTCTTGTTGTTCAGGGCCCCATATGAAACTGCCACCTTCCGACGCCATCTTGGTTTCTGCTTGCCTTCCTTGCCGTTGTTCCAAAGGATCCGCTGCAATCTGGCCACTTTCCTCTCCTTTTTCCATCCGCACGGTTTACCGCACGGTGTTTTCAGCAGTTAAAATTGCCGTTGGGGCTCCTATCAAGAGCCCAAAAGTCCGTTTCACAGGGAGCTGCCGAAACGTGCGACTCAGCTGGTCATCGCCGCACCCGGAAGTCCCTCTGGAGACATTCTTTAGAGAGAGAGAGATCAATACACACATCTGTTTGGTTTGAGTGCAGCTCTCCAACTGAAAACAAAACTAAACACAGAGCCAAAACAGCTTTCAGCACTAAACAAAAGTAAAAAGCAGCGCAGACCCCAGCTCCACCCACACAATGACATCACTGCAGCCATTTGATAAAGAATTAAATGAAATGAAAATTGCTTATTGTCACAAGTAGGCTTCAATGAAGTTACTGTGAAAAGCCCCTAGTCGCCACATTACACTGTCAAAGTTTTTAGTCTTGCACTCACCAGGTCAGATTTGCAACGTCAAATCTCAAGGGAACAACAACTTGTACTGAATGAGAAGAGCATGCTGATAGGTTGGCAAGTGGACTCTGGCTGGTAGAGCTGTTTCCATGGATATTTTACCAAACCAGTATTGATTTTAATATCGTGTTGATATGTTTGTGTGACCCTCTTAATCCATTGCTGCAAACTGCTCCCAAAAACTAACCTACAACCACAGCTACTTCATACAGTTCAAAATGTTCTTCACAAACAGAATCCAGGTTTGGAAAGACATTGTATTGTGAAAAGTCTTTCACAGCTCCAGGACGCATACTATAAATGTGCCACACACCAGTTACATTTTATTGAAAGACAAGTGAATTAATATATTCCAAATACAAATATGAGTTTTCTAAAAGGATGAGTGTATTACTCATTTCTACCCCTGATAATGCTACCCAATTAACATGACCTCATTGGTGAGGATACGAGTTTAAATCTTCACATTTTTTAACACAATATCTAGGCTTATACATCAAATCACCACTGAGACAGTGCTGCATTGTTGAGAGTACAACCATTCTGATTCAGACCCTGCCCAGTTCCATCTTCTCAGGTACATTAAGATCATCCCATAGTACTATTGGAAAGGAAGGAGGACAATTCTCTCCATGTCCTCATCAATATTTATCCCCAACTAACACCCCAAAGAAAAATAACTAACTTGTAATTTACCCAATGCAGTGCTGAGGATAAAAGGTCTGCCACGTTTAATTAGCATTTAATGCTGCATAATTGCAAGTTCAATCCCCTTCTATCCTCTGTAGGACCTGGCCATTAGTAGGTTTGCTGCCATGTTTTAATTACTTATTTAATTTGTGAGTTGAGTAAGTAATTAAGCATTTTCCCCTTCAATTAGGGAGTGATTTTAAACCCCATGTTAAGATAAATATCATGCTATCTGACATTGTCAATAATTCTGCATTACCACACTATTCCTCTTGCTTCAAAAACATCAATCCACCACAAAAATCCATCCTCAAACCTTCTTGCCCTCACAAACCACCTCTCAACAGTCCAGTCCCACATTTAGAGTACTCCCGAAACTATCATAGTCAAAAAACGTGAATGGCATCCGCCCTGACACGTGATTATGGTCTATCATGTCTTATTTTCCCCTCCTCTGCAGGAGAAGCTTCCCATGACAAATCAATAACCTCACTCCTGCTCCCTGCTGGAATTCCTGCAAAGATGGAGGAGGACAGCAGTGGGTTATTCTTTGATGCCTTATATAATTCAACTACCTGCCCAGACTCTCTTATGAAGAGCACTTACCTATCTGTGATGGTGGTATTTGTGGAACTCTACTTCAGCACCAGCTGGAACCTTTAGCAGAGGAGAGAAAATTACATTTAGTAAAGAATAAATAATATGCACTCTATGTTTTTTTTTTTTAATTTTGAGTACCCAATTCATTTTTTCCAATTAAGGGGCAATTTAGCATGGCCAATCCACCTACCTGCACATCTTTGGGTTGTGGGGGCGAAACCCACGCAAACACGGGGAGAATGTGCAAACTCCACACAGACAGTGACCCAGAGCCGGGGTCGAACCAGGAACCTCGACGCCATGAGGTTGCAATGCTAACCACTGCGCCACCGTGCTGCCCGAATATGCACTCTATGTTTGAATAACAGAAACTCAAATGAATCATACTTTTGGTTAAAATTGCAAAAAGTTCTAAAGTATTAAAACCAAATTAGCTGAATAAAGTAGCTTATGCTGCAATCAGAAAACAATATTTTTGCCTCTCACCCTCTTGCAAAAATCCAAAACAGGTTTTCATTTTAACCAGATGTATAGTACATCATTCAGAGATTTTTATGTGTATGAACTTATGGATGTAGTTATTAAGCATTTCAAAACAAAAGTTATTTGTTTCTAAGCCAGATGCACTGTTATTTATCCAAATTCAAATCGACATCCATTCATCTGACTGCCTTTTTTTTAAAAAAAACTTGGGGGGGCGATTCTCCAGAGAATCGCCGTAACCGCGCCACGACGCCGGCGCGTGATTCTCCGAGGTGCGGAGAATCGGCGCCATTTTGCGCCAGCGCGTTTGGCATGGCGCCCGCCACTGTAATCGGCGAGGCCACCGGTCCCCCAGGCCGGATGGGCCGTGCGGTCGTGCTGATACGGCTGAGTCCCACCGGCGCCGTTCACCCCTGGTCGCTGCCGGCGGGAACGGTCGGGGGGGGCGGCCTGTGGGGGGGGGGGGGGGGGGAAGGGGGGGGAGGGGGGCTCCTTCATCGGGGCGGGCCTCCGATTGGGTCTGGCCCGCAATTGGGGTCCACCGATCGGTGGGCCGGCCTCTCCCCTCCCGGGCCTACTTTCTGGCGCGGCCGGCCCCTGAACACCGACCCCATATTGGGTCGGGGCCGGCGAGTGTAAGAAGTCCCCCGCGCATGTGCCGGTTGGTGCGGCCCAACTGCGCATTCGCAGGTTGGCGCGGACCCAACTGCGCATGTGTGGGTTGGCGCAGCGCCCATTTAGCGTCACGTAAGGAGGCTGGAGCAGCGTGAACCGCTCCAGCGCCGGAATCCATCGTGCCCGGGCCCGGTTCACGCCATCGTGAAACGCGACGGCGTTCACGACGGCGCGAACACTTGGGCCCAATATTGGAGAATCGCCCCCAAGGAATCAGTCCTCTGCAGAAAGCACTAAAGATTGATTTTTACAAATTAATTCATGGCATGTGGGCAATGTTGGCTGGGCCAGCATTTCTTGCCCATCCCTAATTGCCCTTGAGATTTTTTTTAAGGTACTATATTAGTGGAGTTGAAACTAATTCAACTGAACTCAAATATGGACTAGGTAACAAAATACCTTCTAAAAAAACACTAGGGAGCGGAAAGAGCAGGAAACAGTCAAAGACCACCACAGATAAGGGGCAAGATTCTCTTGGTCTCCCAGCCATGTATTTCTCAGCAGTGCGCCGTTCGCTAGTGGCGAGATTCACTATCGCCTCTGCTGGTCAATGGGATTTCCCATTGAAGCCACCCCATGCCGCTGAATAATCTGCAGGCGGGGGTGCGCTGTCGGTGGGAACAGAGAATCCCAACGGCTGGAGAATTCCTGACCAGATAATAGGGGTAAAATAAAGACTAAGCTCTTCTGAAATTATAAAATCATTGCCAGTGTATCATGAGCACTGGGAATATTGGAGCATTAACCATTTTTAGAAACCAAATCAAAGAATGATTACAACACAGGAGGCCCATCATCTCTGTACTTGCACTGTATAAGAGTAACTCTGCTAGTTCCATTCTTCAACTTTCTCTCTGTAACCCTGCAAATGTTTCCCTCAGGCTAATTATCCAATTCCGATTTGAAAGGCATGATTTAATTTGCCTCTTACCACACTTTCAAGCAACATATTCCCGATCCTAATCACCCACTGCGTGAAAACATTTTCCTCATATTGCTGTTTTTTTGTGGGGTTCATCTATAATTCACCTTAAATTGGTGTACTCTCATTCTCAACCCTTCCAATGGGAACAGTTTCTCCCCATCTACTCTGTCCAGACCCCGCAAAATTTGGAACATCTCTGTCAAATCTCTCCACAACCTTTTCTTCTTCAAGGGGAACAGCCTCAGCTTTGTCAATCTAGCCACATAATTGAAGTCTCTCATCCCAGGAACTATTCTCAAATTCCTTCCCATCCTGTGTCTACTCCAGTTAAGGCAAAGCCAATGTTTTACACAGGGTCACCATATCTATTGCATTTGTACTCTTAAGCCTTAACTGTTTTCTCAACTTTCCCTGCCATGTTCAACAATATTTGCACATCCACCGCCTAGCCCTTCTGTTCCTTCAAAAATTGTATTCTTTATTTTATATTGCCTTTATTTTATCTTGAGCAACAAAGAGATGGCAGACCAGTTGAACAATTACTTTGGACCTGTCTTCACTAAGGAGGACACAAATAACCTTCCGGAAATACTAGGGGAAAGAGGGTCTAGCTTGAAGGATAAATTGAAGGAAATCCTTATTAGTCAGGAAATTGTATTGGGGAAATTGATGGGATTAAAACCCGATAAGTCCCCAGGGCCTGATGCTATGCATCCCAGAGTACTTAAGGAAGTGGTCCTACAAATAGTAGACACTTTGGTGATCATTTTACAGCATTCTATAAACTCTGGAAGAGTTCCAATGGATTGGAGGGTAGCTACTGTAACCTCACTTTTTAAAAAGGGCGGGAGAGAGAAAACAGGGAATTATAGACCGGTTCGCTTGACATTGGTGGTAGGGGAAAATGCTGGAATCAATTATTAATGATGAAATAACTGAGCATTTGGAAAGTGGGGACAGGATCGGTCCAAGTCAGCATGGATTCACTGAGGGGAAATCATGCTCGACAAATCTTCTGGAAATGTTTTGAGGAGGTGACCAGTAAAGTGAACAAGGGTGAACCAGTGGATGTTGTGTATCTGGGTTTTCAAAAGGCTTTTGACAAGGTCTCACACAAAAGATTAGTGAGCAAAATTAAAGCCCATGGTATTAGGGGTAATGTATTGACGTGGATAGAGAACTGGTTGGCAGACAGGAAGCAGAGAATGGGAATAAACAGGTGCTTTTCAGAGTGGCAGGCAGTGACTAGTGGAGTACCACAGGGTTCATTTCTGGGACCCCAGCAGTTCACAATCTACATTAATGATTTGGATGAAGGAATTGGATACAATATCTCCAAATTTGCAGACGACACTAAGCTGGATGGCAGTGTATGCTGTGAGGAGGATGCAAAGAGGCTTCAGGGTGAATTGGACAGGCTGGCTGAATGGGCAAATACAATATAATGTGGGTAAATGTGAGGTTATCCACTTTGGTGACAAAAACAGGAAGGCAGATTATTATCTGAATGGTGGCGGTATAGGAAAAGGGGAAGTGCAACGAGACCTGGGTATCATGGTGGACAGTCGCTGAAGGTTGGCATGCAGGTACAGAAGACGGTGAGGAAAGCTAATGGCATTCTGGCCTTCATAGCGAGAGGATTTGAGTATAGGAGTAGGGATGTCTTGCTGCAGTTATACATGGCCTTGGTGAGGCCACACCTTGGGTATTGTGTGCAGTTTTGGGCTCCTGGTTTGAGGAAGGACACTCTTTCTATTGAGGGTGTCTGGCGAAGGTTCACGAGACTAATTCCCAGGATGGCAGGACTGACATATGAAGAAAGACTGGATCGACTGGGCTTTTACTCACTGGAGTTTAGAAGACTGAGAGGAGATCTCATGGGAACATATAAAATCCTGGTGGGACTGGACAGGCCAAATGTGGGAAGAATGTTTCTGATGTTGGGGACGTCATGGGTACACAGCCTAAGAATAAGGGGTAAGCCATCCCGGACTGAGCTGAGGAAGAACTTCTTCTCTCAGAGTTGTGAACTTGTGGAATTCTCTACCACAGAAAGCTGTTGGGGCCAGTTCATTGGATATATTCAAGAGGAAGCTGGACGTGGCCTTTGCGGCTAAAGGGATAATGGGGTATGGAGAGAAAGTGGGAGTGGGATACTGAATTTGCATGATCAGCCATGGTCATTGTAGCGCACAAAGACTCCATGAGACGAATAGAGTGAAGTCGATGAGGCTTTATTAAGCGTGTCTGTTCCCCAGCAGCTCGATAGTAAACAGGCCTGCGGGGGAAGACTCCGGCTTCTTATACTCCGCCTTCAGGGCGGAGCTTGAGGTCAACGGCCAACCAGGACCCGGGATCTGTCAGCCAATGACATTAGGGCTTCCAGTCCCACATGACCCCCAATACATACTACCACATTCACCCCTTGTCAAAAATGAACCCGGCGGGGTGATGCTTCGTATGGTGGTAAGGGTTTACAGGGCTGGTCCTGGGAGGATAAAACATTCACATTGCAATACAGTATTGGACAATTTCGTCCTGTTGCAACTATTTACAGAGGGTATAGGAAGAAAAGCAAAATGTTCTTGTGAACAGTCCATATTTGTGTTACATCGACACCACGAGTCGGTCGGGCGGTCTGGTCGTCCGTGTCGATCGCCTCGGCCCCGGCGGTGGTGGTGGTGCTTGTACCAGTGTTGTCGCCTCCAGGAGCCGTACGGTTTCAGCTGTCGGTGCAAAAGGGAGGGGGACCGATCCTCCTGGGAAGGGGGCGGTCGCGGGGTGCGGCGGTGGCAGGAAGGGGGGCGGTTGGGTTGATGGTGTCGGGGGGGTGTGCGTGTTGCCGGCGGGCGCCAGATCCCGCAGGGAGACCATGTCCTGTCGGCCGTCGGGGTACTCCACGTAGGCGTACTGGGGGTTTGCGTGGAGGAGGTGAACCCTTTCGACCAACGGGTCCGCCTTATGTGCCCGCACATGCTTTCGGAGCAGGATGGGTCCTGGGGCCGCCAGCCAGGTCGGCAGCGACGTTCCAGAGGAGGACCTCCTAGGGAAGACAAGGAGACGCTCGTGGGGCGTTTGATTAGTGCTCGTACATAATAACGACCGGATGGAATGGAGAGCGTCCGGGAGGACCTCCTGCCACCGTGAAACTGGGAGATCCCTGGACCGTAGGGCCAGTAGGACGGCCTTCCAGACCGTGCCGTTCTCCCTTTCTACTTGCCCGTTCCCCCGGGGGTTGTAGCTGGTCGTCCTGCTTGAGGCTATGCCCTTGCTGAGCAGGAACTGGCGCAGCTCGTCACTCATGAAAGAGGACCCCCTGTCGCTGTGGACGTATGCGGGGTAACCGAACAGTGTGAAGATGCTGTTCAGGGTTTTAATGACTGTGGCCGCGGTCATGTCAGAGCAGGGAATGGCAAAAGGGAAGCGGGAGTATTCGTCCACTACATTAAGAAAATATGCGTTGCGGTCAGTGGAGGGGAGGGGCCCTTTGAAATCGAGACTGAGGCGTTCAAAGGGGCGGGAAGCCTTAATCAGGTGCGCTCCATTTGGCCTGAAAAAATGCGGCTTGCATTCCGCGCAGATGTGGCAGTCCCTTGTGACTGTACGGACCTCCTCTAAAGAGTATGGGAGATTGCGGGACTTGATGAAGTGGTAAAACCGAGTGACCCCCGGGTGGCAGAGGTCCTCGTGGAGGGTTTGGAGGCGGTTAATTTGTGCGTTGGCACATGTGCCGCGGGATAGGGCATCGGACGGCTCGTTCAGCTTTCCGGGACGGTACAAGATCTCATAGTTGAAGGTGGAGAGCTCGATCCTCCACCTTAAGATCTTGTCGTTTTTAATTTTGCCCCGCTGTGCATTATCGAACATGAAAGCTACCGACCGTTGGTCAGTGAGGAGAGTGAATCTCCTGCCGGCCAGGTAATGCTTCCAATGTGGCACAGCTTCCACTATGGCTTGGGCTTCCTTTTCCACTGAGGAGTGGCGGATTTCTGAGGCGTGGAGGGTTCGGGAGAAAAAGGCCACGGGTCTGCCCGCTTGGTTAAGGGTGGCCGCTAGAGCTACGTCGGAGGCGTCGCTCTCGACCTGGAAGGGGAGGGACTCGTCGATGGCGCGCATCGTGGCCTTTGCGATATCCGCTTTGATGCGGCTGAAGGCCTGGCAAGCCTCTGTCGACAGAGGGAAGGTCGTGGTCTGTATTAGGGGGCGGGCCTTGTCTGCGTACTGGGGGACACACTGGGCGTAGTACGAAAAGAACCCCAAGCAGCGTTTCAGGGCTTTTGGGCAGTGCGGGAGGGGAAATTCCATGAGTGCGCGCATACGTTCGGGGTCGGGGCCTATTATCCCATTGCGTACTATGTAGCCCAGAATGGCTAGCCGGTCGGTGCTAAAAACGCACTTGTCCTCGTTGTACGTGAGGTTCAAGGCTTTGGCGGTCTGGAGGAATTTCTGGAGGTTGGCGTCGTCGTCCTGCTGATCGTGGCCGCAGATGGTTACATTGTCGAGATACGGGAACGTGGCCCGCAACCCATGTTGATCAACCATTCGGTCCATCTCCCGTTGGAAGACCGAGACCCCGTTTGTGACGCCAAAAGGGACCCGTAGGAAATGGTATAATCGCCCGTCTGCCTCGAAGGCTGTGTACTTGCGGTCACTTGGGCGGATGGGGAGCTGATGGTAGGCGGACTTGAGGTCCACGGTGGAGAAGACTTTATATTGGGCAATCCGATTGACCATGTCGGATATGCGGGGGAGAGGGTACGCGTCTAGTTGTGTGTACCTGTTGATGGTCTGGCTGTAGTCAATGACCATCCTTTATTTCTCCCCTGTCTTCACTACTACCACCTGCGCTCTCCAGGGACTATTGCTGGCCTGGATTATGCCCTCCTTTAGTAGCCGCTGGACTTCGGACCGAATGAAGGTCCGGTCCTGGGCGCTGTACCGTCTGCTCCTAGTGGCGACGGGTTTGCAATCCGGGGTGAGGTTCGCAAACAAGGACGGGGGTTGCACTTTGAGGGTTGCGAGGCCGCAGATAGTGAGTGGGGGTATGGGGCCGCTGAATTTGAACGTAAGGCTCTGTAGATTACATTGGAAATCTAATCCCAGCAAGGTGGGGGCACAGAGTTGGGGAAGGACGTTAAGTTTGTAGTTTTTGAACTCCCTCCCCTGCACTTTAAGGGTAACAATGCAGAATCCCTGGATCTGTACGGAGTGGGATCCTGCAGCAAGGCAAATCTTTTGTGCGCTGGGATAGGTGGTCAAGGAGCAGCGTCTTACCGTGTCGGGGTGTATAAAGCTTTCCGTGCTCCTGGAGTCGACTAGGCATGGCGTCTCGTGGCCGTTTATTAGGACCGTTGTCGTCGTCGTCTGGAGTGTCCGGGGCCGAGCCTGATCGAGCGTAATCAAAGCGAGCCGTGGTTGTAGTAGTGGAGTGGGGTCCGTTGTTGCCGTCCAAGATGGCGTCGGGGATGAACAAAATGGCCGCCCCCATACATCGCACGTGGCTGGGGGGTCACAAGATGGCGGCGGGGTGGATAAATGGCCGCCCCCATGCGTCGTACAGGTCTGGGGCGGTCCAAGATGGCGGCCCTCCTCCTCCCCTCGTGGTGGTCGGGACCCAAAATGGCGGCGTCTGCGGGTCGCACATCGGCGCCCCTCCTCCCCTCGTGGTGGTCGGGACCCAAAATGGCGGCGTCTGCGGGTCGCACATGGTGTGCTGTGGGGGCTGGGGAGCGCTAGGACCGCGAGCGCTAGGACCGCGCGGAGCTCCCTCACCGCGAGCGCTAGGACCGCGGGCGCTAGGACCGCGGGCGCTAGGACCGCGCGGAGCTCCCTCACCAGGGACAGCGGTGGTCGGGGCCCAAGTCGGCGGCGCCGGCGGGTCAGGCGTGGGGCCGCGAGCGCAAGGACCGCGCGGAGCTCCCTCACCGGGGACAGCGGTGGTCGGAGTCCAAGTAGGTGGCGCCGGCGGGTCAGGCGTGGGGCGCGGGACGGGGGTTAGGGTGGCGTTAGGGACGCGAAAAACTCCCTCCTCTCCGTGGAGTGTGTGTTGGCCGGGACCCAAAGCGGTAGCGCCGGCGGCGGGTCATACATGGGCTGCGGGGAGGGGGGTTGGGGAGCGTAGGCGACATGCAGGGCTCCCAGTTCTCCCGGGACCGCGGTGGTCGGGACCCAGAGCGGCTGCGCCTGCGGGTCGTACATGGCGTGCTGGGGGGGTTGGGGCGCATAGACTGCTTGCAGGGCTCCCTGTGCTCCCGGGACGGCGGCGATCTCGCGGGACCGGCACACAACCGCATAATGGCCCTTTTTTCCGCAGCTTTTGCAGATGGCTGCACGGGCCGGACAGCGCTGTCGGGGGTGTTTCGCCTGGCCGCAGAAATAACAGCGGGCGCCCCCGGTGTGACTCGGCATTTGGACCGCGCAAGCCTGTGGGGTGTCCGGGGGGGGGTAGGGGGTTTGCCGCGACGGGTACGTACGGGTCCCAATGGCCTGCCGCGCGGTCGGGGCCGTAGGTGCGGGTATTACGCGCGGCCACGTCTAGGGAGGCTGCTAGGGCCCGTGCCTCTGAGAGTCCTAGCGACTCTTTTTCTAGAAGTCTTTGGCGGATTTGGGAGGATTGCATACCTGCCACAAAAGCATCGCGCATTAACATGACCGTGTGTTCGTTTGCGTTCACCGACGGGCAGCTGCAGGCTCGTCCCAAAATCTGCAGCGCGGCGTAGAATTCGTACATCGATTCTTCGGGAGCTTGCCGTCTGGTAGCGAGCGTAGATTTGGTTAACTGGGCGAACGTAGAGACTTCTGAGTGCTGCGAACGCCGTCTGGAAATCGTCGGTGTCTTCAATGAGGGTGAAAATCTCCGTGCTCACCCTCGAGTGCAGGACCTGCAGTTTTTGTTCGTCTGAGACTCGGCCGGTGGTCGTTCTGATGTAGGCCTCGAAGCAAGTCTGCCAGTGTTTGACGGCTGCTGCCACGTTCACTGCGTGGGGGCTGATCCTCAGGCATTCTGGAATGATCCTGAGCTCCATAGTCCTTTTTAGGCACGCTTAATAAATTGTAGCGCACAAAGACTCCATGAGACGAATAGAGTGAAGTCGATGAGGCTTTATTAAGCGTGTCTGTTCCCCAGCAGCTCGATAGTAAACTGGCCTGCGGGGGAAGACTCCGGCTTCTTATACTCCGCCTTCAGGGCGGAGCTTGAGGTCAACGGCCAACCAGGACCCGGGATCTGTCAGCCAATGACATTAGGGCTTCCAGTCCCACATGACCCCCAATACATACTACCACAGTCATATTGAATAGTGGTGCTGGCTCGAAGGGCCAAATTGCCTATTCCTACACCTATTTTCTATGTTTCTCATTCTTATGAAATCTTATTACTTTATTTCTCTCGGCATTAAATTTCATCTGTTACATATCCAGCCATTCCACCAGTCCGTCTATGTCCTCCAGAAGTCCATCCTTATCTTTACAGTTCACACAACACGTTCAAGCTATTTGTCATCTTACAATTGCACACTGCACACCAGGGATAATTGCACCCTGCACACCAGGGATAAAGATATATTTTTTCATGGCTCTTTTTTTGAGACTTTCTCAAGCATCTGATATTCAGGGGCTCGTTATTCATTCTTACGAACTCCTTGATTAGATGATGTAGTCATGCTGCAACATTGCCTTCTGTATTTGTGTTGATTGTTTTTTTTAAAGATTTCCTTATTTAGGTAGATAAGGTGGCACAAATACCAAAGACACATTTATAAATGTGATAAGCATCTTACTAAGTTATTGATAAATTCCACATACTCCATTTCCAAAATAAAAATTCTACCCTCTTGGCACAAGGTAACTTATTGGGAATGAGTTTCACATCTGCAGCTCCTTTTAAAAAATGATTGCAAGCTGCACACACTGCACCATTCTCCCAGCCAATTTCAAGTTTCTTTTTCCTCTAAACCGCGATCTGAAGTCAGTGCTGGCAAACATGTCAGGATACTGACTTCAAAAGGTCAAACAAGAATAACTCTGCAGCACCATCAGGTAAACAAATGGTTAAATTCACATTTCAGTGATGTTTTCCAAGCTAATGCACCTCCTCACTTGATCATCTGTGCCTTAATGAGATATAACTTGGAAGCCTTTAGCACAGAAAGTTTAGTTTAATTAAAGACATTTGCCACTTTATATAGGTGGTTAACTCACTAACCTCACCTGCCAAAACCATACTTTTTACAATGGATATTGAAAGTCTGTACTGTAGCCATCTGGGGTGGCCACTTTCAGCGTGTAAAATGAACACTCGCAGAGCATACAGGGAAAAATGGACAATGCAAATTAACAAGCAGGCACAGAGCCTGAACGTGTATTTAGAAGCCAGACTGCAGACAGAACCGAAACTCTTGGCCGATTTGCACATTGATGGCCCATCTCCGATAAACAAAAGACTAGTGCTCAGGTAGCCGATACCGTCCCAGACATTCCGGCGCCACTACCCCACCAAGAAGATACAAACAAAGCAAGGCCAACGGCCACTTAGGACACGCCCAGCCATCAAGGCACCAGCCCTTTTATTGGCTCAGATCGATGGCGGTGATTGAGAAGCTGCCCAATTGATTGGGACCAAGTTTAAGGCCCGCCTAAAAGCGCGGGAAGCCCCCCCGAGTATAAGAAGGAACCCCGCCTTGTGTTCACTCTCTTGGAATCGGCCCTCAACTGGAGAGACCCCTCCACTTGCACCACCAGAAGCAAGTAAGTTCAAGTTCAACGCTCGCTACCAGACGGACGACCATAGCTATACTCCTGCTACCTCTTCGAACCCAACAGCCTCAGACCCGAACAACGACCACTGTTCCTCTGACCTAAGTGGGCACCCGAAGTTAAGTATAGGTGTTAGTGATAGACATAGTTTAGCCTGTAGTGTTATTGTGCATGAGTAAATCATACGGTGTATAAATAAAGTACCATTGACTTTGAACTAACTAACTGGTGTATTGGCTCTTTGATTGGTATTCGGTTGAACCTTGTGGCGGTATCAAGAGATGCCTGGCGACTCTGAAAGCATATTCATAATTAAGATTAAGAAAGGTGACCTTATTAATCGCCATATTGATAGCCATTATAGCAACAGTACACAATATAGAAACATACAAAATAGGAGCAGGAGGCCATTAAGCCCTTTGAGCCTGCTCCGCAACTCAGTCATAGAGGTTTACAGCATGGAAACAGGCCCTTCGGCCCAACTTGTCCAAGCCGCCCAGTTTTTAACCACTAAGCTAGTCCCAATTGAGATTCAGTGATGGTAATGCCACTGAATTTCAGGGAGTGATGGTTTGATTTGTTCTTATTGGAGATGGTCATTTGGTCATTGCCTGCTGCTTATATGGCACGAATGTTACTTGCTGCTTGTCAGCCCAAGCCCAGATTGTCCAAGTCTTGTTATATTTGCATGTGGACTGCTTCAATATCTGAGGAGTTGCAAATAATGCTGAACATCATACAATCATCAGTGAGCATTCCCATGTCTGATCTTATGTTGGAACGTCAGTGATGAAGCAGCTGAATATGGTTGGGCCTAGAACACTACCCTGAGTAACTCCTGCAATTGTGTCCCGGGGCTGAGATGACTGACCCAAACTGAGCGTCAGTGAGCAGGTTATTATTAAGTAAGTGCCACTTGATAGCCCTGTTGATGAACCCTTCCATCACTTTACTGATGATTGAGGGTAGACTGAGAGGGCGGTAAATTGGCCGGGTTGCATTTCTCCTCCTTGTGTACAGGAAATACCTGGGTAATTTTTCACATTGTTAGGTAGATGTCAGTGTTGTAGCTGTACTGAAACAGCTTGGTTAGGTGTGCGGCAAGTTTGGAGCTCATATCATCAGTTATCAATATTGTCGGAATAGTGTCAAGAGCCCTTAGCCTTTGCAGTATCCAGTGTCTCCAAATGTTTCTTGATATCACGTGGGGCAATGAATTGGCTGAAAACTGGCATCTGTGATGCTGGGGACCTCGAGGAGACGGAGATGGATCATCCATTTGGCACTTCTGGCTGAAGATCACTGCGAATGCTTCAGCCTTGCCTTTTGCACATATGTGCTGGCCTCCTCCATCATTGAGGATGGGGATATTTGTAGAGTCTCCTCCTCCAGCGAGTAATTGTCCACCACCATTCACGACTGGATGTGGCAGGACTGTAGCAAGCTCTGCAAGCTTATATCAGATCCATTGGTTGTAGGATCGTGAATCACCTGAGGAAGGAGCTGCGCTCCAAAAGCTAGTGATTCCAAACAAACCTGTTGGACTTTAACCTGGTGTTGTAAGACATCTGACTAAAAAGGTACATAGGATCCTGGGCTTTATTAATAGAGGCGTGAATTGTGGATGCAAAGAAGTTATGCTGCACCTTCATAAAAACACTTGTTCAGTCTCAACTGGAATATTGCGTTGAATTCTGAGCACCATATTTCAGGAAGAACACAAAGACTTCAGAGTGGATCTACTAAAAGATTTATGAACCTGGCTCGTGGATGCAGGACTTCAGTTACGTGGAGAGATTTAAGAAACTGGAATTGTTCTCCTTCCAGCAGAGAAAGTTGAGAGGGCATTTGACAAAGGTGTCCAAAACAATTAAAGGTCTAGCTAGAGTAAATAGGGCAGCACAGTGGCATAGTACTTAGCACTGCTGCTGCCCGGGTTCAATCACGGTCTTGGGTGACTGTGTGGAGTGTGCGCTTTCTCCACATGTCCGTGTGGATTTGCTCGAGGTGTCCCGGTTTCTACCTACAGTACAAAGATGTGCAGGATATGTCGATTGGCCATGTTAAATTGCCCCTTAGGTTAGGTGGGGTCACAAGGACAGGGTAGGTAGACATAGAATTTAAAAGTTCATATAATTCCAAGAATTGATTTTTAACCAAAGAACAATTGCCCTCATTGTCAAGTGCCTGGGCAGAAAGGGTGTGCCTATGATTTGCCAGGCACTTTAGGAATGTTCTTTAACAGGTTACACAAAACAATGTTTAGCTTACAGCACCTCAAGTCACTTCACAGCCAGCCACTCAGCTTCAAACATCTAAAGCAGGTTTGAAATTTCCAAACTTACCAAAATCAAGTTATACCTTAATTTCTTACATTGCACATATGCTTGAATTTGTAATAATTCAAAGAAACAATAAACATGAGTGCAACTAATCTTTTTGTAATGATCCAAGTACAAAGTCAATTTGAAATAAAGATTGTAAGCTGTTTGCAGCAGTTTACTGTATGTTTCCGAGTGCACATTCTCATTGTTCTCATTCTAGTGTAATTTTTTAAATGAGGAACTGAAAGATCAAGGGTTGAAACAGAAAGTTACTTTCATACATCAACTCTTAACCACTGGCATATTGATCACTCCAGTCTAAATCTTCGAAGGTTGCATTACTATATCTTACTGAAAGTGGCAAGAAATCGTTTGCATTTCTGGACATACAGATTATAAAAATCTATGTTTAAGTATTCACATGATTTTACTTTATTCTCCAGTCAACATTTTCTATGATTTAAAGTTTTCTATGATTTAAATGTTTCCAATGAAAACAAACATGCATTTTAATGAATAAACTGTTTGTTGATCCAGATTCTGTGGTGATATGCGTATTGGCTATTTCATAGTTGGATGGTGCAAGCCATCCAATCAGCAGGTGGCAGAACAGACACACCATGCGGTCTCCAGACCGAGGTCATATGACCTGGGACCTGGATATAAAGAGAGGCACATCCGGCCATCTCCAAAACACGATTCAGAGTGTAATGAGATGACATGTAATTGGTCTGCAGAAGGTGCATGTTCCAGAGGAGTAGCAAGACTACCATGATAACGTGCTTGTATCAGATTACTATCCTACCGCACGAGACACAATAAAAGGATCTTGATTTGGACAGATCGAAGTGTTTGGGGAGTTCTTCATAAAAGTACCAAAACACAACATGGTACCAGGTGTGCTGAAGATTTGAGGTTGGCAAAGGCAGTGAAAATGCTAGGCATTTGGCTTGAAGACCGGTTTGGTGAACTGCAACCCGATGCGTAAGAAAATGCTGGAGATACGAATGGATGAGGTTAGGGGGACCCTGCCGCCTCTGCTTCACAGGTAATATAGAACACATTTGGCGCTATTTGAGCAGCAATTCCAACTCTACCTTTTAGCCCTAGGTCTGCAGGAGCAGCCTAAAGACAGACTTCTCGCGTTGCTGTTAAAGGCGACAGGTCCAAAGGTGGCAGAACTGTATAATACCTCAGCGCATGGCGCTGAAGAGCAGAACAGAAGCTACGTTGACGCATTATAATACTTCGAGCGATACTCTTCCATGAGAAATGGCAAAGCATGTAGCCATAATTCAGTGAGTACGCATACCCAGACAGGAGGGCTTCAATCGGCCACCGCAGTGAATGTGTTTTGCGGACGACTTGTCTGCACAACAGAGCAATGCACCTCGCTCAATTAATCTTTGCGCCAACAGGGAAGAAGATGATAGTGGCATTAATGCTGTGACTCACATCATAACAAAACATGGTCTCAGTGTGGGCGGCCATTTTGAGTGCATCGATAATATATAGCAAACGAAACATGGTCTCATGTGGGCGGCCATTTGGGGCTACAAGCCCCTCCGCCATTTTGTGCCAGGAGTCGACATGGCCCACGGAGATGTCCAGCCTCTGGCAAAGTCTACGACAGGGGCAGCCGTGCTGGTCATTTGAAGAAACAATGCTCCATCCATGTTCCTGAAGTTCACAGTCGATCACTTGACAGGTTGAGGTCGTTAAATGCAGTCGATAAGATTACCCTTGCTGACTTTGTCTTGTTAGATTCAATATCGACCACAGACACGGTGAATGCAGCACCGGGCAGGACGGACATTTTGGGGACCGATTGCAATGAAGGACATGGCCCCAAAAATACCATCGGAAACAGATGGACCATTCCAGTGCAGTTAAATGAGTCGATAGTGAAGTGCAACTAGACACGGAGCAAAGGAAAACCACCTCAGCATACATGATTTGCACGCTTTGCGGCAGATGCCGCCAATTATAAATGTTCCACGAACACTGGTTGACTACAGTGGACATGAGTTTAAACCTATGGGGTGGGGGGGGTGACCTGGAAGCCTGGGTGCACAATAAAAAAACATGTTGCCACATTCTCCATTGTGAACACATATTGCGAGGCCATCCTAGGAGCGGATGCGTACGAGTCCCTGAATTTGGTTCAGCAGATATGTAGCCCTGAGGAAGGACGGCCAGCTGAACACTGCACATCCCCACAGGATAATAGAGTATGCGCTGTTTCTAAGGATTTGGAAGGAACCCTAGTGGAGGAACACAAATCAGACGAGGGGTCGGAACTGCCGGTGAGCATTCCGCAATTCTGGTTAGCAGTCTTGAAGAACATGCATCGACTCAATGGCATGATACAAGGATATGAAGAACCCGTATTAAAGCACCTGTGAGATTTGCGTTAAATGGACAGAGATTGAAAAGCCATGGAGCTTCACTCTGGAGTTTACATTCGGGCATAATGAGTATTTCACAGATGAGGTGCTCACTAAAGTTTATCAGTTAAACTCACAGCCACTGAAATCGTGCATGGATGAGCCGCAGATAATCGGCTGCACAATCGACTGGCTGGAGGGCAAAAATGTAACAGTGTGAACTGAAACAAAAATAAAAAGACAGGAATCGAAGCAATCCAAGTACAGTGACAAGGACCTTATCCAAGGAATCATTCTTCAACTTCTTCAGTCCCCTCGAAGTTGCACAGGGTGGGATTTTAAACCAATTCTTGGCGGCCAAACAAAAGGCTGATTTTGAATTGGGTGCACTATTTCAAAAACAGAAAATTCTGCATGCAAAGTTATATTTTTCAGGTGAAAAGACTGACGGTGATGAAGGTCAGACGGATGACGACCATGATGAGCTGCTTCATCTTTTCTCCAACAGCACAGATGAGGCTCCAGAGACAAGGCTCAGGTTGTCTGCAAGCAATGACGAGGTGGTTCACGCCCAGACCCCGCTGGATTCTGTGAATTGCAACAGTCTCCAGATGGCGCTGGCAAAGAAAGGGATGTCAGATTCCCCAAGGGAGATGAAAGTCACCGATAACAAGCTATCATTGACAACGTAGATCCGATTAGGGAGCAGTTGGCTCCAGAGGCAGATGGTGACACACATCATGCACATGACTCATTTCCGGTAGTGGGCTGCTCACTACATGAAGCCAGCCCACTGCAAGGTGAGCTCGATGGGCAGATGACCATTTCAGAAGACAGTGACACAGCTACGGATGACACGTTCATCCTGCCTCAGGGCCACAATGAGCTTTTGTCACCCTCTTCGAATGTGAATGACCCAGGAATCAGCAGTTTCATTTTGAGTGACGAGGGCCCATCACCTGCGGCTCAAGTGCAAGACACGGGGACAATGCCCAACAGTGCAGGTGAGCCGACAGAGCCACTACAGCCAGGGTACGAGGCGTTGCAGGTAATTGCTGAAGCTGAAGATTTCAGCAGACTGCCGCAGCCTATCAGGTCGGCACGACATATTCAAGAGGCAGCAACGCAGACAGACTCGCCCATAGGCCAGCAGCAGCAGTAAATCAGCTGCTCCAAAAGCTAAAAGAAAAAAGAAGGGCCCTGGCAAGTGTACTCACAAAGTACTTTTACAGAAGACATCGAAGAGGAAGCAATGGAAAATGAGTGATGATGCCAAGAAAAGAGATATCAGCAGTGCGGCTGAAGCCGGTGATGTTCAGCCACAGGACAGAGGCATCTCCAGTGATGGCAAGCAAGTCACTAATGTTCCAGCATGCCGAGACGAGGTGAAACCGTCAATCCCACTTCCATTCTCCATGCCGGCATTGGAAACCAAGAGAATTCTGCATGTTGATGAGGCCGCAGAAATGGGCAAGGTCACACCACCCAGAGATAATGAAAATAAAAAGAAAGAAGAAGAAAAGGCTGGGAGAACAACTGCATCCCACCAGCCAACAGGTATTAACAGCACTTGCAGGTGGCAAGCAATAACGTGCCCAAAAACGAAAGTGACTGGTAACACAGATATGGCAGTCTTGGACACAGGACTTGCAAAAACACAGGGCAAAGCAGAAGACAAGCAAGAAGCTGGCAAGTGAGCCACATTCTGCAGAAGTAGGCACTGACTTGAAACAATGACTTCTCCGCAGAATGCAAATGGCCACTTTTTGTGAAACTTGCTCACTGAATCAATGGCATGCCATATCTGTATAAAAATGCAATGTGTAATATTGCCTGTAAAAAGAATAGTATGTTGAAATTTTGTGAGGAAGGGGAATGTGGTGATATGCCTATGGGCTATATCAGTATTTTTAATACTTTTTTCCAGGGGACCTATTTTTACCAACCGACCAACCTTCGGGACCCACGCCGGTCGACCTTCGTCACCCATGCTGGCCGATCACCGCGACCCACGCTGGCCGACCTTCGCGTCCTAGGTCACCCAAATTTCGTGGCCCACCATTTTCACTTATCTTTAATGCGACAGGTCAGCCTACCTGGTCCTCATGATCTCACTTGCTTTGTCGTTCAATGTTACATTTCTATATGGCTTGTTCATAAGAGGTCCTGGAGACCTCACCACCACTGATTTGTCCTGCTGTAGATTCCCCTGAGCCACTCTTTCCAGCAGGTTTAGTTGTGAGGTCCTGGCTTGTTTGTGTCTATTGCCCCCTCTTTCTTATTGTAAATTTTATTCTCCTGTTGCTTGTTTGCTGCTGACAAAATGGAAGAATCACAATCGCGCCCAGTGCACATGACGTCAGTGTTCAGGATGCATGACCTGCTCTCTGTCTTGCTTCAGGCAAGAAGACTGCATTGAATCAAAAAAAATTCTCCTGGGTCAGCACACTGACGTCAGGAGGAGGAGGTGTTTTTCGCTGGACTCCAGGCCTGTGCACTGATGAACAGGCACACATGTGCAGCGCGCCCGCATTCCGAAAGCCGGTCACGGCCGTCACTTTTGAAAGCCAACTGCTGTGGCCATTTCACGTTAATTCCTGCGATCGGGAACACCCCGTTGGATGGCTCCGCAACCCTCCCGACACCCGCCCGCGACCCACCTGCGGGTTGCAAACCCAACTTTGAAAATGACTGGGCTACATCATAGTGGGATGGTACAAGACCTCCACCCACGTACAGACACACGATGCGGTCTACAGACTGAGGTCATGTGACCTGGATATAAAGATAGGCACACCCGGCCATCTCCAAAACAAGATTGAGAGAGCAATAGGGCGTACACATAATTGGTCAGCAGAAGGTGCATGTTCCAGAGGAGCAGCAAGAGTCCATGATAACGTGCTCTGTTTCAGATTGCCATCCTACCGCACGAGACACAAATAAAAGGACCTTGGTTTGGACAAATCGAAATGTTTGGTGAATACTTCATAAAGGTACAAGGGACCAAACACAACAGATTCTAGAGCATGATTATAAATATTTGACAAAATTTGATCATTGGCAGTTTGCATATTATGAAAAAAAAATGAAATGAAAATCGCTTATTGTCACAAGTAGGCTTCAATGAAGTTACTGTGAAAAGCCCCAAGTCGCCACATTCCGGCGCCTGTTCGGGGAGGCTGTTACGGGATTTGAACCGTGCTGCTGGCCTGCCTTGGTCTGCTTTCAAAGCCAGCGATTTAGCCCTGTGCTAAACAGCCCCTATTATTATTATTTTCCTCCTCTTCTTTTGAAGGAATTGATGTCGCCAATAACCCTCCAAATATTCAATTATGATTCTTGACACAGAGCATCACCAAATGGCCATGGATACCCACTTCTTGAAGTGGACACTAGATGACAATCAGGGGAGGGAATGCTGGCCAAATGTCGCCTTCCTATTCCAGAATGCAGAGACCACTATGGTACTAATACCTCAATTGATGACAATTTGGTACTTCAGAATATTGGAACAAACCCACTGCAGTCCTCACCCTTTTTCGGCTTTACAATATTGGTTTCAACTTTATGACGCCACGCCAGTGAACAGTTACCAAATGTTATGTTCCTTTATGTTCTGCCTTGCACACCCTCAGCAAGGGCAAATTGCTTCTTAGACATAGAAAATCTCTCAAACTTTAATGTGACAAAAGCTCCAGTTTAAAACTAACTGATTCAGCAGAAACTGGTAAGGCGGATGCCTATTTTACAAATCAGTTTGAGGTTATTTAACGCTCATTGTAAACTGCATTTTTTCTCAAGGCTACAAAACATCAAATAAGGAGTGATTCAGTGAAAATAGGGTTCAGGAACTAATCCCCTATTTAAAACAATAACAGAAAATACTCGACAATCTCATCAGGTCTGACAGCATATGTGGAGTTTCTTTGGCAAAGAGTCATCCAGATTCAAAACGTTAACTCTCTTTTCTCATCACAGATGCTGCCTGACCTGCTGAGATTGTCCAGTATGTTCTGTTTTTGTTTTAGATTCCAGCATCCACAATAATTTGCTTTTATCCCCCTATTTATAACATTGTTCCTATGGGAAAGTCAGTTCCGAGTTACGGTATTTCCACTTACACTTGGTTTACAGGGACAAATTGTATCGCAAGTTCAAGGACTGCCTGTACCCAGAGGGTTATTCTTACACAGGAACGTACGAATTGCTCAATGATGAAAGACCAAACGGGCAGCACGATAGCACAGTGGTTAGCACTGTTGCTTCACAACTCCAGGGTCCCAGGTACGATTCCTGGCTTGGGTCACTGTGGGTTTCCTCCCACAGTCCAAACATGTGCAGGTTAGGCGGACTATCCATGCTAAATTGCCCTTAGTGTCTAAAAAAAAGGTTTGGTGGGGAGGTGTGGACTTAAACAGGGTGCTCTTTCCAAGGGCTGGTGAAGACTGGATAGGTCGAATGGCCTTCTTCTGCACTGTACATTCTATGAAAGTCGATCCAATTCACTGTCTACCATCCTGGTAGTCACATGACACAATGATAAGAGGTGTTTTTGACTAATCAAATTAATCAATCAGTCCATAACAGGCCCAGAAAGTAAATGAGGAAAACCGAACTGGTGGAGAACTTTTTGACCCATAGGTTCCTCTCTGCCCTGTGTGTGTGAATTCTTATGATCCAATATCATTTTGCTGAGATCCAAGTTGTGCTCAATACTGAACCTTTCAAACACTGAGGGATAAATGAGAATCCTCTCTCCTCAGTCGGATCTACTGCACAGATGGGTGCAATTGCTCTTTTCTAGCTCAGAAGCCCGAGGCAGAAGTTTTTAATTGTACCACTTTCTGACAAGATAAAGCAGAGAAATAGGTCATTTGACTGAATAGGTCGATGCGAGTATTTATGCCTCCTCCCCCCACCTTCTTCATTGAACCCTATCTGCATACATTCCTTTCTCCCTCGTATGTTTATTTAACTTCCTCTTAAATTCATCTAAGTCATTCACCTCATCTACTCCTTGTGGTAGTGAGTTCCTCATTCTAATAACTCTCTAGATGATGATTCTTTTTCTGAATTCGGAACTGGATCTATTGGTGACTCTCATAATTTTTGGCAGCCAATTGTGGACTTCCACACAAGTGAAAACCCTTTCAAAATTTAATTATCTTTGTTTACATTTACATAGTAGGTGCCAAGGGATGTTTCATTATGTTAAAAGCACTATGTGTAAGTTGTAGGAGCGGGGCTTTGGCATAGCTCATGGTAAGGCAAATATGTACTTTTATAAAAGTACAGTGTAACATAATGCAATGTGCACTACTGTTCTGCTGGTAAGGTGAAACAGTGTTCCTTTAAGGTGATAAAATGGGCAGCAATTTCAGGTCAGTTTGATCGTTTCATAAGGTAACTGCTAAATGCTCATCGTTTTCTGGATCCAGCTCAGGGGCTGCAAGTGAAGTTACCATAATACACCCACATTTGGCCATCCTGTTATAGAAAGAACATGACCCTTCAACTAAGGTGATGAGCTGCCGCCTGTCCATCCTGCCTAAAACCCTCAAAATCTTATGCACCTCAATCAGGTTTTCCCCCACCCTCTGACCACCCCAGCCTTCTCTGCTCTAAAGAAAATAACCTGAGCTCATCCAGCCTCTTGCCATAGCTCAAATGTTCCATCCCAGGCAACATCCTGGTGAATCTCCTCTACACCCTTTCCAATATAATCCTTCTTACTGAGGTGGCCAGAACTGCACACAATTTTACAGCTGTGGCCTAACCAAAGTTTATACAGCTCCAACATAACATCGCTGCTCTTATAATTTATGCCACGACTAATAAAGGCAAGTGGCCCATATGCCTGCTTAACTACTCTGTTAACCTGTCCTGCTGCCTTCAGGGATCTGTGGACAACATATACCCCAAGGTCCCTGTTCCTCAGAGCTTCCTAGTATACTGATATTCATTGAGTACTCCCTTGTCTTGTTACTCCTTCCAAATTGCATCACCTTGCACTTTTTACAATTACATTCCATCTGCCACTATATCTATACCCATCTATATCTTCCTGAAACCCAAGGCCTTTTTCCTCACTATTAACCACCCTGACAATCTTTGTATCATCATCAAACGTACTCATCATTCCCAACCCACATTCACATCTATATTGTTTGTATATATCACTACCACTAAGCCAGTTTTGAATCCAATTTTCCAAATTACCCTGGATCCCATGTACTTTTACCTTCTTTATCAGTCTCCCATGTGGGACCTTGTCAAAAGCTTTGCTGAAATCCATATAAACTACCCTCATCCACAGATCATCTCTTTGAAAAATCCAATCAAATTCGTTAGGCATGACCTCCCTCTGACAAAGCTATGCTGACTATCTCTGATGAAATCTTGCCTCTCCAAGTGGAGATTAATTTTCTCCTTCAGAATTTTTTTTCCAATAGTTTCCCAACCACTGATGTGAGACTCACTGGTCTGTAATTCCCTGGTTTATCTTTGTCACCCTTCTTGAAATATGGAACCACATTAGCTGTCCTCCAATCCTCTGGCACCTCGCCTGTGGCCAGAGAGGAATTAGAAATTTGGGTCAGAACACCTATAATTTCCTCCCTTGCCTTCCACAGCAGCCGGGCCAATGCAACTCATCCAGACCTGAGAATCCGTCCACTTTTTAAGCCCAGCAAAACCGCAATACCTCCTCAATCCCAACATCAAACTGCTCAAGAACCTCACAGCTCCTCTCCCCAAATGCTTTACCTAAATTATCCTTCTCTCGAGTGAAAATAAATGTGAAATACTCATTTTAACACCCTGCCAATGTCCTTCGCCTCCACAGACACAATTGTCCCCATGGTCCCTACTTTTTCCTCTTCCATGTAAGATGCTTATAGAATGTCATATACTTGTAGAAGTGTACAAAGGCCCCAGCTGAGTTCAGTAAACGCAGCACACACCAAAAAGAAATCTCCTGCACTTACTGTTCAGTTTGTTCGGTCTCTAACGCACAGAACCAGGTACGTAAAAAAGAGCGAGTAAGTGAATGTACTTCAAACCCACTGTAAAATCACTGAAAAATAACTGGGAATGACATGATCCCTTAAACCCCGTATTAACGTTATCGGGGAAACTAAACATACAGAGGCACCATCTTCATGAACACCATCATAGCGCCGAGCAAAATGCCCATTAGAATTAAAAATCACATGACAAACCTTGGGCAAATTACCCCACCGGCTGCGTAATATCCTCGTGATCTGCAGCTTCAGAGAGAAGTTGCGTTTTACAATTAACTCCGATCTTGGATGAAGAAATAATTTTTAAAAAGTCATCGAAACACCAAACACTAGCTGGAAGAGGGCGAGACTTGCAACAGTTCAGCCACCTTCCCACACTTCCACGTAACAAGAGCTAAACGCTGCCGCACAAACAGCAATGTAAACAGATGAGGTGCAGCCCGAAGGCTCGGACCGGTCCACGGAAGAGCCTGGAGATATACAAATGAAATGAAGGGAGTCGATGAGAGGGAGAGAGAGAGACAAGCGAAATGCCCTACCTGACAGCTGTCTCTATCTCGGGATCTTCCTTCCCCTCCCCCGAGATCAGGCCCGGGGTTTGTCCCCAGCAGCTGGTATCCACGCACCAGCGGTAGAAAGTTGGCCCCGGGCCGGCCTGGCCTCCGAGCCGCTCTGCCGCCCCTTCCCCGCTGCTCCGTTAAAGCACCGACACATCACAGCCCCCGCCGCGACCTCGCCAACTCACCCGGAAATGATAGCGGACCCGCAGTCACCCTGGAAACCGGGCCTAGTTCGGCAAGCGCCAGCCCGACCCAGAGTCAGCATGAACACCGGTCAGAGGTGAGCAGACAAACCGCTGACACAGCGGTGGAGGGATTCGCCGCCTTTGCGAGCACCTCGGAGCGCCACTTACCCACCCGCGGGCGGAACCCTTTTTGGATTTTTACCGAACAAGCAGTATATCATTGACTGAAAGGATTGAGGAAACGATAAAACTCTCGAAATCCTCTTCACCAAATAAAGTTATAAAATTTACGTGAGGAGCGGGGCGAAAAAAAATGTTCTTCCGTCTCCACGTTACAGACTCAGTTATTTGCATTACAATTTGTTTTCTTCACCTTTGCGTGCTCAAGGCAGTAGACTGGGGTCGGAGATGTGTTAGTGGTGTTAATTTTCCAAAATTCCCTCTTTATTCTGGAAAGGTTCCATCAGATTGGAAAGTAGAAAATATAACCCGTCTGTTAAAGAAGGGAGGGCAGCAGGAAGCTACAAGCCAGTTAAGATTGCCGCCTGTGGTGGGGAAGGTGTTAGATCGCTAAATAAGTTATAACTGATATAGAAAAATAAAAATAGGAAAATAAATAATTTATAGCTCTTTATCGAGAAGAATCTGTATGGTTTTCGAATCATAGAATCCCTACAGTGTAGGAGGCAACGCGGCCCATTGAATCTGCACCGACCTCTGAAAGAACACCACTCCCTCACCCTATCCCCGTAGCCCCACCTAACCTTTGGACACAAAGGGGCAGTACCATGGCCAATTCACCTCACCTGCACATCTTTGGACTTTTTTGTGGGGGGAAAATGGAGCACCTGGAGGAAACACTCACGGACATGGAGAGAATGTACAAACTCCACAAGGTCACCCACCGTGCTGCCTGCACTGTGCCACTGTCCCTTTGTGAAAGAGAAATCATGTTTAACTAACTATTAGAGTTCTGTCGTGTTGGGTGTTCTGGTCTACAAACAGGTCAACATGGCTGGAGATGGTGTAACTCTATTTTATTAACAACTCAACTGTAATAACATACTGTAAGCTTGGGTACGTGCATTACCAGCTTATCTGTGGACCCTGTCCTATCACTATCTAGGTAAGGCACTCAGCACATGGTGAATGTCTGAGAGGCAGGCTGTGAGCTCTGTGCTCTGAGCTGGCTGCTGCTAGAATGAGCAGGAATTCTAGTGTCCTCTGTCTTTACAGTGCGTGTGCTCTCACTGGTGATTGGCTGCGATGTTGTGTATGCTGGTTGGTCCTACTGTATGTCCATCAATGTGTGTGTGATTGCACCATGATATGCTGATGTATATCATGACAAGTTCTTTAAAGGAATAACGTGCTGTATGTAGATAAAGGAGAGCCTGTAGACATGCTATCCTTTGTTGCTAACTTTTGGTTGGCTCTTAATTCGTAATTTGCTCTGTTTGTTTAACCTTTGCTCTAGAGTCGCCAGGTATCTTTATGAGACCACCACGAAGTTCAAGTACTGATCAATAACTCCACACACCAATTAGTAAGATTCAAATCAAAACACATTTATTATACACAGTAAATCACTACTCATGCATAAACTCTACTTCCTAGGCTATTTCTATCACTAAAAGGCCTATACTTAGCTTCGGAATTGGCCCATCAGGTCAGGGGAGCAAATGGCCTTTCGTTCAGGTCCTGAGTCTGCAGGATTCAAAAGCTGGTATGGACTTGTAGCTATCTCGTAGCAAGCGTTGATTGGAGACTTACTTGGTTGATGCGGCAGTTTAGACAGGTCACTCTCACAAGTTGATTCAAGTTGCTGAGTGACCCTGCCAAGAAGGACGATTTGAACTTGGGGGCTTTACTTTATAGTCCCCAGGGGCTTCCCGCCCTTCGGGGCGGAACCCGTACCTGGTTCCAAGTGATTGGACTGCTTTCCGATCACTGGGATCGATTTCTCCAATGCTGGAGCGGTTCCCTGATCGCTGGAAGGTCCCGTTGGCCTTCCTTTGTCTTGGCTCCTGCTGGCGCCGAGGAGTCTGGCTTGGCTTTATTCACCTTAACTGTTGCCATTGTGCCTTGGAATCGCTCATTACTATGCAGATGACTGCTGCATTACTATGCAGATGGCTGCTGGTTTCAGTGCTGTCTGGTTGTTTTGCAGGTTTCAATATACATGATTTCGGCACTTGCTAGTCTTTGCCCGTGTTGGCTGAATTTCCCTTCAGCCTTTGCGGTTCTCCATTTTAAGTCGGGAAGTGGCCAACCCAGGTGGCTCCACCTTGGATTTCCAGAAGGCATTTTGTAAGGTGCCAGCCACATCGAAGATCATTGCAGAAAATAAAAGTTCATGGAATATGGAGTAAATTCTTAGCCTGGATAGAAGATTGGCAGGCTGGCAGAAAACAGAGTATGCATAAATGGGCCTTTGATTGGCAGGCTGTGATGAGTGGAATCCTGCAGGGGTGTGTTGGGGTATCAACCTCTTACAATTTAGATCAGTATCCTAGATATGGGGAGCAAAGGTATAGTAGCTAAATTTGCAGACAGTACAAAGATCGTTAAGAAGGCATGTTGTGAAGACATGGGTTTTCAGGTGGAATAGATAGGTTGAGTGAATGGGCAAAAAATCTGGCTCGGAAAATGTGAATTGTTCACTTTGGCAGGAAGAATTTAAAAAATCAGAGTATCGCCTAAAGATAGAATGACTGCAGAATCCGAGGTGCAGAGCAATTGTGCATGAGTCACAGAATGCTAGTATGCAGGTGCAGCATGTAATTAAGAAGGCTAATGGAATGTTATTCTTTATTATGAGAGGAATTGAACATATAAGTATGTTATGCTTCAGTTATATAGGGCACTAATGAGACTCCATCTTGAATACTGTGTGCAGATTTGGCCTCCTTATTCAAGGAAGGATGTAAATGAGTTGGAGGCGGTTCAAAGGAGGTTTACTAGATCGAGACCTGGAATGAACGAGTTGTCTTATGAGAAAAGCTTGGACAAACTGGGCTTGTTTCCACTGGAATTTAGAAGAGTGAGGGGTGACTCGATTGAAGCATACAAGATCCTGAATGGTATTGACAAGGTGGACGTGGAAAGGATGTTTCTGCTTGTGGATGAGTACAGAGCCAGGGCACACTTTTAAAATTAGTAGTCACCCTTATAGGGCAGAGATGAGAATTTTTTTCTCTTGAGGGTTGTGTGACTTTGGAACCTCTCAGACGGGTAAATTCTTGTCCGGCAAGATAATCATAGGTTATCGGGGTTAGATGGGAATGTAGAACTCGAAACACAAAGAGATTAGCTATGATCTCATTGAATGATGGAGCAGGCTTGAGGGGCCAAATGATGTACTTCTCCTATTTTGTATGTTTGTATGATCCAAGTATTTGATTTGTTTATATGTCCTCTTCAAAAGTTTTCTTTGTTTATTTACAATAATATTTTTATTTTAATATTTTTGTTCTCTTACTTCCCATATGATAATTTGCGAACTGCAATTGACATAACAGCAGTGCCAAAGTTGGCTCAGCTAAGTGTTGACTTGCAATGATCAGCAACTGTACAGATGGATCCTTTGCTAAAATCTAGAGGCTCTGCACCTAACCAACTGATTAATTCAGTCAGTCCGAGAATTATTTAAACATGCCTTTGACACGCATGCCAACCTAGAAAGCCTGACTAACAAAAAAAGCTGACTACAGCAGTGTAAAGTCCCAGACAAGCGCCCACACCTGGGTTGGGGGGTTTTATGCCCCAGAGACCCGTGGCTTAAGGGGTTGGCTCCGCCCCACCCTCATCTAGGGAGATCGTAGTCCGGTGAGTTCACATGGCTCTTGAGGTTGCAGATCCCTTGGCCTCTGGTTGGGTTATAACAAGTAGTTATGCACTTTTGTAAATTTTTAAAAACATGGAATTTACAGCACAGAAACAGGCTTTTCAGCTCAACAGGTCAATGCTAATGTTTATACTTCACATGAGCAACTGTACTATTCACTTCAACTATTCCCTGTTGGAGAGTTTAAAGAAAGAGAGCATTGACTGAACAACTTTAAAGTTTTCAGCTGATCGGAGAGAGCCAGCATGAATTTGTAAAGGAAAGATCATGCCTGACGAACTGATTACATTTTTAAAGAGGTGACTAAAGTAGTGGACAGTGGAATGTCAATAGATCGTACATATATGGACTTCCAGAAGCATTTGATAAAGTCCTTCACAAGAAGCTGTTAGCTCGAGTTGAAGTTTGAAGGCAATAGATTTTTTTAAGGTGAGGTGAATAGCATACATGCTTGTGTGAAGTATAAACACCAGCATGGACCTGTTGAGCTGAATAGCCTGTTTCTGTGCTGTAAATTACGTTTTTTTTTAAAGTTGTAAAAGCCACATATTTGTTTTTACAAGTAAGAACTATTATTGAATAATCAGCTTTTTTTGAGCAGGGCTCAAACTATAATTTGGTTTAGTTAAGCAGCCAGAGTGTGGTAAATGGAATTCAATCTGGAAAATTCTGAGGTAATGCATTTGGGAAGGGTAAACAAAGCAAGGGAATACTCAATAAATGGGAGGATATTGAGAGGGGTTGAGGAAGTGAGAGACCCTAAAGTACATGGGCATAGGTCCTTGAAGGTGGCAGATGGACTAGGTGGTCAAGAAAGCATATGGAATGCTTTCCTTTATTGGCTGAGGTATTGAATACAAAAGCAGGGATGCAATGATGGAGCTATATAAAATGCTGGTATTGCCACCAGCTGGTGTTTTGTGTACAGTTCTGTTTACCACATTACAGGAAGGACATAATAGTTCTGAAGAGAGTGCAGAGGAGATTTACAAGAATGTTGCCAGGGTGTACAAATTGCAGCTATGAGGATAGGCTAGAGTTGTTTTCCTTAGAACAGATGAGGCTAATGAGTGACCTAATTGAGGCAGACAAAATTACGAGGGGCCTAGACAGGAAATACTTGTTTCCCCGAGCTGATGGATCAATTACCAGGTGGCATATGTTTAAGGCGATTGATTGGTAGAAGGATTAAAGGGGACATGAGGAAAACTTTTACACTCAAAGGGTGGTGGGCATCTGAAGTACACTGCCTAAATTGGTGATTGAGGCTGAGACACTCAACTTATTTAATAGCTACCTGAAAATGCATCCGAGTACTGTAACCTGCAAGGCTGCAGACTAGGTGCTGGAAAATGGGATTAAAATGAGCAGCTAGTTTCTTTTTTCTCCTTTTTATCTGGCGCAGACACAATGGGCTGAATGGATCTCTGCACTAATATTTATATGCAGGAAACCTCAGATAATGAGGTTCTATGGTTGTCTGAGGCGGTGTCAGGCTTTCTTGACACTAATAGTCAGGTTTTCTAGGTTGGCTGCAGGAAATTGGCTGAGTGGCAAGAGACAGACAGTAAGGATAATGGATATGAAAATGAAATGAAAATCGCTTATAGTCACAAGTAGGCTTCAAATGAAGTTACTGTGAAAAGCCCCTGTACTCCTATATGTACTCCTATTGGCAGCAGGTATTACAATTGCTATGAGCAACCATGAATGAAAATGACTAAATTGACCAAACATTACCAATGAATAAATGACCAGGATTTCACTTTTCGTGACTTCTACTTTACCATGAAGCTGAATCAAATAATCATGAACAAATGATACTTGAAATAGCTCTCTGTTGAGCAGACGGTTCTCCTTGATCTCTAGCGGCTGTATACCTGCTCCGATTTCCCCTCACCGACTCTCCACTTTGGTCTGCAATACCTGAGGGATGCTGCATTGTCTGCATGCTGCTCCGCCTCTTCAGACCATGTTCAAGGCTTCAGGCTCTGCCCCCTCCCCCAACAAAGGACGTCGCTCTCCCCCATCACCGCCTGATGGTGGAGGCCAGGCCGAGAGAATTTCTCTGCAGCCAGTGGCGGGCCTACATTTTTGGGGCCCTGAAGCTTGAACTGTTATGGGGGCCCCTTCGCAAACAGCAACGAGGTCTGGGTAACCACTGTTATCTTCTTCAATGGGGTTGTTCCACGACAGATCACCACAAAATTTAAAAACATTTAAACACTACAGCTCAGATTTTGATTAAAATTGCTGTACTGGATTATTTCACATGTCAAAGTCACTGGTGTGAATAAAAATTTCCTATGCCTTATAGTTTCCGAGTTATGGGGGGATGAAAATTAGGGAAATGTTATATACATGCATGATGCATCATAGAATGATGAAATGAAACATAGAAAAGACCACAGTCAATATAATCTTTTATTTTAGACATCTATGAGAATACATACTACATGAAGCACATTTTACAAAATACTCTTTTTTCTGTTTTTTCTAGCAACATATTCACGTACAGTTTTGTCATATGAGAGCTTCCTTGCAATGTCATTTTCTAGAGACAATATGCATAAAGAATTTAAGCGCTCTTCAGTCATGGTAGACCGAAATTTGTTCTTTATAAAGGATAGCTTTGAAAAATTCCTTTCTGCTTCACAGCTCGTGATAGGCATTGTCAAGTACAGCTTAAGTGCAGCAGTAATATTGGGGAACACTTCAATTAGGTGTTGCTCACAAATAAGCTGAAGAACTTCTGCACATTGCATTTTAGGTGGCGTGTTTTCTTCTGTGTCCTGGGATTTCCTACGGTGCAAATATTCTTTGAACTGATAACACTCGTTTACTAATTTGTGGTCAATATAATCTTTGTAATACGATATTATAAGTTTAATACTGTCCTCATCAATTTCAGAATTGTTCACCAATTCTGAGAGGAACTTGAACCGTTTCACAATCTGTTCATATGGTTCAATCCTCTTGCGTAACTGGATTATCAAGCAATCATAGAGTTGATATAGAACTTCTATCCTAAATTTGTCAGCTCCTCTCAAAGAAGAAATACCACTTGTTCCATCTGAAAATTTCCTTGTAACAATGCATTTGGAGGCATCAGAATAACTTGAGGTGATATCTTCACACAAACCTTTTGCTTCTGATTCATAGTGGGCAATCCTATCGGCTGAATTTTCTCTGAGTTCTTTAACAAACGGAAGTAAAGATGATAGCAGAGGATAACCTTCAAATACATCAAAATCAGGGGTTTGGAGTTTCTTACTTGTTTTGTTGAAACGCTCCAGCACTTCTTCCCAAACGACTGTTAAAATAGCATATTCCAGCTTTACCAACTTTTGGTATAAATTCTTTGCATCTCGTTTACATTCAGGCTTTTTAAAAAATATATATTTTATTGAAATTTTTTTCCCTGAGCAACATTCTTCCTGCTTACAAAACAAACGAAACGATAACAATAACAAAACAGAATTTTTAAAAACTTTTTAACAATAATAATAATAATAATATACAAGTAACAAAACCTCGTACTCTATTGACCTATACTCAACTAAGCCTCCTCCCCCCCCTCCCCTCCCCTCTGGGTTGCTGCTGCTGGTCATCTGTCTTCCCTCTAACGTTCCCCTAGGTAGTCGAGAAATGGCTGCCACCGCCTGGTGAACCCTTGAGCCGATCCTCTCAGGGCAAACTTTATCTGCTCCAGTTTAATAAACCCCGCCATATCGTTTACCCAGGCTTCGAGTCCGGGGGGTTTCGCCTCCTTCCACATAAGTAGGATCCTGCGCTGGGCTACTAGGGACGCAAAGGCCACGACATCGGCCTCTTTCGCCTCCTGCACTCCCGGCTCTTCCGCAACTCCAAATAGAGCTAACCCCCAGCTTGGTTTGACCCGGGCCTTCACCACCTGCGAGATCACTCCCGTCACTCCCTTCCAATACCCTTCCAGTGCCGGGCACGCCCAAAACATATGTGCGTGGTTTGCCGGGCTCCCGCCACACCTCCCACATTTGTCCTCCACTCCAAAGAACCTGCTCAATCTTGCCCCCGTTATGTGTGCTCTATGTAGCACCTTAAATTGAATCAGGCTAAGCCTGGCGCATGAGGAAGAGGAATTTACCCTGCTTAGGGCATCAGCCCACATACCCTCCTCTATCTCCTCCCCTAATTCTTCTTCCCACTTTCTTTTTAGTTTGCCCACCGACTCCTCCCCCTCTTCCCTCATCTCTCTATAAATCTCTGACACCTTGCCCTCTCCGACCCACACCCCTGAAAGCACCCTGTCCTGTATCCCCTGTGTCGGGAGCCGCGGAAATTCCCTCACCTGTTGTCTAGTAAACGCCCTCACCTGCATATATCTCAAGAAATTCCCCCGGGGTAACTTATACTTTTCCTCCAGTGCTCCCAAGCTCGCAAACGTCCCATCTATGAATAAATCTCCCACCTTCCTAATACCCAACTGGTACCAGCTCTGAAATCCTCCATCCATTCTTCCTGGGGCGAACCTATGGTTGTTCCTGATAGGGGACCCCACCAGGGCTCCCCGCACCCCTCTCTGTCGCCTCCACTGTCCCCATATGTTCAGTGTTGCCGCCACCACCGGGTTCGTGGTGTACATTTTCGGTGAGAACGGTAGTGGCGCCGTCACCAGCGCCTCTAGACTCGTCCCTTTACAGGACCTTCTCTCCAGCCTTTTCCACGCCGCTCCCTCACCCTCCATCATCCATCTACGTATCATTGCCACATTGGCGGCCCAATAATAATCTCCCAAGTTCGGTAGTGCCAGTCCTCCTCTGTCCCTACTGCGCTGAAGGAACCCCCTCCTTACTCTCGGAACTTTCCCTGCCCACACAAAGCTCATAATGCTCCTATCTATTTTATTAAAAAAGGTCCTGGTGATTAAAATAGGGAGACATTGAAATACAAATAAGAACCTCGGGAGGACCATCATCTTAATTGCTTGCACCCTGCCCGCCAGCGATAAAGGCTGCATGTCCCACCTCTTAAAGTCCTCCTCCATTTGTTCTACCAGCCGTGTCAGATTAAGTCTGTGCAAGGTTCCCCAGCTCCTAGCGATCTGAATCCCCAAGTATCGGAAGTTTCTTTCCACTTTCCTTAGCGGTAAGCCTTCTATCTCTCTACTCTGGTCCCCTGGATGTATCACATATAATTCACTCTTCCCCATGTTTAACCTATACCCCGAAAATTCCCCGAACCTCCTCAGGATTCGCATAACCTCTATCATCCCCCCTGCTGGGTCCGACACGTATAGCAATAGGTCATCTGCGTATAACGAGACTCGGTGTTCTTCTCCCCCTCTAGTCACCCCTCTCCATTTCCTGGAGTCTCTCAACACCATGGCCAGAGGTTCAATTGCCAACGCAAACAACAATGGAGACAGCGGGCATCCCTGTCTTGTTCCCCTATATAATCGGAAATACTCCGATCTATGTCGACCTGTAACTACGCTTGCCGTTGGTGCCCCATAAAGTAGTCTAACCCAGCGAATAAACCCATTCCCAAACCCAAACCTCCTTAACACTTCCCATAAATACTCCCACTCCACCTTATCAAATGCCTTCTCTGCGTCCATTGCTGCCACTATCTCTGCCTCCCCCTCCACTGAGGGCATCATTATCACCCCGAATAGCCGTCGCACGTTAACATTCAATTGTCTCCCTTTTACGAACCATGTCTGGTCTTCGTGCACCACCCCTGGGACACAGTCCTCTATCCTCGTGCCAGCACCTTTGCTAGCAGTTTGGCGTCCACGTTCAATAGTGAAATAGGTCTATAAGACCCACACTGCATCGGATCTTTGTCCCTCTTCAAAATTAGCGCTATCGTCGCCTCCGACATTGTCGGGGGTAGTGTCCCCCCTTCCCTGGCCTCACTGAACGTCCGCGCCAACAACGGGGCCAACAAGTCCACATATTTTCTGTAGAATTCCACCGGGAACCCGTCCGGCCCCGGGGCCTTCCCTGCTTGCATGCTTCCCAGTCCCTTAGTAACCTCGTCCACCTCAATCGGCGCCCCCAGGCCTGCCACCGCCTGCTCCTTCACTTTCGGGAACCTCAATTGGTCCAGGAACTGCCGCATCCCCTCCTCTCCCTCTGGGGGCTGAGATCTATACAGTTCTTCATAAAAGGTCTTAAACACCTCATTTATCTTTCCTGCCCTTCGCACAGTGTCTCCCCTTTCATCCCTAATTCCTCCTATCTCCCTCGCTGCTGCCCTCTTTCGCAGTTGGTGCGCCAACAGGCGACTAGCCTTTTCCTCATATTCATACCTCCTCCCCTGTGCCTTCCTCCACAGTACCTCCGCCTTTCTGGTGGTCAGAAGGTCAAACTCGGTCTGGAGTCGTCTCCTCTCCCTGTACAGCTCCTCCTCCGGGGTCTCTGCAAATTCCCTGTCCACCCTTAAAATCTCCCCCAGTAATCTATCCCTTTCCTTGGCCTCTGTTTTCCTTTTGTGGGCCCCAATAGAAATCAGCTCTCCTCTGACCACTGCTTTTAGTGCTTCCCAGACCACTCCCACAGGGACCTCGCCGTCGTCATTGACCTCCAGGTATCTCTCGATACACCCCCTCACTCTTGCACACACTCCCTCATCCGCCATCAGTCCCACATCTAATCGCCAGAGTGTTCTCTGCTCCCTGTCCTCTCCTACTTCCAGGTCCACCCAATGTGGGCATGATCCGAAACCGCTATGACTGAGTATTCAGCTTCTTCCACCCTAGGGATCAACGACCTTCCTAAAACAAAAAAATCTATCCGGGAGTACACTTTATGGACGTGGGAGAATAAGGAATACTCCCCAGCCCTGGGTCTAAGAAATCGCCATGGATCCACTCCCCCCATTTGGTCCATAAACCCCTTAAGTACCTTGGCCGCTGCCGGCCTTCTTCCAGTCCTTGAGCTGGATCTATCTAGCCCCGGGTCCAGCACCGTATTGAAGTCCCCTCCTAAAATCAAATTTCCTGCCTCCAGGTCCGGAATACGCCCCAGCATCCATCTCATGAACCCCGCATCGTCCCAATTTGGGGCACACACATTAGCCAACACGACCTCCATTCCCTCCAGCCTACCACTCACCATTACATATCTACCTCCACTATCTGCTACGATGGTCTTTGCTTCAAATACTACCTGTTTCCCCACCAAAATGGCCACCCCTCTGTTCTTTGCATCCAGTCCTGAGTGGAACACCTGTCCCACCCATCCTTTCCTTAGCCTAACTTGGTCCGCCACCTTTAGGTGCATCTCTTGGAGCATAACCACGTCTGCCCTTAGTCCTTTCAAATGCGCGAGCGCTCGGGCCCTTTTTATCGGTCCATTCAGGCCTCTCACGTTCCACGTGATCAGCCCCACTGGGGGGCTACCTGCCCCCCTCCCGTGCCGACTAGCCATTACCTTCTCTAGGCCAGTCCCATATCCCGCCTCCGCGCTCCCGCTCGCTCCCCCAGCGTCGCATTCCGCCCCCGACGACCCTCTCTTTAGCCATTTCCTTTTGGATTTCCGCAGAAGCAACCCAGTTGTCCCCTTCTCTCCCCCCCCCCCCCCCCGCTAGATCCCTATCTAGCTTGATTGCTCCCCCCATATCACTTCCGTAAGTCAGCTGACTTCAACTGACCCCGGCTACTCCTGCTCGCTCCTCGACCCCCCCCGGTGTGAGGGAACTCCCATCTGCCTTGCACCTGTTTTCCCGCCTTATTCTTTCTGGCGCGGGAACATCCCTTTACCTGACCCGCCTCTTATGGCGCAGCTCCCTTTCCCCTCCCCCTCTCCTTCCCCATTCTCCGACTATGTCCCGCCTCTCCCCCCTCACCGGCGCCCACATTTCCCCAGTGTCCCCCCCCTTCCCTGTTTACTTCTCGATTAACTTTCACCATCCCATTAACAAAAACAATAATAACAACAATAACAGTTCCCTGCAGCATCAGTCCCTCAGTTCCGGTCCAGTTTCTCTTCATTGATGAAGGACCATGCTTCCTCCGCCGTCTCGAAATAATAGTGTCTCTCCTGATGCGTGACCCATAGTCTTGCCGGCTGCAGCATCCCAAACTTCACCTTCCTTTTGTGCAAAACCTCTTTGGCTCGGTTGAAGCTCGCCCTCCTTCTCGCCACCTCCGCACTCCAATCCTGGTAGATCCTTACCACAGCATTCTCCCATCTGCTACTCCGCACCTTTTTAGCCCATCTCAGGACCTCTTCTCTGTCCTTAAGGCGGTAGAATCGCACGATTATCGCCCTCGGTGGTTCTCCCGCTTTTGGTCTTCTCGCCGGGATCCGATTTGCCCACTCCACCTCCATGGGGCCCGCAGGAGCCTCAGCACCCATCAGTGAGCTCAGCATCTTACTTGCGTACGCTCCACAGTCCACTCCTTCCACACCCTCCGGGAGACCTAGTATCCTAAGCTTCTTCCTTCGCGCTCCATTTTCAAGGGCCTCAATCCTGTCAGCACACTTTTTAATGAAGTGCCTCGTGCGTCTGAGTCTTGACCGCCAGGCCCAGGACCTCGTCCTCAATACCTGACACCTTCTGCTCCACCACGCGAAGTTCAGTCTCCTGGGTCTTTAAAGTCTCCTTAAGCCCCTCAATTGCCTGTAACAACGGGGTCATTACCTCCTTCTTCAGCAGGTCCACGCACCGTCTCACAACCTCATCCTGCTCAGGCCCCCATGTCACCTGCGATCCCTCCGCCGCCATTTTGTTCCACTCCCTCTGACCTGATTGCAGATTCTTTGGGCTGCAGCCGCCGCCGCCGGTTTTTCCCTCCGTCGTTCAGGGGGGACTCCCTTCCCTCGCGCCTCGCACCGGGTTTTTCGGCCGGCAAAGTACCCGTTGGGGCTCTTAAAAGAGCCCGAAGTTCCGTCGGAGCTGGAGCCGCCGAAACGTGCGGCTAGCTCATCCCTGCCGCAACCGGAAGTCCTCGTTTACATTCAGGCTTAAGACCATAAGACCTAGGAGCGGAAGTAAGGCCATTCGGCCCATCGAGTCCTCTCCAGCATTCAATCATGGCTGATTTCAACTCCATTTACCCGCTCTCCATAGCCCTTAATTCCTCGAGAAATCAAGAATTTATCAACTTCTGTCTGAAAGACAATGTCCCGACCTCCACCGCCCTCTGTGGCAATGAATTCCACAGACCCACCACTCTCTGGCTGACGGAATTTCTCCTCATCTCTGTTCTAAAGTGACTCCCTTTTATTCTAAGACTGTGCCCCCGGGTCCTAGTCTTCCCTGCTAATGGAAACAACTTCCCTACGTCCACCCTATCTATGCCATTCATTATCTTGTAAGTTTCTATTAGATCTCCCCTCAACCTCCTAAACTCCAATGAATATAATCCCAGGATCCTCAGATGTTCATCGTATGTTAGGCCTACCATTCCTGGGATCATCCGTGTGAATCTCCGCTGGACCCGCTCCAGTGCCAGTATGTCCTTCCTGAGGTGTGGGGCCCAAAATTGCTCACAGTATTCTAAATGGGGCCTAACTAATGCTTTATAAAGCTTCAGAAGTACATCCCTGCTTTTATATTCCACGCCTCTTGAGATAAATGACAACATTGCATTTGCTTTCTTAATTACGGACTCAACCTGCAAGTTTACCTTTAGAGAATCCTGGACTAGGACTCCCAAGTCCCTTTGCACTTCAGCATTATGAATTTTGTCACCGTTTAGAAAATAGTCCATGCCTCTATTCTTTTTTCCAAAGTGCAAGACCTCGCACTTGCCCACGTTGAATTTCATCAGCCATTTCTTGGACCACTCTCCTAAACTGTCTAAATCTTTCTGCAGCCTCCCCACCTCCTCCATACTACCTGTCCCTCCACCTATCTTTGTATCATCGGCAAACTTAGCCAGAATGCCCCCAGTCCCGTCATCTAGATCGTTAATATATAAAGAGAACAGCTGTGGCCCCAACACTGAACCCTGCGGGACACCACTCGTCACCGGTTGCCATTCCGAAAAAGAACCTTTTATCCCAACTCTCTGCCTTCTGCCTGACAGCCAATCGTCAATCCATGTTAGTACCTTGCCTCGAATACCATGGGCCCATATTTTACTCAGCAGTCTCCCGTGAGGCACCTTTATCAAAGGCCTTTTGGAAGTCAAGATAGATAACATCCATTGGCTCTCCTTGGACTAACCTATTTGTTATCTCTTCAAAGAACTCTAACAGGTTTGTCAGGCACGACCTCCCCTTACTAAATCCATGCTGACTTGTCCTAATCAGACCCTGCACTTCGAAGAATTTAGAAATCTCATCCTTAACAATGGATTCTAGAATCTTGCCAACAACCGAGGTTAGGCTAATTGGCCTATAATTTTCCATCTTTTTCCTTGTTCCATTCTTGAACAGGGAGGTTACAACAGCGATTTTCCAATCCTCTGGGACTTTCCCTGACTCCAGTGACTTTTGAAAGATCATAACTAACGCCTCCACTATTTCTTCAGCTATCTCCTTTAGAACTCTAGGATGTAGCCCATCTGGGCCTGGAGATTTATCAATTTTTAGACCTCTTAGTTTCTCTAGCACTTTCTCCTTTGTGATGGCTACCATATTCAACTCTGCCCCCTGACTCCCCTGAATTGTTGGGAGATTACTCATGTCTTCTACTGTGAAGACTGACGCAAAGTACTTATTTAGTTCCTCAGCTATTTCCTTGTCTCCCATCACAAAATTACCAGCGTCATTTTGGAGCTGCCCAATGTCAACTTTTGCCTCCCGTTTGTTTTTAATGTATTTAAAGAAACTTTTATTATCATTCCTAATGTTACTGGTTAACCTACCGTCATAATTGATCTTCTCTTTCCTTATTTCTCTCTTTGTTATCCTCTGTTTGTTTTTGTAGCCTTCCCAATCTTCTGACTTCCCACTACTCTTTGCCACATTATAGGCTTTCTCTTTTGCTTTGATGCATTCCCTAACTTCCTTTGTCAGCCATGGCTGCCTAATCGCCCCCTCTGATAACATTTCTTTTCTTTGGGATGAACCTCTGTACTGTGTCCTCAATTACTCCCAGAAACTCCTGCCATTGCTGTTCTACTGTCTTTCCCACTAGGCTCTGCTCCCAGTCGATTTTCGTCAGTTCCGCCCTCATGCCCCTGTAGTTACCTTTATTTAACTGTAACACCTTTACATCTGATTCTACCTTCTTTCTTTCAAATTGGAGATTGAATTCTACCATATTATGATCACTGCCTCCTAAGTGTTCCCTTACTTTAAGATCTTTAATCAAGTCTGGCTCATTACATAACACTAAGTCCAGAATGGCCTGTCCCCTCGTGGGCTCCATCACAAGCTGTTCCAAAAAGCCCTCCTGTAAATATTCAATTAATTCCCTTTCCTTGGGTCCACTGGCAACATTATTTACCCAGTCCACCTGCATATTGAAGTCCCCCATGATCACTGTGACCTTGCCTTTCTGACATGCACTTTCTATTTTGTGGTGTATTTTGTGCCCCTGGTCCCTGACCACTGTTAGGAGGCCTGTACATAACTCCCATTATGGTTTTTTTGCCTTTGTGGTTCCTCAACTCTACCCACACAGACTCCACATCATCTGACCCTATGTCGTTTAGTGCTATTGATTTAATTTCATTCCTCATTAACAAGGCAACCCCGCCTCCTCTGCCCACGTCCCTGTCTTTTCAATAGGTTGTGAATCCCTGGATATTTAAATGCCAGTCCTGAACCCCCTGCAACCACGTCTCTGTGATGCCTACCACATCATACCTGCCAGTCACAATCTGGGCCACAAGCTCATCTACCTTGTTCCGTACACCGCGCATTTAAATATAGCACCTTTAATTCTCTATTGACCGTCCCTTTTTGTTTTCTTAGTGTGGTGGACCTTGGTTTACTGAGCCTTTCCATACACTGTGTCATATTTTGGATGGGGACTATCGTAACCTCTCCTGAGTTCTGTCTTTTCGTGCTTTTTTGTATTCCTAAGCAGCTACGTTTCCCACTGATTACATCACCTCTTGGTTCCCTGACTTTCCCCCCCCCCCCCCAGCCCCCCAATCTCTAGTTTAAAGTCCTATTGACCACCCTATTTACTCTTTTCGCCAGATCACTGGTCCCAGCTCGGTTCAGGTGGAGACCATCCCAACGGTATAGGTCCCCCCTGTCCCAAAACTGATGCCAGTGTCCCATGAAAAGGAACCCCTCTTTCCCACACCACTCTTTCAGCCACGTGTTAACTTCGCTTATTCTTGCCTCCCTATGCCAATTTGCACGTGGCTCGGGCAGTAATCCGGAGATTATGACCCTTGAGGACCTGTTTTTTAATTTGAATCCTAGCTCTTTATAATCTCGAAACAGGTCCTCTTTTCTAGACTTGCCTATGTTGTTGGTACTGACATGGACCACAACAACTGGATCCTCCCCCTCCCTCTCCAGTATCCTTTCAAGCCGGTCAGAGATGTCCCGCACCCTAGCACTGGGCAGGCAACATACCATGTGGGACTCTTTATCCTGCTCACAAAGGATATTATTTATCCCCCTGATAATAGAATCCCCTACAACTACAACTTGCCTATTTACTCCCTCCCCTTGAATGGCCTGCTGAACCATGGTGCCTTGGTCAGCTGACTCATCCTTCCTGCAGCCCTGTTCGCCATCCACACAGGGAGCAAGTGCCTCATACCTGTTGGACAGGATCAAGGGCTGAGGCTCCTGAGTTCCTGACTGCTGGTTCCCTTTACCTGCCTGACTTGCAGTCACACCCTGCTGTCCCTGGCCACTGGCAGGATTTAAACTACTTACTCTGACAGGTGTGACTGCCTCCTGAAACACAGTGTCCAGGTAAGTCTCCCCCTCCCGGATGTGCCTCAGTATTTGAAGCTCAGACTCCAGCTCATCAACTCTGAGCCGGAGCTCTTCGAGCAACCAACACTTACCGCAGATGTGGTCGCTGCAGCTCGCAATGGGATCTGCCAGCTCCCACATCAAGCAGCTCAAGCACATCACCTGACCAGCCATCACTAATTAATTAATTTGTTTAATTTAAGTTTACGAGTTTAGCTGCGGTTTTTTTTAAAATGTGGGACAGATTTGCTATCAACCAATCAGATCACAGCTTCCATCTGACGTCACTTTTGGGGGAAAAAACTGGAAAACAGGAAGTTACCATTAGGTTTTTATACACAGAGACTGCTGCTCCTCCTCCAAAAGGCTCCCAAAATTAGGCCCGAAGAAAGAGAGAGAACAAAACAGTCGGGAAAAAGCACCTTCTCCCACTCTTCACCGAATTACCTCACTGCACCAAATTACCAAATTCTCACTCTGTCTGTGTCCCACTCACTCAGGCTGTGTCCTGTGTCTCCTTGACTAGCGCATTTTTCTCTTCTGAGTCTTCAAAAATATGTTTGAGAGTTTGTAAAATACCCATATATCCATTTTTAATTGCCCGGACTGCTTCATAGTGTGCAGACCATCTCGTTACACTTAAGCTCTTTAGAGAAAAATGTAGATTGCCCTGTGTGTTTAAAATCCCCCATCTTTGTGGAGATCCAGAAAATAAAACATACAGCTCCTGCAAAATGCCAAAATAGTCAACAACTTCAGGTACAGTAGACGTTGCCTTTTCTCCAACAAGGTTAAGTGAATGGGCTGCACATGGTACATAGTCTGCGTACCCGTTAATGTTTTTAAACATTGCTTGCAGCCCTTTCTCCGAGCCCTTCATGTTAGATGCATTATCGTACGACTGACCACGGATATTTTCAAATGAAAGCTTATGTTCACCCAGGACTTGTTGTATTTTGTTGAACAAGGTCGTGGATGAATGGTTTTCTATCGGTAAAAATGTTAAAAATTTCTCACAGGGTTTTCCATTATAGTAGTATCGAACCACAATTACCTGCTGGTCAACATGTGTCGGGGCAGGCGTAGAGTCAACAATAATAGAGTAGTATTTGGTGTCTAGGTTGTTGATTTGATTCGCAATTTCATCTTGCACATATTTTCCCATGATTTCTATCAATTCTTCATATATGGGTTTGGATAGGTAAGTAGCATTTACTTTTTAATTTTTACATTTCTCGAGATGTTCATGTAAAAATGGGTCGAACTCTGCAATAAGTTCAATGGCCCCCATGAAGTTTCCATTATTTGGTGCGCTCCACTTCTCCTCATGACCTCTAAATGCCAAACCTCTTTCACTTAAAAACTTTATAACAGCTACAACTCTTTTTAGTACTTCAAAATAGTACTGTATGGTTTTTCTCATCTGTTCTTCAAGTTGCTGATCCACAGTATTTTTATTTGACTTTCTTGTTATCCAACACAACATCGCCCTCTTATGTTCCATGCTGTCTTCATGATTCTCCAGAGTTCTGAGTACATTCATCCAGTCAGAAAACCCACCTGTTGTATGTGATGTTTGGCATTTAGAAAAGAGTTTGCAAACAAAACAGTATATACAGCCTTTGCTCTTTGAGTAAACTAACCAGGATCTCATCACAGTCTGGCCATTTTTCAATCTTTTTTCAAAATATTTGTTTGAGAAACTTCTGTTTTGCTCCTTGTAAACCCTGCTTGATTTGGTATATACATTATCTGTTTTTTTATTTTGAAAAAAACCTATGTCTTGCATTAAACAATTCTGTATGAAATCATTATCAACTGTTATGGGCCAGTTTTCGAGATCTAGATGGCTATCTCGAGTGCTATCACGTTGAAAATTCGCATTAGCAGTGTGATTGCCTTTTCAACGGCTTCCCTTTTTTGTTACGACACGTCATCTACTGTTTGTATTTCTGTCATAAATGTTAATAGTGTTTTAAATTATTTATAATTATTTTATATTAAATATATTTGGAATGAAACATCCTTAATTTGAAAATGTTTTCGTTTACGGCTAGCCTACATGATACTTTAATAACCATTTAATTTTTATTTTAACTATTATTTTGTATTGAATTACACTATATTATTAATATTATTTTTTAAAAACCCCTTCTCATACAGTAGACCCAACACTTTTAAGCAATGTGGATTAAAGTCACTTCTGGGGCTCCTCCGGGATTAAGGGCCCTGAAGCTTAAGCTTCATTAGTTTCATATAGATCCGCCCCTGTCTGCAGCCACGGAGAATGCCTCCGAGAGAATGCTATGCATTAAACAGGTTCCGGCATCCAGATCCCCACCCAAGTCAGGGGTCAACATGACTCCCCTGCTACAGATACAACAATATGTCTAACATGACCACAAACACCCGCATCACTCTCTGCAGACAGGTGGCACTACATAGCTACACAGTTCCACACTATGCTGTTCTTTCATGAAAGGTCAGCAGTCCCTTCCGACAACAGCTTCCACCTCTAAGTTTCATGGGTATGATTAACATCAGCAAGGCAGACTTCTACAAACTCTTTCTACCTTGGTCATGGCATTCTGATGGTGTAGTTTTCCAGGTATCCTTTTCAACCGACAGCCAATAACAGCCGGTCCTCTGATACAAATGCTTAGCTCGTTCGTGTATCTGAGTTATTCACACCACTTTAAGGATTCAGTTCCTTTTGGCTTGCATGGACATCACTCCTCCAAGAGCTTCTGAAATTCGATTCTTCTTAGTTCCAAACAGGAAACAAACCTTTTAATCGAGTTTTGCTAACTCCAGTATTTTGTGGGATTACCCTGTTTTTTACCTAATTATCCTGTAGTGTTTCCTCCCTGGGCATCATTGTCCCGTATTTCTGGTATTCTTGTGCTTATTGTATCTTTAGTGCTTAGTGTGCACACTGCTGTGACGTCAGCACATGATGACCTGGAGTTGAACTGGAGCCAAGAAGATGCAAGAAACAAGGGAGAAGGAGCACTGGATTGGAATCTCAGTGGACTTACTGAATTTTTATTTGCAGTGGCAAGAGTTCTTAAGGGACTAAGATGAGTTCTGGGACCTGCCCAACAGCCCCAAGCCAGATGGGTGGGCAATAATAAATGGTGCAACCTGAGACTTGCTGAATGGAGTAACACCACAGCCTGAGGCTCGTTCAGGTGAGTAACACCACAGCCTGAGGCTCGCTCAGGTGAGTAAGACCACAGCCTGAGGCTCGCGCAGTGGAGTAACACCACAGCCTGAGGCTCGCTCAGGTGAGTAACACCACAGCCTGAGGCTCGCTCAGGTGAGTAAGACCACAGCCTGAGGCTCGCGCAGTGGAGTAACACCACAGCCTGAGGCTCGCTCAGGTGAGTAACACCACAGCCTGAGGCTCGCTCAGGTGAGTAAGACCACAGCCTGAGGCTCGCGCAGTGGAGTAACACCACAGCCTGAGGCTCGCTCAGGTGAGTAACACCACAACCTGAGGCTCACTCAGGTGAGTAACACCACAGCTGAGGCTCGCTCAGGGGTATACACCACAACCTGAGGCTCCTCAGGGGAGTAACACCACAGCCTGAAACTCACTCAGTGGAGTAACTCCACAGCCTGAGGCTCCTCAGGTGAGTAACACCACAACCTGAGGCTCGCTCAGGTGAGTAATACCACAGCCTGAAACTCACTCAGTGGAGTAACTGCACAGCCTGAGGCTCGATCAGGGGAGTAACTCCACAGCCTGAGGCTCGATCAGGGGAGTAACTCCACAGCCTGAGGCTCGATCAGGGGAGTAATACCACAACCTGAAGCTCGCGCAGGTGAGTAATACCACAGCCTCAGGCTCGCGCAGGTGAGTAACATCACAGTCTGAAGCTCACTCAGTGGAGTAACTCCACAGCCTGAGGCTCGATCAGGGGAGTAACTCCACAGCCTGAAGCTCGATCAGGGGAGTAACTCCACAGCTTGAGGCTCGATCAGGGGAGTAATACCACAACGTGAGGCTCGCGCAGGTGAGTAACACCACAGCCTCAGGCTCGCGCAGGTGAGTAACATCACAGTCTGAAGCTCACTCAGTGGAGTAACTCCACAGCCTGAGGCTCACTTAGTGGGGTAGCTCCACAGCCTGAGGCTCATTCAGTGGAGTAACTCCACAGCTTGAGGATCACTCAGTGGAGTAACTCCACAGCCTGAGGATCACTCAGTGGAGTAACACCACAGCCTGAGGCTCGCTCAGTGGAGTAACTCCACAGCCTGAGGATCACTCAGTGGAGTAACACCACAGCCTGAGGCTCGCTCAGGTGAGTAACACCACAGCCTGAGGCTCGCGCAGGTGAGCAACTCCACAGCCTGAGGCTCACTCAATGGGGTAGCTCCACAGCTTGAGGCTCACTCAGTGGAGTAACTCCACAGCCTGAGGATCACTCAGTGGAGTAACTCCACAGCCTGAGGATCACTCAGTGGAGTAACACCACAGCCTGAGGCTCGCTCAGTGGAGTAACTCCACAGCCTGAGGCTCGCTCAGTGGAGTAACTCCACAGCCTGAATCTCATTCAGTGGGGTAGCTCCACAGCTTGAGGCTCACTCAGTGGAGTAACTCCACAGCCTGAGGATCACTCAGTGGAGTAACACCACAGCCTGAGGCTCGATCAGGGGAGTAACTCCACAGCCTGAGGCTCGATCAGGGGAGTAACACCACAGCCTCAGGCTCGCGCAGGTGAGTAACATCACAGTTGAAGCTCACTCAGTGGAGTAACTCGACAGCCTGAGGCTCGTTCAGGTGAGTAACACCACAGCCTGAGGCTTGCTCAGGTGAGTAAGACCACAGCCTGAGGCTCGCGCAGTGGAGTAACACCACAGCCTGAGGCTCGCTCAGGTGAGTAACACCACAACCTGAGGCTCACTCAGGTGAGTAACACCACAGCTGAGGCTCGCTCTGGGGTATACACCACAACCTGAGGCTCCTCAGGTGAGTAACACCACAACCTGAGGCTCCTCAGGTGAGTAACACCACAACCTGAGGCTCACTCAGGTGAGTAACACCACAGCTGAGGCTCGCTCAGGGGTATACACCACAACCTGAGGCTCCTCAGGGGAGTAACACCACAGCCTGAAACTCACTCAGTGGAGTAACTCCACAGCCTGAGGCTCCTCAGGTGAGTAACACCACAACCTGAGGCTCGCTCAGGTGAGTAATACCACAGCCTGAAACTCACTCAGTGGAGTAACTGCACAGCCTGAGGCTCGATCAGGGGAGTAACTCCACAGCCTGAGGCTCGATCAGGGGAGAAACTCCACAGCCTGAGGCTCGATCAGGGGAGTAATACCACAACCTGAAGCTCGCGCAGGTGAGTAATACCACAGCCTCAGGCTCGCGCAGGTGAGTAACATCACAGTCTGAAGCTCACTCAGTGGAGTAACTCCACAGCCTGAGGCTCAATCAGGAGAGTAACTCCACAGCCTGAAGCTCGATCAGGGGAGTAACTCCACAGCTTGAGGCTCGATCAGGGGAGTAATACCACAACGTGAGGCTCGCGCAGGTGAGTAACACCACAGCCTCAGGCTCGCGCAGGTGAGTAACATCACAGTCTGAAGCTTTCTCAGTGGAGTAACTCCACAGCCTGAGGCTCACTTAGTGGGGTAGCTCCACAGCCTGAGGCTCATTCAGTGGAGTAACTCCACAGCTTGAGGCTCACTCAGTGGAGTAACACCACAGCCTGAGGCTCGCTCAGGTGAGTAACACCACAGCCTGAGGCTCGCGCAGGTGAGTAACTCCACAGCCTGAGGCTCACTCAGTGGAGTAACTCCACAGCCTGAGGCTCGCTCAGTGGGGTAGCTCCACAGCTTGAGGCTCACTCAGTGGAGTAACTCCACAGCCAGAGGCTCGATCAGTGGAGTAACTCCACAGCCTGAGGCTCGCTCAGTGGGGTAGCTCCACAGCTTGAGGCTCACTCAGTGGAGTAACTCCACAGCCTGAGGCTCGATCAGTGGAGTAACTCCACAGCCTGAGGCTCGATCAGGGGAGTAACTCCACAGCCTGAGGATCACTCAGTGGAGTAACACCACAGACTGAGGCTCGCGCAGGTGAGTAACACCACAGCCTCAGGCTCGCGCAGGTGAGTAACATCACAGTCTGAAGCTCACTCAGTGGAGTAACTCCACAGCCTGAGGCTCACTTAGTGGAGTAACTCCACAGCTTGAGGCCCGCTCAGTGGAGTAACTCAACAGCTTGAGGATCACTCAGTGGAGTAACACAACAGCCTGAGGCTCGCTCAGTGGAGTAACTCCACAGCCTGAGGATCACTCAGTGGAGTAACACCACAGCCTGAGGCTCGCTCAGGTGAGTAACACCACAGCCTGAGGCTCGCTCAGGTGAGTAACACCACAGCCTGAGGCTCGCGCAGGTGAGTAACTCCACAGCCTGAGGCTCACTCAATGGGGTAGCTCCACAGCTTGAGGCTCACTCCGTGGAGTAACTCCACAGCCTGAGGATCACTCAGTGGAGTAACTCCACAGCCTGAGGATCACTCAGTGGAGTAACACCACAGCCTGAGGCTCGCTCAGTGGAGTAACTCCACAGCCTGAATCTCACTCAGTGGGGTAGCTCCACAGCTTGAGGCTCACTCAGTGGAGTAACTCCACAGCCTGAGGATCACTCAGTGGAGTAACACCACAGCCTGAGGCTCGATCAGGGGAGTAACTCCACAGCCTGAGGCTCGATCAGGGGAGTAACTCCACAGCTTGAGGCTCGATCAGGGGAGTAATACCACAACCTGAGGCTCGCGCAGGTGAGTAACACCACAGCCTCAGGGTCGCGCAGGTGAGTAACATCACAGTCTGAAGCTCACTCAGTGGAGTAACTCCACAGCCTGAGGCTCACTCAATGGGGTAGCTCCACAGCTTGAGGCTCACTCAGTGGAGTAACTCCACAGCCTGAGGCTCATTCAGTGGAGTAACTCCACAGCCTGAGGATCACTCAGTGGAGTAACACCACAGCCTGAGGCTCGCTCAGGTGAGTAACACCAGAGCCTGAGGCTCGCTCAGTGGAGTAACTCCACAGCCTGAGGCTCCTCAGGTGAGTAACACCATAACAGCCTGAGGCTTGATCAGCGGAGTAACACCACAGCCTGAGGCTCGCTCAGTGGAGTAACACCACAACCTGAGGCTCACTCAGTGGAGTAAGTCCACAGCCTGAGGCTCGCTCAGTGGAGTAACGCCACAGCCTGAGTTTCGATCAGGGAAGTAACGCCACAATCTGAGGCTCGCTCAGTGGAATAATGCCACAGCCCAAGGCTCTCTCAGTTATTAACACTGCAGCCCAAGGCTCACTCAGGTGAGGAACCAGTGGGTCAGTGGTTTCACCAGCCCACATCGTCAAAGTGCCATTTACTTTCTTCTCATAGAGTTGATTACTCTGCTGTTTTCATTAAAAACTTAGGTGATACAATAAAATGTCCCAGCTCCAAATTTGCTAAACACACAATGATACGCCGCATTGTACACAGCAGAAATGGAAGCGTAAAATTACCTAAAGTTCAGACTGACAAATTAATTTCTAATTCAGGCAAATATGAGAACATCCATTTTGGACCTCACAGGGTACTTTCCAAATTGTGAAATGTTGTAAACAATGAAGGCAGAAGGAGATTTGGGGGTCCAGCTACACCGATCATTATGAACAGATACAAAAAGTATCCAAAGAAGTTGATGGGATACTAACTTTTATATCGGGAGGACGAGAATACTAGGCAGTAAAAATCATTCTTCAGTTGTACAAAGTGTGGCTTACACGAGTGTTTTTCAAACTCAGGCTCACGATTCCCCCGGGTGGCTCAGGGGCGGCTGTCGGGAGGGTCGCGGAGCGATCGGTTGTGTCCCGATCACGGAAATAAGTCCCCAACAGCCGCGACCAGCTTTTGAGAATGCCGACCATGGGCAGTCCCCGATTGGTTGCCGTGTTTGAGGGGGTGGGGCGGCGTGAGGCTGCGGCTACATGGTCAAGCTGTTCAACGGCCAGCACAACATCCGCTTGCACTCCCACGATGCAAAGTACTGATCGGGAAGTGGTCAGTCTTGACGGGTGAATGCAGCGACTGGACAGTGAGAGGGAAGCCAGTCTAGGTTTGTCGGCGAGGGAATACCATTTAAACGAGGTCAGTCAATACATCCGGCATGGATCATGAATGTCGGCCAGCTTGTGTCCCGAAGGTCCACCACTTGGTAAAAGTGATTTCCGGGGAAAAAAGTTTGAAAAACACTGGCTTAAGCCACACCTGGAGCATTGTGAGCAGTTCTGGGAGCCGTTCTGGGAGCCATACCTGAGGAAGGGTATATAGTCTTTGGAGGGACTTCAGTGTAGATTTAACAGCATGATACAGCTGGAATCTTAATGATTACATTTTGAGCAGTGATTATTAGTAAGTTTGCAGATGACACAAAGGTTAGTGGAATTGCGGATAGCGATGAGGACTGTCAGAGGATACAGCAGGATTTAGATTGTTTGGAGACTTGGGCGGAGAGATGGCAGATGGAGTTTAATCCGGACAAATGTGAGGTAATGCATTTTGGAAGGTCTAATGCAGGTAGGGAATATGCAGTGAATGGTAGAACCCTCAAGAGTATTGAAAGTCAGAGAGATCTAGGAGTACAGGTCCACAGGTCACTGAAAGGGGCAACACAGGTGGAGAAGGTAGTCAAGAAGACATACGGCATGCTTGCCTTCATTGGCCGGGGCATTGAGTATAAGAATTGGCAAGTCATGTTGCAGCTGTATAGAAGCTTAGTTAGGCCACACTTGGAGTATAGTGTTCAATTCTGGTCGCCACACTACCAGAAGGATGTGGAGGCTTTAGAGAGGGTGCAGAAGAGATTTACCAGAATGTTGCCTGGTATGGAGGGCATTAGCTATGAGGAGTGGTTGAATAAACTCGGTTTGTTCTCACTGGAATGACGGAGGTTGAGGGACGACCTGATAGAGGTCTACAAAATTATGAGGGGCATAGACAGAGTGGATAGTCAGAGGCTTTTCCCCAGGGTAGAAGGGTCAATTACTAGGGGGCATAGGTTTAAGGTGAGAGGGGCAAGGTTTAGAGTAGATGTACGAGGCAAGTCTTTTTACACAGAGCGTAGTGGGTGCCTGGAACTCGCTACCGGAGGAGGTGGTAGAAGCAGGGACGATAGTCACATTCAAGGGGCATCTTGACAAATACATGAATAGGATGGGAATAGAAGGATATGGACCCAGGAAGTGTAGAAGATTGTAGTTTAGTCGGGCAGCATGGTCGGCACGGGATTGAAGGGCCGAAGGGCCTGTTCCTGTGCTGTACATTTCTTTGTTCTTTGTTCTTATTATGCAAACTAGATTTGTATTCCATGTAATTTAGAAGGTTAAGGGTTGTTTTGATTGAAATTTACAAGATAGTACAGGGAACAAATGGTGTAAATTGAGAAGCAACTTTCAGCTGTTTGGGGAATCTAGCAGTAGAGAGCATGGTCTGAAAATTAGACCTTTCAGGAATAAAATTAGGAAACACTTCTTCACGCAAAGAGTGGCAGAAGTTTGGAACTCTCTTCCATAAATGGTAATTGGGTCAATTAATTTTAAAACTGATATTGATAGATTTTTGTTAGCCAAAGGTATCAAGAAATATGGAAGAAAGGTTGGTATATGGAGTTAGACTACAGGTCAACCATGATCTCAATGAATGGCAGAAAGGCTTGAGCAGCTAAATGGCATACTCCTGTTCCTATGTTCCACATTCAAACCACTCCCTGGATGAAGAAGTTACTCTTGAATATTTTTTAATGGACTTTTTTGTTTAATGCTTAATATGTACACACTGCTGTGATATCAGATCATTTCTACCTAGACGGTATTGTGTAATGAGAAACGAATACTTTTTTTTAAATTAAATATTTTATTGAAAATTTTTGGTCAACCAACACAGTACATTGTGCATCCTTTACACAATATTATAACAACACAAATAACAATGACCTATTTTATAAACAAAAAAAAAATGAATAAATAATAAATAACAAAAATGAAAACTAGCCCTAATTGGCAACTGCCTTGTCACAAGTAACACTCTCCAAAAATATAATTTAACAGTCCAATATATAATTATCTGTAGCAACGACCTATACATACTATACAGTATATATTAACAACCCTGAGAGTCCTTCTGGTTCCTCCTCCCCCCCCCCCCCCCCCCCCCACCCCTCACACCCCCCCCCCCCGATCCTGGGCTGCTGCTGCTGCCTTCTTTTTCCCATTCCGTCTATCTTTCTGCGAGGTATTCGACGAACGGTTGCCACCGCCTGGTGAACCCTTGAGCCGACCCCCTTAGGACGAACTTAATCCGCTCTAGCTTTATAAACCCCGCCATGTCATTTATCCAGGTCTCCACCCCCGGGGGCTTGGCTTCTTTCCACATTAGCAATATCCTGCGCCGGGCTACTAGGGACGCAAAGGCCAAAACATCGGCCTCTCTCGCCTCCTGCACTCCCGGCTCTTGTGCAACCCCAAATATAGCCAACCCCCAGCTTGGTTCGACCCGGACTCCTACTACTTTTGAAAGCACCTTTGTCACCCCCATCCAAAACCCCTGTAGTGCCGGGCATGACCAAAACATATGGGTATGATTCGCTGGGCTTCTCGAGCACCTCGCACACCTATCCTCCACCCCAAAAAATTTACTGAGCCGTGCTCCAGTCATATGTGCCCTGTGTAATACCTTAAACTGAATCAGGCTTAGCCTGGCACACGAGGACGACGAGTTTATCCTGCTTAGGGCATCTGCCCACAGCCCCTCCTCGATCTCCTCCCCCAGCTCTTCTTCCCATTTCCCTTTTAGTTCATCTACCATAGTCTCCCCTTCGTCCCTCATTTCCCTATATATATCTGACACCTTACCATCCCCCACCCATGTCTTTGAGATCACTCTGTCCTGCACCTCTTGTGTCGGGAGCTGCGGGAATTCCCTGACCTGTTGCCTCGCAAAAGCCCTCAGTTGCATATACCTGAATGCATTCCCTTGGGGCAACCCATATTTCTCGGTCAGCGCTCCCAGACTCGCGAACTTCCCATCCACAAACAGATCTTTCAGTTGCGTTATTCCTGCTCTTTGCCACATTCCATATCCCCCATCCATTCCCCCCGGGGCAAACCTATGGTTGTTTCTTATCGGGGACCCCCCCAAGGCTCCAGTCTTTCCCCTATGCCGTCTCCACTGTCCCCAAATCTTCAGTGTAGCCACCACCACCGGGCTTGTGGTGTAGTTCCTCGGTGAGAACGGCAATGGGGCTGTCACCATAGCCTGTAGGCTAGTCCCCCTACAGGACGCCCTCTCTAATCTCTTCCACGCCGCTCCCTCCTCCTCTCCCATCCACTTACTCACCATTGAAATATTAGCGGCCCAATAATACTCACTTAGGCTCGGTAGTGCCAGCCCCCCCCTATCCCTGCTACGCTGTAAGAATCCCTTCCTCACTCTCGGGGTCTTCCCGGCCCACACAAAACCCATGATGCTCTTTTCAATCCTTTTAAAAAAAGCCTTCGTGATCACCACCGGGAGGCACTGAAACACAAAGAGGAATCTCGGGAGGACCACCATCTTAACCGCCTGCACCCTCCCTGCCATTGACAGGGATACCATATCCCATCTCTTGAAATCCTCCTCCATCTGTTCCACCAACCGCGTTAAATTTAACATATGCAATGTGCCCCAATTCGTAGCTATCTGGATCCCCAGGTAACGAAAGTCCCTTGTTACCTTCCTCAACGGTAGGTCCTCTATTTCTCTACTCTGCTCCCCTGGATGCACCACAAACAACTCACTTTTCCCCATGTTCAATTTATACCCTGAAAAATCCCCAAACTCCCCAAGTATCCGCATTATTTCTGGCACCCCCTCCGCCCGGTCCGCCACATATAGTAGCAAATCGTCCGCATACAAAGATACCCGGTGCTCTTCTCCTCCCCTAAGTACTCCCCTCCACTTCTTGGAACCCCTCAACGCTATCGCCAGGGGCTCAATCGCCAGTGCAAACAATAATGGGGACAGAGGGCATCCCTGCCTTGTCCCTCTATGGAGCCGAAATATGCAGATCGCCGTCCATTCGTGACCACGCTCGCCACTGGGGCCCTATACAACAGCTGCACCCATCTAACATACCCCTCTCCAAAACCAAATCTCCTCAACACCTCCCACAAATAATCCCACTCCACTCTATCAAATGCTTTCTCGGCATCCATCGCCACTACTATCTCCGTTTCTCCCTCTGGTGGGGCCATCATCATTACCCCTAACAACCTCCGTATATTCGTGTTCAGCTGTCTCCCCTTCACAAACCCAGTTTGGTCCTCGTGGACCACCCCCGGGACACATTCCTCTATTCTCATTGCCATTACCTTGGCCAGGACCTTGGCATCTACATTTAGGAGGGAAATAGGTCTATAGGACCCGCATTGTAGCGGGTCCTTTTCCTTCTTTAAGAGAAGCGATATCGTTGCTTCAGACATAGTCGGGGGCAGTTGTCCCCTTTCCTTTGCCTCATTAAAGGTCCTCGTCAGTACCGGGGCGAGCAAGTCCACATATTTTCTATAGAATTCGACTGGGAATCCATCCGGTCCCGGGGCCTTTCCCGCCTGCATGCTCCTAATTCCTTTCACCACTTCTTCTACCTCGATCTGTGCTCCCAGTCCCACCCTTTCCTGCTCTTCCACCTTGGGAAATTCCAGCCGATCCAAGAAGCCCATCATTCTCTCCCTCCCATCCGGGGGTTGAGCTTCATATAATTTTTTATAAAATGTCTTGAACACTCCATTCACTCTCTCCGCTCCCCGCTCCATCTCTCCTTCCTCCTCCCTCACTCCCCCTATTTCCCTCCCTGCTCCCCTTTTCCTCAATTGGTGTGCCAGCAACCTGCTCGCCTTCTCCCCATATTCGTACTGTACACCCTGTGCCTTCCTCCATTGTGCCTCTGCAGTGCCTGTAGTCAGCAAGTCAAATTCTACATGTAGCCTTTGCCTTTCCCTGTACAGTCCCTCCTCCGGTGCTTCCGCATAGAACATAGAACATAGAACAATACAGCGCAGTACAGGCCCTTCAGCCCACGATATTGCACCGAAACAAAAGCCATCTAACCTACACTATACCATTATCATCCATATGTTTATCCAATAAACTTTTAAATGCCCTTAATGTTGGCGAGTTCACTACTGTAGCAGGTAGGGCATTCCACGGCCTCACTACTCTTTGCGTAAAGAACCTACCCCTGACCTCTGTCCTATATCTATTACCCCTCAGTTTAAGGCTATGTCCCCTCGTGCTAGCCATTTCCATCCGCGGGAGAAGGCTCTCACTGTCCACCCTATCTAACCCTCTGATCATTTTGTATGCCTCTATTAAGTCTCCTCTTAACCTTCTTCTCTCTAACGAAAACAACCTCAAGTCCATCAGCCTTTCCTCATAAGATTTTCCCTCCATACCAGGCAACATCCTGGTAAATCGCCTCTGCACCCGTTCCAAAGCCTCCACGTCCTTCCTATAATGCGGTGACCAGAACTGTACGCAATACTCCAAATGCGGCCGTACCAGAGTTCTGTACAGCTGCAACATGACCTCCTGACTCCGGAATTCAATCCCTCTACCAATAAAGGCCAACACTCCATAGGCCTTCTTCACCACCCTATCAACCTGGGTGGCAACTTTCAGGGATCTATGTACATGGACACCTAGATCCCTCTGCTCATCCACACTTTCAAGAACTTTTCCATTAGCCACATATTCCACATTCCTGTTTTTCCTTCCAAAGTGAATCACCTCACACTTCTCTACATTAAACTCCATTTGCCACCTCTCAGCCCAGCACTGAAGCTTATCTATATCCCTCTGTAACCTGCTGCTTCCTTCCACACTATCGACAACACCACCGACTTTAGTATCGTCTGCAAATTTACTCACCCACCCTTCTGCGCCTTCGTCTAGGTCATTGATAAAAATGACAAACAGCAACGGCCCCAGAACAGATCCTTGTGGTACTCCACTTGTGACAGAACTCCATTCTGAACATTTCCCATCAACCACCACCCTCTGTCTTCTTTCAGCTAGCCAATTTCTGATCCACATCTCTAAATCACCCTCAATCCCCAGCCTCCGTATTTTCTGCAATAGCCTACCGTGGGGAACCTTATCAAACGCTTTGCTGAAATCCATATACACCACATCACCTGCTCTACCCTCGTCTACCTGTTCAGTCACCTTCTCAAAGAACTCGATAAGGTTTGTGAGGCATGACCTACCCTTCACAAAGCCATGCTGACTATCCCTGATCATATTATTCCTATCTAGATGATTATAAATCTTGTCTCTTATAATCCCCTCCAAGACTTTACCCACTACAGACGTGAGGCTCACCGGTCTATAGTTGCCGGGGTTGTCTCTGCTCCCCTTTTTGAACAAAGGGACCACATTTGCTATCCTCCAGTCCTCTGGCACTATTCCTGTATCCAATGATGCCATAAAAATCAAAGCCAATGGTCCAGCAATCTCTTCCCTGGCCTCCCAGAGAATCCTAGGATAAATCCCATCAGGTCCCGGGGACTTATCTATTTTCAGCCTGTCCAGAATTGCCAACACCTCTTCCCTACTTACCTCAATGCCATCTAATCTATTTACCTGGAGCTCAGCATTCTCCTCCACAACATTATCTTTTTCCTGAGTGAGGGTGTCTGTCCACCCACAAAAGTTCTTGCAGCAACCGCTCCCGTTCCTTACTCTCCTGCTTCCCTTTATGTGCCCTTATTGATATCAGCTCCCCTCTAACCACCGCCTTCAACGCCTCCCAGACCACTCCCACCTGGACCTCCCCATTATCATTGAATTCCAAGTACTTTTCAATGCACCCCCTCACCCTTAGACACACCCCCTCATCTGCCATTAGTCCCATGTCCATTCTCCAGGGTGGGCGCCCTCCTGTTTCCTCCCCTATCTCCAAGTCCACCCAGTGTGGAGCGTGATCCGAAATGGCTATAGCCGCATACTCCGTTCCCCTCACCTTCGGGATCAATGCCCTACCCAGCACAAAAAAGTCTATTCGTAGACTTTATGGACATAGGAGAAAAACGAGAACTCCTTACTCCTAGGTCTGCTAAATCTCCACGGGTCTACACCTCCCATCTGCTCCATAAAATCTTTAAGTACCTTGGCTGCTGCCGGCCTCCTTCCAGTCCTGGACTTCGACCTATCCAGCCCTGGTTCCAACACTGTATTAAAATCTCCCCCCATTATCAGCTTTCCCATCTCTAGGTCCGGAATGCGTCCTAGCATCCGCCTCATAAAATTGGCATCATCCCAGTTCGGGGCATATACGTTTACCAAAACCACCGTCTCCCCCTGTAGTTTGCCACTCACCATCACGTATCTGCCCCCGTTATCCGCCACTATAGTCTTTGCCTCGAACATTACCCGCTTCCCCACTAATATAGCCACCCCCCTGTTTTTCGCATCTAGCCCCGAATGGAGCACCTGCCCCACCCATCCTTTGCGTAGCCTAACCTGGTCTATCAGTTTCAGGTGCGTTTCCTGTAACATAACCACATCTGCCTTAAGTATCTTAAGGTGTGCGAGTACCCGTGCCCTCTTTATCGGCCCGTTCAGCCCTCTCACGTTCCACGTGATCAGCCGAGTTGGGAGGCTTCCTACCCCCCCCCCTTGTCGATTAGCCATCACCTTTTTCCAGCTCCTCACCCGGTTCACACGCAGCTGTATCTCCCCCAGGCGGTGCCCCCCCGCCCATCCTCTCCCATACCAGCTCCCCCCTCTCCCCAGCAGCAGCAACCCAGTAATTCCCCCCTCCCACCCCCCCCGCTAGATCCCCCGCTAGCGTAATTACTCCCCCCATGTTGCTCCCAGAAGTCAGCAAACTCTGGCTGACCTCGGCTTCCCCCCGTGACCTCGGCTCGCACCGTGCGACGCCCCCTCCTTCCTGCTTCTCTATTCCCGCCATGATTATCATAGCGCGGGAACCAAGCCCGCGCTTCTCCCTTGGCCCCACCCCCAATGGCCAACGCCCCATCTCCTCCACCTCCCCTCCTCCCCCCATCACCACCTGTGGGAGAGAGAAAAGTTACCACATCGCAGGATTAGTACATAAAACCCCTCTTTGCCCCCCACATTCGCCCCACCACTTTGTTCGAACGTTCTTTTTAATAACCCGCTCATTCCAGTTTTTCTTCCACAATAAAAGTCCACGCTTCATCCGCCGTCTCAAAGTAGTGGTGCCTCCCTCGATATGTGACCCACAGTCTTGCCGGTTGCAGCATTCCAAATTTTATCTTCTTTTTATGAAGCACCGCCTTGGCCCGATTAAAGCTCGTCCTCCTTCTCACCACCTCCGCACTCCAGTCTTGATAAACGCGGATCACCGCGTTCTCCCATTTACTGCTCCGAGTTTTCTTTGCCCATCTAAGGACCATTTCTCTATCCTTAAAACGGAGGAATCTCACCACTATGGCTCTGGGAATTTCTCCTGCTCTCGGTCCTCGCGCCATCACTCGGTATGCTCCCTCCACCTCCAACGGACCCGCCGGGGCCTCCGCTCCCATTAACGAGTGCAGCATCGTGCTCACATATGCCCCGACGTCCGCTCCCTCCACACCTTCAGGAAGACCAAGAATCCTCAGGTTGTTCCTCCTTGCGTTGTTTTCCAGTGCCTCCAACCTTTCCACACATCGTTTCTGATGTGCCTCCTGCGTCTCCGTCTTCACCACCAGGCCCTGTATATCGTCCTCATTCTCGGCTGCCTTTGCCTTCACGACCCGAAGCTCCCGCTCCTGGGTCTTTTGTTCCTCCTTTAGCCCTTCGATCGCCTGTAGTATCGGGGCCAACAGCTCTTTCTTCATTTCCTTTTTGATCTCTTCCACACAGCATTTCAAGAACTCTTGTTGTTCAGGGCCCCATGTTAAACTGCCACCTTCCGACGCCATCTTGGTTTTTGCTTGCCTTCCTTGCCGCTGTTCTAAAGGATCCACTGCAATCTGGCCACTCTCTCCTCCTTTTTCCATCCGTATCCAGGGGGGATTCCCTTCTGGTTTACCGCACCGTGTTTTTAGCCGTCAAAATTGCCGTTGGGGCTCCTATCAAGAGCCCAAAAGTCCGTTTCACAGGGAGCTGCCGAAACGTGCGACTCAGCTGGTCATCGCCGCACCCGGAAGTCGAGAAACGAATACTTGACAATCTAGTTGTGCGAGGCCCCTTGGGGTTGATCGATCACAGTATGATAGAATTCTTCATCAAGCTGGAGACTGACGTAGTTGATTCTGAGACTAGGGTCCTTAATCTTAATAAAGGAAACTACAATGGTCTGAGGTACGAGTTGGCTATGATGGATTGGGTAACGTCCTTAAAGGGATGATGATGAATAGGCAATGGCAAACATTCATAGAGTACGTGGGTTGACTGCAAAAATTGTTTATTCCTGTCTGGAGCAAAAGTAAAATGGGAAGGTGGCTAAACTATGGCTTGCAACGGAAAAAAAAACAGACCTGAGGATTCAGAACCGTTTAGAATTCAGCAAAGGAGGTCGAAGGGATTGATTAAGACGGAGAAAATAGAATACGAGAGTCAGCTTGTGGGGAACATAAAAACAGACTGTAATAGTTCTATAAGTATGTGAAGAGAAAAAGATTGGTGAAGACAAATGTAGGTCCCTTGCAGTCAGAATCATTGGAATTGATGATGGGAAACAAAGAAATGGCTGACCAACTAAATACGTACTTTGGTTCTGTCTTCATAAAGGAGAACACAAATAACATAATTAGAAATGTTGGGGAACAACCGGGTTTAGTGAGGGGAAGAACTGAAAAAAATTATTATAAGTAGGGAAATGGTGTTGGGGAAATTGATGGGATTGAAGGCCGATAAATCCCCAGGCTTGATAATCTACATCCCAGAGTACTTAAGGAAATGGCCCTTGAAGTAATGAATGCATTGGTGGTCATCTTCCAAGATTCTGTTGACTCTGAAACTGTTCCTACAGATTGGATGGTAGTTAATGTAACCCTACTATTTAAAAAAGAGTCATAGAGAGAAAACAAGGAATTATAGATCAGTCAGCCTGACGATGGTAGTGGGGAAAATTCTAGAGTCCTTATCAAAGATTTTATAGCAGAGCACTTGGAAAACAGTGGCAGGATCGGACAGTCAGCATGGATATACAAAAGGGAAATCTCGGTTGACAAGTCTAGAAATCTTCGAGGATGTAACTAGTAGAGGTGATGAAGGGACGCCAGTGGGTGTGGCTTATTTGGACTTTCAGAAGGCTTTCAACAAAGTCCCACATAAGAGATTAGCATTAAAATTAAAGTGCATGGATTGGGGTAGTGTATTAATATGGATAGAAAACTAGTTGGCAGTTAGGAAACAAACAGTAGGATTAAACAAGTCCTTTTCTGACTAGTAGGCAATGTCTAGTGGGGTACCACAGGGCTCAGTGCTGAGACCCCAGTTATTCACAATATACATCAATGATTTAGGTGAGGGAACTAAATGTAGCTTCTCCAGATTTGCAGATGACACAACGCTGGGTGAGAGGGTGAGCTGTGATGAGGATACAGACATGCTTCAGTGTGATTTGGACAAGGTGAATGAGTGGGCAAAGGCATGGAAGATGCAGTATAAATGTGAGGTTATCCACTTTTGTAGCAAAAGGCAGATTATTATCTGAGTGGCTAAAAATTGAGAGAGAGGAATGTGCAATGAGACCTGGGTGTCCTTGTACACCAATTGCTGAAGGTAAGCATGCAGGTGCAGCAGGCAGTAAAAAAGACAAATGGCATATTTGCCTCCATAGCGAGAGGATTTGAGTACAAGAGCAGGATGTATTGATGTAATTATACAGGGGCTTCGTGAGTACTGTGTGCAGTTTTGGTCTTATCTGAGGAAGGATGTTCTTGCTATAGAGTGAGTCAGCGAAGCTTTAGCAAACTGATTCCTGGGATGGCGGGACTGACATACAAGGACAAATTGAGTTGGTTAGGGCAGCACAGTAGCACAATGGTTAGCACTGTTGCTTCACAGTGCCAGGGACCGGGGTTCGATTCTCGCTTTGGTCACTGTCTGTGCAGAGTCTGCACGTTCTCCTCGTGTCTGCGTGGGTTTCCTCTGGGTGCTCGGGCTTCCTCCCTGAAGGAAACTGGCTATTTCTGATAGGTAAAAAGGTCATTGATTTAGCCATTTTAATGTGAATACTAAAGCCCAGTTTAAAATCCATTTTAAAATGGATTTCATCATTACAAAAACACACAGCTTGCAGAATTTGCAGTGGCAAAGCACAGAATTTGAAACATTCAAAAGCTAGCTAAAGCTTATGCAACATTTTACTGATATTATAAACTGACCATTGTTCTAATGAACAGAATTGCAAAAGTTAAGCAGCCATACAACAATCTGATCAAGGTCGCCATGACTACATGAACCCACCATTGTTCAGAATACAGATAATAGCGCAGTCAGCAATAAAACCAGTGAAAACTAGAATTGATTAAAAGAATATATCACATTCCAACACACACAAACATCTAAAAATGCAACATATCCGAATATATGTTGCACATTGATGATTGACAACTAACCATCCAACCAAATGCATTTGAAACCCATCCAAACCAATCAGCACATTGCCGGGGTAGGGACAGATGGAGTCAGACGGATAACATTTTCCTTAACGATAGAGGTTCGGGCAGCCATTTTCCATCCAGGATCACTCTATACCTTTTACCTAACTACTCGCTATCCTTATTTCATATTTTCATATTTCCATTCTAACTCTTCAAGTGTGTGCAAGCTGTTCTGCTTTGAGCAACAACCATTACTGTATTTTTAAAGTTAAATCTGTTGTAAACCATTAAGCCAATTATTTCTCTTAAAGTCTTTTGCTGTCAAGGGCTTAGCACACTAGGCTAAATCGCTGGCTTTTAGGCAGGCCAGCAGCACGGTTCAATTCCTGTACCAGCCTCCCCGAACAGGCGCCGGAATGTGGCGACTAGGGGCTTTTCACAGTAACTTCATTGAAGCCTACTTGTGACAATAAGTGATTTTCCTTTCCTTTATTGAGAACATTTGATTTGTAACCACAAGAAGATTTCAGTCTCTCAATTATAATGAATGGACACAATAAAAGATTTTTATTTCGCATCCGAGAAATGTAACTTAAATTCTACTGAGTTTTGAAGTATATACGAGACTACACTTTATTAAAAAAAAAAAATTTTATTAAAGGTTTTCATAAAATATCAATAACAAAATGAGAAAGAAAAAAGAACCCCACAGGGTTAAGTACAAAACACAATCTAAAAAAGCAACCCCCCAAACCCCTCCCCCCCCCCCCCTGTACCTAAATAATAAATTAACATTAACTCCCCAACTTAAGACAACAGGTGTATACACCCCCTCAGACCCTTCCAGTGTAAATAACATAAACAAAAATAAAGTAAACCCCCCCCACCCCCTGAGCTGCTGCTGCCATTGACCAATGTCTATCGTTCTGCCAGAAAATCTAAGAACGGTTGCCCCGCCTAAAGAACCCTTGTACCGACCCTCTCAAGGCCAATTTCACCCTCTCCAATTTAATGAACCCTGCCATATCGCTGATCCAGGATTCCACGCTTGGGGGCCTCGTATCTTTCCACTGAAGGAGAATCCTTCGCCGGGCTACCAGGGATGCAAAGGCCAGAATACCGGCCTCTTTCGCCTCCTGCACTCCCGGCTCCTCTGCCACCCCAAATATTGCGAGCCCCCAGCCCAGTTTGACCCTGGATCCTACCACCCTCGACACCGTCCTCACTACGCCCTTCCAAAATTCCTCCAGCGCTGGGCATGCCCAGAACATATGGGTGTGATTTGCTGGGCTCCCTGAGCACCTAACACACCAGTCCTCACCCCCAAAGAACCTGCTCATCCTTGTCCCGGTCATGTGTGCCCTGTGCAGCACCTTAAACTGTATGAGGCTGAGCCTCGCGCATGAAGAGGAAGAGTTCACCCTCCCTAGGGCATCTGCCCACGTCCCCTCTTCGATCTCCTCTCCCAACTCCTCCTCCCACTTACCTTTCAACTCCACCACCGAGGCCTCCTCCTCCTCCTGCATCACCTGGTAAGTTTCCGAGATCTTCCTCACTCCCACCCACCCCCCCGAGAGCACCCTGTCCTGTACTGTGTGTGGCAGTAGCCGTGGGAATTCCACCACCTGCCGTCTGGCAAACGCCCTTACCTGTAAGTACCTGAAGGTGTTCCCCAGAGGGAGCCCGTACTTCTCCTCCAGCTCACCCAAGCTCGCGAACCTCCCGTCCACAAACAGGTCCCCCAACTTTCGTATCCCTGCCCTGTGCCACCCCGAAAACCCTCCACCTGTTCTTCCTGGGGCAAACCGGTGGTTCCCATGTAATGGGGTCCACGCCGAGGCCCTAACTTCCCCCCCCCCCATGCCGCCTCCACTGCCCCCAGATTTTGAGGGCCGCCACCACCACCGGGCTCGTGGTATACCTCCTTGGAGGGAGCGGCAGCGGCGCCGTTGCCAGCGCCCCCAGACTCGTACCCACACAGGACGCCGTCTCCAGCCTCTTCCATGCAGCCCTCTCCCCCTCCATCACCCACTTGCGCACCATTGTCGCATTGGCGGCCCAGTAGTACCCACAGAGGTTGGGCAGCGCCAGCCCCCCCCTATCTCTACTCCGCCCCAGGAACACCCTTCTCACCCTCGGAGTCCCTCGCGCCCACACAAACCCCATTATACTTCTGTTAACCCGCCTGAAAAAAGCCTTCGGGATAAACACGGGGAGGCACTGCAACAGGAACAAAAACCTTGGGAGCACCGTCATTTTGATTGACTGGACCCTACCCGCTAGGGACAGCGGCAACGCGTCCCACCGCTTGAACTCCTCCTCCATTTGCTCCACCAGCCTTGTAAAGTTAAGCCTATGCAGGGCCCCCCAGCTCCTGGCCACCTGGACCCCCAAATATCTGAAACTCCTCTCCGCCCTTTTTAGTGGGAGCTCGCCAATCCCCCTCTCCTGGTCCCCAAGCTGAACTACAAACAGCTCGCTCTTCCCCATATTGAGCTTGTACCCCGAAAAGTCCCCGAATTCCCTAAGCATCCTCATTACCTCTGCCATTCCTCCCACCGGGTCCGCCACATACAGCAGCAGGTCGTCCGCATAAAGCGACACCCTGTGCTCCTCCCCACCCCGCACCAACCCCCTCCAGTTCCGCGACTCTCTCAGTGCCATAGCCAGGGGTTCAATCGCCAGTGCGAAGAGCAGGGGGGGACAGGGGACACCACTGTCTCGTCCCTCGGTGCAACCGAAAGTACTCGGACCTCCTCCTATTTGTGGCCACACTCGCCATCGGGACCTCATACAACAGCCTAACCCACCTGACAAACCCCTCCCCAAACCCGAACCTCTGCAGCACCTCCCACAGGTACCCCCACTCTACCCTATCGAAGGCTTTCTCAGCGTCCATCGCCACCACTATCTCCGCCTCCCCCTACCTCGCCGGCATCATGGTAACGTTCAAAAGCCTCCGCACATTCGCGTTCAACTGACTCCCCTTCACAAACCCCGTCTGGTCTTCATGGATGATCTGCGGCACACAATCCTCAATCCTCGTGGCTAAGACCTTCGCCAGCACCTTGGCACCTACATTTAGCAAGGAAATCTGTCTGTAAGACCCACATTGCAGGGGATCCTTGTCCCGCTTCAGGATCAAGGAGATCAGTGCCTGGGACATCGTCAGGGGTAAAGCCCCCCCTCCCTTGCCTCATTGAAGGGCCTAACTAACAGGGCCCAACAGGTCCATATATTTTTCATAGAACTCGACCAGGAAACCGTCCGGCCCCGGTGCCTTCCCCGCCGGCATGCTTCCTATCCCTTTGATCAGCTCCTCCAGCTCAATCGGGGCCCCCAGTCCCGCCACCAGTCCCTCTTCCACCTTTGGAAATCTCAATCGGTCCAGGAAATGGCCCATCCCTCCCTCCTCCCGTGGGGGCTCGGATCGGTACAATTCCTCGTAGAAGTCCCTGAAGACCCCATTGATGCCAACCCCACTCCGCACCATGCTCCCTCCCCTGTCCTTAACTCCCCCGATCTCCCTAGCTGCGTCCCGCTTCCGAAGCTGATGCGCCAGCATCCGGCTTGCCTTTTCCCCATACTCGTAGACCGCCACCTGGGCCTTCCTCCACTGCACCTCCGCCTTCCTGGTGGTCACCAGGTCGAAGTCGGCCTGGAGGCTGCGATTCTTCCTCAACAATCCTTCCTCAGGTTCGTCCGCATACCTCCTGTCTACCCTCACCATGTCCCCCACCAGCCTCTCCCTCTCCCCCCGCGCCCTCCGCTCCTTGTGGGCCCTGATGGAGATCAGCTCTCCCCTCACCACCGCCTTCAATGCCTCCCATACCATCCCCACTCAGACCTCCCCGTTGTCCTTGGTCTCCAAGTACCTCTCTATACTTCCTCAGACCCGCTCGCTCACCTCCTCGTCCGCCAACAGCCCCACCTCCAAGCGCCACAGCGGGCGCTGGTCCCTCTCCTCCCCCATCTCCAAGTCCACCCAATGCGGGGCGTGGTCCGAAATGGCTATTGCCGAATACTCGGTATCCTCTACTCTCGCTATCAGCGCCCTACTCAAAATGAAAAAGTCGATTCGAGAATAAGCCTTATGGACATGTGAGAAGAATGAAAATTCCCTAGCCCCCGGCCTTGCAAATCTCCAAGGGTCCACCCCTCCCATTTGGTCCATAAATCCCCTCAACACTCTAGCCGCCGCTGGCTTCCTACCCGTCCTAGACCTGGAGCGATCCAGTGCAGGATCCAACACCGTGTTAAAGTCTCCCCCCATTATCAGGCCCCCCACTTCCAAGTCTGGGATCCGACCCAACATACGCCGCATAAAACCCGCATCGTCCCAGTTCGGAACATACACATTGACCAGTACCACCCTCTCTCCCTGCAACTTACCACTTACCATTATGTACCTACCGCCATTATCTGCCACAATGCTCGACGCCTCGAATAACACCTTCTTTCCCACCAAGATCGCCACCCCTCGATTTTTGGCATCTAGCCCCGAGTGAAACACCTGACCTACCCACCCTTTCCTCAGTCTTACCTGGTCTGCCACCTTCAGGTGTGTCTCCTGGAGCATAACCACATCCGCCTTGAGCCCCTTCAGGTGCGCGAACACGCGGGCCCGCTTAACCGGCCCATTCAGTCCCCTTACATTCCAGGTTATCAGCCGGATCAGGGGGCTACCCGCCCCCCCTCCCCCGCCGACTAGCCATGACCCCTTCTCGGCCAGCCACGCGCCCGCTCCCCACACCTGGCATGTTCCCCACAGCGGCATACCCCCGTCCCGACCCACCCCACTCGCTCCAGCTCCTCCTTGATCTTAGCAGCAGCAACTCGATTCCCCCCCCCCCCCCCCCCCCCCCCCCCCCGGCTAGGACCCATCCTAGCTGGTTTACTCCCCCCATTGCACTTCCGCAAGTCAGCTGACTCCTGCTGACCCCGGCCACTCCCGCCTCCCCTTCGACTCCTCCCATTGTGTGGCACTCCCTCCACTCCCGCTCCCCATTCGCAGGCTCTCCCCCTCCGTTCTAAACGCGGGAAACAATCCTCGCTTCCCCGCCCCGGTCCCGCCCCCCCCCACCCCCCCAGTCTTCGGCGCGGGAAAAACCCCGTGCTCTCCACCTACCAGGCCCCGCCACCAACCAAAACAGTGCCCAACCCGCCCCATCTGCCCTCCCCAACCCGAAAGAGAAAAACACAGAGAAAAAGAAGCCCAAAACAATGCAAAGGACGCCCCCCGAACCAAAAATAGGCATAACATATCCACCACAGTCCCCAATCGCCCATCCCGACCCTCAGTCTGTGTCCAGCTTCTCGGCCTGAACAAAAGCCCACGCCTCCTCTGGAGACTCAAAATAATGGTGCCGGTCCTTGTAGGTAACCCACAGTCGCGCCGGCAGCAACATGCCAAACCTCACCCCCTTCCTGTGCAGCACCGCCTTCGCTCGATTGTACTCGGCCCTCCTCTTCGCCACCTCCGCACTCCAGTCCTGATGTATCCGAACCTCCGCGTTCTCCCACCTGCTGCTCCTCTCCTTCTTGGCCCACCTGAGCACACACTCCCGATCGACGAACCGATGGAACCGCACCAGCACCACCCATGGAGGCTCGTTAACCTTGGGCCTCCTTGCCAACACTCTATGGGCCCCTTCCAGCTCCAGGGGCCCCTGGAAGGACCCCGCTCCCCTCAGCGAGTTTAACATGGTGACCACATAGGCCCCCACGTCCGGCCACTCCAGCCCCTCCAGGAGGCCCAGAATCCGCAGATTCTTCCGCCTCGACCGATTTTCCATCTCCTCGAACCGCTCCTGCCATTTCTTGTGGAGCGCCTCGTGCGCCTCCACCTTTACCGCCAGGACTAAGATCTCGTCCTCATTGTCAGAGATCTTTTGTTGAGCCTCTCGGATCGCCACCCCCCCTGGGCCGTCTGTGTCTCCAGCAGCTTATCAACAGAACCCTTCATCGGCTCTAGTAGGTCCGTTTTAATCTCTCTGAGGCAGCGCTGGATACCCTCCTGTTGCTCCTCCGCCCACTGCCTCCACGCTGCCTGGTCTCCGCCCGCCGCCATTTTGTCCTTCTTCCCTCCCTTCTTCTGGTCCACCACCACCTTTTTTGTCACCCCGCTCCTAGTTAAAGCCATATACTGACTGGGAGCTATTATTAACTCCTTCCCACACCGGGAAACGTCGAAAAAGTGCCCTTGGGGGCCCTGAAAAGAGCCCAAATGTCTCGAGAGGGAATCCTTTTGGCAGTGTTCGTTTCACCAATCTGCCCCAAAATGTCTGTGGAAACTCCTGAAAAAGGTCTAAGAGTCCGTTCCAGACGGGAGCTGCCGAATGCGCGACCTACTCCTCCATAGCCACCACCGGAAGCCTCGTCCCCGCTTCTTCAGTGGCCTTGGTGAGATCTTTTCACAGTTGTTCCCTCTGCTGTTAGAATTCACTTTTGATAAAGGCCCTCAGGTCAGTTTGCAGCTTTAAGCTTGCCCTTCCCCCACCTGCATGCTGGAAGAGGCCCTGTTTATCCTATTGCAGCCAAATCTTTTACTGTTTCTGCCGGGTCTGGTAGCCAAAAGACATAACATTCCTGGGGGACACTGTCAGGGGAAATGTTGCAGTCTTCTTGCCACACCGGGAAATGTCAAACAAATGCCGTGGGGGCCCTGTAAAAGAGCCCAAAAGTCCGTTCCAAGCGGGAGCTACCGAATATGCAACCTAGCTCTGCATAGCCGCACCCGGAAGTCCCATACGAGACTACACTTAAACCACACAGTAGATTCCTACACTCCCAAAAGACCTGCTTGTTAGGTGAATTGGACATTCTGAATTCTCCCTCCGTGTACCTGAACAGGCTCCGTAATGTGGCCACTAGGGGATTTTCACAGTAACTTCATTGCAGTGTTGTGTAAGCCTACTTGTGACAAAGATTATTATATATAATGCTGAAGTTCAGAAGAATGAAGGGGGATCTCCTAGAAACCTATAAAATTCTAACAGGACCAGACAAGGTAGATGCAGGAAGGAAGTTCCCGATGGTAGGGTATTCAGAACCAGGGGTCACAGTCTGAGGATATGGGGTAGACCATTTAGGACTGAGATGAGGAGAAATTTCTTCTCCCAGAGAGTGGTGAGCCTGTGAAATTCTCTGTCATAGAAAGCAGTTGAGACCAAAACATTGTTATGTTTTCAAGGAATTAGATGTAGCTCCTGTGGCAAAAGAGATCCGAGGATATGGCAGGAAGGCGGGAACAGGCTATTAAGTTGGATGATCAACCATGAAGGGACTCGAAGCGCCAAATAGCCTCCTCCTGCTCCTATTCTCTCTGTTTCAATTATTGCCTTTTCCTCACTGCCCCCAACTCCAAAACTGCCTCTGCGGAGCTTGGAAAATTGAGCCCCGGGTCTCCCATCCAAAACACCGTTGTCTCAATTAACACTCCTACAAACTTCATCATGCTTATCATCTTTCTCCTCCATTAATTTAGCCTGGCATTTTGATCACTACTCCCACAACACAGTTAAACTGGTACAAGAACGACTTCCGGTGGCGGCCATGGTGTGAGTGGTCGCACATTTGATGGCTACCGCTCGTGGCGATGTTTTTGGACCATTCCCCGGCTAACGGTGTAGGAGTGGTGGAAATAAAGGGTGTCCCACCGGTGGATGGATTCGTGGACCAGGAGTGGCTTTAAAAGGAAGGAGCAGTGGCAAGAAGTTGTACCTGTGACACAGAGGAAGATGGCGGAGGGTAAGGGTCCGGCCCTAACATCTCAGTGGTCGATGGAGCAGCTGGTGGACTTCTTGAACAAGAATGTCGCCCAGCAGAAGAAGGAGACTTTGAAGGAACAGGCAAGGATGGTGAACCTGATTAAGGTGGGGATTGACCACCTGGAAATCAGGCTGGAAGCTCAGAGCCAGGCGATCCAGAGGGTGGAGGAGTCGGTGGGGGAGCATGAATAGCAGCTCACCTCGATAACGGCCGAGTTGGGGGTGATGCGTGATACTCCGAGGCGGCTGCAGGAGAAGGTGGTGGATTTGGGGAACCGATCCCGGAGGCAGAACTTTTAAGGATCATGGGGCTGCCGGAGGCAGCTGGAGTGGATGCTGGCTCATACGTGGCTTGGATGTTTGAGGGGTTGCTGGGAGAGGGGGCCTTTGAACAGCCTTTGGAGGTGGATGGGCGAACAAGGCGCTGATGAGGAAGCCACAGGGTAACGAGCCGCCGAGGGTGATGGTGGTGCGGCTGCATCGTTTTTTGGATAAGGAACTGATCCTGAGGTGGGGCAGGCAGACGAGTGGGAATGCCTGGGAGGGCAGTGAACTTCGAGTGTACCAGAATCTTAGTGCGGAGCTGGCCAAGAGGAGAGCAGGGTTCAACAAGGTGAACACTGCCCTCTTTAAGAAGGGAATGAAGTTAGTGGAGGAATCATGGGTGGATAGGAGTTAATCGGAAGCCCCGGATGCGGGGCTGTTGAGGGAGCAGCAGACACTGCAGATGGAGTTTGAGTTATTATCTGCATGGAAAGCAGGGTGAAGGGGGGTCTATATATATATATCTCTAAATATATGGGGAAAAAGCGAGTAGGATGTTGGCATATCAACTGAGGAAACAGGAGGTAGCGAGGGAGATCGGAAAAGTGAAGGATAGGGGGAAGGAAACACAGTCTTCAATCCGGTGAGGGCGAATGGGATTTTGGGGATTTTTATAGGAGGCTGTCTGAGTTGGTGCCCCCAGCCGGGGTGGAGTGAATGAGTCGAATTTTGGAGGGGTTGGAGTTCCCGAGGTGTAGGAAGACCTGGTGGAGGGGCTGGGAACCCCATTGGGTTGGTGGAGGGTTTTGGGGCGGTGCAGGCAGGGAAGGCTCTGGGCCCGGATGGGTTTCCAGTGGAATTTTGCAAAATGTTATCGGGGGACCTGGGGCCTCTGCTGGTGAGGGCATTTAATGAGGCGAGGGAGCAGGGCATACTCCCCCCGACGTTATAGCAGGCCTCAATCTCCTTAATTTTAAAGGGGGACAAGGAACCGGAGCAGTGAAGGTCCTACAGGCCAATTTCATTGTTAAATGTGGATGGCAAGTTACTGGCCAACATCTTGGCCTCAAGGATTGAGGACTGTGTACCAGGGGTGATGGGGGAGGACCAGATGGGGTCCATTAGGGGGAGATATCTGTCGGCCAACATCAGGAGGTTACTGAACGTTATAACGATGCCCCCGGAGGGAGGAAGTGTGGAGATGGTGGTTGCCACGGATGCTGAGAAGGTCTTCGATCAGGTGGAGTGGGATTATTTGTGGGAGGTGCTGGGGCGGTTTGTGTTTGGGCAGGGGTACTGTACCAGGCACCGGTGGCAAGTGTGTGGACAAACCGGGTGTGCTTGGAAAACTTCAGGCTGCACCGGGGGACGAGGCAGAGATGTTCACTCTCCCCATTGCTCTTTGCCTTGGCGAGAGAGCCATTGGTACTGGCGCTGAGAGCGTCAAGGGAATGGCAGGAGACAGTACAGGGGGCGGTGGAGCATAGGGTTTCGGTGTATGCGGATGACCTGCTGCTTTTTATTTCGGACCCGTTGGAAGGTATTGAGGGGTTTATGAGGATTTTGGAGGAATTTGGCCGCTTCTCGGGGTATAAATTGAATATGGGGAAGAGCGAGGTCTTTCCATCCAGGCGAGAGGGCAGGAGAAGAGGCTGGGGGATTTGATGTTTAGAGTGGTGGGGAACCTTCGGTACTTGGGCATTCAGGGGAAGCGGGGATGTGAGCAGCTGCACAAGGGGAGGGGGTGGGATGGGGGGGGAGGGGGTGGGATGGGGGGGGGGGAGGAGGGGGGAGGGGGGGAGGAGGGGAGGAGGGGGAGGGGGGGGAGGGGAGGAGGAGGGGAGGAGGAGGGGAGGAGGGGGGGAGGGGAGGGGGTGGAGGGGAGTGGGTGGGGGGGCTCTCTCAAGGTGGGGGCTCACCCGAGGTGGGGGCTCTCCTGAAAGGTATGAATTATTACTGGGTGGCAAATAAAGCTATGGTTGAGAAGTGGGTAGTGGGGGAGGGGTCGGTGTGGGAGCAGATGGAGGCAGCCTCTTGCAGGGATACGGGTTTGGGGGCATTGTTAACTGTGCCTCTGCTGTTCTCTTTGGCCAGGTACTCCACATGCCTGGTGGTGGTGGTGGCCCTTAGGGTGTGGGAACAGTGGGGGCAGCATCTGGTGCTGGAGAGGCCTCGGTTTGGGCATTGATTTGTGGGAATCAATGGTTTGTTCCGGGAAGTTTGGATGGGGGGGTTTCGGGGTGGCATCGGGCGGGGATTGAGCGGTTTGGGGATCTGTTCATTGACGATGCTTTCCGAGCTTAGAGAAGGAATTTGAGCTGCCCTTCGGGAATGGGTTCCGGTATTTGCAGGTGAGGGACTTTGTTCGGAGGTAGGTAACGTCCTTCCTTCACCTGCCGCCCCAGGGGCTACAGGTCAAGGTGGTGTCAAGAAAAGGGTAGGGGAGTGGAAGGTGTTAGAAATTTACAAAGAGCTGATGGATTGGAGGGAGCCCCAATAGGAGTAGTGAAGAGCAAGTGGGAGGAAGAGTTGGGTAGGTATTTGGAGGCTGGGTTGTGGGAGGAGGCCCTGAGGAGAGTGAATGCATCCCTGAGGAGAGTGAATCATCCAGTTTAAGGTGGTCCACAGGGCACATATGACTGTGGCCAGGATGAGCAGGTTTTTTGAAGGCGTGGAGGATAGGTGTGAGAGTGTGCGGGTGGGCCCGTGAATCATGTCCACATGTTTTGGGCATGTCCTAAGCTTGGGGGATTCTGGCAGGGGTTTGCGACGTTATGTTGGAGGTCCTGAAGGTGAACGTGGTCCTGAGTCCTGAGGTGGCGATCTTTGGAGTGTCAGAAGACCCGGGAGTCCAGGGGGTGAGAGAGGCCGATGTCTTGGCCTTTGCCTCCCTTGTAGCCCGGAGACAGATATTGTTTGAATGGAGGGACGTGGGGGGGCCCCCGAACGGGGGTGTGGGTGAGTGACCTGGCAGAGTTTTTCAGGTTAGAAAAAATAAAGTTTTCAAATTAAAACAGATTTGCAAGTTGCAAAATCCAAACTTGAGCATTATGATGAAATTAGAACAGATTTGCAAAACAAAACCTCTGAACTCCAGCAATTTCAAATCCAAGTTTTTAAAGTGGAGTCAAAATACCAACAGTTGCAATTAACTACTGAGCGAAGGGATGATGAGTATAGGTCCACTAAAAAACAATTAATTACAGTTGTTGAAGAATTGCAAGATGCAAAATCCAAACTTGAAACAGATTTGCAAGATGCAAAATCCAAACTTGAGCATTCTGATGAAATTAAAACAGAATTGCAAGATGCAAAATCCAAACTTGAAACAGAATTGCAAGTTGCAAAATCCAAACTTGAGCATTATGATGAAATTAAAACAGATTTGCAAGATGCAAAATCCAAACTTGAAACAGATTTGCAAGTTGCAAAATCCAAACTTGAGCATTATGATGAAATTAAAACAGAATTGCAAGATGCAAAATCCAAACTTGAAACAGAACTGCAAGATGCAAAATCCAAACTTGAGCATTCTGATGAAATTAAAACAGTTTTGCAAGTTGCAAAATCCAAACTTGAGCATTATGATGAAATTAAAACAGATTTACGAGTTGCAAAATCCAAACTTGAGCATCATGATGAAATTAAAACAGATTTGCAAAACAAAACCTCTGAACTCCAGCAGTTATCTTTTCAAATAACAGAATTCCAAAATCAAGTCTTTGAAGTGGAGTCAAAATACCGACAATTGCAATTAAAAACTGAGCGAATTGAACTTGAAAATTGCAAGTTAGTGAAAGAAAGATGTGTTTTAGAAAGAAATATAACCAGCGTGAATGAACATTGTAAATCTTTGACAAACATGCTTTCTGTACAAAAGATTGAACAAACTCAGAAAGCAGTCCAAGCCACCCACCTAGTGGCACAATCGGCAATTGCACAGCCGAGATCAATTGTTAAAAATAAATCATTTTCTCTGTCGGATGAATCAGACGAAGATAGTGTTCCTACAATACAAAATACTAAAGCAATTCGACTAGCCCCTTTAAAACGCAAACGGGTTAGAGTTGGAAGCAAAAAAATAGAAGAAGATGGTGAAACTATCACTAGAAACATATTTGACCACCAATGGGTTCATGAACAAATTGATCCTTCTAAAATTGACGAATGGTCCAAGGGTCTTCCACACCCTAAAAAGGGTGGTATGACCACATGGGATGGAATTCACAGATTACAAGCCATTTACAGTCTCCACCCACTTGATGGAGTACAAATTCTGACTATCATGCTAGGTACTCGTATAAGTTTAACCCTTAAAAATGAAGTAGAAGTTGCCCTTGGAGACGATTTGCAAAATTTAGAAGCTGGTTGGCAAGCAGTCAAGAATTGGCTATTAAAATTCCGTCCCCCGAGGACCAATTGGTCTAAGATCACAGCTTGCATTCAAAAAAATGATGAAGATATTCAGGATTTTGAGGAAAGATTTTTACATACTTGGATGGAATATTCAGGGATGACACTCGACCAGGAAAATGACACATGGGATGCAAGCACTTTAAGTCCATTAAAAACGGCTTTTATAGCCGGTGTTAAACCTGGAATTTCTGCTGCCTTGAATTTGGTTTTACCAGCTTGGGCCACAGCTGGCACATACCGAGACATAGTTGACCGATGCATTCAGATAGATCGTGGTTTGCACAATCAGGCAACTTTTAACACTGCAGCTGCTCAAATGCAGCCTATTGCTCAAATCCAGCCCATGTTACCTGCTGCTCCAGCGGCGGCTGTTGCAGCACCTGCAGGAATATCAGCAGTAACTACAATTTCACCACCAGCGCCAGAGCAAACATGTACCCTTGCTCCATTAAAATCACGTAAGGAAATACCACAATGTCTTTTCTGTGGTAGAGTAGGGCACTGGATGGCAAAATGCTATCAAAAACAACGGACCTCGTTGGATTCAAGAGATGATAATGAAGTAGAAAATATTCATTACAATACATACCCACCTCGTGGTCAATTACGTAACTCACACAAACAAGACGCACCTAGGGTTACGTTCCAACAAGACACACCTAGACTTGCGTACAGGGATTCTAGACCCTCCCAGCCGTACCCACGTAGGGAGGAACCGTACCCACGTAGGGACGAGCTGTACCCACGTAGGGAGGAACCGTACCCACGTAGGGACGAGCTGTACCCATGTAGGAATCTATACGATGATGATAATGCTGTGAATGAAATGTTAAACAGCTGTCCTCCAGCTCAAAGAAGTTCTCTGTATGATAATTCAAAAAACTACTAGAACCCACTCTTGATGATTCTCTCCATTTCTCTCTACATGCACTTGTGGAACAAAAAAATGATGGACTATATATTTCATTAAGAGTGGGAGGCATTTATATCGATTTTTTATTTGACACTGGAGCTGAACTTACCTGTGTTACTGAACAGAGTGCTGCTTTCTTTCCCCTAACTGTAGAAAAAATTGAAGCTTTTGCTGCAGGAGGAGGCTCGGTCACTCTTCGGAAGACTAAACCATTGCTTTTAGAATTTGGACCACATCAACTGATGACATCAATATGGGTAGGTCCGGTAACACAAGCACTTCTAGGTATGGACATCTTATCACAACTAAATTCTTCACTCAATTTCAATAATGGAAAAATCACCTGGTCCATTAGACACATCAAAAAAGAAGAAATACAAAGCCATCCAATTTGGGCAATTGACAAAAATGATTGTGGTCTTTTAAAAATGGAACCAGTCACTTTTATGGGATCCGCTCCACCTTGTACCAAACAATACCCTATTAATAAAACTTCAATTGAAGGCATTCTACCTATAATAAAACAACTTGAAGAGAGAGGTATTTTAATGCGCATTCACAGTTCATCAAACAGCCCTGTATGGCCTGTAAAAAAGGCTAATGGCACATGGCGCCTCACTATTGACTATAGAAAGGCAAATCAATTCATTGTCAGAAAAGCTCCTTTAGTGGCAGATCCATCTACAATCTTTAACTCTTTAACTCCTGACCTTCAATGGTTTTCAGTTATTGACATGGCAAATGGCTTCTGGTCAGTACCACTGGCTAAACATGTACAACCATGGTTTGCTTTTACAGTCAATCAGCAACAGTACACATGGACTAGACTACCGCAAGGTTTTCATAATAGCCCAACTGTTTACCACATGGCTCTGCAGAATCATCTCAGGCAACTGCCTGATCTGCCTTCCACCATTATTCAGTATGTAGATGATGTTCTAATAGCCTCCATCAATAAAGATGATCATGACAAAGACTTACGGGTGGTCTTGAACCACCTCAGTACAAATGGTCACAAAGCTAGCTTTGCCAAAGCACAAATTGCCCAGGAAGAAGTTGTTTACTTGGGTCAGAAAATTTCCAAAGGCAAAAGGGAACTTACTCAGAACAGAACAATTGCCATCAAAGCAGCTAAAGAACCCTCAACTGTACAGGAAGTCAGATCTTTCTTGGGCCTCTGTAATTTTAACAGAAATTGGATTGATTCTTATACTCAGTTATGTCAGCCATTAAATGATCTTTTAAAAGGAAACAGAAAATCAAAAGATCAAGTTAAACTCAATTCAGAACAAAAACAATCATTTCTGAATTTGAAAAAGGTCTTGTGTTCGGCACCAGCCTTAGGTATTCCAAACAACGGAAAACCTTTTACCATGTTTGTTCATGAAAGAGATGGTTACATGACTGCAGTACTAGCTCAAGAACATGGTGATCAGTTAAGACCAGTTGGGCACTATTCCCTTAAACTTGACAATGTGGCACAAGCATTTGGCAGTTGTTTACGAGCCATGGAAGCCACATGTCGAGCTGTAATGATGACATCAGGCCTTGTTCTAGACCAAAAATTAATCATTAAATGTCCACACTCAGTCCATTCTCTACTATCCATGAACAGAGTGTCACAAGTTACATCAGCGAGATGGACTAGATGGACAGCAGTACTGGAAGCTCCCAACCTATATTTTCACAAAGCTAGTCCTATAAACCCATCATCCTTGCTCCCGCTTCCCGAGGAACAAAAGGGAGGGGAGGGAGAAGGGCATGACTGTGTGAAAATAATAGAGGAAATGGAAGAAGTACGCTTAGTAGAAGAAGAGCCACTACAGAACCCAGATTTAATCCTATTCACTGATGGTTCCTCTTTTATTGACAAGGGTATCAGAAAAGCTGGGTGGGCAGTCACAAGCCCATACGAAGTATTAGCTGAAGGAAGCTTGCCCCCAGGTACATCAGCTCAGCAGGCCGAATTAAAGGCACTAACAGAAGCATGTCATGTGGCAAGAGATAAAACTGCTAACATCTATACTGACTCCAGATATGGTTTTGGAGTAGCACATGATTTTGGCCATCTGTGGAGAAAAAGAGGATTTTTCACAACGGCAGGTACACCTATCCGAAATGGACAGGAAGTACAAAATCTTCTAGAAGCTATGGTTTTACCAAAAGAAGTATCAGTTCTAAAATGCAAAGCCCATACTCATGGAGACTCTATGGAAGCAAGAGGAAATGCTCTTGTTGACCAAGCAGCAAGGGAAGCTGCCTCCCTTTGTGCCTCTCAGTGGCATCAGGAATCCAGTCACATTTACAAATTGGGAGTAACTACCTTATTACATGATTTACGTGAAATGCAGAATGATTGTACAAAGGAAGAAAAATGGACATGGTTAGAATCAGGTATTCAACCAGGTAATGATGATGACATTTGGAGAGAAGTTCAAACTTGTAAACCAGTTGCACCACAATCGCTAATGCCTTTTTTAGCTCAACAAATTCATTCATGGGGACACATATCACCTCAACAAATGATGGATCGATTCCATAGAAGTTGGTGTGGTAAAGGATTCAAAAAACATGCACAATTGGTAGCAAACCGCTGTGTAACCTGTCAAAAGAATAACTTGGGACCCATAACATCAATGCCTCAATTAAGAGCTCCTGCTCCTGCAGGTCCATTCCAGGATATACAGGTAGATTACATCAGCCTTCCTAAATGTCAAAAGTACAATGACGTCCTTGTAATAGTGGATAAATTCTCCAGATGGGTGGAAGCTGCTCCAGCTAGAAGAGGGACAGCTGCCCATACAGCCAAAGTGCTATGCAAAGACTTTATCCCTAGATGGGGAGTTCCAGCTAGCATTGACTCAGACAATGGATCCCACTTCACAGGTGCTGTTTGTAAGGAAGTCTGTAAACTACTAAACATTAACTGGAATTTACACTGTCCTTATCATCCACAATCATCGGGACAAGTGGAACGTATGAATCGAACTTTGAAAGAAAGACTGTCTAAATACAGCCAGGAAGGCATGAACTGGGTCCAAGCTTTGCCAATAGTGTTATGCAGTATTAGAGCTACACCAAACAGAACAACAGGCTTGAGTCCATTTGAAATCATCACAGGCAGACCAATGTCTCTGCCAGGAACTATTGACTTGCGGAAAGCAGACTGTCATTTAATGAGTGATGCTTTGTTGTCTTACTGTCAAGATCTAACAAATGCAGTTAGCTCTGCTTCTCAACAGGTGTTAGCTGCGTGGGGAGATCCTCCAGAAGGTGGGCACGACCTGGTGCCAGGTGAAGAAGTGTACGTTAAAAAGCTGCAAAAGGAACCCTTAGGATCAAAGTGGGAAGGTCCTTTCGTAATCCTTCTCACCACCCAATCCGCTGTGAAGTTAAAAGGAAAGAAAAGTTGGATTCACGCATCACACGTGAAGCGCGCGTACAAGTAAAATGTTTGCCGCAATTTTAATTTTCAGTTATTTGATTGGCTTTGTGAACGTTGTATCAGAACTGAATAAGAACACATTCCTTTACACATCTACGATATATGCTAAAAACTTTAATATTTCTAATTGTTGGGTATGCATTGCAACCCCAACTAACTCAGGGGAGGGTATTCCCTTTCTAACTATTCCCTTTAATGCTTCAGAAACGGCAGAATGGTACATCTATCAAAGTGTCCCTCACTCTGTGGTGATCCGTTCTGGAGCATATTCATGTGAAAAAGGGAGGTTCCAGGTTCGCATCCAAAAATATATTAAACTATGGAAATCTGCAGGTTATCCACTAAATACCTTTTTAGGATGGCACCAACTTAAATATAACCCTAACCAAAAACCTCAACATCTCAACCTCCCAACTAATGGTAAACAAAACGGATCAATTTGCTTCATGAGTAAGAACCCTAAAGGGATACAAATGGGTAATAGTATTTGTACTAATTATGTAGATGTTAACACAGCTTATAAATGTACAAACGATCTCTTACAAAGAGTTCTGCGGTCCTCAAAGATAACAGGCATACCTAATCTCAAAAATAATAAAACATTCGAAGACCGATGGTTCTTAGAAAATATTTACTTATATTCTGCTTATAATGGAACTTATTTTATTTGTGGTAATAAAGCATATCCTTGGCTCCCAACATCCTGGTCAGGATCTTGCTATTTAGGATACATTGTACCGGCTATTCGTCATGTGATTAATCTTCCTCATGCTTCAGAAGCAGTTGCTCGAAGGAACAAACGTTCCATTTTCTTAAAAGATGCAATTTTTGATAGAATGATTCCATTCTATCAGGAAATGAGGATGGAGAATAAATTGAATAAAATAACAACCATCATACAAAACGTAGCCGATTACACCGCCACTGCCCTAGATAAAATTTCTGACGAAATGCGAGCAATTAGAACCGTGGTATTACAAAATCGAATGGCACTTGACTATGTGCTAGCTGAAAAAGGTGGCACCTGCGCCCTGATTGGTGCAGAGTGTTGCACTTTCATTCCCGATAACTCGAAAGAAGTTAAAGATTTGGCATTACATATCCAAAACGAAATCAAAAAACTTGATCCACCCCAATTTATCTCTCTCTGGGATAAAATTTGTGGGTGGCTTGGACCTACTGGAATGTCCACAATAAGAATAATCTCATTCTCCTGTGTAGCTGTATTCACCATTTACATAACATACCAATGTGCTAAGTGCATAAAAAACCTATTCGCTAAACGCAGGGGACCAACTATCAGAATGATTCAAACTAACCCAACGGTACCCGTAATTGATGAACTTGAGCTGAAATACTATTATTGAAATATTACTGCTCAATCAACTATTTGACTATTATTAACATATTGTATAATTTATTAATACTGAATCAGTAGGATCAAATTTGATTAATTCATTAATTATAATAATTATTTTGACTGTATTATTAACATTGTATAATTTATTAATACTGAATCAGTAGGGTCAAATTTGATTAATCTATTAATTATAATAATTATTTTGAAATGCCTGTTGCAATGTTAATTCCATTTTATTGTTTAAAACTGCAATGATTTTTGCGTTTTTACCTATCCTATCGCATTAATGATGTATTTTAATCTTTCCTGATATATCTCAATTTTTCGATTTATCAAAGGGCCGACTGTAGAAGCCAAGTATTTCAAATACAACTAGTATAGGTAAAAGATAGCTGTTTAAGCATAAATGTTGAGCCCCAGTTTTTAATACCCGTTTATACAGCATAATTCACTTTTATTGAAGTTCATTGTTCTGGCAAATGCATATTTTCAAGAAACAGTGTGACATTAAAAAAAGCACAGTTGCAAGATAATTTGACACTGTCTTGTGCTAATTGTCAAGGACAGGGACTGGATACACAGCAACATTGTTCACAATGCAGATAACAGCTGGGTCAGAAAAGCTGATGTTGCACATTGAAGATGGACGGCTTGCCATCAAATCAAATGTGTTTGAGTCTAACCCAAACCAATTAGGATTATATTGGGGTGTAATTAGACGACTTAAGACAGATATGAAAGTGTATAACTAAAAAGTTTCTCCCCGCCATTTTAGCTTAAGTTTTGTCTTTCTGTTAGTTTAGTCAGTTTTTGCCTTTGATTCTAGTCTCCATTTTAGAGATGTCTTTTGGGGGTTGTCAGTTTAACAGTCTGTGTCAGTGATGTTAGTCCACTTTTGACTTTGAGTTTGAGTTTAGCTGAAGATTAGCTTTCTCTCTCTCTTCATGTTTCATTGCCAGACTTTGACCTTTAAAAGTTACTTTCGAGCTGTCTGCCTAAGCAAAGAAAGATAATGTCTGTAATTCTCTGAAAGCTTCGAATTGTCTACGAATTGCCTTTTAAATGACTTTCAAATTGTAATCAAGCGACTACAAATAAAACAATTCTTTTTGGCACCTGAGGAGTTTATACTGCAAATTTCTGCTGAGTTCCAGTATTCGCAAAGTGCTACTGATAACCGAATAGCAGAGATGATATAAATTCCTTCAACTTTACACAGTCGAATAATACAAGGAATCAAACAACTTAACACAGTCTACAAATAGTACAAATCTTACAACTTGTCGTATTGCGCCAGGACTTGATTCATCAACTAAGCTTCCCCCAAACTTGGCATAGTTCGACAGGTTAAGATCCCATAATTTAAAGTTTCCTATAGGGGTTTGCCCAAAGGTGGCAGCCGTTTATCGACTTCTTCGGAAAAGTTAAGATGTCAGCAGTGCGGGGAGGGGGAGGGGGTAATGGTTTGGTATTTTGTTGTTGGTTATTTGCAGCCCTGTTAGCTTGATTTGATCTGTGATAATGTTTGTTTTGTTAATATATAAATGCCTCAATAAAAATAATTTTCAGAAAAAATACGCGGACAAGAACAGAAAACACTGGACAATCGCAGTAGATCTGACAACATCTGTGGAGAGAGAAGGGAGCTAACGTTTCACTTCTAGATGACTCTTTGTGAAAGCTGATATGAGTTGGTGGGAGGGACATTGCAGGCTAAACAGTGCTACATGCAGAGTGGGTCCCTCTCGCCTCCGAGGGATATTGCAGGTGACAAGACATTTAAAGAAAATCCCCAAAACAATTGGATGGATGTTCAGATTCGCTGGAGGAGGAAGTTCCACAAATATCCCCATCCTCAATGATAGAGGAGTCCAGCACATCTGTGCAAAAGACAAGGCTGAAGCATTCGCAGCAATCTTTAGACAGAAGTGCCGAGAGGATGTTCTACTCGGCCTCCTCCAGAGGTGCCCAGCATCACAGACGTCAGTCTTACATAGAACATACAGTGCAGAAGGAGGCCATTCGGCCCATCGAGTCTACACCGACCCACTTAAGCCCTCACTTCCACCCCATACCTGTGACCCAATAACCCCTCCTTAGTCTTCAGCCAATACTATTTACTCAAGAAATGCGATACGTAATATCAAGAAACGGCTGAAGGCACTGGATACTGCCCTGACAATATTCCGGTAATAGTACTGAAGACTTGTGCTCCAGAACTTGCCTTGCCCCTAGCCAAGTTATTCCAGTACAGCTACACCACTGGCATCTACCTGGCAATGTATAAGATTGCTCGGGTATGTCCTGTACAAAAAAATTAGGACAAAGAAGGGAACCTACCATAGCATTTTCCAATGCAGTAAATGGTCCATTGCATCCACTTTGGATTGCTTAAAAGAAAAATGACGAGAGTACACACTGTCAAAGGGTGAGATTCCATTGATTTGATTTTGCTCATTTGCACTTCTGAAGGCATTAGGCTATAATGAGCCATTTTGAATGAACTAATCTCGACCAGTGCAGAAGCTAGGGTGCTAAAAGTTGCTGCTAAAATCGTAAATGGAACAAAAGAAAACCAGTGCAATATCTGATGATCATTCCGTAATCCCTGAACCAAGGCCATGTCAACAAAGATCAAGAACAAGGTCCAGTACTTTGTTGAACAAGTTATTCCTCATGAGTAAACTAAGATAGGGAGCCAACTGATGGAGAGTAACACAAAAGGACATGATCCCGATACCTATACATTTACACATGCTCTCCAGAAGTTCTGTACTGAATAAGAAACAAAAATCTCAACCAATTGGAAATAAAGCGAGTTGTAGCATGCAAACTGTTGTCCCAACCACAATTAACAAACTCAGCATATAATAAAAACTGGGATGCCCTGGTCTGCATAGCAACTACTGCGACAACAATGTCAAAAGATAAGTGTATCGTAGTAAAGTTCACGTCGTGTTGTTTGACACGAGGATTGCCCTTTGCACTGTTCCAACAAATAACCCAAATTTACTCAGTGGGATAAGCCACAGGTCTGAATTTCCTATTAGTTAAAATCTTCCAAAAAAGAGTGTAACTCATCTCGATCACATGCCTGGAAATTGTGAGCTTGCAGTCCCTGATTCTCCATACATTAATTTAGCAGGACAGGATGTGGGTCCATGATTTCCCAACCTGTGTTTCTTGAAAATGTCTTTCTTTCCAAGGTGACTGAATGCATAATCAGTCTTTAATAGGTCCATTGGCCAGTTTAATGATTAGCTGATGAGTCAACAGCCATTTATTTTGACACTCTATTTCCATTTTCAACCATTTACTAGCATTATAACAGAGGCAGCACCTCAGGCGGGATTCTCCGAAATGGAGGCAGAGTGTTCGCGCCATCGTGAACGCCGTCGAGGTTGACGACGGCGCGAAACGGCCCCTATCCCGACCGATTCAGGGCCCGATAATGGGCTAGGAGCGGCGTCGCGTCATTTACGCATGCCAGGCCTTGGCGCCACGTAAAGCCGCGCGCATGCGTGGTTGCCGTCCTCCCCGAGTCCGCCCCGCAAGAAGAAGTCTGATGGATCTTGCGGGGCTGCGGAAGAAAGGAGGTCCTCCTTCAGAGAGGCTGGCCCGACGATCGGTGGGCACCGATCGCGGGCTAGACCCCCTTTGAGGGGCCTCCCAGTGCAGGATCCCCCCTCGCCCCCCCACAGGCCGCCCCCCCCCCCCAGCATTCCCGCGCTTTTCCCGCCGGAAGCGACCAGGTGTGGACGGCGCCGGGGGGGAACCCGCCGTTTTGGGCAGGCCGCTCGGCCCATCCGGGCCTGAGAATCGCGGGGGTACCGGTGAATCGCCATTTTGGCTGTCTCGGTCGATTCACTGTACCGCGCCGTGCAAAATGCGATTGTGCCGATCTGGCCGCTTCCGTGAATCGCGGGAGGGCGTCGGCCGGTGTTGTGGGAAAATTTGGCAACCCAGGCGATTCTCCGAACTGGCGCGGGAGCGGAGAATCGCGCCCCTCAACTCTGCAAATATATTACTGCCATGTTGTACCATTTAATCCAGCTACATCTCCATTTTGTTGTGGAATTAGGTATGTTTGGATTGAAAACATAACAAAGTTCAGAGTGCTTACAAATAAATGAATAAACTATCTTCATCTCCATTAAGATGTTAAACTGCAAGTCCACTTACTTTTACCTCTAGGTCATCCTTAACTTCTGGGCTCTATAGCATAAATATGTTTGTCAGTGGGAACACACATTTTATGTAAATTAGGGTGGGGATTCTCCATTTGGGAGACTATGGGCTGGATTCTCCGATTCTGGGGCTATGTTTCCACGGCAGCGTGGGAACGCTGGCGTTTTACGGCAGAACAAATGGTGCAAAACGACCACCGATTCCTCGTCTTGTTGGGGGTTAGCAGGACGGCAGTGTAGAGCATCCTGCTCTAGCTGCCGATACGGCCCGGAGAATTGGCGGGTCTGTGGCTGCGCATTTGCACAGCGGTGGCCTGCAGCGGCTGCGCTGTGCTACATGGCGGCGGCTTCTCGCGGACCCGGCCCGTGAAATAGTCCCCCGCTTCAACTGGCACGCGTGCCCCGGACCGCCCCCCAGCCCCAAATAATGTCTCACCCCGTGCCCACAGATTGACCCTCCCCGACTGTGACTGCGATGGATGAGACCATGAGAGACCCACCCGTCGGGAACTCAACCGGTTGGGCGGGGGGGGCCTCAGGCAATGCCCTGAGGCCGTCGATACCTGGCGTGGCATATTCCTAGAGTATGCCACTTTGGAGGGGAGGGAGCATCGCAAAAGCAGCGCCGCCCCCGATTCGGTCGGAAACTTGGATTCTCCGGTCTTTCACCGCACTCGATTTCGGCGTTGCCGACTGGAGCATCCAGCACTATGCTCTCATAGAATCAGAAAATTTACAGTGCAGAAAGAGGCCATTCGGCCCATTTAGTCTGCACCGGCCCTTGGAAAGAGCACCCTACCCAAGCCCACACCGCCATTCCATCCCCGTAACCCAGCAACCCCACCCAACCTTTTTTTGGACACTAAGGGCAATTTAGCATGGCCAATCCACCTAACCTGCACATCTTTGGACAGTGGGAGGAAGCTGGAGCACCCGGAGGAAACCCACGCAGACACAGGGAGATTGTGTAGACTCCACACAGACAGTGACCCAGCAGGGAATTGAATCTGGGACCCTGGAGCAATGAAGCCACAGTGCTAACCACTGTGCTACTGTGCTGTCCTCCTGCTGGAGCTGAATCGCACCTGACTTGCACTCACTCTGGGAGCGCAAATCAGGATGCGATTTCTAATTCTTAACCATGCAAATTTATGCATGGTGAGGATTGTGAGGGATTCCCTAGGAAATCCCGCTATTGGACCACCATTTTGAGCGGGCTGCCTGATAGCATGGTCAGCCGTTTGGAACTCCCTCCCCCACCCCTCCCCCCCGGGATTTTCTGGGTCACCCCCCCCCCCCGGGATTTTCTGGGTCACCCCCCCCCCCCCCCGGGATTTTCTGGGTCACCCCCCCCCCCCCCCTGGGGTTTTCTGGGTCACCACCCCCCCCCCCCCTAACAGTATGGGGTGACCCAACCCTCCACCCCCACCGGAGACCCGTAAATAAAGAGACCCCCACCAGAAACCCCCCACCGCAGAAGAGAAAGCCCTGTCTGGAAGCCCCCCTGGAACAGAAATCCCTGTCTGGAATGAACAACAATAATTATAAACATCAAGCTATGATTGACAGCTCCTGGCCCACATCAAAGAAAGTTTGTGTTTTCTGTTAGCTTCACAGCCCAAAATCACTCGAGTGTGAAGGGAGATGAATGAAACAATGCAGACAACTGGGTGTGGAAGCTGTCAGTCACAGCCTAGTGAAAGCAATTTCACAGAAAATGAATGAAGGTCTTGCAGGTCAAAGATCTGAGGGGGTGTAAACCCAGCTGACTGGTTTTCTCTTTCCAGAAATTGACAGGCAGAGCAAAAAGGGGAACAAATATGAGAAGGGAGGTGGTCAATGAAGGACTGGGGGTGTTGTACCTAAATGCACACAGTATACGGAACAAGGTAAATTAGCTTGTTGAGTACATTGAAATTGGCAGGCACGATGTTATGGGCATCACAGAGAAGTGGCTGCAAGGGAATCTGGGCTGGGATTTAAATATCCAAGGATTTGTGTCCTATCGAATGGACAGACAGATGGGCAGAGTGGGTGGGATTGCATTGTTATTAAGGAATGAGATAAAATCAATAGCAAGAAGTTATATAGGATCAGAAGGGATAGAATCTGTGTGGGTAGAGGTGAGGAATCGCAAAGAAAAAAAGACCCTGATGGGGTTATGTTCAGGCCCCCTAGCAGTAGTCAGGATGTGGTGCAGAAAATAAATCTGAAGATAGAAAAGGCATATAAGAAAGGCAAATTACAATAATCATGGGGGACTTCAATATGTAGGTGGAATAAGAAAATCAGGTTGGTAGTGGATCCCAAGAAAAGGAATTTGTGGAATGTCCAAGATGGTTTTTTTTGGAGCAGCTTGTGACAGAGCCTACTAGGGAACAGGCAATTCTGGATTTGGTGATGTGTAATGAGGCAGACTTGATTAGGGAACTTAAGGTGAAGGAATCCTTAGGGAGCAGTGACCACAATATGATAGAATTTACCCTGCCGTTTGAGAGGGAGAAGCTGCAATCAGATGTAATGGTATTACAATTAAATAAGGGTAACTACAAGGACATGAGGGAGGAGCTGGCCAGAGATGATTGGAAGGGGAGCCTAGCAGGGAAGGCAGTGGAACAGCAATGGCAGGAGTTTTGGGGGGTTATTTGGGAGGCACAACAGAAATTCATCCTAAGGAGGAGGAAAGATGAAAGGGGAGGACAAGGCTGATGAGTGAAGTCAAGGACAGCATAAAAGCAAAAGAAAAAGCATACAAGGTGTTGAGGATTAAAGGGAAGCCAGAGGATTGGGAAACCTTTAAAAGCAAGCAGAGGACAACTAAAAAAGCAATGTGGGGGTGGGGTGGATGCAGAAGATGAAATATGAACGTAAGCTACCAAGTAATATAAAAGAAGATAGCAAGAGTTTTTTTCAATATATAATAGGTAAGAGAGAGGCAAGAATAGACATTGGACCACTGGAAAATGAGGCTGGAGAAGTAGTAATAGGAATCAAAGAAATGGCAGAGGAACTGAATAATAAAGATTATTATTATTACTTTGCATCAGTCTTCACGGTGGAAGACCAGTGCGATACCAGAACTTTAGCGAATCGGGGGCAGAGGTGAGTTTAGTGACCATCACTAAGGAGAATGTTCAGGGGAAACTAAAAAGTCTGAAGGTGGATAAATACCTGGGCCAGATGGACTACACACCAGGGTTCCAGAGGATATTGTGGAGGCGTTGGTGGTGATCTTTCAGGAATCACTGAAGGCAGGGAGGCTCCCAGAGTACTGGAAAATGGCTAATGTAACACCCCTGTTTAAGAAGGGAGGGAGGCAGCAGATGGGAAATAATAGGCCGGTTAGCCTGACTTCAGTCATTGGTAAGGTTTTAGCGCCCAATATTAAAGATGAGATCACGGAGGACTTGGAAGTGCATGATAAAATCTGACTGAGTCAGCACAGATTCATCAAGGGGAGGTCATGTCTGAAAAATCTGTTAGAATTCTTTGAGGAGGTAACCAGGAATTTAGACAAAGGAGAAACAGTGGACATGATCTATTTAGATTTCCAGAAGGCATTTGACAAGGTACCATATAGAAGGCTGTTAAATAAGGCAAGAGCCCATGGTGTTAAGGGTAAGATACTGGCATGGATAGAGGATTGGCTGACTGGCAGGTGGCAGAGAATGGGGATAAAGGGGTCTTTTTTCAGGGTGGCAGCCGTTGACTAGTGGTGTGCCTTGAGTGTCGGTGTTGGGACCACAACTTTTCACAATATACATTAATGATCTGGAAGAAGGAACTGAGGGCACTGTTGCATAGTTTGCAGATGATACAAAGTTATGCAGAGGGACAGGTAGTATTGAGGAAGCAGGAGGGCTGCAGAAGGACTTGGGCAGGCTAGGAGAGTGGACAAAGAAGTAGCAGGTGGAATACAATGTGGAAAACTGTCCGGTTATGCACTTTGGTAGGAAGAATGGAGGCAAAGACTATTTTCTTTTTTTTAATAAACATTTTATTGAGATATTTCTTTGGTATTGTAACAACAACAAAATCAACAATGAACATAACAAGGAAAATATTAACATAGTGCAAATACCGCCTCCCACTCCCTCAGGTCCTACCATTGTTTACCCCCCTAATCTATGCTAACCTAACCCCCCCCCTCCTTCTGCTGACGATTAATTCTCTGCGAGGAAGTCGACAAATGGTTGCCACCTCCGGGCGAACCCGAACAGAGACCCTCTCATGGCGAACTTAATTTTCTCCAGGCAGAGGAAGCCAGCCATGTCCGAAAGCCAGGTCTCCGGCTTTGAGTCCCTCCATGCTAGTAATATGCGCCTCCGGGCTACCAGGGAAGCAAAAGCCAGAACATCTGCCTCTTTCTCCTCCTGGATTCCCGGATCTTGCAACACCCTAAAAATCGCCATCTCTGGACTCATTGCCACCCTCGTATTTAATACCGTGGACATGGCGTCGGCAAACCCCTGCCAAAATCCCCTCAGTTTTGGACATGCCCAGAACATATGGACATGGTTCGCTGGTCACCCCCGCACACTTCGCACACCTATCCTCCACCCCAAAAAACCTGCTCATCCGGGTCACTGTCATGTGTGCCTGGTGAACGACCTTAAATTGGATCAGGCTGAGCCTGGCACATGTTGCGGTCGCGTTGACCCTACCCAAAGCGTCCGCCCAGAGCCCCTCCTATATCCCTCCCCCCAGCTCCTCCTCCCACTTTTGCTTTAGCTCCTCGGTCTGTGTCTCCTCCGAACTCATAAGTTCTTCATATATGTCCAAGATGTTTCCCTCTCCTATCCATCCTCTAGAAACCCTATCTTGAATCCCCCTTAGCGGCAGGAGTGGGAAGGTTGGTACCTGCCTCCGCAGAAAGTCCCGCACCTGTAAATATCAAAATTCATTTCCCCCCGCCAATACAAACTTCTCCTCCAGTGCCCTCATACTCGGGAAGCTTCCTATAAACAAGTCCCCCATCCTCTCAATCCCCGCTCTCCGCCAAATTCGGAACCCCCTGTCCATCCTCCCCGGGGCAAACCGGTGATTATCGCAGATTGCGGACCATACCGATGCCTCCTCTGCTCCCACATGTCTCCTCCACTGCCCCCAGACTCTCAGGGCCGCCACCACCACTGGACTGGTGGAGTACTGCGCCAGCGGGAACGGCAGAGGCGCTGTTACCAACGCCCTCAGACTTGTGCTCTTACAAGAAGCCGCCTTCATGCGCACCCATGCTGGCACCCAACCACCTCACCATGGCTATGTTAGCCGCCCTGTAGTAATTGCTGAAATTCGGCAGCGCCAGCCCTCCATACCCCCGATTCCGCTCGAGCATTGCCCTCTTCACTCGCGGGGACTTTACCCCCCCCCCCCACACACACACACAAAGCCCACAATAATCTTATTGACCGCTTAAAAAAGGACCGCGGGGTGAAGATGTGGAGGCATTAGAAAATGAATAGGAATCTCAGGAGGACTGTCATTTTTACCGATTGAACTCTGCCCGCCAGAGAAAGCGGGAGCCTTTCCCATCTCCGGAAATCCTCCTTCATCTGGTCCACCAACCGGGCCAAGTTCAATTTATGTAGCCGGTCCCAATCCCTCGCCACCTGAATACCCAGGTACCTGACACTGTCCCTTACCACTCTGAACGGCAGTTCCCCTAGTCACCTCTCCTGACCTCTCGCCTGGACCACAAACATCTCGCTCTTCCCCATATTGAGCTTAGACCCCGAAAACCGGCCGAATTCCCCTAAAATTCCCATAATTTCTTCCATCCCCTCCATTGGGTCTGAGACATACAACAGTAGGTCGTCCGCATACAGTGAGACTCTGTGCTACACCCCTCTTTCCCCCCCCCCCCCCCCCCCCCGACCCGGACCAGCCCCTTGAGGCCCTCAGAGCAATTGCCAGTGGCTCTATAGCCAGCGCAAACAGCAGTGGGGAGAGGGGGCATCCCTGTCTCGTCCCCCGGTGCAGTCTAAAGTAGTCCGAAGTCGTCCTGTTCATCCATACACTTGCAACTGGAGCCCGGTACAGCAACCTAACCCAGTCAATAAAGCCCCTCCCAAACCCGAACCGCTCCAGCACCTCCCATAAATAATCCCACTCAACCCGGTCAAAGGCTTTCTCCGTGTCCATCGCGACCACTACCTCCACCTCCCTGCTCTCCGGGGGCATCATGATCACGTTTAGCAGCCTTCTTACATTGGCCACCAGCTGCCTGCCCTTAACGAACCTCGTCTGATCCTCCACTATAACGTCCGGTACACAGTCCTCAATCCTGGAGGACAAGATTTTGGCCAGAAGTTCAGCATCTACGTTCAGCAAAGAAATCGGCCTGTAAGACCCACACAGCTCCGGGTCCTTGTCCCGTTTCAGAATGAGCGAGATCATGGCCTGTGACATCGTCTGAGGCAGAGCCCCTCTTTCCTTAGCCTCGTTAAAGACCTTCATCAGCACCGGCCCCAATATTCCAGAGAACTTTTTTTTTTAATGTATTTTATTCCAAACGTGTAAAAGAAAATACATATACAAAAACACTCCACAAACTCCGTCCACATCTTGTACATTTCCCCCCTTTTTTACCCCCTCCCCTCCCCCCTTTTCTCCCTCTCTCTCTCCACCCTTCCCTGCCCATATGAACTCCGAAATCACTGTCTCCAACTTCCAAAAGAAGGTCTTAGGAAGAGGGAGGGTATGGAAAACAAACAGGAACCTTGGCTGCACATTCAGCTTTACCACCTGCACCCTCCCAGCCAGTGTCAGGTGGAATGTATCCCCCATTTCTTAGTCACCGCCCTAATCTTAGATATATGGGGCGGCACAGTGGTTTGCACTGCTGCCTCACAGCGCCAGGGTCCCTGGTTCAATTCCGACATCGGGTAACTATCTATGTGGAGTTTGCACATTCTCCCCATGTCAGCGTGGACCTCCTCCGGGTGCTCCGGTTTCCTCCCACAGTCCAAAGATGTGCAGGCCAGGTGTGGATTGGCCGGGCCAAATTCCCCTTAGGGTGAGGTTACGGGGCGGGGGGGAGATTGGACCTGGGTAGGGTGCTCTTTCAAAGTGTCAGTGCAGACTCGATGGGCCGAATGGCCTCTTTCTGCACTGTAGCGATTCTATGATTCCAGTTCTGGACTGCCTGACCATCAAGAACATTCTTTCTCAATCTACCTTGTCCAATGGGGGGGGGAAAGGGATCAAAGGATATGGGGGAAAGCGGGAACAGGTTACGAAATTGGATGATCAGCCATGATCATAACGAATGGTGCAGCAGGCTCGCAAGGGCTGTTTGGCTGACTCCTGTTCCTACTTTCAATGTTTCTCTCCTTGTAGGTTCATACAGTTCATGAACAGCAACACATTTCTTAATCATTATAATATGCAAAAATACAACACCACAGGCACATTATTAGGACTGTGGTTTCTACAAGTGACCAAAACTGATAAACCACAATCTAAATTAGGAAACTAATGCCGCACATTAGGTTCACAGCACATTTACACGCTGAACTTTTTGAAAGGAACCATTCCCCAGGTTGGCATTATTTTAATGTTACCTACAAACTTTCTTAATTCGGAACAGCAGGTAAATTAATACTTTTAAGGAGTCAGCCCTTCAGCAAACAATCCCCATGTTTACACAGGGCTCGATATGATAGTATGGTACTTATATCACACCTGGCCCGTACAACCATTACTAAGGAAACAGGATCAAATTGGATCAGAAGAGAGAGGGGCGTGGCTCATGATCGCTTGCTTGCAAGGTGAAAGGTCAAGTCCACTGTATGAAAGTGCATTCTTTTTTTAAATTTTTTTAAAAGAGTACCCAATTCATTTTCTTCCAATTAACGGGCAATTTAGCGTGGCCAATCCACCTACTCCGCACATCCTTGGGTCGTGGGGGCGAAACCCACGCAAACACGGGGAGAATGTGAAAGTGCATTCTTTTTTTTAATTAAATACTTTATTGAAAATTTTTGGTCAACCAACACAGTACATTGTGCATCCTTTACACAATATTATAACAACACAAATAACAATGACCTATTTTATAAACAAAAAATGAATAAATAATAAATAACAAAAATGAAAACTAGCCCTAATTGGCAACTGCCTTGTCACAAGTAACACTCTCCAAAAATATAATTTAACAGTCCAATATATAATTATCTGTAGCAACGACCTATACATACTATACAGTATATATTAACAACCCTGAGAGCCCTTCTGGTTCCTCCTCCCCCCCCCACCCCTCCCCCTCACCACCCCCCCCGCCCCCCCCCCCCCCACCCCCCCCCCCCACCCCCCCCCACCCCCCCACCCCCCCCCCCCCCCCCCCCCGATCCTGGGCTGCTGCTGCTGCCTTCTTTTTCCCATTCCGTCTATCTTTCTGCGAGGTATTCGACGAACGGTTGCCACCGCCTGGTGAACCCTTGAGCCGACCCCCTTAGGACGAACTTAATCCGCTCTAGCTTTATAAACCCCGCCATGTCATTTATCCAGGTCTCCACCCCCGGGGGCTTGGCTTCTTTCCACATTAGCAATATCCTGCGCCGGGCTACTAGGGACGCAAAGGCCAAAACATCGGCCTCTCTCGCCTCCTGCACTCCCGGCTCTTGTACAACCCCAAATATAGCCAACCCCCAGCTTGGTTCGACCCGGACTCCTACTACTTTTGAAAGCACCTTTGTCACCCCCATCCAAAACCCCTGTAGTGCCGGGCATGACCAAAACATATGGGTATGATTCGCTGGGCTTCTCGAGCACCTCGCACACCTATCCTCCACCCCAAAAAATTTACTGAGCCGTGCTCCAGTCATATGTGCCCTGTGTAATACCTTAAACTGAATCAGGCTTAGCCTGGCACATGAGGACGACGAGTTTACCCTGTTTAGGGCATCTGCCCACAGCCCCTCCTCGATCTCCTCCCCCAGCTCTTCTTCCCATTTCCCTTTTAGCTCATCTACCATAGTCTCCCCTTCGTCCCTCATTTCCCTATATATATCTGACACCTTACCATCCCCCACCCATGTCTTTGAGATCACTCTGTCCTGCACCTCTTATGTCGGGAGCTGCGGGAATTCCCTCACCTGTTGCCTCGCAAAAGCCCTCAGTTGCATATACCTGAATGCATTCCCTTGGGGCAACCCATATTTCTCGGTCAGCGCTCCCAGACTCGCGAACTTCCCATCCACAAACAGATCTTTCAGTTGCGTTATTCCTGCTCTTTGCCACATTCCATATCCCCCATCCATTCCCCCCGGGGCAAACCTATGGTTGTTTCTTATCGGGGACCCCCCCAAGGCTCCAGTCTTTCCCCTATGCCATCTCCACTGTCCCCAAATCTTCAGTGTAGCCACCACCACCGGGCTTGTGGTGTAGTTCCTCGGTGAGAACGGCAATGGGGCTGTCACCATAGCCTGTAGGCTAGTCCCCCTACAGGACGCCCTCTCTAATCTCTTCCACGCCGCTCCCTCCTCCTCTCCCATCCACTTACTCACCATTGAAATATTAGCGGCCCAATAATACTCACTTAGGCTCGGTAGTGCCAGCCCCCCCCTATCCCTGCTACGCTGTAAGAATCCCTTCCTCACTCTCGGGGTCTTCCCGGCCCACACAAAACCCATGATGCTCTTTTCAATCCTTTTAAAAAAAGCCTTCGTGATCACCACCGGGAGGCACTGAAACACAAAGAGGAATCTCGGGAGGACCACCATCTTAACCGCCTGCACCCTCCCTGCCATTGACAGGGATACCATATGCCATCTCTTGAAATCCTCCTCCATCTGTTCCACCAACCGCGTTAAATTTAACCTATGCAATGTGCCCCAATTCTTAGCTATCTGGATCCCCAGGTAACGAAAGTCCCTTGTTACCTTCCTCAACGGTAGGTCCTCTATTTCTCTACTCTGCTCCCCTGGATGCACCACAAACAACTCACTTTTCCCCATGTTCAATTTATACCCTGAAAAATCCCCAAACTCCCCAAGTATCCGCATTATTTCTGGCATCCCCTCCGCCGGGTCCGCCACGTATAGTAGCAAATCGTCCGCATACAAAGATACCCGGTGCTCTTCTCCTCCCCTAAGCACTCCCCTCCACTTCTTGGAACCCCTCAACGCTATCGCCAGGGGCTCAATCGCCAGTGCAAACAATAATGGGGACAGAGGGCATCCCTGCCTTGTCCCTCTATGGAGCCGAAAATATGCAGATCCCTGTCCATTCATGACCACGCTCACCACTGGGGCCCCATACAACAGCTGCACCCATTTAACATACCCCTCTCCAAAACCAAATCTCCTCAACACCTCCCACAAATAATCCCACTCCACTCTATCAAATGCTTTCTCGGCATCCATCGCCACTACTATCTCCGTTTCTCCCTCTGGTGGGGCCATCATCATTACCCCTAACAACCTCCGTATATTCGTGTTCAGCTGTCTCCCCTTCACAAACCCAGTTTGGTCCTCGTGGACCACCCCCGGGACACATTCCTCTATTCTCATTGCCATTACCTTGGCCAGGACCTTGGCATCTACATTTAGGAGGGAAATAGGTCTATAGGACCCGCATTGTAGCGGGTCCTTTTCCTTCAATAAGAGAAGCGATATCGTTGCTTCAGACATAGTCGGGGGCAGTTGTCCCCTTTCCTTTGCCTCATTAAAGGTCCTCGTCAGCACCGGGGCGAGCAAGTCTACATATTTTCTATAGAATTCGACTGGGAATCCATCCGGTCCCGGGGCCTTTCCCGCCTGCATGCTCCTAATTCCTTTCACCACTTCTTCTACCTCGATCTGTGCTCCCAGTCCCACCCTTTCCTGCTCTTCCACCTTGGGAAATTCCAGCCGATCCAAGAAGCCCATCATTCTCTCCCTCCCATCCGGGGGTTGAGCTTCATATAATTTTTTATAAAATGTCTTGAACACTCCATTCACTCTCTCCGCTCCCCGCTCCATCTCTCCTTCCTCATCCCTCACTCCCCCTATTTCCCTCGCTGCTCCCCTTTTCCTCAATTGGTGTGCCAGCAACCTGCTCGCCTTCTCCCCATATTCGTACTGTACACCCTGTGCCTTCCTCCATTGTGCCTCTGCAGTGCCTGTAGTCAGCAAGTCAAATTCTACATGTAGCCTTTGCCTTTCCCTGTACAGTCCCTCCTCCGGTGCTTCCGCATATTGTCTGTCCACCCTCAAAAGTTCTTGCAGCAACCGCTCCCGTTCCTTACTCTCCTGCTTCCCTTTATGTGCCCTTATTGATATCAGCTCCCCTCTAACCACCGCCTTCAACGCCTCCCAGACCACTCCCACCTGGACCTCCCCATTATCATTGAGTTCCAAGTACTTTTCAATGCACCCCCTCACCCTTAGACACACCCCCTCATCTGCCATTAGTCCCATGTCCATTCTCCAGGGTGGGCGCCCTCCTGTTTCCTCCCCTATCTCCAAGTCCACCCAGTGTGGAGCGTGATCCGAAATGGCTATAGCCGTATACTCCGTTCCCCTCACCTTCGGGATCAATGCCCTACCCAGCACAAAAAAGTCTATTCGCGAGTAGACTTTATGGACATAGGAGAAAAACGAGAACTCCTTACTCCTAGGTCTGCTAAATCTCCATGGGTCTACACCTCCCATCTGCTCCATAAAATCTTTAAGAACCTTGGCTGCTGCCGGCCTCCTTCCAGTCCTGGACTTCGACCTATCCAGCCCTGGTTCCAACACCGTATTAAAATCTCCCCCCATTATCAGCTTTCCCATCTCTAGGTCCGGAATGCGTCCTAGCATCCGCCTCATAAAATTGGCATCATCCCAGTTCGGGGCATATACGTTTACCAAAACCACCGTCTCCCCCTGTAGTTTGCCACTCACCATCACGTATCTGCCCCCGTTATCCGCCACTATAGTCTTTGCCTCGAACATTACCCGCTTCCCCACTAATATAGCCACCCCCCTGTTTTTCGCATCTAGCCCCGAATGGAACACCTGCCCCACCCATCCTTTGCGTAGCCTAACCTGGTCTATCAGTTTCAGGTGCGTTTCCTGTAACATAACCACATCTGCCTTAAGTTTCTTAAGGTGTGCGAGTACCCGTGCCCTCTTTATCGGCCCGTTCAGCCCTCTCACGTTCCACGTGATCAGCCGAGTTGGGGGCTTCCTACCCCCCCCCTTGTCGATTAGCCATCACCTTTTTCCAGCTCCTCACCCGGTTCCCACGCAGCTGTATCTCCCCCAGGCGGTGCCCCCCCGCCCATCCTCTCCCATACCAGCTCCCCCCTCTCCCCAGCAGCAGCAACCCAGTAATTCCCCTCTCCCCCCCCCCCGCTAGATCCCCCGCTAGCGTAATTACTCCCCCCATGTTGCTCCCAGAAGTCAGCAAACTCTGGCTGACCTCGGCTTCCCCCCGTGACCTCGGCTCGCACCGTGCGACGCCCCCTCCTTCCTGCTTCTCTATTCCCGCCATGATTATCATAGCGCGGGAACCAAGCCCGCGCTTCTCCCTTGGCCCCGCCCCTAATGGCCAACGCCCCATCTCCTCCACCTCCCCTCCTCCCCCCATCACCACCTGTGGGAGAGAGAAAAGTTACCACATCGCAGGATTAGTACATAAAACCCCTCTTTGCCCCCCACATTCGCCCCACCACTTTGTTCGAACGTTCTTTTTAATAACCCGCTCATTCCAGTTTTTCTTCCACAATAAAAGTCCACGCTTCATCCGCCGTCTCAAAGTAGTGGTGCCTCCCTCGATATGTGACCCACAGTCTTGCCGGTTGCAGCATTCCAAATTTTATCTTCTTTTTATGAAGCACCGCCTTGGCCCGATTAAAGCTCGCCCTCCTTCTCGCCACCTCCGCACTCCAGTCTTGATAAACGCGGATCACCGCGTTCTCCCATTTACTGCTCCGAGTTTTCTTCGCCCATCTAAGGACCATTTCTCTATCCTTAAAACGGAGGAATCTCACCACTATGGCTCTGGGAATTTCTCCTGCTCTCGGTCCTCGCGCCATCACTCGGTATGCTCCCTCCACCTCCAACGGACCCGCCGGGGCCTCCGCTCCCATTAACGAGTGCAGCATCGTGCTCACATATGCCCCGACGTCCGCTCCCTCCACACCTTCAGGAAGACCAAGAATCCTCAGGTTGTTCCTCCTTGCGTTGTTTTCCAGTGCCTCCAACCTTTCCACACATCGTTTCTGATGTGCCTCCTGCGTCTCCGTCTTCACCACCAGGCCCTGTATATCGTCCTCATTCTCGGCTGCCTTTGCCTTCACGACCCGAAGCTCCCGCTCCTGGGTCTTTTGTTCCTCCTTTAGCCCTTCGATCGCCTGTAGTATCGGGGCCAACAGCTCTTTCTTCATTTCCTTTTTGATCTCTTCCACACAGCATTTCAAGAACTCTTGTTGTTCAGGGCCCCATGTTAAACTGCCACCTTCCGACGCCATCTTGGTTTTTGCTTGCCTTCCTTGCCGCTGTTCTAAAGGATCCACTGCAATCTGGCCACTCTCTCCTCCTTTTTCCATCCGTATCCAGGGGGGATTCCCTTCTGGTTTACCGCACAGTGTTTTTAGCCGTCAAAATTGCCGTTGGGGCTCCTATCAAGAGCCCAAAAGTCCGTTTCACAGGGAGCTGCCGAAACGTGCGACTCAGCTGGTCATCACCGCACCCGGAAGTCTCTCCAGAGAACTTTTTATAGAACTCGGCTGGGTACCCATCCTGTCCTGGGGCCTTACCCGACTGCATGGCCTTCAGACCCTCCACTATCTCCTCCAGCCCGATCGGGGCCCCCGGCCCTTCTATACCAGCTCCCCATCCACCTTCGGGAAAGTCAGCCCATCCAAGAAGTGCCTCATCCCCTCCGGCCCTGCAGGGGGTTCAGACCTATACAACCTGCTATAAAAGTCCCGAAAGGCCTTGCTCACCCCCGCCGAGTCCCCAACTAAGTTCCCATCCCCATCAATAACTTTCCATATTTCTCTAGCTGCCTCCCTCTTTCTGAGCTGCTGTGCAAGCATCCTGCTGGCCTTCTCACCGTGCTCGTAAATCTCCCCCTTCGCCTTTCTGAGCTGTTCCACTGCCTTCCCGGTGGTTAACAAACCAAATTTCGCCTGTAGCCTCCGGCGTTCCCTTAAAAGCCCTGTCTCTGGAGCCTCCGCATACCTCTTATCAACTCGTAGAATCTCTTTTACCAGTCGGTCCGTTTCTGCCCTATCCGTCCTGCCCTTGTGAGCCCGGATCGAGATCAGCTCTCCTCTCACCACTGCCTTCAGCGCTTCCCAGACCACCGTTGCTGAGACCTCCCCCGTATCATTTACCTGCAGTTAATTCAGCATACACTTCCTCAGCCTCTCGCAGACCACTTCGTCCGCCAATAGCCCTACATCCAACCTCCATTGCGGGCGCTGCTTGCCATCCATACTAACCTGCAGGTCCACCCAGTGCGGAACATGGTCCGAGATTAATCGCCGAGTACCCCGTGTCCACCACCCCCGCCAATAGGGCCCTACCCAAGACAATGAAAGCGATCCGGGAATACATCTTATGTACGTGGGAGTAAAAAGAAAATTCCTTCTAACTCAGCTGTTATGTTATGCTTCCTCTTGTAGCATAAGCTGCTTCCTTGATGTATGTTCTGACAAAGGAAGGTTCAGACTTGGAGATAGGGTTAACACATCTATTGAACAGTTAACAATTCTCCTACTTGAGTTCGACTCTCCTGCTAATCTTGCTATAGTAACTCAATCTAACTAACCAGTCTGCTCTAAGCCACGTGGTGGGTGTGATGCTTCTGATCTGCCCCTGTGCTTCTCTCTAAGTGTCGCCTGTGGAAAGAGAAAGAGCATGTGTGCCCTGTCCTTTTATATGAGTTGCCCCCTTGTGGTAGTGTCACCTCTGGGTGTCTTGACTGCCCATTGGTCGTGTCCTATCTTATGACCTATTGGTTGAATGTCTGTGTGTCATGATGTCTCTGGTGCTCCCTCTAGTGTTCATTTAGTTGTAGTGCATTTACATTAATCCCTTGTGTATTTACAGTGATGCATATCACCACATCACCCCTTTTTTCGTGTTATTTTCTGTACAGTGTCAAAGAAAATTGAACAAAATAGGTAGATAAGTGATGACATGTACAAATCATGATGACAGTGATGATTGCACAATACCAAATAATATGTATGAGTCCAAAGTTCATGAATTAATATGGTCGAGTGGCTTTCTTGTGTTGTCATTGAAGTGTCGATGTTGATGTTGTCATTCCCTTGTGAACGCCATCAGTGTCCCTGTGCTTAAGGAACCAAGAATTCATCAGGAGGTGTGCAAATGGTCAAATCATGCCGTTGTCTGATTTGGACTCTTTTTATTTTTCGATGCTTATGGTAGCAATTCTTGATGTCATCTTTCCTGTCTGACCTGGACTGGTGTCTGTGTTTGCGGTATTGATGCCGTATGTCAGCTGCCTTGAAAGCTGGTCTGCTCATTTGTAGTGTAGCAAACGTGAATTTGTAAGTTGCGTTATCATGCCATGGTATGTCTGTACTCTTGCCATGGTCTTGAACTGTGCTGTCACAGTGTCCTGCTTTGGCAGAGTTGTACCATGTTGTACCAGTTGTTGTTCCAGTGTCGTTATTTTTGTCATGCTTGTTGTTGACGTTGGTGCCTTTGGTATGCTTCTTGTTGTTGTTTTCATAGGTTTTGTTGTTGTTTTTGTTGCGCTCAATGACCACACCGAGTGGAGAATTTGAGTCCTTCACAAAGTTACTTGTGTCAGTATCCTTTGTGGCATCTGCTGTTTCATTGAGCGTGCCATCTCTGATTCCCCGGCGTTCCCCGTCGGGAGTCATGTCCGGTTCACTTGAATCATCTTTGACTTGTCGATGCTCCCCGTCTGGAGCCCTTTCTGGTTCACCTGAATCACCTTTGGTTTCTTGACACTCCCCGTCCAGAGTCATTTCAGGTTCACTTGAATCATCTGAGGTGTCACTTGAATCATCTGAGGTGTCTTGATGCTCCCCGTCCGGAGTCAAAATGTTCAGGAATGCATTTTCTTGTCGAGAGGCTCGAGTGGATGAGGTTTGAATTAACTTTGTGGCACTGGAGTCACTAGTAACTTCACTTTGATTGTCGAGTGCCTCTGTACATACTAGCTGAGGTCTGTCAGTCTCGCTGAGATGTCGCACATCTTATATGGGAATTGTGAAGCCTTTGTCACTTGTCGCACATACAGTGGGTAGACCTTCAGTGTCTTCTTGTCAGTTAGATGAGCTGGGTAGACTGTCAGAGTCTTCTTCTGGTGGCTCAGATAATCTGGGTAGACTGTCATAGACTTTTTGTTGTTCACGTGAGCGTGGTAGACTGTCATAGTCTTGCTGTGCACTTGAGCGTGGCAGACTTTCTTTGTCTGCTGCTGGTTGCTGAGATATGTTTGCTAGACCTTCATGGTCTTATTCATGCAAGGACTGCGCTCTGGAGTCTTGCGTTGCTTTCATCGTGGAGTCTGTCAACGAGCTCGCTGTGGAGGCTTGTATCGCTCTCTCTGTGGAATCTGGCATCGTTCCCTGTGTGGAGTCATGCAGTTATCTCGCTGTGGAGTCGATCTGTGTGCTCTCAACGGAGTCGTGCAGTGGTCTCGCTGTGGAGCCTTTCTGTGTTCTCTGTGTGGAGACGTGCAGTGGTCTCGCTGTGCAGTCTGTCATCATTTTCTGTGCGGAGTCGGGGACTCTTCGTGGTGCGTGGACCACGTTTCGTGTCGAGTCGGGGACTCTTTGTGGTGCGTGGACCACCCTCTGTGCGGAGTTAGGGACTCTTTGTGGTGCGTGGACCCCTGGTTTGGCGTCAGGCCGCTCTCTGTGGACTTGCACCTCTCTCTGTCTCTTGGCGTCAGGCCGCTCTCTGTGGGCTAGTACCGCTCTCTGTCTCTTGGCGTCAGGCCGCAGCAGAATCCAGTACTTCTGGGTTAGGATGTCGTCTGTGCTGGGCTGAGGATCCACAAATCCGAAGAACTCGTCCATGTCTGTGTCGGATTCTTCACTGTACAACACATCTCGTTGCGGTTCGGATTTGGTACTGAGGTCGCCACGTCCAATAATGCAGTCTGAGTCGTACTCTTCAAGGACCATATCATCACTTTCTGCTAACTGCTTGTTGCAGGGTTCTGCGGAGGTTACTTTCAGCGACTGGTCGAAGTTCAGGCATTGTGCTGTCGTTCCAGGCGAAAGAATTGTGTTTTCCGGCTTTAAATTTTTTTTCCACTATTTTGGGACATTTCCCCTTTAAGTGGCCGTGATCCGGGGCCTCTGACGTCATGACGCTTGTGACGTAGAGTGTAGGAATGGATTGCGCATGTGCAGATCGCTTTTCCTTTACTATGCGCTCTTTCCGCAACATTGTTTTGCCGGTTCGCGTCTTCTGGGGAACTGCGCTTGGGCGGCTCCTTTCGCAAGACGGCTGCCGATCAAAACTGCTGTTTTCCTCTGCTGCAAGCCTACCTGTGCCTCGTGGTAAGTATAGGCTCCAGTTTTACCGATTTGTTTTGTGTTCACCTCGCAGTAGTTTTCAATCTTGCCCAGGACTGTTGGAAGTCTCTCTTGTCTTGCCTTTTGGAGTACCTGAAGGAGTTGAAGACTTTCACCCGCAATGGTGAGTAGAAGCTTTATCTTCTCAGCATCGGCCACGCCATCTAGGTCGGATGCTACCATGTAAATCACAAATCTCTGTTTGAATGCACGCCAGTTGGCACTGAGATTGCCATGGTACTGAGCTGCTGAGGAACCGGAATCTCGAACATCTTGCCTGGGTGCTGTTGCAGATCTTGAGTTGAACTATATAGATTCAACAGGCTACTACTGGTACCATGTTGTGTTATGCTTCATCATGTAGCATAAGCTGCTTACTTGATGTATGCTCTGACAAAGGAAGGCTCAGACTTGGAGATAGGGTTAACACATCTATTGAACAGTTAACAATTCTCTTACTTGAGTTCGACTCTCCTGCTAATCTTGCTATAGTAACTCAATCTAACTAACAGTCTGCTCTAAGCCATGTGGTGGGTGTGATGCTTCTGATCTGCCCCTGTGCTTCTCTCTGAGTGTCGCCTGTGGAAAGAGAAAGAGCATGTGTGCCCTGTCCTTTTATATGGGTTGCCCCCTTGTGGTAGTGTCACCTCTGGGTGTCTTGACTGCCCATTGGTCGTGTCCTATCTTATGACCTATTGGTTGAATGTCTGTGTGTCATGGTGTCTCCGGTGCTCCCTCTAGTGTTTATTTAGTTGTAGTGTACTTACATTAACCCCTTGTGTATTTACAGTAATGCATATCACCACAGCTGCCTAAATCTCCATGGACCCCCCCCCCCCCCCCCCCCCCCACCCACCCACCCATCTGTTCCATGAGCCCTTTCAGCTCCTTTGCCATTGCTGGCACCTTGCCCATTCTCGAGCAAGACCGGTCCAGGCCTGGATCAATAACCGTATTAAAATCCCCTCCCATAATCAGCTTGTGCGAGTTTAGGTGCGGAATCTTCCCTAGCACCCTCTTTAGAAAATCCCCGTCATCCCAATTTGGCGCATATGGATTGACCAGCACTACCTTCAACCCCTGCAGCTTGCCGCTAACCATGATATATCGACCTCCCACATCCGAGACTATTCTTCCCACCTCAAATGCCACCCGCTTGGTAATCAGAATCGCAACCCCTCTTGTCTTTGTGTCCAGCCCCGAGTGGAAAACCTGACGAATCCAGCCTTTCCTCAACCTGATCTGGTCCACTACTTTAAGGTGCGTCTCCTGCAGCATTACCACGTCCGCCTTCAGTCCCCTCAGGTGCGCAAACACATGTGCCCTCTTTACCAGCCCATTCCAGGTGATCAGCCTAGTTGGGGCAAAGTGCCCCCCCCCCCCCGCCGATCAGCCATCGCCTTTCTTGGGCCCGCATCCAGCCCATGCGCCGCACCTCCTCCGGCCTGCCCCACGGCGGCCCCCCCCCCCCCCCCCCAACCACCTCAGTGTCCCTCCATCAAAGTCCCTCCCTCGTCAGCAGAACCCATCTCCCCCCCCCCCTCCCACCCCCCCCCCCCCCCCCCAGCAACACTACTCTAAAACCCAACCCATCTAGTAAACTAAGTGTATACCCCCCCCCCCCCCCCCCTACTGTGCTCGCAAAGACTATTTTCTAAATGAGCAAAGGCTTCGGAAATCAGAAGCACAAAGGGATTTGGGAGTCCTAGTTCAAGATTCTCATGCAAGTTCAGTCAGCAGTTAGGAAGGCAAATGCAATGCCAGCATTCATGTCATGAGGGCTAGATTACAAGAGCAGGGATGTACTTCTGAGGCTGTGCAAGGCTCTGGTCAGACCCCATTTGGAGTGTTGTGAGCAGTTTTGGGCCTTGTATCTAAGGAAGGATGTGCTCATCTTGGAAAGGGTCCAGAGGAGGTTCACAAGAATGGCCCCTGGATTGAAGAGCTTGTCATGTGAGGAGAGGTTGAGGAGTCTAAGTCTGTACTCGTGAGAGTTTAGAAGGATGAAGTAGTATCTGATTGAAACTTGCAGGATACTGAGAGGCCTAGATAGAGTGAAAGTGGAGAGGCTGTTTCCACTGGTAGGAAACACTACAACTCAAGGGCACAGCCTCAGATTGAAGGGACGATCCTTTAAAACGGAGATGAGGAAGAATTCTTTCAGCCAGAGGGTGATGAATCTGTGAAACTTTTTGCCGCATAAGTCTGTGGAGGCCAAATCTCTTTAAGACAGCAATAGATATGTTCTTGATTAATAGGGATCAGGGATTATGGGGAGAAGGCAGGAGAATGGGGAGGAGAAACATATCAGCTATTTTTGAATGTCGGAGTAGACTCAATGGGCTGAATGGCCTAATTCTGCTCCTATGTCTTATGGTCTAAGTTATAACAGGGTTGCTCAGCCACATGGAATGCTCCTGCTGTTCAATGTGGGAAGTCAACACTTCCAATGTGCAGGGTGACCACGTGTGCAGCAAGTATCTCCATCTGCACCTCCATTAAATCCATGTTCAGAGCAGCAGCTGGAATCAGTGTGAAGCATCTTGAAAGGATGAGGTCTTGGTGGATAGCAATGATGTGGTCATGCTGCAGGTAACGAGTCCACAGGCAAAAAGGGAATGGGAGACCACCAGACAGTAAATGCCCAATGTAGATAGTGCAGGAGTCCCCTGGGAGTCCCCTGGGTCAATCTCCCTCTCTAACAGATTTTCTGTTTTGGATTCTGGCGGGGAAGGTGGTTTCTCAGGGGAATGCAGCAAGCGCCAAGGCCATGGCAGCAGGAGAGAAAAGAGTGGAAGAGCAAAGGTGATAGGGGATTCTATAGTAACGGGAACAGATAAACCTACTGGGGCTTCAGATACCGCATCAAGGTGGTCTGTTGCCACTCTGGTACTGTTGGTTATTTCCAAATTACGACTTTTAGTGTGGCTATCATTTTGTAGTAAGAATTAATATGTCATGAAGCATTTTGTGCTAAATTGATAAAACACACTTTAATAAAAACTAAACCTGTATTATTGGAAACCAACCTAGTTAAGTAGACAGCCTTAATTGCATGACAATTAAAGAATAAGTAATTAGTAATTCAATGATAGCTATGTTACAATGGCTGGAAATGTAACATACAACACATGTTTATAAATTTTACATTTTCTAAACACACTAACACTATTATTAAGATTCTTAAGATGCCGTAAGAATTATAAGCCTGTGCCCTTCTCAGACAGACAGAAATAACATGACTTGTTAACCTTGACTGGAAGGAATGAATAGGCTCCTGTTCAAGATGTCCCAACATTAAATTACAGATAGGTATGTTGACCAATTATTGGTTGACACTCAGTCTGCCTCACAATAAGAAATGTAGTTTGCAAAGAAGCACTGTCTTAAAATTTAAGACAATCTGAGTAATTCGCTAAAAAAACAATGGGCTAGCTCTTATTTTATTACTGACAAGTGTAAGCGCCCTGGTTGATTCCCTTATTTCCTATTTCATTTACTTTGTTTTTATCATTTTTGATCCATGAATATTTAATGCACATATATCTTTAAGTTGAGCAGAGGAAGTGAGGAACTCAAAAGTTTCAAAACTGTGCTATGAAGATTTAGCTTTTGAACAGAAGAACGTAGACTTTCTGGCACCCAGGGGATCGGAGGGATTCAGTTTGATTGGTTGGTGGGTGGCCGATGGATTGGCTCAGGACCGTATCCTGCCCAGCAATAGACAGTGATTGGATCCAGCTGGATGGTATTTCACGGGACTCAGAAAGAGAATACTCTCTCTCTCTCTCAGCCTTGAGATCCCGATGAATCTACAGTGAAAACCGTTATCTTGTGTGTGTGTGTGTGTGTGTGTGTGTGGAGTATGGGTAAAGTTGAAGGGGGGGGGGGGGGAGCGAGTGAGGAATTAGATAATTGTTAACCAGTTGTATTTGCTACCTATTTAATTATTGTTACTAATAAAAATTAATTGTGTTTACATTTACAAACCTGGTGACTGTAGTTATTGAGCAGCCGAAGACTTCGGGCATTAAAAAAATTCGTAGTTAATTTCAATTGTGTTGCGATTCCGGGTCAAGGCTGGAATTGACTGCGCACTAGCCCACAAATTGCAGGTAGACAGCGGCGACCTTTTGGGTACAGTATAAATTAACTGGGCACCAGGTTTGTAATCGTATAACAGGATGGCTCTGGAAGGTACTGGAGGACCTGCATTTGGTTTATTTACAAGGACTTTAAAAAGAAAAGCTAATTGAATTGACAAGTGAATTAAAAATAGAGGTGCTAGCCAAAGCTAAGAAGGTAGAGGTAATTTGAAGCGATCACTCAGCATTTAAATTTGGAAGAGATGTCAGAAACACAGCCTTGGTCACGGAAAACAAATCAGTGGAATTACCTAAGATCCAGTTATAAATGAAACAATTAGAAATACAGCAAAATGAAAGAGAATGGAAGATGCAGCAAAAAGAAAGAGATAGAGCTTTTTAAATGGAAATTGAAATGAGGAAGTTGGAACTGGAGAGAGAGTAAAAAGCAAAAGAACCATGGAATCCCTACAGTACAGAAGGAGGCTATTCAGCCCTCTGAAAGAGCACCCTACCTAGGCCCATGCCACATCCCTGAACCTCACCTAACGTTTGTATATTAAGAGGGCAATTTAGAAGGCCAATCCACCTAACCTGCACATCTTTGGACTGTGGGAGGTGTCAGGATATTCAAACACACACATCATGATGGACACACCAACAGACAAATCAGAGCACACAACACCACAACCAATCACACACAAAGACAGGAACCACATAAAAGCACGAACACGACACCTAGTGGACAGTAGGTCTGGGGACAAGGACACGGACCAGACCTGTTTCAACATCACAAACAGGGAATCCCCACGTGCAGAGTATCAAGACAAAACTGTACATAGAAAGTTTAAATAAAATAGCGTTGTACCATATACAACCGTGTTGGCTCATCTGTGTGTCAGAACGCCCAACACCACAGGAGGAAACCGGAGCACTCGGAGAAACCCATGCAGACACGTGGAGAATGTGCAAACTCTACACAGACAGTCGCCCAAGGTTGGAATTGAACCCGGGTCCCTGGTGTTGTGAGGCAGCACAGCTAACCACTGTGCCACCGCACTGCCCTAAAGAGAGAGAGTTGCAGCTTAAAGCACTGCAAATTATAAGAGAGTTGCCAGGAGCTAGAGTGGCCCTTAATCCTAGAACAGAAACCAGTGGGGATATATTAAGTTGATAGAGGCCCTACCAAAATTTGGTAGGAAGGAAGTAGACACATTTTTCATGGCATTTGAGAAAATAGCAACTCAATTGGAGTGGCCGAAAGAAAAGTGGACATTACCAATGCAAAGACGGAGTGGGCACAGGAAGTTTATGCTTCCCTGTCATAGAGGGGAATCTAATGATTATGACAAGATTTTAAAAAGGCTATTCTGGCTGAATATGAATGAGTTCCCTGTGGTGTTGGGTGTTCTAACACACAGAAGAGCCAACACAGTTGCATATGGTACAACGCTTGTTTATTTAAACTCACTATTTACAACTTGGTCTTTGCACTCTGCACGTGGGGGGCTCCCTGCTTGTGGTGTTTCAACAGCTCTTTCATGCTTCCTTCTCCCCAGACCTACTGACCTCCAGGTGTCGTGCTCGTGCTTTTTATGTGGTTGGTGTTCTTGTCTGTGATTGGTTGTGGTGTTGTGTACTCTGATTTGCCTGTTAGTGTGTCCATCATGATGTGTGTGTTTGAATATCATGACATCCCCCCTTTTTACAAAGATATGTGCCTACGTGGTAATAAATATGATCGTGACGTGAGTGCATCTAAGAGTGTGTGTGTGTCGTGTGCAGCATGTGTCTATGACGGAACTATGTACATGGGGCGATGTCGAGTGCGTCACATGAATCCAGTTGTACCATAACATAACAGAAATGCGAACGAGAGAAGAAGAAAAAAAATTTTGAACAGTTGTCCAGTCAGACGACATCTGGAACGATAAACAACAACAGGTTATCATGTAAAATTGTCCAACTTATTAAACATATGAACTGTATTATAAGTCCATTCTAATGGGTTTGCGACGAATTCGGGTTGACCGCCTTAAGGGTGGATCAAGAACCACCGGCTGCTGTGCAGGCATGGCCATGGGTGGCGATGGAAAGGGCGTGATGTGCGGCAGCTCCACAAAGTCATCCTCGGAAGCCTGTTGAGGATCTGGCGTGTTGTGTGGCTGTGAACGTGGAAGTCGGCGAAGGGCGCGCCGATTGCGGCGACGCACGGAACCATCCGGCATGCGAACCAGGAACGAGCGGGGAGCCACTTGTCGGAGGACTTCGGCCGGTGCTGACCAGCCACCATACGGTTGATGGACGCGTACTTTGTCTCCGGAGGACAGGGGGGGCAGGTCCGTCGCTCGTGTGTCGTACCGACCTTTCTGGCGATCACGCTGCAGTTGCATGTCCCGAAGAACCGCCTCATGGTCTGTTGTCGGTGCCAGGACGGAAGGTACCGTCGTCCTGAGGGAGCGACCCATTAGTAGCTGCGCTGGCGAGAGGCCCGTGGATAACGGGGCCGATCGATAGGCCAGCAAGGCAAGGTTAAAGTCCGATCCGGCATCAGCCGCCTTGCACAGGAGCCGCTTTGCGATGTGGACACCCTTTTCAGCCTTCCCGTTCGATTGTGGATGCAGAGGGCTGGATGTCACATGAGTGAAACCATATGCTGCGGCAAAGGACGACCATTCACGGCTGGCAAAACAAGGTCCATTGTCTGACATGACAGTCCTTGGAATGCCATGGCGAGCAAACGTTTCCTTGCAGGCCCCAATGACTGCGGACGACGTCAGATCATGGAGAGGCATGACTTCCGGGTAGTTTGAGAAGTAGTCTATAATAACAATGTAATCTCTGCCGAGCGCGTGAAATAGGTCAACACCCACCTTCGCCCAGGGGGACGTCACCATCTCGTGTGGTAGAAGTGTTTCCGGAGGTTGCGCCGGCTGAAACCTCTGACAGGTTGTGCAGTTGAGCACCATGTTGGCTATGTCTTCATTAATACCCGGCCAATATACCGCCGCCCGGGCCCTTCGTCTGCATTTTTCGACACCCAAGTGGCCTTCGTGTAGTTGACGAAGAATCATCTGGCGCACACTGTGTGGAATGACGATCCTATGCGATTTCATAAGGACCCCGTCTATATTGGTGAGATCATCTCGCACATTGTAAAACTGGGGGCACTGCCCTTTTAGCCACCCTTCCGTCATGTGGCGCATCACTCGCTGCAGCAGAGGGTCAGTCGCCGTCTCTGCGCGTATGTGGGCCAGACAAGGATCATCAGCTGGCATATTTGCTGCTGTCAGAGTCACGTGTGCCTCAATTTGACGCACGAACCCCTCCGCATCTGGTGGTGTGCTCACTGCTCGGGAAAGAGTGTCCGCCACTATGAGTTCCTTCCCCGGAGTGTAGATCAGTTCAAAATCGTACCTCCTGAGTTTGAGTAAGATGCGCTGGAGGCGAGGAGTCATGTCGTTCAGGTCTTTGTTAATGATGTTGACCAGGGGGCGGTGGTCAGTTTCGACCGTGAATCGTGGCAGGCCATACACATAGTCGTGGAACTTGTCCAGTCCAGTTAACAAGCCCAGGCATTCTTTTTCGATTTGCGCGTAGCGCTGTTCGGTAGGGGTCATGGCTCGTGAGGCATACGCAACCGGGGCCCATGATGACGTGCTGTCTTTTTGCAGGAGTACCGCTCCAATACCAGATTGGCTGGCGTCTGTTGAGATCTTTGTAGGGCGAGTCGCGTCAAAGAAGGCCAGCACTGGTGCCGTGACCAGTTTGTGCTTGAGCTCCTCCCATTCCTGCTGATGCGACTGGTGCCAGTTGAATTCCGTCGATTTTTTTACGAGATGGCGCATGTTTGTTGTATGAGAAGCCAGGTTGGGAATGAACTTCCCAAGGAAGTTGACCATGCCCAGGAATCTTAAGACAGCCTTCTTGTCAGCCGGTCGTGGCATGGCTGTGATGGCGCTAACCTTGTCTGCATCGGGACGGACCCCGGACCTTGAGATGTGGTCCCCGAGGAATTTCAGCTCCGTCTGGCCGAAAGCACACTTCGCACGGTTGAGACGCAGGCCATTTTGCCGTATGCGGGTGAAGACACGTCGAAGACGATGCATGTGTTCCTGCGGAGTGGTGGACCAAATGATGATATCGTCCACATATACACGTACCCCTTCGATGCCTTCCATCATCTGCTCCATAATGCGGTGGAATACTTCAGATGCCGAAATGATGCCGAATGGCATCCGGTTGTAGCAGAATCTGCCAAAAGGGGTGTTGAATGTGCATAGTCTTCGGCTGGCCGGGTCCAGTTGGATCTGCCAGAATCCTTTGGACGCATCCAATTTAGTGAATATGTTGGCTCGCGCCATCTCGCTGGTGAGGTCTTCTCGTTTCGGGATGGGATAGTGTTCCCGCATGATGTTGTTGTTCAGATCTTTTGGATCTATACATATACGGAGCTCGCCAGAGGGCTTCTTTACACAGACCATGGAGCTGACCCATGGCGTGGGCTCCGTGACCTTGGATAGGACCCCTTGGTCCTGAAGAATCTGCAGTTGTGCCTTGAGGCGGTCTTTGAGAGGCGCAGGAACCCTGCGAGGTGCGTGAACGACAGGGATGGCGTCCGGTCTGAGTCGAATCTTGTACGTGTGTGGCAATGTCCCCATGCCTTCAAAAACCTCCTGGTTGTGAGCGAGGAGGGAATGGAGATTCGCGTGGAACTCAGCATCCGGGAAGTCGGATATCTCATCTGGAGAGAGAGACATGATGCGCTGTACCAGGTGAAGGACCTTACACGCTTGTGCGCCCAGTAACGAGTCCTTTGATGAGCCCACAACTTCGAAGGGGAGTGTGGCCGTGTACCTCTTGTGAGTCACCTGTAGCTGGCAAGATCCTACGGACGGGATAACGTTCCCGTTATAGTCAACCATCTTAAGCCGGGATGGTGTGATGAGTGGTTTGACCTTCATGGCCTGGACTGCAGAGTAAGCAATCAGGTTGGCGGATGCGCCGGTGTCCAGACGGAAGGCGACGCGCGATCGGTTGACCGTCAGGGTGGCACACCACTCATCGTCTGGATTGATGGCATTGACCTTGTTGACATCAATGACGGCAACTCTGAAGTCATCCTGGTCATCTGCATCACTTAACTGGAAGTCTTGATGCGTGGGCTGGACGGTCCTGACTCGTGTGCGAGGTTGTCGAGGATGCGCCGGATCCATGGGTTGAGCCGCACGACAGCGGGCTGCGTAGTGGCCTATCATGGCACATCTGTTGCACTGTTGGTATTTTGCAGGACATTGCCCTTTTAAGTGTAGACCTCCACACTTGCTGCACGTCATGACGTCACGGCGTTCGTTGCGCCACTGCGCATGCGCAGTGCGATCTTGCGGTGGGCGCGCCTGCGCAGTGCGTCCCTCGTTGTGGCCGTTATTCTTGGCGCGCACCTGCGCGGGAGACCGCGAAAAGCGCGGGAAGCGGCCGCTGTCGTCCGGGCCGTGGGGCGGGAAGAAATCGACGGCCTGGATGCGTTCAACGTCGTGGGCGGCCTGGCTTGCCGATTCGACGGCTGGGGACCCCCTCCGTGCCAACTCGGACGCCTGAAATCGGGCAAAACGGCAGGCAGCATTCTCATGGAGGACACAGGCTTCCACAGCAGACGCTAAGGTGAGGCTCTTTATTTTAAGAAGCTGCTGGCGTAGGCCACTGGAGGCAACGCCAAAAACAATCTGGTCCCTGATCATGGACTCTGTGGTGGTGCCGTAACCGCAGGACTGCGCCAGAATCCGGAGGTGCGTCAAAAAGGGTTGAAAAAGCTCCTCCTTACCTTGCAGGCGTTGCTGAAAGATGTATCTTTCGAAAGTTTCGTTTACTTCAGTTTGAAAGTGCTGGTCCATTTTGAGGATGACCGTGTCATATTTGGCCTGGTTTTCGCCTTCCTCGAACACCAGTGAATTAAAGACATCATTTGGGTGGGGGCCTGCGTAGAAGAGGAGCATTGCAATCTTCGAATCATCCGAGACATTCTGTTTTTCGGTGGCACGGATGTACAGGTCAAATCGCTGCCTGTAGAGCTTCCAGTTGGTGCCTAGGTTCCCCGTGACTTGCATCGGCTGCGGTTTGCCGGTGTGGTCCATGTCCAGAATGGCAGGTTGGTAGGCAGGTATCGATCCACTCCTGTACCATGTGGTGTTGGGTGTTCTAACACACAGAAGAGCCAACACAGTTGCATATGGTACAACGCTTGTTTATTTAAACTCACTATTTACAACTTGGTCTTTGCACTCTGCACGTGGGGGGCTCCCTGCTTGTGGTGTTTCAACAGCTCTTTCATGCTTCCTTCTCCCCAGACCTACTGACCTCCAGGTGTCGTGCTCGTGCTTTTTATGTGGTTGGTGTTCTTGTCTGTGATTGGTTGTGGTGTTGTGTACTCTGATTTGCCTGTTAGTGTGTCCATCATGATGTGTGTGTTTGAATATCATGACATTCCCTAGGCATATAGGCAAAAGTTTCAGAATTTAAGGAAACAGCCAGGACAGAATTCTGCTGAATTTGAAAAGGTTAGGCAGAACAATTTTAATAGGTAGATGCAGGTTTTGGGGGTTGCAACTACCTATAGGCTCGAGGGAAATCATTCTCTTGGAAGAATTTAAGAATTCACTACCTTCTGTGAAAAGAATCCATGTTGAAGGTTGTGACCGCTAGACAAGCAGCAATAATGGCTGATGATTGTGAGCTGATCCATAAGTTTAAACCAGCTGCTAATTTTTAAAATTTTGGTAGTGCGAGAGTGAAAGGAAGGCATGTATCCAAGTTAAGGAATGGATAGCTGGGAATTCTCAGAGTTCCCACCCTCAGATCAGGAAGGAAGGTACTGAGGGTGGAGGTGGGACTCGAGGGCCTAGGTGTTACTATTGTTCGTTCAGTACGTTAGAAGTTGCGAGGAAAGCCTATGGCACCTGTTGGGTTCAGAAGGAGGGTGCTGAAAAGAGAATGCAGGTGGAGAATATTACAGGGCAGACTGTAGCTCTAACTGGACTTAGAAGTAAACGCTACAGTGAAAGCAGGTGTGATGAATAAGGTAGATGAAAGATATGCAGGGTTTTTGTCTAAGGGGAAGATCACCCTATTTTAATCAAGTGATGTAGCCAAACCCAGACCTAATTTAAGGGACGTAAATGTTACGCAAACTTTCTTACTGGAGTGGGATTTGAGTTTCCTTCCAGAGAGTTCAATAAAGCTAAAGTGTTAGTGATGGGGATAAGTGGAGATAATATCCAATTCCATTGTATAAACTACAATTGGAGTGTGATTTATTGTCCGGTCCAGTAGTTGTCGGAGTGGTTAAGAAATTACCAGTGAACGGAGTTGACTTACTTTTGGGAAATGATTTGGCAGGAGTGAAGGTTGCAGCTTCACCCATGATTACAGAGTCTGAGGGAAGATAAGAAGACAGAACAGTTACAGGAACAATTTCCTGATATTTTTCTATCGTGTATGGTGGCCAGGACAATGGCTAAACAAAGTTCACCACACACCACAATCAGATGGTTAAGTAGCCAAAACTACCCTTGAGATTGAAGATAGTTCTAAGGAAGTGTTTGATAGGACTTCATTAACTGAGGCCCAGGAGGCAATCCAGAGAGGCATAAAATAACACAGTCAGCTCTCACAGAAGTCGAGGCTGGGGGGGGGGTTCCAGAATGCTATTACATTAAGAATGGAGTTGTGATGAGGAAGTGGAGACATCCTCATAGACTTGCGGATGAGGAATGAACGGTTGTTCACCAGATAGTGGTACCACCCAATTATCGTAGGGAAGTAACAGGCATTGTATCCGAATGCACAAGCATTCACAATAAGGTAGACAAATTAACAATGCAAATCGATTAAGCAGGTATGATACGATTGTGATAATGGAGACATGGCTGCAAGATGATCGAGGCTGAGAATTGTGTATCAAAGGATATTTAGGTATTTACGAAGGACAAATAGAAAACTAAAGGAGGTGGTGCAGCATTGTTAGTTAGGGAAGAAATCAGTGAAACAGTAAAAAGACAATTGGCTCAGATCCAGATGTAGAATAAGTATGGGTAGAACTAAGAAGCAACAAGGAGTGGAAAATATTATTGGGAGTTAGTTATCTATAGGCCTCCAAACAGTAGTGCTAAGGGAGCAGGTGGCATAAGGGGGGGGGGGGGAGGCACAGTAGCACAGTGGTTAGCACAGTTACTTCACAGCTCCAGGGTCCCAGGATCAATTCCCGGCTTGGGTGACTGCCTGTGCGGAATCTGCACATTCTCCCCGTGTCTGTGTGGGTTTCCTCCGGGTGCTCTGGTTTCCTCCCACAGTCCAAAGATGTGCAGGTTAGGTGGATTGACCATGCTAAATTGCGCTTAGTGTCCAAAAAAAGATTGGATGGGGTTGCTGGGTTATAGGGATGGGCTTAGGTAGGGTGCTCTTTCCAAGGGCCGGTGAAGACTCAATGGGCCAAATGGCCTCCTTCTGCACTGTACATTCTAATGTGGTAAACCACTGTTACACCTTTACAGGTTTGCCGGTAGTCCCTGCCTGCTGGCTCCGCCCAGTAGGCGGAGTATAAATATGCATGTCCTCCATTCAGCAGCCATTTCACCAGCTGCTGTGGGAGGCCACACATCTTAGAAGCAATAAAGCCTCAGTTGTATCCCACTCTAGTCTTTGTTCAATTGATCGTGCATCAATTTATTGCTCTAAGACTTTCTAAAAGATGGACCTCTGTATCAAGCCAGGTCGCCTGCAGCTGGATCCGCAATCAAGCGATGCCAAAAAGGAATTTAGTTACTGGCTAGCTTGCTTCGAGGCGTATATCAACTCAGTGACCACCCCTGTTCCGGAGGCTCAGAAGATACAGATCCTGTACTCAAGGTTGAGCTCCAATGTGTTTCTGCTGATCCAGGACGCCCGAACTACACCGACGCCATGGCGCTTCTCAAAGAAAACTCCGCACAGAAGACAAACACTCTCTTCGCCAGGTACGTACTCGCCACTTGCTCTCAACTCCCTGGTGAGCCCATAGAAGACTTCTGGCGGGCCCTAATCCCACTTGTCCGGGACTGAGACTGTCAGGCCATTACGGCCACTGAACATTCGATCCACCTCGCGGTACACCCCACCAACCAAAGAATCTCCCTGGCCTCCGGATCCTATTCTGTCGCCATCTGAGGGTACTGTACGGTCACACTCATGGTCCAGGGCGTAGAATTCAGCGGCTTCTGCCTCTACATCCTCCCTAACCTCTGCGCTGCTCTACTATTAGGCCTAGACTTCCAGTGCAATCTCAGAGCCTACCACCCCTCACTGTGTGCGGCCTCACGACCCTAAAGGTCGATCCGCCTTCTCTATTCGCAAATCTAACCCCGGATTGCAAACCCGTCGCCACCAGGAGCAGACAGTACAGCACCCAGGACAGGACCTTCATCAGGTCCGAGGTCCAGCGGCTGCTTCGGGAAGGCATCATCGAGGCCAGCAACAGCCCCTGGAGAGCCCAAGTGGTAGTCGTTAAAACTGGGGAGAAACACAGAATGGTCGTGGACTACAGCCAGACCATCAATCGGTGCACGCAGCTCAACGCATACCCCCTCCCATGCATATCTGATATGGTCAATCAGATTGCACAGTACCGGGTCGTCTCAACGGTAGACCTCAAATCCGCCTACCACCAGCTCCCCATTCGTAAATCGGACCGCCCATACACTGCTTTCGAGGCGGACGGTCGTCTCTATCACTTCCTCCGGGTTTCCTTCAGCGTCACTAACGGGGTCTCGGTCTTCCAAAGGCAAATGGACTGAATGGTCGACCGGTACAGTTTACGGGCCACCTTCCCGTACCTAGACAACGTCACCATCTGCGGCCATGACCAGCAGGACCACGATGCTAACCTTGCCAAATTTCTCCACACCGCCACTCTCCTCAGCCTCACCTACAATAAGGAGAGTTGTGTGTTTAGCATGACCCGCTTAGCCATACTTGGCTATGTGGTCCAGAACGAAGTTCTGGGACCCGATCCCGACCGCATGCGCCCCCTCATGGAGCTCCCCCTTCCCCACTGCCCCAAGGCCCTCAAACGCTGCCTGGGGTTCTTCTCATACTACGCCCAGTGGGTCCCAAACTATGAGGACAAGGCCCGCCCACTCATACAGTTCACACACTTTTCCCTGGCGGCCGAGGTACAACAGGCCTTCGCCCGTATCAGAGCCGATATCGCCAAGGCCGGGATGCATGCAGTAGATGAGACACTGCCCTTTCAAGTCGAGAGCGACGCCCTAGCCGCCACTCTCAATCAGGCAGGCAGACCCGTGGCATTCTTCTCCCGCACACTTCATGCCTCAGAAATTCGGCACTCGTCCGTCGAAAAAGAGGCCCAAGCTATTGTTGAGGCTGTGCAGCATTGGAGGCGTTACCTGGCCGGCAGGAGATTCACCCTCCTCACTGACCAACGGTCGGTTGCCTTCATGTTCAATAACACACAGCGGGGCAAGATCAAAAACGATAAAATCTGGAGGTGAAGGATTGAGCTCTCCACCTATAATTACGAGATTTTGTATCGCCCCGGCAAACTCAACGAGCCCCCAGATCCCCTATCCCGAGGTACATGTGCCAGCGCACAGGTAGACCGACTCCGGGCGCTGCACGACAGCCTTTGTCACCCGGGAGTCACACGGTTGTACCATTTTGTCAAGGCTCACAATCTGCCCTCCTCCGTCGAGGAAGTACGGACAATCACCAGGGACTGCCAGGTTTGGGCGGAGTGCAAGCTGCACTTCTACCGGCCGGACCGTGCGCGCCTGGTGAAGGCCTCCCGCCCATTTGAACGACTCATTTCAAAGGGCCCCTCCCCTCCACCGACCGAAACACGGGTATTCTCAGTGTGGTCGATGAGTACTCCAGATTCCCCTTCGCCATCCCATGCCCCGATATGACGTCTGCCACCGTCATCAAAGCCCTAAACACTATCTTCGCTCTGTTCGGTTTCCCCGCCTACATCCACAGTGATAGGAGATCCTCATTCATGAGCGATGAGCTGCGATGAGGAGGGGTATCGCCTCCAGCAGGACGACCAGCTATAACCCCTGGGAAAAGGGGCAGGTAGAGAGGGAGAACGGGACGGTATGGAGGGCCGTCCAACTGTCCCTACGGTCCAGGAACCTCCCTGCCTCTCGCTGGCAGGAGGTCCTCCCTGATGCACTCCACTCCATTCGGTCACTGCTGTGCACTGCAACTAACAACACACACCATGAACATCTTTTTGCCTTCCCCAGGAAGTTCACATCTCCCGACTTGGCTAGCAGCTCCAGGACCAGTCCTGCTCCGTAGGCACGTCCGACTCCACATAGCGGACCCGTTGGTGGAGAGGGTGTAATTGTTCCATGCAAACCCCCAGTATGCCTACGTGGCATACCCCGACGGCCACCAGGATACTGTCTTCCTCAGGGACCTGGCACCAGCAGGTACCACACACACACCCCCCTCCGGCCCGGCGCCACCCTCCCCTCCCCCGGCGCTCCCAGCATTAACCCCATCAGGACCATCCGTCCATTCCCTGCCCATGCCCGAGGATGAAGAGGATTTTGGCATGCTCCCGGAGTCACCGAACATCGAGCCAGCATTGACATCGGCGCCATCACTACATCGCTCCCAGCGGCACATCAAGGCACCGGACCGGTTAAACCTCTAACTGGTCCGCTGGACTTTAAAAGACATTTTTATTCTGCTCAAATACTGTAAATATAGATTCATTGCTGTATATAGTTCTCCACCACCCCTGCCGGACTCAATTTTAACAGGGGATGAATGTGGTAAATCACATGGAGGTAAACCTCCAGGATGGTATGTTGCCTCCATGGTGCCAGGGTCCAGGATGTCTCCGAATGGGTAGAGGGCATCCTGAAGCGGGAGGGCAAACAGGCAGAGGTCGTTGTACATATTGGTACTAACGACATAGGCAGGAAGGGGCATGAGGTCCTGCAGCAGGAGTTCAGGGAGCTAGGCAGAAAGTTAAAAGACAGGACCTCTAGGGTTGTAATCTCGGGATTACTCCCTGTGCCACGTGCCAGTGAGGCTAGAAATAGGAAGATAGAGCAGCTAAACACGTGGCTAAACAGCTGGTGTAGGAGGGAGAGTTTCCGTTATCTGGACCACTGGGAGCTCTTCCGGGTCAGGTGTGACCTATATAGGAAGGACGGGTTGCATCTAAACCGGAGAGGCATAAATATCCTGGCCGCAAGGTTGCTAGTGTCACACGGGAGGGTTTAAACTAGTATGGCAGGGGGGTGGGCACGGGAGCAATAGGTCAGGAGGTGAGAGCATTGAGGGAGAACTAGGGAATAGGGACAGTGGGGCTCTGAGGCAGAGCAGACAGGGAGAAGTTGCTGAACACAGCGGGTCTGGTGGCCTGAAGTGCATATGTTTTAATGCAAGAAGTATTACGGGTAAGGCAGATGAATTTAGAGCTTGGATTAGTACTTGGAACTATGATGTTGTTGCCATTACAGAGACCTGGTTGAGGGAAGGGCAGGATTGGCAGCTAAACTTTCCAGGATTTAGATGTTTCAGGCGGGATAGAGGGGGATGTAAAAGGGGAGGCGGAGTTGCGCTACTGGTTCGGGAGAATATCACAGCTGTACTGCGGGAGGACACCTCAGATGGCAGTGAGGCTATATGGGTAGAGATCAGGAATAAGAAGGGTGCAATCACAATGTTGGGGGTTTACTACAGGCCTCCCAACAGCCAGCGGGAGATAGAGGAGCAGATAGGTAGACAGATTTTGGAAAAGAGTAAAAACAACAGGGTTGTGGTGATGGGAGACTTCAACTTCCCCAATATTGACTGGGACTCACTTAGTGCCAGGGGCTTAGACGGGGCGGAGTTTGTAAGGAGCATCCAGGAGGGCTTCTTAAAACAATATGTAGACAGTCCAACTAGGGAAGGGGCGGTACTGGGCCTGGTATTGGGGAATGAGCCCGGCCAGGTGGTAGATGTTTCAGTAGGGGAGCATTTCTGTAACAGTGACCACAATTCAGTAAGTTTTAAAGTACTGATGGACAAGGATAAGAGTGGTCCTAGGATGAATGTGCTAAATTGGGTGAAGGCTAATTATAACAATATTAGGCGGGAACTGAAGAACATAGATTGGGGGCGGATGTTTGAGGGCAAATCAACATCTGACATGTGGGAGGCTTTCAAGTGTCAGTTGAAAGGAATTCAGGACCGGCATGTTCCTGTGAGGAAGAAGGATAAATACAGCAATTTTCGGGAACCTTGGATAACGAGAGATATTGTAGGCCTCGTCAAAAAGAAAAAGGAGGCATTTGTCAGGGCTAAAAGGCTGGGAACAGATGAAGCCTGCGTGGAATATAAGGAAAGCAGGAAGGAACTTAAGCAAGGAGTCAGGAGGGCTAGAAGGGGTCACGAAAAGTCATTGGCAAATAGGGTTAAGGAAAATCCCAAGGCTTTTTACACGTACATAAAAAGCAAGAGGGTAGCCAGGGAAAGGGTTGGCCCACTGAAGGATAGGCAAGGGAATCTATGTGTGGAGCCAGAGGAAATGGGCGAGGTACTAAATGACTACTTTGCATCAGTATTCACCAAAGGGAAGAAATTGGTAGATGTTGAGTCTGGAGAAGGGTGTGTAGATAGCCTGGGTCACATTGAGATCCAGAAAGACGAGGTGTTGGGTGTCTTAAAAAATATTAAGGTAGATAAGTCCCCAGGGCCTGATGGGATCTACCCCAGAATACTGAAGGAGGCTGGAGAGGAAATTGCTGAGGCCTTGACAGAAATCTTTGGATCCTCACTGTCTTCAGGGGATGTCCCGGAGGACTGGAGAATAGCCAATGTTGTTCCTCTTTTTAAGAAGGGTAGCAAGGATAATCCAGGGAACTACAGGCCGGTGAGCCTTACTTCAGTGGTTGGGAAATTACTGGAGAGAATTCTTCGAGGCAGGATCTACTCCCATTTGGAAGCAAATGGATGTATTAGTGAGAGGCAGCATGGTTTTGTGAAGGGGAGGTCGTGTCTCACTAACTTGATAGAGTTTTTCGAGGAGGTCACTAAGATGATTGATGCAGGTAGGGCAGTGGATGTTGTCTATATGGACTTCAGTAAGGCCTTTGACAAGGTCCCTCGTGGTAGACTAGTACAAAAGGTGAAGTCACACGGGATCGGGGTGAGCTGGCAAGGTGGATACAGAACTGGCTAGGTCATAGAAGGCAGAGAGTAGCAATGGAAGGATGCTTTTCTAATTGGAGGGCTGTGACCAGTGGTGTTCCACAGGGATCAGTGCTGGGACCTTTGCTGTTTGTAGTATATATAAATGATTTGGAGGAAAATGTAACTGGTCTGATTAGTAAGTTTGCAGACGACACAAAGGTTGGTGGAATTGCGGATAGCGATGAGGACTGTCAGAGGATACAGCAGGATTTAGATTGTCTGGCGACTTGGGCGGAGAGATGGCAGATGGAGTTTAATCCGGACAAATGTGAGGTAATGCATTTTGGAAGGTCTAATGCAGGTAGGGAATATACAGTGAATGGTAGAACCCTCAAGAGTATTGAAAGTCAAAGAGATCTAGGAGTACAGGTCCACAGGTCATTGAAAGGGGCAACACAGGTGGAGAAGGTAGTCAAGAAGGCATACGGCATGCTTGCCTTCATTGGCCGGGGCATTGAGTATAAGAATTGGCAAGTCATGTTGCAGCTGTATAGAACCTTAGTTAGGCCACACTTGGAGTATAGTGTTCAATTCTGGTCGCCACACTACCAGAAGGATGTGGAGGCTTCAGAGAGGGTGCAGAAGAGATTTACCAGAATGTTGCCTGGTATGGAGGGCATTAGCTATGAGGAGCGGTTGAATAAACTCGGTTTGTTCTCACTGGAACGAAGGAGGTTGAGGGGAGACCTGATAGAGGTCTACAAAATTATGAGGGGCATAGACAGAGTGGATAGTAAGAGGCTTTTCCCCAGGGTAGAGGGGTCAATTACTAGGGGACATAGGTTTAAGGTGAGAGGGGCAAGGTTTAGAGTAGATGTACGAGGCAAGTTTTCTTACGCAGAGGGTAGTGGGTGCCTGGAACTCGCTACCGGAGGAGGTGGTGGAAGCAGGGATGATAGTGACAGTTAAGGGGCATCTTGACAAATACATGAATAGGATGGGAATAGAGGGATACGGACCCAGGAAGTGTAGAAGATTGTAGTTTAGTCGGGCAGCATGGTCGGCACGGGCTTGGAGGGCCGAAGGGCCTGTTCCTGTGCTGTACATTTCTTTGTTCTTTGTTCACTGTTCCACCTTTATTAGGTGATGTAAGGTAGGACCTGTACTACAGGTTTGCCGGTAGTCCCTGCCTGCTGGCTCCGCCCAGTAGGCGGAGTATAAATCTGCGTGTCTTCCATTCAGCAGCCATTTCACCAGCTGCTGTGGGAGGCCACACATCTTAGAGCAATAAAGCCTCAGTTGTATCCAACTCTAGTTTTTGTTCAATTGATCGTGCATCATCTATATAAACAGGAAATTAGAGATGCGTGTAATATGGGTGATGTGGAGATGCCGGCGTTGGACTGGGATGAGCACAGTAAGAAGTCTTAAAACACCAGGTTAAAGTCCAACAGGTTTGTCTCGAACACTAGCTTTCGAAGCACTGCTCCTTCCTCAGGTGAAGGAAGGTCCAGTAAATCCCTCACCTGAGGAAGGAGCAGTGCTCCGAAAGCTAGTGTTTGAAACAATCCTGTTGGACTTTAACCTGGTGTTGTAAGACTTCTTACTGTAATAAGGGTGTTACAGTAATCATTTTTTAAATTCTAAATTTACAGTACCCAATTATTTTTTCCAATTAAGGGGCAATTTAGCATGGCCAATCCACCTAACCTGCACATCTTGGATTGTGGGGGTGAAACCCACGCAGACATGGGGAGAATGTGCAAACTCCACACGGATAGTGACCCAGGGCCTAGATTCGAACCCAGGTTCTCAGTGCCGTAGTCCCAAGTGCTAACCACTGTGCCATGTGTCACCCCGTGCTACAGTAATCATGGGTGATTTTAATCTACATATGGACTGGGGAAACCAAATTAGCAATAATGCCATGATGGATGAATTCCTGGCGTGTGTACAAGATATATTTTAGACCAGTACCAAGTAGGGAATAGACTATCCTAGGTTTTGTATTGTGTAAATTCTGCATATGCTGGAAGCTGAAACTAAAACAAAAGGTCAGTGAATGGTGTGAGTATTGAGAGATTGCAACAAAGATGTGTAGGTCACAAAGGTCACAAGATGGGGAGGAGCATTAATGGCAGGAGAAGGTGCTAGTGGTTATTTAAAGGAAAGATGTGGCAATGGGAGAATAACGGTCAGTACTCGATGAGAACAACACTGAAGAAAAAGTGACAGCCAATGGGGAAAGGTTTTCTTTTGCATTAGGGTCAAAAATGTTTTGGATATTTAAAAAAGGGGGGAGAAAGGTCACAATCTGAAGTTGCTGAACTCAATGTTATCATAGAACTTACAGTGCAGAAGGAGGCCATTTGGCCCATCGAGTCTGCAACAGCCCTTGGAAAGAGCACCCTAGTTAAGCCCACGCCTCCACCCTATCGCCGCAACCCAGCAACCCCACCTGAGGGTTTTAACATGCTTACTCGGAGGATGAGATGCTGCTTCTCCAGTTTGCATTGGACTTTACTGGAGCATTGCAGCAGGCCAAGTATGGACATGTGGGCATGAGAGATTCTGAGCTGAATTGGCAAGCGAAAGGAAGGTGGGGTCATGCCTGCAGGCTGAATGAAGGTGTTCTGCAAAGCGGTCACCCAGTCTGTGCTTAGTCTCCCCAATGTAGTGGAGACCACATTGCGAGCAGCGAAAACAATAGGCCAAATTGAAGTGAAATGGTGGGATGGAAATGAGGACAAGGGCAGCGACTAGTGGGGTACCGCAGGGACCTGAGCGAAGACTACAACTGTACACATTATATATTAATACTTTGGACGAGGGAACTAAACGTATTATCTCCAAATTTGTAGATGATATAAAGTTGGGTGGGAGGGTGAGCTGTGAGGAGGATGCAGAGATGCTTCAGCGGGATTTGGACAGGCTGAGTAAGTGGGCACATACGTGACAGATGCCGTATAATGTGGATAAATGTGAGATTATCCGCTTCAGTAGCAAAAACAGGAAGGCAGATTATTATTTGAATTAGTGTAAATTGAGAGAGGTGGATACTCAGCGAGAGCTTGGTGTTCTCCATCAGTCGCTGAAAGTAAGCACGCAGGTACAGCAGGCAGTAAAGAAGGCGAATGTTATATTGGCCTTCATAGCGAGAGGATTTGAGCATAGGAATAGGGATGTTTGACTGCAATTGTATAGGGCATTGGTGAGGCCACATCTGGGGTATTGTTTGCAGTTTTGATGTCAATATCTGAGGAAGGATGTTCTTTCTATGATAAATTGCCCTTAGTGTACCAAAAAAATGGTTAGGTGGGGTTACTGGGTTATTGGGGTAGAGTGGAGGCGTGGGCCTGAGTAGGGTGCTCTTTCCAAGGGCCAGTACAGACTCGATGGGCCAAATGGCCTCCTTCTGAACTGTAATTCATGATTCTATGTACCTGAACAGATGCAGTAGTGTGGCGACGAGGGGATTTTCACAGTAACTTCATTGCAGTGTTAATGTAAGCCTACTGTGACACAAATAAAGATTATTATATTCATTGGAGTTTAGAAGAGTGAGAGAGGATCTCATAGAAACATCGAAAATTGTAACAGGATTAGACAGGGTATATTCAGAAAAGAATGTTCCCAATGGTGAGGGTGTCCAGAACTAGGGGTCATAGTTTTGAAGATAATGGGTAAAACCTTTAGGGCTGAGGTGAGGAAAGATTTCTTCACCCAGAGAGCGGTGAATCTGTGGAATTTACTATCACAGAATGTAGTCGAGGCCAATGCATTGTATAATTTCAAGAAAGAATTTGATATGGCTCTTGGGGCAAAAAGGGATTAAGGGATATGAGGGAAAGGTGGTGTCATGAAATTCAGGTAAACATCATAGCACATACATACTGATGCACAGATCAATGGACGAATCAACACACAAACACCACAGCCAATCACAGGCAAGAGCATACACAGTACAAAACAGGGAACATTGACACTTGCTGAGCATTCCAGCAGGAGACAGCTCAGGGTACAGAGCTCATAGCAAGCCACTCAGACATCCACCATGTGCTGAGTGCCACTACAAGATAATATTAGGAATAAGTCCACAGATTCTAGGGTTATGATCGAACCTCAGTAACCAGTTTACCACTGTAAATAAATGTTAGCAATAAAACGGAGTTGTACCATTCGCAACCGTGTTGGTTCGTCTGTGTAGCAGAGTACCCAACACATCATAGTACCAGGAGTAACTGTGGGACCTACCTACGGATCCTCCGGAATCTGCCATCCTGCGCCATGGACACCCTCAGCACACTGCAGCCGCTACAAGTCGCTGGAAACCTCGGCGTTAATTGGAAGCTGTTCAAACAGCGCTTCCAGCTCTTCCTGGAAGCCAACGAAAAGGAGAGCGCTTCGGACACCAGAAAGATCACCATCCTCCTCTCCACGGCAGGTCAACACATCATCCATGTCTACAACTCCCTGGTGTTCGCGGAAGGTGAGGACAAGACCAAGTACAGGACGGTCCTTCTCAAACTCGACCAATACTTCAACGTCGAGGTCAACGAGAGTTTCGAGAGGTATCTCTTCCAGCAGCGCCTGCAGGGTAAGGGTGAGCCCTTTCAATCCTTCCTTATGCACCTCCATATCCTCGCGGAGTCCTGAGGTTACGACACCACCTCCGATTCCATAATTCGGGACCAGATCATTTTTGGGGTCACCTCGGGCACCCTACGCCAGCAGCTCTTAAAACTAAAAGGCCTCACCCTAGCCTCCGCAATCGAAGCCTGTGTCCTGCATGAAAACGCAACTAGCCGCTACTCTCAATTTCAGGCGGCCGAATCGGCGCGGCAGGGGTCCTACGCAGCCGGATCGGCGAGGCAGGCATCCTACGAGGCCGAACGAGTCCAGGCGATCGAGTTCCTCCCGGCCCGCGGCCCGGACGAGGGCGGCCATTTTGCGCGCTTTTCGAGGCCTCCCATGTTTGTGCGCGCCAAAAACGACGTCGACACAGAGAGACGTGATGCGCAGGCACGCTCGACGCAAGACCGAACTGCGCATGCACGGTGGCGCAACGAACGCCATGACGTCACGACGTGCGGCAACTGCGGAGCCGCACATTTAAAGCGGCAATGTCCCGCAAGAAACCGACAATGCCTCCACTGTGGCAAGATGGGCCACTATGCTGCCTGCTGTCGCGCAGCTCAACCTGCCAATGTTCCCCAATTCCGACAACCTCGCAGGGACGTGCGGACCATTCAGCCTCCTCACTACGAGTCTTGCCCAGACGATATCCAGACCAGTGACTCAGACGACCGGGACGCCTTCCGTGTTGCTGTCATTGATGGGAACCGGATGTCTCCAGCCAGGACCCACCAGCCGTTGCAAGTGAACACTGTCAATCCGGGTGATGAATGGTGTGCCACCCTAACGGTCAACCGATCACCGATAACATTCCGTCTGGACACGGGCGCCTCCGCCAACCTGGTCTTAGCATGGTCAACCTTCTACGCCATGAAGGTCAGAACACCAATTCGGCCATCCCGTTGCAAGATGGTCGACTACAAGGGGAACGTTATCCCGGCTATGGGATCCTGCCAGCTCCAGGTGACACTCAACACACACACGGCCACACTCTCATTCGAGATAGTCGGATCATCGAAGGACTCCCTGCTCGGCGCACAGGCATGCAAGGTTCTCCACCTCGTGCAACGAGTCCACTCTCTCCAGAAGGCACATCTGACTTCCTGGATGCAGAATTCAGGGCACAGCTCCAATCGCTCCTCGCCCACAACCAGGAGGCATTCGAGTGCATGGGAACACTGCCCTACGCCTACAGAATTTGTCTCAAACCGGACGCCACCCCGGTCATTCACGCACCCCGCAGGGTCCCAGCGCCACTCAAAGACTGCCTCAAGCAGAGGCTGCAGGATCTCCAGGACCAAGGGGTGCTATCCCGGGTCACGGAGCCCACGCCAGGGATCAGCTCCATGGTGTGTGTTAAGAAGCCCTCCGGTGAGCTCCAGATCTGCATTGATCCAAAAGACCCCAACAACAACATAATGAGGGAACACTACCCCATACCCAAACGGGAAGAGATCACGAGCGAAATGGCCCAGGCTAAAATCATCACAAAACTGGATGCCTCAAAGGGTTTTTGGCAGATCCAACTGGATCAGTCCAGCCGAAAGTTGTGCACCTTCAACACCCCTTACGGCAGGTTCTGCTATAACAGAATGCCATTTGGCATCACCTCGGCATCCGAGGTCTTTCACAGGATCATAGAGCAGATGATGGAGGGCATCGAAGGGGTGCGCATCTACGTGGACGATGTCATCATCTGGTCCACCACACCACAGGAGCACATCAATCGTCTCCAGCGCATCTTTGCACGCATACGGGAAAACGGCCTGTGCCTCAACCGAGCCCAGTGTTCTTTCGGCCAAACCGAGCTGAAGTTCCAGGGGTCCGTCCGGATGCAGACAAGGTCAGCACCATTACAGCCATGCTGCAGCCGGCAGACAAGAAAGCAGTGCTACGCTTCCTAGGCATGGTCAACTTCCTGGGGAAGTTCATTCCCAACCTTGCGTCCCACACGACGGCTCTGCGCCACCTCGTCAAGAAGTCCACGGAGTTCCAGTGGCTGCCCACACACCAGAAGGAACGGGAGGAGCTCAAAATTAAACTCACCACAGCCCCGGTATTGGTGTATTTCGACACATCTCGTGACACTAAAATTTCGACTGATGCCAGCCAGTCTGGCATTGGGGCGGTACTCCTACAGCGGGATGACACTGCATCACAGGCCCCGGTCGCCTATGCGCAAATCGAAAAGGAGTGCCTGGATTTGCTGACCGGAATAGACAAGTTCCATGACTACGTGTATGGTCTCCCCCAGTTTACCGTTGAGACTGACCTTCGCCCCCTGGTCAGCATCATAAATAAGGACCTGAACGAGATGACCCCTCGCCTCCAGCGCATCCTACTTAAACTCAGGAGGTATGACTTCCAACTGGTCTACACCCCGGGAAAGGACCTTATCATTGCGGATGCCCTATCCAGAGCAGTGAGCACACCACCCGATTCGGATCGAAGCGCAGGTGGCCTTCACATCGGCAAATCTGCCAGCTGCGACTCCAGTCTGCCCCGTATTCGCCGGGAAACTGCAGCTGACCCCCTTCTACAACGGGTGATGCGCCACATGACGGGTGGGTGGCTCAAAGGACAGTGCCCGCAGTTCTACAATGTCCGAGACGCCTTGGCCGTCATTGATGGTGTCCTTCTAACGCTGGACCGGATTGTGATTCCGCACAGCATGCACAAGCTGGTCCTCCACCAACTACACGAAGGCCACCTGGGGGTCGAGAAGTGCAGACGGAGGGCCCGAGAGGCGGTATACTGGCTGGGCATCAGTGATGACATTGCTAATATGGTGCTCAACTGCCCCACCTGCCAAAGGTTTCAACCGGCGCAGCCTCCTGAGACACTTCTGCCCCATGAGCTGGTGACGTCCCCCTGGGCGATGGTGGGTATGGACCTTTTTCACGCGCTTGGCAGGGACTATGTAATCGTCATTGATTACTTTTCCAACTATCCAGAGGTCATACGCCTGCACGATTTAACATTGTCCGCTGTCATAAGGGCCTGCAAAGACACCTTCGCTCACCACGGCATTCCCATTACTGTCATGTCGGACAATGGGCCCTGTTTTGCCAGCCAGGAATGGTCGTCCTTTGCTGCTTCGTATGGCTTCACACATGTGACATGTGACGTCCAGCCCTCTGCATCCCCAGTCCAATGGAAAGGCGGAAAAGGACGTTCACATCGTCAAGCGGCTCCTCTGCAAGGCTGCTGCTGCCGGATCGGATTTCTGCCTAGCCCCGCTGGCCTATCGCTCGGCCCCGCTAGCCACTGGCCTCTCACCAGCCCAGCTGTTGATGGGTCGTGCCCTCAGGACTACTGTGCCATCCATTCTGGTACCCACAACCAACCATGCTCCGGTAATACACAGAATGCAACAGCAGCGCGTTCGCCAGAAGATGGCATATGACACACGGGCAACTGATCTTCCCGCCCTGGCTCCTGGAGACGACGTCCGCATCCACCTACCAGAAGGTGGCTGGTCAGCACCTGCCGAAGCTCTCCGACGCGTGGCTCCCCGCTCGTTCCTGGTTCGCATGCCTGATGGCTCCATTCGTAGGCGCAATCGCCGGGCTCTTCGCCTACTTCCACGCTCGCTGTGGGAACTTACACCGACACCGCGCCTTCCTGTTGTTCCTGATATCGGCTTCGTGGAGCTTCCTGCCACCATGCCCCTTCCGTCATCGCCCGTGGCCAGGCCCATTCCTCAGCCGGTGGATCCAGACCCACCCTTGAGGCGGTCAACCCGAATTTGTCGCCCACCTACTAGACTGGACTTATGAGCCTGTTTATGCATTGAACTCATAATACTACTGTGTTAATATGTTTCTGTTCTTCCTTGTCGTTACAGGAGTTCGTTTTTGTCGTTCAACATTTTCCCGTTCTTTGTTTATGGTACAACCTTGTTGTTATGTCGCACCCGACATCGCCCCTTGTATGTAGTTTAGCCCCATGTACATGCTGTAGATATTGCACACACACATTCAGCTGCACTCAGTACACATCTCTATTTATAACCACATAGGCACATGTTCTTGTACAAAAGGGGGGGATGTCATGATATTCAGGTAAACATCATAGCACATACATACTGATGGACAGATCAACAGACCAATCAACACACTGTTGCTCTTTTTAGCCTTAGTTTTATTAGCTCTGATTATGTCACCTTTGCTCACGAGTCGCCAGGTATCTTTCTGATACCGCCACGTGGTTCAAGCTCGAGTTATAATTAATAAGTCAGCACACCGCTTAGTAAGATTGAAATCAACGGTCATTTATTATGTACAGCAATCAATACTGACACAATAATCCTACTATCTATATCAAAACCTACCACTACTGGCCAATACTTAACTTTAGGAGATGGCCCACCAGGTCAGGGAAACAAATGCTTTATCGAATTGGGTCTGGCCTGCGGGATTCAAAAGGCTGATACTGGTCGATGGCTAGGAATCTCTATCGGGTAGCGATCGCTGGAGTCAAACTTACAGTTTCTGGTCGATGTTCTTGCGAAGGTTGCGAGCAGGAGAAGGGAGAGAGAGAGATCTGAACTTGGCCCCTCACTTTATAGGGCCCAGGGGCTTCCCGCCTCTCGGGGCGGCCCTTGACCCGGAGTCCCAAGTGATTGGACTTGTTCCCAATCACTGGGTTCGATATGCTCCAATAATGGGGTGATTCCTCGATCGGGGGGTGGTCGTTCACCTGTCTTTGTTTCAGCCACTGCAGGCGCCGAGAGGTCTGGCCCGGCATTCAATTGCTAATATGTTGCAATTGTTCCCGGGGATAGCCGATTAAGCTGCAGATGTCTGTGTTGATGTGCTAATAGTCTTAGGTATCGATCTGGGCCGACTTACCCAGATCCGAATACGCTATTCTGTCTGCAGCTGTCCGTTTGTGTCCTGTTGGCTGCTTTTCCCATCAGCCTTTTCGGTTAGCCATTTTAAATCGGGTTTTGGCCAAATTAATAGGGAATCAGCCATTTTAGGTGGCTACAACACCACAGCCAATCACAGGCAAGAGTATACACAGTACAAAACAAGTACAAAACAGGGAACACGACACTTCCTGAGTATTCCAGCAGAAGACAGCTCAGGGCACAGAGCTCATAGCAAGCCACTCAGACATCCACCATGTGCTGAGTGCCACTACAAGATAGTTTTAGGAATAGGTCCACAGATTCTCGGGTTATGATCGAACCTCAGTAACCAGTTTACCACTGAAAATAAATGTTAGCAATAAAGCTGAGTTGTACCATTCGTAACCGTGTTGATTCGTCTGTGTAGCAGAGTACCCAACACATCAGGTGGGATCAGGGTATTGAACGTGATGATATGCCATGATCACAATGAATGGCGGATCATGCTCGAAGGGCTGAATGGCCTCCTCCTGCTTCTATTTTTCTATATTTCTATGTTACTCCAGCTGAAAGAAGTGTTTGGAGCTTGGAATGATGAGGAGAGAGGAGGTAATGGTGCAGATGTTGCATCTTCTACGATTTCAAGGGAAGATATGTGTCAAAGAGATGAAGAGTGGACTGTGTTCGAGGTGCAGACCAGTGTGCCATGGAAGGAGCGGCCCCGATAGAATGCAGTGTTGGAGGGGGGTGAAGGAGGGTGGCATCATGCCGGTTGGCAAAAATGGATGGCAGAGGATGATCCTTTAAATGCAGAGGCTGGTGGGATGGAAATGAGGACAAGGGCAACCCTATCATGGTTCTGAGATGTGGAGATGCCGGTGTTGGACTGGGTTGGGCACAGTAAGAAGTCGTACAACAACAGCTTAAAGTCCAACAGTCTATTTGGAATCACGTGTTTTCGGAGTGCAGCTCCTTCATCAAGTGAGTGATGAAGCAGTGATGAAGGGGCGACGCTCCGAAAGCTCATGATTCCCAATAAACCTTCTTACTGTGCCCACTCCAGTCCAACGTTGGCAACTCCACATCATGTATTGACTGGATATTCGAAGAATGCAAGGGGATCTCACAAATATATAAAATACAGCCAGACTGGATGCAGGGATGATGTTTCCTCTGATTGGGGGTCTAGAACAAGGGGTCACAGACTCAGGGCACAGGGTAGGCCATTTAGCACTGAGATGAGGAGAAATATCTTCGGGGCAGTGATCTTGTGGAATCCGTTACCACAGAAGGCTGTAGAGGCCAAGTCACTGAATATATTTAAGAAGGAAATAGGTAGCTTTGTAGATTCTAAAGGTGTCAATGTGTCTGGGGAGAGTGCAGAGGTCTTGTGTTGTGATATTGCCTTTTTTACATGATTTCTCTATCTCCCAATTTATTAATCAGCCATGATTATATTGAATTCCAGAGAGACTCGTTCCTGGTTCGCATGCCTGATGGCTCCATTCGTAGGCGCAATCGCCGGGCTCTTCGCCTACTTTCTTATAGGACCTTTCTTTCACTCCTATGGAAACATAGGTTTGGATATGCCTTGAGCTTTGCTTTGAAGGGATCTTTATAAAACTTCCTTCAAGATTAAAAATTACAAAATTAAATATAAGTACATTTATTTGTAGATAAAATATTTCATTTGCTTAAATTGTTACAACAGGTAGCCAAATGTTGGAAAAAATTAAATTTAACCTGGGAGGTTTGCTAGTGTCACTCGGGAGGATTTAAACTAATATGACGGGGGGAGGGGGGGGGGGGTGGGAACCAGAGCGTTAGCTTAGAAGGTGTAATAACTGAAGGGGAAATAGGAGAGAAAAATAAGAGAACAACATCACCCTCAGGCAAAGCAAAAAAGGGGACTAGTGCGAGAAGGGAGGTGGTCAATTCAGGACTGAGGGTATTGTACCTTAATGCACGCAGTATACGGAACAAGGTAAATGAGCTTGTTACGCACATTGAAATTGGCCGGTACGATGTTATGGGCATCACAGAAACATGGATGCAAGGGGATCAGGGCTGGAATCTAAATATCCAAGGATATGTGCCCTATCAAAAGGACAGGAAGATGGGCAAAGGGGGCGGGGTTGTATTGTTAATAAGGAATGAAGTTAAATTGATAGCAAGGAGCGATATAGAATCAGAAGGCATAGAATCTCTGTGGGTAGAGTTGAGGAATCACAAATGTAAAAAGACTCTGATGGGAGTCATGTCCAGGCCCCTAGCAGTAGTCAGGATGTGGGGCAGAAAATAAATTGGGAGATAGAGAAATCATGTAAAAAAGGCAATATCACAATAATCATGGGAGACTTCAATATGCACGTGGACTGGGAAAATCAGATTGGCAGTGGATCCCAAGAAAAGGAATTTGTGGAATGTTTTGAGATAGTTTTTTGGAGCAGCTTGTGGTAGAGCCCACTGGGGAACAGGCAATTTTGGATTTGGTGATGTGTATTGAGGCAGGCTTGATTAGGGAATTTAAGGTGAAGGAACCCTTATGATAGAATTTACCTGCAGTTTGAGAGGGAGAAGCTGGAGTCAGATGTAATGGTATTACAATTAAATAAGGGTAACTACAAAGACTTGAGGGAGGAGCAGGCCAGAGTTGATTGGAAAAGGAGCCTAGCAGGGAAGACAGTGGAACAGCAATGGCAGGGGTTTTTGGGGGTTATTCGGGAGGCACAGCAGAAATTGATCCCAAGGAGGAGGAAACATGCTAAGAGCAGGACAAGGCAGCCATGGTTGACGAGGGAAGTCGAGGACAGTATAAAACCAAAAAAAAAAGCATACAAAGTGGCAAGGATTAGTCGGAAGCCAGAGGATTGGGAATCCTTTAAAAGTGAGCAGAGGACAACTAAAAAAGCAATAAGGGGAGTGAAGAGAGTGCAAGCTAGCTAATAATATAAAACAAGATAGGAAGAGTTTCTTTCAATATATAAAAGGTAGAGTTTCTTTCAATATATAAAAGGTAAGAGACAAAAACAGACATTAGACCACTGGAAAACTTGGCTGGAGAAGTAATAATAGGAACAAAGAAATGGCAGACAAACTGAATAGTTACTTTGCATCAATCTTCACAGTGGAAGATACCAGTGAGATGCCAGAGCTCCAGGAGAATCAGGGGGCAGAGGTGAGTGCAGTGGCCATCACTAAGGAAAAGGTTCTGGGGAAACTGAAAGGTCTGAAGGTGGATAAGTCACCTGGACCGGATGGACTTTACCCCAGGGTTCTAAAAGAGACAGCTGAGGCGATTGTGGAGGCATTGGTGGTGATCTTTCAGGAATCACTGGAGACAGGAAGGGTCCCAGAGGATTGGAAAGTGGCTAATATAACACCACAGTTTAAGGAGGGAGGGAGGCAGAAGACAGGAAACTATAGGCCGGTTAGCCTGACTTAGCAGGTAAATGGAGTTGAAATCAGCCATGATTGAATGGTGGAGTGGACTTGATGGGCCGAATGGCCTTACTTCCGCTCCTATGTCTTATGGACTTCGGTCATTGGCAATATTTTAGAGTCCATTATTAAAGATGAGATGGCGGCGTACTTGGAAGTGCATGGTAAAATAGGACGGAATCAGCACGGCTCTGTCAAAGGGAGGTCATGTCTGACAAATCTGTTGGAGTTTTTTTGAGGAGGTAACAAGGAAGTTAGACGAAGGAGAACCAGTGGATGTGGATTTGGGAGGGTCCTTAGCCCGCCCCCACCCATTCAACACCGTCGGCCAAATAATGCCAGCTTGGCAGTGCCCCTGCTAGCTAGCAGTGCCAGGGTGGCACTAACAGTTCCAGAGTACCACCCTGCCCAAAGGGCATGCAGCTGGGGGCCTTCGATCCCCTTGGAGAGCACCATGAGTGACGTTCCATCTGGTCCACATTTGTGGGGCCCAGTACCAAACGGCACTCGCCCGAGGTCTCTGAAGTGAAAGGGTTGAATCTCAAAGCCCCCGGTACCTTGGGAATCTGCACATTAGAGTAAGGCCTTGCTCTAATATGCAGATTTGCCAAAACGTAATTGTGTTGAATCTCGTGAGGCGTGGTGAGCTGGGTAGATGCTGGGAGCAGGATCGCCTGGCTTTCAATGGCCACGCCGCGGTGATCTGTTTTTCCGGCACAGTGTGGTTGTAGGTTTGCACCCTATATTTACTTGATGGAAAATCAGGCAGCATAAGCCTATATGATTTCTCAATTGATGAGCACTGCTGGGGAAGCTCAGTCCCTTATTCTAAAGTAGGCTTCCCGCTAAAAGGATTGTAATGGGGAAAGTGTCAAGTACAGCACTGGAGTAGTTTTTTTTAAATATAGAGGTGGATTTATGTTGTGACACCAACCCTCTTGAGGCTGCGTGGCCAGACTCCAAAATCTTCATTAATGTTGGGAAATATTCAGCAAGTCAGGCAACATCTACGGAGAGAAGCAGAGTTAACATTTTAGATTGATGGGGCAGTACGGTGGCACAGTGGTTAGCACTGCTGCTTCATGGCGCTGAGGACCCGGGTTCGATCCCTGCCCAGAGACACTGTCCATGTGGAGTTTGCACATTCTCCCCGGGTCTGCGTGGGTCTTACCCCCACCACCCAAAGATGTTCAAGGTAGGTGGATTGGCCATGCTAAATTGCCCCTTAATTGGAAACATTTACATTTTTTTAAAAATTCAGGTTGATGACGAATCTTCATCTCAGGAAATGTGAACTCTGATTAGCGGCATGAGTACTTCCAGCGTTTTCGGTTTTTATTTCATACTTTCAGCATCTGCAATATTTGGCTTTTGAGTCCAAACCTCTATTCCAGTCTAAAGATTTTATACATGTGAATGCTTAAATATGTGAAAGAGTAAAAGAAATAGAATAATTGAGAAAATTACAACTGATATAAATATCCATTGTAATTATCAAAAATATATCTAAAGATCCCAAGTTTGTTTATTGATTCAGTCCATTCTGCATTACAGGAGAAAAGCAGACGTATGGTTTTTAGGTACATGATTTGGGAAATCTCACCATATTGACATCAGCAATACTGCTGATATTTGGTATTGTTGACCTTCATGAAGATTGATTTTCTACTGAAGTGCTTTAAAATGTCAAACAATTTATACTGAATCATGGTATGTACAACAAAAGCAGTTTAATCAGGTGCTTGTATAAAATGGGTAAAATGGGAGATATTACAAGTGCACATGAATATTCTTCAGCTAAATATCACACTGAGATTAAATCACTTTGAATTACATTTGACCCGTGTGAATTTATAGTTACTTGTATATAGTGAAGAGGCAGAATCCTGTAGTCTATAATCAGGAAGCAGACATATATATTGAAAGTTGTCAACATCATCTAACAATTTACTATTTTATCACCAGAATTCCAGATATCTACAGTTTTTGTTTGCTTTTCAAAGCTAAATAAAGAAAAATGTTAGGATTACAAATACATCCAAACATTTATCACTAATCAAATTGGGTTCTGTTATGTACAATAAAAAAATAAATTATTCACAGTTTTTATATATTTTTCAATTAAACATCTACAATTTTCTAGTAGATTCTGAAATGACTGCATGGCACTCCTGGCGCTGTGCTGTGCACAGCTTTAATTTGGTAAATACTTCATCTACTTTGGTTTTGTATGACGATTAAATTTCATGATTCAGTGGTGCACAAGAGGAACGCATGTAAGGTATTAGAGACTCTGGGTGGTTCAACTGTTTCAATATCTTTCAAAGTATCCCAGGAAATGTTCCAAAATATTTTTTCCAGAATAATGATCTTAACTTTCAATGGTCTGGGAACTCTTACACCACCAAATATTTCTTGCAATGTTTATTTTCTGACTCTCTCGCCTCCCACCTACTCCATGGAGCCATGACATGTTTTCTTGTCAAGTGGAAAGCCATGAAAAGTCCGACCTCTGATTTTTTAACCATCCTGTCTTCTCCCCATACCGAGAATAGGGCCTCTGCTCCATATTTGCACAGCTGCCACTGACATCCTACCAACATTGAAAAATATTAATGTGATCAATATCCCACAAGTCTGTTCCCCATGAACCATGCTAAATACAATCAAGTAGTCGATCATGCTCTAAACATCTGGCTTCACTAACTAGGGGTATCAGAAAATGTTCAAGGTATGACACTGAAACGCATAGTAAAGAAAAGTCTTGCTTCAGTACTGAAGGCTTGGAGACAACCCAATAATTGATTTTTTTCTAACTAAAGTGGAGCGGAGCGGATTTTTGCACAATTAAAGTTAAGCTAATTGAAGATGCTCACCCTAATTAATTTTTGAAACAAGATTGAATTAACAGCCAACCTCTTCAATTCGTGCTTCAAGTTCTGAGAGAACGTGAAAAGTCTCAACTTTAATTGTGCAGTTGTTGTATGCCGAGGACTTATTTTAATGATATTTCTTAGTTCCCCCCAGCCCCAGCAAACAATCCTCATCAAACCTCCTTTTCCTAACAGAGCCTAGGGTTACAATACAGCATGCATAAGAAGGTTAAGCAGGAGACTCAATGTACTGGGAAGGATTGGGCAAGAGGACAATTGCAAATCATATTCTGCCCATGAGTGGTAGGCATTGGCTTAGTTGGCAGCTTTCTTATCCAAGGCAATAGATTGTGGGTTGAAATTCCAATGTAGGACATGAGTGCATATCAGTGGGGCATTGAGGGAGTGCTAGACTGCAGAGATCTTCCCTTCAGATAAGTTGCTAAATCTCTTTATTTGAATGTTAAAGCTCAAATCGGAAGGCAGTAGGTTTGCAAATCCAACAATGAGTCACTTGAGAAATAGCACCTTTAAATCTAACATGATTCAGGATACAATGTGGCTGGATTTTCCATTTCTGTACTTGCCTGCATACAATTCTCTGCCAATTTTCTTTAATGGGCAGAACATTAGCCTGGCGCATAGAATTGGAAAACTCTGGCTTATAAATCTTACCTGTTCCAAACCTTGGTGCACAGCCAATAACTAACCTTGTTGGGGAGCAGGTCGGATTGTCAGTGCATCGGTTTGTCAAACTCAGCCGGTTGCATGGGTGACATGACGACTCTCAGGTTCAAAATCTTTCAGATCGATTTACAATCACCCAAGATTAATTTTTTGAATATGGCTCCCAAATCCAAAATTGATGAAGGGAACCAATCCACTCAGAAAACAAAGGTAACCAAAGGATCTTAAAATGTTTGCTTTGATGAGAGAGTGTTAGAATAAGTTTAATGTTATTCTAATTAAAAAACCAAATAAATTTGAATTTTAATAATATGGCAAGAAGAAAATAAGGAATGCAGAAAAAATCAGAGACATCTTGTGTCAAAGCTTTTCTGGAAATTTCAGGTCATTGTCAAATCAGTAATAGGGTCCATAAATTTGGATGGTCACTAGCTGAAAATGGAAATTGAAGAATTAAACCCCTCCCCAAAACACCCAGAAAATGATTAGAATTTGGAATTTTCAATGTTTCAATCTCGATTGAATTACATTGTGGAACGATGTGCCAATTTCCACCTACACTCCATCCATCGATTCAATTCTGAAATATCTCTGCAACAATGCACTGTACTCCTTCCAGCTGTGAGCAATGTATTATGTTGTACTGCTAAATGCCACCTAATGTGCCAGTAGTATCATACAATTTTTTTTATTGTGGAGCGGTTATTGCTCCCAACTAAAGCAGCCACACTAACCCCTCAGATGGCAAACACACATTTCTGCTCAGTTTTCAAAAGCAAACTTGTTTCAATTCCGAGCTGCTCCATTATCTGGGAAGAGAAGGTTTTATTCTGTACCCATAAAATGAGCGGCAGCTTATTGAAATAATCCGTCATATATTCATTTTCTAGTTTTAAAAAAACGATGTGTGTTGCCAAACAGAATGCACCACTGGCTTCTGATGTCCACACTAAATTACAAATTGTAGTCAATAATCTTCTAACCACTTCAAAAATTTCCAGGTGATAGGTGCAAAAATTGCAGACATATAGGAGAAGAGCATGAGAGACTTGCAGAAACAGATTGCAGGGCGGGGGGGGGGGGGTGAGGGGGTGATGAGAGATCAGATCAGATTGATTGCAAATGAAATGAAATGAAAATCGCTTATTGTCACAAGTAGGCTTCAATGAAGTTACTGTGAAAAGCCCCTAGTTGCCACATTCCGGCGCCTGTTCGGGGAGGCTGTTACGGGAATTGAACCGTGCTGCTGGCCTGCCTTCGTCTGCTTTCAAAGCCAGCAATTTAGCCCTGTGCTAAACAGCCCCTGCTTTGGGGGGGGGGGGGAATGCCTTCATTAGATTTGACAAGCCAACCCACACACCAAAACAGATGAAGAAGAATCCCACTGAGTTAGTGACATACCAATTCATTTTTCAGAAAATGACCGAGAATAAGAACTGTAGATAGATGAATATTATTGATCAGAATAAGAACCATAGATAGATGAATATTATCAATCAGGTTGGTTGAATGCCAGATGACTGACCTTCAACCAAACAGGCAACCAGGAAACAGAAATCAAACAAAATTAAAAATCGGGTGGTGCCAAGTGCTGTCTGGCTTTCCAGACACTAAACCTCCCACCTGCACCCCCAGTGCCTCAGTTATCAACCCCAACTTCAAAGGTAATTCTTAATACACAGCAATTCTGCACAAAAACAACAAAATAACTTCCCAATGCACTGAACGCTGATTGAGGTACCCCAATTGAAAGTCTGGTGGATTACAGTAAATTGCAGTACAATGTAATAAAAGCAGCTTTGTAATTTTTGGGGGGGCAGAAATTCAATAATTCCAGTTGTAGAATAAATGTTTTAAACTAACTTAACACAAGAAACAATGCAAAAAATTCTCATTCTCTCCACCCCCACCCCACCGTGACCCATACAAGTCTATATGATACAAAAACAGTTAGTCTGATGAATGAGAAACTGTGCAAAACGATCATTCAAACTTTTCTTTCTCAAGCAGAGGTTTTACTATTTCTTCATTATTCTCTCACAGAAATACGTCACCACTTTCGTCTTACCTCGAGCAGCGAGCGTGCATTTCTTAACTCTGGACTTATCATGACAAACATTTCTGATGATAAAAACAATTGCCAGTTTGAAGGCGTCAACAATGCTGGAGACTCATCTCCAGCTGCTCAATCAATCCACAGCGCAATCTATGAAACAAGTTTTCCCCCACTCTACTCATTTGCAGAGGGGACTGGGAGCATCTACCAAATTAGCTGGTAGTGGAATGAAAACAAAAATTGGTGTAATACTGATAGTTGCCACTAGATGCCAGAAACACACAACATTCTATTTTATTACAGGCATGCTGAAGATTCTGGGATTAGACTATTGCCATATACCAATTATTTTCTGCACTTGATCATAGAGTACAATACTGTACCCTGAAATTAGCAATGATTTTCTGGATACATCATGGCAGTTTCCGTGTCCGAGATTGACTGGTCATTTAATTGCAATTTTAACCTAGAACGAAAAGTGCCATCTTTAATGAGAAGCTTCTTCCTCCTCCTCCTCCTATTTCCAATCCCTGAAAGTGCTCTGGGTGCCAATTAACTTCCAGTATCTTGACCAAGTGGCCATGAGTGTTGGCACATATTCAGTGAAGGGAAACTATCTTACCATGGAAGGTAATCAAAGTGGAACCCAATCCTGTCCTCCTTACCCGGTCACTTGATAGTGGTCAGGTGCTAGAACGGTGGCTGAATTTTCCCCTTCTGTACTATCCCAGCTAAGGCCAGTTACCTCAGCGCAGACTAAGGATCAAACCATGGCCTCTTTATGGTCGGTGTTGCTCACTTATACACTGGACAGTGCATTTACTAATCAGCCATTAGAGGAAGACTAAAGTATTTTTATTTAAGAATTACATTTGAAGGCCTTTGAAAAGTAACACTGAAAACCTTTGGACAGTATTTATATACTGTCTCAAAGTGAAAATCATCGAATTCGATAGAAAATAACTTCTGGATTATATATTGGCCAAATGATCTATCTAACCAGTGATTACAATAAAAATCAGAATTACAATAACCTTTTATGGCAGTCATTTCTATGATGCTGATGAAGGGATTGTTCGGGGACTCGTGCATGATTGTACGTATCGCTGAGACAGAAACACAGTTACAAAATGGGAATGTTAAAAGAAATCAGTTAGTTACAACGTTCTTTCACCATGACAGCACCAACTGAGAAAGAACGTCATTTGGATAGACAGATTATGGCTAATTTCTTTATACAGAGTACAGCTCAATCCAAAAAAATATGTGCTGGCTAAAATAAACTAGGTTGATAGGGGTCACAAATCCGGAATTCATGCTATTTATTTATCACAAAAATACGATTGTCCTTTCTTTCCATCTGTTGACGGGACCAATTCTTATCCAGGTACGGTTCCAATAGGACTGGCAGCCCTCAAGAACATTAGCCCAATTAGACATTCTTCATCACGATCCCAGGCATCGGGTAGGCTATTTCGCTGCTTCGTTGATCACAGTTAAGCCGAATATTGTTCTCAACCAAATTCACATTTTCCAATAGGTCACTATATAAAATCAAGACCAGAAATCAAAGCTAACTTGGCCCTTCCTAGCTCTGGACCCCGAGCCATTTGTAATCCTCAACTATCAGACAATTTAATACTGCTGGATGACAGAACCTAGGACCTTCATGAACCCTTTGGTTAACTTTACCAAATGCAAGAAGCAAACAGTCGCTTACTTTCACATGAGCTGTTTTCACTGACGAATGGCAGTTAATATGGTAAAGCATGACTCAGATTCAGCCAGAAACAAGGGGCATATATTCCAGATTTTAAAACCATTAGGTATTAACACATTAACACATTTGATAAAGGAATTCTTTGTTTGCTAAAATTGAGAGATTAAGTTTAATGATTTCGGCCGAACACTTCAATGTTGCTGTTTTAGCATGCCCTGAAGGACAAACTCTCCCTCAGACACTTGAGCTGCTCCTCCCCAAGTTTGATTTTGTCCTCCAGCTCTCTCTGCTCAATGATGAGAGCAGATTTCATCTTTACAAAGTGAGTATAATCCTGGAGGTCATCCTCCGACAGGTGATTGACCAAGATAGTATGGACAGCACGCTCCCTGCGATCCACATGTTCCTTCAGCTCTTTGGCCTCTTCAAGCTGCGCTGTAAGCTGTTTTTTCTTTTCAGTCAATGCATGCTGCAAATTAAAATAAACAGTGGTCATCAATTAGATTTGCATTCCCCCTTCATTTTTTTTCTGCACTTTCCTCTGTTGACTCCCGCTATTGTATCATGCCAAGATACTAAGATATCCAGAGGAGGATGCAGTTTTGTGGCATCTTTCCCAAGTAATTCATATGTGAAGACATTGAATGTTAGCATGCTACATTGTTGTGGCAGGCATCGACGGTTGAAACCCATTCTGCTCTCAGTTGATGTCCACATATTTCAGTGAGGTTGTCTGATAGCAAATTGATACTGCTTGGTTTTATTAATGATCTAAAATAAAGTAGATAGAACGGCCTTTTTCAAGCTTCCTAAACTACTTAGAAACAAGATGCTACAAAGCACCGAGAGTATTTTTGTTTCTTCCTTTTGCTTCCTATTAGGCATGGAGAGGTCAGCCAATTCAGCACAGAACTGATAGAACATTTATGGTTTGAATATCACATTCAGCAGCACATGTTCACTAGGATACCAAGAGAATCAAACATTGCACACTGAATTATTAGATATTTCTGATATTGTTCCATGTACGATACGGTTAACCTCAACTAACCCAAGTTCTTTTGCAAGAGGAATGCCATAATTATCCTCAAGATTTAAAACCAACTTTTACTACAAGTAGCCACAAAGCAGAATTTGGCATATCAGTTGTAAATAAAATAAAGGATCTCATTCCACTGTGGTTTCACTCTCTTCAGTCAAGGTCCACGTAATTCTAAAGCAACTAGTGTACGCTATCACAATATGCCATTATCATTCAAGATGATACAAGATAAAATAGTTTTTTCATACCCTTTTATAGGGGCTAGACTTCGATGAGTTTTTACCCAAGATCAATGAGTTGGATGGTAGACTGGGGCAGTTCATGGAAACAGTGGGTTATCTGTTTATTAATTTTTTTTACACAGATTATTTGTTTGGTTTTCCAGAAGGAAGGAGCAACAATTACACTGGCTGCTTTGAAACATTTGCACTTTTGATGATGTATGAGGAGTTGTGGCTGCCAGGCAAAACTGGTTTTACATCACACCACTCTGGCCAACAACATGGCAGTGTAGCGTTCCAGTTTATAAAGATCACACTCCAGAGTGCTAAAACATGGAGTGATGTCATCAGGGAGTGATTCAAGGTGGATCTTCTCAGAACAACCTTGCACAATAAACCCCAATCACAGAATATCCTTACACAACAAACCCCAATTTCAGAATATCCTCACGCAATATGCCCCAATTTCAATCTGTGTCAGTTATAAAGTGGAAGCGAGATACTTCTTCAAATGACAACGGGGGTTTAAAAAAAAAAGCACATTGTTGTACAATCCATTCTAAATTTTTAATCGATTTCTCTCACAGTTTCTCAGTACTATTTCCCTTTCTCTGTTGCTTGACAGGAAGAGTAGTGGACTGGGACAGGGTGTGGAGAGGTCAGAACATTTAACCTTGTTGGGAGTGGAAGTGGTTAGCACTGTTTCCTCACAGCTCCAGAGACCCAGGTTCAATTCTGGCCACGGCTGACTGTGTGGAGTTTGCACTTTCTCCCCGTGTCTGCGTGGGTTTCCTCCGGGTGTTCCGGTTTACTCCCACAGTCAAAAGATATGCAGGTTACGTGGATTGACCATGCTAAATTGCCCCTTCGTTTCCTAACGTTAGGTGGGTTTACTGGGTTACAGGAAGCGTGGGCTTAAGTAGGGTGCTCTTTCCAAGGGCTTGTGCAGACTCGATGGACCGAATGGCCTCCTTCTGCACTGTAAATTCTATGATAATAAGAATGCATTTATTAACTGGCATTTTCTGATCATACCTACCCTTTCCTCCTCAGATGTATCAGGACCCAAGTTATTTAAGGCATTCTCTACTCGAGCAAGTCGGCCTGAGAGAGACAGCAACAGATTCACAACTTTATCCAGATCTCCGATGAACATTCGGTACTTATCAAACTCATTTGGTTTGCAGACATTCTTCACCATCCTTTCAGCCTCTTCACCCAGCACACAGTTTGCACTGATGTCTTCCAAGAGACTCTTCTGGGCTTCATGCAACACAGAGAGTTTCCTGCTAAGACTGCTAATTAATTGTTTCTGTGGAAATTTGTAAGAGAAAACATTGATTAGAAAAGAGTTTGCTAACCCCCAAAATGATTTGAAAATGTGTATCTCCATATGACATATGATATCCTTTAGCAGAAGCAGTCGAAGCACAGGCCTGAACCAAAATAATGGGCTGTTGGCCATTCAAGAGTGTCTCTGGCAGCTTTGCTTCCAGATTTTCTTTCTATCCGTCTTCCTGCAGTCTTTACTTGGCACCTGCTTCTTCATCACCCAAAGCTATTCTGCATCTAGGAAAAATGTAATACCTTCTTTTCTATCAACCTGTCGTTCTCTTCTTCCTCATCCTCTTGCTCCTCTGAACATTCTTCAGCCACCTTCGGGAATTCCTTCATTTTGTTCAACAGTTCAGCCTTGGCAGCGGATGTGCTATAGTAGGTGGAGCAAGAAGTTGAGCTAACCATTGGTGTTGGGGAGGTGGCCTGTGCAGTACACCTGCAAACAACACAGAAAGAGTTATCACATTCCTCTGTACAACAAACCCAGACGAGTGGTAAAATCATTCCAACAGGGCAGCACAGTGGCACAGTGTTGGCACTGCTGCTCACAGCTCAAGGGAACCAGGTTCGATTCCGATCTTGCTGACTGTGGGTGTGGAGTTTGTGCATTCTTCCCGTGTCTGCGTGGATTTCCTCTGGGTGCTCCGGTTTCCTCCCACAGTCCAAAGATACGCAGTTTGGGTGGATTGGCCATGTTAAATTGCCCTTTAGTGTCCAACGGTTAAATGGGGTTGCGGGGAGGGGGCTTGAGTAGGGTGCTCTTTGAGAGGGTCAGTGGAGACCCGATGGGCCAAATGGCCTCCTTCTGCACTGTTTGTAGTCTTATGATTCCAATTAAAAAAATCAATATCAAGTACCCTTCCCTGAATTTAATACATGGATTACATCGAATATACAGCACGGAAACAGACTATTTGGTCGAATTTGTCTGTGCTAATGGTTATATTCCACACAATATTCCTTCCATGCCATCTATCTCATCCCAACGTTTCAATATATCTTTCTATTGGCTTTCCTCTTGTGTAGTTTTCTTCTGAAACCATCTAGCACAGTGGGCTAAACAGCTGGCTTGTAATGCAGAACAAGACCAGCAGTGCGGGTTCAATTCACGTACTGGCCTCCCCGAACAGGTGCCGGAATGTGGCGACTAGGGACTTTTCCCAGTAACTTCATTTAAGCCTACTTGTGACAATAAGCAATTATTATTATTATTAGTTGTTTGTCCAAACCACTTCTGTGGTTATGGGTTCCACATTCTAACCACTCAATACAGACATTTCTTATTTCCCTTTTGGATTCATTAATTACCAAGTATTAATGAGCCCTTGCAGTGGATTCTCCCACTGGTGGAATCATTCTCTCCACATCTACCTGCCCAATCCATTCATCATTTCAAAGGCCTCAATCAGGTCAATGTTGTGTTGTCTATTTTCCAAGGAGAGAAAAAATAATCTGTTTGATTCCCCCTGCTATCTATAATCTTTCAATTCTGTTATCATCCTTGCAAATCTTGTTTGTACTTTCCCCAGAGCTTCTGCATCATTTTCAGGGTGCAGACTACAACTGTGAACAGCTCCAAGTGTGACGTGACCAGAATCCTACACGTATTGAGAAAACCTTCCCTGCTTTTGAATTCTATACCCTTTGAAATAAATTGGTGCTTTGTTAGCATTTTAAAATTCAATTGCTGGTCTCCAATTTTGCTTTCAATGATTTGTTCACCAATATCGCTTTGCTCTTCAACCCTGTTTTCTCAGGCGTAAGAGATGTTTCTGTTTTGTGTCCAAAATGTATCTCACATTTATCTACCTTAAAGTAAACTTGCCACAACTGCTCAGTCTGAAGGTTTTCTACTCTCTTTTTGTTTCTTCCGCAGTGTTAGTCATACTCCCCCAGTTTGCCAATATGCTCATATTTTGATAACAAGTTACTTGTTCCCAAGTCCAAATCATTCATGTGAAGCATAAATAACACTGGTCCCAACATGGATATTGTTGAACACCACTTTAAACCTTAAACTACATTTTAACCCTACATTTTGTTTCTTTTTTGACAATTCACAATCCATTCAGCTCTTTTCACCAACTTCACATGCCCTAACCTTTGTCATGAATCTATCATAAAAGGCCTTTTGGAAAAAAAAAACAAAGAAATAAGATCAACCTTTAAGATTATTTCTTTGGCATGGCGGGGGGACCTGTTGGAATACTTAACCCTTGAGAAGGTTAAGTTCGAACTGAGGGGAAGATCGGAGGGGTTCTACAAGTCATGGGCCTATTTATTATGCACTTTCAAGAACTGGATAACATCGAACATTAGTTGGGGGGCTGTGTAGATTAAGGGTGACTACGGGTAATCCCGGATTCCTTTTTATCATTTGTTTATGTAAACATGCGGGCTGATGTTTGGGGGTTGGTGGGCGGATGGGATCGTTGTTATTATGGGAATTGACATATCTTGCTGATTATTGTTTATTGTTGATGGGTGTAAATGTGGGAGAAAATGTGAAAAAGGAGAATAAAAATATTTTTTTTTTTATAAAAAGAAAATTATTTCTTCAAAGAATCCCACCAGTCTAATTGTGGATGAACTAGCCTTTTGTAACCAATGTCTACTTTTTAAAAAGAAAATTATATTTTTGATTGCAAAACTCTTTTACCACATTTAATAAAAAAGATACTGGCTGAAATCTTCCCTCCTCGTTCACAGGCTGGGATTTTTCAGTATTGCTGAAAGTGAATGGAATTTTGGCTGGAATGCCAAATTTTCCATTCTCACTCGCAATGGGTCCCGCCATCGAAGAAACTGGAGAATCCTGCCCACTGGCTTTATATCACTGATATTAAGTTGACAAAACATGGATATACTAACACACCGCTGCCATCTCTTCCATAGTTTCCTTGGGTGCACTTTGTTGTATACCACCTGGCCCTGAGATTTTAGGTTTGCAAGTTTGTTAATTATTTTCTCCCTTTCCTTCCTAATTTTGTGAGAAAAAAAATTTAAGCTCATCTTCTAGTGGTGCTATTTTATAATTTTACTTCGAAAAAAATGAAGGCAAAGTATTTATTCATTACTCTGTCAATACGCAAGTTTATTTAGCTCATCCTTTAATGGCCCAATTGCTACTTTAGCTTTTTTGGCTGACTGAACACTCAACAGAGTACTTAACAGGTTACCATGTGTTGCAGCTCGTCTTCAGCTCTTAAAGCTGTATGGCAAAGCTGCAATAATCAAATAAAGTTGTTGCTGACAGCCAGTGCTGCAATTGTAGACTCATCAGAGCACTAGAGCAGAGAGAAGATTCTGCAGTTCACAGATGTGCCACCAGAGGTCTCAGATCATGGAGGTTGAGAGTAAAGATGCCATATTTCCACAAGGCCAAGAGGCCTTCAAGGAATGCCCAAAGTGGTTGAGCACTGGTGGACAGGGAGGTCAATACAATGAACTTGATGCCAACAGTAGTGCTGGAAGAAGTTGAGTGACCCCACACAGGAGGTCAATGTCAGTGAATGCATCTTCACATCATTTTTCCTACCCACTATACTTCCAACATCTCAAACTTCTCGATGCATCACACCCCCATCACACCCTGAAGCAGACCCCAGCACTCGAGATCCATGCTGAATATCCATATAGTTCGCTTCACCCTCAAACACACTGCAATGTCAGCCTCACTCAGTTTTTGCTGCCTCCATATACCTCCAGCTATTCAGCTGTGGCATGCACATCACCCAAACACAGTATGATGTAATAATGGATATTCTGTTTCTTATAGGACAAGGTGGATAAAGTAGAAGGGAGCAACAATGAAATGATGGGCCAGGCATATTCATGATGATGGTAGATTATGGTCTTATTAAGCTTCTCAAATCCTACCCCACCCTGCTATCTGACATGATGTGCAGATAGTGTAATATGACCTACTGCTTTACACCCTCCCCCACCTTCTTCAACTCATCCTTCCCTTCCCAATTTTATCCTTTCAGACACACAAGAACTATCATTTGTTCAGCCACAGCAGTTCCAAGAGGAAGGGAGAGAAAAATCACATCATTGTCACTTTATATGGCACCCACAGCCTCTACCTCAAACTGGCACTGTGCATACCTTAGGAGTATAGAGTCGGAATCTGTATGTTGCAAGTTACTGGGCACAAATGGGCTGCAGCCAGGCTGAGGGGAAAAGATAGCTCTTGTACCAGTCACCAGGGGCAATGTCGCAGATGTGTTCTTCTTCTGGTGGCCTAGGTGAGGATGTTTGTGAGGATATTGGCAGGTGAGGGATTTTGCGCGGAAGGAGCTGCCCCTATTTCCTTGGTTGTCCGACTGTACGCTACTGGAGAAATTGTTGGTCCTGGATAAGTGTACGTGTGTGTGTGTGTGTGTGGGGGGGGGGGGGGGGGGGGGGGGGTTGGGAATATCTATGGTTGGGAGAGAAGGGGTCGGCCCTAGTGGAAGGTAACGAGCGAAAGTGGGAGGATGAGTTGGAAATCAGAATTTGGAGCTCAACCTCCTCCTGTGCCAAGATGAGCCTTATACAGTTCAAGATGGTGCATTGGGTTCATATGACTCGAGCCTGGATGAGTGGATTCTTCCCGGGAGTAGAGGTTGTGTGGAAGGGCGCTGGCAAACCATGTTCACATGTTTGGGGTGGGCAAAGTTTGGTAGCTTCTGGCAGATGGTGTTTGATAGTCTTTCGGGGATTGTGGGGATGAGGATGACGCCGGACCTTATGGTGGTGATCTTTGGTGTGTTGGGGGTGTCGAGGCTGCATAAAGTGAAGGTGGCAAATGTGGTGGTCTTCGCCTCCCTGATGACGGATACTATTGAGTTGGAGGTCGGCTGCGCCGCCGCGGATCGTGGCAGAGCTGGGGGATCTGTATGAATGCCTTAGGCTGGAGAAGATAAAGTTTGTCCTTAGGGGGTCAGAGGAGGGGTTTTACGTGCGTTGAAGACCGACTCTGTTGTGTTTGAGGAATTGTTAATCATTTGGGGATTAAAAGGGACTGGTTTAGCACAGGGCTAAATCGCTTGCTTTTAAAGCAGACCAAGGCAGGCCAGCAGCACGGTTCGATTCCTGTACCAGCCTCCCCGAACAAATTGGTTTCCCATTTTGGAAGTGGTTTCCTCAAGGGAGTGCAGGCAGTGCCAAGTTTCTGGCACCACAAGTGGCCTAACTGTACAGAAGGGGAGGAAGAGAAAGCAGGAGCAATAGTGGTAAGGGATTCAGACAGATATTTCTGCGGCCTAAGACATGACTTCAGGATAGTGTGTTGCCTCCCTGGTGTCAGGGTCAGGAATGTCACTGAGTGTAGGTTTTTCGAGGAGGTGGGTACGTTTTTCGAGGAGGTAGAGGACAGATGTGGGCGGTGTTCGGGAAGCCCGGCGAATCACGTACACATGTTCTGGATGTGTCCGAAGATGAGGGGATTTTGTCAGGAATTCTCAGATGTCATGTCAGAGGTCCTGGAAGGGAGGGTTACTCAGAGTCCAGAGATGGCAATATTTGGAGAGTCGGAAGATCCGGGAGCCCGGGGGGGGGGGGGGGGGGGGGGGGGGGGGGGAAAGAGAGGCCGACACCTTGGCCTTTACCTCCCTGGTAGCTCGGAGATGGATTTTGCTGGGATGGAGGGACTTGGAGCCTCCAAAATCAGGAGTGTGGGTTAGTGACATGGCGGGGTTTCTCAGACTAGAGAAGATTAAGTTCTCCTTAAGGGGTTCAATTCAGGGGTTCGCTCGGAGGTGGTAGCCGTTCATCGACTTCTTTAAGGAAAACTGACCGTGAGCAGAAGAGGGGGGTGGGGAGGGGAGGCACGACAGTGAAGAATATGGGTAGGGAATCTAATATATGGGTAGCCAGGAGGTAGGGCAGGGGAAGTTGCTATATTACTGTGAGGTTGTTGCGCGTGTCGGACCTCTCGGTTGTTTAGAGTGTTAAAATAGTGACATTACAAATGCTTCAATAAAATGTTTTCTAAAAAAAAAAAGGAATGTCATTGAACGGCTGCAATTCATCCTGACGAGAGTGTGAAAAGTCGGAGGTCGTGGCATATGTTCGTATCAACGATATAGGTAGAATGACGGATGAGGCCCTACGTCGAGAATTCAGGGAGCTAGGCAGCAGACTAAAGAGTAGCACCTCAAAAGTTTGTAATCTCTGCATTACTCCCAGTGGCATGTGCTAGTGAGTGCAGAAATAGGAGAATAGGGCAGAAGAATACGTGGCTCAAGAGTTGGTGTAGGAGGGAAAGGTTTAGATTCCTGGATCACTGGGACTTGTACAAGTGGCACGGTCTGCAACTGAACCAGAATAGGACGACATCCTTGCAGGTGGGTTTGCTAGTGCTGTTGGGAGGGATTTAAACATGTTCGGCAGGTGGAAGGGACTTTAACGTTGAGTTTCAAGGGAGTTAGGAGAGGTTGGATGGCCTTTACTTTAATGCTAGGAGTATCATAAGTAAGACAGATGAGTTAAGAGCATGCATTGAAATGTAGAGTTGTGATGCTGTTGCCATCACAGAGACATGGTTGAGGGAGCGGCAGGACTGACAGCTCAACATTCCGGGGTATAGGATTTTCAGGTATGACGGGGAGGGTGTAAAAGAGGTGGTGGTGATGCATTGTTAATTAAGTAGTCTGTTCTGCAATAAGGAAGGGTAGTATCTTGGAAGGGTCTTCTAATGAGGCTTTGTGGGTAGAGCGGTAGATCTTAGGAATAAAAATGGGGCAGTCACACTGTCGGGAGTGTATTATAGGTCACCCAAGTGGTCTGCAGGCAGACATGTAGATAACTCACTGAGATTGTACAAACAATAATAGAGTAATTATATTGGAGGATTTCAACTTTCCCGTTAATTGGAATAGTCACATTGTAAAGGGTTTAGAAGGTGCAGATTTCTTTAAATGTATTCAAGAGAGCCTTTTAGATCAACATGTCAAAGGTCCAACAAGGGGTGGTGCAGTGCTGGACCTAGTTCTGGGGAGCAAAGTCATCTAGGTGTTTGAGGTAGCATTGGGTAGCAGCATTTTAGTGACAGTGACCACTGGAATGTGGGAAAGCTGATTCTCTTAAAATAAGGCAGGATCTGATCAAATAGTCTGGGAACAGCTACGTAAAGGTATTTTTTTAAAAATGTGTTCATGAGATCTGGCCATCGTTAGCTGGGCCAGCATTTATTGCTCATCCCAAATGGCCCTTGCACTGAGTGGATTTCTAGGCCATTTAAGAGTCAACCACATTGTTGTGGGTCTGGAGTCACAAGTTGGCCAGACCGCGTAAGGGTGGCAGATTTCCTTGCCCAAAGGGCATTAATGAATCAGAACAGTTTTCAAGGAAATGAAAAATGAAATGAAAATCGCTTGTTGTCACAAGTAGGCTTCAAATGAAGCTACTGTGAAAAGCCCCTAGTCGCCACATTCTAGCGCCTGTTCGGGGAGGCTGGTAGGGGAATTGAACCCGCGCTGCTGGCTTTGTTCTGCTTTACAAGCCAGCTATTTAGCCTACTGTGCTAAACAGCCCCTGGACTCTGCACTCGTTGCTTTTGACCACTCTTCCCAATTGTAAAAATGTGCTGATTTTTATATCCCTTGCAATTTTATTTTCATAAATTCCTTTTGTGTTCTTCCCATCTGTTTGGTCATCCTTTTCTGTTCTTTGCATCTTTCTAATTTCCCAAGAACTGTTGCCATCTTTGGATTTTTGCACTTTTATTAGTCTTTTAGATCTTTAGTCACAAAGCTGTTTTTTTGGCAAGTAGATTTCTTGCTCCCCAGGGCTGCAAACTGGTTCTGTATCATACTGAAGCTTTTTTTTGAAGATTCCATTAATCTTCTGTTGCTTTCCCCATTATTAGATTTACCCGGTTTACTGCAAACTATACCTAGATTCTTTGTCGCTCTTTTTACATTTCTCCCTTTCAAACACTATGTTGCAACTTGATCATATATTTTTTAATACATTTAAGAGTACCCAATTCATGTTTCCAATTAAGGGGCAATTTAGTGTGGCCAATCCATCTACCTGTACATATTTGGGTTGCGGGGGCGAAACCTACACAAACACGGGGATAATGCGCAAACTCCACTCGGACAGTGACCCAGGGCCAAGATCGAACCTGGGACCTCAGCGCCGTGAGGCAGCAGTGCTAACCACTGTACTACAGTGCTGCCCTACACTTGACCATATTATGACTACTATTAGGTAAATGTTCACACACTGATTATTAAATAAATCCGACTCATTATTAAATCTAATATGGGTACTCTCTTGGTGGTTCAAGGAAATAATGAGGCAAGGGAGAGATTGCAGGGGCTCTGGCACTAATGTTCAAATCTTCTCTGGCCACAGGAGAGGTGCCAGAGTCCTGGAGAATCTGGAACTAACTGCCTAAATGGGTGGTAGAGGCACAACATTCAAGAAACATTTAGATAAGCTAATGTGGTGCCATTATTCCAGTAGGGAAATAGGGATGAACCAGGTAACTTCAGGCCAGTGAGTCTAACATCAGTGGTAGGAAATAATTGGAACAATTTGTGGGGGATAGAATTAATCTCTACTCGGACAGGCAAGGATTAATCAGGGATAGTCAGCATAGCTTTGTTGGGAGAGATCATGTATAACAAATGTGACTGAATTCTTCAAGGAGGTAGCTAAGTGTGTAGATGAGGGAAGTGCAGTTAATGTAGTTCACATGGACTTCAGTATGGATTTTGACAAGGTTGCCTATGGGACACTGGTCAAGAAGCCCATGGGATCCAGGACAATTTGCCAAATTGGATCCAAAATTGGCATGGCAAGAGGCAGTGGGTGATGGTCGAAGGTTGTTTATTTTGACTGGAAACCTGTGCCTCGTGTTGTACTGCAGGGATTGGTGTCAGGTCCCTTGCAGTTTGTAGTGTACATTAATGATTTAGACGTGAAAGTAGGAGGTATGATCAGTAAATCCACAGATTACGCAAACATTGCTGGTGTGGTAAATAGCGAGGAGGAAAGTCTTGGATTACAGGATGATATAGATTGGCTGGTTAGATGGACACAACAGTGGCAAATTTTTGTGAGGGCCACGAAGAATCCAGCACGAGTTTTAAGGATACAAAGTAATAACATTTATTTACAATAACATATATATATATATATATATAATATATATATATATAACAGCAGCAGCAACTTCCCTTGCTGCACACTCCTTCCTGCTGTTTCCAAACTGGCCAGCTTTATTTATACTTGGAGTTTACTAATGGTTTCTCCGCCCCCCTCATTGGGGAAGCTCATACTCCCACAGGATTGTGGAATTGTCATTAGTCCCCAACCAATGGTAAGTAGGTAGGTTATAACACAAATGTAATTTAACGCTGAAAAATGTAATCCATTTTGTGGGGGACTAACAAGGCAAAGAATACACAATGAAAAGTAGGATGCTTGGAAGTACAGAAGACCAGAGAGACCTGGAGGTGTATGTCGATACATCCCTGAAGGCAGCAGGACAGTTAAATAAGGTGGTTAAGAAAGCATATGGGATACTTGCCTTTATTAACTGAGGCACAGAATTTAAGAACGGGGAGGTTATGATGGAGCTGCATAAAATGCGTGTGAAACCGCAGCTAGAGTACTGTGTGCAGTTCTGGTCGCCACACTATAGGAAGGATGTGATTAGACTAGAAAGGGTATACAGGAGATTCATTAGGATGTTGCCCATGCTGCAGCATTTCAGGTATACAGAGATTCTGGTTAGGCTGGAGTAGTTCTCCCTAGAGCAGAGAAGGCAGAGTGGGAGGGGGTATCTGATCAAGGTGTACAAAATTCGGAGGGACACAGATAGGGTAGATAGGAAGGAACTATTCCCCTTAGTAGAGGGGTCAATAACCTGGGGCATAGATTTAAGGTAAGGGGCAGGAGACTTGGAGGGAATTGGAGGAAAAACATTTTCATCCAGAGGGTGGTGGGAATCTGGAACTAACTGCCTAAATGGGTGGTAGAGGCACAACATTTAAGAAACATTTAGATAAGCACTTGAAACGCCAAGGACCAAGTGCTGGAAAATGGAATTAGAATAGATAGGTGCTTGATGGCCGGCACAGACACAATGGGCTGAATGGTCTCTTTTCATACTGTAAAACTGTATAGCTCCACGAAACAGAAAACTACCCTGAACACATAAAGAAGTCATGATCCTTTATGATCCTGGTTCCCTGTCCAATTCAGATGGAGCCCACCCCATGGTACAGTGTTTTTCAGTCTCAATAATGGTGCCTGTCCCATGCAATGTAACCACCCCTCTTTAACACACTACTTCTTCAGGCATGTCTTCACCTCCTTAAACTGCTTTTCTCTCCACCAATTTTCACAAAGCCCAGAGATTCTAACCTTCAATTTAGCTCCTAGTGTTCTTCAAACAGAACCACCTGCCTACTCTTCCCTGTATGGTTGTTTCCATTGACTCAATCCTCGTTCTCCCTTCACTCCAGTTCAGGTAATGGTCCCTCACCTTGGCATCAGGAAGGCAACAGTCCATGTGGGGCTCTTGATCCGGCTTACAAAAATACATTGGCCATCCTCAAATTATTACATCTAATATAACTACCACATAATCCTTCTCCTCCTGCCCTCTTGGGGCAGCCTCCTGCCACATATTGCCATGGCCATTTTCCTGGCTATCCTTCCAACAGTCTATGTTTATCCTCACACAGGTAGCAAGCACATTGTACCTGTTGGTTACAATAAATATTGTGGATCCTCGTTCTTTGTCTCACTGTGTTCCCTTACTCTGTATACGAACTCTATTCTGAACCTGTATCTTTCAATGAGGTATGACCAAGATTTGAAGCAAACTGAAAGAAAATTTCTCCTCTCCATTTTTTGTGTAGAATGTCTCCAACTCACACTCCCAACTCAATGACTCTGAACTGGACATATTTGAAGGGGTGATATCTAGTGCAGTTAAGTTTTTGTTACGACAGCTCTCATACACTCCCAGATACTGTAGCCCATACATACAACCTACTCTGTCACATCTTAACCTAGATTATTTATATCTACTTTAACATTTTCTTTTGAAGATTTTTCTACACCTAACTTGCGCGAAGTACAAACACACTGGAGAAAAATAAATAAATATTTACTGCCCCAAGCTTACATGCACCACGACAAATATTGGAGGTAAAAAGCAACTTTATTTTCCCCCTGTACCGAAATCCCACCCTCACCAAATTCCCAACTTGGACACTTTGTTGACGAACACTGTTGTCTTTGGTACATGCAAATCACAAGTGCTAACTCAGCTCACAGGTATTAGCTCATACTCAGCCAATCACTTGCAAGTGATTGACAGTTAACATGACTGACAGTTTTGTTTTGAATGCTATTTATATTGCTGTGCCAACAGTATGGAATACATCTATAGAACTCTATTTGGGACTTGGCAAAAAAAATCAGAATGGCACCTTTTAAGTGATTAACCTTGATTACGTAATAATCAACAAGTTGACACTGCATTAGCTGTATCAAGGACAGATGTTAAGGTAGAAGCACCTTTTATGCAGTTTAGGGTGAAATGCTTTGCATCAACAGCTGTGTATTCTGGTACAGCACTCTGTAGTCCCGTAGTCATTATTTATATACAAAACTGTGCAGCGAATGTGAGTAGGTTATGTGACCATGAAAAAAGTTATAGCTGATCCTAATCCAATCTTCAGTTGACGTCCACATTCAGGCGTCCAATCAAAAGCAGTTTGAGTGCTCCAGCTGGTGCTATTGCACAGACCAGGAGTAAAACACATGACCCTTAGGTTTTCGAACAGTGGTTGCAAGCCCTGCTCTGAACTTTCTCCCACTAGTACGTTCTGCTTGCATAGCTCACATCACCCTATGTGTTCTGACAAAGAGTGAATTAAGCAGAAAACCAGACAGCGGGTCAGAGTCCAAAAAATGTCTCACTGAGTACATTTTTTTCAAGTTACAGAGTAATAACTTGCCACTTGTTAAATATTACCAAGCAAACATATCCCCACCCTAGGATCAAGAACAGCCTCTGTAGGTGGCTTAGGCATTACTAATAACTTTCTCATGTTATTTCTGGCAAGGGAGTGGTGCGTCCTGCAACTGATTTAGGTCCCCCCGCTCTTACATAATATGTGCACAAAATAGAGAAAAATGAAGAGGACAGCAAATTGATCTAGTTGGTAGCTGTAAAATATGGAGCAGAAAGATACTGACATTCAACGGCATCACCATCGCTGAATCTCCCACTAACAACCTTCAGGGGCTTACCATTGAACAGAAACCCAACTGAACCAACCGTATAAATACTGTGGCTACAAGAGCAGGTCAGAGACTAGGAATTTTGCGATGAGTCATTCACCTCATGACTCCTGAAAGTCTGCCCGCCATCTACAAGGCACAAGTGAGGAGTGTGATGGAATGCTCTACCCTTGCCTGGATGAGTGCAGCTCCAACACTCAAGAAGCTCCATCCAAGACAAAGCAGCCTGCTGGATTGGCACCTCATTCATAAACATTCACTTTCTCCGCCGCCAATGCACAGTAGCAGCCGTAGGTACCATCTACAAGGTGCATTGCAGGAACTCATCAAGGCTCCTTCGGTAGCACCTTCCAAACCCACAACTACTACCATCTAGAAGGACAAGGGCAGCAGATACCTGGGAACACCAACACCTGGAAATTTCCCTCTCAGCCACTCCACATCCGGACTTGGAAATCTATTACCTTTCCTTCATGATCGCGGAGTCAAAATCCTGGAACTCCCTCCCTAACAGCACTATGGGTGTACCAACAGCACTTGGACTACAGCAGCTTTAGAAGGCAGCTCACAATCACTTTTTCAAGGGTGACTAGGCCAATAAATGCTGGATTAGCCATTGACGCCCACATCCTTGAATTAATAAAAACGATACTGTTGCCCATAATTGGGCCTGGCCTCATATATTGAACTTCGCAAGTTTGCTGGACAAGGTTAAGTCCTATCTGCAAAAATGGGACAACCTTCCCCTGTCCCTGGCGGGCAGAGTCCAGTCTATTCAAATGAATATTCTTCTAATGATTTTATTCCAATGTCTCCCCGTCTTCCTCCCCAAGTCTTTTTTTGTGAGGGTTATTAGGTTGATCTCACCCTCTATATAGGTGGGTAAGACCCCGTGGATCCGCAGGAGAGTTCTTCAAAGGGATAGAAGGTCGGAGGGGAGGGGGGCTGGAGTTGCTGAATTTGTTTTTGGTTATTGCTTTATCATTATGCGGAGAAGGTGCTGGGGTGGTGCAGTTACCTGGGTTCCATATGGGAACAGATAGGGCAAGGTCGTGTAGGGGATCTAGTCTGGGTGCACTGGCAATGGCCTCGCTTCGGTTTTCTTCAGCAAGGTACTCCTCGAACCCAGTGGTCATGTCCACTTTAAAGGGTATGGAGATAATTCAGGCAGCACTTTAAGCTTGGTTCCATGTCGAGGATGGCCCCTGTTTGTGCTCATCACTTATTTGAGCCGTCTAAACTGGATGCCACGTTTGGGAAGTGGGAAGAGGAGTGGCTTGAGAGATTCTGGGATTTGTTTGTAGAAGGACAGTTTGCCAGCTTGGAGGGATTGTTGGCAAAGTTTAAGCCTGTGGGGTCAAACATGTTCAGGTACACCCAGATAAGGAATTTTGTACGAGTGGCCTTCCCAACATTTCCAGAGGCACCGCGAATGTCTCGGATCAAAAAGGATTCTTTCGGTGTCTATTCATAGGCGGTTCTGTCTGAGGACTTGGGCTAGGTGGATGAGGTGAAGGTAAATTGGGGAAGGGAGTTAATAGATGATGAGTTATGGAGTGAGGCCCTTCGTGGGATGAACTCCATGTCTTCATGTGCATGGCATAGTCTAACCAGCTTAAGGCAGTGCATAGTGCGCACCCGACCAAAGCTAAGATGAGTGGTTTCTTCCCGGAGGTAGAAGGCAGGTACGAACAGTGTTCCGGCTGGGTGGCCAATCACACACACATTTTTTGGTCTTTCCCCAAACTGGTAAGCTTTTGGGTCTTCTTCTTTAGCACCATGTCAGCAATTCTGAAAGTTGATCTGGAGCCTTGTCCTCTGGTGGCCATTTTGGGGTGTCTTGACTCACCGGCACTGCAACTGGGAGTGAAGGCAGATGTCTTTTTGTCCGCCTCATTGATTGCCCAGAGGCGGGTCCTGCTGGGGTAGATATCTCTTACTCCGCCCAGCGCCTCGGTATGATTGGGTGAGCTGACGGAATTATTGTACAGTACCTGGAGAAAGTCAAGTACCCAGTTAGGGGATCGGTTGAGGGTTTTACCTGAGATGGCAGCTATTCAGTATCATCTGTTGTGGGTAATATGGGTTTCATTATAAAATGGAAAATCTTTAATAAAAATATATTTTTAAAAAAGTAACCCAGAATTTAAATCCCAATAGCCGTACTGACCTAGCTGACTTCAGTAGAGGCAGTGGCATTGATCTCTTGTCTCACCCGCAATCCTCAGATGAGAAAACAGTAACTCAGCCAGGTTCTACTTATGGTTGCTGTTCAGCAAACTCTGCTGGAAGTGCATACATACATATGGACAGGATGCGGCTCAACTTCCTTCAGCAGTCGACTATTGTCTTGCACGAGCTGCTGGTTCAGAGCTGGACACACAGTGCAGCATGGACTTGATCTTCAATGTGCGCAACAACTTCAGCCTTACAATCAGCACAAAGAGGAAAGACCCATCTTAAAGCAAAGGTTCCTGTTCATGCTGAAAACCTAACAATGGATAGGTTCACTTATTTCAGCAGAACACTTTCTCAACCGGTCTCTCTTGACGACGGGACACATGTGAAAATTGCCAAAGCAAGCGTTGCCTTTGGAACACATCGCACATCAGTCTGGAATGAAGGAGGTATGTCTACCTACCAAATTGAAAGTCGATACAGAAAGTCCCGCTCACTCTGCTATACACATGAGACTTAGACTGTGCACCAGTGCCATGCCAAGAAATTGAACAACTTTCACTTGAGCCACCTTCAAAAATTTTGAAGATCAGATCGCAGGATAAAATACCAGACATTGAGGGCCTAAGTATCCACATCATATTGAAACAGTTACAACTGAGTTGGGCTGTTATGTAACTATAATGCCTGATACTTTACCAAAGCAAATTTGATGTAGAACTCAAACTGCAGTCAAAAGAAGCACTATAGGGACACTCTGCAGGCTTCACTTAAATGCTTTGATATTGACTTTGGGGCCCGAAAGAAGTAGGATTGCTGCACCTGGTGCAGCCAAAATAAAGATAATGCAGTCAGAACCAACAAGAGATCCCAGTAATGAATCTGCAGCGGGGACAGGAGAATTATTCTGCAGCGGGGACAAGAGAATTATTTCCAGCTTCTGTGGTCACAAGGACTGATAAAACCAGCCTGCTACCTTCTACCTGCCCATAGACTTCCTACAGTGCAGGATGAAGCCATTTGGCCCATCTAGTCTGCATCAACCTTCTGAAAGAGGGTCAGTCCCCCACCCTAACCATGTAACCCACCCAGGGGCAATTTATCACAGACAATCCACCTAACCTGCACATCTTTGAACTGTGGTAGGAAATCGTAGATTCCTTACAGTTTAGAAGGAGGCCATTCGGCCCTCGAGTCTGCACCGACCCTAGGAATGAGCACCGTACCTAGTCCCACTCTTTACCACCCCCCCTTCCCCACTCCCCCCATCCCCATAACCCAGTCACCTGACCTAACCTTTTGGACAATAAGGGGTAACTTATCATGGCCAATTCACCTAAACTGCACATCTTTGGACTGTGGGAGGAAACCGGAACACCAGGAGAAAACCCACGCAGCCACAGGGAGAAAGTGCAAATTCCACAGTCATCCAAGGCCGGAATTGAACCCGGGTCCCTTACATTCGAGGCAGAAGTGCTAACCACAGTGCCACCGTGCCGCCCCGGTGATCAAATCGGTTTTCACCCGCCCTTTGTTCAAATCAGCTAAGTTCTGAAGAGATACCCAAGAACAACTTGATTTCCTCATCACTCTCACTCCTATTTTTTCAAACTACCAGAGGGATCAGAAGAAATGGAGGAAACTTGTATTATCCCTATCCACAAGCAGACCCAAGAGAGCAATATTTGTTGGAGAGCTATATAAGCCTATTGTACAACTTCTCCAGCTCTGGAAATATCCTGAACTATGAGTGGATTTTCCACCTAGGAAGGCAAAAAAGCAAAATAATAGAAACATAGAAAATAGGAGGAGTGGGCCATTGGGCCCTTCGAGCCTGCTCCTCCATTCAGTATGATCATGGCTAATCATCCAACTCCGTAACCTGTTCCTGTTTTCCCCCTGTACCCTTTTACTCCTTTAGCGACAAGAGCTGCATGTATCTTCTTGAAAACATCCAATGTTTTGGCCTCAACTTCCATAGGCGTACCACACTCTGGGTGAAGGAATTTCTCCTCATCTTAGTCCTAAAAGATTTACCCCTATCCTCAGACTGTGATCCCTGGTTCTGGACACCCCCACCATCGGGAACATTCTTTCGGAATCTACCCTGTCTAGTCCTGATAGAATTTTATAGATTTCTATGAACTCCATCAAATATAATCCTAACCAACACATTCTGTCCTCGTACATCAGTCCTGCCATCCCAGGAATCAGACTAGTAAGCCTCCCTCTATAGCAAGAACACCCATCCTCAGATAAGGAGACCAAAACTTCCTACAATATTTTTTTTTTTTTAAATAATATTTTATTGAAAATTTTTGGTCAACCAACACAGTACATTGTGCATCCTTTACACAACATTATAACAATACAGATAATAATGACCTTTTTTTATTTAAACAAGAACAAAAGAAAACAACAACAAATAAATAAATATTAAATAACAAAAATAAAAACTAGCCCTAATTGGCAACTGCCTTGTCTCAGGCCACACCCCCCACCCCCCCCCGGCAATGGGGCTGTCACCATAGCCTGCAGGCTGGTCCCCCTACAGGACGCCCTCTCTAATCTCTTCCACGCCGCTCCTTCCTCCTCTCCCATCCACTTACTCACCATTGAAATATTAGCGGCCCAATAATACTCACTTAGGCTCGGTAGTGCCAGCCCCCCCCTATCCCTACTACGCTGTAAGAATCCCTTCCTCACTCTCGGAGTCTTCCCGGCCCAAACAAAACCCATGATACTCTTTTCTATCCTTTTGAAAAAAGCCTTCGTGATCACCACCGGGAGGCACTGAAACACAAAGAGGAATCTCGGGAGGACCACCATCTTAACCGCCTGCACCCTCCCTGCCATTGACAATGCTACCATATCCCATCTCTTGAAATCTTCCTCCATCTGTTCCACCAACCGCGTCAAATTTAGCCTGTGCAATGTGCCCCAATTCTTAGCTATCTGGATCCCCAGGTAACGAAAGTCTCTTGTTACCTTCCTCAACGGTAGGTCTTCTATTTCTCTACTCTGCTCCCCTGGATGCACCACAAACAGCTCACTCTTCCCCATGTTCAATTTATACCCTGAAAAATCCCCAAACTCCCCAAGTATCCGCATTATTTCTGGCATCCCCTCCGCTGGATCCGCCACATATAGTAGCAGATCATCCGCATATAAAGATACCCGGTGTTCTTCTCCTCCCCTAAGTATTCCCCTCCATCTCTTGGAACCTCTCAGCGCTATCGCCAGGGGCTCAATCGCCAGTGCAAACAGTAATGGGGACAGAGGACATCCCTGCCTTGTCCCTCTATGGAGCCGAAAATATGCCGATCCCCGTCCATTCGTGACCACACTCGCCACTGGGGCCCTATACAACAGCTGCACCCATCTAACATACCCCTCTCCAAACCCAAATCTCCTCAACACCTCCCACAGATAATCCCATTCCTCTCTATCAAATGCTTTCTCGGCATCCATCGCCACTACTATCTCCGTTTCACCCTCTGGTGGGGCCATCATCATTACCCCTAACAGCCTCCGTATATTCGTGTTCAGCTGTCTCCCCTTCACAAACCCAGTTTGGTCCTCATGAACCACCCCCGGGACACATTCCTCTATTCTCATTGCCATTACCTTGTCCAGGACCTTGGCATCCACATTGAGGAGGGAAATTGGTCTGTAGGACCCGCATTGTAGCGGATCCTTTTCCTTCTTTAAGAGAAGCGATATCGTTGCTTCTGACATAGTCGGGGGCAGTTGTCCCCTTTCCTTTGCCTCGTTAAAGGTCCTCGTCAGTAGCGGGGCGAGCAAGTCCAAATATTTTCTGTAAAATTCAACTGGGAATCCGTCTGGTCCCGGGGCCTTTCCCGTCTGCATGTTCCTAATTCCTTTCGCCACTTCTTCTACCGTGATCTGTGCTCCCAGTCCCACCCTTTCCTGCTCTTCCACCTTGGGAATTTCCAGCCGATCCAAAAAATCCATCATTCTCTCCCTCCCATCCGGGGGTTGAGCTTCATACAATTTTTTATAAAATGTCTTGAACACTTCGTTCACTCTCTCCGCTCCCCGCTCCGTCTCTCCTTCCTCGTCCCTCACCCCCCCTATTTCCCTCGCTGCTCCCCTTTTCCTCAATTGGTGTGCCAGCAATCTGCTCGCCTTCTCTCCATATTCATACTGTACACCCTGCGCCTTCCTCCATTGTGCCTCTGCAGTGCCTGTAGTCAGCAAGTCAAATTCCACATGCAGCCTTTGCCTTTCCCTGTACAGTCCCTCCTCCGGTGCTTCCGCATATTGTCTATCCACCCTCAAAAGTTCTTGCAGCAACCGCTCCCGTTCCTTACTCTCCTGCTTCCCTTTATGTGTCCTTATTGATATCAGCTCCCCCCTAACCACCGCCTTCAACGCCTCCCAGACCACTCCCACCTGAACCTCCCCATTGTCATTGAGTTCCAAGTACTTTTCAATGCATCCCCTCACCCTTAGGCACACCCCCTCATCCGCCATTAGTCCCATGTCCATTCTCCAGGGTGGACGCCCTCTTGTTTCCTCCCCTATCTCCAAGTCTACCCAGTGTGGGGCATGATCCGAAATGGCTATAGCCGTATATTCCGTTCCCCTCACCCTCGGGATCAATGCCCTACCCAACACAAAAAAGTCTATGCGTGAATAGACTTTATGGACATAGGAGAAAAACGAGAACTCCTTACTCCTAGGTCTACTGAATCTCCACGGGTCCACCCCTCCCATCTGCTCCATAAAATCCTTAAGCACCTTGGCTGCTGCCGGCCTCCTACCAGTCCTGGACTTCGACCTATCCAGCCTTGGTTCCAACACCGTGTTAAAGTCTCCTCCCATTATCAGCTTTCCGGTCTCTAGGTCTGGGATGCGTCCTAGCATTCGCCTCATAAAGTTGGCATCGTCCCAGTTCGGGGCATACACGTTTACCAAAACCACCATCTCTCCCTGTAATTTGCCACTCACCATCACGTATCTGCCCCCGTTATCCGCCACTATAGTCTTCGCCTCGAACATTACCCGCTTCCCCACTAATATAGCCACCCCCCTGTTTTTCGCATCCAGCCCCGAATGGAACACCTGCCCCACCCATCCTTTGCGCAACCTAACCTGGTCTATCAGTTTCAGGTGCGTTTCCTGTAGCATAACCACATCTGCTTTAAGTTTCTTAAGGTGTGCGAGTACTCGTGCCCTCTTTATCGGCCCGTTAAGCCCCCTCACGTTCCACGTGATCAGCCGAGTTGGGGGGCTTCCCACCCCCCCCCCTTGCCGGTTAGCCATCATCTTTTTCCAGCTTCTCACCCAGTTCCCACGCAGCTGTATCTCTCCCGGACGGTGCCCCCCCGCCCATCCTTTCCCGTACCCCCTCCCCCCTTTCCCCAGCAGCAGCAACCCAGTAATTCCCCCCTCCCCCCCCTGCTAGACCCCCCGCTAGCGTAATTACTCCCCCCATGTTGCTCCCAGAAGTCAGCAAACTCTGGCTGACCTCGGCTTCCCCCCGTGATCACGGCTCGCACCGTGCGACGCCCCCTCCTTCCTGCTTCTCTATTCCCGCCATAATTATCATAGCGCGGGAACCAAGCCCGCGCCTCTCCCTCGGCCCCGCCTCCCATGGCCAACGCCCCATCTCCTCTCCCTCCCCACCTCCCCCCATCACCACCTGTGGGAGAAAGAAAAGTTACCATACCGCAGGATTAAAACATAAAACCCCTCTTCGCCCCCCCCATTCGCCCCGCCACTTTGTCCAAACGTTAATTTTCATAATCCAATCATTCCAATTTTTCTTCTACAATAAAAGTCCACGCTTCATCCGCCGTTTCAAAGTAGTGGTGCCTCCCTTGATATGTGACCCACAGTCTTGCCGGTTGCAGCATTCCAAATTTTATCTTCTTTTTGTGAAGTACCGCTTTGGCCCGATTAAAGCTCGCCCTCCTTCTCGCCACCTCCGCACTCCAATCTTGATAAACGCGGATCACCGCGTTCTCCCATTTACTACACCGAGTTTTCTTCGCCCATCTAAGGACCATTTCTCTATCCTTAAAACGGAGGAATCTCACCACTATGGCTCTGGGAGTTTCTCCTGCTCTCGATCCTCGCACCATAACTCGGTATGCTCCCTCCACCTCCAACGGACCCGTCGAGGCCTCCGCTCCCATTAACGAGTGCAGCATCGTGCTCACATATGCCCCGACGTCCGCCCCCTCCACACCTTCAGGAAGGCCAAGAATCCTCAAGTTGTTCCTCCTTGCGTTGTTTTCCAGTGCCTCCAACCTCTCCACAGATCGTTTCTGGTGTGCCTCCTGTATCTCCGACTTCACCACCAGGCCCTGTATATCGTTCTCATTCTCTGCTGCTTTCGCCTTCACGACCCGAAGCTCCTGCTCCTGGGTCTTTTGTTCCTCTTTCAGCCCTTCAATCGCCTGTAATATCGGGGCCAACAACTCTTTCTTCATTTCCTTTTTTTTCTCCTCCACGCAGCGTTTCAAGAACTCTTGTTGTTCAGGGCCCCATATGAAACTGCCACCTTCCGACGCCATCTTGGTTTCTGCTTGCCTTCCTTGCCGTTGTTCCAAAGGATCCGCTGCAATCCGGCCACTTTCCTCTCCTTTTTCCATCCGTGTCCAGGGGGAACACCCTTCTGGTTTACCGCACGGTGTTTTTAGCCGTTAAAATTGCCGTTGGGGCTCCTATCAAGAGCCCAAAAGTCCGTTCCACCGGGAGCTGCCGAAACGTGCGACTCAGCTGGTCATCGCCGCACCCGGAAGTCCTTCCTACAATATTTCAGGTGTGGCCTTCAATAAGGCTCTATACAATTGCAGCGAGACATCCCTACTCCTGTACTCTCATCCTCTCGCTATGAAGCCCAACATACCATTTGCCTTCTTTACCTTCTGCTGCACCAGCATGCTTACCTTCAGTGATTGGTATACGAAGACACCCAGGTTTCGTTGCACATTCCCCTCTTTTAATTTATCTTCATTCAGGTAATAATCCGCCCTTTCAAAGTGGATAACCTCACATTTATCGACATTACACTGCATCTGCCATGCATTTGCCCACTCACTCAACTTGTCCAAATCGCACTGAAGCATCTCTGCATCTTCCTCACAGCTCACCCTCCCACCCAACTTTGCATCACCTGCAAAATTGGAGATATTACACTTAGTAATATTAATATATGTATTTGGCAATATGTTGTCTATCTTAACTAAATACAGAGCTGAGAAAGTACTCTCGTGATCCAAACACCAGCAAGCTAGTCAAAGTAATTGTCACAGAAGGGAGGAGCCGCCGATCTTCCTTCTGCTCCATACGGATATAATGAACATTTTTGTGGTGTCCAACCATAACATACCAGTTTGTCCTGTATTCTGGTCTAGACATATTCCACACATAGTGCTATGTCTTGTGGTTCCCAGAAGCTCTAGAGCAGTGTTTTCAAACTTTTTCTATCCGGGAACCACTTTAGTCAACTGACTGACCTTTGGGACTCACGCCAGCCGACCTTCAGGACCACACCATGCTCACTTACCCAGCCTATCCTAATTTAAGGCAGTGTACGGGACACTAAAGTTTTCTTTCCCCATGCAAGGGAGTGAAAGAAAATCATCTAGTTTCCCTGTTAATCGCTGGCTTTGAAAGCAGACCAAGGCAGGCCAGCAGCACTGTTCAATTCCCGCACCAGCCTCCCCGAACAGGCGCCGGAATGTGGTGACTAGGGGCTTTTCACAGTAACTTCATTGAAGCCTACTTGTGACAATAAGCGATTTTCATTTCATTTCCTGTAGCCCTAGTGCATTGGATTTGTCAGCATTGAGGACAGAATCAGAAATGCCTGTGATGCCCTCCTATCTTTAAAAAGTTCACTGTCTAGGGTTACATATGAAGAAAGTTACTCACGAGAGATACTGGAGGTATTCCACCTTAATAAATCATTCATCCTTGGGGGAAGGACATTTTGTATATGTTCAACGAGTGACTGATTTTCACTGGGTGTTCCCGATCTTGGACTCAGAGAATTTATCGTGTCTCCTATAAAATCCAGGAATAAAACTAACAGATGAAGTCTCCCAGGAAACAGTTGCAGTTTTTTGCAGGGTGTTTTCATCTATTGAGGATTTAACCTCTTTGCCCAACCCTTCCGGCTCCAAGGCAAAAACCTCGGTGCACACCAGGATCACATTACCATTCTCCCGAGCCCTCGGCTCAAACTGGAGCATGAGAACATCTACCTTCACAAAATCAAAGATTCAGGTCACCAGCGAGTTACATTGATAGGGGGAGGTTGTAGTACAGTGGTTTCGTCACTGGACTTGTAAACCAGAGACCTAGAGCAATGCTCTGGGGATGCACGTTCAATCCCGCCACTACAGATGAAGTTTGAATTCAATAAAAGTCTGGAATTTTAAAAAAGTCCAATGATGACCATGAAACCTTTTGGCAATTTTTGTAAAAACCCATCTGGGTTCACGAATGTTCTTTAGGGAAGGAAATCTGCCATCCTTACCCAGTCTGGCCTACATGTGACTCATGTGATGTAGTTGACTCCAAGGGCAATTAGGATGGGCAGTAAATGCTGGCCCAGCCTGCGATGCCTACGTCCCATGATTGAATAAACAAAACATACCAGTCTAAGTTTTACAATGTTCCGATTTTCACAAAGCAGCTCAACATCAGCTCCACACTCCTGTTTGTTGAAAACATTCTGTCCAATACAAACCACCAGGTCTATCATTTCCCATCATCAATCCATGGGGAACTTGTGCACAGACTTTGCACCGTCCCCTCACAGCACAACCAGTTTTTATTGCCACTCGAATTGCTTTATAGAAGAGCTTCCAATTGTATAGAACAAAGCTTCTTCAAAGCACTGAAAAGGGAACATGCTGTGGAAATGTTGCTTTATTCTAATGTGTTGCAAGTGAAGCATGGTCATAAAAAAAACTGCCAATAACGGAATAAGTTGTTCACGGTCAAGTAAACCAGTGATTGGGTGACAAATCAAGTGGGTCCCCCAACTGTCCACTGAATTTGACATTCAATCCCAAAGTTTGGTGCAGTTGCAAGGACAAGGAAATGAAAGATCTTTCTATCTGGCTTTCATATTTTGTGCTTATAGCAAAAATGCTAACACCGAGGGATTGTTGCTATGCTAATTGAAGGGGTGGCCGGCTGTTGGGAAGAGAACGGATTTTGAATGTAGCATTCGAGGGGCAGCTACAGCAGGACAGTCGCTGCTAGAAATGGTCGGAGCTTATCGGGTGGTTTGATGCAAGGGTGCATGCGCGGGAACCATGGAGAAATTGCACCCGCCAGTGGTGCTGCCTCTCAGCCTCATGTTGAGTCGATGGCTTGTTAAATTCTTGATTTTTTACAGGGGAGCGGCTTCTTCCTATGAATTACAGAATCGTTGCTGGCCGCAGGTTCCGTGACCCTTCTGACACTGTCCGCGACCCACCGCGGGTCGCGACCTGCACTTTGAAAAACCCTGCTCTAAAGAATAAGGCTTTTAGGCATAAAATGCTGCAGCTTTCTTTGAATGTATTTTACAGATCTCATTATATGTTGTGGACTGATTGGATTGGATTGGATTTGTTTATTGTCACGTGTACCGAGGTACAATGAAAAGTTTTTTTCTGCGAGCAGCTCAACAGATCATTAAATACATGGGAAGAAAAGGGAAGAAAAGAAAATACATAATAGGGCAACACAACATATACAATGTAACTACATAAGCACTGGCATCAGATGAAGCATACAGGGTGTAGTGTTAATGAGGTCAGTCCATAAGAGGGTCATTTAGGAGTCCGATGACAGTGGGGAAGAAGCTGTTTTTGAGTCTGTCCGAGCGTGTTCTCAGACTTCTGTATCTCCTGCCCGATGGAAAAAGTTGGAAGAGTGAGTAAGCTGGGTGGGAGGGATACACTGTCAGTTTGGTACAGACTGTAGTGCAGTAGAGAATGATGTGGTATTTTGGATATTTATATATACATACATATGAACATTTAGTTCCTAAATTATATCGGAATAACCTAACAGGTAGTCTTATGTTCCAATCAGCTGATCAAATTGACTGATGTACCATCCTGATTTGGTTCAGAGCCCCATTCTCTTGCTGATGGACCCTCTGCTATATAACGTTTGTTAAAGTGGGAGATTGCTCTGTAACAGGTTTTCCCATGACCACAGTGTGTACTTAAGAAGCTGAGGCCTAATTATTCCTTATTGGTTAGAAAAGGAGAAGCTATGTGGGGAGACGACACTAAGATTCAGCTGACATGGTCAGGTACTACTGAACAATAGGAGATTGTAGCACAGCAGACTATCCACCTATCATGTCTGTGTCAATTCTTTGCTCGAGCAATCCAAAACTAGTGCTATTTCCCGCACTCTCCTCACTATTGTATTTGAAATATTTATACTTTTCTCCTAAAAGATACAATGATTAATGCTTAACCCATTTCCTGTGGTAAAACATGCCATGCTATAACAATCCTGTCTAAAGAAATTTCTTCTAACATCGCTCCTCATTTTCTTTGTGACTATTTAAAATTGATGACCCAGTACCACCAACTCCTCAACCAGAGGGAACAGTCTGTCCCCATTCACCATCAAAATCTTTCATAATTTTAATATAAATGCCTTCTCTGCTTCAATGTAAATTGTCCCAACACTCCAAGTCTCACCCTAACTGTAGCTTCCAAAGCCTGCACGTCCTGTGAATTTATAATATGGCTTTAATATATTTTCTCTATTGGGACTCAAAGCTGAGCACTGTTGCAGCATAACAAGCATTTTGCACCAATTTATTGCTTCAGTATTTTGACATCCATGCCACAACTTGTAAAGCCAATTGGTCTCTTAGTTTATCTACACCTTTGACCATCTTTTCATTGAACGTACACTCATTCTTCATTTTTCCCATCAGAATGCATTACCTTACACTTCTCCACATTAAATTCTCATTTCAAGCTAAGCGGTCCATTCTGCTAGCTTTTTATGTCATCCTAAAGTCTTCCTCATAGTTTGCCAAACTCTACTTTTGCAGCATCACCACATTTCAAGTTCGTGGTTCCTAGACCCTCGTCCAAGTCATCTCTACACAAGGACAAATATGGAAGCAGTACTTCCCCCATAATGCACCAATTCCAACTGAAACTTATCCTGCTTTCTGACTAATGGTCTATCCATTTTACTTCTTACATATGGCGAGGCTTTTCTAATTAATGTTTTGAGACAGCTTACCATGCGCCTTCTGGATAACTATATGAAATGAAAATCGCTTATTGTCACAAGTAGGCTTCAAATGAAGTTACTGTGAAAAGCCTCTAGTCGCCACATTCCGGCGCCTGTTCGGGGAGGCTGTTACGGGAATTGAACCGTGCTGCTGGCCTGCTTTCAAAGCCAGCGATTTAGCCCTGTGCTAAACAGCCCCTAATATACAGTACATCTTCTACATTTACTTTGTTTATCCAGTCACTCATTCAAAACAAAATCAAAATACTTTTGTCCTGCGAATGGTGGGTATGTAATGAAAACAGAAATTGCAGGAAATATTCAGCAGGTCTGACAGCATCTGTGGAGAGACGAGGAGTTAACATTTCAGGTTGTCACTTTTCATCAGAACTGAAATTTTACGACATGAAATGTTAACTGTTTTTCTCTCCACGGATGCTGCCAGACCGGAGTATTTCCAGAATTTTCTATTTTTACTTTTCCAAACAAGCTGTATCTCAGAATTACAAAAGAACTTCTAGACGTAGTAGGTAACAGTTTATTAGGACCTACAGCCCTTCTTGGAAAGAGAAAACCCTCTGCTAACCACCATGGAACAATACCCTAACCTAAAAGTATTCATTCCTGTGGACATTTGCTGGATCTTTCTGTAATTGACTGTAAATTTTAATCTAGTATGGTTTCATAAAGTTATGCCCCAAATGTGGAAAGGCACTTTGCGGAAATCTAGATGCAGGGAAGAGGTAGAAATGGAGCAACCTAGACTGATTTTACCTTGATTTCATCTGAGGAACAACAACAATTTATATTTATGTGGTGCCTTAAAGGTAATCAAATGTCCCAAGGGTCATCTTGGGAGTATTATAAAACAAAGAACGACACCAAGCCACACGAGGAGCTTTAAGAGCAGATAGTCAAAACCTTGGCCAAAGGGTGTCTTAAAGGAAGAAATTGATGTAGAGAAGTGGTCGAGGTGTGCAAAGGAAATTCCAGAGTTTGCGAATTCTTTCTGATTCTTTCATGAGATGCGAGCATTGCTGGCAAGGCCAGCTTTTATTTCCCAACCCCATTTCTCTTGAAAAGTGGTGGTGAGCTGCCTTCTGGTAAATCTGTTGTAGGTACACCCACAGAGCCAATAGGCAGGGCATTTCAGGATTTTGACCGAGCAACAGTGAAGGAACTGTGATAAAGTTCCAAGTCAGGGGGCGGCACGGTGGCGCAGTGGTTAGCACTGCTGCCACACGGCGCCAAGATCCCGGGTTCGATCCCGGCCCCGGGTCGCTGTCCATGTGGATTTTGTACGTTCTCCCTGTGTCTGCGTGGGTCTCACCCCCACAACTCAAAGATGTGTATGGTAGGTGAACTGGCCATGCTAAATTGTCCTTTAATTGGAAAAAAAAAGAATTGGGTACTTAAATTTTTTTTTTAAAGTTCTAAGTCAGGGTGGTGTATGGCTTGGAGACATGGAACTTGCTGTTCCCATGTGTTTAGTTGGTACAAGTCCCTGGTTTAGAAGATGCTGTAAAAGGAGCCTTGGCGAATTGCTGCAGTGCATCTTGCATGTAGCACCCACTGGTGCCACTGGTATACCAGTGGTAGAGGGAGTGAATGTTTAAGGTGGCAGGAGGAATGTCAATCAAGTCTCAGATGGCATTGAATCTCTTGAAACACTTAAGCTGCATTCACCCAGGCAAACAGAAAACATTTCACCACACTCCTGACTTTTGTCTTGTAAATGGTGGCTAGGCTCTGGGGAGTCAAGAGCCGAGTTAGCCACTGACCTGCTCTTGTAGCCACAGTATTTATATGCCTGGTCCAGTTAAGTTTCTGGTCTATAGTAACCCCCTGGATGTTAATAATAGGGGATTCAGTGGTGGTAATGCTGCTAAGTGTCAATGGAAGATGGTTAGATTTTTTGTTGGTGATGGCCATTGCCTGGAACTTATTTGGTGGAAATGTAGCTTGCTACTTATCAGCTCAAGCCCGTATGTTGTCCAGGTCTTGCTGGATGGACTGCTTTGGTATCGGAGGTTTTGCAAATGGCACTGAACATACTACAATCATTAGCAAATATCCCTACTTCTGACCTTATGATGGAGGGAAGGGCATTGGAGAAGCAGCTGAAAACGGTTGGGTCGAGGACACTACCCCAAGAAACCTCTGCAGCGACATCCTGGGACTGAGACGTTCGGCCTCCAAAAACCACAACCATCTTCCTTTGTGTTAAGTACAAGTCCAACCAGGAGGGTGTTTCCGCCGATTCCCATTGACTTCAATGCTTTAAGTGTCTAGGCAGCTCCTGGTCAGGTTCTTAGACTTTAGTCGCCATCATATAGGTCCACGATAATGCAAAGCTAAGTTTGTTTTGAGAGATCTTTTATGATTTATGGCTTTGAAGAACTCTACTGTTTGCTGAGGGAGATACTTACAATTTGGTTTAATGAACACAAAACGGGTATAAGATTAGGTGGTGCCAACAAATAGAAATGCATCAGCAATAGTTTTAACAGTTTCAGGAATTCTGCAATGAGCAGAACCTAACGAAGAGACTGATAATTATCTTTTTAGAAGTAATCAGCCCTCGATTCAAATGGAATATAATGTTGATGATTGCTACAGTGTTTCCTCACGGGGTGTTACGTTTTTAGTAGGAATTAACTTCTGGCAATAAAGTGTGTAAAAAAGTTCCTGGGGACTGACTGATTTTTTCAATGCTGCTCAGTTTCTGGCACGAGGCTAGTATTTACAGAGCAAAACATGTGTGCTTAGTAACATCCAACGGAGCGCAACTGGATTTCTTAGATTTCATTTTCAGGTCTGTCATTTTCTGACTAATATGGGAAACATTACCACCACTCCTTATGGGTGTGCTTACTGAATCCCTGACAAACTTAGTAAGTTCTGTTCAGATGCAAGTATTTTGCATGATTATCTGCATCAGAAATAGTGAATGGACTTTTGTACTGGTATTTTGGATTCTAAAAATAGGCATTGTGCCGAGCCGGTGCACCACCAAATCCCTCGAGGAGTCCTCTGGTTGGCAAGATTGAGACATAGTTACAGCAACACAGAAATGAAGGATGTTATTCAGAAAGGATTTCAAATCAAGCCTGGAGGCCAAGCCACAGATACAGACAACAAACAAAGAACAAAGAAATGTACAGCACAGGAACAGGCCCTTCGGCCCTCCAAGCCCGTGCCGACCATGCTGCCCAACTAAACTACAATCTTCTACACTTCCTGGGTCCGTATCCTTCTATTCCCATCCTATTCATGTATTTGTCAAGATGCCCCTTAAATGTCACTACCGTCCCTGCTTCCACCACCTCCTCCGGTAGCGAGTTCCAGGCACCCACTACCAGTTTAGAATTGCCTACACACACTTATCCAAAAATAAAGCAAATTCTATCGACTTCATGTTGAAATAATAACGGATCAGGATTCACTGTGCTATCCTTTTTACACATTCATTAACGGCATTGTAAAAGTTTCACAGAAGGTCATCAACTGACAAATTAAACACAGCAAAAAAGACTTGCATTTATATAGGGGCCTTTCATGAGCCAAGAAAATACATTCAGAGCCAAGAAAATACATTAGAAATTTAGTGACGGTTGTAAAGTAGGAAGCAGGCTAGCCAATTTGTGCACAGTAAGTTCCCACAAATAGCAGTGTGATAATGATCAGATAATTTGACTCTGTGATATTGAATGAGGGGGATGTATTGACCAGAAAAGATACCTCCTCTGCTCTTCCTCAAAATAAGCGTCATGGGATTTTCTACATCCACCTGAGGGGGCAGACTTTCAGTTTAATATCTGAAAGAGGCCTTTCTGATAGTCCTGCACTCCCTTGCTAATAGATTGGCATGTTAGCCTACTTGTGCTCAAATCCTGGAGTGGGACTCGAACCGACTCAGGCAGGTGTGCTTCCAACGGAGTTATGACAGACACATGGTGCCTTATCATAGATCAAGGGATTTCATCATTAAAAGTTTGTCAATTTAACTCTTGCTTTTTCCAGCTTGTGACTTGAATTTTACTTGGACAAGTTACATTGGAGAAACTCAAAAGTAATGGAGAAAAGCTTCACTCTTAAACATTGCCACAAGGCCAATTATATTCTATTTGGGCAAGGTTTATTTTATTCGTTCATAGGACGTGGGCATCGCAGGCTGTGCCAACATTTATTGCCCATCCCCAATTGCCCTTGAAGGGGCAGTTAAGAGTCAACCACATTGCTGTGGGTCTGGAGTCACACGTAGGCCAGACCAGTTAAGGACGGCAGATTTCCTTGCTTAAAGGACATTAGTGAACGTGATGGGTTTTTACAACAATCGACAATGGTTTCATGGTCATCATTAGACTTTTTTAATTCCAGATTTTTATTGAATTCAAATTTCACCATCTGCAGTGGCGGGCTTTGAACCTGGGCCCCCAGAGCATTACCCTGGGTCTCTAGTTTACTAGTCCAGTGACAATACCATTACACCACCGCTTCTATTACTATTTCGGCAGAACATGGAAAATGAAGCCAGTATCTCGCCTACCCAATTCTTGTGCACCCCTTAAATTGGTTTCAGAATAACATGGACTGATGCCTAGGAGCAGGTTCCTAATCATATTTGTGGTGCCAAACATGCTGTTTGACTGAAGTCAGTTGCCGAGTGAGGATCAGCACCCCTGCTCAAGGCACTTCTATTGTACTAAGCCCAATAAACATGACACGTTTTTAAAACAATCTGATTGCGTATTTTTTGTTCCATTTTAAAACGCACTCGAAAGGCTGAAATATTGTGAACCTCAATAGTTTAAATGCTCTTCAGACCTCAATGCTGACTGGAACTGTTGAACAAGGGAACAAAAAGAAACATTGCAAACCGTGCAGATGCAATGCAGACTGGTCAGATTTGAATTTATTTGCCGGGTAAAAGTGAACTGTGGTCATTCAGTAGCACTAAAAGTGTTGGAAGTTTAAAAAAATTTGTTCATGGCATGTGAGCATCGGATCCTCAGCCAACATTTGTTACATGTCGCTAACTGATCACAAGAAAGTGAGCCACTTTGAACTACTGCAGTCCATCTGGTGCTTTTAAGAAGGGAATTCCAGGATTCTGGTGCAGTGACAATGAAAGAACAGCAATGTAGGTTTACATACTATGTAAATATTTTGAATTATGCTCTCTAGTTAGTATCTGGCAGAGGTGGCGGTGTGGGGGAGTGATAATGAAGGCGGGCAACAAGACTCTTAAGCACTGGAGTGATATTCTTTGAGAAGGCTCGAGGACAGTTAATAAATACTGTGTGCTTGCCAGAATCTAAGAGTTCACCTGTTAGCTGACTGCATCTGGTCCAGCGCTCAAATGTACCTCAACTTACAACACTGAGAAACATCCATATCAGTGCCTGAGTAATCTTACCATCTATTTAGAAGAATGGAAGCATTTGTAGCAGCTGTAGTGCAATTCTGGGACTGGATTAAAGAGACACCATGTGGAGCAAATCTGTGGTTAAATAAAATCCGCATTGCAAAGCTGATTATAATTATGCTCCAAATTAGGCCTTAAATATGACTTGAGGAAAATGGAGGCACCACTATTGCCAACGATACCAATTTTGCAAGCCTTTTGCGAAGGTGTGGTTTCTCAGGTGCAGCATCACTCAGGTGATAGAGTACGTACTTTTTTTGTGGATGTTCATTAAACCACAGGAGAACAATCACAACTGATAGGGTACGTACCTTTTCTGTGGATGTTCATTAAACCACGGGAGAACAATCACAACTGAATCTAAACAATTTCTATCCAACATTTATAAGCATGCACTTACTTTGCTGACTCATTGGATACTAATTAGGAGTAGGACCCCTGTGTTTCTTCCCCCTTCTGTAGCCCAGGATTACGTAGGCCAACTGCTGTGCTGCAATTGCTGCCTAGAGCGGTATCAGCTAACGCAGCACAGATTGGGTTATTGGACCTGGATCTCAAGTTCAAATAACAATTCATGGGAACCTATAAGATCAAAAAGAGACTTACTTCTCCTGGTTAATATTCAGGCTCAGCTGTAGTGGATTCCGTTTCTTGTGCTCACGCGCCCGTGACAGTTCAACTTTGCTTTCTGGAAAGAATCCACCCATCAGGCCTACAGCACTCTTCATTGTAGAGTTAGGATCTAGTATGTCTGCCAGAGACCGGTCTTTCTCTGCAATATCTCTCGCCAGCTCCTCTGAAGTCAGCTCGGTAAGCGGTCTGCTCTTCACATCCGAGCAGCACCTCACGGTTTCAATTCCTTCGCCAGGTTCGCGAGTAGGGCTTTTGATGGTGTTTCTTAGTGGTTTTGTGCCAGGTTTTATGAAAGCCTCAGAATTTTCCCACCTCTCATCCGGTCTGCTGGCAATATTGAAGTATGACTCCCCGCACCTCTGGCAGCCTAGATCCACCTCATTCTTCGTCGATGTCATGTTGTATGGGAGATAGGGTGGGTCTCCTTCAAAGGGCCAGTTTCTTCCTCCTCTGGATATCATCTCTCCCATCGGATCTATTAATTTTTGAGTTCTAAGGAAACAGAAATTAATAGATGATGCTGCACAGTAGCGACCGCTGAACTAATGATTCAAGTAAGCTGCTGACATGCAGCTGAAAAATCAGCAGCATCAGACAATATAAAACTCTGTTGCAGAGGAGATCACAGAAATCACCAGCCTCGAAGAGATATACTGGCTGCTGAATCAGGCACACTTTATTTCATACACATTTAAAATTAGGATTTCGGGGCATCTCAAATGTGACAAGTTATACAAACTAGAAGATTTCAGGCCCATTAGGTGTATTGAATTCATTAATCTCAGCTGGGTCAGTGTTAAAATGCTCTTGTTGGTTCCAATGTCCACGAACTGGAGCAAGGGATTGGGAAAAAGGAATAGCTAGGATTCCTTCTCCTAATCATTGCCCAGTACCTATTGTTGGAAGATGTACATTTGTGGAACTGAATGAAATATTGTTGAATTCAGCAATAACCATAGACTGCTACAACACAGGAGGAGGCCATTTGGTCCACTCTGCCTCTTCCAGATCCTGAAAAGAATTTATTAATTTCGCTCCTTCTCTTTCCCCATAGCCTGTAGATTCTTCTCCTCCAAGTAGTGAACTAGACCTTTTAGTACAGAATCCAGGTGGCTGAAGACTGGAAGTACCCAAGCTCCCAGTGACCCTCTGGAAAAGTCTTCTACTTTGAGTTGAGTCAGAGACTTTGGAGGTTTCCAATTCTCTTATCTGGAGTTACGAGGGAGTGTTACAATGAAACCTACCATGAAACTCTACCGCCCTCCGCAGCCGACACCTACTCACCTACCTCACTCACACTTAATCCCTAACACACTGAAAAGTTATTTAAATGTCTCAAAGCTTTTCAATGTATTAGTGCAGTCATTTTCAAACCCAGGGTCACAACCCACGGGTGCGTCCCGGCATTCCCGATCACAGGAAGAAGTACCCAACGGCGTGACCAGTTTTTAGAATGCCGGCCGCTCCACACATACATGCCCCCTCAGCAATGCTTGTTTTGTTACCTGTAAGGCAGGTAATCTGTGCTACTCACCTCAGTTACAGTAGAGGCTTTGGAAGAAGGCTCAAAGTCATCCAGAGGTTTTTTAGAAGGTTTATTGAGCAACACAACTTAAATAACTGCGTGAATTCTTACTTTAAGAACTGTACTAGTAGAAAGGTTACAACTTTTCTATACATTACTAGGCCTGACCACACTAGTAGCCCTGAGCTAAATCTCTGCCTCTGTTCTCCTCAGTCTAATGCCCCCAACAGCCCAGAGAGCTGCTTGCTTCCCCTTTTATACACGCCAGTGCTCCCCCAGTGGTCTTTCCATTACCCATCAGCCCCTTCTGTACATAGCCAAGTAAAGATCACGACATCCCCCTTTTACACTTTTTTTTTTCATAGTTGCAGAGCTGTAACTAAGAAAAAATTAAACACAATTAGTTTCATGCACAAATCCAGAACAGAGAGCAATGATTGTATCAGTTCATGTTCACAAGTTCAGGCGGTTGGGTGCACATCTGATTCGGGTAGAACTCCTGAGTGGGCATGGAGACCCACAGGTTTTTATGTCCATTTGGACACCAACTGCTGTTGTCCCGGGATGTCTCATGATAGCGTCCTGCAGATCTAACGTCGGAATACAGGTTGATGAGGTGGGACCTTCAGCAGGTCTCGCCGATTGCGTCGAAACAGTATTCCATCATCAGACTTCACAACGTACGATCGTGGCGATACTTGGCGGAGCACCATTGTCATGTTAGACTAACATCCACCAGGGTGTCACAATCATGTTGTTGATCGCTAACGGGTGCAGCACTTTTGCATGCCGGTCATAGTGCTGCTTTTGTCCGTGACGTTGGTGATGCACCTTGTCCAGGACTGGTGAGTGATCTGGATTGGCGAATTGTAACACCGGTAGCATTGTCCTCACATCTCGATTGAAGAGTATTTGAGCCGGTGACAGCCCAGAGCTCAAACGCGATGAACGATACGACAATAGAGCCAAGTGTATGTCGGAATTTGAGTCAGCGGCCTTGCTGATCAGTTGCTTAATAATGTGGACACCTTTCTTCACCCTGCCATTTGATTGAGAAAAGTGTGAACTCGACGTCACATGCTTGAAGTTGCATTTTCTTGAGAATTCCAACCACTCCCAGCTTGCAAAGCAAGGACCACTGTCGGACATGACCGTCTGTGGGATGCCATGCCTGGAGAAGATTTCCTTGCAGGCTTTGATAACTGACGCCGACGTGAGATCCGGGAGTTTCATTACCTCCGGAAAGTTATCTATGAGAAGAACATAGTGTCGACCCATGGAATGAAACAAGTCGATGCCAACTTTGTCCCATGGTGACGTAGCCATCTCATGCTGCTGGAGTGGCTCCTTGCATTGTGACTGTCGATATTTTTGGCATGTATCACATGTGAGCACCATGTTTGTTATGTCCTCGTTTATCCCAGGCCAGTACACAGATTGCCTCGCTCTTCTTTTGCACTTCTCGACACCAAGATGCCCCTCATGAATCCTGCGGAGCATGTCCGCCCGGAGCGCCAGAGGAATGATGATTCTGTCATTTTGCAGTATAATGCCATCCACCACGGACAGTTCAGTTTGGACTTTTTGGAAATGTGGGCACCGTCCTCTTGGCCAGCCATGCTGAAGGTCGTGCATGACCTGGAGCAGGGTCACATCTTCTCGCGTCGCCTGACAAATTTGCTGCAGCCTCTCGTCTGTTGCCGGTGTCTCCCTGTACCACTGTGCATGAGCTTCTACATTGTTAATGGAAGCCAGGGGTGGACTGTGAGCATCAATGGCTCGGGATAAGGTGTCAGCGATTATTAGGTCCTTCCCAGGAGTGTAGACCAGCATGAAGTCATACCTCCGCAACTTCATCATCGTGCATTGTAGGCGCGGCGTCATGTTATTGAGATCTTTGTTGATAATGTTGACTAGTGGCCTATGATCAGTCTGCACTAGAAATGTGGGGGGACCATAGACATCGTGGTGGAATTTTGTTATACCCGTGATCAATCCCAGGCATTCCTTTTCTATCTGTAGCATACCTGCACTCGATGGCGGTCATCGCTCGAGAAGACTGGGACCCAGTCCGACTGGTCACTCTGTTGTAAGTAGCATTGCACCAATTCCATGTTGACGGATGTCAGTGGAGATCTTTCTGGATTTTGCCGGGTCAAAGAATGCCAGCGTTGGAGCTGCCATCAACTGGTGCTTCAGATCCACCCACTCGTCTTGGTGGCATGGAGTCCAGTCAAACTCCGTGTCCTTCCTTATCACTTGTCGTAACGCCATCGTCCGTGCTGCTAGGTTCGATATGAACTTGCCGAGGAAGTTGATGAATCCAAGAAACCTGAGCATGCTTTCTTGTCACGTGGCCGCTGAATGTTCTGAATTGCCGCGATCTTCTCAGCGTCTGGCTTCACCCCGTGCTCTGATATCGTGTCACCCAGGAAGGTCAGAGATGAACGTGCAAAGGTGCACTTGGCTTGATTGAACTTCAGCCCAAATTGGCGGATTCTTTGGAAGACTTGTTTTAGCGGATCAATGTGGTCTTCCTCTGTTGTTGACCATATTATGATGTTATCAACATATACACGGACGCCTTCAATGCCCTCCGTCATCTGCTCCATAATTCTGTGAAATATTTTGGATGCAGAAATGATCCCGAAAGGCATACGATTATAACAGTATCGTCCAAACGGTGTGTTGAAGGTACACAGCAGTCGGCTGCAATCATCGAGCTGCATCTGCCAGAAGCCTTGTGAGGCATCAAGTTTGGTGAATATGCGAGCCTTCGCCATTTTGCTCGTTATCGCCTCTCGCTTGGGGATGGGGTAGTGCTCCCTGCGAATGTTTTTGTTCAAGTCTTTGGGATCTAAACAGATTCTGAGTTCACCGGACGGCTTCTTGACACATACCAATGAGCTGACCCAGTCAGTCGGCTGTGTGACCTGTGATATGATGCCTTGAGATTGGAGGCGTTGGAGTTCTGCTTTTAGCTTGTCTCACAACGGAGCTGGTACCCTCCTTGGTACATGAATGACTGGTGTTGCATCGTCTTTGAGCAGGATTTTGTACTTTTAGGGTAACGTACCCATGCCACAAAAGACGTCAGGATACTCACTGAGAAGCAGCTGGATGGCATCGGCCAGTCATGATGAGTCAACCGTGTTCATTTGTATCAGCTGCAAATCCATGCAGGCTTGAGCACCTAACAGTGACATTCTTTGGTCGTCCACGATCTCAAAACGTAGTCCTTTCATGACTTTCTTATTAACTACTTGTAGGTGGCATGATCCCCTCAAGGTGATCTGGTTGCCATTGTAGTCTGTTAACTTGCATGCAGCAGGTATCATCTCGTGTGTCCCTGGGATGGATGTGAGAACTTTACTTGTCATCAAGTACGCGGGTGCTCCCGTGTCAAGCTTGAACATGATTGGGGAGTTGTTCACTTGCACCATTTATGATTCCAACACCGTATGTGTTGTCCCAGGAGTGGAACTCTTCGTGGTCGGAAAAGTTTTCTTTGGGTGTTTGAATGTCCATTGCATCTACTGTGTGAACCTTGAAGTTTCCATGTCTTTGCATTGGAGAGTAATATTTGGCTGTGGACTGACACTGGGAGGCAAAATGATTCATCTTGGAGCACTTTAAACATCTTTTCCCTAGTGCAGGACATTTCCCTTTTAAATTGACGGTGCCACAGCGGTAGCACGTCATGACGTCCATGACATCACGCATTGACAGCGGTCGCGCATGCGGGACTCGTACTTCTGGCTGGGGTCTGTACTTTACATACCGGGATCTTGCGTGATCGCGTTTCTCCTGACTGCGCGCATGCGCAGACATGCTGTAATGGGCGGCAGTGGCCGGAAGAGAAGGCCTGTGAGGAGAGGCCACCATTTTTACATCTTCCACCTCGGAGAGTACTTTCTCCATGATTTTTTTCCCCAAGAAGCTGCAGGTACTGCTGTTTTTTCTGTTCTCGCTGTAAGCATTTTGCTGTGGTAGTTTTTAAAGTTAAATCATTTTGCTGCATTAATGGTTCCCTTAGATTTTCATCTGAGAGACCATAGACTAATTGATCCCTGATGATGGAGTCTGTTACATCAGCATAGTTACAACCTTGTGCTAGCAGTCGGAGATCTGTGATAAAATTAGAGATTGTATCCCCGTTTTTTGGAATCTGTTGCGCAGGTTAAATCGTTCCATGACTTCATTTGATTGTGATTTAGTGTTCATCAAATTTTGCCATTATCACTTGAAAGCTAGTTTTAGCTTCATTGTCACCATACGTAAAAGAGTTATAAATGTCTACAGCTTGCCGGCCTGCCGTTGAGAGTAATATCCCAATCTTTCTCTCGTCGGGGGCTGCATTTAAGGCAGTAGCCACCATGTATATTTGAAGCTGCTGTTTATACATTTTCCAGTTACTATTTAATTTACCGGTAGTTTTCAGCACTTCTGGAAGTGGCGTGTGGTCCATCGCTTCGGTAGGTTGTTTGGAATCAAAATGCTGCAAAGTCTTCCACAGTCGAGCGGCCGGCCCGTTACCTTTGCAGCTTGTTTTGGTTCTGTCTGGTCTCTAACCTAATCTATCTAGTGCTGTCCGATTAAAGCCAATCTGGTACAATGTTTTGTTACCTGTAAGGCAGGGAATGTGTGCTACTCAACTCAGTTACAGTAGAGGCTTTGGAAGAAGGCTCAAAGTCGTTCAGAAGTTTTACAGAAGGTTTACTGAGCAACACAACTTAAATAACTGCGTGAGTTCTTACTTTAAGAACTGTACCAGGAGAAAGGTTTACAACTTTTCTATACACTACGACTAGGCCTGACCACACTAACAGCCCTGAGCTAAATCTCTGCCTCTGTTCTCCTCATGGTCTAATCCCCCCAACAGCCCAGAGGCCTGCTTGCTTCCCCTTTTATACATGTCAGTGCTCCCCCTAGTGGTCTTTCCATGGTCTCAGCCCTTTCTGTACATACCCAAGTAAAGATCACTACAATTTTCAAACCCTCACGTGCGTCACGGCATTCCTGACCACAGGAAGAAGTGCCCAATGGCGTGACCAGCTTTTAGAATGCTGGCCGCTCCACACATGCATGCCCCCTCAGCAATGCCCAGGCCTGGATCCAGTGGGGCAGAACACCTCCTCCTGACGTCAGCGCACTGACCCAGGAGCAGATTAGTTTTTAAATTGATGGAGTCTTCCTGCCTGGAGTGGCAGCAAAGAGAAGGTCATGCGTTCATTACACTGACTTCACGTGTTCTGTTCATGCGAGAGAGATTCCTCCATTTTGCAGCTGCCAGCAGTGCTGGTATGAACTCAGGGCCTCTGATGAACAACCCATGAGGAAGCTCAAAACAGGAACAAAACAGTGGAAAGACGATTACTTGAGGTATGGGTTATTAACTGTGCCACTGCAAATCAGAATTCAAAGTTCATGACCTGGATTCTCCGTTCCTGTGTCTAAGTGCTGATGCCAACGGAGGAACATCTGGTGCCTCACCTGCACGGATTCCGCTACCGGTGAGGGGCTAGCACCGGTGCCGTGCGAAACACCCATGGAGCACGCAAAAAATGGTGGGAAAATCACTGGGTCCATACTGGATAAGCGTAGGGCTGACAAGCTGCAGCCGCACGTACGCTTGCATCCCCCACACACGCACCGATTTTGCCCGAAAAGATGGCGCTGGTTGTGCTGGACCGCGTAACTGTCCACCCCGACCCTACATCCCACCTCCTGGCCACCCCCCACTACTCCTCCCAGCCCTGGCTGAAGCCCCCCAGCCAGTGGCACAGCTATCGGCAGAGTATGGTGGTGCTGGACACTGTCCGCAAGCCCTCTCTCTCTCTCCGCAGTCGCTCACTACCGCTGAGACCACACGTGGCCCGCGCGATTGGGATCTTGGCCCATCGGTGGTGGAGCATCCCGAGTGGGCCCGATAATGATATGCAAACGCGGTTGCGACTGCACGCGGTGTGCGTGTTGATGACGCCGATTTGGAGGGGGCAGATTATCGTGACCCGGCGTCAAATCAGCGCCTGCCGCGATTTCGGTATCGGGAGCCATTCTCCGCCCGAACGCCATTCCCGATTTTGGCATCAGGCAATGGAGAATCCCGCCCCATGTGTGTTATTTGAAAGGAAGAAATGTAACATTGAATAGCAAAGCAAGTGAGATTGTGAGGACTAAGCAGGCTCACCTAGCACATCAAAGGTAAGTGAAAATGGTGGGTCGCGAAAGTTGGCTTGCGTGGGTCGCAATGGATGTGAAGGCTGGCGGGCGTGGGTCATGAAGCATGGCCAGTTGGTAAAAATGGATTGCGGGCAAAAACAATTTGTAAATCACTTACTAGTGAATGAAGACTTGATAGAATACTGCAGCCAGTGCCATAAAATGCCATGGTTTGGGTTCCCCCGATGATCCTGCACTAGGAGAATGGACTACCAGAACAGGTACACTTTGCATTTCGGAGAAGACCTGGTTCGGAAGTCCAGGCCATAAATGCGGAGCTCCAGCATTGGACAAGAAAATTGGAGCGGAGTGATTGCCTCTCCTCAGAAAATTTGGCCCATTATTGCATCTGCTTCCACCCTCTCCAGCAGTGCATTCAAGATTAAAATAACTTGCTTTGTACTTTCTTTCTCTCATATCTCCGTTGCTGATTCTTTTGCCAGTTGCTTTAAATCCATGCCCTGTGATTATTGAACTTTCCGCCACTGGAAACTCTATCAAAACCAGTCAGGATGTGGATACCTCTATCAAATCTCTCCTTAACCTTATCTGTTCCAAGGAGAGTTGAATGACCTGCTAACACTATTTAAACTCATGCAAGGCAGCACAGGACTATCAGTGGCCATGGTTTGTACCCTCACAAACCAAATGGGCACCATCTGAAAACATTTTCTTATGAATTTGTGTGTTAGTCAAGCTCAGTGCTGGAGAATAAAATAGGTTGCTATTTGTAGGTAAGCAGAATCAGCTTTGACCGTTTACAATTCAGATACAGCTGGAGCAAAAGAAGAAAATGTGTGTTACGACAGGTGCCTGGTGGAAAATACAATTGAGAACCAAGAGGAATACAGAAGGTTCAGAGGAGAGGTTAAAAAAAGCACATTCGAGAAGCGAAGAGGTGTTACGAGAAATAACTGGCAGCTAACATAAAGGGAATCCCAAAGTCTTCTGTAGGTGTATAAATAATAAAAGGGTGGTAAATGGAGGAGTAGGGCCGATTAGAGACCTGAAAAGTAATTTACACATGGAGGCTGGGGGCATAGCTGAGGTATTCAATGAATATTTTACATCTGTCTATACTGTAGGTGCTACCCAGGACATGGTGACAGACGAGGAAACTCTGACCCTAGACTGATTCAAAATTGATCAGGAGGAAGTGTTGAATAGACTGTACTGAAAGTTGACATGGCATTGGGACCAATTGATATGCATCCAAGGACACTGAAGGAAGTTAGAATTTAAATTCTAACGGGGACACTGACCATCATCTTCAAGTCTTCTCTAAAATTAGGGGAGGTACTAGAGGACTGGAGAATTGCAAATGTTGCACCCATGCTCAAAAAGGTTGTGAAGATAATTCCAGCAATTACAGACCAGTCAATTTAACATCAGTTTGAGTAAGTTTCTAGAAACAATTATTCGAGATAGAATTGATAGTCACTTGGAAAAATGTGGGTTGATTAGGAGCAGCCAACATGGATTTCTAAAGGAGAAATCATGTTTAACGACCTTGCTCGAGTTTTTTGAGAAACATCATAGCAAAGAGTCGATGAGGGTAATGTTGATGTCATGCACACGGATTTTCAAAAGGCATTCCATACAACAAACCTATGAGAAAGCTCATGGAATAAAAGGGACAGTAGCAATGTGGATACAAAATTGGCTGAGTAACAGGAAGCAGAGAGAAATGGTTAATAGACATTTTTCGGGCTGGAGGAAAGTTTGCAGTGGTGTTCCCCAGGGGTCGATATTGGGACAATTGCTTTTCCTGATATATATTAATGATCTAGGTTTTGGTGTGCAGGAGACAATTTCAAAGTTTGTGGATGACACAAACTTTTGCAGTATCGTAAACTGTGGAGAGGACAATGTAAAACACCAAAAAGACATAGAAAATTTGGTGGAGTGGCAGATAGGTAGCAGATGAAATTCAATGTGGAGAAGTGTGAATTGATGCATTTTAATAGGAAAAACTTTGTTAGCGAGAAAATAATATATATATGAATAAAAATATGTTCTAGGTTAAAAGCCGCACGTGGGGAGTGGAAAACCAGTAGGCAAAGGGTTAAATTGTTGGATCAGCCAGAAACCTTAAGAAAATCTGCACTCAGGGTAATTTAATTATCTTACAAGACATTATAATAATAATGGGGAACCCACATCATAAGACTATGGCCCCAGCTTGTCTGCAGGAGATTCATTGTTCTCGAGCAGGGAATAAAAACCCATTAACGCCTCATCAAGGACTAACAATCTTATTTCACCGTTAGAAGTGTTACAACACCAGGTTAATGTCCAACAGGTTTGCTTCAAATCACTAGCTTTCGGAGCACTGCTCCTTCCTCAGGTGAATGGAGAGGAAGGTTCCAAAAGCATTTATATAGACAAGGTCAAAGATATTATTTCAGGTTAAGGGGAACATTCTGAACATGATCTGGTAACTTGTACAAACCCATTGTATGAATAAATCGGTTTCCCATTGAGGGGCTCAGGAAACATCTCTACTGATCAGATTGTATTGTATGAGATTGATCGATGACGTCAATGCTTATTTGTAACTGTGAACAAACTTTAAAATATATGCATGAAATCCCTGTAAAAAATCAGAACAGACTCGTGCGAGCTGAAGGCAGCAGCAGCACCTAGCTCTCCTGTGGTGCACACAGCCATTTTTCAAATAAACAAAAGTTTTATCAACACCACGCGGTCACAAACGGACTTGAGCATTTCTTCCCTCCGACAAACATGGAGAGACATTTTAAAGTACGGTGTAAAATTCTGAAAGGGGTACAGGAGCAGAGGGACTTGGGTGTATATGTTATTAGATCATTGAAGGTAGCAGGACAGGTGGAGGGAGCAGGTAATAAAGCATAGAGTATTCTGGGCTTTAATAATAGGGGAATAGAGCACAAGAGCAAGGAGGATATGCTAAAATTACACAACACTAATTAAACCTCAGCTGGAATATTGTGTACAGTTCTGGGTGCGTCATTATAAGAAGGACGTGAACACATTGGAGAAAGTGCAGAAGAGGTTTGCAAGAATAGTTCCAGGGATAAAAAACTTCATTTATGAGGATAGATTGGAGAGGTTTCCTTGGATTGGGTTGGATTATTGTCACGTGTACCGAAGTACAGTGAAAAGTATTTTTCTGCAAGCAGCTCAACAGATTATTAAGTACACGAAAATAAAATAAAATAAAGAAAAAACATTAGAGAAAATACATAATAGGAGAGAAGGTGGTAACACGGTGGCACAGTGGTTAGCACTGCTGTCTCATAGCACCAGGGACCCAGGTTCAATTCCAGCCTTCAGTAACTGTCTGTGTGGAGTTTGAACATTCTCCCCATGCCTTCATGGGTTTCCTCCGGTTTCTTCCCACAGTCCAAAGATGTGCAGTTTAGGTGGGGTTACGAGGATAGGGTAGGGGGGTGGTCCTAGGTAGGATGTGCTTTCACAAGGTCGGTGCAGGCTCAATGGGCTGAATAGCCTCATTCTGCACTGTCGTGGTTCGAAGAAGATTTGATGAAAGTGCTCATAATCATGAGGGTGCTAGACAGAGTAGATAGGGAGAAACTTCCCACTTGTAAAAGAATTGAGAATGAGAGATCACAGATTTATAGTGATTCTCAAAATAAGCAAATGTGATGTGAGAAAAAACTTTTTTTTTACAAAGCGAATTGTTTGGGTCTGGAATGCACTTCCCAGAAGTGTGGTGGAGGCAGGTTCTGTCGAGGCATTTGAAAGATGGATGACTCAATTTGAAACAACGTGCAGGGATAATGGGGAAATGCAAGGGAATGGTGTTAAGTCATGCTGCTCGTTTGGAGAGCCAGTGCAGACAGGATGGGCCAAATAGCATCCTTCTGCGCTGTAACAATTCTGTGGTTTCACAGTCCTACCGCGCTGACCCTTGTAACTTTCTCTAGCTTTACATTCCAGCTCCGGCCTTCCAATCTTTTAACACTGGCCTAACTCTCAGTGTTCAATCAATGCTCCCAACCCACCACCCCCAAAATTTCCAAGGAATCATGGAATTCGCCTACTCAACCTTTCCACTTTGCCACATTTGTTCCCCATTGTTTGAAGCAGCAGCAAAACAGCTCTCTCAAGCTACATTTACTGTCACCGCTCCACTCTTCCCAACTCCTGTCTGATGATTCTCCCTCCACCACACCCTCCTTTTGTAAAGTCGCTGGTGTGTCAGCGGGTGATGAGTGTACCTTTCGTTAGAAGCAGGAAATTAAAACTGAGGCTCTCTGCTACGGCCCACATTTTGCCCTGGTAAAAATGGTAAAACTGTCGGGGTTCATTGGCATTGCTGTTTCAAGTCTGACAGCAATCTCTGGAGTCCACACTCCCGTAAAATAATGCAGATATCCAGAAAGTGCTGTCATGCCTCTTTGGAGGGCACACTGTTGAGCTCCCTCCAGAACACAATCAATGAGAAAAAAAATTAAACTGGAGAATGACCTCACCATCAGCACCGGAGTGGTCAACGTTCCCTGCAGCCAGCTGGATGGCTCTGTCCTCCGTGAGGATTTTGATCTGTGGCATCCGTCCACCCTTCTGGTGTGCCAGCTTCTTGTGCATGAAAACAAATGGAGACTGTGTGCCAGGGCAACTGGTAAGGGTACCTGGCATCTGTGGATGGTGAGGAAGGGCAGCATGGTGGCACAGTGGTTAGCACCCCTGCCTCACGGCACCGAGGTCCCAGCTCTGGGTCACTGTCCATGTTGTTGCTAACTTTTGGTTGGTTCAATTGGCTCTGTTTTATAGCCTTTGCTCTCGAGTCGCCAGGTATCTATATGATACCGACACAAGGTTCAAGTCCAAGTAAGGATCAATAATTCAACACACCAATTAGTAAGATTCAAATCAAAGCACATTTATTATACACAGTAATCGCTCCTCATGTACAAATTCTACGTCTAAGCTACTTCTATAACTAACAGGCCTATACTTAACTTCGGACTGGCCCACCAGGTCAGGGGAACAAATGGCCTTTCGTTCGGAATCTGAAACTGCAGGATTCAAAGCCGGTATGGACTGGTAGATAGGAGCGCCTATCTCGTAGCGAGCGTCGACTTGAGACTTACTTCAGGGATGTGGCAGCTTGGACCGTTCACTCTCAGGCGTTGCTTTGCGTTGCTGAGTGACCCGGTCAAGGAGAACTATTTAAACTTGGGGCTTAATTTTTATAGTCCCCAGGGGCTTCCCGCCCTTTTGGGGTGGACCCTGTACCTGGTACTAGGTGATTGGACTTTGTTCCAATCGCTTGGTTCGATTTCTCCAATACTGAAGCGGTTCCCTGTTCGATGGGCGGTCTTGAGGTGTTCGTTAACCTCTTTGTGTTGGCTCCTGCTGGCGCCGGGGAGTCTGGCTTAGTTTTGTGTGTCCCAAATGTTGCTATTGTTCCCGGGGATTGCTCATTAGTATGTAGATGGCTGCTACATTATTATGCTGATGGTTGCTGGTATCGATGCTGTCTGGGCTTTTGCAGAGTTAAATACACAGAAAACCTGCATCTGCTGGTTTCTGCCTGTGTTGGCTGAATTTCCCTTCAGCCTTTGCCGTTCGCCATTTTAAATCGGGACTTGGCCAACTCAAGTGGCTACAGTGTGGAGTTTGCACATTCTCCCCGTGTTTGCGTGGGTTTCGCCCCCACAATCCAAAGATGTGCAGGGTAGACGGATTGACCATGCTAAATTGCCCCTTAATTGGAAAACAATTAATTGGGTACTCTAAATTTATTTTAAAAAATAAAAATGGATGGTGAGTGGGACGAGCGAGATGTTGAGGACACGTGCAGCAGGGAGATGAAGACGTGTGCGGGCGAGTGAGTAGTGATTTCCTTTGAGCCAGCAGTGAGTGAGGTCCCTGTGGATGTGTGTGTGAGTTAAGAGTGATGAGGCGAATGACTTACCTGGGCAGAACAGAGGAGATCATTCATCCTCTTCTGCCACTGGTGGGTTGTCCTCTTCTGCAGGGCATTAGCACTGACCACCTCCTCCTATGCTGGTTTCATCATCTTTCTGGCTGATTTTCTTCCTGATCGCGGTTACAGTACATCACATTGCATCAAGCAACCTCTCCAGGGAGGCATCTGAAAGCTTGGGGCGGATTTCTTGGCAGCCATCACTTCCTAGCAGCCTGTGAAATGCAGCTGCTGGGTGCATTGGGCGTGCTTGGCGGTCTTTAAATCTGGCGCCCCAACGATTGCAGAGCGTCGATTGCAGAGTGATGGCAGGATGGGAAAATCAGAGTCTGTCCTGTACGCAATACAGCATAGAACCAATGCATGAACATTCTTTTGATGAAGTAGTGTACTATATGGCAGGAAAAGTCACCATTACCGTCGGTGGGCTCAACACCAGTTTTTCCACCATTCATTGGCATTTGGCAATTTCCAAGAAAATCTCACCCCTTCTCTCCCCGCCCCCACCCCCAATGGTTTTGTTTCCTGGTTTTCTATCTGTGAGAATCCTTCAATGTGATTGGCTGCTTGGCTTGCTTGATGGCGTCACATCTCCTTGACTTGGTGCCAGATTCAAACTGAACTTGGGAAAGGGGATATTGGCACCTCAGAGATTTCTAGGTCTTTGTGGGCAGCTTTCTTAAATGTTTACAGTGTGAACTATTACTTTACCACTAACCCCAATCTAGCTTTTCGTGTTATCTTTAAATTCTTCCCTGCTCCCAACACAACCAAAGATTTTGACCGCTGGGATACAGTTCCAGGTGATTGGCAATCCTTACTTAACCTACTCAAGTGATCATTCTGTCTGTGTGTGAAACAAGTTGTTTGATAGTAGAGGTTATCAGAGCGGAGTCTAATTCTGTCCTCACACTACAACTACCCACATTTACACACCCATCCCATAAACAGTACATAATGATCAAGGGAAAGAACCTGTCTGATTTTAACCTTTATTGCAAGCACCATATCAGTGAATTTCAGTGCCTAAAATGCAAAACAAGTTCATTGGTAATATGGCCTTCTGCTTCTGTAGTATCCCTTTGCCACTGAAATGATCCATTCAATTTGTTTATTTCAGAAATGTATTTTGTTTCTTCCGTGTAGCTTGTTTTCTCCAGCAAGAGGCTGCAGGTCTCTCCTGTGCTTCTGCCAATGCTACTCTAAAGTTCTGGGTTCAAACTTGCCCAAGAGTCTCCCATGACAACTCCTCTTGAAACTTTCCCTGCTGTGGGCAACAACCCTGGTTCCGTTTCCCACAAAGCGAGACTCAGACCCAGTCTTACTTACTGATGTAACTGCCAGCCTCAACTATGTGATACAGTACATGGAGTCTATGATCAAGTGCTCACGCAAGAAAGGAAGTGAAAAGCAATCTAGACAAAGTAGCAAAGAGCTAAATGGATTAATTCAGCTGAGAATTCTGAATCTGTGGGCCATGTTCCGACATTGTGATCTTTTCCATTGTATGGCCGATCATTGGCAGCGACATTATTAAAACTTCTCCTTGGCACATAAAGCTGGACTCATTAACAACATGTCACTGTATCAAACTGATAAAATTCTGTCAAAGGGTTTGCCCTGGAAATGTATTTATTGGATTGAATTTGTTTATTGTCCTGTGTACCGAGGTACAGTGAAAAGTATTGTTCTGCATACAGTTCAGACAGATCATTCCATACATGAAAAGAATATACATAGGACAAACGAAAATATACCATGTAAATACATAGACACAGGCATCGGGTGAAGCATACAGGAGTGTACTACTCAGGAGAGAAGATGTGTGAAGAGATCAGATCAGAGGGTCTTTTAGGAGGCTGGTAACAGTGGGGAAGAAGCTGTTTTTGAATCTAAATTAAATGTTAATGCTGCCATAGGAGAGTGTATGATACAATCACAAAGTGAGTAATTAAATAGAAGCTTAAACAGGGCAGGGCACCCCATCTGTCTGAAATCTCAACATTCAAGAACACCACTTTTTAAACTATGTGCTACCATCACATCAATGGGCAGTGCCTGCTTTACCTCTAGATTTCACATGTTGGGCAACCATTTTAAAAGACAACATACCAGCAATCTAAAATGTTGCTCTATTTCACAGCATCATTTAGAAACAATAACTCAGGTCCCTCAATAGCTTAGAATGAACTCAGCCACACATCTGGTGGGGCTTTGAGCCAAATAGTTCATAAAAGTCCGTGTTAGCTAATCTCTGCCAGGGAAGCTATTGGACTTCTACAGTTGGCCACAGAATCCATGAGAGCAGGAAAAAACAAGGGGCAAATAATCAGTCTGAGTTCACTCCTAATTGCTGACTCCAGCTAGAAAGTGCAAATGTGGAAAGACTGTGTTCAGAAATTACACCACCCATGCTTTACTAGCCTGCCAGCACTCAGCAGAAGGCTCACAAATGAATAATGGCCATTTGTGTGAGGTGCCACAGTGCAGCTGCCACCTGTGAAATCATACCCTCAGTACCTTCAGGAGAGGAAATGTCCAGAAATGGGAAAGACTGAGTATATTAATTAAAAGGAGGCTCCAAACAAGTAACAAAATGCCTTAAATCAATATGGAACAGCTATTAAATGTGCCTCACATTGTGCGTGTTCTTTGAAACAATGCTAAAATCTTACAAGCAGTGGCTGGGAATAGAAACGCACATTGCTAAGACACACAATGGGACTTTTCCTCCTCACAAATGGAGGTCAGAGGTGATGAAATTACACATTAAAAACTGCTGTCTTCAGAAAACTTGAATCATTCCTACACTCCATTGATTGTTCAGGTCCCAGAAAATTGGCAACTAGTAAAAGTTGGCATGTCCTGATAAACTGCATTTCCTACTCAACTTGGAAACATGCTTTTCAAGTAAATGTCGATGTCCCTTTCGATTGATTTTTGTTCCACCTGAAGCTGGTTCTTGTTGGAGTATGGTTAAATAGGTACTGGTGCATTGTCACAGTGTATGGACAGATTACCCAAATGTGGAGTCACAGTCCAACATGTTATTGTTTTTGTTTTAAACGAGACATCTATATAGGAATACCTTCGAGCAGGTATCAAAGCATAGTATGGGTATCTGATTGACATTTCCTCTTTCTAGCCTGGGGCACTGAGGTCAATTGTGGCAGTATTGAATTTTCCTCTTTCTAGTCTGGGGGACACAGCTCTATTCTGGCAGTACAGCTGTTGCCCCAAATGACTGAAACCTAAACCAATTGAGAGAACCGGAATTGAGATAGGTGACACGGTCTGAATTTCACTGGAAATTGAAGTCTAAGTTTTGCTATCTATTGAGGTTCCGAAAGGAAAGTACCTTGGGTCTATGAATGTAAATATATACTTAGTTTTCAGTATGTAGCTGTAATGCAAAAGAGCTGTTAAAGAAATGAATGAAGCGGTAAATAACTAACTTCTGGGTTCCCAAAGCAAAGTTTTTCCTCATGGAGGGCAACATAGTAGTAATGGGAAGTAGAAATATGCCACAACCCTCATGCAGCAAGTTCCCGGATTTAGCCATGCCGATTAACAGAGATGGAGAGTGGATGATAAAGTTTGTCTTAGGAAAGGGGGTAATTACCTCCAAGGTAAATGTTTTCACCAGTTTGTGAACTCGTTTTTAAAGAATACATCTCAAAACCTTAGACGGATTTCAATGAAACTTGTTTCACAGGTAGGGTATGGTTGAGGAAGAAGTATTTAGTGTTTAAAATCCTGATCTGCATCCTGGAACTTTTTTGAAAGGTTTGTTAACATTGGGAGTTAATGTTGTAGGTTGTTTTATTTGGAATGTTGTTGATTATTTTAGAATCTTGTGGATTGTCTCACAGCTGTCAAAATGTGAACAAGGTTTTCAGGGCAGGTTGTTGGGTATGGATTGGCCTGAAGCCTTCTCAGAAGATAGCTCTTAATAAAAAGATTTATTTTCCGAGCTTTGCAGTTGCAGAGAAACAAACAGGTAGGGAAAGGTCTCAAGGAAGAGCTGCATAATTGTAATAATATTGAGTTAACACCATGCAGATATATGCACTCTACTGAGTGCCTTCTTCATTTGTTTCAATGTGTAACAGAGCAGAGATTACTCTAGGCTGAAAGAGATCAATTTAGTGGTAGAATTAGCCAATTTTGCCAATAAGTACTTGGTTCAGCTTTCTACCAGCAAATGACTGTCTTCAAATACAATACCATAGTTTAATTTGGGCGGTTGGTTTGGGGTGGTGGAGAGCTTCCCCTGGAGTTTCAAACAAATTCTCAGTAATGATCAACATTAGTTTTTATTCAATTACCTTGATTTGACATCAGTCTCCAGGGATGTTACCAATTTCATCGTTGGTCTCTGTGACTTATACAATGAAGACATCATATGTTCTCCTGGAACAGGAACTGTAGAGGAGGATATTAAGCATCTTGGATCAATGAAATTGGATTCTGGATACCTGTATTCAAGGCCCATTAGGTAGTCTGCACACAATTGTGATGGATGGGAATATCGTGTTGCAGCGTCCAGAGCAAACCCAGTGCTTGGAGGCAGATCAGAATAAACCATCGCCTCTCTATTAGAAATCTGTTCTGACCTTTTCCAATTCATTGACGTGGGCTGAGAAATCAGTCCAGGGTCGAAATCATACGGAATACCTTTCCGTGACCAATATCCATCCAAATCTGACAATTCATCTCGAGAACAATTCCAGGATCGGTACCTTTCAAAATCTGGAAATTCGTGTAATGACAGTTTCCTGGTCTGGTATTTTTCCAAATCTGGTAATTCATGTAGAGACAGTTTCCGAAGTCGATATTTGTGTAAATCTTGCATTTCGTGTAGAGACAGCTTACGGGTCTGGTAACTGTCCAAATCGGCCAGTTCGTGCTGGGACAGTTTCCGGGACTGGAATTTTTCCAAATCTGCCAGTTCGTGTTGGGACAGTTTCCGGGACTGGTATTTTTCCAAATCTGGCAAATCATGTTGGGACTGCTTCCGGGACTGGAATTTTTCCAAATCTGCTAGATCATGTTGGGACAGCTTCCAGGACTGGTATTTTTCCAAATCTGGCAAATCATGTTGGGACAGTTTCCGGGACTGATATTTTTCCAAATCTGCTAGATCATGTTGGGACAGCTTCCAGGACTGGAATTTTTCCAAATCTGGCAAATCATGTTGCGACAGTTTCCGGGACTGGTATTTTTCCAAACCTGCCAAATCATGTTGGGACAGCTTCAGGGACTGGAATTTTTCCAAATCTGGCAATTCATGTTGCGACAGCTTCCGGGACTGGAGTTTTTCCAAATCTGGAAAATCATGTTGCAACACTTTCTGGGACTGGTATTTTTCCAAATCTGGCAAATCATGTTGCGACAGCTTCCGGGACTGGAATTTTTCCAAATCTGCCAAATCATGTTGCAACAGTTTCTGGGACTGGTATTTTTCCAAATCTGGCAAATTATGTTGCGACAGCTTCCGGGACTGGAATTTTTCCAAATCTGCCAAATCATGTTGGGACAGCTTCCGGGATTGGAATTTTTCCAAATCTAGTAAATCATGTTGGGACAGTTTCCAGGACTGGAATTTTTCTAAATCTGCCAGATGATATTGGGACAGATTCCGGGACTGGTATTTTTCCAAATCTGCCAAACCATGTTGGGACAGCTTCCGGGACTGGAATTTTTCTAAATGTGCCACTTCGTGTTGGGGCAGATTCCGGGACTGGTAGGTTTCCAAATCTGGCAATTCATTTTGAGTTAGTTTCTGCAACCGATACTTCTCCCAATCTGGTGGTGGTGGTCTTTGAGGTGGGGGCCCTTTCTTCTTTTTGTTGGTAGATAAATCTTCATGTCTGTTCATCCCTGAATCATGTGGAACAACCTTCTCTTCTTCAAACTTGTGTGTTATACCCAGTGATCCATGATTAAAATGGAATGTGGAACAGGTAAGGCCTTGGCTCTGTGGGCACTGCGAGGTATACTGAGAGAAATTCTCTGGCAGTGTAGTAGCTATACTGGGCCTCTCCCAAGCACATATTTCCTGTCTTGGTTTCCTTGCGAGCTTGTCCCATTCATCCTCGAGGCTTTCTTTTGAATTAATATCAGAAAACGTTCCTTGCACATTATCAATATTCAATGACTTCAATTCTCTGAAAGAGGTCAAATATTAATTCTATTTTAATTAATTTCATAAGAGTTGCATACAAATACATATTTTGTAAAGCTGTTATATTCTTTGATGAAATTGAACTTGTGTGAGTGCACAGTAATCTGTTGGTATTGTTCTACCATGTGAGTAACACAATTCCAATTCAAAGTTGAAGCACTTTGCATCATCTTAGTCCAAGGATTGGTTGTGCAGAGGAGGAGGATTAAGTCCTGTCTAATTTCACTAATGGCCCTACTGGTTGCTTTCTTGGTCTGGTTTTAAAAGCAGGTTTCTTTCAAACAAGGGTTTAGCTACCCCCTTGCACTAATTAGCTCTTAGATGATGAATTAGGAAATGGGGTGAGTGGAGCCCAGATTACCTGCTATTTCCTTAATTCCAGGATTGATTTCATCCACATGATTGGTAAAGGAGTTATGGCTATGTATGCTGTGCAGCACAGTGAGGAAATGAACTTGCTCAAGACCCACATCAAGAGGTTTGCTAATCTATGTGCTCCAGCTTCTTTAATGTTTTCAGCAAACACCATTCAAGCCGAAATGGGATAGCTAGAGCAGTAATTGTTTTTATGCCATCCGAGTCAGCCTTACAGAATTATTGGGCACAAGGCATGATCAAGACTGGGGGAAGGTTAGTGGGGGGGGGGGGGGGGGGTCTGTGGTTAGAAGGATAGTAATCGGAGAAGGAAAAAATAGGAGTAGGATGTTTGCCCCTCAGTCACAAGACTGTGGGTTTAAAATCTATTGACGACTTGAGTACCTAATCCAAGCTGGTAATTCAATGCAATATTAAGGAAGTGCAAAATTGTTAAAGATGGCTGGAGTTTCTTTAGAAACACATTAAAAAAAATTTGAAGACTTCTCAGGAACTGATGGATTAGAAAACGTCTTATAAAATGAATTTAACTTGTGTTCTTCAAGGTAATGAATGTTAGCACGAAGAAATGGAAATAACAACTGTGCCTTCACCACTGGAAGTGGAAATGGTGGAGTGCCTCAAATCAGCAGTAGCATTACTAAAGGGTGCTTTTTCTCAAAATCATAAAACAGGAATTGAAAGGGATGCAGAGGATAGTGAAGGTAATGCACGATGACAAAATCTGGACTGCTGCCAGCGTAGTGTGTTGTGGGATTCCTAATCCTCTCCGGTGTTTCTTGGAACAAGGGATATCTCTCCCGAGCTGTGCCGCCAGCAGCCTTGGAGATTAGCGACTTAAATTTCCCACAATGTGCCCACCCGCTCCATTCTGATGTTGCTGGCTGTTCTTAAAGTTTGGTAATCTCGCTTGACCACCACCAGAGAATTGTGTGGAGGGTAGCCAGCAGACATTCCCAGAGAACTAGGATAAGAAAGAGCACGATGGTGGGTGGGAGCAACAATGAGAGAAGAGCAGCCAGTTAAGGGGACAGGTGGAAGCCAAAGTCTTTACTGTGGGTAAATTGTGAAAGATTATTTTTCTTAAAATAAATTTAGAATACCCAATTCCTTTTCTTTTTCCAATTACGGGGGAATTAGGGGCTGGTTTAGCACAGTGTGCTAAACAGCTGGCTTGTAATGCAGAACAATGCCAGCCGCGCGGGTTCAATTCCCGTACCGGCCTCTCCGAACAGGCGCCGGAATGTGGCGACTAGGGACTTTTCACAGTAACTTCATTGAAGCCTACTTGTAACAATGAGCGGTTATTATTATGATTAATTTAATGTCGCCAATCCACTGAACATGCACATCTTTGGGTTGTGGGGGCGAAATACACGCAGACATGGGGAGAATGTTGAAACTCCACACAGTGTCCCAGAGCCGGGATCGAACCCGGGTCCTCAGCGCCGTAGGCAGCAGTGCTAACCACTGTGTCACCTTGCCGTCCAATAGTGAAAGATTATTGAGTGAATCCAAAATGGAAGGCAAGAATTTTCTACTGGGCCAAACAGACAGGAAGGGAAGAAGAAAGCTATTGACCCTAATGTTATTGCACTGTGAAACATTTCACCACCCATGGTTATTCAGGTACAGATTAGAACCTAACTTTAAAGGGAATCAGATATTTATTTGAAAAGGAGGAATATAAAAGATCTTGGGCTCAGGGGTTGAATGAGGTTACTGGAGAGAGTAGCAGCACCATGATATGAATGATCTCTCTGTGTGCTGTAAATCATACAAATATATGATATAGGAGCAGAAGTAGGCCATTCGGCCCCTCAAACCTGCTCTACTGTTCAATAAAATCGTAGCTGATCGGTTTGTGTTTCGATTTTACATTCCTATCTATCCCCTTTGATTCCCTTTCCTATCTATCTCCTTTGATTCCCTTACCTAACAAGAATCTACCTGTGTCCACCTTAAAAATATTTACTGAGCCAGTTTCCACCGCCTTCTGAGGCAGAGAGGTTCCAATGTCGCAAAACCAATGAGGGTGACCCTTAATTTGAACACAGTGCCCCCTAGTTCTGGACTTACCCACAAGAGGGTAAGAAACATCCTTCCCACAAGACCTTGTCCAGACCATTCAGGATCTGGTATATTTCAATCAAGTCACCACTCACTCTTCTAAAAGCCAGTGGGAACACCCCCAGCCTTTCCAACCTAATTCCTATGAAAATCATCCTTTATTGAATCCAAACTCAAAGTGTGATTTAGAAATATTGTTGCTGAGCTGAGTTTAGATGAGAATGCCTCATCATAAATGCCCCAAATACGGAGTTTGTTTCCCCATGTATGATCTCTTGGTTTGGTTTGAGTCGATCTGTGCCAGTCAGTTTTGACGTGTGAAGTCCAAGTACAGGTGAGTCCTGACTGAGTTTCCCAGTTCAGAGACGTCACCTTCACACAAGATCCAAGCCAAACCAGAGTGCAAGGAGGTGGGAAAAAGGCTAGGCCCATTAAAAGTGGTATCACCTGGAACTCTAGTGCATCGCAGAATGAGTTGAGCAATTGTTTCATTCTGAATATCAGTGGCTTATAGCATTACTTCCAGTTACAGATGCTAGCAGATAACTTTAAACTGGCCCTGAAAGGTGAGCCCACATTGAGGAGCTCAAGGCAGACTGATGCGCAATCAATTACACTCAAGACAAAGTGATTTCATAACTGAAGGCTTTAATCTACTAGAACTTGTTCCCCAGCAGCTTCGGTACAGAAAATGAAGGCTGCTGTAACGGCACCGTTTCTTATACTCCGCCTGTCAGGGCGGAGCCACGTATCAACAGCCAATGGTAACCTCCTGGGGTGAACCAATGATCATCTGCCTCTTCGGTACCGCAATACCTGGCACTACCACACAGACCTCATCAAACTTCGCTGGAGCAAGCTTGTTCTGAAAACTTACTGAAGATTTAATTTTGTTATCCTTTCTCATTCATCACACCTATTATTGCTAGTTACACATACACCATCAGAGAGTTAGTGTATGACTGACAGTTATGAGGGAAATTGGAGTTAAATTCACAGGTTTTCCTGTCAAAGCCAGCATTTGTTGCCCAACCCTAATTGACCATGAGAAGAAGGCATGAACCACCTGCTTGACAAATGAGTGACTTGCTCAGCCATTTTAAAAGGCTGTCACCACATTGCTATGGGTCTGAATAATTTAAAAAAATAAATAAAAAATCTTTATTATCGCAAGTAGGCTTACATTAACACTACAATGAGGTTACTCTGAAAAGCCTCTAGTCGCCACATTCCGGCATCTGTTCGGGCACACAGAGGGAGAATTCAAAATGTCCAAATTACCTAATATACAGGCCAAAGCAGATAAGGAAGGCAGATTTACCACCATTTTCTCAAGGACAATCAACGATGGGAAATAAGTGCTGGCCATGCCAGTGACACCCACATTGAGTGAATAAATGAAAAATAAATGCAAACCTATTTTTAAAATGTTGAAGCTGTTGACTCAAACATGGAAACATTAACTGAGAAATACTTGGGTGGCATGGTAGCACAGTGGTTAGCACTGTTGCTTCAAAGCGCCAGGGTCCCACGTTCGATTCCCAGCTTGGTCACTGTTTGTGCGGAGTCTGTAGGTTCTCCCCGTGTCTGCGTGGGTTTCCTCCGTGTGCTCCGGTTTCCTCCCACAAGTCCCGAAAGATGTGCTCGGAGGTGAATTTGGACACTCTGAATTCTCCCTCTGTGTACCCGAACAGGCGCCAGAATATGGCAACTAGGGGCTTTACACAGTAACTTCATTGCAGTGTTAATGTAAGCCTACATGTGACAATAAAGATTATTATAGCCTTTAATTAGATTTAGTGAGAGGAGAGCTGCAAAAGCGGTCAATGTAGATGAACAACAGTTTTTTGTTAACAAGGTAAATCAAGAAATGTTATCCAAAGTTCAAGTAAGAGTGAGAAGTTGTGGAAGGCAAGTATGTTCAAGATTAATTAATGTGGTACTTGGAATAAACAGTGTTGTTCATAGTATGTGGAGTTCACGAAGGACAGATATTATGGCATTAAAGAAATGATGGGCTCAGTCTGTTTACCAAAGTTACACCTGTGAAATTAGGCCATGATGATGAATAGCGAGAGTCTTACCAGGGCACATAGTGTTAAAACAAAGTGATTGGCACATCCACAATTCCCCATGAAAACAGCTACTGATTTAAAAGGAGGCTGGCCAGGTATGGAGGACTTTCTCAGCTCAGAAGAGGAGAAAGGAAACCAGAGAAGTGGCAACACTCTTCAACTATAGTTTTAATAAGGGCCTTATTAACTTGTGCAATGGATGCTGGGAGAGTTTTTTTAATATTCCGGCTTTGCTTTCTCTCATTGAATAACAAGAGTGAACTTCACAGAATCAGAGATTTGACATGATGCCAAAGGCCTGAATGGAAGTCTACTCCGATGGAGCAGCAGTTCTGCCAAAGGTCATAGATGAAGAGGAGATGGGCAATAAAAGGCCTATATTATGAGCTCCCCTGAGTTAGGCAGATAGTTCAGGATCTATGTCATCAGTAAGCTAATTGTTTCCTATCATGAAATTTCACATTTAAAATTCTAGTTTTCCATAAGTGACTGGGGACAGCAGGGATTGTGATGGTGGGTACTTGTAAGCTGGCAGGAGAACATAAACAAAAGGATTGAATCTTTTATTAAGTTTAACCTGTACGGAGTGGAGGGTGGAGGATATTCCTCAATCAAAAATATGCTCGACAATTCAACAGCATCATGCAATGGTGGGCAGGAAAAGATGAAGACGTTACATTCATTAATCACTTAAACTCCTACCTTTCTGTTGGAGTAAACTTCCTGTTTATTATCTCGGTCTGACCCAATTTTTCCACCGGACATCCCTGCAAAGAAGATTGCCTGTCAGTACAGAGAAACATCCGCAATCCTATTTACAGCACAGTTGGGAAACACATCAGCATTGTCTTGGCATTACTCTTGCTAGCTAGACTGAGACAGTTCCTTTAATTAGCAACTCAAGTAAACATATCACAATGAATGGATACTGTACGTAGAACCTAAAAAAAAGGCTTAGCAGTATAGACCTAGGAGGGTCAACTGCACTAGAAATATGGAGTATTAATTTGATATCAAATGTGGTGTGAAAAATACCTCAATACCAGAAACACATTCCAATTGTTCAGCAGTTCTCTTCATCTTATTCAACACCTTCATTACTATTGCATTCGTCTCACATGGCTTGTGTTGCATTGGAGGCACAGTGAAATTTTTTTGTAAACATTTAGATAAAAATCAATAAGCCAAGAATAAGATGAAGCTGTTGGGAGTACAATTTGACAAGCACTGGCAGTCCTCTCCTGCTGAAACGGAATGTAATTTGGTACTACAGAGCTTGAATATTGCTGAAAAGAGAGACATGCTACCAAAGATTTTCATGTTGCATTCATCAGGACAAACACAAGCATATCAAATGATCATAACAATTTACACAACAGGAGAAAAAGGTGCTGATTGGTGGACTTTGATTGACTGAGGCATTACCATGGAGAAACCAACTGAGCACCATAGGTTCCCCAAACTCCCAGCTAATTCGAAAAAGGGTGCAGGGTTTTGTTTGCAGAGAATGGGTCCCTGTTAATGAATGCATGTGGAAATGAACCATGTTATAATCTCGACTGGTTATCTTAAATTCATTGTTATTGTATCTATTGGTGTACTCAGGATTGTTCAGCAACTACTGCCAATTGTGGAATCACATCTAACAGCAGATGCTTTACTTTGGGGTTTGCAAGCATGGGCTGGTTGAGTACGGTCTGTACTCTGTCTATTATGAACAACTGAAGCAACATGCAGTTTGATTCCACCAGCTGATCATTGATTACCAGCCTATGTACCTTGTATTGCCCAGCAGTGAAATTCACATATAATGTTGTTCAATTGTGTGGTGTCAAGAAGTTGAGATAAAATGAAAATTAAGGGGCGGGATTCTCCGACCCCCGCCAGGCCGGAGAATCGGCAGGGGGCAGCGTGAATCCCACCCTGTCGTCAGCTGCTGGATTCTCCGGTGCCGGTTGTTCTGCGGGGGCGGGAATCCCGCCGCGCCCATTGGGGGCCCCAACGATTCTCTGGCCCGCGATGGGCCGAGTGGCCGCCCCTTTTCGGCATGTCCCGCCGGCGTAAAATACACCAGGTCTGTACCGGCAGGACCTGGCTCTGTGGAGTCCTCGGGGGGGGGGGGGGGGGGGGGGGGGGGGGGGGAGCCCCCACGGTGGCCTGGCCCGCAATCGGGGCCCACCAATCCGCGGGCGCGGGCCTGTGCCGTGGGGGCACTCTTTCCCTCCGTGCCGGCTGGTGTAACGGTCCGCCATGGCCAGCACGGAGAACCCCCCCCTGCGCATGCGCTGGGATGACACCAGCACACGCTGGTGCTCCCGCGCATGTGCCAACTCGCAAAGGCCGCCGGAGGCCCTTCGGCAGCGGTTGGCGCGGCACCAAGCATTTTGGTGCCGGCTGGCGTGGCACCAACCCCGCCCGCGCCGGCCTAGCCCCTGAAGGTGCGGAGGACTCCCCACCGTCGGGGCTGCCCGACGCCAAAGTGGTTCACGCCACTCCTCGGCGCTGGTACAGCCCGCCCCGCCATGTAGGGGAGAATCCCGCCCAAGGAATCTAATATTGGGAATGGTGTTCTGGTGAATGTATGAATAAAAGATTTTCAAATGGAAATTGGTTTAGAAAACAGATTAACTAAGGTCTTTAATATGCGGATTTGGGTAGGAACACAGTAAACAGATATTTACCCAAGAGAAGTGGATAACAATAGGGCATAGAATTTCAGGAAATTCAGGCGCCTGCAGTGCCGAGAAACATCACACTATTCAATGGCACTTTGCCTTTTTTTTGGCCTCGGGGAGATTCTCTCCACCCGAGAGTGCACTTAGGGATTTCTTGCTGGCGAGCCTCAGTAGACGGCAAGACACACCCCACTAAATGCACCATTTAGCGGACTTTAATTCAACTCCGCTGATTCGTGCCCCATGTCTCCTGTTAGATGTAATTTTCTGCAATTGGGCCACTTGCCAAACAATTCTGAGTGTGCTAATAATTACACTAAAAGCCAATTTAAGATAATCAGTTGAGTTCATAATGTGACTCATTTATGCTTGCTATAAGCAATATGGATTCACATGCAGAAACCCGTCTTCTGCAAAGAAAAGAAATATGTTCAAGTCTTGAAAGATTTAATTGACAATGCTAACAAGCAGCTTTACAGCAATATCCTCCTAATTGACATGCAGTTTGGGATCCACCTGGGCCACTGACTTCGGGCCTCATTACAGCCTTAGTCCAAACATGGACAGAAGAGCTCATTCAAAAGTGGAGGTAAGAGTGAATGCCTTTGACATCAAGGCAGCATGTGGCTGAGCATCAAGGTTCCCATACAAAATTGAAAGAAATGGGAATCGAGGGAAAACACTTCACTGGTTAGAGTCCTACCTAGCACAAAGGAAGATGGTTGTGGTTGTTGGAAGCAAAACATCTTGTTGCTCTTTTTAACTGGATACTGATATGACAGTTATTAATGATGATATTGCTTTTCAGAGTCGCCAGGTATCAAATGATACCACCACAAGGTTTTACCAGATATGATCAAAGACCAAACAACCAGTTGGTTTGTTCAAGTTCAATGATAGTTTATTTACACACAAGAATTACTTCAACATGCACCATAATACGCTACAAGCTAAATTACACCTAACACTACAACAACCTGTACTTAACTTCAGGCACCAGGCTTTATACAGAGGAACAAGGCCTTTGTTCAGATCTTGCGTGGCTGGGTCTGGAGAAGTGACTTTGTTTCTGCTGGGCTCATCCGTCTGGTAGCGATCGTTGGTCTTGAACTTGTCTGCTGGTAGTGATGCTGCACTTGGTTTTAGGTGCAGGTCAGGGCCAAGAGAGACCGAGCGCCGGGGCCAAGAGAGACTGAACACATGGCAGTGTCTCTCTTTATCCTTCTGGGGTTTCACGCTCTTTTGGGCGGTCCTTTGCTTTGGACCCAATAATTTGGCAGGCTTCGATTACTGCCTTCGATTTTGGCCAATAAAGGGGTGGGTGCCTTGATGGCGGGGCATGTCCTGAGCGGTCATTGACCGTGGCTTTTTGGGCTCCCTGAGCAAAGGGAGTGGCAACAATGAGTCTGTTTCGGTATCTGTTACCTGAGCACAGGTCTTTTGTTCTGGGGAAATGGGCCATTAGAATACAAAGTACTGGGGGTTTCGATAGCGTCTAGTTATTGGAGTTGCCAATGTACATAAGCTCTGAGTGTCTGAGTCCTGGTTGACCATATTTCCCATGGTCCTTTGCAGGTGGCCATATTTCCCAGGATCCTTTGTAAGTGGCCATCCCAGATGGCTACAATCTCAACCCCTGGAACGTGCTGCAGCAGTTCCTCAGGGATCTCCAACTAATAGGGCAAGGACAGTTAACCCATGGGAAAACCACCCACTTGCAAGTTGCCCTCTGAGCAAAACACCACTCTGATTTGGATTTATATTGCCATTGTAGCTGGGTCAAAAACTTGAAACTCCCTTCCTAACCGTACCAAGTGAATTTACTGCAGTGATTCCAGGAAGTGGTTCATCACCACCTTAAGGGCAATTACGGATGGCAGCAAATGCTGGCCTTGCCAGTGACTCTTACATCCCACAAACGAATAAACATGTAGTCAGATTAGTTTAATATCTCATCCAGAAGATGGCACCACAACATTATAGCATTCCCAACTGCAAGCTTTCTGCTCAAGCCCTGGAGTGGGACTTGAACCCCAAACCTTGTGACTCAAGATGTGCGAATGCCAACACCTGTGCCACTGCTGACACAGCACTAACTTAATTCAATGCCTATGCATTAATCTACACATGCAAACTATATTACTGATTCCGTTACCATCCATGCAATTCATTGTCAGACATTCAGGAGACCCTCCCACATGACTCAGCCATGGCTTCCTTTGTGTATTCTATTTCCTTTCAGCCTGAAAATACATAGCAACTCCCACGAAATTCCACTGCTCGAGTGCTGCGACCGAAAAGGAATTTTACAAATTCAGACTGAATATCGAAAGAACAGACTTTACACAGAAGCGTGTCACAATGATCTTAAAGGCTATTTATATAGGAAGAGAGATTCCATTCAGCCATTTTGATTCAGCATCAATGATTCTCTAGGGACGGTCTCATTCAGGAGCTTGCTATCTGGAATGATGGGCTTTCATAAAAGTTACAGAAAATCTATCACACAGGAGGCCATTTGGACCTTCGTGTCTGTATCGTGTCAAAAAGGAGCTACTCGGCCTAAACCCACCCTCCTGCACTCGTCGGTAACAGTGTATGCCTTAGTTCTTCAAATAGATATCCAAGTACTTATTCAAAGATCTTAAGGGTTTCTGCTCCTGTCACTCTTTCAGAGTTCTGGGTCCTTACACATTGGGTGAAAAAAATATTTTCATCTCGCTTCTAATACCTTTGGACTCTATGTTAAGGTAAATAGGTTGTCCTTATTTTCTCTATCTAGGCTCCAGTAATTTTATATACCTCACTTAAGTCACTGCTCAGCCTCCTTTGTTTTCAAGGAAATCACTCAGCTTGTCCAATCTCCCCTCAAAATTTTCCAGCCCTGGCAACATCCTTGTTAATCTCCTCTGTACCCCTTCTGGTGCAATCACATCATTCCTGTAACCTGGTAACCAAAATTATCTGCAGTACTCAAGGTCTAACTGGTGTTACATACAGTTTTAGCATAAGCTCCCTGTTCTTTAACTTCATGCCTCGGCTAAAAATGGGAACATGCCAGATGCCACCTTAATCATCTTCTAGACCTGCCCTGCTACCTAAGGATTTGTGGAAAGAAGGGAAAAAGCTTTGCGCGAAAACCCGCAAATTTGAAACTACCTGAAAAGATTGGAACCGGGAAGTTGAGATTTCTCAGCTAACTCAGCAAAATAGCAAACCTCCCCCTCCACGAAGAGGTCCCCAAACCTCTTCAGACTCTTCCCCTCTCAAGACTTAAATGTCGAGTCCAAGCCACCTCATAGGAAAAGGTGCTTATTGCAAATGGGCCAGCGAAGACAAGGAAAGGAGCTCAAAATGTTGCCTTACTCTTCCAAATTCTCAGAGACCACCACTGGTTTTGAGGAAAATCTAACAGCTAAAAAGGCAGTGGTGCCGTAACTATTGCAGGAGCTCGCTTCCATTTCTCCCCATATGGAACCAGGATCGGTAAAACACAACAATATACCCGAATATTGACTGCCCAATAATAAAACAAAAATTTTGGGAGGGCTGGGCCCCGACTGCCGGTCTCTTTGGAGCAGAACCCCACCCATTCTGGTGGTCTTTCCCGCCTAACTGAAAGCAGACATCAATTTTTTGATTAAAAAAAAAAAAAAATTCTTTATAAATTTAGAGTACTCAATTCTTTTTTTTCTCCCCAATAAGGGTCATTTTGGTGTTGCCAATTCACCTGCCCTGCACATCTTGGGATTGTGGGGGTTAAACCCATGCAGACACGGGGAGAATATGCAAACTCCGCACGGACAGTGACCCGGGGTCGGGATCGAACCCAGGTACTCACCGCCTTGAGGCAGCAGTGCTAACCACTGCGCACAAACGCAAACAAAACAAGAACTCTAAGCTAATTATCTAAAAAAAACAACTATAATGAGCTGCAGTGAACCCTCCAAAACCGCTTCCATTAACCAATTCTTAACAGGGAAGCTCCCAACTGGAGATAAAGAAAAATAGTTATAAAGAACAAAATACCAGAACCCCATGTACCTTATGCGCCGAAAGGAAGCTATATATCACAACAAACAGAACCCCACATAATGAATAATCCCAAATCGAGACAAGAACTATATGAGTTCAACTCCAACAAGAACAAGAAAAAAACAAGAACAAACATGAAACCCCAACAATGTAACAATTCAAGATGCCCATCAACAGAACCGAAAACTTAACTACACTGCGCCCAACTTATGTTTTTTAAACAAAAGAGTCCGCTTCTCCTGGCAAATCGAGAAGATAGACTAACTTTGGCGGGAAAAGACTGAGCCCAGCTGGGTAGACCGAACCAAACTGGACTCCACTTTTATAAAGGGCAGCCTTGACTCCATCGAACGCAGCACTCTTCTTCGACAGCTTCGCACCCATGCACTGTTAGAACCTGATGGGAGTGGCCTTCCCACATAAAGTCACATTGTTCCTTTGCCCACCTCAAAACCCATCTCTCCTTTTCCTTGAAACTGCAGAACCTCGCTATCACTGCACATGGTGGATCGTCAGGACGAGGCCTCGGCAGGTGTACAATGGGCTCAGTCCAATTCCAGGTGGGGATATAATTCCACCCTCATCACCATCATACCAAACACGCTTGGGAAGTACTCCGTGGGCATTGGGCCATCCACCCGCTCCGGCAGCCTCACAATCCAAATATTTTGCCTCCTGGACCTATTTTCTAGGTAATGTATTTTGACCCTCAGCGATTTATTTGCTTCGATCACAAAAACAGCTCAAATTTCAGTGAGGCAATCCAATCGCTATGGCCCGATATGGCCACTTCCATTTCTTTGATTGTGGCTCCCTGGGAATCCACGGTCTGATTAGTTTACTCCAGAGCCACTTGAATGGTTCCAAGGTCTCCGACACTATTCATCGGTGCTTTTCAATTTCTTTGGCTGAGGTACTGGAAAGCCTCTCTGCCGTTCGTGGATGGACGGAGCACTAGAAACTGACTCTGCCATTTTACCTGCCGATAATCTATGGGGCGCCTCAGACTCCATCGACGAGCTTCAGCTCTCAGCCTTCTTCTCCTTGACGTTTTTGGGCATCTCAGCCAAACAAGATCTTTATTACAACAATTATATGGGTTTTCAAGAGTAATCACTCAGTGGTACTAAGAAAACAGGCAAAAAGTACAGTACTCCAGCGGGAGCCACTTCGTGGCGTTTCCCCCCGTCTTAGGCTACCGGAAGTGGGTGGGGCCAACTAAAACGCCACTGCTCGCAGCACCATCCGTCAGTCATTAGCCTTTACCACCAAAGTAATTTTGAATCCTACTTGTAACGCTCTTTTGGATCCTAAGGGATCTTTTTGACCAGATTGCCATCTGGCAGATGGAATGCAATGTAGAAAAGTGTGAGGTTATGCATTTTGGTAGAAGAACAGAGGCATAGACTATTTTCTAAATGGGAAACGGCTTTGGAAATGAGAAGTACAAAGGGACTTGGGAGTCCTAGTTCAGGTTTCTCTTCAGATTAACAGGCAGGATCAGTTGGCAATTAGGAAGGCAATCGCAATGTTAGCATTCATGTTGAGAGGGCTAGAATACAAGTGCAGGGATGTACTTCTGAGGCTGTATAAGGCTCTGGTCAGACCCCATTTGGAATATTGTGAGCAGTTTGTGGGTCCCATATCGAAGAAATTACATGCTGGCCTTGGAGAGGGTCCAGAGGAGGTTCACAAGAATGATCCCCGGAATGGAGGACTTGTCATACGAGGAGTGGTTGGGGTCTCTGGGTCTGTACTTGATGGAGTTTAGAAGGGTGAGGGGGGAATCAATCTGAAACTTGCAGGATACGGAGAGGCCTAGATAGAGTGGACGTGGAGAGGATGTTTCCACTCGTGGAAGAAACTAGAACCCGAGGGCACAGCCTCAGACTGAAGGGGCGATCCTTTAAAACAGAGATGAGGATGAATTTCTTCAGCCAGAGGGTGGTGAGTCCGTGGAACTCTTTGTCGCAGAAGGCTATGGAGTCCAAGTCACTGAGTGTCTTTAAGATAGAGATAGATGGGTTCTTGATTAGTATGGGGATCAAGGGTTATGGGGAGACGGCAAGAGAATGGGGAAGAGAAACATATCAGCCATGATTGAATGGCGGAGCAGACTCAATGGGCCGAATGTCCTAACTATGCTCCTATATCTTATGGCCTTATAGACATGACCTTCAACAAATCCATGCTGACTTTCCTTGATTAATCTATGTCTTTCTAATTGAAGGTTAATACTTTCCCTCTAAATTAATTTCAATAATTTGTCCACAGCTGAAGTTAAACCTGCTGGCATATAATTATTCAGATTATCCCTTCCTCCTTTTTAAACAATTATGCATAATTAGTAATCCTCCAATCTTCTGATGCCATTACAGTAGTCAGGGAGTATTCAAATCTGTTGATCAAAGCCTCTGCAATTTTCTATCTTGCTTTTTAACAACCTGGAGCCACTGAAACTCAAGACTGGATATTAATAGTCTTGGCAATACAGTATTGCTGAAAAATAAAAGACATGCAATTGAAGCTTTTTGTCTTCGATTCATTAGGACAGATACAAGAATGCCAAATTTCAAAGGAAGCAACAATTCATGCTGCACGAGAAAAGTGTGTTGATTGGTTGGTAAGTTGATTCTGATTGCTTGAGGCATTACAATGGAGAATTCACCAGGTAACTCTTGTCCTCCACGTTTTAAAATTCTAAAATATCCAGGCATTGCACCTTTTGTGAACCAAGCAAAAGCATGAGGGAACATTGGTTCTCTGGTGTGTTCTCCATGACAACGCCTTGACCTCAGTCAACTTGTGAACCGATCAACATCCTTTTCTCAGGGAGGATAAATTGTTGCTCCCTTTGACATTCTTGCATATCCCCAATTTTTTTTATTTGTTTTGCAGCGACTGGTCATTACGGAATGCTGTTGCCCCCATCAATCTCTCCCCTGCCACCACCCCCCACCAACCCCCTTCCAGCTAAAATTTCAGGGGAGAGCACATCCACGATCCCTACAGCTGCCCTGCTGCAATTTAACACTGGGAACAGCATTAATTGTTTTAAGGAGAAATCTCTGCCAATTTTCCCCAAGAGGGAGCCCCAAACTGATTGGCTGGCACTCTGGAGCCCCAAACTGATTGGCTGGCACTCTGTAGTCCCAGCTAGCAGTGGCCACTGCTGAGACAACAGGCAGTCCCTAATGCCAAGGAGTCTGGATTGAGAGCTAAGTCCAGGGTCAGGGATTTCAGTAGGAGGGGAGTTGGAGCATGGAAGTGGCGGTATGGGGCTGGATTCAAGAGACCGAGAGAGAGTAAATTAGCGGGGGGGGGGGGGGGGGGGGGGGGGGGAAGAGAATTACATCTCTTGTTGGGTCCACTCACCACCCTCTGAAGCTTCTGGGCTTTGTCTATGGTGTGGGCCTTCATCCAGTGTAGGTAAAATACTGGTGGTGGCCAGTGGCCATTGAAGGGCATTGATAGGCCCAAGGGTAGGCAGGCTACCCAAAACCTCCATGTCCTGTAAAATAACAGAGGTCAGGAGTGGGTGGGTAGATGCAGTCAGGCCACCCGCTGGATTTTACTCTCCACCCTCAATGTTCAAACCTACCGGTGAGGAATGTAAAACCCAGTCTAAGGAGCCCAACAGGAAAGACAAAGGAGTTCTGGGCAAGGCAGGCTGAGTTGTCTAATCTGATGCATCTCTGCTACTTTGCTGCATAAAAATATTGAGTTAAATCAAACCAGTTTCAAGACATCCTAGGTTGAATTCTGGTTTGCAGCAAGTTAGCTAATATTAGCGAAACAGTGACACACAATGCTGCAAACACCCTCATCACCTCTAATATAAAAGGAATAAATAGAGTTCCTGATCACTATCCACCCTCCTTTTTGTGGATATTGGATTTTGTGGTCAAAGTTAGGATTGTCAAGCGTCTCAGGGTTTACGAGCACTCATTCCTCATGGTCACACATGAAGAATGACCATTTAATTGAGATAATGACTAGCGCAGATACCACTAGAACAAAACTAGCAAATGATTGACCAGTAATTAACTGTTAGGAAATGTGGCGGGGGAGAAGAAAGGCAGACAGAGAGGAGATGAAGATAAAAATTAAATTCTTAAATTAATCAACACAAAATCTCATTGATGAAGGGAGTACAAATTGTCCCAACTCAAAGAAAAACATTTGTGTCAAGAAATATTTTAGTTTGATTCCAGAGGGTTGTCAAAACAATATGCTAGTCTTCCAATGGCTAGTGGATGGCAAGTATGTCATCTTACGAGTTGCTGGAACCTTGGCCTATGCTCTTCAGTCTGGGTAGAAGAAATGAGGACATTACAACAACTTGTATTTAATAACATATTTACCGTAATAAAACATCTCAAGGCCCTTCACAGTAGTACTAAACAAAATTTGACACAAGGCTACATAAAGTAGTGAGATCAGATGACCAAAAACTGTGTCAATGAGATTGGTTTTAAGGAACATCTTAGAGGAGGAAAGCGAAGTAGAGAGATTAAGAGGTTTAGAGGGGGAATTCCACAGCTTCGGGCCTAGGTAGTTGAAGTGATGGCCACCAATAGTGGAGCCATTGGGGATGCTCGAGAGCCCAAAATTGGATGAGCACAACTACTTCAGAGGACTGAGGGCTAGCAAAGATTACGAAGATCGGGAGGGGTCAAGGCCTTGGAACGATTTGAAAACAAGGATGAGTATTTTCAAATTGTAGTGTTGCTTACCCAGGACCCAGTTTCAGTCAGTGAGCACAGGAGTCATAGGGGAAGACTTGGTGAAAGTAATGACACCTCCCACATTCTACCCTTCATAAACTTGAGGTCATCTAAACTCTCCTGCCTGTCTCATTGTGTCACAATTAGGGGATTTTCACAGTAACTTCATTGCAATGTTAATGTAAGCCTAATATAAGCCAATACAGATTATTATTATTAGTTCAGACTAGAGTTTGCATAAGCATTGAATGGGGGTTTTAGCAGCAAATGAATTGAGGCAGGGGGCAGAGGCAGGTGATGTTACAAAGTTGGAAATAGGTAGTTGGTGACTGCAGATGTGCGGTTGAAGGCACATCTTGGGGACACATTATGACACCAAGTATGCACACAGTCTGGAATAACTTCAGACAGTTGCCAGGGAGAGAAATGCAGTCAGCAGCTAGGGAACGAGGTTTATAGCAAGGTCGGCAGACAACGGCTTTGCTTTTCCCAACATTCACTTGGAGGAAGTTTCCTCTCATCTAGTTTTGTATGCTAACTGGACAAGCAGGAGCCAGAACCTTGGAAGATGGACAAAAGACTAATTTTCCTGACTGTTCTCTAACCACTCTTGGATGAAAAGCATGTTGGGAACTTTCAATGTTGGGAAAGTACAGATTCAGGGCTTGGCTGTGATGCCACATCATGTTCAAACAGTCAAATTATATGTATTGTTTAAATGGGCACAATTATTAGAAAAGCACCAGAGGATATGGAACTATACCTCATGCATTGCGAGTGCCTCAAGGAAGAGGAAGGGAGAAAGCTATAAGCTAAAGGAAAATGCCAATACAGGCTTTTTCCTTTCCGCAAGGTGAAAGAAATGCAAGTTGTGCTTTTTATCAAAATGTATTTTTTTATCTTCTGCAAAGAAAGACAACAGTTCATTTCTAACAACACGGTGTCAGAATATTACAAGTGAGTTTTAGGAGTTCCTGTGTTTGGTGCTCCTCATCAGCAATCTATTCAATATTTTTGAATCTTAAGGATAAGAAAACTAAATTTCCAACATCACAGTAGAGGTTGAAAACATAAAAGATCACAAATTAATTGATGGCACACAAGCCTGTTGAAAGCATGATAATGTGCAGACACACACCTCCATAAATTTGTTTCCTTGACACAGTGGTTCATTATGATCCGGATTTTTGCGGAGTCCTAGAGACTCCTTGAACCCTAAAAAATGGTGGATGGTACCTGAACCCACAAGTCATGACTCATTTATGGCAGGTTGCAATTTTGCCAGGAGAGAAAAGGGGCATAGTTCATACAGGAAGCCCAAACCCCAACAGGGCCATTTGAACCCAGTGTTGAGTTCAAACAGACCTAATTTTCTCTGAAGCTAGGGGATTAAACTGCAGTGTGGGAGTTGTAAACTTTTAATGTAACCATAAAACTCTCAAAGCAGGGAGTTATTTAAATCCCGAACATTTAAAAAATGTTATAAACAGCCTTCCTGTGGCAATGAGTTTTGAAATAAATCTGACATAGTAGTTACATTAGCTGTTTGTTGACATTACCCAAGGGCTATTGTTATGTCTTTAGCGATGTTTCACTGTTGTCCACAATCTATTATTTTTTTTTTTTAATTCATTTTTAGGGGATGCAAATTTCGCTGGCTAAGGCAGCATTTGTTACCCATCCCTAATTGCCCGGTGGGGAGCTGCCTTCTTGAACCACTGCAGTCCATGTGGTGTAGGTACATCCACTGTGCTATTAGGGATGGAGTTCCAGGATTTTGACCTGTGGGGTTCACAAGTTCACCATTTGATTAACATCTCAAATAGCTTATTAAAGGATTAGATGACTTTAATGTGAGGATATGAACATTTTATAAAGGATTAAGTACTTGAGGGGATTAAATATTTTGAATGGGTCTTCATGGGTGGGAGCTTTCTAACCATAGTACAGGTTGTAACAGATATTTATGACTTTATTTCATCTTTACATGGTTCCAGAGGTCTTACGATGGTTTGTACAGTTGAGTTGGCAGGAAGGACGGAAGAGCAAAGGATGATGCGTGGGGACAGATGAGTTGGCATGGAGAGTGAGTGGAGGGTGTAAGGAGGTATGAGGGGTGAGCTCTGCAGTCTTAGTATTTAACAAAATAACAACCTAAGAACTAAGATGGGCCTTTAAAACAGCTTGGTAGCCCCTGTGGCCACCTCCAATTAGCATTCAGGAGTGACGGGTCCCGGCTATCATGCACCTGCACCGCCCTGAAATGAGGATCCTGCCATTCAGAAGAGTTTCTTCTGAGGCAAGGACGGCGAAACGGGAAAAGTCCCAACTCGAGCTACCCGACTTGGGAAAGAAAATGCGGGCCTGCAAGTTGCAGCAATAACACCAAACACTCAAGTGTCACATCAAAGACCTGAAATTACTTCAACCAGAGAGAATGTCACAGTCTCATGTTTATGTTGTTAGCCTTGTCGCGTTCGAAGTTCCATTACTACCAAGTAAAATTATGTCAATTGGCAGCAAGGGTACTATCTTTTTATTCCAGCTCTAAAACAGGTACAGCAGTTAAAAATAATGGTTATGTAAACTAGATGGTAGATTTTATTTACTGTGGCACCTTACTGTTTGCTCATGATCACAGTTTCCGCAACACTGACCCCGCCCCACCAAACAACGAGCCCTGATTTCAAGCTGCAGAAAGGGGGAGGCTGCACAAGAGGATGCTTCACCTGAGGGAGAAATATTGGCCAATTTGTTTCTTTTGGAAGCTTTGTGGCATCCTCGGGTCACTGCTGATCTGGCCAGCACAAGCAGGTTGAATGATTCATCAGAGAAATGAACTTGCAACAAAAACAAATGAGACACATTAAAATGAGCGTCTGATTTATGTCCTACCTCAGATAAAGAGGACTGCAACTGGTTGGACCTTATGGTGGGATGAGGTTCCTCCAAGTGGTTGTTATCTGGATGGAAATACTGATAATGTAGTGTTGGAGCTGGGTCAGGGTGTTGCACTTGCTGACCATGAGAGATGCAATGTCCTTTCAAAATGCTTGATTGATTTGGTTTGTGGCGATCTAAATTTTCACATTCCTGCCCATGTGACTTCTCTCCATGCCCATGGTGAATTGCTTGTTCCAAATTTCGAGCTGAACAAGCTGGATATTTCTCAAAATCTTGGCTGACTCTACCTGTGGCGTGTTGGAAGATTTCTTCTGAGGATTTCCTGAAACGATCACTTGGGAGGGCTTGCAACTTACTGCAAAAACCCTGCCCTTTAGATTTACCAATGGTACTTGATTTACTCTGAAGTCTTAGAAAATTGCAAGAATCAGACCCAGATAAACCTTTACTGGTCTCCTCAAAGAATTTTCTCCTCTCTGCAAAGGACACCAGTGGAGAGGTGTCTGGTTCCTGTAACTCTGCCGTTGCACAAGCTTTCATCTCATCGGTCCTAACTTCCTTTGTCACCTTACTTTGAGCCTCCTGTTTATCTTCAGATGTCCATCTCTTTTGGCCAGGTCCACTGACATCCTGAGCAGTCTTCTGCTCATCAAAATTTTGGGACAATGAACCAGCCCCTGTTTTGCATTTGTTTGGTGAAACATAGGAGTTGCAGGCCAATGGATGTAAACACACACTTCCTGATTTACGATCCTTTTCCATACCATCCAGATTTTTATTGGAATCTATGGTCTGTGTTTTCATATCTGTGGTTTCTTCTGCCGTGCCACTGACATCAGACTCACAAGTAACACAGGTATAGGAATTAGACGTTTCCTCTCTTGAGTCAACCAATTCTTCAGAAGTTTCTTCCATTTGTAACAGCGCAGATGCACTCTTGTTCTTCTGTAACTGAGCTTTCTTTATTTGTATTTCATTCCGCAAATTTGTGGCAAATCGGTCACTTTTGCGCCGCATCCTGGCTACTCTAAAACCCAATACCCGAGTATTTCTGCCAGTTTCGTTCTTGGCTTCTTCCAAGTCTGCCTCGTCTTCCAAAGTATTGCCACTTGGAGATATCCTTCCAATCTCACTCATTTGATCTGGTGGTTTTGGAAGCAATTGTACGTTTTGCTGCTGGGCTGTAGTATGAACTGATGCACTTGTGAAACTTATGCTACTAGACTCAGCTTTGCAAGAGGAAGGATGAAGCTGACCAGCCAAACAGTGATCAAAAGTGGCTACTTCAACTTCTTGTTGCTTCCCTTTTGCCATTGATTCAGGACTTGAGGAATTCTCCTTTACCTGTTTTTCAAATGAAGAATCAATTTTATCTAAAGCTTTGTGAGGATGTCCTATGTTAAGTTGATGTTCCTGCTGAGGTATTGGTACACAGTTGGCCCATTCGTAACTTTCCTGATTATACTGTAATCCCAAACTGTTTTTACCACAGTCTGAAATCGGTAGTGAATGCATTTGTGCCGATAACAACTTTTCGGGTGCACTGTGCCTATGCAAATTCAAAGGCAAACTTTCATTTTTCTCCACTTGACTCAGGCTTAGGTATTGACTGGCAACAAAGGATGGCTCAATCAAATTGTATAAATCCAACTGCTCCATCAAATATCGACAGGATTTTCGAGGGATTGTTGTATTTTCATGCAAAATAGTTTTTTCACTATGCCTGTGAGAATGGCAAGAAAGTCTTGGTTGTTGTCTTAACAAACAGCAACAATCTACTGAACAATGGTTGGATGCTGGGTTACTAGAGTGTGGGGCAATGCGTGTAGAGCACTTGGGAACAGAGGTATATTGTCCTGCTGAATTATCTCTTTTAGATAGGAAGGTTTCAGAAGCCCACCTTCCAGGTTGAAGCAACAGGCTTGTTGCTGCAAGTGCGTCAGAATTAGTCATGCACAGAGATGCGGAGCGGGCTTTAGCTGCCACAAAACTTTCTCTGCGAACAGGTGGTGGGGGAGGGGCTGATTTTGTAGAACTTACAGCACTTTCTTCATGTACATGGGATGGCAGAATGTTATCACTGATAGCTGATCCCTTCCCACAGTGAGAACAAAGCTGCTCTTCAGCTGGTCTTTCCTTGCCTTCACTTCCATTTTGAAGGCACTGGGCATCTCCATACCTGGTTGGCAGCCATGGCCCCAAGCCATGTAGTATGCTGTCCATGGAGGCCGACTCGTCAGTTTTCACTGACGATGACAGAGTGTAGTCAGATGTGTTCGAGCTTGCAGAAAATGAGCTGTAGGCAGAGTCTCTTTTGTTTGGATATGTGCTTTGGTCACAGCTTTGGCTGGGTTGGTCAAGGCTGTCCATACTCCCAAATGAACTCCTCTGGTCTGAGCTACGATGGAGAGCTAGTTGATCCCACTGTGTAGGGAAGTCACTGGAAGACACAGCAAAATGCAGATAAACATTAAAATGAGCATGCAATTTGTAACTGCCTCATTTTTTGGTATCTAGAACCACATTTCTAGCTATAAGGCTACAAGGTTCCCATTCTTGGGCAGTTATGCACTGTAAACAAATTCCTTGTTGAGGCTAATATTATACACAAAGTCACTGGGACATTGGATCTCATCATTTTTGCCTTGGTGATCGCCTTGAAATCACTTAGAGGCTAAGTGTAGGCAAGAATATTGAAGGTAATGAAACCAAAGTTAATATACGGATCAGCAATTATCTAATTCAGTGGTCCTCAAAATAAGGACTGCAGAACCCTGGGCGTCTGTACAGACTTCCAGGAGGTCCTTGCGATAATGTGAGAATGTTCAATGAATCAAAATTGGAGGGAAAATATCCAAGTAACGGGGGTTGGGCTGATGTATGATGGCTGAAGCTGAGCCACGTGGATTCTCCAGGAACGGGGTCAGAGTGCACTCGAGGCCTCGGATAGTGTGGGTAAATGTCAGGCTGTAAGGAGTTTAAGGAGCCAGTGATTGTAACCAGCAGATACTGTGATGTGATAACGGCCACATTATTCAGATTGAAGGTTATTGCGCTCCTGTTTGCAGCTACAAATTGTATCAAAGTAACATAGATCAGCAACAATCGCTCCTCCCACCATAGAGCTGCCACAAGTTCCTGGGCATAATCAGAAAGACAAGCCGCTGGTCCACACGTCAGCTTCTACTGTCACTTCTCTCAGGGGCTCAACAATAAGTTGTTACAGCTAATATCTTGGTGCAATGAGCTCTCAAACCCTGAGACACTGACCTCACACCAGCATTGTGGATTAGATGGCGCTGGACTCTTGTATTGCAGTAAATCTTTCTCCCAGAAGGCATTCGCAAGCTACCTCACAAAAATTTAAGTCACAAGGTACGAGCACATGGCGTTGGAGCTAGTATACTGGCATGGATAGAGAGTTGGCTAATGGGCAGAAAACAGCGAGTGGGGATACGGTGTTCTTTTTCAGGTTGGCAACCTGTAACCAGTGGGGTTCTATAGAGGTGAGAGATGGCACCACAACGGTTTACAATTTATATTAATGACTCGGAGGAAGAAAGTGAATGTACTGTAGCCAAACCTGCAGATGACACAGGGATAAAAACAGTTTGTAAAGAGATATCAATCGGTTAAGTAAGCGAGCAAAAAGTTGGCAAATGGAGTGTAATGTGGGTTATTCACTTTGGAAAAGAGAACAAAAGAACAGAGTATTATTTAAATGGAGAAAAACTTCAGAAAGCTTCAACACAAAGGGACTTGGGGATACTTGTGCATGAAACACAAAGCTAGCACACAGGTGCAGCAGATAATCAGGAAGGCTAATAGAATGTTAGCCCCTGTTTCAAGGGGGTTGGAGTATAAAAGTAGGGAAGACTTGCTGCAACTGTACAAGGCACTGGTAAGACCGCATCTGGAGTACCGAGAGCAATTTTAGTCCCCTATTTTAAGGAAAGATATTATTTCATTGGAGGAGATTCAGAGAAGGTTCACGAGGATGATCCCCGATATGGAGGGATTGTCTTATGAGCAAAAGTTAAACAGGTTGGGATTCTACTCATTGGAACTTAGAAGAATGAGAGGTGATCATATTGAAACATATAGAATTTGTGAGGGGCTTGACAGGGTGAATGCTGGGAGGATGTTTCCCCTCATGCAGGAGTCTAGGACCAGAGGGCGTAGTCTCAGAAAAAAAGTGTGCCAATTTAAGACTGAGATGAGGAAGAATTGTTTCTCTCGGAGGGTTGAGTCTTTCAACTCCTTGCCAAAGAGAGCTGTGGGGCAGAATCCCTGTACATCTTTAAGGTTGAGATGGATAGATCTTTGATCAGTAAGGGAATCAAGAGTTACGGGAAAGGGCAGGAAAGTGGACATGAGGAATGTTGAAATGTTGAATGCCAGAACAGGCTCCAGGGGCTGAACATACTCCTGTTCCAATTTCTGATGGAAAAACAATGAAGAACTAGAAGAACTGGCCTGCGACTGCTTGCTCAAGTAATAGGAATATATTCCCAGTTTTGGCCATCTATTGCAACAGAGTACCCAGAATTGGTAAAAGCAGCCATAAAATTGTGGCTACCTTTCCCCAATAACATACATTTGTAAACATTATTTTCCGCTCTGACAGTAATGAAGACAAACTTGTCATCCTGTCTGGAAATGAAAAATGATTGTGTAATTGTCAAACATGACAATAACAATAAGCAGACTGTGGTGAGTAAACATACCCTCCACGCTGACATCTTTGTGTAAATTACTAAAATCCAGGGCAGCACGGTGGCGCAGTGGTTAGCACTGCAGTCCCACGGCGCTGAGGTCACAGGTTTGATCCCGGCTCTGGGTCATTGCCCGTGTGGAGTTTGCACATTCTCCCCGTGTTTGCATGAGTTTCACCCTCACAACACAAAGATGTGTAGGGTAGGTGAATTGGCCACGCTAAATTGCCCCTTAATTGGAAAAAATTAATTGGGTAATCTAAATTTATATTAAAAATAATTACTAAAATCGGCATATTATGCAAGTGAAGCATGTAGAACGTATTATCATATTTTAATGACTATTGTTCCATTTGAAAAGCGGACTTCAACCAAAGGTTTGAGAGCTCAGGTCGCACTGAATGATGGAACAGACTAGAGGAGCTGAATGACCTGCCTGTTCCTACATGCCAAACTAAATTAGGAGCTAATTACAGTTACTGGAACAAAGCTGGATCGGAGGCACAAAGAAATAATCAGGAAAGGAAATCCAAGAAGAGAAGAGTAGGAGACTTAGAAAAATGGGCAAAGAGAAAAGAAAATTCTCATTAATATATAAAGCAGTCACTAATAACACCAATCAGGAAATCAGGAAAATCCTCTTTACCCAGACAGTAATTAAAATGTAGAAATTATAAGTAGGCAAAGAGCATAGATGTGTTTAAAGGGAAGCTAGATAAATAGATGAGGGAGAAAGGAATCAAAGGTTATGTTGCTGGGTACATATGAAGTAAGGTGAGGAGGAATGTGTGAAACTTAACCACTGGCACAACTAGTTGGGCCGACTGACCTGTTTATGTTCTTTAAATTCTATGTAAATCAACCTAGCATCTTCAAAATCTATTTCTTTCAAGAGATTACATTCAAGTGGTTACACTGGGAGTTTTGTTTCTTCTTCAGTTCTGTCATGACCACTTGAAACTGTCTGAATAGACCTGGTGGTCTTTCCCTGTCTGCTTTTTCATATTTTTATGTTTGTAAATCCACTATTGTGGAAGACAACAGCTGCCCCAGAAGGAAAAAAAAATCTATGAGTCAGACAGAGCTGGGGCTGGTTTAGCACAGTGGGCTAAACAGCTGGCTTGCAATGCAGAACAAGGCAGCAGTGCGGGTTCAATTCCCGTACCGGCCTCCCCGAACAGCCGCCTGAACATGGCGATTAGGGGCTTTTCACAGTAACTTCACTGAAGCCTACTTGTGACAATAAGTGATTATTAATATATATTATTAGCCTCCAATGTCACTAACACACCTCACAACAAATTTCTTCAAAAAAACTATGTTTCTAGGCACTTTCTGCCCACAGGAAAACAACAGTTCTGCATCTTGATGTTAACTCATAAAAATCAATGTGTTTCTTTTTAAAACCAGCATGAAAATATTGTAAAACCAAAATACTTAATGGGAGTAGGGTTTAATCAAGTTTAGAAGGCAACTGACACAAGTATCTTCAGCATGTTATCAACATGTGTTTCAACAAAATATTTTAGCAGCCTTGATGTTGCATGTGACAGGGTCAGAGTGTAATTAAGGCAAATACAATGATTCCTGTCAGATCAGCAGCAGTGACAAACAGCAGCAAACCATAAACATTCAAACAAAAGAATGCAGGAATGTCATACTGAATAGTCAGCGTTCCTATATTTCTAGACTGGTTTATAAAAGTCTATCCCTCGTTTTTTTTTTCCTCTTGCTTTTCTGTAGGGGTGCCTTATTCTAGGTTTTGGTTCTATAAACACTGCTTACTTGCTTGGTACCTCACTAAGTAACTGTTCTTCACTTGAATGGGGGAAGTGACAGTCAAATTGAATGCAGTCTTAAACCCAACGCACACACGGGCACATCTCAGCAAAGGCTATGAGGGATTAATTAGGAGCAAAATTCCTATTGGCTTTCCCTTCCCCAGCCTAGGAGCTGAAGATATTTCTAGTCCTCCAATTATCATGTGAGTCTGGGTTGGCTGACTCTTGCCAGGATTTGAGCTGGTGGCATTTTCTATATTGCTCAGTACTACACTTGGTGTATTTACCAACTGAGCCTTTTGGGAAAGCTTAACGTCCCCCCCCACCCCCCCTCATTCCTATCTCAGTAACAATGCAAACAGCCACTAACATTGATAGTCCATAAAACTCACCTGGTGTCATATCCTGAGTGCCACGACAGACTGAGACATGCCGATGAATGGTGCATCATAGTGGCCTCAGGCGGTGCCTCTGATAACTTGGCCAAGTGCCATGTGTAAGGTCTTATCCCTGGACCATTCCTCCTAAAACAAGAAAACACAGAAACGTGAGCTGTAGATGCAAGGTAATGAAGGCCTTAATTCGGTGTAGTAATTGGTCAGTTATCTCATTTCTGACCATTCCTTATCCACATAATAGCACTTCAATTAGGTCTGAAGCACTTTGGGATGCCCTTAAGTTGTTATATAAATGCAAGTTCATTGGAGAGCTGACCACGGGCTGCATGTGACAGGTGCTGGGAAATGCAAGACAGGCAGGTATTTAAGTGTATTTCAATAGTTTCGTTAACTAAGCTTTTGGGTGCTATTTGATGCATTGCAGTTTCAACAGCCCAATTTCTATCCTTCTTTCTTGAAAGTGGTGTTCTCATTATAGTCCAGTTCCACAGGCATGGCAGCACTCCAGTATCGCCCCTTATGTCAAGCATCTGGATAAATGTCGGTGGGCATTTCTAGCATGGGAAACAACTTCCCTCATTGACATATACTTTCTAACAATGGTCAACAGTAGTCAGAAGAGAGAAACCCAACTGGTTCCCCCAGCCAGAGGAATTTTGTGTCTGTATAGATCAGTTATCGCACTCAACACTATGTTTACCCACTGACTCATCAATGTAGCTATTAATACTTCACATCTTTTGTACTTCAGTTCAATTTCACCTCCACTTGAAACAAAGAAATCCCTCTCTGCATTAACCATGTCTGTACCAGCTAAAAAGGTATAATTTTAAAATTAAAATAAAAAATTGTATTTCGATGCTAAAAATGCATCATTAGAAACCCATAGAAATGCACAATTGTCAAATTCATGTGTGGAACAAAATGGTCCACACATTTTCTTTCTTACCCCAAACAAAACAAAAAACTTACCGTGATCAATGTAGCAATTTCAGGCATTATCGGCATTTGGTGCAATAAGGGTTAAAAGCTTGGTTTAGTGTGTGTTGTGACATCAGGTTTTAAAATAAATCCTAGTTTGAAAGGCAAGTATATTTTGGGAATTAGCGGTGCAATTAATCCATCATAAAAAGCTTGGACTAATGGAATTTTGTTTTGATTAAGGGGATTCCCTGTAGAATTAATTTGATTTCAGCTTCGCAAGATGACGTCATTGCTGGGTGGAGCTAAGGCATCAGGCACTCTGCAGGAATCAGGGCAGTTCTGAGCTGAATGAAGCTGTGTCCAGGAGTCAAACAGTTTGCTCTCACTGCAGTTCAGTTAAAACAGATTAATAGTCTTTAAAGCAGTGCAGACTTGTCTGAGAACAAGGGGGAGTTGAAACAAGTTGAGAAGCATCTTCTGAAGAAATACAGCCAGAGTTTCTGCATGGGTCTGACAGGGGTCAGATCTTTTCTTGCAAGCAATGTCAAGAGATCTCTTTTTCTCAAAGAACATGCTGTAAATGTCTATGACTCTAACATCTCTATAAAGCTAGTATCCCTCTGTGCCATTGGTAGTTAAAGTGGATTGAGAGCTGACATGTTTTTATTTCTTTAAGTGGGAATAAATATAGCAATTAAGGGTATTGTATTCACTGTATTGAATAGTTTTGTTTAAGGGGTAATTGCAAGTTATTTTCTTGTGTGATGTTAAAGATATTTTAATACTGTGTTTGAAATAAATTTTGTTTTAATATACCACGTGCCTATTTCTTTGTGCAATCACTCCTGGAGTGAGGTATCCTTTCCTCACAATCTTACTAAATTAAAATAAAATATTGGGGTTTCTGTCCAGTGCCCTAGCCACTGGCTAGGGGTTGGACTGGGATCGTAATACTTGCTATATATTATTGGCCTGTAACTCCCTCAGAGGGGCAATCTCTGGCGGATTGCCTCTCGCAATAGACTTGCCCACGCTGGGATTCTAAAGCCGCGGTCGCACCTAACATTCCTCACTCAGGCTGAGTGAGGCAAGAGCAGTGAAGGACGTCCCGGCTGCATCAGAGTGAAGAAACTGGGGCTCAGAGATATAAGGCACAAGTTGCTGTAAATGAGGTATCTAAAGGGACAATTTAAAGGGAGAAGGCAAGTTTCAAATGTAAGTGATTCAGACAACAGGGGGCAGGGGGGTTCTCGAACTGGAAGAGGTCACTTGGGTTGCATCGAACCACGAGGGGCGGTGGAGCGTGGGGTGACCCATGTGAGCCTGGGTTTGGACGTTTAACCAAGTTACTCTGGAGTTGGAAATAGTGTTTTTCCTTCTAATTCTTTTACAGTAACTATGAGGGTATAACTGGCAGAACTACCTGAAGTTAGCGATTTAAATAATTTCTGTGGGATGGTTCTCAGTCCAGTGTAATTGCCCAGAGGAAATTAGCGCTGCTGGGCAATTGCCAGGTAAACCTTTGCATGGGAGCTTCAGAGAGGGATTCCCTAGGCATCACTGGGGTATCTCCTAAATGTCACACTGGGGAACCAGGAGGTTATGGACCGATATTGTATTTATGACATTTATATCCGTTTAACAAGTCCTGACTGCTTCTTCAGCAAAGCATTCAACCTCTGTACTTCTGAAAGAAACACCAATTGGTATCTTAGTCCCCCAGCTCTATTCAGTTAGCAAAGAATAGTGCACAAGATCTCTCAAAACAGCTTGCTAGTCTTACTAGATATGGGACGTGATTTATTGGGCGGGGCGGGGGGGGGGGGGGGGGGAGGGAGGGAAAGAGAGTCCCATTTTGGGAGGAACACCCTGCCGAGGCCACACTCGCCTTCATTTCCTGCCCTGGCAAGCTCAGTAGAGGAAGAAATGGGAGTGCCATTTTGAAATGCCACCCTGATGTCTCAACCTCCCAACCATGGCCTCTATAGCCCCCCAACTTACTTGTTAGGGGGTCCTTGAAAATCCCTCAGCCCACTTCACAAGGGCAGAGCACTCCCGGGCCTAATCCTCACACTGGAAACCTGGCACCTTGGCACTGCCAGGCTGGCAGTGCCAAGGTGCCCAGATAGCAGCAGAGTACCAGGGCACCACCCTGTCAAGAGCCTGACCACGTAGCGCCTCTGATGGCCTGGGAGACCCTCTTGCCAGCTGCCGTCACTCCTGGTCCACGTTTGTGTGGACCAGGGCTAAAAGGCACCACGGCGAGGTCTCCCAGGCGCGGGCGTTTGATCCTGGCCTTGGAGACTCCAGCACAGACATATTTAAGTGAGGCTAACTATTCACTTAAATATGCAAATTTGGATCCCGTCCAGCGAGGGCAAGATACAGATCGCGACATCTCGCGCGATCTCGTTAGATCTCACATGGTGTCCCGGATGTCGCAAATCAACGTTCTTGTCGTGTCCCGATTCGGGCAGGACGAAGCTGTATGATCGTGTTCATGATTCAGATAGCTGGAGGTGAAAGCAAAGTCAACACCTGCCTCATAACAGGAGTTCTGCAATTATCATAAAAGCAGGTCCTGTGCCAGTTGTCAAGACAAAAGACAAAAATACAATTCAGCATTCTTCCAGAAAATATGCAAAGGCTCTTACAATGCAAATTAAAAGGAAACTGGCACGATGTAGTAGTTGTGCCACTCAAACTTTCCAATACAATCACACTTGGGTCGTTACAGGATGACAGAACAGAATTCTATGTTGCCGGTTTCACTTTCCACCATCTGTAGTCCCATTCAAAGGGGTTTTATCACAACCATTAAAAAAGTGTGTTTTGCCATATAACCTCAGGAAACCCAAAAACTGAAGACAATGATTTGGAGTTACTAAGAAGGTAGTACCTCGTTTGAAAAAATAAAGCGAGATAGTGCTAAACGCTTTTGGCACATTGTGCTTACACAAGCCTTCCCATAGTAAAATGGCAGGAGTTCTGGCGCCATGGGACCGTATAATAAAAGCACCAAGCTCAAACATTGAAGGATTCAAATAGGAGAAAATAATTTTCAGCTGACATAGTAATCCCAAACCTCCTGAGCACGATGGGTGTGTGGGGTGGGGATGGGGGTGGGGGGGGGGGGGGGGTAATTTCCAGCCTCCTGCAAAGTCTGATGCAACCAGAGAAACCAAGCTCAAAAATGTATGGTGAGATTGCAGAGAAATTGCAGGGCCATTTCTCACAAAAAACCCTTGGTCATCACCGAGAGGTTCAGGTTCCATAAACGTAACCAGCAAGAAGGTAAATCAATTACAAAATCTTTAGCTAATTAGTTGATGGCCGTGAATTTGGAGATATATTGAATGACACCATGAGAGACAGATTAATGTGCGGGTTAAGAAGCAAAGCTATCAGAAAAACAGAAAGCAGCCCAGATCTAATGAAGACTTTAGAAGTTGCGATCTCTATGGAACAAGCAGCTAAAGAAGCGCAACATTAAGCTCAAGCACCAAAACCCATAAGGTATCGACTGAAACCCAAACACTGACAGGTTTGAAGTTGCCATCGATGTGCAAAAACTGGGCACACAGCAACCGATTGCTGGACTAAAGATGCAAAATGCATGAATTTTGTAAAAAGGGGAACATTGAGGAAGAAGCAACCAGTTTTACCCAAGAATTAGAAAAAGCAAGAACCAAATATATCTAATGAAAAATTGAATAGACGGAAAAGTATCCAGGTGATACAAAAAGGGCACAAAAAAGGACCAGACACAGTCAGGTGACAAACTGTTGTTGAATGAACTGGCCATTACTGGTGCAATAAACCGTTACTGGGTCACTCCTTTACTGGACCGGCAACTGGTGAAGAAGGTGGACACTGGCGGAGCCATTTCATTGGTCCCAGAAACTGTTTACCAAACTATGACATATCGCTTTGAAACTCAAAATATAATACTCAAAACACCAGAGAAGTAGTGCCATTGAGGGGCCGTATCAATGTCAATGTGCAGCTAAATAGACAGACCACAAACTCGTCCCTGCACATCATTAAAAGTAACTATCCAGCCCTAGGAGGGAGAACCTGGCAGGAGAGAATAGAACTAAATTGGGCAGAGGTAAATCTCATATTAGATGCCGATGCAGGCCCAAACAGAAGTCCATAGTAGCACTGTTAAAACGCTCTCAAAGCAGCTGTGGTCAAGGCTCAGGTTAGCAGTGCTAGGACCTAAGTTATGGACTCAGCATACCATAACAAAGGTGGTCTAGGATTGAGAAACAATGGGTGAAGAGCTTACAGAAAATGAATACGAAAGCTTTGACAAAGATGAAGGGCAAAAGTGTACTGAAAAATTCATAGAGGATGTCCAGAGTGCATTTACGTGCTCCCTTTGTAAATTCCGAACCACAGAGGAACAAGAAATTGAGGCACATCTCAAAGCGCCTTAACTGTTAGGAAATCATGAGCTCATTGCAAACATTCAGTTTGTAAAAAGAGCTGCTGACCTCATGCATCAACGTCTTTCTTTTTCTCCACTGATGCTGCTTGACCTCCTTGAGAACATATGGACAAGTTACCAAAGAGCAACTGAGCCACAAAACCATGTCAGGAAGGATTCAACATGTTACAGCAGGAGAGAAGAAAGTCGCCAAGTTTGGTAACTGATGTGTTGGGTACTCTGCTACACAGACAAACCAACACGGTTGCGAATGGTACAACTCAGTTTTATTACTATCATTTATTTACAGTGGCAAACTGGTTACTGAGGTTCGATCATAACCCTAGAATCTGTGGACCTATTCCTAATACTATCTTGTAGTGGCACTCAGCACATGGTGGATGTCGGAGTGGCTTGCTATGAGCTCTATGCCCTGAGCTGTCTCCTGCTGGAATCCTCAGGAAGTGTCGTGTTCCCTGTTTTGTACTGTGTATGCTCTTGCCTGTGGTGTTGTGTGTGTGTTGATTGATCCGTTGATCTGTCCATCAGTATGTATGTATGTTTGTGCTATGATGTTTACCTGAATATCATGACAGTAACTTGCTTTTATTTCAGCAACACAGGTTGCCGGCTGAATAGAATTCGGGCAAGTATTTTTATATTTGACACTTCTCTCGAACAGATTGTAGGAGAGCATTGGTCATGACATCAGTTCCTTGACAATGCTAAAATTAACTTTCTTATCCCAACACCAGAGTAACAAAGTCACATTTTCATAGGCTAACTACAGAATTGTTGCCCAAGGAAGCTAGTTGGTTTTGAAAGTTTATATGAACATGAATCTCCTGCAATCTAAACAACAGAAGTACCAATGGTAGAAGTTGCCAATTTTGAAAGGGCTACATTATCAATAGAATTAGTTATTATGGAGTTGCTATTATATGCTCAGTTTAACTCAACTCCATCACTATATCCCACAAAGGAATTCTCACAGGCATTTTACCCCATGCAATTACCAGTTCTCATTTAAAACAAAATTAGCTTAATAAAATAGTAAAATAAATAGTTAGAACTCGATATAATAGTTTGTTTTAAAAAAAGAACCCTGGAAGGGGGGGCGGGGGGAGTTGCGGAGGTGGATTGCGTGACTTTGGAAGTCCTATCTGACTGTAAGGCTTAAGAAAACACAGCAGCTTGCTGGCCTCTTTCAAATTTTAAACACAGGATATTTCAACTGCCCAACTCAAACTATTTCCTGCAATTCTCCTGTCCATAAAAAGAAGAAACACATTGTTTTTTTTGTGATCAACATTGAAATAGCAGCATAACAAGAATTCTTTAAATCCCTTGAGGAGTGTGCACCAAAATGTTTACCATACAATTTATATTTTGAACAGAGAAAGGCAGATTAATTTGATTTAATCAGCGTTGCTTGTCAATCGTTTAACTTGTGTGAAGAAACAGATTTGACGTGAGATTTCTTCCTAGTTCCTCGAGTAACCAAACATTTTTCCTTGGCAACTTTTTCCTCTCCTGCTGCAATGTGTTGACTCCTTCCAGACAAATGTTTTCATGGCACATTTGCTCTTCGGTAACTTGTCCATGTAGCCATTGATCATGGTGCCTAGAAGGCCACCTACAATATAGCCTCAGTGCCCCTGGGTCTAATGGAGAGCCAACATTTAAACTGCTGACGACTGAGCATGAAGTGCTGGGGGACGATGCATGTATACTAATGTTCAATATGATGCTCTCTTGTATTATTGAGTATTATTCTGGATCACAGGTATCACAAATCAAGCAAAGTAACTAGGGTTAGGTATGTTCAGGCTATCAGCATCAATAGAACTAGTCGAATGCCACTCATCACCTCCAGGAATGGAGGAGAGAATGAAACAAATGGCTGAAAAGTCATCTTGGGCCAATACATTTCCTAGTAATTGTTACATGTTTAGGAGCAGCTCATTGCTGTCTCTTTTGCAAGAATGGGATGAGAAAGAAAATTAAACAAGGCGAAAACCCAAATTTAAAAAATCAGCAAGATATTCCTCAACGTGACGTTCATTCATACGTGCCAATCTAGAAAGCTGATGCATAGACCCAAAAGAGTTAGCAAATCAAACATAGCTCAAAGTATAGCCCGTATAACCTGTAAAAATTAGGAATTAGACTGAACTTTCAGTGAAATATGAGTCGGATTTCAGTGTAACCCGCCAAAGTGATTTTGTGGTGGGAAGCATCTTAGAATAAAATGGGAGTGGGCGGGAAAGGTTCCCAATGGTAGGAACTGATGGCCGGATTAAACCGCAAAAGTGGTGGCAAGCCCACAGCAAGTTGGTGGGAAGCCAATTGCAATAGTTAAGAAGGCAGTTACACATAATTTACATGCCGGTGTATGGAATTAAACACAACTTTGGCGATTACATGAGTGAAGAGCAGGAATCACGGGCCCCAAAAAGTGAAAACTGGTGTTGAAGCGGGGAGGTGGAGGTCAGCCATTTCTCAGGAGGACAAAGGAGATTGCAAAGTCATAGACTGAGGGGCATCAGGACAGAGGGCCAGGATCTGATGGCGCAGTCTGAGGGGTATAATAATCCAGGCCAGCAACCAGCGACATTTTTGTCAATTTTACCGCATTACAACACAAGCTCCATGACATTCAAGCCTGCGTTATGTGAAAAATATAATATCACAAAAATGATCAAAGAGCAGCCGAGCTTTTTCTTATGGAATATAATCACCAAATATAATTTTATTAGAGTATTCTTCCAGCATCCTGGTATGGAACAAGATTAACATGCATGTATGTAATGTGTTACTCGGCCTTCAGCATTCTTCAAAGGTGGTCACAATGCTGATCACCTGAACAAGGCCGATGGGATTATCTGCAAACACCGGAGACATATCAGTGAGAACACCATATGGACCTGTCCCTAACACATAATTGGGCAGGTGCCACGCACACTTGGGCCAGCTGCCACAGCCCCTTCTCGCCTGCTCAGAAATCTTGCCCAATTATGGGATCGCTGGCAAGAACAAGAACATTACCGCACAGGAAGAGGCCGTTCGGCCCTCCAAGCTGTCATGATATTCAAACACACACATCATGATAGACACACCAACAGACAAATCAGAACACACAACACCACAACCAATGACAGAAAGATATAAAAGCACAGACACGACCCCCGGTGGTCAGTATTAGCTGCAGAGGAGGACCAGGACACATCTGCTACCAAACACACTCAGGGAGACAGCACGTGCAGAGTATCCAGAACGAACTGTATTATAAGAGTTAAAATAAAATAGAGTTGTACCACATACAACTGTGTTGGCTCATCTGTGCACCAGAGCACCCAACACCACATGGTACAGGAGTGGATCGATTCCTGCCGGCATACCTCCGTGTACACAGACAACCAGCAGTGCCCAGGCAAAATGATAGAGCTCCCGGTTCCGCAGCCGCTCCAGTGCTACGGCGATCTCCGCGAAAACTGGCGGCGATTCCGGCAATGGTTCGAATTGTTCCTGGTGGCAGCTGAACTCCAAGACCTGGATGATAGCAAAAAAATTGAATTTCTCCTCACCATCGCCGGTGCAAGGGCAAGAGAAATATTCACAAGGTTCAGGTTCTTCAGGAGGCAGCAAAGGTACGATTACCAGGCAGTCCTGGACAAATTCTCCAAGTACTGTGAAGAAAACGCAATCCAATCGGCAAGTAAAGGTAAGAAAAGCTGCAGTACTCACCTCGTGGCTGGGATCCCGGAGCCCGAATTCCCAGAGGCCGAAATCCCGGGCCTGAGAGAGGGCTGGGTCAAGGTCGGCGGCCATCTTGCTAAAGGTATCACGCTAGCACAGTTGCGCGAGCAGTGCGCAGAACCGGAAGTTTCGTTTGCGCATGCGCGAGGTGCTGCGCATGCGCAGTCAAGAAAACGGCCATCGGTAAAGGAACAGCGATTTGAGCATGCGCAGTCGCTTCCTACGTGCTACATACCGAGCGTCAGGATGTCAGAGGCCCCAGACTGCACCAATTTAAAGGGGAAACGTCCCAAATCCAATTTAAAAGGGAAACGTCCCAAATCAAAAAAACAAAAATCTGTTAAAGCTGTAAAACAACCTTCCCTCACCTGGAATGACAGCACAGTGCCGCAAATTGACCCAGGAGATGAATTTGACCTCCGAAGAACCCTCCGACAAGCAGTTACCTACGCACAAGCCGATGATTCCGACCTCGAATACTTCGATGACGATCTTTACAGTGTTTCCGGACCTCGCGAGCCCAATGATAGCTCCGTGGTCCTATATGACTATGACTCGGACGAACCTTTCGTGTTGCACATTGGCGGCCCCCACATTGAATCCGACGCAGATGCGGATTCATTTTTCGGATTTGAGGATCTTCAATCCAGCAGATATGACGTTCCAACTTATCAGTACCGGATGATGCTGCAGCCTGACATTAACAGACAGGGAGCGGTGCAAGCACACGGAGAGCGCCCTGCTGCCACACAGAGCGTGGTCCACGTCCCGCTCAACGTTCCCGACTCTATGAAAGAAGACATGCAAGACTCCAGAGCGCAGTCCTCGCATGAACAAGAAGTGACTCCAGTGTCACAAGCCTCCACAGCAAGCTCGTGGACAGCCTCCACGATAGAAGCAACGCAAGACTCCAGAGCGCAGTCCTTGCACGAACAAGAAGTGACTCCAGTGTCACAAGCCTCCACAGAGAGCTCGTGGACAGCCTCCACGATAGAAGCAACGCAAGACTCCAATGTGCAGTCCTTGCAGGAACAAGACCATGAGGGTCTAGCAACCTCTCCTGACCAACCAGCGGCAGATGATGCAAGTCTGCCATGCTCACGTGAACAGCAAGAAGGCTATAACAGCCTACCATGCTCCACTACACAGCAGCATGACCATGAAGGTCTCTCATGCTACAATGAAGGGCACAGCGCTGATGACTGTTCAAGCCCAACTGAAGACAAGCCAAAGGAATCGCCTCGTCCAAGCCCGAAGAAAAAAGGTTTATGCGCTGACCTTCAGGATCATTATAGCCGAACAGAGATTAATAATGCTGCACGGCCACAGAAGGATGCTGAGGATTTGCTAAAGAAATTTATTGAATGTTTAACTTGCAAGGAGCAGACTGAGAATTGCCAGTGTTTTAGTACGGATCGAAAAAATGGACAAGACATTGATCCTCAGGTAATGGAAATAACACAACCTGAATCATATCTACAGCAGGGACAAATGTCTCCCTTCAACACAACGCCGCAAAATCCCAACTTCGGAGACCAGCAGTTAGTCAGTAATGACTCTTCAAACCTTGAGGGGAACATTAATTGCATTGAACCTATACACACTCCACTGATAAATGAGCAGAACATTGGAGCAAGAATCCTGAGGACACCGACATCGAGTAGCCAGATAACGAATTTAAAACCCACAGCAGTTTCAAGTGAACCAAGTGTGCTTTCCACTAATGGTGAAGATGCAGATAAGGTCGACCCGATTATCCATTGTACCACACTAACCCCAGTGATTAAGCAGTTATGTATGGGGAGTATAATGTGGGCAATTGAGAACAGTAAAAGAGAGACTGTGACCATGCCAGTCCCAGCAAAATCAGACCCAGAGACCATGAAGGCATGTACATCAAACAAAGTTACATATGAGGTACCTGAGAAGAAAAGTGAAACGGAATGTTCTTTGGAAAATAGTACAATGTCGATAGAAACATTGGATCCTATATTCGAGACCATACATATGGGAGAATTTGGGGGTAATAAACAAGGTTCTGCAATGTCTGGGGGAAGATTTAAAATTCCAAAGAAGAAAAGCCCAAATGAAGGACAACGGCAAGACAATGACAGTCCACCGACATGGTGTGCACCACCAGATGAAAACTCTGACAATTTATCCAACCCTAGTGAACAGCAAGCTGCTAATGAGGATCTATCCACGGGATGTGAGACGAGTGACGACAGCATCCCACTTCCCATGCAAAAGGTGCAAGGTGACAGACCTCGCCTAGTGCGTACCGAGGCACTCGACGATCACGGTGGGACCACTGACGACTGCGGTGGCGGCGCACCGCTTCCACCCTCGATGGCTCGAGCCTCTCCACTGGTTGGTGCATTCCTGCATGTTCCGACTCCAGAAGTGCAGCTTCAGGGAATCTCGGCTGCCTCCAGTGAACCTGTTGGGACTCCGGACGGGGGGCATCGACGGAAGGCAGACCGGACTCCAGATGGGGAGCAGCCAAGCGCCGACTCTGATTTGCGCACGCCAGACCTTGCTCCGGACGGGCGGTGTCGCGGCCTCGGTGATGGCACGCTCAGGGTGACGGCGGATGCCACGGCGACAGGGAATGGATCGCGTGGCAGTCCCACTGGGTCGGCAGTGGCAACCAGCACCGGCGGTCCAAGATGGACACACCAATTCGCGCCATCGCCAGACGTTGATGCGAGCAACAATTCTCTCTCCAAGGCGACATGCTTCGACGTTTCTCTGCGGAGTCGCCCTTCCGGCACAGCAGGTGGCCGGAACCAGCGTGCACGGTCTCGGCCAACTTCCACATCTGGCACAGTCATCGCCTTGCATGATATTAGTGATGGTGCTACTTCGATGGCAACGACCCATCGGCTACAAGATGCCGTCCACCACAAACATAAAAAGAAAAAAGACTCCACCTTGTTCCTGGCATGCAGGGCGGATGGATTGGTGCGTAGGCGCAATCAGCGAGCTTTGCGCCGCCTTCCACGCTCGCAACTGAACCGTACGCACACGCCGGATCCTCCACTGGTTCCCAAGGATGACTTCGTGGAGATGCCACGGATCATGCCCCTTCCATCGCCACCAGAACCAAACCACAGCCAAGGCACCACTAACAAAGATGTTGAATGTTATATTTGCACGAATGAAAAAACCAAGCACTGCACGAAGTACAACAAATGGTAAAGTAGAGACTTCGGCAACAGCATCACCTCCAACAGTCCAAGGTGAACCAGTGTGACCCCAAATCTCCACAGCTGAACCGGCTTGAGGACCAGCCCATTCTTGAGGCGGTCACCCATTAGACTGGACTTATAACGCTGTTCATACGTTCAAAAAGTCAAACACTTCTGTATTATAACCTGTTGTTGTTTATTGTTCCAGATATCGTCTGACCGGACCAATGTTCAAGTTTTTTTTTTCTCTCGCATCCAAGTTTTGTTATGGTACAACCTTGTTAGTGTGACGCACCCGACATCGCCCCATGTAAATAGTTACGTCATATACACACGCTGTACACAACACACACACACACTCTTAGATGCACTCACGACACAATTATATTTATAACCACGTAGGCACATATCTTTGTAAAAAGGGGGGATGCCATGATATTCAAACACACACATCATGATAGACACACCAACAGACAAATCAGAACACACAACACCACAACCAATGACAGAAAGATATAAAAGCACAGACACGACCCCCGGTGGTCAGTATTAGCTGCAGAGGAGGACCAGGACACATCTGCCACCAAACACAATCAGGGAGACAGCATGTGCAGAGTATCCAGAACGAACTGTATTATAAGAGTTAAAATGAAATAGAGTTGTACCACATACAACTGTGTTGGCTCATCTGTGCACCAGAGCACCCAACACCACACAAGCCTGTACCAGTCACGATACCAACCTTGGCCAAAACCCTCAGCACTTCGTTGTGCTGTATCCCTCTATACCCATCCAATCCATGCATTTGTCAAGATGCCTTTTGAGCGCTGTTAAAATATCTGCTTCCACAATCCCCCCTGGCAACGCGTTCCAGGTACTCACCAGTCTCAATGTAAAAAACCTGCCTCTCACATCTTTTATAAACGTTGCCTCACTGACCTTAAACCTATGCCCCCTGGTGACTGACCCCTCCACCCTGGGAAAGAGTGCCTGCCCATCCACTCTATCCATGCCTATCAATCATGTAGACCTCTATCAGATCACCCCTCAACCTCTGTCGTTCTAATGAAAACAATCAGAGTCTATTCAGCCTCTCCGCATAGCTAACACCCTCCAGACCAGGCAACATCCCGATAAACCTCCTCTGCACCCTCTCCAAAGCCTCCACATCCTTCTGGTAGTGTGGTGACCAGAATTGTGCGCAATACTCCAAGTGCGGCCTTACCAAGGTTCTACACCACTTGCCAGTAGCATGACTTGCCAGTTTTCACACTCGATGCCCCGTCCAATGAAGGCAAGCATTCCATATGCTTTCTTGATTACCATGTAAACAACCTCCTGGACGAAATTCCACCCATGGTCTTATCATAAACTGTAGATATTTCAAATATTCCATTACTCTCCACAGCAGTACTATGAATCTAAAAGAAACAAAAGGGCAGCTTGTTGCGCTGGTAGATTTAGACCTTACTACATACAGCAAGTGCTGAAAGCATGAGGTTTCTACAGGTGGACTTGGCGGGGAGGGCTGCAATCGGCAGCTCCAAAAATTGAGCTTTTGACACTTTCTGGGAAATTGAAAGGCAGAATTACTTTTGGCTCCAAAGTTTCGGCAGGGGAGGGTGACAATACTGAGATACTGACAGTAAAATTAGCTGGAAATTTCAACACAAGAATGTGGCGACTAGGGGCTTTTCACAGCAACTTCATACTTGTGACATTAAAAGGTTATTAATCTGCAAAATGAAATGTTTCACTAGACCAACCAAATCCTAACCTGCAGTGCAACCTAAATTGACAAGACAGATAGGGATCACAGTCACATCTCACCCCATTTCTTTCCAATAGCAGACAAGATAACAGGTAATATGGGATTACTAAACAGCATTCATTTTTATGAAACTTCTGGAGAGATGACAACAAGTTAATATCATTGAAACAAAATCTGAGAACAGGGTTCTGATGAAGGGCGGCATGGTGGTACTGTGGTTAGCACTGCTGTCTCAGTGTCAGGAACCCGGGTCCGATTCTAACCTTGAGTGACTCGCTGAGTGGAGTCTGCATGTTCTCCCCGTGTCTGCATGGGTTTCCTCTGGGTACTCGGCTTTCCTCCCACAGCCCAAAGACGTACAGGTTAGGTAGGTGGATTGGTCATGCAAAATTGCTCTTTTGTCCAAAAGTTAGGTGGGGTTACAGGGGATAGCTCAGAGGAGTGGGCCAGGGTGAGTGCTCTTTCAGAGTATTGGTGCAGACTCGATGGGCCAAATGGCCTCCTTTGACATCGGTATTCTGGGAGTTACCCCCCCCCCCCCCCCCCTGGCGTTGCCTTTTATCAGAAACTTATGTAGACCAATCATATAAATATTGCGGCTACAAGAGCAGATCAGTGGCCGGACATTCTGTGGAGAATAACTCACCACCTGATTCCAAAGGTTTGTCCACCATTTATCAGGCACAAGCCAGGAGTGTGATGGAATAATCTCCACTTGCCTGGACGAATGCAGTGTCAACAACACACAGAAGCTCTACACTGCCCCGGACAAAGCAGGCTGTTTGATCAGCACCTCAAACTTTCACAATCTCCACCGACACACCGTGGCAGCAATGTGTACCATTTACAAAATGCACTTCTGTAACTCGCCAAGCTTTCTTCAACAACACGTTTCAAACCCACAACCTCTAATGCTTAGGACAGGTGCACTGAGCTATGACCATCAACTGCAATTTACCTTCCAAGCCATACACAATTGTGACTTGGAACTATATCACTGTTCATTCACGATCACTTGACAAAATCCTGGAATTCCCTTCCTAACAGCTCATGGGGTGTACCTACATCACATGGTATGCAGTGATTCCAGAAGGTAGCTTGCCACCACCTTCTCCAGGGAAATTAGGGATGAGCCATAAATGCTAGTCTTGCAAGTGATGCTTGCATCCCACGAATGAATAAAAATAAAAACGTACCGTTTCCTACAATTATTTCCGAACAACGTGAAATACTGCTGCTGGTAGCAAAAATAGATGCTCCTTGGTGTACTTTTCTTTCTCATTCTTGGGATGTTGGACCAGGCAAGCATTTGTTGCAATCTCAAGTTGCCCTGAGAAAGAGTTGGTGGATGCCCGAGCAGTTTAATACAACTCACTGGCTTTCTAGGTTACTTACAGTTAAGAGTAGGCCACGTTGTTGTGGGTTTGGAGTCGTGTAGCGTCCAGACCAGGTAAAAATAGCAAGTTTCTTCTCTAAAGGGACAACTAGGTGAACCATTTGGAGTTTTATGATTACTCAGCAGTTTCATGGTCAACCTGTTTCTATACTAGTTTTTGCTTTTTTAATAGAAAGGTTAACTTAGTTGAACAAAATATTCCATTATAGTGAGAAAGGAAAAAAGCGATTTTACTAGCTTACATCACTTATTATCGCCAACAGTAATTTCTGGCTACACTGTTCTTTTAGCTCGTGAAAAATCCAAAAGTCAAAAATATCGTGCTTTATATTGAAAATATAATGACTGCAAGCTACAATCATTAACGAATCAACTAAAATAATCAAAACAGGCTTTGCAGGATCAATGAGCTGACATTGTGTTCTCAGGGACCTGGCAGTCTTTAGTCCGCTGCTCGTCATCTTTTTTACCCTTATTATTATTGCTACTCCTCACTTTTCCCTATGATTTTTGACCACTCCAATATAAACAAGAGACAGTTCTGCTTATTTGGCTGCCACATTTTCCCACATCAGTCAATGGACTTTGAAAGAGTAATTCACTGTACATGGTGCGCTTGATACATTCCTGAAAGATACGATAGGATACCACAGAAATGCAAATGTCAATATACTAAAGCAGAAAAGAGTAACCACACTTTAGACAATAGAATTTAATGCTGTGCAGCAATTTTGCATGATGCACTTAATTCATCATTTAAAATTGATCCCGCCATTAACTGCACCAGTGGCATGCTTGTAACCACAGGTATTTCACTCTTAATACTGTATGGTTCAAAATAAATGCTCCCTCCACATACAGCACAAATGTAATCGTACAGAATGACTAACTGTACTACTCGATCTTTTCCACAATTCAAGGAATAGTTCCAAAAAAATGTCCACCATCTTACTGACATCCTAATGATAACATTTGGTTTAACTCAAATTACTTCAGATAAATAATGCCATAAATACTTCTTCAACAGCTTCTCATTTGCATCAAAATTAATGGGCTAGAACTTCGCAACCAACATATTTAAAATATTCATTTCGAAAATAAATTTGAGCAACTAAATTTCAGAGGACAATTGAAATGCTCTGTATCAAAGACTGCACTTGCATATAACACTCACCATGATAATTCTCTGTCCTTGCCCTGCCTTCAGTGGTACTGGAGCGGATTTCCAGCCTGATCATCAATGCCACGCCTGCTCTTCAATGTCTGTCCTGTAACTTACTCGCATAGTCTGTTAAACCCCCTGCACAGCAGCTTCATTAAATCTGTGCCCTCACGGCTACTATATTCGACTGGTGAGGTTTTCAACAAGAGACGTTATGACTCAACAGTGAGAAGTAGAGAGAGCTGGTCAGCCGTGACCAGAAATATTAAAACAGCAAAATACTGCAGGAACAATCAGACTACGCGACTCTGGTCTTTTGATTTGGACAACATAGGGCAACAAACGGAAAACTTACAGGACAATCATTTTTTTTTTTTTTGCAAGCTTGTTATAGCCAATCATTGTGAGTACAACAAAAGCTTTCCCTCGCTCCATTTTAAATTGAGTACATTTCACCCTTTCATCACATTCAGTTCCAAATCAGATAATGATTGTTTAACAGCCCCCTTTTATAAAAAAAAACGATTATAATACAGGAACTGAGATAGAAACAGCATGGAAACAATGCCCGGAAAAGATGTTTTTAAAAAAACAGCGTGAAAAGTTTTGTAAACGCAAACCCTTCCTGTCGCCCAGAAAAATGCAAGAAATGAAGAGAACTGCTGTCATCACAGCCAGAAGGAATTGAAGCTCGAGTTCAATTAGGTTGTGGCCCCAGGCCAATGGTTCGAAACCTGGATCTGAAAATGTTTTAAAAATACACAAAAGCATTGTTTACCTTCAGACTAACTCGGCAATCTTTTGCACTCCTGCTGACTGATTAATCAGCTTTGGTTGATAAGTGGCAAGTAACATTTGCACCACAGAAGTTTCAGGCATTGGCCATTTCCAATCATCAGTCCCTGACATTCAATGGCATTACCATCATTGAATTCCCCACTATCAATATCCTGGGGGTTACCATTGACTAGAAACTGAACTGGACCAGCCTTATTTGGCTAAGAGGAGGTCAGAAGCTGGGAATTCAATGCTGAGTGAACTCACCCCCTGAGCTCCCAAAACTCGTCAACCATCTGCAAGGCACAAGTTAGGAGTGTAATTGCATTATCTCCACTCGCCTGGATGGGGGCAGCTTCAACAACATTCTGGAGGAATGACACCATCCTGGACAAAGCAGGCTGCTTTATTGACATCCTATCCACCACCTTAAACATTCGCTCCCTCCACTGATGCAGCGACAGCACAGTGCACCACACACAAGGTGCATCGCAACAACCTGTCAAAACTGATCAAGCTTCTTTCAACAGCACCTTCCAAACCCATGCCGTCTGCTACCTAGAAGGACAAGGGCAGCAAATACATGGGAACACCACCACCTTAAGTCCTGCTCCAAGCCATACACATCCTGATTTGGAACAAAATCACCATTCCTATACCGTCGCTGGGTCAAAAACCTGGAATTCACTTCCTAACAGCAGTGTGGGTGCTTCTGCACCAGATGGACTATAGTATTTCAAGAAGGCAGCTCAGCGCCATCTTCTCAAGGGCAATTAGGAATGGACAACAAATGCTGGCATTACCAGTGAAACCTACTGCTGTGGAAGAACTTAAAAACAAAAGTTCCATCCAATGTTTTCCCTCCTGTGATTTCAGCCACTCTAATGGAAACGAGCAGGCTCATTTGTTGATTATCATATGGTAACGAAGGGGCCTCCAACATGGATATGTAGGTAACTGAAAACTGCTTTCAAAGATGAAGAATGTAGCAGGACATTACAACTCAAACAGTTGAACTATCCACATCATTCAGTCATCAAGTCCTAAAGAAGGGTAGCTCAGTGTCATTCTTCACTTCCTGTGCCCCGTTTTTTCAAACCCTATGTGTTTCGGCAGGAATATTCAAATCAAGCTAACAAGTGTATTAACAATAAAATGCAGCTGCAACTAGTCTTGAAGAAAATAAGTCATCATGCATGACAACATTTGGGCATATTCATTGTGAAGAAATATAGCAACAACATCAACTTATATTTATTGCTTGCTGGTTTCAGCTTTTGGCTTTTCGCATGTTACATGGGATAGTCACAATGCTGGGTGATCACCCTTCATATCAATAATTATTTATTTTTGGATATGGCAGGTTGTTTTACAGTCTGATGCCCTTTCTCTTGTCAACTCACCCCATTTATCCAGGCTTGGCCTGGCACCAATATATGCAAGCATGCCTGTATCAGTGATTGTGTTCTTCGGTGGCCAACAGCTCCTGGAGTGGGAGGCGAACCCAGAACCTCCTGGCTGAGAGGCAGGAGCACTGCCAACTGTGCCACTCACACTTTAATAACTTTTCTTTATAGAGCATATTTTCTGAAATTATGGTCTCAAGTCTGACTTTACAGAAGCATTTTAATACAAAGTATGACACCGAGCCAATGAGGCAGCACAGCGCCAGGGTCCCAGGTTCGATTCCCCGCTGGGTCACTGTCTGTGCGGAATCTGCACGTTCTCCCAGTGTCTGCGTGGGTTTCCTCCGGGTGCTGCGGTTTCCTCCCACAGTCCAAAGACATGCAGGTTCGGTGGATTGGCCATGATAAATTGCCCTTAGTGACCAAAAAGGTGAAGAGGGGTTATTGTTTAACAGGGGTGGGGTGGAAGTGAGGGCTTAAGTGGGTCGGTGCAGTCTCGGTGGGCCAAATGGCCTCTTTCTGCACTGTATGTTCTATACAAGAAGATATTAGACCAGATGACCAAAAGCTTGATTAAAAAGGTACGTTTCAGGGACCTGGGTACGATTCCCGCTCGAGTCACTGTCTGTGCGCAGTTTGCATGTTCTCCCCTTGTCTGCATGGGTTTCCTCCGGGTGCTCCGGTTTCCTCCCACAAGTCCCGAAAGACATGCTTGTTATGTGAATTGGACATTCTGAATTCTCCCTCTGTGTACACGAACAGGTGCCGTAGTGTGGCAACTAGGAGATTTTCACAGTAACTTCATTGCAGTATTAATGTAAGCCCACTTGTGACACTAATAAAGATTATTATTATTTAAGGAGTGCCTTAAGGAGTACTGAAGTTTAGAAGTGGAGAAAGCTTAGGAACGTTATTGCAGAGCTTAGGGCCTAAACAGCTAAAGTGCAGCCACCAATGGTGCAGTGATTAAAATCAGGAATGCTCTAGAGGTCAGATTTAGAGGAGCTTAGATATTCCCCAGGTTTTGGGGTTGGAGGAGATTACAGAGATAGGGATGGGAGGGGCCATGGAGGAATTTTAAAACAAGGTTGAGAATCATAAAATCAGGATGTTGCTTGGCCAGGTGTCAATGTAGGTCAGTAAGCACAGGGGTGATAGGTGAACCTTGGCTGTTTGAGGTATGTGCAGCAGAGTTTATGGAGGGTAATAGGTGGGAGACCAGCCAGGAGTGCATTGGAATAGTTGAGTCTAGAGGTAACAAAGGTATGAATGAGTGCTTCAGCACCACAGCATCTGAGACAAGGGTAAAGTTGGACAATGTTATGGTGGTGGAAATAGGCAGCCTTAGTTACGGCGTGATGAGGTCAGAAGCCCATGTGCTAGTGAGATCAGGAATAGGAGAATAGACAAGGTGAATGCGTGGCTGGAGAGATGGTTAAGGGAGGAATTTAGATTCCTGAAGCAATGGGACTGACTCAGGGGAAGGTGGAACTGTACAAAATGGACTGGTTGCACCCCAGCAGGACCGGAACCAATATCCTCATAGAGGTATTTGCTAGTGCTGTTGGTGAGGGTTTAAAGTAGAGTGGCAGGGGGGTGGGATCCTAAGCGGGGAGACACAAGAGAGGGAAACAAAGATAGAAATGAACGACAGAAAAGTAGAAAGCAAATGTGAAGACAGAGGAAATGAGAGCTAACTGCAAATAAGGCCATAGTACATAAAAAATGAAAAAAATGTTAAAGAGACTAGTCCTCGGCCCCGGGGAAATACTCAGGGAACCCGGTAGTAATAGCTTCGTGGAGACTTTGGAGGCAGTTCGACAGCACTTCGGGTTGGGGGCAGGGTCAAAGGAAATGACAATTCGGGGGAACCATAGATTTGAATCAGGGAAGTGAGATGGAAATTTTCAGAGATGGGAGGAGAAGGGAATTAGGACACTAAAAGATTTGTTTCTTGGGGGTTATTTTGCGGGATTGAAAGAGCTGAGAGCGAAGTATTGGCTAGAGCAGAGGGAAATATTTAGATACATGCAGGTTCGAGACTTTGCCAGAAAGGAGATACAGAGCTTCCCAGTCGAGCCGGTTTCCACATTGCTGGAGGAGGTGCTGACGACGACGGGGGACTGGAGAAGGGGGTGGCATCGGCGGTTTACAGGGGAATTTGGAGGAGAATGAAATGAAATGAAATGAAATGAAAATCGCTTATTGTCACAAGTAGGCTTCAAATGAAGTTTCCATGAAAAGCCCCTAGTTGCCACATTCCGGCGCCTGTTCGGGGAGGCTGGTATGGGAATTGAACCGTGCTGCTGGCCTACCTTGGTCTGCTTTAATAGCCAGATATTTAGCCCTGCGCCAAACCAGGTGCCGCTAGAAGGGATCAAGGCAAAGTGGGAGGAAGAGTTGGGAGAGGGTATGGAGGAGAGGTTCATATGGCTATATGACCTCATGGAATGGAGGAGAGGTGCTCCAGAGGGTGAACGCCTCCACCTCCGGAGGGTGAATGCCTCCAGGTTGGGGCTGATACAAATGAAGGTGGTGTATAGAGTGCACTTTGCGAGGATGAGCCAGCTCTTTGAGGGGGTAGAAGATGTGTGTGAATGTTGCGGGTTGGGGGGGGGGGGGGGTGAGGGGGTCTTTGAGGGGGTAGAAGGTGTGTGTGAATGTTGCACGGGGGGCAAACCACGTTCATATGGTTTGGTCCTGTCCAAAGCTGGAGGATTACTGGAAGGAGCTGTTTAGGGTAATCTCTAAAGTGGTGCACGTGAAACTGGACCCGGGCCCTCGGGAGGCCGTATTCAGGGTGTCAGACCAGCCGGGGTTGGAAACAGGCACGGAGGCAGATGTTGCAGCCTTCGCTTCGTTGATCGCCCGAAGGTGGATCCAGTGAGGGTGGAGAGCAACCTCCCCACCCTGTGCCCTGGTGTGGCGGGGAAAGCTGCTGGAATTCTTGGTGCTTGAAAAGGTCAAATTTGAACTGAAGGGAAGGATGGAGGGATTCTACAATTCATGGGCATTATTCATTATGCACTTTTGAGAATTGGATCACATCGAACATTAAGGGGGTTGGGACCGGGTGGGTTGGGGGGAGGGGGACTGTATTTATTAATGGTGACTATGGGTGATTCCGGATTCCTCTTTGTCATTTGTTTATGTAACCTGCGGGCTAATGTTTGGGGGTTTGGTGGGAGGATGGGATCGTTGTTATTGATATGGGGATTGACATTCCATTCGTTACTGATTATTGATTATTGTTGGGTATAAATTTGGGAGAAAATGTGAAACAGGAGAATAAAAAAATATTTGTTTTTTTAAAAAGACTAGTCCAAATGTATGGAGCATTCACAATTGATATACACGGGTACAATACGATTACAATTAAGGACACTTGGCTGCAGAGTGACCAAGGTTGCAAATTGAATATCAAAGGGTATTCAATGTTTGGGAAGGATAGGCAAAAATGGAAAAAAGGTGGTGTGGTGTTGTTAGTTAAGGATGAAATCAGTGCACGGGTGCGAGAGGATATTGGCTCAGAAAACCTAGGTGTAGAATCAGTCTTGGTTCAGCAACAGGGGGCAGAAATCATTAGTGGGAGTTGTCTATAGACCTCCAAACAATGGCGTGAAACGATATGTTCGTGCCAGCGTAGTAAAGGGTTAACATCTGAAACTGTGTGTAATTCAAACACTAGTTGGCGTTACTAATTTATTGTATATAAGACAGCATCTCTAGGAATTCTGGGAGAAGCTGAAGAGAACATGATGAGAGCAGAATGAGAATTGATTGTCAAGGAAAAGCACAAGGTCAAGTTATAGTGTAGTTTAATAGTTAGATAGAACATTGATTACTGTACTACAGATTCAGTATTACTAGTTTAGTATCTGTTACTCAGGGGTTGGTTTAGCACAGGACTAAATCGCTGGCTTTGAAAGCAGACCCAGGCAGGCCAGCATCACGGTTCAATTCCCGTACCAGCCTCCCGAACAGATGCCGGAATGTGGCGACTAGGGGCTTTTCACAGTAACTTCATTTGAAGCCTACTTGTGACAATAAGCGATTTTCATTTCAAGTATGCAAACCTAATCAAAGTTAGTAGTGTAAAATAAATTTGTTTTGATTCAAACTTCTTATCTTTATATTCTTTGTCGACACTACGTATCTGGCTATCTTGGAGGAAAAGGCAAGGAATTTTACAGTAACGGAAGCCATTAAACAGGAAATTCGAGATTCCTGTAGCATGGGTTCTACAGTAATCATGACTGAATTGACATATAGATTGGGCAAATTAAATTAACAACAGTATTGTGGTGGATGAATTCTTGAAATGTGTACGAGATGTTTTCTTTGACCAGTAAGCTGGGGAACATACGAGCCTTGATTTGGTGTGATGCAATGAGAAGGGGTTATTTAATAATCTCATTGTACCTTGAGGGGATCGCTGCAGGGATTTGCCCAGAGGTGGCAGCCACTCATCAACTTCTTTTTTAAAAATTAGGCTCTCAGCAAGGGAGGGGGTAGGAAGAAGGTCCATGGGGTCTAGTAAGGATAGGAGAACCAGCGGAAGGGGGCTGGGGAAAGTGGTACTGTCTGTGTAAGCCATGTTGGCTGAGGTTTGTTACTGGTGAGTGTGTTGGTTATATTGTTTTGTTCTTGTTGAAACCTGATGTTTAAATTTGTTAAAATTATAAATACCTCAAGAAATATTTTCTTTAAAAAAAAATAATCTTGTTGTATGGGGTCCTTTAGGGAACAATGACCAGAACATAATAAAGTTCTTAATTGGGATGAAAAGTGAAGAAGTCCAATCTGAAACTAGATTCCTAAACCTAAACAAAGGAAAGATATGAGATGCGAGTTTGCCAAGATAGACTGGGGAACTTCATTAAAAGACATAATGATGGATAGGCAATGGCTAATATTTAAGGAACAAAGGCATGCATTGAAACGGTTATACATTCCTTTCTACCACAAAAACACAAGAAAAGTGGTCCAACCATGGCTTACAAAATAACTTGAGGACAGTATTAGATCCAAAGAGGAGTCCTATAAAGTTGCTTGAAATGTAGCAAGCCTGTGGATTGGGAGAAGCTTAGTATTCAGCAAACGAGAACAAAGGGATTAAGCGGGGAAAAATAGAGTATGACAGTAAACTTGCAAGTAACAAAAAAGTGGATTGTAAAAGCTTTTATAAATAAATACAAATAAAAAGATCAGTGCAAAACAAGAGACTTTATACAACACCAGGTTAAAGTCCAACAGGTTTAATTGGAATCACTAGCTTTCGGAGCATTGCTCCTTCATTAGGTGAGTTACCTGATGAAGGAGCTACGCTCCGAAAGCTCGTGATTCCAATTAAACCTGTTGGACTTTAACCTGGTGTTCTAAGACTTCTTCTTGTGCCCATCCCAGTCCAATGCCGGCATCTCCACATCAAGAGAAATTATAGTAGAGAATAAGGAAGTGGCAGAGAAATTAAACTACAATGTCTTCACAGAGAAAGGGACAATTAACTTGCCAGAAATGCTAAGGAATCAAGGGTCTAGTGAAGAGGAATTGAAGGAAATTAGTATTACTAGAAAAATATAGTGTTGGAGAAATTAATGGGACTGAAAGCCGATGCATCCCCAAGGTCTCAAACTACGTCGCATGGTCCAAAGGAAGGTGGACATTGAAATAGTGGATATGTTGGTTATCTTCAAACTGCTGTAGATTCTGGCAGTCCTGGCAGATTGGAGGGTCGCAAATGTAACCCCGCTCTTTAAAAAAGGAGACACAAAACAGGGAATTACAGGCTAGTGAGCCAAACATCAGTAGTAGGGGAATTAATAATAATAATAATAATCTTTATTAGTGTCACGAGTAGGCGTACATTAACACTGCAATGAAGTTACTGTGAAAAGCCCCTAGTTGCCACATTCCGGCGCCTGTTCGGGTACACGGAGGGAGAATTCAGAATGTCCAATTCACCTAACAAGCACGTCTTTCAAGACTTGTGGGAGGAATCCGGAAGAAACCCACGCAGACATGGGGAGAACATAATAATAATAATCTGTTTATTGTCACACGCAGGCTTACATTAAAACTGCAATGTACTGTGAAAAGCCCCTAGTCGCCATATTCCGGCGCCTGTTCGGGTACACAGTGAGAATTCAGAATTCTCAGCTGGTACGGGAATTGAACCCGCGCTGCTGGTTGCACAGACATTGACCCATGCCGAGAATCGAACCTGGGTCCCTGGTCGGTGAAGCAAGTGCTAACCACTGTGCTACCGTGCCACCCCTACATGCTGGAGTCTATTATAAATTATGCGGTAATAAGACACTTCGAAAATATCAACGGGAATAAGACAAAATCAACACTGATGTATGAAAGGGAAATAACGTTTGAAAAAGCTACCGGAATTTTCTGACGATGTAACTGGTAGAATAAATAAGGGTGAACCAGTGAATGTGGTGTATTTAGATTTTTAGAAAGCTTTTGATGAAATCCCATGTAAGAGATATGTGTGCAAAATTAAAGCACAGGGATTGGGGAAATATATTAGCATGGATTGAGAATTGGTCAGCATACAGGAAACAGAAGGAATAAATTGGGTCCTTTTTGAAGTGACAGGTAGTGAGTAGTGGTGACCTGTAGGGACAGTGCTTGGGCCCTAGCTATTCACAATATATGTCAATGATTTGGATGAGGAAACCAGAAATAACGGGCGCGATCTACCCGAATGGAGACACAGTCATGTAGCGCGAGATTAGCAGCGTGTTCCCCAGCGCTCGGAGTGCTGAGAAACACCCCGCTATCTAACACCCATCCAGGTAGATCAAGGGCATTAGTGGGGAACTCCCTGAAGAGGCCATACTTAACCCGGTTCTCTACATGGAGGAGCGCCACTCGCCAGAACTCCTCAGTGCAGCAAGAGATCTGGATGCCATTTTTAAATAGCGTCCTGATCTCGAGTCTCCGACGCAATGTCCGAATCCGCCTCCCCCAGCCCCAACTCACAATAAGGGGTCCTTGGGTTCCCCTGCACCCTTCCATGCCCGTATAGGACATCCCCGGTCCGATCACCTCTGTGCATAAAATGACAACGGCACCTTGGCAGTGCCAGGGTACCACCCGGCCCAGAGGGCATGCACCTGGGAGACCCCCAGGAGTACCATTCTGTCTGGTCCCCATTTGTGGAGACCAGCACTGAACGACGCTCGCCCGAGGTCTCCAAGGTGATGGGATCAGATCCCACGCCTTGGTTAGATCTCAGGAACACATTTTAAAGTGAGACTAGCTATCTCACTCTAATACGGAGATTTACCAGAAAGTGATTCCACCCACAAGGGGCGGGATTCACATTGCAACGTCTCGCGAGATCGGGTTAGATCTCATGAGGCATGGCGAACCGGGTAGATCCCGCTAGTGGGATCTCCCAGCATCTACCAGTCACGTTGCGCCACATTGCTTTTCGGGCGGAACGTGACCGGTAGATCCCGCCTAATATTTACAAGCTGCTGATGACACAAAGCTTGGTGGGAAGGCGAGTGTTGAGAAAGATATTAAGGAGCTTCAAAGAGATTTAGGCAAGTTGAGCAAATGGGCAAATACATGGTAGATGCGGTATAATGTGGCTAAATGTGATGTTACCCATTAGGATGGAGGAGCAGAATGGAGGAGTATTATTTGAATGGTGATAATTGGGAAATGTTACTTTTAAATACATCTGGGTGTCCTAGTACACCAGTCGCTGAAACCAAACATGCAGGTACAGTCGGCTGTTAAGAAGGTATGTTAGCTTTCATTGAAAGAGGATTTGAGTACAGGAGCAAAAATATCTTACTGCAACTGCACAGACTGATTCCAGGGATGACAGAATTGTCATACGTGGAGAGATTTGTCATGATATTCAAACACACACATCATGATGGACACACTAACAGGCAAATCAGAGTACACAACACCACAACCAATCACAGACAAGAACACCAACCACATAAAAAGCACGAGCACGACACCTGGTGGTCAGTAGGTCTGGGGAGAAGGGAACAAGAAAGAGCTGTTGAAACACCACAAGCAGGGAGCCCCCCACGTGCAGAGTGCAAAGACCAAACTGTAAATAGTGAGTTTAAATAAAGAAGCGTTGTACCATATGCAACTGTGTTGGCTCATCTGTGTGTCAGAACACCCAACACCACATGGTACAGGAGTGGATCGATACCTGCCTACTAACCTGCCATTCTGGACATGGACCACACCGGCAAACCGCAGCCGATGCAAGTCACGGGGAACCTAGGCACCAACTGGAAGCTCTACAGGCAGCGATTTGACCTGTACATCCGTGCCACCGAAAAACAGAATGTCTCGGATGATTCGAAGATTGCAATGCTCCTCTTCTACGCAGGCCCGTACCCAACCGATGTCTTTAGCTCACTGGTGTTCGAAGAAGGCGAAAACCAGGCCAAATATGACACGGTCATCCTCAAACTGGACCAGCACTTTCAAGCTGAAGTAAACGAAAGTTTCGAAAGATACATCTTTCAGCAACGCCTGCAAGGTAAGGAGGAACTTTTTCAACTCTTTTTGACGCACCTCCGGATTCTAGCGCAGTCCTGCGGTTACGGCACCACTACAGAGTCCATGATCAGGGACCAGATTGTTTTTGGCGTTGCCTCTAGTGGCCTACGCCAGCAGCTTTTTAAAATGAAAAGCCTCACCTTAGCGTCTGCTGTGGAAGCCTGTGTCCTCCATGAAAATGCTACCTGCCGTTTTGCCCGATTTCAGGCGTCCGAGTTGGCACGGAGGGGGTCCCCAGCCGTCGAATCGGCAAGCCAGGCCGCCCACGACGTTGAACGCATCCAGGCCGTCGATTTCTTCCCGCCCCACGGCCCGGACGACAGCGGCCGCTTCCCGCGCTTTTCGCGGTCTCCCGCGCAGGTGCGCGCCAAAAATAACGGCCACAACGAGGGACGCACTGCGCAGGCGCGCCCACCGCAAGATCGCACTGCGCATGCGCAGTGGCGCAACGAACGCCGTGACGTCATGACGTGCAGCAATTGTGGAGGTCTACACTTAAAAGGGCAATGTCCTGCAAAAAACCGACAGTGCAACAGATGTGCCATGATGGGCCACTACGCAGCCCGCTGTCGTGCGGCTCAACCCATGGATCCGGCGCATCCTCGACAACCTCGCACACGAGTCAGGACCGTCCAGCCCACGCATCAAGACTTCCAGTTAAGTGATGCAGATGACCAGGATGCCTTCAGAGTTGCCGTCATTGATGTCAACAAGGTCAATGCCATCAATCCAGACGATGAGTGGTGTGCCACCCTGACGGTCAACCCGAATTCGTCGCAAACCCATTAGAATGGACTTATAATACAGTTCATATGTTTAATCAGTTGCACAATTTTACATGATAACCTGTTGTTGTTTATCGTTCCAGATGTCGTCTGACTGGACAACTGTTCAAGTTTTTTTTTTTTTCTTCTTCTCTCGTTCGCATTTCTGTTATGTTATGGTACAACTGGATTCATGTGACGCACTCGACATCGCCCCATGTACATAGTTCCGTCATAGACACATGCTGCACACGGCACGCACACACTCTTAGATGCACTCACGTCACGATCATATTTAATACCACGTAGGCACAGATCTTTGTAAAAAGGGGGGATGTCATGATATTCAAACACACACATCATGATGGACACACTAACAGGCAAATCAGAGTACACAACACCACAACCAATCACAGACAAGAACACCAACCACATAAAAAGCACGAGCACGACACCTGGTGGTCAGTAGGTCTGGGGAGAAGGGAACAAGAAAGAGCTGTTGAAACACCACAAGCAGGGAGCCCCCCACGTGCAGAGTGCAAAGACCAAACTGTAAATAGTGAGTTTAAATAAAGAAGCGTTGTACCATATGCAACTGTGTTGGCTCATCTGTGTGTCAGAACACCCAACACCACAAGATTGAGTCAACTGAGCCTGTACTCACTGGAATTTAGAAGAATGAGAAGGGATCTAATTGAAACATACAAAATGACAGGGCTGGTTATACTGAATGCAGCAGGGCTGATGTTTCTTCTGGCTGGAGGGTCTTAGACAAGGGGGGGGGGGGCGGGGGGTGAGTCGCAGTTATAAGATACGGGGTAGGCTATTCAGGACTGAGACTAGGAGAAATGTCTTCACTCAAAGTGTGAACCTATGGAATTTTCTACCACAGAAGGCTGTGGAGGCCCGATCACTGAATATATTGAAGGAGGAAATAGATTTCTGGACTCTAATGGTGTCAAGGGGTATGGAGAAAGTATGATGTTGAAGTGGAGGATCAGCCATGATCATGTTGAATGGTGGAGCAGTCTCAAAGGGCCGAATGACCTACTCCCGCTCCTATTTTCTATGTTTTCTAATCTCAGACTGTCACCAGAGAGGGGGATGTAGTCAGGGGCGAGGGACAGGGCTTAAAACAGTGATCGAAAGCAATGGCTTCAGTCTGCCAATATTTAATTGGAAGAAATTTTTGTTCATCAAGTGCTGGATATCAGATAAGTTGTCTGATAATTTAGCAGCAGTGGAGGACTCAAGAAAGATGATGGTGAGGCAGAGTTGAGTATCATCAGTGCATGTGAAAACTGATTCTGTGCTTTTGAATGATGTTGCCGGGAGGCAAAATGTAGGTTAGAAACAGGAGGGCGTAAAGGACAGATACTTGAGGAAAACCAGAGTAATGGGAGCAGCAAGAAAAATCATTGCAAGTGATTCTCAGGCTCCAGTTAGATAAGCAAGAGTGGAAACAGGTGAGGACAGTCCCACCCAGGTGGACAACAGTGGAGAAGTGCTAAAGATGGTGTGGTCAGCCATGTCAAAGATTATAGAAAGGTCGAGAAGAACAAGGAGGGAAAGTTTACCATTGTCACCATTACAAAGGACATAATTTGTGACTGTGATAAGAACTGTATCATTACATAGGCCACGCTAAAGCTAAATTGCTCCTTAATTGGAAAAAAATGAATTAGTACTCTAAATTTATTTTTAAAAAGCAACCAAAAAAAAACATGAATAAGATATTAGAGGTACAACCTATTACATAAAATATTACAACTCTAAAATACAATTATACTGTGGTGCTAACCACAAAGTCCATTGTTTGACACTTGATCCGTTAGATGCTCTCAGCTGTGGCAAAAGCTTGTGCACTATCATTGACCCCTGCGGCCACGGAGATAAGGAGGAAAAATCAGCCAGGAATCCGATTGCTTCTCATTTTTATTTAGTGACCCACTGCTGGAAAGAGCACAAATATGAATGCTAGGCAAGTGGAGAATTGGGATCAGCTATGATGCTTTTCACAGTGGAATAGCCCATTCATGAATTATGTCAGGTACCAGACAGAGACTGACAGCAAGACAACAGCTTCTTAGAGCAGTTATGTTGAACTTTTAAAGCTCTCTTTCGGCTGCAACTAGATTAAGACAGGTTTAGGTTATGACAGGTTTAGGTAAGGTAAACAAAGAAAAGCTTTTTTCTTGAAAGAAAATGGTACAAGGATTAGGGTGGCAGAGATTTAAAGTTGTGGGCACAGGATGTGGGGAGTAGAAGGTGGAGGAAGAACTTTATTATGCAGCAAGTGAGAACTTATTGCTTAAAGGTCTGGTAGAAGCAGAGATGATCGATGATTTCAAAAGGAAATTGGATAGCAACTCGTGGGAAATAAATTTTGTGGACTTTAGGGGGAATAGGACTGACTGGATCTCTCGAAGGAGTGATGGTGCAGTCCCAACTTGTTAAATGGCCTCCTTCTGTACCACACAGGCTCTATAACTAGCAAAGGAGGCAGTACCTTCAGAAAACGAAGGAAGAAATGACAGCGTGGATATATTTTATGGCAAAAACAGGTCAAATTGACTCCAAGATGAATCTGGGAATGGTAAACATTTGACACTTAATAAATAACAATATAATTGCAACAAACAAGGTAAATTAACCGCTGAATGGGTTTCCAGATCAGTATGGTAAAACACAACATGCTAAAACGGTAACTTTCAGGGGGGACCGCATACTGAGGCAGAGTACAGAAGAACAGAGAGGTGGACATCAAAGAAATTCCCGTACCAGCTGAGAATTCCGAATTCTCCCTCCGTGTACCCTAACAGGCGCCGGAATGTGGCAACTCATTGGCAACAATGTAAGCCTACTTGTGACAATAAACGATAATTATTATTTAAAAACGGAGTTGCAAAATGACTGGAGAAACTCGGGATAGTCAGCTTAATCATCCAGAGCCCCTCCCAAACCATACCTTTCACCTTGCATCAAGTTTCCTGAAGGTCTGCGTAAAGCATCACTGAAACATTTCAAATATCTCCTAGCTTCAAAGGTTCACGTGCCAGAAGCAGTGACGGTTCAGCGTTTTTGTTACGATGGTGAGCACCAATAGACCGATCGAATTGCATCAATGGCGAGGTAGAGATTAGAGCCAGTGCAATGTGGAAGGCAACCCAAACAGAAACATTTGAGCTTCACATTTGAGCAAACCCACTGTAAGCTGTGTATGGTGCCTCCGGGCTAACCCTGAACTGAGCCCCAGGAAGAAACAAGAGGGAGAATTCAGTTTCCTTACTCTCTCTCAAGAGTATTGAATCAAAATTAAATATAAAACTCAACCAGAATTTGAACAAAGAACATGGAAAATACATTCTTGAACTCTGTCCAAGCAGGGACTTTCCTCAGTACAAAGGCTCAGTAGTTTAGAGACGCAGCTGCTTGCTACAACTCAGAATCTATTTTTCTAACTATTAAACAGAATCCAAATTCCAATGGTCTAAGAGACATGCATGCCCAGAAGAAAAGACTTGTGCAATTTCCGAGACTTGTTTATGCTGAACATACCCTTCGTTGTTTTAGTTGGAAAAGCAGGCCAGTCCAACCCTCTATCTGAAAGTAATCCATCAAATAGCCAGAGAATTGTATGACACAGCCCAGTTGAATAATGATCCTTCACCTCTAGAACTTGGGATCAAATCACGTCTAGACTAATGGAATGAAAATCTGCCCTCTCCGCATCTGCAAGAATATTAACTGAAATTAAATTGAAACAGTCTTAAATTCAGTTACCGATAGCAGAAAGCTCACAGCACAAATTAGCATTAAAAGTTTTAACACAGGGATCACAGTGGCATGGGTAACTGAGCAGACCTGAAAAGCGAGACAGTCAACCTTAGCTGCTTTTATATTCCACAACATCCATGTTAATGGTACTGCCTCTGGCACACACATCCCACAAAGTCTGCTGCAACTTAAATATAAACTTGGCAAATTCCGAGGAGTTTATATTTCAGTTGCAGCCAGCTGCGCAACATCAGCACAGTAGGAGTCATACAGCCACTAACACAGGTCTTAGTGCATTATAAAGCCAGCTTAAATTCAATTGATGATCTGCTGACTTGTTGGAGATGCATCACCAACTCTTATCTTTGGGTGATAACTTGTGTTGGTGAGCATAAATATGGGGATGAAGATTCCCATAGCCCAAATATTTGTATTCTGCAGGGTTCAAGCTCAAATTCTGAAGGGTCACCATTGGATTGTCAGAAAACACTGGGATGATTACAAAATATGAGATTGGATAACAGCTCAGACACACAATATCGCTCACTTCCCAATCAAACATTCAACATTGACATCCACAGATCCTGTACACAGTGCCTATTTTCTATCCAGTGTCCCAGAGTGTTGGATAAATTAAGAAAAACTTTGGCCATTCAAAACATCCCACATCAAGTATAGAAATGTGACAGTGATGGCAATGAAGGTCATGAGCCAGCATGGCAAATTGCACAATTTACTGAATTTGGTCATTAGTACAAGAACAAATTACATTGAGACCTGCAAGATTCTTGTAAGACCAGATATTTGCACAATTACCTTCATGTATACAACTTGGATGAAACATCAGGGTAGGATACTTTAATGTCCACCACCGAAGTGCCTCGAAAGTATCAACATTGCCAAAGCAGGCAACATTCTGACAGACGCAAGTGCCAAACATGCCATGTGGTGAGCACTATCGCCGCGTTAACTGGACCAAACCCAGGAAAAACGTCCTAGCTAAAATGTATGTACCGGTGAGGCACTGTGGGCTGTCCATAGCAAAAGACTTTATACTGCCAATATCATAAGAAAATGATCATGTGTTCCACTTATAATAGTGGAAGCGTACTGACTATTTCGGGCAATTCAATATGTTCTTTGTAACTCAACATTGCATTTGTATTTAAGTTCCTCTATAGAACATGGTGTCTGTTTTGAGCCCAATTTCTCTCATTGCTAACAATTGCCCATCCATCCAGGACATGGCTCAGTTGTCAGTAACTGGTGCAGAGACCTAGAAATCCCATCCTTCCTGCATTTTATCAGTTCTTGATTTATCATTGGGAAATCAGCCAATTCTCAGTTTAAATCTCAGACAAGGCACCTGTTGATCAATTCTCACACTAAATTGTGTCAACATTAATCGCAGTGATATAATTAAAAATCAGTGAGCCATTTGGTAGTCTTCTCTCTTGGTAGCCCTACAAAATCCAATGCTTACAGTGGGTTAACCACATTAACACCAGTGTATGTGGTGGGGACTGCATCAATTTAAGTCAAACTACAATACTAGGCTGTCAACTTACAAAACACCAAGAACAGATATAGCTCGAGAAAGAATTAAACAATTCCATAACTGGATTAGACTAAATCCACTACATAACATGATGTATCATTTAGACCACAGAAACAAGCCAATTAAGAATGATGGTAAACAACCATGAAACTAACAGAGGAGGCAACTCCATGAATATCTCCATCCTTAACCACTGTGCACAAGAAAGTAACGGATTAAATTGGACAGTATGGACCCAGGCATTATCTTTGCCAGATTTCTACCTAGCCCACCAAGGCAAGCTTCGACCACGATTTCTCCCTGCCATATATCTAAACACATGCATCTCTCTATGTTTCCTTTTATCTCACCACATGCCCTCTCAAATTTATCTAGGTCCTGAATCCTCCCTCCTCTGCTCACAATGCTATTGCCACAGAACTGGATATAATTAACTCTTTCGTAGCCACTCTTGGCTTGACATTTATTCATTGCCTTGTTGACTACTTCCCTCTCTTGCTTTGCTCCCATTTCCCCTGCAACATTTTCAAAATTAAACGTGTAATATAAATACATGATTAGCAATAAAAAGGTTTAATTACTCTCTCAGTTGCTAACCTGGGGCGCGATTTAACGGAAACGTTTCTCAGTGTCATTAAAGGCACTTGGAGAGGTAGGAATGGAATATGTTTAATGCTCTTGAAAATAAAGAGGTGAGGAGCAGATGGAGCAAAAGAGAAGGTCAGCAATAGGTTAGAGGGCATGGGAGAATCACCTCATCAAACACCAGAAGGGAAATGGAAAGCAATGAAGGTGAACAAGGTGAAAGACAACAGAAATTCTAAAGAGAAATGTAAAATTGAAGTCAGTGTAATAGGAATGTCTTTTTAGAACATTTCAAAATTGGACAATGATCTTTTAAAAAGGGGTGAAGTTATCGCCGTCTGTGACCTTCGAACAATAGGAGCTAATCTAGCAATATCAAGGAAATTCACACCTCATACCTGTGAAGAGAGCCTAAAGACCCTTGTGGGTTGCAGAGACCAAATTCAAAGGGAACTTTACAAAAGCCATGTGCATTTCGGAGCCCAGGCTGGCTAACTGGAGTCTACTATCTTCTAGGATAAAAATGCCTGCAACATTCGTTTCAAGGTCCTGAAGATTGGAACATTAGCAACCTCGGGAACCCAGATAAAGGGATATACACCCTTTGTCAAAGCCAAAGTGGAGAGGCGAGTCATGTGATGTGACCTCCGCCCCTACCCAGCTGGTGGAATCTGTAATATTGCCTTGAGACAGTACAAACTTCAGTCTGCCATTTTTACACCTACCAACAGAAAAATGGTTCTGTCCAGATTTAAATGCCTGGCACCCATCTACTCTGTTTCAACTAGACCTTTGTTCCACCACCTACAAGACTGTCTCATCTCTGTCTGCCTATCTCATCACGAAAGTGAACTCTACTGGAACAATGAACTATCCAGCATCAGTTCAGCCTGCTGATCTCGGTGAAGGAATATCCCTGGACTTTGATTCTGGACTATGGACACATATAAAACAATAATTATTTTCTCTTGTGGTCTTTGCCCTGTAAATATTTCTTTCTCTCTCCCACCTTTACTGTACGAGTGAGTTTGTTAGGTTGGACATTCCAAATTCTCCCTCAGTGTACCCGGATATGCGGCGTAGTGTGGTGACTAGGAGATTTTCACAGTGACTTCATTGCAGTGTTAATGTAAGCCTACTTGTGACATTAATAAATATTATTATTAAAAAGGAGGCTGCGTGGGACCCATCTCACACATTTCTCTTAGCAAATAAACTAACCCTCGGAGTTCATCTCATCTTGCACTTGCTGTGGGGTAATTCATAGAAAATTAGATCACATCAAAACTGAGGGGTTCAGAAACATGCAAATGTTTATAAAGGGGGAAGCAAATCAAACCACCTTTCTGTTTACAGATAGGCCGGAAGGAGAGAAATCAGTTTTTAAAAAATAAATTAACCCCATCTCCTGTCTGTAATACAAAATAACCTACAAAGAGACAAGGACCAGATCATTTATCCAGCAATAAAGTGGCAGATGGAGTGCAATATGGAGATATGTGAATGGTAAAAAGAATGGAACAGCAGAATAAAAAGAATGTGATTAGTAAATATTGGTATTCTGAACGATTTGGAGCCCTTGTACTGAAATCACAAAATTAGCCATGTAGGTAGAGCATGAAATTAGTTTCAACAATTGGTTCATGATCCATGGGCGGCACGGTAGCACAGTGGTTAGCACTGTTGCTTCACTGCACCAGTGTCCCAGATTCGATTCCTGGCTTGGGTCACTGTCTGTGTGCACATTCTCCCCAGGTCTGCGAGGTTTCCTCCGGGTGCTCCGGTTTCCTCCCACAAGTCCCGAAAGATGTGCTGTTCGGTAACTTGCACATTCTGAATTCTCCCTCAGTGTAACCAAACAAGTGCCGGAATGTGGCGGCTAGGGGCTTTTCACAGTAACTTCATTGCAGTGTTAATGTAAGCCTACCTGTGACAATAAAGATTATTATCGTATCCTCTATTACAAGGAGATTGATATACAAGAGTAAAAAAGCCTTGCTGCAATTTTACAGGGGTTTGGGGAGATCATGGTTGCCATGTACCATTACGATTCTGGACCCCAAAATATTTGGTACCATCTGGTTAGGAACCAATAACTTTTGCTTAAAGTAGAAAAAAAAATTTGAGATTTCAGATACATGCTAAGCCAATAAATTCCATGGGTTTTGAACAATAAACTTTACTATACAATGCCAGACAGATAAAACAATTCACAATATCCATTTTATATGCACATTCAGGGTTAAATGAAATGAAAAATGAAATGAAAATCACTTATTGTCACAAGTAGGCTTCAAATGAAGTTACTGTAAAAGCCCCTAGTCGCCACATTCTGACGCCTGTTCGGGGAGACTGGTACGGGAATTGAACCGTGCTGCTGGCCTGCCTTGGTCTGCTTTAAAAGCCAGCTATTTGGCATCATGCACAGTGACCAAGACAGATTCCATAGATTTGTCAACAATCCACCCTGTCAGTATTCACTGTGAGTCAACCAATCTCATTGTCTCTCTCTCAAGATGGATTCTAGTGTTTACCTTTAAAAACCTCACCTTGGAATTCGCTCCAAATGTCATTCCAACTCAGTCAGCCACAACAATGACCTATATTGTATGGTTTCAATCTGATCTCCAAGACTCTGTTCAGCTGGATTCCCGAGTCTGCATTCCAACACCACCACAAGTAAACTTTAGCTCTTCAGCAACACAGAGTAGAGTACTTCTGCCCCAATGGCCTGCAGCATGAAATCACTACTTTGATTGACTGGGCTTCTCCCGAGTCCTTATCATTAGAGCCTTTTGCGTGCCCCTCTTTCTTAACATAACTGCAACCTTTCTGTGTATCCTGTGTGGGACTTCCTTTGGGACATCTCCCTGCCCTCTCTCCCCTTGGAGCCGCTCCTAGTCCTGTCTGGAACTCTCATGACTATGGCACTCTGCTTCGTCACATGCTCGGGGTTTTTGCACCTTTTTCTTTTGGCACAAGTGTATTGGCCTGTCCTTGGCCCGAAGAACTACAAAAACGTCAGATTGCACATGCACTACCCACACCCAGTGCAAAACCCTTAAGACTCATTGAGACTTGGAGTTCCCGGTCCCTGCTCTTTGTCTAAGGAAGGGATTGTTTGCTTTAGAATGGGTGCAATGAAGATTCACTCAATTGATTTCTGGGATGAAGGGGCTAGGAGGAGAAATAGGAGGAGAAAGCTTGCATTTCCTGCAATCAGAGGATATCTCATTCAAACACATGAAATTCTTAGAGGCATTGACAGGAAAGATTTCTTCTGACTGGTGAATCTAGATTTAGGGGTATTTTCTCGGGATTAGAGGTCAGCCATTTAGGGCTGAGGCAGGAAGATTTTTTTCACTCACTCAAAGGGTTGTTAATCTTTGCAATACTTCACCGCAGAGAGCTGTGGATGCTCAATGAGTACTGAAGTCAGCAACCAACGGGTTTTGCCACTAAGCAAATCAAGGTGATAAGTGGGACAGGGGAGGGGTTTAAGAAGTCAGGGATGTATAGTTGATGTAAAGGTTTAACCATGATCTAGAGGGCGGCATGTGGCGCAGTGGATAGCACTGGGACTGCAGCGCTGAGGACCTGGGTTCGAATCCCGACCCTGGGTCACTGTCCGTGTGGTGTTTGCACATTTTTCCCATGTCTGCGCCCACAACCCAAAGATGTGCAGGTTAGGTGGATTGGCCACGCTAAATTGCCCCTTAATTGGAAAAAAAAATAATTGGGTACTCTAAATTTATTTAAAAGTTTTAACCATAATCTAATTGAATAATGGAACAAGATCGACAGGCCACAGAACCTACTCCTGTTCAGAGTTCTTATCTAAAAAGGGACAGGCTGTTTTAGGCAATCGATACAACAGCTACAGTAAGGAGGAAGTCTCACAAAATGTGCATCCTAACTTCTGAAATTACAAAATGAGATATACAGGCAAGATTAATTACTGTGAAATATATTGCCAGCTTCAGCTATTAATGAGAAAATGGTTCACCTTTTAATATGAATGCAAAGTCCAATACTCCCTTTTCAACACAACTTGAATTTAGTCATGTGCAGAAATAAATGCTGTGCAGAATACCTATGCTGCCGGGACCATGGAAATGCTACTTACGATATGCAGTGAAAAGCAATTTACCGGTATGAATGGTTTCTATTTACATCAAGGCAGGAATTCAGACACTGAAAGCAAATTGCTTAAATTGCCAAAAAAAAGAACTGCAGGGGGGGGGGGATCAAGCCGGATGAGACAATCGAAAACATGTAGAGAAATCTAAGTGAACAATAAACTGTAGCAGATGAAATTCAATACACATGAATGTAAAAAATGAATTATACGTAGTACTCCATGAATGGGCTCAAAATCTACCAAGGGCAGGGTTTACAGACATGTGTTGGATGTTGTGCAGTTACTGGGGAACCAAAATTAACAGGGAAAAGTTCATGCTCAGCTGTTTTCTAAATCAGTACAGTAAAAAAGTCAGGGAACATCATGCCTAAGCTTTGAATTTCTCTGGTCTGAGTGAGAGTACTGTTGAGTACACCGGGCAGCACAAGTGCGGCTTCACAGTGCCAGGGTCCCAGGTTCGATTCCCCGCTGGGTCACTGTCTGTGCGGAGTCTTCACGTTCTCCCCGTGTCTGCGTGGGTTTCCTCCTGGTGCTCCGGTTTCCTCCCACAGTCCAAAGACGTGCAGGTTAGGTGGATTGGCCATGATAAATTGCCCTTAGTGACCAAAAGGTTCAGGAGGGGTTATTGGGTTATACGGATAGGGTGGAAGTGGGGGGTTAAGTGGGTCGATGCAGACTTGATGGGCCGAATGGCCTCCTTCTGCACTGTATGTTCTATGTTATGAACACTGGCCTTTATGTTTTGTTTGAAATTGTCTCCTTTAACTCAAGGTAAGATTAGGAATTCTGGAAGAACACCAATTTGGAGACACACCTATGTGGTCTGGCTGCCATGGGGGTGAAACTTTGACAGAAACCCTAATGAAATCAAGCGACAGCTTTCATACTTTTCCACGGTGACTCACAGTAAAGAGACACAAGCTTTTGTGAGACACAAGCAGAAAGAAACAAGGCAGATACTGCTGGGTGGAGGAACAGTGCGGTTACTGCTGTAGAAAAGTAGGCTGCTTGTATTATTTCATTTTCTGTTCGAAGGTACCAGAACGGATGGAGCTTTTGGAGAGGAAAAGAACATGGAGTACTAAGGCAGGCCTTCCTGGTAGAAGTTGGATCTGGAAGACTCGGACAGAGTGGAACGACTTCGAAGGACAATGGAAGTTACAACCTAGGGCGGGTATGTGAGCGCTGGAGAGCTAGGAGTAACACTGGACGTGTTCTTGTAATGCTACATGTCTGCCAACGGTGCAGTGCACAGCAGGAAGGGTGCTAAGATGTATCTCTTTTAAAAAAATAAAATATGCTTATTGAAAATGTTTCAAGTTAATCAAAACAACCCAAAAGAATCAAACAGATGTACACAACAGAAAATAAGAAAAAACTTTCACAAAACCTGATTAACTTTAACATTAAAACTAACCTAATGCCCCTAACAGCTGATAGTTCTTAACTCCATAAAAAAGGAAATGAATGGTTGCCATCTTAGGTAGAACTTCTCCACCAGCCCTCTGATGGTGAACTTCACCTTTTCCATATGCAGGAATGACATGCGGTTACCCAGCCATGCTGACGCACTGGGCGGTGTAGGAGACCTCCCCCAAGCATATTTCGCCTCCGGTTATCAATGAAGCAAAGGCGAAGACATCGTCTGCATTCCAGACAGAACAACCGACGAATCAGACACCCCAATTATGGCCACCAGTCGACATGGGTCGAGGTCTACACAGAGAATTTCCAACATGGTGTGAAGAATGAGGCCTAGAATCTAATCAACTTGGGACAGGATCAGAACCTATGTGCACGGTGAGTCGGCCCACATGAGAGCAACGCTCACAATTATCCTCAACCCCAGGGGGAAAAAATGCTCAACCTAGGCCTGGTCAAGTGCATCCTATGAAAAACCTTGAATTGAATCAGACACAGCCGAGCACATGATTACGAGAAGTTGACCCTGTGAAGGGCCTCACTCCACACCTCACCATTAAGAATGTGACCCAATTTTCCCTCAGATTTCGTCCTCACATCACTTCATGGAGCAGAATCTGTTGAAAGGTTATGGCCATATATGTCTGAAATAGACCCTCCCCGTCAGGCCCAGCCAGAGAGAGAGACAGAATCTTGTTCAACAGGGAAGAGGGTGGTGCCAAAGGAAAGGAGGAAAACACGGTGTGAAAAATCGTGAATTTGAAAATATCTGTAAAGCCTGGAACCGGGCAGTTGGATTTTTCAACTAACTCCTCAGAACCAGCAAACCTCCCCTACACGGACAGGTCCCCAAACTTCTCCAGACTCTTCCCCTCTCGAGACCAGCAAGGCAATCAGATCACTGTGGCCCGTCAGGGCCACTTCCATATCTTTAGTTGTAGCTTCCTGGGATTCCATAGTTTGATTAGTTTTCCCCAGAGCCATCTGATTGAAGGCCAAGGCCCAGAGCCAGCTGAATGAAGGGCAAGGCCTCTTTGATTGATATCCTGAGGTCTTCCAACAGAATACGTCTGTGCTTTTCAAATTCCTTCACCAAGCTACTAGAAAGTACCTCAGCCATTAGCGGAGTGGACGGAGCATTAGAAACTGACTCCGCCATTTTCCCTGATGAGCTTGGAGAGGCCTCAGGCTCCATTGAGCTTTAGCTCTCAAATCTTCTTTTCCTTCACTTTATTGGGCATTTCAGTCGTGCAAGATCTTTATTACACTAGTTCTGTGGGTTTTCGACAGTAAACACTCCCTGGTACTAAGGAAATGGGCAAAAGTTGCAATACTCCAGCGGGAGCCACCTCGTGCACGTCTTCCCTTACATTACACCACCAGAAGTCCTCTAGTTAAGGTGCATCTCTATGGTGTTAATTAGTTAATGGAAAAACATATTTTCTTCAGTTTGGTTTATTAATAGCCTGTTGATTAAGGTTTGATTTATGTTGATTTTAGCTTTAGACAGTAGAAGTCTGGTTCAACGACAAAGAAAATTAGGAGAAAAGTTAAGAGGAAATATAACTTAGGAGAGGTTACTGATCGAGGTGTTAATATTCAAAACAGAGGTATAAAAGCCAACATAAGTGTACTTTACCTGAATGCTCGTAGTATTCGAAATAAGGTTAATGAGTTGATGGCGCAAATCATCGTGAATGACTATGATTTAGTGGCCATTACTGAAACATGGTTAAAGGATGGTCAAGACTGGGAGTTAAATATCCAAGGGTATCAAACTATTCGGAAGGACAGAGTGGATGGTAAAGGAGGTGGTGTAGCTCTGTTATTTAAGGATGACATCCGGGCAATAGTAAGGGATGACATCAGTGCTATGGAGGATAAGGTTGAATCCATTTGGGTGAAAATCAGGAATTGAAGGCGAAAAAGTCACTGGTAGGAGTAGTCTATAGGCCACCAAATAGTAACATTATGGTGGGGCAGGCAATAAACAAAGAAATAACTGATGCATGTAGAAATGGTACAGCAGTTATCATGGGGGATTTTAATCTACATGTCAATTGGTTTAACCAGGTGGGTCAAGGCAGCCTTGAGGAGGAGTCTATAGAATGTACCCGCGATAGTTTCCTAGAACAGTATGTAATGGAACCTACGAGGGAACAAGCGGTCCTAGATCTGGTCCTGTGTAATGAGACCAGATTGATTAATGATCTCATAGTTAGGGATCCTCTCGGAAGGAGCAATCACAATATGGTGGAATTTAAAATACAGATGGAGGGTGAGAAGGTAAAATCAAACACTCGTGTTTTGTGCTTAAACAAAGGAGATTACAATGGGATGAGAGGAGAACTAGCTAAGGTAGACTGGGAGCAAAGACTTTATGGTGAAACAGTTGAGGAACAGTGGAGAACCTTCCAAGCAATTTTTCACAGTGCTCAGCAAAGGTTTATACCAACAAAAAAGGAAGGACGGTAGAAAGAGGGAAAATCGACCGTGGATATCGAAGGAAATAAGGGAGAGTATCAAATTGAAGGGAAAAGCATACAAAGTGGCAAAGATTGGTGGGAGACTAGAAGACTGGGAAATCTTTAGGGGGCAACAGAAAGCTACTAAAAAAGCTAGAAAGAAGAGTAAGATAGATTATGAGAGTAAACTTGCTCAGAATATAAAAAGATGGTGAAAGTTTCTACAAATATATAAAACAAAAAAAGAGTGGCTAAGGTAAATATTGGTCCTTTAGAGGATGAGAAGGGAGATTTAATAATGGGAAATGAGGAAATGGCTGAGGAACTGAACAGGTTTTTTGGGTCCGTCTTCACAGTGGAAGACACAAATAACATGCCAGTGACTGATAGAAATGAGGCTATGACAGGTGAGGACCTTGAGAGGATTGTTATCACTAAGGAGGTAGTAATGGGCAAGCCAATGGGGCTAAAGGTAGACACGTCTCCTGGCCCTGATGGAATGCATCCCAGGGTGCTAAAAGAGATGGCTAGGGAAATTGCAAATGCACTAGCGATAATTTACCAAAATTCACTAGACTCTGGGGTGGTCCCGGCAGATTGGAAATTAGCAAACGTGACACCACTGTTTAAAAAAGGAGGTAGGCAGAAAGCGGGTAATTGTAGGCCAGTGAGCTTAACTTTGGCAGTAAGGAAGATGCTGGAATCTATCATCGAGGAAGAAATAGCGAGGCACCTGGATGGAAATTGGCCCATTGGGCAGACGCAGCATGGGTTCATAAAGGGCAGGTTGTGCCTAACTAATTTAGTGGAATTTTATGAGGACATTACCAGTGCGGTAGATAACGGGGAGCCAATGGATGTGGTATATCTGGATTTCCAGAAAACCTTTGACAAGGTGCCACACAAAAGGTTGCTGCATAAGATAAAGATGCATGGCATTAAGGGTAAAATAGTAGCATGGATAGAGGATTGGTTAATTAATAGAAAGCAAAGAGTGGGGATTAATGGGCGTTTCTCTGGTTGGCAATCAGTAGCTAGTGGTGTCCCTCAGGGATCAGTGTTGGGCCCACAATTGTTCACAATTTACATAGATGATTTGGAGTTGGGGACCAAGGGCAATGTATTCAAGTTTGCAGACGACATTAAGATGAGTGGTAAAGCAACAAGTGCAGAGGATACCAGATGTCTGCAGAGGGATTTGGATAGGTTAAGTGAATGGACTAGGGTCCGGCAGATGTAATACAATGTTGACAAATGTGAGCTTATCCATTTTGGTAGGAATAACAGCAAAAGGGATTATTATTTAAATGATAAAATATTAAAACTATGCTGCTGTGCAGAGAGACCTGGGTGTGCTAGTGCATGAGTCGCAAAAAGTTGGTTTACAGGTGATTAAGGCGGCGAATGGAATTTTGTCTTTCATTGCTAGAGGGATGGAGTTTAAGGCTAGGGAGGTTATGCTCCAATTGTATAAGGTGTTAGTGAGGCCACACCTGGAGTAGTGTGTTCAGTTTTGGTCTCCTTACCTGAGAAAGGACGTACTGGCACTGGAGGGTGTGCAGCGGAGATTCACTAGGTTAATCCCAGAGCTGAAGGGGTTGGATTCCGAGGAGAGGTTGAGTCGACTGGGACTGTACTCATTGGAATTTAGAAGAATGAGGGGGGGATCTTATAGAAACATATAAAATTATGAAGGGAATAGATAGGATAGATGCAGGCAGGTTGTTTCCACTGGCAGGTGAAAGCAGAACTAGGGGCATTGCATCAAAATAAGGGGAAGTAGATTTAGGACTGAGTTTAGGAGGAACTTCTTCACCCAAAGGGTTGTGAATCTATGGAAATCCTTGCCCAGTGAAGCAGTAGAGGCTCCTTCATTAAATGTTTTTAAGATAAAGATAGATAGTTTTTTGAAGAATAAAGGGATTAAGGGTTATGGTGTTCGGAGCTGAGTCCACAAAAGATCAGCCATGATCTCATTGAATGGCGGAGCAGGCTCGAGGGGCCAGATGGCCTACTCCTGCTCCTAGTCCTTATGTTCTTATCTAAGTCCTAAAGTGCAAAATCTTATCCGATTATTTCTGTTGGTTGTTTGGAAAATACATCTCTCTTTATAAAAATTATTGATCCCTACTGGGATTGTAACAGTGGTGTGTCCTATTTTGGCCACTAAAGCCAATGGAAAAATATCATCCCTGTAGGACATGGAAGGGAACAGAGTCCCTCGAGTCAGAACAGAGTTCTAAGGAAAGAGAGGATAAACCAGTGCTAAGCAATCTAGGCTCGTGAGTGGCCCTCCATCTCAGGGAGCCGCAAAATTAAAATTGGGCATGAATAAGATTGAATACATTTAACACACGGCAAATATTTCATAACAAGGTATCGAAAATGCTTTGCCATTCATATATTAACAGAACTGTCACCAACTTCAACTGGTAAAAACTAAATGCATATTTACACTTGATTAAAACGCAGAGGGAGCACACAGCTCTCAGTCAATGTTGAGTGCAATCTGAATTCACCTCGCGTCATGTGCCCTTGTTTTACATGCGTATCATTTCAGTTACATCCATAGGCAAAAAAGCTTTGCGGAAGGAAACCAGCAGAATGTGACAACTGTGTATGTGGACAAGAGTCAACAAAATGTCTCGTGGGCTGCACATGGATGCCTGATATGTCGCTTGTGGCCCCCAGGCAGTAGGTCGCCTATCATTGGGATAAACTCTTCCTCGTCAGCTTTGGGCAATTACAAACAAGTGCAAATCTGATAGACGTGGTTTGACAATATGACAATGGTTAATCTTGGAACACTGCTTCAGCTTAAACTTAAACCTAAACTTGTGAATGGCAAATTTTAGGTTCAAGTCAAGAAATTATTGTCACATAAATTGTGGTCAACATATGGAATAGAGTTACAGGTAGAATGATGGATTAAAAAACCTTTAAGTCACTTAAGGAGCAGATGATTGCTGTGATGGGAGCGTGTGCATATATATCCAAGTGGATTTTACTAGATGGGGCAAATGACCTTCTCAACCACATTTATCCAGAGATCTTCCATGACCTTTTACCTGATCACAGCAGATTAAACAAAATGGGTAGAACAGTAGAAAAAATTGTCCATGCACCTGTAAAGGTATTTGATGGGCTTCATAATGTTTTCCCATTCTACATCATGTTACACAATCAGTGAGGTAAAAACCAATATCATCACTATATACTTCTCACCAACAAGGAACATACTTCACACTGCTGTCTAAGTGTTTCTCATGACTAGTGAATGTGAGGAGGTTGAAAACTGAATCCACCTGTCTGCTTCTAAGACAACTGAGAACATGCTCAAGTCTCCTCCACATTGTGTTTTATCTATTTCTACTCAGTAATATTGTTATAAGGGTTTGACCACACAGGAAAAAGAAAATATAAGGCCAAATCTAGAAGAAGGATGTTATTGTTGCTGGATGGTGATTTACTATTACGTCAATGCTTCCTTCTAATATTCAGTACAGGATGATATTGAGATGTGCTTATAACACAGGTTTACAAAATGTGATCCCTTGGTACAGGGGTCCTCAAGCTGAACAGAATTTTCCTGCATTTGTTTACTTCCTAGCATGTTTTTCTTCTGCTGTACACAAATAAACATGTTTTATGCAATTATAACACCGTTTTCTTTTGAGGAGCTGGGCACTGCCAAGGTGCCCAGGTGACACTGCCAAGCTGCAGGAGCGCTGCCAGTGTGCCAGGCCAGCAATGCAAGGGTGCCAAGGGTCAGGGGGAGAGGGTCAGCCGCCCCAACCTCCCAGAGGCCCCTTCTTACCTGCGCTGCACTCTCCCTTTCATGGGCATGGCCTCGCATATGCCCTGACCCTTGGCAGTGCCACCCTGGCATCCTTGCAATGCCACAAAAATGTGGCCATCAGTAGTGGGTCACTATCTGCAGAAGCGCCACCACCCCACCCCTCTCCATCGAAGTCGGTGTCAATATTTGAACTACATCCCCCGCACCCAATCCATTTTAAAATCATTTATATCATGAAATGCCCATTCATGAAGCATGGGACAGTATGACATATTGTGATGTCTGTACATGGATATGTTATGAACTTACTATTTTGATATTTGACCTTGGGATTGTAACAAGAGATTTTACATGCCCATCACCAACTTAACAAAAGCATTTACTCTTTTTCATCTTGTTTTCTCTCCTCTCCTCACAAAGGTACATGGTCCACTGATATTAACACCTCGCCCAGGCACCACAAGCCAGGTGGCCAATCTTAATACGGAGTGTTAACAGTGAGTGATGGCATCTTGGATGACTAGATAGAACTTATTTAAAAAGAATGCTATTGGATCGACATCAGGAGCCTGAGCTGAAAGTTTCTTTTTTCGATCCCAAGGACATTGCAAAATACATCTATTTCCAGCGTGACTCAGATCAAGCAGTTCAGCACAAACAGGAGATCATGCCTGGAATTTTCCAGTTCTATATGGTTCAACACCACCACAGAAAATATATTTCTTCACCAAGCTATTGAGAAACATGAATTTACAGTTACTTCTGTTTGCAAGCATCATATGAAGGATGTAGAGAACAGGAGGATCTAATTTACAGGAACCAAACAAAACTTCAATGGGTTTAAATTGGAAAGTGCTGTTCTAATTGCATACAAGATGTTTCCATGGAGAACCTAAAAAGCACCACACCAACTCCTATTTTCTTCTCTTCTTTAGCTGAATAGTTTGATCAAAGCCAACTGGAATGTTCTTGCGAATAAGACAGCTAAATTCTTACCCTAGCAACAAAGTGTCACGTTGACTGTAACTTGCATCATTTTATTTAATATAAAGTAACATTTTCAAAAGGATGGCTATGATGATATCCAAAGCTACTCCAGCGTCACCCAGCTCGCTAAGGATGGATTATTCTCTCCACGGTCAGGTCTAATTTGGGAAGCAATATGATTGCATGAGTGCCTGTCGTCCTCAGATATTACCCAAATTCAGAGCAATGGCAAGCTTTTCAACCATGGGAGACTATCATATCAGAATCCAATCAAATCCCAACCCAATGTTTGCATTCCAGGAAGACCCACGGACATCAGAACCTTGGTCTTTCCCCTCCCATACCCAGTAAAATGAAGACCAGAATACTGTCAACATTTCTGATGAAATTAGATAATGTGGGACCTACCTGGCCAGTCTTTCTCAGTAATAGGTTGCACGGTGCATTGATCCACTAAGCTACGAGTGAGCCTAGTTCTACAGGTAATTTGCATAACAATTCTACAGCATGTCATGAAGAACCTATTTCAATGTTTTCAGAGAACAGACTGTGGCATGAAGAGACTGAATCAAGAACACAGAAGAGCTCAATACAAATTATCATCGGTTGTCCCTCGGTACCATCTACTCAGGATTGCCTGTTCCTTCACGTGATTGAACAGGTAATTCTTGATCCTCAAATCAAAGGGCACAGGGGACAGGATGATCCAGAATTTTGGATGTGCTTCCTTTTTTCTGCTTAGAGTCACAGAGTTTTACAGGAAAGAGGCGACCATCAAGCATCTAACTATTATAATCCTGTTTTCAAGCACTTGGTCTGCAGCCTTGTATGCAAGGGCATATCAAACATGACCTAAAAGGTAGCACGGTGGCACAGTGGGATAGCCCTGCTGCCTCATGGCGCCGAGGTCCCAGGTTCGATCCGGGCTCTGGGTCACTGTCCGTTTGGAGTTTGCACATTCTCCCTGTGTTTGCGTGGGTTTCGCCCCCACAACCTAAAGATGTGCAGGGAAGGTGGATTGGCCACGCTAAATTGCCCCTTAATTGCAAAAAATTAATTGGGTACTCCAAATGATGATCTAAATACTTCTTAAAAGTTGTGAGGGTTCCCGCCTCTACCACTCTTTCAGGCAGCGAGTTCCAGATTCCAACCACTCTCTGGAAGAAGAAGATTTTTCCTCATGGCTCCTCTAAACCTCTTCTCCATTACCTTAAATCTGTGTTACCTCCACTAAGTTATAAAGTACATTCCTGTCGATGCCAACTATGTCCCTCATAATTCTATACACATCAATCACGTCCCCCCCCCCCCCTCAGGCTTCTCTGCTCCAGGGAAATCAACCCCAGCCTAACCAGTCTCCCTTGATAGCTGAAACGATCCAGCCCAGGCAACATCCTGGTGAATCTCCTCTGTACCCTCTCCAATGCAATCACTTCCTTTCTATAGTGTGGTGACCAGAACTGCACATAGTACTCCAGCTGGGGCCTACCCAGGGTTTTATACAGCTCCAACATAACCGCCCTGCTCTTAAATTCAACGCAGCTTTAATAAAGGCAAGAATCACATAGGCCTCTTAAAGCACCTTATCCACCTGTCCTGCTGTCTTCCGAGATCTGTAAACCTGCATACCAAAGTCCCTTTGATCCTCTTCACTTACTAGGGTTCAACCGTTCATTGTATATTCCCTAGCCTTGTTAGCCTTCCCAAAATGTATTACCTTACACTTTTCATGGTTAAATTCCATTTGCCAGTCTTCTCCCATCTAACCAGCCCATCTATATCACCCTGTAATCTCAGGCCTTGCTCCTCATTATTTACCAGTTCTTCAATTTTTGTGTCAACCTTCTCTGCTGCCACGCTGCCTCATCATTGACATTGTGACTCAAAGCATGATGCAGCTTGATGGACAAGTTGTCAGCATTTTGAATAATTGGTAGCAAGCTCCTCCCAGTTATTAATGTCAATGTTGCTGCGCTTCATAAGACCATAAGACATAGGAGAAGAATTAGGTCATTTGGCCCAGCAAGTCTGCTCCGCCATTCAATCATGGCTGATATGTTTCTCATCCCCATTCTACAGCCTTTTCCCCATAACCCCTGATCCCCTTACTAATCAAGAAATTATCTATCTTGGTCTCAAAGACACTTAGTGATTTGGCCTCCACAGCCTTCTGCGGCAAAGAGTTCCACAGATTCAACACCCTCTGGCTGAAGAAATTCCTCCTCATCTCTGTTTTAAAGGATCATCCCTTCAGTCTGAGGCTGTGCCCTCGGGTTCTAGTTTTCCTACGAGTGGAAACAACCTCTCCATGTCCACTCTATCTAGGCCTCAGTATCCTATAAGTTTCAATAAGATCCCCCCCAATCCTTCTAAACTCCATTGGGTACAGACCCAGAGTCCTCAACTGCTCCCATGACAAACTCTTCATTCCAAGGATCATTCTTGTGAACCTCCTCTGGACCCTTTCCAAAGCCAGCACATCCTTCCTTAGATACGAGGCCCAATACACCAAATGGGGACTGACCAGAGCTTTATACAGCCTCAGACGTACATACCTGGTCTTGTAATCTCACCCTCTCAACATGAATGCTAACTTGTAGTTGACTTCCTAACTTCCGACTGAACCTGCACATTAACCTTAAGAGAATTGTGAACTAGGACTCCAAAGTCCCATTGCGCTTCTGATTTCCTAATCATTTTCCCCATTTGAAAATAATCTATGCCTCCATTGTCCCTACCAAAGTGCATAACCTCACACTCTTTTGCATTGTCTTCCATCTGCCATTTCTTTGTCCGCTCTCCTAGCCTGTTCAAGTCCTTCTCCCGGTACCCCCCAGCCGGGCGATGTCCAGTACTGATCCACACAAACATGGATTGAGCGGAATGGCATTTGGGGGGGGGGGGGGTTGGTTGGTGAAGCCACATTCTAGGAATTAAACTCTGGAAGTTTGGTCAGAGGAGTGAAATGTTTTGTGGCGATTAAGCTGATCGAGCCGAGTGATTTTCCATTTCCCCAAATTTCAGAGACAGCAACGTTCCCATTGTCCTGATGCAGGAAAAGTGCTCGGAGGTAATCGTCCATAAACTGACTGACTATTAACAACAGTTATTGTCCAGTTTGTTGATGAGTTCAGCTTGTATCACCATCCAAATGGATGGAAGGGAGGAACAAAATGCAGACAGTCATGTGAAAGGTGCATATTCTGGATTTTGACTGTTACTGCACTGCTTTTAAACAAGACCTGGTGAGCTGCCAGAAATTGGACCAGTTTAGTATGTCAGAGTTTTGCAGCAGCCTATGGTAAAAGCAGGGATTTAACAAGCGAGATTACAAAAAGCATCCTTCATAATTTAAAAGATGGGATTGAATCCATATTCCTTGGCTTCGTATCAAGTGTTTTAATGGTTAAAGAAATGTTCCTTTTCAATAATCTGACTTTAAGTCTCAACCATTTTGAAGGGCATTTTGATCTCTCTCCCTTCTATTCAGATTTGAATCACCCAAATGAAAATTTCCCCCCACACACCAATTCCCATTCATAATGCAACTGGAATAGAACCAATAGAATACAAAGGGAACACCACAAAAGATAATTGCTCCTGGGCACCCGATCTTCCCAAGCATCATTCAAAGCAACACTATATAGGCAAAATAAAACCAACTGCAAGAGATTGTTGAATTTTCATTTGCGAGTGAATCAGAGAAAGCCACCACTAATGTCCCCTGTTGCAAGACCCAAGGGTGTGCCTAAATGGTTAGTACTCCTGCCTCACAGCACAAGGAACCTGGGTTCAATTTAGACCTTGGGGACTGTCTGTGTGGAGTTTGCACGTTCTGCCAGTGTCTGTGTAGGTTTCCTCCCACAGTCCAAAGGTGTACAGGTTAGGTGGCCATATTAATTTGCACCTTGGTGTCCAAAGGTTAGGTGGGGTTACAGGGATAGGACAGGGAAGTGGACCCTAGTTAGGGTTCTCTTTTGGAGAGTCAGTGGTGACTTGATGGGCTGAATGGCTTCCTTCTGCACTTTTGGGGATTCTATGATACGTATGACAGAAGACCCCGAAACTCAATCTTGGTTTCACCTTTTCAGCACCTCAGCGATTAGTTTTCTTCCGGAGGTCTTAAAATTATGATGTAAAAGCATCTTCTGTTCCTGCAAGAGGTGCAGCTAACGTTTAGATTTTTAGAAGGTTGATGAATGTAATATAAAGTGATGAATGTGAGATTTTAACTTTGGAGTTTTGTGTTGAGAAAACTGAAAATTTCCCCACAGGTGTGGAACAGATTACAGAGGCACTTGGGAGCACCTCTTTTAAAATGTGCCATGTGGTTATTAAATCCCAGCTCTAGGAATGAGAGGTGGTGAGAGGATACAGATCACTGTACTCTTCTCCGAGATGCATTTTAGTCTCTGCACATTTCCTTTCTCTTTTCTTTCCTGTTTTTCCCTTGGTGGTTTTTGCAATATCAAACCGTACGTCGTAGTGAAGCAACGTTTATATTGGCACGGCAAAAGAAAAATACTATGGATGTTGGATATTGGAAATAAAAACTGAAAATGCTTGAAGTATTCAACAGGTCAGGCAGCACCTGGGGAGAGGGGATAAAAGAATTACAACAGATTTTGGTGCCACTGTTAAAGAATGATGACCAATTGTATTGTTCACATAAAGCCAATAGTGTGCAAAAAAAAAAAAAGAGGGGAAATTTGGTTTCATTATTGTATATAATGCATTATGATAGCATAATTATTATAATAATGGTTTTAGGTTTATACCAACATTTATCTTTATTACAAGTGTTCATTTCTTGAGCATTTATGGCCAGGCTCCTATACAATTTTCATACCCAGATGTGGCCCTCTGGCCAAAATGCTTGCCATGTCCCACCCCCTGGACTAGTTGAACGTGCTTAGGGCGCACAGGCATCACTATAAACTAGCTCTCAAAAATGAACTTGTAACATGTAGCTACTAATCAAACTGAACACTGTTAAAAGACCAAAGCGGAACCAATTCTAGAATTCTATGTCCAGACTAAGGGATCCACCCTTATACAGCAGTGTGTGAAGACATTGCCAAGTGGTTGCACAACCAGCTGCTCTACTTTAACAGTTGTGCTGATTGCTTTTTTGAAAAAAACCCATAAGGCTCATGCTCCTCGGACCTGTAAAATTAGCTAATTCTGTACGGTGGCTGTTCCTTGCCAAATCCAATCCCTACAGGATGCAGTCTGGAGGAAAGAAAACAGAGGACAGGAAGTGTGAGATCATCAGGAAGGCATTTGGAGAGTGTGGCCCACGCCGTGAGAAAGATATATTTTGATGAACGGTGCAAGGCAGTACTACAAAGCAACTGAATATACTTAACCATACTTGCAAGACTAAAATGCCTCATTCAGTGTCAATGAATTGATGTCATAATTGAAGTAATGTTGGTATAATTGCTCTCTGCCACGAAAATACACATTTATCAGACAAAAGACACCAGCGACTTGTCCACCCCTCTTAAAATACGTATGTAAAAACATCATGCTCAAGATTTGGCTATCACTGTTGTTCGCCACCCCTCGTTACCAGAGGTGGTGGTATTGAGCTTTCTTGGTGAAACACAGTCCATGTGGTAAGCTTTGCCACAGTTTTGTATAACTCAACATCATTTACCTGCATCAGCTGTCCCAGTGGTGACCACCTACCTGCCTCATCTGATTTTAACAGCCAATTAGTTGCCTTCTGCCAACTTCCTGGTCCTTAGATGATGCTAATGAAGCCCACCAGTTGGCACGCTGCCTGCTGTCGCTCCTGAATAGACACATGGCTCAATTTTCCACATCTTCACCTGGAGTTTAAATCAACCCTTTTTTGTTATTGACCGATTTTCTTTTGAAAATATGAATTTAAATTCTCAAACACCATTGTGGAATTTGAATTTCTGCATTCTATATTATTAGCAGAGAACTTTGGATTACTACACCATATTTTGTTCTCTCTTTCCCCAGTGCCTCTTCGCTTGCCTCTGGTATTGTTATATAATTCATAAAGAGTTAGGAACTATATTCTGTCATAGTCATCTAGTTAATGACTCATATTAATATTTTAGAGATAATTTTTAGTTTGGAGTAGATTGATGTTGCAAGGATAAGCTCATTAAAAAGCTGGACTTCAGAAATTGCAAAAACACTTTATATAATGGCAACTGACAGGGTCAAAATCAAGGTACTCCCTCCCTAACAGCACTATGGGTGTACCCAAGCCACATGGACTGCAGTAGTTCAAGGCAGCTCACCACCACCTTTCCAAGGGTAAGTAGGAGATGAGCAATCAATGATTACCTCGTCAGCAACGCCCGCATCCCATGAATAAATAAAAAGGGCTTATGAGGTCAGAGTTGGGAGGGTGACAACCAAAAAAAAAAACAGCAGGTGGTCTTCACTTAGGGGAGGCAGCATCATTGTCACTGTAGTAATAATCCAGAGACCCAGAGTAATGCTCCTGGGATCCGGGTTTGAACCCCACCATGGCAGATGGTGAAATTGCATTCAGTAAAAGTCTGAAATTAAGGGCACGATCCAACGACCACGCTGCACCCGAAAAGCAGCTCGGCGTGGCCAATCAAAGCAGGGAGACCCCATTCCCAGGATCTACCCAGCTCACAACGCCCCGTGAGATCGAACGCGATCTTGCGAGATGTTGCGATGTAACTCCCGCCCATTGTGTCAGGGATTAGTTTTTAGCAGATCTGCATATTAGAACAAGACAGCAAGTCTCACTTTAATGTGCAGGTTCCTAAGGTACCTTTGGTGTGGGATTTATCACCTCAGCCTCGGGCAAGCGCCATTCAGCAGTGGTCCCCACAAACGGGACCAGGCAGAACAGCACTCATGAAAATCGCTTATTGTCACAAGTAGGCTTCAAACAAAGTTACTGTGAAAAGCCCCTAGTCGCCATATTCCGGCACCTGTTCGGGGAGGCTGGTATGGGAATTGAACCGTGCTGCTGGCCTGCCTTGGTCTGCTTTCAAAGCCAGCGATTTAGCCCAGGTGGGCCTCCCAGGGGATTGGAGGCCCCCCTTGTGCATGTTCTTTGGGCAGGGTGGTACCTTGGCACTTCTGGGGCCACCTGGGCACCTTGGCTGTGCCATGTTGGGACCCAGGTGGCACTGTCAAGCTAGAATTTTGTGTGTGCTGGTGATCGGGCTGGGGGTACCCTGCACTAGAAGGGGGGGGCCGAGGGCCCTCCCATAGTGCAGGGGGGTGCCGTGGGCCCTTCCATAGTGCATCGGGGCTTGTTGCGTTTGGGTCCTCGGAGATCGGGACGCCATTTAAAAGGGCGTCCCAATCTCTCGCAACACTGAGAAGTTCTGGTGAACAGAGCTCTTCGGTGTAGAAAACGGGGCTATGTGCGATCTCAGCTGCACTTTCCCTGCCGAGTTCCCTTATTTAACACAAGTGGCGTTGTATAGCCATGTATTTCTTGGCACTACAGGCGCCAGGAAATATGCAGCTAAACACTCTGGGACTTTGCTCGCACCTAAAAGTCTATTGAGAACCCATGAAATCATTGCTGTAAAAACATATCTGATTCACTGATGCCCTTTAATGCCATCCGTATCTGTGATTCCAGATCTATACCAATATAGGTGACTCTTAAATGCCCTCTAAAATAGCCTAGCAAGTCACTCAGTTGTACAGCTGAGAGTTAGTGCCAAAATTAGTAGAGCTGTCTCGTACAACAATAGTTTAACAACAACAGTTTAACAGAGTAATTAATACTCATGTAACATTCCAGACAGAGTATAGGGTGTCCTTTTATGCCGATGACTTGTTGTTATACGTGTTGGAACCGAGTGTGTCAATTGGAGGAATATTAGAGCTGCTTCGGGTGTTTGGGTCTTTTTCAGGGTACAAATTAAATCTGACAAGAGTGAGTATTTTGTGGTGTCTCGGCTGGGGGGTGCTGCCATTCCGTAGGGCAGGGACTCACTTTAGATACCTGGGGGTGCAGGTTGCTCGGGATTGGGGGAGAGGGTGGGGGGCTCCGTAGGTACAACATTTCTAGTTTGGTGGGGAGTGAAAGCTGATCTGGCAAGGTGGGATGGTCTCCCTCTGTCACTGGCGGGTCGGGTACAGGCGGTTAAAATGAACGTGTTGCCGTGATTTCTGTTGATTTTCCAATGCCTGCCGATTTCCCTGCCAAAGGCATTTTTTAAGAGCGATTGAAGGAATGATTACCTCGTTCACAAGGGGAGGGAAGGTGGCCAGAGTTAGAAAGGTGCTGCTACAGAGGGGAAGGCAGGCGGGGGATTGGGGTCATCCGAACCTGATGTATTATTACTGAGCGGAGAACGTGGAGAACGTGCGGAGTTGGGATGGAGGGGTTAATTTCCAGTGGGTCAGAGTGGAGGAGAGTTTGTGTAGGGGGTCGGGATTGAAGGTGCTAGCAACAGCGCCGCTCCCGACAGCCCTGGGGAGATACTCAGGGAGTCCCGGTAATAATAGCTTAATTGAGAATTTGGAGGCAATTTCGCCAACACTTCGGGTTGGGGCAGGGTCAAGGGAAATGCCGATTCGGGGGAACCACAGATTTGAGTCAGGGAAGTGGGACGGGACGGGAATTTTCGAAGATGGGAGGAGCAGGGGATTAAGACACTAAAAGATTTGTTTCTTGGGGATCGGTTTGCAGGATTGAAGGAGCCTCCCCCTCGTGCGCAAGGTTGCGGCTGATGCAGTTGAAGGTGGTATATAGAGCACACGTCACAACGGCGAGGATGAGCCGGCTCTTTGAGGGGGTAAAAGATGTGTGTGAACGTTGCCGGGGTGGAGGGGGACATGCGAATCACGATTATATGTTTTGGTCCTGTCCAAAGCTGGAGGATTACTGGAAGGAGGTTTTTAGGGTAATCTCTAAAATGGCGCACGCGAAACTGGACCCGGGCCCTCGGGAGGCCATATTCGGGGTGTCGGACCAGCCGGGGTTGGAAACGGGTGCGGAGGCAGATGTTGTAGCCTTCGCCTCGTTAATCGCCGAAGGAGGATCCTGTTGGGATGGAGAGCAACCTCACCACCCTATGCCCTGGCGTGGCGAGGGGACCTGTTGGAATTCTTAACTCGAGAAGATTAAGTTTGAACTAAGGGGAAGGATGGAGGGGTTCTACAATTCATGGGCATTATTCATTATGCACTTTCAAGAATTGGATATCATCGAACATTAGGTGGGGGGGTTTGGTGGGAGAATGGGATTGCTTTTGTCGATATGGGGATTGACATTGCATTCGTTAGTGCTTATTGTTTATTGTTGGTAGGTACAAATTTGGGAGAAAATATGAACAAGGAGAATAAAAATATGTTTTTTAGAAATGTAACATTCCAGACACCACCATCACGCAGCTGTGACTCAAGGAGTATTAGAGTCAGGATGGAGTTGCCTCAACATTAACCCCCATCCCCATGAAGTCGCATGGGATGAGATCAAACTTGAGCAAGGAAACTCCTGCTGACTGCCACATACCGTTAACCCTCAGATGATTAACCAGTACTTCACCATATTGAACAAGACTTGGGGGACGTACTCAAGGGTGACAAGGACACAGAATGTACTCTGGGTGGGGCACTTAAATATCCATCACCAAGAGTGGCCAAAAGTAATACCACTACTGACTGAGCCCCGAAGGACATAGGTGATAAACTGGGTCTGTGGCAGGTTGTGAGGAAACCAACAATAGGAAAAAACATACTTTACTGCATCCTCATCAACCTGCCTGCCGCAGATGCACCTGTCCATGACAGTATCAGTAGTAGCGACCACTACGCAGTCCTTGTGGAGACAAAGTCCAGTCTTCGCATGAGGATACCCTCCATTGTGTTGCGTGTGACACTATAAGAGACCTGTATAAGATGGAGGGGTATGGGCAAGGTGGATAGGAAGCAGCTATTGCCCTTAGTTAAAGGGTCAACAACAATGTGGCATCATTTTAAGGTGAGGGACAGGAGGTTTGGGGAGGATTGAGGATTTTTTTCACCCAGACGGTGGTGAGAGTCTGGAATGCAGTGCCTGGGAGGTTAGTAGAGGCAGGAAACCTCACAACAAGTATGTGGATGAGCACCTGAAATGTCACAACATTCAAGGCTGTGGGCCAAGTTCTAGAAAGTGGGATTAGTGTAGATTTAGTGTCATTTTGTCAGTGCAGATTCAATGGGCTGAAGGGTCTCTTCTGTACTGTATGACTCAATGACTAACTTAACATTAATAGCACAACTCAGAAAAACAGAAGCAACACGGAGGCTCCTAAACTGAAAACTAGTTGCTTTACAGTTTAAAAAAATCCAAGTGCTACTCAAATTATACTCTTTCAATTCAATTTGAAGGGTCTTGAAGAAGGGGGGGGGGGGGGGGGGATTATATTTGGGGTGCAAAATGAGAGGGAGAGGGAGAGAGAGAATACCAGTTTCATCAGTTTGTGTTCCTCAGCCTCCGCTCCTGCAGCTGCTAACTCATGCTGCATAACATCTCAATCTCTCCAGCATTGCACTCAAATCAGTGATCTTCATGTGACTTGAACTCAGTCAGTGAGTACTGACAGGCTATTCAGTCTTTCTTTTAAATCAAGTACTCCCACCTTACCGAGATCAGCAACTCCTCCAAGATATTCCCTGCCTGCACATTGAAAATTCAATTGTTCAGTCACCCAATTTACTTTGCGAATATTGTAAATACTAAAAAACGGATTTCCAGGCTGAGTAATCCTCACTGCAAGTTCAGCGAAGCCCTCACAGAACAACAGGAGACTGACTGGAACTTCAAACAGATTGAACACAGGCCAGCTGACATGAATTTGCATGGGTCTGCTACCTCTAAAGTACAAGTCTGACCTTCCAAACAAATTTAGAAAATTTACCAACTATTTCCGTGTGAGGTGCTTCTTAATAAGAAGCAGCCAGCCTCAATTAGCCAATTGTTTGGTGGGTGTAACAGTTCTAGATTTCCTGCCGATAGTTACTCCCAAACACAGTTTACCGCAATTACCATCATATGAAAGTCAAGCCAAAGCAATACTTGAGCAGCTACCCTCTTCTTACTTGCAAGGAGCCACCACAATCCAAAAGGGATATCTTTTAAAACCGTTGCCCTGAACAAATATTCGTATGGCCCCTGACTCGAGTGGTTTTCAAAAGATGAATGCCAAAGAGATATCAGAGAAATTTAGGCAAATTTGGAGAGATGGGTTACAGAGAGAGAAACCAAGGCCTGGTATTTAGAATGTCGCTGAAGGCAAGGACATGCCACTTAGATTGTTGTTATTGGATGGATGGCAGCCAATAATCTTCAAACAATGCCAACGGACTATACCCAGGAGTCTCGGCTGGTTGAGCATCTACTACTGGACTGAATAAAATAAATATTTTTCTGTAGCACTGGATTGCAAGACCAACCAACCATTTCAGGAAACGAAGGCACCCTCCTAATGGACTTTGACTCCAATATCAGCTATCGTTAATGTCAAGTATGCAGGCAATATCAGACTTTAAATTCTGGGGTTAAGGAATATTTCCGTTTTAGATGATTATGAATACAGCAAGATATAGAGCTACACCACTCTGAGCAAAGAAAATGGGAGAGATGGTGGCTCTGATTCACACCGTTGAATCCACATGCAGAAACCATAAAGTAGAAATTAACGAACAAGGTTTACTGCAATACAAATCCAAAACTCATCTACTTCCCTAAGGGCCTCCTTCTCCGACCTGCGCCCAGGTCAGGGCTTTTGAGAGTTGGGGCTCTCCTCGTTAAGGGGAAGCCCTGCCCCTTTAAAAGGGGAAGCTCATATTGGATTGGATTTATTTATTGTCACTTGTACAGAGGTACAGTGAAAAGTATTGGTTCTGCCTACTGTTCTGGCAGATCACTCCATACATGAACACTTTTCAAAAATAAATTTAGAGTACCCAATTTTTTTCCCCCCACTTAAGGGCAAATTTAGCGTGGCCAATCCACCTACCCTGGGCATCTTTAGGGTTGTGGGGGTGAGACCCATGCAGACACTGGGAGACTGTGCAAATTCCACATGGACATGACCCGGGGCCGAGATCGAACCCGGATCCTCGGTGCCGTGAGACAGCAGTGCTAACCACTGCGCTACTGTGCCGCCCATCCATACACGAATAATAGAACATACTATAATGATTAATACTATATTCCAGGGAGGTCATGGGAAACCGTATGGTCCTGATCCCGAGACCACCATTGGGTTATAACTCTCCTACTCCCCAAGTCTGGAGTAAAGTCATGGGTAAATGCGATGGGCCTTTTGATGGTTTCGCCTGTGGACGGCGTTCAGGGCAGACGGTGTGCTATCAAGAGGCATATATCAGACCAGGAAGCAGCGTTTGTGTGCCGAGCGTCTATGTGGTGGCGGCATTTCTGGTGCGGCCCCAAAAGGCGGCATGCCACTCTGGCAGCAGCAGAACGAAATTTCAGACGTGTACTGCGTCTCCTGGGGCGAACACGTGCAGTGGCTGGCGGCGTTCGCCTCAGTTTGGTCCTGAGCGTGGCAGACTTTCCCGCCAATATCCGGAAGGACAAGACTCAAGCTGTTGTGGAGCCGGTGACCCATCAACATCTCATCTGGTGCGATGCTTGTTGCTGCATGCAGGGTTAGCCAGAGGCGGAATAAGAACCTGACCAAGTCGGCTGCTCCCAATGTCTGCTTCTGCATTCTGGGCTTGAAAGTTTGCACTGCCCGCTCGGCCAACTCATTTGAAGCTGGGTGGTTTGGGGCAGTCCTCATGTGACAGATCCTATTTGAGGCTACCGTGCTGTCCGTCCAGAAGGGCAGCACGGTAGCATTGTGGATAGCACAATTGCTTCACAGCTCCAGGGTCCCAGGTTCGATTCCGGCTTGGGTCACTGTCTGTGCGGAGTCTGCACATCCTCCCCATGTGTGCGTGTGTTTCCTCCGGGTGCTCCGGTTTCCTCCCACAGACCAAAGATGTGCAGGTTAGGTGGATTAGCCATGATAAATTGCCCTTAGTGTCCAAAATTGCCCTTAGTGTTGGGTGGGGTTACTGGGTTATGGGGATAGGGTGGAGGTGTTGACCTTGGGTAGGGTGCTCTTTCCAAGAGCCGGTGCAGACTCGATGGGCCGAATGGCCTCCTTCTGCACTGTAAATTCTATGATTCTATTAGTTGAGCTGAACACTGCAAACTCCATACTCGTAAATGCCGTACCATTGTTTGATACCAACTGTGCGTGTTGAAAATGTGCCAGAGTTTCTCTAAGATGGCCTGGATGACCAGACCATTCCCATGGGTGGAGCAGGGCTGCAGGCAACAATTTCGGATGTGCCTGACACAGGGCACAATGCTGGGCCACTCGCTCGATATCCGCATCGATGACACGCCTGGGTGTCTGTTGTGGAGATTCATCAGGTGCGGGCCACGCCCACGTTCGGGGACTACCACGCGGGTCTCCCAAAGGAGCACTTCTATGCTAAGCTCCTGCATCTTTGTGGTTTCGGCCTCGGACCCACTCCCAGCATTGCCCCTTCTTTAACAGACGGTGGAGGGGGGCTCAAGTGGTGACCAGGTGTGGGAGGAACCTTCAATAATAATTTACCAGCCCAGGAATGATTGAGGTTCTGTTGGGCCACCTGGTACGGGAGCCTGCCGAATTGACTACCGTTTCTTTCACCAGATGTAAACCATGGTGGTCTACATGGTAGCAGAGTTACTTTGGCGTCGTTAAAGCTCTCCCTACGGCATCAAAATGCCTCACTACCTCGGCCGGTTTTGCAAGTGCTTCTGGTCAGACAAGCCCATGATTAGGACAATGCGTAGATAGGCCGCCTCGAGGGGTAGGCCTCGCACGATATTCTTCCTTATGCTGGAATATTGCACACGCAGAGGAAAACAGAAAGGGCAGGCAGGTGTATTCATGTAGCCCCCTGTGCGTGTTCACAGTTCTGAAGCATCTGGACTCGGGAGCCAGGAACAACTGGAGGTCAGCGTGACTCATGCAGAGTTTCGTAAACGTGCGACCACCATTGAGCCTCAGGTAAAGATCCTCGGGATCAGATAATGGTCCAGTCGGGTTACATGGTTGATCGTCATCTTATGGCCACCACATAAGCGTACTGATCCATCAGGTTTCATGACCGGCGCTGCCCAGCCGGGCGTATGATGCCCAAACTCTCCTCCGGTCCAATTCAGCGTCTACCTTGGGTCATAAGGTGTACGGAACAGGTCGGGCGCGGAAGTAGCGTGATTGAGCCATCAGTCCCTTTGATGGTGCCCAAGCCATCCTGGAATACCATTGGAAATCTTGTCAGAATCCCTTCCAAGGCCATGTGGGAGAAAGCGGCACACCCACTGCCAATCAAACCACAGGTGGCTTAACCAGTCACGCCTCAGTAAGCTCGAACCGCTCCCATGGACCACCACCAGAGGGCGATTTGCAGACTCGACCGGAACAGTTGACGTGCCTGCTATTGCCAGTGGTTCCCCCGTGCAAGTAGCCAGCTTTGCGTTGGTGTCCAAGAGGGTCAGTAATTGAAAGCCAGACCAAATGCGGTCGAACGTACGGTGACTGACTGCAGATACTGCTGCCCCAATGTCGCGCTCCATGCAGATTGGGTAACCATTAATTCACAGAGATCTGGATGCGAACCACTCTTGATGCAGCCATGCAGTCTAACTGCTGGTAGGTGCTGCTATCCTCTTCAACATAGTACGCTTGTCACGTGGGGTGGGGGGGGGGGGGTCGAAATGGGCGAGTAGATCCTCACGGAGTCTCATATTCTCTTGACCTCTGCAGCTTGTTGCAGCCCCCGGTGGTTGGTGGGCGTATTCCCCCTTATGATCAGAGGAGAATGTCCGGCGGCATTCCTGGACTCTATTACGGTGGTCTGTGTTCTTCCGGTAGGTGTCCCATTGTGGGGGCTGGCTTCCTCAGTTCTTACTGAGTGTGATTGGTGCTCGCTTTGGTGTCCCAGACTAGGCACCATTCCAGAGAGATCCTGGGCCTCTTGTTTGGCACTTTTTCTGGAGATGGCTATCTCCACTGCGTGTTACAGATCCAATCGGGCCTCAGCTAGTAATTTCCGTTGCATGACCGCATCGCGGCGTCCACACGCAAAGTGCTGCCGGAGTATCTCATTCAATGTCAGTCCGAATTCCCAAGTCTCAGCCAGTTTGCAGAGGCGGGCCAGGAAGTCACGCACCAACTTGACCTGGGACTGAGCTGCCCTGTGGAACCGGAAACAGCATACGATGAGCCCACAAATGTCCCCCACTTAGGACCACCAGGGCAGTGAAAAGCTGGGTATCTGAGGGGTTCAGGTGAGTCAGGCTCTTTAATCACACAGTAGGCAGGCCCTCCCGCAAGCCGTCAGCAATACCACAATTTATATCTCATCACTGGTAATTGCATTTGTTTGAAAAAAATACTTCATGTGTTCTGCACATTGCTCCCAATCATCTGTTACTGCATTAAAAGGTTCCAGCTTTCCAATATGCGGCATTTCGGCCGTTAGTAGTGGAGCCTCCTGAGGCCGAGATAATGTGGACCGGGAGCACAACAATCGTGTGTCGATGGCACTCCATGGAATCCTCATCGCCAGTGTTGAATCCGCGGTAAGCAGAAGGCACAGGCGGTAAGTAGAAATTAACAAACAAGGTTTATTGCAATACAAATCCAAAACTCCTCCACTCCCCCAAGGGTCTCCTTCCTGACCTGTACCCATGTCGGGGTTTTTATATGAGTTGGGGCTCTCCGTAAGGGGAAGCCCCCTTAAAGGGGAAGTTCATATTCCTGGGAGGTCATGGGAAGCCCGTATGGTTCTGATCCCGGGACCTCCATTGAAATTATAACAAACACTTTCAAATTTTGAACGGTCTGCCAAAAAGAGAGTGGGTGGTGGCTGGAACATGTTGTTCGCATCACCAACTGTGGCCTAATCCAACAATCAACATGTGGAAAACGCACAGATAGGACATTTGTTCAAAAGCAGCTTTTCAAAGAGCTGGGACGGCACTTTGCTGCTGGAATTGTTCATTCAGGAACTCTGGGATTGCCTGTGTCATTCACTCGCAGGATAAAGTATTTAAATTTCAGTTGCACAGTGAGATACTTCCACAACATGGATGTTACATACTGGAATCCCCAAATCCTAAAATATGAAGAGTGATTTGACTTTTGTCTACTTGTTAGCTTTCTCCATTTTTCTGTAATCATTAACCTTCATTCTAGGACTAGCCTCCTGGTGCATTGGTAGTGTCCCTACCTCTGAGCCAGCGCTCTAGGTTTGAGTCCCATTCAAGGACCCGATGGCCATGTGTCATAACAGCAAATCACCAACCTGCAATATATCTAAAGCAGACAGTGAGTGTGGGAGAATCTCCTGGTTAGATATGCTTGATATGGACTGATGCTCTTCAAGCTATAAGCTCTGGTGACAGGCTGGCAACCTGTTCCAAGCAAAACTAACCATGAAAACACACATACATATGTGCCTTATCTGCCTAATTTGTCACAAGGCACGGGAAAGAAATAAAAAATACTACTGAGAAGCGATTTCTGCAGAGATTGCTGACAGACAGTTGAAATTTTCTTTTGGTCATTTTGGACAGGGTGTCACTATTTGCAGTATATCATCCACATTGGCAGAGGGTTTCCCAGTATAAAAAACACTTCAAAATTCAATGTTTTGTAGACAATAGGCCCAAGTGAATCCATACTTCGTCATGTCAGTATCTTCTGAACAACAAGTTAAGAAAGAAAAAAAAAAAAAATGGGAAAAAGGAGAAGGGACGCTCAATTAGAGCTGTGCCTATATACTGCAAGAAGGCGTTGTAAGTATCCGAATCATGCCTCTACAAAGCTGTATAATTCATTAATACAGAGGGGGATACCAAACCGTGAAACAAAAACTTTTTAAAAGCTCAATAAGCCCCTGGGAAAGAAAAGAATGATGTGAATATTATAATTATAAATCAAATTCATGAAAGTCACATCATTCAGATGCCAGAAATTCCCATGAATGCAATGTTGGAAGTTATCTTAAAGGGATTGGAAGTTATTCCATCCAGCTGAGCTGACACTACCTCCCCTCCACACCCAAACTATAATTCAAAAAGAAGTCTGCATTATGAACACAATAATGAGCATGATATGCCTCATACGCTGTCTTGTGGGTGGAGGTGGGGAGAGGGGCAGATGGAAAATGGAAAAAAGATTCATACCAAAATACATAGCCGCAAGACACTTATTACCGCCAACATGCATGTAACATACCATGAATAGGAGCAGAATGGTTATGGTACTGACCTAATAACCCATCAAATCTCACTTTGGCAGCTGAGAAATGTAAACTCCGTTAACTGAATAAGTCAGGAAGAAAATGCTAGTGTCGGTCATGGTAACCGCATAGCTATCGGATTGTCTTAAGATCCCATTTGGTTTATTAATGTATTTTAGGGAAGGAAATCAGACATGCTCATCCAATCTAGCCTATGTGGGACTTTAATGCTCAACACTATGCTAGATTCTGAACCATTTTGGAAAAGAGCCTTCTCTATCCAAAAACTGACAAGAGTGAAAAAATGCTACAGCAAACTGGATCCTGGGTCATTAAGAAATGGATACTTTTCCTGGAACATAGCTTTGGTATCGACATCTTCAATTTCTAACTGTGCAGAACAAATTAGGCACATCTTACAGAACCTGCAGCCCAAGTGTCATAAAAAAGAGCTCTTAGTCTGACTGAAAAGAAATGCATTCTTCAAAGTCAAAACAATGAAGCAATCCCCAATTTATCCCAGCACAACTGAAGCAGCTGAAACCTGACTTAGTATCAGTGCCATCTTAAATTAAAAACTTGTATTGATGTATTTTGTATTTAACAAAATAAAAGGGGCTTCGCAAGAGCATTATAAAACAGAATGCGACACTGAGCTACACTGAGCCACAAGAGTAGATATTTGGTCAGATGATCAAAAGCTTGGTTAATGAGGTAGGTTTTACAGGAGGAAAGTGAGCTCGAGCCACAAATATTGAGGGAGCGAATTCCAGAGCTTGGTGGGGACTGAAGGCAGACCATCAACGGTGAAGCAATTAAAATCAGGGATGCTCCAGAGGCCAGAACTATGGGATCGCAGATTTGTCAGAGGTTTCCAGGGCAGGAAGTGAGTTTTTAAGATAGGGAAGGCAGAGGGAATGCAAAGGCCATAGAGAGATTTGAAAACAGAGTTGAGAATTTTAAAATAGACGCATTGCTTAACTGTACAGTAATCACTATTGTTTACTTTTGTCAAAGGCGTTCCTTTATAGAAGAGGGACATTAGCTTTTTAATTCTTGATCATGCTACCTCCCCCAACCCCTGCCCCCAGTTCAGAATTACTCTCTTATTCTTAATAGTATCCATTTACAATAGGTAAGGAATATATTGCCAGTATACTTCTGAAATGCTGTCTAAGTTTAACACTGAATAAAATACACTTTCCGCTTACTAGATTGTCCCAATATCTATGCTGGCAAACCTCTTCATCTTATGGGGCAGATCTCCTAATAAAGAATTGTAAAATGTCACAATATGAAAAATGGGGCACTTAGTCCATCAAGTCTGTGCCAACATTTTCCCCTCACAAAACATATCGTCTAGTGCCCTCCTTCTGCAAATTCCCCATAGTTTTTTTTCTCACACAACAAATTCCTTTTTCAAAAAGACTTTATGAACTCGCAACATTTGATATAACAGAAGTTGTTTTCCTCCCCTTCAAATTGTGCTACATAAGAAGCAAAGAATTGTTTTACCAGTGTCCTCAATTTTATCTTCTCGCCTCCTGAAACCACAGGCTGCAATTCCAGAGGCACAAGTTGCCATTCATGTGTGGGCCAGGGAAAGGAGTGTCAGTCAGCAGGTTACTGAACTGCAAAGCACATCATAGCTAATCCAGTTCTTGCCCAAAATCCTCAAGAACACACACTTTCCAATGGGGATCACTGGATAATGATTAGAAGCCCGATTAATTTTCTCCTCGCAGTTTAGGACAGACAAGTCAATTCTAATGCCTCAAATTGTGGATGTGACCAAAATCAGATATTTTATCAGAGCAAGAATCAAATTTTCATTACCACAGGAGATAGTTATTTCATACATTAGGTCATTGTGGGAATAAGTTACTTTCAAAACTACTAAAAAGTAAAACTTTAAAAGCAGAGATTTGCTGATTAGATGAGAAATGCAGTAGAGCATTAAGTAAACACCGCCAAATTCAGAGAACTAGCACCACACCTGGGTCAAGTAAAATATGGGTCAGCCACCAGTTAGCCAGCTTTAGTTGTGGTAGGTGGCCCCCTATTGAACATAATGCACCATCACTCGGGGGTTTACAGTGTCCATTGGCATTTTCTGCAGCAACTGGCTCAGCCGACAAATATAATACAATGTCAGCTCAACCCAAGTACTGATTTGCAAACTAATTTGACTTAGTCCCATTGACAATTCATCAATAAAGACAAGGCGTGGATTTCTTAATATCTAGTGTGCACACAAAGCCAGAAATAGTAAAAATAATTAACCTGCTCCAATCAAAATTTGCAAATCACAACTATTCGCTCATGTTCACATAGCCCTTTCCAGATAATGAAAGCTCAAACCAATTTGAAGGAAATCGGAGAATACAGAGTTGGGAACGGAGGGGATGCAGATGTGAGAGGTGTAGCAAGAAACAAGGATTTACTAAGTGAATTTGGGTGTGCAATAGCATAGGAGCTGAAGTTGTGCCATTAAAGGGTGAAGTGAAGTGGGTAGGAGTAGTGCACAGGAAGGCAGATTTGGAAGAACAGAGGCTGCACACTGAGTTACACAGCTGGAAAAATTTACAAAACTAGAGTTGGGAGAGGCCATGCAGGGAACAATGGGTTAGTGCATTGTAAACATAACTTGTTGGCAAATTCATGCCTTACATCATCTGCTACCAGCCTTCCATTCAGTGTCTTCGTATGATGAAGAACTACAACTTGTTAGATAAGAAAAGAACCAATGTGAGCACATATCCCATCACCATAGAAACATAGAAAATTGGAGTAGGCCATTTGGCCCTTCGAGCCTGCTCTGCCACTTATTATGAGCATGGCTAATCATCAAAATCAGTAACCTGTTCCCGCTTCCCCCCCTTATCCTTTCATCCCTTTAGCCCAAAGAGCTATATCCAACTCATTCTTGAAAGCATACAATGTTTCGGCCTCAATGGGTTCCTGTGCGAATTCCACTGGTTCACCACTCTCTGGTTGCAGAAATGTCTCCTCATCTTAGTCCTAAATGGTCTACCACACATCCTTAGACCGCAAACCCAGGTTCTGGGCTTTCCTGCCATCGGGAACATCCTGCATTCACCCTATCTAGTCCGATTCGAACTTTATAGGTTTCTATGATATCCCCACTCCTTCTTCTAAAATCCAACAAGTATAACCTTAACTGGCTCAATCATTCCTCATATGTCAGTCTCACCATTCCAGGAATTAGTCTAGTAAACCTTTGCTGCACTCCCTCTATAATAAGAACATCCTTCCTCAGATAAGGAGACAGAAAAAGGACAGTATTCCAGGTGTGGTCTCACCAAGGCCCTGTATAATTGCAGAAAGACAGCCCTGTTCCTGTACTTGAATCTTCTCGCTATGAAGGCCAACATACTATTTGGCTTCTTTTTTGTTTTTATAAATATTTTATTGAGGTATTTCTGGTTTTACAACGACAACAACAAAATAAACAATGTACATGAAATTATAAACATAGTGCAAAAGCCGTCTTCCTCCCTTGCAGGTCCCACCTTTACTAACCCCCTATTCTAAATTAAGCTAACCCCTGCCCCCCCCCTCCCCCTTCTGCTGACTGTTAATTTTCCCCAAAGAAGTCGCCGAACGGCTGCCACTTTCGGGCGAACCCTAACATTGACCCTCTCAAGGCGAACTTGGATTTTCTCCAAGCAGAGAAAGCTAGCCATGTCCGATAGCCAGGTCTCTGTCATCAGGGGCTTTGGTTCCCTCCAAGCTAATTGTATCAGTCTCCGGGCTACCAGGGAAGCAAAGGCTAGAACATCTGTCTCTTTCTCCTCCTGGATTCCGGGGTCTTCCGACACTCCGAAAATCACCACCTCTGGACTTGGTGCCACCCTTATCTTCAACACTTTGGGCATGACATCCACAAATCCATGCCAGAATCCCCTAAGCTTCGGGCATGCCCAGAACATATGGACATGGTTCGCTGGCCCTCCTGCACACCTTCTACCCCAAAGAACCTGCTCATCCGGGCCACTGCGGTGTGGGCCCGGTGAATGACCCTAAATTGTATCGGGCTGAGCCTGACTCTACTCAACGTGTCCACCCAGATACTATCCTCTACCTCTCCTCCCAGCTCCTCCTCCCACTTGCGTTTCAACTCCTCGGTCTGCGTCTCCTCTGACCCCATGAGTTCCTTGTAAATGTCAGAAATCCTCCCTTCTCCCACCCACACTCTAGAAACTACCCTACCCTGTATCCCCCTTGGTGGTAGGAGCATTAAGGTTGAGACCTACCTGCGTAGGATGTCCCTCATCTGCAGGTACCGAAACTCATTTCCCCATGCCAATCCAAGTTTCTCCTCCAGCTCCCTCAGGCTAGAAAAGCTCCTCTCCATAAACATATCCACCATCCTCTCAATCCGTGCTCTCTGCCATCTCCGGAACCCTCCATCCAGCCTTCCCGGAGCAAACCGGTGATTATTACAGATTGGAGACCACGCCGAAGCTCCTTCCGCTCCCACATGCCTCCTCCATTGTCCCCAGACTCTCAGGGCCGCCACCACCACAGGGCTGGTAGAGTACCATGCCGGCGGGAACGGCAGAGGCGCCGTTACCAACACCCCCAAAACTGGTGCTCTTGCATGATGCCACCTCCACCGCTCCCAAACCGAACCTCCCCCTCCCCACCACCAACGTCATGATCATGGCTATATTCGCCGCCCAATAATAATTACTAAAGTTTGGCAGCACTAGCCCACCCTCCCTCCCGGCTCCGCTCAAGCATCCCCTTTTCTACTCGTGGGGTCTTACACACCCATACAAAGCCAGTGATCACCTTATTGGCCCGTTTAAAGAAGGACCGTGGAATAAAGATGGGGAGACACTGAAACACAAACAGGAATCTCGGGAGAACCGTCATTTTCACTGTCTGCACCCTCCCAGCTAGTGACAATGGACGCGTGTCCCACCTCCGAAAATCCTCCTTCATTTGGTCTACTAATTGGGCCAAATTTAATTTGTGTGGCCGTTCCCATTCCCGTACCATCTGGATGCCTAGGTATTGAAAGCTTCCTCCTACCACCCTAAACGGCAGCTCCCCCAATCACCTCTCCTGTCCCCTCGCCTGGACCGCAAACATCTCACTTTTCCCCATATTTAGTTTATACCCTGAAAACCGGCCAAATTCCCCCAAAATCCTCAATTTCTTCCATCCCATCTTGTGGGTCCGGAAGATACAGGAGCGTCACCTGCGTAAAGCGAGACTCTCTGTCCACTCCTCCCCCCCGGACGAGCCACTTGAGGCTCTCAGCGCAATTGCCAGCGGCTCTATGGCTAACGTGAACGAGAGTGGGGAGAGGGGCCATCCCAGTCTCATCCCCCGATGCAGCCTGAAATAGTCCGATGTTGACCTGTTCGTCCGTACGCTCGCGACAGGAGCCTGATACAACAACCTGACCCAGTCAGTAAAGCCCCGCCCAAATCCGAATCGCCCCATACCTCCCACAGATATTCCCATTCCACCCGATCAAAAGCCTTCTCTGCGTCCATTGCGATCACTACCTCCACATCCCTACCTTCAGGGGGCATCATAATCAGATTTAACAACCTTCTTACATTGGCCGCCAACTACCTACCCTTAACAAATCTCGTTTGGTCCTCCCCAATCACGTCCGGAACACAGTCTTCAATGCTAGAGGACAAGATTTTAGCCAGCAGTTTGGCATCCACATTCAATAGGGATATCGGCCTGTAGGACCCGCATAGCTCTGGGTCCTTGTCCCGATTCAGGATCATTGAGATCGTGGCCTGAGACATAGTCGGGGGAAGCACCCCACGCTCCCTTGCCTCATTGAATGCCGTCATCAACAGCGGCCCCAATATCCCAGCAAACTTTTTATAGAACTCCACTGGGTACCCGTCCGGCCTCGGGGTTTTATCCGACAGCATAGCCATCGATCCCTCTGCTATTTCCTCCAACCGGATCGGGGACCCCAGCCCTTCTACAAACCCCCCGTCTACCTTCGGGAAATTCAGCCCTCATAAAAAGTGCCTCATCCCCTCCGGCCCAGCTGGGGGTTCCGACTCATAAAACCTATTGTAAAACTCCTTGAACGCCTTATTAACCCCTGCTGAATCTCCGACCAGGTTCCCGTCCCTGTCTTTTACTTTCCCCAATCTCCCTGGCTGCCTCCCACTTACTAAGCTGCTGCGCAAGCATTCTGCTGGCCTTCTCCCCATGTTCACAGATCTTACCCCCCCCCCCCCCCCCCCCCCCCCTCGCCTTCCTCACCTGCTCCACCACCCTCCCTGTGGTTAACAAGCCAAACTCCGCCTGTAGCCTCCGTCACTCCCTTAGAAGCCCTGCCTCTGGGGTCTTCGCATACTTCCTGTCGACCTGCAAAATCTCCTTTATCAGTCGGTCCATCTCTGCTCTGTCTGCTTTCTCTCTGTGGGCCTGTATCGAGTTCAGCTCCCTTCTAACCCACTACCTTCTATGCCTCCCAGACCACCGCCGCCGAAACTTCACCTGTGTCGTTGACATCCAGGTAGTTCTGAATGCATTTCCTCAGCCACCCGCACACCTCTACATCAGCTAAAAGTCCCACGTCCAGCCTCCACTGCGGGCGCTGGCTACTCTCCCTGCTAACCTGTAGGTCAACCCAGTGCGGGGCATGATCTGAGATTGTGATCGCTGAATACCCCTTGTCCACTACCCCCGTCAGTAGAACCCTGTTCAAAATTTAAAAAATCAATCCGGGAATGCACTTTATGCACGTGTGAGTAGAAAGAGAATTCCTTCACTCTCGGCTGCCCAAATCTCCATGGGTCCCCCCCCCCCCCCCGAACCTTTTAGCTCCTTCGCCATTGCTGGCACCCTGTCCGTCCTTGAGCTTGACCGGTCTAACCCAGGGTCGATAACGGTGTTAAAGTATCCTCCCATGACCAACTTATGCGAATCCAGGTCCGGTATCTTCCCCAACATCCTCTTTATAAACTCCACATCATCCCAATTTGGCACGTATACATTCACTAGTACCACCGGCAACCCCTCCAGGTTCCCACTGACCATAATGTACCGGCCTCCCAAATCCGCAACTATTCTTCCCACCTCAAATACCACTCGCTTATTAATCAGGATCGCAACCCCTCTAGTCTTCAAGTCCAGTCCCGAGTGAAAAACCTGTCCGTCCCATCCCTTCCTTAATCTAATCTGATCAGTTACTCTAAGGTGCGTCGCCTGTAACATTACCACGTCCGCCTTCAGTCCCCTCAAATCCACGAACACGCCTGCCCTCTTAACTGGCCCATTTAGCCCTCTCACATGCCATGTGATCAGCCTAGTTGGGGGGGGGGGCTCATCACGCCCCCCCTTCCAATCAGCCATCACCTTTCTTGGGCCAGTCTCCAGCCCGCGGCCCACGCATCCGCCGGCCCGCCCCCAAGCAGCCTCTACCCCCAACCTCCTTTCTGTCCCACACCAAACATCCCTCCCCGTCAGCAGAACATTTCCCCCCCCTCCCAGTAACAGCCCTCCCCCGTCAGCAGAACATTCCCCCCCTCCCCTCCCAGTAACAGCACTATGTAAACCAACCCCTTCAACAAGTATAACATCTGCTCACCCCCCACTATGCTAGCCCACCCAGCTAGCTTGGTGACCCCCGCCCATGGCGTCAGGCCCACCCCCCACTCCAACCCCCCCACTCCAACCCCCCCCACTCCAACCCCCCCCACTCCAACCCCCCCCACTCCAACCCCCCCCACTCCAACCCCCCCCACTCCAACCCCCCCCACTCCAACCCCCCCCCACTCCAACCCCCCCCCACTCCAACCCCCCCCCACTCCAACCCCCCCCCACTCCAACCCCCCCCCCACTCCAACCCCCCCCCCACTCCAACCCCCCCCCCACTCCAACCCCCCCCCACTCCAACCCCCCCCCCACTCCAACCCCCCCCCCACTCCAACCCCCCCCCCACTCCAACCCCCCCCCCACTCCAACCCCCCCCCCACTCCAACCCCCCCCCCACTCCAACCCCCCCCCCACTCCAACCCCCCCCCCACTCCAACCCCCCCCACTCCAACCCCCCCCACTCCAACCCCCCCCCAGCAGCAAAGTTTAAAGACCTCAGTCCGCCACCAGTCCTTTCCTTCCAGCGAAGTCCATCGCTTCCTCAGGCGGCTCAAAATAAAAATGTTGCTCCTCATACGTGACCCAAAAAAGGGCCGGATACAGCAGTCTAAACTTAACCTCTTTCTTAAAAATGGACAACTTTATCTGAACCCCGCTCTTCTCCTGGCTACATCCGCACTGTTATGGGCCAGGGTTTAGAGAACCCCAAAGTGTATCATGGAGTTCACCTGACCAACAACTTTTAATAGATTGTGGAATGGGGAGCACATGGCCCACTCTACAGGTGTGGTGCAGTAGGAATGGAAAAGTAAATTTTAAAGCAAAACAATGTTTATTCTATGAACTCAAGTTAACCTTTTTGAAACATAGTGAATATCTTAGCAACCATGAATTCAAATACAACCCCCAAAGAATACAACATTAAGTAACTTCCCAAACAACATCCAGAAGATAGAAGAAACACCTTTTAACAGAAGGCCATCAGGTTTACATTCACTACTGAAAACATTTATAATTCTGAATTCACCAAATGATCAAGAGATAGTCTTTTGATGGCAGAGAGAATAGCAGTACACCTGCCTGGTCTGGCTTCAGCTCCAACACTGAAAACAAAACTAAAACACACCCTGCAGTAAACAGCCTAAAACGAAAGTACAAAGCTGAGACAGCCCAGCTCCACCCACACTCTGACATCACTGATAAACACCCATTTCTTAAAAGGTACATTTCTGAAGCACCCATTTCTTAAAGGTACTCTCACATGACAGCACTCAGATCCCGATAGATCCACAGGATACTGTTCTCCCATTTACAACTCCGTATCTGCCTGGCCCACCGTAAAATACCCTCCTTGTCCAAGTACTTGTGGAATCTCACCGCCATTGCCCTCGGGTGGGGGGGGGGGGCACTCGCAGCTTCCTCGCAAGGACTCTGTGAGCCCTGTCCACCTCCAAGGTTCGCGAGAACGTCCCATCCTCCAGTAACTTCTCGAACGTGCCCGCTATATATGCCCCAGGGTCCACTCCTTCAGACCCCTCCAGGAGACCTACGATTCTCAAGTTCTCTGGGTCGTCGAGCCAAAACTCCGGTCGTCCGCCATGCTTTCTCCCGCTGCAGCTTCAACCCAAGCCTTCTCTGTTAGTCTATTTCTTCCTTTGCGAGCACTCTAGTCCACCTCTCCATGCACTGATGTAGGAATCCACTCCACAATTGCCTCCACCATCAATTTACCAAATCAAGTCCGATAAAACAAATCGGGGGAAAAAGGTCCAAAGGTCCGACCCGAGCGGGAGCCACCAAATGTGCGACCTACTCCTTCATAGCCACATGGTAAGTCTACCATTTAGCTTCTTAACCAACTGCTGCACCTGCACGCTTACTTTCAGCAACTGGTGTACAAGGACACCCAGGTCTCGTTGCACATTCCCCTCTCTCAATCTATAGCCATTCAGATAATAATCTGAATTCCTGTTTTGTTACCACGGATAATCTAACATTTGGCCACATTATACAGCATCTGCCATGCATTTGCCCACTCACTCAACTTGTCCAAATCACACTGAAGCATTTCTGCATCTTCATCGCAGCTCACCCTCCTACCCAGCTTCATGTCATCTGGAAACTTGGAGAGACTATAATTAGTTCCCTCACCTAAATCATGAATTGTGAATAGCTGATTCCTGTGGTACTCCACCTGCCATTCGGAAAAAGACCCTTTTTTCCCTACTTTGTTTCCTGTCCATCTCTCAGTTTTCTATCAATCTCAATACACTACCTCCAATCCCAGCGTTTCCAAAATGCCTATACCTATTTGCTCATCACAATTCACAAAGGCGATCTGCTTTCCTTTGGTATAGTTGGCACTCATTTTCATTTCTTGTGCCAGGTAACATCATAACCTTGGCGTAATAGAAGATATAAACATCACTATCAACATGCTAGAGGTTACCATTGACCAGAAACTGAAATGGATCAGTCATACAAATACTGTGGCTCCAAGTGCAGGTCAGAGGCTGGGACTTCTGTGAAATGTAACTCACCTGACTCCCTAAAGCCTGTGCTCCATCGTAAAGCATAAGTCAGAAGCGTGCTGCAACACTGTCCACTTGCCAGACAAGTGTTGTTCCCACAACACTCAGAAGCTCAACCTCATGCAGGGCAAAGTAGCCCCACTTGATTGGGACCCCATCTGCCACCTTCACCACCAACGCACATCCATCACATTCAGAGCCTAGCCTCTTACCTCATCTGGAAAATGAGCTGAACTGAATACAGTGAGGCTTCCTGACCTTTAGAGATCTGACAAATTTCTGAAGAGCAAGGAGATTCAGAAACGAGGTTAAGATAATCAAAATGAAATGTGTTTGCTTGACTTAATGTCCATGAAATGTATGCAGCACACTTCAGCAACTTACCAAAGCTCCTTCAATGGCACCTTCCAATCCTGGAATACACTTCTAAACAGTTCCTATCACACAAGGAGTACAGCGATTTAAGCACACCACCTGCTCTCGAGGGCAGTTAGGGATGAGAAATAATTGCCAGTTATGCGAACGTCCCTTAAACAAATATACCATAAAAAATGGCACACTGGCACAACCAGAGGATTTGCCTTTAGCCAATATAATTGAATCACAATACAGTTAAGGGACAGAAGGAAACCATTGGACTCTTCCATGTCTATCTTAGTTCTCTGCAAGTGCGATTTAGCTAGTTCCACTTTCCTTTCCCCATAACCACAATGGAATCAGCTTCCACCACACTCTCAGGTAGTGTTCTAGATCCCAACCACTCACTATGTGAAATTTCTATTCCCCCATATCGCTGTTGATTTTACTGCCATCCATCTTAAATCTGCATCCTGTGGTTCTCGGGCCTTTTACCATGGGAACATTTTTCTCCCTATCTCCTCTGTCTAAACCGCTCATGATTTTGATCTCCTCTATCAAATCTGCTCTCAACCTTTTCTTCCCTTCGGATAAATGCCCCAGCTTTATCAAGATAACTGAAGAGCCTCATCCCTGGGAACATTCTCACCAATGTTTTCTGCACCAAGCTCAACACCCTTCACATCTTTCCTAGAGTATGCTGCCCAGAATTCAATGCAATAATCCAGTTGAGGTCCATGCTTTGTGAAGGTTTACCACAATTAGCGAGCTTTTGTACTCTAAGGAACAGTTTTCGTGAAGACGACAGAAGTAGGAGTAGAGAAAATTCACAAACTCATCCCATTAAGGAGGCCCCCACCCTCATAATTCATCCAATAGATTAGAAGATTCACCTCTGAAGGCAGAAGGACAGGTTAATAGGGTGGTGCAAAAGGCATATGGGAAACTCGCTTTTATCAATCGGGGCATAGATTACAAAAACAGGGAGGTCATGACGGAGCTGTATGGAACTTGAGGCCACAGCTGGAGTACGGTGTGCAATTCTGGTCGCCACATTATAGGAAGGGTGTAATTGCACAGGAGGGGGTGCAGAGAAAATTCACCAGAATGTTGCCTGGGATGGAACATTTAAGTTACAAAGAGAGTTTGGATAGACTTTGGTTGGTTTCTCTGAAGCAGAGAAGACTGAGGGGTGACCTGATTGAGGTGTACAAGATTATGAGGGGCATGGACAGGGCGGATAGGAAGCAGCTGTTCCCCTTAGTTGAAGGGTCAGTTACGAGGGGACACAATTTCAAAGTGAGGGGTGGGAAGTATGGGGGGGGGGGGGATGTGAGAAAAAACAATTTTACCTAGAAGGTGGTGACGGTCTGGAATGCACTACCTGGGAGGGTAGTAGAGGCGGGATGTCTCACATCTGTTAAAAAGTTTCTGGATGAGCACTTGGCATGCCATAACATTCAAGGCTGTTGGCCAGGTGCTGGCAAGTGGGATTAGGTGGGCAGTTCAGGGCCTTGCATACGAGATGCAGACTCAATGGGCCGAAGGGCCTTTTCTGCACTGTAGTATTCTGTGATTTCCCTTCACTGGGACAGTTATAATCATGACTATCAGGCCCTCATGCTGCCAGATTCCCTACATACCCCCCTTCTGTGACCCATCCATGCCCTTCTGTGACCCCTCATCATCTATGCCACTTCCATTCTCCCCACCCAGGAACCACATCAAAAGTGAATAATAGCAATGGGAAGTCCTTGAAATGGACATGAAAAATGAAATCTAAAATAATCTAATAGAGCTGTCAAAACCATTCATACGACACAGAACATAAAAACTGCAGACCCTTTGATAAAGTGGTCAATGAGTTATAAAATTGAATATTTATTCAGAACCACAAAGGCAGATCATCCTTTAACAGGATCTTAAAACTGTCAATCAAACTGCATGCAATCCCCTGCATATGCAAGTGCTTCACAGCACTTTAAGCTCAGCCAAGCATTTATATTGAGCTCAGCTATAAAAATAAATCATTACAGCCACATCTAATCAATGGAGTCCATTGAAACTGAAAGAATTGATGGATCAGCTGTTTACTCAGTTTATGTTGGTGCCTGTCATTCAAAGAATTCCAGGAGCAGCTGGTTATTTTATTTTGGTTCATGACTCCGCCGAGATGTGTGAATCACATCTCCGAGCACAATAGGCCTGGATCAATCAAAATTTGTGGTTGTTTGAACTGCCCATCCCAGCAATGGAGCCAGCAAGGCTGACGACACTCAACCTTATCCTATGCTAGCAAATTTGCTGGAAATGGGAAATGTGGAATTGGTCCCACCTCCAGTTTTTAATGCCGCAATATTTGGCCCAACTCCGCAAACTTCCAGCCACTTGCTTTTCTTTGTTAAGTCTAGGATCTCCTCGGCCTTTTAACAACTTTCTCGATCTGACCTGTCACCTTCAATGATTTTTACACATATACACTCAGATTGCTCTGCTCCTCATTTAGAATTGGACCCTTTATTTTGTATTAATTCTCTCAATTCTTTTGAAAATGCACCACTTCACACTTCTCCTTCAAATTTCATCTGCCATGTGTCCACCCACTCCACAAACTTGCCTATGTCCTCTTGAGGTCGATCACTATCCTCCGTTCAGTTCACAATACTTCCAGGATTTCTTTCATTAGAAAGGTTTGAACTGTGCCCGGTTATGATCCCCGGGAAAACAGCAAACGAAAATGATGGGTTCACCAAATGACCCCCAAATGAAGAAATTGTCGATAAGATTTCACTTTGTAACTTTTACTTTAACATGAATCAGAGCTAAAGCAAATTAAACATTAATTAACAGGCAATTACTGTACTGCTTCATGGTGAAAGCTGGTTAGAGATCCTCAACACATAAGGATAGGTCATTAATATAGATCAAGAAAACAAGTGGTTCTAGATACCATCCTCCAATTCAAAAAACAGCCATTTGTTGTCTATTATTAAACTGATTTCAGCTTAATCTTGAGCTTAGAGGAAGTCCCAACAACCTCAGACCTCCCAAGCACGTGCAGGCTGGGAGTGGGCATCTTAACATTCTACGTGCCCAGGACTGGCCCAACAAATGTGCTCATGAAAAAAAGGGCAGGGAAAACCTTGATCAGGTGAGCAGGTGCACAGTGCAATAACCGGCCAGTGTCCCAGGCACAAAACAAGACAGGAGACAGGAAGGGGTCTCAAAAAGAAGTTCCATGTAATTAAGCAAAAAGAGATAAGCAGAGAAGAGGTAAAGTAGATTCAGGAAAAGCCCTGGTCATTGAAGAGGGCTGCTGGGGAAAAGATAGCACATTGGCGAAGTACTGTTTGTTCGGGTCAGCCAAAGATCTGAAGTTGTGCCTGTAATTGGGTATATAATCAGGAATCCAGGGGAATAGTATTTCAGGAGAGGAGTGTGAACTGGACGGTTGTTGATGCTGTCTCAGTCTCGTAACTGAACACTCAAGAGAAGTCCTGAAGATGCAAGAAGGCAGCCAAAGCTGGGTGACACTATGCTGCGGGTGGTTGGGGCAAAGGTACCCCTTCAGTGCAGCAGTTTTCTGCTCAGTGCGGCTGAAGAGCTGAAATTGTGCTTACGAGTTTATGCTTGAGAACGTACTCAGAAATCCAAAAAAATAGATCCTCGGAAGACAAGACTGAAACCCTGAGAGGTGAACCATCGTTAAAGTTCTCCAATTTGGAAAGAATTCAAAGGCAAAATCTTTGAATGTGAAGATCGTGATTACTTGTGAGAGAAACAGAGTTTCATTTCAGTGAGATTGGTTGATTATCAGTCTTATTGTCGTCTTGGTGGGTTGGCGAGAAATCCATGGATTCCGTCTTGGTCTCATCTGTCATTTATTGTGCACTGTAGTGTGTTCGTCCACAGCTGTCCGTTAATTCATATGTACCTCATATTTGCCCTGAATGTTTAGAGTACAAGGTAGATAATGTAAATTATTTTCTCTTTCTGACCCTGGAAAGTTTACTTTTGTTCATAACGAGTGGATGCCAATGGCTTTATTTTGTTAGCAAGTGTCTTGAATTTCAAACTTTATCTACTTTAAACAAAATGTTATTGGTCCCTAACTGGATCCTACCAACAAACTGGGAGCCTGGCCTAGGATCATAGCGTCTCACTCAACCAACTTCATATCCACACTACCACTGACTTTTTTATTCCACGTGTATTGACTTTGTTGACAATCCAGTTATGTGGCGCTTTATCAAATATTTTCTGGAAGTACATGACCATCATCAACCTTCTCTGGTGCCTAATCAAAAAGCATAATCACAATTTGTCCTTAACAAATCGGTACAGGCTTTCCTTAATCAGTCCACATTTGTCCAAGGGATTGTTAATTTTCTCCTGGTTTATAGTTTCTAAAACTTTGCTAATCATGGAGGTGAATCTGACTAGCCTGTAGCTGCTGGGCTTATCCTTGCATGCTTTTTTTGAACAAGGGTCTAATATTTGCAGTTCTCCAGTCCTCCGGTATCACCATTGCATAAAGATAAGAAGATTGTTTCCAGTGCTTCTGCAATTTCCACCCTTACTTTGCTTAACACCCTTGGCTATATCTCATCCGGTCCTGGAGACTTAACAACAATAAGTATAGCCAGTCTTTTTATCAATTGTTAGCCCATCACGTGTCTTAACTATCCTCCTCTTTCATGATGACTTGGGCAACACACCTCCCTTGCAAAAGACAGAAGCAAAGTACTCATTTAGTACCTCAGCCATTCCCACTCCCTCCATTCATCAATCTTCTTGTTGATCCCTAATCGACCGCACCCTTCCTTTTACTATTTATATGCCTCTCGCAGATTGCTGGATCTCTTTTATGTCAATGGCAAGTCTCTACAAAAACTCTCTCTTTGCTTCTCGTTACTTTTTTCACTCCCCTCTAAACTCCCGGTATTCAACCCGATTGTCTCTTATATCATTTGGGTGGCACGGTAGCAGAGTGGTTAGCATGGTTACTTCACAGCTCCAGGGTCCTAGGTTTCATTTGCGGCTTGGGTCACTGTCTGTGCGGAGTCTGCACGTTCTCCGTGTCTGCGTGGGTTTCCTCCCACTGTCCAAAGATGTGAAGGCTAGGTCGATTGGCCATGTTAAATTGCCCTTAGTGTCCAAATAAAAAGGTTAGTTGGGTTACTGGATTACTGCGGATAAGGTGGAGTTAAGGGCTGGTGCAGACTCAATGGGCCGAATGGTCTCCTTCTGCACTGTAAATTCTATGATTCTATAACCTGACATCTGTCATATGATTGCTTTTGTGTCTTCCTCTTACTCTCTCTTTCATCTGACAGGTAGTTCTTGATACGTTTGGCATCCCTTTCCCATTCATGGGAACATATCTCAATTGTACCCAAACCATTTCCCATCTAGTTTTACATAGAACATCCAGTGCAGAAGGAGGCCATTCGGCCCATCGAGTCAGCACCGACCCACTTAAGCCCTCACTTCCACCCTATCCCTGTAACCCAATAACCCCTCCTAACCTTTTTTGGACACTAAGGGCAATTTAGGATGGCCAAACCGCCTAACCTGCATGTCTTTGGACTGTGGGAGGAAACCAGAGCACCCGGAGGAAACCCACGCAGACACGGGGAGATCGCGCAGACTCCACACAGACAGTGACCCAGCGGGGTATCGAACCTGGGACCCTGGCGCTGTGAAGCGACAATGCTACTCACTGTGCTACCGTGCTGCCAATTTTGTCTGCCAATGTTTGACTCCAGTTGACCTCTCCCAGATTTGTTCTCACCCCTAATTCATTATTCTGGATTGCTCCTTGTCCTCTTCCATAGCTAACCTAAACTATGGATCACTACCCCTTACAAGGTCCCCTTGTAACATTTGGTTCACTTGTGCCATCTAATTCCCCAGAATCAGATCCAATACTGCCTCTTTTCCAGCACGTTGGGCTGGAAACATACCTATCTAGAATATTTTCTTGAACACACTTCATAAAATATCTTCTCCCGCATCGCCACATCACCCCTCACTGACCTTTACACTATTACTATACTGCTCACCAACCTGATTAATACGTTTTATGCATCCGTTCACACACATGCACTGTAAACTTAACTTGGAACTTATTGCAGCCCCCTTACTCTGATGCTACCTTATGTCTTAGCCTTTTTTTACTCTGATGTTATCGGTCTCCCCCGATTCTTTGAGCACCTTGGTTTACCTTTCCAATCTTGCATTGCGATTCTCATCCACCCGTTTACTTTGCCAAGTTAGTTTACTTGTTGTTCAATAGCACAAGCAGACTGCCTTGAGAAACCACAGCTCTGTTGGCGGTTTCACATGATTTGGGGGTGGGGGTTTAAGAGTGTCTGGAGAAGAGCTGGTGGCACCCAAAATTATTGGTCCCATTCATATCAGTGAGACCGAACTTCAGAAAAAGAATTATACCCAGTGAGTACATACGTATTTCTGTTCGTTCTGAGAAAATATAGCTCTGTAAACTCAAATCTGAAGATTTCACTGAAATGTAATACAATTTGTTATGGTCTTCTAATTATTATTGGGTTGATTTCTAACCGTTTTACCACCATCTTCAATGCCTTGTATGATCCTTTAATGAGGATGAGTGCCTCCTGTCTTGAGCCATATAGTGGGGAGCCATTGATGTTTACAATTTCATCACCAAGCTGCAGTTTCTTCGACAAAGCAGCTTTGCCTCCATCCTCAATCTGAAAGCATATTTCAAAAGTGCAAATGAGCCCTCTAACTTTCAACAGCAACTGAATTATAAAAATTGCAGTTGCATCATAGTAATTGTTAGCATTGGTTAATAAGACTTCAATTAACATTTTGAAATAAAAAATATCTTTCAAAGTGGTTTACAGATTAAGCATAGTGCCTGGTACTGACCAATACCATCAAGGAAAGTCACAGGTTCAATTTAATTCTCTACTAACCAGGCAATCCAACCGTTGTTATGCTACTCTGCAGACGAGTCAATTGGACAAAACGTTAACTCAGTTTCTAATTAAAGGGCTCCAAGCAGTCTCTCGCTGTAGGTCACCCGTGAAAACTTAACCCCCGTTTGAAAGGCTGAGGTAAGCCCAATCTGGTATCTCGCCTGAGATCTCCAGAGGCCTTGAAGAAAAGACCCTTTTTCTTTCAAGTAGCCCAGGTGTCGTATGGTGCTCATCATTAAATCACTCCTTACCAAAACCCCTTACTCGTCTGGTATTTTCTCCTTCTCTGGGCTTCCCAACTTGTCCCATCCTTCTCACCTCATTTAAAATCTTCATTCTCTATTGCCATCCCAAGTACAATAGCATTTTTCAGATGTCCCTGGTGCTCTTCACCCTCCACCTATGCTCTGAACGATTTCTCATCCTCAGTGATTTCAACCTCCATCACAATTCTTTATGTTCTCTCTCCTGAGTTAACTGCTCTCTTATACTCCCCAAATCTCTTTCTCCACGTAAACTCCCCAACCCATATTCACAGCCAACTCTTTGAACTTACTGTCTTACATGATCTCACTATACCAATTACAGATACTGCACTTTCAAAATACCAACTCCATCTGCTGCAACATTTCTGCAGCCTTCCCCCAACCCTCATTGTTGCACCCTCAAGTCAAAACGATGCAGCCCTGAATGAAATATAGTGGACAACTGGTTGAGCGATTTATCACCAGATCTGACTGGATCACATAAAGCAGTATCAACCCCACCCTTGGTTAATAAATATCATTCAGGTTAAACCTAGCAGTGCCCTCCCCTATATATCTTGATATCTGGAGCACAAACATTCACCAAAACAAAAACACAAACAATAAATAAAGGAAAGGGGGAAAGAGACAACTGGTGAGTAGCCTGTGAAGCCACTAGCGCAAAAAATATTAATTAAAAAGTGGGACTATTAAACCTACAGCACACTAATTTTGTTCATGGCTTATTTAAGGAGAAGATTGATTCTGATAAATGTCCATGAAAACTGCCATTTTGTTTAGATAACAGCTCTGAGGAGTTGGTGATTGGGGCATGTGGATTTATAATTTTCTCTATGAGTGAATAAGGAGGTAAATATAATTGTATTTCTGCAGAGAATTACTAAAGGGCTAAATGCTTTGCAACATGAGTGACTGAATCAGTGTCCATTGCAACCTGTATGGAACAAATGGTTAATATTTGAAGTATGGGAAAGTACAGGGTTATGGGAACCAGTGGTGCCCTGGAATTAGTTTATGGTTGTTCAGTACAGAGTTGGCATAAACATGTATGATGTTTTTCTGTGATGGAAACCTCTTTGGCTGTCCTTTTCTGAAACTTTCACAGGGCATGGGCGTTGCTGCCAAGGTCAACATTTTTATTACCCATCGCTAATTGCCCTTCAGGTGGTGATGAGCTGCCTTCTTGAACCACTGCACTCCATGTATGCAGGTATACCCACAGTGCTATAGGGAGGGGCTTCCAACATTTTGACCCAATGACATTGAAGGAACGGTGATATAGTTCCAAGTCAAGATGGTGAGTGGCTTGAAGGGAAACTCCCAGGTGGTGTTCCCTATGCATCTTCTGCCTTTGTCCTTCCAGGTGGCAGAGGTCATGGGTTTGGAAGGTGATGTTGAGGGAGCCTTGGTGAGTTGCTGCAGTGCATCCAGTATATGGTACATATTGATGACACTGTGCTTTAGTAGTGCAGGTCGTGGATGTTAGAGGTGGTGGGTAGTTTGCCAATCAAGTGGACTGCTTTGTCCTTGTGCTGAGCTTTTGATGGTGTTGGAGTTACACTCATTCAGGTAAATTGAGAGTATTCCATCACACTCCTGACTTGTGCCCTGCAGATGGTGGACAGGATCGTCAGTATTATTGTTGGAATGTTATCGGGGCCCATAGCATATGCAGTGTTCAATGTCTTCAATCATTTCTCGATATCACAAGAGTGGATCGAATGAGCTGAGGACTGGCACCTCTGGTGTTGGGATCCTCAGGAGGAAACTGAGATCCAGTTGTATTCTTATTCAGCTTTTCTATACTGGTTTATAGAACTGTGGCTCTTTCTCGGCCATTTCAAGGACAATTAAAAGAATCCACCACATTGCTGTGAGTCTGGACTCATGTCAGCAAGCTAGATAAGGATGACAGATGTATGTCACTCGATTATGCTTCACTGAGAAATCTAACCATCTCCACCTTGACACTGAATGCTATTATCATCATTGAATCCCATCTCAGGTGTTACCAGTAACCAGAAACTGAACTGGACAAACCATATAAATATTGTGATTACAAGAGCTGGTCAGAGGCTGGGAATTCTGATTTACATAACTCATACCCTGACTCCCCAAAGCCTGTCTGCAAGGCACAAGTGAGCAATCTGATGCATTACTCTCTACTTGCATGAATGACTGTAGCTTCAACAACACTTAAGAAACTTAACACCATCCAGGACAAAGCAACCCTCTTGATTGGAACCCCATCCACCAGCTTAAATATTCACTCGCTCCATCACTGGCACACAGTGGCAGTAGTGTGCACTATGTGCAGGATGCGCTACAGCAACTCACCAAGCATCCTTCGATTGCACCTTCCAAGCCTATTATCTCTACCACAGGAACATAGGAGCAAGAGTTGGTCATTCAGCCCTTCAAGCCTGCTTTACCATTCAGTAAGATCACAGATGATCTGGCTGGGGCGGTAGGTGGCACAATGTTTAGCACTGCTGCCTACAGCGCTGAGGACCCGGCTTCGATCCCGGCCCCGGGTCACTGCCCATATGGAGTTTGCACTTCTCCCCGTGCCTGCGTGGGTGTCACCCTCACAACCCAAAGATGTGCAGGTTAGGTGGATGATCCATGCTAAATTGTCCCTTAATTGGAAAACAATAATTGGGTACTCTAAATTTATTTTTTTAAATGAATGATCTGGCTGTTGTTTCATCTCTACTTTCCTGCCGGCCCCCATATTCCTCGACTCCCTTGCCGAACAAAAATCTATCTAACTCGCTTCCGGGTGCAGCGATGACCAGCTAAGTCGCACGTTTCGGCAGCTCCCGGTGGAACGGACTTTTGGGCCCTTAATAGGAGCCCCAACGGCAATTTTAACGGCAAATAACACTGTGCGGTAATCCAGAAGGGAATCCCCCTGGACACGGATGGAAAAAAAGAGAGGAAAGTAGCCGGATTGCGGTGGATCCTCTAGAGCAGCGGCCAGGAAGGCAGGCACAAAGCAAGATGGCGTCGGAAGGAGGCAGTTTAATATGGGGCCCTGACCAACAAGAGTTCCTGCAGCGTTGCGTAGATGAACTCAAAAAGGAGACGAAGAAGGAGCTGTTGGCCCCGATATTACAAGCGATTGAGGGGCTAAAGGAGGAGCAAAAGACCCAGGAACAGGAGCTTCGGGTCATGAAGGCAAAGGCTGCTGAGAATGAGGATGACATACAGGGCCTGGTGGTGAAAAAGGAGATCCACGAGGCACAACACAAAAGATGTGTGGAAAGGCTGGAGGTGCTGGAGAATAATGCGAGGAGGAAGAACCTAAGGATTCTTGGTCTTCCCGAAGGTGCAGAAGGGGCGGACGTCGGGGCATATGTGAGCACAATGCTGCACTCGTTAATGGGATCGGAGGCCCCAACGGGTCCGCTGGAGGTGGAGGGAGCCTATCGGGTTATGGCGCGAAGACAGAGGGCTGGAGAAATTCCTCGAGCAATAGTGGTGAGATTTCTCCGATATAAGGACAGAGAGATGGTCCTCAGATGGGCAAATAAAACTCGGAGCAGTAGGTGGGAGAACGCGGTGATCCGCGTATATCAAGATTGGAGTGCGGAGGTGGCGAGAAGGAGGGCGAGCTTTAATCGGGCCAAGGCGGTGTTGCATAAAAGGACGGTCAAATTGGGAATGCTGCAACCGGCAAGACTGTGGGTCACACATCTAGGGAAACACCACTACTTCGAAACGGCAGATGAGGCGTGGACATTTATTGTCGAGGAGAAGCTGGAGTGAGCGGGCCAGAAAAAGAACGTTTGGGACAAAGTGGGGGGGTGAATATGTGGGATGAAGGGGGGAAAAGGGGGAAGAGATGACTTCCCAAGTTGTTAAACTTGCGACCCTGTAACTTTTCTCTCTTCCCCATGTCGTGGGGGAGGGGGTGAGGGAGGATGAGGAGCTGAGGGCGCCGGCCATTGGGGGCGGGGTCAAAAGGGAAGCGCGGGCTTTGTTCCTGCGCTATGTTAATCATGGCGGGAACAGGGAAGCAGGAAGGAGGGGGCCTCACACAGTGTGAGCCGAGGTCACGGGGGGAAGCCGAGGTCGGCCAGAGTTTGCTGACTTCTGGGAGCAACATGGGGGGGTGCAATTACGCTAGTTTGGGATCTAGCGGGGGGGGGGGGGGGGGGGCGGGGGGGTTAACTGGGTTGCTGCTGCTGGGGAGAAGGGGGAGCTGGTATGGGAGGGGGGGGGTCGGGGCGGGGGGGCGCTGCCTGGGGGAGATACAGCTACTTGGGAACCGGGTGAGGAGCTGGATTGAAAAAGGAAATGGCTAGTCGTCAAGGGGGGGGGGGTAAAGAGCCCCCCAATCCGGTTGATCACGTGGAATGTGAGAGGGCTGAACGGGCCGATTAAGAGGGCACGGGTACTCGCACACCTAAAGAAACTTAAGGCAGATGTGGTTATGCTTCAGGAGATGCATCTGAAGTTGATAGACCAGGTCAGACTACGCAAAGGATGGGTGGGGCAGGTGTTTCATTCGGGGCTAGACGCAAAAAACAGGGGGGTGGCCATACTAGTGGGGAAGCGGGTGATGTTTTAGTCAAAGACTATAGTGGCGGATAGTGGGGGCAGATACGTGATGGTGAGTGGCAAACTGCAAGGGGAGGCGATGGTATTAGTGAACGTGTGTGCCCCGAACTGGGATGATGCCAATTTTATGAGGCGTATGTTAGGACGAATCCCGGACCTAGAAGTGGGGAAGTTGGTAATGGGTGGAGACTTTAATACGGTGCTGGACCCAGGGCTGGACAGATCGAGGTTCAGGACCGGAAGGAGGCCGGCTGCAGCTAGGGTGCTTAAGGATTTTATGGAGCAGGTGGGAGGAGTAGACCCCTGGAGATTTAGTAGACCTAGGAGTAAGGAGTTTTCGTTTTTCTCCTATGTACATAAAGTATTTTCACGAATAGATTTTTTTGTTTTGGGAAGGGCACTGATCCCAAAGGTGACGGGGACGGAGTACACGGCTATAGCCATTTCGGATCATGCTCCACACTGGATGGACCTGGAGATAGGGGAAGAAAAACAACAGCATCCACCCTGGAGAATGGACTTGGGATTTTTGGCAGATGAGGGGGTGTGTTTAAGGGTGAGGGGTTGTATTGAAAGGTACTTGGAACTTAATGATAATGGGGAGGTACAGGTGGGAGTGGTCTGGGAGGCGCTGAAGGCAGTGGTTAGAGGGGAGCTGATATCTATTAGGGCACATAAAGGAAAGCAGGAGGGTAGGGAAAGGGAGCGGTTGTTGAAAGAACTTCTGAGGGTGGACAGACAATATGCGGAGGCACCGGAGGAGGGACTGTACAGGGAAAGGCAAAGGCTACATGTAGAATTTGATTTGTTGACTACGGGTAATGCAGAGGCACAATGGAGGGAGGCACAGGGTGTACAGTACGAATATGGGGAGAAAGCGAGTAGGCTGCTGGCCCACCAACTGAGGAAAAGGGGAGCAGCGAGGGAGATGGGGGGGGGGGGGGGGGGGGTGAGAGATGAGGAGGGAGAGATGGAGCGGGGAGTGGAGAGTGTAAATGGAGTGTTCAAGGCATTTTACGAAAGACTATATGAAGCGCAGCCCCCGGACGGGAAGGAGAGAATGATGTGCTTTCTGGATCAGCTGGAATTTCCAAAGATGGAGGAGCAGGAGAGAGTGGGGCTGGGAGCACAGATTGAGACGGAGGAAGTAGTGAAAGGGATTGGGAGCATGCAGGCGGGGAAGGCCCGGGACCAGACGGATTCCCAGTTGAATTCTATAAGAAATATTTGGACTTGCTGGCCCCGCTACTGATGAGAACCTTTAATGAGGCGAGGGAAAGGGGGCAGCTGCCCCCGACTATGTCAGAGGCAACGATATCGCTCCTCCTAAAGAAGGAAAAAGACCCGCTGCAATGCGGGTCCTACAGGCCCATTTCCCTCCTGAATGTGGACGCTAAGATTCTGGCCAAGGTAATGGCAATGAGGATAGTGGATTGTGTCCCGGGGGTGGTTCATGAGGACCAAACTGGGTTTGTGAAGGGGAGACAGCTGAACACAAATATACGGAGGCTGCTAGGGGTAATGATGATGCCCCCACCAGAGGGGGAAGTGGAGATAGTGGTGGCAATGGATGCCGAGAAAGCATTTGGTAGAGTGGAGTGGGATTATTTGTGGGAGGTGTTGAGGAGATTTGGCTTTGGGGACGGGTATATCAGGTGGGTACAGTTGCTGTATAGGGCCCCGATGGCGAGCGTGGTCACGAATGGACGGGGGTCTGACTATTTCCGGCTCCATAGAGGGACGAGGCAGGGATGTCCTCTGTCCCCGTTATTGTTTGCACTGGCGATTGAACCCCTGACCATAGCACTGAGGGGTTCCAGGAAGTGGAGGGGGGTACCTAAGGGGGGGGGGGGGGGAAAGAACACAGGGTATCTCTGTATGCGGATGATTTGTTGCTATATGTGGTGGACCCGGCGGAGGGGATGCCAGAGATAATGCGGATACTTGGGGAGTTTGGGGATTTTTCAGGGTATAAACTGAACATGGGGAAAAGTGAGTTATTTGTGGTGCATCCGGGGGAACCGAGCAGAGAGATAGAGGATTTACCGTTGAGCAAGGTAACAAGGGACTTCTGGTACCTGGGGATCCAGATAGCCAATAATTGGGGTACATTACATAGGCTTAATTTAACACGGTTGGTGGAACAGATGGAGGAGGATTTCAAGAGATGGGACATGGTGTCCCTGTCATTGGCAGGTAGGGTGCAGGCGGTTAAAATGGTGGTCCTCCCGAGATTCCTTTTTGTGTTCCAGTGCCTCCCGGTGGTGATCACGAAGGCTTTTTTCAAAAGAATTGAGAAGAGCATTATGAGTTTTGTGTGGGCTGGGAAGACCCCGAGAGTGAGGCGGGGATTTTTGCAGCGTAGTAGGGACAGGGGGGGGCTGGCACTACCGAGCCGAAGTGAGTACTACTGGGCCGCCAATGTTTCAATAGTGTGTAAGTGGATGGGAGAAGGGGAGGGAGCAGCGTGGAAGAGATTGGAGAGGGCGTCCTGCAGGGGGACTAGCCTACAAGCAATGGTGACGGTGCCGTTGCCGTTCTCACCAAAGAAATACACCACAAGCCTGGTGGTGGTGGCTACATTGAAAATTTGGGGGCAGTGGAGACGGCATAGGGGAAGGACGGGAGCTTCGGTGCGGTCCCCGATAAGAAAAAATCATAGGTTCGTTCCGGGGAGAATGGATGGGGGATTTGGAGCATGGCAAAGAGCTGGGGTAGTACAACTAAGAGATCTATTTGTAGATGGGACGTTTGCGAGTCTGGGAGCGCTGACGGAGAAATATGGGTTGCCCCAAGGGAATGCATTTCGGTACATGCAATTGAGGGCTTTTGCGAGGCAACAGGTGAGGGAATTCCCACAGCTCCCGACGCAGGAGGTGCAGGATAGAGTGATCTCAGAGACATGGGTGGCTGACGGTAAGGTGGCAGACATATACAGGGAGATGAGGGACGAGGGGGAGATCATGGTAGATGAGCTGAAAGGGAAATGGGAAGAAGAACTGGGGGAGGAGATTGAGGAGGGGCTGTGGGCTGATGCCCTACGTAGGGTAAACTCATCGTCCTCGTGTGCCAGGCTAAGCCTGATACAATTTAAGGTGCTACACAGGGCGCATATGACTGGAGCACGGCTTAGTAAATTTTTGGGGGTAGAAGATAGGTGTGCGAGATGCTAGAGAGGCCCAGCGAATCACACCCACATGTTCTGGTCATGCCCGGCACTACTGGGATTCTGGGTGGGGGTGGCAAAGGTGCTTTCGAAGGTGGTGGGGGTCCGGGTCGAACCAAGCTGGGGGTTGGCTATATTTGGGGTTGCAGAAGAGCCGGGAGTGCAGGAGGCGAGAGAGGCTGACGTCTTGGCCTTTGCGTCCCTTGTAGCCCGGCGCAGGATATTGTTAATGTGGAAGGAAGCCAAACCCCCGGGTGTGGAGACCTGGATAAACGACATGGCAGGGTTTATAAAGTTAGAACGGATTAAGTTCGTGTTAAGCGGTTCGGCTCAGGGGTTCACCAGGCGGTGGCAACCGTTCGTCGATTAACTCACAGAAAGATAGAGGGAATGGAAAAGAAGTAGACAACAGCAGCAACCCAGGGGGGCGGGGGTGAGGAATCGGACGGACTCTCAGGGATGTTATTGTATATGTATAGGTATTTGGTATATGTAATTGTATATTGGATTGTTGGACTGTAATTTTGGAGAGTATTTATTTTGGACAAGGCAGTTGCCATTTAATTTTGTTTTTGTTTATATATTACTTATTTATTTGTTTAAAACTGGCCACTGTTATTTATATTGCTTTATTGTTGTGTAAAAGAAACACTACGTATTGTTATGTTTGGCCAAAAATCTTGAATAAAATATATATTTTTTAAAAATCTATCTAACTCTGCTTTGAATAAATTCGAAGACTCAGCCTCCACTGCTTTCTGAGGAAAATAATTCCACACATCAACTGCACTTTTGGAGAAAAAATATCTCCTCATTCCCATCTTAAAAGGGAGAACTCCTATTTTAAACTGTGTCACCTAGTTTTAGTCTCCCCCTCAAGAGGAAACATCCTCTGTGTATCCATCCTATCAAAGTCCCATCAGGAGCTTTGATGTTTCACCTCTAATTCTTGTAAACTCCAATGGGTATAGGCCCAACCTAGTCAACCTTTCTTCATTAGATAAGCCCCACAACCCAGGAATGAGTTCAGTGAACGTTCTCTTAAATGCTTCTAAAACAATTATGTCTTTAGTAAAATAAGGAGATCAAAATAGCACACTGTACCCCTGATGTGATCTCACCAAGGCCATGTACAGTTGTAGTAAAAGTTCCCTACTTTTATATTCCATTCCACTTCCCTTCCTAATCACTTGCTGTAACTGCATACTGGCTTCATACAATTTGATTTATGTACCAGGACACCCAGATCCCTCAGTACCATTAAGTTCTGCTATATTTCTCCATTTAAATAGTACATCACTTTTTTATCCTTCCTACCAAAATGAACAAGTTTACATTTTTCCATGTTATACTCCAACGCTAATGTTTTGCTCATACACTTAACCTGTCTATATCATCTTGCAGACTCTCTACCTCCTCTTCACATCTTACATTCTTACACATCTTGGTGTCATTGGCACATTTAGCTTCTATACATTTGGTCCCTTCATCCAAAACATTCATATAGATTGTAAATAGTTGAGGAATCCGCACTCCACTAGTTCCAGTTTGAAAAAGATCCATTTATCCCTACTCTGCTTCCTTGTAGGCAGTCAATCCTTTATCCATGTTAATATGTTTCTGCCACACCGTGCTCTTATCTTATGTAGTAACTTTTGATGTGGTACTTTATCAAATGGCTTTTGGAAGTCCGAATACACCACATTCATTGGTTCAACTTTATCCATCTTGAATCCGACTTTGAAAAAATAGATCAGTTAAACACGATTTCCTTTTTACAAAGCCAGGAAGGTGAGTTCATTGAGTGTTTTCAGGACAATTTCTGAGATCAGCACATTCTAGAGCCAAACATGCGTATTGAGACAGGATTAACCAGTTGCCTCATTGTAAAGGAGCCTCAGGTCACAGCAATCACAACACGATAACAGTTTGAAATGGTTAATTGTGAATCCATGACGAGCGTTTATTAAAAATATTATTCCTTTCCCAAAGCTACAAAACCAATGTGCAGTGTGGACAGTGCTAGCCCTTAATCCATCTCCTTGCTTGCTCCTTTGATCTGTCTGATCAAATCGTGATTCTCTAAGTATCCTGCTATAACCTCCTTAATAATGGATTCTAGCAATTTCTCTATGACTGATGTTGGGCGAACTGGCCTATAGTTTCTTGCTTTCTGCCTCCTTCCTTTCATTAGTTACTTTCCAATCCACTGGAACCTCTCCAGAAACTAAGGGACTTTGGAAGATCATAACCAATGCATCGGCTATCTATGCCGCCACTTCTTTTACGACCCTTGGATGCCGCTCATCCAGTCTCAGAGACTTGCCAGCCTTTTGGTCTAATCGTTTTCACAACACACTTTCCCCGGTAATGGTGATTGTAGGAAGTTCATCTCTCCCTATCGATTTGATTTTCAAGAATCTTTAGGAAACTTTCTAAGACCTCTATAGTGAAGACAGACACAAATTACCTGTTCAACGTCTCCATCATTGATTTGTTTTAGAACATAGAACATTACAGGGCAGTACAGGCCCTTCGGCCCTCGATGTTGCGCTAACCTGTGAAACTATTCTAAAGCCCATCTACACTATTCCCTTATCATCCATATGTCTATCCAATGACCATTTGAATGCCCTTAGTGTTGGCGAGTCCACTACTGTTGCATGCAGGGCATTCCGCGCCCTTACTACTCTGAGTAAAGAACCTACCTCTGACATCTGTCATATCTATCTCCCCTCAATTTAAAGCTATGTCCCCTCGTGCTAGACATCACCATCCGAGGAAAAAGGCTCTCACTGTCCACCCTATCCAATCCTCTGATCATCTTGTATGCCTCAATTAAGTCACCTCTTAACCTTCTTTTCTCTAACGAAAACAGCCTCAAGTCCCTCAGCCTTTCCTCATAAGATCTTCCCTCCATACCAGGCAACATTCTGGCAAATCTCCTCTGCATCCTTTCCAATGCTTCCACATCCTTCCTATAATATGGCGACCAGAACTGCACGCAATACTCCAAATGCGGCCGCACCAGAGTTTTGTACAGCTGCAACATGTCCTCATGGCTCCGGAACTCAATCCCTCTACCAATAAAAGCTAACACACCATACGCCTTCTTAACAACCCTCTCAACCTGGGTGGCAACCTTCAGGGATCTATGTACATGGACACCGAGATCTCTCTGCTCATCCACACTGCCAAGAATCTTACCATTAACCCAGTACTCTGTCTTCCTGTTATTCCTTCCAAAATGAATCACCTCACATTTTTCTGCATTAAACTCCATTTGCCACCTCTCAGCCCAGCGCTGCAACTGATCGATGTCCTTCTGTAACTTGTAACATCCTTCCGTACTGTCCACAACTCCACCGACTTTAGTGTCATCTACAAATTTACTCACCCATCCTTCTACGCCCTCCTCCAGGTCATTTATAAAAATTACAAACAGCAGTGGCCCCAAAACAGATCCTTGTGGTACACCACTAGTAACTGGACTCCAGTCTGAACATTTCCCATCAACCACCACCCTTTTGTCTTCTTCCAGCTAGCCAATTTCTGATCCAAACTGCTAAATCACCCTGAATCCTATGCCTCCGTATTTTCTGCAGTAGACTACCGTGGGGAACCTTATCAAACGCTTTACTGAAATCCATATACACCACATCAACTGCTTTACCCTCATCCACCTGTTTGGTCACCTTCTCAAAGAACTCAATAAGGTTTGTGAGGCACAACCTACCCTTCACAAAACTGTGTTGACTATCTCTAATCAAATTATTCCTTTCTAGATGATTATACATCCTATCTCTTATAAACCTTTCCAAGATTTTGCCCACAACAGAAGTAAGGCTCACTGGTCTATAGTTTCCGGGGTTGTCTCTACTTCCCTTCTTGAACAAGGGGGCAATATTTGCTATCCTCCAGTCTTCTGGCACTATTCCTATACACTATACACCATGCCGCAAGTTCACCCACCTTATTCCGGATGCTCCTGGCATTGAAGAAGACACACTTTAAACCACCTTCCTGCCTGCCGATACACTCCTTCAACTTTGAAACCTTACTCATGACCTCACTACTCTCAACCTCCTGTATACTTGAGCTACAATTCAGGTTTCTAAGCTCCTGCTGAACTAGTTTAAACCCTCCCAAAGAGCATGAGCAAATTTCCCCCCCAGGATATTGGTACCCCTCTGGTCCAGGCGTGGACCATCCCACTTGTAGAGGTCCCACCGACCCCAGAATGAGCCCCAATTATCCAGAAATCTGAAACCCTCCCTCCTGCACCATCCCTGTAGTCACGTGTTCAACTCCTCTCTCTCCCTATTCCTCATCTCGCTAGCCCGTGGCACGGGTAACAACCCAGAGATAACTCGGTTTGTCCTAGATCTAAGTTTCCACCCTAGCTCCCTGAATTCCTGCCTTACATCGCTATCCCTTTTCCTACCCATGTCGTTGGTACCTATGTGGACCACGACTTGGGGCTGCTCCCCTTAAGGATCCCTTAAGGATCCCGAAAACACGATCCGAGACATCACGGACCCTGGCAACTGGGAGGCAACACACCAACCGCGAGTCTCTCACGTTCCCACAGGATCTCCTATCTATCCCCCTAACTACGGAGTCTCCAATGACTAATGCTCTGCTCCTCTCCCCCCTGCCCTTCTGAGCAACAGGGACAGACTCTGTGCCAGAGACCTGTACCCCATGGCTTACCCCTGGTAAGTCCCCTCTCCCCCCCCCCCCCCCCAACAGTATCCAAAGCGGTATACCTGTTACTAAGGGGAACGACCACAGAGGATCCCTGTCCTGACTGCTTCCTCCCAGAGCCTCTCACCGTCACCCATCTATCTTTTTTCTTCGGAGTAACTACATCCCTGAAGCTTCTATCTATGATCACCTGTGCCTCCCGAATAATCCGAAGTTCATCATCCACTCCAGTTCCCTAATGCTGTTTCTGAGGAGCTGGAGATGGGTGCACTTCTCACAGATGAAATCAGCAGGGACACCGACGGCATAACTCACCTCAAACATTCTGCAGGAGGAACATTGCACTACATTCCCTGCCATCCCCTCCAGATAAAAAAGAAAAAGAAAGAAAGAGCTTACCTGTTATTCACTCCCCTTCTCAGCAAGCACTCACTCAGCAACCTCTGCGCCCCGCACGATTACACCGGAGGGAAAAGAAAAGAAAAACTACTTACCAGTCACCAGCCAATCCCTCACGTGCAGGCTGTGAGATCACGGTTCAACTTGTTTCTACTTCTACCTGCCCTCGAGCCTTCCTCTTGATCTTTACAGCGGTTTTCCATGATGAATTCTTCAGACTCACTCTCTAGGGGACCAACACTAGCTTCAGTTACCTTTTTCCTATTCAAATACTTGTAAAAACATTTACTACCTGTTTATATATTACTAGCTAACTTTCTTTCATACTCTGGTTTCCGCCTCTACTTTTTTAAATCATTTTTGCTGGTTCTTAAAATCTGTGCAATCCTCTGACCTTTGCAAATTTGTACTGTGTTCTTTAAATTTGATACTATTCTTAACTTATTTCTTTAGCAATCGATGATGCATCCTTCTCAAAAAGCCTTTCTTTCTTACTGGGATAAATATTTTCAGAGCATTTAGCAACATCTCCATAAGGTCTGCTACCCTTTAAACCAGTTTCCCAATTATTCTTAGCCAGTTCTGCTTTAATATCCTCATTGTTACCTTTATTTAGGTTTAAAATACTAGCTCAGCCTTTTTGTTAAAAACAACATAGAAAATAGGAACAGAGGAGGCCATTCGTAGGATCAAGCCCAAGACCAGGTGTAATACCTGGATCTAGTATATCTCTTTTGTGGGGATTTGATTCAATTTGAATATAAATTGATTTTTGGAGCAAGCAAGGAGATGGATTAAGGGCTAGCGCTGTCCACGCTGCACATTGGTTTTGTAGCTTTGGGAAAGGAATAATATTTTTAATAAACGCTCGTCATGGATTCACAATTAACCATTTCAAACTGTTATCGTGTTGTGATTGCTGTGACCTGAGGCTCCTTTACAATGAGGCAACTGGTTAATCCTGTCTCAATACGGATGTTTGGCTCTAGAATGTGCTGATCTAAGCAATTGTCATGAAAACACTCAATGAACTCACCTTCCTGGTTACCTCTGGTTACAATTTTCCCAATCTACAAGTAGATTAAAGTCAACCATGATTATCAGAAGACAGAAGAAACACCTTTCAACAGAAGCACATTAGGTTTACATTCACTACTGATAACATTTATAATTCGGAATTCACCAAATGATCAAGAGATAGTCTTTTGATGGCAGAGAGATCAGCAGTACACCTGCTTGGTCTGGCTTCAGCTCCAACACTGAAAATAAAACTAAAACACACCCTGTAGCCTGCTCAAAAACAAAAGTAAAAAGCTGACAGACAGCCCAGCTCCACCCACTCTGACATCACTGCAGTAGTAAACACCCATTTCTTAAAGATACTCTCACATGACACCTCCCCCCAAGAAAAACAAATAAACCATCAACTTCAAGATTATTTCATTTTTCACTATCCTTTAAGAAATGCACACAGTAAATATACTTTTTTGTTTTAAAAAAACACCACGCAAACAGGTACAATAATATAGTCCATTTTTGTTCTTCTTCCTGCAACTGAAATCCTTCTCGACTGACAGTCTCGTGAACAAGAAGGTCCTTGCACTATCTGTCCATTTCTCTATGCCTCGGCATTTCTCTTGAAAGTCAGAAACTTTAGTTCAATCTGATCACAGAATCCCTTGAAATTCTCCATCACAGGAGCATTGGTTATCACAGCTTTCAAGCAGTCAAATGCATGTTGAAACTCCGCTGTCCACTGAAATGTTTGACGTTTCTTCAGCAAGTCCATCAGTGGAGCAATCACGCTACAAAACCTTTGCACAAATGTTCGATCAAATCCACTCAGGCCAAGAAATCGCATTATTTCCCTTCGTCCCGAGGGTATCGAAAACTCCTCAAGGAAAGTGACATGGGCTTTTCCAAATTCACTTTTGGCTTGGTTTACCACCAAACCCGCCTCCTGAAGTCGATCGAATAACTCCATCAGATGTTTTAAATGTTCTTTCCATGTCTGGCTGAAAACTACCAGATCTTCGATGTATACCGCACATTTGGGTAATCCTGAAACAACTTTGTTAGTTACCGTTGAAATGTGGCTGGGGTGTTTTTCATGTGCAACTTTTAAATGGCATAACTTTGAATTGGCTATACCACCTGGAGTCACAAAAGCTGAAATCTCCTTCGCCCTTTGGGATAAAGGTACCTGCCAGTAACCTTTCAGTAAATCCAGTTTGGAAATAAAAACTGATTGTCCCACTTTCTCAATGCAATCCTCCAAACGTGGGACAGGATAAGAGTCCGTTCTTGTAACTGCATTAACCTTTCTATAGTCCACACACAACCGTTGGGTACCGTCTGGTTTAGGTACCATCACTATGGGTGAGCTCCATTGGCTGCAACCCACTTCAATTATGCCATTTTGAAGCATATCTCAATCTCTTTGTTAACCTGTGCCAATTTTAAAGGGTTAAATCTATATGGATGTTGTTTGATTGGAACAGCATTTCCCACATCTTCATCATGTATAGCCATTTTAGTACTTCCCAATTGGTCTCCACAAATATGCCCATGTGATATCAATAACTCTTTCAGGTCAGTTTGTTTTTCCGCTGGAAGGTTACGCAGCAATTTATCCCAATTTTTAAGAACATCCTCGTTTTCCAATTTAATTTCAGGTATGTCAAATTCACAGTCATCTGGATTTGGTTCGTCACTTTGAGTTAGAATCATTAAAACCTCGTCCTTTTTCTCTCCTTCACTTTCAAAGTATCTTTTAAGCATATTCACATGACACACTTGGTGAGTTTTCCTTCTATCCGGCGTTTTTAACCACATAATTCACCTCACTTAATTTCCTTTCAATCTGATAAGGTCCACAAAACCTTGCTTTTAAAGGTTCACCTACCACTGGTAACAACAGTAAAACTTTATCTCCACTGGCAAAACTACGAACTTCGGATTTCTTTTTCGCTATCCGTTTCATCACATTTTGTGCAACTTTTAAATGTTGTATAGCCAATTCACCTGATCTATTTAATCGTTCCCTAAAATTTGACATGTAATCCAACAATGTTAGTTCTGATTTCTCACTCAACAATTTTTCCTCAAATCAATTTAAGTGGTTCTCTTACCTCATGACCAAAAATTAGTTCAAAAGGACTAAATGTGGTTGACTCATTAGGTGCATCCCCAATTTCAAACAGTACGAATGGAATTCCTTTATCCCAATCCTCTGGATAATCTTGACACTAAGCCCTCAACATTGTCTTTAATGTCTGATGCCACCTTTCTAACGCTCCCTGTGATTCTGGATGGTACGCAGTTGATTTAAATTGTTGTCTTCCAAAGCTATCCATAACTTCTTTGAATAACCTTGAGGTAAAATTCGATCCTTGATCCGATTGTATTTCTGTGGGTAGTCCATATCTAGTAAAGAATTTAAGTAACTCCTCTACAATCTTTTTAGCTGTAATTTTACGTTCTGGAAAGGCCTCTGGAAACCTAGTAGACACATCCATTATAGTCAAAAGATATTGATTCCCACTTTTTGTTTTAGGAAGTGGTCCTACGCAATCAATTAGGACCCTTGTAAAAGGTTCCTCAAATGCTGGAATCGGTATTAAGGGCTCTGGTTTTATCACTGCTTGAGGTTTCCCTGTCACTTGTGTGACATGATTGACAAAATGTAACTACATCTTTGTGTAGTCCAGGCCAATAAAAATGTTTCTGGATTTTAGCTTGAGTTTTCCTTATCCCCAAATGACCTCCCACTGGTACCTCATGTGCAACTCGCAACACCTCTTTTCTATACCCTACCGGCAATACTACTTGATGAACTTCTGTCCACTTTTCATCCGCCTGCATATATAAAGGTCTCCATTTTCTCATCAAGACATCACTTTTACGGCAATAACACTCTGGTATACAATCAGATTCCTCTTCCGTGTATGCTTTCTGATACATCGGTTTTATTTCTATATCTTTTTGTTGCAACTCCGCCAATTTTCCTGAACTAAAAATATCCGCCTCATCCTCCACCTGTTCTTGTTCTTTTTCAACCATCTGATCAAAAATGGTTTCTGACAATTGCACTTGAACTTCATCTTAACTCTTTGATTTATCCTCTTGTCTTAACCCGATTTTGCGACCTTGTTACTACACAATCCGGAAAAATCCCAGGATATTCGTCCTTCAACACTACAGTTGTCTAATTTTCCACTGGCTTATCAACCACAGTAGGCATCACTCCCACCTGCGATCCAGCTATATCATTACCCAAGATAAACTGTATTGCTGGACAAGATAGTTTCTCTATTACTCCTACTACCACTTCACCACTCTTCACTGGACTTCCCAATCTTATCTTATATAATTGAACACTACTCCTCTCACCCCGAATTCCACATATTACCACCTTTTCTGGCAACATTCTTCCCAAACTACATAACTCATCATCTCTCACCATTAAAGATTGACTAGCTCCCGTATCTCTTAAAATTGTGACTTCTTTACCTGCTCCTCCTGATACACGAGTAAACTTTACCCACACAAGTAAATTCTTTAAAGAGATCTGGCACCTTCGTATCAATCAACTCTTGATCAGGCTGTACAATCTTTTGCACTTCCTTCGCTTCACTTGGGCTTTCCTTTATCACTTTAACAAACCCTACTGTCTTATCCTGTTTTACCACATCAGCCTTCCCAGTGCTTTTCTTCAACCACCAACACTGTGACTTTACATGGCCTAATTTATTACAGTGAAAACATTTGAAACTTTTCATTTCTTTTCCACCCTCCTGGATTTCTTTTTTAATCTGAGATACACCCTCCTTATTATCTCCCATCAGATCACCTTTCCCTTTATCACTTGAGTATTTCTCATGTCGCCAGTTTCTATCCCTCACAGGCTGAAACTGATGTCAGAAACCAAGCTTTGATTTATGAATGAATTTACAATCATCTGCCATTTCTGCTGCTAATCTCACAGATTTAACTTTCTGCTCTTCCACACTAGTTCTCACTACAGAAGGAATTGAATTTTTAAACTCCACCAAAAGTATAATTTCTCTGAGAGCTTCATACGTTTGGTCTATTTTCAAAGCTCTTATCCACCTATCAGAATTAATCTGTTTGATCCTTTCAAACTCCATGTACGTTTGACCAAAGTCTTTCCTTAAATTTCTAAACCTTTGTCTAGTTCATATGCACCAAGATGGATTTTTTTTCACCTCCTCATACATCTCAGATACCTCCTCCGGTAGTGATGCAAACAATTCACTAGCCCTACCGACCAGCTTTGTTTGAATCAGTAATACCCACATTTAGCCATCTTCTCAAACAAAATGAAAAAGGTTTCTACCTCCTTCTCATCAAACCTTGGCAATGCTTGGACATATGTAAATAGATTCCCAACAAGCCTTCGACTATCACGCTCTTTCTCACTATCCTCATCACTATCAACCAACTGTACGTTTCCCTTTACGTCTGCCAATTTTAACTGACTGTCATGTTTCATGGCCATTTTCTGAAGTTCAAACTCTCTCTTTATCTTTTTCCCTGATCTGAATCTCCCTTTCTCTTGCTTTTTGTTCTGCTAGGGCTATTCTTTCTGTTTTCCTTTCTTCTCTTTCTTTTTCCTCTCTCTCTCTTTCTCTTTCTTTTTCCTCTTTCTCTCTTTCATATTCAAGCTGCTTTAATTCTTTCAAGCTAGGGTCTTCTCTCAGCACTCAACTAATACCATCTTTAATTATCAACTAATACCATCTTTAATTATCAGAGCTATCCCACCACCTTTTTCTAGCTTCTTGTAGTTCTAAAATGCCAAAACTCTTCAACATTCAGGCTCTGGCCTTAGTCACCTAGGACGGTCAGCAGACGCATGGGATCACCACCATCTTGGAACTATATTGTCGTTCCTTCAGTTCACTGAGTCAAAACTCCAGAACTCCCGCCCTAACAGCACTGTGGGTGTATGTACACCAAATGTACTTCAGCAGTTCAAGGCAATGGCTCACCACAACTGTCTCAATGTCAATTAGGGACAACAAATGTTGGCCTTGCCAGTGACACTCACATCCCAGGAAATAATTTAAAAAATTGAACAGATGTAATTAGTTAACCAGAGGGGTGTGCAAAGGGCCTGGTAAGCAAACATCTACCCTGTAATAGCATCCAACTGCACCAGGCTAGGGCGATAGATACAATAGTAATAACTAGATTAGTTACTTCTGCAAGATGGGATTTACAGTTTTGAGGAGCGGTCATAATTAGCTATGCCACAAATCCATGCACATCAGCAATCCAAATGGCTCATAATCCTTGCATTTTTTACTTTATTAAGTGTGCAGATTCTTGTGTGTAACATTAACCACACACGATCCAAAAGGCATATTTTGGCCAGAGGTTGCATTATTTCACCTCACAAAGGAAGTTTTTATGTTTCTTTTTTGAAGTCTTTACACTGCTTTCGCTGAGGCGCCTGAAAGCAGTTTGACTTAACAGCAAAGATTTCTAAAGCACTTGGTCCATTAAAACACATGATAAATGTCTCTTCTAAAAAGGTTGAAAAAAATTCAGGATCAGCCAACTAAAAAATTTGGAAGGAACTAGTCAGTCTCCCATGGCACTGCCCAGGTTGGTGTGGATCATGCAGTGGAATGATTGAACAGCAAGTTTTTAGGTAAAGCAGGGATAGAAGCTATGGGTATAAATGTATAAGGGGAGCATAAATCCAAATCAATCTGCATTTTAAAATCTTAAATTGTGTCCTTATTTTTCTATCGGACAATCAATGGATAAATGTGATCATGTTGCGACTTCCGGTTGCGGTGATGCACTGCTAAGCCGCACGTTTCGGCAGCTCCCGTTCTAACGGACTTTTGGGCTCTTATCGGGAGCCCCAACGGAATTTTTTTTCCGGCCTAACCCAGTGTGGGGTGACGAAGGAAGGAGTCCCCCCGGGTGTGTATGGAAAGGAGCAGCGGTAGTGGCCAGATTGCGAAGGATCCTCTGGAGCAGCGGCAGAGAAGAGAGGGGAGAAGCAAGATGGCGGCGGATGGAGCCCAGATGGTAAGGGACCCAGACCAGCAGGAGTTTCTCCGACAATGTGTGGAGGAGCTCAAGAAAGAGGTGCTGGCGCCGATGCTACTGGCAATCGAGGGACTGAAGGAAACACAAAAGGTCCAGGCGATGGAGCTCCGTGGAGTGAAGGCAAAGGCAGCCGAGAATGAAGATGAGATACCAGGGCCTGGTGGTAAAAACGGAGACACACGAGGCACTACACAAGAGGTGCATAGAAAGGCTGGAAGCCCTGGAGAACAGCTCGAGGAGGAAAAACCTACGGATTCTAGGTCTCCCCGAAGGAGCAGAGGGAGCTGATGTTGGGGCTTATGTGAGCACGATGCTCCACACGCTAATGGGAGCTGAGGCCCCAACGGGCCCCCTGGAAGTGGAGGAAGCGTACCGGGTCCTTGTGAGAAGACCAAAGGCAGGTGAAACACCAAGAGCAATAGTGGTGAAGTTCCATCGCTACACAGACAGAGAGATGGTCCTGAGCTGGGCCAAGAAGGCACGGAGTAGTAAATGGGAGAATGCGGTGACACGCGTGTATCAGGACTGGAGTGCGGAGGTGGCGAGAAGGAGGGCGAGCTTTAACCGGGCCAAGGCGGTGCTCCATAGGAAGAAAATAAAATTTGGGTTGCTGCAGCCGGCGCGATTGTGGGTCATGCATCAGGGCAAGCACCACTACTTCGAGACGGCGGATGAGGCATGGACCTTCATTCAAGAAGAGAAACTGGACTAGATTTGAGAGTTTGCTGTTTGGAGAGAAGCAGCGAGGTGGTGATACAGGAATGTAAAGTGGGGAAAGGGGAGGGCTATTGTACAGCAATGTTGGATGGGGAATTTCTCGCCCCCCGATGGGGGGGACACAAAGAAATGTGGGCGCCGGTGGAAAAAGGGACAGGGAAGGGGAATGAGGGAACTGCGCCATAGGGGGCGGGGCCGAGAGGAAAGCGCAGGTATTTTCCCGCGCTATGGAAATTATAGCGGGAAAACGGGCGCAAGAAGGAAGGGAACCCCACACGCAGGGAGGTCAAAGAGTGAACGGGGGAAGCAGAGGTCAGCCAGAGTTAGCTGACTTCCGGAAGCAATATGGGGGGAGTAACCAAGCTAGAGGGGGATCTAGCGGGGGAGGGGGGGGGGATTAACTGGGTTGCTGCTGCTGAGTGCAAGGGGGAGCTGGTAAGAGATGAGGTGATCGGGGCGGGAAGGCGCTGCCTGGGGGACAGACGGGTGCGCGGCATCTGGATGAGGAGATGGCTAGTCGACGAGGGGGGGGGGGGGGGGGGGTGAATGGCCCCCCAATCCGGCTGATCACGTGGAATGTGAGAGGCTTAAACGGGCCGATTAAGAGGGCACAGGTGTTTGCGCACTTAAAGAGACTGAAGGCGGATGTAGTCATGCTCCAGGAGACGCACCTGATGGCGGATCAGGTTAGACTAAGAAAAGGATGGGTGGGACAGGTATTCCACTCAGGGTTGGACGCGAAAAACAGAGAGGTGGCAATATTGGTGGGGAAACGTGTATCATTCGAGGCTCGGAATATAGTGGTGGACAGTGGGGGCAGATATGTGATGGCGAGTGGCAGACTGCAGGGAGAGGCAGTTGTGCTGGTGAATGTATAAGCACCGAACTGGGATGACGCGGGATTCATGAAGCGAATGCTGGGACGTATCCCAGACCTGGAGGTGGGAAATTTGGTAATGGGGGGGGGGGGGGGGGGGGATTTTAACACAGTGCTTGACCCAGGGCTAGACCGGTCCAGATCTAGGACCGGGAGAAGGCCGACAGCGGCCAATGTGCTTAAGGGATTTATGGAACAAATGGGGGGAGTGGATCCGTGGAGATTCACCAGGCCGATGGCTAAAGAGTTCTCTTTCTTCTCCCACGTCCATAAGGTATACTCCCGGATAGACTTTTTCGTTTTGGGAAGGGCACTGATCCCGAAAGTGGCAGGAACGGAGTACTCGGCCATAGCCGTTTCAGACCACACCCCGCATTGGGTGGATTTGGAACTAGGAGGAAAGGGTGCAGCGCCCACTCTGGCGACTAGATATGGGACTACTGGCGGACGAGGGGGTCTGCGGAAGGGTGAGGGGGTGTATTGAGCGATACCTGGAGGTCAACGACGATGGGGAGGTTCAGGTGGGGGTAGTATGGGAAGCACTGAAGGCGGTGGTTAGAGGAGAGCTGATCTCCATCAGAGCCCACAAGGGGAAACAAGAGGGCAAAGAAAGAGAGAGATTAGTGGGGGAAATTTTGAGGGTGGATAAAAAAATATGTGGAGGCCCCAGGCGAAGGGCTATACAGAGAAAGACGAAGACTACAGACGGAGTTTGATCTGCTGACCACGGGAAAGGCAGAGGCACAGTGGAGGAAGGCACAGGGGATGCAATATGAGTATGGGGAAAAGGCGAGCCGGCAGTTGGCCCACCAACTTCGGAAGAGGATGGCGGCGAGAGAGATCGGGGGAGTTAGGGACGAAACGGGAAATATGGAGCAGAGGGCAGGGAAAGTGAACGAGGTGTTCAAGACCTTCTATGAGCGGCTATACAAGTCCCAACCCCCGGGGGGAAAAGAAGGAATGTTACACTTTCTGGACCAGCTAAGGTTCCCGAAGGTGAAGGGGCAGGAGGTGGCAGGTCTGGGGGCGCCAATCGAGGTGGATGAGGTGATTAAAGGACTGGGGAACATGCAGGCAGGGAAGGCCCCAGGACCAGACGGGTTTCCGGTGGAATTCTACAGGAAGTATATGGATCTGTTGGCCCCGCTCTTGGCGAGAACCTTTAATGAGGCTAAGGAAAGGGGGATGCTACCCCCGACAATGTCGGAGGCGACGATATCGCTAATCCTGAAACGAGATAAAGACCTGCTGCAATGCGGGTCATACAGGCCTATCTCACTCCTAAATGTAGATGCCAAACTGCTGGCAAAAGTGATGGCGACAAGGATAGAGGATTGCATCCCAGGGGTGGTGCATGACGACCAGACAGGGTTTGTAAAGGGGAGACAACTGAATGTTAATGTACGATGTTTGCTGGGGGTGATGATGACGCCCCCACCGGAGGGGAGGCAGAGATAGTGGCGGCGATGGATGCAGAGAAGGCATTCGATAGGGTGGAGTGGGACTACCTGTGGGAGGTGCTGAAGAGGTTTGGATTCTGTGAGGGGTTTATTAGATGGGTCAGACTCTTATATGGGCCCCCGGTGGCAAGCGTAGTCACAAACTGGCAAAGATCGGGGTATTTTCGGCTACATAGGGGTACAAGACAAGGGTGTCCACTGTCCCCGTTACTGTTCACGTTGGCAATTGAACCACTGGCCAGAGCGCTGAGGGATTCTACGAAATGGAGGGGGGTGCTTAGAGGGAGAAGAGGAGCACCGAGTGTCGCTCTACGCAGATGATCTACTACTATATGTTGCGGACCCGGTAGAGGGGATGCCAGAAGTAATGCAGATACTTAGGGAGTTTGGAGAGTTCTCGGGATACAAACTAAATATGGGGAAGAGCGAGCTTTTTGTAATGCACCCTGGGGAACAGGGAAGGGGGATAGATGCTCTTCCGCTGAGGAGAGTGGAAAGGAACTTCCGATACCTGGGGATCCAGGTGGCCAGGAACTGGGGAACCCTGCATAGACTTAACCTGACGCGACTGGTGGAGCAGATGGAGGAGAACTTTAAGAGGTGGGATATGGTGCCGCTGTCGCTGGCGGGCAGAGTGCAGGTAGTTAAAATGGTGGTTCTCCCGAGGTTTCTTTTCGTGTTCCAGTGCCTCCCCATTCTGATCACAAAGACCTTTTTTAAAAAAAATAGACAGGAGCATTACGAGCTTTGTGTGGGCAGGAAAGACCCCGAGAGTAAAGAGGGGGTTCCTGCAGCGCAGTTGGGACAGAGGGGGACTGGCGCTGCCGAGGTTGAGCGACTACTATTGGGCCCCCAATGTGTCGATGGTCTGTAAGTGGATGAGGGAGGAAGAGGGAGCAGCGTGGAAGAAGCTGGAGATGGCGTCCTGTAAGGGAACGAGCCTAAAAGCGCTGGTGATGGCGCCGCTGCCGTTCTCCCCGAAAAGGTACACCGCAAACCCAGTGGTGGTGGCAACCTTGAGGATCTGGGGGCAGTGGAGGCGACACAGGGGAGTGACGGGTGCCTTGGTGTGGTCCCCGATAAGGAATAACCACAGGTTTGTCCCAGGGAGGATGGATGGGGGGTTCCAGTGTTGGCAACGAGCGGGAATTAGGAAGCTGAGAGACCTGTTTGTAGACAGGACGTTTGCAAGTCTGGGAGCGCTAGAAGAAAAATATAAGTTGCCCCCGGGGAACGCCTTCCGGTATATGCAAATGAGGGCATTTGCGAGGCAACAGGTGAGGGAATTTCCGCAGCTCCCGACGCAGGGGATCCAAGATAGAGTGATTTTGGGGGCATGGGTTGGAGAGGGCAAAGTGTCCGAAATATACCGGGAGATGAGGGACGAGGGGGAGGCGATGATAGAGGAGCTGAAGGAAAAATGGGAAGAAGAGCTGGGGGAAGAGATCGAGGGGGGGCTATGGGCTGATGCCCTAAGTAGGGTAAATTCCTCGTCCTCGTGTGCCAGGCTTAGCCTGATTCAATTTAAGGTCCTACATAGAGCACATATGACGGGAGCAAGACTGAGCAGGTTTTTCGGGGTGGAGGACAATTGTGGGAGGTGCTCGGGAAGCTCGGCGAACCACACACACATGTTCTGGTCGGGAAGCACTATTCTGTGTTTTTTGCTATTTTGTTTTCTTTTTAGTTTTTGTTGTTAGTTCACTATATTATTTAAATAATGTTTTCTACTAGTTAATGTATAATCCCTTGTTGAGTTGTAAAAACGGAAAAATGTTTGTTTGAAAAATTTAATTAAATATATATTTTTTTTAAAAATGTGATCATGTTGCAATAAATATAATGTGGAGATGTCGGCGTTGGACTGGGTTGAGCACAGTAAGAAGTCTTACAACACCAGGTTAAAGTCCAACAGGTTTGTTTCGAATCACTAGCTTTCGGAGCACTGCTCCTTCCTGCCTATTCAACTGAGGAAGGAGCAGTGCTCTGAAAGCTAGTGATTCGAAACAAACCTGTTGGACTTTAACCTGGTGTTGTCAGACTTCTTACTGTAATAAATATAATTTATATGCAAGAAATCCTGAATTTGAAAATAAGCATTTTTGGTTACTGCAGGAAGAAATGGCACAAGGCAAAGAAAATAAGAAAACTCTCCAGAATCTCATTCACTTGCAAACAAGATACTCATCATCCATGGCATTGACATGTTGACTGAGGCTGAAACTGAGCTCATGGGTGGAAGCATCTTGCACCTTAACAAGAGTCCCCTCATATTCCATTACCTGTCCTGGGCAAACCAACTACAATGTCACACTTTCATCTCCCTCCTCCATTTCTCCAGTCACTATACAAGGTAAAAATATCCAGATTGGAGGCCACCTGCAAAAGGTAAGTGAACTGATACCTAGCTTAAGGCATCAGAGCTCTGAAACCTGATTGAAAGCCTGGGTTTGTTTGATTTTAGACAAGAACGGGCTCAGGGGAGATAGCATTCAACAGAATAAAATGATTGAACTCCTGTAATATTACAAGTCATCACAAATATACAAATAAGCTCAAGCTTAGAAGGAGGAATGTGCACAGATTAATGAATTTGCATTGAGGGTGACAAAACATGTTGAACGTTTATCCAGGGAGGCAGATAGTATGATTAGGAGATTTTTTTAAATAAATTTAGTGTACCCAAATCATTTTTTCCCAATTAAGGGGCAATTTAGCATGGCCAATCACCTACCCTGCACATCTTTGGGTTGTGGGGTCAAAACCCACGCAAACACGGGAAGAATGAGCAAACTCCACACGGACAGTGACCTTGAGCTGGGGTCGGACCTGGGACCTCAGCGCCTTGAGGCAGCAATGCTAACCACTGCGCCACCATGCTGCCCGGAGATATTTATTTTTGAAACCAGCCAGATACACTGCAAACATTTTTCTAGTCCTGTCCTTTCTCATATATATATATTTATGGACTTAAATATTCTATACCAAGTGTAAAAGGCCTTTGGCAAACTACCTGCTTACAGTTTCACTGCTGCTGTTTCACCAAGTACACCGTATCTGCTTAACACTATGCCTATTAATCAAAAAGGGTATTTCAACATGTGTGATTTTCCACTATTTATCTGGAAACCCAATATATTTTTGGGGAAAAAACCCAGAAAAGTGGAAATTGGCAAAGGCTGCAGCTGATAACAGGCAGTTCCAGACCAACAACAAATCTAGTTGTTATACTGAGTGCTGCCATTGGACCCAGTATCAGCTATCTTGCAATAATACAAATATCAGAGGTACTTATTACATCACTGAGGATTTTTACCATTGGAAAAGGTGTCACTTCTCAGTCATGTGTAACAACATAAGGTTAATGAAAACTCGAGTCAATTTCCAATTTCTCAGGTCACAAACTAAGTATAATCTGATGAAATCTGTGGTGTTGATCTTTCACTGCTATTAGGTTAGCTTTTAAAAAAACATGATTCATTAGTTATCGGCTAAACAACAGAGTACAGCAGTGGTCATTTATCCATTATCCAAAGAAATAGTGGATACAGGTGGGTGTGTGGTAGTGCAAGTGAACAGATTACAATGAGTCATGTTCAATACTCAGTAGTCTTATTTAACTAGGTGGTTTTTTTTTTACATTCATTCATGGATGTGGGCAGTGCACTCGAGTTGTGTGGCTTCTTCGGCAATTTCAAAGAACCCATTACTGTGGATCTTGAGTCACAAGTAGGTCAGACAAGGTAAAGGGACATGGTGGTGTAGTGGTATTGTTGCTGCGCTAGTAATCCAGAGACCCGGAGTAATGCTCCGAAGACCCAGGTTCAGATCCCACCACTGAAGAGGTGATTCAATTTTTTGAAAAATCTGGAATTTAGAGGCTAATGATGACCATAAAACCACTGTTGTTTGTCATAAAAACCCATTTGGTTCACTATGTCCTCACCTAGTCTGGTCTATATGTGACTCCAAACCCACAGCAATGTGGTTGACTCTTAAATAAATGGCCAAGCTAGTTGCTCAGTTAAAAGGCAATTCGGGCTGAGTAACAAATGCTGGCCGAGCCAGCGGCATCGCGTCCCCTGAATGAATAAAAAGATGGCAGATTTTCTCCCCTAAAAGGACAGTAGTGAACCAGACTTTTAATTCCCTGTTTTACTGAATTACCCTGGATTTATGGATTATTAGTTCAGTTGAAATACCGCTGCACTCCCCCTCCCTGTATAAAGTTACTTTGATTTACATAAAGCGAGGAAGCAATTCACACCACCATCACATTTCGACCCCTTCATTGCTTCTAATTTGTCACACTGCTTCTCTGACACTCAGTACTAGAAAATAATACATTTCCTCCAAGTAAATATTGGGAAGTCCAAAGCCATTGCCTTCATTCAGCCCCAGCACAATCTCGGTTCTCTAGCCGTCGCCTCCATTCATTCATCGCCCTTACTGACTTAAGCTGAACAAGACGGTTGCAATCCTATATGACTAAGTTGAGCTTTGGGCCCTTTTTTGACAGACAATAGAATCAAGGGTTATGAGGCACACTACAGGAAAGTGGAGTTGAGACCACAACCAGATCAGCCATGACCGTATTGATTGGCAGAAGAGGCTCAAGGGGCCGAATGGCCTATTCCTGTTCCTGTGCCCCCCACAAGAAGTAAACACTGTGTCGCCTGGCGACAATTACAAAAAGAACAGTTATAATGGCTCTTAACTGTTCAGTTTAAATCAGTGCACTGGAGTAAGTGAACCTAGGACCGTGCATTTCTGCACATTACTAAGTGGGGGAGAGAGGGTTAATCAGCAACAATGCAGTAAATAATTATTAAAAAGCGAATTGCGTATATCCCGTGATACAAGTAAAGCAACGTCGTACCAGTGTACTTCATTTGCACCACACACATCCCCCGTGCAGCCGAGTACAAGCTCGGGGCGAGTTTCGCTGCTGGAGAGGACTGTTAATCATTGACCCCAAATAATACATCAACCCTCCGTTCCTGCTGGTGCCTCTGTTCCCCCGTGCTCCAAAACAAACCTTTCCACTGCCCGCAGGCCACAAAACACCACCCCAAGGTGGAATTAAAAGCAAGCCCTTTGCAAATAACCCCGGCAAAATTCACACTATTTTAAAATGCAAAAAAAAACTTTAAAATGGGAACTGTGTCCTTCAAACATCCTCAGAAAAAAGTAACTTAGAAAAATATCCTCTAGGCTCAGCACATTTTGTCAATAAAACCCTTCCCACCACATCCTTCACAAAAAGAAAATTAGCAATTCTGGCAGGAAGTTTTTTTTCCCTAATATTATTTAAACTGCATTCACCAAATTCTCTTTCAATAGCAAACATTTGCTGAGGAGTTAAGAATGCACGCTGATCATTTAAGACCGCGATTATTTATGCGCATTTTGCATTTCGATTTGAACTTTCTTTTAAAAAAACTTATGGGCTTTTTTTCTCTCTCCGCTTTGAAATGGATCACCATGAGCAAACAATGAAGCAGCCTTCTTCTTTGCCACTTTTCTTTCCTCAATAATGGACACTTTCTCTGTTTGGAGGAGGGGAGGGGAGGGGGGGGGGGGTGCTGCGTTAGTTTCTTAAATATTTTACCTTTGAGATACTGAGGGACTCTCCATGTTCCAGCCCCCCTTTAAGGGTGAAGCCCCATGGAGCTCCTCCTTGCAACTGCACATGGACATGTTGGTAGATGCTGGCTGTCTCTCTGCTCCGCTCCATAATCTTCTCTGTCTTACTCGGAGTTCCATCACATTCCCATTGATATTTTTTTTTCTTCTTCCCCACTAACTGCTACAGTTCATCCATTACGGAAATGACATTGACACACGATCTCCTCCTCCCCCCCCCCCCCCCCCCCAAAACGTCTCCTCTGAGATTGACATCCAATCCAGCCAACCATCTCTGCCCGTGAAACAAAAAAGTGACCATCAACCCAATGCAGCGCAAGGGCGGGACATGGGAATTTGGGAGCTCACTGTTACTTCTTAAGAAGTTAGTGTGTGGTTTTAACCCGTTACTTGTTTGCAATTCCAATGTCGTCTGTGTAGTTACTGGTTTCAAACGTTTCTCGTTCTTACAAAACCCCCAAGTTTCTAAACGATATATCTTTTCTCCGAACGACTTGTTTGTTCTGTGTATGTTTCCCATGTTTCCCTCTGCAATTTGCCTCCTTTGTTTCTTTTCACATTGGATCATGCAGCTCAGAAGGAGGCCTTTCAGCCCATTTTTGTCTCTCCCCGCTCTTTGAAAGGGCTATTCAATAAGTCCCTTAACCCTGCAGTTTTGCCCATCAAATAAATCTCTAATTCTATTTTCTGAAACTGAATGAGGAACAGCACATCTGTATTGAATCCTGTTTTTAAAAAAATTTTATTCGGGTTTTTCTTTTTATTCAAAACAAAGATGAAAGTGAACATTCACAGAAACTGTGGGCGGGATTCACTCAGCTCGGGGCCGGGCCGGAGAATCCCTGCGACCGGCACGAATCGCGCCACACCGCCCCGACGCCGGCACGCTGCGGAGAATCAGCGCCATTGGCGCCGGCGTGGTTGGCAAGCCGCCCATCGGGGGCCGCTCTACGCAGCTGGCCCGCCGATTCTCGGCCCGGGATGGGCTGAGTGGCCGTCGTAAAAACGCCGAGTCCTGCCGGCGCCGGCCACACCTATTGTCAGCCAGCGGGAACTCGGCGTGGAAGAGGGGGGACCTCCAATGTGGCCTGGCCCATGATCGGGGCCCACCGATCGGAGGGCCGGCCTCTCTGGCTGGGCGCCTCCTTTCTTCCGCGCCAGCCCCTGTAGCCCTGCATCGGGGCTGGCGCGTTGAAAGAAGCGCATGCACGGGTCCCGCGCCGCACATTTGACGCCGGGATCAGCAGCAGGAGCAGGGTGAACCGCTCCAGTGCTGTGCTGCCCCCCTGTAGGGGCCAGAATTGCTGATCCTGAGGCCGTGTTGACACCATCGAGAAACGCGACGGCGTTTCCGACGACGTCAGCACTTAACCTCAGGATCACAGAATCCCGCCCTATATACGCCGGTTACAATTCAGCTTTTTTTACAAGTGCCCAGCTTTGACTTGACCTCCTAATCACAACTTCCCCTCTCTCCCAAGTCCCTCTCCCCTTCTTGCTATCTGTTGTGTCTTCTTTGTTTGTTGGTTCATCAAACCTGAACCGATTGGGGGAGCATAGTGCTATGTATGCTGCTTCGTGTTACGTTGCTCATATTCGGTTGTTCCTGTTCATGAGCGTTTGGTCCGGAGGGGAAGGGGGAGGGGGAAGGGGGAGGGGGAAGGGGGAAGGGGGAAGGGGCCAGGGGCCCTTCCGTGGGGTATAGAACATACAGTGCAGAAGGAGGTAATTCGGCCCATCGAGTCTGCACTCACCCACTTAAGCCCTCACTTCCACCCTATCCCCAGAACCCAATAACCCCTCCTAACCTTTTTGGTCATTAAGGGCAATTTATCATGGCCAATCCGCCTAACCTGCACGTCTTTGGACTGTGGGAGGAAACCGGAGCACCCGGAGGAAACCCACACAGACACGGGGAGAACGTGCAGACTCCGCACAGACAGTGACCCAGCGGGGAATCAAACCTGGGACCCTGGTGCTGTGAAGCCACAGTGCTAGCCACTTGTGCTACCATGCTCTTTATTCACTCCCTCCCTCCTTGTCCCTCCCAAACCTCCTCTCCTCCCCCCTTTCCATTTGTGTCAGTGGTTCTTCTGTGGATCCCCCCCCCCCCCCCCCCCCCCCCCCGGTCTTATTGGCTGTTGGCTACAAACAGGTCTAGGAACAAGTTGGCGAATGGCCTCCACATCTTGTGGAAGCTCACTTCTGACCCCCTGGTGGTGAATTTAATTTTCTCCATTTGGAGAAATTACGACAGGTCGGCCAGCCAGACCGCAGCTTTGGGTGGTGCTGCTGATCGCCAGCTGAGCAGGATTTTTCAGCAGTCGATTAGGGAGGCAATGGCCAGGGTATCACCCTCCTCCAAGAAAGAGTTCTAGTGGAGAGCATAGTAGTTTCCTGTAGTTTCCCATTCAGGTCCCACAGTTCCCCCCCTCCCCAAGTTGTCCACATCCAGTAGGTCCTGTAATATCGATTGTTGCGCCGCCCATGGGCTGTCTTTGTTTCCCTGTCGGAAGTTTTTAATTTGCATGTATCCTAACTCGTTTCCATTGATCAGTTGAACTTCTCTGTCAGTTCCTCTCGTGTTGCCAGTCTGTTGTCTGTTTAGAAGTCCCTGTCAGTGTCATCCCGCCCTGTCTCCACCTTTTGAAGGTGGCGTCCATTTTGGCTGGGGCGAACCTATGGTTGTTGCAGATGGGGGCTTTGATGGGCATTTCGGTTAGACCGAAGTGCTGTCTTAGTCGGTTCCATGAATGGAGAGTGGCTATTACGACTGGGCTCGTTAAGTGTTTAGTCGGTGGTGCTGGGAGTGCTGCCCTGGCCAGAGCCCAAAGGGAAGTCCCCGTGCAGGAACTCTCCTCCATTCTTACCCATTCGGCCTCCGGTTCCTTTCTCCACCTTTTACTTTTTCCACTGTTGCAGCCCAGTGGTAATATTTCAGGTTTGGGAGGGCCAGGCCCCCCATGCTTCTTGTTCGTTGCAGGACTTATTTGGGAATCGTTGGGTGCTCCCCTCCCCGCTCCCCGCCCTCCCCCACCCCGCGCCCCACACACAAACACAAACAGCATGATCATTTTTTCTACTGAGTTGAAAAAGGTCTTGGGGATATAGATCAGTATGGATCTGAATAGGAAGTTGAACTTGGGCAGTACATTCATCGTGATCGTCTACACCCTTCCTGCCAGGGAGAGTGGGAGTGTGTTCCACCTCTGAGGTCCTTGTTAACTTCCGCCACCAGGCTAGCCATGTTCCACTTGTGGATCTATATCCAGTCGTGGGCGATTTGGAACCCCAGGTAGCGGAATTTGTTTTGGGCTTGTTTAAATGGCAGTCCCTCTATCTCTGCTCCTCTTCCTTGCGGGTTCACTGGTTGAGTTTGTAGCCCAAGAAGGCTCCAAAATATTTCAAGTGTGCCATGATTCCCCTCATGCTGCTTTGAAGGTCTGCGACGTAGAGGAGCAGGTCATCTGCATAGAGTGAGAGTCTGTGCTCCCTGTCTCCTCTCAGGATCCCCTTCCAATTCTTTGCCACTCTGAGCATGATTGCTAGAGGCTTGATCGCTAGGGCGAACAGCAACGGAGACAACGCAAACCCTGCCTTGTTCCTCTATGCAGCTGGAAGTAATTAGAACTGGTGGTGTTTGTCCAAATGCTTGCGATGGGAGCGCTGCACAGGACGTTCACCCAGGCGGTGAACCCTGTTCCAAGTCCGAACCACTCCAGTACCTCTAGGAGGCCAGTATTTTCACATTTACATTGAGCCGCAAAATGGGTCTGTGGGACTAGCATTCTGTTGGGTCTTTGTCCTTTTATGGGTATCATTGAGATTGAGGCTTGTGCGCAGGCAGTAGGGTGCCCCTTGCCAGCGAGTCCCTGAACCATTCCTGCACATGCAGGGCCAGTGCCATCGCAGATTTTTTGTAGCAGTCCGTCAGGAATCTGTCAGATCCCGTCCCGGGGCCTTCCGTGCCCCCATGATGCTCTCCATGGCTTCTCCCAGTTCTAATGGTGCTTCCAGTCCCCACTTCTTATCCTCCCCTACAACTGGCATGTCCAGTCCATTGAGGAACTGACTCATCGGCAAATCCACTTTAGGGGGCTCGCAGGTGTAGCGCCCCCGGTAGAAGGCCTCAAATGTGTCATTGACCTTTCCCGGCTCCGCTACTAGTTTGCCCCTACTGTCTCTAATCTGTGCTATACCTCTCTTGGCTGGCTGCTTTCTCAGCTGGTGAGCCAGCAGGTGGCTGGCTTTGTCTCTGTGCTCGTACAGGGTCCCCTGTGCCTGGTGGATTGATGCACTGCTTTCCTCGCGGAGAGCAGGTCAAAGTCCTTTTGTAGTTTTTTCAACTCCACCAGGAGCTCTCTGGTCGAGGTCGCGGAGCAGTGCCGGTCTACCTCCAGTATGGAGTCGACGAGCTGTTGCCTAGCCACCCTCTCTTCACTGTCTTTTCGTGCTTTGTAGGCAATACTTTCACCCCTGATCACAGCCTTTAGCGCCACCCAGAGCGTGGAGGGTGAGACCTCCCCTCTCCGGTTGTTAGTAATATACTCATCTATGACCCGTGATATTTTCTCGCAGAAAGCCTTGTCGGCCAGGAGGGCTGTGTCCAACCTTCATGGGGGGAATTGTTTTGTTGCTTTGTGGGAAAGAATTTCACATCCATGTAATGGGAGCGTGGTCGGAGACTACAATTGCGGAGTATTTGGCACTTATTATCCCTGGAAACATTGATTTCCCCACTACAAAGAAGTCAATGTGGGTATTTATGTTATGTAGCTGGGAGAAGAAGGAGAACTCCTTTGCCCCAGGGTGGGTGAACCTCCATGGGTCCACTGCCCCCAACTTCTCCAGGAATGTGCCAAGTTTCGGTGCATATTAGAAGTCCACTCTGTTTTGGGGTTCGACCTGTCCGTCAGCGGGTCTTGTACACAGTATAAGTATGTGCCCCCTCCCCTCCCCCCTAACCCCGTAACCCCCCCCCCCCCTTGATAAATCTGTGTGTGTCAATATCAGGGATTTAAGCCATGGTCTTCTTTTTAAAAATTACATGTCCCCCCCCTCCCTTGCGGGATCAACCATACTTGCCTTGTGGATGTGCCCGTGCACTCTAGGGTTTCCCTTTGTTAGGGGGGCCATCCAAAATGGCCACAGTCACTGCACTCACCATGAGGCCGGGCCCCTGCGTTCCTGGGTTTCGCTTTGTCCAGGGACCACCCAACATGGCCACCAGCTATGTGTACGCCATGTAGGTGAGTCCCTGCACTCCGGGGTTTCCCTTTGTTCAGGGACCCTCCAAAGTAACTGCTTGTGCTGTCATTGTGTTCCAAATCGCCACGCATGGCCTGTTGTAGCCAGCCTAGAACCCTTACTATCCTTGTCCCTATGTTTCCCCTATTATTCTTTCCCCCCCTTATCTTCTCCACCCCTCCTATTATTGTCTCTCTTCCCTACTCTCCTTTCCCTATTTACCTCCCTAGCTCTCTCCACCCACCTCCCCCCCACCCCCGTTGCCAGGCGCTCTCTCCTTTGTCGGAGATGCACCACGACCCCCCCACCCTCGCTCATCTCCTGCCGCTAAATTTCCCACTAGTGGGGTGGCCCCCCTCCTGGAGTCTGTTATGTGCCCACCCTTTGCCCGCTATATGGTTTCCCCTCCTGCTATCCCCCTCACCCTCTCCTCTGCTCTGCTGCCCTCGTCCCTTCCTTCCTACGTCTTTCAGATTAATTCAGACCTTTGGGGTGATCTTTTCACCATTGTCTTTTCTGCTGTTTTCCCAGCCAATTTTCCTGCACATATTTGTCCGCGTTCGCAGGGGTTGTGAAGAAAAGCTCCCTACCCTGGAATGTGATCCAAAGTTTAGCCGGTACAGTATCCCAAACGTGGTCTTGTACAGGGCTGACTTCGCCGTGTTGAGCTCCAGTGCATTTTGGTGATTATCGCCCTTGGCTGCTCCCTGGCCTTTAGTTTCAGCCGGATCGACTGGTGGGCTCTGTCTATTTCTGGCAGGTTGGGGAAGCTGTCACTTTCGACCAAGTTTTCCAACATCTAGTCTGTTGGGTCCTTGCCTTCGATCCCTTCCGGCAGGCCCACTATTCTTAAGTTCTGGCGCCGTGGCGAGGTCTCTTGGTCCTCTATTTTCCCTTTCAAACTTCCCTGCGTCGATCTCAGTGGTTAGCACTGCTGCCCTCACAGCGCCAGGGATCCGGATTCAATTCCAGCCTCGGGTGACTGTCTGCTTGGAGTTTGCACTTTCTCCCGTGTGCGCGTGGGGTGCTCCAGTTTCCTCCCACAGTCTAAAGATGTGCAGGTTAGGTGGGTTGACCATGTAAAATTGCCCCTTTGTGCGGTTACTGGATTACAGAGATAAAGTCTATGGGGCATGGGCCTATGTAGGGTGCCCTTTCCAAGGGTAGATGCAGACTCGATGGGCCGAATGGCTTCCTTCTGTTTTGTAGAAATTCTATGATCCTATGGCCAACCTCACTATTTCCGTCTCTAATGCGAGATCCGGTCACTCTGATCTGTTGATGCTTTTTCTAGTTCCGTGATGGTGCTCCTCAGGGCCTCCTGTTGTCTCTCTGCCTTGTTCAGGACCACCTGCATGGTGACCGGTGCCTCTGCGACCGCCTCCTTGACCGCAAGTTGAATGTCGCTCTTTATCTCTTCCCTGAGTTACCTTGGTTCTCTGCAGAGGAACGTCCTCCATCCACCCTCCAGTGAGGGGGAGCCTAGTGTGCGATTTGCCGGTCCCTCACATTCTGGTGTGGTCGACACTTCATCTCCTCGTGTGTCTGCCATCTCGACCACTTGTTTCTCCTGGTTTCTGCCACTTTTTGTCTCTTTACGGCCGCTGGAGCTACTGTTGCTCAGCATCTTCTTTTGTGCTGTTGTAAGATAGCATGAGGGGATACTTTTTCCCCCTGTTTTAATGGGCTATTTTGAGTAAAATAGTCTAATTTCAGGTTCTTAATTGCACCTGATGTGCAACTGCTCAGCACATCCCCTTACCGGAAGTTCTCAACTGAATCTTGTTTTAATTTACAACACTCTCTGTTCTCTCAACACTTGAAAACTGTCAGAGTTGAGGATGCTTGGATTGCTGTTTCCCTTTCATTGCTAGACCAGCGAAGTTACCTCCCAGAAACAAGTCCCTAAACCTCTCCAACCCCTTCCTCTCCCATGCCCTGAACAATGAATTGAAGCCAGATGGCACAAACCTGGTTCCTGCAAATCAGAGCCAGCAGAGCCATGCAACCCAATTTAAAATGCTGCCTAAATTGATTCCAAATTCTCAAAGTGGATATCACCACCGGGCTCAATGAGAATCTAGCAGGGGAAAATGAAATTGGTGCAGGAACCAGGGCACTCAAACTTGACTCTATGCACAACACCTCCTCCCTCCATTCTCCCCCATATAGAGTTAGGATCCTTGAACCACCCCTGCAACTTATCAATATTTGCCACCCAGCAGTTTCACAACAGATTAGGTAATGCCAACCCCACCGACGGCCTACCCTTTCGCAAAAACATCCTACCAACCCGAGGAGTCTTACCAGTCAAACCAAAAGTAGATATCAATTTGTTAAACCTGCAAAAGAAAGACTTGGGGACAAAGACTGGGAGACACTGGAATAAAAACAAAACCTCGGGAGAATATTCATCTTCACCATCTGTACCTGTCTCACTAAAGTCAGAGGAAGGGCATGCCACCTTTTCAAATCGGCCTTCGCCCCTTCCACCAGACTAGAAAAGTTAAGTTTATAGAATGTGGCCGAGTCATGGACCACCCAGATTCCCAGATACCAAAAGCTAGTCCTGGCCAGATGGAATGGCAGCCTCCCCAGATCAGTTCCCTCTCTGGGGGGTTCACCAGAAAATATTCACTTTTTCCCAGATTCAGCTTGTACCCCGAAAAGGAGCCAAACTTCCTGAGCAACTCCATTATCTCCCCCACATTGGCGAGTGGGCCGTGAGGTATAGTAACAAATCATCCGCATATAAGGACACCCTATCCTCCTTCTCCCCACACTCTCTCCACCTTCCCCTGTAGACAACCTCAACGCAATGGCCAGAGGCTGGAATGCTAAGGCAAACAAAAGCGGAGACCACAGACACCCCTTCCTTGGAAATAACCCGAGCACAGGGCATTAGCACATACACTCGCGGTGGGGGCCCTGTACAAAAGCCTAATCCATTAAACAAATTTTGGCCCAAAGCCAAATTGCCCCAGGATCTCAAAGAGGTACCTCCACTCAACTTTCTCCGCATTCATCAAAATAATCACCCCTGGCTCATCCCTAAGGGTGACAACGCAACATGTAGCAACTTCCTAATATTGGCCAACAACTGTCAGCCTTTAACAAACCCAATCTGTTCCTCCAAGATTGCCCCAGATAGACAACACCTTTGACAACAACTTAACAACAACATGTAATGACAAAATAGGCCGATACAACCCACATTCCATGGGATCCTTATCCTTCTTCAGAATCAAGGAGGCCTGCACCAACGTGGTTGGCAATACACCTAAGACACGGAATCATTAAACATATCCAGAAGCAGTCGGCAAACCGACCAGCAAACTATAAAATTCAATGGGAAACCTATCCGGACCCGGTGCTTTACCCGTCTGCATTGACTTAATAGAGCCCTTAATCTCATCCAGCCCTATCAGCATCTCCAACTTTTGCCTTCTTTCCAGCTCCACCTCCGGGAAGGTCAACCCATCCAAAAATTGCCTCATTGATACACCCTCCTCCAGGGCTTTGACTCATACAACCGACGGTAGAAGGCCTCAAACACCTCATTAACCTACTCTGGGGCAGAAACTATCCAGCCACTCAAGCCCCTAACCTGCCCTATCTCCCGAGAGGCAGCCTGCTGCCCCAGCTGGTGAACCAACATACTCTCATAATAAGTCCCCCTCATGCACCAGAGTTGGCTCACCCCCTTACCCGTCAACAACAACTCAAATTCCATTTGCAATTTATTTCTGTTCCCCAATATCTCTGATGTCTGGGTGATCGAGTACTGGCGGTCCACCTCGCGAATGTCATCCACCAGCCTCTGCCTCGCCACTTTCCCAGATTTATCCGTATGCATCTTATAAGAGAGTATCTCCCCCCAATAACTATCTTCAGGGCTTCCCAGATCATAAAAGGTGAGACTGCCTCATTCCTGTTGAACTCAACATACTCCCAATGGCAGAGGGAACACGCTCACAAAATCCCTTCTCCGCAAGCAACGAGATCTCCAATCTCCACGGGGATTGCTGAGAGCGGCCCGGCTCCAACATCAAGTTGACAAAATGCGGATCATGAGCCGAGATAATGATCGCCGAGTACCCCTCATCCAGAGAGGAAACCTACCCAACACAAAGAGGTAAATTTGGGAGTAAACCCAATGGACTCGGGGGAAAAAATAAGCTCCTTATCCCTCGTAAACCTAAATCTCCACGGGTCTGCTCCCCCCAACTCCTTTGCCACCCAGGTGGACTCAGAGACTTGGGACTATACCTATCTGACCTAGGATACAAAACACAATTAAAGTCCTCCCCCCAAAATTAGCCGATGTGAATCAAGATCTGGGATAGACAACAGCACCTTATATTTTTTACAAAAAATTTAGAGTACCCAATTAATATTTTTCCAATTAAGGGGCAATTTAGCGTGGCTAATCCACCTACCCTGCACATCTTTGGGTTGTGGGGGCGAAACCCGAGCAAACACGGGGAGAATATGCAAACTCCAATCGAACAGTGACCCAGAGCCGGAATCGAACCTGGGACCTCGGCGCCGTGAGGCAGCAGTGCTAACCACTGCCAGCGCGCTGGCCTAACACCAGTACCTTATTAATAAATGCCGAGTTGTCCCAATTTTATGCATACACATTGACCAACCCCACTGGCGAGCCCGCTAACAACCCAGTGATGATTATGTACCTCCCACCAGAGTTTGCCAATATATTAACTACAGAAAAAGCCACCCTCTTATTAATCAACACAGCAGTCCCTCACGCCTTAAAATCAAAGCCCGAGTGATGTGCCTACCCCACCCATCCCTTCCAAAATGAAATCAGAAAATACTGGACAATCGCTGCATGTCTGACAGCATCTTTGGAGTGAGATGGGAGCTAACCTTTCGAGTTTGGATGACTCTGCCATCTCCCGCATTGCCTCTGCCCGGATACAGCATTGGTCTTGTTACTTAGCTTATGAATATCTCACAGAACTCCCGCTGTCCACAAGCCCGGCTCCCTTGCCAGCATTCAAAGGGGTACAATGACCCTAAATCTTTTGGAGACATTATCAGTGTCTGCAAAGCAAACCAAGTCCTGAATGCAAAAGGATCCAACACTGCCAAAATTAAAGCATATGATCCTGAATGGCAAAGTCTGAGGACAACCCTCAAAGGACATGAAACCTTATCTGATCAAGAAAGATGAACTCAGTGTTGAGGATGGTATCATTCTTTTTGGGTCCCAGGTAGTGCCCCTGCACAGGGCAGCACCTGATCCTACTGTAATTACATAATGGCCACCCTTGTGTCTCTAAAACGAAAATGCTCGACAGGAGCTGTGTCTGATGGCTCGGTCTCGACTCAGACATCACGGACTTGGTGAAGCCGTGCAATTCATGCCAGGAAAATCAGAATCTCCTTCCTTCAGCCTCCCTATATCCGCAGGAGTGGTCAGGCAAGCCATGGGTGTGAGTGCATTGGACGTTTCCAGGCCTTTTATGGATTCCATGATTTTGATCCTGGTAGATGCAACTCCAACTGGTTGGAGGTACACCGCGTGAGCTCCTCAACCTCCCAGGCTATGCTTAACAAACGAATACAGAGCTCTTGCACACATGGCATACCAAATGTCCTGGTTTCTGACCTTCACCAGGGGTGCGTTCCAAAGTTTCATGCAATCCAATGGCATCAGACACATTTGAACAGCACCATATCACCCATCATCAAATGGGCTGGCAGAACGGGTGGTGAAAACCTTTAAAATGAAAATGCAGCCGGTATCATCCATGGAGACCAAATTGGCACAGTTTGTATTTGATTATAGGACTACTGGTATTGCCCCAGCAGAACTGTTAATGGGATGGAGCTTTTTACGAGATTAAGCTTACTATTTCCAAAACCGACAGGGAGGGTCCAGTCCCAACAAGAGAACCAGAAAATAAATTATGATTCCACAAAATTCAAAAGAATATTCAAGACAGGTCATCTTTCAGAGATGACTTCTGCAGTGTCTCCAAAGTGAAGGTCCAGGATAAGTTTGTGAGGAAACACCTAGACCACCTCAGACGTAGGGAGTCTTCACTACCGGATACAGAGGTGGTCACCACTAGTGCAGGGCAACAACCTGAAGAGAACCCTGTGACTGTCTCCCCTGATCTCGAGGACTCAGATTCTGAAATGGAAGCAGAGGAAGTAGGTGTTTTGACTGTAACCGACACCACAGGGGAATCCCCGTCGGTAACTCTTCAGCATTCCCTCCGAAAGCCAAGGCCTCCAATTCAGTTCACGCTTCTTTATCGTGTTTCACTCTTCAGCCCGATTGCAAAGAGATAGAAGAGACCTCCTCGCCGCGGCAGCACTGAGGAAGAAACAAACTTGAAGGGGGGTTGGATTGTATAGTGACCATGAAGGACACGGGGGATCCTGAACAGATCTCCCTGTGGGCTTGATGGAATATGAATTCCCCTATTAAGTGAGCGGTAGATGTTTCAACCCAGACCAACATCTTCAAGGTCCCTGGGCTTGGACGCATGTGTTGTAAGCCGTGGCTGTGACCTTTTTCATTACCGCAATAAAGGTTTTGTTATTGGAAGGCTGGCCTTGGTGAAGTTATTCCAAGCTAAGGAGGGGAGAACAAAGTCAACCAATATTCATGACTACAAGCATGAAACAAAGATGAACTCTTGAGAAATCAAACTGTGGGAGTCAGGAGAAGCTTGTGGGAAATGGATCATGTTGAATATGACATAATTAATCTGGCAAAAAAAAGTATTGCTGAATGTCTAGGGACGGTTCAGCTCACAACTCCATTTGAGTAGCCATGTTATTTATGTTGCAGACCAAATGGTCACGCAGCATTTCGGAAAGGGAAGTTCCGTATTCACAATATTCAGCTGGTTTTTATAGCTTTGTCAGAAACACAGTTAAGACATCTTCAGGGGTCCTTTCTGCAATGTTAGAACGGTATCTCTGCCCTCTAATGGACGACTTAGGTTGAAGTGTTGCGCCATTGGGGTTACCAATTGTTCTAAAGTATTAGTGTCTGGAGCTGCGGGATATGTAAGGCTTTTTATCATTCCATAAGTATGAGCTCCGCAGTCAGTCAGCAATATTACTGTCTCTCGATCATCATCTGTGAGAGTGTTTGCCCGGAAAAAGTATTGCATATATTCTGCGTATTGTGTCCAATCCTCTAAACTTGCGTTGCACACATCCAATCTTCTGAATAAAGGCATATTTATAAAAAACAATTCCCCATCCTTAGTCCAGCAGAGTAAAAAGGTGGTTCATCCGACGGTGTAGCAGCATCGACAGAAAGCCAGTTGCATCCTCATCGGCGATTTAGTAGACCACAAACGAGTCCAGACTAAGTTAGTAAAAAGAAAGTTGACAAAGCCAATATAGTTACAATATACATCTGATCCCTGCTGGGTCTGATCTGTCAGTTTGATATCTGGTTGATTTTATACTGATCTTAATCATGAATGATCTTGGGCTCCTCACCACCCCCCCCCCCCCCCCCCCCCCCCCCTTAGTGGGGGAGCTTGTATTTGGCGAGACTCCAACCTTGTGGGTCTCATGCAGGTTATAACAGGAATGTTCATAGAATACAGATTACAACCATTTTATTGGTTAATAAATTACAAACTAGTAAAGTAAGCATTTAATTGAGAAACTAATGCAATTGGAGTATTGAGGACAGGTTATTACACCATGTTAGGCGAATTAAATTTTTTTATACATTGCATTCTACCAGTGATGGATAATGTTGGAAACATAGCCGGACAGTTCACTTTTGGGGGAAGAACTGACAACTTTGTGAGCTGAATATCATAGGAGGGCAGATGGCTCACTCACACACCCGTTCGGAAGCAGGATTGGTGTGGAGTCGACCTGCCCCATGCTGGCCCGCCCAGTAGGTTAAAGCACTGCAGGCAAGCAAACAGGCCCAGTGCGTGACTTCCGCCCATCACTAGGGAGGAAATCCCATTCTTGGGAGCTGCCGGCCGATCCAGCTCCATCAGTCTGGCAGCACCAAGAATGCAATTGTGGGCACTGCCAGCACTGCAACGAGGAAGCAGAAGAAGGCCCAATGGGATCCCTGGAAACTGGTAAGTGTTGGGCAGGGAGAGTTAGGGTGGGGGCCAGGGGACGTTTTTTTTAGAACATACAGTGCAGAAGGAGGCCATTTGGCCATCGAGTCTGCACCGACCCACTTAAGCCCTCACTTCCACCCTATCCCAATAATCCCACCTAACCTTTTTGGACACTGAGGGCAATTTAGCCTGGCCAATCCACTAACCTGCATGTCTTTGGACTGTGGGAGGAAACCGCAGCACCCGGAGGAAACCCACGCAGACACGGGGAGAACGTGCAGACTCCGCACAGACAGTGATCCAGCAGGGAATCGAACCTGTGACCCTGGCACTGTGAAGCCACAGTGCTAATCACGTGTGCTACCGTGCTGCCCAGGGCAGGGGTGATGAGTTTAAGGCACAGGCGAGTAGGAAGAAAGGTGCAGTTCTGTCCCCAACCCGCAAAGGGCAGTGTTTGAAGATGGAACCCCCCACCCTTTTCTACCCATTCTTTGAAGATTTCTTTTTAACTGGGCTACTGAATCCTGCCCAACAGCCCATGCCAACTGTATTAGGGTATGGGCAGTGTATAATCAGAGTCAATTGGCTTGGAATTGACCCTTGATCATCTATTTAATTTTGGTGGGCAGGAAGGCCGCTGATTCTGGCACCTGCCCATCCCCCGTATTATGCGCATGAGCTTTGGAGTGGGCGGGAGGTGGTGGAGTGGTGAGCCGCACTATTTTACGTGCCTGCCTGCCAAAAACACATAGCGGAGCCATGTAAAAATGCAGCCCAGTGTTTCAGCTGTATACTCTTAAGCAGCATTTTCTGATTTGGGGCCAGATTTCCAGCGTGTGCCAATTTTTTTTTGCTTTTTATTTAATTTACAATAAAGAAGTTCAGTCCCAAATGCCAACTTAAAAAATTTAAACCAAGAAATTGCTGGAACACACACATGCAACAGGTACAACAGGAAACAAAGACAAATGGATGTTTCAGATTAGACCCTTGCTAATTTTATTTTGAACAGTCAACATGAATTTCCTTTGCATTAGATAACTGCTCAAGGAGAAACAGTTCTGCAATATCTCATGTTAAGGGACTTGGAGCATCTGCTGTACATTTCAGCAACAGACATGCAGTGCTTCATATCCAGTTGTTTGAAAGTCTTGGTTTGTGGCTTCATTTCTGGCCACTGGAATGTCCTTGGTTGGAGGTAATAGAGACAGAGAGGAATTTGGGTATATCAGCCCGAGGAGGTGAATGGGGAGTTGATTGTGATGTATGTTAAGAAGTTACGAAGAGGGCATAAAGGACTGGGAAATGCCGTCATTGAAAATAAAGTTGACTCAGGCACGTTAAAAAAAAAGGACTGGGAAATGAAAAGAAAAAAAAAATCGCGAGTTCTGAAAATCAAAATGAAAGTAAAAAATGCTAGACCTGCACCACAGGCCAACTAGTTTGAAAGGTGAATCAGGTAGGAGACTTAGAGTGAAAAGTATAAAAAGGGGAGAATATGGAAAGACAGAAATTAAAAATAATGATAAACTGACATCTTTGCTCACATTTTTTTAAAGAAGGAAATCCCCAGGCCTAAATGCTGTCAGTCTCCTGGCACTGTGCCAAATGCTATCCAAAAAATGGTCAAAAATGACCAAAAAAATAACACTGACCAAAAAAGGATATGATGTGGAGATGCCGGCGTTGGACGAGCACAGAAAGAAGTCTTACAACACCAGGTTAAAGTCCAACAGGTTTGTTTCAAATGACTAGCTTTCGGAGCAGTGCTCCATTCTCAGGTGAATGAAGAGGTATGTTCCAGAAACATATATACAGACAAAGTCAAAGATGCAAGACAATGTCACACGGGAGGGTTTAAACTAGTATGGCAGGGGGGTGGGCACGGGAGCAATAGGTCAGAAGGTGAGAGCATTGAGGGAGAACTAGGGAATAGGGACAGTGTGGCTCTGAGGCAGAGCAGACGGGGAGAAGTTGCTGAACACAGCGGGTCTGGTGGCCTGAAGTGCATATGTTTTAATGCAAGGAGCATTACGGGTAAGGCAGATGAACTTAGAGCTTGGATTACTACTTGGAACTATGATGTTGTTGCCATTACAGAGACCTGGTTGAGGGAAGGGCAGGATTGGCAGCTAAACGTTCCAGGATTTAGATGTTTCAGGCGGGATAGAGGGGGATGTAAAAGGGGAGGCGGAGTTGCGCTACTTGTTCGGGAGAATATCACAGCTATACTGCGAGAGGACACCTCAGAGGGCAGTGAGGCTATATGGGTAGAGATCAGGAATAAGAAGGGTGCAGTCACAATGTTGGGGGTATACTACAGGCCTCCCAACAGCCAGCGGGAGATAGAGGAGCAGATAGGTAGACAGATTTTGGAAAAGAGTAAAAACAACAGGGTTGTGGTGATGGGAGACTTTAACTTCCCCAATATTGACTGGGACTCACTTAGTGCCAGGGGCTTAGACGGGGCGGAGTTTGTAAGGAACATCCAGGAGGGCTTCTTAAAACAATATGTAAACAGTCCAACTAGGGAAGGGGCGGTACTGGACCTGGTATTGGGGAATGAGCCCGGCCAGGTGGTAGATGTTTCAGTAGGGGGGCATTTTGGTAACAGTGACCACAATTCAGTAAGTTTTAAAGTACTGGTGGACAAGGATAAGAGTGGTCCGAGGATGAATGTGCTAAATTGGGGGAAGGCTAATTATAACAATATTAGGCGAGAACTGAAGAACATAGATTGGGGGCGGATGTTTGAGGACAAATCAACATCTGACATGTGGGAGGCTTTCAAGTGTCAGTTGAAAGGAATACAGGACAGGCATGTTCCTGTGAGGAAGAAAGATAAATACGGCAATTTTCGGGAACCTTGGATGACGAGTGATATTGTAGGCCTCGTCAAAAAGAAAAAGGAGGCATTTGTCAGGGCTAAAAGGCTGGGAACAGACGAAGCCTGTGTGGCATATAAGGAAAGTAGGAAGGAACTTAAGAAAGGAGTCAGGAGGGCTAGAAGGGGTCATGAAAAGTCATTGGCAAATAGGGTTAAGGAAAATCCCAAGACTTTTTACACGTACATAAAAAGCAAGAGGGTAGCCAGGGAAAGGGTTGGCCCACTGAAGGATAGGCAAGGGAATCTATGTGCGGAGCCAGAGGAAATGGGCGAGGTACTAAATGAATACTTTGCATCAGTATTCACCAAAGAGAAGGAATTGGTAGATGTTGAGTCTGGAGAAGGGGGTGTAGATAGCCTGGGTCACATTGTGATCCAAAAAGACGAGGTATTGGGTGTCTTAAAAAATATTAAGGTAGATAAGTCCCCAGGGCCTGATGGGATCTACCCCAGAATACTGAAGGAGGCTGGAGAGGAAATTGCTGAGGCCTTGACAGAAATCTTTGGATCCTCGCTGTCTTCAGGGGATGTCCCGGAGGACTGGAGAATAGCCAATGTTGTTCCTCTGTTTAAGAAGGGTAGCAAGGATAATCCCGGGAACTACAGGCCGGTGAGCCTTACTTCAGTGGTAGGGAAATTACTGGAGAGAATTCTTCGAGACAGGATCTACTCCCATTTGGAAGCAAATGGACGTATTAGTGAGAGGCAGCACGGTTTTGTGAAGGGGAGGTCGTGTCTCACTAACTTGATAGAGTTTTTCGAGGAGGTCACTAAGATGATTGATGCAGGTAGGGCAGTAGATGTTGTCTATATGGACTTCAGTAAGGCCTTTGACAAGGTCCCTCATGGTAGACTAGTACAAAAGGTGAAGTCACACGGGATCAGGGGTGAACTGGCAAGGTGGATACAGAACTGGCTAGGCCATAGAAGGCAGAGGGTAGCAATGGAGGGATGCTTTTCTAATTGGAGGGCTGTGACCAGTGGTGTTCCACAGGGATCAGTGTTGGGACCTTTGCTGTTTGTAGTATATATAAATGATTTGGAGGAAAATGTAACTGGTCTGATTAGTAAGTTTGCAGACGACACAAAGGTTGGTGGAATTGCGGATAGCGATGAGGACTGTCTGAGGATACAGCAGGATTTAGATTGTCTGGAGACTTGGGCGGAGAGATGGCAGATGGAGTTTAATCCGGACAAATGTGAGGTAATGCATTTTGGAAGGGCTAATGCAGGTAGGGAATATACAGTGAATGGTAGAACCCTCAAGAGTATTGAAAGTCAAAGAGATCTAGGAGTACAGGTCCACAGGTCATTGAAAGGGGCAACACAGGTGGAGAAGGTAGTCAAGAAGGCATACGGCATGCTTGCCTTCATTGGCCGGGGCATTGAGTATAAGAATTGGCAAGTCATGTTGCAGCTGTATAGAACCTTAGTTAGGCCACACTTGGAGTATAGTGTTCAATTCTGGTCGCCACACTACCAGAAGGATGTGGAGGCTTTAGAGAGGGTGCAGAAGAGATTTACCAGAATGTTGCCTGGTATGGAGGGCATAAGCTATGAGGAGCGATTGAATAAACTCGGTTAGTTCTCACTGGAACGAAGGAGGTTGAGGGGCGACCTGATAGAGGTATACAAAATTATGAGGGGCATAGACAGAGTGGATAGTCAGAGGCTTTTCCCCAGGGTAGAGGGGTCAATTACTAGGGGGCATAGGTTTAAGGTGAGAGGGGCAAGGTTTAGAGTAGATGTACGAGGCAAGTTTTTTACGCAGAGGGTAGTGGGTGCCTGGAACTCGCTACCGGAGGAGGTAGTGGAAGCAGGGACGATGGGGACATTTAAGGGGCATCTTGACAAATATATGAATAGGATGGGAATAGAAGGATACGGACCCAGGAAGTGTAGAAGATTGTAGTTTAGTCGGGCAGTATGGTCGGCACGGGCTTGGAGGGCCGAAGGGCCTGTTCCTGTGCTGTACATTTCTTTGTTCTTTGTTGTTCTTTGTTCTTTGTAATGCTTTGAATGCGAGCATTTGCAGGTAATTAAGTCTTTACCGATCCAGAGAGAGGGGTAACCCCAGGTTAAAGAGGTGTGAATTGTCTCAAGCCAGGACAGTTGGTAGGATCTCGCAAGCCCAGGCCGATGGTGGGGGGTGAATGTAATGCGACATGAATCCAAGGTCCCAATTGAGGCCGTACTCATGTGTGCGAAACTTGGCTATAAGTTTCTGCTCGGCGCTTTTGCATTGTCGCACCTCCTGAAGGCTGCCTTGGAGAACGCTTACCCGGAGATCAGTGGCTGAATGCCCTTGACTACTGAAGTGTTCCCCGACTGGAAGGGAATATTCCTGCCTGGCAATTGTCGCACGATGTCCGTTCATCCGTTGTCGCAGCGTCTGCATGGTCTTGCCAGTGTACCACGCTTCGGATCATTCTTTCCTGCAGCGTATGAGGTAGACAACATTGGCCGAGTCGCAAAAAAGGATAGTACTTCCTAAATGGAAAGACGTTAGGTGCAGTGGACGTCTAAAGACTTGGGGGTTCAGGTGTATAGGTCCTTAAAATACCAGGAACAAATGCAGAAAACAATCAAATAGGCTAATGGAATGCTAGTCTTTAGATCTAGAGCGTTGGAATATAAAGACACAGTAGTTATGCTGCAGCTATACAGCATCCTAGTTAGACCCCACTTAGACCCCAGTACTGTGAGCAGTTCTGGGCACCTCACCTTAGGAAGGATATTTTGGCATTGGAGGGAGTGCCACATAGGTTTTACAAAAATGACACCTTGATTACAGGGATTATCTGATCGAAGTGTTCACGATATTAACAGGGAAAGACAGCGTAGATAAAGATAAACTTTTTCCACTGTTGGGAAATTCTAAAACTAGGGGGCATAATCTAAAACTTAGGGCTAGTCCTTTCAGGAGAGATGTTAGGAAGAACTTCTTCACTCAAAGGGTGGTAGAGGTTTGGAACTCTCTCCCACAAACAGCAGCTGAAGCTAGATCAGTTGTTAATTTTAAATCTGAGATAGATAGATTTTTGTTAAGCAAAAAGAACTAAAGAAATAAGAACTAGGAGCAGGAGTGGGCCATCTGGCCCTTGGAGCCTGCTCCGTCATTTAATACGATCATGGCTGATCTTTTGTGGACTCAGCTCCACTTTCCTACCCGAACATCATAACCCTTTATTCCTTTATTCTTCAAAAAACTGTCTATGTTTATCTTGAAAACATTTAATGAAGGAGCCTCAACTGCTTCACTGGACAGGAAATTCCATAGATTCACAACCCTTTGGGTGAAGAGGTTCCTCCTAAGCTCAGTCCTAAATCTACTCCCCCTTATTTTGAGGCTATGCCCCCTAGTTCTGCTTTCACCCGCCAGTGGAAACAACCTCCCTGCATCTATCCTATCTATTTCCTTCATAATTTTTTGTTTCTATAAGAGTCCCCCCTTGAACGGTATCTCTGCACGATCACTGATGGTATAGAGGCAAGCTCTACAAGCACATTATAGGTCTTCAAATCTGGGGCTGCCAGCTTGGTAAAGCTTTTGATCACTGAAATTTGGGGCTCCGCAGGCAGTCAGGAGTATTGCCCACCTTCTCCACTTTGATTTGAAGGATGGCAGGGTAGCACAGTGGGTAGCACAGTTGCTTCACAGCTCCAGTATCCCAGGTTCAATTCCTGGCTTGGGTCACTATCTACGTGGAGTCTGCACGTTCTCCCTGTGTCTGCGTGAGTTTCCTCCAGGTGATCCGGTTTCATCCCACAAGTCCTGAAAGATGTGCTGTTAGGTAATGTGGACATTCTGAATTCTGAACAGACACCAGAATGTGGTGTCTAGGGGCTTTTCACAGTAACTTCATTGTAGTGTTAATGTAAGCCTACTTGTGACAATAAAGATTGTTATTATTATACCTTTGCCGGTTGTCTCCTGCAATATCATTCGCCTGGAAGAAATACCTAATCTGTTCGGTATACTGGGCCCAATCTTCCACTCTTGTGTCAAAGGTCTCTAGCAGCATTTTTTAATTGTCTCCGACCTTGCTCATGCTGAGGAATTCAAGTGCAGTATAGATGTCCAGAATCGAGCTGTCATTTTTCCTCGTCACCAGTGAAGTGCTGGGTACTCTGATACACAGACGAACCAACACGGTTGCGAATGGTACAACTCAGTTTTATGTCAAACATCTATTTACAGTGGTAAACTGTTTACTAAGGTTCGATCATGACCCTTGATTCTGTGAACCTATTCCTAATTCTATCGTGTAGTGGCACTCAGCACATGGTGGATGTCTGAGTGGCTTGTAATGAGCTCTGTGCCCTGAGCCGTCTCCTGCTCGAGTGCCCAGGAAGTGTCGTGTTCCCTGTTTTGTACTGTGTATGCTCTTGCCTGTGATTGGCTGTCGTGTTGTGTGTGTTGATTGGTCCGTTGATCTGTCCATCAGTATGTATGTATGTAAGTGCTATGATGTTTACCTGAATATCATGACATCCCCCTTTTTTACAAGAACATTGGCCTACGTGGTCATAAATAGAGATGTGTACTGAGTGTAGCTACATGTGTGTGTGTGCAATATTTACAGCACGTACATGGGGCTAAACTACATACAAGGGGCGATGTCGGGTGCGACATAACAACGAGGTTGTACCATAAACAAAGAACGGGGAAATGTTGATTGACAAAACGAATTCCTGTAACGATAAGAACAGAAACATATTAACACAGTGGTAGTATGAGTTCAATGTACAAGCAGTCTTATAAGTCCAGTCCAGTAGGTGGGCGACAAATTCGGGCTGACCGCCTCAAGGGTAGGTCTGGAACCACCGGCTGAGGAATGGGCCTGGCCACGTGCGACGACGGAAGGGGCATGGAGGCAGGCAGCTCCACGAAGTCAATATCAGGAACAACAGGAGGGCGCGGTGTCGGTGTAAGTTCCCATAGCGAGCGTGGAAGTAGGCGAAGAGCCCGGCGATTGCGCCTACGAATGGATCCATCAGGCATGCGAACCAGGAACGAGCGGGGAGCCACGCGCCGGAGAACTTCGGCAGGTGCTGACCAGCCACCTTCTGGTAGGTGGATGCGGACTTCGTCTCCAGGGGCCAGGGCCGGAAGATCGGTTGCCCGTGTGTCATATGCCCTCTTCTGGCGACCGCGCTGCTGTTGCATTCTGTGTAATACCGGAGCATGGTTGGTTGTGGGTGCCAGAATGGAAGGCACAGTGTTCCTGAGGGCGCGACCCATCAACAGCTGGGCTGGTGAGAGGCCAGTGGCTAGTGGGGCCGAGCGATAGGCCAGCAGGGCTAGGCAGAAATCCGATCCGGCAGCAGCAGCCTTGCAGAGCAGCCGCCTGACAATGTGAACGCCCTTCTCTGCCTTTCCATTGGACTGGGGATGTAGAGGGCTGGACGTCACGTGTGTGAAGCCATACGAGGCAGCAAAAGGTGACCATTCCTGGCTGGTGAAACAGGGCCCATTGTCCGACATGACAGTCATCGGAATGCCGTGGCAAGCGAAGGTGTCTTTGCAGGCCCTTATGACAGCGGACGATGTCAAATCGTGCAGGCGTATGACCTCTGGATAGTTGGAAAAGTAGTCAGTGACGATGACATAGTCCCTGCCAAGCGCGTGAAAGAGGTCCACACCCACCTTCGCCCAGGGGGACGTCACCAGCTCATGGGGCAGAAGTGTCTTAGGAGGTTGCGCCGGTTGAAACCTTTGGCAGGTGGGGCAGTTGAGCACCATATTGGCAATGTCATCACTGATGCCCGGCCAGTGTACCGCCTCTCGGGCCCTCCCTCTGCACTTCTCGACCCCCAGGTGGCCTTCGCGTAGTTGGTCGAGGATCAGCTTGTGCATGCTGTGCTGAATCACAATCTGGTCCAGCTTCAGAAGGACACCATCAATGACGGCCAACTCGTCTCGGACATTGTAGAACTGCGGGCACTGCCCTTTGAGCCCCCTCCTGTCATGTGGCGCATCACATGTTGTAGAAGGGGGTCAGCCGTAGTCTCTCGGCGAATACGGGCCAGACTGGAGGAGTCAGCATACAGATTTGCCGATGTGAAAGCCACCTGCGCCTCGACCTGACAGACAAACCCCTCCGAATCTGGCGGTGTGCTCACTGCTCTAGATAAGGCATCCGCAATGATAAGGTCCTTACCCGGGGTGTAGACCAGTTGGAAGTCATAGCTCCTGAGTTTAAGTAGGATGCGCTGGAGGCGAGGGGTCATCTCGTTCAGGTCCCTATTTATGATGCTGACCAGGGGGCAGTGGTCAGTCTCAACGGTAAACTGGGGGAGACCATACACATAGTCATGAAACTTGTCCAACCCGGTTAGCAAGCCCAGGCAGTCCTTTTCGTTCTGCGCGTAGCGCTGTTCTGTGGGGGTCATGGCCCGCGAGGCATAGGCGACCGGGGCCCATGACGCAGTGTCATCCAGCTGTAGGAGCACTGCCCTAATGCCGGACTGGCTGGCATCAGTCGAGATTTTAGTGTCATGAGATGTGTCAAAAAACGCCAATACCGGTGCTGTGGTGAGCTTAAGTTTGAGCTCCTCCCATTCCTGCTGGTGTGTGCGTGTAGCCACTGGAACTCCGTGGACTTCTTGACGAGGTGGCGCAGTGCTGTCGTGTGGGAGGCAAGGTTGGGAATGAACTTCCCCAAGAAGTTGACCATGCCTAGGAAGCGTAGCACTGCTTTCTTGTCTGCCGGCTGCGGCATGGCTGTAATGGCGCTCACCTTGTCTGCATCCGGACGGACCCCTGACCGGGAAATGTGGTCCCCCAGGAACTTCAGCTCGGTTTGGCCGAAAGAACACTTGGCTCGGTTGAGGCGCAGGCCGTTTTCGCGTAAGCGCGCAAAGACGCGCTGGAGACGATAGATGTGCTCCTGTGGTGTGGTGGACCAGATGATGACATCGTCCACGTAGACGCGCACCCCTTCAATGCCTTCCATCATCTGCTCCATGATCCTATGAAAGACCTCGAATGCCGAGATGATGCCAAATGGCATCCGGTTGTAGCAGAACCTGCCGAAAGGGGTGTTGAAGGTGCACAGCTTTCGGCTGGACGGATCCAGTTAGATCTGCCAAAAACCCTTCGAGGCATCCAGTTTCGTGAAGATTTTAGCACGGGCCATTTCGCTCATGATCTCTTCCCGTTTGGGTATGGGGTAGTGTTCCCTCATAATGTTGTTGTTGAGGTCTTTTGGATCAATGCAGATCCGGAGCTCGCCGGAGGGTTTCTTAACACACACCATGGAGCTGACCCACGGTGTGGGCTCCGTGACCCGGTATAGGACCCCTTGGTCCTGGAGATCCTGCAGCTGCTGCTTGAGGCGGTCTTTGAGTGGTGCTGGGACCCTGCGAGGTGCGTAAATGACCAGGGTGGCGTCCGGTTTGAGCCAAATTCTGTAGGTGCAGGGCAGTATTCCCATGCCCTCGAATGCCTCCTGGTTGTGGGCGAGGAGCGATTGGAGCTGTGCGCTGAACTCTGCATCCGGGAAGGCTGATGTGCTGTCTGGAGAGAGAGAGTGGACTCGTTGCACGAGGTGGAGAGCCTTGCATGCCTGTGCGCCTAGCAGGGTGTCCTTCGATGATCCGACTATCTCGAATGAGAGTGTGACCGTGTGTGTGTTGTGTGTCACCTGGAGCTGGCAAAATCCCATAGCCGGAATAACGTTCCCGTTGTAGTCGACCATCCTGCAACGGGACGGCCGAATTGGTGGTCTGACCTTCATGGCGTAGAAGGCTGACCATGCTATGAGGTTGGCGGAGGCGCCAGTGTCCAGACGGAATGTTATCGGTGATTGGTTGACCGTTTGGGTGGCACACCATTCATCACCCGGATTGATCGTGTTAACTTGCACCGGCTGGTGGGTCCTGGCTGGAGACATTCGGTTCCCATCAATGACCGCAACACGGAAGGCGTCCCGGTCGTCTGTGTCACTGGTCTGGATATCGTCTGGGCACGACTCGTAATAAGGAGGCTGAATGGTCCGCACATCCCTGCGAGGTTGTCGGAGTTGGTGAACATTGACAGGTTGAGCTGCTCGACAGCAAGCAGCGTAGTGGCCCACCTTGCCACAGCGGAGGCATTGTCGGGTCCTTGCAGGACATTGCTGCTTAAATGTGCGGCTCCACAGTTGCCGCACGTCGTGACGTCATGGCATTCGTTGAGCCACTGCGCATGCGCAGTTTGGTCTTGCGTCGAGCACGCCTGCGCATCACGTCCCTCAGTGTTGCCATAGTTTTTGGCGCGCTAAAGCGTGGGAGGCCTCGAAAAGCGCGCAAAATAGCCGCCGTCGTCCGGGCCGCGGGCCGGGAAGAACTCGATCGCCTGGACCCGTTCGGCCTCGTAGGGCGCCTGCCTCGCCGATCCGGCCGCGTAGCACACCGCCGCGCCGATTTGGCTGCCTGAAATTGGATATAGCGGCTAGTTGCGTTTTCGTGCAGGACACAGGCTTCGATTGCGGAGGCTAAGGTGAGGCCCTTTATTTTTAAGAGCTGCTGGCGTAGGGTGCCCGAGGTGACCCCAAAAACGATCTGATCCCGAATCATGGAATCGGAGGACTGCGCGAGGATGCGGAGATGAGTAAGGAATGACTGAAAGGGCTCATCCTTACCTTGCAGGCGCTGCTGGAAGAGATACCTCTCGGAGCTCTCGTTGACCTCAACGTTGAAGTGTTGGTCGAGCTTGAGAAGGACCGTCTTGTATTTGGTCTTGTCCTCGCCTTCCGCGAACACCTGTGTCACTCCGAGAGTACCCACAAAAGCGTTTCAATTAGAAATCCAAATTGGCAAAGTAAAAGAAACCACAAGCGAAACCAGTATCGATCAAACCTCCAGAATTCGGAAGTGTGTAATTTGCATGCGCACTAACAAAGGAATATAAGGTAAACTCGATAGATTTTGTCGCGTGAAACTTTCGGGAGTTGAGTAAACCGGGAAATAGCTTGAGCCATACCCGTGTTTGCACCACCGCTTTATTTCCCTTTGTTCCAAATTTCCAGTAGAGACAGAAATAATTGTAGGGATGGCCATGAAGGCAATGGAACGCCTTATGCATCCACAAGAGCCCGAGGTCACAGTGACCAACAAATCAGAACAGTGTCCCGTATGGGAGGAAGAGATTAGGACATACCTAAAGGGGAAAGGATGGCCCCGATAGTCGGAATTTTGCGCGAATGAGGATGCAGGTCCTGGCAGCATAGGACAGACTTGGTGGGACAAACTGACCGAGATCCACAAAAAGAGTTTGAGTAAGGTTAGTAAGCCGATGGCAATCGTGTCCTGCTTGGCACAATTGTGAGGCACAGAGGAGGTCGTGAGGACGCTCCGTAGACAGCTTGAGGAGAAGGAGAGAAGTAGAGAGGGAAACATTACTGCAAGTGAGAGATTAAATGTGCAGCTCCGGGAGCAGTTAGCGGCGAAGGACAAGGTAATGGATGATGTCAAGAGGGCACACCAATCTTATCTCACCCACCTCAGAAGCTTCCAGATTCAATATCATATGGCCTACCAGGACATGCAACATGCGGTACTGGTAAGAGAAGAAACAGAGAACCAGGTAGAACAGTTGAGGAAACAATGCGAGGATTTGAAGGCAGCCCTCCGAGCACTCCACAGTTCCATTACGGAACAGAGGCAGAGTTCGGTGGATCATGCCAAGTGCAGGCAGCAAATTGCAAGATTGCAATCACTGCTATCCATTCAGAATGGGTTCAGAGATACCTTTGGCCCACAGTTAGATCAGGAAGATGGCCCCGATTGGCAGGAACTCAGTGAAACGGCCCAATGGTACGTGAATGATACAGAAAACCAGGATAGAGCCCCCCAGGCCCCGAAAAGGAAAGCATCCGCACCACCGACTGCACAGGCAGCACCCAACCCAATGAACCCCATCACTACACAGCGCAGAGTCACCACGGAAGACCAACCCGATTTTGTGTATACAACCCCATTAACCATCGCCCAGTTAAGAGATGCCCGCGATATGATTGAGATTTTCCACCCCACATCAAACCCACACCACTTTTTCGAAATAGTTAAGCAACAGATCCTCATGTACGGTTTAGGCGAGCAGGAAGAGGTAAGCTCATAGTGATGTGTCTTGACCCGTCAGTTAGTTCAGCCCTTCCCGACCCACAAAATGTAGGAGGAGGTAGCCTCCAAGACATGAAAACAACCATTTAGACGCCATTGGCTGCAATAGAGGAGATCCGGTAGAAGGCCTCAAACGGTGCAGACAGAAAAAGGGAGAGCATCCAACAACGTTTGCTGGACGCCTCGGGATCCACTTTACCGCTGTATTTGGTGAGTTAACCCACGCCCGTTTATTAGCAGATGATACGGCCAAATGGACCCAGGGTGAGTAAATGTGCAGATGACACTAAAGTCGGTGGAGTTGTGGACAGTGCGGAAGGATGTTACAAGTTACAGAGGGACATAGATAAGCTGCAGCGCTGGGCTGAGTGGTGGCAAATGGAGTTAAATGCAGAAAAGTGTGAGGTGATTCATTTTGGAAGGAATAACAGGAAGACAGAGTACTGGGCTAATGGTAAGATTCTTGGTAGTGTGGATGAGCAGAGAGATCTCGATGTCCATGTACATAGATCCCTGAAAGTTGCCACCCAGGTTGAGAGGGTTGTTAAGAAGGCGTACGGTGTGTTAGCTTTTATTGGTAGAGGGATTGAGTTTCGGAGCCATGAGGTCATGTTGCAGCTGTACAAAACTCTGGTGCGGCCGCATTTGGAGAATTGTGTGCAATTCTGGTCGCCGCAATATAGGAAGGATGTGGAAGCATTGGAAAGGATGCAGAGAAGATTTACCAGAATGTTGCCTGATATGGAGGGAAGATCTTATGAAAGAAGGCTGAGGGACTTGAGGCTGTTTTCGTTAGAGAGAAGAAGGTTAAGAGGTGACTTAATTGAGGTATACAAGATGATCAGAGGATTAGATAGGGTGGACAGTGAGAGCCTTTTTCCTCGGATGATGATGTCTAGCAAGAGGGGACATAACTTTAAATTGAGGGGAGATAGATATAGGACAGATGTCAGAGGTAGGTTCTTTACTCAGAGAGTAGTAAGGGCGTGGAATGCCCTGCCTGCAACAGTAGTGGACTCGCCAACACTAAGGGCATTCAAATGGTCATTGGAAAGACATATGGACAATAAGGGAATAGTGTAGATGGGCTTTAGAGTGGTTTCACAGGTCGGCGCAGCATCGAGGGCCGAAGGGCCTGTACTGCGCTGTAATGTTCTATGTTCATACTCTAGTATCCCATGCCACAGAGGCAGGACAGAAGGCATGTGCCAGTTACGACCCCTCAGACCCGACAAACAATGAAGTATAGGTACTGAAGCGCTTATCGAGAGCTTGGGAACAGTCCCTACAGAGAAAGACAGAGCAGGTTAGTGTAGACGCCACAGTGAATCCAGTAAGGGCACACCAAGACCCCGCATGGGTAAATGAAGGCAGAAGTAACGCGCAGCACCCCAAAACAGAGGGATGTTATATCTGCGGACACGAGGAACATTACGTACGAGAATGCAATGCCCCCGAAGCAGCAACGGAATCAGCACACAAATGCCCCCCCTAAAAACAATGCCAGACCCATCCACAGTGTTAGCACTCGAGCAGATAATTTGGCCTTAAATGGCACCGATTGACGGTGTTCGGGCTCCCCAACCTGGGTCTGCGATACCCTTTGGGATAAGTCCGGAAGACCGGTAGTTGCAGGCACAGTCCGGGGACACCCAGTAGAGTTCCTTTGGGACATAGGAGAGTCCCGAACCACGTTAAACTCCTCCGAAATGTACCAGAGAGATATATGGCCCACTACGGACACCATTACCCTTAGTGGCTTTACAGGTCACCTCCAGCAGGGACACATCATAGTCCCTGTAGATGTACAGATTGGCAATATTCAAACAAAACACTCGGTTGTTTTAGAAGATTTACCCCAGGCAGCAAAACTCATCCTAGGCATAGATTTCATGAGTGCACACAACCTTTCGTTCGACCCCGTTAATAGATGTGTATGGAAAATGGCTAGAGCAGCACGCGCCCCTGCCACGCTCACAGTAGGAGACTATGCACACAGGATTACCTCAGTAGGAGAGTACTGGTTTGATCCACAAACCATTACCACAGATAAAACAGTTAGAGAAGTCTTGAAAAGACATAAAGCATCGTTTGCCCAGCACAAGCATGACTGCGGCAAAACCCCAGGAGTGGTTAACATTACAGGTCCCGATCCTAAGCCCCAGAAACAATACGGCTTTCCTCAGCCAGCCGAGGGAGAGATAGCCAAGATAATCCAAAGTTTATTGAACCAAGGAGTGATTCGGCACGTAGCATCGATGAACAATGCCCCGATTTAGCCCGTACAGAAACCAGATGGTTCATGGCGACTGACCATTCATTATAGGGAATTAAACAAAGTGACTCCATTAGCAGCCCCCACCGTTGCCATGAGTCCTGAGACCATGTTAAAACAGGGACTCCAGTCAAACATTTTCACTGTATTGGACATCAGCAATGGCTTTTGGTCCATCCCACTGGACAGAGCATGCCAGTACAAATTTGCGTTCACTTTTCGGGGACAGCAGTACACATGGACGTGCCTTCCACAAGGCTTCCACAACTCCCCCTCCATTTTTCACAGCCAATTGGCGAATTAATTATCAAAATTTTCCTGCCCTGAATGCCTTGTTCAGTATGTGGACGACTTGCTCCTACAGACTGACACCAAGGAAGAGCACATTTCGCTTCTTTCGGAATTATTAGGACTACTCACAAAAATTGGATGCAAAATTAACCCCAAGAAAGCCCAAATTCTCCAGGAAAAAGTCACATATTTAGGTACGGTCATCACGCATGGGAAGCATGAAGTAGAACATAAACGCATAGATTCCATTGTAAAATTGCCCTTGCCCCAAAACATTACAGCACTCCGGTCATTTTTAGGACTGGTTGGTTATTGTAGAAACCACATAGACAGTTTCGCCACAAAAGCAGCCGCACTTTCCGAGCTCCTTAAGAAACAGGCCCCAAGGAAATGGCTCCCACAGCACACGGATGCCATGGATGCGTTGAAACGCGCCCTGAGCACAGCCCCCACTTTGCAAGCCCCAGATCCACACTCCCCAGATGCGATAGCTGTAGCGACCACAGCCGAACCCTTCCAGCTGTACTCTTGCAGGAAAGGCATGATTATTTAGGACCCGTAGCCTATGCCTCATACGTTTTAGATCCAGTAGAGCAGGGATTTTCAGCCTGCGAAAGGCACCTGCTAGCAGTTTTCTGGGTGGTACAGTACTTCTCGTACATAACCGGACTCAACCCAGTAACCATTCTGACCGAGCACACCCCGACACAGCTTTTATTAGACGGCAGACTAAAAGACGGCACAGTAAGCCAAATTCGAGCAGCGCGATGGACCCTACCCCTACAAGGACGCAACATTACCGTAAAACGGACAAAAACGCACACGTTTATGGCGGACAATTTACACTATGCAGGAACCCTCATGAGTGCAAGATCATAGCCCGCAAACACAGCACAGGCCCCTTTGTCCCCAAGTCTGTACCGAAAAAGGCAGGCATCCGACCACAGACGACCCAGCCCACAGACAAAGCTTTGAGAATTTATGTAGATGGCTCCTCCACAGTCCTTGATGGGAAAAGAATCACAGGATGTGGGATTTATGTAGAGGACGCACAGGGACGCTCTTTAGAAGAGATTGCATTAAAGTTGCCTGGACACTTAGGTTCGCAGGCAGCTGAGATAGCAGCCATCGCTTACATTGTCCAGCACCCTGATTCATTCCCGACCCCAGCAGACATATATTCAGACAGTTTGTACGTCTGCAACAGCCTAACAGAATTCCTGTGGGAATCTAGAGGATCTATTTCCACCGACGGAAAACCTCTACCCTCAGCGCCATTACTCAAACACATCCTCCAGACAGCAAAAGATAGAAAATACAGGACAGTTAAAGTTAGAAGTCACCATCGTTCCTCCCCACCTGGTAACGTGAAAGCTGACACCCTAGCGAAGGCATGCTCACGACATGGCCACTTTTGGCAACCCCCCGAGAGTGCCCCAGTACACGCAGTTCAGGTCTCACAGACCAACATTCAAGACTTCGCCCAAGCACAGAAAGAAGATGAGACTGATGCACAATCAATAACCTCAGAAACGAGATTGGAGACAATTGAAGGCTCTAATACGCTAGATGTTTCCCCCAGCAGCACAGGTACAGAAGGAAGCTGCTGGGGCAGCACGGGCTCTTATACCCTGCCTTGCAAGGCGGAGTTAACATGCAAGCTTATCCAATGGAACAAGTACATTCTCCACCAATGGTATTCCGGCATTACTAGGTACTGTAATCCTCCTAACACAGACTACCACATTCACCCCCTATTAAAAAAGCGTCCGGCGGGGGTGGTGGCTTCGTATTACAACATGGTAGAAGTGGTAGAAGTTATAGTTATGAAGGTACCGTAATGCCTCCGTACAGCGTCTTGCCTCATTACAACTTTTAACTATTTACAACAGTAATGTACATTTCAAAAGGAAGCAATTAGTCGATCGGGGGCCCTGGTCATCCTTTGCAATCGTCGTAGCTTTGGTGGTGATGTCGGTGGAGGTTCGGGCGTCTGTGACTCCGGGAGCATGGTTTTGGCTTCTGTGGCGGCTTCATCACCCCTAGACGTGGCTGGCGGAATGGCCGACTGGCCTGGGGAGGGAGCAGCTGTGGGGTGCGCCGGTGGGCAGGGCCTAGACAGGGCCGGTGGAAGAACCGATCCACCTGGGAAGGGGGCGGCTGTGGGGTGTGCCGGTGGGAGGGAGGGTGGGGCTGGTGGCGGGGGTGTGTGTGGGGATTCAGCGGGCACCAGGTCCCGTAGGGAGACCGTATACTGTCGGCCGTTGGAGTATGCCACATAGGCGTACTGAGGGTTAGCATGGAGGAGATGGACCCTCTTGACTAATGGGTCCGATTTGTGCGCCCGCATGTGTTTTCGGAGCAGGACGGGTCCGGGAGCTGCCTGCCAGGTCGCGAGCGAGGTCCCAGAGGAGGACTTCCTTGGGAAGACAAGGAGACATTCGTGAGGTGTTTGGTTGGTCATGGTACACAGCAGTGACCGGGTGGAGTGGAGGGCATCCGGGAGGATTTCCTGCCAGCGGGAGACTGGGAGATTCCTGGCCCGCAGGGCCAGTAGGACCTTTCCGTTCTCCCTCTCTACCTGTCCATTTCCCTGGGGGTTGTAACTGGTCGTCCTGCTCGAGGCAATACCCTTGCTGAGCAGGAATTGACGCAGTTCGTCGCTCATAAAGGAGGACCCCCTATCACTGTGTATGTAGGCGGGGAAACCGAACAGTGTAAAGATACCATGGAGGGATTTTATGACGGTGGTTGCGGTCATGTCGGGGCAGGGGATGGCGAAAGGGAACCGGGAGTATTCGTCAATCACGTTCAGGAAGTACGTGTTGCAGTTGATGGAGGGGAGGGTGCCTTTGAAATCCATACTCAGGCGTTCAAAGGGACAGGAAGCCTTTATCAGGTGCGCTTTCTCTGGCCTGTAGAAGTGCGGCTTGCACTCCGCGCATATTTGGCAATTCCTGGTGGCTGTCCAGACCTCCTCGATGGAGTAGGGCAGGTTGCGGGTCTTGATGAAGTGGAAAAACCGAGTGACCCCCGGGTGGCAGAGGTCCTCGTGGAGGTCTCGGAGGCGGTCCACTTGTGCCTTGGCACATGTGCCGTGGGATAGGGCATCAGGAGGCTCGTTTAGCTTCCCGGGACGATACAAGATCTCATAGTTGTAGGTGGAGAGTTCGATCCTCCACTGTAAGATCTTGTCGTTTTTTATCTTGCCCCGCTGTGCTTTATCGAACATGAAAGCAACCGACCGTTGGTCAGTGAGGAGAGTGAAACTCCTGCCGGCTAGGTAATACCTCCAATGTCGCACAGCTTCTACTGTGGCCTGGGCCTCCTTTTCGACTGAGGAATGGCGGATTTCGGAGGCGTGGAGGGTGTTTGAGAAGAAGGCCACGGGTCTGCCCGCTTGGTTGAGGGTGGCCGCCAGAGCTACGTCGGACGCGTCGCTCTTGACCTGGAAGGGGAGGGACTCGTCGATGGCGTGCATTGTGGCCTTTGCAACGTCTGCTTTGATGCGGCTGAAGGCCTGGCGGGCCTCTATCGACAGGGGAAAAACTGTGGATTGGATCAGTGGACGGGCCTTGTCCGCATAGTTGGGGACCCACTGGGCATAGTAAGAAAAAAACCCGAGGCAGCACTTCAGGGCCTTGGAGCAGTGCGGGAGGGGGAACTCCATACGGGGGCGCATGCGTTCAGGGTCGGGGCCTATCACTCCATTACGCACTACGTAGCCGAGGATGGCTAGGCGTTCGGTGCTAAACACGCATTTATCCTTGTTATACGATAGGTTAAAGATGTTTGCGGTTTGGAGGAATTTTCGGAGGTTGGTGTCATGGTCCTGCTGGTCGTGGCCGCACATGGTGACGTTATCGAGGTACGGGAATGTGGCCTGTAAACCGTACCGGTCAACCATTCGGTCCATCTCTCGCTGGAAGACCGAGACCCCGTTAGTGACACCGAAGAGAACCCTTAAGAAGTGGTAGAGCTGCCCATCTGCTTCAAAGGCAGTGTATTTGCGGTCACTAGTGCGGATGGGGAGCTGGTGGTAGGCGGATTAAAGATCCATCGTGGAGAAGATCATGTAATGCGCGATCCTGTTGACCAGGTCAGATATGCGGGGGAGAGGGTACGCGTCGAGCTGCGTAAACCTGTTGATGGTCTGACTGTAGTCGATGATCATCCTATGCTTCTCCCCGGTCTTTACCACCACTACTTGAGCTCTCCAGGGGCTGTTGCTAGCCTCAATCACACCTTCCTTCAGTAACCGTTGGACCTCTGACCTAATACAAATCCGGTCCTGGGCACTAGACCATCTGCTCCTGGTGGCGATGGGTTTGCAATCGGGGGTGAGGTTCGCAAACAGGGAGGGTGGATCGACCTTGAGGGTCGTGAGGCTGCAGACAGTGAGGGGGGAGTATATTTGAAAGTTAGACTGGAGGTTGCACTGAAAATCCAATCCTAGGAGTCTGGCCGCGCAGAGGTGGGGAAGGACGTAGAGTCGGTAGTTTTTGAACTCCCTTCCTTGGACTGTGAGGATAGCTATCCAAATCCCCTTGATCTCTACTGAGTGAGATCCGGAGGCCAGGGAGATTTTTTGATTAATGGGGTGGACGGGGAGAACAGCGTCTTACCGTGTCGGGGTGTATGAAGCTCTCCGTGCTCCCATAGTCGATTAGGCAGGACGTTTCATGCCCGTCGATTAGCACCGTCGTCGTAGCAGTCGATAGTGTTCGGGGCCGAGAGTGGTCCAGGGTCACCGAGGCTACTCGTGGCAGCAGTTGAATGTTCTCTTCGGGCGGTGTGTTGTCAGCCGAGCTGGGGTCCTGGGAGCCCAAGGCTGGGGGTGCACAAAATGGCAGTGCCCAACCATTGCAGGTGGCGTCTGCGGGACAAGATGGCAGCGCCCGGAGGCCGCACGTGGCCCTGGAGGAGGAAGATGGCGGCGCCCGCTGGCCACACGGGGACCATGGAGAGGGTTGTGGTGGCGGTCCGCATTCGCCACCGGAGACCGCAGCGACCGCCCGGGCCTGGCAAACTGCCACGGAGTGGCCCTTTTTACACATCCCTTGCAGGTGGATGCGCGGGCTGGACAGCGCTGTCGGGGGTGCTTGGCCTGCCCGCAAAAATAGCAGCGGGACCCTGCGGGGTTGCCAGGCCGTCTTGCAGCACAAGCTTGTGGGGGGATGGGAGATGTCTCGGGGTTGGCCGCGGGGGGGGGTTCCATGCTGCCCAGGGGGCTGCCGCGCGGTCAGGGACATAAGCGCGGGCGTTTCGGGAGGCCACATCCAGGGAGCCGGCAAGGGCCCGTGCCTCCTTGAGGCCTATTGTGTCTTTCTCCAGCAATCGCTGGCGTATTTGGGAGGACAGCATACCTGCAACGAAAGCATCCCGGATCAAAAGTTCTGTGTGGTCGCTCGCCGAAACCTGCGGGCAGCTGCAGTTTCTTCCCAACACCAGGAGCGCACGGTAGAATTCTTTCAGCGATTCCCCAGGGATTTGTCGCCTCGCCGCTAGCAGATGTCGAGCGTAGACCTGGTTTATCGGGCGAATATAATGTCCTTTCAGCAGCTCCATTACTGCATCGAAGTCGTCCGCGTCCTCGATGAGGGTGTAAATTTCTGGGCTCACCCTCGAGTGCAGGACTGTTTCTGTTCTCCCGTGGGTATGTTTTCGGCCATTCCGAGGTATCCGTTAAAACACGCCAGCCAGTGCTTGAAGGTTGCCGCTGAGTTTGCCGCGTGGGGGCTGAGTTGCAGACACTCCGGCTTGATTCGGAGCTCCATTCTTTGAAATCTGGCGTATTAAATTGATGCACAATCAATAACCTCAGAAACGAGATTGGAGACAATTGAAGGCTCTAATACGCTAGATGTTTCCCCCAGCAGCGCAGGTACAGAAGAAAGCTGCTGGGGCAGCACAGGCTCTTATACCCCACCTTGCAAGGCGGAGCTAACATGCAAGCTTATCCAATGGAACAAGTACATTCTCCACCAATGGTATTCCGGCATTACTAGGTACCGTAATCCTCCTAACACAAACTACCACAGAGACATTAAAGGAAATTTTAAAATGAAACTTCCCAGCTCCCGACGAAAAGTTTAAAAATTCTTTAATGATCCAATGGGGAATCGTTTTAAAAGATGGCATTTATGTAGACCCTACCCAGGACAGGAATGAGATCATTTGTAAATTCCATGACGGACATGGACACCAAGGGATAGAATATACCCTTGCCCACCTCAGACCCCTCTGCTGCTAGCCTGATTTAAAAACCGACGTATTCCATTACGTTGAGAATTGCTTGATTTATGCACAGAACAACCCGGACAGATATGCGAAGAAAGCCCAGCTACGACACACCCGCCCTGTAAATGACCCGTGGACAAACTTGCAGTTAGACTATATTGGTCCCCTCCCCCCCCCCCTGCAGAAATGGATACAAATATGTGTTGGTTGTCATCGACACATTTATGAAATGGGTCGAAGCTTTCCCCTCGAGAACAAATACGGCCAAGGCCACGGCAAAGATCCTAACCGAGCAAATTTTCACCAAGTGGGGACTCCCCCGTAGTATTAAGTCGGACGAAGGTTCGCACTTCACAGGCAGGGTCATGAAAAATGTCATGACAATTTTTGGCACAAAGCAGAAGTTTCACATTGCCTATCACCCGCAGTCCAGCGGCATTGCGGAACGCATGAATCAGACACTAAAGGCCACACTTAGAAAAATGGTGCAGCAGCACAACACTACATGGGACACAGTGCTCCCATTCGCACTGATGTTCATTAGAAACACGGTGTCGAGTTTGACAGGTTACACCCCCCATACCCTCAAGACCGGGCGACCCATGAAGGGTACCGAGTATTTGTTTGGACTTGATTTGGCCAGCGCCGCAGTCACCGCCCTGACCCATGAGAAAGCAGTCCAGAACATGTTGGAGAATATTAAAGCAGCACAGCTTGCTGCAGCTGTTCGACTAGGCGCTAAACGAAAGCAGAGTAAGGCCTGCTTTGATAAGGCAGTACATCCGACAGAGTATACAGTCGGACAGCAAGTCATGATCTCCTTATACAATCCCAGCTCATTCCTCTCACCTAAATTTGCAGGACCCTATTCAATCTCTGACAAAGTAAGCCCCACAGTTTATAAAATCACATATCGGAATGGGAAGTCAGGATGGTTCTATGTAAACCAGCTTAAGGTTTATGGAACGCAGTGCAGCCACTCACACCACCTCTCATTGGCGATGGCAGACAACAGAGACCTGCCCACTGACAACCCAATCCCCCCTCCCCAACAGCAGCAGCACGTCCACAGACACGACCTTGACCCCGCCCCCAGGATCAAATTTCACCCTAACGCTCGATTCGGCTGCTAGCGACAGCGACAGCACAACTGACGCCCCTGAGAGACCCGAACACTGGAAACATAGACCAGGCCCCAGTCACTACAGCCCCAGAGTCACCGACCATGATATGTTCAGCCCCTTAGAGACGATTTATTTGTCCTCACCGGAACCTGACCCACCACCCGATGATAGAGACCCCCCCCCCCCTTGCCCTTACCGCCATACAGAATTCGAAACACTGGCACCGCGATAATTCCTGTCGCCTGACACGGAATGACGTAATGGACCCCACATCGGCACACGCCGCATTGGCACTAAAACTCCAGGCATGAGTTTGGCACCCGAGAGATGGTGATGACTCCGAGTCTGACTCCAACCATGGTAACCCCTTTGAGATCCTTTTTGGAATGGAACCTTGAGGTGTCCAGATGATGAGAGTCAGGAATCGATTGAGATTTACGGTGTCCTTTATTCTGATGGAATCTGCCCACTTTTTTTCTTTAGTTTGTTTTTAAATGTTGTATGTTCTCTCTTGTACGATTTTGTGTGTCAGCCTCACGAATAATTTCTTGATACAGTAATGACTACTCTTCTGACTCCACATGGCAGTTAAAGAAACAAGTTTGTTGGAGCTCATATACCCTCAGATTCTTACCACTCTTGGAAGGTCACTGAGGCAGTGGAGTAACGGCACTGATCCCCGCCCTGCCTGAGGCCCCCCTATACATTTGGTCAGCCAAGCTCAGGGAGTGGAGCAACGGCACTGGTCACCGCCCTACCCGGGGATGCCACCCATTTTTGCCCTGCCGTGGATCATACGCAACCCATTCGGAGAATTGTTTTCGAAACTCTTTTGCTGTTCTTTTCACATCTGTGGTTTAAAGAATGCACTTTTGCCACAACTTTTGCCACTTTCCGGCGACCCTTCGGTTGCTATTCCCTCACCTGCTATTTACATGTTCGAATCACTTGGTTGGAAAACAGGTTTGCAGAGGACGGAGAAATTGTCTGCCCACTCAGCCCATCAAACACAGGCTGCGAGAGTGCTCGCACCGTGACAGAATTTTTTTTCGGATGTCTTGTCTCCCAAATGGTTGTTTAAAAAAAAAAAAATGAGGGAGTCACATATGGTGACGATTCTAAATGGGAAACTGACGATAAGGAGAAACAGACAGACAAACGAGATATTAAACAACAAGATAATAACAGATATTACGCTTGTACCCCTTGGAAGATACGAAGATACCTGAAGACGGAGAAAAGCACGGACAAGGTGAAGACGAGCCTGATGATCTGCATCATGATCGTCGCTGGAACAATACAGTTGCGCGCGTTAGCCACCCATACCTCCCTCATCACACAGGCCCCAAACACAACTACCCAACACAACACCGCCAGCCCGGACACTACATCACACATAGACACAGCCATTGATACCCCCACATGGTGTGAGAATCTCATTAAATGAAACTCCCTGTCATACACAGTAGAAGCCTTACTGGTGATAGCTATATTGTGCAGTGTCATCCAGACAATCAGATTGCGGAAATGGAGAAGGAGAGCCTCCTGCCCTCCAGTATACACCTTTAGAGCCCCTTATCTCGGACTCCAGCAAACCCCACACTCTTTCTTAACCCTTTCCCCCTAACAAATTCCGCGGTTGTTGTTTCTTTCATAAAGTTACTTCTTTGTACATAGACATTTGATAAGTAGGAATGTGATGCGGCTATTGGTTATTTGTATTGTAAGATAAGTTCTTTGATTGTTAAATAGCAGCATGAGTGTAGTCTAGATAGAGACAGTTAGAGACAGTTACACTTTTTGTGGAAGAAGACTGAAATGTAGGTTTGAATGTTAAATGCCCCCTTAGGAATTTTTAGAATATGTGTTGTATTGGGGAAATTTAGGGAATTATTTTTACCCATAGGACAGACTAGGGTAGAACCTGTCCTTGATTGAGGGTACCCGGCATGTCAGAGAACAGGAGAAGATCCAGCAGTGTGATCCCTCATGCTTCGCGGTGAGGATCAAGAGGATGGAGTGTAGCCATCTGGGATGGCCACTTACAACCAGGAACAGAGAAGCTCGCAAAGCATGGTGGGTAAAATGGGCAAAGCAAGATTCAGGCAGGTTCAGAGCCTGAAATGTATATTTGCGAGTGAGTAATCCAGACGGTATCGAAACCCTGCCCAATTAGCATTTAATGGACCGATTAGCATTTGATGGACCATCTCCACCAAACAAAGGACTGGTACTTGAGTGACCGGTACAGTCCCAGACATTTCAGTGCTACTCCCTGTGCTAGCGAAGTGTAAACAACAGGGTCAGTGACCGCTTGGGACACGCCCAGCCATCCAGGCACCCGCCCATTTATTGGTTCGAAATCGAACATAGTGATCAGGGATCACCCAATTAGTGGGATCCAAACTGAAGGACCACCCAAAAGAGCGTGAAACCCCCAAGCATAAGAGAGTCCACCAATTGTTCGTCCTCTTTTGAACCTCGTGCCCCGGCACCGACCACCTCCAATCGCAGCACCACCAGAAGCAAGTCCAAGTTCAACGCTCGCTACCAGATGGAGCTGAGCAGCAGTTACTCCTGCAGACTCGATAGATCCAGAATCGAACAACGGCCACTATTCCTCTGACCTATGCCAGGTGCCTGAAGTTAAGTACAGGTTGTCTTAGTCGATAGGTGTAGCTAACTAGTAGTGTTTATGTTGCATGTCTAATTGTGTGTGTAAATAAAGTACACTTGACCTTGAACTAACTAACTGGTGTTTGGCTCTTTGGTCGATAGCCAGTTGAACCTTGTGGTGGTATCATTTGATACCTGGCGACTCTGAGCATTAGAATATACATATCAAAAGAAAGGAGGGCAACCTCACTGATGGCCATAGTTACAACAGAGCCACAGAAAAGGCAATAATTTGTTCCAATTCATGGTGCTGCAGAGAAAAGTTAAGAATTATGATCCTATATTAAACATAAGACACATGCCGCTAAACACGAAAATCGCCAATGACAGGAGCATTCTCGGGAAGTACTCAAGGTTTCCCGCTAGGATTGTTTATGACTCATTTTTCCTGTGTTTAATAAACGTTCCATTTCTTCTTTACAAACTCCTTGAACTTTGGTGCTTTGGATGATGAGATAATTATATGTGACACTTTTTATTATATGCCTCTGCTAAGTGGTAATTATACTGTTCATTCTGGGAAGGTTTGGAAGCATATTTTATCCAGGTTTTGCTGACCCATGACTTTGGCCAAATCACGAGATATTGGAGTTTTACATGACTGGGCAAAGTAGTAAAATTCAGGTTAATTAGTCCATAGAAACACTTAACAAATGAATTGCTCTGCTCAGTGGATTTTCTACTGGTGCTCATGCAGAGATGCTTGAAGTGATTCATTTTAGTAAGATGATTGAGGAGAGAGACTATACATTACATGATACAATCTTAAAGGGGTGCATGAACAGTAGGATGAGGGGAGCTACGTACAGAAATCTTTGAAGGTGGCAGTATAAGTTGAGAAGGCTATTAAAAAGACATACAAGGTCTTTGACTTTATAGATACATAGAATGAATCTTGCTGAGGCATTGGAGGTCTCACCTGCCAGCCGGAGAGCCAGCAAGAGGCCCGTGCTGCCTCTTGTTGCTCGTTTTAGCCTTAGTTTACTTTATTCTTATTCTGTTACCTTTGCTCATGAGTCGCCAGCTACCTTTCTGATACCGCCACGTGGTTCAAGTCCAAGTAATGATTAATAATGCAACACACCGCTTAGTAAGAGTTAAATCAACGCTCATTTATTATATACAGCAATAAATACTTATACAATAATCCTACTTCTAGACTACTACCTACCACTAAAGGCCAATACTTAACTTTGGATATGGCCCACCAGGTCAGGGAAACGAATGGTCTTTCGAATTGGTTCTGAGCCTGCAGGATTCAAAAGCTGGTACAAGTCGATAGTCAGGAGCGCCTAGCTGGTAGCGATCGCTGGAGTAACACTTAACAGTTTTCTTTGTCGAAGGGTCTCGAAGGTTGCGAGCAGGAGAAGAAGGGTCGAGTTGAACTTGGCCCCTGTTCTTATAGTCCCTAGGGGCTTCCCAGTTCTCGGGGCGGACCTCGTACATGGTTCCAAGTGATTGGACTTGGTCCCAATCACTTGGTTCGATATGCTCCAATAATGGGGCGATTCCTTGATCGGGGGGTGGTCGTTTACCTTCCTTTGTGTCAGCCCCTGCTGGCGCCGAAAGGTCTGGATCGGCTTTGAGTTGCTAATGTGTAGCAATTGTTCCCGGGGATGGCTGCTTACTACGCAGATGGCTGGGTTGTTGTGATGTTGATGGCTGCAGGTATCAGTCTGGGCTGACTTCCCCAGAGGCGAATACACTGTTTTCTTGCAGCTGTCTGTTTGAGTCATGTTGGCTGATTTTCCCATCAGCCTCTTTCGTTCACCATTTTAAATCGGGGTTTTGACCATTCTAATCGGGAATCAGCCATTTTACGTGGCTACACTCTTTTTGGAAATACGCACCAAACCACAAGCCAGTTAGGCATTGATGAGGTGAGTGGTGTGCCTTCCCCAGGAATCAAAACTCCAGGGCAGAAGTGTTGTCTAATGAAAGCTGTCAGCTAATCAGAAGCTGGCAGCTTTTGAGCTCTGCAGTGCTGCTGAGGAGGTTGGGGCTGCTCTTGGAAGCACACCCACTGGAGTCCCAGGGTCACAGGCCACAGGTAAGTAATGTAGGGTGGGTGTTTTGTTAGGTGGGATCATGGGAAGAGAGGTGCCGGGAGGTAGACAGCAAGAGCAGAGAGTGGCTCTCAGCAGCAAACCCCCCCCACCCACCCACCCGCCCACCTCTGCAATGTCCAGTTCCTCGATCAGGCGTTGAGTGCCTTTCATTGAGGGACATGCCACCTCCCCAACCTCCCAGACATGATAAGCTGGCAGCATGGTTTTAGTTGCCGTACATGAAGCATGGCGACACATCTGCGTGCAGCTGGATTAATAACAGCAGCAGCAGCAGGATGATACCCTTAAGTAGTCATTAATAGGCCACTTAGAGCATCAATTGGCAACAGAGCAGGAAGGTCAACCATGGGCCTTCCCAACCTGAACTTAATTCTGGCAGAGGTGGGATGGCGATGGGAAACTGGTGCGGCATCTCCCCACCTAATTACATGCCCTTCCTACCTCCACGCTCACCACCAGCAAGAGCAGAAGATTCCGCCCCATAGGGAAGAAAGCAAGGAACATGCACTAAACCTTTATGTAACACTGGTTAGACAGCATTGGTTACTATCTGTTATTCAGGTTGGAGGGTAATGTGAAGTGAGTTCCATTAGTTTTGATGTTGGGACCCCTGCTCTTTTTCGATAGCTGTTAATGACTTGGATTTTGTTACATAGGGCACAATTTAAAATTTTCAGAAGTGGGGATGTTTGTGGATGACTGCACAATATTCAGCACCATTCGTGACTCCTCAGATAATGAAGCAGCCTAAATGCAGTAAGACCTGGACAATATCCAGGCTTGGGCTAACAAGTGCCAAGTTACATTCACGCCACACAAGTGCCAGGCAATGACCATCTCCTAAAAGAGAGGATTGAATCATCGCCCCTTGACATTCAATTGCATTACTATTGCTGAATCCCCCACAATCAAATCCTGAGGATTACCATTGATCAGAAACTGGACTAGCAATATTGATACTGTGGCTACTAGGGCAGGTGAAAGGCTAAGAATTCTATGGCGAGTAACTCACATCCTAACCCCCCAAAACCTGTCCACCATCTACAAGGCACAAGTTAGGAGTGTAATGGAATACTCTCCACTTGCCTGGATGAGTGCAGCTCCAACAACACTCAAGAAGCTTGACATCATCCAGGACAAAGCAGCCCGCTTGATTGCTCCTCCTTCCACAAACGTTCAAACCCTCCACCATCGACGAACAGTGGCAGCCGTGTGCACCATCTACAAGATGCACTGCAGTAACTCACCAAGGTCCTTTAGACAATATCTTCCATACCCAGGATCACTACCATCTCGAAGGACAAGAGTAGCAGATACCTGGGAACCCAGGTCAGACCCATCCTTCCTTTCACTGCCTTTTTACTACTTGTATGTTTATCGAAGACGTTTGAGTTCCCCTTTGTGTTATCTCCAACCTATTCTAATGTATTCACCCAATCCTTGGTGCTTCCTTTTACAGTTACTTGTAATCTTTGAATTCAGCCTGATTCTTTACAGAATTATGAACATGATCTTTACCATAAGCCTCCACCATCTATTTCATTTAGCCGCCTGATGAACTCAGCTTTCCATACCCTGCATCCCCCCCTTGTGGAGATTTGTCTCATTTCAACTTAAACTATCTCCTCTTTCAAGACCTCCCATTGAATTTCATTTACTGTTTCAATCTTAAATGATAATATTAATAATAATCGCTTATTGTCACTAGTAGGCTTCAATGAAGTTACTGTGAAAAGCCCCTAGTCGCCACATTCTGGCGACTGTTCGGGTAGGTCGGTACGGGAATTGAACCCGCGCTGCTGCCTTGTTCTGCATTACAAGCCAGCTGTTTAGCCCAGTGTGCTGAACCAGCTAAATCTTTGAATTCAATCCACCTGGTCCAGATCCTGTTTTAACTCATTGAAAGTTCCAGTTAAATATTTTCATAATTTCTTTTTTCTTGTGCCTTTCCATAGCTCCTCTGAATTATTTTCACCATTACTACATGGCCTCTGCTCTGACCCTAGCTATGCACAAACATTTTTACCTAACAATTCTAAGGGCGCTATGTCAGACAGGGACATGCATTACAAAATAACAAACTTGGAACCTCTAATTTATCCTTATTACACTATACTCGCTAAACATTCCATTATCCTATCGTCCTAAAACATACAACAAACTCACATCATTCCATATAATCTTTCCTGGCTTGGCAGTCAAGCTCAAGATCATACAAGATTTTTTTTTCATGAAAGGTTTTGTACATCTTTTTATTTACAGCAATAACGCAAGTGAATGCACTTTATTGTTTTTATTATAGATCGCGGGGGTCGGGGGTCTGGTCGTAACAGAATATATGGGATCTGGACCGATATACCGGGGTTCGAGCGCGGTACGCTCACCTTCTCCATTTACGTAGGCGCATAGTCTGCACTACACAACAGAGTATCGCCAACGCTAACAGTGCTTCGATCACGTAGGACTGGGAGTACCAGGTTATGAACCTGGCACACCAGGATAATGCAGCGTCGCTGGTGACTGGGCTCTCGGTACTGCGGGGCAGTGAAACATTAACGGCTGGGAGGTTTGAAGTCATGGGGTTCGCGTTCACGCGCAACCAAGTGTCCAAAATTAAAATGTTGATCATGATGAAGGAAGTCCTCATGGCTGTCCTCTTTCCTTTTCTTTCTGTGTGTTCTCTTGTATTTTCTCCGGTCCTGGAGCTTCTGGAATTCTGTAAAACAAGCATAGTATCTGTAACTATCTTTGTTTAATATCCGGTATGCTAGTGTGTCTGTTCTTTGGGGCCAATTATTCCCTTATAATTGGTCACCATGTGTGACTCCCTCATTTTTTTTCCAAAAACAAATTTTAGGACACGGCACACTTCCCAATCATGAACCAGTGCTGATTTATCATCCAAATGTTCCTGGATGTAAATAGCAGATGGCAGCAACCTAAAGGTCGCCTAAACAAAGAAAAAACTTTTGAAATGAAAGAATGTCAAATGAGGTGCGTATGGGCCGCGACGGGTAAGATTTGGATGGAGTCCCCGGGTAGGATGGGCACCAATGCCGTATCTCCCCTACCCGAGCGTGTTTGACCAACGGGGGGGTCCCCAGGCAGGGCAGGTCTCACGCTGTTTCTCCACTGCCTGAGCAACCGACAAGAACGGGCAAAAATGTAGTCATCGTGGTGGGACTGCCATAGTGATTCTATCCCTTGAATCAGAAGAGCAGTTACGATCGGACGTCTGATACCCGAACAAGTATCAGCCGAAAAGCTAGTTCCACTGAACAAGCGTGTGGTCTCTTGACCAGTGTCTGTAGACAAGCTAGTCCCGCTGAACAAGCGTGTGGTCTGTTGACCAGCTATCTGTAGATACGTTGGTACCGCTGAACAAGCGGCTGGAAAAAAAAATTCTCCTGTCAGACGAACAACACGAAACAAACGTACGAACAACATAAAACATCCTGCAGGTTCCATCAGGAAGGACAACACTTCTCCCAAGCGTTTCCTTTAAACATCATGTGGACACCTCAGTTCTCGGTTGCGAACAGGGTCGCAAAGGGGTTGGCGGTTTGGGAGTCAGACCCGAGGTCGTCACCTTCTCCCGGGTGCCAAACTCTGGAGTGAATTAGGGCTGAAAGGACTGCTTGGTGTGAGTTGGGGTTGCTCTCGTCATTGCGGACGAGTCTGTAGGAGTTGTCGCGGTGCCAATGAGTTGTGTCGAGTTGTGTGGGGACAAAGTCGGGGTCGTCCGTGTGGTTCGGTGGTCGGTGGTGGGATTTATTTAGAAAAGTGATCAGGAAGGGATCACTGGGATCGTAGTCGGAGTCGCTGGGTGTGGGTCCGGTTGCATGGGGATAGTAGGGAGGCGTGCTGTGGCTATCGTCTGAGTCACAGTCGCTGTCTCTGCTGCTGCAGTCTGTGGGCGTTCCGGGGCGGAGTGTATATTTTGGGTGTGGAGTCGAGGTCGAGTCCATGGCTGGGCTGGACGTGGTGGGGCTTGGTCGGGTTACGTTGGCTGTGGGCGGGGTGTGGTCTGCTGCGTCAAGCATAATGTGGTGTGTGTGGTTCGATTGTGTGCCATAAACCTTCAACTGGTTTATATGAAACCACGCAGTCTTATCATTCGGGTACTTTATTTTGTAAACGGATGGGCTTACTTTATCCGCAATGGGATACGGACCCGAGTATTTTGGAGACAGGAATGTGCTGGGGTTATATACAGACAACATCACCTGCTGTCCGATATCATACTCCATTGCATGCACTGCCTTATCGAAACAGGCCGTGCTCTGTTTCTTTTTGGTGCCCAGTTTTACAGCGGCTGCTAACTGAGCCGTTTTTATATTTGCCACTAATTGCTGCACGGCTTTCTCGTGCGTGAGGGCCGGTACTTCAGGGCTGGTCAGGTCTAAACCTAACAAGTATTGTAGCCACCTAAAATGGCTGATTCCCGATTAATTTGGCCAAACCCCGATCTAAAATGGCGAACTGAAAAGGCGAATGGGAAAAGCAGCCAACAGGGCACAAACGGACAGCTGCAGACAGAACAGTGTATTCGGCTCTGGAGAAGTCGGCCCAGAACCAATACCTGCAACCATTAGCAGCACATCAACCCAGACATCTGCAGTTTAATCAGCTATCCCCGGCAACAATTGCTATAAATTAGCAATTGAAAGCCGATCTAGACCTCTCGGCGCCAGCAGTGGCCGAGACAAAGAAAGGTGAACGACCACCCCCCGATCAAGGAATCGCCCCATTATTGGAGCATATCGGACCCAGTGATTGGGACCAAGTCCAATCACTTGGAACCAGGGTCAAGGTCCGCCCCGAGAGGCGGGAAGCCCTTGGGAACTATAAGAGTAAGGGGCCAAGTTCAGATCGACCCTTCTCTTCCTGCTCGCAACCTTCGCAAGAACCATCGACAAGAAACCGTAAGTTTGACTCCAGCGATCGCTACCCGATAGAGACTCCTAGCCATCGACCTGTATCAGCCTTTGAATCCCGCAGGCTCAGACCAATTCGAAAGACCATTCGTTTCCCTGACCTGGTGGGCCATTCCCAAAGTTAAGTATTGGCCTGTAGTGGTAGGTAGTAGTCTAGAAAGTAGGATTATTGTATAAGTATTTATTGCTGTATATAATAAATGATCGTTGATTTAACTCTTACAAAGCGGTGTGCTGCCTTATTAATCATAACCTGAATTTGAACCACGTGGCGGTATCAGAAAGATACCTGGTGACTCGTGAGCAAAGGTGACAGAATTAGAGCTAATAAAACTAAGGCAAATAAGAGCAACAGTATTCTGTCCCTTCCATGGGGCGTCCGGTCATAAGAGTGTGTGGGGTGTAACCTGTGGAGGTGGAAACAGTGTTACGCAAAAACATCAGCGCAAAAGGGAGGACTGAGTCCCAAGTGGTGTTGTTCTGCTGGACCATTTTTCTGAGGGTAGTTTTTAGGGTCCGATTCATGCGCTCCACTATACCACTCGACTGTGGGCGGTACGCAATGTGGAATTTTTGGGTGATGCCAAATATCGGGAGGACATTCTGCATGACACATCCCGTAAAGTGAGAACCCTTGGTCCGATTCAATACTGCGGGGGAGTCCCCATCTTGTAAAGATGTGGTGTGTTAGGATCTTGGCTATGGTTTTCGCGGTGTTGGTGCGGGCTGGAAATGCTTCCACCCACTTTGTAAAAGTGTCTATGACCACCAGAACATATTTATAGCCATTCCTGCAAGGGGGCAATGGACCTATAAAATCAATCTGGAGGTTAGTCCAGGGGCCGTTAACGGGTCGTGTGTGGCTGAGTTGGGCCTTTTTGGCATATGTATCGGGGTTGTTCTGTGCACAGATAAGGCAATTCTCAATGTAATGGCTTACATCTTCCTTGAGATTTGGCCACCAACAAAGCTGTTTTAGGAGGGCTGTAGTGGGGTCGATTCCCTGGTGTCCATGGCCATCATGGAATAAACAAATCAATTGGTTCCTATCCTGCTCAGGAACTACATAAAGGGTGACCTTTGACACCACACCGTCATGCGTGGTTAGTGTATTTCTGAACCTCCCGTAGGTGGCTGGAAACTTCCCTTTCACAATCTCAGTGAGAGCGCTATCCTGCTTCTGGGCCTCTACTAGATCCTCGATCCTAGTCTGTGTGACCTGAACTGCACTCTCTGGCGCACTTTTGGTGGGTTTCCAAAAATACCCATGCCTGGAACCTGCCTTAGCCAGTGCGTCGGCTTTCACATTTCCAGGGGGGGGAGGGACGATGGTGGCTGCGGACTTTTATGATGCCAAAAGTCCTGTTCTGGGCTTTATCTAAAATATGGCGGAGTAATGGGGCTGAGGGAGGGGTTTCCCGTCCGTGGAAACAAATCCTCTTGTTTCCCACAGGGGCAGAAATTCTGTAAGGCTGTTGCAGACATAGAGGCTGTCTGAGTATATGTCTGCTGGGCTGGGGAAGGAATCTGGGTGGTCTACTATGTACGCGATGGCCGCAAGCTCTGCTGCCTGCGCGCCTAAGTGTCCGGGTAGTTTCAATGCTATTTCCTCGAGGGCGCGTCCCTGCGCGTCCTCAACATAGATCCCGCAACCTGTTATGCGTTGCCCATCTAAGACTGTGGAAGATCCATCCACATAAATCTTAATGGGTTCACATGTGTCCGGGTGAGGGGGGCTCTGAGATGAATTTCCTATCTTTCTGGGGGGGTGTTTTTGCTATAATGGGGCCTGTGTTATGGTGTGGAGAGATGATCTCACATTCATGGGGGGTTCCGGGGTACTGCAAATTGTCCGCTAAGTATGTGTGTGTCTTTGTCCGTTTTACTGTGATGTCCCGTCCCTGCAAGAGAAGGGTCCATCTAGCTGCGCGTATTTGGCTGATGGTACCGTCCTTGAGTCGTCCGTCCAGTAAAAGTTGGGTGGGGGTGTGTTCGGTCAGAATGGTGACGGGGTTCAGTCCGGAAATGTATGAAAAGTACTGGACTGCCCAGAAAACTGCGAGCAGGTGCCACTCACAGGCTGAAAATCCCTGCTCCACAGCATCTAAAAGTCAGGAGGCGTAAGCTATGGATCTTAACTGGTCATGCTGTTCCTGCAGGAGCACGGCTGAAAGGGTGCGGTCTGTGGTCGCTACCTCTATTGCGTAAGGGGAAAGCGGGTCTGGAACTTGTAGTGCGGGGGCTGCTATGAGTGCTTGTTTCAAAGAGTCCACAGCATCCGTATGCTGCGGAAGCCATTCCCAGGGGGCTCCTTTCTTTAGGAGATCTGAGAGGGGCGCTGTCTTGCTGGCGAAACCGTCAATGTGGTTTCGGCAGTAGCCAACCAGTCCCAAAAATGACCGGAGGGCTGAAACGTTCTGGGGAAAAGGCAATTTAGCGATTGAGTCAATTCTTTTATGCTCGATCTCTCGTTTACCATGCGTGATAATTGTTCCCAAATATACCACTTTTTCTTCCAAAATCTGGGCCTTTTTGGGGTTGACTTTACAACCAATGGAATGTAACAATTCCAGGAGTTCGGTCGGAAGCTCAATGTGCTCTTCTTTTGTGTCTGTCTGCAGTAGTAGGTCGTCTACATACTGTACCAGACATTCGGGGCGAGAAAATTTTGCTAGTCCATTTGCCAGCTGTCGGTGGAAAATGGAGGGGGAGTTGTGGAAGCCTTGTGGCAGGCATGTCCACGTGTACTGCTGTGCTTTAAAGGTGAAGGCAAATTTGTACACCTTTGCCAATGGAATGGACCAGAATCCATTACTGATGTCCAAAACCGTGAAGTAGCGGGAATTGAGTCCCTGCTTGAGTATGGTCTCGGGACTTGTTGCTACGGTGGGGGCTGCTGCGGGGGTGACTTTATTGAGTTCCCGATAATCAATGGTCAGGCGCCATGATCCGTCGGGCTTTCTTACTGGCCAAATCGGGGCATTATTAGTAGAGGCTACTGATCTTAGTACGCCCTGCTCTAATAAGCTCTCTCTAACTTTTAGGATTTCTCCCTCTGCTTCTAGGGGGAATCCGTACTGTTTTTGGGGTCTAGGGTCCGGTCCTGTTACTTGTACGGAGCCAGTAATCCGTCCACAGTCGTGCTTGTGGGTCGCGAATGCTTCCCTGTCCTTTTGCAGGAATGCCCTAACCTGCTTGTTCGTACTAAGCGTGGTCGGGTTGAACCAAAATTCGCCTACTGCGCTAATTTTGTTCATGTAGTCCCCTATGTTGAGCGTTGCGGGGGCTCTAGCGGATTTCGCCATCTTCCAGACACACTGATTGACTGGATCGAAGGATAGGTGGTGGGAATTCATAAAATCAATCCCCAGGATGTGTTCTGCTGTGTGGGGCAGGTCTACTAAAGCTACGGGGTGTTTGGTGGTGATAGTTCCGATTTGAATGGATAAAGGGGCTGTGATGTGTCCCTGCTGTGAGTGGCCTGTAAAGCCGCTGAGGGTGATAGTGGCTGTAGTGGGCCACGTGTCCTTTTGAAAAAAGGTGGAGGAATTTATGGTGGTGCGGGATCCTCCTGTGTCCCAAAGAAACTTGATAGGCTGTCCCCGAATCTTCGCTGCGACTACGGGTCGTCCTGACCTATCCCAAAGGGTATTGCAGACCCAACTGCGGGAGCCCGTACACAGTCAGTCTGTTTCGGTCACGTCCATCTGATCCGAACGGGCGCTAACGCTATGGATGGGCTCTGCCTTTTTCTTAATCAGAGTGCCTGTCTGTTGGGCTTTCTGTGGCTTTTTGGGGCCATTGCACTCTTTCGCAAAATGTTCCAGCTGTCCGCAGTTGTAACATTCTTGTGATTTGGGTGGGGGGCTGTTCTTTCCCTCATTTACCCAGGCGGGGTTGTGATGGGTTTTACTGCCTGCATGTCTGCGGCGGCTTGCTTTCCCTCGGTGGTTTTAGCGGCGGGTTTATTCTGAACAGACTGCTCCCAAACGCGGGACAATCTTTTAACCACCCACTTCTCGTTATGGGCCTCCTCTGAGGGATCATAACTATTACAGGCATTCTGTCCTGCATCTGTGGCATGGGAGATAAGGGTGCGGGTCCATTTGGCCATATTGTCGGGGGACAAATGGGCACGATCTACGTCTCCAAAAACGGCTGCGAAATGAATCCACAGGCGTCCTGCAAACGCTGTGGGGTGCTCAGACTTCTTCTGCCTACAGTTATTTAGGCCATCTACGGGGTCATCCCGGTTATACCCGATCGCATCCAGGATCGCGGTATGCATTTCTGCAAGGGTGCCTCCTCCTACGTTCTGTGGGTCGGGATGGGCTGCTGCTACCGATGGATCCAAACTTAGAACCATGAGCTTTACATGCTCTCTCTCATCTAGGCCGTACACGGTCGCCTGATGTTTGACGGTGGCAAAGAAATGGTGGGGGTCTGCGGCGGGGAGGAACGGTGTGATTTTTGCACACGCGTCCTGTAATTGGGTCACTGTTAGGGGGGTGGAATATAGGAATTCCGCCTCGTCCGATGTGGCTGTGCGGTGGGTTGTTACAGGGTTCATTGGAGCCTGAACTACCTGCGGTGTGGGGGTGCTCTTCTCCTTTGGGGCTTTCCCTGCGCACATGTTCCCTGAACATATCTCTGCGCTGTTTCCTGTAATTCTTCCCAATCAGGGCCGTCTTCCTGGTCTAATTTTTCCCCAAAGGTTTCCTGAAAGCAGTGATTGCAGGTCTGCAATTTGCTTCCGGCACTTTGCATGGTCTATGGTGCTCTGTCTTTGTTCTGTGGTTGCAGCGTGGAGCGCTCTCAAGGCTGCCTTGAGATCACTACATTGTTTCTGTAGCGTCTCCACCTGCTTTTCTGTTTCTTTCCTGACCAGGACTGCATGCTGCGTGTCCTGATAGGCCTTTTCATACTGGGATTGGAAACTACTTAAATGCGCCAGACAAGACTGGTGACCCCGTTTGGTGTCAGCCACCTCTTCGTCCTTTGCTGCTAATTTCCTCCTTAATTCCAGATTCTCTTTCTCAACCTTGCATACATCGACTTTACTCATCCGATGTATGCCCTCTAATTCTTTGCGGAGCATCTTGACGACATTCTCTGTGCCTCGCAATTGTGCCAAACAGGACACGATTGCCATCGGCTTGCGAGCTTTTGCTCAGCTCTTTTTATGGATCTCACTCATGTTCTCCCACCAAGTATGACCTGATTCTTCATTATCGCAGAAATCGTTCCACATGGGCCATCGTTTGCCCTTGAGATATTTCCGGATTTGCTCTTCCCAAATGGGACACTGTCCCACTCTACTGCTGCGACCGCAAATTCCTCGGGGTTCATGAGGCGCTGCATTTCCTGCATGGTCATCTCTCCTATCCGCTTGCTTCGGTTAAATTTGGAACAGGGGGCTAAGGCGGTGTCGTAGATGCGGGTACGGCTTGCGCTAATTTCCGAAAATACAGACTTCCGACAGTTTTGACGCAACAAACATCTATCAGTTTTACCTTATAGCCCTGTTAGTTACGCATGCATACACACACTTCCGAATTATGACTATTAATCAGAACTACTTGAACACTTGTGGTTTTCTGTTCCCAATTGGATTCTAATTCAAAATTTCTTGGGTTCTCCCGGAGTGGTTTTCCACTTCTAGATCGGGTCCCGTCAGGATGTTGCCAAAATGTTGCTCGTTTTAGCCTTAGTTTACTTTATTCTTATTCTGTCAACTTTGCTCATGAGTCGCCAGCTATCTTTCTGATACCGCCACGTGGTTCAAGTCCAAGTAATGATTAATAATGCAACACACCGCTTAGTAAGAGTTAAATCAACGCTCATTTATTATATACAGCAATAAATACTTATACAATAATCCTACTTCTAGACTACTACCTACCACTAAAGGCCAATACTTAACTTTGGAAATGGCCCACCAGGTCAGGGAAACGAATGGTCTTTCGAATTGGTTCTGAGCCTGTGGGATTCAAAAGCTGGTACAAGTCGATAGTCAGGAGCGCCTATCTGGTAGCGATCGCTGGAGTAACACTTACAGTTTTCTTTGTCGAAGGGTCTCGAAGGTTGCGAGCAGGAGAAGAAGGGTCGAGTTGAACTTGGCCCCTGTTCTTATAGTCCCTAGGGGCTTCCCAGTTCTCGGGGTGGACCTCGTACCTGGTTCCAAGTGATTGGACTTGGTCCCAATCACTTGGTTCGATATGCTCCAATAATGGGGCGATTCCTTGATCGGGGGGTGGTCGTTTACCTTCCTTTGTGTCAGCCCCTGCTGGCGCCGAAAGGTCTGGGTCGGCTTTCAATTGCTAATTTGTAGCAATTGTTCCCGGGGATCTACTATGCAGATGGCTGGGTTGTTGTGATGTTGATGGCTGCAGGTATCAGTCTGGGCTGACTTACCCAGAGGCGAATACACTGTTTTACCTGCAGCTGTCCGTTTGAGTCCTGTTGGCTGATTTTCCCATCAGCCTCTTTCGTTCGCCATTTTAAATCGGGGTTTAGACCATTCTAATCGGGAATCAGCCATTTTACGTGGCTACACTCTTTTTGGGAATACGCACCAAACCACAAGCCAGTTAGGCATTGATGAGGTGAGTGGTGTGCCTTCCCCAGGAATCAAAATTCCAGGGCAGAAGTGTTGTCTAATGAAAGCTGTCAGCTAATCAGAAGCAGGCAGCGTTTGAGCTCTGCAGTGCTGCTGAGGAGGTTGGGGCTGCTCTTGGAAGCACACCCACTGGAGTCCCAGGGTCACAGAGCGACACAGGCCACAGGTAAGTAATGTAGGGTGGGTGTTTTGTTAGGTGGGATCATGGGAAGAAAGGTGCCGGGAGGTAGACAGCAAGAGCAGAGAGTGGCTCTCAGCAGCAAACCCCCCCACCCACCCGCCCACCTCTGCAATGTCCAGTTCCTCGATCAGGCGTTGAGTGCCTTTCATTGAGGGACATGCCACCTCCCCAACCTCCCAGACATGATAAGCTGGCAGCATGGTTTTAGTTGCCGTACATGAAGCATGGCGACACATCTGCGTGCAGCTGGATTAATAACAGCAGCAGCAGCAGGATGATACCCTTAAGTAGTCATTAATTGGCCACTTAGAGCATCAATTGGCAACAGAGCAGGAAGGTCAACCATGGGCCTTCCCAACCTGAACTTAATTCTGGCAGAGGTGGGATGGTGATGGGAAACTGGTGCGGCATCTCCCCACCTAATTACATGCCCTTCCTACCTCCACGCTCACCACCAGCAAGAGCAGAAGATTCCGCCCCATAGGGAAGAAAGCAAGGAACATGCACTAAACCTTTATGTAACACTGGTTAGACAGCATTGGTTACTATCTGTTATTCAGGTTGGAGGGTAATGTGAAGTGAGTTCCATTAGTTTTGATGTTGGGACCCCTGCTCTTTTTCGATAGCTGTTAATGACTTGGATTTTGTTACATAGGGCACAATTTAAAATTTTCAGAAGTGGGGATGTTTGTGGATGACTGCACAATATTCAGCACCATTCGTGACTCCTCAGATAATGAAGCAGCCTAAATGCAGTAAGACCTGGACAATATCCAGGCTTGGGCTAACAAGTGCCAAGTTACATTCACGCCACACAAGTGCCAGGCAATGACCATCTCCTAAAAGAGAGGATTGAATCATCGCCCCTTGACATTCAATTGCATTACTATTGCTGAATCCCCCACAATCAAATCCTGAGGATTACCATTGATCAGAAACTGGACTAGCCATATTGATACTGTGGCTACTAGGGCAGGTGAAAGGCTAAGAATTCTATGGCGAGTAACTCACATCCTAACCCCCCAAAACCTGTCCACCATCTACAAGGCACAAGTTAGGAGTGTAATGGAATACTCTCCACTTGCCTGGATGAGTGCAGCTCCAACAACACTCAAGAAGCTTGACATCATCCAGGACAAAGCAGCCCGCTTGATTGCTCCTCCTTCCACAAACGTTCAAACCCTCCACCATCGACGAACAGTGGCAGCCGTGTGCACCATCTACAAGATGCACTGCAGTAACTCACCAAGGTCCTTTAGACAATATCTTCCATACCCAGGATCACTACCATCTCGAAGGACAAGAGTAGCAGATACCTGGGAACCCCACCATCTGAATGTTCCTATCCAACTCACTTTGACATTGACAACATCCTGTTCTTCAGTAAAGACAGATGAAAAGTGCTCATTTAGTGCCTTAGACATGCACTCTGCCTCCACTAAAAATGCTCCTTTTGGTTCGTATTCAGACCCATCCTTCCTTTCACTGCCTTTTTACTACTTGTATGTTTATCGAAGACGTTTGAGTTCCCCTTTGTGTTATCTCCAACCTATGCTAATGTATTCACCCATCTCTTGGTGCTTACTTTTACAGTTACTTGTAATCTTTGAATTCAGCCTGATTCTTTACAGAATTATGAACATGATCTTTACCATAAGCCTCCACCATCTATTTCATTTAGCCGCCTGATGAACTCAGCTTTCCATACCCTGCATCCCCCCCTTGTGGAGATTTGTCTCATTTCAACTTAAACTATCTCCTCTTTCAAGACCTCCCATTGAATTTCATTTACTGTTTCAATCTTAAATGATAATATTAATAATAATCGCTTATTGTCACAAGTAGGCTTCAATGAAGTTACTGTGAAAAGCCCCTAGTCGCCACATTCCGGCGACTGTTCGGGTAGGTCGGTACGGGAATTGAACCTGCGCTGCTGCCTTGTTCTGCATTACAAGCCAGCTGTTTAGCCCAGTGTGCTGAACCAGCTAAATCTTTGAATTCAATCCGCCTGGTCCAGATCCTGTTTTAACTCATTGAAAGTTCCAGTTAAATATTTTCATAATTGCTTTTTTCTTGTGCCTTTCCATAGCTCCTCTGAATTATTTTCACCATTACTCGAATACCAACCACTGAAACATGCTTCACTTGATCTACTTTATTCCCAAGAACTAGATCCAGCTAGGCTTCCTTTCTCATTTGAGTGCAAACAGATGATCAAGATAATTCTCTTCTGCACATTATAGGAATTTCTCTGCCTCCTTGCCCTTTCCCCTGCTTTATTCCAATTTCTGTATTCAGATAAAGCCTCCATTATCCCTACTCTAAATCTTGTATCTTCCGGTAATTTGCCTGCAAATGTTCTCTTTCATTTCATTCACACTATCTTGAGTGTAATAGCTCTTATATTGTTCCTTAATTCTTATGAAATGATTCTGTCTTTAATCTGTTAAAATTCAAACTCTGAAGTTCATCATCTCTTTCTAGTGCTGCGAGCATAACTCTGGTCAAGTTTGTCACACCCTCTTTTTTCACCTTCACTATCTTTCCTGAATACATTGTTGCATCTTCCCATCCAGTGCCTAACCATAGGTCTAATGCTCAGCAACAACCTTTCTTTTAAAAGCAAGATGAATGAGCCCGCGATTTCCAGGTGCTTTGGCTGAGGCCAGACAGGTGGTGATCCTCTGCTCACAAATACCCTGCTTTAACTTCAGACCAAACTACTCCTGTCCATCTGTGCCTTGCATCATCTTGATATCCTACCTGCTGCTCACTCTCTAATGTTCTCTGTGGGTAACCGTCTCCGTGCTGGCAATTGTCAAGGAGAGAGTAGGTAGTGTTCTGGTAGGTAGACAGGTAGGTAGTATACTCGAGGATAAGGATCTGGCAAATCTTGTTTTCCTTCCTCTGCTTCTTCTCATTGAATGAATCTGGGGGAAGAGAGGAGAGGTTAGCATTGAAGGATACAAGAAGAATTACAACAGTGTTATTGAAAGTATGGCAGTCCATATTAACTTGTTTGATTGGATAGGTCATTAACTTGTTTTAACAAAGAATGTTGCGGGGCTGGTCATAGAAATGGCACAAAATACAAAAGCCACTTGTATCTATTGCAGTTGGGTGGCCTACTCTCATTCCCTCCCCTCACCCCTCTGCCTCTGCCCTCCCACCTCTCTGCCACCAATAAACTGTGTCCATTCTCTCTTGGTTTTCTGCATTAGAACCCCCATTGCTGTCAGACAAATTGTGTAGTTGAACTTCTCAAATCTCCCCTTCTTTTAAATCCAAGGCCTCCCTAAAGATACCTAGCCCTTTATTGGAGTTACGTTTTTCAGTCGTACAAAATTTTGAACTCCTGTCTAATTGGGAGTCTGACCCAGGAAATTCACTGAAGTCAATGCTAGAGGCACTATATGGGCAAACTCTCACCTCACAAATCTAAGGCCAGCTTTCAAATACAGAAGAAAATTAAGAACTGGCTGTAGGTATGGCTGGGGGTTCCCAAGTTACGTTAAACTGATTAGTGTTGAGTACACTGCAGCCTGCAGACATATTATACAAACATTCAAAGTCATATACATATATGGCAAAATAAAATTATCTTTGCAATAAAATAATTCACATATTTCTCTGCTCATGCAATTGATATACATTGGCATGTATGGATTCGTACAACTGAGGAAGACCCAGAATATATACTTGGTCTATGCTGTGTTAACTGATCTGTGCTGGGCTTAGTTATGGTAATATAATTGGTTTCAGTATCATGGACTAGGAAAGGGATAAGTTACACTCACTGATAGTATGTGTATAGATGTCAGATGAGAATGAGATTGGGGTTGATTGTACTGACCTCTTGTTGTTGAATTGCCTTTCAACATTCCGCCTATTTTCTGATGGTATGTTGAGCAAAAACATTATCAGTCAGAATATGGGATTTACACCCTTAACAATTATTGATTGGAGGGGAGGAATAGTTGTCAAAAGAGGGAGCCCAGACCCTTCAGCAATTACCTGAATATTGGAATATATAGTCCGAGACAATCCTTATTCAATATATCCCTACAATTACGTGTCAGAAACCCTGTTCCCTTAGAACGCATACATAATTTACTGGAACTGCTTCTTGCTCTAGCATGCTCCGAACAGTAGAGGAGGCCTCTCCATTAGTGTTTTGAGAAGGATGGCATTGGATTTGTCATAATTCCTGTCACACATCTTCAGAGAATCTTTGCAAAGTTTTGATGTTCTTCATGAATTTGTCTTTTCATGGCTGAACTCCCGATATCAGCAACTTTATTCGCAAGAGGCAGCATCTGAGATCGCCAATGCCTCCACTCTAATGCATAATGTTCCAACTTCGAAAGTTCATTCTCTGGCCTCTTAGTGCATTGTGAATCACCCTATGTTTAACCCTCATGTAGGTTATTTGTATTACCCTGATTTAACAGATTTGGGCTGAATCCATTTGGGATGAAGGATGCCAGTGATAGAATTCATAGTAGATTGGGTGAATTCCTACTGGCAGTGACAGATGCTGAAATTTCTAGCATTGGTTTATCTTCTCTGCAACATTTTTCTTGTTTCTAGTTTTAGTGAAAATAAGAAGAAAGAAAAAATAAATTGGTTTCCTGCCATCCACTTCTTGTTCCTGTTAGGCTCATTTCAGAGTCTCCTCAGAACACAAGAACCCAAGCAAGAATTAGAAGCCAGGCCCTTCAAGCCTGCCCCACCATTCAATATGATCATGGCTAACCTATGGCGGCCTCAAATCCTTTGCTGTGCCATTTCCCCATAGCCCTCTATTCCTCGATCTATCAAACATTTATCCACCTCCACTTTAAATGCTTCGAATGATCCAGGCTCCACCATCACCCTATGGGGCAGGGAGTTTTAGAGATTCACCACCCTGTGGGAGAAGAAGTTCCTGCGCATCTCAGTTCTATCTTGTAGCTATGTCCCCTTGATCGAGATTCTCCCACTAGTGAAAACATCTCACCATCTACACTGTTAAGCCCGCTCTTTTATGTCTTATATGTTTGAAAAAGGTCACCCCTCACTCTTCCTAACTCCAAGAAATACAGACCGAGATTATTTAGTCTCTCTTGATTGGACAACCGTCTCATCCCAGGAATTAGTATGGTAAATTTCCATTGAACTGCCTCCAATGTTACTATATCCTTTTTTAGGCAAGGGGACCAAAACTGTGTGCAGTATTCCAGGTGAGGCCTCACCAACACCCTGTACAATTACAACAAAACTTCCGTATTTTTAATCTCTAGTTCCTTTGCAATAAAGGCCAAAATGCTGTTTGCCCTTTTAACTACTTGTTGCACATGCCTGCTAGATTTTTGTGATTCATGCACCAGAACACCTGGATCCTTCTGAAACTTCACTCATACTGCAGTCACTCTCCATTTAGATAATTTGCCTGTTGATTCCTTGAACGAGGTGCAGGAGCTAACACTTCCACAAATAAATATTGATTTGCAAGGTTTTTGCTCAGTCATCCAATCTATCTATAATCCAGTTGCAGAATCATTATTGCATCATGCGATGGACTTTATGGAAGTTCATATGGAGTCTTAAAATAGTCCTTTACAGTAACATGGGTAACATGAATGGCACCACACTCTTCTAGAAATTCAGCTACTCAAGAGGTTGATGTGGCTATTTTGTTTTGCTGAGCCAGTCCTCAGTACTCTTGCTGCTCTCTTGGCGCTCCCTACATATGAAGCAGCTGAGTGACCTCTTGCACCAATGGGTTCTGCATAAATAATAGTGCAGTCGCAAATGTTTTAACTTTCCCAATGCGATCAGTGTAGAAAGCCTTAAATTTAACCTGGAAATCTCATTTAACGTTGCCCAGTCAATCGGACATATGAAATCTTTGCCCACAGGTGGAACAGACAAACCATTTCTCCTCCCACATTCAAAAGTCAATGGTATTCAGGTCCTGATGAATCAATTGAATGACTGTCAGATGATGATGTGGTGTTTAGTTTGAGGGTCCCATTAGTAATTCCTCCCCTTTCTAAGGGGGCAGCACGGTAGCACAAGTGGATAGCACTGTGGCTTCACAGCGCCAGGGTCCCAGGTTTGATTCCCCGCTGGGTCACTGTCTGTACGGAGTCTGCACATTCTCCCCGTGTCTGCATGGGTTTCCTCCCGGAGGAATACTGCACACAGTTTTGGTCCCCTTGCCTAAAAAAGGATATAGTAACATTGGAGGCAGTTCAATGGAAATTCACCATACTAATTCCTGGGATGAGACGGTTGTCCTATCAAGAGAGACTAAATAATCTCGGTCTGTATTTCTTGGAGTTAGGAAGAGTGAGGGGTGACCTTTTTCAAACATATAAGACATAAAAGAGCGGGCTTAACAGTGTAGATGGTGAGATGTTTTATCCCAGTCTTTGGGCTGTGGGACAAAACCGGAGCACCCGGAGGTTACGTGGATTGGCCATGCTAAATTGCCCTCAGTGACCAAAAAGGTTAGGAGGGGTTATTGGGTTACAGGGATAGGGTAGAAGTGAGGGCTTAAGTGGATCGGTGCAGATTCAATGGGCCGAATGGCCTCCTTCTGCACTGTATGTTAGAAGTTCTATGTTAAAGGAATCTCACTTTCCGTCCAGGACAGAAATTCACAATATTCCCTCTTCCGGCTTCTTGTTCCAGGTACTGAAAGGCAGGCAGATGACTGGTGGATGATGAGTGTTTGTTAGTCCCTATCCTACAACAGGTCTCCAGTCGTCTTGGATTTTCCTGCAATTGGGCCAAGACCTCGTTCCATGTGATGGTCGGTGTGCAATTACCAATCATGTTAAAAGAATCCACGCACAGTCATCTACCACCCTAACATCATTCCACCCACCCAAATGAATTTCGGGACCTGCAATGTCAGTACCCCAATGGTCAACCCCAACAGCGTCAGACCCGAAGGTCACGCTGCCATCATAGCCCGGGAACACCGCAGCTGCAAAATTGACATCGCCACCCTGAGCGAGACATGACCGGCAGGAAAAGGCCAGCTTAAAGGACAAGGTGGTAGATACACCTTATTCTGAAAATACAAAACAGAAGAATGTTATCTCTATGGCGTTGGCTTTGCTGTAAAAAACAAATTGGTCATATGTCTCACAAAATACCCCTTGGAGTAAGTGAGAGACTCATGACTCTCTGGCTCACCCTGGCCCAGACGCAGCACATCATACCCATCAATGCCTATGCCCCAACCCTAGATTTAACAGACAAGAAAAAAAGAGGCATTCTACTCCAGCCTCGCCCAAACGTTGTCCCTCATCCCAAAGGGAGACAAGCTGATTCTCCTTGGCGACTACAATGCCAGAGTTAGGAGAGTTACAAATCTTGGGAAAGGCATGTTAGGCATGGAAGGCCTGGGGAAAACAAACCCCTATGGAGTCCTCCTCCTGACAAAATGCCTAGAACATGACCTTGTCAAAACAAACACCCTGTTCCACCAGAGAGACAAGCACAAGACCACATGGCAACACTCCCACCTCAGCACTGGCACTAATGGATTACATCATCGTCTGAGTGAAGGACCGCAAAGAGTTCCGCATCACCCGTGCCACGACTGGAGCTGACGGCTGTTGGGCTGACCAGCGACTAATCTGCTCTGCCATCTCCATCAACCTGGCCCTAAATTGGCAGACACGGAAAAAACTCTGCTGCCGGAGATTCTATATCGCTGAACTCAAAAACCCTGAGAGGAAAGGCCTACGCAGCCAGCGCCACACAGCTAACCTGTTGACGATCAACAAACCAGAGCTGCAGAGTGCCCACAGTACCTGGTCTGCCCTAAAAGCCACTATAGTCACAACCTGTGAGGAGATGCTCGGTCTCTCGACCAGGGAACATCAAGACGAGATGATTAGGAGATTGCAGACGCAATGTGCTCCTGAACTGGCAGCTCCATCAAAACTCGAGTGAGAGGAAACAAGCCTATAGGCAACTAAAGGCCGAGGTGGTACAAAGAACACATGACCTGAAGAAGAGATGGTAGATGGATACAGTGCAGGAGTCTCAGCAACTCCACGACAATCACTGCCTGTGCAGCTTCTTCAGCACAATTAAATCAATCCACGGCCGAGTACCTAGGACCTACCTCACTGAGTGCCAAAAATGGAGAGGCGCTCATCAAAGACAGAGAGATAGTCAATGTCCGTTGGAGAGAGCACTTCGAGGACCTCCTCAGCCAAGACACAGCTTGCAGTTCATGTGCCCTCGACGCCATCCCACAGCTGGCTACCCACCACCACCTCAGCACAACCCCATGAGGTCAAAATAGCTATCCAACAGTTGAAAAACAACAAGGCCTCTGACATAGATGGAATTTCCGGAAGTATTAAAATATAACAGAAAAGCACTCTTGACACAAATGCATGACCTCATCATCCTTGTCTGGAAGGAAGAGAGCATGCTGGGAGACCTCAGAGATGCTATAATTGTGAACATCGTCAAGTAAAAGAGGTCCGACTGAGGAAATTACAGAGGGCTTTCCCTACTGTCTGCTATGGGACTCCTCCTCAACCACCTCCTTTCAGTGGCAGAAGAGCTCCTCCCTGTCACAATATGGCTTCTGCCCATCGAGAGGCATAATGAACATGATCTTCCGTCCAGGAAAAGTCCAGGGAGCAGCACCCACCCTTGTACATGGTCTTCTTCAATCTCGCAAAGGCCTTCGACTCTGTCAACCGTGAGGGATTGCGGAACATCCTCCTCAAATTTGGCTACCTGCAGAAATTTGACACCATTCTCCCCCAGCTCCACAATGATATGCAAACCGTGATCCTCATCAACAGATCCACCACAGATCCAATACGAAGCAAGGCTGCATCATTGCACCCAGCAACGCTCTTCTGCATCTTCCTCGCTGCAACACTCCACGCCATCATCATAAAGCTCCCCGCCAGAGTGCAACCTATATGACAAGTGGGAAGCTGTTCAACCTCTGACGCCTCCAGGCCGGAACCAAGATCACCCCAACGTCTGTCATCGAGCTGCAGTATGCAGACAATGCCTGCTTTGTGAGCACACTCAGAGGGCAAGCTACAAACCATCGTCGACACATTCACTGAGACATACAAAAGAATGGCCCTTTGACTAAACATCCAGAGAACAAAGGTTCTCTACCAGCTTGCTCCTGCCACAATACTGACCCTCTGACCATTAAAGTCCACGGTGAGCCCTGGACAACGTGAACCATTTCCCATGCCTGGGGAGCTTCTTCTTGGTGCGAGCAGACATCGACGATGAAATCCATCAGAGACTCCAATGCACCAGCGCAGTCTTCGGATGCCTTAGGAACAGAGTGTTCAAAGACTGAGACCTCAAATCCAGCACCAAGCTCCTGTTCTACATAGCAGCCATCGGTCCCTGCCCTCCTGTATGCATCAGAAATATGGGCAATGTACAGCAGACACCTCAAATCCCTCAAGAGATATCACCAACGTTCCCTCCGCAAAGTCCTGCAAATCCACTGGCAGGATAGGCATACCAATGTGAGCATCATCTCCCAGGCCAATACCCCCAATATTGAGGGACTGGTCACATGTGATCCAGCTGCAATGGGTGGGCCACATTGTCCGCATGCCCGACACAAGACTCCCTAAACAAGTGCTCTGCTCTGGGCTCTGCAATCACTAGAAGGGTAGACAAAACACTATAAGAACACTCTAAAAGGCCCCCTTAAATAAAAGCAACATCCCCATCAACACATGGGAATCACTTGTCCTAGAATGCACAAACTGCAGATGCATCCGCAATGGCACCAACCACCTCTTGCAACACTGAGTGGAGCACGTGGAAGCCATGCGTAAGCAACAGAAAGAGCACGAAAAATCCAGAGTGTCCCACCCACTCGCCTCATCGATCACCACCTGCCCCACTTGTGGCAGAACCTGCATTTGAGGATTGGTCTATTGAGCACCGCAGGACCCAACCCAACCCCCACCACCCAGAGTGGAACTAAGTCATCCTCTACCCTGAGGAACTGCCAAAGAAGAAGAGGAAAATGCAACCTAGTCAGACACTGCTTACATGAAAAATGGTCCTCGACACTCAATAGATAATGGCATGGATACCTGCAGGTGCTGCCTGCTTGCAACATACTACACTCATCTATCTGGCTTCCATTCTTTCATGCTCCATGTCCTTGTCATCCTTCTTAAAACACAGGAACAATGGAATTTCATGTTGCAGAGCTCCTTTTAAATTCTTCAGCAAGCTTCACAAAGTACCTTCCAAATGTTCAGAACTTGAATCTTCAAAGTAATGGCCAGGATTCTCAGCCAAACTGTGTTGCAGATTCACACTTGTGGGCACCTCTGAACTTTAGGAAATTGCATGATCTCAGGGCATTGCCATCTGGTGCCCAGTCAGTGCTATTCCTTCAAACTGACAGCTGAATGTTCCTCAATCATTTAACAACAGGACACAGAGGAATTCCCCAAATGTGCCTACGACTAAATTAATAGATATGTTCATATGGGCTCTGGGGTAGATATTTTCTTACATATATGTATGTGACTGCTCTGCAGAAAGAGCATTAACCTCTTTGAGGCAATCAATGCCACAAGTCTATTCCAAGAGTCAGAATGCAGTGTCGCAAGCTGTTCACAAAAGTGATCAAGGCCAATTAATGTATCTACAAATACCATATTCCATCAACTGCCCCACTAGCCTTTCATGCCTACCAACAATGTCTATCCATCACAACAGATACCTACCATTCAGAGTTAGTGGGTGAGAGATGTGACTGTGATGCATTAAACAGTCTGTGAGGCTAACTAAGGAAGTTAAGGATGGCACCAACTTGAGAGAAAAGGCATACAATGTTGGCATCTGGTGTTAGGCCAGAAGATTGAAAACATTTTAGAAACCAATCAGGATACTAAAAGAAAACAAAAAGGGTGAAAATTTGAAAATTGAGAGTGGGGGCTTCCTCAAGTATATAAATAGTATGAGCGTAGCCAAATTAAACATTGGTTCCTTAGAAAATGAGACTGTGGAATTAATATTGGGAAACAAGGAAAGGCAGAGACTTTGAACAAATATTTTGTATCTGTCTTCATGATAGAAGAAACAAGAGCAAACCACTAAAAGTAGGAAATCAAGGACAAAAGGGATGGATGAACAATCACTATCACTGGAGAAAAATTACTAGACAAACCAATGGAACTAAAGGCTGACAAATCCCTTGGCCCTGATGGCCCTTATCCAAGTGGCTGCAGAAATACTCAATACATTGGTTGTAATATTCCAAAATTCCCGAACTTCTGGAAAGGTCCCAGTGGATTGGAAAACCACAAATGTTATGTCCCTATTCAAGAATGCTGGGAAACTGTCAGTGGGAAAATGCTGGAATCCATTACTAATAAAGTAGTAGCAGAATATTTGAACATAATACACAATCAAGTAGGGTCAATGTGACTTTATAAAAGGAGAATCATGTTTGACAAATGTGTTAGATTCTTTGAGGATGTAGTGAGCAGAGGGTAAATAGGGAGGAATCAGTAGATGTCGTGTATCTAGATTTTCAAAAGGTATTCAATAAAGTGTAACTGCACCAGATGGTGTTGGAGGTAATATATTAGCATGGATATCAGATTGGCTAACTAAAGGAAACAGAGCCAGCATAAATGGATCATTTTCAGGTTGGCAAACTGTAACTGGTGGTGTGCCACAAGGATCAGTGCTGAGGACTCAATTATTTAAAATCTATATGAATAACTTGGATGAAGGGACTGAGTCTATTGCAGCTACATTTGCTGATAATGCAAAGTTAGGTGGGAAAGCAAATTATTTAGAGGACGCAGACAAGCTTCAACTCATCCACACACCACTGACTATATCCTCACCCACATTAATTCTACATTTCTATCATCCATGCCCTTCCCAAACTCATTAGTGGCCTGTATCCCAGGCATGTATATTCAAATTGGAATGTTTTTAGCTTGGTTTTAAAATCTTTCCGTGTCCTTGTGTCACTCTACCTTACTCATTGCCTTCTGGCTTACATCACTGCATATACTCTCTTTTACTCCATCACTGGATTTGCCTCAATTTCAACCATTTCATCTTCTACACCATTGGAAGTTCTGGCACTACATCCCTGTGTCTGGAGTGTTTTACAGAAAAGAAAACCACCTTTCTTTCGGTTTTCAAAAACCTCTTTAGTAGTTTCTTTTTGACTGATTTCAGAGCCCAATTGCAGACTTTCCATTCCCTTCCACTTTCTGCCAACATGCTTCTTATAATAAAACATTCTGAGATGTCTTTCTCGGCAAGAAGAACATTATATAAATGTATGCTTATTTTTTTCAATTAAAAACTATAATTTATAACTGGATTAATGGTAATCCCTCATCAATATGATGGCTAATCTAACATCAAGTGAATAGCACATACAGCCAACAAGCACAAGAACACAGGAAATAGGAGCAAGAATAGGTCATTTTTCCCATTTTCCCTACACACATCCCACATAGTTAGAATATATCTACAAATTTACTGATCTCTGTCTTGAACATACTCAATGCCTGAGCCTCCACAGCCCTATGGGATACAGAATTCCAAAGTTTCACCACCCTCTGAGTGAAAAAAATCCTTTCCACCTCAGTCCTAAATGGTCCTACCCCTTATTCTGAAGTTGTGTTCCGTGGTTCCAGATTCCTCTCCCCCCCCCCCCCCCAACCCCCCACCCCCACCGGTAAGGGAAACATCCTTCCTGCATCTAACCTGTCGAGCCCTGTAAGAATTTACTCAATTCCTCTTGCAATAAAGGCCAACATACAATTTGCCTTCCATATTGCTTGCTGCACCTGCCCGTTAGTTTTCAGTGATTCATAAATAAGGATGATGTGGAGATGCCGGCGTTGGACTGGGGTGAGCACAGTACGAAGTCTTACAACACCAGGTTAAAGTCCAACAGGTTTGTTTCGATGTCACTAGCTTTCGGAGCGCTGCTCCTTCCTCAGGTGAAGAGGTATGTTCCTCTACATACCTCTTCATTCACCTGAGGAAGGAGCAGCGCTCCAAAAGCTAGTGCCATCGAAACAAACCTGTTGGACTTTAACCTGGTGTTGTAAGACTACGTACCATAAATAAGGACACCAAGATCCATTTGGATATCAACATTTCCTATTTAAGAAGTACTCTGCATTTCTGTTTTTCCTACTGAAGTGGGTAACTTCATATATGGGTGACACGGTAGCTCAGTGGTTAGCACTGTTGCTTCACAGCACCCCAGGGTCCCGGGTCGGATTCCCGGCTTGGGTCACTGTCTGTGTGGAGTCTGCACGTTCTCCCTGTGTCTGTGTGGGTTTCCTCTGGGTGCTCCGGTTTCCTCCCACAAGTTCTGAAAGACGTGCTTGTTTGGTAAATTGGACATTCTGAATTCTCCCTCTCTACCCGAACAGGAGTGTGGCAACCAGGGGATTTTCACAGTGACTTCATTGCAATGTTAATGTAAGCCTACTTATGACAATAATAATGATTATTATTATTATTTCCACATTATTTTCCATCTGCCAAGTTCTTGCCAACTCACATAGCTTTCTAAATCCTCATCTCTTTGCGTCCTCCTCACTACACACATTCCACCTATTTTTGTGTCATCCGCAAACTTGGAACTATTACAATTGTTCTTATATCCAAATCATTGATATGGATAGTGAAAGGTCATCGAATCCTTTTATCAGGACTATTAAAATGATGTTATAATTAGAGTTAACTATTGATATTTACCATCAGTTTGAAAGTAGGAGTTTTATTTCCTTTGAATATACATAGGGACCCATGCTGTTGTTGCTATCTGCAGGGAGTCTGCTGCACTGTTTTATTAGCAGTCTCTGCAGTACGGTGCTCCAGAGGGTTGTGGAAGCACCATCATTGAATACAGTTAAGGCTAAGATAAAAATATTTTGGTCTCTCAAGGAATTAAGGGAGTGTATGAAAAAAGTGAAGGTGAAGCCCAAGATCAGCCATAATCATGTTGAATAGCAGAACAGACTTGATGGACCTTATGATAAAAGCAAGTTAGTGCGAATGTGATAAAAAAAACAGAAAGTACTGGACAATCTCAGCAGTCTGACACCATCTGTGGAGAGAGAAGGGAGCTACCCTTTCGAGTCTGGATGACTCTGTCAAAGATGGACCTTTGATGGACCTTATGGCCTTTTTCCACTCCTATTTCTTACAATCTGATGTTCTCATGATAAATTGAGGTCTGCATCAGGAATTAGAAAACATTGCTCATGCTTGGCAACATAAACACGTAGTTATTACAGATAGGAAAACGTTTTACAGTCAGTGTTTACAATGAGTAACTGGGGATCCATCCAGTATTAGCCTTCTGAATAAAAGTTGCTTATTTATGAAAGTTTTCCTTATAATATTTCCCTCATGTTCAGTTGTAATAATGGATAGCAAAGAAAGAAACATGCTATTCATGGTGGGGAAATATGTTACAAAATAATCAACGGAACAATGTCAATATTGAATTAAACAAAATACTTTCCAACTTCCCCTTCATCAATGTAATGTATATAAAAATATTGTTTTCAATTAAATGCTATAATTTGTAATGTTGCTAATGGTGGATTATGTATTGTTAAGGTGACTTCTAATACCAACTGAAGAGCACATACAGCTAACAAAGGTCCTCCAATCCCTTTAGCAATCAGAATGTTGAAATGGCCGAATAACTAAACTTAACAATCGATATGGGCTATCGAGTTAAAGTCCAGAGAATGTTTTTTTTCCTTTAAAGATACAGTGGGACATACTAGTGGACCTAAGAACTGGTAGCACATTAGTTAGCTCTGTTGCTTCACAGCACCAGGGACCCAGGTTTGATTCCTTGGGTCACTATCTGTGCCCAGTCTGCACATTCTCCCCGTGTCTGCATGGATTTCCTCTGGGTGCCCCGGTTTCCTCCCACAAGTCCCAAAAGCCGTTAGGTGAATTGGACATTCAGAATTCTCTCTCAGTGTACCTGAATAGGAGCCAGAGTGTGGCAATTAGGCGATTTTCACAGTAATTTTATTGCAGCGTTAATGTAAGCCTACTTGTGACACAAATAAATATTATTATTATAAAAACAGTAGGTGAAGACGCAGACAGGTTCAGGTAACCAAGCTCGGAAACAAATGGTCATTAACTTCTCAGTGAAATATTAAGGCATGTTGGGCAATACTATCACAAGTGGAAACAGTCTTTTCTCATTCCTGTAGATGCTCCAATGGGATCGCCAAGCATGTTGTAAATGCCCTTTAAAAATCCAATTAGCTCTTAACTCAATACTTTTTGAAATCTGGGCACAGTGAAGCACGCAATAAAAATAGACCAATAGCGAACTGATAACTCTTATACATTCAAAACCATACCTCTGATTGAATAAACAACAACAGTGTAGCCTTTCTGGTCTAGTCATTCAATTATGTCAAATGGAAATTAAACTACGTCACGTACAACTGATCGATCAGCTGAGGTGAGCTTTAACGAGGAGATCAATTACACAGGCTGCTTTATGGAGCACTCTAAGGAACGTGCTTGAGTTTAGTAGTGCCTGGGAGGTATGGTCCTACCTGGGTTGCAGAAACCTGTACGGTGATATCTTTCGGAGCCAACATGTGCCGGGTGATGCTTTGGGATTGCTCCGCGTTCCGCATTTTGATCTGTTTACTGGAGCTTGCAGTGATACATGGAGGTGCCGGGGTGAGTGAAGAGCGTGGTGGGAGGGAAGTCAGGGACTTGGGTCCCCTGATTGAGATGTTGGCCGGGAAGGTCAGCCCCCGCCCTCCGCTGCTCTCTGAACAGAGGATGATAGATGATCAACACATGGAATACATGGCCAATCTCTACAAGCAGTTGGCAGACCGCGATGGGAAGCCCAAAAGTAATCGGACTATTGTGACTAATACCATTCGGTTGGTGAAACCCAGCGCAAGTGTCCTGCTTACCGACTCAGGTAAATTCTGGGAACTTGAATTAAATGGGAGCTTTATATTCATAAATGTTGACTTTCAAATTATGATTGGCGCGTGTGCATGATTACCAAGCTTGGTGGACTATTAGCTGGTTTTACGAAATTGGGGATTATTTACTTTTGCTTTAAACCTAGTACTTATTCAACTTCACCGGTGGCTTTAGACTGGCTGTTCAAGAGTGTTGCCATTTAAAAAAAAAAATTCTAATACCTGGAAACTTTTTGTAAAATGGTCAATTTGGTGACGCATTTCCTATTTTTCTTGATGGTGGTCTCAATAGGGCGCTGCATAAGAATTTGCTTGTATTTTTTTGCTTTGCACGGTGATTTGAGTGCTTGTAACCTGCATGCCGGCTTTCCAAGGTGATTATTGGGAGTACCTGTAACGTTATGAACTTCTAGACTAACTCGTCCAATACGGTTTCATTTTCATTTCCTCTATATCCCTTTTAAGAATGGGGTTGGCTTGGCTATGTCTGGGTATTTGCTATGGAGTTTTTTTTTGTCAAGTTGATTCCAAGTGGTTTCTGTTGGGGAAGAATAGAAGTTTTTAGTTTCCGGCTTCAATAGTTGTAACAGTCGAAAGGTGGAAGAACGATCAGTATCAATCTGAATTGCTCAAACATTGTGCTTTGTCCCCTAATGTGCAGTTAACCGAATTCAACGGGCTTAGAGTCTTGAACACCAAATCAATTTATTTTCTATTTTGGACTACAGACCTCTTAGTAATCAAATCCTTGCTCTTTGAACATTTATGCAGAGAAATCTTTTCTTGTTTACCACCATGCTTTTTGACTTTAGCTGCTAATCTCCAATGTTTATTTTTGTTTTAATAGGTCATTGGCACATACATCATGTTCAGTACAATCTGCATTATCTTCCAGAGCTGGAACATTTGATTAAAGTTGTTGTTGTGTATTTGCACAACCCTCTTCCCAATCAATTCCTGGTTTCCTGTGAAATCCGATGTCATCTTGGAATTGGAAACTATGTTCACCTAAACATCATACAGAATGACACTGACATAGAATTGCCCATCAGGTTTATATTCAATCTGAATGATCGATGGGCAGAAGCTGATGTAACGCCTTGTGTCTTCCCCTCATCCAGTAATTCTGTGAAGCAAGTCAACCTGCACATCAGTTACAAGTGCACTGAATTTGGAAAGGCCAATCAAAGAACTTTGGACAAGAGAAACTATGCTGTTAATCTAAAAGTGCCTTCGCTGCTGCTATATTTGAATGATACTGATGAAACTGCACATCAAAGGGAGGAAAAACCAGAAAAGCAAATTGCAGAGAGTTCATCCAAATCCCGTGTGCTATCTAGGAAGCCACGTCAATTAAGTAACATTGGCCCTGACATTCCCAACTATCTTCATAAAAGCCCTCCAAGGAACAAATGCAAGCTCCATTCATTCTGGGTAAGCTTTGAGCAACTGGGATGGGATCATTGGATTGTGGCTCCTCACAGGTACAATCCCAAATTTTGCAGAGGCGATTGTCCGAGAATTCTTCATTATGGTTACCACTCTCCCAATCATGCAATAGTACAAAATTTTATCAATGAAATTGTTGACAAAAATGTCCCCCGTCCATCATGTGTCCCTTTGAAATACAACCCAATTAGTGTCCTTTTGAAGGAACAAAATGATCACATTGTGTACAAGGAATACAAGGACATGATTGCAATGTCTTGTACATGCAAATAGAACCTGATCTAGTAATCGAGTGCACTAAAACTTGTTCCATGAGTTTATTATAAAATGCACACTGAAGCAAATTGGATTTGTGTTGAATACTTAACCACCTCATAAAACAAGTCATACAATGACTTGCTCCTCTATTTAATTACAGTGAAGGCTTCTTCCTTTGTTCTTCTGCTACCAATTGGGGGAAATAGTGTCTGAATTCATGGTGTAATTGTAGCCCATGGTATTAACACTTTAATGCAAAGAGGTTTTTGAAGATAATTGTATTTGCAGCAGGAAAGGGGCAAAGTGGTGGCTCAAGAACCTTCTACAAAGACAATGAAATTGCTAAAATAACCAATATACTTAACGTAGTAAGAAATGTTCATAATTTTGTAGTCTGTATTTATAATTGTGATTTTTGTAAATATCTGAATTTCCAGTTGTTATGCTAAAACGTTGTCCATCTTTTATACTAAACTTGTCAAGTCTGATACTCAGTAATCCTTTCAAGCCAAATGTAAATAGTCAAGTTTTAACTTGCAAAAATTAGGTCTCCCATCAAAGTTGTTTAACCTGAGCTGCAGTAATATTTTAAGCCATACCATGGGAACTTAAGGGTAATTCACTGGTGACTTGGGCAGCCCTAATATAAATTACACAAGTGAATGTCTGCACCTTCATTGTGGGTAACTTTTTTCCTACATGATGCACAATATTTAGCAGGGGGTGGGGGGTTTAATTGGGTGGGTGGGAGCAGAAGGAAGCACAGGACAATGAGCGGGTGGCTGGGAAAACTCATTTAAGTGAGCAACTACTTTTTTTGTTTGTTCATTCACTATATACATTAGAACAGTAAACTTTAACAATTTTAAAAATAGCTATATGCACTTTGGTTTTAACACCCCCGCCCCCCCCAAATTGCATACTAACTTTTAACTTCTACAGTTCCAGTACCAGGAGTTGGAACTGAAATGAAATTAATTTAATCGTGGCTACTGCAGTTTTCAAGGGGTAACTTTCTGAAATATATGCGGGTAGAATTGACAGTTGTATTACAATCTAGTCTGAAGTGTTTCATGTTCTGAATTATTCGCTCTGCTAGTCTTGATTTGCCTTGCTAATGTCACCAATTTGTTGCATTCTTTAGTAAAAGTTGAAATATTTGCACTGAACAAATCTCCATATGAAGCTTGTTGGGATAGCTGGCATACTCATTTGGGTGTTACATGTACTGTATCCATGAACCCAAGTGTGAAGTCAACTACTGTAGAGTTCTAACTTGGAAAATCCTGAGTAATCCAGGTAGTTAGTCAATGACTCAGTACTTGTATTCAGTTCTCAAAAACAGCTAGATGTTTAAAATAGTGCATCTATTTAGACTGTCAATGCAAACAGTGTCTTGGATCTATGCATTTGTAAACCATGCAAAATACTGTATATAAAATAAAAATGTAATGTAGGTATTTTAACACTGAAGATTCTACTGAGCTTGCCCTGGTCTTTGTACTATCTTGTTTAACTTGCATATTTAATAAAGAAATGGCTTGAACTGTGCAAAGCAGGTTGATCTTTAATTGGTCTTAATGATTTTGCATCTCGAGCTGAAATTTCAACTTGGTTGGATGTAAATTGTGCCATGTGAAAAACAATGGAATGATGGGTAGTTGGGTGGGGGTGTGTGTGTGTGTGGGGGGGGGGGGTGCATAGACAATGAATTCTGGAAGATTCTACCATAACGGAGATTCTACATCAGTTATTAACATGTAGTCCTATATACAACTACACAACTGAAACACTTAAAATCAAGTCCTTGGGGCTGGATCTTTGTGGAAGAAACAAACCTTTGCGGCATGAACATCCCTGGCAGCATTTCTAGAGCATGGTGAAGTAGTTGATCTTCAAATAGAGTCCATCCCTGGCTGGGGAGAAGTGGCAGTGCTCTTGTCCCAAATTTGGTGCATGCCAAAAATACCAATATCTTGAGCACATTAATTCATTCTGGCAAGGCCAGCATTTATTTCTATTGCCCTCTTGTGGCCAACAGTACAGGTACATAGCAAAGAGGAGTTTCCAGTGAATGCAGCCAACTGTACAGGCACATAGCAAAGAGGAGTTCCCAGTGAATGCAGGAATTCTTATAGAATTGAATGTTCATTGCTCAAACATGACAGACCTACAAGTGTTTGCAGATTGTTGATGTTGGCTTAATTGTGGCAGCAAGCTATTGAGTGCAGGTGTGTGGGGTTCATGTGAGTGCTGCATTCATACTTTTATCGGGCCATAAATTGAGGGGAATGTGCACGAGTGTCACTGAATGTAAGCATGCAGGTGCAGCAGGCAGTGAGGCAAATAGTATATTGACCATGGAGGATTTGAGTACAGAAACAGGGATGCAGCTCTTGAGCTAAAGGATAGGGGAAAGTAGGACCCGGTTACAGAGTTGGATGGTCGGCCATGAGCAGGCTCATTTTAGAACAGCAGTAAGTCATTTTATCAAGTTGTAATTTGAATCTAGTAGCCAACATTTTTTTTTCTCTTTGTGCTTTCCTTTTTTTGGGAAATCCAGCCAAACATAGGATCAGCTGCTTGTTGTCTTCCAGTAACTTGCAAGCTTAAGCCATCAGCTTGCTTACCTTGAACAGTAGAGGGTGGAAGGTCTGAACTGTCTGACACCATCTCCTGGAAAACATTGAGTGCTTCAAGAGCAATGCCATTGGTTGCAGCACAGAAGGTCATTCAGCCCATCTTGTCCATGCCATCCTGAGACACACCAATACCCTTCTATAAACCCACCTACCTGCACCCAGTCCATAGCCCTGTATCTTGCAGCACTAAAAGAGTTCAGGGACTCTGCCTCCACCAACAACTTGGGCAGCGAATTCCAGAATGCCCTGCACTCTTTTTTTTTTTTTTATAAAAGGTTCTTTGTCTCCTCGTTCTAAATTTTCTTCCAAGGAAATCATTGTGCTGTCCACTCTTTTCCCCTTCTACACCTAATAAAGTTGGCCCTCCACCTTTGTTCCCAATCACGTTTCTAGCCCTGGCAACATGCTTGTAAACCTCTTGCACTCTCTCCAGATGGAGCAATTACCACCTTTCTGGTAATGTGACTAGAACGGTTTATACTACTGTAGCTGTGGCCTCACCAGTGTTTTATATGATTCCAACATTATATCCTTCTGATATTCTATTCCTCTGCCAATGAAGATGCATTCCATATGCCCTCTTTCCAACCTTGTCTACTTGAACTGCCTACTACTGCTTTTAGGGGTCTGTGTACTTCTATGCCAAGATATTTCATTTCATTTACCCCTCTGTTTGACCTCCCTAAATGCATAACCTCAGTGTTAAAATCCACCTGCCAATTTACCCACTGAACTGATCTATCGTTAATCTGTATTGTCTGCAAATTTCCCAATCGTGACCCCCACATTCAGACATGTCCAAATTATTAATGTATGTTGCTAACTTTTGGTTGGTTCAATTGGCTCAGTTTTATAACCTTTGCTCTCGAGTCGCCAGGTATCTTTATGATACCGCCATGAGGTTCAAGGCCAAGTAATCAATACACCAATTTGCTCTTCAAATTTGGGACAGGGGTATTAAGGCGGTGCTGTAAATACGGGTTCGGCTTTCGCTACTTTCCGATATACAAACTCCTGACAGTTTTGTCGCAACAAAAAATCTATCAGTTTTACCTTATCGCCCTGTTAGTTACGCATGCATACACAATTCTGAATTATGAGTATTGATCAGAACTGCTTGAACGCTTGTGGTTTTCTGTTCCCAATTGGATCTCTATTCAAATTCTTGGGTTCTCCCAGAGTGGTTATGCCACTTTTAGATCAGGCCCCGTCAGATGTCGCCAAATGTTGCTAACTTTCTCCTTGGTTCAATTGCTCTGTTTTATTACCTTTGCTCTTGAGTCGCCAAGTATCTTTATGATACTGCCACGAGTTCAAGTCTGAGTAATGATCAATAACCCAATACACCGATTAGTAAGATTCAAATCAAAGCACATTTATTATACACAGTAATCACGACTCATGCACAAATGTTACGTCTAAGCTACCTCTACAACTAACAGGCCTATACTTAACTTCGGACTGGCCCACCAGGTCAGGGGAACAAATGGCCTTTTGTTCGGGTTCTGAGTCTGTGGGATTCGAAGTTCGTATGGATTGGTAGCTAGGAGCGCCTATCTCATAGCGAGCGTTGACTTAAGACTTGCGATCTCTCGGCAGCAGCTGCACTGGTCACTGTCTAGGGTTGTTTCGTGTTGCTGAGTGACCCGGTCAAGAAGAACAATTTGAACTTGGGGCTTTTATAGTCCCCAGGGTCTTCCCACCTTTCAGGGCAGACCCTGTACCTGGTTATAGGTGATTGGACTTTGTTCCAATTGCTTGGTTATATTTCTCCAATACTGGAGCGGTTCCCTGATCGATGGGCGGTCTTGAGGTGTCTGTTAACCTCCTTTTGTGTAGGCGCCTGCTGGCGCCGGGGAGTCTGGCTTAGCTTTGTTTGTCCTAAATGTTGCGATTGTTCCTGGGGATTGCTCATTAGTATGTAGATTGCTGCTACATTATTATGCTGATGGTCGCTGGTATCGATGCTGTCTGGGCTTTTGCAGAGTTTAATACACAGTAAACCTGCACCTGCTGGTTTCTGCCTGTGTTGGCTGAATTTCCCTTCAGCCTTTGCTGTTCTCCATTTTGAATCGGGACTTGGCCAACTCAGGTGGCTACATGTATAACACAAGAGTCCCAACACCAAGCCCTGTGGAACATCACTTGAAAGAAATTTCCATTCACAAAGGCATCCATTGACCCTTTTGTTTCCTGTCACACAGCTCAGTGTACATAGTATTACAAATCCTAGCCTCAATACACTTTGTCACTGACTGTCTAGTACTATTTTTATTGTTTCTGTAGCTATATAAATTTTTAAGGGCAAGTCCTGGTTTAGACAGTATTAAATAAGGTAACATAAACCTTTTAGGTTAAGAAGAAAATGTTGTAGTAATAAATTGGGCATGGTAGTGTACAAAACCGGCAATGATCTAGGAAGCAAGGAGATTAAGAAATGCTATAACAAATCTGTACTGTCAAACCAGCTACCATTGATCTTTCATCAGAGCTCCAGGAAAAAGCTAGTTCAGTGTAGTACAATGTGACAGTTCAGTAAAATCTTCCAGGGCGTGGTGAAAATTTGTGGAGCAACAGATCTTCAATTAAATTTAACAGGGGTTACAGAAATGGAAAAAATATGGCAAAATAGATATTGGGGTTTGAATATTGTCTTACAGATTGAAAATGGATGCCCAATAAAAGGTGACTCGTGGAGGTAGGGAAGGAAATTTAAGCATGAACAGCCGACAATCGCTTGGCAATGCAACAAGGGGATACATTGAGAGTTGGTTCGGGTTTGGATGTACTGCTGCCCATTTACCCAGGGTAGCACAGTTGTTTCACAGCACCAGGGACCTGGGTTCGATTCCTGTTTGGGTCAGTGTGTGTGTGGAGTCTGCACGTTCTCCCAGTGTCTGCGTGGGTTTCCTCCCACAGTCCAAAGATGTGCAGGTTAGGTGAATTGGCCATTCTAAATTTTCCCTTGAAGTCCAAAATGGCTAGGTAGAGGTGTGGGCTTAAGTAGGGTGCCCTTTCCGAGGGCCGGTGCAGACTCGATGGGCCGAATGGCGGCCTCCTGCACTGTGAATTCTATTTTTCTACCCTGGTGGTTATCTGGTGACTTCTGCCCTTCCGAAGTCGCTAACAGCGCTCCCGCTGGTTGGCTGCCAAGCTTCACCTCGACAGGTGAGCGGTACGTCACTTCCCGAGAGACCAGGCGACGCCGGAAACAGCTGAACAGGTGCAATCGACCCGGCAGAAAGAGAGAGCTGGCTGGCCTAACAACGGGGAAATAGGGAGAGTGAGTGCCGGGGCAGTGGGGCAGGCCTCCCCTGGAACCGAGCGAGTGGAGGCTGGAGCCGGCCCAGGACGAGAACTGCATCAGGAGGCAAGTCTGACTCTACCTTTGCTCGGCTATCAAGGCTAGCCCGTGATTCTCGGCCCCTGCAGACTGCCCGCGCCATCGCTCCAAACTCTGTCCACCAGTCGCCAACTTCCAGCCTTCTCTCTCTGGCAACAGTCTGACATTAACCCAGCCTGTCCACAATCTTGGTGTCACAGTTAAATCCCAAGGCGAGCGTTAGCCTCCCCCCCCCCCCCCCCCCATTCGCGCCATCGGTAAGATCGCCTATTTTCTCACAGCAGCCCCAGACTTCACCCCTGTCCTGGCCCACCTACTGCTGCTGACACCCACTGTTGTGCCTTGGTCACCTCTAGATTGGACTGCTCCGGCTGGTCTCCCACATTCTACTCTCTTAACTTGAGGTGATCTCGAACTCTGTTGCCCGTGTCTTCGTTTGCACCAAGCCCCACTCCTGTTCCCCGTCACCCCTGCGCTTTCTGACCAACTGTTGCTCTTTTTAGCCTTTGTTTTATTACCTCTGATTATGTCACCTTTGCTCACGAGTCGCCAGGTATCTTTCTGATACCGCCACGTGGTTCAAGCTCGAGTTATGATTAATAAGTCAGCACACCGCTTAATAAGATTGAAATCAACGGTCATTTATTATATACAACAATTAATGCTTACACAATAATCCTACTATCTATATCGAAACCTACCACTACTGGCCAATACTTAACTTTAGGAAGGGCCCACCAGGTCAGGGAAACGAATGGCTTATCGAATCGGATCTGGCCCGCGGGATTCAAAAGGCTGATACGGGTCGATGGCTAGGAGTCTTTATCGGGTAGCGATCGCTGGAGTCAAACTTACAGTTTCTGGTCAATGTTCTTGTGAAGGTCGCGAGCAGGAGAAGAAGGGAGAGAGAGCTCTGAACTTGGCCTCTCACTTTATAGGGCCCAGGGGCTTCCCGCCTCTCGGGGCGGCCCTTGACCCTGAGTCCCAAGTGATTGGACTTGTTCCCCATCACTGGGTTCGATATGCTCCAATAATGGGGCGATTCCTCGATCGGGGGGTGGTAGTTCACCTGTCTTTGTTTCGGCCACTGCAGGCGCTGACAGGTCTGTCCCGGCATTCAATTGATAATATGTTGCAATTGTTCCCGGGGATAGCCGATTAAACTGCAGATGTCTGGGTTGATGTGCTGCTAATAGTCTTGAGTATCGATCTTGGCCGACTTCCCCAGAGCCGAATACGCTATTCTGTCTGCAGCTGTCCGTTTGTGTCCTGTTGGCTGTTTTTCCCATCAGCCTTTTCGGTTAGCCATTTTAAATCGGGTTTTGGCCAAATTAATAGGGAATCAGCCATTTTAGGTGGCTACACAACTTTAACTCCCAGTCGAGCAACGTCTTGTTTTTGAAATTTGTATTGCTTTCCAATCTCTCCGTCCTCCCTATCTGTGTAATCTCCAACAGCTGGACAATTCTGGCCTCTTCTGCACTTGATTCCTCCACCACAGGGCCCAAGCTCCAGAATTTGTCCTTGCACCTCTGCCACTACCTCGGGTTCCTCGTTGAAAAATTCCTTAAAACCTACCTCGTTGATTAAGGCTTTAATATCTGACCTAATCTCTCCTGTTGCGGCTTGGTGTCATATTTTGATTTATAATACTTTGGGATGTTTTATCATGTTGAAGGCACTATATGAAAATGTTGTTGTTGAATGCTGCAGCAGGTTGGAACAAACTACATAGGGTATACCGTGCACCCATAGGCCATTTGGTCTAAGCACTATTCTCATCTACATTTACCATCGTAAACATTTATTTCCTTACCATGCATGTCTAGATTCCTGTTAAATTTATCCAAACTAATCACTTAAACCACTCCCTGTGGTAGCAAGTCCCACATTCTTATTGGATACACTCATTGGATAAAGAAATTACTTCTGCATTCCATATTCCATTTCTTGGTGACTGTGTCAGCAGTGACTCAGTTGGCAGTACTCACCTCTGAACCACAAGGCTCTGGGTTCAAGTCCCAAGGCTTGAGTGAAAAAGTAAAGGCTGCACTCCAATTCAGTGCTGGGGGAGTGCTGGACTATTGGAGGTTCTGACAACGTTTCAGACAAAATGGTGAGCTGCCTCCTCGGGTGGATGCGACAATATTTCAAAGAAGAGCAGCGGTGTTGTCCCTGGTGTTCTGGGCAATATTTATCTCTTAAACATCATCACAAAAGCAGATTATTTGGTCATTATCACATTACTGTTCGTGGGAGCACACTGTCTGTATATAGGCGTCCACATTTACTGCTTTGCAACAGTGAATACACTTCAAGAAGTACTTCATGGGCTGTAACGGACTTTGAGACATCTGGTGGTCATGAAATGTGCCACATGAATGCAGGTCTTTTTTAATTTCTTGGTGACTATTTTATATTGAGGACTTTTGACTTATATTGAGGAAGTTTGCTCTTCACTAATAGAGGAAACCTGCTCTTTGCATTCACTCTATCAAACCTTTTCATAACCTTAAGACCATTATTAGGCCGTCCTCAGTCGCCCTTTTTCAAGAGAGAAGAAAATGAACCTGTCAATCCTTTCCTGATATGCATACTTATTCGTTTCTTGTATTGTCTTTGTACATCTCTGCATCTTTTGTGGTACCTCTATTTCCTTTTTATAATATGGCGACCAGAACAGCGCATGTTACATTTAAGTATGGTCCAACCAAGGTTCGATACAAGTTTAGCATAACTTTGTTCCGTTTCACTTTTACCCCTCTACAAATAACCTCCAGTGCTTGGTTTACTAACCTATATCACACCTTTTAGTGACTGGTATGTTTGAACTCTTAAGATTCCTTTGTTCCTCTTTCCCACCTCGACTCGCACCTTCCAATTAATAAGTGACCTCTCTATTCTTCCTATCAAAATGCATTATCTTCAATTTATCTGTATTGAACTTAATTTGCCAATTTTCTCTCCTTACAGATGCTGCCAGACCTGCTGAGATTTGCCAGCATTTTCTCTTTTGGTTTCAGATTCCAGCATCCACAGTAATTTGCTTTTAATTTGCCAAGTATTTCCTCATTCTACATGTTTGTTAATATTCCCCTGTAATTTATTTCAGTCCTCTGCCCAATTTGATATTAACTGTTAATTTAAGAGTTGTGTTTTTGATTCCAGAGTCCAAATTGCTAATATAAATTTTGAATAGCAGTGGTCCCGGCACTGATTCTTGTGGAGTACCACTTCCCAACTTCTGCCACTCTGAATATCTACCCTTTAGTCCCACTCTCTGCTTTCTGCCTGGAAACCGACTCGTGGTCCAATTGCTATCCTTTGCTAACTGCTGCCACAGGCTGGAGGAGACTATTGCTAGCCTTCTCTGACCATTACCACAAGCTAGAGCAGACAATTGGTACCCTTACTGTTCTCCCCAAGCTGAGTTTCAGACCTTATATTCTTCCAATCACTAAGATTTGCCATTTAAATTTTTTGCAACGTTTGTTATCTCTGACTGGGAAATATGATATGATGAATACCAGCAATTTGCACTTTTGTTCTTTAAAAAATCTTCAGTAGAGAAAATTATAAATACATTTGTAGCATTTATTGAGATGACCTATGTAAAGATTGAACATTTCTTTCCTTTTCTCTCCCTCCAAAAGAGTATTAACCTTTCAGCCTTTTCATAAACACTAGCACCATGCATATAGAGAATCACAAATAGTGGTCTGTGCCCAACATTTCAATGGCATTTCACTGTTGGTCTGCCACATAAATAATTCTTGTCAATTAATTAATGATCATAAATTACTGTTTTTAAACTGTTTGGTTATGTAAACTGAGCAGAAATTACAATTTTTTGTTATGTATCTTTATGTGCATATATAGAGTGACCTCAAGACCTCAACTGTAACTGAACAACGTAACATGGAGAAGTATGAGAGAGTTATGACAATTGGAAGGGGTGCAAGTGCGGAGGTCCTCTTAATGAATAATGTAGAAACAAAAAGGTTATATGCTGTTAAAAGAATAAAGATTGATTCCTCACTTAAGACGAGAACCAAAGAAGCTGTAATGCAGGAAGCAACCATTTTGACCAGACTCAAACATCCTCACATTGTCACTTGTCATGAGTACTTCATTGACCAAGAAGAGCATGTCTTCATTGTGCAAGATTATTGTGATGGTGGCACTTTGGATGACCTAATCCAGTCTCAAAAAGCGAAGGGGTTCTTTGTGGAGAAGGATATTATGCAGTGGTTTGTTCAATTAGTTATGGCCATTCAGTACATTCATTCCCTGAAGATTCTTCATCGAGATATTAAAACATCCAATGTCTTTCTTACAAAGAAAGGCACAGTTAAACTTGGAGATTTTGGAATTTCGAAAGTGATGACCCACACTTTGGATATGGCAAATACCTGTGTTGGTACACCATGCTATTTGAGCCCTGAACTCTGTCAAGATATCCCCTACAGCTCCAAGTCTGATATTTGGGCGCTTGGTTGCCTTTTATTTGAACTTTGTGCTTTGGAACCTGCTTTTCATGCAAGGAACCTTTTGAGCTTATTTTATAAAATTGTAAAGGGAGAGTATGCCTGTGTACCCAAGAGCTACTCTGAAAACCTGCAAAACTTGATCAAAAGGATTCTCAACAAATGCCCTGAAGAAAGACCCAGTGCCAGCACTATCCTCAAAATATCTTGTGTCCAAGAACACCTCAAGTTCTTCATCAGAGATCAGGAATCCCAGCTTACAAAATATCATTCTGTAAAACATCTGCACTTGGCTAAGAAGGAGAGTGATGAGATCACTGATGCCCACCATGAATCTCTGGATCACTCTGCAGAGGGCATGTGTCCTGAGAGCATCAAAGTAGTCTCAACGTCACATCGTCTTAGTGATAGAAATGTAGAAGAGATGGCCTCCGAGATGTGTGAAAATATGGGGCCCACTGATGAAGGAGATAGATGTAATTACTCGGACGATTTTGATCAGGATAGTTTGTCCTCAGTAGAAGAGCATGCAGAGGAGGATGAAATATCAGTGCCACCTTCAAGTGTTGAGACCGCTGAAGAGACAGAAGGTAGTTTGGTATTTAGAATCAATTTTAATACTTTTTGTTTAACCCCTAATATAACCATACTTCCAGTGTATGTACTTTAGAAAATTGCCGCAGCAAATATTACCAGTACTTTTTCTTATTGATCAAATTCATTTCTCAGTAATATTCTTAATTTATTGACTCTGAATATTCTCACCACAACAGTCATCAGTGAGATTTGACAAATCTGTCAGAAATTTTATAACACATATATGTAGCACTTTCTCATTTACAGATGATAAGTATTGTCTCTGTTGAAATCCAAGTTAGGAAGGATTACTTCTAAAAACACGTATCGTGTGTGCTTTCATATTACCGCTGCTTAAATTTGAACACTTCACACCATTATGCTTCCCCGAAATCCTAGTACAAATGATATTGATGTCTTTCATATTGTAATACTTAATGTCTTGTTTAAATTCTAAAATCTACATTTCTGCAATTTTATTTACCGTCACTTGGTATTCTGGTCAATATTCATCCCTTAAATAACAGCACCATATAAATTGTTGGTTCATTTTATTGCTATTTTTGAAATCTTGTTCAGTGCAAGATGATGGCTGGTTCTATCCACATGACAACAACTGGTCAATTCTATGTGAAAATCTTTGAAGTCATCATACTTTCCCCAAATTATAGAACTGCTGTTGTGTAGCTGATGTCTCTCCATATGATTGGGGTAATGCTTGGCTTCTGGATGGTTGAACTGTTGAGGTCAGTCAAGAAGGCACAATTTATTCAATTATTTGTCAAAAAACATAGTTTTTGCATAACCGTACGCACCAATTAACAGAACAAAGAGCAACAAAAAAATGTTAACCATATGTACAAAGAAAGAAACAATACAATGTAACGATTACCGCCCCCCCCCCCCCCGGGATGTTGCCGCTGCTGACCTTTACTGCTCTCCTAGAAAGTCGAGGAACCGCTGCCACCTCCGAGAGAACCCCGCCATTGGCCCTCTCAGGGCAAACTTTATTTTCTCAAGACCGAGAAATCCAGCCATGTCACTAACCCAGGTCTCTACACTCGGGCGCTTCGAGTCCCTCCACATTAAAAGCATCCGTCTCTGGGCTACCAGGGATGCAAAGGCCAATACGTCGGCCTCTTTTGCTTCCTGAACGTATCGTCTTGACACACCAAAGATCGCTATCTCTGGACTCAGTGCCACCCGCGTGCCTAAGATCTTGGACATTGCCTTAGCAAATCCCTGCCAGAATCCCTTCAGAGCCGGGCATGCTCAGAACATATGGACATGATCTGCAGGGCTTCCCGCACACCTCGCACATTTATCCTCAACCCCAAAGAGCTTGCTCATCCTGGTTGTCGTCCTGTGTGCCCGGTGGACCACCTTAAACTGGATTAAGCTAAGCCTGGCACATGATGAGGAGGAATTGACCCTGTTTAGGGCGTCCACCCACAGGCCCGCATCCAGCTCCCCACCTAGCTCCTCCTCCCATTTGCCCTTAAGCTCCTCCACTAGGGCTTCCTCCGCCTCCTGAAGTTCCCAGTAAATGTCCAAAACCTTCCCCTCCCCTACCCAGGTGCTGGAGACCACCCGATCCTGTATCCTGCATGGGGGTGGCAGCGGAAATGATACCACCTGCTTTTTCAGAAAGGCGAGTACCTGACGGTATCTGAAAGCGTTTCCAGGGGGCAAACTGAATTTCTCCTCCAGCGTTTTCAGGCTGGGGAAGATCCCGTCCATGAACAGGTCCCCCATCCTTTTAATGCTTGCCCTATGCCAGCTTTGAAACCCTCTGTCTATCCTGCCCGGGACAAATCTGTGATTGTTGCGTATCGGGGTGCAGACTGAGGCTCCCACCACCCCCTTGTGCCTTCTCAACTGACCCCAGATCTTTAATGCCGCCACCACCACCGGACTAGAGGAGTAGCGGGCCGGCGAGAACGGCAGAGGTGCCGTTGCAAGTGCCCCTAGGCTGGTACCTTTACATGAGGCCGCCTCTAACTGCTCCCACGTCGACCCCTCCCCCAATACCCATTTCCTAATCATGGCTATGTTAGCCGCCCAATAGTAGCTGCAAAAGTTCGGCTGCGCCAGCCCCCCTCCCCCCACCCCGACTGCGCTCCAAGTACAGTTTCTTTACTCGCGGGGTCTTATTTGCCCATACGAATCCCGAGATGATCCCGCTTAAAGAAGGACTTAGGGATGAAGATGGGAAGGCACTGGAAGACAAACAGAAATCTGGGGTGGACCGTCAACTTAACGGTCTGCACCCTCCCCGCTAGAGATAGCGGGAGCATGTCCCACCTTTTGATGTCCCCCTCCATCTGCTCTACCAGCCGAGATTGATTAAGCTTGTGGAGGGCATCGTACTTTCGAGCCACCTGTATCCCTAGGTACCGAAAGCTCTTCTCGACCAGTTTCAGTGGAAGCTCTCCCAGTCCCTTTACCTGCCCCTTAGCTTGGATCACGTACATCTCGCTTTTCTTCTCGTTTAGTTTGTACCCTGAGAAATTGCCAAAGCCCCTCAGAATCTGCATGACGTCCCCCATCCCCTCTAGTGGGTCCGAAATATACAGGAGCTGACCATCCGCATAAAGCGAGACCCGATCCCCCCGCGCGCGAACCAACCCCCGCCAGTTCTTTGAAGTCCGCAGTGCTATAGCCAGCGGCTCTATCGCAAGGCAAATAATAACGGGGAGAGGGGACACCCCTGCCTTGTCCCCTGGTGGAGCCTCACCCTGATCGTGCACATACTTGCTACTGTGGCCTGGTAGAGTATCTGGACCCAACCAATGAACACCTCACCGAATCCAAACCTACTTAGCGCTTCCCACAGGTACTCCCAATCCACCCGGTCAAAGGCTTTCTCCGCGTCCATTGCCGCCACCACTTCTGCCTCCCCTCCCTCTGAAGGCATCATGATGATGTTTAGGAGCCTCCGTGCGTTGGAGTTCAATTGTCTTCCCTTGACGAAGCCTGTCTGATCCTCCCCATCACCTCAGGAACACAGTCCTCAATACTATCAGCTAAGATCTTGGCCAGCAGTTTGGCGTCTACATTCAGGAGCGATATCGGTCTATAAGATCCACACTGTAGCGGATCTTTCTCTTGTTTGAGGATGAGTGAAATCGAAGCCTGTGACATTGTTGGGGGGAAGGTCCCTCTCTCTTTGGCCTCATTGAAGGTCCTTAGCAGGAGTGGGCACAGCAGTTCCAAAAATGTCTTGTAGCATTCTACAGGGTAGCCGTCCGGCCCTGGGGCTTTGCCCGACTGCATGTCTCCTAAACTCTTTGCCATCTCCTCCAGCTCTATCGGGGCCCCCAGTCCCTCCACCTGAACCTCTTCCACCTTTGGGAACCTCAGTTGGTCCATGAATTGCTTCACCCCCCCCCCCCCCCCCCAAGCAGGGGCTCTAACCTATACAATGTACCGTAAAACGCCCTATAGACTTTGTTCACCCCCTCTGGGTCTATGTCCGTGTTGCCCTCCTTATCCCGTACTTCCCCAATTTCCTTGGCCGCCTCCCTCTTGCGAAGTTGGTGCGCCAGTATTCTACACGCTTTCTCCCCGTATTCGTAGACAGCCCCTTTGGCCTTCCTCAGCTGTGCTACCGCCTTCCCAGTGGTCAGCAGGTTGAATTCCGCCTGCAGTCTCTGGCGCTCTTTCAGTCGCACCTGTCTACTCTGAGTATCTCCCCGACTAGCCTTTCTCCCTCCGCTCTTTCTTCTCTCTGAGACCTGATAGAGATCAACTCCCTGGATGCCGCTACCTCCCCGTATCATTAGTTTCCAGGTAATTCTTGATGTTCCTCCTTATCCGCCCACAAACTTCGACGTCTGCCAGCAGCCCCACATCTAGCTACTCCTCTGGTCTTTGAATCCAGCCCCAAATGGAACACCTGGCCCACCCACCCTTTTCTCAACCTTGTTTGGTCTGCACGTTTTAGGTGCGTCTCCTGTAGCATGGCTACGTCTGCCTTTAGCCCTTTTAAGTGCGAGAACACGTGAGCCCTCTTGACTGGCCCATTCAGGCCCCGCACATTCCACGTAATCAGCCTGGATGGGGGGCTAGCCCCCCCCCCCCTCCCTCTGTTCCCCTAAGTTGGCACCTTTTCTGTCAGCCAAGCAGCATTCTCCCCCCCCCAATCCCCCCAGCAACCCCGTGATCTCAAACCCCCACTTCAACACCTGCTTGACACTGGCTCTCCCCCATTACGCTTCCGTGAGTCAGCTGACCCTGGCCGCTCCCGCCTCTGTCTCCGATTACTCAGATGCCTCATTTTGCAGGCTTCCCCCCCCCCCCCCCCCCGCCCCATGGAAAGCCCAACTTATCAGTTTCAACGGCCCCCAAAGAACATTTTCCGCCCCCTCACCCCAGCGAAACAAACAGCTAACCCCGGGCGCAAACCTGGTCCCATCAAAGACACGGCCCCAACTGCCAGGAGAGCAGCCTCACATGTAGGGCCCCCCTCCTCCCTCTGCGGCCGAGTTCTACAAAAACCGAAAACATGGCCGAAGAAACATGGAACAAACAAAAATAAGAGGAGGCAACATAATGTTGCTGCCTCCGGCTACTCGGCAATTACCATGCCCACCAGAGTAACGTCCCAGTGTGGCTGTCCTTTAGTTAGAGTCCAACTTTTCTTGCTTAATGAAATTCCACGCCTCATCTGGTGTATCAAAGTAATGGTCGCGATCTTGATACATTACCCACAGCCTCGCCGGATGAGGCAGCCCGAACCTCACCCCTTTGCTGTGGAGAGCCGCCTTAGCCCGGTTGAATCCAGTGCGCCTCTTGACCAGTTCTGCTCCCAGGTCTTGGTAGATGTGGATTACGTTGTTCTCCCACCTGCTGCTCCGCTCCTTTTTAGCCCATCGCAGAACTCGTTCCTTATCTGAGAAGCGGTGGAACCGTAGGACCATGGCTCTCGGCGGTTCATTTGTTTTGAGCTTCCTTGCAAGGACTCTGTGCGCCCCATCCAGTTCCAGAGGCCGAGGTAATGCTTCTGGCCCCATCAGGGACCCCAATAACGTGGTCACGAATGCGCTCGCGTCCGACCCCTCCACACCCACAGGCAGGCCCAGAATGCGCAGGTTCTGCCTCCTGGACCTGTTTTCAAGGTCTTCCAGCCTCTCCTGCCACCTCTTGTGTAGAGCGTCGTGTGCCTCCACCTTGATGGCCAGGCCCAGTATCTCGTCTTCATTATCCGAGACCTTTTTCTCAATCTCCTTGATCGCCTTCTCCTGCATTTTCTGGGTCTCAACTGTTTTCTCCATAGAGGCTTTCATTGGGGCCAGCATCTCTGTTTTCAGGTCAGCAAAGCAGCTTCTAAGAAACTCCTGCTGTTCCCGCAACCACTGGGCGCACACTGCCTGATCCAAGCCGGCAGCCATTTTCTGATCCCGCGCCCGTTCCTGCCGCTTCTCGCTGGTCGTTTGTTTGGCCGTCCTGCTCCTGGTCCTCTCCATAAACTGCTGTGGGGAGCCTTCTAGTGCCGATTGCCTGCCGTTTTGCGTCGAAAAGGGGCCATCAAAAGTCCTTGAAAAGTCCGTTAGTGGTGGGAGCTGCTGAAAACGCGACCAACCCGCGCATGTCACCACCGAAGTCTTCTTTAGTTTACTTAGATACTTTTCTTCTCTTTCTCTCGGGGAGGTTGGTGAACTTGGTGTTCCTGATCTGGCTGCCTGGATCTGAGCTCCCCACCAGCCCGGCTTGTGCCCCGCTTGAACTTGCCTGACCTACACATATCAGCACCTCTGCTCCCTCTCCACAGTGCTCGGGCCCCAAACTCCACGGCCAATTTTTCTGCTGAGGACATCCGATTTTTGTTTCTTTCTTTTAAAATAAAAAGTTTCCCTTCGATGGGGCAGTTAAGCCCGAAGTGCTGGAGCCTGCGCGGGAGCCTCCCGAGATGCGGCCGTCACTCCATGCCGCCGCACTGCAAGTCCATGCCACCACTTTCAATGCATTGTACTCCGAGGATACTAAGCCCTATCCTGCATCAGACATTTTTACTTTATGTTGCATTGCTACTATAATTGCTACTACTGGGGCAGCACGGTAGCACAGTGGATAGCACTGTGGCTTCACAGTTCCAGGGTCCCAGGTTCGATTCCCGGCTTGGGTCACTGTCTGTGCAGAGTCTGCACATTCTCCCCGTATCTGTGTGGATTTCCTCCGGGTGCTCCGGTTTCCTCCCACAAGTCCTGAAAGACGTGCTGTTAAGTAATCTGGGCTTTCTGAGTTCTCCCTCTGTGCACCCGAATAGGTGCCGGAATGTGGCGACTAGGGGCTTTTCACAGTAACTTCATTGCAATGTAAGCCTAGTGTGACAAAGATTATTATTATTATTATTATTCTGAGATTTACCAATGATGACATCAGTAGAGCAGTCTATTGGGAAATGGAGGAGTAATAAAACAAAAAGAACAATACAATCTGAAGGAATGTATCTGAGGATTATTTATTAGAGTGTAAAGGTTAGTGGTTGACTTCCAAAATGTTACCCAAACTGGAAATTTGATTTGTGATGTGCATGGTAGCCAAGCTATACCAACAAGGTACTACATTGCTCTGCAATCCTTGCAAAGAGGGTAAGCAGATACTTTCTATTCACACATTTCAAAAGCAATCCCCCACAACACACGCACACACACATGCATTCCTCCCAGAAATGGTTTTACAACAGAGTAATTAATGTAAAAGAGTGAGAAGCTAAATTTAAATAATTGAGGAAATTAAATAGATAGTAGCTGTAAAATATTTAGTTACCTATCTTTTGAGGAAAAAAAACTCACCCGCTGCATTTTATTGTACATATAATCACTATTGGAAAAGAACACTGTCTAGGAAGACATCATCCCAACTATTCATTCATTGTTTAGCTAAATTGAAATTACTATAGAAACAGCTTTTCACTATTGTTCAGCATTCCCTTCACAAAGTTATCATGCACTCCTTGACTGAGCACAACTGGAGTCCAGATATGGGTACTAAAATAATTTGGTCTGCTAATTTTTTAAGCATTGCAAACTTTGTAACCAACTTTGGAGCCAGGTGTAGTGTGCTCAGAGATAGGGGCAACATTCTTAAGTTTGCTTTTTGAAAAGTGTACAGTTTAATGAATCTAGAGTCATCTAAAATAACATTGCACTGTATAATATAAGGTATGATTTGGACATCTTGAGAGTGTATGAATAAGTTGTACTAAGCTTATATACCTGTCCTAATCGTTGTTTATATCTATGATTCGTAGCCACTGATGAGGTGGACTTTGTAGAGTACCCTGATGATTTTGAGGAATGGGAGGACGATGTTGCAGAGATCGTATGCAACGCTCGCTCTGCCATGGACGTTGAGGCAAATAACGAAGCATTTCTAGAAGAAAGAGACAATCAAGAAGAAGCTGCAGGCAATCTGTCCACCACCATTAAGACTCTGCGAGAGAGGTGTATAGGTAGGAAGGCATCTGAAATATTAAAATATTATCCGATGGACGAGACACTGCATGGATTCTGGCTTACTGTCTGCCATTTGTCAATTAGTGCATGGGCTGTTATATCACTACTTTATAAGAATACTTAAGAACAAACTTCAGAATATTGTGCGACCTAACAAAAAATACAGATTTATACAATAGGAATTCCGGGGTCATTTCTGATTTTATTTTTTGCCCTGTGTTTTTTTTTACCTCCGGGTTAACAAAGCAGAACAAATACTTCAGAGCAGAATTCAGTCAACATTAATATTCTCCATGAGCTTACTTACAGTCACCCTAATTATTTTTCCTTTGAGACTCCTTGTTATATGCTAATCAGCTGAGAAGACAGACTGAAAACTTAACTTATGGTCCTACCAAACTGCTGTTGGGTTCTAACAGTTGCAATTAAGCAATATGAGGTGCTTGATTTGATTTATTGTCACGTGTACCAAGGTAGAGTGAAAAGTATTGTTCTGTGTACAATCCAGACCGATCGTCCCATACATGAATAAACATAGGATATTCATAAATACACAATGTAAATACATAGACACAGGCATCGGGTGAAGCATCCAGAGTGTAGTATTACTCAGTAGAGAAGATGTGTGAAGAGATTAGTTCAGACAATAAGAGGGTCATTCAGGAGTCTGGTAGCAGCGGGGAAGAAGCTTATTTGAACCTGTTAGTGCGTGTTCTCAGACATTTGTATCTCTTGCCCGATGGAAGAGGTTGGAAGAGAGAATAACCCAGGTGGGAGGTGTCTTTGATTATGCTGCCCACTTTTACCAAGGCAGTGGGACGTGCAGACAGAGTCAATGGATGGGAGGCGGTTTTGCGTGATGGACTGGGCTGTGTTCACAAGTCTCTGTAATTTCTTACGATCTTAGGCCGAGCAGTTGCATACCTGGCTGTGATGCGGACAGGTAGGATGTTTTCTATGGTGCATCTGTAAAAATTAGTAAGAGTCAATGTGGACATACTGAATTTCCTTAGTTTCCTGAGGAAGTATAGGCTGCTGTTGTGCTTTCTTGGTGGTAGCGTCGACATGGGTGGATCAGGACAGATTATTGGTGATGTGCACACCTAGGGATTTGAAGATTTCAACCATCTCCACCTCGGCCCCACTGATGCAGACAGGGGTGTGGACAATACTTTGCTTCCTGGCGTCAATGACCAGCTCCTTAGTTTTACTGACATTGAGGGAGAGATTGTTGTCATTACACCATGCCGCTAGGTTCTCTATCTCCCCCCTGTAATCTGACTCATCGTTGCTCGGGATCTGACCCACTACAGTTGTGTCATCAGCAAACTTGGAGATGGAGTTTGAGCCAGATTTTGCCACACAGTCATGTGTGTATAGGGAGTACAGTAGGGGGCTAAGTATGCAGCCTTGTGGGGTCCCGTAATTAAGGACTATCGTGTAGGTGATGTTGTTGTTTATCCTTACTGACTGTGGTCTATGGGTCAGGAAGTCGAGGATCCAGTTGCAGAGGGAGGAGCCAAGTCCTAGGTTTTAGAGTTTTGATATGAACTTGGCTGGGATTATGGTGTTGAAGGGAAAGCTGTAGTCAATGAATAAGAATCTGACGTAGGAGTCCTTGTTGTCAAGGACCTCCAGGGATGAGTGTAGGGCCAGGGAAATTACGTCTGCTGTGGACCGGTTGTGGCTGTATGCAAATTGCAGTGCATCAAGGCATTCTGGGAGTATGGAGTTGATGTAGCTCATGACCAACCTCTCCAAGCACTTCATAATGATAGATGTCAAGGCCACCGGACGGTGGCACTCCAATTGACTTCTCTCCCTGACCTAAGCTTGATCCTTCTTTATGACTGCGCATCTGAGTTGTAGTATTAAATAGTCATGGGTGAAAACCTATATCTAATTATGCCATGATATGGTCCAGCTTACTGTGGATTCAAATCACTTTAAACCTATTTGTTCCCTCAACACTATGTAGTGCTGAAACATACCAACCAAAAGGTCTTAGGTCTCGGTTTCCTCCTCTTCCAAGTATAATGCCATGATGTGGAGATGCCGGCGTTGGACTGGGGTGAGCACAGTACGAAGTCTTACAACACCAGGTTAAAGTCCAACAGGTTTGTTTCGATGTCACTAGCTTTCAGAGCGCTGCTCCTTCCTCAGGTGAATGAAGAGGTATGTTCCAGAAACACATATATAGACAAATTCAAAGATGCCAAGATGCGAGCTTTAGCAGGTGATTAAATCTTTACAGATCCAGAGATGGGGTAACCCCAGGTTAAAGAGGTGTGAATTGTATCAAGCCAGGACAGTTGGTAGGATTTCGCAGGCCAGATGGTGGGGGATGAATGTAATGTGACATGAATCCCAGGTCCCGGTTGAGGCCGCACTCATGTGTGCGGAACTTGGCTATAAGTTTCTGCTCGGCGATTCTGCGTTGTCGCGGGTCCTGAAGGCCGCCTTGGAGAACGCTTACCCGGAGATCAGAGGCTGAATGCCCTTGACTGCTGAAGTGTTCCCCGACTGGAAGGGAACATTCCTGCCTGGTGATTGTTGCGCGATGTCCGTTCATTCGTTGTCGCAGCGTCTGCATGGTCTCGCCAATGTACCACGCTTCGGGACATCCTTTCCTGCAGCGTATGAGGTAGACAACGTTGGCCGAGTCGCACGAGTATGTACCGCGTACCTGGTGGGTGGTGTTCTCACGTGTAATAGTGGTATCCATGTCGATGATCTGGCACGTCTTGCAGAGATTGCCATGGCAGGGTTGTGTGGTGTCGTGGTCACTGTTCTGAAGACTGGGTAGTTTGCTGCAAACAATGGTTCGTTTGAGGTTGCGCGGTTGTTTGAAGGCAAGTAGTGGGGGTGTGGGAATGACCTTGGCAAGATGTTCATCGTCATCAATGACGTGTTGAAGGCTGTGAAGAAGATGACGTAGTTTCTCCGCTCCGGGGAAGTACTGGACGACGAAGGGTATTCTGTCGGTTGTGTCCCATGTTTGTCTTCTGAGGAGGTCGGTGCGGTTTTTCGCTGTGGCGCGTTGGAACTGTCGCTTGATGTATAATGCCTTAAGAGGGTGCTGGTAACCATGGACTTCCATTGGACTGGTCCATGGTTATTTTTGGCAGAGTATTGCAGTGGTTTTCCATTGCCTTCTGCAGTATTGCTGACCTGGAAACATCTCTCGCTCTGGCCTGATATCAAGCATATTGGAGGGATTTACAGGCCAATAATCAACTTGTTTCACCACAATATGAACCATGGTAATCCAAGTCCTGAAGTGGGACATGAACAGAAGGGGGATTGAACCCAATTTCGCAGGCATCAATCTGATCCACTCAAGCCATCCAGTCAACTGGTGCCCTTTAGGAGACTGCATTTCTGAGGCAGGTTTAGGTGTGTATTGTAGCTCGAAGCTATGGATAGTGATGGCAGAGGCTTCAATTTCTTTTCATCACGTGGCTGACCAGGAATCTCTGACACAGTATTTACATGATGTGGAGATGCCGGCGTTGGACTGGGGTGAGCACAGTACGAAGTCTTGCAACACCAGGTTAAAGTCCAACAGGTTTGTTTCAATATCACTAGCTTTCGGAGCGCTGCTCCTTCCTCAGGTGAATGAAGAGGTATGTTCCAGAAACATATATATAGACAAATAGCAGCGCTCCGAAAGCTAGTGACATCGAAACAAACCTGTTGGACTTTAACCTGGTGTTGTAAGACTTCGTACAGTATTTACAAGTTGATATTCAACCTGTTTAACTATGATATGAATGTACCTTTCTTGGCCATCAAGTACTAGAGTGGAACGTAAACCTGGAGCTTCTCGCTTGGAGGCAGTAACAGTACTCACTGCACCACAGACTTCACCATGTGAACACTGCTGGACAATACATGCGTTTATGGAAGCTGGGTGAGGACAGGATTCATTCTACAGTTCAATAGCCTGCTACAATTCATGACATATACTTAATAAGATTGACACTTGGCTGAACTAGCACTACCACCTGTGAATAGGTAATCCCACAAAAGCTGGGATAACAAGGTATCATTTTTTAAAAAATGGCTAACGTATTTAAAACTTCAGCAGTTAAGTGTGAAGCAGGTCAGAGCCTCTGTGAAGAGATCAGAAGAGTATAATGCAGATCAGTGTCACTGTGAAGAGATCGGAAGGAGTGTAAAGCACATCAGCATCACTGTCAAGGTATTGGGAGGAGAAGTGTAAAGCAGGTCAGGGTCACTGTGAAGAGACTGACGAGAGTGTGAAGCAGGTCAGCTGCACTGTGAAGAGACTGGGAGGAGTGTGAAGCAGGTCAGGGTCACTGTGAAGAGACTGGAGAGAGTGTGAAGCAGGTCAGCAGCACTTTGAAGAGACGGGGAGGAGTGTGAAGCAGGTCAGTGTCACAGTGAAGAGACCGGGAGGAGTATGAAGCAGGTCAGCCTCACTGAAGAGACCTGAAGGAGTATGAAGCAGGTCAGCGTCACGGAAGACACTGGGAGGAATGTGAAGCAGTCAGCGGCACTGTGAAGAGATCGGCAGGAGTGTAAAGCAGGTCAGCGTTACAGAAGACACTGGGAGGAATGTGAAGCAGTCAGCGGCACTGTGAAGAGACCGGGAGGAGTGTAAAGCAGGTTAGCGTTACGGAAGACACTGGGATGAATGTGAAGCAGTCAGCAGCAATGTGAGGAGATCGGGAGGAGTGTAAAGCAGGTCAGCGTTACGGAAGACACTGGGAGGAATGTGAAGCAGTCAGCGGCACTGAAAAAAACGGGAAGAGTGTGATAGCATCACTGGAGTGAGAGAGTGGAAAAAAAGCAAATTGTAGCATCAACTGAGTTTATTGACTGGTGAGTACTGTTGCTGCTTTTTCTTTCTCCAAAGCTAGATTTGGCGAACTGCAAGAAACAGTGAGAGCAGATGGACATTTCAAACAGCATGGAATAGCAAGTCTTCATTTGGTGAACATGGGAAATGACAAGAAAACAGTGGTTCTTAAAACAGCACAGAGAGAGTTAGAATTCACTTGGCAAACACCAGAAAACAACACGAGAGGAACATGGCTATCTGCTGCCACCAGCAGCTATTCTGTGGCTTTAGAGCCCGTGTTTGGGGAAAAAGACTTCACAGGGAAGCAGTTAGCCAAATGGCTGGTGAGCATTTTCTATTTATCTTTTCCAACAAGTAAATAAATTGGTTTGTGTTATCTGTTTTTTAAAGAAATATCCCTATTACTAGTAAGGGGTATTAAGTATTATTAGAGCTTATCAGTATTAGTAAGGTGTATTGAGAATTATTAGGGATTATCAGAATTTGTAAGGTTCATTAGTATTGGTGAGGTATATGAATATTAGTATGGTTTATTAGCAGTAGAAAGGTGTATTAGCAGTAGCAAGGTTATTAACTAATATATAAAGGAATGAAGGGCTATTCCAACTTCTAGAGTGCACATTGTGTGCTTGGTGGGAAATCGAGGAATCCCCTGAGTGCATCCCACTCCAACCAGTATTCAGTTCTAAATACTGAGATGAAAGTGATGGCTCATTTGGGGAGTGCAACCAGAGCCAGGTCCATGTCACAGGTAGCTCAGCTGTACCGGGGGATACAAGGAAGACCAGCAGCGCAATAGTGATAGGTAATCAGAGAGTTAGGAGATTAGACCAGTGTTTCTGTGGTTGCAGATATGAATCCAGGATGGTGTGTTGCCTCCCTGGTGCCAGGGTCAAGGACATCACTGAACAGCTGTAGAGCATCCTGAGGGGGAGGGTGAACAGCTAGCTGTTATAATACATATCAATATGTATTATACATATTTTACATATATACATGTATTATACATACAGGGCAGCACGGTAGCATTGTGGATAGCACAATTGCTTCACAGCTCCAGGGTCCCAGGTTCAATTTCGGCTTGGGTCACTGTCTGTGCGGAGTCTGCACATCCTCCCCGTGTGTGGGTGGGTTTCCTCCGGGTGCTCCGGTTTCCTCCCACAGTCCAAAGATGTGCAGGTTAGGTGGATTGGCCATGATAAATTGCCCTTAGCGTCCAAAATTTCCCTTAGTGTTGGGTGGGGTTGCTGGGTTATGGGGATAGGGTGGAGGTGTTGACCTTGTGTAGGGTACTCTTTCCAAGAGTCGGTGCAGACTCGATGGGCCGAATGGCCTCCTTCTGCACTGTAAATTCTATGAAGCTATGAATATGAATAACATAGACATAAAGAGAGGCGTGGTTCCACAGTCAGAATCTAGGGAACTAGGAAATTAGCAAGCAGGACCTCAAAAATATCAGTTTCCGGATTAATCCTAGTGCCACGCTTAAATGAGTATAAACATAGGAGGATAAAACAGATGAATGTGTAGCTGGAGAGATGATGCAATGATGGTGCAGGAGAGCTTTAGATTGGGGCCAGCTCTGGGGGAGATGAGGCTTGTATAGGCTGGAATAGTCGCACTTAAATACTGCTAGGACTGAGTTCCTTGTGGGGCGATTTGCTAGTGCAATTAGGAAAGTTTAAACTAACTTGGCACGTGGAAATAGGAGGAATTATCAGAGACTATTGGGAGGGATATTTAGCACTAGAGTATGGAAGAATACATTATTAGGTGGAATCAGAGATAATAAGTGAGAGGACACCCTGGGCGAGTGCGAGGTCAATTCCAAACCCACATGACGCAGAGTTGCAACACAAGTGAAATTAGATATTCTTTTAAAATTCCTGAGCCCAATAAACTGCAGTTAACAGGTTTGTAAAATTAACCCAAATAACCTTTTATTATTTAACAGTAATGTAATGAAACAGACAAGAATGTAATTGACTACCGAGTACCCCTTTCCCATCCCCCCCTTCTCAACTCGCCCCATACACACACACATGTGCACACGTACACAGGCACACGCATACCATAGAAAGGGTGGTGGAGAGGGGATAAAATAATGATCAGATGAAAGGATCTCTGATGCACTAGGACGGTTTCCAGTTAAAGTCTTTCAGGAGTTCAAGCTTTCACTTTGATACTTCTTCTTTCTAGGCTTGAGATGGATTTCTCTGGCAAGGCTGTCTACTTACTCTGTAGATTCAAGATAACTTCAAATATATAGTAAAAATGTTCCAGGCACTCACTGGTTTTAGAACAATAAAGCAGTTCTTTACTTAAGCGAGAGAGAGTTCCTTCTCCTTTCAAGATTTAATCACTTCTGTACAGCTCTCTCTCTCTCTCTCTCTCTCTGAAACATCATGTAGGAACCAATCACTGACTATTGTCAGACAGACCTCTGTCCCTGGCCATCCCACAGGATGCCAACTAGTCAATCAAACTTCTTCCAAAGCTGGTTCATATTCACCTGTCACTGATGTGTCTGATTTCTCTTCAAATCCTGGAACATACTGCTTAAAGGCACGTTCCGATTATGGGTTCGTGGTTCGATATTTGTCCTATCAAAATGAATCACCTCACACTAATCTACAGGTTGCCAGCCAGCCAATCAATCCACCTAACTTGCACATCTTTGGACTGAGGGAGGAAACTGGAGCACCCGGGGGAAACCCACGCAGATAAGGGGAGAACATACAATCTTCACACAGTCACCCAAGGCTGGAATTGAACCCGGGTTCCTGATGTTGTGAGGTGGCAGTGCTAACCACTGTGCCATCCGTAAGGAAAAACTTTTTCAGGCAGCAAGTGGTTGGAGTCTGGAATGCACTGTCTTGCATTGTGGTGGAGGCAGGTTCAATCGAGGATTCAAATGGGAATGAGGCTTATCTGAAAAGGAAGAATGTGAAAAGTTACAGGGAGAAGGCGGGGGAATGGCACAGGATGAATTCCTCAGTTGGAGAGCTGGTGCAGACACGATTGATTGAATGGCCTCCTTTTTGCGTTGTAACGATTAGGTGTGATCACTGACATCTTGTGTTTTTCTGTGATTATCTGTTTGGAATGGGAACATTTTCTGAAGTGAAACAGAAGTTTGAAAAACATTGTTTAGATTATCAGACCATTTTGCTGTATAAATCCCTATTGTCATATTGGGACAAATCCACACTCTTTTTATGTAATTGTGTCCAAGGTATTCAAAGCTATTTTTGAATGATTATGAAATGTCCTGGACCGAATATCGGGCACAAAGTATTCTTTGAAAGTTGTGTTAATTGTGGTGCACAATACTTACTGTACTTTTATATAGAAGAACAGACAGCTATTTGATAATGGGGGACATAGTTCCAGGAATATTTCATACTTTAACATGGAAAAGAGATTTATATCTATTTTTCTGAATTAAAAGGCACAGTTATCTATCATCTTTCACATAACAAAATTTACAAGGAGCAATGGATACTCAGCAAGTAGGATAGATAGGGGAGGCGACTGAAAGTAGACCAAGGAGATCCATTTGAAGATTAGGTAAGCAACAGCAAGATGAAAAGATTTAGGATGGCAATTCCAGAGTGCTACAATGTGAAGATTCTTACTAATGATTAAATGGTGAGAAAAGTAGGTGAGGATGGAAAATGCAACAGAATTGGAATAATAAGCTTGATTGCTTGCAGCGTTAGCGAATACTTGACAGATTACGAATGTCACCAGATAGCTTGATTCCTTTTGAAATTCTTTTCATAAACTACACTCTTTTCAAATATGATGGCTCTTCCCCTCTCTCCACCTTACTGGGGGGTAGTGGTCGCAAAAGGCTTTTAATTGGGTATTTCTCAGTTTTTGTTTTTGATTTTTTCTGCCTTAGTTGTCTAATTATTATCTTATTTGAGAATTTTGCTTTAAGTTGACCTCAACTGGTGAACAACATTAATTTTTCTCCAAAATTCCATCGTTCAAAAGAGGGGCACTGTGTAAAATGATATCAGGAACTTTCTCATTTAATACTGTTTTTTGATCAGTACTTATGTAATTGTAAAAGCTATTGGCTAAAGGGAATTATTGGTTAAATACAGCAATCCTAAATCATTTTTGTTGCAGGATAACAAGCTAATGAGCAATTGTGTCCATTGATAGAAATTCCTGAGAGTTCTGCATCATATTTGAGCAGAGAAACAATGAGCAATTTCATCATGGTAATGCCTATAGGTTAAAATAAAGGATTTTCTGCTGTTACAAAGCTGCTTTTAAATTCTGATGTGGAAGGCAGACGTTGGAAGATCTGCTGTGGTCTTGCCAGCAGGGGAGTGTGTTGGGGGAGCCCCCAAGCAGCGTCAGGAAATTCCACCGACTGCACCCTTCTCAGGCCTCAGTGCAATTTGCTCCAGTGGAAAGGTTGCTCCAGTGGAAAGATTCCAAAGGAAAAGCAATTGATTTTGGAAGGAATCAGATTGGATTGGATTGGATTTGTTTATTGTCACGTGTACCGAGGTATAGTGAAAAGGTATTTTTCTGCGATCAGCTCAACAGATCATTAAATACATGGGAAGAAAGGGAATAAAAGAAAATACATAATAGGGCAACACAACATATACAATGTAACTGTATAAGCACTGGCATCGGATGAAGCATATAGAGTGTAGTGTTAATGAGGTCAGTCCTTCCCCAAGATGACTGCTTGCTCTGTTGGGTGCAGAAGATTGGTGAAATTATGTTATTGGGGGGAGGGGTGCTTTGCTAGGTCTTCACTGCACCATTAGATTCTGGTGCTTCGTGGAAGATGCTACTGGAGCACCCTGCAAGTATGACATCTTGCCTGCAATTATGCAAATGACCTTGTTCCTAGACTTTGATCATTGGAAGAGGGGCTTTAGTTCTGCCACACTTGCTTTGATGACTAATACATTTACGGTTAGAGCTAGAACTTGAGCTAGTATTCGAGTTGAACGTTGATCCATTTGCATTAATCTTTAACAGGAATCAGCCCAATTTATAACCAAATTCTGGACATTTTTCTCTGTTTACAGATGATATTGGTCAGACGCTTTTCCATGAAGTTGCTGCTCAGTTTTTCAAGGGTTTGACCCCCGAGGATCTCCAACCTCATTTCGAGCATCGGCTGGGATCTGATCACTTGGAGACTTGTTACATTATCTTCAACATGGATCAAGAAAATGCATGACCCAGTGTGCAACTGCAAAGCATGAACTGAACTTTACAAAAAACAGCAGCACTACTTGAATTGATTCCTGGAAGTAGGGCATCCCACTGTACATATTGTTTTAAGTTTCTGGCTGCCTGTGGCAGTCTTTTGCCTTTCTGTAGTAGTAAGTAGCACTACAATATCTCTATATTTTGAGCTGGTCTTCCCAATATTTTACATTTAGCTGGTTGCCAGGTGACTGATATGTTGTGAAGTTAAGGGAAATATTACATTTTATTTTTTATGCAGTGCTTCACTTGATGATTCCCATTATTTCTCGTAAATTTTATTTGGTAATATATTTTTTAACCTCTGCATTCAGTTCTCCCAAATATTGCCCAATGACGTCTGCCTGAACTTGAAAAATAACTAGCTATTGTACTGGAAAAAGTTAGTATTAGTATTAGAATTAGGATGGGATCAAATGGACTTTCTTCATTCTGATCTATTTTATGAAGGAATTTGGAGATGGGATAATTTTCATTTATCTCTTTTATAACAAAAAAATATACCTTTACCCGATATTTCTATAATCTTTTTTATCGGCATGGAGTCATTTTACTATGATCCCTTCCTTGTTAGACTGTTCAATTTTCATAAGAATCCCAGTTTAGCAGAGCCTGCTGGCAGCTTTGGAGTCACCTATTCTTAAGAAATCATGATACAGATGGAAAACCGCGTGGTTTTCTATGACTGGGGAAGGGGCAAACGTGTACTTTAGAGTGGACTACCGGCCAGTTTAAATTGAACTCTAAAATTGGTATCACTAGTTTAGTCATGTAGATTTGAACTTCTTTGTGCAGGCTTAAAAAAAAATCAAATATATGTATAGTAAGAGTATTTTTTAAAGATGTACAGTACTTTAAATAAAAAGGTGAAACACCTTGAACAGAAAGCACTTCCCACCCCCATCCTCCCCATTCCTCCCTTCCTCCTCCCCATTCCTCCCTTCCTCCACCCCATTCCTTCCTTCCTCCTCCCCATTCCTCCCTTCCTCCTCCCCATTCCTCCCTTCCTCCTCCTCTTCCCTCCCTTCCTCCTCCTCTTCCCTCCCTTCCTCCTCCTCTTCCCCCCCCCCCCCCCCCCCTTCCCCTTGGTCTCTCTTTTTCCTTTATTGTCTAGTGGTGCAGTGGATTAACACATTATCCTTGGTCTCTGGAACCTGGGTGCAAATTAAACACAAACCTTTGCATATCCCACCTTAAGTTAATTGGAGACAGGGATAATTCAGCACGGTTCCTTTGATGAGTCTTAATTTCTCCGAGCAAACTGAATTCAGAAATTTTCTCAGAAATAAAGATTACAATATTCTTTTGATGGCCCATGTTGTTAGGATTTGACCAGTTTCAAAAGAAACATTTTGGAAAATTGCATTTTCAGTGGTAAATTTGAGTGGACGAAGGTAAATTTGAATTGCGAATTAAAGCTGCAAAGCATTCAGCTTCATAGCTATCCAAAGATTTTCAAAGTGAGAAGCATTTTAAAAAGGAAAGTATAACATCCAAAGAGAATGGCTTTAAGTTTGTTTAATTAACTTTCTTTCTGAGTGATAGTCGATAATGAAATAACCATTTTGAAAGCCCTTGGGTTGATTACCTCTGATTGCTTTGTGTAGTTTCATCATAACATAATGTTGAATGATTTCAGTTGGTAAATTGTAAATATGTTATTTTTGACTACTGTGTAGCACTGCATAGGCCCAGAATTTGTTGGGAAAATAACAGTTCCTTAAAAGTGCACCTTGTTGTTAGTGCAGCCAGTAATTTATGGTGAGGAAGAGAAGTGCTGAGCGTTGTGAATCCCCACAAAGTATGGGGTGATCTGTGCTGCTTCACTTTTAGCCTTGCAAACTTGGAGGTCAACTTTCTCATTAGTGTTAGGAAGAAAATGCTACATTTACACGATAAAAATAAATAAAGTTTGCCACTGAAATTCAGGGCTTCGATTCAGTGCCATAATGGCCCTGTTAGTTTATGTTTCCAAAATGCCTTCCAATTTGAAACCAGTTATCAATGAACTGGTAATTAATCCACAATGACACGTCAAGCAAGTAACCAGGATGCTAGTTAAATTGATTCATTTAACTGATTGAATCAAAATCAGTTTGATTGAAAATCAGTTTATTACGGATTCAGTGACGATGTTAAATTCATTTCAGCTTGCCAGAATTTAGAGTTTCCCACCTGTCCTGCAAAGTATGCTGGTCCACCAATTTGTACGTAACCAACAATCAGCATGCTGATTCCACAAGTAACATCATCCCTTGAAATGCTATAAAAAGTATATAGTTTACACTTTTCCATATAGACAAAAATTAAAAAAGAATAATAATCTGCACATTAGGCTGGAGTTTTTTGTGTCATGTTACATAGGCATAAAAATCTAAACCTACACATTATCCTGTATGTAATGCTGTATAAATGTCATTTGAATAATCCGATGTTCATGCTGCCATTTCAGATATTTGCTAATCATTCAAATCCTTACATTTAGTTGGGTAGGGAGATCTATTAGGGACCCTGTCAGTCACCAAGGTTCCAGGTGTCCTGCTGACCCGTTGGTTCCATTATCAACTCTCATTTCCAGTAATTGGTAGCACATAATTAATTGAAGATGAAGCGTGAGGAAAAAAATCCAACCCATGGTACTTGTTGATAGGTAAATTGCTTCAGCAAATTCTGGACTTTAATGACTGGCAGAAATGATCTTCCCTTTGGAGAATATTTGAAAGCTGACTTAACATGAAGGTTTAGTTAGTTCCTTAAATTTAATCATGAATAAAGGAATACCTCTAGTGAATGTCTAAAATAGTGTTTGACACTGCACTGTGAAATTATTTTAGAATGTTAGAGCAAGTTGCAATATGGGAGTTGTACAATTTGATAACTTTAATATTTAGCCAAAGAGCCAAAGTTATCTATCAAAGTTGTCTGACAAACAGTAGCAGCAGTGTGTACTCCTCTATAAGATGCACTGAAGGAACTCACCAAGGCTCCTTTGACAGCACCTTCCCAACTCATGACCAGTGCCATCTAGAAGGACAAGAGCAGCATATACATGGGAAAACCCACAACCAGGATGTCCCCCTCCAAGTCACTCACTATTCTGACTCGGAAACATTGGGCGTGATTTAACCAAATAGTTTTAAAGTATCATTTTGGGCGTGTTTGACTGGGTGTTTCCCCCTGTCTTTGTCGGTGAGATCCACACTGCTATCTATCCATACAAAGTCATTTTTTGGGGCCTTGGGGAGTTTCTCCTCAGTCTAGCCCACACTTTGAAGTGTTTTCAGCATTGGGAAGCTGAACCTGCCGCCAAACTGCTCCTCAAAAGTCGGGCCGCCATTTTGAAAGGGTGTCCCGATCTCTAAGTGAGCTTGCGGGTACCGCCCCACGCTCTCTTTCTCTCTTCACCCCCCCCCCCCCCCCCCCAACCCACAGGCATTACCCACAACCCACCCCAAGTGGGGGTCGCTGAGGGGCCCCTCTTTTCAGGCCTCATGCCCTTTTGGGGACCGCCTCATCCCTAACCCCCCCCCCCCCCCCCCAGGTTCGGAGGCCCCTTCATACCTGCCCTTCACCCCCCACCCTTCATACCCCCTCATCCCCTCATTCATGGGCATGGCCCCCCTCAGACCTTGACCCTTAGCAGTGCCACCTAGGCACACTGGTAGAGTTGCCAGCCTGGCAGTCCTACCCAGGCATGTGGCTGTGCCAAGGTACCTTCTCGAGGATATTAGGGATGGGTAATAAATGCTGGCCTGGCCAGAAAAGCCCACATCCCTTGAATGAGTGCCTGAAATTCATTTTTGTATTAAAATTAGTGCAAGTGGTTAAAAGTGTCATAATAGCTACTTATGGCGTGTCAGTAACTTCAGATGTCAATACTGCAAATGTTACCAGTAGCAAATAACATAAAAATCATATGTACAGCCTATGCTACCATATTTGAATCAAAAAATGATATATGCACTTAAAAATCATTTTTGTGAAATACGGCAGCACAGTGGTTAGCACAGTTGCTTCACAGCTTCAGGGTCCCAGGTTCGATTGCTGGTTTGGTTCACTGTCTGCGGAGTCTGCACATTCTCCCCGTGTCTGCGTGGGTTTCCTCCGGGTGCTCAGATTTCTTCAAACAGTACAAAGATGTGCATGTTAGGTGGATTGGCCATGGTAAATTGTCCTTGGTATCCAAAAAAGGTGGGGTTACTGGGTTACGAGGATGGGGTGGGCTTAAGTGGGATGCTCTTTTCAAGGGCTGGTGCAGACTCGATGGGCCAAATGGCCTCCTGCACTGTAAATTCCATGATTCAGTGAGAACTTCTAAATTGTTAACTGGATATTGTCTCATTTGTTTAGGAAATGTTTTTACAGTTTGCAATTAAATCTGTTCTAATATTTGTTACACAATCCCATTTAAATGTGAACATTTGCAAAAGTTAGACTATTCTTGTATACAGAGGAACATCCATTATTTGCCATTCTGATCAGTTACCGGGATTTCTGCTGGTTGAAGACTTGCACAGCTTTTGTACTTCTGTTCTTTTGGCGGGGGGGGGCGGGGGGTGAATGAAAAACAAAACAATATTTTTGATATTTGTATTGTATTTGTTTTCATTCCATTGCCTAGAGCATTGCTGTTCTATGCATGTAAGACCAAAATGTTATTCAGTAAGGTCACTGGAGAAGCTGCAAACTACCTCTTCTATTGATGGGAGAGTCCTAATCCAGTGATACCACCCATCTCTCTGGAACTGTCTGAGGCAGAACCAGACTGCTGGTAAACCTGCAATGAGCTTTGAACCAGATATCCCTATCATCATTAAGGGCACCTGTTTCCACCTCTGCCAGTCTCTGTTCTGCCTCATCCCAGCTCTTCTATTGCTGAAACTCTCATCCATGCATTTGTTACCTTCAGACTTGACCTATGCTAACACATTCAACACCCATAAACGTGAGTTAATCCAAATCCCTGCTACTCATGATTTAACTTGTACCAAATACATTCACCCATCAGCCTGGTGCACAGTAAAAACCTCCATTTTAAAATGCTAATCCTTGCTTTGGAAATCCCTCTGTGGCATGATCCCACCCTATGTCTGTAATATCTTCGGTTTAGCTCAGTTGGCTGGACTGCTGGCTCGTGATGCAGAGCAAGACCAACAGTGCCAGTTCAATTCCCATACTGATTGAGGTTATTCATGAAGGCCCCGCCTTCTCAACCTCACCTGAGATGGTGATCGTCAGGTTAAACCACCACCAGTCAGCCCCCCCCCCCCCCCGTCAAAGGGGAAAGCAGCCTATGGTGGGAATATGGCAACTTTACCACTTTAATATCCTCAAGTCTAACAAGTTATCTACGTTCATCTAATTCCAGCCTCTTGACCATCCCTAGTTTTAGTGCCATCATTTGTAGCTGTACCTTTGGCTGCTAAAGCTCTGGAATTTCCTTCCTAAATCTCTCTACCTCAGTTTCCTTCTTGAAGACACTTTTAAAAAAATCTCCTTGTAGATTTTGAAGTGGGATTTGAGCCCACAACTTTCTGACTCTTGACATAGAAAGTGCTACTCTCAGCCACAATTAACATATTTGATCCTCATTACAATTTTTCCACAAGTGTTGCTATTCTTTCAATAGCCACCAGGATTGAGTGTGCCACCTGTGGCCTTAAATAGTAACCTATTGCAACAGCTATTGTTACATCATTTAATACAACTTTATATTCTGTCTACTCGCCAGATACTTCAGTTACCACTGTATTACACTAGGTGGCAGGAGAGGATAATCTAACATTAAACTTATTTTCAAATGTTTTAAAAGGGTCAAGGAGAAGAAATTGAGTAGATTTTCCAATTGAGTGGCAGTAGTTTGAAGCTTTATTAACATCTGCCTGACTATTAATGTTGAACAACGACGAGTCAGAATACAGGAGGGAGGTAGAGAACCCAGTGGAGTGATGTAAAAACAACAATCTCCCCCTCAATGCCAGCAAAACTAAAGAGCTGGTCATTGACTTCAGGTAGCAAAGTACTGTACACACCCCTGTCTGCATCAACTGTGCCGAAGTGGAGATGGTTGACAGTTTCAAATTCCTAGGCGTGCACATCACCAAAAATCTCCTGGTCCACCCACGTCGACGCTACCACCAAGAAAGTACAACAGCGCCTATACTTTCTCAAGAAACTAAGGAAATATGGCATGTCCACACTGACTCTTACCAACTTTTACAGGTGCACCACAGAAAGCATCCTATCTGGCTGCATCACAGCGTGGTATGGCAACTGCTCGGCCCAAGACCGCAGGAGACTTCAGAGAGTCGTGAACACCAGTCCGTCACACAAACCTGCCTCCCATCCATTAACTCATCTACACCTCCCTCTGCCTTGAGAAAGCAGTTAGCGTAATCAATGACCCCTCCCACCCAGCTTACTCACTCTTTGAACTTCCATCGGGCAGGAGATACAAATGTCTGAAAACACGCACAAACAGATTCAAAAACATCTTCCCTGCTGTTACCAGACTCCTAAACGACCCTCTTATGGACTGACCTGATTAATATTATACTCCTGTATGGTCCACCAGATGCTGGTGTTTAGGTATTTACATTGTGTATCTTGTGTTGGCCTATTATGTATTTTTTCTATTCATGTACTAAATGGTCTTTTTGAGCTGCATGCAGAAAAATACTTTTCACAGTACTTTGGCACCCATGACAATAAACGCCAATCCAGATCCACTAACCCGCTCCTTGGGCCAGGCTAAAACTTGACGTGGAATGCACACCTGGTTGACTTGACCTAGAACAGTGTGGATAGTTTTGTATGGTCATAACAATTCTGCCAATTAACGTGTGTGGGTGGGTGGGGGGGGGGGGGAGGGGGAGGGGGAGGAGTGGTACCTGGCATTGCTTCATTGCTGCTCCTCTACTTCCACCAAACAGGCACAAGGGAGATTTCCACAGAAAGGCATTGCCTCAATATTGTAGCCACACCAAAGCAAATGTGCTACAACACAGAGCACATGTTTCTGGAACAGTTAAGTTGAAAGACAAAAAAAGGAAAATAAAAAAGATTTAAAAATATCCTCAAAAAGTGCTACTGCAAATCTTTCTATTAAACTTTTTAAATACACATGAATAAATGCAGCCAGGTGGGGGGTAAGGAAGATGGGGCTCACTCGAGTATGGCTGGGTACATGATTGAACACTACTGGTAGAAACACTGGGAATGCATGGGCATCTAAATAATGCAATTGCACGATAACTTTAAACATAATTAATTGTTAACTGGCTGTTACTTCTGATTTCAAGCCTGCTTGGAAAATTAGTAAGCTAAATAGAGGGAAATCTGTCATAATAATTGGGATCTTTGTCCATTTTACATTCAATTACATTCACTAAATGCCCATTAATTGGACATAGCCGATTGGAAAATCTTCCTCATATTCCAGGTCTACCACCTACTGCATTTGACAAACTACTGAAATTATAGTATGTTACAGGCAGAAAGAGGCCATTTAGCTCTCCCGTTCTTAATAGCAAAGACCTTTTTTTGGAAATTGGACACGATCATTTCGGACTTTGTATGTGCGGGGCAGGTGCTGAGGGTGGGAAGGACCCTGCTACAGAGGCAGCAGGGGGGGGGGTTGGCGTTGCCAAACCTGCTTCATTATTATTGGGCAACGAATGTGGATAAGGTGTGGCGACAGTGGGAGGAGAAGGGGTAGAGTGGGTTAGGATGGAGGAGGAATCTTGTAAAGGTTCCAGTTTGAGGGCTACGGTAATGGCATTGCCAATGGCTCTGAGTAGGTATTCAGGGAGCCCGGAGGTGCAGTCCACAGTGAAGTTATGGAATCAGTTGAGGAGGCATTTTGGGGTGGAAGGGATGTCGGTGTTAATGCTGTTGTGTGAGAATCACGGGTTTGGGCCAGCGGGGATGGATAGTGTACATAGCAGGTGGAGGGAAGTGGGGCTGGTCAAGGTGAGGGATCTGTTTTTGGAGGAAGGGTTCACCCGTCTGGAGGAGCTAAGGGAGAGGGTAGAGCTGCCGGGGGGAATGAGTTCAGGTATCTGCAGATTAGGGACATTGCACAAAAGGTCTGGTGGGGGGTTCCCTACGTTGCTGGGATACACCCTGCTGTAGCGACCGCTGCTTCCAGATGTGGAAGGTGAAGGAATAATTGAGGAATATATACAAGAGGTAGTGGCTTGGTTGGGTGACCTGTACGACTTCCTGTAGTTGGAGAAGATAAAGTATGAGTTAAGGGGCTCTGCAGAGGCATTTGGGAAAAGGTGGGATGTTTGTGACCATGTTTGAGGAGCTGTTCGTCGCAGGGGAGAAGGAGTGGGAGAGGGGGGGGGGGTGAAAAAGGCGGGGAACAAATTGTACAGACTATAATTGATTGCCGGGATGTTTATGTGTTGGAACCTTTTTGTAGTAAAATACATTTTTTTTAAAAGAGAGAAGGCCCCCACCCCTGTAGCGGGATCCCCTTTTACCTCCACCCCCTTGGGCTTCTACCAGGCTTGGCACCCCATCGTCCAAGCCCCACCACTGCCCGGGTGATCCTCTCACCGGTGGATTCGCTACCACCTGCGCCTGCTTCACCTGAGCAGTGCCCCCAAGAGAGAGAGGAAAGGAAAACTTCTGCCCACCTGTACCTGGCAGCCTTTCCTGAGTGAGCAGGTTCGACTCGCCCAGGGATTTCCCTCAGTTCTCGACACCGGATTTATGGTAAGGAGTATTTTAATAGAGTGACTTGACTAGAGCTCGTTGGTGAGGGATTGAAGGAATTGAGACAGACTCCAATTCCAAAATCCAAACACATATATTTTATTAATTGCCAAGATCAACCACCACCAATACAGAAAACACACAATTATCTTATACTTTAATGACTATTACTATGGAAGGAATACTATCGCAGCACAACGTAAAACTTACATACACAATTTTAGCAATCTTTTATAAAGACAAAATAGGAGCATGCACCCCCTTTCTTCAAAGCCTCAACCACTATACTAGTCCCGGGAGCTTCGCAAGCTGCTGCGGGATACTTACAATCCGAGGCTGATGTTGTAGGAGCAGAGAGTTCAGCACGAGCAGAAGATCCTAAGAGATCGAATGGCCATTTGACCACCCTTTTTATCGTCCAAAATCCAAGTTTTTCCGCTCCAGTCCAGCTTCTTTTGTGTGAGCATGTCAATTAGCATTTCAAAGTTCCCGCAGGTCCCGCCCCTTCTCCTGATAGGTCCAGGTAGCCAGCTCCAGTCTCCGGGCAGTTTCCCTCCAGGGTAAACTGCTTCCTGCCCGCTCCATTGTCCTGGGAGATCGCAGTCTTCCACACCTCGTTAAGAAGATGGGATTTTCGAGTCTGCCATTTGCTCGAGATTGCTGCCATTATGACCTGATTATGCTGATGGGTTTTTCAGCTCCGATGGAGACAAGGTCATTATCATGTGTAAGGAGTTCTTACCAACACATTGTTTCTTGGCTGGGGGAGTTTCAGGGCTATTAGCATTTCCATTGTGCCTTTTGCTGATCCAATTAGTGCTGTCTGTCTACTGATGAGTTGTAAATCCAGGAGGGTTGCTGCAAACATTCCTTTTACAATCACAGACAGCCCTGCAAGCCAAGCTTGCTGGGAAAAATTTGGCCAAGAAAGGTGTCCATTTTACAGTTTCTGAGGTTAAAGTCCGGTTTCGCAGTTCAAGGGGACCAGGGGTTGCCTGAGATTCTTACACCCCCCCCACCCCGGAACTCTTTACCAACTTGTGCCAAATTCTATTTACTTCGTGCTTTGGCTGTTCTGTTTAAAAATCTTAACGCCTACATTATATTTAGACTTGTAAACATTTGTCAGCCCTGCAATAAAATCTTGATCTAAGAGTGAAGTAATTTTTATCATCTTCCACCTGTCCTTCTCATTCATATGCTGACATGGTGTGCATTTGCAGAATTTTGCAGAATGTCTTGAGGTAAGAAGAGGGAGAAGATGTACTTTGCTGAAATTTAGAAATTTAAAATAATTTGCAAAAAAATGGAAAAATTCAGAACACTGGACATCTGAAATGAGAACAGAAAATGGCGAAAATGCAAAGCAGTCAAGTCAGTTTTTGCAAACAGTAACCTCTGATTCTATCATTTTGAGTTTGTACCCATTGGATTCATAGATTTGAGATTCATTTGTGACTGGCTAATGACCACACAGGTACAGACCGTGATTATGAGTGACAATAGATTTATGAAGCAACACAAGTTAAACTATGCAGTAATTAACATGGACTGGGGTGGGCACAGTAAGAAGTCTTATAACACCAGGTTAAAGTCCAACAGGTTTATTTGGAATCACTAAGGATCGCAGCTCCTTCATCAGGTGAGTAATTAACATAGACAGTAGTAGACAGCTGTATCTTCTATGACTCCAGTCCTTGTCTCCCAGACAGCCTTGGCACTATCCCTTCAAGTGTTCTGTCGTCTGAGGATCTTCGATTCTTCTTCTATTGGTGTGCATCAATGTTTCAAAGTGCCTCACCTTTTATCCTCTTTTTCTGATGGTCTACCCTGCTAGGGCACACCCAATCTCACATGCTTCTTAGTCTGATATCATAACGTTTTTACATTTTAGTCCACAGACCCTCACAGGTTTTCCGTTTTTAACAGTTCTTACAAAAGATTTCAACGGTCACAATTCTTCATCGCATTTCAAAGAATTTCCTAGTACAACAAATTCTAAACATTTTACAAGGGATGTAACCACACTTGTGGTTTCCAAGGCAATGATACATATTACGAAGTCTTACAACACCAGGTTAAAGTCCAACAGTCCAAAACCTGTTGGACTTTAACCTGGTGTTGTAAGACTTCGTACTGTGCTCACCCCAGTCCAACGCCGGCATCTCCACATCATGGCTACCAACGACACCGCAAACTGCCGGCTCAAAGTGGAGAGGATCTCCAGGAAGAGATATAGACACTGACATTAAGTTTCTACAAAGATGCAAACCTGTTGGACTTTAACCTGGTGTTGTAAGACTTCGTACTGTGCTCACCCCAGTCCAACGCCGGCATCTCCACATCAATGATACATATAGTTAGACCATTAATTTGCTTCTCAACATAATGACCTGTTCCTTAAACTTAAAATGAAATGAAAATTGCTTATTGTCACAAGTAGGCTTCAAATGAAACTACTGTGAAAAGCCCCTAGTCGCCACATGTCGCCACATTCCGGCGCCTGTTCGGGGAGGCTGGTACGGGAATTGAACCTTGCTGCTGGCCTGCCTTGGTCTGCTTTCAAAGCCAGCGATTTAGCCCTGTGCTAAACCAGCCCCTGTGCTAAACCACCCCCAACACATGCATTAACCACAATATTATGTAAAAGTTATTTCAGTGGTGTGGTGGATTCAATGGGAAATCCCATTGATAGCGCCAGGACCAGAAGATCCTGCCGCTGGCTGAGGAAGACTGCGGGGAAGGCCAGAGAATGTTGTCCATCATGTTTAAGTTTGCTAACTACTTTTGGCCTTTTCACAGCTTCCTTAACCATATTATTTAACAACCACGGTTAATTTAACAGTCACATCTTGACCTTGTCAGGACAAGATTAACTGCCTCGGCAGAAAAACACAACAAACATCATAAAAAGGACTTCTTAACCCTACTTGCATTATTTGTTATGGATAAGCACAAATTTTCTTCAACTAAATATTAGAAAGACCAAAGCCATTTACCGAAAATTTAGTGGAGATGATCACCTCACCACCCTGTTCACAGATGCTGACTGAAAGACTGTAAATGTCCAGTTATTCCTATTTTTATTTAACTGTATATTTTGTTTTCACAGGTAATGCCTGGGGGACCGGTCAGTTGGTTAGATGACTAGTGTGTGGATCAGATTAACACCAACAGAGCAGGATTCTATCCCTTTCAGGCTCGGGTAGACTCAGGGCTTGTCTCTTTTCGCTACCCTCAATAAAAATCATGATACTATGCTTTGGTGAATACTTGAGAATACTTCAGGCAGAGATCTACAGAAGAAAAAGGAAAAGCCTGTGTTGCAAATCTGTGCATTGATTATTGGCCAAACATATTACTGGCGTAATTGAGTTTGGTCAAATGTGGTATGTGGAGGAATACATATAAAAGAGGTTTGAATTTAGTTTATTGATTATCCAGGGGCTTTAGCTCAGTAAAAGCCTCTGAAGGATGGAATTTGTGGTTGCATCTGATGCACTGGAATTAATGTGGCCTGTGATGTTGACTGTTCTTTTCGAGTCATGACACAAACACGGTTTGCCTCAGCTGCTTCTGGTGGCCGCAGACATGATTACACAATAGACGGATGTTTGGAGTAACTGATATTCAGTGGCCTTTCACCTTACTCATTTGCTCAGTAACCGGAATTGATTCAAAGTCACAACACGCCACATCTGCCGAAAATCTGCTTTGAACCCTTGAACTCACATCTGACCCCAGAGAGTTCCTGGAAGAGGATACCACAAGTTTGATACAAGCATGTTGTACAGCATACAGAACAAAATAGATGGAACATAGCAATTTCACCACATGTCTGAAGGCATGCAAGTACTAATCATTTGTTTGTGAAGGGTCAAAATTCCCCACAATGTCTAGCTTCAGGGCCACACTTTAGAATGCTAGCAACTGTTGGGCAATGAAATAAGACCTGTGCCTGTGAGTCTTCAAACAATGAACCCTGGTGCTACTGTGGTTAGTTGCCAAGTGGAAGGCCAAGCAAGCACTTTCCAACAGGGAGAGAAAAGAAAAATAGCTATGGGACCCGTTTTATTTTAATCTAATTTCCTAAAGGCTTCCCATGTTTTCTAATATTATTCCTTTACCTTCCTTTTCTGGGCAGTGAGCAGTGGAGAACAAACACTGAACTCTGGGATGGTCAACATTCTGCAGCTGTTAATATGGGAATGCTGATTCAGAGGCACATGGATGCGCATGTCTAAATAGGCTAAATTGGAGAGATTGCATAATAATACACACATAATATTTTGAGGCTTATGCTTTTTTCAAGGTCACCCATGTATGGGTGTAATCTACACTAAGCAGGAGGAAATGCCTTGCTCAGAATTTTTCTATGCAGTCTGTTTATTTTTATACCTGCTGAGGTACAGGAGCTCCTGGGTAAGGGCAAATGATTCACCCCTGTTCAGCCAGCACTGTACTGTTTGTGAATCTTGGTATCAATTTTGTTTACTGGCACATCAGATAAAAGAGAATAATTCACTCACACATATTCCAATACGTATGCAACTCAGCAGCAATTCTTTTGTGCATGCATAAAGGGTAAAAAGGGAACAATTCATCCCACCTGGCCTGATGTTGCTTGTATGCGTCTCAATATCAGCTCCTGCACATCTGTAGTATACAAACGATAAAAGGGAACAAATTACTCCTGTTTGACACTCTACAGGGCCTGTGTGTTTCAGGTTAATCTGATAATACTTTTCCTCTGGTGTCAGAAGATTGGAGATTCAGTTACATTTCAAGTTGATGTTTCAGTGCAGAACTGGGGGAGTGCAGTACTGTTGACAGCTTCAGATGACATATTGAGCTGAAACCTTCTAAACTTTCTCTGGTGGTGTAAGTCGACGATAAACATCTAATGGCACTAGCAGAGAGAACTACTTGTGTCCTGGTCACCATCTGGGGTGAAATTCTCCGGAAATGGCGCGATGTCCGCCGACTGGCGCCCAAAACGGCGCCAATCAGACGGGCATCGCACCGCCCCAAAGGTGCGGAATGCTCCGCATCTTTGGGGGCCGAGCCCCAACACTGAGGGGCTAGGCCGACGCCGGAGGAATTTCCGCCCCGCCAGCTGGCGGAAACGGCCTTTGTTGCCCCACCAGCTGGCGCGGAAATGACATCTCCGGGCGGCGCATGCACGGGAGCGTCAGCGGCCGCTGACAGTTTCCCACGCATGCGCAGTGGAGGGAGTCTCTTCCACCTCCGCCATGGTGGAGACCGTGGCGGAGGCGGAAGGGAAAGAGTGCCCCCACGGCACAGGCCCACCCGTGGATCGGTGGGCCCCGATCGCGGGCCAGGCCACCGTGGGGCACCCCCCCCAGGGCCAGATCGCCCCGCGCCCCCCCCAGGACCCCGGAGCCCGCCCGTGTCGCCTTGTCCCGCCGGTAAGGTAGGTGATTTAATTTACGCCGGCGGGACAGGCAACTTATCGGCGGGACTTCGGCCCATCCGGGCTGGAGAATCGAGCGGGGGGGCCCGCCAACCGGCGCGGCGTGATTCCCGCCCCCGCCGAATATCCGGTGCCGGAGACTTCGGCAACCGGAGGGGGCGGGATTCACGCCAGCCCCCGGCGATTCTCCGACCCGGCGGGGGTTTGGAGAATGTCGCCCCTGGTCCTCAACCAACACCACTAAATTATCACTAGTTAACTAACTCCCCATGTCTGCGTGGGTTTCCTCTGGGTGCTCCGGTTTCCCCCACAGTCCAAAGATGTGCAGGTTAGGTAGATTGGCCATGCTAAATTGCCCTTAGTGTCCAAAAACGGTTAGGTGGGGTTACAGAGATAAGGTGGAGGCGTGGGCTTGGTGGGGTGCTCTTTCCAAGGGCTGTTGTGGACTCGATGGGCCGAATGGCCTCCTTCTGCACTGTAAATTCTATGATTCTATGAACCACTTTCACATTGTTGTTTCTGGGAGACTTTATTATAAATGTATTTTATTCCAAACATATGTAAAAAACATGTGTAAAAAATAGCAACATATACAATAAAGCAGTCCACAAACTCACAGTCCACAGACTGTACAATTTTTCCCCTTTTACACTCCTCCCCCACCTCCACAATGACCAGTTCCCTAAACATTGTGATGAACAACCTTCACCATGTCTTGAAGCTCTCCACTGACTCCCTCAACTCAAATTTAATCTTTTCCAACCAGAGAAAATCATACAAGTCCCCCAGTGAGGCAGCCAGCCCCGGCGGCGTATCCGACGTCCAATTTAGTAAGATCCTTTGCCGGGCAATTAGAGAAGGCCACAACATCGGCCCCCTTTCCCTCCAGCAGCTCCGGCACTTCCGATACCCCAAAGATTGGGTCCGCTTTGACCTCCTCCCCAACAATGTGCACGTGATTCGTTGGCCCTGCCCACACTTCTCGCACTTAACGGCCACCCCTTGGAAGAACCCACTCATCCTCCTCATATGTACTTTGTGCATCACCTTGAACTGAATCAAGCTCATCCTCGCATAGGAGGAGGTTGAATTCACCATGCGCATTGCCTCGCACCACAGTCCCCAGCCTATTTCCTCCCCCCTCAACTCGTCCCATGTGTTCTTAATCGTCACGCCCCCCCCCCCCCCCTCCCCCCACCCCGACCCCCCGCTCCCCCAACTACCCATATATATCCCCTATCCCTACCTCTCAAAACTCATTCGGGAGCAGCACTTGCTCCAATAAACTGTACTCCGGCAACATGGGAAACATCCTTGTGATCTGCAGTTTCTGCAGTGCTGAAAATTAAAGAGTAAAAGGTTAATACAAAGCTAATTGGAGACCGAGTGACAGCCGCCCTCAGAACCTGCAGAACAGAGCAGATCCTATATTGTACAATTGAAAAGGACAGAGAGGGACAACAATATTGTTGCTGTTTCAGGTTTGCCAGAGCCAACCAGACCATCGAAAGGAATTAGAGAAGGGAGTTCCTTGGCATTAGGTACCATCTGTGGTAGTATGTATTAGGGTTCATGTGGGACTGTGAAGCCGTGATGCTATTGGCTGACAGATCCCGGGTCCTGGTTGGCTGTTGACTCCTGGCTCCGCCCTGAAGGCGGAGTATAAGAACCCGAGCTTCTCCCCGTCGCTCCATTCTGTTGCTGAACTGCTGGGGACAAGTCTCGCTCAATAAAGCCTCATCGACTTCATCTCTACTCGTCTCTCTCGTAAGTCATTGTGCGCTACAATTTATTGAGCGGGCTTAAAGGACTATGGAGCTCCGGATCGCCCCGGAATGCCTGCGGATCAGCCCCCACGCAGCGAACACGACAGCAGTTTTTAAACACTGGCAAGCTTGTTTCGAAGGCTACCTCCGAACGGCCCCCGGCCAGATCACAGAAGACCAGAAAATGCAGGTCCTGCATTCGAGGGTAAGCCCAGAAATTTACCCTCTCATAGAAGACGCAGAGGATTTCCCGACGGCGCTCGCAGCACAGAAGAGCATTTACGTTCGCCCCGTGAACCAGGTCTACGCACGCTACCAACTCGCAACGAGACGGCAAAGTCCCGGAGAATCGTTAGAGGAATTCTACGCCGCGCTGCTAATTTTGGGACGGGGCTGCAGCTGCCCGCCGGTGAACGCGGTTGAACACACGGACATGCTAATTCGCGATGCGTTTGTGGCAGGTATGAACTCTCCCCAAATCCGCCAAAGACTTTTAGAAAAAGAGTCACTAGGACTCTCAGAGGCACGGGCCATTGCAGCTTCCCTAGATGTGGCCTCGCAAAACGCCCGCGCCTACGGCCCCGACCGCGCGGCAGCCCCTTAGGCTCCGTGGACCCCCGTCGCGACAAACCCCCCCCCTCCCTCACAGGCTTGCGCGGTTAAAGTGCCAGATCATCCCGGGGGGGCCCGCTGCTATTTCTGCGGGCAAGCGAAACACCCCCGGCAGCGCTGCCCGGCCCGCGCAGCTATTTGCAAAAGCTGCGGCAAGAAGGGCCATTACACGGCTGTGTGCCGGTCCCGGGGGGTCGCCGCAATCCCCGGAGAAGAACGAGCCCAGCCCATCCCAAACGCTCCCCAACCCCCCCCAGCGCCCCATGTGCGACCCGCGGGCGCTGCCATTTTGGGTCCCGGACACCACGAGGGGGGGATGGGCGCCGCCATCTTGTGACTCCCCAGCCACGTGCGATTCATGGGGGCGGCCATTTTGTCCACCCCCGACCACGTGCGATCCATGGGGCGACCATTTTGTCCACCCCCGGCCGCGTGCGATTCATGGACGCCACCATCTTGGATGACAACAAAGGACCCCAGCTTCGACGGCTCCACGGGGTCCGAAGAAGACGCCGAGACACTACGACCATGACTGGCTTCGGTGACGCTGGATCAATCACGGCCCCGGACGCTCCAGACGACGACAACAACGGTGCTGATCAACGGACACGAGACATCATGCCTGATCGACTCCGGGAGCACCGAAAGTTTCATTCACCCCGACACGGTAAGACGCTGTTTTCTGACCATCCATCCAAGTACGCAAAAGATTTCCCTAGCTGCAGGATCCCACTCCGTAGAGATCAAAGGGTTCTGCATCGCGAACCTAACGGTGCAAGGAAGGGAGTTTAAAAACTACAGGCTCTACGTCCTTCCCCAACTCTGCGCGCCCACATTACTAGGATTAGATTTCCAGTGTAACCTGCAGAGCCTAATATTTCAATTCGGCGGCCCAATACCCCCACTCACTATCTGCGGCCTCGCATCCCTCAAGGTTGAACCGCCGTCCTTGTTTGCAAACCTCACCCCGGATTGCAAACCCGTCGCCACTAGGAGCAGACGGTACAGCGCCCAGGACCGGATATTTATTCGGTCTGAAGTCCAGCGGTTGCTGAAGGAAGGCATAATCCAGGCCAGCAATAGTCCCTGGAGAGCCCAGGCGGTAGTAGTAAAGACCGGGGAGAAGCAAAGGATGGTCATAGACTATAGCCAGACCATCAACAGGTACACACAGCTAGATGCGTACCCTCTCCCCCGCATATCCGACATGGTAAATCGGATTGCCCAGTATAAGGTTTTCTCCACCCTGGACCTCAAGTCCGCCTACCACCAGCTCCCCATCCGCCCAGGTGACCGCAAGTACACAGCCTTCGAGGCAGACGGGCGTCTATACCACTTCCTAAGGGTCCCATTTGGTGTCACGAACGGGGTCTCGGTCTTCCAACGGGAGATGGACCGAATGGTTGACCAGCACGGGTTGCAGGCCACGTTCCCGTATCTCGATAACGTAACCATCTGCAGCCACGATCAGCAGGACAACGACGCCAACCTCCAAAAATTCCTCCAGACCGCTAACGCCTTGAACCTCACATACAACGAGGAAAAGTGCGTCTTTAGCACAAACCGGTTGGCCATCCTGGGATACGTAGTGCGCAATGGGATAATAGGCCCCGACCCCGAACGCATGCGCCGCCTCATGGAATTTCCCCTCCCCCCCTGCTCCAAAGCCCTGAAACGTTGCCTGGGGTTCTTTTCATATTACGCCCAGTGGGTCCCCCAGTATGCAGACAAGGCCCGCCCGCTAATACAGACCACTACCTTCCCCCTGTCGACAGAGGCTCGTCAGGCCTTCAGCCGCATCAAAGCGGATATCGCAAAGGCCACGATGCGCGCCATCGACGAGTCCCTCCCCTTCCAGGTCGAGAGCGACGCATCCGACGTAGCTCTGGCGGCCACCCTTAACCAAGCGGGCAGACCCGTGGCCTTTTTCTCCCGAACCCTCCACGCCTCAGAAATCCGCCACTCCTCAGTGGAAAAGGAAGCCCAAGCCATAGTGGAAGCTGTGCGACATTGGAGGCATTACCTGGCCGGCAGGAGATTCACTCTCCTCACCGACCAACGGTCGGTAGCCTTCATGTTCGATAATGCACAGCGGGGCAAAATTAAAAATGACAAGATCTTAAGGTGGAGGATCGAGCTCTCCACCTTCAACTACGAGATCTTGTACCGTCCCGGAAAGCTGAATGAGCCGTCCGATGCCCTATCCCGCGGCACATGTGCCAACGAACAAATAGACCGTCTCCAAACCCTCCACGAGGACCTCTGCCACCCGGGGGTCACTCGGTTCTACCATTTTATAAAGTCCCGCAACCTCCCCTACTCTGTGGAGGAGGTCCGTACAGTCACCAGGAACTGCCACATCTGCAGAGTGCAAACCGCACTTTTTCAGGCCGGATAGAGCGCACCTGATCAAGGCTTCCCGCCCCTTTGAACGCCTCATTCTGGATTTCAAAGGGCCCCTCCCCTCCACCGACCGCAACACATACTTCCTGAACGTGGTGGACGAGTACTCCCGTTTCCCCTTCGCCATCCCCTGCCCCGACATGACAGCGGTCACAGTCATTAATGCCCTTGGCACCATATTCACACTGTTCGGTTACCCCGCATATATCCATAGCGACAGGGGGTCCTCCTTCATGAGTGACGAGCTGCGCCAGTTCCTGCTCAGCAAGGGCATAGCCTCGAGCAGGACGACCAGCTACAACCCCGGGGGAACGGGCAAGTGGAGAGGGAGAACGGCACGGTCTGGAAGACCGTCCTACTGGCCCTACGGTCCAGGGATCTCCCAGTTTCCCGGTGGCAGGAGGTCCTCCCGGACGCTCTCCACTTCATCCGGTCGCTGCTGTGTACCACCACTAACCAAACGCCTCATGAGCGCCTCCTTGTCTTCCCCAGGAAGTCCTCCTCCGGAACGTCGCTGCCGACCTGGCTGGCGGCCCCAGGACCCATCTTGCTCCGGAAACATGTGCGGGCGCACAAGTCGGACCCGTTGGTCGAGAGGGTTCACCTCCTCCACGCGAACCCGCAGTACGCCTACGTGGCGTACCCCGACGGCCGACAGGACACGGTCTCCCTGCGAGACCTGGCGCCCGCCGGCAACACACACACCCCCCCCGACACCGATCATCCCCTCCCTGCCACCGGCGCTCCCCGCATCCACCCCCTTCCCGGGAGGATCGGTCCTCCTCCCGTGTCCGCCCAGGAGTGAAACAGGAACAAACACCGAAACGCTCCCGGAGACGACAACGCCGGAACAAGCACCTGCACCACCACCGGGGCTGAGGCGATTGACGAGGAAGACCAGACTGCCCGCTCGACTCGTGGCATCGGCGTGGCACCAAGAATGTTGTTGGACTGTAACAAAAACTTTTTTCTCTTACTAATATTGTCAATAGTTTCACAAACCTTGTACATAGCCCAGTGTAGGGCGAAAACTGTAATGACATGCCCAAAATTTTCCTCCCAGGACCAGCCTTGTAAACCCCTACCAATATGCGAACCACCACCCCGCCGGGTTCATTTTTAACAAGGGGTGAATGTGGTAGTATGTATTAGGGGTCATGTGGGACTGTGAAGCCGTGATGCTATTGGCTGACAGATCCCGGGTCCTGGTTGGCTGTTGACTCCTGGCTCCGCCCTGAAGGCGGAGTATAAGAACCCAAGCTTCTCCCCGCCGCTCCATTCTGTTGCTGAACTGCTGGGGACAAGTCTCGCTCAATAAAGCCTCATCGACTTCATCTCTACTCGTCTCTCTCGTAAGTCATTGTGCGCTACACCATCAAAACTGCTGTGAGCCTAGCTGGGAATGTTCTGCAGGGGTGCTGTTTGGGTTTTGACCATAGCTCGGAAATTCAGATGGGATACAGCCACCAGTGAAAGGAACTCATAGGCCAAATCCATTGTGTGGGAAGTAAGAGATGCTACATACTGGTGTTCAAGTTGGAAAGACTGAGAGATTGCACATGGTACCACTTTTTTGTGAGAAGTGATGAAAGTGCTTGTCACTACATGAGAAGTTAGCATCATTGTTGTACATTTGAAATTTACCTTTGATTTGATGTATCATTTGGCTGTTGATTAATGTTTGAATTTTTGTTTGATTGTTGCAGTAAAAGTTTTAAAATGTGAAATAACGCACATTGGTTTTCTTTCCATTGGGGTTGTGGGGATCCTTCCTTCTAAAAAGTTATCGGTCTGTACACAGATTATAGCAACGGCATCACAAACCAGCCTCATTGCTCCCAGCATGTCTTGAATGATGGATCCAGAGCACCAGAAAATTTGGCTTGCCCTCAGTATCTAATGAGATTGGTTAATTTGTTCACAGGCGTGCAACACCTGTTACTGCACAGGAGTTATTTCTGATTCTGCTAAATGAAACGCTCAAGTGTGCTACCATACTTGGTTTTGCAATTAAGTAAAGGTAACTACAAAAACATGAGGGAGGAGCTGGCCAGAGTTGATTGGAAGGGGAGCCCAGCAGCGAAGACAGTGGAATAGCAATGGCGGGAGTTCTTGGGGGTTATTCGGGAGGCATAACTGAAATTCATCCCAAGGAGGAAACCCGCCAAGGGGAAGACAAGGGGCGAGATTCTCCGACCCCCCGCCGGGTCGGAGAATCGCCGGGGGCTGGCGTGAATCCCGCCCCCGCCGGTTGCCGAAGTCTCTGGCACCAGAGATTCGGCGGGGGCGGGAATCGCGCTGCGCCGGCTGGCGGCCCCCCCCCCGCTCGATTCTCCGGCCTGGATGGGCCGAAGTCCCGCCGCTAAAATGCCTGTCCCGCCGGCGTAAATTAAACCACCTACCTTACCGGTGGGACAAGGCGGCGCGGGCGGGCTCCGGGGTCCTGGGGGGGGGCGCGGGGCGATCTGGCCCTGGGGGGTGCCCCCACGGCGGCCTGGCCCGCGATCAGGGTCCACCGATCCGCGGGCGGGCCTGTGCCGTGGGGGCACTCTTTCACTTCCGCCTCCGCCACGGTCTCCGCCATGGTGGAGGCAGAAGAGACTCCCTCCACTGCGCATACGTGGGAAGCTGTCAGCGGCCGCTGACGCTCCCGCGCATGCGCCGCCCGGAGATGTTATTTCCGTGCCAGCTGGCTGGGCACCAAAGGCCTTTTCCGCCAGCTGGCGGGGCGGAAATTCGTCCGGCGCCGACCTAGCCCCTCAAGGTTGGGGCTCGGCCCCCAAAGATGCGGAGCATTCCGCACCTTTGGGGCGGCGCGATGCCCGTCTGATTTGCGCCGTTTTGGGCGCCAGTCGGCGGACATCGCGCCCTTTCCGGATAATTTCTCCCAAGGAAACCATGGTTGACAAGGGAAGTCAAGGCAAGCATAAAAGTAAAGGAAAAAGCATACAAGATGGCGAGGATTAGTGGGAAACCAGAGGATTGGGAAGCTGTTAAAAGCAAGCAGAGAACAACTAAAAAAACAATAAGGGAGGAAAGATGAAATATGAGTGTAAGTTAGCTAGTAATATAAAAGAAGATTGCAAGAGTTTTTTCGATACATAAAAGGTAAGGGAGAGGCAAGAATGGACATCGGACCACTGGAAAATAAGGCTGGAGATGTAATGATAGGGAACAAAGAAATGACAGAGGAACTAAATACGTACTTTGAATCAGTCTGCACAGTGGAATGGCATACCAGAACTTCAAGTGAGTCAGGGGGCATAAGTGAGTGTAGTGGCCATCACTAAGGAGTAGGTGCTGGGCAAACTGAAAGGCCTGAACGTGGATAAATCACCTGGACCAGATAAACTACCACCCAAGGTCTGAAAGAGATAGCTGAGGAGATTGTGGAGGCATTGGTGGTGATCTTTCAGGAATCACTGGAGGCAGGGAGTGCCCCAAAGGATTGGAAAATGGCTAATGTAACATTCCTGTTTAAGAAGGGAGAGAGGTGGATCACTGGAAATTATAGGCCATTTAGCCTCACTTTGGTTTTTGGTAAGATTTTATAGTCTGTTATTAAGAATGAGATTGCAGGGTATTCAGAAGTGGATGGTAAAATAGAACTGAGTCAGCATGGATTGTCAAGGGAGGTCATGCCTGTCAAATCTGTTAGAATTCGTGAGGAGGTAATGAGGAAGTTGGACAAAGGAGAACCACTAGACTTGATCTAATTGGATTTCCAAAAGGTCTTTGACAAGGTACCATGCAGGAGGCTGCTAAATAAGATAAGTGCCCATGGTGTTAGGGGCAAGGTACTGGCATGCATAGAGGATTGGCTAACTGGTAGAAGGCAGAAAGTGGGGATAAAGGTTTTTTTTTCAGGATGCAGCTGGTGACTAGTGGTGTTCCGCAAGGGCCAATGTTGGGACCACAGCTATTCATGTTATATATTAATGATCTGGAAGAAGGAACTAAGGGCATTGTTGCTAAGTTTGCAGATGATACAATGATATGTAGAGGGACTGGTAATACTGAGGAAGCAGGGGGGGCTGCAGAAGGACTTGGACTGGCTAGGAGAGTGGGCAAAATAGTGGTAGATGGCATGTGATGTGGAAAAGTGTGAGGTTATGCACCTTTGTAGGAAGGATGGAGGCATGACTATTTTCTAAATGGGAAAAAGTTTGGAAATCAGAAACACAAATGGACTTGGGAGACCTAGTTCAGATTAACATACGGGTTCAGTTCTCAGTTAGGAAGGCAAATGTATTGGGGCGGCACAGTGGCGCAGTGGTTAGCACTGCTGCCTACGGTACTAAGGACCCAGGTTCGATCCCGGCCCCGGGTCACTCTCCTTGTGGAGTTTGCACACTCTCCCCGTGTTTGCATGGGTTTCACCCCCACAACCCACAACCCAAAGATGTGCAGGCTAGATGGATTGGCCACACTAAATTGCCCCTTAATTGGAAAAAAAATAATTGGGTACACTAAACTTATTTTTAAAAATGGAAGGCAAATGCAATGTTAGCATTCATGATGAGAGGGCTAGAATACAAGAGCAGGGATGTACTGTTGAGGCTGCATGAGGCCCCATTTGGAATATTGTGTGCAGCTTTGGGCCCCATATCTAAGGAAGGATGTGTTGGCCACGGAGAGGATCCAGGGGAAGTTCACAAGTGTGATCCCCGGAATGAAGGACTTGTCACATGAAGAGCGGTAGAGGACTCTAGGTTTGTACCCGATGGAGTTTAGAAGGATGAGGGGGGGGGGCGGGATCTAATTGAAACTTACAGAATACTGAGAGGTCTAGATCGAGTGGATGTGAAGAGGATGTTTCCACTAGTAGGAGAAACTAAAACCCGAGGGCGCAGTCTCAGGCTGAATGGACGATCCTTTAAAACAGAGATGAGGAGGAATTTCTTCAGTCAGAGGGTGGTAAATCTGTGGAACTCTTTGCCGCAGAAGGCTGTGGAGGCCAAATCATTAAGTGTCTTTAAGACAGAGATAGATAGATCCTTGATTAATAAGGGGATCAGGGGTTATGGGGAGGAGGCAGGAGAATGGAGATCAGAAACATATGAGCCATGATTGAATGGCAGCACAGACTCGATGGGCTGAATGGCCTAATTCTGCTTTGATATCTTATGGATTTATGGACATACGATTTGTATGTGTGTTGGAGTCTGGTTCTGTACTGAAAACATAGGATAAAAGAACACAATTCCATCACGTCTGTTTCTTTGAGAAATGACCTGTATGATTAATTTACTGAAAGTCAAAGCTGTAAACCCAGTAATAATTTGGCACAAAAAGTAAAAGCGACTCAGCTGGTGTTCTCAAAATGCAATAATTCTGTGTTATTGTTAGATTATACTTATTTTAAAAGATTTATAGTCCATATGAAATATTCAGAGGAGACAAAGCTAAAATATTTATAAAACTGCATAACATTTTATTATATCCTCAGGACATGCCAAAGCTCTTTGCAACCAAATAATGAATTCTGGATTGCAACAACTGTTGTTATGTAAACACATTGTTGCAATCCCAGTTGATGTTATACCTGGCTAGGAAGATTCTAGAATTGAACCCTGGCTCAAAAGACTGTAGCTTTTCCTTGTTTTTAATAAAACATGGAGGAACAGAGGCAGAGGACCACTAATTAGTTTAAACAAGAAAAAGAAAAACATTTATTGTACCAGAATTCATTACTCCCCCTTAGCTTAACAAATGCGCAATGATTTTAAGATCAACACAGATTATAAAGAACATCTTAATCTACAATGGTCCTGTTAAAACAAAGCCCCTTTTAAACACAGATTAACTGTGGACAAATACAGACACTCTGCTCAGAACCTAAGTTAGCGACTATGGTTTCCTCCTCAGAAGCCCCCCAATAGATTGTCACATGAGAATTTTCAAACCCCCATCCCCAAAACACACTTTGAAGTCTTCTCTAATAATAATGCTTTCCCTTCGCGGTTTGTATTCCAAACTCCAGTCCCGGTTTTCCAAATTATGCTTTTAAACAAAGCTTCCACCCCACTTTTAACAGCAAATCCAGTCCAGTATTTTCACCAACCTCTTTTAGGATTTCCTTGTCTTGACTGCCATACAAACTGTTCACAATTGCTTTAACTCTCAATTCCTAAACTGTATTAAAATGACATCAAACATTTCATCCACCTCTGAAGTTTTCTGTCACACTTTAAATCTAGTTCCTGCAATTGTCTCTTCAACTCAGAATACTTTGTTTACTCTTCCTTGAATTCTTCTGAGCAATACCGTGGCTTCTGTTCTCTTAACTTTGTGTCTTAACTGTTCTGTCTGTCCCAATTTCCTGGTTATCTGGATTGTATCTTGTTCTTAGGAAGCTTGTATCTTTGCAACTCCCTTGCCCTCTTTAGCTTCTCCTGGCAGAGTTGAGAGCTGTACTCCCTCCAATGTCCTGTCTCCATCTGCTCTGGCTTCCAGTTAAAACTAAGAACACAGGAAAGCCCTTTCTTCTGGAAAGTGGCCTGCTGATGCAAAGCAATGACTGACTATTTACTCGTCATGCCATTGCCCTCTCTAAACACAATAGAAACAGAATTGGAAATTAACCAACCCTCACACATACAAACACCTTTGTCCAGCATGAATTTGACTATAGGTTTTTACCTTTCCAGGCAGAGAATCATTAAACTAAACCCAATCAAAACTATATATTATTTCTAATGTTACCAATACAAATATATACCGATATAAATCCCTTAAAACTACTTATTTTCCTAACAATATTCAGCAGACAATTTGGATATCACAAGGTCCCAAAACAGCAAATAAGATGAATGACCAGTTAACCTGCTCTTGGCAGTAAAGGCTGAAGGAGGTATGTTGACTCCAGCATTGGAATAGCTCACTGCTCTTTTGCAAATACTACCTTGGAATCTTTTACATGTACTGGAACAGGCAGATAGAATCCTTGTTTTAAATCTTCCCCAAACCTGGCTCTTCCAACAATGCAATATTCCCCGAATACTGCACTGATGTGTTAGCTTAGATTATGTGATCATGAACCCATTTTTCCCTTGACAGAGAAACATAGTTACTGAGAATATTATTGCTCATCGTCTCAGATTCAATTAGCTGTCAGAGCAACAATTGTACCCTATCCCATGACAGTGATGCCAATCCTGAATCACAATTCACAATAGATTGTCTAATGGCTTAGCACTCACGGAATATTGAGCTTTCTGCGTCCAACAGTTATTTCATAATTGCTGAGTGCCATAGAAATTTGACGTTCATCTGTCAGCTGTGTATGTTAACATCTTTATGTCTATTCTCCAACCATCACATAAATCCTTTTATGAACTACCTGTTCTTGCGGATTTGAGTGTCTGCCTTCTGTACTCTATCAATTTTGAACCTAACTTTTTTTTTTCAATTGCAAGAAATAAAGAAAGACACTTATGGTTTGACCACATGGAGTAGCACTTGTGCAAAGCACATCATTTTGTGTCTTCACAATATCATATGGCACATAGGTGCCTGGTGGTTGAAAAGCCAATCTAAATATCATTAATGCTCTACCAGAAAAAGGTACATCAGGCAATGCATATTTATAATTGTAGGTAAGACAAGAGAACTCTGCACTTACCATTGACCACTGCTTCACAATTTAAAATTTAATAAAAGTGTAAAAACAAACACAGATATTGTTTTTTGCTTTATTTTCTCTTGGAAGAATTTGACATAAGAACATAGGAATTAGGGGCAGAAGTTGGCAATTCAGCCCTTCCAGCCTGCTCCGCCATTCAATCAGGTCATGGCTGATCACTTCCTGGTCTCAAATCCCCACCTGTTAAATCAGAAATATATCTCTCTCCTTCTTGAAACCATTTACGACTCAGATTCCACCACACTATGGGGCAGCGAGTTCCACAGATTCACCATCCTCTGCGAGAAGTAGTTCCTCCTCATCTCAATTCTAAACCTACCACCTCTCAAACCATATGGGTGACTGTGACATAATCAATATGAGTCTCCTTATAATAATTCACAGCTTCAAAATATGAATTCCAAATTGTCTGAGCTGGTATTAGAAAAATATTTGTTTCATTCCTTTATCAACTTTTAAGTTATGAAACAGAACTCAGGCACTTCAACACTGGTTCACTGCCCTGCAAGAGACCAAAGAGCAGGCAAAGTGCAGCTCAGGGAAGATAGCAGCGGTTACACCTTCTTCTGGAGAGGAAAACCAGAGGACACATAGAATTGGTTTCGCCATCAAGAACAAACTTGTCAACTGAATTTTGGAGATCCCTGATGGCATCAATGAGCATGTCATGACTCTCTGTCTACAATTTGCCAAGATCCAACAGGCAATGGTCATAAATGCCTATGTCCCAACAGTTGATGCCAATACAGAGTCCAAAAAAAGCTTCTACTCCACCCTGGACCCCATACTCTCCAATATTCCAAAGGAAGATAAGATAATCTGCCTTGGGGCTTCAATGCCATGGTTGAAAAAGACTCCCAAATCTGGAAAGGAACAATTGGAAAGGAAGGAGTTGGGAATACAACCCCAATTACGTTCTCCTACTTGCCAAATGTGTGGAATACCAGCTTGTCACCAGTAACACACAGTTCTGCCAAAAAGGCAAGTTCAAGACTTTCTGGAGACATCAACAATTAAAGCACTTGCCCTCATCACCAAAGTGATGACCAGTGCAGATGACTGTTGGACAGACCAGCAGCTCATCCATTGCTCTATGTCCATCAAACTCCATCAGAAGCAGCGGACGGTGGAGGAACATCTCAGAGAAAAGACCAAAGTTGAGCGACCTGAAGAGATAAGTATGCGAATGAACTTCCAACAATGTCTTCTCCAAAATCTCCAAAGTGTCCATTCTAATGGAATGGACGGAAACTGGAAAGAGCTGAAAACAGCCGTCATCTCAAGCTGTGAAGAAACCATTAGCTACAAGACCAGGAAACATCAAGACTGGTTCACCGAGAACAGCCACACCATCCAAGACCACATTGACAAGAAGAGGAAAGCTCTCCGGACCTGGCACAATGACCAGCAAGGCAAAGAGCTCATCAATGAGCCAAGGCGGAGGTACAAAGAAGAAGTAGGAGAATCAAGAACCAATGGTGGACTGAGAAAGCTAAGGAGCTACAATTCCTCACTGACAAGAATTACACCCAGGACTTCTTTGGTGTCACCAAGGCACTAAATGGACCCAATAGATTAGACCTCAACTCGGTACAGAGTAATCATAGATTATCATAGAATTTACAGTGCAGAAGGAGGCCATTCGGCCCATTGAGTCTGCACCAGCTCTTGGAAAGAGCACCCTACCCAAGGTCAACACCTCCACACCCTATCCCCATAACCCAATAACTCCACCCAACACTGAGGGCAATTATGGACACTATGGGCAATTTATCATGGCCAATCCACCTAACCTGCACATCTTTGGAGTAAGGATTGATTCCTCTTGTGAGACAGAGAAAACATTGGCCTTCGATAGAGAGAACACTTCAAAGAACTCCTAAACTGTGATACAATCATAGATGAGGATGTGTTTGAGGAAATCCCCAACTCCCCATCAAAGATGATCTTGGATCCCTGCCAAGCATGGATGAAGTCGAAACTACCATTAAACACATGAAGAATGGCAAAGCTGTAAGAGTGACTGGATCCCAGTGCAGTTTTTCAAATGGAGGAGAAGAGATCACCCATCGTCTCCATCAGCTGTTGCTGAAAACCTGGGCAGAGAAGAAATGCCTGCCGACCTCAGGGATGCCATCATCGCCTCCATCTTTAAGAAAGGAAAAGGTGGGAACTACCTAGCTATCTCCCTACATGGGAGATAGGGCAGCACAGTGGCACAGTGGTTAGCACAGCTGCCTCATAGATCCAAGGATTTGGGTTCAATCCCCACCTCGGGCGACTGTGTGGAGTTTGTACTCTCTCCCCGTGTCTGCGTGGGTTTCCTCCCACAGTCAAAAGATGTGCAGGTTGGGTGGATTGGCCATGCTTAATCGCCTCTTAGTGTCCAAAAAGATTAGGTGGGATTAATGGGTTACGGGGATAGGATGGAGGCATGGGCTTAAGTAGGGTGCTCTTTCCAGGGCCTGTGTAGACTCGACGGGTCGAATGACCTCCTACACTGTAAAGTGTAGGATTCTATGATACACTCCATCGCTGGGAAGATCATGGCCTGAATCCTCGCTAGCCGCCTTCTCTGAGTCTCTGAAGAAATTCTTCCAGAAAACAACTGTGGCTTCTGACCAAACCATGGAACAGCAGACATGATTTTCACTGCTCGGCAACTTCAAGAGAAGTGCCAAGAGCAACATCAACCACCCTACATGGCCTTCAGTGATCTGAGAAAAGCTTTTGACTCAGTTAATCGCGAAGTGTACTTAGCCCCCTACTCTACTCGCTGTACACACATGACTGCGTGGCAAAACTTGGTTCCAACTCCATCTACAAGTTTGCTGACGATACGACCATAGTGGGCCGGATCTCGAATAACGATGAGTCCGAATGCAGGAGGGAGATAGAGAACCTAGTGGAGTGGTGTAACAACAACAATCTCTCCCTCAATGCCAGCAAAACTAAAGAGCTGGTAATTGACTCCAGGAAGTAAAGTACTGTACACACGCCTGTCAGCATCAACGGGGCCGAGGTGGAGATGGTTAGCAGTTTCAAATTCCTAGGGGTGCACATCTCCAAAAATCTGTCCTGGTCCACCCACGTCGACGCTACCACCAAAAAAGCACAACAGCACCTATACTTCCTCAGGAAACTAAGGAAATTCGGCATGTCCACATTGACCCTTACCAACTTTTACAGATGCACCATAGAAAGCACCCTATCGGGCTGCATCACAGCCTGGTATGGCAACTGCTCGGCCCAGGACCGCAAGAAACTTCAGAGAGTCGTGAACACCGCCCAGTCCATCACACAAACCTGCCTCCCATCCATTGACTCCATCTACACCTCCCGCTGCCTGGGGAAAGGGGGCAGTATAATCAAAGATCCCTCCCACCCGGCTTACTCACTCTTCCAACTTCTTCCATCGGGCAGGAGATGCAGAAGTCTGAGAACACGCACGAACAGACTCAAAAACAGCTTCTTCCCCACTGTCACCAGACTCCTAAATGACCCTCTTATGGACTGACTTCATTAACACTACACCCTGTATGCTTCATCCGATGCCAGTGCTTATGTAGTTACATTGTATATGTTGTGTTGCCCTATTATGTATTTTCTTTTATTCCCTTTTCTTCTCATGTACTTAATGATCTGTTGAGCTGCTCGCAGAAAAATACTTTTCACTGTATCTCGGTACACGTGACAATAAACAAATCCAAATCCAATCCAATCCAAGTGCTCTGGAAGATCCTGTCAAATGTCAGCTGTCCAGAGAAATTCATCAACATCCTCTGACTCATTCACGACAAGATGTCAGCGACAGTCCTCATTAATGTGAATAAGACAGAAACCTTAGAGGTCAAGACTGGAGTCAAGCAGGGATGTGAGACCCTTTTCTCTGTTTTCATCACTACCATCCTTCATCTTGTCAAGAGCAAGCTTCCCAGTAGAGTGGACATCGTCTACAGGATGGATGGAAAACGTTTTAACCTTAACCGGTTGAAATCCAAGAAAACAACGACACTGACATCCCTCATGGAACTTCAGTATGTGGATGACCTCATCATTTCCACTCTCTGAGAAGAGAATCTCCAAGACATGCTTGACACCTTTGCAGATGCATACCAAAGATTAGTCTCATCTTCAACCTCAAGTCCTTTACCAACCCACCCCAGGGCAAGATCTGGTCTTTTCCTCCATCAAGATCAATGGAGAAACCCTGTCAAACATGGAACATTTCCCATTCCTGGGGAGACGTCTCTTCTCTAAGGTTGACGTTGGTGCTGAGATCTATCATTGCATTCAATCCGTGAGTTCCTCCTTCAGATGTCAAAGGACGAGAGTCTTTGATGATCGGGACATCCATGCTGACACCAAGATCTTCGTGTACAATGCAGTCATCCTCCCAACTGTTCTATATGGCTCAGAAACCTGAACTATGTACAGACTTCATCCCAAGGCCCCGGAGAAGCACACCTTAAGACATGCAGCAGTGATATCAATGCATGGGAGATTCTTGTTCAGAAGAGACCTAATTAGAGGAACCTCCTGGTTGAAGGGACACAATTGTTCGAGGACACCTCGAATCATAGAGGAGGCATGGAAAATGAGCCTGAGAAAGGAATAGCCATGATCTAGAGTCCAAGGACCAATCCCACCTTCCGGAAATGCCTGCTGTAGCAACTCTTATTTATCTTCCAAATAAGGGTCAATAGTCCGGTTGATTGGCGGTGTCCAAAATACGACTTTATTGCCAGGTATTCACTTTAGTCCAATTGCATAAGAACTGAATCAAAACTTAGATCAAAATAATACATAAACTTGTCAGGACATAGCGAAAAGCATTAAAACATTAACATAAGAAAAATATGAAGAAATTACTTCAAAACAAAATTAATTTAACAGACGCTTCAAGAATTCCAGAAAGCAAGAATTCAGAACAGAACAATTGATTATACAATCGTAATTTTAAGGAAATCCTTATCTATAGTTTAGTCCCTTGTTTATTTTTCATTGGTTCTAATTCTCAGCTGAGGCTTCCTGATTTGTTCAAAGAGGTATCAATCACTTAAAAGGTGATTAGGTAATTAAACATTAGTCATTTACTCAAGGTTGGATTCCCGGCTTGGGTCATTGTCTGTGCGAAATCTGCACGTTCTCCCCGTGTCTGCGTGGATTTCCTCCGGGTGCTCCAGTTTCCTCCCACAGTACAAATATATGCAGGTTAAGTGGATTGGCCATGATAAATTGCCCTTTGTGTCCAAAAAGGTTGGGTGGGATTACTGGGTTACGGGGATAGTGTGGAGGCGTGGGCTTAAGTGGTGTGCTCTTTCCAAGGGCTGGTGCAGACTCAATGGGCCGAATGGCCTCCTTCTGCACTGTAAATTCTATGATTCTATGAATCTATGATTAATTAATGTCCCTGTGGCGTAATCTAATATCTCCATGCACTTTCTCATGGCTAACGTCTTGGTATCATAGCTACCAATCTTGCTATAGTTACTTGTTCTTTGCATTTTTGTTAAATACCTTTTCAATACAATAGCTTATTCATATTATGTTTCTTTAGGTAGAATTTACATGGAACATTCATTGAACCAATGTCTGTATCTTGTAGACATGACCTTAAAGTTCAACAGTTCACTCATTATCTAGAACTGTGACTATATTTTTGTAGACTAGGTATTTTCTTTAAAAATCATTCTATTTCCTAGCCATATACTCAGTTAATTTCTTAAAGACCCCAAATAATTAATGAATCTACCACCTGCCAAGTGTGAGGTCGAAGATGCAGCTCTAGGATCGGGTTCATCAGCCATACAAGAACCCACAGAACCCATGACCAGCAACACGGAGTTTCATCTGTGGACAATCATACTCATTAAGAAGTCTTACAGCACCAGGTTAAAGTCCACCAGGTTTGTTTCAAACAGTAGTGCGAAGCTCCGAAAGCTAGTGTTTGAAACAAACCTGTTGGACTTTAACTTGGTGTTGTAAGACTTCTTACTGTGCTCACTCTAGGCCAATGCCGGCATCTCCACATCAATCATACTTATGAATGAGTTATCATCAAAGACTACAGCTGTAAGTATAAACTGTCTAATGGAGCAGTGATGATAATTTGATTGACTCTATATTAGCCTGTGGCACCTATTTAAGCACTCTACAAGATTAAAATGCAAGTGGGAGATGGCGCACCAAGAGGTCCTCCTGAAACCAGCACCATAACATCAAAATGCATTTAATGTTATTAAAAAAGATTGAACCATTCTGGGTTTTGCTTGGAGTAAAGGATCTTTTTTTAACAGGAAAAGGAAATACGTAAATTCTCTTGGATTATTGATTTCGTCCTGTGACGGTAAACATGCAATAACGTAACACATGCATTTTAAAGTTTCACTTCAAAGTTACACCTGTTACAAAGGCTGAACCTTTTGATGGATTGATATTCAGCTTTTGAATATTTTTCTTGAGTTTCTGCCTTACTGTTTTAAAGTTAGTTGCCTCCAATGTACAACAATCAATCAGATAAATTGTCAGTTCAATTTTCTTTGAACACTCCTTCATATATTGGATTCTGCTGCAACACATCATTGGCATTCAGAAGGATAGCAAGAATGATCAGAATGTAGTTGTCCATCATTTGTTGTTTATTCTAACATTATTACAACTCAAGATTGTCTGTAGCAATGTTGCAATATGATGGGCTTGAACATCAGCTGGGTAGAGTTAAAGAGTAGGCATCTCTGGACATTAATAACAGATCCATCAGAGTGAGAATGGTTTTATTCAGGGTAAATCTTGTTCTCCTAATTTGCTAGAGTTCTTTGAAGACGTGACAAGCCAAATCGATAATGTAGATGACGTATATCTGGACTTCCAAAAGCATTTGATAAGGTGCCACACAAGGGCTAAGGAGTAATTTATTAACTTGGATAAGATCACATGGGTTAGGAGTAATTTTTTAACTTGGATAGAAGACTGGCTAACTGACAGAAGGCAGAGTTGGGATAAATGGGTATTTTTCTGGTTGGCAAGATGTAACTAGCGGGGTGCCACAGGGTTTGGTCTTTGGGCCCCAACTATTTACAATCTATATTAATGACTTGGATGTATGGATAGAAAGCTCTTTTGGCGAATTTGCAGATGACACTAAAATAGGTGGGATAGTAAATTGCAATGAGGAAATAAGAAATTTAAAAATTGATATGGCTATGTTAGATGAGTGGGCCTAAATTTGACAGATGGAGTTTAATGTGGATGAGTGTGAGTTTCTCCATTTTGGTCGGAAAAATAGAAAGGAAACATATTATCTAAATGGAGAGAAACTTCAAAACTTCAAAGTGCTTCGGTGCAAAGGGACCTGGGTATCCTCGCAGAAAATTAGTATGCAGGTGCAGCAGGTATAAGGAAGGGAAATGGAATTTTGGCATATGTGGCTAAAGGAATGGAGTATAAAAGTAGGAAAGGGTTGCTGCAACTGTAAGTGGCATTGGTGAGACCTCACCTATACAGTTTTGGTCCCCTTACTTGAGGAGGGATGCAGTTGCATTAGAGTTAGTTCAGAGGAGGTTTACTAAATTGATTCCAGTGTGTCTTATGAAGAGAGATTGAGCAGTTTAGGCCTGCACTCTTCAGAGTTTCGAAGAATGAATGGAGATGTAATTGAGGTATATCAGATGATAAAAGGTATTGACAAAGTACATGTAGAGTGGATGTTTCCTCTTTTGGAGCAATCTAGAATGAGAGGTCATAGTTTTAGGATAAGGAGTAGCATATTTAAAACAGATGATGAGAAATTACTTCTCTCGAAGCGCCCTGAATCTGTTGAATTGTGGAGTGCAGTGGATGCAGGGATATTGAGTAAATTTAAGTAGGAGATACAACAGATTTTTAATCAGCAATGGGGTTAAGGCTTATGTAGAACCGGCAGGGAACTGGAGTTGAGGCAGAGATGAGATCAGCTATGATCGAATTGAATGGTTGAGCCGGCTCGAGGGCCTGAACTGCCTTCTCCTGTGCCGAGTCCTTATGTTCTTTTCCTCACACAACTGGTTAAGTAAGGCCCAGCATTTTTATGCTTTTGTTCGAACATAATCAATGCTGACTGTGTCTGTAACAGATACCATTGGTGACTTTGTGTGCACAGTTTAACTGCCATATTGATGATAAGTACTGAAAAGGGTGAATATTTTAAGCAGTATTGTTAGTGTCAATGGGATGGGGTGAGTGGGAATCAAATGTAGTGCTAATGCACGTGCCCGCTCCTTGCCTAGCCTGTACTATAATCATGCATCAAGTGTCTATTGCCAACAGGAGCACAATGGGACACTGCTGAGTGGATGAGCAGAGGGATCTAGGTGTCCATGTACATAGATCCCTGAAAGTTGCCACCCAGGTTGATAGGGTTGTGAAGAAGGCCTATGGAGTGTTGGCCTTTATTGGTAGAGGGATTGAGTTCCGGAGTCGGGAGGTCATGTTGCAGCTGTACAGAACTCTGGTACGGCCGCATTTGGAGTATTGCGTACAGTTCTGGTCACCGCATTATAGGAAGGACGTGGAGGCTTTGGAGCGGGTGCAGAGGAGATTTACCAGGATGTTGCCTGTATGGAGGAAAATCTTATGAGGAAAGGCTGATGGACTTGAGGTTGTTTTCGTTGGAGAGAAGAAGGTTAAGACGAGACTTAATAGAGGCATACAAAATGATCAGGGGGTTAGATAGGGTGGACATGGAGAGCCTTCTCCCGCGGATGGAAATGGCTGGCACGAGGGGACATAGCTTTAAACTGAGGGGTAATAGATATAGGACAGAGGTCAGAGGTAGGTTCTTTATGCAAAGAGTAGTGAGGCCGTGGAATGCCCTACCTGCTACAGTAGTGAACTCGCCAACATTGAGGGCATTTAAAAGTTTATTGGATAAACATATGGATGATAATGGCATAGTGTAGGTTAGATGGCTTTTGTTTCGGTGCAACATCGTGGGCCGAAGGGCCTGTACTGCGCTGTATCGTTCTATGTTCTATGTTCTATGCTTTGGCTAATAGCGGGCCGTAACCTCTGGTAGCATAGCAATTGTGTCGGATTGCAACTCCACTCGTAGTTTCGTACTTGGAAATCCAGCCGCTCATCTCTCGCCCAACCTGCCAATTCAACAGTGGGTTCCCATAGCCTTCAATCCAGGGTTGCAGCACCGGAGGTAAGGACACCCCTCTTTTTTAGCACTTTTTAATAAGGTAAAAATGTCTGGATTATTACCTGAACCCATAAGCAAATTGGTATTGGATAAATAAGATTAGAGAGATGAATGTGTGGCTCAAGGACTGGTGTGGGAGAAATAGGTTTTGATTCCTGGGGCACTGGCACCAGTATTGGGGAAAATGAGAACTGTACTGTTCTCATCTGAGTACATCTGAACTGTACTCGGACCAGTGTTCCTGCCATTGTTGCACGTCACCAAGACTGGCACCTAAATATTAGAACATAGAACAGTACAACACAGAACAGGCCCTTCGGCCCTCGATGTTGTGCCGAGCATTGTCCGAAACCAAGATCAAGCTATCCCACTCCCTGTCATTCTGGTGTGCTCTATGTGCCTATTCAATAACTGTTTGAAAGTTCCTAAAGTGTCCGACTTCACTATCACAGCAGGCAGTCCATTCCACACCCTAACCACTCTCTGAGTAAAGAACCTACCTCGGACATCCCTCCTATATCTCCCACCCTGAGTCTAATAGTTATGCCCCCTTGTAACAGCCACATCCACCCAAGGAAATAGTCTCTGAACGTCCACTCTATCTATCCCCCTCATTATCTTATAAACCTCTATTAAGTCGCCTCTCATCTTCCTCCGCTCCAAAGAGAAAAGCCCTAGCTCCCTCAACCTTTCCTCATAAGACCTATCCTGCAAACCAGACAGTGTCCTGGTAAATCTCCTTTGCACCCTTTCCAATTCTTCCACATCCTTCCTATAATGAGGTGACCAGAACTGCACACAATACTCCAAATGTGGTCTCACCAGGGTCATGTATAGTTGCAGCATAACCCCGCGGCTCTTAAACTCAAGCCCCCTGTTAATAAACGCTAACACACTATAAGCCTTCTTCACGGCTCTATCCACTTGAGTGGCAACCTTCAGAGATCTGTGGACATGAACCCCAAGATCTCTCTGTTCCTCCACATTCCTCAGAACCCTGACGTTGACCCTGTAATCCGCATTCAAATTTTTTCTACCAAAATGAATCACCTCGCACTTATCAGGGTTAAACTCCATCTGCCATTTTTCGGCCCAGCTCTGCATCATATAAATGTCTCTTTGCAGCCTACAACAGCCCTCCACCTCATCCACTACTCCACCAATCTTGGTGTCATCAGCAAATTTACTGACCCACCCGTCAGCGTCCTCCTCCAAGTCATTGATAAAAATCACAAATAGCAGAGGACCCAGCACTGATCCCTGTGGTACACCGCTGGTAACTGGTCTCCAGTCTGATAATTTTCCATCCACCACCACCCTCTGTCTTCTATGTGATAGCCAGTTATTTATACAATTGGCCAAATTTCCCTCTATCCCACACCTCCTTACCTTCCTCATGAGCCGACCATGTGGAACCTATCAAACGCCTTACTAAAATCCATGTATACGACATCAACTGCTCTACCTTCATCTACACACTTAGTTACCTCCTCAAAGAATTCAATCAAATTTGTGAGGCAAAACCTACCCTTCATGATTCCGCGTTGACTATCCCGGATTAAGCTGCATCTTTCCAAATGGTCATAAATCCTATCCTTCAGGACCTTTTCCATTATCTTCCCGACCACCGAAGTAAGACTAACTGGCCTATAATTACCAGGGTCATTCCTATTCCCTTTCTTGAACAGAGTAACAACATTCGCCACTCTCCAATCCTCTGGCACTATCCCCGCGGACAGCGAGGACACAAAGATCAAAGCTAAAGGCTCTGCAATCTCATCTCATGCCTCCCAAAGAATCCTTGGGTATATCCCATCTGGCCCAGGGGACTTGTCGACCCTCAGGTTTTTCAAAATTGCTAATACATCCTTCCTCAGAACATCTACTTCCTCCAGCCTACCCGCCTGAATCACACTCTCATCCTCAAAAACATGGCCCCTCTCCTTTGTGAACACTGAAGAAAAGTATTCATTCAACGCCTCTCCTATTTCTTCTGACTCCATGCATAAGTTCCCACTACTGTCCTTGACCTGCCCTACCCTCACCCTGGTCATTCTTTTATTTCTCACATAAGAGTAAAAAGCCTTGGGGTTTTCCTTGATCCGACCCGCCAAGGACTTCTCATGCCCCCTCCTAGCTCTCCTAAGCCCTTTTTTCAGCTCATTCCTTGCTACCTTGTAACCCTCAAGCGATCCTACTGAACCTTGTTTTCTCATCCTTACATACTCTTCCTTTTTCCTCTTGACAAGCCATTCAACCTCTTTTGTGAACCATGGTTCCCTCACACGGCATTTCCTCCCTGCCTGACAGGGACATGCCTATCAAGGACATGCAGTATTTGTTCCTTGAACAAGCTCCACTTTTCATTTGTGTCTTTCCCTGACAGTTTCTGTTCCCATCTTATGCTCCCTAATTCTTGCCTAATCACATCATAATTACACCTCCCCCAATTACAAACCTTGCCCTGCCGTATGGCCCTATCCCTCTCCATTGCAATAGTGAAAGACGCCGAATTGTGGTCACTATCTCCAAAGTGCTCTCCCACAAACAAATCTAACACTTGGCCCGGTTCATTACCCAGTACCAAATCCAATGTGCCCCCCCCCTCTTGTCGGCCTATCCACATATTGTGTCAGGAAACCCTCCTGCACACACTGTACAAAAACTGTCCCACCCGAACTGTTCGACCTATAGAGGTTCCAATCAATATTTGGAAAGTTAAAGTCACCCATGACAACTACCCTGAGACCTCCACACCTATCCATAATCTGTTTTGCAATTTCTTCCTCCACATCTCTATTACTATTTGGGGGCCTATAGAAAACTCCTAACAATGTGACCGCTTCTTTCCTATTTCTAACTTCGGCCCATATTACCTCAGTAGGCAGATCCCCTTCAAACTGCCTTTCTGCAGCCGTTAAACTATCCTTGATTAACAATGCTACTCCTCCACCTCTTTTACCACCTTCCCTACTCTTACTGAAACATCTATACCCCGGAACTTCCACCAACCATTCTAACCATGTCTCCGTAATGGCCACAACATCATAGTCCTAAGTACCAATCCACGCTCCAAGTTCACCTACCTTATTCCAGATGCTCCTTGCATTGAAGTAGACACTTCAACCCACCTTTCTGTCTGCCGGTACACTCCTGCGACCTTGATACCCTCCTCAGTACCTCACTACTCTCGACACTGGCTTCTGGAACACAGCTCGTTTTCCCAGCCCCCTGACAAATTATTTTAACTCCCCCCCCCCCCCCCCCCGAAGAGCATTAGCAAATTTCCCTCCCAGGATATTGGGGCCCCTCTGGTTCAGGTGCAAACCATCCTGTCTGTACAGATCCCACCTTCCCCAGAATGTGCTCCAATTATCCATGTACCTGAAACCCTCCCTCCTACACCATCCCTGCAGCCACGTGTGTATCTGCACTCTCTCCCCATTCCTCACCTCACTAGCACGTGGCATCGGCAACAAACCAGAGATGACAACATGGTTTGTCCTGGCTCTCAGCTTCCACCCGAGCTCCCTAAATTCCTGTTTTAAATCCCCGTCCCTTCTCTTACCTATGTCGTTGGTATCGATGTGTAACACGACTTGTGACTGCTCCCCCTCCCCTTTAAGGATTCTGAAAACACGGTCCGAGATGTCACGGACCTTGGCACCCGGGAGGCAACTTCCATCCATGAGTCTCTTTCGCTGCCACAGGACCGTCTATCTGTCCCTCTAACGATTGAGTCCCCAATAACTATTGCTCTCCTGCTCTCCCGCCTTCCCTTCTGAGCCGCAGGGACGGACTCAGTGCTGAAGATCCGTTCACCTTGGCTTACCCCTGGTAGGTCGTCCCCCTTAACAGTATCCAAAACGGTATACTTGTTACTGAGGGGAACGACCACAGAGAATCCCTGCACTGACTGCATCCTCCCAGCCCCTCTCATCGTCAACCATCTACCTTGATTCTTCGGAGTAACTGATGCACGATCAATTAAACTCAAAGGCGAGGTTGTATCATAACTGAAGGCTTTAATAGACTAGATCTGTTCCCCAGCAGCTTCGGTACAGAATGAGGGCTGCTGGGACGGCACCGATTCTGACCACGCCGTTGGAAACTCAGTCAGTCAGGAGCGGAGTATCGCTGGGAGGGCCTCTGGCAATGGCCCCCTAGCCGGGCGTCATAATTCTCCGGAGTCCGGAGAATCGCCGGAGCGGCGTCGGGCGCGATTCAGTCGGGAACGTTGATTCTCCGCCCCCGCACCAAAAGCGATTTTGCCGCAGGGTTGCGGAGAATCCAGCCCAGGGTGCGTCTACCTTAATAGATAAAGTATTTGCTAAAACTTGAAGTCCGCGGCCGGAATTCTCCTGTTGATGGAATTCTCTTTTCCCGCTGGCAGTGCAACCCCCACCTGTAGATTTCCCAGCAGTGTGGGGTAGCTTCAATGGGAAATCCCATTGACCAGCAGTGGGATGAGAGAATCCCACTGCCAGCTTACAGTGCGCCACTGGAAAACACGCAACTGGGGAACCGGAGAACCCCGTCCCTCGTCGCTGACTGTAAAAGAAAGGGAAAAACAGTTGTTCTGCTGCTCAGTTTTTTATGTGTCAAATACAATCTTGGCAATGTACAATTATGTCTGTTTGCTGACTTTCTGAGGTGTCATAAACTGCTGTTACCTTGTTTCATTTTTAACTGTTCTGTGCAGCTGATCACCGACTTGATGTAAAATGTTTTGAAACACCTGATTTAAAAACATTTTTTTAAATGTGTTTATTAAATAAATTTCATTATAAACAAATGAATATAAAATAATTAACCCAAGTTACAATCTCAAAGAACACGACAATCAAAAGCACAAATTAATTTAAACCCGTAAAACTAAAGTAAATCCCTTAGCAACTGATGTTGACTACCTCTTTATAATAATAATCTTTATTATTGTCACAAGTCGGCTTACATTCGCGCTGCAATGAAATTACTGTGAAAATCCCCTAGTCGCCACATTCTGGCGCCTGTTCAGGTACACTGAGGGAGAATTCAGAATATCCAAATTACCTAACAGCACATCTTTCGGGACTTGTGGGAGGAAACCGGAGCGCCTGGATGAAACCCACGCAGACACATGGAGAATGTGCAGGCTCCGCAAGACAGTGACCTAAGCCGGGAATCGAACCTGGGACCCTGCTAACCACTGTGCTACTGTGCAGGAAATGAATGGCTGTCATCTTCGGTGGAACCCTTCTGCCAACCTCCTAATGGTGTATTTGACCTTCTCCAAATGTAAGAATGACATGTGGTTACTCAACCAAGCCAAGGCACTGAGTGGAGTAGGACACTTCCATCCAAGCAGAACTCGCCTCCGGGCTATTAATGAGGCGAAGGCGAGGGCATTAACCTTCACCCCCATCAGCACCACCGGCGAGTCTGATACCCCAATATGGCCACCAGCGGGCATGGCTCCAAATCGATATTAAGTATCTTAGACATGGTGGTGAAGAAAGAGATCCAAAAGCTTACTAACTTGCGACAAAACCAGAATATATATGTGTGGTTAGCTGGCAGCCGAGAACAGTGTTCACACCTTTCTTCTGCTCGTCATCCCCTTGGTCAGATGAGCCCTGTGCAGCACTATGGACTGTGAAGGGCCTCACTCCAAACCTCATGATCTGTTCTATTGCTAGAGCAAGCAGGAGCAGAGACAATGTTCACATCCCTGCCTCGTGCCCCTATTCAGCAGAAATTAGCCAGAATTCAAAGCATTTGTGTCAACACCAGCATTGGGGGACCCATACAATAAATGACTGCAGGATATAAACTGTTGTCCCAATCCAAACCTCCCAAGAACCTCAGAGATTTTCCCACTCCACCCCATCAAAAGTCTTTTTAGCATTTAGGGAAACAATCACCTCCAGTTCGGGCACCGAGGAGGGGGAGACGACAACATTTGATAGATGAGAATTGCTAACTCTTCATGAAGCCTGTCTGGTCTTCCAAGATCACCTCTGGGAGGCAGGGCTCCAACTGCAGTGCCAACACTTTTGCAATGGGAGCCAAGGCTTCTTTCATTGATTTGGGGAGGTCCCCCGACTCAACCCACCAGTGTTTGTCAAATTCTGTTGGCAAGGTCGTAAGCACCTCAGCCATTCGTGGAGTGGCCAGAGTTCCAGACGCTGCCTCTGCCATGTTTTCCACCGACGAGCCCTGAGAGGCCTCTGACTCTGTCCATGAACTACTTCCAATCTTTTTCCCCTGGGTGTTCTAGGCATTCCACCTATGTAGGTACCTTATCCTATTAAATGTGTGGGTTTTTAAATGAACATATCCCTGGAACTAAGCGAGAAAAGCTAAAAGCATAGTACTCTAGCAGAAACCGTCTTGTGCAAGTCTTCCTTACATAACGACATAGTTGTCCCCCTGATTTTTTTTTTTGATTGTTATTTTTCAGTTTTGTTTATTTCAAATAAGTTATTCAGTTATAACTATCTAATATTTAATTGTTTTGATGTTTGAATGAGACATTTGCAGAAGTTTATATGGTTTAATGGAAAAAATGGGGAATGTGAGGGAGGCGGGGAGGGAAGGGAGAAGAAGGAGGTGAGGGATGAAGGGAGGGTTCATTGTCAAAAAGTGTAGCCATCTGGGATGGCCACTCACAACAAGAAACATGGACGTTCGCAAAGCCTAAAGGGAAATATGGACAATGTAAGATTCAGGCAGTCACAGAGCCTGCATGTATATTCATGAGCAGAGAATCCAGAAAGCATCGAAACCCCCAACTGATTAGCATTTAATGGCCCATCTCCGTGAGACAAAGGATTGATACTCAGGTAACCGATACAAGCCCAGACATTTCGGCGCCACTCCCTTTACTCAGGAAGCACAAACAGCAAGGTCAATGACCGCTTAGGACATGCCCAGCCATCAAGACACCCGCCCCTTTATTGGTTCAGATCAAAGGCAGTGATCGAGAACTGCCCAATTAATTGGGTCCAAACTTAAGGACCGCCCAAAAGAGCGCGAAATTCCCCCAAGGATAAAGAGAGACACTGCCATGTGTTCGATCTCTTTTGGACCTGGCGCTCCGGCAACATCCAACTCCAACTGCAGCACCACGACCAGAAGCAAGTTCAAATTCAACGCTCGCTACCAGACGGCTGATCCTAGCCGAACCGCAGTTACATCTCCAGATCCAGCCGATCCAGATTCGAACAAAGCCCACTGTTCCTCTGACCTAAGCCGGGTGCCTGAAGTTAAGTACACGTTGTCATAGTTGTTAGGTGTAGTTTAGCTTGTAGTGTTTATGTTGCATGTGTAAGTTAATCTTGTGTGTAAATAAAGTACCATTGATCTTGAACTAACTAACTGGTTGTTTGGCTCTTTGATCGATACCCAGTTGAACCTTGTGGCGGTATCATTTGATACCTGGCGACTCTCAGAGCATATCATATTCATATCCATATTAAGAAAGGCTACCTTATTGACGGCCATATTTAGAGCAAGTAAAGATAGCAACAAAAGCAACAGCTGCCAGGGGATCTTGAGCTACCCTTGCGTCACCTGGAGCCTGGACTTCCTCACCTGCATCAGGAGGTATTTCCGCATCAGGCTCCATATTGCCCTTCTCCAGCTTCTCCATTTGTGGTGCAGTCATCTTCTGCGTGAAGATTCAGTCCTTGCTGAAGGGCAAAGTTGTGCAATACACAGCACACTACAACTGTTGGGAGTTTCATCTTCACTGTTAAGGTAGTGCAGCAGTTAAAGTTCGGTTTCAGGTCTGTCTTCAGCATTTCGCAAAGGCGTCTCATTGCTTCTTTGCTGATGCACAGTCTTCTAGCACACATGTCCTGTGACATCATTTTATATGATGCCCTTTGCCTATGCACTCTCAGGGTTGGGTAATTGATTTGTTTCCTCACCAGGCGGATATTTAGCCTGACTCCAGATTTAAAATCTGCACTGGATTCTGCAATACCTGTCAGAGAAATAGGTCATATTAGCTTTCAGGAGACTTGCGTACGTTAACTAAGGCATTACAGCTTCCCTAAAGCTTTTGAAGCGATATAGATAACAAAGTAAGGTGTCAAGAGGAGGCAGTATAGCTGTATGTCCTGTGGCTGAGGCCTTATTTCAGAGCATGATGGGGAAATGGTCAAGCTGGTATGCTAACTTCGAGCCTCACTGGAATACACAAGCTGAGTAGAGTTGCAAAGTCAGGCTGTTAATGGATAGGCAACCAACAAAAGAGGCACTCATCACAAGATTAGGTCATGTCTCACAACTAATAAAGGAAGAGATAATCATAAAACAAGATTCTGTCTCAAGGAAAAAAAGGGTATAAAAGGACTGACCCTTCAGCTGATTGGGAGCGATAACTGCAGACCACCGTTCGTGACCAGAGGACCCCGGAAACTACAATCAGGAGAGTAACTGGTAAATTGAAGTGCCCTGGCGAGCTGCCTTAGTATGGTAATACCAGTTTTCTTTGGGTGATTTAGCTAGAGATTAGTGCGAGCGCTTAGACTTCTACGCGGTAACACTAATTCTCCGCTGTACCTTTAATGCTTAGAATCCCTACATTGCAGAAGGAGGCCATTTGGCCCAACGAGTCTGTCTTGACCTTCTGAAAGAGTATTCTACCTAGGCCCACCAAACCTGCCCCTCCCCCCGCCCCATCCACCTAACAACATCCATAGGCACTAAGGGGCAATTTTATTTAGCATGGCCAATCCACCTAACCTGCACATCTTTAGACTATGGGCGGAAACCGGAGCACCCGGAGGAAACCCACGCAGACACGGAGAGAACGTGCAAACTCCACAGACAGTGATGCAAGGCCGGAATTGAACCCAGGTCCCTGTGAGGTAACAGTGCTAACCACTGCACCACTGTGTTTAGTATAATTAATTACTTGTGTGCTTCTGTATTCTTGCATTGTTGATGCTTAGATTGATCAGCAATAAAGTCGCAATTTTAGACTGATCTCAACTCGCCTCTCTGGCTCATTGTCCAGATATTACAGCAATATGGAGGTGGTGGCATAGTGGTATTTTCACTGGACTAGTAATCCAGAGACCCAGGATAATGATCTGGGGACCCGACTTCGAATCCCACCACAGCAGGTGATGGAATTTAAACTCAGTCAAATATCTGGAATTAAAAGTGTAATGATGACCATGAAATCATTGTCGATTGTCGTAAAAACCCATCTGGTTCACTAATGTCCTTCAGGGAAGGAAATCTGTCATCCTTACCTGGTCTGGCCTACCTGGTCTGGCCTACATGTGACTTCCGATCCACAGTAATGTGGTTGACTTTTAAATGCCCTCTGAAATGGCCTACCAAGTTGTATTCAACCACTATGAAAAAAAAAGGAATGAAACCGGATGACCACCCGGCATCGAACCAGGCACCAGAAACGACAAAGGCGAACCCAGCCCTCTCAATCCTGCAAAGTCCTCCTATCATATCTCACAATGTCTCAGGCACCACCATGCCTGGGTACGTCTTGTCTCACCAGCATGGCAGACCCAGCAAAGGTGGCAGCACAGTGGTATACAGTCGGGAGGGAGTTGCCCAGGAAGTCCTCAACATTGACTCTGGACCACATGAAGTCTTATGTCTTCAGGTTAAACATGGGCAAGGAAACCTCCTGCTGATTACCGGCCACCATCAGCTGGTGAATCAGTACTCCTCCATGTACTGAGGAAGCACTGAGGGTGGCAAGAGTTCAAAATATACTCTGGGTGGGGGACTTCAATGTCCATCACCAAGAGTGACTCGGTAGTAAAATGAAATGAAAATAGCTTATTGTCACAAGTAGGCTTCAAATGAAGTTACTGTGAAAAGCTCCTCGTCGTCACATTCCGGCACCTGTTCGGGGAGGCTGGTACGGGAATTGAACCGCGCTACTGACCTGCCTTGGTCTGCTTTAAAAGACAGCTCTTTAGCCCTGTGCTAAACCAGCCCCGGTACCACCACAGGCCGAGCTGGCCGGGTCCTAAAGGACATAGCTGCTGGACTGGGACCGCAGCAGGTGTGAGGGTACCAACAAGAGGGACAAACATACTTGACCTTATCCTCACCAATTTGCCTGCCTCAGATGCATCTGTCCATGACAGTATCAGTAGAAGTGACCACCGCACAGTCCTTGTGGAGACAAAGTCTCGTCTTCACATTGAGGATACCCTCCATCGTGTTGTGTGGCACTACCATTGTGCTAAGTGAGATAGACTTCGAACAGATCTAGCAACTCAAGACTGGGCATCCATGAGGCACTCTGGGCCATCAGCATCAGAATTATATTCAACGACAATCCACAACCTCATGGCCTGGCATACCCCACACTCTACCATTACCACCAAGCCAGGGGATCAACTCTGGTTCAATGAAGAGTGAGGAGAGCATGACAGGAGCAACATAAGGCATACCGAAAAATGAGATGTCAACCAGGTGAAGCTACAACATAGGACTATTTGCATGCCAAACAGCATAAGCAACAAGTAATAGACAGAGCTAAGCGATTGCACAACAAACAAATCAGATTTAAGCTCTGTAGTCCTGCCACATCCGGACGTGAATTATGGTGGACAATTAAACAACTCACCAGAGGAGGAGGCTCCACAAATATCCCTACCCTTAATGATGGAGGAGCCCAGCACATATGTGCAAAAGACAAGGCTGAGGCACTCGCAACAATCTTCAGCCAGAAGTGCCGAGTGGATGATCCATCTCGGTCTCCTCCTGAGGTCCCCAGCATCTCAGATGTCAGTCTGCAACCAATACGATTTGCTCCACGTGATATCAAGAAATGGCTGAAGGCACTGGATATTGCAAAGGCTATGGGCGCTGACAATATCCCAGCAATAGTACTGAAGACTTGTGCTCCAGAACTGGCCGCACCCCTAGCCAAGCTGTTCCTGTGCAGCTACAACACTAGCATCTATCCAGCAATGTGGAAAATTGCCCAGGTTTGTCATGTACACAAGAAACAGGAAAAATCCAACCCATCCAATTGGTGCCCTATCAGTCTACTCTCCATCATCAGCAAAATGATGGAAGGAGTCATCAACAGTGCTATCGAGCGGCACTCACGCAGCAATAACCTGCTCAATTTGGGTACCGCCAGGGTCACTCAGCTCCTGATCTCATTGTCACTCAGTTCCTGACCTCATTACAGCCTTGGTTCAAACATGGACAAAAGAATTGAATGCCAGAGGTGAGGTGAGAGAGACTGCCCTTGACATCAAGGCAGCATTTGACTGAGTATGGCATCAAGGAGCCCTAGCTAAACTGGAGTCAATGGGAATCAGTGGAAAACTCTCCGCTGGTTGGAGTCTTACCTGGCACAAAGGAAGATGGTTGTGGTGGTTGGAGATCAATCATTTCAGCTCCAAGGCATCACAGCAGAAGTTCCTCAGGGTATTGTCCTTGGCCCAACCATTTTCAGCTGCTTCCTCAATGCCCTCCCTCCCATCATAAGGTCAGAAGTGGGGATGGTTGCGGATGACAGCACAATGTTCAGCACAATTCCCGACTCCTCAGATAATGAAGCAGTCCACGTTCAAATGCAGCAAGACCTGGACAATATCCAGGCTTGGGCTGACAAGTGGCAAGTTACATTTGTGCCATACAAATGCCAGGCAAGAGAGGATCTAACCACCGCATCTTGACATTCAATGGCATTACCATCGCTGAATACCATCATGGGCAGCACGGTAGCACAAGTGTGGCTTCACAGCGCCAGGGTCCCAGGTTCGATTCCCCACTGGGTCACTGGCTGTGCAGAGTTTGCACGTTCTCCCCGTGTCTGCGTGGGTTTTCTCCGGGTGCTCCGGTTTCCTCCCACAGCCCAAAGACATGCAGGTTAGGTGGATTTGCCATGCTAAATTGCCCTTGGTGTCCAAACAGGTTAGGAGGGGCTATTGGGTCACAGGGATAGGGTGGAAATGAGGGCTTAATATGGTTCGGTGCAGACTTGATGGGCCGAATGGCCTCCTTCTGCACTGTATGTTCTATGTAATACTGCACAACCAACATCCTGGGGATTACCATTGATCAGAAACTGAACTGGACTAGCCATATTAATACTGTGGCTACCAGGGCAGGTCAAAGGCTAGGAATCCTCTGGCAGTTAACTCACCTCCTGATCCCCCAGAGCCTGTTCACAATCTACAAGTCACAAGTCAGGAGTGTAATGGAATACTCTCCACTTGCCTGGATGAATGCAGCTCCAACAATACTCAATAAGCTCGACACCCCGCTGGATTGCTCCCCCTTCTACAACATTCAAAACCTCCACTACCGACAAACAGCGACAGCCGTGTGTACCATCTACAAGATGCACTGCAGTAACTCAAGCAGGTTTCTTAGACACCATCTTCCAAACCATGACCCACTACCAAGGACAAGAGCAGCAGATACCTGGGAACCCCACCACCTGGTGGTTCCCCTCCAAGTCACTCACCACCCTGACTTGGAAATATATTGCCGTTCCTTCACTGTCGCTGGGGTAAAATCCTGGAACTCCCTCCCTAACAGTACAGTGGGTGTACCTGCACCTCAAGGACTGCAGCGGCTCAGAAAGACAACTCACCACCACCTTCTGAAGGGCAACTAGGGATGGGCAATAAATGCTGGCCTAACCAGCAACACCCACATCCCGTAAATGAATTTAAAAAAAGTAGACAGTGGGCAAATATTTGTCAGATGGGGTATAATGTGGGAAACATTTCCACTTTGCCAGGAAGAATAGAAAAGCAGTATATTATTTAAATGTAGAGAGATTGCAGAGCTCTATAAGCAATCGGGGTGTGCTGCTACATGAATCACAAGAAGTTAGTAGGGGATACAGCAAGTAATTAGCAAGGCAAATGAATGTTGACATTTATTGCACGGGGAATGGAATATAAAAGTAGGGATGTTTTACTGCAGCTGTACAGGGCCTTCGTGAGACCACATCTGGAATACTGTGTACAGTTTTGGTCTCTTGATTTTGGGCTAGAAGAAGTTCAGAGAAGATTCTCTCGACTGATTCCTGGGATGACAGACTTTTCTTATCAAAAAGATTGGATATATTTTGCTTTGTTTCGAAGAATGAGAGGTGATCTTAATGAGACAAATAAAATCCTGGGTGGTTTTGAAATGTTTAATACCAGGAGGTCATTTCCACTTGTGGGAGAGACTAGAATCAAGGGACACAATTTAAAAATAAGAGAGCGACTATTTAAGACAGCGACGAGGTGAATTTTTTTCTCATTAAGGATCATTAATCTGTGGAGGGCAACTAGGGATGGGCAATAAAAGCTGGCCTAAACAGCAACTGAATTCTCTTCCCCAGTTAATAGAGGAGACTGGATTTAATCAAGGCAGCGTTGGACAGATTTCTGAAAGAAAAGGGTTAAGGGGGTGGGGGGGGGGGGGGGGGGGGTGTTGCAGATGATAAAGTGGAATTGAGACACAGCCAGATCGGCCATGACCTTATTGAATAATGGCGTGAAGGGCTGAATGGCCTACTCCTGCTCCTCAGTGCAATGTTCCTATGTTTACAAAGTCATTAAGAGGAAACTGAGCTGTCAGCACTCTGCAAGATGCGGACCAAAGCAATGCCGCAAGAGTGGATAGTGTTTACACCGGACTTTCAAACTTTTGTCAGGAACTCAGAAGCTGCTATAGCTGCAACTCAGAATTATGCGTCAGCCCAAAATCTTTCTGTAATTTCCTGGTGTGCGCTGAATTACCTAATCCCTTTGGAATGGCAATGGAGGGACAACATTTCGCTAAAGTGCCTTGGGCTAGGAAGGAGAAAAATTATTTATGTTCCAGTTGCAAATAGATTTCTGATAATCCCTTCAGCCCTACAATCCCTACCCACCCCCAAACATTCTGTTCTTCTTGTTCTGGCCTTTTATGCACACTCCACTCCTTTCAGCCTAGCATGGCATCCATGCCTTTAGCAGTCTGCATTTCACATTCTGGAATCCTCAATAAACCCCTCTGCCTCTCCACCTCCCTTTCCTCCTTTACAAACTTCTGTTAACTGACTTCTTTCACCCCCTCTTACTATCTCCTTTGCTTCGGTGTTTAATTTTGTCTGATTACACATCCATGATGTGACTTGGGAAACTTACTATTTAACAGTACTATATAAATGCGAATAGTAGTAGTTGGAAGTTGCTTCAATAGTATCCTTCATCCGTGATATCTTCTGACACTGACTATCTTTGCTGATATGAAGAATGGCACTTTGATGGGCAGAATGAATGCACCCAAATATCAACTGACATTTTCAGGAGAGGTGGGGAGCAAATTGAAAAAAAACTTTGCATCGTTTCTCTTGCCTTGGAACTTTCTCCCAGCCAGCATAATTAGCACCTTTGCATGCAACAAATAATACATTCTGAGTAAATTCTCCTTGGTGAACAAAGGTCATTGCAGATTTGTATTGATCGTACATTTTGGTGTCCTCCTGTAATTTCCCATGTCTTTGTTAACTCACAGAAACCATCAAGACCAATTCTGTGACACATTTAAAGCAGAATTGTCCTCATCAGTGGTAATCCAGTGGGGCAGGGCACCTCCTGCTCCAACAATGCCAAAATTCCCGAGTCCAGATGCCTAGGTGTTAACTAAGGTGCCAAGAGGGAGCCTCAGGCTGTGAAATTCCATTCTAATTGAACATCATTGGAACATTAACTGCCGTGTAAGTCCCAATAGAGAATGAGGTCTATACCTGAAGGAAAGTGGGGAGTTTGCTACAAAGTCCTCTCGCTCAATGTGAAGGTCTCAGGACTGTAGTCACTTTTCTTACTAGTATTCCCCATTGTGAGCCCAAGCAGTGACAGTAACAAAGGCATATGGATGGAAATTACACAAGGGACCTGGGCTCTGCTGTTTCCCACTGTTTCCTACATGTGCTAGATGGGCAAAGAAAGGCAAATGATGGTCCAAGTGGAATGTGAACATAGAATGGAAATAAAAACCAGGTAGGGATGCCAGAATCAGCCGTACCACTGGTATTTCCTTTTGCGCTTTTTCTTGATCCCCCTTGGTTTTCGGCAGATTGCAGAGGAAATTCATGGCCCTAAACTCCTCATATCAACAACAACAATATTACAAAACAAAAGCTGAACCGCCTCGTCCCTTCTTACTTACTTCACTATATTGGCAGGATCAAAGATAAGAATTTCATATTAAATTTTAAGTAGGGATCTGAAACAAAATGAGAGGTATAAAAAGACTGAATGGCCTCCTTTAATATGAATATTTATGTGAAAGAGGTAGTTGGATAAAGAGAGCTGTAGATTGATAGAGAGAATGTGAAGATTTATACAACAAGCACATATGCCGGTCAGATAAAGCTCTCAGCCTGGGTCGACTTATGTCTTGTGATATGTCCTTCACAGAGCTTTGAATATTGATGAAAGATTAGGAGTGACATTTATGATCAGATTGCAAACCTATTTAACTGTGTTACTATATAAGACTGACATAAATCAAAACTAGTTTTAAACTAAAGCAAGTCACTGTCACTTGTAACAAATGACCCTTGGTAGATTGGCCTTGGGCATATCCTGCTCATCATGTCTGCCCATGTTATTCAGTACGTGTTGTGTATATTTTTGTACATTCGTGCACAGTTCAGGTGAAGCTTCCTGCTGAATAATCTCAAGTTACATAATATGTACTGAGGGCATCCTGTCAGGCAGATCCATCCATGCCACATAACCTCAAATCACTGATTTTCAAAGCCAATCCAAAGAAGTGCAGTGATACATGAAACAAATATTTCTTAGACGCTTCCTCTACCACTCTGGTTGTATACTTGGCACAAACAAGGTTACATGCAAACCTCAGGCATTCTGTGCTGTAATCTATCTGTTCAGTGGAGCAGTCCTTTACACAATCCTATTCGTGCAATTTGTGTTATCCCAGTTTTCTGTTTAATTGGACAGGACTTGCAAACAGGCATAGGAATCATATTGTCCTATATTCTTCCTAATGCAGGCAGCACTCAAACTCTGTGTTTCTCACTAATTTAAATGATTGCAACATGCAGTCAGCACTAAGTGCACTGTTGAGTGGCTGCATGCCTCGGTGGGCGATTAACAACTGCGAAAGGTTAACTCAGGTCAAAAACCTGCCAACACTACTTAAAACCAGTGTGTGCTTTTTGTGGCTGGAGTAATTACTGAAAGTCATTCGACAACGGATTCAGAATTGGGACAGAAAGAAGAATGACAAAACATAGCAACCAATGGGCTCCAAGATTTCTGATGATTTGCTGGAGGAGGAAGAGAGATGGCATCTATCCGCTGGGAATCAGGACACCCTCCAGACAATATTTGTGAGTAACGGGACTACACATCCAAGTCAGCCAATTCAGGAATCAAGCCCTGAAGTGCCTGGATGCAGTGCTACAAAAACCTGAAATAGTCAAGGTTAGTGAATGTATCTTCAAGTGTGGCCAATGTCAAAGATTATGGAGGAATCCAGCACCAACTTTGCATAGGACATTGCGTAGAAAATGGAGCACATCCTTTCTCATGAGGAAGGCCAACTCTATGAAAGCACATGATGCAGTACCTAACGGTTGACATCTCAGTTGCCTTTGCAGCAAAACCAGAAGTCACCCAACATTTGGGTGTTTCAGTCAGAGCTCAGACTGGAATCATACAAGCATAACTTGTTGCCGTGCAACCAAAGACTGCTGCCATTGTAACTATGGATACAAGTGTGTTACAGCAGTTCAGTAATTTGCCCCTCAGCACCGTACTAGCAATATTGAGGGGCTGCCACTGAGGAATGGCAATGGTTTCGTGGGATATGAACCTGCTGTCCTCTCTCAGGCTGATAGCATTCGGCCTCCCACCACTGGATTACTACCTGGGAATATGATGTTATTGGTAGTACGGAGACTTGGTTGAGGGAAGGGCAAGACTGGCAACTAAATATCCCAGGGTATAGATGCTTCAGGAGGGATAGAGGGGGAGGTAAAAGGGGTGGAGGAGTTGCATTACTGGTCAGAGATGATATCACAGCTATGATTAAGGAGGGCACGATGGAGGATTCGAGCACTGAGGCAATATAGGTAGAGCTAAGAAATAGGAAGGGTGCAGTAACATTGTTGGGACTTTACTACAGGCCTCCCAAAAGCGAGCGTGAAGTAGAGGTACAAATATGTAGACAGATTATAGAAAAATGTAGGAGCAATAGGGTGGTCGTGATGAGAGATATTAACTTCCCCAGCATTGAATGGGACTCATGTAGTGTTGGAGGCGTAGATGAAGCAGAATTTGTAAGGAGCATCCAGGAGAGTTTTTTAGAGCAGTATGTAAATAGTCCAACTCGGGAAGGGGCCATACTGGACCTGGTATTGGGGAATGATCCGGGCCAGGTGGTTGAAGTTTCAGTCGGTGATTACTTTGGGAATAGCGATCACAATTCCGTAAGTTTTAGAATTCTCATGGACAAAGACGAGAGTGGTCTGAAAGAAAGAGTGCTAAATTGGGAAAAGGCCAAGTATAACAAAATTCGGCAGGAGCTAGGGAATGTGGATTGGGAGCAGCTCTTTAAGGGTAAATCCACATTTGAAATGTGGGAGTCTTTTAAGGAAAGGTTAATTAGAGTGCAGGACAGACATGTCCCTGTGAAAATGAGGGATAGAAATGACAAGATTATGGAACCATGGATGACAGTTGGAATTGTGAGACTAGCTAAGATGAAAAAGGAAGCATACATAAGATCTAGGCAACTTAAATCTGATGAAGTTTTGGAGGAATATCGGGAAAGTAGGACAAATCACAAACGCGCAATAAAGAGGGCTAAAAGGGGTCATGAAATATCTTTGGCTAACAGGGTTAAGGAAAATCCCAAAGCCTTTTATTCATAGATAAGGAGCAAGAGGGTAACTACAGAAAGGATTGGCCCACTCAAAGACAAAAGAGGGAATTTATGCGTGGAGTCAGAGGAAATGGGTGAGATTCTTAATGAGTACTTTGCATCGGTATTCACCAAGGAGAGGGACATGACGGATGTTGAGGCTAGGGATGGATGTTTAAATACTCTAGATCAAGTCGGCATAAGGAAGGGGGAAGTTTTGGGTATTCTAAAAGACATTAAGGTGGACAAGTCCCCAGTTCCGGATGGGATCTATCCCAGGTTACTGAGGGAAGCGAGGGACGAAATAGCTGGGGCATTAACAGATATCTTTGCAGCATCCTTGAGCACTGGTGAGGTCCCGGAGGACTGGGGAATTGCTAATGTTGTCCCTTTGTTTAAGAAGGGTAGCAGGAATAATCCAGGGAATTATAGACCTGTGAGCTTGACGTCAGTGGTAGGCAAATTGTTGGAGAAGATAATGAGGGATAGGATCTATTCACATTTGGAAGAAAATAGACTTATCAGTGATGGGCAGCATGGTTTTGTGCAGGGAAGGTCATGTCTTACAAACCTAATAGAATTCTTTGAGGAAGTGACAATGTTAATTGATGAGGGAAGGGCTGTAGATGTCATATACATGGATTTCAGTAAGGCGCTTGATAAAGTTTCCCATGGCAGGTTGATGGAAAAAGTGAAGTCGTATGTGGTTCAGGGTGTACTAGCTAGATGGATAAAGAACTGGCTGGGCAACAGGAGACAGAGAGTAGTGGTGGAAGGGAGTGTCTCAAAATGGAGAAAGGTGACTAGTGGTGTTCCACAGGGATCCGTGCTCGGACCACTGTTGTTTGTGATACACATAAATTATCATAGAATTTACAGTGCAGAAGGAGACCATTCGGCCCATCGAGTCTGCACCGGCTCTTGGAAAGAGCACCCTACCCAAGGTCAACACTTCCACCCTATCCCCATAACCCAGCAACCCCACCCAACACTAAGGACAATTTTGGACACTAAGGTCAATTTATCAAGGCCAATCCACCTAACCTGCACATCTTTGGACTGTGGGAGGAAACCGGAGCACCCGGAGGAAATCCACGCACACACGGGGAGGATGTGCAGACTCCGCACAGACAGTGACCCAAGCCGGAATCGAACCTGGGACCCTGGAGCTGTGAAGCAATTGTGCTATCCACAATGCTACCGTGCTGCCCACACAATGATCTGGACGAAGGTATAGGTGGCCTGATTAGCAAGTTTGCAGATGATACTAAGTTTGGTGGAGTTGCAGATAGTGAGGAGGACTGTCAGAGAATACAGCAAAATATAAATAGATTGGAGAGTTGGGCAGAGAAATGGCAGATGGAGTTCAATTCAGGCAAATGCGAGGTGATGCATTTTGGAAGATCTAATTCAAGAGCGGACTATATGGTCAATGGAAGAGTCCTGGGGAAAATTGATGTACAGAGAGATCTGGGAGTTCAGGTCCATTGTACCCTGAAGGTGGCAACGCACGTCGATAGAGTGGTCAAGAAGGCATACAGCATGCTTGCCTTCATCGGACGGGTATTGAGTACAAGAGTCGGCAGGTCATGTTACAGTTGTATAGGACTTTGGTTGGGCCACATTTGGAATACTGAGTGCAGTTCTGGTCGCCACATTACCAGAAGGATGTGGATGCTTTAGAGAAGGTGCAGAGGATGTTCACCAGGCTGTTGCCTGGTATGGAGGGTGCTAGCTATGAAGAAAGGTTGAGTAGATTAGGATCGTTTTCGTTGGAAAGACGGAGGTTGAGGGGGACATGATTGAGGTCTACAAAATTATGAGAGGTATGGACAGGGTGGATAGCAACAAGCTTTTTCCAAGAGTGGGGGTGTCAATTGCAAAGGGTCACGATTTCAAGGTGAGAGGGGGAAAGTTTAAGGGAGATGTGCGTGGAAAGTTTTTTACGGAGAGGGTGGTGGGTGCCTGGAACGCTTTGCCAGCGGAGGTGGTAGAGGCAGGCACAATAGCATCATTAAGATGCATTCCAAGGATCTACTTCCCTCTGTTCCCCGTCCGTTCATATATCTATGACACTTCCACCCTATAGATATATAGATATATGAACGGACGGGGAACAGAGGGAAGTAGATCCTTGGAAAATAGGTGACAGGTTTAGATAAAGGATCTGGATCGGCGCAGGCTGGGAGGGGCGAAGGGCCTGTTCCTGTGCTGTAATTTTCTTTTTCTTTGTTCACTGACACTCTGGCAATGCCCTTCCGGTTGTCAGACGGTAACCATGCCAGGTTGTTGCTGACCATGCCGAGATGGTGCAGTTTGAAGCTGGGCCTTTTAGGTCCAGAGCTGCTCAATCTTGTTCCCCAAGACCATCTGCAGGAGCTTCAGGACAGACACACACACAAGGAACACGGGCACCAAGGAAATGCACAGGAGTGATTTGTTTACATTTGTATACTATATAACATAGTTTGATCTATAAATCTGGTTTGGAATATTTATTTCATGGTGACTTTTATTTTTTTTACTGTAGCCAAAAGAAAGTGGTGATGGTCAGTAACAGAGCATCAGGAGGTATGGGAACGTTGAATGGCCAGGCAGAAAGGGGCTCTATTGGATACTTTCACCGTTCCCCATCCTCTTCTTCCTCAGTTGGCTTCTCTTTAACAAGGGCTTAACCTCAGAACAGTGAGGTTATGTAGCATGTAGTATCCATCATCACCATCTTTTTTTGTAAATTCTTTTTATTGATTTCCAAAAGAGGAAAGGCGTAGGTAAACAAAGTACTGTACGATATAATGCAACTCCACCCCCAACCCCCATAAACAGTCAAACAAAAACTAAAATAACCAATAAAATTAACAATCAACAGTAATTAACTCTTTAAATAAAGAGACAAATGGTTGCAATCTGCAATATAATTTCTCAGTGGTTCCTCTTATGGCATACTTAATCTTCTCCAAATAAAGAAAAGATCGGGGGCGGGTTTCTCCTTTTCTGAGACTAAGGGTTGGATTCTCCGATTTTGAGGCTACCTCCGGAGCATGTGGCTAGTCTTACAATCAAAAAGTCGGCCCGCCCCCCCGCACCGATGCTCCCCCCGGTGGGGGCTAGCAGCCGCACCACGTAAAGCTTTACCTGCAGATACGCACGGAGAAGTGCCGGGTCCGTAGCCATGCATGCGCATGGCAGCGACCTGCAGCGGTCGCACCATACAACATGGAGCTGGCCGGACGCGGACCCGGCCTACCAGATAGTACCCTCCTATAACCTCTCTCACCACCCCGGGACCCAACCCCCACCAGTCCGCACAGCTCCCGCCGAAGTCCCCCCAGCTAGCAGAACGGCTCCCTCCCGACTGTGGTGGCGCAGGGAGACCGTGTCCTGTCGGCCGTCGGGGTACGCCACGTAGGCGTATTGCGGGTTCGCGTGGAGAAGGTGAACCCTCTCGACCAACGGGTCCGATTTGTGCGCCCGCACATGTTTCCGGAGCAAGATGGGTCCTGGGGCCGCCAGCCAGGTCGGCAGCGACGTTCCGGAGGAGGACTTCCTGGGGTAGACGCTCATGAGGCGTTTGGTTAGTGGTGGTACACAGCAGCGACTGGATGGAGTGGAGAGCATCCGGGAGTACCTCCTGCCACCGGGAAACTGGGAGGTCCCTGGACCGTAGTGCCAGCAGGACGGTCTTCCAGACCGTGCCGTTCTCCCTCTCTACTTGCCCGTTCCCCCGGGGGTTGTAGCTGGTCGTCCTGCTCGAGGCTATGCCCTTACTGAGCAGGAACTGGCGCAGCTCGTCACTCATGAAGGAGGACCCCCTGTCGCTATGGATATACGCGGGGCAACCGAACAGTGTGAATATGGTGCCAAGGGCTTTAATGACTGTGGCCGCTGTCATGCCGGGGCAGGGGATGGCGAAGGGGAAACGAGAGTACTCGTTCAGGAAGTATACGTTGCGATCAGTGGAGGGGAGGGGCCCTTTGAAATCCAAACTGAGGCGTTCAAAGGGGCGGGAAGCCTTGATCAGGTGCGCTCTATCCGGCCTGAAAAAGTGCGGTTTGCACTCTGCGCAGATGTGGCAGTTCCTGGTGACTGTACGGACCTCCTCCACAGAGTAGGGGAGGTTGCGGGACTTTATGAAATGGTAGAATCGAATGACCCCCGTGTGGCAGAGGTCCTCGTGGAGGGCTTGGAGACGGTCTATTTGTGCATTGGCACATGTGCCGCGGGATAGGGCATCGAACGGCTCGTTCAGCTTTCCGGGACGGTACAAGATCTCATAGTTGAAGGTGGAGAGCTCGATCCTCCACCTTAAGATCTTGTCATTTTTAATTTTGCCCCGCTGTGCATTATCGAACATGAAGGCTACCGACCGTTGGTCGGTGAGGAGACTGAATCTCCTGCCGGCCAGGTAATGCCTCCAATGTCGCACAGCTTCCACTATGGCTTGGGCTTCCTTTTCCACTGAGGAGTGGCGGATTTCTGAGGCGTGGAGGGTCCGGGAGAAAAAAGCCACGGGTCTGCCCGCTTGGTTAAGGGTGGCCGCCAGAGCTACGTCGGATGCGTCGCTCTCGACCTGGAAGTGGAGGGCCTCGTCGATGGCACGCATCGTGGCCTTTGCGATATCCGCTTTGATGCGGCTGAAGGCCTGGCGAGCCTCTGTCGACAGGGTGAAGGTAGTGGTCTGTATTAGCGGGCGGGCCTTGTCTGCATACTGTGGGAACCACTGGGCGTAATATGACCATGTCGGATATGCGGGGGAGAGGGTACGCATCTAGCTGTGTGTACCTGTTGATGGTCTGGCTATAGTCTATGACCATCCTTTGCTTCTCCCCGGTCTTTACTACTACCACCTGGGCTCTCCAGGGACTATTGCTGGCCTGGATTATGCCTTCCTTCAGCAACCACTGGACTTCAGACCGAATAAATATCCGGTCCTGGGCGCTGTACCGTCTGCTCCTAGTGGCGACGGGTTTGCAATCCGGGGTGAGGTTTGCAAACAAGGACGGCGGTTCAACCTTGAGAGTTGCGAGGCCGCAGATAGTGAGTGGCGGTATTGGGCCGCCGAATTGAAATGTTAGGCTCTGCAGGTTACACTGGAAACTAATCCTAGTAATGTGGGCGCGCAGAGTTGGGGAAGGACGTAGAGCCTGTAGTTTTTAAACTCCCTCCCTTGCACCGTTAGGTTCGCAATGCAGAACCCTTTGATCTCTACGGAGTGGGATCCTGCAGCTAGGGAAATCTTTTGCGTACTTGGATGGATGGTCAGAAAACAGCGTCTTACCGTGTCTGGGTGAATAAAACCTTCAGTGCTCCCGGAGTCGATCAAGCATGATGTCTCGTGTCCGTTGATCAGCACCGTTGTTGTCGTCGTCTGGAGCGTCCGGGGCCGTGATTGATCCAGAGTCACCGAAGCCAGTCGTGGTAGTAGTGTCGCGGCGTCTTCTTTGGACCCCGTGGAGCCGTCGATGCTGGGGTCCTTTGTTGTCAACCAAGATGGTGGCGTCCATGAATTGCACGCGGCCGGGGGTGGACAAAATGGCCGCCCCCATGGATTGCACGTGGTCGGGGGTGGACAAAATGGCTGCCCCCATGAATCGCACGTGGCTGGGGGGTCACAAGATGGCGGCGCCCATCCTCCCCTCGTGGTGCCCGGGACCCAAAATGGCGGCAACCGTGGGTTGCACATGGGGCGCTGGGGGGGGTTGGGGAGCGTTTGGGCTATGCTGGGCTCGTTCTTCTCCGGGGATTGCGGCGACCCCCCGGGACCGGCACACTGCCGTGTAATGGCCCTTCTTGCCGCAGCTTTTACAAATAGCTGCGCGGGCCGGGCAGCGCTGCCGGGGGTGTTTCGCTTGCCCGCAGAAATAGCAGCGTGCCCCCCCGGGATGGTCTGGTGCTTTAACCGCGCAAGCCTGCGAGGGGGGGGGGGTTTGTCGGGACGGGGGTCCACGGAGCCCAAGGGGCTGCCGCGCGGTCGGGGCCGTAGGCGCGGGCGTTTTGCGAGGCCACATCTAGGGAAGCTGCAAGGGCCCGTGCCTCTGAGAGTCCTAGCGACTCTCTTTCTAAAAGTCTTTGGCGGATTTGGGAAGAGTTCATACCTGCCACAAAAGCATCGCGAATTAGCATGTCCGTGTGTTCCATCGCGTTCACCGGCGGGCAGCTGCAGCCCCGTCCCAAAATTAGCAGCGTGGCGTAGAATTCTTCTAGCGATTCTCCGGGACTTTGCCGTCTCGTTGCGAGTTGGTGGCGCGCGTAGACCTGGTTTACGGGCCGAACGTAGATGCCCTTCAGTAATGCGAGCGCCGTCGGAAAATCCTCTGCGTCTTCTATGAGGGGGTAAATTTCCGGGCTTACCCTCGAATGCAGGACCTGCATTTTCTGATCTTCTGTGATCCGGCCGGGGGCAGTTCGGAGGTAGCCTTCAAAACATGCTTGCCAGTGTTTAAATACTGCTGCCGAGTTCGCTGCGTGGGGGCTGATCCGCAGGCATTCCGGGGCGACCCGCAGCTCCATAGTCTTTTAAGCTCGCTTAATAAATTGTAGCGCACAATGACTTACGAGAGAGACGAGAAGTGATGAAGTTGATTCAGGCTTTATTAAGCGAGACTTGTCGCCAGCAGTTCAGCAACAGAATGAAGCGGCGGGGAGAAGCTCGGGTTCTTATACTCCGCCTTCAGGGCGGAGCCAGGAGTCAGCAGCCAACCAGGACCCGGAATCTGTCAGCCAATAGCATCACGGCTTCACAGTCCCACATGACCCCTAATACATACCACCACACAGACCATAAACCGATTCACGCAGCTTGATGCGTACCCCCTTCCTCGCATCGCGGAAATGGTAAATCGGATCGCCCAATACCGAGTCTTTTCCACGGTCGACCTCAAATCTGCCTACCACCAGCTCCCCATCCGACCAAAAGACCGCCCCTATACTGCCTTCGAAGCAGCCGGCCGGCTCTTCCACTTCCTCAGGGTCCCCTTTGGTGTCACAAATGGGGTCTCCGTCTTTCAAAGAGCGATGGACCAAATGGTGGACCAGTACGGTTTGCGGGCTACATACCCGTACTTGGACAATGTCACCATCTGCGGCCATGATCAGCAGGACCATGACGCTAACCTCAAAAAGTTCCTCCAGACCGCCCGAGCCCTTAACCTGACCTATAACGAGGGCAAATGCGTTTTCCACACCACCCGGCTTGCCATCCTCGGCTATGTCGTGGAAGACGGGGTCCTAGGTCCCGACCGCATGCGCCCCTTTAAGGAACTCCCTCTCCCCCGCAGCCTCAAGGCCCTCAAACGGTGCTTGGGGCTTTTCTCCTATTACGCCCAGTGGGTCCCCAAATATGCGGACAAAGCCCGCCCACTCCTAAAGACCACCACTTTTCCCCTCTCGGCTGAGGCTCAATTGGCCTTCAACCGCATCAAGGCCGACATCATCAAGGCCGCCATGCGCGCGGTGGACGAAACCATCCCTTTCCAGTTAGAGAGCGATGCATCAGACATCGCCCTGGCTGCTACCCTCAATCAAGGAGGCAGACCAGTAGCGTTCTTCTCCCGAACCCTCACCGCCTCCGAGGTTCGACACTCTGCAGTCGAAAAGGAGGCACAAGCCATTGTGGAGGCTGTGCGGCGCTGGAGACACTACCTAGCCGGTAGGAGGTTTACCCTCGTCACCGACCAACGGTCGGTCGCCTATATGTTCGATAACACGCAACGGGGCAAAATAAAAAACGATAACATTTTGAGGTGGAGGATCGAACTCTCCACCTACTCGTACGATATCAAGTATCGTCCAGGGGAGCTCAACGAGCCCCCAAATGCCCTGTCCCGCGGCACATGCGCCAACGCGCAGGAGGACCGCCTGCAAGCCATCCACAATGACCTCTGCCACCCGGGGGTTACCCGGCTTGTCCATTTCATCAAGTCCCGCAACCTACCTTACTCAACCAAGGAGGTCAAGGCCATGGTCAGGGCCTGCCAGGTCTGTGCGGAGTGCAAACCGCACTTCTATCGGCCAGACAAGGTTCGGCTCGTGAAGGCCTCGGGCCCCTTTGAGCGACTGAGCGTGGACTTCAAGGGACCCCTCCCGTCCACCAACCATTATGCCTATTTCCTCACCGTGATCGATGAGTTCTCCCGTTTCCCATTCACCATTCCCTGCACCGACATGACCTCAGCCACGGTGATTAAGGCACTGCACAGCATCTTCACCCTGTTCGGTTTCCCTGCTTATATCCACAGCGACCGGGGTACATCGTTCATGAGCGATGAACTGCGTCAGTATCTGCTCAGCAAAGGCATCGCCTCGAGCAGAACGACCAGTTATAACCCACGGGGAAACGGGCAGGTGGAGAGGGAGAACGCGACCGTGTGGAAGGCTGTCCTTCTGGCCCTGCGGTCGAGAAATCTCCCAACCACCCGCTGGCAGGAGGTCCTACCTGATGCCCTACACTCCATTAGGTCATTCCTCTGCACGGCGACGAATGAGACCCCTCACGACCGATTGTTTCTCTTCCCCAGGAAGTCTACCTCCGGGGTCTCGCTTCCACCTTGGCTGATGGCTCCGGGACCTGTTCTTCTCCGGAGGCACGCGAGGAGCCATAAAACGGACCCCCTAGTTGAAAAGGTCCGACTGCTCCACGCCAACCCCAGTTACGCCTACGTGGAGTACTCCGACGGCAGGCAAGATACGGTTTCCCTCCGGGATCTGGCGCCCGCTGGATCCTCCACCACAGACGCCCCTTCCCGCGCCGCTCCCCTGCAGGACCCGTCACCCCCTACAACACACCCCTTTCCGGCCATACCACCCGTTGGTGAGCTCCTACCTTGCGCCGGCACCAATTCCGCTACCCCCGGTCCTGCCTAGTTCCTCTGCCCCGACCCGGACCGAAGCTCCAACTGCTGTGCTCCCGGATGTGCCCTCAACCGGGACGTCCGTGCCACCGCACCACCACCCGAATTGAGGAGGTCGAGGAGGACGATCCGGCCACCGAGACTGATGGACATATGATGGCACTTCACCCCCGCCGGACTCCTTTTTAAACAGGGGGTGAATGTGATAAACGGTTACTGCCTTATCATCATGTAAGGTGATGTCCCCTTTAAGACCGGGCTTGGAACCCTGGGGACTTCGCCTCTGGCTCCGCCCATCTGGGAGCCATACATAAAGGGATGCCACATGGTCTGTATAGCAGTCAGCACTCGTCTCTAGCTGTAGCATAGTAATTAGTCTAATAAAGCCTTCTTTACAGTTTAATCTCTAAGCATCATTATTGAGGGTACCTCACCCGCCCATGAAGTCTTCCAACTGGGATGAAGCATTGGGTGGCCTGGGGGACTTCCAGGTTAATAAATCCACCTGTGGGCTATTAATGAAGCAAATGCAATGACGTCTCAATCTTAATGAAACTGACCATAGAAGATGAGACTCCAAATATGGCTATCAAAAGACAAGATTAATATCTAGATCTTTGGAAAGAGTGACAAAGAAGGATAATCAAATACCAGCCAGCTTTGAGCACGATCCAAACATGTGGGTATTGTCTGCAGGGGCAAGTGAGCACTCGCTGCTTATGCTGGAGAAAAGCATTTTAATTCTGGTCTTGGTAAAGTGAATTCTATGCAGAACTTTTAACTGAATTAAGCCGAGCACAGGAGAACGTGGAGTTGACCTTAAAAAGCGCTTCCCTCACCAGTCATCCACAAGGTTGAGCATAAGCTCTGCTTCTCAATCATTTCTTACCTTATGGAGAGGGGAGGGTCCAGAGGATAGCATGAGATTGTGCAACCTTGAAATAGAACCACTGCTGGTTTGAGATAAACCGAAGAGGAAAGAGTCGAATTGGACCCCTCCGGAAGGCCGCTGCCTTAGACTCGACATGTATGCTCAAGCCGTCGGGAGTCGCGTCAATGCCAGATTCATCAGTCGCATTCACAAGACAGCCCCGAACGTCACCCAAGCACAACGCAATGCCATCCGCGCTCTCAAGACCAACCGCAGCATCGTCATCAAACCAGCAGACAAAGGAGGGGCCACTGTCATACTGAACAGAACGGACGACTGCAAAGAAGTATACCGACAACTGAACAACCAAGAACACTACAGACAGTTACCCGCAGATCCGACCAAGGAACACATCCGCCAACTTAACAGACTGATCAAGACCTTGGATCCAGATCTTCAGAGCACCCTACGTGCTCTCATCCCACATACTCCCCGCATTGGAGATCTCTACTGCCTCCCGAAAATACATAAGGCCAACACACCAGGCCGCCCTATCGTTTCAGGCAATGGGACCCTGTGTGACAACCTCTCTGGCTACATCGAGGGCATCTTGAAACCCATCGTACAAGGTACACCCAGCTTCTGTCGCGACACGACGGACTTCCTACAGAAACTCACCAGTTGAACCAGGAACATTCCTTGTCACAATGGACGTCTCGGCACTCTACACCAGCATCCCGCATGATGACGGCATTGCTGCAACAGCCTCAGTACTCAACACCGACAACTGCCAATCTCCAGACGCAATTCTGCAACTCATCCGCTTCATTCTGGATCACAATGTCTTCACCTTCGACAACAAGTTCTTCATCCAGACTTACGGAACAGCCATGGGGACCAAATTCGCACCCCAATCCGCCAACATCTTCATGCACAAGTTTGAACAGGACCTACTCACCGCACAGGATCTTCAACCGACGTTATACACCAGCTACATCGATGACATTTTTTTCCTTTGGACCCACGGCGAAGAATCACTGAAACGACTACACGATGACATTAATAAGTTCCATCCAACCATCAGACTCACCATCGACTACTCTCCAAAATCAGTTGCATTCTTGGACACACTCGTCTCCATCAAGGACGGTCACCTCAGCACTTCGCTTTACCGCAAACCCACGGATAACCTCATGATGCTCCACTTCTCCAGCTTCCACCCTAAACACATTAAAGAAGCCATCCCCTATGGACAAGCGCTCCTATACACAGGATCTGCTCAGACGAGGAGGAGCATAACAGACATCTACAGACGTTGAAAGATGCCCTCGTACGAACGGGATATGGCACTCGACTCATCGATCGACAGTTCCAACGCGCCACAGCAAAAAACCGGACCGACCTCCTCAGAAGACAAACATGGGACACAACCGACAGAATACCCTTCGTCGTCCAGCACTTCCCCGGAGCGGAGAAACTACGTCATCTTCTTCACAGCCTTCAACACGTCATTGATGACGATGAACATCTTGCCAAGGTCATCCCCACACCCCCACTACTTGCCTTCAAACAACCGCGCAACCTCAAACGAACCATTGTTTGCAGCAAACTACCCAGTCTTCAGAACAGTGACCACGACACCATACAACCCTGTCATGGCAATCTCTGCAAGACGTGCCAGATCATCGACATGGATACCACTATTACACGTGAGAACACCACCCACCAGGTACGTGGTACATACTCGTGCGACTCGGCCAACGTTGTCTACCTCATATGCTGCAGGAAAGGATGTCCCGAAGCGTGGTACATTGGCGAGACCATGCAGACGCTGCGACAACGAATGAACGGACATCGCGCAACAATCACCAGGCAGGAATGTTCCCTTCCAGTCGGGGAACACTTCAGCAGTCAAGGGCATTCAGCCTCTGATCTCCGGCTAAGCGTTCTCCAAGGCGGCCTTCAGGACCCGCGACAACGCAGAATCGCCGAGCAGAAACTTATAGCCAAGTTCCGCACACATGAGTGCGGCCTCAACCGGGACCTGGGATTCATGTCACATTACATTCATCCCCCACCATCTGGCCTGCGAAATCCTACCAACTGTCCTGGCTTGATACAATTCACACCTCTTTAACCTGGGGTTACCCCATCTCTGGATCTGTAAAGATTTAATCACCTGCTAAAGCTCGCATTCCTAGCATTGTTTGGCATCTTTGAATTTGTCTATATATGTGTTTCTGGAACAGACCTCTTCATTCACCTGAGGAAGGAGCAGTGCTCCGAAAGCTAGTGACATCGAAACAAACCTGTTGGACTTTAACCTGGTGTTGTAAGACTTCGTACTGTGCTCACCCCAGTCCAATGCCGGCATCTCCACATCATGAGATAAACTGTCACAGAATGAGGAAGGCATCATGACGACTGGGGAATACTGGGCATTAACTTACATAACACTTGGGCTGTCATCGAACACCAGCTGGACATTGAGGAACTAGAATCATTTACAATTGTTCTACCTCTCAGAGCTGAAATGCACTACCTGCAAAGCAACATGTGTGCACCCTGCACCTTAGAGAAAGGTGCAATCCTTGCAAATCTGCATTTCATGCAAAGCTGCATGCTCACTCTGCGTCCTTCCCTCTGGCAAGGTAAAATGAAATGTATTCAGCTTCTTGGAATATCGAGCTTCAGTGATCTGCCTTGTACCATATTAGACTGCAAATTGGGAGATGTTGCAAATATCATCTCCAGCATGGAAGAAGTCAGAAGGTCATGATCACCAGCACAGTCAATGGCAATACTACACTCTCCCTGCACTGAGGCTGCAGCAGGTGTCAGATTTCAAGGAAGACATTGGGATGAAGTGGAGACATAAGAATGCAAGACCATGTGTCCCCTGCGCCCACCCCCGCCCCCCCCCCTCCCCGACCACACCCCCTTCAGCCAGCTCCATCATTTAATACAATTGTCGCTGAACTTCCACCTGAATGAGTCACAAAGTTAGCATGCAGGCAAAGCAAATGATTAGGAAGACAAATGGAATTTTGGTATTTATTGCAAAGAGAATGGAATATAAAAATAAATACGCTCCACTGCAGATGTATGGGGTCTTGCTGAGACCGCATCTGGTATACTGTGTGCTATTTTGGTCTTGTGACAAAATGCAGATACTTACCAAGTTTTAATCTAAGTTGCAGGTCATAAACTACAGTTCCCGACCAGCCTTGTGCACAATTTGAATTCATTTCTGCAACCTCAGTATGTAAAGTGGGAATCCAATTCTCATGCGAGTACATTCAAAGAAATAATTTCCTCAACTTCCGGTTAATAGCAATAACACTGTTATTCTAAGTACCCAGTCTTCTCAGAATGGATCCAGTTTAACATTCCCACCATTTGGCATTTTCCATCTGTCCCATTGGGGTCCAATTCTAAATTCCAGTGTATGCAGTGGCAATCCATTTCTACACTCCTGGTATGTGAGATGGGAGTTGGTTCTGTGAAGAGATTTTCCTCAGAAGTGGATAGATAACACATGTAAATGCCCAACTTGAAGGGAGAGTATGCTGCATGATTTGCCTGACCGCGTTTGAAAATCATGTAGTGTGCTTCTGAAATGCAGCATCATTGTGAGATACAATATGAAATTGGCACATTTCTAAATTGGAAATTTGCAAAGATCACTGTAGTATCTTTGAAATGTTGTCATTATTGTTATGCAGGTAAACACAATTTGTGTCTGGCACCGTTCCACAAACGAAGCAAATGAAAAACATGACCTGTAATCTGATCATAGAAATGTTGATAGAAGGAAGATCAAGGAGCCGGTAACTAGAAGGACTTTGTCCTTATTCTTCAATAGTGGCATGGGATCTTTTGTGTCCACAAAATCAGGCAGTGAGCCTCAGTTTCTTATCAAAGAGACAGCATCTGATAATGCAGAACTACTTCAGTACTGCTGTGAAATGACAACCTAGATGCTTGAACGCAAAGGCAAGAGTTCAGCCAAGTGAGTCAAGCTGACAGCTCATTGCACTGATATTTCATTGAGTACTTTACAAATGTTCTAGCACCCTGCAGGGTGTACAGCTCACATGGTGAGTTCACAGCCTAGATCTGGCTACATAGTTGATAACTTCACTGAACTGCAGTTCAAATATGAGCAACTTATACTGTTATGATCCCAGTTGATGTTATAACTTCACAGGGAGACCCCAGAAGGGAACCCTGGCCCCCGTTTGTGGAGATCAGTACTGAACGCCGCTCGCTTGAGGTCTTTGAGGCGAGGGCGATTGATCCCATGCCTCGGGTAATTCAGGAATCTGCACATTAAAGTGAGACTAGCTGTCACAATTTAGTATGCAGATTTGCTAAAATGTGATCCCGCCCACAATGGTTGGGATTAAAATTGCAACGCCTTGCGAGATCGCGTTAGGTCTCTATGTAGAGCGAGGTCTGCTGGGTTTTATCGGCTACGCTGAGCCATGGCAACCTGCTTTTCGGGTCAGAGTGGTCAGTAAATCACACCCTCCATTTTAAGCTACAATGGTCTCATTAACACAGAAAGACTCTTTTAAGCACGCAAAATGATTATGGTAAAGCACACTCCTCTCTGAATTTCTGTGGATTTCTCCTCGAAACCCCCCCAGATGATTCTTATATCATGAGCCACCTTGTCTCACTGAACTCCGGCTTCCACATGAGTGATTTCAAATTCCACTTTCAAAAGTCACACATTCAAATCTTCTTTTGAATTATGCTTTCCCTCTGCTGCATCCACCTCTCCCTTCAGGTTTCCTTTGTCTTCAAGGCTTTTACATAAACTTTAAAGTCCAGCCACTAATTTCCATAATTATTTCTAATAATGTCTCCCAAACCCCAGCAGTTTCTCACAAACATTAGCACTACTACAGATTTCTTTGTGGCCTCTCACAATCTAATTCCTTTTCAACTCTCTGTGACTTTACTGAACAGTAATCTGATCTGACTCCCAGTTTCCTCAGATTTCCGGCATCTGTTTTGTTAACCATTACTCCATAGTTAGGGGGATGCAGTAGGGTAGTGGTATTGTCACTGGACTAGTAAACCAGAGACCTTGAGTAATGCTCTGGGGACCCAGGTTCAAATCCCACCACTGCAGATGGTGAAAATTGAATTCAACAAAAATCTGGAATTAAAAATCTAATGATGACCATGAGATTTGATTGTCATTTAAAAAAATCTGATTCACTAATATCCTATAAGGAAGGAAATCTGCCATACTTACCTGGTCTGGCCTATATGTGACACCAGAACCACAATAATATGGTTGGCTGTTAACTGCCCCCTCAAGGGCAATTAGGAATGGCAATAAATGCTGGCCCAGCCGGCGACGCCCACGTCCCATGAACAATTTTAAAAAAATAGTCTGGCGTTTCCTCTATCAAAACTGAGAGAGATGTCACCTCTTTAGTCTTCTAAAACTAACTGCTTCTAGCAGAGCTGTGATAACTGCCTTCTCTCTCAAAACCTAGCTCGAACTGCAATCAAATTAGCTAAACTAAAACTTAAAAATGATTTCTCATCTTTACAAGGGCCTCCAGTAGCTAAGCAACCTCTTACTTTTATTTACGCTTCACCCGTAAGTCTTTCTTTTTTTTTTATAAACATTTTATTGAGGTATTTTTTGATATTATAACAACAGCACAATAAACAATGTACATGAAACTATAAACATAGTGCAAAAGCCGTCTCCCTCCTTTACATTTCACACCTTTATTAACCCCCTACTCTAAGCTAAACTAACCCCCTCCCCCCCCCCCCCCCACCCACCCTTCTGCTGACGATTAATTTTCCGCGAAGAAGTTGATGAATGGTTGCCACCTCCGGGCGAACCCTAACAGTGACCCTCTCAAGGTGAACTTCATTTTCTCCAAACAGAGAAAGCTAGCCATGTCCGATAGCCACGTCTCCGACTTCGGGGGCTTTGGGTCCCTCCAAGCTAATAGTATCCGTCTCCGGGCTACCAGGGAAGAAAGGCCTGAACGTTTGCCTCTTTCTCCTCCTGGATTCTTCCGACACCCTGAAAATTGCCACCTCTGAACTCAGCGCCACCCTTGTTTTTAACACCATGGACATGACATCTGCAAACCCCTGCCAAAATCCTCTAAGTTTCGGACATTCCCAGAGCTTGTGGACATGGTTCGCTGGTCCTCCCGCACATTTTTCACACATGTCTTCCACCCCAAAGAATCTGCTCATCCGGGACACTGTCATGTGAGCCTGGTGAACAACCTTAAATTGTATCAGGGTGAGCCTGGCACATGTAGCGTACGCGTTGACTCTACTCAACACGTCCGCCCATAGACCATCCTCTATCTCTCCTCCCAGCTCCTCCTCCAACTTGCGTTTCAGCTCCTCGGTCTGCGTCTCCTCTGACCCCATAAGTTTCTTGTAAATGTCCGAGATGCTCTCTTCTCCGACCCACCCTCTGGAAACTACGCTGTCCTGAATCCCCCCTAGCTGTAGGAGCGGGAAGGTTGACACCTGTTCATGTAGGAAGTCCAACACCTGCAGATACCTGAATTTGTTTCCCCTCGCCAACCCAAACTTCTCCTCCAGCGCCCTCATACTCGGAAAGCTCCCCTCTATAAACATAGCCCCCATCCTCTCAATCCCTGCTCTCCGCCATATCTGGAATCCCCCATGCATACTTCCCGGGGAAAGCCGGTGATTATTACAGATTGGGGACCAGACCGATGCTCCCTCTGCTCCCGCATGTCTCCTCCATTGCCCCCAGATTCTCAAGGGCGCCACCACCACGGGGCTGGTGGAGTACCGTGCCGGCGGGAACGGCAGAGGCGCAGTTACCAATGCCCCCAAGCTGGTGCCCTTGCATACGCCCCCATGCCGACCCCTCCCCCACCACCCACTTCCTGATCATGGCTATATTCGCCGCCCAATAGTAATTGCTAAAATTTGGCAGCGCCAGCCCGCTCTCTCCCTGACTCCGCTCAAGCATTACCTTCCTTACCCGCGGGGCTTTGCCCGCCCAAACAAAGCCAGAGATCACTTTGTTGACCCGTTTAAAGAAGGACCACGGAAAAAAGATGGGGAGACATTGAAACACGAACAGGCATCTTGTGAGGACCGTCATCTTCACCATCTGCACCCTCCCAGCTAATGAAAACGGGAGCGCGTCCCATCTCCGAAAATCGTCCTTCATTTGGTCTACTCGCCGGGCCAGATTTACTTTATGCAGCCGGTCCCATTCCCGCGCCACTTGAATGCCTAGGTACCTATTGCTTCCCCCTACTAATCTAAACGGCAGTTCCCCCAATCGCCTCTCCTGCCCCCTCGCCTGGATCGCAAACATCTCACTTTTCCCCATATTTAGCTTGTACCCCGAAAACCAGCCAAATTCCCCTAGAATCTTCATGATTTCTTCCATCCCCTCTAATGGATCCGATACATGCAGAAGCAGGTTGTCTGCATAGAGCGAGACTCTGTGCTCCACCACCCCCACCCCCCCTCCGGACCATCCCCTTCCAGCACCTTGAGGCTCTCAGAGCAAATGCCAATGGCTCTATAGCTAGCGCGAACAACAGTGGGGAGAGGGGGCATCCCTGTCTCGTCCCCCGGTGCAGTCTAAAATAGTTCAATGTTGTCCTATTCATCCGTATACTTGCCACAGGAGCCGAAAAACAGCAACCTGACCCAAATCCGAACCATCCCACAGATAATCCCATTCTACCCAATCAAAAGCCTTTTCTGCATCCATTGCGATCACTACCTCCATCTCCCTATGTTCTGGGGGCATCATGATCACATTTAACAGCCTTCTTACATTGGCCACCAACTGCCTACCCTTAACAAACCCCGCCTGGTCCTCCCCAATAATGTCCAGAACACAATCCTCAATCCTGGAGGACAACATTTTGGCCAGCAGTTTGGCGTCCACATTCAACAGGGAGATCGGCCTGCAGGACCCACACAGCTCCTTGTTCTTGTCCCGCTTCAGAATCAGCAAAATCGTGGCCTGTGACATCCCCGTCCACCTTTGGGAAATTCAGCCCCCCCAAGAAGTGCCCATCCCCTCCGGCCCCGTAGGGGGTTCCAACCTGTACAGCCTACTGTAGAAATCCCTAAACGCCTTATTCACCCCTGCTGAATCTCCAACCAGGTTCCCATCTCCGTCATTTACTTTCCCTATCTCCCTGGCTGCCTCCCTCTTTCTAAGCTGCTGTGCAAGCATTCTGCTGGCCTTCTCTCCATACTCATGGATCGCCCCCCTCGTCTTTCTCAGCTGCTCCACTGCCCTCCCTGTGCTTAACAAGCCGAACTCCGCCTGTAGCCTCCGCCGGTCCCTTAAAAGCCCTGCCTCTGGGGTCTCCGCCTATCTCCTATCGATCTGTCGTATCTCCTTAACCAGTCAGTCTGTCTCTGCCCTGTCCACCTTCTCCCTATGAGCCCGTATCGAGATCAGCTCCCCTCTGACCACTGCCTTCAGTGCTTCCCAGACCATCGCTGCTGAAATTTCCCCCGTGTCGTTGACCTGCCGGTAGCTCTGAATACATTTCCTCAGCCGCTCGCACACCCCTTTGTCAGCCAAAAGTCCCACATCTAACCTCCAGTGCGGGCGCTGGTTACTGTCTTTACTAACCTGCAGGTCAACCCAGTGCGGAGCATGGTCTGAGATTGTGATCGCCGAGTACCCCGTGTCCACCACCCCAGCCAGCAAAGCCCTGCTGAAAACAAAGAAATCAATCCGGGAGTACACTTTATGCACGTGTGAGTAGAAGGAGAACTCCTTCACCCTCGGCTGACCACATCTCCATGGATGCACCCCCCATCTGCTCCATGAACCCTTTTAGTTCCTTTGCCATTGCTGGCACCCTGCCCATTTTCGAACTTGACCGGTCCAAGCCAGGGTCAATAACTGTGTTGAAGTCCCCTCCCATGACCAACCTGTGCGAGTCCAGGTCCGGTATCTTCCCCAGCGTCCTCTTTATAAACTCCACATCATCCCAATTTGGCGCATACACATTTACTAATACCACCTGCACCCCCTCCAGTTTCCCACTGACCATAATGTACCTACCTCCCACATCCGAAACTATTTTGCCCACCTCAAATACCACCTGCTTATTGATCAGGATTGCGACCCCTCTAGTCTTTGAATGCAGTCCCAAGTGAAAGACCTGACTGACTGTGGTAAACCACTGTTAGTGTTTTTTTTGTATTGTGGTAAACTGTTACTGTACTACATGTATTGTGGTAAACCACTGCCTGATGGCTCCGCCTGTGGCTCCTCCCCTTGGGCTTGGTATTAAGGTGGCTGACCTCCGGGTTTGCCCCAGTTCGGGATCAGTGGCCAGGAGGCTTCCTGATTAGCTTATTAAAGCCACAGTTTTGTTCACTACTCGTCTTGTGTTAATTGATGGCACATCAATTTAATAAGCTAAACTTTTAAGATGAATTCATCACTCAGCCTGATCGCCTGGAGCTGGACCCACAAGCAGCCGACGCCACTGCGACATTCGAGCACTGGCTAAGCTGCTTCGAAACTTACCTCGGATCCTCCATCGACGATGTCACCGACCTCCAAAAGCTTCAAATACTCAACGCACGGGTGAGCCCGCAAGTTTTCCTTCTTATCAGAGACGCCCCCTCAAATACGGAGGTGATAATGCTGCTGAAGGGACAGTATATAAAGGCAGTAAACGAGGTGTACGCCAGGCTCCTTGCCACAAGGCGACAACGCCCTGGAGAATCACAAGCCGAATTCCTGCGTGAATTGCGGGTACACAGCCGGAATTGTGCTTGCCAGGCGGTATCGGCTGTCCAACACTGCTGATCAGGGACGCCTATGTCACGGGCATTAAATACAATTGCATCTGCCAGCGCTTGCTGGAAGGTGGTACACTCGGCCTCCCAGAGACAGTGCAGCTCACAAACTCGCTGGAAGTGGCTTTCCAGAACATGGAGGCCTACACCTCCGACCACGCGGCACCCTCGTGGATGTCGTGGGCACCTCCATCACCCGACTCGAGTGCGGCGCAAGCCTGTGCCGCGCAGCAACCCGCCAATGCCGGTAGCCCGAAATGCTACTTTTGCGGCCAGGGTAAGCACCCCAGACAACGCTGCCCTGCACGGAACGCGATTTGCAATGGGTGTGGGAGGAAGGGCCATTTCGCCAAAATCTGCCAGGCCCAACCTGTCCCTAAAGTTCCTAGGCCCAGCAGCGCTGCCTGTTGCCTGTCGGGACCGCCACCATCTGCCGCGCCACCTGCCATGTGCAACTCGTGAGCGCTGCCATCTTCGCTGCCACCTGCCATGTGCGACCCATGGGGGCCGCCATCTTCGCCGCCATCTTTTATTCCACCCGCCATTCGCGACCCATGGGGGCCGCCATTTTGGAACCACTCCACCGCCTCCCGGGACCCCTGCTCACCCGGTCGTACGCTGGCCACCGCTACCTCCGACCGGCCCACCCACCACCTTCCGAAGCTCGCCTCAATCACACTCGACCAGTCTCGACTTCATCATCTCACAAAATCCACGATGACCGTCCGGATCAACAGGCACGAGGCGGCCTGCCTCTTCGACTCCGGGAGCACAGACGGCTTTATCCACACAGATGCGGTAAGGCGCTGCTCCCTCCCAATTTTACCCTCGACCCAGAAAATCTCCCTGGCTTCCGGATCACATTCCGTAGAAATCCGGGGGCACTGTGTCGTGACCCTTCGGTACAGGGCTTAGAGTACACTAACTTTAAGCTCTACATCCTCCCCCATCTCTGCGCTGCCCTATTACTGGGGCTCGACTTTCAGTGCGACCTCCATAGCCTTACCTTAAAATTTGGTGGACCCATTCCCTCCCCTCACTGTCTGTAGCCTTGCGACCCTTAATGTCGCCCCACCCTCGCTCTTTGCTAACCTCAACCCGGACTGTAAGCCTGTCGCCACTAGGAGCAGACGATACAGTGCCCGGGACAAGGCCTTTATCAGGTCGGAGGTCCAGCGACACCTACGAGAGGGGATCATTGAGACTAGCACCAGCCCCTGGAGAGCCCAAGTGGTGGTCGTCAAGACTCGGGAGAAGCACCGGATGGTCATCGACTACAGTCAGACGATCAACCGGTACACCCAGCTCAATGCGTACCCCCTCCCCCGCATATCTGACATGGTCAATCAGCTTGTGCAGTATCGAGTCTTCTCCACAGTTGACTTGACCAGCAGGACCATGACGCAAACCTCCGGCATTTCCTGCACACCGCTAAGCTCCTTAACCTCACATACAATAAGGAGAAATGCATTTTCCGCACAACCTGCCATCCTTGGCTACGGAGTCCTAGGGCCCGACCCTGACTGCATGCGCCCCCTCCTGGAACTTCCCCTCCCCCACTGCCCCAAGGCCCTGAAGAGATGCCTGGGTTTCTTCTCGTATTATGCCCAGTAGGCCCCCAATTATGCGGACAAGGCCCATCCACTCATTAAATCCACCATTTGTCCCCTGACGGCTGATGCCCGCCTGGCCTTCAACCCCATCAAGGCAGATATTGCCAATACCGCAATGCACGCTGTGGACGAGTCCATTTCGTTCCAGGTGGAGAGCGATGCATCGGACTTCGCACTGGCCGCTACCCTCAACCAGGCGGGCAGGCCCATGGCTTTCTTCTCCCGTACCCTCCATGCCTCCAAAATTTGGCATTCCTCCATCGAAAAGGAAACCCAAGCCATTGTGGAAGCTGTACGACATTGGTGGCATTATCTGGCCGGCAGGCGATTCACTCTCCTCACTGACCAATGGTCGGTGTTTAATAATACACAGCGGGGCAAGATCAAGAACGACGAGATTCTGAGGTGGTGGATCGAACCCTCCACCTACAACTACGATATCTTGTACCGGCCTGGGAAGCTCAATGAGCCCCCAGATGCCCTAGCCCACAGTACGTGTGTCAGCGCCTATGTAGACCGACTTCGGGCCCACCACAATGACATCTGTCACCCGGGGCTCACCCGTTTTTTTCATTTTATCAAGGCTCGCAACCAGCCTTACTCCATCGAGGAGGTCAGGACCATGACCAGGGACCGCCAGGTCTGCGCGGAGTGCAAACCGCACTTCTATCGGCGCGACAGAGCACACCTGGTAAAGGCCTCCCGCCCCTTTGAGCGCCTCAGCATCGACTTCAAAGGGCCCCTCCCCTCCATTGACCGTAACGTGTACTTCCTCAACGTTGTTGACGAGTACTCACGATTCCCCTTTCCATCCCATGCCCTGACATGTCCTCTGCCATCGTCATCAAGGCTCTGCACAGTCTCTTCACCTTGTTTGGTTTCCCCACCTACATCCATAGCGATTGGGGGTCCTCCTTCATGAGCGGCGAGTTGCGTCAGTTCCTGCTTAGCAAGGGCATTGCCTCAAGCAGGACGACCAGCTACAACCCTCGGGGAAACGGACAGATGGAGAGGGAGAACGCGACGGTCTGGAAGGCCATCCTTCTGGCCCTATGGTCTATAAGTCTCCCAGTCTCCTGCAGGCAGGAGGTCCTTCCCGATGCGCTCCCCTCCATCCGGTCACTCACGTACACTGCCATCAATGAGATCCCTCTCAAACGTATGTTTGCCTTCCCTAGGAAGTCCACCTCCGGGGTCTCGCTCCTGTCCTGGCTGACAGTCCCAAGGCCCATCCTCCTCCGGAAGCATGCGAGGGGTCATAAATTGGATCCCCTCGTCGAGAAGGTCCCGCTCCTCCATGCCAACCCACAATATGCCTACATGGCACATCATGATGGACGGCAGGACACAGTCTCCCTCCGGGATTTGGCACCTGCAGGTTCTCCAGTGACCATCACCACCACCCCCGACCCGACACCGTCTCCCTCCACCACTACCCGGCTACTTCGAGATTTTACACTCGCAGGCCCACCGGCGACCATCACCACCAGCCCCACCCCTACACCGCCACCCCCCCCCCCCCCCTCTCCACCAATTCAACTACTGGGCGAAGAAGAAGCCAACACGCTCCCGGATGCGCAGGTCTCAACACCAGTGCACACACCACAGCCGGGACTGAGGCGATCATGGCGGAAGGTCAAAGCCCCGACAGACTCAACCTTTAAGTTCACTTCACCCCCTCTGGACTATTTTTTAACAGGGGGTGAATGTGGTAAACCACTGTTAGTGTATTATATGTATTGTGGTAAACTGTTACTGTACTACATGTATTGTGGTAAACCACTGACTGATGGCTCCGCCTGTGGCTCCTCCCCTCGGGTTCGGTATAAAGGTGGCTGACCTCCGGCCCTGCCCCAGCTCTGGATCAGTGGCCAGGAGGCTTCCTGTTTAGCTTACTAAAGCCACAGTTTTGTTCACTACTCGTCTTGTGTTAATTGATGGCACATCACTGACCCAGCCTTTCCTCAGTCTAGTCTGGTCAGTTACTCTAGGGTGCGTCTCCTGCAACATCACCACATCCGCCTTCAGTCCCCTAAGATGCGCGAACACACGTTCCCTCTTGACCGGGCCATTTAACCCTCGAACATTCCAGATTATCAGCCGAGTTGGGGGGCTCATTGCCCCACCCCCCTCCTCGCAGATCAGCCATCCCCTTTTCTGGCCCGTTAGCCTTTCTAAGCATAGTAGAATCACAGTAGAAACCAACCCCTGTACATATATACACAGTTGTCCAGCATGAATCTAATGATAGGTTTCGCTCTTCCAGGCATAGAAACATTAAATTAAACTCATTTAAACTATCCCTTATTTGATTGTTTACTGATACAAGTATAAATCCCTTAAAACTATCTTTGTTTTCCAAACAATACTTCCAGGGCATCCGCAGCTCAGCTCACTTAATAGAACAGTAAGAAGTCTTACAGCACCAGGTTAAAGTCCAACAGGTTTGTTTCGATGTCACTAGCTTTCGGAGTGCTGCTCCTTCCTCAGGTGAATGAAGAGGTATGTCCCAGAAACATATATATAGACAGATTCAAAGATTCCAGACAATGCTTGGAATGCGAGCATTAGCAGGTGATTAAATCTTTACAGATCCAGAGATGGGGTAACCCCAGGTTAAAGAGGTGTGAATTGTGTCAAGCCAGGACAGTTGGTAGGATTTCGCAGGCCAGCTGGCGGGGTATGAATGTAATGCGACATGAATCCCAGGTCCCGGTTGAGGCCGCACTCATGTGTGCGGAACTTGGCTATAAGTTTCTGCTCGGCGATTCTGCGTTGTCGCGCGTCCTGAAGGCCGCCTTGGAGAACAATAACAATAAGAATGTGTCAACTAATTATCTACAGTAAGGTCCATGGCCAGCAGTGGCGCAAGAAGCCTATTTTAATGAGGCTGTGCATGAAGACTCTGAATTAACTTTGATGGACATCAGTAAATCTTAGGTAATGGTTTGATTAATAAATCATCTTCTAAGTAACAGACATCTATTTGAACAAATCAGGAAGCTGAGAATTAGAAACCAATGAGAGTAAATGAGGGATTAGACCATCGATAAGGATTCCCTTAAAAGTAAGACCCTGTGATGAAGGTTCCGTTCCTGAATTCCTGCCTTCCTGAATTCTTGAATCATCAATCCGCTTGTTTGTGTTTAAAGTGATTTCTTTATGCTTTTATGCTTAATGCTTTTTTCACCATGTGTTTGACCTTTTCATGTATTGTTTGATATTTTGATTCTAAATTTTTATTCCGTTCTTATTCAAGTATATTCAAGTGAATAATTAGCAATAAAGTTGTATTTTTGACACCATCAATCAAGCGGACTATCGACTCTCATTAGAAGATAAAGTAAGAGATCCTACAGAAGTATATCTTTAGGGTCTCCTCAGTAATGTCACAACCATTGCTATGAAGACCTCAGGCTCTAAATTTAGTTAGTCAGGTGCATCTGGAGCCATCATGCTGAATCATCATCCAGACAGCATAGGTCCGCCAATTGCATTGAATTCCGGAGTCCCTTCCACAAATATAAATCCTCTTCTCAAACCATTTGATTGAGGTAGTTATACCCCACCATCAGAAAAATATATTCTAAACTAGTTTATTTTCAAAAAGGACAGGAGCTTTTACTTCCCACAATAGAATGTAGTGCATAATTTATTTTGGTCTGTGGAGCTATATGTCTCTGAATAAATGTATATATCTTGTTAAGATTCACTCATTGCTTGCAGTTAAAGCAGATTTCTACATATTTCTCCACAATCCTACAATATTTTGCTGTTCAAAGACCCATGGGACACAGTTATAGTGTTCTGCAGACAGTGCATGGATATTCCAAGTCTGTGTGCCTTTCAGTACATTAAACCTGTACAACTGGTCTGAGCAAATATTCATAAATATTGTAAGGTAGTAACACAGATAATAGCTGGAACCAGACTGAAACTGATGGCTGACTGAGAAATGAACCTCCTTGCTCTCAGTGCCACAAGATATAGGCATACAGAAAACCAGAAAGCTGAGCAATGGGAGATCTGATTTTGGCTCCCTATTCGTGACGTAGAATTTGAATTCATTTCTGCGACCTCAGTATGTACAGTGAGAATCCAAATCTCGTGCAAATCTCATTCAAAGAGATAATTTCCTCAACTTCAGGTTTATAGCAATACCACTGTTGCTCTAAGTTAACAAAGGCCTGGCCAGACAAGGTTATGTTGGTACTAGTCATGGAGTGTATCATTGAGCAGCCTCCATCCATGCCACACAGCTACCCTGCTCAAAAGCTCCATGGAAATTGAGAAAACTGGTGGAACAGATAGCTATCAGAATAGCAGACATTGCACTGACTATTGCACGATTATGTTATGACTGTGTAGAAAGAGTTACAGTGCCCACATTATCTATCCCAGGAATCCCCAATAATGTAGAGCATCTAACCGCCAGATTTCTCCCACACAAGCTTCATCTAGAATGAAATCCTAGCCCTCTTTAAGATCCATTTGGAGCTTGTCTGCTTCATTTCTCCATGGTAAAGTTAGCATCAGTAAACCTTCTGATCCATTTTCCTCAATGGTCTCTAAACTATACCATTACCGCACAAATATCAGTGAAGTGGATCCTCCTCGCAGGGGGGCCATTTTGTTTGGTTCATTTAAGGTTGGTGTTACTTTGCCTTTGTAATTATCTATTTACAGGAAGTCCTCTCATGACACGATGTGAACAATGTTATGTGGAACAGTCTGACTCATAACACCCTGCCAAAATAGCCTGCTCCACACTTCCCGAGACATGAGATCCTGTTCACAGAGGCTTAACATGGGAGCCATACAGTAACATTAATGTGAAACAGCAGCGACATAGTGCAAATGCTGAAGTCTAATTGGAGAGCGACATTAACATGGCACAATGTTGTGCAGGACGATGTTAAGTGAGGACTTCCTGTGGTACTGTAGAGTTTCCATCAAGACTTAATTGGAGTTAATTTAGCCAACTCTGTGTACAGCTTTGCATGGTATTTTTCCAGTTTCTCAACAATTACAGCGAACTGCCCTGAGATTCTATTCTGAGACCTACCAGTCTCCAGCTGTAACTTTCGAGGGATACTGACAGAGTACTTCTCCATAATTCTCACTCCACTCAAGGAACTAAGGGTACCTAGTTACACAGTTTCTCACAAAAGCTTCTGACACTTCCAACATAATAAGGGGTGTAATTTTAATTCATGGTTTAAAAGGAAAATGATTGTTGGACCAGACACATCCTAAGAGGGGATTCCTACCTTTTGGCCCTGAGATGGCGATTTACTGTGGAGGCTGGTACACCTGCATCAGGAAAGGTTGCCACACTGGTGGATTAAAAAAAAAAAATGTGCTGGATTGCCCTCTTTTGTTGGCTGCAGATTGGAGCTTAGCTGCAGTTTGGGGGGAGTGTGTGGAGGTGAATGGGATGTAGAGTTATGTGATTGCCCTCTTCTAAGGAGGTCAGCTGCTCCAGATTACAGATACTTTGAGAAACTGGGGGCCAAGAAGACTCAAAGTGGTACTAATGCTCATGTAAAGGAGTTGGGTTGTACTGAAATAATGCAAAGGACTAACAACTTAAACGGTTTATAGAACATAGAACAGTACAGCACAGTACAGGCCCTTCGGCCCACGATGGTGCGCTGACCATTTATCCTAATCTAAGATCGACCTAACCTGCACCCCTTCAATTTACTGCTGTCCATGCGCCTGTCAAAGAGTCGCTTAAATGTCCCTAATGACTCTGACTCCACCACCTCTGCTGGCAGTGCATTCCATGCACCCACCACTCTCTGTGTAAAGAACCTACCTCTGACATCTCCCCTATACCTTCCTCCAATCACCTTAAAATTATGTCCCCTCGTGACAGCCATTTCCGTCCTGGGGAAAAGTCTCTGGCTATCCATTCTATCTGTGCCTCTCATTGCTCAGTGGGCTAGTCAGCTGGTTTGTAATGCAGAACAAGGCCAGCAGCGCGGGTTCAATTCCTGCACCAGCTTTCCCGAAGAGGCGCCGGACTGTGGAGACTAGGGGCTTTTCACAGTAACTTCGCACTTGTGACAATAAAAGGTTATTATTACTATTATTATCATCACCTTGTACACCTCTATCAAGTCACCTCTCTTCCTTCTTCGCTCCAATGAGAAAAGCCCTGGCTCTCTCGACCTTTCTTCATAAGACATGCCCTCCAGTCCAGGCAACATCCTGGTAAATCTCCTCCTCACCCTCTCCAAAACATCCACATCCTTCCTATAATGAGGCGACGAGAACTGGACACAATATTCCAGTATGGTCTAACCAGGGTTTTGTAAAGCTGCAGCAAAACATAATCTCAAACCTAAATTCAATCCCCCTGTTAATGAAAGCCAACACACTATACGCCTTCTTAACAACCCTATCAACCTGGGTGACAACTTTGAGGGATCTATGTACGTGGACCCCAAGATCCCTCTGTTCCTCCACACTTCCAAGAATCCTGCCTTTAACCCTCTATTCAGCATTAAAAATCGATCTTCTAAAATGAATCACTTCACATTTATCTAGGTTGAACTCCATCTGCCACTTCTCAGCCCAGCTCTGCATCCTGTCAATGTCCTGTTGTAACCTGCAATAGCCCTCGACACTATCTACAACTCCACCAACCTTTGTGTCATCGGCAAACTTACTAACCCACCCTTCCACTTCCTCATCCAAGTCACTTATAAAAACCACAAAGAGCAGAGGTCCCAGAACAGATCCCTGTGGGTCACAGACCTCCAGACGGAATACTTTCCATCCACTACCAAATTTCCCTGTATCCCATGCCCCCTAACTTTCTGAATGAGCCTACCATGGGGAACCTTATCAAATGCCTTACTGAAATCCATTTACACCACATCCACTGCCCGACCTTCATCAATGTGTCTCATCACATCCTCAAAGAATTCAATGAGGCACAGCAATCTCTTCCCTCGCTTCCCGTAGTAACCTTGGGTATATCCAAGTCCGGCCCAGGAGACTTATCTATCCTGATGCTTTTCAAAATTTCCAGCACATCCTCCTTCTTAATATCAACCTGTTCGAGTCTATTAACCTGGTTCACGCTGTTCTCATGAGCAACAAGGTCCCTCTCTCTAGTGAATACTGAAGCAAAATATTCATTTAGGGCCTCCCCTAATTCCTCAGACTCTAGACACAAGTTCCCTCCACTACCCCTGATCGGCCCTACTCTCACTCTGATCATCCTCTTATTACTCACATAAGTGTAGAATGCCTTTGGTTTTCCCTAATCCTTCCCACCAGGGCTTTTTCATGCCCCCTTCTAGCTCTCCTAAGTCCATTTTTGAGTTCCTTCCTGGCTACCGTGTAACCCTCTAGAGCCGTACCAGATTCTTGTTTCCTCAACCATACGTAAGCTTCCTTCTTCCTCTTGATTAGAAGCTCTACTTCTCTTGTCATCCAAGGCTCCTTCACCTTACCATTCCTTCCTCGTCTCAGTGGGACAAAACTATCTAGCACTCACAGCAAGTGTTCCTTAAACAACCCCCACATTACTGTTGTGCATTTCCCCAAGAACATCTGTTCCCACTTTATGCTCCTCAGCTCCTGTCTAATAGCAGTATAATCTCCCCTCTCCCAATTAAATACCTTCCCATACTGTCTGTTCCTATCCCTCTCCATGACTCATAGAATTTACAGTGCAGAAGGAGGCCATTCGGCCCATCGAGTCTGCACCGGCTCTTGGAAAGAGCACCCTATCCAATGTTAACACCTCCACCAAATCCCCATAACCCAGTAACCCCACCCAACACTAAGGGCAATTTTGGACACTAAGGCAATTTATTATGGCCAATCCACCTAACCCGCACATCTTTGGATGGTGGGAGGAAACCGTAGCACCCGGAGGAAACCCATGCACACACGGGGAGGTTGTGCAGACTCCGCACAGATAGTGACCCAAGCCGGAATCGAACCTGGGATCCTGGAGCTGTGAAGCAATTGTTCTACCCACAATGCTACCGTGCTGCCCCATGGTAAAGGTCAAGGAGTTGTGGTCACTGTCACCAAAATGCTCTCCCACCGAGACATCTGACACCTGGCCTGATTCATTGCCGAGCACCAAGTCCAATATGGCCTCCCCCCTAGTCGGCCTATCTACATATTGAGTCAGGAATCCTTCCTGTACACACCTGACAAAATCTGCTCCATCCAAACCATTTGCACTAAGGAGGTTCCAGTCAATATTAGGGAAGTTGAAGTCACACATGACAACAACTCTGTTACTTCTGCACTTTTCCAAGATCTGCCGCCCAATCTGTTCCTCCATCTCTCTGCTGCTATTGGGGGTCTATAGAAAACTCCCAATAAAGTGATTGCTCCTTTCTTGTTTCTGACTTCCACCCATACTGACTCAGTAGGGAAACCCTCCTCAACTACCTCCTCTTCTGCAGCTGTGATGCACTCCCTAATTAACAATGCCACTCCCCCTCCTCTTTTACCTCCCTCCCTATTCTTCTTAAAACATCTAAACCCCAGAACATCTAAGAACCATTCCTGCCCCTGTGAAATACATGTCTCCATAATGGCCACAGCATCGTAGTTCCAAGTACTGATCCATGCTCTAAGTTCATCTCCTTTATTCCTGATACTCCTTGCATTGAAACAGACACACTTTAACCCATTTCACTGAGTGCAACTTTGCCCCATCAACTATCTGTCCTTCCTCACAGACTCACTGCATACTATTTCTGCCTGTTCAACAGCTACCCTATCCTCTGATCCGTAGCTCTGGTTCCCATCCCCCTGCCAAACTAGTTTAAACCCTCCCGAAGAGCTCTAGCAAACCTTCCATCCAGGATATTGGTGCCCCTCCAGTTTAGGTGCAATCCATCCTTCATGTACAGGTCCCAGAACATATCCCAATGATCCACATATCTGAAGCTTTCGCTCCTGCACCAGCCCTATCCCTTCCCCGAACCATTGAGTCTCCTATCACTATTGCTTTCCTATTCTCCCCCCTTCCCTTCTGTGCCACAGAGCCAGGCTCAATGCCAGAGACCTGGCCGCTAGGGTCTTCTGCCGGTAGATTCTCCCCCCCCCCCCAACAGCATCCAAAACGGTTTACGTGTTTTGAAGGGGAACGGCCACGGGGTATCTCTGCACTGTCTGCCTGTTCCCTTTCCTTCCCCTGACTGTAACTCTTGTCCTGCACCTTGGGTGCACCTACCTCCCTTTAACTCCTGGGCGGGATTCTCCCAACGGGAGTCTAAGTGCCGACGCCGGAGTAAAAACCGGAGTGTTTTACTCCGGCGTCGGCACCCGTTCCCAGACCCTTATTCTGGGGCCTCCGTGGGGCTGGCAGGGGCATGGTGCGATTTGCGGGGGTGGGGCCTCGGCGAGGCGTCGGAGACCCGGCGCCGCGTAAAAGACGCTGTGCCTTGGGTCCCGCGTATGCGCAGTTGGGCAGGCGCCAACTAGCGCATGCGCAGTGGCCGTACTCCCCCAGGCCACACCGCACAACAATGGCGCAGGGCTATAACATTTACGGCGGAGGAAAGGAAGCCCACCGACAGAGAGGCCGGCCCACCGATTGGTGGGCCCCGATCGCGGGCCAGACCCCTTCGGAGGCCCCCCCCGCTGGTGAAGGGACCCCCCTCCCCCCCCCCCCCACAGGCCGCTCCCCGAGCATTCCCGCCGGCAGTGACCAGGGGTGACCAGGGGTGACTCGCCGGCCGGACTCTGTCGTGTTGGAGCGACCGCTCGGCCCATTCGGGCCGGAGAATCGGCGGCCCTGCCGATTCCAGCGGCCCACGGCCGGCACCGCGCGGGCACAAATGGTGCCGATTCTCCGCACCTCAGAGAATCGCGCGCCGACGTTGGGGCATCGTGGCGCGGTTTCTCCGATTCTCCGGCCCGGCGCGGGGCTCGGAGAATCCCCCCGTCCCCTGTCTATCACCCCCTCTGCCTCCCGGATGATCCAAAGTTCCTCCAGCTCCAGTTCCCTAACGCGGTCTCTGAGGAGCTGGAGTTGGGTGCACTTATTGCAGGTGTAGTCAGCGGGGATACCAGTGGTGACCCTCACCACCCACATCCTACAGGAGGAACATGCAACTGCCCTAGCTTCCATCCCCTCTGATCTGAATTCCCAAAGAGATTTAAAAGGGGGAAAAAAAAGATTAAACACCTGTTAGGTCCTTATAAAATATATGTATATACTGCTGCTACTCTCTCAAGTGAACCCTCCAAAATTGGTGATTCTGCTAAATGATGCAAATATAGCTTGCTGCTCCCAAAAAACAAATAAACAAAATAAACACAACTCTTACCTTACAGTATGTAGCTGCCCTGTGAACCAACTGGACATCCGCCCTCCGAATCTGCTCCCAGTCAGCTGCACTCTCTGTAAACTCCCATCTTTAGGGGGCAACAGAAAGCTACTAAAAAAGCTATAAAGAAGAGTAAGATAGATTATGAGAGTAAACTTGCTCAGAATATAAAAACAAATAGTAAAAGTTTCTGCAAATATATAAAACAAAAAAGAGTGGCTAAGGTAAATATTGGTCCTTTAGAGGATGAGAAGGGAGATTTAATAATGGGAGGTGAGGAAATGGCTGAGGAACTGGACAGGTTTTTTGGATCGGTCTTCACAGTGGAAGACACAAATAACATGCCAGTGACTGATGGAAATGGGGCTATGACAGGTGAGGACCTTGAGAGGATTGTTATCACTATGTGAAAGTGTACAAACTCAGCAATAGCATGATGGGAAAAATAGCCAACTTATGTAACCAAGTGTGAGAAAGCTATGTCAGCTAAGTGCCAAGATCAGACCCTGACAAACTAGACAAAGCTAAGAATCCAAATAATTGTATCATACAAGGCCAGAAGAGGGAAGATAGTGCCTGACCTTATTAAAACCTGATAACAAAGCCACGATCTAGGAATGTCCTAATAACACAACTTCCTCATGACCTAGGTCCATCTGCGTCAAGGCATCATGAGGGCAGAGGTGAAAAACAAAATAGGACCACGTCTTATTTCCTCTAAAGACAAACTACTGCAAATAAGCCGAGTCAGGGTCTTTCCATGACAACATGTTTGATCAGAAGTTATGACTGTATTGACATTTTTGAACAAGGTCTATTTTTGTAAAATGATACAGCTTGTGTATAAATATTGAACGTTTTCTCCATGTCTTTGCGAGCTTGAGAAAGAATGAGCAGGTTTACCTTAACAGCTCTCTCTCTCTCTAACCTGTAGCCATCTGCATGCAGACTTTGGTCAATAAAGACAAAGTTATTCATTTCGAAACAGAGTTGTAAAGTTGTTTTCTTCACAGTCTTGAAGTAGGAAAGATTTTAAAAGATGACAACTAAGGAGGTAGTGATGGGCAAGCTAATGGGGCTAAAGGTAGACAAGTCTCCTGGCCCTGATGGAATGCATCTCAGAGTGCCAAAAGAGATGGCTAGGGAAATTGCAAATGCACTGGTGATAATTTACCAAAATTCACTAGACTCTGGGGTGGTCCCGGCGGATTGGAAATTAGCAAACGTGACACCACTGTTTAAAAAAGGAGGTAGGCAGAAAGCCGGTAATTATAGGCCAGTGAGCTTAACTTCGGTAGTAGGAAAGATGCTGGAATCTATCATCGAGGAAGAAACAGCGAGGCATCTGGATGTAAATTGTCCCATTGGCAGACGCAGCATGGGTTCATAAAGGGCACGTCGTGCCTAACTAATTTTGTGGAATTTTTTGAGGACATTACCAGTGCGATAGATAACAGGGAGCCATGGATGTGGTATATCTGGATTTCCAGAAAGCCTTTGACAAGGTGCCACACAAAAGGTTGCTGCATAAGATAAAGATGCATGGCATTAAGGGTAAAGTAATAGCATGGATAGAGGATTGGTTAATTAATAGAAAGCAAAGAGTGGGGATTAATGGGTGTTTCTCTGGTTGGCAATCAATAGCTAGTGGTGTCCCTCAGGGATCAGTGTTGGGCCCACAGTTGTTCACAATTTACATAAATGATTTGGAGTTGGGGACCAAGGGCAATGTGTCCAAGATTATAGACGACACTAAGATGAGTGGTAAAGCAAAAAGTGCAGAGGATACTGGAAGTCTGCAGAGGGATTTGGATAGGCTAAGTGAATGGGCTAGGGTCTGGCAGATGGAATACAATGTTGACAAATGTGAGGTTATCCATTTTGGTAGGAATAACAGCAAAAGAGATTATTATTTAAATGATAAAATATTAAAACATGCTGCTCTGCAGAGAGACCTGGGTGTGCTCATGCATGAGTCGCAAAAAGTTGGTTTACAGGTTCAACAGGTGATTAAGAAGACAAATGGAATTTTGTCCTTCATTGCTAGAGGGATGGAGTTTAAGACTAGGGAGGTTGTGCTGCAATTGTATAAGGTGTTAGTGAGCCCACATCTGGAGTATTGTGTTTAGTTTTGGTCTCCTTACTTGAGAAAGGACGTACTGGCACTGGAGGGTGTGCAGAGGAGATTCACTAGGTTAATCCCAGAGCTGAAGGGGTTGGATTACGAGGAGAGGTTGAGTAGACTGGGACTGTACTTGTTGGAATTGAGAAGGATGAGGGGGGATCGTATAGAAACATATAAAATTATGAATGGAATAGATAGGATAGATGCGGGCAGGTTGTTTCCACTGGCGGGTGAAAGCAGAACTAGGGGGCATAGCCTTAAAATAAGGGGAAGTAGATTTAGGACTGAGTTTAGGAGGAACTTTTTCACCCAAAGGGTTGTGAATCTATGGAATTCCTTGCCCAGTGAAGCAGTAGAGGCTCCTTCATTAAATGTTTTTAAGATAAAGATACATAGTATTTTGAAGAATAAAGGGATTAAGGGTTATGGTGTTTGGGCCGGAAAGTGGAGCTGAGTCCACAAAAGATCAGCCATGATTTCATTGAATGGTGGAGCAGGCTCGAGGGGCCAGATGGCCTACTCCTGCTCCTAGTTCTTATGTTCTTATGTCTCCCTTCACGCTCTTCTAACCCAAACAGCAACTTTTAAGTTAATTTACTAAATAAAAGAAAGACTAGACTTTAGATAAAAATGAACCCTTAATATCCCTCAGTCACCAAACTCTCACTTTAGCACTCTAATGCAACCCAGTCAGCACTCCAGCATTTACTTGAGTTCTTTAGCAGCTCTTACATGCTGAATGTGTGGCCATGGCAAGGAGAACTCTTGCGCTACTGACACTTCACTTCCGGTGTACAGATCGTCACAATATCCACATGAACACTGTCTACAGGCTACAATGCAACTCAGGCAACCTCTCACCGACTTTGTGAATTCTGGTGGGGTCAATGTAGAAGATATGTGAAATTATGGTACATCTCCCAGAATTGCCATCTGTGGAATTGATTGAGTCGTTATTTGTTGAATCATATTCAAATGCTTTTAAAGAAACTATCAGTTGCAGAGTTTACACATTAGAATGTATTTTTCTCTTTTGTAATTTATTTATTTTCATTTGCAATATGCATCCTAATGATATGCTGTGCAGCCAATGCTTGAGAGATAATGATACAATATCATGAAGAGACACAAATGTTCAGAAACATCAAAAGCTGTGAGGAAGCAGCAACGCCGCAGTAGTGATTGAAGAAAGATAAAGCAATAAACATAGACACTTTCTTGGTCATTACCTTTAGTATTCATTCAGAAATGGAATAAAGATGACTGACAGCACTAATAGTATTGCTGACAGTACAGTCTGCTTGCTTTGCCACACATTTATGTATATATACATATATATGTATGTATACATATATATTGAATAATTGGCTGAGGACAGACATCACTGTAACAAAGTCAAGCGTCTCATGAAATATATCCTGGTTGTTGCTCAGGGAATAGAAAATCTTGGAGCAACTGTAACGGAAGCAATAGGCATAAGACAAATTTTCTTTTGGAGCCTGATGCACATTCATTGCCTAATCCATCTCAGCAAGTGATGGGTATGTTTTGCATGCAAGGGCAGAATTTGAAATGATAATATTGCCTGAAAGAATCCCCAAGGCAGAACATGCACAGGAGACGCAAAGGCTATGCGCCCTGGCAATAGTATTGAAGATTTGTGCCCCAGACCTGGCCCTGCCCCTCGCCAAACTGTTCCAGTACAGCTACAACACTGGCATCTACCCGACCAAATAGAAATTTGCCCAGCTATGTCCTGTACACGAAAAGCAGGATGAATCCAACCTGGCAATTACCATCCATCAGTCTGTTTTGTTATGCTCTTGACGTAGCATAAGCTGCTTCCTTGATGTGCACTCTGACAAAGGAAGGTTCAGACTTGGAGATAGCTTTATCACATTTATTAAACCCCTACTTGGATTCGACTCTCCTGTTAATCCTGCTATAGCTACTCAGCCTAACTAACCAGTCTGCTACAATCCATGTGATGGGTGTGATGTGTTTCAATCAACCCTGTCTGTACTCACTAAGTGTCTCCACTGGAAAGAGACTGAGCACGTGTGCTGTGTCCTTTTACATGAGTTGGTCTAATGCCCCCCTATGGTAGTGTCATGTCTGAATGTGTCTTGAATGCCCATTGGTCGTGTCCTATCTTACTGACCTATTGGTTGAATGTCTGTGTGTCATGATGTCTCTGGTGCTCCCTCTAGTGTTTATCTAGTCTTAGTGTATTTGCATTAACCCCTTGTGTATTTACAGTGATGCATATCACTACATCCCCCCTTTTTTCGTGTTACATATTTTCTGTACAGTGTTAAAGAAAATTGAACAAACTAGGTAGTTAAGTGATGCTATGTACAAGTTATGATGACAGTGATGACTATACAATAGTATACAAGACCAAATAATAGTTGCGATGACTTTGAGGATAAGACAATACAAAATAAAAGTTATGAGTTCAATAATTCATGAATTTATATGGTCTGGTATAGAAGTGTCAATGGTGACTTTGTCATTCCCTTGTGAAAGCCGTCAGTGTCCTGGTGTTTGGACATCAGGAGGTGTTCAGGTGTTCAAATCACTTCATTGACTGATTTGGACTCTTTCTTTTGATGCTTATGGTAGCAATTCTTGATGGCATCTGTCCTGAAAGCCAGGTTGCCTGTTGGTAGTGTAGCATACGTGAATTGGTAAGCTGCTTCGTCCTGCCATGGTATGTCATTGTACTGAGCTGAGCAGTAACAGTGTCCCTCATTTGCAGAGTTGTACCATGTCATACCAGTCGTAGTCCCATTGTTGTTGTTTTTGTCGTGCTTGTTGTCGATGTTGTTGCCTCTGGTACGCTTCTTGTTATTGTCTTTGATGTTGTTGTTGTGTTGGTTGGTTTTGTTGTCGTGTTTGCCGCGATCAAGGACCACACTCTGTGGATAATATGAGTCCTTCACACAGTTACTCGTGTCAGCGTCCTTTGTGGCATCTGCTGTTTCCTTGAATGAGCCGTCACTGAGTTTGCGGCGCTCCCCGTCTGCAGTCATGTCCGGCTTACTTGAATCAGCTTTGGCTTGTCGATGCTCCCTGTCTGGAGTCTGGTCTGTTTCACCTGAGTCAGTTTTGGTTTGTCGATGCTCCCCGTCTGGAGCTCTTTCTGGTTCACCTGAATCAGCTTTGGTTTCTTGACGCTCCCTGTCCGGAGTCATTGCAGGTTCACTTGAGTCAGCTGAGCTTTATCGATGCTCCCCGTCCGGAGTCAAAACTTTCAGGAATTAATTTGCTTGTGGAGAGGCTCGAACGGATGAGGTTTGAATTAACGTGGTGTCACTGGAGTCACCAGTAGTCTCACTGTGATTGTCGAGTGCCTCTGTACACACTAGCTGAGGTCTGTCACGTTGCACATCTGGTATGGCAAGTGGGATGCCGTCGTCACTTGTCGCACATACAGTGGGCAGAGCCTCAGTGTCTTATTGTCGTTCACTTGGGCTGGGTAGACTGTCAGTGTCTTCTTCTGGTGGCTCAAATAATCTGGGTGGACTGTCATAGTCGCTTTGTTGTTCTCGTGAACGTGGTAGACTGTCATAGTCTTCTTGCTGTTCACTTGAGCGTGGTAGACTGTCAGAGTCTTCTTGCTGTTCACTGGAGCGTGGTAGACTGTCAGAGTCTTCTTGCAGTGCACTTGAGCGTGGCAGACTGTCATCGTCTTTCTGTTGTTCACTTGAGCGTGGCAGACTTGCATCGTCTGCTGCTGGTTGCTCAGAGGAGGTTGTTAGACCCGCATGGTCTTGTTCATGCAAGGACTGCGCTCTGGAGTCTTGCGGTCCTTCCATTGTGGAGTCCATCCACGAGCTTGCAGTGGAGGCTTGTGTCACTCCCTCTGCGGAGTCTTGCAGCGTTCCCTGCATGCTTTCTGTGTGGAGGCTGCGACTCTTCATTGTGCGTGGACCACTCTCTGTGTGGAGTCGGGGACTCTTCGCCGTGTGTGGACCACTCTCTGTGTGGAGTCGGGGCTCTTCCAAGCGCGTGAACCACTCTGTGTGGCAGCAGGCCGCTCTCTGTGGGCTTGTACCGCACTCTGTCTCTTGGCGTCAGGCCGCAGCATAACCCTGCACTCACGAGTCAGGATGTCATAAATGCTGGGCTAAAGATTCCCCAATCCGAACAACTCATCGTCGGGGTCTTCACGGTACAACACCTCTAGTTGCGGATTTGGTTCTGGGGTAGCCATCTCCCAAGATGAAATCTTCGTCTGAGTCGTTGTCTACAAAAAACATATCATCTTCTAGGGCAGTGCTAACTGCTTGTTGCAGGGTTCTGCAGAGGTTACTTTCAGCTACTGGCCGAATTCCAGGCATTGTAATGTCGTTCCAGGCGAAAGAATCTTGTTTTGAGGCTTTAAAGTTTCTTTTCTTGTTTTGGGACATTTCCCCTTTAAGTGGGCGTGTCCGGGGCTTCTGACGTCACAAAGCTTGTGACGTAGAGCGTAGGAAGCAATTGCGCATGCGCAGATTGCTGTTCCTTTACTTTGCGCCCTTCTCTCAACTGCGCACGTGCGGCACCTTTTCCAAGATGGCCGCCAATCAAAACTGTCATTCGTTGCTCGCCTCCCTCGGCCTCGTGGTTAGTATTGGTGCCTCCTTTACCGTTTTCTGTTGGTTTCTTTGTGTTTTCCTCGCAGTATTGTTCGAACTTGTTCAGGACTGTCTGGAAGTCTCTCTTTTCTTGCCCTTTGGAGTACTTGAAGGTTTTGAAGATTTGTTCTGCATTTGCACCCGCAATTTTGAGCAGAAGCTCTGTCTTTTCAGCATCGGCCACGTCTTGTAGGTCGGCTGCTACCAGGAAGATCTCAAACCTTTGCCTGAATGCACACCAGTTTGCACTGAGATTGCCGTGGCACTTGAGCCGCTGTGGAACCGGAATCTTGATCATCTTGCCTGGGTGCTGTTGCTGGTTGTCACGGTCTGCTGAGTTGAAACTATATGGATTTTAACAGTCATATCATAGAATTTACAGTGCTGAAGGAGGCCATTCAGCCCATCGAGTCCGCAGCGGCTCTTGGAAAGAGCACCCTACCCAAACCCACCCCATTCCCGTTACCCAGTAACCCCACCCAACACTAGGGGCAATTTTGGACACTAAGGACAATTTAGCATGGCCAATCCACCTAACCTGCACATCTTTGGACTGTGGGAGGAAACCGAAGCACCCGGAGGAAACCCACGCACACATGGGGAGAACGTGCAGACTCCGCACACACAGTGACCAAAGCCGGAATCGAACCTGGGACCCTGGAGCTGTGAAGCAATTATGCTAACCACAATGCTACCGTGCTGCCCACAGTCACTCCTCGGTACCATGTTTTGTTATGCTCTTGACGTAGCATAAGCTGCTTCCTTGATGTGCACTCTGACAAAGGAAGGTTCAGACTTGGAGATAGCTTTAACACATTTATTAAACTGTTAACGGTTCTCCTACTTGGATTCGACTCTCCTGTTAATCCTGCTATAGCTACTCAGACTAACTAACCAGTCTACTACAATCCACGTGGTGGGTGTGATGTGTTTCAATCAATCCTGTCTGTACTCACTAAGTGTCTCCACTGGAAAGAGACTGAGCATGTGTGCTGTGTCCTTTTATATGGATTGGTGTAATGCCCTCCTGTGGTAGTGTCACGTCTGGATGTGTTTTGAATGCCCATCGGTCGTATCCTATCTTACTGATCTATTGGTTGAATGTCTGTGTGTCATGATGTCCCTGGTGCTCCCACTAGTGTTTATCTAGTCGTAGTGTATTTGCATTGACCCTTTGTGATGGACAGGTTCATTAACAATGCTACCAAGTGGCACTTGCTTAGCAATAACGTGCACACTTTGGATTCCTCCAGGATCATTCAGCTCCTGAACTTATTACAGCCTTGATACAAACATGCAGTAAAGAGCTGAAATCCAGAGGTGAAGTGAGTGCGTACCCTTGACATCAAGGTAGCATTTGACCAGGTGTAGCATCAAAATGCCCTAAAACTGGAGTCAATGGGACTCAGGGATAGAACAAAGAACAAAGAAAAACTACAGCACAGGAACAGGCCCTTCGGCCCTCCCAGCCTGCGCCGATCCAGATCCTTTATCTAAACCTGTCGCCTATTTTCAAAGGATCTACTTCCCTCTGTTCCCCGCCCGTTCATATATCTGTCTAGATGCATCTTACATGATGCTATCGTGCCCGCCTCTACCACCTCCGCTGGCAAAGCGTTCCAGGCACCCACCACCCTCTGCGTAAAAAACTTTCCACGCACATCTCCCTTAAACTTTCTCCCTCTCACCTTGAAATCGTGACCCCTTATAATTGACACCCCCACTCTTGGAAAAAGCTTGTTGCTATCCACCCTGTCCATACCTCTCATAATTTTGTAGACCTCAATCAGGTCCCCCCTCAACCTCCACCTTTCCAACAAAAACAATCCTAATCTACTCAACCTTTCTTCATAGCTAGTACCCTCCATACCAGGCAACATCCTGGTAAACCTCCTCTGCACCCTCTCTACAACATCCTCATCCTTCTGGTAATGTGGTGACCAGAACTGCATGCAGTATTCCAAATGTGGCCTAACCAAACCAAAGTCCTATACAACTGTAACATGACCTGCCGACTCTTGTACTCAATACCCCGTCCGATGAAGGCAAGCATGCTGTATGCCTTCTTGACCACTCTATCGACCTGCGTTGCCACCTTCAGGGTACAATGGACCTGAACTCCCGGATCTCTCTGTACATCAATTTTCCCCAGGACTCTTCCATTGACCGTATAGTCCGCTCTTGAATTGGATCTTCCAAAATGCATCACCTCGCATTTGCCTGGATTGAACTCCATCTGCCATTTCTCTGCCGAACTCTCCAATCTATCTATATTTTGCTGTATTCTCTGACAGTCCCCCTCGCTATCTGCAACTCCACCAATCTTAGTATCATCTGCAAACCTGCTAATCAGACCACCTATACCTTCGTCCAGATCATTTATGTATATCACAAACAACAGTGGTCCGAGCATGGATCCCTGTGGAACACCACTAGTCACCCTTCTCCATTTTGAGACACTCCCTTCCACCACTACTCTCTGTCTCCTGTTGCCCAGCCAGTTCTTTATCCATCTAGCTAGTACACCCTGAACCCCATGCGACTTCACTTTTTCCATCAACCTGCCATGGGAAACTTTATCAAACGCCTTACTGAAGTCCAGGTATATGACATCTATAGCCCTTCCCTCATCAATTAACTTTGTCACTTCCTCAAAGAATTTTGAAGTCAGATTTAGAAAGAAGGTTTTTAGACAAAAGGTACCCATTGGCTTCGGTGCCTGTACAAGAGACAATTTGTAGGAATAGATAGTGCATAAACAATGCATGTGATTTTATAACCTAAGAATTACTAATATCAGAAAGGACAGACATACAATTAAAAAGAAGTTACACAAAATGGCTGTTAGCTGAGCTAGCAATTCTAAAGACAAAAAATGGCTTTTAGCTGAACTGGCCACATTCCTGAACAACAATTAGCTGGGTTAAGTTGCAAACTGGTATAAATAACTTCATTTAATTACAGACAGCAGAGTTAGTCAGGGTGACAAGGATGATTGGTAATTCAGGCAACTGAATGGGAGATTCTAGGGAGGCCGGCAAAGAGAAATACAAGAATCAATGTTCATCCTCGCCAGCCCAAGGTCACCATTAGTATGAGTGACTTTTCATGAATTTAGGGGCTGGTAAGATACCAACCCACTTTACGTAATGTCAAATTTAATTGGATATATAACTAATGTATGTAATGTATAGCCAATATTATTGGACAAGGTCCGCCGAAATGGGCTGCGTAGCTGTTTTGAAAAATGTATAAGAATGGATGTTTCCCTTTGTTCGGTGGAGAGAGGATCTGGGACTTTAACAGACGTCATCTCCCCACCGGGGAAATAAACCTTTAGATGCGAGGGCCAGCAGCCCTGGTCGTTGGTCATTTCTTTGAGATCCTCTCCCGCTAACAAGGGGGAAGGCTCTTCTTTTGTTGGGAGTCATATCTGGAAGAAAGAAAAATGGTTGTGGTTGTTGGAAGTCAACCACCTCAGTTCCAGGACATGGCTGCAGGAATTCCTCAGGGTAATGTCTTAGGCCCAACCATCTTCAGCCGCTTCATCAATCCTTCTTTCCATTATAAGGTAAGGTGTAGGGATATTTGCTGATGATTGCACAATGTTCAGCACCTTAGGCTGACAAGTGACGAATAACGTTTGTGCCACTGCCTAGTGGTATTGTTAGTGGACTGGTGGTCCAGAGACCCAGGGTAATACTCTAGGGACCTGGGTTTGAATCCTGCCATGGCAGGTGGGTGGTGGAAATTGAATCCAATAAATATCTGGAATTAAAAGTCTAATGATAACCATGAAACCATTGTCATAAAAAAAAAACCCAGCTGGTTAAATGATGTCTTTTAGCATAGTAGCACAGTGGGTAGCACTGTTGATTCACAGCTCCAGGGTCCCAGGTTCAATTCCTAGCTTGGGAATCTGTGCGGCGTCTGCGTGGGTTTCCTCCATTGACCAGAAACTTCACTGGACTAGCCATATAAATACTGCAGCTACAAAAACAGGTCAAAAGCTAGGAATCCTGCAGAGAGCAACTCACCTCCTGACTCCCCAAAGCCTGTCCACTATCGACAAACCATGGCTGGATTCTCCAGTCGCCGACACCGAAATCGCGTTCGGCGAACAGACGGAGAATCACATTTCCCAACCGAATCAGGGGCAGCGCCGCTTTTGCGATACTCCGCCTCCTCCAAGGTTGCCTACTCGCAGAGTATGCCGCATGCCGTATCGTGAGGCCCACCCCCCGATGCTCCACTCCTGCTGAGTTTCCGATGGCATGGGACACGTGTAGTCTCATCTGTCAGGAACTCAGTGTGGCGGCTGCGGACTCAGTTCAGTGCCGTCACAGTCGGGGAAGGGCCGGTCCGTGGGTAGGGGGGACATTATTCAGGGCTGGGGGCACTGTGGTGGGGCGGTCTGGTGCGAGCCAGCCGGCCGAAGTGGGGGACTATTTCACGGACGAGGTCCGCGAGCGGCCTCCACCATGAAGCACGGCCCGGCTGCTGCAGGCCACCGCCATACGCATGCATGGCCACAGACCTGCCAATTCTCCAGGCTGTATCGGCAGCTAGGGCCGGGTTGTCTATGCTGCCGTCCTGCTAGCCCTTAGCAAAACAGAGGAAATCGGTGATCGTTTTACGCCAGTTTTCCCCACCGTTCCCATGCTAGCGTGGGGACATGGCCCCAGAATTGGAGAATCCAGCCCCATAAGTCGGGATTGTGATGGAAAACTCTACTCTTGCCTGGATGAGTGCAACTCCAACAACAATTAAGAAGCTCAACATCGTCCAGAACAAAGCAACCCCCTTTGATTGCCACCCCTTCAACAATAATTCTCTCCCTCCACCTTCGATATTCACTGGCAGAATCTACAAGGTACACTGCAGAAACTCACTAAGGCTCCTTTGACAGCGCCTTCCAAACACACCATTTAGAAGGACAAGACAGCAGATACTTGGGAACACCACCCCCTGGACTGTCCCCTCCAAGTCACTCACCATCCTGACTTGGAAATATATCACCGTTTCTTCACTGTTGCTGGGCCAAATTCCTGGAACTCCCTTCCTAACACACTGTGGGTGTACCTGCACCAGATTGACTGCAGCACTTCAAGAAGATATCCTACATCACTTCTACAAAGGCAATTAGGGATGGGTTATAAATGCTGGTCGAGCCAGTGACATCCACAGCCTGTAAAATTAATTTTATAAAATTGGGAGGGAATGAGCTGGAGGTGGGATGTGGTGAATTGGGATAGGCAATGAGCTGGAGGTGGGATGTGGTGAATTGGGATAGGCAATGAGCTGGAGGTGGGATGTGGTGAATTGGGAGGCAGTGAGCTGGAGGTGGGATGTGGTGAATTGGGATAGGCAATGAGCTGGAGGTGGGATGTGGTGAATTGGGAGGCAATGAGCTGGAGGTGGGATGTGGTGAATTGGGATAGGCAATGAGCTGGAGGTGGGATGTGGTGAATTGGGATAGGCAATGAGCTGGAGGTGGGGTGTGGTGAATTGGGATAGGCAATGAGGTGGAATGTGGAAAATTGGGAGAGGCACAGAGCGGGAGGTGGGATGTGGAGAATTGGGAGTGGCAGTCAGTTGGAGTTGGGATGTGGAGAATTGGGAGAGGCAGTGAGCTGGAGGTGGGATGCGGAAAATTGAGAAGGACTGAACATTATGCCATGCATATTCCCACTCACTCAGCCTGCCAAATCCCATTGAAGCATATCTGCACTCCCATCTCTGCATCCTCCTCACAGTTCACCCTCCCACCCAACTTTGTATCGTCTGCAAATTGGGAGATACTACATTTCGTCCCCTCGACCAAATCATTAATATATAATGCGAGTGGCATGGTGGCACAGTGGTTATCACTGCTGCCTCACTGCGCCAGGGGTCTGGGTTCAATTCTGACCACAGGTGACTGTGTGGAGTTTGCACCTTCTCCCCGTGTCTGTGTGGGTTTCCTCCAGGTGCTCCGGTTTCCTCCCACAATCCAAGCATCTGCAGGTTAGATAAATTGCCCCTTAGGGTGAGGTCAGGAATAGGGCAGTGTATTGGGCCTCGGTGGGTGCAGACTCGATAGGCTGAATGACCTCCTTCTGCACTGTAGGGATTCTATGATGTGAATAGTTAGAGTCCTAGCACAGATCCCTGCAGTAATCCACTGCCTGCCAATTGGAAAAAGATCCATTTACTCCAAAGTTTTGCTTCCTGTCTACCAACCAGCTTTCTAGCCACCTCAAGACACTACCAGCATTGTCGAAAACCATCTGAAAGTCTAAATAAACTGCATCCACTGGTTCTCCCTGGTCATTTCTACTAGTTACAACTTCAAAGAATTCTGGTAGATTTGTTCAGTATGATTTCCCTTTGGTAAATCCATGCTGACTTTGTCTGATTATACCACTGCTTTCCAAATGCTGTGCTCTGAAATGCTTGATAATGGACTCTAGCAACTTCCCTACCACTGATGTTAGGCTCACAGATCTATAGTTCGCTGTTTTCTCTCTACCTCCCTTTTTGAATAGAAGGCTTATATTAGCTATCCTCCAATTTGTAGGAACCATTCCAGAGTCCAAAGAATTTTGGAAAATGACAGCCAATTACTATTTTTAGGGCTACTTCCTTAAGTACTCTGGGATGAAGATTATCAGGCCCTGGAGATTTATCCGCCTTCAATCCCATTAATTTCCTCCAAACCATTTCTCCGCTCATACTAATTTCCTTCAGCTCCTCACTAAAACTTGTGTTTCTCAGAACCTCCGATACATTGGGCTGGATTCTCCGCAGCCCCGTGCCAAAATCGCGTTTGGTGCGGAGGCCGAGAATCAACTTTCCCGACGGAATCGCTCCGGCGATTCTCCGGCCTCCGAATATCCGCGCATCCGCGAATTACGCCGCACGGCTGGGGGGCCATTGCCAGAGGCCCGCCCAGCGATACTCCTGACTGGCCGAGCTCCCAGCGGCGTGGAATTAACATGGTATGGCCGGTCGGGACTCTCGCATGGCGGCTGCTGACCCTGGTGGGGGCGGGTGGATCGGGCACGGGGGGGGGGGGGGGGGGGGCCCTTATGGGCGGCGGGGCACAGACCGGGCAGGTCCGATGCAGGGGTTCACGGCCAATTGTGTGGGTCCGCGGTCCTCCGTGCGCATGCGCGGACCCGGAACCGGAAGTGCGGGGCCTGTATCCGCAGCCAAAGCTGCGTGAAGCACTCCGGGTGTCCCTGCTAGCCCCCTGAAAGTAAGTGAATCTCCTGGTATTTGTTTCTGGAAACTCAGGAGTGCAACGCATGCATTTGTACTCCGGCGTGGGAGCATAGCCCCATTTTGGGAGAATCCAGCCCATTATTCATGTCTTACTTTGTGAAGACAGAAACAAAGTACAAATTTAGTTTCTCGGTCATTTCATTTGTTCCCTGTTATGAATTCCCCCATTTTTAACAGTAAGGGGCCTACATTCTTTTTACAAATCTTTTTCTCTTTACATATCGATAGAAACCTTAACAGTCAGTTTTAATGTTTCCCGCTAACTTACTTTCATATTGCATTTTCACCTTCTTGATCAATCCCTTGCTCTGCCTTTGCTGAATTTTAAACAGTTCCCAATCCTCATGTCTATTGCGTTTTCTTGCTAATTTGTAGCCTCTTCTTTGAATCTAATACTACCTTTAATTGCCCTTGCAAGCCATGGTTTAGCCACAGTCCCCTTTCTACTCTTATGCCAAATAGGAATAAACAACTTTTGGAGTTCACCTATTCATTCCTTGAATGCCTGCCATTGCCTGTCCGCTGTGCTTCCTTTCTGTAATGTTTCCCAGTCCGTCATAGCCAACTCGTGCCTCATATTGATGGATGTAACAAAGTTAATTCTGTGCATGGATGGAAAAATTGGAGGGAACATTTTTTATCTATTCACAGGACATGGACATTGCTTCTCTGGCTAGCATGAAATTATTGGCGATCCAAATTGCCTTAGGGATGGTGAAACATCTTCTTGAACCCTGCAGTCCATGTGGTGTAGGTGCAGTTAGGAAGGGAGCTTGAGGATTTCGACCCAGCCATAATGAAATAGCATTGATATATTTCCAAGTCAGGGTGGTGTGTGGCTTGCATGGAGCATCCAGGTGGTGATGTTACCATGCATCTGCTGACCTTGTCCGTCTTGGTCATGCATTTTCAAAGACAGGGTCGTGACCCATGGGTGGGTCGCAGGCGGGTATTTGGAGGTTGCGGAGCGATCAGTCCCGCCGTTCTCGCGGTGGTCCCGTTTGTGGGAGAAGCGCCCAACAGCCGCTACTGGCTTTTACAACGAGAATTGTGGCCACAGCTGCCTTTTAAATCGGGATACATTAGGTTGTGTGGAGTCTTCCAGCCAGAAGAGGCAGCAGAGAGCAGGTCACGCACCTGGCATGCACACTTGCATCCAGCGCCCTCCAGGTATGTGCCCATGGCGCCAAAGCAGGGAGCCGAGTTGTTTCAATTTTGCAGCTGCTGGAAAGCAAGGCTGTGAAGATGAATGGTTTTCTTAAAAGTAAAAGACAGCCAGACACTCAAATAGGCAATTTACCTATTGGACAGGATCTCACAACAGAATGTGCTGGCGAGAGCTGCTCAGGTTTGGTGAGATGACAGAAATGGCAAAATGTGATGGCTAGCCTCAGCCTCCAGATATGTCAGCATGAGCACCTTCAGGCCTACTCTGATTCAGAGTGCAGCAGATGGCCTGGGTACTGCATCGTAAGGAAAACAGCAAAGACAACTCTCTTTGCACATGCTTAAGGAGAAATGGTACTCTGTATAAACATGGATCCTGCGTGGGTAGTTAGAGCACACCCAAGTATCTCTGCAGCAGTTAAATTGTTTCCTTCAGTGCGTCAGGTGTTTTCTGTTCAATTATTCATCCCCTATGAATAATGACATTCTTCAACTTTTGATACAAAGGATACATTAGGAATACAAATCTTATGTAAGAAAGGCTGCGACAATCACCCGAATATTTTCATTCCTCGAGCAGTTAGCTTTAGTTTAGTTTATTAGTGCTGTAATGGGGAAGACCAACAGTCCCGTGTTTCATGAGGTGTACTCAATGTTTCTGTCTTGATAAGGAGATGACAAATGTAGAAAGCCTCAGGGTTAATGGATGTGATAGAGTACACTTGGAACAGAGAAATAAACAAAGCCTGGTGTGAGTAAACCTTTCTCACCACCTGTCACATTGCTTGTTACTAATGCTATGAAAGAATAGATGTTGTGCAATTCTACCAAGTGAAACCGATTCTCATTACTTCTATAAAAAGACTTTGGGCAGGATTCAGCCACTGTGACATGCCCAGGCACGATGGATGAAACCCGGGAGAGCCCCAAATTGGGCTTTGGCAAGGCTGATCGCAAGTCACTCGACTCCCAACACCCAGCACTATCTGCTAGCCTCAGCGAGGGCGTGATCCAGATAATGATAATGGCTCCTTTAAATAGCCTGACGCCACATTCACCTGGCCCCTGGGAATCAATGGCCGCACTGTGAGGCCTCAACCGGGTGCCAATTAGTACTGGCTTCCACATGTGTGGACCAGGCGTGATGACAACTCGGGGGTGGAGGGGCTCTCGGAGATGATTAGAACCCCTCAAGGTGTCTCAGAGGCTATTAGAGCCCCACTATGGTAGGGGGCAGGGCAGGGTAGTACCCTGGCACTCCCCCGACACCTGGCAGTGCCGCATGAGAACCCTGGTAATGCTGACCTGGTGCCAGAATGCCATGGGCACTGTCAGGTGCCAGGTTGGCAGGTCCAATGTGCCCAGGTTGGCACTGCCAAGGGTTGGAGCTTGAGGGGGGCCATGCCCATGAAAGGAGGGGTGTGGGGGGTTATGAAGAGTCATAGGGTTACAGCACAGAAAGAGGCCCTCCGACCTACCGCGTCCGCGCCGACCATCAAGCACCAAACTATTCTAATCCTGTTTTCAAGCCTTGTATGCAAGGGCATTTCAAATGATGATCAAAAGCATTCTTAAAAATTGTTCAGAGGGCATTTAAGAGGCAGGCACTTTTGATTTTGCCTAATTCATCACAGAAGAAGCTTTCGTATTTCTTTATCAGTCTCCCTTCCCACAACTGAAAATTTTCGGCCCAATTCAACTTGCTTTCTTTAAGCCTATCGCGGCCAAGAAGGCTTGGTCCTTTGCCCATTATTATTATCACTGGGAGCTGGGTAGACATTTGTCCATGGTTTCTAAATATCATTGTGTTGCCTTTTATTTTTATTGCTTCTCCGGTATAGGTCTTCAACTTGGCAGAAATGCTCTTCAATCTAAATATTGGACGCCCCCCCCTCTTAGGAACTGAAATGTTACTCTCGCACAGCACAGTGGTTGATGACCCTGTATCCACTTCCATCCTAAGACGATTCCCATTTAGCATCGCATTACAGTAATAGGGTCTATTTTACCTGTTTTTAGACAAAACAGATAGTGAATAACAGAATGTCAGGTGTTAGGCTCTTCCCCACTGTCTACTTGTAACATATTGGTAACTGTGCTCCCTCACATTCTTATTCTTGAATACACTCTCGCATTGCTTGTTCTCAATCTCACACTTTAATCCTCTCTCCACTCTCACACTGCTCGCTCTCAATCTCGTTCCTAAATCCTCTTTCCATTCTCACACTGTTCCCCCTCAATCTCACTCTTTAATCCTCTCTCCACCCCCACACTATTCCCTCTCAATCTCACTCATTAATCCTCTCTCCACTCTCACACTGCTCCCTCTCGATCTCACTCATTAATCTTCTCTCCACTCTCACACTATTCCCTCTCAATCTCACTCTTTAATCCTCTCTCCACCCCCACACTATTCCCTCTCAATCTCACTCATTAATCCTCTCTCCACTCTCACACTGCTCCCTCTCGATCTCACTCTTTAATCCTCCCTCCACTCTCACACTGTTCCCTCTCAATCTCACTCTTTAGTCTTCTCTCCACTCTCACACTTTTCCCTCACAATCTCACTCTTTAAATCTCTCTCCACTCTCACACTGCTCCCTCACAATCTCACACTCCTTGCTTTCAGTCTCGCTCCTCCCACTGGGGAGAAAGTATCTGGCTGGGGGAGGGGGGGGGATTACACAACACCAGGGGGGAGGAGCAGAGGGGTAGACAGAAGGGTGGTTACGGGGGGAAGCAGTGAGGGGGGGAAAACAAAATCACAAGGGGAACAAAGCGGCAAGCAGGGGAAGGGCTCTAAACTGGCCTCAGCAGGTCACTCTCGGAAATGTGGAACAAGGTGGCGCCGCAGGCAGCCACTTTGGAGGGTCCTTGAACAAAGGGAAACCCCGGAGTGCAGGGGCATGCCCACATGGTGTACACACAGTTGGGGGCCATGTTGGATGGTCCATGGACAAAGGGAAACCCCAGAGCGCAAGATCTCATCTCATGGTAAGAAGGGTGACCATGGCCATTTTGGATGGCCCCCTAACAAAGGGAAACCGCGGAGTACAGGGATGCATCCACAAGGTAAGCATGGTTGATCCCGCAGGAAGAGGAGGGACAGAAACTCCCTCCCATCAGGATAGTCACCTGGAATATCAGGGGAGTTAACGACCCAGTGAAAAGATCCAGAGTCTTCTCCCACCTGGAAGGAATGAAAGCTGACATAGTCTTCCTTTATGAGATGCACCTGAGGGAGAAGGACCGACTGCGGGTAAGGAAGGGCTGGGCGGTACATCGTGGTAATGATGTCCTAGACGGTGCTCTGGTAATCCTAGTGAACATGTATGCTCCTAACTGGGATGACACGGAATTTGTAAAGAAGATCATGGTGGAAATCCCCGGTATAGATACCACCGACTGATCATGGTGGAAGATTTTAACTGTGTTCAGGACTCACTGATGGACTCATCAAACCCCAGAACGGGGAAAACGGTAGGAATGGCTAGAGAATTGGGAACATTTATGGAACAGATGGGGGCAGTGGACCCATGGTGGTCATGCACCCAGGTGAGAAGGAATTTTCATTTATCGTGCCAGTACACAGGGTCTATACCCACATTGACCTCTTTGTAATGGGGAAATTGGTGCTTCCAGAGTTAGTAAGTGCGAAATATTCCGCAATTGTAATCTCCAACCACACTCCATATTACATGGATGTCAGGTTGGAGACGGGCTGTGCCCAACGCCCACATCGAGATTGGACACAACCCTCTTGGGATACAAGGTCCACTGCCAGAACATATGACAGGCCATAGGCGAAAATACTCACAAAAATCGTGGCTAAGTGGCTGGAGAACTGCGTAACAAAGGTATTGCAGAGGACCAGACAGGCTTTGTTAAGGGAGACAGGTAACAGCAAACATCAGAAGACTGCTGAACGTGATAATGACCCTATCCAGGGAGAGAACACCAGAGGTGATCGTCTCCATGGTCGCAGAAAAGGCCTTTGACAGAGACGGAGTGGATGTGCCTCATTGAGGTACTAGAGTGGTTTAGGCCAGGGGCAAGGTTAACCACATGGGTTAAACTCCTGTACAACGCCCCAAAGGTGAGTGTAGTGACCATGCTACCAGCTCTGAATATTTCCAGTTGCACAGAGGCACAAAGCAGGGATGCCCGCTGTCCCTTCTCTAACCCGCCCTGGCAATTGAGCCACTGGCAATCACCCTCAGAACGGCGAGAAGCTAGAAGGGAACCTGAAGAGGAGACAGAGAGCACAGAGTCTCACTCTATGCTGGTGACCTGGTCCTCTACATCTCGGACCTGCAAAGCGGCATGGAAGGGATCGTGAAGCTCCTGAGAGAGCTTGGAGCCTTCTCGGGCTACAAGCTCAACCTGAGCAAGAGTGAAGTATTCCCTGTGAACTCGAGAGGGGAGGGGCAGAGCTGGAGGGACTACCATTCAAAGTAGCCCAAAACAAATTCCACTGAGGGGGGCGGAGAAATCATTAACAGATTCCCTGCATAAATAAAGCTGGCCAGTTTGGAACTTGCAGAGGAGAGTGAGAAGCAAGGCAGTTGCTGCTGCTGCTGCTGTTGCTGTTGCTGCTGTTGTTGTATATATATGTTATTGTAAATAAATGTTATTTCTTTCTATCCTTCAACTCGTGCTGGATTATTCGTGGCCCTCACAAAAGGGACACTGACGGTTAGAGACTTTTACACAGAAGACAGTCGAGCGACCCTAGAGAAACTGATGGATAGACTGGACATACTAGCGGAAACAAATTCCAACATTTACAGGAGAGGAATGTTCTCAGCAAGGAGACGACAGCGTATCCATGGACCCTGAGAAACACAATGCTGGAGGAGCTACTGGATGTGGGCAAACTGGAGAGGGGAAACTGCGGGGACCTGTACGAGCAACTATTAGAAAGGGCATGCTCCTCACTGGACGAAACACGGGAAAAATGGGAAGTGCTGGGACGGAAGAGCGAAGCACTGAGCAAGGCCAACTCCTTATGCACAAGGCTACGCCCTCATGCAGCTGAAAGTGGTGCGAGCGCACCTGGCAAGAGCCCGAATGAGCATGTTCTTCCCGGAGGTGAATACAGATGTGAATGGTGCCAGGGCGGCCCGGCCAACCATGCGCACATGTTCTGGGCATGCCCCAGACTTGTCGGGCTTTGGACAGCCTTCTTCAAGGCAATGTCCAAGGTTGTGGGGGTGAGGGTGGAGCCGTGCCCAAGAGTCTTCGGGGTATCAGACCAGTCAGGACTACTCATGGGAAAGAGGGCTGAAGCCCTTGCCTTTGCTTCCTGATATGCCTTCAATAAGCACTCGACAAGTGATGAATGTAATTGAGGCTTTAATACACTAAACAGCTAGCCTCCTGGCCTCTGGTGCCGAAATGGGGCGGAGGCGGAGACTAGTCACCTTTATACATGAACCCGAGGGGAAGAGCCATGGGTGGAGCCAGCCGGGACAAGCCCAGGCATGTACAACACAACACAATGCAATATACTGGTTTACCACATTCACCCCCGGTTTAAAAAAGAGTCTTGCGGGGGTGAAGTGGTCTTAAAGGTCAAGTCTGTGGGGGTCTTGACCTTCCGCCGTGATCGCTTCAGTCCCGTCTGTGGTGTGGGCACCGGTGTCGAGAACTGCGCTTCCGGGAGCGTGTTTCCTCTTCTTCACCCAACTGTTGAGTTGGTGAAGGGGGGCGGTGTATGGGCGGAGGTGGTGGTAATGGTCGCCGGTGGGCCTGCGGGTGCTAGTTTGTGAGGTAGGTGGGCAGGGGTGGAGAAAGACGGTGTAGAGTCAGGGATGGTGGTGGTGATGATCGCTGGGGAACCTGCAGCAGCCAAATCCCAAAGGGAGACTGTGTCCTGTCGCCCGTCCTGGTGTGCCACGTAGGCATATTGTGGATTGGCATGGAGGAGCAGGACTTTCTCGACGAGGGGGTCGGATTAATGGCTCCTCGCATGCTTCCTGAGGAAGACGGGCCCTGGGACTGCCAGCCAGGACGGGAGCGAGAACTCGGAGGTGGATTTCCTGGGGAAAGCAAACATACGCTCGTGAGGAGTCACGTTGGTGGCTGTACACAGGAGCGACCGGATGGAGTGGAGCGCATCGGAGAGGACCCCCTGCCAGCGGGAGACTGGGAGGCTCCTAGACCATAGGGCCAGGAGGACGGCCTTCCTAACCGTCGCGTTCTCCCTCTCTACCTGTCCGTTTTCCCAAGGGTTATAGCTGGTCGTCTTGCTGGAGGCGATCCCCTTGCTGAGCAGGAACTGACGCATATCGTCACTCATGAAGGAGGATCCCCGATCACTGTGGATGTAGGCGGGGAACCCAAACAGGGTGAAAAGACAGTGCAGGGCCTTGATGACAGTGGCAGAGGTCATGTCAGGGCATGGGATGGCGAAAGGGAATCTTGAGTACTCGTCAACAATGTTGAGGAAGTACACGTTACGGTCAGTGGAGGGGAGGGGCCCTTTGAAGTTGATGCTGAGGCGCTCAAAGGAGTGAGAGGCCTTTACCAGGTGTGCTGTCTGGCCGATAGAAGTGCGGTTTGCACTCCGCGCATACCTGGCAGTCCCTGGTCACGGCCCTGACCTCCTCGATGGAGTAAGGCAGGTTGCGAGCCTTGATGAAGTGAAAAAAACGAGTGACCCCCGGGTGACAGAGGTCATTGTTGAGGGCCCGGAGTCGGTCTACGCCTTGTACAGTAAGGGTCGCGACACAGTACCCCTCGGATTTCTACTGCATGGGATCTGGAAGCCAGGGAGACTTTCTGGGTCGAGGGTAAGATTGGGAGGGAGCAGCGCCTTACCGTATCTGGGTGAATGAAGCTGTCTTGGTTCCCGGAGTTGAAAAGACAGGCCTCTCGTGCCCTTGATCCAGACAGTCATCGTGGACCTCGCGAGGTGGTGCGGCTGGGACTGGTCAAGCGTAATGGAAGCGAGCTTCGGAAGGCAGTCGGTAGGCCGGTCGGAGGTAGCGGCGGCCAGCGTACGGTCGGGTGAGCCAGGGTCCCGGGAGGCAGCGGAGTGGTCCCAAGGTAGCGGCCCCCATGAGTCGCACGTGGCGGGAAGCATCGGCGACGGCGTCCAAGATGGTAGCCCCCATGGGTCGCGTGTGGCGGGTGGTAGCGGCGATGGCATCCAAGTGGCAAAGATGGCGGCACCCACGGGTCGCATACGGCGGGTGGCCATGACAGGCAGCAGGCAGCGCTGCTGGACCTAAAAGTTTTAGGGGGAGATCGGGCCTGGCAGGCTTTTGCAAAGTGGCCCTTCTTCCCACAGCCGTTGCAAGTTGCGTTCCGTGCAGGGCAGCATTGTCTGGCGTGGCTGCCCTGGCCGCAAAGGTAGCACCTCGGGCCTCCGGCATTGGCGGGCCGCTGCGCGGCACAGGCTTGCGTCGCACCCGGGTCGGATGATGGCTGCGCCACCAAGGCCCACGAGGGTGCCGCTCGGTCGGAGGTATAGGCCTCCACCTTCTGGGAGGCCACTTCCAGCGAGTTGAAGAGTTGCACTGTCTCTGGGAGGCCGAGTGTACCCCTTCTCGTAATCGCTGGCGGATATAATTTGATTTCATGCCCGCGACATAAGCGTCCCTGATCAGCAGTTCCGTGTGCTGGGTAGCCGATATCGCCCGGCAATCACAGTTCCGGCAGAGTACACGCAAAGCACGCAGGAATTCTGCAAGGGATTCCCCAGGGCATTGCCATCTCGTGGCGAGGAATTGCCTAGCATACAGCTCGTTAACGGACTTCACGTATTGTCCCTTCAGCAGCATTATTGCCTCCGCATACGAGGGGGCATCCCTGATGAGAAGAAAGACTCTTGGGCTCACCCGTGCATGGAGGATTTGCTTCTTCTGGAGGTCTGTGAAGGATGCGGGGTACGCTTTGAAGCAGCTTAGCCAGTGCTCAAAAGTTTCCGTGGCATCAGCTGCCTGTGGGTCCAGCTCCAGTGATGAGTTCATTGTAAAGTTTAGTGTATTAAATTGATATGCCTTCAATTAGCACACGACGGGTGATGAACGTAACTGAGGCTTTAATACACTAAACAGCTAGCCTCCTGGCCTCTGGTCCCGAACTGGGGCGGAGGCGGAGACTAGCCACCTTTATACATGAGCCCGAGGGGAGGAGCCACAGGCGGAGCCCTGACATGTACATCACAACACAATGCAATACAGTGGTTTACCACACATCCCTAATTGCCCGCCGGAGTATCCCGCTCGGCTGATAATCAGCAGCACCACCCACAGCTGCAGACTGGTTGGCAGACCTGTTGGAATTTCCCCACTTGGAAAAGATCAAGTTCACTATCTGATGGCTTCCACAAAGTGTGGAGGCCATTCACCAACTTGTTCTAGGACCTGTTCAAGGCCATTAGCCAATAGCATGAGTAGGGGAGGGGGCTATGAGACTGCAAGGAACAGACAGATAAAGGAGGGGAGGGGGCGGTGGGGAGGACAGAGAGGAGGGCGGAAAACAGCCAAAACAGATATCAGGGCGCCAGTGCGAGGCCACAAGAAACAGAACCCCCAAAGAAACACAGAAAGTGAGGTTGGGGGAAGGGGAGAATTGGGTGGTACCAATAAACCAAGGGGGGGGAGGGGAAGGGGAAAACACCGCATGCATGTAAATATAAGATACCTGTCCACTGTATAATAAGCAACCCAAGAAAAGATCCTGAAACAACAAAAGGAGGGGCGGGACCCAAGGGGGTGGGGGGAGGGTGGATCGACACAAAGGGATATATGGTGAGGTTGAATCGACACATGTGTATTGTAACTGATGCACATATCCTTGTTGAATGTATCATGTATAAAATTTAAAACCTTCAATAGAAACCTTAAAAAAAGAATCATGACTGACATCAATAGATTGATTACAGGATCTTATAGATTTTTATTTATCTTTTGTTTTAATAATGATTGTTGAAAATCACATCTCTATGTAATTCACTATTATTTACCTCTGCAAGGCAATTGAGAATTAACTGATGCATCAATGATGTGGAAGAAATTTGTTGGAGTTGGGATAAATATGAATGAGATAGCAAGCTATAAATGTGACTCAGAAATTTGCCTTGAATATAGAATATATTTGATTGAGTAATTGTGACAGAACTGTGATGGGTCAAAATGTATTGTGACAGATTGAAAATGCATGCAGCTGCACTGTTTTTATAATACTGGCAGGTAATGCATAGCATTGCCTATTGCATGAGATGATATAATAATAATGACATGGAGGGCAAAATTTAACAATTATCCACCGGTAGATTTGCTTATAAAATTCTCAGGGCGACCTTCCGTCTGGTTTGCAGCCCACTACCAAACCAATTTTTTTTTGGGGGGGGGGGGGTCTTGGGTTGTCCACCCACCATCACCCTAATTAAACTCTGAAGTGGCCAATGGAATTTCTATGGAGCTCCCATGTTCGATCTAGAGGCTTGCCTCACCAATCTCACCAGTCCTACCCATAATGGGCGGCACAGTGGCACAGTGGTTAGCACTGTTGCTTCACAGCACCAGGGACCCGGGTTCGAGTCACAGCTTGGGTCACTGTCTGTGCGGAGTCTGCACGTTCTCCCTGTGTCTGCGTGGGTTTCCTCCGGGTGCTCCAGTTTTCTCCCACAAGTCCCGAAAGATGTGCTTGTTAGGTGAACTGGACATTCTTAATTCTCCCTCCGTGTACCCGGAGTGTGGCGAATAGGGGATTTTCACAGTAACTTCATTGCAGTGTTAATGTAAGCCTACTTGTGACACTAATAAAGATGATTATGATTATTAATTCATTCAACAGTTACTAAGTAAAGCTGAGCCCCATGCAGACCATTAAATAAATATAAGTTAATTTATTTTGGAGGTTATCTGCTATTTTGGCTTCAGTTACAAACTTCTATTTGTTTAATCTTAAAAATGAAAGTCAATTTTGGAATCTATCCAATTTTGAGGCTGTCGGGTGAAGTTCTCCGGCAGAGGGAAACCTAACAGGTTTCTTTGGACCCCTTTCAACATTGGGTACGCCTCGCTCAAGGTCTGCAGATGGGGGCTGAGGGGTGAAGGGTGATATTTAAGGGGCATAATTGTTGGGATGTTGGGCTGCTGGCCCTGAGAACTGAGGCAGGCTTTCTAACCTGTGCACCTCCACACTGACATTTGTCTCAATTCCACCCACACTGCTTTGCAGCTCACAAGACCTGAGGCCTCCACTCCTACATCTCATGGGCATAAATATCAGAACTGGTTTTGGAGGTGGGCGTGCAAAAGGGCTGGACTCCTATTTCTGTGGGCAAAGACAAATATCCGTGCTGATATCTTGTGGAAAATTTCTGTTGCTAAAATGGAAATCTATCCTTTTGAATCCAGAAAACCATAACATTTGATTGCTGCTAAGTAAACACTAAGTGAGATAATTTAGGCTATAATTGCTATTTTAGTTCCAGGTCCCAACCCTATCCTTGTTTACCCCATTTCATAGTGCTAAGATAAATAAAGGGCTATGGATGTTGGTACATTCTGCTGTAGCAGAATTGATCTGTGCTTTGGAAATGATTACCTTTGTTTCTTTGCACATTTATTTTTTTGATTTGTGGATATACAGATATTGAATTGTGACAGGTAGGAAGAGATGGGAAAGAAATGGGAAATAGGCGTACACTTTTATCGTTATAAATCAGCTTTCAGTGGGCTTCGTATTCTTTGATTTTCATCAAGTCTTTTATCTGAAAACACTGCGCAAAAATGAAACTGCTGAGTAAATCAGATTAGACTGAACATTGCTTCCATTCCCACTCCAGGGATCATTAATATTTCACAGAAAAAAGGGGAAAGTGACGTAGAGAGCAAATGGCATTCTGTCAGCAAGCTGAAAAGCTAACCTTGACATCCTGAATATTTCCATCTACAAACTCTCTCAACTAGTCCCCTGCCATTCTGATAACTGCACTATCACATAATACTCTCAATAGAATTTGCTAGCTATTTGACCTTGTTATACATAATGGTTAAATATTTACTCTCGTTATTTAAACATCTACTGGGCTTAAGGAATCGGATAGGTAGTCATCACCATTGCACTGTAAACTGGCGGAAAAGCAGATTGTCAGGTGGGTTGTGTAAAATGCCTATTAGAAATGGGGTCTTCTAACCTGGGAGCACGTTGTCATGCTGCTCGGCCCATCAGCTACCACATTTCTCTGAGATGGTTTAGGTTTTGAGCTGCTGTTCTGAATTCCTCGACTGTGAGCAGCAAAAATAATTTCTTAATTAATTTTTACCTTGAGGGTTTAGCATTAGTCCTCTTCAAGATGAGAAGTGCTGGGAGAATGAACATTTCTCATTTTCTTTTGTAATTTTTGCATTAAGCAATGGAAATAACAGCAAAGTGAATTTAATACTAAAAATGTAATAAGAAAAAAATGAAATTATCCAGGTTATTTGAAGTAAATCTACTTTGAATTAAGAAGAGCCTATAATCTGTACTTGACCTGACCTGAGGAGAAACTGATGATGACTGAAACTGAACTGCTCTTGGTACATTTGGATCAGGTTGGATGAAAGGTAAAGTATCTTTTGTCATGCCTTGTCAAGTACCCTCAGGTTCACAGAATAGCGTCCGGGTTCCTTCACCATCAAGCACTCCGAATATCAGGTTAAACTCAAATTGAATTTAATTCAAAGCACCTGATTTCACTGTTTGGTATTAATGTTGCCATTATATTAATTGGCTATTTTAAAATATTGGGGAATTCAATGTTGACCGTGTATTTTGGACATTGCTAGTCTCCGTGAAGAGCCACGTAATTGAACAGAATCACAAATTCATCTCTAAAAGCCTTTCTCCCTGAAACTTGGGGCTGGATTCTCCGTCCCGGAATGCGTTCCCGGTGGAAAAAAAGGGTGGTGGTTGATGGGAAATGTTCAGACTGGAGTCCGGTTACTAGTGGTGTACCACAAGGATCTGTTTTGGGGCCACTGCTATTTGTCATTTTTATAAATGACCTGGAGGAGGGAGTAGAAGGATGGGTGAGTAAATTTGCAGATGACACTAAAGTCGGTGGAGTTGTGGACAGTGCGGAAGGATGTTACAAGTTACAGAAGGACATAGATAAGCTGCAGCGCTGGGCTGAGAGGTGGCAAATGGAGTTTAATGCAGAAAAGTGTGAGGTGATTCATTTTGGAAGGAATAACAGGAAGACTGGGCTAATGGTAAGATTCTTGGTAGCGGCAGCCCCTTGGGCTCCGTGGACCCCCGTCGCGACAAACCCCCCCCCCCCCCCCTCACAGGCTTGCGCGGTTAAAGCGCCAGATCATCCCGGGGGGGCCCGCTGCTATTTCTGCGGCCAGGCAAAACACCCCCGGCAGCGCTGCCCGGCCCGCGCAGCGATTTGCAAGAGCTGCGGCAAAAAGGGCCATTTCGCGGCTGTGTGCCGGTCCCGGGGGGTCGCCGCTGTCCCCGGAGAAGAAAGAGTCCAGCGCATCCCAAACGCTCCCCAACCCCCCCCCAGCGCCCCATGTGCGACCCGCAGGCGCCGCCATTTTGGGTCCCGGCCACCATGAGGGGAGGATGGGCGCCGCCATCTTGTGACCCCCCAGCCATGTGCGATGCATGGGGGCGGCCATTTAGTCCACCCCCGCCGCCATCTTGGGACCCCCCAGCCATGTGCGATGCATGGGGGCGGCCATTTTGTTCACCCCCGCCGCCATCTTGGACGACAACAATGGACCCCAGCATCGACGGCTCCACGGGGTTCGAAGAAGACGCTGAGACACTGCGACCACGTCTGGCCTCGGTGACGCTGGACCAAGCACGGCCCCGGACGCTCCAGACGACGACAACAACGGTGCTGATCAACGGACACGAGACATCATGCCTGATCGACTCCGGGAGCACAGAAAGCTTCATCCACCCCGACACGGTAAGACGCTGTTTTTTGACCATCCGTCCCAGTACGCAGAAGATTTCCCTAGCTGCAGGATCCCACTCCGTACAGATCAAAGGGTTCTGCATAGTGACCCTAACGGTGCAAGGGAGGGAGTTTAAAAACTACAGGCTCTACGTCCTCCCCCAACTCTGCGCGCCCACATTACTGGGATTAGACTTCCAGTGCAACCTGCAGAGCCTAACATTCCAATTCGGCGGCCCAATACCCCCACTCACTATCTGCGGCCTCGCAACCCTCAAAGTTGAACCCCCATCCTTGTTTGCAAACCTCACCCCGGATTGCAAACCCGTCGCCACTAGGAGCAGACGGTACAGCGCCCAGGACCGGACATTTATTCGGTCCGAAGTCCAGTGGTTGCTGAAGGAAGGCATAATCCAGGCCAGCAATAGTCCCTGGAGAGCACAGGTGGTAGTAGTAAAGACAGGGGAGAAGCAAAGGATGGTCATAGACTATAGCCAGACCATCAACAGGTACACACAGCTAGATGCGTACCCTCTCCCCCGCATATCCGACATGGTCAATCGGATTGCCCAATATAAGGTCTTCTCCACCGTGGACCTCAAGTACACAGCCTTCGAGGCAGACGGGCGACAATACCACTTCCTAAGGGTCCCATTTGGCGTCACAAACGGGGTCTCGGTCTTCCAACGGGAGATGGACCGAATGGTTGATCAACACGGGTTGCAGGCCACGTTCCCGTATCTCGACAACGTAACCATCTGCGGCCACGATCAGCAGGACCACAACGCCAACCTCCAAAAATTCCTCTAGACCGCTAAAGCCTTGAACCTCACATACAACGAGGACAAGTGCGTGTTTAGCACTAATCGGCTAGCCATCTTGGGATATGTAGTGCACAATGGGATAATAGGCCCCGACACCGAACGCATGCACCCCCTCATGGAATTTCCCCTCCCCCACTGCTCCAAAGCCCTGAAACGCTGCCTGGGGTTCTTTTCATATTACGCCCAGTGGGTCCCCCAGTACGCAGACAAGGCCCGCCCCCTAATACAGACCACTACCTTCCCCCTGTCGACAGAGGCTCGCCAGGCCTTCAGCCGCATCAAAGCGGATATCGCAAAGGCCACGATGCGCGCCATCGACGAGTCCCTCCTCTTCCAGGTCGAGAGCGACGCCTCCGATGTAGCTCTAGCGGCCACCCTTATCCAAGCGGGCAGACCCGTGGCCTTTTTCTCCCGAACCCTCCACGCCTCAGAAATCCGCCACTCCTCAGTGGAAAAGGAAGCCCAAGCCATAGTGGAAGCTGTGCGGCATTGGAGGCATTACCTGGCCGGCAGGAGATACATCTCCTCACTGACCAACGGTCGGTAGCTTTCATGTTCGATAATGCACAGCGGGGCAAAATTAAAAATGACAAGATCTTAAGGTGGAGGATCGAGCTCTCCACCTTCAACTACGAGATCTTGTACCGTCCCGGAAAGCTGAACGAGCCGTCCGATGCCCTATCCCGCGTGTGCCAACGCACAAATAAACCGTCTCCAAACCCTCCACGAGGACCTCTGCCACCCGGGGGTCACTCGGTTCTACCATTTTATAAAGTCCCGCAATCTCCCCTACTCCGTGGAGGAGGTCCGTACAGTCACCAGGAACTGCCACATCTGCGCAGAGTGCAAACCGCACTTTTTCAGGCCGGATAGATCGCACCTGATCAAGGCTTCCCGTCCCTTTGAACGCCTCAGTCTGGATTTCAAAGGGCCCCTCCCCTCCACCGACCGCAATACATACTTCCTGAACGTGGTGGACGAGTACTCTCGTTTCCCTTTCGCCATCCCCTGCCCCGTCATGACAGCGGCCACAGTTATTAAAGCCCTTAAACCATATTCACACTGTTCGGTTGCCCCGCATATATCCATAGCGACAGGGGGTCCTCCTTCATGAGTGACGAGCTGCGCCAGTTCCTGCTCAGCAAGGGTATAGCCTCGAGCAGGACGACCAGCTACAACCCCCGGGGGAACGGGCAAGTAGAGAGGGAGAACGGCACGTTCTGGAAGACCGTCCTACTGGCCCTACGGTCCAGGGATCTCCCAGTTTCACGGTGGCAGGAGGTCCTCCCAGACGCTCTCCACTCCATCCGGTCGCTGCTGTGTACTACCACTAATCAAACGCCTCATGAGCGCCTCCTTGTCTTCCCCAGGAAGTCCTCCTCTGGAACGTCGCTGCCGACCTGGCTGGCGGCCCCAGGACCCATCTTGCTCCGGAAACATGTGCGGGCGCACAAGTCGGACCCGTTGGTCGAGAGGGTTCACCTCCTCCACGCGAACCCGCAGTATGCCTACGTGGCGTACCCCGACGGCCGACAGGACACGGTCTCCCTGCGAGACCTGGCACCCGCCGGCAACACGCACACCCCCCCGACACCAATCACCCCCTCCCTGCCACCGGCGCCCCCCGCGACCGCCCCCTTCCCGGGAGGATCGGTCCTCCTCCCATGTCCGACCAGGAGCGAAGCAGAAGCAGACACCGTAAAGCTCCCGGAGGCGACAACGCTGGAACAAGCACCTGCACCACCACCGGGGCTGAGGCGATCGACAAGGAAGACCAGACCGCCTGCTCGACTCGTGGCATCGGTGTAACACAAGAATGTTGTGGACTTTAACGAGAATGTTTTTTTTCTTCTTACGAATATTGTAAATAGTTCACAAACCCTGTACATAGCCCAGTGTAGGGCAAAGTGTAGGGCACTGTAATGACATGCAAAAAAGTTTTTCCTCCCAGGACCAGCCTTGTAAACCCCTACCACCATGCGAAGCACCACCCCGCCGGGTTCATTTTTAACAAGGGGTGAATGTGGTAGTATGCATTAGGGGTCATGTGGGACTGTGAAGCCGTGATGCCATTGGCTGACAGATCCCGGGTCCTGGTTGGCTGTTGATCTCTAGCTCCGCCCTGAAGGCGGAGTATAAGAACCAGAAGTTCTCCCCGCAGCTCCAGTCTGTTGCTGAACTGCGGGGAACAAGTCACGCTTAATGAAGCCTCATCGACTTCATCTCTATTCGTCTCTCGTGAGTCATTGTGCGCTACAGAAGGCATACGGTGTGTTAGCTTTTATTGGTAGAGGGATTGAGTTTCAGAGCCATGAGGTCATGTTGAAACTGTACAAAACTCTGGTGCGGCCGCATTTGGAGTATTGCGTGCAATTCTGGTCGCCGCATTATAGGAAAGATGTGGAAGCATTGGAAAGGGTGCAGGGGAGATTTACCAGAATGTTGCCTGGTATGGAGGGAAGATCTTATGAGGGAAGGCTGAGGGACTTGAGGCTGTTTTCATTAGAGAGAAGAAGGTTAAGAGGTGACTTAATTGAGGCATACAAGATGATCAGAGGATTAGATAGGGTGGACAGTGAGAGCCTTTTCCCTCGGATGGTGATGTCTAGCATGAGGGGACATAGCTTTAAATTGAGGGGAGATAGATATAGGACAGATGTCAGAGGTAGGTTATTTACTCAGAGAGTAGTAAGGACGTGGAATGCCCTGCCTGCATGCCCTGACTTGCCAACACTAAGGGCATTCAAATGGTCATTGGATAGACATATGGACGATAAGGGAATAGTGTAGATGGGCTTTAAAGTGGTTTCACAGGTCGGCGCAACATCGAGGGCCGAAGGGCCTGTACTGCGCTGTAATGTTCTATGTTCTATGTTCTATGAAACATTGACAACATCAAAGAGATGAAAGTGCAATAAGTGCATTCCAATCACTCAAGCATTTCACTGCACGTACCTCTCTTTGATGTGGTCAATGTTTACAAACATTGGGGTTTCACCACTTAGGCCACGGAAGTCTGAAAGGGTATGAATGGATCAAAGTTGCAGATGGTTTTTATAAGCTGTCAATCACAAACCACTAAGAAAGCCATTTTTGGACGTGTGGTCTTCCAGCCTGGGAGCACGTTTTCATGCTGCTCGGCCCATCAGCTATCACATTTCTCTGAGATGGTTTAGGTTTTGAGCTGCTGTTCTGAATTCTTCGACTGTGGGCAGCAAAAATTATTTCAGATTGCCGATAGTGGAATTGTGGGAATCAGACACAGGCACAACTACTCTCTGAGGAATGGACATCTGGAGCTCCAAGGTAAGTATCACAGCTGTCATGCTCACCACAGCCCCTGCCTGGACTGCTCTTTAGCTTCCAGACAGGGTTCCCTTCTTTGGGGGGGGGGGGGTTTCCTTTAGGCAGGGGTCTCTGGGGGTCCCCTATTACAGGGGTCCCTGGGGGGCTGGGTCGGGTCAGGTTACCCCCTTATTTGGAGGTGGGGGGCACCCAGGCAATCAGTGGGTAGGGGCCTGCCTTATAATGGCGGGGGGGGGGGGGGTTGGGCCCGATTTGTGGGGGAGGGGGAGACGGGTGGCAGGCCGCAGGACTCTTTGGGAATCCCTCGTATTCCATGCCATGCATACATCAGTTCCAGGTGCCCCTTCTTTCAAGGAGTCAGGCAAGGGCCCTTAGGCACCCACAGGGAAGAGGACCGGAAGCTTGTCACTTCGGGGCTATCCATTCAGTTGCCTCTGCGAGTGTTTAGCTGATCCCAATTCCCTCTGCCTGAGACCCCATCACCTCCGACTGCATAAGCCAAGGAGTGTGCACATGCCTCACAGCAGGAACTCCAAAGCAGGCCGGGGCCCTCCAGACCTCAGTACTCCAGAGTACACCAGGAAAAGTCACGAAAGACAACAGGGCATAGGAGTCAGCAGGCTACCTCTATCTTTGCTGCAGATGTTGGGAATCCACCAAGCCATAGAGATAAGGTGAAATTAAGAAAAATCAATACCACTTTTGGGTTATGGGTGTTCCCTCACTCTATATATCATTTTTAAATACATTTGCTGTTCATGCCAATGGTCTCATCATTTGAATGTATCTATGTGGCCCTTATTGCGGTGATGAACCATGCTCCCAATCAGTAATTGCTTCCCTTTATGAGTTTCACATTCATGTGATGCCCAGCTGACTTGTGTTTGTTACTCATATAATTATACCCTTATCTAATGTTAGGGAGACCTGGTACCCTCTATATTGAGAAGTGACTGCAAATTGCTTCAGGAAGTAATATTCACAAAAAGACACCATGGAGTTATGTGTGCTCAATTGCATTGGAGGGTGACTACGCATGTGGTCTCATTATCAAATAGCTGTCTACATTGTAACTGTCCCATGATGGTCTCTATAGCCATATCCCCATCTCTCTGGCATAGAAGTGTCTCATTTAAGAGGGGATGACCACATCAAGTCCTCTTTACGTCGGCTTTGCATTGTTGTGCTGCATTTTACTTCACAGAACAGCTAGATACAGCTTTGGTTGTTGACCTTTCCAAAGATTAGGGCATGGTGAAATATGAGTGTTGGAGTCCCAAGGCTCAAAGCTCTCATTGTTCATGATGTTAGTGGTTGTAAAGGCCATTCAGATCATTGAACTGCCACTAAGTGATGGGAGAATTATGCTTGGGTATCATTACCTTCACATTACTCCTCTTGGAACCTCGTGGCTATGAGTGTGTCGCGGCATATCTTCCACGTCTTGTGATTCTGATCTCATCATTACGTATAAGCTCCCTATCTTTGCCCTCTTCAGCTTTATGTCCAGTTCTTCATCATCTGAGGCGCTCTCAGCCTCCTCTATGTCTTCCTCTGGTAAGTGATCTCCCCTTTGTAGTGGCAGGTAGTGCAGGACGAACAGACCATTTATGTGGAGAGTATTACAGAGCCCCACCTGAGCGGTGCAAACATTGGAAGCAAATCTTCACGATGACAATGCTCTGCTCTATCATGGATCTTATTGCACTATGTGCAATGCTGTATCTCTTCTCTAAGGCACTTTGAGGATGATGCATAGGTTTCATGAGTCATTGTTTCAGCTGGTAGCCCTTGTCACCAAGCAGCCAGCCCTGTAAGTGCCTTGACTTTTGAATATCTGAGGCACCTGGCAATGCCACAGGATGGAAGAGTCATGGGAACCCCCAGGTTACCTGGCGCAGGCGTGTGCATGATGTGCTTTTGATGGTCGGACGGTAGCTGAATGTTTTGGGAGTGGAACCCTTTCTTGTTAATGAACACCAGGGGCTGCTGCCATGGAGCTCTCAAAGTGATGTGTGTGCAATTGAGGATCCTATATTCTAGAGAGGCCAAAGATTGCTATGGAACCCAGGAATCTAGCAGCCTGGCGAGATTCATCCAGTTTGGACATCATAAAATGACGACCCTTACTGTAGAATGTACCTGTCACATCCTTGATACATTTATGTGTTGAGGACTGAGAGATGAACATAGGTCCTCTGTGGATCCCTGAAACAATCTGCTGGCAAAATTATTGAGTGTAAAAATTACCTACAGGGGCACTGGCAAGTGTGTCCTCCCAGTCCATGCAGTGATAGCTCCTCTGGTTTAGCACACTGGCCTAAATCGCTGGCTTTCAAGGCAGGCCAGCAGCACGGTTCAATTCCTGTACCAGCCTCCCTGAACAGGTGCCGGAATGTGGCGACTAGGGGCTTTTCACAGTAACTTCATTTGAAACCTACTTGTGACAATAAGCGATTTTCATTTCATAGAATGTGGCAGAAATGAGCCATCACATTTCTTGAAACGCGTAGACGTGCACAGCATTGTCTCTCTCTCATAATAATAATAACCTTTATTGTCACAAGTAGGCTTACCTACTGCAATGAAGTTACTGGGAAAAGCCCCAAGTCGCCACATTCCAGCGCCTGTTCACGTATACAGAGGGAGAATTCAGAATGTCCAAATTACCTAACAGGTAATTCAGAATGTCCAAATTACCTAACAGGACTTGTGGGAGGAAACTGGAGCACCCGGAGGAAACTCACACAGACACTCTCAGTCATCTCCAGATAGGAATGGCGTCTTTGGTAGACCCTTGGTCGTGTGAATCAGCGTGGTGCGATGGATGACCGCCACAGCTTCAGGGTCTTTCTGTGGGCTCCTCCTACACTGCCTCAGGCCCCTTCTTTGCAGATTTCTTTCCAATTTGATTTCAAACTGCATCCTCACGTTAAAGTCTCAAGATAGTGGTGCTGCAGTTTTACATTGAGACCAGTTCTGACCCTCCCCCTGGCAGAGTTTGGCTATTCTCGATATTCCTGGAGCCTCACGATGTGCAGGTTGAACTTCCTCCGGTGATTCTCCAGCCTCCCCAGTAACGCTCGACACCGTTGTCATTGTTCTGGACATTCCTGCCTTCTCCTCTGCACCTATCATTGTGATGTCCCCATGCCGCATGTAGACCTTACCCCTTCCCGATTTGAGATCATATACAGAGGTGACCCCCTCCTAACCTCTTCAGAAAAGTTTCGAGTATCCTCTTTATTACATTTTCCCCATTTGCAGGATGCAGATGCCTTCTCTAACCTTGACCATCCCATCTGCAGCCCAATACCGAGCCCATCGCCACAAACTGTGAGACTACGATGACCCCCCTGCACATCGACCTGTACCTGATGCGCCTGAGGTGTGGTGATCCTCAGGTTAAATGACCACCAGTCATCTCTTCCACAGCCCATTTTTCAATGAGGCACTTCAGATTGTAGCCAATTTTGCAGCTGCTCGATGTTACTAATGATTCTACGATTCTCATTTATATCTCATCTTGAATCTCGGCCCATTTCTTTACATTACTCGTTAACAGCTCCTTTTACTATCATTCCTTTTGAAATTTATTCACTCCTGCTTTCCATTCTATCACAGACATTCCCTTTCGTTCCTTCTTCCCGCTCCCTTTCGTTCCTTCTTCCCGCTCCCTTTCGTTCCTTCTCCCCTCCCCCTTTCGTTCCTTCTCCCCTCTCCCTTTGTTCCTTCTCCCCTCTCCCTTTGTTCCTCTCCCCTCTCCCTTTCGTTCCTTCTCCCCTCACCCTTTCGTTCCTTCTCCCCTCTCCCTTTCCTTCCTTCTCCCCTCTCCCTTTCCTTCCTTCTCCCCTCTCCCTTTCCTTCCTTCTCTCTTCTCCCTTTCATTCCTTCTCTCTTCTCCCTTTCGCCCCTTCTCCCTTTTGTTCCTTCTCCCAACCCCTTGCGTTCCTTCTCCCTCCCCCTTTCATTCGTCCTCCCCGCCCCTTTCCCCATTTTATAGAACATAACAGTGCAGTACAGGCCCTTCGGCCCTCGATGTTGCGCCGACCTGTGAAACCAATCTAAAGCCCATCTACACTATTCCCTTATCATCCATATGTTTATCCAATGACCATTTAAATGCCCTTAATGTTGGCGAGTCCACTACTGTTGCAGGCAGGGCATTCCACACCCTTACTACTCTGAGTAAAGATCCTACCTCTGACATCTGTCCTATATCTATCTCCCCTCAATTTAAAGCAATGTCCCCTCATGCTAGCCAACGCCACTTCCACGCCAGCTAAAGCAGTGCTGCCTGTAAGCCTGCAGAAACATTTGAGACTGTTAGGGTCTGGAGTGTCGAGCAGCTTTAAATGAAATGAGGTTAAATACTGTCAACCTCTTCAAATGAACTATGATAAAATCCAGCCTTGAATCAAAATTGGATTGGATTGTGGTTTGTTCCTGGAGGGATGATATTTCTTGGACACAATTTCCTACATAAATATAAAACTTAAATTAAAGCTTACGACACACCAAAGGATAAATGGGCGCGATTCAACGGGCGCAAGTTAAAGTTTGCTTAACGGCACACTTAGCTGGGTTTTTCTTGGCGCTGCAGCTATTCATCGGCACTTTGCAGTTTATTTTTACTTGCGAGATCTGTCCACCGAGGCCACACTTGAAGGGATCTAGTCACAGATCAGGGTGCCATTTTGGAAGGCTGCCCTGATCTCCCCCACTCTCATTTCTGAACCCCCTCAGACCCCACACTTCCCAATCGTGGTATTGGATTGCTTCGGTGTAGAAATCTTTTGCTTAAAGCCTGTTCCCTCTCCAAATGTTTCCATCAACCTGACATGCTAACTCTGTTTCTCTCTATAGATGCTGCCTGACCTGTTGAGTATTTTCAGCACCTTTTGTTTTTATATCATGTAAGCAAGCTATGAGTAAAGGAAGGTTTAAAAGGTATTAAAAATGCTACTAAAGCCACCTTTAAAATTGTGCTATTTTACTGTAGGTTCTGTGAGAAAGAACCCATTTACACTGATAACCCTGGTAAAATCCAATGCACTTATCCCTATGGCAGACTGAGATTTTTCTGACTTTATGAATCTGCGACTGGGATAATTAAGCTGGGTTTAACAGTATGAATGTTAGCAGCCACCACGAACAATGGACTTCTAAAATCCAGCCATGAACAGTGCCTGTATAAAAGTGGCTTAACAGAATATTTCTGAAACTTCTTCTGCTTGTGTCACTCAGCTCCAGGAAAACAGGAATGTTAAGTGTTATGAATGACAGTGAGATGAACATAATTGTGGTTGTTTGACAAAGATAAGTTAAAGCAGTCAAAACACTGAGCAGCTATAACAGTGAGAACAAGATCATGTGAAGAACAAAGCAATTAGGCCAGCAACGTGATGAGGTACTATCCGATACAAATGAAAATAATTTAGTCTAATGGCCACAAAGATGTTTCCATCACATTATGCTGACTTCAAACACTAGCTACTCATTAAATACTGCCAACAAGGAGATTATTACCACGAGGGATTGTGAATCTGGAACAATCCTGGGCCTTGAGTTTATGTCTATGCATCAAAAGCTTGCTTTGATGTGAAGATCAGCTTGACATTTTATGCACAATGCTGGCAAAGAATGATTAATGCATGATCAAGCATCTATGAGGCATGTTCAGTCAGTAAAAATGTATCAGAAACTAAACAGATTGATTCATTCCAGAGTATAATTATTATTTGATGAAAAGACCATCTGCAGAGCTTTGCATCCAATCTTCTTAAAGAGACACACCAATGATTTTTCTCCAAATATATATCTCTTTTTTTTTTCTAATTAATCTAAGGTTGTACTTCCATGCTACAGATTTCCAATGGCTCCATTCTCTCCCCATCATGCAGAATATCAGTGCACACTGTCAACCATTGCTCAGTTGGTAGCACTCTTGCCTTTTTACCGGACTTGGGTCCAAAATGAAGGCTGACACTGGAGTGCTGTACTGAGGGAGTCCTGATAGCCAGAGGTGCTGCCTTTTGGATGAGACATTAATTAGCGGCCCTGTCTGCCTTTTCAGATAGGACATAGAACATACAGTGCAGAAGGAGGCCATTCGGCCCATCGAGTCTGCACCGACCCACTTAAGCCCTCACTTCCACCCTATCCCCATAACCCAATAACCCCTCCTAACCCTTTTGGTCACTAAGGGCAATTTCTCATGGCCAATCCACCTAACCTGCACGTCTTTGGACTGTGGGAGGAAACTGGAGCACCCGGAGGAAACCCACGCAGACACGGGGTGAACGTGCAGCCTCTGCAGACAGTGATCCAGCGGGGAATCAAACCTGGGACCCTGGCGCTGTGAAGCCACAGTGCTATCCACTTGTGCTACCGTGCTGCCCTATAAAGGATTGTGAGGAACTATTTTGAAAAGGAGCAGGCAAATCTGCACCATTATTTATACCAAACTCATCACAAAATCAGATTATCTGTCAAATATCACACTGCTGTTTACAGGAGTTTGCTGTACCTAAACTGCCTGCCTTGTTTACTATGTTACAACAGTGACTACACTTCAAAAGTACTTTTTTTTAAATGTGAAATGCTTTGGCTGCCTGGTGGTCATCTGAAGCACCATATAAATGCAAGCCATTCTTTTTTCTGAGCTCAGCATTTATTGGCCATCTCTTGAGAAGGTAGTGGTGGCTTTATTGAACCGCAGAGGTCCATGTGGTGTAGGTGCACCCACAGTGCTGTTAGGAAGGCAGTTCCCGGATTTTGACCCAGTGATCGTGAAGGAATGGTGATGTATTTCCAAGTCAGGATGGTATGTGGCTTGGAAGGGAACTTCCAGGCGGTGGTGTTCCCATGTGTCTACTACTCTTGTTCTTCCAGAAGGTACTGGTCATGGGTTTGGAAGGTACTGTTGAAGGCGCCTTGATGAGTTCCTTCAGTGCATCTTGTAGATGGTACAGACGGCTGCCACTGTTCATCGGTGGCGGAGAAAGTATATGTTTGGGAGGAGAGTGGGTAAAAAGAGGACCCAGAGGCAGTAACCACTGCCTAGAAGAATGGGCAAATCCAATTCAGTCCAGTCTGAGACTCCAGAGCGGAGCAGTCATGTTCCACTGACCTGGGTGCCAGAGAGGCAGTAAAAGGAGGAATAGGGCCGATGAGCGACCCAATGGTAATTTACACATGGAGGCAGGGAGCATGGGTCCCCCGCACCCACCATGGGCAATAGTACCCCCCACACACATGGACATTACCCCACACCCCCCAAGAGAGGGCACCCCGCTATGGGGTCTCTGTGGGCCCCCTCTCCACAGGCCCCCCCCAAACCCCCTTACAACTCCCCCTCTTTTCCAGGATCCCCATTCGTCGCCACCCCCAACCTCCCAGAGACCCCTAATTAGCTGCCCTGCACTCCCCCACCCTTCAAACCTCTCCTCCACCCTCATTTCATGGGCATGGCCCCCCTGACCCTTGGCAGTGCCACCCTGGCACTTGGGCACCCTTGCACTGCCACCCTGGCACCCAGACAGTGCTCCTGGCTTGGCAGTGCCATCCGGACACCTTGGCAGTACCAGGGTGGCAGTGCCAAGGTGCCAGCTGGGCAATGCCATGGTGCCCATGTTCCAGGGGGAGGGCCAGGGACTCACCCTGTACTTACCTTGACTACCAGGGGGTCTCCGATGGCCCGGGAGACCCCCCGGTTGCCGTTCCACCTGGTCCACGTTTGTGTGAACCAGCGCTGATTGGCGCCCTGCTTCAGCCTCCCTGGTAGGCCAAGGAATCGAGGGAGGCCAGTGGATCCCACGTAGGTAAGTCGTAAGTAGGTATAAGGCCTACTTTCGCGAACGTCATTTGGCCCCACCCATTTGTGGAGGTGTTCCGACTCCGACGTCTCGTGGGATTCCGGAGAATCTTGCGGCACGGAGCCTGTTGGCAGGCTAGCTGGAGGGCTTTCCCGAGATTCTCTGGCCGCGTTGCGCTCTCCCTTGAACACAATGTGGCCAGAGAATCGCGCCCATATATTTATGATCTAGATCTTGGTGCAGAAGGAGCAATTTCACAATTGATGACACAAGATTTGGAAGTATTGTAAACTGTGAGGACACAGACAATTTGGTTTATTGGGCAGATCAGTGGCAGACCAATGTGGACAATTTCCATGGAATCCCTACAGCGCAGAAGGAGGCCATTCACCTTTTGAATCTGGGTCTACTCATTCAGAGGGTCAGTGCAGACTCGATGGCACGAAGGGTCTCCTTTTGCACTGTAGGAGTTCTATGTTCTATGTTCATACAGTATTCTGACCTTTATTAATTGGGGCATAGAGTACAAGAACAAGGAGGTTATGCTTATGCAAGATACTAGACCTCAGCTATAGTATGTGTACAGTTCTGGGTGCCATACTATAGGAAGGATGTGAACACATCAGGGAGAGAGGTGCAAAAGAAGTTTACAAGAATGGTTCTTGCAAAAGAAGCAAATGAGAAAATAAACATGTCTGGAATGCATTGCCTGGAAGTGTGGTGGAGGCAAGTTCAGTCGAGGCATTCAAGAGGGCATTAGATGATTATTTGAATAGAAACAATGTGTAAGGGTATGGGGTAAAGGCTGGAGAATGACACTAAGTCATCATGCTCATTTGGAGAGTCGGTGCAGACACAACGGCCGAATGGCCGCTTTCTGTGCTTTAACAATTCTGTGATTCTGTGAGGCCAATCTAGTGGACTGCTTTACCCTGGATGGTATGCAGCTTCTTGAATGTTGTTGGAGCTGTCAGCGTTACTCTTCTTGAAATCCTGCAAACCAAACGCCATCTCACTCACTTCTTCTGTTGGGAATTCCAAAGGCTAGACCCACTTTCACTTCACTCCCACATTGCAGCAGAAAAAAAATTCTTCCTTCAACAACAATTCCACAAAATTCTCAATCTAAGCTTCATTCACAAAGGGAAAATGTGGATAACAATCCTCAATTTTTAATGCATTGTGCATAAATGCATTATAACATTTCACATAAAAGTAATTATTTTAGAAATCCTATCACTTTGAAGTAAAGTCAGTTTATATGCTTTCATTTTTTTGTATGGACTATATTGCTGAGTGATTGAATGAAATGTTCAAAGACTTGCAAGGTGCCAGTGATATCTGGACTTTACAGAAATCCAAGCCTAAACATAATCCTGATTTAAACAAAACATAATGGTGACGCGGTTTTCATGATTCAACTGTGCCACAAATAATATTTAATTTCCCCAGAAGCAGAAGGTAAACAAGATTAATCGGTCCCAGCAGGACATAGAGAGAGAATCTGGCCATTTCGGTTACTGTGAAAAAGTAGGGCAATCCATTTATCTGCAATCACTTTAGCCAACTGAACATATTTTTCTCTCAAGTTATTTTCTAGCAGATTTTTGTGAAATGGTATTTGACATTCTTATCCAATTGTCTTTCAACCTCTTGAATAATATTTTCTCTGAGTCTGTAAAGAATATGTTTTTGGTGAGTTCTTGTCTCTCCATTTTTCAGGTATTAAGCTGATGGTTGTCAAAGTTTTTTCCGCATGCAGGTACTTGATCTAATTTAAGACTATCAGTTGGAGATGTAGCCCTAGCCCTAGCTCTTATGTTTGAAAAGGCCAGAGATGATAGATATTGAAATTGCATGGGAAGACTAAAGGATGAGTTGCTTCCATGAAATGAGATATGGTGCATGTCAATACAACATGCATTTTATTGAGCAGAGCCAACTGTCAGTTTTCTTTATATTCTGTGAGCATTAAGAGACTGATAGCTAGCCTTTTTAATTGTTAATCGTGGCTTTTGTTCAAAGCTATTGCGAGAAACCCAATTGCAACGTCTGTACTTCCTACGGAAGCTAAAGAAATTTAGCAGGTCTGCATCGACTCTCACAAACTTCTACAGATGTGCCATAGAGAGCATTCTATCTGGCTGGATCACAGCCTGGTATGGCAACTGCTCAGCCCACGATTGCAAGAAACTGCAGAGTGTGGTGAACTCAGCCCAACACATTACACAAGCTTGTCACCTTCACATTGATTCTGTCTACACCTCCCGCTGCCTCAGGAAGGCAGACAGCATCGTCAGAGACCCTCACACCCTGGCTTTGCCCTCTTCCAGACCCTTCCATCAGGCAGAAGATACGGAAGTCTGAAGACCTGTACATCCAGACATTGGAACAGCTTCTTCCCCAAAGTTACCAGATTCCTCAACGACTCTCCCTCAGACTGATCTGTTCCCTATGAGACACTATTCATGACACTCTCTGCCGCTCTTGGTTATGGCATATTTGCTTTGTTATTTTTGCCCTTGTTCCATACTGTAACTAATTATTTATTTGTCGGTGTACTGTGTACTTTTTCGCATTCACTATAACTATCTACTATTTTGTTTTCTGTTGTCTACTGTGTAATTACTGTGTACATCTCCTTAGCCGCAGAAAAATACTTTTCACTGTACTTGGGTACATGTGACAATAACTCAATCAAATCAAAGATATTAGCACCATGAAAGTGCTACCTCTACTGGAGCATGTACCTCTACCTTAATCTGCATTCATCTACAAAGCGAGTACCAGATTTATTTGAATTTTTAGACAAATCTCGTTCTGTTCAACTAAACATTTTTATATAACTTCATTTAACTGTTAATATTTCATTGTTGGGGCAGGGTTGTTAAACATACCAGAGAGGCTACAGTGGGCGTTGCCCTCAGGTGGGCCATTTGATGCCCCGCCAGCGGGTGATGGCTGGGTGGGTGGGGTATGGCGGAGGGTGGGATGCGGCGTGAATGGGTGGTGGGCACCCATATGGCTGGTGTCACTCTGCAGAACCAGGGGCCAAGGTGGGTAGTCAATGGGGTGCGCAGCAAGATGGCTACATTGCTGGCCGCGGCAATGGTGGTCCATGACTGGACACCATCCAAGTCCCGTGAGTGGGTCACCCCGGCCATTCGGCCTGAGCCCCTGTCACCCCCCATTGCCCCCTGGGCATGGTAGGGCTCCCCCCCACTCCAGCCAGCCCGGACAGTGTCCGGCCTGGCAGCCCACAGTCGTGCCTCTCTGTATCTTACCTCCTCTCTCTCATCAGCCATAATGTCGGTTTTATGATTGTTAAAAGCACAAGTGAACCGTGCTGTTGGGAACTCGGCCCATCGGAGATGGAGAATCGCAGAGGCCCCAGAGAATACCGGGTCAGGCTCGCTAAAGATATGCAAACGGTGTTTACTGTACGTGCTTTCCGGACTGCAATGACGCCGCTATCGAGGTGTCAGAGAATTGCAGTTTGACATCAAATCAGCACCCGTGCGATTTTTGCCATCGGAACCTATTCGCCGCTCAATCGCATTTCCCAATTTCAGCGTCAGCCAACGGAGAATCCCGCCTAAGGATTTTTTTGTTGGAACTCTCATATTCACGTCCGTAAATAGATGCTGATTGTACATTTGGATTTAGGCTCAGAATGACATTGAATTTTGTTGTGGAAATGAGGCATCATGGATATTAAGTATGTAGAAATGTGACCCACAGCAGGCAACTGGACAAGGTTTCAGAATGGAGCTGTAAAGATAAATATATATTCAAGAGTTTTTCTTGGGATCAGTTTGTTTGAACTTTTAGATTCAGCAACTCCTTTTAAGTCAGTTTGCCTCCAGTGATCGCATCAGTGCCCATGTTTGAACAGAAATATCCAAAATATTGATAGAAGATGACAGAAAGACAAGAATGTGCTAAATTTAATTTGCACTAATTTAAATGCTGATTGCAACCGATACTCTTTAACAAAATGGACATTCTTAGAAGCCTGGAGATTAACCCATGATTAGTCTATTACATGATTTCAACAACAATGTCCATATTCATTATCCCCATTTCAGATAAAGAAAATTAAAGACCTCAAAAAATTAGGTTGCTATAATTATCGCCACAGCTCATGTGTTGTAAAGAGGATGCTGGAGTTAGTGTCCCTTCTCCTAATGGTTATCTAGTGACCCATGCTGGTAAATCTGCGTGTCTCAATGATAGGTGAGAGCAACATTAGGTTTTCAATAAATGCCCTTAAAAGTCAATTAGACAGTTAAATGAGCTATTTCCTAGCATTCTATTGAAATTGTTATACGGTTTGAAGCATCATAAAGAAAATAATTGTGCATTTATATCATTACCGCTTAGTCATCTCCTGTCTGATATTGTGCTTTAACATTATTGGCCAGAGATAACCTCGGATCCAATATTTGTGTGGTTATCTCTTGCTGTGACATCGGGAAGCCCTGCCGCAGGGATATCAGGAATGGGAATGATGGCGGATGATGATCCTCATTCATAATGTTACAGGATGATAACTTCTGTACAAAATGTCTGTTTCCAGGTTACCATTAACCAGCAGTTTTAAAGCTAAAGATGGCTCATTGAGAATTGACCCAGTGATACAAGAAGCGCAAAGAGATATAAGCACATTGTCAAAACACCCATTGCAATATTTATGATTAATTCATTCAGAACTAGTTCAACCACGAAACAGATGGCTAAATACGAATATTCGATTAAAAGTGAGCATGGCGAGTTATGTAATCTATTTTTAGGAATAACAGTTTGCAGGTGAAGTATTTTGCAATCGTATATTCTGGCTCAGAGTGATATCCTCTTCCCAATTAGTCATTAAAGGAAAAATTGAATAATTAGCGGAACGGGCCACTGTCAAACTAATATACTGATGTAGATGGTGGAGGAGGAATGCAGATTCCGTTCTGGACTCAGCTTCTTGTGAAAGTAGATGTTCTAATTTTCCATGTTCAATTAAAAAGTATTGTGTAGGACTTGAGGGCTGAAAAGCTTAAAAGCCTGACAACTTCTAGTTTTATAGGGTTTCTTCTGAGGATTTGGTTACACAAAAGAAAAAGTGCAATATACTGGATTTGGTTCAAACCTGGAAACAATTTGATGCCTATATTATCTTACAGAATCACCACATGCTTCAAAGTTATTTTGACTTTGTAGTGAATGGTAATCTGAGAACATTCTTTTAAGTTGACAAACTGAAGTGAAGGAAGATAAATTGGAAGAGTAGGAATGAACATAAAGTAGTTGAAGAATGAGGAGCTAAGTGATATCAAGCTGAGGTACGGTTCTACAAAGAAGAGGGGTATGTCTATCAATCGGCATTGTGACTGCCTGTTCATCGGACTTATATTAGCAGAGCTATGCTGACTACAAAACAGAAAGCAGAGATCGGGGGTTAAGGTTAGCTGCTCAGGCTGGCAAAAGGTGGGAACAACCACAGAGAGTTGTTCACAATTTACATGAATGATTTGGACTCGGGAATTGGAAGTACAATGTCAAAGCTCACAGACCACATCAAAGTGAGAAGGATAATGCAAAAGGAAAAATATGACAAAATATGGGAAGACATTACTAAGGTTGCAGAATGAGTGTATATTGACAAATTAACTCCAATATGGGAAAGTGTTTTGAGTAGGAAGATGCTTGGATAAGTCTGATTTCTGTAGAGGAGCAAAGAGGGCGGCACAGTGGTTAGCACCACTGCCACACAGCGCCAGGGACCCAGGTTCAATTCCAGCCTTGGATGACTTGATGTGTTGCACATTCTCCCTGTGACTGTGTGGGTTCCCTCCATTTGCTCCGGATTCCTCCCACATTCTAAAGATGTGCAGGTTAGGTGGATTGGCCATGATCATGGTTATGGGGATAGGGTGGGGGGAGTGGGCCTACATAGATTGCACTTTTCGGAGGGTTGATGCAGACTTGGTGGGCCAAATGGCCTCCTTCTGCACTGTTGGTATTCTATGGATTCTGTAGATCTAGGGGTACAGATACACAAATCACTAAATGCACTAAATGCAATGACACAGGTTAGAAGACCATAGAAAAAGTACTTTCTTTTAGAGGATAGAGTTAAGCAGCAAAATTATGTTAAACTTGTATTGAATCTAGGTTAAACCACATTTGGAATGTGACAAACTGAAGTGAAGGAAGATAAATTGGAAGAGTAGGAATGAACATAAAGTAGTTGAAGAATGAGGAGCTAAGTGATATCAAGCTGAGGTACGGTTCTACAAAGAAGAGGGGTATGTCTATCAATCGGCATTGTGACTGCCTGCTCATCGGACTTATATTAGCAGAGCCATGCTGACTACAGACTACAAAACAGAAAGCAGAGATCAGGGGTTAAGGTGAGCTGCTCAGGCTGGCAAAAGGTGGGAACAACCACAGAGTCTCCATATTATCAAAAAAGATTGTGAAAGTCCATTAAAGACTCAAGTTTCATACCAGAACTGAGAAGATATACTTATTAGGAAAAAACAAACAGGCTGAGGATCTTTACGCTAGAAAACAGAAGGTTGAGGGGTGAACAGATAAGATCTACTGAAAATTAAAGGATTCAACAGGGTAGACTGGGATGGAATAAATCTGGCAGAGAATTCCAGAGAAACACCTTCACCCAAAGAGTGGTACGAATGTGAAAATGCATCCATAAGGAGTGGTTGAGGCAAATAACACAGGTGCAATTGAGGGCAATATAAGGAAGTTTATGAGGAAGAAAAAGGAATAGATGGACATGCTGATATGGTCAGATAAAGTAGAGCAGCAATTGCGCCAAATGCTCTGCTTCTGTGTTGGACATTCGGTGGCTGGGATTTTCCACTCCGTGCCTAAATCTGGTGGCGGGAACAGAAAGTCAGAGGAACTCTCACTGTAGAGCGGGGTGGGTGAGCACATTGGACCGCCCACTGCTCACCTAATTAATCACACAGTCATGAGGATTATGTTTCATTGTGTGCTGGGATGGAGAGGAAGTCGCACACCCAGCCATCATGTCTGGGCGCCATAAAAGTTACCTGGATAGCAAGTAATTCATCATGCCAGGGGTCCAGAATATGGCTGCCAGAAAGCAGCAAGCACCAGCCCCATGGTTCAGCTATGCCTCGCTGGATACTCTTTTCCAGGCCCTAGTGGGCAGAAGGGTCATCCTCTTTCCAAGGGATGGCAACAACTCATCACATCTGCCTGGAAGGAGGTTGCCATGGTAAACAGTGCCCCAGGGGTGTAGAAGAGTAGCACCCTGCAGTGCAGGAAATGCATGAACATTGGGAAGATAGAATGGAGGACAACTTGCAGGCCTCTTCCAACAACCCCTCTATATCCACCAGCAACTCCCTTTGCCTTCTAGTTACCCCTTCCCTCACCCCCCCCCCCTAAATTTGGATGTTGCACACCTGACTTCCATGTGGTCCTCTGGTGATCCAGGCCACGGCTTTTCAGTTAAGGCCTGTCTCGCCATGTGAAAGCCACATTGTTTCTTAGAATCCCTACAGTGTAGAAGGAGGTTATTCAGCCCATCGAGTCTGCACCGACACCCCAGAAAGGGTACCCTACCTAGGCACATGCCTCCACCCTAACCCCGTAACCCCACCTAAACTTTTGGAAGCTAAGGGGCAACCTATCATGGCCAATCCACCTAGCCTTCACATCTTTGGACTGTGGGAGGAAACTGGAGCACCCGGTGGAAACCCACACAGACACGGGGAGACAGTGCAAACTCCACACAGACAGTAACCCAAGGCTGGAAGTGAACTCGGATCCCTGACGCTGTGAGGCAGCAGTGCTAACCACTGTGCAACCGTGATGCCTCATTGCTCCGGTCATGCATAGGACTGGTGTGAATTCACACTGGCAGGGGGATGGGGTGGGGTGATCTGACACTGATTTGAATACCATTAATGAATCCGCCTCCCAATGCCCCACAGTAGCAATGGCGGCCTGCCATTATCCCACCATGACAGTTGTAACCGCAAGTTGCCGCTGTAACTTCTTGCTGGTGGGAAATCATTTTTTTTTTCCTCCCCTTACGTTCTCCGCCCCTGACCACCACGAACCCGTGGCCGGAGGGACGGCAAAATTCCGTAACAGAAATCCAGTGCTAACTAACACATTTTGATCTTCTGGGTGAGAGATGATTAGCCTGTTGGCACACTCACCTTTTCCCTGTGTGACATGGGTACAAATCCAGCGGTGCCTGAGGAGATAAGAACCTTCTACTGGAAGATGTTGGCTGGCTCAGCCACATCATTTATTCAGTTTGATTCTCACTCTTTCATCATTCTCTTAGGAATGGATTGTGTTGGAGGAAATGAAGGCATGAACATCCCAAGATGATGTTTACAGCATGGAAACAGGCCATTTGGCCCAGCTGGTCCATGCCGCCCCGTTTCTATCACTAAGCTAGTCCCACTTGCCTGCATTTGGCCCATATCCCTCTATAAACCAAGGTTTTGGCTTCAGCTGTTAATTTGGCTAAATTTAATCCAATCCAAACTTTGTTGCCTGAATTTTCCCATGTGTCATATATCTTGATCTGATGTATGGACCAATTTAAATCTTGGAAAATAGACTAACATTTCGGCGTTTTCCAATCAAGTTCTCATGTAGCTAAAAGAATTTTCACTTCCCAAACCATTCATTTTTTATAGCTACGCAATCTTTCCATTGCTCAGCTTTCACTAACTCTGTATTCCCAAATACAGGTTGAAGTGAAATGTGCCTAGGGCAGTACTAACTAATATTTCAGACTCTGCTGTTTGCTGTAGAATTCCCCATCCATTGATACAACATCACCACCTTTAATAAACCCATAAAATAGAAAAAGGGGTTGGATTTTACCTCTCTCCACCAAACCAGCCGACTGCCGCATTTTCAGGAAAAGGGCTCATAAAATATGTGGGTGGCTAGCCCACTCCTACGTAGTCCCGCCCACTTTGACATGGTGCCCATAATACGGGGGGGTGGGGGAGGGGGGGTAGTTTTGGGGTTTGTTGGGGGTTGGGTCATAGGTAAGTCACACACCAATCCACCCACCATCAGGCCTATTGATGCCCTTTACTTTTTATTTTTAAAAATAAATTTAGAGAACCCAATTCTTTTTTTCCCAATTAAGGGCAATTTATTGTGGCCAATCCGACTGCCCTTCCCATCTTTGGGTTGTGGGGGTGGGGCCCACGCAGACATGGGGAGAATGTGCAAACACCACACGGACAGTGACCCGGGCTGGGATTGAACCCGGGTCCTCGGCACCGTGAGGCAGCAGTGTTAACCACTGCACGACCATGCCGCCCAATTGACGCCCTTTAGAGACAATTATTTCCAACTTAAGGTCCTCAAACCACTTTCACTGCTCTAATACATTAGGCAGTGGAAGATGGACAAAAATGAAAAGGCTGTTGTTACACCCATATTGGCGAAAAGGTTGGAAGGAAGGGGGGGTATTCCCTGTGCCCATCAGAGGCAACCCCACGCTAAGATTATAACCCCACCATCCCCTTTGTGCCTCCCTGCTTGGCCTCCAAAACCTGACCTCACCCCTCCTTCAACTCCCTGCATCCATTCCCCCTACTCCCCAGTGGGGCCGATCCCTCTCCACCCAGAAAGCCTGGGACGTAGCTGGGTCCAGAGTCCATTTTCAATCTTCATGTGCCCCCTTATAGTTCTGGCAGTGCCCACTGCTGAGCTCCAGCACGACTGGGACTGCAATAGCTGTCAGCTAATCTGACTGCCTGGCAGCTCTCAAGGACGGGGCACTGAGGAGTACAAGTCAAACTCTCAGCTTGTTAATGCAACTCACAGCGTTTTATAAATTGGGCAGGTTTTCTGAAGGGGTGAGCAGGATTCCCCCCCCCCCCCCCCCCCCACCCCCCCTGCTCCTCCCCACCCCTTGCTCTGTAAAATCCAGCCCAATAAAGCAAAATATAGACACAGGGACAGAATACACTGAAAAATATCTATCAGAGTTAATTAAGTTAGAAAGAAAAAAACACACAAAATAGTTTCACTGTTCCCACTATTTTTCACGGAGGCCGTATTTAATTCTGGCCCTTGATTTCTCTGCCTATCACTTTTCTTATTCCCCTTTCTGTCTTTTGTTCTTATCCTTGATTCCCTTTCTTCTGACTCCTTGCATAGGTTCCTGTCCTGCTGTCCCCATTTAATCCTGGGGAATAGGTTCGCTGTAAGATAAGTGGTTTGATTTTTAGCAGTCTTAACCCAGCCACCTTCAATGGCTGTGACTCTATAGAACAAAATTACCCCCGAGTTTGGCTCGAATAAACCCGCAAGCTAATTAGTTGTGAAAATTAATTTCTGCAGTTAGTTATATTCTTCTGGGTTTGAGAAAAAAACACATTTGGTTACAAATTAATTTGCCAATTTCTAAACTTTTATAGTAAGTGCTATTTCTAGCATTTTGTAAATAGCTGTTTTAAAATATATACTTTTTAAATTTGCAAGAAATATTAATAATAATAATTATTATTATAATCGCTTATTGTCACAAGTAGGCTTCAATGAAGTTACTGTGAAAAGCGCCTAGTTGCCACATTGTTTGGGGAGGCCGGTACGGGCATTGAACCCGCACTGCTGGCATTGTTCTGCATTACAAGCCAGCTGTTTAGCTCACTGTGCTAAACCAGCCCCAAATATTAAGCAGAGGAAATCTTCATAAGTGCATTTAAAATGGGGTTAAAATCCCCAGTTGCTCTGCTAATTTAGCAGGGGTCTAGTGGAACTGTTGCAAACTTAGCTGAGGTCTGCATACAGTGCAGCGTGAAATTTTGTGTGAACTATACCAACATTTTTATAATCACCTGATTCCCGTTTCACATCGTATCACCACAGTACCAATCATACATGAGACTTGTGTTCCTAAGCTTCCTCGAATCAAAAATAAATTGGGCTGAATAATTTTTTTCACAAAGGCAACTTTAAATACTGAAACATGCTCATGCAGATGACAGTGTTAAATGTTTTTTTAATCCAACAGTCATATTAATCTCCTGCACACGCAATGATTTATGCCCTTTGTTACCATTAACAGGAGGAATATCTTTACATTTCAATCATCAGTAATTTATTTGTTATTTGCCTATGAACTGCGAAAAGAAAATATTGAACATGATCTGCTTTAGCACCTGCAAATGATGTATGAAAATGGAAAGAATGCAAATTCTACTTTTATATTCATTTCGTCTTACATTACAAAAGTGACTACACTTCAAAGGGGCTTCTTTGGCTCTGAAGTTTTTGGGGTTTCCTGAGGCAGTGAAAAGGCTATATAAATGCAAATTATTTAGTTTTCCTTCATTTAAGATGTGAAAGACCGATTTCCATATGATACCTCCCTGTCTTCACGTAAAACTACCTCCTTACTCCCTATAGCAGAACTTAGACCTGCACTTTGGGAGCTGAGCTTGTTTTCTATTTGTGAGAAAATGAAGTTAAATATAACCCTTTTCCTTTCTGGAATGTTAATAAAGACTGGATTCCATATGGATTAATGCAACCTTCCTTTATAATAACCTGAAGTGATCATTGCAATAGTGGGGGCATAATGCACGCATGGTCTTCACATTAAATCAAAGCCGTAGTGTCTATTCATGTTGGTCAGTTTGATGCAAAAGGTCCCTTGACTCTACTCCAAGAAGTGGCTAGATTTTTCTCTATTAAATGGTATTAATCAACACGATCAAAACAGATTATTTGGTCATACACCTGATTGCAATTTCAAAGGGCTTACTGTGCATAGAATGGTTGTTGTACATGACTACATAACAACACTTCAAATTAACCCATTGTAGATAAATGTTGAGAAATATTCGGGAGACATGATTAAGTCCTATATTGATACACATTTATCTTGTTTTCCCCTATAATTTCGGCAGAAATGATTGAGGCATGATCAATTTGACTTAAAGACGAAAGTTGAATCCAAACTGAGGCTTTATTGGTATCAGATGTGTGGCCTCCCACAGCAGCTGGCGAAATGGCTACGAGCTGGAGGACACGCATATTTATACCCTGCCTCCTGGGCGGAGTCAGCAGGCAGGGGCCACAGGCGAAACTGTAGTGCAGGTTCTACCGTACCACCTCTAATATAAGTACAATAGTGGTTTACCACAATGATAAAGAGTTTTCTTTTTTAATCGAGCAGTGTTACTGTTTTAGATAATTCTGCAGAAGCTACATTTCCTGGAAGGTCTGTTCTGAAAACTATGCAACACAGCTTTGTTTGCTGTGATGGAAGCTTTGCAAAGGACCATATCCCTTTTTTGACACTGTGATCTCTTTGAACACTACTTCATATTTTTATGTTCCAATGTTATTAAGATTGAGAGAAAATTCTAAATTTTAACACCAAATGTGGTTGACGTCAACATAACATCATCTTTGGGTCAACATACAACATCTAGTGTAAAATATGCTGACATGTCATTATTGTTTCTTGAAATATTGACTGGTTGATGAGTGAACCTAGTGTGCTTTACCAGAGTTCAACCAATAGAATGCTTCTCTTGGCTAATTTTGAAAACATAATAGGTTTTTCATTTTTAAAATGTTCTTTTCAGTTTTTTTCCCAATTAAGGGGCAATTTAGTTTGGCCAATCCTCCTACCCTGCACATCTTTGGGCTATGGGGTGAGATCACGCAGACACGAGGAGAATGGGCAAACTCCACATGATTGTGACCCGGGGCTGGGATCAAACTCGGGTCTCAGCACCATGAGGTAGCAGTGCTAACCACCGTGCCACCCTAGAAAACATAATGGGCCTGACCTATGTTACCCCTGTATTTGTGAGCCCCATGAACTGCTGCTGACTCCATGTCTGTTGGTCAATGCACAGGGCTGGCTTAATATACCTGGGGCGGGATTCTCCGACCCCGCGCCGGGTCGTAGAATCGACGGGAGGGGCGCGAATCACGCGAAGCCACTCCGACGACCGGAGAATCGGTGCCATCAGCGCTGGCGCGGTCGGCGTGGTGCCGGTCGGGGGCCACTTAATGCGGCCCCTCTGGCGATTCTCCCCGCGTGATGGGCTGAGTGCCCGCCGAGTTGGCCGAGTCCCGCCGGCACCGTTCTCGTGTGGTCCTACACGCAGGGACCCCGGCGTTCATGCTGTGCGGGGGGGGGCGGCCTGGTGGAGGGGATGGAGAACCGACTCCGGGGGGGGCCTCCACGGTGGCCTGGTCCGCGATCGGGGCCTACCGATCGGCGTGTGGACTTATCAGGTTGGGGGCCTATGTTCCTTCGCGCCGGGCCCCTGTAGGTCCCCGCCATGTTGCGTCGGGGCCGGCGCGGAGACGGCATCCCATGCGCATGCGCGAACTTGCGCCGGCCGTGGCGCGCGTGCGTGGACCCGCGGCGCCCGTCCTGACGCCCGTATCGGCAGCTGGAGCTGCGTGAGTCGCTCCAGTGCCGTGCTGGCCCCCTGTGTGGCGCAGGATCGCTGATCCTCGGGGCCTTTGATGCCGTTGTAAAACGTCCCGGCGTTTACGATGGCGTCAACACTTAGCCCCAGGATCGGAGAATCCTGCCCTTGATGTCAGCAATAGAGCTGGCAAATTAAAATGTTTTGCTTTGCAAATTATGTCCAGAATTGCATGCATTTACAGAAAATAGGATTTTGCCATCCCAATTGGAATCCTATATTGAGCAACATTGGTGCACAAGATCATTGGGGGCTTGTACCAATCACCTTTTATTAACCTAATGTTCTTTGAGCTGGAATAGAGCTGAGAAAAACAGTTGGCAAACCTTAAGGCAGGTTGCAAATCATTCAGTCAGTGTGGCTTGTGTTAAGACATGTGATGAAGAGAGAGGAAGTTCAATTTTCTCTAAGATTCTATCATCCATGAAAACACTGAAAAACTAAAACTCACCTGTCCTTCCTGTTCTCCAGCAATCTGCAGTGAACAGTTTTCCTTCAACTTATCCACAATCTTGCCCATAGATACTGTTTGATACAGGATAGATAATTAAGATGAGGGACTTCTGGTGACGGGGATGTGCTGAGCGGATGCAGGTAAGTGGCTCTCCTCCTGGAATTTGGCATTTTGACTCTTTTGGCCCAGAAGTAGGCCACTAAACCTGCATCCCCCCCCCCCCCCCCCGCCCCCCCCCACCACCTCCTCCAAGATCACCACAGCTAAGGCATACCCGCAAATAAGTCTAAGAACCAAAGAGACAGCAGGGTCAGCAAGGGTCTGGATGGGAGGAACGAGACAATGAAAAACACATGGAGTGAGACGGAGCTGGCCACAGCCAAACAGGCTGGGCTGCTGAGGCACACACCTGCCAATCAGCCAGTGGATGGAGCTCCTAAACACTGGAGCTCCTAAAACACAGAGACGCTGTCAGACTGGAGATGATGGCGGTGAAGGTGGCAGTCGCAGATGCCCATGCCCCCTGCAAGGTGGTGCTGGAAATGACGGATTATAGCTGGAGGCATAGGAAGCAACGATCAGGGAGCTGGAGAAAGCAGCAATTGATCAGAGCGACCGGATCGCCTCATTGGAGACAGGGATGGCAAGGTTGGTGGCAACCCAAGGAGTGCTTAAAGGGAAGGTTGAGGATCAGGAGAACTGGTCATGCCATCAAAACCTCCGCATCGTGGGCCTACTGGAGGGTATCGAGGGCAGGAACCCCATGGAGAACATCCCCAAACCCCAAAGATAGACAGAGCCCACAGGTCACTCCAGCCAAAGCCCAAAATGGGAGAGTAGCCCCAGGCCATCATCGCAAAGCTGCACCAGTGCTAGGACAGGGAGAACATCCTGAACTTGGCAAGGCACACACGGACCTATAAGTGGGAGGCACACTCAATCCGTGTGTACCAAGACATTGGAGGAGACCTGGCCAAGCGCCAGGCTGAATTCAATGCAGCCAAGGCAGCCCTATACAAAAACAAGGTGCAGTTTGGGATGCTGCAATCGGCCAAGCTCTGGATAACGTTCCAGGGGAAGGAATATTACTTGACTGCACCAGACACAGGCTGGGCAGGTAGCAGCAGCAACAGTGAATAGGAACTTTAAGAAACAAAGGACGGGCAGGAGAGAACTGCTTCGTTTTCAGTCTGTCAGGAGTCCCAGAAAAGAGGGGTGAGAAAAGGAAGGTGCGAAACGGGGAGGAGAGGGCAGAGTGAGGACGGGGGGGCGGGGGCGGTGGAGGAACACAATGGGTAGGGGAAGCTGAAGATCACTCTCAGGGCTGGCCACCACAATAGTGAGCAAGCTAGTATTGGTATGTATGGACTGGGGTGCGGGGAGGGGGCGTGGCACAGATCCTGACGTGGAGAAAGTATCTGGCAGAAGGGGGAGGGGAGAAAACTCCAGAGAGGAGGGAAGAGGGGAGAAGGATGGGGGGCGGGGGCGGGGGGGGGGGGGGGGGGGAAGGCCCACAGGGGCACGGGGAGGAAAAGAGGGGCAGACAGGCCCAGTGGGGGAATCAAGGAGTGGTCATCGTAAACTTGTACATTCCCAAATGGGACGACGTGAAATTCATAAAGAAAAACATAGACTCCCGCTGACTCATTATGGGGGGTCTTTAACTGAGTACAGGACCCAAGAACGGACAGATCCAGCCTAAAATTGGGGAAACTATCAAACACGGCGAGAGAGTTGAACACCTAAATGTAACAGATGAGGACAGTAGGCACCTGCCCCCCTGGACGTTCACGCACCCAGGGGAGAAGGAGTTTTCCTTCTTCTCCCAGGTCCACAGGGTCTACGCGAGGATCAACTTCGTTGTAGTGGGGAAAACGGTGCTTCCAAGATAGTGCGAGCGGAGTACTCCATGATAGTAATCTCCAACCACGCTCCATACTATGTGGATGTGAGGTTGCAGATGGGCCGGGTACAATGCCCCTGCATGGAGGCTGGACATGACCCTCCTCGCCGACGGCATTCTGCGAACAGATATCATAAGCTATTGACGGGTACGTTGCCAACAACCAAAATGGGTGGTCTCACCCTCCACATTATGGGAGACATTGAAGGCGGTGATAAGGGGGGAAATTATTGCATATAAAGCACGCAAGGATAGGAAGGAGAGTGTAGCTAGGCAACAGCTGGTTGACTCCATTCTGGAGGTGGATTGGCGACGATACTCCATGGCCCCGACCTTGGAATGACTGGCAGAGAGGAAAAAGCTACAAATGGACTTGGACCTGCTCTCCACTGGGAAAGCGGTGCACCAACTCCATAAGACACGGGGGACCTTTTATGAGCATGGAGACAAAGCCAGCTGCCTGCTGGCTGAGAAAGCAGGCAGCCACAATGGAAAAAACCCAGCTAAGGGACAGGAGCAGTAAACAGAACAGGTCGACGAAGCTTTTGCAAACTTCTACCAAGAACTATACTCCTCCGAGACCCCGGATGGAGACTCAAAGATGAAGCAGCTCCTCGATGGACCGGACTTGCCGGTCATGGGGGAAGCTAGGAGACAGGGCTTGGGAGAACCTTTAGAACTGAGGGAAGTCATGGAGAGCATTAACCCATGCAGTTGGGGAAGGGGCCCGTCAGATTCTCGGCGGACTTCTATAGAATATTTTTGACAGCACTGGCCCTGCACTTGCGGGAGATGTTTGCAGACTCGTTAGGAAGGGAATCCCCCCCACTAACGCTGCCACATGCCTCAATATGGATGAGCCCCAAAAAAGATAAAGACCCGACAGAGTGCGGGTCCTACAGGCCCATCTCACTTCTTAACGCGGATGGAAAGATCCTGGTGAAGGCCCTGGCAAGGCGGCTGGAGAGGTAGTTGCTGAAGATCAGCTGGTCTTTGTCAAGGGCAGGCAACTAACAGCGAACATCAGACACCTGATGAACGTGATCATAACCCCATCCAGGAAGAGAACACCAGAAGTGACCATCTCCCTGGATGCAGAGTCGAATGGAGGTACCTCATAGAGCTACTGGAATGGTTTGCGTTCACCTCCTGGGTGAAACTATTCTACAGCACTTCCATGGCAAGCATACGGATAAACACCACCAGCTCTGAATATTTCCGGCTGCACAGACCCACGAGGCAGAGATGCCCATTGTCCCTGCTGTTGTTCGCACTGGAGATCGAGCCACTGGCAATCGCCCTCAGAGTGGCGAAGGGGTGTAGAGTTATCCAAAGGACAGTCAGAGAAGCTAGAGTCTCACTCTGTGCAGATGACCTGCTCCTCTACATCTTGAATACCTGGCCAGCACGGAAGGAATAATGCAACTCCTCAAGGAGTTCAGAATCTACTCAGGTTACAAACTTAACCTGAGTAAGAGCAAAATCTTCCCTGTGAACTCGCAGAGGGGGGAGGAGCAGAGCTGGGGGGGTCTACTGTTCAAACTGGCCCAAACCAAATTCTGTTACCTGGGGGATTCAGATAGCCACGCATGTACACGGATCCACAAGTGGAACGAGACGAGTCTGGTGGAGGAAGTAAAAAAGGGACTTGTAGAGGTGGTGTTCACTGCCACTCTACCTGGCAGGGAGAGTGCAGACGATCAAGATGAACATACTGCCCAGGTTCTTCCTCCTGTTCAGATCCCTCCCGATCTGCGTCCCCAAGTCCTTTTTCAACACAATAGATAAGCTAGTATGTTGTTTATGTCGGGGGGGGGGGGGGGGGGGGGGGGGGGCTGGTGGGGGGGAGAGCCCAAGGATTAGGAAGAAGGTCCTACAAAGGAGGAGGAATGTGGGTGGCCTGGCTCTCCAAAACCGCCAGTTCCACCACTGGGGATGAGTTATGGATCCGGGAGCAGAGTGGTGAGGAGAGAGGAGAGTTCCTGTGCAGAGAAATCACTCCGAGCACTAGCCATAACTGCCCCCCCCCCCGCCCGCCCCCCCCCCCCCCCCCCCGCCCCCCCCACCAGCCCCAGTACCCTCATATTCCAGGACAGTCACTACAAGAATGACTACTGAATGTGGGTGAGCTAGGGAAGGGGAACAGTGCAGACACGTATGAACAATTGTTAGAAGAGGTACGCTCACATCTGAATGAGGCAAAGAAAATGTGGGTGGGAGAACTAGGCAGTGCGATAGGGGCAGGACTCTGGATCGAAGCACCGCACAGGGCAAACTTCACCTCCACATGCGCAGGGCAGCGCCTAATGCAACTACAGGTGGTGCACAGGGCACACCTAACCAGAACACGCATGAACAGGTTCTTCCCAAAGGTGAAGGACAGATGTGAATGGTACCAGCGTGGCCAGGCCAACCACACCCACGTGTTCTGATCTTGCCCTGGACTTGTTGGGTACTGGGTGTCCTTCTTTGAGGCCATGTCCAGAGTTGTGGAAGTGAGGATGGAGCCATCTTCACTCACGGCGGTCTTCAGGATAGCAGAGCATCCTGAGCGCTTCATAGGGAGGGGGGGGTGGTGGCTGGAGGGCTGGTGCCTTAGCCTTTGCCTCCCTAATGGCCCGCCGGACACTTCTGCTTGACTGGTGATCGGCAGTACCACCCAAGGTTGCAGACTAGCTGTCTGACCTGGTGGAATTTTGCAGGCTGGAGAAGATAAAGTTCGCCATCCGTCAGGAAAAGGCTTTCACAGGACGTAGAAGCTGTTCACCAACTTTTTTCAAGACCTGCTCGTAGCCAGCAATCAATAAAGTAAGGCCAGGGATGGGGGGAGGGGAGGTGGTGGCACGGGACTAGTCGCAGAGCAAGGAAGAGAAAAGAAAGGGGGGTGGAGGAGGGCACAGCGGGTGGATGGGGCGGGGGGGGGGATTGCATTCAAAGAAGAATCCGGGGCATGCAGAAGAGAAGACAACTGTAAGAGACTACCTGAATCACAGTGTATATAAACTATTGTAAATATGCGTTTGGGCCATGTCTAGCCATGTAAACTTTGCAATTTATTATGATGAACCTGAATTAAAAATATTTTTGAAAAAGTAAGTTGAGAAGAAGGTTAAATAACTGGGGCTGGTTTAGCACACGGCTAAATCGCTGGCTTTGAAAGCAGACCAAGGCAGGCCAGCAGCACGGTTCAATTCGCGTACCAGCCTCCCTGAACAGGCGCCGGAATGTGGCGACTAGGGGCTTTTCACAGTAACTTCATTTGAAGCCTACTTGTGACAATAAGCGATTTTCATTTCATTTCATTTCATAAGCAAAAAATTACAAAATATGAAAGATAAGACAACTATAGAAAGACCAGACCTAGATTTGTTTCCAATTAACTAAAGACTAATGTCATGAATTTTAGTCCTCACTTCAAACTACATTCCCTAGCTGCAGTCCCCATCCTTCTCCCTGGCAACAATCTGAGGTTAAGCCAGTCGATTCACAACCTTGGTGTGCTTGCTACACACTGCTGCATTAAGGTATTTACAGATGCAACGCTCTAAAGAGCAGATCAGTATATTGGATTTTCAATGTGCTGCTACTGTCAACTTGAATGTGTCAGAGGCTTTGTGACGAATGAAGGTTTCCCCAGGGTCCAGGGATCAACAGACAGCACTCATGTCCTATAAAGGCTCCATCAGGCCAGCCTTGTACATTCATAACTGGGAAAGACTATCACTCCTTAAATGTTCTGTTGGTTTATGAATACATTCAAAGCATTATGCAGGTAAGCACTAGGTACTCAGATAGTAGCCACACTTTCTAAATTCTCTGGAATGTCTAAGTGTCAGACATCTTTAAATGAAAATGGCCATGATGCACTAGATGGTTGGCTTCTGGGTGACAGGGTTACCCTTTGAAGAGATGACTTGTGACACCTGCAAGGGCCCTCAGACAGACACGGAGAGAAGCTATAACGACAAACACAGAACCATCAGGGCCAGTTTTGAGCAGACCATTAGGTTGTTAAAGATGAGATTCCAATGCCTGGATAGATTTGGAGGACTATTGTAGTACATGCCATCCAGAATGTCATTGTGGTTATTGTGTACTGTGCTTTGCATAGCCTCGCCTTTTAGAGAGGGGATGCCCTGGAAGAAGAGGAGACGCAGGAATTCTTCTGATGAGGAGATGAAGAAACACCCTGATGGAGAGCCTGCACAGGAGCGCTTGGATGGTCATGGAGCAAGGGAGGCCTTAATAAGACAGGTTCCAGTAGGTCAGGCATCTTTAATCCCTGTGATGCATGCACTGACTGTATCTCAATGTTTCTCCAGCTAAACTGTGAGCTCGCTGAATTCCTTTGCCATTAGATCCATTCAGACTGCCTGTGGAGACCTCAGTGGCATTATCCAGGCTGCTGCACACCGTTGCATTAAGGTATTTACAGATGCAATGCTCCAAAGGGCAGGTCAATATATTGCACTTTCAATGGACTGTCAGCGTCTCAATACCATAGGCATTGTTGCATCTTGATCAACGTTCACTTCTGAAAATGCATAAACCTTTTCTCCAGACATCATTACAGGTTAACTCAACCTCTGCCTGAGGTTCGCGGTTCTCATTTTGGCGTCGCGAGGCAGAGAATTTCGCCCAATGTCTGAGAATCTTGCAGAAATGAACAACTACCTTCTGGCTTTGGACTGCAGCAAATTGCAGGGTCAGGTGACACTGCCCTGTGGCAGGTGGCCCTTCAAGTTGGTGAGTGTGGCCTGTGAATCTGGCCACTGGGCATCCTGCCTACCGTCTCTGATTGGTGGGGTGAGGGGGGGAGGAAGGAGGCTGACAGTCTAGTGAGATCATGGGCTGAAAACCCACCCGGCAACCAGCAATTGAATGATATTTTACATGGGGTGCCACGATGGGATGGGGTGTGGGAGTTGGCATTTCAGCCACCTCTGGGTACAAGTGCCACTCACTGAAACATGCCGCACGATTCAGCCCATTATGTGTCATACTTTGTTTTCTAAATGCTTCTCTGAAATATTTTGGCGTGTTTCATTATGTTTGAAGTGCTGTATAAACATACGTTTTTTTTTCTCCCCCTCTCTCGCGCTCCCCCTCTCTCGCGCTCCCCCCGCCCTCTCGCTCCCCCCCGCCCTCTCGCACCCCCCCGTCCTCTCGCACCCTCCCGCCCTCTCGCTCCCCCCCCACCCTCTCTCTCCCCCCCCGCCCTCTCGCTCCCCCCCGCCCTCTCGCTCCCCCCCGTCCTCTCGCACCCCCCCGCCCTCTCGCTCTCCCGCGCCCCCTCGCTCTCGCGCTCGTTCTTCTCCTCGCCCCCCCCCCCCCAAAAAGAAGAGCGAGGCAAAAGAAATTGCAGTTTGAAAAGATTGCAGATTGAAACATTGTACCATTCAGCAGATCACTCCTCAGTCCATAAAGAAATATCACAGTACATGGAATAGAGGAATTATATGGAATTAGGGGAGTATTTTCATTCAGTATTGCAATTGCCGGAAGGAATTTGTAACCTCTTCTGGAAACTGCTTTTGAGATTTGGTCAGTCTTCGTATAAACATATGTTGTTGTGTGTCACAGGAACAGATGAAAAAGTGCCATGGGAAAACAATTTGTCACGTGAGAGGACCTTTAAGAAATGGGTGTTTATAAATGGGTATGTGTATAAATATCTGTAGTGAGAGTACCTTTAAGAAATGGGTGTTTATTACTGCAGAGATGTCAGAGAGTGGGTGGAGCTGGGCTGTCAGTCAGCTGTTTACTTTCGTTTTAGGCTGTTTGCTGCAGGGTGTGTTTTAGTTTTGTTTTCAGAGCTGGATAGCTGCAGTCACAGCCAGAAGGGGTATTAGTCTCTCTCTCTGTAATCTAAAAACTGTAAATCGATCCTTTGGTGATTTAAAAGTAATAACTGCTCTCAGTAGTGATTTTAACCTGATGTGCTTATGTTAAAGGGTTTTTTAAAAAGTCTTATGGATGTTAAAAGGACAGCTTAAGGATTACTTAGTGTTGTATTCTTTGGGGGTTGTATTTGAATTAATGGTTGTTAAGATGTTCACTGTATGTTTTAAAAGGTTAACTTGAGTTCATAGAATGAACATTGTTTTGCTTTAAAAAATACTTTTCCATTTCTGCTGTACCACACCTGTAGAGTGGGCTGTGTGCTCCCCATACCTATTAAAAGTTGTGGGTCAGGTAAACTCCATGATACACTTTGGGGTTCTCTAAACGCTGGGCCATAACAAATTGTTGAAGGTAAATGTTAAATATGTTAAACGTGGCTTCGCAGATGTATTCCCCTTCAGCTGAGAGGAATTGGTAATTGTTTACAAATATCAGACTTCTGGAATAATGGACATGTTTGTAAAATTAGGATTAAAGCACTTTGAACAAAGCAGAGGAAGGTCAATGTAGGTTTTGTCTAATGCCATCCTTATCCTGGGAGTAATTATTGCTGTGGGAAGAGGGAAAATCAAAACTGTTCCAATCCCCAACACATCAACTTTATATATATCCAAAGCAATACAGCATAAAAATAATTAGACTACTTTTTACTTTATGAAGTGCAAGTGTATTGCATAATGGTTGTATTTGAGTGAATTACAGGTAAAATTGCAAATATTGACTGCCAGGATTGCTTGATTTGTTCAATGTATATGCATGTATTCTTTTATTCATAACCATATAATGGCTGACATTTTCTCTGATCATGACTGAGTCAATAACAGGGCAGGAGTCAAAATTTTGTGATCTGTCCCACAATGGGCGGGAGCAGATTTGCAGAGCTAAGTGAGCTTAAAAGCTTACTTAACTCTGCTGACGCCATTCCCCAGGTGGAGGAATCAAAGAGGCAGGCGTTAGTGGAGCCCCTGGGGCTGAAGGAGGTTCTGGATGATATCAGGGATATAAAGTCAGGGAAGGCCCCTGGGCCGGATGGGTAGCTGACGGAATTTTAAAAGTAATTTGTGACGGACCTGGCACCACATCTTTTGGAGGCGTTTAATGAAGCACTGGAGAAGGGGGAATTGCCGGAGTCGGTGACACAGCAGTAATCACACTAATCCTGAAAAAAGGGAAGGACCTGGTGGAATGTGCGTCGTATAGACCCATATCACTATTGAACATGGATGTGAAAGTATTGGCTACGTTGTTGGAGGGGAGGATGGAGGATTGTGTCCCGGGGGTGGTTGCAGAAGATCAAATAGGCTTCGTAAAGGGCAGACAGCTCCCAAGTAATATAAGATGGCTGTTGAATGTGGTGATGAATCCGGCAGGGGCTCTGGTACCGGAGTTGGTGGTGTCCATGGACGCGGAAAAGGCATTTGATTGGGTGGAGTGGTGGTACTTGTTTAAGGTTTTGGGAAGGTTTGGGCTTGGGCCGAGAGTTGTGGCATGGGCGCAGTTGCTGTATGTGGCACCAAGAGCGAGGGTGAGGACAAATGATATGAGTTCACAAAGCTTTGACTTATACAGGGGTATGAGGTAGGGGTGCCCGCTGTCATCATTGCTGTTTGTGCTGGCCATAGAGCCATTGGCATTGGCTCTCAGGGGTTTGCAGAGTGGTCATGGATTATGAGGGGACAGAGGGAGCATCAGGTGTCGCTCTATGCCGATGACGTTTTGTGTATGTTTCGGATCCATTGGAGAGTATAGGAAGGATTATGGGCCTGCTGGGGAGGTTTGGAGAGTACTCGGGGTAAAAACTGAATGTAGGGAAAAGTGAGGTATTCCCGGTGAATGAGCTGGGACAGCGGACTAATTTAGAGGGGAATGCCATTTACATTAGCGAGGGATAGATTTAGATATTTTGGGATTCAGGTAGTGAGGGAATGGAATGGGCTCCATAAGTGGAACTTGACAAAGCTGGTGGAGGAGGCCAGGGAGGATCTTAGGAGGTGGGATACACTGCACTTAATGTTGGCGGGGAGGGCCCAAGTGGTGAAAATGAATATTCTGCCGAGGTTCTTGTTTATCTTTCAGGCTCTTCCGATCTTTATACCAAAGTACTTTTTTCAGAAAGTGGACATGATCATTTCGGACTTTGTATGGGCGGGGAGGGTGCCGAGAGTGGGGAGGACCCTGCTACAGAGGCAGATGCAGCAGGGGGAGTTAGCATTGCCGAACTTGCTTCATTATTATTGGGCAGAGAATGTGGACAAGGTGCGGCGGTGGTGGGAAGGTGAAGGGGTAGAGTGGGTTAGGATGGAGGAGGAATCTTGTAAGGCGCCTAGTTTGAGGGCTATGGTGATGGCAGCGTTGCCAATGGCTCCGAGTAAGTGTTCAGGGAGCCCGGTGGTGCAGTCCATGGTGAAGATATGGAATCAGCTGAGGAGACATTTATGGTGGAAGGGATGTCAGTGCAAACGCCGCTGTGCGAGAATCATGAGTTTGAGCTCATGGGGGGGGGGGGATTGATAGCGTATACAGGAAGCGCCTTTGGTGGCGATATTTGGGGTTTCAGAGAAGCCAGAGCTCATGGCGAGGTGGAAGGCCGATGTCATGGCTTTCGCCTGTCTGATTGCACGACGCCAAATTTTGCTGGAGTGGCGGTCGGCATCGCCACCGGGATATGCGACTTTGTTCGGTGACCTGTATGACTTCCTGTGGTTAGAGAAGAAAAAGAATGAGTTGAGGGGCTCTGCAGGGGTGTTTGAGAAAAGGTGGGGGATGTTTGTGACCGTGTTTGAGGAGCTATTCTTGTGAGGGAGGGAGGGAGTGGTGGTGGTGGTGGTGGGGGTGGGGGTGGGGGGGGGGTGGGGGGAGCAGTGGGGGGAGGGTGAAAGAGGGGAGAACTCTGTGCAGACGGTATAGTTGATTGTTGGGAAGTATGTTGCCCGGGGTATTTATTTGCTGTAACCTGTTTTGATACAACGAAGAAAGAACAAAGAAAAATACAGCACAGGAACAGGCTCTTCGGCCCTCCAAGCCTGTGCCAACCATGCTGCCCATCTAAACTAAAATCTACCACGCTTCCGGGGTCCATGTCCCTCTATTCCCATCCTATTCATGTATTTGTCAAGGTGCCCCTTAAACATCACTATCGTCCCTGCTTCCACCACCTCCTCCGGCAGCGAGTTCCAGGCACCCATTACCCTCTGAGTAAAAAACTTGCCTCGTACATCTCCTCTAAACCTTGCCCCTCGCACCTTGAACCTATGCCCCCTGGTAATTGACCCCTCTACCCTGGGAAAAAGTCTCTGACTATCCACTCTGTCGATGCCCCTCATAATTTTGTAGACCTCTATCAGGTCGCTCCTCAACATCCTTCATTCCAATGAGAACAAACCAAGTTTATTCAACCTCTCCTCATAGCTAATGCCCTCCATACAAAGCAACATCCTGGTAAATCTCTTCTGCACCCTCTCTAAAGCCTCCACATCCTTCTGGTAGTGTGGTGACCAGAATTGAACACTATATTCCAAGTGTGGCCTAACTAAGGTTCTCTACAGCTGCAACATCCCAGGGGTTGGTTTAGCACACTGGGTTAAATCGCTGGCTTTTAAAGCAGACCAAGCAGGACAGCAGCACAGTTCAATTCCCGTACCAGCCTCCCCGAACAGGCGCCGGAATGTGACGACTAGCGGTTTTGCACAGTAACTTCATTGATGTCTACTTGTGACAATAAGCGATTTTCATTTTTTTTTTCACATGACTTGCCAATTTTTATACTCAATGCTCCGGACAATGAAGGCAAGCATGACGTATGCCTTCTTGACTACCTTCTCCACCTGTGTTGCCCCTTTCATTAACCTGTAGACCTGTACACCAAAATCTCTCTGACTGTCAATACACTTGAGGGTTCTACCATTCACTGTATATTCCCTACCTGTATTAGACCTTCCAAAATGCATTACCTCACATTTGTCCGGATTAAACCTCATCTGCCATCTCTCTGCCCAAGACTCCATACGATCTACATGTTTGTTGTAATGTAACAGGATCTAACAGGCCCCTGGGATCTACCGACCTTGCTAAGGAGGCTCCAGTCGGGCACCATTTAGCACTGGTCCCCACAAATGGGGACCTGGCAGAATGGCATTTGGGATGGTTTCCTAGGTAATTGGAGGCCCTCGGGTGGTTGGTATTTGGGAAGTGTGGCACCCTGGCACTGCAGATGCCACCCAGGCATTTTGGCACTGCCGGCCTGTTACCCTGGAAGTGCCACCTGGGCACCTTAGCGGTTCCAAGGTGACAGGGTGGCATTTTTCCCACACCGGGGATCGGACTGATGGGTGCCCTGCCCATATGAGGTGGGGTTACAACGGTGGGTGGGGGGTGGAGGGGTTCATAGATTGGGGCTCCATTTTTCATGCATACTTTAAGTGCAGGAAATGTGACTGAGTGTGTCCATGGTGGGGTGTTCCATGCTGAATGCTGAAAAAAAACAGAGTGCCGTTAGATAGCAGGGTTATTCCAGGTGCTACAGGTGCTGAGAACCAACCTGCTAATCCCACCCAGAATGGACACTCATTTTGGTTCGATTACGCCCTTAAGAGCAGAGCAGTTGGAAAACAGTGGCAGGATTGGACAGAGTCAGCATGGATGTGCGAAAGAGAAATCGTTCTTGACAAATCTACTGGGATGCTTTTTAGGATGTACTTAGTACAGTCGATGAGGGGGACCCAGTAGATGTGGTTTATTTGGACTTTCGAAAGGCTTTTGACAAAGTCCCACATAAGAGATTAGCATGTAAAATGAAAGTTCATGGAATTGAAGGTAAAGTGTTGAGATGTTTAGAAAACTGGTTTGCTGACAGAAAACAAAGAGTAGGAATAAACAAGATTTATTCAAAGTTGCAGGCAGTGACTAATGGGGCACTCAGGGATCAATGCTAGGATCCCAGCTATTCACAATGTATATTAATGATTTAATAAAATCTTGATTGTCACAAGTAGGCTTACATTAACATTGCAAAGAAGTTACTGTGAAAAGCCCCTAATTGACACATTCCAGCACCTATTCGGGTACACAGAGGGAGAATTCACAATGTACAGACTACCTAACAGCAAGTCTTTCGAGGCTTGTGGGAGGAAACCGATGATGGAATGAAATGTATTGGGCTAGATTCTCTGTTTGGGAGACTAATGGCTGGATTCTCCGATTTTGCGGCTAAGTGCCCATGCCAGTGTGGGAACTGTGGCGTTTACGATGCCAAAGTCATGGCCGAACCCTCATCGATCCGGCTCCCACGACAAAAAGGCTGGAGATTGGTCTGGTCCGTGGCCGCGCATTCGCATGGCGACTGTCATGATATTCAGATAAACATATCATGGTGCAAACACACATACACACTGATGGACAGATCAACGGACCAATCAACACACACGCAACATCACAGCCAATCACCAGTGAGAGCACACGCACTATAAAACGGGGAACACCACAGTTCCCGCTCATTCCAGCAGGAGACAGCTTAGGGCACAGAGCTCACAGCGTGCCACTCAGACATACACCATGTGCTGAGTGCCTGTCTAAGATAATGTTAGGGCTAGGTCCACAGGTTAACGGGTAAATTACGAACCACAGTCATAAGTTTACAGATGTTGTTATTAAGAGTAATAAAACAGAGTTGTACCATCTACAACCGTGTTGGTTCGTCTGTATAGTGGAACACCCAACACGACAGCGACGACCTGCAGCGGTCGCGCCGTACAACATGGGGTCGGCCGTGCGCGGACCCGACCTGCCAAATACTGCGCCCCTGGCCACCCACTGGCCACACCACACCTGTCCCCCCAGCCCTCGCAACCAAGGCAGCACTGGACCCAGTCTACAGCCGCCATTCCCAACCGCTGGGACCACATGTCCCCCGTGATTGGGAACTCGACCCATCGGGGGTGGAGCATCAGGGGAGGGCCTGCCAATGACGCGCCAACGCCGTTCTAACAGTGTGCGGTGCGCGACGCGATGATGCCATTTCGGCGAGGGAGAGAATAGAAAACCAGCTTCAAACCGATGCCACCTCCGATTTGGACATCGGAAGGGATTCTCCGCCCGATTTCCGATTATGATATCGGCATGGGCATCGGGGAATCCTGCCCAAAATGTTCCCGCTGGGACTGAATAGATTCAGATTCGCGTTTCTGTTGGGGGCGCTATTTATTCCGCAATTCAGGACGCAAAGTTGGTGGTGAGCTGTCTTCTTGAACCACTGCAGTCCATATGGTGTAGGTACACTCACTGTTCAGTTAGAGAGGCAGTTCCAGTTTGACCCAGCGACTGTGAAAGTACAGCAATGTATTTCCAAGTCAGGATGGTGAGTGAGTGACTTGGAGAGGACTTGCAGATGGTGCTGTTCCCATGCATCTGCTACCCTTGTCCTTCTAGATGGTAGTTGTCGTATGTTTGGAAGGTGCTGTCCAAGGAGCAGTGCATTTTGTAGAAGGTACACATTGCTGCCACTGTGCATTGATGGTGGAGGGAGTGAATGTTTGTGGAAGGGGTGCCAACCAAGTGGGCTGCTTCGTCCTGGATGGTGGCGAGCTTCTGGAGTGTTTTTGGAGCTGCACCCATCGAGGTAAGGAGAGAGCATTCCATCACACTCCTGACTTGTGCTTTGTAGTCTGTGGACAGACTTTAGGGAGTCAAGAGGCGAGTTAATTCATAGAATTTACAGAATAGTGCAGAAGGAGGCCATTTGGCCCATCGAGTCTGCACCGGCTCTTGGAAAGAGCACCCGACCAAAGGGCAACACCTCCACCCTATCCCCATAACCCAGTAACCCCACCCAACACTAAGGACAATTTTGGACACGAAGGGCAATTTATCATGGCCAATCCACCTAACCTGCACATCTTTGACCTGTGGGAGGAAACCGGAGCACCCGGAGGAAACCCACGCACCCACGGGGAAGATGTGCAGACTCCGCACAGACAGTGACCCAAGCCGGAATCGAACCTGGGACCCTGGAGCTGTGAAGCAATTGTGCTATCCACAATGCTACCGTGCTGCCCCTAAATTGCAGCAGGGTCCCTAGCCTCTGACCTGTTCTTCCAGTTACAGTATTTATATGGCTAGCCTAGTGGAATGTCTGGTCAATGGTAACCTCAGGATGTTGATAGTGGTGAATTCAGTGATAGTAATAATAATAAACTTTATTAGTGTCACAAGTAGGCTTACATCAACGCACAGTGGCAGCAAGGTGTACCATCTACAAGATGCACTGCAGGAACTCACCAAGGCTCCTTGCTGCAATGAAGTTACTGTGAAAATCCCCTGGTTGCTACACTCCGGCGCCTGTTCGGGTATACTGAGGGAGAATTCAGAATGTCCAATTCGTTAACAAGCACGTCTTTTGGGACTTGTGGGAAGAAACCAGATCACCTGGAAGAAACTCATGCAGACACAGGGAAATCGTGCAGACTCCACACAAACAGTGACCCAACCCAGGAATCGAATCTGGATCCCTGCCACTGTGAAGCAACAGTGCTAACCACTGTGCTACCATGCCACCCCATGCTATTTAATGGCCGATTGTTAGATTCCCCCTTGTTAGAGATTCTCTCATTGCCTGGCACTTGTGTGTCACAAATGTTACTTGCCACTTATCAGCCCCCAAGTCTGGATATTGTCAAGTTCTTGTCGTATTTAAACACAGACTGCTTAAGTATCTGAGAATGTGACCTCTTAACATATAACAACATTAACATAAACCTATAACATATATTCAATATGTACAACATTTAATGGCAGATTTTATATTAGTACAATAAATATTTCTAGATTAAAGCACCCCTTTTAAACAGGATTAACTGCATTTAAGATTCAACGACAACAGCAAAACCTCAGAAATGTTTTACTTTTGACCCTCCTAGCTTCCTAACATTGAACCAATCCTTTTGTCTCGTCATTTCTTTTCCAATAACGTTCTGATAGCTATTTGCTGCCTTATTTCTGTTTTTCTCCCTGCAATGCACCTGGATCTTGTCATTCCCTGTTAGGGAGGTACCAGTCGGTCTATATGCCTGAGGAGGAAGAGCAGCTGTGTGTTGTTTTTGCCGCAGTAATAAACTTATATATTTTAAATTACAAGGACATGTTCTGAGACCAACTGTCTGTACATCTCAATGTTAGCAAAACTCACACCCCTTTCCATTCTGGCTGAGAACTGGAACTTATACTGTAATAGTAAAAGTGTTCATTTTCATGACATTGTTCTGTCAATTTTAGGTTTGATCTGGCACTATAGTTGATATGCAAGTAGTTCACCAATAGAGTAAATAATGAAATGAATATCTTGCAAGGAGAAATGCAGTGAAAAACAGAACCAAGAAGGAAAATATAATCAAAATGAAATGAAAGTCAGATGGAAGACCAATATGGTCATGGGGTTAATTTACAGAGTAGTTCTCAGTAAGGCTGGATGTTATGTGATGGGCAGACATGACCACCCAGACAATGCAATGGGATCTTTCATCTTTGGCTCACAGGATCCCTCTCCATAACTCTCGTTTACAAGCAAGCAAAAATCAATTATTGCAGGTGGTTCTTGCACGAGGGGGGTTACACATTACAAGATAAATCCTGTGGACGAATGATGAATTGGAAGAAATTGGCCACAGAAGTAGCCAACAGTGCTAGATAACTATTGCTTAATCACTTTGAAAATCTTAAATGTCACCTGCAGTCACAAATGAAGATCACTTAGCCCAACTAACTCTTGTCTAATCCCATTTCCAAACTTTGCTGCTTGTTTTTATTTGACTACTTATTGTTCTAACATTTGCAGAACAAACTGAGTTTCATCATGCAACTACAGTAAAGTAAATAAAAACAGAAAATGCTGGATAAATTGACCAGGTCTGTCAGCACCTGTGGAGGGAAACTGTGTTTTGGGCCTAAATGACCCTTCCACCTTTCTAAAGTAAAGGAAAATTGTGTTAGTGCAGCAAGTGTTTGAATCAGTTGTATCTTTTTGCTTTTCTTCGCTTCTGATCTTTTTCTCTGTTCGTAGCTTTCCCCAGCAAAGATGCCATTGGCAACACTCAGCCACATGACAAAGAAGGAAGGCTGATTTGGGTCATCATTCTCACCTCCAAAAAATTCTTGTTATTCACCATCACTTGAAAAATGTAATATCCCTACGTCTACTTCCCATGTCATTCGATATGACTCAGTGAAGTGGGTATGGTAACATAGTGATGTGACTCGACTAGGAATCCACTTGGCATCGACTAATCATCCACAAACAGTGAACGGAATTTTTGTTTCTTGAAGCTAAACGCGGTGACGTCCAGGTTTCACAGCACGTTTCCCGCAAGTGCAGCGGGCTTTCCTGGAACAGGGTGAGGGGGCTGAGTGCTGGCATTGTTGAATTTGATAAATTATTATTGTGCGTCAAATATTGTGATGATGAGGAAATGGGCTGTGGAGGGGAGGTTGGTCTGGGGGCGGGTGGAGGTGGCATTGTGTTGGCGCCTTTGCCGTTCTCGCCGGTCAGGTATTCCGCGAGCCCAGTGGCAGTATCGACGTTGAGGTTGTGGGGGCAGTGTAGGCAGCACTTGGGGTAGGAGGGCACGCCGCTTTGGGTGCCAATCTGTGACAAACATAGGTCTGTCCCGGTGAGGCTGGATGTGAGCTTCCGGAGGTGGCAGCAGGTGGGGATTGAGTATTCAGGGACTTGTTCATCGTGGGAAAATTTGTGGGGCTGGTGGAGTTGGAGGAATTGTGCAATTTGCCCAAAGGGAATGGTTTTAGGTACCTGTTCAGGATTTTGTGAGGAGAGAGGTGCCGTTCTCCCAGGGCTGAAGCCTCCGGCGTTACAGGACAAACGCTTGTCAAAGCAGAAAATAAGGGAGGGGAAGGAATTGGATATTTATAAGGGATTAGCAGAGAGGGAGGGTGCCCTGGTGGGGGACCTTAAGCACAAAAGAGAAGGTAGGGGGCCGGGATATGGGCTGAGGCCTTGTGGAGGGTGAACACGTTCTCAATGTGTGCGAGGTTAAGCCTCATCCAATTTAAAGTAGTGCATAAGGCCCACATGATGGTGGCGAGAATGTGCAGTTTCTTTGCGGGACTGGAAGACAGGTGTGGGCGGTGCATCGGGGGAGGGTGGGTCAACATGTTCTGGGCGTGCCCAAGACTCTGGCAGGGGTTATTGGACGTGATGTCTGAGGTGCTGGATGTGAGGGTGGTTCTCAGTCCGGAGATGGTGATATTTGGTGTGAAAGAAGACCCGAGAGTCTAGGAGCCTTTTCCTACCTGATAGCCTGGAGACGGAATTTGCTAGGCTGGTGGGACTCAGATCCAGCGAAAGCTGAGGTGTGAATGAGCAACCTGCCGGAATCCCTGAGTTTGGAACAGTTAAATACGCTGTGCGGGGATTGGTAGAGGGGTTTGCCCGGAGGTGGAACTGATGTGTTTGGTACTCTGCTACACAGACGAACCAACACGGTTGCGAATGGTACAACTCCGTTTTATTGCTGACATTTATTTACAGTGGTACACTGGTTACTGAGGTTCGATCATAACCCTAGAATCTGTGGACCTATTCCTAATACTATCTTGTAGTGGCACTCAGCACATGGTGGATGTCTGAGTGGTTTGCTATGAGCTCTGTGCCCTGAGCTGTCTCTTGCTGGAATGCTCAGGAAGTGTTGTGTTCCCTGTTTTGTACTGTGTATGCTCTTGCCTGTGATTGGCTGTGGTGTTGTGTGTGTGTTGATTGGTCCGTTGATCTGTCCATCAGTATGTATGTGCTATGATGTTTACCTGAATATCCCCCTTTTGTACAAGAGCATGTGCCTATGTGGTTATAAATAGAGATGTTTACTGAGTGCAGCTGAATGTGTGTGTGTGCAATATCTACAGCATGTACATGGGGCTAAACTATATACGGGGAAATGTTGAACGACAAAAACAGACTCCTGGAATGACAAGGAAGAACAGAAACATATTAACACAGTGCTATTATGAGTTCAATGTACAAACAGGCTCATAAGTCCAGTCTAGTAGGTGGGCGACGAATTCGGGTTGACCGCCTCAAAGGTGGGTCTGGATCCACCGGCTGAGGAATGGACCTGTTCACGGGCGACGACGGAAGGGGCATGGTGGCAGGAAGCCCCACGAAGTCGATATCAGGAATAACAGGAGGGCGCGGTGTCGGTGTAAGTTCCCACAGTGAGCGTGGAAGTAGGCGAAGAGCCCGGCGATTGCGCCTACGAATGCAGCCATCAGGCATGCGAACCAGGAACGAGTAGGGAGCCACGCGTCAGAGAACTTCGGCAGGTGCTGACAAGCCACCTTCTGGTAGGTGGATGTGGACGTCGTCTCTAGGCGCCAGGGCGGGAAGATCAGTTGCCCGTGTGTCATATGCCATCTTCTGGCGAACGCGCTGCTGTTGCATTCTGTGTATTACCGGAGCATGGTTGGTTGTGGGTACCAGAATGGATGGCACAGTGGTCCTGAGGGCGCGATCCATCAACATCTGGGCTGTTGAGAGGCCAGTGGCTAGTGGGGCTGAGCGATAGGCCAGCAGGGCTAGGCAGAAATCTGATCCAGCAGCAGCAGCCTTGCAGAGGAGCCGCTTGACGATGTGAACACCCTTCTCCGCCTTTCCATTGGACTGGGGATGTAGAGGGCTGGACGTCACGTGTGTGAAGCCATACGAAGCAGCAAAGGATGACCATTCCTGACTGTCAAAACAGGGCCCATTGTCCAACATGACAGTCATCGGAATGCCGTGGCGAGCGAAGGTGTCTTTGCAGGCCCTTATGACAGCGGACGATGTTAAATCGTGCAGGCGTATGACCTCTGGATAGTTGGAAAAGTAATCATTGACGATTACATAGTCCCTGCCAAGCGCGTGAAAAAGGTCCACACCCACCTTCGCCCAGGGGGACGTCACCAGCTCATGGGGCTGAAGCGTGTCAGGAGGCTGCGCCGGTTGAAACCTTTGGCAGGTGGGGCAGTCGAGCACCATATTGGCAATGTCATCACTGATGCCCGGCCAGTATACTGCCTCTTGGGCCCTCCGTCTGCACTTCTCAACCCCCAGATGGCCTTCGTGTAGTTGGTCGAGGACCAGCTTGTGCATGCTGTGCGGAATCACAATCCGGTCCAGCTTTAGAAGGACACCATCAATGACGGCCAAGTCGTCTCGGACATTATAGAACTGCGGGCACTGTCCTTTGAGCCACCCACCCATAATGTGGCGCATCACCCGTTGTAGAAGGGGGTCAGCCGCAGTTTCCCGGCGAATACGGGCCAGACTGGAGTCGTCAGCTGACAGATTTGCCGATGTGAAGGCCACCTGCGCTTCGACCTGACAGAGGAACCCCTCCGAATCTGGCGGCATGCTCACTGCTCTAGATAGGGCATCCGCAATGATAAGGTCCTTTCCCGGGGTGTAGTCCAGTTGGAAGTCATACCTCCTGAGTTTAAGTAGGATGCGCTGGAGGCGAGGGGTCATTTCGTTCAGGTCCTTATTTATGATGCTGACCAGGGGGTGATGGTCAGTCTCAACGGTAAACTGGGGGAGACCATACACGTAGTCATGGAACTTGTCTATTCCGGTCAGCAAACCCAGGCACTCCTTTTCGATCTGCGCGTAGCGCTGTTCTGTGGGAGTACCGCCCCAATGCCGGACTGGCTGGCATCAGTCGAAATTTTAGTGTCACGAGATGTGTCGAAAAACACCAATACCAGGGCTGTGGTGAGCTTAATTTTGAGCTCCTCCCATTCCTGCTGGTGTGTGGGCAGCCACTGGAACTCCGTGGACTTCTTGACGAGGTGGCGCAGAGCCGTCGTGTGGGAGGCAAGGTTGGGAATGAACTTCCCCAGGAAGTTGACCATGCCTAGGAAGCGTAGCACTGCTTTCTTGTCTGCCGGCTGCGGCATGGCTATAATCGCGCTCACCTTGTCTGCATCCGGACGGACCCCTGACCGGGAAATGTGGTCCCCCAGGAACTTCAGCTCGGTTTGGCCGAAAGAACACTTGGCTCGGTTGAGGCGCAGGCCGTTTTCCCGTATGCGTGCAAAGACGCGTTGGAGACGATTGATGTGCTCCTGTGGTGTGGTGGGCCAGATGATGACGTCGTCCACGTAGACGCGCACCCCTTCTATGCCCTCCATCATCTGCTCCATGATCCTGTGAAAGACCTCAGATGCCGAGATGATGCCAAATGGCATTCTGTTATAGCAGAACCTGCCGAAAGGGGTGTTGAAGGTGCACAGCTTTCGGCTGGACTGCTCCAGTTGGATCTGCCAAAAACCCTTTGAGGCATCCAGTTTTGTGAAGATTTTAGCACGGGCCATTTCGCTCGTGATCTCTTCCCGTTTGGGTATGGGGTAGTGTTCCCTCATTATGTTGTTGTTGAGGTCTTTTGGATCAATGCAGATCCGGAGCTCGCCGGAGGGCTTCTTAACATACACCATGGAGCTGACCCATGGCGTGGGGTCCATGACCCGGGATAGCACCCCTTGGTCCTGGAGATCCTGCAGCTGCTGCTTGAGGCGGTCTTTGAGTGGCGCTGGGACCCTGCGAGGTGCGTGAATGACCAGGGTGGCGTCCGGTTTGAGCCGAATTCTGTAGGTGTAGGGCAGTGTTCCCATGCCCTCGAATGCCTCCTGGTTGTGTGTGAGGAGCGATTGGAGCTGTGCCCTGAATTCTGCATCCGGGAAGTCAGATGTACCTTCTGGAGACAGAGCGTGGACTCGTTGCACGAGGTGGAGAACCTTGCATGCCTGTGCACCTAGCAGGGAGTCCTTTGATGATCCGACTATCTTGAATGAGAGTGTGGCCGTGTGTGTGTTGTGTGTCACCTGGACCTGGCAGGATCCCATAGCTGGGATAACGTTCCCCTTGTAGTCGACCATCTTGCAACGGGATGGCCGAATTGGTGGTCTGACCTTCATGGCGTAGAAGGCTGACCATGCTATGAGGTTGGCGGAGGCGCCAGAGTCCAGACGGAATGTTATCGGTGATCGGTTGACCGTTAGGGTGGCACACCATTCATCACCCGGATTGACAGTGTTCACTTGCAACGGCTGGTGGGTCCTGGCTGGAGACATCCGGTTCCCATCAATGATCGCAACACGGAAGGCTTCCCGGTCAACTGTGTCACTGGTCTGGATATCGTCTGGGCACGACTTGTAGTAAGGAGGCTGAATGGTCCGCACGTCCCTGCGAGGTTGTTGGAATTGGGGAACATTGGCAGGTTGAGCTGCTCGACAACAGGCAGCGTAGTGGCCCATCTTGCCACAGTGGAGGCATTGTCGGTTTCTTGTGGGACATTGCCGCTTTAAATGTGCGGCTCCACAGTTGCAACATGTCGTGACGTCATGGCGTTCATTGCCCCACCGCGCATGCGCAGTTCGGTCTTGCTTCGAGCGCGCCTGCTCATCATGTCCCTCTGTGTTGACGTCGTTTTTGGCGCGCACAAACGCGGGAGGCCTCGAAAAGCACGTGGAATGGCCGCCCTCGTCCGGGCCGCGAGCCGGGAGGAACTCGATCGCCTGGACCTGTTCGGCATCGTAGGACGCCTGCCTCGCCGATCAGGCTGCGTAGGACCCCTGCCGCGCCGATTCGGCCGCCTGAAATTGAGAGTAGCGGCTAGTCGCGTTTTCATGAAGGACACAGGCTTCGATTGCGGAGGCTAGGGTGAGGCCTTTTATTTTTAAAAGCTGCTGGCGTAGGGTGCCCGAGGTGACCCCAAAAACGATCTGGTCCCGAATCATGGAATCGGAGGTGGTGTCGTAACTGCAGGACTGTGCGAGGATACGGAGATGCGTAAGGAAGGATTGAAAGGGCTCATCCTTACCCTGCAGGCGCTGCTGGAAGAGATACCTCTCGAAACTCTCGTTGACCTCGACTTTGAAGTATTGGTCGAGTTTGAGAAGGACCGTCTTGTACTTGGTCTTGTCCTCGCCTTCCGCGAACACCAGGGAGTTGTAGACATGGATGGCGTGTTGACCTGCCGTGGTGAGGAGGATGGCGATCTTTCTGGTGTCCGAAGCGCTCTCCTTTTCGTTGGCTTTTAGGAAGAGCTGGAAGCGCTGTTTGAACAGCTTCAAATTAACGCCGAGGTGTCCAGCGACTTGTAGCGGCTGCGGTGTGCTGACGGTGTCCATGGCGCAGGATGGCAGATTCCCCAGGATCCGTAGGTAGGTCCCACAGTTACTCCTGGTACTATGATGTGCTGGGTACTCTGCTACACAGACAAACCAACACGGTTGCGAATGTTACAACTCAGTTTTATTGCTAATATTTATTTACAGTGATAAACTGGTTACTGAGGTTCGATCATATCCCTAGAATCTGTGGACCTATTCCTAATACTATCTTGTAGTGGCACTCAGCACATGGTGGATGTCTGAGTGGTTTGCTATGAGCTCTGTGCCCTGAGCTTTCTCCTGCTGGAATGCTCAGGAAGTGTCGTGTTCCCTGTTTTGTACTGTGTATGCTCTTGCCTGTGATTGGCGGTGTTGTGTGTGTGTTGATTGGTCCGTTGATCTGTCCATCAGTATGTATGTGCTATGATGTTTATCTGAATATCATGACAGAAACCGTTCATCAATTTCTTCAAGGAGAATTGAGATGGTCAGCTAGGGGGGGTGGGGGGGGGGGCTGGGGGGGGGGGGCAGGCGACACTTGGGGGGGTGGATAAGGGGGTTAAAATGGGGCAAGCGGGATGTGGCGGCGGGGTCGGTGTCAGGAGGGGTTGGAAGATTGTGATTGTTTATTTTGTTGATGTGTTCTTCTGATATTTTGTATATATATTTGTCAAATTGCTTCAATGTTTTTAAAACGTGGGTGGGATTCCAGGTTGGCTGACAACGGAATCGGGAAACTTGATTGGGTGGAGGACTGGTTCCGACGCCGGCAATTTAACTCCAAATCGCAATTCTCTGTTGCATCTGCAGTGGCATCAATTCGTTCCAGAACACACACACATTAAGTGCCGTTGGCATATCACTAGGGTGCCCGACCCCGTATTCTCTAGGGCCTCCGCGATTCTCTGCCTCCAATTCGCCGCATTACCGACGGCGAGGTTCACTTGCGCTTTTAAAAATCATGAAGCAGGTGCCATGGTGGGGCGAGGGAGTGTCCAATATCACCATACTTTGCTGACAGTTGTGCCCCTGGCTGGGGGATTCTGCTATGGTCAGGGGAGTAGCAGGGGTGGCCAGGAGTTGGGCTGTGGGGTCCAGGTGGATGGACATGGAACACCATTGTCGCGGCCTGCAAGGCAGCCATGCAGCTGCACATGCCGCTGACCGTCCACTGTGAACTTAGGGCTACAGGTCATATGGGGCTCCCCCCAGGCCACCCCGCTAAGGGCCCTCTGGCCCTTGTCGGCCCATCAGCTGTATGGCGTACTCCAGCGCAATCAGTGCCATCTTGTTGGCTGGGATGGTGTGTGGGTGGGAGTGGTGTGTATACGGGGCTTTGGCTTATCGGCCTCTTGAGTGTCAATCGTGAATCCGGCACCGTTTCTCATTGGAATCAATTGTGTTCCACATGGTGCCGGTGCTAGCCCCTTAACAGTCACTGAATCGGCCCCCCACCTGGCATGGGTCTACTTTGCTGAATTTCTGTCCACTAGCCAGGCCATTAAAAAGGCCCTCAGTCCAGGAAAGGGATATTATTCAGCACATAACATGGGAGTAATAGTATTATGGGCGAGGTGTTTCAGAACCCCAAAATGTATCACGGAGTTCAACCAACCTCACCCTTTAATGGATTTGTTGCTTTTCCGAGCACACGGCTTGTTCCCTAGGTGTGGTATTTCAATTGTGGACACGTGGGTTTTTAAACACAAAATACTGTTTATTCCATGAACTCAACTTAACATCTTAAATAAACATTGGATCTCTTAACACCCCTTACTTCAAAGATAACTCAGAAAATATTGCAACAGTAAGTACTTCCTTAAAATGTTCCTTCAAACTTCCAAGAGACTTAACACCTTTTAAACAGTATCATATCAGGTTGAAGGATATATATAGTTTCTGTAGAATGGCAGAGATATATTAGCTTTGTTGCCTTCAGCTCCAGCAAAACAGACAGGCACTTTTAGACTGAAAAACCAAACTGCAAAATTTGCAGCTCTCTGGAAACACACAGACACACACACACACTGCTTTTAAACTGAAACTAAAAACCTGCAAAATGGCTAAACTGAGCTGAGCTCAACCCACTCTCTGACATCACTGTTTTCTTAAAGGTACATTGCTTACACATCCATTTCTTAAAGGCACTCTTGCATGACACCTCCCCCCAAGAAAACAAAATAAACCATCAACTTCAAGATGGTTTCATTTTTCACTTTTGCACCATTCACTAAGAAATGTACACAGTAAATATACCTTTTCGTTTTTAAAAAAAACAACACACGCAAACAGGCAGAATAATATAGTCCATTTTTCTTTGTTCTTCTTCCTCCAACCAAAATCCTGCTCGATTGACAGTCTCTCTGAACAAAGTCTCTGCACGATCCATCCATTCCTCTACTCCTCGGCATTTCTCTTCAGAATCAGATACTTTAGTTCAATCTGACCACAGAGTCCCTTGCAATTCTCCAGTACTGGAGCATTGGTGATCACAGCTTTCAGGCAGTCAAATGCCTGTTGAAATTCTGCTGTCCATTGAAACTTTTTAGGTTTCTTTAGCAATTCCATCAGTGGAGTAATCACGCCACAAAACCTTTGCACAGCTGTTCGATCAAATTAATTCATGTTAAGAGATCGCATTGCCTCCCTTCGTCTTGAGGGTATCGGAAACTTCTCAAGGAAAGTGAATCGGGCTTCTCCAAATTCACTTTCGGCTAGGTTCATCACCAAACCCGCCTCCTGAAGTCGATCGAAGAACTCCATACGATGTTTTAAATGCTCTTTCCATGTCTGGAAGTTGGAAATAAAAGAAGATTGTCCCACTTTCTCCATGCAATCCTTCAATGCTGGGACAGGTTAAGAGTCCGTTCTTGTAACTGTATTCACCTTTCTATAGTCCACACACAACCGTTGGGTACCGTCTGGTTTAGGTACCATCACTATGGGTGAGCTCCATTGGCTGCAACCCACTTCAATTATGCCATTCTTCAGCATACTCTCAATCTCTCTGTTAACCTGTTCCAATGTTAAAGGATTAAGTCTATATGGATGTTGTTTGATAGGAACAGCATTTCCCACATCTACATCATGTATAGCCATTTTAGCACTTCCCAATTTATCTCTACAAACTTGCCCATGTGATATCAATACTTCTTTCAGGTTAGTTTGTTTTTCCTCTGGAAGGTAACTTAACAATTCATCCCACTTTTTAAGAACATCCTCATTTTCCAATTTAATTTGAGGTATGTCAAATTCACAGTCATCTGGATTTGGTTTGTCACTTTGAGTTAGAATCATTAAAACCTCCTTTTTCTCTCCTTCCCTTTCAAAGTACCTTTTAAGCATATTCACATGACACACTCGGTGAGTCTTCCTTCTATCTGGTGTTTTTACCACATAATTCACCTCACTTAATTTCCTTTCAATCTGGTACGGTCCACAAAACCTAGCTTTTAAAGGCTCCCCTACCACTGGTAACAACACTAAAACTTTATCCCCACTGGCAAAACTACAAGCTTTGGTTTTCTTGTCCGCTACCCATTTCAACACATTTTGTGCAACTTTCAAATGTTGTCTAGCCAATTCACCTGCTCTATTTAATCATTCCCTAAAATTTGACACGTAATCCAATAGTTTAATTTCCGATTTCTCACCCACCAATTTTTCCTTAATCAATTTAAGTGGTCCTCTTACCTCATGACAAAAATTAGTTCAAAAGGATTAAATTTGGTAGACTCATTAGGTGCATCCCTAATTGCAAACAATACGAATGAGATTCCTTTATCCCAATCCTCTGGATAATCTTGACAATACGCCCTCAACATTGTCTTTCATGTCTGATGCCACCTTTCTAACGCTCCTTGCGATTCTGGATGGTACGCAGTTGATTTAAATTGTTTTATTCCTAAGCTTTCCATAACTTCTTTAAATAACTTTGAAGTAAAATTTGTTCCTTGATCCGATTGAATTTCTGTGGGTAGTCCATATCTAGTAAAGAATTTAAGTAACTCCTCCACAATCCTTTTAGCTGTAATATTACGTACTGGAATGGCCTGTGGAAACCTAGTAGACACATCCATTACAGTCAAAAGATATTGATTCCCACTTTTTGTTTTAGGAAGCGGTTCTACACAATCGATTAGGACTCTTGTAAAAGGTTCCTCAAATGCTGGAATGGGTATTAAGGGCACTGGTTTTATCACTGCTTGAGGTTTCCCTATCACTTGACATGTGTGACATGATTGACAAAATTTAACTACATCTTTATGTAGTTCAGGCCAATAAAAATGTTTCTGGATTTTAGCTTGAGTTTTCCTTATTCCCAAATGACCTCCCACTGGTACCTCATGTGCAACTCGCAACACCTCCTTTCCATACCCTACCGGCAATACTACTTGATGAACTTCTGCCCACTTTTCATTCGCCTGCATATGTAAAGGTCTCCATTTTCTCATCAAGACATCATTTTTACGGTAATAACACTCTGGTATAGTCTCAGATTCCTCTTCCGTATATGATTTGTGATATATCCGTTTTATTTCTACATCTTTCTGTTGTAACTCCGCCAATTTTCCTGAACAAAAAATATCCGCCTCATCCTCCAGCCGTTCTTGTTCTTTTTCAACCATCTGATCAAAAATCGTTTCTGATAATTGCACTTCAACTTCATCTTCACTCTTTGGTTTCTCCTCTTGTCTTAACCTGTGACTTTGCGACACAATCCGGAAAAAATCCCAGGATATTCGTCCTTCAACACTTCAGTTGACTGATTTTCCACTGGCTTATCAACCACAGCAGGCATCACTCCCACCTGCAATCCAGCTATATCTTACCCAAGATAAATTGTATTCCTGGACAAGATAGTTTATCTATTCCTCCTACCACCACTTCACCACTCTTCACTGGACTTTCCAACCTTACCTTATATAATGGAACGGTACTCCTCTCACCCTGAATTCTACATATCACCACCTTTTCTGGCAACATTCTTCCCAAACTACATAATTCCTCATCTCTTATCATTAAAGATTGACTAGCCCCTGTAGCTCTTAAAATTGCTCCTCCTGATACACATGAGTAAACTTTACCCACACAAGTAAATTCTTTAAATACATCTGGCACCTTCTTAACAATTACGTCTTGAGCATGCTGTACAATCGTTTGCACCTCCCTCGCTTCCCTTGGGCTTTCCTTTACTAGTCTAACAAACCCCACTGTCTTATCTTGTTTTACCACATCAGTCTTCCCAGTGCTTTTCTTCAACAACCAACACTGTGACTTTACATGGCCTAGTTTATTACAGTGAAAACATCTGAAACTTTTCATTTCTTTTCCACCCTCCTGGATTTAAAAAATAACCTGAGGTACACTCTCTTTATTGTCTCCCATCAGATCACCTTTACCTTTACCACTTGAGTACTTCTCATGTCCCCAGTTTCTATCCCTCACCGGCTGAAACTGATGTCGGAAACCAATCTTTGATTTCTGAACTAATTCATAATCATCTGCCATTTCCGCAGCTAATCTCACAGTTTTAACCCTCTGTTCTTCCACATGAGTTCTCACTACATCAGGAAGTGAATTTTTAAACTCCTCCAAAAGTATAATTTCTCTGAGAGCTTCATACGTTTGGTCTATTTTCAAAGCCCTTATCCACCTATCAAAATTACTTTGTTTGAGCCTTTCAAACTCCATGTATGTTTGACCAAATTCTTTCCTTAAATTTATAACCCTTTGTCTGTAAGCTTCAGGCACTTGCTCATATGCACTTAAGATGGACCTCTTCACCTCCTCATACGTTCCAGATACCTCCTCCGGTAGTGATGCATACACTTCACTAGCACTACCTACCAGCTTTGTTTGAATCAGTAACACCCACATGTCTTGTGGCCATTTCATTTGTTTAGCTACCTTCTCAAATGAAATGAAAAAGGCTTCCACTTCCTTCTCGTCAAACCTTGGCAATGCTTGGACATATTTAAATAGATCCTCACCACATCTTCGACTACGACTCTCTTTCTCACTATCCTCATCACTATTATCCAACTATACATTTCCCTTTACGTCTGCCAATTTTACCTGATTGTCATGTTTCATGGCCATTTTCTGAAGTTCAAACTCCCTCGCTTTATCTTTTTCCCTGATCTGTATCTCCCTTTCTTTTTCTTTTTGTTCTGCTAGGGCTATTCTTTCTTTTCTCCTTTCTTCTCTCTCCTTTTCTTTTTCCTCTCTCTCTCTCTTTCTTTTTCCTCTCTCTTACTCTTGTATGCCAGCCACTTTAATTCTTTCTCATGTTCCATTTGTTTAATTTGCAACTGAATTTTTGCCGTTTCCAATGAGTCAAACTCTATCTCAGGCAACTTTAAATGCTTAACCACCGCCATAATTACCTCATCTTTTCGCATTTTGTCAGGTAATGTTAACTGCAATGTTTTTGCCAAATCTAACAGTCTGCTTTTCGTTTCTGTCCGTAAAATACTACGTGTGACATTCTCCACCCCCAAAAACTTCTGAGCCTTTGAAAGAGCCATTGTTCACAACACTCTCCCCACTTAAACTAAAATGCCACACCGGAAAAGCAAAAATCCTTCACTGTCTTTAAGTTCACAAAAGCCAATCCAATAGATATCCCGGACGAGGCCCCAATTGTTATGGGCGAGATGTTTCAGAACACCAAAATGTATCATGGAGTTCAACCAACCTCACCCTTTAATGGATTTGTTGCTTTTCCGAGCACACGGCTTGTTCCCTAGGTGTGGTATTTCAATTATGGACACGTGGGTTTTTAAACACAAAACACTGTTTATTCCATGAACTCAACTTAACATCTTAAATAAACATTGGATCCCTTAACACCCCTTACTTCAAAGATAACTCAGAAAATATTGCAACAGTAAGTACTTCCTTAAAATGTTCCTTCAAACTTCCAAGAGACTTAACACCTTTAAACAATATCACATCAGGTTAAAGGATATATATAGTTTCTGTAGAATGGCAGAGATATATTAGCTTTGTTGCCTTCAGCTCCAGCAAAACAGACAGGCACTTTTAGACTGAAAAACCAAACTGCAAAATTTGCAGCTCTCTGGAAACACACAGACACACACACACACTGCTTTTAAACTGAAACTAAAAACCTGCAAAATGGCTGAACTGAGCTGAGCTCAACCCACTCTCTGACATCACTGTTTTCTTAAAGGTACATTGCTTACACATCCATTTCTTAAAGGCACTCTTGCATGACAACAGTAACCATGAAATCCCCACGGATGCTTATGGAGCCGTCTTTCTTGAGCACTGGGATGATGGATGTTGCCAATTCACTATGGGGACAGGTATATAGACTCCTATCTTGACCAGCTACTCCATTTCAGCTTTGACTTTTTGCCGTATGGAATAAGGCACAGTTCCGACCTTCAGAAATTTTGGTTGAGAGTCAGCTTTGATGTTTAAAATGCGGTAAACCCCTTTATGCTTCCCAAATTTCCTTTGAAAACAACAACAATTTCTTTATGACAGCTGTCCGACCAGCTTCTTCTGTTGCAATGCTATATATGCCCACCCTGTTTAACTGGTTCTTCTCCAGCCATGACCATCCAACTAAAGCTGGGCAGTTGCCTTTTACCACTAACAGTGGCAGCTTAGCAGTCTATTTAGTTTCACATTGACATCCGTTTTGCCCAGCTAGATTCCCCGTATATGTTTTCAGAATGAATTTTCAGGCATTAAGGGGAATGTTTAATCTTTTCCTTATGCACAGCATCAGGGACCAGAGAGACTGCTACCTCTGTTTCCAGTTCCATATTTATGAGTTTGCCCTCCAGCAGTTGTGTTACCCAGTAGCCCTGTGAACTACCTGTCATAGCCAAGATGCGGATGGGCCCTTCTTCTTCAAATTCAGTGTCACTTTGGTCCTCCCATTCCTGCTGTATGGCATGCAGATTATTGCCGTTACACCAGGCTCCAGATGTCTTTCCCTGGTTGGCTTTTGTGATTCAGTGGGCCACTTTTGCTTTTACAGGCACACTTGTCCCTTCTTGCCACAGTGATGGCATTCAAGGCCTCTGCACCAACATTCAGATGTTTGGTGACCAGCCTTTCCACAAGGGTAACATTTTCTGCTGCTTGCTATCTTGTTTGCATGATCTGTAACGTTGTGCACTTGTTGATGCATGCTGCTGCTGTCCATGTTTTGTAGCCAGCTCCATGGAGACTGCAAACTCTCATGGCAATTGGTTCTCCCTCGTCTTGGTTTCTTTCGTGAAACCTAAAACTGCTGTGTCAAGTGGCTTAGGAGGAAAATCCAGGACTTCTACAACATCCTCATGATTTTGTGCCAGGTTTGTCAAGCTGCATCAAGCTTCATAATAAGCCAAAGGTTTTAGGTTGCATACTTTCAAAGAACGTTGCCACCTTTCAATCATTTACAATTCCATTTACAAGGGCAAAAGTGTTCAGTGTGTCATGATATGCAAGCATGCAACCAATGAACACTCAGAATAGGACACAACCAATGAGCAGTCAGGACACTCAGAGGTGGCATCACCACAAGGGGGCATGACATAAACACTATAAAAGGGATGAGGCACTCACACCCTGCCTCTTTCCACAGATAGACATCTAGAGAGTTAGACAGGGTTGATCAGCAGCATCACACCCCAGCACGTGGCTTAGAGCAAGCTGGTACAGTTAGACTGAATTACTGCAGTTAGATTAGCAGAGAGTCGAACTCATTTGAGAACTGTGTTAATAGTTCAATAAACACGTTGAACTCATTTCAGAGTCTGGAGCATCCTTTAGTTAAGGCTGCATCAAGTAGCAGCCTGTGTTATCCGAAGCAGCATAACACAACATGATACCAGGAGTGACTGTTCAATCTATTTAGTTCAACTCAGCAAGATCCATGACAACCAGCTACTGAATGCAGGCACAATGGACAAGATTCAGGCTCCTCATCAGCTCAGGACCACTGGCAATCTTAGTGCCAACTGGCGATCATTCAAGCAGAAATTTCAACTATATGTGGAAGCATCCGACCTCAATGGCGCGGCCGATGCTCGGAAGATAGTTCTTCTACTCACCACTGCGGGTGACCATGCGATAGAGATCTTCAGCTCCTTTCACTTTTCCAAAGGGCAGGACAAAACAAAGTACCAAACCATCTTGGACAAATTCGACAGCCACTGTGAGATGGATACCAACGAAATCTTCGAGCGCTACATCTTCAAGCAGAGGATGCAAGGTAAAGACAAATCCTTCAACTCCTATCTAACTAACCTCAGACTGCTAGCACAATCCTGCAACTTCGCTAATATCACTGACTCCATGATCAAAGACCAAATCGTTTTTGGAGTCCACTCTGATCCTTTGCGAGAGCAATTGTTGAAAATCAAGCACATGACCCTGCCAGTCGCGATTGAAACGTGTATTGTGCATGAGCACTCTAAAAATCGCTATTCACAGTACATAACGGCAGAAAGTGAAAAACAAGCCTCCCACTTGGTGGAGAGTGATCATGCCATCTCTCGGATGCCGCGCCTCCACATTGACGAAAGCGGCCATTTCACGCGGTCTTCCCGGGGCCTGACGCATGCGCAATGCGATCGGGAACACGAATCGGCCAAAAACCGCACTGCACAGGTGCAGACGTCCGAGAACCGCACCGCGCATACGCAACGATGCACTGAGCGTCATGGCGTCATGACGTGTGCGAACTGCGGCACCGCACCTTTTTAAAAAAACTGCCCTGCAAGAGGCAAACACTGTTTCAAATGTGGGAAACCAAACCACTATGCAGCCCTGTGCAGATCTGCACCACCAGTCAGGAGCCAGCACTCCCAATTCCGACAGCAGTGCATCAGAAGTGTGCAACACCGAATGCATGACTCTGATCCAGGCAGTGCAAAGGATCCAGATGATGAATACCTGGACAACACTTACCGAGTGGGCATTATTACAAAGTGCGAATACACCACATCTGACACATTGCGAGTCCAATCAATCCTGGCCGTGGATTCCGAGGACGAATGGCATGCTGTGATGAAGGTCAACCACTGCCCCATCCAGTTCAAACTGGACACACAGCTGCCTCCTCCAACCTGATTTCGCAGGTGGACTTCAAGAGAATCAAGAAGACCCCCACAATCATTGCAGCTGCCTGCAAACTCCTGGACGACAATGGAAACGCAATCAAAGCACTGGGGTCCTGCCATCTGCAGGTGTCCAGCCGACACACACAAGCAAGTTTACGCTTCGAGATTGTTAAATCTAAGTGCGCACGCCTGCAAGCAACTGAACCTCATACACCACGACGCCATCCCATTCGGATCTTCAGGCCAGCATCGACGACATCCTAACCCAGTACCCAGATGTATTTAGCGGGATGGGCACGCTGCCATACGAGTACAAGATTCTACTGCGGCCTGTTGCCAAGCCAGTGGTCCACGCACCACGACGTGTCCCTGCTCCACTGAGAGAGCGCCTGAAGGCAGAGCTCACGAGTCTGCAACAAAAAGGCAGCATTTCCAATGTCACTGAACCAACCGAGTGGGTCAGCTCGATGGTGTCCGTAAAGAAGCCTTCGGGGGACCTACGCATCTGCATTGACCCCAAGGATCTAAACAAAAACATTATGCGGGAACATTACCCCACCCCAAAGAGGGAAGAAATCACGAGTGAGATGGCACACGCGCGCTTCTTCACAAAATTGGATGCATCCCAAGGATTTTGGCAAATCCAACTTGAAGAATCCAGCAGAAGGCTCTGCACCTTCAACACGCCTTTTGGCAGATTCTGCTACAACCGAATGCCATTTGGCATCATCTCGGCATCAGCGATTTTCCATCACATCATGGAACAGATGATGGAGGGAATAGAAGGGGGTCGTGTCTACGTTGACGATATCATAATCTGGTCCACAACCCCAGAGGAACATGTGTCGCGACTCAAGAAAGTATTCCGACGCATACATGAACATGGCCTCAAGCTAAACAGGTCCAAGTGCTGTTTTGGGACATCCACGCTGAAGTGCCTGGGCGATCAGATTTTGTAACACGGTGTGCTCCCAGACACAGATACAATTAAAGCCATCGAGGCAATGAAAGTCCCCGAGGACAAGAAGGCAGTACTGCGCTTCCTGGGAATGGTCAATTTCCTTGGCAAGTTCATCCCGAATTTGGCCACATACACCACGGCCCTACGCAACCTGGTGAAAAAATCAACCGCCTTTGAGTGGAAGGCGGAGCACCGAACAGAGTGGCTGGAGCTGAAAGCCAAGCTCCTCACTGCACCCGTCCTTGCATTCTTTGCCCCAGACCGAGAGAGCAAGGGCGGTGTTGCTTCAAAGAGATGACATGTCATCCTGGGTACCAGTAGCATACGCGTCATGGGCAATGACACCCACTGAGACCAGATATGCGCAGATTGAGAAGGAGCGTTTAGGTCTTCTCAACGGCATCCTCAAATTCCATGATTAAGTCTACGGCTTGCCAACATTTACTGTTGCGACGGATCACAGGTCTCTGGTCCACATCATCCAAAAGGACCTGAATGACATGACACCTCGTTTGCAGAGAATTCTGCTCAAACTCCGGAGGTATGATTTAATTTGGTGTACACACCTGGCAAGGAGCTCATCCTGCTCCGTCAACTCACCCAGTGAACCACTGGAGATCATCCAACACATTGAATTGCAGGTACAACTGTGTGCAAGCACTCTCCCGGCAATAAATGAGAAGACTGTTCTCACCCGAGAAGAGACGGCCAAAGACCCCCTGTTGCAGCGAGTCATCCACAACCTCAGCAATAGCTGGCAGAAAGGGCAATGCCCTCAATTCTACAACGTCAAGAATGACCTGACGCTGTTCGACGGCATCCTACTCAAGCTGGACAGGATAGTCATCCCGCTATGTCTCCAGAGCATGGTGCTGCGGCAGATTCATGAGGGACACCTGGGCGTAGAAAAGTGCAGACGCAGGGCCCGGCAAGCTGTCTACTGGCCCAGCATCAACCAGGACATCACGGACATGGTCCTGAATTGCGAAACAAGTCAGAGGTTCCAACCAGTGCAGAGCAAGGAGACGCCCCAACACCATGACCTAGAGACCTCTCCATGGTCCAAGGTTGGCATTGACCTATTCCACGTGAATGGTCGCGACTATATCTCAATCATCGATTACTTTTCGAACTATCCTGAGGTGCTGAAGCTGCCAGACGTCACCTCACGGACCGTCATCAAAGCGTCTAAAGAGACATTCTCACGGCATGGCATCCCGAACACCGTCATGAGCGACAATGGCCCGTGCTTCCACAGTCGAGAATGGTCCACGTTTGCCAAGAGCTACAATTTCAGGCATGTCACCTCCAGTCCGCACTATCCGCAGTCCAATGGCAAAGTCGAAAAAGGGGTGCACATCGTTAAGCAGCTCATCCGCAAGGCCTCGGACTCCGCTTCCGACATACACCTTGCACTACTTGTGTATCGGGCGACTCCCTTGTCCACTGGCATGTCGCCAGCTCAACTGCTGATGAACAGGGACCTGCGGACGATGCTTCCAGTCATACACCTGCCCCACCTTGATCACTTCCCGGTGCTGCAGAAGATGCAGCAGCTTCGCGACAACCAGAAGCAGGGCTATGACGCACATGCCACCGATCTGGACGTGCTATCCCCGGCAGACACGGTCAGGATCCAGATACCTGATGGTGGGTGGTCTGCTCCGGCTGTCATTGTTTGACAGGCCGCGCCCAGATCCTATGTCATACGTATGGCTGATGGCTCCATTATGCAAAGGAATTGAAGGGCACTGCGAAAAGTTCCTTGCCCACAACCACTTTCACCTCCATTTCCACATGTCGAATTGCCACCTCCAGACACCTCGAACCACGAGGCCACCAGTCGGGCCTCCCACTCGCCTGTCAAGACACCGTCATCCCCTCCACCACCTCTCCGTCGGTCGACGAGGATCAGACGCAAGCCTCAGAGACTGGACTTATGAGCATTTGTTTTGTTTGTTCTGTTCTGTTGTCCTCAGTCAGTCACATTAGACAGACACATTCACATGTATATACATCTACAAAAAAAAACCCAAAAAAGGGGAAATGTCATGATATGCAAACATGCAACCAATGAACACTCAGAATAGGACACAACATGCAACCAATGAACACTCATAATAGGACACAGCCAATGGGCAGTCAGGACACTCAGAGGTGGCATCACCACCAGGGGCATGACTTAAACACTATAAAAGGGATGAGGCACTCACACCCTGCCTCTTTCCACAGACAGACATCTAGAGAGTTAGACAGGGTTGATCAGCAGCATCACACCCCAGCACGTGGCTTAGAGCAAGCTGGTACAGTTAGACTGAGTTGCTGCAGTTAGATTAGCACAGAGTCGAACTCATTTGAGAACTGTGTTAATAGTTCAATAAACACGTTGAACTTATTTCAGAGTCTGGAGCATCTTTTAGCTAAGACTGCATCAAGTAGCAGCCTGTGATATCCGAAGCCGCATAATACAACACAGTGTAGGAGCTCCACTGTTCAACACTCTCATCAACATGTCCCATAGGGATGTGGAGAAGTTGCAGAGCTGAGTCAGAGTTGTTGATTCCCAGTGGGTCAGAATGGAGGAGAGTTTGTGCAGGGGGTCGGGACTGAAAGCACTAGCAACAGCGCCGCTCCCGATAGCCCCGGGGAAATATTCAGAGAGTCCGGTAATAATAGCTTCATTGAGAATTTGGAGGCAGTTTCGCCAACACTTCGGGTTGGGGGCAGGGTCAAGGGAAATGCTGATTCGGGGGAACCACAGATTTGAGCCAGGGAGGTGGGATGGAAATTTTCGGAAATGGGAGGAGAAGGGGATTAAGTCGCTAAAAGATTTGTTTCTTAAGGGTCGGTTTGCAAGACTGAAGGAGCTGGAAGCGAAGTATGGGCTGGAGCGGGGGGAAGTGTTTAGATACATGCAGGTTCGAAATTTTGCCAGAAAGGAGATACAGAACTTCCCGGTGGAACCGGCCTCCACATTGCTGGAGGAGGTGCTGACGACAGGGGGACTAGAGAAGGGGTAGTGTCAGTGGTTTGCGGAACTATTTTGGAAGAGGAGAAGGCACCACTGGAAGGGATCAAAGCAAAGTGGGAGGAAGAGTTGGGAGAGGTTATGGAGGAGGGGTTCTGGTGTGAGGTGCTCCGGAGAGTGAACGCCTCCATCTCGTGCGCGAGGTTGGTATACAGAGCCCACCTCACGAGGGAGAGGATGAGCTGATTCTTTGAAGGAGTAGAAGATGTGTGTGAATTTGGGGGGGGGGTGCGTGCTAATCATGTTCATATGTTTTGGTCCTGTCCAAAGCTAGAGGATTACTGGAGGGAGGTTTTTAGGGTAATTTCCAAGGTGGTGCACGTGAAACTGGACGCGGGCCCCCGGGAGGCCATATTCAGGGTGTCAGACCAGCCAGGGTTGGAAACGGGTGCGGAGGCAGATATCGTAGCCTTCGCCTCGTTGATCGCCCGAAGGCGGATCCTGTTGGGATGGAGAGCAGCCTCTCCACCCTGTGCCCTGGCGTGGTGGGGGGACCTGTTGGAATTCTTGACTCTTGAGAAGGCTACGTTTGAACTGAGGGGAAGGATGGAGGGGTTCAACAATTCATGGGCATTATTCATTATGCACTTTCAAGAACTAGATAACATCGAACATTAGTTGGGGGAGGGTTGGGGGGGGGGGGGGGAGAGAGAGGAGCTGTGTGTGTTAATGGTGACGGTGGGTGATCCCTGATTCCTTTTTGTCATTTATTTATGTAAACATGCGGGCTAATGTTTGGGGTTTGGTGAGAGGATGGGATTGTTGTTATTCATATGGGGATTGACATATTTGTTATTGATTATTGTTTACTGTTGTTGGGAGAAAATGTGAAAAAGGAGAATAAAAAATATTTTTTTAAAAACATGCCCCATAAGTCTGGGAAATGTGACCATTTTCAGCCTTTTAATTTCTCTCAGGTGCTGTGTTGCCGTTTTTAAGAGCAGTAACCGATTTTGTTGAATCTCAAGCTGTCGGCTTTCTCTGTTACGAGTTCCTGTACTTCCTGGATTTTGGTGGGCTCACTGGCAATGTGGCTGATCATAGAGTCATGGATGTTTACAGCATGGAAGCAGGCCCTTTGGCCCAGCTTCTACATGCTGCCCAGTTTCTATCACTAAGCTAGTCCCACTTGCCCGCATCTGGCCCATATCTATCGCCACCCTACCCATGTAACTGCTTAACTGTTTTTTTAAGAAGACAATTGTACCCACCTCTACCACAACCTCTGGCAGCTCGTTCCAGATGCTCACCACCCTCTGTGGGAAAAGATTTCCCAGCTGGTCTCTTTTGTATCTCTCCCCTCTCACCTTAAGCCTATGCCCTCGAGTTCTAGACTCCTCTACCTTTGGGTAAAGGTAAAGATCACTGTTTTAAAACAATTGAAAGCTTATTTTGTTGGTTAAGCACAGCAGCATTCTCTGGGGTTTGTTCTGGGTGACTGGAACGGTTATTTTCTTCTACTTGACAGGGACTTTCACTCTCTATGGCCGCGATTTTCAGGCCTTGTTGCACTCTCGCCCGAGTGAAGCGAGGCCGGTGAATAGAGGGAGGCCGAAAACGAGAACTGCACCAGGTGACAGTTTGCGATGCAGCCGGTCCGCTCCCGTAGGCGAAATCGGAATCTCGCTGTAGTGTGGCAAAAAAACAATTCTCACCAATTAAGCGCTATTTCCATACAATTAACGAGAACCACCCCATACCCAACGGCCTCCTGTGATTCATTTGCCTCCCCAGCAAGTGGTCACACTGGCGCCGATTGGTACTCCTTTTCAAAAAACGTGAACCTGGTGGAAGGGATTCTGCAGGAAGCCAAGGAGGTGAGTAGCCACCTTTGCTCACAGGCAAAGAGCCGCATGTAGCACCACAATGCCAACCCCTGGAATGTGTATACCCGTTCCAGGGGCAACCCTAGCCACCGACCACCCATAACCCCCACAGACTGCTGAGGCCTCTGGCCGTGTGGCTGAAGGCTATTGCTAATAGGGAATTAGTAATTGCGATTCAGGTAACACTTCAAACAACCCAAGTAGATACTTTTGGGTGGGTGGCATAGCAGAAGTGACAGAGACGGCGTACTGCTTGTGGTCGGGGTTTTTTAATGTGTCACAGGTATCCAACAATGCCCCACTCTCCCAATGGTGCCACCCCACTCTCCCAAATCCCCCTTAGCCCCTCATCAGAGGATGGCCACCATCCCCACTCTATGCAATGGGTCTGGATTAGTGCCCAGCGCCCTCTACTCCTGGGGTTCATCTCAGGACGGAGGGGCAGCTGGTTGCCCTTGCATCATCTGGCTCTGCCAGCCCTCTCGGTTCCCCGATACCTGCACCAAGGTGTTGATGCTCTCGGCAATGCTCCTCAGTGACCGGGCCATGCTCTGCAGTGCCTCAGCAATGCCCACCTGAGAGTGGGACAAGGTCCGCAGCACATTATCGAGGTCAACCTGGACCCTCAGCCACTGATTGAGCCACGCTTTGGACTCCTCCACTAAAGGTGTCTGCGTTGTGCACCAGGCTTTCCACTGCGGTCGCCACCCTAGCAGTGTTGGCCTCGGTTCCACACTTTGCTGCGCCGTCTCCTGCGCCCGTAACCTCTGGGCCACCTCCAATCAGTTATGGGCCTGCTGAAGTGTCACTGACATCTCACTCTGAATGACCTGACTGCACCCTAACATCTCCAACAGTTCTGGGTAACCCTGTACCTGGCTCAGGATCAGGCTGGGACCCAGCTGGGACCTGGGAACCAGCAGCCCTCTGACTGCTGTCTTGCCTGGGCGTTACTGCCTCCACCTGATGTATTATTATTACATCAGCAGCTGTGTGGTGCTCACCACATTGTGCCCCAGAAATCTGACCTCTAATATTTCCCACCGAGGTGTGAGTATCTGCGCAGGTGGAGGGTGGGGATGACAGCTGTGAGGTGTCGATCATGGCATTCTCAGGGCTCTCCTCTGAGGAGTTCTCATGGGAAGCAGGAGAGGAGGCCTTCTCTCTGAGGAAAAGCCCTGCCTGAGTGCCGCTGCACAGTGGTATCCTCCAGGACCAGGAGCAGACCAACCATACACCCCAGCAGTCTGGCTTCGCAACTGAAGTGATGCACTGTTGTTGCAGGTGGGCTTTGAATGTTACACTCACCTCAAAGCCGCTAGCAAATTGAAGTCTGACCGCTGTATGCTGTTGCTAACTTTCTCCTTGGTTCAATTGCTCTGTTTTATTACCTTTGCTCTCGAGTCGCCAGGTATCTTTATGATACCGCCACGAGGTTCAAGTCCGAGTAATGATCAATAACCCAGTACACCGATTAGTAAGATTCAAATCAAAGCACATTTATTATACACAGTAATCGCTACTCATGCACAAATTCTACGTCTAAGCTACTTCTATAACTAACAGGCCTATACTTAACTTTGGACTGGCCCACCAGGTCAGGGAAACAAATGGCCTTTCGTTCGGGTTCTGAGTCTGCGGGATTCGATGTTGGTACGGATTGGTAGCTAGGAGCGCCTATCCCGTAGCGAGCATTGAATTAAGACTTACTTTGTTCGGTAGTCACTGCACCGGTCACGGTCAATGTTGGTTTGTGTTGCTGGGTGACCCGGGCAGGACGAAGAGGTGAAGAGAGCGATTTGAACTTGAGGCTTAACTCTTATAGTCCCCAGGGGCTTCCCGCCTTTCGGGGCGGACCCTGTACCTGGTCCCAAGTGATTGGACTTTGTCCCAATCGCTTGGTTCGATTTCTCCAATACTGGAGCGGTTCCCTGATCGATGGGCGGTCTTGAGGTGCCCGTTCACCTCCTTTGTGTTGGCTCCTACTGGTGCCGGGGAGTCTGGCTTTGCTTTGTGTGTCCCAAATGTTACTTATTGTTCCCGGGGATTCTCATCAGTATGCAGATGGCTGCTACATTGTTATGGTGATGGTCGCTGGTATCGATGTTGTCTGGCCTTTTGCAGAGTTTTAATACACAGCAAACCTGCACCTGCCGGTTTCTGTCTTGTTGGCTGACTTTCCCATCAGCCTTTGCCGTTCACCATTTTAAATCGGGAGTTGGCCAATTTAGGTGGCTACACACCCTCCTTGTGATCCTAACGTGAAGCGTGAAGGATCACATAACTACGTTGCTTTCCATTCCCTGACCTGGTGAGCACTTCTTTCGTGGCCTCTACACTGACCATAACTATGTAAAACATTTTAAACTGACAATTCTAAGGGGCGCTATGTGAAACAGGGACATGCATTACAAAACAAGAAAATGGGAACCTCTAACTATCCTTAATACACTACTCTCACTTAAACATCTCATCATTCTAACTTCCTCAACCATACAAACAAAATCATAGCAGTTTATACACATTTTCCCTGGCTTGGCAGTCAAGCTCAGGATCGTACAATTGCACATGAACATTTCTTTATTTATAACAAAAACGCAAATGAATGCTCTTTATTATAGATTGCGGGGGTCAGGGGTCTGGTCGTATCCGAAAATAGGGGATCTGATCCTATATACCGGGGTTCGAGCGCGGTAGGCTCTCCTTCTCCATTTTCTTAGACGCATAGTCTGCACGATGCAGCAGAGTATCGCCAATACCAACAAGGATTCTATTACATAGGACAGGGAGTACCAGGTTATAAATCTGGCACACCAAGATGGTGCGGGGTCGCTGGTGACTGGGCTCTGGGTACTGTGGGGAAGTGAATCATTAACTGCTGGGGGGCTTGAGGTCATGGGGTTCGCGTTCACGCGCAACCAAATGTCCATTATCACGATGAACAATCCGGAGGATGTCCTCATGGTGCGTCTTCTTTCATGTCTCTTCCCTTTTCTTCTCCGGTCCTGGAGCTTCAGGAGCTTCTGGAGTTCTGTGGAAACAAGCATAGTGTCTGTAACTATCTTGGTTTAACATCTTGTACGATAGCCTGTCTGTTCTTTAGTGCCAATTACTCCCTTTATAATTGATCACTATGTGTGACCCCCTCATTTTATTTTTCCAATAAACAAATTTTAGGACAAGACACACTTTCAAATAATGAACCAGTGCGAGCCGTCTCGCAGACTGTGCGGTTTACCATCCAAATGTTTCAGGATGTAAATAGCATGTTGTTGGCATCCTAAGGGTTACCTGAAACAAAACAGAACTTTTTGAACTAAAATTTCCAAAATGAGGTGCGTATGGGCCGCGACGGGTAAGAGTTGGATGGAGTCCCCGGGTAGGACGGCTACCAATGCCGTGTCTCCCCTACCCGAGCGTAGTTGACCAGAGGGGGGGTTCCCAGGCAGGGCAGGTCCGAAGCCGTTTCTCCACTGCCTGAGCAACCGACAAGAACGGGCAAGAAATGTAGTCATCGTGGAGGGGCTGCCGTAGCGGTTCTTCCCTCGAACCAGAAGGTTAGTTACGAACGGGCGTGTGGTATCTGTCGACAGACGAGTTCCGCTGAACTGGCATCTGGGACAGTAGCAAGTCTCTGTGGGCAAGTCCTCAGAGGTTTCAGCCGAAAAAGCATGGGGCCGTGGAAAACATTTCCTGTCTGACATACAACATTTAACAAAACACTACAAACAACATAAAACATGCTGCTGGTTCTATCAGAAAGGACACCGTTTTCTCCCAAGCGGTTACTTTTAAAACATCATCTGGACACCTCAGTTATCGGTTGTAAACAGGGTCGCAAAGGGGTTCTCGTTTTGGGAGTCAGACTTAAGGTCATCATCTTCTCCCGGATGCCAAACTCTTGAATGTATTAAGGTTGATGGGGCTGCATGGTGTGATTTGGGGTCGCTCTCGTTGTTTCGGACGAGTCTGTATGAGTTGTCTCTGTGCCAATAGGTGATGTCTAGTTGTGTGGGGACGGAATCGGGGTCGTCATGGTAGGTCGGTGGTCGGTGGTGGGGTTTGTTTAGGAATGTGATCATGAAGGGATCACTCGAATCGTAGTCGGATTCGCTGGGTGTGGGTCCTGTTGCATGGGGATAGTAGGGAGGCGTGCTGTGGCCTCGTCCGAGTCACAGTCGCTGTCTCTGCTGCTACAGTCTGTGGGCGTTCCGGGGCGGAGTGTATATTTCGGGGGTGGAGTCGAGGTTGAGTCCGTGGCTGGGCTGGACGTGTTGAGGGAGGGTAGGGTTACGTTGGCTGTGGGCGGGGTGTGGTGTGCTGCATCGAGCATGACGTGGTGTGAGTGGTTAGACTGTGTTCCATATGCCTTCAGCTGGTTGATATGGAACCACGCAGTCTTTCCGTTGGGATACTTTATCTTGTAGACGCAAGGGCTTACTTTGTCCATAATGGAGTACAGACCCGAGTACTTTGGTGACAGGAATGTGCTGGGGTTGTACACGGTGAGCATGACTTGCTGTCCTACACTGAACCCAGTCGCATACACTGTCTTGTCGAAACAGGCCTTGCTCTGTTTCTTCCTTGTGCCCAATTTCACTGCGGCTGCTAGCTGAGCCGTTTTAACGTTATCCACTAATTGCTCTACTGCTTTCTCGTGTGTGAGGGCCGTCACTTCGGGGCTGGTCAAGTCTAAACGTAATAAAAATTCTGTGCCTTTCATGGGGCGTCCGGTCATGAGGGTGTGTGGGGTGTAACCTGTGGAAGTTGAAACTGTATTTTGCAAAAACATCAGCGCAAAAGGGAGGACTGAGTCCCAAGTGGTGTTGTTTTGCTGGACCATTTTTCTGTGGGTGGATTTTAGGGTCCGATTCATGCACTCCACGATACCACTTGACTGGGGGTGGTATGCGGTGTGGAATTTTTGTGTAATGCCAAATATCGTGAGGACGTTCTTCATGACACGTCCCGTAAAATGGGAACCTTGGTCGGATTCAATGCTGCGGGGGAGTCCCCATCTTGTAAAGGTGTGGTGGGTCAAAATTTTGGCTGTGGTCTTTGCCATGTTCGTTCTGGATGGGAATGCTTCCACCCATTTTGTAAACGTGTCTATCACCACGAGTACATATTTATAACCATTCCTGCAAGGGGGCAATGGACCTATAAAATCAATCTGGAGGTTAGTCCAGGGGCCATTAACGGGTCGGGTGTGACTAAACTCAGACTTTTTGGCATATCTGTCCGGATTATTCTGGGCACAGATAAGACGATTCTCGATGTAGTGATTTACATCATCCTTTAAATTCGGCCACCAACAAAGCTGCTTGAGGTGGGCTGTAGTGGGGATCGATTCCCTGATGTCCATGACCGTCATGGAATAAACAAATCAGTTGATTCCTGTCCTGTTCAGGAACCACATAAAGGGTGTCTTTTAACACCACACTGTCATGTGTGGTCAGAGCATTTTTAAACCTTTCGTAGAGTGCTGGATAGTTTCCTTTTAAAATCTCCCTGAGATTGCTGTCCTGCTTCTGGGCCTCCACTAGATCCTCGATCCTGGTCTGTGAGACCTGAACTGCATTCACTGGTGCGCTTTCGGGGTGTGTCCAAAAATATCCATGCCTGGAACCTGCTTTAGCCAGTGCGGCGGCTTTTACATTTCCAGTTGGGGAGGAACGATGGTGACTTCGAACTTTGACTATACCAAAAGTCCTGTTCTGTGCTCTGTCTAAGATGTGACGGAGCAATGGGGCTGAAGGGAGGGGTTTTCCGTCCGCGGAAACAAATCCTCTTGCTTTCCACAGGGGCAGGAATTCCGTAAGGCTGTTGCAGCCATACAGGCTGTCCGAGTATATGTCTGCTGGGCTGGGGAAGGAAACTGGCTGTTCCACTATATATACGATGACCGCAAGTTCTGCTGACTGCGCGCCTAAGTGTCCTGGAAGGTTTATTGATATTTCATCTAGGGCGCGTCCCTGCGCGTCCTCAACATAAATACCGCAACCTGTTATGCGCTTCCCATCCAATACTGTGGAAGATCCATCCACATATATCCTTATGGGCTCGCACGTGTCAGTGTGCTGGGGGCTCTGGGTTGAACTACCTATCTTTCTGGGGGGTGTTTTAGCAATAAAGGGGCCTGTGTTGTGGTGTGGAGAGATAATTTCACATTCATGGGGGGTTCCGGGGTACTGTAAGTTGTCGGCTAAAAAGGTGTGCGTCTTTGTCTGTTTAACAGTGATGTCCCGTCCCTGCAAGAAAAGGGTCCATCTAGCTGCTCTAATCTGGCTTACTGTACCGTCCTTGAGTCGTCCGTCCAGTAAAAGTTGGGTGGGGGGGTGTTTGGTGAGAATTGTGATGGGGTTCAGTCTGGTAATATATGAAAAATACTGAACTGCCCAAAATACTGCGAGCAGGTGCCTCTAACAGGCTGAAAATCCCTGCTCCACAGCATCTAAAATTCTGGAGGTGTAAACTACGGGCCTTAACTGTTCGTGCCGTTCCTGGAGCAGCACGGCCGAAAGGGTGCGGTCTGTGGTTGCTACCTCTATAGCGTAAGGGGAAAGCGGGTCTGGAACTTGTATTGCGGGGGCTGCTATGAGTGCCTGTTTTAAAGAGTCCACAGCATCCGTATGCTGCGGAAGCCATTCCCAGGGGGCTCCTTTCTTTAGGAGGTCTGAGAGGGGCGCTGCCTTGCTGGCGAAACCGTCAATGTGGTTTTGGCACTAGCCTCCCAGTCCTAAAAACGACCGGAGGGCTGAAACGTTCTGGGGAAGGGGCAATTTAGCAATCGAGTCAATCCTTTTATGCTCGATCTCGCGTTTACCATGTGTGATAATTGTTCCCAAATATATTACCTTATCTTCCAAAATCTGGGCCTTTTTGGGGTTAACTTTACAACCAATTGAATATAAAAGTTCCAGGAGTTTGGACAGAAGCTCGATGTGCTCTTCCTTGGTGTCTGTCTGCAGTAGTAGGTCGTTTACGTACTGGACCAGACATGCGGGGCGAGAGAATTTGGCTAAACCATTTGCCAGCTGTCGGTGGAAAATGGAGGGGGAGTTGTGGAAGCCTTGTGGCAGGCATGTCCACATGTACTGCTGTGCTTTAAAGGTGAAGGCAAATTTGTACTGGCACACCTTTGCCAATGGAATGGACCAGAATCCATTACTGACATCCAAAACCGTAAAGAATCGGGAATTGAGTCCCTGCTTGAGCACGGTCTTGGGACTTGTTGCTACTGTGGGGGTTGCTGCGGGGGTGACTTTGTTGAGTCCCCGGTAATCGATGGTCAGTCGCCATGATCCATCGGGCTTTCTCATTGGCCAAATCGGGGCATTATTAGTGGAGGCTACTGATCTAAGTACGCCCTGCTCTAATAAGCTTTCGATTACTTTTGCGATTTCGCCCTCTGCCTCTTGGGGAAATCCATATTGTTTTTGGGGTCTAGGGTCAGGTCCTGTGATCTGTACGGAACCAGTCAACCGTCCACAGTCGTGTTTGTGGGTCGTGAATGCTGCCCTGTTCTTTTGCAGAACTGCCCTAACCTGCTTGTCCATGCTAAGCGTGGTCGGGTTGAACCAAAATTCGCCTACTGCGCTAATTTTGTTCCCGTATTCTCCTATGTTGAGCGTTGCGGGGGTTCTTGCGGATTTTGCCATTTTCCAGACACATTGGTTGACTGGATCAAGTGATAAGTTGTGGGAATTCATAAAATCGATTCCCAGAATGTGTTCTGCTGTGTGGGGCAGATCGACTAAGACTACGAGGTGCTTGGTGGTGATGGTGCCGATTTGAATGGGTACAGGGGCTGTGATGTGTCCCTGCTGTGAGTGGCCTGTAAAGCCGCTGAGGGTGATAGTGGCTGTAGTGGGCCACGTGTCCTTTTGAAACAGGGTGGAGGAATTTATTGTGGTGCGGGACCCTCCTGTGTCCCATAGAAATGCGATGGGCTGTCCCCAAATTTTGGCTGCAACTACCAGTTGTCCGGACCTATCCCAAAGGGTGTCGCAGACCCAACTGGGGGAGCCCGAACATCGTCAGTCCGTTCCGGTCAGGTCCGTCTGATCTGAACGGACGCTTACACTATGAATGGGCTCTGTCTTCTTCTTACTCAGTGTGCCCGTCTGCTGGGCTCTCTGTGGCTTTCTAGGGGCATTGCACTCTCTTGCGAAGTGTCCCAACTGTCCACAGTTGTAACACTCCTGTGACTTGGGTGGGGGGGCTGTTCTTTCCTTCATTCACCCATGTGGGGTTCTGGTGGGTTGTAACTGCCTGTATATCTGCGTCGGCCTGCTTTTCTTCGGGAATTTTAACTGCGGGTTTGTTTTGTACAGATTGCTCCCAGGCGCGGGACAATCGTTTCACTACCCACTTCTCGTTATGAGTCTCCTCTGAGGGATCATAATTTGCACAAGCTTTTCGTCCTGTTTCTGTGGCATGGGAGATAAGGGTCCATTTGGCCATGTTGTCTGGGGACAAATGGGAGCGGTCTAAGTCTCCAAAGACTGCTGCAAAGTGGATCCACAGGCGTCCAGCAAACGCTGTGGGGTGGTCGGCTTTCTTTTGCCTGCATTTGTTGAGGCCATCTACGGGGTCACCCCGGTTATACCCGATCGCATCCAGGATCGTGGTATGCATTTGTGCAAGGGTGCCTCCTCCTACATTCTGTGGGTCGGGAAGGGCTGCTGCGACTGAAGGATCTAAACTTAAAACTGTGAGCTTTACATGCTCTCGCTCATCCAGACCATACATGGTCACCTGCTGCTTTACTCTGGCAAAGAAATGGTGGGGGTCTGAGGTGGGGAGGAACGGTGTGATCTTATTGCATGCATCCCGTAATTGGGTCACTGTTAAGGGGGTGGAGTATAGAAATTCCGCATCGGCGATGTGGCTGTGCGGTGGGTGGTTATTGGGTTCATTGGAGCGTGAACTATCTGCTCTGTGGGGGGTTGGGGCGCTTTTCTCTTCTGTGGCTTTCCCTGCGCACATGTTCCCTGAACATATCTCTGCGTTGTCTCGTTTAATTCTTCCCAATCAGGGCCGTCTTCCTCATCTAATTTTGCTCCAAAGGTTTCCTGGAATCCTTTTTGAACTGAAAGCAGAGATTGCAGCTCTGCAATCTGCTTCCGGCACTTTACGTGGTCTAATGTGCTTTGTCTTTGTTCTGTGGTGGCAGCATGGAGTGCTCTTAATGCTGCCTTGAGGTCACTACACTGTTTCTGTAATGCCTCTACCTGTTTTTCTGTTTCTTCATGTACCAGGACTGCACGTTGCGTGCCCTGATAGGCCTTTTCATATTGGGACTGGAAGCTGCTTAAGTGCGCCAGAAAAGACTGGTGTGCCCTTTTGGCATCCTCCACCTCTCCGTCTTTTGCTGCCAACTTCCTCCTCAATTCTAAGTTCTCTCTTTCTACCTCGCTAACATCGACCTTACTCATTCGGTGTATGCCCTCTACTTCTTTCCGGAGCGTCCTAACGGCCTCCTCGGTGCCTCGCAATTGTGCCAAGCAGGACACGATTGCCATCGGCTTGCGAGCTTTCCCTAAGCTCTTTTTTGTGGATCTCGCTCAGGTTCTCCCACCAAGTATGTCCTATACTCCCGGGGCCTGATTCCTCGTTGTCACATAATTCATTCCAAAGGGGCCATCCTTTCCCTTTGAGATATTTCCTGATCTCTTCCTCCCAAATGGGACATTGTCCCACTCTACTGCTGCTGGTCATTGCGACCGCAAATTCCTCTGGGTTCATTAGGCGTTGCATTGCCTGCATTTCCATCTTTCCTATCCGAATGCTGCACTTCAAATTTGGGACAGGGGTATTAAGGCGGTGCTGTAAATACGGGTACAGCTTTCACTACTTTCCGATATACAAACTCCCGACAGTTTTGTCGCAACAAAAAATCTATCAGTTTTACCTTATCGCCCTGTTAGTTACGCATGCATACACACAATTCTGAATTATGAGTATTGATCAGAACTGCTTGAATGCTTGTGGTTTTCTGTTCCCAATTGGATCTCCAATTCAAATTCTTGGGTTCTCCCGGAGTGGTTATGCCACTTCTAGATCGGGTCCCGTCAGATGTCGCCAAATAATGTTGCTAACTTTCTCCTTGGTTCAATTGCTCTGTTTTATTACCTTTGCTCTCGAGTCGCCAGGTATCTTTATGATACCGCCACGAGGTTCAAGTCCGAGTAATGATCAATAACCCAATACACCGATTAGTAAGATTCAAATCAAAGCACATTTATTATACACAGTAATCGCTACTCATGCACAAAGTCTACGTCTAAGCTACTTCTGTAACTAACAGGCCTATACTTAACTTCGGACTGGCCCACCAGGTCAGGGGAACAAATGGCCTTTCGTTCGGGTTCGGAGTCTGCGGGATTCGAAGTTGGTACGGATTGGTAGCTAGGAGCGCCTATCTCATAGCGAGCATTGAATTAAGGCTTACTTTGTTCGGTGGTCACTGCACCGGTCACGGTCAATGTTGGTTTGTGTTGCTGGGTGACCCGGGCAGGACGAAGAGGTGAAGAGAGCGATTTGAACTTGGGGCTTAACTCTTATAGTCCCCAGGGGCTTCCCGCCTTTCGGAGCAGACACTGTACCTGGTCCCAAGTGATTGGACTTTGTCCCAATCGCTTGGTTCGATTTCTCCAATACTGGAGCGGTTCCCTGATTGATGGGCGGTCTTGAGGTGCTCGTTCACCTCCTTTGTGTTGGCTCCTGCTGGCGTCGGGGAGTCTGGCTTTGCTTTGTGTGTGCCAAATGTTACTTATTGTTCCCGGGGATTCTCATCAGTATGCAGATGGCTGCTACATTGTTATGGTGATGGTCGCTGGTATCGATGTTGTCTGGCCTTTTCCAGAGTTTTAATATGCAGCAAACCTGCACCTGCTGGTTTCTGTCTTGTTGGCTGACTTTCCCATCAGCCTTTGCCGTTCGCCATTTTAAATCAGGAGTTGGCCAATTTAGGTGGTCACAATGCCACTTGTTTACAAGAGAGAAACAGAATGGTGTGAATTCCTGCTGGCTTGATGCAAGTTTGGAAGGTGCCGCATAATTCTGGTGAGAGGCAAATTGAATGGGCATTCATGACATGGTAATGAATGCAAATGGAGTGGATGCCACTAGTCAGTGGGATACCCGACCCACCATCAAACTTCCAACTAAGAGTTGTTGGGATAATCACAAACTAATTTGATGCTGGTGACAATCCCGGGCTGGATTCTCCGGTCCCCCAGCCATGCTGGAATCTCCACCGTCGGGATGCCCCATTTTGCCGGCAGCCCGGGAGTTTGCCGATGGCGTGGGGCTTTCCCTCAATGGGAAACCCCATTGACCAGCTGGCGTAACGAACCATCCCGCCGGCTTGCTGAACCAGAAATCTGGCACGGCGGCACAGAGAATCCAGCCTCATGTGTTTCTCAGCAGCGCTGGCAGCAAGATTCTCTGTTCCCACCCTTTGCCAATGGGATTTCCCATTGAAGACACCCTATGCCGCTGGGAAACCTGTAGGTGGGGGTGCGCTGCTGGCGGGTACAGAGAATGCCAAAGGTCAGAGAATTCCAACTCAGGTTTTTTGCCTCTCTCCAGATTCTCCATTTCCACCCACCAAAAAACCTGCCCCAGGCAAGATGCAAAAATGTCACCCTTTGAGTTCAATCCCATCCTGGCTGTTTAAAGAATGTAACTTAGCTTGAAGAAATAAAAAGATGGAACCAGTAAATTCTAACCATGAGGCTATGAGATATAAAACTTACCTGTCCCTTCAATTAGAAAGGAAATATGTTTGTCTTCATCTGGTCTAATAACTTTAATCCCATAATGTCTCTGAACTGCCTGCTGAACGGCCCAGCAAGCCATATGGAAGGTACCAATCACCATACGGACTTCAGAACATCAAGGAAATGGCTCACCACATTCTCCATTCAACTAGAGATGAGCAATAAATATCAGCCTTGCCAGCAATGCCCATATCACATGAATGACAGAAAGCACTAAAGTACATTCATATACGTCCTGTATCCATTAGGTCCTTTGCAGAATCTGCCTCAACTTAGTTGAACAGTTAAATAGAAATGAATTTAAATGACAGGCCAGGTGATAGGAATCAATTTAAATTATTTTTCCATTCAATCATGATTAATTAAAACCTTACCCGTATACTGAACCCAGAGGCTACTAATTCCTAGCAGGTGTTCGCAGTTTTACAAACCATCTGCTTCTACTTCCTGCTGAATGTAACTCATTAAAACTAGGTATCTTTATTAAAATAAGAACAGTAATAATTCTATTATCCCAGTGGGAAATGTTTAAGATCAACTCTGCACCACAGGTATATAAAGACTTGATAATTGATTGACTCAAAACAGCTTCTCGACATGTACAATTAATCTTATATTTCCACTGTTTACAGTATTTAATACAAAGTAATTATAACAGGCTGAATATATCGCTGTTGCTCACAGGCATAAAAAAAAGACATTTGTGTCTCTCTTGTCTTGTAACCATGGGTTCTATTTCAGCCATTGCAGGAGCTGGAATCGGAGGCGGGCGACAACTAAAAATAGCCCAATTGGGCCCACTTTCCCACCTCCATCACACCTCTGGGCCATTTTTTTTACATTATGTAATAATAATAATCTTTATTAGCATCACAAGTAGGCTCACATTAACACTGCAATGAAGTTACTGTGAAAATCCCCTAGTCGCCACACTCCGGCGCCTGTTCGGGTACACTGAGGGAGAATTCAGAATGTCCAATTCACCTAACAAGCACATCTTTAGGGACTTGTGGGAGGAATCTGGAGCACCCGAAGGTAGCCCACGTGTGACATTATACAATTGTACAGTTTGTAAAGAGTTAATGTTATGTTAAGCCTAGCCACTAGAGGGAGCTAAGGGGCAGTGCTATATATGCACAGGCTCTTGGACCTCTGGAAGATTAGGTTGGAGCTCAAGGAGATTAGATTCATAGTGTATTGCAGAGTTGTTAAAATATAATTGTTATAGTTAATAATATAGATAGTGTTGGTGAATGTAGTTTAATTCTTATATGTATGTTTGCTTTTTGGAATAAGTGTCAAACTCACATTTAGGTAGTGTTAAAATAAAGTTAGTTTAGTTCTTTAAAAAGAGCTTTGTATATCTTTGTGATCACTACATCTACCTGCCTGGAAACCCCTCACAAAGTTCACCACACCACGCAGATACATGAAGAACGTGCAGATTCCGCACAGACAGTGATCCAAGCCAGGAATCGAACCTGGGATCCTGGTGCTGTGAAGCAACAGTGCTAATCACTGTGCTACCGTGCCGCCCGATGGCTACTACTCCCTAATTCTTCCCACTTCCTTCATTTTACTGCATGTTTCCCTCCTTGCTCTCTCGGAGAGCGGAATCTAAGGTGGTTTTGTTTGTGGAAGAAGGTCGGAATTGAAAGCATCAGGTGAGCAGCCCAACGTGTTCTAATCTTTGGCCCACCTTGCCAGAGGCAGAAAGACCCAGCAGTGGGTAGACAGTCATGAATCATGACAATGGTTTCATGGTCATCATTGGACCTTTCAATTCCAGTCTACATATTTAAGGACTCACTTCAGGGCTTTTTGGGGTGCCATGGGGATCCTCCCAGCAGGGTCAGGCCAACCACTGAGGCCAACGAATGGCAGCTTCCTGGAGGCAGCCTGCTTTGGCTATCCTGGGGGGAAAGGAGGAGGGGAAGGTTATGGGAGATTTCCAAAATGCAGAGCCACATAGACTCTTCTTCTAGGGGCTACATCTCCAGCTACAGATCATTGTATAGGTTTGGATGAGGGCCTGGCATCTGTGGTCATTGTTTATTTATTTTTTAATCTCTTGAGAGAGTACCTCAAGATGGAGGCACTTTCATGGTCCTCATCCTGCATTGGCAGCACCCATTTCTGCCAGTAGGGCTGCAGTCCTTCCAATGCTGTATGCCTTCTGAATAGATCTACATCCTCAGGAAACTGCCAACTGTCCTTAATTGGGCAGCAAACAGGGAGGTGTTCCAAATGGCAGATGTATCCTATAAGTTCATGCTGCCATTCATTGGATGTGGGCGTCGTTGACTGAGACAGCATTCATTGCCCACCATTTCAGAGGGCATTGAAGAGTCAACCATATTCCTGTTGTTTTGGAGTCACATGTCGGCCGGATCAGGTAAGGACGACAGGTTTCTCTCCCTAAAGGGCATTATTGAACCAGTTGGGTTTTTACATCAATTGACAATTGTTTCACGGTCGTCATTGGACCTTTCAATTCCAGATTTTTTATTAACTTCAAATTTCACAGTCTGTCATGATGAGATTCAAACTCGGGTCCCCAGAGCATTACCCTGGCCCTCTGGATTATTAGTCCAGCAACAATACTACTGCTGCACCACTTCCCCACACCCAACAACTGGAGGGTTCATACCAGAAAATGATCTGGAACCACAATTATTTTTAAAGGCAAAGATCCCACATTATGCCTCTGACCTTTTTTTGCATTATCATCTGCACAACAGTCTCAAACTCCTATTTTTAATCTTTTTCCTCCACCCTTCTGTGAGTTTCTTCTTTCCCTTGTTTCTTTACTGTTTACAGTTTGCACACCACAGTCACTCAGTCACTGCTTTTCCCTGAGTATTTTCTTTTCCTATCACTTCCAAAATAAACCCGCAGATGTACGCAAACCTCTTTTGACATCACCTCCAAAACCTCTGAACGAGACAGTGTGGGGAACCAATTCTTAGAAAGTTGAAACAGGGGTTTGTGGAAAACTAGGCAAGACCCAATACCCATCCTAGTCCAATCAGCATGCATTCTCCGATCCAATTTTTCAAATAAATGTATAAACCTGAAACTGGAAGCTTGGGGCTGTGACTGGCTGGAAGCCTGGGAGAGAGTGGGGCGGAGCTGGAGCCTATGTTTCTCCGGATGATTTGGGAACAAACTGGCAAGGAAAGAGCAGCTACTATTATGGAAACTTGTGGTGTTCTGGCTATTGGGTTGTGGCCCATACCTTTTCAATAAAATGGTGGTAGGGGTGAGTGGTGGGTGTGGGCACAGTTGGTGGGTGTTTGGGATAATTTGAGTTAAACCTGTGTTCTTGGAGAGTGTAGAGGCATAAATTGTCAGGCCATAATCTAGGGTTGTGGCCAAAATATTCCAAAACAAAAAATAAGAACAGATAAATGCTGAAAGCACTCAACATCTATAGAGGTAGGAACAGAGTTAACAGGCCCAATTATAATCTATGCAAGTGGATGGATGTTGAGTTGGTTAAAATCTCGTCCATTTCAGGTTAATGGTACTTCACCAAAGCATAATCTTCGGGTCTGGCTGGGAGGTCCTGCTTTCTTGACTTGGTATATGGACCTAATATAACACTGGAGGTCAGTACATTGAGTGAGATCAGGCATACTGGTCTTCTAATCGGCACAGGTCAATCCTAGGAGAAGTGACTGGGCAAGGCCAATACCATGGACACATGAATGGAGTAGTACTCTCTATCCCCTGTCTATTAGCTCAGTGGGCTAGACAGTAATGCAGTATAAGGCCAGCAGCGCGGGTTCAATTCCTGTATCAGCTTACCCGAACAGTGCCGGAATCTGGCGACTAGGGGCTTGTCACAGTAACTTCATACCTGTGACAATAAAAGGTTATTATTATTATCTAATCTCACTTTGTACACATGTATTAGATGCTGTGCTACTGGGGCAGGGATTCTCCGATCCAAGTTCACCCTGTTACTGCTGCCAAGGAGAATTTGGAGCCAAAACTCTATTCGCTGCAGTGGGATCAGAGAATCCCGCTGGCATGAACAGATGGAGAATTCCGGCAGGAAAGTTTACTGTTACTGTGAAATGTACTTGGCTTGACAGCAATGCTAAACTTGTGTAGTGTAAATCTGGTGCTGAAGCTTCAACGAACTCTGAAGTTAAGCCTATAATATATCCTCTTTTACTTCACTCTGCTGTCACGTCAGGCTGTGAATTTAAATTAAGGTTGCGTTTGCACAAATTATAACATAGGTGCATGTAAACTTCTCGCTGTTGCCAAATATTTCACAGCAAAAAACAGGCTTTTTCAGCACAGCAGAAACCAGCATACGTTACTTAATAATATAAAAGGATATAAATCTCACAACTGCAGCCAGTTTGTGATGCAACCTCAACAGGGTGATTTAATCAATGGAATTAAATAAATTGACCTAAATCCAGTGCACATTTTTAAACACGCATTTCAGTTATATAAAATGCAGAAATATGTCATCTTCAATATGATCATTCTATCCTGACCTTTTTAAACCATACTCAACATATTTAGAGAAACATTTTTCTTTGGTTTCAGATTCCAGCATCTGCAGTAATTTGCTTTTACTCAACATATTTAAATCCATTATATCTTTAGCTCGAGCAATTGGCTGACTTTGTTGAGCAGCTAACAGTTCAAGGCACTACACATGAGAAGATGTATTGACCAAATTTTCATCCAGATCTATGCTGGCAATACAGTTATTAATAGGCAGATGACCTATGGCATTTTAGTCGGCTATTAAGTTTGTGACTTGTAGCCACTTGGGTTGGCCAACTCCCGACGTAAAATGGAGAACGGCAAAGGCTGCAGGGAAATTCAGCCAACAGAGGCAGAAACTAGCAGGTGCAAGTTACTGTGTATTAAACTCTGCAAAGGTCCAGACAGCATCGATACAAGCAGCCATCTACATACTAATGAGCAATCCCCAGGTACAATCAAAACATTTGGGATAAACAAAGCCAAGCCAGACTCCCCGGCGCCAGCAGGAGCCAACACAAAAGAGGTTAACGGACACCTCAAGACCGCCCATCGATCAGGGAACCGCTCCAGTATTGGAGAAATCGAACCAAGTGATTGGAACAAAGTCCAATCACTTGGAACCAGGTACAGGGTCTGCCCCAAAAGGCGGGAAGCCCCTGGGGACTATAAAGTTAAGCCCCCAAGCTCAAATCGTTCTTCTTGACCGGGTCACTCAGCAACGCAAACCAACCCTTGACAGTGACCGGTGCAGCTGCCGCCGATATCCAGTAAGTCTTAAGTCAACACTCGCTACGAGATAGGCGCTCCTAGCTACCAGTCCGTACCAACTTCGAATCCCGCAGACTCAGAACCCAAATGAAAGGTCATTTGTTCCCCTGACCTGGTGGGCCAGTCCGAAGCTAAGTATAGGCCTGTTAGCTATAGAAGTAGCTTAGAAGTAGAATTTATGCATGAGTAGCGATTAATGTGTATAATAAATGTGCTTTGATTTGAATCTTACTAATTGGTGTATTGAGTTATTGATCATTACTTGAACTTGAACCTTGTGGCGGTATCATAAAGATACCTGGCGACTCGAGAGCAAAGGTTATAAAACAGAGCCAATCGAACCAACCAAAAGTTAGCAACAGACTGCTGGGTAACCTTTTTGCCTTAGAAAATGTTACCTAGTATTACATTTAGTAAGTCAATAAAATCCTTTGATTTGAATCTTGTTTGGTTGGAAGAAGTGTTGCCTGTATCCATATTTACGTAACAGCATCAGCTTACATTATTCAGTCGTTGCTATAACTGTTTGATACAGTGTGATGACCTTTGACTTGGAAACAGTAACAGGAAGGAAAATGTGTAATTTCTTTAAAATATCTGAGAAATCTGTAATGATTGTCATGGAAGACATTTGGGTGTCTTAATCTAAAAAGTCTGGAATGAGGCTAAGCTTTTTCCTTTTTTTATATATATTTTTATTAGAGTTTTTCCATGTTTGCAAATAATGCAATCGACTCTTAAGAGGGCAGCACGGTAGCGGAGTGGTTAGCACAGTTGCTTCACAGCTCCAGAGTCCTAGGTCCGATTCCCGGCTTGGGTCACTGTCTGTGCGGAGTCTACATGTTCTCCCCGTGTCTGCGTGGATTTCCTCCGGGTGTTCCGGTTTCCTCCCACAGTCCAAAGATGTGCAGGTTAGGTGAATTGGCTATGTTAAATTGCCCTTAGGTTAGGTGGGTTACTGGTTTACGGGGATAGGGTGGAGGTGCGGGCTTAAGTGGGGTGCTCTTTGCAAGAGCTGGTGCAGACCTGATGGGCCAAATGGCGTCCTTCTGCACTGTAAATTATGTGATCTATGATCTAAAACTGGTACAGTACAATATAAGTGTTTCTGCATACATGAGTGTGTAGTGACCTCTGTATGTGTTAATACAGACAGGTGGTCACTAGATGGCAACACTAACAGGAGCTATATAAGGAGTTTCCCGCTCGTTCTTTAGATAGTGTGTGTAGGACAGCTAGAGTGAAGATGTGAGCAGACCAGAGGGTAGTGTATTATCATAATTGTTAGTTTAATCTAATCTTATTTACTTGTTTTACTCATCAAAGTATTAAAGTGAAAGAACGCACAAGTATATTATTTTATTACTCAATAAATAATTTGTCATCATCTGGAAGACTTTGACTGTTTCTCATCAGAATTCAATACAACTCGGCAAGATAAATGAGTAATATGTATATTACAATTCAGTAATATAGCAGAGTGGTGATCTTCCAAAATTCTGTAGACTTGGAACAATTCCTACAGATTGAAGGGAGGCTAATGTAACCCCTCTAATTAAAAGGGGAGGTAGAGAGAGAGCACAGAATTATATACCAGTAAGCCTGGTGCCAGTAGAGGAGAAAATTCTGGAATCCAATATCAAAGATTTTGTAACAGGGGTGTCACGAAGGAGCAGTGGTTAGCACTGCTGCCTCACGGCGCCGAGGACCCAGGTTCGATCCTGGCCCCAGTCACTGTCCATGTGGAGTTTATACATTCTCCCATGTCTGCATGGGTCTCACCCCCACAACCCAAAGATGTGCATGCTAAATTGCCTCTTAATTGAAAAATATTTTTTAAAGATTTTATTGTAGAGCACTTGTAAAACAGTGGCATGATTAGACAGATGCAGCATGGATTTATGAAAGGGAAATCATGCTTGAGAAATTTATAAGAATTCCTCAAGGATGTAACTAGTAGAATTAATAAGGGGGATCCAATGGCTGTGGCTTATTTGGACTTTCAGAAGGCTTTCGACAAAGTCCCACATAAGAGATTAGAGTATAAAATTAAATGGGATTCGGAGTAGTGTATTGAGATGGATAGAAAACCCGTTGGCAGACAGAAAACAAAGAGTAGGAATAAATGTTTCTTTTTCCAAATGGCAGGCAGTGATAAGTGTGGTATTTCAGGAATCGATGCTGGGAACCCAGCTATTCACTATATATATTAATGATTTAGATGAGGGAACTAAATGTAATATCTCCAGATTTTCAGATAACATAAAGCTGAGCGGGAGAGTGAGCTATGAGAAGGGTGCAGAGATCCTTCAGTGTAATTTGGAAAAGTTGAGTAAGTTGGCAAATGAATGGCAGATGCAGTATAACTTGGATAAATGTGATGTTATCCACCTTGGTAGCAAAAGCGGGAAGGCAGGTGATATCTGAATTTGGAATACTGTGTCCAATTTGTAGCCATCTGGGATGGCCACATCCCGATTACAAAATGGACACTTTGCAAAGAATGGGGGGAAAATTGGACAATACCGAGAAAGCAAGCAGGTGCAAGGTTTGTCTGTTGATTGGAGCCATAGCTCCCAGACAAGACCGAGACTGCAGAACAATCTACATACAAATGAGCCATCCCCGGGAACAAAAAGGCAACATTTAGGTAAACAATGCTAAGACAGACACCCGGCGCCAGAGGAGACTAAAACAAAGCAAACCAACGGCCACCTAGGACACGCCCAGCAATCAGGAACCCACCCCTCTATTGGAGGAAAATCGATAAGAACGATTGGGAAACAGCCCAATTAATTGGGGCCAAGTTCAAAGCCCGCCCAAAAGCGCGCAAAGCCCTTTCGAGTATAAAAAGGATTCCCCAAGAGAGAATCGCTCTCTTGGTCTTGGCTCTCAGCGAGGACAGACCTGCCAAAGCTGCTCCAGACCAAGTAAGTTCCAAGTCAACCCTCGCTACGAGATAGACGCTCCTAGTTGCTATCCTGTAAACAGCTCAACCCAGCAGGCTCAGAACCGAGCAACGGCCATTGTTCCTCTGACTGAGTGGGCACCCGAAGCTAAGTATAGGCTTGTAGCTGTAGTGATAGTTTAGTCTGTAAAGTTTTATGCATGAGTAGATTTGACTGTGTGTAAATAAATGAGCATTGAGTTTGAACTTACTAACTGGTGTATCGAGTCTTTGATCAGTATTCGGTTTTGAACCTTGTGGCGGTATCGAAAGATACCTGGCGACTCTTGAGCAAACGTAATTAAACAGAGCCAAATTAAGAAACAGCAACGAGCAACATTTACTGGTGATATCTGATGGGACACGACTTAGAAGTGGCCTAACAACTCCGAGAGAACCCAAATTTGAATTGAGAATCCAATTGGAAACAGAAGAACCACAAGCGTAAGAACAGTACTGATCAAGCCTCCGAGATTCGGAAGTGTGTTAATGCATGCGTACTAACAGGGATATAAGGTAAACCTGAGAGATTTTGTTGCGTAAAACTGTCGGGGGTTTTGTAGGCCGGAAATTAGCGTAAGCCGTACCCATATTTAAATCACCACTTTATCACCCCCTGTTCCAAATTCAGTAGAGAACCTAGATAGAGAAAATGGCAATGAAGGCAATGGAATGCCTTATGAACCCCCAGGAATTCGAGGTCGCAGCGACCAGTAGAGTGGGACAGTGTCCTGTTTGGGAAGATGAGATCAGGAAATATCTCAAAGGGAAAGGATGGCACCTTTGGAGTGAATTCTGCACCAATGACGAAACAGGTCCCGGGAGTATAGGACATACTTGGTGGGAGAACCTGTCAGCGATACACAAGAAGAGCTTGGGGAAAGCTCGCAAGCAGATGGCAATCGTGTTCTGTTTGGCACAATTGCGAGGCACAGAGGAGGTCGATAGGATGCTCCGTAGAGAGATAGAGGAGAGAGACAGAAGTAGTGAGGTAGACGTGAGCGAAGTAGAAAAGGAGAATAGAGATTTGAGAGAGCAGTTAGCAGCAAGGGACAAAGAGGTGGATGATGCCAAGACAGCACACCAGTCTTGTCTCGCGCATTTGAGTAGTTTCCAAATGCAATATGATAAGGCCTACCAGGACCACAACGTGCGGTCTTGGTAAGCCAAGAGACCGAGCAACAAGTTGAGAAATTGCAGAAACAGTGCAATGATTTGAAAGCAGCCCTACGAGCACTCCATACTTCCCCAGATAATATGGCCAAATGGACTTGAATCCTAGTCTCTCATGCGACAGACGCGGGACAGAGAGCTTGCGCAAATTATGACCCCTCAGTCGAGGCCCACAATGAAAAATGGGTTTTGAAAAGGTTGTCCCGCGCTTGGGAGCAATCACTCCAAGGCAAAACCGCATTTATAAAACCCGATGAAGAGCAGGCAGACATGAATCCAGTTAAAGCGCACCAGAAGCCCGCATGGGTAAATGAGGGCAGGAACAGCCCACCCCAGCCCAAAGCTCAAGAATGTTACAATTGTGGGCAGTTAGGACACTTTGCAAGAGAGTGCAACGTGCCTCAAAAGCAGCAGAGAACCCAACAGACAGGCACCCTAAACAGGAATAGGGCAAAGCCGATCCATAGCGTTAGCGTCCTTTCAGAGAATGTAGACATGAAGGGCACCGACTGACGTTCGGGCTCCCCAACTTGGGTCTGTGACACCCTTTGGGACAGGTCCGGTAGACTGGTAGTGGCAGGCGGGGTCCGGGGACACCCCTTGGAGTTTCTATGGGACACAGGAGGGTCCCGCACCACACTCAATTCCTCCACGATGTTTCAGCGAGACACGTGGCCCACAACTGACACCATCACACTCAGCGGTTTTACAGGCCATTTACAACAGGGACACATCACAGCCCCTGTAGCGATACAAATAGGTAACATTACAACTAAGCACCCCGTAGTTTTGGTTGATCTACCCCAGACAGCAGAACATATCTGAGGGATCGATTTTATGAGCTCCCACAGCCTTTCTTTTGACCCAGTTACCAAGTCTGTATGGAAAATAGTGGGGACAGTACGAGCCCCCGCCACGCTCACAGTGGGAGAGTGTGTGAGCAGGATTAGCTCAGTGGGAGACTTCTGGTTCGACCCTCGAACCAGTAGTGCAGACAAACAGGTTAGAACAGTCCTGCAGGAACATAAAGCGGCATTTGCACAGCACAAGCACGACTGTGGCAGTTTGACTGGCTTTGTGAACATTACAGGTCCCGACCGTAAACCCCAGAAGCAGTACGGATTTCACCAGGAAGCAGAGGGAGAAATCTCCAAAGTAATAGAGAGTTTGTTGGATCAAGGCGTACTCAGATCAGTAGCCTCCACAAACAACGCACCAATTTGGCCCGTCAGGAAACCGGATGGATCATGGCGACTGACCATTGATTAACGGGAATTGAATAAAATAACCCCAGCAGCAGCCTGCACCATAGCCACGAGCCCCGAGACCATGCTCAAACAGGGATTCCAGTCAATTTTTTTCCGGTTTTGGACATTAGCAACGGCTTTTGGTCCATTCCATTGTCTAAAGCAAGCCAGTACAAATTCGTCTTTACATTCCAGGGACAACAATATGCGTGGACGTGCCTTCCACAAGGCTTCCACAACTCCCCCTCCATTTTCCACTGACAGCTGGCAAATGGATTAGCAAAATTTTCCCGCCCCGATTGTCTGGTCCAGTATGTAGACGACTTGTTACTACAGACAGACACAAAGGGAGAGCACATTTTGCCTCTCGCCGAACTCCTCGGACTCCTAAAAGAAATTGGTTGTAAAGTCAACCCCAAGAAGGCCCAGATTTCGAAAGAAAAAGTGATTTACTTGGGAACAGTGATCACACATGGTAAACGCGACATCGAGCAAAAGAAAATTGACTCGATTGTCAAATTGCCCCTTCCCCACAATGTCTCAGCCCTCCGGTCATTATTAGGACTGGTTGGCTACTGCCGAAACCATGTTGACGGTTTTGCCACTAAAGCAGCGCTCCTTTCCGAACTTCTCAAGAAGCAGGCACCTTGGGAATGGCTTCCACAGTATATGGATGCCGTGGATGCTTTAAAAAGAGCACTCAGCACAGGTCCCAGATCCACTTTCCCCGTATGCTATCGAAGTAGCAAGCACCGACCGAACCCTTTCGGCCGTGCTCCTCCAGGAACGCCACGACCAGTTACGCCCCGTTGCATACGCCTCACGCATGTTAGACCACTTAGAGCAAGGATTTTCTGCCTGTGAAAGGCACCTGCTCGCAGTTTTTTGGGCAGTACAATACTTCGCCTACATTACAGGATTCAACCCCATCACCATCCTCACAGAACACACCCCAACACAGCTATTGTTAGACGGCCAACTTAAGGATGGCACAGTCAGCCAAATCCGCGCAGCCCGTTGGACCCTTCTTTTACAGGGACGGGACATCACGGTAAAGAGAACCAAGACACATACCTTCCTTGCCGATAATTTGCAGAATGCAGGCACCCCTCAAGAGTGTGAGATCATCACCACAAAACAGAACACTGGCCCATTTATACCCAAAACACCTCCCAGGAAAGCAGGTAATACACCCCAAAGACCCCAGCCCACAGCCACGTGCGCACCCCTGCAGATTTATGTGGATGGCTCATCCACAGTGTTAAATGGAAAGAGAATTACTGGTTGCGGTATTTACATAGAGGATGCGCAGGGATACGCCCTAGATGAGATTTCACTAAAGTTGCCAGGACACTTAGGCTCGCAGGCAGCAGAACTGGCAGCGATCGCTTACATTGTAGACCACCCTGACTCGTTCCCGACCCCAGCAGACATCTATTTGGACAGTTGTATGTCTGCAATAGTTTGACGGAATTCCTACCCCTGTGGGAAACAAGAGGATTTGTTTCCGCAGACAGTAAACCCCTACCCTCAGCCCCATTGCTCCGCCGTATCTTAGAGACAGCAAAGGATAGAAAATATGGAAAAATTAAGGTTCGCAATCATCACTGTTCTTCCCCCCCCCCCCCCCCCCCCTCCCCAGTAACGTTAAAGCAGACGCCCTAGCGAAGGCAGGCTCCAGGCATGGTTATTTTTGGAACCCCCCCGAAAGCACCCCAGTACACGCAGTTCAGGTCTCACAGACCAATATTCAGGATCTAGCGAAGGCACAGGAAGAGGACGAGAAACTCAGGGAAGTTTTAAAGGGTACCTTCCCAGCCCCATATGATAAATACAAGAATGCAATAACCACACATGACGGTGTGATTTTAAAGGAAGACATTTATATAGTTCCCAGCCAGGACAGGAACCAGATCATTTGTCAGTTCCATGACAATCATGGACACCAAGGTATTGAACCCACCCTAGCCCACCTCAGACCGCTCTGCTGGTGGCCTGATTTAAAAGCCGATGTTACCCACTACATAGAGAATTGCTTGATCTGTGCCCAGAACAATCCGGACGGATAAGTGAAAAAAGCTCAACTTCGTCATACCCGCCCCTTTAATGGACCCTGGACAAATCTACAGATAGACTATATAGGACCCCTACCCCCTTGCAGAAATGGTTATAAGTATGTGTTAGTGGTCATCGGGCACCTTCACAAAATGGGTGGAAGCATTTCCATCGAGAACTAATACGGCCAAGACAACAGCCAAAATACTAACACAGCACATCTTTACAAGATGGGGCCTCCCCCGCAGTATAGAATCCGATCAAGACTCCCATTTCACAAGACATGTAATAAAAAACGTCCTTACGATTTTCGGCATTCGACAAAGGTTTCACATAGCATACCACCCCCAGTCAAGTGGTATTGTAGAGAGGATGAAGAGGACATTAAAAGCCACCCTCAGGAAAATGGTGCAGCAGAATAACAGCACCTGGGATTCAGTTTTCCCATTTGCTTTAATGTTTCTCAGGAACACGGTATCCATGTCCACAGGATACACCCTCCACACCCTCACGACCGGACGCCCCATGAAAGCTACAGATATTTATTAAGACTGGATTTGGCCAGCCCCGCAGTCACAGTCCGCACGCATGACAATGCTGTACAACAATTGATAGAGAACATAAAGGCAGCCCAACTCGCAGCAGCTGTGAGACTTGGGACCAGGAAGAAACAGAGCAAGGATTGTTTTGACAAAACAGTACACGCCACTGAGTTTGCAGTAGGGCAGCAAGTGATGCTTTCACTATACAACCCCAGTTCATTCTTTTCCCCTAAATTCTCCGGACCGTACTCCATTTCGGACAAAGTCAGCCCCTCGGTATACAAGATCACATATCCCAATGGCAAGTCTGCGTGGTTTCACATAAACCAGCTCAAGGCTTATGGCTCGCAGAATAGCCACACACACCACATCCTGCTCGCAGCACGCCCCGCCCACAGATGACGTTTTCCTACCCTCCCCCAACCAGTCCAGCCCATCCTCAGACACAACTTCAACTCCGCCCCCAGAGGCACGACTCCGCCTCTCCCTTCCTTCAACCAGCAGCGACAGTGATAGCGATCACGATGACGACACCACAGCACACCACATTATGATTATACCCCTGCACCAGGCCCCACTCCCAGCGAATCCGAGCATGATTCCACTGACCCCTTTGAGATTACATATATCAAAGTCCCTGACCCAGACCCACTGCCCGACAATTATGGATTGAAACCTAGTAGCTCCAACCTTGACACACGATTCTGGCACCGAGACAATTCGTTCAGGTTCATCCAGAATGATCAGATGGACCCCAATTCGCCCCAAGCTGCTTTAGCACGATTACTACAGTCAAGAGTTTGTCAGTCGGGAGAAAATGATGACATAGAGTTTGACTCCCACCAAACAAATCCCTTTGCGACCCTGTTCGCTATTGAGCAGTGAGGTGTCCAGATGATGGAAAAAAGGAACCGATGGAGAGATACAGTGTCCTTTCTGATGGAACCTACACCATGTTTGTTGTATGTTTGTTCATTAGTGTTAATGTTAAGTGTTGTTTGTAAACTTAAAAGTTTTTCACGGCCCCACATGACCACTCCTTTAACGCCCCCTGGCAGTTAATGGAATAAGTTTGTCCCCAGACAACCGTTCAGAGGAACTAGTTTATCAACAGAAACCAGTTCAGAGGAACTAGTTTGTCAACAGAAACCAGTTTAGAGGTGCAAGTTTGTCAGCAGACAACAAGGCAGCCCCCACGACGGCCACATTCTTACCCGTTCTTGCCGGTTGCTCAGGCAGTGGAGAAACGGCACTGGTCCCCGCCCTGCCTGAGGACACCCCTCTGGTCAGCTACGCTCGGGTAGAGCACAAACGGCATTAATCACCGTCCTACCTGGGGATTCCACCCATTTCTTACCCGCCGCGGCCCATACGCACCCCATTTTGGCACTTTCGGTTCAGAATTCTTTTGTCTGTTTTTGGCGACCCTTAGGTTGCTTCCATATGCTATTTACATCCTAACACACTAGGATGGTAGATCGCACAAGCTGCGAGACAGCTCGCACTATGTCAGTATTTTTCTCGGATGTCTTTTCCCAAATATTTGGGTTTTTTTAAAATGAGGGAGTCACAGATGGTGACCAATTGTAAAGGGAAATTGGCAACAAAGGACAGACAGACAGGCATACGAGATCTTAAGCAAGATAATAACAGATATTATGCTTGTGTTCACAGAACTCCGGAACCTCAGGAACCCCAGAGGAAGACAAAGAAGAAGACAGAAAGACGGAAAGATGAAGACGACCTCCATCTTGATCACCTGGATCTTAGCGGGATCCCTTCAGTTGCATGCGGACTCTACCCCCCTGACCCCTACCACACAACCCGTCAATGATTCCCACCCTTGCAATACACAGAACCCTGAGATAGCTAGCCCCGCAACAGCTAACAATACCCCAACCTGGTGTGATAAGTTTATCACCTGGTATTCACTATCGCATGTAGTAGAAGCCCTCTTAGTACTGGCGATACTTTGCAGTGTCGTGCAGACACTTAGAGTCAGGAAATAACGAAAGAGAGCCTACCGATCTCGCACCCCGGTATACAGGTTTAGATCCCCCATTTTTGGATTCCACCAAACCCCCAAACCCCTTGACATGAATTAAAGTGCATCCGTTTCTCTTTATGTATTCTGTTAAATAAAGAAATGTAAACCTCTGTGCCTGACTGCCAGGCCAGAGAAATTTGTGTGCTGCTATTTTGTACAGTTTGAGATGTCATAGATTATTTTTGGGATTGTTTGAGTGAGATTATTGAGGATAGTTAGAGATTCCAGTTTTTTTATTTTTCTGTAATGCATGCATTAATGTCATAGCGCCCCATAGAGTTTTATAATAACGTATGTATTTAAAATGATTTAGGTAAAATTGTGTTTCATAGGATAGGGCAGAGTAGAGCCTGATTATGGGTGCCCCGTTTGGTCAGAGAATGAAGACGACGCAGTAATGTGATCCTTCACGCTTCGCATTGAGGATCACAAGGAGGGTGTGTAGTCACCTGGGATGGCCACATCCCCATTACAAAATGGACACTTTGCAAAGAATGCAGGGAAAATTGGACAGTACCGAGAAAGCAAGCAGGTGCAAGGTTTGTCTGCTGATTGGAGCCATAGCTCCCAGACAAGGCCGAGACTGCAGAACCATCTAGAACATAGAACATAGAACATAGAAAAATACAGCACAGAACAGGCCCTTCGGCCCACGATGTTGTGCCGAACCTTTGTCCTAGATTAATCATAGATTATCATTGAATTTACAGTGCAGAAGTAGGCCATTCGGCCCATTGAGTCTGCACCGGCTCTTGGAAAGAGCACCCAACCCAAAGTCAACACCTCCACCCAACACTAAGGGCAATTTTGGACACTAAGGGCAATTTATCATGGCCAATCCACTTAACCTGCACATCTTTGGACTGTGGGAGGAAACCGGAGCACCCGGAGGAAACCCACGCAGACATGGGGAGGATGTGCAGACTCCGCACAGACAGTGACCCAAGCCGGAATCGAACCTGGGACCCTGGAGCTGTGAAGCAATTGTGCTATCCACAATGCTACCATGCTGCCCTTAAGAACAAATATATCTACACTATATCATTTTACCGTAATCCATGTACCTATCCAATAGCTGCTTGAAGGTCCCTAATGTTTCCGACTCAACTACTTCCACAGGCAGTGCATTCCATGCCCCCACTACTCTCTGGGTAAAGAACCTACCTCTGACATCCCCCCTATATCTTCCACCATTCACCTTAAATTTATGTCCCCTTGTAATGGTTTGTTCCACCTGGGGAAAAAGTCTCTGACTGTCTACTCTATCTATTCCCCTGATCATCTTATAAACCTCTATCAAGTCGCCCCTCATCCTTCTCCGTTCTAATGAGAAAAGGCCTAGCACCCTCAACCTTTCCTCGTAAGACCTACTCTCCATTCCAGGCAACATCCTGGTAAATCTCCTTTGCACCTTTTCCAAATCTTCCACATCCTTCCTGAAATGAGGCAACCAGAACTGTACACAATACTCCAAATGTGGCCTTACCAAAGTTTTGTACAGCTGCATCATCACTTCACGGCTCTTAAATTCAATCCCTCTGTTAATGAACGCTAGCACACCATAGGCCTTCTTCACAGCTCTATCCACTTGAGTGGCAACTTTCAAAGATGTATGAACATAGACCCCAAGATCTCTCTGCTCCTCCACATTGCCAAGAACTCTACCGTTAACCCTGTATTCCGCATTCATATTTGTTCTTCCAAAATGGACAACCTCACTCTTTTCAGGGTTAAACTTCATCTGCCAGTTCTCAGCCCAGCTCTGCATCCTATCTATGTCTCTTTGCAGCCGACAACAGCCCTCCTCACTATGCACAACTCCACCAATCTTCGTATCGTCTGCAAATTTCCTGACCCACCCTTCAGGATGGATTAAGAATGTATGTTTTTCCTTTCTTCTTGTTTAATTGGGAATAGAGGTAGTAATTAATTATTTACTGTATTGAGTAGCATTGTTTAAGCTATTTTCGGGTGTGAGGTCTGACATTTTTTAATACCATGTAAATAATAAAGTTTTGTTTTAAAATACCAAATCCGGATTTCTTCATGCAATCACTCCTGGAGCAAAGTTTTCTTTCTGCATAGACTCGCAAAATAAAATTTAATATTGGGGTACCGGTCCAGTATCCTAACCACTGTTGGAGTCTGGTCTGGAGTCGTAATAGCGGGCAGTGGGCAGAGAAACTTGGCACGCAATGGTGTCCCTTTACACAATTTAAAACTTATTTTGTTCTATTTGCTTTCATTTCACATCTGGGGTGGGATTCTCCGCAATCGGCGCGATGTCCGCCGACCGGCGCCAAAAATGGCACTAATCAGTCCGGCATCGTGCTGCCCCAAAGGTGCGGATCATGTTCTAGGAGTTTCTCCCCAGCTCTATCGGAGAGTTCCCCACTCCTATCTAACCACACTTAGTCACTTTTTGGGGCCCTGGGGAGTTTCCCCCTGGTTAAGCCCACACTTAGGGTGCGGTCTACCGGCTGTTCACATCAGTGGGATATTCCAGTCCCATGCCGGCACACAGGTTTCTACAAGGGGTGCAGCCACAGGGTATTCCCATTGACAATGGCGGGGTCTGTAAATCCCACTGGTGGGCTGCGGCGGAAACATGGGGCGTCATTCTCCGACCCCCCGCCGGGTCGGAGAATGGCCGTTGGCCGCCGTGAATCCCGCCCCCGCTTCGGCCGAAGTCTCCGGTACCGGAGATTGGGCGGGGACGGGAATCGGGCTGCGCCGGTTGGCGGGACCCCCCGCTCAATTCTCCGGCCCGGATGGGCCGAAGTCCCGCCCAGAAATTGCCTGTCTCGCCGGCTTAAATCAAAGCTGGTATTTACCGGCGGGACCAGGCGGCGTGGGTGGGCTCCGGGGTCCTGGGGGGTACGCGGGGCGATCTGACCCCGGGGGGTTCCCCCACGGTGGCCTGGCCCGCGATCGGGGCCCACCGATCCGCGGGCGGGCCTGTGCCGTGGGGGCACTCTTTCCCTTCCGCCTCCGCCACGGCCTCCACCATGGCGGCGGTGGAAGAGACTCTCCCCACTGTGCATGCGTGGGAAACTGTCGACGGCCGCTGACGCTCCCGCGCATGCGCCGCATTTCCGCGCCAGCTGGCGGGGCAACAAACGCCATTTCCGCCAGCTGGCGGGGCGGAAATCCCTCCGGCGCCGGCCTAGCCCCTCAATGTTGGGGCTAGGCCCCCAATGATGCGGAGCATTCCGCACCTTTGGGCCGGCGCGATGCCCGTCTAATTGGCGCCGTTTTTGGCGCCAGTCGGCGGACATCGCGCCGTTGGGGGAGAATTTCGCCCATGGTCAGGATTCTCCAGTCCACCAGCCGAATTTTCCGGCCAATGGGGTTTCCCATTGTGGCCACCTCAGGCCATCGGGAAACACGTGGCCATGGGTGTGTTGCCAGTGAACTGAAGGATCCCACCGATGAGAATTCTGTTGCCCACCTTTAGAATGATTTTCATCACTGGGAGCTTAACTCACTGGCCAGACTGGCTCCTCAGAGATCAGGACGCCATTTTGAAAAGGTTCCCCAATCTCTAAGTAGGCTTGAGAGTCCCCCACACCCCTCACCCATGGGCAATGTCACCCTCCAAGCACGTGGGTCTTACTTCACCGCCCCCTACCCCCACCCCACTACCACGTTAGGACATCCCGCTATGGGGTTGCTGAGGGTCTCCCTTTTTAGGCCTTTCCATGCCCACTTTTGGGCCCACCACCTTCCAGGACAACCACTCCACCCCCTCAACCTTCCGGAGGCCCTTTCATACCCACCCTGCACCACACACCCCCTCCCTTCAAACCTCCCCCTCCACCCTCATTTCATGGGCATGGCTCCCCTCAGACCCTGACCCTTGGCAGTGCCACCCTGGCACCTGCATATCCTGGCACTGCTATTCTAGCACCCTGGCAATTCTCCTGCTGGATTTGCAGTGCTACCAGGGCACGTTGGCAGTGCCAAGCTACCAGCCTGGCAATGCAAAGGTGCCCACTTTCAAGGGGGAGAACCTGGGGGCCACCCTGCCCTGTTCCTGACCACCCAAGGGCCTTCAATGACTCGGGTGACCCTCCGGTGACACCTCATCCATGTTTGTGTGGAACAGTACTGAAAGCACGGCTGGGGTCTCCCTGGCGTGGCCGATAGATGTCAGGAGCCCCATAGATCCTGAGTCAGCATTACTAAATGGTTTTAAATCCACTTAGGTATGCAAGACCCAGTCCCTTCCATTGTGGCGGGATACTGATTGCGACACCTCACGAGACCCGGGTAGATCTCGCAAGGTGTACTGGCTGTCGGGAAGCCCGCGGGAGGCCTCTCCGGCATCTACCGGCTGCATTGTGCGCCCATTCGGGCGCAAAGCAGCTGGTAGAGCACGCCCAATGTTTGAGGTCGACAGCTTGTCATCCAAGCTGGTGCATTTCTATGCAAATTCCACAGTTCTAAAGTAACAATAAATAGCAATTTCGGAACTATAATCAGCGAGCAAAGTCAATTCATTAAAAAATATCAACTAGATCATGCAAATGTCCCAAACTTTCAAATTATTAAGTATATTTTAAGGAACTATGGGAGGTGTTGACAATCCATCATAAAAAAGTATGAACTGAAGCATCCAAACCATACAAAGTATTTTTCCCAAAACTTATATCAGCTATAATTCGCACATGTGCTTAAATATGCAGGATTCTAAATAAGATTTGCAAGCAGAAAAAGACTAATGCAAAAATGACTTGGTTAAACTTGCCCATAAAATATTTTTGGGTATCCGTTCAGAAATTCATAAACACTTTTAATTTCCCTTAATCTGCCAAAAACCTATTGCTACATTATCTGTTTCCAGTCTTCCTTCTAACTCTTTTTCCAATGTTTCTGATCTGTTTTTTTCTTTTCCATTATTTTGTGGTTTTACACATTTCCTCTTACCATTTTTATGCTCTCTTTGTCTTTAAGCATTAGATCATATGTGGGTGAGCTGGAACAACCTCACTCCTCCGACTCTGCAAATGTTCAAATGATTAACACTATTTAATTTTTATCTTTATGCTTCTTATCATGTCGAAATGATCTTCCTCCTCTCCTAAAGTCCACTCATGTACTGAGGAAAGCAGTTCCTCAGATCAGAGACCATGAGGAATTTAATCTAAAGATTTGTAAGCTTTGATAAGTATGGAGGAATTTCTGGGGAAAAGAGGCCAAGTGGGAGAGTTCAGTGATGTGCTATGATCCGGTGATGTTTGGAAGGGGGAAAAGACCAGGACTGCCTGTTATGTTGAATTGGCTTGCTTAGCAAATCCTCAGCTTGCAGAGAGGATTTGCAGAAAGCAAGCAAAAGCGAGGGGAGTCAGTATGTATATGACTAGAGCCGGCATTTGTTTCTCTTTTCTAAATTGAACTCCATTCATTACCACTCAGCCCAGGAGGAGTGTCAGGGGATTGTATACAGCAGGTTCTGGACATCAATTATTGCAAAACCTATCAAGTCCTGAGATAATACTGATCCGCAGAATTCTTTATGGAGTGGTTCCTCAATGTTTTTTCATCTTATATTAATTAACCATATCCTTGACAAGAACAGTGATCTGAAATTGGTGAAAATGGCTTTTGACAGCAGTGCAAAATGTGCTCACTGTGAAATGGCAGCCCATTTTACATCAAAACTGATTTCCTTTCAATTGACTTCAGTGGAATGAAATGACTTTAAATTGAGTTTATTAAGGTTTTGAATTAAAAATGACTTTTTAGCATAATCAATTTGCACCTTTTTAAAATAACGGTTGGGCTGTAAAATCAGTGCACCTGCATGAGTATCAGAACACAAGCATTGGGTATTACCCCCCTGCAGCCTGCATAGTGCTCCTTCTTACCTTCATAGAATGATAGAAATTACAGTCCAGAAGGAGGCCATTTGGCCCATCGAGTTTGCACTGACCCTTGGAAAGAGCACCCGATTAAGCCCATGCCTCCTCCCCATCCCCACAACCCAGTAACCCCAGCTAAACGTTTTGACACTAGGGGCAATTTAGCATGGCCAATCCACCTAACCTGCATGTCTTTGGACTGTGGGAGGAAACCGGAGCACCCGGAGGAAACCCACGCAGACACGGGAAGAAGGTGCAAACTCCACACAGTCACTCGAGGACGGAATTGAACCCAGGGCCCTGGAGCTATGAGGCAGCAATTCTAACCATTGTGCCACTGTGCCGCCTTTCATTATAATAGAAAAGCTTCTTGCCACAGTATTTTCCCAATTTAAGTTTGAAAGAGATCAGAAATGAGAAAAAACCTGGAAGCATAAGAAGGGCCATGAAACATGTTGCATTCCCATAACATCTTTATGCTGTTCACGACTCATCAATAATCGTGTAAAAAGGAATAATGCATGATAAAGCTCTTCTAGCCAGAGGCTAGTTTATTTTTCTAGTATAGTGCAAATTTATAACAGAAGCTACATTTTTTCCTTTAACGATTGCAATGTCAACTTTATTTACTGAGCAGCTTATTTTGGAGAGCAATTAATTTAGTAAGTCTACAAAAGATGACTTTTTGCAAAGTTTCAACAAAACCAAAGTTGCAGAACAAGTCACCACCTTGTCAGCAAATCAGACTGCTCTGTCTCCCCTCCTTTTGTTTCCATCTAAAATTCTAATGAATTATTCTTTTCATATCCCTTGAAATTCATGCCTTGGAAGAGTGAACAACCTTGGCTTTGGAATGTAGAAATGAGGCGTCATGCTAAGACTTGTCTTTCGGAGTTAAAGAAAGTCGGATTGCTTAAAATGCAATCAGGGTGGCACGGTGGTGCAGTGGTTAGCAGTGCTGCCTCATGGTGCCGAGGACCCAGGTTTGATTTCAGCCCTGGGTCCATGTGGAGTTTGCACATTCTCGCCGTGTCTTGTAGGCATCTGAGATGGCCACCTGAAAAGGACCATGGGAATCATGGCCAACCCAGGACTCAGACAGATACACAGCCTATGTGTATCTAAAACACAGGTAACCAGACCTGATCGAAACCCCCGCTCATTTGCATTTTAATGGCTCATTTTTCCAAGACAATAGAACTCCAATCAAGCAAACGGTACAGCCACAGACCGATCGGCGCCACTCCGCTTACTCAGAAAGCACAACTGCCAAGGTCAATGACCGCTAAGGACCCGCCCAGCCATCAAGGCACCCGCCCCTTTATTGGCCAAAATCGAAGATAGTGATCAGAGCCCTTTCGAACTATTGGGTCCAAGGTTAAGGACCGCCCCAAAGAGCGCGAAATCTCAAAAGGATAAAAGAGAGCGCAGCCATGTGTTCTGTCTCTTTTGGATCCAGCCTGTGCCAGCCCAATTGCAGCAGGAACAGCCAGATAAGTTCAAGACCAACGATCGCTACCTGATGGATGAGCCCAGCAGAGACAGAGCCACTTTCTTCGAACCAGCCAAGTGAAATCCACATGAAAGCCTTATCCATTTGCACAGTACCGGTCGCCCTGAAGGAAGGTATAGGTTATTGTAGCTGATAGGTGTAGTTTAACTCATAGTAGATATTGTGTTTGCATGTTGAGATAACTCTTGTGTATGTAAATAAACCATCTTTTGACCTAACTAACTGGTTGTGTGGTCATTTGATCGATATAAGGGAAGGCTTGTGGTTCACTAAGATAAATAGCAATACCGACAGTATTGGCGACGTTGTTGAGACTGAAACAGAGCAACAGTCTGCGTGGGTCGCAATCTCACAACCCAAAGATGTGCAGGGTAGTAGGATTGGCCATGCTAAATTGCCCCTTAATTGGGAAAAAATGAATTGAGTACTTTAAATTTATTTTTAAAAATGCAATCATCAATGCAACGCCCAGGGAAGAAGCATTCATTTGCGTACCAGTATAAACAATCTTCATATTGACAAAGTGGAATCCTTCTTTGCTGATGTGGTTTTGGCAATGGCAAGAAGAGTATGAGGCCACGTGCCTACTTGGGCAGTGGTGATCTTAACAGTCACGTGATTTTACAATTCTCATCCTTGTATTCAAATTGTTCCATGACTTCGCCCCTCCCTATCTCTATAATTTCCTCCAGCCGACCAAGATCTCTGTGCTTCCCTAATTCGGGCCTCCTGCACATTCTTGATTTTAATCGCTCTACCATTGGTGGCCATACCTTCAGCTGCCAAGGCCGGATACTCTGAAAACACTTTTTAAACCTCTCCATCTCTTTTCAAACTGTCTAAAACTGCAGCAGATCAAGAAGGCAGCTCACCACCACCCTCTCAAAGGCAATTAGGGATGGCAAATAAATGCTGGCCCAACTAATGATGCCCACATCCATGAATAAAAATAAACTTCTAACTTTGACTTGGTCACTGGTCCTAATATTTCCCTACGTAAGTTCAATGTCATGTTTCTGTGAAGTACCATGTCATATTTTATACATGAACGGAAGGAACTATCCATTTACATGTTGTCACTGTCAGGTTCCTGGGTGAGGTAAAGTTGACCTGGCTCCCTTGCAGCAGCTCGTGTAATGATGACTTCCATTGGAAAATAAAGCCTCCACGGGTAGTGTTCCTCATTGCAATGCAAGTCGAAGCACCTTTGACTTTTGTAGTGTTACTAACAATTCGTTGGCATTTATCTCGGGCAGTCTCACCAGCTTGACATTCCTCCAATTCACTTTCTCATCTCCCAAGAAACAAATATAGAAGGAACTTTTAATAGGAAAGCTGTTGTTCCCTGTCTGAAATGGTGAGCTTTGGGAATGGTCGCTCTTATGTGAATAGCCAGACAAGTAATATTATCAGATGAATAATATCACAACAGTATTATTGCAGAAAAGAAATTACCTATCATGCATGTTAATGCTAAATCCTTGTCCTCTAAATACTTTCCTGCTTTCAGCATCATAACTAACCACCCTGGATGCATATGAAACACAGACGAACATTAATCAATGTAAATGAAATCAGGGCATGCACAAAAGCAAGGCAAAGATCCAATGCTGCAGATCTCAATCTTTAGTATCTGCTGCTGGCCAGCAGATTAGTATCATAATGCTGGATGATGGCCAGTGGAAAACCTAGACTGAAACCAATTCAGTCAAATTGTCGAACGATTCCCCTTGAAGGCTGTGTTAAAATGTGCTGCTTGAAGGAGGGAGTTGTGATTTGTGTGCCAATTCTTGCATGAACAGTTGAAATGAAGGAGGTGAATTCTAACCATGACAAAGCAGTCGTCCGCTGTTAAATGGGATGTTAATGCTGATTGCCTGACTGCTGCAATGTTTGGAGCTCAATGAAATTGATATCCTTTTATAGCCCAAATAGCCTGTGCTGTTCTGATTAGATTTCCTTGATTTAGGATGGTTTGTGGAAAGAGCTCCTAAAGTAAGAGTTTATGTTTGTACCCCAGTGGGCTGAATAAGCTGTCCCAGTGCAGGTGCTCACAATGCAGCGACCATAACTGTGAGGTGCGTTGTTCTTACCTATAATGCAAGGCCTGCTCATGTACTTCATTAGGATCATTAGCTTGTTGTGACATGCAATCTGGATACTGAAGGAATGGGAGCCCTTCCTGTTCCTTGGATGCCCTCAAAACAATGAGGGTGCCATTGATTGCAGTCTCTCTCGCCTTAGTATTAAAGCAAAACATCAGATGATATGGGCAGGGCAGGTTTCAGGTTGCTGGCTTCTCCAAGATCCATTCTCTTGCAAACTGTGCGATGACCTGAATTAATGCCGACCACACAGAAATTGCCTTTGGTGGCTACAAGTTGACCTGTTTATTGAAGTTGAGTGTAGTGGTCACTTTTATAACCACAGAGAGAAGCATAGGAAGATGAAAGTAACTTTAGATCCTCCTGTTGAAAGTCACAGAGCTAAGGGGCAGCACGGTGGCGCAGTGGTTAGCACTGCTGCCTCACAGCACTGAGGACCCAGGTTTAATCCTCACCCCGGGTCACTGTTCGTGTGGAGTTTGCACATTCTCCCCGTGTCTGCGTGGGTCTCGGCCCCACAACCCAAAAAGATGTGCACGGTAAGTGAATTGGCCATACTAAATTGCCCCTCAATTGAAAATAAATAATTGGGTAGCTCCCAAAATATGTCATCACTGTCCAGTGCTGTCTACATGTTCAACAGGAATGAATGCTTGTCAGCTGCATTCTCAACAAATGGTGCCAGAATCTCTCCAACCTGTACTCCACCTTATCATTGAAATATCATAATAGCATGCTCATAGAGAATGCTGCTGAGAATTCCTGGCTGTGACTGGGTGCGAGGGGAGCTCTGAAAGTATGCTGGTGGATTGGCTCTATTAAAAGCAAGTACAAGTACATGTAATCTTGTTCAAGTACTTGTAATCAGAAACTTCTCTGAAAATGTTGAAAGAAGCAGACATAGCTGTAGAAATCAATATTTAAACTCTGCATTCTCAATCTTCTGACTTCTGCCTTAATCAGCTTTTTCTGGCAGCTGCTGTGGCTGTTCCATCTGAGGGTAATTTACCCAGAACCCAATAACAGTGCCAACCAGGAAACTTGCAGCTGCTACACCACTGCACCTCACTCTGACATATGTAAATACAGGCATTGGGGACTTGGCAGGCAGATTGCAGGTAGGCACAAACAGCATAAAGGAACTGGGGGAATGTTTTAAGCATAAAACAAGCAGACTTCCACCTGATTCTCCTGACATGAAATTTTAAAAAAGTTTTAAAAGTTTTTTAAAAATTAATTTTTTCATGGGATATGCAAAGCAAGCATTTGTTGTCCATCGGTCCACCGGGAGATGCTGGTAATGTACTGAGAATGGTAAGGAATCATTCTTCTGACTCCAGCTACTTGTGTACCTCTTCTTTTCTACACCTCTAGAGTGAAGGGTGAACTTCAGAAACACTTGATTCTAATGTAACTATAGCCAATGTCACTTGACTAAGAGACTGATTTGGTGGGAAGCAGAAGCACATGTGGAGTACTGAGATGTAAATATATAAATATATATATATCTGTAAATAAACAAAGTAAACAAAGAACACTTCGAGATGATCACTTCTTGTGTCTCCTCCACGGGTGAGTTCATGATCACGTTCAGTAGGCACACATGTTCATCATTAGCTGTCTGCCTTTGACAAACCCCGTCTGATCTTGTGTGACTACTTCTGGTCTCCAGTCACCTCGCCAGAGCCTTTGCCAGGACTTTGGCATCGGTTTTCAGGAGCGAGATGGGTTTGTACGACCCACACTCCCTTGGGTTCTTGTCCTTTTTAGGGATCAATGATATTGAAGCCTGTGCCAACATGGGCAGCAAGACCTCCCTTGACAGCAAGTTGTTGAACATCTCCCACAGGTACGGGGCTAGTGCTGATGGGAACTTCTTATAGAATCATAAAGTTTTACAGTGCAAAAGGAGGGCATTCGGCCCATCGAGTCTGCACCAGCCCTTTGAAAGAGCAACCCATATAAGCCCACACTTCCAATCTATCCCCGTAACCCAGTAACCCCACCCAACCTTTTTGGACACTAAGGGGCAATTTAGCACGGCCAATCCACCTAACCTGCACATCTTTGGATTGTGGGAGGAAACCGGAGCACCCGGAGGAAACCCACGCAGACACGGGGAGAACATGCAGACTCCGCACAGACAGTGACCCAAGCCGGGAATCGAACCTGGCTCCCTGGAGCTGTGAAGAAACTGTGCTAACCACTGTGCTACCGTGCAGCATGGTAGGACAGGGTGGCATGGTAGGCCAGTGGTTAGCACTGTTGCTGCACAGCGCCAGGGACCTGGGCTTGGGTCACTGTCTGTGTGGAGTCTGCACATTCTCCCTCTGTCTGCGTGGGTTTCCTCCGTGTGCTACGGTTTCCTCCCACAAGTCCTGAAAGTCATGCTTGTTAGGTGAATTGGACATTCTGAATTCTCCCTCTGTGTACCCGAACAGGTGCCAGAGAGTGATGACTAGGGGATTTACACAGTAACTTCATTGCTGTGTTAATGTAAGCCTCCTTGTGACAATAAAAATTATTATTATTATAAGCAGGGCCAGCCGTGGTGCCACTACTCTGGCTACTGCTGCCTGCTGTCACCTGATGGGCTATCAGTGTCCAAAAGGGCATACATGTTAGAGAGGCGCACAGCCACAGGGGACTCCTGCACTGACTGCCTTCCCCATCTCGCGGTCACCCATCTATCTTCCTGTACCTTGGGTGTGACCATGTCTCTATAACTTCTTCCTTTTATGCTTTCCACCATTTGGTTGCTTCTTAGTACCTCCAGCTGCTGCTCAAACTGATCCATTTGTTCAGCTAGTAAGTGTAGCTGGATACACTTCCCGCAGATGTAATTGTCAGGGATGTTGTCAGCATTCATGATTGACCACATGTCACAGACGGAACACCAAGCCCCGCCAACTGTCATGACTGTTAAATATTAAATTACTTTAATAAACTAAAAACACTCATGAGGATATACTCACCAATCAGCTGCCTTCCTAAATCCACACTCAGAAGAGTGTCCCACGCAGGCCTGGTGCTATCCTAAAGTATTGTCTTTCTCCCTCTTTTTTTTTGGTTTGAGAAGGAAGGAGGGATGGAAACACAACAGCAATGTAATGTTTGGGGCTATTCCGTTCTTTGGCAGAATGTTTTTTTACGAGTAGCAGAATATTGTCACATTATTAGGGTAATAGGCAAACCCTAAAGAAACCACATCTAGGCCCGGGACACAAATGAAATGGTACCTGTAGACCACTGTGCCTGAAAATCTCTCCCTAAAATTTCGTCACCTCACTCTCCTCCTGGATTCTCCATTCGAGAGACTTCTGCCGGAGCTGAATCGCTTCTGTTTTGCACTGGCAAAAATGGTGCCCAGAAGTAATTCTATGTTCCAAACAACGCAAATGTATGCTTTGTGGGGATCACAGGGGATTCAGCCGTGAATCCCGCTCAAAATAAATCTAGCTATGATTGACATCTCATGACCACATCAAAGCAGTTAAATGTATTTTGCTGAGAAAATGAGGAAGTGAAACTCCAAGATGTTTATAAATATTGTGGTTAGTTTCACAGCAGATTATTAGAGATCCATTTAAGCGAGAAGGGAAATTAAATTAAACAATCCAGATACCTGGCTGTCTGAAAGCTGTCAATTACAGACTACTGAAAGCTATTTCTCTTTGAAGTGAATAGAGACCTTGCAGATCAAATGATCTAAGGGGGTTTTAAGCCTTGTGATTAGTTTTTGCCTTTCTACTAAGTTGCAGCTGCTTCTTTCTAGACATGTGTCTGAGGCAGCAGGTGTAAGGCACAGGTGAGTGAAAAATCACTGATTTTATCACTGTTTCTGCCGGGACTACTCTTTAGCTTGCAGGCAAATTTTCCTGACATTGGAGTCCCTGCATTGGGAACATCGCTATCGGCAGCGGGTGATGGAGAATCCAGTCCACTCATTTATTTCTGATTACAGTCCAGTTAAGTGCCTTAGAATATTTTTCACATGAGTGGCACCATATGGGTGTAAGTTGTTATAATAGATAAACTTTCAAAACTGTAACAATATCCTTTCATCAGTGATGCTGTCCAATTATTCCATTGATAAAGAATGCTCAGTTACATTGTGGTCCCAATTGTGGTGATCTTTGTGAGGGGTTTCCAGAATGGAAGGCGTAGTGATCACAAAGATACACAAAGCGCTTTTGAAGAACTAAATTAATTTTATTAACACTACAAAATTTGAGTTGAGCACTTTTTCTGAATAGCAAACATACATGTAAGATTTAAACTACACTCACTAACATTATCTCTATCTATAAACTATAATAGTTAATAGGGCGACACGGTAGTGCAGTGGTTAGCACTGTTGCTTCACAGCGCCAGGGTCCCAGGTTCGATTCCCGGCTTGGGTCACTGTCTGTCTGTGGGGAGTCTGCAAGTTCTCCCCGTGTCTGCGTGGGTTTTCTCCGGGTGCTCCGGATTCTTCCCACAAGTCCCGAAAGACGTGCTGTTAGGTAACTTAGATAATTTGGACATTCTGAATTCTCCCTCCGTGTACCCAAACAGGTGCCGGAATGTGACGACTAGGGGTTTTTCACAGTAACTTCATTGCAGTGTTAATGTAAGTCTACTTGTGACAATAAAGATTATTATTATAACAATTACATCTTCACTAACTCTGCAATACACTATGAATCTCATCGTTGTCAACTCCAGATCTAGTCCACTCCCCGAGTCGAAGAGCCAGTGCTATTTATAGTACTGCCCCTTAGTTCCCTCTAGTGGCCAGGCTTAACATAACATTAATACTTCACAGGCTGTACATTTGTATAATGTCACACCAATTTTAGCTGATTAACATGGTGACTCAAAAATAGTTTTGTTTTTGTTATACTTAACATTGGCATTCTGCTGTCCCCATCACCAACTCTGTTCCCTAGCCAGTAGCTCCACCGTCTCCCTGCATGACAACTGTCTGAGGCAAAATCACTTTGGTGTCATATTTGACCCTGAGAGGAGCTCCTGATCCCACATCTTCAGAATTAATAAAGCGGCCTACATTCACCTCGGTAATATATTACTCCATTTTCCCTGTGCCTCAGCTTGCCTGCTGCTAAAATCTTCATTTGTGGTTTTGTTACATATTGACTTGACAATTATAATGCTCTCTTGTGCAACCCTCCCAACTTCCATGCTCCATAAACCCTGTTAATCCAGGTTGTCCAAATTCTAATTCGCAGCATGTTCTGTTCCTCCTATCATTTTTTGCTTGCAGATGTGTATTTTCTTCCGGTTAAGCAATGTCTTGATTTTAAATTCTCATACTTGAAGGCAAACTCCTCCGTGACTTTCATTCCTCTTTGTTTCTGTAATCTCCTACAACCCTCCGAAATATCTGCATTCCTCTGATACCATCTCGTGAGAATCCTTACAAGTCCCAAAAGACGTGCTTGTTAGGTGAATTGGACATTCTGAATTCTCCCTCAGTGTACACAGTAACTTCATTGCAGTGTTAATGTAAGCCTACTTGTGAGAATATTAAAGATTATATATATATACATATAAGTGCCCCAGAATTGATATTGTCTTCAGCTGCCATGACCCAAATATCTGGGGCTGAATTCTCCGCCATCGGGATTTTCTGTTTTACCAGCGTCCGGGGGATTCACGACGGCGTGGGGCTGCCCCACAATGGGAAACCCCAGTGACCAACCGGCGAAATGGAGAATCCCGATGGTGTGCTGAACCAGAAATCTGGTGAGGCGGAATGGAGAAACCCCCCCTGGTGTGTCTCTGTCTCTGTCTCTGTCCCTATCTCTGTCTCTGTCTCTGTCTCTATCTCTCTCTCAAATTTGTCTTAGAAAATTATGTTTCGCAACAAGAAAAAAAATCATTTATTAAACATTAAAATTTTGTTAGGATACAATACTCCTTTACTCCCCCTTAACATCACAAAGATACCCAGAATTTAAGATTAGCACGGTTACAAATTTAATGGAAATGAAAGAATCCTGTGTTGAGTGCATTTAGCCAGGTGTTTCCTGGATTTCTCCTTAGTGAGCCACCTTGTCTCACTGAACTCTGGCTTCCACATGAGTAATTTCAAAATTCTGCTTTCAAAGGACTTTCAAATCTTCTTTTAAACAATGCTTTCCCTCAATTGCTTGTATTTTTAAAATCCCTCCAGGTTTTCCAAATTATTCTTTCAAACTCCACTTTTACCACGAAACCCAGCATCCTCCCACTTTGTTCACCACCCTCTTCAGGATTTCTTTGCCTTGACGTTGCACAAACTCTTCACAATTGCTTTAACTATTGATTTCACAGACTGTATTGAGATGGCACCAAACTTTTGATTTACCTCTGAAGTCTGCTTTTCTACTTAAAATCTGGTTACTGTAGCTGTCTCTTCAACTCGTAACAGTTTATCTGCTTTTCCGTTGAATTCTCCTGACCAGTAGCTTGTTCGGTTTCTTGCAGCGTGATTCAGCGAACTCAAGTTAAAGTGGTGCCTGCAGCGCTGAGAAAGACCCCGCTATTCAACGGCATTTATTTTTACACCTCAACGAGGAACTCCCCATCGAGGCCACTCTTTAAGTCATTTCTGCACTGGCGAACTGAGCTGCCATTGCTGCAGTATTTGTTTTAAACATACCCATTTGGTACAATCTACAGGCCCCTGGTTGCTCACTCTGCTGACTGCTTTTTTACGAGTAGCAGAATATTGTCAGGGTGGTGAAGAAGGCATTTGGCATGCTTGGTTTCATTGGTCAGAACATTGAATACAGGAGTTGGGACGTCTTGTTGAAGTTGTACAAGACATTGGTACGGCCACACTTGGAATACTGTGTGCAGTTCTGGTCACCCTATTATAGAAAGGATATTATTAAACTAGAAAGAGTGCAGAAAAGATTTACTAGGATGTTACCGGGACTTGATGGTTTGAGTTATAAGGAGAGGCTGGATAGACTGGGACTTTTTTCCCTGGAGCGCAGGAGGCTTAGGGGTGATCTTATAGAGGTCTATAAAGTAATGAGGGGCATAGATAAGGTAGATAGTCAACATCTTTTCCCAAAGGTAGGGGAGTCTAAAACTAGAGGGCATAGGTTTAAGGTGAGAGGGGAGAGATTCAGAAGGGCCCAAAGGGGCAATTTCTTCACTCAGAGGGTAGTGAGTGTCTGGAATGGGCTGCCAGAGGTAGTAGTAGAGGCGGGTACAATTGTGTCTTTTAAAAAGCATTTAGATAGTTGTAGCGCACAATGACTTACGAGAGAGACGAATAGAGATGAAGTCGATGAGGCTTTATTAAGCGTGACTTGTTCCCCGCAGTTCAGCAACAGACTGGAGCGGCGGGGAGAAGCCCGGGTTCTTATACTCCGCCTTCAGGGCGGAGCTAAGGGTCAACAGCCAACCAGGACCCGGGATCTGTCAGCCAATAGCATCATGGCTTCACAGTCCCACATGACCCCTAAGACATACTACCACATTCACCCCTTGTTAAAAATGAACCCGGCGGGGTGGTGGTTCGCATGGTGGTAGGGGTTTACAAGGCTGGTCCTGGGAGGAAAACATTTTTTTGGCATGTCATTACAATCTTAGCCCTACACTGGGCTATGTACAGGATTTGTGAACTATTTACAATATTCGTAAGAGGAAAAGAACATTTTCGTTACAGTCCAACAACATTCTTGTGTTACACCGATGCCACGAGTCGAGCGGGCGGTCTGGTCTTCCTTGTCGATCGCCTCAGCCCGGTGGTGGTGCAGGTGCTTGTTCCAGCATTGTCGTCTCCGGGAGCTTTTCGGTGTCTGTTTCTGTTTCACTCCTGGTCGGACACGGGAGGAGGACCGATCCTCCCGGGAAGGGGGCGGTCGCGGGGTGCGCCGGTGGCAGGGAGGGGGTGATCGGTGTCGGGGGGGTGTGCGTGTTGCCGGCGGGCGCAAGGTCTCGCAGGGAGACCGTGTCCTCTCGGCCGTCGGGGTACGCCACGTAGGCGTACTGCGGGTTCGCGTGGAGGAGGTGAACCCTCTCGACCAACGGGTCTGACTTGTGCGCCCGCACATGTTTCCGGAGCAAGATGGGTCCTGGGGCCGCCAGCCAGGTCGGCAGCGACGTTCCGGAGGAGGACTTCCTGGGGAAGACAAGGAGGCGCTCATGAGGCGTTTGGTTAGTGGTGGTACACAGCAGCGACCGGATGGAGTGGAAAGCGTCCAGGAGGACCTCCTGCCACCATGAAATTGGGAGATCCCTGGACCATAGGGCCAGTAGGACGGTCTTCCAGACCATGCCGTTCTCCCTCTCTACTTGCCCGTTCCCCGGGGGTTGTAGCTGGTCGTCCTGCTCGAGGCTATACCCTTGCTGAGCAGGAACTGGCGCAGCTCGTCACTCATGAAGGAGGACCCCCTGTCGCTATGGATATATGCGGGGCAACCGAACAGTGTGAATATGGTGCTAAGGGCTTTAGTGACTGTGGCCGCTGTCATGTCGGGGCAGGGGATGGCGAAAGGGAAACGGGAGTACTCGTCCACCACGTTCAGGAAGTATGTGTTGTGGTTGGTGGAGGGGAGGGACCCTTTGAAATCCAGACTGAGGCGTTTAAAGGGGCGGGAAGCCTTGATCAGGTGCGCTCTATCCGGCCTGAAAAAGTGCAGTTTGCACTCTGCGCAGATGTGGCAGTTCCTGGTGACTGTACGGACCTCCTCCACAGAGTAGGGGAGGTTGCGGGACTTAATAAAATGGTAGAACCGAGTGACCCCCAGGTGGCAGAGGTCCTCGTGGAGGGCTTGGAGACGGTCTATTTGTGCGTTGGCACATGTGCCGCCGGATAGGGCATCGGATGGCTCGTTCAGCTTTCCGGGACGGTACAAGATCTCGTAGTTGAAGGTGGAGAGCTCGATCCTCCACCTTAAGATCTTGTCATTTTTAATTTTGCCCCGCTGTGCATTATCGAACATGAAAGCTACCGACCGTGGGTCAGTGAGGAGAGTGAATCTCCTGCCGGCCAGGTAATGCCTCCAATGTCGCACAGCTTCCACTATGGCTTGGGCTTCCTTTTCCACTGAGGAGTGGCGGATTTCTGAGGCGTGGAGGGTTCGGGAGAAGAAGGCCACGGGTCTGCCCGCTTGGTTAAGGGTGGCCGCTAGAGCTACGTCGGAGGCGTCGCTCTCGACCTGGAAGGGGAGGGACTCGTCGATGGCGCGCATCGTGGCCTTTGCGATGTCCGCTTTGATGCGGCTGAAGGCCTGGCGAGCCTCTGTCGACAGGGGGAAGGTAGTAGTCTGTATTAGTGGGCGGGCCTTGTCTGCGTACTAGGGGACCCACTGGGCGTAATATGAAAAGAACCCCAGGCAAACCTCAGGGCTTTGGAGCAGTGGGGGAGGGGAAATACCATGAGGGGGCGCATGCGTTCGGGGTCGGGGCCTATTATCCCATTGCGTACTACGTATCCCAGGATGGCCAGCCGGTTTGCGCTAAACACGCAGTTTTCCTCGTTGTATGTGAGGGTCAAGGCGTTAGCGGTCTGGAGGAATTTTTGGAGGTTGGCGTCGTGGTCCTGCTGATCGTGGCCGCAGATGGTTACGTTGTCGAGATACGGGAACGTGGCCTGCAACCCGTGTTGATCAACCATTCGGTCCATCTCCCGTTGGAAGACCGAGACCCCGTTTGTGACGCCAAATGGGACCCTTAGGAAGTGGTATAGACGCCCGTCTGCCTCGAAGGCTGTGTACTTGCGGTCACCTGGGCGGATGGGGAGCTGGTGGTAGGCGGACTTGAGGTCCACGGTGGAGAAAACCTTATATTGGGCAATCCGATTTACCATGTCGGATATGCGGGGGAGATGGTACGCATCTAGCTGTGTGTACCTGTTGATGGTCTGGCTATAGTCTATGACCATCCTTTGCTTCTCCCCGGTCTTTACTACTACCACCTGTGCTCTCCAGGGACTATTGTGGCCTGGATTATGCCTTCCTTCAGCAACGGCTGGACTTCGGACCGAATAAATATCCGGTCCTGGGCGCTGTACCGTCTGCTCCTAGTGGCGACAGGTTTGCAATCCGGGGTGAGGTTTGCAAACAAGGATGGCGGGTTCAACTTTGAGGGTTGCGAGGCCGCAGATAGTGAGTGGGGGTATTGGGCCGCCGAATTGAAACGTTAGGCTCTGCAGGTTGCACTGGAAATCTAACCCCAGTAATGTGGGCGCGCAGAGTTGGGGAAGGACGTAGAGCCTGTAGTTTTTAAACTCCCTCCCTTGCACCGTTAGGGTCACTATGCAGAACCCTTTGATCTCTACGGAGTGGGATCCTGCAGCTAGGGAAATCTTTTGCGTACTGGGACGGATGGTCAAAAAACAGCGTCTTACCGTGTCGGGGTGGATGAAGCTTTCGGTGCTCCCGGAGTCAATCAGGCATGGTGTCTCGTGTCCGTTGATCAGCACCGTTGTTGTCGTCATCTGGAGCGTCCGGGGCCGTGCTTGATCCAGCGTCACCGAGGCCAGATGTGGTCGTAGTGTCTCATGGTCTTCTTCAGACCCCGTGGAGCCGTCGATGCTGGGGTCCTTTGTTGTCATCCAAGATGGCGGCGTCCATGAATCGCACGCGGCCGGGGGTTGACAAAATGGCCGCCCCCACGGATCGCAGGTGGTCGGGGGTGGACAAAATGGCCGCCTCCATGCATCGCACATGGCTGGGGGGTCACAAGATGGCGGCGCCCATCCTCCCCTCGTGGTGGCCGGGACCCAAAATGGCGGCGCCCGCGGGTCGCACATGGGGCACTGGGGGGGTTGGAGAGCGTTTGGGATGCGCTGGACTCTTTCTTCTCCGGGGACAGCGGCGACCCCCCGGGACCGGCACACAGCCGCGAAATGGCCCTTTTTGCCGCAGCTCTTGCAAATCGCTGCGCGGGCCGGGCAGCGCTGCCAGGGGTGTTTCGCCTGCCCGCAGAAATAGCAGCGGGCCCCCCCGGGATGATCTGGCGTCTTAACCGCGCAAGCCTGTGAGGGAGGGGGGGGTTTGTCGCGACAGCGGTCCACGGAGCCCAAGGGGCTGCCGCGCGGTCGGGGCCATAGGCGCGGGCGTTTTGCGAGGCCACATCTAGGGAAGCTGCAATGGCCCGTGCCTCTGAGAGTCCTAGCGACACTTTTTCCAAAAGTCTTTGGCGGATTTGGGGAGAGTTCATACCTGCCACAAACGCATCGCGAATTAACATGTCCGTGTGTTCAGTCGCGTTTACCGGCGGGCAGCTGCAGCCCCGTCCCAAAATTAGCAGCGCGGCGTAGAACTCCTCTAACGATTCTCCGGGACTTTGCCGTCTCATTGCGAGTTGGTAGCGTGCGTAGACCTGGTTCACTGGGCGAATGTAGACGCTCTTTAGTGCTGCGAGCGCCGTCGAGAAATCCTCTGCGTCTTCTATGAGAGGGTAAATTTCCGGGCTTACCCTTGAGTGCAGGACCTGCAGTTTCTGGTCTTCTGTGATCCGGCCGGGGGCCGTTCGGAGGTAGCCTTCGAAGCAAGCTTACCAGTGTTTAAAAACTGCTGCTGAGTTCACTGCGTGGGGGCTGATCCGCAGGCATTCCGGGGCGATCCTGAGCTCCATAGTCCTTTAAGCATGCTTAATAAATTGTAGCGCACAATGACTTACGAGAGACGAATAGAGATGAAGTCGATGAGGCTTTATTAAGCGTGACTTGTTCCCCGCAGTTCAGCAACAGACTGGAGCGGCGGGGAGAAGCCCGGGTTCTTATACTCCGCCTTCAGGGCGGAGCTAGGGGTCAACAGCCAACCAGGACCCGGGATCTGTCAGCCAATAGCATCACGGCTTCACAGTCCCACATGACCCCTAATACATACTACCACAATAGTTACATGGGTAAGCTGGGTATAGAGGGTTATGGGCCAAGTGCGGGCAACTGGGACTAGCTTAATGGTAAAAACTGGGCGGCATGGACTGGTTGGGCCGAAGGGGCTGTTTCCATGCTGTAAACTTCTATGATTCTATGATTCTATGCTCACTGTGTCCTGTAAATGTTCACAGAGCCTCTGATCATTGGGGAGCCCATGCAGGCCATCTCCCTCGAAACCTTCAACCCAACTTACCCATCAATGGGCTGGGCATGGCCAAACTCAATCAATGGCACACCAGGTGCTGCCACTCCTCAGTGCACTCATCAGATGCTGAGCCTCACTGCAGGGGAAGTAGGGGAATAACAGAGCTCACCCCAAATAAAGGACACATGCACTGACCTGATGCCACCTGCAGCTTCCACAAAACAGATGCAGCCTTGATTCATTCATCTCCGTTCATGGGTGAGTGACTCGAAGTGCTGAAACCCCAATGTTTACAAACATCAAATGCACACTTGAGTGATCGGAATACACTTACCTCTCGTTGATGTGTGACTGCTAGAGTGGCAGTGCCAAGGTGCACAGGTGGCATCAGGCCACTGTCCGTGTGGCGTTTGCACATTCTCCCCGTGTCTGCATGGGTCTTATCCCCACAACCCAAAGATGTGCAGGGTAGATGGATTGGCCATGCTACATTGCACCTTAATTGGAAAAATTTGGAGCTTTGGACACTTAAACAGATATTACCTTAAACAAGAATTGGCCAGGTCCTTTCTTCTCTGGAGGTCTTTGGTCACTAAGTCCCAATTCAGGATCTTGCATCTGCAAGGTTCTTCCCATGGGTTACGCTCGAGAAATGGCCTCAGAACTCAGTATTTTTGCCCTCTCTGTTTGTGTATTCTAAGGAAGAGATCATGCCCTTAGTCCTTCATTAATAGTTCTGCCCTGAGAAAATAATATGCCGAATGACCCATTTTTCCTAACTGCATTGGTTTTATTATGCAGTCATTGTTTTGAAAGCTTATACCTTGTGGTTTCAAGATGTTTGTGTCCAAGACGGGCTTTAACGACATCTGTGGTCTAGGTGTTGCGTTCAACACCTTTGGACAAGCCTCAATTATGTCCTGTATGTTGCAATTTGCAAACATCTTTGAATATATCATTTCAAAGCTGATCAGATTTCCCAGCATACTTGTAGTTAACTAGTAGTATAAGCGAAGCCTCACTGCTACAGTTTTGGTCAACAGGAAATGTGCAACAAATTGGCAGGTAACCTTTATGGCATGTATAGTTGGTTCCTGTGTAAAATTGTTTGTTAGGTTACCTCAGCTTATCGTTTTAAGTTGCCCGACTTCCTCTGTTCCCAGGTCCTATGTGGTTGGCGCTGCTGCCTCATGGCGCCAAGGGCCTGTGTTCAGACCCAGCCCTGTGTCGCTGTCCGTGTGGAGTGTGTGTGTTCTCCCCGTGTCGGCATGGGTTTGCCCCCACAGCCCTGCGGCTGTACAGTGTGGATGGATTGGCCACACTAAATTGCCCCTTAATTGAATTCATTTTTAAAAAAGTGTCAAATAGGGCAATCTTCCTCACATTCATCATATGCAACAGCATTTCATTTACATGGTTAGAAGAGTTTAGTTAGTCCCACAAACTCAATTTCCTACCTTCAAGCTTGTTTCCCTCTCCATTGGTTTTTGTTAGCCATTTTATTTTGTCCATACAGCCCTTGGAGCATTGCGTAACTATTTAACAACTCCTGAAGTAGATGATGGACTGGATTCAGACCTGCACCCCCCCCCCCCCCCCCCCCATCACCAGCTGTCCCACAACCCCTATCCCTCTTTTACATTTTGGTGAGTTCCAGGTCCAATCTTTACCAACAATTTACCATTCATAATTAATAAAGGCTGGCCCTGGAATATCCCTGTTTGAGGGGGAACATGACAAGGAAATATACTTCACTAAGTGTAACATATCAAGTATAAAGACTTATTTCTCTTATATGAATTTGAGGTGGCAAAACAATCATTCACTTCCAAACTCTCACAGGCAATAAAACATTTTTTAGACTGTTAAGCATCAATTAAAAGACTCATATTAAATCCTTGATTCTTGAATCTTAATGAGAAAGGTTCAAAGGCACACCTGGCTTTAGAGCAGCAGAAGGAACAGGGAAGTGGTGGAAGTGATCCGAAACAGACAAAGCAATGAGGTGTGACGAGAGAAGCAGATAGCCACAGGCTGGTTTGCACACTGTGGCTATCAGTTATGGTTCTTTGACACAGATGAAGATTAGTAATTCAAAAAGCTATTAACATTTTTACTTTACATTGTGAATGATTGTGTTCAGGCAGCACAGTGGCGTAGTAGCTAGCACTGCTGCCTCATGGCGGCGAGGACCTGGCTTCGATTCCCTCCCCGGGTCACTGTCCATGTGGAGTTTGCACATTCTCCCGTGTCTGCGTGGGGCTCACCCTCACAACCCAAAAGGATGTGCAGGATAGGTGAATTGGCCACGCTAAATTACTCCTTTGTTGGAAAAAGAAGAATTGGGTACTCTAAAATTTTTTTTTTAAGTGAATGATTGTGCGCATGTGATCAGGGACACTGAAATTTACTACAATTCTGATCCTCCACTTGTGATGGCTGAGTTTTGCTTTTCCATACAATTTAAACATTCGAATTGGAGAGTCCGATTCGATCCTTTCCAGATTGTAGTGTGTCAAAATGAATCTTTCTGAACTGTTCTTCCTTCTGCTCTAGTATGTTGGAGATTGCAAAAACAAGGATATCACATACAGTATATTACTTTCACAAGTTCAAGGCTTAAAGGAGAGAAAGCTAAAATCATGTACAGAAGTACACAGTTGGGCATAGTTTTAAGTTGGACAGGATGTAAACAGGCAATGTTGGATCAGCTGCCCGTGGACTTTCATGGAAAGAGAAATGGGGCAATCGTATGTTTGGCCATCAATCTGAATCTTGTCCCACATCTTCTGACACTGGATGATCGTACGCCAGGGTACCCTCACAAGATGTGCTGGGGAACCCACTGGAAGTCTCAAAGCAAGGACTCCATGGCAATTGCCCAGGAAATTTCAACTTCTAATGGGCAATTCCATTGCATCCGGAACCCTCTCAGGAAGTCTCCAACTCTGAGTTGAAATCGGAGACTTTGGAGGGTTCACACTCACTTGCCAGAATGTTAGGAAAAAACACATAGTTAATTCCTGGGTAACTATACATCTGACCCACCAGCTCCCCACTAATCCCCTGGTGCCCCAACTCTCTTCCTCCGGCCCTCCGACTCACTACCTCCCTACCCAAATGACATCCTATCCACCCTACCACCCTACCGTAAGCTTTTATGTTTTCATTTAGTTCTGTGACAATTATTGTCAACACCATTCACAACTAGTAATTGAGCACTAAAAATGTAAAACTTCCATCCACCGTGGAAAAGAAAAGCACTAACTTGTGCTTTCAGAACAAATCACATCACCAAGAAAAGAATCAGTTACCATGAGGAATAATAAACATCTTAGCTATTTGTCCACTGTTGTCAATAATCGAGTGCTGATTAAAAAGGCAGTCATAATTTTGTGGGGCAATGGTTAATATTATGATGATAACATTAGAGGTGCCCAGAGACATTACTTGTGCTATGTAAATGCCAGAGTGCACCCCCTACACTTATTTCTCTCGCCTCCGTCTCAGATGCTTTATTTAGTTTTGTTTTCATGTACTTATGGATTATTTGCCTAACAGCATGGCTATGCTGCTTTACAGGCTGACATCCTGCACTAACTTGCTAATTCAATTTACTTGTTCTGGCTGTATGTGCTATCTCAGCCCTTAATCTATAATGAATCCTACATTTTTCCAAACATTCGTCTCATTTATGCACTTAAATTATCTCCAGAAAGATTTTTCAAAGCGTAGCATTGAATTAACTTCATTTTTTTATTATTACCTTTGTTTCATTTATTATTGTTCAAATGTTGTTCAACTCTTAATCATTGTGATGCACAATCAATACTCTTGAGACCACGAGGAGTCATATCGATTCAGCTTTAATCAGACCGAACTGTACCCAGCAGCGATGTTACAGAAGTGAAGGCTGCGGGGACGGCACTGGTTCTTATACCCCGCCTCTCAGGGCGGGGCTATGTACATTACCCCATGGTAGACCCCGCGGTCCAGCCGATGGTCATTCACCTCTCAGGTACAGCAATATCTGGTATTACCACATTCACCCCCTGTTAAAAAAGGAGCCAGTGGGGTAATGGCCAGTGTCATTGTTGCCTTTGCATGGTAGGACCAGGTATTGCAGGTACAATGCTGTCGAGGGTAATGGAGAAAGTTCTTGCGTTGTTTTTTTTTTCATGGTGCTGCAATCAGACGATCAGGTGGCCTGGTCGTCCTACTGGAGCGTCTAAGTTTCGGCAGCGATCCTGGTGAGGGCCCCGGCGGTTGTGACTCCGGGAACGTGGTGTCTTCCTCCCAGGCAGTTTCGTCACCCCTAGGCGGTGCTGTAGGGGTGAAAAATGGGCAGGGGGGGCGCATGTAGGGGGAGTCGGTGCCTGTTCAGCGCTGGGTCGGGTTTCCGGCCGCAGTACTGACCCTCCGGTCAGGTGCTGCGGGGGGGAGGGGGGGGGCAGTGGCGCGGGCACGCCTGGGAATCCGGCGGGCGCCAGGTTTCCGAAGGGAGACCGTATCTTGGCGTCCGTCGGGGAACGCTACGTAGGCGTACTGGGGGTTGGCATGCAGCAGGTGGACCCTCTCGACCAACGGGTCCGACTTGTGCGCCCTCGCATGTTTCCGCAGCAGGACGGGTCTGGGTGTTGCTAGCCAGGTTGGGAGCGAGGTCCCAGAGGAGGACTTCCTGGGGAAAACAAGGAGACGTTCGTGAGATGTCTGGTCTGTGGTAGTCCATAGCAGGGACCGAATGGAGTGAAGGGCCACTGGGAGGACTTTTGCCAGCGGGAGACTGGGAGATTCCTGGACCGAAGGGCCAGCAAGACGATCTTCCAGACCGTTCCATTCTCCCTTTCTACCTGCCCGTTACCCCGGGGGTTGTAGCTGGTCATCCTGCTCGAGGCGATGCCTTTGCTAAGCTGGAACTGGCGCAGCTCGTCGCTCATAAAGGAGGACCCCCTATCACATTGGATGTATGCGGGGAAACCGAACAGTGTAAAAATACTTTGGAGGGCCTTGATGACGGTGGTTGTGGTCATGTCTGGGCAGGGGATGGTGAATGGGAACCGGGAGTGCTCGTCAATCACGTTAAGGAAGTACGTGTTGTAGTCGGTGGAGGGGAGGGGGCCTTTGAAGTCCATGCTGAGGCGTTCAAAGGGATGGGAAGCTCACCACACATTGTTCCTACATTGTTTCAGATTTCTTATAAATGTACGATGGCAGTTCCTTTACAATTTGTGAGATCCTTTTATGTGCTAAATAGCTGCTTTGTTTCCCGACTTGATGATAATTGGTGCACTTCAAAATAATTGATTGTGTGTGAAGTGCCTGAGATGTTTCTGAGAGAAAGATGGCAGGCATTAATGAATCATGGAATGGTTACAGCACAAAGAGGACATTCGGCCCATCGTGTCCTTGCAAAGGCAGTTCACCTAGTAGCACTTTTCCCTAAAATTCCTCCACTGCAAATATTCCCCTCCAGACAGTGTTCCAATTCACTTTTGAAAAACATGGTTGAACGTGCCTCCATTGTAATCTCAGTGCCTCCACTACATTCTCAGACAATGCATTCCATGTCCTAATCACTTGCTGCTGAAAAAGTTTTTTCCTCATGTCACCATTGCTTCTTTGAACTTTGTTTGATTTCTGATTTGAGAAGGATAAAGTTGCCAGTTATGTTGTTTCAAGATAAAATGCTTCAAAGAAAGAAACTATCAAAAAGATGTCAGAATATGGAACACTTGCTACCCTGTCCTGCTTTAATATTCTGGTTTAGAAGAATACATCTTAAAATATTATGTAAACTACTTAAATAGAAACTTCATCAAAGACAATGAATAAGGGTATCGCAAAACATCTCAGTTGACCACATTCCACATTATAATTAATGAAAGTACAACCTTGCTCTTGAATGTATGGTACTATGTGACCACTGGTCACTGCCTTAGTAAATAAAAGTTTCACTTTGCACATAGTGCCAGCCGTTGCTTAAAACAGTTATGATAAATAATAATAATAATCTTTATTGTCACAAGTAGGCTTACATTTATACCGCAATGACGTTACTGTGAAAAGCCCCAGTCGCCACATTCCGGCTCCTGGTCGGGTACACAGAGGGAGAATTCAGAATGTCCGAATTACCTAACAGCACGTCTTTCAGGACTTGTGGGAGGAAACCGGAACACCCAGAGGAAACCCACGCAGACACGGGGAGAACGTGCAGACTCCACACAGACAGTGACCCAAGCCGGGAATCGAACCTGGAGCTGTGAAGGAACAGTGCTACCCACTGTGCTACCGTGCTGCCCATACAATCGTGCTGGGCATTTGTTGTCATTTACAGTCGTTGGAATCCTGTGTCAGTTTGCTTAGTTGGTAGGATCTTGTATATGAATTCAAGCCCCACTGTTGGACTTAAGCACATAATCTGGACTGATACTCCAATGCAGCACCAAGGTAATTCGTCTTCTCACAGTTGCCATCTTCCAGATAAGGCCTTTAACTGAGGCTTTGTCTGCCTGCTCATGGGGGTGTAAAAGATCCCTTGACACAGTTGAGGCAGAGCCCAGGGGTTCTCCTATTTTCTTTGCGCGCTGATCAGATTTCCTTCCACAAAATTGGAGAAAAAAGCATATTGACCAGACATTCTGTCATTTACTGGGTATAGGACCTTTTTTTATACAAATTGGCATCTGTTTGCCAATGCAACAACAGTGGTCAAATTATAGTGACCGTAATACATTCTGCGAATGTGATAAAGTTTAATTTATTTTATTATTTTCCACCATTAGGTCTCTTGTTGGGATATTAAAGAGCTTGAATACTGTGGAGTAGAAAATTGAATATTTTATCATGGTACTACATACCAATCTAAAATTCCCCGCATCTTGAAATTGTGGTCCACATTCTGTTAAGGTAGTGTGTAATTAACCATTGCTGATAACTTGTAGTATTAATAGTATATGGATTGATAGACTTGCTGACTAAGCTGTGAAGTTAATATCACCTTCTGTGCCATCATCATAATTTAGAACTCTGGATATATAATTACAATCATTAAATCAACAATGTTTGTGCTGGATCCCATTTTAATAATTAACTATTTATTTCTATCATTCTACCAGATCAAGTAATTTCAAAGGTCTTAAGTTTCTCATTTTTCCTTTACACTCACAGAGCAATAGGGTCCAGATTTTTCTCATTTTGGTTGGCTGTGTTAAGCTAGGGATTGAACAATTTTCAACATCATCTGCAGATGCTTCAGCAATGATCATCTGCAGATGCTTCAGCAATGATCTGCCAGGTCAGAAGTGGCATGTCCGCTGATGATTGCATAATGTTCAGCACCATTCGCTATTCCTTGCATACTGAAACAGTCTACGTCCATATGCAGCAAGACCTGGGCAACATTTCAAGTTTAGGCTGAAAAGCAGCAAGTAACATTCGTGCCACATAAGTGCAGGCAATTAACATCTTCAGCAGAAGAGAATCAAACCATCTCTCGCCTTAAAATTCAATGGTATTACAATTCCCCACTATCAACATCTTGCCAGTTACCATTGATCAGAAACTGAACTGGACCAACCATATGAATACTGTAGCTTCAAGAGTAAGTCAAAAGCTGGGAGTTCTGTAGTGATGAAGTCACTCCCTGACTCCGCAATACCTGATACCTGTCCACCACCTACAAGTTTCCAAATTGGAGTATGATGGAATACTTGCCACTTGCCTGGCTGAGTGCAGCTCCAACAAAACTCAGGAATCTTTGACACCATCTAGGACAAAGCAGCTTACATGATTGGCCCATCATTCACCAACTTAAACATTCGCTCCCTTCACCAGTGACTAACAGTGGCAGCAATGTGTACCATCCACAATATGCACTTTAGCAACTCACCAGGACCTCTTTGACAGCACCTTCCAAACCTCAACATCTACCATAGCCAAGGCGAGCACATGCATGGGAACGCCACAACATGAACGTTACCCATTGAGCCACACAAGCTTGGAACTATATCATCTTTCTTTCACAGCCGTTGGGTCAAAATCCTGAAATTCTCTTCCTAACAGAAATGTGGGTGTACCTGCACGATATGGTCTGCATTGGTTCAAGAAGACAGATCGCCATCGCCTTCTCAAGGGAAATTAGGAATGGCAATAAATGCTGGCCTCCACCACGAAAGAATTTTAAAAAGGAATTTAAAGTTTGTTTTATTTAAATTTAGATGGCCCACTGGAAACTAGTGTTCTAATAAATATTTCTTATTAGATTAATGTGCATAAAGCAACACTGGGATGAAATATTACTATTTACTGCATATCTGTAAAATGTCTTTACACAATGAGGCATTGGAAAGTTATCCAAAATTTATTCATGCATTTGACAAAAAGGTGGGGTAGCTGCAGCTAATTATACTAGTTTGGTTTGGGATAATGGGCTTTGTATTTTTCTTTTTTTCTGGGGTTAGGGTTAATTGCTGGGGGGGGGAGTGGTACATTCATTTTGTGGTTATTGGAATGTAATTTGGGTGTGGTATTGTTTTATGATGGGGAGGTGGGGGGATCGGTGGTTGGGTGATAGGGTTAGTTTGCTGACGGTGACTACAGATTTCTCTTTGCTTTGTTTTGCTGGTGGGTTTGGCGTCCATATTGGGTGGGCCTAATGGCGGCACTCTCTAAGTGGTCGTTGGATAACCTTTTTTGGTGAAATATCTGACTCTGGGTCAAGGTTGGGAGGGGGGGTGGGAGGCCCCCAATTTGGATGGTCACCTGGAAGTGCTGATGCAGTGTCTTTGCAGGAGACCCATTTGCAGGTAAGGGACTAGACCAGGTTGTGGAAGGGGTGGGTGAACCAGGTATTTCATTTGGGTTTTGATGGTAGGGCCTGTGAGGCAGCCATTTTGATTAATAAGTGAGTTTCATTTTCAGCCGGCAGGATCGTGGCGGGTACTGGTGTTAGATATGTGATGGTTAGTGGGTATTTGGCGGGTGCTTTGGTGATCCTGGTGAATGTCTATGTGCTAAACAAGGATGATGCGGGTTTATTAGGAGGTTGTTGGCCTCCATTCCTGACTTAGACTCGCATCAACAAACCTTGGGGGGACTTGGAGATCTGACGTTGGATCGGTCTAGGCCCAGGCCGCTGGCTCCATCTGGGATGGCAAAGGCATTGTTGGCTTTTATGGGGTAGGTGGGGGGGGGGGGGGGGGGGGGGGGTGGAATCCATGGTGTTCTTTATTTACATCTGTGGGCTAAGGATTTTTCATTTTTTTCCCATGTCCATCAAGTGTATGCACGAATTGACTTTTATCTGGTCGGTTGGTCTCTTCTCCCCTGGGTGAAGAGGGTGGGGAGTTTGGCTATTGTGATTTTGGACCATGCGCCACACTTTGTGGGTCCCCCTCAGTGCCCACCATGGAGGCTGGATTTGACCTTGTTAGTAGATAAAGGATTTTGCAAAAGTATATCCTCTGCCATGGAGGAATATGTCAATTTTAATAAGAGAGTCTATCTCACTCTCCACGCTATGGAAGCCCTTAAGGCAGTTAATAAGGGGGTGATAATCTCCGATAAAGCATATATGGATAGGACTGCGATGGGGGAGTGGCAGAGGCTGTGGACTCCATCCTTGAGGTGGACCATCAGTACTCGCTGGCCCCTACTTCACAGTTGCTGCGAGTACAAAAAAGCTGCAGACACAATTTGAAATGTTGTCAACAGGTAAGGCGGTGATTTAGCTGCAATGCCCGAAGGCGTGTTTTGTGAATACGGGGAGAAGGCCAGTCAGCATTTAGCTCATAAGCTGAGGCGGTTTCTCGGTAGATTAGGGACTCGAGTGGCAGTTTGGTTTCTGCCCCGGTTAAAGTCACACAGCTTTCCAAACATTCTATAGGAATCTTTATAGATCGGAGCCTCCAGAGGAGAGTTCGGCCATGGCAGAGTTCTTAAATGGGTTATCCTTCCCATTGGTGGAGAAGGAAAGTCAGAAAGTGTTGGAAACCCCATTGAGTCCTGAGGAGACTCTGAAAGATATTGGGTTAAAGCGGGTAAAGCTCCCGGCCCTGATGGATTCCCCATTGAGTTCTACAAGAAGTTGAAGGTCAGTTGAATCCATTAATATTGGACATGTTTAATGATTCCTTGTCTCTGGGTTTGATGCCCGTTACACTTACACAAGCTTCAAACTCTCTGATCCTGAAGAAGGACAAGGACCCTACAGAATGTGAGCAGTATCAACATATATCACTTTTGTATGTGGATGCTGTGGTAGTCTGTGTAGAGGTATTACGGTACCTGGTAATGCTGGAACACCATTGGTAGATATTGTATGTTTCCTATTGGTCAGGCTGTATGGTAGCTCCGCCCTGCAAGGCGGGGTATAAGAGCCCGTGCCGCCCCAGCAGCTTACATTCTGTACCTGAGCTGCTGGGGGAAACATCTAGCTTATTAAAGCCTTCAGTTGGACTACAACCTCGCTTTAGTGGTCATTGATCGTGCATCAATTTAATAAGCTAGATTTAAAAGGATGGAGCTCCAAATCAAGTCGGAGTGTCTGCAACTCAGCCCCCACGCGGCGAACTCAGCGGCAATTTTCAAGCACTGGCTGGCGTGTTTTAAAGGATATCTCGGAACGGGCAAAAACACACCCACGGGAGGACAGAAAATGCAAGTCCTGCACTGGAGGGTGAGCCCGGAAATTTACACCCTAATCGACGACGCGGAAGACTTCGATGCAGCAATAGAGCTGCTAAAAGGACATCTTCCTACTCCAGGGCCACGTGCTTCCCCCGGGCGCCGCCATCTTGTCCCGCAGACATCACGTTCGATGGATGGGCGCCGTCATTTTGTGCACCCCCAGTCATGTGCAACCAATGGGAGCCGCCATCTTGGATGGACTCCCAGGACCCCAGCTCGGCTGACCGCACACCGCCCAAAGAGAACACTCAACTGCTGATATTAGCCTCGGTGACCCTGGATCAGTCCCGGCCTCAAACACTCTCAACTGCTACAACAACAGTACTAATCAACGGGCACGAGACGTCCTGCTTAATCGGCTCTGGGAGCACGGAGAGCTTCATACACCCCGACACGGTAAGGCGCTGTTCTCTCCTCATCCACCGTTAATCAAAAAATCTCCCTGGCTTCCGATTCCCACTCAGTAGAGATAAAGGGGTTTTGTGTAGCAAACCTCACAGTCCAGGGAAGGGAGTTTAAAAATTACCGGCTCTACATCCTTCCCCACCTCTGCGCGCCCACACTCCTAGGTTTAGACTTCCAGTGTAATCTCCAAAGTCTAACTTTCAAATTCGGCGGCCCTATACCCCCTCTCACTGTCTGCAGCCTCGCGACCCTCAATGACCATCCGCCTTCCCTGTTTGCGAACCTCACCCCGGATTGCAAACCCGTCGCCACCAGGAGCAGACGGTACAGTGTCCAGGATCGGATCTTTATTAGGTCAGAGGTCCAAAGGCTACTGAGGGAAGGAGTCATTGAAGCTAGCAACAGTCCCTGGAGAGCTCAAGTAGTGGTGGTAAAGATCGGGGAGAAGCATAGGAGGTCATCGACTACAGTCAGACCATCAACAGGTTTACGCAGCTGGACACGTACCCTCTCCCCCCCATATCCGACCTAGTAAACAGGATCGCGCATTACAAGGTCTTCTCGACGGTGGATCTTAAGTCCGCCTACCACCAGCTCCCCATCCGCACTAGTGACCCCATATACACTGCCTTCAAAGCAGATGGGCGGCTCTATCACTTCTTAAGGGTTCCCTTCGGTGTCACCAACGGGGTCTCGGTCTTCCAGCGCGAGATGGACCGAGTGGTTGACCGGTACGGCTTACGGGCAACATTCCCTTATCTCGATAATGTCACCATCTGCGGCCACGACCAGCAGGACCACGACACCAACTTCCGAAAATTCCGCCAGACCGCAAAGATCCTTAACCTTATATATAACAAGGATAAATGCGTGTTTAGCACCGACCGTCTAGCCATCCTCGGCTACGTAGTGCGAAATGGAGTTATCGGCCACGACCCTGAACGCATGCGCCCCCTTATGGAGTTCCCCCTCCCTCACTGCTCCAAGGCCCTGAAGCGCTGCCTAGAGTTTTTCTCTTTCTCTGCCCAGTGGGTCCCCAACTATGTGGACAAGGCCCGTCCCCTGAACCAATCCACAGCTTTTCCCCTGTCGGCGAAGGCCCGCCAGACCTTCAGCCGCATCAAAGCAGACATTGCAAAGGCCACGATGCACACCATCGACGAGTCCCTCCCCTTCCAGGTCGAGAGCGACGCGTCTGACGTAGCTCTGGCGGCCACCCTCAACCAAGCGGGCAGACCTGTGGTCTTCGTCTCACGTACTCTCCATGCTTCTGAAATCTGCCACTCCTCAGTCGAAAAGGAGGCCCAGGCCATAGTGGAAACTGTGCGACATTGGAGGCATTACCTGGCCGGCAGGAGATTCACTCTCCTCACTGACCAACGGTCGGTTGTTTTCATGTTCGATAATGCACAGCGGGGCAAGATAAAAAACGATAAGATCTTGTGGAGGAGGATCGAACTCTCCACCTACAACTACGAGATCTTGTATCGGCCCGAGAAGCTAAACGAGCCTCCTGATGCCCTGTCCCGCGGCACATGTGCCAACGCACAAGTGGACCGCCTCCGAGCCCTCCACGAGGACCTCTGCCACCCGGGGGTCACCCGCTTTTCCCACTTTATCAAGACCCGCAACCTGCCCTACTCCATTGAGGAGGTCAGGACAGCCACCAGGGACTGCCAAATCTGCGTGGAGTGCAAACCGCACATCTACCAGCCAGAGAAAGCGCACCTGATAAAGGCTTACCGTCCCTTTGAACTCCTCAGCATGGACTTCAAAGGCCCCCTCCCCTCCATCGACCGCAACACGTACTTCCTGAACGTGACTGACGAGTACTCCCGGTTCCCATTCGCCATCCCCTGCCCCGACATGACCACAACCACCGTCATCAAGGCCCTCCATAGCATCTTTGCACTGTTTGGGTTCCCCGCTTACATACATAGTTATAGGGTGTCCTCCTTGATGAGCGACGAACTGCGTCAATTCCTGCTCAGCAAGGGCATCGCCTCGAGCAGGACGACCAGTTACAACCCCCGGGGTAACGGACAGGTAGAGAGGGAGAACGGAACGGACTGGAAGACCGTCCTACTGGTCCTACGGTCCAGGAATCTCCCAGTCTCCCGCTGGCAGGAATTCCTCCTGGATGTCCTCCACTCCATCCGGCCACTGCTTTGTACCACAACCAACCAAATACCTCACGAACCTCTCCTTGTCTTCCCCAGGAAGTCCTCCTCTGGGACCTCGCTCCCGACCTGGCTAGCAGCTCCCGGACCCATCCTGCTCCAAAAACACGTGCGGGCACACAAGTCAGACTCATTGGTCGAGAGGGTCCATCTTCTCCACACTAACCTCCAGTATGCCTACATGGCGTACCCCGGTGGCCGACAAGATACGGTCTCCCGACGAGACCTGGCACCCGCTGGAGCCCCACGCACACCCCAGCCACCAGTCCCACCCTCCCTCCCACCAGTGCACCTTACAGGAGGATGGGTCCTTCCGCCGGCCCCGTCTAGGCCCCCCCACCCACCGACGCTCCCTGCCGACGCTCCCTTCCCAGGTCAACTAACATCCCTAGTGCCGTCTAGGGGTGTTGAAGCTGGCACAGAGATCGAGGCCACGCCCCCGGAGTCACAGACTCCCGAGCCTCCACCGGAGTCACCACCGAAGCTTCGACGATCACAAAGGACGACCAGGGCCCCCGATCAACTGATTGCTTCATTTTAAAGTGTATAGTTAATTATGAATCATAAATTGTAAATAGAATTGTAAATAGTTACAAAACGCTGTACAGAGGTATTACGGTACCTCCATAACTATAATTTCTACCACGTTACCATGTTGTAATATCAGGCCACCACCCCTGCCGGACTCTTTTTTAACAGGGGGTGAATGTGGTAGTCTGTGTAGAGGTATTACGGTACCTGGTAATGCTGGAACACCATTGGTAGATATTATATGTTTCCTATTGGTCAAGCTGTATGGTAGCTCCGCCCTACACGGCGAGGTATAAGAGCCCGTGCCACCCCAGCAGCCTTCATTATGTACCTGAGCTGCTGGGGGAAACATCTAGCTTATTGAAGCCTTCAGTTGGACTACAACCCCGCTTTAGTGGTCATTGATCGTGCATCAGATGCTAAATTACTTGCCAAGGTATTGGCAATGTAATTGGAGCCCTGCATCCCAGAGGTGATTGTGGAAAATCAGACGGGCTTCATTAAGGCAATTTTTGGTCAATATAAGTCAGCTGTTAAATATCGTTCTGTACCCCTGTGCTGTGCCCGAGCCAGAGGTGATTGTATCCATGGATGCCAAAAAAGTGTTTCATAGGATGGAGTGGGGATATCATTGTAAGTAGATGATCTGCTTCTTTATATTATGGACTAAGTCTCCACTATGGATGAGATAATGAAGTTACTTAGGGGCTTCGGCTCCTTTGCTGGGTATACGTTGAGTCCAGATAAGAACGATTGCTTCCCAGTTAATCCCCTGGGAAGGGGAGCTGATAGCTAATCTGGGGATGTTACCTTTTCGCCTTGCCAGATCTAGCTTTTGTTATTTGGGTGTCCGGGTGGCCCATGATTGGGCCTCACTTCGCAAACTTGATTCTGCTAATCTGGTGAATTTGACTTGCAAAACTGGCAACCTCCCCCTGTCCTTGGCGGGCAGATTCAATCTGTTAAAATGAATGTCCTCCCCAGGTTTTTATTTATTTTTCAGTTTCTCCCCACTTTTCTCCTTAAATCCTTTTTGTTGGCGTTAACAAACGAGTGTCCTCTTTTATTTGGGTGTGCAAGACCCTGAGGAACCATAGGGCACTTCTCCAGAGGAATAGAGTGTCAGCCAGTTTAGCTCTACACAGTTTGTTATTTTATTATTGGGTTGCCAATATTGAGAAAGTGTTGGGGTCGTTTAGCGATCCGATTTCCAAATGGAGGCCGGTCCTCCTAGGGACTCCATTTTGGGTGCCTTCGTAACTGCCTCGCTTCCGTTCTCTCCTGCACGATTTTCTTAGAATCTGGTGGTGGTGTCCTCCCTGAGGATCTTGAAGCAATTCAGACAGCATTTAAAATTTAGCTCCATGACGTTGCTGGCCCCTATCTGTGGTAATCATCTCTTTCTGCCGGTGAGTTTGGGCTTGATCCTTAGTTCATGGGAGGGAAAGAGTTTAGAAAAGTTTGGGGACTTATTCATGGAGGCACGGTTTGCCAGTTTTGAGTAGCTGTCGGTAAAGTTTCAACTCCTCAGGGCTAATTTGTTTTGTTATTTCCAGATTTGTGATTTTCTGCAGAAGACTTTTCCTTCATTTCCCTTGACACCACTGTTCTCCTTGTTGCAGAGGATTTTCTCTTTGGCTGGGTCTGGTGGGGGAGCATTTCGGGTATCTATGGCCAGATCCTATCAGCGGAGTTGGCCCCATTGGACGAGGTGAAGGCAAAATGGGAGGGTGAATTGGGTCCTATTTTGGATGAGGAGGTGTGGAGTGAGGCTCTTCACAGGGTAAATTACATATCCTCCTATGCTCGGCTCAGTTTGATCCAGTTCAATGTGGTGTACAGGGCTATCTGACCAAAGCGAAGATGAGTGCATTTCTTCAGGGGTGAACAACAAGTGTGAGCGGTGTTTTCGGAGGCCGGCTAATCATACTCATATGTTCTAGTCGTGTCTCAAGTTGGTAAGCTTCTGGGTCTCCTTCTTTAACACCATGTCAGAGATTTTCAAGGTTGAACTGGAGTCTAGTTCGTTGGTGGCCATTTTCAGGCTGCTGCTGCAGATGGGGCTGAAGACGGATGTCCTTGCCTCCACCTTGTTAATAGCCCGGAGGAGAGTTCTGCTTAGGTGGAGGTCTCCTACCTCCTCTCAGTGGCTTGTTGACTGCGTTCCTTTTGTATTGTAACTTGCAGCATCCGTTTCATATTGTGTTGTTACAAATGAAAAAGTTTTCAATAAATATATTTTAGAAAACAAATTATTCGTTAATTCATTTGTGTTGTGACTCCAGGACACGTGGGACTGGAAATGACTGTGCACTAACTAACCTACGGTATCTTAACACTGGTCATACGATGATTATCTTCAACATGGTCTCCTTCTGACAGTTGATTCACTTGACCCACCTCATTCCCCAGAACATAGATTTAACAGTGTCTTCTTCATTGGAAACACATCCCAATTGAACTTCAAAAACTCCTCTATATATTAGGAGAATTAAAGCCCCCCCATTATCATTATATAGTTTCTGCATCTCTCTATAATTTCCCTCCAAACCTGCTCCTGTATCTTTCCCACTTGTTGGTCTATTGTTTCCTAATTCTAAACAAATGTATTTGTCCTTGATCCTTTTTAGGACAAATTCTCTCCCTAAGACTGTAGTAATGGCTTGGGCTTAGAGTCAGAGAAGTTGGGAAAATGTCGGGCTCCATGCACCCACTTCATTGCTGGGGTATGTGTGTGGGGGGAGGGTGGGTAGCGGGGGGGGAAGGGTGGTGATGAGGAGCACGAGTTACAGGCAGGCCAGGCAACCTGGTAAATGGGTTGGTGGGAGCGACAGGCCCACTCCAGTGCTGTGGGACTTTGTCCCAGTTATTATGACAAACGAAATACAGTCCTCACCCTCACTCCCCATACCACATCTGTGCCACCTTACACCCCTTGACCCACACCTCCATGGCCCCTCATGCTCCCGAGGCCAAGCTATCAATGCATAAAGCCAAGAATAAATAATGAGACGGCTGAGAACTAGAAATCCATTAGCCTGTTTTAGCTTCAGACAAAATATTGCTTTATTGATGACTCTGGCTCACCCTGACTGATGCCACCACCTCAACCCAGGCAGCACTGACTGCTTTGTGGCTCATCGTCTGGGCTCCAGGTCAGCATCCCCGAATCTTGAGGTCGGTCTCCTTCACGCCATTATTGTCAACTGGCTGGGGTTGGCCGAGCAAGTGCAGCCTAAGTGCTGCTTGACATTGGTAGTGGGAGGCGGCTGGCGAGCATGGTCCCGGCGAATCAGCCGGCGAGTCGATATTCAGGGCGAGAAGCCCGTGAGGCCTCGTTAAGTGGACCAATTAATGTTGAATTGCGCTGCCAGCCTCGCTGGGCCGAGTGCCGGGAAACTCACAGCAATTCCCGCTCGCTACAGCACTTGGAAATTTTTCCAGAGAATCGCGCCCAATGGCTGCCATATGTATCAATATATCAGCTTTTCCATGTCAAAGTAAATCTCAAAATGATCAAAAAATATACAAATACTGGTTTTTCTTTCACTTTTTATTTTACTGGCCCCCATTTATTAACGCTCAAATCTTGTTTATTAAAAGTACAGAGTTGGGCAGCACGGTGGCGCAGTGGTTAGCACTGCTGCCTCACGGCACCAAGGTCCCAGGTTCAATCACGACTCTGGGTCACTGTCCGTGTGGAGTTTGCACATTCTCCCCATGTTTGCATGGGTTTCGCCCCCACAACGCAAAGATGCGCAGGGTAGGTGGATTGGCCACGTTAAATTGCCCCCTAATTGGAAAAAAAGTTAATTGGGCACTCTAAATTTATATTTAAAAAAGTACAGTTATCTCCAGGTCCCTGTCTGTGTGGAATTTGCACATCCTCCCCGAGTCTGCATGGGTTTTGTCCCCATAACCCAAAGATGTGCAGGATAGGGGGATTGGCCACAGTAAATTGGCTCTTAATTGGAAAAAAAAATAATTGGTTACTTTCAATTTATTTTAAAAAGTACAGAATTATTTAGGAAATATTCAAATATTAATAAATCAACATAGAAACATATTATCACCAATGACTGAAATAACTTAATTCACGATATTTTGTCAGAGTGATTAATGAAAACATTTCTTAATCACTTCCAGAGTGTATGGCTAATTTCTTTCAAAAGCCACAACTAAGTATCAAGTAGGATGTATTTTAAGTGAAACCTTACTCATTAATGTGTACAAAATAATGGAAATTAAAGAGATGGACTAATTTATTTGATTCATCGTGTACAGCATGCTGTTTTTCTAAGAATGTCTCCAATGTAATTATTTATTAATCAGGTGGTTTGAAACTCAGGTGCGCTTAGACTATAAAGATACACTACAAACTCTGCAGCCTACTTTCAGCTGACATTGGCTGTACAAATTATTTTGAAAAAAAAGCTAATCTTCTTGGAGGGATTACTCAATGGATCTCTCTTGCCTGACTTCTAAAATTTCTGATAAGATAGAATCAAAGGTTTGAAGTCTTTCAAATTAGGAATTTCTTGTCACTTCATTGGCAGATAATCCCTAATAGATGTTTTCTCTCAGGAAGAGTGTGGATGTAATTAGAATTAACTCCCAGTTGGTCTCAGCTTTCATGTCGATTTTTGATCCTCATTAAACAGGTCGCAGGATTTGGATCCTAACTTCCGAATTGTTCAATAGATTCTCTGAGAACCTTGCTTACAAATACAAGTAAGATCTAAATTAACATCCTTGTTATTTATTCTCCTCCATTACTGTCTTTAAACAATCATTCAGTTAAATTATACAAGGCCATCAGGAAAATTTTGAGGAGATACTGAGTAAGGGAATAACATTTGTATCTATAGCTGTTAACCTGAAGTGGTACATTCATCGTGTGTGTTAATTCAGTTCTTTTAATTAATCAGATTGACTGATTAATTAGATCTTCTAACCAGTTCCTTTCTCAGTTGTTGTGGCCTGCTGTTCAGCTGAATAGATAATACTGTGCGTGCACAATATACATACTTGAGAAAGGGTATGGCCAGAATAGAAGGCAAAATGTACAAAAAGCCTCCACTCCACCATGGTTAGTTATATGCCCATATAAAATTGCCCTTGAGAAGATGGTGGTGAGCTGTCAATTGTTGCAATTTGAATGTGATAAAATAATCTGGAATTAAAAATCTAAGAATGAAATATCCTGAGGTGTAGGTACATCCACAGCGCTGTTAGGAAAGGATTTTGACCCAGCGACAGTGAAGGAGGGGCGAGATATTTCCAAAACAACAGGATGAGTAGCTTCGAGGGAACTTCCGGGTGATGGCGTCCCAAGTATCTGTTGCCCTTGTCATTTTAAATGGTAGTGGTCATGGGTTTGGAAGGTGCTGTCTAAGAAGACTTGGTGAGATCCTGCAATGAAGCTTGTAAATGGTATATGCTGTTAACACTGTTGTCGCTGTTCATCAATGGTGGAGGGAGGGAGTTTTTGTGGCGAGGGTGCCAATTGAGTGGACTGCTTTATTCTGAATGGTGTTAAGATTCTTCGGTGATGTTGGAGCTGCACTCATCTGGGCAAGTGGAGAGTATTCCATCACACTCCTGTCTTGTAGATTGTTGGACAGGCTTTGGGGAGTCAGGAGGCGAGTTACTTGCTGCAGGATTCCAAGTTTCTGACCTGCTTTAGTAGCCACAATTTTTATGTGGCTAGTCCAATTCAGTTTCTGGTTAATGATAATCCCCAAGGTGTTGATAATGGGGGATTCAGTGATTGTCATGTCATTGAATGCCAAGGGTCAATGGTTAGATTCTTTCTTGTTGGAGATGGTCATTGCCTGGCACTTGTGCGTCACAAATGTTACTTGTCATTTGTCAGCCCAAGCCTGGATATTGTCTAGGACTTCCGGTGGCGACATGTAGAAGGAGGTCGCGCATAAGGTAGCTCCCGCTGAAGTCCTTGGTTTTTGGTCCTTTTCACCCGGTTCCCGGTGGGTCATTGGTGGGCAGATTCATCCCATTTGAAAGACTTTTGTGAGAGGATGTCAAAAGGGGCAGCACGGTAGCATTGTGGATAGCACAATTGCTTCACAGCTCCAGGGTCCCAGGTTCGATTCCGGCTTGGGTCACAGTCTGTGCGGAGTCTGCACATCCTCCCCGTGTGTGCGTGGGTTTCCTCCGGGTGCTCCAGTTTCCTCCCACAGTCCAAAGATGTGCAGGCTAGGTGGATTGGCCATGATAAATTGCCCTTAGTGTCCAAAATTGCCCATAGTGTTGGGTGGGGTTACTGGGTTATGGGGATGGGGTGGAGGTGTTGACCTTGGGTAGGGTGCTCTTTCCAAGAGCCGGTGAAGACTCGATGGGCCGAATGGCCTCCTTCTGCACTGTAAATTCTATGATAATCTATGAAAAAAGGCACAAGAAATAATATTGGGAAGAAAGATGTGAGCAGGAGCCCTTCTGAGTAGCTGAGCAAGGCGCGGAATCCGGAGGGATCAAAGATGGCGGAGGCAAGCTTGTAGGCTGGGGCCGCACATATTACGATGGATAAGCTGACGAAGGTAATAGCTGTCAAATTTGAAAGGCAATTCGACAAGCAAGGGAAGGTGATTCTGGAGATCCTCAAAAAGTTGGCGGAGGATGTATTGGTCTTGATAAAGGAGGCATTGGGAAATACTTCAGAGACAGCGTCGGAGCATGGTGAGGTGTTGAAGTGGAAGGAGGAGACACTATCGCGACATAGTGATCAATTCGCCTGATCAGTTCTCCCCCCATCGAGCTGGTGTGGTTTACCCAGTGAGGCTGAGGGTTATACCTAATGCCAAGGACCATTTCTTCAAGATGGCAGAGGAGCTGAAGGTTTCTATTAAAGCTCTAGGATTTGGACTGGACTGAGGACGTTTGAATTGGACTTTGTTGGTGGTTGGGATGAGTTTGTATGGGGACGTTGTTGTAAAGCTGTGTGTTTTTTCTTATTTATCTCTTTTCCCATTTCCTTTTTTATGTACGGAGTTATTGTTAATTGAAATTGGTGTGTTTTTTTTTTTCTTTTTCGTGCTCTCTCTTTTTGGTTGGTGTTTTTGGTTTGGAGGGAGTGTTTGGCTTTACCCAACATCAAAAGGATGATTATTGTTTTACTGACTGCCCGTCGCCTCATATCTATTTTTACTTTACCTAATTTTCTTTTCAAACTTAGTGGTGGACTGGACTATGGACCTTGACTTTTAATAAACGCCTATTTGATCTTTGGGAACGGCATAAATAAAACAAGCACATGCACATATATTCACTTTTCAATAAAGCTGCAAAGTAACAATAGGAAATACAAAAAAAATAGCATTTTTGGCTTCTCTATTGGCCTTGAGGCACCAAAGTCAATAATAGGGCATACATCATTATCCCAATTGAGATCAGTAGGCTTGAACTAACTCTGTTTTTAAATCAACTAGCCTATTGATATTAATAGGACTATTAAATTATATCAATTTAATTGGTTGTGAACTTTCCAGCCTCAAATTTCAATTTGGTAAATTAGCCATCACGCCACACCAACTAATTACAAATGCGTGCTAGCCTTGTTAACAGTGTGATCAATACTAATAAAACACTGCTATTGGAATTATCTCAAACAAATGCTGTATAATGGCTTGAGAGATGACATCAGGCTTCAAGAGGTTTGGTAGACATTAAACTTATTTTTAAAGACTCTTCTTTAGTCCTACTGAGTATTGTTGCAGCTTCAAAACAGTCCCGGGCTCTGAAGCATTCTGTAGACTGCCAATTTATGTCCCTCAATAGCAGATTGTCAGAAGAAATTGTGATTGCTAACTGGAGATCTATACAGTAACTTAAAAAAAAAAAATTTTGTGTACCCAATTAATTGTTTCCAATTAAGGGGCAATTTAACATGGCCAATCCACCTAGCCTGCACATCTTTGGGTGGTGGGGGTGAAACCCACGCAAACACGGGGAGAATGTGTAAACTCCACACGGACAGTGACCCAGAGCCGGGTTCGAACCTGGGACCTCAGCGCCGTGAGGCTGCAGGGCTAACCCACTGCGCCACCGAGCTGCCCCTCTATACAGTAACTTGAGACTCATTTGCATCCAAACTAAATTAGGAATTTGCTAGGACCAAGGACAATTAATATGTTGCTGTATTTTATGAAGCCAAGTAGTAGCAAAGTAAATCTGATCAATTAATATTTTGCAGCTAGCCTGAAACATAAATGTCTGTAAATTTGTGTCAGTAACAAAGCGATACCTTTTTAAAAATTGCATGTTGTGTAAATCAATGTTTGCTAATTTAAAATCTGGCTCTTCATGGGTTGTTTAATGATCAGCTAAGTTGACAAAAAATGCTCGCTTGGCCCTGCAAAGATTAATCTTGAATTAGCACAGTGGGGGTGGCATGGTAGCACAGTGGTCAGTACAGTTGCTTCACAGCTCCAGGGTCCCAGGTTCGATTCCTGGCTTGGGTCACTGTCAGTGCGGAGTCTGCACGTTCTCCCCGTGTCTGCGTGGGCTTCCTTCTGGTCCTCCGGTTTCCTCCCACAGTCCAAAGATGTGCAGGTTAGGTGGATTGGCTATGTTAAATTGCCCTTAGTGTCCAAAAAGGTTAGGTGGGGTTGCTGGATTACAGGGATAGGGTGGAGGTGTGGGCTTGTGTAAGGTGCTCTTTCCAAGGGCCAGTGCAGCCTCGATGGGCAGAATGGCCTCCTTCTGCACTGTAAATTCTATGATGCTATGAATTGCTGATGGGCTCATTCTTTTGGCTGGTTCTTCCCCATTTGAGGCCATGAAAGTTTGTGGTCCTTTCTTCTGAACTATAGTACCCTTTCATAATAAATGCTTTGTTTAATTTGTTTTAAAATATATTAAGCAGTATATATATATACAATCTCATTCCAAAAATTAAGAATATCACACCTTATTTTGAGGATTATTGGGTAACTAAGTGTTGAATGGATGATCCGTCTCTGGAGGTCCCCCAGCATCACAGATTCCATTCTTCAGCAAATTCAATTCAATCCGTATGATATCAAGAAATGGTTGAGGGCAACAGATACAGCAAAGGTTATGGGCCCTGCCAACATTCTGTCCTGCCTATCTTACAAAAGGACAAATCCAACCTGGCCAATTACCACCCAAATATATGTGTATATTTTTATATTTCTTTGTTTATGTATACATGCTGTGTAGGCAAGGGTAAGGTTGTGTCTGTGTGGGTCCAATATTAATCAAAGGAGAGGTTGTTGCAATTGTAATGACATGTATATATGTAGACAAGTAAAGATTTAATTATTACATCTCAGTGTAATATAAACACTAGCGGGCACCACTAGTTCCCAGTATATATATAAGAACACAGGGAATCTTGGGTACTCGTCAGTTGAGTGTTAGCAGCAGAGATAGATAGATCATAGCATAGTTAAGACTAGATAGAAGTAGCATGTGTAATTAATTAGTTATTACTTAAACATAGATTACTTTATTAATAGCTATAGTTCTATGGAGTGTGCAAACTCAATATAAATGTTATCTTTCTTCAATAAATCAGTTATGCTTTGAGTTCGAGATTGGTGGTTTCTTTAAAATCACACCATCAGACCATTCTGGATTACGAAGCAAAGAGTAACAATATATTACCAAAGAGTAATCAGATTGTCTGTGGAATCTAAGAGATCAAGTACTAAATGTGTTATCTTCTTGCATTTTGCAATAAAGTCTTATGGTGGATCTTAACTTACAAATAAACAGAATAGATCTGAAATTTTAATTTGTGAATACATGTTGAAATTGTTGTTGCGTTTGAAAGGAGTCTCAAAGATTAAAAAGAATGTTTAAATTTTTTAATGAGATTCGTAAGTAAACGGGGCAGGCATTTTCCAAATCTTATTGACGTAAAATAGAGGTAAAGTAGGAACATGAAAGATTTTAATATTCAGGGAGCTGAGTTTTCAAAAGGACATTTGAAGTCAGTGGGGAACTAAGATGAAGGGGGTGAAAAAGTATTTATGGAAATGGGCTTTCAGCTGTAGTTAGTTGCTGTTAGTTTACCAAAGAGAGTTTTATTGTTTATCTTTGATAAGATTTCTTTCTAACTCTACGTTTTATCTTGCATTTGTTTTTCTTTTAATAAACATTTTAATTCTTCAAATTTTAGGAGTCATCACTGGAGTCCTGTGCTATTGTGTTCAGTAGCTTTCCTTCCTCATTTCCACAATACAAAACAAAAATGACCAGATTTCAATCTGAAATCTGTTTTGTATTATCATTAACATCAACTGTGGTCAGAACAAATTCGGGGGCTCGTCTGAAATTAAAATTTCTTGATTGGATTGGAAGTTGTGAATCCAAAGGATACGAGTACATGGAGGATACTCAACTTGGGATTTGTTTGGTTAAAATATATTACAGTGGTTATATTTCAAATCATCCTTGACTGTTGTTGAGACATTTCTGAGAGTGGAGGAGCTAACCGCAGATTATTTGAAACCTTTGATTAAGGGTAAACTGAGAGAGTTAGCAGATAAAGTGAAGGCAGAAATAAACATGGGATTTTGTACGGCTGATATGATTCAAATACTTACCCAGCATTTAAAATTAAAGGAGGAGAGACCTGAAACTGATGTGTCATAGCTAGATGTAGCAATACTTTAATTGCAAATGAAGCAACTTGAAATAGAAAGCGATATAGAAAGAAAGAGGCTGGAATCGAAAGAAAAAGAATGGGAACTGGAAAAAAAAACTTGAACCAGGGGAAAAAGACAGAGCAAAAGGCAGAAATGAAAATTCTTGAGCTACGAAGAAAGGATAAAAATAATTAGAAAAAGAAAGTGTGATGAATATCACACTGACCACAGAAGTCAAAATAGTACAAATGAAACCTGAATCATGAAATTATTATTCAGAATTCCTTAAACCCATTGGAATAGCAATGTAAAAAATAGAATTGTGAATAAGACTTAAAGAATTCAAATGACCCCAAATAACAAATGTAAAACAAAGATAATAAACTGTACTCCAAGATCATGAGTTGATAAACATTAATTCTTCTTAACTAAAAAACATAATTAATAAAAACTTAGCAAGGGACCCACAAAGATAACATGGTGCTCGAACGACTATTAGTCTGGCCATATTTCAAGATGCATTGACACCAGTGCCACAATTATACATTGATAATAGGTCATGTGATGGTCACTATCCTTAAAATAAAAAATCCTACAACTATGAATAGCCATCTTTAAAATTGCTTACTACAGACTAGTTCTGAGAAGGTTAAAAAGGTACCAGGCTATCACCGTCCTTAAGAGAAAAAATATACAAATCTAAAAATGTGAAAAGCCATCTGTAAGACAGGCTGTTTAATACATAGATAAAGAACATCAGACTATTCGAGAGAAAAGAAGAAAAATGTAGAAAAAGACACAGATTTGACCGAACTAGCACACATTCTTCTTCCCCTGCAATAGGGTGAAGTCAAGGTTCTGTTCCTGCCTGTTATGACAAACAAGTCATTCTGGACTTTGTACTTATGGCTTTCTCACTTTATTTTGAAGTAGAGATGGCTTCCAGATATCCATGTTCAAGTATATTTCTCTTTTAGAAATGACAGTCTGTTAACTGTTACATTTTGTAGACTCTGTAAATCTGTTTTATATTTTAAAATGCTTATAATAAAGTCCCACTAAAAATATAACTGTGTATGTGTTACATTGAGTAAGTTTAAGTTCCTAGAAACTCATTAGGAAAATCCTAGAGACAAGAACCTATGCTGAAAAAGTAACGGTTTAGTATGAACAACTTACCTGGACAATCTCCACTAGGCTGTAACGAATAGTGTCTTAACTTCTTTGGGCACTGGAGGTTATGTATAGTGAGAGCTATCCCTCTTTTGGTGACTTAGTCAGAAGCAGACTAGTAAGATTAATCATCCAGGTCAGAAATCCAAATAACTCACAACAGATTAAAAGAAATAGAAATGAAAAATCTTTAATGGGAAAAAGAGGAGCAAGAATTAGAAATAAGAAAGTTTGAGTGCCGAAGAGAGAAAGAGCTCAAATAACCTGGCAAGGGAAAAGCTTAGAATAAAGGAAGGAAGAAGTGATCATAGTTCGGAGGATACTTTTGATTCCTCTGAGGAATTTGATTTAACTAAAATATTTGTGTAGTGCCTTGATTTACAACGATGGAGTTGAAGGAGACTTCACTTGATTTGAAAAGAGAGCTATGAAGTTGAATTGATCAAAACATGCTTGGGCAGTAGCATTACAAAGTGTTCTGTCAGGTACAGCCATTGGTGCAGATGCTAGTTTGTCAGAGAGTAATCTGCAGACTACAAACTGGTTAAAAGGGCAATACTAAATGCTTCCAAACTTGTCCCTGAAGCTTGTCAATTGAAATTTAGGATTATAAGAAAGAAACCTAATCAGACATTTGTAGAATTTGCAAAGGAAAAATGAATGCTGTGGGATCAATAGTTTTGAAAACATAAATTAGAGGGAAGTTTAAAATGTGACAGAAATCACAGCTATGGAAGAATTCAAAAATAGTATTAACCATTAAAACTGATTTAAATGAGCCTCAAATATCAAGCAAATGAGAAGCAGCAGTTTTGGCTGATGGCTATGATATCTCACACAAACAGTTGTGCAAGAACAGATCATATGGATGCCAGCAAGCAAATTGGAGATATAGGGCACAATCTATCGGACTCGTTACACCCGATTTGGGACGCAACAGATTTACCAGCCTTGTTAGGCCTTGCGAGGCCTGATGAGATCTCGCGAGGCGTTGTGATCTGGATCCCGCCCTTTGAGGTCAGGATCCATATTTGCATATTCAAGTGAGTAGTTAGTCTACTTGAATGTCTACTTCGGATTTACCCAGGGCCTGGGATCAAGCGGCCTTGTCTTGGAGACCCCGAGCGGGTGTTGTTTAGCATTGCTTTCCACAAATGTGGACCAGGCATACTGGCATTTGGCGGGGTCACCAAGGCAATAAAGAGCCCCTGACTAGTCGTACTCTGGGAAGGGTGGTTCCCTGGTACCCCCGATGCCACCTGGGCACCTGGAATTGCCAGCCTGGCAACCTGGCAGTGCCACCCTGCCACTGCCAGGGCACCAAGGTGGCACTGCGCGACATGGCGGACCCACACAGCGGGCCGGCGCTGAAGAAGAAGGTCCCCCCCCCCAGATCATGCCCACTCGCCGATCGGTGGCCCCCGATCGCGGGACGGGCCATCATGGAACCCCCTCCCCCGTGACAGATACAGATCCCCCCGCCCTCCAAGGACAGCCACTGCAACCGCGACTCCGAGCGCCTACCAGATGGAACCAAACATGAACCACCCCGGCGGGAACTCAGCAGGTTGTCGGCGGAGAATCACCGTGGGGGCCTCTTTCAATGGCCCCGAACCTGCGCAGTGACGACCTAATGTACACGACTGGCGGCGATTCTCCGGTCACCGTAGAAACGCGGGAAGGCAGCAGACCCGATTGCGGGTCCAACGCCCCATTCTCCACTCATGCACCGAGCGCGATTGCAGCTCGGAGAATCCCGGCCCATGACATTCGAAATGTTGAAACAGTTGAATCTCGAGGCGTTGCGATCTGGATCTTGCTCTCGCTGGGCGAGATCCAGGCGCACATATTTAAGTAAGCTATATTTAAGTAAGCGTTCACCGAATACACCTGGGACCCTGCATTCACCAGCCTCCCCAGCGAGGCCTCAACGAGGTACCGTTTGATACTGGTTTGGAAATTCGTGAACCAGTCGTGTTGGGTAGGGATTTTTCTGGGGAGTTGAGGCCACAGGATGGTCAGGGACAGGGTAGGATGGCATCCTGGCACTGGGCACCTTGGCATTGCCAGGCTGGCACCTTGCTACTGCCACCCAGGCACTCTGACATTGCCACTGACACTGCCAGGATGGCACTGCCAGGCTGGCAGGGGCACTATCAGGGTGCTGAGCTGGCAGCACCAAGGTGCCTGGGTGCCAGACTGAGCATGCCAGGGATCAGGACTGGGGGGGGTCTTGCCCATTAGATGTGGACTCAAAGATCTCGGAAGAGGTATGTTAGGTGTAGTGGGGGGCCTGGGACAATGGGGGCCTTTAAACTTGGCACTCCATGAGCTCGGGATATTTTCAGCTACATAGGGGTATGAGACAGGGATGCCGGTTGTCTTTATTTCTGATTGCATTGGCTATTGAGCCTTTGGCTATTGTGCTCTGAGCATCAAGGGAGTGGCAGGGTATTGAAAGGCAAGGAGCATAGGGTGTAATTTTACATGGACGATCTGTTAGGTTCTGGTGACTGAACAGGTAGACGAGGGTAGAGCAGTTGATGTGTGTATATGGATTTCAGCAAAGCGTTTGATAAGGTTCCCCACGGTAGGCTATTGCAAAAAATACGGAGGCTGGGGATTGAGGGTGATTTAGAGATGTGGATCAGAAATTGGCTAGCTGAAAGAAGACAGAGGGTGGTGGTTGATGGGAAATGTTCAGAATGGAGTACAGTCACAAGTGGAGTACCACAAGGATCTGTTCTGGGGCTGTTGCTGTTTGTCATTTTTATCAATGACCTAGAGGAAGGCGCAGAAGGGTGGGTGAGTAAATTTGCAGACGATACTAAAGTTGGTGGTGTTGTCGATAGTGTGGAAGGATGTAGCAGGTTACAGAGGGATATAGATAAGCTGCAGAGCTGGGCTGAGAGGTGGCAAATGGAGTTTAATGTAGAGAAGTGTGAGGTGATTCACTTTGGAAGGAATAACAGGAATGCGGAATATTTGGCTAATGGTAAAGTTCTTGAAAGTGTGGATGAGCAGAGGGATCTAGGTGTCCATGTACATAGATCCCTGAAAGTTGCCACCCAGGTTGATAGGGTTGTGAAGAAGGCCTATGGAGTGTTGGCCTTTATTGGTAGAGGGATTGAGTTCCGGTGTCAGGAGGTCATGTTGCAGCTGTACAGAACTCTGGTACGGCCGCATTTGGAGTATTGCGTACAGTTCTGGTCACCGCATTATAGGAAGGACGTGGAGGCTTTGGAGCGGGTGCAGAGGAGATTTACCAGGATGTTGCCTGGTATGGAGGGAAAATCTTATGAGGAAAGGCTGATGGACTTGAGGTTGTTTTCGTTGGAGAGAAGAAGGTTAAGGGGAGACTTAATAGAGGCATACAAAATGATCAGGGGGTTGGATAGGGTGGACAGTGAGAGCCTTCTCCCGCGGATGGATATGGCTGGCACGAGGGGACATAACTTTAAACTGAGGGGTAATAGATATAGGACAGAGGTCAGAGGTAGGTTCTTTACGCAAAGAGTAGTGAGGCCGTGGAATGCCCTACCTGCTACAGTAGTGAACTCGCCAACATTGAGGGCATTTAAAAGTTTATTGGATAAACATATGGATGATAATGGCATAGTGTAGGTTAGATGGCTTTTGTTTTGGTGCAACATCGTGGGCCGAAGGGCCTGTACTGCGCTGTATTGTTCTATGTTCTATATTCTATGTTACTATATGGCTTGAACCCACTGGAGTGCATGGCAAAAGTAATGGACATCTGAGGGATGTTTGACACCTTCTCTGGGTATAAGCTAAATATGTAAAAGAGTGAGGTATCCCAATGGATGCCCTGGGAAGGAGTGCTAATTTGGGAGGCCTGCCATTCAAGCTGCCCAAAACGAGGTACCACCGTTTGGGAATTCAGGTGGCCCACAACTGGGCTAAGATGCTGAAGTGGAATTTGACCAGTTTGGTTGAGAGGGTAATAGGGGATCCAAAGAGGTGGTCTGCCCTACCGCTGTTCTTCGCCAGGAGGGTGCAGACCATAAGGATTAACATTCTTCTGAGGTTTTTATTTCTCTTACAGTCTCTTCCGATATTCCTTCCATAGGCGTTCTTCTGGAGTAGATTAAATTAATCTTGGACTTTGTATGGGCAGGCAAGTTGCCCAGGATTTGAAGAGATTTTCTGCAGAGGGGACAACGGGTCGGGGGACCGGCACTTCCAAACCTGCTATATTATTATTGGATGGCGAATGTGGAAAAGATACTACAGTGGTGGAGGGAGTGGGGGGTGCAGAATGGTACATGTGGAAGAAGCACCTGGTGAATTCGATGTCATCCTGTGCCAGAATGAGCCTGATACAATTTAAGATGGTGCAGAGGGTGCATTGGATGTGGGCCCGTATGAGCAGGTTCTTCCCTGAGATCGAGGACAAATGTGAGGGGTGTGCAACGGGCTTATGAATCACGTACATATGTTTTGGTCTTGCCCGATGCTGGGGGGGATTCTGGACCTCTATCTTCAAGACACTGTCGGAGATTGTGGGGGGGTGGATGGCGCAGTGCCCATTGGTGGCAATCTTCAGGGTTTTGGAGCTGGGGAACTATTGTCGGGAGGGGAAACAATGTTGTGACCTTTGCAACTCTAATTGCCTGGCGTTGGGGTGGCGATTAGCGGCGACAGCGAGGGTGTTGGAGGATATGATGGAGTTCCTACAACTGGAAAAAAATAAGTTCACTCATGCAGGGTCAGAGAAGGGGTATTATGTAAGATGGAGACTATTTTTGTCTCTATTCAAGGATCTGTTTGTCGCCAGTGTATGTTGGTGGTGGGGGTGGGGGGGGGGGGGGGGCGGAGTTTAGGGGGGAAAATGGGAAAAATGACAAACTATAATTTGGTTGTGTCATTGGATGACTATGTGACTCATTGTTTGTATTTGGAATAAGATATAATTTCTTTTTTAATGGCGCATCAATCCATGAGAATGACTTAAAGTAGCTTCAACTACAGTGGCCTTAACGGGATGTTCCTTGTCGAGGCCAGAAAAAATGACAAAGTGCCGTTGAATAGCAGGGTCTGTCGGCGATGAGAAACATCCCGCTAAGCATGCCGTTCAGCGGAGCTTCCGGGTGCGGCTATGCAGAGCTAGGTCGCATATTCGGCAGCTCCTGCTTGGAACGGACTTTTGGGCTCTTTTACAGGGCCCCCACGGCATTTGTTTGACATTTCCCGGTGTGGGAAGAAGGCGGCAATATTCCCCCGACAGTGTCCCCCAGGAAGGGTATGTCTCTTGGTTGCCTGACACACGCAGAAACAGTGAAAGATTTGGCTGCAACTACAGGATAAACAGGGCCTCTTCCAGCATGCAGGCGGGGGAAGGGCAAGCTTAAAGCTGCAAGCTGACCTGAGGGCCTGTATCAAAGGTGAATTCTAGCAGCAGAGGGAACAACTGTGAAAAGACCTCATCAAGGCCACTGAAGGGACTTCCGGTTGCGGTGATGCCTAGCTAGCCGCACGCTTCGGCGGCTCCAGCTCCGACGGACCTTCGGGCTCTTTTAAGAGCCTCAACGGGGAATTTTTCGACAACGCAACCCGGTGTGGGGCGTGTGAGAAGGGAGTCCCCCCCAAACGAAGGAGGAAAAAACCGGCGGCGGCGGCTGCAGCGCGAGGAATCGTCGACCAAAGGGTCAGAAAGAGAGAAGTACAAGATGGCGGCGGAGAAAGCGCAGGCGACATGGGGGCCTGAGCATGAAATTGTGAGACGGTGCGTGGAGCTGCTGAAGAGGGAGGTGCTGACCCCGTTGCTACAGGCAATTGAGGGGCTCAAGGAGACATTAAAGACCCAGGAGACAGAGCTCCGTGTGGTGGAGCAGAAGGTGACAGATATTGAGGACGAGATCCTGGGCCTGGCGGTTAAGACACAGACGCACGAGGCACTTCATAAAAAGTGTACTGAAAGGATCGAAGCCCTAGAAAATGGAGCGCGAAGGAAGAACCTTCGGATACTGGGTCTCCCTGAGGGTGTGGAAGGAGTGGACTGTGGAGCGTACGCAAGTACGATGCTGAGCTCACTGATGGGTGCTGAGGCCCCTACGGGCCCCTTGGAGGTGGAGTGGGCAAATCGGATTCCGGCGAGAAGACCAAAAGCGGGAGAACCACCCAGGGCGATAATCGTGCGATTTTACCGCCTTAAGGATAGAGACGAGGTCCTGAGATGGGCTAAAAAGGTGCGGAGTAGCAGATGGGAGAATGCAGTGGTACGGGTATACCAGGATTGGAGTGCGGAGGTGGCGAGAAGGAGGGCGAGCTTCAACCGAGCCAAAGAGGTGTTGCATAAAAGGAAGGTGAAGTTCGGGATGCTGCAGCCGGCAAGACTATGGGTCACGTATCAGGAGAGACACCATTATTTCGAGACGGCGGAGGGAGCATGGACCTTCATCAAAGAAGAGAAATTGGATCGGAACTGAGGGACTGATGCTGCAGGAAATGTTATTGTTAATGTTACGGTGGAAGTTAATTGAGAAGTAAACAGGGAAGGGGGGAGACATTGGGGAAATGTGGGCGCCGGTGAGGGGGGAAAGACGGGACATAGTTGGAGAATGGGGAAGGGGAGGGGGAGGGGAAAGGGAGCTGCGCCATAAGAGGCGGGTCAGGTAAAGGGATGTTCCCGCACCAGAAAGAATAAGGCGGGAAGACAGGCGCAAGGCGGATGGGAGTTCCCCACATGGGGAGGTCGAGGAGTGAGCAGGAGTAGCCGGGGTCAGTTGAAGTCAGCTGACTTACGGAAGTAATATGGGGGGAGCAATCAAGCTAGAAAGAGATCTAGCGGGGAGGGGAGGAGGGAGGGAGAAGGGGGGGGGGGACAACTGGGTTGCTGCTGCGGAAATCCAAAAGGAAATGGCTAAAGAGTGGGTGGGCGGGGATGGTGTGCGACGCTGGGGGAGCGAGCGGGAGCGCGGAGGCGGGATATGGGACTGGCCTAGAGAAGGTAATGGCTAGTCGACACGGGAGGGGGGCAGGTAGCCCCCTAGTGAGGCTGATCACGTGGAACGTGAGAGGCCTGAACGGACCGATAAAAAGGGCCCGAGTGCTCGCGCATTTGAAAGGACTAAGGGCAGACGTGGTTATGCTCCAAGAGACGCACCTAAAGGTGGCGGACCAAGTTAGGCTAAGGAAAGGATGGGTGGGACAGGTGTTCCACTCAGGACTGGACGCAAAGAATAGAGGGGTGGCCATTTTGGTGGGGAAACAGGTCGCATTTGAAGCAAAGAACATCGTAGCAGATAGCGGAGGTAGATATGTAATGGTGAGTGGCAGGCTGGAGGGAATGGAGGTCGTGTTGGTTAACGTGTATGCCCCAAACTGGGACGATGCGGGATTTATGAGACGGATGCTGAAAAAAAAAGAAAAAAAAAAAAAAAAAAAAAAAAAAAAAGCATGCCGTTCAGCAGAGTCCTCTGAATCGCATCCATAGAAAGCCGAGTGATGGGAAAAATGCTAGTAGCAAAGAGCAAATTGAAGCAAACTAAGAGGTTGAATTGCTGGAAATTAAATGAGACTCTGATTGTAGTGATCGGAACTCGGAACAATTCTGTCAATAAGGATGCTTTGTGTTCTGAGTTCAAAATTAGAGATTGACCGATAGCGTTGGTCCATGTGCAAATAGAACAGTCCGGAATAGCCAGGGAGATAGGAATATGTTCCCAATCTACCCAGCAAAATTCTGAGGGACAGGTAAAACAGGTGCTCAAAGATTTTATGGAATTTTTTTCCTTGTATTTTGAAACTAGAAGGGAAACGGTCTCTAATATTACAGGATAGTGTCATTGGTTGCCCAGAAGGATTATTTCAGAAAAAAGTCTTACTTGGAAAACCTGTATCATTGTAGAGACTGGGGTTAAAAATCGATTTGCAGAGTATTTATGGAAACAGGTTTTCAGCTGTAGTTAGTTGCTGGGGAGTCTCATTAAAGGTCAACTCCTGTGTGTTTTGGAGCATGCTGAAAAGCTGCGAAAGTCTTTTATTTGAAGAAAAACAACTCTGGCCAGGGCAATATTTGCCCTGAGAAACAATGGCCTGGATTCCCCGTTCCGGAAACTAAGTGCTGCTGCCGGAAGAGAATCACTGTAAATTCACGGCCGCTGGGAGCGCTGACAACGAGCTATTCAGGATTTGCAAATGGACCAGGACCAGCAACATGCCGCCTGCACGATTCCTAACCTCGGTGGCATCACATTCGCTGGGGACGTGATTAGTCCTTAGAGCCTGACAAGCTGTAGCAGCATTTAAGCGCTCCACTTACATCACTCTCTCATTCCAGCAAGAGGAGGAGACTAGAAGATCTGCACCATACTTTCTGGATGCTGACATTGATAAGGCTGCTGAAAATCGTCGAGGAGAGGAGGAACATCCACTTTCCCAGTGTGGGCACGCCTGCCCTTCAACCACATTGCTGTGGGTCTGGAGACACATGTAGGCCAGACCAGGTAAAGACTGCAGATTTCCCGCCCTAAAGGACATTAGTGAACTAGATGGGTTTTCAGGACAATTGACAATGGTTTCATGGTCATCATTAGACTTTGAATTCCAGATTTTTATGTTTTTTATTGAATGCAAATTTCATCATCTGCAGTGGTGGGATTTGAACCTGGGTCCCCAGAGCATTACTCTGGGTCTTTGCTTAACTAGTTCAGTGACAATACCACTATGCTATTGCTTCCCCTATGATCTCCTCCGAGCAGCTCGAGTGAGTAACCAACGCTGAACCCCTAGCACCGTTTCCTTACCTCACCCTTCACACCTGCCCCCAATCCTTTAGTGGTCAACAACACCTCACCTACGGGCGGCATGAGGCGCAGTGGATAGCACTGGGACTTTGGCGCTGGGGACCTGGATTCGAATCCCGGCCCTGGGTCAATGTCCGTGTGGAGTTTGCACATTCTCCCAGTGTCTGCGTGGGTTTCATCCCCACAACCCTAAGATGTGCAGGTTAGGTGGATTGGCCATGCTAAGTTTCTCCCTAATTGGAAAAATAAATAATTGGGTACTCTAAATTTTTTTTTTTTAAAACACACCACCTGCCTGCATTCCCTTACAGCCCATCCTCCACGAATTCCCAACACAGTGGACGTGGGGGGTGAGTGCCCATGACAAATTATGGTCGCACATGGTTACATCCTTACCAAGAAGTGGGTATGGGGGCAGCAGGTCATGGGGGCAGCAATGTTAGCCGCCTTGTATGTCAGCATCCCTAGTGAGTGAGCCCTAACCGTTCACCATTTCCTGTAACCCACGCCCCTCCCACCCCAGCCTCCCCCACAACATATTTGGGCCCATGAGAAGGAATCAGCAGCACACAGGCAGACGGTGCTTTCTTATCTTAAAGACAGGAGTCAGACTTTGTCAGACAATGAGGAGCAGCAGAGCTCATCTCACAGTGAGTTGTCATCATCCTCGCTCCCGTGGACAAGACCAACTGATACTGTCAACCCAGGGCCAACATCCTGTGGTGATCCTGGTATTACCCACAGAGGGGGAAGGTGGAGCTATGGTAGTGGGAAGGGGTGGAAGGCTAAGGGGAAGGTGGAGTGAAGGATTAAGGGAGATGGTACGGCTGGGAGGCTCAGGAGAAGGTGGATTTTGTGTGGGGGGTGGTTTGAATTCAGGTGAGGCAGGAAAGAGATTGTACAGGGCAACAGAGCTGACAGAGGCCTGGCCTCCTAGTTGATAATTTGAGAGGTGATGAGGATGCCCCGTGTGCGCTGCCCTGGATCACATGTTGAGCAGCCTGCCATGCTAGCTCAGGCTCAGGTTCCATGCACGCAACAATTTTGAGGAAAGTATGAAGTCCATTTTGTAAGGACCAGGAGTAGCCCTCAAGTTGTTATTCAAGCTTCCTTCTATTTGTTGTACGGACAGGTGGGAATAACTTTGCCTAACCTCAACACAAGTTTATCCTTTTCAGAGACAAGCGTAGCCCCAATTTTATTAACATCTAACGGTTGAACCATCCGGGATGTTTTAAACACGTCAAACTTCTACTGTGTATTGTTTCTGATGTTGACAGGTATGAGACTGCAAGGAGACATGTCAGACTATTTGTGTTTGCCCTGCTGGAATGTCTTTGATGTTGTGTCAAAATGTATTTTTGGAGCTTTCAAAGTTGGGTAAGAAATGACGATTTTTCCCTCAGGGCTTCAAGTTCCTGTTTTGGCTGATTATTTCCACATTAGTGTGACTGAGGAATTTTCTGAGAAGCTGCTACCTGCTTAACTTTTCAACAGATTCCAATATGGGATTATGGAAAGCATAAACTGTTCCAAAAAGTAAGAGTCTGAAGTATTGTCTACACATCAAGTATTGCATTAATAGTTGCTTGCGGGGTAAACTTTCTTCTGTGTAACTATCTCATTTGTAAATATATTTGGTGATTAGTTCCAGGCTGAATAACATGCCTCAGCAGTCTGATATTTGAAGATCTTGAACTGGAATTTCATCGGCAGTTCATGATATTTCCTGCAAAAACACAATGCCATGGTTAAAGGGTAGTTGTTAGCCCTGTGGTATGCAGCCCCATAATGTCATGCACAAAATTGCACGTTTCAGTTCATGCAACATCCGGATACGTGAATGAAAACTTATTTTCTTTTGCTATAAACAGAAACGTGTGAGAACACTTTCATTCAAACAACTACATGGGTAGAAATAGATTAAAGGTTTTGTAAGGGCCACGAAGAATCCAGCACAAGTTTTAAGGATACAAAATAATAACGTTTATTTACTATGACAATATATACATAACAGTAGCAGTAACTTCCCTTGCTACCTTCTCCTTCCTGCTGGTTCCTGAACTGGCCAGCTTATTTATACTAGGAGTTTCTCCGCCCCCCTCATTGGGGAAGTTCATACTCCCATAGGATTGTGGGATAGTCATTAGTCCCCAGCCAATCGTAAGTAGGCAGGTTATAACATCCCTCCTCCCCAAAGTCCAAGGAATCCACCGAAGACCCTGGCGAAGGAAGGCGTCGAACTCGTTTGGCCGCAGGCCGGACGCCATTTGCACGCGGCGCTGGATCAGGCGGCGTATAACGAGACGGAGACCGGCGCTTCCGTGATGAACGGCACTGTTGTGCATCCACGGCCTGTGGACCCGAGGATTCCCCCTCTGATTCATCCTGTGTCTCCATCTCGGAGTCATAGTCTGCTGCCTCCGTCATGTCAGCGTCTCTATCTCCATTCGGTCCCGTAACGACCTGCGCAGGCTTCGAGTGAGGCACCAGTGGAAGATTTTGAGGACTACCTTCCCTTGTCTCTGGTCTTTGCGGCTGTTGAACTGAGCTCCGGGGGCGGGGAAGCTTTTGAGGGGAAGATCTTCTGGATCGGACGTGGTCTACGTGTTTTCGCTGGAGACGACCCTGGGCTTGCACTTGGTAAGATATAGGGCCCGTTTGGCGAAAGATTACACCAGGAACTCATTGGGCACCACCAGCAAAATTCCGCACGAATACTGGGTCACCGGGCGCAAACTGCCGAATCGGACGATGCCGAGACAATCCCGGTCCCTGCCGTTCTTGTGTGCGGCGTACTTTTGCGCCAATGTCCGAGAAGACCATACTAAGGCGGGTGCGAAGTCTTCGGCCCATTAGGAGTTCTGTGGGAGCTACCCCAGTCACTGCATGGGGGGTGGTCCCGTACGTAAACAAAAAGCGAGCCAGTCTCGTGTCCATTGATCCGGAAGACTGCTTCTTTAGGCCTCTTTTGAATGTTTGCACTGCACGCTCTGCCAACCCATTTGAAGCCGGGTGGTAAGGGGCAGTGCGGATATGGCGGATGCCGTTCATCCTAGTAAACCTATCAAACTCCTCACTCGTGAATGGAGTGCCATTATCCGTGACCAGCACCTCGAGGAGGCCATGCGTACTAAATGATAAACGCATCTTTACAATTGTTGCGCAGGACGTTGTCCCCTGCATCTTATGCACCTCCAGCCATTTGGACTGGGCATCAATTAGTAGAAGGAACATGGATCCCTGAAAAGGGCCTGCGAAATCTGCATGTAAGCGTGCCCAAGGCCACCCTGGCCATTCCCAGTGATGTAGGGGCGCGGCCGGCGGAAGCTTCTGATGCTCCTGGCAAATGGAGCAGTTTTGGGCCACCTTCTCAATGTCGGTGTTGAGGCCTGGCCACCAGACATAACTCCGGGCCAACATTTTCATCTTGGTCACGCCCGGATGCCCATTGTGCAAGTCTGATAATATCAGCTCCTGGCCTTTTTCCGGGACAATCACACGCGTCCCCCACAAGAGGATGCCGTCTTCCACGCTGAACTCTGACAGCTTGGAGGAAAATGCCCGCAACTCGCCTGGGAGCTGTCTATGCTGCCCACCATACAGGACTATGTGCCGAACCTTTGACAGGACTGGCTCCGTCTGGGTCCACTCACGGATCTGTGATGCCGTGACAGGCAAGGTGTCCATATAATTTAGGTTTGCAACCACCTCACCGGTCGTGGGGGTCGACATGGGGCCGGTCGATAAAGGCAATCGGCTCAGTGCGTTGGCATTTGCTATCTGCGTACCTGGTTTGTGCTCCAGAGAATACTCATATGCAGCAAGCAACAAAGCCCAGCGCTGGATCCGTGCAGAAGCAATGGGCGGTATTGGCTTATCCTCTCTGAAGAGTCCCAGCAGGGGCTTATGATCAGTCACGATAGTGAAATGGCGGCCGTACACATACTGGTGGAAGCGTTTCACCGCGAAAACCACTGCCAGGCCCTCCTTCTCGATCTGCGCGTACCTTTTCTCCGCTGCAGTCAATGTGCGGGAGGAGAAAGCTATCGGTCGCTCGGCCCCGTTCTCCATCTTGTGGGACAGGACAGCCCCAATACCATACGGGGATGCATCACATGTGACGAGCAAAGGCTTTCCCAGATCATAGTGGGTTAGTAACCCAGACGACGACAATTGTTGCTTTACCCGCCGGAAAGCGGTTTCTTGCGGCTGACCCCAAACCCAGGTGTGATTTTTCTTTAGCAGCAGGTGCAAGGGGGCCAGCGTAGTTGCCAGATTGGGGAGGAACTTCCCGTATTGGTTTACGAGACCGAGAAAAGAACGAAGATGCGAAGTGTCAGTCGGGGTGGGGGCATGTTGAATTGCACGCACCTTCTCTGCGACGGGGTGCAGACCCTCGCGGTCCACCCGATAACCTAGGTAGACTACTTCTTTTGCCTGAAATACGCACTTTGTGTGACGTAAACGGACTCCAGCCTCCGAAAGGCGTCTAAGGACAGCCTCCAGATTTTCCAAATGCTCTTGCTCCGACGTCCCTGTAATCAACACGTCATCTAGGCAGACAGCCACATGTGGTAAACCTCTCAAAATGCCCTCCATAACACGTTGAAAAATTGCGCAGGCAGAGGATACTCCAAAGGGCAACCGTGTATATTCATACAGGCCCCGGTGTGTGTTAATTGTTACATATGGTCGGGAGGCAGGGTCCAGCTCCAGCTGCAGGTAGGCGTGACTCATATCTAATTTTGTGAATGATAGTCCACCTGCAAGTTTCGCGTAGAGACCCTCTATGCGAGGCATTGGGTATCGGTCGAGTCGGGAAACTGTATTCACTGTAAGTTTATAGTCGCCACACAAGCGAACTGTGGCATCTGGCTTCATTACTGGTACAATTGGTGCTGCCCAGTCAGCAAAACGGACGGGCCTGATAATACCCAAACTCTCCAAACGAGTGAGCTCCCCTTCTACCTTCTCGAGCAAAGTGTAAGGCATTGGGCGCGCCCGGAAATAGCGCCGCGTGGCTCCTGGTTCAACTTGGATACGGGCTACGGCCCCTTTTATTTTCCCCAAACCAGGCTGGAATACCTCTGGGTATCGTCCTAGCACCTCAGTCAACCCTCCAGAAACTGTTTGGAGGATGTGCTGCCATTGCAACCACAAATGGCGCAACCAGTCCCGACCCAACAGGCTGGGCCCATGGCCACGCACTACGATAAGTGGGAAACGCCCCTCCTGGCGTCCATAGACAACAGGGATCATTGTAGTTCCTGCAATGTCCAGTGGTTCCCCCGTGTAGGTGGCCAAACTGGCCTGTGAGTCAGTTAATGTAAGGGTCTGTATACCCTGCTTGATGCGGTCGAATGTCCTCTGGGCGATCACGGAGACCGCTGCGCCAGTATCCAACTCCATCTCCAGCGGGTGGCCATTGACCCGTACTGTCATCTTAATGGGGGCCACACGGGGAGCTGCCACACAATGCAGCTGCAGGCAGTCGTCCTCCGTCTCCACGTTCTCAGGAGTGGTCGCCGCAGGTTCATCCACATGGAAGGTACGGCCTCTGGGCTGGTCCCAGTTACGGCCCCTGGGCTGGTCCCAGTTTCGGTCGGAACGACGGCGCCTCTGGCGCCCCCAGGACCGCCGTCCACGACGGGGTCGGCGCCTACAAGTCTGACACGGACATGGCTCCTCATCCATTGGTTCTGGAGAAGGCTCCCTTCGGGGAGGAATGTCCGATGGCCACTGGCGTCGGTCAGGTCGTTGCCTCGCCCAAGGTACCGCAGGAGTGCGGGGGGACGTTTTTGGGCGGAAAGGGTTGCGCCCCAAGGCATGCACTTCCATTCCCTGTAGCTCCTGTACTCCTCGCTCTGCGCTCTCTCGGGACAAGACTATTTGTATTGCCTGTTGAAAAGTCAATGTTGGCTCCACTAACAACTTTCTCTGGGTTGCTGCATTGTTAATACCGCAAACCAAACGGTCGCGTAACATTTCTGACAAGGTCTCACCATAGTCACAGTATTCCGCAATCCCGCGTAGCCTGGATAAAAAAATCGGCAAGGGATTCTCCAGGGGTCCTCTCAGCGGTATTAAAGTGGTAACGCTGGACTATCGTGGACGGGGTTGGGTTAAAGTGTTGCCCCACTATATTCACAAGTTCGTCAAACGTTTTGGTGTCCAGCACAGCTGGGTACGTAAGGCTCCTAATCACCCCAAACGTATGCGGCCCGCAGGCGGTGAGCAATATGACCACCTGGCGCTCGTTTTCAGTGATATTGTTTGCCCGGAAATAGTAACGCATCCGTTGTGTACTGGTTCCAGCTTTCCAGCGCAGCATCAAAAACATCCAAATGTCCATACAGAGGCATGGTATAATAGAAAACAACTTCCAACCTGTATCCAACAAAAATCCAGGGAGGTGGCTTCAGCAGTGTAGACAGCTATTCACTTTTACCTTTGTCGCCAGTTTTGTAAGGGCCACGAAGAATCCAGCACGAGTTTTAAGGATACAAAATAATAACGTTTATTTACTATAACAATATATACATAACAGTAGCAGTAACTTCTCTTGCTACCTTCTCCTTCCTGCTGGTTCCTGAACTGGCCAGCTTATTTATACTAGGAGTTTCTCCGCCCCCCTCATTGGGGAAGTTCATACTCCCATAGGATTGTGGGATAGTCATTAGTCCCCAGCCAATCGTAAGTAGGCAGGTTATAACAAAAGGCAATAACCTCCCTGGTGGAGGTCTTGTGGTGCAGTGGGAGTGTACCTACCTCTGGGCCAGAATCTCAAATGTTCGAGTCCCACTTCAGGATTTGACATCCACAGAAGGTGTATCAGAACTTGGCTAAACAGGTAGATTGTCAATCTGGCCCATCAGTCACGAAACAGCGAACAGGGATTAAGGGGCCCCAGGTACAGAAATCCACCTGCTGCTGGCCAATCAAAGGCTGACAGCTCTCCTTTGCCGTCAGGATGACTAGGAATGTTGGAAGCTGCGAATAATGCACACACTAAAGGCACGGTAGCACAGTGAACAGAAGAACAGAAGAACTAGGAGCAGGAGTAGGCCATCTGGCCCCTCGAGCCTGCTCCGCCATTCAATGAGATCATGGCTGATCTCTTGTGGACTCAGCTCCACTTTCCGGCCTGAACACCATAACCCTTAACCCCTTTATTCTTCAAACAACTATCTCTCTTTATCTTAAATACATTTAATGAAGGAGCCTCTACTGCTTCACTGGGCAAGGAATTCCATGGATTCACAACCCTTTGGGTGAAGAAGTTCCTCCTAAACTCAGTCCTAAATCTACTTCCCCTTATTTTGAGGCTATGCCCCCTAGTTCTGCTTTCACCCACCAGTGGAAACAACCTGCCCGCATCTATCCTAGCTATTCCCTTCATAATTCTATATGTTTCTATAAGATCCCCCCTCATCCTTCTAAATTCCAACGAGTACAGTCCCAGTCTACTCAACCTCTCCTCATAATCCAACCCCTTCAGCTCTGGGATTAACCTAGTGAATCTCCTCTGCACACCCTCCAGTGCCAGTACATCCTTTCTGAAGTAAGGAGACCAAAACTGAACACAATACTCCAGGTGTGGCCTCACTAACACCTTATACAATTGCAGCATAACCTCCCTAGTCTTAAACTCCATCCCTCTAGCAATGAAGGACAAAATTCCATTCGCCTTCTTAATCACCGGTTGCACCTGTAAACCAACATTTTGCGACTCATGCATTAGCACACCCAGGTCTCTCTGCACAGCAGCATGTTTAAATATTTTATCATTTAAATAATAATCCCTTTTGCTGTTATGCCTACCAAAATGGATAACCTCACATTTGTCAACATTGTATTCCATCTGCCAGACCCTAGCCCATTCACCTAGCCTATCCAAATCCCTCTGCAGACTTCCAGTATCCTCTGCACTTTTTGTTTTACCACTCATCTTAGTGTTGTCTGCAAACTTGGACACATTGCCCTTGGTCCCCAACTCCAAATCATCTATGTAAATTGTGAACAATTGTGGGCCCAACACTGATCTCCGAGAGACACCACTACCTACTGATTGCCAACCAGAGAAACACCCATTAATCCCCACTCTTTGCTTTCTATTAATTAACCAATCCTCTGTCCATGCTACTACTTTCCCCTTAATGCCATGTATCTTTATCTTATGCAGCAACCTTTTGTGTGGCACCTTGTCAAAGGATTTCTGGAAATCCAGATATACCACATCCATTGGCTCCCCGTTAACTACCAAACTGGTAATGTCCTCAAAAAATTCCATTAAATTAGTGAGGCTTGACCTGCCCTTTATGAACCCATGATGCGTCTGTCCAATGGGACAATTTCCATCCAGATGCCTCACTATTTCTTCCTTGATGATAGATTCCAGCATCTTCCCTACTACCGATACTGGCCTATAATTACCCGCTTTCTGCCTACCTCCTTTTTTAAACAGTGGTGTCACGTTTGCTAATTTCCAATCCGCCGGGACCACCCCAGAGTCTAGTGAATTTTGGTAAATCATCACTAGTGCATTTGCAATTTCCCTAGCCATCTCTTTCAGCACTCTGGGATGCATTCCATCAGACCCAGGAAACTTGTCTACCTTTAGCCCCATTAGCTTGCCCACACTACCTCCTTAGTGATAACAATCCTCTCAAGGTCCTCACCAGTCATAGCCTCATTTCTATCAGTCACTGGCATGTTATTTGTGTCTTCCACTGTGAAGACCAACCATAAAAACCTGTTCAGTTCCTCAGCCATTTCCTCATCTCCCATTATTAAATCTCCCTTCTCATCCTCTAAAGGACCAATATTTACCTTAGCCACTCTTTTTTGTTTTATATATTTGTAGAAACTTTTACTATCTGTTTTTATATTCTGAGCAAGTTTACTCTCATAATCTATCTTACTCTTCTTTATAGCTTTTTTAGTAGCTTTCTGTTGCCCCCTAAAGATTTTCCAGTCCTCTAATCTCCCACTAATCTTTGCTACTTTGTATGCTTTTTCCTTCAATTTGATACTCTCCCTTAATTCCTTAGATATCCACGGTCGATTTTCCCTCTTTCTACCATCCTTCCTTTTTGTTGGTATAAACCTTTGCTGAGTACTGTGAAAAATCGCTTGGAAGGTTCTGCACTGTTCCTCAACTGTTTCACCATAAAGTCTTTACTCCCAGTCTACCTTAGCTAGTTCTTCTCTCATCCCATTGTAATCTCCTTTGTTTAAGCACAAAACACTAGTGTTTGATTTTACCTTCTCACCCTCCATCAGTATTTTAAATTCCACCATATTGTGATCGCTCCTTCCGAGAGGATCCCTGACTATGTGATCATGAATCAATCCTGTCTCATTATACAGGACCAGATCTGGGACCGCTTGTTCCCTCGTAGGTTCCATTACATACTGTCCTAGGAAACTATCATGGATACATTCCAAAAACTCCTCCTCAAGGCTGCCTTGACCGACCTGGTTAAACCAATCGACATGTAGATCAAAATCCCCCATGATAACTGCTGTACCATTTCTACATGCATCCATTATTTCTTTGTTTATTGCCTGCCCCACCATAATGTTACTATTTGATGGCCTATAGACTACTCCTATCAGTGTCTTTTTCGCCTTACTATACCTGATTTCCACCCAAATGGACTCAACCTTATCCTCCATAGCACCGATGTCATCCCTTACTATTGCCCGGATGTCATCCTTAAATAACAGAGCTACACCACCTCCCTTACCATCCACTCTGTCCTTCCAACTAGTTTGATACCCTTGGATATTTAACTCCCAGTTGTGACCATCCTTTAACCATGTTTCAGTAATGGCCACTAAATCATAGTCATTCACGGTGATTTGCGCCATCAACTCATTTACCTTATTCCAAATACTACGAGCATTCAGGTAAAGTACAATTATGTTGGCTTTTTTACCTCTGTTCTGAATCTTATCACCTCGACCAGTAACCTCTCCTAAGTTATATTTTCTCTTAACTTTTCTCCTAATTTTCCTTGTCATTGAACCCATATCTTCATGTAACAACCTGCCGCGTCGCTTACCATTAATGTTTTTACTTCCTGTTTTATTCCTTTTAGTATTACTGGTCCAATTCACTGAGCTCCCCTCAGTCACTGTACCTTGTACTGTCGCCCTTTTTGATTTTTGACTATGGATTCTCTGCCTTACACTTTCCCCCTTACTACCTTTTGTCTCTGTCCCTGTTTTACTATCTTCCAACTTCCTGCATTGGTTCCCATCCCCCTGCCACATTAGTTTAAACACTCCCCCTAGGACATCGGTTCCAGATCTGCCCAGGTGCAGACCGTCCGGTTTGTACTGATCCCACCTCCCCCAGAACCGGTTCCAATGCCCCAGGAATTTGAATCCCTCCCTCTTGCACCACCTCTCGAGCCACGCATTCATCCTATCTATCCTGACATTCCTACTCTGACTAGCTCGTGGCACTGGTAGAAATCCTGAGATTACTACCTTTGAGGTCCTACTTTTTAGTTTAACTCCGAACTCTCTGAATTCAGCTTGTAGGACCTCGTCCAATTTTTTACCTATATCGTTGGTGCCTATGTGCACCACGACAGCTGGCTGTTCACCCTCTCCCCCCAGAATGTCCTGCAGCTGCTCCGAGACATCTTTGACCCTTGCACCAGGGAGGCAACATACCATCCTGGAGTCTCGATTGCATCCGCAGAACTGCCTGTCTATTCCCCTTACGATTGAGTCCCGTATCACTATAGCCCTGCCATTCTTCTTCCTGCCCAGCTGCGCAACAGAACCAGCCACGGTGCCATGAACCTGGCTGTTGCTGCCTTCCCCTGGTGAGCCATCTCCCTCAACAGTATCCAAAGCGGTATATCTGTTTTGCAGGAAGATGACTGCAGGGGACACCTGCACTGCCTTCCTACTCTTGCTGTGTCTTTTGGTCACCCATTTTCTATCTCCCTCAGTACCTTTAACCTGCGGTGTGACCAACTCGCTAAACGTGCTATCCACAACGTCCTCAGCATCGCGGATGCTCCAAAGTGAGTCCATCCACATCTCCAGAGCCGTCAAGCAGTCTAACAGGAGCTGCAACTGGACACACTTCTTGCACGTGAAGGAGCCAGGGACAGTGGACGTGTCCCTGAGCTCCCACATTGCACACGAGGAGCATCACATGGGTCTGGGATCTTCTGCCATGTCTTAAACCTTAGGTAAACTTATACAACTACAATTCCAAAAAACAAAAGAAAAATAAATAAACTGGACAATGAAAAAAAAAACTACTTACCAGTCACTTACCAGGGATAAAAAGCACCTCCTCCCCACCCAGCTTCGAATTCCGACCTAGATTCAAATTCCCAAACTCACTCTTTGCTGCCTCACTCTGGCTGTGTCTTCTCTGGCTCACTGGGAGAACTCACTGGGAGTGAGTTACAAGTTGCTCTTTTTAAATTGGCCTGAGTTGACTCCCCTCCCCCACCTGTGATACTAACAGTGGTTAGCACTGTTGCTTCACAGCACCAGGGACCCAGGTTTGATTTCCGGCTTGGGTCACTGTCTGTGCGAATTCTGCACATTCTCCGTGTCTGCGTGGGTTTCCTCCCACAAGTCCCAAAAGACGTGCTTGTAGGTGAATTGGATATTCTGAATTCTCACTCTGTGTTCCCGAACAGGCGCCGGAATGTGGTGACTAGGGATTTTTCACAGTAACTTCATTGCAGTGTTAATGTAAGCCTACTTGTGACAATAATAAAGATTATTATATTTTTATTATTAAATGAGGGATCTGAGGTCAAAGGGCAGTGAGGATGTGATAGGTATCATGGGACGGGAGTGGAAGGCCAGGACGGGGTCAATGGCTTTTTAGTGGGGCCCTTTTCCTGATGCTTGGTTCATTGATCAGGCATTTAGTGCCTTTGAGTGTGCCCCCCCCTTCCCCGCCACCCTTGTAGCCCACAAATAAACTTGACAGTGTTTGCTTTTCTGGGTCCCCATGTGGCGACTCCCCCTAGCACTGTGTTAATTGCCCATCGAGGTCCTCAATTAGCAGCTGGGCAGGAAGGCTGTTTCATGAGCTTTCTGGCTGCAGATTTAAATAACAGAGGCAAGAAGTTGGCAGGGTCTCCACCCTGGACCCTCCTGCTCAATTACATGTCCTGCCACCTCCAAACACTGCAGCGGGAAAAGCATTAAGTTCCGTCTGTCGTGTTAGAATTTCAGCAGGTATCGGTGAAGTGTCTGAAATATTGGTCTTTGGTTTGATGGAAAAGTTGCCTTTTAATCCATGAGTTGGGCTCAGATAATAACTGCCTCTTGTCCTTTCGGGTAGTTGCTGTTCTCTGGGGTTCCCCCTTTGTCCTCCAAATCAAAGAACACAGTTTTGCAACAACAACTTGCATTTAATTAATACTTTCCATGTAGTAAAATATTGCAAAGTACTTTGTACAGGTGTTAACAAACAACATTTGACACCCAGTCACATTACAAAGTATTACTGCAAGTGACCAAAGGCTTAGTTCGAAAGTAGGTTTTAAAGAGCTTCATAAAGGAGGGTAGAGATGCAGAAAGATTGGTGGGGTGGGGTGTTCTAGATTTTGAGCCCTCTCTCCCCATCCATGAGAAAGTCAGCGCGGGCTCATAATCCAAAGAGAAGTGGAAAATGTGATTCTCTCCGGTGTGATTTCCCTTTGGAAGTTTCACTCCCCACCCCCCCCCACACCCCGCCTCGCCAGTGGAGTAGTGCAAATCGCACCGTGCGATCCCAGGAACCTCATTTTAATACACTAGCACGTCATTAACGGGCACACTCTCCAGACCTGCCACCCTCACAGAATATTCACCAAGCGCCAGATTGTCATTTACAACAGGTCTGCATAAACATGAACCTAGCGGCTTCACCTCACACCGTTTTTCTCGCTGGAACTGACAGTTGGCCGTTTTGAACTGACAGTTTTGGCCGTTTTTTTGGTCAAATCTCATCCATAGCCACTACTGACGGAGTAATTAAAATCCCTTGGGCTGGATTCTCCACACCCCTACGCCGAAATTGCGGCCTGCGCTGGGGCGGAGGATCCACTTTCGTGCGTGGAATCGGGGCCGACGCCGTTCCCCGAAAAGGGCCGTACCCGGGAAGTACGCCGTGCCGCATATCCCCCATCTGCGGCCATTGCTGGAGGCCCGCCCCACCATTCTCCACCCCCGACTGGCCGAAGTCCAAACAGCTTATTTCTACTATGGTCCCAATCGTTCGGGATACTCGCATGGCGGTTGCAGAATCAGTCCACAGCCGCCAAGGACGGGGGCAGGCCGATCGAAGGGCAGTGGGGGCCTCATACTGTACCAGGCTATTTTTAGGCAGGGGATGCGGGTCGGGTGTGCGGCCGATCAGCAGCACTATTTACAAGGCCCAGCTCTGCGGTCTGAGTCCCCCATGGACGCTGGATGTCCCTGCTAGCCCCCTGCAGGGCTGTGAGTATGTGGCCTTTTGACGCCAGTTTTTCTGGCATGAAAGGCCACAGTTATTATGACGGCTTGGAGACATAGCCCCTGGAATGGAGAATGCAGCCCAAGATGCTCAAGGGACCAGAATATCCAGTAGCGCAAATACCTTGGGAGAGTTGTGAGGATAGAGGAGGTTAGAGATAGGGAGGAGTGTGGCCATGGAAGGATTTGAAAAGGACAAGAATTTTGAAATTGAGCCATTGCTGGACCAAAAGCCAATGTCAGTGCGACATCACTGCTGAAACAGGGGAGAAACACAACAGGAAACACCAGTCCAACAAACAAAAGAATACCGGAGATCTAATTATAGACACATTGTTGTTGGGGTTGTCTAACTTATTTTTGGAAGTCATTTGTGGTCTAATTATAAATACATTGTTAGGGTTCTCTATCAACAAGAATAAACCCTGACTTCCCATTACACTTGCGTCACGGAAGTCATTTAGTGACTTTCTGTCAGAATGTGTATCCCAAATGATCATTTCAAACTAATGGCTGTGAAGTCTTGCGCAGAACTTATCCAAGTTTCTAGAATGCGTCACCACCGGATGAGGGCCCCCACCAACAGTGAGAAGCTGAAAAATAGCTTTTTTGCTTTCTCTCACCTTCTTAAATTGTACTATGTGTCAGTTCTGTCATTGCAGACAGCAGATGTACTTGCCAATACTTAAGTTGCTGGCTGCATCACACTGTGCACCACAATCTCCAGTAATGTATGTTTCGATGCGTGTGTAAAGTCCAACCCCTACAGCGGCTTTTTAATAATTTTATGGGAGGGAGGGGCGAAGCACCATCCTCTGCTTTCTCATATAATTAGAGAAATTCTAACCAATTTATAGTGACCAAGAAGTCCAATTGCTTGTCCAGGTTCTTTCCAAATCTAGCTTGATACTGTGCTGACAGATCATTTAATGGTGTCTCTGAATCACTCAGATAGTATGCATTTTGGAGGCTGATTGCAACTCCAGTCACGTGCCACCTTTGCAATGAAACATGTGAGACCAGCAAATGTAGGGGACCAGAGCTTTGGTGACTATTTGATCAAGCCTAAGCCTTATCCCAAATCCTGGTGCCATGGTCATTTAAAGGTTGACTGAGACATTATGAAATTTGGGATCAGCATCTTGTCACTGGCAAGGAATGAATGCAGTGTGGCCAAGATGAAGTTTTCAAACAAAATTTCTTCAAAATTGCACCTTTCCTGGAGTTCCCAATGTTCAAATGGCAAATGTTGCCTCCCAAGATTGATTCTCTATTTGGAGGTGGTGCTATTGGATACATATACCAGTTGTGTACAGAGGATGGACCTGATGGAATGTCTTCAGGAAAACTTTCAAATTGGCCAACATTATCGTCTTTCCCCAAGTGAAATCACAATTAATAGTGGGAATGATGAAAAAATACAACTGAGGGTGGGCAGGAGTTAGAGGAGGAGGAGGTCTTGTGGCGCAATGGGTAGCTTCTCTTCATCTGAACCAGCACTCAAAGCCCAAGGAAGGTGTGTTCATAAGGCAGCCAAACAGTTTGAGTATCAACCTGCAAATCCTTCCAACATGCCAATAGCTGGCGGTAGAGTGGAAGGTCAGGCAAGCTTGATGCAGAACAATGCCCCGAAAGCTAGGTGCAGAAAGGGTATTGGAATGGAGGGGCTAAAGGAAGAAGCACACATTACCTCCCCTACCAGATTTGATTTTCAACTGGAATGCGACCAATACCTGATTGGTCCCCAATATTTCACTCACTGCTCTGACCACATCTAATTTCTGACCCCATCCCGACTTCTGCCCCCTGCCATATATGTCTTGAACAGTTGTACTATTGTCACCATTTAGTTCTCTTCCTCTTCAGAGGCTCTATTGTCCAATGTACCAGATTTTATCTTTGGTTTGACATTGAGCCGGATTCTCTGGCTCCCAGCAGTGTGTTTCTCGACAGTGGCAGGTGGAGCGCCGTTCACTGGCAGCGGGATTCTCTGCTCCCGCTACTGTCAATGGAATTTCCAACTGAAGTTCGCCCCTTGCCGCTGGGAAACCCGCGAGCGGAGGTGGCACTGCCAACGGGACCAGACACTCCAGCGATTACCTTTATTTCCCCTCACTCACCTTTTCATTAATTTGAGGAACAATTTTTGTTCTTTAATATGGCATTCAATATTGGCAAGCAATGCAACCTGTAACTCCTGGTGGCTGGAGATTGAGAGGTTGGCAACATTTGTAAATGTTCGGGAGGCTTGGACACCCTAAGTACCCCCAAAGCACTGGAGAAGTTCCACCAGCAAGACCTTCACATGGTCCTTCAGATTCGGTGGTAAGAATGGCAATCCAACAGCAATGTCCTCTCTCAAGACAACATGCAAGCAGTGAGGTGCTGATCTTTCAAAACAAGCTCCTCTGGGCATGACGTCATTTGCATGCCTGATGCTAAACTCCTGAAGCAATTGTTTGACTCCTACCTCAGTCATGGTGGAGACTTTTGGAGGACAGTGGAAATTTCAAAGTGTCCCTGAAGAGATCGAACATCCCCACCAACTTATGGGAGTCATACGCTGGTGATTAATCAAAATGGAAAAGGTTTATTCAGGAAGGCACCAAAAATATTGAAAGACTTCATCAGGCATATGCAGCGGCAAAGCACTGGATAGAGTGCACAAACCTCCGAATATCTCATCTGCCTGAACTTTCAAGCACCACCCGTCTGGCATGTGGCAGTATCTGACAGTCACACACTGAACTTAGCAGCCATTTGAGAACCCATCAAATTGGAGTTAAAACAAGTTATCCTCTATCCCGGGGCGGCACGGTGGCGCAGTGGTTAGCACTGCTGCCTCACGGCGCTGAGGACCCAGGTTCGATCGCGGCCCTGGGTCACTGTCCGTGTGGAGTTTGCACATTCTCCCCATGTCTGCGTGGGTCTCACCCACACAACCCAAAGATGTGCAGGGAAGGTGGATTGGCTATGCTAAATTACCCCAGAATTGGAAAATTAAAATTATTCTCTGTCCAGAGGGATGTCCTAAGGAGTGCAGCGTATGAATCTCACCCCTGCACCCCCACCCCTGCAATATTTGCTCGGGAGGAATTTGCAATTCAAAGACTTTCTGGTTGGCTTAATAGTAAAACACAGCACCAATACTCCATGTAAACCACAAGAGCCCAAGGTTAAATTTCCAGTCTGTACCTCAATAACAGTCCAGCAAGAGGCATACTATAATTATTTTGGAGCTAGCTCAGAAGTCAAAGAAAAATCATGTATTCCTGTCCCTGATTGCTATCCTTTTGTACTATAAAGTGACACTGAATATCTGATACGATCCCCCAGGTGCTCATCGGGCAGAATAGGGCTTCTGGGTCCTCGCGGCTGTAACAGTTGTGTGCTGTTCCAAATTGAAATGGGATTTGCATCCTCCGCTGTCAGGACACAGGAGTCACATTCTACATTTCTTTTTCCAATAATGGTGGGACCCTGAAGTATTAGGGATTGGGAACATTGCACAGATGGTGTTTTGTCTGTGGTGATCCCGTGTGTTCATATAAGCTATAATCCCATGCTGTTTAACTTCACTTATGAGGATTGGCCATTTGTGGGTAGTAACAGAAGGTGATTGCAATTCATGAAACAGTTCCTGCCATGACTTGATAGCTTCAGAATAGGAGCATAGATGGTTCGATGGACAGAATGGAACAACTTGATTTTAACAAAATTCTGGCGATTAGTACAATTCCTGATTACTTGATCTTTTCCTTCCAGCAGTATTCTGCTGCAAAAACAGTACAGGCTCTAATTATAGATGAACTATTGTTGTAATTATCCAGAAAAGGTCTATGTCACTAATTCTTTTTAAAAGAGGCATAGACGTAGAGACACCGCAGAACATTATCAGTAATTGCCTGATCCTTTTTCCCTACTGCTGGCATTTCATTCCTATCCTAAACACAAAAGCAGCAATTTGGTTCAATTATGTATACAATCCTCACCCTATTTTTTTAAAATCACAACCCTGTTATTTAAAGACTGCGTAATTATCTACTGCAAATATAATAATTAGCTGATGATCCTTTTCTGTGCAATGATATTGTAACTCAGGCTAGGAACAGGATGTCTAATTTCTTGTGCATTGTTACTGTAATTACTTAATTCATTTCTGTCTATCCTTGTTTCATTAACTTAAAATCAAAGCCCAAGTATCCTAAGCCTGCCATCTGAATGCTTATTGCAAAATAATTACTTTAAAAATTGTGATTGATGAATGCATTGTCGTTGGACAATAAGGAAGACTGGCGTTTGGATGGGCAACTCAATTTTCCCAAAAGGGTTTTCTGAGTCACCTGGTTAGTGAAAAATTGCAAATACTTCTGGTAGAAATTGTTCAAAAAATAGCCTGCCAAAGGGCAAGGGCCTCTTCCAGGTTTATTTGGGGGACAGAGATGAGGACTTCAGCAGATGGAAGGTACCTGCTTCACACAAGCAGTTATACCAGACATTAGAAGGCCTGCCAAGAGCGGCATGATGGCGCAGTGGTTAGCGCTGCTGCCTCATGGCGCCGCAGGCCAGGGTTCGATCCCGGCCTGGGTCTCTCCCCACAACCCAAAAGGGTTGGTGCAGGTAGGTGAATTGGCCACGCTAAGTTGCATCATGATTGAGGAAAAAGAATTGGGTACTCTAAATTTATTTTAAAAAATGAAGGCGTGGCAAGGTGTTTCATCACCATAGCTGAGAAATAAATAGGAATCCACTTTTAGCCTTGCCTCGGTGGTGTTATTTACATGACTTTTGCACCCACCACTCCACCTTGAGTGTGGCTACTTGCAGAATTGCTCCAACTGGACCCTCTTAAAGAGAGACAATGTCACTGGCCTTTGTGGGTTCCAGAAAAGGCATATGATAAAGCAGAGGTCCAGTAATATTTTCAGTTTAAGGATATGTTTAATTACTACAATAACTAAATTTATAGAGTATCTGAAACATTCCAAGACATTTAACAACAGGATTTGATACTCGGCAACAGAGGGGAGTTTCAAGATCGGTGATCAAGAGCTTGGTTAGATTTAAGGACTGTTTTATAGGATAGGGAAGTGGAAAGGTGAAAGAATGAAAGAAAAGTGAGAACTAATAAAAAGCTTAATTGGCAATGTAGTATTACTTTACGGTGCTGTATTAAAAAGTGTCAATTGGCGAACAGAAATCTTTAGATAATTCTGACATCAGCAAGAGTGTTGTGTCCTCTGCTGCTGCTGGCAAAATCGCTGCATTCCAGCTCATGTCCCAGGTCTTGGTCACCAAGTCACCTGCATTTTTGTATGATAGGCCTTGTTTTAAAATGGTCAGTTATATCACCCCTACAAGGAAAAATTGAAACTCTGGATAAAGTTTGTGACTTGGAGAATAACTATGCCCAATGAAGTGCATGGCAGTGTACCAGAAGTGAACAGAAAGCGATTTCTACAGCCCCTCGTGTAATATGGTTAATTATGGGTGGATGGTATCAGAAGGAGTGAACATTTCCAACCCTCGTGTCTTCTGAGGTGCGCAACACCGATGATCAAAATGTTCTGACAACTTGCTTCCAGATCTTCAGAAACTGAACTTGTTTTACTTGAACGGGAGAAATCATATGGGAAATGTTGGGTAGAAGCCTATTTTCAACAACTCTATGGCTTAACCATGCTTCATCTGATTAATGGTATAACCTATTTAAGTGCTATTTGTTCCAATGCATTTTTTATGCTGATAATCATCGGCGATTTCATACTCCAAGGAATGGCAAATCACTAGCAGTACTTGAAAGCACTGTCACTGATATGAGAATAAACTATATGACTCAGAAATTATATTTTTGGATACTAGTCGGTGGACTCTTGGCGTACACATCAAAAGTATCTCTTCCATGTTTTATAAATAAAAACACAAACCCAGTTAAAATCCATTAATCATAGAATCACAGAAACGTTACAATGCAGGAAGGGGTCATTTGGTCCATTGTGGCGGCACTGGCTTGCTGAAAGAGCATTCTACCTAATTCTCAATGCCTTGCCTTATCTCTGTAACCTTGCACATTCTTCCTTTTCAGATAGAAATTTAAATTCCGTTTTGAATATCTCAATCAAACCTACCACCCACTCAGGAAGTTCCTTCCAGACACCAACCACTCACTGGGTGAAAAGTCTTTCCTCATGTCGCTTCCTCTCCTTTTGCCAATTAGTTTGAATCTGTGCCCTCTAGTTCTTGGTGTACTCTTGAAATGGAACAGTTTCTCACTGTACCCCCGCATCTGGTCTTTCTAGGGAGCTCTTGAGATCAAAGAGATAGCCTCTTTTTAAAAACTGCTGTTAGAATAACAGCTGCTCAAGAGAGGAAGTACTTGAGAGTTAATGGATGCCTTAGAGCTATATGAATAAAGAACAGTTATCCTCCCTTTGAAACTGCCTGGACCTGTCAATCAGAAGCTTGTAAAAGGCAACGGTCCATTAAATTGAATGTAAACAATGCAGTTCAAAGCTTTTAGGCAACTAAGCTTGCAGAGAGGCATCAATACTTTAAAGGGCAATGTAATTGACTGTGAAAATACTCACTATAAAGTTTCCCACCACATTAAAAGGAATGTTTTTACCTTCATCTCACAGATCATTGAACTTGGCGTGCTGACAGACAGTTTAAAGGGTTTAACACTACATATGAGAAGACTTTCACTTCATTCTCAGAGAACTTTAATATTGACATGCTGACAGACTGTTTAAAATCTGCAGATGGGAAGACGAGCCGAAAGCTTGTCCAACCCAGCATAAGTCCCGTTAGCCCTCACCGCTCACGAAGGATCTCTTTCGGCACCTTGGAGGCAATTGTAGAGAGGCTACTCATCCCCTTACCACCTCTGGGAGTGCAAGCTGTCAGGTTGGCACTGCCAAGTGCCAGGGCCTGGGGGGGGGGGGGGGGGGGGGGGTTGGGGTTGGGGGGGAACAACAGTGTTCGGAGATCAGAGCACCCTTTAAAAAGGGGAACACTGATCTTGGAGGAGCTGAACCTGTCTGAGATATTAGGCCCCACCCTTCCCAGTTCCAGCGGACAACTCCGATCCTCTTTAAAAAAATTACAATGTGCCAATCCTAGGGTGCGATTCTCCAGCCACGCAGCGCCAGAAAAGCATCTCGCTATGCCGCAGAGTGGCCGTTGAAAACTGGATAACCCCGCTTCCAGGGTATACCCGGCTCACAATGCCTCGTAAGATTCAACGCAATATCGCAAGATGTTGCAAGGGGGATCACTTTTTAGAAAATCTGCATATTAGAGCAAGGCAGTAAGTCTTACTCTAATGTGCAGATTCCCCAAGTACCTGAGACTTTGGGATTCAATCCCTTCCTTGGAGACTCGGGCAAGCACTGTTTTGTCCTCCCAAACGAGGACCACATGGAACGTCAATTGCTGGGGCCTCCAAGGGGATCTGATGCTCCAGTTACATCCCTTTGGGCAGGGTGGTGCCCAGGCACTCCAGATGACACCTGAGTACCCTGGAAGTACCAGACTGGCACCCTGGTAGTGCCACCTGGGTGCCAGCGTGGCACTGCCAAGGTGGCATTGCCAGCTGGCAGGGACATTTCCAGGGTACCAGGCATTTTTTTGCACGCATGTGATCGAGCCGGAGTTGCCCACCATTGGGGGGGGGGGGAAACTCCCCATTGTAAAAAGCAGGGCTATGTCGGCCATGCAGTCCCCATTTAGGCCCCTGATTCAAAGTGAGTCACATTGAATAGCCATACTAGAAAGCGCGAGTACCAAGGAACATGCAGCTAAACGTGCTCGCTTGGGGACTTTGTTCCCTTTTGGGAAGATCGCTCCCCTAGTTTTAAAAAATTCTAAGTACCATTGAATGGCACATTAGATTCACTCTTACTTTCAAAAAAAATTTAGAGTACCAATTCATTTTTTCCAATTAAGGGGCAATTTAGCGTGGCCAATCCACCTACTCTGCACATCTTTGGTTGTGGGGGCGAAACCCACGCAAACACAGGGAGAATGTCAACTTTGCTCTTAGCCAATGGGAACCACCCAGGTTTTCCCATTAGTGGGAACACTTAAGAGAATCAAGCCAATGTCTCTGTTCCAGCAGGTGGAGAGAACATTTTCAGATAAGTTTTAAGAATCTGCTTGTTAGCAACCCTTGATGTATTTCTGTGATTTTTCTAACTTTGTCAACTGAAGTCATACAACAATAATGTGTTTAACACTAATTATCGTCAATAAATCAGTGCTTTGCTCATTCTTTTATACAATTCAGTTGCCTGTTCTTTAAGCATTACTAGTCAAAATGCAATGGTTAAACTAATGTTTTTTTTAACCATCTATTTAATTAAAAATGTACTGCAATTTCCAGCCTCTGTACAGTCTGCAGTATAAACAGCTGGGACCTTTTAATCACTTTGCCAATTAGAAATGCTACTGAGATTACAAACTGCATACATGCGGATTGAAAAAATACAGAACGGGACAAATTAGTCATTGTCGGATTGCAATCTGTTGTCTGTCTAATCAGACGTCCCACAGATGGCCATCCAGGACTCTAGTTGTGCTTTTACTATGGTTGCTATTTTTTGCTAAGTCCAAAACAAAGCGTGGGGTAATGGGGAGTGCAGTTGTGCAGGCTTCTGATTTGGGTTCTGGTTTTTACATTCCCCCTGGGTGAAATTTCATTGAAAAGGTGAATAACTCATTTTGAGAGCCAGAAATGGGAGCATTATTTTTTTAAAGTTCTGAATTTACACTGCCTGTAGCCATCTCTGTGGCCAGGATTTTCTGGGCCTGCTATTGGATCTGATGGGACTGGATGATCCTGGCAGTGGGTGGGGCCAGATAATGCTGCCTTGTTAGTGAGCTGCATGAATAAGTAAACCATTAATAGCTGTGTAGTTTTCCTTCCATTCTTTCCAATGGGGAGCAAATAATTGGCTTTGCATCCATAATTTTGCACTGCAGCAGCTGCTGATTGAGGTAACAATAACTTGGGGAACCAGGCTTGGATAATAAATGATGGGCAAAAATTCCTAAACTTCAACCTGCCTGGACTAGAGGGTATGTCTTATGAAGAAAGGTTGAGGAAGCTAGGGCTTTTCTCACTGGAGCGAAGAAGGAAGAGAGGTGACTTGATAGAGGGGTACAAGATGATGAGAGGCATGGATATGGTGGATAGCCAGAGACTTTTCCCCAGGGCGGAAATGGCTATCACGAGGGGACATAATTTTAAGGTGATTGGAGGAAGGTATAGGGGAGATGTCAGAGGTTGGTTCTTTACACAGAGTGGTGGATGTGTGGAATGCACTGCCAGCAGAGGTGGTGGAGTCAGAGTCATTAGGGACATTTAAGCGACTCTTGGACAGGCACATGGACAGCAGTAAATTGAAGGGGTGTAGATTAGGTTTTTCTTAGATTAGGATGGTGCGATCTTCTATGTTCTAAACCAAAATCATAACTGGACTTTCATGACTCTGTTAGTCCAGTTTCACATCTTGTACACTACATTTACTTTGTGTCTGCTGTTACTGACTAGAGGCCTGGTTTTGACTGTGGGTTCTAGTGAGTTAAAATCTCATCCTAAATTTCACGTTCAAAGAAGCAGAATGCACTCAAACTGTTCTGAGCAACAAAGTTGTAACTTAGACATGCACTCAATAGATTCAATTTCACTATGTGTTATGGGTAAATTGTGCTCATTAGTGTGACACTGACTCTAATTCCACACCAACATCAAGCGAAAGATATAAATTATTGAAGAAAACGAGTATATGAAAGGGAAGTACTTCACATGGCAGGTACTAGATTCCCTCCAAACATATTAATGAAGTCCCAATAATAATGATAGAGTATGAGAATGATTTTTTTCTGCCCTGTTACTAAGCTGACAGAACAGAGCAGGTAGAAAAAAAGATTTGAGCTATGCTCATGATAAAGCTGCTTTACTCTACCTATGGAGGTAAGGTCGCCATTCTCCAGATGACTATAGGCTTCTTTCCCATTTGAGAGGGAGAGTTGACTGGTGGTAATTTAACCCGAGGGGCTTCACACCTTTGGTGAGGGACGAGGTTGAGAAGATGGGGCCTCCATGAAAAACTTCAGCCGGCACTCTTCCTATGACATAGAAGGTGAAGCATGAGCAGCACAATTGCTAATTGACTAGTCTCTGAAAATCCATTCACTTCTTCCTATTCCCTTTCCCCAAAGAGGGCACTGGCAGTGAGATTGGATGGCTGGAAGTATTAATGAAATACAACAGTCTCTCAAGGAGTGAGCCTTGTGTAATTAAGAGTTTCATATGGTAAATATAAGACCTTTCCTCTGCTTGTGAGGGAATCAAAAACTAAGGGTCAAAAGCATAAGCTATTGACTAATAAGGAATTCAGAGGAAGCATCTTTAACCAGTGAATGTTTACAATGTGCAACTAGATACCACATTGAGTAATTGAGGCTAATATCTTAGATGCATTTAAGGGAAAGTTGGATAATACATGATGTAGAAAAGAATGGAAGGATATGCTGATAGTTAAAAGAGTTTGTAGGGGGGAGGTGGGGGTATTGCTGGTGAAAACCTGGCCAAATAGATTGTTTCTTGATGTTGACAGTTGTATTCTACATAAAAGGGGTGGTGTGGTGACTAGCACAGCTGCCTCACAGCACCAGATACCCAGGTTTGATTCCAGTTTCAGGTGACTGTCTGTGCGGAGTTTGTACATTCTCCCTATGTCTGCGTGGCTTTCCTCCGGGTGCTCCAGTTTCCTCCCGCAGTCCAAAGATGTGCAGGTTAGGTGGATTGGCTATGCTAAAATGGTAGAGTAGCAATGGTAGGGTACTTTTCTAATTGGAGGGCTGTGACTAGTGGAGTTCCGCAGGGATCAGTGCTGGGACCTTTGCTGTTTGTAGTATATATAAATGATTAATATAAATGATTTGGAGGAAAATGGTCTGATTAGTAAGTTTGCAGACGACATAAAAGTTTGTGGAATTGCGGATAGCGATGAGGACTGTCAGAGGATACAGCAGGATTTAGATTGTTTGGAGACTTGGGCGGAGAGATGGCAGACGGAGGTTAATCCGGACAAATGTGAGGTAATGCATTTTGGAAGGTCTAATGCAGGTAGGGAATATAGAGTGAATGGTAGAACCCTCAAGAGCATTGAAAGTCAGAGAGATCTAGGTGTACAGGTCCACAGGTCCACTGAAAGGGTCAACACAGGTGGAGAAGGTAGTCAAGAAGGCATACGGCATGCTTGCCTTCATTGGCCGGGGCATTGAGTATAAGAATTGGCAAGTCATGTTGCAGCTGTATAGAACCTTAGTTAGGCCACACTCGGAGTACAGTGTTCAATTCTGGTCGCCACACTACCAGAAGGATGTGGAGGCTTTTGAGAGGGTGCAGAAGAGATTTACCAGGATGTTGCCTGGTATGGAGGGCATTAGCTATGAGGAGCGGTTGAATAAACTCGGTTTGTTCTCACTGGATCGACGGAGGTTGAGGGGCGACCTGATAGAGGTCTACAAAATATGAGGGGCATAGGCAGTATGGATAGTCAGAGGCTTTTCCCAGGGTAGCGGGGTCAATTACTAGGGGGTATAGGTTTAAGGTGCGAGGGGCAAGGTTTCGAGGAGATGTACGATGCACATTTTTTACACAAGAAGGTAGTGGGTGCCAGGAACTCGCTGCCGGAGGAGGTGGTGGAAGCAGGGACGATAGTGACATTTAAGGGTCTTCTTGACAAATACATGAATAGGATGGGAATAGAGGGATACGGACCCAGGAAGTGTGGAAGATTTTAGTTTAGACGGGCAGCATGGTCGGCACAGGCTTGGAGAGCCGAAGGGCCTGTTCCTGTGCTGTACTTTTCTTTGTTCTTTTTGTTAAATTGCCCCTTAGGGTGGAGTTGCAGGAATAGGGTGGGGGATTGGACCGAGGTAAGGTGGTCTTTCCAAGGGGCAGTGCAGATTGTTGGGCCAAATAGCCTCCTTCTGCACTGTTGGTGTTCTATGATTCTAAAAAACATTGTAAATTTGGCACTGCACCTTTACATAATCACCTTCCTAAGTTTCATTATGTTCCCTTGTAGATATGTAGTTACTTCAATGTCTATGTCCTCTACTACCTCTCCAAAATAATCCTTCTATTTGATTGTGGTAGATCACAAAGGTTAGTTCAGTCTTCATCGTATCTGAGCATAAAGAGACCATAAATCAGGTAGTCGAATGCATTGTTTAAAATAAGGAACTAAATAAATAAATAAATAATGAAGTTTAGCAATAACAGTAATAACTACGAAAACAGAAGTTCTAGTTAAAGAGGTCTGTCTTGCAGAACACTCTCTTGCAGACTGCCAAAGCTTGTACATGCTCGGAATCCTCAACAAATGCTAATAAAACAATTACATAGGAGAAGGCTTATAAGAACATTCTGTACTCAAAATGACAGCCTGTTACAGAATGGCTCACTGCATTTCCAACTCCACCACTTCCAATACAGGGCCGTACAATTTAGCCCATATTAAGTAATATACTTCCCCCATTCTCTTCAGCACAGTTGCATGGAGGACACTTTTAGTACCCTCATTACCCAACTAGCCTTGTACTGGTAAGTAACTGAATGTAGGAATTACTTGGTCCAGAATTCTCAATAGCTGGTGAATCATTTACTAACAGAGACACAAGGATAATTATAACTTTTTCCTTTTGTCATGAAGATCTACGGAATATTAATTTGAAATTTGATCAGCTAGTCATAGAAATGCTTTTTTAAAGGAAATTTTTGCTAAACAGGGATACTGACTTGAAGTAGCTGCTAATGTGTGCCTGTGAATTTACATTCCATTCTATAGAGATGCAATGTCTACGGAGACCTCAACAGAGACAATCGCATCCCTGGAGGTGTGACCTACAGTTACAGGATAGATTATTCAGGAGTTAATGGTTAGATAATTAAAAAACAAAAGGAGACAGTAACTGCTTCCTGAAATGGTCTAGAAATCAATTAGTTGTATTCAAGGTGCCTCACCACTATCTTCTCAAACCAATTAGAGAGAGACGATAAATACTGACCTTGCCAGCACACTCAGTGAATGAATTTAAAAAAACCATTTAGTTCCTAAAAGCAAGGTGGACACCAATAGCAACGCTGATTTCTCATATCAAAAGATTGAGTTGTGAGGTTAGAAAAACCTGCCTTGAGTTTCGCCCTAGAAGAGAGGTTTATGTGAGAGAGTCACAATGAGATACATAAGATGCCGAGATAAAATGTTAACCCTGAGCTCCTTTCTAATTCAATGACAACTGGAAGATAAAGTACACAGTTGCAATTTGATAAAGACAAGTTCAGCACTGATGTCATGAAGCATTCCTCCCAATACCTGAAATAGTCTCCGAGGAAAGGTAGTGGAGGAAAAACTCCAGCTGAAGGTGGTTGGAGGCTATGATGGGAGAGTAAAGTTGTAGGCTTTTTATTAACTATGAATTAGATGGGTTCATTTGCTTCCTTCAGCAATGCAAATCTTTGAGCTTTGTGAAATGTCACAACCACACATTAAATTGTATATTCGCCGATTAGATGCTGATTAACCTACTGTGCATGTCTTTTAAATCTTGAAATCTATTAACAAGTAAATGTGCATGAAAATGTGGTTTGCAGGAACAAGCATAGTGATCTAGATTTTCTGTGGTTGAGTGAATCAAATTTACAGCCTCCATTAAGAAGCTCACAATTTATTATTTTGATATGGCTTGTTAATTTGACCCCCCACCTCTCCCTCTATGTTGATCACTCTTTAGTATGGAGATAATGGGCTCCCTTTCTTGTTCTTTTGGCAGTTGGTGATGATAATAATAATCCTTATTGCCACAAGTAGGCTTACACTAACACTGCATTGAAGTTACTGTGAAAAGCCCCTAGTCGCCACATTCCGGTGCCTGTTCGGGTACACAGAGGGAAAATTCTATATGTCCAATTTACCTAACAAGCACGTCTTTCGGGAGTTTGGGACTTGTGGGAGGAAACCGGAGCACCCGGAGGAAACCCACGCAGACACGGGGAGAATATGCAGACTCCGCACAGACAGTGACCCAAGCCAAGAATTGAACCTGGGACCCTGGCGCTCTGAAGCAACAATGCTAACCACTGTGCTACTGTGCCGGTTTGACAAAAACTATGACAACCTATAAGCGAACAGAAAACAAGCTTATGATGTTTGAGACCATGTGCAGATATTACAGTTCACCCACAATTCACTCACCTCACAGTAGCACACAACAGTCGAATCCGAAGCATGTTTGTATTTTTTCAAATGTAGGTAAATCTATGACTAATCTCAATACCTTTATCATCTAGCCCTGATAATTTTAACAACTGCAAATATATTTGTGCAGTAGCAGCCTTTTAATCATAAATTTGGAACTGAAATGAGTCTGGCAGCAAATAAATTTTTAGGAAAATTGAAAAGGTGTAGCTTAGCAGCTTGCCTGTTACATGCAATTTCTTTTAGAATCACATGATAAAGACACTTGTAACTTGGGAGAGAACATTTGCTTCATTTTAAAACTTTTTGGCAGGCTCTAGTTGACTGTCCTTCAGCTAATCAAAGTGTTTCTGATGGCCGGCAGACAATTTTCATATCAATCTGATTGGTTCAGGCAGGTTCTAGTCCTATTCTTCAACTGATCTGACTAGCTTTGATAGTCTCCAGCCCTACATTCAAATTGACCTGATTGCTTTGAACAACCTCCAGCTTACCCTGCAACTACCATGACTGGCAAAGATGATGTGGAGATGCCGGTGCTGGACTGGGTGGGCACAGTAAGAAGTCTCACAACACCAGGTTAAAGTCCAACAGGTTTATTCAAAATCACAAGCTTTCAGAGCGCTGCTACTTCATGAGGTGAAGTGGAGGCAGGTTCACAAACGCAGCATATAAAGGAGAGACAGAATTGCAAGATAATTACAGATTGGAATGTGAAGAATGGTTTGAATGTGAGTCTTTACAGGTATATATGTTGGGCGAGATTCTCCACTCCCACACCGGTTGGGAGAATCGCCTGGGCCGCCAAAATTTCCCGGGACGCCGGTCCGACGCCCTCCTGCGATTCTCCCAAGCGGCAGGAACGGCCCGGTCAAGGTTCGCGGGCCGCAGGCCGGAGAATCGCCGGATACACCCAAAATGGCGATTCTCCGGCACCCCCGCTATTCTCAGGCCGGGATGGGCCGAGCGGCCAGGCCACAACGGCGGGTTCGCCCCGGCGCCATCCACACCTGGTCGCTGCCATCGTGAACGGTGCGTGAACGCTAGGGGGGTGGCCTGCGGGGGGGCGAGGGGGGATCCTGCACCGGCGGGTACCTCAAATGTGGGGTGGCCCGCTATCGGTGCCCACCGATCGTCGGGCCGTCCTCTCTGAAGGAGGACCTCCTTCCTTCCGCGGCCCTGCAAGATCCGTCAGACATCTTCCTGTGGGGCGGACTTAGAGAGGACGGCAACCACGCATGCGTGGATCACGCCCGTTATGCGGTGCCGCTTTTACGCGGGCAGCAAGGCCTGGCGCGTGTAGGTGACGCGACCCCGATCCTGGCCATTGTCAGGGCCTGAATCGGTCGGGATCGGGGCCGTTTCGCGCCGTCGTGAACCTCAACGGCGTTCACGACGGCGCGGCCACTTCGGCGCGGGAGTGGAGAATCCCGCCCGTTGTGTTTGTGAACCTGCCTCTACTTCACCTGATGAAGGAGTGGCGCTCCGAAAGCTTGTGATTTCAAATAAACCTGTCGGACTTTAACTTGGTGTTGTGAGACTTCTTACTGTGATTAGAAAATACAGGCAACCTTCACTTCTACCATAAAATGCTGCAACTTGTGTGAAACAGCATATTTACATTGATGATTGGGATTTGCAGGGACATCTAAAGGCAGTCCATGATTGCAAACACTCACTGTGCAGGTTTGCACTTCATCTTCATTTTTGGAGATCATCACCCAATGGCAAAATCATATCTGAGCTAATGCATTTCAAAATATATTATTTAAGGCAACATACAGCTGATTAAATATCCTAACGCTTGCTCATTGGTTCCTTTATTCCATTTCCCAACATCTTGGTTATTTAACACTTTAATGTGATGGATGTAAACTTTTCTGTTTGAAGTGAAACTCGCATATAACCCAACTGTACAGGATTTACATCATCATCTGCAGAAATTCACTGAGCTTCCTTCAGTAATATCCCCCAGCCTCTAGACTGCCACCAAGAAGAGCAAGAGTAGCATCATGATGGGAACACCATCTCCAGGTTTCGTTCAAATGAAGAATAATCTTGACTAGGACATGTACCACTGTTTCTTCATTGCTGGTGTTAAATCCTGGTATTCTAATATCATTAGAACTGCTACAGTGTAGGAGGAGGATAAGCACAAGGACTGCAGTTAGTTCAGAAGAAGGCCCACTGCCACCTTTTCAGGGCACCTAGAGCTGGACAGTAAATGCAGAATTGTCCACTTGCCAACGATGAATATAAACAAAATGGGAGGGATTTTCTGTGACTGCTGATGTCTTTTTCTTGGATCTCAGTTTGAAGAACAAACAAATTGCTACAACCTGTTATATGTAGCTATCACATAATTCCTCCTCCCTGTGATGGTGTAGGCATTGAAGTACTTGTGGAAGCCAGTGAACTGGTGCTGACTTCCAGTATCGTGAGCCGCCATTCTCAACTCTCACGCAAACTTCACTCGGCCGCTCTCAGTGTCCTTCACAGGTCCTAAGCGCCAACAATCCCACCGCTGGACGTACCGCCCCTAACTCCTCCCATTGATCATCGATACAATGGGACACCGGATGTGACGTTAGGAAAGCTAACCACCCATTCAATAATTTGGGTGCCAAACAGATGGTACAAGGCAAAATTGCTGAGGTTGCTGGCAGTCGCGACTGGCATTCTCAACATAAAAGCCGGTTGTGGCTGTTGGGTGCTTCTCCCATAATCAGGAATGCCATGACCAATCACTTCCCGACCCTCCCGACACCCGCCCGTGACCCACCCACGGGTCGCGACCCTGAGTTTGAAAAACCCTGATTTAAATATGCCTAAACAGCGTAACACCGTATCTTCCAGGGCAGTTAGATGTTGCCCCCCTAACCAGCAGTCGAGATGACCACGGCGGGGGTGCGGAGGCCAGTGTAGCCCCTGGTGGTCACAGACATGACTGACCACTAACATTGCCACCAAACAGTTTGTGTTGTGGTAATGACATGTTACTCTCCAGTAATAAAATCCTTCACCCCAAATTTTTATCAATTAAAGCTTTCAATATTATGCTGTCACAATGGTCGAACAAATCTAACTCAGCAGCAATAAATTAGAAATATAAATCACTAAAGGATGTGAAGAAATGTGTAGATTAACAAAATTATTCATTTGTGGCAATGGGCAGATTTACCGACCACCCCCCACCCAGTGTTTCACGGTGACGGAGGCGGCCCGCCAGGGGGGTCTACCTGTACCGCCGTTGTCAACGGGATTTCCTATTGACAGCACCTCTCGTCGCCGGGAAACCCATGCACCGGCGTGGGACTGGAATTTTCTGCCGGCATCAACAACCGGCAATGTTAAGAGATCTTGGCAGCAAAAAATTATTTGTTTAAAAAGTTGAAAAACCCTAAATATTGAGTTTTAAGCCAATAAGTGTAACCTACAAACCAGATTGTTATGGAGTACAGTGAGGGATAGGAACAGGAGTAGGCCACTCAACCCCTCAAGCAAGTCCCTATAATGAGATATGGTTGATCTGTGGCCTAACTCCACATCCCTGCCTTTGGCCCATATCCCTTAACATCTTTGCTTAACAAAAATCTACCTATCTCAGATTTAAAATTAACAACTGATCTAGCTTCAACTGCTGTTTGTGGGAGAGAGTTCCAAACCTCTACCGCCCTTTGAGTGAAGAAATGCTTCTTAACATCTCTCCTGAACGGTCTAGCCCTAATTTTTATGCTATGGCCCCTAGTTTTAGAATCTCCAGCCAGTGGAAATAGTTTATCTTTATCTACCCTGTCTTTCCCTGTCAATATCTTAAATGCTTCAATCAGATCACCTTTTAACCTTATAAATTCTAGTCAAAGCAGGCCTAATTTGTGTAATCTCTCCTCGTAACGTAGCCCCTGTAATCCAGGTATAATTTTAGTAAACCTCGGTTGCACTCCCTCCAAGGCCAAAATATCCTTCCTAAGGTGTGGTGCCCAGCACTGCTCACATTGGGTTCTAACTAGAGTTTTGTAAAGCTGCAGCATAACTTTTGTCTTTATACTCCAATCCTCTACATGCTAGCATTCTATTAGCCATTTTGATTATTTTCTGCATTTGTTCGCGGCAGTTTAAGGATCTATGCACCTGAACCCCAAGTCTCTTTGGACATCCACTGTACCTAACCTCTTTCCATTTTGAAAGCACTCTGCTCTATCCTTGGTTGGTCTCACACTTGCTTAAATTGAATTCCATCTGCCAGAAATTTGCCCATTCATCTAATCTGTCAATATCTCCTTGCACTTTTATGCTTTCATCCAGGCTGTCTATAATGCCACCTAACTTTGTATCATCAGCAAATTTGGATATATGACTTTCTATGTCATCATTCAAGTCATTAATAAATAGTGTGAATAATTGAGGCCCCAACACAGATCCCTGTGATACACCACTAGTCACTTCCTGCCAATTAGAGTATTTACCCATTATCGCCACTCTGTTGCCTGCCACTCAACTCACTTCCTAATCAGTCAATAATTACCCTCACCTCCGTGGGCTTCGACCTTAGTTATCTTTTTTTTTAAAATTTAGAGTACCCAATTCATTTTTTCCAATTAAGGGGCAATTTAGTGTGGCCAATCCACCTACCATGCACATCTTTGGGTTGTGGGGGCGAAACCCATGCAAACACGGGGAGAATGTGCAAACTCCACACGGACAGTGACCCAGAGCCGCGATTGAACCTGGGACCTCGGTGCCGTGAGGCAGCAATGCTAACCACTGCGCCAGCGTGTTGCCCCTGCTTCCACCTTAGTTAACATTCTCTTATGTGGGAATTTATTAAAGGCCTCTGGAAGTCCATATAATTAACATCAATTGACATTCTCTTGTCCACTACCTTAGTCACCTCTTCAAAAAATTCTGTAAGATTAGTTAGACATGACCTTCCCTGCACGATTCCATGCAGGTTCTAGAGGAAATTTTCAATGCATTCAGTTTTTGAATGTTCTCTGGTTTTGGGTATCCAATGGTAGCATTGGACACTCATAAATCCGGTCCAAAATTAGTTAGGTATGCAACATTTTTAAAAATTCTCCCTAACAATGTGCTTTATTTCAACCTGACTAATATCTAACTGCATTAGCATGATGTATACCTTTATTCTATACCAAAGTATTTTTTAAAAATAAATTTAGAGTACCCAATTCTTTACTTCCCAATTAAAGGGCAGTTTAGCATGGCCTTCCATACACATCTTACTATACACCTACCATACACATCTTTTTGAGTTGTGGGTGTGAGATCCACACAGACACGGGGAGAATATGCAAACTCCACATGGATAGTGACCCAGGGCTGGGATCGAACCCGGGTCCTCGGCGCCGTGAGGCAGCTTTCCTAATCACTTTTACGCTATCCTGCCCTACCAGCCAAATTCTTTAAGTGAGATTGCTAATCTTGTGCAGCATTTGGGGCACCATTCTGTGGTTTCTGTCCATTTGTATTTAGGTTAAGATGATCTAAATCCGTTTCACATACATAAATATTTTTACCAACTGTCCCATGATCGTGAGCTGGATTTAAATGCAGTTTCCGGATTTATAAACCGGTTGTCTGATCCAGGTGTGAGTCAACCTAATTTATTTTACAAATTCTTAATGTTTTCTAATTATATGCAGCTCTTTTTTAATAAATATGACTTCCATATAAGATAGTGACCAAGCCACAATCTTATTCCCTATTTAGTTTACTTTGGACACGGGTGTACCTTGTTAAATTTCTTTCAATTAAAATCACTGACCAGAAGAACAAATCATTCCATGCACAAGCCTCCATTTTCCATTTCTACTTTTATGGCATGGAATACGCATAGCAACATTTGTATCTCTGTACTTGTGTGGCTACTAGATGTATATTAAGGTCAAGTTAACATTCTGTACCTAAATTTAATTTTATGTTAAGATAGTTTAATTCCGGGGGCAGCACAGTGGCGCAGTGGGTTAGGACTGCGGCCTCACGACGCCAAGGTCGCAGGTTCGATCCTGGCACTGGGTCACTGTCCGTGTGGAGTTTGCAAATTCTCCCAGTGTTTGCGTGTGTTTTGCCCCCACAACCCAAAGATATCAGTTTCAAATTCCTAGGGGTGCACATCTCCAAAAATCTGTCCTGGTCCACCCACGTCGACGCTACCACCAAGAAAGCACAACAGCGCCTATACTTCCTCAGGAAACTAAGGAAATTCGGCATGTCCACATTGACTCTTACCAACTTTTACAGATGCACCATAGAAAGCACCCTATCAGGCTGCATCACAGCCTGGTATGACAACTGCTCGGCCCAGGACCGCAAGAAACTTCAGAGAGTCGTGAACACCGCCCAGTCCAGCACACGAACCTGCCTCCCATCCATTGACTCCATCTACACCTCCCGCTGCCTGGGGAAAGCGGGCAGTATAATCAAAGATCCCTCCCACCCGGCTTACTCACTCTTCCAACTTCTTCCATCGGGCAGGAGATACAGAAGTCTGAGAACACGCACGAGCAGACTCAAAAACAGCTTCTTCCCCACTGTCACCAGACTCCTAAATGACCCTCTTATGGACTGATTTCATTAACACTACACTCTGTATGCTTCATCCAATGCCAGTGCTTTTGTAGTTACATTGTATATGTTGTGTTGCCCTATTATGTATTTTTTTAAATTCCCTTTTCTTCTCATATACTTAATGATCTGTTGAGCTGCTCGCAGAAAAATACTTTTCACTGTACCTCGGTACACGTGACAATAAACAAATCCAATCCAATCCAATATGCAGGCTAGGTGGATTGGCCATGCTAAATTGCCCCTTTATTGGAAAAAATTAATTGGGTACTCTAAATTTATTTTTTAAAAGATAGATTAATTCCTTGTATATGAGGGTGAGGAGCACTCATCGCTGTTCAACTCTAGTGTGTTTGCATACACATATTTATGTGCTATCCCTGGTGGCTGTATGGTGCAGTATGCACTTGGCTTTCCCAAGTATCGAACTTGGATTATGCATCGTTTTTTCCACAGGTGTTAGTTATAAATCTACAAGGCACGGGTGCCTGTGTTTGGATCCCTGATGATGTGGCTATGAATATCCATGCATTCCCTTGTGATGTGAATGTGGTTGAGGGAGGAAGGGAGGGAGGGAGTTAGGGAGGGAGAAGATTTTGCCAACTGGGAAAGATGTCTGTGTTCCTCGGATGCTTGGCTGTGGGATTGTGATTACTGATTTCACCTTCACAGGTTGCCAAAATTTGCAGACTCCAACCATGAATACATTTTAAAGTAGAATCATATCTTAGCTGTAATGAAGCCTCTTCCAGAAATAATAACAATTTGGAAAATAATCCCACTTTTCAAATTGGGTGAAAAACAACCAACCAGTTTGTCATTAAATATTTATACCATTTTTAAAAACATTTTAACATTACACAGACCAGTTAAAGTTCCAAATATCAACAGCATGGTTCTTATACACATCCTTGAATGGAATTATCTTCATTCACAAACAATACCAACAAAGATGACAATATAATGAATCCATGAATATATCAGGACAAATTTCTTGATGGAATTAAGTTCTGCTTTGAGGCACTGTCTAAACATGCTCACTGTCTCAGTTCTTGTCATCTTACAGCAACTCCTAATTGTCCCTTCATGGTGACTGCTCTACTGCTGAGTGACACATGAAGGGTGGAATCATTGTTCTTTCGCTGTGAGAAGCTCTCTTTTCGGTGGTGCAGAAGATTCTCGCAGCAACCAAAACTATTATATTTCAGACTCTAGTCGTTGGGTGTGTCTAGTGTATAATACACAGCTTTCTAGAAATTGAGGAAGCCACATCTTCAGATCTACTTAATATATCTTCTTCCAGCTTTGACATATTAAAAACAGCTTTCCGTAATCTAAAGCATGTCTTGAAAGTGCATTTGGAATACAATCTCACTCCAATGATAATCTGTGAACATTTGTCATAAATAATTTATAAATTCAATACAATAGTAGTCATTCTGTGTAAGGCGGCTCTTGTGCTATCTTGAGAGGGCACAATGCATAGTCTAGCCCTGCCTGGAATAATGCAATTTTTGGGGTGTAGGACAATCAAGGATGGGCCAGGGTTCCATTTCAGACTGGCCTTTATTGGCTGACTTTTATCCCTGACATGTAAGGAGATTCCTGGGGTCTCCAAATGCACTCCTGCTGCTGCTCCAAGCAGTCTAATGGGTCCGGGACAGGGAGCCCTGACAGGATCATTAATGATTTGTTCCAGATCATGAATGTGGGGCACACAGGTAGAGCAAAAGAAATGTCAAATGTGTGCAGGTGATGCGTGTTCATGGCATCGTAGAACGATAACGTGTTACCATCGTAGTCAAGGAGGACACCAAGTCTCCGCAGCTGATGGCTGGCATCCACTGACATCTCTTTGCTGCTGTGTCTGACAGCAAAGTTGTTATTGCACCGGGAGAATACCCATGAAGATGAATTCTTTCCATTCCACTCATTCTTCGGGGCTGATTTATATGAAATGCCAATGGAATACCTGGAAACAAAAACAGAACAAAAAATCAGGCAGCTTTTCTGAATAATTAGTCTTCAATTTGCAAGGGTTTCAATATGTCTAGCTAGAGAGTGGCTGGACTGCAGAGCTTTGACCTGACCTGTTGGTTAAGGGATAGCTTGTCTCTGATTATCGTGTGCTGCTTCTACTGTTTGTTGCGCATGTAGCCTGGTTTTATAGCTTCACCAAGTCAGCTCCTCATTTTAAGGTATGCCTGGTTCTTCCATGCTCTCCTACATTTCCCATTAAACTGTTGATCCACTGGCTTGATTGTAATGAGGGATATGCTCAACCACCTGGTCATGAGGTTCCAGATTGTGATGAAGACTGCAGGGCTGGGTTGGGAGGTTGGGGTATTGTGGAAGGGAAGTTAATGTGAGGGTTAGTTGCCCGCTTAGAGAATACATTAATATTAGTTGCTATTAAAGAAAAGGCACTTGCTAAACGATGCTGGGAATGCTTGACTATATTTTAACACTGTTTTTGAACGAAAATATGTAGGTCAGGTAACGCAAACAAAATACTGCTTAGTATTTTGGACTCGGCCTTATTATGATAACACATTCTCCTCCAAAAGATAAACAAATGCGTACGAGAATTGTTTCTAAACCAAGGACAAAACATTCATATTTCCTCTTGCGTGTGTTCTCAAGGTTTTATCTCTTCAAAGTTGTTTATTTCACAATATAAATATAATGGTTTTCAACTGTATAGTTCAGAGTACTGTGGAATGGCTATTTAGCCAGACCACGGCCCTCTCGAATAATTTATCTTTGTTACAATTTCCATGACAGGTGTTGGTGAGGGGGAATTCCGAAGCCTGGTGGTGGGGTTCTCGTGATGTGTAGTTTGGAGTCCTCATTGTGGGATCTGATGCTTTCAAAAGAAGTTGTTGTACTCTTCTAATACAGGGAATGGACTGATGCTGAAATCAGCAGCCCGCCTGCCAAACCTTAACAGATATTAAAGGGTCAAAAATGTTTGTCACTGACCAATTGATCCCAATAATATTCTGCCCACACCATAAATCGTGTGGTGGAGGCAGGCAAGTGAGAGTGGGCAGCTTTATTTTTAAATAAATTATTCAAAGGCGGGAATGAAGCTCTATTTTCGGATTAGGAAGGTGGCCCTCATGAGATACAATCCCCCCCTTTCCATCAAAACCACTCCAATCTTCGCCCCCCCCCCCCCCCCCCCCCCCCCCCGCCCCACACACCTCCCTAACCTGCCCAAACCCTCCCTGCATGAGGTTGCTGGTGGGTTTGGGTTAGGAAACAAGTTTTTCAGAATTTGATGTCCCCACCGCTCCCCCATCTGACTGAATCCCAGTTATTTTGTTCATAGAAAACATACAAAAAATAGGAGCAGGACGAGGCCATCTGGCCCTTCAAGCATGCTCCGCCATTCATTATGATCATGGCTGATCATCCAACTCAATAGCCGAATCCCGTTTCCCCCCTGATGCTTTGATCCCTTTCACCCTAAGTGTTATACTGAACTGCTTCTTGAAACCATATAATATTTGAGACTCAACTACTTCCCGTGGTAACAAATTCTACAGGCTCACCAATCTCTGGGTGAAGGAATTTCTTCTCATCTCTGTCCTAAATGGTCTACCCCGTATCCTCTGACTGTGACCCCTGGTTCTGGGCACACCCACCATCTGGAACATCCTTCTTGCATCAACCATGTCCAGTCGTGTTAGATTTTGATAGGTTTCTATGAGATACTCCCTCATTCTCCTGAACTCCAGCAAATATAATCCTAACTGATTCAATCTCGCCTTGTACATCAGTCCTGTCATCCCAGGAATCAGTCTGGTAAACCTTCGCTGCACTCCCTCTATAGCTAGAACTTCCATCCTCAGATAAAGAGACCAAAACGGCACACAATATTCCAGGTGTGGTCTCACCAAGGCCCTGCATAATTGCAGCAAGACATCCCTGCTCCTGTAATTGAATCCTCTAGCAATGAAGGTCAACATACCACTTGCCTTCTTTACTGCCTGCGGTACCTGCATACTTACCTTCAGTGACTGGTGCACGAGGACACCCAGGCCTCGTTGCACGTTCCCCTCACCTAATTAATTCAGATAATAGTCTGCCTTCTTGTTTTTGCTACCAAAGTGGATAACCTCACATTTCTCAAAGTGAAGGGGTGGGCCCACAACGCATGCTGGTGGGGGGAGGAGTGGGGGGGGGGGGGGTGCAGGCTCTGAATGGGACCACCTTGCCAGCAACTTAGGTTTGGAAACTTTCAAAGTCAGGATTCCCACGATGTCATTGGTGGTGACAATTGATCTGGGAAATCGCGCAAAATTCTCCGTTCCCTCAGCCATTTGCACCCCCCACAATAGAAATGGAAAATTTCCATAGTATCTTCAAACTAACTGCTAAACTGCCAAAGTCAGCGCTATCAGAATCACCCAACTTAAAGGCCGCAACATACCAGCATCTACACTCATGATCAAGCCAAAGGCAGATTCTTAATTTTTTAACTCCTTATCTGGACTCTTAGGGCGCTATTCTCTCCCCCCTCCCAAGCCGGGTGGGAGAATCAGCAGGGTGCCGCCCGAATCGCGCCACGGCGCCCCACACGCAATTCTCCCACCCCCCGGAAACCAGCGGCGCGCGATTCACACCGGGCCGCTCGGAGAACCGGCGAGTGGCACCTCTCCGGCCAGATGGGCCAAGCGGCCGCTATGACACAAAAGTTTCCCGCCGGCGCATCCACCCATGGTCGCTGCCGGCGGGAACCCTGGGGGAATGCTGGGTGGGGGCGGCTGGCCTCCGATGGGGTCTGGCCTGCGATCGGGGCCCACCGATTGGCGGGCTGGCCTCTTCCCCCCCCCCCCCGGGCCTACCTCCTTCCGCGCGCGGCCCCAAAACACTGGCCCCATGTTGGTGAGGGGCCGGCGTGCGTAAGACATTCCCCACGCATGCGTAGGATGGCGCGGCCCAACTGCGCATGCGCGGGTTGGTGCGGCGCCCATTTGGCGCCGCGTAAGGACGCTGGAGCGGCGTGAACCGTTCCAGCGCCATGCTAGCCCCCTGTGGGGGCCAGAATAAGTCGTGTCTGGGCCCTGTTTGCGTCGTCGAGAAACGCGACGGCGTTCATGACGGCGCGAACACTTGGCCTCAATATCGGAGAATCGCCTCCATCTCACTTTTAATTAATGTGTGTATGTGTATTACATTTTTACTATTTTTCCCGTGTTTCGGTAACATATAAATGTCGGGTGAAGTTTTCTCTGATATCGGCAAAGGCCAATGTTGGGTGGGAAAAGCCACCGATGGCAATGGTGGATTTTTCCACCATATTGTACAAGACGTTGAAGAAAATGATCAAGGCGAGGGTTTCACATCGTAGTATCGTTGTCAGGTGATCTCAACTCAGCGAATTAAATCTGAAGCCATTTTTAAAGACCGCCCCAGCACACAGTGAGCACACCAGAAACAATCTTCATGTACTGCACACCCGGCATCAAGCTTGCATAAAACTGGCACACACCAAGTATCACCTGCTGTGCTCAACTCCCAGCTTTCCTGGATATAGTGATCGCCAGGTGCACGCCTTCTGAGACCAGTTGTGCTTCTCGCCAATTTGACATCACAATGCTGTGGACATATTATCTGCCATGGGGGTATGATTCTGGTGTACGAGCCTGATAATGAGATGTTAATTTATTACAATGAGGTTCCTAACATTCATAGAATCATAGAAGTTTACAGCATGGAAACAGGCCCTTCGGCCCAACAAGTCCATGCCACCCAGTTTTTAACCATTAAGCTAGTCCCAGTTGCCCGCACTTGGCCCATAACCCTCTATACCCATCTTACCCATGTAACTATCTAAATGCTTTTTAAAAGACACAATTGTACCCGCCTCTACTACTACCTCTGGCAGCACATTCCAGACACTCACTACCCTCTGAGTGAAGAAATTGCCCCTCTGGGCCCTTCTGAATCTCTCCCCTCTCACCTTAAACCTATGCCCTCTAGTTTTAGACTCCCCTACCTTTGGGAAAAGATGTTGACTATCTACCTTATCTATGCCCCTCATTATTTTATAGACCTCTATAAGATCACCCCTAAGCCTCCTATGCTCCAGGGAAAAAAGTCCCAGTCTATCCAGCCTCTCCTTATAACTCAAACCATCAAGTCCCGGTAACATCCTAGTAAATCTTTTCTGCACTCTTTCTAGTTTAATAATATCCTTTCTATAATAGGGTGACCAGAACTGCACACAGTATTCCAAGTGTGGACGTACCAATGTCTTGTACAACTTCAACAAGACGTCCCAACTCCTGTATTCAATGTTCTGACCAATAAAACCAAGCATGCCGAATGCCTTCTTCACCACCCTGCCCACCTGCGACTCCACCTTCGAGGAGCTATGAAACTGTACTCCTAGATCTCTTTGTTCTATAACTCTCCCCAACGCCATACCATTAACTGAGTAGGTCCTGGCCTGATTCGATCTGCCAAAATGCATCACCTCACATTGAACAGCAGGAAATGTGGCCTGCCACTGACATTGATTAGGAAAACCTTTAATGAAAGTATGTGGATGAGGATGGGGTCATACTGGGTCGTGTTATATCACAGGTGAATAGCCTGCTGTCATTTATTCTTTAGATTAATGTGTAGAGTTGCTATTTGGTTGAGGTAATGGAGGGCTGCTTAAAAACAACTAATGAGGGGTGAGATGTGGGAGCAGATTTTATCAAAAATCCACATTTTCGATAACTTTGTAAAAGAGATACGAGTGTTGATGTTTGATGTTAATCATTCAAAACTCTGTACCATGTACATCCTCCAAGTAGAACCTCCCAGTAATGGCAGCCACTGTCGATAAACACATTCCCCAAAGCCCCGTAGCTCCCTTGGCTGCTAAACCGCTCGGGGGTATGGCTCTTCTTCATGGAATTCTCATCCCGTTCCATAGCCAGGCCATCGTTGGACAACTTCAATTTCTTGTGAGCAGTTTTGGGATCCAGTTTGAAAGGTTGACCTGGAAAATGCATGCCGAGAACAAAAATGTAAATTTAGACAAATGGTCACTATTAATTATTGGATAATTACATCACTTCAACAAGTGTAAAGTAGGTAGCAGAATGACATTTCAACCTTACCGTTAGTTAAAATAACAGGATTTTTTACATATGTATATTTAAGTAGACCTATAGAAAGGGATTGATTTCCTTCATGTTGTTCCTTTCTTATTTACTTTTTATTTATAACTCCCATTCCTTCAGAACAAAGGAACATGATTACATTAATATTGGAAGGGGTTCAGTGATTCTCACCCCTCAGACTGTGATATCTTCTTAGCTAGACTACAACGTTTCTGTCGTAACAACAAAGATTGTTGGTGTTCTTGGTATTAATAATAATAACCATTATTAGTGTCACAAGTAGGCTTACATTACCACTGCAACAAAGTTACTGTGAAAATCCCCTAATTGCCACCACAGTACGGTGCCTGTTCGGGTACACCGAGGGAAAGTTCAGAATGTCCAATTCACCTCACAAGCGCGTCTTTCAGGACTCGTGGGAGGAAACCGGAGCACCTGGAGGAAACCCATGCAGACACGTGCCCCATGTGCAGACTCCGCACAGACAGTGACCCAAGCCGGAAATCGAACCTGGGTCCCTGGTGCTGTGAAGCAACAGTGCTAACCACTGTGCCAGCATGCGAGATTAACCTGCCAAGGTATCTGATCATTTGATGTCACATTGATATTTTGTTAGAGCCAACTTCAGATAGATGTGCTTGTGATTAAAACAGCAATTGGATTTTGAGTACACAGGACAGGATTTCCCCACAGGGTTCAGGACACTGATGTCGGAACCAAATGGGAGTGCCATGCCTGCACTTGCAGAGTGCAGGCCTAATTGGTTATGCTCACCATCCAATAAGGAACGATTAGCACACTGCCTATACTGCTGCCACCTCAAACACCAGATCCAGAGCCTCGGCAACCACATCAAGAGAGGTGGGCATAGTTAGGAGACCTTAAGACCTAAAACTGGTCGTGTCCTCAGAGGTATAAATTAAATATCAAGTTCAGATGGGCCAATTGGCAGGCCCTTTGGAGTTTGGTCTATGGGTGCCAGCAGCCCCTTTTTGGGGGATGAAGCCTCTGAATCCAATGGCTCTGTCAGCCTGCCACAGGGAGGCCCGAAGGCCGCAGTTGGGTGTCCGAGGTGGGCCGAGAGATTGGGGTGGCACCTCACAGGAAGTGAGGTAAGTGTGGCCTCTGTGGGGTGTTCCCGACCGAGGCCAGTAAAAATGACAGAGTCCCATTTGATAGTGGGGTCATTCTCTGAGCTGCAGGTATCAAAACATACCTCGCTATACGCACCCAAAACGGGATTCTGTTTTTGGGGGATTTAGTCACGCCCGTAATCACTATTGTAATGTTGGTAAGCACAGTAGCAAATTTGAACCCAGCAAGGTTTCGAAAATTGCAATGATGTACATGACCAGATAGTAATTTTAGTGATTAAGTGGTAGGTTTTGTCTAGGGACCCTTACCCCATTCTTCAAATTCTGCCAATGGATCTTTTTCACTATCTGGGAGAGCAGTCACAGTCTCTGTTTAATCATCTGAAAAAGGGCACTTTGGGATGTTCTACGGTCATGAAGAGCACTGTAGAAATAGAAGTCTTTTCTTTCACAGACTCACAAATTAGAGATTCATTAGAAGCAGGACTAAAGCCTGATGTTTACGCTCTCCAACTGAGTGGACACAGAATCAGACTACATCGTCCCGACAGATTGAACTTTGCACTTTCCGGGACTAAAAACCAATTTATTTTTGAATTTGCTGAATGTTTAAGCAGACTGTTGAACTTGGACTGCCAAATAGTTAAATGTACTTGCCAGTGTAACACTTAGTTATACAGATCAATAGGTCTAAGGTTTGATCCTCACTTTCAGATGCGCTACTTACTATTTTATTGTAATTATAATTGAGATGCAGGAATTGGCCACAATAGTCCTGGTCAAGTCGGACTAAAATCAGTCCTGATTGCTGCTTCTGATATTTATCAAGTGATCCTCTTTGGAATGTGTGACATATAACCATTAGGTGATTAAGATCGAACAGCTGGTGGATACTTGAACAGAGTGAGCCACCATTGGGCTGCTGGCCTGTGAAATTGTGAGAGTTGACTTCTTTGAGAAAAGTGGGGGATGAGGGGAAAAGACAGAAGCAGAATTTTCATTCCATTTATATTGTTTTCTATATTTTTCCTTTAAACAACAACCAGACCTAGTTCAGAAATGTTTCTGTGATGTCTTATTTCAATGGAGTAGACAAATCTATCGCCCTTGCACTACCAGGCCTCAACCACATCTATGTTGTGTTTTACGCATGAATTGTCTCCTTCTGTGCTGTGCTATTCTATGATTTGATGCTCGTAAATGGAACCCCAAATATAAACAGTAATAAAACAGTTCCTGAATAGAAATATCAAGCCTTTGATTACTTCATTAAATTTACTGTGTGAATGATGAGAAAGTTTGATGAGACTTTTCATTTCCTCCTCGTTGCACATGGTTATTGTATTCATGTAAAATCCCTTTGTGTGCAATTGTAATGCAATAGATCTCTTAATTGTATTTAAACAGCACACAAAGGAATATAGCTCAAACATGGTAACCAGTGTACCACCAGACAAAATTAAAAAAAAAAAAAAAAAATTATTATATTGCCACAACACGCCATTCACGCCATTATACTTTCCATTCAGAGTACACATGGTGCGGAGTGATAACAAGTAAACCTTGCAAAGTGACGTTTGTTAGGCTCTGGAGGCTGATTCCAAGCCTAATCCGAGCTCAATCGTCATCCACACAGACATTTTCTGGCAGTAATCATGGAATGGTCAACAGGAGGAGAAGTTACAGCTACTTTCCCCCTCCCTAAGCGAGGGGTTCTTAGTGCCATTTTAACACGCCCCTGCTCGTCTATCTGAAATTAGCTAACTGAAATGGAAATGCTTAGTTACATTCTGTCTTTATAGTTTTAGCAAAACCAAACTGTGGCTATGTTATCAAAAAGGGCGAGATCAGAGTAACATTTGTTAACTCAAAAGATAATTCCGTCCTGAGGTGTGTTAATTGTCAACGGAGTGGATGAGGCCAGCCATTGATTTCTAATTAATTAACTATCTTGAGTAAACAATATGGCTCAGAAATCATAAGGGAATACTTACTATTAGTCTTCAGTCTGGCTGGCTCACTGATGCGACTGCCAGCCTGGTTGATTGCCTTCACAATAAAGATATATCTTGTCCCAGACTGTAACCCATGCACAGTGTAATGGTTTTGCTTGATGTTGGGAACAATCATCCAACTATCAACGGAGTTGTACAAACCTGTAATGAGAAGAGCTACGGTTAAGTAAAAGAATAAGCACAACAAGACACTATCAGACGTTTGAGCTGCTTTTGAGCAAAATATTCCATTAGAGAGCATAGGGAATTTACCTGTTATCTATAAACTATGATTCTGGCAAAGAGGACCTTCAGTCATATATGTAATGATTTGGGCTTTTGGAATTGCACACAGTGGCCTTGGGGAGGCATATTGGAAGACTCACCTACACCTCTTAAGAAGTTCAATCGTCGAATGCACAGAACAGAAATTTTGATTACCTCTGTGGTTGATCCATCCACCTCCTGCCTTTGCATTGTGACCCAGATTATGCGAGCAACAAATATCATGCTACATTGCTCATAATCAGATCGGATCTCTTAAGTTGGATGATGTGCCATTTTATAAGGACAGGAGTGTCATGCTGTGTAACGCACAATTAATTATTCTGTAGTTAACTGAAGTGGTGTTCTTTCTTAGGCACCAAAGTTAAATTGTTGGTCAATGAATACTGGCTGTGTGAATTTGGATTTTAATTCAGATTCAGGCTGTTGATCAGATTCCTGATTTGGTTCTTTTAAGTGAATTAGTAAAGTTAACTCTGACTTGGGATATTTTGATTCTGACATTCTTTGGTCATAGATATTAATGTACTAAAAAATGTCACTCAAATTTGGTATGACGTTTCAAAAGATGGACAAATATGACGGCAGGATGGACAAAAGATGGCTTCAAAAGTTGGGGTCGTAATAATCAAGGCCTAGTTTTAAGGCTGATTAAATTGGATATCTTAAATTAAAGAATTGGACACTTTAAAAACCGCAGTCTGCAGAATCCGAATATACAGAACTCAAGACAAGCGGTCGGGATCTGTCTGAAGCAGCCCCTGAATAACCCATCAAGTAATTATCATTGCTCTCAAGTATTCACTGACCTATTGTCCACAGTTCCTGATATCCCATCAACTGATAGTCACTCCCCCTTAAGATGCATTGGCCTATTGTTCACAGTTCCAATAACCCATCAAGCAATCATCGCTCCTCCCAAGGCGGGCTCCGGTACCCTGTCAACAAGGTCACCAACCAGACCATTGGGCACTGAGACCCTGCCTCCTGAGACTCCATTGACTGAAGGCCAAGGGCAGGTGGAGAAAGGAAGTGGGTGGCGACAGGGGGATAAAAAGATAGGCATTTTCCAGACATCTGGAGAGAAAGGACTGGAAGCTAAGACTGGAAGCAAAAGACTCAAAGCAAAAGACTCAAAGCAAAAGACTCAAAGCAAAAGACTCAAAGCAAAAGACTCAAAGCTTTGTGTGTGAGGTAACCTTGACCAGGCCAGAAGGAAGGAAGCAAGGAACAGCCAGCGAAAATCACCTTTACAAAGAGGAACCAGAGGGACTCAGATCAGATCTGCAACTTACCAAATCACCATTATGGGAAGTATAGTCGAATCCTGGGTGTTACTTGTATGAATAGTGGGTAATTTATGGGTTAACTATATTTAATAAAGTGTGTTGCATTATATCGGTGTCCAACTTTGCTCTCCTCAAAAATAAAGACACCTGGGTAAACTTTAATTAAAGATCTGGTTGAAGTATCTGAATTGGACAGTCACAACAATGGACAAATGTGATATTTTATGTCAGTGTGTTATAGCACATTCTATACTTCAGCCAATCTAGTTAGATCCCAAAGAAAATATTGCAATATTCGAAGCACCATCATTCAATTATGTTATTTTTCTTTTGAGAATTATTCTCCCCTCTTTATTTATGTCTTCGATTAAAGGTGGCGACTAGATGGAGCACAATACCATGGGCAACCATCCCCACGTCTAAGGACCGAAACAGTGCGTGATATTTTTCTATTCACACGGTAGCACAGTGGTTAGCACTGTTGCTTCACAGCGCCAGGGACCTGGGTTTGATTCTCGGCTCGGGTCACTGTCTGTAATAAATCTGCACGTTCTCTCCATGTCTGCGTGGGTTTCCTCCGGATGCTCCGGTTTCCTCTCAAGTCCTGAAAGACGTGTTTGTTTGGTGAATTGGACATTCTGAATACTCCCTCTGTGTACCCGGACAGGTGCTGGAGTGTGGCGATTTGGGGATTTTCACATGACAATTCAATGCTACTTGCGTTGAATAAGAGGCCTGAACAGTGAACATGCAACTGAGGCCGCATACGGCCCGTTTTTTACAGTAGAGAGCTCCGCTCGCCGGAACTCCCCATTGTAGTGAGAGATTGGGACACCATTTTTAAATGGCATCCCGATCTCTGAGGTCCCCAAAACAATCCCCAACCTCCCACCCAGCCCGAACACAGTATGGGAGGGTCCCTGCCCCCATGCACCCCCCCCCCCCCCCCCCAACACCTACGGCAGGCACCCCAGGCCCAATCGTGCACAAAAGATGCCAGCTTGGCACCTTGCCAGTGCCAACCTAGCACCCTGACAGTGCCCATTCCAGCTGTCAGTGCCACATGGGCACTTATGCAGAGCCAGGCTGGCACCCAGGTGGCACTGCCAGGCTGGCACCCAGGTGGGGACCAGTACCAAACGGCGCTCGCCCGAGGACTCTGAGGCAAATGGGTTGAATCGTAAAGCCTCTGATACTTTGGGAATCTGCACATTATAGTGAGGCTTATTGCCTTGCTCTTGTATGCAAATTTGCCAAAAACTGTGGGCAGGATTCACATGTCAACGTTTCGTGAGATTGCGTTGAATTTCGCAAGGGGTTGAGAGATGGGTGGATCCCGGGAGAGCGGTCTCGCGGCTTTCAATGACCACGCTGCGCCATGGTGAGTTCTTTTTGGGCGGAGCATGCCCGTTAGATCGTGCCCCGAGTTTCCATAATCAAACTGCTGTTGCATTTGCAGCCAAAAGAACACAAGAAAGTGTCCTGGAGCTCTAACCATAGCACAGAAGGTGCACTCAAGAGGTCATTTTCCTGCAGTCTGTGAATAATAAAGGGTCAAACAAATGAATAGTGGTTCATTTAGCATGTCCCAAAGATAAAAATACAATGATACATTCCATGTTTTATACTCCTCAATAAATTCTGTGATCAAAAACTATCCAATTCACCTTTTGAAAGGTGAATTACATTGGTCTCTACATTACACTACATTGGTCTCTGGGTTCCTGCTGAAATCAGAAAAGGTGAATTTCAAATCTGCCATATATCCAAGCGGTTTGGGAGGCTGACCTGGAATAAGCTGTCCCCTGTGATTTAAACCTTTAATTGAATAACTCACAAAAATAAAAGGATCTCTTAATAGGCAAATGTCCACTTTATTTAAAAGTTGACTTTTTTGGCCACAATATTCCTCTTGGTTTTATCCCCCGCCGCCCGCCCACACAGAAGATTCAATGAATAGTTATTTATTCAGAACCATTGGGAGCCTTATATGATAGGATTCTCAGAATAAGATGATGAAGTGAAAGACATTCACTAAGCAGACGGGCTGGCATGCTGAGATAAGGTACAGGACACTAAATATGTGCACAGTATTAAAGAGGGATTGTTTTAAGCTGCCAGCATTTAGCCCATGGGACAGCTCGTTACTGTTTCACAAGAAAGTCAGCCTTTTACACTGGAAGTAAAAGTTGTCACTATCTATTAATCAGGTCATTTGGAGGACAGGACAAGAACCTGTCAGAACCAATCCATCAGATTTTACTTTCTTCCACTATTAATTATACACAAATGTGAGGTAGAAGAGTTTTTAAAGAACCGATGATGCTCGAGGGTTACAGCTACAGGTGCATTTAGTTACAGGTTTTTCCACTGCACTCGAATCCCATGAAGATCTATCCTTGGCACCCTTCTCTTTCTCCATTATCTCCACGCTGTCTGCTGACATTGGGCCAGATTTTCGGCATTCCGCACATGGCAAACCCACGTTGGGTGGGAATAAAGGCGGGCGAGGCCTGCAAACAGATGTTGCACTCCCAATCAGCAGGAGAAAGAGGTTGCACACAGTTCTCCTGTCTTGGCTGGCTCCATTGTAGAGGTGGGCATTTGAGATTCCCTGAAATGTTCATGGATTGGGTAGGCTTCTGAAGGTGACATAGTTCATCAAGGAGTTCAGAGGAATTCTGAACCTTGGTGAACTCTAGTCTGGAGTTGAGAACCTTTTGACTAATGATGTCAAAAGATGTTAATAACTTCACATATCATAATAAAATGGTGTAGAACAGCTAAATATGTTTTCATTACAGTGAATAATCACAGGGGTTTTCTCATAAAATATAAGTGAACTTTAAATTAATCAGTATTCTGATAGTCAAAAATGCCTCAGATGCATTAGTATACATTATCCAGTGGACAAAATGTTCTTCTGCATTGAACTGTATTGATATTGAGATTTGACTGCGCCAGCTGACCCCTGTGATTTTATCCTTTAATTGTCTAATAACTCTAGACACTGTTCCCTGCTTTTAAGGTTGACCAAAAGGCTGAGTGCTGTCACTGACTTCAAACATTTTAATATATTCAGCTCTGAATGCTTTATTTATACACTGTGCAATGGAATCCCATTGTGAACGCTTCACCAAGTTCCAAACTCACTAATAGATTCAGCCCAGCTGGGGTTGTGACACAGTCATTCAATAGAATTTCATAAGGCATGCTTGGTTGAGCTCCAAACCTCAATAATGTCGCAGAATTTAATGAGGCCAATGGGGGGCCCAACGACTGCCAACAGTTGCAGTACTCCCACTGACCTGATCTCCAGGAACCTTGTGGGAAATAAGTTCCTAATTGCCAAGTGGAAATCCGCTGTCCATGCTTCAAGCTCCACGTAAGACATTTAATTTATGCACTTCGCCCAGTGGGGCAAAAGTCACATCCGAGAGCTGCTGTCCAAACAAAGGCCATCCACTCTCCATTACCAGCAATGCCACCAGCAGTGGAGGAGGCTGCCAGCAATACATTTGGACCTTCGCCAAGGTAAATGAGGGTATGAGTTGCGGGTGAGGGGGTTGAAAGAAAGGAGGGGGGTGGTTGTTGGTGGGCCATTATTCCTGCTGCCAGGCCCCTCAATCAGGTGTTGAGTGCCTTTAACACACCCCCAGTAGTCATCTGTGATTGATAGTTTCCACAAACCTTTGCACTTGTGATTCATTCATCTCCCTTTCATGGTCCATAGGCCTAAGTGGTGAAACCACAATGTTTACAAACATTGGCCACATCAAAGAGAGGCAAGTGCATTCCAAGCACTCAATACATTCTAATCACTCAAGCGTATGATTGCACTCGCTTACCTCTCTTTGACCCCAACAGTTGCTAGGATACCGGACAGATACCCCACTATTTAACTTGCAAGATGATGAGAAAAGGATAATTCCCTCCATGAGTGGTTCCATGCACAAATAGGGAAACGGTGTATTAAAACAAACTTTATTGCTAACGCTGGCTTAAAATAACTTCATCATACAAGAAAATAGTTTACCGTCAAACAGTGCTTAACAATAACAATGAGACACTAACTCCTATCTTTTATCTCCACTCAAACAACACGTATCTCCAGAATCCCCTTTTGAATACAGCTTGCAGCTTCTTCCCTGTGTTAAACTAATGTTTAACTTCCCAGCATTTGGGAAAAAGCTGCACGTTCATATCCCCAATCTAAACTGGACTGAAACTCAACACCTGACTGCTTCAGCCCCTTGCTCCTCCCATTAACTATATCATATTAGTACGGCCAAACACATTGGGTGGGATTCTCCGGTCCCCCAACCGCGTGTTTCTCGGCCACACACGGTTCGCTGTTGGCGGGATTCTATATCCCTCTCCGCTTGTGAATGGGATTTTACAATGTAACCAATCCATGCACTGGGATAAGTGCGGGTGCGGATGCGTTACCAGTGGAAAACATGAATCGCAATGACCGGAGAATTCAAGCCATTGTCTCTAATAATCTATTCCCCAGGAAACCTTGTATAAACAAAATTCCGTAAGCCTAACTTTTACAACGCTTAAATTATTCTTTTTATAGCCACAAAACCAGGCTATCTTTCAAACCAGGATTTCAAAAAGCATTCCTGCAGCAGTCACATACTAACACAGGCTTTTAGGCTTTACTGCACCAAATACATATAATACATTGGGCTAGATTCTCCAGTCTCCCAGCTGCATGTATCTTGACCGTACTTTGTTCACTGGCAGTGGGATTCTATCTTCCCGCCGCTTGCAATGGGATTTCCCATTGTACCCACCACATGCCACTAGGAAACCCGCAAGCGGGGATGTGCTGGTGGGAAAAGTGAATCGTGCTGACTGGAGAATTCCAATTAATATATCTGAAATTCCTAGATTCATCACAATAATAATAATCTGTATTGTCATAAGTAGGCTTACACTAACACCGCAATGAAGTTACTGTGAAAAGCCCCTAGACGCCACATTCCGGTGCCTGTTCGGGTACACTGAGAGAATTCAGATTGTCCTAATTACCTAATAGCACGTCTTTCGGAGCTTGTGCGAGGAAACCTGAGCACCCAGAGGAAACCCACGCAGACACGGGGAAAACGTGCAGACTCCACACAGAAGTGACCCAAGCCGGGAATCGAACCTGGGACATTGGCGCTCTGAAGCCATAGAGCTAACTACTATATTGGACCTCTCCAGACTTTCTTATCGCAATGCTTTCCTGCTTGGCCTCCACTTTTCTCCCTTTGAGCTTCACCGTGTGCAATGTTATCCTGCTTGTGTCCTCTTCCCCGTCAAAGTGTGCTAATCCAGCACAGTTGACCATCCACTCTCATCTTTACACCACTTTATAACCTTGGCTTTTTCTCTCTCTAGCTTTTTTGATCAAGCTATTTTTTTTTGTTCTTAATATCTCCTTCCTGGTTTCTACGTCCATTTTTGTCTGATTACACCTCTGAAGCACCTTGGGACATGTTTCTACAGTATCACTGCAAGCTGTTGCTGCTGTTGAAATAAATTACATTGAACAAATCTGTTACTATGTTAAACTTTCACTTTTTCTCAAAGAAATATTCTGCAGCATGCCTGCATGCAGTCGATGAGAATGTTTATTTCTTTCAATGGCTTTTTATTGAGATGCCTCTGCTGAAACTGCAATTAACTAGCTTAATTTGAGCATACTTGTCAATGCACTTGTGAAATTTCCAAGAGGTGGAGATGAAATGAGAAGTCTGATAGGAGTTGTATTGAGTTACTTTTAATTTTAGAAGTAAACACATGAGAATTGTACAGCCGCAGGGTAGGTGGATTGGCCAGGCTAAAATTGCCCCTTAATTTAAAAAAAATGAATTGGGTACTTTAAATTTATTTAAAATAGAATGGTACAGCCTGGCTCTGCTCTGTAAATTTCAGTTTGTTTAAGGTATCTTAGTGAGGGTGCTTTTTCACCCTGCAAAAAGTGAAAAGATGTCCCCTACAGCTTTAACGTTAACAAAAGACGACCAAGCTTCTTGGGAAGCCGTTATCCTAGATATAAAGATCAGAAAGGAAGATTGGACACTTGTTTTTTTCAGATGTCTCTCTGTCATGATATGCAGACATGCAGATAATGATATACAGACAGGTACAGACAGGCAGCTAATGAACACAGAGAACAGGACATGACCAATGAGTGGGCAGGACACTCAGGGATGGTATCTCACTATAAAAGGCACGAGGCACTCACACTCCACCTCTTTCCACTGATGAACATTTACAGTGTGAGTCAGGGTGTATGTACAGTATCATACCTCCAGCACATGGCTAAGAGCTAGTCTGGTTCAGTCAGACAGAGTAACCACACTTAGGTTAGCAGAGTCGAACTCACAGAGAACTGTGCTAACTGTGCTACTGGTTCAATAAATCAGATTGAACTAACTTCAAGGTCTGGGGTATCTTTTGGTTAAAGCTGCATCCAGTAGCAGCCTGTGTTATCCCAGAGTACATAACACATCACTCTCCTTTGATGTAGCCTTGGGGTTTCTGTGCAGAGGTAGAGCTGTGTTTGCACCTGTAACATAAACCAGCCCAAGGAACCATTGCGAAGGTTAGTCAGATCATTCCTGACATCCAGCCTCATTGTTTTTCGCATGGAGGAATGTTTCCTAGCTGTGCCAGTGCAAGCAGATCTAGTGAAATTACAGAATGTTTACAGTGCAGGAGTAAATCATTTAGCCCATCGTGTTTGCACCGACTCTCCAAATGAGCAATTTACTTAGACCTATTCTTCCACCTTCTCCCCATAACCCTGCACATTTGACTGCTTCGATTGAACCTGTCTCCACCATACGCTCAGGCAGTGCATTCCAGACCCTACCTACTCGCTGCCTGGAATTGTTTTTCTCTTACTGCTTTTACTTCTTTGGTAAATAACTTCAAATCTCTGCCTCTCATTCTTCATCCTTTCACAAATGGGAACAGTTTCTCCCTATCCTGTCTGTCCAGACCCCTCCTGATTTTGAACATCTCCATCAAATCACCTCTCAACCTTCTTTTCTCCCAGGAAATTCTGATAAATGTTTCCAGGGATCCCAAAGATTTGAAGGGCTAATGGCAGTGGAGAAATTTATACTCATTAACTTTAAATGCCATGCCTTCAGTCGTCAGAAGTCCCTGATGCCGGGGTCCTAGCAACAGCTGCAAGCCTTTGATGCACTTTGGATACATGTTGCTCCTTTCCAGCATTGGAACTTGGGCAGTAAATGAACCTTTAATAATCAATAAAACATTAACATGACAAACCCCTGAGTAGGGGTATGTAATAGGATATAGCTACCAGCACCACATTTAGCTCCCTATGGTTGTACCTGCAAACCATGTTTTCATATGCATTTCTTTTTAAATGATTGCATTGCGATGTGATTTTTATTCTTGGTACAAACCAAACCATTTTGGCAGGATCAGAAGTGATTGTTATCAATTGAATGAATTAGGTGCAAAGTAAAGAATTCATGCATCTACCAGGAAAGCAGGTACAGGCCTGTGTGATGTGCTGTGGTGATCAGACCACAGTTCGATATAAATGGAATGGAAATCCCTGTAATTCATGAAGACAATGAGGCCATCTGAAGGAGCCAATAGGGCAGCCTGAGCACAGTCAATGACACTTGCACTTGTGGGATTCTGTAATATATGTGAACCACAGAGCCTTCTCCTGTTGCTTCTACTTGTCTACGAGGAAAGTAAGAAAAGGGTTTGATGTAAACATAGTATCGGTCACCTGTTTCATGCAAGCATGAACTGCAGACAGGATGATGTGAGTCACGTCCCGAGGCTGCCAGGAAGGAGCCAGAAGCAAAAATGTTCACGAGATATTGTGACTTTGATTGCAGCAGGCAATGCTGTACAGGTTGAGACAGGCTTTTTTCTGATAATTCCGTAATGGGAGTGTTGCTGGCAACATCAGCATTATTGCCCATCCCTAATGGCCTTTCTTAATAATAATAATGCTCTTTATTGTCACAAGTAGGCTTACATTAACACAGCAATGAAGTTACTGTGAAAATCCGTAGTCGCCATTATTCAGGTACACCGAGAGAATTCAACATGTCCAAATTACCTAATAGCATGTATTTCGAAACTTGTGGGAGGAAACTGGAGCACCCGGAGGAAACCCACACAGACACGGGGAGAATGTGCAGACTCCGCACAGACAGTGACCTGAAGTGTTGGGTGCTCTGATATACAGACAAACCAACACGGTTGCGATTGGTACTACGCAGTTTTATTCTGTTAAACTATTCATACAACAAACTTAGTACTCAGCACGTGGTGACGCTGTGAGTGTCTTGCTTTGAGGTCCTTACCCTGTGCCGTCTCCTAATGGACTGCCCAGGAAGTGTTGTGTTTCTTGTTTTGTACTGTGTATGCTCTTGTCTGTGATTGGCTGTCGTGTTATGTGTGCTTATTGGTCCGTTGCTTTGTCTATCATTATGTATGTGTTTATGTGCTGTGATGTTCTCTTGAATATCATGACATCCCCCCTTTTTTTACAAGATTATGTGCCTACGTGGTTATTAATAGAAATGTGTCCTGAGTGCAGCTAAATGTGCGTGTGCGTGTAATATTTACAGCATGTACATGGGGCTTAACTATATACAAGTGGCGATGTCGGGTGTGACATGCTAACGAGGTTGTACCATAACAAAAAGAAAACAACGTGGAAATGTGGAACGATAAAACGAATGCCTGTAACGAGAAAAACATAGACATGTTAAAACAGTGGTTGCAAGAGTTCAACGTGTAAACGGTCTCATAAGTCCAGTCTAGTAGGTGGGCGACGAATTCGGGTTGACCGCCTCAAGAGTGGGTCGGGAACCACCGACTGAGGTGCGGGCCTGGCCATGGGCGGCGACGGAAGGGACATGGTAGCAGGCAGCTCCACAAAGTCGCTATCAGGAATGACTGGAGGACACGGCGTCAGTGTAAGGTTTCGTTGCGAGCGTGGAAGTATGTGAAGAGCCCGGCGATTGCGCCTACGCATGGATCCATCAGGTATGCGTACCAGGAACGAGCGGGGAGCCAAGCGTCAGAGAACTTCGGCAGATGCTGACCAGCCAACTTCAGGTAGGTGGATGCGGATGTCGTCGCCAGGGCGGGAAGATCAGTTGCCGGTGTGTCATACGATCGCTTCTGGCTACCGCGCTGCAGTACCCGAGCATGGTCTGTTGTTGGTGCCAGGATGGAAGGCACAGTGGTTCTGAGGGTGCAACCCATCAGCAGCTGCGCTGGTGAGAGACCAGTGGCTAGTGGGGCCGAGCGATAGGCCAGCAGGGCGAGGCAGAAGTCCGACCCGGCAGCAGCTGCCTTGCAGAGGAGCCGCTTGGCAATGTGAACGCCCTTCTCCGCCTTTCCTTTTGACTGGGGGTGCAGAGGGCTGGACGTCATGTGTGTGAAACCATACGAGGCAGCAAACAATGACCATTCCTGGCTGGCGAAACAGGGCCCATTGTCCGACATGACAGTCATTGGAATGCCGTGGTGAGCAATGGTGTCTTTACAGGCCCTGATGACAGCAGATGACGTCAAATCGTGCAGGTGTATGACTTCTGGGTAGTTTGAGAAGTAGTCAACTATGATGACATAGTCCCTGCCGAGCACGTGAAACAGGTCTACCTTCGCCCAGGGGGATGTCACCAGCTCATGGGGCAGAAGTGTTTCAGGAGGTTGCGTCGGCTGAAACCTTTGGCAGGTTGTACAGTTGAGCACCATGTTGGCAATATCGTCACTGATGCCCGGCCAGTATACCGCCTCTCGGGCCCTCCGTCTGCACTTCTCGACCCCCAAGTGGCCTTTGTGTCATTGGTCGAAAACGAGCTTGCGCATGCTGTGCGGAATCACAATCTGGTCCAGCTTCAGAAGGACACCATCAATGATGGCCAGGTCGTCTCGGACATTGTAGAGCTGCGGGCACTGCCCTTTGAGCCACCCTCCCGTCATGTGGTGCATCACACGCAGTCTCTCGGCGAATACGGGCCAGACTGGCGTCGTCAGCCGGCAGATTTGCCGATGTGAAAGCCACCTGCGCCTCGACCTGACATACAAACCCCTCCGCATCTGGCGGCGTGCTCACTGCTCTGGATAGGGCATCCGCAACGATGAGTTCCTTCCCTGGAGTGTAGACCAGTTGGAAGTCGTATCTCCTGAGTTTAAGTAGGATGCGCTGGAGGCGAGGGGTCATCTCGTTCAGCTCCTTGTTTATTATGCTGACCAGGGGGCGGTGGTCAGTTTCGACAGTGAACCGGGGAAGACCATATACATAATCATGTAACTTGTCTAAACCGGTTAGCAAGCCCAGGCACTCCTTTTCGATCTGCGCGTAGCGCTGCTCTGTGGGGGTCATGGCCCGCGATGCATAGGCAACTGGGGCCCATGATGCCGTGTCATCCCGCTGCAGGAGCACTGCCCCAATGCCGGATTGGCTGGCATTAGTTGAGATTTTGGTGGTACGAGACATGTCAAAAAATGCCAAGACCGGTGCAATGGTGAGTTTGCGTTTGAGCTCCTCCCATTCCAGCTGGTGTGTGTGTTACCACTGGAACTCAGTGGACTTTTTGACGAGGTGGCGCAGAGCCGTCGTGTGGGAGGCAAGGTTGGGAATGAACTTCCCCAGGAAGATGACCATGCCAAGGAAGCGTAGCACTGCTTTCTCGTCTGCCGGCTGCGGCATGGTTGTGATGGCGCTCACCTGGTCTTCATCCGGACGGACCCCTGATCGGGAGATATGGTCCCCCAGGAACTTCAACTCGGTCTGGCCAAAGGAACACTTGGCTCGGTTGAGGCACAGGCCGTTTTCCCGTATGTGGGCAAAAACGCGTTGGAGACGATATATGTGCTCCTGTGGTGTGGTGGACCAGATGATGATGTCGTCCACATATACGTGTACCCCTTCGAAGCCTTCCATCATCTGCTCCATGATCCTCTGAAAGACCTTGGATGCCGAGATGATGCCAAATGACATCCGGTTGTAGCAGAATCTGCCGAAAGGGGTGTTGAAGATGCATAGCTTTCGGCTGGAGGGATCGAGTTGGATCTGCCAAAACCCCTTAGAAGCATCCAGTTTCGTAAATATTTTCACCTGGACCATTTCACTGGTGATCTCCTCCCATTTGGGTATGGGATAATGTTCCCTCATGATATTATTATTGAGGTCTTTGGGGTCAATACAGATACGGAGCTCGCCGGAGGGCTTCTTGACACACACCATGGAGCTGACCCACGGCGTGGACTCCGTGACCCTGGATAGGACCCCTTGGTCCTGGAGATCCTGCAGTTGCTGCTTGAGGCGGTCTTTAAGTGGCACAGGAACCCTGTGAGGTGCGTGAATGACCGGGATGGCGTCCGGTTTGAGGCGAATTCGGTAGGTGTATGGCAGTGTTCCCATGCCCTCGAATGCCTCCTGGTTGTGGGCGAGGAGCGATTGGAGCTGTGCTTTGAACTCTGCATCCAGGAAGTCAGATGTGCTGTCTGGAGAGAGAGAGTGGACTTGTTGCACGAGGTGGAGAGCCTTGCATGCTTGTACGCCTAGCAGGGAGTGCTTTGATGACCCGACTATCTCGAATGAGAGTGTGGCCGTGTGTGTGTTGTGTGTCACCTGGAGCTGGCAGGATCCCATAGCCGGGATAACGTTCCCGTTGCAGTCGACCATTCTGCACCGGGACGGCCTGATTGGTGAGCTGACCTTCATGGCCTAGAAGGCTGACCATCCTATGAGGTTGGCGGAGGCGCCAGTGTCCAGGCGGAAAGTGATCGGCAATCGGTTGACCATCAGGCTGGCACACAATTCATCGCCCGGATTGATTGTGTTGACCCGGTACTCATCAATGACCGCAACCCGGAAGGCGTCTTGGTCATCTGTGTCATCGGTTTGGATGTCATAATGTGGAGGCTGAATGGTCCGCACGTTCCTGCGAGGTTGTCGGAGATGCGGGAGATCAACAGGTTGAGCCGCTCGACAGTAAGCAGCGTAGTGGCCCACCTTGCCACTGCGTAGGCATTGTCGGGTATTTGCAGGACATTGACCTTTTAAATGTGCAGCTCCACAGTTGCCGCACGTCGTGACGTCATGGCGTTCGTTACGCCACTGCGCATGCGCAGTTCGGTCTTGCGTCGGGCGTGCCTGAGCATCATGTCCCTCAGTGTTGCTGTAGGTTTTGGCGCGCACAAGCGCGGGAGGCCTCGAAAAGCGCGCGAAACGGCCGCCCTCGTCCACGCCGTGGCCCGGGAGAAACTCGATCGCCTGGACCCGTTCGGCCCCGTGGGTCGCCTGGCTCTCCAATACGGTCGTGCAGGACCCCCTCCGCGCCGATTCGGTCGCCTGAAATTGGGCATAGCGGCTAGCCGCATTCTCATGCAGGACACAGGCTTCAACTGCAGATGCTAAGGTCAGGCCTTTTATTTTTAGAAGCTGCTGGCGTAGGCTGCCGGAGACAACCTCAAAAACGATCTGGTCCCGGATCATGGACTCTGAGGTGGTGTCATAACCGTAGGTCTGCGCGAGTATGTGGAGATGCGCCAGGAAGGACTGAAAGAGCTCATCCTTACCTTGCAGGCGCTGCTGGAAGACATACCTCTCAAAGCTCTCGTTGACTTCAACGTTGAAGCGTTGGCCGAGCTTGAGGAGGACCGTGTCATACTTAGATTTGTCCTCGCCTTCCGCGAACGCCAGCGAGTTGTATACATGGATGGCATGCTGACCTGCGGTGGTGAGGAGGATGGCAATCTTCCTTTTGTCCTAGGTGCCCTGTTTTCCGTTGGCTTCCATAAAGAGCTTGAAGCGCTGCTTGAAGAGCGTCCAATTGATGCCCAGGTTCCCAGCGACTTGCAACGGCTGCGGTGTGTTGATGGTGTCCATGGCACAGGATGGCAGGTTTGTGGGTAGGTTTCGATTCACTTCTGGTACCATGAAGTGTTGGGTGCTCTGATATACAGACGAACCAACATGGTTGCGATTGGTACTACGCAGTTTTATTCTGTTAAATTATTCATACAACAAACTTGGTACTCAGCACGTGGTGACTGTGTGTCTGGCTTTGAGGTCCTTGCCCTGTGCCGTCTCCTAATGGACTGCCCAGGAAGTGTCGTGTTTCTTGTTTTGTACTGTGTATGCTCTTGTCTGTGATTGGCTGCCGTGTTGTGTGTGCTAATTGGTCCGTTGCTCTGTCTATCATCATGTATGTGTTTATGTGCTGTGATGTTCTCTTGAATATCATGACATGACCCATGCCGGGAATCGAACCTGGTACCCTGGCGCTGTGAAGCCATAGTGCGAACCACTATGCTACCATGCTGCTGAACCACTGTAGCCCTTTGCCATGGCAGTTGAAATTGATATGGCTGAGGTAAATCACTCAATGCTGAAGGATGTTTAGTCAACCACATTGCTGAGTTTCTGGAGCTGCATATAAGACTGGGTAAGGATGATAAGTTTTCCTCCCTAAATGACACCAATGAACGAGTTGGGATTTTATGAAAATTCAGGGGTGGGATTCTCCAACAATGGGGCTATGTCCCCATGCCCATGAAAAAACACGTGCAAATCACTCTGGACTTATCTGGAGAAAGTCCAGGGTGATTCTCCGATTTGCAGGGAGCTAGCTGGGCCCCGGAGTAGTCCTCGCAGCTCCGCCTGCCGATACGGGGCCCTGCACTTCCAGTCGGGGGTCCGTGCATGCGCACGCGCGACATGGCCGACCCTTATCGCGGACCAGCACCAACAACATAGGCTCTGCCCCCCAGATCGTGCGCGCCCGCGGATCAGTGGCCCCCGATCGGAACCCTGGAAGTCCTGGAACCCCAGTGAAGGATCCCCCGCCCCCACCAGGGCAGCTGCAGACTAAGTCCGCAGCCGCCAGCCGACGTTCCCGTCGGGTGGGACCATGAGAGACCAACGCCGTCGGGAACTCAGCCAGTTGTTGGCGGAGAATCGGCGCGGAGCCTCTTTCAATGGCCCCTGACCGATGCCACGTAGTCCGCACGCACGATTCGAGGCCGCGCGGGAGCGGCGTTGTACTCGATCTCGGGTTTGACACACATTCTCCGCCCCGCACCGAGCGTGATTTCGGGGCAGAGGCTCAGAGAATCCCACCCAGTAGTTTCATGGTCACCATTGCCCATACTAGCTTTTATCTATTGCAGATTTATTCAATCAACTGAATTTAAATTAATAACTGCCATGGACTAAAATTCATACCTCTGGATTATTAATCCAGTAACATAACCACATGTTACTGTGCAGTTCTTGATGTAGGAGGAAGCACAACTCTGACAGCCTCCCGGAAGGAATGCTCATGCACTCCTCCTCCGAGGACTGCAGGTAAGATCTTCATCCAGTATACTACTGGAAAGATAAGGATACCAGCTTTTTGTAGCTGTGCTTCCTCCTTCTCAGTTACCAGAGGGGAATTGCCAGAATGACTTTTGAAGAAACTATGAATTATCCACATTCTACATGCATTCTAAACACTTTGCAATTGTCCAAGTTGCAAAAAAATGGTCTGCTTGAAACATTGCTAGAGCTGGCTGCCCCCTGAATTGTACTGCATATGTATTGTGAGTGGGATCAGGATCAGTTGTTGGAATTAAAGCCGAGATGAAAATGGAATAACATGATGCGTAAATTATTTTTTCCTCATGGCACCACATAAGAGCTTTTAAACACTGATACAACATTGTGACTTTATAAGAGTTCCCCAGAGGTGCAGACTAAAACGATGCTTCTTTCACAAAATATCTCAAATAAATTTGCATAAATTAAATTACCAACGATGGTTTGCATCTTAAAACAGGCTGACATATGGGGCTGAATTCTCCACTGTCGGGATTCTCCGTTTTGCCGGCAGCCCTGGGGATTCCAGATGGTGTGGGGCTGCCACACAATGGGAAACCTCATTGGCCAGCCAGCAAAACGGAGAATTGCGACGGCATGCTGAACCAAAAATCTGGCCCGGGATTCTCCCCTACCCGGCGGGGCGGGGGGTCCCGGCGGGATGGAGTGGCGTGAACCACTCCAGCGTCGGGCCACCCAAAAGGTGCGGAGAAACCGTACCTTTCGGGGCCAAGCCTTCACCATGAGGGGTTAGGCGTGCGCCGGATTGGTTCCCGCTCCACTGGCTGGTGTAGAAGGCCTTTGGCGCCACGCCAGCCGGGGCTGAAAAGACTTCGCCGTCCGGCGGAAGCCCGCGCATCGCAGGAGCGTCATCGGTTGCTGACGTCATCCCCGCGCAGGCGCGGGGGGGGGGGGGGGTGGGGTGTCTCTTACGTGTCGGCCATGGTGAAGGCTGTGGCCATGGCGGAGGGAAAAGAGTGCCCCACGGCACAGGCCTGCCCGCGGAACGGTGGGCCCCGTTCATGGGCCAGGCCACCGTGGGGGTACCCCCGGGGCCAGATCGCCCCGCGCCCCCCCCAGGACCCCAGAGCCCGCCTGCGCCACCTAGTCCTGCTGGTAAGTGGTGGTTTGATTCGCGCCGACAGGACAGGCATTCCAGCAGCGGGATTTCGGCCCATCGCGGGCCGGAGAATTGCCGGGGGGGGGGGGGGGGGGGGGGGGGGTCGACCGGCGAGGCGCGATTCCCGCCCCTGCCGAATATCCGGTGCCGGAGAATTCGGCAACTGGCCAGGGCGAGATTCACGCCAGCCCCCGACAATTCTCCGACCCGGCGGGGGGTCAGAGAATCGTGATGGAGAAACCCGGCCATGAGTTCTTATGTAGGGAAGAGATTTCATTGTAGAGAACAACTGATCTTACTATTCATATTAAGTGGCTTAATACTTTGCAACAAAAAAAGTCATAGATTGGCATGAGTACATTTCTTCCTAAGCCTAACAGTGTCCTTCAAACTCTTCTCTGTTGCTCTTAGCACTCTGGGACAAATACCATCCATCCTGCAGATCTATTTATTAGTACCCTTGAAGCCTGTCTGGGAATTCCATCTCATTTATAATGAAGTACCATAATTAATGATTACTTGCATTTATAAAGCACCTTTGATGTAGGAAATTGTCCCAAGAGGTTTCATAGAAGCATCAATAAACAATGGGATCGCAAAGAAGGTCAGGAAGGTGCAGGGATGGATTTCTGAACTTAGTGCCTGGACGGCTAAAGACCTGACCATCAGTGCTGATCTGAAGGGAGAGCGAGATACCCAAGGGGCACTATCACTGGAACAAACAGTTTTAGGTTAGAGGTGGGCTGGTAGTTTATAATAGCAGAATGACCGAGGGTCGGTCTTTTAACAAGGCGGGCGATAAAAGCAGTTTTTAAAGTACCTGAACAGGAACCTTTCACAATGTCAACTCACATGAGTGCCAGGAAAATAATTTGTGTGGTCAGCAGTTTAGTGAGAAAGCATGTGGTGAATCGTGGACAGGATTACCTTTTAGATGGCATCAAGGGAGACAGGAAACTTGAGAAAGATGCACACTCAAGATAAGGGCAGGGAGAACCTTGGAAACTTTGGTTTGGTGGTGATGCAGCGAGAGAGCAGAACAGATGGTTGTGATCTCAGAGGAACAGAAGTATGTGAACTCCTCGCACTTTTTGCTGGAGGTGAAACTGGAGAGGGCAAAGGAGAGAGGTTTAAGGAGAAGTTGGTAATGGAGAAACGAGGCAGAAGGTTAACTCTGCTCTCCAGGAGTAGGGAGTGTTTTTGGCAGAAAAGAGTAGAGTGCTTGATGCAGTTCCACAAGGTGTGGAAATGAATGTTTGAACTTGTAGTGGACCGGATCCTTTCAAGTCTCTGCTCCTTGGTCTTGATAGGGAAATGGCTGGCCAGTATTGGGGAATGAGCAATGTGGGTGAGAGCAAATATTTTATTGAACATAAAAAGGTATTGGTGGGAGATCGACTGGGCAGAGTGACATCGCAGAACTATCTAGCAAAGGAAAGGTCAGAGGCTATACAGTTTGGAGTTTGAAAGTACAAGTGCATCAATGAGCTGGGAGAGTGTCTTTAAAAACAAACATCACAAATACAGAAGACAGGAGTTGAAAGGAGACAGGAAGATGTGAATGATGGGAAATAAAAGGAAGTATTGTCTGTCATCAACAAGATGGGCATTGAGGGGCCATTGAAACAGTAAGGTTAATGTGCAGGTTTTCATATCTAATTCTAAAATATTGCAAAAGCAATATTGCAAATTGTGCGCAAGCACAGTTAGTGCTAGCCTGCCAGTAAGGCCAAGACTTTCCCTGAAATCAAGAGAAGGTTCACAAGACCAGCAATGTTAAAAGCACATTGCAGGCTAATACAGGCTTCCCTCCTTCTGCAGTATTGCTGAAATGTTTCTGTTATAAACAAATCCATAGTTTACCAATATGTAATCTTACATTGTCTTCTGTTGTTTGGGATGCTGACAGTGACAATACCACCTCACCAGCCCCTCCCCACACGGGCATAGAATGCCAAAATGTTTAATGGTCTTAGCATTGAATTTTGAGGTGTATTAACTGTTTCATAGGTAAATTAGGCAGTCATTTTACATTCACAAAGTACACAAACCAGCAATTGAATGAACCAGAACAGCAGTACAATTCTTATTCTTTGAACAGTACAAGATCTTTCTTGCTTTTTAAATAGCTGAAAAGATAGTTGGGACTTTCGTCTGTGATCCATCAAAAGGATTGCATTTCGCCACATTATGATTACAAACTCAGGCAGATCTTCCAAGTTCAGCACTGAACTGATGATAGCAGGGAAACCAATCAGTGTTTATCAGAATTTCTAGTTGGAAGTGAAACAAAATCAGCCAGGATGCTGTGTCCCGATTGCTACCTAGTGACATTTGCTTGAAGTGCATTTGTTGACATCGGTGAAGATGATACAGGAATTGTTGACATGCTTTTCAAACTTGGAGCCGTCAAATGTATATTACAGACTCACACATGAAATATGGCTGTTTGAAAGGTACAAAGGGAGCTTGAAGTCTATGGATCCTTATCCCAACAGAAATCAGTGCCATAGGATGAGGAGTGGATGTGCAGGAAGTGGAAAATTAATGGCCAAAGAGGGGGTTAAAAGATGTGATGTTGTAAGGGGAAAATTCGGGACAACGGATCAAGACCATAAATCATGGCTGACACTGTACCAGAAACAGGCAGACAAAGGGTTAAATCAGATGGGTAGCACAGAAGGACCACACTTAAAAAGCACAGACACAGATCCTATCAGGACAATAAAGTATTCCCAATCAATACAAAGCCTGCATTTAACACCTCATTATGAAACCCGGAACATATCTCAACCGCCACCCAAAAGCCATCACCATTTAATCTAGTTCTAGGGAGCTCTATTGTGAACCTAAATAAATCCTATTAAAATGCATGGTATTGACGTCAGAACCAGGGAGCCTGCGAAAAACTATGAATGAATGAAATCATGAATGAATGGGCTGTGAAGTGGGAACCGGTAATGGCCCACTGAAACTAACCTACGATAAAACCTTCATGAATAAGCCCACCAAGAATCATGTCTGCAGGGTAAAGCTGTAAATATGCATGAACCCAAAAGACCGCCAAAACTTGTAAGAAATCTGTACTATATAAGATAAAGCCTTTCTGTCGGTATTTTGAGTTCAGTGTGGACCGTGCTGTCTTTTAACGCCGGCCTGCTGTTCTCCCTGGAGCTTCAGACAATAAACCCTGTCTTGCGATTCAAACTTCTGACTCAGGCTGACTTTTTCCCTGCAACAATATAAATTTATTTTTTTCTGCTCTACTGAGTTCCAAATATCATCTGCACAAATGAATAAAGGGACTAGCAAAAAATAGTATTCCTCAGAGAGGAATGGGTGGCTACAAAAGTCAAAAGGAGGGATTCTTCACTAGTGGACATTGATGGTTGATCAACAGCTATATGGGCAATAGTCCGCCCTTCTTGTCCTTACTAAAATGTCAGGTTTACTGCATTTCCACATTTTTTCTCAAACTTACTGATAAAGTTTGCTTGTCCTGTGAAGATAGTATACTGCAACTCATAGGAAACAATGCTGAATTCATCTTCCGAGGTCCAATGAACAGTAATGGTGTCATGAGACGCCGTGCAGAGCTCTTCTCGAATGCTCGGAGGATTTGGGGCTGCAAAGAAAAAGTGGAAGAGATTGTTTCACTGGATGGCATTGAACAAATGCTTTCACTAAAATGGCGTATATCCTCATTGTATGATGTAATGGTGGAGGAAATGGAGCGAGCAACAACACTGAAGGGGCAGAGAAATTGAGTTGGACAACAAAAGGAAAAGGTTATATTGAGGGTTGCAGACTTAACCCAGGCATGCGCCATTGTCAAGGAGACTGGACAATGAATTATATCCAAATCTACCCTTTTTTCTGCCTGCTTTCCTGGTGCACCTAATCTTTTGTTTTTATAGCCATATTGCAGCTACTCACTACCCCACTTCTTAGTTCTCCACCTTCATAAACACCTGTTATTCCTTTCAAATTTGATTCCTTTTGTTAAAATTGATTTGGTACTGGTAAAAGTGGAAAGATAATTATGTGTGACATCATTATCTACTATCCTCTCTCTTCAACTATGTCAGTTGTCCATTAAAACCTGGACCTCTCCAGCGGTCGGTCAAGCTATCTGTCTTTACCAGATTATCATGGCCAGGGCTGGGACCTCTATGTAAATGGTAAACTGTATAATCTTTTTTCTGTGTAAAAAGGCAGCCCATAGATCATCTGAAAGGTTCTGTCACTGTGCATAGCTTTGATGTATGAGAAACTTTGCTACGGGTAGATGGGATGGATCTGGGGATGACAGTGCACAGATTACGATGTACGAAACAGCTACCTGCATTACTTCCAGCATTAGCAGAAAAAGCAATTCTATTAATAGAGACATAACCACGCAGCATAAATATGGAAGTCTGAAATAAAATCAGGACAAAGCAGGTTGGTCAGAATCTGAAGGGGAATAAATAGACTCAAGTGTGTAGAAGATTGTAGTTTAGTCGGGCAGTATGGTCGGCACGGGCTTGGAGGGCCGAAGGGCCTGTTCCTGTGCTGTACATTTCTTTGTTCTTTGTTCTTTGTTCCAGGTTTTTTGAAGAAGGGTCCTACTTAAAGCAATAGTATCTAAAAGGGAAAGGTATGCTGATCAATTTGCTGTGCGTTTCCAATCATTTGTATGCATATTTTGGATTCTATTTGGAATTTTTCAATTATATGCTCGGTATGCTAAAAATTGCAAATGCCAAAAAGGATAAATTTGAAAAAATTAGTCTTATTATAGTATATGTGACAGAATGACAATAATGTAAAAGTAACTAGCAAACACATGCTTGCATTTGGAACTCCAGCACCTAAAATAAGATGAAGTCAATCTACTCTAATTTTAAAATACTACTTAAAATTATGTAAAGTGCATGAGAATTGGGAGCAGGAATAGGCCAGATGTGAGAATTTAAAAGATGATTGAGGCTGGGATTCAATCTCATGAATGTCTCAGGCTCATCGTGTAAAAGCTTTATGCCACTCCTGGGAAGATGAATTGCAGCAAATTCAACTATGTTTTGTATCCAAAAAGGGACTCCAGTTAAGCTTGTCCCAGGTTCTTCAAAGATAATAAACAGTGTACATCCTGTTTTACCTGAAGGTGTGTGGGAGAGTGGGAATCTTAATAGAGTAGTGCTGGATAAATGCCAGTAGGGCGATGACATGCCCATCTGGTATCACCTTGTTAGCAGCTGTATTATCGCTGAACATCAAAGCTCAGTGAACTAGCAACTCCAGGCTGAACCCCTCAGACCTTTCCTACACTGACTGCTGCAATTACCTCTTGCCAGGCTGGTGCAAGTACTGGCTATGGTATCTGCAAAATTCACAATACACAGTAGTAATTTACCTTACAGACTTCACCCTGGATATAAGCTTACTATCCTCTTGTCAAAATTAAATATATTCTCCACACGTTTGAGTGTTGAGAACGCCAGGAGTCTTTAGGCCAAAGAGTTTATCCAGTTCTCTGGGACCTAACAGCCTGAGAGGCCTAGATTAACATGAGCACAGGTTTAACATCAGATGTTCATAGGTAGTAGTTACTGAAACTAATGGATTGACACCTGGGTTAATATCAATTGATATAAAGTCCGTAGCACAGGATGCTCATTGGGAGAAGTTACTGAGCGCAGCACTGTGAACTTGATTATGTCAGTAGCAATTCAGTTTGTAACTGCTTGATAGGAGTTAATTCCGTCCCTTTGAACTGAAGTAGCAATAATAGAGATTCAGCCAAGGGAGGCAAGGTGGCACAGTGGTTAGCACTGCTGCCTCACAGCGCCGAGCACCCGGGTTTGATCACAGCCCAGGGTCACTGTCCGGGTGGAGTTTGCACATTCTCCCCGTGTCTGCGTGGTTCTCACCATAACAACCCAAAAGATGTGCAGAGTAGATGGATTGGCCACGCTAAATTGCCCCTTAATTGAAAAAAAAAATTGGGTACTCTAAATTTATTGAAGAAAATAGAGATTCAGCTTTTAGCATTTGATCCTGGCTTTTTGTTTTGGCTAGGTGGACATCTGATACGGGTGGAAACTTATTTATTTGTTGAAGAGCTTCCAAACCAAAACACTATAAATTCACACGGGTCTGTTTCTGGCTGAAACTTTCCGACCCTTCCTGCTGGTGGGATCGTCAAGTCATGGAAAAAGCTGTTGACGTCGGTGGGATCAGAAATGGCGGCCTGCCTCCGCCACCACAAAACACACTGTAGGGTGGATAATCCCACCCTCTGTTATATACCCATATTGTACCTAAATATGGAATGCACATACTCCCTGTAGGTATGTTCACACTTACCCACTTATGCACAAAATTTTGAAGTTCTCGTACAAAATGTTAAACCCTGTCCCTCTTTTTTTTCCTCTTCATTCTTACCATGTTTGTGATCTTTATTCTCTCCTCTCCCATTCTACCATCAACCTCTCAGTCCTCCTGACCCAATCTCCTGATGGTGTGAAGGACTCAAATAGCGGTTGTGAAATTCAACATTGAGAGAAATCACTTTGTAGAAAACTGGTTGGGGAAGTGAACCTTTGAACAATAATGGCTTGCATTTCTGAAATGGGACACACCTCAAAATGCTTTATAAAATGGAATAACGTTGGCACTACAGGGGGAGAAAGAGTTGTGAGGTGGCAAATGTGCCGAAGCTGAAGGTTTTGAAAGTGGAAGGCAAAGAGATTTTCGGTCTGAATCTCAGGGGAAGGTGTATGGAGAGTAAGTATTTATCCAATAATTTTGGGTGTACAGCTGACCAAGATTGTTTTGTTATGATGGACTGAGACCATGGAGATCTTTTAAAAATGGTGACATGGATACTGAAGTTGATTTGTTGGGGTTTAGGAAGCTAGTGGAACTTGGCAAGGACAACTGTATTGGTTGTATGGAAGTTTATGGAAGTGATGATGACACTGTGCAATTTAGGTTGGAAGCTGTGGAGGATGGAGCAAGTTCCAAGAGTGTTGTAGGGTAAAACAGTACCACAAAAACTTGTCACTCACTGTTGTTCGAACATATTTACCTGTAAGATAGTCCAGGTTTTCGAGTAATTTCTTCTCTCTCGAAAAATCTAAGGTAAAATTTTCAAAGGCCTCATTCAAATTGATGTCTGGAATCAGGACTTGAGAAGATGCTGTTGCCATAGCAACTCTACCAGAGCAACCAAGAGACAGAAATGAATCAACAAGAATCAGAAAATAATTGTTCAGAAGTATCTTACTAGTAATGCAATTGTTTAAGGAATGCAGCAAAGCTTTAGACTTCATTGTCTTATGTAATTGGTGTTCTTTTTAAACTGAAGAAAATAACCAGAAATAACATTTATAATATTGAACAGACGTTTCTTTTTACGTTTTCCCCATCTGTGAATTTGATTTGAGGGACAGTAACATAGGTACATTATGACACTCAAAAGCATATATGGAGTGGAATTGAATTAGCAGGGTGAGAAAATGTGAGAAACTGGACACAATAGACAAATCTTTTTCAATTGGTAGAATTTCTGGGTCCTGCCAATGGCGGGCATGATCACAGGCGGAACGGGAAATGCTCTCCAAATTTTCCCATCCCACTGGTGATAATATCCTCAGCAGGCCGAGCTGGAAAATCCCACCCAATGTCTAAACAATATGATGCCGCATGTACAGAGAGAGCAGTAGGGTGTAAGTCTTCAGATGTTATATTAATAGTGGTCGGATTGCTGTATAAAGCTTCATTTTGCTAACCATGTCACAAAAACTCATATTGGTCCATTAACAGGATACAAAGAAAAGCAACAGCATTGATTCTAATTTTAAAGGGGAAATGTGTAAGGAATATTAAGAAATTTAAGCTCACAGTCCAAAATCAAATGATAATTGGAAACCCAAGCTATTTGAAATGTTAAATTGTACACATGAAGTAACCCCAGTATTGGTTCATAAGAAGCCAGGAACTAAAAGTAGAGGGTATAAATCAAACATTGTCAATTGTAAATTTCAACTGGTGTTCGGATAGGCTTCTTTACTCAACTGAGAAATGGTTGGAATAAACTTAGGCACAGAAACAAAGGAATGATCAAATGCATTAGATGCTGAAATGGGAGCATTAGGCTGCTGGAAAGATGAACAACAAATTGGCCGAAGGACCTTTTCTCACACTTGAGGTTTGTTAGTTTTTAAAATATAATCACAGACAAAGAATAAATCCACCTTCAATAAGAAATTTAATTAGCGCTGCCACTAAGTGAGAAACACAGGTGTTTATCAAAAATCTTTGAAGTCGACATTGTGGAGCTACTTAAGAGAGACACAAACAACAGCAAAGTCTGGTTTGCTTTCTGTTCTGCGATACTTAGTGCTCGAAGGCATTACTAGTACTGCAATACGATGTTGAGCTATCGAGATGCTGTGTGCTGTCCTTCTGCATTAACTTCGCAGTCACAGACCACGAACTGTCAGCAGAACCATGAGCCACTGAAGTGTCACAGGAATCACAGAACTAAAGATGCAAATTCTTGAAGGCACATCTTATTGTGGAAAATCTTTAAAGACATTGGGCTGGATTCTCAGTTTCAGCGACAAAGTGTTGGCGCCAACGGAGCATATGTGGTCTTTTTCGACCAAACATTCTGCATGAAACACTCACCGATTCCGGGATGGGTGAGGGACTAGCAGCGGCGCTGGGTGAAAGTCCCAGCTCCCTCGCCAAAAACGGGCAGAGAATGGCCGGATCCCTGGCCGCGGATGCGCACGGCTGACGACCTGCAGGGTCACGCCGTACAACATGGCGCTGGACACGACCTGGCATCTGTGACCCCACAGCCCACCTCCTGGCCACCCCCCACCGGTCCACCCAGCCCACGTGGAAGCCCCCCAGGCCAGCAGTACGCATCCCGGCTGAATGTGGTGGCGCTGGACATAGTCCGCCGCCACCACGCCGGTTTCCTGCGCGTCGGGAACTCGGCCCATCGGTGGCGGAGCATTGTGGGTGGGCCAGTCGATGACATTCCAACACCATTGCAACGGCACGTGCCGTGCAACTCGATGACGCCAATTCAGAGGAGACGGAGCATGGCTGATCGGCGTCAAACTGGCACAAGCCTGTACTGGCCATCGGAGTCGATTCTCCGCCCGATCGCCGATTCTGATATCGGCGTCAGGCAATGTAGAATCCAGCCTGTGTTCAATTTTTGGACCGGCCACTCAAAAGATGTCCTTGGTTGCAGCCACATTGCATGAATGTGGCATATTGATACTGCAACAGATCTGCTGAACAATGCGTTTCTGGTGATGAACATTTATCATATTACGGAAAGTTTTCTAAGTGTCATTTGTGGCAGTTTTTACGGGGGCTTCCCGTTGGCTCTGTCGGCAAGGTCCTCATTGCTATCTAACGACACTTAGTCACATTTATGGGCCCTGGGGAATTTCTCCCTGGTAAAGTTCACACTTCGAATTATTTTCATCACTAGGGACAATGCCAGGGGCAACACTGCTGGTCTCAATACCCGACGTTAAGAAATTAAATTTCAGCAAAGGCTACCTCTTCTGAAATATATCTCATGATTCCCCAATGGAATTTGGATCGATGTTGATGTTGTCCGTACCAAGTTTAAATATCATGCAGAAGGGGCAGCGGAGAGTACGTGGGGGACCCAGTTAAGTTGAACCCGGGTCTTGAGGTGGGGTGGGGGGGGTTAAGTCACAGCAACACTGGCATTGTCATGGATGTGATCAGCTAACACAACAGCTCAGCTCTACAAGGGTAGCAGAATTTCCATTGAGCCACCAAGGGGACGCATCATAAATTGAAATAGATATGAGGGGCGTGATCTACTGGCTGCATCGCACCTGAACCCGGCAGCCAGAACGTCTCTTAGTATCTACGCAGGTCTCGGGAGGCGTTGCGATCAGGATCCCTCCCACAATGGGCGTGACCAAATCACGTGCGTCTAAATCGGTAGCTCGCAGGTCTTAGTGGCCCTTCATGGCCGTGAGCCTTTAGGTTAAACGGGTCTGGCATTACTTTCACTGTCCTCCTTGCTCGGACTGTCGCAATATCACTGCCGAGGGCTTGCCCTTCAAGAATGGAAGCTGAAAAGTGAGTGGGAGCAAATGAATCCACAGGACCAGCACAGGGGTGATTGCGAGGTTCCCTGGGTGGGGGTTCCGTGAAATGTCTGGTTGCAGGGACAAAGTGGAGGACTCTGACAAGGGGTGGTTCCCAGCCTCATGAAGCTTGAAGACCCTCACAGAGGACAAAATTTAACCCCCACACTCAGGTTGCATGTTGAAGCCTGAGGGCATGAGTGTCTGGAAGTTCAAGGACCAGTATGGAGGCCAGGCTGTCAGCGATTGTGCAGCTGGCTATTCAAGTTGGAAGGCTCGTTTAATACATGAGAGCTGGAGGATTGGGGATGCCCTCCAAGGACGAGGTCGACTGCAAATTGCAGTCTTCACATGCATCAAGTGTGCTTCACTTGCCACAAGGGGAAGCCAGTTGGCTAATCAGCTCCCTGACTCTTCCTTGACGAGACAATTAAGAACCAATTTAGTCAGCATTAATGCATGTGTGGCACTGACTGGTGCCTAATTCTTAACCCTTTGGAAGTCCAGCCCCAAGCATTGAACTCCAAGGCGAATACTTACGCCTCCATAACAGAGAGGTAACACAGATGCGGCCCCCAAAGCAAGCCGTTATGATGAAGACACTCATTCGTCATCCCGTTCAGGAGATGATGGGTGGCAGAAGAACCACTGAATGCACCCTTATTCCTCACCCTTAGAGGGGGCAAGTGGCCCATTGAGGGCTCTCAAGGGTCAAAGTGCTCACATACGAACATAAGAACATAAGAACTAGGAGCAGGAGTAGGCCATCTGGCCCCTCGAGCCTTCTCTGCCATTCAATGTGATCATGGCTGATCTTTTGTGGACTCAGCTTCATTTTCCGGCCCGAACACCATAACCCTTAATCCCTTTATTCTTCAAAAACCTTCTATCTTTATTTTAAAAACATTTAATGAAGGAGCCTCAACTGCTTCACTGGGCAAGGAATTCCATAGATTCACAACCCTTTGGGTGAAGAAATTCCTCCTAAACTCAGTCCTAAATCTACTTCTCCTTATTTTGAGTCTATGCCCCGTAGTTCTGCTTTCACCCGCCAGTGGAAACAACCTGTCCGCATCTATCTTATCTATTCCCTTCATAATTTTATGCGTTTCTATAAGATCCCCCCTCATCCTTCTAAATTCCAATGAGTGCAGTCCCAGTCCACTCGACCTCTCCTCGTAATCCAACCCCTTCAGCTCTGGGATTAACCTAGTGAATCTCCTCTGCACACCCTCCAGTGCCAGTACGTCCTTTCTCAAGTAAGGAGACCAAAACTGAACACAATACTCCAGGTGTGGTCTCACTAACACCTTATACAATTGCAGCATAACCTCCCTAGTCTTAAACTCCATCCCTCTAGCAATGAAGGGCAAAATTCTATTCGCCTTCTTAATCACCTGTTGCACCTGTAAACCAACTGTTTGTGACTCATGCACTAGCACACCCAGGTCTCTCTGCACAGCAGCATGTTTTAATATTTTATCATTTAAATAATAATCCCTTTTGCTGTTATTCCTACCAAAATGGATAACCTCACATTTGTCTTCATTCAGGTGGAGTTGAGAGGGACAACTTTGGGGAAGTGACTATTGCGTGACAGGCCCATTGGAATGGTGCTCACATAGGGGGAGTAGGGCAAAGGCGCATGGGTGGATTTCCCACATCCTGAGGTGGGTCAGGGCATTATCAGGACTCCTCATCACTCAGTTTGATGTTCTTTTCTTTGCTGTTTTTGATTCTGCAGAATCGTAGAGCCAGTTGAGCTGGCGTTACTTTTGATTGCTATTGAGCAGCAGCAACATCGACGGGCCGCTGCACATGGTCAGGACCAGCACATGCAGCGGAGGAGATGACAGGGCCCGTTGATTTTCCAGGAGCAGGGCCATAGATGGCACAGCCTCAGAAGAGTCAATATCAGGCACAGTTACACCGTGGGCAGAACGTCCTGCCTGCTAATGTCAAAGGTCCAGTGCCGGTGAAGACTGCACCTGTCCTCGGAGGACGATGGTGTCTGCTGATGTAAGAGATAGCACCACATGGGCTAGGTCACTTATTGCCTCTGACACTGAAGTTTACTGTCACGCTGAACATCTGTGCCAGTAGCTTGTTTCAGGACTGCATGGGTTACCTTTGTGGCCTAACCCAGTCAGCCACACAAAAGTGCATAAAAGGGATCACAGATGTGGTATTTGCGAGGGGCCACATGCACATCAACTTGGACTGGGACAAGGCGTGCCAGGACAGCAGTGCTATGGGTTTTGCTCACATAGCAGGCATGTCCCACGTGCAGGGTGTCACCAACTGTACCCTATGTGGCTCTGTAGCGGGGCAAGGGTCTGGACCAGGAGGAGATGGAGGAGCGCCAATCTCCTCAGATGAGGAGGATGTCGAGGAGGGCAGCAAGTTGCAACCTTCGGAGGAGGCGGAGGAAGGACCTCGGGCGATGTCCAGTGCTCACATGGGACACAGGGCCTTCATTGCCCCTTGGTTTAGGGATAACCATGACTAGGATGCGAAGAACTCATCCACCATAGAGTCAGACATCTAATCTCTACTGTGGTGCCTGCGGGAAATCATGGTGATGGTGGTTGCACCAATGGGCAGGGTGCTAAAGCGACTGGCTGGTTGCCGCATGAAAATGATGATGACTTGCAGTGAGGACTGAGCAATGCGCCTCTTATCCTCTGTGAAATGCCTGACTCCTGCCCGACAAAGAGCTGAAACTGACCGGTCACTGAACCAGGTGATCGAGGGGCCCAGAGCGTCTGATTGGCGTTTCTCAGCTGCTACTGCCTCCTTCTAGGTTAGGGATCCTGGTGTGATCTCCGCCTATTGATGAGGTGGAAAGACTCTCACATGTTTTCCACGCTTAGCATTCTCATATCTAGAGAATGCCAGCAGACATAAGAGGCATGGGGGAGGTTGCGGGTGGTGGGGGCGGGTCAGAGCACTGCCATTGTCACATTCTACAGGAATGAAGTGTTGCATTTGTGGAGCATGGCACCATGGCATCATGGAGGATCTGTATCGGTGAACAGAGTTATTTTTATCATAAGTGCGGTTTCCAGTGATAACTTACCTCCACTAGTGCCCAAGTTCACGCATGCTCACTAGGTGGCAATCATTTCTTACTCTTCCTCGGCCTCTCACTACATCTAGGTGTCTCCCCAGGATCTACAGCGGAGGTTGAGGCGACCTGCTGACTTCCACACCCTGTTGCCTGAGATAACTGTGCCGGGCGTCCCCTGGGAGGGCCTGGACATTGCAGGGTCTGCTTTCAGACAGCATGCGTGTTGCAGTGCTTCCTTCCTCAATGTGCGGCCAGTGTGTCCCTCACAGGGAGGTTGTTGTCAAATGGGCTGGAGCCCCTGAAAGTCGCCCGGTTGTGAGCCGTGAGCTGCGCTCCTACCAATCCTCATTATTATGTCCGGGGACTCTTGGGCTCTTTAATGGTATGGAAGGACAGCTGGAGTGAAATTCGGAAGCCCTGCTATCCTCTGGCACTGATACTCATAGATTCCACTAGTGTCTGCACCATACAGTTGAAGCCACACACAGTGGAGCACATGCCCTCAGCCATGGAGGTCATGAGCTGAATCATGGAGTGGCCAACCCCCGCCAAGGTCTCCACTGTGGAAACCACCCTCGCAGTGTTGGCCTAGTTGCATTGGAGTAACGGCACTATCTCCTCAGACAGAAGATGATGGAGCTCCTCCAGTTGGCCTTGCAGTCCGAGGAAGGATGCTGTCATCTCTTCCTGATTCTCGCGACTCTGCCTTTGTAACCCCAGCAGCTCTGTGACAACCAAACCCAGGGGTACGTCATCAGTCAGGGGCTCAGCTGAGTTCTGGCATCCCTCCGAGTGCTGGATCCTTGGGACGTTCCTTCCTCTGCCTGAAGTGGATCTTCAGCTTGAGGTGCCCACCAATGAGTGACCCAGAAGCCTGGGTACTAGTTAATCCAACAAGGTGTGAGGATCTGCGCTGGTGGAGGGTGCGGGTGACAGATGTGACACCTCCTCGATGCTGGTCTGTGTGATGTCTCCCTCGGAGCTGCTCTGGTCTGTGTTCTCCAGAGGGTGACCAGATGGCCCGCGTTATCGACTGATTGGCCTACAAGGGAAGCGAGATGTCATTAGTGCATCACAGGGGCAGAATTATGTGAGAAAGTTAACTGACATGATGCTTGGACTATGGCTGCATGTGTTGAGGGGTCTCACTTTTTTCTTTTACCCCCATCTTGCACTCTGAACATGTGCTATCTCCTCAAAGGGCATTAGGGTTCTCAGCTCAGGCATGACTCTGGCAGGCTGTGGCCACTTATGCCGGTCGTACTCGAGTTTGTCCTGCAATGAGACAGATGGGGAGAGTGTAGGCGGGAGTCCTGCCCTGTCAGATGTTGATGAAGTCTGGCAGGTGTTGCAGGGGAGTAGGAATGGGGACGTGAGGAGTAGTTCATCTACTGGGGGAACCATGGGGAGTGATGGGGGAAGGCAGCATGTTGGGACCCTGTGAGGTGGTTGGGTGAGAGGTTTGGAGGTTTGATGGGTGTGTGAAAGATGCTGTGCGAGATATGAGGAGGCAGACTTACTCTGGTGGCACAAAGGTGGTCATTTATTTTCTTCTGGCAATGTAGCCCCAGTCTCTTATGGAGCCAGCTGGCACTCACAACCGGAGCCATAGTCTCCCATGCGGGGTTGGTGACCGTTCTTGCTGACATCTGTGCGATCGCGGGTAGATGATGTCATGTCTGCTCAACACCATCCAGACGTTTAGTGAGGGCTCCTTCTGTAAATTATGCTACTGTCCTCCTGACAGGCCCCCCCCCCGGGGTCTGGATTTTGAATATGTGTTGGGGAGGCGTTCAAAAGGAGCGCCCCACTGATTGCAGAGATTCTCCGATTCTGTGGCTATGTCCGGAGGATGCGTCTGGTCGTACGACCAAAACGTCAGCGCTGCCTCCACATCAATGCTCTGCCCAGTGGGGGGCTAGCAGACGCGCTACGTAAAGCCCCTGCCAGTACGGATGCAGAATGGTCAGGACGGTGGTTGCACATGCCCAGGGCAGCGGCGCACAGTACAACACGGCGCCGGCCGCACAGACCCGGCCTACCAAAACCTGCCCCCCTGTAACACCCTCACCAACCGCAGACCACCCCCTACCAGTTCTCCCAGCTCCCGTCGAAGCTCCCCCCCCCCACCCCCCGCCAGCAGAACTGCTCCCCATCCCCCCCCCTCCCCCCGACTGTGGCGGCGCTGAACATAGTCCATAGCCGCCATACCAGGTTTACGAAAATTGAGAGGACACCCGACCGACGCCGTTGGGAAGTCGGCCCATCGGGGGTGGATCATTTCGGGGATGGCCTCAGGTGACGTCCTGAGGCCGTCCCAATGGCATGCGGCGTACTCCTCGAGTACGCCATTTTTGAGGGGGCAGAGCATCAGGCAAACGGCGCCGACCCCGATTTCGGCATAAAAATGGATTCTCTGTCCATAGCTATTTCAGCATCGGCAATCGTTGAAAACCGCTGTAAATTCTACTGGGACGAGCTAATCAGAGGCAAGACACCATAAGCGTGACATGAAATACCTGGAACACATTGTTTTTAAAGAGTGAATATACTGTGATTTTTCCCCGACGTTGGTGCCGGTGGGATTCTTCCTGGTTTTCTCACCAGGATCAACCACTTTGGAAAAATATTTTTAAAAATTCCACCCGATGACTTTTATGGTAGAACAGCATGTAAACTCACTTTAACAGCTTAAAAATGAGAATGGTCATTTAAATTTGGTACTGAGGAAGTAGGCATTTATGAAATAGAATCTCAACTTGCTTCAGTAGCTTTGACAAGAAAGACCCAAAACTTAGAAAAAATAAAAACATAAGAAATAAACTTGTAGCAGATTCAATCAGGAGCCTCTTTTGTCATAAAATAATTAAATTTTGCTTTGTATTTATTGACAAATTCTTTTTTTTGTGAAATATTTTTGTCCTTAGTATGTATCTGCAATAACTATTAGTCCCTTCTCAAAAATTCCTTCTACTGATCACTTAGAACCCATAAAAACATAGAACATTCTCATACATTCGGTCATCCATTTTATGAAGTTCTAATAGGTGTTTAATATGTAATGTCCCAACTAATGTTTTGTTAAAAATTGAACACTTCAAATTAAGACAACAAAAAGAGCTAAGAAATTTACAATTAAATACACCCCAATGCGTTGCTCTGTATGGATCTGTGCCATTGGAGCGGAATGCCCAAGGATCAAGCTGTGCTCACTGATTGCAGATGGGGTTGGATTAATAATGCTGCAATCAACATTGGTACTCTTTGGCCAGGGAAGGAAAAACTTGGATTTCTGCTCCTCATCATAATCCATTTCTGGAAAGTACTTGCATGTGCCCAGTGGGAGAAGACAAGATTGAGCTCAATTATAACGTATCCCAAGGCCAATTAACCGGCTACTGGTCACACTCCACGCTAACAATGAAGAATGGAACTTGAACAAGGTAATAGAGGGTGAGTGATGCATATGAAACTGCATCCTAACAGGAGTCATCACCCTAAGGAGATGAGCTGAGAAAACTAGAAAGAGGAATTGTCCTTTACAATGTATGGGTAATCATACTTAATACATAGATACAGTTGGCCCATTGAACCAATGAATGATTAATATTTCCAGCAAGTTTGGCCCACCTTTCCGTTACACTTTTGGCTGTTTGCAAAAAGCGGGCATGATCATTCTCCTTCAGGCTGTGTTCCGCTTGACTGATGAGAGACCCTGACCGCTCCAAGCATTGCCGGCAATTTGCTATCTGCTGGGCTAGTTTCCTCAACTTCATAACCTTGGCGAGGAACAGATAAAAAGAAAAGAAATAAATAAACAAGGCTTAGAATTTGAACTGATAGGCTCGGTAATCATGATGTTGCTTTGTATGTTGATTGTTTATGAAAAATGGCTGGAAAGAAAAGGGATGATTGCAAAATTATCGTGGACAAAACTCCAATTCTTTGCACAAATGATTTCCAATTGATGAAAATAACTGGGTGGGAAAAGATGGGCTAACAAGTGCAGAACTAAAATTCCTACCTCCATAGTTTTGACTCCGAATAAACAAAAATGTATCCCTTGCTGGTTTAAATAATAAATACAGGATCCAATGCAGAAGTTAGCCTCCCCTTGATGTTTCGCCCCCGACCGGCCGGGTTCCTGACGGCATTGGTCGCGTGTGGTGGTGGTGGTGGGGGGGAGACGACGACTTTGTCAGGGGCTGGGGGCACTGTTGGGGGGTGGTCCAGGGCGCACAAGCCGACCAAAGGGGGGGCACTATTTTGCAGTCTGGGTCAGCGAGCGGCAGGTTCCATGTTGCACGGAGCGGCCGCTGCTGGCCGCCGGCACGCGCATGCGCAGCTATGGACCCGGCAATTCCCGTGCTGTATCGGCAGCTGGAGCCGAGTGCTCTATCCTGCCTTGATGCTGGCCCCCAGCCAAACGGAAGATCGGTGGCCGTTATACGCCTTTTTTCTATTGTAAAATGCCACTGTTCCACGCCGGCATGGAGGCATAGCCTCAAAATTGGAGAATTCAGCCCCATGTCTAAGCCCTATTGAGAATGTGGCACTCTCCTGACTTCTTGGTTTGCCAGCCCATGCCTATTCTAGGCTGCCCTCCTCAAGCCGAAAATCCAATGTCTGGGCTGTTATTTTCATAGGTTAATTGTGCAGAGCTGGGAATTCTCCCATCTCAGCGCATCTGACCTGGGAATGAAAATCTGGCCCAAAGTCTCTGAAACCAAAGATACTGAAGATTTGTCAGAACCAGTATGAGTATCTTTTTAAGCAGATGAGGGGCAATGGAAATGGCAAGGTGGAAAAAAAACACTCCCAAATTTGGTGATCTGCTATGCTGCCAGATTCGATTTCTGATTTTATGGAATTGTCATTAAAAAAAAAACTAATTTGCGGAACGCAGTTGCAGAGAAAGCAACACAAATACACTGCTGAACACAACTGAGGAAAATAAATTCTGCTTAATTGTCTTTAGAGTTCACTGCAGTGGCCATTTTCAAATGCAGTAGTACTTTGAAAACATCACTGCCCTTAAGGGCTACATAATCATTGATTAATATGCTCCAGTAAATGATTGTTGCTCCCTGGAGGATGTTTGGCAAGTCAAAGATAATTTCGCAATAATGTTGAAAAACGGTTTCATTATTGCATTGAACAGACCTTCTATATCATAACCTACAGGATATTTATTTTAATGTGAACCTCTTAAAAAAAATCCACCGTAGAATGTCAGAATCCTGTTTGGAATTCTTAATAGGTAAAATCAAAATTGGAATTATACAACAATACAGGAAAGTATGTTCTGATTAGCTCAGTCTAAAAATGCTAATTGGAGTCCTCTGTGACAGGAAGAGCATTTAAATGAACTGATTATCTAACTCGAGGATCCTTCGCAGTGGATCTGATGAAATATTGGCGTGGCCATAATGTTGGTGGCAATGTTAAGTCCTCATCCACTGTTTTTTGGTGGCATTGCCCATTTCTGCCAGATGGCAAATTCACACCAGTTGTGGTGATATGCCCGATCTCTGATTTGTGCCGAATTAACTAATCTCACCCAACATGAGAAAGGATAAGAGATCTACACCTAACATACTTGCCACTTTTCTTTCAAGAGTGACCTGCTTATATCGAGAAATTTCTGATTTTAACACTGGCATTTTGTTTTATTTCTGGAATGCTTTGAATTCTCCTAATCTTAAATAATGTTATAGTGAATATCGTGAGGAAGTCAAGTGAGATGTGAATGTAACAAATGTATTTACTGCAGAACAGACTCATTTCATTGAGGATTAATTAATGTGATCAAAGGCATTGAATGGTTAACTCTGTCCTGAACGACATTAGGATTACGGCACATGTTTCCCGTGACATCATGGCCAGTGGGGAATAGCTCTGACTTTGTCAGTTCATTTTATTAATAAATAATAATTTCCTGCTTTTCATTCAAAACCGTGGTAAATTTTGCATAATTGTCATGCCTGCTGGAAGAGCGATAACACAGATTTGATGCTCTTCGATTCCAGGACAGGTGCATTTACATTATAGCCTGACGATCAAAGCTGGGATGACCCGAATAAGTAGCTTAGTGGGTAAATATAGATTGAAAACTTCACTAACATTTTCATTGATCTGCTCGTGTACATTGCAAAGTAAGACACAGAGTAGATCTTTTACTTATGCTGGCAAATGCCTTTAAAAAGTGGGGTAATGTTCCTGCTCCCAATCTGGGTGGCACCAAGCCAGTCAGAGCACCCAACTGAGTAAGACTGTAGGCCTTTATAATCTACAAATGAAGGCCCTATGATCGTTGATTGTTATTTTAGGTCAGGACTAGGCGTAACATGCACAGGGCACGCTCCATTCAGGTCCACCTGATGAGGAGCCTAGCAAGTAAATTTACATATGTATCTGTGTGGCCAGGAGGAGGAGCACCCCATTCAGCATGGTCTGCAGGTGGCTTTACTTTGAGGTGGTGCGCTGCCCTAAGAGTCTCATTGTTCTCCTGCAGCCTATTGGCTCTATGCTAACAATGACCAACCTTCAAAATGGAAAAGAGCTCCTGTTTGAGACTATTTTCATCGGTGTAGGTCCAGAATTTCCATGAATATAATTCAGCTATTAAGGTGCGGTTAAAAAAAAATGCAATTTATACCAAATGCTACGCGAGCAGTAATCTGCTTATGTCTTACCAAAACATGTCACATTTCTCATTATTTTACATATATTCATACTCACTCTGCTCAGTAAATCTCAGGGTAAGCCCAAAACAAAACCCAGGGTCAAAGTTCTTTCTTTCAAAGACTGAAATACTCGGTGCAACATTTTAGAATGTGACAGGGATCTCCAATTATTTTTTTGCTTTCATCTTGAAACATCTTTTGAACATGTATTGAAGGTATTAAAGGTGGCAAGCATGGTTTATCTAACACATTTGTTCTGCCCATTTCATCTCTGATTATGTCTATCTACCGAAACAACCCATACACACACTATCTGAAACTCATTCCATTGAACAGCAGGGAGGGGGATGGGATGGTGCCGGTTTGTGTGTGCGTGTGGGGGCGGGGGGAGAATTGTGTAATTTTAAATTATTAACTTATCTGATGCAAAAATTGATTAATGTTTCCAACAGTCTTTCCATTTTACTTCACTGTAACCACAATTAGTATTTTTGAATGTCAATCTAGCCCATAACAGGATTTGGCCAGCTCTGAAATGCCTAAAATGAATTACTTCAGGACAGAGAACAAAAAATGGTGGAGAGCTCCTACATTAGAAGAACAGGCTCAATAACGGGATGCCTTTTAGAGAGAAAACTTCATCATCACCGATTAAAGATGGAACCACATCAAGATATCAGTTAAATTGGGGAGCCTTGCCAGAAGGAGCTCAATCTTCCAAAATTTGGTAACTGTCTCACCATCTCTTTTCAGAAAACAAAGAACAACAAATTCTGATCACCTTAAAAGTAAAATTTAAAACAATATCATTTAAAAGAACCAATAGTAGATATACAATCATTATCACATCGGTAGTCGCATTGGTCCACTAACCTCAGTAAAAAATATGGCTAAGTGCCGAAGAAAGAAATGGAGTCGTTAAAAGAATGGCATTATGATTTTGCCATTGTGACACTCCCCCATCTTAAATGGAACAATACTTCCTCTTTGGTGATTCTTTTTAAATTTTAAAGGCCTCTGTTAAAAATACTGGATGGATGCATGTTGGGCACCTTGGAGAATTAAAAGGATTATAGTCAAACTTATTTGTATCTTAAGCAATAGGCCTCCCTTGATATAGATAGTGATACACATCTGGAGTGTTGACAGACAAATCTCGTCTTCTGATTTGAAAAGTGTTTGTGTAAAAGAAAAACATGAGAGTAATGATGCCAACCATGCGTGACTAAGGTCCACCTTTAGGGGTTTGGGTATAATTATAGGTAGATGATTCATTAACTATAATATGCAAAAGTATTACTTGATAAAGCCAGTTCTTCAAAGAGTTTGGGAACAGTTAAGTCAGTAACTTTTGTTTAAGGGAAATAAACAGATACAACTGCTTACATGCATAGACAAGGCTAGATTCAATGCAGTCCCTCGTGGTGGGACACATGGCAGTTGGACCCACCACTTCCGGTGCGAGGCAATTAAGTTGAAGCCGGGAAGGAACAGGGAAACTTGCCTGCGGGAATTTGACACCAATTAACCCCGAGTCCAACAGAATTTAATCGAGGTTCAGGGATTAAATGTGAATGGCATGGCTTTTGTGCCCCTTCTGAAGCTACCAATGTCTTTGAGGATGGGCCTCTCTTTCAATGGTACTCAGTGTCTGATTGAGAGACCAGGCATTGTGAGACTGGGGGGGGGGGGGGGGTTGTCACTGAAAACCAACACCCTGCTCTTGCCTCCACCCTTCATGCACCACTTTATTCAACCACCTGAGTCCTGGATCCACCAACAATCCCTGTTGAAGACCCTGGAGGACTACGAGCTGCAGCCACTGCTCCTGATGGCACTGCAGCATTGGGGAGCTGCCAGCCTCTGATTGACAGGCAGCTCATGACAGGTGGGGTTTCTGCCCTTAGCGTCCCACCCCTCAGGAAAGTTCTGTCACTAGCCATTTAAGTGGCTGACAGCAATCTCCCCCTCACAAGTGATGCGGATTTCCGACCGGATCTCCAAGCAGTGGGCTGGACATTAAATTGTATCTACTGTCTTCAAATGAGTTGGGGATGGAGAAGTAATGAATGCTTATTGATGACATGTACCTTTGATATAGACAAATTAGAATGTTTACAGGAACATGGTTTTCAATGCCTTTTTAAAGCTGAAAGCTCTTCTGTTCTCTGTTGAGTTGATCACTCAGGCCAATCATTGATAAAGGGCGTGGTCTACCGGCATTGTTGCACCCAACTGGGTGATGCAACACGGCCAATAAATCTTGTAAGCAGCCTCTCGTGAGATTTACAACGCTTGTTACGCCTCGCCGCAAGATCTAACGAGATCTCGCGAGGCGCACCGAACTGCATCCTGCCCTCAAAGGGCGATATCCAGATTTGCATATTCAAGTGAGTTGTTAGTCTTATTTGAACATGTCTATGCTGGAGTTACCCAAGGCACGTGATTGAATACCCCTCTTAAGGACCCCGCTGTGGTGCCATTTAGCTCTGGTTTCCACAAATGTGGACCAGGCATTAGGGCACTTGAGGGGGTCTTCCAGGCAATCGGGGGCCCCCAAGTGGTCTCCCAGGCGATCGGGGGCCCCTGGTCATTGAGCTCTGGGCAGGGTGCATCCTGACACTCTTGATGTCACCCAGGCACCGTGGCACTGCCAGCTGAGCATCATGGCAGTGCCAGAGTTGCACTGTGAGGGTGCCCAGGTGGCACTGCTAGGCTAGCAGTGCCAAGATGTCCTGTGTGCCAGATTACCCGTGCTGGGATCTTACGCCCTGCCCTTATGAGTCGGGGTGCAGGGTAAGGTAGGGGGTGGTTTGAGGACCCCCTAATTGGTAAGTTGGGGGGTTCCGAGGCCGTTTGGGGGGGGGGGGAAATGAGAGATCAGGGCACCAGTTAAAAATGGTGTTCTGGTCTCTTCCTGCACTGGCGAGCTGAGCTCATTTATTGCAGAAAATGAGTCTACGTGTGGCCATTCCGTGGCGTTCCTCGTCGAGACCCGAAAAATAGGCAGAGTCCTGTTTAATAGTGAACACCCGAAAACACCCCACTGAACATGCCCGAGACTGGACTCTGTTTTATTTCTATTAAATCACACCCAAAATCTGATCCATATATTACACTAAGAAGTGTCTTGACTTACTCAATGTGTTATGAATGTTAGAAGGAAGGAGGTTGACTACTAAAAGCCTGGTCTTTGTTTCACTACATTTAAATTAACAACTTACTCAGAGAAGTGCCTACTGTGGTGATATGCATCACTGTAAATACACAAGGGGTTAATGTAGATACACTACAACTAAGTAAACACTAGAGGGAGCACCGGAGATGTCATGACATGCAGACATATAGCTAATGAACACATAAAATAGGACACAACCAATGAACAGTCAAGACACCCAGAGGTGGCATTACCACAAAGGGGCATTACACAACCCATATAACAGGACAGGGCACACATGCTCTGTCTTTTTCCACAAGCGACACTTAGAGAGTAGGACAGGGACAGATCAGAAGCATCACACCCACCACATGGCTGAGAGCAGACTGGTTAGTTAGACTGAGTTACTACAGCAAGATTAGCAGGAGAGTTGAACTCAGAGAACTGTGCTAATGGTTCAATAAATCACATTGAACTTACTTCAAAGTCTGGAGTATCTTTTGGTCAAAGCTGCATCGAGTTGCAGCCTGTGTTATCCCAGAGTACATAACACATCACCTACCTTTCCTTCTTTGATTTTCACAGCAATGATCTGCTTCCTTTGCCTAATAATGTCCATCAGCTCGTCGCATTCTTCTTTTAGTTTGCTCTCTTGTATTGCAGTGTTTACCTGTCAGCAAATATAAATGAAACTGTTACTTCCTATGCTTCAAGATATCACTCACTCTTGGTCTGGTATTCCAGGTCTTAGTGAAAACAGGGAAGTAGATTGAAAACCTATTTGCTTTGGCTATTATTCGCCATTGATGTTACTCTTTAATCTTTTTTTCTATGGGTTTGCGCTGGAAAAATAGCCATGAGGGCTTGATTGTCTTCCACCAATGTCCTTTAGGGAAGGGAATATTCCACTATTACCCAGCCTAACCATCTCTGCATGCATCCTTTCCGAGGAGAGCATAGACCCACAAAAGGTGAGGGAACAGAGGTGTATACAATTGGATGGGCATGGCTTTATGGGCCCTCAACATAGAATTGTGGAATTATTCTTTATTATTTTAGGCCAAACAAGGCCAAGGCACACTTTGAAGAAGAACATGTGAACTAGGAGAAGGAGTAAGCCATATAGTGTCTTGAGCCTGCTCCATCATTCAATATGATGGCTGAACCTTTACAGCACATCCCAAACTCTCTTGACCAAGTTTCCACTGACCTCTGGGACAAAGAACTGCAAAGATTCATAACCCTCAGAGAGGAATTCTCCTTATCTCAGTTACAAATGGCTGACCCATCATCCAGAGATGAAGAACTCTTGTTCTGGACTCTATAACTACAGGAACATTTATCCTTGTCAAACCCTGTACGGCCTTTATACATTTCGATGAAATTATGTCCTATTCATCTAAACTCCAGAGAATATAGACCCATTCTACTCAATCTGTCCTCATTTGCCCAAGTCATCTTAGAAATCAATGTAGCAAACCTGCTTTGCACCTCCTCCAAGGGAAATATATCCTTACTTAGGGACAGATACTAAAACTATACACAGTACTCCAGGTGTGGTCTCACTGAAGCCGTATACAATTGTAACAAGATTTTCTTACTCTTATACTACAATATCCTTGCAATAAAGGCTCATATACCATTTGGTTTTGTCATGGTTTGCTATGCGCATGTCAGAATGACACAGATTTACTAGAATGTTCATTTCTTGTGTACAGATACAAATATAAAGAAAAATTTGAAAAAGTGGGGCTGCTTTTATTGGAACATAAACTGTGGGTGATTTGATAACGATGTTTCTATGCAGATATCAGACAGCTTCCAGTTGTTAATGGGTATAGAATCAGGGGTATGGATGCTGCAGAAAGTTTTTTAAATCCAGAGGATAGTGAAGCATTGCTGGAATTTGTGAACGAAGCAGAAAAGTAGACTGTCTTGGGATCCAGCCCAGGACTCCGAGATACTGTATGGGAAGAGACTAACATTCTTTGTAATTTTTAATGTTTCCTCTTCACCCATTAATTGACAACTGTCTGGAATATGTTAAGGATGAGATAGAGAAAGAAAGTCGGAGATTCTATTCTGGTAATTGTACCATGGCCCCTACTGGAATTGCTGTGTGTTCATTGTCTCAGAATTGGACCTTGTTCTGAACATTCCATCAAAATCCCTGTCTGGGACAACACTTGAGCAAGGTTACAGAAACTATACTGTAGTGGAAAATTACCCTGGAATAACTCCGCCTTTTGCCAGGAAGAAGGGAGATCAGAGGAGAAAAGGAAAGTTAGTATTTATTGAGGTTTTGGGATGTCTAATTTTTCACTCTCCTCAAAACAAAACCTCTCATTATAGCACCTTTTATTTCTTATTCAAAAAACTAATGTCTTCAGAAAGTAAGGATCATGATAAAATTGACAGGGGAGATGACTTGTGTATCTTTTTTTGACAATGATACCATCATGATTTCTTGTGTTGTAGAGAGAGAAAAGCAAAATGCCATTCACTTTCCTCTGAAGATTATGCCCTTTTAAAAAGACTGCCTGAGGATTGCTCATTCATAGTTCCAGTTGCAGCTGTATAAATGCCTGCTGAGTTAGGGTCGAAATGGAGGCTGACATAATTGGGCAAGCCTCAACTGGGCCTCAGATGTATTGCCTTGGAGAAGGGGAGGGATGGATACTGGCCATGCACTATTCGCTAAAGCAGCGAGACATTTAGGAGCAATGCCACAGAAATATAACCCACAAATAAGGAATTATGAGCCTTGTAGGTAGTCCAACAGAAAATAACTTGTATGTTTCAAATGTCTAGCTAAATAATTCTACATGTGTACACAATGAAACAGGAGAAGCAATTGTTTTCATTGATCGAAATTAATCGTGGAACTAGTGAAGTGGTTGAGAAGTGGTCATATTTTCAGACGAGCATTAAAAAGGCCACAGGCTGCACTCGGTGAGCATCAGAACAAATATATTTCGAAAACTTAAACAGCTAGGCTATAAACTTCAACAATCCAATTTATCTTGTGAACTCTTTCCAGAGGTAATGGCCCTGTCAGGGTTATTTATGGCAGTTACAGAAAAATAAAGGTAGCCTCATTTATCCATTCTGGAAACTCCAACGAGTTGCTCACCTTTCTAATTCTTTTCACGATCTTTGTGCTTGTCTGTCAAATGTGGGGGGTTTTCCCCCCAAAGGCCTTTTTCCTCACAGAAGGAAATGTTTGACATTATTTTTATTCTGGGAATGAGAAGATCAGATTGGTAATGCTGTGACACATCTGGACCATGGGTTAACTTCACTGCTGTTTTCTATCCAGTGGATAAAACTGAAGAGGGAAATTAATAGATTTAAGGCAGAGAAATTGAAAAGGATGATGACATCAGAGAAATGATTCTGATGTATGAAATAGAATAGAGTATGACATTTGACCTTTCAAACTGACCAGTAGGATTATAATTATCTATTTTGATCTGCCTCATTACTATGTGCAAAATTCTCCCAACTCCCAGCTAGCAAGTTCAATGGCAGGTGGGCAGGGGAGGGGAGGGGAGCAGAATTCAACAGGAGGTCCAAAAATCAGTTTGACATCGGCTGAATTTAGCGCAAGATTTTCCATTGTTTCCTGCTAATCGGGAAAACAGCTGGAGGCCAGCATGAAACTGATGTACATCCTGCTAATGGATTGCAATTGAAGCCCAGGCCAGCCATGTCCAATTAGGAAACACGCTAATGCAAAACATGTCTGGAACAACGTGGCATGCAGACATCTGGGCGGCCTCTGAATGAAAGCTGCCAGAAACCCTAGGTCCTGGAATACCACTGCAGTGGGTGGGGTGGGGATCATCGAGAGGGAGATATTTCAGTTTCAGTGTCCTGGAGAAGCATATTCCTGGAGATCCGCCTTCATTTTCAGGAGGTCCATCTTCCTTCTTCAATAGTGGTCCGTGAATTTGGGTGCCTTTTCAAGATGGTGCCGCAATAGGACAGCAGTCTATGTGCCTTCAGGGCCTGCCCCATCACAGAATACGGTGCAAAACAGCCAGTTGCATAATTAATAAAATGGTGGCCCGAAGATTTGGGGTGCTTTCCTGCCAGCCTCCGCAGTGGGAAACATTTTCCCCTTCCCACCACCTACCATGGAACTTAGTCCCAGATGGTTTTTCAAGTCACTCACCTCCCTGACTTGGAAATATATCGCCATTACTTCACTATCGCTGGGACAAAGTCCTGGAGATCCCTCCCTAACAGCACAGTGGGTGTACCTGTGCCTCAAGGACTGCAGCGGTTCAAGAAGGCAGCTCACCACCACCACCTTCTGAAGGGCAACTAGGGATGGGCAATAAATGCTGGCCTAACCAGCAACGCCCACATCCCGTAAATTAATTTAAGAAAATTAGAGAATTCTGCCCTATGTTTCTATATCATTCTGGGTTTTTTAAAATCCTGAGGTCATATTTAGTGTGGTCAGGTAAAGGGTGAAGCTTTCTGAACAGGTTTAAACATTGTCCAATCTTGTGTGGTATGGATTTAAGGCAAATCAGCCGTGGCACTGATCACTGAGCACTCTCAGCCAGCAGAGGGAGACTAGACTTTCATCACAACCTGATTGAATTCAATCCAAGATACTGGCATGCATTTATCAATAAAGCCACTATTTCCTGGACAATAATTCATAAGTAAAGAGATTATGAGTTACACCTCAAGCATTTATATGAAGCTCAATGACTTTACATGGAATGGTGCCGAAAGTGCAGCTTGTACAACACCCTTTATCAGCTCAGGATACAATGGTCTGTGTCCCACAGCTAAGTTACTGTCAGGAGTTGCACAGACAGTGATTTTAGGCCTTTCAGAGACTGCACTACAGTTTCGGATTGAGTTCGTACCTGTTCAATATGCTTTTGGAGACACCAAATTACCAACAGGCATGACTTTGTTTTTAATCAGAAACCCCCTTGTATTCAGCTCAGCAAGGCAGCAGTGCCTCTCTGCAACTAAACAATTGATAAGGGTTTTGCAAAGAAGGAGGAGGGTGTCGTGTAGAGAAGCCAAGCAAGGTGCTGCGTCCAGTCTTAATGCATTTTAAAATAAAGTGACTAATGCCCATGACATTTGAAATTTTTGAAGGTGTGGTCAGATGTGTAGGTGAGAGATCCAAGAACAAGTACTTCAAGTCTTCTTGAAGGGTGACTAAGTCACACAATGAATTCCACCTTTGAAAAACATGCATACGATATTGGCATTGACAGTGTAAAAGTGAGAATTTGGAATTGATGTCTATAAATAGCAAGTGCTATTCATTTTAGATCAAGTAATCTGGGCTGTATTTTCACATGTTTTTTGTGGACAGGCGCCTGACCAGAGAGTCTTGTGCTAAATCGCACAAGACGTCGTCGAACGCTCATCCCGACCTTATTGCACACTTGCGCGACATTTGGCTTGGTGGGCACACTCGGGATTCGGAAGCGTGGTCACTGACAACTAAGTGGGCAATTAAGCCCTTGAAGAAGTCAATTAAAAGTAATTTTACATGGCCGTCCATTTTATAGTTGATGAGTGGGTCTATTGGCCACACAACTTTTACATTTTCGCTTCAACCTGAATTAAGGGTTGGATGAAAAGCCTGGGATGCAATGTGATTAAAAAAAACATCTGGGGACTGACGTTTTTTGAGATCTGGGGCGAAATTCTCCGGAAACGGCGCGATGTCCGCCGACTGGCGCCCAAAACAGCGCAAATCAGACAGGCATCGTGCCGCCCCAAAGGTGCGTAATGCTCCGCATCTTTGGGGGCCGAGCCCCAACCTTGAGGGGCTAGGTCGGCGCCGGACGAATTTCCGCCCCGCCAGCTGGCGGAAAAGGCCTTTGGTGCCCCGCCAGCTGGCGCGGAAATGACATCTCCGGGCAGCGCACGCGCGGGAGCGTCAGCAGCCGCTGACGGCATTCCCGCACATGCGCAGTGGAGGGAGTCTCTTCCGCCTCCGCCATGGTGGAGACCGTGGCGGAGGGGGAAGGGAAAGAGTGCCCCCACGGCACAGTCCCGCCCGCCGATCGGTGGGCCCCGATCGTGGGCCAGCCAGCGTGGGGGCACCCCCCGGGGCCAGATCGGCCCGCGCCCCCCCCAGGACCCGCCCGCGCCGCCTTGTCCCGCCGGTAAGATAGGTGGTTTAATTTACGCCGGCGGGACAGGCATTTTAGTGGCGGGACTTCGGCCCATCCGGGCCGGAGAATCGAGCGGGGGGGGGCCCGCTAACCGGCGCGGCGCGATTCCCGCCCCCGCCGAATATCCGGTGCCGGAGACTTCGGCAACCGGCGGGGGCGGGATTCACGCCAGCCCCCGGCGATTCTCCGACCCGGCGGGGGGGTCGGAGAGTCTTGCCCCTGCTGTCAGGTGTTTGACTGTGCTGCATTGAAACAGTTTGCTGCATTTTCTTCATCACTTTTAATTTGTAAACATCTGTAGCTGTCTGCCTTTTGGGAGCCCAATGGAAGTGCTATCCCAAGCCTTCCTTTTCTCAATGCCCGCTCTCTTCCCGCACACCTCGGCAGTGCCAAGCCTCAGTGCGTGTTTCACATTGGCTAGCCATTAATTGGCCGGCCAGCCAGTGTGAAATCCCGTTCTGGAGCAAATCGCAGCCAACAGTATATTTCACGTCTACTTCCAGCCCTGCCGATTGTACACTCCCGATGAGTGCAAAATTCAGGCCTTGCTGTGATAGTACGTGAAACACTGATGTAGCAAGAAGGGGAGAAGGAGTTACATTAATTTATTGAGTTCTTTATTGATGAAGCATTGACCAGTTGAATCAATGAAAAATGAAAATATTTTTGTGTGCTTCTTCATAGGTTTCTAAAGCAATTTATATTCAGTAAGTTATTTTGAAGTGTAGTGAGCAGTTCCAAGTGTGCAGATTTGAACAAGCAAGAGGAAGTATGAACTTTGTAGATTCATCTGGATAGCCAGGGTACCACTTTGGAGAGGTAAGACACATTGGGAGAGGAAGGGTGTTCTTTGAGAGAGATAAGGCATCCTTTGAGAATGTTAAAGGATACTTGATTGTGCATAAACACTGCATAAACTCATTGGAACGGTCAGGCTGTCAAGGAACTGTCAAGCTGTCAAAGAAATTTAAGGAATTGTCAAAGGATACCAGGTGAGTTGGCACGGAGGGGGTAAGGATAAAGGGTTGTGGGGAATTGGTTGGTATTAAGTTTGCTTGGAGACTATAGAATGTCAAAGGGATGCGGGGGGAATTTGAGGGGCATAGAAGGTATAAGGGGTAATGAGGGTGGGTAGCGATGCTTGGGTTGGCTTAAGGGGTATCAGAGACTATGGTGGGAGTGTGAGGGGCATGAGATGCCATAGGTTGGCATGGATGGTGTATGGAGAGTGTGTATTGGGTGGGGGAATGAGAACTTTTGGTTTTTTAAAAAAAATATTTTATTCACCACAGTTCTGGAACAGAGGTAGGCCTTCTGCCAGCCTTGCTCAGCACCTGGGAACCACGGCACCCATACCAGGGGATGGCCGGGCCTGATTTTTAGTCCAGCCATTCGCACCCCACCCCCTCGTAACAAAAAACAGGCCAACAGGGTGGCCATTTTTAAAGGCTCGGAACACAGAGCTGGGAATTCTCCCATCTCTTCTCACTCAACTTGGGAGTGAATATCTGGGTCAGGAAATTTCTTATGCTTTCTTTGTGAGGTAATTATAAACAAGGCATTACATATCAGACATTGTATTTGGAACAGTTTATTACTTGTACTTATTATAGTACCTCTAAGTGCATTGTACAGCCCAAACCTTTCAAAATTGCTTTTTTGAAGACTAGTGCTTCTCTGCAAGTTTCTAATAAGTTACTTAATTATTTGAAAACAATTGTTTTCCAAACAGCACTACCAACCTTCCACATGGAGCATCAACTTCTAATCATCAGCTAAATTGAGAAGCCATCTCTGAACTTGGCAATCATCGTCCCCTCTATAAATTCACTCAACATAACATCATTTGTTATAAAAGTATGGGTGGTTCATTTAATCTCCTAGAAACCTCATTAACTAGTTAGCAATAAATCTCTTTCTTCAGGAAGATCTGGACCTCCAGTTGAGACTTAATTCTCTGCCAGAAGTGAAAACGAATAACACCCTCTAAACTAATACGGAAACAAACCATCAATCAATAATTTATTAAAGGCCTAATGATTACAGTTTTCCAATAGTTCATTTGGCTGGACAGCTGGTTCGTAGTGCAGAGTGATGTCAACAGCGCCGGATAAATTCCCATGCCGGCTGAAATTATCCATGAAGGTCCTCCCTTCTCAACCTTGCCCCTCACCTGTAGTGTGGTGCCCCTCAGGTTAAATCACCACCAGTCAGCTCTTAAAAGGGAGAGCACCCTATAGTCCACTATGGACTCATTTGTTTTGGCATATACATTTACTGTTGTCGAGCATGCTGCAGTAAAATTCCACGACTCGATTGTTTCCACTCATTTGTGCCTCAGTTATGTTCATTAAGTAGCTTGCTAGCAGAAGAAAAAAAACTCACCTCCACCTGTTGGCAGATTTGAATGAGTCTGCCCATCTGTGACTCCAGCTCAGTATTCCTCTTCACTAGACTTGTAAGGTTAGCCTGCAGTGCTTGCTGTGATGAGACAAGAATTAATCATGTGAGTTTTCAGGTGCTGATGCCTCCTTCCATATTAGCTTTTTTAATGCTCATTAAGTTGGAGGGTCTAGCCATACAAATTCTGGCATGTTGGGTCACCATTAAAAAAAATCTACATCAAATAAAACCTGCAAAATGAATCTACCTTTCTTCCAAATAACGTAGGCTAGCCCAAACTCAGGTGAATGTCCCTCCATCTGTACCAATCTCACATATCCACTGATAGACTGTTAAAAAGATCATGGTGTGCATTGGATTCATGTTCACCAGAAACTGGCTCAAAATGACCCAAACCCATTTGACGTAAGAACATTAGAACAGCAGAGAAAATGTATTCACATCAATCTGGGCCAGATTCCACAAAGGTTCCAGAGTTGAAAGGAGACTGTGTCATGTGAGGGTACCTTTAAGACATGGATGTTTAAGCAATGTACCTTTCAGAAAACAGTGATGTCAGAGAGTGGGTGGAGCTCAGCTCAGTTCAGCCATTTTGCAGTTTAGTTTTGCAGTTTGGAGGAAAAAGTGCCTGGCTGGTTTTGCTGAGAGCAGTTTAAAAGTGCCTGGCTGTTTTGCTGTGAGCTGGTTAAAAGGAGAAAGCCAGTTTGAGTCAGCAGCTTGAGAAGTTCTGGTTTGCTGTGAGTTGCTTGAAGGGAGAAAGCCAGTTGGAAAAAGCAGTTTGTGTGTTTCTGTGGGTGTCCAGAGAGCTGCAGGAAGAAAGGAAGGTGCTGGGGCTGAAGTCAACCAAGCTAATATATCTCTGCCATTCTACAGAAAAAATATATATCCTTTAACCTGATGTGATACTGTTTAAAGGTGTTAAGTCTCTTGGAAGTTTGAAGGAACATTTTGAGGAATTATTTACTGTTGCAATATTTTCTGAGTTATCTTTGAAGTAAGGGGTGTTAAGAGATCCAATGTTTATTTAAGATGTTAAGTTGAGTTCATGGAATAAACAGTGTTTTATGTTTAAAAATCCACGTGTCCATAATTGTAATCCCATACCTAGGGAAAAAGCTGTGTGCTAGGAAAAGCAACAAATCCACTAAAGGGAGAGGTTGGTTGAACTCCATGATACATTTTGGGGTTCTGAAAACGCCTCGCCCATAACAATTGCCTAAGCTGTGATCACCCAATCTATGCACAACTTAGATTTTACTTAAACTTCAAATCCAAAGAAGTAAAATGTAGCATGTTAAATCCCAATGCCTTCTGCCATTAATTTCTTTTTTTAGTCATGTAGAGGAATCTTTCAAAAATAAATCTTTTATGCAGCTTTAATAGAAATGTACAAATATAGAAAGTAGGAGCAGGAGTAGGCCAATCGGCCCTTTGAGCCCGCTCATTATGATCATGGCTGATCATCAAACTTAATAGCCTAATCCCACTTTCCCTTTCACCACTGACTCCTTCTTCAAAATACATGTTTGACTTTAACTACTCTGTGGCAGCGAATTCCACAGGCTCACCACTCTCTGGGTGAAGAAGTTTCTCCTCATCTCAATCCTAAATAGTCCACCCCATATCTTTAGTCTGTGACTCCTGGTTCCGGACTCCCCCACCATCGGGAACATCCTTCCTGCATCTAGTCCTGTTAGAATTTTATATGAGATCACCCCTCATTCTTCTGAACTACAGCAAATATAATCCTAATTGACTCAATCTCTCCTCATATGTCAATCCCTCTATCCCAGGAATCAGTCTGGTAAACCTTTGCTGCACTTGATCTAGAGCAAGAACATCCTTCCTCAGATATGGAGACCAAATGACCATCAGCTCACTTTTATTCAATTAGTTTATGGAGAATAATGGATGGTGGAGGGGAATTATAGGAATATATCCCATCGAATGTTGGTGTAGTCACCACACAAATGAGTGACGCATCTCTTTATCCTCTAGCTTGAGTTATATTTTACTTGTTAGCTATCTGGGGGATTTGATCAACTGTACTCAACATAATAATTTGCTTTTATATTATTGTGCCATTCATAGATTTTGAGACTATAATGAGCAATAGACTATAGTGAGCAATAGAAAATAACATCACAGATGTAACATATCAACCAGATGCAGAAAGCAGAATGGTGGCAGAACAGAGTGCATCGCAAACAAGACTGCAAACATTGGGAATTTGATACAGTGGGGAACGGAGGTGTAAATTTTGCTTTCAATAGCTGTAGTGGTTTGTATTACAGGTGAACATTTAATCTACTTATAATTTAAACAAGATCAAATAATTGGTTAAAAGATTAAAATCTATTAGTTAAGTGAAAATAGAGCTGGAGAGAACGCCCATGGATCTAAGCGGAGGAGGCAGTGTATTTCTGACAAATCCAGGAACAATCATGGAGTGACATACAAACATATGAATTGGGAGCAGGAATAGTCCACTTGGCCCCTCCAGCCTTAATGGCTGATTTGATTGTAACCTCAACTCCACATTTCTGCCTACTCCCAATAACCTTTCACCCTCCTCAGTTATCAAGAATGTATCTATTTCTGCTTTTAAAATATTCAAAGACTCTACTTCCACTGCATTTTAAGGAGACAACCTTTAAGAGACAAAAATTCTCCTCATCTCGGTCTTAAACGGGCACACCCTTATTTTTAAACAGTGGCCCTTAGTTCTAGATTCTCATAAAAGAGGAAACATCCTTTCCACACCCACCCTATCAAGACCTTACAGGACAGCAAATTGGTGATATTATTTTATTCTTTAAGTTATGACAGTGGTAAAGCTACGAACTTCATTCAGTAGCCCAATAAATTGAGTCATGACAGGGCACTTTAATCTTGTCAAACGCTCATCCTGTCCCATGTGGGAACTCCAGGACTCCCTGGACAGCCATATGTTTTGCCACCATTCACTCATCAGTTTGAGCAGCTCAAGCAGCAACTGTCATCACTGTGGTGCATCTGTGAGGCTGAGAGCTATGTGGATCGCACATTCCAGGAGATGGTAACCTTACATCATAAAGAGTGGCCAGGAGAGAGGAATTTCTGACCACCAGTCTAGGAGGCCCAGGCAGGTCTTGCTCTCTAACTGGAATTAGTTCTGAATACTGGTGAGGATAATAATTCCTTTGTGGAGTACAGTCAGAGCCAAAGCCACAGCAGTATGGGTGACTCAACTATACAGGAGGACTGGAGGGATTTCAGGAAAATAATAGTGGCAGATTACTCAATAGTAAAAGAACATATAGGTGTTTCTGTAGCTTCAGATTTGAATCCAGGGTGATCTGTTGCCTCCCGAAGGTCAAGGATGTCATTCAGTAGTTAACAACATTCTGAGGGGAAGGATGAAAAGTCAGAGGTCATGGCTCATATTGGCACCAATGACATAATAGAAAGAAGGCTGAAGACCTGCATGCAGATTTGAAAAGGTTAGAAAATAAAATAAATAGCAGGGCCTTAATGATAGTAATCTCCATATTACTCCCAGTGCCACACACATTAAGTACAGAAATACAATACAGCAGATGAATGCATGGCTAAAGAGATGGTAGAGTTAGATAGTAATGGACGGGTCGGCTGGGCAGAAAAGTCACCAGTGGAATTCAATCCAGAGGATTGTGAGGGAATGCACTTGGAGGGGGGTGACGAACAAACCAGAGAGCACAGAATAAATGACAGCAATCTGAGAAGTATAGAGGAGCAAGGGAATCTTAAAGTGCTTGTCCATAAATTCTTTATTGGAGCAGGGGAGGTAAATATGGCGATTAAGTTTGTTTACGGGATACTTCTTTTTAATAGCAGAAGCAAAGAATATAAGAGCAATGAGGCTTTTCTCGAACTGTGCAGAATACCAGTTTGGTCGCAACTAGAGTACTGCATACAGTTTTGATCACCGCATTACAGGAACAAGTTAACTGTATTAGAGAACATTAAAAGCAGATTTAGAGGTTGTCACTAGGAACGGAAAATTTTAGCTCTAAGGATAGGATTGAGTTGTAAGTCAGAGGGTAGATTTAATTGAAATGCATAAAATCATAAGGAACATGGATAGAGTATTGATTAGCAGAAGGATTAGAGGGGGGTTAAGGAGAATCTTTTCCTCCCGAGGGTGTTGGGGGCCTGGAACACACTGTCTGAAAGAGTGGGAGAGAGACAAAGCCGCATCACATTTAAAAAGAACTGGGATATGCCGTTGAAGTATCACATCCTATAGGGCTACACAACAAGAGCTAGATAGTGACATGAGGCTGGATAGCTCTTTTTCAGCCAACACAGTCACTATGGGACGAATGGCTCCCTTCTGTGTTGTAAATATTCAATGGGCTGGAATATATACACCGGACAAGCTCCCGTATAGTGTGGTGCGAGCCTAATTCCGCTTGGCTGGATTGCGGGGCTTGAATATTTCGGGTGACAGTTCTTTCATTAGTATGAAGTGAGATTTCCGTTTGTCTCAAAGTGTAGATCCTTGTAGAGCTGCCGGTCATTTGGAGGCCAGTAGCTCTTTGCCACAACAGGGTCGGTGGCCACTTCCAGTATTGCAGGAGGCAGGGGGAGAAGCATAACCATGGATGTCTCCAAACCCAGGTAACTCCCAAACTGGTAGGGTGAGGGTAGCGGGCCAGTGCTGAGCCCGCCGTCAATGGTACGGTGCAATCATTTATAGTCAGTCTACCTATATTCATATCTGTGGGCGGTCAGTAAAATTCAGCCCTATGTTTATGTGTTTGCAAGGACATTTTGAGCAACTACTGAGAGCTCAATACATATTGAATTAGATTCCTATACTATACTGTTAATGGGCTAAAAGCCACTCACTAATTCCAACACAATATTCTCTCATTATTGCATTGAAGTACCAGCTGAGCTTTTCTGGTTTATATGATCTAAACAATTTATTTGTACACTGAGGATTGTGTACAAACTGATTTTCACCTTTTACCTATCTTCAATACCGAGGTGCATTTCCTCATACCAGCAATGGAGATAGAAATGCAGTTTATTTTGTACACAAGTTTTGAGTTTAATTCAGAATAACACATTATGCACATAAGTTTGACACAAATAATGACATGATTCTTACAAATTGATCACATTATCTCGCATATTTTGGATATGTCAGAAACAGTGAAGGGAAAGTATTCATTTTGAGTTATTGGGTAATAAAACAGCTGGCAAAGGAGATCATCTGGAATGCTGATCTTGCAATATACAGTGTCATGCAGTCCTCATTTCAGCAAAAAATATGATTAAACATGATTGAATTGAATGTGACTTATTAAAAATCAATAAGCACTAGTTTGAGATGCAAACCATGACTTGTTTGTTTTCACCTTCCAAAACCAGTAACATTTAGCATTGGTCCTAACATAAAGTAAATATCGTTCTACCTGTCTCTTTAAATCTGTTTACAGGTTTGTCTTGTCATTGGATTAGTACCAGATGCTGAAGAGAAAATTGCATTTGCAATTCTATGCTTTAATGCTGTGCCAAATGTTACGCTTTTGTAATGCTCTTAACTCATTAGTCCAAATATTTGCACCACCACGACAGTCCTGTCAGCACCTCTACAGAGATATATAACTCGAAACATTTTCTCCATGCACAGCCAAAGTTTAAGGTTATATGGAAGAGTAGATTCTCCAGGTCCTCACACTGAGTGAGTGCCCATATGCATTAAGCGATGAACTGGAAAAGTTAACCATGAAAATTTCATGCCTTGTGCATTACTGCAGCTCCAGTGACAAGCCTATGGAGGTACACTAACTACAGGACAATGCTTTGTAGTGTGTTGTACCTGAATTAGCTGAGGGATTCAGTTAGACTGCCACATGACCCAAGTGAGAGTCTGTCAGAGTCCAGGGGGAAACTGTAGGGGGTCGGATGTGCTGGGTCCTCACTGATTTATTTTAGCCAGCCAAATAAGGAGCAGGAATTATTACAAGGCCATTAATATCAGGCATGGCCTTTGAGGCAGAGACTGTCTACTCTCGGAACTGGCTAACATTGGAGGGCAGTGCAACATGAGAAGTGAAGCTTATTGTCTTCCAGAACAGTAAGGGTTACTTTTTACAAAACCTGAACTTTGCACAGTGACCTAAGAGAGATTTGAGAAATACTTACTCCACAACCAGCCCCTCCACCACCTTCCCAAAGTGCCAAGTGGGTGCTTGATTTACCAGCTGAACAAGGGGCTAGAGATTATGGGCTACATGATAGCACAGTGGGTAGCACTGTTGCTTCACAGCTCCAGGGTTCCAGGTTCGATTAACAGCTTGGGTCACTGTCTGTGTGGAGTCTGCACCTTCTCCCTGTGTCTGCGTGGGTTTCCTCCGGGTGCTCCGGTTTCCTCCCACAAGTCCTGAAAGGTGTGCGGTTTGGTAATTTGGACATTCTAAATTCTCCCTCTGTGTACCTGAATAGGCGCTAGAATGTGGCAACAAGGGGATTTTCACAGCAACTTCATTTTCAGTCTTAATGTAAGCCTACTTGTGACAATAAAGATTATTATTATCCATAGCAGTATAACAGTTGATCCACAGACTTTAGGATGTTTGCGACAAATTATTTCTTGACTAGATTATGCCATCCGTTTCCATGGCTGTACCTCACTGTACATGGCTGCTTTGAAAGAGCCAGACTTGTGCTGGTGCTTCAGGTATAAAACCTGAAGCAGTTTTCTTTTGTAGAACCAGCCAATCATTTCATTGTGTCCGGTTGAAAATCTTGCACGCAACTGCTGTTTGTTGACGCTATTTAATGTGGGATGTCCACATTTACTTGTATTCTGTTAAATTCATTATATAATTATACAAATTAGGCTGCCCCAATACTTCAACTCATTATCCCAATACTTCAACTCATTATTAAGTACATTTTGAATTTATCCATTGAGTCGTGCTTGAAGTGGCTGGTCACAGATAGCCGTGATTCTTCAATATGTGCTCCTTCAAGTCTGGCTCAACATTAAGAGACTGGAATGATTTCTGAGCTGTGGGCAGAAAAATCTCTGAAAGCAAACTATTTAGAATAAGTAATATTCATAAATCCCCAAGCAGGACAGTGAATATTTAACATGACGGAGGCTTTTGTTGAGATTCAACTTACAGCAGTCAAAATTCCTCATGGACATTGGTTGGAATAATGTGATGAAATCTCATTTGCAACTTGAAGCTATGAGGATATGTCTAGTCTAAGCCCAAGACTAGCATTTGAATTAGAGTGACTGAAAATGTATTTATATCTTTAATTTTAGATGAGGATACTTCATATTTTTCAGTATCGTCTGACCATTTTGCACAGAAAGGATTTAAAATATTACTTTAAATTTGTATTTAACAAGGTAGGGATGCGACAAAGTAAATAGTTAAGAAACTAATAGGATAGTTTTGATGTTGCATTATCGATGACCAAAAATAATTGATCTAATAAACTGCTTCAGGAACCAAAAATCAGCACAAAGCTGCTGTTATGGGAAGTCCTATTACAAACAATGGGAAAAAATGTTACCATGGTAGAAGGGTACTGATGTCAAAAGGTCTGACTATATTGGGGCACCCATTTCCTGTTGTCACAATGATGAAGGATGCTGATGTCGTGCTTATGTTATTGAACTGGATGAGCCCTGCATTCATAATCCAGTGAAAGCAAATTCAAACCTCTCCATTGCAGTTTGAAAACATGAATTCTATTAAAAATGAAAAGGAATTATTTTAAAAGATTCTGCTATCCATGAAAAATTGACCATGAAAGTTATCGGGTTGTCATAAAAACCCAACTGTTCATTAACGTCATTTAGGGAATCAAAGCTGCCACCATTACACATGTTAGCCGACATGTGAATCAAGTCACAAACAAATGTGGTTGGCTCTAAACTATCCTTTTGAAATGGCTCAACAAACCATTCAGCTGTGTCAGGGATAGGTAATAAATGGTGATAGTAACACCCATATCTGAAGAGTAAATCTTTTTTTCTTAGGTATCAAAAATGTTAATTATTGCAGATACTTCATGTAATTATATTTTGAGCTGACAAATGGAAGTGTTTTCCACTTGACATCCTGTGTTAAGTATAGCAGATCAATCCATAATAATCCGCTCGAGACTCTCTTAGACTCACATCAGGTATATCATTCTTGTCTGTAAAATAAGTTAGCCCCTACCGCATAAATATAACATTTTCATTCTCCACATCAGTCAGTCTGTTGGCTTGAATAATGTTGCCAACTTAAAAGCCAGTCAGTGGTCATTCATTGCTAGACTTTTACTATGAGATAACCGAGTGCCCATTAATAAATGGTTAAGACTAATCTAACCACATCCAATTTTCAGAACCAAAGAAAAGAGATTTGTATTTTCAAACTGATTTCAATGGAATGAAAATTGATGATTGTCCCTGTGGTGAAGTTTGCCCCTATATAATCCATAACAGAAGCCTCACAGGTCAGCACATCTACATGCCAAGATATAAATAATCCATCAATTCATACAAGTGTTGAAGAGAAGACTCATTGAACTGATACTGCGCGCTGCATGTTTCATTACAAACCAGTATCATCTTTGAGGCTTCTCCCATTCAAACAGCATGGGATGGATTCTCCCTTTCTGAGGTTAAGTGCCGGCGCCAACAGATGGGAAAATTAGCACGATTCCTTCACCAATTCCAGTACCTATGAGGGGCTAGCACCAGCGCAGCGTGGAACACCGGCGGCTAGCGCAGAGAATGGCCGGGTCCCGGGCCATGAATGCGCAGGGTGACAAGCTGTAGCCTATGCCCCCCACCGGTCACGCCGGGAAACATGGCGCCAGCCTTGCTGGACCGCGCACCTGGCTGACCTCGACCCCACAGCCCATCCCCTGGCTACTCCCCTTCACTCCCCATGGCTCTAGCAGATGTCCCCCGGCCAATGGCACGGTTCCCTGCCGAGTGTGGCGGTGCTGGACACTGTCCGCAGCTGGCACGCCAGGTGGCCGACCGCTGGGACCACACATGGCCATGCTGTTGGGAACTCGGCCCATCGGGGGGAGGAGCATCGCGGGTGGGCCGGCTGATGACGCGTAACAGCTTTACGGCTATGCTCGTCACGCGTCCCGATGACACTGATTTGAAGAGTGCAGAGCATCGTGAACTGGCGTCAAACCGGCACTTGCTCCAATTCCGGTGTCGGAAGCCATTCTCCACACGATCGCTGATCCCGATTTCAGGCTACGGAGAATCCCGCCCCTTGCCTAAGGAAAGGCTGAAGAAATCGGGAATCTGTGGCCTTGAGAAAATGCAACTTAGAAGGAATCTTATGGAAGTATATCTCTTATTAAAAAATCACTACGTCTATGTATACTTTCTAACATGTAAAACTTTACAGCTCATTGTCACATTCTTGTCATCTTTGTGTTAACATTGTACCAATATAAGTGCATTTGTCTGCATTTATAATGGAGGAAACTTTTGCAACACCTGTCTTCTAGAATAATTGAAGGTTTGAATCAATAGAATGTAAGTACTTTAAAAACTATGATTTAAATAACACTTCTGACAACTTCAGCATGGCCCAAGGTACTTCAGAGTTCATAGAATTCCTACAGTGCAGAAAGAGGACCTTCGGCCTATCGAATCTGCACCAACCTTCTGGAAGACCACCCCAGCTTGGCCCATGTCATGCCCTATCCCTGTAACCCCACTCAATCTGAACATTAAGGGGCAATTTAGCATGGCCAATCCACCCAACCTGCACATCTTTGGACTGTAGGCAGAAACCAGAGCACCGGGAGGAAACCCATGCAGACATAATGAGAAAGGGCAAACACCACAGACAGTCATCCAAGGCCGGAATTGAACCAGAGTCCCTGGCACTGTGAGATAGCAGTGCTAACCACTATGCCATTATGCCACCCCTGAATTCACAGCCAACAAAGTTATTATAATGTAGAAAAACATACCCACCAATTTGTGGAAATGCTGGAGGTGTGTGGGTGCCTTCTTATTGAGGTCCCCTTTTTTGGCCTGTCACACCTCTGACTACAAAGTCCTTGATGTGTAGATGCCGGCGTTGGACTGGGGTGAGCACAGTAAGAAGTCTTAAAAACACCAGGTTAGAGTCCAACAGGTTTGTTTCGATGTCACTAGCTTTCGGAGCGCTGCTGAGGAAGGACCCGAGGAAGGAGCAGCGCTCCGAAAGCTAGTGACATCGAAACAAACCTGTTGGACTTTAACCTGGTGTTGTAAGACTTCTTACTGTACAAAGTCCTTGATTAACCGAACCTTCTTCCACCTGGTAAAATTCAGGCCAATGCTTTGGTTTAATGTCTTGTCTGATGACGCTACTCTGACGGTAGTGAACCTCACTCAGTGACAAACATTGCCTTATACCCTCTTAAACTAGCGCAAAGCTCCCTATTTGCACACCTGCACAAAGCAATTTAAAACAAAAACTAAATTTATAAATCACCATAAATTCATGGACTCAGAACCTTGAGACCAGTCATGGATAAATCAAAATTCTTGCTGGATTTTATTCCTACTGGGCAATCACTGCAGCAATTTCTGCCAGCTTGATCATGAACATGCATGAGCTCTGAGACTTGAGAAGCCTATATGCTAATTAGCCATTCCATTTTAACTTTCCAGTGTTGTTGTTATTCCCCTATGATATGATTCAAACATGAGGCATTTAGAATGGTGAATTATGTTCAGCAGTTTATCCTTCCGACAGACCAGTGCAACTAATGCCATAAACCATCACTATCTTGCAGTGGGTTGTTTCTCTGCCAAATGTATCAAATAATGCCGTGATGCAAGCAACCTCTCATAATAGCATTATCGCTGTTACTAATTAGGAGAGAGATAGAGTCAGATTCTAGATCAAAGCAAAATTATGTTACAGAATCCTGCAAGGATTCAAATTTACTTTTCTGTGGAGTTGTTTACATGGATGATTGTTTCTTTGCAGATTGTACTGACCAACAGAGATTGCAAAAAAACAATTTAAGAACATTTCTGACATTTTCTGGTATAATCAGATACTTCTGCTTTTGCTAAAGCTACTTGCAGGCAATACAAAGTGATGTATGTTTGTCATGTGGTGGCCAGTTGAGTTAGTACTCATTAAAATGAAGACAAGCGCTTAATGAAGTGTCCTTCCAAGGGTGCAATCATTAATCCATGGAGTGCTAAATAACCATATGAGTCAGGGAGCTCTAAGCTTCTATCCCTGTTCCATGCTGTTCCAATTTAGTTGTGGTAGTGGTGGGGTAACTACAATTGGATTGAGTATCACTGGATAAAAGCAAATTACTGCAGATGCTGGAATCTGAAACAAAAGAGAAAATGCTGGAAAATCTCAGCAGGTCTGGCAGCATCTGTGGGGAGAGAAAAGAGCTAACGTTTTGAGTCCAATTACTCTTTGTCAAACCCTTTGGATTGAGTATCATTGAGTTGGATAAGGGGGGGTAAAATCTACATGATACTTTTTCTTAGTAAGCGCCAAAATCATCCCTACTACATGGCAAGCACACATTTGTGGTTCTGAGATCTCTCTGATTGGTTCACATTTTGCACACTGGAGATCTGGTAGGAAATACCTAGAGTCAGCAGTGCTTAGGATCCAATTCTAACAGTGAGCAGCATATTGAGGTGGAGACCATTAACTGTCCATTCTCTTCTCACCCATTCTGGGCATGAAATGGATGGAAAACAACAGGCAGCCTCTGAAAAATTGTGGGAAATACAGATGATTAGAAAAGAGAGTTTTTTGATTGTCTTATGAGAAGGAAGGGCCCCAGAAAGGAACATAAAAAAGCACCAAGAGAACTTGTTAATCTTCCTGGCAGATCCTGACTATTCAGTCTAATGGGAAATACACAGTGGCTTCCTTGTACAGGCCTGTTACAATTGTGGCCAGGGCAGGAGGAGTTCATTGGACCTTGATGAGTATAAATGAAGAAGGAACCTATTGACTTTTGTGGGTGGCTTAGTTACCCATCCCGAAACCTGATTAAAAATAGTTCTTGGTGGAATTGAGGACAGGTAAGTAACATGAATGATTTTAACTGCCCACTACCAGGCAGGGTTAAGATCAGCCCCTCAATTCAATAAAGTATATTTAACAGTGCTCTTTAGAATAGTGAGAGTTTGGATTTGGTTCCATAACCTGTACAAATTTTTCTGACCAAGCTGTATTTTAAGAAAGTCTTCCGGCAGTATGCTCCATTTTGCCGGCGCCCGGGGTTTCCCGACGGGGGGGGGGGGGGGGGGGGGGGGGGGGGGGGGAAGAGGCTGCCCCACAATGGGAAACCCCATTAACCAGCCGGCATAATGGAGATTCCCGCCAGCGGGTCAAGGCAGAAATGTGGCGCCACGGGGGCACAGAATCCAGCCCCTGGAATTTCAAGTTGCGACTCCAAGATGCTAGACCTGCAAGTTCAACAAATGTGCATGTGCAAAGAAGCAGGGGAAACAGAAACAGTTCTGGCTGGTTCTTCATTTGATACCAAGGTAAAGAGTTATGCTTAATGGATTAACTAACTGTTTAAGCCATCATCTACTAACTTTCAAGCAGAGGCCATATTTAGAGGGCTGGATACTGTTAACACAAGGCTCGCAGGCAATGGCAAAAAACGACTGTAACATGTCACCCCGTCTGCTCTGGGTTTCCACAGCACTAGGTCGCTCAACGGATCCTCTCTCAGGATGACAGGATTCATGTACCCACCACTGCCACTTCAATAGTGCCCTTGCTATTGCCTCTCAGCCAACCATCCCACACTGGTTCACCCAGTTAGAAGATATGCCCTCAAATCCCAAAGCTGTTTGAGATCATCCTGCAAGGCTCTTTACAGTCTACCTCATTGAAAGTCATCAACCCACTATGCTGCGGTAACTGGGGTAGCATTGGAACATCGTTGTCGGCAAAGGTGCCCTCAAGAGAAGCACTAAGGGAATGCATAAAGGTGAATACATAAGTTCAGTATATATTATTGGAAGTTTGTTGGATAACGTTGTTATGGATTTTTTTTAATGATGTCTTTAATTTAAGGATTTTGACTAAGAGTACAATGTAATGGCTCACAGCCGAGGAGTTGAAATATGAGGAGTTGTGAGCAGTGGTGATATGAGAATGAGATTTTAGAGGAAACAGAGTAGCCAGTCATAGACAGCCTATCCAGAATCGTATGGTTAGGTGGGAAGTGGTAGAATGGTTCCCCTCTCTTTCCACTCTTTACTTGACCACAACAGATATTTATTTTTAAAGAGTTTGCTTCAATGAGTGTTTAACTGTTTAAGTGCTGTGACTGTAAAATACACATACGGACAGGTTTTCTTGGACAGTTCTAAAAGAAAATGTAATATGTTTTCTACTCAATACCCAATCTAAATGAAACCATAAACATTTTCCAACTCTCATTCACATATGTATTCAAGAGTTCACAGGCACACACAGAAGTTTTGGGGCAGCACGGTAGCATTGTGGATAGCACAATTGCTTCACAGCTCCAGGGTCCCAGGTTCGATTCCGGCTTGGGTCACTGTCTGTGCGGAGTCTGCACATCCTCCCCCTGTGTGCGTGGGTTTCCTCCGGGTGCTCCGGTTTCCTCCCACAGTCCAAAGATGTGCAGGTTAGGTGGATTGGCCATGATAAATTGCCCTTAGTGTCCAAAATTGCCCTTAGTGTCGGGTGGGGTTACTGGGTTATGGGGATAGGGTGGTGGTGTGGACCTTGGGTAGGGTGCTCTTTCCAAGAGCCGGTGCAGACTCGATGGGCCGAATGGCCTCCTTCTGCACTGTAAATTCTATGAAATAACCTATGAAATAAGTAAGTGACAACTTGAGAGGCTAGATTTAAGAGTCCAAAAGAATGTGAATTATGTATCCTATAGATTGGTCACTTGGTTGGTTTTAGACTAGGCTCGATGGCTTTACTGGGTTCTGCATCGAGAGAATTTAAAAGTGTTGATGGACAATTTCTGTCTTTTCTTCTGGAGTCAACAGCGGCTGGATGATGTTTAAGATACTGCCTGTATCGTTTGACTGGTCAATAATAAAACAGGCAGGGCACAAACTTGCTGGATGGTGAAGATAGAGAGAGAGAGACTGTGGGTTCTTCTCCTTCCTGTTATCAACTCAGGTTATTTCTGGTTTCATTCTGACTGTCACTGGAAACAGTTCCTTTAAATTGCAAAAGAGGTTAGCTTGCTCATCACATGATCTCCTTTCACAAACTGGCCACTTACCCAAACCTGGTCATAGCAAGAAGATTCTAGATCCATTGTTAAAAAATAATAAGATTATTTTCAGCCAGGTCCATTGTCCAAACTGCTCGAGTTTAATAGTTTGGAGCACACCCAACTGAATTCACGTGGTATGTCTGGGTGTTATGTGAATAGTTCTGGAGATGGGTCATTCACACTCATCTAAGTTGATTGTCTCTGGTAGGCTATTTTTATACAGCCCAGCTCCTTTATGATGGCATTTTAATTTGTAGGGTGCAGCTATGAAAATGTTTGGCCATCATCGGAGCTGCTATTCAAGTAATTTACAATGCTGTTGTTCAATCGTCTTAAAACTTACGTCATGGCTTCATCCCACTCAAAAATAAAGTCATTTTCAATTTAGAACATGGTTTTAGAACAGGAGCAAAGGAAGCCCATATCTTCCTCCTCCACTGTTGCCCCCTGGAGACCAGAGGGCAAGAGCTCTGACTTCACAAAGCTAAGGTTCTGGAGTGCGCAGCAAATCACCATGAATTTGGAGACATGCTCAGGAGAGTACTGGAGATTTCCAGTACATTCAGCCATTGTTTCTGAATGTTAATATGTGACAATAGGGCTCTCGTTGTCAGTGTGTCAGCCACATGTAGCTAGATATAAGTGGGTAGCACCTGTTACCAAATAGTTAGCCTCTGGTTTAGTGTGGAAGGCCATAGATGGCAGGTATGGATTGCTGACAAAGGACAAAAGCATTGTGGCTTTTGTAGGAAAAAGTAGGAAAGCAGGCATTCACTGATATTACATTCTATGCATGGGTGTACAGGTTACATCTCGCCAGTGATATGTGAGGCCTGGAGACCCATGTGTTGATGACCGCCTGCACCGGAGAATCCAACCAGTCTTGCAAAGTCATATACACGTTACTCCTACCTCTACCTGGTAAAAGCGAAACTATATAATCTTCTCCCCTGGTGTATAGAAGTGCTATCACCTCCCTGATGCAATGATGCATTGTAACCTGTGATATATTGGCAATCTTGCCTGCTCCTCACTGCTGTACTGCTGCATGTTTGGAGGAGATGGCACAGTTCAATGATCTCAGTTACCTGTTCCATTTTTCTTTCTGTTGGTGATAATGTTGCCATGTTTGTGTGATCAAGAGTTTAACCAAATTGCATACTTGCTCCATTAAAGTCCACTGAACACGCTTGATCTTCTGGCAATTCAAATATTTTACTATTGTAAATGGTTCAGCAGGTCTCGAATCACTGACAGGCCTAAAAGCTACCATACATGTCTGTCAGAGTGTGTGAGTTGGGGCCAAAAAGATATAGTCAGAAAAACAACTGGCTTTTTGCTGTAAAGGATATATATTTATCTCCTTTTCTCTTTCTAGCCAACAAACACCTCTAATTTTTACAAAGTTAGTATTGAAATTAGCTGCTCTGTTGGGGCCTGCGTAAGTTGATTAGCTACAACATTTGCTTAAATAAGCAAAATACTGCAGATTCTGGAATCTGAAACAAGATAATATAATAATCTTTATTGTCACAAGTAGGCTTACAATAACACTACAATGAAGTTACTGTGAAAAGCCCCTAGTCGCCACATTATGGCGCATGTTCGGGTACACTGAGGGCGAAGTCAGAAAGTCCAAATTACCAACTGTACGTCTTTCGGGACATATGGGAGGAAACAGGAGCACCCGGAGAAAACCCACGCAGACATAGGGAGAACGTGCAGACTCTGACCCAAGCAGGAATTGAACCTGAGACCCTGGCGCTGTGAAACAGGTCATGCTGCATCCAGCAGGAGAGAAACAGAGTTAATATTTTGAGTCCATAGCTCTTCATCAGAACTGCAAAGGAGGCAGAATGTAGAAACTGCAACAAAGAGTCAGAACTTTAAGAACAAAACATTTGCTTGTTGAATTGGGAATTCAATTTCAGCTCAGGTTGATGAATGAATGACCCTGTGCTGTGCCGGTCCCACGTGAAATGTGTTTGGATCGGTGTTACCCAAAGCGGAGAACCAATGGGGGATAAATTGGCATTTTCGCTGTTTGAAACAATGAATGGCTGTTGTGGAGCTCTTGATTTGAACAAGTGATTTTTATTGGGGTGTCAATTAAGTAACATTGATGGGTCAATGATTTTGTATCTGACTTGCTACACTTGCTCCTTAATTAATTCAATTAATTACCTGTAGAATTTCTAGCTGACAAAAGAGAGTCAGAATTATCCAAATAAATTAATGCCATCTTGATTACAATTCTAAGCTCATTCCTCCACTCTGGTTGAGCTTGTGCTGACTGTCCCTTCCCTGTCCACTACGTGCAATGACAAACTGGGATAAGGGAGAAGACACATTCTGGCTTCCCATTCCAATCCCTTCCTGTCCGTCCCCATTAAGACAAATGTGTGGGATCATCTGTAAGAATGTCACAGTAGGTCCAGTACAGGGAGTCCAAGTGTCTGTAATTGGAGGAAGAAAGCTTAGTGGAGTCTTCCTCTCCTTAGTCTTTTCCCCTTAGACCTACCTACTCAGCTTATGCTAGTTTTAGGTTCCTCTGTCCATCCAAGATCCTTCGCCACTCTTCAGGTGCTGAGGCAGTAGTTCCTCTCGAGCAATGCCTGATATGACACAGGAAGGATTTTTGTTTCTATTTGACTGTGGGATGTGGTGAGACGGGCAAGATCCTGTTCAACCAATTTACTCGAGTTCTTTGAAGGAATAACGGGCTGGGGATTGAGGGAGCCTGTAGATGTACTGCACTTGGATTTTCAGAAGGCATTTCACAAGGTGCCACATCAAAGTTATTGCAAAAGTAAAAGTTCATGGTGTCAGGGGTAACATATTAGCCTGGATTGAAGATTGGCTGCCCGGCAGAAAACCAAGAGTATGCATGAATGGGTCTTGGTCTAATTGGCAGGATGCGATGAGTGGAGTACCTCAGGGGTCTATGCGGCTTCAACTTTTCACAATTTTCATCAATGACTTAGATGTTTAGCACGGTAGCTAAATTTTCAGACGGCACAAAGATAGGTAGGAAAGTATGTAGCCAAGAAGACATACATATTTCTATAAGAGTTGAGAAGAGTGAGGGGTGACTTGTTGAAGTAGATGTTAAATGGTATTGACAAGGTTGACATTGAGAGGACATTTCCTCTTGTGGATAAGTCCAGAATTAGGGACACTGTTTTAAAATTAGGTGTTACCCTTATAGCGCAGAGATAAGGAGAATTTATTTCTCAGAGGGTTGTGTGACTTTGGAACTCTGCCTCAGAAAGCAGTGGAAGCGGGATCACTGAATATTTTAAAGGTGGACGGAGATAGATTCCTAAGAATCTAAGGTTACCAAGGGTAGATGGGGAATGTTCAACTCAACACAAACAGCCATTATTTTATTCAATGGCGGAGCAGGTTCAAGGGGCCAAATGGCCCACTTCTCCTCCTATTTCATATGCTCATAGAGATTCTAGGATTCTGACCAAGCAATGAAAGAAGAAAGGCAATATTTGTTTAAGTCGGGATGGACTGTAGCTTGGAGAAGAACTTAAGAGGTGTTGGTGGTCTCACAGTTTTTCTATTATTATTCTTCTTGGTGGTAGAGGTTACGGAGAAAAGTACTATTAATGTAATCTTGGCAAGTTGCTGCACCGTGTATCTCATAATTCTGCACATACTATAGCTAAACTGTGCTATTTATGGAGGAGAGTGCCCACTATGCATGGGTAATGATTCCTGACCTAGCTATTCTCAATCAAAATGGATGCTAAACAGTAGCAGAAAAAAATATTTGAAGCCAAAGGAAAAATACAATATTATAGCAAGATTCTGGAAGGCATTTTAAAATAATAGCTGCAATATACAAGGTTTTTACAGATGAAGAAATGCCTGGTTTATTTCGGGAATGAGAATGGTATCAAATTCAAAAAGATCAGCTTGAGGAAAAGATCACTGCTGGCTTCAGGCTTGAAAGAAATTGAACAGCCCCAGGGGTTAAGAGGAGCTCATTCGGTTGCAATGTACTGCATCAATTTCCTCTCGACATTCTGTACTGTCCAAATTTATGCCACAACTAAGCAGAGCTGAACCAGAAAGAGTTGATGTTAAATTTTCTGAATACAACTGAAGCAAAAAGTTGAAGTCAATGGCTCAAAACATCTGATAATTTTCCAGTAAGTCAGTGTTAGAATAAGCAAACTAGCAGAGGGTATTGTGACTGTGCGTGACAGCTTCACAACCCAAGACAAAAAGACTGTATCGATCTTCACCATTTCAGCCTTTGGGTTGCGAAACTGTCAAAATTCAACAAACAAATAAGGCCTGGGGATGGGCGTGTTCTTCTTTTTATCTCTGCGAGGCAGGACCGATCCACAGTGCCACTATCTCAACCAGGGTAGGGGAAGGAGGCAGGTCCCACATCTACCCCAGCTAGAGTGGGGATTTAACACCATTTTGGTGGCACTAATCCAGTTCACAGCGGTCAGCCAGTCAACTGAGCCAAAGGGCCCTCGAAGGGATCTAAATTACTGTGGTAAAATACATTTTTACAAGCATATCGTAGCCTGGAGCTTTGGATCATGTTGGTAGAGACTACAATTTTTTTTCCATCACATGGCTGACCAGAAATCTCTTACTGCCTATCATTGGTGTTGGAAAGATTTGCAAGTTGACACTCAACCTGTTTGGCCAGTTATGAATACACCTTGCATAGTAATCAAGTGTTGGAGTGGGATTTAAACCTGCAATCTATGGTTCAGAGGCAGTGGTGCTACCCACTCCACCACAGGACCTCCTAACAGGCATATTGCAGGCTACAACTTAATAAAGGGATGCATAATATATTAAAAACCTACACTTTAGACCTTCCTATTTCCTGCAATGCCACCAGTAGTACAATAGTGGCAATACAGCATGAAACGTTTGTGGGCAGTTTCCGTTATAAATACGGACAGAAGAATGTATGACTTTAAAATGATCCAATTATGCTCTGTCCTCTGACCTCATTTCATCAGAAGATTTGACTCAGAGGAGGCAACTGTATAAAGGACCTCTCGTTTTCTATATGGTCAATGCAATTGCTTCCGGGGGAAGTGGTGTAAGTGGGTCAGGCAGAAGGAAAGCCCATCACTTTAAAGTGGGGTATGCTTTGCCACAGGCAATCATTGGAGCAGAGACCCATTGCATCTTTAAGGGAAGAATGGATAAATGTTTTAAGTAGAGAATAGTACAAGGTGGTGGAGGAGGGGGGCGGGGCAGTAAGATTAAATTTGATTTTCCTGGCAAAGAGGGAGTATACGCAAATAAAAAAAGTGCTGACAACCGCATCAATCATCTCATTGCGTCCTCCCTGTATAATCATGTAAGTCTCGACATCCAGGGTTTACTGGATTAGTTAGTCGCTCCCTTTTTCGTTATTGGAACATGTTGGCCTGTACTCTCTCAATTTCCTTCATGAATGTGCCCCACTGTTCCGTCACTGACTTACCTAAATATTTCGGCTCCCAGTCTAATCTGGCCAAATCATACCTTATCTTATTAAAATCAGCCTTACCCCAGTTTAGAACTTTGATTTCAGGCCCATCCTTGTCCTTTTACATCTTGAATCTAACGGAGTTATGATCACTGTCTGCAAAATGTTCCCCCATTTAAGTCCAGGATCACGCTTGAAGGAACTTGACGTTCTTGTAGGAACTTCTATGTGCTGGTTTACAAAGTTCTCCTGGCTTAAGAATTTCGCTTCCTCTAAACCTTTCACGCTATGGCTACTCCGGTTAATATTGGGGAAGTTGAAATCCCCCACTATCTCTACCCTATTACTTTTACACTTCTCTTAAATGTGCTTAGATATCTGCTCTTCTATTTCTCTCAGACTGTTAGGGGGCATAAAGAACACTCCCAGCAATGTGAGTGCTCCTTTTTGGTTTTTAACTTCTACCCATATGGCTTATTTTGTTCAGCCTTTAAAGATGTCACCCCTCCTTCCTACTATAATTGATTCCCTGATCTTTTACCTCCTTCCGCTTCTTGCCTAAAGATCCTATATCCTGGAATACTGAGCTGCCAATGCTTCCTCTCTCTCAATTCTGTCTCAGTGACAGTGATTACATCATACCCCTATGTTTAATTTGTGCCCTCAACTCATCTGCCTTATTCGTCAGTCTCCTTACATTAAGATAAATACCATCCAATCTTGACAAACTCCCTTGTGACTTAACTGGTCGATAACTTCTATGCCTTCCTGACTCACTTGCTGTCTCTTCTCATTTTAGCTGTGTATCTCCCTCTGCTGAACATTCTCTCAGGATCCCACCACCCTGCCAAGTTAGTTTAAACCTTCCCAACAGCACTAACAAACTTCCCTGCAAGGAAGCTGATCTCATTTCAGTTCAGGTGCAACCCATCCGCCTTGTACAGGACCCACTGTCCCAAAAGCGGTCCCAATATCCCAGAAATCCAAAGCCCTCCCTCCTGCATCATCTCTCCAACTACACATTCATCTGGGCTAAACTCCTATTTCTATACTCATTAGCACGTGGCACAGGAAATAACCCAGAGATTACTACCTTCTGGGTCCTGTTATTTAAATCTATTTCCTCATTCCCTAAATTCTGCTTGCAGGATCCTATTTTCTGCCTATATCGGTGGTACCATTATGTATCACGATATCTGTCTATTTGCCCTCCTGCTTCAGAATGCCCCTGCAGCCATTCAGTGATCCTAGCATCAGGGAGGCAACACACCATCCTGGAGTCTCTTTTGCAGCTGCAGAAATGCCTCTCTGTTCCCCTTACAATTGAATCCCGTACCACCAAAACCCTGCCCTTCTTCTCCCCCCCCCACTCCCTATTGTGCAACATACCCACCGATTGTGCGATGAAGTTGGCTGCCCTGCTTTCCACTGCACAGTCATCTCCCCCAACATATCCAAATGATATATCTGTTAAAAGGGGGATGGCCACTACCTTTTTTCTACCTGTACAATCTTCACCTGGAGATTGACCATCTCACTGAATGTGCTGTCCATGACTTGCTAAGCATTGCAGATTCTCCACAGTGAATCCACCCTCAGATCCAGCTCCGAATTGCGGTTTGCCAGTAGCTACAGTTGCACACAGTTCCTGCTCATGTCGTCACCAAGGACGACTGAAGCTGCTATGATTTGCCACATAGCACAGGAGCAGCATATCACTGGTATGAACTCTCCTGCCATGACTACCCTGAAGACCCTTATTTACTCCCTTAAAAAAAAATATGCTGATGTAAGAATCCTATTAACTTACCTTGTTACACTAACTTTACTTTCCTTACCCTACTTTGCTTACTTATATTACTTTATTATAATGACCTGACTTTCACTTATTTGTGTTGTTTCTCAGTGAATAACTTCTTCCAAAATAAAAAACACAACTGCTTCTCTGCAATGCTGACTGCATGGACACCGTCCCCAGACTGCTTCAAGTTTAACACTGACTGCGAGGACACCGTTTCCAGATTGCTTCACTGTGATGCTGATTAATAGAACACCGTTCCCAGATTGCTTCTTTGCGATGCTGACTACACAGACACCGTCCCCAGACTGCTTCAAGTGTGACACTGACTGCGAGGGCACCATTCCAAGACAGCTTCACTGTGACGCTGACTGCAAGGACACCGCTCCCAGACTGCTTCACTGCGATCCTAACTTTGAGGACACTGTTCCCAAACTGCTTCACTGCAAGGACACCATTCCCCAGAGCTTAATTAAATATGCAAATCTGCTTCACACCCAGTGAGGGAGTGAACCAGTTTACGTCACCTGCAGCAGGCCAGGAAGCATGGCAATCTGTTCCTAGTGTGATTCCCGTTATCATGCTATTCTCCCTGCATAGCGGGATGTACGCCAGGTGGAGAATAACCCGAGTGAATAGTGTCAAACCAATGACAAACTCGCTTCTGAATGTGGCTTATAGCGAGACTGGGTGCTTGGGATCTGAAGGCACAATAAAATTAAAGGGAAGTACACACTATCATTATACAATATTTCAACATTTCACGACTGAGGCAGTGACATTTCATTCAAGAGTTCCTGCAGTAACTGAAGACCTATTTGCTCCTTAAGAGCCAACATCAATCCACCATGTTGCCTGTGTGTCTGTAACAGTGGAACTGAAGAGTACCAATAATTATTATTGGCAGATACAATAGAGGTGGTCATAAAATCTTATGGGGCTGAGAAGAATCCAGCTGGCTCCTCAAAGTTCGTGCCACTCATACTTTCACTCATCCACTATGGCATCTGATGGTATTTCAAAAACCATGGATATGTTTTCCTCTATTACCTTGGTTCTAAATTTTCTTATCACTGATTTCCCATTTGTATTTTTAGGTCCCCATTGTTGCTTCAATTTCATCGATGCCATCAAGCCTGATGATTGAGTGCTAAGTTCCTTGAAAATACTAAGGGGAATATATCCTCACAGCTAAATAAATTCAAGGGCTCATCAATTTCTGTTCATTGCCAACATTGTATGAAGAGAATGTGTATTGAGCTCTATAAACACTACTGTCTTTCCAAATGTTTGCCTGGAGGGAATAGGTGACAAAATGCTTTATAAACTGTCCACATGGTACTGAGTGTACTTCAGAGTACCTTATTTATACTGTTGCTGATGATCATTTGTAAATACATTTGGAAATAGTTTAGCTTATACAAGCTTTTCCAGCTGATATTTTCCAATTTCCAACTTGGCATAATGTAATAGACATACTTTTTGTTCTTCAATAAGCAAATTATATGGTTGAGGATAATCAATACATCAACTTATAATAGTGGAGTTTAAAGGACTCGGATCTCAGTTTTCTTACCGAAAGTAGCAAGAAGCTTTTCAAACTGCAACAGTAACCATAGTAACCAGGAATTGCCCATGGATAAATTGCAGTAAATTCCCCAGTGTTTATCATTCTAACACAAATCATGAGTGGTAAAATCAGGGAATGAAAAACCTTCCTATCACTTGGCAGCTTATGCATTTGCTCTATTCATACCGAATTATAAGTAAATTACTGAAATAATTACAAATCTAGTAATATGTAACTAAGTTAAGTTTAAACTTAAGAGTTTGCTGTGCGTAAAACACTTGAAATTATTTTTTCAGATGAAACTATTCAGCTATTCAATAATTTATCAGACACACTTCAAAGGGATCCTTTAGAATTTCATCCTGTGCTCTTAATGCTGTTCACCACGTAGCTATGCAGCCAGTAATGGTAAAAAGCCAAATATTTCTCCTCTCTGCCTCAGGATCCTCTGTCTCCGCCACATTGACTGTAAAACCACTGCAGGTGAAATTTGCTCTCAGTAGTGTGAAATGGGCCCCTGGTGAATTGGCAGGCTGTTTGCACACTATAGCCAGTTTTTGGTTCCATTGACTTCAATAGAAAAGATAATTGGAATTTTTTCTGCCCGGTTGGATTTGTTGTAAAGTGGGCTGCCAATTTGATATGATCATGTTTCCGATGTAGGTTAATTACCCTCTCACTGTTCCAAAAGTATCCTTACAGTGTATTGTGTGATGGAGAGGAAAAACCATCAGCAAATTTCTCACGTTTTATCTTTGCCCAATTACTGCTATTGACAAGTGATTTTCAAGCATATTTGTAATGCTTCTTTCTTCTCATACTAAATGACTGGATCTGGCAAACAACTAAAAAGTCTTGGTAACTTGTGCAAGTTGAGGTCTATTAAGAGCAAACTTTGTGGTGAAAATTGTTCCTGTAAAATTTTCCAAGACCTATTAAACACATCGGGCGGGATTCTCTCAGCCCACGCCAAGCCAGAGAATCGCACGACGCCGCCCCCACGCCGATTCTCCGGAGAGCGTAGAATCGGTGCCATTGGCGCAAGCGCGGTCGGCGCGCCGCCGGTCGGGGGCTGCTCTACACGGCCCCCCCGGCAATTCTCCGCCCGGGATGGGCCGAGCGGCAGCAGAAATCCGAGTTAAGCCGGCGCCGTCCATGTGTGGTCTCACAATGGCAGGACCTCAGCGTGCATGCATCGGGGGGCGGCCTCCTCTGTGGCCTGGCCCGCGATTGGGGCCTACCGTTCGACGGGCCGGCCTCTCGGGCTGGGGGCCTTTTATGCTCCACACCGCCTCTGTAGCCCAATGCCATGTTGCGTCGGGGCCAGCGCGGAGAAGGGAGCCACTGTTCATGCGTGCATTGGCGCCGGTCGCAGGGCGCATGCGCAGACCCGCAGCATTCATTTGACGCCGGCATCGGCAGCTGGAGTTGCATGGGCTCTCCAGTGCCGTGCTGGCCCCCTGTAGGGGTCAGAATCGCTGCTCCTGAGGGCATGTTGACGCCGTCGTGAAACGCGATGGCGTTTACGACAGCGTCAACATTTAGTCTCAGAATCAGAGAATCCCGCCCATCATCTTCCTTAATCTCATGGCACCTTATGCATTCACTCTGTTCATGCCGAATTACAAGTAAATTACTGATTTAATTTACAAATCTAGTAATATATAACAAAGTTAAGTGTAAAATTAAGAGTTTGCAGTATGTAAAACACTTGAAATTCTTTTTTCAACTGGAAGTAAATAAAATTCCTTCGGCTATTCAATAATTTATTAGCTACACTTCCCGGACATTGAACCATGGGCTTAACTGTAAAATCTGAAGTTCGGGAGGGAGGGATCTGAAATAACCCATTTGCATCTAATTAGTGGGTCAGGCACCCTATGCTCTGGCCTCCCATGATTCTCCAGTCCCCGCGGCCAAGAATCACATAGGCACGAATCACCCAACAATACACTACCCGCTCAGTTTCCTTTAGGCAGCGGGTCACTGTGGGAGGCCCCCACTATTAAATCCTGGGGGATTCCCCTATTACAGGAATCCCTGGGGGGGGGGGGGGAAAGAGGGGTGGGGGTGGGGGGGGGTCCCCCTATTGCAGGAGTCCCTGGAGGGGCGAACCCTGAATTGCATCCCACTTTGCAACCGCAAGCGATCATAAACTGGTGCAATTCAGCTCTGGTCGAGAACATAGTCTCCTAAACAGAGAATTCTGCCCAATGCTTCTATTTCTACATGGGAAGCTGGACAATGAAACACTTGATGGATATTCATCTGGACCTGCTTTCAGAAAAGTTGGGTAAACTCATACAAGGACCTCAGAGAATTAGCATGCAAGTACACGGTAAATGGCACATTGGCTTTTCTTGCAAAGGGATTGGAGTACAAAAATGAGGAAGTTTTGCTACAATTGTACAGGGGGCTTTGGGGAGCCCACATCTGGAATAGTATGTGCAATTTTGGTCTCCATATCTATATGGATATACCTGCTTTGGAGATAGTAAGGGTTCATTAACTTGGTTCCTGGAATAATAGGGTTCTCCTATAATGAGAAGCTGAGGAAATTGGAGTAATTTCTGGGATTCTGAACAATGAGAGATGATCTTACTGAAATGTTAAATTTCCTGAAGGGACAGAGATACAGAGATTATTTCCACTGGCCGAGGAATCTAGAACAAGGATAAGAGGTTGGTCATTTAGGATTGAAATTAGGAGAAATTTCTTCACTCAAAAGGTTGTGAATCTTTGGAATAAAAACAGTAAATGCTGGATAAACTCAGCAGACCTGGCAACATCTGTGGAGAGAGAAATAGAGTTAACGTTTCAAGTCCATATGACTCTTCAGACAGATGTTTGGTCATTCTGGGAATTGAGGGATATAGGAAGTGGGCAGAAAAATAAGAGTTGATAAATTGTGAGGATTGTATTGAATAGCAGAGCAAGCTTGAGGGGGCATATAGCCTTTAGTTGCTCCTATTTCATATCTTATGTTCAAAAGCAGGCTTGATAATACCTTTACCTGAGAAACATTCAACCATTTCAGGCTTGAAAATTTGTGAAGAAAATGTTCTTGATTTTACTTCTAAATGGTTTAATTGCAAAACATACCCCCTTGTCCTGAATCCTGGGTTCTGGGGAGATAACTTCTGTGTCTCTACCCCCACTGCGTCACATAATATTTGTTAAGCACTTCAATTATATCACTTCTCTAAGCTTATGGGAATTCAAACAAAGTTTATGGCCTCATAACTATTTGTGCCGTACCCATTACATGGCCAATACATTCTTCTGGAGTTGAGGCACCCAAAACTGCAATACCCAGATGAGTTTCCACTACTTTCTTCTCCCATCTGCATCATTTACTGTGCCTCCTCATTTAGAGTCATCTATTCATTCACCCACGTAATTGGATACTATGGTGAAGAGTTGAGGCTGAATACAGATCTCTGGAAGAATACCACTGGAGTTGGAGATGGAGCTTGGTGCTCAACCATGCTATAGGTGAAAGTCCACAACAATGTTCCCACTTATGACATCAGTCTATATGCTGATCATGTACTGATCCCAGACTCCTAATGACCTAGCAAATCAGAGTAAATTCCATTGGTTTGTTTTGTCCGTCTCCTACCAGTCACTAACCAATATCACAAAGGTGACCTCCAATTCCATGTATTTTTACTTTTGTAAATAATCTCATTTGGCATCATACCAAATGCCTTTTGAAGTCTGTACAGATAACATCCATCACCACTCGCAGTAAGTGACTCACTCAGAGCAGAGATTTAAAAAAAAAAAGTACTTTCTGATCTTCAAGGTGAAGCAGTTTAGTGCCTTTCCAGTTTAAAAAGATTATTCATTCACATGGTAAATGGAAGCTTTGCAAGCAAGGCCAGCATTTATTGCCCATCCCTAATTGGCCTCAAGAAAGTAGGATTGAGCTGCTTTCTTGAACTTATGCAGGTGAAGGAACTCTCAGTGCTATTAGGTGAGGAGTTCCAGGATTTTGACCCTGTGATAGTGAAGGAATGGAAATATATGTTGAAGTCAGAATGGTGTGTGACTGGGACTGGAATTTTCAGTTGGAGGTGGTTCTGATATGCCTGCCCTGGGGACATTAGTGCCCCTGTTTGGGTGTTATTAGTGCAGGCAGTCATCTATATTATTTAACTGATCATATTTGGGATGGAGTCACAGTGAATGCATAGTAGCAGAGAGAAGTTTTGCCTTGTCATCCATGTAGCTTTGCAAAACAGCTATACAATCAGAACTACAACACAGACTTGGTGAAGCAGTCCACACATGCATTTAGCGAAGTAACTCACTAAACCTTTCGAGTGTGTAATAATAATAATCATTATTGTGACAAGTAGGCTTACATTAACACTGCAATGAAGTTACTGTGAAAAGCCCCTAGTCGCCACATTCTGGCGCCTGTTCGGGTACACAGAGGGAGAATTCAGAATGTCCAAATTACCTAACAGCACGTCTTTCGGGACTTGTGATGGAAATCGGAGACCCGGAGGAAACTCATGCAGACACAGGGAGAACGTGCAGACTCCACACAGACAGTGACCCAAGCCAGGAATTGAATCTGGGACCCTGGAGCTGTTAAGCAATAGTGCTACCCACTGTGCTACCATGCTGAACATTTATAGCTAAAGCTATAAATGATTTATTAACATTAACTGTGGGTCGACTTCCGGTGGTGCCCTCTAGGAAGCAGGTCGCAGGTCGGATCGCTCCCGCCCGCGATGGGCAAACGGACCTTTTCCAACGGACTTTTCCGGGACCTGGCGACCTGAATAGGTGGGACGATAGGGAAGAAGCTTTCCCCCCGGGGTATGGACAGCTGGACCAGAAGTGGTCGAGTGGAGCAGCAAGGATTGAAGCGGGAGCAGCGGGGACCACAGACTGGGCGGCGATGCATGGCAGACGGCAGGGACCAAGGAGCGGAGGCCCATTGGCCAAGAGAGCAACAGATGGAGCTCTTCAGGAATTGTTTCGCCGAACTGAAGAGGGACACGTTGGACCCGATCAGGGCGGTAATGGACCGAATGGTCAAGACACAGGCCGTCCAAGAGAAGGCGCTCAGGGAGGTCAAGGTGAAGCTCTCCAGCCAGGCGGACACGGTAACAGAGCTGGAGCACGAGGTGGAGGAGCTGAACTCCCGCCAGAGGAGGATGCAGGAGCAGCTTGAAGAGCTGGGGAACAGAGCCAGGAAGCAGAATTTGAGGATCGTTGGCCTCCCGGAGGGCTGCGAGGGATCAGATGTGGGTGCATACATGATGGGTATGCTCGAGGCACTGATGGGACCGGAGGCCTTCCCTTGATCCCTGGAGTTGGATGGGGTGCATAGAGCCCCCGCAAGGAAGCCCGGGACGGGCGACCGACCGAGGGCCTTGGTGGTCCGCTTTCACTGGCTGGCTGACAGGGAACGTGTGCTGCGATGGGCCAATGCGGAGAGGAGCAGCAGATGGGAGAACTGCGAGGTGCGCATTTACCAGGACTTGGGAACGGAGCTGGCCAAGAGGCGTCTAGGATTCATCAAGGTAAAAGCAGCCCTCTACAAAAAGGTGAGGTTTGGAATGCTGTATCCTGCGAAGCTTTGGGTTAAGTTTGAGGAACTCCATCACTACTTTGAGACACCAGAACAGGTTTGGGCTTTCATTAAAGATAAGAAGCTGGACTTGAACTAGCGGGCAGTTAGTTTTCTCAGTGCTGTACAGTGGCGGTGGTCTGTTAACCTAACTTGCTCTGACTAGGAGTGGACTTTTATTAAAAGCTGGACTTGAACTAAAGGACTCTGGGCTCACAGAGCTTTTGTGTGCTGGTGGTTTGTTAAATTATCCTGGACTGTAATATTTTATCCAAGATTGTTTCAGCCTGGACAGAGAGCGGGGGCGGGAGGGCGTACTGCTTAGGATGTTTTTGGGAGATTGCAATGGGGGGGGGGGGGGGGGGGAAAGAGAGAGAGGGGGAGAGAGGTGCCCTGCACTTGGTATCTTTTGGCGGGAGATCGGGGCCTCTGATAGGGGGATGTGCTAGTGGCTGGTTAAAGGACTTGAAACGGCACGGTGAGATACAATCAGGTTAATGGGTCCTTGGTGTGTGGGGGGAGGGCCCGAGCACACAGGCGGGAGACAGTCAGGCGCCAAGGGCAGGGGTCAGCGTAGCCAGCGTAGGTCAGGGGGCACCAGGGAGAGTAGGAGGAGGGGCGGGCTAGGGCCAAGCGCAGGGCTGACCTGGCAGGTCAGGCCTCGGGGGGGGCTGGGGAGGTCGGGGGGGGGGGGGGGCAGAGGTAGCTGAGAAGTAGAGCAGAGGAGACTTAAGTGGTCAAGGGGGGGGGTGACCAGGGATCCCCCCGCGGGAGAAAGTGCAGAAAACCAACCAACAGCAGCAGCACCCGAGAAGGGGGTGGGGGTTAGAGCCACATTAGTTTAGTTGAACACGTGTGGCATGGCCAAACAGAGCTGATAGGGGAAGTGCCTTATTAACATGTTTATTCTTTCCCACTGTTCATTTTCACTATGTTAAGGCTCTTTGCATAGGGCCTTTTTTTCTCTCCCTGTAAATGTTACAAATTTGTTTTAAATAAAACATTTCAAAAACAAAACAAAACATTAACTGTGGGTCAAATATATACAAAACAACAGATGAATAACAGTATGATTGTGCACAAACAACCTCTCTCCCAGCTCCCTAGTCAGTCTGAGGTCACCTGACTCTAACATTCACATATATTAATGAGTATATACTATACTATACCAGTGGTCAGTCAGTGAATTACAGCACAACCATAATATCACTACAAAGCAGAGCCTGCCAGAGTACAGATAGAAAGACCGCAGAAAAATGTCATTTTAGTGCTGACAAAGAAATAAAAGAAGGAAAATGTGATGTACAGTAATGCCATAAAATGATAAGACAAGGCTAAAAGCAAGAGTGGTAAACAACAGGCAATGGATTGTAAATGTGCTTGAATGTCATGATTCATATACAAGACGTGTACCACAAATACGGTTGAAGATTGACAGCTTTTCTGTCAATCACGTTGCTACCATGCCAACCTCAATGTGTAATGGGCATTGAGTCATCAGTACGTTGAACAAATGCTGAAGCTTGAGATCAAGCCAGAATTGCAATAGGCCTTATGCGCCAAGAATACCCTTTATTGCTGACAGTGATAAGTGCCCATATGACAACATTGATGACTTTGAAGTAGTCCATTGCGTGCTAAACATTTAGCCGATAAGATTTGATGCAACATTAGAATGACAGTGCTCTATGCATATGCACTGATCAAAATGTCATAACCAGCTGGTGCCCACAGCATGGTTACTTTACAGGAAAACTGGCTGCACAGCACAAAAATAATTGTGAGCAGCAACATGGTTACTTTTCTGAGAGTCAGTCTGCTGAGTAAAATCATCTTATGTTAGCTTACTGCTGGCATAAGCAATTAGCTATCACCACTGACAAGTGCTCCCGTGCAAATATGATGCGAATAGATTTATTTTTAAGATAGCTTGCAATCAGAAAATGCCAAGAGGAGGGCATTTACGAGGCAACAGGTGAGGGAATTTCCGCGGCTCCCGACGCAAGGGGTCCAGGATAGAGTGATTTCGGGGGCATGGGTTGGAGAAGGTAAAGTGTCCGAAATATACAGGGAGATGAGAGACGAGGGGGAGACGATAGTAGAGGAGCTGAAGGGAAGAGATTGAGGAGGGGCTGTGGGCAGATGCCCGAAGTAGGGTAAATTCCTCGTCCTCGTGTGCCAGGCTTAGCCTGATTCAATTTAAGGTTCTACACAGAGCGCATATGACGGGAGCAAGACTGAGCAGGTTTTTTGGGGTGGAGGACAGGTGTGGGAGATGCTCGGGAAGCTCAGCGAACCACACTCATGTTCTGGTCGTGTCCGGCACTGCATGAGTTCTGGGAGGGTGTGGCAAGAGTGATCTCAAAGGTGGTGGGGGTCCGGGTCAAACCAAGCTGGGGGTTGGCTATATTTGGGGTTGCAGAAGAACCGGGAGTGCAGGAGGCGAAAGAGGCCGATGTCTTGGCCTTTGCGTCCCTAGTAGCCCGGCGAAGGATTCTACTTATGTGGAAAGAAGCGAAGCCCCCGGGTGTGAAGGCCTGGATAAACGACATGGCAGGGTTCATACGACTGGAACGAATAAAATATGCGTTGAGAGGATCGGCTCAGGGGTTCACCAGGCGGTGGCAACCGTTCCTTGACTATCTCGCGGAACGATAATGGAAAAACAGAAAAGACAGCAGCAGCAACCCAGGGGGGAGGGGGGGGGATTATTTTGTGTTCTTGTTTTTTCTTAGTTAGTTGTTGATATTTGCTTTTTGTTTATTTCTTTTTCCATCTGTTGTTAGTTTAAGATATTATTTAAATAACGTTTAATGTATATTCCTTTATTAAGTTGTAAAAACGGAAAATCTTTGTTTGAAAAACTTCAATAAAATATATTTCCAAAAAAAAAAGAAAGAAAATGCTAAGAGAGTAAATACCTAAATTAGAGAGCTGGGATCAGCTTATGTACAGCTGCCGTGAGTGGGAGCTATACATAGCTGAGCATCAAGGTAAGCCTCTAGCTGCAGTGAACCCAATGCTCAAGTTTGAGCTTGAACTCAAAAAACACAGCTCCATCGCCAAATGTTTGACTGAAGGTGTAAAACGAAATCCCCATTCGGTTTTAAAACAATAATTTTAGTTACGTCCTTCAGGGCAGAACAAAAATCACAATTGCCATGGTAGATAACAAACGTGTGGGATTTCCCAACTCTTTGATGGATGAATTTACAGATCCAATTGCAGATATTACAGATGAAGTCACTGTTGCGACGGGTAGGTGAAGACATTGGCTTTGTGGTTTTCACACTTGTCCTGCAAGGACCGACTCTGTTCTCCTCAAAGTGCTGAGATTGTTTGATGACTCTAGGGTTGTTCTCTCTCTCTCTCTCTCTCTTCCCACCCCCCCCCCCCCCCTTACACACACACAATGTAATGGGGTCCAACTTACAGGCTCCAAGATTGGCTGATACAACTACCCCAGTAGACATTGTTGTTGAAGAGGGTACTCTCAAGATAGTAGAACCTTGGAACTCAGTGCAGGGATGTATTGTTAATTGTGACTGTAGGATCTTAGAGTTTGTGGCCAGGAGTAGGTTGGTTTAAAAATCTGCCTTTTTCAGGTTAATTGTACGGCTGCAGCATTCTGAAGCTTGGGCAAAATGGTTAACAAGCAGCTAAATATTCTTCAGAGTGTGTGCCATGAAAGCACAATGGTTGGCAAACGAAGACCTTTGTGCAAGCCTTGAGCTTTTACCTATTGAAACAGTTGCCATCTGTCCTGAGCTAAATGTGTACTCCATTGTTAAGAACCTTGAGTGCATCCAACAGCACAACTGAAAACCAGTCAGCACACAGAATCAGAGCCACAACACAGCCTTTTTTGATGTCACTGATGACAGGAAAGGCATTGGACACTATTCTATATCACCTAAAAGGAGCAGATGACCCTGATCATCATCTTAGGGCAGTCAGATTTAAACAGCATCTTCCACAGGTCGTCACAGTTTACTGTGTCAAAAGGTCTTGGGTAGTCAATGAACATAATGTAGAAATCTTTGTTCTGTTCATGGGATTTTCCTTGAATTTGATGCACCACAAAAGATCATGTTACCTGTTCCTTGTCCAGCACAAAAACCACACTGTGCTCTGGGTGCAGGTGAGTTTGTAAATTTGTAAATGAATCATCCTTGTATTCTTGAGGCACAAGTCCTGGTCCCATGCTGAGCAGAAAAGGCTTGAGAGATTCTGAGCCATGTTAGCACCTTCTTATTTGAAACTTGCCATCAGCACGCAGAGATTTACCCTTGGTGATTTGAACTCGAGATGCATGGAGGGCAAGCTGATCCAGAACAGAACATTGTAGAAATGATTCATCACGTCTTCACACACTGTGGATTCTTAGTTCAGAAGATAATCACAATGCAATGCCCAATGAGAGAGAATCTCATACCTGCTCATCAGGAGCTGATTAATGTTTGCTGAGAGGATGGATGTCGTACCCTTAGTTTTGGGGCCTCAGACCAATTGGAGATCTTCACAGATAACTTTGGGCATCTCCCTGAAGCTCTGCTGCCTCATTCTCCCATCATTGGTTCTTCATCTCTTATTTTGGCCTATAGCATGTGTTTGCTAGATGGTATGACTTTTCTTGCTGGTGATATGTTTGTCATAAATGTAGGATCTGTGAACATGGCAATATCTTGGTCATTCTTGTTGAACTTTCTTGGTGCTTCCCTTTGCATGAGCGACATTCCTTAACCTCTTCTAGGATCTTCAATGTCTAGGTTATCTTCTGCGATACCAGCAAGCTTGGTTTATAATTTCCCTTTCAGTTCCTGTCTCTTACCAGAATCTTTAGAATAGTTACATCAAATTTCCTTTGTGGTTTGATTTTATGTCATAGTGCTATAGGTGTTATCTTCAAGGACAGGATGCTCCAGACAAGCAAATGGTCTGACCAACGTTCAGCATTTTTAAGACAGTGAGTAAAGCACACTTCCATTAGGTCTCTCTGTTGTACATTAATGTAGTCCAATGTGTGACAATGTTTAGATCTGGGGTGCATTCACGTTGTTTGCAGTTTAACCACAATCTGTTGGAAGATTGTATTTGTGATGATAAGGTCTAACTCGCTGCACCTAGAGGGAATCTGGACATTGGGGTTTACTCTCCAATGCTATGGTGTCCCAATGCGCCCCAAATGCATTCGTATCTGTGCCAACATGGGCTTGCAATCAACAAGGATGATGCATTTGTCCTGGTGCGGTATTCCCCCACCAATCCTACTGAGACTGTTGTGGAATAACCTCTCTGACCCCCATCTGTGTGTTATTGTTGGTGCACAGGTGCTGATCGGTATTGCATTAGCTCAGGACAGATGGCAAATGTTTCAATCTGTAAAAGCTCAAGGCTTGCACAAAGGTCTCATTTGCCAACCATTGTGCTCTCATGGCACACACTCTGAAGAATATTTAGCTGCTTGTTAACCACTTTGCCCAAGGTTCAGAATGCTGCAGCCGTACAATTAGCCAATCGGTGTTTCTGGCAGAACTTCAAAGTGCCATTACTTGGCCAGTGATAACCTTGGTAAGTACGTCAAGCTTGCATACCAATTCAGATAGCCCATACCTAATCGCCAAGGCTGGTCCATGGACTTGCCAATCCAGTAAAATGTGTAGCTTGCGCCTACTTCACTCCTTTACAACCCTGCAGCTTTGTCACTTTTGGACCTGTCCAGTTATCTGGCTAGCAGAGCTGTTCTATGCTCTGATCTTGTATTATTGGCTTGAGGTGTTCTGAGATTCTGAGGTGTTCTGAGCAAAGTGTCATTCAGTAATTAGCTGTCCTTTGAGTTAGATTCTTTTTTGGGGTGCCTGCCTCACGGCGCTGAGGACTCGGGTTCGATCCCGGCTCCGCATCACTGTACGTGTGGAGTTTGCACATTCTCCCCGTGTCTGCGTGTGTCTCACCCTCACAACCCAAAGATGTACAGGGTAGGTGCATTGGCCATGCTAAATCACCCCCGAATTGGAAAAAAATAATTTGGGTACTCTAAATTTTAAAAAAAATGTTAAGATTCTTTTTGTCCCCTTTCCTGGTTTGGGGAGGTCAATGCTGTACCCCAAAAGATCTACTGAGTCACATGAGGAGGAAACAAACTCCAAATCTGCCTCCACCTGCATGAGTGACCACCATGTCTGAAGATCCATTTTCAACTTGGTCCTGTGTACACTTTGCTTTTTTAAAATCCATTTGAAGATCACAACAATACATTACACTGACATAATTGATGGGATTGAAAGAGGATAAATCCCCAGGGCCTGAGAATCTGCATCCCAGAGTGCTTAAGGAGGTGGCTCTGGAAATAGTGGATGCATTGGTGGTCACCTTCCAGGATTCTATAGACTCTGGAACTGTCCCTGCAGATTGGAGGGTAGCTCACGTCACTTCGATATTCAAAAAGGGAGGTAGAGAGAAAGCAGGGAATTATAGACCAGTAAGCCTAATATCGGTCGTAGGGAAAATGCTTGAACTCATTATCAAGGACTTTATAGCGGAACATTTAGAAAGCAGTGGCAGGATCAGTCAGAGTCAGCGTGGATTTATGAAGGGAAAATCATGCTTGACAAATCTGTTGGAATTCTTTGAAGAGGTAACCAGTACAGTCGACAAGGGGGAGCCAGTCGAAGTGGTGTATTTGGATTTTCAGAAGGCGTTTAACAAAGTTTCGCATAAGAGATTATTGTGCAAAATTAAAGCGCTTAGGATTGGGGGAAATGTATTGAGGTGGATAGAAATCTGGTTGGCAGAGAGGAAACAAAGATTAGGGATTAATGTGACCTTTTCAAATTGGCAGGCTGGGTAACCAGTGGGGTACCACAGTGATCGGTGCTGGGACCCCAGCTCTTCACAATATACATTAATGATGTGGATGAGGGAACAAAATGTAACATCTCAAAGTTTGAAGATGTTACCAAATTAGGTGGGAGGGTGAACTGTAACAAGGATGCAGGGATCCTACAGCAAGATCTGGACAGGTTGTGCGAGTGGGCAAACCAATGGCAGATGCAGTATAATTTGGATAAGTGTGAGGTTATTCATTTTGGAAGCAAAAACAGAAAGGCAGATTACTACCTGAATGGTTGTAAATTGGGAGAGGGGAGTGTGCAGCAGGATCTGGGTGTCCTTGTTCACCATTCGCTGAAGGTAAGCATGCAGGTGCAGCAGGCGGTAAAGAAGGCTAATGGTATGTTGGCCTTCATTGCAAGAGGTTTTGAGTATAGAAGCAGGGGTGTGTTGCTGCGATTTAAAAAGAGCGGGAACTGCGAGTCGGAGCGGTGTTTTAAAAAGCGCGGGAGCTGCGAGTCGGAGCGGAGATTTAAAAAGAGCGGGAGCTGCGAGTCGGAGCGGAGATTTAAAAAGAGTGGGAGCTGCGAGTCGGAGCCGAGATTTAAAAAGAGCGGGAGCTGCGAGTCGGAGCGGAGATTTAAAAAGCGCGGGAGCTGCGAGTCGGAGCGGAGATTTAAAAAGCGCGGGAGCTGCGAGTCGGAGCGGAGATTTAAAAAGCGCGGGAGCTGCGAGTCGGAGCGGAGATTTAAAAAGCGCGGGAGCTGCGAGTCGGAGCGGAGATTTAAAAAGCGCGGGAGCTGCGAGTCGGAGCGGAGATTTAAAAAGCGCGGGAGCTGCGAGTCGGAGCGGAGATTTAAAAAGCGCGGGAGCTGCGAGTCGGAGCGGAGATTTAAAAAGCACAGGAGCTGCGAGTCGGAGCGGAGATTTAAAAAGAGTGGGAGCTGCGAGTCGGAGCGGAGATTTAAAAAGCGCAGGAGCGGAGAGTCGGAGCGGAGATTTAAAAAGAGCGGGAGCTGCGAGTCGGAGCGGAGATTTAAAAAGCGCGGGAGCTGAGAGTCGGAGCAGAGATTTAAAAAGAGCGGGAGCTGCGAGTCGGAGCGGAGATTTAAAAAGCGCGGGAGCTGCGAGTCGGAGCGGAGATTTAAAAAGCGCGGGAGCTGAGAGTCGGAGTGGAGATTTAAAAAGCGCGGGAGCTGCGAGTCGGAGCGGAGATTTAAAAAGCACAGGAGCTGCGAGTCGGAGCGGAGATTTAAAAAGAGTGGGAGCTGCGAGTCGGAGCGGAGATTTAAAAAGCGCAGGAGCGGAGAGTCGGAGCGGAGATTTAAAAAGAGCGGGAGCTGCGAGTCGGAGCGGAGATTTAAAAAGCGCGGGAGCTGAGAGTCGGAGCAGAGATTTAAAAAGAGCGGGAGCTGCGAGTCGGAGCGGAGATTTAAAAAGAGTGGGAGCTGCGAGTCAGAGCGGAGATTTAAAAAGCGCAGGAGCTGCGAGTCGGAGCGAAGATTTAAAAAGCGCGGGAGCTGCGAGTCGGAGCGGAGATTTAAAAAGAGTGGGAGCTGCGAGTCGGAGCGGAGATTTAAAAAGCGCAGGAGCGGAGAGTCGGAGCGGAGATTTAAAAAGCGCGGGAGCTGAGAGTCGGAGCGGAGATTTAAAAAGCGCGGGAGCTGCGAGTCGGAGCGGAGATTTAAAAAGCGCGGGAGCTGCGAGTCGGAGCGGAGATTTAAAAAGCACAGGAGCTGCGAGTCGGAGCGGAGATTTAAAAAGAGTGGGAGCTGCGAGTCGGAGCGGAGATTTAAAAAGCGCAGGAGCGGAGAGTCGGAGCGGAGATTTAAAAAGAGCGGGAGCTGCGAGTCGGAGCGGAGATTTAAAAAGCGCGGGAGCTGAGAGTCGGAGCAGAGATTTAAAAAGAGCGGGAGCTGCGAGTCGGAGCGGAGATTTAAAAAGAGTGGGAGCTGCGAGTCAGAGCGGAGATTTAAAAAGCGCAGGAGCTGCGAGTCGGAGCGAAGATTTAAAAAGCGCGGGAGCTGCGAGTCGGAGCAGAGATTTAAAAAGTGCGGGAGCTGCGAGTCGGAGCGGAGATTTAAAAAGCGCGGGAGCTGCGAGTCGGAGCGAAGATTTAAAAAGCACAGGAGCTGCGAGTCGGAGCGGAGATTTAAAAAGCGCAGGAGCGGAGAGTCGGAGCGGAGATTTAAAAAGAGCGGGAGCTGCGAGTCGGAGCGGAGATTTAAAAAGCGCGGGAGCTGAGAGTCGGAGCAGAGATTTAAAAAGAGCGGGAGCTGCGAGTCGGAGCGGAGATTTAAAAAGAGTGGGAGCTGCGAGTCGGAGCGGAGATTTAAAAAGCGCAGGAGCTGCGAGTCGGAGCGAAGATTAAAAAAGCGCGGGAGCTACGAGTCGGAGCAGAGATTTAAAAAGCGCAGGAGCTGCGAGTCGGAGCGGAGATTTAAAAAGCGCAGGAGCTGCGAGTCGGAGCAGAGATTTAAAAAGAGTAGGAGCTGCGAGTCGGAGCGGAGATTTAAAAAGCGCAGGAGCTGCGAGTCGGAGCGAAGATTTAAAAAGATCGCGGCCGAGTTTTGGGAGCCGTTCGGAGAAGGAGGAGCAGTCTCTGTCAGGGAGAGAACCTGGGAACATCTGAGACCCTCAGAAGGTAAGTAAGTGATTTTTACTCATTTTTACTTTCATTACCTTTTCAAATTGTGTGTGTTGGGGGGGGGGGGGGTGGACTGAAATGACATCACAGAAAAGCTGTGACCCCAGTGGCTGGTTGGGAATCTACACTAAATATAAAAAATTAAGCATTGTTAACTAATTAGACATAATTACTTAATTATAATTTAGAGGGGTATCTAAGCCAGAGATCGGAGAGTACTGTATTTAGCTTTCACATTTATAGTAGAAATCTAGTGCTAGGAAACAGATAGTTAACAGTAACTTTAAAAAAAATATATATTTTTTTGACCTTTTAACTTTAATTTACTAATTAATTGATGCAATGTCAGTCATAGGGGTGCAGTGCTCTGACTGTGAGATGTGGCAGGTCCGGGAGGCTTCCATCGTCCCGGATGGCTTCATCTGCGGAAAGTGCACCCAACTGGAGCTCCTCACAGACCGCATGGTTCGGTTGGAGCAGCAATTGGATGCACTTAGGAGCATGCAGGTGGCGGAAAGCATCATAGGTAGCAGTTATATAAATGTGGTCACACCCAAGGTGCAGGCAGAGAAATGGGTGACCACCAGAAAGGGCAGGCAGTCAGTGCAGGAATCCCCTGTGGTTGTGCCCCTCTTGAACAGGTATACCCCTTTGGATACTGTCGGGGGGGATAGCCTATCAGGAGAAAACAGCAGCAGCCAGAGCAGTGGCACCACGGCTGGCTCTGATGTTCAGAAGGGAGGGTCAAAGCGCAGAAGAGCAATAGTAATAGGGGACTCTATAGTCAGGGGCACAGATAGGCGCTTCTGTGGACGTGAAAGAGACTCCAGGATGGTATGTTGCCTCCCTGGTGCCAGGGTCCAAGATGTCTCCGAACAGGTAGAGGGCATCCTGAAGGGGGGGGGGGGGCAAACAGGCAGAGGTCGTTGTACATATTGGTACTAACGACACAGGCAGGAAGGGGCATGAGGTCCTGCAGCAGGAGTTCAGGGAGCTAGGCAGAAAGTTAAAAGACAGGACCTCTAGGGTTGTAATCTCGAGATTACTTCCTGTGCAACGTACCAGTGAGGCTAGAAATAGGAAGATAGAGCAACTAAACAAGTGACTAAACAGCTGGTGTAGGAGCAAGGGTTTCCATTATCTGGACCACTGGGAGCTCTTCCGGGGCAGGTGTGACCTTTATAAGAAGGACGGGTTGCATCTAAACTGGAGAGGCATAAATATCCTGGCCGCGAGGTTTGCTAGAGTCACACGGGAGGGTTTAAACTAGTATGGCAGGGGGTGGGCACGGGAGCAATAGGTCAGAAGGTGAGAGCATTGAGGGAGAACTAGGGAATAGGGACAGTGTGGCTCTGAGGCAGAGCAGACAGGGAGAAGTTTCTGAACACAGCGGGTCTGGTGGCCTGAAGTGCATATGTTTTAATGCAAGAGGTATTACGTTTATGGCAGATGAACTTAGAGCTTGGATTAGTACTTGGAACTATGATATTGTTGCCTGGTTGAGGGAAGGGCATGATTGGCAGCTAAATGTTCCAGGATTTAGATGTTTCAGGCGGGATAGAGGGGGATGTAAAAGGGGTGGCGGAGTTGCGCTACTGGTTAGGGAAGATATCACAGCTGTACAAAGGAAGGACCCCTCAGAGGGCAGTGAGGCTATATGGGTAGAATAAGAAGGGTGCAGTCACAATGTTGGGGGTTTACTACAGGCCTCCCAACAGCCAGCGGGAGATAGAGGAGCAGATAGGTAGACAGATTTTGGAAAAGAGTAAAAACAACAGGGTTGTGGTGATGGGAGACTTCAACTTCCCCAATATTGACTGGGACTCATTTAGTGCCAAGGGCTTATACGGGGCAGAGTTTGTAAGGAGCATCCAGGAGGGTTTCTTAAAACAATATGTAGACAGTCCAACTGGGGAAGGGGCGGTACTGGACATGGTATTGGGGAATGAGCCCGGCCAGGTGGTAGGAGTTTCAGTAGGGGAGCATTTCGGGAAGAGTGACCACAATTCAGTAAGTTTTAAAATGCTGGTGGACAAGGATAAGAGTGGTCCTAGTATGAATGTGCTAAATTGGGGGAAGGCTAATTATAACAATATTAGGTGGGAACTGAAGAGCCTAGATTGGGGGCAGATGTTTGAGGGCAAATCAACATCTGACATGTGGGAGGCTTTCAAGTGTCAGTTGAAAGGAATTCAGGACCGGCATCTTCCTGTGAGGAAGAAGGATAAATACGGCAATTTTCGGGAACCTTGGATAACGAGAGATATTGTAGGCCTCGTCAAAAAGAAAAAGGAGGCATTTGTCAGGGCTAAAAGGCTGGGAACAGACGAAGCCTGTGTGGAATATAAGGAAAGTAGGAAGGAACTTAAGCAAGGAGTCAGGAGGGCTAGAAGGGGTCACGAAAAGTCATTGGCAAATAGGGTTAAGGAAAATCCCAAGGCTTTTTACACGTACATAAAAAGCAAGAGGGAAGCCAGGGAAAGGGTTGGCCCACTGAAGGATAGGCAAGGGAATCTATGTGTGGAGCCAGAGGAAATGGGCGAGGTACTAAATGAATGCTTTGCATCAGTATTCACTAAAGAGAAGGAATTGGTAGATGTTGAGTCTGGAGAAGGGTGTGTAGATAGCCTGGGTCACATTGAGATCCAAAAAGACGAGGTGTTGGGCGTCTTAAAAAATATTAAGGTAGATAAGTCCCCAGGGACTGATGGGATCTACCCCAGAATACTAAAGGAGGTTGGAGAGGAAATTGCTGAGGCCTTGACAGAAATCTTTGGATCCTCACTGTCTTCAGGTGATGTCCCGGAGGACTGGAGAATAGCCAATAATGGTGTTCCTCTGTTTAAGAAGGATAGCAAGGATAATCCAGGGAACTACAGGCCGTGAGCCTTACTTCAGTGGTAGGGAAATTACTGGAGAGAATTCTTCGAGACAGGATCTACTCCCATTTGGAAGCAAATGGACGTATTAGTGAGAGGCAGCATGGTTTTGTGAAGGGGAGGTTGTGTCTCACTAACTTGATCGAGTTTTTCGAGGAGGTCACAAACATGATTGATGCAGGTAGGGCAGTGGATGTTGTCTCTATGGACTTCAGTAAGGCCTTTGACAAGGTCCCTCATGGTAGACTAGTACAAAAGGTGAAGTCACACGGGATCAGGGGTGAGCTGGCAAGGTGGATACAGAACTGGCTAGGTCATAGAAGGCAGAGAGTAGCAATGGAAGGATGCTTTTCTAATTGGAGGGCTGTGACCAGTGGTGTTCCACAGGGATCAGTGCTGGGACCTTTGCTCTTTGTAGTATATATAAATGATTTGGAGGAAAATGTAACTGGTCTGATTAGTAAGTTTGCAGACGACACAAAGGTTAGTGGAATTGCGGATAGCGATGAGGACTGTGCGAGGATACAGCAGGATTTAGATTGTTTGGAGACTTGGGCGGAGAGATGGCAGATGGAGTTTCATCCGGACAAATGTGAGGTTATGCATTTTGGAAGGTCTAATGCAGGTAGGGAATATACAGTGAATGGTAGAACCCTGAAGAGTATTGAAAGTCAGAGAGATCTGGGAGTACAGGTCCACAGGTCACTGAAAGGGGCAACACAGGTGGAGAAGGTAGTCAAGAAGGCATACGGCATGCTTGCCTTCATTGGACGGGGCATTGAGTATAAGAATTGGCAAGTCATGTTACAGCTGCATAGATCCTTAGTTAGGCCACACTTGGAGGAAGAAGGATAAATACGGCAATTTTCGGGAACCTTGGATAACGAGAGATATTGTAGGCCTCGTCAAAAAGAAAAAGGAGGCATTTGTCAGGGCTAAAAGGCTGGGAACAGACGAAGCCTATGTGGAATATAAGACAGAGTGGTGAGCCTGTGGAATTCATTACCACAGGAAGTTCCTGTGCTGTACATTTCTTTGTTCTAATTGTACAGTGCCTTGGTGAGGCCACACGTGTTCAAATCTGGTCGCCACACTACCAGAAGGATGTGGAGGCTTTAGAGAGGGTGCAGAAGAGATTTACCAGAATGTTGCCTGGTATGGAGGGCATTAGCTATGAGGAGCGGTTGAATTAACTCGGTTTGTTCTCACTGGAACGACGGAGGTTGAGGGGAGACCTGATAGAGGTCTACAAAATTATGAGGGGCATAGACAGAGTGGATAGTCAGAGGCTTTTCCCCAGGGCAGAGGGGTCAATTACTAGGGGGCATAGGTTTAAGGTGAGAGGGGCAAGGTTTAGAGTAGATGTACGAGGCAAGTTTTTTACGCAGAGGGTAGTGGGTGCCTGGAACTCGCTACCGGAGGAGGTGGTGGAAGCGGGGACGATAGTGACATTTAAGGGGCATCTTGACAAATACATGAATAGGATGGGAATAGAGGGATACAGACCCAGGAAGTGTAGAAGATTGTAGTTTAGTCGGGCAGCATGGCTGGCACGGGCTTGGAGGGCCGAAGGGCCTGTTCCTGTGCTGTACATTTCTTTGTTCTCATTGTACAGTGCCTTGGTGAGGCCACACTTGGTGTATTGTGTGCAGTTTTGGTCTCCTTCTCTGCGGAAGGATGTTCTTGCTCTCGAGGGAGTGCAGCAAATGTTTACCAGACTGATTCCAGGGATGGCGAAACTGTCATATGAGGAGAGATTGACTCGGTTGGGATTGTTCTCGCTGGAGTTCAGAAGAATGAGGGGGAGATCTCATCGAGACTTATAAAATTCTAACAGGACTAGACAGGGTAGATGCAGGGAAGATGTTACCAATGATAGGTGTGTCCAGAACCAGGGGACACAGCTTGAGGATTCAGGGTAAATCATTTCAGAGAGAGATAAGGAGACACTTCTTCACACAAAGAGTGGTGAGCCTGTGGAATTCATTACCGCAGGAAGTAGTTGATGCTAAAACTTTTAATATATTCAAGAGGTGGGTGGATATAGCACTTGGGGAGAATGGGATCAAAGGCTATGGGGAGAAAGCAGGATTAGGCTATTGAGTTGGATGATCAACCATGATCTTGATGAATGGCGGAGCAGGCTCAAAGGGCCAAAAGGCCTCCGCCTGCTCCTATCTTCTATGTATCTATGTTTCTAGAAGTTCTTCTTAAAACAGTTAAACATTCAAAAGCTCTTTGCAAAGATGCAAATGAATGTTGAACAATTTTAAAGATGCAAATGAATGCTGAACAACAAAGTTATAAATGGTGAGCCTAGGTAAGCTAGAAAAGGACGGTTTCGAGGAAGTGGTCTTCTTAGGTTGTGAAAGAGGTAGCAAGACTGAAATGTTTCAACAGAGATTTCTGAAGTTTTGAGACAAGGTTGGGCATAGAGAGGGAAATGCAAAGTGAAGCGTGTGTGTGGCACATACAGCTGGAGGATAGCAGACCTCAAAGCCATGGAGAGATTTGGAGATGATGTAGATTTTGAGTTCAATGTTTTGGGGTACATGGTCACTCCCACTCTTATTGAGGCAGTTAAAGACTTATTGACACAACATGTGTTACAAGTGCAGGTTTTAACTTTTTAGTTCTGCTTCTCCTAACTGCTAAACAAACTGAAGAGCCTTACTGCCCTGTCTATATTGCAGTCCCGTCCATTACTGCCTGTGTTCTTCTACACTGTCAGCCGACAGAAATGTTGCCATTTGGTCCATATTGGAGGGGAAGGGGGAGGTATAATCCTAGATTTCCTTCTCCTAGGTCAACCAATGCTAATAAGATCCACATGTCCGGAGCATCTGATTTTGAGGTAATATCCTAATTCATGGCAGATGGAGGTGCCAAGCAGTTGTGATAAAATGCAAATTAAATAATCTAATAATTGGGAATGTGTTCTGGTGAGTGTATGATTAAAAGAGAACAAAATATTTTAAAATGGGAATTGGTTAGGAATACAGATTTAATTAGCCTAGCAACACTGTTAGCAGATATTTACCCAAGAGAAGTGGATAACAATAGGGCATGGAATTTCAGGAGTTACAGCAAAGATGGTAAAAGTTTAAAAGAGAAGATGAGGGAGAATTTCACACTTACATTCTAAAAGGAGGAGCTCATGTAAGAAATGCCATTCAGTGGGACCTCTGAGAAATGTAGTTCAGATAAGAAAAGATCAAAAGAAGCAGTATATCAATGGCAGGGTTCATTCTGTACAGGGAGCTGAGCTGAATTGGCCCAAGATCACAGCCACAAACAGAATGAAGCCGTGTTCACTCCAAACAAGCCAGTGCCTGGGAAACTGTTCAAACTGCTAGTTGTTTCTATTCTAAACCAGAAACTATCTGAAAAGACATAAAGGTGCCGGGTGTGGTAATTATTGCTGGAATTTGCTTATAGTTTCAAAACCTATGAGATGTTGTTTGGGGAGGTTTAGCTTGGAGTTTAGGAAAATAGAGGGTTTGGGACTGGATCATAGAACATAGAACATTACAGCGCAGTACAGGCCCTTCGGCCCTCGATGTTGCGCCGACCTGTGAAACCACTCTGAAGCCCATTTACACTATTCCCTTATCGTCCATATGTCTATCCAATGACCCTTTGAATACCCTCATTATTGTAGTCAACTGTATGGTTTTTTTCTTGCCTTTCTTGCATGTTTTACTGTTTAATAAACATTTGCCTTGCTTAATTACTACAACAAGGCAGACACCTTCCTTACTGATCTTCACCCACCTTTCCTCACATTAAACCAAATTGTAAAACACAGTTAGGAACCGGCATTTCAAGTTTCCCTTCTGGGCTTTGGAATACCCCAGCATTTAACATCATCTGGATTCTTTACAAATTGTTTTTTTTTGGCGGTGTATTAATTCCTTGATCGTATTGGAATTACTCATTTAAAAAGTAATGAGAGTGAAGACAGTATTGAACCAGGTGAGATTTTAAAGTAAAGTGTCTGCAAAATGGCTTTGGCAATTGCTAAGACTTGTTCGGGAGTAGAGGGTATAACCTTGGAGGCTTTGAAAAGACTCTACTGAATTGCAAGAAATTTCAAGATGAATCAATTGAGCTTTGCCAAGAAAAGGAAAATCTGTTGAAGGATCTTCACATGCGATAAGTCTCCCTCGGGTCAAAGTTGGTTCCTTTGGAAAATTACAAAGAGGAGCCAAATGAATTTAGTACCACTTTGAACGAACTGAAGAATCAGTTGACAGAGAAGATTCAGCAATGATCAATTTTCCAGAGTGAAGCCAAGAGGTACAAGGAAGATACTGAAGAGCTGAAGAACCAGTTGAATGGAAAAGCGGAGGCATTGAAAGGATAGGCCGTAGAACTTTCCAAGCTGTGAGAAGATAATGAAGCCGTGAGTAGCACAATTATAGAACTGAAACAGGTTAAGACTTTGCCGAAGACAGACCTGGCCAACTGGGACAGACCTGACAAGGACAAAGCTCTGCTACAGACAGAGAAAGAAAAAAAAAACAGAGATTGGAAAATGTAACTCTAACCCTGAAGCTCAAGGAACTAGAAGGAAAAGTATTGGATGCCTCAAAGGTATTGAGAAACATTGTAAAATGAAATTGCAGTGGAGAAGAGGTGGCATGGAAGCAAAGATTGCACTGTAAATATATTTAAGGACTTGGAGGGAGGCGTAGTATGATGTACCTTGGAGATGTATATAGCCCTGAGTTGCTAATAAACAGGTTATGTTGAACCATACAAGCCTTCAGACACCTCAGTGAGAGTCAGGCAGCATTACAACAAAAAGTATGGCCAGGATTTTCCAGTCCCGCTGTGTTGGGACCTGCCATGGGGGATGCGTGGTGCCAAACCAAAGTCCATTGATTTTGGTGGAACTGGAAGATCCTGGCAGCTGGTGAGGCTGGAAAATTCTGGCTGTGAGAATGATTCAATAACAGATGTGTGATAAAAGGGGACTGGAGTTCTTGATGGGTACTTGAGATCAGAGCAGCTGAGTTCCATTCCTTATCTGTGTCAACTTGACCATCTTGCAGCATTGTTTCCATTCCTATTTCACAGAATAACAAGCAGTCTAAGATTTTCATTCTTCTCCGAAAGTTGGCCTACATTAATCTTGCATATCCACTCCACTGAAATCATGAATGTGGCATTCCTAATTTGTATCTTTTGACATTTACGGTAAATAGGTGGCAAGTAAATGTTTATCATTTGGTTACACAAGCACCATGGTCTCCTCCCTGGGCAATCACAAAGCAAAACAAAAACAGCCTATATAGAGTTTAAGCAAGTTATAAAAGATTTTGTTTTAATACATGGGCAGGAGCATGTTACCATGTAATGCCATCCATTATTTTGCAGCTGAGATGCAATCATGTTTAACATGGCCTGTAGTATAGATCTGTTTGCTATTTAGGGCATCCTGATATTAACTGGAGGCCAATGTATTTAAAGGACAGAGTTCAGTAAGTGGGCTAACTGAATGGAAAAGAAAGCACAGGTGGCAGGATTCTCCATTTCAGAGATGAAGTGCTGACGCCAGGACAGAATTGGTGGACTTTTATGACAGCTAAATTGGCCCCGTTCTCTGACCAATTCCACAACCGTTATTGGGCTAGCACCAGCGGCACCTGAGTGGCAGCCGGTTGCTGGTGAGAGGGGGGGGGTTGTGTGCAGGGGTGGATGGTGGGGCGGAGGATGTGAAATGCAGGGATGGTGGGTTGGTGGTGGTATGGGGGGGTTGGAGGGGTGGTGTGCAGTGGTGGTGGGGTCGAGAATGGGGGATGTAGTGCAGGGGTGGTGGGATGGGGTGGGGCACCCTATGGCCGGTGTCACTCTGTGCAGTCATTGGCAGTTTTAGGGTTCGCACTTACCTTCACTGCCACACTCACGCCAACTCACTGTGGGTGCGGGTGAGTGAGTGAATCAGACTCACTCGTTCACACACACACTCTCGCTCTCTCACACGCACACACACTCACATTCACTCACACGCACACACTCTCGCTCACATTCTCTCTTGCTCACACGCACACTTTCTCTCTCACTCACACATGCGCCCATTCTCTCTCGCTCTCACACTCTCGTGCTCTCACACATGCACACTCACTCTCTCACACGCACCCATTCTCGCACACATTTTCTCTCACACACACACATGCGCACATTCTCTCTTGCTCACACGCATACAAACACACACACAAACACACACATTCTCTCACACACACTCTTTTGATCACACACACACATTTACACACACATGCGCACTTGATCACACATGCAGGCACTTGCTCATACACGCTCACTCACACACACATGCACTTGCTCACACACTCACACTTGCACCCAGTCGCTCACACACGCATGCAGACACACTCACCTACTTACACACATTCTCTCACACATACACAGAAACACACACTTGCAACCACACATATGCACACACAGTTGCTCTCACACCCCACACATGCGCTCGCACCACACTCACATGCACATAGTCACTCATACACAAGTCACGTGCACACCCACACCCATTCTCACTCACTCACACATTCTCACTCACCCACACACACATTCTCACTCACCCACACACATTCTCACTCACCCACACACATTCTCACTCACCCACACATACACATTCTCACTCACCCACACACGCTCTCTCTTAATCACCTACAGATGCACACACATGCACTTGGATCACACACAGGCACTTGCTCACACGCACTTATTCACATACACTCACATAGTTTCGCTCACATAGTTTCGCCCAGTCGCTCACACAGACTCGCCTACATACACACATTCTCTCTCGCTCATACACAGACACACACATTTGCAACCACAAACGCACAACGTTGCTCTCACACACCACACACGGGCTTGTACACGCACACACACATGTACATACACAGTCACACACACACACATACGCTCACGCATGCATGTACTTGCTTGCATACCCTACGTATTGCTTTCATGTATGGAATGATCTAGGGCAGCACAGTGGCGCAGTGGTTAGCATTGCTACCTCAAGGCGCCAAGGTTCGATTCCGGCCCTGGGTCACTGTCTGTGTGGAGTTTGTACATTCTCCCCGTGTTTGCGTGGGTTTCACCCCCACAACCAAAAGATGTGCAAGGGTATGTGGTAATTTTTAAAATGTATGGAATGATCTGTCCGAACTGTACGCAGAACAATACTTTTCACTGTCTCTTCTCTCCCCCCAAGCAACAGCCAGTTTCCTCGCCTTACCCAGCATTCGCTAGCTTCCTTTCCTCCTGGCTTGGCAGCCACTCCCTAACAGACTCATCACTGCTGTCCTGCCATATTTCAGGCCTCCAGCTAAAGAAAGCTGCCCCTTTGATCAGAGACGGGTTCTCTCCCACATTTGCTCCTGAGTTTTTTTTCTTGGGATGTGGGCAACGCAGGCAAGGCCAACCTTTGTTGCCGAAGAATCCTCAAGTTCATTTACGGACATTTTAAAACTGGTGCATGGGATAAATAGAGAGGTCTGGCAGGCTAGGAGCTATGTGTTGGATAAGCATGGGCTAGATTTTAGAAATCCTGCTGCCCAAGTTGTACATTGAAGGGGTCACGCAGCATTAACTATTAAAACCCGAGAAGCATTAGGTGAATGAAGCTGTCATTTCAATTTTGCCTGGTCTAAATCTGGAGGCAGAGGAGAATGAAACTGTGGCCTTAGGGAAATTGACATGACATCATCTAAAGTGGACTTTAAACTGTCCTTTTGTTCTTCACTGTAAATTGGATAAAACATCACAGAGGGAGAATGGATTGGATTTGTTTATTGTCACGTTGTCCAAGGTACAGCGAAAAGTATTGTTCTGTATATAGTTTGGACAGATCATTCCAAACATGAAAACAATACATAGGGCAAATATAAATACACCATGTTAATACATAGACACAGGCATTGGGTGAAGCATACATGAGTGTAGTACTATTCCATAGAGAAGATGCGTGAAGAGATCAGATCATTCCAGAAAAGGGTCGTTGAGGAGTCTGGCAACAGCGAGGAAGAAGCTGTTTTTGAATCTGTTTGTGCGTGTTCTCAGACTTTTGTATCTCCTGCCCAATGTAAGAAGTTGAAAGAGTGAATAAGCTGGGTGGGAGGGGTCTTTGATTACCACTTTCCCAAGGCAAGGGAGGAGGGTCCTCGTGATGGACTGAGCTGTGTTCATGACTCTGAAGTTTCTTGCGGTCTTGGGCTGAGCAGTTGCCAGACCAGGCTGTGATGCAGCCAGATAGGATGCTTTCTATGGCGCATTTGTAAAAGTTGGTAAGAGTCAAAGTGGACATGCTGAATTTCTTTAGTTTCCTGTGAAAGTATAGGCACTGTTATGCTTTCTTGGTTGTAGCATCAACGTGGGTGGACTAGGATACATTGTTGTTGATGTGCACACCTAGAAATTTGAAGTTGTCAACCATCTCCACTTCAGCCCCACTGATGCAGACAGGGGTGTGTACAATAATTTGCTACCTGAAGTCAATGACCAGCTCTTTAGTTTTGCTGACATTGATGGAGAGATTGTCATTACACCACTCCACTAGGTTCTCTATTTGCATTCTGACTCATCATTCTCAAAATCCAACCCACTATGATAGTGTTGGCAGCAATCTTGTAGATGGAAATGGCACCAGATTTAGCCACACAGTCATGTGTATATAGGGAGTGTAGTAGGTGGCTAAGTACGCAGCCTTGCGGGCCCCGGTATTGAGGACTATTGTGGAGGAGGTGGTGTTGTTTATTGTGGTCTATGGGTCAGAAAGTCGAGGATCAAGTTGCAGAGTGAGGAGCCAAATCCTAGGTTTTCGACCTTTGATATGAGCTTGGCTGGGATTATGGTGTTGAAGGCAGAGCTGTAGTGAATGAATAGGAGCCTGATGTAGGAGTTTTTGTTGTAGAAATGCTCCAGGGATGAATATAGGGCCAGGGAGATGGCATCTGCTGTGGACCAGTTGTGGCAGTATGCAAATTGCAGTGGATCTAGGCATTCTGGGAGTATGGAGTTGATGTGCCTCATGACCAACCTCCTGACCCACTCGTCGGGCATACTCAGTCACTTTTATTTCACAGTGGTCATGTTACTGTACCACAGTGCTGCTCCTGTGGACCATTGAATGGGTTTACTATCAATTGCCAAGTACTGTACCAACACAAAGTTTCTTACAGTTGCATATTCATACAATTACAAAAATGAGGCTGTTGCCCTGGCCATTTTGTTGGAACACAATTTCTCACAATTATCTCTTTCATTTCCTTCTTTCAGAACTATTTTCAAGACAAAGTTGCACATAAAGCCAACATGAGGGTGGGTGAATTTGTGAGTTCATGTCTAGCCTCCTTTGATTCTCAATGACTATAGAGGTTGACAAAAGAGTCATTTATTCATTAACACAGGCTCATATGGATGCTCATATAGTCCAATCCTGCCAACATCTTAAGGGCATTTAGGATGAGGCAATGAATGCTGATTGCAGCAATAGCACATCCCACAAAATATTATTTTTTAAACAAAATTGCTGCTGTAGGTAATAAGGCATTTTAAAAGACAAGTTTTGTTTGTTGCCTGTTCCCGAGATGAGTTTCCAACCTCATATTTTTCCATCACGACTACTTAGTTCCATCTCTGTAACATTTCCCAACTTTGCTCCATCTCAGCACATCTGCTGATGAAACCCTCACTCATGTCTTTTGTTATCTTTGGACTCGGGTATTCTAATGCACTCCTGACCGGACTCTCACATTCTACTCTCGCAACTTTGCTGCCTATGTCTTAAATCACAATAACTCCTATTCCCCTATCTGCTCACTGACTTAAATTAACTCCTAGCAAAGCAATGTTTTATCTTTAAAATTCTCATCATGGATTTTCAATACCCGCTATGGCCTTGCCCTTTCCTATCTCTGTAATCTCCTCCTGTCCTACAGCAACCCACTCACCCAGATATCTAAACTCCTCTAATTATTTTGTGCAGTCCTGATTATAATTGCTCTTTTGGCGGCTTCAGTTGCCTGGGTTCTAAGTTCTGGAATTCCCTCCCAGTGCTTATTTTTGTCTTGCTTTAAGACACTTAACAAAACTTGACCAAACCTTTGGACACTTGACCCAATATCTCCTTATGTGGCCCTGGGTCATATCTTATGCTCCTGCAAAGTGCCTTGGGATGTTTCATTACATTAAAGGCGCTATATAAATACAAGTTGTTGTTCCTCTAGGTGCCCAAGAGGACTAATTTGGTTGAACCAACTAAACAGCCACAACCTTAACAGTTCACAGCTCGAGCCTGTCATGACCCAGTGCTGGAATCACAAGGACCCTCACTGCAAAGTGAGGGAAGGGGTTTTTTGTTGACAAGTTGCAGGAGGGAGAACACTTGAAGCATTGGACAAAAATAAGGAAGAGAGAGTGGAAGTGGATCTGAAGGAGATGCACCCTGCTGAAGGGTTTGCATAACAAATTTGCATCTCACATCACCTCTGTAGAAGTTTTATTTAGCAGCTCGACATTAGCATTTCATGCATTCATTGGTGTCTGTGCTGTGTAGTCCAAACAGTCTGGGAGCATTCATGGAGGTGTAGACAACAAAGCTGCGCAAAGCTGGACAGAGAAAACATGGCCACCCTAGATCACTGTCTGCTGTGAATTATTCCTTGTCTGAAGTGATAAGCTCAGGCTAAGCTTCATTCCTCAGTGCTCTGACTGCAAACATAAAAGCTCCAGCCTACACTGCAAAATCTTCTCTCAGTTTATCAAAGTGCTGGCAATTCTGCTCTTCAGAGCTGCTGTCTGGTGTTTATGGCAAATTTGCTTTCAGCCAATAATTATTTCCCTTAAAAGCATCTGAGATATATTAATATTCAAAATTGTCCAGCCTTCAATAAAATAATAAATGAGTTTATGTCCATTAAGATAGCAGATAGAGAAAAGTCAAATGAACAAGTTAAGTGTTTTTCTGTTGTTATAGGCAACAGTAATTCCGAGCCTATCTTGCTCTTTTGAACCTGTCAAAAAGGTTCATTTTCTTCTCCTTGGAATTAAAAATCATTACAGACTGTAGCCATTAAACAGTAACATACACAATGATGTGATGTCCAGGATTGGGGAAGCATGACTGATTCTGTTATACTTCATCCGATCTTTCTCCTCCAGAACCTGTAAATATAGATCTATGCCTATAGCAATGTATCTTTAATAAGTGACCTAACTGAAGGGAATAACCTCCACGGTTCCTTTTTAATATCACATTCATATTCCTAGGCATATTCATGTCTGCTAATCACGAGGGATAAGGCTGCTCAAACATCTAAGATTGTAGATTACAGTGATCCTGGAGCACTGGCCCCAAACACTTAAAGGTCGCATTCTGACTTGTTTTGCACATTGGCTACATTGAAAGCTGCAGGCCTCCGCACCATAACACGGGAGCGCTGGTTCACATCAGCACTTTAGACACATTCCATTGCATTATTGACCTTATTTGTGTGTACTTTGGCACCAGCAAGTGACTTCTACTTTTTAAAAGGTTGTTCTCCATCTGTAACATTGCAACTGAGCAGACGGGGTTTAATTTGGGAGGATGAGAATAAAGAGAGGTCGCTGAATGATTGTAACTAGGCTATGATGTAAAGGAGGTGCTCTGTTCACACCTGGTACCAGCAAACGTACAAGGTTTGACTTGCTTTGTCAGGCAGTTTATGCCTCTTGCCCAGCCTATTCTACTTGCAGAAAAAAATTGACAAAGGGTCATCCGAACTCGAAACGTTAGCTCTTTTCTCTCCCTACAGATGCTGCCAGACCTGCTGAGATTTTACAGCATTTTCTTTTTGGTATTCTACTTGCAGGTCTGACGAAACACAATACAGGCTGGTTCTTCAGAAACACCACAATCATAACAAACTGATCAAACTGAACCTGATCAGCCACAATATGGCAAGCTCCTCGGAGTCATTACAAGGTGAACATGCTTAATGTTAGAGTGGTTTCTTTGTCAACCTCTGGAACATTGCCCCCGTAATAAGAGTTTAGAAAACAGGACTTGGAGGGCCAGACTGTTTTTGGCCACCTAGACATTGTGAAAAAAAAAAAGAAAATTGCATTCACTATGTGTCAAATCAGGTGGGAAATGCAATGTGTAGCCTGCCAGCCGCATTACTGGCTTTTCCCAGATTGTCAAAAGAGATCCTGGAGGCAGTTCCCACAACGTCACACTGGCAGAATGGGCTCTGGCCCTATCTGAAAGCAATAAAAATAAAAAAGATATACAGTTATGGACTGGGGACCTCCCACACGGACCCAGGACCCTCCCTCCACCAAGGAGCCCCCCTCCCCTCAAAGCCCCTTGTCACTTCCCCAAGGGGGCAGTGCCAGCGTACTGTTGGGCATAACCTTCTCTCCCCCTGGAGGTTCTTCTTACCTCTACTGTTTATCAGCACCTGTTGTAAACCAGTTAGGGAAATCCTAATGTGGGGGAAGCATGCTACTGATATTAAATTGTATGGCAATGGGATTCCCATCCTTTCTGGGCGGTAACCCCATTACATGATTGACGGGGAAGGGCAGGAACAATCAAGTGGGGAAATCCTCCCTGCGTGAAAGTCATTTTGGGACTCCCCCTCAATTCACCCCACCTGCCGGCATTCCCGCTCACCGTGTCTCATCCATCAAGTTGATTTTGCAGGCACTTTCCCGGAATACTTATGGACTTTGCTTCAACAGTCTTGCTATTGAATCCTAAAGATGCAGAGGAGACATCGTTGATGGGATTTCTCTTGGACTCTTGCATTGCTGATTTATAGTTCAGGTCTCAATGCAGTGTACGAGTGTGATGGCAACAACTGCTCTGTGCATTTGGACTTTTGTTGGCTTGTGGAAGTCTTTGTTGTCAAACACTTGCTGCCGTACTATGTAGAAGGTTGAGTTGCTGCAGCTGATCCAGTGTTGGATCTCCTCGTCAATGGTAGTCTTTTGAGAGAGATGGCAGCCTAGATATGGCAAGTGCTTAATATTATTCCAGAGGTTCTCTTTCAATATAAATGGGAGGTGAAATATGACCAAGTGTGGGTTGATATGTGTCATGTCCCACACGGACCCTACAGGATGGGAATGCTCGTCTTCCCTGTTCTCCTTGGCAGTGTACGATCTCCCCCGCTAAGGGTGGGCAATTTCAATTAATCAATGTATAATAGGTCAGCCAGTAAGGCACCCACCAGAATAGGAACCCAGTAGGGATCTGCTGGATAGTGTACATATCGTTTGTGTAAATAAAACTGTGTACCTTATTTTACTCGTTGTGGACTCCTCATATCCTTACTAACATAGAAGTATTGTTTTGGCAACATTCAAGGACAGGTCATGTTTCTTGTTTGCAGATTTAAAAGATCAAGATTGGCTTGCTACAACGCTGCAGTCATCTGCAAACCATAGACCATCTATATCTATGAAGGTCAGTTTAGTTTTAGCATGGAGGGAAGCTAGGTTAAATAGTTCTCCATTAATACTGACACCAGAGGGCTGTTGATCTTCGACCTGATGAATAGCCATGGTCAGGTAGCTTGTACATAGAATGAGGATTATATCACAGTCTTACTTAACCCAATCCAGAATTAAGACATCTGTTTCAAATCTCCCACTTAACACAGTTACAGTCATGAAGCTGTTGCATAATTGTGAAGAAGTTTTGGACATCCAAATCTTTGAAGCTGCCATTACAATTGTTGCAGCTGGTCACAAATATTTGAAGATGGCAGGACAAGTTGATAAGGGGTTAAGAAATGGGATATTTGCCTTTGTCAATGGTATCAAAGACAAAAACATTTACCAATCTCTGGCTGCGCCCAAGCCGGAGTATTTCTGTATAATTTGAAGCACCAGACTTAAGAAAGGGCGTCAAAGGTGTCAAGGGCCTGGAGAAAATACAAAGGAGGAATAGCAGGCCATCGAGAGACGTGATGGTGAGTTAGAGCTGGGGGTCATCAGTTTACATGTGAAAGCTAATGCTGTGCCTTCAGATTCTGAGGCCAAGGGGCAGCATGTAGATGAGAAACAGGAGGATGCCAAGGATAGATCCTTTGATGACAACAGTGCAGGAGAAAGAAGAGAGGCCATTGCAAGTGATTCTCTGGCTGCAATTAGGTATAAATGAAATCACATGAGAGCAGTTCCACACAGCTGAACAACTGTGGAGGGCACTTGGGGAGAATAATGTTGTCACCTCTATCAAAAGTTGCAGACAAAGAGGAGGAGGGAAAATGTTATCTTTGTCACAGCCGCACAGGATGTCATTAGTGACTCTGATATGAGAATGCTGAACCAAGCAGCACAGTGGTTAGCTCTGTTGCTTCACACCTACCCAGGTTTGATTCCCGGCTTGGATCACTGTCTGTGCAGAGTCTGTATGTTCTCCCCGTGTCTGCGTGGGTTTCCTCCGGGTGCTCCGGTTTCCTCCCACAAGTCCTGAAAGATGTGCTGTTAGGTAATTTGAACATTCTGAATTCTCCCTCAGTGTACCCGAACAGGCGCCAGAGTGTGGCGACTAGGGGCTTTTCACAGCAACTTCATTGCAGTGTTAATGTAACACTAATAAATATTATTATAAGCCAATTGAACATTGTCAGTACTATCGGCACAATCTTTTTTTGGTGTATAACCTCTAGCAACTGAACCAGGCCATAATGGACTTTCACAATCTCCACACAAAACAAGCCAATTTAGAAATCTGTGTACAATGTCTGTGTTAATTATTAATTCCTTCAATGATTCAGTCAAAACAACAACTGCCGACAATTTGTAATGGCCTTATAATTTCCTTAAATGAATTCCAAACTATGCTGCTGTCTCCAGCTGCACACTGGCTGTGTACTGACAGATTTTTGTTAACACAATTATGCAAATGATCTGGAATTTATGATTAGGAAGCCAGTGTATAATCTGGCAATATTTTATACTTCAATTAGGATCTTGCTTTTAAGTATTCAATATGATGAGGAATTTAATGCAACAATATCCATCTATATATGAGCTTGCACACAAGAGAATGTGCCAGTGTATTTTACAAGAGCAACATTGGAAAATGAAAAAATGTTAAGCTCAATAGAGCTGGTGGCATTTTAGAAGGCATTTGAAACATGGGAGGAAACATGACAGAAATATTTAAGGAAGGAGTTTAACAGGACAGGGCTTAACAGGAGGTTTTGCCAATCTCACAAATCTGCCCTCTTACCAATGATTAAATTTTCAGGCTCCACCAGGGGAGGGAACAGAGACGGAGTGGGCCCCAAAATGTCAACACTGGTCCACATGCAGATTTTCCAACTCCATTCCTGGCTCTGACCATTTTAGAGGTGCCAGGTTTGGGGCTGGCAGGTCTACTGATTCAGGCAACCAATTAGGTTCATTGAAAGCCCTATTAACTGCAATTAAAGGAGGGCAGGCTGGAATTTTCTAACTTCGGGGGGGACGGGGGTGAGGGGTAGTGGAGTGGAGGGGGGGGGGGGGGGGGAGTGGAGTGGGGGGGGGGGGGGGAGTGGAGTGGGGGGGGGGGGGAGTGGAGTGGGGGGGGGGGGAGTGAAGGGGGGGATGGAGGATTTGGTGGGGGGGGGGGGGTGAATTTTTTTTACGTCATGGAGATAGCCCCTCCCTATTGAAGCACCCTCTATTATTTACCTGCCAGTACAGGCACTAGTTACTACATTTCATAAATACTTCATTGGCTGTAAAGCTGTCCCTCTCATAGGTGTTTAGGAGCAGGTAGTCCATTTGACCCTTCAAGCCTGCTCCTACCATTCTATAAAATCAGGCTGATCTGGTTATGGTCTGAACCCCAATTTCCTGCCTTGCCACCACAAAGGTTTATAAAACTCAGCCTTGAATAAATTATAAAGACCCAATCTCCACTGCTCTCTGGGGAAGATAATCATACAGACTAATGACCCCCAGAGAAAGAAAATTCTCCTCATTCCGGTCTTAAAATGGACCCCTTTTTCCAAACAATATCCCCTAGTTTTAGTCTCCATCACAAGAGGAAATATCCTCCATGTATCCATCCTATCAAAGTCAGGATCTTCGATGTTTCAATAAGATTACCTCCCATTTTTCTAACACCAATGGGTATAGGCCTTTCTTCATATGGAGAAGCCCCTCAACCCAGGAGTGAAAGTTCTCTGAACTGCTTCTCTCTTTTATTTCAAATAAGGAGACCAAAACTGTACACAGTCCTCCACATGTGGTCTCAACAAAGACTTGTACATCAGCAGTAAAATATCCCTACTTTTATATTTGATTCCTCTTGCAATAAATGTCAACATTCCATTTGCCTTCCTAATCACTGGCTTTATCCGCATACTAACTTTATATGATTCATGTATAAGGACACCTAGAACCTTAAGGAATTCTGCAATCTTTCTCCTTTTAAATAGTATAGTGCTTTTATATTCTTCCTGCCAAAGTGAACAAGTTCATATTTACCCATGTCATACTCCAACTGCCCAATGTTTACCCACTTGCTCTATCCCTTTTCTAATTCCCTATAAAGCTGGAAGACCTTGCATTTGCTGTGCATTCTGTGGAGAGAATCTGGGTGCATGGTTTCCACCGTCACGCTGGCAAGGCGGGGTGGGGCCTGATAGAGCCAGCGACTCCGGCTCCTCAGAGCCACTGTGTTGAAATGAAGCCCCCTGCCCCCCACGCCCGACCCCCACACAAACACCGGGGCATCTCCCCCCCCCCCCCCCCCTCCCCCCCACTCCCTGCCCCGACTCCCCAGCACAAGTACTGGGGCATCTCCTCCTGGCCCCCCACACAAGCGCTGGGCCATCTGCCCCCCCCCCACCCCCTAACACAAGTACTGGGGCATCTCCCTGACTCTCCCACACAAGTACTGGGGCACCTCCCACCATCTCGACCCCCACACAAGCACTGGGGCATCTTCCCCCACTCCCATACATATCAGGGGATACCCCCGATGGGGCTACCCAGAGAGCCTAGCCTTCACACAGCTCCCAGGCAGTGGCAGGCTGGCAGCTCATACCTCTCTCCCTCGCAGGGGCTATACATATTTCTGTACCCTGGTGTGTTCCTCTCGATTAATTCACGCTTTGCAATAGCTGTCGTAAACTCTGCTGTTCGTTACCTAGGAACACATGGTGGGGAAGCCCGTTGAATACATTTAAAAGATTTAAATGAATGTCCTGGGTGGGCCGTCACCAGCGAGGTAAATCCAAAAAACGAGATTTTGTTTTCCGATTCTCTGGTGATTTTCCACCCTCATCACCGTCTCCACAGTTATGTCACTGTATAAATGTTCACTGCAATCCTACTGTAACTTGGTTATAGGAATGCCCGAAGTTGGACTGGGCCAGGATAAGTTGGGGCTCAGCCTGGTGCTAGGGTATTTGAGCTGGCCTGTTGAGGCTGATCAGCTATGGGCTCCCAATTTTGAGAGTTATTGAATCCTTGGTTTAAAAAGGACAAGCACAAGATTTTTTTTAAATAAAAATGTTCTTGGGAGCATCACTGGTAAGGCCAGCACTTATTGCCCTCATCAAAATCTTCTTCAGCAGCTTAATACAACTACGTGGCTTGCCAGGTATTTTAGAGTTAAGAGTCACATGTAGGCTTGATAAGGACAGCAGATTTCCTCCCATGTTAATGAACCATGTTTTACAACAATAATATTCATGAAATCACTTGACTGACGAGACAAGCATTTAACTTCAGATTTAGGAAATAACATTAAATTCTTCCAGCTGCTTAGGTGGGATTTGAGCGTATGACTCTGGAGCATTTGTCCAGGCTGCTGTATAACTAGTATTGTGAGAGCATCATTATGTTACCATTCTCTCTCCTCAAGTCAAAAGTAACATGTTGACCATCAACAGAAGTGTAGCCACATTGACTCTCAAAGATAAACTACTTAAGAAAATATTAAATACTGCGCGCCATCTACCCAAATTGGAACGGAATCCCATAACAACTATTTAGCTGGGTGGTTCCTGGCACTTGGAGCGCTGGGAAACCCCATGCTATCGAACAAGAATTCCCCGACGAAGCCGTACTTAGTCCCGTTCTTCGCATCGAGGAGTTCCTCTCACCGGAACTCCTCAGTAGAAATGGCGACCCGATCTCCTAAATCCCTAAGCAACCCCTGAACAACTCCCCCCCCCCCCCCCCCGCCGCCAAAGCCCCAACCCAGGTATAAGGGGCTCCTAAGACCTCCCCCTGCACTCGGCCATGCACTCCAGGGGCCCAGCTCCATCGCAGGAAAAATGCAAGCTTAGCGCCTTGGCATTGGCAGCCTGGTAGTGTCCCAGCTGGTAGTGCCATTTGGGCACCTTGGCAGTGCCAGGCTGGCACCCAGGAGCATTGCTAGGTTGCCAGGCTGGCAGTGTCAAGGTGCTACCCTGCTCAGAGGGCTAGCACCAGAGGACCTACAATCCTCTGGGAGACCCCCATGAATGCCGTTCTGTTTGGTCCCCATTTGTAGAAAAAGTTGAGGGAGCTAGATTCCATGCCTTGTTTGGATCGTGGGAGTCCATATTAGAGTGAGACTAGCTGTCTTACTCTAATATGCAGATTTGTTAAAACCTGATCTGCCCACAATGGGTGGGATTCATATCACGATGGCTCACGAGATTGCGTTAGATCTCACGAGGCGTATCAAGCTGGCTGGTTCCCGAAAGACGGATCTCCGGCATCTACTGGCTGAATTACGCTGCACTGCATTTCAGAGTGAGACTGAAAAGCCTCTTTGCCTGGTAACCGCCACCTGACATTTTGGCCTATTTCCCAAGGTGAGCTCCCTCATGGCACAGCCACCCCTTCTCATGGACAGTCTGCAAATTCTCCCAGAACCATGAGTTTTGGATATCTGGGGCTGGTTTAGCACACTGGGCTAAATAGCTGGCTTTTAAAGCAGACCAAGGCAGGCCAGCAGCACGGTTCAATTCCTGTATCAGCCTCCCCGAACAGGCGCCGGAATGTGGCGACTAGGGGCTTTTCACAGTAACTTCATTTGAAGCCTACTTGTGACAATAAGCGATTTTCATTTTCATATCTACCCCTACCAATCCTTGATCCCAAGTACATACATATGTATGATTTCACTATTTCAACATATAAATATTACTTTGACGATATTCCTGTGAAGAGATAGAACTAGGGCACTGCAAGCTGGAGACCAGATGTTATCTCTAACCTGCAACTAAAGACAGATGCATGGAACTAATTAGAATTGTATGTCTGGATGATCATGGTGTGTGAAGATCGGTGTTCAGTTCTTTGTTGAATACTATAAAATCCTGATAATCCCCACATGGACTGAAAAATGCTTGGATCAGCTGCTAAGTATCTTTCGTTCCCTCGCAATTTTCAAGACTTGAACAGAGAGAAATAAACGTAGCCTGTCAGGGCAAGGGAAAGACATTTGGTTTTTTTTGTGTGTTGTCAGGAAATCTGTGTGACCTTGATTGGATAGCTGGGGAAACAAAAGATTTACATCTGAAAAAGCAAAAGCATTCACCGGAATTCAATGTAAGCCAATACGTCAGAAAATTCCTATAATTACAAGTGAGCATGTGTGCAGTACTTCCAGTTAGCTTGTAAAACACAATTGGCATTTCCTCCTGGGGGGATGGAGGGGAGGGGTGGGGGTAGCACTTGTAAATGACACAATAAAAGTTATAACTGCATTTTTCTGAGGAAATGTTGGCCTTACTCTACTTTTTCTAACATTTAAACCCTCTTACAAACCAGAACGTTTCTTACCATTTGATGAAAAGTAGGTGTCAATTTGAAGGATTTTTACCTTTTTGACTGTTATTGTTTACTGAGTTGGTGGCCTTTTCCTCAAAATGGATTCCACTTTTAGAGATGACTGAATTAATTTACAATTGCCCTCATTGGAGATGGTGGCCTCGTGGTAATGTCACTTGTGTAATTCAGAGGCCCAGGCCTCTACAGGTTCCTATCCTGCCATGGCAGTTGGGTGGAATTTCAATTAATTAATAATTCTGGAATTGAAAGCTAGTTTCTATTTTATGGTCACCATTACGATCATTGATTGATGTAACAACCTAGCTGGTCCAGGAATGCCTTTTAGAAAAGGAAGTCAGCCATCCTTAACCGTCTGGCCGACATGCGATTCTGGAGACAAAACAATGTGGTTGAGTCAACTGCTCCGAAATGGTCTAGCAAGCCACCTTACTTAAGTACAAATTAGCAATGACAACAATGCCCACACCCAGTGAAAGAATACAAAAACAAAGCCAGCCACTGGGGACTTGGATGGGACCTATAATTGAGTCCAACTGAGACATGAAGATCTACAACTCTGTCAACTGAAAGGAAAACCATTGTCTTCATGCTGGCTCTCTATAGAACAATCTAATCCATTCCATTCCCCTGCTCTATCCCCGTAGCCTTTGCAAGTCTATTTCCTGTAAATGCCTATCCAATTACTTTCTGGAATTCTGTTTCCATCACTCTTGTAGGCAGTGACCACACACTAACTGCGTGAATATGTTCTCAACCAGTTTAGTTCCCAGTAGGTACAGTTCTACCCAGAACACAAAACCATCCAGAATTTGACAATCTCACTTGGAGAAGCCAGATGATTTATCTGGAAAACAAGGGCCAGGATTTTCTTGACCCGCCAAAATTCTATGGATTTTTGGCTGCCCCGCCATTTCCCTAGCATTGGGTCCGGTCATTGTGCGACCAGAAATTCCTGGCCAAAGTCTCTCACTAGAGAAGGGGATGCTTTTATGAGGATGAATTGTGGCTTGCTTCCCATTTGTAAACTTTGATGGTGAAATTGCTCCAAGCTCATTTCATCACTGGAGTCTCACAGCTAGCACAAAAAAAGGACTTTCGTGCGTTTTGGCTATGCAAGATGGTAACCCAATTACCAGAGGTTTTTGTCTCGTCTTGGCTGGAAATTTGGTCCCTCAATACTGATAGCAAAAGAACCTGAGCACATCAAAATTGTGAACTATATGTGAACTATCAAACGGAACTGCAGCTAAAACACGCGTCCTGGTATTCTAGGGCACTGTGCCAGGCTGTACTCTTAGGCCTGAAATGAAAAAGAATCAAAACTGTTACTAATGTTGTAATAGGATCAACAAATTAGTTTTTGATAATATTGTTACTTCCACCGCCTTCTCTGTTATCGCACTCTCTGTTGGAATGTACATGCAAATGTGTTGGTGGTGAAGAATAGCATTTGACTTTTTGGTTTTGATGCCCGTTCTGTTTTGGGACAATTGAGGGAAATCTCAATACCAAAAGCAGCCGGACAAGTGGCATTGGACCATTAGTCTCAAATTATTTGACTATCATCTAAAGGCCAGTTGGTGACCTTACCCCATAGGTATGTAACAAGAGTTGCTGTATTTTAACGAGGGAGTAAACAAAATACTATAACACCCATCAATAATTGTTATCACTGCAGAAAAGCAAACGGTAATAGATAGAAAGTAAAGCAAAATTTAGTAACAAAAAAGAACATTTCAGGAACATTTGACATTTCTACAACCGCTCTTTGCTTTTTCACACAAACACACAATGCAGAGATGGTTCTGTAGCATAACCTAGCTTGTGACCAATAATAATCCATTTAAACTGCATGATGGACTATACAACAGAAAACCACGCATGTGCAAGAATCAGACATGCAAAGTTAATCTCGAGTTCCAAAAAGGGCTCACCTGCTTGTCAAAACCAGCCCTGCAAGATATCATTCTGGTTGGTACATTCTATCATAGGAAACAGAGGGCTGTTTTGACATTCAATTCGATCATTGTGTCATGATATTCAGGTGAACATCATAGCACATACATACATACATGATTGGCTGTCGTGTTGATCTGTCCATCATTATGTATGTATGTATGTGCTATGATGTTCACCTGAATATCATGACACATGGCTGATTGGAATCTTAACTCTATGGTTTAGCACAGAGCTAATGTGCTGGCTTTTAAAGCAGACCAAGGAGGGGCTTTTCACAGTAACTTCATTTGAAGCCTACTTGTGACAATAAGCGATTTTCATTTCATTTCTATCTGCCTTGGTCCCTTGGCCCTTAATACCCTTGTGTAGCAAAAAAAAAAAAAAACATTGATCAATCTCAGTTTTAAGTTTTTTTCAATCGACTGATATCCTCTGGTACTTGGGTTACGATCTTGCATAGTCAAAGAGCATGAAAGTCCCTTCTTTGTATGGGTTAGGGAAAGACGGATGAGGAGTTCCACATTTTAGATAACTGAATCTATGCCTCCACTGTCAGACTGACACAGTAAAGGCGCCATAGGCCCAGGTAACCATAAGCTGCTTTCCCCCTTCAGGGTGGTGGTGATTTAACGATCACTACACCTCAGGCAAGGGGCAAGGTTGAGAAGGCAGCCGGGACAGGAATTGAACCCGCGCTGTTGGCCTTGCTCTGCATCACAAACCAGCTGTCTAGCCAACTGAGCTAACAACTAACTGAACCATCATTGAGGGTTTTTTCTGCTTTGAAGATGAGCTGTGGAGATATTTTGATGTGAAGCCTTTTAAGAAGGATCATTTGTATATCTGTAGCTGACAGACAGAATTAAAGCCAGCTTTGTTTATATGTTCCTCAATTTAAAATGTAGCAGCAAGCTGCATTAATTAAATCACCACAGATTCTACCTTTGTTGTTCGGGAACCTCCTCAGCCTGGCTTCTAAGGTAACAAGTTTCGGAACAATTATTCTAAATTTAGGCAGTTGTAGTTTTGAGTTCACTGAAACTCCTGCTGCAAACCAGAAAAGTGTCAGGTTTTCTTTGAAGCAATATTAAAGGTATGAAGACATCCAATAGGAATTGGCAGAACCAGTTCTGCTCTATGAAAGCGCATCTGTCTGTTTGCATAACAGACTGGAGTGTTGCAGTTTCTAGGAGTGGTTTAGTTTTAGCCGAGGGAGGCTGTGATAGGGGTGTGAAATCATGCCTAATGTTTTAATGTCTGCTTTACTATTGATGACTGTTCATCAAAAACTTGAGTTTGTGCAATCCCAAAAAGCGAATAAGTGATGTTATTTTTTAATGGGAGCTTTAGATTTTATGGGTGCAGGCCAAAATGCGCAGCAAATTGTCCAGCTCTCCGCAGCCTTAGACGTGACATATTTAAAACTCCTGAGCCCCAGTGGGAAGCAGGTAGGAGCAGGATCTTGGGCAACAAGGCCTCCACGAGCGATCAAAGGAACTGTCCCTGGCACCACTTGGGAGAGGGGATGAAACGGCATCGTAGTCAGGAGAAGCAGCTGAGAAGCCTGAGGAAAGGAAGGCCAAAGTTTCCTTACTGCGCTCCTGCTTCTCAAGGAAACTAAAAGAAAAACTCTCATCTTCCTAAACTTCTTTTGGCCCTGGCACCTTCAGACGATGGGTTGGCCAAAGAAGGAAACTCAAGTTTGCTGTTAAAATTGCAACTAGCCTGCATTTTATGTATCTGAAGCCTGACCTGCATTGTTACTGGGGGAAGGCAGCCATTGCCTTCTGGTGGTGTGTCCCCTTTCCTGCTCAGAGGAGCAGTTTAATTGCTGAAAACATGAGAAGCAACAGGTATTGATGTGGAAAAGTCACACCATCATGTTCACTGCTCACTTGCCCAAGGTAGGCATAGTTAAATTCTTTATAATCTTTTATCATTGAATTCTATTAATTGTCGGAGAAAACGCCGCAAATCTGGATTTTCTGCTTCAAACTAGATGATAGCAGTCCCATTTCAGCAGAGTATACAATATGTCAGGGGTTCCTTAGCCATCTGGGATGGCCACTTACAAAGTAAACATGGATACTTGCAAAGACTCAAGGTAAATATGGCCAATACAGGATTCAGGCAAACTCAGAGTTTGAATGTATATTTGCTGACAGAGAATCAGACAGTATCAAAACCCCTAGCCGATTTGCATCCTAATGACCCATTTCCCCAGGACAAAAGGACTGGTACTCAGGTATCAGATACAATTCCGGACACATTGGCACCACTCCCTTCACCCAGGAAGCCCAAACAGCCAAGGTCAATGACCGCTCAGGACACGCCCAGCCATCAAGGCACCCGCCCCTTTATTGGCTCTCAAATCGAAGGCAGTGGTCGAAGCCTGCCGAATTATTGGATCCAAAGCGAAGGACCGCCCAAAAGAGCGCAAAACCCCACAGGATAAAGAGAGACACTGCCATGTGTTCGATCTCTTTTGGCACTGGCACACCGGCACTCTTCAGCCCGGCCTATACCTGAAGCCAACTGCAGTACAACGACCAGAAGCAAGTTCAAGATCAATGATCGCTACCAGACGGATGAGCTCAGCAGAACCGAAGTTACTTCTCCAAACCCAGCCACTCCAGATCCCAACAAACGCCTTGTTCCTCTGCCAAAGCCGGGTGCCTGAACGTTATGTACAGGTTGTTGTAGTGTTAGGTGTAGTTTAGCTTGTAGTGTTTTTATGTTGCATGTGTGAGTTAATCTTGTGTGTAACTAAACCATTATTGAGCTTGAACTAACTGACTGGTTGTTGAGTCTTTGATCAATATCCGGTTGAACCTTGTGGTGGTATCATCTGATACCTGGCGACTCCGAAAAGCAATATTGCTCAATATTAAGCAGGGCAATATTATTCGTGTCTCCGGTGCAGAATTGGCAAGTTATTAATGATGCTAGTGGGATAGTATTCCACTCATCAAAATCGGCAACAGTTCCCAAACTGGAGTCCAGGGGACCCTCCCAGGAGGTCTGCGGCAGGACAGGTACATTTGGAAAAGAGGGGCCACATGGTGGCATAGTGGTTAGCACTGCTGCCTCACTCGCTGAGGACGCAGGTCACTGTCCGTGTGGAGTTTGCACATTTTCCCGTGTCTTCATGGATCTCACACCCACAACCCAAAGATGTGGATGTGCATGGTAGGTGGATTGGCTATGCTAAATTGCCCCTTTTCATTTGGAAAATGCTGCAGAGCTACTTGTCGAAGCCAGCCTCTGTTTGGATGAGCATGGAGAGTGGATTGATGGGAAATGCAGATCTTGGAACGGAGTGATGGAGTGGGCCTTGGAGTGGGGTGCCGGAGTGGGCCACAAAAGCAGGGTGTCGGAGCGGGATGCTGGAGTGGGCCACAAAAGCAGGGTGCTGGAGAGGTCCTCAGAATGGGGTGCCGCAGTGCATCAAATAAAGGGATATCGACATTATGAAAATTCTTAGGGTTCCCCAGCGCACTTAGAAGGTTGCTAGGGGGTCCTATTTGGGAAATCCTGCAATATGTGATTTCTCATGTTAGAAAATTTCTCAGCTTTAGTTTAAGGTTGAAAGGGAAGTGATGATGAAGAAAGAGGACAGGGGAAGCAAGAGGACTCCAAATGGAGTGGTAGCACAGACAGAAAGAAAATGGATTTAGAAAATTAAGTGAGGTGGTGAAGAACATTGCAATAATGTATAGATTCAACTTTGGGAGTTTGTTTTGACAGTCACTGACCAGAACCTTCCAACTGTTCAAATCAGCGGGATCTTCTGGTTCCGCCGACGTCACACCCCCCACCACGGGTTTCATGGCGGCGAGGGAAGCATTCAATGGGAAACCCGGTTGATAATGGTGGGACCACAAGATCCCACTGCTGGCCATTGGCAGGCTGCCTCCCGCTGTCGTGAAACATGCAGTGGGTTGCATGGCAAGCCTTACCCACTACTTTTTGCTCCTACTCCTATTCTTCTGTGAGGATGTGATTATGCCATAGGATGTTCTAAAGTCAGTATCGCCATCTCTTAATGGCTGACGAGACACAAATTTTGTGCAGGTGTGAGCCAGATCAGACTGACGTACAGAAGGTGACAATGTTACTGCCACTTTAATGAAACACTGCATTCTCCCTAATTAAATAGAAGGCAAAACTTCAATTTTTGCAAAACCAAAAGGAAAATAGTTGAGTGAGATCCATTTTCTTTGGTCCTCTCACTGGCTAAGATGCATGCATGTGGCCTGCACAATTGGGCGGGCTTCTCCGCCAGTGGGATTCTCCGTTTTACCAGCACCCAGGGCTTATCCGATGACGTGGGGCTGCTCCACAATGGGAAACCCCATTGACCGGCGTAACGGAGAATCCTGCTGGTGGGTCAGGGCCGAAATGTGGCACGGGGGGGGGGGGAATCCAGTCCATTGTCTTCAATTGTACCATTCTGAAAATTCCTCCTTTTTTTTCCTATAGGAACACAGCTGTCACTGTATGTACATTTAGGACATATAGCAGCAGGAAATCGGCATGACTGACAGGTGAAGTAAACACCCACAAATCATCGAGATGAACAACAGGAAGGTTCAATGTGGGGAAGGGATATTGGATCTCTCTGGATGGTGCATCAAATGTGCTGAACACTATTCCTTACGCATGAGATAAAAGCAAATTACTGCCGATGCTGCAATCTGAATCAAAAACAGAAAATGCTGGACAACGTCAGCAGGTGTGACAGCATCTGTGGAGAGAGAAGGGAGCTAACCTTTCCAGTCTGGATGATTCTCTGTCAAAGCTTTGACAGAGTCATCCAAACTCAAAACGTTAGCTCGGTTCTCTCTCCACAGATGCGGTCAGACCTGCTGAGATTGTCCTGCATTTTCTGTTTTTGTTCCTCACCCATTGTTATCTTATAATCTTTTGAAGTGGTGATTACCACACAGGTGATGGCAGTCATTTTAATGCATTATTAGAGTGTGAGCACCCCCATGAAAAATAGCTGGAAGCTTTGCTCAAAACATTTTTTTAAAGAAGCTATTATTTATTAAGGAACCTGCCAATACTTAGTGATGGAGAGGCTGTAATCCTACTTTCTCCTTGCTACATGTTGATGCCCAATGTCAAATTTCACCATGATGTATTTTTCGGGCTGTTGGCCTCTCCAAACTACCTGTTTCAGTTTACTTCGCCTTCACGGAGCACCAAGCACATCAATGTTGTATCGCTGGTACAGGTATGGGGGACAACAGTGCCGAATTTCAAAACTCTACTCTTTTCTCAAAACTTAACTTGATGCCAACGGATTACGGACCACAATATAACATTTTTACCTATTATTTTTACCAGGCCTCTGTCAAACTAACAAAAGCCTGGCAGGGTCTAGTGTTTATGTTTCTTAGACTCAAATATTTGCAATGTTAATTCAGTGCAATATGTGCAACATGCAACTCTAGATTTTTCAAAATTAATGTTAATTCAGTGCAATATGTGCAACATGCAACTCTAGATTTTTCAAAATTAAGTCCTCAGACCTTAAAGATGATGTCACGGGAACATGCTCTGTCAGTGGACATAATTTATGGGAGAATATATTTGGAATCTTGGATAGAAATAGTTTAATTTTCACTGGCAGTGCATTGGTTAATGTGTTGTTTGGCATTTATTTTAATGCAGTCAGGAATCAGTAGAACACGGTAGCACCATGGTTAGCACAGTTGCTTCACAGCTCCAGGGTCCCAGATTCAATTCCCCCGCTCTGGGCGGAGTCTGCATGTTCTCCCCGTGTCTGCGTGTGTTTCCATCGGGTGCTCCGGTTTTCTCCCACAGTCCAAAGATGTGCAGGTTAGGTGGACTGGCTATGCTAAATTGCCCTTGGTGTATAAGAAGAGTGGGGTTGCTGGGTTGAGAGGATAGGTGGAGGTGTGGGCTTAGGTGAGGTGCTCTTTCCAAGGGCCTGTGCAGACGCGATGGGCCGAATGGCCTCCCCCTGCACTGTAAATTCTATGATTCTAAATTAAAATTAGCACATGAAAATCCACAAATGTGCTGCCAGAGGAAATTAAATCATGAATTGAAACCTACAACAGTGTTTTAGTGTAACCTTTCATACATTGTGATGACTTTTGTCTTTAAAGTATTATTCACCTTCAGCAGCAGCCAATGTCACCCACAATCATGGTGTCCTAGCTTTTGGACAGTTCCTTTTATACTAAGCCTTTCCACATCAACTCCCTTCAAATACACTGTGAATTGCAACCTGCACCAGTGAAGCATAGAATGTTACCCTCATGGGTGATTGGATCAGTCAGCCTTTCTATCACCTAGCAAGCTGGTTTGGCAATCGGTCAGCATTCTGAGGAACCTCGCACACATTCTCTTTATGCTGGATCGAGCTTGATCATGATTTGTGAATGGCTGGCTCCACAACTTGAGAAAGTAGCCACTTTGAATTGGTAGGGAGGGGGCTCGTTCAGGCCAAAATACAAAATGGTTTCTAAAGTTGGAATTCAAAACGTTAGCATCTAAAAAAAGCAATTTAAAGTCAAAGATAGATTCCGAATCTCAAAGCACATGCAAGGAAATCAATTGCTGATGTGTCATTTGTATATTGGTTGTGGTGAATGTATTCACCGGAATACGAGCTGTCTGTATAGTACTGTGACCTATGGCCAGGAAATGGTAATACAATCTACTTCCAGGTATTGTACTAGAACCCTGGTGGGCTCCGCCGCTGGCTCCGTCCCCCGGGGCGATATATAGACCTGCCACCTGTGGGCGGCACTCATTTGTACAGCAGACACTGGCAGGCAAGTTCCTGGATAATAAAGCCTTATGTTCACTCGTTCTCATAGTCTTGCAGTGAATTGATGGTATATCAATTTATTATCCAGCGACATCACTATGGAAGCTGCTCGAAAGCCAGATAAACTCAAACTCGACGCACGAGCAACAGAAGCTAAGGAGATCTTCTCCCACTGGCTTCGCTGTTTTGAGGCCTACCTCGACTCCTCCGCAACGCCTCCCTCGGAAACCCTCAAGCTGCGCCTCCTCCATGCACGGGTGAGCCATCGAAAATCCGTAATGATAGAGAAAGCTGCCACGGACGAGGCGGTGGTCGTGACTCTGAAGGCGCATTTTGTGAAGCCCGTAAATGAGGTGTTCGTGTGGCACCTCCTCACTACTCGCCGTCAACGCGCCGTGGAATTGCTGGACGAGTACCTAGAGAACCTGATCCGACTCACCAGGAACTGCAACTATCAGGATGTGAAGGCCGAGGAGCACATGAAGCTGCAGATCCGGGGCACCTACGTGGCTGGGGTACGGTCTAACTACGTCAGGCAGCGCCTGCTGAAAGCAGGGCCACTGACCTGCAGGACACGGTAAAACTAGTTACCTCGTTAGAGGTGGCCTACCAGAGCCTCAGTGCGTTCCCCGCAGACCCAGCGAACCCCTCGTGGGCACCACCGACGCGGCCTCCACCAGACCCGACTATGTCACAGGCCTGTGCCGCGCGGCTGCCCGTCCAGACCGGGGAACCGCCATGCTACTTCTGCGGCCAGGGTCAACACCCCAGGCAGCGTTGCCCAGCCTGCACCGCAACGTGCAGCGACTGTGGCAAAAAGGGACACTTCGCTAGAGTTTGTCTGGGCCAACCTAAAGCCCAGAAGTCAAAAGCTTACCAGGCCCGACCCACGGACTCACAGGCCCACAGACCCCACAATGTGGCTGCGTGCCTGCCGGGAACGCCCCCTTCAGACGTGTCATCAGCCTCGTGTGACTCGTGGGGGCAGCCATCTTGGCCGCCAGCTTCAACACCGACCGACACGTGCGACCGATGTGGGTGGCCATCTTGGTCACCATCTTCGACTCAGCCTGACACATGCGACACATGGGGACCGCCATTTTGTGACCCCGATACCTCCGACCGCGCAGGCTACCCGCAGCTTGGCGCAGTCACCCTCGACCAGTCGCGGCCAAAGCACCTGAAAAGTTCTATGATGGTCGTCCGGGTCAACAGGCGCGAGACCCCCTGTCTTTTCTACTCCGGGAGCACGGAGAGCTTCATACTCCCCGACACGGTAAGGCGCTGCTCCCTTCACATCTACCCCGCATCTCAAACAATCTCCCCTGCCTCCGGATCCCATTTGGTACAGATCCGGGGGTACTGTATCGCGAACCTCGAAGTACAGGGCCCATTTTAAACTGTACGTCCTCCCTCACCTCTGCGCCACCCTACTGCTTGGACTAGAATTCCAATGCAGTCACCGAAGCCTGACCCTAAAGTTCGGCGGACCCTTACCCCCCCCTCACGGTATATAGCCTTGCGACCCTCAAGGTCGCCCCCCCCCCCCCTTGCTCTTCGCGAACCTCACCCTCGACTGTAAGCCTGTCGCCACCAGGAGCAGGCGGTACAACGCACAAGACATGATTTTTTTTTAATCAATGGGGTCATCGAGGCCAGCAACAGCCCCTGGAGAGCACAAGTGGTAGTTGTCAGGACCGGGGAAAAGAACCGGATGGTGGTGGACTACAGCCAAACCATAAACCGGTTCACGCAACTGGATGCGTACTCCCTCACCCGCATTGCGGAAATGGTCAACCAGATTGCACAATACCATGTTTTCTCCACGGTGGATCTGAAGTCTGCCTACCGCCAGCTCCCGATCCGCCCGGAAGATCGCCACCTCACTGCTTTTGAAGCAGCCGGCCAACTCTTCCAGTTCCTCAGGGTCCCTTTCGGCATCACTAATGGAGTCTCGGTCTTCCAGAGAGCGATGGACCAAATGGTGGACCAGTACGGGCTGCGGGCTACATATCCGTACTTGGACAATGTTACCATCTGCGGCCATGATCAACAGGACCACGATGCCAACCTTCAGAGGTTCCTCCAAATCGCCCAATCCCTCAACCTCACATATAACAAGGAGAAGTGTGTTTTCCGCACAACCCGGCTAGCCAGCCTCAGCTCTGTCATGGAAAACGGAGTCCTAGGACCCGACCCCGACCGTATGCGCCCCCTCACGGAACTTCCCCTTCCCCACAGCCTCAAGGCCCTCAAACGATGCTTGGGGCTATTCTTCTACTATGCCCAGTAGGTGCCCAACTATGCGGACAAAGCCTGCCCACCTATTAAAACCACTACATTTCCCTCGACGGCTGAGGCCCGCTCGGCCTTCAGCCGCATCAAAGCCGATATCACCGAGGTCGAAATGCACGCGGTGGGTGAGTCCGTCCCCTTCCAGGTAGAGAGCGATGCGTCAGACGTCGCACTGGCCGCCACACTCAACCAGGCGGGCAGGCCAGTAGCCTTCTTCTCTAGAACCCTCCACGCTTCCGAAATCCAACACTCCTCGGTCGAGAAGGAAGCACAAGCCATAGTGGAAGCTGTGCAGCACTGGAAGCACTACCTAGCCGGTAGGAGGTTCACCCTCGTCACCGACCAGTGGTCGGTAGCCTTTAAGTTTGACAACGCACTACGGGGCAAAATTTAAAATGATAAAATCTTGGTGGAGCATCAAACTCTTCACCTACAATTATGATATCAAGTGTCGTCCTGGGAAGCTCAACGAGCCCTCAGATGCCCTGTCACACGGCACATGCGCCAGCGCGCAAGATGACTGACTTTGGGCTATCCACGATGACCTCTGTCACCCGGAGGTCACCCGGCTTATCCATTTTATTACGGTCCGCAATCTGCCCTACTCCACCGAGGAGGTCAGGGCCATGACCAGGGACTGCCAAGTCTGCGCGGAGTGCAAACCGCACTTCTATCAGCCAGACATGGATCACCTGGTAAAGGCCTCCCGGCCCTTTGAGCACCTCAGTATTGACTTCAAAGGGCCCCTCCCCTCCATCGACCATAATATATACATCCTGACCGTCTTTGACGAGTACTCCCGCTTCCCCTTCGCTGTCCCCTGCCCCGACATGACCTCGGCCACTGTTATAAAGGCACTGCACAGCATCTTCACACTGTTCGGTTTCCCTGCGTCCATCCACAGTGACCGGGGCACATCGTTTATGAGTGATGAGCTGCGTCAGTATCTGCTCAGTAAAGGCATCTCCTCGAGCAGGACTACGAGCTATAACCCGCAGAGAAACGGGCAGGTGGAGAGGGAGAACGTGACTGTCGGGAAGGGCGTCCTTCTTGCCCTCCGGTCTAGAAGTCTCCCGATCCCCCGCTGGCAGGAAGTCCTCCCCGATGCCCTCCACTCCATTAGATCACTCCTCTGCACAGCCACGAACGAGACCCCTCACGACCGTTTGTTTGTCTTCCCTAGGAAGTCCATCTCCGGGGTCTCGCTTCCATCCTGGTAGACAACTCCGGGACCTGTCCTTCCCCAGAAGCATACGAGGAGCCATAAGACCGACCCCCTGGTCGAAAGGGTCCAGCTGCTGCACGCCAACCCCCAGTACGCCTACGTCGCGCACCAGGACGGACGGCAAGATATGGTCTCCCTACGGGAACTGGCACCCGCTGGTTCCCCTGCCAATGCGCCTTCCCCACAGCCTACCGCCACCCCTCACGGCCCTTATGCCCCCCTTGGTCTCCTGTACTGTCCCGCACCTGCACTGCCGCCACCCACCACCCCCCTGCCTACCCCCACCTCTCAACCGTCTCCGACATGCCGGACTGAAGCTCCAGACAACACGCCCCCGGAGTCACCAACTGCAACAACCGTGCCCTCCGCACCGCCAGAGCTGAGGAGGTCTAAGAGAATGATCCGGCCTCCAGACAGACTGAATATTTGATGACCCCATGTCACACCCGCCGGACTTAATTTTTTTACCAAGGGGTGAATGTGGTGAATATATTCACCTGAATACGAGCTGTCTGTATGGTACTGTGACTCATGGCCAGGAAATGGTAATACGATCTACTTCCAGGTATTGTACTAGAATCCCGGTGGGCTCCGCCTCTGGCTCCACCCCCAAATGTGGGCAGCACTCATTTGTACAGCAGACACTGGCAGGCAAGTTCCTGGATAATAAAGCCTTATGTTCACTCGTTCTCATAGTCTCGCAGTGAATTGATGGTATATCATTGGTCTTTAATCATTCTTTACAAAATGAATAGTGGAAAGGAAAACAATGACAGGGACCAATGACCAATATTTCCTTTAGCAAAGCCTGGTATTTCCTCAGTCTTTCAGAGAATATATCCTTGCTCATCTCCTCCTCCTTCATATAATTCCCTCAATCGTGGTAGCACCTTTCAAACTGGAATTTTAAAAACAATCCTGCCTCATTTTGAGAGGTAACTTTTGAGTCCCATTTGGTATTTTTATGTTTAAAATTGACAACTCATTATTTAAATATTTAGAACAAACAATGATCTGACAATAAGCAGTAGCTTCGGGCACATTACTGAAGTTGCATATTAAGAACATGAGAAAGGGTGAATGAGGAAAGTAGAACATGCTTGAAGCACTCAGCAGATCAGCTTCAGGAGGGCATGATGGAGTTAACATTTCAATGTGATGATTTTTCATCACAACTGCAAGAGGCTCGGAGATGCAACAGCTCATACACAAGTAGAGATCCAGGGTAAAGTGTGGCTGGTGTCAGAGATAAAAGGGGAGATTAGGAATAGGGATAAAAGTGGTTAAATTGCAAAATGGATGATGGAGGCAAGAGGGGGAGGGAGGAATGAAGAAAGGAACAGAACACTATACAACAGGCCTTAACATTTAGGCTCCTTGGTCCACATTTCCTGGGGTCCATTCCCAGGGCCCCGCACAAACTCTACTGGTCAAAGTTTGCAAGCTCCCACACGATTGGCCCAGAACTCGGTCATGTGGTCCACGGAGCCCAATCCTTTAAAGGGGACACACTTCCACAACATCCTTTGCAATAAAACACCTGTTGTGGTCAAAACGAGGAGAAGGCAAAGAGTGAGCCATTCAATCTTTCCTCACCTGTGTGTAACAATAATAATAATAATAATTCTGCCCCAGCCATAAATTGTGTTTTGGAACCATATAAAAAACAAAAGGATTGCAGGCATCAATGAAAATGTTTAACCTCAACCAGCATTGACATTGATATCTCCAAGCTCATTTCACACCAAGCATTTATACCTTTTTGATTATGAAACCCAGACAAGACTCAAAAGAAGTGAACATTTCTGACATATTATGTCACTATAACTTCTAATTCTGGGTTCTGAAGAAAATAGGGAAAAGTGCTGAAGAAAATATATTGCAACGTCAATAATGCATCAATCCAACTAAGCAAAAAGAAAAAGTGACTCCGAAACTTAGACATGAAAAGCTAAAACACGAATCATCTGGCTCACTAATGTCATTTAGGAAAGGAAATCTGCCATCCTTACCTGGTCGGGCCTACATGTAACTCCAGACCCACAGCAATGTGGTTGACTCTTAAATGCCCTATGAAATGGCCCAGCAAGCCACTCAGTTGTTCACAACCGCTACAAAACCACAAAAAAGGAATGAAACCAGACAGACCACCCGGCATCGAACCAGGCACCGGAAATGACAACTGCCGATCCTGCAAAGTCCCCCTTACTAACATCTGGGGACTTGTCCCAAAGTTGGGAGAGCTGTCTCACAGACTAGTTAAGCAACAGGTTGACATAGTCATACTTACAGAGTCATACCTAACAGACAATGTCCCAGACTCCACTATCACCATTCCTGGGTCCTGTCCTGCCTCTCCGGCAGGTCAGACCCAGCAGATATGGTGGCGGCACAATGGTATACAGTCGGGAGGGAGTTGCCCTGTGAATCCTCAACATCGACTCTGGACCCCATGAAGTCTCATGGTTTCAGGTTAAACATGAGCAAGGAAAGCTCCTGTTGATTACCACATAACGGCCACCGTCAGCAGATGAATCAGTACTCCTCCATGTTGAACACCACTTGGAGGAAGCACTGAGGGTTGCAAGGGCGCAGAATATGCTCTGGGTTGGGTACTTTGATGTCCATCACCAAGAGTGACGCGGTCGGTGGTACCACCACAGACTGAACTGGCTGGGTCCTGAAGGACATAGCTGCTAGACTGGGACTGCAGCAGGTGGTGAGGGAACCAACAAGAGGGAAAAACATACTTGATCTCATCCCACCAATCTGCTTGCTGCAGGTGCATCTGCCCATGACAGTATCAAGTGACCACTGCACAGTCCTGGTGGAGATAAAGTCCCGTCTTCACACTGAGGATACCCTCAATTGCGTTGTGTGGCACCACTACTGTGCTAAATGGGGTAGACTTCAAACAGATTTAGCAACTCATGAATGGGCATTCATGAAGTGCTGTGGGCCATCAGCAACAGCAGAATTGTATTCAACAACAATCTGCAACCTCATGGCCTACCATAAACTCCACTACCATTACCACCAAGCCAGGGGATGAACCCTGGTTCAATGAAGAATGCAAGAGAGCATGCCAGGAGCAACATCAGGCATACCGAAAAATGAGGTGTCGACGTGGTGAAGCTACAACACAGGACTACTTGTGTGCCAAACAGCATAAATAGCAAGTAATAGACAGAGCTAAGCGATTCCACAACAAATGCATCAGATTTAAGCTCTGCAGTCCTGCCACATCCAACCATGAATAGTGGTTGACAATTAAACAATGCACTGGAAGAGGAGGCTCCACAATTATCCCCATCCTCAATAATGGAGGATCCCAGCACATTTGTGAAAAGACAAGGCTGACATTTGCAACAATCTTCAACCAGAAGTGCCGAGTGGATGATCCATCTCGGTCTCTTCCCGAGGTCCCCAGCATCTCAGATGTCAGTCTTCAGCCAATATGATTCACTCCACGTGATATCAAGAAATGCTGTAGGCACTGGATACTGCAAGGCTATGGGCCCTGATAATATTCTGGCAATAGTACTGAAGACATGTGCTCCAGAACTGGATGCACCATTAGCCAAGCTGTTCAACACTGGCATCTACCCAGCAATGTGGAAAGTTGTCCAGGTGTGTCCTGTACACAGGAAACAGGACAAATCCAACCCAACCAATTACCGCCCTATCAGTCTACTTTACATCATCAGTAAAGTGATGGAAGGAGTCACCAACAGTGCTATCAAGCGGCAATTTCTCAGCAATAGCCTGCTCACGAATGGTCAGTTCGGGTTCCACCAGCGTCACCCAGCTCCTGACCTCATTACAGTCTTGGTTCAAACATTGACAAAAGAGCTGAATGCCAGAGGTGAGGTGAGAGTGACTTGCTTGACATCAAGGCAGCATTTGACCGAGTATGGCATTAAGGAGCCCGAGCTAAACTGGAGTCAATGGGAATCAGGGGGAAATCTCTCCGCTGGTTGGAATCATACCTGACACAAAGGAAGATGGTTGTGATTGTTGGAGGTCAATCATCTCAACTCCAGGACATCACTGCAGGAGTTCCTCAGGGTAGTGTCCTTGGCCCAACCATCTTCAACTGCTTCATCAATGTCCTCCCTTCCATTATAAGGTCAGAAGTGAGGAAGTTTGCAGATGACTGCTCAATGTTCAGCACCATTTGTGACTCCTCAGATAATGAAGCAGTCCATGTCCAACTGCAGCAGGACCTGGACAATATGGAGGCTTGGGCTGACAAGTGGCAAGTTACATTTGCGCCACACAAGTGCCAGGCAATGACCATCTCCTACAAGAAAGGATCTAACCACCGCCCTTTGACATTCAATGGCATTACCATCGCTGAATCCCCCACAATCAACATCTTGGGGGTTACCATTGATCAGAAACAGAATTGGTCTAGCCATTAATACTGTGGCTTCCAGGGCAGGTCAAAGGCTAGGAATCCTATGGCGAGTAACTTAGCTTTTGACCCCCACAAAGTGTGTCCACCATCTACAAGGCACAAGTCAAGACTGTAATAGAATACTCTCCACTTGCCTGGATGAGTGCAGCTCCAACAATACTCAAGAAGCTCAACACCATTCAGGACAAAGCAGCCCACTTGATTGCATCCCACTCCACAAATATTCAATCTCTCCACCACCGATGAACAGTGGCAGCTGTGTTACCATCTATAAGATGCACTGAAGTAACTCACCATGATTCCTCAAACAACACCTTCCAAATCCACAATCATTACCATCTAGAAGGGCAAGAGCAACAGATACCTGGGAACCCCACCAGAATCTGGGCGTTCCCCTCCAAGACACTCACCACCCTGACTATATCACCGTTCTTTCACTGTCGCTGGGGCAACATCCTGTAACACCCTCCCTAATAGCACAGTGGGTGTGCCTACACCTCAAGGACTGCAGCGGTTCTGAAGGGCAACTAGGGATGGGCAATAAATGCTGGACTAACCAGTGATGGCCACATCCCATAAATGAATTTTTAAAAAAATGTTAAAAAGAGCCAAATATAGAGCTAAACACACAGCCAACTGTTTAGTTTTTTAAAAAACTATTTTTATTCTCCTCCTTGCTCACATTTTCTCCCAAATATAGACCCACCAACAATAAACAATAATCAGTAATGAATATGTCAATCCCCATATCAATAACAACGATCCCATCCTCCCAAACCCCAAACATGAGCCCGCATGTTCACATAAACAAATGACAAAAAGGAATCAGGAATCACCCATAGTCACCATTAACACACAATCCCCTCCCCCCAACCCTCCCAATCACCCCCCACAACTACTATTCGATGTTATCCAGTTCTTGAAAGTGCATAATGAATAATGCCCATGAATTGTAGAACCCCACAGTCCTTCCCCTCAGTTTAAACTTAACCTTCTCAAGAGTCAAGAATTCCAACAGGTGCCCCCGCCACGCCAGGGCACAGGGTGGAGAGGCTGCTCGCCATCCCAACAGGATCCGCCTTGGCGATCAATGAGGCAAAAGCTACAACATCTGCCTCTGCGCCCGTTTCCAACCCCGGCAGATCCAACACCCCGAATATGGCCTCCTGAGGGCCCGGGTCCAGTTTCACGTGCACCACTTTAGAGATTACCCTAAAAACCTTCTTCCAGTAATCCTCCAGCTTTGGACAGGACCAAAACATATGAATGTGATTTGCGCACCGCCCCCCCCCCCCCCCCCCCCACCCCACCCCCAAACAAAGTTCACACACATCTTCTCCCCTTTAAAGAATCGGCTCATCCTCGCCCTCGTGAGGTGTGCTCTATATACAACCTTCATCTGTATCAGGCCCAACCTCGCGCACGAGGTGGAGGCGTTGAACTGTTTAGTTGGTAAATGAGTAAGAGGTGGCCAGTTAATTCAGTTAATAAACATCTTCAATGGTGGCGTTTGGTGACCACTATGAGAAGATCACTGTGTGAGACAGAAAACATCCCTCCATTAAGGCAAGATAATGGCCAGCAGCAGCCAACAGTTGTGTTGTGGAGCGGGAAGAAGCACACCTTCTCCTCAAATACCGCATAAAAAGTAGTTTAATAATTCTCTTTATGGGGGCATACCTTTAAGGGTATGAATCCGGATATCAGAATTTTTGTCTGAATTTCTCATCCAAATAACAGCTTTATTAAGGTGTTTTAATCTCGGTCTTCTACAGTATTACATTTCAAAATACCAGCACCTGTGGCGGAGCGGTGAAAGATGTTAATTACACTAACAATATACCTACCTGGTAGATAGAAGCTCATTTCTGATTTCCTGCCGGAAGAATGCAGTTCATAGCTTGTCCAAGACAGCATAACTCCCTGTTTCACTCGTACCTCCAACCTCTGTTTTAAATAGCTCAGCAACAGTGGTAAGTGCTTATCAGTCTAAATATTCACCAGTAATGCGGAACCATGGTTTACTCAGTTTCCAAAAGCTTCCTGCCTTACTGAAATGTAGGTTTGCAACCATCTTGTTCTTATTAACTTTAGTGCCAAGATTCCGTCATTATATGAAAACATGTCAGCTTCTCAACCTATTTGAGAAGCCCACCTCGGTGCTCTGGGACAAAACAAATCCCTCACATTTTCAATCCTACATGGTCTACATCACCAAACCTCTCAACTCCTCTCCTGTCACTAAATTGTCACACTGCTTGACCAACATCCCCCTTAGTGTCCAAAGAATATGCAGGAACTGCCATGATCAATGTAGAAATTTATGGGGATGGGTGCTCTTTCAGAGGGTTGGTGCAGACTCGATGGTTTGAATGTCCTGCATCTGCATTGTAGAGATTCTATGGATTGTTCAGTGTCAAAATTTATTTGATAACTCCTGTGAAGTACCTTGGTATTTTCCTACAATAAATACGCTCCATAAATGCAAGTTGTTGGAATGAAGGCCATGATTACAATGTAATTTCATGTCAAGTTCAAGCTACAGGTTGTGAGCCAGATTTGGGACAGAATGGAGGTGGGAGGACAAACAGAATAGTCGCTGAGCCTCGGCAGAAATCCCAGCTACGTTTCTGTTGTCGGCCAATTGTTGCAGCGCAAGAAAGGCACAGTTGGCAAACCAAACTACCCGCGTACTGAAGCAGGGATCAAACTTAGTGAGACCACAATAAAAGACCCAGCTTTGGATACCATCCAACTTTCCAGAATGTGACTTGGAATTGGGAGTCCTCAGCAATCATGCATAATGAGGGGGGGTATGAACAGTAATGAAAAAAAAAAATCGCTTATTGTCACAAGTAGGCTTCAATGAAGTTACTGTGAAAAGCCCCTAGTCGCCACATTCTGGCGCCTGTTCGGGGAGGCTGTTACGGGAATTGAACCGTGCTGCTGGCCTGCCTTGTCTGCTTTCCAAAGCCAGCGATTTAGCCCTGTGCTAAACAGCCCGAGTTAAGCCAGCAGGAAAGGAAAGTCTTTGAAACTTTATTCTAATTAAATTTGTCGAAAGGTCTTACTGCATGCACCAGAATGTTGCAGGATCTCCTCTTTTAAAAAAATATATATTTTTATTCCAATATTTTACATATTTTCAACAAACAGAAATAAGAAAAAAACAAAGAACACATAAATAAACATCTTATAGCTATGTCACGTATTCCCCCAATATACAAGCCCCCCATTAAACGATAATAAACACAGTAGTAAACGCAAAGTAACCCCCTCCCCTCCCCCTGGGTTGCTGCTGCGGACCACCTCCTAACGCTCCACTAGAAAGTCTAGGAACGGTTGCCACCGCCTGAAGAACCCTTGCACAGATCCTCTTCAGGCAAATTTTACCATTTCCAATTTAATGAACCCAGTCATGTCGCTGATCCAGGCTTCCACGCTTGGGAGCCTCGCATCTTTCCACTGTAGCAGAATCCTCCGCCGGGCTACCAGGGAAGCAAAGGCCAGAATACCGGCCTCTTTCGCCTCCTGCACTCCCGGCTCGTCCGATACCCCAAATATGGCGAGCCCCCAACTCGGCTTAACCCAGGTGTTTGCCACCTTAGACACTGTCCTCGTAACGCCCCACCAGAACCCATCCAGCGCTGGGCACACCCAGAACATGTGGGCATGATTTGCTGGGCTCCCCGAACACCTCACACACCTGTCCTCCACTGCAAAAAACTGACTCAGCCTTGCCCCCGTCAGGTGCGCCCTGTGCAGAACCTTAAATTGTATCAGGCTAAACCTGGCGCAAGAGGAAGAATTTACCCTACCCAGGGAGTCTGCCCACGTACCCTCGTCTATCTCCTCCCCGAGCTCCTCCTCCCATTTACCTTTCAGCTCCTCCACCGAGGCATCCTCCTGCATCTCCTGGTAGATCGCCGAGACCTTGCCTTCTCCAACCCACACCCCCGAGATCACCCTATCCTGGATCCTACGTGCTGGCAGCAGCGGAAATTCCCTCACCTACCATCTTACAAACGCCCTTACCTGCATGCACCTGAAGGCATTTCCAGGGGGAAGCCTGAATTTTTCCTCCAATGTCCCAAGGCTCGCAAACGTCCCATCTATAAACAGGTCCCCCATCCTTCTAATACCTGCCCTGTGCCAGCTCAGGAACCCCCCATCCATTCTCCCCGGGACAAACCGATGGTTCTCTCGGATCGAGTACCACACCGAAGCCTCTGCCTCCCCCCTGTGGCGTCTCCACTGCCCCCAAATTTTGAGGGTCGCCGCCACCACTGGACTCGGGGTGTACCTTGTCGGCGGGAGCGGCAGCGATGCCATCACCAGCGCGCTCAGGCTCGTGCCCACACAGGACGCCATTCTCCAGCCTCTTCCACGTCACCCCCTCCCCCTCCATTACCCACTTGCGTATCATCGCCACATTGGCAGCCCAGTAGTACCCACACAGATTAGGCAACCCTAGCCCTCCTCTGTCCCTGCTCCGTTCCAAAAACACACTTCTCACCCTCGGGGTCTTTGTCGCCCATACAAATCCTATGATGCTCCTGCTGACCGGCTTAAAAAAGGCCTTCGGAATCAGGATGGGGAGGCTCTGGAATATAAAAAGGAACCTCGGGAGCACCGTCATCTTCACCGACTACCCTACCCGCCAGGGAGAGTGGCAGCATATCCCACCTTTTAAACTCGTCCTCCATCTGCTCCACCAGCCTCGTCAAGTTGAGCTTGTGTAGGGCCCCCCAGCTCCTGGCCACCTGGATCCCTAGGTACCAAAAACTCCTTTCCGCCCTCTTCATTGGAAGCTCGTCTATCCCCCTTCCCTGGTCCCCTGGGTGTATCACGAATAGCTCACTCTTCCCCATGTTGAGCTTATACCCGGAAAAGTCTCCAAACTGCCTGAGGATCCGCATCACCTCCAGCATCCCCCCCACCAGGTCCGCCACATACAGTAACAGGTCGTCTGCATACAGTGATACCCGGTGTTCCTCCCCACCCCCCGCACCAGCCCCCTCCAGTTCCTGGACTCCCTCAAAGCCATCGCCAAAGGTTCAATTGCCAACGCAAATAGCAGGAGGGATAGGGGGCATCCCTGCCTCGTCCCCCGGTACAGACAAAAGTATTCCGACCTCCTCAGATTTGTGGCCACACTCGCCACCGGGGCTTCGTACAGTAACCTAACCCAACTAACGAACCCCTTCCCCTCCCCGAACCTCCTCAACACTTCCCACAGGTACCCCCACTCCACCCTTCCAAAGGCCTTCTCCGCATCCATAGCCGCCACTATCTCTGCTTCCACCTCCACTGCAAGCATCATGATTACATTTAGGAGCCTCCGCACATTGGTGTTTAGCGGTCTTCCCTTCACGAAACCAGTCTGGTCCTTGTGGATCACCCCCGGAACACAGTCCTCAATTCTGGTAGCCAACACCTTCGCTAACAGCTTCGCATCCACGTTGAGGAGCGTGATTGGCCTATACGACCCACACTGTAAAGGGTCCTTGTCCCGCTTCAAGATCAGCGCCGTGGACATCGTCGGGGGTAGATCCTCCCCCTCCTACGCCTCATTGAAAGTCCTGACTAGTAGTGGGCCCAACAGGTCCATATACTTCCTGTAAAATTCCACCGGGAAACCATCTGGCCCCGGTGCCATCCCTGCCTGCATACTCCCCAGCCCCTTAGTCAGCTCCTCCAGCCCTACTGGTGCCCCAAGCCCTGCCACCTGGCCCTCCTCTACTCTCGGGAACCTCAGCCGGTCCAGAAAATGACGCACCCCCCCTCCACCGTCGGGGGCTCAGACCTATACAGCCCCTCATATAAGTCTCTAAGTACCCCATTTATTTCCACCCGCACTCCGCACCCTGTTCCCCCCTTTATCCCCAACTCCCCCAATCTCCCTCGCCGCCTCCCGCTTCCGCAGCTGGTGTGCCAGCATCCGGCTAGCCTTCTCCCCGTATTCATACACCGCCCCTTGCGCCTTCCTCCACTGCACCTCCACCTGCTTGGTAGTCAACAGGTCGAACTCGGCCTGGAGGCTTCATCGCTCCTCGAGTAGTCCCTCCTCAGGGACCTCTGAATACCTCCTATCTATCCTTAAAATCTCCCCCACCAACCTCTCCCTCTCTCTCCTCTCATTCCCCTCCTTGTGGGCCCTAGTGGAGATTAGCTCTCCCCCAATCACCGCCTTCAGCTCCTCCCAGACCACCCCTACCTGCATCTCCCCATTATCGTTCATCTCTAGGTATCTTTCAATGCACCCCCGGATCCGCCCGCTCACCTCCTCATCCACCAGCAAACCCACCTCCAGGTGCCACAGTGGGCGCTGGTCCCCCTCCTCCCCTAGCTCGAGCTCCACCAGTGCGGGGCATGGTCTGAGATGTCTATGGCCGAATACTCGGTGTCCTTCACCCTCAGGATCAGCGCCCTGCTCAAAACAAAGAAGTCAATCCAGGAGTAGGCTTTATGGACGTGGGAAAAGAAAGAGAATTCCCTGGCCCCCTGCCGAACAAATCTCCATGGGTCCACTCCTCCCATCTGGTCCATAAACCCCCTCAACACCTTGGCCGCCGCCGGCCTCTTACCCATCCTGGATCTAGAGCGGTCCAATGCTGGATCCAATACCGTATTAAAGTCGTCGTCCCATTATCAAGCTCCCTGCCTCCAGGTCCGCAATCCGGCCCAACATGCGCCGCATAAATCCGGCATCGTCCCAATTCAGGGCATACACATTCACCAAGACCACCCGCACCCCCTGCAGCTTACCACTCACCATCACGTACCTACCTCCATTGTCTTCCACGATTTTCAGCGCCTCAAATGACACCCGCTTCCCCACCAAAATCACCACCCCACGATTCTTTGCGTCCAACCCAGAGTGGAAAACCTGCCCTACCCACCCCTTTCTCAGCCTAACCTGGTCTGCGACCCTCAAATGCGTCTCCTGGAGCATGACCACATCTGCCTTCAGTCCCTTCAGGTGCGCGAACAGGCCTCTCACATTTCAAGTTATCAGCCGGATCAGGGGGCCGCCCGCTCCCCCCCCCCCCCCCCCCCGCTTCCCCCCCGCTTCCCCCCCCCCCCGCCGATCAGCCATCTCCCTTTCTAGGCCAGCCGCGTGCCCGCGCCTCCCGCGTTCTCCGTTCCCCCCAGCGGCAGACCCCCGCCCCGACTCCCTCTTCAGGCTCCAGCTCCCCTTTGGCCAATGCAGCAGCATCCCAGTTCCACCCCCCCCCCCCCCCCCTCCAGGTGCCGCCCTAGCTGCGTTGCACCCCCCATAGCACTCCAGTAAGTCAGCTGAATCCTGCGGACCCCAGCCGCTCCTGCCACCCCAACGACCCCCCCCCCCCCCCCAGTGTGAGAATCCCCCCCCTCTCCTGTCCAACAGCAGGCGCTCCTCTCCAGTACCACCCCTCCCCCTTCCTTCCACATGCGCGGGGGGGGAAAAAACGCGCTTTCCACCAAGTTGGCCTCGCCCCCTCAGGCGCAGCTCCCTTTCGCGGCCTGATCCCAGCTCCCCCACCTCGGGCCTTCCCTCTTCCCTCCGCCCCCAATGGGTCCCCTCTTCCAACGACCGACGCCCACACTCTCACCAAACCCCCACTACGAACCATTTCACCCTACCCCACCCAGCACCCAAAAAAAGACAGTACCAAACAGAACAGAACATCCCCCCCAAAACACAACAATCACATCAATCCCCTCAATCAGAGTCCAACTTTTTGGCCTGGATAAGGGTCCACGCCTCCTCCGGCGTCTCGAAGTAGTGGTGACGGTCCTTGAAAGTGACCCACAGTCGCGCCGGCTGCAACATTCCAAATTTCACCCCCTTCCGATGCAGAGCCGCCTTAGCCCGATTGTACCCGGCCCTCTTCTTGGCCACCTCCGCGCTCCAGTCCTGGTATAGCCGGACCTCTGCATTCTCCCACCTGCTGCTCCGCTCCTTCTTTGCCCACCTTAGGACACACTCCCTGTCCGTGAAGCGGTGGAACCGCACCAGCACCGCCCGCGGCGGCTCTTTGGGCTTGGGCCTCCTCGCCAGGACTCGGTGGGCCCCCTCCAGCTCCAGGGGCTCCGGGAAGGCCCCTGCGCCCATCACCGTGTTCAGCATCGTGACCACGTATGCTCAAACATCCGACCCCTCCACTCCCTCCGGGAGACCCAGAATCCGCAGGTTCTTCCTCCTCGACCGGTTCTCCATGTCCACGAACCTCGTGCGCTTCTACCTTCACCGCCAGGCCCAAGATCTCGTCCTCGTTCTCCGAGGCCTTTTGCCGCAACTCCCAGATCGCCGCCCCTTGGGCCTTCTGGGTCTCGATCAGCTTGTTTATCGAAGCCTTCATCGGCTCCAACAGCTCTGCCTTCAATTACGTGAAGCAGCGCTGGAGAAACTCCTGCTGTTCCTGCAACCACTGCGCCCACGTTGCCTGGTCTCCACCCGCCGCCATCTTGATTTTCGTCCCTCGCACCTGTCGCTGCTCCAAAACTACTTTTTTCACCGCTCCACTCCTGGTCCAATCCATACAATGCCGGGGAAATGTTACTATCACCTTCCCACACTGGGAACCGTCGAACAAATGCCGCTGGGGGCCCTAAAAAGAGCCCAAAAGCCCGTTTCTGTCGGGAGCTGCCGAACGTGCGACTTAGCTCCGCATAACCGCAACTGGAAGCTCCGCAGGATCTCTTCAATGTGGGGAACCAAAATACTGCAGATATTGTGGGCGGCATTTAGTGGGCCCGTTAGCCACGGAGGCAAATCCAGTCCTGGCCACTAAATCTTCCGAGGGGGCCATAACGGGATTTGTACTAGCGAGATCTCTCTTCTCCCTCCTGGCTGGTGACCTTTTTTTGCATGAATTTACATTAATTTAAAAATGGCTTTATGCCTAGTGTCCTGCCCATGGAATGCAACTTCACACCGGGGCGAATCACTACTGGTTTTTGAAAACCAAAACCAGTTGTCATGAACATGCTGGGGGTCTGGAGATGCCTGGAGGCCTCCGATTACCAATGGCACCCTGGCAGATCCCACTGGCACTGCTGGGGGGTAACCCTCCTCTATTGAGGGAGGGGGGGTTCCCTTTATGTATTGTGGTGGGGGGAAAGAGGTGTGTACAGGGAATGGGGGGGGGCAGTGGTAAGAGGGGCCAGAGCGCCACTCAATATTTCTGTAGTGGGACGGGGGGTGGGGGTCACCTGAACTAGCTATTATAATCCATTCTCACTGTTTGTCCTTCTGCAGTTTTTAATATTTACGATAATTAACACAAGAGTAATTGTGTGACCATCAGTGCATCCAGAAAATCATAATGGAAAATACAGCTGACACACAGTGTAACTCGACAATTACATTTATTTAATTTTTAAAATGTTTTTCATTGGACCTATAAATTTCTAAATTTATGTTTTGAATTGAAATGACAATATAATCAAATATGGTTTGTTGATTTATCTGGAATGCACCCAATTCACCTAAGAATTCACCCCTGCAACAGGATTTGCCGATTTGTATTTCCTCTACTCCTCTTCCTTTCTAAACCAAGTGCTCATTTTCTCCAATACGGCATTCAGTCGGGAGAGTTGGGACATTGAGTAGACCCGAGGAAATTTCTGTTGTCATTCAGCCGCCATAACTGCGCCCAAACTCCTGGAATCACGGGGGGAAACCGCTCTTGCTGGTGGTGAGCTTGAAATCGAGAAAGGCATATAATTTGGCAGGATGGTGATGTACTGGAAGATACAAACTAGGCGCAGGTCACCTTTCTGTCGCCACCAGAATTAAGTTTTGGGTCGGGAGGCCCTCGGTCAACCTACCTGCCCCACCATCTATTGTGGCCAGTAAGTGGCTAATTAATGAACACCTCATCCTGTCGCCACTAGTATTAACCCAGCTGCAGAAGTGCATGTTGCCCTGCAGGTGGAAAGGCAGATAGAACCTTGTGGCTAGCTTGCCGCCTCTGACGACAGGATCCCATGATCAAAGACACCCAGTGCCTGATAGAAGGAATTGTCATCAGAGACAGAAGGTGTGGCCTGCTTCCGAAGTAGGAAAAAAGGGGGAGGTATCACATGTTTGCCCACTTTTTGCCTTCACACCAGGACCAAATACATATTTTCTGTAGGAGAGTGGGCTGAACTGATTTATTTCCCTCCTGTCACTCAGGAGGTGATAATCTTCTGGCTGAAATCAACAGATCAGCAATAAATATTGTTATTATACTGGTTAGTATGGTTCAGCAACCCTCTGGGCAGTGTATTAACCCACTGATCATCAGTGGAGCTCACTAGGTATTATTGGAGTCTCAGGAGCTGGTCCTGGTATTTGCACACATGGAGACCTCGAGCATTGTGAACTTGATGATGGAATATCTCACCTTGCCTCTTCTCCCTGCTGTTCAATTCTTTATATTTTTCCCACTTCACCAATGTTAACAGTTTCTACATTTTTTGCTACAACAATACTAAGAAACTGCTAATATGGCAGAATTGTTCTCCAGACTTGGCTCAATTCCAATGGAACATTGATCTGAAACCCATCTTTTACACCCACAGCATATCATTAACAACCCTTGGAGCCAACAGCTGACAACATGTGGTTTTGTATTGTCTGCTCAGAAGGAGTTGTGAAAAACTATCCAGTTTGACTGTCACGCTAACTCGAGGCTAACTCACGCTAACGGAGGCTCAAACAAACTTCTTTCAATCTCTTTGCCTGTGTTGAAATAATAGATGGGATTTTTATGAAGTTCCATCCCTGGTTTGCATATAGTTAGTTGCGAGAGTGAATGAATATCTTCTGTTTATCTAACTGGGCATTTAACCCCCTGCATTTTGAGCAACTATAGGTTGCCTAGCACTGACATCCACTTACATCCCAACTTTCTCTCTGCTTGTAATCAGGACCATCATTTTCATCACCGGAAGGTTTCGCAGACGGTATTTGCCTTCCAGGTGCTTTTCTTCAAGTGGCTGTTATTCATATAATCCCTACAGAGCAGAAGGAGGCCACTTAGCCCATTGAGTCTGCACTGGACCTCTGCAAGTACCAGCAAGCTGTTGACTGGAAGACACCAGAGCCAAGGCAGATTCTGTCCTTCATTGGCATTCACCCATGCACATTTCCATTCGAAGTTGCTGCGTGGTAAACCTTAAGACATTGGAGGACAACTGCATTGGAACTGCTGAAAATCAATTTACTCAGGACACACTAAGGGTTGAACCAGGGAACCTACAGAAATCGGAGTGATCTTCAGTTTAAATCCCTGCTTACACCCGTGGATGTTAGAGCTGCTTCTCATTCCTTCCTTTCCACCATTGGCAACTGCTCAATGTTGGCGCCTTTGTGGAATTTTCTCCCCAAATCTCTTTTCTTGCCCCTCAGCAGTACAAGCCTCTCCCTTTATCTTATTTCTTTTGCCTTCCACCTTCCAAATTATGTTTCCTCTATGATCAGTGTCTCCCTTTTCCTGTTGTGTTTGACATAACAAGATGAAAGTTGGTGCTCAGTCAGAGGTGCTCAGTCAGAGGTAAAATTAGTTTATAACATCCAGAGGCTTAACTGGGAAACTCAAAACAGGCCTAAATGAGGGTGTGGGGTCTCATCAACATTATTTGAGAGGCAGCTAACCCATTTTAATTTTCTGTATTTTCCCCATCAGCATCAGGTAAGTTCCATGAGCTGGTTAGGGTGGAAGGGTTGGCAGTAGAGCAACATTGGGAGGTCGATCACAAGGACTGTGGAGTAAGGAAAATACTCCAGCTTGCTCTGGGCCCCCCAAAATGTGTTGAAAAGTGTTGTTTTGCTGGCACCTGATGTTTAGGTCACAGCAATAGCTGTGGAATTCACTGCAATCCAATTTCTCCATGGGTTCGGAAGCGAGCGTTAGCCTCCTCGTTTACACCTTGAGTGGTTCTGTTCAAAATCTGTTTTAGTCAGCCTCCAGGGACACCTGAAAAATAACCTGACCCAACATCAAATGTTGACCCCCGAAATAACCCATGTTGCAGTCATCATATGATGGTAAAATAGGAGAAAATCTAGGACCAGAGTTTTACGCCCCTCAGGTGGGTGCTGAGATTGGGAGGGGGGTGGGGAAGTGTAAAATTGCAAGAATGTTCCCTGACCTGGTCTCGATTTTACACTGGAATGGGCAGAGCATTATCGAGGAAGCCCCAATTAAGGCCCTTAAGTGACCATGCAATTGCCACTTCACAGGCTCAATCTTCAGGCTGTCAGGTGACTAAAAGATCAGGGTCTGGGGAACCCCAAATTGAACTAAGTTTGATCTTGGGCAGCAAGTGCTGGTTGGGGCTTCAAGCACTCTTCTGACTGTGGGCACCCTCCTCTTAGGGCCTGATGACCTCTAGACCACCCCCTCCCCCTCACCACAGGTCTTCCCTATCCCCCACCCATCCACTTAGCTTGCCTCCAGTTCCTGCCACATATTCCAGGTAGGTAGATGTAATGCATCTTCTGGCCACTGCAATGCTGTTTTTGGAATGACTGGAGAGCAGCCGGCCAATCTGATCGCCCTGCAGCTCTCCAAAATGGGTCTTCCTCCCAGTGATTGGGGGAGGGGGCAAATAGAGTCCCACCTTCTGCCAATCAATGCTCATTAGAGCATGAAATGGCATCAAGCCTGCGGTTGGAGTGCATTCTCCACTGACTCTCCAGATGGTGGGGTCAAAGCTCTGGCCTCCATCTAATTTCTATCCCATAAGCTCATACAGTTTAACAAAATCTGCTGGGTTTATGACTCCATCTTGTTTTATCTCAAGCACCAATATGGGATACAATATAGTTAAGTACTCAATGGCAGTTAATGGCTACTCCCATAAAGTACACAGTCTTTTTGAGAACATGAGCTTAATTTATAGATAGAGTGATGAAAAGAACACAAAGATTGACACACTAAGTGATGAAACCTGGATCAAATAGAAGTGATTTAGAACATGGAAGTGTCAACCTGCAGTATTATCAACATATACAGAAATACGTTGGATCCTCAGTGTAGATATTTTCAAAAGCCATGTAACTTTGTACACCATGTGCAAAGAAAACAGAAACAAAAATCAAGAAAAAAGTAGAACATACAAATAGTGCAGTGCAGTTCCAAATTCAGCAAAAGCAACAACATTTTTTTTCTTCCCACAGATGTTACTTGAGCACTATGTCATACAGATTCACCTCCCCATCAAGGCCCCAAGCATATGACTTGTCCATTTGCGCAATGCAATAAACAAAAGTGCTTTTTATTAGATCAGATCAATCTTGGACAATATTAATGAAATAGGGTTGGAGACAGGGAAAGGGTGATCCAATGTACTTTAAATGTGAAAAAGATGCTTTTTGTGGAAAAAAAAAAGATTTTTTTTTTTTTTTTTAAATGACTCGTTTTCCATATACAAGGTTGCGTTATCGTCCGTTTTATTTCCTAATCTGCTGAAATACCTTGGAAAGCTTTTACCAGAAAACGTGGCCCAATATTTTTAAATGACAAAGGGTTTCAAAATTTAACCGTAAGTTCTTAGGTTTACTTTTGTAATTTGACGACTTGTTCAGTGAAGTGCTTCATTAATATTCATTAGCAAAGAGAAAATCAGAATTCACACCAGGATCACATTTTTATTTTATTGGTAATCTTTGCTAAACTCAAAACCATATTGCACAAAAGCAGTCATTTAGTACATCATGCTGGCTCTTTGAAATTATCTAATTATTCCTACTCGCCTGCTCTTTTTCCACAGCCCTAAACTGTTTTCCTTTCAGATATATATTTAATTCCCTTTGACTCTGCTACCACCATCCTTTCCCAATCATCATAACTTGCTATCTGAAAAGGAAAAATATAATCTCCTCCCTGATTCTTTTGCTAATGATCTGAAACTGGTGTCCTGCAGTTACTAAAAATGGAAACAATTACTCTCCCAAAACTTTTCATTAATTGGCAACCCTGTTGAAAGAGCTTTCGATGAACTTGAGATTGTTTTCCAAGCATTATCATTCATGTACGTATAGTGGTTAAAAACAATCGTATTTCTGAGTCAGAAGTCTATGGGTTAATACCCCACACCAAGACTTGGGTGTATAATCAGAGCAGACACTGCAATGCAGCATTGCAGAAATGCTGCATTGGTGGAGGTGCCATTCTGCCTGTTTCAGTGGGCATTCAATACTGCACTGGGAAGGTTGAAATTCTGCAAAAATGGGCGAGATTAAATATGTGAAACGATCTGGTCATTGATAATCTAATTTCAGGTTACAACATTGAATCCGCGTTGATTTCTAAAAGTGGTCTCAGATAATGAATCTTCATATACTGTACCTTAAGCTTGTCATATCTATCACTCAGTGAGGAAACCTGGTGCTCCCGGTGACGTCCTACAAGTTTGCATAAGGCACAGATCAGCTGATCATCCGTGACACAGTACATATTCACCTTTTCATCTTCATGTTCCAGACACATTAGTCCACGGAGATGAGAGTCCGGAATGGGCTCAATCAGTCGGTGGCCGGTGAACGGCTTCTTGTTGGGGTGGGTGGCCCTGAGGCACCGGTCACAGTAGGAGACCTCGCAAGTCACACAGGTCTTGATGGCATCCCGCGGCGGCTCTTGCTCGCAGAACTGGCACTGGACCTTCTCAGAGGACATGGTGACAGGATCCTTGTAGGGTCGCTCACGGCGACATTCACTGGGGGAATTGGGTCCACTCAGTGAGGCTTTTTGAAAGCGATCGATGATGTTTTGCAGAGTTACATTCCGCTTCAACCCCTCCAAGCCGCGATGATTCAGGGATATAACATAGCGGCAGGTCGGGCACTGGAAGGCAGCAATTGACTGGATTGTCTCATTGGAGGTGCAGTGAGAGACGAGGATCCGATGGGCACAGTTGAAGCACAAGCTGTGGGCACACGGTAATAGCAGAGGGTCTTCAAATAGCTCCAGACAAATTGGGCAGGTTAATTCAGATTCAAGTGTTTCCATCTTCAGGCAAAGCAAGCTTGCATCATCAGCGGTACCCAGGGAAGCTGGTCAGCTACCTACAAGAACAAAGGAGGAGAAAAATAAGCAACTTGAGCTGATCATACACATCATTTAAAACATGGCAAAGATCTTTCCTTTGCCCACAACTGTAATGTTAAAAAAGTGTTTAAGACCATTGTCAAAGGTAGTCCATTAATTGTTCAATAAATAGTGAACCAGAAGACCTATGCTTTATCCTCGGTTGATGTCAAGATCCCAACGTTCATTTATGGTGTAAACTCTACAACAGTCAAAATAGAAACAAATGATCGATGTCTGGCTCAGTTGACTCCTGATGGAAATCTTCTATCTATAAATATTATGTGAAAAGGGGATCAGTTCAGGGTGCAATACTCACCCTCATTTCTTGCTAATATTTGATGTCCTCTCTCAGAAGGAAATCATGGGAACTTGGTCAAGTTACCGAAAGGCCACTGGGGCCCATTGCAGCTGAGCAGTATCAGCAGGAGTCAACATTTTCAATAGGTAAAATTGAAGCAGTGTGGGGGGTGCAGGTGTAGGAGCATCTTCACGTAAAATGTTCATGGCAAACCTTTTTTTCTTTAGGGTAGAACAGCAGCCAGTAGAGACGTGTCTCATTATGATGAAAATAATGCGCAAGTGATGCCATGGAACTTTCAAATCTGCATCATACAACTGGCTTATAAACAATTGGGAAAAGGTATGGTGACCGACCACTTATTGTTTTTGAAAAAAAGAACTGTACTTAATGATCTTAATGTATTAAAACCGTTTAGCTGATACTTGGCCCCAACACAAAGAAAATCTTTCAGAGGAGCAAATATTGACGTTTCAACATAAACACAGGATATCTGTTAAACGGTGCTGCATACATAATAACAATAATAATAATTGCTTATTGTCACAAGTAGGCTTCAATGAGGTTACTGCGAAAAGCCCCCAGTCGCCACATTCCGGCGCCTGTTCGGGGAGGCCGGTACGTGAATTGAACCCGCGCTGCTGGCATTGTTCTGCATTACAAGCAGCTGTTTAGCCCACTGTGCTAAAATTGGAAATATGTTACATCATACAATGGTGAATGTCTTACCAAGTAGGCTTGTGCTTACTGCCCATGATCAAGTTGAATTGTAGTGTAATGCGTTAAGGAAGTGTTTTTTGGAGCATCGTCTGTGATCATTTGTACAGTAGACACTATCCTGGTTGGGAAGCTTAGAGGCATATGTGGCTGTAGGTTCTATCATCTTAGAAATAGTAACTTTCTTTTCCTGTCTGTATCCAAGACTGGCCAGTATCTTGTTCCAAAATATGCTTTGGGAAAAGGAAAATACGCTGAAAGGCAGAGAACAAACGGCAGGATTGTTTTGTAGATAAGACTGAGAGCAGACAGACTGGGTTAGAAAGCAGGTAGAGACGAGGCATCAACTGGAAGAGGGAGAGAATAATGCACATTTGACAGAAATAGAAGACAATCATGTATGATTGCAAGATACACTGTAGTTGGGGGTCAGGGAGAAAACAAAAATAGGTTTTAACTGAAAAAGGGAAGGTGGGAGGAAAATGATCAAAGAACAAAGAACAAAGAAATGTACAGCACAGGAACAGGCCCTTCGGCCCTCCAAGCCCGTGCCGACCATACTGCCCGACGAAACTACAATCTTCTACACTTCCTGGGTCCGTATCCTTCTATTCCCATCCTATTCATATATTTGTCAAGATGCCCCTTAAATGTCCCTATCGTCCCTGCTTCCACTACCTCCTCCGGTAGCGAGTTCCAGGTACCCACTACCCTCTGCGTAAAAAACTTGCCTCGTACATCTACTCTAAACCTTGCCCCTCTCACCTTAAACCTATGCCCCCTAGTAATTGACCCCTCTACCCTGGGGAAAAGCCTCTGACTATCCACTCTGTCTATGCCCCTCATAATTTTGTATACCTCTATCAGGTCGCCCCTCAACCTCCTTCGTTCCAGTGAGAACAAACCGAGTTTATTCAACCGCTCCTCATAGCTTATGCCCTCCATACCAGGCAACATTCTGGTAAATCTCTTCTGCACCCTCTCTAAAGCCTCCACATCCTTCTGGTAGTGTGGCGACCAGAATTGAACACTATACTCCAAGTGTGGCCTAACTAAGGTTCTATACAGCTGCAACATGACTTGCCAATTCTTATACTCAATGCCCCGGCCAATGAAGGCAAGCATGCCGTATGCCTTCTTGACTACCTTCTCCACCTGTGTTGCCCCTTTCAATGACCTGTGGACCTGTACTCCTAGATCTCTTTGACTTTCAATACTCTTGAGGGTTCTACCATTCACTGTATATTCCCTACCTGCATTAGACCTTCCAAAATGCATTACCTCACATTTGTCCGGATTAAACTCCATCTGCCATCTCTCCGCCCAAGTCTCCCGACAATCTAAATCCTGCTGTATCCTCAGACAGTCCTCATCGCTATCCGCAATTCCACCAACCTTTGTGTCGTCTGCAAACTTACTAATCAGACCAGTTACATTTTCCTCCAAATCATTTATATATACTACAAAGAGCAAAGGTCCCAGCACTGATCCCTGTGGAACACCACTGGTCACAGCCCTCCAATTAGAAAAGCATCCCTCCATTGCTACCCTCTGCCTTCTATGGCCTAGCCAGTTCTGTATCCACCTTGCCAGTTCACCCCTGATCCCATGTGACTTCACCTTTTGTACTAGTCTACCATGAGGGACCTTGTCAAAGGCCTTACTGAAGTCCATATAGACAACATCTACTGCCCTACCTGCATCAATCATCTTAGTGACCTCCTCGAAAAACTCTATCAAGTTAGTGAGACACGACCTCCCCTTCACAAAACCGTGCTGCCTCTCACTAATACGTCCATTTGCTTCCAAATGGGAGTAGATCCTGTCTCGAAGAATTCTCTCCAGTAATTTCCCTACCACTGACGTAAGGCTCACCGGCCTGTAGTTCCCGGGATTATCCTTGCTACCCTTCTTAAACAGAGGAACAACATTGGCTATTCTCCAGTCATCCGGGACATCCCCTGAAGACAGCGAGGATCCAAAGATTTCTGTCAAGGCCTCAGCAATTTCCTCTCCAGCCTCCTTCAGTATTCTGGGGTAGATCCCATCAGGCCCTGGGGACTTATCTACCTTAATATTTTTTAAGACACCCAACACCTCGTCTTTTTGGATCACAATGTGACCCAGGCTATCTACACCCCCTTCTCCAGACTCAACATCTACCAATTCCTTCTCTTTGGTGAATACTGATGCAAAGTATTCATTTAGTACCTCGCCCATTTCCTCTGGCTCCACACATAGATTCCCTTGCCGATCCTTCAGTGGGCCAACCCTTTCCCTGGCTACCCTCTTGCTTTTTATGTACGTGTAAAAAGCCTTGGGATTTTCCTTAACCCTATTTGCTAATGACTTTTCGTGACCCCTTCTAGCCCTCCTGACTCCTTGCTTAAGTTCCTTCCTACTTTCCTTATATGCCACACAGGCTTTGTCTGTTCCCAGCCTTTTAGCCCTGACAAATGCCTCCTTTTTCTTTTTGACGAGGCCTACAATATCACTCGTCATCCAAGGTTCCCGAAAATTGCCGTATTTATCTTTCTTCCTCACAGGAACATGCCGGTCCTGTATTCCTTTCAACTGACACTTGAAAGCCTCCCACATGTCAGATGTTGATTTGCCCTCAAACATCCGCCCCCAATCTATGTTCTTCAGTTCCCGCCTAATATTGTTATAATTAGCCTTCCCCCAATTTAGCACATTCATCCTCGGACCACACTTATCCTTGTCCACCAGTACTTTAAAACTTACTGAATTGTGGTCACTGTTACCGAAATGCTCCCCTACTGAAACATCTACCACCTGGCCGGGCTCATTCCCCAATACCAGGTCCAGTACCGCCCCTTCCCTAGTTGGACTGTTTACATATTGTTTTAAGAAGCCCTCCTGGATGATCCTTACAAACTCCGCCCCGTCTAAGCCCCTGGCACTAAGTGAGTCCCAGTCAATATTGGGGAAGTTGAAGTCTCCCATCACCACAACCCTGTTGTTTTTACTCTTTTCCAAAATCTGTCTACCTATCTGCTCCTCTATCTCCCGCTGGCTGTTGGGAGGCCTGTAGTATACCCCCAACATTGTGACTGCACCTTTCTTATTCCTGATCTCTACCCATATAGCCTCACTGCCCTCTGAGGTGTCCTCTCGCAGTACAGCTGTGATATTCTCCCGAACAAGTAGCGCAACTCCACCTCCCCTTTTACATCCCCCTCTATCCCGCCTGAAACATCTAAATCCTGGAACGTTTAGCTGCCAATCCTGCCCTTCCCTCAACCAGGTCTCTGTAATGGCAACAACATCATAGTTCCAAGTAGTAATCCAAGCTCTAAGTTCATCTGCCTTACCCGTAATGCTCCTTGCATTAAAACATATGCACTTCAGGCCACCAGACCCGCTGTGTTCAGCAACTTCTCCCCGTCTGCTCTGCCTCAGAGCCACACTGTCCCTATTCCCTCGTTCTCCCTCAATGCTCTCACCTACTGACCTATTGCTCCCGTGCCCACCCCCCTGCCATACTAGTTTAAACCCTCCCGTGTGACACTAGCAAACCTCGCGGCCAGGATATTTATGCCTCTCCGGTTTAGATGCAACCCGTCCTTCTTATACAGGTCACACCTGCCCCGGAAGAGCTCCCAGTGGTCCAGATAATGGAAACCCTCCCTCCTACACCAGCTGTTTAGCCACGTGTTTATCTGCTCTATCTTCCTATTTCTAGCCTCACTGGCACGTGGCACAGGGAGTAATCCCGAGATCAGTTCACCATTGAAGCTGCATGGTCCTTTCTGGAGTCCTTCCTTTAGTCTGAATTGATGAGCGCAATCTTGGACAGTGCCAGTTACTCAAGAGCCAACCTTGACGAAATGGCGTAAGAGAAAACATAGCTCTGAACAATTGTTGACCTGCCCAATTTCTCTTTTTCTACCTTTGGTGAAAGTGCCTCCAAGGGGTGGGATGGTAGCGCCGTGGTTTGCACTGCTGCCTATGGCACTGAGGACCTGGGTTCAATCCCGGCCCTGGGTCACTGTCTGTGTGGAGTTTGCACATTCTCCCCTTTTCCCCGTGTCTGCGTAGGGTTCACCCCCACAACCCAAAGCTGTACAGGTTAGGTGGATTCAGCACACTAAATTGCCCCTTAATTGGAAAAAAATAATTGGGTGCTCTAAATTTATTTATTTTTAAAAGAAAGAGCCTCCTCGTCCTATCAGTGTCTCCCGACAGACTGGTGCACCACAGAATACAGATCTGTATTCTGCCACTTCATACCACCTTACCTCTCAGACTGGGTTCTAAAATAACTGAGAATGCACCCTAGAATACAAAAAAGATCTGTCACAGATATTGCTGATGTCTTGCCACAAGATTATAAAGTGCATATGGACAGGGAAGATCATTTGTCCCATCCAGGTTCAACGATCCACATAAATATACAATAACACATCCAATTGCCCGTTAAACTATTCCAATGCGTTTGTTTGCACGAAAACTGAAAATTTGTTCCAAGGTGCTCAATGAATATTTTTCGTCAGTATTCACACAGGAAAAAGACAATGTTGTCGAGGAGAATACGGAGATTCAGGCTACTAGACTAGAAGGGCTTGAGGTTCATAAGGAGGAGATGTTAGCAATTCTGGAAAGTGTGAAAATAGATAAGTCCCCTGGGCCGGATGGGATTTATCCTAGGATTCTCTGGGAAGCTAGGGAGGAGATTGCTGAGCCTTTGGCTTTGATCTTTAAGTCATCTTTGTCTACAGGAATAGTGCCGAAGACTGGAGGATAGCAAATGTTGTCCCCTTGTTCAAGAAGGGGAGTAGAGACAAGAAGGGGAGTAGAGACAACCCAGGTAACTATAGACCAGTGAGCCTTACTTCTGTTGTAGGCAAAATCTTGGAAAGGTTTATAAGAGATAGGATGTATAATCATCTGGAAAGGAATAATTTGATTAGAGATAGTCAACACGGTTTTGTGAAGGGTAGGTCGTGCCTTACAAACCTTATCGAGTTCTTTGTGAAGGTGACCAAACAAGTGGATGAGGGTAAAGCAGTTGATGTGGTGTATATGGACTTCAGTAAAGCGTTTGATAAGGTTCCCCACGGTAGTCTACTACAGAAAATACAGAGGCATGGGATTCAGGGTGATTGAGCAGTTTGGATCAGAAATTGGCTAGCTGGAAGAAGACAAAGGGTGGTGGTTGATGGGAAATGTTCAGACTGAAGTCCAGTTACTAGTGGTGTACCACAAGGATCTGTTTTGGGGCCACTGCTGTTTGTCATTTTTATAAATGACCTGGAGGAGGGTGTAGAAGGATAGGTGAGTAAATTTGCAGATGACACTAAAGTCGGTGGAGTTGTGGACAGTGCGGAAGGATGTTACAAGTTACAGAGGGACATAGATAAGCTGCAGCGCTGGGCGGAGAGGTGGCAAATGGAGTTTAATGCAGAAAAGTGTGAGGTGATTCATTTTGGAAGGAATAACAGGAAGACAGAGTACTGGGTTAATGGTAAGATTCTTGGCAGTGTGGATGAGCAGAGAGATCTCGGTGTCCATGTACATAGATCCCTGAAAGTTGTCACCCAGATTGAGAGGGTTGTTAAGAAGGCGTACTGTGTGTTAGCTTTTATTGGTAGAGGGATTGAGTTTCGGAGCCATGAGGTCATTTTGCAGCTGTACAAAACTCTGGTGCGGCCACATTTGGAGTATTGCGTGCAATTCTGGTCGCCACATTATAGGAAGGATGTGGAAGCATTGGAAAGGGTGCAGAGGAGATTTACCAGAATGTTGCCTGGTATGGAGGGAAGATCTTATGAGGAAAGGCTGAGGGACTTGAGGCTGTTTTCGTTAGAGAGAAGAAGGTTAAGAGGTGACTTAATTGAGGCATAAAAGATGATCAGAGGATTGGATAGGGTGGACAGCGAGAGCCTTTTTCCTCGGATGGTGATGTCTCGCACGAGGGGACATAGCTTTAAATTGAGGGGAGATAGATATAGGACAGATGTCAGAGGTAGGTTCTTTACTCAGAGAGTAGTAAGGGCGTGGAATGCCCTGCCTGCAACAGTAGTGGACTCGCCAACACTAAGGCCATTCAAATGGTCATTGGATAGACATATGGACGTAAAGGGAATATTGTAGATGGGCATTAGAGTGGTTTCACAGGTCAGCGCAACACCGAGGGCCGAAGGGCCTGTACTGCGCTGTAATGTTCTATGTTGAATAATAAACAGTCGGTGAAGAACTTTCTGACATCAGTCCTTCAGACGCTTTGTCGTGTTTCAGCTGAACCTGAAATCGTATTCTGAATTTACCTTATTTGCACCCAATAATTTATTAAATAACTTCTATATTTCTACAAGGCACCTCACAGCTATATTTCATTGGAGAGCAAACAATTCTACAATTGTTCGTCATAACTTAATCTCCCAATAGTAGATATAAGCCTGGTGATTCCAGACAGTATAGGCTGGTCTTCCGCATAGCTCACTGATCAAAACTAGGTACTTACAATCAAAATGTGCTCTGACCAGTTAACTGCTTGGTGTGAGAAAAACTTTCAACTTGGGTGATCTGATTTCGAAAAATAGTTCAGCGTTTTATTTACCTTGTCACTTGCTGCTTCAGTGCCAAAACTCTTGTTGCTTCAGAGACTGGCTATGTCAAGTGCCAAATCAACTGTCACTATATTTCAATATTGAATATCACTTGGCCGAGTATCATGTCAAAGTAATGTATTAAGCTGAAATTGTGAATTTGCTTATGGCGGCAATCGTGCTTTAACTAATTCAATTGATGATCAGGCGGCTGTCCAGGAAGCAGATTGTGGTTATGTGAACCTGCCTTCATGGGAAACTGATCAAAGTCACGATTTTCTGCATGGGTAAACTCTTAAATGGCACAGAGACTTGTTTCCTGTTCAATAAGGGTGGTGCCCCTTGGCTATACCCCCAACCATACAGGTCTGCAGTCTTTCCAGGAGTGCTAGCACCACAGCCTGCCACTAGCAGGTGATCTGCTACTCCTGTTGCTTATGTTGAGAAACTGGAGGCTGACTGGAAAACCCCACTCAGCCTCCATTACCTACCTTAAAGATTGTTAATGAACCTAATTACCTGCAATGAATCAGGTCATTGTTGGGAAGCTAGCACCAACCAGCCTAGGAAATTTTGGACGATGTCTACCTCAGTTCCTGTGTTGGCAGGGTCTAGCAATTCAGTTCTGATTTCAGCCAGAATAGTAATAGATGTAGAGGTGCTTAGGTTGATCAAATGGGGAAAATCAGCCAGGATTCTTATTGCTGATCACGTATAGAGCAATCACTTCCTAAAAAGCATCTGGGCGAATGCTGGGGGAAGGCAGGATCAACTTAGTGTGATTAACCTATTTCCTTGGTAAAATAATCTGCCTTCGCCTAAAAGTCTCATATTTGACTACAAACTACTTGGCAAGGTACAGGTGGACAACCCTCCAGTGCTGTACTGTACACCAACAAGGAGAAACCCCACTGCCATTACATGAAATTTCTATTGGTTCCAGCCCTGCAAATTTGGCCCTTGGTCAGAGACATTCAAATGCAGGTAACCATCGGCCTGCTGAACAAAGCTGTTCAAATGTGCATTAGGGTCTTTTGTCTTATCCAATAGGAAAGGGGAAGAGGAGAATAAAAAGCACAAAGCTTAAAAAATGATTATAAAACATCAATGCACTAAATTAAAATGTGGAAGTAGAAATTGGAGACCAATTACAAAAAAAAAAAATCAACTGGATAGACAAGTAGACTGATAATGGTAGAAATCATGAATGGCCGAAATTCTCCGAACATTGCCATTCACTTTTCCCACTGGCAGCGCACCCCCATGTGCTGATTTCCCGGCAGTGTGGGGTGGCTTCAATGGGAAATCCCATTGACATGCGGCGGTTGTATAGAATCCCACCACCAGCGAATGGCGCGTCACCAAGAAACACGCGGCTGGGGGAACGGAGAATGCCTCCAATGTTCAAAAAAGCTTTTTATGCCTTGGATGATCATGTATTGATGGGGTGGATTCAGTACACTAACTCCCATGTTTGAAGGGAGTGTAAAAGATTCATTACAGGGCAAGCCAAAATGCACGTTTTAATGCTTTCATTCAGCAGGTCGATGGTGATCTCCGTTTGAGTGGACCTGACAATAAGTCAAACCTGTAGCTCTGGAACTCAGATTTCTTGGTAATGGAAAAGCAGCAATTTAATGGCAAAGGATAATTTAATGAAAATTATGAACTCTTGCTTTTTTAGCATCAAAGCTTCACTCCGGACAAAGTCCACTTTGTTGAGTCAGATGTGAAATGCCTTTGAGTAGTATTAACCCAGCCCACAGCCAAGAGCTGCCTATAGTGCAATACTATTTGACAAATTCAATCACATTGTCAGATCCATAAAAAGCATTGATTCAGGAAATAGCAATAGTGACAGCTATCACTCTGAGATTGTTAAGCGACATTTCTAGCTGCATAAAGCCTCACAAAATCCAATGAGGTACTTTGGAGGATTAGCCCTCTGAATTTAATTCACACTATGGCTGCTTTGGTAATGCATAATGAGGCAATATGGGAGTTTTACCGTGGATTCAAGTCAATGTTGTACTCAGTTTAAGAGTGCGCATTAATATAGGTCTCAGAATCCATCAAAAAGTCAGGTACCAACAGGTTGAAGCCAGAATATTTCCCATGTGTGTGCTACTTTAGTCATTAAGTTTTTGAAATTTAACAATTCAACAATACATTTCAGACCAACAGTTGTTTAAAAATAAAGCGCAAATTGGTCACTCGGTCATATACATTAGGAGTACAGCTGAAGTACGGCAAGAAGAATCTCACATCTCTTTCAATCATCTAATGTAGAATTGTCTTCAATGTGATCTGATTGAAAGCCAGTCTATTCCACAGAATAATTTTCTGCATTCTTTGGAGAGAAAAATTCGCCACAAAATATTCCAAGCCCAGCACTTTCTGCATTGGAAAAACTCCTGCAATGTTTTCCTGAAAATTTTACTCAACCTCAAAACAGATTTGAAGATTGATCAAAACTAAAATAGAAAACTTTCTATCACTCAACCATAAGCATGACAGTTCTATTTTTCCCCTTGGGTATGACACATGCACTTAATGATTAGTCTGCTCATATGTAAAATGTCTGTCGGTGCTGCCTAAGCCTCACCAGCAATCAAATATAACTTCAGATGGGAGGCCAGGGATGTTCATGCTTGTGCACATACCTGACTGCTAATCTGGGGAGAGGAGGGATGAAGGACTTTAATAACCTAATCTAATTAGGAGCAAAAATCTATTTTTGTTTAACTTAAAAACAAATTTGGTGGGGGGAGGGTCACGCGATGTAATCACGGGAGCAGCTGTTTTCGCGAGCTCTGGTACTGTTCATCTTTTAATCCGTTTTTTATCCTGATGCACAACCCATAATTATTTGATCCTGATAGGTATAATCTGTGCTATGTTCCTGGAAGATCCTGCTTAAAACTTTGACAATGGAAAATCAAGAAAATCCTTGATTGATTGAGGCAGTCAGAGATGGCCGGTGTGGGGGTTCAGGTTTTGCTGGTGAATGGGCCCCTGCTTCAGTGATGCCGTTGGCATCGAGATGATGGCTGCCATTGCAAGTCTTGTTGCGGACAACATGTCTCGGCTCCCCAACACAGGTTATTGGTTCTAACTTTGATTGCAAGATATCTTAAAAGAGAACGAATGAAGCGAGAAGAGAATCCTGTTAGTCGATAGGAGAATTTCATCGTGGGGGCTCGCCTTCAGTCCTTGGAAATCCTGCTGCATGGTATGTCAATCATTCTGGTTGATTCAGGAAGATGGGGCCAGAGAAGGAGTGTCCTTGCACCCGGTCACCCGAGGAGAACTTGGTATGAACTCCCATCCGAATAAGAGGACTGGCTGCCAGGCTTTCACAATCTCGACTTGAAAGTTGGGCGCTCTGAGTTTGACAGAGCACATTGTATCCAGTTTTCAAGGCCTAAGGTCGATTGGAGAAACTGACAACAAGTTTTTGTTTGTCTTGTACTCTGTTTGCCGAGAAGGGTTGAAAACGCCGGACAAAATGGGCGTTCGCTACCCTCCAGGGCCTAGGTGTCGTTTCGCCGAGGCTTCGGGCCGACAGCGTGGCGGAGGTGTCGGGGCTTCAGTGACACTCTGGATGGATCCTGGTTGCTGCTCAATGATCCTGTCATGGCTGTGACCTTTCCAAGCTCTAAGGATGGTTACATTATTCTGCAGTTCATCATTCATCCTCAACTTTAATTATGCTGAGTTGGTAATATGACATGAGAGTTGTACAGTATTTTCCAAATTTTGTTTTTATATGGTGCTGTAATCCTTGTTTTTACAATGAGGGAGTACTTTTATTTTTAGGTACCCTTCATTTTGTTTAGAGAGATGAGTAGCGCCTCAGCAGGGTGGCAGGTAGATGGTTTGGTATAGAGGTGATTTATACGGCCTTGTAAATCTTCATTGAGGAAAAAACCCCACTAGAACTATTAGTGTTGTGTTTTTCTTCAGTGCTTTCGTTATTTAGGGGTTATGAAATCCTTGCTTGTTCCCTATGAAGGTTCGGACAGACTATGTATCCTAGAGAAGACTGGGGTTCCTTTGTTTTCTTCTGTGGTTTTCACCTCTGTTGTTGTTGGAGTAAGGGAAAATGTGTACTGGTGAATGCCCAGGCATGATCGGTTAATCCTCGGATATCTAGCCTTTCTTCGGTTGGTCTTCTATATTTATTTGGCTGTGTGGGGAGTGGGATAGGGCAGTAGAAACTGTATTTATCTGGGTCGGGTGGAGGGTATGTTGGGTGATTGAGTAGGTTAACCATCCCCCAGATGCCCCTCTTTGGGAACTCCCGGTCTGCACTCCTTCATGATAGGATTCCAGTGGGGAGGTAGTGTTTGTGAAGGGATGTGTGCACCATAGGGCCATGTTCTCATGGCTTTTTCCTAATATCCCGTTATCCTCAGATCCCACGCTCGTTTTTGGTAGTTGTTTAATCGGTCATTGTCTGTGTGAAGGGAGATGCCGACCACAATGATTACAATCGGAATCAATTGTATGAATATTTACTGGTCCTCTCTGTATAGATATGTGGAATATAGATCACTCTGTACTCTACTGGATTTGGGGATTTTGTTGCGTCTTGAGGTGATGCGCGAAATAGCCTCTCGAACTAATGTTTTCACAAATTTTTTGCTGTATTTTCTTTCTTTATTTTGTGATTAAAGAATCCTTAACTGGTTCCTGCAGGTACAGTCAGGTCTCATACCCGAGGAAGAATTATATTGTGTCATTGGTGCCTCTGGTATAATTGGAGTTAGGGAAGTTATGTTTCGCTGCACGCCTGAGCGTGGGGCAGAAATCATTTCCTATATTCTTGTTGGCAGTATGAACAATGTGCACCATTTTACCACGTTTTCATGGATTTATCCTCTTCTCCCGCACTCTGGCACCAAGCTGAACAATTAAGCTGAACCAGTAGGGTTGGTGTTCTCCGGTCTTTTTCTGTATTTATGTATGGTGAAGCATTTATACTGCACCATACCAGTTGTTTTTTTTGAAAATCTTTTTATTGGCTTTTCTCATTTATAAACAGTTGTTACTTATATACATTACATTTTTCTTGTCTGCGCTAATTTGCTTTATTTAACAGAGAGGTTTGTTTTGTCCTTCATTTGACTAACTGTATGTACATTTTGCTGCCCTCTGGATTGGTCTATTATATCCCCCCCTTCCTCCTCCCCCCCCCCTCCCCATTGGTTTCAGCACCCTTCCTCTTCCCTTTTTCTCCACCCCCTGGTTGAGCAATCCTTTTGTTCTTCATCTTTTTTTTCCCTAGCTTACTCCTTGTTGCTGGCCTCGAACATGTTTTGGAACAGGCCGATGAACTGCCCCCAAGTATTCAGGAAGCCTTCCTCTGACCCTCGGATGGCGTACTTAATCTTCTCCAGGTGGAGAAATTCCGAGAGGTCAGCGAGCCAGTCTGCAGCTTTGGGCGGTGCTGCCGATTGCCAGCCGAGCGCCAGCTGAGCAGGATTCTCCGGCGTGCGATTAGGGAAGCAAAATCAAGGGCGTTGGCCCCCTTCCCCCTGTGTAGCTCTGGCTGCTCCGATATCCTGAAGATTGCCACTATTGGGCATGGCTTCAACCTCACCCCCACAACCTTGGACATTGCCTCGGAGAAGGATGTCCAGAAGCCAGCAAGCTTGGGGCAAGCCCAAAACATGTGGGTGTGGTTGGCCTGGCCCCTCTGGCACTGCTCACATTTGTCCTCCACCTCCGGGAAGAATCTGCTCATTCGGTTCTGGTCAGGTGCGCTCTGTGCACCACTTTGAGCTGCATTAGACTTAGCCTTGCGCAGGAGGAGGTGGAGCTCACCCTGCTCAGTGCTTTGCTCCAGAGTCCCCATCCCACCTCTGTCCCCAGTTTGTCCTCCCATTTCTGTCTGGTCCCGTCCAGTGGTGTCCGGTCTCTGTCCAGTAGCTGTCCATATATTTTCCCACATAGCACCCCCCCTTCTCGCTGCTTGTGCCTATCAGATCCTCCCCCCTTCTCGCTGCTTGTGCCGATCAGGTCCTCTAGTAGTGTACTTTCTGGGGCCCCGGGGTACCCTACTGTCTCTTTGCGGAGGAAGTGCTTTATTTGGAGGTGTCTCAATTCCTAACCTCTTGATAGTTCTCACTTCGTCAGTTCGTCCAGTGTTGCCAGTCTTCGCCCTACGTAGAAGTCTCCAACCGTCAGTATGCCCCCGTCCCGCCTCCATCTTTTGAAGGTGGTATCGAGCATGGCTGGAGGGAATCTGCGATTGCCGCAGATGGGGGCCATAAGGGACATTTTGGTTATCCCAAAGTGCTGTCTCAACTGGGTCCACGTTCTCAGCATGGCCGCTACCACTGGGCCCGTTGTGTACCTTGTTGAGGAGGATGGGAGTGCTGCTGTGGCCAGGGCCGGAGGGTTGTTCCTTTACCGGATGCCTCCTCCATTTGTACCCAATCTGTGTTGGGTTCTTGTACCCATCCCCTCACTTTATCTGCCGTTGCTGCCCAGTGATAGTATTGTAGGTTCGGTAGAGCCAGGCCCCCTCTAACGTTCCCTCTTTGCAGTGTTGGTTTGGGAATTCTCGGGTTCTTGCCCCCCCACACAAACACCATGATTAGCCTGTCTATGTTTTGGAAAAAGGCCTTGGGGATGAAGATCGGGATGAATCTAAACATGAAGAGGAACCTTGGCAGTTGTGGTAATACCAGGTATTGCAGTACCGGAGAGATGAATGACCATTGGCTAGACCGAGGGGTCTACCATTGGATAATGTACATATACCCCGCCTCTCAGGGCGGGGCTAAGAACCAATGCCGTCCCAGCAGCCTTCACTTTCTGTATCATCGCTGCTGGGTGCAGTTCTAGCTGATTAAAGCCGATTAGATATGGCTCCTCTCTGTCTCGAGAGTATTGATTGTGCATCAATTTAATCAGCTAGTACTTTTGAAGGATGGATCTCCGCATCAAGCAGGCATGCCTTCAGCTCAGCCCCCATGCAGAAAACTTCGCTGCTATTTTTAAGCATTGGCTGGCGCGTTTTGAGAGCTACCTCGAAACGGCTGCCGACACCCCCACGGAAAGGCAGAAGATACACCTCCTGCGCTCGCGGGTCAGCCCGGTGATCTACCCCCTGATCGAAGGGGCAGCGAACTATGCTGCAGCCATGGAGCTGCTTGAAGGACATTACATCCGTCCACTGAACCAGGTCTATGCCCGTCACCTGCTGGCAAGGAGATGGCAGAGCCCAGATGAGACACTCGAAGACTTCTACCGGGCACGGATAGTGCTAGGCCAAAACTGCGACTGACCAGCAGTGACAGGGAACGAGCACACGGAACTTTTAATTTGGGATGCTTTCGTGGCAGGTATGGCTTCCCCCGACATCCGCCGAATGCTCCTCGAAATGGACACTGGGCCTCACTGAGGCCCGGGCCCTGGCAGGGTCCATGGACGTTGCGTACAAGAACGCACTCGCGTATGCCCCCACGCGCACAGCGCCCCCCTGGGCTGCATGGCACCCCGCCGCGGCAGCCCCTAAGACTTACCCCCTAACTTCGTAGACTTACCCGCTAACTCCGCAGGCCTGCGCGGCAAGACGGCCCGCTACCGCCGCTGGCCAACGCTGCTTCCTCTGCGGCCAGGCGAATCACCCGCGCGCGCGCTGCCCGCCCCACACCGTCACCTGCAAAGGGTGCGGCAAGAAAGGCCACTATGCAGCGGTCTGCCTGGCCCGCGCTGTGGCCCCAGTCTCCAGCGACCACCAACAGCCATTCTTCCAGGTCCCGGCTGTCCAAGGCCCACCACAGCCGTTCTTTCAGGTCCCGGCAGCCCAAGGCCCACCGCAGCCCTTTTTCCAGGTCCCGCCAGCCCAAGGCCCACCGGAGTCCGTTTTGCAGGTCCCGGCCGTCCAACGCCCACCGCAGCCTTTGTCTCTCCAGGCACCGTGCGACCCCGCGGCCGCTTTGCCCCCCCAGCAACCACGCTGGATGGGTGGGCACCGCCATTTTGTCCCTTGCCGCCGCCATCTTCGGAATCCCCGTCCCCAGACACTATGTGCAACCCATGGCCGGCGCCATCTTGGATGGGGCCTCAAGCCCCCAGCACAGCTGACTACGCGCTGCCCGACCAGAACTCGGTGGGGCAGCACGGTAGCATTGTGGATAGCACAATTGCTTCACAGCTTCAGGGTCCCAGGTTCGATTCCGGCTTGGGTCACTGTCTGTGCGGAGTCTGCACATCCTCCCCGTGTGTGCGTGGGTTTCCTCCGGGTGCTCCGGTTTCCTCCCACAGTCCAAAGATGTGCAGGTTAGGTGGATTGGCCATGATAAATTGCCCTTCGTGTCCAAAATTGCCCTTAGTGTTGGGTGGGGTTACTGGGTTATGGGGATAGGGTGGAGGTGGTGACCTTGGGTAGGGTGCTCTTTCCAATAGCCGGTGCAGACTCGATGGGCCAAATGGCCTCCTTCTGCACTGTAAATTCTATGATAATCTATGATAAAACTCCTTGCTGCAGCTGGCCTCCGTTACCCTGGATCAGAGTCGACCCCGGACGCTAGCGAAGGCCACCACAACGATCGCCATCAACGGCCATGGGACGTCGTGCCTGATCGACTCCAGGAGCACGGAAAGCTTTGTCCACCCCGACACGGTAAGGGCCTATTCTCTGGTCACCTATCCCGTCAAACAAAGGATCTCCCTGGCCTCCGGGTCACACGCAGTGCAGATAAAAAGGGTTCTGCCTCGCGAACCTCACCGTCCAAGGCAGGGAATTCCGCAATTTCCGCCTGTACGTGCTGCCGCACCTCTGCGCAGCCACCCTTCTTGGGCTGGTTTTACAGTGCCACCTACTGTAGCACCATCGGTCACACACGAGGCGAGACGTAAAGAACTTCAATCGAGGCTTTATTGAGCAGACTTGTTCAGACTGGTTCCCCAGCAGCTCAGTCACAGAATGCAGCTGCGGGGATTAACCCAGGTTGTTATACCCCGCCTATCTGGGTGGAGCCTAGTAGGCGGCGGATCCAATCGGGACCCAGCATCTGTCCTCCAATAGCTCCTCGGCATTCATGGTGTACTGTATTACCCCTAATACATACCACCACACCTACGAAGCCTGACTTTTAAATTTGGAGGCCCTATACCCCCCCTTACTGTCTACGGCCTCGCGACCCTTAAGGTCGACCCGCCTTCCCTCTTTGCGAACCTCAACCCGGATTGCAAACCCGTCGCCACCAGGAGCAGACGGTACAGTGCCCAGGACCGGACCTTCATCAAGTCCGAGGTCCAAAGGCTGCTGGAGGAAGGGGTCATCGAAGCTAGCAACAGCCCCTGGAGGGCTCAAGCAGTGGTGGTAAAGACCGGGGAGAAACATAGGATGGTCATCGACTATAGCCAGACCATCAATCGGTTTACTCAACTGGACGTGTACCCTCTTCCCCGTATTGCCGACCTGGTAAACAGGATTGCGCAATACAAGCTCTTCTCCACGGTGGATCTCAAGTCACCTACCACCAGCTACCCCTCCGTAATAGTGACCGCCAGTACACTGCCTTCGAAGCAGATGGGCGGCTCTACCACTTTTTAAGGGTTCCCTTCGGTGTCACGAACGGGGTCTCGGTCTTCCAGCGTGAGATGGACCGAATGGCTGACCGGTACGGCTTACGCGCAACGTTCCCGTATCTCGATAACGTCACCATCTGCGGCCATGATCAGCAGGACCACGACACCAACCTCCGTAAATTTCTCCAGACCGCACACCTCCTTAGCCTAACCTACAATAAGGAGAAATTAGTGTTTAGCACCGACCGTCTAGCCATCCTAGGCTACGTAGTGTGAAATGGAGTCATAGGCCCCAACCCTGAAGGCATGCGCCCCCTCATGGATTTCCCCCTCCCTCACTGCCCCAAGGCCCTAAAGCGCTGCCTCGGCTTCTTTAGCTATTATGCGCAATGGGTCCCTAATTACGCCGACAAGGCTCGACCCCTGATCCAGTCCACAACCTTCCCCCCGTCGACGGAGGCCCACCAGGCCTTCTGCCGCATCAAAGTGGATATCGCAAAAGCCACGATGCGCGCCATTGACGAGTCCCTCCCCTTCCAGGTTGAGAGCAACGCGTCCGACGTAGCTCTGGCCGCCACCCTCAACCAAGCCGGCAGGCCCGTGGCTTTCTTCTCCCGCACTCTCCATGCTTCTGAAATTCGCCACTCCTCGGTCGAAAAGGAGGCCCAGGCCATAGTATAAGCTGTGCGGCACTGGAGGCATTACCTGGCCGGCAGGAGATTCATCCTCCTCACGGACCAACGGTCGGTGGCCTTCATGTTCAATAATGCACAGCGGTGCAAGATAAAAAACGACAAGATCTTGCGGTGGAGGATAGAACTCTCCACCTACAATTACGAGATCTTGTACCGTCCCGGGAAGCTGAACGAGCCTCCTGATGCCCTGTCCCGCGGCACTTGTGCCACCGCACAAGTAGGCCGCCTCCGAGCCCTCCACGGGGACCTCTGCCACCCGGGGGTCACTCGGTTCTTCCATTTCATTAAGAACCAAAACCTGCCTTACTCCATCGAGGAGGTCAGGACAGTCACCAGCGACTGCCGAATCTGCGCCGAGTGCAAACCGCACTTCCACCGGCCAGAGAGGGCGCATCTGATAAAGGCTTCCCGTCCCTTTGAACGCCTCAGCATGGACTTCAAAGGCCCCCTCCCCACCTGGCTAGCGACACCCGGACCCGTCCTGCTGCTGAAACGTGTCAGGGCGCACAAGTCGGACCCGTTGGTCGAGAGGGTCCACCTGCTGCATGCCAACCCCCAGTATGCCTACGTAGCGTTCCCCAACGGCCGCCAAGACACGGTCTCCCTTCGGGACTTGGCGCCCGCGGAGCCCCACGCGCGCCTGCGCCATTTACCCCCCCCCCCCCCCCCCGCAGCACCTGACCGGAGGGTCAGTATTGCCACCGGAGCCCCTACCCAGCGCCGAACGGGCACCGACGCCCCCTACAGCCGCCCCTCCCCCTGCCCACTTCTCCCCAACAGCGCCGCCCAGGGGTAACGAAGCTGCCTGGGAGGAAGACACCACATTCCCAGAGTCACAACTGCCGGGGCCCCCACCAGGATCGCCGCCGAAACTCAGACGCTCCAGAAGGACGACCAGGCCACCCGATCATCTGATTGCTGCACCATGAAACAATAAAAATAAATTTTAAAAACTTTGTTACCCTCGACATCATGGTACCTGCAATACCTGGTCCTACCATGCAAAAGGCGATAGTAACACTGGCCATCACCCCGCTGGGTTCTTTTTTAACAGGGGGTGAGTGTGGTAATACCAGGTATTGCAGTACCCGAGAGGTGAATGACCATTGGCTAGACCGAGGGGTCTACCATTGGATAATGTACATAGCCCCGCCCTGAGAGGCGGGGTATATGAACCGATGCCGTCCCAGCAGCCTTCACTTTCTGTATCATCGCTGCTGGTACAGTTCTAGCTGATTAAAGCCGATTAGATATGACTCCCCTTTGTCTCGAGAGTATTGATTGTGCATCAGCAGTAAGTTCAGCTTGATTGTTTGCACTCTTCCCGCCAGGGAGAGTGGGAGTGAGCCCCACCGTTGAAGGTCTTTTTTTACTTCCTCCACCAGGCTGGTCAGGTTCCACTTGTGGATCTGTGTCCAGTGACTGGCTATTTGGATCCCCAGGTAACGGAATCTGTTCTGGGCCGTTTTGAACGGGAGCCCCTTCAGCTCTGTCCCTCCCCCTTTTGGGTTGCCATACCAGTTTTGAGGATTTTGTTGCATCGTTTGTAAAATGGACAAACTCTAATAAAAATATCACGGTAGCACAGTGGTTAACACTGTTGCTTCACAGCTCCAGGTTCCCAGGTTCGATTCCTGGCTTGGGTCACTGTCTGTGTGGAGTCTGCACATTCTCGCCGTGTCTGCATAGATTTCCTCCGGATGCTCCGATTTCCTCCGACAAGTCCCGAAAGACGTGCTGTTAGGTAATTTGGGCATTCTGAATTCTCTGTGTACCCAAACAGGCGCCAGAATGTGGCGAATAGGGGCTTTTCACAGTAACTTCATTGCAGTGTTAATGTAAGCCTACTTGTGACAATAAAGATTATTATTATTAAAAAAGCAAATTGGGGATATAAAATGTAAGGGTGGCATGATAGACCTAGCACATGGTCTTTTCAGCTTTGTTGGGCAGTTTCAAATTGCGATAAGATTGACATAAAAACATTGTATTTCATTTGCATTGCCGAAATGAATTGGACTAAACGTATTCAATCTCTAGCTAACAAACAAAAAAACCCAGTAATTCACAGTTTTGTTCAGAGGGGTTCGAAGCATGGCTGTTGAGAGAAACAGAAATGTCACAATATGCACCAAAACTAGAATATCCTGGAAATACTCAGCAGGTCAGGCAACATCTACAGAAGGATAAGCAGAGTTAATATTTCAGATGACCTTTTGTCAGATTTCTGGATCTTGCATCCATTAATAGGGCTCATATTTCACTGGGTTACTTCTCTGCAGCTTTCTTGTCTTACGATGCATTCAGAGTGTAATCACTGCATTTTCAATCTATGGAACGGAACTATGCAAACATTAATCAATGTTCCCCTACCTTCAGAGACCTATATTCCTTTCCCAGCGTAACCGAGTCAAATTGAACACCAAAGAATGTACTAAACTAACGAGGTTTGGAATCTTGATTGATTTTGATTTATTGTCACGCGAAAAGTATTGTTCTGTGTACAGTCCAGACAGATCGTTCCATACATGAAAAAAAACATAGGACATACATAAATACACAATGTAAATACATATGAACAGGCATCAGGTGAAGCTTTCGGAGTGCACTACTACTCAGTAGAGAAGATCAGTTCAGTCCAAAGAGGGTCATTCAGGAGTCTCGTAACAGCAGGGAAGAAGCCGTTTTTGAACCTGTTAGTGCGTGTTCTCAGACTTTTGTAGATGGCTGGCTAGATTTATGACAGTTAAAAAGAATGCTGTGAGCTATGTTACAGATCTAATATGGGGACATCAAAGTGTTTTGAGGAAGGTAAAGATTTCATTGTATAGCAAGAAGTCATCCAGGAAACACCATAGATATGATTTTTGCCATTTTACACTGGAAAGGCCTGATCACAATTTGGGAACAACGCAAACTAACTACTTGATATGTATTCCAAGGGAATATCATGTTTGGGATGCGTGGGTGGACACAGGAAAAATGTGTACTGTATGTACATAAATTAGATAAGAAAACTCCATCACCTTGTCTTCTTGACTGAGCATCAACTTCAATGAAAACAAAACATAAAACGTCAAGTTGATCGCTGATTTAAACAGATATATAAATGTAAGTGGACAGACGCTACCAAAACAAAAATAATTTGTAGACATTTTGTTAGAGCATATCTTGAAACTGGATGGTTCAATCTGTTACTCCTCGGTCTTTCCACTTATTGGAGTCAGATTCTAACCCAACTACAATATAATAGATTAAAATTGGCCATCCGTATGGTAAGGGTTCATGTGAAATGATTTTGGAATGACTTTAATTCAATTCCTTGGGCATGTTCCACAATTTTGCACCAATTAGCATGTATTGTCAGTTTCACTCAGAAAACCCACAATGATTTTGGGGTCGGGAATGGAATTATCACAGTCGTACTTGCTCTTCTGATTGTGAAAAAAAAAAAGACTTTAATCTGTATCCAGCAATGCTACACCTGCTCTAACCAACAGCCAGGAGGTTGTGAAGACAGAAAAAGGCTGTGCGGAAAGAGGAGGGAAAAACAATCACTTGACCATCTCTATGTCCTACATGGCAGAAAAGCTGTCAATCTTAACCATAATTTTGGTACACGTCTTGTATATGAATCATAACTAAAAACTTCACATTTACAATCCATTGCCTGTTGTTTACCACTCTTGCTTTTAGCCTTGTCCTATCGTGTTATGGCATTACTGTAACACATTTTCATTATTTTATTTCTTTATCAGCATAAAATTACATTTTGCTGATATTCCGATAACTCATTTAAGGAAACTGGGGTACTCGCAGTTTTTCTTTTGCCTAATTCAGTCTTTCGTTCTGTACTCTGGCAGGCTCTGCTTTGAAGTGATATCATGGTCATGTTGTAATTCACCAACTGACCACTAGGATTCTCATTAGTATGTTAGAGTCAGGTGACCTCAGACTGATTAAGGAGCTGGGAGAGAGTTTGCATGTGCATGTTCATCCTGTTATTCATCTGTTGTTTTGCATATATTTGACTCACAATTAATGTCAATAAATCGTTTATAGCTTTAACTACAAGTGTTCTTGTATTATAAATCAGGCAATCTGACAAGAATATTGCACATGCTTTTCTTTGTTTTTATTTCATCTTTCTCTTTCATTGCTTCCACATTCATTGTTAACATCTGTGATCTGTAGCTCTATTTCCTTTCTGTCAACTTCTTTATATATTATGTACCTCTTTTATCCATCTTTTTCCCTTCTTGGTTCTACCTTTATATATTCCATGTCCTATTTTCTCTGCATATTCTGCGTCCTCACTGAATCTCAGCATGCCTCGTTGAGAATCTTTTGAGTTCCTTTATCTCCATCTATTCTGTAACCCTTTTTGTATCCTTCCTTTCTATTCTATCAGTTTCCGATTTTGCTGTCGGATTGCTAATTTTACTTGAGCAGCAGTTTAAATGAAAGGCAATATAGAATTTCACACATCTCAGAGCATTTCAAAAAGTCAAACAAGGAGTGATTAGGGAAGAGACTGAAGGCACAATCAAAGGAACATGGCGGGATTCTCCAACAATGGGGGCAAGTCCCCACACCAGTGAAAAAACGCGTGCGAATCACTCGGGACTTACCTGGAGTAAGTCCAGGGTGATTCTCCGATTTGCAGGGAGCTCCTTGCAGCTCCGGCTGCCGATACGTAGGGAGTCCGCACTGCGCATAGCGGCGGCCTGTGTCGGCTGCCCCGCGCGACATGGCCGACCCACACCGCGGACCGGCACCCAGAAGATAGGCCCTCTCCAGATCGCGCACGGCCGTGGATCGGTGGCCCCCACTCAATAGCCTGGCCGTCCTGGCCCCCCCCACCCCGGTGAATTATCCCCCCGCTTCCCATCAGGGCTGCCGCGGACTGATTCCGCAGCCACCACGCCGAGTGCCCGCCGGGTGTAACCATGAGAGAACCACACCAGTGGGAAGTTGGACTGCTGCACTTGGAGAATTGCCGCAGGGGCCTTTTTCAATGAAACCCGACCGGTGCCGTGTCGACCGCGCATGCCCGATTCGCAGTGATTCTCCGGTTGGCGTCGGACCAGATCCCGGGATTCAGAGAATCCTGCCCATGGCATTTAGTGGAAGAGAGAATTAGCAAGGTGAGATAACGATGGCTTAAATTTCAAAAGGTGGAATAGGAGAGGGTTAGAGCCAGAAAGTGGGTGTAGGGTTTGAGAAGATTATAGAAGTAGGGGATAGCAAGTATGAGGGATCAGGAATTCTAAATGTTGGCAAATGGGAGCTTAATCAACATGGTTGCGGATGGGTGTAATACAAGTAATAGGAATCAGTAATGAATGAGAATGGAGACTATTGGGATTAACTGCAGTTTATAAGGGGTGGACCTCTGCTGGCTAGGAAGGTTGGAATTGAACAAATAAAAGGTGAGTTAAAAAGAGTTTTCGTCACCATGGGAGTGACACAAGGACAAAGGCAGCAATGTTGGAAATAGGTGGTCTTGATGGTGTCGAGAATGTGGAGTTTGAAGCTCAGTTCAGTTTTGTGAACTCAGGTTCAGCTGGAAAGAGAGGCTAGAATCAGGGGACTAGGCTATGTGAGCTTTGATGTGAACCAAATACTATGCCAGGTTGAACAAGGCTTTGCTTATCGGTCAACTAATATCAGATAAGGAGTCAAAAAACAGAATGGTCCTCTTCAAATCAAGGACAGTGACAAAAAAGTAGGCATGAGTATCATCAGCATGTTGGCACAGTGGCTAGCACTGCTGCCTCGTGTGCCAGGGATCCGTGTTTGATTCTGGCCCTGGGGTTTGCATGTTATCCATGTGTCTACGTGGATTTCCTCTGGGTGTTCCAGTTTCCAAAGATGTGGAGGTCAGGTCAGGGATAGGGTGGGGAAGTGGACCCATGTGGGGGTGCTCTTTTGGAAGGTTGCTGCACACATGATGGGTCGAATGACCTCCTTCTGTATTGTAGGGATTCTATTTTTCTATGCTTCTATGAAATGTGAATGATGACCACATGTGAAAGGGGGGAAAAAAAGGGAAAATGATGGAAACTGCGGATGGGGCCTTGGTTTTGTACTCAGATATTTCTTTTGTGAAATACAAAAATTGCCACTCACACCAAAACATTTAATTCTACTGCATTATAATTGCTGGATTTTTCCCTGATAACTCCTAACCCACTCAAGATAAAACTGGACAAAGAGAGCGAACGATGAGAACAAAGGAATCATGGTCTCAGATACAGATTCTTAAACAATATTGCACAAATTCAACAACAGGATAAGATTGAGAGATTACAAGAATTTATGATTCTCCTACTGGTAATTATTTGTAATCTATGCAGGAATGTTATGCCCCATAATCAGCATTGGATGTGCGCCTCACTGTTAACACATAGGCTAGTATAGCAAATTAGAGTTAACATTTTTAAACTTTAAAAAAACTTTCTTGAGTGGCAAATCAGTAAGCACGTTAAAGCCAATGAATTGATTCAACTGGTATAAATTCTGTGTTGTGGGCCAGTTTCTCTGTAGAGTATATGGATTTCATGTGAAATGGAGTTAGAGTGGTTAACGGTATAAATCATTATTTATATATCACGTCCAACAGATCATAGTGGACAGTGTGAGGGCCCAACAGAGTACTGCCTTCAAAATTGAGAGACAAGCTCAAAAAAGCAGATATGGACAAACATTGGAGGTGATTATGGTGACCCGAAGAATGTGACATACATGAAGGAAAATACTGTGGTGGAAATGAGTGTAAATAAACAGTCTGGCAATCAGGGAAGGTTAACGCTTATGTAATGGCATAAAATGTATGCATGTGCTGAGCATTAACTGGAGGTTTACTTTGGACACAGACTAAAGCCATGGTTGTGCTGTGTTAGGCAGGGTATACTTGTGATGTGGTAAATAAAATTGTGTGTAAAGATTCACTCCAGTTCTCATTCACCAACTGTTTTTCTGCAATTGAACATCAATGACAAATGAGCATTGGGTCATGCAAACTAGTCTTAGAGCTGTAACCTAATTAAGCTTAACGCAGCTCATACCGCACAAAAGGAGAAATATCAAGCACGATTGAGAACTAGCACAACAGGAACTAATAAAAAGGAGAAAACATCATAGAGAATATTATTTTTTTTAAAATTTAGAGTACCCAATTATATATTTTTTTCCAATTAAGGAGCAATTTAGCGTGGCCAATCCACCAAACCTGCACATCTTTGGGTTGTGGGGGTGAAACCCACGCAGACACAGGGAGAATGCGCAAATTCCACACAGTGACCCAAGGCCGGGATTCGAACCCGGGTCGTCAGCGCCGCAGTCCCAGTGCTAGCCACTGCACCACATGCCGCCCTTACAGAGGATATTATTTGAAGTCTGACTATACATTCACACTTACAGGTGACTTAATACTTACCACTGTGGCTCCGAAACATTCAACTGGTTAGGAACTTTGCATTCAAACAGAACATGCATATGATGGTAACATTTTGCAGGCAGAAAACATACAGGCAAGACTTTTACGTTGCTCAGGTGGGCGGTGTTAACCCGGGGAGTGCATGAAATTGCAGAAGACATCAGGCGCATGTCCTGACGTTATGGTGTACAAGAGAAATATTTGGGCCAGCAGACGCAAGAGAGTCAGATGCGTGCCCTCCGACAAAACTAGGCAATTTAGCCCATTAAGGTGCCAATTGGTTGCAATTCTACATGGCCATTTACTTTTATGGATGGTGGGTGGGCTGAATGGCCAGGCAACCTTTATGTTTTACCTGCAACCTCAATCCAGGCAGGATGATTGGTCAGGGCTGAAATAAAATCTGAAAGGTTGTCTGCGGACTGAGGTTTGTGTTTCAAAGTGCTGTCTAGACACTCATGGCATAATCTTCTCTTGACAATTTACTTTTTACAGGTCTGCAACTCCCTGAGATGTCTCCACAGAAGTTGTCCCCTGTGGAACCATATTCAAACCAGCAAGCCGCCCCCTCCCTTTTCTCACTGCCCTCACCCTCCCCTACAGCGTTGATCCTTTCCCAGCACATGTTTAACGCGGGTGATCTGTTAATTAGCCATCCAGTGTGAAATTGCTTTCTGGGGCCACTCACAGCAGGAAGCGGGTATCCTGTTTCCAGGCCTGCCCAAGTTTGTGCAAAATGGTAAACATTTCAGGCCACAGTGCAGTGCATATTTATATTTTCCTTACAGTAAGAACACCCTTTAGCAGATACAGATGCAGAGGAACTCAGCAGGCAAGCATTCATCTTCTAAAATACTGTCTTGTGTGTCATAAGATGGGAAGATGGGCACATCCAGATGAGGTGCAATCTGTAGGACAGCACAGCAACAACATACATACTCAACTATGTGTAGTGGCTGATCACGTAACTTTTCTTTCTGGTTGCAAATATGCCACAATCCCAGGCAAACAGCCTGCATCCTCTCACCATCAAGTGCCAACACTGAATCTAATGCCTTGATTAATTATGTAGACAGCAACCCACAGCCCAAAGCAAATTCAACTTTATGCCTAGCTTTACATGGCCTTCATTGGCCAAAAAAGTATGAGTTCTCCTTTAACATGTGTTCATCTGGTTTGACTCTGGGAATAATGGGCCAAAATGTACAAATATTCCAATAATCCTATCTCACCATCATATGAACAGTCAATCCACTTACTATGCCCATTCACCCCAAAACACGGAGTTATTTCAGGCCCACTCTGCTATTTTACTGTAATTCTCTTCTCCTTTTGGTTAACCTTAACCTAGTGCTGTGACGTCAAAACATTGCTCTTTTTGTCCAGTAAGAAGTTTTACAACACCAGGTTAAAGTCCAACAGGTTTGTTTCGATGTCACTAGCTTTCGGAGCGCTGCTCCTTCCTCAGGTGAATGAAGAGGTATGTTCCAGAAACATAGAACATACCTCTTCATTCACCCGAGGAAGGAGCGGCGCTCCGAAAGCTAGTGACATCGAAACAAACCTGTTGGACTTTAACCTGGTGTTGTAAAACTTCTTACTGTGCTCACCCCAGTCCAATGCCGGCATCTCCACATCATCTTCTTTTTGTCATGTGAGGGGCCCCTTGATATTCATAACAGCGGTGCTAAATGGAATGAGCAAGAAATGCTGGCCTTGTCAGCGATGCCCACATTCCATGAAACATTTTTTTAAAAAAATTGGTGTCCGAATGGATAATTTGATCTTATACCTGTAACTACAGATAAAAGCTCCATGTTTAGAATAACACTTACAAATGGTTATTATCTACTTCGTGAACATTGAGTATGCTTGTCAATTTTCTTCCTTCAGATTGGAAAATAAAACTACAGCAATGTAAACAATGTTTGTCATGAATCAATCATATTGTGCATAATCTTTCTTAATTTCAATCTTCACTGCAATCACATTCTACCAATATAGTCAGCCCAATCGAAATTTGAGAAATGGGTGCTTTGACACTCAAACACAGACTGAGAACAGTTTTTTAAAAATAATATTGATACTACCTGCACACCCAAACTTCACCTGCAAGATAGCACGTTACCCACCTTCTTAGACAGAGAGATGTCATGGGGAATACAATAGGTAAAAATTATAATATGATTGTAGCTTACACAATCCCACAATCTAACAACTCCAACCTGTTTGATGTTATAATCCCAGTGCTTGTAATGACATCAGAAAGTTGAATGTTTTACAACTTTTAATCTTACAGTTTTGGTCCTCCCCTAAGGTGGGTAGCTGTGAGTGACACATTGTTCAGACTTCAGGAGCTCCAATATCTAACACTGAACAGGAAATCTAGCTCTTTCCTTCTTATTACCCCAAAATTGGGAATTGGAATATGACTGCTCTTCAGATAAGATTAACAAACTCAACACAAATCAGAAATTGAATTTGGGAACTTTGGACCCCAAGTTAATTATTTCAGAGCCTTTTAGAACTGAGCAACTGAGGGAAGCTCCTTCTTAGCACTGTTAATACTCCCACCTATCATCAATATTCCCCAAAAAATATACCTTGGCTGTAGAATCTTCTACAGTTCAGCTATATGCAAATGTTTCTATATAATAATTTCAATAATTGCCACTGTTCAATTTGCAATGTCATTGTTATGGAGCATAAACCTATCTCTCCAACACCTACCCCTGCCACTTGTGTGCCCGAGACTTGTACATTGAACCCACCCTTTGTCCCGATCCTGACTTGCCTGGACCAACCTCAGCATTGGCAGTGGGAGGGAACAAGTGTTCAAACTGGCCTCAATACTTCTGAGAAAGGAAGAGGAAAATAACTGAACCAGGATCTTACCATGGATTCTTATACAATAATACCCACTGTAGCTGTCAGTGAGGATTGGATAGGCTCGACTATGATGCGTCCATGGTGGAATAGCTTGTTGCCACTCCATCATTTGTGTTTGCATATACACAGTCACTCTGGCAGGGTTATAAAAGGGTTGTGCCAACCATGAAATTCTCTCTAGCAGATGTGATAACACCAGAAAAAGAGGAAATAAAATCTAAAGTAATGCTTCAGAGAGCTGTTTCAATTTTCAGTAAAGCATCTAACATCAGAAATTTGTCGAGTTTCACTCTTTTTATGACATGATTGCCTCAGCGGCTTGTAACAACACATTGCTGATCAGCATGTGTTTTGAATTTAATCCACATAAACAGATCATCTGTTAAATGCATTTCTTGCCCAGAAATGTCAGGAACGCCCATTGTCTTCAATGGGAATTTATAATTGGCTTTAGGTTGGAAAGGGCAAAGTTAACTCAGCATTCTTGTAAGATTGCGAATAAGTACGGGAAACAAAACAATACGCCAACAGCCTGCATTCATTTAGCACCCTTGAAATAAAATAAATCCCAGACCGCTTCACAGGAACTTTATCAAACATTTGACATAACGCCACCAAAGCTCCCAGCAAACCGCAGCCACCCGGCAAATACTGCACAAGTCACTCAGAAATTGGCCCCTTTAAGACTACGGAAAAAATGGATCGCGCATTCAAATAAACAGGCCGAGCACCAGGAGGAAAGTTTCGAGAGCACACTGCGAGCCACATAAGGAGATAATATCCAGTTACCCTGGGCATGGTGGCTGGAACAAATCCTGTACAGCCCACACAACTTTCGTCAGGAGGGCAAGATAAGTAACTTACTGTTATTCAGCAAGAGGGTTTATTAAAGAGCAGGCACGAGACGATTGTTTTTTTTTTTATTTACAAATATACAGCACTGTTTTCTAGATGTTTACTGAAGAGGTATTGCGCTTTTCATACAGCGAACCGCAAACACATTTTGAACACCACACATCATTCTGCAGTGAATCATCATTGATATCCGCCCAGAAGCTGCCGTCATCTCCCTTCGTGCTCAAAGATCGACCTCTGAGGCACATCTGATTTTCTCTTTCCAACGGATTAAAGTTCACGCAGTGATTTTGTTTTAAACTCATAAAACCTTCTTATAATGCCTCTTTGTATGTGGATCCCCCTCACCACTCACACCACTCCTTGGAAAGGAGCAGACACGCGAATGGGACAGGGAGCCGGCAAACAACGGACTTTTGTCAATGAAGCCACAGATAACACAGCAGCGACTCGCAATCAGCGCCACTTCTATTAACTGATAAGAGCTCCGCTATGTACAGCTAGATTGGAACAAAAATAGGGGGGAAACATTTTTTTAAAAATGTTATGCCTTTAGAGTTACAAAACCAGTGCAAGCCCTTAATCCATCGCCTTGCTTGCTCCAAAAAAACAATTCAAATTGAATCCACGAGACATACAACAGCCAAGCTGACAAGAAAAAACATTGCACCTCATCAAGGGCTTGACCTGACGTTTGATCTTAGCCAAGAGGTCGAGAATGGGGGGGGGGGGGGGGGGGGAGAGGGGGGGCATATTTTAACTTAAAGAGCTGCATAGTGCACTTTGATCAGGACAAGGACCTCAGGAGAGTATTAATGGAAGTATGGCATACTTTAAAGTTTCTGCAGCAGAATTAGAATCAAATCACTGTCAATACTGTACTGGCATGCTGGAGTCTCTATTTTCAGATTTTTCTAAAAGAACCTGTCAAACCACAATTGAAAACTGTAAACCTGAAACACTTGCCATATTTTCTCAATGAAAAGGCAGCATGTATCTAGAGACCAAGATCGACTGACAGCAGGACAAGTCTTGCCTGCAGGAGGAAGGCACTTCTTAAACTGAGCTCTGCCCGCCTCTGTTCAGTCGCAAGTCTTCACTAATTTCTCTCTCGGTCCTTTGCCTCCCCCCCCCCCCACAACAACAAAAAAGGCTGACACATGAATAGGAATGAAACCAGGTGCCCACGAAGACCCTGGTGGGAGGGGTTACTTACCAGCTGACTCTGGTATGCGGCTGACTGTCCTGTCATCGTGGAGAAGTGGAAGTGGGGAGAGTGAGGGAGGAGTGAGGAGGGGGGAGGGGGTGAAGACAAACTGCCAACCCAGGAGGAAGGTGGCAGCAGCAAAGCAGCCGCTCTGCGTCCTGACAGCGGCACACTGAGCTGCGATCCCAATGTCCAACTTCGAAAGCGACACAATTGCAGGAAAACAACTCCTCCCACTTTACCTCACTGACACAAAGAGAGAGAGCGAGCTGCAAGATTTACTGGCGCACTAGAGCATACCGAAGGGGGCCATTTCCTCTCTCCTCTCCCGTGTAAATGGGAGGGGAAGAGCTACAATAAAGCACTTGTTAATCTAATTGACCTCCTGACGACAATAGGCGGACGATACTGGAGAAGGCTCACTCAAACCTCCGCTTTTCTTACCCGATTTTAAGAACAGCTGGCCTCTTTATAGGCCAGCTATAATTCCTGACTATTTAACTCTTGCAGGGTTGGGGATCTCTGTTCTCATTTACACATTGCGGAGGATGAATGGGAAGGGGAGGAGAGGGGGGGGGGGGGAAGGAGAGGGGGGGGGGGGGGAAGGGGAGGGGGGAGGGGGTGTTCTGCTGGGATGGTAACTCTTCGGTTTACAATGGATCAGAAGATCCCAAGCTCAATTTTGGGTGAGGTTCGAGTTCCCGCCCTCCACCAGAGTATTGGGAGGACCGCTAACATCTGCCTGAGGATCCCGGGATGAAGGAGGGGAGAAAACAGTCAGGTTGCTTTGTAGTGACATCTGTTACAAAGGATGTGTTTCTGGAGAGTAAGTGACGACAGGGTCAAACTCAAATGCGATACCCCCTCCCCATGATGTAAGAGTCTTTTTTGATGCACAAGTATGAGCCTAAACATTAAACAGGTTGACTTGAGTGGCAGCATGGTAGCACAGTGGTTAGCCCTGTTGCTTCACAGCGCCAGGGCCCCAAGTTCGATTCCCGGCTTGGGTCACTGACTGTGCAGAGTCTGCACGCTCTCATGTTTGCGTGGGCTTCCTCCAGGTGCGACGTCGAAAGACATACAGGTTAGATGGATTAGCCATGCAAAATTGCCTTTAGTGCCCAAAGGAGTTGGGTGGGGCTGCTGGATTACGGGTATGGGGCGGAGGTGTGGGGTGCTCTTTCCAAGGGCTGGTGCAGACTCGATGGGCTGAATGGCCTCTTTCTGCTCTGTAAATTCTGTGTCTATGTCTAGGTGCTCACATAACTATAGCCCAGAAGCTCAGTGTGCTCAGCCAAGGGAGAATATTAGGAGGTGAACTCAAAAATAAACACATATGAGAACCATAGGTTCCAAGCAATAACAAAAGTAAACACCGGCAGAAAACTCATGCAATTGGATCACAAGTGTGAGAGACAAGTTACCCAAGACAAACTGTCCAAAATTACTGTTCAGTATTGTGATTTAGAAAAAAATACTAATTTGCGTGCTGCAAAGCTCTATAAGCAGCACTGAGATATAAATGCTGGCGAGGACAGAGAGAACCCCCTACTATAAAGGAGTGCCATGAGATTGTTTACAATAACCCAACAGAAAGAACCTCACTTCTAAAGACACTTGTAGTCCCAGCTCACCATAGGCTGCTTTCCCGTTTGCGGAGGAGAGCAGACTGGTGGTGATTTAACCTGAGTATCACAGTTGAGAAGGCTCCTTTATGAATAACCTCAGGTGGTGTGGGAATTGAACCCACACTGTTGGCCTTGCTCTACACCATGAACCAGCTGTCCGGCCAACTGAGCTAAACGACCGCACTATGTTAAAGACACTACTTTGATAACACAGCATTATTTCTGCACTACTCCAGATTGATTACCTTAATACCACAATCTTCTTGATTCAAAGTCTGAGCCAAATTGGTACTTCCTCCATCTGTCACCATTTTGTACTGTGAATTGAAACAAGATGGTAGCAGCTGCCTATTGAGCCAAGTGGTTTATTTTCTTCCTATTTTAATTTCTTCTTCTTCCTAATTCTGCCCTCAAAAGGTGACATAAACCACAATACAGTTGGATCTGAATTGCTCCTTAAGAGAGCCTCACAGACACATTGGGCAAAATGGCCTCCTTGTGCGCTGTAACCATTCTAGGATTTTTTGACTCCAGTACCCCACTTAATGACTTCTTTGTACATGAGTCTGGACATTAAAGGAATTCAAGAAAGTAGCCACAGGGTAGCTTAGTACTGTGCACACAGGATTGTGAATTGAATAAGCCGAATTGACAAAAGACAATACATAGGACAGAACATATTTTACACAGAATTTCTCTTTGGTTATAGCTGCTACTTACAGGATAACACAAAGATTGACGCGCGATGCCGAGGCCAGAGCATATGCAGCACAAATTGAGCACTGAATAGAGTGGAATGCATTACACACCAGGATAACACTCAGGTAGGTGATATTTTACACAGGATAGAAGATTAGGTCGTTGGTGTTAAACACAGGATAAACCAGGACAATTACCATTTGAATTCCGCAATGTGTTATTGTTATGTAAGAAACATCTATTCATCTATCAGCCTATGCACATGAAGCTCCCAATTATAACATTCTGTAATATGTCTTTCGTATTTCTAAGCCTTAGTTTAAACTCTCTGTTTATGCTATTCTCATTATAAGGCTCTCAGATTTAATGCCATTTTAGCTATATCACACTCCCATTATACAGCTCTCAGACAGGCAGATAGACAGGTGCGCATTTATATTATTTGTAGGGTGACATGGTGGCACTGCTGCCTCACAGCTCCAGGGACCCGTGTTCAATTCTGGCATGGATGACTGTGTGGAGTTTGTACGATTCTCCCCGTGTCCACGTGGGTTTCCTCCTACAGTCCAAAAATGTGCAGGTTAGGTGGATTGGTCATGCTAAATTTCCCAGTGTCCAAAGGGTAGGTGGGGTTATGGGGTTACAGGGATAGGGTGGGGGAGTGGGCCTAGTTAGGGTGCTCTTTCAGAGGGTTGGTGTAGACTTTGATGGGCCGAATGGATTCTATGATTCTATTACACCGATCACACTTTCAAGATGTTTCAAAGTGCTTTAAAACTAATGAAATACTTTAGAAGTTGTAATTCACTGCTCACTGTTGTAATGTAGGAAAAGTAGCAGCCAAATTGCACACAGCAAACTGTCACAAAAATGTGAATATGATCATATAACCTTTTTATTTTAGTGGTGTTGATTGATGGATGCATATGGACTACGGATAACTTCCCCGCTTTTCTTCAAAATCGGGTCACAGAATCTTATAATCATTTTAGAGAGTAGAGGGGGCCTTTGTTTATTGTCTCATCCAAAAGATGTTCCCTCCAACAATGCAGCATATCCAACTGCACTGGAGTATCAAGCTAGATTTGTGGCTTCAAGTCTTGGGGTGAGACTTAAACTCACAACCTTCTGACTCAAGAGTGCTACCAATCAATTGTGCATTCTCTTCCTCCGTCCTTCGTGTTGATGCATTGCTTCACTTTACACAGATGCTAAAGATTTTAGAATGCATTTCTGGAAAAGACCAATAGATTAAACATCCCAATAGAATGCTGTGTGGCAGTTGGTTAATGTATTTCTGGGATTGGGCTTTGAGGCCAGACTGCTTCCATTAGGTAGGCCTGACATACGTTGAACGTCTGAGAATCCTGGGATTATATTCATTGGAGTTTATGAGGTTGAGGGGAGATCTAATAGAAACTTACACGATAATGACTGGCTTAGATAGGGTAGACGTAGGGAAGTTGTTTCCATTAGCAGGGGAGACTAGGACCCGGGGGCACAGCCTTAGAATAAAAGGGAGTCACTTTAGAACAGAGATGAGGAGAAATTTCTTCAGCCAGAGAGTGGTGGGTCTGTGGAATTCATTGCCACAGAGGGCGGTGGAGGCCGGGACGTTGAGTGTCTTTAAGACGGAAGTTGATAAATTCTTGATTTCTCGAGGAATTAAGGGCTATGGAGAGAGAGCGGGTAAATGGAGTTGAAATCAGCCATGATTGAATGGTGGAGTGGACCCGATGGGCCGAATGGCCTTACTTCCGCTCCTATGTCTCATGGTCTTATGGTCTTATTGCTGGTTAGATGTCTATCAAATTTCAGCACAAGGATTTTCTCTTGGCTTGGTTGCAAATTACCCTTATTGCAAACTCTTAGCTTGGCTTGGGTGCATAATGAGTTTGGATGCTCACGTGCAATGTCATGTTGTGACAATTCCATCCCCCGCCACCCGTGCTGAATCCCTGATTTCAGTTCATTCAACAAATAGAAGTGAGGGAGAGTCAGATCATGTGCTTCTACCATTCGGGTCATACAATCCACGTTTTTAAACAGTTTGCCCGTTAGCACACAGGATATGGTATGTGATGGAAGATGGAAATCTAAGACATTGAACAAAAATGATTATTTCAAATGGATAGAATCCTCTATGCATCTTTGGAGACCAAGAGGAAAAGATAGCTATTCCAACTGTTTGAAATAACAAACATCACCTCCTGGAAAAAGATTGTTCCCATGCAGTCCATTCCTGCAAGAACCTACCGGATCTCCACTTGGAATCTCAAAGCTAAATGCAAAACTAAATGCCAAAGCTAAACTCAGCAGAGTGGACTATTTAAAATACCGTCATTTGATTTGCTAACATTGGCAGCGGCAGGGGAGGGTGGGATTATTGTTTCTGATGTCTTCTTCGCTGCAGATGGGAAATGAGCTGGAAACCTTAAAATCATAAGTGGACTGCTGTTCTTTAAACATATCAGTAAGTGTGTGTCCGGTCTGTATTTTGTTAATTTTCAAACAACCTACTCAAAAACTAAACAGATGATAAAGTCATATTAGAGACATTGGGTGGGATTCTCTGTTCCTGAGACTAAGTGTTGATGCAGGATTCGTGGACTTCCACGACAGCAAAGCTGGTGCAGCACCTGGACAGATTCAGCGACCATGTAGGGGCTAGCACTGGCGCAACATGGAACACAATTGAATCCAATGAAAAACGGTATGGGATCGCCGGGTCCGTGATTGACACTCGGGAAGCTGACAAGCTGCAGCCACATATACACACTTCAATCCCTACACATGCCATCCTAGCCACCAAGATGCCACTGGCTGCACTGGAGCGTGCCCATCCCGCTGATGGGGCGGCTGGTGCCAGAGGGCACCTAGGAAGGTGACCTGGGGGGACACCCTGTAGACCTGTGGCCTAAGTTCACAGTGGGCAGTCAGTGGCATGCACAGCTGCATGGCTACCTTGCAGGCTGCAGCAATGGTGCTCCGCCCACCCCAACCCCACAGCCAACCATCTGGCCACCCCCCACTACTCCCCCAGCCCTGGCAAAAGCCCCTGGACAGTGGCACAACTATGGCGATGTTGGACACTTTCCATACCCCCTCTCACTCCTTCAGCAGCCTCGGTGCCGGTTTCATGATTTTAAAAGCACAAGTGAACCTCGCCGTTGGGAATTTGCTCCAGTGGAGGCGGAACATCACGGAGGCCGGGAGAATACAGGCTCATGCCCGCTAATGATTTGCCAATGGCAATTGCTGTACGTGCGGAGCGGAACGCATTGAATCTAGTTCAATAAGTCAAAGCATTGACGTTGCTGTTGAGGCACCGGAGAATTGCGATTTGGTGTGAAACCGGCACCTGCCACGATTTTGGCGTGGAAACAGATTCTCCGCCCAATCGTGTTTCTCGATTCCGGTGTCGGTCGATAAAAGAATCCCGTCCATAAGTCCTATCTTACCACCAGTACTCTGGTACAGTGCAGCACACTAAAACCTTTCATTTATTCCTGCATAATGTTTTATATTGATCAGCTTGAAAGTTTTCGCAATCTTATCTCACAATGTTCTTGCAAAATATTCTGATTTCAGGCACCTGGACCCTCAAATGAGAAGGCAATCTCCCCTGACCAACTACCCAACCATGTGGAGACCCTAAGGAAGAGTGAAGGGTACTTTTGGAAGGAAACGGGTAAGTGCACAGGATACTTTTCTGGTCAGTCTCCCAGGTAACAGACCTCTCGGTGCCTATTGATAAGTGCAGGTTTATGGAAATTATAAAATGAAAACTTTTGTTTGGGATCGGCTTTGACTTGTTGAACTAGATTCAAATTACAGCTCACATTAACATGGGACAACAAGACAGCCACCTAATTAAAGGCAGTGACAGAAGAGGTTATGAGATTTGAAGTAAATTCGCTGCTGTATATTTCGGATTTCTGCAAAAATCAATTCCACTTAGAAGTGGTTTGTTTGTTTTAAATTTCTTTTCAAACACGTGGTCATGTTTCTATTTCAGCCCAACGTCTTTCAGCGGTTGGCCGATTCTGAATTATTGACTTTGAGAAGTCATTTATTAAGCGGTGGCGTTGGCATGCCTTTAATTAATGCTGATTAGTTGAATTTATAGTTCCCTGTGTTTGCCAGTCAGTTAAGGTCTTGTTTACACAAAGCCCGACATTGTTTCACCTTGGCTGCACAGGGCTGTGTTGCATGCCTGCAACAAACTGAGCGCTCCCCCCTGCAGCAAGGGGGGGGGCATTTTGAAGTACTCAGTTGCCGGAATTGAGATTTCCCCTGCTTTGGATTTAAATCTTGCTCAATTGACGAGTAACTCCTAATTGACATTCTCTGAGTCTTGAGATTCTCCCTGTGTTTACATGGGTCTCATCCCCCACAACCCAAAGATGTGCAGGGTAGGTGGATTGGCCACGGTAAATTGCCTCTTAATTGGAAAAAAAAGAATTGGATACTCAATTTAAAAAAAAAAAAAATAGGATAAAACTGGGCTCAGTCCAATGTCCACTTGGCCAGAACAATGCCCTGAATTCTAAGCTAATAGTCCGCACCTATGTGACTTAGACATTCCTGGGTAGGAGAGAGGAGGGATGCGCTCTGATGCCCATTCAATGCAGACATCTTCCAGTATTAATTGGCAAGAACATTCATGAGCTGAATCTGCAACAAATTTCCATTCCTCAGTGTTGCTCGCTGGCTCCAGCAACAACTGACAAGTTGAAAACTAAATTTTAATAGCAAAATAAAATTCTGCCTGTGTACCCCCAGACACTATTTCAAGAGTCATATTTTACTGTGTTAATGAGAATGAAACTGGCAGCATTCACCATCATTATTCCATGAAAACTGGCAGCAACTTCAGGGAATGCACACAAGAACAGAATAATGTGGAAATCAAGGGCTTGCTGCCAATGAATGTACACTCCCTCCATTGGATACTTGTAGGAGGTTCCCACAGACTGTTATCTCCCTTGCATTCATGAATTGATAAGAACCTCCAATCTGATGCAATGAGTGACATTGTGAAAGGGCAACATTTGGGGAGGGTTGACAATTGCTTCAAAAGCGCTGTTCTGGAGGGTTTGGTCCTACCCTCAAGAGCTATATTGGAGGGAAGAGCAGCTGGTAACTGAATCTTGAACACCCATAGTTACATGCAGAAGCTGACATATAATTTGCCAAGATATCACACAACTATTAACAGTCTGTAGTTGGAAGAAGAAAATAAATAGGAGGCTTTAAATAAAAATAAAAATCTTGAAACAACACAGGCAGAACTTCATCTCGGGAAATGGTACGCAGATCGGCTGCCAGTTTTACATAGTGGGCAGAATTTTCGGCCAAAATGGCAACATGCCAGGTTCTGACTGAAAACCAACATGGCCACGCTTTCTTTCCAGAACGTTTCCAGATCTTCTGGCACTTTGTCAAAAAAAAGCAGGGGGATATGTTATGTGCTGTCATTCTTGAGGGGCAGGGCAGAAAGATGCCAGCAAACCTGGTTCCACAGGGATCGGGGTGTCCTTATTAAGGTGCCCCGATCGTAACCGGCCTCCCTTCCCCTCCATGGACATCGGAACCAACACCATCATCCATCATCACCGGCATAGAGGTTTCAGTGCTCCCACCCCCAACATCACTGGCAGCCCCCACCAACGTTCTCCAATTCCCACATCCACCCCCTCCACGTCTGCCATTTCACATACACCCCCTCCAACCCTGCCATCTCACACCCACCTGCTCCAACCCTGCCATCTCACACCCACTCCCTCCAACCCTGCCATCACACAACCAGACTCCAACCCTGCCATTTCACACCCACCCGCTACAACCCTGCCATCTCACACCCACCCCCCACAACCCTGCCATCTCACACCCACCCCCCACAACCCTGCCATCTCACACACACCCGCTCCAACCCTGCCATCTCACAGCCACACCCTCCAACCCTGCCATCTCACACCCGCCTGCTCCAACCCTGTCATCTCACACCTGCCCGCTCCACCCCTGCTATCTCACACCCACCCGCTCCAACCCTGCCAGCTCACACCCACCCGCTCCAACCCTGCCATCTCACACCCACACGCTCAAATCCTGCCATCTCACACCCACAAGCTCCAACCCTGCCATCTCACACCCACCCCCTCCAACCCTGCCATCTCATAGCCACCCCGTCCAAACATCCCTCCAACACTGTCATCTCACACCAGCCCCTCCAACCCTGCCATCTCACATCCACAGCCGCCAACTCTGCCATCTCACACCCACCCGCTCCAACCCTGCCATCTCACACCCACCCGCTCCAACCCTGCCATCTCACACCCACCCGCTCAAATCCTGCCATCTCACACCCACAAGCTCCAACCCTGCCATCTCACACCCACCCCCTCCAACCCTGCCATCTCATAGCCACCCCGTCCAAACACCCCTCCAACCCTGCCATCTCACACCCACCCGCTCCAACCCTGCCATCTCACTCACCCGCTCCAACCCTGCCATCTCACACCCACCCGCTCCAACCCTGCCATCTCACACCCACCCGCTCCAACCCTGCCATCTCACACCCACCCGCTCAAATCCTGCCATCTCACACCCACCCTCTCCAACCGTGCCATCTCACACCCACCCGCTCCAACCCTGCCATCTCACTCACCCGCTCCAACCCTGCCATCTCACACCCACCCGCTCCAACTCTGCCATCTCACACCCACCCCCTCAAACCACCCCCTCTAACTCTGCCATCTCACACCCAGCCCCTCCAACCGCCCCCTCCATCTCTGCCATCTCCAAACAACCTCCTCCAACCCCACCATCTCACACTCACCCCCTCCAACCCTGCCATCTCTCACCCACCCGCTCCAACCCTGCCATCTCGCACCCACCCCCTCCAACCCTGCATCTCACACCCACCCGCTCCAACCAACCCCTCCAACCACCCACTCCAACCCTGCCATGTCACGCCCACAGGCTCCAACTCTGCCATCTCACACCCACCCCCTCCAACCCTGCCATCTCACACCCACCCGCTCCAACCAACCCCTCCAACCCTGCCATCTCACACCCACCCGCTCCAACCCTGCCATCTCACACCCACCCGCTCCAACCCTGCCATCTCACACCCACCCGCTCAAATCCTGCCATCTCACACCCACCCTCTCCAACCGTGCCATCTCACACCCACCCGCTCCAACCCTGCCATCTCACTCACCCGCTCCAACCCTGCCATCTCACACCCACCCGCTCCAACTCTGCCATCTCACACCCACCCCCTCAAACCACCCCCTCTAACTCTGCCATCTCACACCCAGCCCCTCCAACCGCCCCCTCCATCTCTGCCATCTCCAAACAACCTCCTCCAACCCCACCATCTCACACTCACCCCCTCCAACCCTGCCATCTCTCACCCACCCGCTCCAACCCTGCCATCTCGCACCCACCCCCTCCAACCCTGCATCTCACACCCACCCGCTCCAACCAACCCCTCCAACCACCCACTCCAACCCTGCCATGTCACGCCCACAGGCTCCAACTCTGCCATCTCACACCCACCCCCTCCAACCCTGCCATCTCACACCCACCCGCTCCAACCAACCCCTCCAACCCTGCCATCTCACACCCACCCCCTCCAACACTGCCATCTCACACCCACCCCCTCCAACCCTGCCATCTCACACCCACCCGCTCCAACCAACCCCTCCAACCCTGCCATCTCACACCCACCCCCTCCAACCCTGCCATCTCACACCCACCCCCTCCAACACTGCCATCTCACACCCACCCCCCCCAACCCTGCCATCTCACCCCCACCCGCTCCAACCAACCCCTCCAACCCTGCCATCTCACACCCACCCCCTCCAACACTGCCATCTCACACCCACCCCCCCCAACCCTGCCATCTCACCCCCACCTCCTCCAACCCTGCCATCTCACACCCACCCCCTTGAAACCTGCCATCTCACACCCACCCGCTCCAACCAACCCCTCCAACCCTGCCATCTCACACCCACACGCTCCAACCCTGCCATCTCACACCCACCTGCTCCAACCCTGCCATCTCACACCCACCCCCTCCAATCCTGCCATCTCAAACCCACAGGCTACAACCCTGCCATCTCACACCCACCCCCTCCAACCCTGCCATCTCACACCCACCCCCTCCAACCCTGCCATCTCACTCCCACCCCCTCCAACCCTGCCATCTCACCCCCCTCCAACTCTGCCATCTCACACACCCCCTCCAACCCTGCCATCTCACACCCACCCCCTCCAACCGCCCCATCCATCTCTGCCATCTCCAACCAACCTCCTTCAACCACCCCCTCTAACCCCACCATCTCACACCCAACGCCTCCTACCCTGCCATCTCACACCCACCCCATCCAACCCTGCCATCTCACACCCACCCCCTCCAACCCTGCCATCTCACACCCACACGCTCCAACCCTGCCATCTCACACCCACCTGCTCCAACCCTGCCATCTCACACCCACCCCCTCCAATCCTGCATCTCAAACCCACAGGCTACAACTCTGCCATCTCACACCCACCCCCTCCAACTCCGCCATCTCACACCCACCCCCCCCAACCCTGCCATCTCACCCCCACCTCCTCCAACCCTGCCATCTCACACCCACCCCCTTGAAACCTGCCATCTCACACCCACCCTCTTCAACCCTGCAATTTCACACCCACCCTCTCCAACCCTGCAATCTCACACCCACCCCCTCCAACCCTGCAATCTCACACCCACCCCCTCCAACCCTGCCATCCCACACCCTCCCCCTCCAACCCTGCCATCTCGCACCCACCCCTACAACCCTGCCGTCACCCCCCCACCCCCTCCAACCATGCCATCTCACAGCCACCCCCTCCAGCCCTGCCATTTCACACCCACCCCCTCAAAACCTGCCATCTCACCCCCCTTGAAACCTGCCTTCTCACACCCCCTAAAAACCTGCCATCTCACACCCACCCCCTCGAAACCTGCCATTTCACACCCGCCCCCTCAGAACCTGCCATCTCACACCTACGCCCTCCAACCCCGCGATCTCACACCCAACCCTAAACCCCTGCGATCTCACACCCACCCCTTCCAACCCTGCAATTTCACACCCTCTCCCTTCAACCCTACCGTCTCACCCCTACCCCGTCCCCTTCACCCCTGCCATCTCACCCCTCCACCCTGCCATCTCACCCCCACCGCCTCACTCCAACCCCTCCCGCACTATCTCACCCCCACCCCCTCCAACCCTGCCATCTCAAACCCACTTGCTCCATTACTGCCATCAAATATCCATTCCCTCCAAACCTGACATTTCACAGCCACCCCCACCATCTCACCCCCAAACCCTCCTGTCCACCTATGCTTTCTCACCCCCACCCCTCCACGTTCTCACCCCCACCCTGCCATCTCAAACCCACTGCCTCCATTACTGCAATCTCACACCAACTCCCCCCAACACTGCCATCTCACACCCACCCATTCCAACCCTACCATCTCACACCCACCCTCTCCATATCTGCCATCTCACACCCACCCTCTCCATATCTGCCATCTCACACCCACCCTCTCCATATCAGGGGCAGCACGGTAGCATTGTGGATAGCACAATTGCTTCACAGCTCCAGGGTCCCAGGTTCGATTCTGGCTTGGGTCACTGTCTGTGTGGAGTCTGCACATCCTCCCCGTGTGTGCGTGGGTTTCCTCCGGGTGCTCCGGTTTGCTCCCACAGTCCAAAGATGTGCAGGTTAGGTGGATTGGTAGTGATAAATTGCCCTTAGTGTCCAAAATTGCCCTTAGTGTTGGGTGGGGTTACTGGGTTATGAGGATAGGGTGGAGGTGTTGACCTTGGGTAGGGTGCTCTTTCCAAGAGCCGGTGCAGACTCAATGGGCCGAATGGCCTCCTTCTGCACTGTAAATTCTATGATAATCTATGATAATCTGCCATCTCACCCACCCCCAAAATGACAAAAAAATAAGATTTGACTCTTTTTCCAACATAATAAAATCAGTTCTTTCAAGTAGACTGCCCCTTTAAAAAATAGATGGTGAAAATAAATAATTTACATTTGATACAAGACATTACGTGAATGACTATGATTTAGTGGCCATTACTGAAACATGGTTAAAGGATGGTCACGACTGAGTTAAATATCCGAGGGTATCAAACTTTTCGGAAGGACAGAGTGGATGGTAAGGGAGGTGGTGTAGCTCTGTTATTTAAGGATGACATCCGGGCAACAGTAAGGGATGACATCAGTGCTATGGAGGATAAGGTTGAATCCATTTGGGTGGAAATCAGGAATAGTAAGGCGAAAAAGTCACTGATAGGAGTAATCTATAGGCCACCAAATAGTAACATTATGGTGGGGCAGGCAATAAACAAAGAAATAACAGATGCATGTAGAAATGGTACAGCAGTTATCATGGGGGATTTTAATCTGCATGTCGACCTGCATAACCAGGTCGGTCAAGGCAGCCTTGAGGAGGAGTTTATATAATGTATCCGCGATAGTTTCCTCGAACAGTATGTAATGGAACCTACAAGGGAACAAGCGGTCCTAGATCTGGTCCTGTGTAATGAGACAGGATTGATTCAGGATCTCATACTTAGGGATCCTCTCGGAAGGAGCGATCACAATATGGTGGAATTTAAAATACAGATGGAGGGTGAGAAGGTAAAATCAAGCACTAGTGTTTTGTGCTTAAACAAAGGAGATTACAATGAGATGAGAGAAGAACTAGCTAAGGTAGACTGGGAGCAAAGACTTTATGGTGAAACAGTTGAGGAACAGTGGAGAACCTTCCAAGTGATTTTTCACAGTGCCCAGCAAAGGTTTATACCAACAAAAAGGAAGGACGGTAAAAAGAGGGAAAATAGACCGTGGATATCTAAGGAATTAAGGGAGAGTATCAAATTGAAGGAAAAAACATACAAAGTAGCAAAGATCAGTGGGAGACTAGAGGACTGGGAAATCTTTAGGGGGCAACAGAAAGCTACTAAAAAAGTTATAAAGAGTAAGATAGATTATGAGAGTAAGCTTTCTCAGAATATAAAAACAGATAGTAAAAGCTTCTACAAATACATAAAACAAAAAAGAGTGACTAAGGTAAATATTGGTCCTTTAGAGGATGAGAAGGGAGATTTAATAATGGGAGATGAGGAAATGGCTGAGGAACTGAACAGGTTTTTGGGGTCGGTCTTCACAGTGGAGGGCACAAATAACTTGACTGATGGAAATGAGGCTATGACAGGTGAGGACCTTGAGAGGATTGATATCACCAAGGAGGTAGTGATGGGCAAGCTAATGGGGCTAAAGGTAGACAAGTCTCCTGGCCCTGATGGAATGCATCCCAGAGTACTAAAAGAGATGGCTAGGGAAATTGCAAATGCACTAGTGATAATTTACCAAACTTCACTAGACTCTGGGGTGGTCCCGGCAGATTGGAAATTAGCAAACGTGACACCACTGTTTAAAAAAGGAGGTAGGCAGAAAGCGGGTAATTATAGGCCAGTGAGCTTAACTTCGGTAGTAGGGAAGATGCTGGAATATATCATCAAGGAAGAAATAGCGAGGCATCTGGATGGAAATTGTCCCATTGGACAGACGCAGCATGGGTTCATAAAGGGCAGGTCGTGCCAACTAATTTAGTGGAATTTTGTGAGGACATTAACAGTGTGGTAGATAACGGGGAGCCAATGGATGTGGTATATCTGGATTTCCAGAAAGCCTTTAACAAGGTGCCACACAAAAGGTTGTTGCATAAGATAAAGCTGCATGGCATTAAGGGGAAAGTAGTAGCATGGATAGAGGATTGGTTAATTAATAGAAAGCAAAGAGTGGGGATTAATGGGTGTTTCTCTGGTTGGCAATCAGTAGCTAGTGGTGTCCCTCAGGGATCAGTGTTGGGCCCACAACTGTTCACAATTTACATAGATGATTTGGAGTTGGGGACCAAGGGCAATGTGTCCAAGTTTGCAGACGACACTAAGATAAGTGGTAAAGCAAAAAGTGCAGAGGATACTGGAAGTCTGCAGAGGGATTTGGATAGGCTAAGTGAATGGGCTAGGGTCTGGCAGATGGAATACAATGTTGACAAATGTGAGGTTATCCATTTTGGTAGGAATAACAGCAAAAGGGATTATTATTTAAATGATAAAATATTTAAACATGCTGCTGTGCAGAGAGACCTGGGTGTGCTAATGCATGAGTCGCAGAAAGTTGGTTTACAGGTGCAACAGGTGATTAAGAAGGCAAAAGGAATTCTGTCCTTCATTGCTAGAGGGATGGAGTTTAAGACTAGGGAGGTTCTGCTGCAATTGTATAAGGTGTTAGTGAGGCCACACCTGGAGTATAGTGTTCAGTTTTGGTCTCCTTACTTGAGAAAGGACGTACTGGCACTGGAGGGTGTGCAGAGGAGATTCACTAGGTTAATCCCAGAGCTGAAGGGGTTGGATTACGAGGAGAGGTTGAGTAGACTGGGACTGTACTCGTTGGAATTTAGAAGGATGAGGGGGGATCTTTTAGAAACATATAAGATTATGAAGGGAATAGATAGGATAGATGCGGGCAGGTTGTTTCCACTGGCGGGTGAAAGCAGAACTAGGGGGCATAGCCTCAAAATAAGGGGAAGTAGATTTAGGACTGAGTTTAGGAGGAACTTCTTCACCCAAAGGGTTGTGAATCTATGGAATTCCTTGCCCAGTGAAGCAGTAGAGGCTCCTTCATTAAATGTTTTTAAGATAAAGATAGATAGTTTTTTGAAGAATAACGGGATTAAGGGTTATGGTGTTTGGGCCGGAAAGTGGAGCTGAGTCCACAAAAGATCAGCCATGATCTCATTGAATGGTGGAGCAGGCTCGAGGGGCCAGATGGCCTACTCCTGCTCCTAGTTCTTATGTTATGATATCTGGATTTTCTAACCACAAAGTACCCTTCTTGAAATATAATCCCGGTTACTAAAGGCAATGATCACAACAGCAATGCGATAATAACCCAGTCATCTGTTCTCGTGATGTCTCTTTAACATTCTTTTGTATTTCACGGTCTTCTTTTTGGAATATTTTTATTTTAAACGTTGAGAGCTGGTGGCATCACCACGGGAACGGTCCAGGAGGATCAACCAAACAGGGCGAGGAAACTGAAATAACACACAAAGCTGAAATGACACAATCACCCAGGGCTAATGACCATAATTCAACCCGCTCCTTTACTCGTTTGCATCCTGCAATTTCTCCCAGCAGGTCCCTCAGTGATACTGACAACAGATGTTGTTTCAGAGAAAAAGGTTCGAACAAATATGAATTGGACATAGTAATGCTACCGTTAATTCCAAAGTTTAAAAGGGAATCGGAAAATGAGACAACCTTTACTTAACGTGCCACTTTAATTTGCAAATAGACAAAGGCATCATCGTGTCACAATGGAATCAACAACAATTTGTATTTATAGACTGTCTTTAATGTAGTAAAGCATCCCAGGGTACTTCATAGGAGTACTATCAAACTACAATTTCACACCAAATCATGAGGAAATATTGGGGGTAGGCGACCAAACGCTGGACAAAGAGGTGGGTTCGTAAAGTTTCTTAAAAGAGAAAGGAAAGAAAAAGAGAAAGGAAAGAAACAGGAGTGGGTAGACTAAGAGAGGAAATTCCAGAGCTGAAGGTCCCAACAACTGGAGACACAGGACAGGATTTTTTGGAACCACCACCTGGATCGTCTGGTCCCACCGAAAGGCAACTTTTGGCTTGCCCGTCAAATCTCCCACAGTGGCTCCTGTCACATTGGACTGCTTGCTTCTTTGTCCATTTCCAGCAGCCTCAATTCAACTCGGACATTGAAAGCAGGGGTTGTTGTTTTTTTCAAATCACCAGCTCGTCATCTCTCACTTACTTGATATTAAGTGTTTTCCATCTCAAACCACAATACATTTTAATGGTGCATGATGACATCATCTCCACACGTGTGAGGCCACCTGTATATGATTACACCATCCTGATCATGGTAATTTCATCACCACATATCAAAGCGATGTCTGGTGTTAGCAGCCTCCGGCAGTGGCACCCTACTGGGGTTTAGCATTGTTATGGAAGTCATGGTGTTCAGAGGATCATTTCAGGGTCAAAAAGCTACTGAGGTTACAAACAGGCAGATTCCAGGAAGAGGGATGGAGTTGATGACCACAGAATGGAGTTTATGGACAGGACCAAAGGCAGTGGGTGAGATTCTCTAGACTCCTCAGGCAGCAGGAGCTGGCATGCGGTTTGCTGGCGGCACGGTTCTCTGCCCCCGTCAACGGAATTTCCCATTGAAGCCACCCCACGATGCCGGGAAAACCATGGGTTGCCGGCGAGACCAGAGAATCCTACCACCAGCGGAGAATGGCTGGAGAATTCTGGCAAATGGCTTCAGTCTTCTCAACAGTTTGTTGGAGGATTATCCAGTACTGGATGACAGACAATTCAGAAACAATAGAGGAATCAAGAAAGTTGGTGAGATAGAGCTGGATATTCTCGGCATAGATGTGGAAACTGACACTGTGGCCTGGAATTTCATCAACTCAAGCCATTCTCGTCTTTGGAACTCAGTCAAGCATTCATAATGGGTTATATTGCAGAGCTGTGTCAGCAAAACCTCCAAAGCTGATTACATCAAAATCTTTGATATTGTTCAAAGACTTTAGCCATCTGTTCAAAGTTTGAAGCAGGGAAATAGTTGGCCATCTGTTACAATGCTTTAAATATTGAACAGATGCTGGGCTGAATACATTAAAGCCATTTGAAGTTATTATCATTATGAAATATGAAGTTGCTAACACCTTTTGAACTTACCCATGAAAAAGGTTCCCAACTCCAGACTAGGCTTCCTCCAGGATTCACGATTATTCTGAGGTGCCCTGAAGTATTTCTCCCACCAAAACAAATGCAACCCGACGGAAAGAGCAGGCGGTCTAAAATACCCACCCCCACAATGGACTAGGCTCACTACGCCTGCCTAGTCCGAGCAAAGACAAATCATCTAGTAATTTTTCTCCTCTTGCTATGTGGAATCTTGCTTTGTGCACCTTGGCTGCCAACTGTAACTATTATGACAGTGACTATGCTCCAAAAGCATTGAATTTGTAGTAAAGCACTTTGGGACAGACAGAGGATGTGAAAGGTATGAATGCATATTCGTCATTTAATTGATGGCCCTTAGGATTTTCTTTGGTATCAAGATTAGCTCAAAATCAGGAAAGTAAGGTTACAAAGAGGATCAATCATACATTTGCCTTCCAGTTGATTTAAATAATTCCTCAGCAAAACATCGCTTGCTCATTGAATTACTATAGTGCCATCGTACAGTATACATTGGATGAATACAAAACAGAGGGAGCCAACACAGTAAGCCAGCTCTGATGTAATAACAGATCAAAAGATGGCACAGTTACAAAAAGCCCAGACCTCTTAAACCAAAACTTAATTTAGGTCTTTTTGGTGGTTGAATACAAGGAACTAGGCTGAAAATGGACTAGGAGAGTAGCTTAGCATCATTTACACAACAATTACACCCAATCTGCCATCATTTTTACTGCTGAGGGGGAAAAAACACTAAAATTCACATGAGATGCATTTTTCAGCAATGGTGGATTTAGAAATTGTTGATGGGGATATGAGCACCGAGGCTTTGAGGTTCATTTTATGGCAGAGTATAGAACCATATCCAAATTCCCTTTAGGACATTTTTATATGACATTTTATTTGGCACATTTTGTAGCATTTTGTTCTTTTGACCATGTCAGGAGAGGTTTATTATTTTGTGCTGGAAGTAAAACGTGCCTGAGAACATGTTATAGATATTGGGCGGGATTCTCCTTTGCCCGACACCAAAAGTGTGTTCGGCGATTGGGCGGAGAATGGGCTCTGATGCCAATCAGTGCTGATGCCAGTTTGGCACCAGTCAACCATACTCCGTCCCCTCCGAAATGGCTTCATTGTGACATGCGTCATGTGCAATCACAATGCCGTTGATGTCTCATCGGCTGGCCCACTCGTGACGCGCAACCCCGATGGGCCGAATTCCCGGTGGCGCGGACTAAGTGTGGCCACACTGATCGTGAACCAGGCACGGCGGCTGCGGACTGTGTCCAGCGATGCCACACTCGGCCAGGATCCGTGCCGCTGGCCGGAGGGCCTGTGCGTGGTATGGGAGGACTGGAGGGGGGTGGGCTGTGGGGTCGCAGATGGCGGGTTGGGTCCACGCACAACCATGTACAGCGTGACCGCTGCAGGTCATCAGCCATGCATATGTGCGGCCCGGCCAGTCTATGCCCGCTTTCAGCACGGGAGGCGGGAGTTTCAGTCAGTGCTGCTTTGAGCCCCTCGCCGGTACCGGAATCGGTGAAGGGTTCATGCCGATTTGCCAGGCGTGAAACACCATGGTTCCCACACTGACGTCGACACTTAGCCAGGGAAACGGAGAATCCAGCCCACTGTATTTTGTGCTCCTAGATGGGTCAGAGTGACTACCTTCAAAGTCAGGTTTGTAATCCATTACACTCAAACACTTTTTCCAGGCACGGGCCAGGTATGGAAGGACAAAATCCATAATTATATTGCACAAGGATTTTCACGATTTAAATGGGAAAACTGAAAAATATATATACATATATATGTATCATGTACTTTATTAGTGATCCTAGTAAATCCTAGTGATAAATCTGATTCTAAGCTGCTAATAACTGATGGAATGTCTCAGAAAAAGTAACACTCCTATATTGATCGGGAAAAGTGTGCGGTGATGCACTTGGGCAGGACAAACAAGGCAAGGGAATACATGTTAAACGGCAGGACCCTGGGAAGCACCGAGGATCAGAGGGACCTTGGTGTGCATTTACACCGGTCCCATAAAGTAGCACAGGCGGTGGATACAGTGGTTAAGAAGGCCTATGGGTACTTAAATTCAATGCCTTGGCTACTGAAGGTAAGAGCAAGTAGGTTATGCTGGAGCTGTATAAAATGTTGGTTAGGCCACAGCTAGAATATGGCATGCAGTTCTGGAATCCACATTATAGGAGGGATGTGGTAACATTGAAAAGGGTGCAGAGGAAATTTACCAGGATATTACCTGGACTGGAGAGTTTTAGTTATGAGAAGAGATTGTATAGACTTGGATTGTTTTCCTTGGAGCAGAGGCGACTGAAGGGGGGGCATAGATAGAGTAGACAAGAAGAAACTTTTCCCCTTGATGGAGGAATCAGTGACCAAGGGGCATAGATTTACCTTAAGGGTCAGGAGGTTCAGTGGGGATGTGAGAAAAAACGTTTTTACCCAGAAGGTGGTGGGAGTTTGGAATTTGCTGCCCGAAAGGGTGATATTTAGATGTGCACATGTGATCACAAGGCATTCGAGGCTATGGGCCAAGTGCTGGAAATGGGATTAGAATAGTTAGGTGGTTGTCTTTGACCAGCGCAGACTCAATGGGCCGAAGGGCCTTTTCTGTGCTGTATGACTATGATCTCTATTGTGAATAAACACATAGTAAAGACCATTGGGCTGGAAAAATCCATTGACCACCGGCTGGATTATCCAGTCGGCAGGCGGATGTGGCTGGAGAATCCGCACATTGGCTTGAACAGTTGCATTTGGAAACAGTTCTGTGCCATTAATAATTGTCAAGACCAAAGAGAAAATGCTGGAAATTCTCAGCAGGTCTGGTAGCATCTGTAGGGAGAGAGAAGAGCTCATGTTTTGAGTCCAGATGACCCTTTGTCAAAGCTCAAAGACTAATAGTCAAGTACATTTTTTCTGAGATAAGTACTGTTTCCTAAAGCTTGCCCTGCCACAACTGCTATCGAATGGCCAGGCCATAAATCTTTTAACACATTGGGTGGGTCTGTCTGAACATTTGAAAGCCCAATTGAATAAATAGGGTGAAATCACCTGTCAAGATCCTGTTTTCAATGCCCACACTTTGTTCTGTTACAATGAAATTTCTTTGTTGTGCAAGAAACCAAGGAGTCATTGTGTGGTGAGATGATACTTGTCTAATAGCGGATGTTTCTGTGATTCCACACATCCGTTTCACTATAAATAATGAAAAGAAAAATTACTATTTCATGAGTGTAATGCAGTCAAAACCATCACAAGTATTGATATTCACACAGTTATAACAGACTGATCATTTCTAGGAATTCAATCCCTGGGACGTTTTAGATAAACCATTTAAATAATTCATGTGAGGAAGAGATTCCCCCATAACTCAGCTGGTAGACATGCTATCCATAAAGAGCATGGTACCGTGTCCAATCTCTGGTCAGTACTGAATTAGTTAAAGCCAGACAAACAATACTAGAGATGCCTCAAAGTCCCTTGTGTGGAGTCTGATACCCACTCCTCATTCCAACTGATGACTCCTAGAGTGCTTATGTGTGTGGACAATAGGTAAATATAAGAGCAGGGTCAGTAGTTTACTTTCCATATGGATGAATTATCTACCAGCTCGGTTTAGGCTTACATTTGAAAAGTCATCATTTGAAAAAAAATGCTGAAGGACTGCATGGAAACAATTAGTTTCTTGATGAAGTTTGCTAGAATGTGAATATGAATTAGTTTAAAAATTCATTGTCTTTGGTAGTACAAAACCGTGAGTACGGCTGACGAAACACATTTTGTCAAAGCTTTTAGTCTTGCACTCATCAGGGCAATCGCAAGAATACCAGGGCAATCACAATAATACCAATGTCAGGGGAAACACTAACTTTATGCTATATGAAAAGAGTGTGCTGATTGTTTGGCAACTGAACTCTGATTGGTAGAGGTGTTGGCATGGAGATTGCACCAGTTGATAGTGACTGCTAGTTAACTGCCAAGAATTTTTTGCCATTTAAACCAGGCAGCTTGACTCTGATTGATCAAGACACTGCCCTAAGAAATGAGCCATTTCATGGTCACCATCCACTGGCGCATTCTCCATGGCATCACCTCTACCAATCAATGTCCAATTGCCAACCGATCAGGCCTCTCTTCTCATACAGTATGAAGGTGTTGGCTTCTTTGATATTGGTGTTCTTCTGATTGTCGAATTCAGAGCAAGATGAAAAGCTTTGACAAAATGTCTTTTTCAGCTACGAAAGAATATTGGCACTATAAAAGTCTGTTTGGGATGCTTTTATGGTTGCTATGCAAGCATGACAAAATGAAAATTTGCATTGAATTATAATGTGCCTTTTACTGATATAATAACTGTAATGGTGTACAGATTCCTTCACCAATGAAAAGCCAAACACTTATTTCATGAAGTTGGAGCCCCTTTAAATAAATTTTAATCAGGATGACATAAGATGAACCCGGAGATGCTTGCGCTTATTGCAAAGATCTTTATTGTATTTCATTGTTTGATGGCTCAATATTTTCAGATGACACCAGACACACTATCTATTTAATCAAGTTTCTGATAGATTATACCACTGAACTCAAGCAACACATATGCAAAAGGGAAGCGTCCGTGTTAAAGAATCAATCCTGCTAATAGCCCTGTCACCAGCTGTACTCCAACCATGCATGTAATCAGATTAAATTGTCTCGGAAACAGGAAGGAAAAGCAGAAAGGAGTATTTTCAAAAGGAAATATTCACACTAAAGTGATAATGATCCACGAAATGGGCTATTAATCCCATCTCCAGAATCTCTGAGCAGTGTTCACACTTCCACAGGTCTGCCCCAAATTAATTTTCTTTAAATTTAATGGGCCTGTGTGTTTCAAACTTCAAAATCCCATACTGCAGTTTTAGCAGAAACATAGGCCTCAATTTTATGTTTGGTAAAACTCAAAATCAGCGGGAGTGGATATGAAACCCGCTCCTGCATTGCTAAACGTGATATTGTGTTGCTGAACGTGATATTATGCTGGCTGGTCAATTAACGATCATTCAGGGTAAAATGCACTCTGTGAAATGCGGAGTGCTGCGGAAAGTGTGGACGCCTAGAAATGGGGGCGTGCAGGCTGGTGCTTCCAATGTGCTTCCTCAAGAGGACAGCCACTGTGGAGTTGTTGGAGGAAGCTGCAGTCCTGTAAAAAATATCAGTGGAAAAACTATGCCACGATTGTCTGGGCAGCACAGTCACACACAGACCTCAGTCCCAAGACACATTTATTTGAGCTCCGACCTATCATCCCGCCCTGGACCGAGGTTGTAGCTAAAATATAAAGGCTGCCTTACCAATCAGCCCGCCCGCCAAATGTAAAGGCAGATGGACAACATAAAATTCTAGTCAATTGCTGTTTACTTACTTTAAATTGGCTTCTAGATTATCGACGAGCATTCTTCCAGCTCACACACGTGCCGAATGAAATAATGTGCATGGGCACGATGATGCCTGTATGTAAGCACAATGTCTTCTCGCATAATTTTACCTGCTTCCGGGTCGGGCAAGCACCCGAACTTGATATGTAAAATTCAAAGTTGTAAATTAATGAAGGGATCTGCTTTCCATTGGTGTTAGGCTATGTTGCAAAATAGAAGATAATTAAACTGTGTCCCGATTTTTCTTCCAGCATCGTAATGTTTCCACACAGCCAACACAGTTATTTTTTCCATTTCCAATTATCTTTTCCTCCTTTCCTGTGAGAGATACTTTGGGCCGGATTTTCACGTCAGAGTTGGGAATTATGAGTTTTGCCACTTCCACCTTCAATATAAACACGGACATGTTATTTCCCCCAGGAGACAGTGTGTGGGTGGAGTCGGATCTACTGCTCCAAAATAATCCTGACCTGGGAACAGAGACAGATGAATGCTGAGGCCAGCAGGATGGAAGGGCAGCCTCCATTTTCTGGGATATCAGTCAGATCTATTCATGACTTTTAGGCTCCCTAGTCCTTACCTCATAAACCCCCCCCCCCCGCCCCATTCCCCTCATGAATCCTTCAAACCCCCAAGTTCCCTCAGGGCCCTTTCATACTTCCTTTGCTCACTGCAACCTCCCCACGGCCACTCCATATTCACTTCCCCCATTCATCCTCCACATCCACTCACCCAGCACCCACTGTGCACCGAACATGTGAGTCCTTTAATCATGGCACTGGGAAGTCTTTGAAATGCTCATCAAATGGTTCAATCAAATCCATTCAAACTCCACCAGAAACAAAATGCCCCCCTCAAGAACTTGGATGGAATTTTCAGTTTGTGGCAGGTGAGGGAATGTAGTGTTTCCCTCTGTGGCAGCAGATGGGATCATACGCCAAATCTTCTGGCTCTGGCCTCAATAATTATGTACTCCACCATATTAAGTGTGGGGGGGGGGGGGGGGGGGGGGGGAGAAGAAAGAGTCTGGATGGCATATTGTCTGCCATCATGCCCTAATGCCATATTGAAAATAATGCCCAACATCACTGACCCACTATTGAAGAGAGAAGGTGCACTAGCTGAAAATGAAGTTAGATTTCTGGGAGCATTCATCTGTCTCTGTGCACACGTCAGGATTTCTGGGACTCCTCTGGAAATCAGAAGAGGGCTCTCCTGAGAATAACAATGGATCTCTTGAACATTCTGAGGCTGGAAGGTGGATCCCCTCCAGGACACAAGAATCTTGAATGTCCACTGGCAGATGCATTCCCCTCACCCAGTGCTGTGGTGTTCCAGGGTCCAGGGTTGTGGGGCCCTCCATCCCAAACTCCAAACACAGCCACAGGCATTGTTCAGATGAATCCTGACATCTACACACCACATTGTATGAATGTGTTTCATGCCGCATCGCAGAGGATCTGGCGTGGGGCAGGGTGTGCCTTCATCGGAGCCCATTAGCGGGCTACAAATAAGGTTTGTGCCGTCATGTGGTGGATTTTCCGACCAACCATGGCAGGCACCAGTGGAAGATCCTGTTGTAAATTCACACCAGTGTGAAACCAAAGGCCTGTCCGCTTCAGGGCCCCCTCAACCTTCAGGCCACCCCCCTTCAGTCCCTGCCCCTTGGTAGTGCGAACCTGAAACCCATGCAGACATGGGGAGAATGTGCAAACTTCAGTGACCCAGGGTCGGGATCGAACCCTGGTCTTCAGCACCGTAGGCAGCAGTGCTAACCACTGCAACACCATGCCACCCGTAAGGAACCCTTGCACTTTAATGTCAGAGTAATGCCAGCTGCTTCTGTGGTGGGAATCTTCCTCCAGTGCAGGCATGCTGTTCAGGCATCAGATGTTGAAAAAGATCCAGTCTAAAAATAAAGCACTAAGACGGCACACAAGCTCTTTCGAGGAAGCTTTTCAGAGTAGAATAAAACACACAATGTGCGGTGGCTTGAGGCAATAGCAGGTTGACATCAGGAAGGAAGAATGAACTATTTCTTGGCAACTGACAATAATAACTTATATACAGGCAGAGTTTCTATGCAAGGGCAGCATGGTGGAGCAGTGGTTAGCCCTGTTGCCTCATGGCCGATGATCCAGGTTCGATCCCAGCCCTGCGCCACTGTCCATGTAGAGTTTGCTCATTCTCACCGTGTTTGCGATGGTCTCACCCCCACAACCCACAGATGTGCAGGGTTGATGGATTGGCCACGATAAATTGCCACTTAATTGGAATTGTTTTGAAAAAAAAAAAAAAAAGAGTTTCTATATAGGTGTTAATGCTCTGGCTCCCAGGTTCACTCTGACCAGAACAATGTTCCCCGGGCCCCACGCTTTTTCTTCATTGTGTGGGGTCCATTTACTCTTGCACGATAGACCCTGAGCCAGTCACATGGACATTGAAGCATGCCCCTTAAAGGGACCGCACTCCAACATCCCTCGCCTGCCGTACAGATAAGCGATATACAATAACTATATACAAGATATGGCTGAGGAAACAAAAGTGAAGAGAGTCCAAACGCAATCCATCACCTAACGGGAGATTTCTTGGTTCTCGTGGATTGCATTAATCCCCAATTGGCTGCTCCAACTCAGCAGGAACAACATTGTCAACTGTAGCAGAACGTCGCTGAGAGTCAGCCAACCTTGCAGGGTTATTTTCTTTGAGAACGCTAGAATCCCTCCAGTGCAGAAGGAGGCCATTCGGCCCATCTAGTCTGCACCGAACCTCCGAAAGAGCTCTTCACCCAGGCCCAAACCCTGCCCATATCCCCTTAACCCTACCTAGGGGCAATTTAGTATTTATCCACCTAATTTGCACATCTTTGGACTATGGGAGGAAACCAGAAACCCCGGAGGAAACCCATTCAGATACGGGGAGAATGTGCAAACTCCACACAGGTAATCATTCAAGGCGGGAATCAAACTAGAGTCTCTGGCGCTCTGAGGCAGCTAACCACTTTGCTGCCCCTCTGTAGCTTTTTCCCAGATCATCGATGGGGCCCCCTCAAGACTCCTGGATCCTCTCTGTTCTGGTTCCACCACAGGAGCAGTGGTGCTGTCTGCTGGCTCCAATTGTTCTAAGATTGGGGTTGTGGTCTCTCGGCTTCTCACGTGGTTAATGCGTTTCCGTATTGTCCTGCCATTCAAATTTGCCATGTATAGACTGAGCCTGGCTTGGACACAATTAGTGCTGGAGGCAAAATTTCTGATAAGGACCAGGTGGCTCACTTGTAATGATCTGTCCCCTTTTTGCAAAATGTATCGTTTCCTCTGGGAGGCGTGCCATGCCTCCACCCTCCCCGCCAAATTTGGGAAAACCAAATCCAACCGGGTCCTTAGACAACAGCCCATCAGCAATGTTGCTGGTTTGAAGGCCGTAGTGGCATGGGGGTTCATATTATAAGACAAAAGAAAGTTGGCAAACCTAAGACATAGTGATCTGTTGGACTGCTTCTTTATAGCTGCCTTGAACATTTACACAGCTCTCTCTGCTAACCTGTTTGAGGCAGCGTGATAGGGGGCTGTTCTGGTATGGCGAATGTCATTCTATCTGACAAAAAAACACCAGCGAAGTCAACATCTACTCTCGTCCATGGGCGGCTATCAGGTCACTCCCAAGGGTGGAGGCTGGCTGTAGGGAGCAGGAAGTGCTGCTTCTGGCAAGGATCACACTGGCACACTATGTGTTCAATATCCTTGTCTATGCCAGGCCACTAGATGTAGCTGGTTCACACACTGGCTCCCGGGCTCACTGACCAGAACCCCGCTTTCTGGGACTTGGACTTTTCCCTCATTGGTTGGGTTTCTTGCACTCACACATAAGCCCTGAGCCAGTCACTTAAACTGCGAGGGAACGCACTTTAAAGGGTTGTGTTGCCACACTATGAATAAAAACACTCAGAGAACCTGCTCTTTCTAGGAAGCACTTTAGGGGCCATGGTGGACACTTGGTGAGTCCAAAGTGCTGTTTCATTGGTTCCACACTCGGAGTGTGGCTACTACTACTGGGCTTTGCGGGTTTCTGGCCGGGGAGGGGGGGGTGGAGGGGGAATGTGATTGTGGGCAGCACTCGGAAGGATGTCCCCGTGCAGGAACTCTCCTCCATCCTCACCTACTCCGCTCCCGGTTCCTTGACCCATCCCTATACTCTTTCTGCGATGACTGCCGAGTGGTAGAACTGGAGGTTCAGGAGGGCCAGGCCTACCACATTCCTCCTCCTTTGCAGGACCTTCTTCCTAATCCTCGGGCTCTTCACACCCCAACCACCCTACCCCACCCTCCCCAATGAATGCCATGATTAGCTGTGTTTCACTGTGTTGAAAAGGGATGTAGATAGGGAGAAATCTGAACGGAAAAAGGAGCCCAGGCAGCACGTTCATCTTGATCGTCTGTCAGGGAGAGGGTAAGTGAGCCCCACCTCTGCAGCTGCTTTTTAACTTCCTCCACCAGACTCCACTTGTGGATACGTGTCCAGTTGTGTGCTATTTGGATTCCCAGGTAGAGGAATTTGGTCTGGGCCAGTTTGAATGGCAATCTCCCCAGATTTTCTCCTCCCCCCCCACGGGTTCACAGGGAAGATTTTGCTCTTGTTCATTTTAAGTTTGTAACCTGAAAAGGCTCCACACTCCTTCCCCAGCTACCTTGAAGGAACTCCCACGGAAACCTGTTTGCACCCGGTGCAAATCCCATTTTGGGGCTCTCCCGCAATTCTTCAGACGTAGCGAGATTTGAGCCGGGTGCAATGCAGCTGGAGAATCGCCCCCAAGGTCAATTGAAAAACAAAATGGCTGGCAGAGTTTGATTCTTCAGCAGAAACGAAGATAAATTTCATGTTTTCCACAATATACTGCAATTAGCTCATACAATGTTATATTTTAGAAATTAATTTGCTTGCCCACCATTATCTTTTTCCTGGTCTCTGGTATCTAGTTGATATGTTTGAACGGTCTGGTGGATCATATAGGTTTCTGCATGTGGCAAAAGGTACAATCATGCTTTTTGTGCTGTGCATACATTTCTAGGTACATTCATTCTTGACCTTCCTCATTAACCCGGTTTACACTCACCTATTTGTTGTGGGAAAGGTTTCTGTGCATGCATCATACCCATGCTTATCGGGAAAAGAAACTTGAATTTACAGAAGAAACCTCCCACTTTGTTTTAAGGCTCTTTGTTCTGGATAATCACTGGGATCTTTTGGAGATTTAAGTTTGGACAAAATGTACTTAACTGATCTGAGATGGTCTTGCTCACTGACTGGGATATGAAGCAGATTGGGATATGAAGCAGAAGCTCCCAAAAGGTTAGACTTCAAAAATAGCTGCTGAATTCAAAAGAACTAGCGATGTAAATCTAACGCTCGCTTAAAATTCATTGAATTCCAATAGTGCAGAGGGAGGCTATTCGGCCCATTGCACTTTCACTAACTCTCCGAAAGAGCACCCCACCTTGGCCCACTCCCCCACCTTATCCCTGTAACCCCACTTAACTTTTGGGCACTAAGGGGCAATTTAGCATGGTCAATCCATCTAACTTGCACATCTTTGGACTCTGGGAGGAAACCGGAGCACGTAAAGGAAACCCATGCAGGCACAGGAAGAACATGCAAACTCCACACAGACAGTCACCCAAGGTCAGAATTGAACCCAGGTCTCTGGCGCTATGAGGTAGCAATGCTAACCACTGTGCCACCCAAAGATTTATTTTTCTTCTCAAACATTATACTCAACATTTCGTTTTGTGGGAAAAGTAATAGTTTAATCCATAGAACATGGAGCCCAGTTTGCAAACAAGAATGAATTCAATTGGCTCATCTTTGAAGACAATTGATTCTAACAAAATTATTAATAGAAACACTTTGTCAGAAGGACAAGTTGTTATTCTTACATAAAGCCTAAAAAGGGGAATGGGTGGGGCTCTTTGGTTAAATACAACATGTGATGAGCATTCCAGGAAATTCTCAGATTCAACCCTTGGTTTGATTTGTGTTTGGAGTGTGGTAAGAATGATACAAATGGTGCAGGCCTGGATTCATAGAATCACGGAATTCTAACAGTGCAGAAGGAGACCATTCGGCCCATCGAGTCTGCATTGACCATTTGAAAGACCACCATACACAGATCTAATCCCTGCTCTATCCCTGATCCCCACCTATCTTTGGGCACTTAGCAGCAATTTATCATGGCCAATCCATCTAACTTGCACATCTTTGGACTGTGGGAGGAAAATGGAGCACCTGGAGTAAACCCACGCAGACACAGAGAGAATGTGCAAACCCCACACTATCGCCCAAGGTCGTAATCAAACCCAGGTCCCTGTTCAGCAGCAGTGCTAACCGTTGCCTACTCCTGCCCTTATTGTTCATGATCAGAAGATTGTGGCTCTCACAAAAAGCGATGAACACTAGCTTTGAAGAACAGTGCAGGCAAGGCTTTTGAAGGTAGTCAGGCTGGAAAACCCCAGAGAGCTGACATTGCTTTATTTGTGTGAAATGGATTTCTAAAAAAATAAATGAAGAGGCAGATAAAAGGAGGCAAAAATGTCCTCTCGATTAAGCGGATGTTGAATGGGTGGACAAAAGTTCACGTAAAAGAAAGGTGCTGGCAGACTATATTACTTTTGGAAACAAGATTAGAATTTGACATTCGCCGACATGATGTAACAATAAATTACAATACAGGATAGGGACAGATTCAAAAAGATTTTGGCCAATTGGTTGACATTAAGGATAAGGGATTGGTTCCAAATTTGGCAAATGTGAGGAGACACAGAAAGGAAAAGGAAAGCTGAAATGGTAACAAGGTGAAGTCCCCATGTTTTGCACAAGTAGTGGATTCTGGAACTTGTTAACCATGAGCTCAAGTACCCCATTGAAACTTATCAGATATCCCCACGTGCAGTTATCATTCTGGGGTGGAGAAACAGGACTGCAGCAGCCTGATAATTTAAACTATCCAAATTAAAGTGAAAAAAGAGTAAAATCCAGGGCAAGAAATGAAAGAGCGGCCTTAAGCAAAAGGTTTTGGATGTGATTATATCAGTTTACTCGCTTCCAAAGAAAATAAATAAAACTTCCTTAACATTTCCTCATAAATTGGATAATCTTTTTAGCTCACGTTTGTATTCTCTCAAAGTGAATAATATCCTTCCTATGATTATTTAACCAGAGATGCGCACAATACCACAGTGAGGATGAATCGCTGGAATTAATATTTGACAACATTACATGGTGTCCGTTTGGAGAGGGTTCTCATACTGATTTCTGACTGTGCATTTAAACTTAGATGTCAGAAGGTGTGTACTATTCAATGAGACTGTGAGCAATTAAAACAATATCACAACATTAGGAGTTTTTTGCTGGATATTCTCAACTAGATACTCCTATAAGTGGAGTTCACATCCCCTACAATTCAGTTCACTTTCAGTCTCTCAAATAAACAATTCCTGCTCTGTATACCAACCCTGAAATATTGCATCTACCATCACATACATTCTCTGTGCTTTAAAGAAGAACATTCTATTTCAATGAGATGTGGCTTAAAACCAACCACTTGTTTATTGTACATGAGATGTGTAAGTAAATCTTACACAGCTTTAATGGTGTGAAGTTAATATTCTATACTCCTCAGTTCTGAAAAAGATCAAAGACAGACAGACTTGCATTCATATAGTGCCTTTCATGACCACCAGAAAGCTCAGAGCACTTTACAGCCAATGACTTTGAAATGTAAATACTGTAGGAATGGAGGAAACACGGCAGCAAATTTGCACATAACTACCTCTCACAAACTGTAACGCAGTAATAACTGTTTTTTATGATGTTATTTGAGGAATAAATATTAACTAGGGATAACACCCCTGCTCTTCTTTGAGGTAGCTTTGTGGATTCTTTTACATCCATCTTTTATAATCTTTTAAATAAAAAATAAAATCAATTGACATATCTCTTTATTTTATGTCAGCATTGGCTTCTGAGGTTTGCCCATAGTGAGTTAGCATGGAGGGGGTGAGCGCAATGGGGAATGAGTTGGTATAAACTGGATTATGTTGGCATAATCCATGTTGGCATAAAAGGGCCAGGGGCTGGGTGGGGTGCATGGGTTGGCACAAGGGCGAGGGGTCATAAGGGATGGATAGAAGAAAAAAGGGTGACATAGGAGGTATGAGGGCCCATGGGGGGAGGGGTGTGGGGGGGGGGGGGGGGGGAAAGAGAGGGGGGAGGGAAGCATTGGGTATACGAGAGGCCATGGGGGGGTATGAATTGGCATGTGTTGTCATGGATGGGACTGAGTTGGGGGGTGGTGCAGGAGGGAGTTGAGGGACTGTGAGGGCTGAGGCTGGATGGCTATTTTTTTGTATTGTTCAATTTCAAAAATAAATTAAACAAAGTGCCAGGGCGCTTCCGCACATGGCAGCAACCGTACTCAATTCCAGGGCCTAGAATACCCCATTATTTCTTTCCAATTAAGGGGAAATTTAGCATGGGCAATCCACCTAGCCTGCACATCTTGTTGGGTTGTGGGGGTGAGACTAACGCAGACACAGGGAGAATGTGCAAACTCCGCACGGACAGTGACCCGGGGCCAGGATTGAACCCGGGTCCTCGGCGGCATGAGGCATCCGTGCTAACCACTGCACCACCATGCCGCCCTTCCAGGGCCCGACTTCTAATCCAGTCTGCTCCCCGGAATTCAAATTCATGTCCTCCGCCTTCATTTCCTAGATTGAATTGGCGGAGATGGGAAATGTTCCATCTCGAGAGTGAAAATGTGCCCCAAGACTGCGGGTTCCCCTGCCCGTATCCTCAGCTCTGCTGTGTACTGGATGCATTGTCTTTTTTTTGATACTTTAGAATTTTAAAACTTTAGACCCAATTATCACTCTAATAATAATGAATACCTTTTGTTACAATTGGTGCATAAATTGGGTTAATTGGTTAACATTCTCTTATGCATCTATTCATTCAATTTCTTTTCTCAATGTACTCACTCAATCAAAATACTTCATCTTCAAACTCTGTTCAACTATCCAAAAATTTTGTATTGACTGGAGAATTCAGTGGAGACAGTGGTGTAGTGGTAACATCACTGGACTAATCATCTTTAGCCCCAGCTCTGGGGATATGGATTAAAATCTTATTATGGCCGTTGGTGCAATTTAATTTCAATTTATAAATCTGGAATTAAAAAGAACTAGTCCCTGGCTAGGACTTTCTGCCCTGTTGTGGTCGAACATGCCATGCCTGCCAAAAGTCTATCAACTTCTGATGGGACTGGACGAACCCAGTAGTGGCACAGTGACTGGCACTGCTGCCTCAGTGTCAGGGGCCTGGGTTCAAATTCAAGTCTTGTATCACTGTCTGTGTGGAGTTTTTTTACATTCTTCCCGTGTCTGTCTGAGTCGGTTTCCACCGGGTGCTCTGGTTTCCTCCCACAGACCAAAGATGTGTGGAATAGGTGGATTGGCCTTGCTAAATTGCCCTTTAAGTGTCCAGGGATGTACGGGTTAGGTTACGGGGTTATGGGGATAGGGCGGGATGAACATGGGTCGAGGGCTCATTCCAAGGATTGGTTCAGATTCGATGGGCCAAATGGCCTCCTTCTGCACTGTAGGGGTTTTATGATTCTACGGTGGGCTCGACTAGAAAATCCCAACTTCAATAAAATGTAAAAACCCATCTGGTTCACAAATATCCTTTGGGGAAGGAAATCTACCAACTTCACCTGGTCTGGCCTACATGTGACTGCAGACTCTCAGCAATGTGGTTGTCCCTCAAATGCCCCCCGAAATGGCCTAGCGAAACATTCAGTTCAAGGGTAAATAGGATGAGCAACAAATGCTCTCCTTTCCAGTAATGGCCACATCCCTTGAAAGAATAAAGGGAAAAGATCAAAATTTTGGAGCGGCACGGTGGCAAGCACAGCTGCCTCACATCAATTCCGGCCTTGGGTGACTGTGTGAAGTTTGCACATTCTCCCAGTGTTTGCGTAGGTTTCCTGTGGGTGCTCTGGTTTCCTCCCACAGTCCAAAGATGTGCAGGTTAGGTGCATTGGTAATGCTAATTGCCCTTAGTATCCAAAAAGATTAGGTGCGGTTGTTGGGTTGCGTGGATAGAGTAGAGGTGTGGGCTTATGTAGGGTCCTCTTTCCAAGGACCGGTACAGACTCGATGGGCTGAATGGCCACCTTCTGCACTGTAAATGTTATGATTCTATAAACACATGTAGGAGTTACTCATCTGAATCGTGGATATGCACTGCCTAGGACTCAAGATCCAGAGTGTGAACTTCTGATGGGAAGTTATTCATGTGTGCAATTGTTCATTCACTTGGAGTGGGACGCATTACAATATAATATAGGCTCTAATCACATTTACTCCATGGTCCTTTTGGTATCTGAAACTAACCCTCCATTTTCCTTTCATCTTTCCCTTTGAAGGTCACATTCTCGTTGGAATTCAGTATAACCTTCAAATGTTGTTGAAAAGACATCACTGAACAATTCTAAAGAAATGCCTTTTTGGGCTTGGTGAACAGTAAAACAGTGAAGTTTTTACTTCATACTTTTATAATTATTTTGCTATTCAAGATTAGAGGCGCCAATGCTCGGAAATTAAGACACTTTTCATTTTAAACAACCATCAGCATCTCTTAGGTCCATGTCAGGTATAATATATCATGAATGTGTGTCTGCTGTGTCATGATATTCAGGTAAACATCATAGCACATACATACTGATGGGCAGATCAACGGACCAATCAACACACGCAACACGACAGCCAATCACAGGCAAGAGCATACACAGTGTCAACCGATCACCGATAACATTCCGCCTGGACACTGGCGCCTCCGCCAACCTCATAGCATGGTCAGCCTTCTACGCCATGATGGTCAGACCACCAATTCGGCCGTCCCGTTGCAGGATGGTCGACTACAACGGGAACGTTATCCCGGCTATGGGATCCTGCAAGCTCCAGGCGACACACAAAACACACACGGCCACACTCTCATTCGAGATAGTCGGCTCATCGAAGGACTCCCTGCTCGGCGCACAGGCATGCAAGGCTCTCCACCTCGTGCAACGAGTCCACTCTCTCTCTCCAGGCGGCACATCTGACTTCCCGGATGCAAAGTTCAGCGCACAGCTCCAATTGCTCCTCGTCCACAACCAGGCGGCATTGGAGGGCATGGGAACACTGCCTTACACCTACAGAATTTGGCTCAAACCAGACGCCACCCCGGTCATTCACGCACCTTGCAGGGTCCCAGTGCCACTCAAAGACTGCCTCAAGCAGCAGCTGCAGGATCTCCAGGACCAAGGGGTCCTATCCCGGGTCACAGAGCCCACGCCATGGGTCAGCTCCATGGTGTGTGTTAAGAAGCCCTCCGGCGAGCTCCAGATCTGCATTGATCCAAAAGACCTCAACAACAACATTGAGGGAACACTACCCCATACCCAAACGGGAAGAGATGACGAGCGAAATGGCCCGGGCTAAAATCTTCACGAAACTGGATGCCTCGAAGGGTTTTTGGCAGATCCAACTGGATCCGTCCAGCCGAAAACTGTGCACCTTCAACACCCCTTTCGACAGGTTCTGCCACAACCGAATGCCATTTGGCATCATCTCAGCATCCGAGGTCTTTCATAGGATCATGGAGCAGATGATGGAAGGCATCGAAGGGGTGCGCGTCTACGTGGACGACGTCATCATCTGGTCCACCACACCACAGGAGCACATCTATTGTCTCCAGCGCGTCTTTGCGCGCATAAGCGAAAACGGCCTGCGCCTCAACCGAGCCAAGTGTTTTTTCGGCCAGACCGAGTTGAAGTTCCTGGGGGACCACATTTCCCGGTCAGGGGTCCGTCCGGATGCAGACAAGGTGAGCGGCTTTACAGCCATGCCACAGCCGGCAGACAACAAAGCAGTGCTACGCTTCCTAGGCATGGTCAACTTCCTGGGGAAGTTCATTCCCAACCTTTGCTCCCACACGACGGCTCTGCGCCACCTCGTCAAGAAGTCCACGGAGTTCCAGTGGCAGCACACACACCAGCTGGAATGGGAGGAGCTCAAACTTCAGCTCACCACAGCACCGGTGTTGGCGTTTTTCGACACATCTCGTGACAATAAAATCTCGACTGATGCCAGCCAGTCCGGCATTGGGGCGGTGCTCCTACAGCGGGATGACACTGGGTCATGGGCCCCGGTCGCCTATGCCTCGCAGGCCATGACCCCCACAGAACAGCGCTACGCGCAGATCGAAAAGGAGTGCCTGGCCTTGCTAACCGGGTTAGACAAGTTCCATGACTATGTGTATGGTCTCCCCCGGTTTACCGTTGAGACCGACCACCGCCCCCTGGTTAGCATCATTAATAAGGACCTAAACGAGATGACCCCTCGCCTCCAACGCATCCTACTTAAACTCAGGAGCTATGACTTCCAACTGGTCTACACCCCGGGTAAGGACCTTATCATTGCGGATGCCTTATCTAGAGCAGTGAGCACAGCGCCAGATTCGGAGGGGTTGGTCTGTCAGGTCGAGGTGCAGGTGGCTTTCACATCGGCAAATCTGCCAGCTGACTACTCCAGTCTGGCCCGTATTCGCCGAGAGACTGCGGCTGACCCCCTTCTACAACGTGGGATGCACCACATGACGGGAGGGTGGCCCAAAGGACAGTGCCCGCAGTGCTACAATGTCTGAGACGACTTGGCCGTCATTGGTGTCCTTCTAAAGCTGGACCGGATTGTGATTCCACACAGCATGCACAAGCTGGTCCTCGACCATCTACACGAAGGCCACCTGGGAGTCGAGAAGTGCAGACGGAGGGCCCGAGAGGCGGTATACTGGCCAGGCATCAGTAATGACATTGCCAATATGGTGCTCAACTGACCCACCTGCCAAAGGTTTCAACCGGCGCAACCTCCTGAAACGCTTCTGCCCCATGAGCTGGTGACGCCCCCCTGGGCGAAGGTGGGTGTGGACCTCTTTCACGCACTCGGCAGGGACTATGTCATCGTCGTTGACTACTTTTCCAACTATCCAGAGGTCATACGCCTGCACGATTTGACATCGGCCGCTGTCATAAGGGCCTGCAAAGACACCTTCGCTCGCTACGGCATTCCGATGACTGTCATGTCGGACAATGGGCCCTGTTTCGCCAGCCAGGAATGGTCATCTTTTGCTGTCTCGTATGGTTTCACACACGTGACGTCCAGCCCTCTGCATCCCCAGTCCAATGGAAAGGCGGAGAAGGGCGTTCACATTGTCAAGCGGCTCCTCTGCAAGGCTGCTGCTGCCGGATCGGATTTCTGCCTCGCCCTGCTAGCCTATCGCTCGGCCCCACTAGCCACTGGCCTCTCACCAGCCCAGCTGTTGATGGGCCGCGCCCTCAGGACCACTGTGCCTTCCATTCTAGCACCCACAACCAACCATGCTCCGATACTACACAGAATGCAACTGCAGCGCGGTCGCCAGCAGAGTGCATATGACACACGGGCAACTGATCTTCCCGCCCTGGCCCCTGGAGACGAAGTCCGCATCCACCTACCAGAAGGTGGCTGGTCAGCACCTGCCGAAGTTCTCCGACGCGTGGCTCCCCACTCGTTCGTGGTTCGCATGCCTGATGGATCCATTCGTAGGCGCAATCGCCAGGCTCTTCGCCTATTTCCACGCTCACTACGAGACCTTACACCGACACCGCGCCCTCCTGTTGTTCCTGATAGCGACTTCGTGGAGCTGCCTGCCACCATGCCCCTTCCGTCATCGCCCGTGGCCAGGCCCATTCCTCAGCCGGTGGTTCCAGACCTACCCTTGAGGCGGTCAACCCGAATTAGTCACCCACCTACTAGACTGGACTTTGGAGACTGCTTGTACGTTGAACTCATACTACCACTGTGTTAATAGATTTATGTTCTTATCGTTACAGGAATTTGTTTTATCGTTCAACCGTTCTTTGTTTATGGTACAACCTCGTTGTTATGTCACACCTGGCATCGCCCCTTGTATATAGTTTAGCCCCATGTACATGCTGTAAATATTGCACACACACATTTAGCTGCACTCAGTACACATCTCTATTTATGACCACGTAGGCACATGTTCTTGTAAAAAAAGGGGGGGGGGATGTCATGATATTCAGGTAAACATCATAGCACATACATATTGATGGACAGATCAACGGACCAATCAACACACAACACGACAGCCAATCACAGGCAAGAGCATACACAGTACAAAACAGGGAACACGACACTTCCTGGGCACTCGAGCAGGAGACGGCTCAGGGCACAGAGCTCATTGCAGGCCACTCAGACATCCACCATGTGCTGAGTGCCACTACAAGATAGAATTAGGAATAGGTCCATAGAATCAAGGGTCATGATCGAACCTCAGTAAACAGTTAACAGTGTAAATAGATTTTTGAAATAAAACTGCGTTGTACCATTCACAACCGTGTTGGTTCATCTGTGTAGCAGAGTACCCAACACTTCATGCTGGAGATACATTCTTGGGTTGAGTCACATTACTGGAAGAGGTCTTACTTTTGTGCATGTTGACTCACACTGCTATATATTTAATTTTGCAATTGTGTGAACCGAGGGATACAAGAATAGCACCCACCCCACAACCTGCCCCGGAGATCTGGATCAGACATTGATTTCTTTCACACATATTTCTTGAATTTCTCCAATGACGGACTGAGCTAACATATGGGGAGGTGCAGTTTGACACAGATCATTAAGCAGGTTTACTTCACAACCGATATATTAACTCTGCTTCTCTCGCCACCAATGCTGCCAGACCTGCTGGGTGTTTCCAGCAATTTTTGCTTTTACTTAGCTGAAAGTGGATATGCAAAGCTGCAGTAATGATCAGAGTCATACAGTTCAATCAGTGCAACTTATTTTCGTGTGAGGTACAAAACAAAGAATATACTGTGCTTCAAGCAGGTGATCTTATTCGACATGAACAACAGACTGTCTAAATATTCTCCAGCATTTCTGGGCTCTTCACCACATCAAAGAATGGCCAAAGTTTTCCTTTTCATTAATCAGGTTGTGCTGACAAACCTTCCTGTTTCAAAAGCTTTTCTTTTTGTATCTATATGGGTCTCATTTCTTTCCCTCTTTGTAGGTAAACTGAGATAAAAGACTTTCCACCAGAGTGGATGAGGTTTTGCTTCAATTGCTGGCAAAATGCTTATTGTTTGGATATCAGTGAGAACAACAACAATTATGTATTTTAATCAGTTTATCAGAGGGGACTCTCCATCCCATGATGCCGGGAAACTGTTCCCCGATGGGATGAAGAATTGGGCGTTTGGGGAAAACCTGAATTCGCGCCAGGCGCCGATCGAAATGCGATGCTGGAGCCTCCGCTGGCGGCATGAACGAGGTCCACAATGCCCGCTGGGTGGGGGGTGGGTTGTAAATCTCCATTTCACGAGCCCGGCGGCTAATGTTCAGGCCTTCCATGATTCTCCAGTCCTCGCAGCTTGGCTTGCCCCCTTGGCCTACTGCCAGGTCCACTACGCCAGGGCCATACTGGTGGAGACCATCAGAGAGCAACACCCACCCCCACCACAATGCACTGCATACAGACGCTGCCTCTGCCAGACTCTTTCCCCCCCCCCCCCCCACCCCCACACAGACCCCCGTAATAGGGGGAACCCCCCCCCCCCCCCACACAGACTCTTTAATAGGGGAACCTCAGTGACCCCTGAAGTAGAGGGACCCCCCAGGGACCACTGTAATAAGGGGATCTTTGTTTTCAAATTCTTCTGTGACATCCTCCCTCCCTATTCTGTCATTTCCCCCAGTTCCACAATCCTTCGAGATAGATTCGTCCAACGCTCTCGCCTCTTGAGCTCCCCCAGGCTTTGGAGCGTCCCCAGGCTTTGGCGTCCTGAGCATCACCAATTTTATTTCCAAGTTTTATTCAGCAGGTTTCTCAGTAGCTGCAGGCCAGTCAGTTAAATTCAGTGGGGAAATGACTCGAAATGATAATATCTGGGACGAAATTATAATATCTGGGACAAAATTAATAGTCAGATGGACAAACGTGGGTTAATTAAGGAAAGCCAGTATGGAATTGTGAAAATAAATTGTGTTTAAATGAAATTTAAGTTGCTTAAATTTTTTAAATGAGATAACAGAGAGGGATGATGTGGGAAATGCTGTTGATGTGGTGCACATGAATTTTCAAAAGGCACATGATATAATACTCCACAATAGACCTGGGAGCAGATATATAGCTGTTAAATAAAAGGGACGGTAGCAACATGGTTACATCATGGGCTGAGTGACAGGAAACCAAGAATAGTGGTTAATGGGTGTTTTTCACATGGAGGAAGGTGTGACAGGAAACAGAGAGTCGTGGTTAATGGGTGTTTTTCACATGGAGGAAGCTTTAGAACAAAGAACAAAGAAATGTACAGCACAGGAACAGGCCCTTCAGCCCTCCAAGCCCGTGCCGACCATGCTGCCCGACTAAACTACAATCTTCTACACTTCCTGGGTCCATATCCCTCTATTCCCATCCTATTCATGTATTTGTCAAGATGCCCCTTAAATGTCACTATCGTCCCTGCTTCCACCACCTCCTCCGGTAGCGAGTTCCAGGCACCCACTACCCTCTGCGTAAAAAAACTTGCCTCATACATCTACTCTAAACCTTGCCCCTCTCACCTTAAACCTATGCCCCCTAGTAATTGACCCCTCTACCCTGGGGAAAAGCCTCTGACTATCCACTCTGTCTATACCCCTCATAATTTTGTAGACCTCTATCAGGTCTCCCCTCAACCTCCGTCGTTCCAGTGAGAACAAACCGAGTTTATTCAACCGCTCCTCATAGCTAATGCCCTCCATACCAGGCAACATTCTGGTAAATCTCTTCTACACCCTCTCTAAAGCCTCCACATCCTTCTGGTAGTGTGGCGACCAGAATTGAACACTATACTCCAAGTGTGGCCTAACTAAGGTTCTATACAGCTGCAACATGACTTGCCAATTCTTATACTCAATGCCCCGGCCAATGAAAGCAAGCATGCCGTATGCCTTCTTGACTACCTTCTCCACCTGTGTTGACCCTTTCAGTGGACCTGTGGACCTGTACACCTAGATCTCTTTGACTTTCAATACTCTTGAGGGTTCTACCATTCACTGTATATTCCCTACCTGCATTAGACCTTCCAAAATGCATTACCTCACATTTGTCCGGATTAAACTCCATCTGCCATCTCTCCGCCCAAGTCTCCAAACAATCTAAATCCTGCTGTATCCTCTGACAGTCCTCATCGCTATCCGCAATTCCACCAACCTTTGTGTCATCTGCAAACTTACTAATCAGACCAATTACATTTTCCTCCAAATCATTTACATATACTACAAACAGCAAAGGTCCCAGCACTGATCCCTGTGGAACACCACTGGTCACAGCCCTCCAATTAGAAAAGCATCCTTCCATTGCTACTCTCTGCCTTCTGTGACCTAGCCAGTTCTGTATCCACCTTGCCAGCTCACCCCTGATCCCGTGTGACTTCACCTTTTGTACTAGTCTACCATGAGGGACCTTGTCAAAGGCCTTACTAAAGTCCATATAGGCAACATCCACTGCCCTACCTGCATCAATCATCTTAGTGACCTCCTCGAAAAACTCTATCAAGTTAGTGAGACATGACCTCCCCCCTCACAAAACCATGCTGCCTCTCACTAATACGTCCATTTGCTTCCAAATGGGAGTAGATCCTGTCTCGAAGAATTCTCTCCAGTAATTTCCCTACCACTGAAGTAAGGCTCACCGGCCTGTAGTTCCCGGGATTATCCTTGCTACCCTTCTTAAACAGAGGAACAACATTGGCTATTCTCCAGTCCTCCGAGACATCACCTGAAGACAGTGAGGATCCAAAGATTTCTGTCAAGGCCTCAGCAATTTCCTCTCGAGCCTCCTTCAGTATTCTGGGGTAGATCCCATCAGGCCCTGGGGACTTATCTACCTTAATATTTTTTAAGACACCCAACACCTCGTCTTTTTGGATCTCAATGTGACCCAGGCTATCTACACACCCTTCTCCAGACTCAACATCTACCAATTTCTTCTCTTTGGTGAATACTGATGCAAAGTATTCATTTAGTACCTCGCCCATTTCACACACAATATCCCCAATGAACCTCTTCATGCATTGCATTGCTTCATGTCATGATAATAAAAGCAACCAAGTTAACATTTCGGTTCCGTGTGGCTCACATTGTTTCTCGCCCCACAGATGCTCCCAGACCTGCGGAATGTATTCAACATTTTCTGTTTTTGCTTCATGTCATGACTTGGTAGTCAAATTTATTGCAGGGGCCACCTCCTCTGTGAACATATCTAATCCCGATTAAAACCAAGACAGAATTTGCAAGCGATACTTTCTGGTGTGCCTCAGTAACAGCAGGATCCTCATTCATGACTTTCCACAAATTCAATTGATCTTTGTTTTGAACACCTGTTTTAAATGAGGAATTCTCACAACATTGACAATTAATCTATTGATGTTTTCTCTCCACCCTCCACAATTCCTTGAGAATTATACTTTTTTTGTTTGTAAAGCCTCCAGTGGGGATTGTTGTTATGATATATTTAAATGTCTGTTTTCTTAAAGAAATGTGCTTCTCAGCAACTGTTGGCTCATTGTGTTGAATAAGACTCTGCCATCTGTTTGTTTTGGCGTAAATTGAGAATGATTACATGCACTGTTTAAAAAATACATAGTGAAAGTGGTCTTGACAGGCACAGTGCCATATCTTGTGTTTGGTCAGGCATCATGCTCCATCTCTGTATGGTGTTGGATGCATTGTGTGTCTCAAAGAACAAAGAACAAAGAAAAGTACAGCACAGGAACAGGCCCTTTGGCCCTCCAAGCCCGTGCCGACCATGCTGCCCGACTAAACTAAAATCTTCTACACTTCCTGGGACACTTCCCTCCACACTGGAAATTGAGGAAAATACACTAGAAAAATGTACTTTTATACAATGAAGCATGGACATTCACATATGATAAAAAAAGCATAGATTTCAAGTTCAATTCAACATATTAGCCTGCTCCTTTCATAGAGCTTGCAAAACTATGCCAGATGAAATTACCATTATTCCTCGTGAATAAAGACTGCTTGAATTGCAAAGGTAATCAAGCAAAACTAAGAATGAATTACCATATTTCAACATCAGCAATTTTGTTTAATTAAAAAAAACTATTTCACTCTTTTTTCCAGCGTGGTCCCATGATATTTGGTTGGAAACATATTTAGTTTTTAGTGAGAAGCTAATGTGAAGTATTTATTTTGCTTTTGTATCCAATATTTTTCATTTTTGTTCCAAATCAGATATTTATCCCACTGTTTTTAAAGGAGTTAGATCATAAGAAATAGGAACAGGAGTAGGTAATATAAAAAGTCAGCTGTGGTTCAGCTGGTAGCACTCTTGCCCTAGTGCTCCCAAACAGAGCACAAAAACCTAGGCGGTGCAACATCATACATGTGCTTTATTGGATGAGATGTGAAATTAAGGTCCTATCAGATGGGCATTAAATATTCCATGGCATTACTTTGATGAAGAGCAGGGAAGTTAACCCATGTTTTGGGCAACATTTGTCCCTTCAGCAACACCACAAAACAGATTACTTGATCGTCAACACACTGCTGTTTGTGGAAGTTTGCTGTGCAGAAGTTAACCATCATTTTCTTATATTTCCTAATGTGACCACACTTCAGAAGTACTTCATTGGCTGTAAAGTACTTTGTGATGTCCTGAGGATGTGAAAGGGTCAATATGAATGCAAGTCTTTCCTTCTTCAAAGAACAAAGAAATGTACAGCACAGGAACAGGCCCTTCGGCCCTCCAAGCCCGTGCCGCCCGACTAAACTACAATCTTCTACACTTCCTGGGTCCGTATCCTTCTATTCCCATCCTATTCATATATTTGTCAAGATGCCCCTTAAATGTCCCTATCGTCCCTGCTTCCACTACCTCCTCCGGTAGCGAGTTCCAGGCACCCACTACCCTCTGCGTTCTTAACTTGAACTCAGTGGATGAAAGATTTCTTCCAATCTTTTATACATTGCTAGTGCCACATGATGTCAATAACAAATGCCTTACTTACCAGGTTGCTAAAATGAATGGAATTTCATCTAAATTTTGCAGAGTGTAATTTCAAGGCATTAGTCTGACTTCAAGCTTGCAAATTTTAAAGCTGAATTTTCCAATTCTTGCTGACAGTCTAAGTAGCCTATTTGCATCTGCATCATCTATGCCTTTTAGTATGTTAAACGTCTTTGAAAAAGTGGGGTGGGTATTTGCTTTTAGTGATCCACATAAAAAGTAATTCAAACAAAAACTTGATTTTTCAACTCTGGCAGGGCACACACCCTCACCACTTCTATTGGTTCCAATGAATATTTCAAATCTTGGGTGAATCTGTCCCCGATACGTCAGTTCAGTCACCCATACAGTACTTTTCACCAATCACTGTATGACCTAGCTTCAAATACAAGGTAGCTGCAAAGAGTTGTTGCAAGATAACCAAGCAGTCAGATTCGACCTCCCAGAAGTCATAAACTAACCAAAAACAGCGAAGCTTGTTGTTATGTTTTACAGAACTTGATTTGTTTTATTAAAAAGGTATTTTTAGTCAAAAATTTTTCAACAGTTTTACAATTCGCAACAACCACACAAAACCCCCCAGACTACCCAACCCCCTCCCCGACAGTCAATCGTAAACAACTCCCAAAAAAATGATTAACAAAGCTCAACAATTTCACCTTTTTCAGTGTCAGAAACTTCAACAGGTCCCCCTGCCATGGCGATCTATTTTAACTCACACCTAATCTAAGCTTCTCCTTACTCCTTCTCACACCTTCTCCCAGAAGTCAGAGAGGCATTCCCTTCTATAGGTCTACTCCCCAGCTCCATCTGGTAGTAGAATAAAGTATCACATTAACTCCCAATGTGCCAGACATTGCACATAATGTCATTAACAAGGCAAAGGCTAAAACATCTGCCCCCATACCCTCCTGCAGCCCTGGCCAGTCCAACACCCCGAATGTAGCTTCTAGGGGACCGTGCTCCATGTCCACATGCAGAATTCCCAAAATGGTGCTGAACACCATCCTCCAAAACCTTTCCAGCTTCAGATAGGACCAAAATATATATACACATGGTTCACAGGGTCCCTCCCAGATTCCTCAGACATCCTCCATCCCTTCCAACAGCTGGCTCATCCTAGACTTTGTAAGGTGAGCTCTGTACACTGCCTTCAGCTATATCAGCCCCAGCCTTGTGCACAAGTCAAAGCATTTAACCTCCTCAGCACCTTGCACCACAGACCCTCCTCTATCCCAACTCTATCTCCCACTTCGCCTTAACCCCCTCTATGGACACCCCGACCTCCTCCAAAATCCTCTGTAAATCGAGGAGACAACCTCCCTCTCCAACTCTCCTGCAATGAGGAAGCAGGTGCGAGCGGGAAGGTTGGGAAGACCTTCCTCGCAAAGTCATGCACCTACATGTACCTGAAGCTTCACCCCACACCAGCCCAAACTGCTCGTCGAACTCCTCCAAACTCGCAAATCACCCTCCCAGAAACAGATCCTGCATTGCTTTAATCCCCGTCTCTACCGATCTCCGGAACCTTGCATCCATCCTCCCCGGCTTGAACCCATGATTCCACCGAATAAGCATCCCCCGTGACTCAGCTCCCAACCTAAAATGCTGCCTAAACTGCCTTCAGATCTTCAACGTGGCCACCACCACCATAGAACAATTTGTTGAAATAAACAGATACAATATAATGATGCAGCCTAGGTGTGAAATTTCAAGAAGGAATTCGATATAGCTCTTGGGATTAAAGGGAACAAGAGATATTTTTTGGGGGGGGGGGGGGGGGGCAGGATCAGGGTATTGAACTTGATGATCAGTCATGATCATAATGAATGACGGAACAGGCTCGAAGTGCCGAATGGCATCCTCCTGCTTCTATTTACTCTATGTTTCTATGTAAAGGTAAATGTAAAATTAAACAAGCAAATTTAAAGCAACAGAAAGAATCATGAAAGGATAACTAAAGTGAACTGAGAATTGCAAATCAATTAAACTGCAAAGAGAAATGTAAAAAATTCTTTAATAAATAGTTTAAAAAAATAAATTTAGGATTTCCAAATATTTTTTTCCCAATTAAGGGGCACTTTAGCGTGGCCAATTTACCTACCCTGCACATCTTTGGGTTGTGGGGGTGAGACCCACGCAGACAAGGGAATAATGTGCAAACTCCACATGGACAGTGACCCGGGGCCAGGGTCAAACCTAGGTGTGAGGCAGCAGTGCTAACAGCTGTGCCATTGTGCCACCCCTTTGATATCAAGAGTAAGCTAAAAACAAATTATAAAAAATAAAATGGCAGATTATTCAAATGAATCCATCAGTATATTCTGTTGACCCATTGCTCAGTTTTGCAGGCAAATTTGCTGACACATTATCAATAGTACATGGGAACTAATATACTGTTGGGAGCCAGGAACATGTGTAAGTTTGTTTAAATAATAATAAGTTGTATTGTCACATGTAGGCTTATATTAACACTGCAATGAAGTACACCCACCCACCCACGCACGCACGCACACTGAGAGAAGCTTTGCAGATAGAGGCTGGAGCAAAGAGCCCCACAATCAATACCTCAAGGAATAGGGCTACAAAGGTGCAACCATGTCACCGTTGCATGCAAGTTGGGCACTCAGTGGGAGAAGGCTGAAGTAAATCAAATGCATGCAAGAACTATGGCAAGAAGGGCCATATTGTCAAGGAATGCTGGGCTCAGAAAACATCTACACCAAGTAGGTGCAAGAAAAACAATACAAGTAAACAATTTAGGGCGTGTCTACAAATTAGTGGATAAAGTTCATGATCACTCAAAGGACAGTGAAACTGAGCTACTGCAAGATAGGTGTTGTGTCAGTGCAGGGCGATCAACAACTTTTTCAGACCTATCCAAACCTTGAATGTCATGAAACTAAAAAGGAACAGGCATGGCAGTATCACTAATACCCGAGACAATTTATCAAAAGCTGAACAATCTGTCTTTAAAACCGGCAAATGTCATCCTAAGGACGTACACTGAAGAGGTCATACCATTTAAAGGTTGCATTATGGTGAAAGTAGACACAGACGGGTAGATACCGAAGTTGCCTCTTCACGTTGTCTGTGGAAACCTTCCTGCTCTATTTGGCAGAATATAGTTGGCTAAAATTAGGCTCAAAAGGAAACGGTCATACAATTAGTGGGTTCAAAGAGCAACTTGTAACAACTTCTGAAGTAGTACAAGAAGGTTCGATGATTCACTGGGCTCTCTGACAGGAGTTGAGCTACACCTAAAGATCAAGCCAGCCAGCACACCCAAATGTCTCAAAGTTAGAACTCGTACCGTATGCCATCAAATCTGAAGGCAAAGAACTAGAAAGATTAGTAAGGCTAGGATACATTAAACCTGTTGCTACAAGTGATTGGGCAACACCAACCATTCCTGTATTAAAATGGGATGGTTCAGTGGGAATTTGTGGAGGTTTCAAAACTACTATTAACCCAGTTTTGTGAGTAGATCATTATCCACTGCTGTTGACTGAAGACTTGTTTGCTGGGACTATCTGGAGGACAGAAATTCAGTAACATTGATCTTTCACATGCATATCTGCATGTGAATGTGGCTGCCAGATCACTGTCACTACTTACCATTATGATGCACAAAGGTCTATTACAGAAGACTTCCTTTTGAATTAACATCGGCACATGCTATTTTTCAAAGATAGTGGGTTTGAATGGAGTGGAATGTTATTTAGATGACATACCCATCACAGGTTCACGTTGTTACTATATTTGGTTATAAATATGGCGGTCAATATGGTCACCTTTCTTAATCCTAATTATGTGTATGCTTTCAGAGTTGCCAGGTATCTCTCGATACCGCCACAAAGTTCAACCCGAATACCGATCAAAGAGCCAATACACCAGTTAGTTAGTTCAAAGTCAATGGTATTTACTTACATAATGATTTACTCATGCACAATAATACCACAAACTAAATTATTTCTATCACTAATACCTATACTTAACTTTGGGTGCCCACTTAGTCAGAGGAACAATGGCCGTTGTTCGGATCTGAGGCTGTTGGGTTCGAAGAGGTAACAGGAGTACAGCTAAGGCCGTCCATCTGGTAGCGAGCGTTGACCTTGAACTGACTTGCTTCTGGTGATGCTGGTGGATGGGTCTCTCCACTTGAGAGCCGAATCCAAGAGGCTGAAATTTTGTCGGGAGTTCCTTCTTATACTTGGAGGGGCTTCGCACGCTTTTAGGTGGGCCTTAAACTTGGTACCAATTAATCGGGCAGCTTCTTGATCATAGTCATCGATCTAAACCAATAAAGGGTGGGAGCCCTGATGGATGGGCATGTCTTGGGTGGCCGTTGGCCTTGCTTGGTTTGTGTCTTTCGGTTGGGGTACTGGCGCCGGGATGTCTGCAACTGTATCGACTACCTGAGTATTAGTCCTTTGTTCCTCGGAGATGGGCCATCAATATTTTAATTGGCCCAGAGTTTCGATTCAGTCTGCTGACTGCTTTCCAAATATACATTCAGGCTCTGTGCCTGCTTGTTGATTAGTATTGTCCACATTTCCCTATAGTCTCTGTGAGTGTCCATTTTGTATTCTGAAAGTGGCCATCCCAGATGGCTACACTCCCTCCTCGTGATCCTCAACGCGAAGCGTGAAGGATCATATTGCAGAATCTTCTTTGTTCTCTGCCTAAGTCGAACACCCAAGGACAGGTTCTACTCTACTCTGTCCTATGGATTGGAACTTATCTAAATTGCTTTATATACATCACATTATTATAAAATTCTAAGGGGCGCTATGACATTCTCGGGCGTAATGTCCTAATTGTCCGCAATTGTAGCACTCGTGGGATTTAGGCTGCTGTGGGCTGTTTTATTCCCTCAGTTACCCATGCAGGGTTCTGATGTGTCCTAACTGGATGCATGTTAGCATCTGCCTGCTCTTCCTCTGCTTTACTGTAATCTGATTTTCCCTGAATGGACTATTCCCAAGCTCAGGACAATCGCTTTAGTACCCATTTCTCATTGTGGGTCTCGTCTGAGGGGTCATAATTGGCGCAAGCTCTCTGTCCTGCTTCGGTCACGTGAGAGACTAGGATTCAAGTCCATTTGGCCTTATTTTCTGGTGTCAAATGGGCGCGGGCTAACTCGCCGAATACTGCTGTGAAATGAATCCAAAGGCATCCAGGAAATGGTGTTGGGTGCTCTGTCTTTTTCTGCCTACATTTATTGAGGCCTTCTACGGGGTCTCCCTTATGGTAGCCGATCGCATCTAGGATCGCTGCATGCATTTCTTGGAGGGTGCCTCCTCCTACATTTTGTGGGTCGGGAAGAGCTGCCACGACTGAGGGGTCGAGGCTCAAGACTGTCAGCTTCACTTGCTCTTTTTCATCCAGGCCGTACATGGTCGCCTGTTGTTTAACTCTTGTGAAATATTGGTGTGGGTCCGATGTGGGTAGGAACGGTGTTATCTTATCACACGTGTCCCTTAATTGAGTGACGGTTAATGGGGTGGTGTACAGAAAATCTGGGTCTCAGTCTGTTGTGGCCCTGCGCTGTATGGTGACAGGGTTCATAGGATTGTGCTCTACCAATGCGATCGGGGGTGGGGGTGCTTTCCTTTTCTGAGGTTTGTCCTGAGTACATGTACATATCGATGGGCAGTTTCATTTAACTCCTGCCAATCGGAGCCATTTTCCTGATCTAACTGGGGTCCAAAAGTATTCTGGAATCCATTTTGTACAGAAGCAGGGATTGCAGGTCTGCAATTTGGCGTGGTCTACCGAGCTCTGCCTTTGTTCCGTCATGGAACTGTGGAGTGCTCGTAGGGCTGCTTTTAAATTACATTGTTTCTTTAATTGCTCGACTTGGTGTTCTGTCTCTTCTCGTACCAACACTGCGCGTTGCGTGTCTTGGTAGGCCTTATCATATTGTGACTGAAAGCTGCTCTTAGGTGAGCGAGACAAGATTGGTGTGCCCGTTTGACATCAGCCATCTCCGGTCCTTCGCCGCTAACTGCTCTCTAAGTTGCCTGTTAACTTTCTCGCACTCGCTAACGTCTCCCTCACTATTCTTCTCTCGGTCTTCAATCTCTCTGCGGAGCGTCTTCACGACCTCCTCTGTGCCTCGCAATTGTGCCAAGCAGGATACGATTGCCAACGGCTTACGAGCTTTTCCTAAGCTTTTCTTATAAATCTCGGTCAGGTTCTCCCATCAAGTATGCCCTATACTTCCGGGACCAGTTTCGTCATTTGCACAAAATTCGTTCCAAAGGGGCCATCCTTTCCCTTTGAGATATTTCTGAATTTCCTCTTTCCATAAGGGACACTGCCCTGCTCTATTGGTCACTGCGACCTCGAGTTCCTGGGGGTTCATAAGGCGTTTCATTGCCATCTCTACTGCTATCTATGGGTTTCTACAATTTGGAACGGGGGGGGGGGGGGGGGAATAAAGTGGTGATGTAAACACGGGTACGGCTTACGCTATTTTCCGGTTTACAAAACTCCCGACAGTTTTACGCAACAAAATCTATCAAGTTTACCTTATATCCCTTGTTAGTACGCATGCAAATAACACATTTCCAAATCTTGGAGGTTTGATCGATATTGGTCTTTCTTGTGGTTGTGGTTTTTCCTTTTCCAATTGGGTTTCTAATTCAAATTTGGGTTCTCTCGGAGTGATGAAGCCACTTCTAGGTCGAGTCCCGGCGCAGTTGCCAGTAATGTTGCTCTGTTTACTTGCTATAAATATAGTTTCATAGTTTCATAGAATTTACAGTGCAGAAGGAGGCCATTCGGCCCATCGAGTCTGCACCGGCTCCTGGAAAGAGCACCATACCCAAGGTCAACACCTCCACCCTATCCCCATAACCCAGTAACCCCACCCAACACTAAGGGCAATTTTGAACACTAAGGGCAATTTTGAATGGACAATCCACCTAACCCGCACATCTTTGGACATATAGAAACGTGAACAGAAACACTTGGAGAATTTGAGAGTTACTACCCTGAAGCGATTACAGGGCCACAACCCAAGTGTTGAGAAGGAAAAGTGAGACTTTTTCCAAGTCATCCAATAATTACCTCAGTCATATTATTGACAAAGATGGTTTACACAAAGAATCAAAGAAAATGTCAGCAATCTTAGATGCACCGCGTCCTCAAAATGTGACATAGTCAGGTTGTTTTAAGTTTGATCAATTATGGTAAAATTGTGCCAAATTTTGCAACACGATTGAAGCCTTTACATACTTTGCTGTGTGTCAAACAGGCATGATGTGTGGTCAGAAGAATGTGAGAATTCATCCAATGAAGTGAAAGAAGCTTGACTGAAGTCAGAGCTGCTGCTTTATTATAATTCAAAAATTAATTTGCAATTAACTTGCTATGCACCCTATGGGGTTGGTGTAGTTGTCTCGCACATTAAGGCTTTGGAGAAGAACGACCGATAGCATTTGCTTTATGGATCCTTACTAATGCAGAAACAAATTATCCTCAGATAGAAAAAGAGGCTTTGAGCATTATTTTTGGTATAAGAAGGTTCCACCATTACCTTTATGTTATGTCATTTTAACCTTTTGATGGATCATCGACCCTTGACTAAAATCTTTGGGCCAAATAAAGGTATACCTTCTTTGGCAGCGAGTAGATTGCAAAGATGGCTATTAATGTTGTTGACTCACACTTATGGTACCCAGTATGGCAAGTCTGGGAAGCATGCAAAAGCTATAGCTTTGTCATGATTTCTGCGTGGTGGCACATTGGTTAGCACTGCTGCATCACAACACCTGGGACCCAGATTCAATTCCAGTCTTGGGTGACTTGCTGTGTGGAATTTGCGCTTTCCTCATGTCTGCGCAGGTTTCTTCCATGTGCTCTGGTTTCTTCCCACAGTCCAAAGATGTGCAGGTTAGGTGGATTGGCCACGCTGAATTGTTCCTTAATCATTATCATCCAGCAACAAATGGTATTGGCATTTTGTACAATCATTAAAGCATTCTATCAAAGCATGGAAGGACCAGGATGATATGGAGCCAACTTGATATGGTATAAACTGTTCCCTTTCAAGTACTCCTTTAACGCCTTATAAGGACCAGGGACATGGACAAGAAGAGTAAACAAATTTCTAATATCTTATCAGAACACCATACATGCTAGCACACAAATTGTACCGGCAATGCTGTTGATTAAGAGGAAACTATGAACACAATTTGATTTGTTAATTCCACCTGATACTTCAGAGATTGTCAAATGACAACAACAAGCACAAATTGCAAGAAGGGAGAAAATCTCCAAAAAAAAAAAAAAAAAGAGTATTCAACAGGACAGTGAGTGTTAGGAGTTATGCCACCAACACGAAGAGTATCAGCTACGGTCTGAGTGAAGACAGATCCAATGTCATACACTGTACAGAGAAATGATGAAAGAGTTTGACAACCTCATGTTGATCAGTTACTTGCTGCAAAGTGAGTTTGCAGAAACTTCCCCTTGAGAAGGCCTAGAGAGCTGTACTTGGAACGGAAACCAGAGATAATGACAAATTCAGATTGTGTTTCTGAGGACTTTTCAATGTCTATAGCGACAGATACTGAAATAATTACTGAAGAAACCATCTGCAGAAAGGAATGAGGTATATATATATATTTTTTTTAAAATAACATATCAGGGATCTGTGGTATAAATGTTAATTGCTGTTGTAGTAATGAAGTAAAGAGAGAGGAATGTTATTTATTTGCGAGTATTCTTGCTAGTTCTGCATCACATGATAAGTAGCGACATCAGTAGAGTGTTTGTGTGGGCTTTGAGCAGATCAGAATTTTGATTGTATGAGCAGCCCTTAATAAACCTCCAAACCTTTTCTCTTTGCGACACCAAAGAAATATATCAAACTCCTATTGGCATTGTTCTCGGAGATTTCCACCCATTTTTCACCAAGGAAATGGTTGGAGATTCAGAGAATGCTCATGGAAAAGGTACGTTTTCTCTTTGCAACTCTCGATATTGTCTGCGCTAGGGTTTTTAACAGACCAAGCTAGAATTTATTGTACCAGACATAATTATTGCAGTGTTGTGAAATATCATCTTTGGATTAGAGCTCAAGAAAGAATCTAATGCACAATTTCAAAAAAAGGCAGTTAACAATGAATAGGATAATAAGATTTAGAGCACAGAGCAAGTCCATTCAGCTAAACTGGCCAGTGCTATGCTGTTTATGCTACAATGAGCCCCTTCCCACCCTAATTCATCAAACCTCATCAGCTTATCCTACTGCTTTCTTCCTTGTGCAGCTATTCCTATGAGGGGAACATTTTTTTCAGATTAGGAGACACAAAGATGCTGTTGAGAAATCTTAGAGGGAATCTGTTGACATTTCTGAAAGACCAGGAGGGACTCCCTGTATGTGCAAAAAAATCATTCATTCCCTTTAGATGTCCTAGGCCTTAGTACAAATGGTGTCTTTGGGGAAAAGCTTTAATGAGATGTGGTAAATTTCTGAAGTCACAGTACTGGGCACTGAAGTATTCTTGAACCACATTATTTTACAAAAATGCATTAGCTTTAGTTACCACACTGTTAGTCTCATGTCCAGAAAATGTCATAGTCTTTTCCAGGCTGCACTGAACTAATTGATCTTTGCTGCAGCAGTAATTGGAGTCCCTCTGCACCTGGTTTGAATAGATACATAACAGCTGGATTCCGAGGTCCTGATGATGATCTAATGACCCCCTACTGGAATACACTCCTTTTGGGCAACCAAATGAACTAAATCAACAAATTGAGGGGCAAGTTAAAAGACAGCCCATTGTAGAGATACTGCAAAGCAAACAGAATTATTGAATTCAATCATCTGCATGGTGGGATCCGAATCCAGGTCCCCAGACCATTATGCTGGGTATCTCAATTACTAGACCAGTGACACGACATTGGCCGTGTGTGTCGGTGTGTAATGGGCCAAGATACAATTCAGTCATTTATAATATCCGAATGTCGAATAGCCTTTTGGCAGACTGTCTACATTCACTAATGAGGAATGACTCAGCAAGTTATTAAAGGATTGTAACTCAATTATGTGGAAACTGCCCAACTGTTCCAGTGGACACCCACATCTGGATGTTGATTTAATTTATTTGGTTATCCAAAAGGAGCACATCTGCATAGGGTGTGCCCCTGACTGGAGTTTGAAATTCCTGTAGCCTTGTTTGGAGCCAAGCCTTTCTTGGGATTTTCTCAATCCTTGACGTATCATGTTTAACCACATGAATCACGCCACGCTTGTGACGGCCTCAAGCTGATTCGCTCACCCTAAGGCAACTTTATCTCTGCAGTCAGTGGGGAGTGATGTGTTGGGTGCTCTGGGTCCGTGGAACACATACAGGCCACCAACACTCAAAATAGTACAACACTATTTTATTAAGTTAGAAACTGTTGAACATACTTTCACTGTGGGTTAACACGATGTTAGATTAAACTAAAGACCTATGCCTGTCCTAACCAGTCTATGCACTCAGCACATGGTGAATATCTGTGCTGTAAGCTTTGTCCTTCTAAGAGGCTGCATCCCAAATGAGCGGGAACTCTGATGCCCCCCGTCTTTAAAGTGAGTGTGCTCTAACTGGTGATTGGCTGCGGTGTTGTGTGTGTTGATTGTTCATGCTGTGTGTCCATCAGTGTGTGTGTATCTGCACCATGATATACTGGTGTATATTATGATAGGGAGCTCCATAGAAACACCTCCCCAACACTTGCTCTAGACTCATTAGAGGGACCACTTCCAGGAAGCCAGCATCGTGATTCATAGAGGGAACCCTGACCAAACCCTTGGATGGTGTGCAGCAGATGTGGAATGTCCTCTACCCACCTTCGTACAGGTTACCACGGTGTCCAGCAAGGTTACCACCTCCTCCTGGGATGTCATTTCAACCTTAATTCAGTGTCAGCTCACTGCAGAAGAGGACGTAGCAGCAGTGCTGCAAGAAGATGACCTTCTTCATAAGGCCAGGGTAAGTCTGCAACATCCAGTCTCCTGCTGCACCCCCTCACATCTTGAAGGTGATCTCTCACCCAGCTACCTCATAGGTTGCCAAGACCTATCATGCGGCTCACTTCCCCATCCTGCCAAGTAGCTACTCTGCTCCTCACATCCCCACTCACCCAAGTCTCATGCATGCCACATCTCATCACCATCTGAACTGGCAGGACTCCTGCCAACACTCTCCCCATCTTGTCTCATTGCAGGACAAACTCGAGCTTACCCACCGTGAGCAAGTGCAGCCACCTGGAATCATGCAAAGTGGGACAGACAAAAGTGAGAACCCTCAGGGCACAAAGACATTCTACAAGCCTCATGAGTAAACATTATCTCTTCATTTATCTTGTGATAGACCAATGCCATCTCCCTTTCCTTGCAGAGCAATCAGTCCAGGAACCAGGACCATCCTCGCCCACCTGGAAGACGGACACGAGTGGCTCCGAGGGAGATTTCTCAGACACTACCATCGAGGAGGCATCACATCTGCACCCTCCACTAATACAGATACTCACACCTCCAGTGTGATTATCTAATAGGGAGTCTTCTGGGTAACTCACTGATGAGCACTTCACAATTGAAGGCCCCCAGCAGGCAGAGGAAGGAATGTCTCAGGGAGTGCAAGGTCAACTGGAGGAGTCCCATCACGGTTTGCTCCTGCGTAACAAGGGCAACACTTAGTCGTGGTCCAGGCTTATGCACATGCCTTTGCAAAAAAGGCATCTGCAACCTCCCTAATACATTTGTGCACAGCTGATTGAGAAATTCCACACAGGTCGCCCATGTTGCCCTGAAATGAGCCGCTTGCAAACAAGTTCCGAGCAGCTGTAACTTTAAGGGCCATATGTAGATTGTTTCCTTCCATTCCATGTAGTGCCAGGTCTTGCAGGACCTGCCAAAGGTGGTGTACCAACCCCATGGACAGACGCAGTCTTATCTGACATTGAAATTCAACATCAGCAAGAGGATGTCCGATATCAGAAGACCCTTTGCCAGTAGTGTCCCCTACGAGGCTCCACCATCTCTGCTGCTGCTTCTGGAACAGCTACAGGGCCAGCCTCCCCCTCCTCTGCAGGGCACTGTCCCTGGCCACGTGCAGCAGCATGTCAATGTCTTTGCTGCTGCCCTGACCCTCAGCCCTCCATGACATCTACTCAAGTGGTTCCCCCTTAGTAAGCACCTCCCCATTACATCTCACACCCTACAACGCCCCCCCCCCCCACAAAACAACCCAACCAATACCTGCTGTTAGGTGAAAGGTGAAGGCCATTCGGCCCATCGAGTCTGCACCGACCCACTTAAGCCCTCACTTCCACTCTATCCCCGTAAACCAATAACCCCTCCTAATTTGGGCACTAAGGGCAATTTATCATGGCCAATCACCTAACCTGCACGTCTTTGGACTGTGGGTGGAAACTGGAGCACCGAGGAAACCCACACAGACACGGGGAGAACGTGCAGACTCCAGCGGGGAATCGAACCTGGGACCCTGGCGCTGTGAAGCCACAGTGCTATCCACTTGTGCTACCGTGCTGCCCAGTTGAATGGATGCATGGGACCAGCTTCTGAATCCTCACAGGGCACCCCAAAGATACGCTTACATCAAGACCTTGAATGGGTGAGTGATGATTGACAACACCATAGTTCCTTGCATCGGGGTACACAGTGTAATCTGTGTAATGTTAACTTGCATGAGCATTGGAGTTCAATGCTTGGGGCCAACACTTCCAACTATTTTGGTGAAAATGAAATAACCAAGGAAATTAAAACAAACAAACAGACAGACTAAAGGGACAGCCCTTTAAAGGGGACCTGCCTTAAAACAAAGCCAAATCACAAATTAAACTTAAAATATCAAACCGAAACGCGAGTAAGGGGGGGGGGGGGGGGAAAAGAGAGAGAGGGGTGGTCACAAAGGTATCCCAGTCCTTGCAGTGCCCACTTGGCATGGAAGGTCTTGACAATGCTGGTGGACTCTGCATGCTCCCTCTCCAGGGACACCCACCCCAAATGTAGAGAGGCAGACAGTTGGGTTGGACGGCCCCCTCGGTCACTCGCTGCCTGGACCAGTTTATGGAGAGTATGGCCAGGCCCAGGAGCAGGTTTATGACAAGCTTTTTCTTACCTGCCCCTCTCCATACTGGGTGCCTACCGATTGGGATCTTGGGGCAGAAGTGCATAAAAACTGCAATAGCAGGTCTTCTTAAAATAACTGAAAAAGGGGGTGCAGTCTGAAGCAACCTATACAAGGCTCGAGAACTTTGCTCCAACTATTTTGATTAAAACAAATAAATAAATTAAATAAACTGAAGGACAAGTTATAAGGGCAACCCCTTAAAGGGACACTGCCTTAAACAAAGACAAATCACAAATTAAACTTAAAAGATCAAACTAAAATGTGATTAAAAGGGTCAATAAAGCGCCGCAGTCTTTCAGGGGCTCAGCAGGCTTAGGAGGCCTTGATGGCTGCTCGTGGAACCCCACCCAGGTACCTCACAGTACTTACCCCCATGGAATTAGCATGTCAAACATATCCCTAGAGGACACCCTCATTCTCTCAGGGTGCAAGGGCAGCAGAGTTAACCAACCTTCCATCAGCCACAGCCATTCACCCTTACACTAATTCCTGGCACTCAAACCTCCGACATGTGGATTTGAACTTCCCGGCAGTTTTTTCTTTTGTTCTCACACTGCTGCCCGAGTGTAGGGTTCTAATCACACTGTAGTCACCCTCCCAGTAAGAGGGTCATTAGGCCAGGATGCAGCCCATTCCCAAACCCCTTAGGCTGCTCGTGGAACCCCATCCAGTACTCACAGTACTTACCCCCATGGATTTTCACAGTATCTTAATTGCAGTGTTAATGTAAGCCTACTTGTGACATCAAGAATGATAATTATTATAGTTATCCTTCATTAATCTTTATTCATATGCAGATAAATTGTCTGGCCCAACGGTGAAATCTTTATTATTTAATGGGGATTTGGATGAACGCGATAGTGGCCTTGTCTATTCAGTGTTTGCTGTTATGATAGTTGTAGAATGGAATGGTGTTGACAGCTCCACTTATGCAGGTTTAACATGATTTCCTTTGGTGGCTTCAGGCCTCAATTTGAGGCACTTAATTGGATTCACTGAACCAGAGTAGATGTAGGGAATAATTAAAGGCGAGGTGAGGAGCAGAAATCTCAGTTGTTATGTGCACTGACTGGGAGTTACCAGGCTGTCAATCATTATCGGTAGCGAATTGCTTGCCCTCAATAACTATGGTGATCTAATACTTGTGTAGTGGGGATTTGGGGCAGGGGAAGGATACCAGAGCTGTGCTGTTAATTTAATGGAAATGGTGACCGACAGCAAGAACGTTCAATTACAGAATGGTTATCGCACAGAAATAGACCACTCGGCCAGTCGTGTCTGTGCTGGCCCTCTGAAAGACCAATTAACCTAGTGCTACCCCCCCCCCCCCCCCCCCCCCAATGTCGCTATTCCTTCTTTTGGCAATTACCTTAAATCTGTGTCCTCTAGTTCCCAATCCTTCCACCAACAGGAACAGTAGTTTTCCCCCATTTGCTCGGTTCATACCCCACATGATTTTGAATCAAATCCCCTCTCACCTTTCTTTTCTTCAACGAACACCGTTCCAAAATTCTCCAATCTTCCCATACGACTGAATTTTCTCATCCCTGGCATAATTCTTGAGAAGATTTCCTGCACTCTTGCCAACGTCTTCATATACTTCTTTAAGCATGGCCTCCAGATGTGGGCCTAATAGACCAGTTGAGGCTGAATCAATGTGCGATACAAGTTTAACAACTTCCTTGCTCTTGCACTCTCTGCCCCTATTAATAAACCTGGAGTGGGTTAGCTACTCTAAAACCGGTTCTGCCACCTTCAATGATGTGCATATACACCCAGGTTCCTTTGTTCCTGCACCACATTGTATTATCATTGTACCTTTTATTTTGTCTTGTCGTGTTCTTCCTACCAAATGAATCACATTGCATTTCTCAAATTATCCCAAATTATCATTTCAAGATGACTCCTTATCACCAAGGTTCAGATGACTGGCCTGAAATTTGCTGGACTACTTTGCACTCTTATTTTGATCAAGGGTGCAACATTTTTTTACCCTTTTACGATTTATATGCCCATAGAAGACTTCCAGATTTGTTTTTACACCTGCTGACAATCTCTTTTCATACTTTCTCTACTTTGCTTATTTGCTCTTTTACAAATCCCCTCTGAACCTTCTATACACAGCCTCATTCTTGGTTATATTATCCACTTGACATCGGTCATAAACACACTTTCTTCTTCACCTTGATCCCTATGCCACTGGATCAAGGGATCTTCGGATTTGAGAAACACCTCAATCTGAAGGCCCCTTCAAATTTGGGGCACCCGCTTCTCAGGAACCTGGGACCTCTGACCCTTCCTCTCCGCCCCCAGCCTACCCTACAACCTAACCGAGATTGCTCCCCTCCTGACCCCGGGGCATCCCCTACCCTATCACCCCCCCACAACCCTTGTACTCACCTGAAATGCGGTCCTGGGGCTTGGGTGCAGGCATGCACTGCAGTATCTCTTCTAGCCACTTCAGCACTGTGTCTGGAGGGGCTGGAGAGCTGTTAGAAAATCTTATTCACCGTCAGTTCTCCGAGGTGGGACTTCCAACCAAAGATGAACAGATGTTCCACCAATTGCCAATCAATGCTCAATTGAGTGTGAAATGAGTGGGTCTGTTGGAATTGGCAGGCAATGCATTCCTTGCCAACTCTCAGGATGGCAGGCACCAAGTCATCCTGAAAATTCAGGACCATGTCCTTTTCCATAGCCAATTTAAAACTTACGATTCAATCTTCACTGATCCCCAATTGTTTACGGGCTGACCACTGATCCACTTGGCGCACTCATTCCCAAGAACCAGGTCCATCAGTGACTCCTTACCTGTTGGACCAGAAACGCGCTGTGGGAATCTTCCAGAAACTACTCAGACTCTTGCCCCTCTCTGCCTTTTACACTCCTACTATCCCAATCTATATTCAGATAATTCAAGTCCTCCATTAAAACTATAATATTTGGGCCTCTGCAATTTCCTTCCAAATTTGTTTCTCTACACCCCATAACCTGTTGGTTCCCCAGTGTCGCATTTAGGGGATACCCTGATGATGCACTGGGGAATCCCTCTAGGAAGTTCCCATGTAAGAGTTTACCCAAGAATTGTCCAAAAGTCTTACTGTTACCAGGGAGGGGGATTGAAATCAATAGCTGGGAAATATAATTTGAGCCGAAAACAGTGTCTTTACCCTTCCTAATATTTAAATGAAAGAAATTGTTCATAGAGTACAGGATGTTAGATAAGCAGCTTGATAACTTAGCAACAGAGAAGGAGTCAAAGAGATGGTGGTGAGGTGCGGTGGAGTGTTGTCAGTGTACATGTGAATACCAACACCGTGCTTTCAGATGATATCACAAAGGGGCAGCTTATGTCCCACTCTGATCACTCTCTTTGGCCTTCTGTATTGATCCATTTAAGCATTTTGTGCACCACAAGGAATGACCACTCTACAATGCCTCAAGGAAAGTGTGAAGTGGCGATGCAGCCCTTGCCAGTTATTTCCTCTCTAATGCTGTACGAATAGGCACAGATTTTCCAGGAAATTCATCAATGCATTTTTCTCTTGTAAATTCTAATGCTAACCCAGGTAGACAATGCAACAACTTGGCCTGTGTCTGCGATTTGAATGCTCATACAAGAACAATATAGAGCATAAAATCTAGGATAGCTAGAAATCTACAAAAGGCAATCCAATTTTAAGTGTAACTCAGCACAAGTTGAAGAACAGCACTTTGACTTTAATGACGGGCCATTTTCTCTGTAACAGGAAACCACTGTCACTGTGGGCTGGATTTTGGAGAGGGATTAGTGGTTGGCGTTTGTGACCCTCTCCGCTGGATCACAAATGTTGGCAGGTTTCTTTAGCCAGGTCTTTGGGCCAATGGAAACAGTTTTACTTTGCCAATTTTTCATGTTTCTCTTTGATCTTTTTATTCCCTTTTTATGCATATGTGAATGTTGGGTGAAGATTAGATTAAACTCAGTGATGATATGTCCTACGGCCAAATGCCAACTGACACATGTATTTGGATAAAGACCTGGAATGTGCACAGAATCAATTCCTGCATTCTGAAGAGGAGGGAATAAAAATAAAACAATGGATATTGTTCATTCTGACAATAGGAATGCCGAGTAATTGATGCAACCTTTTGGTGTATCTTGTGTACATGAACCCACAATTAAAATTACATTGATTTACATCCTGGTGAAATTTATTGATGCCATAGATCAAGATAAGGCCTTCCTTCTTGACCTGTTCTTATTTACGCTCAGCATCAGGTGGTGTTCTCGAGGCAAAGGCAATTGGACTTCAGTAAGACGTTTGACAAGGTCACATATAGCAGACTGGTACAAAAACTAAAATCACATGGGATTCGGGGTAGGCTGGCTAGATGGATACAGAACTGGCTTGGTTATAGAAGACAGAGTAGCGGTGAAATGGGTGTTTTTCCTGAATGGAGATCTGACGCTAGTGGTGTTCTGCAGGGATCAGCATTGGGACCTCGGTTGTTTGTAGTATATGCAAATGATCTGGATGAAAATGTGATGACCTAATTAGTAAGTTTGCAGATGACACGAAGAGTGGCCGATAGTGCCGAGGATGATCAGTGGATACAACCGAGGATGTTATCGTTCTATGTTCTATAGTGTAGGTTAGATGGCTTTTGTTTCGGTGCAACATCGTGGGCCGAAGGGCCTGTACTGCGCTGTATCGTTCTATGATGATCAGAGGATACAACTGACTATAGATAGATTGGAGACTTGGGCACAGAAATGGCAGATGGAGTTTAATCCAGACAGATGCGAGGCGATGCATTTTTGAGGATCAAACATACGTATGAATTATAGTGTAAATAGCAGAACCCTTAGGAACATTAACATGGATGTATTTGGGCTTGCAGGTCCACAGTTCCCCAAAAGTGACAACACAGGTGGCCAAGGTGATTAAAAAGGCTTATGGCATGCCTGCCTTCATCAGCCGGGGCATTGAGTACAAGAATTGGGAAATGTTGCAGCTATATAAAACCCTGGTTAGGCCGCATTTGGAGTATTGCGTGCAGTTCCGGTCACCACAGTATCAGAAGGATTTGGACGCTTTGGAGAGTGTACAAAGAAGGTTCATCAGGGTGTTGCCTGGTCTTGAGGATGTTGGCAATGAGGAGAGATTGAATGGAAGGATTGTTTTCACTGGAAAGACAGAGGCTCAGGGGAGACCTGATAGACGTCTACAAAATTATGAGAGGCATAGACAGTGTGGATAGTCAGATACTTAATGGTCAATTATATAAGGGGGCACAGGTTCAAGGTGAGGGGGAAAAAGTTTAAGGGAGATGTGCGGGGCCTGGAGCGTGCTGCCAGAGGATGTGGTGGAAGCAGGCACATTAGCAACATTTAAGAGGCATCTGGATGGATACATGAATAGGGAGGAAATAGAGGGATAAGGACAGAGTAAAGGCAGAGGTTTCTTTTTTCAGTTAGGGCACCATGATCGGCACAGGCTTGGAGGGCCATTCCTGTACTTTTCTTTGTTCTGTGTAACTTCCTCAGAGTGGCAATCTCAGACTTGAAAAGTTCCAGTCCCGTCCAATCTTCCTCACTCAGGCTGGGAGAGACAGGAGTACCAAAGCTCTCCCCCAATCTATGAGCATGGAGCAACTGGGGTGCAGAAGGGCAAGAAACACTGCCTTTTAAAACATTTTTTAAAGAATACCCAATTGTTTTTTCTCCAATTAAGGGGCAATTTAGCGTGGTCAATCCACCTAACCTGCACATCTTTGGGTTGTGGGGGTGAAACCCACACAGACATGGGGAGAATGTGCAAACTCCACACGGACTGCGACCCAGTGCCGGGATTCAAACCTGGGTCCTCAGCGTTGCAGTCTCAGTGCGAACCACTGTGCCACATGTCATCCCAGAAACACTACCTTTTTAAAGCACTAGCTGCCATCAAGGTGTTTAAAAAGGACAATTAGAAAGGCAAGTGGTTCAGAGTGTGTGTGTGTGTGTGTGTGTGTGTGTGTGTGTGTGCGTGCGTGCGTGCGTGCGTGCGTGCGTGCGTGCGGGGGGGGGTCGAATAGGTCAGGCTGAGGGTTTGGTCATGTGCATGAGGGGTGTCCCATGCAAGGCTGGATCTGGGTTGTTTAAATAGTTACTCCGGCATTAGAAGTGATTTTATTTCCCTTCTAACTCTCGAGAGTTAACTATCAGGTTAAAACTGGCAGAACCATCTGAAGTTAGCGATTTACATCACTTCTATTTGATGGAACCCAACCCAACGCAATTTTCCAGAGGAAGTTAGCATTTCTGGGCAATTGCTGGGATAACACTTACGTGGGAACTTCTGAAAGGTATTCCCCAGCGCATCACTGGGGTTTCCCAAGTGCGACGCTAGGGGACCAGGCCCAGGAAGTTATGTGCCAATGCAAGGAATGTAGCAGACTTCACTTAATTTACCCACAATGAATATTGTCACACAAGTCACTACTTTATTTGCTGAACATGATTCTTATCACAGTGGGGTTGTTGGTGCTTGAGAAGACGACTTTCCCTTTCCACCACCAAGGGTTATCATAAAGAACTTTTGGACACAACATGCTTATATGCAGAGTAAATCCATTTTCTTTACCATACAATGTGAATTTGACTTAGAAGAGTAAATTAGTCCAGAAATTAGTCGGGGCAGCACGGTAGCCTTGTGGATAGCACAATTGCTTCACAGCTCCAGGGTCCCAGGTTCGATTCCGGCTTGGGTCACTGTCTGTGCGGAGTCTGCACATCCTCCCCGTGTGTGCGTGGGTTTCCTCCGGGTGCTCCGGTTTCCTCCCACAGTCCAAAGATGTGCAGGTTAGGTGGATTGGCCATGATAAATTGCCCTTAGTGTTCAAAATTGCCCTTAGTGTTGGGTGGGGTTACGGGGTTATGGGGATAGGGTGGAGGTGGTGACCTTGGGTAGGGTGCTCCTTCCAAGAGCTGGTGCAGACTCGATGGGCCAAATGGCCTCCTTCTGCACTGTAAATTCTATGAAATACTGCACAGCAGGGAATAAAGCATGTATTCGAGAAAGATCCTGAAAACACAGCACAATGGCATCTAACAATGAGTGTTTATGATGCACTGGATGTGCTGGTCTGAAGGCATTTCAGCTGTAATGACAGAAGTCCAGATTTTCCATCACAAATTCAGGAACAACCATCATGGACCCTAATTCTAAATATTTTTCCATCACTGAAAGCTACTTCCCAATTGAGTCGACTCTGCTGCCATCTGCTGGTAATTGTAAAGTCCAAAAGCAGCTTTTTTCCAAGGCCCGAGGTGAGATCATTTGCTTAGTTGGCCGATAAACGGTGCAGGGAACAGATGGAAGGAATTTGAAGAGAGTACACTTCTGTTAAACAAAACAAAATAAATTACAAGACAGCTGCTTTACTAAGAGAGCCAATGTTTATTTCTTTTGCAGTTGTTAGGCTACAACTTACTCTGAAGGAATAGCAGTTTTAGACCCGAGCCTCTCCAGCAGAGATCAGAGAGCTCTCCTTTCGTTGACTATCCACACAGTTTGGAAGTCTATTATAATTTTACGTCCTATACATTTAGCGCCTATCATAGTAACCTTCAACTTGGAGCAGACAGTTTACCTATAGACTCCATTTTGTCACATCTGATTGCCTCTTGGATCAAGGAGGTTTGGTCTGGAAGCTCCTCTACAATTACCTCTCAAATGAAAGAATGCTAGCCTTCAATTGCTCAGTGGGTAGCGGAGTTACACAGACCCATTAAGGAGGCATATTTGATATGGGTTTGTGCTGAGTTAACAGACTTCAGCTGGGTTGTAAAACCACATAATTAACTCAGTGCTCAGAATTCGGGAATGGAAAAATTATTCAGGGAGCCCAATAATCTAGCCTGTCTAGACTTTCACATGGTAACGGGTCACTTCAGGTACATGGAGGACGCTAGTAATTTTCAGAAGAGGGAGAAAACTGAAAAATGGAAGTAAAACAAAATGTTTAGGACATTAACTCTTCTAGAACCAAAGACAAAAGTCAACATTTTAGCCACTGGGAATCTGGGAGGTTGGCAGGGTGCTGGGGAGGGTAGATTTCCAGTTTAGAGTTGTCAACATAACTGGAGCTAGCACTGCTCATGTGGTTGAGCTTGCCGAGAGGCCTGATGGTGATGAGATGGCCAGGACTACCGTTCTCCATGGACTAAACTTGACATTGTCAATGCCATTAACACAAGGTGAGCCCCTATTAGATATAATAATGCTTCAGTATCATCCAAAGAATTGGAATACCACTGCATTAAAAATCCATGAAGAACTGAGGCTGGTAAACAATCACCGCTTCAAATAGGGCTACGAAAAAGAGAGGATATTTATTTGTAGCACACACCCTAACAGCACTGCAGATGTACCTACACCTCATGAACAGCAGAGGTTCAAGGAGGCAGCCCACCACCATCACCTCTCTGGATGAGAACGTAAAATCCTGGACCATGTTTCAAATTGAGGCATTCTGTTGGACCACAGGAGAGGGATAACTATACGTTAGCAAAACAGACCTGGTAGTGCTTGATACCTTACAATATCAGTTGTTAATATTTCCCTCTGAAAGTCAGTGTTTTGAGGGTCAGTGCTAGTTTGTCAATCCCTTTTATAGCATTACTTAGACCACCTCAAAGCACAGTGGTTACCACTGTTGCTTCACAGCACCAGGGACCCGTGTTTGAATCCTGGCTTGGGTCACTGTCTGTGTGGTGTCTGCACGTTCTCCCAGTGTCTGTGGGGGTTTCCTCCGGGTGTTCCAGTTTCCTCCCACAAGTGCAGAAAGACGTGGTCATTAGGTGAATTAGACATTCTGAATTCTCTCTGTGTGCCTGAACAGGCGCTCGAGTGTGGCGACTAGGGGATTGTCACAGTAATTTCATTGCAGTGTTAATCTGTGACACCAATAAAGATTATTATTAAGTGTCTTTTCCAAAGAAAACAACCTTGCCTTCCTTTCCACCTTCTCAAGGGCAATTAGGGTTGGCAATAAATGCTGGCCTACCCAGCAAAGTCCTCCCCCCTGAATGAATAATTAAAAAACATAAGCGCTCAGCGTCTGAGTTCAAGTCATTCAAGTGCATCTCAAATTGAAAAGTTTAAAGAACTTCCTTTAGGGCACTGGATAATATCATCTCATTATTTTGACTGATGAACAGTGCATGGAACAAACAAAAGAATCTCAACAGGCAAGATCACCTTTGTGAAACAAAATCAATACCAAACATACGGTTTGTTCTGATAAATGTAAATTGTATCATTTATCTCACCAAATGATTTTTTTCCCATAAATTCTTCAGAGTAACTTAATGCAAGGCCTGCCAATTTAAATTTAAATTTTCTGATGTGAATTATTTGCACAGCATGCTCCAACCAACACTTAACAAGATCTATGCATGAGTCCATAGCTTAGTCGATTGCTGCCTCCCATAAATTATACCACAGCAATAGAGAAACACAACCTCAGAAACCTAATCCACTGCAGATGTCGTGGACCCCCTGCTTTCCTACATTAACTAGTCCAGTTTACCCAACAGTTACAATGATTTCTATAGGGAGTTGCCTACTATCAGTTTTCAGATATATTGATTTATCAGTTATGGGAGTTACTGAACGTTTCACATTGGATCGCTATTTAAAAGATAATAATGTTACAGGCTAGTTGGTTGACCTGTGTTGTGAGTTCCCATCTGTATCCCAGATGTAAAATGTAGAGGAAATCGGTGATATGTATAAGAGGGCAATTATTTTACTTGGCTGAGGCTGTGCTTCTCTCCTTCCACCTGCACTTAGATTTGGTTTTCAAGCCTAATCAATTCAGTTATGTATTTTCTATTTGTGTATGTATGTGTCAAATGTGACTCAAAGCACAGTCTGTTTGCTGAGGTACAATGATAACTGGATCTAATGCACAGTGTGAAGTGGTGTTTTAAGATGATCAGAGTGCCAGCTTGGCTCTATGGTAGCATTCTCACCTCTGTGTTAGTACTCTGTGGGTAGAAATTAGATTTCAGGATTTGAATGCATAATTTCCAATCACATTTCTGCGTAATACTGATGGAGTAATCGGTGTGTGAGATTTAAAACATTTCCTGGGGTTCTCAAATGAGGGATGTTCTAGCTAATGGGCTAATTGACCTTTGCTGCATCAGTTTTAAGATAGACCTGAGCTGTCGCAGTCAACATGCTGGCCCGTTTGGCTTAAAACATATCTTCAAAGGCTGCAGCACCTAGGTGCGTTTTTAAAGACCTTATTCACTTTATTTTTAAAACACAAGACTTAAACATAACTCAATCCCAATATGCTTTCTACGTGGAAAGAAATTATCAAAACTCCAGACCTATTTCACATACCAATGCAGCATACAAGTGCTGATTTCACAGACCAATGCAGCATATTTGGGTGGATTTCATGTACTAATGCAGCACATATGGGCTGATTTCACATACCAATGCAGCATATGAGATTGATTTCTACTCCCTCTGCCTGAAAGAACCAGGGGGCAGTACAGCAGTGGACATTTTTCCCACCAGGGGGAGAGCCTGTGGATGGGGAGCGGGAGAGGAGGGTGTGCCACACAATAGGAGTCGTCGAAGGGGAGGCGGAGTGGCCGGGGTCAGCAGGAGTCAGTTGACTTGCGGAAGTGCAATGGGGGCAGTAAACCAGCAAGATGGGTCCTAGCCCGGGGGGGGGGGGGGGGGGGGGAGGAAAGATAGAATTACTTCTGCTAAGGTCAAGGAGGAGCTGGATCGAGTGGCTGGCCGAGGAGGGGGTCATGGCTAGTCGGTGGGGAAGGGGGGCCGGCAGCGCCCTGATCCGGCTGATAACCTGGAATGTAAGGGGACTGAATGGGCCGGTTAAGCGGGCCTGCGTGTTCGCGCAGCTGAAGGGACTCAAGGCGGATGTGGTTATGCTCCAGGAGACACACCTGAAGGTGGCAGACCAGGTAAGACTGAGGAAAGGGTGGGTAGGTCAGGTGTTCCACTTGGGGATAGATGCCAAAAATCGAGGGGTGGAGATCTTGGTCGGAAAGAAGGTGTCATTCGAGGCGCCGAGCATTGTGGCAGATAATGGCGGTAAGTGGCAAGTTGCAGGGAGAGAGGGTGGTACTAGTCAATGTGTATGCTCCGAACTGGGACGATGCGGGTTTTATGCGGTGTATGTTGGGTTGGATCCCAGACTTGGAAGTGGGGGGGCCTGATAATTTTGGGGGTGGGGGGGGGGGGGGGGGGGGGGGGGGGGGAGGCTCTTTAAAAAAAAAAAAAAAATGTTTATTCAAAGTTTTTCCAACAAGAATTTTCAACCAATTAAACCCCCCCCCCCCCCGTAACAGAAAAGAGAAAGAGAAAACAGAACAGAAACATATCAATCAAACATACAACAGAACTTATACAATGGGTTTCTACCGCACATAATAACCCTCCCATATGCTTTTTTTTTACAAGTACCCCTAGGGAAAACCTCCTCCCCCCCCCACCCCCCCCCCCCCCCCCCCTCCCTGGGTTGCTGCTGACCGAAAGGTAAGTGGGAGGAGTTGGGAGAGGAGATCGAAGAGGGGACGTGAGCAGATGCCCTAGGGAGGGTGAATTCTTCCTCTTCGTGCGCGAGGCTCAGCCTCATACAGTTTAAGGTGCTGCATAGGGCACACATGACCGGGACAAGGATGAACCGGTTCTTTGGGGGGTGAGGACAGGTGTGTTAGGTGCTCAGGGAGCCCAGCAAATCACACCCATATGTTCTGGGCATGCCCAGCGCTGGAGGAATTTTGGAAGGGCGTAGCGAGGACGGTGTCGAGGGTGGTAGGATCCAGGGTCAAACCGGGCTGGGGGCTCGCAATATTTGGGGTGGCAGAGGAGCCGGGAGTGCAGGAGGCGAAAGAGGCCGGAATTCTGGCCTTTGCGTCCCTGGCAGCCCAGCGAAGGATTCTCCTTCAGTGGAAAGATGCGAGGCCCCCCAAGAGTGGAATCCTGGATCAGCGATATGGCAGGGTTCATTAAATCAGAGAGGGTGAAATTCGCCTGGAGAGGGTCGGTGCAAGGGTTCTTTAGGCGGTGGCAACCGTTCTTAGACTTCCTGGCAGAACGCTAGACATTGGTCAATGGCAGCAGCAGCTCGGGGGGTGGGGTACTTTATTTTTGTTTATGTTATTTACACTGAAAGGTCTGAGGGGGTGTATACACCTGTTGTGTTTAGTCGGGGTGTTAATGTTAATTATTATTTATGTACGGAGGGAGGGGTTTTGGGGGTTGCTTTTTTAGATTGTGTTTTGTACTTAACCCTGTTGGGTTCTTTTTTCTTTCTCATTTTGTTATTGATATTTTATGAAAACCTTTAATAATTTTTTTTTTTTTTTAAATTAAAAAAAAAATGATAATGTAGCTCTACTCTGAAAATAGATTGATAGTAACCAGTTTTTCATACAAAGGGACACAAATCAGCAGACTATTTTGCATTTCGGCCTCTAGGGAAGTAAAATATTGCCGAGATATAAAACAGTCTCCCTATCGTTATCATCCGTTTTACTCGATCACACAAATTCAAAATCTACTATGAAGAGTGGTCAACAAGTAGAATGAACTTCTGGGCCAAGTAACAGGAAAACACCCTGAAATTATTTAAGGAACAACTGATTTCTATAACGGATAGAATATGGATAAAAGTTTTTTCTCCAATTTCGGGGCAATTTAGCGTGGCCAATCTACCTACCCTGCACATCTTTTGGGTTGTGGGGTTGAGAGCAACGCAGACATGGAAAGAACGTGCAAACTCCACACGAACAGTGACCCAGGGCCAGGATTGAACCCGGGCGAATATGGATTATTTCTTAATGGAGGAGCTGAGATGGGACAAATACGATTCTACGTCCCTAAATACTGTGGTGATATGCCTGTGGGCTATATCATAGATGGAATGCGTGCGGCCTCCAACCAGCAGGTGGCGGTGCAGACACACAATGTGGTCTCCAGACCAAGGTCGTGTGACCAGGGACTCCCACTTAAGGAGACACACATCCGGCCATCTTGAGAAGATGATTCAGAGGATAATAAGACACAAGTGAATCGTCGGTACTAGGTGCACTTTCCAGAGGAGTAATAAGCAGACTCCATGATAACATGCTCTGTAACAGATTGCTATCTTACCACGAGACTCAAGATTCTGGTTTACACAAGTTAGGGTGTTTGGTGGATTCCTTCGTAAAGTATAAAAGACCAAACACAACAACCACCTTGTAATGTGGTTGAACTGTCGACTGGGTGGTACCAATCAAATGTTAAAATCACCACTACAAAACTTTGCACTCAAGAATCACTACTTCTATTTTACTGAAGGGAACTGTGACAGTAAATAGGCCAAGCAAATCTCTTGCCCTGCACCCTCCCCCACCCTCATATTCTTCTCTGTGACATGATTTATTCTCTTCTGTTCTTTACTAGAATAACATTGTTTATGGCAATACACCTGGGGAACCTGTCCACATTTAAACCAGACACCTATTATTAATGCTTTGCAAGTTGTTCATTTTATTTCCCCAGTTTTGGAACCATGTTATATTCAGAGCATTGGAAACTCACTACAAACCGAAGTAGGCCATCGCCTCCCCGAGACACACATGGCTCAGGTAAGGAGAGTCATATTTTTGTTTAAATTATCGACTGAAGTGACTTTTTTTTTCCCACCCCCCAACCATAACATCCTTTTATAACACCGTGAATTTCTAAGGAGAGGGACCAAATAGATTAACATGTAAACCCTGTACTACTAAGACTTTTGGACATTGGAGTTGAGAGAGCTAGTGTCAAAAGTGCTAAGTGCAAGAGAAATTGCAGTTTTTGAAGGGCATCAACCAACAGCACAAACCAGCCAATAATTTATGAGCAACCTGACAGTACTCTTCGCTTAACGAAGATAAAACAATCACCTTGGTGCTCTTCTATGACCAGAATTTTAAGGTCCATCCTGCTGGGTGGGATATTACGGTCTCGTTGAATCAGGATTTGAATGGCTAACCACATCCACCAGTGGAGGGGGGTGGGAGCAGGGAGACATGCCTGTTGAGAGGGTAACACCCTGGCCTGTGTTTCAAATTGAGGCATGCTGTTGGATGACAGGAGAGGGATATCTATTCTTTAGCAAAATGGACCTGGTGGTGCTGGACACCTTACCTCAGATGTTAATATTTCCCTCTCAAAGTCAGTGTTTCGAGGGCCCGTTTATAGTATTACTTAGATCATCTCAAAATGTATTTTCCAAAGAAAACAACCCTACCTTCCTTAATCTTTCTACAGAACATTCTTATTCTGGTGTTGTTTTTCAGCATTATGATTTGTTTCAATTTCCTTTCACTTTGAGAGGTCAATGTAGGCAGCACATGATGACTTAGTAAAGATAAATAAAACTATGCCCTTCAATAGATGGAAGGAGCTTTTCTATCAGGTCAATTTTACTTCATGTGGTAGGCTATATTAGGGGTATCGCGGTACCTAGGTGGGATGTACCTTATACTGTAGTACGAGTGGTAGAACCTGCCTGCTAGTTCCACCCAGCAGACAGAGCATAAGAGTCTGTGTTTCACCCACAGCAGTCATTCTGTACCGGAGCTGCTGGGGTAACTACTTGTACATTAAAGCCTTCAATTGGACTACAATCTCACTTCAGTAGTGATTGATCGTGCATCAATTTAATGAACAAAATTGAAGAATGGCTGCTCTCCACATCAAGCCAGAGTGTCTGCAAATCAACCCCCATGCGGGAAATGCAGCAGCAACTTTTAAACATTGGCTGGCTGGCATGGCTGGCTGGCATGTTTCAACGGGTACATCAGAATCAGGGCGGCCCCGACTACCACCACGGAGGAACAGAAAATGCAAGTCCTCCACTCAAGGTGAGCCCAGAAATCTATATGCTTATTGAAGACGGGGACGGTTTCGAGGACGCAATGACTTTGTTAAAAGAGCACTACATCTGCACTGTGAATCAGGTATACGCTCGGCATCTTTTAGCTACCATACGGCAGATCCCAGATAAATGACTGGACGATTTTTACCATGCATTGTTAGTGTTAGGTAGAAACTGTAATTGTCCACAAGTCTCAGCCAATGACCACAACGAACTCTTAATACGGGATGCTTTTGTTGCAGGCATGCCGTCCTCTAAAATCCACCAGCGATTACTGGAAAACGACACACTAGGGCTCAAAGAGGCACGGAAACTTGCACACTCCCTAGATGTAGCCTCCCGCAACACCCAGGCCTATGTTCCTGACCGCACGGTACCCACATGGACAGGGTGGACCCCACCCGCGGCCGATTCCAAAGCACCCCTAAATTCCCCACAAGCTTGTGCAATGTGGCAGCCAGGAAATCCCGGGGGCGGGGGGGGGGGGGGGGGGGGGGGGGGGGGATGCTATTTTTGTGGGCAAAACACACCCCCAGCAATGCTGCCCGGCCTGATCCGCAATCTGCAAAGACTGCGGGAAGAAGGGGCACCTCGTGGCAGTATGCCAGGCCCGGTCGGCTCCCGCTGTCTCCACAGGCGAAACAGGCCCGCTGCCACTCCTCTCCTCACAGGCCTTGGGCGATTCAGGGGGGCAGCCATCTTGGATGATGTCTCAGGACCCCGACGCAGCTGGCCCTGTATCGCCTGATGAGATCTCCCAGCTGTCCATGTGCGATTCATGGGGTCAGCCATCTTGGATGACGTCTCAGGCCCCGACTCGGATGGCCGTGTATCGCCCAACGAGATCTCAGCTTCTGCCACAACTTGCCTCAGTGACACTGGACCAGTCTCGGCCCCGAACGCTTTCAACCGCTACGACGTCAGTACTCATCAACGGGCACAAGACATCCTGCTTGATAGACTCTGGGAGCACGGAGAGCTTCATCCATCCCAATACTGCAAGCTCCCTCGCTGTACACCCAATTAAACAAAAAGATCTCCCTGGCCTCTGGGTCCCACTCTGTGGAGATCCAGGGGTACTGCATAGCCAGCCTCACGGTCCAGGGCATGGAGTTCAATAACTTCCGACTCTACATCCTCCCCCATCTCTGCGCTGCCGCCATACTCCTGGGACTGGACTTCCAGTGTAACCTGCAAAGTTTAACGTTCAGATTCGGCAGCCCCCTACCCCCCTCACTGTCTGTGGCCTCACGACCCTCAAGGTCGACCCGCCTTCCCTGCTTGCAAACCTTACCCCCGATTGCAAACCCGTCGCCACCAGGAGCAAACTGTACAGTGCCCAGGACCGGACCTTCATTAGGTATGAAGTCCAGCGGTTACTAAAGGAAGGCATTATCGAGGCCAGCAACAGCCCCTGGAGAGCTCAAGTGGTGCTTGTAAAGACCGGGGAGAAACATAGGATGGTCATAGACTACAGTCAGACCAGCAACAGGTATACGCAGCTCGGCGCGTATCCTCTCTCCCGCATATCTGAAATGGTGAACCAGATAGCGCAATACAAGGTTTTCTCCACAGTAGACCTTAAATCAGCCTACCACGAGCTCTCCATTCGTTCGGACGACCGCAAGTACACCACATTCGATGCAGATGGGCGGCTCTACCAATTTCCAAGGGTTCCGTTTGGTGTCACAAATGGGGTCTCGGTCTTCCAACGGGAGATGGACCGAATGGTTTAGCGGTACGGTCTGCAGGCCACATTCCCGTACCTCGACAATGTCACCAGCTGCGGCCACGACCAGCAGGACCACAACACCAACCTCCGCAAATTCCTCCATACAGCAAGAATCCTTAACTTAACCTATAACAAGGACAAATGCGTGTTTAGCACCGATCGCCTAGCCATCCTCGGCTACGTAGTGCATGATGGAGTCATAGGCCCAGATCCCAAACGCATGCGCCCCCTCATGGAGTTTCCCCTCCCCCACTACCCCAAGGCCCTGAAACGCTGCCTGGGCTTCTTTTCTTATTACGTCCAGTGGGTCCCCAATTATGCCGACAAGGCCCGCCCACTAATCCAGTCCACGGTTTTCCCCCTACCGGCAGAGGCCCGCCAGGCTTTCAGTCGCATCAAAGCAGACATCGCCAGGGCGACGATGCACGCAATCGATGAGTTCCTCCATTTTCAGATCGAGAGCGCGCATCAGACGTAGCTCTGGCTGCCACCCTCAATCAGGCGGGCAGACCCGTGGCCTTCTTTTCACGCACCCTCCACGCCTCAGAAATCCGCCATTCCTCCGTCAAGAAGGAGGCCCAAGCCATCGTCGAAGCTGTATGGCATTGGAGGCATTACCTGGCCGGCAGGTGCTTCACTCTCCTCACTGACCAACGGTCGGTAGCCTTCATGTTTGACAATACACAGCGGGGCAAAATTATGATAAGATCTTATGGTGGTGGATCGAGCTCTCCACCTATAATTACAAGATCTTGTATCGTCCCGGAAAGCTCAACGAGCCTCCTGATGCCCTGTCCCGCGGTACTTGTGCCAGTGTACAAGTAGACCGACTCCAGACCCTCCACGACAACCTCTGCCACCCAGGGTTCACCCGGTTCTTCCACTGTTAAAACCCGCAATCTCCCCTACTCCATCGAGGTGGTCAGGGCCGTAACCAGAAACTGATAAATCTGCGCGCAGTGCAAGCCGCACTCCTACAGGCCAGAGAAAGTGCATCTGGTGAAGGCTTCCCGCCCCTTTGAATGCCTCAGCATGGAATTCAAAGGGCCCCTTCCCTCCACCGACCGCAACACGTATTTCTTAAATGTGATTGATGAGTATTCCCGGTTCCCTTTCCCCATCCCCTCTCCCGACATGACGGCTGCCACCGTCATTAAAGCCCTCCACAGCAATTTTACCCTGTTCGGTTTGCCTGCCTACATCCATAGCGATAGGGGGTCCTCCTTCATGAGTGACGAGCTGCGTCAATTCTTGCTCAGCAAGGGCATTGCCTCCAGCAGGACGACCAGTTACAACCCCCGGGTAAACGGGCAGGTAGAGAGGGAGAACGGGTCTGGAAGGCCGTCCTACTGGCCCTACGGTCCAAGAATCTCCCAGTGTCCCGATGGCAGGAGATCCTCCCCAATGCACTTCACTCCATCCAATCACTACTGTGCACTAGGAAGTCCTCCTTGGGGACCTCGCTCCCAACATGGCTGGCAGCCCTGGACCCGTCCTACACGTACGGGCCTACAAGTCAGACCCACTGGTCGAGGGTACATCTCCTCCATGCTAACCCCCAGTACGCCTATGTGGCGCACCCCGACGGCCGACAAGACATGGTCTCCCTCCAGGATCTGGCCCCCGCTGGATCCCCACCCTCACCACCCGCCCCACCAATCCCAACCCTTTTTCACTGACGCACACCACCACAGCCCCCTTCCCAGGGGGATCAGTGGTCCCACTGGCCCCATCCGGATGCGGTGAAGCTGAAGACAACACTCTCCCAGAGCCACGGATGCCCGAGCCAACGCCAGCATCAACGCCAGGACTTGTTCATTAAAGCCTTCAATTGGACTATAATCTCGCTTCAGTCGTGATTGATCATGCATCACTTCAACTGTCCTCAGTCAGGTTGAAATTTCCAGTTATGGATTTCAGAGACTGGCGCGATCTACCCGAATGGAAACAGAGTCCCATTGCGTATGCAATTAGCCGGGTAATTCCCAGAGCTTAGAGCGCCAACAACCATCACGCTATCAAACGGCCATTCCAGTAGATCAGGGGCCTCAGTGGGTAACGTGTGGCCAAGGTCCCGTTTTGTGTACCGAGGATCGCCGCTCGCCGAAACTCCACAGTGCAGGGAGAGATCAGGGTGCCAATCTTGACTTCCCCCGACGTGATCCCCGAAACCCACCTCTTCCCCCCCCCCCCCCCCAAACTCACCTGTAAGGGAGTCCTCACCCACCCTGCAAGCCCCACACACATGCAGAGCACCGTGGCACCACCACCTGGGTGCCAGCCTGCCACTGCAGAGGTGCCAGGTGGCACTGGAGAGGTGCCAAGCTGACATTTTTCATGCACCAGGCCCGCGGGTGCCCTGCGCGGGTGTGGGGGAGTGCGGGAGAATGAGGACACCCTTATGGGGTAGTTGGGGCTTGGAGGGGGAGGAGTTCAGGGGTTATGCCTGGGGAGTTAAGAGATTGGGACACCATTTTAAAATGGCATCCTGATCTCTCCCTGCTCCGGCAAGCGGAGCTCCTCAGTGCAGAAAACGGGATCAAGTGTGGCCTCTGCCGCACATTCCGCGCTGAGGCCCCTAGGTTTCCCGAATGGCCGTTAGATAGCATGGTGTTTCACAGCGCTCCGAACGCTGGGAAACACCTGGCTAATCGCGCTGTGGGACTCTGTTTCCATTAGAGTAGATTGCGTCCCTTTTTGCTTAAAGGTGTAACATGTTTCTACCTTCCCTGTTTTTCATTGTGTACAGTGCCTTGTTTCTCGGCCTACACCCTTATCCAGTTAATGGCAATAATTTTTCCCCAAGGAAAGCATCTGGCCTCCCACTGTAGCACCTCCTAGAGTAATGCCACTCAGCCAAATATGGGACGGCCTGATAGTAATCCATGTCCTGTTCAGTCAGAAAGTTGTAGGTTCAAGTACCACTCCAGGACTTGAACACAGATATCGCGGCTGATACTGCAGTGCTGAACAATTGGAAGGACTTGCTTTTAGATGAAATGTTAAACCAAGGTCACCCTCTGGTAGATGTATCAGGGCTTAATTTTGAGGATGAACAGGGGAATTATCTCCAGTGATCTGGGCAATGTTTCTCTCCGAATCAACAACAGGGTATTTTCTCATGATTATATTGGTGTTTGTGGGATATTGCGGTGTGTAAATTTGTTGCTGTGTTTCCTACATTACAAAAGATTCTTAATTGGCTGTAATGTCCTGTGGTCATGAACGGTGCTTTAAGATCTTGGATAGATCAATAAATATAAAGCTTCCTTGAAAATTATTTCCTCAGGCCTATGACAAACTAACACTTGCTCCATTTGGCTAAAAATTGTAATCTCTCAATCACACTGGAGGCATAAATTTCAGCCCAAATATTTTGCTAATAATGATAGTTTTGCAATGCAGTGGCAGGAGTGCTTGTGGCTTTGGTCGGGATTTTAACTTGCCAACAGGAAAGCTGCTGGCAGGTTCCTGCCTGTAGCAGAATGCAGTTTGATTACTTGAACAGTTGGGTCTCAATTAAATCCCATCAGTTGAAATCCTGAATGGACAGGGAGATGGGTTGTAGGGGGTAGGGGATCTCGGTGAGCAGGGAGATCGCAGTTTCCCTTGTGGAGGCACCAAATGGGAAAGAAAATTACTCGCCTTTTTTTTTGGACTCTTCTGGAACTGATGCTGCTCTGTCTCAAGTTACCCATCAGCTGAATATGACCGATTTGAGATGGGATATGGAAATAAAAGACCTGCTGGTTTGTTCTTGGTAAAAGAGAGCAAGTCAAAACTGTGGACGGCAGGATGCTGGGAACCCCAAATTCGATAAGCAGCTCAAGCCATTTTACCTGCCGAATAGTCTATTTTCTGGTGAGTGGGTAGCTTTAAAATAATTCCCTCTTTTATACAATTACATATGTATCCAACAGAGGGAGCCAAGCATTGGAGTTAAAATAATTCCTTTATTTTTAAATGGTTGGTTAGGATAAGAGCTCGAGCCAGAAAACAATTAAAATGGCACCAGTAGTCTGTCACCTCCGTTCCTAACTCTGAGGCTTGCAGGGCAGGTTTCGGGGATGGGGGAGGTAGAGCAGGAATGTGAAATCACCTGGTTCATTAAGCAGGTGGATTAGAGTCATGAGGGGGCTCATTAAGAGTTTACCTTCTGACCAAACATTTTCATTGGGTTGGGTGTTGATTAGGCGTTATGTGAAACAGACCAGCAATCTGATCAGTACAGCAGTACAGAAAAAAAAAGTGTTTTATTCAATGCAAATTGGTCAAAGTTTGGACCAAATACTACGGAATAGGAAAAAACATTATTAACCAAGCTTTCACATTCCAGCTCTCCATTTGTCCTGGTCATTTTTGAAGATGGAGAGCCTCTTTTTTTTTTTAAATATAAAAAGGGGGGGGGGGGTTGGGGGTGGGGGGGTTGCAACTCAGAATCAAAATTGCCTCCCACTTGCCACCTCCAACAGAAACCCAGCCCCAGGGCTTCCCAGCTTCTGTGTGGGAAAACAGACAGTACAAATATTTATAAAGTCAGCCTAAGCTGTACACACAATGTTGGAATGCTTTCTCCATGTGGATTCCATATAAAATAACTGTACAATGATATCTGCCCGGTTTAATTCCCTGCATTAAATACAATTATAACATGGAAATAGGTTAATGATTGAACTCAATCCAGCCCATATTGTTATTTAACCCCCATACATGCAGCAATTCTAATTCCCACTCTGTTCCGATATCCCCTTATCCGTCCTTCCTTCATCCTCTGAAAAAAATATTATAAACTTGAAAACCTATGCCTGCCAAATTTACGGTCATGTCTGAGAGTTTTTGGGCAGCAAGGTAGCACAAGTGGCTAGCACTGTGGCTTCACAGCGCCAGGGTCCTGGTTCGATTCCCCGCTGGGTCACTGTCTGTGCGGCGTCTGCTAGTTCTCCCAGTGTCTGCGTGGGCTTCCTCCGGGTGCTCTGGTTTCCTCCATGGTCTAAAGACTTGCAGGTTAGGTGGATTGGGAGTGCTAATTTGCCCTCAAGTGTCCCAAAAAAAGGTTAGGAGGGGTTATTGGGTTAGGGTGGAAGCGAGGGTTTAAGTGGGTCAGTGCAGACCCGATGGGCCGAATGGTCTCCTTCTGCACTGTATGTTCTATTCTATGTTTTCCTATAACCCAATTGCTTTTAATTTTCTCACTTTAATTCCCAAGGCATTCCAATACATGCTCTTTACATTTGCTGGTAGCTGGTAATTAATGCTTTCCCTTTGATTATGTTGGTTCAAGTCAGCACATCCTTTTATCTCTTCTTTTCCCTGCCCATCACCAGCCAATTTAATTTTCATTATCCAAGCCATTTATTCTTTCCATATACAATCCCTTTTGCTAATTTTTTAAATAAATGTATATTAATCTAATCTATTTCTACCTTCCCTACTAGCACTTTTGGATTGCTTTCATCTTCACTGGCACCTAGCTCCTAGTTCTTCACTTCCCTGTTGGCCAGTTTGGGCACTGCATTAACTCCCTTCCTGTTCAGGTGTGCCCATCCTTGTAGAATAGCTGCCATCTTATCCAGAACCCATGTCAAAGGAACCCGTCTTCCGGACGCCACTCTTTCAGCCGTGTGTCGAGTTCCCCAAGCTTCCTGTCCTTCCCTACCCCTGAAAGTCCTGCACCTAACCTGCTTCCTTTTGCAAGATTGTGCCACTCCTTTCCAATATTGTCAGCTCACAGGTGGACCACAATGACATGGTGCTCATCCTCCTCTTTGCATTCTTTAAGGAATGTTGCTCACCCCAGCATTTGGGAAACACAGCATTCATGACTGTCAGAATTGCAAATAACAAGTGTTTGAGTTTCCTTCTGCATTCCCAATAGAAATGTTAGTTTATCTTTGAATCTATTAATAGCGCTGCTCAAGGTTGCAAATGGAATTCACCCGCCGTTGGGATTCGGTTCCCACCAGCTGCGCACCCCAGTCTGCAGGTTTCCCCAAGGCATGGGGTGACTTCAATGGAAATCCCACTGACAAGTGGCAGGCAAAGAGAATACCACCAGCGAGCGGCACGGCGCCGAGAAACATGTGGCTGGGGGAAATCGGAGAATCCAGCCCCGCATGTTTAAATGAGAAATTAAAAATGCTAATCTGGTTCATGCCCAGCGATGGCATGAACCAAATCATGCCAGCTGGAAGGGACCAGGATCATCGGACAATGTTTGCCGTTTGACAAATCCTGTTTTGGGCCTCTCCTGGAATTTCCCCACATATCCGGATTTGCGTCTGGTGCAATGTTGCTGGAGAGTCACCCCCGAGTTCTTGAACTCAAGCAGTTTTAAAAAAAAATAAATAAAAATAAAAAAAAAAATTGATAAAACCTGCTGCAGGCGTGTGTATTTAAAATCAATATCTTCTGATTAACCTTCCGACAACCTGCTGGAACCATAAATCATTGTACTGACATTCTTACTTTGTGTTGTACGTATTTAAGTATATACTCTACACTGACATTTAGACCACGACTCTTCGGGGCTGCTAGCTCCAGTTGAGATCCTGATGGCCCGTTGAATCACCCGCCAAAATTGGTTTTTCGATGGGGGTCAAACCAGCCTCCTTTGAGCACTTTTATAGTAGCTATTCACGGTGCATTAACTTGGAAGCGCTTCCTCTTAACACTGAAGCGCTTCCTCTATTGGACAGGTGTTCTTTCGAATTGCAGTTTTGTTTTGTTTTTAAAAGAGGCTATTTCTTTGTCCTGAAGAGGATCCTTAAAAGGCAGAACGCAGTCTGAGCACCTGGGTCTTTCTAGGAAGCTGTTCAGAAAAAAGAAACCGCCTCTTTAAAAGAACTGAGGTAAGAAAGAAACACTGCTCAAAAAAGGCAGTAATTCAGAGTTGGTGGACCATGATTATTTTCTAAACGGTGACAAAATTCATAATGCTGAAGTGCAAAGGGACTTGGGAGTCCTAGTCCAGGATTCTCTAAAGGTAAACTTGCAGGTTGAGTCCGTAATTAAGAAAGCAAATGCAATGTTGTCATTCATCTCAAGAGGCTTGGAATATAAAAGCAAGGATGTACTTCTGAAGCTTTATAAAGCATTAATTAGGCCCCATTTAGAATACTGTGAGCAATTTTGGGCCCCACACCTCAGGAAGGACATACTGGCACTGGAGCGGGTCCAGCGGAGATTCACACGGATGATCCCAGGAATGGTAGGCCTAACATACGATGACCGTCTGAGGATCCTGGGATTATATTCATTGGAGTTTAGGAGGTTGAGGGGCGATCTAATAGAAACTTACAAGATAATGAATGGCTTAGATAGGGAAGTTGTTTCCATTAGCAGGGGAGACTAGGACCCGGGGGCACAGCCTTAGAATAAAAGGGAGTCACTTTAGAACAGAGATGAGGAGAAATTTCTTCAGCCAGAGAGTGGTGGGTCTGTGGAATTCATTGCCACAGAGGGCGGTGGAGGCCGGGACGTTGAGTGTCTTTAAGACAGAAGTTGATAAATTCTTGATTTCTCGAGGAATTAAGGGCTATGGAGAGAGAGCGGGTAAAGGGAGTTGAAATCAGCCATGATTGAATGGTGGAGTGGACTCGATGGGCCGAATGGCCTTACTTCCACTCCTATGTCTTAAGAGCTATAAAAATAAACAAAGCTAACCCTCCTTTGATTGACAGGTCCAGGCTATATCAAAGGGTCCATGATACTGAATGTCAACGCAGTTCAAAGCCATTTTGAATTTTCAGCATGCCTAAAGGTGGAGAGTTAAAGGGGAATTAAATTGACTTAAGAAAAGCACTTCAATGTTTCCAACATATCAAAGGGGAGAGACAAAGGGTGCGATTCTCCAGAAACATTTGTGGTAGCGAGCGGGAATTGCCATGTGCTTCTCGGCGCTTGGCCCAGCGATGCCGGCAACACAAGTAAACGTTAATTGGTGCCCTTAACGAGGCCTCACAGGAGTCATACCACAAATGACGGCTCACCAGCTGATTTGACAGGCTCCACCCAGAGGACCTGTCAAAAGTTATTTCCTTACTGACTAACTGACCCATCCCTCCCACTGACCACATTCCCATTCTCCTGCAGGTCTTCCAGCCAACGACGCCAGCCCATCCAAGGCGGCACCCACTCCCATCTCAGAGGCAAACACCACGGAGGGAAGCTCCGAGATTTCAACAGTTACAGCTGCGGCACAGCTGTCTTCCTTAGGAGGTGTGTATCTGCGCTGTTAGTGGGGATATGTTATTGGCAGGCTTCTGGGGCACAATCTGCTGAGCACCACACTGCTGATAAAACACATCAGGTGGAGGCAGGAACACCCAAGCGAGACAGCGGTCAGAGGACTGCTGGATTCCAGCCTGATGCCGAGCCTCTGGTACAGGGTTACCCGGAGCTGATGGGAGACGATAGGGAGCAGCCGGAAGATTGAGCTAAATGTCAGCATCACTCCAGCAGATCCATAAACGATTGGAGTCCAAGGCTACGGGCGCAGGAGATGGTGCCAGCAATGAATGGCACCAAGGCTAACAATGCTAGGGTGGCAACCGCAGTAGACAGCCTGGTACACAAAGTCAGCACCGTTAGTGAAGGTGTCCAAGGTGTCGCTCAGTCAGTGACGGCTATGGCCGAGGGTCTCGTCGGAATGTCTGCTCGCTGGGGGATGTCACCCAGTACCAGGCTGACCTTGGTAAGGTTCTGCGGGACATGTCTCGCCCCCAGATGGGCATTTCCAAAGGCGCTGCAGAGCATGGCCCTGTCACTGAGGAACATTGCTGAGGGCGTTTACACAATGGTGCAGACCATGGGGAATCACCAGGACTGGCAGAGTCAGATGATGCAGGGGCTCAAACCAGCTGCCACTCCATCCCAAGGCATACCTCATGGCCCCATGGACACCGACCGGGAGGAGAAGGTGCTCAGTGTTAACCTGGATCCAGCCCTTGGGGCGGTGACTGTGGCCACCATATCCCATGGCCACCGACCAGGAGGAGAGGGCGCTCGGTGTCAACCCGGACCCGTCCCTTGGGACGGTGGCTGTGGCCATCAGATCCCTAGAGTTCCACCTCTCTGATGAGGCCTCGTCTCGAGGTCAGCGCACAGAACAGGGTGGCATGGCCCCAGAGGGCACCTGCCAGGAGCATCAAATGCCCGCCGGGGCAGCCTCCACCTCAGATGTGCATCCTGGGGCAACACCTCAATGTAGTGGTAGAGTTAGGAGGGCAAAGCATATAGAGGATCGCTGTGGGCACAAGGGCAGGGGTGTTGGGGGTCAACACAATTGGGAGAGTGGATACCAGTATTGAAGATTAAACACCCTTCTGCACAACCAGTAGGATGCCACTGTCACTTTATTTTGCAATGCATCACCGCGTGCAGGTGATGGGTGTGAGTGAGCACTCAGCAGACAGACGGGTCAGACTGGTACAGATGGAGAAGCGCCAACGTTCAGCTCTCTGCAGGTTATCAGCGCCTTATCCTCGACATGTGACCCGACACAGTCCCAGCACCCTGGAGTGATGTGACACACACCCTGGGAGGATGGGAAATGGGGATGGGGTTGTCGGTAAGGTGGAGATGGACCCTGGAGCTGTGCCATCCCCTGGGTATTCAGATGTTTTGTGTGTGTGTTTGTGGTGTTGCCTCCCATAGTATTCAGGCATCACGGTCTGAGTGGGATGCTAGGCAACATGCTACATGGCCCGCTCACCCACAGGAATCCACTTGGGATATGTGCAGTGCTCACTTGAGCATGATTGCCAATTCGTTCTCAGCTATAGCCTCCAGCCATGCAGCCAGAGGCCTTAGCAGTCAGTGGGGATTATGGGTGGTCAGCGGGGCAGACAGGCAGAGACAAGGGTTGCTCCTGGAACAGGTACACACGATCCAGGGGTTGGCATGGTGGTGGCGCATGTGGTTGCCCCCACAGCTCCTCTTTCTCCCCCCCCCCCATCCCTGCAGAGGGTCCTCACTCCCAGCAGTGGGCCCCCCACCACCCACTGAGTATAGGGGCAGCAAGCCCAGTGTCTCCGGGCTCTGGCCTGTGAGCAAATATGGCTACTCCCCTCCTTGGCTCACCACAGAAGCCCTTCCACCAGGTTCATGTTTTTAAAAAAGGAGCACTAATCGGCACCAGTGTGAGCACTTGCTGTGGAGGCTGCAGGATATGGGGTAGCTCTCATTAATTGTATGGAAATGGGGCTTAAGTGGTGATAATTGGTTTCACACCTCACCATGGTGATCCCGATTTTGCCTTTGGGAGCGGTCCAGTTGCATCTGTTTGGCGCCTGGCGCAGTACTCATTTTTATGGCCTCTTCCGCCATTCACAGGCCTCATTTTGCTTGAACGAGTGTAACGAGGTCAGAAGATCACACCCAAAGGGATCGAACACCGAGGGGAAACTTTACAGACCGACATGCTGAAAGACAGTTTAATGAATTTCAAAACTACACAAAGAAGACCTGCCACATGACCCCGATCATGGGAAAGACCACTGACAAGGCTAGCTCGCACACCCCTGATCCCCGCTGCCCCTGAAGGACCCCCCTGGGCACCCTGGAGGTAAGTGAAGAGGGTATTCACCTCAAATAGATAAATAGTGTTGTGTTTGGTCTTCTATACCTTACGAAAGAATCCACCAAACACTATACATTACGATGGAATCCACCAAACACCGACTTGTCCAAACCAGAATTTTATCAAGTCTCATGTGGTTAGATAGCAACTGTTGGAGAGCATATTATCAAGGAGTCTGCTTATTACTCCTGTAAAATCCGTACCTAGCACTGACTTATGTATGTCTTATTACCCTCTCAATCTTCTTCTGAAGATGGCTGGATGTGTCTCCCCTTGTGGGGGTCCCTGGTCACATGACCTTGGTCTAGAGACTGCATGGCGTGTCTGCACTGCCACCTGCTGGTTGGTGGTCGCATGCCATCCAACTATGATGTAGCCCATAGGCATATCACCATAACCCCCTTCCTCACAAAACATTAGGATATTCTTTACAAGCAACGTTGATCTAACTTTATATAATCAGGATATTTGAGTAACAAAGTTAACGAGTTTTACAGAAGTGTCCATAAACATGTGCCTGGCAAGTGTCTGTTTCCTTTATGCAGATCATTGTGCCTCCCTCGCGGGATCACTTCTGATCAGTCGAGCTGTTGGCAGCCTCTTCGAAGACTGGTTTACATGCCAGCCTGTTGTTCTTCTCCTCTTTGCTCTGCACCTTTGGAAGGCCTGCATCAACAAGTCACTTTATTTTGCACTTCTTTGCTGCTTGCCGTTGTTTCCGTTGCTGGTGGAATGAGCTAGCTCTCCCAGTCTTTTCCTTTCTATTTTGAGAACATGGTGGTGGATTTTTTTTTAAACTTCTCTTACTTTGTTTTTTTTCGTTGCAGCCTCTGACGTGGTGCTCGTTGTTGTTACCGTGTGCTGAGAGGTCTGCATTGCGCCATCTTCATGTGGTATGACTACTCCCACCTGTGGTTTCACCGACATATTGGAACACCTGTTTCTGGTACCCGAGTGAAGGTTGGAACTGGGGGTGCAAGTCTCACCCCTTCTTGGCTCACTGAAGCATCGCTCACTTTCTCTTCGTCACTTGAGATTACAATGGTCTCTGGTTGAGCTGATCCAGGCATTGGGTCATCTTGATCAAACTCCGATGCAAGAGTGGGCTGTGGAGCTGCATAATGAAATTGTCATCAGCTCTTCCTCAGGGTCAGTCGTTGCCTGCTGCTGCAACATCCAAGTCGCAGTCATTACAGTCGTCATCTGTGTCCTCCCATTTGTCATCGGTGTCGTCAATGGTTTGGGAGTGAATTACAGGAACTGTTTCAAAGACCTGGAACGAGTCACCACGTACCTCAGAGGCCAGTTTTTCCAAGATTGGGATGATTTCTTCCGTCTCAGGTTCAATCAGTGGCTGATCTGTTGTATTAGCTGCTTCAATATAGGCCGTCTCCAAACTCCCAATCTTCACAAAGTCCAGTGTGGCCTGGGCGTCCCCCTTGCCTTCCGTCGTTCAGACCACCAGAGCAGTGCCTCTGGAGCCTCGTCTTTGCTGCTGGAACAGAGATCTGCAAGCAGTTCACAATGGTCTTCATCTGCCTCACCTTCCATGTCATCACTTTCTGCCTCATTGTCGACGTCTTCGAGCTGATATTCATAGTAGCAGTCATCGGATTTAGCATCATCTGCAATGATTTCTCCTGAAAACTATATCACAAATGGAATTATTTGTTCACGAAATAGGATGGCAAGTTCAGAATCAGCCTTTAGTTTGGCTGCTGAACTGGCTTAGCATTCCATGCTATGAAACTCCAGGAGGACTGAAGAAATTAACAATTCATTTGGTTTTCGTAACTGTTCGGAGTGCTTTGGCGTGGTTTTAATTGTTCTCATTGTTACATTTCTGCCGTCCCTCCAGTCGATTTTGCAGCCTGTGCACCTGCGCTACAGAAAGGTTAGCGGCTGCTCAATCCAATCTGCTATACTTTCATCGTCACCTCATTTGTGAAATACTCATTTGGCTCCAATTTAAACTCTAGTGAAGCTCCATGGCTTCTCATGCTCTGTCCATTTAACCTTCAGATGCTTTAATATGGGCTCCAAGGAGAGCACCAGTTCGCAGACATCGAACACCTCCGTTACTCTTCTTCTGAAGTCCACTGGCAGGTCTTGCCGATCAACGACTTTCCGCTGCACGTTCAAGAATAACGGAGGTGTTCGATGTCTGCGAACTGGTGCTCTCCTTGGCAGACATGAGGTACGTGTTACTATTTCATATTGTAGACATGGATGTTGAGCCATATAGATGCAGCTTCATGTGAATCCTGAATTTAGTCAAGCGACTATGCATATTAGGGTTAGTCACATTGTAACAAAGAATTCAGTATCATCATTGATTTCAATATGATACCAAAAGGTTTCCGTGGTGTTCTTATTAGCTTCAGCCTTTCTTACTATTTTGTTCAGACTCTTCTGGTCACTCGCTGCTATGAGATCGATGACAAATTGTTCTTCGGTATTGATCTCATCAACTGCATGAACTGATTGTGCATGGTCATGCAAAACATTCTTTTGCAAAATGCCCAATACGGCCACACCTGGAACAGACTTTTCCAAAGGCCGGTCATTGCAGTGGTCAAGTGCCACACGTTGGTGGTGGCGGCTCCTGTCAGCCGCTTAAAATGGCTACCTACACGGAGACCATATTTCTTCATGACGTGCGTCACAGTACTAATGGCGCTGGATTCTTCTTTCGAGTTGGCCCCAAAATCTTTGGAAGATAGCCGGTGGAGGGGCACTGGTCACATGACCTTGGTCTCGAGACTGCACCGTGTGTCTGCACCGCCACCTGCTGGTTGGAGGTCATGCCATCCATCCATGAAAAAGCCCATCACAAATAGTTCCATTGTTCAGAATTAACAAACTGCATCTGCAGGAACTGACGAATTACCAGAATACTGGACATCAGAATTAATAACAACATTTTCAAAAACTTATTTCAAGATTTGATGATTGATATGTCACTGTACTCAAAACAAGGGACCAAGAGGGCTCTTCTCATATAGTTCAGTACATTTCCTTTCAGAATAGCACTATGTTATTGTCCAAAAAAGCAGGCGTGACTCTCATATCTTATTGCATCTCATAAAAACGAATATCTGTGATATTTAATTCATTTGCAGAAAACTCTATAGATAAATACAGCAGCAATTTTGTCACAAATTGCTCAGAGAACACGGAGGTCTACCTTAACTTGTGCCTGTGAGATTTTATAGCATCCAGGTAAACCATCTAGAAGATGTTTTAGTTTAATATCTCTGACTGGCAAGGTAATGCTGCACGAGATTATGCACTCAAGTTCTCTCAAGAACCTCTACATAGCTTGAGAGTCATAAAGTGATCAGTTTATCAGTTGGTTTACTTAGTGTGTATGTCCATGAGAATAATTTCTGAGAGAGTCTGGCTGTGTGTTTGTCAATTAAAGTATATCCTGGCATTACCTGATTATATCAGCAGGTGGCAAGTTTAAGAGAGAAACCTGAAGCTATGTCACTAAATATTGAGATGTATTACCAGACATGCATAAAAATAATACATCAGTTTTGGTGCAAAATGAGCTGAGACTGTTTCAACAGTTGTTTGTGTTTCACTTATACTTGAAATTCAGTATTAATTCTTGAAATTCAGTATTATTTGATGAATTTAAGAGTTTTCTGTGAATCGGATGAACTGGAGTTTCCTGTTGTTTTATCATGCTCATAATTTAGGTATCTTAGGCTACTTGTCTAAGATGTTGGAGGATGCCTGGAACTTGTGGAATGACAGCCCAGAAAAAGGTCAGGAACACCTTCATGGAAAGAGGAATAAAAGAAGAAACAGTCCCTTGACTGTATCAAGGGATCAGGTACCTTAATTGTGCCCATACTCTATTCGTAAACCAGAGCCCCAGTTGCTGGGTATGGATGTTGAATATTAAGGGAGCACAATTGCCAGTACTGGAACCTGAAGAGCAGAAAAAATGTTGACTGGCTCTATTAGCCCGAGAGCTCCAATTGCTCTTGGCAAAGTGGCTGTGTTGTGATTGAACAATAAGGTGGATTCATTGCATTGGAATCTTTCAACATAATTTAACCTTGGAATAAAGCAGGGCAGTGAGCTGAGCTGCCTACCACAATTCCTTGCCCACCTAACAGCACATGCTTCACCCACTCAAAGCAAGATTTCCACAACAAATCCTCCAGTTAATGCGGATTCCAATTTACGGAGGAATTCTCCCATCCTGCTACTAAGTTCCATGATGGGGTTAGGAACATGGGAAGGTTTCTTGCTGCAGAGACTGGCAGGTGGGAAAAAACAAATCTTCCAGCCCCAACTGTATCTGCACCTGGGGGTTTTGCTCCATATTCCCTGGTGGGGCAGGAATAATTTTTTGTGTAGTCCACCCCCATCTTGAAAAAGCACCCAATATCACTGATCCACTACTGAAGAAGGATGATGGATCTCTTGAGAAAGAGAACATTGAGACTGGAAGATGGACACTCTCCAGGACAGCAAATCTGAAAGATCCACTATTAGATGTTCCTCGCCACCCACAGTTGTGGTGCTCCAGTGTCACCAGCAGCATCCATCATGCACTGCAGATGCAGCCTCAGGCATTGTTCAAATGAGTGTTGACATCTGCACATCATGGTTTCCAAATATGTTTTGCACTAGCATGTATTCCTGCTGGCATAATGGAGAATCGGCCATGGATGAGCAGGCCTTCATCTGTATTCCATTAGCGGAACGCAAATGAGTTTCACACCAGCAGATTTCCTGATCTTCCGGGGTAGGCAGCAGTGGCAGGTCTTGCACAAATTCACATCGGTGTGAAGTCAATTTTTCTGGGCTTCCAGCAGAATTCTTCTCTCCCTGCCTGCCACTGAAGGCTTGGGAGTGTTTTGCACTATGTCTACCCAGCTCCCCTGTATCAATTGGTAAATATACGCAAAAAACTCTTGTCTCCACTTTTAACATGTCACATATATAGTCCTCAACAAATTCAATTTATATTCTTACAGGACAAATTGGCTGTGTAACAGTCAAAGATAGGCCATAGGAGGAGCCTTTTCTGCCTTTAAACCACCCATACTCTTCAAGGACAAGTCCATGCAGATCATAAGTGCTTAGTTGGCCCTTGCAATGGAAGGTGGTAAGGTCTATAACATCTCGTTAGTTCTCGGGGCTTGATTCTCCACCCCACCACTTTTCAGCCTCGACCCACCGGCGGGATTCTCCGTTACGCCGGCCGGTCAATAGGGTTTCTCATTGTGGGGCAACCCCATGCCGTCGGGAAACCATCGGACGCCGGCAAAAAGAAGAATCCCGCTGGTGGAGAATCCCACCCTAGGTTCCTAACCAAGTACCCAGTGTCACTAAAATCACTTTGAGACAGAACTTTCCATTCTTTTTCTCTATCTCTATAATCTCAAAAGAGTAACGCTCACCCATTCTTTGCTTCACATTCCTTTCCTGCATGCCCACTACCAAAACAACAGGAGGAACAAGATGGTGATGATGATGGAGGAGGAGGATCTGGCGATTTTTTAATATTGCTATTTAAGTTTGAGAGATCACAAAATGTTACAAATATTCTGACAGGGTCTCTAAGGTAGAGAATTATGAATACTCAAAATACAGCTGACTGCTAGGATGAGAGAGTTAAGAGAATTAATCAGCTTGGGTGATCTGGTTTATCCTTTACACAGTCATTGCCTCGTTTATTTTTGTGTAGTCTCGGACAAATTGATAGGTCACAGGTCAGCTCGCAATCTTAAAGAGTTGAGAGGAAACATGATTAAGCTGTAGAAATTAAAAGGTTTTGCGCTTACCCTACAAGCATTTATTTTTGGGCAGGCCAGATCCTTTAACCCGATTCTGAGAACAAATCACAATGAAGAGTAACAGGAAACAAAAGATCAAAATAACTTTGGCACTCATTTTAACACAACGTGTGAATAATAATCACTATTTTGCAGGCAGTGTGCCAATTGAAATGCTTTCTATCTCAGGGGGAATGTGCTTGTGTATTATCTTCCTCAATGTGTTCTCTGATTGTTTAACTCGGCCATATAAACATTGGCCTTTTACGCAGTTTCAGTTCGTCTACCCTTCATGGATGGGGAATGGAATGTTCTCACGGTCTCAGTTCACTATACAAATATAAGGTACTCTCTGTCACTCAGAAGTTCAAGCATCCTGATTCCCTCAGCAGAGCCAAGGAATGTTGCTTCTGCTAACTGAAGGCACTAAACAAGCTTTAATGGCTTTCTGGAGTCAGTCTCTTTACTTTCACAAAGTTCAATTAAAGGAGACGAGGGACCGCACATTTAATCCCCAGAGGACATGTCCCACTTTTTCCAAGCGGTATTTACATTTTTTCTTGGCATTTTTACTTCACACCAGGAAAGCATTTTTACCAGTTTCATAAATGAACGAGCTGTATTTCATGTAAGGCTACAAAGCGCTTAAGCTAGTCTTCTGAAACAACCATTCATGCAGACTCCCAGTCCCATTTTCAGAAGTTGATTGCTGTATACGATTAAGGGGTGGACTGAAAAATGTTTATCTGCCGAAACAAACACGGGAATAATAATATGCCATAAACTAATGCTCGTTCCATCCAATTCAAATTTCACACTGCCCACTCCTTGCTATGGTTGGAGCATGCAGATTGCACTAAATGTGCTGTTGAATGGCTACACATTGAGTCGGGGCCAAAGTTCAGACACTACTTCAATGAGGAGGTCTAGAGGCACAGATGGTTGTGTCCCAGTCTCTCAGCCAGGTCTGGGTTTGAGTCTCACTCTAGGATTATGTTCAAGCCTTGCAATGGTTACTCTGGAGTTGGGGCAGCCTATAGTTTTCCATTGCACATCTTGGCTGGAATCGACCTGCCAACAAGACCCTTTTCTCCTGTAGTATAAATTGATGCGATTTGAAATTTGCCATTCTTGCTTTTGTCCTGATAAGTGCAACACAAAAGGCAACATGTCTCTCTATTTTCAGCAGTAATTTCTTCCCACTCTAAATGCATGCCCTCAGAGCCAATGATTATCTGCTCCTATGCCCTTCATAATGTCTGTCTGAAGAGCTTCCTGGTCCACTATGGCTTCGCTCCTGCTGCATAGAGGCCCACAGTGCTGCATTGTTGAACCCTGGAGCATTCTCTGTCCTGCTGCATTATTGCTCAGTGTACTTTCGGCTCAAACAGTTTTCACAGCTATTTCCAGCACCAGCTAGAATGTACCTCCTCTTAAAGAAGTGGATGCTGGCTTTAAATGATGGCCTAGGAAGGTGGCAGCATAACATGGCCAAACAGGTTGATTATCAGAGTGAGGGAGATTCCTAATCCATCATATGATGGAAATAAAGTTGGAGGCTCTACCATCACTATCTATATCATACCACTACAATGGCAAGGAGAGAGGTATTTCCACTAACAGGACTCTGCCATCAACCCAGAAAGATGTTCTGCCAACTACACAATTGAGAAATCTGGTGTGTGAATTTTAGTGTCGGTGTGATGTCAGCCACGTGGGTCATAGGTCCCAGTGACTGGCTGATCAAATCAAGCAACAGGTTTCTCATAATAGGCAGAGTACAGATCGTAGTCAACCAGCCCAAAACAAAATGTTTGTCAGATGGGATTCCACAATTGTGTAGTACTTGCTGAACAATCCTGAGTGCACTAATAGTTACTTTAAAAGCTAATGTGACGTGGCTCTTTGCTAGAATTGACATGCTTTCACATGAATATATGGATTATCAAGATTTTTTTAAAAACTCATTCAAGGGATGTGGGCGTCACTGGCTAGGCAAGTATTTATTGCCAATCCCCAATTGCCCTCGAGAAGGCAGTGGTGAGCTGCCTTGAACTGCTGCAGTTCATATGGTATAGGTACATCCACAGGGAGGGAGATCCAGGATTTTGACCCAAAAACAGTGAAGGAACAGTGATATATTTTCAAAATCAGGATGGTGAGTGGCTTGGAGGGAAACCTCCAGGTACTGGTGTTCCTATGTATCTGCTGCCTTTGTCCTTCTACATGGTGGTGGTGGTGGTTTGGGAAATGTTGTCTAAGGAACCTTGTGAGTTCCTACAGTTCATCTTGTAGATTGTACACACTGCTGCTACTGTGCATAGGCAATGGAGGGAGTGAATGATAGGTACCTATCAAATGGGCAGTTTTGTCCTGAATGGTGTCGAGCTTCTGGAGTGTTGTTGGAGCTGCATTCATCCAGACAAGTGGATAGTATTCCATCACACTCCTGACTTGTAGATAGTGGACAGGTTTTGGGGAGTCAGGTGGTGAGTTACTTGCTGCAGGATTCCTAGCTTATGACCTGCTCTTGTAGCCGCAGTATTTTTATGGCTAATCCAGTTAGATTTCTGGTCAATGGTAACCCTTAGGATGTTGATCGTGGGAGATTCAGCATTGGTAATGCCATTGAATATCATGGGACAATGGTTAGGTTCTCGCTTGTTGGCAATGGTCATTGCCCGACACTTGTGGCACGAATGTTACTCGTCAGCCCACGCCTGGATATTGTCCAGATCTCACTGCATTTGGACATGAACTGCTTCAATATCTGAGATGAGAATAGTGCAGTAAATTGCAATCATCAGCAAACATCCCCACATCTATGAAGGAAAGTCATTGATGAAGCAGCTGAAGATGGTTGGGTCAAGGACACTTCCCCAAGGAACTCTTGCAGTAATGTCCCAGAACGGAGATGACCGAACTCCAACAATCTTCATTTGTGCTGGTTTATGACTCTAACTAGCAGAGAGTTTACCATCCATTCCCGTGGACTCTAATTTTGCTAAGATTCCTTGATGCCACACTAAATGTGACAGTTACTCTCACCTCCCCTCTGGAGTTCAGCTCTTTCGTCCATGTTTAAGCCAAGGCTTTAATGAGGTCAGTAGCATCAGCGAACAGCTTATTACCAAGCGGGTGCCACTTTAAGTACCCAATTCTTTTTATTTTTCAATTAAGGGGCAATTTAGCATGGCCAATCCACCCTGCACATCTTTGGGTTGTGGTGGTGAGATCCACACAGACACAGGAGAATGTGCAAACTCCACACAGTGGCCCAGGATCGAACCTGGGCCCTTGGCACCGTGAGGCAGCAGTGCTAACCACTGCATCACCATGCCGGCTATTGATAGTGCAATTTATAGATTAATTATAGATTAATGGAGCGGTTATTGTTTGAGTTGGGTTTGACCTGGACTGGAAATACCTGGGCAATTTTCCACATTGCTGGGTTGATGCCAGTGTTGTAGCTGCACAGGAACAGCTTGGCTAGGGGTGCGGCAAGTTCTGGAGCACAAGTCTTCAGTACTGTTGCCGGAATATTGCCAAGACCCAAACCTTTGTAGTATTTCTTGATATCATGTGGAGTGAATCAAAAGATGTCATTTGCCCCTCAAAAGCGTGCTCTGCCATTTGATAAAATTATCAGCTGTGCGCCACCTATCTGGTAGCAAGGGCTGTGCCTTCATGGTGAGGGGGTTGTGCAGGATACAGCAGCCACAATAACAACATGACAGATTCCCAAGCGTAGTCAAAATTCTCCAGAGCAGTCCTCAGGCAGTGACTTGTTGCTTGAGCACACCAATGGTCTGCTCAATGACATCGTGTGGTAATATGGTTAACACTGAATGCCTGCTGCCCTCATGGTTTGTGCACCATACTTGGATGGTCAGATCAATGCCAAGTATCCTGGCACCAGCTATGATGCCTTCATTCGGAGGCAGTATGTTGTACCATCTGCAGTTGAACAACAAGACTAACCAGTGTTGGCTGCGGGGTAGATGGCCCTTTTCGTGCTATAGCGGTGGATCAAATGCAGATGGTACAACAGACTGCCTCAAAACAAAGGCATCATGACTGCTACCACAATATTGGGCATTGATGTGCATTATGTACAGAGTATGATTACACGTCCAGCTGGACATTTGAGGCTGTGCAGTCTACATGTGGCACCTGAAAAATAATGTGTGTTCAGCCAACAACCTGCACCGTGAGGAAACCTGCAATCCTGGCGAGACAGTGCTTACACTGCCAGTATTCAGCTCACTTTGTATTCAAAGCTTCATAGAGACCTGCTTTATACAACAATGGACATGAAAAATGTCACCTGCGAAGAATCGGCCAGCCAAAATTAAGGTCTGTACATGACGCCAAGCTCCGGTCCCTGGTGGCGATAGAGGTTTACACGCTGTGCTGGCAGTGACATGCAAAACCGTCATTTAAATGTAATTAGTGGGTTGGACACAGTATGCTCCACTCTTCTCAGACGGGATGTCTTGCCGGCCTGAATTACTACAAGTATTTACAAATGAGGACTGGGCACCATGGCTACATAGGGAGAGCAGGAGGCTAAAAAAGACACCGAACACTGTTGTAATCTGTCGAATTTGCTGCGGCCTGCTTCCCGGCCCGGGGCAGTCTCGGTCAGTGATTTTATGCCAAGTCCGCAAAAGTGAGAAGTCCGTAAAGGCACATCTTTGGTGCGACTTACAGGCTCCTGGCTTCTCACATTGCTGAGTGCTGCCTGTGTCCTTTGATGCTCAGAAGGCCTCTGGTCATCTGGGAGGCCACCCCTCTGGACACCCTCATACCCCAGCTGTATCAAGGGCCAAGCTTGATCAGGAACCCACCAGGTGTTGGCACTCCTCGTAAGTGCTGGCCCATTGCAGAGGAAGCAGAGCCCACCCTAACCAGAGGACACGTGCACCGCAGCCCATGAACCCTTCCTGGTTCTCTGCCCCTTTCAGGACAGAGGGCTCACCACCACCACTCCATATCACCAGCTGTCTCATTCTGATGCGACTGGCAGTGCTGACTGCCTCTGCCACTACCTCCCAAGTGGTGTTCAGACCTGCATCTGCAGCTCAGAATGGGGAAGAGGGTGTCCCTCTGCTCCTCACTGGCTTGGAGCTGTTGGTCCACCTCGGACTCCTGACCTCCAAGGGCAGGTCTTCTCGGCCGTCCTGGTTGCTGCAGTGAATGTGTGGTAAGTGGAGTGCTTAATAGCATTTCTAATGGCCATGCTCTTTAGCGTAACTCCGGCCCCAGCAATTTGAACACCGGCTGGGCCGGGAATTGCCCGGAATTCACATCAGTAGATGTCTGGCCCATTAACCTGTCCTGAATTGCTCCAGGAATAGTGCCCCAATGGGAATGCAAACCGCACACAAGTGTGTGATCTACCAGCCGTGTCCTGCCACAATGGGAAATGCCGTGAGAGCCCAGGCTTCCTAATGGCAGGACGCCAGTCACAATTGATGTGTTGGGTGCTCTGGATCCATGGAACACATACAGGCCACCAACACTTAATAAAATAGTGCAACACTATTTTATTAAGTTACAAACTGTTGAACATACTCACTGTGGGTTAACACGATGTTAGATTAAAACTAAAGACCTTTGCCTGTCCAAACCAGTCTATGCACTCAGCACATGGTGAGGATCTGTGCTGTAAGCTCCGTCCTTGTAGGAGGCTACATCCTGAATGAGTCTGAACCCCACTGTCTATATAGTGAGTGTGCTCTAACTGGTGATTGGCTGCGGTGTGTGTTGATTGGTCTTGCGGTGTGTCCATCAGGTGTGTATCTGCACCATGATATACTGATGTATATTATGACAGCAATCTAGGTCCGAATCACAATGGACCAGCTCCTGGCATCTATTGGCCTCCTCAGGGAGACTCCAGCCAGACCTCGATTAGTACTGGTCCACACAAACAGGAACAAGCGGAACAGCACCCAAGGGGTCTCCCAGGTCATTGGAGGCCCCTGGGTGGTCAGGGACAGGGCAGCATCCTGCCTCTGCCCAGCACCCCTTCACCTTGGCACTGCCAGACTGGCAGTTTGGCACTGCTGAAGTGCCTGGGTGGCAATGCCAGGCTGTCAGAACTGCCAGGGTGGCAATGGCATGGTGCTACTGCCAAGGGCCATGCCCATGAAAGGAGATGGGGGTATGGGGTGCCTGGAAGGGTGGGGCGGGGGGAGGAAAGAGACCCGAAAGGAGGCATGGGAAGGCCTGAAATAGGGCCCCCCCCCACAGCGACCCCATAAGCAGGGTACCCTCACCTGGGGGTAGGGGGGGACCCTCAAGCTCACTTAGTGATTGGGGCACTCTTTCAAAATGGTGGACCGATCTTGGAGGAGCTGGTCTGGCCAGCGAGTTCAAGTGTGGCTAGCCCAGAGAGAAAAACTCTCCAGGACCCAAAAAGTGACTGTGTGTGGTTAGATAGCAGTGGGGAACACGCTGACAAGAGCCAAGGGAAACTCTCAGCCAAACCTGCTTGAAATGACACTCACTCAAAAGTGTGTGGGATTCTCCATCCAGCGATGCCGGAATCGTGAGGCATGATTGGGCAGAGAATCGTAAGTCAGCCAAAAATAGAGGCCAGCACCGGACGCCCGATGGAATGCCATGATCCAGTTACCCATTGTTCTTGGAGAGGCACCTGTATACACAAATCAGTTCCTTTTACAAGACAGCAGATGTTTGTCCAAAAATTCAAGCTCGACTGGGTAAATGTTTCCCACATGTTGGTGCTGTTTTACATAGGCATTGGACACAACAGTTGGAGTGATGAACCTTCTGCGATCTTGAAGTGAAGGTTAACCCTTTGAGAAGGATCACTCAGAATTATTACATGTATTACATGATGGTCTGATTTTTAAACAAGGTCATATATATTTGTAATTAAAGAATACATGCCGACAGATAAGTCAGACTCTTTCATTGGAGTAGTCCACAGATCACAGAAAAATTAACATATTCAATCATGCCTGAAACCATTCTTAATTTCCTAATGTAGTGGAGTTTGGGGTGGAGAAGAAAACAGACGGTACGAATACGAAAGACTAGGCAAAGCAAAGATGATGCAATCTATAATGGCACAATTTTCTTTATCCATACACATGGTCTATACAGGAACAAAACCAATATCCTGAAAAGATAATCGGAATTCCCGATTTACAAACAATTTAAATATGTTCAGAAATCCTAATGTCTGAGCCACATTAGAAAAAAAGATTGAAATAAGCAACCAGCAAATGATATTCACACACAAATATGAGAACCATCACAATTTCAGAGAAGTCTGTCTACCTTTCCAGTCAGACTCAAAATCGCAGAGGCGGAGGAGGTATTGCTGGAGAGAAATCAACAATACAAGACAACATGCCAAGCCAGTGAAGATTGTTCAATCCTACAGAGCAGGGGGAGAAAGAAAAACACTATTTGGATGTCTTCTAGACCTGGCACTAATTATTTACCAGTTGTATTGTTGACGTAGTGATGAAGTGCATTTCACACTCACTGCCAGCAAATTATAGAATTTACATGAGGAGACCCACTTAAGTGTAAGAAAAAAAAAGTGTTTGCCATGGTTGCATCTGTCATCTCGTTTCGAATACTAGTGTTTCTTGCTGAAATCAGGGCTTTTCATAGAATTCTCTGAAATTATTACAGTTATACCTATCACGGAGTTGCAAGATTGATTTGCTAAAACTTGTATGTAGATTCCTCAAAAGAAGCCATTCCTAAACAGCCAAGCTTTAGCAGCGTAAAAATCTTTGGTTAGTTATTCTCCCCTTCCCCTCCACGGACCACAGACCTTCCAGTTTGTTCTTCCTGCCCCTTCCTCTACTGGCTTAAAAGCTCTGACACTTCAATCTTCCTTCTGTTCTTATGAAAGGTCAGCAACTGGGTACATTTCTCCCCACAGATACTGCCTGACCAGAGTATCTCCAGCATCTTTTGTTTGTACTTCAGATTTCCAGCATCCATTGTATTTTGCTTCAGTACGTATTAACCTTCCCTCCACATTCAGCAGGCTCTTTTACAGATTTCCAGTTTTAATCACTATTTACATTCCTCTGGTTACACAAAATATGCATTCCATTTACTTTTTTGTAAGATTTCCTCCCAGTAATTTACTCAGCGATAAAACCAGCAATTACTTATTTATTCATTATTTTTCATCGCAGCTTTGTTCTCACAAAAAAGGGAAATTTCTATCATTGGAATACAATACAACTAGAGATACGATTTTCCTGGTCCTGTGCCTGGATGTATTGGATTAATAGACCATAAGGAACACAGGAAGATTGAACTGGCTATTTGCCAGCTTAGAAAAGCTAATGCAACTTAAATGATCAGGCTTAACTTTGTCAGTTTTAATGGAAAAGTAATGTGCAAGTCTAGGACTTCCTTAAAAATAACATGAGGTTAAGGGTGAGGGCGAGATGACACCGGAAAGAGGCGACAGTGGTTAGCACTGCTGTCGCACTATCCAGGAACCCAGGTTCAATTCCGGCCTTGTGACTGTGTGGAGTTTGCACTTTCTCCCAGTGTTTGCATGGGTTTCCTCCGGGTGCTACAGTTTCCAGCCACAGTCCAAAGACGTGCAGATTAGGTGGATTGGCCAATGCTAAATTGCACCTTAAAATGTCCAAAAGGTTAGATGGTGTTACTAGGTTACGGCGATAGGGCGAGGGTGAGGCATGGGCTTGAGTAGAGTGCTCTTTCCAAGGGCCAGTGCAGACTCAAAAGGGCTGAATGGCCTCCTTCTGCATTGTAAATTCTATGAAAATGCAGAGTGACAGAAGTCAACCACAAAGTTGAGTGGGTGGTTATATCTGTGCTGGCACCATTATATGGGAATCATAGTTCGTACCAGCAGGGGTAGACATACAGGAGTTTGCATAGAGAAGAGATGGAGCGGGTAAGGGATCGGTTCACAGAAAGGAGGTTCATAAGGCTGAAAGATTTCAGGAAAAGTACCAGCTGCCGAGTGGGAGTGAATACAGGTACATGCAGGTGTGGGATTTTGGGTGCAAGGAGCTCTCATTTACCCAGATGCCAAGGCATACTCTATTGGAGAAATTCTTAACACAGGACACAATGGTGGAGGATTGAGAATATTTATAGATGCCTTGTTGAAAAGGGAGAAGCCTCTGCTGAAGGTGCCAGTGGAGGAGTCAAGATGAAAGTGGGGGGGGGGGGGGGGGCGGCGGCTGGAGTGAAATTATGCATAGAGTGAATTAAATATCAGTTTGCGCCAGGATGAGCCCGATACAGTTTCAGGTGGCCATATGATGCGGGCTCACAAGAGCAGGTTCTTCCCGGAGGTAGAGGACAAATGTGAGAAGTGCGCAAGGGGGCCTGCGAATCAGGTCCAAATGTTTTGAGACGCTAGGGGGATTCTGGACCTCCATCTTTGAGACACTGCCAGAGATTGTGGGGATAAGGATGACATTGTGCCCATTGATGGTGATCCTCAGAGTTTGAGCTGCTGGAGCAGCGAGAGGGCCGATGCTGTGGCCTTTGCAACAGGCAAGGATCAGATTATGGCATAGATTGAGGAGCACTGGCGCTCAGCTCTGAGAGTTATCATCCCCCCCCTGCCCTAGACAGTGGCATGCTGACAGTGCCGACATGGTCCTCGCACGCTGGGGTAATGTAACACAGACCTGGGAGGGTGGTGGGTAAGGTATTGACAATGGACTAGGCCATGCACTATGTGAATCAGGCGAGTATGAGTGTTTCCCTGGCTGTATGGGATTGCCGGATCCTTGTCGCTGCAGCCTCTGGCTGGTCGTCTGTTTCCTCCCTGGGATCGTCCTCCACAGCCCCTGCCAGCCTGGCGCCGCCTCATAGTCCTTGTCCTCCAACATGTCACCCCGCTGCTGTGCCAGATTGTGGAGGACATATCAGACCAGCACAAAGCAGGTAGCCCTCCGGGCAGTGTACAGCAGTGCACCATCAGAGGCAGAGGCATCGGAACTGCATCTTGAGGAGTCCGATGCACACTCAATGGCATCCCAGCTGGCCACATGGGCCTATTTGTATTTAGGTCTCTGCTTCGGTCTCTGGTCTCCGTACTGGCGTCATTAGCCAGGTCCTCAGTGGTACCTCTTATCCCCCAAGAGCCAGCTGCCCATCCTGGGTGGCCTGCGAAGAGGGCAGGGATGCAGCTGACGTGAACACACCTCGGAAGTGTGTATGTTCTTCATCTGGTGTTGCACATGAGCTGTATGTATGTTCAGGGACTGGAACCCCTTCCTGTTGATATACGGTACTACCAGATGGCCCGGTGAGTGCAGGGCAACCTGCGTGCCATTCACTACATCCTGGACGCGTGCCATCCCGGCAATGGCTGCCTGGACTTGGACCAAGTCCAACAGGATGTCCATCTCAAAGCTGATGTAGTTCTCTGCCCGGGCAAACAGGGCAGCTGTTACCTGTTGGCTGTGGCCTGCAAGATGCCACACAGGTCCCCACTCAAGCTCAGAGAGCATCCCAAGGTGTAAAGGTTCAGGGTTGTGGTGATCTTGACGGCCACCAGGAGCCGGTGTCCTCCTCCTCCACGTGGTGCCAAGTCTGCAAGGACATGGCACAGGTGCCATGCACTCTCCTCATTGAGGCAGAGCCTCCTGCACCTCACCATCTGTAACCTATTCAAACAACCAGCAACACCTGTACACCCTGGGCCATCGCAGGCCTCCCCGGTCTGATGGGCAGCCAGGTTCGCAGGGTGGGGCCGGCACATGGTCCCCCACTTTGAGAATCTGCAGATAGTGTTGCTGCTGCCGTCTGACATCTGGCCGCCTGACCCAGCAGCAACACCACTAGGGAAAGTTCTGCAGGGTCCAAAATCCCTGCCATAGTGTTCAATATCTGTAAGGAATTGGGAGACAGTGGTGGCTCCCATCCCTGGACTCCCCGTTCCCTCATTTATCCCCCACTCCCGGTACACCCTGCCCATGCACAACTGGGTTGCTCTTGGAACAGGTACACATGATCCGGGGGTTGGCATGATGGTGCAGCATGTGGTTGCTCCCCCCGGTGACTCTCTCTTCCCTTCCCCCCCCCCCGCCGTGTCAGCACACCATGCGGAGGGTCCCCTCCCACACAGCCAAGGCCTCCCACACCTCGATAAACACTGGGGAAGCAAGCCCAGCACCCCTGAACTCTTTGCCCATGAGCAAAGGTGGCTACTCACCTCCCACTGAAGCCCTTCCACCAGTTTCACATTTTAAAAAATGTGTATTGTTTTTGTCACTATCGTGACCACTTGCAGGGGAGGCCAATGAATAACGGGAAGCCGTTGGATATGGAATAGCTTCCGTTAATTGTATGCAAATTAAGCTCAAGTGGTGATAATTTGTTTCTTGGCACATTACAGGAGCGGGCTGGTTGCATCGCAAATTGTTTGGTGCCTGGCGAGATTTTCATTTTCGGCCCCTCCCGCTATTCACCCGCCTCATTTCGCTCAAGCGAGCGCGCCACCAGGCCGGAGAATCACACCCATTGAGCCGGTTACTTCACAAAAAATGAACCATATTCTTTCAAGAAAATATAGACAGTATGCTGTTTGTGAACTGAAACCAAAGGTAAGGTTTGGCAATATCTCACTGCTCAATGCCTACAAGCACTGTCAGTTGCCTGGAAACATTGGAGAGTCAAGTAACCTTTTTTCTTATCTATTAAATGTCTTTGTCCGGTTTTCCCCTCCTCCCCTGATGTTCTTGGTTACTGGCGTGGCTGTTATTCACCTATCAGTCAAGACAGTGAGCATCAGGTGTGCATTTTGGAGGACATGACAAGCAAGCCTTATCCTTTCCTCATCTGTCATCCACACAATTAGACTTGCTAGCAGGGGTCACTAGGCAGCTGTAACTTTGACTGATAGCTGGGAGAAGGTGCTCAGAGATCGATGCGATCACTTCCACATCCCGCCAAGGCCTTCCCTTAAGGAAACATCAGTATCACATCAGAGTGAATATACCCTTGCAACTATGGGGGGGGGGGGGGGGGGGGCGGGGGGTGCTTAATAAATGCATGCATATTTCTACATCGCTGTGTTTTTTTCTGCAATTTATATTCCTCATCCTTATTTACGTCTGCTCCCGAATCATCACTGTGGATAAAATGACAGACTGTTTATTGTTCCCTGACCTCTGTCGGTATTGGATTAAAGCTGAATATGCTATGAAAATCCCACCTACAAAATACTTTTACACTGAAGTACAGTTGACCGCAACCTCAGATAGTGTAAACAGATCAATTTTGCAGAAATGAACAGCATTGTCACCCCATTAAAATGTAGACCAATTGATTCTATTGTCACATTACGGTTGCCAATAGCAAGTGAAGTTCTGGCATCGTGATTAAATGTTGGACCATTGATATTGCTAGGAAGTATTTTTCTTCACTTTCCCACACAAGCCACCCTTGCTACTTTGTTATGGAGCTGCACATGTTTAATAGTAGGTTAATGCTGGATTTGAGCTGCTCGTTCAGGAATCATTAGGGTTTGGATTCGAATTGTCCAACTTTATTTTAATGAAGACTCAATAAATTAACCCATGTGTTTGTACAATCCCCTATGAGCGATTGGTGCCTTTACATCATTATAACACACACCAACTCCCCCTTGATCAGCCTTCATTCAATTCACTCCCTCACCCAGACTTCCACTCTCCCACCCTCTATATCATCTCCTCACCTTCTGTCATGTTCTGTAGAATGTGCGATATGAATGAACTAGAGCATCTAGTTAAAATAAATTATAAAAACAACTGCGTGATAAAGATAACTAGAATAAATAAAATGAGCTACTAACACTATTATCCTCCAACACGACTTACTCCCAGTTCCCCAGACACGATCACATGGTGGGTTTACACTGCCACCTGGTGGTCAGAGGTTCATGTATAACATTGCTTTATGCATATCCCAACACCTTCCTCCTACCCCATCACTCACACCTCTCCTAATCACCAGCAAGTCAGTATTATCCCATTTCACCTCCACAGGGTCTTGTTTATGTTAACCAGTAACTGATAGCTGCTGTTGTATTATTTCTCACCTGTCGTGTTAGTCTGACTCAATTCTTATTTACGCAGATTATTTTATTAGTTATTCACTGAAATGAGTTGATTGAATCAGAACTGCACAGCACTTGGTCTTGTGAACCCACTGATTATTTTGCTTGCTATTTTCATGTTTAAAAGTGATTTTATTTGCTTATTCGTGCATTTACTGTATTGTACCACACCAAGAGCACAAACAGAAAAGAGCATAAAAAAAACATAAAATATTGTTAATCTGGGCTCTGATGAAACGGAACAAAATGCTTCTCACTTTTTTTAAGGCACTGGCCAATTGCTTCAGTAAGACAGATGAAAAATGTTATCGGTCATTGAATATCCGGAGGTGCTGTAGACTAAAAAAGTAATTACTCCCCTGCCTCGAGTTTTCTGTCCAGGAGGTCACTTCCTTGGGGGGGGGGGGGTTGGAGATTGATGGAATTTAACAAATTGGTTCACATTAAAGGAAGCGCAGCGATTTTCAAAGATTGATTCTGAGTCCAGAGGAAATTGTTTGGTGGTTCTGACTCCTTGGAAAGATTATCCTAAATCCAGGCCTGTTCTTTTTGACACATGTGGTATAATTGCCTTCAGAAATATGCAGTGAGCAGTTGCAGAAAATTGCATTTTAACCAGTTACAAAGAGATTAGTGTTTGACAGTGATAAACAGGAGTGTTGCTATAGATACATCACTTTGAGAGGGTGTCTTTCCATTAGTACTTCTAATGAAAGACGCCTGTCAGAATATCTTTTGGTGAGTCATACCACAAGACAGGAAGACTGCTTGCTGACAGAACCCTCCTAAAAATAAATTTGTCTGGGTCAATTTCAGGCAGAGAATCTGAGTTGTGGGGCGTCATTCTCCGCCGGTGGGAGTCTCCGTTTTGCCGGCGCCCGGGGGTTTCCCGACAGCGTGGGGCTGCCCCACAATGGGAAACCCCATTGACCGGCCGGTGTCACGGAGACTCCCGCCGGCAGGTCGGGGCAGAAATGTGGCGGGGCGGGTAGGAGAATTTCGCTCCTGGTGTGCCAATTAGGAAGTATGCGACTAGTCCAAAATCTGGGGCGAAATTCTCCCCCAACGGCGCGATGTCCGCCGACTGGCGCCAAAAACGGCGCCAGTCAGACGGGCATCGCGCCGGCCCAAAGGTGCGGAATGCTCCGCATCTTTGGCGGCCTAGCCCCAACATGGAGGGGCTAGGCTGACGCCGGAGGGATTTCCGCCCCGCCAGCTGGCGGAAATGGCGTTTGTTGCCCCGCCAGCTGGCGCGGAAATGCGGCGCATGCGCGGGAGCATCAGCGGCCGCTGACAGTTTCCCACGCATGCGCAGTGGGGAGAGTCTCTTTCGCCTCCGCCATGGTGGAGGCCGTGGCGGAGGTGGAAGTGGAAAGAGTGCCCCCACAGCACAGGCCCGATCGCGGGCCAGGCCACCGTGGGGGTACCCCCCGGGGTCAGATCGCCCCCCGGGATCAGATCGCCCCCACCCCCCCCCCAGGACCCCGGAGCCCGCCCACGCCGCCTGGTCCCGCCGGTAAAAACCAGGTTTGATTTACGCCGGCGGGACAGGCAATTTCTGGGCAGGACTTCGGCCCATCCGGGCCAGAGAATTGAGCGGGGGGGTCCCGCCAACCGGCGCGGCCCGATTCCCGCCCCCGCCCAATCTCCGGTACCGGAGACTTCGGCGGGGGCGGGATTCACGGTGGCCAGGGCGGGATTCACGGCGGCCAACGGCCATTCTCCAACCCGGCGGGGGGTCGGAGAATGACGCCCCTGGTCTTGGGACCCAAAGGGAAATGTTTGCACAAGCTGTCAGCAACTCGTGTCACCACAGGCAAATTATGTCATCAGTTCAAACAACATTAGGCCACTTGCCTTAGTGATTGAGCAGCAACTCGAGTTCGATAGGAAAGGAATGACGAGGAGCAAGTCCAAACATGGGGTTGAATTTTACACGAGGGCAGGGCCCACTTCCACTTGACTGCCTCGCCCCTCAGGCTGTGGTGATTGGCTGATGGACCCGTACATGGCTGGAGGTAGGATGTCTTCCCATCACTAAGAGGAAGTCTTGCCTCCGGAAACCACTGGCTAATCAGAGGGACGACAGCTCATGTCTCAGCAGCACCACCAGGACCAGTGGCCACTATTGCAACAAGTTGCAGGGGAAAACCAACTACGATGGAGCTGGAATGTTAGGCAAGTGTGAGGTCTCACCAGAGCCAAGTTGGCAGGCCCAGTGAGAGAGTGGGGGGCATGGTTGGAAAGAGAGATTGCAGAGAGGTGTTGCATCTTGGGCATCTAATGGGTGCAGTGTGCCCATCAAGGAGTCAACTACTGCCTAACTTGGCATCAAGGTTTGCTAGGTCTGCTTAATGACCAGGCATGGATGTCTCCATCATGGGAAAAGTCTCAGCAGCAGTTCGAGAGGGCCTCAAGTGGTCACTGAAGGGCCTCAATTGGTTCACAGGAAAGCAGTTCTCAGCTGCCTGCCCTACCACTGGTAAAATTGCAGTGGGGGCAGAAGCAAGGTATTGGGAATGGTACCACAGGCACGTCTCCCAATTCAATGCCCCCATCTGAGAGAGGGGAGGGGAGGAGTGCTGTAAAATTCTGACTATAAGATCAACAATGGGCCATTCAAAATTTAACCTATTTCGTTATTCCAAAAGATTATGGTTACTTTGTATCACAATTCCATTTAACCACTTTTTCTCCTTGGGAAGAATCTAACCAGAATTTGATAGTCGCAGGCTCAGACTGAAAGCTGTTGTCGTTGCCCAGACCACTTCCCTGGCCAAATATTGAGCCTCAAAGAAAAAAAAGTGTGGGCATGGCTTATGCCAACAGTCTAGAGGGGCAGGGCCTCTGATCTGGCAACCAACTCCAGAGATCGGGGTGCTACCATTAAGGGTGCCCAGAACATCACTGCAACTTCACAGCCCCCAGCACGGGAGGTATCGGGGGCTCTGTTCCCCCGCCGATATTCCCCTCTCCTACAACCCTCCCAACATTCATCTCCGGGATTGCAACCCCCTCAACACCGGGGAGGTACGCTGGCATGCTCTCCCTATGTCCACTATCTTCCCCCTCCCCCCACACACGTTAGTGTGCACCATCCCCCATCCGGCTCCAATAGGGCCCAGCCCTAGAACAGGTTAGCACTGCCTGGGCATGCATCTCTATTCCCGGCAGCTGTAATTACATCTGCACATCTGTACCCCCAGAGGCATGGCTTGGAGTGCTTCAGTGAGGTTTGAATATTTAGTGAGGTTTTGGGGGGGGGGGGGGGGGGGGGGGGAGAGAGAAATATGGCAAATGATATTTAAATATGTAAAACTATTGTAATGAGATTTGTGCCTGACACCAGTGAGGGTGTGAAAAACAATAACGCAAAACGCAATCTCTCTGGCAAGAACCGCATTTCCCGATTGTTGCGGGATTTTCTGCCTGCACTGCTGATTCCGCAGACAGTGATTGCGGCTCAAACTCTCTCTCCCCCCCCCCCATACCTCTTGATAACCTTAATACCCTTCCTGAACAAAAATCTATCATTGTGGAAAATTTCAATTGACCCCCATGCACAGTATTTTGGAGAGTGTTACAGGTTTCATTAGCCTTCGTAAACATTTACTACCTTTTTTCCATTCCTAAATCTGGATTCACCCACCTGAAGAAAGAAATTGTTATCACACATACCACCTGTTTACAACCTTGGATACATCAGATTTTCTTGGTTACCATCTATTCAAACATAAAAGCCCAAATTTCTAGTTTTACCTCACATCATAGTCTTTTGCCACTATTCCAATATGGAATTAACTATTGAGCATATTTAGGAGACATAAATTATTAGTTCATAGAACATAACAGTGCAGTACAGGCCCTTCGGCCCTCGATGTTGCGCCGACCTGTGAAACCAATCTAAAGCCCATCTACACTATTCCCTTATCATCCATATGTTTATCCAATGACCATTTAAATGCCCTTAATGTTGGCGAGTCCACTACTGTTGCAGGCAGGGCATTCCACACCCTTACTACTCGGAGTAAAGATCCTACCTCTGACATCTGTCCTATATCTATCTCCCCTCAATTTAAAGCAATGTCCCCTCATGCTAGCCAACGCCACTTCCACGCCAGCTAAAGCAGTGCTGCCTGTAAGCCTGCAGAAACATTTGAGACTGTTAGGGTCTGGAGTGTCGAGCAGCTTTAAATGAAATGAGGTTAAATACTGTCAACCTCTTCAAATGAACTATGATAAAATCCAGCCTTGAATCAAAATTGGATTGGATTGTGGTTTGTTCCTGGAGGGATGATATTTCTTGGACACAATTTCCTACATAAATATAAAACTTAAATTAAAGCTTACGACACACCAAAGGATAAATGGGCGCGATTCAACGGGCGCAAGTTAAAGTCTGCTTAACGGCACACTTAGCTGGGTTTTTCTTGGCGCTGCAGCTATTCATCGGCACTTTGCAGTTTATTTTTACTTGAGAGATCTGTCCACCGAGGCCACACTTGAAGGGATCTAGTCACAGATCAGGGTGCCATTTTGGAAGGCTGCCCTGATCTCCCCCACTCTCATTTCTGAACCCCCTCAGACCCCACACTTCCCAATCGTGGTATTGGATTGCTTCGGTGTAGAAAAAAAAAAAAAAGAGTGTCTCTCGAAGAGAATCCCCCACGAGGATCCCCAGACTGACCTCCCAGTGGGACTCATGGAATATGAGCTTCCCCACTAGTGGGCAGAGGCCCACCCAGCCAGGGGTCACAATAATCTAGTGTGTAGGCTGGCCGGCCTGGACAGGGATCAGCATGTTGGTGGTCCCAACAGGACGTATACTGTATGTGCAATACTGATGGAGGCAGATTTCTTATATTCATGAATAAACCAACGTTCATCCTAACTGTTCGGCTGCCTGGGTCTTTATACTTCACCTGGTCCCTTTGAATCAAGACAAACTCTACAAACAGCAATCGACGTACGAGGTTAGTGAGTTGGATCTAAAGCGGGTGAAGGGGAGACACTGAAGAATGCCAGTTACTGATAGGTGACTGATTATAATAGACATTTAAATATATTTTCTATTTCAGATTTGTTGTATTTCTGATGCAAATTGTTTCTCACCCTTCTTGAGTTAATCTTGAGGCAAAGATCTGAAGTAGATTGTACCAGCAGAAGGAATCATACCCTATTACGATGATCTCTTTGCCACAAGCTAAAAACGATTATGATTTCTTTTGATCGTAAAAAGTTTGACTCAGTCGGTAGAATATACACCTTGGAATACATTTATGTCAGTCAGTTGATGTACAACCCTGATTTGCTAATTTCAGCAAAGGCCTGTTCTACGAATTCACTGATGCACTTACACAGGAATGCAAGTCGACCTTGAGGATAAGAGTAATGCAATCAGATTAATTTCACTTGAGATTGCTTCAGTTCAAGTATCACTCTCCCCACCCGAGATCTCTACCCGCCCCCCCATCCCTCCGGGGGAATGGCAGAGCGGTCCATCAGCAAACCCATAGGGATAACTGAAGAGGAGACTTGGGTCCTGAAAGTTGTCCTTTACCTTACCCAAGTGACCATCACAATTCTCAGAGGAGTAGGCACCGCACTCCTATAACTAACAACAAAAAAAAAAAAAAACACAGCTGGACCAGCTTCAGTACTCGGCAACACAGTGACTGGAGAGAAAGAAGTGTAGGAACTATAACGACCCCCCCCCGTTATGACAAACTCAGTAATTCGTACAGCCCCTCACTCACGACAACTACAGTCCTGGCTCAGCAACGTTAGCTCAACAGAGATTAGGGTAAAATGAGAGACTTACTGGGCTGCAAGGTTGATACCATCCAGCGTGCACAATGAATCCAGAAAAAGTTCATTTCTAGCACTTTGTTAATGGAATCATTAAAAAGATTTACTAAATGTGCTACGATATCTATTGACAGGGTATGAATTCTACATTGATTTGTATTGTTATTGTATTGACAGGCTGCCAAATTTGAATTTATTAGACTTTTGACTGGTACCTATTCAGAATACTAGTGGTCTCAAGGATGACTGGATTTAATCCTGCTGGCCTGTTACACTTGGTATTTAGTTAGTTCCACCTGTCACCAGGGGGGCATATGTGCAGATTACACATTTCAAGCCCTACCTAACCAATAACGTAAAATACAACCGCAGAAAGCTCCGAAGGCAAATGTGCTCATGATAACATTCGTGCTGACTCCTTAGGTGAGTACACATTATAAAGCATGAGCAAAAATACTGCAACAAAACAGACAGCAACATTCAGAAGCCACTGATAATTTTTCCACTTAAAAAGGGGCAATTTAGCATGGCCAATCCACCGACCCTGCATTTCTTTGGGTTGTGTGTGTGTGTGTGGGGGGGGGGGGGGGGGGTGAGACCCACACAGACACGGAGATAATGTGCAAATGGACAGTGGCCCGGGCTTGAACCCGGGTCCTTGGCGCCATGAGGCAGCAGTGCTAACCACCGTGACGCCCTCTTTTTAATTTTATTTCTATTCAATATTTTTACATCCCGAGCCCATCATTAGATAGTATTCTGTTATTTAGAACTTAACATGACAGTGTTATTGTTAATATTTTGCAAAGGATTGATTCTAAGCTGTCAATAACAGGAATGACTATGGAGTACAAATGATGTACATCAGGCTGGAGTTCTGCTTTGGTGGGACTAGGTACTTCGGTGTGGTAGGGCTCCTGGCCATCATAAAGATATGCCTGGAATCATCAGTGACATTGGAAATTGCAGGTACTGCAGGTTAGTTAGCCTGTAGTAGCATAAAGAACAAATTCAGAATCTTTACTTTAACAGCAAGGCCTATGCACACATGCCCTCAGCAATCCGCTGCACATATTTGAACTATTGGAATTAGCTATGCTTAGCAACCAGGATCCAGGAATCAATAGCTCTCCCTTTTGCCAGCAGCACTGTGGGTCAGCTGATGGAAAACATACCAAGGTGACATATTTCCATTATCATTTCAGAAACCCATACATGGGCAGGAATGTTGAAGTTTGCTATTGACAAATTAATGAGCATGAAGGTTAGCAGGAATGCAGCAAAAATTTGTATTCCTGCCCAATTTTCAAATCCCACCCACAGGCACTGCCTGTCAATATTGGAAGTCAGTCCTGTTTACACACAGTTAGTCTCAGGATAGCCAGTCCGGTGAAAAACATGCTTTTGTCAGGACAGACAAGTAAAGTGAGAATAAACTGTTTCAATACAGTCAGGTAAAGGTTCCAGAGGGGTTTTTAACCCTCATCTCCAACTGTAACTTCAGTGGAAGATCAGCAGAAATTCCAAAGGTTAGAGTATTCTGCTGGAATACATCATCCTGTTAGAAATAAAATCAGTACTAGGGCATCTTCTTGTGATTGACCCCGTAAGTATTAGGACAATGTCACCTTATAGACATGGGCTAGATTTTATGCCCCCCCCCCCCCCCCCCCCCCCCAACCCCCCAACCCTGCCTGAACCTATTTCCCGATGGCATGTTTCAAGGTGGCGGGTTTGTGAAATCCAACACATAGCCTGCCTGCTGCCTTCCCGCCCATCTCCAACTGGTCTTCTATTTTACAGTGGCTGGTGGAGGTGCTGGTGGCCTGGCTGCCCTTGGGTCTATTGAAGCCCTCATGGTCAGTTAAGTGAACTCAACCACTATTTTATCCATGGCAGGGAGAGACCCACACCAGGTGGGTAGATGGGCAGCTGCACTAGCTGATGTTAGTTAAGGGGGAGGAAGATCTCTTTGGGAACCCCCCTCCCCTCAGCTCCGTGCCCAAAAGCACTACACCTAAAGTCATATTCTCCCTTTAATTTCCTACCCCTCTCCCGCCATCTTATACCTGGCTCCACATCCCCCTCAACTCCTCTCAATGGGTCTGTCAGCCAGGCTCTGCCAATACCCAGGATTTACCTTGAAGTCCAGTCTCGATAATCTCCTCTTGTTCGGGGATTGCCTGTAGTTTCAGCAGTGGCCAACACTGGAACCGCTGAACTTACAGCTCTCCAAGGTGGAGCATTGCTCCCAGTTGGGGTTACAAGATGTCTTGCTTTTATGATAGAACATAACCACCACTATTGCTGCCGAGAAAAAAAAACATAAAACATTTCCATAACATGAACACATAATTGGGCGGCACGGTGGAGTAGTGGTTAGCACTGCTGCCTCACAATGCCGAGGACCCAGGTTCGATCCCAGCCCGTGTGGAGTTTACACATTCTCCCCATGTCTCTTAGCCCCACAACCCAAAAGATGTGTCGGGTAGGTGGATTGGCCGTGCTAAATTGCCCCTTAATTGGAAAAAAAAAATTTGGTGTTCTAAATTTATATTAATAAAATACATGAACACAACACAAGGCATCTGAAGCCTTCTTTCAACGATTTCCAACATGCGCTATCTAACCTTCAACTCCCAGGTCAGGTTACTCCTTATGTAGTACAGAGTGTACCGTTTAATATCTAATAATGAAGTTGACAACCACAATCAATCATCATCATGACAGAAGTCTCATCCTGGTCCAATTACTGCCCCATGGATCCCGGCCCCAAAGGCCACTGGCTTTATGGTGGGCGGGCTTCCAACCAACTTTTTAGTCATAGGGGTGTGAGGAATAAAACACCCCATAAAATCCAGGCCATGGTGAGGTAGATTGTAATTTACTGCTGGGCTGAAAACATGTGGCAATGGAATGGTTCTGTCTTAAACATATCCCACCATACCTCACCTCACTCTCAACCCACCCGCCACTCATTACAAGCACAATAAGATAATTTTTGTCATTTGTGTTCCCACTACCATGAATGCAGTGTTCCTGGATGCCCGAATTCACTTCTGGAATTTCCATAAATTGAGAGAAACACGATGATTACTCATGCACTCTTGTCTCTTTGATTTTTCATCCCTTCACTTTTGATGCATTCAGTTTTGTTTTTGGTGGGAACAATAAAGATGAATATTTGTCTCATTTGGTGCTGACAATCTATCCTATCGTAGACAAGGATGTGTTTTATGATTAAAAACTCCTGGGCAGAGATTTGTGAATGCAGGCATAGCAGAAGTATAATTCACAGCCTGAAAAGTTTGCAGTAGTTAATCACCAATGACCTCATCGCCCAATTCTGCATTGCCTCCTCTTTCACCTTATTCTTTCACTGGATGCAGGCATCACTGGCAAGGCCAGCATTTGGTACCCCCATCCTTCATTGCACTGGAACTGTTGCGAACTTTCTCCTTGGTTCAATTGCTGTTTTATTACCTTTGCTCTCGAGTCGCCAAGTATCTTTATGATACTGCCACGAGTTCAAGTCTGAGTAATGATCAATAACCCAATACACCGATTAGTAAGATTCAAATCAAAGCACATTTATTATACACAGTAATCGCTACTCATGCACAAATTCTACATCTAAGCTACTTCTATAACTAACAGGCCTATACTTAACTTCGGACTGGCCCACCAGGTCAGGGGAACAAATGGCCTTTCGTTCGTGTTCTGAGTCTGCGGGATTCGAAGTTGGTACGGATTGGTAGCTAGGAGCACCTATCTCATAGCGAGCGTTGAATTAAGACTTACTTTGTTCGGTGGTCACTGCACCGGTCACGGTCAATGTTGGTTCGTGTTGCTGGGTGACCCGGGCAGGACGAAGAGGTGAAGAGAGCGATTTGAACTGGGGGCTTAACTCTTATAGTCCCCAGGGGCTTCCCGCCTTTCAGAGCGGACCCTGTACCTGGTCCTAGGTGATTGGACTTCGTTCCAATCGCTTGGTTCGATTTCCCCAATACTGGAGCGGTTCCCTGATCGATGGGCGGTCTGGAGGTGCTCGTTCACCTCCTTCGTGTTGGCTCCTGCTGGCGCCGGGGAGTCTGGCTTTGCTTTGTGTCCCCCAAATGTTACTTATTGTTCCCGGGGATTGCTCATCAGTATGTAGATGGCTGCTACATTGTTCTGCTGATGGTCGCTGGTATCGATGTTGTCTGGCCTTTTGCAGAGTTAAATACACAGCAAACCTGCACCTGCTGGTTTCTGTCTATGTTGGCTGATTGTCCCATCAGCCTTTGCCGTTCGCCATTTTAAATCGAGAGTCGGCCATTTTAGGTGGCTACAGAACTAAGTAGCTTGCTAGTCAATTTCAGAGGGCAGTTAAAAGAGTCAACCACATTGCTGTGGGTCTCGAGTTGCATGTAGGCCAGCCCAACTAAGGATGTCCAATTTCCTTCCTTAAAAAAGGACATTAGTGAACCAACTGGGTTTCTGCAACAAATCGATGATAGTATTACTGAGACTAGCTTTTCAATTTCAGCTGACATGGCATATCTCCCTGAGCATTCGACTGGGTCTCTGGATTGCTCATTCAGTGACACTACCAGTAGGCTGTCTCCCAGAGATAGGGACCAGTCTTTCCTCAAATTTATCATCACTAATAGTACAGTTTCACATAACCCACACTTGTCCCTGTAAAAATATGTTCACATTTAATTGGGTTTTGCAAATATTTTCTAATATGAAACAGTTAGCTCAAGTGATCTTGTGTGCCATGACAAATTAAGGCAAAGCATGTGAATCTCTACAACCAATCTGCCTTCTGTATTTCAGAGTAAAAATGATCCAGAAGCGATAGAAAGTGATTTATGGGCAGATCTGAATGATAATGGTGTAAATTATTAATATAAATTTATGGGAAATATTCAAAGGAAGATAAACTTTGCATGTTTCCAGTGAGCCAAGTGTTACTAATAGGGTGCCTGTGTGCTTAGATCTATAGATATAACAGCCAGGATAATTGATCTTTCTACATGGCTGCTTCTATTAAATTCCATCTTCCCTTTCTGTAAAATATGCGGCTTTAAAATTGATTCAATGTGACAGGTAAAGACTCTTAGGCTTAATACAGTGATGGATTGGGCATCTCTGGAAGGCTCCAGAATCAGCTTATGCATTAGCAATATGGATTTCAAAACAAAAAGAGTAGTTCTCTAGTAAGTTGCTTTTTAATATAATTCAAGCTTATTCGAAGAAAATCATTCCCAATTGGCTCAGCAATGGGATTTATAGCTTGATCATTAGGCTGGGACTTCCTCACCCTGGTCTGACAGGACCCATCACAGGAGATTCGGCACCCCAACCAAAAGTCCATTGATTTTCAGTGGGACCGGGCGATCTCAGTGGCAGACGGGGCTGGAAGCCTCCTGCCCTAGCTGTGGGCCAGGCAAGAGAAAGATAAATTGGGCAGGCCTGTTCTGTGTCTTTGGAACTATACTTCAGCACAAGTGGAAAGTAAAGTTAGGCGTGGTGCATATCTGGGTATCTGACCCTTCCTCGCAAGGTGGCCAAGGCTAAAAGCACCTCCCCTGATGTATTTGGATAATGTGGCCAAGGGCAACATGTAGATTTTTTTTTTTTTTTTCTTTATTCGTTCATGGGATGTGGGCATCATTGGCCAGGCCAGCATTTGTTGCCCATCCCTGTAGGCAGCGTTTAAGAGTCAACCACATTGCTGTGGATCTGGAGTCACATGTAGGCCAGATCAGGTAAGGATGTCCTAAAGGACATTGGGTTTTTACAACAATTGACTATGGTTTCATGGTCGTCATTGGATTTTAATTCCAGATTTTAAAAAAATTTAATTCAAATACCACTACGCCACTGCCTCCCCCGAGGAAGGAAAGGCCACAAATAGATCCTTGGCTGGACTACAGGGATAATGGTAAATGAATGGGAAGAGAAACCATTGTTGGAAATATTCTGGCACAGTTGAAGGAAGGAGTATGGACTGTGTCAAAAGCTACAGAGTGTTAGGGAAGGATGAGGAGGAAGACAGAACCTCCAGAGTCAGTAGAAGGTGTTCTTTGTGACCTTAAGGTCCATCAATTTAATCCCTACATATGAAAGTTGATTGGAGTTAGACTAATACCAATTTCCAGACAAGCAGTTAGCAACCTCCTATTCAGGGAATTATCTTCACACCAGTAGCTCCCAACATAATGTGAGTGGTGCCGATCCTTGAACTCACCCCATTTGTAACATTGAGGCTAGCTGCCACACTGCTGATTGTCAATAGCAGACCTGGTCATTGATTGTACAAGATATTTTGAGAGACACGGTTAATTGATGGACATTTTCTTCTCAATAAATGAACTGTTTAAAATGTACCTGATCTGGGGAAATCGATTTTTCACTCAAATTAACATTGGGCAGCAGGTTCTCTGGTCTCCCAACCACGTGTTTCTCGCCGATCTGCCGTTCGCTGGTGGCGGGATTCTATCTTCCTGCGCTTGTCAATGAGATTTCCTCTTTATGTCAGCCAATGCCGCCGGGAAAAGCGCGGACAGGGCTGTGCTGCCGACGGAAGTGAATCTCAATGACTGGAGCATTCAGTCATTGCTTGTGCAATAATCAATGGTTATCATGATCTGTCAGTTTGATTAAAGCAATTTTTATGCTGACCTTTAGCTCATGGTTTTTTCAGTTTGCAGGGAAGTTAGCCTTACCGAGGTGCATGGAGTAGTTGTAATAAGAATTTAGATAAATCAATCACAAGTAGTTTACAAGTTAGATAGAGTCAGCATTTATAGATAGTCTAGTCTCAAAAGTGAGTGATTGCTCCACAGACAACCTTCCTTTTGGAGTGGAAAGGTGTTAGTGTTGAGAAATTGGATATTCTCATTTTGAGCATCAAGTGCTCTCTTAGACCTTTGCTTCTTTATTATAGCTTCAAAGCCTACTATCCCCTTCACACAGTTCAAAGCACAGGGTCCAAAAAGAGTGGATCTGATTTATGCTGCACTTCCACCATATAGGTAACAGATGAAGAGGTTGAAAAGTAATCAGGGACCCTTAATGGTCTGAGAATTTATCTTGTTGGATAGATAAAGAACCTAAATAGGCTTGGAACTATGATGCGAGGCAATGCGTTGGGTTAATTCTACCTCTTCCTGCACGAGGATAAGCTTGATTCAGTTCAAGGTGGTGCACAGGGTACATCTGACCTGGGTTAGGACTAGTGGGTTCTGCCAAGGGGTGGCTGATGAGTGCAAGAAGTGTGGGCAAGTGCTGGCAATCACGAGCACATGTTCTCGCGTTGTGAGAAGCTGGAGTTATTGAGAAGCAGTGTTTGAGGCATTATCTAAAATTGTTGATGGGGGGGGGGGCGTCAGGCCGGACCCAATGGTGGCAAACTTTGGGGTATCAGAGATGCTGGAGGCCAATGTTGTGGCCTTGGCCTCTCTAATTGTCCGACGAAGGAGCTGGCTGAATTGGAAATCAGATGCGCTGCCGGGGTGGCAGCCTGGCTGGAGGACTTGTACGGCTTTCTCCAGCAGGAAAAGATTAAATTTGAGTTGAAGGGGTCAGCAGAAGGCGTCGAGACATAGTGGGGGCAGGTTCTTCGACAATGTTTGGGGAACTGGTCGTCATGGGGGTTGTGGAGGAGGGGGAAAGGGGTGGAAAGGTGGGAAAATTGTACAAACTGTGGATTGTGTTGTTGCATATGTGACTGTTTTTTTCACCCCACACGTTTGAAATAAAATATATATATTTTTTTAAAGTTTGAGGAACCTGTGGATGAAGTGGTTTGAAAAATAATTTGATAAGGTGCTACATGAAATGTTGTTGCACAAGATAAGAGGCCAGACACTTATCTTTGCATGGATAGAGGATTGCGTCCTGGCTGAGATATAAACACATCTGTGTCACCCAAATTACTTTGTAATCAAATTTTATTTTATTAAATGTACAAGTTTCCCCCGACTATCCACGGCTTGTATCACAGGAATTTCAAACCACCTTGCCAGGGCAGACTGGTTCCTGCCCTCCATGTCGAGTTGGTCTCATGCACAGCATTGTGCTGTGATCCACAGACCCTCCTGAATCAGTCTTGATGTGTTGGGTGCTCTGGATCCGTGGAACACGTACAGGCCACCAACACTTAATAAAATAGTGTTGCACTATATTTTAAGTTACAAACTGTTGAACATACTGTGGGTTAACACGATGTTAGATTAAAACTAAAGACCTTTGCCTGTCCAAACCAGTCTATGCACTCAGCACATGGTGAGGATCTGTGCTGCAAGCTCTGTCCTTGTAGGAGGCTGCATCCCGAATGAGCGGGAACTCTGATGCTCCCTGTCTTTATAGTGAGTGTGCTCTAACTGGTGATTGGCTGCAGTGTTGTGTGTGTTGATTGGTCTTGCTGTGTGTCCATCAGTTTGTGTGTATCTGCACCATGATATGCTGGTGTATATTATGACAAGTCTCTGTTCAGTACTGCACCTGTAGTTGATGAGTGTGTCTATGGGGACAGCATTGCATTGTGGGACTGATCAGCCACAGCAATAAAAAGGTCCGAAGTTTGACTAGAGGTGGAGTGGGGTGATGTGGTGGCCAGATGAAGACAAAGGGGGGGAAATGTGGAAGGAGGGCTATGCAAGAAGGGAGGAGTAAGGTAGGGTGAAGGCTCATGATGGAAGACAGGAGAAAGGAGGTGGATGAAGATGAACAATAGAAAGCAGAGGGAAGACTGAAGGGAGGAAATTTGAACCTTGACAAGACTGCATGCAAAGTTCACAAATGGGGGGTGGGGGCACGACGGTGGTCAAAAGGATACCACATTGTTTATTGTATGGAGAGGGATGAAGACTCTAGATGTGGTGGTCCAAGTGAGGCTTGGATGCCTTGCAGGTGATGGGCTGGGGAGAGGGTGGTTAAATCATGGAACAGACTGGTTCTGGAGGCCACTAGCCTCTTTGTGTTGCTGACATCCGGTGAAGTCTGGTGAAGACCTCTATGCTGGAGTCAGTGATACGAGGGTGCTGGTTTTGAAATATGGCACTGGGGCTTTCAAATCCATCAGCTGAGGGTGGGTAAACGAATCAGCTGCTCGTCCAACAGGAGTCAATGGGGAACTTGCCAATGCATAATTAATGAGGCTCCAAGCACACAATTTGTCGTGGGATCTCACCATTATGGCCGAAGAGACAAATTGCATTGGAGCTTCACACCACCACACTTGGGTCTCAAAATGGGTGAATTCACCCAATATCTGTAAGAAGGTACAAATGCACTCTTGTGATCTCTGGCAATTGAATTCCAGAGAAATACAGCAACTGTTTTCCATCTCTAAGACAGAGCTCCAGCCCCAGAAATGCTCGATTCAACAAAATCCCATAGGAAGCGTGTTTAGCAGCGTGTTTCCTGGCGCTCACAGCACCGAGAAACATAGCTGTGCAACACGACTCGTGTTGCGTATAAGGGGCCTCAGCGGGGCATACACGGCCGATGCCACATACAAGCCCGGGAGCTCCGCTCGCTGGAGCTCCCCAGTGTAGCAAGAGATCGGGCTGCCATTTAATAAAGCCCTCCCAATCGCAGAGGCCCCCAAAGCGATCCCTGACCCCCCCCCCCCCCCTCCCAGCCCATACGGAATATGGGAGTGTCACCCCCTCGCATCTCCCCCATCACTCATGCAGGGCACCCAGCCCAATCATGTGCAAATGCCAACTTGGCACCATGGCAGCACCAACCTGGCATCCAGACAGTGCCAGGGTGTCCAGGTGGCACTGCCAGGGTGTCCAGGTGGCACTGCCAGGGCACCACGCTGCTCAAAGGGCATGAAGCTAGGGGCCTCAGATCCCCTGGGAAACCCCCATGTGTGATATTCTGTCTGGTCCCCGTTTGTGGAGATCAGTGCTGAATGGCGCTTGCCCGAGGTCTCCGAGGCAAAGGGGATGAATCGCAAAGCGTCAGGTACCTTGGGAATCTGCACAAGCTATCTCGCTCTAATATGTAGATTTGCCAAAAAGTGATCCTGCCCACAATGGGAGACCCGGGTCTCCCAGCCTTTTATCGGACACACTGCCATGGCAAGCTGCTCTTTGGATGCAGCATGACCATTGGATCGCGCCTGGTATGTCTGTCCTAGACTGCCGTGGACAAAGGTAGCTATTTGTGTACCCTAATATCCTAAGATGGTGTTAATGAATCATTACCTGCTCCCGAACAAAAAAGTTTCAACGAGGGGGCCTTGTTAGTTACCCGAAACTATGCTGTCACATGACCTCACCCAGCTGCTAGAACTTGTAAGATTGCCTGTGGATCCGAACTCAGGCATTCAATGTTTGACCGAAACAATGGGCAAGATTCGCCGTTTGGGAGACTGTGCTCTCCCACCGGAGCCGAATTTCACCCGACTTGTTAAGTGCTTGCATTCATCCCCCTTCATGCTTGAGTGACTTTGAAGTAGTCAGCTGTTAAACTAACAGAAAGCACTTAACACTGTTTGAGGTGATCTAGGAGCTGTCAGTCAAAGCTCGATGTTTATAAACATTGCTAGTTTCACAACTAACCACTTCAAAGTCACTCAAACATGAAGGGAGATGAATGGAACAATGCAGACAGCTGGGTGGTGGAAGCTGTAAATCACAGCCTAATAAAGTCAATATCAAAGAGAAAGAGAAATGAATGAATGGCTTGCAGATCAAATATCAGAGGTGTTTAAACTCAGCTGACTGGTTTTCACTTTTCAGGAATTGACAGGTGCTGCTTCCTGTGACTGAACCAGGTGTATTGCACAGGTGAGTTTTCATAGAATCCTGACCAAAGGAGGCCATTTGGCCACTTCAGTCTGCATGGACCCTCTGAAAGAGCACCCTAACCTAGGCGCAATCCCCCCACCCTATCCCTGTAACCCCACCGAGGGACAATTTAACATATCCAATCCAACTAACCTGCACATCTCTGGACTGTGGGAGGAAACCGGAGCACCTGGAGGAAACCCACGCAGACACAGGAAGAGGAGCAAACTACAGACAGTCGCCAGAGGTCAGAATCAAACCCGGGTCCCTGGCTTTGTGAGGCAGTGCTAACCACTCTACTACTGTGCCGCCCCCAGTTTTAAAGCAGTAATCCCCCCCCCCCCCCCCCCCCCCGCCCCCCCGGCCCGTGTCTGACTGAACTGCTCTGAATTCCAGACAGGGGTCTTGGGGCGGGGGGGGGGGTCTGGTCGGGGTGGGTTAGGCAGGTCTTGCATTGTAGGGGTGGGTGGGGGGTGGCCCTAGGATGGACATTTGAGGGAACTACCTTAAGACCTTAAGTAGTTACCCACTTGGCCCACCACACAGTCCACCGCATCAGTTTCACACGCTGGTCAGGACCTGCACTAATTCTCGCCCGCTTGATTCCCGAACCAGAGGACAGGTGAATCACAAGGGATGGGAGAATGTGGTTCCTGGCCCATTAATGGAATGCAAATAGGTCTTAATGGCCCATTTGCATCCTCCCTCTGGCGTGGTGCGCAGCAGAGAATCTAGCCCAGTAACTACAGGAAACAGCCTGCATCTTGCCATTGAACTGTTAGCAGCTGAAGGAGCTCTGTTCAGGTACAGTAGCCTGGCCCTCATCTAAACAATGAACGACTGGAAAAGTGGAACTGGTGCCTTCAAGCCCAAACCAGCTCCACGTGCCTTCTCTGTTCATGCAAGTCTTGGTCCTGGAAAGATGGATCACCCTGCAAAAGTCAATCTCCTCTCTGAAGGAAAATTCTGTTAGACTTTTGTGTCTGGGCCCTGACACATGTAAAACCCTAACTGTATTTTTACTGTGGTCTCGCCCCAACTCCTCTTTCAATGTATGAATGCAAAAGGGGCAAACATTGAAAGATCCCTTGTCTGCATTTTGTGTGCATGTAAAATAAACCAACCCCTTTATTTTATTTGACCTGTGCAAGTTATTAATAGAGGATTGGAACATTAAATTAAGGATTGGGGAAAATACGTCACCACTTAAAATGGGGGAATTTTTTTTTTTTTTTTTTTAAACCCTTTCTATTTATGAATGGATAGAGAAAATCTGGATTGTTTAAAATAATCCCACCTCCTGTCTGATTGGTTAATGGACATAAAATAGTAACTGGGGGCAAATGGTCATTTTCACATTGGAAAGCTGCAACTGGTGGAGTGCCACATGGATCAGGACTGATGCCTCCGACGTTTACAATCGATATCAATGACTTGGATGAGAAGAGAGTTGGAGGTGGGAAGGGTGGGAAAATGGTGGCAAAAGACGTCAGGCAGGAAGCCGCAAACAGAACATTCCCAATGATTGGCAGTGACTTGACTGCTCGCTGGCTGGAGGCTAAGTCAACCAATTCATTGGCCTATCAATGTCTTTACGATTGTACCAGGCTGCCAGAAATTTGCCAGCATTGTCTATTGAGGAGCCTCCCATTGTATTTTTTTTTTAAGGGGAAAGACCTTCCTTTCTGGAAGCTCCATGGTCCAAGGGCTAGCCCCAAAGCTGCTGCTGAGGTCATACCTCTGTTGAATGGGGCATGACTGCCTGGCTCAAACACAACATAACCGTTTTTTACTTTCACGCTCTCTCTCCCCGTCAGCTTCTTCAGCAGACTCCTCTATTGATGGCACTGCCGAGGCAGTTAAGCTGCTGGCACTTTGCTGCCTCAATCGGATAGTTGTTCTGGCAGATCAGGAGCCCCTAGATGGTCGGGCTCTGGGCAGAGTGGTACCGTGGCAACACTGATGCCACAGCCAACCTGGCAGGGACACCTGGATGCTCCTCTGGTACTGTCAGGGTACTCGGGTAGTACTATCAGCCTGGCAGGGGCACAGGAAAGGAAATCATGTGGCTTTCTTCGACAGCCCTGGAAAATCTCAAGCAACTTTATTGTACTCATCACATCGATCAAACATCTCATTGTGTGGGTGCATTTGGTTCAGATAAAATTGATTAAGTTTTGTCTGTCATTAGTCAAATAAGACAATTAGGCTGATCAAGGAACTGAGCCATAACTGAGTGCAAGGACTGATAACAGGTCCAGTACTGGCAAACTGATACAGAGCAGTCTGTTGGATTGAATCACACCAGCAAAAATCATGGACAGTATTTGACTGTCCTAGTACTGACTGTGCCCACATTAGGACTTATTCACATGTATTTCCTGCATCTACAAGCTAACTTATACTAAAGTCCCAATTTTAACTTGGTGTGCGGGGACCAGATAGCAAGTGCCATCAATTGAGTGGTGGTCCTATACAAAGGAGCCCCATGGAACGGAGGTTGGCAGGTCATAAAAGCTGGGAAAATGATCAAACACATACACGAAGGGCAGCATGGTGGCACAGTGGTTAGCACAGCTGCCTCACGGCAACAAGGTCCCAGGTTCGATCCCGGCTCTGGGTCACTGTCCTTGTGGAGTTTGCACATTCTCCCAGTGTTTGAATGGGTTTCACCCCCACAACCCACAGATGTGCAGGGTAGATGTGGCCACATTAAATTGCCCCTTAATTGGAAAAAGTGAATTGGGTACTCTTAAAAACTTACTTTTAAAAAGTTTGAATGCACTAGATGCACTTTCCATAGATCCTTATAGTGCAATAATGATGATCCAAGTGTGGGAGGTGGTGAGGAAATACAAGTCCTATTTTCTGCTTCTGTATAATCCCAGAGTGGCAGAATGAAACGAGGTCGCTGGTTGCTTTAGGTCTAGAGGAAAACTGACTGCAAGCAAGATCAGAGCCACAAATGCAGAGGTAAATTCTTCAAAAGAAGAGATTAAATTAGGTTGATCCGCTCAATGAAACCTTTCGCCTCCTCTGGCCTGGGATTCTTCCCCTACTTTGACTGTGATGGTGTGGCGTGCTGCACCCCCTCCCCCTGCATCCCACCCCCCATCCTCACTTATCTTACTGGGATCTGATTCCATGGTTAATTCCTGCCCCTGCACTAAGGGCTCAACTTCATCTGCACTGACTTAAAATAGGAGTCATTGGAGAAATTAAATTAAGGCCAAGAGTTATAATAGCCCCAGTCTTATATTGCGGAGGGCTGCGCAGATTGCCATCTACATTTATTCCCTCGGTTACAATAGATGGCTTATGTGCCTTACTCTACCCAACACACACTTCAATTACAGCTTTGATCTGAGCTTCTCTTCGCTCTCACCATGAGAAAACACTCTCACCATGAGAAAACACCTTTGAATATCTGCAAGTAAGAGACATATTGCACCTGTTGGAATTAGACAGCTGCCAGTGACAGGATCTTTTACCCCAAATTAACCACTTTACTTACATGCCTCAGCATTTCAATTATCCCCGTCAATGCCACAGCACCAAAATCTCACAAAGAACAAATAAAATAGCCTGATCCTGCCTTCTGCTCGCCTAGGCCTTAAAAACCTTTCAAAAAAATTACACCATTCCCCTCTTTTTGAGTGCTAATACCGAATCTCACTGGGCTGGATTCTCTGATTTTGAGGCTATATCCTGACACTGGCGTGGGAACAGTGGTGTTTTACGAGCGCCAATTTGAAACGGTCACTGATCCTCAGTTTGGCTGGAGTCTAGCAACGGAGCTGCGGCCGCACCCTGGAGAATTGCCAGGTCCGTGGTCACACATGTGCACAGAAACGGCCTGCAGCAGCCCGCGCCATGCAACATGGCACCAGCCTCGCGCAGACCCATCCTGCAAAATAGTGCCCCCCCCCCCCCCACACAGACCCATCCTGCAAAATAGTGCCCCCCCCCCCCCTTGGTCAGCTCATGAGCCCCCAACCATCCCCCAACAGTGCCCCCAGCTCCTGGCAATGTCCCACCTGCCGCAGATTGGCCCTCCCCTGACTGTGGTGGTGCTGGACTGAGTCCGCAGCCGCCTCACCGAGTTCCCGATGGATGATAGCACACGTGACCCGAAGGATAATAGCACAAGCGACCAATGTCGTGTGGGAACTCGGCCGGACAGGGGCGGAGCATCAGGGGGGTGGGCCTCAGGCAACGTCCTGAGGCCGTCGATACAGTGCTCCGCATACGCCGCAAGTATGCCGCTTTGGAGGGGGTGGAGCATCGCGAAAGCAGCACCTCTCCCGATTTCACCCGAAACTGGTATTCTACGGCCAATTGTGATTTTGGCGTCGGCGACCAGAAAAGCCTGCCCACTATCTTCTAATCTCCCTGCTGGAATACAATGGGATGTAAAATAGACCACATTTGATTTCCATTTGTAATTATTGTAGGATTTTTTTTTTTTTTTTTTTTTTTAAACTTTTGGGTTCCAGCATGATACCTTAGACCCAGAGATGCAGAAAGAAATTGTATCATCTTTTGTTTAGAGAAAACCTCAGCTCATGTTCTGTTTAACAACAGCAGGTCAGTGGCAGTGACTGAGAGGAACATACCTACCTCCCATCGAGACTTAATTCACATCAATACTCCCTTTTCAGGTGAGCTGTGCGAAATCTTGGTTAGGTCGTCAAATGCAGCAAATGGTAGAGAAATATTTTCATTTGCAAATCACACTGTTTCATTGAGAAGGGAGAATTGAATGAGTGAATCATGCGGTGAGGTTTTGTATCAGCGTCATTAATAAAAGTAGCTCACATGGCCAGGTCATCCTCCAATATGCTGTAATGAGGAAGTGTTTTTTTTCAAACTCTTTCTTTCACTTGCCCTCTCCTCTTCGGAAAGCCCATGGTCTCACTATATTGATTACTGGGATGAGCGAGTTGTCCTATGATGAGAGGCCCTGTAATCTCTGGAGTTCAGAAGAATGAGAGTTGACCTCACTGAAACAATCAACATTCGGAAGGGCTTGCCAGGTTGGATACAGAGGTTGTTTCCCCTGGCTGGGGAATCATTCTGGACTGAGATATATGAGGAAACATTTCTTCACCCAGAGGTGGATTTTGAATCTTTGGAATTCTCTACCCCAATGGATGCACCATCATTGAATGCATTAAAGCGGAGATAGACAGATGTGGGCACTCAGGGGAATGAAGAAATTAGGGGGGCACGGTAGCACAGTGGTTAGCATAGTTGCTTCACAGCTCCAGGTTCGCAGGTTCGATTCCCGGCTAGGGTCACAGCGGAGTTTGCACTTTCTCGCCGTGTCTGCTTGGGTTTCTTCCGGGTGCTCCGGTTTCCTCCCACAGTCCAAAGACGTGCAGGTTAGGTGGTTTGGCTATGCTAAATTGCCCTGAAGTGTCCAAAAAAACTAAGAAGATCAATTAAGATTGTACTGAATGGCAGATCAGGCTCAGGGACTATGTGGTCAAATCCAGCTCCCTTTTGTTATGTTCTAATGGCCTTATGTCTTACAATGGGATAACAGGTGCTGGCAGTCCTCCAGTATTTCACGCAATTCTTTATGCACAAGCTGAAATAAAGAGTGATGGCATGTTGTTGAACTGTGTGGGGCATCACAATTGTGTTCAATCCTCTCCTTAATTATATACACATACATGCAAGCACCATCGAACCTTTACCTTCCCAGTTTGTTGGTAGTTTGGGGATCATGTGGTGGACAGACAGCACTAAGGCAGCCATAATAATCACTACTGCCCAAGCTCCAACATCTAGATGTATAGAGAAGCAGGATCCTATGATTCAGGACAACACAGCAACATCCATCTACTGAGCATGAAGATCTTTTTAAAAAGATTTTTTTTAAATGGGAGGATTAGTGAGTAAAAATACAAATTATAAAACAAATCTATTACCATGTAATTTTCTAAAACATACCAATGCGATCACATAGTTCAAACTCATTCAATTTAATTACTACCCTGCTTTCTCGAACATGAGCACATTTTGTTATCAGCACAGTGCTCCACTCAATCGGTTCACAGCCCTGGCTATTAATGTGCAGAAAGTTAGTCGTTTTACAGATTTGTAACTGATGCTGGCTATTTAAATGAGGAATATAACACGTCCTTCAAACAGTGTGCGTCTCATTTGATAAAGCTTGTTCACTCGCACTAAAATCTTTTAACATTGGCTCATCAAATTCCAGCTTAAAAAGGTTTAGGCGTACATTTTTCCATTGAAGAATTCCAAGTTGTGGAAATGCAGGAGTAACTTTTTTTAAAATTTAGAGTACCCAATTATTTTTTCCAATTAAGGGGCAATTTAGCGTGGCCAATCCACCTAGCCTGCACATCTTTTGAGTTGTGGGGTGAAACCCACGCAGACACGGGGAGAATTGTCAAACTCCACACGGAGTGACCCAGGGCCGGGATTCGAACCCGTGTCCTCAGCGTCGTAGGCAGCAATGTTAACCACTGTACCACCGTGCTGCCCTTTTAATACATTTCTTGCTGTTAAAAAAAAAGTATTTTACAACATGTTTAAAAGTTCTCTTCAAAGCTGGACAAGCCCAACAATAATTGAATCATTAATACAGCATTGTGCCTTGGGTTCTCGCTGTTAGGAGTAGAGATCTCTCCAGTCTACTTCTTTAGCTCTTACCTTCATCCGTCTGTGCAAACGTCCCTTGCCAACAGTAGGTGTTCACCTCTCCCTCACTGTATCTCTTTCCCTTCTGCTGCCTAACTGGCAGCAACGTGAAAGAAGCTCAGACTTCCTTTGCTGTGCTCGGTCTCTCTCTCTGTGCAAGGGCTTTTCAAACTGTGCTCATTCACTCTGCTCTACATCCCCCCAGTCCCAATCTCATCAGCAAATGGCAAGGCAGGAGCAGAGCTCAGCGACCAGCTCCCGGGGGACACGTGACTAACGCTGCCAGAGTGACTTTCATCTCACAAGCAGCTGGGATCAATTAAAAAGCTGCTTCACTGCAGCTGGCTGGACCGCGGATATCCTTCCACCCTCTACTGATTGCCTTTTCCTACTTCTAGCTCTGTAGGAAGCACCAACATTCTTTGTGCTATTAATTCAACTGTCTGGAAACACTCTGGGCAGTGGAAAAACAATGGAATTCTCTTGTTTCTATATATGGTCACAAACCATCCATTTTAACAGTCTCAGAGGAAATTATTTTTTGAGCTGTTGCAATCTAAATTTTAAAAGAGATTCTGCTGCCTTAAGCAATTGGCTGCAGCAGTGTCACATCAAGAGGGGGGCATGAGGGGTGCGGTAATATTTATAGGATTTAAGGAGGTTATTTTATTTTTTAGATTCCCCCTTTCGCTTCTCTCATGTTCTCCTCTTTCACTTACTCTGGTTGGAATTGTCACCTCTGAGCATAAAGGTCATGGGTTCGAGCCCTCCGAGGGAAACATGAGCACATCCATCTCGGCTGCCACTTCAATAAGGTGTGAAGGAGTGCTGTACTGTCAGATGTATTGTCTTTCAGATAAGATGTTAAACAGAGGCTGGCCTCTCAGGTGAATGTAAACGATCCGAAAGTATTTCTTTGAAGAAAAGCAGGAAAATTCTCCCTGACCATTCCCCTTAACCAGCAAAACCAAATCTGGTCATTGTTCATACATGTACCTTTGATATCTGAACATCGTCTGTCACATTTCCTAAATCAGTGTTTTTCAAAGTTTTTTTTCCCGGGACCTACTTTCACTAACCAGCCGACCTTCGTAACCCACACAGGCTGACCTTCATGAACCACGCCGGCCGACCTTCTTGACACAACATTTTCGCTTATCATTAATGCAACAGGTGAGCATGCTTGATCCTCATGATCTCACTTGCTTTGTTATTCAAACTTAGGGGCAGGATGTACCCACCATCCCGCTGCATGTTTTTCGGCGTTGTCGATGGGATTTCTCTTTGACTGCACCCCTCATCGTCGGGAGACCAGTGCGCAGGCATGGGACCAGAATATGCCGCCGGCATGAACAGCTGGCTGGGCAGCAAGGTTAGCACTGCTGCCCTCACGACGGTGAGGACCCGGGTTTAATCCCGGCCCCGGGTCACTGCCCGTGTGAAGTTTGCACATTCTCCCCATGTCTGCATGGGTCTCACTCCCACATCCCAAAAAAGATGTGCCGGGTAGGTGGATTGGCCTCACCAAATTGCCCCTTAATTGGAAAACAAAATAATTGGGTACTCTAAATTTATTTTAAAAAATAAATCCCGCCCTACATTTCCACTAAGGACTTCAGCTGACGATTTAAGCTTTTGTTGCATCCTTTGACAACAATCAAGACGTTTGTCCTCAAACTCACCATGCTTAGTGAAGTTTTGAGGGTTTTAAACTTTCATTTGCGATTACTTCCCTGCATATAACACACATGAGCTTTGCATCCTGCTTTGCATTGGCATAATTAACAGAGCCATACGTAAAGAAATAATCTTCATACAGCTTTCCACCAGATTCTCTGGAGCTCTGCATACAGCTCACAGGAGCAAAGCTTTATCCTGTTGTGGACTCTCCTGCGCAGCTCTCTCCAGCAAACTCAGTTGTGAGATTCTGACCAGTTTGTGTCTCTGGCACCTCTCTTCTTATAACATAAATAATCCATCAACAGTTCTTCACAGTCCTGTTGCTTGCCTGCTGGTAGCTAGAAAATAGAGGAATCTCTCTATGATTTTGCGCTAAATATTGCGTACAGGACACGTGGCATCAGTGTAAAATCTGGGAATGTCACCTGCTCTCCGCCACCCCTTCTGGTGGGAAGACTGCATTGTTCACATTTAAAACTCGGTCAGGCCGTTGAACGCTTCTCCCGCAATCAGGAATACCGCAATTGATCGCTCAGCGACCATCCCGACACCCACCCGCCGGTAGTAATCCACAGTTTGAAAAACTCTGTTCTAAATTACAACTATTTCTACAATATGAAAGTTCTTCAAAGTCTGTAAAGTACTTTGGGACCTCCTGAGAGGATAGGTGGCATGGGGGCACGGTGGTTGGCATTGTTTCTTCACAGCACCAGAGTCCCAGATTTGATTCCCGACTTGGGTCATTGTCTGCTCGTTCTCCTTGTGTCTGCATGGGTCTCCTCCGGGCACTCCGGTTTCCACCCGCAAGTCCTGAAAGACATGTTTGATAGGTGAAGTGGACATTCTGAATTCTCCCTCAGTGTGCCCAACAGGTGCCAGAGTGTGGTGACTAGGGGATTTTCACAGTAACTTAATTGCAGTCTTAATGTAAGCCTACTTGTGACACTAATAAAAAAAAAGAGGTGCTAGTCCAGTTCCATATCTTTCCCATAGCTCAATTAATTTGGCATTTTTCATGACCTATTTAACTATTACAAACATCAAACTAGCTTGACCAGCTTGATTTGTTACCTATTCTCATGTATTTAGTTGTAAGTCAGTGAGGGAATGTTTCCCTTCCCAGGGCTAGGGAAAGGGCACCCTACTTAAGTCCATGCCGCCATCCTATCTCCATAACTCAGTAACCCCACCCCTGGGGTGTTACTGATCTATATTCCTGTATACTGTCACTCTTCACTAATCCGGGCTGTTCAATTACCAGCTAACTCATTGGCGATGGGTCGGGACAGGAAGTGGGGGGCAAATTGGGGTGTTATAGTAGCGGAGCGCAATGGGGAGGTCTAATCAAAGATACATTATCATTTGTGAAGTTTATACATCTGGTTAAATGAAGGTACATGCAGCCTTACATGCGACTCAGATAATCATACAATTTGCTTGTTCAAGTGTACTGTGATATAAATACAACTCATTAATTCACAGATAGTGTATAGAATGCTGCACACAGTTGCCACAATGGCCTGGCTTGTGCACATGTGATATTGATCTCTAATTTTATTGACTGATCAAACATATGTGGAATTGTTTATAAAACAATTTTAAAAAACAAGCAAGACTTAAGATAGCTGCCACAAGCCATCTGACATCTGTTATTACAAGTTGACTAATTTTCTTGAAGGTTCCACTGTGGAATACAATTCAGATATGCCCAGACATCCTGCCATGGAATTTCACACATGATGATGTCAAGAATTAATTTAAAACATTTATTGAAACTGGACCCCATATTAGCATTTCTATAAGGCTACCTCTCAAGTTGGGACAGAAAGTCTACCAGGGTTTAATAGCCATATGGAAATGTATTTTTTCTATCTCATCAAGATGGAGTTAACGGCTGGGACATTACAGCATCCAATCATCTCAGCCATAAAACAATAGCCCAGTCTGTCCAGACATTTGATAAACAAATACCTTCCAAAATCATGGGGAGAGACGTCATGTGAATAGAATTTTTTTTTTCGAAATCTCTTCCATTACAACGTGCAAGCTGCTAAACAGTAGTCTGGAAGAAATCTGCCAATAGGGCAGTAATATTCTACCTCTCCCCTTCACTCCAAAGTTCTAGACCCTGGGTGGGATTCTCCGATTGCCGACAGCGAAATCGCGTTCAATGAGTGGCTGGAGAATCCGATTTTACACCGAAATCGAGGGCACCGCCGTTTTACAGATGCTCTGCCCCTCAATAACGGTGCACTTGAGTACGCTGCACACCACTGGGACGGCCTCAGGATGTAACCCGAGGCCCCGATGGTGTGGGTCACGTGTCCTCTCAACATTTGTGAACCTCGCGTGGCGGCTGCAGACTGTGTTCAGCGCTGCCACAGTCGGTGTGGGGGTGGGGGGGGAGAGCTGTTCCCCTGGCAGGGGAGGGGGGGGGCTTCAGCGGGGGCTGGGGGGACTGGTGGGGGGTGGTCCAGGGTTGGTGAGGGGGATTACAGGGATTACTGGCAGACCGGGTCCGCACGCTATGTTAAACGGCGCGACTGCCACAGGCCACTGCGGTGCGCATGCACGGCCACGGAGCCGGCCATTCTGCGTCTGTATCGGCAAGTAAAGTCTTTACGTGGTGCGGCTGCTAGCCCCCCGCCCCCCCCCCCGCCCACCGGGCGGAGCATCAGTGCAAGGGTGGCGCTGACATTTTGGTCGCAAAACCAGACACTTCCTCCGATCATAGCCGCAAAATCAGAGAATCCAGCCCCCTATCTCTATGGCAGTTTGAAATGCAGCACAAAGACAGAGGGCTGGATTCTATGCTGTTGGGATTCTCCACTGCGCTGGCAGCTCACCCACACCCGGGGATTTCCCGTCGGCGTGGAGCTGCCCAAAATTGGAAATCCCATTGAGCGGCAGGCGGGACGGAGAATTAATAAAATAAAGAAAGTAAATAATCATTATTGTCACAAGTAGGCTTACATTAACACTGCAATGAAGTTACTGTGAAAAGTCCCTAGTTGCCACATTCCGGCACCTGTTCAGGTACACAGAGGGAGAATTCAGAATTCGCAGCTGGTACGGGAATTGAACCCGCGCTGCTGGCCTTGTTCTGCATCACAAACCAGCTGTCCAGCCCACTGAGCTAAACCAGTCCTGTATCCCGCCATCGGCGTGGTCGGGCCACACCTGAAAACTAGCGCAACGGGACGGAGAATCCCGCCCCTTGAATTTCATTCAGAGAAACCTCAGGTGGAAAAACTATTGACTTTTGGATTGTGTTTTCTTTCAAAACTGTTTCCAGAAATTGCTGTTTATCTGGCGTCCTACTCTACTGAATTTTCAAGGCCATCATTGAAAAAAATACCAACTAATCACTCAACAGTGAACTCTCATTTTATTTTTAGCATTGAACTTTAAGCTAGCTAAGAAAGTTATAATTCTGCATGTTTGTGTGTGCAGGGATGTGTAGTGTGAAGGTCGAAATGTGCGTTAACATTTGAAATATTTTTATATTTATCACTGGGTGGGTTTTTAACTCAATAATAATGAACCCCTTTTCGCTTAAACTCAAGAAAGCCTGTCAGACTATTAACATTTAACCATATATCTGTTTCTCACCTGAAGTTGTGGATCCACTTACACATAACTGTGCGCGTGTCATTAGCTTTGCTATTATTTTGTCAACAAATTCTGGCCCCATATTTAAATCCATCTTCCAACAAAATTCCATACGTATCTATTTGCGAACATAAAGAGGCCTCAGTGTTCTGATTTTGGATTCACAATCAAAACATTGTAGCATGTTACAACATAGAAATAGACCATTCAGATCTGCAGCTGTGTTTCTCTCTGCATGAACTGTTGTCTACTCCTGCTCTCCTGTTCACTTAACATTTCAAGAAACAATGTATTTCCTTTTCAATTAATTTATGAACACTGCTTTGACAATCCTTTGTTGCACAGAAATTCACAGTATAACCACCCTCTGTGTAAAGACATGACCTTTTTGTAATTATCTTAATTTGTGCTCTCTTGTTACTATTTTACAAGTGGAAACAATCTGTCATTACTTACCTTATCAAATCCTTCATAATCTTGAAGACCTTTATCCGGTCACCGCTTAACCTTCTCAATTCCACTGAAAAAACATGCTGTCAAATCTTTCTTTGTAACATTCATCCCTTGCAACATCTGAGAGAAGCCATTCCCTCTACTGAAAATTTTCCCCGAAATGAAGCGTTCAATATCTGTGATCTAACATCTCGTCGAACTTCAATGCTTTTTCATCTATTTGTGGGTACAGTAGTTAGAAAATGGTGAGGGTTATGGGGACACAAAATCAGGAGGTAGGGAAATCCGGAGCAGTGAGGTGGAAACATAGAAATATAGATAAATAGGAGCAGGAAGAGGCCACTTGGTTCTTCGAGCCTGCTCCGCCATTCATTATGATCATGGCTGATCATCCAACTCAATAGCCTAATCCCACTTTCCCCCCATATCCTTTGATCTCCTTTGCCCTAACTGGTATATCTAACTTGAAACCATAAAATGTTTTGGCTTCAACTACTTCCTGTCATAACGAATTACACAGGCTCACCACTCTCTGGGTGAAGAGGTTTCTCCTCATCTCTGTCCTAAATGGTTTACCCCGTATCCTCAGACTGTGTCCACTGGTTCTGGACACCCCCACCCCACCATCGGGAACATCCTTCCTGCATCTACCCTGCCTAGTCCTGTTTGAATTTTATAGGTTTCTATGAGATCCTCCCCTCATTCTTCTGAACGCCAGTGAATACAATTGTTTTTTTTTAAAATGTTTTTATTAGAATTTTTCCTTTTCCACACAACGGAAAATAAAAATAAACAAATCTGTATACACCAATTGCAATTTACAAAAGCCCCGCATTATGGTTAGCCTACAAAACCCAACTCCCCTTGCTCCCCCAAACCCCCTCCCTTTTTTTATTATATAGCATGTTTTCTTTATTGGTTTTCCATTGTCATAAATAGTGGGATCATGTAGCGACACATATATTACATCGTGATAGGTTGTTCCTATTCGGCTGCCTGTATTTACAAACTTTTGGTGCAGTAGGAGGGGTTCCCCCACCCCGCGTAGGGTGTGGTCGGGCTATGTGCCTCCCTATTCTCCCCCCCCCCCCTCTCCCCCCTCCTATCCTTCTCCCTTATCATAGATGTTTGTAGTCCTTCTGTGGGTCCCCCCTTCCCTTTGTTCTATTGGCTGTTGGCTACAAACATGTCCTGGAACAGGTTTGTGAATGGGCGCCACGTTTTGTGGAAGCCCTCTTCCGACCCCCGGATGATGAATTTGATTTTCTCTAGTTGGAGAAAGTCCGACAGGTCGGCCTGCCAGTCTGCAGCTTTGGGTGGTGCTGCCGATCTGAGGAAGGCAATTGGCAGGCAATTAAGAAGGCAAAGGCTAGGTTCTTCTCCCCTAAATAGTAGTGGCTGGTCTGTTACGCCGAAGACTGCCACTTTTGGGAATGGCTCCACCCTTACCCCCACAACCTTGGATATTGCCTCGAAGAAGGCAGTCCAGGACCCGATAAGTCTGGGACATGCCCAAAACATGTGGGTGTGTTTGGCCAGGGCTCCTGGCACCATTTGCATTTGTCTTCCACCTCTGGGAAGAACTTGCTCACTCGGTTCTGGTTAAGTGTGATCTGTGCACCACTCAGCTGTATTAGGCCTAACCTTGCATATATGGAGGTGGAGTTGACGCTGTTCATAGCTTCACTCGAGTCCCCACCCTATTTCTGTCCCTAGCTATTTTTCCCATTTTTCTCTTGTCTTGTGGGGAGAGTGCTTTTCCCAACAGTCGCCTATTCAACACCCCGCAGTTCCCCCCACCCCCTGCTCAAGTTGACCGCGCCTAACAGTTCTTCTAATATTGATTGTCACGTTGCCCACAGGTATGTCTTTGTTTCTCTAGGGAGGAAGTTTTTGACTTGCATTTGTAGTGATTTGTTCCCTCTGATCTGTTCGAATCTCTCCTCAGTTCTTATAGCATTGTCTGTCTGTTGTCCATGTAGGGGTCGCTAATTGTCAATATCCCCCTGTCCTGTCATGACCTTTTAAAGGTGGTGTCCATTTTGGCTGGCGCAAACCTGTGATTGTTGCAGATCGGGGCCATAGTGGACATTTCGGTCAAACTGAAATGTTCTCTGAGTTGGTTCCACGTCCAGAGCATGGCTACTACCACCGTGCTTGTGGAGTGCTTGGCCGGTGTGGAGGGGAACTTCTGTGGCAAGAACTCTCCTCCATTTTTACCCATTCATCTTCTGGTTCCTTTATCCATCCCCTCACTCTTTCCGCTGTGGCTGCTGGGTGTAATATTGCAGGTTCAGGAGGGCCAGGCCCCACATGCTTCTTGTTCTTTGCAAGACTTTTTGGGGATCATTGGATTCTTCCCCCCCTGCGCACCCCCCCCCCCCCAATCCAATCCACCCCACACACACAAACGCCATAATCATTTTTTCTACTGTGTTAAAGAAGGCCTTGGGGTTGCAGATCGGTATGGATCTGAACAGGAAGAGGAACCTGGGCAGTACGTTCATCTTGATCATCTGCACCCTTCCCGCCAGATAGAGTAGGAGTTGTGGTATTATCATAACTGTAAGAACTGAAAGGGTTAATGAAATGTACAGAGTAGTCACTCGAGGGAGCTAATAAGACATTGATGCTAAGTCTTGTGGGTGAGAGTAGTCCAGGAGTTAGCAAGAGATAGTCAGAAGTATTATTAGTGTGAATTAGAGCAGATCATAGTTTATACCAGTATTAAGATTAGTTGTAGATGAGTGTAGTTTATATGTTAACAATCAACTGTATTATTTAGAAGTATGTGTCGAATCCAAATTAATTGTGTTAATAAATTTGCAGCTTTGTTTAAGTTCAAGCTATTTTTGTGGTCTTTGTGAACACTACACCAACCATCCTGAATCATGCAACACAAAGAACACCACAGGAGTGTGTCCCACTTCTGCAGGTCCTTTTTTACTTCCTCCACCAGATTCAGCGAATATAATCCTAACCCATTCAATCTCTCCTCATTTGGCAGTCCCCCATTCCAGGAATCAGTCTGGTAAACCCTCAGTGCACTCCTTCTAGAACAAGCCCATCCTTCCTCAGATAAGGAGACCAAAACTGCACACAATATTCCAGGTGTGGCCTCACCAAGGCCCTGTATAATTGCAGCAAGACATCCCTGCTCCTGTTGGGAGTTGACTGCCTTGGGGCTGTGGTGGGAAATCAGAGGTTGGAAATCTCAGAGCCAGGGAGTTGGGGGTCTGCGAGAGGCACTGGTTGGGTCTTAATGTGGTGTAGGGAGTAGCGTTTCTGCTCCTCCTGGCTTCATGTTCAGTTAAGTTATACTTTCTTATTTGCAGGCATTCTGTGGCTGATTACTTTGAGTGAAGCCTATGATGGCATTGGTTGGCTTAAAAATGTTGGAACAGGGATCTCAACCAAGCAGTAGACTCCTTAATTGCATATATAAAACACCCAACATCTGCTTCATGCATGGGGAAGGGACACTTCGGGGGTGATTCAACCGAAACAAAATCTCTCCGCTAAGGCTGCACTTAGAGTCTCCTCGCAGATTGGGGTGCCATTTTGGAAGGCTACCCCGATCTTCCTCCCCCACACTCTTCTTTCAGCACCTCCACGTTTTCAACACTGCCCCCCCCCCCCCCCCCCACCCCCACCCCCTCCTCCACTCCCAACCTAGAGGAGGCCTCCAGGAACACCCCCTCACCTCCCCATCCACCTGATAATGACCCCCCCCCGCCCAATCCTTGGCATTGCCAATGTGGCACCCAGGCACTGCCGCCCTGGAGCACACCATAATGAGCCTAATGGTAATTTGTCATAATAATAATCTGTATGTCACAAGTAGGCTTACATTAACACTGCAAATGAAGTTACTGTGAAAAGCCCCTAGTTGCCACATTCCGGCACCTGTTTGGGTACACAGAGGGAGAATTCAGAATGTCCAAATTACCTAACAGCACGTCTTTCAGGACTTGTGGGAAGAAACCAGGGCACCCGGAGGAAACCCACTCAGACACAGGGAGAACGCGCAGACTCCACACAGACAGTGACCCAAGTGGGAATCGAACCCGGGCCCCTGGCACTGTGAAGCAACAGTGCTAACCACTGTGCTACCATGCAGCTCCAAGTAGGTAGACCACAGGATGATGATCCCGTCTTCCACGCTGAAATCTTGGTGTTTAGATAGGAAGGGCTCCTGATCTTCTGTGGGGTGTCCTTGAATTCCACCAGTTAGGAACACGTGACGTAGTTTTGTCTGTGTGGGGTCCTTTTGAGTCATGTCTGGATTTGTTTGCTGGATTCGGTCAGGGTGTCCATAAAGTTTAAAGTCATGATAACTTTGTCATTTATTGGTGGGGTGGGGGCGAGGCGAGCTTTTGGGCAGCAGTAGATGGCTCATGGTGTCAGCATTGACTATGTGTGCCCCAGGGCGGTGCTCTAAGGAGTACTCATAAGCAGCCAACAATAGTGCCCAGTGTTGGATCTGAGCCACAGTGATGAAAGGGATCACTTTGTCCTCCGTAAAAAGGCCCAGCGGAGGTTTATGATTATTGTAAAGTGCCAGCCATAGACATACGAATGGAATTTCTTCACTCCGACTATCATGGCCAGGCTCTCTTTTAGGATTTGTGCATAATGCCGTTCTGCATCTGGCAGAGTTCATAATGCATTTCAATCAGTCGCTCAGTGCCATTGTCCTATCGATGAGAGAGCACTGCCCCTACTCCGTGCAGAGAGGCATCGCTTATTAGTACCAGTGGTCTTGTGGGATTGTAGTGTGCCAAGATGTTGGACCCCAGCAGCTGTTGCTTCACTTTCATGATTGTTCTGTCCTGCGGCATCTGCCAGGACCACTTTTGGTTCTTGTTCAACAATTCGTGCAGGAGTGCCAGTAAGGTGGCTAGGTTAGGGATAAGTTTGCCAATGTACTTGATGAGGCCTAGGAACAACTTCAATTCCCTCGTGTTTCGGTGATTGGTGCCCCTTTATGGCCTTCACTTTGTCCTCTACATGGTGAAGGCTGCCTTTATTCATGTGGTATCCGAGGTATGTTAACTTGCTCATCTGAAACACCCGCTTTTCCCGTTTGAGGTGGAAGCTGCATCGGAGAATTGCTGTAGGACTTCCTCCAAGTTTGCTAGGTGTTCTCTTTCGGTTCCATTTGTGATTAATACATTATCTAGGTACACTTGCCAACAGGAAAATGGCACATGCCGACGAGACTCCGAAAGGCAGGTGTGTGTCTTCATATAACTCCTTTATAGATGTTAATGCTGACATAATGTCTGGTTGCCGTACTGAGCTCCAGCTGGAGGTGGCATGGCTCATTTCCAGCTTGGTAAACATGTGACCCCCCCGCCAGTTTTGCTTAAAGGATTTCAATACGTGGCATAGGGTACCGGTCAAGATGGGAGAGTCTGTTGACAGTTCATTTATAATCTCCGCAAAGTCAGACCAACTTGTCAGGCTTTAGTACTGGCATTACCGCTGCACGCATTCTGCAAATCGTACTGGCCGTATGATGCCAAGACTCTCCTGCCACCCAAGTTAGGCTTCTACCTTCGTGGGCAAGGCATAGGGGACCAGTCGTGCTCTGAAGTACCTGAGTAGGGTCTACGGGTCTATGTAGATTTTTGCCCTTGCTTCTTTGATTTTGTCGAGGCCATCCTGAAATACCTCGGGATATTTCCCAATGACTTTGTATTGGCTGCTGGTTCACATTTTGAAAATTTGCTGCCAGTCTCTGCCCAGGATACTGGATCTTGGTTCTTGTACGAAGATTAGAGGGAGCTGGACCGCCTGCTGCCCATGTGTGACCGGGTCACAGTGGTTCCTGCGATTCATAGAGGCTCCCCCGTGCACATGGGCGTGGTCCTTGCCTCTCGCAGGCCCAGGGGCACATGCCCTTTCAGAGGTGTCTGAAGGCCTGATTGCTTATAACGCAGACAGTGGCTCATGTATCCACTTCCATTTCCAGGAGTTGACCTTTGACCTGGGGTTTAATTTTGTTTGGAGCAACTTTAGGGGTGGTGATGCAATCCAGCTGCATAAGTTTGTCTTGTTTGGGTTGGTGGATTTGCAAAGCCGGGCCTGAGGTGACTTAGGCCTTCAGCCTGGGTGATATGCATACTGACAATCCTGGCAGCCTTGCCTTGGGTGTACCCTTCGGCCTTAGGTACAGTACTCTTGCGACCGTTCCCCAAAGTCCTCTGGAGAAGATTGCCTAACATTTCTGGGATTTTGCGGCCATTGACCCACATCCTTTCGTGCCCTGGTTGAGTGATGAACAGGTGGTGGGTGGGGCACAGAGGTGCTTTCTACGGGGAGCCAGTTTTTTATATGGGGTTGTTCGATGTTGAGCACGCTGCAATGCATTGACCCATGAAATTACCGGTCCACTTTCTCTGCAGGGACAGTGCCAGTTCTATGGCTCTTTTAAGGTCCAGGGTGGTTTCTGCAAAGAGTTTTCTCTGTATCGTGACATTGTTAATCCCGCAAACGAGTCAGTCCCGTAGCATCTCCTGCAAGGATGACCTATACTCACAGTGTTCCACCAGTTTCCTGAGCCTGGTCAGGAATTCTTTTATGAGTTCTCCAGCGATTTTTCCAGCCATATTAAACCTGTAACATTGGAGAGTTAGGTCGTAGTGGTTTTCCACTAATTCTACCAGTTCATTAAATTCTTTGAGTCCGGGTCTACCGGATAAGTCAAACTTTTAATGATGCCAAAAGAAAGGACTCCACAAGGATTACCTTTTGTCAGTCACCGCCTTCTATGCCATTCACACAAAAGAAACAATGTATTCTTTTGGCGTACTGGGGACAATCCTCCACGCCCGCATCATATGGCTTGAGTTTCCCAAATAATGGCATTTCTGGGTCCTCCCCATACGTTTCCTTGCTGGATTTTGTTTTTAAGCAGGGCTGTCCAGAATCCCGTTCTTGCTCCTAGTCACCAGTGTAGTAATTCAGTAGACACAAAGATGAAGGTTTAAACAGATTTATTCTGAACTCAAAAGTAACGCTGCACCTGCGGTGCACAACACAAGTGTCCCAGCCCAGGACTAATGGAACCCCTGGTCTGGGTCTGGGATGGCATTTTACGGGCTTGGTAACGAGTCCCAGCTGGCCGGTCCTTCGTTTGTTTCCATGGGAACTCATACTCCACAAGCCCCATGGGGAGATCAATAAATGATTCCCCATGGTCCTCGTGAGGGTCAGCACAAGTACCATCAGATTCAGTTACGCTTTCCAACAAGTTTACTTCCTTTATCTCGAATCAGTTATCACATTCGTGCTTTATAAGCTGGTCCCATTCATTCCAACTGGATCCCAAATCCCTTACGATGTGGAGTACCTTTTTCAGCCAACTATCTCGGTAAACATAGTGAAAATCAGGAATCCTAACCCTATCCTTTACACAGGCTACAGGAGTGTATCATGTGCTGCCATGCAATCTCTAATCGTCAAACTGAATATGCAGATCACATCTTTAGCCTTTCATAATATATTATTTTTTCTGGTTCTCATAAGTTAAGTAATCACACTTCAGACTCAATATGCGGGAGCTTCATCAAGTGTATTTATTGTGGCTGGTGGACTGACAGAAAGAGTGGCACATGACTGCAGTGTGAGAGTGAATGTGGTACCTTGGGCTATATATTCAAATAACAATTAGTCCCCAGCTCTTTAGGAATACTGTAACAATATAACATCCCTCTTTCTTTAAAAAATGATATCATGCCTCTATATCAATCTGATTATTCAAATGATTAACTTTTTTCCCCTAAACTAAAGATTAACTATAGACTTTCATAAATAAACTGAACGCCTCAAGAGGCTTTCAAAACTTATTTATTTTCTGAGTACGTTATTCACGGCATCACTTTGGTGGTGGGATGTTGTGCCTCCATCTTACAGATTTGGCATTCCTCGCTCTTTTTAAAAAAAAATATATATTTTATTCAAGATTTTTGGCCAAACATAACAGTACGTAGTGTTTCTTTTACACAATAAAGCAATATAAATAACAGTGGCCAGTTTTAAGCAAGTAAATATATAAACAAAAACAAAAACAAAACTGAATGGCAACTGCCTTGTCCAAAATAAATACTCTCCAAAAATACAATCCAACAATCCAATATACAATTACCTATAACAACTACCTATACATATTATACATATAAAATAACATCTCTGAGAGTCCGTTCGATTCCTCCCCCCCTCCCCCCCCCCCCCCCCCCCCCCCCCCCTTGCCGGGTTGCTGCTGTTGTCTACTTCTTTTCCATTCCCTCTATCTTTCTGTGAGGTAATCGACAAACGGTTGCCACCGCCTGGTGAACCCCTGAGCCGAACCCCTTAACACAAACATTACCTAAAACAAGTGCCTATACATATACAATAACATCCCTGAGAGTCCGTCCGATTCCTCCCCCCCCCCCCCCTCCCCCGGGTTGCTGCTGTTGTCTTCTTCTTTTCCATTCCCTCTATCTTTCTGTGAGGTAGTCGACGAATGGTTGCCACCGCCTGGTGAACCCTTGAGCCGAACCCCTTAGTACGAACTTAATCCGTTCTAACTTTATAAACCCTGCCATGTCGTTTATCCAGGTCTCCACACCCGGGGGTTTGGCTTCCTTCCACATTAACAATATCCTGCGCCGGGCTACTAGGGACGCAAAGGCCAAAACATCAGCCTCTCTCGCCTCCTGCACTCCCGGCTCTTCTGCAACCCCAAATATAGCCAACCCCCAGCTTGGTTCGACCCGGACCCCCACCACCTTCGAAAGCACCTTTGCCACCCCCACCCAGAACCCCTGTAGTGCCGGGCATGACCAGAACATGTGGGTGTGATTCGCTGGGCCTCTCGAGCATCTCGCACACCTATCCTCTACCCCCAAAAATTTACTAAGCCGTGCTCCAGTCATAGGCGCACTGTGTAACACCTTAAATTGTATCAGGAGAAAAACGAAAACTCCTTACTCCTAGGTCTACTAAATCTCCAGGGGTCTACTCCTCCCATCTGCTCCATAAAGTCCTTAAGCACCCTAGCTGCAGCCGGCCTCCTTCCGGTCCTGGACCTCGATCTGTCCAGCCCTGGGTCCAGCACAGTATTAAAATCTCCACCCATTACCAACTTCCCCACTTCTAGGTCCGGGATTCGTCCTAGCATACGCCTCATAAAGTTGGCATCATCCCAGTTCGGGGCATACACGTTCACTAATACCACCGCCTCCCCTTGCAATTTGCCACTCACCATCACGTATCTGCCCCACTATCCGCCACTATAGTCTTTGCCTCAAACATTACCCGCTTCCCCACTAGTATGGCCACCCCCCTGTTTTTTGCGTCTAGCCCCGAATGAAACACCTGCCCCACCCATCCTTTGCGTAGTCTGACCTGGTCTATCAGCTTCAGATGCGTCTCCTGAAGCATAACCACATCTGCCTTAAGTTTCTTTAGGTGTGCGAGTACCCGTGCCCTCTTAATCGGCCTGTTCAGCCCTCTCACATTCCACGTGATCAACCGGGTTGGGGGGCTCTTTACCCCCCCCCCCCCCTTGACGACTAGCCATCTCCTTTTTCAATCCAGCTCCTCACCCGGTTCCCACGTAGCCGTATCTCCCCCAAGCGGCGCCCCCCCGCCCCGACCCCCCCTCCCATACCAGCTCCCCCTTCTTCCCAGCAGCAGCAACCCAGTTACCCCCCCTCCCCCCCCCCCGGCTAGATCCCAAACTAGCGTAATTGCACCCCCCATTTTGCTCCCAGAAGTCAGCAAACTCTGGCCGACCTCGGCTTCCCCCCGTGACCTCGGCTCACACTGTGCGAGGCCCCCTCCTTCCTGCTTCCCTGTTCCCGCCGTGATTACCATAGCGCGGGAACAAAGCCCACGCTTCCCTTTTGGCCCCGCCCCCAATGGCCGGCGCCCTCAGCTCCTCATCCTCCCTCCTCCCCTCCCCCACGACATTGGGAAGGGAGAAAAGTTACAGGGTCGCAGGATTAACAACTTGGGAAGTCATCTCTTCCCTCTTTTCCCCCCCTTCATCCCACATATTCACCCCCCCCACTTTGTCCCAAACGTTCTTTTTATGGCCCGCTCACTCCAGTTTCTCCTCGACAATAAATGTCCACGCCTCATCTGCCGTTTCGAAGTAGTGGTGTTTCCCTTGATGCGTGACCCACAGTCTTGCCGGTTGTAGCATTCCAAATTTAATCTTCCGTTTGTGCAGCACCGCCTTGGCCCGATTAAAGCTTGCCCTCCTTCTCGCCAACTCCGTACTCCAATCTTGATATACGCGGATCACCGCGTTCTCCCACCTACTGCTCCGAGTTTTCTTTGCCCATCTGAGGACCATCTCTCTGTCCTTATATCGGAGAAATCTCACCACTATGGCTCGAGGAATTTCTCCAGCCCTCGGTCTTCACGCCATAACTCGATAGGCTCCCTCCACCTCCAGCGGACCCGTCAGGGCCTCCGATCCCATTAACGAGTGCAGCAACGTGCTCACATATGCCCCGACGTCCGCCCCTTCTACACCTTCGGGAAGACCAAGAATCCTTAAATTCTTCCTCCTCGCATTATTCTCCAGCACCTCCAGCCTTTCCACACATCTTTTGTGTTGTGCCTCGTGCAAATTTTCACCACCAGGCCCTGTATGTCGTCCTCATTCTCAGCATCCTTTGCCTTCACGACCCGAAGCTCCTGTTCCTGGGTCTTTTGCTCCTCCTTTAGCCCCTCAATCGCTTGTAATATCGGGGCCACTAGCTCCTTCTTCATCTCCTTTTTGAGTTCTTCCACGCAATGCCGCAGGAACTCTTGTTGGTCAGGGCCCCATATTAAACTGCCTCCTTCAGACGCCATCTTGCTTTGTGCCTGCCTTCCTGGCCGCTGCTCTAGAGGATCCACCGCAATCCGGCCACTTTCCTCTCTTTTTTCCATCCGTGTCCAGGGGGGATTCCCTTCTGGATTCCAGCACAGTGTTTTTTGCCATTAGAATTGCCGTTGGGGCTCCTATCAAGAGCCCAAAAGTCCGTTCCACCGGGAGCTGCCGAAACGTGCGACCTAGCTGGTCATCGCTGCACCCGGAAGTCGCATTCCTCGCTCTTAATGGTGAGTTGGCACACTGCTCAGATAATGTTATGCACGTTACTCCTGGTGTTGTAGGAGTTGTACTAAAGTTGCATCATTCACTGGTGGCATTGTTGATGTCACACTGTGTGTTGGTGATGTTTTCTCATTGACCAGTGATGTTTCTGGAGTTGTTGGTGACCTTTCATGCTTTTACAACTCAGATGTACGTCAATTGTATACTCTTCCTTGTCATTGCTTACCGGTTTCACCAACAACACTTACTGGGTTTTCATTTTTTTTAAATTTAAAAAATAAATAAATTTAGAGTACCCAATTCATTTTTTCCAATTTAAGGGGCAATTTAGCGTGTTCAATCCACCTACCTTGCACATCTTTGGGTTGTGGGGGCGAAACCCACGCAAACACGGGGAGAATGTGCAAACTCCACACGGGCAGTAACCCAGAGCCGGGATCGAACCTGGCACCTCGGCGCCGTGAGACTGCAGTGCTACTACTGCGCCACCGTGCTGCCCCTACTGGGTTTTCATGATTGGATCCTGTACATGCACAGTTTGACCTTTCAACAACTCAGGCTGGAAATTGATATGCTTGTTGAAATATTGACCTACTTTTTTCAAACCTGTGCATCAGTGAGTTGTTATCTTACTTCCTCCAGGTCATTCAAGGGGAGTATCTTGCTTGGCTGAGATGTATCATACTTTCTTTGTCTTGCATCTTTTCACAACCTCTGCAAGTTGACCATGGGCGGGATTCTCCGATATCGGCGCGATGTCCGCCGACCGGCGCCCAAAACGGTGCAAATCCCACCTGCATCGCGCCGCCCCAAACGTCGCAAAGTCTCCGACCCGGAATGGGCTAGCAGCGACGTGACGCTATCCGCGTTGGCTCACGTGGTTCACGCCGTGCGGCGTCATGCACGCCGTGACGGCTCATAAGACGCGCTGCTCCCCCCATCCGACCAGAAGACCTGACCGGATGGCCGCCCGCCGCTCAGCCCCGAGGTTCCAGTCCAGCGACACTGAGGCGCTCCTGGACGCAGTGGAGCAGAGCAGGGAAGCCCTGTATCCCGGACACGGCCGCAGCGTCGTCCCACGCCACAGCCGGCGTCTGTGGAGGGAGGTGGCAGAGGCCGTCAGCGCTGTGGCCCTGACACCACGGACAGGCACCCAGTGCCACAAGAAGGTGAACGACCTCGTCAGGGCAGCCAGGGTGAGCCCCACCCTGCCCGATATCCATATCCCCCATATCCCCCCTCCCCCATATCCCCCATATCCCCCTCCCCATGTCCCCCATATCCCCCCTCCCCCATATCCCCCTCCCCCATATCCCCCCTCCCCCATATCCCCCTCCCCATATCCCCCCTCCCCCATTTACCCCATATCTCCCATCCCCCATATCCCCCTTCCCCCATATCCCCCCTCCCCCATATCCCCCCTCCCCCATATCCCCCCTCCCCATATCCCCAAGTGAATCCAGCCCTAACTTTAACCTCTGCAACACATGTGCAACCGATGGCGTGCATTCATATACCTGTCTAACACTGTTGCCTTTTACCCCTGCCACCAGCCCCCACAGGAGAAACACGCACACAACACCAGGGAGCATGTGAGGACTGGAGGAGGCCCAGCTGATGAGAGGCCACTGACCGGACATGAGGAAAGGGCCCTGGAACTGGCTGGCGGACCTGAGGACCGGGAGGTTGCTGATGCAGAGGTCGGGGGCCCACCAGCAAGTGAGCCACCGACAGCCCGCCCCCATATCCCCCCTCCCCCATATCCCCCCTCCCCATATCCCCCCTCCCCCATACCACCTGATCACTGCCTGCATGTGTAACCATGCATGCTTCATTGTATATCGCAGGAGCAAACGTCGAGGCACCCATCCCCGCAGATGCAGACCGCCCGCATGATGCCCCTCGGAGACCACGGGAGACGGAGAGACCCGGACCCTCTGGCATGCGACGCCCGCACGATGCCCCTCGGAGACCACGGGAGACGGAGAGACCCAGACCCTCTGGCATGCGACGCCCGCACGATGCCCCTCGGAGACCACGGGAGACGGAGAGACCTGGAGCAACAGGGAGATGGCGCCCCCGTCTCATGGGGGTGCGGCGACGCAGGCGTGTGCCACCAAGCGACGAGAGGGGCAGCCACAGGCCCCCGTCACAGCCGAGCCACGAAACCACAACCCAGGACACCCCTACCCATGGCACCCCTACCCAGGAAACTGAAATACAGGACAGTGACACAGATTGGATGGGTGGAGCCGAACTGCTACCCCAAAGTGCCATGGACTCAGAGTCGGACGATGCGCACGACACAACGCCACTGCTGTCACCAACACCCTCCACCATCGCAGAGACGCTCACCTCGGTTGGGCACTTTAGTGATGAGGCGTCTGGTACAGTCACTGGTGCGCACAACACAGCTGTCCCGGTACAGCAGGTGGAGGTAGGAGCAGCAGAGGGGCCGGGTGGTCGGAGGGCAGCCCGGCACATGCGAACATCTGCCGCCCAGATGGATCCCGGGTTCCTGGAGTTACCACACCCACCCATAGGTCCCATGCAACCACCGAACCTGGGATGAGCGAAGAGGGTGACAGCCAGCTTGCGGCGGCTGCAGTCGCAGGTGGAGGAGTCCACCCGCGTCCAGGAGCTGGCAGTGGTGCTGGTCATGCGTGCCACCCAGGCCGACACCTCACGGGTGGCGTCCGCGGTGGAGGCAATGGGTGCGACGGTTTCAGACATGGGGAGCGGTTTGCGAGGCCTGGGGCTTTCCGTGCAGGCGGCGTCTGTGGCCCATCACATGGCTGCCCTCTCACAGGCCAGGAACCAGCGCCAGCGGCAGATGGCAGAGGGGTTCAACTCCGTGGCACAGTCTCTGAAGGCCATGGCCCAGTCTCAGCAGGCCATGGCCCAGTCTCAGCAGCCCATAGCCCAGTCTCTGCAGGCCATGGCCCAGTCTCTGCAGGCCTTGGCCCAGTCTCAGCAGGCCATGGCCCAGTCTCAGCAGGCCATCGCTGAGGGCATCGGCACCACTGCCCATGTGCGAGCCGGCGTCGCAGTCACGGACAGGGTTTGCCAACCCCCTGAGCTCCATGGCTGCAAACCTGCAGACCCCTGTCGATACCAGCACGGGCCTCCAGGACTGGCAGCGCCAGATGTCGGGGGCGCGTCGGATGGCCAGTCCGTTCGCATCCCCCACCCATGGTCTGGGGGCCATCGGGCACCCCGAGGGAGGAGGAGGTGCTGGGGCCCATTCCGGGTCCCATTGTAGGGGAGGTCCCGGAACACCTCAACACCGGGCTCCCCCCCTTCCGTCCCAGGTGCATCGGGTGGGCAACGGGCAGGACAGGCTGGCAGCTTGCCATCCCAGTTGCCTGGGCCGCAGCCTGGCCCATCTAGGCCAGGACGCCCCAGGAAACGGCCGCCAAAGGGATCCCGTGTCAGAGGGCAGGAATCGCAGGAGTCCACCTCCAGTTCTGCTGTACTGTCTGGGGAACCACCTAGGCGTAGTCAAAGGGCCCGTAAGGCCAAACAATTAGACACTGAGTAAGTTGGCACGGGTGCAGGGCACAGATGAGTTTTAGGGGCTAGGGCACGTGCATGAACTCCTTTGGTTATTAAAGTCAATGTTACACCTACAGAAGCTGCCTTTGTGCTCTGTCCAAAGCGTGCGGGGGTGTCATGTACGTTGAGCGCAAGTGTGTGTGTGTGAGGGGTGGTCTTACCTCAGCCCCAGGTGAGTCTGCCCCGTTCCCCCTGGGCCGCCATCAACATCCCCCCGGGCAGAGGACGGGACCGTGCGCTGCAGTGTCACTGCCGCATGCAGGGATGGTCCGGGTGGATTGTGGTACTGTGGCCATGGGTCAGACATCGTCCAACGATGTGGAGCCAGGAGCTCATCGCAGAGCGGGTTGTCATCATCCTCCATGGCCTTCAATAGACACGCGTCCACCAGCAACTGTGTGAGCCCGGCCATTGTGCCGCAGGTGGATCGGCAATGGGGGGGTGGTGTGCATGCGGGTGGGGTGGGGGGGGTTGGGGAGGGGGGTGAGGGTGCTGGGTGGGTGGATGGGTGGGGGATGTGGGTGGTCGGGTGTTGCCATGGTGTGCGGTCTGTGGCCATACTACCCGATTCCCACGCCCATCTAGTCAGTGAAGCAGGCGTCTATCAGCCTGTCCCGTGCCCGTTGGCCTAGCCGGTAATGGTGGACAGCCACCTGCCCATGTCTAGCCCGTCTGCCCTGACCATTGCCCCCATCCCCCTCATCTGGGGAGGACTGCGCCTCTTCCTGCTGCTCCTCCACACCGCCGTCCTCTGCCTGCGGCACATCGCCCCTCTGCTGGGCTATATTGTGCAGGACGCAGCACACCACAATGATGCGGCCGGCCCTATCTGACCGATACTGGAGGGCGCCCCCAGAGAGGCCCATGCACCTGAAACGCATCTTCAGCATGCCAAAGCACCTCTCTATCACTCCCCTTGTCGCTACATGGGCATCATTGTAGCGGTTCTCCGCCTCATTGTGTGGCCTCCGTATAGGCGTCATCAGCCACGATCGCAATGGGCAGCCCCTGTCGCCCAGCAACCAGCCCCTCAGCCGGGGATGGCGTCCCTCGTACATGCCGGGGATGTATGACCGCGACAACATGTATGAGTCGTGTACACTGCCTGGGTAACGGGCGCAGACGTGCAGGATCATCATGCGGTGGTCGTAGACCACCTGTATGTTCATCGAATAGGTCCCCTTCCTATTGGTGAACACGGCCCTGTTATCTGCAGGTGGCTGCACGGCGACGTGCATCCCGTCAATCGCCCCCTGGACCATGGGGAACCCGGCCACGGCAGAGAAGCCCACGGCCCGGGCATCTTGGCTGGCCCGGTCCACAGGGAAGCGGATGTAGTGGTGCGCAATGGCATACAGGGCGTCTGTCACTGCCCGGATGCACCGGTGCACCGATGTCTGCGATATGCCGGACAGGTCCCCACTCGGTGCCTGGAATGACCCTGTTGCATAAAAGTTCAGGGCCACCGTAACGTTGACGGACACGGGGAGAGGGTGTCCCCCGCCAGTGCCACGCGGTGACAGGTGTGCCAGCAGGTGGCAGATGTGTGCCATGGTTTCCCGGCTCATCCGGAGTCTCCTCCTGCATTCCCCGTCCGTGAAGTCCTGGTACGACAGCCGGGGCCGGTTCACACGGGGCGTCCTCGGGTGCCTCCGTTGCCATGGGGCCGCGACGTCCTCCTCCCCCTCCTCGTCCTGTCGGGCGGGTGTCCCTCCAGCCTGTTCGGCTGCCGCCTGCCCCTCTGCGGCAGCTTGCGCCGCCTCTCTGGCACGCTCCTCCTCATCATCCGGGGCAACATGGACATTAGCGGCTGCCGCCACGGCGGTCAACATCGCTGGCTGACCGGAAAACATGACGGCCTGTGGGTGGGGGGGGTGGGCGGCGCGGGGTGGGGGGACGGGGACGACATGTCATCATTGCCCATACCCCCTCCTCCCCCCAGCCAGGTGGCATGGACCGCATGGGTCCGACTGTTGGAGGCTGGCACCTGGCCAGGTGGACCAACTCACTTGCCCTCGCATCCCCCCTCCCTGGCACGTACCTCCCCGTCCCCCTCCCCGGCACGCACCTCCCCGTCCTCCTCCCCGGCACGCACCTCCCCGTCCCCCTCCCCGGCACGCACCTCCCGTCCCCCTCCCCGGCACACACATCCCCGTCCCCCTCCCCGGCATGCACATCCTCGTCCCCCTCCCCGCCAGGACACCCCCCATCCCCCTCCCCGGCACGGACCCCCCCCCCCCCCCCGGTCCCCCTCCCCGGCACAGACCCCCCCCCCCCCCCGTCCCCGTCCCAGGCACGGACCCACCCCCCGTCCCCCTCCCCGGCACGCACCTCCCCGTCCCCCTCCCCGGCACGGACACCCCCCCGCCCCCCTCCCCGGCACGGACCCACCCCCCCGTCCCCCTCCCCGGCACGCACCTCCCCGTCCCCCTCCCCGGCACGGACACCCCCCCCCCGCCCCCCCTCCCCGGCACGGACCCCCCCACCCCCCGGCAGTTATCCTCCCGTCCCTGGCACTCATCCCCCTCCCGGCACTCCCCCGGAGCCCACCCCACTCTAACCCCCCCCCGCCGCACACACACACACGCACACACACACACACACACAACCCTACGCGCACCTCTCCCCCACACATACAGACTGCGGCCATGCCATCACCTCTCCAGCGGCCAACCCCCCAGGCTGTCTCCCACCTCCGCGCTGGTCGGCGTCAACCTTGAGCACTGGTTGACACTGATTTAAAGGTGTTTTGATTTACGCCGACGTGACCCATGGTCACGTCGGCCCATCCGGACGGGAGAATATCGGCAGCCCCGAAATCCATTGCCTCGCGGCCACCCGTGCCATTCTCCGAGGCGTGCAGCGCGATTGACGCCCTGCCGACTTTTCTCCCTTCGGAGAATTTGGCGGGCGGCGGGGGCTGAATTCACGATGGCCCACGGCGATTCTCCGACCTGGTGGGGGGTCGGAGAATCTTGCCCCTGATGTGGGACATTTCCTTCTGCGTGTGAGCTCACGTGGTCGTCTACAGATCCTGGATATCTTTCTCTCTCTGGTGTGCATTCTTTTGTTGTTGTTTCACTGCATCAGCCCTGCAGCCTTTCTCTTGACTTAACTAACCTTTTAGCTCTGTCAACATCTGTCTACTCATAGCTTCGTGTCTCTGGCAGTGTCTGCCATCTGCGATATTGTGACCTTTCTGTTCCAATCAATTCTTTTTGTACTTCTGGGTGTGCATAGCCTGAGCCTAACATGGACAGATCTAGCAGCCTTTCGTCATCTGAATCCTTAAATTTCTCGTTTCTGGCTGCATTTTTTTACCCTTTTATGAAATTGCCAACAGATTCACCTAATTCCTGACTCAGGCCTTGACATTCATAGCAATAGATCCAGTGATTTGTCTTTGATCGAGATGTGTGCTGAATTTTTTTTTTAATTGGCTGGGCTTCTGCTGTTGTCACTCAGCAACCAGCTATTAAACTAATTTAAATGTTTTCTCTTGACCACAAAAGGGTGTAGCTGATTCTTTCCTCTTCCCTCGTGCTTTTTGTAAAGCTATTTGTGATGAATGGTTACTGTGTTACTGTACCCTTTATCATCATGTAAGGTGATGTCCCCTTTAAGACCGGGCTTGGAACCCTGGGGGGCTCCGCCTCCGGCTCCGTCCACCAGGGAGTCATATATAAGGGGCCACTCTGTAGGCGGCATCCAGTAAGCACCCGTCTCGGCATTAGGCTAGTTCTCAGCTTATTAAAGCCTTCTTTACCGTTCTACTCTCTTGCGTCGTTATTGAGGGTACTACAATTTAATAAGCTGAACTACGTTAGGATGGACGCAGGTCTCAAGCCAGAGAAGCTCGACCTGGAAGCACGGACACCGGAGGCAAAAGACATTTTTAAGCTGCTTCGAGGCCTACCTGGATTCTTCGGAGACTCCCATCCTAGGGCCACCCAAGCTGCGCCTACTCCACGCCCGGGTGAGTCACAGAATCTCCGCCACGATCAAGAAGGCAACTACTTACGATGAGGCGGTCGAGATCCTACGCAAGCGGTTCGTCAAACCCATAAACGAGGTACATGCCCGGCATCTGCTCTCTACCTGCCGGCAGCGCTCAGGGGAAATGCTTGACGAATTTGTGGAAAAGCTCACCGCGCTTGCCAGGGACTGCAATCATCAGGATGTGACGGGGGAAGTCCTTATGAACCTGCACATCCGAGACGCATTCGTGTCCGGCATCCGTTCGACCTATATCCGGCAGCGACTCATCGAAAATAGAGCAAAAGACCTCCAGGACACCGTAACGCTCGCCACCTCGCTGGAAGTGGCCCGCCACAATCTAGGCACGTACCCCGCGGACCCTGCGAGCCCCCCTCGGACTTCCCCATACTCGGCCACGCTACGGGCCTGCGCCGCGTGGTGATCCGCCCAGACCGGGGGCACACCGTGCTATTTCTGTGGGCAGGGCCAGCACCCACGTCCACGCTGCCCAGCCCACTCTGCCATCTGCAGCGAGTGCGGGAAGATGGGGCATTTCACGAGGGTCTGCCTGGCCAGGCCCAAGGCCCAGAAACAAAAAGATCATCAGGCCTGAAAATCAAGCTCACAGGCCCGCAGGTCTCGCAACGCGGCTGTGCACCGACCGGACAGGCCACCTTCTGACGCGCCATCTGCCTCGTGCGAATGATGGGGGCGGCCATCTTGGTGGCAGCCATCTTCTCGACCCGACACGTGCGACCGATGGCGGCGGCCATTTTGTGAATCCGACTCGGCTGAGGACTCGGACTATCCGCAACTGGGAGTGATCACCCTCGATCAAACGCGGCCAAAGCACCTGCAGAATTCCATGATGCAGGTCCACATCAACGGGCGCGACACTCCCTGCCTCTTCTACTCCGGGAGCACGGTGAGCTTTATCCACCCAGAAACTGTAAGGCGCTGCTCCTTGCACACCCATCCCACGTCCCAAATCATAGCCCTCGCCTCCGGGTCCCACTCAGTCCAAATCAAGGGGTATTGTATTGCGGACCTCTTCATCCAGGGCGTCGAATACGATCGTTTCAAACTTTATATCCTCCCTCACGTCTGCGCCCCCCTGCTGTTCGGGCTGGATTTCAAATACAGCCACCGAAGCCTGACACTGAAGTTCGGCGGACCCTTGCCCCCCCTCACGGTATGCAGCCTTGCGACACTGAAAGTCGCACCCCCCTCTCTATTTGCGAACCTCACTCCCAACTGTAAGCCGGCCGCCACCAGGAGCCGGCGGTACAGTGCCCAAGCCATGACTTTTATCAAGGCAGAAGTCCAGCGTTTACTGGGAGAGGGGGTTATCGAGGCTAGCAACAGCACCTGGAGAGCACAAGTGGTGGTAGTACGGTCCGGGGAAAAGAAACGGATGGTCGTGGACTCTAGCCAGACCATAAACCGCTTCACGCAGCTCGATGCGTACCCCCTTCCTTGTGTGGCAGAAATGGTCAATCTGATCACTCAATACCGGGTATTTTCCACTGTCGATCTCAAATCCGCCTACCACCAGCTCCCTATCCGACCGAAGGACCGCCCCTATACTGCTTTCGAAGCAGCTGGCTAGCTCTTCCACTTCCTCAGGGTCCCCTTCGGCGTCACAAATGGGGTCTCCGTCTTCCAGAGGGTGACGGACCAAATGGTGGACCAGTACAGCTTGCGGGCTACATACCCGTACTTGGACAATGTCACCATCTGAGGCCATGATCAGCAGGACCATGACGCGAACCCTGAAAAGTTCCTCCAGACCGCCCGAGCCCTCAACCTGACCTATAGGACCTTGTGTGGAAAAATGCGTTTTCCACACAAGCCGACAAGCCATCCTCGGCTACGTCGTGGAAAACGGGGTCCTAGGTCCCGGCCCGACCGTATGCGTCCCCTTAAGGAACTTCCCTTCCCCCGTAGCCTCAAGGCCCTCAGGTGCTTGGGGCTTTTCTCCTATTATGCCTAGTGGGTCCCCAAATATGCGGACAAAGCCCGCCCACTCACAAAGACCACGGCATTTCCCCTGACGGCTGAGGACCTGTCGGCCTTCAGCCGTATCAAGGCCGACATCATCAAGGCTGCTCTGCACGCGGTGGACGAAACCATCCCTTTCCAGGTAGAGAGCGATGCGTCAGACATCGCCCTGGCTGCTACCACCAACCAGGCAGGCAGGCCAGTAGTTTTCTTCTCCCGGACCCTCACCGCCTCTGAGATTCGTCACTCTGCAGTCGAAAAGGAGGCACAAGCCATTGTGGAGGCCGTGCAGCATTGGAGGCACTAGCTAGCCGGTAGGAGGTTCACCCTTGTTACCGACCAACGGTTGGTAGCCTTCATGTTTGATAACGCACAACAGGGCAGAATTAAAAATGATAAAATCTTGAGGTGGAGGATCGAACTCTCCACCTACATGTACGATATCAAGGATCGTCCAGGGGAGCTCAACGAGCCCCAGATGCCCTGTCCCGCAGCACATGCGCCAACGTGCAGGAGGATCGCCTGCGGGCCATCCACAATGATCTCTGTCACCCGGGGGTTACCCACTTTATCACGTCCCGCGACCTACCTTACTCCACCAAGGAGGTCAAGGCCATGACAAGGGCTTGCCAGATCTGCGCGGAGTGCAAACCGCATTTCTACTGGCCAGACAAGGCTCGCCTCGTAAAGGCCTCAGGGCCCTTTGAGCGACTAAGCGTGGACTAAGCGGGGACTCCCCTCCCGTCCACCAACCGCAATACCTACTTCCTAACCGTCATCGACGAGTTCTCCCGCTTCCCATTCGCCGTCCCCTGTCCCGACATGACCTTGGCCACCGTGATTAAGGCACTGCACAGCATCGTCACCCTGTTTGGTTTCCCCGTTTATATCCACAGCGACCGGCGTACATCGTTCATGAGTGATGAGCTGCGGCAGTATCTGCTCAGCAAGGGCATCGCCTCGAGCGGAATGACCAGTTATAACCCGCGGGAAACGGGCAGGTGGAGAGGGAGAACCAAGTTTGGAAGGCTGTCCTCCTGGCCCTAGGGTCAAGAAGTCTTCCAACCACCCGCTGACAGGAGGTCCTACCCGATGCCCTACACTCCATTAGGTCGCTCCTCTGCACGGCACGAATGAGACCCTTCACAACCGCTTGTTTGTCTTCCCCACGAGGTCCACCTCCGTGGTCTCGCTTCCACTTTGGCTGACGACTCTGAGACCTGCTCTTCTCTGGAGGCACGCGAGGAGCCATAAAACGGACCCCTGGTCGAGAGGGTCCGACTACTCCATACGAACCCCCGATACGCCTACGTCGAGCACCCCGACGACAGGCAAGACACGGTTTCCCTCCGGGATCTGGCACCTGCTGGTTCCCCCACTACAGACGCCCCCCCCTCTCACGGTTACCCTGCGGGACATAGAACATAGAACATAGAAAATACAGCACAGAACAGGCCCTTCGGCCCACGATGTTGTGCCGAACCTTTGTCCTAGATTAATCATAGATTATCATTGAATCTACAGTGCAGAAGGAGGCCATTCGGCCCCCTGAGTCTGCACCAGCTCTTGGAAAGAGCACCCTACCCAAACTCAACACCTCCACCCAACACCAAGGGCAATTTGGACATTAAGGGCAATTTATCATTGGCCAATTCACCTAACCCGCACATCTTTGGACTGTGGGAGGAAACCGGAGCACCCGGAGGAAACCCACGCAGACACGGGGAGGACGTGCAGACTCCGCACAGACAATGACCCAAGCCGGAATCGAACCTGGGACCATGGATCTGTGAAGCAATTGTGCTATCCACAATGCTACCGTGCTACCGTGGGACCTGGCACCCACTGATGCCCCTCCCCCGGTTCCCCTCTCCGTCGGTGGACATCGTCCGCGCGCGCCCCCCAGCGCCCCCCCCTCCACACTCCCCGCTGGCGCCGCTACCCCCAGCCCCAGCTATCCCCCCTGCGCCCCAATCCCCTACCCCGACCAAAGCTCTGACCACCGTGCTGCCGGATGTACCCTCACCTAAGACGTCCGTGTCCGCCGCACCACCGCCCAAGCTGAGGAGGTCGACGAGGATGACCAGGCTGCCGAAACGTATAGACTTGTGATTCCACTTCACCCCCACTGAACTTTGTGTTTTTTTAAACAGGGGGTGAATGTGATGAATGTTTATTGTGTTACTGTACCCTTATCATCATGTAAGGTGATGTCCCCTTTAAGACCGGGCTTGGAACCCTGGGGGACTCCGCCTCTTGCTCCGCCCACCAGGGAGTCATATATAAGGGCCGCCCTGTAGGCGGCAACCAGTAAGCACCCATCTCGGCATCAGGTCAGTTCTCAGCTTATTAAAGCCTTCTTTACCGTTCTACTCTCTTGCATCGTTATTGAGGGTACTACACTATTGAACGCCAATTCTCAATATTGTTTCAACTTTCAATTGCTTCTGCAATATCATCAGCCTCTCAATTCAACATGAGCTAGAGCTGTGTGTTTATTGTTGCAGCGGCCATTTTGTTTTTACGCTATTCACTCAGTTTTTTACTCTCTCACCTTCTGGCCCTAATTTGGATTGATGTTTCAATCTAATTCAGCATTTATTTGTTTAAAATATTTTTGAATTTACTCACAGACAACTCGCTGCCCCCATGTTATGTCTTTTGGTTCCAATAAGTTAGAAATAATCACACTTCAGACTCAAAATGCTGGAGCTTCAACGTTTTTTTTCTTGCTGCTGTCCATGCAGATGGTGGACTGATGCATTGTTAACCAGCATGACTGCAGTGTGATAATGAATGTGGCACCCCACAATATATATTCACATGACAATTAGTTCTGATTTCTTTACGAATAAAGTAACAATATAACGCCATTTTCCTCACTATTTAACTCAGAAATGTCAGCTTTAATATTTCCTTGATGCTGATAGTCTTTCTGCAAAGGAGGAACATGTTGCTCACTGGCATCATAATACTGGAACAATTAAGATCAGGTAATGCTGAGTTAAAGGGAAGGGGAATTAATCCCTAGAGGAACCCAACAGCGTTCCCTCCAGGGATTTGTAGTTGTTGGTATTAAACTTCTTCCCTCCCCTGTAGACAATGCCCTTTAGATAAAAGTCAACAGCCAGCAAAATATGTTGTTTCCCTTCCTGCTGTAATTTTTTGCATGAACACTAAGCTTTAATCTTTATAATCTCTAATGATCTTTTGGAACTTACTTTCTCCATTAAAGAAGACAAAAATACACAATCAATTGAAACAAAGAGCTGGTTCATGCCTTAATGGATTTTAACAAACAAAAAGTTGATTGATTTGTGTCGCATGAAACAATAGCATTAAAAACGACCCTTTCCAAACGTCTAGGTCCACATTTAAATCGATTACATTAGTGAATAAGGAACACATACATCTAAGTAGGCCTGAGATACCTGGATTTCGAGACCGGCCATAAGCTAGGCTCTCAAAACAAACTGACCTTATGCAAGGGGTGATGTTATTTAGAGCTGCGGTAATTTGCCATTAACGTGAAAGAATTCATCGCTGTCATCAAAGTTATCCTAAAATAAATCTACAGCAGGTTTTTTAAAAGTGATCACCTTTCAAAAAAAATTGTCAGCCTTATTTTTGCCCAGTGAGAGATAAGTAAACCTTTTGTTATCTGCAGGAGATGCACTGATATATTTTAACACAATTTGCATCATGATATTGCTAGTAGACAGGCAGTGGTTTGTGAAGTACTTTATCATCAAGACAGTAAGCCTATCTGCTTTCAATAATTTCTGCCAGGCGCTGAACCCCTTGAATTCAATGAAGGAATGCATCAAAGTAATGCATCTGCAGTTTGGGATCCTGAAACAGGAATTCTGGCCAATTGTATATTAATTCGAATTGTTACTCAGTAACACATTAGATACTTAGATGGGGAGTTCCAGAGGTGGCTTTGTCACCAAAATGATCTAAGAGCCTGATCCTTTATAAGAGCAATGTCTCATCAACAGGGCCCCTTTAAAGGGTCAGACTTGCCACATTATCCAAAAAACAAAGTTTCATAGATTTCTGATTAACTGAATAGTGCTTTGTTTCATTCTGTTAAATTAATCAATTCAATATAAAGTACGTTTGTCAAGTCAGGAAACAGGCTGGCAGGAAGCCTTCATTCTGACAGCATGAAGGAACTGGATTAATATCTGAAGGGGCATAGTAATTAATCCATGGTGATTCTTTCATCTGTGTATATGTTAATTTGACTCCTCCACATTTTCAGTAATTCCTGCTATCCAGTTCCCTAATGAGGTCATTAGTAAAAATGGGGAATAATGTCAAGATTAATTGCATCTATTTTTAACAATTTTTTTTACAATGGTCATTAACAATATTAAAGTAGGGGCAGCACGGTGGCGCAGTGGTTAGCATTGCTGCCTCACAGCACTTAGACCCCAGATTCGTCTCTGGGTCACTGTCTGTGTGGAGTTTGCACATTCTCCCTGTGTTTACATGAGTTTCGCCCCCACAACCCATAGATGTGTGTGGGAGGTGAATTGGCCATGCTAAATTGCCCCTTAATTAGAGAACATGAATTGGGTACTCAAAATTTATTTTAAAAAAATATTAAAGTGGGATCTGATGACAAAATACGAATATAGCATTCAGGATTGTAAAGGATAAATTTAGGATCGACACCTGGAATTATTTCTTTCCATCAAATTCCTGCACAGCTGGAACAGTTTGTCAGATGAGTGATTAATGCCAAGGCATTCATTGCACTAGATGTTGTAAGGGGTAGTCAACAGAGACAGTGGGCACAATTGAACGGCTTTGTCGTGCCTAACTTGGTGACATCATGAGGCCGTTAAATTTCGCGAGAGGCGTCTCACGAGATTTGGGACACTCGGAACGTCTCGTGGGATCTAATGGGATCTCGCGAGGTGTCATGAGCTGGATCTCGCCCTCACTGATCCACACAAACGTGGACCAGCATAAATAGTGGTGGTACCCTGGCACTTCCGCTGCCACCCAGGCACCTTAGCACCGCCAACCTAGCACCATCGCAGTGTCAGTATGCCTGGATGGCACTGCTAGTGAGCAAAGCTGGTAATGCCAAGGTGTTCAGGTGTCAGGTTGCCCATGCCAGGGATTGGGCCCAGGAGGCCCTGCTCTTAAGAGGTGGGGTGGGTGGGGGTTCAAGGACCCCCTATTATTTTCACCTTAATCCCAGGGAAGGCCTGACAGTGGGCAACTAAAGTGCATGTTTGGCACTTAATTCTGGCAGACCGTCCCCAACGGGGGTGAAGCGGGGCTGCTCTGGTTCTCCAGCCAACAGGCGGGAACCCCCTTCCGGAGGCCATGGTGGGGGTTCCAGAGATCAGGGCTCAGCTCATCAGTCCAGGAAGTGATACAAGTGCTGCCTCGGTGGGGGTTCCTAACCGAGGCTCAAAAACAACCAAAGTCCTGTTTAATAGCAGGGTCATTCTCAGTGCTGTGGGTCTGGGAAACAGCCCGCTATTCATACCCAAAATGGGACTTCGTTTTTTTTTTGTTAAATCGTGCCCAGTATCCCAGAAGGTTGGGACCAAATGGCTGTGGGATTTCCATCTTTCAAATCTATTTTAATAATGGTGCGTGCTCAGATTTCTTTCTTTTCCTCTTCCATTTTCTCCTTTTCACAGCTAAACATGCTAACTTTTCCTGGCGTATGGTTCCCTGGATGCCAGTTGCTTCGGCTTCATGTGAGATGAAAGGTGGAGAATGTCAGGAAAATATTCAACCAAGGGAAGCATCACAGCCTGCCCTCAGCCAATGTCCACTCCATGCATACCCTGGATTGGAGCATTGAAAGCAAATAGAATGTTATTCCTGGTCAATTGCATCCCCCATTTTCGATGTCCGTGGGCACTGAACATTAGAGTAATGGGGTTTTCCTGTCTGACAGTATCTTTCCTATTTTAAACTAATTATTTCACCTGATAATAGTTTCAGTGCACATTTAATTTCCTTATCTATTTATATTTTCTTTTTTTTCCATAAATGTTTTATTAAAGTTTTTTCAATGAGCGTTTTTACATAACAAAAATAGAAATACAGGTAGTAACATATCCCAAAGCTTACAGTGAAACTACTTACACAACAGAATTTTAAAAAAAAACTGAACAAGGTGGGTTTTGTCTTCATGCCCAACTCACATTATATTAACAGTACCCCCAACTGAACCCCCCCCCCCCTCCCACCCTCTCCCCCAGGATGCTACTGCTGCTGACATTTACTGCTCCCCAGAAAGTCAAGGAAAGGTTGCCACCGCCAGGAGAACCCCATCAAGGACCCTCTCAAGGCAAACTTTATTCGCTTCAGGCTGAGGAACCCCGCCATATCGCAAACCCAGGTCTCCACACCCGGGGGTTTCGAGTCCCTCCACATTAACAAGATCCGTCTCCGGGCTACCAGGGGGGCAAAGGCCAGTACCTCGGCCTCTTTTGCTTCCTGCACTCCCGGATCCTCCGACACTCCAAATATCGCTACTGTTAGACTCGCCTTCACCCGAGTGTCCAAAATCCAAGACATCACCCTCGCAAACCCCTGCCAGAATTCTTTAAGCACCGGGCATGCCCAAAACATATGGGCATAGTTCGCCGGACTCCCTGCACATCTCGGGCACCTGTCCTCCACCCCAAAAAACTTACTCATTCTTGCCGCCGTTATATGCACCCGATTCACCACCTTAAACTGAATTAAACTGAGCCTGGCACATGATGAGGAGGCGTTCACCCTGCCCAGGGCGTCGGCCCACAGGCCCTCATCCAACTCCTCACCCAGCTCCTCCTCCCACTTGCCCTTCAACTCCTCCACTGAGGTTTCCTCCACCTCCTGCAGCTCCTGATATATGTCTGACACCTTCCCCTCCCCTACCCAGATGCCAGACACCACCCTGTCCTGGATCCTACGCGGGGGCAGCAGCGGAAATGTCCCCACCTGCTTTCTAAGAAAGTCCCGAACCAGGAGGTACCTGAATGCATTCCCCGGGGGCAGGCCGAACTTCTCCTCCAGCGCCTGCATGCTGGGGAAAGTCCCGTCTATAAACAGGTCCCCCATTCTCCTAATACCTGCCCTTTACCAGCCTTGGTATCCCACATCCAACCTACCTGGAGCAAATCTGTGGTTATTCCATATCGGGGTCCACACCGAGGCCCCCTCCTCTCCCCTGTGTCTCCTCCACTGCCCCCAGATCCTCAGTGCCGACGTCACCACCGGACTAGTGGTGTATCGTGCCAGCGAGAACGGCAGCAGAGCCGTAACAAGTGCCCCTAGACTGGTGCCTCTACACGACGCCGCCTCCAACCGCCCCCACGTCGCCCCCTCCTCCATCATCCATTTCCTGATCATGGCCACATTGGCCGCCCAGTAATAACTGCAGAAGTTCGGCGGAGCCAGTCCTCCCCATCTCCCCCGGCTACGCTCCAAAAATATTTTGACTCGCGGGGTTTTATTCGCCCACACAAATCCCGTCACAATCCTATTCACCCGCTTAAAGAAGTACTTGGGGATGAAAATGGGGAGGCACTGAAATACGAAGAGGAACTTGGGGAGAACCGTCTCTTCACAGTCTGCACCCGTCCCGCCAAGGAAAGCGTGAGCATATCCCACCTTTTAAACTCTCCCTCCATCTGCTCCACTAGCTGGGTTAAGTTGAGCCTGTGCAGGGCATCCCAGTTCCTGGCCACTTGTATCCCTATGTACCGAAAGCTCCTCTCCACTATCCTGAGCGGGAGCTCCCTCAGTCTCTCCTCCTGGCCCCTACCGTGGACCACGAACAGCTCACTCTTCCCCACGTTCTCACTTATACCCCGAGAACCTCCTGAAGTCCCCCAGGATCCGCATGACCTCCCCATCCCCTCTAACGGGTCAAAAATATACAACAGCAGGTCATCCGCATAGAGGGAGACCCGGTGTTCCTCCCCTCCATGTACCAATCCCCTCCAATCCCCCGAAGTCCTGAGCGCAATGGTCAACGGCTCGATTGCCAGGCCAAACAGCAACGGGGACAGGGGACACCCCTGTCTCGTCCCCGATGCAGCCTGAAATATTCCGACCTTAGCTGGTTTGTGGACACACTCGCTACAAGGGCCTAATACAGGAGCTTTACCCACCCTATAAATCCCTCCCCAAATCCAAACCTGCCTAGCGCCTCCCACAGATACTCCCACTCCACCCTGTCAAAGGCCTTCTCCGCGTCCCAATCACTCCCGGGACACAGTCCTCTATTCTGGTGGCCAGAATTTTTGCCAACAGCTTGGCATCTATGTTCAGGAGCGATATCGGCCTGTAGGACCCACACTGAAGTGAATCCTTCTCCTTCTTCAGGATAAGCGAGATCAATGCCTGCGACATTGTCGGAGGGAGGATCCCTTTCTCCTTTGCCTCGTTGAAGGTTCTCATCAGGAGTGGGCTCAACAGCTCCGAGAACTTCTTATAAATTTCTACGGGGAAACCGTCCGGGCCCGGGGCCTTGCCCGTCTGCATGCCTGCCAGCCCCCTGACTACCTCCTCCAATCCAATCGGGGCCCCCAGTCCCTGCACCCACTCTGCTTCCACCCTTGGGAACCTCAACCGGTCCATGAACCGCCTCATCCCTTCCCCCTCCCCGGGGGGTTCCGACTCGTATAATCTTCCGTAGAACTCCCTGAAGACTTCATTGACCTCTCTGGGCTCAGCACCATATTGCCTTCCCTATCCCGCACTCCCCCAATCTCTCTGGCCGCCTCTCTCCTGCCCAGCTGGTGCACCAGCATCCTTCTCCCCATACTCATAAACTGCCTCATTCGCTTTCCTCAGCTGCGCCTCCGCCTTCCCCATGGACAGCAGGTCAAAATCCGTCTGTAATTTCTGGCGCTCATTCAACAGCCCCCCCTCTGGGGTCTCCGCGTACCTCCTATCTTCCCTGAGTATCTCTCCCACAATCTCTCTGGCCGCCTCTCTCCTGCCCAGCTGGTGCACCAGCATCCTTCTCCCCATACTCATAAACTGCCTCATTCGCTTTCCTCAGCTGCGCCTCCGCCTTCCCCATGGACAGCAGGTCAAAATCCGTCTGTAATTTCTGGCGCTCATTCAACAGCCCCCCCCCCTCTGGGGTCTCCGCGTACCTCCTATCTACCCTGAGTATCTCTCCCACCAGTCTCTCCCTCTCCGCCCTATCCTTCTTCTCTCTATGGGACCTAATGGAGATGAACTCTCCCCTAATGACCACCGTCAGAGCCTCCCAAACCACTGTTGCCGTCACCTTTCCTGTGTCATTCGCTCCCACATAATTCTCAATATTCCTCCTTATCCGCCTGCTTCTTCCACCAGCAGCCCCACATCCAGTCGCCAGAGAGGGCACTGACCCCGTTCGGCCCCCAGTCGCAGGTCCACCCAGTGCGGGGCGTGGTCCGAGACCGCAATGGCCGAGTATTCGACCCCCTCCACCCTCTTGATTAACGCCCTACTCAACACAAAGAAGTCTATTCGCAAATAGACTTGATGGACATGGGAGAAAAAGGAAAACTCACTCGTCGTTGGCCGCGTAAACCTCCAGGGGTCCACTCCCCCCATCTGGCCCATGAACTCCCACAAGGCCCTGGCCGCTGCCGGCCTCTTTCCCGTTCTGGACTTGGAACGATCCAAGCTCGGATCCAAGACCGTATTAAAGTCCCCTCCCATAATCAGGTGACTTATCCCCAAGCCCAGGATCCTACCCAACACGCGCCTCATAAAGTCCGCATCGTCCCAGTTCGGGGCATATACATTCACTAACACCACCCAGGCCCCCTGCAGCTTGCCACTCACCATTATATACCTGCCCCCCTTATCTGCCACAATGCTCCCCGCCTCAAATGCCACTCATTTACTGACCAAAATAGCCACACCTCTGGTCTTTGAGTCTAACCCCGAGTGAAACACCTGCCCCACACATCCTTTCCTTAGCCTCGTCTGGTCAGCGAGCTTTAAGTGCGTCTTTTGCAACATGGCCACGTCCGCCTTCAACCCCTTTAAATGCGAGAACACGCGGGACCGCTTGACCGGCCCATTCAGGCCCCTCACGTTCCACGTGATCAGCCTGGTCGGGGGGCGGGGGGAGTAACCACCCCCCCCCATCCCGCCGACTAGCCATCTCCCTTTTTCGGCGAACCGCGTGCCCCCACCTCCCTCCTCCAGCTCTCCCCCCCGGCGGCCCCCCGCCCGACTCTCCATCCATACCCCTCACCTGGCTCCCCTTCAGTCAGCAAAGCAGCACTCCTTCCCCCCCTCCAAACCCCCCGCAACCCCCCCCCCCCCGCCAAGCATCCGCTTAGCTCTGGTTTCCCCCCCATTGTGCTTCTGTGAGTCAGCTCACCCATGCTGACCCCGGCCGCTCCCGCCTCTATCTGTCAGCCCGTAACTTGTTGCCTCCTTCGGGCCGCCCTACTCCCTCTCCCCCACAGGGTAGAGGGGCAAGCGTCCCGGGCGTTTCCCACCCCCTAGCACGTGGAAGACAAAACACCTGGAAAACAAACAAAACAAACAACAAAAGCCCCAACCAAACTCGGGCAGACATGCCCACAAACCTATGCTTTGCCCGTCGTCCTCCCCTCGGTCCCTCTCCACCCGCACATTCCACCCCCATACAACAGTCCCTTAGTTCAGGTCCAGCTTCTCCTGCCTGATGAATGACCACACCTCGTCTGGGGTATCAAAATAATGGTGCCTGTCCTGGTATGTTACCCACAGTCTCGTCGGGTGCAGGAGCCCAAACTTCGCCCCTTTACTATGGAGGACCGCCTTCGCCCGGTTAAAACCTGCACGCCTCCTCGCCAGCTCAGCTCCCAGGTCCTGGTAAATTCGGATCTCGCCATTCTCCCACTTACTGCTCCGCTCTTTATTCGCCCACCGCTGGACTCGCTCCCGGTCTGCCAAGCGCTGAAACCGTATCACCATCGCCCTCGGTGGCTCGTTTACACTTGTCTTTCTGGCGAGAACCCTGTGCGCCCCATCCAGCTCCAAGGGCCGCGGGAATGCCCCCGCGCCCATCAGCGTCCCCAGCATTGGGGCCACGTACGTGCTCGCGTCCGCCCTCGCCGCTCCTTGAGGAAGGCCCAGGATCCGCAGATTGTGGCTCTGAGATCTGCACTTAAGGTCATCCAGCTTCTCCTGCCATCTCTTATGGAGCGCTTCGTGCGCCTCCACTTTCACCGCCGGGCCCAGGATCTCGTCCTCGTTCTCCGCCACCTTCCTCCTCACCTCCTTGATCTCCTTCTTCTGGGTCACCACACTTCTCTTCATGGAGGCCAGCATCTCCGTTTTCAGCTCCATGAAGCAGTTTTTAAGGAGCTCCTGCTGTTCTCTGGCCCACTGGGCCCAGACCTCCCGATCCTCTCCGGCCGCCATTTTGTCCTCCCGGACCTTCTCGACCTTCTTCCCCAGGTTCGCGCGTCTGCCGGCTTCGCTCCTGGTCCTCTCCATGCACCAGCCGGGGGGGGGGGGGGGGGGGGGCGGGGGGCCCTCTCCCACGTCTGTTCCCACGCCGGTCCCTCCTGTTAACTGCCGCTGCTGCTCCTTTTAGCGGCCCGAAACACCAATCCCGGGGGGAGCTGCCGTTCGCGGGACCTAGCAGGTCATGGCTGCTACCGGAAGTCCCCATTTATATTTTCAGCTACTCTGTTTATGAAGAGGGTACAAATGTCAAGTTAATAATGTATGTAAATGGTTTATAAACCTATAAAATTAACACGTAACAATTGATACCTCTCAATACACCATCCCATCAAAATGGGGCTGATATACACTGAAGGATCAACCAGCCTCAATGCATCTCCATTATTGATCACCTCATCTCAGTGCATCTCTATTATTGATCAAACAGCCTCAGTGCATTTCCATTATTGATCAACTGGTTTCATGGTACATTGCCATTACAGGGTTGCCGCCAAAGCAGACTAACTTTCATGATAACATTGCAAAACGAGTAAGACAGTATTGTTAAATCCAGAGGCACTGAGACCCACATCGAGGCACATTGTTTCTTCATTCACCTCTAGATACCGCAGGAATGACAATATGCTATCACTGGTAGAGCGGGCTGACACGTTTTCTGCTAAACATAGAAATTGTTCCTTGATTGCTAGCCTGCATGACCTTGCTCAGCTGTTGGGAAAATCTGGAAGGTTAAAAAAATTAAAGTATGCGTGTGTTTGCTTTTTGATTCTGGCAGTTAGGGTTCTGCAAGATAAACAGACCAGAATTCACAGCTCCAGTGTCTCAGCTCGAAACAAATATTTCTGTAGCAAATGTATCTTGCACACCACAAATCACTTATAATCAATAAGGAAAACATTATCTGACATGCGGGACAACATTTAAAGTTTGCGAAGGGGACTCTCGCCTGTCGGCTGGAGAACCTGAAGCAGCTCCGCTTCGCTCCCGTTGGGGAAGGTTTGCCAGAATTAAGTGCCTAACGGGCACTTTAGTTGGCCACTGTCAGGCCTTGCCCGGGATTAAAGGCACCGGGGTGGAAATCTCCCCTCCAACTGGTGTAGACATGACGGGCCGAGTGGCCTCCTTCCTGCGATTCTGTAAGTTGATACACACAGTAATGGCGTGAGACTTTTATCAATAAACACTGAAAATAATGGGGTTGGATTATCCAATTCTGGGGCCATGTCCCCACGCCGGAGTGGGAACGGTGGAGCAAACGGCCACCGATTCCCCATTTTTCGGGGGGCTAGCAGGACGGCAGCGTAGAGCACCCAGCTCTACCTTAGAGAATTGCTGGATCCCTGGCCACGCATGTACACGGCGGTGGCTTGCAGCGGCCTCGCCATGCTACATGGCCGATAGAGCCCGCGGAACCCGGCCCACGAAATAGTCCCCCCATTTTGCCGGTTCACACACCCTGGACCACCCCCCATCAGTGCCCCCAGCCCTAAATAATGTCCCCCATTTCTGCGGATCGGCCCTCCCCCAACTGTGTCGGCACTGGACTGAGTCCGCAGCTGCCACATTGAGTTCCCGACGGATGAGACCACACATCTCCCACGCCGTCGGGAACTCGGCCGGTTGGGGGTGGAGCATTGGGGGACCTCAGGCAATGTCCTGAGGCCGTCGATATGTGGCACGACGTCCTCCTAAAGTACACCGCTTTGGAGGGGGTGGAGCATCGCGAAAGCGGCGCCAACCCCAATTTGGTCGTAAACTTGGATTCTCCGGCCGTTCCCTGAACACAATTTCAGCATCGGTGACCGTAGAATCCAGCCCTATATATTCCAGCGCAGCATTCACAATGCAGGATAATCACTGCTGTAAACTCTGGAATCTTTAGAACCCCTAGATTTTCACTTTCTGTTTTGCTTTTCTCAATACCACATTCCACTTTTTTCAAAATTGTTTTACTCAGAATCTGTCTGTTGTTACCTTTGTTGTTGATTTAGAATATCTGAGCCCTCTTATTGCTGTTGCTCTCCCATTTCTTCTTCTTTCCCAGCTGTTTATGAATGCTCTCTGCACAGTATCTATTATTGATGGTCAAGCCAACAGTTGTTAAGTGGCTCTTGGAGACAGTAATTGTTGCAACTTCTGATCTGCAAGTGTCAGTTCCAGAACAATGTGCAGGTAACTTAAATATTTATTGTGTTGTTATGGTGCAATTGATACTGCGCTTCATTGTTACAGAGAGGTCAGTAGAATATCCCTGGACTCTCGAGCAGGGCAAGGGAGGAAACAGAAAAGGGACACAGGGAATGGGAGGAGAAGGATGATGAGCACGGAAGTAAAAAGTGGGGGAAAGGAAGTATATGGGTTCAGTAAGAAGTTCAAAAGGGCAAGAGGCAGACGAAGGGGTCATCTTAACAACTATTCTCCACCCTTGTCCTTATCCCTCTTGTTCCACTCCCTTTTCTGCCCTTCCTATTTTCTTCCCTCCTTTATTCAATTCTTCCCCTCTCTTCATCTGTTTACATTTTCCTCTCTTTCACTGATCCTTACTCCCTGCTCATTGCTCCTTTTATCATTCCCCTACCTCCCATATCCATACCCTCCTGTCCTGCTCTTCTCCCTCTCCTTATACATTTCTAGCCCTCCTGTACCATTCCCTCTCTCCCCTCTCCCTACTATCCACTCCTCCAGACTCCTGCCACCCTCGTTATACAGAAGAACTTGGATGCAAGGCAGGATAACTTGCTCTGTAAGTGAAGGTGGGATAATTATGTGTCCTATGCTGCTTTGATGGTGCTGGGTTGCTGTGGGGGGGAGTGGGGGTGGGGGGAGCGGAATTGTCAACAGGAGTTACACAAAATGAGTGCTGTGGAGTGGGAGCAGAGGTTTCATTGGGAGCTATATATATATATATGCTGACTGTGGGGTGGACTGTGCTGCTCAAGAGCACCTCAATAAGATGTATTTTCCTCTAACAAGCCATTTACGATTTTGTTTCCATATGAGGTCACTGCTTTTCCAATGGATCATTTGTTTTCCACATGTCTCTGGAACCATACTCCACACAGGGTTCAGTGCTTGGGGACAGGACCACTATCATTCCTACTTTAAATTGCGTAATGTGAGAGAGTCTTCATTCTGGTGAAAAAGAAGTTCAGATGATCAAAGATACAACCTTATGAATTCATTTTCTGATGAGTTTCTGCGTTCACTGCACATCTTTTTGAGCCATGGAGACTGGGAAGGAAGCTATGGAAAGCGAATAAAATCAAATAGCTATGGGAGAGGGGAGTACCTACTCATCATTAAATATCTGAAAATAGAAAAGGGTAAAAACAGAAAAACCAAAAGGTAATAAACTCAATGACAGATTTTAAAATTGCAACCTTCTCCTCAGTTTTTAAAAATAAAACTCCACGTTTGGACTCCTGGCTAACGTATTCTGGATTGAGGAGCTAACTGATTGTTAATAAGAACATAAGAACTAGGAGCAGGAGTAGGCCATCTGGCCCCTCGAGCCTGCTCCACCATTCAATGAGATCATGGCTGATCTTTTGTGGACTCAGCTCCACTTTCTGGCCCGAACACCATAATCCTTAATCCCTTTATTCTTCAAAAGCAACATCATGGGCGAAATTCTCCGTTATCGGCGGAAAGTCCGCCGATCGGCGCAAAAAACGGCGCAAATCCGACTTGCGTCACGTCGGAAAAATGGGTCGATAGTCTCCGGCCCGAAATGGGCTAGCAGCGACGTAACGGGATCCGCGCATGCGCAGTGGTTCACGCCGTGCAGCGTCATACGCACTGCACGGCGTGACGGCTCATAAGGCCGCGCTGCTCCCCCCCACCTGGCCGCAACACCCGACCGCAACACCCGACTGGATGGCTGGCCGTCGCTCAGGCCCGAGGTTCGAGTCACGCGATGTGGAGGCGCTCCTGGACGCGGTGGAGGAGAGGAGGGACGCCCTGTATCCCGGGCACGGCTGCAGAGTTGCACCACGCCACAGCCGGCGTCTGTGGAGGGAAGTGGCAGAGGCCGTCACAGCTGTGGCCCTGACACCACGGACAGGCACCCAGTTCCACAAGAAGGTGAACGACCTCGTCAGAGCAGGCAGGGTGAGCCTCCCCATATCCCTCCCTCCCCATATACCCCCCTCCCCCATATCCCCCATATCCCCCCTCCCCATATCCCCCCTCCCCCATATCCCCCCTCCCCCATATCCCACCTCCCCCATATCCCCCCCTCCCCATATCCCCCCTCCCCCATATCCCCCCTCCCCCATATCCCCCCTCCCCCATATCCCCCATATCCCCCCTCCCCCATATCCCCCTCCCCCATATCCCCCCTCCCCATATACCCCCTCCCCCATATCCCCCATAACCCCTCCCCCATATCCCCCCTCCCCATATCCCCCCCTCCCCCATATCCCCCCCTCCCCATATCCCCCATATCCCCAAGTGAATCCAGCCCAAACCTTAACCTCTGCAATGCACGCGCAACCGATGGCGTGCATTCATATACCTGCCTAACACTGTTGCCTTTTACCCCTGCCCCCCCCCCCCCACAGGAGAAGCGCGCACACAACAATACGGAGCATGTGACGACTGGAGGAGGGCCATGCTGATGAGAGGCCACTGACCGTACACGAGGAAAGGGCCCTGGAACTGGCTGGCGGACCTGAGGACCGGGAGGTTGCTGATGCAGAGGTCGGGGGCGTACTAGCGAGTGAGCCACCGACAGCCCGTCCCCATATCCCCCCCTCCCCTATATCCCCCTCCCCCGTATCACCTGATCACTGCCTGATGTCTAACCATGCATGCTTCATTGTGTATCACAGGACCAAATGTCCAGGCACCCATCCCCGCAGATGCAGATCGCCCGCAGGATGCCCCTCGGAGACCACAGGAGACGGAGAGACCCGCACCCTCCAGCATGCGACGCCCGCAGGATGCCCCTCGGAGACCACAGGAGACGGAGAGACCCGCACCCTCCAGCATGCGACGCCCGCAGGATGCCCCTCGGAGACCACAGGAGACGGAGAGACCCGCACCCTCCAGCATGCGACGTCCGCAGGATGACCCTCGGAGACCACGGGAGACGGAGAGACCCGGACCCTCCAGCATGCGACGCCCGCAGGATGCCCCTCGCACACCACGGGAGACGGAGAGACCTGGAGCAACAGGGAGACGACACCCCCGTCACGTGCGGGAGCGACCACCCAGCGACGAGGGGGGCAGCCACAGGCCCCCGTCACATCCGAGCCAGGACACCACTACCCAGGATACCACTACCCAGGACACCACTACCCAGGACACCACTACCCAGGACACCACTACCCAGGACACCCCTACCCGGGACAGCACTACCCAGGAAGACGAAATACCGGATAGTGACTCAGAGTGGATGGGTGGAGACGAACCCCCACCCCAAAGTGCCATGGACTCAGAGTGGGACGAAGAGCACGACACAACGCCACTGCTGTCACCAACACCCTCCACCATCGCAGAAACACTCACCACGGTTGGGCACTTTAGTGATGAGGCGTCTGCTACACTCACTGGTGCGCACAACACAGCCGTCCCGGTACAGCAGTTGGAGGTAGGAGCAGCAGAGGGACCGGGCGGTCGGAGGGCAGCCCAGCCCAAGCAATCATCTGCCGCCCAGATGGATCCCGGGTTCCTGCAGTTACCACACCCACACATAGATCCGATGCAACCACCGACCCGGAGACGAGCGAAGAGGGTGACGGGCGGCTTGCGGCGGCTGCGGTCGCAGGTGGAGGAGTCCACCCGCGTCCAGGAGCTGGGAGTGGTGCCGGTCATGCGTGCCACCCAGGCCGACACCGCACGGGTGGCGTCCGCGGTGGAGGCAATGGGTGCGACGGTGTCAGAGATGGGGAACGGTTTGCGAGGCCTTGTGCCTTCCGTGCAGGCGGCGTCTGTGGCCCAGGAAATGGTTGCCCTCTCACAGGAGGCCATGAGCCAGTGCCAGCGCCAGATGGCAGAGGCGCTCAACGCCATAGCCCAGTCTCTGCAGGCCATGGCCCAGTCTCAGCAGGCCATGGCCCAGTCTCTGCAAGCCATCGCTGAGGGCATCGGCGCCAGTGGCCATGTGCGAGCCGGCGTCACACTGTCACAGACAGGGTTTGCCAACCCCCTGGGCTCCATGGCTGCAAACCTGCAGACCCCTGTCGATACCAGCACGGGCCTCCAGGACTGGCAGCGCCAGATGTCGGGGGGGGCGTCGGATGGCCAGTCCGTTCGCATCCCCCACCCATGTAGAGGCCTGGGGGCCATCGGGCACCCCGAGGGAGGAGGAGGTGGTGTGGTCCGTCCCGGCTCCCTCTGTAGGGGAGGTCCCGGTACACCGCGACACCTCGGAGTCCCCCCTTCCGTCCCAGGTGCATCGGGTGGGCAACGGGCAGGACAGGCTGGCAGCTCGCCATCCCAGTCGCCCGGGCCACAGCCTGGCCCATCTAGGCCAGGACGCCCCAAGAAACGGCCGCCAATTGGATCCAGTGTCAGAGGGCAGGAATCACAGGAGTCCACCTCCAGTTCTGCTGTACCGTCTGGGGAACCACGTAGACGTAGTCAAAGGGCCCGTAAGGCCAAACAATTAGACACTGAGTAAGTTGGCACGGGTGCAGGGCACAGATGAGTTTTAGGGGCTAGGGCACGTGCATGAACTCCTTTGGTTATTAAAGTCAATGTTACACTTACCGAAGCTGCCTTTGTGCTCTGTCCAAAGTGTGCGGGGTTGTCATGTACGTTGAGCGCAAGTGTGTGTGTGAGGGGTGGTCTTACCTCAGCCCCAGGTGAGTCTGCCCCCTTCCCCCTGGGCCGCCATCAACATCCCCTGGGCAGAGGACGGGACCGTGCGCTGCAGTGTCACAGCCGCATGCAGGGATGGTCCGGGTGGATGGTGGTACTGTGGCCATGGGTCCGACATAGTCCAACGATGTAGAGCCAGGAGTTCATCGCAGGGCGGGTTGTCATCATCCTCCATGGCCTGCGATAGACACGCGTCCACCCTCAACTGTGTGAGCCCGGCCCGTTGTGCCGCAGGTGGATCGGCAATGGGGGGGGGGAGGGGGGGGGTGTGCATGCGGGTGGGGTGGGTGGGGTTGGGGAGGGGGGTGAGGGTGCTGGGTGGGTGGATGGGTGGGGGGTGTGGGTGGTCGGCTGTTGCCATGGTGTGCGGTCTGTGGCCATACTACCCGATTCCCACGCCCATCTAGTCAGTGAAGCGGGCGTCTATCAGTCTGTCCCGTGACCGCTGGGCCAGCCGGTAACGGTGGACAGCCACCCGCCTGTGTCTACCCCGTCTGCCCTGACCATTGCCCCCACCCCCCTCATCTGGGGAGGACTGGGCCTCTTCCTGCTGCTCCTCCACTCCGCCCTCCTCTGCCTGCGGCACATCGCCCCTCTGCTGGGCTATGTTGTGCAGGACGCAGCACACCACAATGATGGGGCCGACCCTATCTGACCGATACTGGAGGGCGCCCCCAGAGAGGTCCAGGCACCTGAAACGTATCTTCAGCACACCAAAGCACCTCTCGATCACTCCCCTTGTCGCTACATGGGCATCATTGTAGCGGTTCTCCGCCTCATTGCGTGGCCTCCGTATAGGCGTCATCAGCCACGATCGCAATGGGTAGCCCCTGTCGCCCAGCAACCAGCCCCTCAGCCGGGGATGGCGTCCCTCGTACATGCCGGGGATGGATGACCGCGACAACACGAATGAGTCGTGTACACTGCCTGGGTGACGGGCGCAGACGTGCAGGATCATCATGCGGTGGTCGCAGACCACCTGTACGTTCATCGAATATGTCCCCTTCCTATTAGTGAACACGGCCCTGTTATCTGCAGGTGGCCGCACGGCGACGTGCATCCCATCGATCGCGCCCTGGACCATGGGGAACCCGGCCACGGCAGAGAAGCCCACGGCCCGGGCATCTTGGCTGGCCCGGTCCACGGGGAAGCGGATGTAGCGGTGCGCCATGGCATATAGGGCATCTGTCACTGCCCGGATGCACCGGTGCACCGATGTCTGCGATATGCCGGACAGGTCCCCACTCGGTGCCTGGAATGACCCCGTTGCATAAAAGTTCAGGGCCACCGTAACCTTGACGGACACGGGGAGAGGGTGTCCCCCGCCAGTGCCACGCGGTGACAGGTGTGCCAGCAGGTGGCAGATGTGTGCCACGGTTTCCCGGCTCATCCGGAGTCTCCTCCTGCATTCCCGGTCCGTGAGGTCCTGGTATGACTGCTGGGGCCGGTACACACGGGGCGCCCTCGGGTGCCTCCGTTGCTGTGGGGCCGCGACGTCCTCCTCCCCCTCCTCGTCCTGTCGGTCAGGTGTCCCTCCAGCCTGGGCGGCTTCCGCCTGCCCCTCTGCGGCAGCCTGCGCCGCCTCTCTGGCACGCTCCTCCTCCTCCTCCTCCTCATCCAGGGCAACATAGACATGAGCGGCTGCCACCACGGCGGCCAACATCGCTGGATGATCTGAAAACATGACGGCCTGGTGGGGGGGAGGGGAACGACGACATGTCATCATTGCCCATATCCCCTCTTCCCCCCAGCCAGGTGGCATGGACCGCATGGGTCCAACTGTTGGAGGCTGGCACCTGGCCAGGTGGACCAACTCACTTGCCCTCCCATCCCCCTCCTCGGCACAGACCCCCCCCAACCTCCACCCCGGCACGTACCCCCCCCCCCCCAACCTCCACCCCAGCACGGACCCCCCCCCAACCTCCACCCCAGCACGGACCCCCCCCAACCTCCACCCCAGCACGGACCCCCCCCCAACCTCCACCCCAGCACGGACCCCCCCCAACCTCCACCCCGGCACGGACCCCCCCCCAACCTCACCCCGGCACGGACCCCCCCCAACCTCCACCCCAGCACGGATCCCCCCCCAACCTCCACCCCGGCACGGACCCCCCCCCCAACCTCCACCCCAGCACGGACCCCCCATCCACCTCCCCGGCACGGACCCCCTCCCGGCACTCCCCCGGAGCCCAGCCTACTCTAACCACCCCCCCCCCCCCCCCGCCGCACACACACACACACAACCCGAGACACACCTCTCCTCCCGCATTCAGACTGCGGCCACGCCATTGCCTGCCCAGAGCCAACCCCCCAGGCCGTCACTCACCTCCACGCTGGTCGGCGTGACCCTGGAGCACAGGGTCATGCCGATGAAAAGGAGGTTTAATTTACGTCGACGTGAACGGTCATCACGTCGACGGGACTTCGGCCCATCCGGAAGGGGGAATATCGGCAGGCCGAAAATCGGCTGCCATGCGCAGACCCGTGACATTCTCCGCGGCAGCGGCGACATTAACGCCCCGCCGACTTTTCTCCCTTCAGAGACTTCGGCAACCGGCGGGGGCGGGATTCACGGCGGCCAACGGCCATTCTCCGACCCTCTGGGGGGTCGGAGAATGACGCCCCATTTGTTTCATTGATACAACCTGCCAAGTTGTCACTGAAATTTATCAACATGTATTTTTAGGGCACGATCTAATGGAAAAGTTTCTAAGTGTGGTAACAATTGGGAATTGCAGGCGTAGTGAGGCACAATCTCGTGAGCACCACACAGTTGCTGATGCATATCAGGTGGAGGCAGGAACATCCAGAGGGGAACAGCGGTCTGCTGGATTATGGAAGGCGGAAGGAAACTGGAGCACCCGGAGGAATCCCACGCAGACACGGGGAGAATGTGCAGAGTCCACACAGACAGTGACCCAAGCAGGGAATCGAACCTGGGGCCCTGGAGCTGTGAAGCAACAGTGTTAACCACTGTGTGACCGTCCCCACCCCTCGTGGCATCAGTGACCTCCTGGATGCACCTGTGGGCTGTAGATTGTGAAATTCCACATAGGTCCCTGACTGAGCCATGGAATCACCCAGTGGCATCGTAGTTGAGGTCTGCGGTGATGTTCAAGGCCACCGGGAGGAGGCGTCCTCCTCCTCCATGAGGTGCCACGTCCGCAAGGACATGGCACAGGTTTCACACTGTCTTTTTGTTGAGACGGAGTCTTCTGGGGCCCATGCAGTCCGGCATCTCATCGAAAGATTAATGATGCCTGTAAACCTTGGGTGTCCCCCTCTGGGTTCCTCCATGTACGGCTGGGTCCTCGGGGTGTTTGGCAGCCTCCTGCACATGGGGTGCCTCCTCCAACCTGTTTCATCGCTGCTGCCCTCTCCAACATTTGGCCGCTTGGGCTTACACAAGCAAAGCAAAGGCAGTTACTGTGGGACAGATACCACTATGAATTTTGGTATCTGTGAGGAATTGGAGAAGGAGACCGACAATCAGTTAGTGCTTCTTGCCAGGACCCCCGCCTCCCCATCCTTACGTGTCCTGCCTTCTCTCAGAGTGCCATCCAGCAAGTCAGTTGTGCTGGCAAACCTTACTCTGAACACTCATTCCCAACCACATCAGGAGCCCCCAGACCCCAGACCCCACATGAACATTGGGGAGGCCATATTCAGGTGCCTCCTCCTGATCCACACCCTTTGACCGCGAGAATATCCCCAGTGCTGAAGCCTAGTTTTTTAGTGTTTGATTATTGGCAGCTGCCTCTATGGTGCTAATGCTCCTAAAATTCAGGCAAATGATCAGACACCAATGTTTGGTTGAAATGCTATGCACCAATCATCCTTTGAGACATGGCACATATGTCTTTGAGAAGCTACTTGAGAGTTGAAGTGCTCTCACAACTAACAAAACCAATTCCTCATTTGCAATTGCATTCAGCTGTGAAGCTAGGCTTGGCCGCTCACAGTCAAAGGGAGTTAATGTGACTTTCAGCACAGAACCAAGGGCCGGGCTCTGTCCAGGAAGTGTTTGATTGGACAGAACGTCTGCAGCTGTGGTTGCCCCTGTTATGGTTCGCCACAATATTTAAAGATGACTTGAAGGCTTCATAGACTCAAATCCCCTCACCCCCTGGCCCAGGGAGACCCTCGACCTAGAAGGCTTCAGCCCCTAACCAAGTCCCACCCCCATGAGGGGCATCCCCCTCCCCGAGCACTGGGCCAGCAGCTTTGATGCCCTTTAGCTGCATGCCAGAAAATTGAAATGGTTCACCCCCTCACTTCCCCTCAGCAGTCATTGCGCCAACTTCACGTTTTAAAAAAAGAATGCTAAACGATGTCCGTGTGATTTCTCGGTGGGAGTCGGTTAAGTTTTGGGACGTCAAGCTTGCTAATGAGATTGAAATGAATGCAGATGAGGGTTATGATATGCTCGCCATTTGGGGGCAAAATCTGGAACTCGTCATCGGGAGCATGCCGAGTAAATTGCAAACTGATTTGTCCCGGCGCGGGTCTCAATTTTGGCCTTTCCCGCTATTTACCCGGCGCGCCCAGATCCGCACTGGGTGCAACCCGGTGGTTAAATCTGATTTGTAAAGTCAAAGAACTGGAAAATCAAAAAGGTCAGCCTTATAGCTTCAGAGCTTAATTTCCGCAACTGTTCACGGACTAGCAAAGCTGAAGATAACATTCCACATGGCTCTACATCCAGTGGGCCTGTTTACATCGAGAAAGGTTCTTTGCCCATTCTTGTAAAGAAAATAATTAACTATATGTTGAAGCAAGGGGTTATTTTACTTGTGATTAAACAAAGAAGTTAATGCTTGGGAATGGTCCCTATGCCAAAGCCCAAAGGCTCGATCAGATCTGCGTCGATCTTGTAAATAGGTGTCTGGTACATGAGAGTTAATGTGGGACAGTGGACAGTATCACTCATGCAGTAATGTAAGGAGACACCTGACCTAAAACCAGGGTTGGAATGGAGGTGATCACAATTGGGGTAAGACCTAGAATGGGGGCAGCTCTGTACCTATACCTTCCACTGTAAATGTGTACATAATTATGAGTTGTTAATAAAAACTTACTGTAAACATGGGCAGCCTCAGGAATAAACCCTCATCCTCACAAGAATGCTGAGAAGTTAAGAAAAAGTCACCTCCAACAGCTTCTGTGCTGAACCAAATTCCCGACTGAAGATAGAGATGTTGAGAAAACGCACCAGAAAGAAAAAGCTCCAGGTGCACAAGAGCCGGGAAGCAGGCAAAAAAGGTTGGCGTTTTGCAGCCTGCAAGGGTGAGATAAAAGTTCAGACTCCAGTACGGCCAGCCCTGAGAAAGACCTTTTAAATCATTCAGTCAGGAGTGCAGGCTGAAACAGCTTGTTGCTAAACCCGATTCCAAACTCCATCTCTTGGCACGTGACTCCCGAGTCGACAAACAAAAGAAAAATAATCATCAATAATTCAGTTTGTCTGCTCTGGATACCTCTCGGGGTTGGCCTTGTTCGGAAACAGCTTCTTTTCCTAGAAGCCTGAATTGTAACATGATACCGCCAAATTTAGTAAGTCAGCAACCAGCCGTCATGTGTGCATTGCAATCCCTTCCTCTTCAGGCAGAAGATTGCCGCGGCCATTTTGAAAAGCTCGCCAAAATCTGGCAAGTGCTGGCAGATTATTTGTTCAGCAGTAACTGACGGCACCGTCTTGGAATCCTCTTCAAGCTATACCCACACTTTTCAAATCTTTAGAAATGGATAGAAATTCTACACTTGCAGCTCCACTATGATTCACCCATTCCCCAGACCAGTCACATAAGTGGAGTCTTTGGGGGAGAAGACTTTTAAGATAGTGTTCCTCTAGACTTCAGAAATTGTTTTGCAGAGCTGCAAACCACAGACAAGGCAATCCAGCTACTTAGACTGCCTGAGCTACATGAGCAATAGAGGACCATCCTGAGGGGTGAGAACACTGCTTGGGGCAGAAACCAACCTTCACTCCACCGTATCGGGGGGGGGGGGATTCTCCCCTACCCAGCGGGGCGGGGGGTTCCGGCGGGATGGAGTGGCATGAGCCACTCCGGCGTCGGCCGCCCGAAAGGTGCAGATCTGCACCTTTAGGGGCCAGGCCGTCACTTTTAGGGGCTAGGCCCGTGCCGGAGTGGATGCCGTCCCGCCGGCTGGCATGGAAGGCATTTGGCGCCACGCCAGCCGGGGCCGAAGGGACTCTGCCAGCTGGCGGAAGTCCGCACATGTGCGAGAGCGTCAGCGGCCGCTGACGTCATCCCCGCGCATGCGCAGGAGGGTAAAGAGTGCCCCCACGGCACAGGCCCGCCCGCGGATCCGTGGGCCCTGATCGTGGGCCAGGCCACCGTGGGGGCACTCCCCGGGGCCAGATCGCCCCGTGCCCCCCTCAGGACCCCGGAGCCCGCTCGCGCCGCCTGGTCCCGCCGGTAAGGGAGGTGGTTTAATTCACGTTGGTGGGACCGGCATTACAGCAGCGGGACTTCGGCCCATCGCGGGCCGGAGAATCGCCAGGGGGGGGGGGGGGGGCGCTGACTGGCGCGGCGCGATTCCCGTCCCCGTCAAATTTCTGGTGCCGGAGAATTCGGCGGCTGGCAGGGGCGGGATTCACGCCACCCCCCCCCCGGCGATTCTCCGACCCGGCGGGGGGTCGGAGAATCCCGCCAGGTCAGAAAAAAGCAGGGATCAGCCAAGTTAAGGATCAGCCAGCAGAGTGATCTTGCCAGCGCTGTCATGCAAAGTTCCCTCACGGGACAGATCCTGCACGCACTACCCAATGCTTTCACTGCAACACACAGGGACACTTTGGTAAACTGTTCCAGTCAAAACCCCAGCATCGCACAGACACCCCACAAGCTTGAGATTGAAGACGCACAGCTACTCTTCTTGGGGGATATCAGGGAGTGCAGTTCTTCCCCTCACTAAATTAAATAAGAGTCAGAATTTTAGAAAAGGGGAATAGATTGAAAATGGATTTGGATAAATATGGAAATCGTGCCCATAATTGGCAAGTGGCCAATATTTCATACAGGTCTATAGTTACACATTTAAGGGCACAGAACCTGGGTAAGTGTGTTACAGGTAGACAATATTCTCAGGTTACCATCCTTCTCTTTCCTGGCCAAAAACACTATTCTCTGCATATTTCAGGCCTTTGCAATGAATCTCAGCAAACCTTGTAACTGCTACACACAAATCATTCATGTAGGCTGGTTTAGCACAGGGCTAAATAGCTGGCTTTGAAAGCAGACCAAGGCAGGCCAGCAGCACGGTTCAATTCCCGTACCAGTCTCCCCGAATAGGTGCTGGAATGTGGCGACTAGGGGCTTATCACAGTAACTTAATTGGAAGCCTACTTGTGACAATAAGCGATTTTCATTTCATTTCATTTTGTCTGTGTATCCATTGCCTGCCTCCACAGCACTTCCTCTTTTTTTACTGTGTATGTAACTCCCTGTCGTGGTAGTTCTTCCCGTGAACTTGCCGCTGATGAGGTAGCTGCCCACAGTTTCTGGGTGAGCTTATCGTAGAATTTACAGTGCAGAAGAAGGCCATTCGGCCCATCGGGTCCGCACCGGCCCTTGGAAGGAGCACCCCACTCAAGCTTCTTGGCAGGTCTTCCTATTTTGTTCTTTGCTCTCCCTCCCCCCCCTTTCCCCTGCCTCCATACTTGCTGAACACCAACTGCATCTCCAACTTTTCAAAGTTTTCATAAACGGCTATTGACCTGAAATGTTAACTTCTCCTCTCACAGGTGCTGTCTGACTTGCTGAGTCTATCCAGCATTTTCTGTTTTATTCTTGATATTTGGATGGTCCTCTGACTCTGACAGCATTGATTCCATTGCAGCCTGCTTCATGGTATGGACGTTTCAGTCCTTCCCCAGGGAGGATGCTTATTGTAGGTGCTTGCCTGAATGCGATGCAGTGATACAAGCTACTTGTTCTGCTTTCTGTTGAGCCATGAGACAGAATGAGTAAATGTTACCATCCTCTGAAACCTATTGGTGAGGAGCCCAGCAAGGAGTTAGCATGTTGGAGATGGTGGTATTTGTGTGTGTGTGTGGAGACATCTCAGATACAATGCCAAGGAAGCTTCAGTTGAGGAAGAATTCTGATATGGTGCCATGCCTCCTTCTTTTAAAGGCCACCTATGTCTGGATCTGCAGGACTCTCTTCAATTTGTTGAATGAACTGAAACTTGGCCCTGTGCAATGGTGGCATTTGGTTTCTGTTAGCATTCTGCTAGAAAAGAAAAGCAAGGATTGAGAAGGTCATCATGAGTAAATGGAATTTGCACCGATCGGCAAAAAGGCCATTAAACTAATTTATTGCAGTTATGAAGGGTTGGTGGAGGTTTCTTAATGTGATTTAAAAAAAATAATTGATGAATGTTTAGAAGAAAGCTTACTGGGCTATAACAGCTGAATAAAGTAATTATCATTGTGGTGTAGGACAGCAGATGAAAACAAAATAAAATGCTGCAATGAACATGGGAATTAGGAGCAGGAATAGGCCATTCAGCCCCTCGAGCCTGCTCCACTATTGAACTCGAACATGGCGGGTCATCTATCTCAATGCCATTTTCCGACATGATCCCTTGATGTCTTTAATATATAGAAATCTCTATCTTGAACATGCTCAATGACTGAGACTCAACAGCACTCTGAGCTAGATTCACTACTCCTCTCAGTCTGACATAGCCTATCTTCTATTCTGAGACTGTGTCCCCAGGTTCTAGATTCCCCCAACCAGAGAAAACATCCTTCCTGCATTGACCATATGCTGCCCTGTAAGAATTTTGTTTGTTTCAAGGAGATCATCACTTATTCTTCGAAACTCCAAAGAATATAGGCTCAGTCCCCTCAATCTCTCCTCATAGGATAATTCCATCAACCCAGGAATCAGCCTGGTGAACCTTTTTTGCACTGCCTCAATAGCATGTATATTCTTTCTTAGATAAGGAGACCAAAAAAGCATACAAAGTATAAGTAAAGTCACAACACTCATAGAATACTGACACTGCATGGAGCTAGGATTGACCGCTCCTGACCACATAAAAAGCAGTTAAGTGCTTTCTGCTGAGAAAAAGAGGAAGTGAAAGAACTTAACTCATAGATCTTTATAAATCTTGTGGTTGGGTTCAAAGCAGGATACTGGGATGCATTCAAGCATGAAGGGAAATGAAAATAAACAGTTCAGACATCTGGCTGTCTGGATGCAATTACCCTGTCAATTGTAGCCTACTAAAAGCTATTTCTCTTTGAAAGCAGATAGAAGCCTTGCAGATCAAAAGATTTGAGGAGGTTTAAAACCTTGTGATGTTTTTGACTTTCTAACAGCTGCTGTTTTCTATACATCTGTCTGATGCAGCAAGTGTAAGGAGAAGATAAGTGAAAAACCAGTGGTTTTTCACTGTTTCTGCCTGGACTTCTCTTTAGTTTCCAGGCAGGTGAGACTGATGGGGTGGTGTCTCTGGGGGTCTCTGATGGGATGAGGTGTCTGATATGGCAGGTTTCTGATGTGGGGGGGATCTGGTGGGGGATCTCTGATATGAGGGGGGTCTCTGATGAGGGACTTTGGTGGGGGTCTCCAGTGGGGGTCTCTATTGGTGGCTCTGGTGGGGGGAGTCTGATGGGATGTCTCTAGTGTGGGGTCTGGTGGGTGATTCTGGTGGGGGGGTCTTTGTTAGGGGCTCTGGTGGGGAACTCCGGTGGGGGGTCTCTGGTGAAGAGTTCTGGTGGGAGGTTTCTGATGGGGGTATGGTGGATGTGTCCCTGATGGGGGTGCCTGGTGGGGGTCTGTTGTGGGGGTCTCTGGTGGGAGGGTTCTGATGGAGAGTCTTGTGGAGGGTCTCTGATTTGGGGTTGGTTGTGGGGGAGTTGGGTCACCCTCATGTGTGCGTGCTGAGGGCGACATGGTATCGCAATGGTTAGCACTGCAGCCTACAGCATTGAGAATCTGGGTTCGATCCCGGCCCCAGGTCACTGTCTGTATGGAGTTTGCACATTCTCCCCGTGTCTGCATGGGTCTCGCCCCCACAACCCAGGGATATGCAGGTTAGGTGGACTGGCCATGCGAAATTACCCCTTAATTGGGAAAAAAATAATTGGGTACTCTTAGTTTATTTTTTTAAATGTGTGCCTGCTGTGGCGGGGTTGACCCAGCAATTCCCATGATGGGGGTGGTAAGGATTGCCCCTACATGTTAGCAGGGGGGGGTGGCAGGATTTGGGTTGTGGGGGGTAGGGTATCAGCCACCGGACTTCGCTAATGGGCCACTTGCTCAAAATGGCGGCCCGATAACGAGATTTGTAATGGAATCCCTTGTGCTGCCCGCCATGCATGGCTGGGGAGAGTGAGTCACTTCTGGCCACCACTTCCAGCACTAGCACATACCAGAGGCGTTTCAGCTCTGGCCGGATCATAAAGTCCCTGACAGAAAGTCCAGCTCCACATCTTTCATCCCGATAATGGGATGGACATGCTAGTGGCAAAATTCAGCCCAGTTAGTGGATGGATTCTGAATAGAGAAGCAAAAGTGATCAAGGATTTTAGATCACGTGAGTTATGAAGAAAGGTTGCGGAAGCCAAATTTGCTCAGTTGATCAACTGTTAGCTCAGCAGAGGATGTCAGAACAAGTATCTGGAAATGAACAAGGATGAAATATGGTGAGCTTGTGTTCTGAAGCAGAAGCTGAATAGCAAAATGAAATGTGTCAGCAAGTTATTTTGTTTCAGCTTACATTGAGGTTAATTCCTTGCAGTTACCCACAGGATGCCACTATATATACTGTTGAGGACCCTGGGTGAAAGACTTTGCGTGGGATTTTCCGTCCAGTGATGGTGGAATCGGGAAACACAATTGAGCAGAGAATCTCGGATCAGCTGAAAATCGAGGCCAGTGCCGGGTACCCGATGGAATGCCATTCTCCAGTGCCTCAGCAGTGGTGTGAATGTGTTGTAAATTGTACAGTAAAGGCCGTTAGCATATCATTAATGAATCTGATCCAGCAATTTCCGGGGCCCCTACGATTCTCCGCCTCCGCCAGGAGGAATTACTGACGGTGTGGTATTTAAATTCAGGAAACAGGCTCCATGGCTTCTGCCGGAGAGAGAGGGGGTACAAAAAGTGTCCAAAATCTCTATAGTGTTCTACCAGTTGTGCCGCTGGCCAGGGGCTTCAGCCAGGGCCGGAGGAGGAGCGGGGGAAAGCCAGGAGGTAGGCCACGGGGTCCGTCACTGCTGCAGCCTGCCACTAACTGCCCACTGTGAACTTAGCATCGTAGTTCGTATGGGTGCCCCCCCCCCAGGCTATCCCCCTAGGTACCCTCTGGCCTCAGCCAACCCATCAATGGGGTGGGCATGCTCCAGTGCAACCAGTGCCATCTTCCTGGCTGAGCTGAGGGTGTGTAAGGAGTGGTGTGCCTATATGCAGCTCCTGCTTGTCAGGCTCTCGAGTGCCAATCCCGACCCCAGTGAATCACACGCCAGCATTCGTTGGAATTGCACTAGTTCCATGTGGAGCCTGAGCTAGCGCATTAGGATGTCCTGAATCACTTCGGGACCGGCACTGCTTTCGGTGTCATAGAACTCACGTACTTCAGTCCCGCCGTCAGCACTTAGTCTCTCACACTAAGACTCCTCCCCTATATTTTAAGGTTGGAAAGTTGAACAAAATCAAGAAATAATAATTTAGATGTGTTAACCTTGTTTTTTTAAAACCAGTACAAGTAAGTTAGAATTGAGGGATGGGAAGAGTTTTTAGGTCTGGAGGAGAATGAGTTGGTCAAGAAGACAACATGATATGCACAGTTTTCACCAAATGAGGAAGCATGGAGCAGGAACAACATGCACGGGAAATGCATTTGCAGGCCTCTTCGGGAAGCAGTGATTGTAGTTATATTGCGAGAGAGACGATTGTGATGGAGAAAGTGCGGTTGATCCTAGGTCAGAATACGTGGCTGACTTTTTCTTGTATCCTGCCTGGGGTACAGACAGGATGTTCGAAATATAATGGTGTCATTCTGCAGTGGACCTTGCCATGCATATACCATTAGGCAACAACAGTGAGAGGAAAAGGGAAGCAATAAAATGTGCAGGAGGTTGTTTTACAACCAACTGACTTCATATCTGAAATGCTTTCCCTGTTTTAATTAATTTTATTATGAATACAATATGTGAGCCGAATATTCCCCTCATTTGAAAGGCACAAAGCATAAAAAACCCTTAAAAAAGTGGCATCTTACACAATCTGACAACGTTTCCATGGGAATTAAAGGTGAAGTTAAAAGACCCAGAATCAATCAGTTCTGAAGGAAGCTATTTACTCCATTTGCTAGGACAATAATGGTCAGCCCATTTGCTGGCCCAACGCCAAAAGGATGACTTTTTAAAAAAAACTTGTGCCATGTAGAATTGACGGCCCTTTGGGAAATGGACCATTGTATAGCGTTATTACCTCTGATAATCTCAGTCACAGAAACAGCTGTCTAATCTGTCACAGACCCATGAAGGTATCTTCTCTCGGGATCTAGAATCTGACAACCAATTATAAAGTCTGCAGTTGGATTGAAATTCTCTCTTTGTTCGAAAGAACTGTCAAATCAAATGTTAATTTCCCACCAGCGTAACATTCCTGCACAGTTGTCACTGGGACTTTGAGTAACCAAATTTTAAAAGTGACTGAGCTGTAACTAAACACAATCATGTATTTATCAGCTTAATTTCCAAGGAGAGAATTTGATGTATGGATAATTGTAACGGCTCACTGCACATACAAGCATGTAGGAAGCAGTCTTGAGAGGCACTTGAAGGAATATTGAGAATAACCCACTTTCCATACAATAAAAACTATTAGTAATCCCTGACTTAGACTTTCCAATCAAAAACTGGCTTCTGTATTAAGAGAGAAATATTATAACAGTATCCAAAGCACATTGCCCTCGCTGTGTAACACATTCTTCATCACAGCACCCATGTTGTTTTGGTCTGATAGTGAATCTAGAGACGGTTGATTAAAGCATTTGATAGTAGTTCTAGGAATCGTAACACTTCAAATTTTTAATCAGAATGTCAGCGTGAAGCACTCCCAAGTTCATTTGAGTGAAAGCATAAGTTAAAGGCACAATTAAGCTCCTTTTACATTGCTCAACAATAGCCAAAGCATTATTTCAGAAGTTATAAGTAGCAGCAACGAAATGTATTTGGGTTTTATCTTCTTTGTTCAATATTTCTCGCTAACATGTGATGTTCAGTGAATCTTGCCTTTCAATTGATTTTTTATTTGCTTCGTAATTACACCTTATTACACCTCATCCAACATTTGTGTGGAGATAAGTCAGGAAAATAATGCAGCTGCTGTAGATTTATAAAATAACATTGTTTTTTTTTCTCCCCCAGTAACATTAATATTTTGTATTATGTTACCAATGGAAGAAAACTTTGAATGCGTTTGTTGACTTGACACTCAAGCTTTAGGATAGGGAGGGGTCACTGCTATGACAATACTCTTCACATTGTACCAGGTCAGAATCACAACACATTATTTGCTCACAATAACTCTCTATTTTCTTGTTTTGGCAGTAATTATTTTCTTTTGTACTACAAACTTGAGCCTCTGTACAATTAGGGATGGAAATCACATTTTGTTTTTTTTCTTTCTTCTCCCCAGTCTCCTGGAGGTATTGACCCTCTTTCACAGACATTGGCAATTTTCCAGTAGTGGTCATTCTTCATGAGTGTCAGTGACTGTTAGCAGACTATTTGATCATGGAGAGCACTACTGGTGACCTTCATCATGCTCTACTGGAGTGCAGACACATACACTTTCCTGCAGGGATCATTGGACACCAACTAGGACCCCAAATCCTATCTAATCCTTTCACTTCCAAACCCAGGGGGTAACAAAATCAATTGTCATTGAGATTAGTTTATTCAGCATTAATGAGATATTGAAGCTGGCATGTTCTGGCCCCTATGCGATTCTAATGCACAGACCACATTCATACGTGCTAAGTTAAAGAATCAGCAAAAGTTGACCTAAAGCTTAAAATGAAACATAAATATGACCGTTCAGAACAGTGCTGACATGTGAGAACAATTCCTTGGGCTTTGTAGACAACATTCTTTTTTATGTTACTGAAGGGCAGGGGGTACTCGAAGGAAAGTTAAACATGGAAAAGCTTGAAGGACTTTTTTCTTCAGTCATTCATGGGATGTGCGTAACTGGCAAGGCCAACATTTGTTGTTCATCCCACTGTCCTTGATTAGACGGTGATGAACTGCCTTCTTGAACCGCTGTGACATAGGTACATTCACAGTGCTGTTAGGAAGGGAGCTCTAGGATTTTTAGCCAGCGACAATGAAAAAAATGGCAATATAATTCCAAATCAGGGTGGTGTGTGGCTTTGAGGGAAAATTGCATGTCATGTGTCTGCTTCCCTACTTTTTCTAGGTGGGCAACGTTATGGATTGGATTGGATTGGATTTGTTTATTGTCACGTGTACCGAGATAAGTGAAAAGTATTTTTCTGCGAGCAGCTCAACAGATCATTAAGTACATGAGAAGAAAAGGGAATAAAAGAAAATACATAATAGGGCAACACAACATATACAATGTAACTACATAAGCACTGGCATCGGATGAAGCATACAGGGTGTAGTGTTAATGAAGTCAGTCCATAAGAGGGTCATTTAGGAGTCTGGTGACAGTGGGGAAGAAGCTGTTTTTGAGTCTGTTCGTGCGTGTTCTCAGACTTCTGTATCTCCTGCCCGATGGAAGAAGTTGGAAGAGTGAGTAAGCCGGGTGGGAGGGATCTTTGATTATACTGCCCGCTTTCCTCAGGCAGCGGGAGGTGTAGATGGAGTCAATGGATGGGAGGCAGGTTCGTTTGATGGACTGGGTGGTGTTCGCGACTCTCTGAAGTTTCTTGCGGTCCTGGGCCGAGCAGTTGCCATACCAGGCTGTGATGCAGCCCGATAGGATGCTTTCTATGGTGCATCTGTAAAAGTTGGTAAGAGTCAATGTGGACATGCCGAATTTCCTTAGTTTCCTGAGGAAGTATAGGCGCTGTTGTGCTTTCTTGGTGGTAGCATCGACGTGGGTGGACCAGGACAGATTTTTGGAGATTTGGACTCATTGTTATTCGAGATCCGGCCCACTATGGTCGTATCGTCAGCAAACTTGTAGATGGAGTTGGAACCAAGTTTTGCCACGCAGTCGTGTGTGTATAGGGAGTAGAGTAGGGGGCTAAGTACGCAGCCTTGCGGGGCGCCGGTGTTGAGGACTATTGTGGAGGAGGTGTTGTTGTTCATTCTTACTGATTATGGTCTGTTGGTCAGAAAATCGAGGATCCAGTTGCAGAGTGGGGAGCCAAGTCCTAGGTTTTGGAGCTTGGCTGGGATTATGGTGTTGAAGGTGCTGTCAAAGGAGGCTTGGGGAGTTGTTCCAGAGCATTTTCTGATGATGCACTCTACTGCCACTGTGCTCCATTGGGGGACAGAGTAAATGTCTAAGGTGGATGGGGTGTCGATCAAGTGGGCTGCATTATTCTGTATGGTTTCAGGCTCCTTGAGTGTTGTTGGACCTGCATTTGTCCAGGCAAGTAAGGAATATTCCAGATGAATGATGCCTTGTAGACGCCCCAAGCCCTGGTGTTGAGGAGTCAGGAGGTGAGTTACTCACCATACTATTCCCAACCCCTGACAGGCTTTTGTAGTCACAATAATTTACATGGCTGTTCCAGTTCAGTTTTAGGTCAATGGTAACCTACAGGATGTTGATGATGGGGGATTTAGTGTTGGTATACCAGTGGTCTCAAGGTAAGATGATCAAATTCTCTATTGTTGGAGGTGGTCATTTCATAGTTTTTGTGTAGTGCAAATATTACTTGTCATTTACATCAGCTTGAGACTAAATGTTGTCCAGGTCTTGTTACATGCGGACACAGACTGCTTCAATATCTGAGGACTTTTGAATAGGACTGAACATTGTGCTTTCATCAAAGAAGATCCCCATTTCTGACCTTATAGAGAGAAGGTCATTGATGAAGCTTTTGTAGATGGTCGGATCAAGGGCATTACCCTGAGGCAGTGCCTTGGGGCTGAGATTGGACAGCCAGTTTCCTTTGTGCTGGGTATGCTAGATCGTTTTCCCCTGATGAGTACTGACTTCAAATTTGCTAGTGATCCTTGGTGACACACATGTTGAGATGCTGCCTTGATGTCAAAGGCAATCACTCTTCCCTTATCACTGGAATTCAGCTGTGCCTGTTTTTGGACCAAGGCAGTAATGAGGTCAGAAGATGTGTGACCCTTGTGGAACCCAAACTGAGCATTATTGAGCAGGTGATTGCCGGGTAGGTGCCATTTGATAACACTGTCAATGACACCTTCCATCACTTTGGTGATGATTGAACGTAGATTGATGTGGCAGTAATTGATCAGATTGGATCTGCCCCGCTTGTGACGAAAGCCTTGGGCTAGTGTGCGGTCAATTCCAACCCCACATGACCTGGAGCTGCAGCACAGGTGAAATAAGATTTGATTTAAAATACCTGAGGCTGTTGGTTTAGCCTAATCAGCGACAGTGACCAGGTTTGTAACTTGACCACCAATAATCTTTTATTATGTGCAGTGGACAGGATTCTCTGTTTCAGCGGCTAACTGCTGACACCAGCGGAGCATGTGTGGTCTTTTACGACGCAAAAATATGCGTGAAACCCTCACTGATTCCGGGACCGGTGAGGGGCTAGCACAGGGTGAAACTCCCGCCTCCCGTGCCTAAAATGGCCGGAGAATGGAGGGATCCCTGGCCGCGCATGCGCACGGCTGACGACCTGCAGCGGTCACGCCGAACTACATGGCACTAGCCGTGCGTGGACCTGACCTGCCATCTGCGACTCCACAGCTCACCTCCTGGCCACCCCCTAGTGACCCCCAACCAGTCCGCACAGCCCTCGCAGAAGCCCCCCTGGCCAGCGGCATGGATTCTGGCCAAGTGTGATGGCGCTGGACACAGTCCGCAGCCACCACGTCAGGTTCCCTTAGGGCTGAGATCACACATGTCCCACGCTGTTGGGAACTCAGCCCATTGGGGACGGAGTATCGTGAGAGGACCGGCCTATGGCGCGGCACCGGCATTGCAGCGCCGCGCAGTGCGTGACGCGATGACGCTACTTCGGAGTGGGCTGAGCATGGCTGACCAATGTCAAACCTGCGCCGGCCCCAATTTCGGCACGGAGTCGACTTTCCACCCGATCGCCGATTACAATATCGGCATCGGGCAACGGTGAATCCCGCCGGAGCTGACGGGAGCACAAATCAAGAAACGATTCCCAACCTTAGCCATGCAAATATTTGCATGGTGAGATTGCAGGGAATTCCCAAGGGAATCCCGCTATTCGACCGTTATTTTGAACGGGTAGCCCAATAGTGAGGTCCAGCGGTTGCCCACCCCCAACCACAGGGCAATTCAGCACCCTCCTCCCCCCCCAGTATGTCCAGCTTCAAATGCCACACAATCCCATCATATTGGCATGCCTCCAGGCTGAATTTTATAGGAAGTGGTCATTTGGTAGGCAATCTTTACAGTTGCTGCCCAATTAGGAATTTCAGGTTGGATTCCAAAGGTGTGAACCCAGGGCAGATCGAGTGTGTGACCAATGGGATTGCTGCTGAGGTCCAATCAGCAGGAGGCGTAGGGAAAGACTGGAGATGAGGCCCATGGTAATCAGAAAACATATCTCTAGAAGATTCATACTCAGTGGTAAGGTTGAGACATGGGAAGACATGAATGATATAGGAGCCCTGTCATAGATTCGCAGGAGGCCTATACCTAGTTTTAAATCCTGATTTTAACCACACTTTCTCTGACTGAAATAGTTTGGGTGAGGTTTCAAGATGACATGGTTTAACACCCCACGAGGTGGATTTTATGTTCCCCTGCCACCATTTCTGAAGGCAGTGGGTTTGAATAATGGAGTCTGTGGACTTGCTGCTGGCCTGACCTGTCTCCTATTTTACTGGGTAGAGTGGAGGCACTGGGTGTCATGTTATGTACTCTGGAATAACACAGGCTGCAACTGGATGCAGCTTTAACCAAAAGATACTCCAGACCTTGAAGTTAGTTCAATCTGATTTATTGAACCAATAGCACAGTTAGCACAGTTCCCTATGAGTTCGACTCTCTGCTAACCTAAGTGTGGTTACTCTGTCTGACTGAACCAGACTAGCTCTTAGCCGCGATACTGTACATACACCCTAACTCACTCTGTAGATGTTCATCAGTGGAAAGAGGCGGAGTGTGAGTGCCTCGTGCCTTTTTTGGTGAGATACCACCCGAGTGTCCTGCCTGCTCATTGGTAATGTCCTGTTCTCTGTGTTCATTAGCTGCCTGTCTGTATATCATTATCTGCATGTCTGCATATCATGACATCTTCCCCTTTTAAAAAATGTTTTGTTGGCACATTGGGAACATACTTACATGTGATGGCATATATTACATATTTACAAGTGGTGGCATACGTGAACACATTTATATGTGAAGACAGCTGTCTAATGTGAGAAAACAGAACATAGCAAACAAAACAAATGTTCATAAGTCCAGTCTCAGGGTAGCTGCGTCTGATCCTTGTCGACCGCCGGAGAGGTGGTGGTGGGGATGACGGCGCTTTGACAGGCGGGATGGAAGCCTGACTAGTGGCCTCGTAGTTCGAGGTACCAGGAGGTGGCAAAACAACGGACGGAAACAGAGAAGAAAGCGGTTGCGGGCAGGCAACTTTGCGCAGTGCCCGTCTGTTTCATCGCACAACAGAACCATCAGCCATGCGTACAACATACAAGCGGGACGCAGCCTGTCGAACAACGACAGCTGGAGCAGACCAGCCACTATCCGGTATCTTGATCCTGACAGTGTCTGCCGGGGATAACACGGGCAAATCGGTGGCATGAGCATCATAGCCCGGCTTTTGCTGGTTTCGGAGCTGCTGCACCTTCTGCAGCACCGGGAGGTGATCCAGGTTGGGCAAGTGTATGGCTGGAAGTGTCGTCCGCAGGTCCCTGTTCATCAGGAGTTGAGCCGGCGACATGCCAGTGGACAGTGGGGTCGCCCTGTACGCAAGCAGCGCGAGGCAGATGTCAGAAGCAGAATGCGTGGCCTTGCCCGATGAGCTGTTTCACAATGTGCACCCCTTTTTCAACCTTCCCATTGGACTGTGGATAGTGTGGGCTGGAAGTGACATGTTTGAAATGGTATGACTTGGCAAACATAGACCACTCGTGGCTGTTGAAGCACAGGCCATTGTCACTCATGACAGTGAGTGGGATACCATGCCTGGAGAACATCTCCTTACAGGCCTTGATGACGGTCCGTGATGTGAGATCTGAGAGCTTCACGACTTTAGGGTAATTGGAGAAATAGTCAATAATCAACACATAGTCACGACCATTCGCACGAAAGTGGTCGATGCCAACCTTGGACCACGGGGAGGTCTCGATTTCATGCTGCTGGAGCGTCTCCTTGCTCTGCACTGGCTGGAAGCGTTGACAGGTTGCACAATTGAGGACCATGCTTGAGATGTCCTCTAATACCGTGCCAGTAGACAGCCTGCCTGGCTCTGCGTCTACACTTCTCAACGCCCAGGTGTCCCTCACTGATTTGGCGGAGCACCAAGCTCTGGAGACTGACAATACGGTCCAGCTTGAGGAGGATACAATCAATCACTGTCAGGTCATCCTTTACATTGTAAAATTGAGGGCACTGCCCTTTCTGCCAGCCATTGGCGAGGTGGTGCATGACACGCTGCAAGAGGGGGTCTTTGGCTGTCTCCTCGCGGATACAAACCACCTTCTCATCAGACACCGGGAGGGTGCAAGCTCACAGCTGCACCTGTGGTTCAATCTGCCGGATGATTTCCAGCAGTTCACTAGGCAATGTGATGGAGCGGGACAATGCATCAGCGATGATGAGCTCCTTGCCAGGCGTGTACACTAAGTCAAAGTCGTACCTTCTGAGTTTGAGGAGGATGCGCTGCAACCGAGGCGTCATGTCGTTCAGGTCCTTGTGGATAATGTGGACTAGAGGCCTATGATCCGTCTCAACAGTGAATGTCGGCAGGCCGTAGACATAGTCGTGAAACTTGAGAATGCCAGTGAGAAGACCCAAGCATTCCTTCTCTATTTGCACATACCTTATTTCGGTGGGCGTCATGGCCCTCGATGCGTAGGCTACCGGTGCCCAGGATGAAGTGTCATCGTGTTGAAGCAGCACCGCACCGATGCCATCATGGCTCGCACCTGGCGAGATCTTCATCTCCCTGTCTGGGTTGAAAAATGCCAAGACGGGTGCAGTGGTGAGCTTGGCTTTCAGCTCCAACCACTCTGCCTGATGTGCTGCCTTCCACTCAAAGGCAGTGGACTTTTTTACCAGGTTTCGTAGGGCCATGGTGTGGGAGGCCAGGATGAACTTGCCCAGAAAATTGACCATGCCCAGGAAGCGCAGCACCGCCTTCTTGTCTTCAGACCTTCATGGCTTCGATGGCCTTGACCTTGTCTGTGTCCGGGCGCAGGCCTGCTGAGAGATCTGGGGTGAAATTCTCCCGAAACGGCGCGATGTCCGCCGACTGGCGCCCAAAATGGCGCCAATCAGACGGGCATCGCGCCGCCCCAAAGGTGCGGAATGCTCCGCATCTTTGGGGGCTGAGCCCCAACATTGAGGGGCTAGGCCGGCGCCGGAGGAATTTCCGCCCCGCCAGCTGGTGGAAACGGTCTTTGTTGCCCCGCCAGCTGGTGCGGAAATGACATCCCCGGGCGGCGCATGCGCGGGAGCGTCAGCGGCCGCTGACAGTTTCCCACGCATGCGCAGTGGAGGGAGTCTCTTCCGCCTCTGCCATGGTGGAGACCGTGGTGGAGGCGGAAGGGAAAGAGCGCCCCCACGGCACAGGCCCGCCCGCGGATCGGTGGACCCCGATCGCGGACCAGGCCACCTTGGGGGCACCCCCAAGGGCCAGATCGCCCCGCGCCCTCCCAGGACCCCGGAGCCCGCCCACGCCGCCTTGTCCCGCCGTTCAAAAGGTGGTTTAATCCACGCCGGCGGGACAGGCAATTTATTGGCGGGACTTCAGCCCATCCGGGCCGGAGAATGGAGCTGGGGGGCCCGTCAACCGGCGTGGCGCGATTCCCGCCCCCGCCGAATCTCCGGTGCCGGAGACTTCGGCAACCGGCGGAGGCGGGATTCACGCCAGCCCCCGGCGATTCTCCGACCCGGCGGGGGGGGTCGGAGAATGACGCCCCTGGTCACCTAGGAACTTGAGTGTCGACATGCCAAAGCAACATTTGAACCTGTTCAGCTTCAGGCCATTGGCATGGACACGGCGGAATTCCTGCTGGAGACGGGCAACATGCTCTTCAGGGGTCGTGGACCATATGATGATGTCGTCCACGTACACACGAACGCCTTCAATGCCCTCCATCGTCTGCTCCATGATGCGATGGAAGATCTCCGATGCCGAGACAATGCCAAACGGCATGCGATTATAGCAGTATCTTCCAGACGGTGTGTTGAAGGTGCAGAGCCTTTTGTTGGACTCATCCAGCTGGATTTGCCAAAATCCATGTGACGCATCTAACTGGGTGAAAAAATGTGCATGTGCCATCTCACTGGTGAGTTCCTCCTGCTTCGGGATGGGGTAGTGTTCACGCATTATATTCTTATTGAGATCCTTGGGATCAATGCAGATGCGCAGGTCTCCCGAAGGCTTTCTAACACATACCATCGAGCTGACCCAGTCAGTCGCTTCGGTTACCTTGGAAATGATGCCCTGTTGCTGAAGATCCTTGAGCTGTGCCTTCATGAGCTCCCTCAGCGGAGCTGGGACCCGGCGTGGTGCGTGGACCACTGGCTTGGCATTAGGCCGTAGCAGAATATTGTATCGATATGGCAGCGTGCCCATCACGTTGAACACATCCGGATACTGAGTGAGGATGTCGTCAATGCCGACCTGAAGATCCATATTGGAGGATGTCGTTGTGTAAACCCGCTGCACGATGTTCCAGTGTGTTGCTCTTTTTAGCCTTAGTTTTATTACCTCTGATTATGTCACCTTTGCTCACGAGTCGCCAGGTATCTTTCTGATACCGCCACGTGGTTCAAGCTCGAGTTATGATTAATAAGTCAGCACACCGCTTAGTAAGATTGAAATCAACGGTCATTTATTATATCCAACAATTAATGCTTACACAATAATCCTACTATCTATATAGAAACCTATCACTACTGGCCAATACTTAACTTTAGGAAGGGCCCACCAGGTCAGGGAAACAAATGGCTTATCGAATCGGATCTGGCCCGCGGGATTCAAAAAGGCTGATACGGGTCGATGGCTAGGTGTCTTTATCGGGTAGCGATCGCTGGAGTCAGACTTACTGTTTCTGGTCGATGTTCTTGCGAAGGTCTCGAGCAGGTGAAGAAGGGAGAGAGAGAGAGATCTGAACTTGGCCCCTCACTTTATAGGGTCCAGGGGCTTTCCGCCTCTCGGGGCGGCCCTTGACCCTGAGTCCCAAGTGATTGGACTTGTTCCCAATCACTGGGTTCGATATGTCCAATAATGGGGCGATTCCTCGATCGGGGGGTGGTCGTTCACCTGTCTTTGTTTCGGCCACTGCAGGCGCCGACAGGTCTGGCCCGGGCATTCAATTGCTAATATGTTGCAATTGTTCCCGGGGATAGCCGATTAAATTGCAGATGTCTGTGTTGATGTGCTGCTAATAGTCTTGAGTATCGATCTGGGCCGACTTCCCCAGAGCCGAATACGCTATTCTGTCTGCAGCTGTCCATTTGTATCCTGTTGGCTGCTTTTCCCATCAGCCTTTTCGGTTAGCCATTTTAAATCGGGTTTTGGCCAAATGAATAGGGAATCAACCATTTTAGGTGGCTACAGCTGCTTGCAGGCCTGCGCGCCAAGTAGGGAAGGCGAGTCTGGCTTGACAATTTCAAAACGTAACCGTGCATGGGTGTTCCGGTTGGAGACGAGTAGATGGCAGGATCCCAGTGCCGTGATGGCATTTCCGTTGTAGTCCAGGAGCCTGCAGGCTGCTGGAAGGACCTTGGGGGGCTTCTTGATGCGTTTGAAATCTGCCTGTGAGAGGAGGTTGGCAGAAGCACGTGTGTCCAGCTTAAACTGGATGGAGCAGTGGTTGACCTGCATCACCACACGCCATTCGTCCGCAGAATCCACAGTGAGGATGGATTGAATTTGCGATGAGTTGGATGTGGCATATTCACATTTGGTAATGATGCCCACACAGTAGGCGGAGTCCAGGCATTCTTCCTCTGGATCCGTTGTGCTGCCAGGATCAGAATCCTGTAATCGTGGTTGCACACTCTGAACGTGCCGTCGTTGGAATTGGGAGAGCTGGCCCCTGACTGGTGGTGCAGACCTGCACAAGGCTGCATAGTGTCCAAGCTTCCTGCAGTTTAAACATCGCCTGCCTATTGCAGGCGGTGTGTCTTTAAGTGGGCATTGCCGCATTTCGAGCACGTCATGACGTCGGGGTCCTGACGCTCCGCGCGTCATCGCACATGCGCAGTGCGGGTGTCGGCCGCTTCGATATCCCTTTCGCATCGCGCATGCGTGGGGCCCCGGGAAAAGCACGCAAAATGGCTGCTTTCATCAATGCTGAAGCGCTGCATCCGGGAGTTGGCCTGCACACTCTTTGCCTCGTGGGAGGCAAGTTTCTCATTTTCAGCCGATTTGTACTGGGCATAGCGATTCTTGGCGTGCTCATGCACTGTGCATGTTTCAATCGCGACTGGCAGGGTCATATGCTTGATTTTCAGTAGCTGCTCTCTCAGAGGATCAGAGTGAACTCCAAAAACGATTTGTTCTCTGATCATGGAGTCAGCAATATCACCAAAGTTGCAGGACAGCGCTAGCAGGCGGAGGTTAGTTCAGAAGGAGTTGAAAGATTCACCTTTACCTTGTAGACGCTGTTTGAATATGTAGCGCTCGAAGATTTCATTGGTGTCCACTTCACAGTGACTGTCAAACTTGTCCAGGATGGTCTGAAACTTTGTCTTGTCCTGGCCTTCGGTGAAATGAAAAGAGTTGAAGAGTTTGATGGCTTGATCACCCGCTGTTGAGAGGAGAAGCGCGATCTTCCTTGCATCAGACGCACCCACGAGGTCTGAAGCTTCGATGTACAGCAGAAACTTTTGCTTGAATGTCCGCCTGTTGGCACTGAGATTGCTGGAGGTCCTGAGCTGGTGAGGAGCCTGAATCTTCTCCATGGTGCGGGGATACATTCGCTGGTCGTCACGGAACGGACTGAGGTAAACCACCTAGATTAAGCAGTCTCCTGGTAGCATGTTGTGTTATGTACTCTGGGATAACACAGGCTGCAACTGGATGCAGCTTTTTTTTTAACAACCAATTTTATTGAGGTATTTTTTGGCATTGTAAACAGTTACAGATTATAGAAATATGCAAACATCAACAGAAAACCAACATTTCAACCAAACCATAATGCACATACCCGCTCCTCTCCCACCTACACTCCCCGCCTGTTTGTCCCTCCTACTCTACCCTAATCTCCCCCCCCCCACCCCCCCCTGCCCCCCGCCCTGCTAATGCTCACTCTCCCGCGAAGAAGTTGATGAATGGTTGCCACCTTCGGGCGGACCCCAATACAGATCCCCTCAAGGCGAATTTGATTTTTTTCCATACCCAGAAAAAGTGACATGTCCGAAAGCCATAGTCCGGTCTTTGGGGGTTTTGAGTCCCTCCATGCCAGCAGTATTCGCCGCCGGGCTATCAGGGAAGCAAAGGCCAGAACATCAGCCTCTTTCTCCCCCTGGACTCCCGGGTCCTCCGAAACCCCGAAAATTGTCACCTCTGGACTCAGCACCCTTGTTCTCAGCACCCGAGACATGACATCCGCAAATCCCTCCCAGTACCCCCTAAGCTACAGGCATGCCCAAAACATGTGGATGTGGTTCGCTGGTCCTCCTGCGCATCTAGCGCACTTGTCCTCTACCACAAAGAATTTGCTCATCCGAGCCACCGTCATGTGAGCCTGGTGAACGACCTTAAACTGAATCAGGCCGAGCCTGGCACACGTTGCGGTTGAGTTTACCCTACTCAGGGCTTCCGCCCATACACCATCCTCCATCTCCCACCGAGTTCCTCCTCCCATTTGAGTTTCAGCTCCTCTGTCTGGGACTCTTCCCCCTTCATGAGCACCTTGTAAATATCCGAGACTCTACCCTCTCCTCCTTCTCCGCAAGAGACCATTCTGTCCTGAATCCCTATTGGCGGGAGGCGTGGGAAGGATGGGACCCGTCTGCGTACAAAGTCCCCCACCTGTAAGTACCTAAAGTCATTTCCTCTTTCCAGCCCAGCTTTCTCCTCCAACTCACTCAAACTCGCAAAAGTTCCCCTCCAGGAACATATCGCTCACCCTCCTCACCCCCGCCCGCCGCTATGCTCGAAACCCTCCATCCATGTTCCCGGAGGCGAATCGATGGTCATCACAAATTGGAGCCTAGACCAACACCCCCACCTCCCCTGCATGCTTTCTCCACTGGCCCCAAATCCGCAGGGCCGCCCCCACTACCGGGCTGGTGGAGTACCTGGCCGGCGCAAGCGATAGGGGAGCCGTGACCAGGGCTGTCAAACTGGTGCCCCTGCACGAAGCCGCCTCCACCCGCTCCCTGATAGACCCCGTACCCACCATCCACTTCATTATCATGGCTATCTTCGCCGCCCAGTAGTAGTTGATCAGATTCGGCAATGGCAGTCCCCCCTTGCTGCGGCTCCTTTCAAGCATCGCCTTCCTAACCCGTGGGGATTTTCCCGCCCAGACAAAGCTCATGATGATTTTGCCGGTCCTTTTGAAGAAGGACCGGGGGATAAAGATCGGGAGGCACTGGAAGATGAACAGGAATCTAGGGAGGATTGTCATCTTTACCGTCTGCACCCTCCCCGCAAGTGACAGCGGGAGTGCATCCCATCTCCGAAGCTCCCTCTTCATTTGTTCCACCACTCTGGTCAAATTTAACTTATGTAACCTGCCCCAGTCTCGTGCCCCCTGTATCCACAAGTACCGAAAACTTTCCCCAACCAGCCTAAATGGCAGCTCCGTCAGTCTATTCTCCTGGCCCCTTGCCTGCACCACAAACATCTCACTCTTGGCCATATTTAATTTGAACCCTGAGAACCGGCCGAACTTCCTCAAACTTTCCATTGTATTTTCCATCCTGGCCAGTGGGTCCGACACGTTCAGGAGCAGGTCATCCTCATAGAGAGAGACCATGTGCTCCACCGCCCCCACCCCCCCCCCCCCCCCTAGTCATTCCCTTCCACCCATTTGCAGCTCTCAGCGCAATCGCTAACGGTTCTATGGCCAGCGCGAACAGCAACGGGGAGAGTGGGCATCCCTGTCTGGTCCCGCGATGTAGCCTGAAATAATCTGACATTATCCTGTTCATCCTTACGCTAGCTTTTGGGGCCTGGTACAATAGTCTGACCCAATTAACCAGTCCCTCCCCGAACCCGAACCGTCAGAGTACCTCTCACAAATAGCCCCACTCCATCCGGTCGAAGGCCTTCTCAGCGTCCATTGCCACCACCACCTCCAGCTCCTTGCCTGTCGGGGGCATCATGATCACATTAAGCAATCTTCTCAAGTTAGCTGTCAGCTGCCTGCCTTTCACAAACCCTGTCTGATCGTCCCCAATCACCTCCGGTACGCAGTCCTCAATTCTAATCACCAGGACCTTGGCCAGGAGCTAGGCATCTACATTGATCTGGGAGATCGGCCTGTATGACCCGTAGGATCCCGGGTCCTTGTCCCGCTTCAATATCAGTGAGATGGTGGCCTGCGACTTCGGCAGCAGCAAGGTCCCTCTGTCCCTTGACTCATTAAAATCCCTAGTAAGGACCGGTCCCACTATTTCCGAGAACTTCTTGTAAAACTCTACTGGGTATCCATCCAGCCCCGGGGCTTTCCTCGACTGCATGGCCTTTAGGCTCCCCAGTACGTCCTCCGCTCTAATCGGGGGCCCCAGCCTGACCACTAGTCCCCCGCTTACTTTTGGGAAGGTTAGTCCGTCCAGGAACCGTTTCATCTCCTCCGGGGGTTCTGAAGTGTAGAGCTTACTATAAAAGTCCCAAATTCAGTCCTGACGGGTCCTCCACTCTGCTCTCCTCCCTGTCCACCACCCTACTTATTTCCCTGGCCGCCTTCCTCTTCCTGAGTTGCTGCGCCAGCAATCTGCTGGCCTTCTCCCCATGCTCATACACCCACCCCTTGCCTTCCTAAGCTGTTCCACGGCTCTACTCGTGGATAGCACTCCCAGTTCCGCCTGCAGTCTCCGTCTCTGCCTGAGTAGGTCCTTCCCCCGGGGACCCCGCATGCTCCTCATCTATCCGGTGAATCTCCTCAACCAATCTGTCAGTTTCTGCTCTGTCCGTCCTATCCCTGTGAGTCCGAATTGAGATCGGCTCCCCCCTCACTACTGCCTTCAGCGCCTCCCACAGGGTCGCTGCTGAAACCTCCCCCGTATCGTTCACCTGCAAGTAATTTTACATACACTTCCGCAGTCTCTCACATCTCCCCTCCTCCAACAGCAATCCTACGTCTAACCTCCATTGCGGGCGTTGGTAATTCGCTCCACCGACCTGCAGGTCCACCCAATGTGGGGCATGGTCCGAGATAGTGATTGCCGAGTATTCCGTATTCTTTACCTCCCCCACACAGTCCCTGCTCAAGATAAAGAAATCAATCCTAGAGTATACTTTATGAACAAGCGAGTAGAACGAGTAGCCCCTTCCCGTCGGCTGTCTGGCTCTCCATGGGTCTACTGCCCCCATTTGCTCCCTGAACCCATTCAGCTCCCTTGCCATTGCCGGGTGCCTACCCGTTCTGGGACATGACCGGTTTAGCACCGGGTCGAAGACCGTATTAAAATCCCCCCCCCCCCCATCAACAACTTACGTGAGTCTAGGTCTGGGATCTTCCCCAGCACTCTTTTAATAAAGTCAGCGTCGTCCCAGTTCGGAGCATATACGTTCACCAGCACCACTCTCCTCCCCTCCAGCTTGCCTCTTACCATAAGGAATCTGCCCCCGCCGTCTGCGATTACGCCCTCCGACTCAAATTGAACCCACTTATTGATCATAATTGCTAACCCACTTGACTTAGAATCCAAGCCCGAGTGGAAGACCTGGCTGATCCAGCCCTCCCTTAGCCTAGTCTGGTCAGACACTTTCAAATGTGTCTCCTGCAACATAATTACGTCCGCCTTTAGAGCCCGCAAGTGCGTGAACACACGTGTCCTTTTGGCTGGCCCATTTAGTCCTCTGACATTCCAGGTGATCAGCCTGGTTGGGGGGCACATCCCCCCCTCCCCCCTCCCTCCCCTCCCCCCCTCCCCTCCCCCCCCCCCCCCCCCCCCCCCGGCTGGTCAGCCATAACCTTTCTTGGGCCCGCCCCCGGCCCATGCGCCGCGCCGCTCTTGGCTCACCTCTTGGCCGCCTCCACCCCCGACCTCCTCTCCATTACCTACTTCAGACCCCTCCCACGTCAGCAGAATAACTTCCCCCCCTCCCCCCTTCACCCCCTAGCAACATCTCCCGATAACCCCGCCCCTGCCATCTAATGGCTGTATTCCCCCCCCCCCCCCACCTGACTCCCTTGACTAGCCAATCTGCTAGCCCGGTGACTCATCGCTCCGGCGCCCCCTTGTCTCACTCCCATTGTTTCCCCGGCCTGATCTCCCCACTCATCCACACACCATCCCCACTCCGACCCACTGGAGCAGCCTCACTAAAATGGGAAAGATCAAACAAGCTGGAAACATCAAACAGCGGCGTGAGGCTGCTCCAGGTACAATACAGTCCCAGCTGTGTACACAGATAAGTGTTAACCCACGTCCCTTTCTGAGCATTAATAAAATAGCAACACAGTAACACAGTACCCGCATATCACCCACCCGAAACAAACATAAAAACCATAGACATAAAAACCCCCCAACCAACATCTTTAATCCCCATTGCTTACCGGCCACGCTTATGTTACAATGAAGGCTCCAGCACCCCCAGAGAACATGATAAAAGGCACCCACCACAGCAGAAAAATGAGAAAAGCAACAAAAAAGGAAAAGAACATAGGAGAGGGGGATCACCCCCCGTAGGCAAAAGCTGCCCACAAAATACAACACATGGCACCTTTAAAGCAGTAAACAGTCGACTGTCAGTCCAGCACAGTAGGCATCCCCCCAAACGGTAACTCTCGGACCCTAGCTTGTGTCCGTGGGTCCTTTTTTCAGGACCAGCCCCTGATCCCTCGCGCAGTCCATCGCTTCTTCGGGCTCGGAGAAGTAGTGGTGTTGGCCCTGATGCGGGAAGAGCAGACCAAACTTCACGTGCGTTTCAAATAGCACCTCCTTAACTTGTTTAAAGGCTGCTCGCCACCTGCCCACCTCTTGGCTTAGGTCCTGATAAATGCGAAGAACACTGTTATTCCACGTACTGCTCTTAGCGCTCTTTGCCCATTGCAATACCCCCTCCTTCTCCACAAACCTGTGGAACCTGATCACCATCGGACAGGGGGGACCCCTCGGACGCATCTGCCTTGCCTGTACTCTGTGTGCCCCCTCCAGCTCTGGCGGTTCCGGAAAGGCTTCAGCCCCCATCAGCTGCATAAACAGGTCAGCCACAAATGCTGTGGCATCGGCTCCCTCAGCCCACTCTGGGAGGCCGATGATCCTCAGATTTTGTCTGCGGGCTCTATTTTCCAGCTCCTCCGCTCTGTCCAGCAGTCTTCTCTGTCTCCCCTTCAGCCCATCGACTTCTAGCGCAGCAATTGTCTGCGCATCCGCCTGCTCCTCCACCGCCTCTCCCAGCTCCTTAACTTTTTCGTCCTGGGCATCCAATCTCTGGTTCAACTGATCCACTGCCTTCTGAAGTGGGTCCAAGTTATCTCGCTTCAACGACTCAAAACTGCTTTTTATCACCTGCAGCATATTTTCCAGCGCTTGCTGGATCGCCGGGTCCGAGGTCCGTAGGTCCGCCATCTTTGCTCCTGGGTCAGCTTCCCCTGCACCTTGCCTTTGTCCTTTCCTCTCCCGTTTTCGCTGCTTTCTGCTCTCCCGCAGTTCCATGCAGCTCTGCCCATTCCTCAGCACCTCCGTGGCCGTCTTTCTAGCGCTCCACAGTCCCGCAAAACCGGGGAACCAGGTCCTCAAATCCCGCCGGAGTGAGAGCTACCGAATGTGCAGCTCACTCACTCACCGTCGCCACCGGAAGTCGTCAACTGGATGCAGCTTTAACCAAAAGATACTCCAGACCTTGAAGTTAGTTCATTCTGATTTATTGAATCTGTCACACAGTTAGCACAGTTCTCAGTGAGTTCGACTCTCTGCTAACCTAAGTGTGGTTACTCTGTCTGACTGAACCAGACTAGCTCTTAGCCACGTGCTGGAGTTGTGATACTGTACATACACCCTGACTCACTCTGTAGATGTTCATCAGTGGAAAGAGGCGGTGTGTGAGTGCCTCGTGCCTTTTATAGTGAGATACCACCCCTGAGTGTCCTGCCTGCTCATTGGTCATGGCCTGTTCTCTGTGTTCATTAGCTGCCTGCCTGTATATCATTATCTGCATGTCTGCATATCATGACACTGGGCAGCCTGCCCATCCGTGTGTGTGTGTGTGTGTGCGCGCGCGTGTGCGCGTGCGTGTGTGTGTGTGTGCCGAAAATGAGCGGCAGGTGGTCATATTGCTCACCGCATACGTTTGGGATGATTAGGAGCCTTACGTACCCAGCTGTGCCGGACACCAAAACGTTTGATGAACTTGTGAATTTAGTGGGGCAGCATTTTAACCCAACCCCGTCCACGATAGTCCAACGTTACCGGTTTAATACCGCTGAGAGGACCCCAGGAGAATTCCTTGCTGACTTTCTATTCAGGATTGTGGAGTACTGTGACTATGGTGAGACCTTGTCAGAAATGTTACGCAACCGTTTGGTTTGCGGTATTAACAATGCGGCCACCCAGAGAAAGTTGTTAGCTCAGCCAACATTGACTTTTCAACAGGCCATTCAAATAGTATTGTCCCGAGAGAGTGCAGAACGAGGAGTGCAGGAGATACAGGGAATGGAAGTGCATGCCTTGGGACGCAACACCTTCTGTCCGAAAACGTCGCCCTGCACTCCTGCGGTACCTTGGGCGAGACGACGTCCGGATCGACGCCAGTGGCCGTTGTCATGATATTCAAACACACACATCATGATAGACACACCAACAGACAAATCGGAACACACAACACCACAACCAATGACAGAAAGATATAAAAGCACAGACACGACCCCCGGTGGTCAGTATTAGCTGCAGAGGAGGACCAGGACAGACCTACTACACGACACACTCAGGGAGACAGCACGTGCAGAGTATCCAGAACGAACTGTATTATAAGAGTTAAAATAAAATAGAGTTGTACCACATACAACTGTGTTGGCTCATCTGTGCACCAGAGCACCCAACACCACAGCCGTTGGACATTACTCCCCGAAGGGAGCCTTCTCCAGAACCAATGGATGAGAAGCCATGTCCGTGTCAGACTTCGCGGACGCCGGTCCTGGGGGCGCCAGAGGGGCCGTCGTTCCGACCAAAACTGGGACCAGCCCTGGGGCTTTACCTTCCATGTGGATGAACCTGCGGCGACTACTTATGAGGACATGGAGACGGAGGATGACTGCCTGCAGCTGCATTGTGTGGCAGCTCCCCGTGTGGCCCCCATTAAGGTGACAGTATGGGTCAATAGTCACCCGCTTGAGATGGAGTTGGATACTGGTGCAGCGGTCTCCGTGATCACCAAGAGGACATTCGACCGCATCAAGCAGGGTATACAGACCCTTACATTAACCGACACACAGGCCAGGTTGGCCACCTACACGGGGGAACCATTGGACATTGCAGGAACTACGATGACCCCTGTTGTTTATGGACGCCAGGAGGGGGCGTTTCCCACTTATCGTGGTGCACGGCCATGGGCCCAGCCTGTTGGGTCGGGACTGGTTGCGCCATTTGCACTTGCAGTGGCAGCACATCCTCCAAACAGTTTCCGGAGGGTTGACTGAGGTGCTAGGACGATACACAGATATATTCCAGCCCGACTTGGGGAAAATAAAAGGGGCCGTATCCCGTAGCCAAGTCGAACCAGGAGTCACGCCGCGCTATTTCCGGGCGCATCCGGTGCCTTACGCCTTGCTCGAGAAGGTAGAAGGGGAGCTCACTTGTTTGGAAACTTTGGGTATTATCAGGCCCGTCCGTTTCGCTGACTGGGCAGCACCAATTGTACCTGTAATGAAGCCAGATGCCACAGTTTGCTTGTGCGGTGACTAGAAACTTACAGTGAATACGGCTTCCCGACTTGACCGTTATCCAATGCCACGCATAGAGGGTCTCTACGCGAAGCTTGCAGGTGGACTCTCGTCACAAAATTAGATATGAGTCACGCCTACCTACAGTTGGAGCTGGACCCTGCCTCCCGACCATATGTATTGATTAATACACATCGGAGCCTGTATGAATATACACGTTTGCCCTTTGGAGTATCCTCTGCCTGCGCTATTTTTCAACGCGTTATGGAGGGCATTTTGAGAGGTTTACCGTGTGTCGATGTCTACTTAGATGACGTTTTCATCGAATTTTACAGTGCAGAAGGAGGCCATTTGGCCAATCGAGTCTGCACCGGCTCTTGGAAAGACACCCCACCCAAGGCCAACACCTCCACCCTATCCCCATAACCCAATAACCCCACCCAACACTAAGGGCAATTTTGGACACTAAGGGCAATTTATCATGGCCAATCCACGACCACAGGGACGTCGGAGCAGGAACATTTGGAAAATCTGGAGGCTGTCCTTAGACGCTTTTCGGAAGCTGGAGTCCGTTTATGTCGCACAAAGTGCGTCTTTCAGGCGAAGGAAGTAGTCTACCTGGGTTATCGGGTGGACCCCGTCGCAGAGAAGGTGCGTGTGATTCAACAGGCCCCCGCCCTGACTGACACTTCTCATCTTCGTTCTTTTCTTGGCCTCGTAAACTATTACGGGAAGTTCCTCCCCAATCTGGCAACTACGCGGCCCCGTTGCATCTTCTGCGAAAGAAAAATCGCACCTGGGTTTGGGGTCAATCGCAAGAAACCGCTTTCCGGCGGGTAAAACAACAATTGTCGTTGTCTGGGTTACTAACCCACTATGATCATGGAAAGGCTTTGCTCGTCACATGTGATGCATCCCCGTATGGTATTGGGGCCATCCTGTCCCACAAGATGGAGACGGGACCGAGAGGCCGATAGCTTTCGCCTCCCGCACATTGACTGCAGCGGAAAAAAGTACGCGCAGATCGAGAAGGAGGGCCCGGCAGTGGTCTTTGCGGTGAAACATTTCCACCAGTACGTGTATGGCCGCCACTTCACTATCGTGACTGATCATAAGCCTCTGCTGGGACTTTTCAGAGAGGATAAGCCAATACCGCCTATTGGTTCCACATGGATCCAGTGCTAGGCTTTGTTGCTCGCAGCATACGAGTATTCTCTGGAGCACAAACCAGGAACGCAGATAACGAATGCCGACGCACTGAGTCGATTGCCTTTATCGACCGGCCCCATGTCGACCCCCACGACCGGTGAGGTGGTTGCAACCCTAAATTTTAGGGACACCTTGCCTGTCACGGCATCACAGATCTGTGAGTAGACCCAGACAGAGCCAGTCCTGTCAAAGGTTCGACACATAGTCTTGTATGGTGGGCAGCATAGACAGCTCCCAGGCGAGTTGCGGGCATTTTCCTCCAAGATGTCAGAATTCAGCATGGAAGACGGCATCCTCTTGTGGGGGACGCGTGTGATTGTCCCGGAAAAAGGCCAGGAGCTGATACTAACAGACTTGCACAATGGGCATCCAGATGTGACCAAAATGAAAATGTTGGCCCGGAATTATGTTTGGTGGCCAGGCCACAACACCGACATTGAGATGGTGGCCCAAAACTGCTCCATTTGTCAGGAGCATCAAAAGCTTCTGCCGGCCGTGCCCCTACAGCACTGGGAATAGCCAGGGCCGCCTTGGTCGCGCTTGCATGCGGATTTCGCTGGCCCTTTTCAAGGATCCATGTTCCTTTTATTAATCGACGCCCAGTCTAAATGGCTAGAGGCGCATAAGATGCTAGGCACAGCGTCCTGTGCAACAATTGAGAAGATGCGTTTGTCTTTTAGTACACATGGCCTCCCAGAGGTGCTGGTCACGGATAACGGCACTCCATTCACCAGTGAGGAGTTTGCGAGGTTCATGAAGATGAACGGCATATGCCATATCCGCACTGCCCCTTATCACCCGGCTTCAAATGGATTCGCGGAGCGCGCAGTGCAGACATTCAAACGTGGCCTAAAGAAGCAGTCTTCCGGGTCAATGGACATGAGACTGCCTCGCTTTTTGTTTTCGTGTAGGACCACCCCCCCCATGCGGTGACTGGGGTAGCTCCCGCAGAACTCCTAATGGGCCGGAGACTTTGCACCCGCCTTAGTATGGTTTTCCCGGACATTGGCGCAAAGGTACGCCGCACACAAGAACGGCAGGGACAGGGTTTTTCTCGGCATCGGCCGATTCAGCAGTTTGCACCCGGTGACCCAGTGTTCATTTGCAATTTTGCTGGTGGTGCCCAGTGGGCCCCTGGCGTAATCTTTCGCCAAACGGGCCCTATATCTTACCAGGTGCAAGCCCAGGGTCGTCTCCAGCGCAAACATGTAGACCACGTTCGGTCCAGAAGACTCGCCCTTCCAAAGATTCCCCGCCCCCGGAGCTAATTTCTACAGCCGTGGAGACCAGAGACAATGGAAAGTAGTCCTAACAACCTTCCTCTGGTGCCTCACTCAAAGCCTGCGCAGGTCGTTACAGAACCGCGCAGAGATAGAGACGCTAAAATGACACAGGCAGCAGACTCTGACTCCAAGATGGAGATACAGGTCGCATCAGAGGGGGAATCCTCAGGCCCACGGGCCGTGGATGTACAACCGTTACGCCGTTCATCACGCCGCCCGATCCAGCGCCTCGTGCAAATGGTGTCCGGCCTGTGGCAAAACGAGTCCGATGCCCTCCTTCACCAGGGTCTTTGTTGGATTCCTTGGACTTTGGGGGGGGGAGGGATGTTAGAACCTGCCTGCTTACCATTGGTTGGGGACTAATGACAATCCCACAATCCTGTGGGAGTATGAGCTTCCCCAATGAGGGGGGCGGAGAAGCCATTAGTCAACTTCAAGTATAAATAAAGCTGGCCAATTTGGAACCAGCAGGAAGGAGTGTGCAGCAAGGGAAGTTGCTGCTGCTGCTGCTGCTGCTGCTGCTGCTGCTGCTGCTGCTGCTGCTGCTGCTGCTGCTGCTGCTGCTGCTGCTGCTGCTGCTGCTGCTGCTGCTGCTGATATGTGTATGTATATGTATATGTTATTGTAAATAAATGTTATTTCTTTGTATCCTTGAAACTCGTGCTGGATTCTTCATGGCCCTCACAAAACAGGCCTTCATGAATAACGTCAGTGGGTATGGCAATTAAACCTGTGCTGTTGGCGTTGCTCTGTATCACGAACCGGCTGTCAAACCAAGTGAGATAAACTGGTCCCCACGAAGCACTGTACCACCGCACTGCACTGTCAGTCATTCCTGAGCTGTAAAATGGTTCAATGTCCACATAATTGTAGAACATGTGAAATTATGGGATTAGACGGCGGCACATTGTCAACCTAAAATGTGACAGGGTCACAGCTTGGAGTTAAATTCCAGCAGATTTTATTATCAGGTTAAGGAGTTACAACACTCACATTAGCTGGTTCCATTATTAGTGTGTCAGATTGTTGGTTAAACTCTCATAACGCATCAGCCTGCTGAATTGAAATGTTACATGGGACACATAAGAATTGCATTGTATTTTCAGCCCTAAAACAGATCATTTAGCTCAATATTTCCATGCCAGTCTTAATTGCTCCACACAAGACTCGTCCCTGCACCTTCCTTTCACTAACTGCTGTCGCACCTGTCACGCTGCCAGGCTATTCTCCAGTAAGTGACACAAGTGTGACAGACAGATTAAAGTACTACAGATATCATACATAGTACTAGATTCAGGTGCCACATGAGTCAAATTGCTAGATTAAGGTATTGCAGGTACCACATTGGCAGGTGACAGTATTACAGGTGTCATGTTATGAAGAGAATGTGTTAAATATGTTACATTGCCTGATGAGATTGTTGCCAAATAAGCATCCCCTAATACCTTCTTGTGCCATCCTTCAGTTAGATATTAATGCAGAATGGCCACGGGCCAAGGCTGCTGTGTGGCCCATCGTGGCTGGAGTCAGCTTTTCCCGATTTTCAAACTGAAGTGCACCCCCTGCTGGCCTAATTAAGAATTGCTATTACAACAAGCCGGAACATTGGGGAACAATTTAAATGGCCCACTGCATTTGCTGGCGGAGGACACGCTGTGGAGGGGCTGTGAATTCCTGGCCCTGGACTCTATCTATGAAATGTTGATTGGGAAACAGTTGAATTGTATGAGAAAGGGAGCTTAAATGACAATCTCATTATACAATCTTGTTGCTCACATACAATGGCTTTGGAATGGCTTTGCTGGGAATATGAGAGGTAATTCTATTTGTCCATGATGCTAGCCAGGGCACTTTACTACAAAAGTTAGAAACTCTGTGGGTGACATTCATCTAACTTTCTGTTGCAAGCCACTAGTTGTCAAATCTTCCTTCCTAATGGAAGTATTAATTGACGCTTGGTTGAAACTGAGCCCGAGGTGTGACCTGTTAATGTATCAATTGAGGTTAAGTGGTGGAGGGCATTGATTGGATAATTACTTGAGCACATATAAAGAAACGTGACACTGGGATGGAATTTACGACCCTCCCCAAGATGCGTTTGGAGGCACTGCCACCTTCCTGCCTCTGCCCTGATTAAGTCCGGGCCAGTGAAGCTCATGGACAGCTTTCCCACCCCAACACCATTTGCGTGGTGGGAAATTAATGCACCTTGTCCCATTTGGGGTTTTTTGGTTGTACTGACCATTCTCTCGACAAACTAACAGGAAGAAACAACTGCAAATATCTCAGAATGAACTTGAAGACTATGTTGAGCACAATCTGCATCCGCTCCATATGGTGCTGTGAAAATACCGGTCCTATCATTTCTTGGCCTGATGCAGAGCAGTATTAAAAGGGTCTATAAAAATGAATATTGTCTGGGCATTAGTACTCCATAAATTTCTTCAAAATCCTAAACAGCTGTATACATAATTAATGGATCTGGAGAAATATTTCAAATGTCTGTTTACTGGGGTTGTATTGTATTTTTAAAGACAAATGTGCCCCTAGCCAGGTCCTAAATGCATTCCAAAATAGAATAAGGTGGAAAACACTCTCTTGGGGCCACACAGTTGTTCTTTAAAAGCATTTCCGACAATGTGATCTGGATGAAATACATGAAGACATTACGTCAATAAAGATGTATGGGGATATAATCCTTCATCTGTCAGCCAGTAGGCTAAAGCTCAATCTAAGATGCAACTTTTCACTGGAGAATAAAGATAGTACACACATTTGGAAAGTGACTCAAGAACACAAGAAATAGGAGCAGGAGTAGACTACATGGCCCATTGAGTCTGCTCTGCTATTCAATACAATCATGGCTGGTCTTTGGCTTTAACTCCATTCCTCCTATCTCCATCCTCCCCATATCCCTTAACTGCCCGAGAGACTAAAAATCTGTCTATCCCAGCTTAAATGTATTCAGTGATGGAAAATCCTCAAGCCTTTGGGGTAGAGAATTCCAAAGATTTACAACCCTGTGTATGAAGTAATTTCTCCTTATTTTAGATCATAGAATCCATTGAATACCTACAGTGCAGAAGGAGGCCATTCAGCCTATCATGTCTGCACCAACCCTCTGAAAGAGCACCCTACCTCGGCTGACTCCCCTGCCCTATTCCTGTAACCCTATAACACTATCTAACCTTTGGACACTAAGGGGCAATATAGCATGCCTAATCCATCTAACCTGCACATCTTTGAACTGTGGGAGGAAACCCACACAAATCCAGGGCGGGAATGTGCAAACTCCACACAGACAGTCACTCAAGTTCGGAATCGAATCCAGGTCCCTGGTGCTGTGAGGCAGCAGTGCTAGCCACTGTGTCATCGGGCCTAAGTGATTGGCCCCTTATTCTGAGACTCTGTCTCCACGTTTTAGATTTGTAGGCAGCACGGTAGCACAGTGGTTAGCACACTTACTTCACAGCTCCAGGGTCCCAGGTTCGCTCTCCTTCAGAGAGGACGCCCCGACGATCGGTGGGCACCGATCGCGGGCCACCCCACATTCAAGGTGAAGCCCGGTGCAGGATCCCCCCTCGCCCCCCCACAGGCTGCCCCCCCAGCGTTCACGCACCGCCCACGACTGTAGCGACCAGGTGTGGACGGCGCTGGGGGGAACCCGCCGTTTTGGCCTGGCCGCTCGGCCCATCCGGGCCTCAGAATCGCGGGGGTGCCGGAGAATCGCCATTTTGGGTATCTCCGGCGATTCTCCGGCCTGCGTCCCACGAAACCCGACTGGCCCGTTCCCGCCGCTCGGGAGAATCGCGGGAGGGCGTCGACCCGGCGTCCCCGGAAATTCCGGCGGCCCAGGCGATTCTCCCAACCAGCGTGGGAGTGGAGAATCGCGCCCAAGGTGTCAGACCCACTAATGATATGCCTACTGCACTTAATCGCCGCGCAGTGAGCGATGCATTTACGCTATTTTCAGGGTGTCAGAGCACCCCGATTTGGATTCAATGGGGTGGTTTTGGCGTTGGAGGCTATTCTCCGCCCAATCGCGTTTCGCGATTTCGGCGTCGGCAAATGGAGAATCCCGCCCACAATGACCTGACATGCAGGCTCCTTCAGATTGAATTCTCTGCTTAAAAGCACATCCTGATTATTGATCCACAGACCAAAAATAATATGATAAAATCAAATGGGAACAAAGGAAATAAACAGGGAGGAGTCTTACAAGTTGCACTCATATTTCTGCCATTTATAATTGAGGAAGCTTCTCTTTAAATTTGGGATACTCTATTATTTGCTCCCTGTACAAGGCCAAAATTACACGGGCAGCTATGAATAATCTATCAACTGAATTAATCACAGAACATTGGGAACACTTAGATCCCAGTGACGTTGTGAGTCTTGCGACTTTATTTCAGCTGGAGTGGGAAAACTGCCCCACCAAGAGCAACATTTTAGTCATTGTGCTGTATTTCCTACGTTTTCCACATTCACCCTGATTTTCCTTAGTGTCTGAATTGTATTTGGTGTTATCCTTGATTAAACCTAATTGTGGTATGAAACATGTGTCAAGAAAATGGTTTTCTCCCTCATCCATGTACTCTTGTACATAAGACCATAAGACATAGGAGCGGAAGTAAGGCCATTCGGCCCATCGAGTCCACTCCACCATTCAATCATGGCTGATTTCAACTCCATATACCCGCTCTCTCTCCATAGCCCTTAATTCCTCGAGAATTCAAGAATTTATCAACTTCTGTCTTAAAGATACTCAACGCCTCGGCCTCCACCGCCCTCTGTGGCAATGAATTCCACAGACCCACCACTCTCTGGCTGAAGAAATTTCTCCTCATCTCTGTTCTAAAGTGACTCAAATATTTGCTCAATCTAAGCTGTTCAACCTCAATTGGTACTGACAGAAATTGTGGTACAGTTCCTTAGCGGAATCTTACTATATAAAGTGTCAGACTCTGACTGAAAACCGCCATGTACCTCTCCAACTGCACCAACCAGTTTTCTTTCCTGACCTTGAGCCTCTCTGAAGAAGAATGAATGGATGAGTTCTGTTGAGGCGGGGCCTGATAATGCAGACAAGGACGGCTGCACAGAGATAGGACGCTTTCTTTAAAGGGCGCCCCATCAGAACTGAACATCAACTTCTTCTACGCCTTCCATGCAATCATTGGGATCGGTCCCCCCCCCCCTGCCAAATTCATCGGGCTCTCTCCAACCCCCCACCCTCCAACAATCATCAGGCTATCTCCACCTACCCCACCCTACAACAAATATCAGGCTATCTCTCCCCACCTCCACACAAGTATCGCCACCGCTCCCCCTCAATGACCTCAGTGCTCTCTCCCCTCCCCCACCCGCCACAGACACATCAGGAACCCCCACCTTATGTGCCTCCTCAGAGGACCAGTTCCTGCTACTGCCCCCTCGCAGTGCCCTGCACAGGTTGGCACTTCCAGGTTGACACGGTGCCATCCTGGCAATTCCTGCCTGGCAGTGTCAGGGCGTTGCCCAGGCATGTCCCTTTCCCCCAGGGGCTATACTTATCTTTGCACCCCTGGAGGGATCCCATCAACTGAATCAATTTTTTAAGAAACTGTTGCATACCCCGCCGATGTGACGTCACATCAGTGAGTTTTCAATATTTAGAGAGGGGGGGGGAACATGTGGTGGAGGAATAGCTATTCATATTCAAATTTATTTAAATCCATTGAAATTAGGTTCTCGCCCTTTGTGGTCATGAACATCATGATGTCACCCACGAGGGGCATGAAATATCGCGAAATGCCATCTCTCCGGAGAGAATCGCGTTTCCTGATTCTCCCCGGAATTTCCGTCCGTGTTGGCATTCCAAATGTGGGCTGAAAATTGCACCCCCCGTATCCAACTATATTGAAAGATTAATGACCTATTCCTAAAGCTCTCATGTCGACTATCTCAACATCCACTGCTTTACTTGAAAGAATTGTGCATTTGCATCACAATAAAGAAACAGAGCATGTGCTCATTCCTCTTTGGCCTTTCCAGCAACTAAAGTCATTTTTCCTGAGGCCCAGGAAACATATTTTTGTTCTTCTCAAACGATCTGTCAAAAAGAAAAGGCCCACCAATGTCCTATTGTTTCAGCTAAGGCAGCATGCAGTGTGCAGTGGTTCAATGTTTCGATATAATCCAAAGGCATTTGCAATTACTGGTGATCACCAGCTTCCTTGTCAATTAAAAGAAAAATAATCCAAATTCATGGAAAGCAGAATCTTAGCACCCTTTCATTTCCCATTTTCTTCTAAAGTTAACAAGGGATTGCTGCATGGCTTGCATGGGCACAGGTTGCTTGCAGGTATCTCAATCAAATGTCCATTCTTCAAAAGTAAACTTGGAGACATGTGAATGGCATCAGATTCTTCCTTCATGAAGAGATCTTCTACGAGCTCAATCTTGTCCTCACAAATTATAATCAGACAAAATGAACACTGAGCCAAGAAATGACAATGAAAAAAGTGACCAAACGTTAGGGTGGGCCTCAAAACCTTTGAGAACAATCTTCCCTTTTTTCATCCTTTTGACTAGTTCACTTACAGTCTGCCAGAAAACTCATTGCAGCTTCCTGCTCAGGTTTTGGAGGAAAACTGCTTCTGTGAGAAAGGGACCATGTTTGAGCAGCTGGTATTGTCTATGCCCAGTTGAGCAGATTAAAATCCAGGACAATCAGCTCATACCATCTCGTGGGCCAATGAACAATGTGGGTCATTGAGACGAGAAGTTGGGTATGGTTAACATCACTCCCTGGTTATTTAGCTCAAATATGAAAAATGGTTACTTGGGTGACTTGCCAGAGAGTGACAGGTGCCATGGTATGTACTCCAGCAAGAATCAGCACCGTCAAGAGTGAAAGGAAGATCATCAATGTGGAAAAACCTAATCATGTCTGATGTTATTGTCATGCGCAGTGAAAGGCATGTCTTATTCATCATTTTAAACTTGGACTGTGCTTGCATAGAAGCTTCTGGATTTGTCTTTATTTTAAAATGGACAGTGATGAACTGTTAAGATGGCTGCCAAGGGGGTCAGATAATTTTCCACTTCCATACAGATTATCCAACTTCCAGAAAGTTCCGAATTGAACAATACGGTTTGGGGGTCTCCCCCCTGGCATGTATATGCCTGGACGACACACCTTTGTGAATTCACACCTGTGTTGTTCAAAGCTTACTCAAAACCTCAGAGTCAGTGGAATCCTAGTCTCTCTGGACACGATTTAATGGGAAAAAAATACAATCCTGTTTTGGATGTGTTTGGCGGGGTGTTTTCCTGCATTTGTAGTGCCGAGAATGACCCCGCTATTAAATGGGACTCTGCTTCTTTTCCGGGCCTCGTTGAGGAATGTCCCGCCGAGGCCTCCCTTAGACTAATTTCCTGCACTAGCGAGCTCAGCCAGAGTGCCACTTCCAGGGTGCTATACTAGCAGTGCCATCCAGGTGGCATCAGGATTGCTAGGGTACCACCCTGCCCAGAGCCCGGCCAGTCGGGGGCCTCTCATCGCTTGGGAGACCTTCCCAAGTGTCATTATGCCTGGTCCACGTTTGTGGAAACCAGTGCTAAAGGTCTCCGAGGCGACACTGTTCGATCTCGCGCCTTGGGTAACTCTGGCGTAGACATATTCAAATGAGACAAACTATTCACTTTAATATGCAAACCTGGATCCCGCCCATTGAGGGTAGGATCCAGATCGCGACGCATCTCAGAGAAACCTGGGCACGGTTTGCAGAATAACACGGGCAAGACAGCAGCAGCAGAGAAAAACTTTGTCACATTTGCCTGTTAAGAACCCAGAGGCTTAAAAGTATTTTTACAAAGTATTCCAACCTGATTCCAAAGCTCTGAATTCATCTGCAAAGAATTTTGATCACCTGCACTTACCTGAACTGCAATTCAAGAGTGATTCAAGCTTCGTTCTTCACTGGAATTTCATAACTTTGTAAACTGTTAACTATTATTTTGGTTTGTACTTGTAGAAGTGCATTATCTTATTTAATGACATCTTTCTGGAGTGTGTGGTGTGTAACTGATGTAGAGTTTAGTTCTTTCGTGGTGAGTGTATGAATAAATAATCACAGTTGTTTAGGGGCGAGATTCTCCGATGCCCCGCCGGGTCGGAGAATCGCCGGGGGCTGGCGTGAATTCCGCCCCCGCCGGTTGCTGAAGTCTCCGGCACCGGAGATTCGGCAGGAGGCGGGAATCGCGCCGCACTGGTTGGCGGGCCCCCCCGTGCGATTCTCCGGCCCGGATGGGCCAAAGTCCGGCGCTAAAATGCCTGTCCCGCCGGCGTAAATTAAATCACCTACCCTACCTGTGGGACAAGGTGGCGCGGGCGGGTTCCGGGGTCCTGGGGGGGTCGCGGGGCGATCTGGCCCCGGGGGGTGCCCCCACGGTGGCCTGGCCCGCGATCGGGGCCCACCGATCCGCGGGCGGGCCTGTGCCGTAGGGCACTTTTTCCCTCCCGCCTCCGCCACGGTCTCCACCATGGCGGCGGCAGAAGAGACTCCCTCCACTGCGCATGCGCGGGAATGTCGTCAGCGAAAACCCCAAAGAAAAATGTCGCGGGTGAGCAAAAAAACGGCCGAAAAAAACCCAGCTGGAGGTCCGTCGGGGAGTGGAAAGGTCACCGCGGGGTCACCAGGAAAAATGGAGCCTGGAGCGCCAGGGAAGGCCGCACTGCTTACGGCTGAAGAACTAACTAAAGTGATGGCTGCGGAATTTGAAAAGCAGTTGGCGCAGATTGCGAAATGCATGGAGACGGTGAGGAAGGAGATGAGGGAGGTCTTGAGTGTGCTGGTGGAGGAGGCGGTTTCCCCTGTGAGGACGGAGGTGGCGAGCGCAGTGGCGGAGGTGCAAGAGCAAGGGGAGGCGCTGAAGGAAGTGAAGGAGATGTTATTGCAGCACGGTGATCAACTTGCCTCGATGGGGAAAGAGATTCGGAAGGTGATGGATACTAACAAGGATCTGCGAGGAAAAATGGAAGACCTGGAAAATAGATCCAGGTGACAGAACCTGAGGATTGTGGGGCTGCCCGAAGGAGTTGAAGGACCGAAGCCGACTGAGTATTTTGCCGCGATGCTGGCAAAACTACTGGGGGAGGGGGAGGACCCCTCCCGATATGAACTGGATTGGGCTCATCGGTCGTGGAGGCCTGTACCAAAGGCGAGTGGGCCGCCAAGGGCAGTGACTCTGTGCTTCCGTAGGTACAGGGTGAAGGAGAAGGTCCTGAGCTGTGCCAAGCAGAAGCGGGTGGTGCAGTGGGCTGGAGCTGGTATACGTGTATACCAGGACTTTACGGTGGAGCTGGCAAGGAGGCGGGCTGCCTTCAACCGGGTGACGAGGGCACTGTACATTAGCAAGGCGTGGTGCGGCATTGTATATCCAGCGAAGCTGAGGGTGACTTACAAAGCTCAGGGACTTTTATTTTGGAACGGCGGAAGCAGCGGAGGTGTTTGCGAAAGCAGAAGGACTGTGGCAGAACTGACAAATTGAGGAATGGCCATGTGCCGATGTAACCTCATGACTGTATTTTCTTCTTTTTTGTATCACTGCGCGCGGGTGTAGAGATTAAAGGAGCCAAGGTGGTATATATTTGGACAAGGGAAGGGACGGGACTTTCACTCGTAATGAGAGTTCTTTGGGGTGTAGGTGGATAGGCGGGGTTTGTGTGCTAAAAGGGGATCTTTGGGCTTTCCTGGGGCCGGGCAAGTGGGAAAGGGACCCGGGCGGGGGCCTCCACGCTGGCTGGTGTGTGCCAGCCAGTGAACGGGAGTGAGGTGGGGGGAGGGGCTGCGGCCATCGGAGCCTGGCAGAACAGGGTCCGAGTGGTCTAGCCGGGGCGGAAAGTTGGGGGGGGAAGGAACCGATGGTAGGGGGAGGAGTTTTACAAGAGGCAGTGGACGGGAGGAGCTGGAGACCTGGGGTGGGGGGGTGGGGGGGGGGGGGGGGGTGGGAGCTGTGTAAGATTAAGGGTGACTACGGGTAATCCCTGAGTTATTTTTGTCATTTGTTTAGGTAAACATGCGGGTTGAGGTTTGGGGGTTGGTGGGTAGATTGGATCGTTGTTGTTATTATGGGGACTGACATATCTTGCTGATTATTGTTTATTGTTGATGGATGTAAATGTGGGAGAAAATGTGAAAATGGAGGAGAATAAAAAAATGTAAAAAAAAAAGGGAATGTCGTCAGCGGCCGCTGACGCTCCCGCGCATGGGCCGCCCGGAGATGTCATTTGTGCGTCAGCTGGCGGGGCACCAAAGGCCTTTTCCGCCAGCTGGCGGGGCGGAAATTCGTCCGGCGCGGGCCTAGCCCCTCAAGGTTGGGGCTCGGCCCCCAAAGATGCGGCGCATTCCGCACCTTTGGGGTGGCACGATGCCCGTCTGATTTGCACCGTTTAGTGCGCCAGTCGGCGGACATCGCGCCTTTTCCAGAGAATTTCGCCCCTGAAGTGAAAGAAAAATGCTGGAAAATCTCAGCAGGTCTGGTAGCATCTGGAGGGAGAGAAAAGAGCTAACGTTTCGAGTCCAATGACTCTTTGTCAAAGCTAACAGACAGAGGAAGTGGAAAATATTTATACTGTGGATTATAATGGGATTTGTATAGCTGCAGTTTTTTTGTGAAGCTATCACTGTCTTTATAATATTCAATTCATTTCCAATGAGTTTCAACTCTGAGCTCATCTGCATTGATTTTTAAAATTAGTTTCCAGTTTGCTGACTTAACATCCTCAGAGACCTCTAAGTTATTTTCTTTCTGTGTAACAGCAGGAAAGTAATTTGATCAGCGATTAAGGAATAAACATATTTTTCTCTGTTAGCAGAATAAACTTAAAAGGTCTGAATTGTTGTTACCAAGTACACTACGACCTTCAGTGTGAGATCGTTGGTGATAAAAATATGTGATGCCTTGCGGGAGAATGAAGAGTCACCCCTATCCTTCTGAAATGCCCGTAGTCAGAAATGCTGTTACACATCCATCACATTTAGAGATGAGATTAATAAATTATATTTTCATTGCTTTACTCCACCTCTCAAACCAAAAAATGCTCTGGCCTCAGTAGAATCCGTGCAGGTGAACTCAGAGTTAAAACTCAGTGGAAGTGAATAGAATATTGTGAAAACGGGTAATGCAGAGGCACAATGGAGGAAGGCACAGGGTGTACAGTACGAATATGGGGAGAAGGCGAGCAGGTTGCTGGCCCACCAACTGAGGAAAAGGGGAGCAGCGAGGGAGATAGGGGGGGTGAGAGATGAGGAGGGAGAGATGGAGCGGGGAGCGGAGAGAGTGAATGGCGTGTTCAAGGCATTTTATGAAAGATTATATGAAGCTCAGCCCCCAGATGGGAAGGAGAGAATGATGTGCTTTCTGGATCAGCTGGAATTCCCTAAGGTGGAGGAGCAGGAGCGGGCGGGACTGGGAGCACAGATTGAGACGGAGGAAGTAGTGAAAGGGATTGGGAGCATGCAGGCGGGGAAGGCCCCGGGACCAGACGGATTCCCAGTTGAATTCTATAGGAAATATATGGACTTGCTGGCCCCGCTACTGATGAGAACCTTTAATGAGGCGAGGGAAAGGGGGCAGCTGCCCCCGACTATGTCAGAGGCAACGATATCGCTCCTCCTAAAGAAGGAAAAAGACACGCTGAAATGCGGGTCCGATAGGCCTATTTCCCTCCTGAATGTGGACGCTAAGATTCTGGCCAAGGTAATGGCAATGAGGATAGAGGATTGTGTCCCGGGGGTGGTTCATGAGAACCAAACTGGGTTTGTGAAGGGGAGACAGCTGAATACAAATATACGGAGGCTGCTAGGGGTAATGATGATGCCCCAACCAGAGGGGGAAGCGGAGATAGTGGTGGCGATGGATGCCGAGAAAGCATTTGATAGAGTGGAGTGGGATTATTTGTGGGAGGTGCTGAGGAGATTTGGCTTTGGAGATGGGTATATCAGATGGGTACAGTTGCTGTATAGGGCCCCGATGGTGAGCGTGGTCACGAATGGACGGGGGTCTGATTATTTTCGGCTCCATAGAGGGACGAGGCAGGGATGTCCTCTGTCCCCGTTACTGTTTGCACTGGCGATTGAGCCCCTGGCCATAGCATTGAGGGGTTCCAGGAAGTGGAGGGGAGTACTCAGGGGAGGAGAAGAACACCGGGTATCTCTGTATGCGGATGATTTGTTGCTATATGTGGCGGACCCGGCGGAGGGGATGCCAGTGATAATGCGGATACTTGGGGAGTTTGGGGATTTTTCAGGGTATAAATTGAACATGGGGAAAAGTGAGTTGTTTGTGGTGCATCCAGGGGAGCAGAGCAGAGAAATAGAGGATTTACCATTGAGGAAGGTAACAAGGGACTTTCGGTACTTGGGGATCCAGATAGCCAAGAATTGGGGTACATTACATAGGCTTAATTTAACGCGGTTGGTGGAACAGATGGAGGAGGACTTTAAGAGATGGGACATGGTGTCCCTGTCACTGGCAGGTAGGGTGCAGGCGGTTAAAATGGTGGTCCTCCCGAGATTCCTTTTTGTGTTTCAGTGCCTCCCGGTGGTGGTCACGAAGGCTTTTTTCAAAAGAATCGAGAAGAGTATTATGAGTTTTGTGTGGGCCGGGAAGACCCCGAGAGTGAGGAGGGGATTTTTGCAGCGCAGTAGGGACAGGGGGGGCTGGCACTACCGAGCCTGAGTGAGTACTACTGGGCCGCCAATATTTCAATGGTGTGTAAGTGGATGGGAGAAGAGGAGGGAGCGGCATGGAAGAGATTGGAGAGGGCGTCCTGCAGGGGGACTAGCCTACAAGCTATGGTGACGGCACCGTTGCCGTTCTCACCGAAGAAATACACCACAAGCCCGGTGGTGGTGGCTACATTGAAAATTTGGGGGCAGTGGAGACGGCATAGGGGAAGGACGGGAGCCTCGGTGCGGTCCCCGATAAGAAATAACCATAGGTTTGTTCCGGGGAGAATGGATGGGGTATTTGGAGCATGGCAAAGAGCAGGGGTAGCACAATTGAGAGATCTGTTCGTAGATGGGACGTTTGCGAGTCTGGGAGCGCTGACGGAAAAATATGGGTTGCCCCAAGGGAATGCATTTCGGTATATGCAACTGGGGGCTTTTGCGAGGCAACAGGTGAGGGAATTCCCGCAGCTCCCGACTCAAGAGGTGCAGGATAGAGTGATCTCAGAGACATGGGTGGGGGATGGTAAGGTGTCGGACATATATAGGGAAATGAGGGACGAGGGGGAGATCATGGTAGATGAGCTGAAAGGGAAATGAGAAGAAGAGCTGGGGGAGGAGATTGAGAAGGGGCTGTGGGCTGATGCCCTACGTAGGGTAAACTCATCGTCCTCGTGTGCCAGGCTAAGCCTGATACAATTTAAGGTGTTACACAGGGCGCATATGACTGGAGCACGGCTCAGTAAATCTTTTGGGATAGAGGATAGGTGTGCGAGATGCTCGAAAAGCCCAGCGAATCACACCCACATGTTCTGGTCATGCCCGGCACTACAGGGGTTTTGGGTGGGGGTGGCAAAGGTGCTTTCGAAGGTGGTGGGGGTCCAGGTCGAACCAAGCTGGGGGTTGGCTATATTTGGGGTTTCAGAGGAGCCGGGAGTGCAGGAGGCGAGAGAGGCTGATGTTTTGGCCTTTGCGTCCCTAGTAGCCCGGCACAGGATATTGTTAATGTGGAAGGAAGCCAAACCCCCGGGTGTGGAGACCTGGTTAAACGACATGGCAGGGTTTATAAAGTTAGAACGGATTAAGTTCGTACTAAGGGGTTTGGCTCAAGGGTTCACCAGGCGGTGGCAACCGTTCGTCGACTACCTCACAGAAAGATAGAGGGAATGGAAAAGAAGAAGACAACAGCAGCAAACCAGGGGGGGGGTGGGGGGGGGGGAGGGGAGGGGGGAAGGAATCGGACGGACTCTCAGGGATGTTATTGTATATGTATAGGCACTTGTTTTAGGTAATGTATATTGGACTGTTAGATTGTATCTTTGGAGAGTATTTATTTTTGACAAGGCAGTTGCCATTTAGTTTGGTTTTTGTTTCTGTTCATATATTATTTATTTATTTGTTTAAAACTGGCCACTGTTATTTATATTGCTTTATTGTTGTTTAAAAGAAACACTACGTACTGTTATGTTTGGCCAAAAAATCTTGAATAAAATATATTTTAAAAAAAGAATATTGTGAAAACAGTAATAGCAAACAAAAAATGTACTTTAGAAATGTCAGTGCTATCCTGTCAGAAAATATCTTCTGCATTTGCTGCTCTAGATCAGCATATGCTCTTGAATAAAGGGAAAACTAAACTATTACTCTTGGTATAATCCATATGTATCGCATACTGTCGGCATAAGAGGCCGGGAACATAAAGAAGGAAGTGCAAATGCCCCTGAAAGTATGGGAATCGTTTTGCAAGATCATTTCTGCAGAGACAAATCACTACTAAAAGCGAAGTTAAACCATTACTGTTGGGAGTACCTGCTCTCTTTTTTAAAAAATGTATTTTATCACCAACATGTATCAAAACAGGTTACAACACATAAGCACCCAGGGAAGCATACTTCACAGCAATAAACTATACAGTCTGTACAACTATTTTCCCTTTTTCCTTCCCCCCCCCCCCCCCCACCCCCCCTGCGACAAACAGCTCCTCAAACATGGTTACAGACATCCCCTACCTTTTCTCAAACCCCTCTGCAGAGCCCCTTAGCTCATATTTTATCTTCTCCAACCGCAGGGAGTTGTCCAGGTCACCCAACCCCCGGCTGCGATGCCGACCGCCACTCCAGTAAAATTCGTCGGCACGCAATCAGAGAGGCGAAGGCCATGACATCCATGAGCTCCGGCTTCTCTGAAACCCCGAATATCGCTACCAAAGCATCTGGGTCCACTCCCTCCTCCACTATCCTGGCGACAACCGTGAACAATCCCGCCCAGAATTCGCTGGTCCCCGCTCACACCTGTCACACTCATCTGCTACCTCCTGAAAGAACCCACTCATTCTCGCCCAAGTCATATGCACCCTGTGCACCACCTTAAACTGTATCAGGCTCATTCTTCCACAGGAGGAGGTTCCGTTTACCCTACGCAGTGCCGCACTCCATACACGGAAGTAATTGCTCTCTAAGCATCTGCTTAACTTGGACTGAAAACTTAACACACCAACACAATCCAATTATTCTGTGTCAATTCATTTCTTCGGAAACCAGGGCAGGATTCTCCAACCCCCCCGCCGGGTCGGAGAATCACCGGGGGGGGGGGGGGGGGTGGGGGGTGGGGGGGTGGGGGGGGGGGGGGGGGGTGGTGCGGGTGCGGCATGTGCCGTGGGGACACTCTATTCTTCTGCGCCGGTCGCTGTGGTCCTCAGCGATGGCCGACGCGGAGATGGACCCCCACTTCGCATGTGCTGGGTTGACGCCAGCACACGCTGGCGCTCCCGCACATGCGTCAACTTGCGTTGGCCGGCGGAGGCCCTTCGGCTGGTTGGCGTGGTGCCAAGCCCCTTGCCCGCCGGTCGGCACGGTGCAAACCACTCCAGCGCCGGCCTAGCCCCTGAAGGTGGGGAGGATTCCACACCTTTGGGCCGGCCTGACGCCGGAGTAGTTCACTGCACTCCTCGGCGCCGGGACTCCCAGCCCCGCTGGGTAGGGGAGAACCCTGCCCCAGTGTTATGATCAGGAGCAAGATTCTGGGGCTGAATTCTCCGACCCCCCGCAGTGCAGAGAACCGGTGCAATCTGCATCGGCGTGCTCGGCGCGGTGCCGGTCGGGGTATGCGCCGACTCTCTGGCCCCGGGCCGGCACCGGCTGGCACGTCAATTCTCCGGCCTAGATGGGCCGAGTGGCCGTCATCAAAAAGCCGAGTCCCGCCGCCGCTGTTCTAACATCCTCTGAGCCGGCGGGATCTCGGCCTTGAGGAGTCCGGGGGCGGCCTGGGGGGGGTGGAGGGCCTCCGTAGTGGCCTGGCCCACGATCGGGGCCCACCAATCGGCAGGCCGGCCTCTGTGCCCCCCCGGCCTCCTTTCCTCCATGCCGGATCCTGTAGCCCTGCGCCATTTGGCGTCAGGGCCGCCGGGGGGAAGGAGGCCACTGCGCATTTAATGGGTAAGTTGAATTCCGGATTAAGCAAATTGTACATTTTGATTTGTGGCAGGCAAGCCTGATGGGGGTAACTGATCCTTCCTAATGATCTGCTGTCTTCAAGGAAAATGACAGATAAATGAATGAATGTATAGCAAATTGGCTAACCAAAATAAAAAGCAGGGAGTATGGAAAAAGGATGGATATTCAGATTTAAGGAAGATCTACAAGAAGCAGTTTTGGGACCACTGTTACTCAGAATTACATTAATGAAATGGACTTGAGAACAGGTAACGCAACACCAAACTTTGAAGATGATACCAAACTGAGGGAGCATACCTAACACTCAGGAACAATGCAATTTAATTCAAAAAGACCTCAGAAAACATGTTGCACTTTGATAGGAAAAATGTTGCCAAAGGCTCTTAAAGTGCCTGTCCATAGAGCCCCACAAGCTCTCCCCAACACTCTGGCCTATGCCAGAATTTCCGAACTGTAGAATTGTTAGAGGCTGTGTGCTTTGTTTCCCTGCAAGGAGAGAAAGCAGAGAATTCTGAGTGTTAGAAATGGCTTGTGCAGAGAGGAGGCGTGGACAATATTTGTGGAGGGATACTGTGAGGTATATGTGTGGAAAGGCAATAGAATGGGGGCGTAAGTATTGGCTGTTCAGATGGTAATGAGTGCAGCTTCAATTCATTCTGGGACATGCTGTGCAGGAGAATGGGGATTCGCACCTGAATCATGTAACTCGCCTTTCCCACCCCTTTGATGTAGAATCTCTTGTTGCACTGTTCCCATGTTGGAGGGAGCACACTTCTGTTGCTAACTTCCTTGGGGGAGACCACCCAGCCCCTCAGATCCTACAGCTGGGCACCCAGGGACGAGTGAGAGACACAGGGAACAGCCTAATTCCCAGATCCCCTTTCCATTCCTGTGATTGGTGCAGCCTCAAAATCCATTTGAAGTTCAGTCTCATTTGAGGTACCCTGAAGTAGAGACCCTTCCTTTGACAGATCAGGCATGTGATCCCACCTGCCCTCTCTGATTGGTTGAGGAACCTGGGGCGAAATTCTCCGTTATCGGCGGAAAGTCCGCCGATCGGCACAAATAACGGCGCAAATCCGACTTGCATCACGTCGGAAAAATGGGTCGAACGTCTCCGGCCCGAAATGGGCTAGCAGCGACGTAACGGGATCCGCGCTTGCGCACGTGGTTCACGCCATGCAGCGTCATACGCGCTGCACGGCGTGACGGCTCATAACGACGCGCTGCTCCCCCTCACCCGACCGGAACACCCGACCGCAACACCCGACTGTCTGGCTGGCCGCCGCTCAGCCCCGAGGTTCGAGTCACGGGATGTGGAGGCGCTCCTGGACGCAGTGGAGCAGAGGAGGGACGCCCTGTATCCCGGGCACGGCCGCAGAGTTGCCCCACGCCACAGCCGGCGTCTGTGGAGGGAGGTGGCAGAGGCCGTCACCGCTGTGGCCCTGACACCACGGACAGGCACCTAGTGCCACAAGAAGGTGAACGACCTCGTCAGAGCAGGCAGGGTGAGCCTCCCCCATATACCCCCTACCCCATATCCCCCTTCCCCCATATCCCCCCCTCCCCCATATCCCCCCTCCCCCATATCCCCCCTCCCCCATATCCCCCCTCCCCATATCCCCCCCATATCCCCCCTCTCCATATCCCCACTCCCCCATATCCCCCATATCCCCCCTCCCCCATATCCCCCATATCCCCCTCCCCATATCCCCCCTCCCCCATATCCCCCATATCCCCCCTCCCCCATATCCCCGCCTCCCCCATATCCCCCATCCCCCATATCCCCCCTCCCCATATCCCCCCTCCCCATGTCCCCATATCCCCCCTCCCCATATCCCCCATATCCCCCCTCCCCAATATCCCCCCTCCCCCATATCCCCCTCCCCATATCCCCCCTCCCCATATCCCCCCTCCCCCATATCCCCCTCCCCCATATCCCCCATATCCCCCCTCCCCCATATCCCCCCTCCCCCATATCCCCCCTCCCCCATATCCCCCCTCCCCCATATCCCCGCCTCCCCCATATCCCCCATCCCCCATATCCCCCCTCCCCATATCCCCCCTCCCCATGTCCCCATATCCCCCCTCCCCATATCCCCCATATCCCCCCTCCCCAATATCCCCCCTCCCCCATATCCCCCTCCCCATATCCCCCCTCCCCATATCCCCCCTCCCCATATCCCCCTCCCCCATATCCCCCATATCCCCCCTCCCCCATATCCCCCCTCCCCCATATCCCCCCTCCCCCATATCCCCCCTCCCCCATATCCCCCATATCCCCAAGTGAATCCAGCCCTAACCTTAACCTCTGCAATGCACGCGCAACCGATGGCGTGCATTCATATACCTGCCTAACAATGTTGCCTTTTACCCCTGCCACCACCCCCACGCCCCCCCCCCCCCCCACTCCACAGGAGAAGCGCGCACACAACAATAGGGAGCATGTGAGGACTGGAGGAGGCCCCGCTGATGAGAGGCCACTGACCGAACACGAGGAAAGGGCCCTGAACTGGCTGGCGGACCTGAGGACCGGGAGGTTGCTGATGCAGAGGTCGGGGGCAAACTAGCAAGTGAGCCACCGACAGCCCGTCCCCATATCCCCCCTCCCCTATATCCCCCTCCCCCATATCACCTGATCACTGCCTGATGTCTAACCATGCATGCTTCATTGTGTATCGCAGGACCAAACGTCCAGGCACCCATCCCCGCAGATGCAGACCGCCCGCAGGATGCCCCTCGGAGGCCACGGGAGACAGAGAGACCCGGACCCTCCAGCATGCGACGCCCGCAGGATGCCCCTCGGAGGCCATGGGAGACAGAGAGACCCGGACCCTCCAGCATGCGACGCCCGCAGGATGCCCCTCGCACACCACGGGAGACGGAGAGACCTTGAGCAACAGGGAGACGACACCCCCGTCACGTGCGGGAGCGACCACCCAGCGACGAGGGGGGCAGCCACAGGCCCCCGTCACATCCAAGCCAGGACACCACTACCCAGGACACCACTACCCAGGACATCACTACCCAGGACACCACTACCCAGGGCACCATTACCCGGGACACCCCTACCCGGGACAGCACTACCCAGGAAGACGAAATACCGGACAGTGACTCAGAGTGGATGGGTGGACTCAAAGTGCCATGGACTCAGAGTGGGACGAAGAGCACGACACAACGCCACTGCTGTCACCAACACCCTCCACCATCGCAGAAACACTCACCTCGGTTGGGCACTTTAGTGATGAGGCGTCTGCTACACTCACTGGTGCGCACAACACAGCCGTCCCGGTACAGCAGTTGGAGGTAGGAGCAGCAGAGGGGCCGGGCAGTCGGAGGGCAGTCCAGCCCAAGCGAACATCTGCCGCCCAGATGGATCCCGGGTTCCTGGAGTTACCACACCCACACATAGATCCGATGCAACCACCGACCCGGAGACGAGCGAAGAGGGTGACGGCCGGCTTGCGGTGGCTGCAGTCGCAGGTGGAGGAGTCCACCCGCGTCCAGGAGCTGGGAGTGGTGCCGGTCATGCGTGCCACCCAGGCCGACACCGCACGGGTGGCGTCCGCGGTGGAGGCAATGGGTGCGACAGTGTCAGACATGAGGAACGGTTTGCGAGGCCTGGGGCTTTCCGTGCAGGCGGCGTCTGTGGCCCAGGGACATGGCTGCCCTCTCACAGGAGGCCATGAGCCAGTGCCAGCGCCAGATGGCAGAGGCGCTCAACACCATAGCCCAGTCTCAGCAGGCCATAGCCCAGTCTCAGCAGGCCATGGCCCAGTCTCAGCAGGCCATGGCCCAGTCTCTGCAGGCCATGGCCCAGTCTCTGCAGGCCATCGCTGAGGGCATCGGCGCCAGTGGCCATGTGCGAGCCGGCGTCGCACTGTCACAGACAGGGTTTGCCAACCCCCTGGGCTCCATGGCTGCAAACCTGCAGGCCCCTGTCGATACCAGCACGGGCCTCCAGGACCGGCAGCGCCAGATGTCAGGGGGGGCGTCGGATGGCCATTCCGTTCACATCCCCCACCCATGTAGAGGCCTGGGGGCCATCGGGCACCCCGAGGGAGGAGGAGGTGGTGTGGTCCGTCCCGGCTCCCCCTGTAGGGGAGGTCCCGGAACACCGCGAAACCTCGGACTCCCCCCCCTTCCGTCCCAGGTGCATCGGGTGGGCAACGGGCAGGACAGGCTGGCAGCTCGCCATTCCAGTCACCCGGGCCGCAGCCTGGCCCATCTAGGCCAGGACGCCTCAGGAAACGGCCGCCAAAGGGATCCAGTGTCAGAGGGCAGGAATCACAGGAGTCCACCTCCAGTTCTGCTGTACCATCTGGGGAACCACGTAGACGTAGTCAAAGGGCCCGTAAGGCCAAACAATTAGACACTGAGTAAGTTGGCACGGGTGCAGGGCACAGATGAGTTTTAGGGGCTAGGGCACGTGCATGAACTCCTTTCGTTATTAAAGTCAATGTTACACCTACAGAAGCTGCCTTTGTGCTCTGTCCAAAGCGTGCGGGGGTGTCATGTACGTTGAGCGCAAGTGTGTGTGTGAGGGGTGGTCTTACCTCAGCCCAAGGTGAGTCTGCCCCCTTCCCCCTTGGCCGCCATCAACACCCCCCCGGGCAGAGGACGGGACCGTGCGCTGCAGTGTCACAGCCGCATGCAGGGATGGTCCGGGTGGATGGTGGTACTGTGGCCATGGGTCAGACATAGTCCAACGATGTGGAGCCAGGAGCTTACCGCAGGGCGGGTTGGCATCATCCTCCATGGCCTGCAATAGACACGCGTCCACCCGCAACTGTGTGAGCCCGGCCCGTTGTGCCGCAGGTGGATCGGCAATGGGGGGGGGGTGGTGTGCATGCGGGTGGGGTGGGTCGGGTTGGGGAGGGGGGGTGAGGGTGCTGGGTGGGTGGATGGGTGGGGCGTGTGGGTGGTCGGCTGTTGCAATGGTGTGCGGTCTGTGGCCATACTACCCGATTCCCACGCCTATCTAGTCAGTGAAGCGGGCGGCTATCAGTCTGTCCCGTGCCCGCTGGGCCAGCCGGTAACGGTGGACAGCCACCCGCCTGTGTCTACCCCGTCTGCCCTGACCATTACCCCCATCCCCCTCATCTGGGGAGGACTGCGCCTCTTCCTGCTGCTCCTCCACTCCGCCCTCCTCTGCCTGCGGCACATTGCCCTTCTGCTGGGCTATGTTGTGCAGGACGCAGCACACCACAATGATGCGGCCGACCCTATCTGACCGATACTGGAGGGCGCCCCCAGAGAGGTCCAGGCACCTGAAACGCATCTTCAGCACGCCAAAGCACCTCTCTATCACTCCCCTTGTCGCTACATGGGCATCATTGTAGCGGTTCTCCGCCTCATTGCATGGCCTCCGTATAGGCGTCATCAGCCACGATCGCAATGGGTAGCCCCTGTCGCCCAGCAACCAGCCCCTCAGCCGGGGATGGCGTCCCTCGTACATGCCGGGGATGGATGACCGCGACAACACGTATGAGTCGTGTACACTGCCTGGGTAACGGGCGCAGACGTACAGGATCGTCATGCGGTGGTCGCAGACCACCTGTATGTTCATCGAATAGGTCCCCTTCCTATTGGTGAACACGGCCCTGTTATCTGCAGGTGGCCGCACGGCGACGTGCAGCCCATCGATCGCGCCCTGGACCATGGGGAACCCAGCCACGGCAGAGAAGCCCACGGCCCGGGCATCTTGGCTGGCCTGGTCCACAGGGACGCGGATGTAGCGGTGCGCCATGGCATATAGGGCATGTGTCACTGCCCGGATCCACCGATGCACCGATGTCTGCGATATGCCGGACAGGTCCCCACTCGGTGCCTGGAATGGCCCCATTGCATAAAAGTTCAGGGCCACCGTAACCTTGACAGACACGGGGAGAGGGTGTCCCCCCGCCAGTGCCACGCGGTGACAGGTGTGCCAGCAGGTGGCAGATGTGTGCCACGGTTTCCCGCCTCATCCGGAGTCTCCTCCTGCATTCCCGGTCCGTGAGGTCCTGGTATGACTGCCGGGGCCGGTACACACGGGGCGCCATCGGGTGCCTCCGTTGCCGTGGGGCCGCAACGTTCTCCTCCCCCTCCTCATCCTGTCGGTCAGGTGTCCCTCCAGCCTGGGCGGCTGCCGCCTGTCCCTCTGCGGCAGCCTGCGCCGCCTCTCTGGCACGCTCCTCTCCTCCTCCTCCTCATCCAGGGCAACATAGACATTAGCGGCTGCCGCCACGGCGGCCAACATCGCTGGATGATCGGAAAACATGACGGCCTGGTGGGGGGGAGGGGAACGACGACATGTCATCATTGCCCATATCCCCTCCTCCCCCCAGCCAGGTGGCATGGACCGCATGGGTCCAACGGTTGGAGGCTGGCACCTGGCCAGGTGGACCAACTCACTTGCCCTCGCATCCCCCTCCCCGGCATGGACCCCCCCTCCCCCTCCCCGGCACGGACCCCCCAACCCCCTCCCCGGCACGGACCCCCCCAACCTCCTCCCCGGCACGGACCCCAACCTCCTCCCCGGCACGGACCCCCCATCCGCCTCCCCGGCACGGACCCCCAATCCCCCTCCCGGGCACGGACCTCCCATCCCCCTCCCCCGGCACGGACCCCCCATCCCCCTCCCCGGCACGGACCCCCCCATCCGCCTCCCCGGCACGGACCCCCCCCAACCTCCTCCCCGGCACGGACCCCCCATCCCCCTCCATGGCACGGACCCCCCATCCCCCTCCCCGGCACGGACCCCCCCCATCCCCCCTCCCCGGCACGAACCCCCCCCATCCCCCTCCCCGGCACGGACCCCCCCCCATCCCCCTACCCGGCACGGACCCCCCCAGCCCCCTCCCCGGCACGGACCCCCCCATCCCCCTCCCCCGGCACGGACCCCCCCCCCAACCTCCTCCCCGGCACGGACCCCAACCTCCTCCCCGGCACGGACCCCCCATCCCCCTCCCCGGCACGGACCCCCCCCATCCCCCTCCCCGGCACGGACCCCCCCCAACCTCCTCCCCGGCACGGACCCCAACCTCCTCCCCGGCACGGACCCCCCCATTCCCCTTCCCGGCACGGACCCCCCATCCCCCTCCCCGGCACGGACCCCCCTCCCGGCACTCCCCCGGAGCCCAGCACACTCTAACCACCCCCCCACCCCCCCGCTGCACACACACACACAACCCGAGACACACCTCTCCCCACACATTCAGACTGCGGCCACGCCATCGCCTGCCCAGAGCCAACCCCCCAGGCCGTCACTCACCTCCATGAAAAGGAGGTTTAATTTACGTCGACGTGAATGGTCATCACGTCGACGGGACTTTGGCCCATCTGGAAGGGAGAATATCGGCAGGCCGAAAATCGGCTGCCTTGCGCAGACCCGTGCCATTCTCCGATGGCAGCGGCGCCATTAACGCCCCGCCGACTTTTCTCCCTTCGGAGACTTCGGCAACCGGCGGGGATGGGATTCACGGCGGCCAACGGCCATTCTCTGACCCTCTGGGGGGTCGGAGAATGACGCCCCTGAAGTGGGATTCAGATAAATGCCCATGACAACACATGTTGGGAAATTCCAATGGATTCCTGAATCGCCGATGGCCCCACATTTTCAGCATTTTTAAAATCCTGCCCAATGTTTCCATTTGTGAGAGAATCCAGCAATAAAGGCCATAAACTCAAGGGGCGGGATTCTGCAGGGATCGGCGGGGCGGGCAACTCCGGCGTGAAGGAGTGGAGTGAACCACTTTGGCGTTGGGTTATCCCGAAGGTGCGGAATCCTCCGCACCTTCAGGGGCTAGGCCGTGGCCGGAGTGGTTTGCACTGCACTGACCGGCGAAGAAGGGGCTTGGCGCCACGCCAACCAGCGGCGAAGGGCCTCCGCCGGCCGACATGAGTTGGCGCATGCGCGGGAGCGCCAGCGTGCGCTGGCGTCATCCCAGCGCATGCACAGGGGGGTTCATCTCCGCGTCGGCCATCGCGGAGGTCCACAGCAGCCGGCGCGGAGGAATAGAGTGCCCCCACGGCACATGCCCGCCTGCGATCGGTGGGCCCCGATCACGGGCCAGGCTACCATGGGGGCACCTCCCAGGGCAAGATCCCCCCATGCCCCCCCGAGAACCCCGGAGGCCACCCACGCAGCCAGGTCCCCCGGTAAATACCTGTTATAATTTACGTCCGCGGAACGGCCTAAAACGGGCAGGCACTCGGCCCATCGTGGGCCGGAGAATCGCTGGGCGGGGGGGGGCGCTGCCAGCGGCCGCCGACCGGCGCGGCGCTATTCATGCCCCTGCCAAATCCCCGGCGCCGGAAAATTTGGCAGCCGGCGGGGGTTTGATTCACGCCGCGCCCCCGGCGATTCTTCGACCCGGTGGGGGGTCGGAGAATCCCGCCCAAGATAGTTACTAATGAATTCAATCGGAAACTATGGAGATTTCTTTCTTACTCAAGCAGTTAGAATGTGGAACTGATTGCCATGGGAAGTGGTTGAGGCAAATTGCTTAGATATTTTCAAAAGGAAACTAAATGAAACTATAGGGGCTGGTTTAGCACACTGGGCTAAATAGTTGATTTGTAAAGCAGAATAAGACAGCAGCGCGGGTTCAATTCCCATACCGGTCTCCCCGAACAGGCACCGGAATGTGGCGACTAGGGGCTTTTCACAATAACTTCATTGAAGCCTACTTGTGACAATAAGTGATTATTATTATTAAATGATGACATGAGAGAAAGGGCCAGGAATATTAAGAAATGCTGAAAGGTTGCGATGAGCTAGATGGAATGGATAAAAGCAAATTACTGCAAGTGTTGGAATCTGAAACAATAACAGAAAATGCTGGACAATCTCAGCAGGTCTGACAGCATCTGTGGCAAGAGAATTCAGCTAACATTTTGAGTCTTGGTGATTCTTTGTCAAAGCAGCAATCTGTTTTTCTATTAATATATCATTACTTAAAAGAGGTCAGTTTTAAGGGGCATCCATAAGATTTCCATTTGATTGAATCGTTGGGATAAGGCATTGTGGTTTAAGAGCACTACATTACAGTAAAGCATTAGTTGAAGTGGCTGGTTGGCTCAATTTATGGAATACTTGTGGAGGTGTTCTGGTGTTGGAGGGCTCATTATCCACTTGGTACCAGAATAAGAGGCTAAAGGTGGCCAATCAGGTTTGCAACTGAGGCTGTGCACACTTGGTGTCACAGGAAAGGAGGGTCTCACATTTCTGAGTAGTACAGTGGGTAAGCCAGTGTGCGATGACAATAGACCTCCCTGTATGTGTAGAGATTGGAGTCTGCCACCGCCAACAACGCAAAAAGACTGAATGGAAAAACAAGAAATATTCTTAAATGATATCTATGCAAGATCCATGGAGATCCATGGAGGAATATTTACTTGTATCTTGTACAACAAACTCAAGATTAGATGTAAGATTTCAGACCTTTATAATCTTTGTTTGCTCCATGTCATTTTGACCTCAACGAGTTAAAGCCTGTTTTTCTGTACTGGGAAAGAGGATGTTTATCAGCATTTAGTTGTTATTTAGTAAACGTGTTCTATTTATGGTGCATCCTGCTGTAGGTTGGGAATATTTAAAATGGCGCTGTTTACAGCAGTTCATGAAATGTTAATTGATAATTTTGTTAAAAAGAAATGAGATTGTTCCTCCCAATTATATGATGGTTTTTGATGTTGCAAATGAACAACTTGGACTGAGTCAGATTGTGAAAAAGGATGACAAATTAAAAGTTTATTGAGCAGATATACTGAGAAACCTGTAATTATATCATTTTTCAATGTTCTTTTAGTTCAGTAAGTACCAAGACTTTACTACAGCGTGAGTACGTAAATTGTAAAGCATTCTCTTACAAATCATTTTCTAACAATGTTTCAATGAAACTGGATTTCTGTAATTCATGGACGAGCCATCCAAAGCCGGAGCATGGCGACCAGGGGATTTTCGCAGTAACTGCATTGCAGTGTTAATGTAAGCCTACTTGTGACACTAATAAAGACGACTATTATTATTATTAAAACAGATTGCCACAGCCAGAACGTAAAAACTTGAGTTACGTTAGTCATATTTGAAATGATATGCAATGTTTTTCATAAAAGTTAAAATATTCCTCAAGATATCTCTTCTGGTCAAGTTAATCTTGGATTTCAAAGATCATGGGGGTGGTCGGAGAATCGCCGGGGGCTGGCGTGAATCCCGCCCCCCGCCGCGTCCCGAATTCTCCGCCACCAGAGATTCGGCGGGGGCGGGAATTGCGCCGCGCCGGTCGGCGGGGGCGGGAATCGCGCCGCGCCAATCGGCGGGCCCACTCCCGGCGATTCTCTGGCCCGCGATGGGCCGAAGTCCCGCCGCTGTCAACCCTCTCCCGCCGGCGTGGATTAAACCACCTCTTGAACGGCGGGACAAGGGGGCGCGGGCGGGCTCCGGGGTCCTGGGGCGATCTGGCCCCGGGGGGTGCCCCCACGGTGGCCTGGCCCGCGGTCGGGGCCCACCGATCCGCAGGCGAGCATGTGCCGTGGGCCACTCTTTTTCTTCCACCTTCGCCATGGTCTTCACTATGGCGGAGGCGGAAGAGACCCCCTCCCCTGCGCATGCGCGGGGATGACGTCAGCAGCCGCTGACGCTCCCTCGCATGCGTCGCCCAGCGAAGACCTTTCGGCGCTGGCTGGCGTGGCGCCAAAGGCCTTTCCCGCCAGCCGGCGGAGCGGAAACCACTCCGGCGCAGGACTAGCCCCTCAAGGTGAGGGCTTGGCCCCTAAAGGTGCAGAGACGTCCGCACCTTTGGGGCGGCCCGACGCCGGAGTGGTTCCCGCCACTCCATTACGCCGGAACCCCCCGCCCCGCCGGGTAGGAGAGAATCGCGCCCCATTTTCTTTTTGAAACAGGTTTACCGGCCTACAAAATGACACAAAGAACAACAAAGAAATTATAGTTAAAAAACAAGTCACAAAGCAAAATCAAAAGATCATAAAAAGGAGATTTTGCCATGTCGATCCAGTTACCCAGTTCCCTAATAAGTGGAAAACCTGCAAAAATTGGAAAGGTTTTATAGTCCAATTATAGCCCTGTTAAATATTTAATAACTGACTGGAGTTGATAATACGGGAATAAAATTGCTGAATATTCGGAGAAGCATGTAATAATCAGAACCATTTGACATGGATTACTTATTGAAAATAGTTTCTGCATGATAATCTTTCCAAAGAAATAAGTGATGACAAGAAAAGGAAATGTAGTTAATGTTTTCTTATAGATTTTCATAAACTATTTGATAAGATGTTAAGAAGAATCTTCTGAGATTTCACCCATCCTTCCCGATCAAAATTGCGACACCCCCTCCTCTTTTACCTCCTTCCCTATCTCGCCTGGAATATTGAGCTGCCAATCCTGAGTAACTGGGTAACTGGATCCTGACCCTCACTCAACCTTGTCCCAGCGACAGCAACGACCTCGTACCCCCATGTTTTAATTTGGCCCTCAATTAATCTGCCTTGTTCGTCACACTCCTTGCATTAAAATAAATACCATCCAATCTTGCCAAACCCCCTTGTGACTTAACTGGTCTAGACATTCAATGCCTTCCTGACTCACTTGATGTCTACTAATTTTGGCTGTGCATCTATCCCTGCTGAACCTTCTCTCAGGATCCCAAAGGCCCCTGCGAAGTTAATTTATACCCTCCCCAACAGCACTAGCAAAACTCCCTGCAAGGGGCTGGCCCCATTTCAGTTCACGTGCAAGCCTTGTACAGTTCCCACTGTCCCCCAAAACTGTCCGAATTCCCCAGAAATCTAAAGCCTTCCCTCCTGCACCATTTCTCCAGCCATGTATTCATCTGGACTAACCTCCTATTTCTGATGTTTCCGTTGTTTTAAAAGTTTGTTTTTGCACATCCCAGTGTCACTGTAGGTTTCATTGACTCTATACAGTGTGTAGTGGATCAATGGGCATGGGGGTGCGACAGCTTGGCATAGAGGAATGAGGGGTCATGGAGGTGTGTGGAATCACGTAGCTTGGCAACAGGGGCATGAGGGACCAGGGTGGTGGATGGACAGTCACAGCAGGGCATAGGAGCATGAGGGGCCAATGTGTGTGGTGGAGAGGCATGGCTTGGCAGCAGGGGAATGGGGGATGAATGGAGGAGTCATAGGTTTGCATGAGGGGCCATAGGAATATTTTGGTGGGGCATACCTTGTCATGAGGAGATAAAGGCTATAAAGTGTGCGGAGGGGCGCTTGGTGTTGTATGGCTGGGCATGGGGAGTACGTGGGGACTGTAGGTGAGGACCAGAGTGCCTTTCTGTTTTCATTTTGACTGGGCCGAACTCCGACAGCAGCGAGGTGGGCCTTTTTAAACAGTTCACTTCAGCACCTAGCAGCCCCTCTAGCTGCCTCTGACCTGTTACCTGAGCCAGCTGATCTGTCCGCAGCCCGTCCCCACAATGAAAATCCCATTCTTGAGGACATTGTCTCTGGAAACAGGTGGACCGAGCCTGCTACCCACCTCAAAATTGAAATCCATGCTCTTAAGTGGAGATTTTCACCAATCATTTGCCAGGTATGATGGCCTGTTTAGAGATTCCCTGCAGAAATTAACAGTGAAAGATTCTAAGCAAGAAATGCCAATTTGGTATTCTGTGATAAAATAATTGCTGCAAAATTAAAGGTTCTAGAGAAAATCTTCTAGGAGAGCAAGATGTGAAGTCAAATACAGCAGTACAAATTTGTAGGTCAGTTGAAACCAGAAAAGAGCAAGTTGGAGCTGTTACAGTGAGAACAATTGAAATCATTAAGGCAGTCATCAAGGAAGAGCGAGTTACTCAATTGAATAAGGAATCTAAAGTACATCCATGAAAGCTGAAACAGTAGAATTATAATATGAAGATAGGATAAAAGTTTCCCAGCATTTGGACAGTGTAGATGAAATGTAGCAAAACTAATCACCGTGCAGTTTTGTAAATCCTTGTAACTGGAAAGATTTGAAGAATGCTGTGACTTGAGGAATGTTATGGATGAACAACCTTCAAACCTAACAAATGGGAAAGATTTAATACTTCTGTTAAGAGTGAATAAAATAGTATTACAATTTAAACTGGATACAGTAGAACCCCTGAGGCCCGAATGTTTGTCCCTGTGTGGGGTTTGGAGTCAGATTTCCCAGGGGTGTGTGGGCTGAAATAGGAACCAGAGCGGGCAACTCCAGAACAAATGCAGAAGCTGTCGGGTGTAGAGGTAGGCTGAGTGGTAGGCCTGATTCTGTGCTCCAGCAGTGTGATCATATTTTAAAAAAGAATAAAATAAAAAACACCTCTCTAAGCCTCAGCCCTCACCCCCTTACACACTCTCCCTGCTCCAACTTTGCCAACTTATGTCAATCCATATCTTCGCAAACCTCACATGCCCCCCATAACCCCATGCCAGCCCATTCTCTTCTATTCACCCCCATGGCAACTCATACTCTTGATGCCAGCCCATGTCCCCCTGCCAACCTTTTGGGTCCTCATATCCCTTTTCCAATATGTTTTGCACACAAAGTGCATAATCATGCTCCATTCTAACAATCCTAAAGGGCTCCTTACACGTCCCAAAGGATGCCTTGTCTCTTTTTTAAAAATATTTTTATTTGCCATATTTTCATCATTTTCACTGTACAAAAAAGAAGCAAAATCAACCCCAACAATATAAAAAAAAGAGACAATGCCCCCAAACCCAACCCCCCACTGATCCCTCCCCCCCCCCAATCAGCAGTCAACGGTAAACAACTCCCAAAAGTGCATAATGAACAAACCCCAAGAATTGTAGAACCACTCCTTCACCCCCCTCAGCTCACACTTCACCTTCTCCAGGGTCAAAACCTCCAGCAGGTCCCCCCCGCTACACCGAGGCACAAGGTGGAGCGACTGATCTCCACCCCAACAGGGCTCGCCTACAAGCGATCAGCGAGGCGAAGATTAAAATATTCGCCCCCGCTCCTGCCTGCAACTCAGGCCGGTCCACCAAGCCAAATATGGCTTCTGGAGGCCATCCATGTGCAAGACCCCCGAGATTGTGCTAAATACCGTCCTCCAAAACCTTTCAAGCTTTGGGCAGGACCAAAACATATGAACGTGGTTTGCAGGACCCTCCCACATCGCTCACAGACATCCTTCACCACCTCATTCTTGACTTTGTGAGGTGTGCCCAATGTACAACTTTGAGCTGTGTCAGCCCCAGCCTCACGCATGAGGTCAAGGCATTCACCCTCCGCAGCACCTCGCACCACACTCCCTCTTCCATCCCCCTCGCCCCAGCTCCTCCTCCCACTTTGCCTTAATCCCCTCCATCGACACCATCTCCTCCTCCAGGATCCTCCCATAGATTGCCAAAACAGCCCCCTCTCCAGCCCTCCCACTGACATCACCACCTGCAGCAACAAAGAGGCTGGTGCTGTCAGGAAAGTCGGGGGAACCTTCCTTGTGAAATCCCAAACCTGCAGGTACCTAAACCCTTCCCCCTGCGCCAACCCATACTTCTGTCCAAAATCCTCCAGTCTAACGAGTCGCCCCCAAGAAACAATTCCTTCATTTCCTTGATCCCCCATTCACCGAACTCCAAAACATCGCATCCATCCTCCCTGGCTCAAACCAATGATTCCCCACAATCGGCAACTCCCCTGACCCGGCCTCAGCCTAAAATGTTGTTTCAACAACTGCCTCCAAATCTTCAATGTGGTCACCCTCACCGGAATCACTGAGTACATTCCTGGAGCCGTCGGAAGCGGCGCCATTTCCAGCGCCCGCAACCCCGACCCTCTACACAAGCCCGCCTCCATCCTAACCCATGGCGTCTCCCCCTCCTTATCCAGCCCTGCACCTTCTCCGCATTTGCCACCCAATAGTAGTACAGTAAGTTTGGGAGGTTGTCTCACCTTTACAGATCGGCCTTCACCCTCCCCACCAAACTAATAAAATTAGATTTATTTTATTTAAATAATTTTTATGAAAGGTTTTCATAAAATATCAAATACAAAATGAGAAAAAAAAACCCAACAGGGTTAAGTACAAAACACAATCTAAAAAAGCAACCCCCCAAACCCCTCCCCCCCCGTACATAAATAATAAATTAACATTAACACCCCGACTTAACACAACAGGTGGATACACCCCCTCAGACCCTCCAGTGTAAATAACATAAACAAAAATAAAGTAACCCCCCCCCGAGCTGTTGCTGCCATTGACCAATGGCTATCGTTCTGTCAGAAAGTCTAATAATAAAATTAGATTTTCGGGCCTTCCGGTTGTGGCTATGCCTGGGTAGGTCGCACGTTCGGCAGCTCCTGCCAAGAACGGACTTTTTGGCCCTTTTGTGGAGCCCCAGCAGCACTTGGACGACGATTCCCGGTGTGGGAAGGCAGCAGTAAGGTTCCCCCAGCATTGTATGGAGTGGTCCAGGAGTGGAGCGATTAAAAAAAGTGGTTTTGGAGCAGAGAGGAGAGCGGGTGCGGAAAAGTAAGATGGCAGCGGGTGGAGACCAGGCAGCGTGGGCGCAATGGGCGCGGGAGCAGCAGGAGTTTTTGAAAAGCTGCTTTGCAGAGCTGAAAGCAGAAATGCTGGCCCCAATGAAGGCGTTGATAGAAAAGCTGGTGGAGACCCAGAAGGCCCAAGGGGCGGCTATTCGAGAGGTGCAGCAGAAAGTCTCTAAAAACGAGGATGAGATTCTCGGCCTGGCGGTGAAAGAGCTGCAAGAGGCGCTGCACAAGAAGTGGCAGGAAAGGTTTGAGGACCTGGAGAATAGGTTGAGGAGGAAGAATCTCCGGATTCTGGGTCTCCCTGAAGGGATGGAGAGGTCCGACGTGGGGGCAAATGTAGCCACAATGCTGAACACGTTAATGGGGGCGGGAGCCTTCCCACGGCTCTTGGAGCTGGATGGGGCTCAGAGTCCTGGCAAGGAGGCCTTAAGCCAATGAACTGCCAATGGTGAAGTGGTGAGGTTTCACCGCTTTATGGACAGGGAGTGCATCCTGAGATGGGCGAAGAAGGAACGGAGCAGCAGGTGGGAGAATACGGAGATCCGTATTTATCAAGACTGGAGTGCAGAGCTGGCTAAGAAGAGGGCTGGATTCAACCGGGCCAAGGCGGTGCTCCACCGAAAGGGGGTGAAGTTTGGGCTGTTGCAGCCAGCGTGACGGTGGGTCACTTTTCAAGATCGTCACCATTATTTTGATACGCCGGATGAGGCATGGACCTTTATACAAAATGAGAAGTTGGACTCGAACTAAGGGTTTGATGTGGGGTTGGGTTTGTTTTTTCGTTGTTGTGTGGGAAAGCTGGGGAGTGGGAAGGGGTGAGTGGATGTGATATGTGGGTTTTGTGGGTCTGTGGGCATCGGTACTGTTTTGCAGGGGCCGGTCTCTGTGTGCGAAGCGGGGGAGGGGGGGGGCAGGAGGTCCTGGGTCGTGGGGAACTGGGGTGAGGTTGTAGGAGAAAGGAGCTGCGCCATGGGGAGCAGGGCCAGCCCAGGTGGAAAATGCGGGCTTTTTCCCGCGCTGAGGAAGGGGGGGGGGGCTGAGGGGAGGGGCGGTGCTGGAGGGGTGCTCACATCGGCCTGAAGGGGGAATGGGATGGGGATTCCACATGGGGGGCCGTTGGCAAAGGCGGGAGTGGCTGGGGTCAGCTGACTTACGGGAGTGCAATGGGGGGAGCAATGGGGCTAGGCGGTGGTCGAGCTGGGGGGGGGGATGCGAAATGTGTTGCTGCTGTACTAATCGAAGGGGAGCTGGAGGTAAAAGGGAGAGTCGGGGCGGGGGTTCGCCGCCTGGGGGACTGGAGTGTGCGGGAAGCGTGGGCACTTGGCTGGCCTAAGAAAGGGGATGGCTAGTCAGCGGGGGGGGGGGGGGGGGGGGGGGCGGGGAGTAGCCCCCTGATCCGGCTGATAACGTGGAATGTGAGGGGCCTAAATGGGCCGGTCAAGGAGACGCACTTGAAGGTGGCAGATCAGATCAGGCTGAGAAAGGGATGGGTAGGGCAGGTCTTTAATTCAGGGCCAGATGCGAAGAACAGAGGGGTTGCAATACTGGTGGGGAAGCGGGTGTTGTTTGAGGCGCTGAATATTGTGGCGTATAATGGGGGTCGATACGTAATGGTGAATGGTAGGTTGCAGGGGACCCGGGTGGTACTGGTGAATGTGTATGCCCCGAATTGCGATGATGCAGGGTTTATGAAGCGCATGTTGAGTCAGATCACGGATCTGGAAGCGGGGAGCTTGATAATGGGCGGGGGACTTTAATACGGTACTGGACCCAGCATTGGACCGATCCAGGTCAAGGACAGGTAAGAGGCCAGCTGCAGCCAAGGTCCTAAGGGGTTTTATGGACCAGATGGGGGGAGTGGATCCGTGGAGGTTTGCCAGGCCGGAGGCCAGAGAGTTCTCTTTTTTCTCCCAATTACATAAGGCCTATCCATGGATAGACTTCTTTGTGATGGGTAGGGCACTGATCCCAAGAGTGGAGGGAACAGAATATTCGGCTATAGCGATTTCGGACCACGCCCCGCACTGGGTGGAGTTGGGGGAGGAGAGGGACCAGCGCCCGCTATGGCACCTGGATGTGGGACTGTTGGCAGATGAGGAGGTGTGTGGGCGGGTCCGGGGGTGCATTCAGAGATACATAGAGGCCAATGATAATGGGGAGGTGCAGGTGGTTGTGGTTTGGGAGGCTCTGAAGGCAGTGGTTAAGGGAGAGCTAATTTCAATTAGGGCTCACAGGGAGAAGAGAGAGAGGATGGAGAAGGAGAGGTTGGTGGGGGAGATAGTAAGGGTGGACAGAAGCTAAGCAGAGCCCCCGAAAAGGGGCTGCTGAGGGAGCGATGGAACCTCCAAACGGAATTTGATTTATTGACCACGGTGAAGGCAGAGGCTCAGTGGAGGAAAATGCCGGGGGCAGTATATGAGTATGGGGAGAAGGCGAGTCGGATGCTGGCGTATCAGCTACGTAAGAGGGAGGCGGCGAGGGAGATTGGAGGAATCAGGGATGGGGGGGGAATACGGTGCGGAGTGCGGTTAAAATAAATGAGGTATTTAGGGATTTCTATGGGGACCTGTACAAGTCAGAGCCCCCGGAAGGGGGAGAGGGGATGCGGCAGATCTTAGATCAACTGAGGTTCCCGAGGGTGGAGGAAGAGCAGGTGGCTGGCCTGGGGGCCCCAATGGGGCTGGAGGTGCTGGTTAAAGGATTGAGGAGCATGCAGGCGGGCAAGGCCCCGGGATCGGATGGGTTCCCGGTTGAATTTTATAAGAAGTATGTGGATCTGTTGGGCCCGTTGCTGGTGAGAACCTTCAATGAGGCGAGGGAGGAAGGGACTCTGCCCCCGACAATGTCTCGGGTGCTGATCTCGCTGATTCTCAAGCGGGACAAGGACCCACTGCAGTGCGGTTCGTATAGGCCGATCTCACTCCTTAACGTAGATGCCAAGTTGCTGACAAAGGTCCTAGCCACAAGGATTGAGGATTGTGTCCCGGGAGTGATACATGGGGACCAGACTGGGTTCGTGAAGGGCAGGCAGTTAAATGTGAATGTGCGGAGGCTCCTGAACTTGATTATGATGCCCTTGGTGGGAGGGGAAGCGGAGGTGGTGGGGGCTATGGACCCGGAGAAGGCCTTTGATTGGGTGGAGTGGGAGTACCTATGGGAAGTGCTTAGCAGGTTTGGGTTCGGGGAAGGGTTCATAGGGTGGGTCAGGTTGGCGAGCGTGTCTATGAACCGGTGGAGATCGGAATATTTCAGATTGTACCGGGGGACGAGACAGGGGTGTCCCCTGTCCCATTTGCTGTTCGCGCTGGCAATTGAGCCGCTGGCATTAAGGGAGTCTAGGAACTGGAGGGGGTTGGTCCGTGGAGGGGAGGAACACCGGGTGTCGTTGTATGCTGATGACCTGTTGTTATATATTGCAGATCCAGTGGAGGGGATGGCGGAGGTCATGCGGATCCTTAGGGAGTTTGGGGACTTCTTGGGCTACAAGCTCAACGTGGGGAAGAGTGAGATCTTTGTAGTGCATACAGGGGGCCAGGAAAAGGGGCTAGAGGAGCTGCCGTTGAAGAGAGCGGAGAGGAGCATTCGACTAGGAGCTGGGGGCCCTGCATAAGCTTAATTTGACATGGTTGGTGGACCAGGTGGAGGAAGACTTTAGGAGATGGGATGTGTTGCCACTTTCCCTGGCGGGTAAGGTGCAGTCGGTCAAGATGATGATCCTCCCGAGGTTCTTGTTCGTGTTCCAGTGCCTGCCCATCCTAACCCCAAGGCTTTTTTCAACCGGGTAAGCAGGAGTATTTTGGGGTTTGTATGGGCGAGCACGACCCCGAGGGTGTTTCTGGAGTGCAGCCGGGACAGGGGCGGGCTGACGCTGCCGAATCTGTGTGGTTATTATTGGGCAGCTAATGTGGCGATGATCCGTAAATGGGTAATGGAGGGCGAGGGGGCAGCGTGGAAGAGGCTAGAGGCGGCGTCTTGTGTGGGTACTAGCTTGGGGGAGCTGGTGACGACACCATTGCCGCTCCTGCCGACGCGGTACACCACAAGCCCGATGGTGGCGGCGACATTGAAGATCTGGGGGCAGTGGAAGCGACATAGGGGTGAGGTGGGGGCCTCAATTTGGTCCCCGATGCGGGATAATCATAGGTGTGTGCCGGGCAGGATGGATGGGGGGTTCCTAAGTTGGCATCGGGCAGGATTTAAAAGGATGGGGGACCTGTTTATAGATGGGACGTTTGCTGGCCTGGGGGCGCTGGAGGAGAAATTTGGGTTGCCTCCTGGAAACGCTCTTAGATATATGCAAGTGAGGGCGTTTGTGAGACGGCAGGTGAGGGAATTTCCGCTATTTCCAGCACGAAGGATTCAGGACAGGGTGATTTTGGGTGTATGGGTTGGCGAAGGCAAGGTCTCGGTGATTTACCAGGAGCTACAGGAAGCGGAGGAGGCCTTGGTGGAGGAGTTGAAGGGCAAGTGGGAGGAGGAGCTCGGGGAGGAGCGGGGGGGGGGTTTGGTTTATGTTTTTGTTTAAAGGGGGCGTTTTCCCCTCTTTTGTATTTATTGGTTAAATGGGGTTAATGTATCCTTGTTTGATTTCCTATGTACAATTTTGTTTTTCTTTCTTGTGTTTGGTTGAAAATTGTTGAAAATTTTGAATACACATATTTAAAAAAATAAAATAAAAAATTAGATTTTCGGAGCCTTCCCAACCTGGGACCACCTGCACCCCTAAGTACCTAAAGTGAGTTGCCGCCAAACGGAATGGCTGCCCACCCTCCATCCACCCCGCCCCCTGCCCCTACTCCCGGCTGAGAGAACATAAAATACTCGCACTTGCCAAAATGCAATTTATACCCCGAGAACATCGCAAATCTTTGGAGCAGCTCCATTATACTCTCTACTGACATGCTCAGTTCTGAGATATACAATAGCAGATCATTAGTGTATAAGGACACCCTATGATCCACCCTCCCTCACTATCCCTTCCCACAGCCTTGAGCTCTTTAGCGTGATGGCCTGGGGCTCTATAGCCAATGCAAACAACAGGGGCGACATAGGGCACCCCTGTCTCATACCCCGGTGCAATACAAAGCACCCCAAGCTCCTGCTGTTAGTGCGAACACTCGCCATTGGCTCCTTGCACAGCAGTCGCACCCACGCCACAAACCTCGGTCCAATTCCAAATCTCTCTAATACTGCCATTAAGTAACCAAACTCTACCCGATCAACATCTTCTCTGCGTCCAGTGCCACCACCATCACAGTCTCCGTTCCCTCCGCTGGAGAGAGGATCACATCCTCGAACATTCCCAGCATCAGCGGCGCCAACTTATCCTTAAATGTCTTATTCAACTGGGAACACGTCAGTTCCCAAACCAAAGAGAAAATGCTGGAAGATCTCAGCAGATCTGGCAGCACCTGTAGGGAGAGAAAAGAGCTAACGTTTTGAGTCCAGTTGATCCTTTGTCAAAGCCGCTGCAGTTGCCGCAGTTTGTCAGTTCCCACTGCCTTCTGATGCACGATCAATCACTACTGAAGCGAGATTGTAGTCCAATTGAAGGCTTTAATCATAGAATTTACAATGCAGAAGGAGGCCATTCGGCCCATTGAGTCTGCACCAGCTCTTGGAAAGAGCACCCTGTCATGTTGGGTGTTCCGATGCACAAATGATCCAACACGGCTGTAGATGATACAACTCTGTTTTATTGTCTTAAACAATAACAACTACTAACTGCTGGCTGAGGTTCGTGCTTCACCAGCTAACCTGTGGACCCAGCCCTATCCCTGTCTTGGTGAGGCACTCAGCACATGGTCTGGGTCTGAGTGGCACGCTGTGAGCTCTGTGCTCTGAGCTATCTCCTGGTAGAATGAGCGGGAACTGTGGTGTTCCCTGTTTTATAGTGCGTGTGCTCTCACTGGTGATTGGCTGCGATGTTGTGTGTGTGTTGGTTGGTCCAACTACCTGTCCATCAGTGTGTGTGTGTGATTGCACCATGATATGCTGGTGTGGATATCATGACATCCCCCCTTTTCACAAGGATATGTGCCTACATGCTAATGAATAGAAGTGTGTACTGAGTGCATCTGAGTATGTGTGTGCAATATTTACAACATGTACATGAGGCTAAACTATATAAAGAGGAAGGTGTCAGGTGCAACAGAGCAACGAGGTTGTACCAATAACAAAACAAATACATTCAGCAAACGACGAGAGAGAACTTCTGGAACGACAAGAAAGAAACACGTTAACAGTAGTGTAGAACAATTCAGTGAGTCCAATGTGCAAACAGGCTCATAAGTCCAGTCTATCAGGTGGGAGACGAATTCGGGTTGACCGCCTCAAGGGTGGGTCAGGATCCACCAGATGAGGAATGGGCCTGGCCACGGGCGAGAGAGGATTAGGCAGGGTGGCGGAAGCTCAACGAAGTCGACATCAGGGACAACAGGAGGGCGTGGCACCGGTGCATGATCTCGTAGCGAGCGCGGAACCAGACAAAGGGCCCGCCGATTACGGCGGCGAATGGAGCCATCAGGCATGCGAACCAGGAACGAGCGGGGAGCCACGCGGTGGAGAACCTCGGCGGTTGCCGACCAGCCACCCTCCGGTAGGTGTATGCGGACGTTGTCTCCAGGCGCCAGGGCAGGAAGATCAGTTGCCCGAGCGTCATGTCCCACCTTCTGCTGAGCACGCTGTTGTTGCATCCTTCGCAGTACTGGAGCATGGTCGGGTTCAGGAACATGAATGGACGGCACAGTGGTCCTGAGGGAGCGACCCATCAACAGCTGGGCTGGCGAGAGGCCCGTGGACAGTGGGGCCGAGCGATAGGCCAGCAGGGCTAAAGAAAATTCAGATCCGGCATCAGCAGCCTTGCAGAGGAGCCGCTTCACAACGTGGACGTCCTTTTCCGCCTTGCCATTCGACTGGGGATGCAAGGGACTGGATATCATGTGAGTGAAGTTTTATGAAGTGGCAAAGGAAGACCATTCTTGGCTCGCAAAGCAAGGCCCGTTGTCAGACATGACGGTGAGCGGAATTCCATGGCGAGCGAAGGTTTCTTTGCATGCCCGGATGACAGCTGATGATGTCATGTCGTGCAGGCGTATGACCTCCGGATAATTTGAAAAATAGTCAATCAGAATGATGTAGTCCCTGCCGAGCGCATGAAAGAGGTCCACGCCCACCTTTGCCCAATGGCCTTCGTGCAGTTGTTCGAGGACAAGCCAGTGCATGCTGTGTGGGATCACAATCCGGTCCAACTTCAAGAGGACACCATCAATAAAGGCCAAGTCGTCCCGGACATTGTAGAATTGTGGGCACTGCCCCTTGAGCCACCCTTCTGTCATGTGGCGCATTACACGCTGTAGAAGGGGGTCAGCCGCAGTCTCACGGCGAATGTGGGCCAGGCGTGCGTCAGTGGCCGGTAGATTGGCCGATGTGAAGGCTATTTGTGTGTCGACCTGACAAACGAACCTCTCCGAATCGGGCGGTGTGTTAACCGCCCTGGACAGAGCATCTGCAATGATGAGGTCCTTCCCCGGGGTGTAGACAAGTTGGAAGTCGTACCTCCAGAGCTTGAGCAGAATGCGCTGGAGGCGAAGGGTCATATCGTTGAGGTCCTTCTGAATGATGCCGACCAGGGGGCGATGGTCGGTCTCCACAGTGAACTGCGGAAGACCATACGCATAATCGTGAAATTTGTCGATGCCGGTGAACAAGCCTAGGCACTCCTTTTCAATCTGCGCATAGCGCTGTTCTGTGGGGGTCATGGCCCACGATGCATAGGCGACCGGGGCCCATGATGTGGTGTCGTCCCGTTGCAGGAGTACCGCCCCAATGCCGGACTGGCTGGCGTCAGTTGAGATCTTCGTTTCCCATGTGGTATCGAAAAACGCCAGCACCGGGGCGGTGGTGAGCTTGACCTTGAGCTCCTCCCATTCACTCTGGTGTGCGGGCAGCCATTGGAATTCCATTGTCTTTTTGACCAGGTGGCGAAGAGCCGTCGTGTGCGAGGCGAGGTTAGGAATAAATTTCCCCAGGAAGTTGACCATCCCGTGAAAGCGCAGCACTGCCTTCTTGTCTGACGGCTGCTGCATGGCTGCGATGGCTGCCACTTTGTCGGCATCCGGCCGCACCCCTGACCGGGAGATGTGGTCCCCCAAAATCTTTAGCTCAGTCTGGTCAAAAGAGCACTTGGCTTGATTGAGGCGCAGGCCCTGATCTCGTATCCGTGCAAAGACACGCTGGAGACGACTGATGTGCTCCTGTGATAACGCCGCCTACATAGACGCATACCCCTTCGATGCCCTCCATCATCTTTTCCATGATTTGATGGAACACCTCAGAGGCCGAGATGATGCCGAACGCCATCCTATTGTAGCTGTATCCGCCAAATGGAGTGTTGAAAGTGCACAGCTTCCTGCTAGACTGATCCAATTGATTCTGCCAAAAACCCTTTGAGGCATCAAGCTTGGCGAATATTTTTGCCCGAGCCATTTCGCTCGTGATTTCTTCTCGTTTGGGTATGGGGTAGTGTTCCCTCATAATGTTATTATTCAAATCTTTTGGGTCGATACAGATCCGGAGCTCGCCGGAGGGCTTCTTGACGCACACCATGGAGCTGACCCAGGGCGTTGGCTCTGTGACTCGGGAAAGCACTCCTTGGTCCTGCAGGTCCTGCAGCTGCTGCTTGAGGCGGTCCTTGAGTGGTGCTGGGACCCTACGAGGTGCGTGAATGACCGGGGTGGCGTCCGGTTTGAGCCCTATTTTGTAGGTGTAGGGCAGTGTGCCCATGCCCTTGAAAACCTCCTGGTTGTGCGCGAGGAGTGAGTGGAGCTGCGCCCTAAAGTCTACATCTGGGAAGTCGGACGTGCCTTCTGGAGACAGAGTGTGTACCCGCTGAACGAGGTGGGGGACCTTGCACGCCTATGCGCCTAACAGAGAGTCCTTCGAGGATCCAACTATTTCAAAAGACAATGTGGCTTTATGTAAGTTGTGTGTAACCTCGAGCTGTCAGGATCCTGTGGCCGGGATGACGTTTCCATTATAGTCAACCAGCTGACAGTGGGATGGCAGAATCGGTGGTTTAACCTTCAAGGTCTGGAAGGCTGACCATGCAAGGAGATTGGCGGAGGCACCAGTGTCCAAGCGAAATGTGATCTGTGATCGGTTGACCGTTAGGGTGGCACACCACTCATCGCCCGGATCAATGCTGTGCACTGGCAGCGGCTGGTGGTTCCGACTTGGGGACATCCGGTTCTTGTGGATTACCGCAACGCGGAAGGGTTCCCTGTCTTCGGTGTCACTGGTCTGCATGTTGTCAGGATAGGACTCAGTGTATGGAGGCTGAATAGCCCGCACGTCCCTACGAGGCTGGCGGAATTGTTGAGAGTTGGGAGGTTGAGCTGCTCGACAGCAGGCAGCGTAGTGGCCCATCCTGCCACAGCGGAGGCATTGTCGCGCTTTGGCCGGACATTGCCGCTTTAAATGGGCGGAGCCACAGCTGCCGCACGTCGCGACGTCATGGCGTTCATTGCACCACCGCGCGTGCGCGGTGCGGACCTGCGTAGAGCATGCCTGCGCATCGCGTCCCTCTGCGTCAACGTCCCCTCTTTTGGCGCATACAAGCGCGGGAGGCCTCGGGAAGCGCGCAAAATGGCCGCCCTCGCCCTGGCCGCGGGCTGGGAGGAACTCGATCGACTGGACCCGCTCCGCCTCGTAGGACTCCTGCCGTGCCATTTCGGCCGCCTGGATTTGGGAGTACCGGCTGGTTGCGTTCTCGTGAAGGACGCAGGTCTCGATGGCAGTCGCTAGGGTGAGGTGCTTAATTTTGAGGAGCTGCTGGCGCAGGGTGTCCGAGATAACCCCAAAAACTATCTGATCCTGAATCATGGAGTCGGAGGTGGCCTCATAGCCGCAGGACTGCGCAAGGATACGGAGGTGTGTCAAGTAAGATTGAAAAAGCTCACCCTTACCCTGCAGGCGCTGCTGGAAGAGGTACCTCTCGAAGCTCTCATTAACTTCCACGCTGAAGTGTTCCTCGAATTTTAGAAGCACTGTCTTGTGTTTTGTCTTGTCCTCGCCTTCCGCGAATGCCAGGGAGTTGTAGATGTGGATGGCGTGTTGCCCCGCCGTGGAGAGGAGGAGAGCGATGTTCCTGGTGTCCGATGCATTCTCCCTGTCTGTGGCTTCTAGGAAAAGCTGGAAGCGCTGTTTAAACAGCTTCCAGTTGACGCCAAGATTTCCAGCGATTCGGAGCGGCTGCGGTGGGCTGATGTTCTTCATGGAGCAGGATGGCGGATTTCTGAGAGGGTGCAGGTAGGTCTTACAGTCGCTGGTTAGCTTCCACTACTGGTATCATGTCGTGTTGAGTGTTCCGATGCACAAATGATCCAACACGGCTGTAGATGGTACAACTCTGTATTATTGTCTTAAACAATAACAACTACTAACTGCTGGTTGAGGTTCGTGCTTCACCAGCTAACCTGTGGACCCAGCCCTATCACTGTCTTGGTGAGGCACTCAGCACATGGTCTGTGTCTGAATGGCACGCTGTGAGCTCTGTGCTCTGAGCTATCTCCTGGTAGAATGAGCGGGAACTGTGTTGTTCCCTGTTTTATAGTGCGTGTGCTGTATTGTGTGTGTGTTGGTTGGTCCAACTACCTGTTCATCAGTGTGTGTGTGATTGCACCATGATATGCTAATATGGATATCATGACACACCCTACCCAAGGTCAACACCTCCACCCTATCCCCATAACCCAATAACCCCACCCAATGAACAAGTAGTTACCCCAGCAGCTCCGGTACAGAATGACTGCTGTGGGTGAAACACAGACTCTTATGCTCCACCTGCTGGGCGGAACCAGCAAGCAGGTTCCACCACTCATACTACAGTATAATGTAAATCCCACCTAGGTACCGCGATACCCCTAATATAGCCTACCACACCTCCTCTGCCTGCATCCTCATAATTCACTCCTTCACCTCCTGCTCCCCTACCGGCCCCTCCAAGCCTACTCCATCCTCCTCACCCAACCTCGGATACTCCAACTCCTCCAGGAACTCCCTCATCTCCCGCCCCTCCCCTGCTGACTCTGATCTATATAGCTCCATCTAATTCTCTTTCAATACTTTATTGACCTGCTCCGGGGCCACCACCAACTTCCCCATCCTGTCCCGTACATTGACTATCTCCCTCTCCGCTGCCTCCCTCTGGAGCTTGCCGGCCAGCATACACCCTGCCTTCTCCTTGTGCTCGTAGACCGCCCCCTTCACCCTTCTCAACGGGCGCACAGCTTTTCCTGTGGACAACTGGTCGGACCTCGTCTGAAGCTCCTTCCTCTTGGCCAATACGGTTGGGTCCCCGTGTACCTTCTATCCACCTCCAGCATCTCCTCTATCAATTTTTAGCGCTCCTCTCTCTCTTCCTTGTCCACCTTAGCCTTGAAGGAGATCACCTACCCCCTCGCCACTGCCTTCAGGGCCTCTCAAACCACCGACTGCGAAACCTCCCCCGTGCAAAAAAAACACATATTCCACGATCAGCTTCCCAATCTTATAACAAAAACCTCCGGTCATCCCCTTCTCCAAAACCACATCTAATCAATGCAGAGCATAATCCGAAATCACTATTGCTGAATACTCCGACCTCCTAACCCCAGCCAATAGCGCTGTCCCCACCATGAAAATGTCTATCCTCGAGTGTACCGGGAAGGAAAATGAAAACTCCTGTTACCGCGGGTGTAAGAACCTCCACGGGTCCACTCCTCCCATCTCTCTCATGAGCCCAGCCAGTGCCTTTGCACCCCTCCCCTCCCCCTTAACTGGGCAGCGAGTGCGATTCAGACTTGTCCACCTCTGGTTCATGCACCATATTCCGACCCCCCCCCCCACTATTAACTTGTGGGTATCCAATCCGGAATGGCACCCAGCACCCTCTTCACAAACCCCGCATCATCCCAGTTGCGGCCATATATGCGCGCCAGCGACACCAACCTCCCCTCTAACGCCCCCGTCACTATCATGTACCTGCCCCCCTGGCCTGCCTCCACCTTCTCCATCTGGCATCCACCACCCTCCACAACTCCTTACCCATCGAGGTGAACTGGTCACTGTGTTGCAGCAGAGCTTCCTTCACACCCTTCAACTTCTCTGCTTGCTCCCGTACCTCGGCTAATGGGCAGGATTCACCCATGCTGCGCCGTGTGGGAGAATTGCCGTTCGCGCCATTTTTTTCCCATGGCACGGGTCCGATGCCGGCAGGCGATTCTCCGAGCACCGGAGAATCGGCACCATTTGCGCCGGCGCCTTTGGCACGCGCCTGGCGCGGGCCGCTGTCCGCGGCCGGGCTGCCGATTCTCCGGCCTTGATAGGCTGAACGGCCGCGCGGAAACGGCAGAGTCCCACCGGCGCCGTTCACACCTGCTCGCAGCCGGCAGGAACTGTCCACGTAGAGTCGGGGGGTGGCCTGTGGGAGATGGAGAGGCACGCCTTCACTGGGGGGGGGGGGCCTCCGATGGGGTCTGGCCCACAATCGGGGCTCCCCGATCGGCAGGCCGTCCTCTCCAGCTCCGGCCCTATTTTATTATACAGCCATCCCCTGAATCCCCATGCCATGTTGTGTTGGGGCTGGCGGGTTGAAGAAGTCCCCTGCGCATTCACGGGTTGGCGCGGCCCAACTTCGCATGCGTGGGTTGGCGCCGCCCCCAGCGCGTGCCAGGAAGTGAGGCTGGAGTGGCATGAACTGCTCCAGCGCCATGCTGGTCCCCTGTGGGGGCCAGAATGTGGATGAGGAAGAGGGCTGTAGGGAGGATGCATTGACTGACCACTGCACCGTGTTACAGAAAGCCATTCAAGAGGGGGGAGCAAAAAGACAAGTGGTAGTTGTTGGGGAATCTATAATTAGGGGGATTGATGGCATCCTTTGTAAGCCAGATCGTGAGTCCCGCGTGGTATGTTGCCTGCCCGGTGCCAGGGTGAGGGACATCTCTGATCGGCTTGAAAGGATTTTGGAGAGGGAGGGGGAGGATCCAGTTGTTGTGGTCCACGTTGGGACTAACAACATAGGTAAGACTAGGAAAGAGGACCTGTTTGGGGATTATCAAACACTAAGGACTAAATTAAAGAACAGGTCCTCCAGGGTTATAATCTCTGGATTACTAACCGAGCCACGTGCCAATTGGCATAGGGTTGAGAAAATTAGGGAAGTTAACACGTGGCTAAAGGAGTGGTGCGGGAAAGAGGGATTCCATTTCATGGGGCATTGGCATTAGTACTGGGGCAGGAGGGACCTGTACCGTTGGGACGGTCTTCACCTGAACCATTCTGGGACCAGTGTTCTAGCGAATAGGATAAATAGGTTGGTCACAAGGACTTTAAACTAGCAAGTTGGGGGGAAGGGAAGGGTAAAGCTATGGACAGTATAATGGTTAATCGAGAGCAAGGCAGCAGGTTACGTGACAGGTTATTATGGAGAGATATGGGTTCAAAGACAAGGAAAATTAGGAGAAAGGGTAAGAGGAAAAATAATTTGGGAAAAGTTACTGATCAAGGTGTTAGGATTCATAACAAAGACATAAAACACAGCATAAGTGTACTTTACCTGAATGCTCGTAGTATACGAAATAAAGGTGAATGAGTTGATGGCGCAAATCATCGTGAATGATTATGATTTAGTGGCCATTACTGAAACATGGTTAAAAGATGGTCACGACTGGGAGTTAAATATCCAAGGGTATCAGACTATACGAAAGGATAGAATGGACGGTAAGGGCGGTGGTGTAGCTTTGTTGTTTAAGGATGGCATCCGGGCAATAGTAAGGGATGATATTGGTGCTATGGAGGACAAGGTTGAATCAATTTGGGTGGAAATCAGGAATAGTAAGGCGAAAAGGTCACTGATAGGAGTAGTCTATAGGCCACCAAATAGTAACAGGATGGTACGGCAGGCAATAAGCAAAGAAATAATGGATGCATGTAGAAATGGTACAGCGGTTATCATGGGAGATTTTAATCTGCATGTCGATTGGTTTAACCAGGTTGGTAAAGGCAGCCTTGAGGAGGAGTTTATAGAATGTGTCCGGGATAATTTCCTGGAACAGTATGTAATGGAACCTACAAGGGAACAAGTGGTCCTAGATCTGGTCCTGTGTAATGAGGCAGGATTGATTAATGATCTCATAGTTCGGGATCCTCTTGGAAGGAGCGACCACAATATGGTGGAATTTAAAATACAGTTGGAGGATGACAAGGTAAAATCAAACATGAGTGTTTTGTGCTTAAACAAAGGCTTAAACAAATGGGATGAGAGAACTAGCTAAGGTCGACTGGGAGCAAAGACTTCATGGTGAAGCAGTTGAGGAACAGTGGAGAACCTTCCGAGCGATCTTTCACAGTGTTCAGGAAAGGTTCATACCGCAAAAAAAGAAAGACGGTAGAAAGGGGAAAAATCGACTGTGGATATCTAAGGAGGTGAGGGAGAGTATCAAATTGAAGGAAAAAACATACAAAGTGGCAAAAATTAGTGGGAGACTAGAGGACTGGGAAATCTTTAGGGGACAACAGAAAGCTACTAAAAAAGCTATAAAGAAGAGTAAGGTAGACTATGAAAGTAAACTTGCTCAGAACATAAAAGCAGATAGTAAAAGCTTCTACAAATATATAAGACAAAACAGAGTGGCTAAGGTAAATATTGGTCCTTTGGAAGATGAGAAGGGAGATTTAATAATAGGAGACGGGAAAATAGCTGAGGAGCTGAACAGGTTTTTTGGGTCAATCTTCACAGTGGAAGACACAAATAACATGCCAGTGACTGATGGAAATAAAGATATGATAGGTGAGGACCTTGAAATGATTGTAATCACTGAGGAGGCAGTATTGGGCAAGTTAATGGGGCTAAAGGTAGACAAGTCTCCTGGCCCTGATGGGATGCATCCCAGAGTGTTAAAAGAGATGGCTAGGGAAACTGTAAACGCACTAGTGATAATTTATCAAAATTCACTAGACTCTGGGGTGGTCCCAGAGGATTGGAAAGTAGCAAACATGACACCACTGTTTAAAAAAGGAGGTCGGCAGAAAGCGGGTAATTATAGGCTGGCAAGCTTAACTTCGGTTGTAGGGAAAATGCTGGAATCTATCATTAAGGAGGAAATAGCGGGGCACCTGGAGGGAAATTGTCCCATTGGGCAGACGCAGCATGGGTTCATAAAGGGTAGGTCGTGTCTGACTAATTTGGTAGACATTTTGAGGACGTTACCAGTGCAGTAGATAACGGGGAGCCAATGGATGTGGTATATCTGGATTTCCAGAAAGCTCTTGTCAAGGTGCCACACAAAAGGTTGCTGTATAAACTAAAGATGCATGGCATTGAGGGTAAAGTGGTAGCATGGGTAGAGGATTGGTTAACTAACAGAAAGCAGAGTGTGAGGATAAATGGGTGTTTCTCTGGTTGGCAACCTGTAACTAGTGGGGGCCCTCAAAGATCAGTGTTGGGCCCGCAGTTGTTCACAATTTACATAGATGATTTGGAGTTGGGGACCAAGTGCAATGTGGCAAAGTTTGCAGATGACACTAAGATGAGTGGTAAAGCAAAAAGTGCAGAGGATACCAGAAGTCTGCAGAAGGATTTGGATAGGTTAGGTGAATGGGCTAGGGTCTGGCAGATGGAATTCAATGTTGCCAAGTGTGAGGCTATCCATTTTGGGAGGAATAACAGCAGAATGGATTATTATTTAAACGGTAAGATGTTAAAACATGCTGCTGTGCAGAGGGACCTGGGTGTGCTGGTGCACAAGTCGCAAAAAGTTGGTGTGCAGGTGCAACAGGTGATTAAGAAGGCTAATCGAGTTTTGTCTTTCATTGCTAGAGGGATGGAGTTCAAGACTAGGGAGGTTATGCTGCAATTGTATAAAGTGTTGGTGAGGCCACATCTGGAGTATTGTGTTCAGTTTTGGTCTCCTTACCTGAGAAAGGACATATTGGCACTGGAGGGAGTATAGAGGAGATTCACTAGATTGATCCCAGAGTTGAGGGGATTAGATTATGACGAGAGGTTGAGTAGACTGGAACTGTACTCATTGGAGTTTAGAAGGATGCGGGGGGATCTTATTGAAACATATAAAATTATGAAGGGAATAGATAGGATAGATGCGGGCAGGTTGTTTCCACTGGTCGGGGAAAGCAGAACTAGGGGGCATAGCCTCAAAATAAGGGGAAGTAGATTTAGGCCCGAGTTTAGGAGGAACTTCTTCACCCAAAGGGTTGTGAATCTCTGGAATTCCTTGCCCAGTGAAGCAGTTGAGGCTCCTTCTTTAAACGTTTTTAAGAAAAAGATAGATACCTTTCTAAAGAATAAAGGGATTTGGGGATATGGTGTACGGGCTGGAGAGTGGAGCTGAGTCCACAAAGATCAGCCATGATCTCATTGAATGGCGGAGCAGGCTCGAGGGGCCAGATGGCCTACCCCTGTTCCTAGTTCTTATTATTATGAATCGCGAGTGCTCACGCCCGTTTCGCGCCGTCGTGAAACGCGACGGCGTTCACAACGGCGCGGACACTCTGTCCCGCGATCGGAGAATCGCGCCCGATGTCTTCGACATCGCCGACTTCACCGGGTAATCGCCTCCTCCACCACTCCTTCATCGCAGCCATCATCTCCTTTCTCAGCACCTCCATGTGCGTAGCGAACTGCCTCTCGAATTCTCCGGCCATCACCTCGATCAGAGTTTCCACAGTGAAGCCTACATGCATTCAACACCTTCAACCATTGCCACTGAGTACCAATCCCAAAATTGATGTGGCAGCCCCTGATTGGACTTGATCGGTCAGGTTGATCGAGCCCTGATCAATTGATTGACAAATGACCCAGAGACCGCCCACTAAAAAAATCACAAAATTCAAACAGCATAAAAGTTACTGCACAGATTCATTCTCTCTCTTGACCAGCAGTAACTAACAATGGTGACTTCCACCGGCTAAAGGAGGAGACCTCCACCCTACCAACAGAAGGAAGGCCAGAGCCCAGAAGAGAACCAGATTGATAACCAACTAACAGTGGACTAGAAGACCGGAACTACAGATAACAGGCCTGTATCTGCCTAGCACTTGTCGGTCACTGCCACGTTAAGTTAATGATGTGGAGATGCCGGCGTTGGGCTGGGGTGAACACAGTACGAAGTTTTACAACACCAGGTTAAAGTCCAACAGGTTTGTTTCGATGTCACTAGCTTTCGGAGCGCTGCTCCTTCCTCAGGTGAATGAAGAGGTCTGTTCCAGAAACAAATATGTAGACAAATTCAAAGCTGCCAGACAATGCTTGGAATGCGAGCATTAGCAGGTGATTAAATCTTTACAGATCCAGAGATGGGGCCCTAATGTATCATCCGGTGCCGGAGACTTCGGCAACCGGAGGGGGCGGGATTCACGCCAGCCCCCGGCGATTCTCCGACCCGGCGGGGGGTCAGAGAATGTCGCCCCTGAAATGTTAATTATTTTTCTTTCTCCACAGATTCTGTCATACCTGCTGAGTATTTCCACCAGATTCTGTTTTTATTTTATATTACAATTGACTGCGCATTTAGGTAAAGTGAGCAATAAGCACACATATCAATAAAAGGAAAGTGCATTGCTGCTATAGAAGGACCTATCTACCAGTGGTGATAGATGAAGAATTAGTGTCTTTTAAAAAGATAAATGTCAGAACAGCAACGAGTGAACGTTGATGAAAAAGAATGACAAACTATGAGTTGACAGGGTTGTAAAAGTGTCTACAAGGCTAAATTTAAAGGAGCCACTTCTTGCTTCTAAATCATGTCGTACGTATAATTTGCGGATGCAAAATACTGGCTGGAATTCTCAGGTTGTCGGGATTCACATTTCCCACTGGCAGCGCACCCTCGCCAGCTGGCCCCCCGGCGGCATCGGGTGGTTACAATGGGAAATCCCAGTGACAAGCAGCGGGAAGATAGAATCCCGCCACCAGCGAATGGCATACCGCTGAAAAACACGTGGCTGGTGGACTGGAGAATCCAGCCCACTGTAGCAAGATTGTACAGAACGGATGCACATTCGCCTCCCTTATGGGAAGTATAGATTCGTATACATTTACTTTAGTTTAGCTGCTTGAGTGTAATAGAAATGTTGAAAATGCCACTGGGTGATCTTATAGTATGAGGTCCATCCAGAAAGAAATGAGACAACAGACCTTCATTTTTCTTTATCCATTATAAGATTACAATGTCCATGGATTTTATGTATGCCTTTATTTCAACATAATGAAAATGTAGAGATAGGATGCCCCTGAAATCTTAGCCGAGGTTATTGTGGGTGAGTTACAATGATGTAAATGACACTTGTTAAATTGACAGTGCATGGTAGCTGTTGGTTTTTATTTTTCAATGTGCCATTCATTTTGGGAGAAGGTAGTTCCAATCGTTTTTTCCCCCATCTATATGGATTTGATTCATATTGAGAAAGGCCGCCCTAATGTATAAATTTTGAAACAACAATCTAATTCGTACATTTCTCCCAAGAGCTGATGACAACTGAAAAATAAAATCAGCCTTTCAAGCAGGCAACACATTGAGCATCGTGTGAGTGGTATGAAAGGTGACTTAGGAAAAGGGCTTTGGCCCTTCACTTCGGTATCAAAATAATGAAAGAAAGTGGTAAATCTAAAAAATCATTAATCCCTCTCAGAAAAACCATAATGGCAGATCTTGTATAAATGGCTTGAATGCGCTTATGTACAGCCTCTGCTGCTGAACCTGGAAAAGAATTGTTCCTGATTAGCCCAGTCACTAGGAGTGTAACTATGGCATATGTTATAAAGGATGTGCTGGAACGCCCAGTTGAAGGGAGTAGTTGTGGCGCAGTGGGTAGTGTCCCTGCCTCTGAGCCAGAAGCTCCAGTTTGAGTCCCACCCCAAGACTCACTCGATGGTCGAGGAAGGTGCGCCAAACAGGTTGAATGTGTCAACCTGTAAATCCTTCCAAACACGCCAATGACTGGCAGTAAGAGTTGCTGGTCAGCCATGCTTGATGTGGAGTGGTGCCCTCAAGCTACAAGCCCATTGTCACAGACTAGCTTTGGAAAACGTAGTGCACCACTAGGTACCGAAAGAGAATTGGAATTGGAACCTAGTGGAAGTGGTAGTGATGCACCATTTTTAGCAGGGGAAGGAGGAAGGGGGTTGAAGCCTCAATCCCAACCTGGTCCCGGTTATTCTAACCTCCTCCCTGGTTTGATCAGGCCTACATCTGTTAGCTATGTGCTATGGGCACGATCTACCGGCTAAGTTGCACCCGAAGATAAGCGCAACACGGCCGGTAGATGCCGGGACAGGCTCCCGTTGGGTTTCCGACAGCCAGTACACCTCACAAGATCAACCCAGACCTCGTAACCAGGATATCGCCCATAATGGGCAGGATCAAACCTCGGACACCTAAGTTGGTTTAAAGCCTGCTAAAGCGTACTCACCCGGAATCTATCATGCTCCCGGCACCTCCTGGACTTCCTAGGGAGTTCCCAGTTGGGCATCGTTCAGTACTGGTCAACATAAACGTGGACCAGGTGAATTGGTAAGCTGAGGATCTCCCAGGCCTTCCCCTTGAATGTGGGCACCTTGCCACTGCCACCCTGGCACTGCCAAGGTGCATAGGTGGCACTGCAAAGCTGACAGGAGCACTGCCTAGCTGCCAGAGTGGCACAGCCAAATGCCAGGGCCAAAGGGGGCCATGCCCTTGAAAGGATGGTGGAGAGGAGGTATGAAGCGTGAGAGGGTGCAGGGTGGGAATAAGGGGGCTTCCAGAAGGTTGGCAGCGGGGGTGAAGGGTGGGAGTCCTGGAAGTGGGGGGATGGTGCAAATGGGGTCATGGGTAGGCCTGAAAAGGGGAGCCCTCAGCGACCCCATAACTGGGTGTCATTATTTGGGGGGGGTGGGGTAGTGTGTGGGGGACGACATTGCACATGGGTGGGAGTTGTGAGGGACCCTCAAGCTCAGTTAGAGACCGGGCCACCCTCTCAAAATGGTGGCCTGATCTCTGAGGAGTCGGTGTGGCCAGCGAGTTCAGCTCCCCGGAATTTACCTGCTGTTCGTACCGGCGGGATCAGCCCGTCCCACCAATGGTGCTCTCCGCCTCAGGTTCCCCGGCGACATGGGATGCATTCAACGGGACCAGAATATCCCGCCGGTGTGAACAGCCAATAGTTCGCATACAGAAACCTGTCCTATGTCTGACTGACGACCAAGGTGGGTACTCCCGAAATAGGCATGTGTCAGTTCTGCTTTGCCTTGGAAAGAGTGTGTGAAAGTTACACTCCTTTCGAGATCAAACTCCAACTGCTGCACAAGCAAGGATCTGGAATATTTTATTTTTTATCGTGGGAGTATGCTAGAAAAGTGGTCAACCTCTGGGACCATAAATCTCTTCCCAAGTAATCATAATCCACGATGTCAAGATTATTCTTTCACTTACTGTTCATAAACCTGCGAAACAGACATTCTGATAGGTGGTGCCATGTGGGGAAGTTACACCAGGACATTCCAACAGTTAGCAACAAGGCCTGGAGAACAGCTGTGTGACAGAAACAAACCATAAAATGTAAGAAAAACATGACTGGTGCCAAAAATCAGGCACTGCATCAAATTTAGTCTGGGAAATGTTCCAGATTGGATCTCTGAGATCATAGCTTCAGTAGCCCACTTAAATATCTAAACAAAATTATGAATTAAAGATGTCCAGAGAAACATGTTCTCCAGTCATAGAGCTGAAAGAGAAATCAGCTTGCTATGAAAATTAATTTGAAATATGTTGAATTTGCCTGATTATTCCCAGCACTGCAACATTATCATTAAGGCGATACCATACCAGATACTTAGGAAGGACAAGCACTGTTGTTAAAATGTGACAATCCTCTTTGACTGCCAGCTGTATTTTTTTAAATTGAGAAACCCAGGTGAAGCCAGAAGACATGTTAAAAGTATCAGGCGTTCAGATGAGAAAACCAAGTAATAGCGTTTGTTTGGCAAGTTAAGGCTTTAAAAACTCGGAGGAGGAAGACAGCCTGAGGGAGGGAAGGAGATGTTAGATTTGCGGCACTTACTGTATCACATCCTTGGACGATCCCAAAGTGCTTTTACAGTTAACAAAAATTTCTTACCAACCGCGAGTGAATAATCAGATAATGCCCTGATGTTTTGCTTTAAAGATTATAGGTAAAGCTTAGTTATTAAGAGAAAGGGTAGAGAAAAAGGGGCAAAAAATCCAGCGTACCACATTTTCATTCCATTTACACTTTCCAAGGAATTCCCTGAGATGGAACGCATCTGCTTACAGCAGGCACTGGTAAAGTAATGACATAGAAATTGTTTGTGTGTGTGGGGGGGGGGGGGAATGCATACTTTTACCTATTCCTTTACTCCGGGGATATCAGCTTACCAGTTTTACGTCCATTTGGAAAAGTGAATAAAGAGGTAGCTCTAGTTCCAATTAGAGACACGTGCGCTAAAGGATTACTTTATTTATGGATGACTTTAATCTGCAACTAGGTTGGGCAAATCAAATTAGTAATCATACCATCGAGGAGGAATTCCTGGAATGTATATGATGTGTTGGGTGTTCTGGATCCGTGGAACACATACAGGCCACCAACACTTAAAATAGTACAACACTATTTTATTAAGTTAGAAACTGTTGAACATACTTTCACTGTGGGTTAACACGATGTTAGATTAAACTAACGACCTATGCCTGTCCTAACCAGTCTATGCACTCAGCACATTATGAGGATCTGTGCTGTAAGCTCTAAGCTCTGTCCTTGTAGGAGGTTGCATCCCGAATGAGCGGGAACTCGGATGTCCCCTGTCTTTCTAGTGAGTGTGCTCTAACTGGTGATTGGCTACGGTGTTGTGTGTGTTGATTGGTCTTGCTGTGTGTCCATCAGTGTGTGTGTATCTGCACCATGATATACTGGTGTATATCATGACAGTATATGGGATGGTTTTCTGGATCAATACATTGAGGAACCAACTAGAGACTGGATATTGTGAAAAGAGAAAGAACAAGTGGCAAACTAGTTGTGCGAGGCCTCTTGGGGATGAGCGGCCATAATATGATAGAATTCGTCATCAAGATGGACAGTGACGTAGTTGATTCTGAGCCTCGGGTCCTGAATCTAAATAAAGAATAATACGATGGTATGAGGCGCAATTTGGCAATGATGGATTGAGGAACGTTACTTAAAGGAATAATGGTGAGTAGGCAATGGCAAATATTCAAAGAGCGCATGGATGAACTTCAACAAATGTTCATTCCTGACTGGCACAGAAATAAAATGGGAATGGTGATGCAACCATGGCTTGCAAGAGAAATTAGAGATCGTATTAGATCCAAGGAAAAAGCATACAAATTGGCCTGGAAAAATAGTTTAGAATTCAGCAAAGGAGGACAAAGGGATTGAGAAATGGAAACTAGAGTGCGAGAGTAAGTTTTCGGGGAATATGAAAGCTGATTGTAGAAGCTGTATAGGTATGTGATGAGAAAAGGATTGGTGAAGACAAATGTAGGTCTCTTACAGTCAGAAACAAGGAATTTATAACAGGGAAGAAATGGCTGGCCAACTAAATCACAGAATCACAGAATAATACAGTGCGGAAGAGGCCCTTCGGCCTACCTAGCCTGCACCAATGCTGAAGTGCAAAGGGACTTGGGAATCCTAGTCCAGGATTCTCTAAAGGTAAACTTGCAGGTTGAGTCCGTAATTAAGAAAGCAAATGCAATGTTGCCATTTATCTCAAAACGCTTGGAATATAAAAGCAGGGATGTACTTTTGAAGCTTTATAAAGCATTAGTTAGGCCCCATTTAGAATACTGTGAGCAATTTTGGGCCCCCCACATCAGGAAGGACATACTGGCACTGGAGCGGGTCCAGGGGAAATTCACACGGATGATCCCAGGAATGGTAGGCGTAACATACGATGAACGTCTGAGGATCCTGGGATTATATTCATTGGAGTTTAGGAGGTTGAGGGGAGATCTAATAGAAACTTACAAGATAATGAATGGCTTCGATAGGGTGGACGTAGGGAAGTTGTTTCCATTAGCCGGGGAGACTAGGACCCGGGGGCACAGCCTTAGAATAAAAGGAAGTCACTTTAGAACAGAGATGAGGAGAGATTTCTTCAGCCAGAGAGTGGTGGGTCTGTGGAATTCATTGCCACAGAAGGCGGTGGAGGCCGGGATGTTGAGTGTCTTTAAGACAGAAGTTGATAAATTCTTGATTTCTCGAGGAATTAAGGGCTATGGAGAGAGCGCGGGTAAATGGAGTTGAAATCAGCCATGATTGAATGGTGGAGTGGACTCGATGGGCCGAATAGCTTTACTTCCGCTCCTATGTCTCATGGACTTATGGTCTAATGCATGAAAAACATCTGACCTGCCTATCTAATCCCATTTTCCAGCACTTTGCTCATAGCCTTGATGTTATGATGTGCTCATCCAGGTAGTTTTTAAAAGATGTGAGGGAACACCTCTATCATCCTCCCAGACAGTGAATTCCAAACCGTCAACATCCTCTGGTTAAAAAAGATTTTCCTCAAATCCCCCCTGACTTTGAACTTGTGTCCCCTCATAACTGACCCTGCTCACTATCCACCCTGTCCATGCCCCTCATAATCTTGTACACCTTGATCAGGGCACCTTTCAGTCTTCTCTGCTCCAGCGAAAATGACCCAAGCCTATCCAACCTCTCCTCATAACTTAAATGCTCTATCCCAGGCAACATCCTGGTGAATCGTCTCTGCACCCCTCCAGTTCAATCACATCCTTCCTATAATGTAGCGACCAGAATTGCACAGAGTACTCCAGCTGTGGCCTCACCAAAGTTCTATATAACTCCAACATGACCTCCCTGCTTTTGTAATCTATGCATCAATTGATAAAAGCAAGTGTCCCATATGCCTTTTTCACCGTCCTATTAATCTGCCCTTCTGCGTTCAGAGATCTATGGACAAACACGTCAAGCCAGGTCCCTTTGTTCCTCGGAACTTCCTAGTGTCATGTGATTCATTGACTACTTCCTTGTCACATTACTCCTTCAGAGTGTATCGCCTCCCACTTTTCAGGGTTAAATTCCATCTGCCACTTTACTGCCCATTTGACCAATCCGTCTACATCTTCCTGTAATCCAAGACACTCAACCTCACTGTTAACCATGCGGCCAATCTTTGCGTCATCCGCAAACTTACTGATCCTACCACCCATCTAGTCATTTATGTTGTTTATATAATTGGCAAACAATAGGAAACCAGCACAGATCCCTGTGATACGCCACTGGATGCTGGCTTCCAGTCACTAAAGCAGCTGTTTGTCATCACCCTCTGTCTCTTGTGGCTAAGCCAATTTTGAATCCAGTTATCAAGTTACCCTAAATCCCATGTGCATTTGCCTTCTTTATAAGTCTCCCATGTGCGACCTTGTCAAAGGCTTTGCTGAAATCCATGTAAACTACATCGCTTGCACTACCCTCATCTACACACTTGGTCACAATTTGTTAGGCATGACCTCCCTCTGACAAAGCCATGTTGACTATTCCTGATCAAACCTTGCCTCTCCAAGTGGGGATAGATTCTCTGCTTCAAAATTTTCTCCAATAGTTTACTTACCACTGACATGCGACTCTGTAGGTCCCTGCCTTATCTCTACAACCTTTCTTAAATAGGTTTTATTTAGCTGTTCTCCAGTCCTCTGGCACCTCCCTGAGGCAAGAGAGGAATAAAAAATTTGGGTCAGAGCCGGTGCAATCTCCTCTCTCACTTTCCACATCATCCTGGGACACAATTCATCCAGGCCTGGAGATTTGTCCACTTTTAAGCTTGCCAACACCTCCAATACCTTGTATGACAATTTGCTCAAGAACCTCACAGTCTCTTTCCCTGATTTCTCTATCTACCTCCTCATTCTCTTGGATGAAGACATATTGAAGTATTCATGCTACCAATGTCCTTTGGCTCCACCCACAGATTTCCCTGTTAGTTCCTAACGAGCCCTACTCTTTCTCTAGTTATCTTCTTCTCATTAATTTACTTATAGAATATCTTGGGATTTTCCCTACTTTAACAAGCCAGAGTTTTCTCAAATTCCCTCTTTGCACCCCTATTGCTTTCTTAAACTCCATCCTGCACTTTCAGCCTCCATTGATTTGCTCCCCTTGTACTTGCTAAAAGTCTCTCTTTTCCTTCTCATCGCATCCTGAATGCCTCTGGTTATCTATGGTTCTCGGGGCTTGTTACTCCTTCCTAGTGCCCAAGGGGGATCATGTTGGGCCTGTACCCTCCCTATTTTCTTTTTGAATGCCTCTCACTGCACTTATGTAGATTTCCCCACAAGTAACTCTTTCCCATCTACCTTGGCCAGGTCCTGCCCTATTTTACTAAAATCCACTCTCCCCAATACGCAACATTTTTTTGTAGCTTGTCCATTGCTTTGTCCATAACAAACGTAAATTGTACCATGTTGTGGTCGCTATCACCAAAATGCTACTCCACCAACACATCAACTACTTGTCCAGCTTCATTCATTTAAAATTAGGTCAGTAATCCACCGTCCTTGTTGGGTCCCCTACATAATGAGCTGGAACATTCTCCTGTATATATTTTAAGAACTCCACTCCATCTAAGCCCTTAACACAGTGACTAAGCTAATGAATGTTGGGAAAGTTGAAATCACCTAATATAACTACTCTATTGTTATTTTTACAAACCTCTGCGAATTGCGCACGTATTGCTCTTCAATTTCCCACTGACTATCTGGGGGTGTATAATAAACACCTAGCAATGTGGCTGTCCTTTTTTGTTCCTCAGCTCTACCCACAAAGCTTCATTTGATGCCCCCTCCAAGTTATCATCTCTCCTTACCGTAGTAACTGACTCCTTAACTAATAATGCAATACCTCCTCCTCTTTTACCCCCTCCTCTGTTTCGGCTGAAGATTCTCTATCCCAGGATGTTGCGTTCCCAATTCTACCCCTTCCTCAACCGTGTCTCCATGATGGCAACCTATCACAATTCCACATATCAATGCTCGCCCTTAACTCATCCGTTTTACTTGTACTACTCCTGCTTTAAAAGTAGAAACCACCCAGCCTTGTCTTATTCTCTTGAAACTTACTATTATTGTATTCCCTCTGACTTGATTGCCTTGCTGTGTTATGCTGTATCCCTATACTGCTAACAGTCTGCGTTCCCTCCTCCACTGAGTCAGTTTAAGCTTCTACCAACAGCACTAGCAAACCCGCCAGCAAGGATGCTAGTCCTGCTTTGATTCAAATGTCAACCATCCCACTTGTACAGGTCCCACCTTGCCCAGAAATGGTCCTGGAATCTAAACCCCCCTTCCTGCACCAACTCTTAAGCCACACGTTCATCTGCGCTATTCTCCTATTTCTGTACTCGCTAGCACGTGGCACTGGGAGTAATCCAGACTACAACCCGAGAGGTCCTGCTTTTTAGTCTATGACCTAATTCCCTGAATACTTGATGCAAGACCTCATCCCTCTTTCTACCTATGCGATTGGTACCAATGAGTACCTGGACCTCTGCCTTATCACCCTCCCCCTTGAGAATGCCGCATACCCATTCTTTTTTTTTCTTTTTATAAATTTAGAGTACCCAATTCATTTTTTCCAATTAAGGGGCAATTTAGCGTGGCCAATCCACTTGGCCTGCACATCTTTGGGGGCGAAACAAACGCAAACACGGGGAGAATGTGCAAACTCCACACGGACAGTGACCCAGAGCCGGGATCGAATCTGGGACCTCGGTGCCTTGAGGCAGCAGCCCCATGCCCATTCAGAGACATCCTTGACCCTGGCACCAGGGAGGCAACATACGATCCTGGAGTTTCTTTCACGTCTACAGAAGCGCCGATCTGTCCCTGACTATAGAGTCCCCTATAACCATTGCTCTTCTATGTTTTGACCCTCCCTGCAGAACAACAGCCATGCTGCCACTGCTCTGGCTGCTGTTGTTGTTTTCCCCTGATAGGCCATACCCCCCAACAGTATTCAAATGGTATACTTGTTAGTGATGGGGACAGTCATAGGGGATTCCTGCACTGGCTGTCTGCCCCTTTTGGAGATCATCCATCTAGCTGCATTTTGGACATGACCACATCTCTAAAACTCCTGTTTTGGGCACTTTCCACCATCTGCATGCTCCTCAGTGTATCCAACTGCTGCTCCAGCCGATCCTCAAGGCCTGATAATCTACATGCCAGAGTTCTTAAAGAAGTGGCCCTGGAAATAGCGGATGCATTGGTGGTCATCTTCCAGGATTCTATAGACTCTGGAACAGTACCTACAGATTGGAGGGTAGATAATGTAACCCTGCTATTTAAAAAGGGAAATAGAGGGAAATCGCGGAAATATAGACTAGTCGGTCGGATAACATAAGAACATAAGAACTAGGAGCAGGAGTAGGCCATCTGGTCCTTCGAGCCTTCTCTGCCATTCAATGAGATCATGTAGGGTACCACAGGGATCAGTGCTAGGACCTCAGTTATTCACAATATATATTAATGATTTAGATGAGGGAACTAAATGTAATTTCTCCAAATTTACAGATGACACAAATGTGGAGGGTGAGTTGTGAGGAGGATGCTGAGATGGTTCTGTGTGATTTGGACAAATTGAGTGAGTGAGAAAATGCATGGCAGATGCAGTATTATGTGGATAAATAGGCTATCGACCTTGGTAGCAAAAACAGGAAGGCAGATAATTATCTGAATGGCTATAAATTGAGAGAGAGGAATGTGCAATGAGACCTTGGTGTCCCTGTATACCAGTCTCTGAAAGTAAGCATGAAGGGGCAGTAGGTGGTACAGAAGGTTTGTTGGCCTTCATAGTGAGAAGGTTTGAGTACAGGAGCAGGGATGTCATAGAACCATAGAATCCTTCCAGTGTAGAAGGAGACCATTCGGCCCATCGAGCCTGCACTGACCCTCTGAAAGAACGCCTCACCTAGGATCAGGTCCCCTAACTAGCCCCGTAACTCAGTAGCCCCACCTAAACCTTTGGATAACTAAGGAACAATTTTAACATGGTCAATCCACCTATCCTGCACATCTTTGGACTGTGGGAGGAAACCGGAGTACCCAGAGGAAACCCACGCAGACACGGGGACAAAGTGCAAACTCCACACAGACAGTCACCCAAGGCCAGAATTGAACCCGGGTCCCTGGCGCTGTAAGGCAGGAGTGCTAACCACCTGTCAATAAACAAACCTCCGAACATTTCTCCAGACCACTAAAATCCTTAACCTAACATACAATAAGGATAGATGCGTGCTTAGCACCGACCGTCTAGTCATTCTCGGCTACGTAGTGCAAAATGGAGTTATAGGCCCCGACCCTGAATGCATGCGCCCCCTTATGGAGTTCCCCCTCCCCCACTGCCCTAAGGCCCTGAAGCGCTGCCTAGGATTTTTCAGTTACTACGCCCAATGGGTCACCAACTACGCAGACAAGGCCCGTCCCCTGATCCAATCCACAACTTTCCCTCTGTCGATAGAGGCCCGCCAGGCCTTCAGCCGCATCAAAGCAGACATTGCAAAGGCCACGATGCATGCCATCGATGAGTCCCTCCCCTTCCAGGTCGAGAGCGATGCGTCCGACGTAGCACTGGCGGCCACCCTCAACCAAGCGGGCAGGCCCGTGGCCTTCTTCTCCCGTACCCTCTATGCTTCCGAAATCCGCCACTCCTCAGTCAAAAAGGAGGCCCAGGCAATAGTAGAAGCTGTGCGACATTGGAGGCATTACCTGGCCGGCAGGAGATTCACTCTCCTCACTGACCAACGGTCGGTTGCTTTTCATGTTCAATAATGCACAGCGGGGCAAGATAAAAAAAACGACAAGATCTTGCGGTGGAGGATAGAACTCTCCACCTATAACTACGAGATCTTGTATCGTCCCGGGAAGCTAAACGAGCCTCCTGATGCCCTGTCCCACGGCACATGTGCTACCGCACAAGTGGACCGCCACCGAGCCCTCCACGAGGCCCTCTGCCACCCAGGGGTCACTTGCTTTTTCCATTTTGTTAAAACCCGCAACCTGCCCTACTCCATCGAGGAGGTCAGGACAGCCACCAGGGACTGCCAAATCTGCGCGGAGTGCAAACCGCACTTCTACCGACCAGAGAGGGCGCACCTGATTAAGACGTCCCGTCCCTTTGAACGCCTCAGCATGGACTTCAAAGGCCCCCTCCCCTCCACTGACCGCAACACGTACTTCCAGAACGTGATTGACGAGTACTCCCGGTTCCCATTCGCCATCCCCTCCCCCGACATGACCGCAACCACCGTCATCAAGGCCCTACATAGCATTTTTGTACTGTTCGGTTTCCCCGCGTTCATACACAGTGATAGGGGGTCCTCCTTTATGAGCGACGAACTGCGTCAATTCCTGCTCAGCAAGGGCATTGCCTCGAGCAGGACGACCAGTTATAACCCCCGGGGAAACGGACAGATAGAGAGGGAGAATGGAACGGTCTGGAAGACCGTTCTTCTGGCCCTACGGTCCAGGAACCTCCCAGTCTCCTGCTGGCAGGAAGTCCTCCCGGAGGCCCTCCACGCCATCCGGTCACTGCTTTATTCGACCACCATTCAGACACCTCACGAACGTCTCCTTGTCTTCCCCAGGAAGTCCTCCTCCGGGACCTCGCTCCCGACATGGCTGGCAGCACCCGGACCCATCCTGCTCCGAAAACACGTGCGAGCGCACAAGTCGGACCCGTTGGTCGAGAGAGTCCATCTGCTGCACGCTAATCCCCAGTACGCCTACGTGGCGTTCCATGATGGCCGACAAGATACAGTCTCCATACGGGACCTGGCGCCCGCCGAATCCCACGTACATCCCAGCCACCAGTCCCACCCTCCCCTTCACCGCAGCACCTTACAGGAGGATCAGTCCTCCTGCCGCCCCTGCCTAGGGCCCCCCACCCACCGACGCCCCCTACAGGTGCCCCCTTCCCAGGTCAGCCGTTTTTCCCACCAGCGCCGTCTAGGTGTGACGAAGCTGCCATGGAGGCCGAAACCACGCTCCCGGAGTCGCAGACGCCCGGGCCCCCACCGGAATCACCACCGAGGCTCAGACGATCCCAGAGGACGACCAGGGCACCCGGCCGACTGATTGATTCATTTTAATGAATGAATATCCGCCATGCTTGTAAATATTCGCTGTAAGGAGGTATCATGGTACCTCCATATCTGATCATACCATGCTGTTACATTTTGTTGTTATTGGCCACCACCCCCGCTGGACTCTTTTTCACAGGGGGTGAATGTGTATTATCAGGTATTACGGTACCTGAGAGGCTGAAGTACCATTGGTCAAACCTAGGGGTTTACCATTGGCTGTATAGTATAGTAGCTCTGCCCTGATAGTCGGGGTATAAGAACCCGTGCCGTCCCAGCAGCCCTCATTCTGTACCTGAGCTGCTGGGGAACAGTTCTAGCTTATTAAAGCCTTCAGTTGTATACAACCTCGTTTTAGTAGTTATTGATTGTGCATCAACCCTAATGGCTTATTTAAATATCATGATCTGGCGGAGTGAATCGGGTGACTTGCGATCGGCCTGGTGCTGAACCCGATTTGGGTCTCTCGTGGGGTTCACCCTCATTCGCTGTTTCCCTCTCCACAGATGCTGCTAGAACTGCTGAGTATTTCCAGTGTTTTAAGTTTTTATTTCCTTTGTATTTCCTTTGGATATTCGGACATGAGGAGAAAGGAAAAATGCTGACCCATATCAACCAGCAGAAATAAAAGGATTATTTTTGGCTGGGAACTGTATTATTTTGTAATTTCATATTGACAATAAAACAAATAGTGAGACATCTGAAAACATTGATGCATATGAATCATTGTCCACATTTGGGAAGCGTTCTTCTTGCTGCTGTTCCTTGTGGAAATGTAAATATTTGAGTGCTTTTATGATTGTCTTGGAATAACTCACACAGGAAATCGTTAACCTTTGTTCCTGATACTGTTGGTACTGATTTATTCCTTGCAGTTATTTGAATATACTCAGAGTTACACATAGTGGAGTGTTTCACTTTGATCATTTAGATTTTGATTGTCAGGGTCGGTATCAGGGATTTGAAATTGTGCAGATTGAAACAAAAGCTTGTTAGCAGCAGATACCTCTGAGATATGAAGTAGACCACTTATAAGTACTGATTTATTTTATTAGTGTGAGGATTATGAGTCCAGAAGGGGTTTTATCTTTCCTGGACACAATTTCAGAGTCTGACGATGAAATACACAAAGGAAATGATGTGCTGACCATCCCTGATTTTGAAACTAGCACAGAGGTAAAATGAGAATATGAAGAAAAGGGGAGGAGGAAGGGGGAGAGTTAGGGGGCTGGATTCTCCAATTCTGGATTTCCCAATGTCGGCTTGGGAACGATGGCGTCTTATGCCAAAGAAACTGGCGCAAAACGGCCATCAATTCCCTGTTTTGTTGGTGGCTAGCAGGGAGGCAGCGTAGAGCAGCCAGCTCTAGCTGCCGATAAGGCCTGGAGAATTGCCGGGTCCATGGCCGCGCATGTGCATTGTGGAGGCATGGCGGAGGCCGCTCGCGCACCCGGCCCACGAAATAGTCCACCCCTTTTGCGCGCTCCAAACCCCCCCCCCCCACCACAGTGCTCCCAGCCCCGAATGTGTCTCCCCCGGATCGCGGATCGGCCTTCCCCTCCCACTGTGGCAGCGCTGAACTGAGTCCGCACCCACTACGCCGAATTCCCGATGGATGAGACCTCACGTGTCCCACGGCGTTGGGAACTCGGCTGGGTGGGGGCGCAGCATCGGGGGGCGGGACCTAGGCAATGGCCTGAGGCCGTCAATACATGGTGCGGCATACTCTACGAGTACGCCGCTTTGGAGGGGGCACAGCATCGCAAAAGCGCCGCCACCCCATTTTCGGCGGGAATATGGATTCTCCGGCTGTTCACTGAACGTGATTTCGGCATTGGCGACCGGAGAATCCAGCCCAGAATGGGGGAGTTGTTGAGCAGGCGGAGGAGGGGAGAGATTTATTTAGTGGGGGATTGGAGGGGAGAGAGTTTTTCAATGGGGGGGGGGTGGAAGGGAGAAAGTTGTTGAGTTGGGGGAGAGGAAGGAGATTATGAGTGGTTGGTAGGTGGGGAGAGAGTTGTTGAGTGGGGGGAGAGGAAGGAGATTATGAGTGAATGGAAGGCGGGGAGAGAGTTGTTGAGTGGGGGGAGAGGAAGGAGATTATGAGTGGTTGGTAGGCGGGGAGAGAGTTGTTGAGTGGGGGTTGGAGGGGAGAGAAATGTTAAGCGGGCAGAGGATGGTGGAGTCGGCATGATGTCACAGTGGTTAGCACTGTTGACTCACAGCTCCAGGGTCCCAGGTCCAATTCCGGTGCGGGTGACTGTCTGGGCTTCCTCCCCGTGTCTGCATGGGTTTCCTCCGAATGCTCCAGTTACCTCCCACAGACCAAAGATATGCAGGTTAGGTGGATTGGCCATGCTAAATTGCCCCTTAGTGTCAAACAAAATGGTTCGGTGGGGTTACTGGCTTAAGTAGGGTGCTCTTTGTAAGAGCCGGTGCAGACTCGATGGGCCGCATGGCCTCCATCTGCAATGTAAATTCTACGATCTATGAATTGTTTATTGGGAGGTGGAGGAGAGAGATTTGTTCAGTGCAGGTGGAGCAGAGAGAGTTAATGAGTGGGGGAGGAGGGGGGACAGTTGTTGTCTAGACCGGAGAGGCTTCTTGAGTAGGGGGAATGAGGGAACAGATTTGTTGAGTAAAGTGAGGAGGGGATAGAGGAGTTGAGTGAGGGAGGATGGAAGAGAGTTGTTGATTGGGGAGGAGGGGAGAGAGTTGTTGAGCAAGGGAGGAGGGGAGATAGTTGTTGATTGGGGAGGAGGGGAGAAAGTTGTTGAGAGAGGGAGGAGGGGAGAGAGTTATTGATTGGGGAGGGGGGGAGAGAGTGTTGAGTGGGGAGGAGGGAAGAGAGTTGTTGATTGGGGAGGAGGAGAAAGAGTTGTTGAGAGAGGGAGGAGGGGAGAGAGTTATTTCGTAGAATTTACAGTGCAGAAGGAGGCCATTTGGCCCATCGAGTCTGCACCGGCTCTTGGAAAGAGCACCCTACCCAAACCCACCCCCCCCTATCCCCATAACCCAATAACCCCACTCAACCAACACTAAGGGCAATTTATCATGGCCAATCCAGCTAACCTGCACATCTTTGGACTGTGGGAGGAAACCGGAGCACCCGGAGGAAACCCACGCACACACGGGGAGGATGTGCAGACTCCGCACAGACAGTGACCCAAGCCGGAATCGAACCTGGGACCCTGGAGCTGTGAAGCAATTGTGCTAATCACTATGCTACCGTGCTGCCCTCTAAAATAATTTTTCCAATTAAGGGGCAATTTAGAGTGGCCAATCCACCTACCCTGCACATCTTTGGTTGTGGGGGTGAAACCCACGCAGACATGGGAGAGTGTGCAAACTCCACACGGACAGTGACCCAGGGCCAGGATTTGAACCCGGGTCCTCAGCGCCGCAGTCCCACTGCTAACCGCTGCGCCACATGCTGCCCATATTGATAGGGGAGGAGGGGAGAGAGTTGTTGATTGGGGAGGAGGGGGGAGAGTTGTTGAGTGAGGGAGGAGGGGAGAGAGTTGTTCATTGGGGAGGAGGGGAGGGAGTTATTGATTGGGGAGGAGGGGAGAGAGTTGTTGAGTGAGGGAGGAGGGGAGGGAGTTATTGATTGGGATGGGGGAGAGAGTTGTTCATTGGGGAGGAGGGGAGAGTGTGTTGAGTGGGCAGGAGGGAAGAGAGTTGTTGAGTGAGGGAGGAGGGGAGAGAGTTGTTGATTGGGGAGGAGGGGAGGGAGTTATTGATTGGGGAGGAGGGGAGAGAGTTGTTGAGTGAGGGAGGAGGGGAGGGAGTTATTGATTGGGGAGGGAGGAGAGAGTTGTTCATTGGGGAGGAGGGGAGAGAGTGTTGAGTGAGGAGGAGGGAAGAGAGTTGTTGATTGGGGAGGAGGGGAGAGAGTTGTTGAGTGAGGGAGGAGGGGAGAGAGTTATTGATTGGGGAGGGGGGGAAGAGAGTTGTTGATTTGGGAGGAAGGGAAAGAGTTGTTGAGTGAGTGAGAAGGGGATAGTGTTGTTGCTTGGGGTGGGGGGGGAGATAGTTGTTGATTGGGGAGTGGGGGAGAGAGTTGTTCATTGGGGAGGAGGGAAGAGAGTTGTTGATTGGGGAGGAGGGGAGAGTGTTGTTGAGTGTGGGAGGAGGGGAGAGAGTTCTGAGTGAGGGAGGTGGGGACAGAGTGGTGATTGGGGAGGAGGGGGTAGAGTTGTTAATTTGGGAGGAGGGGAGAGAGTAGTGATTGGGGAGTAGGGGAGAGAGTTGTTGAGTAGGGGAGGAGGGGAGAGAGTTGTTGAGTGAGGATGGAGGGGAGAGAGTTGTTAAGTGCGGTAGGGGAGAGAGTTGTTAAGTGCAGTAGGGGAGAGAGTTGTTGAGTGGGGGATGAGAGGAGAGAGTTGTTCAGTGGGGGAGGAGGGGAGAGAGCTGTTGAGTGGGGGAGGAGTGGAGAGAGTTATTGAGTGAGGGAGGAGGGGAGAGAGTTGTTGATTGGGGAGGGGGGAGAGAGTTGTTGAATTGGGACGAGTGGAGAGAGTTGTTGAGTGAGGGAGGAGAGAAGAGAGTTGTTGAGTAAAGGTGGAGGGGAGAGAGTTGTTGAGTGAGGGAGGAGGGGAGAGAGTTGTTGATTGGGGTGGGGGGAGAGAGTTATTGATTGTGGAGTGGTGGAGTGCGTGTTGATTGGGGGAGGAGGGGAGAGAGTTGTTGAGTGTGGGAGGAGGGGATGGAGATCTGAGTGAGGGAGGTGGGGACAGAGTGGTGATTGGGGAGGAGGGGGGAGAGTTGTTAATAGGGGAGGAGGGGAGTGAGTGGTGATTGGGGAGGAGGGGACAGAGTTATTGAGTGACGAAGGAGGGGAGAGAGTTGTTAAGTGCGGTGGGGGAGAAAGTTAAGTGCGGTAGGGGAGAGAGTTGTTGAGTGGGGAAGGAGTGGGGAAGGAGGGGAGAGAGTTGTTGAGTGGGAAGGAGGGGAGAGAGTTGTTGAGTGGGGGAGGAGTGGAGAGAATTGTTGAGTGAGGGAAGAGGGGAGAGAGTTGTTGATTGGGGAGGGGGGAGAGAGTTGTTGAATTGGGAGGAGGGGAGATAGTTGTTGAGTGAGGGAGAAGGGAAGAGAGTTGTTGAGTAAAGGAGGAGGGGAGAGTGTTGTTTAGTGAGGGAGGAGGGGAGAGAGTTGTTGATTGCGGTGGAGGGGGAGGGCTGTTGAGTGAGGGAGGATGGGAGAGAGTTGTTGAGTGAGGGAGGAGGGGAGAGAGTTGTTGATTGGGGAGGGGGGAGAGAGTTGTTGATTGTGGAGAAGGGGGGAGAGTTGTTGAGTGAGGGAGGAGGTGAGGGAGTTATTGATTGGGGAGAGGGGAGAGAGATGTTCATTGGGGTTGGGGGGGAGAGAGTTGTTGATTGGGGAGTGGTGGCGAGCGTGTTGATTGGGGGAGGATGGAAGTGATTTGTTTAGCGAGGGAGGTGGGGAGAGAGCTGTTGAGTGAGGGAGGAGGGGAGAGAGTTGTTAAGTGCAGTGGGGGAGAGAGCTGTTGAGTGGGGAAGGAGGTTAGAGTGTTGTTGAGTGTGGGAGGAGGTGAGAGAGTTGGTGAGTGAGGGAGGAGGGGGAGAGAGTTGTTGATTGGGGAGGAGGGGAGAGAGTTATTGATTGGGGAGGAGGGAAGAGAGTTGCTTAGTGACGGAGGAGGGGAGAGAGTTACTGAATGGGGAGGGGGGAGAATGTTGTTGATTGGGGAGGTGGGGGGAGAGTTGTTGAGTGAGGGAGGAGGGGGGAGAGTTGTTGAGTGAGGGGAGGGATTTCAGTGAGGGAGGAGGGAGGGAGTTGTTGATTGCGGTGGGGGAGAGAGAGTTGTTGATTCAGGGAGGAGGGGAGAGCATGTTGAGTGGGGAGGAGGGGAGAGAGTTGTTGATTGGAGAGGAGGGGAGAGAGTTCTTGAGTGAGGGAGGAGGGGAGAGAGTTATTGATTGGGGAGGGGGGACAGAGTTATTGATTGGGGAGGAGGGGGAAGAGTTGTTGAGTGAGGGAGGATGGGAGGGATTTCAGTGAGGGAGGAGGGAGAGAGCTGTTGATTGCGGTGGGAGAGAGAGTTGTTGGTTCGGGGAGGAGGGGAGAGAGTTGTTGATTGGGGAGGTGGAGAGAGAGTTGTTCATTGGGGTGGGGGGGGAGAGTTTTTGATTCGGGGAGGAGGGGAGAGAGTTGTTGATTGCGGTGGAGGGGAGAGAGTTCTTGAGTGAGGGAGGAGCGGAGATAGTTGTTCAGTGAGGGAGGAGGGGAGAGAGTTGCTGAGTGAGAGAGGAGGGGAGAGAGATTTTGATTGGAGAGGAGGGGAGAGAGTTGTTCATAGGCGAGGATGGCAAAGAGTTGTTCAGTGAGGGAGGAGATGAGCGACTTGTTGACTGAGGAGGAGGGGAGAGAGTTGTTGATTGGGGGAGGAGGGGAGAGAGTTGTTGAGTGGGGAGGAGGGGAGTTGTTCAGTGAGGGAGGAGGGGAGAGAGTTATTGATTGGGGAGGAGGGGAGAGAGTTGTTTAGTGACGGAGGAGGGGAGAGAGTTACTGAATGGGGAGGGGGGAGAATGTTGTTGATTGGGGAGGTGGGGGGAGAGTTGTTGAGTGAGGGAGGAGGGGGGAGAGTTGTTGAGTGAGGGGAGGGATTTCAGTGAGGGAGGAGGGAGGGAGTTGTTGATTGCGGTGGGGGAGAGAGTGTTGTTGATTCAGGGAGGAGGGGAGAGCATGTTGAGTGGGGAGGAGGGGAGAGAGTTGTTGATTGGAGAGGAGGGGAGAGAGTTGTTGAGTGAGGGAGGATGGGAGAGAGTTATTGATTGGGGAGGGGGGACAGAGTTATTGATTGGGGAGGAGGGGGAAGAGTTGTTGAGTGAGGGAGGATGGGAGGGATTTCAGTGAGGGAGGAGGGAGAGAGCTGTTGATTGCGGTGGGAGAGAGAGTTGTTGGTTCGGGGAGGAGGGGAGAGAGTTGTTGATTGGGGAGGTGGAGAGAGAGTTGTTCATTGGGGTGGGGGGGAGAGTTTTTGATTCGGGGAGGAGGGGAGAGAGTTGTTGATTGCGGTGGAGGGGAGAGAGTTCTTCAGTGAGGGAGGAGGGGAGATAGTTGTTGAGTGAGGGAGGAGGGGAGAGAGTTGTTGATTGGGGAGGAGGGGAGGGAGTTATTGATTGGGGAGGAGGGGAGAGAGTTGTTGAGTGAGGGAGGAGGGGAGGGAGTTATTGATTGGGGAGGGAGGAGAGAGTTGTTCATTGGGGAGGAGGGGAGAGAGTGTTGAGTGAGGAGGAGGGAAGAGAGTTGTTGATTGGGGAGGAGGGGAGAGAGTTGTTGAGTGAGGGAGGAGGGGAGAGAGTTATTGATTGGGGAGGGGGGGAAGAGAGTTGTTGATTTGGGAGGAAGGGAAAGAGTTGTTGAGTGAGTGAGAAGGGGATAGTGTTGTTGCTTGGGGTGGGGGGGGGAGATAGTTGTTGATTGGGGAGTGGGGGAGAGAGTTGTTCATTGGGGATGAGGGAAGAGAGTTGTTGATTGGGGAGGAGGGGAGAGTGTTGTTGAGTGTGGGAGGAGGGGAGAGAGTTCTGAGTGAGGGAGGTGGGGACAGAGTGGTGATTGGGGAGGAGGGGGTAGAGTTGTTAATTTGGGAGGAGGGGAGAGAGTAGTGATTGGGGAGTAGGGGAGAGAGTTGTTGAGTAGGGGAGGAGGGGAGAGAGTTGTTGAGTGAGGATGGAGGGGAGAGAGTTGTTAAGTGCGGTAGGGGAGAGAGTTGTTAAGTGCAGTAGGGGAGAGAGTTGTTGAGTGGGGGATGAGAGGAGAGAGTTGTTCAGTGGGGGAGGAGGGGAGAGAGCTGTTGAGTGGGGGAGGAGTGGAGAGAGTTATTGAGTGAGGGAGGAGGGGAGAGAGTTGTTGATTGGGGAGGGGGGAGAGAGTTGTTGAATTGGGACGAGTGGAGAGAGTTGTTGAGTGAGGGAGGAGGGAAGAGAGTTGTTGAGTAAAGGTGGAGGGGAGAGTGTTGTTTAGTGAGGGAGGAGGGGAGAGAGTTGTTGATTGCGGTGGAGGGGGAGGGCTGTTGAGTGAGGGAGGATGGGAGAGAGTTGTTGAGTGAGGGAGGAGGGGAGAGAGTTGTTGATTGGGGAGGGGGGAGAAAGTTGTTGATTGTGGAGAAGGGGGGAGAGTTGTTGAGTGAGGGAGGAGGTGAGGGAGTTATTGATTGGGGAGAGGGGAGAGAGATGTTCATTGGGGTTGGGGGGGAGAGAGTTGTTGATTGGGGAGTGGTGGCGAGCGTGTTGATTGGGGGAGGATGGAAGTGATTTGTTTAGCGAGGGAGGTGGGGAGAGAGCTGTTGAGTGAGGGAGGAGGGGAGAGAGTTGTTAAGTGCAGTGGGGGAGAGAGCTGTTGAGTGGGGAAGGAGGTTAGAGTGTTGTTGAGTGTGGGAGGAGGTGAGAGAGTTGGTGAGTGAGGGAGGAGGGGGAGAGAGTTGTTGATTGGGGAGGAGGGGAGAGAGTTATTGATTGGGGAGGAGGGAAGAGAGTTGCTTAGTGACGGAGGAGGGGAGAGAGTTACTGAATGGGGAGGGGGGAGAATGTTGTTGATTGGGGAGGTGGGGGGAGAGTTGTTGAGTGAGGGAGGAGGGGGGAGAGTTGTTGAGTGAGGGGAGGGATTTCAGTGAGGGAGGAGGGAGGGAGTTGTTGATTGCGGTGGGGGAGAGAGAGTTGTTGATTCAGGGAGGAGGGGAGAGCATGTTGAGTGGGGAGGAGGGGAGAGAGTTGTTGATTGGAGAGGAGGGGAGAGAGTTCTTGAGTGAGGGAGGAGGGGAGAGAGTTATTGATTGGGGAGGGGGGACAGAGTTATTGATTGGGGAGGAGGGGGAAGAGTTGTTGAGTGAGGGAGGATGGGAGGGATTTCAGTGAGGGGGGAGGGAGAGAGCTGTTGATTGCGGTGGGAGAGAGAGTTGTTGGTTCGGGGAGGAGGGGAGAGAGTTGTTGATTGGGGAGGTGGAGAGAGAGTTGTTCATTGGGGTGGGGGGGGAGAGTTTTTGATTCGGGGAGGAGGGGAGAGAGTTGTTGATTGCGGTGGAGGGGAGAGAGTTCTTGAGTGAGGGAGGAGCGGAGGTAGTTGTTCAGTGAGGGAGGAGGGGAGAGAGTTGCTGAGTGAGAGAGGAGGGGAGAGAGATTTTGATTGGAGAGGAGGGGAGAGAGTTGTTGATAGGCGAGGATGGCAAAGAGTTGTTCAGTGAGGGAGGAGATGAGCGACTTGTTGACTGAGGAGGAGGGGAGAGAGTTGTTGATTGGGGGAGGAGGGGAGAGAGTTGTTGAGTGGGGAGGAGGGGAGTTGTTCAGTGAGGGAGGAGGGGAGAGAGTTATTGATTGGGGAGGAGGGGAGAGAGTTGTTTAGTGACGGAGGAGGGGAGAGAGTTACTGAATGGGGAGGGGGGAGAATGTTGTTGATTGGGGAGGTGGGGGGAGAGTTGTTGAGTGAGGCATGAGGGGGGAGAGTTGTTGAGTGAGGGGAGGGATTTCAGTGAGGGAGGAGGGAGGGAGTTGTTGATTGCGGTGGGGGAGAGAGTGTTGTTGATTCAGGGAGGAGGGGAGAGCATGTTGAGTGGGGAGGAGGGGAGAGAGTTGTTGATTGGAGAGGAGGGGAGAGAGTTGTTGAGTGAGGGAGGATGGGAGAGAGTTATTGATTGGGGAGGGGGGACAGAGTTATTGATTGGGGAGGAGGGGGAAGAGTTGTTGAGTGAGGGAGGATGGGAGGGATTTCAGTGAGGGAGGAGGGAGAGAGCTGTTGATTGCGGTGGGAGAGAGAGTTGTTGGTTCGGGGAGGAGGGGAGAGAGTTGTTGATTGGGGAGGTGGAGAGAGAGTTGTTCATTGGGGTGGGGGGGAGAGTTTTTGATTCGGGGAGGAGGGGAGAGAGTTGTTGATTGCGGTGGAGGGGAGAGAGTTCTTGAGTGAGGGAGGAGGGGAGATAGTTGTTCAGTGAGGGAGGAGGGGAGAGAGTTGCTGAGTGAGAGAGGAGGGGAGAGAGATTTTGATTGGAGAGGAGGGGAGAGAGTTGTTGATAGGCGAGGATGGCAAAGAGTTGTTCAGTGAGGGAGGAGATGAGCGACTTGTTGACTGAGGAGGAGGGGAGAGAGTTGTTGATTGGGGGAGGAGGGGAGAGAGTTATTGATTGGGGAGGAGGGGAGAGAGATGTTGAGTGATGGAGGAGGGGGGAGAGTTACTGATTGTGGAGGTGGGGAGAGAGATATTGATTAGGGAGGAGCGGATAGAGTTGTTGAGTGAGGGAGAAGAGGGAAGGTGTTATTGATTGGGGAGTGGGGAGAGAGTTGTTCATTGGGGAGGAGGGGAGAGAGTTGTTGAGTGAGGGAGGAGGGGAGAGAGTTATTGATTAGGATGGGAGGGACAGAGTTGTTAATTGGGGAGGAGGGGGAAGAGTTGTTGAGTGGGGGAGGAGGTGAGAGTGTTGTTGAGTGGGGGAGGAGGTGAGAGAATTGGTGAGTGAGAGAGGAGGGGGAGAGAGTTGTTGATTGGGTAGGAGTGGAGAAAGCTGTTGAGTAAAGGAGGAGGGGAGAGAGTTGTTCAGTGAGTGAGCAGGGGAGATAGTTGTTGATTGAGGAGGAGGGGAGAGAGCTGTTGAGTAAAGGAGGAGGGGAGAGAATTGTTCAGTGAGGGAGATGGGGAGAGAGTTTTTGATTGGGAGGAGGGGAGAGAGTCGTTGATAGTGGAGGAGGGCAAAGAGTTGTTCAGTGAGGGAGGAGATGAGCGAGTTCTTGAGTGGGGAGGATTGTAAAGAGTTGTTGAGTGAGGGAGGAGGGGAGAGAGTTGTTGAGTGGGGAGGAGGGGAGAGAGTTGTTGAGTGGGGAGGAGGGGAGAGAGTTGTTGAGTGGGGAGGAGGGGAGAGAGTTGTTGAGTGGGGAGGAGGGGAGAGAGTTATTGATTGGGGAGGGGGACAGAGTTGTTGAATGGGGAGGAGGGGGAAGAGTTGTTGAGTGAGGGAGTAGGGAAGGGATTTCAGTGAGGGAGGAGGGGAGAGAGTTGTTAACTGCGGTAGGGGAGAGAGTTGTTGAGTGGGGGAGGAGGTGAGAGTGTTGTTGAGTGGGGGAGGAGGTGAGAGAGTTGGTGAGTGAGAGAGGAGGGGGAGAGAGTTGTTGATTGGGTAGGAATGGAGAAAGCTGTTGAGTAAAGGAGGAGGGGAGAGAGTTGTTCAGTGAGTGAGCAGGGGAGATAGTTGTTGATTGAGGAGGAGGGGAGAGAGCTGTTGAGTAAAGGAGGAGGGGAGAGAGTTGTTGAGTGAGGGAGTAGGGGAGAGAGTTTTTGATTTAGAGGAGGGGAGAGAGTCGTTGATAGGGGAGGAGGGGAGAGAGCTATTGAGTAAAGGAGGAGTGGAGAGACTTGTTGAGTGAGGGAGGAGGGGAGAGAGTTGTTCAGTGAGGGAGGAGGGGAGAGAGTTTTTGATTGGGGAGGAGGGGAGAGAGTCGTTGATAGGGGAGGAGGGCAAACAGTTGTTCAGTGAGGGAGGAGATGAGCGACTTCTTGAGTGGGAGGAGGGAAGAGCGTTGTTGAGTGGGGAGTAGTGGAGAGAGTTATTGATTGGGGAGGAGGGGAGAGAGTTGTTTCGTGACGGAGGAGGGGAGAGAGTTACTGATTGGGGAGGGGGGGAGAGAGTTGTTGATTGGGGAGGAGGGGGGGAGAATTGTTGAGTGAGGGATGAGGGGAGGGAGTTCTTGATTGGGGAGAGGGGAGAGACTTGTTCATTGGGCGGGAGCGGAGAGTGTGTTGAGTGGGGAGGAGGGGAGAGAGTTGTTGATTGGAGAGGAGGGGGGAGAGTTGTTGAGTGAGGGAGGAGGGGAGAGAGTTCTTGATTGGGAAGGGGGGACAGAGTTGTTGATTGCGGTGGAGGGGTAGAGGGATGTTGATTCGGGGGAGAGGGGATTGAGTTGTTGATTGGGGATGTGGAGAGAGAGTTGTTCATTGGGGTGGGGGGGAGAGAGTTGTTGATTCGGGGAGGAGGGGAGAGAGTTGTTGATTGGGGTGGGGGGTGAGAGTTATTGATTGGGGAGTGGTGGCGAGCGTGTTGATTGGGGGAGGATGGGAGTGATTTGTTTAGCGAGGGAGGTGGGGAGAGAGCTGTTGAGTGGGGGAGGAGGTGAGAGTGTTGTTGAGTGGGGGAGGAGGTGAGAGAGTTGTTGAATTGGGAGGAAGGGAGAGAGTTGTTGAGTGAGGGAGGAGGAGAGAGAGTTGTTGAGTGAGGGAGGAGGGGAGAGAGGTTTTTGATTGTGGAGGAGGGGAGAGTGTTGTTGATAGGGGAGGAGGGCAAAGAGTAGTTCATTGAGGGAGGAGATGAGCGACTTGTTGATTGAGGAGGAGGGGAGAGAGTTGTTCATTGGGGAGGAGGGGAGAGAGTTGTTCATTGGGGAGGAGGGGAGAGAGTTGTTCATTGGGGAGGAGGGGAGAGAGTTGTTGAGTGTGGGAGGAGAGGAGAGAGTTGTTGATTGGGGAGGAGGGGAGAGAGATGTTGAGTGAGGGAGGAGGGGAGCGAGTTGATGAGTGTGGGAGGAGGGGAGAGAGTTTTGAGTGAGGGAGGTGGGGACAGAGTAGTGATTGGGGAGGAGGGGGGAGAGTTGTTAATTGGGGAGGAGGGGAGAGAGTGGTGATTGGGGAGGAGGGGAGAGATTTGTTGAGGGAGCAAGGAGGGGAGAGAGTTGTTAAGTGCTGTAGGGGAGAGTGTTGTTAAGTGGGGGAGGAGGGGAGAGGGTTGTTGAGTGGGGGAGGTGTGGAGAGATTGGTTGAATGAGGGAGGAGGGGAGAGAGTTGTTGATTGGTGAGGGCGGAGCGAGTTGTTGAGTTGGGAGTAGGGGAGAGAGTTGTTGAGTGAGGGAGGAGGGAAGAGAGTTGTTGAGTAAAGGAGGAGGGGAGAGAGTTGTTGAGTGAGGGAGGAGGGGAGAGAGTTGTTGATTGGGGTGGAGGGGAGAGAGGTGTTGAGTGAGGGAGGAGGGGAGAGGGCTGTTGAGTAAAGGAGGAGGGGAGAGAGTTGTTGGGTAAAGGAGGAGGGGAGAGAGTTGTTGATGGGGAGGAGGACAGAGAGTTGTTCAGTGAGGGACGAGGGGAGACGGTTGTTGATTGAGGGAGAAAGGCAGAGAGTTGTTAAGTGAGGGGGAGGAGAGTTATTGAGTGCGGGAGCAGGGGAGGGAGTGGTTGAGTGAGGGAGCAGGGAAGAGAGTTGTTGAGTGAGGGAGGAGGGGAGAGAGTGTTGATTGGGGAGGCGGGGAGAGAGTTGTTGCGTGAGGCAGGAGGGGAGAGAGTTCTTGAGTGAGGGAGCAGGGGAGAGAGTTATTGAGTGTGGGAGGAGGGGAGAGAGTGTTGATTGGGGAGGAGGGAAGAGAGTTGTTGAGTGAAGGAGGAGGGGAGAGAGTTGAGTGAGGGAGGAGGGGAGAGAGTTGTTGATTGGGGTGGGGGGGAGAGTTGTTGAGTGAGGGAGCAGGGGAGAGAGTTGTTGATAGGGAAGGAGGACAGAGAGTTGTTCAGTGAGGGAGAGGGGAGACGGTTGTTGAGTGAGGGGGCGGGGAGAGAGTTGTTGAGTGAGGGAGGAGTGAAGAGAGTTGTTGAGTGAGGGAGGAGGGGAGAGAGTTGTTGAGTGGGGGGGAGGGAAGAGAGTTGGTGAGTCAGGGAGGAGGGTAGCGAGTTGTTGATTAGGGAGGGGTGGAGAGAGTGTTGATTGGGGTAGGAGGGGATCGAGTGTTTAGTGAGGGTGCTGGGGAGAGAGTGGTGATTGGGGAGGAGGGAAGAGAATGTTGATTGGGGAGGAGGGGAAAGAGTTGTTGAGGAGGGGAGAGAGTTGTTGAGTGAGGGAGGAGGGGAGAGATTTGAGTGAGGGAGGAGGGGAGAGAGTTGTTGATTGGGGTGGGGGGAGAGTTGTTGAGTGAGGGAGCAGGGGAAAGAGTTGTTAAGTGGGGAGGAGGGGAGAGAGTTGTTGATTGGGGAGGAGGGGAGAGAGTTGTTGAGTGAGGGGGAGGGGAGGGAGTTGTTGAGTGAGGGGAAGGGGAGAAAGTTGTTGAATGAGGGAGGAGTGAAGAGAGTTGTTGAGTGAGGGAGGAGGGGAGAGAGTTGTTGAGTGGGGGGGAGGGAAGAGAGTTGTTAAGTGAGGGAAGAGGGGAGAGAGTTGGTGAGTGAGGGAGGAGGGAAGAGAGTTGTTGTTTAGGGAGGGGTGGAGAGAGTGTTGATTGGGGTAGGAGGGGGTCGAGTTTTTAGTGAGGGTGGTGGGGAGAGAGTGTTGATTGGGGTAGGAGGGGATCGAGTTTTTAGTGAGGGTGGTGGGGAGAGAGTGTTGATTGGGGAGGAGGGGAGAGAGTTGTTGAGGAGGGGAGTGAGTTGTTGAGTGAGGGATGAGAGGAGAGAGTTGTTGAGACGGGGTGGAGGGGAGAGAGTTGTTGAGCAATGGAGGGAGCGGGAGTTGTTCAGTGAGGGAGGAGGTGGCGAGAGTTATTGATTGCGGAGGAGGGGAGAGAGTTGTTGAGTTGGGAGGAGGGGAGAGAGTTGTTGAGTGAGGGAGGAGAGAAGAGAGTTGTTGATTGGGGAGGAGGGGAGTGAGTTGTTCATTGAGGGAGGAGGGGAGCAAGTTGTTGATTGGGGAGTAGGGGAGAGAGTTGTTGAGTGAGGGGGAGGGGAGTTGTTGAGTGAGGGAGCAGGGGAGATGTTGAGTGAGGGAGCCAGGGAGAGAGTTGTTGATTGGGGAGGAGGGGAGAGAGTTGTTGAGTGAGGGAGGAGCGGAGAATGTTGTCGAGTGAGGAGGAGGGGAGAGAGTTGCTGAGTGGGGATGAGGGGAGAGAGTTGTTGAGTGAGGGAGAAGGGCAGAGCATTGTTGAGTGAGGGAGGAGGGCAGAGAGTTGTTAAGTGAGGGTGAGGAGAGTTATTGAGTGGGGGAGCAGGGGAGAGAGTTGTTGAGTGAGAGAGGAAGAGAGGGAATGTTGATTGGGGAGGAGGGGAGAGAGTAGTTGAGTGAGGCAGGAGGGGAGAGAGTAGTTAAGTGAGGGAGGAGGGGAGAGAGTGGTGTTGGGGAGGAGGGGAGAGAGTTGTTGATTGGGGATGAGGGGTGTGAGTTGTTGAGGAGGGGAGAGAGTTGCTGAGTGGGGATTAGGGGAGAGAGTTGTTGAGTGAGGGAGAAGGGCAGAGCATTGTTGAGTGAGGGAGGAGGGCAGAGAGTTGTTAAGTGAGGGTGAAGAGAGTTATTGAGTGGGGGAGCAGGGGAGAGAGTTGTTGAGTGAGGGAGGAAGGGAGAGAGTTGTTGAGTGAGGGAGGAGGGGAGAGAGTTGTTGAGTGGGGGAGGAGGGGAGAGAGTTGTTGAGTGAGGGAGGGAGTGGGAGTTGTTCAGTGAGGGAGGAGGCGGAGAGATTTGTTGATTGGGGAGGAGGGGAGAGAGTTGTTGAGTTGGGAGGAGGGGAGAGAGATGTTGAGTGAGGGAGGAGGGAAGAGACTTGTTGTTTGGGAGGAGGGGAGAGAGCTGTTGAGTGAAGGAGGAGGGGAGAGAGTTGTTAAGTGAGCGGGAGGGGATTTGTTGAGTGAGGGAGGAGGGGAGAGAGTGTTGATTGGTGAGGAGGGGAGTGGGCTGTTGACTGGTGGAGGAGGAGAGACAGTCGGTGAGGTGAGTGGTGGAGTAGGGGAGAGAGTTGCTGAGTGAGGGTGGAGGGGTGAGCGTTTTTGAGTGGGCAGGGGAGAGACTTGTAGAGTCAGAGAGGAATAGAGACTGTTGTTGTGTGACAGAGCAGGGGAAAAGTCTTGAATGGGGAGCAGGAGAGACAGTTGTTGAGTGGGGGGAGAGTTTTTGAGTGAGGGAGCAGGGGAGAGCGTTGTTGAGTGAGGGAGGAGGGGAGAGAGTTGTTGAGTGAGGGAGGAGGGAAGAAAGGTTTTGAATGATGCGGGGAGAACTGGGAGTTGTTGAGTGGGGGGCGTAGGAAGGTTGTTGGGGCCTGCAGGAAGAGACTTCTTGAGAAGGGGAGGTGGGGGAGATATTGTTTTCCCTCCATGTTTCTGAGCAATATTAGTACAGTATGCTGTGTTCTGTGCTCTGGGATAACACAGGCTGCAACTGGATGCAGCTTTAATCAAAAGATACTCCAGACCTTGAAGTTAGTTCAATCTGATTTATTGAACCAGTAGCACAGTTAGCAGTTTTCTATGAGTTCGACTCTCTGCGATCCTAAGTGTGGTTACTAGGTCTGACTGAACCAGACTAGCTTTTAGCCACGTGCTGGAGGTGTGATACTGTACATTCACCCTGACTCACTCTGTAGATGTTCATCAATGGAAAGAGGTGGAGTGTGAGTGCCTCGTGCCTCTTATAGTGAGATACCACCCCTGAGTGTCCTGCCTGCTCATTGGTCATGTCCTGTTCTCTGTGTTCATTAGCTGCCTGTCTGTGTCTGTCTGTATATCATTATCTGCATGTCTGCATATCATGACATCTTCCCTTTTCTTTAATGTTTTGTTGGCACATGGGAACGTACTTACATGTGGTGGCAGATATTAACATATTTACAAGCGGTAGCATATGTGAACGTATTTACATGTGAAGACAGCTGTCTAATGTGAGAAAACAGAACATAGCAAACAAAACAAATGTTCATAAATCCAGTCTCCTGATGGTGGTGGGGACGACGGCACCTTGACAGGCGGATTGGAAGCCTGACCGGTGGATTGGATTGGATTGGATTTGTTTATTGTCACGTGTACCGAGGTACAGTGAAAAGTATTTTTCTGCGAGTAGCTCAACAGATCGTTAAGTACATGGGAAGAAAAGACAATAAATGAAAATACATAATAGGGCAACACAAGGTATACAATGTAACTACATGAGCACCGGCATCGGATGAAGCATACAGCGTGTAGTGATAATGAGGTCAGTCCATAAGAGGGTCATTTAGGAGTCTGGTGACAGTGGGGAAGAAGCTGTTTTTGAGTCTGTTCGTGCGTGTTCTCAGACTTCTGTATCTCCTGTCCGATGGAAGAAGTTGGAAGAGTGAGTAAGCCTGGTGGGTGGAGTCTTTGATTATGCTGCCCGCTTTCCCCAGACAGCGGAAGGTGTAAATGGAGTCATTGGATGGGAGGCAGGTTCGTGTGATCGACTGGGTGGTGTTCACGACTCTCTGAAGTTTCTTGCGGTCCTGGGCTGAGCAGTTGCCATACCAGGCTGTGATGAAGCCAGATAGGATGCTTTGTATGGTGCATCTGTAAAAGTTGGTAAAGGTTAATGTGGACATGCTGAATTTCCTTAGTTTCCTGAGGAAGTATAGGCGCTGTTGTGCTTTCTTGGTTGTAGCGTCGACGTGGGTGGACCAGGACAGATGTTTGGAGATGTGCACCCCTCGGAATTTCAAACTGCTAACCATCTCCACCTCGGCCCCGTTGATGCTGACAGGGGTGTGTACAGTACTTTGCTTCCTGAAGTCAATGACCAGCTCTTTAGTTTTGCTGGCATTGAGGGAGAGATTGTTGTCGCTACACCACTCCACTAGGTTCTCCATCTCCCTTCTGTATTCTGACTCGTCGTTATTCGAGATCCGGACCACTATGGTCGTATCGTCAGCAAACTTGGAGATGGAGTTGGAACCAAATTTTGCCACGCAGTCGTGTGTGTACACGGAAAAGAGTAGGGGACTAAGTACGCAGCCTTGCGGGGCCCCGGTGTTGAGGACTATTGTGGAGGAGGTTTTGTTGTTCATTCTTACTGATTGTGGTCTGTTGGTCAGAAAATCGATGATCCAGTTGCAGAGTGGGGAGCCACGTCCTAGGTTTTGGAGCTTTGATATGAGCTTGGCTGGGATTATGGTGTTGAAGGCGGAGCTGTAGTCAATAAATAGGAGTCTGATGTTGGAGTCCTTGTTGTTGAGATGCCCTAGGGATGAGTGTAGGGCTAGGGAAATGGCATCTGCTGTGGACCAGTTGCGACGGTATGCGAATTGCAGTGGATCAAGTTGTTCTGGGAGTATGGAGGTGATGCGCTTCATAATCAACCTCTCGAAGCACTTCATTATGACTGAAGTCAGGGCCACCGGACGGTAGTCATTGAGGCACGGTTGCCTGGTTCTTCTTTGGCACCACTATAATGGTAGTCTTCTTGAAACAGGTGGGGACCTCGGAGTGGAGTAGGGACAGGTTAAAGATGTCCGTGAATACCTCTGCTAGCTGGTCCGCGCAGGCTCTGAGTGCATGTCTTCCGAGGGTTCACTTTCAGGAAGGCCGATCTGACCTCGGAACCTGTGATGGTGGGTATGGGTAAGGTATGGGCTGCTGGGGCACTCGACAGCAGATTGTTGGTTACCTGCTCGAACCGAGCATAGAATGCATTGAGTTCATCGGGGAGAGGTGCGCTGCTGCCAGAGATACTGCTCGGCTTCGCTTTGTAGCCCGTTATGTTGTTTAGTCCTTGCCACAATCGCCGAGGGTCTGTCTGTTGCAAACCTGCACAAGGCTGTTTAAACATCGCCTGCCTCTTGCAGGGCAGTGTTTCTTTAGGTGTGTGTTGCCGCAGTTCGAGCACGTCATGGCGTTGGCGTCCTGACGCTCCGCATCATTGCACATGCGCAGTGCGGGTGTCGGCCGCTTCGTTATCCCGTTCGCATCACGCATGCGTGGGGCCCCAGGAAAAGCGCGCAAAATGGCCGCTTTCATCAATGCTGAGGCGCTGCATCCAGGAGATGGGCTGCACACTCTCTCTGCCTCATGGGAGGCAAGTTTCTCATTTTCAGCCGATTTGTACTGGGCATAGCGATTCTTGGCGTGCTCATGCACTGTGCATGTTTCAATCGCGACTGGCAGGGTCATATGTTTGATTTTCAGTAGCTGCTCTCTCAGAGGATCAGAGTGAACTCCAAAAACGATTTGGTCTCTGACCATGTAGTCAACAATATCACCAAAGTTGCAGGACAGTACTAGCAGGCAGAGGTTAGTTAAGAAGGAGTTGAAAGATTCATCTATACCTTGTAGACGCTGTTTGAATATGTAGTGCTCGCAGATTTCATTGGTATCCTCTTCACAGTGACTGTCAAACTTGTCCAGGATGGTGTGAAAGATTGGCTTGTCCTGGCCTTCGGTGAAGTGTAAAGAGTTCGATGGCTTGATCACCCGCTGTTGAGAGGAGAAGCACGCTCTTCCTTGCATCAGACGCACCCACGAGGTCTGAAGCTTCGATGTACAGCAGAAACTTTTGCTTGAATGTCCACCAGTTGGCACTGAGATTGCCGGAGGTCCTGAGCTGGTGAGGAGCCTGAATCTTCTCCATGGTGCCGGGATACATTCGCTGGTCATCACGGAATGGACTGAGGTAAACCACCTAGATTAAGCAGTCTCCTGGTAGCATGTTGTGTTATGTACTCTGGGATAACACAGGCTGCAACTGGATGCAGCTTTAACCAAAAGAGACTCCAGACCTTGAAGTTAGTTCAATCTGATTTATTGAACCAGTAGCACAGTTAGCACAGTTCTCTATGAGTTCAACTCTCTGCTAACCTAAGTGTGGTTACTCTGTCTGACTGAACCAGACTAGTTCTTAGCCACGTGCTGGAGGTATGATACTGTACATACACCCTGACTCACTCTGTAGATGTTCATCAGTGGAAAGAGGCGGGGTGTGAGTGCCTCATGCCTTTTATAGTGAGATACCACCCCTGAGTGTCCTGCCTGCTCATTGGTCATGTCCTGTTCTCTGTGTTCATTAGCTGCCTGTCTGTGCCTGTCTGTATATCATTATCTGCACATCTGCATATCATGACACAGTATTGAATTTTTAAAGACGGGGGCTGGATTGTCTGTTTTTGGGACTATGTCCCCATGCCGTCATAAAAACTGAGGCCCTTTACGACATAACAACTGGCATGAAACGGCCACATATTCCATGGCGGACTCAGACCATGGAGCTGGACTTCCCAAGTAGGCCCCCGTTCGGCTGCGCACCTGACTCTGACTGCCCGCCCAAAAATACCCCTAGCTCATATGAGGCCCCACCTGCCCTCCGATCTGCTCACACCTGACCATGGCGGCCGCGGATGAGTCCGCAGCCACCACGCTAGTATCCTGACCGGCAGGACCATGAGTGGTGCACGCCGTCGGAACTTCGCCCGGTCCTGGGCGGAGAATCGCGAAGCGGGTCTCTAGCAATGGCTGCAGGTAGGTGATACGCGGCCCGACGTACTCTCCGTGCACTCCGCTTTTTGGGGCCTGGAGAATAGGGGAACTGGCACCTGTTCCGATTCAGTGCACAGAAGTGGATTCACCGCCCCGCCGCCAGATGCGATTTCGGCGTCGGAATGCGGAGAAACCAGCCCAGGATTTTTTCAAAACATAACTTTTAATTGATTCAGTGGGTTGTCAGTGTCACTGCAGATAGATGGCTGCATTTCTGTACTTTTGACTGCACTATGAGAGGTCATTGAATCTATACTGATTCACTCTGCATGTTAGCTGGCAATTATCAAGCTCCATTAATGGAAGATAAGTGTTTCAGTATTTGCACTCCAATTGATGAACTTTCTTACTCTTTAGCCTCTTTTTGAATGAGTTATGCTAAGTGGGCTCAACACTGGCTGGCTGTAGCATACCAAAGTCTTTAATTAGGGTCCAGGCACACTGAGTTGAAATAAGCTGGCAAAATTAGATTGCTCTTTTCTAAGTCTGATTTCTGAAATGGTAGATCAATGAATCAGACAGATCAAAATTACATCCCATTAATAATCCTGTCCTTCAATGAGGTAACCTTTCTTCAGATGTGAATCGGTGACATTTAGATAATTTACAAATTATATTTCAACATGGTGCCCAGAAACCTTCCTGTTTATAGATTAGAAACTGTGCACTTAAATGAATCGTCAAATTACTTCAAAATTAAGCTGTAATTTAGGCAGAATTTTAAAGTACAATAGTTCATTCACACGGTTCTCTCTGTCTGCTGGACCTCTGACTGTAAGTTACTTGCACCAAAGAATTCCCGGGGCTGGGGGTGGGTGGGAGGGGGTTGTTCCCAGTTGCCTGCCATGAGGAATAATAGAAATCTAGGTTGTGATTCAGCGGACTCGAGTTAAAGTCCGCTGAATTGCCTGTTCAGTGAGGTGTTTCTTGGCGCTTGCGGGAAACACCGCGCTATTCAAAGGTACTTTGCTATTTTTTTATTGCCTCAGGGAGATTCTCTTCACCAATGCCACACTTAGAGAGATTTTCCTGCAGGTTGGGATGCCATTCTGGAAGTCTGCCCCAATTTACCCCCCTCCACCCTTTTCAGGCCACCCCCCCTCCTCCCCCCTACAGATGTTTTTGTGCCATGTCCAGGTTTATGTGGACCATTAGTAAACGGTGCCTGGCGAGGTCTCCCAGGCACGGTCGTTGAATCCTGAGCATTGGGTGAATCTGGAAAATACACATTTAAATGAGCTGTATGGCACGTAGTCCATCTGGTCCAGGTGATTTATCCACCTTCAGGCCTTTCAGTTTCCCCAGAACCTTCGCCTTAAACAGCAGTGTTACATTAACCACTTTCCAGTCCTCTGGGATCCTTCCTGCCTCCAGTGATTCCTGAAAGACCACCACCAAAGCCTCCACAATCTCCTCAGCTATCTCTTTTAGAACCCTGGTGTGCAGTGCATCTGATCCAGGTAAATTATCCACCTTCAGACCTTTCATTTTCCCCAGAACCTTCTCCTTAGTGATGGCCACTACGCTCACCTCTGCCCCCTGATTCTCCTGGAGCTCTGGCATCCCACTGTTATCTTCCACCGTGAAGACTAATGCAAAGTAACTATTCAGTTCCTCTGCCATTTCTTTGTTTCCTATTATAACTACTTCAGCCACATTTCCAGTGATCCCATGTCTGTCTTTGCCTCTCTCTTACCTTTTTATACATTGAAAAAAAACTATTTCTCTCCCGCGATCTAATGGCCTTGTGTATTCTCACTTAAGCGCAATGCAGCATTAAATCACGCCTAATGCAAACATTCAAATTCACCAATAGGACTGTAGAATATTCTGACTTTCCTATTTAATTTAGCCATGCACTCAGTCACGTACAATGAGCTGAAAGATTTAGTCCCCAGCTGAAAATAATTCATTTTGTAACATAATCACTTAAGTATGGTCGATATTTTCTCTCACAAGTTGGATACTGTTTGCCTTCTGGTGAATTCTCATTTACCTCATGTTCTTCATTTGACATGTCAGTGTTGGAATCAGACTGATTTTGATGGATGAAGAATTTTGTGGAATGAAATGCAAACCGTGCTCAGCAGTAATTATTGAACCTGCTCTGTTGGTGACAACAAATGGTCGGTTCTCACTGAGAGTTGTTTGCTCTCCAATATGATCATCACATTTCACAAGCACTTCATCTCCTGGCTTCAATCGTGTAGTTTTGAACCTCATGATTCATTCAGAATTTATTTTTGTTTGATCCTTCCATTCTCCATCTAGTTTGCAAACATGGTGATTATTAGTTCCCTGGTGTAGCTCAGGAAGATGTCGACACATAGGATGTGCAAAGGTGAATGTAGTTGGAGGTTTCCCAGTAGTCGAATGAGGAGTCGTTATGTAATTGCAAAGAACGCAATATAGCTCTTGTTTCCATCACTTGATCTCAACTTGTAGCTATTTGTATCCCTGTTTTTCAAGCTACATATTAATCTCTCGATTACTCCAATACTTCATGGCAAATCAGGTGTGATTTATTGATGAGTGAATCCCAGTTACTTCATGAATTTACTGAACTCATTCAGCGAGATTCTCCGACCCCCCGCCGGGTCAGAGAATCCCTGGGGGGCAGCGCGAATCCTGCCCAGCCACCCCGACGCCGGCTGCCGTATTTTCCAGCGCCGGTTTACGGGCGGGGGCTGGGTTTACGCCACGCCGATCACGGGCTGTTGGCAGCGCCCCCCCCCCCCCCGGCAATTCTCCGGGCCCCGATGGGCCGAGCGGCCGCCCGTTTATGGCCAGTCCCGGCATGGATTAGACATGGGGCGAAATTCTCCCCCAACGGCGCGATGTCCGCCGACTGGCGCCAAAGACGGCGCCAATCAGACGGGCATCGTGCCGGCCCAAAGGTGCGGAATGCTCCACATCTTTGGCGGCCTAGCATTGAGGGGCTAGGCCGGCGCCGGAGGGATTTCCGCCCCGCCAGCTGGCGGAAATGGCGTTTGTTACCCCGCCAGCTGGCGCGGAAATGCGGCGCATGCGCGGGAGCGTCACCGGCCGCTGTCAGTTTCCCGGCGCATGCGCGGGAGCGTCAGCGGCCGCTGTCAGTTTCCCGCGCATGCGCAGTGGGGAGAGTCTCTTCCGCCTCCGCCATGGTGGAGGCCGTAGCGGAGGCGGAAGGGAAAGAGTGCCCCCACGGCACAGGCCCGCCCGCGGATCGGTGGGCCCCGATCACGTGCCAGGCCACCGTGGGGGCACCCCCCGGGGTCAGATCGCCCCGCGCCCCCCCCCAGGACCCTGGAGCCCGCCCACGCCGCCTGGTCCCGCCGGTAAATACCAGGTTTGATTTACGCCGGCGGGACAGGCAATTTCTGGGTGGGACTTCGGCCCATCCGGGCAGGAGAATCCAGCGGGGGGTCCCGCCAACCGGCGCGGCCCGATTCCCGCCCCCGCCCAATCTCCAGTACCGGAGACTTCGGCGGGGGCGGTGGCGGGATTCACGGTGGCCAACAGCCATTCTCCGACCCGGCGGGGGGGTCGGAGAATGACGCCATGGTCTCACACGGCGGGACCTGGCAGGAAAGTTAGCTGGTGCGGCCCTCAGGGGTGGGTGGGGGGGAGGGGGGGGGGTGGTGCGGGGGGATCCGACCCCGTGGTCAGGGCCCACCGATCTGTGGGCGGGCCTGTGCCATGGAGGCACTCCTTCCTTCCCCGCCGGCCCCTGCAGGGCTCCGCATGGCTGGCGAGGAGACGACAACCCCATGCGCCAGAATACGTCGGCCAGTCTGCGCATGCGCGCGATCACACCGACCCTTCGGCGCATGTGTTAACTCACGCAGTCCCTTCGGCGCCTGCTGACGCGGCGCCAACCCCTCAGGCATCCTCCTAGCCCCCAGAAGTGCGGAGAATTCCGCCGGAGTGGTTCGCACCAGTTTTCCCGCCGGCATGGGGACCGTAAGGGAGAATCCCGCCCATTGTTGTTAAATCGGGGTCATTGCCACTTCTCACCATTTGAGGGATTCCAAACAAAGTGAAAATCTGGTCAAGTTTTCGGGTATCTACTTTTGCTGAAACAAATGTTGCTATTTCTATGACTCAGAATGTGCTGTAGTCATTGTTGTGTTCTTCAGGATGGTGAAGGTTGTAGTAATGACAAAGAACAGCAAGCAGTGTTTAACAAACAAAGCTAATTTATTAAAATAATAAAAGCAGATTACTGCAGATGCTGTAATCTGAAACCAAAGAGAAAATGCTGGAAAATCTCAGCAGGTCTGTCAACATCTGGAGGGAAAGAAAAGAGCTAACGTTTCAAGTCCAGATGACACTTTGTCAAAGCTAATTTATTACACTACACTTAATTAGATTTGAACATTTACTAAGGAATATGATAAGTAAAGAATACACAACGCTTCTCCAATACTAAACTATGCTATCAGCTAAACTATCTCACATCTATCCAGCCTGACTTACTTCCACTCTCTCCTGTGTCTCCTGTCTCTCTCCCAGAAGTCAAGAAGGCACGTGGGCCGGGAATCTCAGAGCCTCTGCACAGAAATGGCGCTCGGCGTGGGGGCGGAGAATGGGGCCTCAGACCCGCGATCGGGTCCGACGCCAGGACGTGATTCTCCGGCAGCAGTCACGCGCGCACGGTCGGTGCGGCGGCAGTCAGGGGCCGTTGAAAGAAGTCCCCACGGCGATTCTTTACGGTCGACCGGCCAAGTTCCCGCCGGTGTGGTTCACTTATGGTTCCACCCAGCAGGAGCTCGGTGTCGCAGCTGCGGTGGCCGTCCTGGTGGGGTGCCGGCGGATCAGTCTCCGGGGGGCCACCATGACAGCCAGGTCCGCAATCGGGGGCCACCGATCGGCGGGCACGCATGATCTGGGGGGGGGGGGGCTACCTTCTTCCGCGCCGACTCACTGTATGGCTCCTCCATGTTGTGCGGCGCCAGCCCGGAAACGGCCACCGCGCGCATGCGCAGACCCGAGGCCGGCAGTGCTGGGACGCGTACAGCAGCTGGAGCAGCGCGGAGTACTCCTGCGCCGTTCCTCCGTGCTGGCCCCCTGTGGGCTACAGAATCGCTGGGCCAAGAGGACCGTTGATGCCGGCGAGGAACACTCCGCGTTTTTGGAGATCCCGGCCGTGATATTCACGGTTCAATTCCCGTACCAGCCTCCCCGAACAGGCGCCGGAATGTGGCGACTAGGGGTTTTTCACAGTAACTTCATTTGAATCCTACTTGTGACAATAAGCGATTTTCATTTTCATTTAATTTCATTCTAGTGACTAGAGTAGTAACATTACATTAACCCTTTATGTACCTTACAATATCAACATATTGTGACAGTTATCACTGATAAAACCAATGGAAAAATCTGCAAAATCCCACTAACTTCAATCCATGGTCCTGGTGGTAGTTCAGACATTTTGAGAGAATGATGGTGTGGTGAGTGCTTGACATGACAAAACATTGGTTGATTTTGTGCTACATGTGAACATACAGACATACGAATTAGGAGCAGGCGTAGGTCACTTGGTCCCTCGAGCCTGCTCCACCATTCAATGATATCATGGCTGATTTGATTGTAACGTCAATCTCACATTCGTGCCTACCCCCGATAACCTTTCACCCCCTTATTAAGCAAGAATTTAACTAGTTCTGCCTTTAAAATATTCAAAGACTCTGCTTCCTTTTGAGGAAGAGAGTTCCAGAGACTCACAACCCTCTGAGAGAAAAACATTTCTCCTCCTAAGTATTTTTAAACTGTGACCCCCAGTTTCTCTCACAAGAGGAAACATTCTCTCCACATCCACCCTGTCAATGCCCCTCAGCATCTTAAAGATATTGATCAAGACACTTATGGATACAAGCCTAACCTCTCCAACCTTTCCTCATAAGACAACCCATCCATTCCTTGTATTAGTCTAGACAACCTTCTCTGAACTACGTCTAACACATTTACATATTTCCTTTAATAAGGAGACCAATACTGTACACAATACACCAGATGTGGTCTCACCAATGCCCTGAAGCATAACCTGCCTACTTTGTAATCAATTTGCCTCACAATAAACAATAACATTCTATTAGCTTTCTTAATTTCTTGCTGCACCTGCCTTTTGTGATTCATGCATCAGGCCACACAAATCCCTCTGCACCTTAGAGTTTTGCAATCTCTCACCATTTAGATAATAAGCTTCGTTTTATTCTTTATGCCAAAATGGACAATTTCACATTTGCCCACATTATGCTCAATTTGATAGATTTTTGCCTGTTCACCATCCTAGGAGCAGCGCGGTAGCATTGTGGTTAAGCACTATGGCTTCACAGCTCCAAGGTCCCAGGTTCGATTCCCGGCTTAGGTCACTGTCTGTGTGGAGTTTCCACCTTCTCCCTGTGTCTGCGTGGGTTTCCTCCGGGTGCTCCAGTTTCCTCCCACAAGTCCCGAAAGACATGCTGTTAAGTAATTTGGACATTCTGAATTCTCCCTCAGTATTCCCGAACAGGCGCGGAATGTGGCGACTAGGGGCTTTTCACAGTAACTCCATTGCAGTGTTAATGTAAGCCTACTTGTGACAATAAATATCAATATTATTATTATCAATGTCCATTTTTAGCCTCCTTATGTCCTCTTCACAATTTACTTTCCTACCTATCTTTGTGTCATCAGCAAATTTAGCAACCATACCTTCAGTCTCTTCTTCCAAGTCTTGTATATAAATTGTAAAACATTGAGGCAGAAGCACAGATGCCTGTGGCACACCATTTGTCAGATCCTGCCAACCAGAAATGGCCCATCTAAGTCAATTCTCTGTTTCCTGTCAGCTAACCAATCTTCAATCCATGGCAACATATTACCCTTTATACCGTGAGCTTTTATCTGCAATAACCTTTGATGTGGTACCTTATCAAATGCCTCTGGAAGTCTAAGTACATCCATCGGTTCCCCTTTATCCACAGCACATGTGACTCTTTGAAAGAACTTCGATAAATTGGCTGACCATGATCTCCCTTTCACAAAAATGTGTTGACTCTGTCTGATTGCCTTGAAGTTTTCCAAGTGCCCTGCTGTAATATCTTTAACGTCTAATATTTTCCCTATGACAGATGTTTGGCTAACTCTACCATGCAATCTACCTGTGACTCTACCATGCAATCAATTCCTGAGAACCATGGGGTGGATTCTCCGCTGCCGGGATTCTCCATTGCGCCAGCAGTGCATCCATGCCCGGCGATTCCTGACAGCGTGTGGCTACCCACAATGGGAAACACCATTGACCGGCTGGCGGGACGGGGAATCCCGCTGACAGCGGGATCGCGCCGCATCAGAAAACTGGTGACGTGGGACGGGGAATCCCGCCATACCTTTTCCCCAAGGAGTTGTTTGTTTTTGACAATTCCCTGGTGACCTTCATGTGCTATGTCTACAACACATTCCCTCACGATGTGTGAAATGCCAATACCTTTCCTGCGTAACATAAGATCAGATCTGGTTGTAACACCAAGCTCATTTCAAACATTGTGAAGATCTTGCAACACATGAGCGATTTCATGGGGAAGCAGTGGAATAGTGGTATTGTCACTGGACTAGTAATCCAGAGACCCGGAGTACTCTGGGGTCCCAGGTTCAAATCCCACCACTGCAGGTGGTGAAATTTGAATTCAATAAAACAAATTGGGAATTAAAAGGCTAATGATGACAATGAAACCATTGCCAATTGTTGGAAAAACCCGTCTGGTTCATTAATGTCATTTAGGGAAGGAAATCGTCCATCCTTACCTGGCCTGGCCTTTATGTGACTGCAGACCCACAACAATGTGGTTGACTCTTAATTGCCCTTCAAGTGCAATTAGGGATGGGCAATGAATGCTGGCACAGCCTGCGACACCCACATCTCATGAACGAAAAATAAAATTTGTAGAAACTCTCTTGATCACCTCTTTCCAGTGATGTGATTTTATAGTCATTATACATAGTTGTAATGCCTCATCTTGTTTTGTTTTTGCATTGATGTATGTTAGTTCCAGCAACTTTGCCTTACATTGTTAAGATGCTATGCGGCAACCTTTCCCTCAAGTCCAGTAGGACTGATTGTGAGATCAACAGACATTGCAAAAGGTGGTCCAGGAGGTGCTTCCTTGTCTGATGCTCAACATGAAACTTGCCCTCTTGTAGTTTGAGTATCCAATGTTTTATTTGAGTTGATGGTTTGCTATGTGGTTTGTTGAACAAGCTTGCTAGTATTTATAATTGATTATTAATTCAAACTCACTTCCATACATGCAAAGATGAAAGTGCAAGATACCATACGTGATTGCGAGCACTTTTCTCTGTTTGCGAATAGTGTTGATCTGTCTGCCATTGCAACAGTTGATGGATTACCAGTCATGCCTTTCGACATTATAAATGCATTTAAGTCAATCAGGCTTGCATCCACGACTAGCTGGTTGGTTGACTCAGCATCAAAATCAGCATTTGTGCAACTTGTTGACAACCATCATTTGATCTGGTGTAACAGAATATTTGGGTGATTTAGGTTGCTCTTACTTGGTGGCATTGTGGTACTGGGAACAGGCTAACAAGACTCATAGGCTGAGATCAAAAACTGCCAAATGAGGCCCTGGATGGAATCGATACTGGCTGTTAGCAAGAGCATGCAAGTCAACACATAAACTTGTTATCGCCAAAAGGACTTTGTGATTACCCAATCACGTTTACACAAAAGAACAAGACCATGCTATGAATATGTAACTAAATTCCAGACACAGGTGATTAACTTTGTAGCAGAACAAATGACAAACAAAGAGGCCATCAGACTCGATAATGGGCTAATAGCTGGTCAGACAAGAGTGTTTCAAAGGACAATGGATGTTGATTGAATCATTCTGGCTGAACAGGTGCGTCCTGTTTATTCCCATTAACAAGTTTAAGTCTGGATGTGACAATAAAACTCAGGCCAGGTGTGAGTGTATACCTATGACTCAATGCTAGCAGAACCGGTATAAAAGAAGGAACAGATCATCCGTGAAAAGCTGGGAGTCCCCCAGGCACAACCATTGCAAGAAGAAGGGACCCTGGGGTCCGAGCCCAAAGAAGATTTAATATTGAGTGATCATAGCCTGACCAGCCTCCTTCACTAAGTGCGGATAATACCTAAAGCTCAAATGTGAGGCTGAGTCACATTTTGTGTGAGTGAGAGAATTGAGAATAAAATTGGGTTAAACCGTGAACCTGTTTTGTCCTTTGTTCCTCTCATAAGTAAAGGCACCTGGGTAAAATGTTTTGTCAATAAACTGGTCCGAGTGTCTGATAATTTACAGAAAACAGTTTATTGTGTTAGATCATGTTGAGGGGCAGCTAGGCAGGTCAGGTATCAAGTGACTACAGTCCTTGTTGACACCGAGCAGACTCTGGAGTTCTTGCATGCTTGTAGGATCTGCAGTGTTTGCAATAGTTTAAATTTTCTGTGTATCAGGTAATACTCCTTCACTACTGAACACATGACTAAAGATTCAACTCTGCTTTCAGTGAACAGACATTTGTCTTTGTTCAAGGTGAGGTGACACATTGTAGACATGCATGTGGGCATATTTCGAGTCAACATTCAGTATAACTGTAGATGAGAATATCATCACAGGTGGTCAATGTATCTTCAATCTTTGCAGTGTAGACTGAATCGTATGCTGAAATACCTCAGCTGGGTTGACTCCAAAGTTGACCCTCATGCATTGAAAAGGTCTGATTGGAGTGGGGAATACTATAAGATGTCTTGGTTCTTCTGACAGTTGAGTAGTCAGCATTTAGGTCAAGTCTAGCTAGTGCTTAGCACCATTAATTTTCTTTATCCTATCATTGATTGCTGGTGTCAAGTATATGTCTCGATGTATGGCTTGGATTGGTGACCGCATATTAAAGTCAATCCAATCTAGTTCTTGCTCTTGGGTTTCTTGATGATTTATATGGATATGATCCAAGGGTAATGCTTATCCCCAGCATTCTTTTTAAAAAAAAATGTTGAGTACCCAATTCATTTTTTCCAATTAAGGGGCAATTTAGCGTGGCCAATCCACCTATGCTGCACATCTTTGGATTGTGGGGGCGAAACCCACGCAAACACTGGGAGAATGTGCAAACTGCACACGGACATTGACCCAGAGCCAGGACTGACCCTGGGACCTCGGCGCTGTGAGGCAGCAGGGCTAACCCACTGCGCCACCGTGCTGCCTAGCCCCAGCATTCTTAATAATATGAAGGTCAAGTGGGCACTGAAACTCATCCTCATTCTGCTTTATGCCATGAAATGATATTTGTGGTTGTTGATGGGCATCTATGCAACTTGCATGTAACATCGTTAAGATTCCTGAGCAGCTGATACTAATTGGGGAAAGGTGAGTATTCAGATACAAGAACCAGATTCCACCCACATGAATGCTTTCTGGAAGAGAAACAAGGGGCTTGATTCTCCGTTTGGGAGGCTAAGTCCCCGCGCCGGCGTGAAAACTGTGGTCTTTTATGGCAGGAAAACTGGTGCAAAATGACCACCGATTCACCGTTTTGCTGGGGGCTAGCAGGGAGGCAGCGTAGAGCTCGCAGCTCTAGCTGCCGATATGGCCCTGAGTATTTCCAGTTCCGTGGCCACGCGTGCACACAGCGGTGGCCTGCAGTGGCCGCACCATGCTTCATGGCGGACTCAGCCTGCGGACCCGGACTGCAAATGTAGTGCCCCCCCTTCGGCCGTTCGCCCGCCCTGGACCGCCCGCCCACGGTGCCACAGCCCCGAATGAAGCAGCAGCCCCCCTGCCCAGTGGATCGGCCCTCCCCTGACTGCGGCGCCGCCGGACTGAGTCCGCAGCCGTGACGCGAGGTTCCCGACCGGTGTGAGCACACGTAACCCACGCCGTCGGGAATTCGGCCGGTCGGGGGCGGAGCATCGCGGGGCGGGCCTCAGGCAATGGTCTTAGGCCATGGATACGTGGTGCAGTGTACTCCTAGAGTACACCCCTTTTCAGGGAGCAGAGAATCTGAAAACCGCCGCCGCTTCCGTTTTTGGCGTCAAAACGGATTCTCCGCCCTGTTGCCGAACGCAATTTCGGCGTCGAGGGAGGGGGGGCGGAGAATCCAGCCCATGGTTCGCACTTAGATTATATTGAGTATTGTGCATAAACCTTCATATTGTGTATAAACCTGTATAAACCATCAGGGGCAGCACAGTAGCATAGTGGTTAGCTTCACAGCACCAGAGTTCCAGGTTCGATTCCCCGCTGGGTCACTGTTTGTGCAGAGTCGGCATGTTCTTCCCGTGTCTGCATGGGTTTCCTCCAGGTGCTCCGGTTTCCTCCCACAGTCCAAAGACGGGCAGGTTAGGTCGATTGGCCATGCTAAATTGCCCTTATGTCCAAAAAGGTTAGGAGGGGTTATTGGGTTAGGGGGACAGGGTGGATGTGAAGACTTAAGTGGGTCGGTGCAGACTTGATGGAACGATTGGCCTCCTTCTGCACTGTATGTTCTATGTTCATTGGAGACAGACTGGCTCCAGCTTCTTTCTTTGCCAGATAGATTTGCACCACTTTAACAGGTGGGCACTGCCACAGTGGAAACATTCTTTGGATAGGTTGCAGATGGTTTCCTGGCACATGATCAATGAACAGTGTTAACAGGAGTTGGGAAGTGGGAGTGTGATATTTACTGTTAGCTGCTTCAACTTCAGTTGCTCTGGCCTCTGAAAGCGATAACAAACTTGCTAACTCCAGCAGCTCCAACAGCATTCTGTCTCTCTTAAGTGCTTTTCAGCATAGAGATGCAACCTTTGATTATTTGCGTTTTGATTTCCCATTCGACATGTTTAGCATCACCAAAGACACAATTGGCTACTATTTGCCTCAATCATGTGCGATATTGTTCAGTTGTCTCATTTGCTTCTTGCTTCGTACATCAGAAGATAATTTAGCTTTTTGTGGGGTGATAATAATAATAATAATCTTTATTATTGTCACAAGTAGTCCTACATTAACACTGCAATGAAGTTACTGTGAAAAGCCCCTATTCGCCACATTCTGCTGCCTGTTCGGGTACACTGGGGGAGAATTCAGAATGTCCAATTCACCTAACAGCACGTCTTTTGGGACTTGTGGGAGGAAACCAGAGCACCCGGAGGAAACCCACACAGACACGGGGAGAGCGTGCAGATTCCGCACAGACAGTAACCCAAGCCTGGAATTATTACTATTATTTCCATTTGGACTGAGCCGCCAGGATGCCTGGGCAGCGGGGTTCGCCACCATCGCCGACATGCCCCTGGTCCAGCGGGTGATCGACCAGATGCATGTCCCTCTATGAGCACCTGTAGATGACAGGCCACTCTACACAAACTGAAAGATGTTCCACTCGATGAACGTGCAGCTGATATGTGACCATCAGTTGTGCATCATACACGTCTGCCCCTGATACCCGGGCCTGTGCACGACGCCTTCATCCTGGCACACTTGATGATTCCTGACTTGTTTGAGACACCCCTCCCCAGCTGGGGGTTTTGCTCCTGGGCACCAGGGGTTATCCACTATGGTTGTAGCTGATGATACCTATCTGCAGGCCACAGACCGATGCGGAGACCCACTAGACCAACGCCCATGCCGCGACCAGGAGCGTGATTGAGCGGTGCTTCGGCCTCCTGAAGATACGGGTCGGGTACCTGGACCGCTCTGGAGAGGCCCTCCGGTATGAGGCTGCCTGCTGCGTACTCCACAACATCACGCAACAAAGGCGCGACTTGCTGGAGAAGGAGTGTGAACATCAGTCCTCGTTCGACGAGGAGGATGCGGGAGAGGGGGAGGATGGGCAGGACATGGAGCCCAGGCAGGCACAGGAAGCTGCATGATGTATGCGCCTGGGCCAGTGCGCACGGTGTCACCCAGGCCAACACCGCACCGCGGTGGAGGCATTGGAGGTGATGGTTTTGGCTGTGGATCAGCATATCCAAGGCCTGGGGCAATCTGTGCAGGCACTGGCCGAGGCCCAAGGCAGGGTTGCCGCCTCACAGGCGACCATTTCCCAGAGCCACCTGGAAAGCATGGCCCAGTCATTGTGGGCCATGGCTGAGAATGTCGGCGGCATTGCCCGCTGGCCGACATGGCGCAGACATAGAGGGAGGTAGCCCAGTCCCAAAGGGAGATGGTGCAGTCACTGGCTGACACAAACCCAGAAGATGGTGGAACAGTCGCAGCATGATGTGACACAGTGCCAGACGGAAATGGTCCACTCCCTATGTTCCATGACCACGAGCATGCAGACCCTGGCCAAGAACAGAGCTGGCCTCCAGGACTGGCAGCGGCACGTAGCGGGGGTATCTCAGAGGTTAGCTCTGCCCGCACCCCCATGGAGTAACCCGGGGGCCACCGGGTACCCTGAGGGAGGAGGAGGTGATGGGGTCCATGCCGGTGACTCCTGCCGTGGAGGTGCCAGAATACCGCAGCACCTCGGACTCCTCCCCTTCTGTCCTTAGTGCATCTGGTGGGCAGCGGGCATAAGAGGGTGGCACCACGCCACCTGGGACATCGGAGCAGTAGCGGTCGCCCCAGAAGACACCCGCCAGTGGGGATCGAGGCCGCAGGGAGGGAATCACAGCTTGCCGCCTCCACTCCTGTTGTACCGTCTGGGGACCCACCAAGATGTAGCATTAGGGCCCATAATGCCAGAAAGTTAGACACTAGTTACGTTGGCAGGGGTGCAGGGCACAGTTTCGTTATAGGGGTTAGGGCACAAATCTGTATATACGTTGCCACATTAAACACCTGTGATCTGGCCTGGGCTGGCCCGAGAGGGGGTGGAATGGACAGACATTGGGGGGGAATGGGCATACATGTGTATGGTCTGGGCTCTTTTCTCCCCCGCACCCCGACCATCCCCACCACCATTTGATGGGACCGTGTGATGGAATGGCTAGATCACATACAGGGATCACCCAGGTGGACGGTGGAAGGTGCTACCAGGGCCTGCACCCCGTAGTGTGGCAGGTAGGTATCAAGGAGGGGGTTGTAGGGGTGGCCGGGGGGAGGGGGGGGCAGTGTAATGCGGTGTCCGTGCCACTAGCCAGTCACCTTCCCACTTCCTTGTTGGTGAACATGGAGGCGATCAGAGCCTCCAGATTGGCCCTGGCGTACACGTCGTGCAGCCTCCCGTGCCTGCCTGGGCCCCATGTCCTGCCCAACCTCGCCCTCCCCCACATCTTTGTGGAGTTTGCACTTTCTCTACGTGTCTGCGTGGGTTTCCTCTGAGTGCTCTGGTTTCCTCCCACAGTCCAAAGATGTGCAGGTTAGGTGGATGGCCATGCTAAATGACCCCCCTTTAGGTGGTGTTATTGGGTTATGGGGATAGGGTGGGTTTTTCAGACGATCAGTGCAGACTCGATGGGACAAAAGGCATTGTTCTGCACTGTAGTGATTCTATTTTTAAAAATCATGATGTTAAAAGGTTGCCACTGCACACAAATGATCATTATTTTTGCCCAGACCACCCACACATCTGCCCATTCCCCCCACCCCACTCCCAATGTCTGCCCATTCTTCCGCTCTCTGGCCAGCCCAGGCCAGTCCACAGATGTTTTGCATTCAAAGATCATTCCAAATTACACCTTTTGGTTTTAAATTATGCACTGATTATTTTGAGTGCAATTGAATGCAAAATCAATGTCAAAACTTTCTGGTAGGGCTGGGTGAACAGCAAGATTTGAGCAGATTTTATGTATTCCCATGCGGGGCCTGATTTTTAAATTAATGTCAATCTAATAAGGTCGAACCAGGGGCGAAATTCTCCGTTATTGGCGGAAAGTCCGCCGATCGGTGCAAATCCGACTTGCATCACGTCGGAAAAATGGGTCGATAGTCTCCGGCCCGAAATGGGCTAGCAGCGACGTAACGGGATCCGCGCTTGCGCAGTGGTTCACGCCGTGCAGCGTCATACGCGCTGCACGGCGTGACGGCTCATAAGGCCGCGCTGCTCCCCCCCACCCGACCGGAACACCCGACCGCAACACCCGACTGGATGGCTGGCCGCCGCTCAGCCCCGAGGTTCGAGTCACGCGATGTGGAGGCGCTCCTGGACGCGGTGGAGCAGAGGAGGGACGCCCTGTATCCCGGGCACGGCCGCAGAGTTGCCCCACGCCACAGCCGGCGTCTGTGGAGGGAAGTGGCAGAGACTCTCACCGCTGTGGCCCTGACACCACGGACAGGCACCCAGTGCCACAAGAAGGTGAATGACCTCGTCAGAGCAGGCAGGGTGAGCCTCCCCATATCCCTCCCTCCCCATATCCCCCCCTCCCCCATATCCCCCTCCCCATATCCCCCCTCCCCCATATCCACCATATCCCCCCTCCCCGATATCCCCCCTCCACCATATCCCCCCTCCCCATATCCCCCCTCCCCATATCCCCCCTCCCCCATATCCCCCATATCCCCCTCCCCCATATCCCCCATATCCCCCCTCCCCCATATCCCCCCTCCCCATGTCCCCCATATCCCCCCACCCCCATATCCCCATATTCCCCCTCCCCATATCCCCCCTCCCCATATCCTCCCCTCCCCCATATCCCCATATCCCCCCTCCCCCTCCCCCATATCCGCCCCTCCCCCATATCCCCCCTCCCCCATATCCCCCTCCCCATATCCCCCCTCCCCATATCCCCCCTCCCCATATCCCCCCTCCCCCATATTCCCCCCTCCCCCATATCCCCCATATCCCCAAGTGAATCCAGCCCTAACATTAACCTCTGCAATGCACGCGCAACCGATGGCGTGCATTCATATACCTGCCTAACAGTGTTGCCTTTTACCCCTGCCACCCCCCCACCCCCACAGGAGAAGCGCGCACACAACAATAAGGAGCATGTGAGGACTGGAGGAGGGCCCGCTGATGAGAGGCCACTGACTGAACACCAGGAAAGGGCCCTGGAACTGGCTGGCGGACCTGACGACCGGGAGGTTGCTGATGCAGAGGTCGGGGGCGTACTAGCAAGTGAGCCACCGGCAGCCCGTCCCCATATCCCCCCTCCCCTATATCCCCCTCCCCCATATCACATGATCACTGCCTGATGTCTAACCATGCATGCTTCATTGTGTATCGCAGGACCAAACGTCCAGGCACCCATCCCCGCAGATGCAGACCGCCCGCAGGATGCCCCTCGGAGACCACGGGAGACGGAGAGACCCGCACCCTCCAGCATGCGACGCCCGCAGGATGCCCCTCGGAGACCACGGGAGACGGAGAGACCCGCACCCTCCAGCATGCGACGCCCGCAGGATGCCCCTCGCACACCAAGGGAGACGGAGAGACCTGGAGCAACAGGGAGACGACACCCCCGTCACGTGCGGGAGGGACCACCCAGCGACGAGGGGGGCAGCCACAGGCCCCCGTCACATCCGAGCCAGGACACCACTACCCAGGACACCACTACCCAGGACACCACTACCCAGGACACCACTACCCGGGACACCACTGCCCGGGACACCACTACCCGGGACACCACTACCCGGGACACCACTACCCGGGACACCACTACCCAGGAAGACGAAATACCGGACAGTGACTCAGAGTGGATGGGTGGAGACGAACCCCCACCCCAAAGTGCCATGGACTCAGAGTGGGACGAAGAGCACGACACAACGCCACTGCTGTCACCAACACCCTCCACCATCGCAGAAACACTCACCACGGTTGGGCACTTTAGTGAAGAGGCGTCTGCTGCACTCACTGGTGCGCACAACACAGCCGTCCCGGTACAGCAGGTGGAGGTAGGAGCAGCAGAGGGGCCGGGCGGTCGGAGGGCAGCCCAGCCCAAGCGAACATCTGCCGCCCAGATGGATCCCGGGTTCCTGGAGTTACCACACCCACACATAGATCCGATGCAACCACCGACCCGGAGACGAGCGAAGAGGGTGACGGGCGGCTTGCGGCGGCTGCGGTCGCAGGTGGAGGAGTCCACCCGCGTCCAGGAGCTGGGAGTGGTGCCGGTCATGCGTGCCACCCAGGCCGACACCGCACGGGTGGCGTCCGCGGTGGAGGCAATGGGTGCGACGGTGTCAGACATGGGGAACGGTTTGCGAGGCCTGGGGCTTTCCGTGCAGGTGGCGTCTGTGGCCCAGGAAATAGCTGCCCTCTCACAGGAGGCCATGAGCCAGTGCCAGCGCCAGATGGCAGCGGCGCTCAACGCCATAGCCCAGTCTCAGCAGGCCATGGCCCAGTCTCAGCAGGCCATGGCCCAGTCTCTGCAGGCCATGGCCCAGTCTCTGCAGGCCATGGCCCAGTCTCTGCAGGCCATCGCTGAGGGCATCGGCGCCAGTGGCCATGTGCAAGCCGCGTCGCACTGTCACAGACAGGGTTTGCCAACCCCCTGGGCTCCATGGCTGCAAACCTGCAGACCCCTGTCGATACCAGCACGGGCCTCCAGGACTGGCAGCGCCAGATGTCGGGGGGGCGTCGGATGGCCAGTCCGTTCGCATCCCCCACCCATGTAGAGGCCTGGGGGCCATCGGGCGCCCCGAGGGAGGAGGAGGTGGTGTGGTCCGTCCCGGCTCCCTCTGTAGGGGAGGTCCCGGTACACCGCGACACCTCGGACTCCCCCCCCTTCCGTCCCAGGTGCATCGGGTGGGCAACGGGCAGGACAGGCTGGCAGCTCGCCATCCCAGTCGCCCGGGCCGCAGCCTGGCCCATCTAGGCCAGGACGCCCCAGGAAACGACCGCCAAAGGGATCCAGTGTCAGAGGGCAGGAATCACAGGAGTCCACCTCCAGTTCTGCTGTACCGTCTGGGGAACCACGTAGACGTAGTCAAAGGGCCCGTAAGGCCAAACAATTATACACTGAGTAAGTTGGCACGGTTGCAGGGCACAGATGAGTTTTAGGGGCTAGGGCACGTGCATGAACTCCTTTGGTTATTAAAGTCAATGTTACACCTACAGAAGCTGCCTTTGTGCTCTGTCCAAAGTGTGCGGGGGTGTCATGTACGTTGAGCGCAAGTGTGTGTGTGAGGGGTGGTCTTACCTCAGCCCCAGGTGAGTCTGGCCCCTTCCCCCTGGGCCGCCATCAACATCCCCCGGGCAGAGGACGGGACCGTGCGCTGCAGTGTCACAGCCGCATGCAGGGATGGTCCGGGTGGATGGTGGTACTGTGGCCATGGGTCAGACATAGTCCAACGATGTAGAGCCAGGAGTTCACCGCAGGGCGGGTTGTCATCATCCTCCATGGCCTGCGATAGACACGCGTCCACCCGCAACTGTGTGAGCCCGGCCCGTTGTGCCGCAGGTGGATCGGCAATGGGGGAGGGGGGTGGTGTGCATGCGGGTGGGTGGGTGGGGTTGGGGAGGGGGTGAGGGTGCTGGGTGGGTGGATGGGTAGGGGGTGTGGGTGGTCGGCTGTTGCCATGGTGTGCGGTCTGTGGCCATACTACCCGATTCCCACGCCCATCTAGTCAGTGAAGCGGGCGTCTATCAGTCTGTCCCGTGCCCGCTGGGCCAGCCGGTAACGGTGGACAGCCACCCGCCTGTGTCTACCCCGTCTGCCCTGACCTTTACCCCCATCCCCCTCATCTGGGGAGGACTGCGCCTCTTCCTGCTGCTCCTCCACTCCGCCCTCCTCTGCCTGCGGCACATCGCCCCTCTGTTGGGCTATGTTGTGCAGGACGCAGCACACCACAATGATGCGGCCGACCCTATCTGACCGATACTGGAGGGCGTCCCCAGAGAGGTCCAGGCACCTGAAACGCATCTTCAGCACGCCAAAGCACCTCTCTATCACTCCCCTTGTCGCTACATGGGCATCATTGTAGCAGTTCTCCGCCTCATTGCATGGCCTCCGTATAGGCGTCATCAGCCACGATCGCAATGGGTAGCCCCTGTCGCCCAGCAACCAGCCCCTCAGCCGGGGATGGTGTCCCTCGTACATGCCGGGGATGGATGACCGCGACAACACGAATGAGTCGTGTACACTGCCTGGGTGACTGGACCATGGGGAACCCGGCCACGGGAGAGAAGCCCACGGCCCGGGCATCTTGGCTGGCCCGGTCCACGGGGAAGCGGATGTAGCGGTGCGCCATGGCATATAGGGCATCTGTCACTGCCCCGATGCACCGGTGCACCGATGTCTGCGATATGCCGGACAGGTCCCCACTCGGTGCCTGGAATGACCCCGTTGCATAAAAGTTCAGGGCCACCGTAACCTTGATGGACACGGGGAGAGGGTGTCCCCCGCCAGTGCCACGCGGTGACAGGTGTGCCAGCAGGTGGCAGATGTGTGTCACGGTTTCCCGCCTCATCCGGAGTCTCCTCCTGCATTCCCGGTCCGTGAGGTCCTGGTATGACTGCCTGGGCCGGTACACACGGGGCGCCCTCGGGTGCCTCCGTTGCCGTGGGGCCGCGACGTCCTCCTCCCCCTCCTCGTCCTGTCGGCCAGGTGTCCCTCCAGCCTGGGCGGCTGCCGCCTGCCCCTCTGCAGCAGCCTGCGCCGCCTCTCTGGCACGCTCCTCCTCGTCCTCCTCCTCCTCCTCCTCATCCAGGGCAACATAGACATGAGCGGCTGCCGCCACGACGGCCAACATCGCTGGATGATCTGAAAACATGACGGCCTGGTGGGGGAGGGGAACGACGACATGTCATCATTGCCCATATCCCCTCCTCCCCCCAGCCAGGTGGCATGGACCGCATGGGTTCAACTGTTGGAGGCTGGCACCTGGCCAGGTGGACCAACTCACTTGCCCTCCCAACCCCCTCCCCGGCACGGACCCCCCCCATCCCCCTCCCCGGCAGGGACCCCCCCCCAACCTCCACCCCGGCACGGACCCCCCCATCCCCCTCCCCAGCACGGACCCCCCCCCCAAACTCCACCCCGGCATGGACCCGCCCCCCCCAACCTCCACCCCGGCACGGACCCCCCCATCCCCCTCCCCAGCACGGACCCCCCCCATCCCCCTCCCCGGCACATACACCCCCCCCAACCTCCACCCCGGCACGGACCCCCCCATCCCCCTCCCCAGCACGGATCCCCCCCCCATCCCCCTCCCCGGCACGGACCCCCCGCCCAACCTCCACCCCGGCACGGACCCCCCCAACCCCCTCCCCAGCACGGACCCCCCCCCCACCCCCCTCCCCGGCAGGGACCCCCCCCCAACCTCCACCCCGGCACGGACCCCCCATCCCCCTCCCCGGCACGGACCCCCCCCCCCCCCGGCCGCACACACACACACACCCGAGACACACCTCTCCTCACGCATTCAGACTGCGGCCACGCCACCTCCTGCCCAGAGCCAACCCCCCAGGCTGTCACTCACCTCCGCGCTGGTCGGCGTGAACCTGGGGACGACATGTCATCATTGCCCATATCCCCTCCTCCCCCCAGCCAGGTGGCATGGACCGCATGGGCCCAACTGTTGGAGGCTGGCACCTGGCCAGGTGGACCAACTCACTTGCCCTCCCATCCCCCTCCCCGGCACGGACCCCCTCCATCCCCCTCCCCGGCAGGGACCCCCCCCAACCTCCACCCCGGCACGGACCCCCCCATCCCCCTCCCTAGCACGGACCCCCCCCAAACTCCACCCCGGCACGGACCCCCCCCCCAACCTCCACCCCGGCACGGACCCCCCCATCCCCCTCCCCAGCACGGACCCCCCCCATCCCCCTCCCCGGCACATACACCCCCCCCAACCTCCACCCCGGCACGGACCCCCCCATCCCCCTCCCCAGCACGGATCCCCCCCCATCCCCCTCTCCGGCACGGACCCCCCGCCCAACCTCCACCCCGGCACGGACCCCCCCAACCCCCTCCCCAGCACGGACCTCCCCCCACCCCCCTCCCCGGCAGGGACCCCCCCAACCTCCACTCCGGCACGGACCCCCCATCCCCCTCCCCGGCACGGACCCCCCCCCCCCGCCGCACACACACACACACAACCCGAGACACACCTCTCCTCACGCATTCAGACTGCGGCCACGCCATCTCCTGCCCAGAGCCAACCCCCCAGGCTGTCACTCACCTCCACGCTGGTCGGCGTGAACCTGGAGCACCGGGTCACGCCGATGAAAAGGAGGTTTGATTGACGTTGACGTGAACGGTCATCACGTCGACGGGACTTCGGCCCATCCGGAAGGGAGAATATCGGCAGGCCGAAAATCGGCTGCCTTGCGCAGACCTGTGCCATTCTCCGATGGCAGCGGCGACATTAACGCCCCCCCCCCCCGACTTTTCTCCCTTCGGAGACTTCGACAACCGGCGGGGGCGGGATTCACGGCGGCCAACGGCCATTCTCCGACCCTCTGGGGGGTCGGAGAATGACGCCCCAGGTTCTTTTTTTTTGCCAAATGGCTACGAAGATGTGGTAGTCACCACTAGCAGTACTATATGTATTACGGTAAGTCACGTATAATAGAGGTAAATGGGTAAATCCCGGTTGCTGGCTCCGCCCAGTAGGCGGTGTATAAATGTGTGCGCTCGCCGGTGCTGCAGCCATTCTGGTTCCAGCTACAGGAGGCACAACATCTTTGCTCAATAAAGCCTCGATTATTCCACTACTCTCGTCTTTGTGCTAATTGATAGTGCATCAGAAGATTAATAAAGATTCATGCAGAGAGTCACATAACTTCGTCTGGGATGATAACAACGATGTCAATTGAGTTTTTAAAAATATGATAGACGCCTTATTGTTCCTGCTTCACAAAGCACAGATGACAAGGACTTTGGACTTCAATGCCCATCTACTGCTGAAATGTGAGATGTGGTAAATTGGGCATACAAGTTGCGTTGCAGAATCTTGGCCCTTAATAGAAATGGGAAACTTTGGGCGCGATTCTCCCAAAAGATTTTTAAGTGTGGTAGTGAGCGGGAACTGCTGCGAACTCGCCGGCGTTTGGCCCAGCGAGGCCAGCAACGGTATTCAACGTTAATTGGTCCACTTAACTAGGCCTCTTGCCGCAAAGGAAGACTCGCCAGGTGATTTGCCAGCATCGCGCTCGCCAGCCACCCCCCGCGAACAAGGTCAAGTAGCACTTGCTCAGCAAACCCCAGTCAGCTCACAACAATGGCGCCCAGGAGACTGGCCCCTGTTTCGGGGATGCAGACCAGGGGAGACTGCTTGGCACTGAGGAGGCCAGGAGGGGTATCCTGTTCCCCCGAGAGTCCAGCAGGGTCAGCCATAGGGCAGCCAGTGCTGCCTGGACGAGATGGTAGCAGCTGTGAGTGCCGGGAGTGCGACCAGGAGGACTGGCCTCCAATGCAGGAAAAAAGGTTAATGACCTGCACCGGGCAGCACATGTAAGTAGACACCAATGCCCCTCCCAAACCACCCCCCACCCCGTTACATTTCTGCCTCTTGGGGAGCATCCACCCCTCAACTCTCCATGCGACCACCAACCCTTCCTCCATCCCCCGCCCCCTTCAACCATCCCAACCCTTCCTTCACACCGCCCTCCCACCACTGTGAATCACCCGTGTGGCTAACAATGCCCTCTCTGTGTCTCCTCAGGAAAAACTCCCCCACAAACGCCAGGAGACACCCAAGACTGGTAGTGGTATGCCGAACATAAGAATCCTCACCACTTTCAAGGAGCGGGCCCTGGAGGTGACTAGTATGGCCGAGGACAGAGCGGTAACCAACGCGGAGGCTGGTGGACACCGCAGACGTGAGGAACTACTGGACTCCACACGAGGGACCTGTCAAACATAAGTTGTTATTGCCTTGCTGACTGATCCATCCCTCCCACTGACCTTATGTCCATTCTCCCGTAGGTCCTCCAGCCGACGGCGCCAGCCCATCCTGGGTAGCCCCCCTCTCCAGCCTCCCACGAGAACACCTTGGTGGAGAGCTCCCAGGATGTCACCGTAATAGTCACGTCACAGCTGTCATCCTCACCCTCCACCAGCGCAGATACACACACCTCGGTGGGAAGTGTTAGTGGTCAGGCTTCTGTGGAACAATCTGGTGAGCACCACACTGCTGCAGATGCACATCAGGTGGAGGCAGGAACCCCCAGGTGAGACAGCAGTCAGGGGTCTGCTGGAGCCCAACCTGATGCTGAGCTCCATCCCAATGCTAAACTCCATCCCGGAGCTGATGAAGGCGTTAGGTTGCAGCCATGACATTGAAAGGTTGATGTCAGCATCACTCCAGCAAATCCATAGCCGCATGGAGGAGTCAAAGAGGCTACGGCCGCAGGAGATGTCGCCGGCAATGTGTGACAGCGAGGCCAACACTGCAAGGGTGATGACAGCAGTGGAGAGCCTGGTACATGACGTCGGCACAATTAGTGAAGGTGTCCATGGCGTCGTGCAGTCAGTGACACCCATGGTTGAGGGTCTCAGCAGAATGTCTGCCTCGCTGGGGGATGTTACCCAGTACCAGGCTGACCTTAATAAGGTTCTGCGGGACAAGTCCCGCTCTCAGATGCGATTGGCCGAGGCGCTGCGGACCTTGTCCCAGTCATAGGTGGGCATTGCTGAGGCGCTGCAGAGCATGTCCCAGTCACTGAGGAGCATCACCAAGGGCGTTGACACGGTGGTGCAGACCATGTGGAACTGCCAGGTCTGGCAGAGCCAGATGATGCAGGGGCTCGAACCAGCTGCCCCCATTCCAAGGTGAACCCCAGGGCCCTAGGAGTACCGAGCGGGAGGAAGGGGTACCGGGTGCCAACCCGGACCCATCCCATGGCGTGGCTATAGTGGCCACAAGCTCTCCCGAGTTCCACCCCTCCGATGAGGCAATGTCTCACAGCCAGCACACGGGACCAGGCGGCACGGTTGTGCATGTGTCGCCGACAAGTGAGCCAGGAGCGTCTGGCCTCAGAACTCCCAGGAGATGCACGCCAGGGCCATTGAAGATCACGGGAAGTCGGCAGCAGCACTCGACATTGTGGTATAGCTAGGAAGGCAAAGAACATCGACGATCACTGAGGGCACCAGGGGAGCGGGTAGAGGTGGTAGGTAGAGGGTGAGGGGGGTGGGGGAGGGGACAGCATTAACAGGAGAGTGGGCAATTGTAAAATGTTTGTGTACAACTAGTATGATGCCTCTGTCACTTTCTTCCGCAATGTACGCCAACCTCCGAACCCTTCGCCCATCTCTCCAGGAATCCTCCCCCCCCCCTTCGGCTGTGGACATGTCCCCAGGGCTTAACACCTCCCGCAGTGTTTAAGCAGTCTCCATGTATCAAGGTGTGATTAGGATGCTGGGCAATGATTCCCACATGCTACATGGCCCGCCCACCCATGAGAATCCACTTTGGTTGTGAGAAGTGCTCACTTAACCACGATTGGCAATTCCCTATTAGCAATAGCCTTCGCTGCACGGCCAGAGGCCTCGGCAGTCTATGGGATTTATAGGTGGGCGGTGGGACAGACAGGCAGGGACAAGAGTTGCTCCTGGAATGGTTACACATGGTCCAGTGATTGGCATGGTGCCGCCGCACATGGTTACCCCCCGGTTGTCCCCCAGCATCTCCCCCCACCCTCCCATGGCGCCCCCCCCTGCAGAGGATGCCCACCCTCAGCGGAGGGTCCCCCCACAATGAGCACTGGGGCAGCAAGCCTAGTGCCTCGAGCTTTTCGCCTGTGAGCAAAGATGTCTACTCACCCTCTCAGCTCCCCCACTGAAGCCCTTCTGCCAGGTTCAAGTTTTTCAAAAGAAGTACTCATCGGCATCAGTGTGACCACTTTCTGGGGAGGCTGCTGAATCACCTGAGGCCATGGGTAAGGGATGGTTCTCATTAATTGTATGAAAATAGGGCTTAAGTGTTGATAATTAGTTTTTGCCACGCTACGGCGAGATCCCGGTTGATCGCAAACTGTTTGGCGCCTGGCGTGGTTCTATTTTCTGCCTCTCCTGCTATTCACTGGCCTCATTTCGCTCAACGAGGCCAGAGGATCACGCCCATTGAAAGCTCAGGTTTCAACTTTTGGCACAAACTGATGAAGCTCTCAAACTACTGAAATAAGATGAAGACCCGGACGGTAACACTTGGGCTGTCTCGACACTTTAAATGTTGTCCTCAATTAAAATTTTAAACAACAATGGAATCTTGGCTTCCATTGACTTATTGGTTGATCTTACTGTACTACAGAATCTGAGATGTCACCATATTTGGTGAGTCTTCTCTCTCTAATGTGTAGGAGACTACACAATCGTCCATAATTCTCAGAGAGTTACCCTAATCTTCAAGAAAAGTGGTATGACATTCAAAGATTGGAGCACAATTTTTTTTCCATGATCACCGCAGCAACGGAAATATAAATTTTGAAAATATCAATGTTACCATTTATATTTGTGTGCACATTTTTAACCAGTGACGCTGAAGCAGCTACTCTAGACTTGGGTACCAGGTGCTGATCAATCCTATCCCATATGCTGTGCACTAACAACTCAAGCTAAGCTTTCAGTCATAGAAGAGTGCCATCTGCCTTGCCAGGTGATGTTTCCTTACACGCCATAGATTCTCAGAGCAGGGGGCGAACAAAGGGAACATCAATTTTGCCAATGGCTCCTGTTAGGGCATAAAGCTAAGACCAACTAATATCCAATGAACAAAGACTGCATGCATTCATGGCTTTGTGAACTTAAAGCCCCAGGATTGACAGTTGGCAATCAAAGCAAATTGCTATACAGCAGCATTCTGCCATTTTAACTTTCATAGACCTCAAGTTGCATTTTGTTCTTGTACATTGACTGTTTTATTTCTCAGCCTTTGTGGCTCACTTAACAATGACATGACAATGATCAATAATCCGGTGTAAATGTCAGTGTGCACTAGCTGAATGTAATACACTGGCAAATGGCATCCACTACAATACAAATTAAAAATGCACAAAAGGAAAAACAAGCCGCCCACCATGGCACACACCCCTCTGAATATCATGAAAATTCTCAGATTTGTGAGCATTACTTGCAGTTACATTTTTCTTTATCGCCTGAATATTTCCATATGACTTGTCCTCCATTACAACATGGATGGATGGCACAGTTGCACAGTGGTTAGCGTAGCACCAGGGACCCAGGTTCGATTCTGGTCTTGGGTGGCTGTGTGGAGTTTGCACATTCTCCCTGTGTCTGCGTGGGTTACCTCTGGCTGCTCCGGTTTCCTCCCACAGTCCAAAGATGTGGAGATTAGAAGGATTGGCCATGCTAAATTATCCCTTGGTGTCCAGAGATGTGCAGGTTACCTGGGCTTTGGGAGTGTGGGGATGGGGCAAGGGAGGGGGCTAAGGTGGGGTGTTCTTTCGGACGGTTGGTGCAGATTCAATAGGCTGATGGCCTCCTTCTGCACTAAAGGGGTTCTATGGATCAGGCTGAGATAATGGGGATGTGAAATATGTATTGGGGTTCTACTGCTCTACTGCCTTCCAGTAACTGAAATATATAGTATAGAGGCAGAGGGTTTTACTTAGTTTACTCTGCCAATCCCTACTTTCTCCATAATGTTAAACTTGCATATATTTCCTAACTGCAAACCAATACTTCCTGTTTATTACACTTGTCACTTCTTGGGCTGAATTTTCCTCTGGGCTCCATTGATTCCGAACACTGTTTTTGTAATGCGGGTCTGAACCGCCCTCTGCGCTAGCCCATTTGAAGCTGGGTGGTGCAGGGCGGTCCGAATGTACCCCTTGGCCTTCAGAAACCCTGTGAACTCTTCGCTTGTAAAAAATGTGCCATTGTCCGTGACTAACACCTCGGTGGGGGATGCCATGAGTACAAAAATTAAAACGCTGATTTTTGGTTGTAGGCCTGGAGGTAGTCGCCCCCATCTGTGGATCTCCAGCCATTTGGAATGGGCATCAATTAGGAAGAGGAACGTCACCCACTGAAAGGGCCTGGCAAAATCAGCTTGAAATAGCGCCCATGTTCGCCTTGGCCATTCCCAGGGGTGGAGAAGTGCGGCCGGCTGGAGCTTCTGATGCTCCTGACAGACGGAACATTGTTGGGCCAATCGCATAAGATCAGCATCCAGACCCGGCCACAGACGGGGCCGCACACTAACATTTTTACTTTTGACAACCCCGGGTGCCCATTATGGAGATCCTGCAGGATCAAACTGCGGCCCATTTCCCAGATGACAACACGCTACCCCAAAGCAGGACACCATCCTCCACATTAAATTCAGACATCTTGGATGAGTGAGCCCATAATTCATCTAGGGGCTGTCGATGCAGTCTACCATATAACACAAGATGGCAAACCTTGGCAAGAACTGGATCCGTTTGGGTCCACTCCCTGATCCTGGACTCAGTGACCCGCATTGAGTCCATGAAGTTCAGGGTGGCGACAATTTCATCCATCCTGGGAGGAGATGGGGGATCGTTGGCAAGGCAGCGGTTTCAACACATCAGCATGTGCAATTTGAATGCCCTGTCTATCTTCAAACGAGCATTCGTAGGTGGCCAATAAAAGGGCCCATCGCTGGATCCTCGTGGAAACGATAGGCAGGGTGGCCCTGTCCTCCTTGAATAAACTGAGCAATGCCTTGTGGTTGGTGATGAGGGTGAAATGGCAGCCGTACACGTATTGGTGGAATCTCTTGCCTGTGAAAACCACCGGCAGGCCCTCTTTCTATAAGTGCGCCACAGCCATTGTCCAGGTGAAAGCAATTGGCCGATACCTGTCAACGGACACCCCGGGGGAGAAACGGCCCCAGTGCCATACAGCAATGCATCACATGTGACGATGAGAGACTTGGTGGGATAATAGAATTATAGAATCACTACAATGCAGATGGAGTCCATTTGGCCCATTGAGTCAACACCAACCCTCTAAAATAGCACCCTGCCTTGGCCCGAATTCCACACTAGCCCCGTAACTCCACCTAGGGCCAATTTAGCATGGCCAATCCACCTAACCTGCACATCTTTGGGCTGTGAGAGGAAACTGGAGCAGCCGGAGGAAACCCATGCAGACATGGGCAGTACGTACAAACTCCACGCAGACAGGCACTCGTTATCAGAATCGAACCCGGGTCACTGGCGCTGTGAGCCAGCATTGATAACCTCTGTGCCACCATGGCATTCCCTCATAGTGAGTCATAGATTATCATAGAATTTACAGTATAGAAGGAGGCCATTCGGCCCATCGAGTCTGCACCGGCTCTTGGAAAGAGCACCCTACCCAAGGTCAACACCTCCACCCTATCCCCATAACCCAGTATCCCCACCCAACACTAAGGACAATTTTGGACACTAAGGGCAATTTATCATGGCCAATCCACCTAACCTGCACATCTTTGGACTGTGGGAGGAAACTGGAGCACCCGGAGGAAACTCACGCACACACGGGGAGGATGTGCAGACTCCGCACACACAGTGACCCAAGCCGGAATCGAACCTGGGACCCTGGAGCTGTGAAGCAATTGTGCTATCCACAATGCTACCGTGCTGCCCTATCAACAGCCCAGAAGACGAAAGCTGTTTCTTCACTGGTTTGAAAGCTGTTTCCTGCGCCCTGCGCCACACCCACTCTTGGGTCTTTCTTCAAAAGTAAATGCAAGGGGGCCAGCATCATCATGAGATTCAGGATTAATTTGCCATAATAGTTCACTAACCCTAAAACAATTGAATCTCCGTGTCGCTCAGAGGTCCAGGGACCTGTTGAATGCTGCGCAACGTCTATGCAACCGGGTGTAAGTCCTCGCAGTCCATCCGATAGCCTAACTACAACACCTCTTTGGCATGAAAAACACACTTGGCCCTTCACGGGAAGACGCCAGACTCCGAAAAATACCGGAGAATCTCTGCCAGGTTGTCCATATACTCCTGCTTGTTTGCTCCAGTGACCAGCACGTTGTCTAAATATACTGCTACAAGCTGCGACCCACACAGGATGTTCCACCTGGAATATAGCACAGGCCGACGACATGGTAGCACAGTGATTAGCTCTGTTGCTTCACAGCACCAGCGCCCCAGGTTCAATTCCCGCATGGGTCACTATCTGTGCGGAGTCTGCACATTCTCCCTGTGTCCGGGTAGGTTTCCTCTGGGTGCTCTGGTTTCCTCCCACAAGTCCCGTAAGACGTGATTGTTAGGTGAATTGGACATTCTGAATTCTCCCTCTGTGTACCCGAACAGGCGCCGGAGTGTGGCGACATGGGGTTTTTCACAATAACTTCAGTGCAGTGTTAATGTATGCCTACTTGTGACACGAATAAAGATTATTAGAAAGGCAACCTGGTGTACTCGTACAGGTCATGGTGTGTGTTAATCGTGATGTAATGGCGGGGTGCGAAGTCCAATTCGAGTTGCAACCCAAAGATGTGCAGGTTAGGTGGATTGGCCACACTAAATTGCCCCTTAATTGGAAAAAGAAAAAGATTTGGCTACTTTGAATTTATTTAAAAAAAAACTAAAAAAAAGTCTGCGTCACGTCAAGGAAATTGCCGTGTCAGTATCAAGCTCCATATCCAATCGGTGTCCGTTCGCTTGCACAGAGATTTTAATGGCTGAAACCCAAGTTGCTGACGCACAATTGAGCTGCAATCAATCTTCCTCCTCTGGTTCATCCAGACGGAAATCACATGCCCCAGGCAGGCATCTACCTCCGCCGGGGTGCTGGGACCCCTGACCGACCTATGGCTTGTGCTCACATCGGGGCCTAAGACCATGAGCTGGGCTCCCCGCACCCCACACCGAAATCGCATTCCACGACGGGGCGGAGAATCCAGTTTCACGCATGAAATCGGGACCGGCGCTTGTTCCGCGATTCTCCGCCACCCGAAAAGTGGGGTACTCAGGGAGTACGCCGTGCCGAGTATCCACCGCCTGAGGCCCACCCCACTATTCTCCGCCCCCGACTGGCCGAATTCCCGACGGCATATTTCTAATGTGGTCCTGCCGTTCGGGATACACGTGAAGCGGCTGCGGACTCAGTCCACGGCCACCACAGTCGGGGGCGGGCCGATCGGAGGGCAGGCGGGGCCTCATTTGGGACTGGGCTTTTGTTGTGCAGGCGGTCTAGGCCGGGCGCGTGGCCTATCGGGGGCACTATTTCCGCGGTCCAGGTCCACGGTCTGAGCCCACCATGGAGCACGGCGCAGTCGCTGGAGGCTGCCGCCGTGTGCACGCTGGAGTCTGCCCTCTGCAAGGCTATGAATCTGTGGTCTTTTGACATGAGTTTCTCTGGCGTAAAAGAGCACAGTTTTCACAATGGCATGGGGACATAGTCCCTGAAACGGAGAATCCAGCCCCACATGTTCCACAATGGCCTAGTTCTGCCTCTGCAGATTCTCGGGAGGTATCCCGTCGGGATGACTCAGTATTCGACCAATGTACCGGGCATGCATGGCGCTTGGCCCAGGGTGGGGTACTGCCCTTGGGAGAGGGTCGATCACCAGGAGCAGTGTGTCCTAAGGCATCCACTTTCATTCCCTGGATTTCCTGCACCTTTGTTTGGCGCTTTCACGTGATAGGGACATTTGCACAGCTTGCTGCAGGTTTAAGGATGGTTCGGCCAACAAGTTCTTTTGATTGGCTATATTATTGATGCCGCACATCAAGCAGTCGTGCAGCATTTCACGAAGGCAATGTACCATATTCGCAGAATTCCCCTATCTTTCGTAATCCCGACAAAACCCGGTGACGGACTCACCCGGGGTCCTTTCCACTGTATTAAAGTGATATCTCTGCACAATTACAGATGGTGTTGGGTTGAAATGTTGCTCCACTAGCATTACTTGTTGCTCGAAAGTATGAGTGTCACACGCCGCAGGATATTTGAGGCTCCGTATCACACCGTAGGTATGTGCACCACAGGCAGTTAATGAAATGACTGTCTGCCAATCATTCGCCGTGATACTAATGGCCCTGAAAAAGTACCATATTCTTTCCGCATACTGAGTCCAGTCCTCCACATTGCTGTCAAACACATCTAATCTTCCAAACAGCGGCATGGTAAATGAAAAGTGTCCGATCTGTATCCAGCAGGGTTAGTGAAATGGCATAACTGACAAGAGTTGCAGCATCGACAGAAAATCTGTTGAACCCTTGGGCGGGATTCGCCGACCCCACGCCGGGTCGGAGAATCGCCGGGGGCTGGCGTGAATCCCGCCCCCGCCGTGTCCCGAAGTCTCCGCCACCAGAGATACGGCGGGGGCGGGAATCGCGCCGCGCCGGTCGGCGGGCCCACCCCCGCTGATTCTCCGGCCTGGAATTGGCCGAAGTCTCGCTGCTGGAATGCCTGTCCCGCCAGCCTGGATTAAACCACCTTTTGAACGGCGGGACAAGGCGGCGCGGGCAGGTTCCGGGGTCCTGGGGGGGGCGTGGGGCAATCTGGCCCCGGGGGGTGCCCCCACGGTCCTGGCCCGCGATCGGGGCCCACCGATCCGCGGACGGGCCTGTGCCGTGAGGGCACTCTTTTTCTTCCACCTTCGCCATGGTCTTCACTATGGCAGAGGCGGAAGAGACCCCCTCCCCTGCGCATGCGCGGATATGACGTCAGCAGCTGCTGACACTCCCTCGCATGCGCCGACCCACGTCGCCCAGTGTAGACCTTTCGGCCTCGGCTGGCGTGGCGCCAAAGGCCTTTCCCGCCAGCCGGTGGAGCGCAAACCACTCCGGCGCGGGCCTAGCCTCTCAAGGTAAGGACTTGGCCCCTAAAGGTGCGGAGACTTCCGCACCTTTGGGACGGCCCGAAGCCGGAGTGGTTCCCGCCATTCCATTACGCCGGAAACCCCCGCCCCGCCGGGTAGGGGAGAATCCCGCCCCATATCTCCAGTTTAGTAGACCACAAGGGATTCCACATCGAGTTGCAGAAGGAAATAAAGTTTTAGTTACAATGACTATTATTTACACGGCATGAAAGGTTCCTGCTGGGTCTCTCCTCTATGTCGGTACCCAAACCGGCCAACTTTACACAGAAATTTAGCTATACATGGTTTAGTGTTCCCCACCTCCTTTAACAGGGGAGCTCGTATTCACAGCTCACGGGGGGGTTTAAGCATTACCACTTCATAAGTCCCATGTGGGTTTTGACAGTGCCCATTGATGCACCAAAATATGCATCCGCACCCAAAGAAAAATTGGGCCTCTTATGTCCATATTGATAAATGAAATTGCCTATATAAACCTGCTGCAATATGTGCTTGAAATATTTACACTACAGATAATTTAAAATGTTTACTGAGGATCTTTATCCAAGTACAATATTTGATCTTCCATTTTTCATTTATTCCATAAAAATACGAATGTCGAATGGATAATCCATCTCGGCCTCCATCATAAATGCCAACCTTCAGCCAACTGCATTCACTTCATGTGATATCAAGAAACAACTGAAGGCTGTTTACTGCAAATGCTATGCCCCCTGACAATATTCCGGCATTAGACTTGTGGTCCAGAACTTTCCACTCCAAGCCAAGCTGTTCCAGTACAGCTACAACACTGGCATCGACCAAGCAAAGTGGAAAGTTGTCCAGGTATGTCCTGTACATAAAATACAGGACTAATCCAACACAGCCAGTTATCGCCCGACCAGTCTACTCTCGATCATCAGTAAAGTGAAGGAAGGGGTCATCAACAGTGAGATCAAATGACACTTGCTTCGTAATAACCCGTTCGCTGACGTTCAGTTTGGGTACCGCCAGGGTCACTCAGCTCCTGACCTCACTACAGCCTTGGTTCAAACATGGACAAAAGAGCTGAATGCCAGAGGTGAGGGGAGAGTGACTACCCTTGTCATCAAGGCAGCATTTGACCGAGTATGGCATCAAGGAGCCCTCACAAAACTTGAGTCAATGGGAATTGTGTGTGCGTACAAAAGCAGCAGGTTAGAGGTTAGGAATCCTATGGTAGGTAACTCACTTACTGACTCCCCAAAGTTGTGTCCTCAAGGCGCAAGTCAGGAGTGTAATGGAATACTCTTCATTTGCCTGATTAGTGCAGCTCCAACAACACTCAAGAAGCTTGATACCATCCAAACAAGGTTGTCCGCTTGATTGGCACTCTTTTCACAAACATTCATTCCCTCTAACACCGCCGAATAGTGGCAGCCGTGTGACTAGTGGTGTGCCTCAGGGGTCTATGCTGGGACCACAACTTTTCACAATATACATAAATGATCTGGAAGAAGGAACTAAAGACACTGTTGCTAAGTTTGCAGATGATCTGTAGAGGGACAGGTAGTATTGAGGAAGCACGTGGGCTGCAGAAGGATTTAGACACCCAAGAGAGTGGGAAAAGAATTGGCAGATGAAATACAATGTGGAAAAGTGTGAGGTTGTGCACTTTGGAAGGAGAAATTGAGGCATAGACAATTTTCTAAATGGGGAAATGTTTAGGAAATCAGAAGCTCAAAGGGACTTGGGAGCCCTTGGGCGGGATTCTCCCCTACCCGGCGGGGTGGGGGGTCCCGGCGGGATGGAGTGGCGTGAACCACTCCGGCGTCGGGCCGCCCCAATGTTGCCGATTTCTCCGCACCTTTCGGGGCCAAGCCCTCACCTTTAGGGGCTAGGCCCGCGCCGGAGTGGTTCCCGCACGCCGACTGGCGTGGAAGGCCTTTGGCGCCACACCAGCCGGGGCGGAAGGGACTCCGCCGGCCGGCGGAGGTCCGCGCATGTGCAGGATCGTCAGCGGCTGCTGATGTCATCCCCGCACATGTGCAGGGGGAGGGTTCACCTCCCCGTTGGCCATCGCAGAGGCTGATGGCCGACGCGGAGGGGAAAGAGTGCCCCCATGGCACAGGCCTGCCCGCGGATCGGTAGGCCCCGATCGCGGGCCAGGCCACCGTGGGGCACCCCCTGGGGCCAGATCGCCCCCCCCCCAAGGACCCCGGAGCCCGCTCGCGCCGCCGGGTCCCGCCGGTAAGGGAGGTGGTTTAATTCACGCCAGCGGGACCGGCAGTACAGCAGCGGGACGTCGGCCCATCCGGGCCAGAGAATCGCCAGGGGGCTCGCTGATTGGCGCGGCGTGATTCCCGCCCCCGCTGATTCTCTGGTGCTGGAGAATTCGGCGGCCGGCGGGAGCGGGATTCACGCCGCCCCCCACCGATTCTCCGACCCGATGGGGGGTCGGAGAATCCCGCCCCTTGTTCACGATTCTCTTAAGGTTAACGTGCAGGTTCAGTCGGCGGTTAGGAAGGCAAAAGAAATGTTCGCATTCATGTCGAGAGGGCTAGAATAGAAGACCAGGGATGTACTTCTGAGGCTGTATAAGGCTCTGGTCAGACCCCATTTGGAGTATTGTGAGCAGTTTTGGGCCTCTTATCTGAGGAAGGACGTGCTGGCCTTGGAAAGGGTCCAGAGGAGATTCACAAGAATGATTCCTGGAATGAAGAGCTTGTCGTATGAGGAACGGTTGAGGACTCTGGGTCTGTACTCGGAGTTTAGAAGGATGAGGGGGGATCTTATTGAAACTTACAGGATACTGCGAGGCCTGGATAGAGTGGACGTGGAGAGGATTTTTCCACTTGTAGGAAAAACTAGAAGCAGAGGACACAATCTCAGACTAAAGGGATGATCCTTTAAAACAGAGATGAGTAGGAATTTCTTCAGCCAGAGGGTGGTGAATCTGTGGAACTCTTTGCCGCAGAAGGCTGTGGAGGCCAAATCACTGAGTGTCTTTAAGACACAGATAGATTCTTGATTAATAAGGGGATCAGGGGTTATGGAGAGAAGGCAGGAGAATGTGGATGAGAAAAATATCAGCCATGATTGAATGGGAGAGCAGACTCGATGGGCCGAGTGGCCTAATTGGTAATTCCTATGTCTTATGTTCTTCTTAGCAAGATTCGTTGCAGGAACTCATGAAGGCTCTTTGGAGACCACCTTCCAAACTTACAACTGCTATCAGCCAAAAAGACAAGGGCAGCAGGTACATGGGAACACTACCACCTGCAAGTTCCCCTCCAAGCCATTCACCATCCTGAGTTGGAAATATATCGCCGTTCCTCCTGTTGCTGGATGTACCTGCACCTCAGGGACTTTAATGGTTCAAGAAGCCAGCTCAACACCACCTTCTTAAGGGCAATTAGGGGTGAGCAATAAATGTTGGTCCAGCCAGTGAAGCCTGCATCCCATATATGAATTTTAAAAACTATGATTAAATTATCCTTTTAATTGACTTTTGCGTCTTTCTGTGCCTTTATTATGTAATTTGGACGCCTAGGTCTCTCCCAAACGACTGACCTTGGATTAATGGAAATGAATTTCGATTGTGCAGTCTGGGCATGTCCAGTGTAAATTCTTCCCTGCGTACTTGTTAAGTCAGCTGCATGGATGGAACATTTTCTTTGGATTCTAACAGTTTTGCATCATGCTGCTTTTCAAATTATTAAAGAAAAACTAGAGGAAAAGCTTTAAAAGCTTTCTTCGGGTAAAATATCTATTGAGAGGCCTTGCAATGTCCTGGATACTTGTTTCGAGATATTGGTGGGAAATGCAATGCTGAGACATCCAGGCTGAGTGCAAGAAACATAAGAGGAGAGAGAAGCAAAAAGCAGATTTGAGGTGAGGCAAAAAGCAAGAGAGGAGCAGCATAGAAAGAAAATCAGTGATAAAACGGCAGAGACAGACTCAAGAAAGAAAGTGAAGTACCAGGCGAGAATTTACTGGTGAACAGGTGGCAAGCTAAGAGTTGGAGTGAGCCAGTAAAATTCCAGGAAGCCACTTCAGGAGGGCTCCTTGACACATTACTGCTGCTATACCAATTTATCAACCATGGTAGCGACAACCAGTAAGGCTCCTGTCAACTGCAGACAGTTGGTCAAATAATGGCCCAATTAAGGACCATCTTCCTGAGCCACTGTGTGGGGAGGCCCTGGACTCCCAGGAGGTAACTTCCTAGTGGCTGCTCTGGGCAGTGGGAATGGGCCATCACATCAGGAGGCTATCACATCAGGGGTCTCTAGTGTCCAAGGTGGGGTCCTCCATGGCACAGGCTTGCCTTGTGGCCCTGACGCCGCCACTGAAAGAGGCTCCTTTCTGATTGCCTGCCTGCCTGGCCCCAGCTGAGAAAATACATTTTGTACCTTCCATGCAGTGTCTACTAAAAATGGTTACACTCTCTCTTTCTCCTTGTATCATCATTAACAGACACTCCTCTTTGTGGCACTACCTAGGCTGTGGGGCCACCGTCCCTATTATTGGGCTAGCTGTACGGCGACCAAATCTACTGTTCTCAAGAGGCTGCTGATGGGAAGGTTGCCGTCACTGTCCTGCTGCCCACTAGCACTGACTCTGGATCAGCATTTAGTCCCATCCCCTCCCAAAAAGTCACAGCCACCATGTATAACACCACAGGAGATTGACCGAACAGGTGGCAGGCTATAAAAATGTTATCAAGCTCAGATTTTTCCTTGGTACTTTGCGTGAAAAACCGACTCACTTTGGTAGTAGAAGGACTTGCTTGAGGTGACATTGTTCTATATGGGAGCTCAGAATTTGTCAGCCAACTATATTTATCTGACCTATGTGTTGTGTTTGTACATTTGTACACTGTGGATGGGGGCTGGTGAGAAGTGGTGGTCATTTACTAATTTGGAAAACTACCGATAGTATATTGTATTACATTTCATTGTGTGTGAAATTCCAAGTTGTTTTGAAAGGTTTCAAACAATAAATCCAATTAATTAAAGAGTGACATGGAGGATAGAATGCCAGGCGGACTCCCAACAGGTGAATTAAATGTAATGAAACCTATTCTTCCCACATTTTCAGTGAAATAAAATATAACAATTGAACCCTTCTGAGATTAAAATATAGGGATTCTCCGGTTCCCAGCCCCGTGTTTCTCGGCGGCGCCCCGTCGGTGGTGGCGGGATTTTATCTACCCGGCACTTGTCAATGGGTTTTCCCATTGAAAACACTCCAAGCCGCCGGGAAGCCCACGGGCGGGAGTGTGCTGCCGGTGGGAAAAGTGAATCGAAACAACCAGAGTATTCTGGCCAGGGTTTCCAATCTATGCCACCTTCACTGGACTATTAAAAATTAGAAAGGGAAATGAATTTTCATTCATGCATCTTGATGGTTTTTGATTAGACCATAAGACAAAGGAGCAGAATTAGACCACTTGGCACATCGAGTCTCAAGGTTTTGGGCTTGTCAAGTTGAGGGTGCTAATGGATAGATATTTTGCGCTTTTGAAACTCACGTTTAGATTTTCTGATCTTTTTTCTTTTAATGCTGACAGTAACTCATTTAAAATAAGCAACATTAAGATAAGCAAGATAAAACCAATCAGAAAATGTTGGCACTGACGTTCAAATCAACCATTCCCGGGTCAGGCCCCGGCAGAGCTTACAATTCCCTCTTGTGGACCCTGTTGATTTAATAAAGCACAACCTTAAAAGGCAAGGTGGACCATATCAGTGTCATTTGAATTCCTGCTGAAGCTTTCTCCTTGTTTTCTGCCTGTGCGAGACTACCAGTTAAGTATACATCAAATTATAGTCAGAGACATTCTCAAGGATTGGGAGGGAGGGGTAATCTCTGAGTATGCAGAAGAATTTGCCCGGTTAACATCCCAGGAAACCATTAGCTCACGCCTGTGATTTTCTCAGATGCATTTTCTACGACTATGTTACTCACCGGATGTGTTGGGTTACATATCACTTAAAATTAAGATAGGCTTACCAGAAATGAAATGGCTATTTATGTAAACCTTTATGCTCCAGTGGAGAATTATGTAATATTTAAAACAGGTATTCAAAAGGTGAACGCATTTTGTTCTTCTTTCATTTTTTTCGTATTTTTTAAAAATGCCTCAAATTTCTGCCCCAATTCCCCCATCAAATCTCACATACACCCTTCAAGGTGCTGACACAAAACTTCTCACAACCCAAACATGTTGCTTGGAAATACACTGCCTACCAATTGGGTAAAGGCAAACAGATAAATTTTACCCACACCTGAAGCAAGACTTAGACCTTTTGCATATGTGATGGTTGAAGCAGAATCAATAATAGTGTTTCAGAGGGAAATAGATCAATGGTGAAAGGGCAGGGGAACAAGACCACATGGAATCTCACTGAGAGAACCTATCTAGGCACCAAAGGCCAAATAAACTAAAACGTCAAATGCCAAATTTACTTGGCAGGCTTACACCGATGGGGGATTTTTGTGGTTAGTATATTCTTTACATTGTAGAAATTCCTCCCTATAGTTAGCTTTTCCTATACAATAAAAAGTTATAAGAAGTTGAAATTTAACAATACAATTTACCTTTAAACAGTGAGAGGAGGTATTTTAAATTTGCCACATGTTAATAAAGCACCGAGTGTGCAATTCAATTTCCTGTTAATATTGTGTCTGCTTCAGCAATGCCAGACATAATAAAGTGGCTGCCTCAATCTAGATTAAAGGCTAAAAGCCACAGTGTGTTATTAAAGATATCCTTTTACTATGTGATGTCTGCTCTAATTTCTGCTTGTGATGATTAAATAATGGCTTGCGGGATGTCTGAGAGACTTGGCAGCCATGTTTTATGCTGCTTCTTCCTGCCATCTGTGATGTATCATCTTCACTTAGCTGCTAGCAGTTTGTAATGAATGGATTTTCCTGTCTGTGCCACACACCCTTTATTGAGAGGCCATAAATGGTTGTACAGTGGGTTTATATCCCACTTGATACTATCAAGTTCAGCAATGAAGAGTCATGTAAAAGGGCTGTATCTTGAAGTAATGATGACCTTTCTTTTACTTCCTGACAAACTGAAGTGGTGGTAATACAAATTGCCTTACAACTGAAATCGTTATGCTGGAAATTATACCCAGCTTGGATGTCTCATTTCCATTCTCAAACAAAACAGATTTGCCAGTATTACTCAGAGGCTACAGGAACGCTACTGTGAGAAACAGAGGAAGGTTTCACTGCTGCAGAAGGGAATCTCTTCGTGGCTCTGGCTCATAATGGGAATGATGACAATCAGTGCTCAAAATGGAAAACGCTCCAATCTTTTATGCTACTGTCCTTCACCTTGAAAGCACAAATCAGCAAACAACATTTCACTGTCTAGCACCTCCCTCAGGAACAACTGCCCCAAATGGCGAGTGCAGGATACAGGCCCGCTGCCCCTGAATGGAGATCGGAGGTGACCATCGGAATTTCTGAGTACCGAGGTAGGCTGTTTAAGAGGCCCTAGGGGGATAAAGAGATGGCTACTCACTCTTTAACAACACCCTGAGACAGGGGCACAACAACCAAAACCATCTGCTGACAAAGACCACAAGCAAGCAGGCCATTAACCTTCTGTAGGTATGGTGTTCCACTGCCTGGACAGGTCAGATGGCGACCTCATGCATTGTGGTGATCTGCTGCACTCTCCAGTGGACTTTGAAGAGCTTGAGGCCCTAGAATGCCACAGCTCATCAAAGGAATAAGAGGAGCAGGAGGAGAAAGATGCAGAACACAGTTGCACAGGGAGGTGACCAGGCAAAATGTAGGATTCAAGGGTTTTGTCAGGATGTCCTCAATGTCCGTCATCTAATCCAGGCACTTATAAATCACGATGGGCTAGAACTCATTTTTGAGATGTCTGTGAGAATACTTCCTTTGAAGACACAACCTGGGAGAGATTGACTCTTACAGTCGATGATGAATATACACGTATCCAGAAGTTTCACTAACCCCGTTCAAGGACACTTGTTCTCCTTTATCGCTTTATTCCTATTGTCCCATTTCACCATTAAAGAGTGGAAGACCTCATGCTTGATGTCATGTGTTAATATTTCTATAATGTTGAAAGATAGAGCGAATGTATAGTTACGGGTGAGGCAAACCCCAGTAAACAACTCAGTGCTCTGCTCAGGGTAGTGGCCTCTGCTCTTGGCCTCCTCTATCCTGCCTTTTGTGGCCTCGGCTATGGTGGAGACAAATGCTCAACTACCACTACTTGCAGCTGAGGTGCCCATGGTGGGTATCCTCATCATAGAATTCATAGTGCAGAAGGAGGCCACCCGGCCCATCGAGCCTGCACCGGCCCTTAGGAAAGAGCACCCCACTTAAGCCCACACATCCACCCCATCCCCATAACCCAGTAACCCCACCCAACCTTTTTGGACACTAAAGACAATTTATCATCGTCAATCGACCTAACCTGCACATCTTTGGACTGTGGGAGGAAACCGAAGCACCCGGAGGAAACCCACGCACACACGGGGAGAACGTGCAGACTCCACAGAGACAGTGACCCAAGCTGGGAATTGAACCTGGGACCCTGGAGCTGTAAAGCAATTGTGCTAACCACTATGCTACCGTGCTGCCCATGGAGGTGCCGGGGCAGCCCTGAGAGGTTGTTGCACTGGCACCCTTGTAGAGCCATGTAGAGCCAGCCATGTGACGCCACCGACCTCTGTCACTAGGTTCTGCTGCACAGACAATCCATCAATCAGAAGCACCAACAACGCCGACAGTGATGTGTTGCCCTGTGAGGGGTGGTTTCCTCAATCTTTTGGTGCCTGCCTTAACCCTTCGCTGGCAATTCAAATAGCTGGAGGGAACCACCAGTTGGGGAGCAGTAGGCATCCCCTCCAAATATCTCAGCACCATCAGGGCCATCGGCGCCACTGACCAATTCATGCTACAGAATAGCATGCATTCTGCGAATGTCAGTACACAGTTCCTGCATGCACTCTCTCAATGGAGGAGCTCACATGGTCAAAGTTGATGGACTTCTTCATTCTCAGACCATGGCTCTGCACTGCCTCAGAGAACTCAGATATATGGGAGCACATCTGTTGCTACTGGTCTTAATAGAGCATCCTTTCTTATGACTTCGAAGGCCTGCAACTGTGCTCAGCTGAGCAGAGTTGTATCTGTCCTCCATCCTCTGAGGGGGACTGTCCAAAATTGCTCCTGCCTCTTTCACCTCCTCCTGTTGACTCATGATATGCTCATCACCCAGAACCACCCAGTCTAAGTGCACTTGGACACACCCTGTGGTCACTCTATCTGAGTTGATGAAGGATGCACTTTTAAGATGTGATGTGTATGTTCTGATGTTTCTGATGCCAGCAATTGCTCTGGTGAGGGCACCCGAATCTGTACTTACCCTCGACACCAGAACTTGTGGGAGAGACAAGAAGAGACCATGAGAACTAGAGCATTCAGTACGCTCAGAACAGAAAGCTCTGCAGTGCTGCATCCTTGGCATGCTGCTGGATAGGATGAAGTTCACTCCACCCCCTTCACCTATACATTACAATATCTTATTCACCATTTCCACTTGGGATGCTCAACGCGTCATTTCAGCTTGCTAATGGCTAGTCATTCTGGCAAGCACCTTTTCTCCTTCCTCCATAACAGCGATGATATGTAGAGTGGACACACCTCCTCCTCTGGTCTGCGCTCTCACAGGCATTATGTGTCCTTTCCTCCTACAGGGACAATAAAGAGATGGATTGGTCACTGTTGGTCTCTATGGCAAATGCCAGCAGCTCATTGAAATAAGAAGCACCATGTTTCAGTGCTGGAAGTTCCTCCACAGCAGAATGGTTCTGAACGTTGTTAAGAGGTCAGTAAGTACACTGGGCACATGTTAGACACATGTTCATTTGCTCCTCAGCTGGAGTATTGGCTGGCGATTGAATATTGAGAGGCCTGTCATGTGGGTCTGGCATTGTACTCCTCTTACCTGAGCAAAGAAAGTTCCTGGACCCAATTTTTCCTGACTACACTTTGTCTGTTCGTGTTGTCAAGCACCTCAGCACATCTATCCTGACCTACTTACTTGGAGAAGCTGCCTTCTCATTCCACCCTATGGAAAGAGGACATCCTTCCTCCCCAATGAGGACCTCTGTGTTGGCATCTGACAAAACAATGTAGAGCAGCCCTGGCCTGGGTCGCAAGCCCTCTGCCTCGCTTCTTGATTGCTGGTACTTGTTACTTGCAAATTTGAGGTTGAATGGCAGTGATGGCATTTGCTGCTATGGTCTGCTTAATCAGGTCTGGACTCGCTCAGTCCCACCTCCATTCTAACCCGTGTTGGCCACCAATGGACCACCCAGCCTGTCCTCCAGCAAATTAGTAGCTTATCTCTGTCAAAATCGGTAACTGCCTCAGCCTCCTCCTGGGTTCGGTCTTGGAGACTACCCTCATGTTGGTTTCCTGACCCCAGAAGTAATACCCTGCCAAATATTTGTTACATTTCTGAAAATTTTAAATTTTAATCCAGTTGCATTGTGTTTCGAACAGCAATCCTGCAACCAAAGGGTTAAATTAAGCTTCTTCTCATGAATTCAAGGCGGTGCACGTAGCCTGACTTTGTCAGATCAATACATTGCATGATTAGATTTTAGCTCATTTATAAGAAGCTGAGTCAGTGAAATGACCCTTCCTGTTTTGGATTTGTTGCGAAGAGCTAAAATAAATAAAAGTTGTTGATGTTTTACATGTTGACCCTTAAACTGAAATTTTCCTAAAAGGTCGCAGAAGGCAATTAGTTAAAGAAACACTCATGCAGCCAAACAGCTGGATTCATCAGGAAAAACAAATCTTTCCAATTATGAGGCGAGTGAGCAAAGAGAAAATAACCAATATTGAACTCTCCTCAGTGAATTATATTGAAGATATTGATTTTTCCTTAATGTTATGGAGAAGATTATGAACCACTTTCAGTAGGTTTAATGGAGGTACTGAATGCTCATAACATGCAAGATATTGGATATACCACAAAGCAGAAGTTACCCAAACAGAGATTTTGAGGATGTTTTAAAATAACAATAAAATTAGAAGGCCTGTATGGTTTATGATCCTGGGAATCATGAGCTTGCATTACTGTGTAAGTTCAAGTAGTGCAATTTGTGACTTTTTGTGAAACGCACTGGGGAAAAATTCAAGAGTCCCCGAAAATGAAGTTGATCCAGATGTGCGATTAACATACCTGTTCCTTCTGATGCAGGCTGCATACAAACATGTGCTGCCTACTCATTTGTATGTTTGCTTTATGCAGCGGGCACTAAATATCATGTTGAGCGGCTGAAAGCCTCAGCAGGAGGTCCAAACACGTGAGAGACAAGCACCACTTAAAGCTAACCTGCATCACTTAAAGGGGAGGTGCATTCTGGCTGGAGCAGGTGCTGGAAGTGTTTGTGACAGAGATTCTGAGGAGGAAGTAGCATGAATTATGATGCTATATGTAAGAGTCCTTCCTTTTAATTTCCCTTTGTTCCCATTTCTTTTATTTTATCTTTATTGTTTGTTTTTGGTTCTGGGATCATTAATTGAGATATACCTTTAAGTCGAGCAGAGGCAGTATAGAATTCAATGTTTCAAATAGCGTGACAACTGGAACACTATATCCTCAAGTTTTGTAAGAAATCCCAGACTTTCTGAAACCCAGCAGATTGGAGGGATTAGTTTGATTGGTTGTCTGGCGGACAATGGGTTGGCCAGGACAGTGTTCTGTCTGGCAACAGACAGCAATTGGTTCCTGCCAGGTGGGGTTTTGTGGAGAGAACTCAGCAGAAGACCTCGAAGTAAGAAGCTGCGCTTTCTTTTCTGTTTCTCTTTTGTCTCTCTCCTTTTCCTCTATGTTGTCTGACTGTGTGTTTTTGTGAGTGCGTGTGTGAGTGGGTCGAGTTGGAAAGGAGGGGGTTGGGAATTGGATAGTAGTTCAGCAGTTGTATTGTCAGGATCAAACTAAAGACATCGGGAGCAGGAGTCTACATTTCGTGATGCTGGAAGGGTGATTTGCGATCGGGCAGAGAATCCAGCACTGGCAAAGAAACGGGGCCACTGCCATTCCGATGCTCCATTCCCCCACTGGCGGCGGGATGGAGGTTCATTCCCCATGCCAGCGGGAGTATGCAAATGAGTCATTAAGACACATTTGCATCCTATTATTGGGCCGGGCACCATATTCTCTGGCCTGCGTGATTCTCGGGTCCTCTGTGCCAGGAACCACGTGGGTGGTAATTGGTGCAGGTCTTGGCAAGTATGTACCTGATGTGGTGGACCTCGTGGTGGGCCAACGGGGTGACTCTTTGAGATAGTTAACCCCCAAAGTCCCTTGGAGGGCCATCCTCCCCCTTCACAATGCAAAACTGACAACCCACCCCAACCGGACCTCCCACCCCCGCCCCACTCCAGAAACCCCCCAGTTAGAGAGATTCACACCAGAGAGCCCAAAATTAGAGGGACCTCCACAATGGAATCCACCACCCTATTAGAGAGACCCCTGCCTGGAAACTAGAGAGTAGTCCAGACAGAGGCAGAGGAAGCACCATCTATCAATTCCTGGAAAGAGAAAACCTGTCAGCTGGGGTTAAACCCCCTCAAATCTTTAATCTGCAAGCCTTTAATTCATATCTCTGTGAAATTGCTTTCAATAGGCTGTGATTGACAGCTTCCACACACAGCCAGCTGTCTGCATTGTTTAGTTCGTCTGCCTTCCTGCTTGACTGACTTTGGAGTACCCAACTGTGAAACTAACCAGTGAAGTGCTTTCAGTGCTCTCTCTTCCTATATTTCTCTGAAGAAAGCACTTAACTGTCTTTGATGTGGTCCAGGAGCAGTGATCATAGCTGTGGACTTTGAAGTACCTAGCTGTGAAAATAATGACAATGTTTATAAACATCTAGCTATGATTTATATGAATGAAAGGCTTACAGATCAAAGATATGAGGAGGTTTAAGTGTTTTCGAATCACCCTCCCCACAACAACCCCTTCATGCTTGAGTGATTTTGAAGTGGTCAGCAGGAAAGTGATAGCATTTAACTCTCTTTGAAGTGATTTATGTTTATAAACATTGTGGTTAGAGCACTTCAGTGTTAATCAACCGTGAAGGAAGATGAATGAAGCAAGGCTGACAGCTGTGTGTGAAAGCTGTCAATCACAGCCTAGTAAGGGAAATGAATGAATGACTTACAGCTCAAGGATCTGAGGGATTTAACTGGTTTCTCTTTCCAGGAATTGACATGTGGTGCTTCCTCTGTCTGAGCCAGCAGGTATCTGCCTAGGTGAGTAATACTTTTCATTGCCTGTGTCCGGGCTTCTCTCTAGCTGCCTGACAGGTGTCTATTGCCTGACGGGACTTTCAGACCAGGGTCATTTTTATGGGGTGGTCTCCTTATTTAGGGGGTCTCGGGGGGTGGGGGGGGGGTCTATGAGGGGTTCCATTATTTAGAGGGTCTCCGGGGTGGTCTCCTTATTTAAGGGGGGGCTCTGTGGTGGGGGGGGGGGGGGGGGTGTCGGGTCACCTCCATATTTGGGAGAAGGGGGGACCCAGAAGATCTGAGGGTGAGGAGCTGAATTGCAATGCATGGGAGGGGGGCTGAATTGCAATGCGGGTTGGCCAGCCGCAGGAACTCACTATCAGGCCGCCCGCTCAAACTGGTGTCCCGATAACAGGATTCCCACAGGAATCCTTCACGATACTTACCATGCATAAATTTGCATGGCGAAGGATTGGGAATTTCTTCCTAATCGGCCCTCCCAGCAGGAATGCAAATCAGTTGCAATTCAGCTCCGGTGGGGGAACATAGGGCTGGATTCACGGTATCACCGGCTAAGTGCTAGCGCCAGCAGAGCATGTGTGATCTTTTACAACCGAAAAATCGGCATGCAACCCTCACTGAGGGGCTAGCACTGGCACTGACTGAAACCCCCACCTCTCGTGACGGAAATGGCCGGAGACTGGCCGGGTCCCGGGCCACGCATGCGCATGACTGATGACCTGCAGCGTTTGCGCCATATAACATGGCGCTGGCCATGCACGGGCCCAACCCGCCACCCACAAATCCGTAGCCTCCACCAGTCCCCCCAGCCCTCGCAGAAGCCCCCTCCCCTACCCCGCCAGTGGCACGGATCCCAGCCAAGTGTGGCGGCACTGTACACAGTCTGCAGCCGGCATGCCAGGTTCATAGAATCATAGAATTTACAGTGCAGAAGGAGGCCATTCGGCCCATCGAGTCTGCACCGGCTCTTGGAAAGAGCACCCTACCCAAGGTCCACAGCTCCACCCTTCCAAGGTTCACGAACATTGGGACCACAGGTATCCCACAACGTCGGGGCAGGAGCATCGTGGGTGGGCCGGTCAATGAGGCGCCAACGGCATTGCGACTGCTCGTGGCACACATCACAATGATGCCATTTTGGAGGAGCGGCCGTCAAACCTGCGCCAGCCCCAATTTCAACATCGGAGCCCATTCTCTGCCCAATTACCAAACATGATTTCGGCGTCGGGCTACGAGAATCCTGCTCATAGTCTTCCAAACGGAGAATCTCGCCCTATGTTCTCCCACCAGAGATGAATCACCCCTGATTTGCGCTTGTGCTGTGAGTGAAAATCCAGAGATGTTTCACTATTCCTTACCATGCAAATTCATGCATTTCAGGGATTGCAAGGGATTCCCTCGCAATTTCTGCTATTGGGCCACCATTTTGAGTGTCAGCCTGATAGCGAGGTCCAGGAACTGCCCCTCACTATTCAATTCAGCCATCACTCCCACCACTGGATTTGCTGGATCACCCCCTCCATAGTATGATAGTGACCCGATCCCCTTACCAGAGACCCCCCATAAGAGATACTCCCATCAGAGACTCCCGTTACAGAAATCCCCACCAGAGACTCCCCATAAGAGACACTCCCATCAGAGACTCCCATTACAGAAACCCCCACCAGAGACCCCCTATAAGAGAGACCCCCATAAAAGAGACTCTCACCAGAGACCCCCATTACAGAGACCCCCAACGAAGACCCCTGTCGTCTTTTAAAATCTTTCCTACTTCAAGACTGTGAAAAAAACAACTTTACACCTTGGTTTCGATAAAACTAACTTCGTCTTTATTGACCAAAGTCTGCATGCAGATGGCTACAGGTTAGAGAGAGAGAGAGCTGTTATGGTAAACCTGCTCATTCTTTCTCAAGCCCGCAAAGACATGGAGAAAACATTCAATATTTATACAAAAGCTGTATCATTTTACAAAAACAGACCTTGTTCAAAAATGTCAATACAGTCATAACTTCTGATCAAACATGTTGTCATGGAAAGACTCTGACTCGGCTTATTTGCAGTATTTTGTCTTTAGAGGGTTTAAGACGTGGTCCTATTTTGTTTTTACCTCTGCCCTCATGATGCTTTGACGCAGATGGACCGACGTCATGAGGAGGTTGTGTTATTAGGACATTCCTAGATCGTGGCTTTGTTATCAGGTTTTAATAAGGTCAGGCACTATTTTCCCTCTTCTGGCCTTGTATGATACAATTATGTGGATTCTTAGCTTTGTCTAGTTTGTCAGGGTCTGATCTTGGCACTTAGCTGACACAGCTGTCTCACACTTGGTTACATAAGTTGGCTATTTTTCCCATCATGCTATTGCTGAGTTTGTACACTTTCACACCCCCCATAAAAGAGACCACCACCAGAGACCCTCCATTTCAGTGACCCCCACCAGAGACCCCCCACTACAGAGACCCCCACCAGAGACCCCCTCATAAGAGAGACTCCCCATTACAGAGACCCCAAAAGAGACCCCCCAATAAGAGAGACCCTCACCAGAGACCCCCCACATGAGAAACCTCCAGAGACCTTCTCATATTTCTCTAGGCGTTTTAGTTGATTTACTACACCCCAGCTGAGTTTAAGATTTGTCAGTCAAATAAAGCAGGAAAACATCCAATTACAATGTGAAGAGACAAACCCGCCTGTTCATTTACTTGTACTTTCATCACAATGCATCATTTTAATAGTACAACTTCTCTTGTGTATGTCCTTGGGATCATATATGATGGTTTTAAATGCAGATGCTTCAACTTTTGATTATTAACTGTTTCAGGTATCAAGATACAACTACACCCCTATCCACTTCCATATTAATTTGAAGTTTTGGAAATGCCCGGAAATGTTGTTGATCGTCTTGCACCAACAAGACACCTAGTTTCAGCTCCTTAAGTTGCTCGGGTACATCATCTTCTGAGTTGGTTTGAACTTCGTTTACTAATTTAATAAACATGACTCGTCTGTTTAGATGTTTGTTGTTGGTGAAGTTTTCTGAGCCCAACATGCCTTAACAATATCGCCCTTTTTGCCACAGTTCTTGCCCTTATTTTCTCTACTCCAGCATTCCTCCGTTGAGTGACCAACCTGTGCACATCAGCAACATGGTTGTCCCCTTGCAGCCTTGTTTGTTATGGTATCCATATTGTGACTCTTCACTCCAGCCCCTATCTGTGAAACTTATTTTGTTGCTAGCTCCATAGATGTGGCAACTTCCAACAGCAGCTTTGAGAGTTAAATTGCTTACAGCAAGCAGCTGCCTCCGAATAACTTCCCGAAGAGTCCACAAACCAGCCTATCACAAAGAGTGTCATCAAGTATTGCATCAAACTTGCTGTATTTTGCTATCTTTCTTAAAGTCGCTATGAATTGTAAAATGCTGTCACCTTCTTCCTGACTATAGCAGTGGGACTGAAACCTTTCTGTAATTAACAAAGGTCTTGGTGAGAAATGCCCTTCTAAAATCTTCATTAGTTCGATATAGGACATATCTCCTGGTTTTGCTAGATGAGCCAAGTTTCGTAGCAGCATAAAAGTTTTGTGCCCTAGCGAACTGAGAAAAGTTGCGACCTTTCAGTGCTCTGGTGTTGATTCGCTATGAGATAAAATTGGAATCTTTCCCCATTTAAGTTCCAAGTTTCACAATGTTTATCAAATACATCCGGGGTATCCATTTCTCCCATCATTCTGGATTCTGATTTCTAGGGTCGATACTTCAACCAACTTATTCCCATCCAATTCTTTTGGATGTATGACACAAGTGATGTCGATATCCACAATGGAGCTGAGAATGTTCTTTTTTTGTCTGACTGTGGTTTGACTTTTTCCCGAATAGTGGTCTGCATAGAGTCGGAGGAATTCTGAATCCCCATTCCCACAGTCCGTTTCATAGAACATAGAACATAGAACAATACAGCGCAGTACAGGCCCTTCGGCCCACGATGTTGCACCAAAACAAAAGCCATCCAACCTACACTATGCCATTATCATCCATATGTTTATCCAATAAACTTTTAAATGCCCTCAATGTTGGCGAGTTCACCACTGTAGCAGGTAGGGCATTCCACGGCCTCACTACTCTTTGCGTAAAGAACCTACCTCTGACCTCTGTCCTATATCTATTACCCCTCAGTTTAAAGTTATGTCCCCTCGTGCCAGCCATATCCATCCGCGGGAGAAGGCTCTCACTGTCCACCCTATCCAACCCCCTGATCATTTTGTATCGCTTTGTTTCGCTTTGCCATTTGCACGGTCACTGCAACAAAGACTCTGTCCACTTCAACGGCAAGCGAGTTTTGGATCTGTCATTCTTCTTCACTCACGGTTGTGTCTTATTTTCCTTTAAAAATATTAGCATCAGATGTCTCACGGCGCTGAGGTCCCAGGTTCGATCCCGGCTCTGCGTCACCGTCTGTGTGGAGTTTGCACATTCTCCCTGTGTTTGCGTGGGTTTCGCCCCCATAACCCAAAGATGTGCAGGGCAGGTGGATTGGCCATGCTAAATTGCCTCTTAATTGGAATAAATGAATTGGGTACACTAAAGTTATTTTTTAAAAATATTAGCATCGGAAGCTTGCTTCGCCCGAAATGTGTGTGAATGGTCTCGAGAATCTTCTCTGCTCTTGACGCCGTCTCCAACTATTTTGTTGATGATTATTTTTTTCTGTTCAGTAATTTGATTTCTTGCCTCAATCCTCATTGCCAGTTTTCTCTTTTGTTATATCTTTGAGTTTGCTGCAAAGAGAAAAGGTTTGGAGGTGGCCGCACACTGGATTCTTACAAACACAATGAAAAGTTTTATTAGGGATGTTGCTTGTACAGTCTAAGGTGGGGAACTGAAGCCCATGCAAACACTCACTGCTGACATCTCTACAGATCACATGATATCTCACTAGCAGGGATGTATTTCCTGATACATAACTGTTATAACCCCAATTGAGGTCCGGTATCTAGACCATACAGTTTCTCATGATTTCTCTGGAATATAAATTTTCCCTTTAAGGGGGCGGGACTTCCCCTTAACAAGGAGAACCTCAGTTGTATAAAACCCCGGCCTGGTTGCAGGTCGGAGGAGGAGACCCTTAGGGGAGTGAAGGAGTATTGGAGTTGTATTGAAATAAACCTGGTTCATAAATTTATACTGCAGGTAAATTTATCCGACATGCTTGGGGCCGAGTGTGTAACGGAATTTGGAATTTTTTGGATATTGGGATATAATGCGCATGTGCGGCACGCATTGGAAACTGTGCATATGCGGCACGTGTTGGGAACTGCGCATGTCCGCCGCACATTGGGAATTGTGCATGTGTGGAACGTTGGGAACTGCGCATGTGCGGAACGTTGGGCACTGCGCGTGTCCAGTACGCATTGGAAACTGTGCATGTGTGGAATGTTGGGAACTGTGTGTGTGCGGAACATTGGGAACTGCACATGTGCGGCGCGCTCATCGCCCAGGAGCCTTGTGGGATTTCACACTCATGATGTCACGATGTTGCTCGAAAAAGAGTGCTGATTTCGGAATTTTTTGGTTTTCGGAATTTCGGATAAGGTATGCTCAACCTGTATCGACTATGCGCTCTACTTAGCTCGGATTCAATAATAACAATATTTTGTATGGAGCTATTCTGTTAGTAATAGTGCAAAAGTGTGCAAGCATGTTCAGGAGAATTTTCTAGATCAGCACACTTCCAGTCCAATGAGGAACGAGCATTAAAGATGTGGTTAAGCAGGTCAATTGTCAATAGGGGAACATGTAGGAGACAGAGTTCATAGTGTCATATGATTTAGGTTAGCAGTAGAAAAGGAGTAATCCAGAGTAAAAATAATTAACTGGGAGAGGACCAATTTCAATGAGGTGAGAACAAATCTGGCCCAGGTAAATTAAGATGAAATATTGTCAGGCAAAACAAACCAATGTGATGCCTATAAAGTGGAGATGGTTTGGTAGATTCCCATGAGGGGAAGAAATAGAACAAACATAGCCAGGTGTCTCTGGATGATGAAGGAGATATGAATGAGATGAAAGGTGCAGATCATAGATGTCAGGTTGACAATGCAAGTCAAATATAGAAAGTTCAGAGGGAAGTGAAGAAAGTAAAATGCAGAGCAAGTATGAAAGAGACCGACAGTTAACAGGCATATATGGCGACATTCTCTGCCTCGCACTACCAGCAGCAGCGTTCCCGATGAGGCTGAGAATCCCGCAGTAGTGAAGAAAACTGGATCTGGGTCAGGCACTGATCCGTTTCCAATGGTCCAGCCCCCTGTTGGCGTCAGAATCAAGGCTCACACCCGCGCCTGCGGGTGGGTGCAATTGGGTCATTAAGATCCATTTGCATCCACTTAGTGGGTGGGCATCATGGGCTGGTCGCTGATGTTCTGCCCCCTCCAAAGCGACATTGCCTGAGGTCCCCCCCCCCCGATGTTCCGCCTCCAACTGACCGAGTTTCTGACGGCGTGGATCTCTCATGGCCTCATCCGTCGGGCACTCGGCGTGGCAGCTGCGGACTCAGGCCAGCGCTACCACAGTCGGGGGAGGGCTGATCCGCAAGCAGGAGCGGGACATTATTCTGGGCTGGGAGCACTGTGGGGGGTGGTCCGGGACACGCCGGCCAAACGGGAACTATTTCGCGGGCTGGGTCTGCGAGCAGCCGCTGCCATGTTGCACGGCGCGGCCGCTGCAGGCCACCGCTGAGCGCGTGCGCGGCCACGGACCCAACAATTCTCTGGGGCGTATCGGTATCCAGGTCTATGCTGCTGTCCTGCTAGCCCCCAACAAAATGGGGAATCGGTCGCCGTTTCGCGCCAGTTTGTCTGGTGTAAAATGCCACTGTTCCTCCGCCAGCATGGGGGCATAGCCCCAGAATCGAAGAATCCAGCCCCATATTCCCCAGGTCAGTGTGATTCTCCGGTCCTCTGCACCGGGAATCACATGGGCGAGGATTACCAATGCTATTGGCAAGCATGGAACTGAGACGGTGGACCTCATGGTGGCCCAAGGAGCTCCCAAAATCCAGCCAGCACCTTCATCCCCCTTCCCCCACAATGCAAGACCTACACACCCGATCTCCGCCAGACCCCCCCATGCCCCCCACAGAGATTCCCAAAATAAAGTGATCCCCCAGAGACCCCCTAAATAAAAGGACCCCCCCACGACCTCCTAAATAAAGAGACCTCCCAGAAACACCTTAAATAAAGGGGCCCTGCCAGAGACCCCCTAAATGAAGAGACCCACTCCCGAGACCCTAGAAAAGAAACCCCTGTCAGAAACCCCCAGAAAGGTGATTCCCAAGGAATCCCGCGCAATCTTCACAATGCATAAATTTGCATAGTGAAGGATTGGGAATTGTTTCCTGGCGCAAATTAAATCAGGTGCAATTCAACCCTGGCGGGAGAACACAGGGCGAGATTCTCCATTTCCCGACCGCGATTTCATAACCGGCGATCGGGCAGGGGAATCCATTTTTATGGCAGAATTGGGAGCGGCACCTGTTTTACACAGGTTCGGCCCCTCCGAAACAGCATCATCACGGCCCTCCCCCGATGCTCCGCCACTGATGGGCCAAGTTCACGACGGCGCGGGGGACGTGTGGTCTCAGCCATGCAGGAACCCGGAGTGGCGGCTGCGGACTGTGTCCAGTGCCGTCACAGTCGGGCGGGAGTCATGCCGCTGGCCGGGGAAACTTTCGCGAGGGCTGGGGAGACTGGTGAGGGGTGGCCAGGGGCTGGCGAGGAGGTGTCCAGGGGGGCACTATCCGGCAGGTGGTATGGCGTGACTGCTGCAGGTCGCCGCCATGCGCGCTCATGGACCTGCCAATTCTCCAGCTATTTATTTTGTGGAAGCCGGGCGTTTTACATGGTGCGGCTGCTAGTCCTTCACCAGTCACAGCGGCACTGAGTCTTTCCACGTAAAACGCCATGGATCCTCCCCGCTTAGCCTCAGAATTGGAGAGTCTGGCCCATAGTCTTCCAAACTGAGAATTTTGCCCATAGGGTAGGATTTTATGGCTGCTCGCACTGGCAGGGTCTTACAGTCTCACTGACGGTGCGGTGAGGGGTGCGTTCAACAGAATACACCGTTGACAATGGCGGGAAAAGAAAATCTCCTGCCAGTCAATGGTGAGCAACCCGCCACAACTGCAGACTATGCCATGGAGGAGGAGGAAAATCCCGCCCAGAAAGAGTAAAGGTATGGTAAAGGAGATGTAAAGCCATTTAGGGACCAAAAAGAGGATTTCTACATGGAGGCAATGGCATAGTTAAATACTGAACGAATATTTTGCACCTGTCTTTAAGGAAGTTGCAATCAAATTCCTGATGAATGTGGAAACAGTTGAGACTCTGGATGGGCTAAAAACTGATGAAGAAAAGGTATTAAAAAGGCTGGCTCTACTTAAAGTTGATCATTCATCAGAACCGGATTGGATGCATTAGAGGATATTAAGGGAAGCAAGGGTGCAAATTGCAGAAGAATTGGCCATGATCTTCTAATCCTCCTCAGCTACAGGGATTCTAGACTACTGGAACATTGTAAAAGTCACGTCTTATTCTGAAAGGTTTGAAGGATATACCGACAGACCAATGAGTTTAACTCCAATGGTGGAAAAGTTTTAGAAACAATGGATTCCCAACGTAATTCACCTAAAACTAGTCAACCAGTGTAAAAAGGTTGCAGAATTTTAAATGCAAATTTTAAACTCCACTATGAACCTTCCTTCAGTGCAAAAAACAATCATTGACCACTTTTATACTTCCCGTCAATCCATCAACTTTTGTCAAAGCTGCCATAATTCTTTGTATTACCTGGGCTTCAATTTGTTGGTGGGACCATGATTCTCACACCCATTCCTGTTTCCAGAAATGTTTGCAGGTACAGAATAAGGGTGTGGCTAGCAGGCTCCCACATTGCACCCCTGCCCTTGCTATTCTGTCAGCAGACATGCTTCACGGCACCTCAGAAGAGTCGTGAACTTGGGAGGAACCCTAGACTTGAGTCGAAAACCAAAATAAAAATAACCATTAAACATTCTGTTTGAAATACGTTACACCCCTTGCCGTCTCATAAGCTTATCAATCAATCACTCACACTTCATTGTATCAATGACACAAAGCTGTTATCCACTTTACACCTCTTAACTTTGTGTAAACAAACAACCAAGCATTGAAAAAACTTTTCAAAGAAAGGTCAGGTAACAAGGTAATAAGGATATCAATCAAACAAAGCCAACAGTCCCCTGTGCAGCTGTGCCAATATTTCCTGCGGAGATAAGTGCATTATCTATTCTTAGAGCTCAGCCAAGCACTCGTGATGAGGTTATCTGGGAAAACAAGTATCTATTTGTTGGCCGGCAAGGTGGCATAGTGGTTAGCACTGATGCCCTATAGTGCCAGGGACCTGGGTTCATTCCGTCCTTGGGTGACTGTGTGGGTTTCCTCCAGGTGCTCCGGTTTCCTCTCACAGTTCAAAGATGTGCAGGTTAGGTGGATTGGCCATGATAAATTGCCCATTAGTGTCCAGGGATGTCTAGGTTAGGTTAAGGGGTAATTCGGATAGGGCAGGGAGGAGGGCTTGAGTAGAGCGCTCTTTCAGAGGGTGGTGCACTCAACGGGCCGAATGGCCTCCTTCTGCACTGTAGGGATTCTGTGATTCTGTTTAGCCTGCATTTGTTGATACAGTTGTAAGATGACTCATTTTGAATTATTGGCTGAACTCCAGGAATGGCTAATTCCCTTAGCTCAGCAGCCAGCAGTGTTAACACAGCTGCAGAAGGGACCGCAGGTTTTGTTTGATTGACAAGTCCGTCCTGCCTGTGACTCACCAGATCAAAAATATAGCGGGAAGATGCCTCCCTAATGGAGGCAGTTTTGTGGTGTTGAGAACTTTCCGACTCACACTTCCCATCTCCTTCTCGAAATCCAGCCTCAAGTTTCTAAATAACACATTTCAGGTTACAAAAACTATTCCTGTTTAGAATTTCATTAAATTTTACAGCTGTGCCCAAGTTGTACTAATCAACAGTGATTGGATACCTCAAAATCAAAAGGCAGACATTAAAGGTTAAACCCAACTTACTATGATAGGTGAGGACAAAGGACTGCAGTGTTTTAGATCTGCAGCAATGAACCATTTATTGGACTTTCAGAGAAATATAATGACTCATGAGTGGTAGCTGCTTGAAAAGCAAGATTTTAAATTCAACGTGGAAAGGCTTAATACACTTTGGAAAATAATCAAAAGACAATTGGCTTGTTGGCTGATAAATGAAAGGAATAATTTTGATGATCGAGAAAGTAGTTTGTGTTTTGGGGAAACAAAGTCCCTGTGCTCTTGGCAACAGGAGAATTGATCTTATTTCATTGAACTGTTCTATCTTCTCAGCAATTCAACAAAAATGCTTCAAAGATACCTTGTGAACCCAAAAGGGAAATTTGTGATTTTTCTTTCCTAAAATAATCTTGTTACCTGATCTTCTAAATATAGGATTTCTGATGTCAATTTGTTGAGCACTTGCCACAGCTCTTGCACGATGTGTTAACACCGCAGTAACAATTCCTCTGTCAATATGCACAGAGCAAAATGGAATTTCAACACCAAACTGATATTACGTGGTTAGTCTCTGGCCCATAACTTCCTGGTTCCCCAGCCTTGGTTTTGGGAGGTCCCATGATACGCTGGGGAATCCCTCCAGGACATTCCCAGTAAGGGTTTGCCTGGCAGTTGTCCAGAAGGGCGAACTTTCCCAGGAAATTGTGTTAGGTGAGAACCATCTGACAAAGCAACTAAAATCACTAAGTTTTCTGACATGTTCCTCTGCATCCGACACCAATCCCAACCACGTGCACTGCTCCCTGCCCCGACTCCAGCATCCTCCTTGAGGTCCAACTCCGTCATCCACCTCAAGGTCCGACCACGACACCTCCCCACTGGGTCTCTCCCCGTTCTGGCTCCGCAACCCTGGGCCTCCCCCATATTCCGACTCCACCCCCTTTTGCAACTCCGCCTTCTCAGATACCCCCCTGATCTGACACCAGTCCAGCTCCACCTCTGGGAATCGCCCTGTTCTGATACCGCCCCTCAAGTCCCATTCCCCGCCCCCCCCCCCATTGTCCAATTCCACTCTCCAGCCCAACTCCACCCTGTCTGACTCCACGCCCCTGGTCTGACTCCACATCTGTCTGCCTTTACTCCAAGTCTAATTCCGCCATCCCCTTCTGATTCCACACCCACAGGCATCTGTCCCATTCCGACTCCGCCACCACGGTACAACTCCACCCCACCATCTGACACCAGCCCACTGCGTCCGCCTCTGCCCCAACCCCCATCGGATTCCACCCCTAGTCCAACTCTATCCCTTGTCCAACTCTATCACTCGTCTGGATTGGATTTGTTTATTGTCACTTGTACCGAGGGACGGTGAAAAGTATTTTTCTGCGAGCAGCTCAACAGATCATTGAGTACATGGGAAGAAAAGGGAATAAAAAAAAATACATAATAGGGCAACACAACATATACAATGTAACTGCATAAGCACTGGCATCGGATGAAGCATACAGGGTGTAGTGTTAATGAGGTCAGTCCATAAGAGGGTCATTTACGAGTCTGGTGACAGTGGGGAAGAAGCTGTTTTTGAGTCTGTTCATGCGTGTTCTCAGACTTCTGTATCTCCTGCCCGATGAAAGAAGTTGGAAGAGTGAGTAAGCCGGGTGGGAGGGATCTTTGATTATGCTGCCCGCTTTCCCTAGGCAGCGGGAGGTGTAGATGGAGTCAATGGATGGGAGGCAGGTTTGTGTGATGGACTGGGCGGTGTTCACGACTCTCTGAAGTTTCTTGCGGTCCTGGTCTGAGCAGTTGCCATACCAGGCTGGTGATGCAACCCGATAGGATGCTTTCTATGGTGCATCTGTAAAAGTTGATGAGGGTTAATGTGGACATGCTGAATTTCCTTAGTTTCCTGAGGAAGTATAGGCACTGTTGTGCTTTCTTGGTGGTAGCGTCGAGGTGGGTGGACCAGGACAGATTTTTGAAGATGTGCACCCCTAGGAATTTGAAACTTCTAACCATCTCCACCTCGGCTCCGTTGATGCTGACAGGGGTGTATACAATACTTTGCTTCCTGAAGTCAATGACCAGCTCTTTAGTTTTGCTGGCATTGAGGGAGAGATTGTTGTCGCTACACCACTCCACTAGGTTCTCCATCTCTCTTCTGTATGCTGACTCGTCGTTATTCGAGATCCGGCCCACTATGGTCGTATCGTCAGCAAACTTGTAGATGGAGTTGGAACCAAGTTTTGCCATGCAGTAGTGTGCATACAGGGAGTAGAGTAGGGGGCTAAGTATGCAGCCTTGCGGGACCCCGGTGTTGAGGACTATTGTGGAGGAGGTGTTGTTGTTCATTCTTACTGATTGTGGTCTGTTGGTCAGAAAATCGAGTATCCAGTTGCAGAGTGGGGAGCCAAGTCCTAGGTTTTAGAGCTTTGATATGAGCTTGGCTGGGATTATGGTGTTGAAGGTGGAGCTGTAGTCAATAAATAGGAGTCTGATGTATGAGTCCTTGTTTTTGAGATGCTCTAGGGATGAGTGTAGGGCCAGGGAAATGGCATCTGATATGGACAGGTTGCAGTGGATCAAGGCGTTCTGGGAGTATGGAGGTGATGCACTTCATGATCAACCTCTCGAAGCACTTCATTACGACTGAAGTCAGGGCACTGGACGGTAGTCATTGAGGTACGTTGCCTGGTTCTTTTTTGGTACTGGTATGATGGTGGTCTTCTTGAAGCAGGTGGGGACCTCGGAGTGGAGAAGGGACAGGTTAAAGATGTCCGCGGATACCTCTGCCAGCTGGTCCGCGCAGGCTCTGAGTGCACGACCAGGGATCCCGTCCGGGCCCGTCACCTTCTGAGGGTTCACTTTCAGGAAGGCCAATCTGACTTCGGAAGCTGTGATGGTGGGTATGGGTGAATTATGGGCTGCTGGGGCACTCGACAGCGGATTGTTGGTTACCTGCTCGAGTCGAGCATAGAATGCATTGAGTTCATCGGGGAGGGGTGCGCTGCTGCCAGAGATACTGTTCGGCTTCGCTTTGTAGCCCGTTATGTTGTTTACTCTTTGCCACAACCGCCGAGAGTCTGTCTGTGACTCTAGCTTGGTTTGATAGTCTCTCTTGGCATCTCGGATGGCTTTGCGGAGGTCGTACCTGGATTTCTTGTATAGGTCAGGGTCGTCTGTCTTGAACGCCTCAGATCTGTCCTTCAGTAGGGAGTCAATCTCGCGATTGAGCCATGGTTTCCGGTTGGGGAACGTACGTACTGCTTTCTTTGGCATGCAGTCATCCACACATTTGCTGATGAAGCCTGTGACGGTGGTGGCATACTCATTTAAGTTGGTCACTGAGTTCGTAAATATGGACCAGTCCACTGTCTCTAAGCAGTCACGTAAGAGCTCTTCTGTCTCCTCGGACCAGCCCTGCACAACCTTCTTAGCTGGATTCTCCCGCTTGAGTTTCTGCTTGTATGCCGGGAGAAGGAGCACCGTCTTATGGTCTGATTTCCCAAAGTGCGGTCGGGGGATGGAACGGTAGGCGCCCTTGATTTTTGAGTAGCAGTGGTCAAGAGTGTTGTCGCCCCTAGTGGGACAGGAGATGTGCTGGTGGAATTTTGGCAGTACACTCTTGAGGTTGTTCTTGTTGAATTCTCCGGCCACGATGAACAAGGCCTCCGGGTGTTCTGTTTCGTTGTTGTTTATAACTGTGTATAGTTCATCCAGCGCCTTCCTCACTTCTGCCTGGGGTGGAATGTAGACCGCTGTGATAATGGCTGAAGTGAACTCACATGGAAGATAATATGGGCGGCACTTCACGGTCAGGTATTCCAGATCTGGGGAGCAGTAGGTCACCAGGGTTGCCACATCCAAGCACCAGGAGGAGTTGATGAGGAGGCACACCCCTCCACCCTTCGCTTTGTCTGAGTCGGTGTCTCCCACTTAATTTTGTTCAAACTCACCTTCTCCTTTTAAATTGTCGCTTTAACAATTGGGAACACCCAACAAACAATGGTTTGTGCTGTAAAAAGGGCCATGTCTTTCCTTTCTACACTCCACTTTCTCCACACTGATGCAGCTGGGGACACTCTTCGCTGCTCCTGTCTCACCCAGCCTGAGAGTAGAGAGTTGGGCGAGACAGGGCTTTGGAATTTCAGCGGAGGTAGTCCCTCAAGAGTAATCCACCAGAGATTGTGAGAAATTTACAGGCCATATTGGCTTTGTGTTGACTTCAATGTAACAATGGTATGCTGCAAACTGAGGAAGTTGTGTATCTCTGTCAAAGGAGGCATAAATTATGGAGGAAAGATTGGATAAGGCCTGAAAATGCGTATGAAGATCACAGTGTGTGAATAAGGCTTCATATTGTTCATTTCAATACAGGCAGCACAAGACATTATGGTAACTGCTCATTTACATGCTGGTAGCATGCAGCCAGTTTTAGGCACGCTGTAGATTGCCTGCTGCCTGACTGGTGGGTTCAAAATCATGGGAGATTAGCATGAGTTCAGGCCCACCTGCACTATTTAAAGCAAATCTGTAACTCTTAAAGGGGAGGTCGATATTGGTTGAAACAGGTTCTGGAATAAATTGCTCAATGAATTATTCCTGGGAAAGACACAGGAATGGTACAACATAGCAGAAAGTGGGATCCAAGACTCCCAATCTGGCATTGGAGGTCCTAGTTCAGGAGGTCAAAATCCCTCTTATCCACAGGAGAAGGCCCTCCAGACAAACTCTCAGAAGGTAAACAGAGCAGATAGACATGCAGGCCAATTTCATAGGATGTGGGCTTCACTGGCTGGGTCAACATTTTTATTGCTGATCCCTAATACCCCTGAGAAGGTGGCAGTTAGTCACCATCCTGAACCCCTCTAGTCAGTGTGCTGTTCGGGTTGAAGTTCCATGAATTTGACCCAGTGACAGTGAAGGAACGGCAATATAGTTGTGAGTCAGGATGGTATGGCTTGGAGGGGACTTTGTAGGTGGTGGTGTTTCCAAGCGTCCGCTACCCTTATCTTTCTTGGTGATAAAGGTCACGGTTTTGGAAGGTGTTGTCAAAGGAGGCTTGGAGAGTTACTGCAATAAACTGTTCTTCGGTGGTCGAAGGAATGGCTGTAGGAGGTGGTGGATTGGGTGCTAATTAAACAGGCTGCTTTGTCTTGGATGTTGTCAAGCTTCTTGAGTGTTGTTGGAGCTGCACTCATCCAGACAAGTGGAGAGTATTATAAGGTCTGGAAAGGAGTCGAGCTGCTTAAGCCCAGTTTATGACCGAGAGTATTCCATCACACTCCTGAGTTGTGCCTTGGAGATGGTGGGAAGGGTTTGGGAAATCAAGAGGTGAGTTACTTGATGCAAGATTCCTAGCCTCTGACCTGCCCTTGTAACGGCAACATTTACATGGCTAGTCCAGTTCAGTTTCTGGTCAATGGTAACTCCCAGGATGTTGATTGTGGGGGATTCGGAAATGGTAATGCCGTTGAATGTCAAAGGGAGATGGTTGGGTTCTTTCTTGTTGGTGATGAGTTAATTATGTGTATCATAATGTAACAATGACATTAGCAACCATGAGGTAGAGGCTCTGGAGCAGATGGAATAGTCCATACATAAGAGTGATGCACCTACCTTATAGTTTATCATAGTGTACATAGTGTAAATAAAACAGTTTGAAATAGCCATTTTGAGTCAAACCATGGTTACTCACACAGCCAACATATGAAACAACTGAGGCCATGGCCAATAGCGGTTCTCCAAGTATCAAAGACGATGGTATGCCCCTATCAAATCCTCCTTCTTACAACCTACTTCCCCAGAACCCACATTCTGTTCTGATTTAAAAGCAGCTGATAATGTAAGTATGAGCCTCTTAATGCCACCTTCGCACCCCACCTCCCCTCACTTCATCCCTATCCTTGTGCCTTTGTCCTTTCAGATATCCAGAATCTACACAAGATGAATCTCTGAGCACAAATGGCGTACAACCAGTATGGGGAAAGGATAGTGCAGGTGTCAGCTTGTCACAGAGCAAGGCTGCACACAAGATCTGCTGCAAGGCATTCAGGTAAGGAATTTGATAGGACAGTGTACAGGAATAGGCTAATAGGTATGCTTAGTGTGGTGAACCACTGTAATAGGAGATGTAAGGTAGGACCTGCACTACAGGTTCACTACAGTAGCTCCTGCTGGCTGGCTCCGCCCACGGAGAACTGTATAAATATGCATGACCTCCAGTGCCCTGCCATTTCGCCAGCTGCAGCAGGAGGCCACGCATCTGACTGTAATAAAGCCACAGTTGTACCCAACTTTAGTCTTTGTGCAATTGATCGTGCATCAATTTATTACAGTCAGATTTTCCACAGAATGGATATCAGAATTAAGCCCGATCGCCTGCAGCTGAATCCGCACTCGGCCGACGCCAGAAAAGACTTTACTCACTGGCGAGCATGTTTTGAGGCCTACATCAAGGCTGCGGACCCCGAGCCAACGGAGGATCAGAAGATAAACGTCAAGTTCTCCAGACTGAGCTCCAGCGTATTCCCATTGATCCAAGACGCCACGAATTACACAAAAGCTATGGAACTCCTTAAGGAACACTACACGGCGCAGAAGGCGAACACGCTCTTCGCCAGTCATGTAATCGCCACCCGCTCGCAACTACCTGGTGAGTCCATCGAAGACTTCTGGCGGGCCCTAATTCCACTCATCCGGGACTGTGACTGTCAGGCCGTCACGGCCGCCGAACACGCGAATCTCCTCATGCGTGATGCCTTCATGACGGGGATTGCGTCGGACCGCATCCGAGAACGATTACTGGAAGGGGCCACGCTCGAACTGGCAGAGACAAAAACCTTGGCACTCTCCATGACGATCGCATCCCGTAACATACAATCGTACCCCTCCCGCCGCGCTGCCCACCCTTCTACTTCCTACCCCTCCGGGACCTCGCCGACAACCTCCTCAGCCGGGGCCCTGCCTGCCTCACGCTGATCCGTGCACCCCAGGGGTCCCCGCTGCTACTTCTGCGGTCAGCAGAAGCACCCCCGCCAACACTGCCCAGCCCGCACTGCCGTTTGTAAAGCCTGCAGTAAAAAGGGCCATCTTCTCCTCCCGGGTTCATGTGCGACCAATGGGTGCCGTCATCTTGTCTCCCTTCGGCCACATGCGCCCCATGGGCACTGCCATCTTGTCCCGACCCCGCAATATGCGCACTATGGGCGCCGCCATCTTGTCCCGACTCCGCAATGTGCACACCGGGGCGCCACTATCTTGTCCCCCACAAGGTCTCTGGACATCCCGACATCGGAACCGCACATGGTCGCCACCCAAAGCATCCGATGGCTACCCGCAGCTAGCTTTGATGATGCTGGACCAATCTCGCCCGCACAATCTGGCCACCGCGTCGACGACGGTTAAAATCAACGGCCACGCGACCTCGTGCCTGCTGGACTCCGGGAGCACCGAAAGCTTTGTTCACCCAGATACGGTAAGGCGCTGCTCCCTCGCGGTCCACCCTACCAATCAAAGGATCTCCCTAGCATCCGGATCCCACTCCGACCCGATCCGAGGTTTTTGTACAGTCACCCTTACGGTCCAGGGCATAGAATTCAGTAACTTCCGCCTCTATGTCCTTCCTAATCTATGCGCTGCACTCCTGTTGGGACTGGACTTCCAGTGCAACCTCCAGAGCCTCACGCTCAAATTCGGTGGGCCCTTACCCCCCCTTACTGTTTGCGGCCTCGCGACCCTCAAGGTCGATCCCCCCTCCCTTTTTGCTAATCTAACTGCGGATTGTAAGCCCATTGCCACTAGGAGCAGACGGTACAGCACCCAAGACAAGACCTTCATCAGGTCCGAAGTCTAGCGGCTGCTTAAGGAGGGTATTATCGAGGCCAGCAACAGCCCCTGGAGAGCCCAAGTGGTAGTGGTTAAAACTGGGGAGAAACACAGGAATGGTCGTGGACTACAGCCAGACCATCAATCGGTACACGCAGCTCGACGCGTATCCCCTCCCACGCATATCTGATATGGTCAATCAGATTGCGCAGTACCGGGTCTTCTCAACAATTGACCTGAAATCCGCCTACCACCAGCTCCCCATCCGGAAGTCGGACTGACCATACACTGCCTTCGAGGCGGACGGTCGCCTCTACCACTTCCTTAGGGTCCCTTTCGGTGTCACAAATGGGGTCTCGGTCTTCCAAAGAGAGATGGACCGAATGGTCGACCAGTACGGTTTGCGGGCCACCTTCCCGTACTTGGATAATGTCACCATCTGCGGCCATGACCAGCAGGACCATGATGCCAACCTCGATAAATTCCTCCGCACTGCCACTCTTCTCAACCTGACCTACAACAAAGAAGTGTGTGTTCAGCACGACCTGGTTAGCCATTCTCGGCTATGTAGTCCAAAACGGACTCCTCGGGCCCGACCCCGACTGCATGCGCCCCCTCATGGAACTTCCACCAGGCCCCCACTGCCCCAAGGACCTCAAACGCTGCCTGGGGTTCTTTTCCTACTATGCTCAGTGGGTCCCAAACTATGCGGACAAGGCCCGCCCACTCATCCAGACCACCCAATTCCCCCTCGCGGCCGAGGCACAACACGCTTTCGCCCGCGTCAGAGCAGACATCGGCAAGGCCGGGATGTGCGCAGTGGACGAGTCACTGCCTTTCCAAGTAGAAAGCAATGTTTCAGACGTCGCCCTTGCCGCCACTCTAAACCAGGCAGGCAGACCCGTGGCATTCTTTTCCCGCACCCTTCATGCCTCTGAAATTCGACACTCATTCGTCGAAAAGGAGGCCCAAGCTATCGTTGACGCAGTGCGGCATTGGAGGCATTACCTGGCTGGTAAGAGATTCACTCTCCTTACGGACCAACGGTCAGTCGCCTTCATGTTCAATAACACACAGCGGGGCAAGATCAAAATGATAAAATCTTGCGGTGGAGAATCGAGCTCTCCACCTAAAATTACGAGATCTTGTACCGCCCCAGTAAACTCAACGAGCCCCAAGACGCCCTCTCCCGAGGTACATGTGCCAGCGCACAAGTGGACCAACTCCGGTCCCTACACGACAGCCTTTGTCACCCGGGGGTCACTTGATTGTACCACCTGGTCAAAGCTCGCAATCTGCCCTACTCCGTCAAGGAAGTAAGGACAGTCACCAGGGACTGCCAGGTCTGTGCGGAGTACAAGCTGCACTTCTCCTGGCCAGACCGTGCGCGCCTGGTGAAGACTTCCCGCCCCTTTGAACGCCACAGCGTGGATTTCAAAGGGCCCCTCCCCTCCACCGACCATAACACGTACATTCTCAGTGTGGTGGATGAGTACTCCAGATTCCCCTTCGCCATCCCATGCCCCGATATGACATCTGCCACCGTCATCTAGGCCCTCAGCACCACCTTCGCTCTGTTCGGTTTCCCCGCCTACATCCACAGTGACAGGGGATCGTCATTCGTGAGCGATGAGCTGCGTCAGTTCCTGCTCAGCAGGGGTATAGCCTCCAGCAGGATGACCAGCTACAACCCCCGAGGAAACGGGCAAGTAGAACGGGACAGTTTGGAGGGCCTCCCAGCCTCTCGCTGGCAGGAGGTCCTCCCTGACGATATACACTCCATCGGGTCACTATTGTGCACCGCCACTAATAACACACCCCATGAACGTGTTTTTACCTTCCTCAGGAAGTCCACATCCGGGGTGTCGCTCCCGACTTGGCTCGCTGCTCCAGGACCGGTCCTTCTCCGTAGGCACGTCCGACTCCACAAGGCAGACACCTTGGTGGACAGGGTTCACCTGCTCCACGCCAACCCTCAATATGCCTACGTTGAGTTCCCCGACGGCTGCCAAGACACTGTCTCACTCAGGGACCTGACACCGTCAGGTTCCACCCCAACACCCCCCCCCCCCCCCACCAATGCACCCCCCCCACCTCCCACCACGCCGCCAATATTGACCCCACCAGACCCCCCCCCCCTCTTTTCCACACAAGAGGACTAAGAAGACTTCTGCACTCTCCCGGAGTTCACCGATGACTGGCCAGCATCAGCACCGCCACCACCGCCATTGGTGCCACCTCCACCACTGCCAGCACCAACGTCGCCACCACCATTAAGCCGCTCCCAACGAAGCACCAAAGCACCGCACCGGCTGAACCTTTGACGGACTCCAGACTGTCAACATGGACTTTTCTTTCCCTACCACTGTACATAATTGCACTAATTATATATAGTTTCATGTCACCCCGCAGGACTCATTTTTAACAGGGGGTGAATGTGGTGAACCACTGTAATAGGAGATGTAAGGTAGGACCTGCACTACAGGTTCGCCGGTAGCTCCTGCCGGCTGGCTCTGCCCACGGAGAACTGTATAAATATGTACGATCTCCAGTGCCCTGCCATTTCGCCAGCTGCAGTAGGCGGCCACGCATCTGACTGTAATAAAGCCACAGTTGTACCCAACTTTAGTCTTTGTGCAATTGATTGTGCATCACTCAGAAATACATACATAGAAGTTAGGAGCAGGAGGAGGCCTTTTGGCCCTTCAAGCCTGCTCTGCCATTTATCACGATCATGGCTGATCATCCAACTCAAAAGCCTAATCCTGCTTTCTCCCCATAACCTTTGATCCCATTCACTCCAAGTGCTATATCTAGCCGCCTCTTGAATATATTCAATGTTTTAACATCAACTACTTCCTGTGGTGATGAATTCCACAGGCTCACCACTCTTTGAGGAAGAAATGTCTCCTCATCTCTGTCCAAAATGGATAACACTGAATCCTCAGATTATGACCCCTGGTTCTGGACTCGACCAGCTTCCCTGAATCTACCCGGTCTAGTCCTGTTAAAATGTTATCCCCCTCATTCTTCTGCACTCCAGGGAGAACAATCCTAACCTAGTCAATCTATCCTCAGAGGACAGTATGTTGGCAGATAGCCTGTTGCCACTGTTAAAAAATATGGAGGAGTCTGGAAACAACTTGGCACAGGGCTTTGCACAGAGTCCAATTCCATTACCACGTTTGTCGATCCAACCATGATACAGTTTTTGATGGCTGATTGCTGATTGCCTCAGCTTCCTCAGAAACTTACACGATAATGAATGGCTTAGATAGGGTGGACGTAGGGAAGTTGTTTCCATTAGCAGGGGAGACTAGGACCCAGGGGCACAGCCTTAGAATAAAAGGGAGTCACTTTAGAACAGAGATGAGGAGAAATTTCTTCAGCCAGAGAGTGGTGGGTCTGTGGAATTCATTGCCACAGAGGGCGGTGGAGGCCGGGACGTTGAGTGTCTTTAAGACAGAAGTTGATACATTCTTGATTTCTCGAGGAATTAAGGGCTATGGAGAGAGAGCGGGTAAATGGAGTTGAAATCAGCCATGATTGAATGGTGGAGTGGACTTGATGGGCCGAATGGCCTTACTTCCGCTCCTATGTCTTATGGTCTTCCATTGCAGCACAAGCAGAAACTATCCAAAGTCAGTGCTGCAGTGGAAGCTCAAACTATTGCTATTCAAAAACAGCTTGCTGCGATGCAGACTCAAACTGGGGCAGTGTTCAAAAGAGCTTGCAGGCCCTCATAGCAATCGATAAATCAGTTCTCCAACACATTGCTCAGATTGCTGAGGCACAAGAATGACAATGACTCCATTGAATATGAACCTGCTCTCCTCTCTCTGGACAACAAATTTCATCCTGGCACTAATGTTACTCCAGAAACGCCCAGTTAGATTTAGAGGTTAGGGCGGAGGGATCAACGGATCTGGGAGGAAAGTGGGATGAGGCTATTGAGTTGGATGATCAACCATGATCATAATGAATGGCGGAACAGGCACGAAGTGCTACATGGCTTCCTCCTGCTCCGATTTTCTGTATTTCCATGTTGCTGCCTGGCAACCAGCCACCTCAGGCTGCTGCCACCTATGCTGACGTTCTCCAGCTTGAAGCCGAACTCTCTAGGGCCATAGCTACTTGAGGTCATCCATCTGCAGGCCGCACAACTAGAACATTGAGGTTCAAAATAGCAATGCTAGCATCAAATCAGTATTATCCACTGACTGATGCCACAATCTGTTCCTAAACCCTGCACTAACACCCTCATCAAAATGGTATCCAGTGTGCTCCTCACCTGAATTGTGTGAATAGGACATGGAAACCATTTAGCATGCAAAGCAGTAACTGTAGTGCTGAAGAACTAGTGCTCAGGGGTAAAGTTTTGCAGTGTCTCTCTTTACTGGGTCAGATGTAATCAAGAGAATTATATCATTATTTATAAAAAAAAAGTATGGTTATACTGGCTGAAGGAAATATTAAAATCAAACCGGATTCCTTTTAAAAGGCCCAGTAAGAAAACTAACAAATACCCCGCTCAGACACATCACTATATCCTTGCTTTCGCATTGCAACATCTCTGCAGAAACATCAGAATCCAATTTGGATTTTAATGGGTTTCTCCAAATTTAAAACCTGTCTCCCTGTTCTCCTAAATATCTCTCGATTCGTTAAGAATTTTCTCATTACTATTTGAAACTTTGGTAGATTTTCATTCAATGCTTTTGAATTCTGTGGTGAAGGCAGTTGACTTTGTTTATGGATTAATTTGCTTGCATCCTCCTTTAAAGTTCATCGTGTTTTATACATTCAACATTATTCAAGCCATAAGAAGAAGGTCACCCTGTGATAAGCAGCATGATCTCGGCAAGCATTAATTAAATTAGTCCTCTGAAATTTTTATATAGGTATTGACACACCCGCCCAGGGCAGACCCGCCCAGGGCACTGGCGCCCAGGGCACCGGCGCCCTGGATACCGGCGCCCCGGACACCGCCGCCCCGGACACCGACACACAGGGGATGGATGGACAGGAATCACCACTCCAGGGGACCCCCGACTTCGGGTCGGATGAGGTGCACGACACTACGCCACTGTATCTCCTACACCCTCCACCATCGCAGAGACACTCACCTCGGTTGGGCACTTTAGCGATGAGGCATCTGTGATACTAACTGGTGCGCACAACGCAGCCGTCCCGGTACAGCAGGTGGAGGCAGGAGCAGCCGAGGGGCTGGACGGTCAGAGGGCAGTCCGGTGCAGGCAACCATCTGCTGCCCAGACGGGTCCTGGAGTTACCACACCCACCCCATATACCCGTGCAGTCACGGACCAAGGAACGATTGAAGGGGGTGATGGCCGGCTTGCGGCAACTGCAGATGCAGGTGGAGGAGTCCACCCGCGTCCAGGAGCAGGTAGTGGTGCCGGTCATACGTGCCACCCTGGCCGACACCGCACGGGTGGCGTCCGCGGTGGAGGCAATGGGTGCGACCGTGTCAGACATGGGTCACAGTATGCAAGTCCTGGGGCTTTCCGTGCAGGCGGCGTCCGTGGCCCAGGACATGGCTGCCTTCTCACAGGCAGCCATGAGCCAGAGCCAGAAGCAGATCGCAGAGACGCTCCATGCTGTGGCCCAGTCCCAGCAAGCCATGGCCCAATTTCAGCAGGCCATCGCTGAGGGCATCGGCGCCATTGCCAAGGTGCTGGCCAGCGTCGCCCAGACTCAGACAGGGATGGTCAACTCCCTGAGCTCCATGGCTGCAAACCTGCAGACCCTTGTTGATACCAGGGCGGGCCTCCAGGACTGGCAGCACCAGGTGTTGGGGGGGCGTCGGATGCCCGGTCCGTTCGCATCCCCGACCCATGTAGAGGCACGAGGGCCATCGGGCACCCCAAGGGAGGAGGAGGTGCTGGGACCCGTTCTGGGTCCATGTCCAGCCCGTCTGTCCTGAACATCCTCCTCATCTGGGGAGGTCTGCGCCTCATCTTGCTGCTCCTCTTCCTCCCCCTCCTCTGCCTCCAGCACATCGCCCCTCTGCAGGACGCAGCAGACCACAACGATGTGGCCGACCCTATCTGACGGGTACTAGAGGGCCCCTCCAGAGCCGTCCAGGTACCTGAAGCGCATCTTCAGCAGCCCAAAGAATCTCTCGATCACACTCCTGGTTGCTGCATGGGCATCATTGTAGCGGTTCTCCGCGTCAGTCTGTGGCATCCGTATAGGCATCATCAGCCACGACTGCAACGGATAACCCCTGTTGCCCTGAAACCAGCCCCTCAGCTGGGGGGGGGGACGTCCCTCGAATATGATGGGGATGAAAGATTGCACCAATACGAATGAGGCATGTACACTGTCCGGGTACTGGGCGCAGACGTGCAGGATCCTCATGCGGTGGTCACAGACCACCTACACGTTCATGGAATAGGTCCCCTTCCCCTGTTATCCACAGTTGGCCGCACGGCGACGTGCATCCCATCGATCGCCCCCTGGACCGTGGGCATCCTGGCCAAAGCAGCGAATCCTGCTGCCCGAGCATCCTGGTGGGCGCAGTCCACAGGGAACTGTATATCGCGGTCCACAATGGCATACAGGGTGTCCGTCACTGCACAATGCACTGGTGCCTGCGAGATGCCGGACAGGTCCCCACTCGATGACTGGAATGACCCCGTGGCATAAACGTTCAGGGCCACCGTAACCTTGACGGCCACGGGGAGAGGGTATCCTCCCCCAGTGCCACGCGGTGCCAGGTGTGCCATGGGATGGCAGATATGGGCAACGGATTCCCGGCTCATCCGGAGTCTCCTCCTGCATGCCCGGTCCGTGAGGTCCTGGGACGACGAGGCCTCATCGGGCCTCTCCTTCGCCTTGACACCACCACCACCTCCTCCTCGTGTTTCTCCTCCTCGGCCTGTCGTGCGGGCGGCCCTCCAGCGTGAGCGGCTGCCACCTGTCTCCCTGCGGCACGCTCCTCTGCGGCAGCCTCCGCCACCTCCCTGGTACGTTCCTGGCATGGCTGGTTGACGCCGTTAAATGCGTGGTTTGATTTATGCTGGCATGACCCGTGGTCATGTCGGCGGGACTTCGGCCAAACTGGCCCGGAGAATTGGGGCGGCCCCGGGGCCCATTGCGTCGCGCTGGTCCTCGCCATTCTGTGTGGCGCGCGGCGTGAATCATGTCGACGGGATTTTGGGGGGGGACCGCAGAATATCGCGGGCGGTGTCTGGGCGGGATTTACACCCCCCCTCCCCCCCACCCCCTGCCGATTCTCCGACCTGACAGGGGGTCGGAGAATCCCGCCCAAGTTTTAAATCCATTGCTTTTTTTAAACATTATTTGAAACATCTGCCTCAGATGTGTGAAAAAAGTACTGACAGTGAATCATGATGCAAGCAACAGGTATACTTTATAATTTTGGCATTGTCACTGAAGATGAAATTACTCATTTTCTTTCTTTCTCTTGAGAACTCTTCAAAAGTAGTTAAATGCACTACCTGGTATTTTACTTAACCATAGAGACAATGAAGATGTTAGGCTTTAAACCCTGATTGTGCTAATCTCAGTTTGATGCAGAGGAGTCGTCACTACTAATCTGAGTGCTCTTTGCATAGGAGAGGGCAATATCAGACTAGGATTCTACTCCTGATTGCTATATAGTAACCTCTTTTTGGCAAGTGCCTTCATGGAGATGTTGCCCAATCTGTGCCAGATTTGCAGGCCACTCTCAATCTCTTCAATTCCTCATGCAAGATACCTGGCTTCCTTGAATGTTGCTAAAACAAAACTCATACCTGGTCAGCCAAATATTCCACCTCCCATATATGTTGAACACATCCCCAACCTTAACAGTCACCTCTAACAAAAGGCCAAAAGAAAATCCAACACCAGATCAGCCGCACCAGCTATGTCTTCCACAAACCATGGCGGTGAGTGATTGACAACAAAGGCCTCCGCATGGCAACACAAATCCTAGTGTACAGAGTAGGTGTCGTCACCACATTCCTGTTCTGCAGTGAGACCTGGACTGTGTATCGCCAACACATAAAAGCACCAGAGAAATTCCATCAACAATGTCTCCACTGTCTCCTCTGGATTCAGTGAGATGCCCATCAAGTAAATTATTGGCACTGAAAATGTATCAAGTTGAGCATTTATCTGAGACAATTGGTAAACAAGCTAGTTATATTGAAGTTGATTCTTCATCTGGGTCCAATAATGGTGGGTTTGACACACACTAATGAGAAAGCACAAATTTTGCACTTTCCACTCAAGGTAGCAGCGTGTATAAGAGATAAAGTGCAATAAGACAAACACTTGTCTTGACATGCAATAGAAGGACTTCCCCTGCTGTACTGGGGTAACATTTTAATTTAATATATCTTGCTGATGAATGTTCACTTCAAGTGCATTTTCATGCTGAGAACCCTTGGCCACTGGGGCAAGGCAAAATCTTTAAAATTACATTTTATGTGATTTTTCCCAAGACAGCCTAGAAGAAATTTTCAATCCATGTTTATGTTTTATAATTTTGTATTTTTTTTAACGTCACCCATGTTTCATCATGAAAATGATTCAAGTTCTTTACATTTCAATGCATTTTCAGTCTGTCATTTCAGTAAGTATAGATTTTGACAGTTTTACAATCTGCCTCACTGTAATGAACTCAGCAAGTCAATGTGTGGAGCAAGTTCACAGTGGGGAAAAAATGAAAAAAACAAAGTGATTGGCTGGCTTATGTGCCGGCCATCATTAAAAACAATTGTTATTGTCAGAGGTTGGTAGGGTGCGAGGCTTTTAACCTTAAGCAAATCAGACAAGTTTATTCTGGGGTCTCTACCGAGATGCGCATATCAGGAACTATTAGCAGTAGCAATCTGTTAAGACCAGTATAAAAACAGCTAAGCATTCTGTTTGAATTGTTGAGGAATGTAGGGATATGCTCCAAGGAAGCCCTTTGTCAAGCCATGCATCACAAAAGCCATACTGAGAACTTGCCTGCAGATTAAGTATGAAAAAGTGAAAAAAATATTAGCTGATTAATCTCTATGTTAACATATAATCTCTCTCTTTGTTCATTCATATGTGCTCTTCCAGAAGGCAGATCCCTCAATTGCTCGTTGTCCACTGATGCTTCATCATGACCTATTTTCTTGGCAGTTTTTGTTAGTTGTTCTTTGCCATTGTCTTTAATTCTCAGGGGTAGGACAAGGAGGCAGGTCTGAGGGACAAAGGCACTCCAAGAGACCCAGAAAGTCCCCTTGCAGATTGACATTGTGATAAACTATTGTGGACTCTCTCTCCTGTGTTTCTCAGCATTTTTTATTGTATATAATTACTGCATATTACCTGTTCTGTAAATAAATAAATAAAATAATAATAAATAATTAAATAACTAAATAATAAAATAAATAAAAAGCTTTTTATTGTCACAAATAAGCTTACATTAACACCGTAATGAAGTTGCTGTGGAAAGCCCCTAGTCACTACATTCTGGCGCCTGTTTGGGTACACAGAGGGAGAATTCAGAATTCTCAGCCGGTACGGGAATTGAACCCACGCTGCTCACTGAGCTAAACCAGCCCTCTAAATAAATAGGTTATTGAGGGGCTGAAGCGTGGCTCCTTGAAGGGGCGTGCCCTCGCGATACACAGGACAGGCTCGAGGCCTATCATGTGGGAGCATGTGAACCCATCAATGGGGGAAAAGCGCGGGGCCCTGGGAGTGGGGTCCCGGTCAGAGTGGACCCTCGAGCAAGACAGTGAAAACCTGTTGAGGTACTCTATGCCTGTGTATAGTTTACCTTTGATTGTTATAAATATATTTGTTTCATTATACTGGAATTTTCCCTCGTCATGCCTCAAGCCACCAGAGTTATAAAATTGGCTCAGCTGTCCCACAGATAGTCAAGCAATAGCTTGACATGGTCATACTCACAGAATCATGCCTTACAGATAATGTCCCAGCCACCTCCATCATTGCATTTGTCCTGTTCCACAAGGAGGACAGACTCTGCAGAGGTGATGGCACAGTGGTATACAGTCAGGAGAAAGTTGTCCTTGGAGTCCTCAACATCGATTGGGCCCCGTGAAGTCTCATGGCACCAGGTCAAATATGGGCAAGGGAACCTCCTGCTGATTACCATGTACCAAACTCCTCAATTGATGGATTAGTACTCCTCCATGTTGTACACTATTTGGAGGAAACACTGAGATTGGCAAGGGCATGGAATGTACACTGGGTGGGGGAACATCAATGTCCATCACCAAGAGTGGCTCAGTAGCACCAATACTGACCGAGCTGGCTGAGTGCTAAAGGACATTGCCGCTGGCATGCAAGTAGTCCTTTGTTGTAGCTTCACCAGGTTGACAACTCATTTTTAAACATGCATGGTATTACTCCTGGCATGTCCTCCTGCATTCTTCATTGAACCAGGGTTGAATGCTTGTATTGGTGGTAATGGTAGAGTGGGGGATCTGACTTGCCATGAGGTTGCAGATTGTGGTTGAGTACAATTCTGCTGCTGCTGCTGGGCTCATGGTTGCCCAATCTTGAGTTGCTAGGTCTCTTCAAAATCTATCCCACGGAGCACAGTGGTGGTGCCACACAACACAATGGAGGGTATCCTTAATGTAAAGACGGTACTTTATTTGAACAAGGACGGTGCAATGGTCAGTCCCACTGTCATGGACAGGTGCATCTGCAGCAGGCAGGTCCGTGAGAATGAGATCAAACATTTTTATCCTCTTGATAGATCTCTCACCACTTGCCACAGACCCAGTCTACCAACTAAGCATAAGCAGCAAGCAATAGACAGAGCTAAGTGATTTCACAACCAACAGATCAGATCTAAGCTCTGCAGTTCTGCCACAACCAGTTGTGAGTGGTGCTGGACAGTTAAACTCACTGGAGGAGGAGGGTCCACAAATATCCCCATCCTCTGTGATGGTGGAGGTCAGCACATCAATGCAAAAGCTGAGTTTGAACCATTTGCAACAATTTTCAGCCAGGAAGGCTGATGATCTATCGTGGCCTCCTCTGGAGGACCCAGCATCACAGATGGCAGTCTTCAGCCAATTCGATCCACTCCATACGACATCAAAAAACTGCTGAAGGCACTGGATACTACAAAGACCATGGATCCTGATAATATTCTGGCAATAATACTAAAGATATGCGCTCCAAAACCTGCCAAGCCCTTAGCCAAGATTTTGATTTTGATTTGATTTATGATTGTCACATGTATTAGTATACAGTGAAAAGTATTGTTTCTTGCATGCTATACAAACAATGCATACCATACATAAGGAAGGAAGGAGAGACTGCAGAATATAATGTTACAGTTCTCGCAAGGTGTAGAGAAAAGATCAACTTAATACGAGGTAGGTCCATTCAAAAGTCTGATGGCAGCAGGGAAGAAGCTGTTCTTGAGTCGGCTGGTACGTGACCTCAAACTTTGGTATCTTTTTCCTGTCGGAAGAAGGTGGAAGAGAGTATGTCCGGGGTGCGTGGGGTCCTTAATTATGCTGGCTACCTTTCCGAGGTAGTAGGAACTGTAGACAGAGTCGATGGATGGGAGTCTGGTTTGCGTGATAGACTGGGCTACATTTTGTAATTTCCTGCGGTCTTGGGCAGAGCAGGCTCCATACCAAGCTGTGATACAAACAGAAAGAATGCTTTCAATGGTGCATCTGTCGAAGTTGGTGAGAGTCGTAGGTGATATGCCAAATGTCCTTAGTCTTCTGAGAAAGTAGAGTCGTTGGTGGGCTTTCTTAACTATAGTGTCGGCATGGGGGGACCAGGACAGGTTGTTGGTGATATTGTCACCGTAAAACTTGAAGCTCTCGACCCTTTCTACTTCGTTCCCATTGATGTAGACAGTTAAACTCACTGGAGGAGGAGGGTCCACAAATATCCCCATCCTCAGTAATGGTGGAGGCCAACAGATTTTCCAGTAACAGCTACAACACCCAGCAATATGGAAAATTGTCCAGGTATGTCTTATACCCAGTCAATTACCACTCCATCAGTCTACCCTCAATCATCAGTAAAATGGTGGAATGGGTCATCGACAGTGCTATCAAACGGCACTTTCTTAGCAACAACCTGCTCACTGATGCTGAGTTTAGGTTCCATCAGAGCCACTCAGCTCCTGACATCATTACAGCCTTACTTCAAACTGGACAAAAGAGCTGAACTTCGGAGATGAGGTGAGAGTGACTGCTTTAGACATCAAGGCAGCATTTGACCCAGTCTGACATCAAGAAGCCTTAGCAAAACTGGAGTCAATGGGAATCAGGGGGAATAACTCCACTGGTTGGAGTCATAGCCACAAAGAAAGACAGTTGTGGTGGTTAGAGGTCAATCATCTCAGTTTCAGGACATCACTGCAGAGGTTCAAAAATGGTAGGAATAAATAACTGGCGCAGGATGAAATCATCATTGCTACCGCCAGGATATTGGGCATTCACTGTGCATGGGTGCATGACAACTGCACATTTTTGGAATGGTAGCTCTTGCATTGGTGGTTCCTCTCTTCATTAGTATGCAATGCCTGCACAGCCTCATGTGTGCAGTTGATAGCATCCTTTACCATCAGGAATACCACTACCCTGGCAAAGTCTAATGGCCACTCTTCTGCTTCCATCTGGCGAGAGAGAAAACAATGAACTCATCTCTCCTTATGTACAGGGTCTCTGTGACCTCGCTGACGCAGTAATGCATGGTAACCTGTGAGATGCTGTCCCATGTCACTGGTTCCAGCCCAGAAGGATCCACTGTTGTAGAAATTAAGGACAACACATTAACCCTCATAATCACTGGCAGCACTGTTATATCCTCCTGTGTGGCTGTCGAACTGGCTTGAGCAAGTGGCATAGTTCAGCGACTGCGCCCTTGGTGAAACATAGCCATGTTAGACTTCTCCTGGCTGTGGTGGTGATAGGAGAAGTGCTCCCTGAAGACCCTTGGTGGATACAGCCATCTATTCAGAACTCTCCTCCTCCTCCCTCTGTGCACAGTTTCCTATTTCTGTTGCAGCCCAAGGGGGACTCCAATTGTAGCCCCCCAGTAGTGAAAGGAGACTTTCTGCTAATAGTCCTCCAACCTACTTGCCAAAGTCCAGCCTCCCTTCTGAGTGTAACACTTTCTTCAAACAATATTGAACACAGGAAGGTCACAAACTCTGCAACTAAAAATAAATATTAAATGCGCCTCATCTGAAAGTCCCATATGACATGTGTCGGATAGTCATGCCAAACTGGGGCGGCACGGTAGCACAGTGATCAGCACAGTTGCTTCACAGCTCCAGGTCCCAGGTTCGATTTCCGGATTGGGTCACTGTCTGTGCGGAGTCTGCACGTTCTTCTCGTGTCTGCATGGGTTTCCTCCGGTTTCCTCCCACAGTCTAAACATGTGCAGGTTAGGTGGATTGGCCATGATAAATTGCCCTTCGTGTCCAAAAAGGTGGGGTGGAGTTACTGGCTTACGGGGATAGGCTGGAGGTGTGGGCTTGGGTAGGGTGCTCTTTCCAAGGGATGGTGCAGACTCGATGGGCCGAATGGCCTCCTTCTGCACTGTAAATTCTATGATTCTATGAAAAGTGGCTTGAAGTGGTTCCGCCACCATTTGCCATGCTCTGGAGTACTTTAACACCTGCACCAGTGCTGTGGAGCCAAATCTTCTGGTCTACATGTCTTAACTAATATAATAGGTCTCTGATGCGGTATTGCAGTGAAACATTCCAAACATCCATTAACTATATTCTCTTCACCGATACATTATGATTTGCTTAACAAATTTCAAGTATTTGCAAATCCATGATCATTATCTCTGAATACTTGGTAGTCACCACTGATGTATATATTGTATATATAGGATGTTGATATAGGTGCTTTACGGTAATGCTCCTGTAGTAAAGGTACGGGGGTAGATCCCTGCCTGCTGGTTCGTTCTGCCCAGTAGGCGGAGTATAAATATGTGTGCTCCCAGTACAGCAACCATTTCATCAGCTGCTGTAGGAGGCCACACATCTCAGTGTAAAAAAGCCTCGATTACATCCTACTCTCGTCTTTGTGTAATTGATCGTGCATCAATTTATTACACTGAGTTTTTCAGAAGATGGTCCTCTGCATCAAGCCGGATCGCCTGTAGCTGCATCCGCAAGCAGACAACGCCAAAAAGGACTTTGAACATTGGCTAGCCTGTTTTGAAGCGTACATCGGGTCTGCGGCAGACAAAATTCCAGAAGCGCAGAAGCTCCAGATCCTTTACACGCGGCTGAGCTCCAACGTCTTTCCACTTGTCCAGGATGCGCCGACCTACGCAGAGGCCATGGCGCTACTGAAGGAAAACTACGCTCAGCGGACTAACACACTCTACGCCAGGCACCTCCTCTCCACGCGGCGTCAACTTCCTGGTGAGTCGGTGGAAAATTTCTGGCGCGCCCTGCTCCCCTTAGTTAGAGACTGTGACTGTCAGGCCATTTCGACCATGGAACACTCAAATTTGCAATGAGAGACGCATTTGTTACGGGCATAGGGTCTGACTACATCCGCCAGCGCCTCTTAGAGGGGTCCACGCTCAACCTCGCGGCGACCAAAAAACTAGCGCTTTCACTTACGGCCGCATCACGCAACATTCAGGTCTATGCCCCCGAAGGGGCAGCCCAACCCCCTATGCATCGTGGACTCCGCAGACTGCTGCCCCATCGTGGACCCCATCAGTGACCGCCCTCAGCCAATCCCACGCTTGTGCCGTGCGGCAGCCAACCAACCCGGGGGGCCTAAATGCTACTTCTGTGGACAGTCAAAACACCCCCGACAGTGCTGCCCGGCGCGGAGCGCCCTCTGCAAGGCCTGTGGCAAGAAGGGACATTTTGCTGCGGTGTGCCAGGCCCGCTCAATCACCGCTATTGTCCTGGCACCCCCCCACGTGCAGCCAGTGGGCGCCGCCATCTTCCCCTCCTAGGACCACGTGCGGCCATCTTGCCCGACTCGCATCACGTGCGGCCCGTGGGCGCCACCATCTTGTTCCTCCCAGGACCAACGGGAGCCGCCATCTTGCTTCCCCCACGACACGTGCATCCCGTGTGCGCCGCCATCTTACCCGACTCAGGACCCATGCCCGTTGGGCACCTCATCCAGCCGCTCATCGCCTGCAACTGCCAATTACCAGCCGCGTCTCGCCTCGGTCACGATTGACCAGTCTCGACCACATAACCTCGCGACTGCTTCAACTAAAGTGAAGGTCAACGGGCATGAGATCTCCTGCCTGCTGGACTCCGGGAGCACTGAGAGCTTCATTCACCCCGATGCGGTAAGGCACTGCTCCCTCGCGGTATACCCTGCTAACCAGAGAATCTCCCTGGCCTCTGGGTCCCACTCCGTGGTGATCCGGGGGTACTGCATCGCCACTCTCATTGTCCAGGGCATGGAGTTCAGCGGCTTCTGCCTCTACGTCATCCCCAACCTCTGCGCTGCCTTGCTACTCGGCCTGGACTTCCAGTGCAACCTCCAGTGCCTAACCCTGAAATTCGGCAGGCCCCTACCACCCCTTACTGTGTGCAGCCTCGCGACACTTAAGGTCGACCCACCTTCCCTTTTTGCAAACCTAACCCCGGATTACAAACCCATCGCCGCCAGGAGCAGACGGTACAGCGCCCAGGACTGAACTTTCATCAGGTCTGAAGTCCAGCGGCTCCTTCGGGAAGCCATCATCGAGGCCAGCAACAGCACCTGGAGAGCCCAAGTGGTAATGGTCAAGACTAGAGAGAAAAACAGGATGGTCGTGGACTACAGTCAGACCATTAATCGGTACACGCTGCCCGACGCGTACCCTCTCCCACGCATATCTGATATGGCCAATCAGATTGCTCAGTATCGGGTCTTCTCGACAGTAGACCTGAAATCGTCCTACCACCAGCTCCCCATCCGCAAGGCGGACCTCCCATACACTGCGTTTGAGGCAGATGGCCGCCTTTACCGCTTTCTTAGGGTTCCCTTCGGCGTCACCAACGGGGTCTCGGTCTTCCAACAGGAGATGGACTGAATGGTTGACCGGTACGGGCTGCGGGCCACTTTCCCGTACCTGGATAATGTCACAATCTGTGGCCATGACCAGCAGGACCATGACGCCAACCTCGCCAAATTTCTCCACACCGCCATTTTCTTCAACCTCACGTATAACAAGGAGAAGTGCGTGTTCAGCACGAACAGCTTAGCCATCCTCGGCTATGTGGTTCAGAATGGAGTTCTAGGGACCGACCCCGATCACATGCGCCCCCTCATGGAACTCCCCCTTCCCCACTGCCCCAAGGCCCTCAAACGTTGCCTGGGGTTCTTTTCGTATTACGCCCAGTGGGTCCCAAACTACGCGGACAAGGCCCGCCCACTCATTCAATCCACTGTTTTTCCTCTGACGGCCGAGGCATCCAAGGTCTTCAACCATATCAAGGCTGACTTCGGCAAAGCCGCGATGCACGCGGTCAACGAGACGCTCCCCTTCCAAGTCGAGAGCGCTGCATCAGACGTCGCTCTGGCCGCCACCCTCAACCAGGCAGGCAGGCCCGTGGCATTCTTTTCCCGCACTCTCCATGCCTCCGAAATTCGGCACTCCTCCATCAAAAAGGAGGCCCAAGCCATCGTTGAAGCTGTGCGGCATTGGAGGCATTAGGTGGCCGGCAGGAGATTCACTCTCCTCACTGATGAACGGTCAGTTGCCTTCATGTTTAATAACACATAGCGGGGCAAGATCAAAAATGATAAAATCTTGAGGTGGAGGACCGAGCTCTTCACCTACAATTACGAGATTTTGTATCGCCCCGGTAAGCTCAACGAGCCCCCCGATGCCCTATCCCGAGGTACATGTGCCAGCACACAAGTTGACCGACTCCGGACCCTGCATGACAACCTCTGTCACCCAGGCGTCACACGTTTTTAACATTTCATCAAGGCTCGCAACCTGCCCTACTTCATTGAGGAAGTCAGGGCGATAACCAGCGACTGCTAGGCCTGCGCAGAGTGTAAACCGCACTTCTACCAGCCAGACCGTGCGCGCCTGTAAAGGCCTCCCGCCCCTTTGAACGCCTCAGCGTGGACTTCAAAGGGCCCCTCCCTATCCACCGACCGCAACACGTACTTTCTCAGTGTGGTCGATGAATATTCCCGATTCCCCTTTGCCGTCCCATGCCCCGACATGACGTCTGCCACCGTCATCAAAACCCTCAACACCATCTTCGCTCTGTTTTGCTTTACCGCCAACATCCACAGCGACCGGGGATCCTCATTCATGAGCAATGAGCTGCGCCAGTACCTGCTCAACAGGGGCATTGTCTCGAGCAGGACGACCAGCTACAACCGCAGGGGAAATGGGCAGGTGGAGAGGGAGAATGGGACGGTCTGGTGGGCCGTCCAGCTGGCCCTACGGTCCAAATCTCCAGGCCTCCCGCTGGCAGGAGTTCCTCCCCGACGCACTTCACTCCATTCAGTCCCTCCTGTGCACCGTGACTAATGAAACCCCCATGAACGTCTCTTTGCCTTCCCTAGGAAGTCCACCTCCGGGGTTTCACTCCCGACATGGCTGGCAGCCCCAGGACCCGTTCTCCTCCGTAGACACGATCGACTCCACAAGGCGGACCTGTTGGTTGAGAGGGTACAGCTACTTCACGCCAACCCGCAGTACGCCTACGTAGCGCACCCCGACAGCTGCCAAGACAGTCTCCCTCAGGGACCTGGCACCAACTGGTTCCACCACCCCCCCCCCCCAAGCCTAGGTGCAACCCTCCCCTCCCCCGGCGCACCCCACTGCAGACCCCGCTTCGGGACAGTCCATCCTCCACTTGCTCACACCGGGGATGAAGAGGATTTTGACATGCTCCCGGAATTACTGAAGACCAAGCCGCCGTCGGAGTCGCCACCAACACTGCGGCGTTCTCAATGACAGATCAAGGCACCGGATCGTCTGAATTTGTAATATTATCTGTACTTTTAAAACACAACTTTCAGTATATAGTTCTCTACCACCCCTGCCGGACTCATTTTTTAACAGGGGGTGAATGTGGTAGTCACCACTGATGTATTTCTTGTATATATAGGATGTTGATATAGGTGGTCTACGGTAAGGCCCCTGTACTACAGGTACGGGGGTAGATCCCTGCCTGCTGATTCCGCCCAGTAGGCGGAGTATAAATATGTGTGCTCCCAGTACAGCAACCATTTTGTCAGCTGCTGTAGGAGGCCACACATCTCAGTGTAATAAAGCCTCGATTACATCCTACTCTCGTCTTTGTGTAATTGATCGTGCATCAAATACTCCATACTCAAAGTATTCACTGATTGAATCCTGCACCATGGACTCTGGACGGATGACTTTCTGAATTGGTATCCCTGATCAAAAGACTCTCGGTGCACATTGGGAAATCACAGGTGTGTGATTTGCTTTTGCAATGGATGGTAAAATATAAACAGCTGTGCTATTTCTTAACTTATTCCTTTCCCCTCTCAATACATGAAGCAAAATTTTATACCCACCTACCCCATGCCACAAATGCATTTCCAAATGTTGTTTTGTGAAATAGTGGTTAGCAGATAAAGGTAGCAGCACAAACAGAAAGGCACAAGAACCAAGGATGCCAGAAAAACTCAGCGGGTCTGGCAGCATCTATTAGGAGAGAAAGCAAAGTTAACGTTTTGAGTCCTTTGAATCTTCGTCAGAACTGAAAGGAGGGAGAGAATGTATTTCAGCTGTATGAGATTGCAACAAAAAGTAGCAACTTTAAGAACAAAAGACAAATGACCTGGTATTGGACAGGGAGGAGGATGTTGGATTTAAAAAAAAAAGGTGTTTAAGTTGGAGGAGAAAGGTCACAATCTAAAGTTGCCGAACTCAGCATCACAATAGAAGATGAGATCCTGCTCCTCCACTTTGTGCCGAGTTTCACTGTAGCATTGCAGCAGACCAAAGCGGACATGTGGGCATGAGAGCAAGGTGCTGAGTTTAAATGGCACACAACAGGAAGACTGGGGTCATGCTTGTGGACTGAGTGAAGATGATCCTCAAAGTGGTCACCCAGATGAAATGGAAACTAAGTTAAGTGCAGAGACTACATTTTTCATGTATTTAAAATCCCCCTGCCCCGAACCAAGCCATCTGTCTTGTTTTTAAAATTGCTATTTTCTATTGCATTCTCTAACAGCTCTGTCATAATATACACCAGTATATTATGGTGCAGACACACACACACACACACAGATGGACATACAGTGGGACCAATCAGCATACACAACACCGCAGCCAATCACCAGTGAGAGCACACTCACTATAAAGATAGGGGACAGGAGAGTTCCCACTCATTCTAGAGGCAGCCAGCTCGGAGCACAGAGCTCATAGCCTGCAACACAGACATTCACCATGTGCTGAGTGCATCACCTGGTTAGGACGAGGCAAGGGTCAACAGTTAAAGCTGGTATTGCATTTACCCACAGTTCAAGTATGTTAAGAGAGTTAACCTGATCATAAAATAGAGTTGCACCACTTCCAGTGTTGGTGACCTGTTTGTGATCCAGAACACCCAACACATCATGGTACAAGGAGTGGTTGCATACTAGCACTTCTGAGACCCACCTGCAACTAATCAGCATTCCGGCATCCTGAAGTATGGAGAACATCAACTCGCCGCCGCCGCTCCGCATTGCCGGCAATCTCGGGGTCAATTGGAAGATATTTAAACAGCGCTTCCAGCTCTTCCTCGAAGCCACGGACAGGGAGAACGCCTCGGACACCAGGAAGATTGCTCTGCTCCTCTCCACAGCCGGGCAACACTCCATCCACATCTCCAACTCACTCACATTTGCAGACGACGAGGACAAGACAAAGTACAAGACGGTTCTCCTCAAATTCGATACCCGCTTCAACATAGAGGTCAATGAAAGCTTCGAAAGATACCTTTTCCGGCAGGGTTTGCAGAGTAAGGACGAGCCTTTCCAAACCTATTTAACACACCTCCGCATCCTTGCGCAGTCCTGTGGCTATGGGCCCACCTCCGACTCCATGATACACGACCAGATCGTATTTGGTGTTCTGTCGGACCCCCTGCGTCAGCAACTCCTCAAAATTAAGCAACTCACCCTAGCGACTGCCATTGAGACCTGTGTCCTGCATGAAAATGCCACCAGCCGGTACTCCCACATGCAGGCGGCTGAAACAGTGCGACATTCTCCCCACGAGGTGGAACGGGTCCAAACAATTGAACACCTCCAAGGCTGCAGCCTGGATGAGGTCGGCCATTTTGTGCGCTTTTTGCGGTTTCCCGCGCTTGTACGAGTCAAACGAGGGGACGATGACATGGACGAACGTGATGCGCACCTGCACCGCACCATGCATGCGCAGGACCACTGCGTAGTAGCGCAACGAGCGCACTGGCATCACGACGTGCGGCAACTGTGGCTCCGCCCATTTAAAGCGGCAATGACGTGCAAAATCTCTTTAACCCTCCTTCATCTTGTTTCACTCTCTTTAACCCTCCTTCATCTTGTTTAACTCTCTTTAACCATCCTTCATCTTGTTTGACTCCCTTTAACACTCCTTCATATTGTTTCACTCTCTTTAACGCCCCTTCATCTTGTTTCATTCTCTTTAACCCTCCTTCATCTTCTTTCACACTCTTTAACCCTTTTTCACCTTGTTTCACTCTCTTTAACCCGCATTCATCTCGTTTCACTCTCCTTAACCCTCATTCATCTTGTTTCGCTCTCTCTAACTCTCATTCATCTTGTTTTACTCTCCTTAACCCTCCTTCATCTTGTTTCACTCTCTTTAACCCTCCTTCATCTTGTTTCACTCTCTTTAACCCACCTGCATCTTCTTTCACTCTCTTGAACCCCCTTTCATCTTGTTTCACTCTCTTTAACCCTCCTCCATTTTGTTTCACTCTCATGAACCCTCCTTCATTTTCTTTCATTCTCTTATCCCTCCTTCATCTTGTATCACACTCTTGAACCCTCCTTCATCTTGTTTCACTCTCTTTCACCCTGCTTCTGCTTGTTTCACTCTCTTTAACGCCCCTTCATCTTGTTTCACTCTCTTGAAACCTCCTTCACCTTGTTTCACTCTCTTTAATCCTCCTTCATCTTGTATCACTCTCTTTAACCCTCCTTCATCTTGTTTCACTCACTTTAACGCACCTTCATCTTGTTTCACTCTCTTTAACCCTCTTTCATCTTGTTTCACTCTCTTTAACCCGCATTCATCCTGTTTCACTCTCCTTTACCCTCATTCATCTTGGTTCACTCTCTTTGACTCTCATTCACCTTGTTTCACTCTCTTTAACCCTCCCTCATCTTGTTTCACTCTCTTTAACTCTCATTCATCTTGTTTCACTCTATTTAACCCTCCTTCATCTTGTTTCATTCTCTTTAACCCTCCTTCATCTTGTTTCACTCTCTTGAAACCTCCTTCACCTTGTTTCACTCTCTTTAACCCTCCTTCATCTTGTTTCACTCACTTTAACGCACCTTCATCTTGTTTCACTCTCTTTAACCCTCATTCATCTTGTTTCACTCTCTTTAACCCACATTCAACCTGTTTCACTCTCCTTTACCCTCATTCATCTTGGTTCACTCTCTTTAACTCTCATTCATCTTGTTTCACTCCCTTTAACACTCCTTCATATTCTTTCACTCTCTTTAACGCCCCTTCATCACGTTTCATTCTCTTTAACCCTCCTTCATCTTGTTTCACACTCATTAACCCATTTTCATCTTGTTTCACTCTCTTTAACCCTTCACCTTGTTTCACTCTCTTTAATCCTCCTTCATCTTGTATCACTCTCTTTAACCCTCCTTCATCTTGTTTCACTCACTTTAACGCACCTTCATCTTGTTTCACTCTCTTTAACCCTCTTTCATCTTGTTTCACTCTCTTTAACCCGCATTCATCCTGTTTCACTCTCCTTTACCCTCATTCATCTTGGTTCACTCTCTTTGACTCTCATTCACCTTGTTTCACTCTCTTTAACCCTCCCTCATCTTGTTTCACTCTCTTTAACTCTCATTCATCTTGTTTCACTCTATTTAACCCTCCTTCATCTTGTTTCATTCTCTTTAACCCTCCTTCATCTTGTTTCACTCTCTTGAAACCTCCTTCACCTTGTTTCACTCTCTTTAACCCTCCTTCATCTTGTTTCACTCACTTTAACGCACCTTCATCTTGTTTCACTCTCTTTAACCCTCATTCATCTTGTTTCACTCTCTTTAACCCACATTCAACCTGTTTCACTCTCCTTTACCCTCATTCATCTTGGTTCACTCTCTTTAACTCTCATTCATCTTGTTTCACTTCCTTTAACACTCCTTCATATTCTTTCACTCTCTTTAACGCCCCTTCATCACGTTTCATTCTCTTTAACCCTCCTTCATCTTGTTTCACACTCATTAACCCATTTTCATCTTGTTTCACTCTCTTTAACCCGCATTCATCTCGTTTCACTGTCCTTAACCCTCATTCATCGTGTTTCGCTCTCTCTAACTCTCATTCATCTTGTTTTACTCTCTTTAACACTCCTTCATCTTGTTTCACTCTCTTTACCCCTCCTCCATCTTGTTTCACTCTCTTGAACACTCCTTCATCTTGTTTCACTCTCTTTACCCCTCCTCCATCTTGTTTCACTCTCTTGAACCCTCCTTAATCTTCTTTCATTCTCTTTAACCCTCCTTCATCTTGTTTCACACTCTTGAACCCTCCTTCATCTTGTTTCACTCACTTTAACGCACCTTCATCTTGTTTCACTCTCTTTAACCCTCATTCATCTTGTTTCACTCTCTTTAACCCACATTCAACCTGTTTCACTCTCCTTTACTCTCATTCATCTTGGTTCACTCTCTTTAACTCTCATTCATCTTGTTTCACTCCCTTTAACACTCCTTCATATTCTTTCACTCTCTTTAACGCCCCTTTATCACGTTTCATTCTCTTTAACCCTCCTTCATCTTGTTTCACACTCTTTAACCCTTTTTCATCTTGTTTCACTCTCTTTAACTCGCATTCATCTCGTTTCACTGTCCTTAACCCTCATTCATCGTGTTTCGCTCTCTCTAACTCTCATTCATCTTGTTTTACTCTCTTTAACACTCCTTCACCTTGTTTCACTCTCTTTACCCCTCCTCCATCTTGTTTCACTCTCTTGAACCCTCTTTAATCTTCTTTCATTCTCTTTAACCCTCCTTCATCTTGTTTCACACTCTTGAACCCTCCTACATCTTGTTTCACTCTCTCTAACCTTCCTCCATCTTGTTTCACTCTATTGAACCCTCCTTCATCTTCTTTCATTCTCTTTAACCCTCCTTCATCTTGTTTCGCACTCTGGAACCCTCCTTCATGTTTCACTCTCTTTAACGCCCCTTCATCTTGTTTCATTCTCTTTAACCCTCGTTCATCTTGTTTCACTCTCTTGAAACCTCCTTCACCTTGTTTCACTCTCTTTAATCCTCCTTCATCTTGTATCACTCTCTTTAACCCTCCTTCATCTTGTTACACTCTCCTTAAACCTCCTTCATCTTGTTTCACTCTCTTTAACCCACCTTCATCTTGTTTTACTCTCTTTAACGCTCCTTCATCTTGTTTCACTCTCTTTAACCCTCCTTCATCCTGTTTCACTGTCCTTAACCCTCATTCATCTTGTTTCACTCTCTTTAACTCTCATTCATCTTGTTTCACTCTCTTTAACCCTCCCTCATCTTGTTTCACTCTCTTTAACTCTCATTCATCTTATTTCACTCTCTTTAACCCTCCTTCATCTTGTTTCACTCTCTTTAACCCGCATTCATCAGGTTTCACTCTCCTTAACACTCATTCATCTTGTTTCACTCTCTTTAACTCTCGTTCATCTTGTTTCACTCACTTTAATCCTCCTTCATCTTGTTTCACTCTCTTTAACCTTCCTTCATCTTGTTTCACTCTCTTTAACCCCCTTTCATCTTCTTTCACTCTTTTTAACCCCCTTTCATATTCTTTCATTCTCTTATCCCTCCTTCATCTTGTTTCACACTCTTGAACCCTCCTTCATCTTGTTTCACTCTCTTCAACGCCCCTTCATCTTGTTTCATTCTCTTTAACCCTTCTTCATTTTGTTTCACTCTCTTGAAACCTCCTTCGTCTCGTTTTACTCTCCTTCACCCTCCTTCGTCTCGTTTCACTCTTTTTAACCCTCCATCATCTCGTTTCACTCTCTTTAATCCTCCTTTGTCTCGTTTCACTATCTTTAACCCTCCTTCGTCTTGTTTCACTCTCTTTCACCCTCCTTCACCTCGTTTCACTCTCTTCCACCTCCCTTCTTCTCGTTTCGCTCTCTTTCACCCTCCTTCCTCTCATTTCGCTCTCTTTCTCCCTCCTTCGTCTCGTTTCACTCTCTTTAACCCTCCTTCATCTTGTTTCACTCTCTTTCACCCTCCTTCGTCTTGTTTCACTCTCTTTTACCCTACTTCGTCTCGTTTCACTCTCTTTCACCCTCCATCATCTCGTTTCACTCTCTTTCACGCTACTTCGTCTCGTTTCACTGTCTTTCACCCTCCTTCATCTCGTTTCACTCTCTTTCACCCTACTTCGTCTCGTTTCACTGTCTTTCACCCTCCTTCATCTCGTTTCACTCTTTCACCCTACTTCGTCTCGTTTCACTCTCTTTCACCCTCCTTCATCGCGTTTCACTCTGTTTAACACTCCTTCATCTTGTCTCACTCTCTTTAACCCTCGTTCATCTTGTTTCACTCTCTTTAACCCTGCTTCTGCTTGTTTAACTCTATTTAACCCTCCTTCATCTCGTTTCACTCTCTTTAATCCTCCTTCATCTTGTTTCACTCTCTTTAACCCTCCATCATCTTGTTTCATTCCCTTTAACCCTCCTTCATATTGTTTCACTCTCTTTAACCCTACTTCGTCTCGTTTCACTGTCTTTCACCCTCCTTCATCTCGTTTCACTCTCTTTCACCCTACTTCGTCTCGTTTCACTCTCTTTCACCCTCCTTCATTGCGTTTCACTCTGTTTAACACTCCTTCATCTTGTTTCATTCTCTTTCACCCTACTTCGTCTCGTTTCACTCTGTTTAACACTCCTTCATCTTGTCTCACTCTCTTTAACCCTCGTTCATCTTGTTTCACTCTCTTTAACCCTGCTTCTGCTCGTTTAACTCGATTTAACCCTCCTTCATCTTGTTTCACTCTCTTTAATCCTCCTTCATCTTGTTTCACTCTCTTTAACCCTCCATCATCTTGTCTCACTCCCTTTAACCCTCCTTCATCTTGTTTCACTCTCTTTCGCCCTCCTTCATCTTGTTTCACTCTCTTTAACCCTCCTTCATCTTGTTTCACTCTCTTTAACCCGCATTCATCTCATTTCACTCTCCTTAACCCTCATTCATCTTGTTTCAGTCTCTTTAACCCTCATTCATCTTGTTTCACTCTCTTTAACTCTCATTCATCTTGTTTCACTCTCTTTAACCCTCCCTCAGCTTGTTTCACTCTCTTTAACTCTCATTCATCTTGTTTCACTCCCTTTAACCCTCCTTTGTCTCGTTTCGCTCTCTTTAACCCTCCTTCATCTCGTTTCACTCTCTGTAACCCTCCTTCATCTCGTTTCCTTCTCTTTAACCCTCCTTCGTCTCATTTGACTCTCTTTCACCCTTCTTCATCCCGTTTCACTCTCTTTGACCCTCTTTCGTCTCGTTTCACTCTCTTCAACGCCCCTTCATCTTGTTTCATTCCCTTTCACCCTTCTTCATTTTGTTTCACTCTCTTGAAACCTCCTTCGTCTCGTTTTACTCTCCTTCACCCTCCTTCGTCTCGTTTCACTCTTTTTAACCCTCCATTATTTCGTTTCACTCTCCTTAATCCTCCTTCGTCTTGGTTCACTCTCTTTCACCCTCCTTCATCTCGTTTCACTCTCTTTAACACTCCTTCGTCTCGTTTCACTCTCTTTCACCCTCCTTCATCTCGTTTCAGTCTCTTTCACCCTCCTTCGTCTTGTTTCACTCTCAGTCTCCTTCGTCTCGTTTCACTCTCTTTCACCCTACTTCGTCTCGTTTCACTGTCTTTCACCCTCCTTCATCTCGTTTCACTCTCTTTCACCCTACTTCGTCTCGTTTCACTCTCTTTCACCCTCCTTCATCGCGTATCACTCTGTTTAACACTCCTTCATCTTGTCTCACTCTCTTTAACCCTCGTTCATCTTGTTTCACTCTCTTTAACCCTGCTTCTGCTTGTTTGACTCAATTTACCCTCCTTCATCTTATTTCACTCTCTTTAATCCTCCTTCATCTTGTTTCACTCTCTTTAACCCTCCATCACCTGGTTTCACTCCCTTTAACCCTCCTTCATATTGTTTCACTCTCTTTAACCCTCCTTCATCTTGTTTCACTCTCTTTAACCCTCCTTCATCTTGTTTCACTCTCTTTAACTCTCATTCATCTTGTTTCACTCTCTTTAACCCTCCCTCATCTTGTTTCACTCTCTTTAACTCTCATTCATCTTATTTCACTCTCTTTAACATCTCCTTCATCTTGTTTCACTCTCTTTAACCCTCCTTTGTCTCATTTCACTCTCTTTCACCCTTCTTCGTCCCGTTTCACTCTCTTTGACCCTCTTTCGTCTCGTTTCACGCTCTTCAACGCCCCTTCATCTTGTTTCATTCCCTTTAACCCTTCTTCATTTTGTTTCACTCTCTTGAAACCTCCTTCGTCTCGTTTTGCTCTCGTTCACCTTCCTTCGTCTCGTTTCACTCTTTTTAACCCTCCATCATCTCGTTTCACTCTCCTTAATCCTCCTTCGACTTGGTTCACTCTCTTTCATCCTCCTTCATCTCGTTTCACTCTCTTTAACCCTCCTTCGTCTCGTTTCACTCTCTTTCACCCTCCTTCATCTCGTTTCAGTCTCTTTCACCCTCCTTCGTCTCGTTTCACTCTCACTCTCCTTCGTCTCGTTTCACTCTCTTTCAGTCTACTTCGTCTCGTTTCACTGTCTTTCACCCTCCTTCATCTCGTTTCACTCTCTTTCACCCTACTTCGTCTCGTTTCACTCTCTTTCACCCTCCTTCATCGCGTATCACTCTGTTTAACACTCCTTCATCTTGTCTCACTCTCTTTATCCCTCGTTCATCTTGTTTCACTCTCTTTAACCCTGCTTCTGCTTGTTTGACTCAATTTACCTTCCTTCATCTTGTTTCACTCTCTTTAACCCTCCTTCATCTTGTTTCACTCTCTTTAACCCTACTTTATCTTGTTTCACTCTCTTTCACCCTCTTTCATCTTGTTTCACTCTCTTTGAACCTCCTTCATCTTGTTTCACTCTCTTAAACCGTCCTTCATCTTGTTTCACTCTCTTTAACCCTCCTTCATCTTGTTCCACGCTCTTTAACCCTCCCTCATCTTGTTTCACTATCTTTCACCCTCCTTCGTCTCGTTTCCCTCTCTTTCACCCTCCTTTATCTTGTTTCGCTCTCTTTAACCCTCCTTCATCTCGTTTCCCTCTCTTTAACACTCCTTCGTCTCGTTTCAGTCTCTTTCACCCTCCTTTCGTCTAATTTCACTCTCTTTCACCCTCCTTCATCTCGTTTCACTCTCTTTCCCCCTACTTCGTCTCGCTTCACTCCCTTTAACCCTCCTTCGTCTCGTTTTACTCTCCTTCACCATCCTTCGTCTCGTTTCACTCTTTTTAACCCTCCATCATCTCGTTTCACTCTCCTTAATCCTCCTTTGTCTCGTTTCACTATCTTTAACCCTCCTTCGTCTTGTTTCACTCTCTTTCACCCTCCTTCATCTCGTTTCACTCTCTTTCACCTCCCTTCTTCTCGTTTTGCTCTCTTTCACCCTCCTTCGTCTCGTTTCGCTCTCTTTAACCCTCCTTCGTCTTGTTTCACTCTCTTTCACCCTCCTTCATCTCGTTTCACTCTCTTCCACCTCCCTTCTTCTCGTTTCGCTCTCTTTCACCCTCCTTCCTCTCATTTTGCTCTCTTTCTCCCTCCTTCGTCTCGTTTCACTCGATTTAACCCTCCTTCATCTTGTTTCACTCTCTTTAATCCTCCTTCATCTTGTTTCACTCTCTTTAACCCTCCATCATCTTGTCTCACTCACTTTAACCCTCCTTCGTCTTGTTTCACTCTCTTTTACCCTACTTCGTCTCGTTTCACTCTCTTTAACCCTCCTTCATCTTGTTTCACTCTCTTTCACCCGCCTTCGTCTTGTTTCACTCTCTTTTACCCTACTTCATCTCGTTTCACTCTCTTTCACCCTCCATCATCTCGTTTCACTCTCTTTCACACTACTTCGTCTCTTTTCACTGTCTTTCACCCTCCTTCATCTCGTTTCACTCTCTTTCACCCTACTTCGTCTCGTTTCACTGTCTTTCACCCTCCTTCATCTCGTTTCACTCTTTCACCCTACTTCGTCCCGTTTCACTCTCGTTCACCCTCCTTCATCGCGTTTCACTCTGTTTAACACTCCTTCATCTTGTCTCCCTCTCTTTAACCCTCGTTCATCTTGTTTCACTCTCTTTAACCCTGCTTCTGCTTGTTTAACTCTATTTAACCCTCCTTCATCTCGTTTCACTCTCTTTAATCCTCCTTCATCTTGTTTCACTCTCTTTAACCCTCCATCATCTTGTTTCATTCCCTTTAACCCTCCTTCATATTGTTTCACTCTCTTTAACCCTACTTCGTCTCGTTTCACTGCCTTTCACCCTCCTTCATCTCGTTTCACTCTCTTTCACCCTACTTCGTCTCGTTTCACTCTCTTTCACCCTCCTTCATTGCGTTTCACTCTGTTTAACACTCCTTCATCTTGTTTCATTCTCTTTCACCCTACTTCGTCTCGTTTCACTCTGTTTAACACTCCTTCATCTTGTCTCACTCTCTTTAACCCTCGTTCATCTTGTTTCACTCTCTTTAACCCTGCTTCTGCTCGTTTAACTCGATTTAACCCTCCTTCATCTTGTTTCACTCTCTTTAATCCTCCTTCATCTTGTTTCACTCTCTTTAACCCTCCATCATCTTGTCTCACTCCCTTTAACCCTCCTTCATATTGTTTCACTCTCTTTCGCCCTCCTTCATCTTGTTTCACTCTCTTTAACCCTCCTTCATCTTGTTTCACTCTCTTTAACCCGCATTCATCTCATTTCACTCTCCTTAACCCTCGTTCATCTTGTTTCACTCTCTTTAACCCTGCTTCTGCTTGTTTGACTCAATTTACCTTCCTTCATCTTGTTTCACTCTCTTTAACCCTCCTTCATCTTGTTTCACTCTCTTTAACCCTACTTTATCTTGTTTCACTCTCTTTCACCCTCTTTCATCTTGTTTCACTCTCTTTGAACCTCCTTCATCTTGTTTCACTCTCTTAAACCGTCCTTCATCTTGTTTCACTCTCTTTAACCCTCCTTTTTCTTGTTCCACGCTCTTTAACCCTCCCTCATGTTGTTTCACTATCTTTCACCCTCCTTCGTCTCGTTTCCCTCTCTTTCACCCTCCTTTATCTTATTTCGCTCTCTTTAACCCTCCTTCATCTCGTTTCCCTCTCTTTAACACTCCTTCGTCTCGTTTCAGTCTCTTTCACCCTCCTTTCGTCTCATTTCACTCTCTTTCACCCTCCTTCATCCCGTTTCACTCTCTTTCCCCCTACTTCGTCTCGTTTCACTCCCTTTAACCCTCCTTCGTCTCGTTTTACTCTCCTTCACCATCCTTCGTCTCGTTTCACTCTTTTTAACCCTCCATCATCTCGTTTCACTCTCCTTAATCCTCCTTTGTCTCGTTTCACTATCGTTAACCCTCCTTCGTCTTGTTTCACTCTCTTTCACCCTCCTTCATCTCGTTTCACTCTCTTTCACCTCCCTTCTTCTCGTTTTGCTCTCTTTCACCCTCCTTCGTCTCGTTTCGCTCTCTTTAACCCTCCTTCGTCTTGTTTCACTCTCTTTCACCCTCCTTCATCTCGTTTCACTCTCTTCCACCTCCCTTCTTCTCGTTTCGCTCTCTTTCACCCTCCTTCCTCTCATTTTGCTCTCTTTCTCCCTCCTTCGTCTCGTTTCACTCTCTTTAACCCTCCTTCATCTTGTTTCACTCTCTTTCACCCGCCTTCGTCTTGTTTCACTCTCTTTTACCCTACTTCGTCTCGTTTCACTCTCTTTCACCCTCCATCATCTCGTTTCACTCTCTTTCACACTACTTCGTCTCTTTTCACTGTCTTTCACCCTCCTTCATCTCGTTTCACTCTCTTTCACCCTACTTCGTCTCGTTTCACTGTCTTTCACCCTCCTTCATCTCGTTTCACTCTTTCACCCTACTTCGTCTCGTTTCACTCTCTTTCACCCTCCTTCATCACGTTTCACTCTGTTTAACACTCCTTCATCTTGTCTCCCTCTCTTTAACCCTCGTTCATCTTGTTTCACTCTCTTTAACCCTGCTTCTGCTTGTTTAACTCTATTTAACCCTCCTTCATCTCGTTACACTCTCTTTAATCCTCCTTCATCTTGTTTCACTCTCTTTAACCCTCCTCATCTTGTTTCATTCCCTTTAACCCTCCTTCATATTGTTTCACTCTCTTTAACCCTACTTCGTCTCGTTTCACTGCCTTTCACCCTCCTTCATCTCGTTTCACTCTCTTTCACCCTACTTCGTCTCGTTTCACTCTCTTTCACCCTCCTTCATTGCGTTTCACTCTGTTTAACACTCCTTCATCTTGTCTCACTCTCTTTAACCCTCGTTCATCTTGTTTCACTCTCTTTAACCCTGCTTCTGCTTGTTTGACTCAATTTACCTTCCTTCATCTTGTTTCACTCTCTTTAACCCTCCTTCATCTTGTTTCACTCTCTTTAACCCTACTTTATCTTGTTTCACTCTCTTTCACCCTCTTTCATCTTGTTTCACTCTCTTTGAACCTCCTTCATCTTGTTTCACTCTCTTAAACCGTCCTTCATCTTGTTTCACTCTCTTTAACCCTCCTTCATCTTGTTCCACGCTCTTTAACCCTCCCTCATCTTGTTTCACTATCTTTCACCCTCCTTCGTCTCGTTTCCCTCTCTTTCACCCTCCTTTATCTTGTTTCGCTCTCTTTAACCCTCCTTCATCTCGTTTCCCTCTCTTTAACACTCCTTCGTCTCGTTTCAGTCTCTTTCACCCTCCTTTCGTCTCATTTCACTCTCTTTCACCCTCCTTCATCTCGTTTCACTCTCTTTCCCCCTACTTCGTCTCGTTTCACTCCCTTTAACCCTCCTTCGTCTCGTTTTACTCTCCTTAATCCTCCTTTGTCTCGTTTCACTATCTTTAACCCTCCTTCGTCTTGTTTCACTCTCTTTCACCCTCCTTCATCTCGTTTCACTCTCTTTCACACTACTTCGTCTCTTTTCACTCTCTTTCACCTCCCTTCTTCTCGTTTTGCTCTCTTTCACCCTCCTTCATCTCGTTTCGCTCTCTTTAACCCTCCTTCGTCTTGTTTCACTCTCTTTCACCCTCCTTCATCTCGTTTCACTCTCTTCCACCTCCCTTCTTCTCGTTTCGCTCTCTTTCACCCTCCTTCCTCTCATTTTGCTCTCTTTCTCCCTCCTTCGTCTCGTTTCACTCTCTTTAACCCTCCTTCATCTTGTTTCACTCTCTTTCACCCGCCTTCGTCTTGTTTCACTCTCTTTTACCCTATTCGTCTCGTTTCACTCTCTTTCACCCTCCATCATCTCGTTTCACTCTCTTTCACACTACTTCGTCTCTTTTCACTGTCTTTCACCCTCCTTCATCTCGTTTCACTCTCTTTCACCCTACTTCGTCTCGTTTCACTGTCTTTCACCCTCCTTCATCTTGTTTCACTCTTTCACCCTACTTCGTCTCGTTTCACTCTCTTTCACCCTCCTTCATCGCGTTTCACTCTGTTTAACACTCCTTCATCTTGTCTCCCTCTCTTTAACCCTCGTTCATCTTGTTTCACTCTCTTTAACCCTGCTTCTGCTTGTTTAACTCTATTTAACCCTCCTTCATCTCGTTTCACTCTCTTTAATCCTCCTTCATCTTGTTTAACTCTCTTTAACCCTCCATCATCTTGTTTCATTCCCTTTAAGCCTCCTTCATATTGTTTCACTCTCTTTAACCCGACTTCGTCTCGTTTCACTGCCTTTCACCCTCCTTCATCTCGTTTCACTCTCTTTCACCCTACTTCGTCTCGTTTCACTCTCTTTCACCCTCCATTGCGTTTCACTCTGTTTAACACTCCTTCATCTTGTTTCATTCTCTTTCACCCTACTTCGTCTCGTTTCACTCTGTTTAACACTCCTTCATCTTGTCTCACTCTCTTTAACCCTCGTTCATCTTGTTTCACTCTCTTTAACCCTGCTTCTGCTCGTTTAACTCGATTTAACCCTCCTTCATCTTGTTTCACTCTCTTTAATCCTCCTTCATCTTGTTTCACTCTCTTTAACCCTCCATCATCTTGTCTCACTCCCTTTAACCCTCCTTCATATTGTTTCACTCTCTTTCGCCCTCCTTCATCTTGTTTCACTCTCTTTAACCCTCCTTCATCTTGTTTCACTCTCTTTAACCCGCATTCATCTCATTTCACTCTCCTTAACCCTCGTTCATCTTGTTTCACTCTCTTTAACCCTGCTTCTGCTTGTTTGACTCAATTTACCTTCCTTCATCTTGTTTCACTCTCTTTAACCCTCCTTCATCTTGTTTCACTCTCTTTAACCCTGCTTTATCTTGTTTCACTCTCTTTCACCCTCTTTCATCTTGTTTCACTCTCTTTGAACCTCCTTCATCTTGTTTCACTCTCTTAAACCGTCCTTCATCTTGTTTCACTCTCTTTAACCCTCCTTTTTCTTGTTCCACGCTCTTTAGCCCTCCCTCATCTTGTTTCACTATCTTTCACCCTCCTTCGTCTCGTTTCCCTCTCTTTCACCCTCCTTTATCTTGTTTCGCTCTCTTTAACCCTCCTTCATCTCGTTTCCCTCTCTTTAACACTCCTTCGTCTCGTTTCAGTCTCTTTCACCCTCCTTTCGTCTCATTTCACTCTCTTTCACCCTCCTTCATCCCGTTTCACTCTCTTTCCCCCTACTTCGTCTCGTTTCACTCCCTTTAACCCTCCTTCGTCTCGTTTTACTCTCCTTCACCATCCTTCGTCTCGTTTCACTCTTTTTAACCCTCCATCATCTCGTTTCACTCTCCTTAATCCTCCTTTGTCTCGTTTCACTATCGTTAACCCTCCTTCGTCTTGTTTCACTCTCTTTCACCCTCCTTCATCTCGTTTCACTCTCTTTCACCTCCCTTCTTCTCGTTTTGCTCTCTTTCACCCTCCTTCGTCTCGTTTCGCTCTCTTTAACCCTCCTTCGTCTTGTTTCACTCTCTTTCACCCTCCTTCATCTCATTTCACTCTCTTCCACCTCCCTTCTTCTCGTTTCGCTCTCTTTCACCCTCCTTCCTCTCATTTTGCTCTCTTTCTCCCTCCTTCGTCTCGTTTCACTCTCTTTAACCCTCCTTCATCTTGTTTCACTCTCTTTCACCCGCCTTCGTCTTGTTTCACTCTCTTTTACCCTACTTCATCTCGGTTCACTCTCTTTCACCCTCCATCATCTCGTTTCACTCTCTTTCACACTACTTCGTCTCTTTTCACTGTCTTTCACCCTCCTTCATCTCGTTTCACTCTCTTTCACCCTACTTCGTCTCGTTTCACTGTCTTTCACCCTCCTTCATCTTGTTTCACTCTTTCACCCTACTTCGTCTCGTTTCACTCTCTTTCACCCTCCTTCATCGCGTTTCACTCTGTTTAACACTCCTTCATCTTGTCTCCCTCTCTTTAACCCTCGTTCATCTTGTTTCACTCTCTTTAACCCTGCTTCTGCTTGTTTAACTCTATTTAACCCTCCTTCATCTCGTTTCACTCTCTTTAATCCTCCTTCATCTTGTTTCACTCTCTTTAACCCTCCATCATCTTGTTTCATTCCCTTTAAGCCTCCTTCATATTGTTTCAGTCTCTTTAACCCTACTTCGTCTCGTTTCACTGCCTTTCACCCTCCTTCATCTCGTTTCACTCTCTTTCACCCTACTTCGTCTCGTTTCACTCTCTTTCACCCTCCTTCATTGCGTTTCACTCTGTTTAACACTCCTTCATCTTGTTTCATTCTCTTTCACCCTACTTCGTCTCGTTTCACTCTGTTTAACACTCCTTCATCTTGTCTCACTCTCTTTAACCCTCGTTCATCTTGTTTCACTCTCTTTAACCCTGCTTCTGCTCGTTTAACTCGATTTAACCCTCCTTCATCTTGTTTCACTCTCTTTAATCCTCCTTCATCTTGTTTCACTCTCTTTAACCCTCCATCATCTTGTCTCACTCCCTTTAACCCTCCTTCATATTGTTTCACTCTCTTTCGCCCTCCTTCATCTTGTTTCACTCTCTTTAACCCTCCTTCATCTTGTTTCACTCTCTTTAACCCGCATTCATCTCATTTCACTCTCCTTAACCCTCATTCATCTTGTTTCAGTCTCTTTAACCCTCATTCATCTTGTTTCACTCTCTTTAACTCTCATTCATCTTGTTTCACTCTCTTTAACCCTCCCTCAGCTTGTTTCACTCTCTTTAACTCTCATTCATCTCGTTTCACTCTCTTTAACCCTCCTTTGTCTCGTTTCGCTCTCTTTAACCCTCCTTCATCTCGTTTCACTGTCTGTAACCCTCCTTCATCTCGTTTCCCTCTCTTTAACCCTCCTTCGTCTCATTTGACTCTCTTTCACCCTTCTTCATCCCGTTTCACTCTCTTTGACCCTCTTTCGTCTCGTTTCACTCTCTTCAACGCCCCTTCATCTCGTTTCAGTCTCTTTCACCCTCCTTCGTCTCGTTTCACTCTCAGTCTCCTTCGTCTCGTTTCACTCTCTTTCACCCTACTTCGTCTCGTTTCACTGTCTTTCACCCTCCTTCATCTCGTTTCACTCTCTTTCACCCTACTTCGTCTCGTTTCACTCTCTTTCACCCTCCTTCATCGCGTTTCACTCTGTTTAACACACCTTCATCTTGTCTCACTCTCTTTAACCCTCGTTCATCTTGTTTCACTCTCTTTAACCCTGCTTCTGCTTGTTTGACTCAATTTACCCTCCTTCATCTTATTTCACTCTCTTTAATCCTCCTTCATCTTGTTTCACTCTCTTTAACCCTCCATCACCTGGTTTCACTCCCTTTAACCCTCCTTCATATTGTTTCACTCTCTTTAACCCTCCTTCATCTTGTTTCACTCTCTTTAACCCTCCTTCATCTTGTTTCACTCTCTTTAACTCTCATTCATCTTGTTTCACTCTCTTTAACCCTCCCTCATCTTGTTTCACTCTCTTTAACTCTCATTCATCTTATTTCACTCTCTTTAACATCTCCTTCATCTTGTTTCACTCTCTTTAACCCTCCTTTGTCTCATTTCACTCTCTTTCACCCTTCTTCGTCCCGTTTCACTCTCTTTGACCCTCTTTCGTCTCGTTTCACTCTCTTCAACGCCCCTTCATCTTGTTTCATTCCCTTTAACCCTTCTTCATTTTGTTTCACTCTCTTGAAACCTCCTTCGTCTCGTTTTGCTCTCGTTCACCTTCCTTCGTCTCGTTTCACTCTTTTTAACCCTCCATCATCTCGTTTCACTCTCCTTAATCCTCCTTCGACTTGGTTCACTCTCTTTCACCCTCCTTCATCTCGTTTCACTCTCTTTAACCCTCCTTCGTCTCGTTTCACTCTCTTTCACCCTCCTTCATCTCGTTTCAGTCTCTTTCACCCTCCTTCGTCTCGTTTCACTCTCACTCTCCTTCGTCTCGTTTCACTCTCTTTCACTCTACTTCGTCTCGTTTCACTGTCTTTCACCCTCCTTCATCTCGTTTCACTCTCTTTCACCCTACTTCGTCTCGTTTCACTCTCTTTCACCCTCCTTCATCGCGTATCACTCTGTTTAACACTCCTTCATCTTGTCTCACTCTCTTTATCCCTCGTTCATCTTGTTTCACTCTCTTTAACCCTGCTTCTGCTTGTTTGACTCAATTTACCTTCCTTCATCTTGTTTCACTCTCTTTAATCCTACTTCATCTTGTTTCACTCTCTTTAACCCTCCATCATCTTGTTTCACTCCCTTTAACCCTCCTTCATATTGTTTCACTCTCTTTAACCCGCATTCATCTTTTTTCACTCTCTTGAACCCTCTTTCATCTTCTTTCATTCTCTTTAACCCTCCTTCATATTGTTTCACACTCTTTAACCCTCCTTCATCCTGTTTCACTCTCTTTAACGCCCCTTCATCTTGTTTCATCCTCGTTAACCCTCCTTCATCTTGTTTCACACTCTTGAAACCTCCTTCACCTTGTTTCACTCTCTTTAACCCTCTTTCGTCTCGTTTCGCTCTCTTTAACCATCCTTCATCTCGTTTCACTCTCTTTAACCATACTTTGTCTCGTTTCCCTCTCTTTAACCCTCCTTCGTCTCGTTTCACTCTCTTTCACCCTTCTTCGTCCCGTTTCACTCTCTGTGACCCTCCTTCATCTCGTTTAACTCTCTTCCACCCTCCTTCTCGTTTCACTCTCTTTCACCTTCCTACGTCTCATTTCACTCTCTTTCACCCTCCTTCGTCTCGCTTCACTCTCTTTCACCCTCCTTCATCTCGTTTTACTATACTTCACCCTACTTCGTCTCGTTTCACTCTCTTTAACCTTCCTTCATCTTGTTTCACTCTCTTTAACCCCCTTTCGTCTTCTTTCACTCTCTTTAACGCCCCTTCATCTTGTTTCATTCTCTTTAACCCTTCTTCATTTTGTTTCACTCTCTTGGAACCTCCTTCTTCTCGTTTTACTCTCCTTCACCCTCCTTCGTCTCGTTTCACTCTTTTTAACCCTCCATCATCTCGTTTCACTCTCCTTAATCCTCCTTTGTCTCGTTTGATTCTCTTTAACCCTCCTTCGTCTTGTTTCACGCTCTTTCACCCTCCTTCATCTCGTTTCAATCTCTTTTACCCTCATTCGTCTCGTTTCACTCTCTTTCACCCTCCATCATCTCGTTTCAGTCTCTTTCACCCTTCTTCGTCTCGTTTCACTCTCTTTCACTCTCCTTCGTCTCGTTTCACTCTCTTTCACCCTCCTTCATCTCGTTTCACTCTCTTTCACCCTCCTTCATCGCGTTTCACTCTGTTTAACACTCCTTCATCTTGTCTCACTCTCTTTAACCCTCGTTAATCTTGTTTCACTCTCTTTAACCCTGCTTCTGCTTGTTTGACTCTATTTAACCCTCCTTCATCTTGTTTCACTCTCTTTAATCCTCCTTCATCTTGTTTCACTCTCTTTAACCCTCCATCATCTTGTTTCATTCTCTTTAACCCTCCCTCATCTTGTTTCACTCTCTTTCACTCTCATTCATCTTGTTTCACTCCCTTTAACCCTCCTTCATCTTGTATCACTCTCTTTAAACCTCCTTCGTCTTGTTTCACTCACTTTAACTCTCCTTCATCCTGTTTCACTCTCCTTAACCCTCATTCATCTTGTTTCACTCTCTGTAACTCTCATTCATCTTGTTTCACTCTCTTTAACCCTCCTTCGCCTCGTTTCGCTCTCTTTAACCCTCCTTCATCTCGTTTCCCTCTCTTTAACCCTCCTTCATCTCGTTTCCCTCTCTTTAACCCTCCTTCGTCTCGTTTCACTCTCTTTCACCCTTCTTCATCCCGTTTCACTCTCTTTGACTTTCCTTCGTCTCGTTTCACTCTCTTTCACCCTGCTCCGTCTCGTTTCACTCTCTTTTACCCTCCATTCGTCTCATTTCACTCTCTTTCACCCTCCTCCTAGTGAGAGGCAGCACGGTTTTGTGAAGGGGAGTTCGTGTCTCACTAACTTGATAGAGTTTTTCGAGGAGGTCACTAAGATGATTGATGCAGTTAGGGCAGTAGATGTTGTCTATATGGACTTCAGTAAGGCCTTTGACAAGGTCCCTCATGGTAGACTAGTACAAAAGGTGAAGTCACACGGGATCAGGGGTGAACTGGCAAGGTGGATACAGAACTGGCTAGGCCATAGAAGGCAGAGGGTAGCAATGGAGGGATGCTTTTCTAATTGGAGGGCTGTGACCAGTGGTGTTCCACAGGGATCAGTGCTGGGACCTTTGCTCTTTGTAGTATATATAAATGATTTGGAGGAAAATGTAACTGGTCTGATTAGTAAGTTTGCAGACGACACAAAGGTTGGTGGAATTGCGGATAGCGATGAGGACTGTCTGAGGATACAGCAGGATTTACATTGTCTGGAGACTTGGGCGGAGAGATGGCAGATGGAGTTTAATCCGGACAAATGTGAGGTAATGCATTTTGGAAGGGCTAATGCAGGTAGGGAATATACAGTGAATGGTAGAACCCTCAAGAGTATTGAAAGTCAAAGAGATCTAGGAGTACAGGTCCACAGGTCATTGAAAGGGGCAACACAGGTGGAGAAGGTAGTCAAGAAGGCATACGGCATGCTTGCCTTCATTGGCCGGGGCATTGAGTATAAGAATTGGCAAGTCATGTTGCAGCTGTATAGAACCTTAGTTAGGCCACACTTGGAGTATAGGGTTCAATTCTGGTCGCCACACTACCAGAAGGATGTAGAGGCTTTAGAGAGGGTGCAGAAGAGATTTACCAGAATGTTGCCTGGTATGGAGGGCATAAGCTATGAGGAGCGATTGAATAAACTCGGTTTGTTCTCACTGGAACGAAGGAGGTTGAGGGGCGACCTGATAGAGGTATACAAAATTATGAGGGGCATAGACAGAGTGGATAGTCAGAGGCTTTTCCCCAGGGTAGAGGGGTCAATTACTAGGGGGCATAGGTTTAAGGTGAGAGGGGCAAGGTTTAGAGTAGATGTACGAGGCAAGTTTTTTACGCAGAGGGTAGTGGGTGCCTGGAACTCACTACCGGAGGAGGTAGTGGAAGCAGGGACGATAGGGACATTTAAGGGGCATCTTGACAAATATATGAATAGGATGGGGATAGAAGGATACGGACCCAGGAAGTGTAGAAGATTGTAGTTTAGTCGGGCAGTATGGTCGGCACGGGCTTGGAGGGCCAAAGGGCCTGTTCCTGTGCTGTACATTTCTTTGTTCTTTGTTTTGTTTGTTCCTTCGTCTCGTTTTACTCTCCTTCACCCTCCTTCGCCTCGTTTCACACTTTTTAACCCTCCATCATCTCGTTTCACTCTCTTTAATCCTCCTTCATCTTGTTTCACTCTCTTTAACCCTCCATCATCTTGTTTCACTCCCTGTAACCCTCCTTCATATTGTTTCACTCTCTTTAACCCGCATTCATCTTTTTTCACTCTCTTGAACCCTCTTTCATCTTCTTTCATTCTCTTGTACCCTCCCTCATCTTGTTTCACTCTCTTTAACTCTCAGTCATCCTGTTTCACTCTCTTTAACGCCCCTTCATCTTGTTTCATCCTCGTTAACCCTCCTTCATCTTGCTTCACACTCTTGAAACCTCCTTCACCTTGTTTCACTCTCTTTAATCCTCCTTCCTCTTGTATCACTCTCTTTAACCCTCCTTCGTCTTGCTTCACTCTCTTTAACTCTCATTCCTCTTGTTTCACTCTCTTGTACCCTCCCTCATCTTGTTTCACTCTCTTTAACTCTCAGTCATCTTGTTTCACTCTCTTTAACCCTCCTTCATCTTGTTTCACTCTCTTTAACCCTCCTTCATCCTGTTTCACTCTCCTTAACCCTCATTCATCTTGTTTCACTCTCTTTAACCCTCTTTCGTCTCGTTTCGCTCTCTTTAACCATCCTTCATCTCGTTTCACTCTCTTTAACCATACTTTGTCTCGTTTCCCTCTCTTTAACCCTCCTTCGTCTCGTTTCACTCTCTTTCACCCTTCTTCGTCCCGTTTCACTCTCTGTGACCCTCCTTCATCTCGTTTCACTCTCTTCCACCCTCCTTCTCGTTTCACTCTCTTTCACCTTCCTACGTCTCATTTCACTCTCTTTCACCCTCCTTCGTCTCGCTTCACTCTCTTTCACCCTCCTTCATCTCGTTTTACTATTCTTCACCCTACTTCGTCTCGTTTCACTCTCTTTAACCTTCCTTCATCTTGTTTCACTCTCTTTAACCCCCTTTCGTCTTCTTTCACTCTCTTTAACGCCCCTTCATCTTGTTTCATTCTCTTTAACCCTTCTTCATTTTGTTTCACTCTCTTGGAACCTCCTTCTTCTCGTTTTACTCTCCTTCACCCTCCTTCGTCTCGTTTCACTCTTTTTAACCCTCCATCATCTCGTTTCACTCTCCTTAATCCTCCTTTGTCTCGTTTGATTCTCTTTAACCCTCCTTCGTCTTGTTTCACGCTCTTTCACCCTCCTTCATCTCGTTTCAATCTCTTTTACCCTCATTCGTCTCGTTTCACTCTCTTTCACCCTCCATCATCTCGTTTCAGTCTCTTTCACCCTTCTTCGTCTCGTTTCACTCTCTTTCACTCTCCTTCGTCTCGTTTCACTCTCTTTCACCCTCCTTCATCTCGTTTCACTCTCTTTCACCCTCCTTCATCGCGTTTCACTCTGTTTAACACTCCTTCATCTTGTCTCACTCTCTTTAACCCTCGTTAATCTTGTTTCACTCTCTTTAACCCTGCTTCTGCTTGTTTGACTCTATTTAACCCTCCTTCATCTTGTTTCACTCTCTTTAATCCTCCTTCATCTTGTTTCACTCTCTTTAACCCTCCATCATCTTGTTTCATTCTCTTTAACCCTCCCTCATCTTGTTTCACTCTCTTTCACTCTCATTCATCTTGTTTCACTCCCTTTAACCCTCCTTCATCTTGTATCACTCTCTTTAAACCTCCTTCGTCTTGTTTCACTCACTTTAACTCTCCTTCATCCTGTTTCACTCTCCTTAACCCTCATTCATCTTGTTTCACTCTCTGTAACTCTCATTCATCTTGTTTCACTCTCTTTAACCCTCCTTCGCCTCGTTTCGCTCTCTTTAACCCTCCTTCATCTCGTTTCCCTCTCTTTAACCCTCCTTCATCTCGTTTCCCTCTCTTTAACCCTCCTTCGTCTCGTTTCACTCTCTTTCACCCTTCTTCGTCCCGTTTCACTCTCTTTGACTTTCCTTCGTCTCGTTTCACTCTCTTTCACCCTGCTCTGTCTCGTTTCACTCTCTTTTACCCTCCATTCGTCTCATTTCACTCTCTTTCACCCTCCTCCTAGTGAGAGGCAGCACGGTTTTGTGAAGGGGAGTTCGTGTCTCACTAACTTGATAGAGTTTTTCGAGGAGGTCACTAAGATGATTGATGCAGTTAGGGCAGTAGATGTTGTCTATATGGACTTCAGTAAGGCCTTTGACAAGGTCCCTCATGGTAGACTAGTACAAAAGGTGAAGTCACACGGGATCAGGGGTGAACTGGCAAGGTGGATACAGAACTGGCTAGGCCATAGAAGGCAGAGGGTAGCAATGGAGGGATGCTTTTCTAATTGGAGGGCTGTGACCAGTGGTGTTCCACAGGGATCAGTGCTGGGACCTTTGCTCTTTGTAGTATATATAAATGATTTGGAGGAAAATGTAACTGGTCTGATTAGTAAGTTTGCAGACGACACAAAGGTTGGTGGAATTGCGGATAGCGATGAGGACTGTCTGAGGATACAGCAGGATTTACATTGTCTGGAGACTTGGGCGGAGAGATGGCAGATGGAGTTTAATCCGGACAAATGTGAGGTAATGCATTTTGGAAGGGCTAATGCAGGTAGGGAATATACAGTGAATGGTAGAACCCTCAAGAGTATTGAAAGTCAAAGAGATCTAGGAGTACAGGTCCACAGGTCATTGAAAGGGGCAACACAGGTGGAGAAGGTAGTCAAGAAGGCATACGGCATGCTTGCCTTCATTGGCCGGGGCATTGAGTATAAGAATTGGCAAGTCATGTTGCAGCTGTATAGAACCTTAGTTAGGCCACACTTGGAGTATAGGGTTCAATTCTGGTCGCCACACTACCAGAAGGATGTAGAGGCTTTAGAGAGGGTGCAGAAGAGATTTACCAGAATGTTGCCTGGTATGGAGGGCATAAGCTATGAGGAGCGATTGAATAAACTCGGTTTGTTCTCACTGGAACGAAGGAGGTTGAGGGGCGACCTGATAGAGGTATACAAAATTATGAGGGGCATAGACAGAGTGGATAGTCAGAGGCTTTTCCCCAGGGTAGAGGGGTCAATTACTAGGGGGCATAGGTTTAAGGTGAGAGGGGCAAGGTTTAGAGTAGATGTACGAGGCAAGTTTTTTACGCAGAGGGTAGTGGGTGCCTGGAACTCAGTACCGGAGGAGGTAGTGGAAGCAGGGACGATAGGGACATTTAAGGGGCATCTTGACAAATATATGAATAGGATGGGGATAGAAGGATACGGACCCAGGAAGTGTAGAAGATTGTAGTTTAGTCGGGCAGTATGGTCGGCACGGGCTTGGAGGGCCAAAGGGCCTGTTCCTGTGCTGTACATTTCTTTGTTCTTTGTTTTGTTTGTTCCTTCGTCTCGTTTTACTCTCCTTCACCCTCCTTCGCCTCGTTTCACACTTTTTAACCCTCCATCATCTCGTTTCACTCTCTTTAATCCTCCTTCATCTTGTTTCACTCTCTTTAACCCTCCATCATCTTGTTTCACTCCCTGTAACCCTCCTTCATATTGTTTCACTCTCTTTAACCCGCATTCATCTTTTTTCACTCTCTTGAACCCTCTTTCATCTTCTTTCATTCTCTTGTACCCTCCCTCATCTTGTTTCACTCTCTTTAACTCTCAGTCATCCTGTTTCACTCTCTTTAACGCCCCTTCATCTTGTTTCATCCTCGTTAACCCTCCTTCATCTTGCTTCACACTCTTGAAACCTCCTTCGCCTTGTTTCACTCTCTTTAATCCTCCTTCCTCTTGTATCACTCTCTTTAACCCTCCTTCGTCTTGCTTCACTCTCTTTAACTCTCATTCCTCTTGTTTCACTCTCTTGTACCCTCCCTCATCTTGTTTCACTCTCTTTAACTCTCAGTCATCTTGTTTCACTCTCTTTAACCCTCCTTCATCTTGTTTCACTCTCTTTAACCCTCCTTCATCCTGTTTCACTCTCCTTAACCCTCATTCATCTTGTTTCACTCTCTTTAACCCTCTTTCGTCTCGTTTCGCTCTCTTTAACCATCCTTCATCTCGTTTCACTCTCTTTAACCATACTTTGTCTCGTTTCCCTCTCTTTAACCCTCCTTCGTCTCGTTTCACTCTCTTTCACCCTTCTTCGTCCCGTTTCACTCTCTGTGACCCTCCTTCATCTCGTTTCACTCTCTTCCACCCTCCTTCTCGTTTCACTCTCTTTCACCTTCCTACGTCTCATTTCACTCTCTTTCACCCTCCTTCGTCTCGCTTCACTCTCTTTCACCCTCCTTCATCTCGTTTTACTATTCTTCACCCTACTTCGTCTCGTTTCACTCTCTTTAACCTTCCTTCATCTTGTTTCACTCTCTTTAACCCCCTTTCGTCTTCTTTCACTCTCTTTAACGCCCCTTCATCTTGTTTCATTCTCTTTAACCCTTCTTCATTTTGTTTCACTCTCTTGGAACCTCCTTCTTCTCGTTTTACTCTCCTTCACCCTCCTTCGTCTCGTTTCACTCTTTTTAACCCTCCATCATCTCGTTTCACTCTCCTTAATCCTCCTTTGTCTCGTTTGACTCTCTTTAACCCTCCTTCGTCTTGTTTCACTCTCTTTCACCCTCCTTCATCTCGTTTCAATCTCTGTAACCCTCATTCGTCTCGTTTCACTCTCTTTCACCCTCCATCATCTCGTTTCAGTCTCTTTCACCCTTCTTCGTCTCGTTTCACTCTCTTTCACTCTCCTTCGTCTCGTTTCACTCTCTTTCACCCTCCTTCATCTCGTTTCACTCTCTTTCACCCTCCTTCATCGCGTTTCACTCTGTTTAACACTCCTTCATCTTGTCTCAGTCTCTTTAACCCTCGTTAATTTTGTTTCACTCTCTTTAACCCTGCTTCTGCTTGTTTGACTCTATTTAACCCTCCTTCATCTTGTTTCACTCTCTTTAATCCTCCTTCATCTTGTTTCACTCTCTTTAACCCTCCATCATCTTGTTTCATTCTCTTTAACCCTCCCTCATCTTGTTTCACTCTCTTTCACTCTCATTCATCTTGTTTCACTCCCTTTAACCCTCCTTCATCTTGTATCACTCTCTTTAAACCTCCTTCGTCTTGTATCACTCACTTTAACTCTCCTTCATCCTGTTTCACTCTCCTTAACCCTCATTCATCTTGTTTCACTCTCTGTAACTCTCATTCATCTTGTTTCACTCTTTTTAACCCTCCTTCGCCTCGTTTCGCTCTCTTTAACCCTCCTTCATCTCGTTTCCCTCTCTTTAACCCTCCTTCATCTCGTTTCCCTCTCTTTAACCCTCCTTCGTCTCGTTTCACTCTCTTTCACCCTTCTTCGTCCCGTTTCACTCTCTTTGACCCTCCTTCGTCTCGTTTCACTCTCTTTCACCCTGCTCCGTCTCGTTTCACTCTCTTTTACCCTCCATTCGTCTCATTTCACTCTCTTTCACCCTCCTCCTAGTGAGAGGCAGCACGGTTTTGTGAAGGGGAGGTCGTGTCTCACTAACTTGATAGAGTTTTTCGAGGAGGTCACTAAGATGATTGATGCAGGTAGGGCAGTAGATGTTGTCTATATGGACTTCAGTAAGGCCTTTGACAAGGTCCCTCATGGTAGACTAGTACAAAAGGTGAAGTCACACGGGATCAGGGGTGAACTGGCAAGGTGGATACAGAACTGGCTAGGCCATAGAAGGCAGAGGGTAGCAATGGAGGGATGCTTTTCTAATTGGAGGGCTGTGACCAGTGGTGTTCCACAGGGATCAGTGCTGGGACCTTTGCTCTTTGGAGTATATATAAATGATTTGGAGGAAAATGTAACTGGTCTGATTAGTAAGTTTGCAGACGACACAAAGGTTGGTGGAATTGCGGATAGCGATGAGGACTGTCTGAGGATACAGCAGGATTTACATTGTCTGGAGACTTGGGCGGAGAGATGGCAGATGGAGTTTAATCCGGACAAATGTGAGGTAATGCATTTTGGAAGGGCTAATGCAGGTAGGGAATATACAGTGAATGGTAGAACCCTCAAGAGTATTGAAAGTCAAAGAGATCTAGGAGTACAGGTCCACAGGTCATTGAAAGGGGCAACACAGGTGGAGAAGGTAGTCAAGAAGGCATACGGCATGCTTGCCTTCATTGGCCGGGGCATTGAGTATAAGAATTGGCAAGTCATGTTGCAGCTGTATAGAACCTTAGTTAGGCCACACTTGGAGTATAGGGTTCAATTCTGGTCGCCACACTACCAGAAGGATGTGGAGGCTTTAGAGAGGGTGCAGAAGAGATTTACCAGAATGTTGCCTGGTATGGAGGGCATAAGCTATGGGAGCGATTGAATAAACTCGGTTTGTTCTCACTGGAACGAAGGAGGTTGAGGGGCGACCTGATAGAGGTATACAAAATTATGAGGGGCATAGACAGAGTGGATAGTCAGAGGCTTTTCCCCAGGGTAGAGGGGTCAATTACTAGGGGGCATAGGTTTAAGGTGAGAGGGGCAAGGTTTAGAGTAGATGTACGAGGCAAGTTTTTTACGCAGAGGGTAGTGGGTGCCTGGAACTCAGTACCGGAGGAGGTAGTGGAAGCAGGGACGATAGGGACATTTAAGGGGCATCTTGACAAATATATGAATAGGATGGGGATAGAAGGATACGGACCCAGGAAGTATAGAAGATTGTAGTTTAGTCGGGCAGTATGGTCGGCACGGGCTTGGAGGGCCAAAGGGCCTGTTCCTGTGCTGTACATTTCTTTGTTCTTTGTTTTGTTTGTTCCTTCGTCTCGTTTTACTCTCCTTCACCCTCCTTCGCCTCGTTTCACACTTTTTAACCCTCCATCATCTCGTTTCACTCTCTTTAATCCTCCTTTGTCTCGTTTCACGATCTTTAACCCTCCTTCGTCTTGTTTCACACTCTTTCACCCTCCTTCATCTCGTTTCACTCTCTTTAACCCTCCTTCGTCTCGATTCACTCTCTTTCACCCTCCTTCGTCTCGTTTCAGTCTCTTTCACCCTCCTTCGTCTCGTTTCACTCTCTTCCACTCTCCTTCGTCTCGGTTCACTCTCTTTCACCCTCCTTCATCTCGTTTCACTCTCTTTCACCCTACTTCGTCTCATTTCACTCTCTTTCACCCTCCTTCATCGCGTTTCACTCTGTTTAACAATCCTTCATCTTGTCTCACTCTCTTTTACCCTCCTTCATCCTGTTTCACTCTCTTTAACCCTGCTTCTGCTTGTTTGACTCTATTTAACCCTCCTTCATCTTGTTTCACTCTCTTTTATCCTCCTTCATCTCGTTTCACTCTCTATCACCCTACTTCGTCTCGTTTCACTCTCTTTCACCCTCTTCATCTCGCTTCACTCTCTTTCACCCTCCTTCATCGCGTTTGACTCTGTTTAACACTCCTTCATCTTGTCTCACTCTCTTTTACCCTCCTTCATCCTGTTTCACTCTCTTTAACCCTGCTTCTGCTTGTTTGACTCTATTTAACCCTCCTTCATCTTGTTTCACTCTCTTTAATCCTCCTTCATCTTGTTTCACTCTCTTTAACCTCCACCATCTTGTTTCACTCCCTTTAACCCTCCTTCATCTTGTTTCACTCTCTTTAACCCTCCATCATTTTGTCTCACTCCGTTTAACCCTCCTTCATCTTGTTTCACTCTCTTTAACCCTCCTTCATCTTGTTTCACTCTCTTTAACCCTACTTTATCTTGTTTCACTCTCTTTCACCCTCTTTCATCTTGTTTCACTCTCTTTGAACCTCCTTCATCTTGTTTCACTCTCTTACACCGTCCTTCACCTTGTTTCACTCTCTTTAACCCACCTTCATCTTGTTCCACTCTCTTTAACCCTCCCTCATCTTGTTTCACTATCTTTCACCCTCCTTCGTCTCGTTTCCCTCTCTTTCACCCTCCTTCATCTTGTTTCGCTCTCTTTAACCCTCCTTCATCTCGTTTCCCTCTCTTTAACCCTCCTTCGTCTCGTTTCAGTCTCTTTCACCCTCCTTTCGTCTCATTTCACTCTCTTTCACGCTCCTTCGTCTCGTTTCACTCTCTTTCACCCTACTTCATCTCGTTTCACTCCCTTTACCCCTCCTTCGTCTCGTTTTACTCTCCTTCACCCTCCTTCGTCTCGTTTCACTCTTTTTAACCCTCCATCATCTCGTTTCACTCTCCTTAATCCTCCTTTGTCTCGTTTCGCTCTCTTTAACCCTCTTTCGTCTTGTTTCACTCTCTTTCACCCTCCTTCATCTCGTTTCAGTCTCTTTCACCCTCCTTCGTCTTGTTTCACCCTCTTTCGTCTCGTTTCACTCTCTTTCACTCTCCTTCGTCTCGTTTCACTCTCTTTCACCCTCCTTCATCTCGTTTCACTCTCTTTCACCCCACTTCGTCTCGTTTCATTCCCTTTACCCCTCCTTCGTCTCGTTTTACTCTCCTTCCCCCTCCTTCGTCTCGTTTCACTCTTTTTAACCCTCCATCATCTCGTTTCACTCTCCTTAATCCTCATTCATCTTGTTTCACTCTCTTTAACCCTCCCTCATCTTGTTTCACTCTCTTTAACCCTCCTTCATCCTGTTTCAGTCTCCTTAACCCTCATTAATCTTGTTTCACTCTCTTTAACTCTCATTCATCTTGTTTCACTCTCTTTAACCCTCCTTCGTCTCGTTTCGCTCTCTTTAACCCTCCTTCATCTCGTTTCACTCTTTTTAACCCTCCTTCATCTCGTTTCCCTCTCTTTAACCCTCCTTCGTCTCGTTTCACTCTCTTTGACCCTCCTTCATCTCGTTTTACTCTCTTTCACCCTCCTTCGTCTCGTTTCACTCTCTTTCACCCTCATTCGTCTAATTTCACTCTCTTTCACCTTCCTTCGTCTCATTTCACTCTCTTTCACCCTACTTCGTCTCGTTTCACACTGTTTACCACTCCTTCATCTTGTCTCACTCTCTTTAACCCTGCTTCATCTTGTTTCACTCTCTTTAACCCTGCTTCTGCCTGTTTGACTCTATTTAACCGTCCTTCATCTTGTTTCACTCTCTTTAATCCTCCTTCATCTTGTTTCACTCTCTTTAACCCTCCTTCATCTTGTTTCACTCTCTTTACCCCTCCTTCATCTTGTTTCACTCTTTTTAACCCTCCTTCGTCTCGTTTCGCTCTCTTTCACCCTCCTTCGTCTCGTTTCACTCTCTTTCTCCCTCCTTCGTCTCGTTTCGCCCTCTTTCTCCCTCCTTCGTCTCGTTTCACTCTCTTTAACCCTCCTTCGTCTCGTTTCAATCTCTTTAACCCTCCTTTGTCTTGTTTCACTCTCTTTAACCCTCCTTCGTCTTGTTTCACTCTCTTTCACCCTCCTTCGTCTTGTTTCACTCTCTTTCACCCTCCATCATCTCGTTTCAGTCTCTTTCACCCTTCTTCGTCTCGTTTCACTCTCTTTCACTCTCCTTCGTCACGTTTCACTCTCTTTCACCCTCCTTCATCTCTATTCACTCTCTTTCACCCTACTTCGTCTCGTTTCACTGTCTTTCACCCTCCTTCATCTCGTTTCACTCTCTTTCACCCTACTTCGTCTCGTTTCACTCTCTTTCACCCTCCTTCGTCTCGTTTCACTCTCTTTAACCCTCCTTCGTCTTGTTTCACTCTCTTTCACCCTCCATCATCTCGTTTCAGTCTCTTTCACACTTCTTCATCTCGTTTCACTCTCTTTCACTCTCCTTCATCTCGTTTCACTCTCTTTCACCCTCCTTCATCTCGTTTCACTCTCTTTCACCCTACTTCGTCTCGTTTCACTGTCTTTCACCCTCCTTCATCTCGTTTCACTCTCTCTCACCCTACTTCGTCTCGTTTCACTCTCTTTCACCCTCCTTCATCGCGTTTCACTCTCTTTAACCCTGCTTCTGCTTGTTTGACTCTATTTAACCCTCCTTCATCTTGTTTCCCTCTCTTTAATCCTCCTTCATCTTGTTTCACTCTCTTTAACCCTCCATCATCTTGTTTCACTCCCTTTAACCCTCCTTCATCTTGTTTCACTGTCTTTAAACCTCCTTCATCTTGTTTCACTCTATTTAACCCGCATTCATCTTGTTTCACTCTCTTTGACCCTCCCTCAACTTGTTTCACTCTCTTTAACCCTCCTTCATCTTGTTTCACTCACTTTAACCCTCCTTCATCCTGTTTCACTCTCCTTAACCCTCATTAATCTTGTTTCACTCTCTTTAACTCTCATTCATCTTGTTTCACTCTCTTTAACCCTCCCTCATCTTGTTTCACTCTCTTTAACTCTCATTCAGCGTGTTTCACTCTCTTTAAATCTCCTTCATCTTGTTTCACTCTCTTTAACCCGCATTCATCTCGTTTCACTCTTCTTAACCCTCATTCGTCTTGCTTCACTCTCTTTAACTCTCATTCCTCTTGTTTCACTCTCTTGAACCCTCCCTCATCTTGTTTCGCTCTCTTTAACTCTCATTCATCTTGTTTCACTCTCTTTAACCCTCCTTCATCCTGTTTAACTCTCCTTAACCCTCATTCATCTTGTTTCACTCTATTTAACCCTCTTTCGTCTCGTTTCCCTCTCTTTAACCCTCCTTCATCTCGTTTCACTCTCTTTAACCATCCTTCGTCTCGTTTCCCTCTCTTTAACCCTCCTTCGTCTCGCTTCACTCTCTTTCACCCTTCTTCATCCTGTTTCACTCTCTGTGACCCTCCTTCATCTCGTTTCGCTCTCTTCCGCCCTCCTTCTTCTCGTTTCACTCTCTTTCACCCTCCTTCGTCTCATTTCACTCTCTTTCACCCTCCTTCGTCTCGCTTCACTCTCTTTCACCCTACTTCGTCTCGTTTCACTCCCTTTAACCCTCCTTCATCTCGTTTTACTCTCCTTCACCCTACTTCGTCTCGTTTCACTCTCTTTAACCTTCCTTCATCTTGTTTCACTCTCTTTAACCCCCTTTCATCTTCTTTCACTCTCTTTAACCCCCTTTCATCTTCTTTCATTCTCTTATCCCTCCTTCATCTTGTTTCACACTCTTGAATCCTCCTTCATCTTGTTTCACTCTCTTTAACGCCCCTTCATCTTGTTTCATTCTCTTTAACCCTTCGTCATTTTGTTTCACTCTCTTGGAACCTCCTTCGTCTCGTTTTACTCTCCTTCACCCTTCTTCGTCTCGTTTCACTCTTTTTAACCCTCCATCATCTCGTTTCACTCTCCTGCATCCTCTTTGTCTCGTTTCACTCTCTTTAACCCTCCTTCGTCTTGTTTCACTCTCTTTCACCCTCCTTCATCTCGTTTCAATCTCTTTAACCCTCCTTCGTCTCGTTTCACTCTTTCACCCTCCATCATCTCGTTTCAGTCTCCTGCATCCTCCTTTGTCTCGTTTCACTCTCTTTAACCCTGCTTCTGCTTGTTTGACTCCATTTAACCCTCCTTCATTTTGTTCCCCTCTCTTTAATCCTCCTTCATCTTCTTTCACTCTCTTTAACCCTCCATCATCTTGTTTCACTCCCTTTAACCCTCCTTCATCTTGTTTCACTCTCTTTAAACCTCCTTCATCTTGTTTCACTCTCTTTAACCTGCATTCATCTCGTTTCACTCTCCTTAACCCTCATTCATCTTGTTTCACTCTCTTTAACCCTCATTCATCTTGTTTCACTCTCTTTAACCCTCATTCATCTCGTTTCACTCTCCTTAACCCTCATTCATCTTGTTTCACTCTCTTTAACTCTCATTCATCTTGTTTCACTCACTTTAACCCTCCTTCATCTTGTTTCACTCTCTTTAACCTTCCTTCATCTTGTTTCACTCTCTTTAACACCCTTTCATCTTGTTTCACTCTCTTTAACCCCCTTTCATCTTCTTTCATTCTCTTATCCCTCCTTCATCTTGTTTCACACTCTTGAACCCTTTTCCATTTTGTTTCACTCTCTTGAAATCTCCTTCGTCTCGTTTTACTCTCCTTCACCCTCTTTCGTCTCGTTTCACTCTTTTTAACCCTCCTTCATCTCGTTTCACTCTCCTTAATGCTCCTTTGTCTCGTTTCACTATCTTTAACCCTCCTTCGTCTTGTTTCATTCTCTTTCACCCTCCTTCATCTCGTTTAGCTCTCTTTCACCTCCCTTCTTCTCGTTTCGCTCTCTTTCACCATCCTTAGTCTCGTTTCGCTCTCTTTAACCCTCCTTCATCTTGTTTCACTCTCTTTCACCCTCCTTCATCTCGTTTCACTCTCTTTAACCCTCCTTCATCTCGCTTCACTCTCTTTAAACCTCCTTCGTCTTGTTTCACTCTCTTTAACCATCCTTCGTCTTGTTTCACTCTCTTTCACCCTCCTTCATCTCGTTTCAATCTCTTTAACCCTCCTTCGTCTCGTTTCACTCTCTTTCACCCTCCATCATCTCGTTTCAGCCTCTTTCACCCTTTTTCGTCTCGTTTCACTCTCTTTCACTCTCCTTCGTCTCATTTCACGCTCTTTCACCCTCCTTCATCTCGTTTCACTCTCTTTCACCCTACTTCGTCTCGTTTCACTGTCTTTCACCCTCCTTCATCTCGTTTCACTCTCTCTCACCCTACTTCGTCTCGTTTCACTCTCTTTCACCCTCCTTCATCGCGTTTCACTCTGTTTAACACTCCTTCATCTTGTCTCACTCTCTTTAACCCTCGTTAATCTTGTTTCACTCTCTTTTACCCTGCTTTGTCTTGTTTCACTCTCTTTAACCCTCCTTCATCCTGTTTCACTCTCCTTAACCCTCATTAATCTTGTTTCACTCTCTTTAACTCTCATTCATCTTGTTTCACTCTCTTTAACCCTCCTTCGTCTCATTTCGCTCTCTTTAACCCTCCTTCATCTCGTTTTACTCTCTTTAACCCTCCTTCATCTCGTTTCCCTCTCTTTAACCCTCCTTCGTCTCGTTTCACTCTCTTTCACCCTTTTTCGTCCCGTTTCACTCTCTTTGACCCTCCTTTGTCTCGTTTCACTCTCTTTCACCCTCCTTCGTCTCGTTTCACTCTCTTTCACACTCTTTCGTCTTATTTCACTCTCTTTCACCTTCCTTCATCTCGTTTCACTCTCTTTCACCCTACTTCGTCTCGTTTCACTCTGTTTAACACTCCTTCATCTTGTCTCACTCTCTTTAACCCTGCTTCATCTTGTTTCACTCTCTTTAACCCTGCTTCATCTTGTTTCATTCTCTTTAACCCTGCTTCTGCCTGTTTGATTCTATTTAACCCTCCTTCATCATGTTTCACTCTCTTTAATCTTCCTTCATCTTGTTTCACTCTCTTTAACTCTCATTCATCTTGTTTCACTCTCTTTAACCCTCCTTCGTCTCGTTTCGCTCTCTTTAACCCTCCTTCATCTCGTTTCACTCTCTTTAACCCGCCTTCATCTCGTTTCCCTCTCTTTAACCCTCCTTCATCTCGTTTCACACTCTTTCACCCTTCTTCGTCCCGTTTCACTCTCTTTGACCCTCCTTCGTCTCGTTTCACTCTCTTTCACCCTCCTTCGTCTCGTTTCACTCTCTTTCACCCTCTTTCGTCTCATTTCACTCTCTTTCACCTTCCTTCGTCTCGTTTCTCTCTCTTTCACCCTTCTTCGTCTCGTTTCACTCTGTTTAACACTCCTTCATCTTGTCTCACTCTCTTTCACCCTCCTTCGTCTCGTTTCACTCTCTTTGACCCTCCTTCGTCTCGTTTCACTCTCTTTCACCCTCCTTCGTCTCGTTTCACTCTCTTTCACCCTCTTTCGTCTCATTTCACTCTCTTTCACCTTCCTTCGTCTCGTTTCACTCTCTTTCACCCTTCTTCGACTCGATTCCCTCTGTTTCACACTCCTTCGTCTCGTTTCGCTCCCTTTCACCCTCCTTCATCGTGTTTCACTCTCTCTCACCCTACTTCGTCTCGTTTCACTCTCTTTCACCCTCCTTCATCGCGTTTCACTCTGTTTAACACTCCTTCATCTTGTCTCACTCTCTTTAAGCCTCGTTAATCTTGTTTCACTCTCTTTAACCCTGCTTCTGCATGTTTGACTCTATTTAACCCTCCTTCATCTTGTTTCCCTCTCTTTAATCCTCCTTCATCTTGTTTCACTCTCTTTAACCCTCCTTCATCTTGTTTCACTATCTTTAACCCTCCATCATCTTGTTTCACTCCCTTTAACCCTCCTTCATCTTGTTTCACTCTCTTTAAACCTCCTTCATCTTGTTTCACTCTCTTTAACCCGCATTCATCTCGTTTCACTCTTTTTAACTCTCATTCATCTTGTTTCACTCTCTTTAACCCTCCTTCGTCTTGTTTCACTCTCTTTAACCCTCCTTCATCCTGTTTCACTCTCCTTAACCCTCATTAATCTTGTTTCACTCTCTTTAACTCTCATTCATCTTGTTTCACTCTCTTTAATCCTCCTTCATCTTGTTTCACTCTCTTTAACCCTCCTTCATCTCGTTTCCCTCTCTTTAACCCTCCTTCGTCTCGTTTCACTCTCTTTCACCCTTCTTCGTCCCGTTTCACTCTCTTTGACCCTCCTTCGTCTCATTTCACTCTCTTTCACCCTCCTTCGTCTCGTTTCACTCTCTTTCACCCTCTTTCGTCTCATTTCCCTCTCTTTCACCTTCCTTCGTCTCGTTTCACTCTCTTTCACCCTACTTCATCTCGTTTCACTCTGTTTAACACTCCTTCATCTTGTCTCACTCTCTTTAACCCTGCTTCATCTTGTTTCACTCTCTTTAACCCTGCTTCTGCCTGTTTGACTCTATTTAACCCTCCTTCATCTTGTTTCACTCTCTTTAATCCGCCTTCATCTTGTTTCACTCTCTTTAACCCTCCTTCATCTTGTTTCACTCTCTTTAACCCTCCTTCATCTTGATTCACTCTCTTTAACCCTCCTTCATCTTGTTTCACTCTCTTTAACCCACCTGCATCTTGTTTCACTCTCTTTAACCCTCCTTCATCTTGTTTCACTCTCTTTAACCCTCCTTCTTCTTGTTTCACTCTCTTTAACCCTCCTTCATCTTGTTTCACTCTCTTTAACCCGCATTCATTTCGTTTCACTCTCTTTCACCCTCATTCGTCTTGTTTCACTCTCTTTAACCCTCATTCATCTTGTTTCACTCTCTAACCCTCCTTCATCTTGTTTCACTCTCTTTAACCCACCTGCATCTTGTTTCACTCTCTTTAACACTCCTTCATCTTGTTTCACTCTCTTTAACCCTCCCTCATCTTGTTTTCCTATCTTTCACCCTCCTTCGTCTCGTTTCGCTCTCTTTCACCCTCCTTCGTCGTGTTTCGCTCTCTTTCACCCTTCTTCGCCTCGATTCCCTCTGTTTCACCCTCCTTCGTCTCGTTTCGCTCTCTTTCACCCTCCTTCATCTTGTTTCACTCTCTTTAACCCTCCTTCATCTTGTTTCACTCTCTTTAACCCACCTGCACCTTGTATCACTCTCTTTAACCCTCCTTCATCTTGTTTCACTCTCTTTAAACCTCCTTCATCTTGTTTCACTCTCTTTAACCCGCATTCATCTCGATTCACTCTCTTTAACTCTCATTCATCTTGTTTCACTCTCTTTAACCCTCCTTCGTCTTGTTTCACTCTCTTTAACCCTCCTTCATCCTGTTTCACTCTCCTTAACCCTCATTAATCTTGTTTCACTCTCTTTCACCCTACTTCGTCTCGTTTCACTGTCTTTCACCCTCCTTCATCTCGTTTCACTCTCTCTCAACCTACTTCGTCTCGTTTCACTCTCTTTCACCCTCTTTCATCGCGTTTCACTCTGTTTAACACTCCTTCATCTTGTCTCACTCTCTTTAACCCTCGTTAATCTTGTTTCACTCTCTTTTACCGTGCTTCGTCTTGTTTCACTCTCTTTAACCCTCCTTCATCCTGTTTCACTCTCCTTAACCCTCATTAATCTTGTTTCACTCTCTTTAACTCTCATTCATCTTGTTTCACTCTCTTTAACCCTCCTTCGTCTCATTTCGCTCTCTTTAACCCTCCTTCATCTCGTTTTACTCTCTTTAACCCTCCTTCATCTCGTTTCCCTCTCTTTAACCCTCCTTTGTCTTGTTTCACTCTCTTTCAACCTCCTTCCTCTCGTTTCACTCTCTTTCACACTCTTTCGTCCTATTTCACTCTCTTTCACCTTCCTTCATCTTGTTTCACTCTCTTTCACCCTACTTCGTCTCGTTTCACTCTGTTTAACACTCCTTCATCTTGTCTCACTCTCTTTAACCCTGCTTCATCTTGTTTCACTCTCTTTAACCCTGCTTCATCTTGTTTCACTCTCTTTAACCCTGCTTCTGCCTGTTTGACTCTATTTAATCCTCCTTCATCTTGTTTAACTCTCTTTAATCTTCCTTCAACTTGTTTCACTCTCTTTAACTCTCATTCATCTTGTTTCACTCTCTTTAACCCTCCTTCGTCTCGTTTCGCTCTCTTTAACCCTCCTTCATCTCGTTTCACTCTCTTTAACCCTCCTTCATCTCGTTTCCCTCTCTTTAACCCTCCTTCGTCTCGTTTCACTCTCTTTCACCTTCTTCGTCCCGTTTCACTCTCTTTGACCCTCCTTCGTCTCGTTTCACTCTGTTTAACACTCCTTCATCTTGTCTCACTCTCTTTAACCCTGCTTCATCTTGTTTCACTCTCTTTAACCCTGCTTCTGCCTGTTTGACTCTATTTAACCCTCCTTCATCTTGTTTCACTCTCATTAATCCGCCTTCATCTTGTTTCACTCTCTTTAACCCTCCTTCATCTTGTTTCACTCTCTTTAACCCCCTTTCATCATGTTTCACTCTCTTTAACCCCCTTTCATCTTCTTTCATTCTCTTATCCCTCCTTCATCTTGTTTCACACTCTTGAACACTTTTTCATTTTGTTTCACTGTCTTGAAACCTCCTTCGTCTCTTTTTACTCTCCTTCACCCTCTTTCGTCTCGTTTCACTCTTTTTAACCCTGCTTCATCTTGTTTCACTCTCTTTAACCCTGCTTCTGCCTGTTTGACTCTATTTAACCCTCCTTCATCTTGTTTCACTCTCTTTAATCCGCCTTCATCTTGTTTCACTCTCTTTAACCCTCCTTCATCTTGTTTCACTCTCTTTAACCCCCTTTCATCATGTTTCACTCTCTTTAACCCTCCTTCATCTTGTTTCACTCTCTTTAACCCTCCTTCATCTTGTTTCACTCTCTTTAACCCCCTTTCATCATGTTTCACTCTCTTTAACCCTCCTTCATCTTGTTTCACTCTCTTTAACCCCCTTTCATCATGTTTCACTCTCTTTAACCCCCTTTCATCTTCTTTCATTCTCTTATCCCTCCTTCATCTTGTTTCACACTCTTGAACACTTTTTCATTTTGTTTCACTGACTTGAAACCTCCTTCGTCTCTTTTTACTCTCCTTCACCCTCTTTCGTCTCGTTTCACTCTTTTTAACCCTCCTTCAACTCGTTTCAATCTCTTTAATCCTCCTTCGTCTCGTTTCACTCTCTTTCACCCTCCATCATCTCGTTTCAGTCTCTTTCACCCTTCTTCGTCTCGTTTCACTCTCTTTCACTCTCCTTCATCTCGTTTCACTCTCTTTCACCCTCCTACATCTCGTTTCACTCTCTTTCACCCTACTTCGTCTCGTTTCACTGTCTTTCACCCTCCTTCATCTCGTTTCACTCTCTCTCACCCTACTTCGTCTCGTTTCACTCTCTTTCACCCTCCTTCATCGCGTTTCACTCTGTTTAACACTCCTTCATCTTGTCTCACTCTCTTTAAGCCTCGTTAATCTTGTTTCACTCTCTTTAACCCTGCTTCTGCTTGTTTGACTCTATTTAACCCTCCTTCATCTTGTTTCCTTCTCTTTAATCCTCCTTCATCTTGTTTCACTCTCTTTAACCCTCCATCATCTTGTTTCACTCCCTTTAACCCTCCTTCATCTTGTTTCACTCTCTTTAAACCTCCTTCATCTTGTTTCACTCTCTTTAACCCGCATTCATCTCGTTTCACTCTCCTTAACCCTTATTCATCTTGTTTCAATCTCTTTAACCCTCATTCATCTTGTTTCACTATCTTTAACCCTCATTCATCTTCTTTCACTCTCTTAAACTCTCATTCATCTTGTTTCACTCTCTTTAACCCTCCTTCGTCTTGTTTCACTCTCTTTAACCCTCCTTCATCATGTTTCACTCTCCTTAACCCTCATTAATCTTTTTTCACTCTCTTTAACTCTCATTCATCTTGTTTCACTCTCTTTAACCCACCTTCGTCTCGTTTCGCTCTCTTTAACCCTCCTTCATCTCGTTTCACTCTCTTTAACCCTCCTTCATCTCGTTTCCCTCTCTTTAACCCTCCTTCGTCTCGTTTCACTCTCTTTCACCCTTCTTCGTCCCGTTTCACTCACTTTGACCCTCTTTCGTCTCGTTTCACTCTCTTTAAACCTCCTTCATCTTGTTTCACTCTCTTTAACCCGCATTCATCTCGTTTCACTCTTTTTAACCCGCATTCATCTTGTTTCACTCTCTTTAACCCTCCTTCGTCTCATTTCGCTCTCTTTAACCCTCCTTCATCTCGTTTTACTCTCTTTGACCCTCCTTCATCTCGTTTCCCTCTCTTTAACCCTCCTTCGTCTCGTTTCACTCTCTTTCACCCTTTTTCGTCCCGTTTCACTCTCTTTGACCCTCCTTTGTCTCGTTTCACTCTCTTTCACCCTCCTTCGTCTAGTTTCACTCTCTTTCACACTCTTTCGTCTTATTTCACTCTCTTTCACCTTCCTTCATCTCGTTTCACTCTCTTTCACCCTACTTCGTCTCGTTTCACTCTGTTTAACACTCCTTCATCTTGTCTCACTCTCTTTAACCCTGCTTCATCTTGTTTCACTCTCTTTAACCCTGCTTCATCTTGTTTCACTCTCTTTAACCCTGCTTCTGCCTGTTTGACTCTATTTAACCCTCCTTCATCTTGTTTCACTCTCTTTAATCTTCCTTCATCTTGTTTCACTCTCTTTAACTCTCATTCATCTTGTTTCACTCTCTTTAACCCTCCTTTGTCTCGTTTCGCTCTCTTTAACCCTCCTTCATCTTGTTTCACTCTCTTTAACCCTCCTTCATCTCGTTTCCCTCTCTTTAACCCTCCTTCGTCTCGTTACACTCTCTTTCACCCTTCTTCGTCCCGTTTCACTCTCTTTGACCCTCCTTCGTCTCGTTTCACTCTCTTTCACCCTCCTTCGTCTCGTTTCACTCTCTTTCACCCTCTTTCGTCTCATTTCACTCTCTTTCACCTTCCTTCGTCTCGTTTCACTCTCTTTCACCCTTCTTCGTCTCGTTTCACTCTGTTTAACACTCCTTCATCTTGTCTCACTCTCTTTCACCCTCCTTCGTCTCGTTTCACTCTCTTTGACCCTCCTTCGTCTCGTTTCACTCTCTTTCACCCTCCTTCGTCTCGTTTCACACTCTTTCACCCTCTTTCGTCTCATTTCACTCTCTTTCACCTTCCTTCGTCTCGTTTCACTCTCTTTCACCCTTCTTCGACTCGATTCCCTCTGTTTCACACTCCCTCGTCTCGTTTCGCTCCCTTTCACCCTCCTTCATCGTGTTTCACTCTCTCTCACCCTACTTCGTCTCGTTTCACTCTCTTCCACCCTTCTTCGTCCCGTTTCACTCTCTTTGACCCTCCTTCGTCTCGTTTCACTCTCTTTCACCCTCCTTCGTCTCGTATCACTCTCTTTCACCCTCTTTCGTCTCATTTCACTCTCTTTCACCTTCCTTCGTCTCGTTTCACTCTCTTTCACCCTCCTTCATCGCGTTTCACTCTGTTTAACACTCCTTCATCTTGTCTCACTCTCTTTAAGCCTCGTTAATCTTGTTTCACTCTCTTTAACCCTGCTTCTGCATGTTTGACTCTATTTAACACTTCTTCATCTTGTTTCCCTCTCTTTAATCCTCCTTCATCTTGTTTCACTCTCTTTAACCCTCCTTCATCTTGTTTCACTCTCTTTAACCCTCCATCATCTTGTTTCACTCTCTTTAACCCTGCTTCTGCCTGTTTGACTCTATTTAACCCTCCTTCATCTTGTTTCACTCTCTTTAATCCGCCTTCATCTTGTTTCACTCTCTTTAACCCTCCTTCATCTTGTTTCACTCTCTTTAACCCTCCCTCATCTTGTTTTCCTATCTTTCACCCTCCTTCGTCTCGTTTCGCTCTCTTTCACCCTCCTTCGTCGTGTTTCGCTCTCTTTCACCCTTCTTCGCCTCGATTCCCTCTGTTTCACCCTCCTTCGTCTCGTTTCGCTCTCTTTCACCCTCCTTCATCTTGTTTCACTCTCTTTAACCCTCCTTCATCTTGTTTCACTCTCTTTAACCCACCTGCACCTTGTATCACTCTCTTTAACCCTCCTTCATCTTGTTTCACTCTCTTTAAACCTCCTTCATCTTGTTTCACTCTCTTTAACCCGCATTCATCTCGATTCACTCTCTTTAACTCTCATTCATCTTGTTTCACTCTCTTTAACCCTCCTTCGTCTTGTTTCACTCTCTTTAACCCTCCTTCATCCTGTTTCACTCTCCTTAACCCTCATTAATCTTGTTTCACTCTCTTTCACCCTACTTCGTCTCGTTTCACTGTCTTTCACCCTCCTTCATCTCGTTTCACTCTCTCTCACCCTACTTCGTCTCGTTTCACTCTCTTTCACCCTCTTTCATCGCGTTTCACTCTGTTTAACACTCCTTCATCTTGTCTCACTCTCTTTAACCCTCGTTAATCTTGTTTCACTCTCTTTTACCGTGCTTCGTCTTGTTTCACTCTCTTTAACCCTCCTTCATCCTGTTTCACTCTCCTTAACCCTCATTAATCTTGTTTCACTCTCTTTAACTCTCATTCATCTTGTTTCACTCTCTTTAACCCTCCTTCGTCTCATTTCGCTCTCTTTAACCCTCCTTCATCTCGTTTTACTCTCTTTAACCCTCCTTCATCTCGTTTCCCTCTCTTTAACCCTCCTTTGTCTTGTTTCACTCTCTTTCAACCTCCTTCCTCTCGTTTCACTCTCTTTCACACTCTTTCGTCCTATTTCACTCTCTTTCACCTTCCTTCATCTTGTTTCACTCTCTTTCACCCTACTTCGTCTCGTTTCACTCTGTTTAACACTCCTTCATCTTGTCTCACTCTCTTTAACCCTGCTTCATCTTGTTTCACTCTCTTTAACCCTGCTTCATCTTGTTTCACTCTCTTTAACCCTGCTTCTGCCTGTTTGACTATATTTAATCCTCCTTCATCTTGTTTCACTCTCTTTAATCTTCCTTCAACTTGTTTCACTCTCTTTAACTCTCATTCATCTAGTTTCACTCTCTTTAACACTCCTTCGTCTCGTTTCGCTCTCTTTAACCCTCCTTCATCTCGTTTCACTCTCTTTAACCCTCCTTCATCTCGTTTCCCTCTCTTTAACCCTCCTTCGTCTCGTTTCACTCTCTTTCACCTTCTTCGTCCCGTTTCACTCTCTTTGACCCTCCTTCGTCTCGTTTCACTCTGTTTAACACTCCTTCATCTTGTCTCACTCTCTTTAACCCTGCTTCATCTTGTTTCACTCTCTTTAACCCTGCTTCTGCCTGTTTGACTCTATTTAACCCTCCTTCATCTTGTTTCACTCTCTTTAATCCGCCTTCATCTTGTTTCACTCTCTTTAACCCTCCTTCATCTTGTTTCACTCTCTTTAACCCCCTTTCATCATGTTTCACTCTCTTTAACCCCCTTTCATCTTCTTTCATTCTCTTATCCCTCCTTCATCTTGTTTCACACTCTTGAACACTTTTTCATTTTGTTTCACTGTCTTGAAACCTCCTTCGTCTCTTTTTACTCTCCTTCACCCTCTTTCGTCTCGTTTCACTCTTTTTAACCCTCCTTCAACTCGTTTCACTCTCCTTAATCCTCCTTCTTCTCGTTTCAATCTCTTTAATCCTCCTTCGTCTCGTTTCACTCTCTTTCACCCTCCATCATCTCGTTTCAGTCTCTTTCACCCTTCTTCGTCTCGTTTCACTCTCTTTCACTCTCCTTCATCTCGTTTCACTCTCTTTCACCCTCCTACATCTCGTTTCACTCTCTGTCACCCTACTTCGACTCGTTTCACTGTCTTTCACCCTCCTTCATCTCGTTTCACTCTCTCTCACCCTACTTCGGCTCGTTTCACTCTCTTTCATCCTCCTTCGTCTCGTTTCACTCTCTTTCACCCTCCTTCATCTCGTTTCACTCTCTTTCACCCTACTTCGTCTCGTTTCACTGTCTTTCACCCTCATTCATCTCGTTTCACTCTCTCTCACCCTACTTCGTCTCGTTTCACTCTCTTTCACCCTCCTTCATCGCGTTTCACTCTGTTTAACACTCCTTCATCTTGTCTCACTCTCTTTAAGCCTCGTTAATCTTGTTTCACTCTCTTTAACCCTGCTTCTGCTTGTTTGACTCTATTTAACCCTCCTTCATCTTGTTTCCTTCTCTTTAATCCTCCTTCATCTTGTTTCACTCTCTTTAACCCTCCATCATCTTGTTTCACTCCCTTTAACCCTCCTTCATCTTGTTTCACTCTCTTTAAACCTCCTTCATCTTGTTTCACTCTCTTTAACCCGCATTCATCTCGTTTCACTCTCCTTAACCCTTATTCATCTTGTTTCAATCTCTTTAACCCTCATTCATCTTGTTTCACTATCTTTAACCCTCATTCATCTTCTTTCACTCTCTTAAACTCTCATTCATCTTGTTTCACTCTCTTTAACCCTCCTTCGTCTTGTTTCACTCTCTTTAACCCTCCTTCATCATGTTTCACTCTCCTTAACCCTCATTAATCTTTTTTCACTCTCTTTAACTCTCATTCATCTTGTTTCACTCTCTTTAACCCACCTTCGTCTCGTTTCGCTCTCTTTAACCCTCCTTCATCTCGTTTCACTCTCTTTAACCCTCCTTCATCTCGTTTCCCTCTCTTTAACCCTCCTTCGTCTCGTTTCACTCTCTTTCACCCTTCTTCGTCCCGTTTCACTCACTTTGACCCTCCTTCGTCTCGTTTCACTCTCTTTAAACCTCCTTCATCTTGTTTCACTCTCTTTAACCCGCATTCATCTCGTTTCACTCTTTTTAACCCGCATTCATCTTGTTTCACTCTCTTTAACCCTCCTTCGTCTCATTTCGCTCTCTTTAACCCTCCTTCATCTCGTTTTACTCTCTTTGACCCTCCTTCATCTCGTTTCCCTCTCTTTAACCCTCCTTCGTCTCGTTTCACTCTCTTTCACCCTTTTTCATCCCGTTTCACTCTCTTTGACCCTCCTTTGTCTCGTTTCACTCTCTTTCACCCTCCTTCGTCTAGTTTCACTCTCTTTCACACTCTTTCGTCTTATTTCACTCTCTTTCACCTTCCTTCATCTCGTTTCACTCTCTTTCACCCTACTTCGTCTCGTTTCACTCTGTTTAACACTCCTTCATCTTGTCTCACTCTCTTTAACGCTGCTTCATCTTGTTTCACTCTCTTTAACCCTGCTTCATCTTGTTTCACTCTCTTTAACCCTGCTTCTGCCTGTTTGACTCTATTTAACCCTCCTTCATCTTGTTTCACTCTCTTTAATCTTCCTTCATCTTGTTTCACTCTCTTTAACTCTCATTCATCTTGTTTCACTCTCTTTAACCCTCCTTTGTCTCGTTTCGCTCTCTTTAACCCTCCTTCATCTTGTTTCACTCTCTTTAACCCTCCTTCATCTCGTTTCCCTCTCTTTAACCCTCCTTCGTCTTGTTACACTCTCTTTCACCCTTCTTCGTCCCGTTTCACTCTCTTTGACCCTCCTTCGTCTCGTTTCACTCTCTTTCACCCTCCTTCGTCTCGTTTCACTCTCTTTCACCCTCTTTCGTCTCATTTCACTCTCTTTCACCTTCCTTCGTCTCGTTTCACTCTCTTTCACCCTTCTTCGTCTCGTTTCACTCTGTTTAACACTCCTTCATCTTGTCTCACTCTCTTTCACCCTCCTTCGTCTCGTTTCACTCTCTTTGACCCTCCTTCGTCTCGTTTCACTCTCTTTCACCCTCCTTCGTCTCGTTTCACACTCTTTCACCCTCTTTCGTCTCATTTCACTCTCTTTCACCTTCCTTCGTCTCGTTTCACTCTCTTTCACCCTTCTTCGACTCGATTCCCTCTGTTTCACACTCCCTCGTCTCGTTTCGCTCCCTTTCACCCTCCTTCATCGTGTTTCACTCTCTCTCACCCTACTTCGTCTCGTTTCACTCTCTTTCACCCTTCTTCGTCCCGTTTCACTCTCTTTGACCCTCCTTCGTCTCGTTTCACTCTCTTTCACCCTCCTTCGTCTCGTATCACTCTCTTTCACCCTCTTTCGTCTCATTTCACTCTCTTTCACCTTCCTTCGTCTCGTTTCACTCTCTTTCACCCTCCTTCATCGCGTTTCACTCTGTTTAACACTCCTTCATCTTGTCTCACTCTCTTTAAGCCTCGTTAATCTTGTTTCACTCTCTTTAACCCTGCTTCTGCATGTTTGACTCTATTTAACACTCCTTCATCTTGTTTCCCTCTCTTTAATCCTCCTTCATCTTGTTTCACTCTCTTTAACCCTCCTTCATCTTGTTTCACTCCCTTTAACCCTCCTTCATCTTGTTTCACTCTCTTTAAACCTCCTTCATCTTGTTTCACTCTCTTTAACCCGCATTCATCTCGTTTCACTCTTTTTAACTCTCATTCATCTTGTTTCACTCTCTTTAACCCTCCTTCGTCTTGTTTCACTCTCTTTAACCCTCCTTCATCCTGTTTCACTCTCCTTAACCCTCATTAATCTTGTTTCACTCTCTTTAATCCGCCTTAATCTTGTTTCACTCTCTTTAACCCTCCTACATCTTGTTTCACTCTCTTTAACCCTCCTTCATCTTGATTCACTCTCTTTAACCCTCCTTCATCTTGTTTCACTCTCTTTAACCCACCTGCATCTTGTTTCACTCTCTTTAACCCTCCTTCATCTTGTTTCACTCTCTTTAACCCTCCTTCTTCTTGTTTCACTCTCTTTAACCCTCCTTCATCTTGTTTCACTCTCTTTAACCCGCATTCATTTCGTTTCACTCTCTTTAACCCTCATTTGTCTTGTTTCACTCTCTAACCCTCCTTCATCTTGTTTCACTCTCTTTAACCCACCTGCATCTTGTTTCACTCTCTTTAACCCTCCTTCATCTTGTTTCACTCCTTTTAACCCTCCCTCATCTTGTTTTCCTATCTTTCACCCTCCTTCGTCTCGTTTCGCTCTCTTTCACCCTCCTTCGTCGTGTTTCGCTCTCTTTCACCCTTCTTCGTCTCGATTCCCTCTGTTTCTCCCTCCTTCGTCTCGTTTCGCTCTCTTTCACCCTCCTTCATCTTGTTTCACTCTCTTTAACCCTCCTTCATCTTGTTTCACTCTCTTTAACCCTCCTTCATCTTGTTTCACTCTCTTTAACCCTCCTTCATCTTGTTTCACTCTCTTTAACCCTCCCTCATCTTGTTTTCCTATCTTTCACCCTCCTTCGTCTCGTTTCGCTCTCTTTCACCCTCTTTCGTCGTGTTTCGCTCTCTTTCACCCTTCTTCGTCTCGATTCCCTCTGTTTCACCCTCCTTCGTCTCGTTTCGCTCTCTTTCACCCTCCTTCATCTTGTTTCACTCTCTTTAACCCTCCTTCATCTTGTTTCACTCTCTTTCACCCACCTGCACCTTGTTTCACTCTCTTTAACCCTCCTTCATCTTGTTTCACTCTCTTTAAACCTCCTTCATCTTGTTTCACTCTCTTTAACCCGCATTCATCTCGTTTCACTCTCTTTAACTCTCATTCATCTTGTTTCACTCTCTTTAACCCTCCTTCGTCTTGTTTCACTCTCTTTCACCCTTCTTCGTCTCGATTCCCTCTGTTTCACACTCCTTCGTCTCGTTTCGCTCCCTTTCACCCTCCTTCATCGTGTTTCACTCTCTTTCACCCTCCTTCGTCGCGTTTCACTCTGTTTAACACTCCTTCATCTTGTCTCACTCTCTTTAAGCCTCGTTAATCTTGTTTCACTCTCTTTAACCCTGCTTCTGCATGTTTGACTCTATTTAACACTCCTTCATCTTGTTTCCCTCTCTTTAATCCTCCTTCATCTTGTTTCACTCTCTTTAACCATCCTTCATCTGGTTTCACTCTCTTTAGCCCTCCATCATCTTGTTTCACTCCCTTTAACCCTCCTTCATCTTGTTTCACTCTCTTTAAACCTCCTTCATCTTGTTTCACTCTCTTTAACCCGCATTCATCTCGTTTCACTCTTTTTAACTCTCATTCATCTTGTTTCACTCTCTTTAACCCTCCTTCGTCTTGTTTCACTCTCTTTAACCCTCCTTCATCCTGTTTCACTCTCCTTAACCCTCATTAATCTTGTTTCACTCTCTTTAATCCGCCTTCATCTTGTTTCACTCTCTTTAACCCTCCTTCATCTTGTTTCACTCTCTTTAACCCTCCTTCATCTTGATTCACTCTCTTTAACCTTCCTTCATCTTGTTTCACTCTCTTTAACCCACCTGCATCTTGTTTCACTCTCTTTAACCCTCCTTCATCTTGTTTCACTCTCTTTAACCCTCCTTCTTCTTGTTTCACTCTCTTTAACCCTCCTTCATCTTGTTTCACTCTCTTTAACCCGCATTCATTTCGTTTCACTCTCTTTAACCCTCATTCGTCTTGTTTCACTCTCTTTAACCCTCATTCATCTTGTTTCACTCTCTAACCCTCCTTCATCTTGTTTCACTCTCTTTAACCCACCTGCATCTTGTTTCACTCTCTTTAACCCTCCTTCATCTTGTTTCACTCTCTTTAACCCTCCTTCATCTTGTTTCACTCTCTTTAACCCACCTTCATCTTGTTTCACTCTCTTTAACCCTCCCTCATCTTGTTTTCCTATCTTTCACCCTCCTTCGTCTCGTTTCGCTCTCTTTCACCCTCCTTCGTCGTGTTTCGCTCTCTTTCACCCTTCTTCGTCTCGATTCCCTCTGTTTCTCCCTCCTTCGTCTCGTTTCGCTCTCTTTCACCCTCCTTCATCTTGTTTCACTCTCTTTAACCCTCCTTCATCTTGTTTCACTCTCTTTAACCCTCCTTCATCTTGTTTCACTCTCTTTAACCCTCCTTCATCTTGTTTCACTCTCTTTAACCCTCCCTCATCTTGTTTTCCTATCTTTCACCCTCCTTCGTCTCGTTACGCTCTCTTTCACCCTCCTTCGTCGTGTTTCGCTCTCTTTCACCCTTCTTCGTCTCGATTCCCTCTGTTTCACCCTCCTTCATCTCGTTTCGCTCTCTTTCACCCTCCTTCATCTTGTTTCACTCTCTTTAACCCTCCTTCATCTTGTTTCACTCTCTTTAACCCACCTGCACCTTGTTTCACTCTCTTTAACCCTCCTTCATCTTGTTTCACTCTCTTTAAACCTCCTTCATCTTGTTTCACTCTCTTTAACCCGCATTCATCTCGTTTCACTCTCTTTAACTCTCATTCATCTTGTTTCACTCTCTTTAACCCTCCTTCGACTTGTTTCACTCTCTTTCACCCTTCTTCGTCTCGATTCCCTCTGTTTCACACTCCTTCGTCTCGTTTCGCTCCCTTTCACCCTCCTTCATCGTGTTTCACTCTCTCTCACCCTACTTCGTCTCGTTTCACTCTCTTTCACCCTCCTTCATCGCGTTTCACTCTGTTTAACACTCCTTCATCTTGTCTCACTCTCTTTAAGCCTCGTTAATCTTGTTTCACTCTCTTTAACCCTGCTTCTGCATGTTTGACTCTATTTAACACTCCTTCATCTTGTTTCCCTCTCTTTAATCCTCCTTCATCTTGTTTCACTCTCTTTAACCATCCTTCATCTGGTTTCACTCTCTTTAGCCCTCCATCATCTTGTTTCACTCTCTTTAACCCTCCTTCATCTTGATTCACTCTCTTTAACCCTCATTAATCTTGTTTCACTCTCTTTCACACTACTTCGTCTCGTTTCACTGTCTTTCACCCTCCTTCATCTCGATTCACTCTCTCTCACCCTACTTCGTCTCGTTTCACTCTCTTTCACCCTCCTTCATCGCGTTTCACTCTGTTTAACACTCCTTCATCTTGTCTCACTCTCTTTAACCCTCGTTAATCTTGTTTCACTCTCTTTTACCCTGCTTCGTCTTGTTTCACTCTCTTTAACCCTCCTTCATCCTGTTTCACTCTCCTTAACCCTCATTAATCTTGTTTCACTCTCTTTAACTCTCATTCATCTTGTTTCACTCTCTTTAACCCTCCTTCGTCTCATTTCACTCTCTTTAACCCTCCTTCATCTCGTTTTACTCTCTTTAACCCTCCTTCATCTCGTTTCCCTCTCTTTAACCCTCCTTCGTCTCGTTTCACTCTCTTTCACCCTTTTTCGTCCCGTTTCACTCTCTTTGACCCTCCTTTGTCTCGTTTCACTCTCTTTCACCCTCCTTCGTCTCGTTTCACTCTCTTTCACACTCTTTCGTCATATTTCACTCTCTTTCACCTTCCTTCATCTCGTTTCACTCTCTTTCACCCTACTTCGTCTCGTTTCACTCCGTTTAACACTCCTTCATCTTGTCTCACTCTCTTTAACACTGCTTCATCTTGTTTCACTCTCTTTAACCCTGCTTCATCTTGTTTCACTCTCATTAACCCTGCTTCTGCCTGTTTGACTCTATTTAACCCTCCTTCATCTTGTTTCACTCTCTTTAATCTTCCTTCATCTTGTTTCACTCTCTTTAACTCTCATTCATCTTGTTTCACTCTCTTTAACCCTCCTTCGTCTCGTTTCGCTCTCTTTAACCCTCCTTCATCTCGTTTCACTCTCTTTAACCCTCCTTCATCTCGTTTCCCTCTCTTTAACCCTCCTTCGTCTCGTTTCACTCTCTTTCACCTTCCTTCGTCTCGTTTCACTCTCTTTCACCCTACTTCATCTCGTTTCACTCTGTTTAACACTCCTTCATCTTGTCTCACTCTCTTTAACCCTGCTTCATCTTGTTTCACTCTCTTTAACCCTGCTTCTGCCTGTTTGACTCTATTTAACCCTCCTTCATCTTGTTTCACTCTCTTTAATCCGCCGTCATCTTGTTTCACTCTCTTTAAGCCTCCTTCATCTTGATTCACTCTGTTTAACCCTCCTTCATCTTGTTTCACTCTCTTTAACCCACCTGCATCTTGTTTCACTCTCTTTAACCCTCCTTCTTCTTGTTTCACTCTCTTTAGCCCTCCTTCATCTTGTTTCACTCTCTTTAACCCGCAATCATTTCGTTTCACTCTCTTTAACCCTCATTCGTCTTGTTTCACTCTCTTTAACCCTCATTCATCTTGTTTCACTCTCTAACCCTCCTTCATCTTGTTTCACTCTCTTTAACCCACCTGCATCTTGTTTCACTCTCTTTAACCCTCCTTCATCTTGTTTCACTCTCTTTAACCCTCCTTCATCTTGTTTCACTCTCTTTAACCCACCTTCATCTTGTTTCACTCTCTTTAACCCTCCCTCATCTTGTTTTCCTATCTTTCACCCTCCTTCGTCTCGTTTCGCTCTCTTTCACCCTCCTTCGTCGTGTTTCGCTCTCTTTCACCCTTCTTCGTCTCGATTCCCTCTGTTTCTCCCTCCTTCGTCTCGTTTCGCTCTCTTTCACCCTCCTTCATCTTGTTTCACTCTCTTTAACCCTCCTTCATCTTGTTTCACTCTCTTTAACCCTCCTTCATCTTGTTTCACTCTCTTTAACCCTCCTTCATCTTGTTTCACTCTCTTTAACCCTCCCTCATCTTGTTTTCCTATCTTTCACCCTCCTTCGTCTCGTTTCGCTCTCTTTCACCCTCCTTCGTCGTGTTTCGCTCTCTTTCACCCTTCTTCGTCTCGATTCCCTCTGTTTCACCCTCCTTCGTCTCGTTTCGCTCTCTTTCACCCTCCTTCATCTTGTTTCACTCTCTTTAACCCTCCTTCATCTTGTTTCACTCTCTTTAACCCACCTGCACCTTGTTTCACTCTCTTTAACACTCCTTCATCTTGTTTCACTCTCTTTAAACCTCCTTCATCTTGTTTCACTCTCTTTAACCCGCATTCATCTCGTTTCACTCTCTTTAACTCTCATTCATCTTGTTTCACTCTCTTTAACCCTCCTTCGTCTTGTTTCACTCTCTTTCACCCTTCTTCGTCTCGATTCCCTCTGTTTCACACTCCTTCGTCTCGTTTCGCTCCCTTTCACCCTCCTTCATCGTGTTTCACTCTCTCTCACCCTACTTCGTCTCGTTTCACTCTCTTTCACCCTCCTTCATCGCGTTTCACTCTGTTTAACACTCCTTCATCTTGTCTCACTCTCTTTAAGCCTCGTTAATCTTGTTTCACTCTCTTCAACCCTGCTTCTGCATGTTTGACTCTATTTAACACTCCTTCATCTTGTTTCCCTCTCTTTAATCCTCCTTCATCTTGTTTCACTCTCTTTAACCATCCTTCATCTGGTTTCACTCTCTTTAGCCCTCCATCATCTTGTTTCACTCTCTTTAACCCTCCTTCATCTTGATTCACTCTCTTTAACCCTCCTTCATCTTGTTTCACTCTCTTTAACCCACCTGCATCTTGTTTCACTCTCTTTAACCCTCCTTCATCTTGTTTCACGCTCTTTAACCCTCCTTCTTCTTGTTTCACTCTCTTTAACCCTCCTTCATCTTGTTTCACTCTCTTTAACCCTCATTCGTCTTGTTTCACTCTCTTTAACCCTCATTCATCTTGTTTCACTCTCTAACCCTCCTTCATCTTGTTTCACTCTCTTTAACCCACCTGCATCTTGTTTCACTCTCTTTAACCCTCCTTCATCTTGTTTCACTCTCTTTAACCCTCCTTCATCTTGTTTCACTCTCTTTAACCCACCTTCATCTTGTTTCACTCTCTTTAACCCTCCCTCATCTTGTTTTCCTATCTTTCACCCTCCTTCGTCTCGTTTCGCTCTCTTTCACCCTCCTTCGTCGTGTTTCGCTCTCTTTCACCCTTCTTCGTCTCGATTCCCTCTGTTTCTCCCTCCTTCGTCTCGTTTCGCTCTCTTTCACCCTCCTTCATCTTGTTTCACTCTCTTTAACCCTCCTTCATCTTGTTTCACTCTCTTTAACCCTCCTTCATCTTGTTTCACTCTCTTTAACCCTCCTTCATCTTGTTTCACTCTCTTTAACCCTCCCTCATCTTGTTTTCCTATCTTTCACCCTCCTTCGTCTCGTTTCGCTCTCTTTCACCCTCCTTCGTCGTGTTTCGCTCTCTTTCACCCTTCTTCGTCGCGATTCCCTCTGTTTCACCCTCCTTCGTCTCGTTTCGCTCTCTTTCACCCTCCTTCATCTTGTTTCACTCTCTTTAACCCTCCTTCATCTTGTTTCACTCTCTTTAACCCACCTGCACCTTGTTTCACTCTCTTTAACCCTCCTTCATCTTGTTTCACTCTCTTTAAACCTCCTTCATCTTGTTTCACTCTCTTTAACCCGCATTCATCTCGTTTCACTCTCTTTAACTCTCATTCATCTTGTTTCACTCTCTTTAACCCTCCTTCGTCTTGTTTCACTCTCTTTCACCCTTCTTCGTCTCGATTCCCTCTGTTTCACACTCCTTCGTCTCGTTTCGCTCCCTTTCACCCTCCTTCATCGTGTTTCACTCTCTCTCACCCTACTTCGTCTCGTTTCACTCTCTTTCACCCTCCTTCATCGCGTTTCACTCTGTTTAACACTCCTTCATCTTGTCCCCCTCTCTTTAAGCCTCGTTAATCTTGTTTCACTCTCTTTAACCCTGCTTCTGCATGTTTGACTCTATTTAACACTCCTTCATCTTGTTTCCCTCTCTTTAATCCTCCTTCATCTTGTTTCACTCTCTTTAACCATCCTTCATCTGGTTTCACTCTCTTTAGCCCTCCATCATCTTGTTTCACTCCCTTTAACCCTCCTTCATCTTGTTTCACTCTCTTTAAACCTCCTTCATCTTGTTTCACTCTCTTTAACCCGCATTCATCTCGTTTCACTCTTTTTAACTCTCATTCATCTTGTTTCATTCTCTTTAACCCTCCTTCGTCTTGTTTCACTCTCTTTAACCCTCCTTCATCCTGTTTCACTCTCCTTAACCCTCATTAATCTTGTTTCACTCTCTTTAATCCGCCTTCATCTTGTTTCACTCTCTTTAACCCTCCTTCATCTTGTTTCACTCTCTTTAACCCTCCTTCATCTTGATTCACTCTCTTTAACCCTCCTTCATCTTGTTTCACTCTCTTTAACCCACCTGCATCTTGTTTCACTCTCTTTAACCCTCCTTCATCTTGTTTCACTCTCTTTAACCCTCCTTCTTCTTGTTTCACTCTCTTTAACCCTCCTTCATCTTGTTTCACTCTCTTTAACCCGCATTCATTTCGTTTCACTCTCTTTAACCCTCATTCGTCTTGTTTCACTCTCTTTAACCCTCATTCATCTTGTTTCACTCTCTAACCCTCCTTCATCTTGTTTCACTCTCTTTAACCCACCTGCATCTTGTTTCACTCTCTTTAACCCTCCTTCATCTTGTTTCACTCTCTTTAACCCTCCTTCATCTTGTTTCACTCTCTTTAACCCACCTTCATCTTGTTTCACTCTCTTTAACCCTCCCTCATCTTGTTTTCCTATCTTTCACCCTCCTTCGTCTCGTTTCGCTCTCTTTCACCCACCTTCGTCGTGTTTCGCTCTCTTTCACCCTTCTTCGTCTCGATTCCCTCTGTTTCTCCCTCCTTCGTCTCGTTTCGCTCTCTTTCACCCTCCTTCATCTTGTTTCACTCTCGTTAACCCTCCTTCATCTTGTTTCACTCTCTTTAACCCTCCTTCATCTTGTTTCACTCTCTTTAACCCTCCTTCATCTTGTTTCACTCTCTTTAACCCTCCCTCATCTTGTTTTCCTATCTTTCACCCTCCTTCGTCTCGTTTCGCTCTCTTTCACCCTCCTTCGTCGTGTTTCGCTCTCTTTCACCCTTCTTCGTCTCGATTCCCTCTGTTTCACCCTCCTTCGTCTCGTTTCGCTCTCTTTCACCCTCCTTCATCTTGTTTCACTCTCTTTAACCCTCCTTCATCTTGTTTCACTCTCTTTAACCCACCTGCACCTTGTTTCGCTCTCTTTAACCCTCCTTCATCTTGTTTCACTCTCTTTAAACCTCCTTCATCTTGTTTCACTCTCTTTAACCCGCATTCGTCTCGTTTCACTCTCTTTAACTCTCATTCATCTTGTTTCACTCTCTTTAACCCTCCTTCGTCTTGTTTCACTCTCTTTAACCCTCCTTCATCCTGTTTCACTCTCCTTAACCCTCATTAATCTTGTTTCACTCTCTTTCACACTACTTCGTCTCGTTTCACTGTCTTTCACCCTCCTTCATCTCGATTCACTCTCTCTCACCCTACTTCGTCTCGTTTCACTCTCTTTCACCCTCCTTCATCGCGTTTCACTCTGTTTAAACACTCCTTCATCTTGTCTCACTCTCTTTAACCCTCGTTAATCTTGTTTCACTCTCTTTTACCCTGCTTCGTCTTGTTTCACTCTCTTTAACCCTCCTTCATCCTGTTTCACTCTCCTTAACCCTCATTAATCTTGTTTCACTCTCTTTAACTCTCATTCATCTTGTTTCACTCTCTTTAACCCTCCTTCGTCTCATTTCACTCTCTTTAACCCTCCTTCATCTCGTTTTACTCTCTTTAACCCTCCTTCATCTCGTTTCCCTCTCTTTAACCCTCCTTCGTCTCGTTTCACTCTCTTTCACCCTTTTTCGTCCCGTTTCACTCTCTTTGACCCTCCTTTGTCTCGTTTCACTCTCTTTCACCCTCCTTCGTCTCGTTTCACTCTCTTTCACACTCTTTCGTCTTATTTCACTCTCTTTCACCTTCCTTCATCTCGTTTCACTCTCTTTCACCCTACTTCGTCTCGTTTCACTCCGTTTAACACTCCTTCATCTTGTCTCACTCTCTTTAACCCTGCTTCATCTTGTTTCACTCTCTTTAACCCTGCTTCATCTTGTTTCACTCTCATTAACCCTGCTTCTGCCTGTTTGACTCTATTTAACCCTCCTTCATCTTGTTTCACTCTCTTTAATCTTCCTTCATCTTGTTTCACTCTCTTTAACTCTCATTCATCTTGTTTCACTCTCTTTAACCCTCCTTCGTCTCGTTTCGCTCTCTTTAACCCTCCTTCATCTCGTTTCACTCTCTTTAACCCTCCTTCATCTCGTTTCCCTCTCTTTAACCCTCCTTCGTCTCGTTTCACTCTCTTTCACCTTCCTTCGTCTCGTTTCACTCTCTTTCACCCTACTTCATCTCGTTTCACTCTGTTTAACACTCCTTCATCTTGTCTCACTCTCTTTAACCCTGCTTCATCTTGTTTCACTCTGTTTAACCCTGCTTCTGCCTGTTTGACTCTATTTAACCCTCCTTCATCTTGTTTCACTCTCTTTAATCCGCCGTCATCTTGTTTCACTCTCTTTAAGCCTCCTTCATCTTGATTCACTCTCTTTAACCCTCCTTCATCTCGTTTCGCTCTCTTTCACACTTCTTCGTCTCGATTCCCTCTGTTTCTCCCTCCTTCGTCTCGTTTCGCTCTCTTTCACCCTCCTTCATCTTGTTTCACTCTCTTTAACCCTCCTTCATCTTGTTTCACTCTCTTTAACCCTCCTTCATCTTGTTTCACTCTCTTTAACCCTCCTTCATCTTGTTTCACTCTCTTTAACCCTCCGTCATCTTGTTTTCCTATCTTTCACCCTCCTTCGTCTCGTTTCGCTCTCTTTCACCCTCCTTCGTCGTGTTTCGCTCTCTTTCACCCTTCTTCGTCTCGATTCCCTCTGTTTCACCCTCCTTCGTCTCGTTTCGCTCTCTTTCACCCTCCTTCATCTTGTTTCACTCTCTTTAACCCTCCTTCATCTTGTTTCACTCGCTTTAACCCACCTGCACCTTGTTTCGCTCTCTTTAACCCTCCTTCATCTTGTTTCACTCTCTTTAAACCTCCTTCATCTTGTTTCACTCTCTTTAACCCGCATTCGTCTCGTTTCACTCTCTTTAACTCTCATTCATCTTGTTTCACTCTCTTTAACCCTCCTTCGTCTTGTTTCACTCTCTTTAACCCTCCTTCATCCTGTTTCACTCTCCTTAACCCTCATTAATCTTGTTTCACTCTCTTTCACACTACTTCGTCTCGTTTCACTGTCTTTCACCCTCCTTCATCTCGATTCACTCTCTCTCACCCTACTTCGTCTCGTTTCACTCTCTTTCACCCTCCTTCATCGCGTTTCACTCTGTTTAACACTCCTTCATCTTGTCTCACTCTCTTTAACCCTCGTTAATCTTGTTTCACTCTCTTTTACCCTGCTTCGTCTTGTTTCACTCTCTTTAACCCTCCTTCATCCTGTTTCACTCTCCTTAACCCTCATTAATCTTGTTTCACTCTCTTTAACTCTCATTCATCTTGTTTCACTCTCTTTAACCCTCCTTCGTCTCATTTCACTCTCTTTAACCCTCCTTCATCTCGTTTTACTCTCTTTAACCCTCCTTCATCTCGTTTCCCTCTCTTTAACCCTCCTTCGTCTCGTTTCACTCTCTTTCACCCTTTTTCGTCCCGTTTCACTCTCTTTGACCCTCCTTTGTCTCGTTTCACTCTCTTTCACCCTCCTTCGTCTCGTTTCACTCTCTTTCACACTCTTTCGTCTTATTTCACTCTCTTTCACCTTCCTTCATCTCGTTTCACTCTCTTTCACCCTACTTCGTCTCGTTTCACTCCGTTTAACACTCCTTCATCTTGTCTCACTCTCTTTAACCCTGCTTCATCTTGTTTCACTCTCTTTAACCCTGCTTCATCTTGTTTCACTCTCATTAACCCTGCTTCTGCCTGTTTGACTCTATTTAACCCTCCTTCATCTTGTTTCACTCTCTTTAATCTTCCTTCATCTTGTTTCACTCTCTTTAACTCTCATTCATCTTGTTTCACTCTCTTTAACCCTCCTTCGTCTCGTTTCGCTCTCTTTAACCCTCCTTCATCTCGTTTCACTCTCTTTAACACTCCTTCATCTCGTTTCCCTCTCTTTAACCCTCCTTCGTCTCGTTTCACTCTCTTTCACCTTCCTTCATCTCGTTTCACTCTCTTTCACCCTACTTCATCTCGTTTCACTCTGTTTAACACTCCTTCATCTTGTCTCACTCTCTTTAACCGTGCTTCATCTTGTTTCACTCTCTTTAACCCTGCTTCTGCCTGTTTGACTCTATTTAACCCTCCTTCATCTTGTTTCACTCTCTTTAATCCGCCGTCATCTTGTTTCACTCTCTTTAAGCCTCCTTCATCTTGATTCACTCTGTTTAACCCTCCTTCATCTTGTTTCACTCTCTTTAACCCACCTGCATCTTGTTTCACTCTCTTTAACCCTCCTTCATCTTGTTTCACTCTCTTTAACCCTCCTTCTTCTTGTTTCACTCTCTTTAGCCCTCCTTCATCTTGTTTCACTCTCTTTAACCCGCAATCATTTCGTTTCACTCTCTTTAACCCTCATTCGTCTTGTTTCACTCTCTTTAACCCTCATTCATCTTGTTTCACTCTCTAACCCTCCTTCATCTTGTTTCACTCTCTTTAACCCACCTGCATCTTGTTTCACTCTCTTTAACCCTCCTTCATCTTGTTTCACTCTCTTTAACCCTCCTTCATCTTGTTTCACTCTCTTTAACCCTCCTTCTTCTTGTTTCACTCTCTTTAACCCTCCCTCATCTTGTTTTCCTATCTTTCACCCTCCTTCGTCTCGTTTCGCTCTCTTTCACCCTCCTTCGTCGTGTTTCGCTCTCTTTCACCCTTCTTCGTCTCGATTCCCTCTGTTTCACTCTCCTTCGTCTCGTTTCGCTCTCTTTCACCCTCCTTCATCTTGTTTCACTCTCTTTAACCCTCCTTCATCTTGTTTCACTCTCTTTAACCCACCTGCACCTTGTTTCACTCTCTTTAACCCTCCTTCATCTTGTTTCACTCTCTTTAAACCTCCTTCATCTTGTTTCACTCTCTTTAACCCGCATTCATCTCGTTTCACTCTCTTTAACTCTCATTCATCTTGTTTCACTCTCTTTAACCCTCTTTCGTCTTGTTTCACTCTCTTTAACCCTCCTTCATCCTGTTTCACTCTCCTTAACCCTCATTAATCTTGTTTCACTCTCTTTAACTCTCATTCATCTTGTTTCACTCTCTTTAATCCTCCTTCATCTTGTTTCACTCTCTTTAACCCTCCTTCGTCTCGTTTCACTCTCTTTCACCCTCCTTCATCTCGTTTCACTCTCTTTCACCCTACTTCGTCTCGTTTCACTGTCTTTCACCCTCCTTCATCTCGTTTCACTCTCTCTCACCCTACTTCGTCTCGTTTCACTCTCTTTCACCCTCCTTCATCGCGTTTCACTCTGTTTAACCCTCCTTCATCTTGTTTCACTCTCTTTAACCCACCTGCATCTTGTTTCACTCTCTTTAACCCTCCTTCATCTTGTTTCACTCTCTTTAACCCTCCTTCTTCTTGTTTCACTCTCTTTAGCCCTCCTTCATCTTGTTTCACTCTCTTTAACCCGCAATCATTTCGTTTCACTCTCTTTAACCCTCATTCGTCTTGTTTCACTCTCTTTAACCCTCATTCATCTTGTTTCACTCTCTTTAACCCTCCCTCATCTTGTTTTCCTATCTTTCACCCTCCTTCGTCTCGTTTCGCTCTCTTTCACCCTCCTTCGTCGTGTTTCGCTCTCTTTCACCCTTCTTCGTCTCGATTCCCTCTGTTTCACTCTCCTTCGTCTCGTTTCGCTCTCTTTCACCCTCCTTCATCTTGTTTCACTCTCTTTAACCCTCCTTCATCTTGTTTCACTCTCTTTAACCCACCTGCACCTTGTTTCACTCTCTTTAACCCTCCTTCATCTTGTTTCACTCTCTTTAAACCTCCTTCATCTTGTTTCACTCTCTTTAACCCGCATTCATCTCGTTTCACTCTCTTTAACTCTCATTCATCTTGTTTCACTCTCTTTAACCCTCTTTCGTCTTGTTTCACTCTCTTTAACCCTCCTTCATCCTGTTTCACTCTCCTTAACCCTCATTAATCTTGTTTCACTCTCTTTAACTCTCATTCATCTTGTTTCACTCTCTTTAATCCTCCTTCATCTTGTTTCACTCTCTTTAACCCTCCTTCATCTTGTTTCACTCTCTTTAACCCTCCATCATCTCGTTTCCTTCTCTTTAACCCTCCTTCGTCTCGTTTCACTCTCTTTCACCCTTCTTCGTCCCGTTTCACTCTCTTTGACCCTCCTTCGTCTCATTTCACTCTCTTTCACCCTCCTTCATCTCGTTTCACTCTCTTTCACCCTCTTTCGTCTCATTTCACTCTCTTTCACCTTCCTTCGTCTCGTTTCACTCTCTTTCACCCTACTTCGTCTCGTTTCACTCTGTTTAACACTCCTTCATCTTGTCTCACTCTCTTTAACCCTGCTTCATCTTGTTTCACTCTCTTTAACCCTGCTTCTGCCTGTTTGACTCTATTTAACCCTCCTTCATCTTGTTTCACTCTCTTTAATCCGCCTTCATCTTGTTTCACTCTCTTTAACCCACCTTCATCTTGTTTCACTCTCTTTAACCCCCTTTCATCACGTTTCACTCTCTTTAACCCCCTTTCATCTTCTTTCATTCTCTTATCCCTCCTTCATCTTGTTTCACACTCTTGAACACTTTTTCATTTTGTTTCACTCTCTTGAAACCTCCTTCGTCTCTTTTTACTCTCCTTCACCCTCTTTCGTCTCGTTTCACTCTTTTTAACCCTCCTTCAACTCGTTTCACTCTCCTTAATCCTCCTTCATCTCGTTTCAATCTCTTTAATCCTCCTTGGTCTCGTTTCACTCTCTTTCACCCTCCATCATCTCGTTTCAGTCTCTTTCACCCTTCTTCGTCTCGTTTCACTCTCTTTCACTCTCCTTCATCTCGTTTCACTCTCTTTCACCCTCCTACATCTCGTTTCACTCTTTCACCCTACTTCGTCTCGTTTCACTGTCTTTCACCCTCCTTCATCTCGTTTCACTCTCTCTCACCCTACTTCGGCTCGTTTCACTCTCTTTCATCCTCCTTCGTCTCGTTTCACTCTCTTTCACCCTCCTTCATCTCGTTTCACTCTCTTTCACCCTACTTCGTCTCGTTTCACTGTCTTTCACCCTCCTTCATCTCGTTTCACTCTCTCTCACCCTACTTCGTCTCGTTTCACTCTCTTTCACCCTCCTTCATCGCGTTTCACTCTGTTTAACACTCCTTCATCTTGTCTCACTCTCTTTAAGCCTTGTTAATCTTGTTTCACTCTCTTTAACCCTGCTTCTGCTTGTTTGACTCTATTTAACCCTCCTTCATCTTGTTTCCTTCTCTTTAATCCTCCTTCATCTTGTTTCACTCTCTTTAACCCTCCATCATCTTGTTTCACTCCCTTTAACCCTCCTTCATCTTGTTTCACTCTCTTTAAACCTCCTTCATCTTGTTTCACTCTCTTTAACCCGCATTCATCTCGTTTCACTCTCCTTAACCCTTATTCATCTTGTTTCACTCTCTTTAACCCTCATTCATCTTGTTTCACTATCTTTAACCCTCATTCATCTTCTTTCACTCTCTTAAACTCTCATTCATCTTGTTTCACTCTCTTTAACCCTCCTTCGTCTTGTTTCACTCTCTTTAACCCTCCTTCATCATGTTTCACTCTCCTTAACCCTCATTAATCTTGTTTCACTCTCTTTAACTCTCATTCATCTTGTTGCACTCTCTTTAACCCACCTTCGTCTCGTTTCGCTCTCTTTAACCCTCCGTCATCTCGTTTCACTCTCTCTCACCCTACTTCGTCTTGTTTCACTCTCTTTCACCCTCCTTCATCGCGTTTCACTCTGTTTAACACTCCTTCATCTTGTCTCACTCTCTTTAAGCCTCGTTAATCTTGTTTCACTCTCTTTAACCCTGCTTCTGCTTGTTTGACTCTATTTAACCCTCCTTCATCTTGTTTCCTTCTCTTTAATCCTCCTTCATCTTGTTTCACTCTCTTTAACCCTCCATCATCTTGTTTCACTCCCTTTAACCCTCCTTCATCTTGTTTCACTCTCTTTAAACCTCCTTCATCTTGTTTCACTCTCTTTAACCCGCATTCATCTCGTTTCACTCTCCTTAACCCTTATTCATCTTGTTTCACTCTCTTTAACCCTCATTCATCTTGTTTCACTATCTTTCAGCCTCATTCATCTTCTTTCACACTCTTAAACTCTCATTCATCTTGTTTCACTCTCTTTAACCCTCCTTCGTCTTGTTTCACTCTCTTTAACCCTCCTTCATCATGTTTCACTCTCCTTAACCCTCATTAATCTTGTTTCACTCTCTTTAACTCTCATTCATCTTGTTTCACTCTCTTTAACCCACCTGCATCTTGTTTCACTCTCTTTAACCGTCCTTCATCTTTTTTCACTCTCTTTAACCCCCCTTCGTCTCGTTTCACTCTCTTTCACCCTTCTTCGTCTCATTTCACTCTCTTTAACCCTCCTTCATCTTGTTTCACTCTCTTTAACCCGCAATCATTTCGTTTCACTCTCTTTAACCCTCATTCGTCTTGTTTCACTCTCTTTAACCCTCATTCATCTTGTTTCACTCTCTAACCCTCCTTCATCTTGTTTCACTCTCTTTAACCCACCTGCATCTTGTTTCACTCTCTTTAACCCTCCTTCATCTTGTTTCACTCTCTTTAACCCTCCTTCATCTTGTTTCACTCTCTTTAACCCTCCTTCATCTTGTTTCACTCTCTTTAACCCTCCCTCATCTTGTTTTCCTATCTTTCACCCTCCTTCGTCTCGTTTCGCTCTCTTTCACCCTCCTTCGTCGTGTTTCGCTCTCTTTCACCCTTCTTCGTCTCGATTCCCTCTGTTTCACTCTCCTTTGTCTCGTTTCGCTCTCTTTCACCCTCCTTCATCTTGTTTCACTCTCTTTAACCCTCCTTCATCTTGTTTCACTCTCTTTAACCCACCTGCACCTTGTTTCACTCTCTTTAACCCTCCTTCATCTTGTTTCACTCTCTTTAAACCTCCTTCATCTTGTTTCACTCTCTTTAACCCGCATTCATCTCGTTTCACTCTCTTTAACTCTCATTCATCTTGTTTCACTCTTTTTAACCCTCCTTCGTCTTGTTTCACTCTCTTTAACCCTCCTTCATCCTGTTTCACTCTCCTTAACCCTCATTAATCTTGTTTCACTCTCTTTAACTCTCATTCATCTTGTTTCACTCTCTTTAATCCTCCTTCATCTTGTTTCACTCTCTTTAACCCTCCTTCATCTTGTTTCACTCTCTTTAACCCTCCATCATCTCGTTTCCTTCTCTTTAACCCTCCTTCGTCTCGTTTCACTCTCTTTCACCCTTCTTCATCCCGTTTCACTCTCTTTGACCCTCCTTCGTCTCATTTCACTCTCTTTCACCCTCCTTCGTCTCGTTTCACTCTCTTTCACCCTCTTTCGTCTCATTTCACTCTCTTTCACCTTCCTTCGTCTCGTTTCACTCTCTTTCACCCTACTTCGTCTCGTTTCACTCTGTTTAACACTCCTTCATCTTGTCTCACTCTCTTTAACCCTGCTTCATCTTGTTTCACTCTCTTTAACCCTGCTTCTGCCTGTTTGACTCTATTTAACCCTCCTTCATCTTGTTTCACTCTCTTTAATCCGCCTTCATCTTGTTTCACTCTCTTTAACCCACCTTCATCTTGTTTCACTCTCTTTAACCCCTTTTCATCATGTTTCACTCTCTTTAACCCCCTTTCATCTTCTTTCATTCTCTTATCCCTCCTTCATCTTGTTTCACACTCTTGAACACTTTTTCATTTTGTTTCACTCTCTTGAAACCTCCTTCGTCTCTTTTTACTCTCCTTCACCCTTTTTCGTCTCGTTTCACTCTTTTTAACCCTCCTTCAACTCGTTTCACTCTCCTTAATCCTCCTTCATCTCGTTTCAATCTCTTTAATCCTCCTTGGTCTCATTTCACTCTCTTTCACCCTCCATCATCTCGTTTCAGTCTCTTTCACCCTTCTTCGTCTCGTTTCACTCTCTTTCACTCTCCTTCATCTCGTTTCACTCTCTTTCACCCTCCTACATCTCGTTTCACTCTTTCACCCTACTTCGTCTCGTTTCACTGTCTTTCACCCTCCTTCATCTCGTTTCACTCTCTCTCACCCTACTTCGGCTCGTTTCACTCTCTTTCATCCTCCTTCGTCTCGTTTCACTCTCTTTCACCCTCCTTCATCTCGTTTCACTCTCTTTCACCCTACTTCGTCTCGTTTCACTGTCTTTCACCCTCCTTCATCTCGTTTCACTCTCTCTCCCCCTACTTCGTCTCGTTTCACTCTCTTTCACCCTCCTTCATCGCGTTTCACTCTGTTTAACACTCCTTCATCTTGTCTCACTCTCTTTAAGCCTCGTTAATCTTGTTTCACTCTCTTTAACCCTGCTTCTGCTTGTTTGACTCTATTTAACCCTCCTTCATCTTGTTTCCTTCTCTTTAATCCTCCTTCATCTTGTTTCACTCTCTTTAACCCTCCATCATCTTGTTTCACTCCCTTTAACCCCCCTTCATCTTGTTTCACTCTCTTTAAACCTCCTTCATCTTGTTTCACTCTCTTTAACCCGCATTCATCTCGTTTCACTCTCCTTAACCCTTATTCATCTTGTTTCACTCTCTTTAACCCTCATTCATCTTGTTTCACTATCTTTAACCCTCATTCATCTTCTTTCACTCTCTTAAACTCTCATTCATCTTGTTTCACTCTCTTTAACCCTCCTTCGTCTTGTTTCACTCTCTTTAACCCTCCTTCATCATGTTTCACTCTCCTTAACCCTCATTAATCTTGTTTCACTCTCTTTATCTCTCATTCATCTTGTTTCACTCTCTTTAACCCACCTTCGTCTCGTTTCGCTCTCTTTAACCCTCCGTCATCTCGTTTCACTCTCTCTCACCCTACTTCGTCTCGTTTCACTGTCTTTCACCCTCCTTCGTCTCGTTTCACTCTCTCTCACCCTACTTCGGCTCGTTTCACTCTCTTTCATCCTCCTTCGTCTCGTTTCACTCTCTTTCACCCTCCTTCATCTCGTTTCTCTCTCTTTCACCCTACTTCGTCTCGTTTCACTGTCTTTCACCCTCCTTCATCTCGTTTCACTCTCTCTCACCCTACTTCGTCTCGTTTCACTCTCTTTCACCCTCCTTCATCGCGTTTCACTCTGTTTAACACTCCTTCATCTTGTCTCACTCTCTTTAAGCCTCGTTAATCTTGTTTCACTCTCTTTAACCCTGATTCTGCTTGTTTGACTCTATTTAACCCTCCTTCATCTTGTTTCCTTCTCTTTAATCCTCCTTCATCTTGTTTCACTCTCTTTAACCCTCCATCATCTTGTTTCACTCCCTTTAATCCTCCTTCATCTTGTTTCACTCTCTTTAAACCTCCTTCATCTTGTTTCACTCTCTTTAACCCGCATTCATCTCGTTTCACTCTCCTTAACCCTTATTCATCTTGTTTCACTCTCTTTAACCCTCATTCATCTTGTTTCACTATCTTTAACCCTCATTCATCTTCTTTCACTCTCTTAAACTCTCATTCATCTTGTTTCACTCTCTTTAACCCTCCTTCGTCTTGTTTCACTCTCTTTAACCCTCCTTCATCATGTTTCACTCTCCTTAACCCTCATTAATCTTGTTTCACTCTCTTTATCTCTCATTCATCTTGTTTCACTCTCTTTAACCCACCTTCGTCTCGTTTCGCTCTCTTTAACCCTCCGTCATCTCGTTTCACTCTCTCTCACCCTACTTCGTCTTGTTTCACTCTCTTTCACCCTCCTTCATCGCGTTTCACTCTGTTTAACACTCCTTCATCTTGTCTCACTCTCTTTCAGCCTCGTTAATCTTGTTTCACTCTCTGTAACCCTGCTTCTGCTTGTTTGACTCTATTTAACCCTCCTTCATCTTGTTTCCTTCTCTTTAATCCTCCTTCATCTTGTTTCACTCTCTTTAACCCTCCATCATCTTGTTTCACTCCCTTTAACCCTCCTTCATCTTGTTTCACTCTCTTTAAACCTCCTTCATCTTGTTTCACTCTCTTTAACCCGCATTCATCTCGTTTCACTCTCCTTAACCCTTATTCATCTTGTTTCACTCTCTTTAACCCTCATTCATCTTGTTTCACTATCTTTAACCCTCATTCATCTTCTTTCACACTCTTAAACTCTCATTCATCTTGTTTCACTCTCTTTAACCCTCCTTCGTCTTGTTTCACTCTCTTTAACCCTCCTTCATCATGTTTCACTCTCCTTAACCCTCATTAATCTTGTTTCACTCTCTTTAACTCTCATTCATCTTGTTTCACTCTCTTTAACCCACCTGCATCTTGTTTCACTCTCTTTAACCGTCCTTCATCTTTTTTCACTCTCTTTAACCCCCCTTCGTCTCGTTTCACTCTCTTTCACCCTTCTTCGTCTCATTTCGCTCTCTTTCATCCTCCTCCGTCTCGTTTCGCTCTCTTGAACCCTCCTTCGTCTCGTTTCGCTCTCTTGAACGCTCCTTCATCTTGTTTCACTCTCTTTAACCCTCCTTCATCTCGTTTCACTCTCTTTAACCCTCCTTCATCTCGTTTCACTCTCTTTTACCCTTCTTCGTCTCATTTCACTCTCTTTAACCCTCCTTCATCTCGCTTCTCTCTCTTTCACCCTCCTTCATCTTGTTTCACTCTCTTTAACCCTCCTTCGTCTTGTTTCACTCTCTTTAACCCTCCTTCATCATGTTTCACTCTCCTTAACCCTCATTAATCTTGTTTCACTCTCTTTAACTCTCATTCATCTTGTTTCACTCTCTTTAACCCACCTGCATCTTGTTTCACTCTCTTTAACCGTCCTTCATCTTTTTTCACTCTCTTTAACCCCCCTTCGTCTCGTTTCACTCTCTTTCACCCTTCTTCGTCTCATTTCGCTCTCTTTCATCCTCCTCCGTCTCGTTTCGCTCTCTTGAACCCTCCTTCGTCTCGTTTCGCTCTCTTGAACCCTCCTTCATCTTGTTTCACTCTCTTTAACCCTCCTTCATCTCGTTTCACTCTCTTTAACCCTCCTTCATCTCGTTTCACTCTCTTTTACCCTTCTTCGTCTCGTTTCACTCTCCTTAACCCTTATTCATCTTGTTTCACTCTCTTTAACCCTCATTCATCTTGTTTCACTATCTTTAACCCTCATTCATCTTCTTTCACACTCTTAAACTCTCATTCATCTTGTTTCACTCTCTTTAACCCTCCTTCGTCTTGTTTCACTCTCTTTAACCCTCCTTCATCATGTTTCACTCTCCTTAACCCTCATTAATCTTGTTTCACTCTCTTTAACTCTCATTCATCTTGTTTCACTCTCTTTAACCCACATTCGTCTCGTTTCGCTCTCTTTAACCCTCCGTCATCTCGTTTCACTCTCTTTAACCCTCCTTCATCTCGTTTCCCTCTCTTTAACCCTCCTTCGTCTCGTTTCACTCTCTTTCACCCTTCTTCGTCCCGTTTCACTCACTTTGACCCTCCTTCGTCTCGTTTCACTCTCTTTAAACCTCCTTCACCTTGTTTCACTCTCTTTAACCCGCATTCATCTCGTTTCACTCTTTTTAACCCGCATTCATCTTGTTTCACTCTCTTTAACCCTCCTTCGTCTCATTTCGCTCTCTTTAACCCTCCTTCATCTCGTTTTACTCTCTTTAACCCTCCTTCATCTCGTTTCCCTCTCTTTAACCCTCCTTCGTCTCGTTTCACTCTCTTTAACCCTGCTTCATCTTGTTTAACTCTCTTTAACCCTGCTTCTGCCTGTTTGACTCTATTTAACCCTCCTTCATCTTGTTTCACTCTCTTTAATCTTCCTTCATCTTGTTTCACTCTCTTTAACTCTCATTCATCTTGTTTCACTCTCTTTAACCCTCCTTCGTCTCGTTTCGCTCTCTTTAACCCTCCTTCATCTTGTTTCACTCTCTTTAACCCTCTTTCATCTCGTTTCCCTCTCTTTAACCCTCCTTCGTCTCGTTACACTCTCTTTCACCCTTCTTCGTCCCGTTTCACTCTCTTTGACCCTCCTTCGTCTCGTTTCACTCTCTTTCACCCTCCTTCGTCTCGTTTCACTCTCTTTCACCCTCTTTCGTCTCATTTCACTCTCTTTCACCTTCCTTCGTCTCGTTTCACTCTCTTTCACCCTTCTTCGTCTCGTTTCACTCTGTTTAACACTCCTTCATCTTGTCTCACTCTCTTTCACCCTTTTTCGTCCCGTTTCACTCTCTTTGACACTCCTTCATCTCGTTTCACTCTCTTTCACACTCTTTCATCTTATTTCACTCTCTTTCACCTTCCTTCATCTCGTTTCACTCTCTTTCACCCTACTTCGTCTCGTTTCACTCTGTTTAACACTCCTTCATCTTGTCTCACTCTCTTTAACCCTGCTTCATCTTGTTTCACTCTCTTTAACCCTGCTTCATCTTGTTTAACTCTCTTTAACCCTGCTTCTGCCTGTTTGACTCTATTTAACCCTCCTTCATCTTGTTTCACTCTCTTTAATCTTCCTTCATCTTGTTTCACTCTCTTTAACTCTCATTCATCTTGTTTCACTCTCTTTAACCCTCCTTCGTCTCGTTTCGCTCTCTTTAACCCTCCTTCATCTTGTTTCACTCTCTTTAACCCTCTTTCATCTCGTTTCCCTCTCTTTAACCCTCCTTCGTCTCGTTACACTCTCTTTCACCCTTCTTCGTCCCGTTTCACTCTCTTTGACCCTCCTTCGTCTCGTTTCACTCTCTTTCACCCTCCTTCGTCTCGTTTCACTCTCTTTCACCCTCTTTCGTCTCATTTCACTCTCTTTCACCTTCCTTCGTCTCGTTTCACTCTCTTTCACCCTTCTTCGTCTCGTTTCACTCTGTTTAACACTCCTTCATCTTGTCTCACTCTCTTTCACCCTCCTTCGTCTCGTTTCACTCTCTTTGACCCTCCTTCGTCTCGTTTCACTCTCTTTCACCCTCCTTCGTCTCGTTTCACTCTCTTTCACCCTCTTTCGTCTCATTTCACTCTCTTTCACCTTCCTTCGTCTCGTTTCACTCTCTTTCACCCTTCTTCGACTCGATTCCCTCTGTTTCACACTCATTCGTCTCGTTTCGCTCCCTTTCACCCTCCTTCATCGTGTTTCACTCTCTCTCACCCTACTTCGTCTCGTTTCACTCTCTTTCACCCTCCTTCATCGCGTTTCACTCTGTTAAACACTCCTTCATCTTGTCTCACTCTCTTTAAGCCTCGTTAATCTTGTTTCACTCTCTTTAACCCTGCTTCTGCATGTTTGACTCTATTTAACCCTCCTTCATCGTGTTTCCCTCTCTTTAATCCTCCTTCATCTTGTTTCACTCTCTTTAACCCTCCATCATCTTGTTTCACTCTCTTTAACCCTCCATCATCTTGTTTCACTCCCTTTAACCCTCCTTCATCTTGTTTCACTCTCTTTAAATCTCCTTCATCTTGTTTCACTCTCTTTAACCCGCATTCATCTCGTTTCACTCTTTTTAACACTCATTCATCTTGTTTCACTCTCTTTAACCCTCCTTCGTCTTGTTTCACTCTCTTTAACCCTCTTTCATCCTGTTTCACTCTCCTTAACCCTCATTAATCTTGTTTCACTCTCTTTAACTCTCATTCCTCTTGTTTCACTCTCTTTAATCCTCCTTCATCTTGTTTCACTCTCTTTAACCCACCTGCATCTTGTTTCACTCTCTTTAACCCTCCTTCATCTTGTTTCACTCTCTTTAACCCTCGTTCTTCTTGTTTCACTCTCTTTAACCCTCCTTCATCTTGTTTCACTCTCTTTAACCCGCATTCATTTCGTTTCACTCTCTTTAACCCTTATTCGTCTTGTTTCACTCTCTTTAACCCTCATTCATCTTGTTTCACTCTCTAACCCTCCTTCATCTTGTTTCAATCTCTTTAACCCACCTGCATCTTGTTTCACTCTCTTTAAACCTCCTTCATCTTGTTTCACTCTCTTTAACCCTCCTTCATCTTGTTTCACTCTCTTTAACCCTCCTTCATCTTGTTTCACTCTCTTTAACCCACCCTCATCTTGTTTTCCTATCTTTCACCCTCCTTCGTCTCGTTTCGCTCTCTTTCACCCTCCTTCGTCGTGTTTCGCTCTCTTTCACCCTTCTTCGTCTCGATTCCCTCTGTTTCACCCTCCTTCGTCTCGTTTCGCTCTCTTTCACCCTCCTTCATCTTGTTTCACTCTCTTTAACCCTCCTTCATCTTGTTTCACTCTCTTTAACCCACCTGCACCTTGTTTCACTCTCTTTAACCCTCCTTCACTTGTTTCACTCTCTTTAAACCTCCTTCATCTTGTTTCACTCTCTTTAACCCGCATTCATCTCGTTTCACTCTCTTTAACTCTCATTCATCTTGTTTCACTCTCTTTAACCCTCCTTCGTCTTGTTTCACTCTCTTTAACCCTCCTTCATCCTGTTTCACTCTCCTTAACCCTCATTAATCTTGTTTCACTCTCTTTAACTCTCATTCATCTTGTTTCACTCTCTTTAATCCTCCTTCATCTTGTTTCACTCTCTTTAACCCTCCTTCAACTTGTTTCACTCTCTTTAAATCTCCATCATCTCGTTTCCTTCTCTTTAACACTCTTTCGTCTCGTTTCCCTCTCTTTAACCCTCCTTCATCTCGTTTCACTCTCTTTAACCCTCCTTCGTCTCGTTTCACTCTCTTTGACCCTCCTTCGTCTCATTTCACTCTCTTACACCCTCCTTCGTCTTGTTTCACTCTCTTTAATCCTCCTTCGTCTTGTTTCACTCTCTTTCACCCTCCTTCGTCTCGTTTCACTCTCTTTCTGCCTCCTTCGTCTTGTTTCACTCTCTTTCACCCTCCATCATCTCGTTTCAGTCTCTTTCACCCTTCTTCGTCTCGTTTCACTCTCTTTCACTCTCCTTCGTCTCGTTTCACTCTCTTTTACCCTCCTTCATCTCGTTTCACTCTCTTTCACCCTACTTCATCTCGTTTCACTGTCTTTCACCCTCCTTCATCTCGTTTCACTCTCTTTCACCCTACTTCGTCTCGTTTCACTCTCTTTCACCCTCCTTCGTCTCGTTTCACTCTCTTTAACCCTCCTTCGTCTTGTTTCACTCTCTTTCACCCTCCATCATCTCGTTCAGTCTCTTTCACCCTTCTTCGTCTCGTTTCACTCTCTTTCACTCTTCTTCATCTCGTTTCACTCTCTTTCACCCTCCTTCATCTCGTTTCACTCTCTTTCACCCTACTTCATCTCGTTTCACTGTCTTTCACCCTCCTTCATCTCGTTTCACTCTCTCTCACCCTCCTTCATCTTGTTTCACTCTCTTTAACCCACCTGCATCTTGTTTCACTCTCTTTAACCCTCCTTCATCTTGTTTCACTCTCTTTAAACCTCCTTCATCTTGTTTCACTCTCTTTAACCCGCATTCATCTCGTTTCACTCTCTTTAACTCTCATTCATCTTGTTTCACTCTCTTTAACCCTCCTTCGTCTTGTTTCACTCTCTTTAACCCTCCTTCATCCTGTTTCACTCTCCTTAACCCTCATTAATCTTGTTTCACTCTCTTTAACTCTCATTCATCTTGTTTCACTCTCTTTAATCCTCCTTCATCTTGTTTCACTCTCTTTAACACTCCTTCATCTTGTTTCACTCTCTTTAAACCTCCATCATCTCGTTTCCTTCTCTTTAACCCTCCTTCGTCTCGTTTCACTCTCTTTCACCCTTCTTCGTCCCGTTTCACTCTCTTTGACCCTCCTTCGTCTCGTTTCACTCTCTTTCACCCTCCTTCGTCTCGTTTCACTCTCTTTCACCCTCTTTCGTCTCATTTCACTCTCTTTCACCTTCCTTCGTCTCGTTTCACTCTCTTTCACCCTACTTCGTCTCGTTTCACTCTGTTTAACACTCCTTCATCTTGTCTCACTCTCTTTAACCCTGCTTCCTCTTGTTTCACTCTCTTTAACCCTGCTTCTGCCTGTTTGACTCTATTTAACCCTCCTTCATCTTGTTTCACTCTCTTTAATCCGCCTTCATCTTGTTTCACTCTCTTTAACCCTCCTTCATTTTGTTTCACTCTCTTTAACCCCCTTTCATCTTGTTTCACTCTCTTTAACCCCCTTTCATCTTCTTTCATTCTCTTATCCCTCCTTCATCTTGTTTCACACTCTTGAACCCTTTTTCATTTTGTTTCATTCTCTTGAAACCTCCTTCGTCTCTTTTTACTCTCCTTCACCCTCTTTCGTCTCGTTTCACTCTTTTTAACCCTCTTTCAACTCGTTTCACTCTCCTTAATCCTCCTTTCTCTCGTTTCACTATCTTTAACCCTCCTTCGTCTTGTTTCACTCTCTTTCACCCTCCTTCATCTCGTTTAGCTCTCTTTCACCTCCCTTCTTCTCGTTTCGCTCTCTTTCACCGTCCTTCGTCTCGTTTCGTTCTCTTTCTCCCTCCTTTGTCTCTTTTCTCTCTCTTTAACCCTCCTTCGTCTTGTTTCACTCTCTTTCACCCTCCTTCAACTCGTTTCAATCTCTTTAACCCTCCTTCGTCTCGTTTCACTCTCTTTCACCCTCCATCATCTCGTTTCAGTCTCTTTCACCCTTCTTCGTCTCGTTTCACTCTCTTTCACTCTCCTTCATCTCGTTTCACTCTCTTTCACCCTCCTACATTTCGTTTCACTCTCTTTCACCCTACTTCGTCTCGTTTCACTGTCTTTCACCCTCCTTCATCTCGTTTCACTCTCTCACCCTACTTCGTCTCGTTTCACTCTCTTTCATCCTCCTTCGTCTCGTTTCACTCTCTTTCACCCTCCTTCATCTCGTTTCACTCTCTTTCACCCTACTTCGTCTCGTTTCACTGTCTTTCACCCTCCTTCATCTAGTTTCACTCTCTCTCACCCTACTTCGTCTCGTTTCACTCTCTTTCACCCTCCTTCATCGCGTTTCACTCTGTTTAACACTCCTTCATCTTGTCTCACTCTCTTTAAGCCTCGTTAATCTTGTTTCACTCTCTTTAACCCTGCTTCTGCTTGTTTGACTCTATTTAACCCTCCTTCATCTTGTTTCCCTCTCTTTAATCCTCCTTCATCTTGTTTCACTCTCTTTAACCCTCCATCATCTTGTTTCACTCCCTTTAACCCTCCTTCATCTTGTTTCACTCTCTTTAAACCTCCTTCATCTTGTTTCACTCTCTTTAACCCGCATTCATCTCGTTTCACTCTCCTTAACCCTCATTCATCTTGTTTCACTCTCTTTAACCCTCATTCATCTTGTTTCACTCTCTTTAACTCTCATTCATCTCGTTTCACTCTCTTTCACCCTTCTTCGTCCCGTTTCACTCTCTTTTACCCTCCTTCGTCTCGTTTTACTCTCTTTCACCCTCCTTCGTCTCGTTTCACTCTGTTTAACACTCCTTCATCTTGTCTCACTCTCTTTAACCCTGCTTCATCTTGTTTCACTCTCTTTAACCCTGCTTAATCTTGTTTCACTCTCTTTAACCCTGCTTCTGCCTGTTTGACTCTAGTTAACCCTCCTTCATCTTGTTTCACTCTCTTTAACCCTCCTTCATCTTGATTCACTCTCTTTAACCCTCCTTCATCTTGTTTCACTCTCTTTAACCCACCTGCATCTTGTTTCACTCTCTTTCACCCTCCTTCATCTTGTTTCACTCTCTTTAACCCTCCTTCGTCTCGTTTCGCTCTCTTTAACCCTCCTTCATCTCGTTTCACTCTCTTTAACCCTCTTTCATCTCGTTTCCCTCTCTTTAACCCTCCTTCATCTCGTTACACTCTCTTTCACCCTCCTTCGTCTCGTTTCACTCTCTTTCACCCTCTTTCGTCTCATTTCACTCTCTTTCACCTTCCTTCGTCTCGTTTCACTCTCTTTCACCCTTCTTCGTCTCGTTTCACTCTGTTTAACACTCCTTCATCTTGTCTCACTCTCTTTCACCCTCCTTCGTCTCGTTTCACTCTCTTTGACCCTCCTTCGTCTCGTTTCACTCTCTTTCACCCTCCTTCGTCTCATTTCACGCTCTTTCACCCTCTTTCGTCTCATTTCACACTCTTTCACCTTCCTTCGTCTCGTTTCACTCTCTTTCACCCTTCTTCGACTCGATTCCCTCTGTTTCACACTCATTCGTCTCGTTTCGCTCCCTTTCACCCTCCTTCATCGTGTTTCACTCTCTCTCACCCTACTTCGTCTCGTTTCACTCTCTTTCACCCTCCTTCATCGCGTTTCACTCTGTTTAACACTCCTTCATCTTGTCTCACTCTCTTTAAGCCTCGTTAATCTTGTTTCACTCTCTTTAACCCTGCTTCTGCATGTTTGACTCTATTTAACCCTCCTTCATCTTGTTTCCCTCTCTTTAATCCTCCTTCATCTTGTTTCACTCTCTTTAACCCTCCATCATCTTGTTTCACTCTCTTTAACCCTCCATCATCTTGTTTCACTCCCTTTAACCCTCCTTCATCTTGTTTCACTCTCTTTAAACCTCCTTCATCTTGTTTCACTCTCTTTAACCCGCATTCATCTCGTTTCAGTCTTTTAAACTCTCATTCATCTTGTTTCACTCTCTTTAACCCTCCTTCGTCTTGTTTCACTCTCTTTAACCCTCCTTCATCCTGTTTCACTCTCCTTAACCCTCATTCATCTTGTTTCACTCTCTTTAACTCTCATTCATCTTGTTTCACTCTCTTTAATCCTCCTTCATCTTGTTTCACTCTCTTTAACCCTCCTTCATCTTGTTTCACTCTCTTTAACACTCCATCATCTCGTTTCCCTCTCTTTAACCCTCCTTCGTCTCGTTTCACTCTCTTTCACCCTCCTTCGTCTCGTTTCACTCTCTTTCACCCTCTTTCGTCTCATTTCACTCTCTTTCACCTTCCTTCGTCTCGTTTCACTCTCTTTCACCCTACTTCATCTCGTTTCACTCTGTTTAACACTCCTTCATCTTGTCTCACTCTCTTTAACCCTGCTTCATCTTGTTTCACTCTCTTTAACCCTGCTTCTGCCTGTTTGACTCTATTTAACCCTCCTTCATCTTGTTTCACTCTCTTTAATCCGCCTTCATCTTGTTTCACTCTCTTTAACCCTCCTTCATCTTGTTTCACTCTCTTTAACCCTCCTTCATCTTGATTCACTCTCTTTAACCCTCCTTCATCTTGTTTCACTCTCTTTAACCCACCTGCATCTTGTTTCACTCTCTTTCACCCTCCTTCATCTTGTTTCACTCTCTTTAACCCTCCTTCTTCTTGTTTCACTCTCTTTAACCCTCCTTCATCTTGTTTCACTCTCTTTAACCCTCCTTCATCTTGTTTCACTCTCTTTAACCCTCCTTCATCTTGTTTCACTCTCTTTAACCCTCCCTCATCTTGTTTTCCTATCTTTCACCGTCCTTCGTCTCGTTTCGCTCTCTTTCACCCTCCTTCGTCGTGTTTCGCTCTCTTTCACCCTTCTTCGTCTCGATTCCCTCTGTTTCACCCTCCTTCGTCTCGTTTCGCTCTCTTTCACCCTCCTTCATCTTGTTTCACTCTCTTTAACCCTCCTTAATCTTGTTTCACTCTCTTTAACCCACCTGCACCTTGTTTCACTCTCTTTAACCCTCCTTCATCTTGTTTCACTCTCTTTAAACCTCCTTCATCTTGTTTCACTCTCTTTAACCCGCATTCATCTCGTTTCACTCTCTTTAACTCTCATTCATCTTGTTTCACTCTCTTTAACCCTCCTTCGTCTTGTTTCACTCTCTTTAACCCTCCTTCATCCTGTTTCACTCTCCTTAACCCTCATTAATCTTGTTTCACTCTCTTTAAGCTACCTGCACCTTGTTTCACTCTCTTTAACCCTCCTTCATCTTGTTTCACTCTCTTTAAACCTCCTTCATCTTGTTTCACTCTCTTTAACCCGCATTCATCTCGTTTCACTCTCTTTAACTCTCATTCATCTTGTTTCACTCTCTTTAACCCTCCTTCGTCTTGTTTCACTCTCTTTAACCCTCCTTCATCTCGTTTCACTCTCCTTAACCCTTATTCATCTTGTTTCACTCTCTTTAACCCTCATTCATCTTGTTTCACTCTCTTTAACCCACCTGCATCTTGTTTCACTCTCTTTAACCGTCCTTCATCTTTTTTCACTCTCTTTAACCCCCCTTCGTCTCGTTTCACTCTCTTTCACCCTTCTTCGTCTCATTTCACTCTCTTTAACCCTCCTTCATCTTGTTTCACTCTCTTTAACCCGCAATCATTTCGTTTCACTCTCTTTAACCCTCATTCGTCTTGTTTCACTCTCTTTAACCCTCATTCATCTTGTTTCACTCTCTAACCCTCCTTCATCTTGTTTCACTCTCTTTAACCCACCTGCATCTTGTTTCACTCTCTTTAACCCTCCTTCATCTTGTTTCACTCTCTTTAACCCTCCTTCATCTTGTTTCACTCTCTTTAACCCTCCTTCATCTTGTTTCACTCTCTTTAACCCTCCCTCATCTTGTTTTCCTATCTTTCACCCTCCTTCGTCTCGTTTCGCTCTCTTTCACCCTCCTTCGTCGTGTTTCGCTCTCTTTCACCCTTCTTCGTCTCGATTCCCTCTGTTTCACTCTCCTTTGTCTCGTTTCGCTCTCTTTCACCCTCCTTCATCTTGTTTCACTCTCTTTAACCCTCCTTCATCTTGTTTCACTCTCTTTAACCCACCTGCACCTTGTTTCACTCTCTTTAACCCTCCTTCATCTTGTTTCACTCTCTTTAAACCTCCTTCATCTTGTTTCACTCTCTTTAACCCGCATTCATCTCGTTTCACTCTCTTTAACTCTCATTCATCTTGTTTCACTCTCTTTAACCCTCCTTCGTCTTGTTTCACTCTCTTTAACCCTCCTTCATCCTGTTTCACTCTCCTTAACCCTCATTAATCTTGTTTCACTCTCTTTAACTCTCATTCATCTTGTTTCACTCTCTTTAATCCTCCTTCATCTTGTTTCACTCTCTTTAACCCTCCTTCATCTTGTTTCACTCTCTTTAACCCTCCATCATCTCGTTTCCTTCTCTTTAACCCTCCTTCGTCTCGTTTCACTCTCTTTCACCCTTCTTCATCCCGTTTCACTCTCTTTGACCCTCCTTCGTCTCATTTCACTCTCTTTCACCCTCCTTCGTCTCGTTTCACTCTCTTTCACCCTCTTTCGTCTCATTTCACTCTCTTTCACCTTCCTTCGTCTCGTTTCACTCTCTTTCACCCTACTTCGTCTCGTTTCACTCTGTTTAACACTCCTTCATCTTGTCTCACTCTCTTTAACCCTGCTTCATCTTGTTTCACTCTCTTTAACCCTGCTTCTGCCTGTTTGACTCTATTTAACCCTCCTTCATCTTGTTTCACTCTCTTTAATCCGCCTTCATCTTGTTTCACTCTCTTTAACCCACCTTCATCTTGTTTCACTCTCTTTAACCCCCTTTCATCATGTTTCACTCTCTTTAACCCCCTTTCATCTTCTTTCATTCTCTTATCCCTCCTTCATCTTGTTTCACACTCTTGAACACTTTTTCATTTTGTTTCACTCTCTTGAAACCTCCTTCGTCTCTTTTTACTCTCCTTCACCCTTTTTCGTCTCGTTTCACTCTTTTTAACCCTCCTTCAACTCGTTTCACTCTCCTTAATCCTCCTTCATCTCGTTTCAATCTCTTTAATCCTCCTTGGTCTCATTTCACTCTCTTTCACCCTCCATCATCTCGTTTCAGTCTCTTTCACCCTTCTTCGTCTCGTTTCACTCTCTTTCACTCTCCTTCATCTCGTTTCACTCTCTTTCACCCTCCTACATCTCGTTTCACTCTTTCACCCTACTTCGTCTCGTTTCACTGTCTTTCACCCTCCTTCATCTCGTTTCACTCTCTCTCACCCTACTTCGGCTCGTTTCACTCTCTTTCATCCTCCTTCGTCTCGTTTCACTCTCTTTCACCCTCCTTCATCTCGTTTCTCTCTCTTTCACCCTACTTCGTCTCGTTTCACTGTCTTTCACCCTCCTTCATCTCGTTTCACTCTCTCTCACCCTACTTCGTCTCGTTTCACTCTCTTTCACCCTCCTTCATCGCGTTTCACTCTGTTTAACACTCCTTCATCTTGTCTCACTCTCTTTAAGCCTCGTTAATCTTGTTTCACTCTCTTTAACCCTGCTTCTGCTTGTTTGACTCTATTTAACCCTCCTTCATCTTGTTTCCTTCTCTTTAATCCTCCTTCATCTTGTTTCACTCTCTTTAACCCTCCATCATCTTGTTTCACTCCCTTTAATCCTCCTTCATCTTGTTTCACTCTCTTTAAACCTCCTTCATCTTGTTTCACTCTCTTTAACCCGCATTCATCTCGTTTCACTCTCCTTAACCCTTATTCATCTTGTTTCACTCTCTTTAACCCTCATTCATCTTGTTTCACTATCTTTAACCCTCATTCATCTTCTTTCACTCTCTTAAACTCTCATTCATCTTGTTTCACTCTCTTTAACCCTCCTTCGTCTTGTTTCACTCTCTTTAACCCTCCTTCATCATGTTTCACTCTCCTTAACCCTCATTAATCTTGTTTCACTCTCTTTATCTCTCATTCATCTTGTTTCACTCTCTTTAACCCACCTTCGTCTCGTTTCGCTCTCTTTAACCCTCCGTCATCTCGTTTCACTCTCTCTCACCCTACTTCGTCTTGTTTCACTCTCTTTCACCCTCCTTCATCGCGTTTCACTCTGTTTAACACTCCTTCATCTTGTCTCACTCTCTTTAAGCCTCGTTAATCTTGTTTCACTCTCTTTAACCCTGCTTCTGCTTGTTTGACTCTATTTAACCCTCCTTCATCTTGTTTCCTTCTCTTTAATCCTCCTTCATCTTGTTTCACTCTCTTTAACCCTCCATCATCTTGTTTCACTCCCTTTAACCCTCCTTCATCTTGTTTCACTCTCTTTAAACCTCCTTCATCTTGTTTCACTCTCTTTAACCCGCATTCATCTCGTTTCACTCTCCTTAACCCTTATTCATCTTGTTTCACTCTCTTTAACCCTCATTCATCTTGTTTCACTATCTTTAACCCTCATTCATCTTCTTTCACACTCTTAAACTCTCATTCATCTTGTTTCACTCTCTTTAACCCTCCTTCGTCTTGTTTCACTCTCTTTAACCCTCCTTCATCATGTTTCACTCTCCTTAACCCTCATTAATCTTGTTTCACTCTCTTTAACTCTCATTCATCTTGTTTCACTCTCTTTAACCCACCTGCATCTTGTTTCACTCTCTTTAACCGTCCTTCATCTTTTTTCACTCTCTTTAACCCCCCTTCGTCTCGTTTCACTCTCTTTCACCCTTCTTCGTCTCATTTCGCTCTCTTTCATCCTCCTCCGTCTCGTTTCGCTCTCTTGAACCCTCCTTCGTCTCGTTTCGCTCTCTTGAACGCTCCTTCATCTTGTTTCACTCTCTTTAACCCTCCTTCATCTCGTTTCACTCTCTTTAACCCTCCTTCATCTCGTTTCACTCTCTTTTACCCTTCTTCGTCTCATTTCACTCTCTTTAACCCTCCTTCATCTCGCTTCTCTCTCTTTCACCCTCCTTCATCTTGTTTCACTCTCTTTAACCCTCCTTCGTCTTGTTTCACTCTCTTTAACCCTCCTTCATCATGTTTCACTCTCCTTAACCCTCATTAATCTTGTTTCACTCTCTTTAACTCTCATTCATCTTGTTTCACTCTCTTTAACCCACCTGCATCTTGTTTCACTCTCTTTAACCGTCCTTCATCTTTTTTCACTCTCTTTAACCCCCCTTCGTCTCGTTTCACTCTCTTTCACCCTTCTTCGTCTCATTTCGCTCTCTTTCATCCTCCTCCGTCTCGTTTCGCTCTCTTGAACCCTCCTTCGTCTCGTTTCGCTCTCTTGAACCCTCCTTCATCTTGTTTCACTCTCTTTAACCCTCCTTCATCTCGTTTCACTCTCTTTAACCCTCCTTCATCTCGTTTCACTCTCTTTTACCCTTCTTCGTCTCGTTTCACTCTCCTTAACCCTTATTCATCTTGTTTCACTCTCTTTAACCCTCATTCATCTTGTTTCACTATCTTTAACCCTCATTCATCTTCTTTCACACTCTTAAACTCTCATTCATCTTGTTTCACTCTCTTTAACCCTCCTTCGTCTTGTTTCACTCTCTTTAACCCTCCTTCATCATGTTTCACTCTCCTTAACCCTCATTAATCTTGTTTCACTCTCTTTAACTCTCATTCATCTTGTTTCACTCTCTTTAACCCACATTCGTCTCGTTTCGCTCTCTTTAACCCTCCGTCATCTCGTTTCACTCTCTTTAACCCTCCTTCATCTCGTTTCCCTCTCTTTAACCCTCCTTCGTCTCGTTTCACTCTCTTTCACCCTTCTTCGTCCCGTTTCACTCACTTTGACCCTCCTTCGTCTCGTTTCACTCTCTTTAAACCTCCTTCACCTTGTTTCACTCTCTTTAACCCGCATTCATCTCGTTTCACTCTTTTTAACCCGCATTCATCTTGTTTCACTCTCTTTAACCCTCCGTCGTCTCATTTCGCTCTCTTTAACCCTCCTTCATCTCGTTTTACTCTCTTTAACCCTCCTTCATCTCGTTTCCCTCTCTTTAACCCTCCTTCGTCTCGTTTCACTCTCTTTCACCCTTTTTCGTCCCGTTTCACTCTCTTTGACACTCCTTCGTCTCGTTTCACTCTCTTTCACACTCTTTCGTCTTATTTCACTCTCTTTCACCTTCCTTCATCTCGTTTCACTCTCTTTCACCCTACTTCGTCTCGTTTCACTCTGTTTAACACTCCTTCATCTTGTCTCACTCTCTTTAACCCTGCTTCATCTTGTTTCACTCTCTTTAACCCTGCTTCATCTTGTTTAACTCTCTTTAACCCTGCTTCTGCCTGTTTGACTCTATTTAACCCTCCTTCATCTTGTTTCACTCTCTTTAATCTTCCTTCATCTTGTTTCACTCTCTTTAACTCTCATTCATCTTGTTTCACTCTCTTTAACCCTCCTTCGTCTCGTTTCGCTCTCTTTAACCCTTCTTCATCTTGTTTCACTCTCTTTAACCCTCTTTCATCTCGTTTCCCTCTCTTTAACCCTCCTTCGTCTCGTTACACTCTCTTTCACCCTTCTTCGTCCCGTTTCACTCTCTTTGACCCTCCTTCGTCTCGTTTCACTCTCTTTCACCCTCCTTCGTCTCGTTTCACTCTCTTTCACCCTCTTTCGTCTCATTTCACTCTCTTTCACCTTCCTTCGTCTCGTTTCACTCTCTTTCACCCTTCTTCGTCTCGTTTCACTCTGTTTAACACTCCTTCATCTTGTCTCACTCTCTTTCACCCTCCTTCGTCTCGTTTCACTCTCTTTGACCCTCCTTCGTCTCGTTTCACTCTCTTTCACCCTCCTTCGTCTCGTTTCACTCTCTTTCACCCTCTTTCGTCTCATTTCACTCTCTTTCACCTTCCTTCGTCTCGTTTCACTCTCTTTCACCCTTCTTCGACTCGATTCCCTCTGTTTCACACTCATTCGTCTCGTTTCGCTCCCTTTCACCCTCCTTCATCGTGTTTCACTCTCTCTCACCCTACTTCGTCTCGTTTCACTCTCTTTCACCCTCCTTCATCGCGTTTCACTCTGTTAAACACTCCTTCATCTTGTCTCACTCTCTTTAAGCCTCGTTAATCTTGTTTCACTCTCTTTAACCCTGCTTCTGCATGTTTGACTCTATTTAACCCTCCTTCATCTTGTTTCCCTCTCTTTAATCCTCCTTCATCTTGTTTCACTCTCTTTAACCCTCCATCATCTTGTTTCACTCTCTTTAACCCTCCATCATCTTGTTTCACTCCCTTTAACCCTCCTTCATCTTGTTTCACTCTCTTTAATCCTCCTTCATCTTGTTTCACTCTCTTTAACCCTCCTTCATCTTGTTTCACTCTCTTTAACACTCCATCATCTCGTTTCCCTCTCTTTAACCCTCCTTCGTCTCGTTTCACTCTCTTTCACCCTCCTTCGTCTCGTTTCACTCTCTTTCACCCTCTTTCGTCTTATTTCACTCTCTTTCACCTTCCTTCGTCTCGTTTCACTCTCTTTCACCCTACTTCATCTCGTTTCACTCTGTTTAACACTCCTTCATCTTGTCTCACTCTCTTTAACCCTGCTTCATCTTGTTTCACTCTCTTTAACCCTGCTTCTGCCTGTTTGACTCTATTTAACCCTCCTTCATCTTGTTTCAGTCTCTTTAATCCGCCTTCATCTTATTTCACTCTCTTTAACCCTCCCTCATCTTGTTTTCCTATCTTTCACCCTCCTTCGTCTCGTTTCGCTCTCTTTCACCCTCCTTCGTCGTGTTTCGCTCTCTTTCACCCTTCTTCGTCTCTATTCCCTCTGTTTCACCCTCCTTCGTCTCGTTTCGCTCTCTTTCACCCTCCTTCATCTTGTTTCACTCTCTTTAACCCTCCTTCATCTTGTTTCACTCTCTTTAACCCACCTGCACCTTGTTTCACTCTCTTTAACCCTCCTTCACTTGTTTCACTCTCTTTCAACCTCCTTCATCTTGTTTCACTCTCTTTAACCCGCATTCATCTCGTTTCACTCTCTTTAACTCTCATTCATCTTGTTTCACTCTCTTTAACCCTCCTTCGTCTTGTTTCACTCTCTTTAACCCTCCTTCATCCTGTTTCACTCTCCTTAACCCTCATTAATCTTGTTTCACTCTCTTTAACTCTCATTCATCTTGTTTCACTCTCTTTAATCCTCCTTCATCTTGTTTCACTCTCTTTAACCCTCCTTCATCTTGTTTCACTCTCTTTAAATCTCCATCATCTCGTTTCCTTCTCTTTAACACTCTTTCGTCTCGTTTCCCTCTCTTTAACCCTCCTTCATCTCGTTTCACTCTCTTTAACCCTCCTTCGTCTCGTTTCACTCTCTTTGACCCTCCTTCGTCTCATTTCACTCTCTTACACCCTCCTTCGTCTTGTTTCACTCTCTTTAATCCTCCTTCGTCTTGTTTCACTCTCTTTCACCCTCCTTCGTCTCGTTTCACTCTCTTTCTGCCTCCTTCGTCTTGTTTCACTCTCTTTCACCCTCCATCATCTCGTTTCAGTCTCTTTCACCCTTCTTCGTCTCGTTTCACTCTCTTTCACTCTCCTTCGTCTCGTTTCACTCTCTTTTACCCTCCTTCATCTCGTTTCACTCTCTTTCACCCTACTTCATCTCGTTTCACTGTCTTTCACCCTCCTTCATCTCGTTTCACTCTCTTTCACCCTACTTCGTCTCGTTTCACTCTCTTTCACCCTCCTTCGTCTCGTTTCACTCTCTTTAACCCTCCTTCGTCTTGTTTCACTCTCTTTCACCCTCCATCATCTCGTTCAGTCTCTTTCACCCTTCTTCGTCTCGTTTCACTCTCTTTCACTCTTCTTCATCTCGTTTCACTCTCTTTCACCCTCCTTCATCTCGTTTCACTCTCTTTCACACTACTTCATCTCGTTTCACTGTCTTTCACCCTCCTTCATCTCGTTTCACTCTCTCTCACCCTCCTTCATCTTGTTTCACTCTCTTTAACCCACCTGCATCTTGTTTCACTCTCTTTAACCCTCCTTCATCTTGTTTCACTCTCTTTAAACCTCCTTCATCTTGTTTCACTCTCTTTAACCCGCATTCATCTCGTTTCACTCTCTTTAACTCTCATTCATCTTGTTTCACTCTCTTTAACCCTCCTTCGTCTTGTTTCACTCTCTTTAACCCTCCTTCATCCTGTTTCACTCTCCTTAACCCTCATTAATCTTGTTTCACTCTCTTTAACTCTCATTCATCTTGTTTCACTCTCTTTAATCCTCCTTCATCTTGTTTCACTCTCTTTAACCCTCCTTCATCTTGTTTCACTCTCTTTAAACCTCCATCATCTCGTTTCCTTCTCTTTAACCCTCCTTCGTCTCGTTTCACTCTCTTTCACCCTTCTTCGTCCCGTTTCACTCTCTTTGACCCTCCTTCGTCTCGTTTCACTCTCTTTCACCCTCCTTCGTCTCGTTTCACTCTCTTTCACCCTCTTTCGTCTCATTTCACTCTCTTTCACCTTCCTTCGTCTCGTTTCACTCTCTTTCACCCTACTTCGTCTCGTTTCACTCTGTTTAACACTCCTTCATCTTGTCTCACTCTCTTTAACCCTGCTTCCTCTTGTTTCACTCTCTTTAACCCTGCTTCTGCCTGTTTGACTCTATTTAACCCTCCTTCATCTTGTTTCACTCTCTTTAATCCGCCTTCATCTTGTTTCACTCTCTTTAACCCTCCTTCATTTTGTTTCACTCTCTTTAACCCCCTTTCATCTTGTTTCACTCTCTTTAACCCCCTTTCATCTTCTTTCATTCTCTTATCCCTCCTTCATCTTGTTTCACACTCTTGAACCCTTTTTCATTTTGTTTCATTCTCTTGAAACCTCCTTCGTCTCTTTTTACTCTCCTTCACCCTCTTTCGTCTCGTTTCACTCTTTTTAACCCTCTTTCAACTCGTTTCACTCTCCTTAATCCTCCTTTCTCTCGTTTCACTATCTTTAACCCTCCTTCGTCTTGTTTCACTCTCTTTCACCCTCCTTCATCTCGTTTAGCTCTCTTTCACCTCCCTTCTTCTCGTTTCGCTCTCTTTCACCGTCCTTCGTCTTGTTTCGTTCTCTTTCTCCCTCCTTTGTCTCTTTTCTCTCTCTTTAACCCTCCTTCGTCTTGTTTCACTCTCTTTCACCCTCCTTCAACTCGTTTCAATCTCTTTAACCCTCCTTCGTCTCGTTTCACTCTCTTTCACCCTCCATCATCTCGTTTCAGTCTCTTTCACCCTTCTTCGTCTCGTTTCACTCTCTTTCACTCTCCTTCATCTCGTTTCACTCTCTTTCACCCTCCTACATTTCGTTTCACTCTCTTTCACCCTACTTCGTCTCGTTTCACTGTCTTTCACCCTCCTTCATCTCGTTTCACTCTCTCACCCTACTTCGTCTCGTTTCACTCTCTTTCATCCTCCTTCGTCTCGTTTCACTCTCTTTCACCCTCCTTCATCTCGTTTCACTCTCTTTCACCCTACTTCGTCTCGTTTCACTGTCTTTCACCCTCCTTCATCTCGTTTCACTCTCTCTCACCCTACTTCGTCTCGTTTCACTCTCTTTCACCCTCCTTCATCGCGTTTCACTCTGTTTAACACTCCTTCATCTTGTCTCACTCTCTTTAAGCCTCGTTAATCTTGTTTCACTCTCTTTAACCCTGCTTCTGCTTGTTTGACTCTATTTAACCCTCCTTCATCTTGTTTCCCTCTCTTTAATCCTCCTTCATCTTGTTTCACTCTCTTTAACCCTCCATCATCTTGTTTCACTCCCTTTAACCCTCCTTCATCTTGTTTCACTCTCTTTAAACCTCCTTCATCTTGTTTCACTCTCTTTAACCCGCATTCATCTCGTTTCACTCTCCTTAACCCTCATTCATCTTGTTTCACTCTCTTTAACCCTCATTCATCTTGTTTCACTCTCTTTAACTCTCATTCATCTCGTTTCACTCTCTTTCACCCTTCTTCGTCCCGTTTCACTCTCTTTTACCCTCCTTCGTCTCGTTTTACTCTCTTTCACCCTCCTTCGTCTCGTTTCACTCTGTTTAACACTCCTTCATCTTGTCTCACTCTCTTTAACCCTGCTTCATCTTGTTTCACTCTCTTTAACCCTGCTTAATCTTGTTTCACTCTCTTTAACCCTGCTTCTGCCTGTTTGACTCTATTTAACCCTCCTTCATCTTGTTTCACTCTCTTTAATCTTCCTTCATCTTGTTTCACTCTCTTTAACTCTCATTCATCTTGTTTCACTCTCTTTAACCCTCCTTCGTCTCGTTTCGCTCTCTTTAACCCTCCTTCATCTCGTTTCACTCTCTTTAACCCTCTTTCATCTCGTTTCCCTCTCTTTAACCCTCCTTCGTCTCGTTACACTCTCTTTCACCCTCCTTCGTCTCGTTTCACTCTCTTTCACCCTCTTTCGTCTCATTTCACTCTCTTTCACCTTCCTTCGTCTCGTTTCACTCTCTTTCACCCTTCTTCGTCTCGTTTCACTCTGTTTAACACTCCTTCATCTTGTCTCACTCTCTTTCACCCTCCTTCGTCTCGTTTCACTCTCTTTGACCCTCCTTCGTCTCGTTTCACTCTCTTTCACCCTCTTTCGTCTCATTTCACACTCTTTCACCTTCCTTCGTCTCGTTTCACTCTCTTTCACCCTTCTTCGACTTGATTCCCTCTCTCTCACCCTACTTCGTCTCGTTTCACTCTCTTTCACCCTCCTTCATCGCGTTTCACTCTGTTTAACACTCCTTCATCTTGTCTCACTCTCTTTAAGCCTCGTTAATCTTGTTTCACTCTCTTTAACCCTCCTTCATCTTGATTCACTCTCTTTAACCCTCCTTCATCTTGTTTCACTCTCTTTAACCCACCTGCATCTTGTTTCACTCTCTTTCACCCTCCTTCATCTTGTTTCACTCTCTTTAACCCTCCTTCGTCTCGTTTCGCTCTCTTTAACCCTCCTTCATCTCGTTTCACTCTCTTTAACCCTCTTTCATCTCGTTTCCCTCTCTTTAACCCTCCTTCGTCTCGTTACACTCTCTTTCACCCTCCTTCGTCTCGTTTCACTCTCTTTCACCCTCTTTCGTCTCATTTCACTCTCTTTCACCTTCCTTCGTCTCGTTTCACTCTCTTTCACCCTTCTTCGTCTCGTTTCACTCTGTTTAACACTCCTTCATCTTGTCTCACTCTCTTTCACCCTCCTTCGTCTCGTTTCACTCTCTTTGACCCTCCTTCGTCTCGTTTCACTCTCTTTCACCCTCCTTCGTCTCATTTCACGCTCTTTCACCCTCTTTCGTCTCATTTCACACTCTTTCACCTTCCTTCGTCTCGTTTCACTCTCTTTCACCCTTCTTCGACTCGATTCCCTCTGTTTCACACTCATTCGTCTCGTTTCGCTCCCTTTCACCCTCCTTCATCGTGTTTCACTCTCTCTCACCCTACTTCATCTCGTTTCACTCTCTTTCACCCTCCTTCATCGCGTTTCACTCTGTTTAACACTCCTTCATCTTGTCTCACTCTCTTTAAGCCTCGTTAATCTTGTTTCACTCTCTTTAACCCTGCTTCTGCATGTTTGACTCTATTTAACCCTCCTTCATCTTGTTTCCCTCTCTTTAATCCTCCTTCATCTTGTTTCACTCTCTTTAACCCTCCATCATCTTGTTTCACTCTCTTTAACCCTCCATCATCTTGTTTCACTCCCTTTAACCCTCCTTCATCTTGTTTCACTCTCTTTAAACCTCCTTCATCTTGTTTCACTCTCTTTAACCCGCATTCATCTCGTTTCAGTCTTTTAAACTCTCATTCATCTTGTTTCACTCTCTTTAACCCTCCTTCGTCTTGTTTCACTCTCTTTAACCCTCCTTCATCCTGTTTCACTCTCCTTAACCCTCATTCATCTTGTTTCACTCTCTTTAACTCTCATTCATCTTGTTTCACTCTCTTTAATCCTCCTTCATCTTGTTTCACTCTCTTTAACCCTCCTTCATCTTGTTTCACTCTCTTTAACACTCCATCATCTCGTTTCCCTCTCTTTAACCCTCCTTCGTCTCGTTTCACTCTCTTTCACCCTCCTTCGTCTCGTTTCACTCTCTTTCACCCTCTTTCGTCTCATTTCACTCTCTTTCACCTTCCTTCGTCTCGTTTCACTCTCTTTCACCCTACTTCATCTCGTTTCACTCTGTTTAACACTCCTTCATCTTGTCTCACTCTCTTTAACCCTGCTTCATCTTGTTTCACTCTCTTTAACCCTGCTTCTGCCTGTTTGACTCTATTTAACCCTCCTTCATCTTGTTTCACTCTCTTTAATCCGCCTTCATCTTGTTTCACTCTCTTTAACCCTCCTTCATCTTGTTTCACTCTCTTTAACCCTCCTTCATCTTGATTCACTCTCTTTAACCCTCCTTCATCTTGTTTCACTCTCTTTAACCCACCTGCATCTTGTTTCACTCTCTTTCACCCTCCTTCATCTTGTTTCACTCTCTTTAACCCTCCTTCTTCTTGTTTCACTCTCTTTAACCCTCCTTCATCTTGTTTCACTCTCTTTAACCCGCATTCATTTCGTTTCACTCTCTTTAACCCTTATTCGTCTTGTTTCACTCTCTTTAACCCTCATTCATCTTGTTTCACTCTCTAACCCTCCTTCATCTTGTTTCACTCTCTTTAACCCACCTGCATCTTGTTTCACTCTCTTTAACCCTCCTTCATCTTGTTTCACTCTCTTTAACCCTCCTTCATCTTGTTTCACTCTCTTTAACCCTCCTTCATCTTGTTTCACTCTCTTTAACCCTCCCTCATCTTGTTTTCCTATCTTTCACCGTCCTTCGTCTCGTTTCGCTCTCTTTCACCCTCCTTCGTCGTGTTTCGCTCTCTTTCACCCTTCTTCGTCTCGATTCCCTCTGTTTCACCCTCCTTCGTCTCGTTTCGCTCTCTTTCACCCTCCTTCATCTTGTTTCACTCTCTTTAACCCTCCTTAATCTTGTTTCACTCTCTTTAACCCACCTGCACCTTGTTTCACTCTCTTTAACCCTCCTTCATCTTGTTTCACTCTCTTTAAACCTCCTTCATCTTGTTTCACTCTCTTTAACCCGCATTCATCTCGTTTCACTCTCTTTAACTCTCATTCATCTTGTTTCACTCTCTTTAACCCTCCTTCGTCTTGTTTCACTCTCTTTAACCCTCCTTCATCCTGTTTCACTCTCCTTAACCCTCATTAATCTTGTTTCACTCTCTTTAAGCTACCTGCACCTTGTTTCACTCTCTTTAACCCTCCTTCATCTTGTTTCACTCTCTTTAAACCTCCTTCATCTTGTTTCACTCTCTTTAACCCGCATTCATCTCGTTTCACTCTCTTTAACTCTCATTCATCTTGTTTCACTCTCTTTAACCCTCCTTCGTCTTGTTTCACTCTCTTTAACCCTCCTTCATCTCGTTTCACTCTCCTTAACCCTTATTCATCTTGTTTCACTCTCTTTAACCCTCATTCATCTTGTTTCACTATCTTTCAGCCTCATTCATCTTCTTTCACACTCTTAAACTCTCATTCATCTTGTTTCACTCTCTTTAACCCTCCTTCGTCTTGTTTCACTCTCTTTAACCCTCCTTCATCATGTTTCACTCTCCTTAACCCTCATTAATCTTGTTTCACTCTCTTTAACTCTCATTCATCTTGTTTCACTCTCTTTAACCCACCTGCATCTTGTTTCACTCTCTTTAACCGTCCTTCATCTTTTTTCACTCTCTTTAACCCCCCTTCGTCTCGTTTCACTCTCTTTCACCCTTCTTCGTCTCATTTCACTCTCTTTAACCCTCCTTCATCTTGTTTCACTCTCTTTAACCCGCAATCATTTCGTTTCACTCTCTTTAACCCTCATTCGTCTTGTTTCACTCTCTTTAACCCTCATTCATCTTGTTTCACTCTCTAACCCTCCTTCATCTTGTTTCGCTCTCTTTAACCCACCTGCATCTTGTTTCACTCTCTTTAACCCTCCTTCATCTTGTTTCACTCTCTTTAACCCTCCTTCATCTTGTTTCACTCTCTTTAACCCTCCTTCATCTTGTTTCACTCTCTTTAACCCTCCCTCATCTTGTTTTCCTATCTTTCACTCTCCTTCGTCTCGTTTCGCTCTCTTTCACCCTCCTTCGTCGTGTTTCGCTCTCTTTCACCCTTCTTCGTCTCGATTCCCTCTGTTTCACTCTCCTTCGTCTCGTTTCGCTCTCTTTCACCCTCCTTCATCTTGTTTCACTCTCTTTAACCCTCCTTCATCTTGTTTCACTCTCTTTAACCCACCTGCACCTTGTTTCACTCTCTTTAACCCTCCTTCATCTTGTTTCACTCTCTTTAAACCTCCTTCATCTTGTTTCACTCTCTTTAACCCTCCTTCGTCTTGTTTCACTCTCTTTAACCCTCCTTCATCCTGTTTCACTCTCCTTAACCCTCATTAATCTTGTTTCACTCTCTTTAACTCTCATTCATCTTGTTTCACTCTCTTTAATCCTCCTTCATCTTGTTTCACTCTCTTTAACCCTCCTTCATCTTGTTTCACTCTCTTTAACCCTCCATCATCTCGTTTCCTTCTCTTTAACCCTCCTTCGTCTCGTTTCACTCTCTTTCACCCTTCTTCGTCCCGTTTCACTCTCTTTGACCCTCCTTCGTCTCATTTCACTCTCTTTCACCCTCCTTCGTCTCGTTTCACTCTCTTTCACCCTCTTTCGTCTCATTTCACTCTCTTTCACCTTCCTTCGTCTCGTTTCACTCTCTTTCACCCTACTTCGTCTCGTTTCACTCTGTTTAACACTCCTTCATCTTGTCTCACTCTCTTTAACCCTGCTTCATCTTGTTTCACTCTCTTTAACCCTGCTTCTGCCTGTTTGACTCTATTTAACCCTCCTTCATCTTGTTTCACTCTCTTTAATCCGCCTTCATCTTGTTTCACTCTCTTTAACCCACCTTCATCTTGTTTCACTCTCTTTAACCCCCTTTCATCATGTTTCACTCTCTTTAACCCCCTTTCATCTTCTTTCATTCTCTTATCCCTCCTTCATCTTGTTTCACACTCTTGAACTCTTTTTCATTTTGTTTCACTCTCTTGAAACCTCCTTCGTCTCTTTTTACTCTCCTTCACCCTCTTTCGTCTCGTTTCACTCTTTTTAACCCTCCTTCAACTCGTTTCACTCTCCTTAATCCTCCTTCATCTCGTTTCAATCTCTTTAATCCTCCTTGGTCTCGTTTCACTCTCTTTCACCCTCCATCATCTCGTTTCAGTCTCTTTCACCCTTCTTCGTCTCGTTTCACTCTCTTTCACTCTCCTTCATCTCGTTTCACTCTCTTTCACCCTCCTACATCTCGTTTCACTCTTTCACCCTACTTCGTCTCGTTTCACTGTCTTTCACCCTCCTTCATCTCGTTTCACTCTCTCTCACCCTACTTCGGCTCGTTTCACTCTCTTTCATCCTCCTTCGTCTCGTTTCACTCTCTTTCACCCTCCTTCATCTCGTTTCACTCTCTTTCACCCTACTTCGTCTCGTTTCACTGTCTTTCACCCTCCTTCATCTCGTTTCACTCTCTCTCACCCTACTTCGTCTCGTTTCACTCTCTTTCACCCTCCTTCATCGCGTTTCACTCTGTTTAACACTCCTTCATCTTGTCTCACTCTCTTTAAGCCTCGTTAATCTTGTTTCACTCTCTTTAACCCTGCTTCTGCTTGTTTGACTCTATTTAACCCTCCTTCATCTTGTTTCCTTCTCTTTAATCCTCCTTCATCTTGTTTCACTCTCTTTAACCCTCCATCATCTTGTTTCACTCCCTTTAACCCTCCTTCATCTTGTTTCACTCTCTTTAAACCTCCTTCATCTTGTTTCACTCTCTTTAACCCGCATTCATCTCGTTTCACTCTCCTTAACCCTTATTCATCTTGTTTCACTCTCTTTAACCCTCATTCATCTTGTTTCACTATCTTTAACCCTCATTCATCTTCTTTCACTCTCTTAAACTCTCATTCATCTTGTTTCACTCTCTTTAACCCTCCTTCGTCTTGTTTCACTCTCTTTAACCCTCCTTCATCATGTTTCACTCTCCTTAACCCTCATTAATCTTGTTTCACTCTCTTTAACTCTCATTCATCTTGTTTCACTCTCTTTAACCCACCTTCGTCTCGTTTCGCTCTCTTTAACCCTCCGTCATCTCGTTTCACTCTCTCTCACCCTACTTCGTCTCGTTTCACTGTCTTTCACCCTCCTTCATCTCGTTTCACTCTCTCTCACCCTACTTCGGCTCGTTTCACTCTCTTTCATCCTCCTTCGTCTCGTTTCACTCTCTTTCACCCTCCTTCATCTCGTTTCACTCTCTTTCACCCTACTTCGTCTCGTTTCACTGTCTTTCACCCTCCTTCATCTCGTTTCACTCTCTCTCACCCTACTTCGTCTCGTTTCACTCTCTTTCACCCTCCTTCATCGCGTTTCACTCTGTTTAACACTCCTTCATCTTGTCTCACTCTCTTTAAGCCTCGTTAATCTTGTTTCACTCTCTTTGACCCTGCTTCTGCTTGTTTGACTCTATTTAACCCTCCTTCATCTTGTTTCCTTCTCTTTAATCCTCCTTCATCTTGTTTCACTCTCTTTAACCCTCCATCATCTTGTTTCACTCCCTTTAATCCTCCTTCATCTTGTTTCACTCTCTTTAAACCTCCTTCATCTTGTTTCACTCTCTTTAACCCGCATTCATCTCGTTTCACTCTCCTTAACCCTTATTCATCTTGTTTCACTCTCTTTAACCCTCATTCATCTTGTTTCACTATCTTTAACCCTCATTCATCATCTTTCACTCTCTTAAACTCTCATTCATCTTGTTTCACTCTCTTTAACCCTCCTTCGCCTTGTTTCACTCTCTTTAACCCTCCTTCATCATGTTTCACTCTCCTTAACCCTCATTAATCTTGTTTCACTCTCTTTATCTCTCATTCATCTTGTTTCACTCTCTTTAACCCACCTTCGTCTCGTTTCGCTCTCTTTAACCCTCCGTCATCTCGTTTCACTCTCTCTCACCCTACTTCGTCTTGTTTCACTCTCTTTCACCCTCCTTCATCGCGTTTCACTCTGTTTAACACTCCTTCATCTTGTCTCACTCTCTTTAAGCCTCGTTAATCTTGTTTCACTCTCTTTAACCCTGCTTCTGCTTGTTTGACTCTATTTAACCCTCCTTCATCTTGTTTCCTTCTCTTTAATCCTCCTTCATCTTGTTTCACTCTCTTTAACCCTCCATCATCTTGTTTCACTCCCTTTAACCCTCCTTCATCTTGTTTCACTCTCTTTAAACCTCCTTCATCTTGTTTCACTCTCTTTAACCCGCATTCATCTCGTTTCACTCTCCTTAACCCTTATTCATCTTGTTTCACTCTCTTTAACCCTCATTCATCTTGTTTCACTATCTTTAACCCTCATTCATCTTCTTTCACACTCTTAAACTCTCATTCATCTTATTTCACTCTCTTTAACCCTCCTTCGTCTTGTTTCACTCTCTTTAACCCTCCTTCATCATGTTTCACTCTCCTTAACCCTCATTAATCTTGTTTCACTCTCTTTAACTCTCATTCATCTTGTTTCACTCTCTTTAACCCACCTGCATCTTGTTTCACTCTCTTTAACCGTCCTTCATCTTTTTTCACTCTCTTTAACCCCCCTTCGTCTCGTTTCACTCTCTTTCACCCTTCTTCGTCTCATTTCGCTCTCTTTCATCCTCCTCCGTCTCGTTTCGCTCTCTTGAACCCTCCTTCGTCTCGTTTCGCTCTCTTGAACGCTCCTTCATCTTGTTTCACTCTCTTTAACCCTCCTTCATCTCGTTTCACTCTCTTTAACCCTCCTTCATCTCGTTTCACTCTCTTTTACCCTTCTTCGTCTCATTTCACTCTCTTTAACCCTCCTTCATCTCGCTTCTCTCTCTTTCACCCTCCTTCATCTTGTTTCACTCTCTTTAACCCTCCTTCGTCTTGTTTCACTCTCTTTAACCCTCCTTCATCATGTTTCACTCTCCTTAACCCTCATTAATCTTGCTCCACTCTCTTTAACTCTCATTCATCTTGTTTCACTCTCTTTAACCCACCTGCATCTTGTTTCACTCTCTTTAACCGTCCTTCATCTTTTTTCACTCTCTTTAACCCCCCTTCGTCTCGTTTCACTCTCTTTCACCCTTCTTCGTCTCATTTCGCTCTCTTTCATCCTCCTCCGTCTCGTTTCGCTCTCTTGAACCCTCCTTCGTCTCGTTTCGCTCTCTTGAACCCTCCTTCATCTTGTTTCACTCTCTTTAACCCTCCTTCATCTCGTTTCACTCTCTTTAACCCTCCTTCATCTCGTTTCACTCTCTTTTACCCTTCTTCGTCTCGTTTCACTCTCCTTAACCCTTATTCATCTTGTTTCACTCTCTTTAACCCTCATTCATCTTGTTTCACTATCTTTAACCCTCATTCATCTTCTTTCACTCTCTTAAACTCTCATTCATCTTGTTTCACTCTCTTTAACCCTCCTTCGTCTTGTTTCACTCTCTTTAACCCTCCTTCATCATGTTTCACTCTCCTTAACCCTCATTAATCTTGTTTCACTCTCTTTATCTCTCATTCATCTTGTTTCACTCTCTTTAACCCACCTTCGTCTCGTTTCGCTCTCTTTAACCCTCCGTCATCTCGTTTCACTCTCTCTCACCCTACTTCGTCTTGTTTCACTCTCTTTCACCCTCCTTCATCGCGTTTCACTCTGTTTAACACTCCTTCATCTTGTCTCACTCTCTTTAAGCCTCGTTAATCTTGTTTCACTCTCTTTAACCCTGCTTCTGCTTGTTTGACTCTATTTAACCCTCCTTCATATTGTTTCCTTCTCTTTAATCCTCCTTCATCTTGTTTCACTCTCTTTAACCCTCCATCATCTTGTTTCACTCCCTTTAACCCTCCTTCATCTTGTTTCACTCTCTTTAAACCTCCTTCATCTTGTTTCACTCTCTTTAACCCGCATTCATCTCGTTTCACTCTCCTTAACCCTTATTCATCTTGTTTCACTCTCTTTAACCCTCATTCATCTTGTTTCACTATCTTTAACCCTCATTCATCTTCTTTCACACTCTTAAACTCTCATTCATCTTGTTTCACTCTCTTTAACTCTCATTCATCTCGTTTCACTCTCTTTCACCCTTCTTCGTCCCGTTTCACTCTCTTTTACCCTCCTTCATCTCGTTTTACTCTCTTTCACCCTCCTTCGTCTCGTTTCACTCTGTTTAACACTCCTTCATCTTGTCTCACTCTCTTTAACCCTGCTTCATCTTGTTTCACTCTCTTTAACCCTGCTTAATCTTGTTTCACTCTCTTTAACCCTGCTTCTGCCTGTTTGACTCTATTTAACCCTCCTTCATCTTGTTTCACTCTCTTTAATCTTCCTTCATCTTGTTTCACTCTCTTTAACTCTCATTCATCTTGTTTCACTCTCTTTAACCCTCCTTCGTCTCGTTTCGCTCTCTTTAACCCTCCTTCATCTCGTTTCACTCTCTTTAACCCTCTTTCATCTCGTTTCCCTCTCTTTAACCCTCCTTCGTCTCGTTACACTCTCTTTCACCCTCCTTCGTCTCGTTTCACTCTCTTTCACCCTCTTTCGTCTCATTTCACTCTCTTTCACCTTCCTTCGTCTCGTTTCACTCTCTTTCACCCTTCTTCGTCTCGTTTCAGTCTGTTTAACACTCCTTCATCTTGTCTCACTCTCTTTCACCCTCCTTCGTCTCGTTTCACTCTCTTTGACCCTCCTTCGTCTCGTTTCACTCTCTTTCACCCTCCTTCGTCTCGTTTCACTCTCTTTCACCCTCTTTCGTCTCATTTCACACTCTTTCACCTTCCTTCGTCTCGTTTCACTCTCTTTCACCCTTCTTCGACTCGATTCCCTCTGTTTCACACTCATTCGTCTCGTTTCGCTCCCTTTCACCCTCCTTCATCGTGTTTCACTCTCTCTCACCCTACTTCGTCTCGTTTCACTCTCTTTCACCCTCCTTCATCGCGTTTCACTCTGTTTAACACTCCTTCATCTTGTCTCACTCTCTTTAAGCCTCGTTAATCTTGTTTCACTCTCTTTAACCCTGCTTCTGCATGTTTGACTCTATTTAACCCTCCTTCATCTTGTTTCCCTCTCTTTAATCCTCCTTCATCTTGTTTCACTCTCTTTAACCCTCCATCATCTTGTTTCACTCTCTTTAACCCTCCATCATCTTGTTTCACTCCCTTTAACCCTCCTTCATCTTGTTTCACTCTCTTTGAACCTCCTTCATCTTGTTTCACTCTCTTTAACCCGCATTCATCTCGTTTCAGTCTTTTTAACTCTCATTCATCTTGTTTCACTCTCTTTAACCCTCCTTCGTCTTGTTTCACTCTCTTTAACCCTCCTTCATCCTGTTTCACTCTCCTTAACCCTCATTCATCTTGTTTCACTCTCTTTAACTCTCATTCATCTTGTTTCACTCTCTTTAATCCTCCTTCATCTTGTTTCACTCTCTTTAACCCTCCTTCATCTTGTTTCACTCTCTTTAACACTCCATCATCTCGTTTCCCTCTCTTTAACCCTCCTTCGTCTCGTTTCACTCTCTTTCACCCTCCTTCGTCTCGTTTCACTCTCTTTCACCCTCTTTCGTCTCATTTCACTCTCTTTCACCTTCCTTCGTCTCGTTTCACTCTCTTTCACCCTACTTCATCTCGTTTCACTCTGTTTAACACTCCTTCATCTTGTCTCACTCTCTTTAACCCTGCTTCATCTTGTTTCACTCTCTTTAACCCTGCTTCTGCCTGTTTGACTCTATTTAACCCTCCTTCATCTTGTTTCACTCTCTTTAATCCGCCTTCATCTTGTTTCACTCTCTTTAACCCTCCTTCATCTTGTTTCACTCTCTTTAACCCTCCTTCATCTTGATTCACTCTCTTTAACCCTCCTTCATCTTGTTTCACTCTCTTTAACCCACCTGCATCTTGTTTCACTCTCTTTCACCCTCCTTCATCTTGTTTCACTCTCTTTAACCCTCCTTCTTCTTGTTTCACTCTCTTTAACCCTCCTTCATCTTGTTTCACTCTCTTTAACCCGCATTCATTTCGTTTCACTCTCTTTAACCCTTATTCGTCTTGTTTCACTCTCTTTAACCCTCATTCATCTTGTTTCACTCTCTAACCCTCCTTCATCTTGTTTCACTCTCTTTAACCCACCTGCATCTTGTTTCACTCTCTTTAACCCTCCTTCATCTTGTTTCACTCTCTTTAACCCTCCTTCATCTTGTTTCACTCTCTTTAACCCTCCTTCATCTTGTTTCACTCTCTTTAACCCTCCCTCATCTTGTTTTCCTATCTTTCACCGTCCTTCGTCTCGTTTCGCTCTCTTTCACCCTCCTTCGTCGTGTTTCGCTCTCTTTCACCCTTCTTCGTCTCGATTCCCTCTGTTTCACCCTCCTTCGTCTCGTTTCGCTCTCTTTCACCCTCCTTCATCTTGTTTCACTCTCTTTAACCCTCCTTAATCTTGTTTCACTCTCTTTAACCCACCTGCACCTTGTTTCACTCTCTTTAACCCTCCTTCATCTTGTTTCACTCTCTTTAAACCTCCTTCATCTTGTTTCACTCTCTTTAACCCGCATTCATCTCGTTTCACTCTCTTTAACTCTCATTCATCTTGTTTCACTCTCTTTAACCCTCCTTCGTCTTGTTTCACTCTCTTTAACCCTCCTTCATCCTGTTTCACTCTCCTTAACCCTCATTAATCTTGTTTCACTCTCTTTAACCCACCTGCACCTTGTTTCACTCTCTTTAACCCTCCTTCATCTTGTTTCACTCTCTTTAAACCTCCTTCATCTTGTTTCACTCTCTTTAACCCGCATTCATCTCGTTTCACTCTCTTTAACTCTCATTCATCTTGTTTCACTCTCTTTAACCCTCCTTCGTCTTGTTTCACTCTCTTTAACCCTCCTTCATCTCGTTTCACTCTCCTTAACCCTTATTCATCTTGTTTCACTCTCTTTAACCCTCATTCATCTTGTTTCACTATCTTTCAGCCTCATTCATCTTCTTTCACACTCTTAAACTCTCATTCATCTTGTTTCACTCTCTTTAACCCTCCTTCGTCTTGTTTCACTCTCTTTAACCCTCCTTCATCATGTTTCACTCTCCTTAACCCTCATTAATCTTGTTTCACTCTCTTTAACTCTCATTCATCTTGTTTCACTCTCTTTAACCCACCTGCATCTTGTTTCACTCTCTTTAACCGTCCTTCATCTTTTTTCACTCTCTTTAACCCCCCTTCGTCTCGTTTCACTCTCTTTCACCCTTCTTCGTCTCATTTCACTCTCTTTAACCCTCCTTCATCTTGTTTCACTCTCTTTAACCCGCAATCATTTCGTTTCACTCTCTTTAACCCTCATTCGTCTTGTTTCACTCTCTTTAACCCTCATTCATCTTGTTTCACTCTCTAACCCTCCTTCATCTTGTTTCACTCTCTTTAACCCACCTGCATCTTGTTTCACTCTCTTTAACCCTCCTTCATCTTGTTTCACTCTCTTTAACCCTCCTTCATCTTGTTTCACTCTCTTTAACCCTCCTTCATCTTGTTTCACTCTCTTTAACCCTCCCTCATCTTGTTTTCCTATCTTTCACCCTCCTTCGTCTCGTTTCGCTCTCTTTCACCCTCCTTCGTCGTGTTTCGCTCTCTTTCACCCTTCTTCGTCTCGATTCCCTCTGTTTCACTCTCCTTCGTCTCATTTCGCTCTCTTTCACCCTCCTTCATCTTGTTTCACTCTCTTTAACCCTCCTTCATCTTGTTTCACTCTCTTTAACCCACCTGCACCTTGTTTCACTCTCTTTAACCCGCATTCATCTCGTTTCACTCTCTTTAACTCTCATTCATCTTGTTTCACTCTCTTTAACCCTCCTTCGTCTTGTTTCACTCTCTTTAACCCTCCTTCATCCTGTTTCACTCTCCTTAACCCTCATTAATCTTGTTTCACTCTCTTTAACTCTCATTCATCTTGTTTCACTCTCTTTAATCCTCCTTCATCTTGTTTCACTCTCTTTAACCCTCCTTCATCTTGTTTCACTCTCTTTAACCCTCCATCATCTCGTTTCCTTCTCTTTAACCCTCCTTCGTCTCGTTTCACTCTCTTTCACCCTTCTTCGTCCCGTTTCACTCTCTTTGACCCTCCTTCGTCTCATTTCACTCTCTTTCACCCTCCTTCGTCTCGTTTCACTCTCTTTCACCCTCTTTCGTCTCATTTCACTCTCTTTCACCTTCCTTCGTCTCGTTTCACTCTCTTTCACCCTACTTCGTCTCGTTTATCTCTGTTTAACACTCCTTCATCTTGTCTCACTCTCTTTAACCCTGCTTCATCTTGTTTCACTCTCTTTAACCCTGCTTCTGCCTGTTTGACTCTATTTAACCCTCCTTCATCTTGTTTCACTCTCTTTAATCCGCCTTCATCTTGTTTCACTCTCTTTAACCCACCTTCATCTTGTTTCACTCTCTTTAACCCCCTTTCATCATGTTTCACTCTCTTTAACCCCCTTTCATCTTCTTTCATTCTCTTATCCCTCCTTCATCTTGTTTCACACTCTTGAACACTTTTTCATTTTGTTTCACTCTCTTGAAACCTCCTTCGTCTCTTTTTACTCTCCTTCACCCTCTTTCGTCTCGTTTCACTCTTTTTAACCCTCCTTCAACTCGTTTCACTCTCCTTAATCCTCCTTCATCTCGTTTCAATCCCTTTAATCCTCCTTGGTCTCGTTTCACTCTCTTTCACCCTCCATCATCTCGTTTCAGTCTCTTTCACCCTTCTTCGTCTCGTTTCACTCTCTTTCACTCTCCTTCATCTCGTTTCACTCTCTTTCACCCTCCTACATCTCGTTTCACTCTTTCACCCTACTTCGTCTCGTTTCACTGTCTTTCACCCTCCTTCATCTCGTTTCACTCTCTCTCACCCTACTTCGGCTCGTTTCACTCTCTTTCATCCTCCTTCGTCTCGTTTCACTCTCTTTCACCCTCCTTCATCTCGTTTCACTCTCTTTCACCCTACTTCGTCTCGTTTCACTGTCTTTCACCCTCCTTCATCTCGTTTCACTCTCTCTCACCCTACTTCGTCTCGTTTCACTCTCTTTCACCCTCCTTCATCGCGTTTCACTCTGTTTAACATTCCTTCATCTTGTCTCACTCTCTTTAAGCCTCGTTAATCTTGTTTCACTCTCTTTAACCCTGCTTCTGCTTGTTTGACTCTATTTAACCCTCCTTCATCTTGTTTCCTTCTCTTTAATCCTCCTTCATCTTGTTTCACTCTCTTTAACCCTCCATCATCTTGTTTCACTCCCTTTAACCCTCCTTCATCTTGTTTCACTCTCTTTAAACCTCCTTCATCTTGTTTCACTCTCTTTAACCCGCATTCATCTCGTTTCACTCTCCTTAACCCTTATTCATCTTGTTTCACTCTCTTTAACCCTCATTCATCTTGTTTCACTATCTTTAACCCTCATTCATCTTCTTTCACTCTCTTAAACTCTCATTCATCTTGTTTCACTCTCTTTAACCCTCCTTCGTCTTGTTTCACTCTCTTTAACCCTCCTTCATCATGTTTCACTCTCCTTAACCCTCATTAATCTTGTTTCACTCTCTTTAACTCTCATTCATCTTGTTTCACTCTCTTTAACCCACCTTCGTCTCGTTTCGCTCTCTTTAACCCTCCGTCATCTCGTTTCACTCTCTCTCACCCTACTTCGTCTCGTTTCACTGTCTTTCACCCTCCTTCATCTCGTTTCACTCTCTCTCACCCTACTTCGGCTCGTTTCACTCTCTTTCATCCTCCTTCGTCTCGTTTCACTCTCTTTCACCCTCCTTCATCTCGTTTCACTCTCTTTCACCCTACTTCGTCTCGTTTCACTGTCTTTCACCCTCCTTCATCTCGTTTCACTCTCTCTCACCCTACTTCGTCTCGTTTCACTCTCTTTCACCCTCCTTCATCGCGTTTCACTCTGTTTAACACTCCTTCATCTTGTCTCACTCTCTTTAAGCCTCGTTAATCTTGTTTCACTCTCTTTAACCCTGCTTCTGCTTGTTTGACTCTATTTAACCCTCCTTCATCTTGTTTCCTTCTCTTTAATCCTCCTTCATCTTGTTTCACTCTCTTTAACCCTCCATCATCTTGTTTCACTCCCTTTAATCCTCCTTCATCTTGTTTCACTCTCTTTAAACCTCCTTCATCTTGTTTCACTCTCTTTAACCCGCATTCATCTCGTTTCACTCTCCTTAACCCTTATTCATCTTGTTTCACTCTCTTTAACCCTCATTCATCTTGTTTCACTATCTTTAACCCTCATTCATCTTCTTTCACTCTCTTTATCTCTCATTCATCTTGTTTCACTCTCTTTAACCCACCTTCGTCTCGTTTCGCTCTCTTTAACCCTCCGTCATCTCGTTTCACTCTCTCTCACCCTACTTCGTCTTGTTTCACTCTCTTTCACCCTCCTTCATCGCGTTTCACTCTGTTTAACACTCCTTCATCTTGTCTCACTCTCTTTAAGCCTCGTTAATCTTGTTTCACTCTCTTTAACCCTGCTTCTGCTTGTTTGACTCTAATTAACCCTCCTTCATCTTGTTTCCTTCTCTTTAATCCTCCTTCATCTTGTTTCACTCTCTTTAACCCTCCATCATCTTGTTTCACTCCCTTTAACCCTCCTTCATCTTGTTTCACTCTCTTTAAACCTCCTTCATCTTGTTTCACTCTCTTTAACCCGCATTCATCTCGTTTCACTCTCCTTAACCCTTATTCATCTTGTTTCACTCTCTTTAACCCTCATTCATCTTGTTTCACTATCTTTAACCCTCATTCATCTTCTTTCACACTCTTAAACTCTCATTCATCTTGTTTCACTCTCTTTAACCCTCCTTCGTCTTGTTTCACTCTCTTTAACCCTCCTTCATCATGTTTCACTCTCCTTAACCCTCATTAATCTTGTTTCACTCTCTTTAACTCTCATTCATCTTGTTTCACTCTCTTTAACCCACCTGCATCTTGTTTCACTCTCTTTAACCGTCCTTCATCTTTTTTCACTCTCTTTAACCCCCCTTCGTCTCGTTTCACTCTCTTTCACCCTTCTTCGTCTCATTTCGCTCTCTTTCATCCTCCTCCGTCTCGTTTCGCTCTCTTGAACCCTCCTTCGTCTCGTTTCGCTCTCTTGAACGCTCCTTCATCTTGTTTCACTCTCTTTAACCCTCCTTCATCTCGTTTCACTCTCTTTAACCCTCCTTCATCTCGTTTCACTCTCTTTTACCCTTCTTCGTCTCATTTCACTCTCTTTAACCCTCCTTCATCTCGCTTCTCTCTCTTTCACCCTCCTTCATCTTGTTTCACTCTCTTTAACCCTCCTTCGTCTTGTTTCACTCTCTTTAACCCTCCTTCATCATGTTTCACTCTCCTTAACCCTCATTAATCTTGTTTCACTCTCTTTAACTCTCATTCATCTTGTTTCACTCTCTTTAACCCACCTGCATCTTGTTTCACTCTCTTTAACCGTCCTTCATCTTTTTTCACTCTCTTTAACCCCCCTTCGTCTCGTTTCACTCTCTTTCACCCTTCTTCGTCTCATTTCGCTCTCTTTCATCCTCCTCCGTCTCGTTTCGCTCTCTTGAACCCTCCTTCGTCTCGTTTCGCTCTCTTGAACCCTCCTTCATCTTGTTTCACTCTCTTTAACCCTCCTTCATCTCGTTTCACTCTCTTTAACCCTCCTTCATCTCGTTTCACTCTCTTTTACCCTTCTTCGTCTCGTTTCACTCTCCTTAACCCTTATTCATCTTGTTTCACTCTCTTTAACCCTCATTCATCTTGTTTCACTATCTTTAACCCTCATTCATCTTCTTTCACACTCTTAAACTCTCATTCATCTTGTTTCACTCTCTTTAACCCTCCTTCGTCTTGTTTCACTCTCTTTAACCCTCCTTCATCATGTTTCACTCTCCTTAACCCTCATTAATCTTGTTTCACTCTCTTTAACTCTCATTCATCTTGTTTCACTCTCTTTAACCCGCATTCATCTCGTTTCACTCTTTTTAACCCGCATTCATCTTGTTTCACTCTCTTTAACCCTCCTTCGTCTCATTTCGCTCTCTTTAACCCTCCTTCATCTCGTTTTACTCTCTTTAACCCTCCTTCATCTCGTTTCCCTCTCTTTAACCCTCCTTCGTCTCGTTTCACTCTCTTTCACCCTTTTTCGTCCCGTTTCACTCTCTTTGACACTCCTTCGTCTCGTTTCACTCTCTTTCACACTCTTTCGTCTTATTTCACTCTCTTTCACCTTCCTTCATCTCGTTTCACTCTCTTTCACCCTACTTCGTCTCGTTTCACTCTGTTTAACACTCCTTCATCTTGTCTCACTCTCTTTAACCCTGCTTCATCTTGTTTCACTCTCTTTAACCCTGCTTCATCTTGTTTAACTCTCTTTAACCCTGCTTCTGCCTGTTTGACTCTATTTAACCCTCCTTCATCTTGTTTCACTCTCTTTAATCTTCCTTCATCTTGTTTCACTCTCTTTAACTCTCATTCATCTTGTTTCACTCTCTTTAACCCTCCTTCGTCTCGTTTCGCTCTCTTTAACCCTCCTTCATCTTGTTTCACTCTCTTTAACCCTCTTTCATCTCGTTTCCCTCTCTTTAACCCTCCTTCGTCTCGTTACACTCTCTTTCACCCTTCTTCATCCCGTTTCACTCTCTTTGACCCTCCTTCGTCTCGTTTCACTCTCTTTCACCCTCCTTCGTCTCGTTTCACTCTCTTTCACCCTCTTTCGTCTCATTTCACTCTCTTTCACCTTCCTTCGTCTCGTTTCACTCTCTTTCACCCTTCTTCGTCTCGTTTCACTCTGTTTAACACTCCTTCATCTTGTCTCACTCTCTTTCACCCTCCTTCGTCTCGTTTCACTCTCTTTGACCCTCCTTCGTCTCGTTTCACTCTCTTTCACCCTCCTTCGTCTCGTTTCACTCTCTTTCACCCTCTTTCGTCTCATTTCACTCTCTTTCACCTTCCTTCGTCTCGTTTCACTCTCTTTCACCCTTCTTCGACTCGATTCCCTCTGTTTCACACTCATTCGTCTCGTTTCGCTCCCTTTCACCCTCCTTCATCGTGTTTCACTCTCTCTCACCCTACTTCGTCTCGTTTCACTCTCTTTCACCCTCCTTCATCGCGTTTCACTCTGTTAAACACTCCTTCATCTTGTCTCACTCTCTTTAAGCCTCGTTAATCTTGTTTCACTCTCTTTAACCCTGCTTCTGCATGTTTGACTCTATTTAACCCTCCTTCATCTTGTTTCCCTCTCTTTAATCCTCCTTCATCTTGTTTCACTCTCTTTAACCCTCCATCATCTTGTTTCACTCTCTTTAACCCTCCATCATCTTGTTTCACTCCCTTTAACCCTCCTTCATCTTGTTTCACTCTCTTTAAATCTCCTTCATCTTGTTTCACTCTCTTTAACCCGCATTCATCTCGTTTCACTCTTTTTAACACTCATTCATCTTGTTTCACTCTCTTTAACCCTCCTTCGTCTTGTTTCACTCTCTTTAACCCTCTTTCATCCTGTTTCACTCTCCTTAACCCTCATTAATCTTGTTTCACTCTCTTTAACTCTCATTCCTCTTGTTTCACTCTCTTTAATCCTCCTTCATCTTGTTTCACTCTCTTTAACCCTCCTTCATCTTGTTTCACTCTCTTTAACACTCCATCATCTCGTTTCCGTCTCTTTAACCCTCCTTCGTCTCGTTTCACTCTCTTTCACCCTCCTTCGTCTCGTTTCACTCTCTTTCACCCTCTTTCGTCTTATTTCACTCTCTTTCACCTTCCTTCGTCTCGTTTCACTCTCTTTCACCCTACTTCGGCTCGTTTCACTCTCTTTCATCCTCCTTCGTCTCGTTTCACTCTCTTTCACCCTCCTTCATCTCGTTTCACTCTCTTTCACCCTACTTCGTCTCGTTTCACTGTCTTTCACCCTCCTTCATCTCGTTTCACTCTCTCTCACCCTACTTCGTCTCGTTTCACTCTCTTTCACCCTCCTTCATCGCGTTTCACTCTGTTTAACATTCCTTCATCTTGTCTCACTCTCTTTAAGCCTCGTTAATCTTGTTTCACTCTCTTTAACCCTGCTTCTGCTTGTTTGACTCTATTTAACCCTCCTTCATCTTGTTTCCTTCTCTTTAATCCTCCTTCATCTTGTTTCACTCTCTTTAACCCTCCATCATCTTGTTTCACTCCCTTTAACCCTCCTTCATCTTGTTTCACTCTCTTTAAACCTCCTTCATCTTGTTTCACTCTCTTTAACCCGCATTCATCTCGTTTCACTCTCCTTAACCCTTATTCATCTTGTTTCACTCTCTTTAACCCTCATTCATCTTGTTTCACTATCTTTAACCCTCATTCATCTTCTTTCACTCTCTTAAACTCTCATTCATCTTGTTTCACTCTCTTTAACCCTCCTTCGTCTTGTTTCACTCTCTTTAACCCTCCTTCATCATGTTTCACTCTCCTTAACCCTCATTAATCTTGTTTCACTCTCTTTAACTCTCATTCATCTTGTTTCACTCTCTTTAACCCACCTTCGTCTCGTTTCGCTCTCTTTAACCCTCCGTCATCTCGTTTCACTCTCTCTCACCCTACTTCGTCTCGTTTCACTGTCTTTCACCCTCCTTCATCTCGTTTCACTCTCTCTCACCCTACTTCGGCTCGTTTCACTCTCTTTCATCCTCCTTCGTCTCGTTTCACTCTCTTTCACCCTCCTTCATCTCGTTTCACTCTCTTTCACCCTACTTCGTCTCGTTTCACTGTCTTTCACCCTCCTTCATCTCGTTTCACTCTCTCTCACCCGACTTCGTCTCGTTTCACTCTCTTTCACCCTCCTTCATCGCGTTTCACTCTGTTTAACACTCCTTCATCTTGTCTCACTCTCTTTAAGCCTCGTTAATCTTGTTTCACTCTCTTTAACCCTGCTTCTGCTTGTTTGACTCTAATTAACCCTCCTTCATCTTGTTTCCTTCTCTTTAATCCTCCTTCATCTTGTTTCACTCTCTTTAACCCTCCATCATCTTGTTTCACTCCCTTTAACCCTCCTTCATCTTGTTTCACTCTCTTTAAACCTCCTTCATCTTGTTTCACTCTCTTTAACCCGCATACATCTCGTTTCACTCTCCTTAACCCTTATTCATCTTGTTTCACTCTCTTTAACCCTCATTCATCTTGTTTCACTATCTTTAACCCTCATTCATCTTCTTTCACACTCTTAAACTCTCATTCATCTTGTTTCACTCTCTTTAACCCTCCTTCGTCTTGTTTCACTCTCTTTAACCCTCCTTCATCATGTTTCACTCTCCTTAACCCTCATTAATCTTGTTTCACTCTCTTTAACTCTCATTCATCTTGTTTCACTCTCTTTAACCCACCTGCATCTTGTTTCACTCTCTTTAACCGTCCTTCATCTTTTTTCACTCTCTTTAACCCCCCTTCGTCTCGTTTCACTCTCTTTCACCCTTCTTCGTCTCATTTCGCTCTCTTTCATCCTCCTCCGTCTCGTTTCGCTCTCTTGAACCCTCCTTCGTCTCGTTTCGCTCTGTTGAACGCTCCTTCATCTTGTTTCACTCTCTTTAACCCTCCTTCATCTCGTTTCACTCTCTTTAACCCTCCTTCATCTCGTTTCACTCTCTTTTACCCTTCTTCGTCTCATTTCACTCTCTTTAACCCTCCTTCATCTCGCTTCTCTCTCTTTCACCCTCCTTCATCTTGTTTCACTCTCTTTAACCCTCCTTCGTCTTGTTTCACTCTCTTTAACCCTCCTTCATCATGTTTCACTCTCCTTAACCCTCATTAATCTTGTTTCACTCTCTTTAACTCTCATTCATCTTGTTTCACTCTCTTTAACCCACCTGCATCTTGTTTCACTCTCTTTAACCGTCCTTCATCTTTTTTCACTCTCTTTAACCCCCCTTCGTCTCGTTTCACTCTCTTTCACCCTTCTTCGTCTCATTTCGCTCTCTTTCATCCTCCTCCGTCTCGTTTCGCTCTCTTGAACCCTCCTTCGTCTCGTTTCGCTCTCTTGAACCCTCCTTCATCTTGTTTCACTCTCTTTAACCCTCCTTCATCTCGTTTCACTCTCTTTAACCCTCCTTCATCTCGTTTCACTCTCTTTTACCCTTCTTCGTCTCGTTTGACTCTCCTTAACCCTTATTCATCTTGTTTCACTCTCTTTAACCCTCATTCATCTTGTTTCACTATCTTTAACCCTCATTCATCTTCTTTCACACTCTTAAACTCTCATTCATCTTGTTTCACTCTCTTTAACCCTCCTTCGTCTTGTTTCACTCTCTTTAACCCTCCTTCATCATGTTTCACTCTCCTTAACCCTCATTAATCTTGTTTCACTCTCTTTAACTCTCATTCATCTTGATTCACTCTCTTTAACCCACATTCGTCTCGTTTCGCTCTCTTTAACCCTCCGTCATCTCGTTTCACTCTCTTTAACCCTCCTTCATCTCGTTTCCCTCTCTTTAACCCTCCTTCGTCTCGTTTCACTCTCTTTCACCCTTCTTCGTCCCGTTTCACTCACTTTGACCCTCCTTCGTCTCGTTTCACTCTCTTTAAACCTCCTTCACCTTGTTTCACTCTCTTTAACCCGCATTCATCTCGTTTCACTCTTTTTAACCCGCATTCATCTTGTTTCACTCTCTTTAACCCTCCTTCGTCTCATTTCGCTCTCTTTAACCCTCCTTCATCTCGTTTTACTCTCTTTAACCCTCCTTCATCTCGTTTCCCTCTCTTTAACCCTCCTTCGTCTCGTTTCACTCTCTTTCACCCTTTTTCGTCCCGTTTCACTCTCTTTGACACTCCTTCGTCTCGTTTCACTCTCTTTCACACTCTTTCGTCTTATTTCACTCTCTTTCACCTTCCTTCATCTCGTTTCACTCTCTTTCACCCTACTTCGTCTCGTTTCACTCTGTTTAACACTCCTTCATCTTGTCTCACTCTCTTTAACCCTGCTTCATCTTGTTTCACTCTCTTTAACCCTGCTTCATCTTGTTTAACTCTCTTTAACCCTGCTTCTGCCTGTTTGACTCTATTTAACCCTCCTTCATCTTGTTTCACTCTCTTTAATCTTCCTTCATCTTGTTTCACTCTCTTTAACTCTCATTCATCTTGTTTCACTCTCTTTAACCCTCCTTCGTCTCGTTTCGCTCTCTTTAACCCTCCTTCATCTTGTTTCACTCTCTTTAACCCTCTTTCATCTCGTTTCCCTCTCTTTAACCCTCCTTCGTCTCGTTACACTCTCTTTCACCCTTCTTCGTCCCGTTTCACTCTCTTTGACCCTCCTTCGTCTCGTTTCACTCTCTTTCACCCTCCTTCGTCTCGTTTCACTCTCTTTCACCCTCTTTCGTCTCATTTCACTCTCTTTCACCTTCCTTCGTCTCGTTTCACTCTCTTTCACCCTTCTTCGTCTCGTTTCACTCTGTTTAACACTCCTTCATCTTGTCTCACTCTCTTTCACCCTCCTTCGTCTCGTTTCACTCTCTTTGACCCTCCTTCGTCTCGTTTCACTCTCTTTCACCCTCCTTCGTCTCGTTTCACTCTCTTTCACCCTCTTTCGTCTCATTTCACTCTCTTTCACCTTCCTTCGTCTCGTTTCACTCTCTTTCACCCTTCTTCGACTCGATTCCCTCTGTTTCACACTCATTCGTCTCGTTTCGCTCCCTTTCACCCTCCTTCATCGTGTTTCACTCTCTCTCACCCTACTTCGTCTCGTTTCACTCTCTTTCACCCTCCTTCATCACGTTTCACTCTGTTTAACACTCCTTCGTCTTGTCTCACTCTCTTTAAGCCTCGTTAATCTTGTTTCACTCTCTTTAACCCTGCTTCTGCATGTTTGACTCTATTTAACCCTCCTTCATCTTGTTTCCCTCTCTTTAATCCTCCTTCATCTTGTTTCACTCTCTTTAACCCTCCATCATCTTGTTTCACTCTCTTTAACCCTCCATCATCTTGTTTCACTCCCTTTAACCCTCCTTCATCTTGTTTCACTCTCTTTAAACCTCCTTCATCTTGTTTCACTCTCTTTAACCCGCATTCATCTCGTTTCACTCTTTTTAACACTCATTCATCTTGTTTCACTCTCTTTAACCCTCCTTCGTCTTGTTTCACTCTCTTTAACCCTCTTTCATCCTGTTTCACTCTCCTTAACCCTCATTAATCTTGTTTCACTCTCTTTAACTCTCATTCCTCTTGTTTCACTCTCTTTAATCCTCCTTCATCTTGTTTCACTCTCTTTAACCCTCCTTCATCTTGTTTCACTCTCTTTAACACTCCATCATCTCGTTTCCCTCTCTTTAACCCTCCTTCGTCTCGTTTCACTCTCTTTCACCCTCCTTCGTCTCGTTTCACTCTCTTTCACCCTCTTTCGTCTTATTTCACTCTCTTTCACCTTCCTTCGTCTCGTTTCACTCTCTTTCACCCTACTTCATCTCGTTTCACTCTGTTTAACACTCCTTCATCTTGTCTCACTCTCTTTAACCCTGCTTCATCTTGTTTCACTCTCTTTAACCCTGCTTCTGCCTGTTTGACTCTATTTAACCCTCCTTCATCTTGTTTCAGTCTCTTTAATCCGCCTTCATCTTATTTCACTCTCTTTAACCCTCCTTCATCTTGTTTCACTCTCTTTAACCCTCCTTCATCTTGATTCACTCTCTTTAACCCTCCTTCATCTTGTTTCACTCTCTTTAACCCACCTGCATCTTGTTTCACTCTCTTTAACCCTCCTTCATCTTGTTTCACTCTCTTTAACCCTCGTTCTTCTTGTTTCACTCTCTTTAACCCTCCTTCATCTTGTTTCACTCTCTTTAACCCGCATTCATTTCGTTTCACTCTCTTTAACCCTTATTCGTCTTGTTTCACTCTCTTTAACCCTCATTCATCTTGTTTCACTCTCTAACCCTCCTTCATCTTGTTTCAATCTCTTTAACCCACCTGCATCTTGTTTCACTCTCTTTAAACCTCCTTCATCTTGTTTCACTCTCTTTAACCCTCCTTCATCTTGTTTCACTCTCTTTAACCCTCCTTCATCTTGTTTCACTCTCTTTAACCCTCCCTCATCTTGTTTTCCTATCTTTCACCCTCCTTCATCTCGTTTCGCTCTCTTTCACCCTCCTTCGTCGTGTTTCGCTCTCTTTCACCCTTCTTCGTCTCGATTCCCTCTGTTTCACCCTCCTTCGTCTCGTTTCGCTCTCTTTCACCCTCCTTCATCTTGTTTCACTCTCTTTAACCCTCCTTCATCTTGTTTCACTCTCTTTAACCCACCTGCACCTTGTTTCACTCTCTTTAACCCTCCTTCACTTGTTTCACTCTCTTTAAACCTCCTTCATCTTGTTTCACTCTCTTTAACCCGCATTCATCTCGTTTCACTCTCTTTAACTCTCATTCATCTTGTTTCACTCTCTTTAACCCTCCTTCGTCTTGTTTCACTCTCTTTAACCCTCCTTCATCCTGTTTCACTCTCCTTAACCCTCATTAATCTTGTTTCACTCTCTTTAACTCTCATTCATCTTGTTTCACTCTCTTTAATCCTCCTTCATCTTGTTTCACTCTCTTTAACCCTCCTTCATCTTGTTTCACTCTCTTTAAATCTCCATCATCTCGTTTCCTTCTCTTTAACACTCTTTCGTCTCGTTTCCCTCTCTTTAACCCTCCTTCATCTCGTTTCACTCTCTTTAACCCTCCTTCGTCTCGTTTCACTCTCTTTGACCCTCCTTCGTCTCATTTCACTCTCTTTCACCCTCCTTCGTCTTGTTTCACTCTCTTTAATCCTCCTTCGTCTTGTTTCACTCTCTTTCACCCTCCTTCGTCTCGTTTCACTCTCTTTCTGCCTCCTTCGTCTTGTTTCACTCTCTTTCACCCTCCATCATCTCGTTTCAGTCTCTTTCACCATTCTTCGTCTCGTTTCACTCTCTTTCACTCTCCTTCGTCTCGTTTCACTCTCTTTTACCCTCCTTCATCTCGTTTCACTCTCTTTCACCCTACTTCATCTCGTTTCACTGTCTTTCACCCTCCTTCATCTCGTTTCACTCTCTTTCACCCTACTTCGTCTCGTTTCACTCTCTTTCACCCTCCTTCGTCTCGTTTCACTCTCTTTAACCCTCCATCGTCTTGTTTCACTCTCTTTCACCCTCCATCATCTCGTTCAGTCTCTTTCACCCTTCTTCGTCTCGTTTCACTCTCTTTCACTCTTCTTCATCTCGTTTCACTCTCTTTCACCCTCCTTCATCTCGTTTCACTCTCTCTCACCCTCCTTCATCTTGTTTCACTCTCTTTAACCCACCTGCATCTTGTTTCACTCTCTTTAACCCTCCTTCTTCTTGTTTCACTCTCTTTAAACCTCCTTCATCTTGTTTCACTCTCTTTAACCCGCATTCATCTCGTTTCACTCTCTTTAACTCTCATTCATCTTGTTTCACTCTCTTTAACCCTCCTTCGTCTTGTTTCACTCTCTTTAACCCCCTTTCATCTTGTTTCACTCTCTTTAACCCCCTTTCATCTTCTTTCATTCTCTTATCCCTCCTTCATCTTGTTTCACACTCTTGAACCCTTTTTCATTTTGTTTCATTCTCTTGAAACCTCCTTCGTCTCTTTTTACTCTCCTTCACCCTCTTTCGTCTCGTTTCACTCTTTTTAACCCTCTTTCAACTCGTTTCACTCTCCTTAATCCTCCTTTCTCTCGTTTCACAATCTTTAACCCTCCTTCGTCTTGTTTCACTCTCTTTCACCCTCCTTCATCTCGTTTAGCTCTCTTTCACCTCCCTTCTTCTCGTTTCGCTCTCTTTCACCGTCCTTCGTCTCGTTTCGTTCTCTTTCTCCCTCCTTTGTCTCTTTTCTCTCTCTTTAACCCTCCTTCGTCTTGTTTCACTCTCTTTCACCCTCCATCATCTCGTTTCAGTCTCTTTCACCCTTCTTCGTCTCGTTTCACTCTCTTTCACTCTCCTTCATCTCGTTTCACTCTCTTTCACCCGCCTACATTTCGTTTCACTCTCTTTCACCCTACTTCGTCTCGTTTCACTGTCTTTCACCCTCCTTCATCTCGTTTCACTCTCTCACCCTACTTCGTCTCGTTTCACTCTCTTTCATCCTCCTTCGTCTCGTTTCACTCTCTTTCACCCTCCTTCATCTCGTTTCACTCTCTTTCACCCTACTTCGTCTCGTTTCACTGTCTTTCACCCTCCTTCATCTCGTTTCACTCTCTCTCACCCTACTTCGTCTCGTTTCACTCTCTTTCACCCTCCTTCATCGCGTTTCACTCTGTTTAACACTCCTTCATCTTGTCTCACTCTCTTTAAGCCTCGTTAATCTTGTTTCACTCTCTTTAACCCTGCTTCTGCTTGTTTGACTCTATTTAACCCTCCTTCATCTTGTTTCCCTCTCTTTAATCCTCCTTCATCTTGTTTCACTCTCTTTAACCCTCCATCATCTTGTTTCACTCCCTTTAACCCTCCTTCATCTTGTTTCACTCTCTTTAAACCTCCTTCATCTTGTTTCACTCTCTTTAACCCGCATTCATCTCGTTTCACTCTCCTTAACCCTCATTCATCTTGTTTCACTCTCTTTAACCCTCATTCATCTTGTTTCACTCTGTTTAACTCTCATTCATCTCGTTTCACTCTCTTTCACCCTTCTTCGTCCCGTTTCACTCTCTTTTACCCTCCTTCGTCTCGTTTTACTCTCTTTCACCCTCCTTCGTCTCGTTTCACTCTGTTTAACACTCCTTCATCTTGTCTCACTCTCTTTAACCCTGCTTCATCTTGTTTCACTCTCTTTAACCCTGCTTAATCTTGTTTCACTCTCTTTAACCCTGCTTCTGCCTGTTTGACTCTATTTAACCCTCCTTCATCTTGTTTCACTCTCTTTAATCTTCCTTCATCTTGTTTCACTCTCTTTAACTCTCATTCATCTTGTTTCACTCTCTTTAACCCTCCTTCGTCTCGTTTCGCTCTCTTTAACCCTCCTTCATCTCGTTTCACTCTCTTTAACCCTCTTTCATCTCGTTTCCCTCTCTTTAACCCTCCTTCGTCTCGTTACACTCTCTTTCACCCTCCTTCGTCTCGTTTCACTCTCTTTCACCCTCTTTCGTCTCATTTCACTCTCTTTCACCTTCCTTCGTCTCGTTTCACTCTCTTTCACCCTTCTTCGTCTCGTTTCACTCTGTTTAACACTCCTTCATCTTGTCTCACTCTCTTTCACCCTCCTTCGTCTCGTTTCACTCTCTTTGACCCTCCTTCGTCTCGTTTCACTCTCTTTCACCCTCCTTCGTCTCGTTTCACTCTCTTTCACCCTCTTTCGTCTCATTTCACACTATTTCACCTTCCTTCGTCTCGTTTCACTCTCTTTCACCCTTCTTCGACTCGATTCCCTCTGTTTCACACTCATTCGTCTCGTTTCGCTCCCTTTCACCCTCCTTCATCGTGTTTCACTCTCTCTCACCCTACTTCGTCTCGTTTCACTCTCTTTCACCCTCCTTCATCGCGTTTCACTCTGTTTAACACTCCTTCATCTTGTCTCACTCTCTTTAAGCCTCGTTAATCTTGTTTCACTTTCTTTAACCCTGCTTCTGCATGTTTGACTCTATTTAACCCTCCTTCATCTTGTTTCCCTCTCTTTAATCCTCCTTCATCTTGTTTCACTCTCTTTAACCCTCCATCATCTTGTTTCACTCTCTTTAACCCTCCATCATCTTGTTTCACTCCCTTTAACCCTCCTTCATCTTGTTTCACTCTCTTTAAACCTCCTTCATCTTGTTTCACTCTCTTTAACCCGCATTCATCTCGTTTCAGTCTTTTTAACTCTCATTCATCTTGTTTCACTCTCTTTAACCCTCCTTCGTCTTGTTTCACTCTCTTTAACCCTCCTTCATCCTGTTTCACTCTCCTTAACCCTCATTCATCTTGTTTCACTCTCTTTAACTCTCATTCATCTTGTTTCACTCTCTTTAATCCTCCTTCATCTTGTTTCACTCTCTTTAACCCTTCTTCATCTTGTTTCACTCTCTTTAACACTCCATCATCTCGTTTCCCTCTCTTTAACCCTCCTTCGTCTCATTTCACTCTCTTTCACCTTCCTTCGTCTCGTTTCACTCTCTTTCACCCTACTTCATCTCGTTTCACTCTGTTTAACACTCCTTCATCTTGTCTCACTCTCTTTAACCCTGCTTCATCTTGTTTCACTCTCTTTAACCCTGCTTCTGCCTGTTTGACTCTATTTAACCCTCCTTCATCTTGTTTCACTCTCTTTAATCCGCCTTCATCTTGTTTCACTCTCTTTTACCCTCCTTCATCTTGTTTCACTCTCTTTAACCCTCCTTCATCTTGATTCACTCTCTTTAACCCTCCTTCATCTTGTTTCACTCTCTTTAACCCACCTGCATCTTGTTTCACTCTCTTTCACCCTCCTTCATCTTGTTTCACTCTCTTTAACCCTCCTTCTTCTTGTTTCACTCTCTTTAACCCTCCTTCATCTTGTTTCACTCTCTTTAACCCGCATTCATTTCGTTTCACTCTCTTTAACCCTTATTCGTCTTGTTTCACTCTCTTTAACCCTCATTCATCTTGTTTCACTCTCTTTAACCCTCCTTAATCTTGTTTCACTCTCTTTAACCCACCTGCACCTTGTTTCACTCTCTTTAACCCTCCTTCATCTTGTTTCACTCTCTTTAAACCTCCTTCATCTTGTTTCACTCTCTTTAACCCGCATTCATCTCGTTTCACTCTCTTTAACTCTCATTCATCTTGTTTCACTCTCTTTAACCCTCCTTCGTCTTGTTTCACTCTCTTTAACCCTCCTTCATCCTGTTTCACTCTCCTTAACCCTCATTAATCTTGTTTCACTCTCTTTAACTCTCATTCATCTTGTTTCACTCTCTTTAATCCTCCTTCATCTTGTTTCACTCTCTTTAACCCTCCTTCATCTTGTTTCACTCTCTTTAACCCTCCATCATCTCGTTTCCTTCTCTTTAACCCTCCTTCGTCTCGTTTCACTCTCTTTCACCCTTCTTCGTCCCGTTTCACTCTCTTTGACCCTCCTTCGTCTCATTTCACTCTCTTTCACCCTCCTTCGTCTTGTTTCACTCTCTTTAATCCTCCTTCGTCTTGTTTCACTCTCTTTCACCCTCCTTCGTCTCGTTTCACTCTCTTTCAGCCTCCTTCGTCTTGTTTCACTCTCTTTCACCCTCCATCATCTCGTTTCAGTCTCTTTCACCCTCCTTCGTCTCGTTTCAATCTCGTTCACTCTCCTTCGTCTCGTTTCAGTCTCTTTCACCCTTCTTCGTCTCGTTTCAATCTCTTTCACTCTCCTTCGTCTCGTTTCACTGTCTTTCACCCTCCTTCATCTCGTTTCACTCTCTTTCACCCTACTTCGTCTCGTTTCACTCTCTTTCACCCTCCTTCGTCTCGTTTCACTCTCTTTAACCCTCCTTCGTCTTGTTTCACTCTCTTTCACCCTCCATCATCTCGTTCAGTCTCTTTCACCCTTCTTCATCTCGTTTCACTCTCTTTCACTCTCCTTCGTCTCGTTTCACTCTCTTTCACCCTCCTTCATCTCGTTTCACTCTCTTTCACCCTACTTCGTCTCGTTTCACTGTCTTTCACCCTCCTTCATCTCGTTTCACTCTCTCTCACCCTCCTTCATCTTGTTTCACTCTCTTTAACCCACCTGCATCTTGTTTCACTCTCTTTAACCCCCCTTCATCTTGTTTCACTCTCTTTAAACCTCCTTCATCTTGTTTCACTCTCTTTCACCCTCCTTCATCTCGTTTAGCTCTCTTTCACCTCCCTTCTTCTCGTTTCGCTCTCTTTCACCGTCCTTCGTCTCGTTTCGTTCTCTTTCTCCCTCCTTTGTCTCTTTTCTCTCTCTTTAACCCTCCTTCGTCTTGTTTCACTCTCTTTCACCCTCCTTCAACTCGTTTCAATCTCTTTAACCCTCCTTCGTCTCGTTTCACTCTCTTTCACCCTCCATCATCTCGTTTCAGTCTCTTTCACCCTTCTTCGTCTCGTTTCACTCTCTTTCACTCTCCTTCATCTCGTTTCACTCTCTTTCACCCTCCTACATCTCGTTTCACTCTCTTTCACCCTACTTCGTCTCGTTTTACTGTCTTTCACCCTCCTTCATCTCGTTTCACTCTCTCACCCTACTTCGTCTCGTTTCACTCTCTTTCATCCTCCTTCGTCTCGTTTCACTCTCTTTCACCCTTCTTCATCTCGTTTCACTCTCTTTCACCCTACTTCGTCTCGTTTCACTGTCTTTCACCCTCCTTCATCTCGTTTCACTCTCTCTCACCCTACTTCGTCTCGTTTCACTCTCTTTCACCCTCCTTCATCGCGTTTCACTCTGTTTAACACTCCTTCATCTTGTCTCACTCTCTTTAAGCCTCGTTAATCTTGTTTCACTCTCTTTAACCCTGCTTCTGCTTGTTTGACTCTATTTAACCCTCCTTCATCTTGTTTCCCTCTCTTTAATCCTCCTTCATCTTGTTTCACTCTCTTTAACCCTCCATCATCTTGTTTCACTCCCTTTAACCCTCCTTCATCTTGTTTCACTCTCTTTAACTCTCATTCATCTCGTTTCACTCTCTTTCACCTTCTTCGTCCCGTTTCACTCTCTTTTACCCTCCTTCGTCTCGTTTTACTCTCTTTCACCCTCCTTCGTCTCGTTTCACTCTGTTTAACACTCCTTCATCTTGTCTCACTCTCTTTAACCCTGCTTCATCTTGTTTCACTCTCTTTAACCCTGCTTCATCTTGTTTCACTCTCTTTAACCCTACTCCTGCCTGTTTGACTCTATTTAACCCTCCTTCATCTTGTTTCACTCTCTTTAATCTTCCTTCATCTTGTTTCACTCTCTTTAACTCTCATTCATCTTGTTTCACTCTCTTTAACCCTCCTTCGTCTCGTTTCGCTCTCTTTAACCCTCCTTCATCTCGTTTCACTCTCTTTAACCCTCTTTCATCTCGTTTCCCTCTCTTTAACCCTCCTTCGTCTCGTTACACTCTCTTTCACCGTCCTTCGTCTCGTTTCACTCTCTTTCACCCTCTTTCGTCTCATTTCACTCTCTTTCACCTTCCTTCGTCTCGTTTCACTCTCTTTCACCCTTCTTCGTCTCGTTTCACTCTGTTTAACACTCCTTCATCTTGTCTCACTCTCTTTCACCCTCCTTCGTCTCGTTTCACTCTCTTTGACCCTCCTTCGTCTCGTTTCACTCTCTTTCACCCTCCTTCGTCTCGTTTCACTCTCTTTCACCCTCTTTCGTCTCATTTCACACTCTTTCACCTTCCTTCGTCTCGTTTCACTCTCTTTCACCCTTCTTCGACTCGATTCCCTCTGTTTCACACTCATTCGTCTCGTTTCGCTCCCTTTCACCCTCCTTCATCGTGTTTCACTCTCTCTCACCCTACTTCGTCTCGTTTCACTCTCTTTCACCCTCCTTCATCGCGTTTCACTCTGTTTAACACTCCTTCATCTTGTCTCACTCTCTTTAAGCCTCGTTAATCTTGTTTCACTCTCTTTAACCCTGCTTCTGCATGTTTGACTCTATTTAACCCTCCTTCATCTTGTTTCCCTCTCTTTAATCCTCCTTCATCTTGTTTCACTCTCTTTAACCCTCCATCATCTTGTTTCACTCTCTTTAACCCTCCATCATCTTGTTTCACTCCCTTTAACCCTCCTTCATCTTGTTTCACTCTCTTTAAACCTCCTTCATGTTGTTTCACTCTCTTTAACCCGCATTCATCTCGTTTCAGTCTTTTTAACTCTCATTCATCTTGTTTCACTCTCTTTAACCCTCCTTCGTCTTGTTTCACTCTCTTTAACCCTCCTTCATCCTGTTTCACTCTCCTTAACCCTCATTAATCTTGTTTCACTCTCTTTAACTCTCATTCATCTTGTTTCACTCTCTTTAATCCTCCTTCATCTTGTTTCACTCTCTTTAACCCTCCTTCATCTTGTTTCACTCTCTTTAACACTCCATCATCTCGTTTCCCTCTCTTTAACCCTCCTTCGTCTCGTTTCACTCTCTTTCACCCTCCTTCGTCTCGTTTCACTCTCTTTCACCCTCTTTCGTCTCATTTCACTCTCTTTCACCTTCCTTCGTCTCGTTTCACTCTCTTTCACCCTACTTCATCTCGTTTCACTCTGTTTAACACTCCTTCATCTTGTCTCACTCTCTTTAACCCTGCTTCATCTTGTTTCACTCTCTTTAACCCTGCTTCTGCCTGTTTGACTCTATTTAACCCTCCTTCATCTTGTTTCACTCTCTTTAATCCGCCTTCATCTTGTTTCACTCTCTTTAACCCTCCTTCATCTTGTTTCACTCTCTTTAACCCTCCTTCATCTTGATTCACTCTCTTTAACCCTCCTTCATCTTGTTTCACTCTCTTTAACCCGCATTCATTTCGTTTCACTCTCTTTAACCCTTATTCGTCTTGTTTCACTCTCTTTAACCCTCATTCATCTTGTTTCACTCTCTAACCCTCCTTCATCTTGTTTCACTCTCTTTAACCCACCTGCATCTTGTTTCACTCTCTTTAACCCTCCTTCATCTTGTTTCACTCTCTTTAACCCTCCTTCATCTTGTTTCACTCTCTTTAACCCTCCTTCATCTTGTTTCACTCTCTTTAACCCTCCCTCATCTTGTTTTCCTATCTTTCACCGTCCTTCGTCTCGTTTCACTCTCTTTCACCCTCCTTCGTCGTGTTTCGCTCTCTTTCACCCTTCTTCGTCTCGATTCCCTCTGTTTCACCCTCCTTCGTCTCGTTTCGCTCTCTTTCACCCTCCTTCATCTTGTTTCACTCTCTTTAACCCTCCTTCATCTTGTTTCACTCTCTTTAACCCACCTGCACCTTGTTTCACTCTCTTTAACCCTCCTTCATCTTGTTTCACTCTCTTTAAACCTCCTTCATCTTGTTTCACTCTCTTTAACCCGCATTCATCTCGTTTCACTCTCTTTAACTCTCATTCATCTTGTTTCACTCTCTTTAACCCTCCTTCGTCTTGTTTCACTCTCTTTAACCCTCCTTCATCCTGTTTCACTCTCCTTAACCCTCATTAATCTTGTTTCACTCTCTTTAACTCTCATTCATCTTGTTTCACTCTCTTTAATCCTCCTTCATCTTGTTTCACTCTCTTTAACCCTCCTTCATCTTGTTTCACTCTCTTTAACCCTCCATCATCTCATTTCACTCTCTTTCACCCTCCTTCGTCTTGTTTCACTCTCTTTAATCCTCCTTCGTCTTGTTTCACTCTCTTTCACCCTCCTTCGTCTCGTTTCACTCTCTTTCAGCCTCCTTCGTCTTGTTTCACTCTCTTTCACCCTCCATCATCTCGTTTCAGTCTCTTTCACCCTTCTTCGTCTCGTTTCAATCTCTTTCACTCTCCTTCGTCTCGTTTCAGTCTCTTTCACCCTTCTTCGTCTCGTTTCAATCTCTTTCACTCTCCTTCGTCTCGTTTCACTGTCTTTCACCCTCCTTCATCTCGTTTCACTCTCTTTCACCCTACTTCGTCTCGTTTCACTCTCTTTCACCCTCCTTCGTCTCGTTTCACTCTCTTTAACCCTCCTTCGTCTTGTTTCACTCTCTTTCACCCTCCATCATCTCGTTCAGTCTCTTTCACCCTTCTTCACCTCGTTTCACTCTCTTTCACTCTCCTTCGTCTCGTTTCACTCTCTTTCACCCTCCTTCATCTCGTTTCACTCTCTTTCACCCTACTTCGTCTCGTTTCACTGTCTTTCACCCTCCTTCATCTCGTTTCACTCTCTCTCACCCTCCTTCATCTTGTTTCACTCTCTTTAACCCACCTGCATCTTGTTTCACTCTCTTTAACCCTCCTTCATCTTGTTTCACTCTCTTTAAACCTCCTTCATCTTGTTTCACTCTCTTTCACCCTCCTTCATCTCGTTTAGCTCTCTTTCACCTCCCTTCTTCTCGTTTCGCTCTCTTTCACCGTCCTTCGTCTCGTTTCGTTCTCTTTCTCCCTCCTTTGTCTCTTTTCTCTCTTTAACCCTCCTTCGTCTTGTTTCACTCTCTTTCACCCTCCTTCAACTCGTTTCAATCTCTTTAACCCTCCTTCGTCTCGTTTCACTCTCTTTCACCCTCCATCATCTCGTTTCAGTCTCTTTCACCCTTCTTCGTCTCGTTTCACTCTCTTTCACTCTCCTTCATCTCGTTTCACTCTCTTTCACCCTCCTACATCTCGTTTCACTCTCTTTCACCCTACTTCGTCTCGTTTTACTGCCTTTCACCCTCCTTCATCTCGTTTCAATCTCTCACCCTACTTCGTCTCGTTTCACTCTCTTTCATCCTCCTTCGTCTCGTTTCACTCTCTTTCACCCTTCTTCATCTCGTTTCACTCTCTTTCACCCTACTTCGTCTCGTTTCACTGTCTTTCACCCTCCTTCATCTCGTTTCACTCTCTCTCACCCTACTTCGTCTCGTTTCACTCTCTTTCACCCTCCTTCATCGCGTTTCACTCTGTTTAACACTCCTTCATCTTGTCTCACTCTCTTTAAGCCTCGTTAATCTTGTTTCACTCTCTTTAACCCTGCTTCTGCTTGTTTGACTCTATTTAACCCTCCTTCATCTTGTTTCCCTCTCTTTAATCCTCCTTCATCTTGTTTCACTCTCTTTAACCCTCCATCATCTTGTTTCACTCCCTTTAACCCTCCTTCATCTTGTTTCACTCTCTTTAAACCTCCTTCATCTTGTTTCACTCTCTTTAACCCGCATTCATCTCGTTTCACTCTCCTTAACCCTCATTCATCTTGTTTCACTCTGTTTAACCCTCATTCATCTTGTTTCACTCTCTTTAACCCTCATTCATCTTGTTTCACTCTCTTTAACTCTCATTCATCTCGTTTCACTCTCTTTCACCTTCTTCGTCCCGTTTCACTCTCTTTAACCCTGCTTCATCTTGTTTCACTCTCTTTAACCCTGCTTCATCTTGTTTCACTCTCTTTAACCCTGTTTCTGCCTGTTTGACTCTATTTAACCCTCCTTCATCTTGTTTCACTCTCTTTAATCTTCCTTCATCTTGTTTCACTCTCTTTAACTCTCATTCATCTTGTTTCACTCTCTTTAACCCTCCTTCGTCTCGTTTCGCTCTCTTTAACCCTCCTTCATCTTGTTTCACTCTCTTTAACCCTCTTTCATCTCGTTTCCCTCTCTTTAACCCTCCTTCGTCTCGTTACACTCTCTTTCACCCTTCTTCGTCCCGTTTCACTCTCTTTGACCCTCCTTCGTCTCGTTTCACTCTCTTTCACCCTCCTTCGTCTCGTTTCACTCTCTTTCACCCTCTTTCGTCTCATTTCACTCTCTTTCACCTTCCTTCGTCTCGTTTCACTCTCTTTCACCCTTGTTCGTCTCGTTTCACTCTGTTTAACACTCCTTCATCTTGTCTCACTCGCTTTCACCCTCCTTTGTCTCGTTTCACTCTCTTTGACCCTCCTTCGTCTCGTTTCTATCTCTTTCACCCTCCTTCGTCTCGTTTCACTCTCTTTCGCCCTCTTTCGTCTCATTTCACTCTCTTTCACCTTCCTTCGTCTCGTTTCACTCTCTTTCACCCTTCTTCGACTCGATTCCCTCTGTTTCACACTCATTCGTCTCGTTTCGCTCCCTTTCACCCTCCTTCATCGTGTTTCACTCTCTCTCACCCTACTTCGTCTCGTTTCACTCTCTTTCACCCTCCTTCATCGCGTTTCACTCTGTTTAACACTCCTTCATCTTGTCTCACTCTCTTTAAGCCTCGTTAATCTTGTTTCACTCTCTTTAACCCTGCTTCTGCATGTTTGACTCTATTTAACCCTCCTTCATCTTGTTTCCCTCTCTTTAATCCTCCTTCATCTTGTTTCACTCTCTTTAACCCTCCATCATCTTGTTTCACTCTCTTTAACCCTCCATCATCTTGTTTCACTCCCTTTAACCCTCCTTCATCTTGTTTCACTCTCTTTAAACCTCCGTCATCTTGTTTCACTCTCTTTAACCCGCATTCATCTCGTTTCACTCTTTTTAACTCTCATTCATCTTGTTTCACTCTCTTTAACCCTCCTTCGTCTTGTTTCACTCTCTTTAACCCTCCTTCATCCTGTTTCACTCTCCTTAACCCTCATTAATCTTGTTTCACTCTCTTTAACTCTCATTCATCTTGTTTCACTCTCTTTAATCCTCCTTCATCTTGTTTCACTCTCTTTAACCCTTCTTCATCTTGTTTCACTCTCTTTAACACTCCATCATCTCGTTTCCCTCTCTTTAACCCTCCTTCGTCTCGTTTCACTCTCTTTCACCCTCCTTCGTCTCGTTTCACTCTCTTTCACCCTCTTTCGTCTCATTTCACTCTCTTTCACCTTCCTTCGTCTCGTTTCACTCTCTTTCACCCTACTTCATCTCGTTTCACTCTGTTTAACACTCCTTCATCTTGTCTCACTCTCTTTAACCCTGCTTCATCTTGTTTCACTCTCTTTAACCCTGCTTCCGCCTGTTTGACTCTATTTAACCCTCCTTCATCTTGTTTCACTCTCTTTAACCCGCCTTCATCTTGTTTCACTCTCTTTAACCCTCCTTCATCTTGTTTCACTCTCTTTAACCCTCCTTCATCTTGATTCACTCTCTTTAACCCTCCTTCATCTTGTTTCACTCTCTTTAACCCCCCTGCATCTTGTTTCACTCTCTTTAACCCTCCTTCATCTTGTTTCACTCTCTTTAACCCTTCTTCTTCTTGTTTCACTCTCTTTAACCCTCCTTCATCATGTTTCACTCTCTTTAACCCGCATTCATTTCGTTTCACTCTCTTTAACCCTTATTCGTCTTGTTTCACTCTCTTTAACCCTCATTCATCTTGTTTCACTCTCTAACCCTCCTTCATCTTGTTTCACTCTCTTTAACCCTCCTTCATCTTGTTTCACTCTCTTTAACCCTCCCTCATCTTGTTTTCCTATCTTTCACCCTCCTTCGTCTCGTTTCGCTCTCTTTCACCCTCCTTCGTCGTGTTTCGCTCTCTTTCACCCTTCTTCGTCTCGATTCCCTCTGTTTCACCCTCCTTCGTCTCGTTTCGCTCTCTTTCACCCTCCTTCATCTTGTTTCACTCTCTTTAACCCTCCTTCATCTTGTTTCACTCTCTTTAACCCACCTGCACCTTGTTTCACTCTCTTTAACCCTCCTTCATCTTGTTTCACTCTCTTTAAACCTCCTTCATCTTGTTTCACTCTCTTTAACCCGCATTCATCTCGTTTAACTCTCTTTAACTCTCATTCATCTTGTTTCACTCTCTTTAACCCTCCTTCATCTTGTTTCACTCTCTTTAACCCTCCTTCATCCTGTTTCACTCTCCTTAACCCTCATTAATCTTGTTTCACTCTCTTTAACTCTCATTCATCTTGTTTCACTCTCTTTAATCCTCCTTCATCTTGTTTCACTCTCTTTAATCCTCCTTCATCTTGTTTCACTCTCTTTAACCCTCCATCATCTCGTTTCCTTCTCTTTAACCCTCCTTCGTCTCGTTTCACTCTCTTTCACCCTTCTTCGTCCCGTTTCACTCTCTTTGACCCTCCTTCGTCTCATTTCACTCTCTTTCACCCTCCTTCGTCTTGTTTCACTCTCTTTAATCCTCCTTCGTCTTGTTTCACTCTCTTTCACCCTCCTTCGTCTCGTTTCACTCTCTTTCAGCCTCCTTCGTCTTGTTTCACTCTCTTTCACCCTCCATCATCTCGTTTCAGTCTCTTTCACTCTCCTTCGTCTCGTTTCACTCTCTTTCACCCTACTTCATCTCGTTTCACTCTGTTTAACACTCCTTCATCTTGTCTCACTCTCTTTAACCCTGCTTCATCTTGTTTCACTCTCTTTAACCCTGCTTCTGCCTGTTTGACTCTATTTAACCCTCCTTCATCTTGTTTCACTCTCTTTAATCCGCCTTCATCTTGTTTCACTCTCTTTAACCCTCCTTCATCTTGTTTCACTCTCTTTAACCCTCCTTCATCTTGATTCACTCTCTTTAACACTCCATCATCTCGTTTCCCTCTCTTTAACCCTCCTTCGTCTCGTTTCACTCTCTTTCACCCTCCTTCGTCTCGTTTCACTCTCTTTCACCCTCTTTCGTCTCATTTCACTCTCTTTCACCTTCCTTCGTCTCGTTTCACTCTCTTTCACCCTACTTCATCTCGTTTCACTCTGTTTAACACTCCTTCATCTTGTCTCACTCTCTTTAACCCTGCTTCATCTTGTTTCACTCTCATTAACCCTGCTTCTGCCTGTTTGACTCTATTTAACCCTCCTTCATCTTGTTTCACTCTCTTTAACCCGCCTTCATCTTGTTTCACTCTCTTTAACCCTCCTTCATCTTGTTTCACTCTCTTTAACCCTCCTTCATCTTGATTCACTCTCTTTAACCCTCCTTCATCTTGTTTCACTCTCTTTAACCCCCCTGCATCTTGTTTCACTCTCTTTAACCCTCCTTCATCTTGTTTCACTCTCTTTAACCCTTCTTCTTCTTGTTTCACTCTCTTTAACCCTCCTTCATCATGTTTCACTCTCTTTAACCCGCATTCATTTCGTTTCACTCTCTTTAACCCTTATTCGTCTTGTTTCACTCTCTTTAACCCTCATTCATCTTGTTTCACTCTCTAACCCTCCTTCATCTTGTTTCACTCTCTTTAACCCTCCTTCATCTTGTTTCACTCTCTTTAACCCTCCCTCATCTTGTTTTCCTATCTTTCACCCTCCTTCGTCTCGTTTCGCTCTCTTTCACCCTCCTTCGTCGTGTTTCGCTCTCTTTCACCCTTCTTCGTCTCGATTCCCTCTGTTTCACCCTCCTTCGTCTCGTTTCGCTCTCTTTCACCCTCCTTCATCTTGTTTCACTCTCTTTAACCCTCCTTCATCTTGTTTCACTCTCTTTAACCCACCTGCACCTTGTTTCACTCTCTTTAACCCTCCTTCATCTTGTTTCACTCTCTTTAAACCTCCTTCATCTTGTTTCACTCTCTTTAACCCGCATTCATCTCGTTTAACTCTCTTTAACTCTCATTCATCTTGTTTCACTCTCTTTAACCCTCCTTCATCTTGTTTCACTCTCTTTAACCCTCCTTCATCCTGTTTCACTCTCCTTAACCCTCATTAATCTTGTTTCACTCTCTTTAACTCTCATTCATCTTGTTTCACTCTCTTTAATCCTCCTTCATCTTGTTTCACTCTCTTTAATCCTCCTTCATCTTGTTTCACTCTCTTTAACCCTCCATCATCTCGTTTCCTTCTCTTTAACCCTCCTTCGTCTCGTTTCACTCTCTTTCACCCTTCTTCGTCCCGTTTCACTCTCTTTGACCCTCCTTCGTCTCATTTCACTCTCTTTCACCCTCCTTCGTCTTGTTTCACTCTCTTTAATCCTCCTTCGTCTTGTTTCACTCTCTTTCACCCTCCTTCGTCTCGTTTCACTCTCTTTCAGCCTCCTTCGTCTTGTTTCACTCTCTTTCACCCTCCATCATCTCGTTTCAGTCTCTTTCACTCTCCTTCGTCTCGTTTCACTCTCTTTCACCCTACTTCATCTCGTTTCACTCTGTTTAACACTCCTTCATCTTGTCTCACTCTCTTTAACCCTGCTTCATCTTGTTTCACTCTCTTTAACCCTGCTTCTGCCTGTTTGACTCTATTTAACCCTCCTTCATCTTGTTTCACTCTCTTTAATCCGCCTTCATCTTGTTTCACTCTCTTTAACCCTCCTTCATCTTGTTTCACTCTCTTTAACCCTCCTTCATCTTGATTCACTCTCTTTAACCCTCCTTCATCTTGTTTCACTCTCTTTAACCCACCTGCATCTTGTTTCACTCTCTTTAACCCTCCTTCATCTTGTTTCACTCTCTTTAACCCTCCTTCTTCTTGTTTCACTCTCTTTAACCCTCCTTCATCATGTTTCACTCTCTTTAACCCGCATTCATTTCGTTTCACTCTCTTTAACCCTTATTCGTCTTGTTTCACTCTCTTTAACCCTCATTCATCTTGTTTCACTCTCTAACCCTCCTTCATCTTGGTTCACTCTCTTTAACCCACCTGCATCTTGTTTCACTCTCTTTAACCCTCCTTCGTCTTGTTTCACTCTCTTTAATCCTCCTTCGTCTTGTTTCACTCTCTTTCACCCTCCTTCGTCTCGTTTCACTCTCTTTCAGCCTCCTTCGTCTTGTTTCACTCTCTTTCACCCTCCATCATCTCGTTTCAGTCTCTTTCACTCTCCTTCGTCTCGTTTCACTCTCTTTCACCCTACTTCATCTCGTTTCACTCTGTTTAACACTCCTTCATCTTGTCTCACTCTCTTTAACCCTGCTTCATCTTGTTTCACTCTCTTTAACCCTGCTTCTGCCTGTTTGAATCTATTTAACCCTCCTTCATCTTGTTTCACTCTCTTTAACCCGCATTCATCTCGTTTAACTCTCTTTAACTCTCATTCATCTTGTTTCACTCTCTTTAACCCTCCTTCATCTTGTTTCACTCTCTTTAACCCTCCTTCATCCTGTTTCACTCTCCTTAACCCTCATTAATCTTGTTTCACTCTCTTTAACTCTCATTCATCTTGTTTCACTCTCTTTAATCCTCCTTCATCTTGTTTCACTCTCTTTAATCCTCCTTCATCTTGTTTCACTCTCTTTAACCCTCCATCATCTCGTTTCCTTCTCTTTAACCCTCCTTCGTCTCGTTTCACTCTCTTTCACCCTTCTTCGTCCCGTTTCACTCTCTTTGACCCTCCTTCGTCTCATTTCACTCTCTTTCACCCTCCTTCGTCTTGTTTCACTCTCTTTAATCCTCCTTCGTCTTGTTTCACTCTCTTTCACCCTCCTTCGTCTCGTTTCACTCTCTTTCAGCCTCCTTCGTCTTGTTTCACTCTCTTTCACCCTCCATCATCTCGTTTCAGTCTCTTTCACTCTCCTTCGTCTCGTTTCACTCTCTTTCACCCTACTTCATCTCGTTTCACTCTGTTTAACACTCCTTCATCTTGTCTCACTCTCTTTAACCCTGCTTCATCTTGTTTCACTCTCTTTAACCCTGCTTCTGCCTGTTTGACTCTATTTAACCCTCCTTCATCTTGTTTCACTCTCTTTAATCCGCCTTCATCTTGTTTCACTCTCTTTAACCCTCCTTCATCTTGTTTCACTCTCTTTAACCCTCCTTCATCTTGATTCACTCTCTTTAACCCTCCTTCATCTTGTTTCACTCTCTTTAACCCACCTGCATCTTGTTTCACTCTCTTTAACCCTCCTTCATCTTGTTTCACTCTCTTTAACCCTCCTTCTTCTTGTTTCACTCTCTTTAACCCTCCTTCATCATGTTTCACTCTCTTTAACCCGCATTCATTTCGTTTCACTCTCTTTAACCCTTATTCGTCTTGTTTCACTCTCTTTAACCCTCATTCATCTTGTTTCACTCTCTAACCCTCCTTCATCTTGGTTCACTCTCTTTAACCCACCTGCATCTTGTTTCACTCTCTTTAACCCTCCTTCGTCTTGTTTCACTCTCTTTAATCCTCCTTCGTCTTGTTTCACTCTCTTTCACCCTCCTTCGTCTCGTTTCACTCTCTTTCAGCCTCCTTCGTCTTGTTTCACTCTCTTTCACCCTCCATCATCTCGTTTCAGTCTCTTTCACTCTCCTTCGTCTCGTTTCACTCTCTTTCACCCTACTTCATCTCGTTTCACTCTGTTTAACACTCCTTCATCTTGTCTCACTCTCTTTAACCCTGCTTCATCTTGTTTCACTCTCTTTAACCCTGCTTCTGCCTGTTTGACTCTATTTAACCCTCCTTCATCTTGCTTCACTCTCTTTAATCCGCCTTCATCTTGTTTCACTCTCTTTAACCCTCCTTCATCTTGTTTCACTCTCTTTAACCCTCCTTCATCTTGATTCACTCTCTTTAACCCTCCTTCATCTTGTTTCACTCTCTTTAAACCTCCGTCATCTTGTTTCACTCTCTTTAACCCGCATTCATCTCGTTTCACTCTTTTTAACTCTCATTCATCTTGTTTCACTCTCTTTAACCCTCCTTCGTCTTGTTTCACTCTCTTTAACCCTCCTTCATCCTGTTTCACTCTCCTTAACCCTCATTAATCTTGTTTCACTCTCTTTAACTCTCATTCATCTTGTTTCACTCTCTTTAATCCTCCTTCATCTTGTTTCACTCTCTTTAACCCTCCTTCATCTTGTTTCACTCTCTTTAACACTCCATCATCTCGTTTCCCTCTCTTTAACCCTCCTTCGTCTCGTTTCACTCTCTTTCACCCTCCTTCGTCTCGTTTCACTCTCTTTCACCCTCTTTCGTCTCATTTCACTCTCTTTCACCTTCCTTCGTCTCGTTTCACTCTCTTTCACCCTACTTCATCTCGTTTCACTCTGTTTAACACTCCTTCATCTTGTCTCACTCTCTTTAACCCTGCTTCATCTTGTTTCACTCTCTTTAACCCTGCTTCTGCCTGTTTGACTCTATTTAACCCTCCTTCATCTTGTTTCACTCTCTTTAACCCGCCTTCATCTTGTTTCACTCTCTTTAACCCTCCTTCATCTTGTTTCACTCTCTTTAACCCTCCTTCATCTTGTTTCACTCTCTTTAACCCTTCTTCTTCTTGTTTCACTCTCTTTAACCCTCCTTCATCATGTTTCACTCTCTTTAACCCGCATTCATTTCGTTTCACTCTCTTTAACCCTTATTCGTCTTGTTTCACTCTCTTTAACCCTCATTCATCTTGTTTCACTCTCTAACCCTCCTTCATCTTGTTTCACTCTCTTTAACCCTCCTTCATCTTGTTTCACTCTCTTTAACCCTCCCTCATCTTGTTTTCCTATCTTTCACCCTCCTTCGTCTCGTTTCGCTCTCTTTCACCCTCCTTCGTCGTGTTTCGCTCTCTTTCACCCTTCTTCGTCTCGATTCCCTCTGTTTCACCCTCCTTCGTCTCGTTTCGCTCTCTTTCACCCTCCTTCATCTTGTTTCACTCTCTTTAACCCTCCTTCATCTTGTTTCACTCTCTTTAACCCACCTGCACCTTGTTTCACTCTCTTTAACCCTCCTTCATCTTGTTTCACTCTCTTTAAACCTCCTTCATCTTGTTTCACTCTCTTTAACCCGCATTCATCTCGTTTAACTCTCTTTAACTCTCATTCATCTTGTTTCACTCTCTTTAACCCTCCTTCATCTTGTTTCACTCTCTTTAACCCTCCTTCATCCTGTTTCATTCTCCTTAACCCTCATTAATCTTGTTTCACTCTCTTTAACTCTCATTCATCTTGTTTCACTCTCTTTAATCCTCCTTCATCTTGTTTCACTCTCTTTAATCCTCCTTCATCTTGTTTCACTCTCTTTAACCCTCCATCATCTCGTTTCCTTCTCTTTAACCCTCCTACGTCTCGTTTCACTCTCTTTCACCCTTCTTCGTCCCGTTTCACTCTCTTTGACCCTCCTTCGTCTCATTTCACTCTCTTTCACCCACCTTCGTCTTGTTTCACTCTCTTTAATCCTCCTTCGTCTTGTTTCACTCTCTTTCACCCTCCTTCGTCTCGTTTCACTCTCTTTCAGCCTCCTTCGTCTTGTTTCACTCTCTTTCACCCTCCATCATCTCGTTTCAGTCTCTTTCACTCTCCTTCGTCTCGTTTCACTCTCTTTCACCCTACTTCATCTCGTTTCACTCTGTTTAACACTCCTTCATCTTGTCTCACTCTCTTTAACCCTGCTTCATCTTGTTTCACTCTCTTTAACCCTGCTTCTGCCTGTTTGACTCTATTTAACCCTCCTTCATCTTGTTTCACTCTCTTTAATCCGCCTTCATCTTGTTTCACTCTCTTTAACCCTCCTTCATCTTGTTTCACTCTCTTTAACCCTCCTTCATCTTGATTCACTCTCTTTAACCCTCCTTCATCTTGTTTCACTCTCTTTAACCCACCTGCATCTTGTTTCACTCTCTTTAACCCTCCTTCATCTTGTTTCACTCTCTTTAACCCTCCTTCTTCTTGTTTCACTCTCTTTAACCCTCCTTCATCATGTTTCACTCTCTTTAACCCGCATTCATTTCGTTTCACTCTCTTTAACCCTTATTCGTCTTGTTTCACTCTCTTTAACCCTCATTCATCTTGTTTCACTCTCTAACCCTCCTTCATCTTGGTTCACTCTCTTTAACCCACCTGCATCTTGTTTCACTCTCTTTAACCCTCCTTCGTCTTGTTTCACTCTCTTTAATCCTCCTTCGTCTTGTTTCACTCTCTTTCACCCTCCTTCGTCTCGTTTCACTCTCTTTCAGCCTCCTTCGTCTTGTTTCACTCTCTTTCACCCTCCATCATCTTGTTTCAGTCTCTTTCACTCTCCTTCGTCTCGTTTCACTCTCTTTCACCCTACTTCATCTCGTTTCACTCTGTTTAACACTCCTTCATCTTGTCTCACTCTCTTTAACCCTGCTTCATCTTGTTTCACTCTCTTTAACCCTGCTTCTGCCTGTTTGACTCTATTTAACCCTCCTTCATCTTGCTTCACTCTCTTTAATCCGCCTTCATCTTGTTTCACTCTCTTTAACCCTCCTTCATCTTGTTTCACTCTCTTTAACCCTCCTTCATCTTGATTCACTCTCTTTAACCCTCCTTCATCTTGTTTCACTCTCTTTAACCCACCTGCATCTTGTTTCACTCTCTTTAACCCTCCTTCATCTTGTTTCACTCTCTTTAACCCTCCTTCTTCTTGTTTCACTCTCTTTAACCCTCCTTCATCATGTTTCACTCTCTTTAACCCGCATTCATTTCGTTTCACTCTCTTTAACCCTTATTCGTCTTGTTTCACTCTCTTTAACCCTCATTCATCTTGTTTCACTCTCGAACCCTCCTTCATCTTGTTTCACTCTCTTTAACCCACCTGCATCTTGTTTCACTCTCTTTAACCCTCCTTCATCTTGTTTCACTCTCTTTAACCCTCCTTCATCTTGTTTCACTCTCTTTAACCCTCCTTCTTCTTGTTTCACTCTCTTTAACCCTCCTTCATCTTGTTTTCCTATCTTTCACCCTCCTTCGTCTCGTTTCGCTCTCTTTCACCCTCCTTCGTCGTGTTTCGCTCTCTTTCACCCTTCTTCGTCTCGATTCCCTCTGTTTCACCCTCCTTCGTCTCGTTTCGCTCTCTTTCACCCTCCTTCATCTTGTTTCACTCTCTTTAACCCTCCTTCATCTTGTTTCACTCTCTTTAACCCACCTGCACCTTGTTTCACTCTCTTTAACCCTCCTTCATCTTGTTTCACTCTCTTTAAACCTCCTTCATCTTGTTTCACTCTCTTTAACCCGCATTCATCTCGTTTCACTCTCTTTAACTCTCATTCATCTTGTTTCACTCTCTTTAACCCTCCTTCGTCTTGTTTCGCTCTCTTTAACCCTCCTTCATCCTGTTTCACTCTCCTTAACCCTCATTAATCTTGTTTCACTCTCTTTAACTCTCATTCATCTTGTTTCACTCTCTTTAATCCTCCTTCATCTTGTTTCACTCTCTTTAACCCTCCTTCATCTTGTTTCACTCTCTTTAACCCTCCATCATCTCGTTTCCTTCTCTTTAACCCTCCTTCGTCTCGTTTCACTCTCTTTCACCCTTCTTCGTCCCGTTTCACTCTCTTTGACCCTCCTTCGTCTCATTTCACTCTCTTTCACCCTCCTTCGTCTTGTTTCACTCTATTTAATCCTCCTTCGTCTTGTTTCACTCTCTTTCACCCTCCTTCGTCTCGTTTCACTCTCTTTCAGCCTCCTTCGTATTGTTTCACTCTCTTTCACCCTCCATCATCTCGTTTCAGTCTCGTTCACTCTCCTTCGTCTCGTTTCACTCTCTTTTACCCTCCTTCATCTCGTTTCACTCTCTTTCACCCTACTTCATCTCGTTTCACTGTCTTTCACCCTCCTTCATCTCGTTTCACTCTCTTTCACCCTACTTCGTCTCGTTTCACTCTCTTTCACCCTCCTTCGTCTCGTTTCACTCTCTTTAACCCTCCTTCGTCTTGTTTCACTCTCTTTCACCCTCCATCATCTCGTTCAGTCTCTTTTACCCTTCTTCGTCTCGTTTCACTCTCTTTCACTCTCCTTCGTCTCGTTTCACTCTCTTTCACCCTCCTTCATCTCGTTTCACTCTCTTTCACCCTACTTCGTCTCGTTTCACTGTCTTTCACCCTCCTTCATCTCGTTTCACTCTCTCTCACCCTCCTTCATCTTGTTTCACTCTCTTTAACCCACCTGCATCTTGTTTCACTCTCTTTAAACCTCCTTCATCTTGTTTCACTCTCTTTAAACCTCCTTCATCTTGTTTCACTCTCTTTAACTCTCATTCATCTTGTTTCACTCTCTTTAACCCTCCTTCGTCTTGTTTCACTCTCTTTAACCCTCCTTCATCCTGTTTCACTCTCCTTAACCCTCATTAATCTTGTTTCACTCTCTCTCACCCTCCTTCATCTTGTTTCACTCTCTTTAACCCACCTGCATCTTGTTTCACTCTCTTTAAACCTCCTTCATCTTGTTTCACTCTCTTTAACCCGCATTCATCTCGTTTCACTCTCTTTAACTCTCATTCATCTTGTTTCACTCTCTTTAACCCTCCTTCGTCTTGTTTCACTCTCTTTAACCCTCCTTCATCCTGTTTCACTCTCCTTAACCCTCATTAATCTTGTTTCACTCTCTTTAACTCTCATTCATCTTGTTTCACTCTCTTTAAACCTCCTTCATCTTGTTTCACTCTCTTTAACCCGCATTCATCTCGTTTCACTCTCTTTAACTCTCATTCATCTTGTTTCACTCTCTTTAACCCTCCTTCGTCTTGTTTCACTCTCTTTAACCCTCCTTCATCCTGTTTCACTCTCCTTAACCCTCATTAATCTTGTTTCACTCTCTTTCACTCTCTTTCATCTTGTTTCACTCTCTTTAATCCTCCTTCATCTTGTTTCACTCTCTTTAACCCTCCTTCATCTTGTTTCACTCTCTTTAACCCTCCATCATCTCGTTTCCTTCTCTTTAACCCTCCTTCGTCTCGTTTCACTCTCTTTCACCCTTCTTCGTCCCGTTTCACTCTCTTTGACCCTCCTTCTTCTCGTTTCACTCTCTTTCACCCTCCTTCGTCTCGTTTCACTCTCTTTCACCCTCTTTCGTCTCATTTCACTCTCTTTCACCTTCCTTCGTCTCGTTTCACTCTTTTTAACCCTCCTTCATCTCGTTTCACTCTCCTTAATACTCCTTTGTCTCGTTTCACTATCTTTAACCCTCCTTCGTCTTGTTTCACTCTGTTTCAGCCTCCTTCATCTCGTTTAGCTCTCTTTCACCTGCCTTCTTCTCGTTTTGCTCTCTTTCTCCCTCCTTCGTCTCGTTTCGCTCTCTTTCTCCCTCCTTTGTCTCATTTCACTCTCTTTAACCCTCCTTCGTCTTGTTTCACTCTCTTTAACCCTCCTTCGTCTTGTTTTACTCTCTTTCACCCTCCTTCATCTTGTTTCACTCTCTTTAACCCTCCTTCGTCTCGTTTCACTGTCTTTCACCCTCCTTCATCTCGTTTCACTCTCTCTCACCCTACTTCGTCTCATTTCACTCTCTTTCACCCTCCTTCATCGCGTTTCACTCTCTTTAACCCTGCTTCTGCTTGTTTGACTCTATTTAACCCTCCTTCATCTTGTTTCCCTCTCTTTAATCCTCCTTCATCTTGTTTCACTCTCTTTAAACCTCCTTCATCTTGTTTCACTCTCCTTAACCCTCCTTCATCTTGTTTCACTCTTTTTAACCATCCTTCATCTCGTTTCACTCTCCTTCATACTCCTTTGTCTCGTTTCACTATCTTTAACCCTCCTTCGTCTTGTTTCACTCTGTTTCAGCCTCCTTCATCTCGTTTAGCTCTCTTTCATCTTCCTTCGTCTCGTTTTGCTCTCTTTCACCCACCTTCGTCTCGTTTCGCTCTCTTTCTCCCTCCTTCGTCTCGTTTCGCTCTCTTTCTCCCTCCTTCGTCTCGTATCACTCTCTTTAACCCTCCTTCGTCTCGTTTCACTCTCTTTAACCCTCCTTCGTCTTGTTTCACTCTCTTTAACCCTCCTTCTTCTTGTTTCACTCTCTTTCACCCTCCTTCGTCTCGTTTCACTCTCTTTCAGCCTCCATCATCTCGTTTCAGTCTCTTTCACACTTCTTCGTCTCGTTTCACTCTCTTTCACTCTCCTTCGTCTTGTTTCACTCTCTTTCACCCTCCTTCATCTCGTTTCACTCTCTTTCACCCTACTTCGTCTCGTTTCACTGTCTTTCACCCTCCTTCATCTCGTTTCACTCTCTCTCACCCTACTTCGTCTCGTTTCACTCTCTTTCACCCTCCTTCATCGCGTTTCACTCTCTTTAACCCTGCTTCTGCTTGTTTGACTCTATTTAACCCTCCTTCATCTTGTTTCCCTCTCTTTAATCCTCCTTCATCTTGTTTCACTCTCATTAACCCTCCATCATCTTGTTTCACTCCCATTAACCCTCCTTCATCTTGTTTCACTCTCTTTAACCCGCATTCATCTTGTTTCACTCTCTTTAACCTTCCTTCGTCTCGTTTCACTATCTTTCACCCTCCTTTCGTCTCATTTCACTCTCTTTCACCCTCCTTCGTCTCGTTTCACTCTCTTTCACCCTACTTCGTCTCGTTTCACTCCCTTTACCCCTCCTTCGTCTCGTTTTACTCTCCTTCACCCTCCTTCATCTCGTTTCACTCTTTTTAACCCTCCATCATCTCGTTTCACTCTTTTTAACCCTCCTTCATCTCGTTTCACTCTCCTTAATACTCCTTCATCTTGTTTCACTCTCTTTAACCCTCCTTCATCTTGTTTCACTCTCTTTAACCCTCCTTCATCTTTTTTCACTCTTTTTAACCCTCCTTCATCTCGTTTCACTCTCCTTAATACTCCTTTGTCTCGTTTCACTATCTTTAACCCTCCTTCGTCTTGTTTCACTCTGTTTCAGCCTCCTTCATCTCGTTTAGCTCTCTTTCACCTGCCTTCTTCTCGTTTTGCTCTCTTTCTCCCTCCTTCGTCTCGTTTCGCTCTCTTTCTCCCTCCTTTGTCTCGTTTCACTCTCTTTAACCCTCCTTCGTCTTGTTTCACTCTCTTTAACCCTCCTTCGTCTTGTTTTACTCTCTTTCACCCTCCTTCGTCTCGTTTCACTCCCTTTCAGCCTCCATCATCTCGTTTCAGTCTTTCACCCTTCTTCGTCTCGTTTCACTCTCTTTCACTCTCCTTCGTCTCGTTTCACTCTCTTTCACCCTCCTTCATCTTGTTTCACTCTCTTTCACCCTACTTCGTCTCGTTTCACTGTCTTTCACCCTCCTTCATCTCGTTTCACTCTCTCTCACCCTACTTCTTCTCATTTCACTCTCTTTCACCCTCCTTCATCGCGTTTCACTCTCTTTAACCCTGCTTCTGCTTGTTTGACTCTATTTAACCCTCCTTCATCTTGTTTCCCTCTCTTTAATCCTCCTTCATCTTGTTTCACTCTCTTTAACCCTCCATCATCTTGTTTCACTCCCTTTAACCCTCCTTCATCTTGTTTCACTCTCTTTAAACCTCCTTCATCTTGTTTCACTCTCCTTAACCCTCCTTCATCTTGTTACACTCTATTTAACCCTCCTTCATCTCGTTTCACTCTCCTTAATACTCCTTTGTCTCGTTTCACTATCTTTAACCCTCCTTCGTCTTGTTTCACTCTGTTTCAGCCTCCTTCAACTCGTTTAGCTCTCTTTCATCTTCCTTCTTCTCGTTTCGTTCTCTTTCACCCTCCTTCGTCTCGTTTCGCTCTCTTTCTCCCTCCTTCGTCTCGTTTCACTCTCTTTATCCCTCCTTCGTCTCGTTTCACTCTCTTTAACCCTCCTTCGTCTTGTTTCACTCTCTTTAACCCTCCTTCGTCTTGTTTCACTCTCTTTCACCCTCCTTCGTCTCGTTTCACTCTCTTTCAGCCTCCATCATCTCGTTTCAGTCTCTTTCACCCTTCTTCGTCTCGCTTCACTCTCTTTCTCTCGCCTTCATCTCGTTTCACTCTCTTTCACCCTCCTTCATCTTGTTTCACTCTCTTTCACCCTACTTCGTCTCGTTTCACTGTCTTTCACCCTCCTTCATCTCGTTTCACTCTCTCTCACCCTACTTCGTCTCGTTTCAATCTCTTTCACCCTCCTTCATCGCTTTTCACTCTCTTTAACCCTGCTTCTGCTTGTTTGACTCTATTTAACCCTCCTTCATCTTGTTTCCCTCTCTTTAACCCTCCTTCGTCTCATTTCACTCTCTTTCACCCTCCTTTCGTCTCATTACACTCTCTTTCACCCTCCTTCGTCTCGTTTCACTCTCTTTCACTCTCCTTCGTCTCGTTTCACTCTCTTTCACCCTCCTTCATCTCGTTTCACTCTCTTTCACCCTACTTCGTCTCGTTTCACTGTCTTTCACCCTTCTTCATCTCGTTTCACTCTCTCTCACCCTACTTCGTCTCATTTCACTCTCTTTCACCCTCCTTCATCATGTTTCCCTCTCTTTAATCCTCCTTCATCTTGTTTCACTCTCTTTAAACCTCCTTCATCTTGTTTCACTCTCCTTAACCCTCCTTCATCTTGTTTCACTCTTTTTAACCTTCCTTCATCTCGTTTCACTCTCCTTCATACTCCTTTGTCTCGTTTCACTATCTTTAACCCTCCTTCGTCTTGTTTCACTCTGTTTCAGCCTCCTTCATCTCGTTTAGCTCTCTTTCATCTTCCTTCGTCTCGTTTTGCTCTCTTTCACCCTCCTTCGTCTCGTTTCGCTCTCTTTCTCCCTCCTTCGTCTCGTTTCACTCTCTTTCTCCCTCCTTCGTCTCGTATCACTCTCTTTAACCCTCCTTCGTCTCGTTTCACTCTCTTTAACCCTCCTTCGTCTTGTTTCACTCTCTTTAACCCTCCTTCTTCTTGTTTCACTCTCTTTCACCCTCCTTCGTCTCGTTTCACTCTCTTTCAGCCTCCATCATCTCGTTTCAGTCTCTTTCACACTTCTTCGTCTCGTTTCACTCTCTTTCACTCTCCTTCGTCTTGTTTCACTCTCTTTTACCCTCCTTCATCTCGTTTCACTCTCTTTCACCCTACTTCGTCTCGTTTCACTGTCTTTCACCCTCCTTCATCTCGTTTCACTCTCTCTCACCCTACTTCGTCTCGTTTCACTCTCTTTCACCCTCCTTCATCGCGTTTCACTCTCTTTAACCCTGCTTCTGCTTGTTTGACTCTATTTAACCCTCCTTCATCTTGTTTCCCTCTCTTTAATCCTCCTTCATCTTGTTTCACTCTCTTTAACCCTCCATCATCTTGTTTCACTCCCTTTAACCCTCCTTCATCTTGTTTCACTCTCTTTAAACCTCCTTCATCTTGTTTCACTCTCTTTAACCCTCCTTCGTCTTGTTTCCCTCTCTTTAACCCTCCTTCGTCTCATTTCACTCTCTTTCACCCTCCTTTCGTCTCATTACACTCTCTTTCACCCTCCTTCGTCTCGTTTCACTCTCTTTCACTCTTCTTCGTCTCGTTTCACTCTCTTTCACCCTCCTTCATCTCGTTTCACTCTCTTTCACCCTCCATCATCTCGTTTCACTCTCTTTCACACTACTTCGTCTCTTTTCACTGTCTTTCACCCTCCTTCATCTCGTTTCACTCTCTTTCACCCTACTTCGTCTCGTTTCACTCTCTTTAACCCTCCTTCGTCTTGTTTCACTCTCTTTAACCCTCCTTCTTCTTGTTTCACTCTCTTTCACCCTCCTTCGTCTCGTTTCACTCTCTTTCAGCCTCCATCATCTCGTTTCAGTCTCTTTCACACTTCTTCGTCTCGTTTCACTCTCTTTCACTCTCCTTCGTCTTGTTTCACTCTCTTTCACCCTCCTTCATCTCGTTTCACTCTCTTTCACCCTACTTCGTCTCGTTTCACTGTCTTTCACCCTCCTTCATCTCGTTTCACTCTCTCTCACCCTACTTCGTCTCGTTTCACTCTCTTTCACCCTCCTTCATCGCGTTTCACTCTCTTTAACCCTGCTTCTGCTTGTTTGACTCTATTTAACCCTCCTTCATCTTGTTTCCCTCTCTTTAATCCTCCTTCATCTTGTTTCACTCTCATTAACCCTCCATCATCTTGTTTCACTCCCATTAACCCTCCTTCATCTTGTTTCACTCTCTTTAAACCTCCTTCATCTTGTTTCACTCTCTTTAACCCGCATTCATCTTGTTTCACTCTCTTTAACCTTCCTTCGTCTCGTTTCACTATCTTTCACCCTCCTTTCGTCTCATTTCACTCTCTTTCACCCTCCTTCGTCTCGTTTCACTCTCTTTCACCCTACTTCGTCTCGTTTCACTCCCTTTACCCCTCCTTCGTCTCGTTTTACTCTCCTTCACCCTCCTTCATCTCGTTTCACTCTTTTTAACCCTCCATCATCTCGTTTCACTCTTTTTAACCCTCCTTCATCTCGTTTCACTCTCCTTAATACTCCTTCATCTTGTTTCACTCTCTTTAACCCTCCTTCATCTTGTTTCACTCTCTTTAACCCTCCTTCATCTTTTTTCACTCTTTTTAACCCTCCTTCATCTCGTTTCACTCTCCTTAATACTCCTTTGTCTCGTTTCACTATCTTTAACCCTCCTTCGTCTTGTTTCACTCTGTTTCAGCCTCCTTCATCTCGTTTAGCGCTCTTTCACCTGCCTTCTTCTCGTTTTGCTCTCTTTCTCCCTCCTTCGTCTCGTTTCGCTCTCTTTCTCCCTCCTTTGTCTCGTTTCACTCTCTTTAACCCTCCTTCGTCTTGTTTCACTCTCTTTAACCCTCCTTCGTCTTGTTTTACTCTCTTTCACCCTCCTTCGTCTCGTTTCACTCTCTTTCAGCCTCCATCATCTCGTTTCAGTCTTTCACCCTTCTTCGTCTCGTTTCACTCTCTTTCACTCTCCTTCGTCTCGTTTCACTCTCTTTCACCCTCCTTCATCTTGTTTCACTCTCTTTCACCCTACTTCGTCTCGTTTCACTGTCTTTCACCCTCCTTCATCTCGTTTCACTCTCTCTCACCCTACTTCTTCTCATTTCACTCTCTTTCACCCTCCTTCATCGCGTTTCACTCTCTTTAACCCTGCTTCTGCTTGTTTGACTCTATTTAACCCTCCTTCATCTTGTTTCCCTCTCTTTAATCCTCCTTCATCTTGTTTCACTCTCTTTAACCCTCCATCATCTTGTTTCACTCCCTTTAACCCTCCTTCATCTTGTTTCACTCTCTTTAAACCTCCTTCATCTTGTTTCACTCTCCTTAACCCTCCTTCATCTTGTTACACTCTATTTAACCCTCCTTCATCTCGTTTCACTCTCCTTAATACTCCTTTGTCTCGTTTCACTATCTTTAACCCTCCTTCGTCTTGTTTCACTCTGTTTCAGCCTCCTTCAACTCGTTTAGCTCTCTTTCATCTTCCTTCTTCTCGTTTCGTTCTCTTTCACCCTCCTTCGTCTCGTTTCGCTCTCTTTCTCCCTCCTTCGTCTCGTTTCACTCTCTTTATCCCTCCTTCGTCTCGTTTCACTCTCTTTAACCCTCCTTCGTCTTGTTTCACTCTCTTTAACCCTCCTTCGTCTTGTTTCACTCTCTTTCACCCTCCTTCGTCTCGTTTCACTCTCTTTCAGCCTCCATCATCTCGTTTCAGTCTCTTTCACCCTTCTTCGTCTCGTTTCACTCTCTTTCTCTCGCCTTCATCTCGTTTCACTCTCTTTCACCCTCCTTCATCTTGTTTCACTCTCTTTCACCCTACTTCGTCTCGTTTCACTGTCTTTCACCCTCCTTCATCTCGTTTCACTCTCTCTCACCCTACTTCGTCTCGTTTCAATCTCTTTCACCCTCCTTCATCGCGTTTCACTCTCTTTAACCCTGCTTCTGCTTGTTTGACTCTATTTAACCCTCCTTCATCTTGTTTCCCTCTCTTTAACCCTCCTTCGTCTCATTTCACTCTCTTTCACCCTCCTTTCGTCTCATTACACTCTCTTTCACCCTCCTTCGTCTCGTTTCACTCTCTTTCACTCTCCTTCGTCTCGTTTCACTCTCTTTCACCCTCCTTCATCTCGTTTCACTCTCTTTCACCCTACTTCGTCTTGTTTCACTGTCTTTCACCCTTCTTCATCTCGTTTCACTCTCTCTCACCCTACTTCGTCTCATTTCACTCTCTTTCACCCTCCTTCATCTTGTTTCCCTCTCTTTAATCCTCCTTCATCTTGTTTCACTCTCTTTAAACCTCCTTCATCTTGTTTCACTCTCCTTAACCCTCCTTCATCTTGTTTCACTCTTTTTAACCTTCCTTCATCTCGTTTCACTCTCCTTCATACTCCTTTGCCTCGTTTCACTATCTTTAACCCTCCTTCGTCTTGTTTCACTCTGTTTCAGCCTCCTTCATCTCGTTTAGCTCTCTTTCATCTTCCTTCGTCTCGTTTTGCTCTCTTTCACCCTCCTTCGTCTCGTTTCGCTCTCTTTCTCCCTCCTTCGTCTCGTTTCACTCTCTTTCTCCCTCCTTCGTCTCGTATCACTCTCTTTAACCCTCCTTCGTCTCGTTTCACTCTCTTTAACCCTCCTTCGTCTTGTTTCACTCTCTTTAACCTTCCTTCTTCTTGTTTCACTCTCTTTCACCCTCCTTCGTCTCGTTTCACTCTCTTTCAGCCTCCATCATCTCGTTTCAGTCTCTTTCACACTTCTTCGTCTCGTTTCACTCTCTTTCACTCTCCTTCGTCTTGTTTCACTCTCTTTTACCCTCCTTCATCTCGTTTCACTCTCTTTCACCCTACTTCGTCTCGTTTCACTGTCTTTCACCCTCCTTCATCTCGTTTCACTCTCTCTCACCCTACTTCGTCTCGTTTCACTCTCTTTCACCCTCCTTCATCGCGTTTCACTCTCTTTAACCCTGCTTCTGCTTGTTTGACTCTATTTAACCCTCCTTCATCTTGTTTCCCTCTCTTTAATCCTCCTTCATCTTGTTTCACTCTCTTTAACCCTCCATCATCTTGTTTCACTCCCTTTAACCCTCCTTCATCTTGTTTCACTCTCTTTAAACCTCCTTCATCTTGTTTCACTCTCTTTAACCCTCCTTCGTCTTGTTTCCCTCTCTTTAACCCTCCTTCGTCTCATTTCACTCTCTTTCACCCTCCTTTCGTCTCATTACACTCTCTTTCACCCTCCTTCGTCTCGTTTCACTCTCTTTCACTCTTCTTCGTCTCGTTTCACTCTCTTTCACCCTCCTTCATCTCGTTTCACTCTCTTTCACCCTACTTCGTCTCGTTTCACTGTCTTTCACCCTCCTTCATCTCGTTTCACTCTCTCTCACCCTACTTCGTCTCATTTCACTCTCTTTCACCCTCCTTCATCTTGTTTCCCTCTCTTTAATCCTCCTTCATCTTGTTTCACTCTCTTTAAACCTCCTTCATCTTGTTTCACTCTCCTTAACCCTCCTTCATCTTGTTTCACTCTTTTTAACCTTCCTTCATCTCGTTTCACTCTCCTTCATACTCCTTTGTCTCGTTTCACTATCTTTAACCCTCCTTCGTCTTGTTTCACTCTGTTTCAGCCTCCTTCATCTCGTTTAGCTCTCTTTCATCTTCCTTCGTCTCGTTTTGCTCTCTTTCACCCTCCTTCGTCTCGTTTCGCTCTCTTTCTCCCTCCTTCGTCTCGTTTCGCTCTCTTTCTCCCTCCTTCGTCTCGTATCACTCTCTTTAACCCTCCTTCGTCTCGTTTCACTCTCTTTAACCCTCCTTCGTCTTGTTTCACTCTCTTTAACCCTCCTTCTTCTTGTTTCACTCTCTTTCACCCTCCTTCGTCTCGTTTCACTCTCTTTCAGCCTCCATCATCTCGTTTCAGTCTCTTTCACACTTCTTCGTCTCGTTTCACTCTCTTTCACTCTCCTTCGTCTTGTTTCACTCTCTTTTACCCTCCTTCATCTCGTTTCACTCTCTTTCACCCTACTTCGTCTCGTTTCACTGTCTTTCACCCTCCTTCATCTCGTTTCACTCTCTCTCACCCTACTTCGTCTCGTTTCACTCTCTTTCACCCTCCTTCATCGCGTTTCACTCTCTTTAACCCTGCTTCTGCTTGTTTGACTCTATTTAACCCTCCTTCATCTTGTTTCCCTCTCTTTAATCCTCCTTCATCTTGTTTCACTCTCTTTAACCCTCCATCATCTTGTTTCACTCCCTTTAACCCTCCTTCATCTTGTTTCACTCTCTTTAACCCTCCTTCGTCTTGTTTCACTCTCTTTAATCCTCCTTCGTCTTGTTTCACTCTCTTTCACCCTCCTTCGTCTCGTTTCAATCTCTTTCAGCCTCCTTCGTCTTGTTTCACTCTCTTTCACCCTCCATCATCTTGTTTCAGTCTCTTTCACTCTCCTTCGTCTCGTTTCACTCTCTTTCACCCTACTTCATCTCGTTTCACTCTGTTTAACACTCCTTCATCTTGTCTCACTCTCTTTAACCCTGCTTCATCTTGTTTCACTCTCTTTAACCCTGCTTCTGCCTGTTTGACTCTATTTAACCCTCCTTCATCTTGCTTCACTCTCTTTAATCCGCCTTCATCTTGTTTCACTCTCTTTAACCCTCCTTCATCTTGTTTCACTCTCTTTAACCCTCCTTCATCTTGATTCACTCTCTTTAACCCTCCTTCATCTTGTTTCACTCTCTTTAACCCACCTGCATCTTGTTTCACTCTCTTTAACCCTCCTTCATCTTGTTTCACTCTCTTTAACCCTCCTTCTTCTTGTTTCACTCTCTTTAACCCTCCTTCATCATGTTTCACTCTCTTTAACCCGCATTCATTTCGTTTCACTCTCTTTAACCCTTATTCGTCTTGTTTCACTCTCTTTAACCCTCATTCATCTTGTTTCACTCTCGAACCCTCCTTCATCTTGTTTCACTCTCTTTAACCCACCTGCATCTTGTTTCACTCTCTTTAACCCTCCTTCATCTTGTTTCACTCTCTTTAACCCTCCTTCACCTTGTTTCACTCTCTTTAACCCTCCTTCTTCTTGTTTCACTCTCTTTAACCCTCCTTCATCTTGTTTTCCTATCTTTCACCCTCCTTCGTCTCGTTTCGCTCTCTTTCACCCTCCTTCGTCGTGTTTCGCTCTCTTTCACCCTTCTTCGTCTCGATTCCCTCTGTTTCACCCTCCTTCGTCTCGTTTCGCTCTCTTTCACCCTCCTTCATCTTGTTTCACTCTCTTTAACCCTCCTTCATCTTGTTTCACTCTCTTTAACCCACCTGCACCTTGTTTCACTCTCTTTAACCCTCCTTCATCTTGTTTCACTCTCTTTAAACCTCCTTCATCTTGTTTCACTCTCTTTAACCCGCATTCATCTCGTTTCACTCTCTTTAACTCTCATTCATCTTGTTTCACTCTCTTTAACCCTCCTTCGTCTTGTTTCGCTCTCTTTAACCCTCCTTCATCCTGTTTCACTCTCCTTAACCCTCATTAATCTTGTTTCACTCTCTTTAACTCTCATTCATCTTGTTTCACTCTCTTTAATCCTCCTTCATCTTGTTTCACTCTCTTTAACCCTCCTTCATCTTGTTTCACTCTCTTTAACCCTCCATCATCTCGTTTCCTTCTCTTTAACCCTCCTTCGTCTCGTTTCACTCTCTTTCACCCTTCTTCGTCCCGTTTCACTCTCTTTGACCCTCCTTCGTCTCATTTCACTCTCTTTCACCCTCCTTCGTCTTGTTTCACTCTATTTAATCCTCCTTCGTCTTGTTTCACTCTCTTTCACCCTCCTTCGTCTCGTTTCACTCTCTTTCAGCCTCCTTCGTATTGTTTCACTCTCTTTCACCCTCCATCATCTCGTTTCAGTCTCGTTCACTCTCCTTCGTCTCGTTTCACTCTCTTTTACCCTCCTTCATCTCGTTTCACTCTCTTTCACCCTACTTCATCTCGTTTCACTGTCTTTCACCCTCCTTCATCTCGTTTCACTCTCTTTCACCCTACTTCGTCTCGTTTCACTCTCTTTCACCCTCCTTCGTCTCGTTTCACTCTCTTTAACCCTCCTTCGTCTTGTTTCACTCTCTTTCACCCTCCATCATCTCGTTCAGTCTCTTTCACCCTTCTTCGTCTCGTTTCACTCTCTTTCACTCTCCTTCGTCTCGTTTCACTCTCTTTCACCCTCCTTCATCTCGTTTCACTCTCTTTCACCCTACTTCGTCTCGTTTCACTGTCTTTCACCCTCCTTCATCTCGTTTCACTCTCTCTCACCCTCCTTCATCTTGTTTCACTCTCTTTAACCCACCTGCATCTTGTTTCACTCTCTTTAAACCTCCTTCATCTTGTTTCACTCTCTTTAAACCTCCTTCATCTTGTTTCACTCTCTTTAACCCGCATTCATCTCGTTTCACTCTCTTTAACTCTCATTCATCTTGTTTCACTCTCTTTAACCCTCCTTCGTCTTGTTTCACTCTCTTTAACCCTCCTTCATCCTGTTTCACTCTCCTTAACCCTCATTAATCTTGTTTCACTCTCTTTAACTCTCATTCATCTTGTTTCACTCTCTTTAAACCTCCTTCATCTTGTTTCACTCTCTTTAACCCGCATTCATCTCGTTTCACTCTCTTTAACTCTCATTCATCTTGTTTCACTCTCTTTAACCCTCCTTCGTCTTGTTTCACTCTCTTTAACCCTCCTTCATCCTGTTTCACTCTCCTTAACCCTCATTAATCTTGTTTCACTCTCTTTCACTCTCTTTCATCTTGTTTCACTCTCTTTAATCCTCCTTCATCTTGTTTCACTCTCTTTAACCCTCCTTCATCTTGTTTCACTCTCTTTAACCCTCCATCATCTCGTTTCCTTCTCTTTAACCCTCCTTCGTCTCGTTTCACTCTCTTTCACCCTTCTTCGTCCCGTTTCACTCTCTTTGACCCTCCTTCTTCTCGTTTCACTCTCTTTCACCCTCCTTCGTCTCGTTTCACTCTCTTTCACCCTCTTTCGTCTCATTTCACTCTCTTTCACCTTCCTTCGTCTCGTTTCACTCTTTTTAACCCTCCTTCATCTCGTTTCACTCTCCTTAATACTCCTTTGTCTCGTTTCACTATCTTTAACCCTCCTTCGTCTTGTTTCACTCTGTTTCAGCCTCCTTCATCTCGTTTAGCTCTCTTTCACCTGCCTTCTTCTCGTTTTGCTCTCTTTCTCCCTCCTTCGTCTCGTTTCGCTCTCTTTCTCCCTCCTTTGTCTCGTTTCACTCTCTTTAACCCTCCTTCGTCTTGTTTCACTCTCTTTAACCCTCCTTCGTCTTGTTTTACTCTCTTTCACCCTCCTTCATCTTGTTTCACTCTCTTTAACCCTCCTTCGTCTCGTTTCACTGTCTTTCACCCTCCTTCATCTCGTTTCACTCTCTCTCACCCTACTTCGTCTCATTTCACTCTCTTTCACCCTCCTTCATCGCGTTTCACTCTCTTTAACCCTGCTTCTGTTTGTTTGACTCTATTTAACCCTCCTTCATCTTGTTTCCCTCTCTTTAATCCTCCTTCATCTTGTTTCACTCTCTTTAAACCTCCTTCATCTTGTTTCACTCTCCTTAACCCTCCTTCATCTTGTTTGACTCTTTTTAACCATCCTTCATCTCGTTTCACTCTCCTTCATACTCCTTTGTCTCGTTTCACTATCTTTAACCCTCCTTCGTCTTGTTTCACTCTGTTTCAGCCTCCTTCATCTCGTTTAGCTCTCTTTCATCTTCCTTCGTCTCGTTTTGCTCTCTTTCACCCACCTTCGTCTCGTTTCGCTCTCTTTCTCCCTCCTTCGTCTCGTTTCGCTCTCTTTCTCCCTCCTTCGTCTCGTATCACTCTCTTTAACCCTCCTTCGTCTCGTTTCACTCTCTTTAACCCTCCTTCGTCTTGTTTCACTCTCTTTAACCCTCCTTCTTCTTGTTTCACTCTCTTTCACCCTCCTTCGTCTCGTTTCACTCTCTTTCAGCCTCCATCATCTCGTTTCAGTCTCTTTCACACTTCTTCGTCTCGTTTCACTCTCTTTCACTCTCCTTCGTCTTGTTTCACTCTCTTTCACCCTCCTTCATCTCGTTTCACTCTCTTTCACCCTACTTCGTCTCGTTTCACTGTCTTTCACCCTCCTTCATCTCGTTTCACTCTCTCTCACCCTACTTCGTCTCGTTTCACTCTCTTTCACCCTCCTTCATCGCGTTTCACTCTCTTTAACCCTGCTTCTGCTTGTTTGACTCTATTTAACCCTCCTTCATCTTGTTTCCCTCTCTTTAATCCTCCTTCATCTTGTTTCACTCTCATTAACCCTCCATCATCTTGTTTCACACCCATTAACCCTCCTTCATCTTGTTTCACTCTCTTTAAACCTCCTTCATCTTGTTTCACTCTCTTTAACCCGCATTCATCTTGTTTCACTCTCTTTAACCTTCCTTCGTCTCGTTTCACTATCTTTCACCCTCCTTTCGTCTCATTTCACTCTCTTTCACCCTCCTTCGTCTCGTTTCACTCTCTTTCACCCTACTTCGTCTCGTTTCACTCCCTTTACCCCTCCTTCGTCTCGTTTTACTCTCCTTCACCCTCCTTCATCTCGTTTCACTCTTTTTAACCCTCCATCATCTCGTTTCACTCTTTTTAACCCTCCTTCATCTCGTTTCACTCTCCTTAATACTCCTTCATCTTGTTTCACTCTCTTTAACCCTCCTTCATCTTGTTTCACTCTCTTTAACCCTCCTTCATCTTTTTTCACTCTTTTTAACCCTCCTTCATCTCGTTTCACTCTCCTTAATACTCCTTTGTCTCGTTTCACTATCTTTAACCCTCCTTCGTCTTGTTTCACTCTGTTTCAGCCTCCTTCATCTCGTTTAGCTCTCTTTCACCTGCCTTCTTCTCGTTTTGCTCTCTTTCTCCCTCCTTCGTCTCGTTTCGCTCTCTTTCTCCCTCCTTTGTCTCGTTTCACTCTCTTTAACCCTCCTTCGTCTTGTTTCACTCTCTTTAACCCTCCTTCGTCTTGTTTTACTCTCTTTCACCCTCCTTCGTCTCGTTTCACTCTCTTTCAGCCTCCATCATCTCGTTTCAGTCTTTCACCCTTCTTCGTCTCGTTTCACTCTCTTTCACTCTCCTTCGTCTCGTTTCACTCTCTTTCACCCTCCTTCATCTTGTTTCACTCTCTTTCACCCTACTTCGTCTCGTTTCACTGTCTTTCACCCTCCTTCATCTCGTTTCACTCTCTCTCACCCTACTTCTTCTCATTTCACTCTCTTTCACCCTCCTTCATCGCGTTTCACTCTCTTTAACCCTGCTTCTGCTTGTTTGACTCTATTTAACCCTCCTTCATCTTGTTTCCCTCTCTTTAACCCTCCTTCGTCTCATTTCACTCTCTTTCACCCTCCTTTCGTCTCATTACACTCTCTTTCACCCTCCTTCGTCTCGTTTCACTCTCTTTCACTCTCCTTCGTCTCGTTTCACTCTCTTTTACCCTCCTTCATCTCGTTTCACTCTCTTTCACCCTACTTCGTCTCGTTTCACTGTCTTTCACCCTCCTTCATCTCGTTTCACTCTCTCTCACTCTACTTCGTCTCATTTCACTCTCTTTCACCCTCCTTCATCTTGTTTCCCTCTCTTTAATCCTCCTTCATCTTGTTTCACTCTCTTTAAACCTCCTTCATCTTGTTTCACTCTCCTTAACCCTCCTTCATCTTGTTTCACTCTTTTTAACCTTCCTTCATCTCGTTTCACTCTCCTTCATACTCCTTTGTCTCGTTTCACTATCTTTAACCCTCCTTCGTCTTGTTTCACTCTGTTTCAGCCTCCTTCATCTCGTTTAGCTCTCTTTCATCTTCCTTCGTCTCGTTTTGCTCTCTTTCACCCTCCTTCGTATCGTTTCGCTCTCTTTCTCCCTCCTTCGTCTCGTTTCGCTCTCTTTCTCCCTCCTTCGTCTCGTATCACTCTCTTTAACCCTCCTTCGTCTCGTTTCACTCTCTTTAACCCTCCTTCGTCTTGTTTCACTCTCTTTAACCCTCCTTCTTCTTGTTTCACTCTCTTTCACCCTCCTTCGTCTCGTTTCACTCTCTTTCAGCCTCCATCATCTCGTTTCAGTCTCTTTCACACTTCTTCGTCTCGTTTCACTCTCTTTCACTCTCCTTCGTCTTGTTTCACTCTCTTTTACCCTCCTTCATCTCGTTTCACTCTCTTTCACCCTACTTCGTCTCGTTTCACTGTCTTTCACCCTCCTTCATCTCGTTTCACTCTCTCTCACCCTACTTCGTCTCGTTTCACTCTCTTTCACCCTCCTTCATCGCGTTTCACTCTCTTTAACCCTGCTTCTGCTTGTTTGACTCTATTTAACCCTCCTTCATCTTGTTTCCCTCTCTTTAATCCTCCTTCATCTTGTTTCACTCTCTTTAACCCTCCATCATCTTGTTTCACTCCCTTTAACCCTCCTTCATCTTGTTTCACTCTCTTTAAACCTCCTTCATCTTGTTTCACTCTCTTTAACCCGCATTCATCTTGTTTCACTCTCTTTAACCCTCCTTCGTCTCGTTTCACTATCTTTCACCCTCCTTTCGTCTCATTTCACTCTCTTTCACCCTCCTTCGTCTCGTTTCACTCTCTTTCACCCTACTTCGTCTCGTTTCACTCCCTTTACCCCTCCTTCGTCTCGTTTTACTGTCCTTCACCCTCCTTCATCTCGTTTCACTCTTTTTAACCCTCCATCATCTCGTTTCACTCTTTTTAACCCTCCTTCATCTCGTTTCACTCTCCTTAATACTCCTTCATCTTGTTTCACTCTCTTTAACCCTCCTTCATCTTGTTTCACTCTCTTTAACCCTCCTTCATCTTTTTTCACTCTTTTTAACCCTCCTTCATCTCGTTTCACTCTCCTTAATACTCCTTTGTCTCGTTTCACTATCTTTAACCCTCCTTCGTCTTGTTTCACTCTGTTTCAGCCTCCTTCATCTCGTTTAGCTCACTTTCACCTGCCTTCTTCTCGTTTTGCTCTCTTTCTCCCTCCTTCGTCTCGTTTCGCTCTCTTTCTCCCTCCTTTGTCTCGTTTCACTCTCTTTAACCCTCCTTCGTCTTGTTTCACTCTCTTTAACCCTCCTTCGTCTTGTTTTACTCTCTTTCACCCTCCTTCGTCTCGTTTCACTCTCTTTCAGCCTCCATCATCTCGTTTCAGTCTCTTTCACCCTTCTTCGTCTCGTTTCACTCTCTTTCACTCTCCTTCATCTCGTTTCACTCTCTTTCACCCTCCTTCATCTTGTTTCACTCTCTTTCACCCTACTTCGTCTCGTTTCACTGTCTTTCACCCTCCTTCATCTCGTTTCACTCTCTCTCACCCTACTTCGTCTCATTTCACTCTCTTTCACCCTCCTTCATCGCGTTTCACTCTCTTTAATCCTGCTTCTGCTTGTTTGACTCTATTTAACCCTCCTTCATCTTGTTTCCCTCTCTTTAATCCTCCTTCATCTTGTTTCACTCTCTTTAACCCTCCATCATCTTGTTTCACTCCCTTTAACCCTCCTTCATCTTGTTTCACTCTCTTTAAACCTCCTTCATCTTGTTTCACTCTCCTTAACCCTCCTTCATCTTGTTACACTCTTTTTAACCCTCCTTCATCTCGTTTCACTCTCCTTAATACTCCTTTGTCTCGTTTCACTATCTTTAACCCTCCTTCGTCTTGTTTCACTCTGTTTCAGCCTCCTTCAACTCGTTTAGCTCTCTTTCATCTTCCTTCTTCTCGTTTCGTTCTCTTTCACCCACCTTCGTCTCGTTTCGCTCTCTTTCTCCCTCCTTCGTCTCGTTTCACTCTCTTTATCCCTCCTTCGTCTCGTTTCACTCTCTTTAACCCTCCTTCGTCTTGTTTCACTCTCTTTAACCCTCCTTCGTCTTGTTTCACTCTCTTTCACCCTCCTTCGTCTCGTTTCACTCTCTTTCAGCCTCCATCATCTCGTTTCAGTCTCTTTCACCCTTCTTCGTCTCGTTTCACTCTCTTTCTCTCTCCTTCATCTCGTTTCACTCTCTTTCACCCTCCTTCATCTTGTTTCACTCTCTTTCACCCTACTTCATCTCGTTTCACTGTCTTTCACCCTCCTTCATCTCGTTTCACTCTCTCTCACCCTACTTCGTCTCGTTTCAATCTCTTTCACCCTCCTTCATCGCGTTTCACTCTCTTTAACCCTGCTTCTGCTTGTTTGACTCTATTTAACCCTCCTTCATCTTGTTTCCCTCTCTTTAACCCTCCTTCGTCTCATTTCACTCTCTTTCACCCTCCTTTCGTCTCATTACACTCTCTTTCACCCTCCTTCGTCTCGTTTCACTCTCTTTCACCCTACTTCGCCTCGTTTCACTCCCTTTACCCCTCCTTCGTCTCGTTTTACTCTTCTTCACCCTCCTTCGTCTCATTTCACTCTTTTTAACCCTCCATCATCTTGTTTCACTCTCCTTAATCCTCCTTTGTCTCGTTTCACTATCTTTAACCCTCCTTCGTCTTGTTTCACTCTCTTTCACCCTCCTTCATCTCGTTTCACTCTCTTTCACCTCCCTTCTTCTCGTTTCGCTCTCTTTCACCCTCCTTCGTCTTGTTTCGCTCTCTTTCACTCTCCTTCATCTCGTTTCAGTCTCTTTCCCCCTCCTTCGTCTCGTTTCACTCTCTTTCGTCTCGTTTCACTCTCTTTCACTCTCCTTCGTCTCGTTTCACTCTCTTTCACCCTCCTTCATCTCATTTCACTCTCTTTCACCCCACTTCGTCTCGTTTCACTCCCTTTACCCCTTCTTCGTCTCGTTTTACTCTCCTTCACCCTCCTTCGTCTCGTTTCACTCTTTTTAACCCTCCATCATCTCGTTTCACTCTCCTTAATCCTCATTCATCTTGTTTCACTCTCTTTAACTCTCATTCATCTTGTTTCACTCTCTTTAACTCTCATTCATCTTTTTTCACTCTCTTTAACCCTCCCTCATCTTGTTTCACTCTCTTTCACTCTCATTCATCTTGTTTCACTCTCTTTAACCCTCCTTCGTCTTGTTTCACTCTCTTTAACCCTCCTTCATCCTGTTTCACTCTCCTTAACCCTCATTAATCTTGTTTCACTCTCTTTAACTCTCATTCATCTTGTTTCACTCTCTTTAACCCTCCTTCGTCTCGTTTCGCTCTCTTTAACCCTCCTTCATCTCGTTTCACTCTCTTTAACCCTCCTTCATCTTGTTTCCCTCTCTTTAACCCTCCTTCGTCCCGTTTCACTCTCTTTCACCCTTCGTCGTCCCGTTTCACTCTCTTTGACCGTCCTTCGTCTCGTTTCACTCTCTTTCACCCTCCTTCGTCTCGTTTCACTCTCTTACACCCTCTTTCGTCTCATTTCACTCTCTTTCACCTTCCTTCGTCTCGTTTCACTCTCTTTCACCCTACTTCGTCTCGTTTCACACTGTTTAACACTCCTTCATCTTGTCTCACTCTCTTTAACCCTGCTTCATCTTGTTTCACTCTCTTTAACCCTACTTCTGCCTGTTTGACTCTATTTAACCGTCCTTCATCTTGTTTCACTCTCTTTAATCCTCCTTCATCTTGTTTCACTCTCTTTAACCCTCCTTCATCTTGTTTCACTCTCTTTAACCCTCCTTCATCTTGTTTCACTCTTTTTAACCCTCCTTCATCTCGTTGCACTCTCCTTAATACTCCTTTGTCTCGTTTCACTATCTTTAACCCTCCTTCGTCTTGCTTCACTCTGTTTCAGCCTCCTTCATCTCGTTTAGCTCTCTTTCACCTGCCTTCTTCTCGTTTCGCTCTCTTTCACCCTCCTTCGTCTCGTTTCGCTCTCTTTCTCCCTCCTTCGTCTCGTTTCGCTCTCTTTCTACCTCCTTCGTCTCGTTTCACTCTCTTTAACCCTCCTTCGTCTCGTTTCACTCTCTTTAACCCTCCTTCGTCTTGTTTCACTCTCTTTAACCCTCCTTTGTCTTGTTTCACTCTATTTCACCCTCCTTCGTCTCGTTTCACTCTCTTTTAGCCTCCATCATCTCGTTTCAGTCTCTTTCACCCTTCTTCGTCTCGTTTCACTCTTTTTCACTCTCCTTCGTCTCGTTTCACTCTCTTTCACCCTCCTTCATCTCGTTTCACTCTCTTTCACCCTACTTCGTCTCGTTTCACTCTCTTTCAGCCTCCATCATCTCGTTTCCGTCTCTTTCACCCTTCTTCGTCTCGTTTCACTCTCTTTCACTCTCCTTCGTCTCGTTTCACTCTCTTTCACCCTCCTTCATCTTGTTTCACTCTCTTTCACCCTACTTCGTCTCGTTTCACTGTCTTTCACCCTCCTTCATCTCGTTTCACTCTCTCTCACCCTACTTCTTCTCATTTCACTCTCTTTCACCCTCCTTCATCGCGTTTCACTCTCTTTAACCCTGCTTCTGCTTGTTTGACTCTATTTAACCCTCCTTCATCTTGTTTCCCTCTCTTTAATCCTCCTTCATCTTGTTTCACTCTCTTTAACCCTCCATCATCTTGTTTCACTCCCTTTAACCCTCCTTCATCTTGTTTCACTCTCTTTAAACCTCCTTCATCTTGTTTCACTCTCCTTAACCCTCCTTCATCTTGTTACACTCTATTTAACCCTCCTTCATCTCGTTTCACTCTCCTTAATACTCCTTTGTCTCGTTTCACTATCTTTAACCCTCCTTCGTCTTGTTTCACTCTGTTTCAGCCTCCTTCAACTCGTTTAGCTCTCTTTCATCTTCCTTCTTCTCGTTTCGTTCTCTTTCACCCTCCTTCGTCTCGTTTCGCTCTCTTTCTCCCTCCTTCGTCTCGTTTCACTCTCTTTATCCCTCCTTCGTCTCGTTTCACTCTCTTTAACCCTCCTTCGTCTTGTTTCACTCTCTTTAACCCTCCTTCGTCTTGTTTCACTCTCTTTCACCCTCCTTCGTCTCGTTTCACTCTCTTTCAGCCTCCATCATCTCGTTTCAGTCTCTTTCACCCTTCTTCGTCTCGTTTCACTCTCTTTCTCTCTCCTTCATCTCGTTTCACTCTCTTTCACCCTCCTTCATCTTGTTTCACTCTCTTTCACCCTACTTCGTCTCGTTTCACTGTCTTTCACCCTCCTTCATCTCGTTTCACTCTCTCTCACCCTACTTCGTCTCGTTTCAATCTCTTTCACCCTCCTTCATCGCGTTTCACTCTCTTTAACCCTGCTTCTGCTTGTTTGACTCTATTTAACCCTCCTTCATCTTGTTTCCCTCTCTTTAACCCTCCTTCGTCTCATTTCACTCTCTTTCACCCTCCTTTCGTCTCATTACACTCTCTTTCACCCTCCTTCGTCTCGTTTCACTCTCTTTCACTCTCCTTCGTCTCGTTTCACTCTCTTTCACCCTCCTTCATCTCGTTTCACTCTCTTTCACCCTACTTCGTCTCGTTTCACTGTCTTTCACCCTCCTTCATCTCGTTTCACTCTCTCTCACCCTACTTCGTCTCATTTCACTCTCTTTCACCCTACTTCATCTTGTTTCCCTCTCTTTAATCCTCCTTCATCTTGTTTCACTCTCTTTAAACCTCCTTCATCTTGTTTCACTCTCCTTAACCCTCCTTCATCTTGTTTCACTCTTTTTAACCTTCCTTCATCTCGTTTCACTCTCCTTCATACTCCTTTGTCTCGTTTCACTATCTTTAACCCTCCTTCGTCTTGTTTCACTCTGTTTCAGCCTCCTTCATCTCGTTTAGCTCTCTTTCATCTTCCTTCGTCTCGTTTTGCTCTCTTTCACCCTCCTTCGTCTCGTTTCGCTCTCTTTCTCCCTCCTTCGTCTCGTTTCGCTCTCTTTCTCCCTCCTTCGTCTCGTATCACTCTCTTTAACCCTCCTTCGTCTCGTTTCACTCTCGTTAACCCTCCTTCGTCTTGTTTCACTCTCTTTAACCCTCCTTCTTCTTGTTTCACTCTCTTTCACCCTCCTTCGTCTCGTTTCACTCTCTTTCAGCCTCCATCATCTCGTTTCAGTCTCTTTCACACTTCTTCGTCTCGTTTCACTCTCTTTCACTCTCCTTCGTCTTGTTTCACTCTCTTTTACCCTCCTTCATCTCGTTTCACTCTCTTTCACCCTACTTCGTCTCGTTTCACTGTCTTTCACCCTCCTTCATCTCGTTTCACTCTCTCTCACCCTACTTCGTCTCGTTTCACTCTCTTTCACCCTCCTTCATCGCGTTTCACTCTCTTTAACCCTGCTTCTGCTTGTTTGACTCTATTTAACCCTCCTTCATCTTGTTTCCCTCTCTTTAATCCTCCTTCATCTTGTTTCACTCTCTTTAACCCTCCATCATCTTGTTTCACTCCCTTTAACCCTCCTTCATCTTGTTTCACTCTCTTTAAACCTCCTTCATCTTGTTTCACTCTCTTTAACCCGCATTCATCTTGTTTCACTCTCTTTAACCCTCCTTCGTCTCGTTTCACTATCTTTCACCCTCCATTCGTCTCATTTCACTCTCTTTCACCCTCCTTCGTCTCGTTTCACTCTCTTTCACCCTACTTCGTCTCGTTTCACTCCCTTTACCCCTCCTTCGTCTCGTTTTACTGTCCTTCACCCTCCTTCATCTCGTTTCACTCTTTTTAACCCTCCATCATCTCGTTTCACTCTTTTTAACCCTCCTTCATCTCGTTTCACTCTCCTTAATACTCCTTCATCTTGTTTCACTCTCTTTAACCCTCCTTCATCTTGTTTCACTCTCTTTAACCCTCCTTCATCTTTTTTCACTCTTTTTAACCCTCCTTCATCTCGTTTCACTCTCCTTAATACTCCTTTGTCTCGTTTCACTATCTTTAACCCTCCTTCGTCTTGTTTCACTCTGTTTCAGCCTCCTTCATCTCGTTTAGCTCACTTTCACCTGCCTTCTTCTCGTTTTGCTCTCTTTCTCCCTCCTTCGTCTCGTTTCGCTCTCTTTCTCCCTCCTTTGTCTCGTTTCACTCTCTTTAACCCTCCTTCGTCTTGTTTCACTCTCTTTAACCCTCCTTCGTCTTGTTTTACTCTCTTTCACCCTCCTTCGTCTCGTTTCACTCTCTTTCAGCCTCCATCATCTCGTTTCAGTCTCTTTCACCCTTCTTCGTCTCGTTTCACTCTCTTTCACTCTCCTTCGTCTCGTTTCACTCTCTTTCACCCTCCTTCATCTTGTTTCACTCTCTTTCACCCTACTTCGTCTCGTTTCACTGTCTTTCACCCTCCTTCATCTCGTTTCACTCTCTCTCACCCTACTTCGTCTCATTTCACTCTCTTTCACCCTCCTTCATCGCGTTTCACTCTCTTTAATCCTGCTTCTGCTTGTTTGACTCTATTTAACCCTCCTTCATCTTGTTTCCCTCTCTTTAATCCTCCTTCATCTTGTTTCACTCTCTTTAACCCTCCATCATCTTGTTTCACTCCCTTTAACCCTCCTTCATCTTGTTTCACTCTCTTTAAACCTCCTTCATCTTGTTTCACTCTCCTTAACCCTCCTTCATCTTGTTACACTCTTTTTAACCCTCCTTCATCTCGTTTCACTCTCCTTAATACTCCTTTGTCTCGTTTCACTATCTTTAACCCTCCTTCGTCTTGTTTCACTCTGTTTCAGCCTCCTTCAACTCGTTTAGCTCTCTTTCATCTTCCTTCTTCTCGTTTCGTTCTCTTTCACCCACCTTCGTCTCGTTTCGCTCTCTTTCTCCCTCCTTCGTCTCGTTTCACTCTCTTTATCCCTCCTTCGTCTCGTTTCACTCTCTTTAACCCTCCTTCGTCTTGTTTCACTCTCTTTAACCCTCCTTCGTCTTGTTTCACTCTCTTTCACCCTCCTTCGTCTCGTTTCACTCTCTTTCAGCCTCCATCATCTCGTTTCAGTCTCTTTCACCCTTCTTCGTCTCGTTTCACTCTCTTTCTCTCTCCTTCATCTCGTTTCACTCTCTTTCACCCTCCTTCATCTTGTTTCACTCTCTTTCACCCTACTTCGTCTCGTTTCACTGTCTTTCACCCTCCTTCATCTCGTTTCACTCTCTCTCACCCTACTTCGTCTCGTTTCAATCTCTTTCACCCTCCTTCATCGCGTTTCACTCTCTTTAACCCTGCTTCTGCTTGTTTGACTCTATTTAACCCTCCTTCATCTTGTTTCCCTCTCTTTAACCCTCCTTCGTCTCATTTCACTCTCTTTCACCCTCCTTTCGTCTCATTACACTCTCTTTCACCCTCCTTCGTCTCGTTTCACTCTCTTTCACCCTACTTCGCCTCGTTTCACTCCCTTTACCCCTCCTTCGTCTCGTTTTACTCTCCTTCACCCTCCTTCGTCTCATTTCACTCTTTTTAACCCTCCATCATCTTGTTTCACTCTCCTTAATCCTCCTTTGTCTCGTTTCACTATCTTTAACCCTCCTTCGTCTTGTTTCACTCTCTTTCACCCTCCTTCATCTCGTTTCACTCTCTTTCACCTCCCTTCTTCTCGTTTCGCTCTCTTTCACCCTCCTTCGTCTTGTTTCGCTCTCTTTCACTCTCCTTCATCTCGTTTCAGTCTCTTTCCCCCTCCTTCGTCTCGTTTCACTCTCTTTCGTCTCGTTTCACTCTCTTTCACTCTCCTTCGTCTCGTTTCACTCTCTTTCACCCTCCTTCATCTCATTTCACTCTCTTTCACCCCACTTCGTCTCGTTTCACTCCCTTTACACCTTCTTCGTCTCGTTTTACTCTCCTTCACCCTCCTTCGTCTCGTTTCACTCTTTTTAACCCTCCATCATCTCGTTTCACTCTCCTTAATCCTCATTCATCTTGTTTCACTCTCTTTAACTCTCATTCATCTTGTTTCACTCTCTTTAACTCTCATTCATCTTTTTTCACTCTCTTTAACCCTCCCTCATCTTGTTTCACTCTCTTTCACTCTCATTCATCTTGTTTCACTCTCTTTAACCCTCCTTCGTCTTGTTTCACTCTCTTTAACCCTCCTTCATCCTGTTTCACTCTCCTTAACCCTCATTAATCTTGTTTCACTCTCTTTAACTCTCATTCATCTTGTTTCACTCTCTTTAACCCTCCTTCGTCTCGTTTCGCTCTCTTTAACCCTCCTTCATCTTGTTTCACTCTCTTTAACCCTCCTTCATCTTGTTTCCCTCTCTTTAACCCTCCTTCGTCCCGTTTCACTCTCTTTCACCCTTCGTCGACCCGTTTCACTCTCTTTGACCGTCCTTCGTCTCGTTTCACTCTCTTTCACCCTCCTTCGTCTCGTTTCACTCTCTTACACCCTCTTTCGTCTCATTTCACTCTCTTTCACCTTCCTTCGTCTCGTTTCACTCTCTTTAACCCTCCTTCATCTTGTTTCACTCTTTTTAACCCTCCTTCATCTCGTTGCACTCTCCTTAATACTCCTTTGTCTCGTTTCACTATCTTTAACCCTCCTTCGTCTTGCTTCACTCTGTTTCAGCCTCCTTCATCTCGTTTAGCTCTCTTTCACCTGCCTTCTTCTCGTTTCGCTCTCTTTCACCCTCCTTCGTCTCGTTTCGCTCTCTTTCTCCCTCCTTCGTCTCGTTTCGCTCTCTTTCTACCTCCTTCGTCTCGTTTCACTCTCTTTAACCCTCCTTCGTCTCGTTTCACTCTCTTTAACCCTCCTTCGTCTTGTTTCACTCTCTTTAACCCTCCTTTGTCTTGTTTCACTCTATTTCACCCTCCTTCGTCTCGTTTCACTCTCTTTTAGCCTCCATCATCTCGTTTCAGTCTCTTTCACCCTTCTTCGTCTCGTTTCACTCTTTTTCACTCTCCTTCGTCTCGTTTCACTCTCTTTCACCCTCCTTCATCTCGTTTCACTCTCTTTCACCCTACTTCGTCTCGTTTCACTGTCTTTCACCCTCCTTCATCTCGTTTCACTCTCGCTCAACCTACTTCGTCTCGTTTCACTCTCTTTCACCCTCCTTCATCGCGTTTCACTCTCTTTAACCCTGCTTCTGCTTGTTTGACTCTATTTAACCCTCCTTCATCTTGTTTCCCTCTCTTTAATCCTCCTTCATCTTGTTTCACTCTCTTTAACCCTCCATCATCTTGTTTCACTCCCTTTAACCCTCCTTCATCTTGTTTCACTCTCTTTAAACCTCCTTCATCTTGTTTCACTCTCTTTAACCCGCATTCATCTTGTTTCACTCTCTTTAACCCTCCTTCGTCTCGTTTCACTATCTTTCACCCTCCTTTCGTCTCATTTCACTCTCTTTCACCCTCCTTCGCCTCGTTTCACTCTCTTTCACCCTACTTCGTCTCGTTTCACTCCCTTTACCCCTCCTTCGTCTCGTTTTACTCTCCTTCACCCTCCTTCATCTCGTTTCACTCTTTTTAACCCTCCATCATCTCGTTTCACTCTTTTTAACCCTCCTTCATCTCGTTTCACTCTCCTTAATACTCCTTCATCTTGTTTCACTCTCTTTAACCCTCCTTCATCTTGTTTTACTCTCTTTAACCCTCCTTCATCTTTTTTCACTCTTTTTAACCCTCCTTCATCTCGTTTCACTCTCCTTAATACTCCTTTGTCTCGTTTCACTATCTTTAACCCTCCTTCGTCTTGTTTCACTCTGTTTCAGCCTCCTTCATCTCGTTTAGCTCTCTTTCACCTGCCTTCTTCTCGTTTTGCTCTCTTTCTCCCTCCTTCGTCTCGTTTCGCTCTCTTTCTCCCTCCTTTGTCTCGTTTCACTCTCTTTAACCCTCCTTCGTCTTGTTTCACTCTCTTTAACCCTCCTTCGTCTTGTTTTACTCTCTTTCACCCTCCTTCGTCTCGTTTCACTCTCTTTCACCCTCCTTCATCTTGTTTCACTCTTTTTCACCCTACTTCGTCTCGTTTCACTGTCTTTCACCCTCCTTCATCTCGTTTCACTCTCTCTCACCCTACTTCATCTCATTTCACTCTCTTTCACCCTCCTTCATCGCGTTTCACTCTCTTTAACCCTGCTTCTGCTTGTTTGACTCTATTTAACCCTCCTTCATCTTGTTTCCCTCTCTTTAATCCTCCTTCATCTTGTTTCCCTCTCTTTAATCCTCCTTCATCTTGTTTCACTCTCTTTAACCCTCCATCATCTTGTTTCACTCCCTTTAACCCTCCTTCATCTTGTTTCACTCTCTTTAAACCTCCTTCATCTTGTTTCACTCTCCTTAACCCTCCTTCATCTTGTTACACTCTTTTTAACCCTCCTTCATCTCGTTTCACTCTCCTTAATACTCCTTTGTCTCGTTTCACTATCTTTAACCCTCCTTCGTCTTGTTTCACTCTGTTTCAGCCTCCTTCATCTCGTTTAGCTCTCTTTCACCTGCCTTCTTCTCGTTTTGCTCTCTTTCTCCCTCCTTCGTCTCGTTTCGCTCTCTTTCTCCCTCCTTTGTCTCGTTTCACTCTCTTTAACCCTCCTTCGTCTTGTTTCACTCTCTTTAACCCTCCTTCGTCTTGTTTTACTCTCTTTCACCCTCCTTCGTCTCGTTTCACTCTCTTTCACCCTCCTTCATCTTGTTTCACTCTTTTTCACCCTACTTCGTCTCGTTTCACTGTCTTTCACCCTCCTTCATCTCGTTTCACTCTCTCTCACCCTACTTCATCTCATTTCACTCTCTTTCACCCTCCTTCATCGCGTTTCACTCTCTTTAACCCTGCTTCTGCTTGTTTGACTCTATTTAACCCTCCTTCATCTTGTTTCCCTCTCTTTAATCCTCCTTCATCTTGTTTCCCTCTCTTTAATCCTCCTTCATCTTGTTTCACTCTCTTTAACCCTCCATCATCTTGTTTCACTCCCTTTAACCCTCCTTCATCTTGTTTCACTCTCTTTAAACCTCCTTCATCTTGTTTCACTCTCCTTAACCCTCCTTCATCTTGTTACACTCTTTTTAACCCTCCTTCATCTCGTTTCACTCTCCTTAATACTCCTTTGTCTCGTTTCACTATCTTTAACCCTCCTTCGTCTTGTTTCACTCTGTTTCAGCCTCCTTCAACTCGTTTAGCTCTCTTTCATCTTCCTTCTTCTCGTTTCGTTCTCTTTCACCCTCCTTCGTCTCGTTTCGCTCTCTTTCTCCCTCCTTCGTCTCGTTTCACTCTCTTTATCCCTCCTTCGTCTCGTTTCACTCTCTTTAACCCTCCTTCGTCTTGTTTCACTCTCTTTAACCCTCCTTCGTCTTGTTTCACTCTCTTTCACCCTGCTTCGTCTCGTTTCACTCTCTTTCAGCCTCCATCATCTCGTTTCAGTCTCTTTCACCCTTCTTCGTCTCGTTTCACTCTCTTTCTCTCTCCTTCATCTCGTTTCACTCTCTTTCACCCTCCTTCATCTTGTTTCACTCTCTTTCACCCTACTTTGTCTCGTTTCACTGTCTTTCACCCTCCTTCATCTCGTTTCACTCTCTCTCACCCTACTTCGTCTCGTTTCAATCTCTTTCACCCTCCTTCATCGCGTTTCACTCTCTTTAACCCTGCTTCTGCTTGTTTGACTCTATTTAACCCTCCTTCATCTTGTTTCCCTCTCTTTAACCCTCCTTCGTCTCATTTCACTCTCTTTCACCCTCCTTTCGTCTCATTACACTCTCTTTCACCCTCCTTCGTCTCGTTTCACTCTCTTTCACCCTACTTCGCCTCGTTTCACTCCCTTTACCCCTCCTTCGTCTCGTTTTACTCTCCTTCACCCTCCTTCGTCTCATTTCACTCTTTTTAACCCTCCATCATCTTGTTTCACTCTCCTTAATCCTCCTTTGTCTCGTTTCACTATCTTTAACCCTCCTTCGTCTTGTTTCACTCTCTTTCACCCTCCTTCATCTCGTTTCACTCTCTTTCACCTCCCTTCTTCTCGTTTCGCTCTCTTTCACCCTCCTTCGTCTTGTTTCGCTCTCTTTCACTCTCCTTCATCTCGTTTCAGTCTCTTTCCCCCTCCTTCGTCTCGTTTCACTCTCTTTCGTCTCGTTTCACTCTCTTTCACTCTCCTTCGTCTCGTTTCACTCTCTTTCACCCTCCTTCATCTCATTTCACTCTCTTTCACCCCACTTCGTCTCGTTTCACTCCCTTTACACCTTCTTCGTCTCGTTTTACTCTCCTTCACCCTCCTTCGTCTCGTTTCACTCTTTTTAACCCTCCATCATCTCGTTTCACTCTCCTTAATCCTCATTCATCTTGTTTCACTCTCTTTAACTCTCATTCATCTTGTTTCACTCTCTTTAACTCTCATTCATCTTTTTTCACTCTCTTTAACCCTCCCTCATCTTGTTTCACTCTCTTTCACTCTCATTCATCTTGTTTCACTCTCTTTAACCCTCCTTCGTCTTGTTTCACTCTCTTTAACCCTCCTTCATCCTGTTTCACTCTCCTTAACCCTCATTAATCTTGTTTCACTCTCTTTAACTCTCATTCATCTTGTTTCACTCTCTTTAACCCTCCTTCGTCTCGTTTCGCTCTCTTTAACCCTCCTTCATCTTGTTTCACTCTCTTTAACCCTCCTTCATCTTGTTTCCCTCTCTTTAACCCTCCTTCGTCCCGTTTCACTCTCTTTCACCCTTCGTCGACCCGTTTCACTCTCTTTGACCGTCCTTCGTCTCGTTTCACTCTCTTTCACCCTCCTTCGTCTCGTTTCACTCTCTTACACCCTCTTTCGTCTCATTTCACTCTCTTTCACCTTCCTTCGTCTCGTTTCACTCTCTTTAACCCTCCTTCATCTTGTTTCACTCTTTTTAACCCTCCTTCATCTCGTTGCACTCTCCTTAATACTCCTTTGTCTCGTTTCACTATCTTTAACCCTCCTTCGTCTTGCTTCACTCTGTTTCAGCCTCCTTCATCTCGTTTAGCTCTCTTTCACCTGCCTTCTTCTCGTTTCGCTCTCTTTCACCCTCCTTCGTCTCGTTTCGCTCTCTTTCTCCCTCCTTCGTCTCGTTTCGCTCTCTTTCTACCTCCTTCGTCTCGTTTCACTCTCTTTAACCCTCCTTCGTCTCGTTTCACTCTCTTTAACCCTCCTTCGTCTTGTTTCACTCTCTTTAACCCTCCTTTGTCTTGTTTCACTCTATTTCACCCTCCTTCGTCTCGTTTCACTCTCTTTTAGCCTCCATCATCTCGTTTCAGTCTCTTTCACCCTTCTTCGTCTCGTTTCACTCTTTTTCACTCTCCTTCGTCTCGTTTCACTCTCTTTCACCCTCCTTCATCTCGTTTCACTCTCTTTCACCCTACTTCGTCTCGTTTCACTGTCTTTCACCCTCCTTCATCTCGTTTCACTCTCGCTCAACCTACTTCGTCTCGTTTCACTCTCTTTCACCCTCCTTCATCGCGTTTCACTCTCTTTAACCCTGCTTCTGCTTGTTTGACTCTATTTAACCCTCCTTCATCTTGTTTCCCTCTCTTTAATCCTCCTTCATCTTGTTTCACTCTCTTTAACCCTCCATCATCTTGTTTCACTCCCTTTTACCCTCCTTCATCTTGTTTCACTCTCTTTAAACCTCCTTCATCTTGTTTCACTCTCTTTAACCCGCATTCATCTTGTTTCACTCTCTTTAACCCTCCTTCGTCTCGTTTCACTATCTTTCACCCTCCTTTCGTCTCATTTCACTCTCTTTCACCCTCCTTCGCCTCGTTTCACTCTCTTTCACCCTACTTCGTCTCGTTTCACTCCCTTTACCCCTCCTTCGTCTCGTTTTACTCTCCTTCACCCTCCTTCATCTCGTTTCACTCTTTTTAACCCTCCATCATCTCGTTTCACTCTTTTTAACCCTCCTTCATCTCGTTTCACTCTCCTTAATACTCCTTCATCTTGTTTCACTCTCTTTAACCCTCCTTCATCTTGTTTTACTCTCTTTAACCCTCCTTCATCTTTTTTCACTCTTTTTAACCCTCCTTCATCTCGTTTCACTCTCCTTAATACTCCTTTGTCTCGTTTCACTATCTTTAACCCTCCTTCGTCTTGTTTCACTCTGTTTCAGCCTCCTTCATCTCGTTTAGCTCTCTTTCACCTGCCTTCTTCTCGTTTTGCTCTCTTTCTCCCTCCTTCGTCTCGTTTCGCTCTCTTTCTCCCTCCTTTGTCTCGTTTCACTCTCTTTAACCCTCCTTCGTCTTGTTTCACTCTCTTTAACCCTCCTTCGTCTTGTTTTACTCTCTTTCACCCTCCTTCGTCTCGTTTCACTCTCTTTCACCCTCCTTCATCTTGTTTCACTCTTTTTCACCCTACTTCGTCTCGTTTCACTGTCTTTCACCCTCCTTCATCTCGTTTCACTCTCTCTCACCCTACTTCATCTCATTTCACTCTCTTTCACCCTCCTTCATCGCGTTTCACTCTCTTTAACCCTGCTTCTGCTTGTTTGACTCTATTTAACCCTCCTTCATCTTGTTTCCCTCTCTTTAATCCTCCTTCATCTTGTTTCCCTCTCTTTAATCCTCCTTCATCTTGTTTCACTCTCTTTAACCCTCCATCATCTTGTTTCACTCCCTTTAACCCTCCTTCATCTTGTTTCACTCTCTTTAAACCTCCTTCATCTTGTTTCACTCTCCTTAACCCTCCTTCATCTTGTTACACTCTTTTTAACCCTCCTTCATCTCGTTTCACTCTCCTTAATACTCCTTTGTCTCGTTTCACTATCTTTAACCCTCCTTCGTCTTGTTTCACTCTGTTTCAGCCTCCTTCAACTCGTTTAGCTCTCTTTCATCTTCCTTCTTCTCGTTTCGTTCTCTTTCACCCTCCTTCGTCTCGTTTCGCTCTCTTTCTCCCTCCTTCGTCTCGTTTCACTCTCTTTATCCCTCCTTCGTCTCGTTTCACTCTCTTTAACCCTCCTTCGTCTTGTTTCACTCTCTTTAACCCTCCTTCGTCTTGTTTCACTCTCTTTCACCCTGCTTCGTCTCGTTTCACTCTCTTTCAGCCTCCATCATCTCGTTTCAGTCTCTTTCACCCTTCTTCGTCTCGTTTCACTCTCTTTCTCTCTCCTTCATCTCGTTTCACTCTCTTTCACCCTCCTTCATCTTGTTTCACTCTCTTTCACCCTACTTTGTCTCGTTTCACTGTCTTTCACCCTCCTTCATCTCGTTTCACTCTCTCTCACCCTACTTCGTCTCGTTTCAATCTCTTTCACCCTCCTTCATCGCGTTTCACTCTCTTTAACCCTGCTTCTGCTTGTTTGACTCTATTTAACCCTCCTTCATCTTGTTTCCCTCTCTTTAACCCTCCTTCGTCTCATTTCACTCTCTTTCACCCTCCTTTCGTCTCATTACACTCTCTTTCACCCTCCTTCGTCTCGTTTCACTCTCTTTCACCCTACTTCGCCTCGTTTCACTCCCTTTACCCCTCCTTCGTCTCGTTTTACTCTCCTTCACCCTCCTTCGTCTCATTTCACTCTTTTTAACCCTCCATCATCTTGTTTCACTCTCCTTAATCCTCCTTTGTCTCGTTTCACTATCTTTAACCCTCCTTCGTCTTGTTTCACTCTCTTTCACCCTCCTTCATCTCGTTTCACTCTCTTTCACCTCCCTTCTTCTCGTTTCGCTCTCTTTCACCCTCCTTCGTCTTGTTTCGCTCTCTTTCACTCTCCTTCATCTCGTTTCAGTCTCTTTCCCCCTCCTTCGTCTCGTTTCACTCTCTTTCGTCTCGTTTCACTCTCTTTCACTCTCCTTCGTCTCGTTTCACTCTCTTTCACCCTCCTTCATCTCATTTCACTCTCTTTCACCCCACTTCGTCTCGTTTCACTCCCTTTACCCCTTCTTCGTCTCGTTTTACTCTCCTTCACCCTCCTTCGTCTCGTTTCACTCTTTTTAACCTTCCATCATCTCGTTTCACTCTCCTTAATCCTCATTCATCTTGTTTCACTCTCTTTAACTCTCATTCATCTTGTTTCACTCTCTTTAACTCTCATTCATCTTTTTTCACTCTCTTTAACCCTCCCTCATCTTGTTTCACTCTCTTTCACTCTCATTCATCTTGTTTCACTCTCTTTAACCCTCCTTCGTCTCGTTTCGCTCTCTTTAACCCTCCTTCATCTCGTTTCACTCTCTTTAACCCTCCTTCATCTTGTTTCCCTCTCTTTAACCCTCCTTCGTCCCGTTTCACTCTCTTTCACCCTTCGTCGTCCCGTTTCACTCTCTTTGACCGTCCTTCGTCTCGTTTCACTCTCTTTCACCCTCCTTCGTCTCGTTTCACTCTCTTACACCCTCTTTCGTCTCATTTCACTCTCTTTCACCTTCCTTCGTCTCGTTTCACTCTCTTTCACCCTACTTCGTCTCGTTTCACACTGTTTAACACTCCTTCATCTTGTCTCACTCTCTTTAACCCTGCTTCATCTTGTTTCACTCTCTTTAACCCTACTTCTGCCTGTTTGACTCTATTTAACCGTCCTTCATCTTGTTTCACTCTCTTTAATCCTCCTTCATCTTGTTTCACTCTTTTTAACCCTCCTTCATCTCGTTGCACTCTCCTTAATACTCCTTTGTCTCGTTTCACTATCTTTAACCCTCCTTCGTCTTGCTTCACTCTGTTTCAGCCTCCTTCATCTCGTTTAGCTCTCTTTCACCTGCCTTCTTCTTGTTTCGCTCTCTTTCACCCTCCTTCGTCTCGTTTCGCTCTCTTTCTCCCTCCTTCGTCTCGTTTCGCTCTCTTTCTACCTCCTTCGTCTCGTTTCACTCTCTTTAACCCTCCTTCGTCTCGTTTCACTCTCTTTAATCCTCCTTCGTCTTGTTTCACTCTCTTTAACCCTCCTTTGTCTTGTTTCACTCTATTTCACCCTCCTTCGTCTCGTTTCACTCTCTTTTAGCCTCCATCATCTCGTTTCAGTCTCTTTCACCCTTCTTCGTCTCGTTTCACTCTTTTTCACTCTCCTTCGTCTCGTTTCACTCTCTTTCACCCTCCTTCATCTCGTTTCACTCTCTTTCACCCTACTTCGTCTCGTTTCACTGTCTTTCACCCTCCTTCATCTCGTTTCACTCTCGCTCACCCTACTTCGTCTCGTTTCACTCTCTTTCACCCTCCTTCATCGCGTTTCACTCTCTTTAACCCTGCTTCTGCTTGTTTGACTCTATTTAACCCTCCTTCATCTTGTTTCCCTCTCTTTAATCCTCCTTCAGCTTGCTTCACTCTCTTTAACCCTCCATCATCTTGTTTCACTCCCTTTAACCCTCCTTCATCTTGATTCACTCTCTTTAAACCTCCTTCATCTTGTTTCACTCTCTTTAACCCGCATTCATCTTGTTTCACTCTCTTTGACCGTCCCTCAACTTGTTTCACTCTCTTTAACCCTCCTTCGTCTTGTTTCACTCTCTTTCACCCTCCTTCGTCTCGTTTCACTCTCTTTCACCCTACTTCGTCTCGTTTCACACTGTTTAACACTCCTTCATCTTGTCTCACTCTCTTTAACCCTGCTTCATCTTGTTTCACTCTCTTTAACCCTACTTCTGCCTGTTTGACTCTATTTAACCGTCCTTCATCTTGTTTCACTCTCTTTAATCCTCCTTCATCTTGTTTCACTCTCTTTAACCCTCCTTCATCTTGTTTCACTCTCTTTAACCCTCCTTCATCTTGTTTCACTCTTTTTAACCCTCCTTCATCTCGTTGCACTCTCCTTAATACTCCTTTGTCTCGTTTCACTATCTTTAACCCTCCTTCGTCTTGCTTCACTCTGTTTCAGCCTCCTTCATCTCGTTTAGCTCTCTTTCACCTGCCTTCTTCTCGTTTCGCTCTCTTTCACCCTCCTTCGTCTCGTTTCGCTCTCTTTCTCCCTCCTTCGTCTCGTTTCGCTCTCTTTCTCCCTCCTTCGTCTCGTTTCACTCTCTTTAACCCTCCTTCGTCTCGTTTCACTCTCTTTAACCCTCCTTCGTCTTGTTTCACTCTCTTTAACCCTCCTTTGTCTTGTTTCACTCTATTTCACCCTCCTTCGTCTCGTTTCACTCTCTTTTAGCCTCCATCATCTCGTTTCAGTCTCTTTCACCCTTCTTCGTCTCGTTTCACTCTTTTTCACTCTCCTTCGTCTCGTTTCACTCTCTTTCACCCTCCTTCATCTCGTTTCACTCTCTTTCACCCTACTTCGTCTCGTTTCACTGTCTTTCACCCTCCTTCATCTCGTTTCACTCTCGCTCACCCTACTTCGTCTCGTTTCACTCTCTTTCACCCTCCTTCATCGCGTTTCACTCTCTTTAACCCTGCTTCTGCTTGTTTGACTCTATTTAACCCTCCTTCATCTTGTTTCCCTCTCTTTAATCCTCCTTCAGCTTGCTTCACTCTCTTTAACCCTCCATCATCTTGTTTCACTCCCTTTAACCCTCCTTCATCTTGATTCACTCTCTTTAAACCTCCTTCATCTTGTTTAACTCTCTTTAACCCGCATTCATCTTGTTTCACTCTCTTTGACCCTCCCTCAACTTGTTTCACTCTCTTTAACCATCCTTCGTCTTGTTTCACTCTCTTTCACCCTCCTTCGTCTCGTTTCAGTCTCTTTCAGCCTCCATCATCTCGTTTCAGTCTCTTTAACACTTTTTCGTGACTCTCTTTCACTCTCCTTCGTCTCGTGTCACACTCTTTCACCCTCCTTCATCTCGTTTCACTCTCTTTCACCCTACTTTGTCTCGTTTCACTGTCTTTCACCCTCCTTCATCTCGTTTCAATCTCTCTCACCCTACTTCGTCTCGTTTCACTCTCTTTAACCCTCCTTCATCGCGTTTCACTCTCTTTAACCCTGCTTCTGCTTGTTTGACTCTATTTAATCCTCCATCATCTTGTTTCACTCTCTTTAACCCTCCTTCATCTTGTTTCACTCTCTTTTAAACCTCCTTCATCTTGTTTCACTCTCTTTAACCCGCATTCATCTTGTTTCACTCTCTTTGACCCTCCCTCAACTTGTTTCACTCTCTTTAACCCTCCTTCATCTTGTTTCACTCTCTTTAACCCTCCTTCATCCTGTTTCACTCTCCTTAACCCTCATTAATCTTGTTTCACTCTCTTTAACTCTCATTCATCTTGTTTCACTCTCTTTAAATCTCCTTCATCTTGTTTCACTCTCTTTAACCCGCATTCATCTCGTTTCACTCTTCTTAACCCTCATTCATCTTGTTTCACTCTCTTTAACCCTCATTCATCTTGCTTCACTCTCTTTAACTCTCATTCCTCTTGTTTCACTCTCTTGAACCTTCCCTCATCTTGTTTCGCTCTCTTTAACTCTCATTCATCTTGTTTCACTCTCTTTAACACTCTTTCGTCTCGTTTCCCTCTCTTTAACCCTCCTTCATCTCGTTTCACTCTCTTTAACCCTCCTTCGTCTCGTTTCACTCTCTTTAACCCTCCTTCGTCTTGTTTCACTCTCTCTCACCCTCCTTCGTCTTGTTTCACTCTCTTTCACCCTCCTTCATCTCGTTTCAATCTCTTTAACCCTCCTTCGTCTCGTTTCACTCTCTTTCACCCTCCATCATCTCGTTTCAGTCTCTTTCACCCTTCTTTGTCTCGTTTCACTCTCTTTCACTCCCCTTCGTCTCGTTTCACTCTCTTTCACCCTCCTTCATCTCGTTTCACTCTCTTTCACCCTACTTCATCTCGTTTCACTGTCTTTCACCCTCCTTCATCTCGTTTCACTCTCTCTCACCCTACTTCGTCCCGTTTCACTCTCTTTCACCCTCCTTCCTCGCGTTTCACTCTGTTTAACACTCCTTCATCTTGTCTCACTCTCTTTAAGCCTCATTAATCTTGTTTCACTCTCTTTAACCCTGCTTCTGCTTGTTTGATTTTATTTCACCCTTCTTCATCTTGTTTCCCTCTCTTTAACCCTCCATCATCTTGTTTCACTCCCTTTAACCCTCCTTCATCTTGTTTCACTCTGTTTAAACCTCCTTCATCCTGTTTCACTCTCCTTAACCCTCATTAATCTTGTTTCACTCTCTTTAACTCTCATTCATCTCGTTTCCCTCACTTTAACCCTCCTTCGTCTCGTTTCACTCTCTTTCACCCTTCTTCGTCCCGTTTCACTCTCTTTGACACTCCTTTGTCTCGTTTCACTCTCTTTCACCCTCCTTCGTCTCGTTTCACTCTCTTTCATCCTCTTTCGTCTCATTTCACTCTCTTTCACCTTCCTTCATCTCGTTTCACTCTCTTTCACCCTACTTCGTCTCGTTTCACTCTGTTTAACACTCCTTCATCTTGTCTCACTCTCTTTAACCCTGCTTCATCTTGTTTCACTCTCTTTAACCCTGCTTCTGCCTGTTTGACTCTATTTAACCCTCCTTCATCTTGTTTCACTCTCGTTAATCTTCCTTCATCTTGTTTCACTCTCTTTAACCCTCCTTCATCTTGTTTCATTCTCTTTAACCCTCCTTCATCTTGTTTCACTCTCTTTAACACTCCATCATCTTGTTTCACTCTCTTAAAACCTCCTTCAACTTGTTTCACTCTCTTTAACCCTCCTTCATCTTGTTTCACTCTATTTCACCCTCTTTCATCTTGTTTCACCCTCTTTAACCCTCTTTCATCTTGTTTCACTCTCTTAAACCCTCCTTCATCTTGTTTCACTCTCTTTAACTCTCCCTCATCTCGTTTTGCTATCTTTCACCCTCCTTCATCTCGTTTCCCTCTGTTTCACCCTCCTTCGTCTCGTTTCGCTCTCTTTCACCCTCCTTTATCGCGTTTCACTCTGTTTAACACTCCTTCATCTTGTCTCACTCTCTTTAACCCTGCTTCTGCTTGTTTGACTCTATTTAATCCTCCTTCATCTTGTTTCACTGTCTTTAACCCTCCTTCATCTTGTTTCACTCTCTTTAACCCTACTTTATCTTGTTTCACTCTCCTGCACCCTCTTTCATCTTGTTTCACTCTCTTTAACACTCCTTCATCTTGTTTCACACTCTTAAACCCTCCCCCATCTTGATTCACTCTCTTTCACTCTCATTCATCTTGTTTCACTCTCTTTAACCCTCCCTCATCTTGTTTCACTCTTTATAACTCTTATTCATCTCGTTTCACTCTCTTTCACCCTACTTCGTCTCGTTTCACTCTCTTTTAACCTACTTCGTCTCGTTTCACCCTCTTTCACCCTCCTTCATCGCGTTTCACTCTGTTTACCACTCCTTCAACTTGTCTCACTCTCTTTAACACTCGTTAATCTTGTTCACTCTCTTTAACCCTGCTTCTGCTTGTTTGACTCTATTTAACCCTCCTTCATCTTGTTTCCCTCTCTTTAATCCTCCTTCATCTTGTTTCACTCTCTTTAACCCTCCATCATCTTGTTTCACTCCCTTTAACCCTCCTTCATGTTGTTTCACTCTCTTTAAACCTCCTTCATCTTGTTTCACTCTCTTTAACCCGCATTCATCTCGTTTCACTCTCTTTAACCCTCATTCGTCTTGTTTCACTCTCTTTAACCCTCATTCATCTTGTTTCACTCACATCTTTAACCCTCCTTCATTTTGTTTCACTCTGTTTAACCCTCCTTCATCCTGTTTCACTCTCCTTAACCCTCATTAATCTTGTTTCACTCTCTTTAACTCTAATTCATCTTGTTTCACACTCTTTAACCCTCCTTCATCTCGTTTCACTCTCTTTAACCCTCCTTCATCTCGTTTCCCACTCTTTAACCCTCCTTCGTCTCGTTTCACTCTCTTTCACCCTCCTTCGCCTCATTTCACTCTCTTTCACCCTCCTTCATCTCGCTTCACTCTCTTTCACCCTACTTCGTCTCGTTTCACTCCCTTTAACCCTCCTTCATCTCGTTTTACTCTCCTTCACCCTACTTCGTCTCGTTTCACTCTCTTTAACCTTCCTTCATCTTGTTTCACTCTCTTTAACCCCCTTTCATCTTCTTTCACTCTCTTTAACCCCCTTTCATCTTCTTTCATTCTCTTATCCCTCCTTCATCTTGTTTCACACTCTTGAACCCTCCTTCATCTTGTTTCACTCTCCTTAACCCTCATTCATCTTGTTTCACTCTCTTTAACCCTCATTCATCTTGTTTCAATCTCTTTAACCCTCATTCATCTCGTTTCCCTCTCTTTAACCCTCCTTCATCTCGTTTCCCTCTCTTTAACCCTCCTTCGTCTCGTTTCACTCTCTTTCACCCTTCTTCGTCCCGTTTCACTCTCTTTGACCCTCCTTCGTCTCATTTCACTCTCTTTCACCCTCCTTGGTCTCGTTTCACTGTCTTTCACCCTCTTTCGTCTCATTTCACTCTCTTTCACCTTCCTTCGTCTCGTTTCACTCTCTTTCACCATTCTTCGCCTCGTTTCACTCTGTTTAACACTCCTTCAACTTGTCTCACTCTCTTTCACCCTCCTTCATCTCGTTTCACCCTCTTTGACCCTCCTTCGTCTCGTTTCACTCTCTTTCACCCTCCTTCGTCTCGTTTCACTCTCTTTCACCCTCTTTCGTCTCATTTCACTCTCTTTCACCTTCCTTCGTCTCGTTTCACTCTCTTTCACCCTTCTTCGTCTCGATTCCCTCTGTTTCACACTCCTTCGTCTCGTTTCGCTCTCTTTCACCCTCCTTCATCGTGTTTCACTCTCTCTCACCCTACTTCGTCTCGTTTCACTCTCTTTCACCCTTCTTCGTCGTGTTTCGCTCTCTTTCACCCTTCTTCGTCTCGATTCCCTCTGTTTCACCCTCCTTCGTCTCGTTTCACTGTCTTTCACTCTCCTTCATCTCGTTTCACTCTCTCTCACCCTACTTCGTCTCGTTTCACTCTCTTTAACCCACCTTCATCGCGTTTCACTCTGTTTAACACTCCTTCATCTTGTCTCACTCTCTTTAAGCCTCGTTAATCTTGTTTCACTCTCTTTAACCCTGCTTCTACTTGTTTGACTCTATTTAACCCTCCTTCATCTTGTTTCCCTCTCTTTAACCCTCATTCATCTTGTTTCACTCTCTTTAACCCTCATTCATCTTGTTTCACTCTCTTTAACTCTCATTCATCTTGTTTCACTCTCTTTAACACTCCTTCGTCTTGTTTCACTCTCTTTAACCCTCCTTCATCCTGTTTCACTCACCTTAACCCTCATTAATCTTGTTTCACTCTCTTTAACTCTCATTCATCTTGTTTCACTCTCTTTTACCCTCCTTTGTCTCGTTTCGCTCTCTTTAACCCTCCTTCATCTCGTTTCACTCTGTTTAACCCTCCTTCATCTCGTTTCCCTCTCTTTAACCCTCCTTCGTCTCGTTTCACTCTCTTTCACCCTTCTTCGTCCCGTTTCACTCTCTTTGACCCTCCTTCGTCTTGTTTCACTCTCTTTCACCCTCCTTCGTCTCGTTTCACTCTCTTTCGCCCTCTTTCGTCTCATTTCACTCTCTTTCACCTTCCTTCGACTCGTTTCACTCTCTTTCACCCTACTTCGTCTCGTTTCACTCTGTTTAACACTCCTTCATCTTGTCTCACTCTCTTTAACCCTGCTTCATCTTGTTTCACTCTCTTTAACCCTGCTTCTGCCTGTTTGACTCTATTTAACCCTCCTTCATCTTGTTTCACTTTCTTTAATCCGCCTTCATCTTGTTTCACTCTCTTTAACCCTCCTTCATCTTGTTTCACTCTCTTTAACCCACCTGCATCTTGTTTCACTCTCTTTAACCCTCCTTCATCTTGTTTCACTCTCTTTAACCCTCCTTCATCTTGTTTCACTCTCTTTAACACTCCTTCATCTTGTTTCACTCTCTTTAACCCTCCCTCATCTTGTTTTACTTTCTTTCACCCTCCTTCATCTCGTTTCGCTCTCTTTCACCCTCCTTCGTCGTGTTTCGCTCTCTTTCACCCTTCTTCGTCTCGATTCCCTCTGTTTCCCCGTCCTTCGTCTCGTTACGCTCTCTTTCACCCTCCTTCATCGTGTTTCACTCTGTTTAACACTCCTTCATCTTGTCTCACTCTCTTTAACCCTGCTTCTGCTTGTTTGACTCTATTTAATCCTCCTTCATCTTGTTTCACTCTCTTTAACCCTACTTTATCTTGTTTCACTCTCCTGCACCCTCTTTCATCTTGTTTCACTCTCTTTAACACTCCTTCATCTTGTTTCACTCTCTTAAACCCTCCCCCATCTTGATTCACTCTCTTTAACTCTCATTCATCTTGTTTCACTCTCTTTAACCCTCCCTCATCTTGTTTCACTCTTTTTAACTCTTATTCATCTTGTTTCACTCTCTTTCACCCTACTTCGTCTTGTTTCACGCTCTTTCACCCTCCTTCATCTCGTTTCACTCTCTTTCACCCTACTTCGTCTCGTTTCACTCTCTTTCACCCTCCTTCATCGCGTTTCACTCTGTTTAACACTCCTTCAACTTGTCTCACTGTCTTTAACCCTCGTTAATCTTGTTTCACTCTCTTTAACCCTGCTTCTGCTTGTTTGACTCTATTTAACCCTCCTTCATCTTGTTTCCCTCTCTTTAATCATCCTTCATCTTGTTTCACTCTCTTTAACCCTCCATCATCTTGTTTCACTCCGTTTCACCCTCCTTCATCTTGTTTCACTCTCTTTAAACCTCCTTCATCTTGTTTCACTCTATTTAACCCTCATTCATCTCGTTTCCCTCTCTTTAACCCTCCTTCATCTCGTTTCCCTCTCTTTAACCCTCCTTCGTCTCGTTTCACTCTCTTTCACCCTTCTTCGTCCCGTTTCACTCTCTTTGACCCTCCTTCGTCTCATTTCACTCTCTTTCACCCTCCTTCGTCTCGTTTCACTCTCTTTCACCCTCCTTCGTCTCATTTCACTCTCTTTCATCTTCCTTCGTCTCGTTTCACTCTCTTTCACCATTCTTCGCCTCGTTTCACTCTGTTTAACACTCCTTCAACTTGTCTCACTCTCTTTCACCCTCCTTCATCTCGTTTCACGCTCTTTGACCCTCCTTCGTCTCATTTCACTCTCTTTCACCTTCCTTCGTCTCGTTTCACTCTCTTTCACCCTTCTTCGTCTCGATTCCCTCTGTTTCACACTCCTTCGTCTCGTTTCGCTCTCTTTCACCCTCCTTCATCGTGTTTCACTCTCTCTCACCCTACTTCGTCTCGTTTCACTCTCTTTCACCCTTCTTCGTCGTGTTTCGCTCTCTTTCACCCTTCTTCGTCTCGATTCCCTCTGTTTCACCCTCCTTCGTCTCGTTTCACTGTCTTTCACTCTCCTTCATCTCGTTTCACTCTCTCTCACCCTACTTCGTCTCGTTTCACTCTCTTTAACCCACCTTCATCGCGTTTCACTCTGTTTAACACTCCTTCATCTTGTCTCACTCTCTTTAAGCCTCGTTAATCTTGTTTCACTCTCTTTAACCCTGCTTCTACTTGTTTGACTCTATTTAACCCTCCTTCATCTTGTTTCCCTCTCTTTAACCCTCATTCATCTTGTTTCACTCTCTTTAACCCTCATTCATCTTGTTTCACTCTCTTTAACTCTCATTCATCTTGTTTCACTCTCTTTAACACTCCTTCGTCTTGTTTCACTCTCGTTAACCCTCCTTCATCCTGTTTCACTCACCTTAACCCTCATTAATCTTGTTTCACTCTCTTTAACTCTCATTCATCTTGTTTCACTCTCTTTTACCCTCCTTTGTCTCGTTTCGCTCTCTTTAACCCTCCTTCATCTCGTTTCACTCTGTTTAACCCTCCTTCATCTCGTTTCCCTCTCTTTAACCCTCCTTCGTCTCGTTTCACTCTCTTTCACCCTTCTTCGTCCCGTTTCACTCTCTTTGACCCTCCTTCGTCTTGTTTCACTCTCTTTCACCCTCCTTCGTCTCGTTTCACTCTCTTTCGACCTCTTTCGTCTCATTTCACTCTCTTTCACCTTCCTTCGACTCGTTTCACTCTCTTTCACCCTACTTCGTCTCGTTTCACTCTGTTTAACACTCCTTCATCTTGTCTCACTCTCTTTAACCCTGCTTCATCTTGTTTCACTCTCTTTAACCCTGCTTCTGCCTGTTTCACTCCCTTTAACACTCCTTCATCTTGTTTCACTCTCTTTAACCCTCCCTCATCTGGTTTTACTTTCTTTCACCCTCCTTCATCTCGTTTCGCTCTCTTTCACCCTCCTTCGTCGTGTTTCGCTCTCTTTCACCCTTCTTCGTCTCGATTCCCTCTGTTTCCCCGTCCTTCGTCTCGTTACGCTCTCTTTCACACTCCTTCATCGTGTTTCACTCTGTTTAACACTCCTTCATCTTGTCTCACTCTCTTTAACCCTGCTTCTGCTTGTTTGACTCTATTTAATCCTCCTTCATCTTGTTTCACTCTCTTTAACCCTACTTTATCTTGTTTCACTCTCCTGCACCCTCTTTCATCTTGTTTCACTCTCTTTAACACTCCTTCATCTTGTTTCACTCTCTTAAACCCTCCCCCATCTTGATTCACTCTCTTTAACTCTCATTCATCTTGTTTCACTCTCTTTAACCCTCCCTCATCTTGTTTCACTCTTTTTAACTCTTATTCATCTTGTTTCACTCTCTTTCACCCTACTTCGTCTTGTTTCACGCTCTTTCACCCTCCTTCATCTCGTTTCACTCTCTTTCACCCTACTTCGTCTCGTTTCACTCTCTTTCACCCTCCTTCATCGCGTTTCACTCTGTTTAACACTCCTTCAACTTGTCTCACTCTCTTTAACCCTCGTTAATCTTGTTTCACTCTCTTTAACCCTGCTTCTGCTTGTTTGACTCTATTTAACCCTCCTTCATCTTGTTTCCCTCTCTTTAATCATCCTTCATCTTGTTTCACTCTCTTTAACCCTCCATCATCTTGTTTCACTCCGTTTCACCCTCCTTCATCTTGTTTCACTCTCTTTAAACCTCCTTCATCTTGTTTCACTCTATTTAACCCGCATTCATCTCGTTTCACTCTCCTTAACCCTCATTCATCTTGTTTCACTCTCTTTAACCCTCATTCATTTTGTTTCACTCTCTTTAACCCTCATTCATCTTGTTTCACTCTCTTTAACTCTCATTCATCTTGTTTCACTCTCTTTAACCCTCCTTCGTCTTGTTTCACTCTATTTAACCCTCCTTCATCCTGTTTCACTCTCCTTAAGCCTCATTAATCTTGTTTCACTCTCTTTAACCCTCCTTCATCTAGTTTCCCTCTCTTTAACCCTCCTTCGTCTCGTTTCACTCTCTTTCACCCTTCTTCGTCCCGTTTCACTCTCTTTCACCCTCCTTCGTCTCGTTTCACTCTCTTTCACCCTCCTACGTCTCGTTTCACTCTCTTTCATCCTCTTTCATCTCATTTCACTCTCTTTCACCTTCCTTCGTCTCGTTTCACTCTCTTTCACCCTACTTCGTCTCGTTTCACTCTGTTTAACACTCCTTCATCTTGTCTCACTCTCTTTAACCCTGCTTCATCTTGTTTCACTCTCTTTAACCCTGCTTCTGCCTGTTTGACTCCATTTAACCCTCCTTCATCTTGTTTCACTCTCTTTCACCCTCCTTCATCTCGTTTCAATCTCTCTCACCCTACTTCGTCTCGTTTCACTCTCTTTCACCCTCCTTCATCGCGTTTCACTCTGTTTAACACTCCTTCATCTTGTCTCACTCTCTTTAAGCCTCGTTAATCTTGTTTCACTCTCTTTAACCCTGCTTCTGCTTGTTTGACTCTATTTAACCCTCCTTCATCTTGTTTCCCTCTCTTTAATCCTCCTTCATCTTGTTTCACTCCCTTTAACCCTCCTTCATCTTGTTTCACTCTCTTTAAACCTCCTTCATCTTGTTTCACTCTCTTTAACCCGCATTCATCTCGTTTCACTCTCCTTAACCCTCATTCATCTTGTTTCACTCTCTTTAACCCTCATTCATCTTGTTTCACTCTCTTTAACCCCCATTCATCTTGTTTCACTCTCTTTAACTCTCGTTCATCTTGTTTCACTCTCTTTAACCCTCCTTCGTCTTGTTTCACTCTCTTTAACCCTCCTTCATCCTGTTTCACTCTCCTTAACCCTCATTAATCTTGTTTCACTCTCTTTAACTCTCATTCATCTTGTTTCACTCTCTTTAACCCTCCTTTGTCTCGTTTCGCTATCTTTAACCCTCCTTCTCCTCGTTTCACTCTCTTTAACCCTCCTTCATCTCGCTTCCCTCTCTTTAACCCTCCTTCGTCTCGTTTCACTCTCTTTCACCCTTCTTCGTCCCGTTTCACTCTCTTTGACCCTCCTTCGCCTCGTTTCACTCTCTTTAACCCTCCTTCGTCTCGTTTCACTCTCTTTCACCCTCTTTCGTCTCATTTCACTCTCTTTCACCTTCTTTCGTCTCGTTTCACTCTCTTTCACCCTACTTCGTCTCGTTTCACTCTGTTTAACACTCCTTCATCTTGTCTCACTCTCTTTAACCCTGCTTCATCTTGTTTCACTCTCTTTAACCCTCCTTCATCTTGTTTCACTCTCTTTAACCCTCCTTCATCTTGTTTCACTCTCTTTAACCCTCCTTCATCTTGTTTCACTCTCTTTAACCCACCTGCATCTTGTTTCACTCTCTTTAACCCTGCTTCTGCCTGTTTGACTCCATTTAACCCTCCTTCATCTTGTTTCACTCTCTTTCACCCTCCTTCATCTCGTTTCAATCTCTCTCACCCTACCTCGTCTCGTTTCATTCTCTTTCACCTCCCTTCTTCTCGTTTCGCTCTCTTTCACTCTCCTTCGTCTCGTTTCGCTCTCTTTCTCCCTCCTTCGTCTCGTTTCACTCTCTTTAACCCTCCTTCGTCTTGTTTCACTCTCTTTCACCCTCCTTCATTTCGTTTCAGTCTCTTTCACCCTCCTTCGTCTCGTTTCACTCTCTTTCACTCTCCTTCGTCTCGTTTCACTCTCTTTCACCCTCCTTCATCGCGTTTCACTCTGTTTAACACTCCTTCATCTTGTCTCACTCTCTTTTACCCCCTTTCATCCTGTTTCACTCTCTTTAACCCTGCTTCTGCTTGTTTGACTCTATTTACACCTCCTTCATCTTGTTTCACTCTCTTTAATTCTCCTTCATCTTGTTTCACTCTCTTTAACCCACCATCATCTTGTTTCACGCCCTTTAACCCTCCTTCATCTCGTTTCTCTCTCTTTAACCCTCCTTCGTCTTGTTTCACTCTCTTTAACCCTACTTTATCTTGTTTCACTCTCTTTCACCCTCTTTCATCTTGTTTCACTCTCTTTAACCCTCCTTCGTCTTGTTTCACTTTCTTTAACCCTCCTTCATCTCGTTTCCCTCTCTTTAACCCTCTTTCGTCTTGTTTCACTCTCTTTCACTCTTCTTCGTCTCATTTTGCTCTCTTTCATCCTCCTTCATCTCGTTTCGCTTTCTTTCACCCTCCTTCATTTTGATTCACTCTCCTTAACCTTCTTCCATCTTGTTTCAGTCCCTTTAACCCTCCTTCATCTTGTTTCACTCTCTTTAACCCTCCTTCATCCTGTTTCACTTTCCTTAACCCTCATTCATCTTGTTTCACTCTCTTTAACCCTCATTCATCTTGTTTCACTCTCTTTAACCCTCCCTCATCTTGTTTCACTCTCTTTGCTCTCTTTCATCTTGTTTCACTCACTTTAATATCCTTCATAATGTTTCACTCTCTTTAACCTTCCTTCATCGTGTTTCACTCTCTTTAACCCCCTTTCATCTTGTTTCACTCTCTTTAACCCTTCTTCATTTTGTTTCCCTCTCTTGAAACCTCCTTCGTCTCGTTTTACTCTCCTTCACCCTCCTTCGTCTCGTTTCACTCTTTTTAACCCTCCATCATCTTGTTTCACTCTCCTTGATCCTCCTCTGTCTCGTTTTACTATCTTTAACCCTCCTTTATCTTGTTTCACACTCTTTAACCCGCCTTCATCTTGTTTCACTCTCTTTAACCCTCCTTCATCTTGTTTTACTCTCTTTGACTCTCATTCATCTTGTTTCACTCTCTTTAACCCTCCTTCGTCTCGTTTCACTCTCCTTAATCCTCCTTTGTCTCGTTTGACAATCTTTAACCCTCCTTTGTCTCGTTTCACTATCTTTAACCCTCCTTTGTCTTGTTTCACTCTCTTTCACCCTCCTTCGTCTCGTTTCGCTCTCTTTATCCCTCCTTCAATTTGTTTCACTCTCTTTAACCCTCTTTCACCTTGTTTCAGTCTCTTGAACCCCCTTTCATCTTGTTTCACTCTTTAACAATCATTCATCTTGTTTCACTCTCCTGAACACACCTTCATCTTGTTTCACTCTCATTAACTCTCCTTCAACTTGTTTCACTCTCTTTACCCCTCCTCCATCTTGTTTCACTCTCTTGAACCCTCCTTCATCTTCTTTCATTCTCTTTAACCCTCCTTCATCATGTTTCACACTCTTGAAACCTCCTTCACCTTGTTTCACTCTCTTTAATCCTCCTTCATCTTGTATCAGTCTCTTTAACCCTCCTTCATCTTGTTGCACTCTCCTTAACCCTCCTTCATCTAGTTTCACTCTCTTTAACCCTCCATCATCTTGTTTCACTCTCTTTAACCCTCCTTCGTCTCGTTTCACTCTCTTTAACCCTCCTTCGTCTCGTTTCACTCTCTTTCACCTCCCTTCTTCTCGTTTCGCTCTCTTTCACCCTCCTTCGTCTCGTTTCGCTCTCTTTCTCCCTCCTTCGTCTCGTTTAACTCTCTTTAACCCTCCTTCGACTTGTTTCACTCTCTTTCACCCTCCTTCATTTCGTTTCAGTCTCTTTCACCCTCCTTCGTCTCGTTTCACTCTCCTTCGTCTCGTTTCACTCTCTTTCACCCTCCTTAAACTTGTTTCACTCTCTTCCACCCTACTTCCTCTCGTTTCCCTCTCCTTCGCCCTCCTTCATCGCGTTTCGCTCTGTTTAACACTCCTTCATCTTGTCTCACTCTCTTTTACCCCCCTTCATCCTGTTTCACTCTCTTTAACCCTGCTTTTGCTTGTTTGACTCTATTTACAACTCCTTCATCTTGTTTCACTCTCTTTATTTCCCCTTCATCTTGTTTCACTCTCTTTAACCCTCCATCATCTTGTTTCACTCCCTTGTGACCCTCCTTCATCTTGTTTCACTCTCTTTAACCCTCCTTCATCTTGTTTCACTCTCTTTAACCCTACTTTATCTTGTTTCACACTCTTTCACCCTCTTTCATCTTGTTTCACTCTCTTTAACCCTCCTTGGTCTTGATTCGCTTTCTTGAACCCTCCTTCATCTCGTTTCCCTCTCTTTAACCCTCTTTCGTCTCGTTTCACTCTCTTTCACCCTTCTTCGTCTCATTTCGCTCTCTTTCATCCTCCTTCGTCTCGTTTCGCTCTCTTTCACCCTCCTTCATCTTGATTCACTCTCCTTAACCCTCTTTCATCTTGTTTCAATCTCTTTAACCCTCCTTCATCTTGCTTCACTCTCTTTAACCCTCCTTCGTCTTCTTTCATTCTCTTTAACCCTCCTTCATCTTGTTTCACACTCTTGAACCCTCCTTCATCTTGTTTCAGTCCCTTTAACCCCCCTTCATCTTGTTTCATTCTCTTTAACCCTCCTTCATCTCGTTTCACTCTCTTGAAACCTCCTTCACCTTGTTTCACTCTCTTTAATCCTCCTTCATCTTGTATCAGTCTCTTTAACCCTCCTTCATCTTGTTGCACTCTCCTTAACCCTCCTTCATCTAGTTTCACTCTCTTTAACCCTCCTTCATCTTGTTTCACTCTCTTTCACCCTACTTCGTCTTGTTTCACGCTCTTTCACCCTCCTTCATCTCGTTTCACTCTCTTTCACCCTACTTCGTCTCGTTTCACTCTCTTTCACCCTCCTTCATCGCGTTTCACTCTGTTTAACACTCCTTCAACTTGTCTCACTCTCTTTAACCCTCTCTAATCTTGTTTCACTCTCTTTAACCCTGCTTCTGCTTGTTTGACTCTATTTAACCCTCCTTCATCTTGTTTCCCTCTCTTTAATCATCCTTCATCTTGTTTCACTCTCTTTAACCCTCCATCATCTTGTTTCACTCGCTTTAACCCTCCTTCATCTTGTTTTACTTTCTTTCACCCTCCTTCATCTCGTTTCGCTCTCTTTCACCCTCCTTTGTCGTGTTTCGCTCTCTTTCACCCTTCTTCGTCTCGATTCCCTCTGTTTCCCCGTCCTTCGTCTCGTTACGCTCTCTTTCACCCTCCTTCATCGTGTTTCACTCTGTTTAACACTCCTTCATCTTGTCTCACTCTCTTTAACCCTGCTTCTGCTTGTTTGACTCTATTTAATCCTCCTTCATCTTGTTTCACTCTCTTTAACCCTACTTTATCTTGTTTCACTCTCCTGCACCCTCTTTCATCTTGTTTCACTCTCTTTAACACTCCTTCATCTTGTTTCACTCCCTTAAACCCTCCCCCATCTTGATTCACTCTCTTTAACTCTCATTCATCTTGTTTCACTCTCTTTAACCCTCCCTCATCTTGTTTCACTCTTTTTAACTCTTATTCATCTTGTTTCACTCTCTTTAACACTCCTTCATCTTGTTTCACTCTCTTAAACCCTCCCCCATCTTGATTGACTCTCTTTAACTCTCATTCATCTTGTTTCACTCTCTTTAACCCTCCCTCATCTTGTTTCACTCTTTTTAACTCTTATTCATCTTGTTTCACTCTCTTTCACCCTACTTCGTCTTGTTTCACGCTCTTTCACCCTCCTTCATCTCGTTTCACTCTCTTTCACCCTCCTTCATCGCGTTTCACTCTGTTTAACACTCCTTCAACTTGTCTCACTCTCTTTAACCCTCGTTAATCTTGTTTCACTCTCTTTAACCCTGCTTCTGCTTGTTTGACTCTATTTAACCCTCCTTCATCTTGTTTCCCTCTCTTTAATCATCCTTCATCTTGTTTCACTCTCTTTAACCCTCATTCATCTTGTTTCACTCTCTTTAACTCTCGTTCATCTTGTTTCACTCTCTTTAACCCTCCTTCGTCTTGTTTCACTCTCTTTAACCCTCCTTCATCCTGTTTCACTCTCCTTAACCCTCATTAATCTTGTTTCACTCTCTTTAACTCTCATTCATCTTGTTTCACTCTCTTTAACCCTCCTTTGTCTCGTTTCGCTATCTTTAACCCTCCTTCTCCTCGTTTCACTCTCTTTAACCCTCCTTCATCTCGCTTCCCTCTCTTTAACCCTCCTTCATCTCGTTTCACTCTCTTTCACCCTTCTTCGTCCCGTTTCACTCTCTTTGACCCTCCTTCGCCTCGTTTCACTCTCTTTAACCCTCCTTCGTCTCGTTTCACTCTCTTTCACCCTCTTTCGTCTCATTTCACTCTCTTTCACCTTCTTTCGTCTCGTTTCACTCTCTTTCACCCTACTTCGTCTCGTTTCACTCTGTTTAACACTCCTTCATCTTGTCTCACTCTCTTTAACCCTGCTTCATCTTGTTTCACTCTCTTTAACCCTCCTTCATCTTGTTTCACTCTCTTTAACCCTCCTTCATCTTGTTTCACTCTCTTTAACCCTCCTTCATCTTGTTTCACTCTCTTTAACCCACCTGCATCTTGTTTCACTCTCTTTAACCCTGCTTCTGCCTGTTTGACTCCATTTAACCCTCCTTCATCTTGTTTCACTCTCTTTCACCCTCCTTCATCTCGTTTCAATCTCTCTCACCCTACCTCGTCTCGTTTCATTCTCTTTCACCTCCCTTCTTCTCGTTTCGCTCTCTTTCACTCTCCTTCGTCTCGTTTCGCTCTCTTTCTCCCTCCTTCGTCTCGTTTCACTCTCTTTAACCCTCCTTCGTCTTGTTTCACTCTCTTTAACCCTGCTTCTGCTTGTTTGACTCTATTTACACCTCCTTCATCTTGTTTCACTCTCTTTAATTCTCCTTCATCTTGTTTCACTCTCTTTAACCCACCATCATCTTGTTTCACGCCCTTTAACCCTCCTTCATCTTGTTTCACTCTCTTTAACCCTCCTTCGTCTTGTTTCACTCTCTTTAACCCTACTTAATCTTGTTTCACTCTCTTTCACCCTCTTTCATCTTGTTTCACTCTCTTTAACCCTCCTTCGTCTTGTTTCACTTTCTTTAACCCTCCTTCATCTCGTTTCCCTCTCTTTAACCCTCTTTCGTCTTGTTTCACTCTCTTTCACTCTTCTTCGTCTCATTTTGCTCTCTTTCATCCTCCTTCATCTCGTTTCGCTTTCTTTCACCCTCCTTCATTTTGATTCACTCTCCTTAACCTTCTTCCATCTTGTTTCAGTCCCTTTAACCCTCCTTCATCTTGTTTCACTCTCTTTAACCCTCCTTCATCCTGTTTCACTTTCCTTAACCCTCATTCATCTTGTTTCACTCTCTTTAACCCTCATTCATCTTGTTTCACTCTCTTTAACCCTCCCTCATCTTGTTTCACTCTCTTTGCTCTCTTTCATCTTGTTTCACTCACTTTAACCCTCCTTCATAATGTTTCACTCTCTTTAACCTTCCTTCATCGTGTTTCACTCTCTTTAACCCCCTTTCATCTTGTTTCACTCTCTTTAACCCTTCTTCATTTTGTTTCACTCTCTTGAAACCTCCTTCGTCTCGTTTTACTCTCCTTCACCCTCCTTCGTCTCGTTTCACTCTTTTTAACCCTCCATCATCTTGTTTCACTCTCCTTAATCCTCCTCTGTCTCATTTTACTATCTTTAACCCTCCTTCATCTTGTTTCACACTCTTTAACCCGCCTTCATCTTGTTTCACTCTCTTTAACCCTCCTTCATCTTGTTTTACTCTCTTTGACTCTCATTCATCTTGTTTCACTCTCTTTAACCCTCCTTCGTCTCGTTTCGCTCTCTTTCACCCTCCTTCATCTCGTTTCGCTCTCTTTCACCCTCCTTCATCTCGTTTCACTCTCTTTAACTCTCCTTCGTCTCGTTTCACTCTCCTTAATCCTCCTTTGTCTCGTTTGACAATCTTTAACCCTCCTTTGTCTCGTTTCACTATCTTTAACCCTCCTTTGTCTTGTTTCACTCTCTTTCACCCTCCTTCGTCTCGTTTCGCTCTCTTTATCCCTCCTTCAATTTGTTTCACTCTCTTTAACCCTCCTTCACCTTGTTTCAGTCTCTTCAACCCCCTTTCATCTTGTTTCACTCTTTAACAATCCTTCATCTTGTTTCACTCTCCTGAACACACCTTCATGTTGTTTCACTCTCTTTAACTCTCCTTCAACTTGTTTCACTCTCTTTACCCCTCCTCCATCTTGTTTCACTCTCTTGAACCGTCCTTCATCTTCTTTCATTCTCTTTAACCCTCCTTCATCATGTTTCACACTCTTGAAACCTCCTTCACCTTGTTTCACTCTCTTTAATCCTCCTTCATCTTGTATCAGTCTCTTTAACCCTCCTTCATCTTGTTGCACTCTCCTTAACCCTCCTTCATCTAGTTTCACTCTCTTTAACCCTCCATCATCTTGTTTCACTCTCTTTAACCCTCCTTCGTCTCGTTTCACTCTCTTTAACCCTCCTTCGTCTCGTTTCACTCTCTTTCACCTCCCTTCTTCTCGTTTCGCTCTCTTTCACCCTCCTTCGTCTCGTTTCGCTCTCTTTCTCCCTCCTTCATCTCGTTTAACTCTCTTTAACCCTCCTTCGACTTGTTTCACTCTCTTTCACCCTCCTTCATTTCGTTTCAGTCTCTTTCACCCTCCTTCGTCTCGTTTCACTCTCCTTCGTCTCGTTTCACTCTCTTTCACCCTCCTTAAACTTGTTTCACTCTCTTCCACCCTACTTCCTCTCGTTTCCCTCTCCTTCGCCCTCCTTCATCGCGTTTCGCTCTGTTTAACACTCCTTCATCTTGTCTCACTCTCTTTTACCCCCCTTCATCCTGTTTCACTCTCTTTAACCCTGCTTTTGCTTGTTTGACTCTATTTACAACTCCTTCATCTTGTTTCACTCTCTTTATTTCCCCTTCATCTTGTTTCACTCTCTTTAACCCTCCATCATCTTGTTTCACTCCCTTGTGACCCTCCTTCATCTTGTTTCACTCTCTTTAACCCTCCTTCGTCTTGATTCGCTTTCTTGAACCCTCCTTCATCTCGTTTCCCTCTCTTTAACCCTCTTTCGTCTCGTTTCACTCTCTTTCACCCTTCTTCGTCTCATTTCGCTCTCTTTCATCCTCCTTCGTCTCGTTTCGCTCTCTTTCACCCTCCTTCATCTTGATTCACTCTCCTTAACCCTCTTTCATCTTGTTTCAATCTCTTTAACCCTCCTTCATCTTGCTTCACTCTCTTTAACCCTCCTTCGTCTTCTTTCATTCTCTTTAACCCTCCTTCATCTTGTTTCACACTCTTGAACCCTCCTTCATCTTGTTTCAGTCCCTTTAACCCCCCTTCATCTTGTTTCATTCTCTTTAACCCTCCTTCATCTCGTTTCACTCTCTTGAAACCTCCTTCACCTTGTTTCACTCTCTTTAATCCTCCTTCATCTTGTATCAGTCTCTTTAACCCTCCTTCATCTTGTTGCACTCTCCTTAACCCTCCTTCATCTAGTTTCACTCTCTTTAACCCTCCTTCATCTTGTTTCACTCTCTTTCACCCTACTTCGTCTTGTTTCACGCTCTTTCACCCTCCTTCATCTCGTTTCACTCTCTTTCACCCTACTTCGTCTCGTTTCACTCTCTTTCACCCTCCTTCATCGCGTTTCACTCTGTTTAACACTCCTTCAACTTGTCTCACTCTCTTTAACCCTCGTTAATCTTGTTTCACTCTCTTTAACCCTGCTTCTGCTTGTTTGACTCTATTTAACCCTCCTTCATCTTGTTTCCCTCTCTTTAATCATCCTTCATCTTGTTTCACTCTCTTTAACCCTCCATCATCTTGTTTCACTCCCTTTAACCCTCCTTCATCTTGTTTTACTTTCTTTCACCCTCCTTCATCTCGTTTCGCTCTCTTTCACCCTCCTTTGTCGTGTTTCGCTCTCTTTCACCCTTCTTCGTCTCGATTCCCTCTGTTTCCCCGTCCTTCGTCTCGTTACGCTCTCTTTCACCCTCCTTCATCGTGTTTCACTCTGTTTAACACTCCTTCATCTTGTCTCACTCTCTTTAACCCTGCTTCTGCTTGTTTGACTCTATTTAATCCTCCTTCATCTTGTTTCACTCTCTTTAACCCTACTTTATCTTGTTTCACTCTCCTGCACCCTCTTTCATCTTGTTTCACTCTCTTTAACACTCCTTCATCTTGTTTCACTCTCTTAAACCCTCCCCCATCTTGATTCACTCTCTTTAACTCTCATTCATCTTGTTTCACTCTCTTTAACCCTCCCTCATCTTGTTTCACTCTTTTTAACTCTTATTCATCTTGTTTCACTCTCTTTAACACTCCTTCATCTTGTTTCACTCTCTTAAACCCTCCCCCATCTTGATTGACTCTCTTTAACTCTCATTCATCTTGTTTCACTCTCTTTAACCCTCCCTCATCTTGTTTCACTCTTTTTAACTCTTATTCATCTTGTTTCACTCTCTTTCACCCTACTTCGTCTTGTTTCACGCTCTTTCACCCTCCTTCATCTCGTTTCACTCTCTTTCACCCTCCTTCATCGCGTTTCACTCTGTTTAACACTCCTTCAACTTGTCTCACTCTCTTTAACCCTCGTTAATCTTGTTTCACTCTCTTTAACCCTGCTTCTGCTTGTTTGACTCTATTTAACCCTCCTTCATCTTGTTTCCCTCTCTTTAATCATCCTTCATCTTGTTTCACTCTCTTTAACCCTCCATCATCTTGTTTCACTCCATTTAACGCTCCTTCATCTTGTTTCACTCTCTTTAAACCTCCTTCATCTTGTTTCACTCTATTTAACCCGCATTCATCTCGTTTCACTCTCCTTAACCCTCATTCATCTTGTTTCACTCTCTTTAACCCTCATTCATTTTGTTTCACTCTCTTTAACCCTCATTCATCTTGTTTCACTCTCTTTAACTCTCATTCATCTTGTTTCACTCTCTTTAACCCTCCTTCGTCTTGTTTCACTCTATTTAACCCTCCTTCATCCTGTTTCACTCTCCTTAAGCCTCATTAATCTTGTTTCACTCTCTTTAACCCTCCTTCATCTCGTTTCCCTCTCTTTAACCCTCCTTCGTCTCGTTTCACTCTCTTTCACCCTTCTTCGTCCCGTTTCACTCTCTTTCACCCTCCTTCGTCTCGTTTCACTCTCTTTCACCCTCCTAGGTCTCGTTTCACTCTCTTTCATCCTCTTTCATCTCATTTCACTCTCTTTCACCTTCCTTCGTCTCGTTTTACTCTCTTTCACCCTACTTCGTCTCGTTTCACTCTGTTTAACACTCCTTCATCTTGTTTCACTCTCTTAAACCCTCCCCCATCTTGATTGACTCTCTTTAACTCTCATTCATCTTGTTTCACTCTCTTTAACCCTCCCTCATCTTGTTTCACTCTTTTTAACTCTTATTCATCTTGTTTCACTCTCTTTCACCCTACTTCGTCTTGTTTCACGCTCTTTCACCCTCCTTCATCTCGTTTCACTCTCTTTCACCCTCCTTCATCGCGTTTCACTCTGTTTAACACTCCTTCAACTTGTCTCACTCTCTTTAACCCTCGTTAATCTTGTTTCACTCTCTTTAACCCTGCTTCTGCTTGTTTGACTCTATTTAACCCTCCTTCATCTTGTTTCCCTCTCTTTAATCATCCTTCATTTTGTTTCACTCTCTTTAACCCTCCATCATCTTGTTTCACTCCCTTTAACCCTCCTTCATCTTGTTTCACTCTCTTTAAACCTCCTTCATCTTGTTTCACTCTATTTAACCCGCATTCATCTCGTTTCACTCTCCTTAACCCTCATTCATCTTGTTTCACTCTCTTTAACCCTCATTCATTTTGTTTCACTCTCTTTAACCCTCATTCATCTTGTTTCACTCTCTTTAACTCTCATTCATCTTGTTTCACTCTCTTTAACCCTCCTTCGTCTTGTTTCACTCTATTTAACCCTCCTTCATCCTGTTTCACTCTCCTTAAGCCTCATTAATCTTGTTTCACTCTCTTTAACCCTCCTTCATCTCGTTTCCCTCTCTTTAACCCTCCTTCGTCTCGTTTCACTCTCTTTCACCCTTCTTCGTCCCGTTTCACTCTCTTTCACCCTCCTTCGTCTCGTTTCACTCTCTTTCACCCTCCTACGTCTCGTTTCACTCTCTTTCATCCTCTTTCATCTCATTTCACTCTCTTTCACCTTCCTTCGTCTCGTTTTACTCTCTTTCACCCTACTTCGTCTCGTTTCACTCTGTTTAACACTCCTTCATTTTGTCTCACTCTCTTTAACCCTGCTTCATCTTGTTTCACTCTCTTTAACCCTGCTTCTGCCTGTTTGACTCCATTTAACCCTCTTTCATCTCATTTCACTCTCTTTCACCTTCCTTCGTCTCGTTTTACTCTCTTTCACCCTCCTACGTCTCGTTTCACTCTCTTTCATCCTCTTTCATCTCATTTCACTCTCTTTCACCTTCCTTCGTCTCGTTTTACTCTCTTTCACCCTACTTCGTCTCGTTTCACTCTGTTTAACACTCCTTCATCTTGTTTCACTCTCTTAAACCCTCCCCCATCTTGATTGACTCTCTTTAACTCTCATTCATCTTGTTTCACTCTCTTTAACCCTCCCTCATCTTGTTTCACTCTTTTTAACTCTTATTCATCTTGTTTCACTCTCTTTCACCCTACTTCGTCTTGTTTCACGCTCTTTCACCCTCCTTCATCTCGTTTCACTCTCTTTCACCCTCCTTCATCGCGTTTCACTCTGTTTAACACTCCTTCAACTTGTCTCACTCTCTTTAACCCTCGTTAATCTTGTTTCACTCTCTTTAACCCTGCTTCTGCTTGTTTGACTCTATTTAACCCTCCTTCATCTTGTTTCCCTCTCTTTAATCATCCTTCATCTTGTTTCACTCTCTTTAACCCTCCATCATCTTGTTTCACTCCCTTTAACCCTCCTTCATCTTGTTTCACTCTCTTTAAACCTCCTTCATCTTGTTTCACTCTATTTAACCCGCATTCATCTCGTTTCACTCTCCTTAACCCTCATTCATCTTGTTTCACTCTCTTTAACCCTCATTCATTTTGTTTCACTCTCTTTAACCCTCATTCATCTTGTTTCACTCTCTTTAACTCTCATTCATCTTGTTTCACTCTCTTTAACCCTCCTTCGTCTTGTTTCACTCTATTTAACCCTCCTTCATCCTGTTTCACTCTCCTTAAGCCTCATTAATCTTGTTTCACTCTCTTTAACCCTCCTTCATCTCGTTTCCCTCTCTTTAACCCTCCTTCGTCTCGTTTCACTCTCTTTCACCCTTCTTCGTCCCGTTTCACTCTCTTTCACCCTCCTTCGTCTCGTTTCACTCTCTTTCACCCTCCTACGTCTCGTTTCACTCTCTTTCATCCTCTTTCATCTCATTTCACTCTCTTTCACCTTCCTTCGTCTCGTTTTACTCTCTTTCACCCTACTTCGTCTCGTTTCACTCTGTTTAACACTCCTTCATTTTGTCTCACTCTCTTTAACCCTGCTTCATCTTGTTTCACTCTCTTTAACCCTGCTTCTGCCTGTTTGACTCCATTTAACCCTCCTTCATCTTGTTTCGCTCTCTTTCACCCTCCTTCATCTCGTTTCAATCTCTCTCACCCTACTTCATCTCGTTTCACTCTCTTTCACCCTCCTTCATCGCGTTTCACTCTGTTTAACACTCCTTCATCTTGTCTCACTCTCTTTAAGCCTCGTTAATCTTGTTTCACTCTCTTTAACCCTGCTTCTGCTTGTTTGACTCTTATTAACCCTCCTTCATCTTGTTTCCCTCTCTTTAATCCTCCTTCATCTTGTTTCACTCCCTTTAACCCTCCTTCATCTTGTTTCACTCTCTTTAAACCTCCTTCATCTTGTTTCACTCTCTTTAACCCGCATTCATCTCGTTTCACTCTCCTTAACCCTCATTCATCTTGTTTCACTCTCTTTAACACTCATTCATCTTGTTTCACTCTCTTTAACCCTCATTCATCTTGTTTCACTCTCTTTAACTCTCGTTCATCTTGTTTCACTCTCTTTAACCCTCCTTCGTCTTGTTTCACTCTCTTTAACCCTCCTTCATCCTGTTTCACTCTCCTTAACCCTCATTAATCTTGTTTCACTCTCTTTAACTCTCATTCATCTTGTTTCACTCTCTTTAACCCTCCTTTGTCTCGTTTCGCTATCTTTAACCCTCCTTCTCCTCGTTTCACTCTCTTTAACCCTCCTTCATCTTGTTTCCCTCTCTTTAACCCTCCTTCGTCTCGTTTCACTCTCTTTCACCCTTCTTCGTCCCGTTTCACTCTCTTTGACCCTCCTTCGTCTCGTTTCACTCTCTTTCACATTCCTTCGTCTCGTTTCACTCTCTTTCACCCTCTTTCGTCTCATTTCACTCTCTTTCACCTTCTTTCGTCTCGTTTCACTCTCTTTCACCCTACTTCTTCTCGTTTCACTCTGTTTAACACTCCTTCATCTTGTCTCACTCTCTTTAACCCTGCTTCATCTTGTTTCACTCTCTTTAACCCTGCTTCTGCCTGTTTGAGTCTATTTAACCCTCCTTCATCTTGTTTCACTCTCTTTAATCCGCCTTCATCTTGTTTCACTCTCTTTAACCCTCCTTCATCTAGTTTCACACTCTTTAACCCTCCTTCATCTTGTTTCACTCTCTTTAACCCTCCTTCGTCTCGTTTCACTCTCTTTAACCCTCCTTCGTCTCGTTTCACTCTCTTTCACCTCCCTTCTTCTCGTTTCGCTCTCTTTCACCCTCCTTCGTCTCGTTTCGCTCTCTTTCTCCCTCCTTCGTCTCGTTTAACTCTCTTTAACCCTCCTTCGACTTGTTTCACTCTCTTTCACCCTCCTTCATTTCGTTTCAGTCTCTTTCACCCTCCTTCGTCTCGTTTCACTCTCCTTAGTCTCGTTTCACTCTCTTTCACCCTCATTAAACTTGTTTCACTCTCTTCCACCCTACTTCCTCTCGTTTCCCTCTCCTTCGCCCTCCTTCATCGCGTTTCGCTCTGTTTAACACTCCTTCATCTTGTCTCACTCTCTTTTACCCCCCTTCATCCTGTTTCACTCTCTTTAACCCTGCTTTTGCTTGTTTGACTCTATTTACAACTCCTTCATCTTGTTTCACTCTCTTTATTTCCCCTTCATCTTGTTTCACTCTCTTTAACCCTCCATCATCTTGTTTCACTCCCTTGTGACCCTCCTTCATCTTGTTTCACTCTCTTTAACCCTCCTTCATCTTGTTTCACTCTCTTTAACCCTACTTTATCTTGTTTCACACTCTTTCACCCTCTTTCATCTTGTTTCACTCTCTTTAACCCTCCTTCGTCTTGATTCGCTTTCTTGAACCCTCCTTCATCTCGTTTCCCTCTCTTTAACCCTCTTTCGTCTCGTTTCACTCTCTTTCACCCTTCTTCGTCTCATTTCGCTCTCTTTCATCCTCCTTCGTCTCGTTTCGCTCTCTTTCACCCTCCTTCATCTTGATTCACTCTCCTTAACCCTCTTTCATCTTGTTTCAATCTCTTTAACCCTCCTTCATCTTGCTTCACTCTCTTTAACCCTCCTTCGTCTTCTTTCATTCTCTTTAACCCTCCTTCATCTTGTTTCACACTCTTGAACCCTCCTTCATCTTGTTTCACTCTCTTTAACCCTCCTTCGTCTCGTTTCACTCTCTTTAACCCTCCTTCGTCTCGTTTCACTCTCTTTCACCTCCCTTCTTCTCGTTTCGCTCTCTTTCACCCTCCTTCGTCTCGTTTCGCTCTCTTTCTCCCTCCTTCGTCTCGTTTAACTCTCTTTAACCCTCCTTCGACTTGTTTCACTCTCTTTCACCCTCCTTCATTTCGTTTCAGTCTCTTTCACCCTCCTTCGTCTCGTTTCACTCTCCTTAGTCTCGTTTCACTCTCTTTCACCCTCATTAAACTTGTTTCACTCTCTTCCACCCTACTTCCTCTCGTTTCCCTCTCCTTCGCCCTCCTTCATCGCGTTTCGCTCTGTTTAACACTCCTTCATCTTGTCTCACTCTCTTTTACCCCCCTTCATCCTGTTTCACTCTCTTTAACCCTGCTTTTGCTTGTTTGACTCTATTTACAACTCCTTCATCTTGTTTCACTCTATTTATTTCCCCTTCATCTTGTTTCACTCTCTTTAACCCTCCATCATCTTGTTTCACTCCCTTGTGACCCTCCTTCATCTTGTTTCACTCTCTTTAACCCTCCTTCATCTTGTTTCACTCTCTTTAACCCTACTTTATCTTGTTTCACACTCTTTCACCCTCTTTCATCTTGTTTCACTCTCTTTAACCCTCCTTCGTCTTGATTCGCTTTCTTGAACCCTCCTTCATCTCGTTTCCCTCTCTTTAACCCTCTTTCGTCTCGTTTCACTCTCTTTCACCCTTCTTCGTCTCATTTCGCTCTCTTTCATCCTCCTTCGTCTCGTTTCGCTCTCTTTCACCCTCCTTCATCTTGATTCACTCTCCTTAACCCTCTTTCATCTTGTTTCAATCTCTTTAACCCTCCTTCATCTTGCTTCACTCTCTTTAACCCTCCTTCGTCTTCTTTCATTCTCTTTAACCCTCCTTCATCTTGTTTCACACTCTTGAACCCTCCTTCATCTTGTTTCAGTCCCTTTAACCCCCCTTCATCTTGTTTCATTCTCTTTAACCCTCCTTCATCTCGTTTCACTCTCTTGAAACCTCCTTCACCTTGTTTCACTCTCTTTAATCCTCCTTCATCTTGTATCAGTCTCTTTAACCCTCCTTCATCTTGTTGCACTCTCCTTAACCCTCCTTCATCTAGTTTCACTCTCTTTAACCCTCCTTCATCGCGTTTCACTCTGTTTAACACTCCTTCATCTTGTCTCACTCTCTTTAAGCCTCGTTAATCTTGTTTCACTCTCTTTAACCCTGCTTCTGCTTGTTTGACTCTTATTAACCCTCCTTCATCTTGTTTCCCTCTCTTTAATCCTCCTTCATCTTGTTTCACTCCCTTTAACCCTCCTTCATCTTGTTTCACTCTCTTTAAACCTCCTTCATCTTGTTTCACTCTCTTTAACCCGCATTCATCTCGTTTCACTCTCCTTAACCCTCATTCATCTTGTTTCACTCTCTTTAACCCTCATTCATCTTGTTTCACTCTCTTTAACCCTCATTCATCTTGTTTCACTCTCTTTAACTCTCGTTCATCTTGTTTCACTCTCTTTAACCCTCCTTCGTCTTGTTTCACTCTCATTAACCCTCCTTCATCCTGTTTCACTCTCCTTAACCCTCATTAATCTTGTTTCACTCTCTTTAACTCTCATTCATCTTGTTTCACTCTCTTTAACCCTCCTTTGTCTCGTTTCGCTATCTTTAACCCTCCTTCTCCTCGTTTCACTCTCTTTAACCCTCCTTCATCTCGTTTCCCTCTCTTTAACCCTCCTTCGTCTCGTTTCACTCTCTTTCACCCTTCTTCGTCCCGTTTCACTCTCTTTGACCCTCCTTCGTCTCGTTTCACTCTCTTTCACATTCCTTCGTCTCGTTTCACTCTCTTTCACTCTCTTTCGTCTCATTTCACTCTCTTTCACCTTCTTTCGTCTCGTTTCACTCTCTTTCACCCTACTTCGTCTCGTTTCACTCTGTTTAACACTCCTTCATCTTGTCTCACTCTCTTTAACCCTGCTTCATCTTGTTTCACTCTCTTTAACCCTGCTTCTGCCTGTTTGAGTCTATTTAACCCTCCTTCATCTTGTTTCACTCTCTTTAATCCGCCTTCATCTTGTTTCACTCTCTTTAACCCTCCTTCATCTAGTTTCACTCTCTTTAACCCTCCTTCATCTTGTTTCACTCTCTTTAACCCTCCTTCGTCTCGTTTTACTCTCTTTAACCCTCCTTCGTCTCGTTTCACTCTCTTTCACCTCCCTTCTTCTCGTTTCGCTCTCTTTCACCCTCCTTCGTCTCGTTTCGCTCTCTTTCTCCCTCCTTCGTGTCGTTTAACTCTCTTTAACCCTCCTTCGACTTGTTTCACTCTCTTTCACCCTCCTTCATTTCGTTTCAATCTCTTTCACCCTCCTTCGTCTCGTTTCACTCTCCTTCGTCTCGTTTCACTCTCTTTCACCCTCATTAAACTTGTTTCACTCTCTTCCACCCTACTTCCTCTCGTTTCCCTCTCCTTCGCCCTCCTTCATCGCGTTTCGCTCTGTTTAACACTCCTTCATCTTGTCTCACTCTCTTTTACCCCCCTTCATCCTGTTTCACTCTCTTTAACCCTGCTTTTGCTTGTTTGACTCTATTTACAACTCCTTCATCTTGTTTCACTCTCTTTAACCCTCCATCATCTTGTTTCACTCCCTTGTGACCCTCCTTCATCTTGTTTCACTCTCTTTAACCCTCCTTCATCTTGTTTCACTCTCTTTAACCCTACTTTATCTTGTTTCACACTCTTTCACCCTCTTTCATCTTGTTTCACTCTCTTTAACCCTCCTTCGTCTTGATTCGCTTTCTTGAACCCTCCTTCATCTCGTTTCCCTCTCTTTAACCCTCTTTCGTCTCGTTTCACTCTCTTTCACCCTTCTTCGTCTCATTTCGCTCTCTTTCATCCTCCTTCGTCTCGTTTCGCTCTCTTTCACACTCCTTCATCTTGATTCACTCTCCTTAACCCTCTTTCATCTTGTTTCAATCTCTTTAACCCTCCTTCATCTTGCTTCACTCTCTTTAACCCTCCTTCGTCTTCTTTCATTCTCTTTAACCCTCCTTCATCTTGTTTCACACTCTTGAACCCTCCTTCATCTTGTTTCAGTCCCTTTAACCCCCCTTCATCTTGTTTCATTCTCTTTAACCCTCCTTCATCTCGTTTCACTCTCTTGAAACCTCCTTCACCTTGTTTCACTCTCTTTAATCCTCCTTCATCTTGTATCAGTCTCTTTAACCCTCCTTCATCTTGTTGCACTCTCCTTAACCCTCCTTCATCTAGTTTCACTCTCTTTAACCCTCCTTCATCTTGTTTCACTCTCTTTCACCCTACTTCGTCTTGTTTCACGCTCTTTCACCCTCCTTCATCTCGTTTCACTCTCTTTCACCCTACTTCGTCTCGTTTCACTCTCTTTCACCCTCCTTCATCGCGTTTCACTCTGTTTAACACTCCTTCAACTTGTCTCACTCTCTTTAACCCTCGTTAATCTTGTTTCACTCTCTTTAACCCTGCTTCTGCTTGTTTGACTCTATTTAACCCTCCTTCATCTTGTTTCCCTCTCTTTAATCATCCTTCATCTTGTTTCACTCTCTTTAACCCTCCATCATCTTGTTTCACTCCCTTTAACCCTCCTTCATATTGTTTTACTTTCTTTCACCCTCCTTCATCTCGTTTCGCTCTCTTTCACATTCCTTTGTCGTGTTTCGCTCTCTTTCACCCTTCTTCGTCTCGATTCCCTCTGTTTCCCCGTCCTTCGTCTCGTTACGCTCTCTTTCACCCTCCTTCATCGTGTTTCACTCTGTTTAACACTCCTTCAACTTGTCTCACTCTCTTTAACCCTGCTTCTGCTTGTTTGACTCTATTTAATCCTCCTTCATCTTGTTTCACTCTCTTTAACCCTACTTTATCTTGTTTCACTCTCCTGCACCCTCTTTCATCTTGTTTCACTCTCTTAAACCCTCCCCCATCTTGATTCACTCTCTTTAACTCTCATTCATCTTGTTTCACTCTCTTTAACCCTCCCTCATCTTGTTTCACTCTTTTTAACTCTTATTCATCTTGTTTCACTCTCTTTCACCCTACTTCGTCTTGTTTCACGCTCTTTCACCCTCCTTCATCTCGTTTCACTCTCTTTCACCCTCCTTCATCGCGTTTCACTCTGTTTAACACTCCTTCAACTTGTCTCACTCTCTTTAACCCTCGTTAATCTTGTTTCACTCTCTTTAACCCTGCTTCTGCTTGTTTGACTCTATTTAACCCTCCTTCATCTTGTTTCCCTCTCTTTAATCATCCTTCATCTTGTTTCACTCTCTTTAACCCTCCATCATCTTGTTTCACTCCCTTTAACCCTCCTTCATCTTGTTTCACTCTCTTTAAACCTCCTTCATCTTGTTTCACTCTATTTAACCCGCATTCATCTCGTTTCACTCTCCTTAACCCTCATTCATCTTGTTTCACTCTCTTTAACCCTCATTCATTTTGTTTCACTCTCTTTAACCCTCATTCATCTTGTTTCACTCTCTTTAACTCTCATTCATCTTGTTTCACTCAATTTAACCCCCCTTCGTCTTGTTTCACTCTATTTAACCCTCCTTCATCCTGTTTCACTCTCCTTAAGCCTCATTAATCTTGTTTCACTCTCTTTAACCCTCCTTCATCTCGTTTCCCTCTCTTTAACCCTCCTTCGTCTCGTTTCACTCTCTTTCACCCTTCTTCGTCCCGTTTCACTCTCTTTCACCCTCCTTCGTCTCGTTTCACACTCTTTCACCCTCCTACGTCTCGTTTCACTCTCTTTCATCCTCTTTCATCTCATTTCACTCTCTTTCACCTTCCTTCGTCTCGTTTCACTCTCTTTCACCCTACTTCGTCTCGTTTCACTCTGTTTAACACTCCTTCATCTTGTCTCACTCTCTTTAACCCTGCTTCATCTTGTTTCACTCTCTTTAACCCTGCTTCTGCCTGTTTGACTCCATTTAACCCTCCTTCATCTTGTTTCACTCTCTTTCACCCTCCTTCATCTCGTTTCAATCTCTCTCACCCTACTTCATCTCGTTTCACTCTCTTTCACCCTCCTTCATCGCGTTTCACTCTGTTTAACACTCCTTCATCTTGTCTCACTCTCTTTAAGCCTCGTTAATCTTGTTTCACTCTCTTTAACCCTGCTTCTGCTTGTTTGACTCTTATTAACCCTCCTTCATCTTGTTTCCCTCTCTTTAATCCTCCTTCATCTTGTTTCACTCCCTTTAACCCTCCTTCATCTTGTTTCACTCTCTTTAAACCTCCTTCATCTTGTTTCACTCTCTTTAACCCGCATTCATCTCGTTTCACTCTCCTTAACCCTCATTCATCTTGTTTCACTCTCTTTAAGCCTCATTCATCTTGTTTCACTCTCTTTAACTCTCGTTCATCTTGTTTCACTCTCTTTAACCCTCCTTCGTCTTGTTTCACTCTCTTTAACCCTCCTTCATCCTGTTTCACTCTCCTTAACCCTCATTAATCTTGTTTCACTCTCTTTAACCCTCCTTTGTCTCGTTTCGCTATCTTTAACCCTCCTTCTCCTCGTTTCACTCTCTTTAACCCTCCTTCATCTCGTTTCCCTCTCTTTAACCCTCCTTCGTCTCATTTCACTCTCTTTCACCCTTCTTCGTCCCGCTTCACTCTCTTTGACCCTCCTTCGTCTCGTTTCACTCTCTTTCACATTCCTTCGTCTCGTTTCACTCTCTTTCACCCTCTTTCGTCTCATTTCACTCTCTTTCACCTTCTTTCGTCTCGTTTCACTCTCTTTCACCCTACTTCGTCTCGTTTCACTCTGTTTAACACTCCTTCATCTTGTCTCACTCTCTTTAACCCTGCTTCATCTTGTTTCACTCTCTTTAACCCTGCTTCTGCCTGTTTGAGTCTATTTAACCCTCCTTCATCTTGTTTCACTCTCTTTAATCCGCCTTCATCTTGTTTCACTCTCTTTAACCCTCCTTCATCTTGTTTCACTCTCTTTAACCCTCCTTCATCTTTTTTCACTCTCTTTAACCCTCCTTCATCTTGTTTCACTCTCTTTAACCCACCTGCATCTTGTTTCACTCTCTTTAACCCTGCTTCTGCCTGTTTGACTCCATTTAACCCTCCTTCATCTTGTTTCACTCTCTTTCACCCTCCTTCATCTCGTTTCAATCTCTCTCACCCTACGTCGTCTCGTTTCATTCTCTTTCACCTCCCTTCTTCTCGTTTCGCTCTCTTTCACTCTCCTTCGTCTCGTTTCGCTCTCTTTCTCCCTCCTTCGTCTCGTTTCACTCTCTTTAACCCTCCTTCGTCTTGTTTCACTCTCTTTCACCCTCCTTCATTTCGTTTCAGTCTCTTTCACCCTCCTTCGTCTCGTTTCACTCTCTTTCACTCTCCTTCGTCTCGTTTCACTCTCTTTCACCCTCCTTAATCTTGTTTCACTCTCTTTCACCCTACTTCCTCTCGTTTCCCTCTCTTTCACCCTCCTTCATCGCGTTTCACTCTGTTTAACACTCCTTCATCTTGTCTCACTCTCTTTTACCCCCCTTCATCCTGTTTAACTCTCTTTAACCCTGCTTCTGCTTGTTTGACTCTATTTACACCTCCTTCATCTTGTTTCACTCTCTTTAATTCTCCTTCATCTTGTTTCACTCTCTTTAACCCACCATCATCTTGTTTCACGCCCTATAACCCTCATTCATCTTGTTTCACTCTCTTTAACCCTCCTTCGTCTTGTTTCACTCTCTTTAACCCTACTTTATCTTGTTTCACTCTCTTTCACCCTCTTTCATCTTGTTTCATTCTCTTTAACCCTCCTTCGTCTTGTTTCGCTTTCTTTAACCCTCCTTCATCTCGTTTCCCTCTCTTTAACCCTCTTTCGTCTTGTTTCACTCTCTTTCACTCTTCTTCGTCTCATTTCGCTCTCTTTCATCCTCCTTCATCTCGTTTCGCTCTCTTTCACCCTCCTTCATTTTGATTCACTCTCCTTAACCTTCTTCCATCTTGTTTCAGTCTCTTTAACCCTCCTTCATCTTGTTTCACTCTCTTTAACCCTCCTTCATCCTGTTTCACTTTCCTTAACCCTCATTCATCTTGTTTCACTCTCTTTAACCCTCATTCATCTTGTTTCACTCTCTTTAACCCTCCCTCATCTTGTTTCACTCTCTTTTCTCTCATTCATCTTGTTTCACTCACTTTAACCCTCCTTCATAATGTTTCACTCTCTTTAACCTTCCTTCATCGTGTTTCACTCTCTTTAACCCCCTTTCATCTTGTTTCACTCTCTTTAACCCTACTTTATCTTGTTTCACTCTCTTTCACCCTCTTTCATCGTGTTTCATTCTCTTTAACCCTCCTTCGTCTTGTTTCGCTTTCTTTAACCCTCCTTCATCTCGTTTCCCTCTCTTTAACCCTCTTTCGTCTTGCTTCACTCTCTTTCACTCTTCTTCGTCTCATTTCGCTCTCTTTCATCCTCCTTCGTCTCGTTTCGCTCTCTTTCACCCTCCTTCATCTTGATTCACTCTCCTTAACCCTCATTCATCTTGTTTCACTCTCTTTAACTCTCATTCATCTTGTTTCACTCTCTTTAACCCTCCCTCATCTTGTTTCACTCTCTTGAACTCTCATTCATCTTGTTTCACTCTCTTTAACCCTCCTTCATCTTGTTTCACTCGCTTTAAACCGCAATCATCTCGTTTCACTCTCCTTAACCCTCATTCATCTTGTTTCACTCTCTTTAACCCTCCTACATCTTGTTTCACTCTCTTTAATCCTCCTTCATAATGTTTCACTCTCTTTAAACTTCCTTCATCGTGTTGCACTCTCTATTAACCCCCTTTCATCTTGTTTCACTCTCTTTAACCCTCCTTCGTCTCGTTTTGCTCTCTTTAACAATCCTTCATCTCGTTTCGCTCTCTTTCACCCTCCTTCATCTCGTTTCCCTCTCTTTCACCCTCCTTCGCCTCGTTTCACTCTCTTTCACCCTACTTCGTCTCGTTTCACTCCCTTTAACCCTCCTTCGTCTCGTTTTACTCTCCTTCACCCTCCTTCGTCTCGTTTCACACTTTTTAACCCTCCATCATCTTGTTTCACTCTCCTTAATCCTCCTCTGTCTCGTTTTACTATCTTTAACCCTCCTTCATCTTGTTTCACACTCTTTAACCCGCCTTCATCTTGTTTCACTCTCTTTAACCCTCCTTCATCTTGTTTTACTCTCTTTGACTCTCATTCATCTTGTTTCACTCTCTTTAACCCTCCTTCGTCTCGTTTCGCTCTCTTTCACCCTCCTTCATCTCGTTTCGATCTCTTTCACCCTCCTTCATCTCGTTTCACTCTCTTTAACCCTCCTTCGTCTCGTTTCACTCTCTTTCACCCTACTTCGTCTCGTTTCAATCCCTTTAACCCTCCTTCATCTCGTTTCACTCTCCTTAATCCTCCTTTGTCTCGTTTCACTATCTTTAACCCTCCTTTGTCTCGTTTCACTATCTTTCACCCTCCTTTGTCTTGTTTCACTCTCTTTCACCCTCCTTCGTCTCGTTTCGCTCTCTTTATCCCTCCTTCAATTTGTTTCACTCTCTTTAACCCTCCTTCACCTTGTTTCAGTCTCTTGAACCCCCTTTCATCTTGTTTCACTCTTTAACAATCCTTCATCTTGTTTCACTCTCCTGAACACACCTTCATCTTGTTTCACTCTCTTTAACTCTCCTTCAACTTGTTTCACTCTCTTTACCCCTCCTCCATCTTGTTTCACTCTCTTGAACCCTCCTTCATCTTCTTTCATTCTCTTTAACCCTCCTTCATCATGTTTCACACTCTTGAACCCTCCTTCATCTTGTTTCAGTCTCTTTAACCCCCCTTCATCTTGTTTCATTCTCTTTAACCCTCCTTCATCTCGTTTCACTCTCTTGAAACCTCCTTCACCTTGTTTCACTCTCTTCAATCCTCCTTCATCTTGTATCAGTCTCTTTAACCCTCCTTCATCTTGTTGCACTCTCCTTAACCCTCTTTCATCTAGTTTCACTCTCTTTAACCCTCCTTCATCTTGTTTCACTCTCTTTAACCCTCCTTCGTCTCGTTTCACTCTCTTTAACCCTCCTTCGTCTCGTTTCACTCTCTTTCACCTCCCTTCTTCTCGTTTCGCTCTCTTTCACCCTCCTTCGTCTCGTTTCGCTCTCTATCTCCCTCCTTCGTCTCGTTTAACTCTCTTTAACCCTCCTTCGTCTTGTTTCATTCTCTTTCACCCTCCTTCATTTCGTTTCAGTCTCTTTCACCCTCCTTCGTCTCGTTTCACTCTCCTTCGTCTCGTTTCACTCTCTTTCACCCTCCTTAATCTTGTTTCACTCTCTTCCACCCTACTTCCTCTCGTTTCCCTCTCCTTCGCCCTCCTTCATCGCGTTTCGCTCTGTTTAACACTCCTTCATCTTGTCTCACTCTCTTTTACCCCCCTTCATCCTGTTTCACTCTCTTTATTTCCCCTTCATCTTGTTTCACTCTCTTTAACCCTCCATCATCTTGTTTCACTCCCTTTAACCCTCCTTCATCTTGTTTCACTCTCTTTAACCCTCCTTCATCTTGTTTCACTCTCTTTAACCCTACTTTATCTTGTTTCACACTCTTTCACCCTCTTTCATCTTGTTTCACTCTCTTTAACCCTCCTTCGTCTTGATTCACTCTCTTTCACCCTTCTTCGTCTCATTTCGCTCTCTTTCATCCTCCTTCGTCTCGTTTCGCTCTCTTTCACCCTCCTTCATCTTGATTCACTCTCCTTAACCCTCTTTCATCTTGTTTCAATCTCTTTAACCCTCCTTCATCTTGCTTCACTCTCTTTAACCCTCCTTCGTCTTCTTTCATTCTCTTTAACCCTCCTTCATCTTGTTTCACACTCTTGAACCCTCCTTCATCTTGTTTCAGTCCTTTTAACCCCCCTTCATCTTCTTTCATTCTCTTTAACCCTCCTTCATCTCGTTTCACTCTCTTGAAACCTCCTTCACCTTGTTTCACTCTCTTTAATCCTCCTTCATCTTGTATCAGTCTCTTTAACCCTCCTTCATCTTGTTGCACTCTCCTTAACCCTCCTTCATCTAGTTTCACTCTCTTTAACCCTCCTTCATCTTGTTTCACTCTCTTTAACCCTCCTTCGTCTCGTTTCACTCTCTTTAACCCTCCTTCGTCTCGTTTCACGCTCTTTCACCTCCCTTCTTCTCGTTTCGCTCTCTTTCACCCTCCTTCGTCTCGTTTCGCTCTCTTTCTCCCTCCTTCGTCTCGTTTCACTCTCTTTACCCCTCCTTCGTCTTGTTTCACTCTCTTTCACCCTCCTTCATTTCGTTTCAGTCTCTTTCACCCTCCTTCGTCTCGTTTCACTCTCTTTAACTCTCCTTCGTCTCATTTCACTCTCTTTCACCCTCCTTAATCTTGTTTAACTCTCTTCCACCCTACTTCCTCTCGTTTCCCTCTCTTTCACCCTCCTTCATCGCGTTTCACTCTGTTCAACACTCCTTCATCTTGTCTCACTCTCTTTTACCCCCCTTCATCCTGTTTCACTCCCTTTAACCCTGCTTCTGCTTGTTTGCCTCTATTTACACCTCCTTCATCTTGTTTCACTCTCTTTAATTCCCCTTCATCTTGTTTCAGTCTCTTTAACCCTCCATCATCTTGTTTCACTCCCTTTAACCCTCCTTCATCTTGTTTCACTCTCTTTAACCCTCCTTCATCTTGTTTCACTCTCTTTCACCCTCTTTCATCTTGTTTCATTCTCTTTAACCCTCCTTCGTCTTGTTTCGCTTTCTTTAACCCTCCTTCATCTCGTTTCCCTCTCTTTAACCCTCTTTCGTCTTGTTTCACTCTCTTTCACTCTTCTTCGTCTCATTTCGCTCTCTGTCATCCTCCTTCATCTCGTTTCGCTCTCTTTCACCCTCCTTCATTTTGATTCACTCTCCTTAACCTTCTTCCATCTTGTTTCAGTCTCTTTAACCCTCCTTCATCTTGTTTCACTCTCTTTAACCCTCCTTCATCCTGTTTCACTTTCCTTAACCCTCATTCATCTTGTTTCACTCTCTTTAACCCTCATTCATCTTGTTTCACTCTCTTTAACCCTCCCTCATCTTGTTTCACTCTCTTTGCTCTCATTCATCTTGTTTCACTCACTTTAACCCTCCTTCATAATGTTTCACTCTCTTTAACCTTCCTTCATCGTGTTTCACTCTCTTTAACCCCCTTTCATCTTGTTTCACTCTCTTTAACACTACTTTATCTTGTTTCACTCTCTTTCACCCTCTTTCATCGTGTTTCATTCTCTTTAACCCTCCTTCGTCTTGTTTCGCTTTCTTTAACCCTCCTTCATCTCGTTTCCCTCTCTTTAACCCTCTTTCGTCTTGCTTCACTCTCTTTCACTCTTCTTCGTCTCATTTCGCTCTCTTTCATCCTCCTTCGTCTCGTTTCGCTCTCTTTCACCCTCCTTCATCTTGTTTCCCTCTCTTTAATCCTCCTTCATCTTGTTTCACTCCCTTTAACCCTCCTTCATCTTGTTTCACTCTCTTTAAACCTCCTTCATCTTGTTTCACTCTCTTTAACCCGCATTCATCTCGTTTCACTCTCCTTAACCCTCATTCATCTTGTTTCACTCTCTTTAACCCTCATTCATCTTGTTTCACTCTCTTTAACCCTCATTCATCTTGTTTCACTCTCTTTAACTCTCGTTCATCTTGTTTCACTCTCTTTAACCCTCCTTCGTCTTGTTTCACTCTCTTTAACCCTCCTTCATCCTGTTTCACTCTCCTTAACCCTCATTAATCTTGTTTCACTCTCTTTAACTCTCATTCATCTTGTTTCACTCTCTTTAACCCTCCTTTGTCTCGTTTCGCTATCTTTAACCCTCCTTCTCCTCGTTTCACTCTCTTTAACCCTCCTTCATCTCGTTTCCCTCTCTTTAACCCTCCTTCGTCTCGTTTCACTCTCTTTCACCCTTCTTCGTCCCGCTTCACTCTCTTTGACCCTCCTTCGTCTCGTTTCACTCTCTTTCACATTCCTTCGTCTCGTTTCACTCTCTTTCACCCTCTTTCGTCTCATTTCACTCTCTTTCACCTTCTTTCGTCTCGTTTCACTCTCTTTCACCCTACTTCGTCTCGTTTCACTCTGTTTAACACTCCTTCATCTTGTCTCACTCTCTTTAACCCTGCTTCATCTTGTTTCACTCTCTTTAACCCTGCTTCTGCCTGTTTGAGTCTATTTAACCCTCCTTCATCTTGTTTCACTCTCTTTAATCCGCCTTCATCTTGTTTCACTCTCTTTAACCCTCCTTCATCTTGTTTCACTCTCTTTAACCCTCCTTCATCTTTTTTCACTCTCTTTAACCCTCCTTCATCTTGTTTCACTCTCTTTAACCCACCTGCATCTTGTTTCACTCTCTTTAACCCTGCTTCTGCCTGTTTGACTCCATTTAACCCTCATTCATCTTGTTTCGCTCACTTTAACCCTCCTTCGTCTCGTTTCCGTCTCTTTACCCCTCCTTCGTCTCGTTTCACTCTCTTTCACCCTTCTTCGTCTCATTTCGCTCTCTTTCACTCTTCTTCGTCTCATTTCGCTCTCTTTCATCCTCCTTCGTCTCGTTTCGCTCTCTTTCACCCTCCTTCATCTTGATTCACTCTCCTTAACCCTCATTCATCTTGTTTCACTCTCTTTAACTCTCATTCATCTTGTTTCACTCTCTTTAACCCTCCCTCATCTTGTTTCACTCTCTTGAACTCTCATTCATCTTGTTTCACTCTCTTTAACCCTCCTTCATCTTGTTTCACTCGCTTTAAACCGCATTCATCTCGTTTCACTCTCCTTAACCCTCATTCATCTTGTTTCACTCTCTTTAACCCTCCTACATCTTGTTTCACTCTCTTTAACCCTCCTTCATAATGTTTCACTCTCTTTAAACTTCCTTCATCGTGTTTCACTCTCTATTAACCCCCTTTCATCTTGTTTCACTCTCTTTAACCCTCCTTCGTCTCGTTTTGCTCTCTTTAACAATCCTTCATCTCGTTTCGCTCTCTTTCACCCTCCTTCATCTCGTTTCCCTCTCTTTCACCCTCCTTCGCCTCGTTTCACTCTCTTTCACCCTACTTCGTCTCGTTTCACTCCCTTTAACCCTCCTTCGTCTCGTTTTACTCTCCTTCACCCTCCTTCGTCTCGTTTCACTCTTTTTAACCCTCCATCATCTTGTTTCACTCTCCTTAATCCTCCTCTGTCTCGTTTTACTATCTTTAACCCTCCTTCATCTTGTTTCACTCTCTTTAACCCGCCTTCATCTTGTTTCACTCTCTTTAACCCTCCTTCATCTTGTTTTACTCTCTTTGACTCTCATTCATCTTGTTTCACTCTCTTTAACCCTCCTTCGTCTCGTTTCGCTCTCTTTCACCCTCCTTCATCTCGTTTCGATCTCTTTAACCCTCGTTCATCTCGTTTCACTCTCTTTAACCCTCCTTCGTCTCGTTTCACTCTCTTTCACCCTACTTCGTCTCGTTTCAATCCCTTTAACCCTCCTTCATCTCGTTTCACTCTCCTTAATCCTCCTTTGTCTCGTTTCACTATCTTTAACCCTCCTTTGTCTCGTTTCACTATCTTTCACCCTCCTTTGTCTTGTTTCACTCTCTTTCACCCTCCTTCGTCTCGTTTCGCTCTCTTTATCCCTCCTTCAATTTGTTTCACTCTCTTTAACCCTCCTTCACCTTGTTTCAGTCTCTTGAACCCCCTTTCATCTTGTTTCACTCTTTAACAATCCTTCATCTTGTTTCACTCTCCTGAACACACCTTCATCTTGTTTCACTCTCTTTAACTCTCCTTCAACTTGTTTCACTCTCTTTACCCCTCCTCCATCTTGTTTCACTCTCTTGAACCCTCCTTCATCTTCTTTCATTCTCTTTAACCCTCCTTCATCATGTTTCACACCCTTGAACCCTCCTTCATCTTGTTTCAGTCTCTTTAACCCCCCTTCATCTTGTTTCATTCTCTTTAACCTTCCTTCATCTCGTTTCACTCTCTTGAAACCTCCTTCACCTTGTTTCACTCTCTTCAATCCTCCTTCATCTTGTATCAGTCTCTTTAACCCTCCTTCATCTTGTTGCACTCTCCTTAACCCTCTTTCATCTAGTTTCACTCTCTTTAACCCTCCTTCATCTTGTTTCACTCTCTTTAACCCTCCTTCGTCTCGTTTCACTCTCTTTAACCCTCCTTCGTCTCGTTTCACTCTCTTTCACCTCCCTTCTTCTCGTTTCGCTCTCTTTCACCCTCCTTCGTCTCGTTTCGCTCTCTTTCTCCCTCCTTCGTCTCGTTTAACTCTCTTTAACCCTCCTTCGTCTTGTTTCATTCTCTTTCACCCTCCTTCATTTCGTTTCAGTCTCTTTCACCCTCCTTCGTCTCGTTTCACTCTCCTTCGTCTCGTTTCACTCTCTTTCACCCTCCTTAATCTTGTTTCACTCTCTTCCACCCTACTTCCTCTCGTTTCCCTCTCCTTCGCCCTCCTTCATCGCGTTTCGCTCTGTTTAACACTCCTTCATCTTGTCTCACTCTCTTTTACCCCCCTTCATCCTGTTTCACTCTCTTTAACCCTGCTTTTGCTTGTTTGACTCTATTTACAACTCCTTCATCTTGTTTCACTCTCTTTATTTCCCCTTCATCTTGTTTCACTCTCTTTAACCCTCCATCATCTTGTTTCACTCCCTTTAACCCTCCTTCATCTTGTTTCACTCTCTTTAACCCTCCTTCATCTTGTTTCACTCTCTTTAACCCTACTTTATCTTGTTTCACACTCTTTCACCCTCTTTCATCTTGTTTCACTCTCTTTAACCCTCCTTCGTCTTGATTCACTCTCTTTCACCCTTCTTCGTCTCATTTCGCTCTCTTTCATCCTCCTTCGTCTCGTTTCGCTCTCTTTCACCCTCCTTCATCTTGATTCACTCTCCTTAACCCTCTTTCATCTTGTTTCAATCTCTTTAACCCTCCTTCATCTTGCTTCACTCTCTTTAACCCTCCTTCGTCTTCTTTCATTCTCTTTAACCCTCCTTCATCTTGTTTCACACTCTTGAACCCTCCTTCATCTTGTTTCAGTCCTTTTAACCCCCCTTCATCTTCTTTCATTCTCTTTAACCCTCCTTCATCTCGTTTCACTCTCTTGAAACCTCCTTCACCTTGTTTCACTCTCTTTAATCCTCCTTCATCTTGTATCAGTCTCTTTAACCCTCCTTCATCTTGTTGCACTCTCCTTAACCCTCCTTCATCTAGTTTCACTCTCTTTAACCCTCCTTCATCTTGTTTCACTCTCTTTAACCCTCCTTCGTCTCGTTTCACTCTCTTTCACCTCCCTTCTTCTCGTTTCGCTCTCTTTCACCCTCCTTCGTCTCGTTTCGCTCTCTTTCACCCTCCTTCGTCTCGTTTCACTCTCTTTAACCCTCCTTCGTCTTGTTTCACTCTCTTTCACCCTCCTTCATTTCGTTTCAGTCTCTTTCACCCTACTTCGTCTCGTTTCACTCTCTTTAACTCTCCTTCGTCTCATTTCACTCTCTTTCACCCTCCTTAATCTTGTTTAACTCTCTTCCACCCTACTTCCTCTCGTTTCCCTCTCTTTCACCCTCCTTCATCGCGTTTCACTCTGTTTAACACTCCTTCATCTTGTCTCACTCTCTTTTACCCCCCTTCATCCTGTTTCACTCCCTTTAACCCTGCTTCTGCTTGTTTGCCTCTATTTACACCTCCTTCATCTTGTTTCACTCTCTTTAATTCCCCTTCATCTTGTTTCAGTCTCTTTAACCCTCCATCATCTTGTTTCACTCCCTTTAACCCTCCTTCATCTTGTTTCACTCTCTTTAACCCTCCTTCATCTTGTTTCACTCTCTTTAACCCTACTTTATCTTGTTTCACTCTCTTTCACCCTCTTTCATCTTGTTTCACTCTCTTTAACCCTCCTTCGTCTTGTTTCGCTTTCTTTAACCCTCCTTCATCTCGTTTCCCTCTCTTTAACCCTCTTTCGTCTCATTTCGCTCTCTTTCATCCTCCTTCGTCTCGTTTCGCTCTCTTTCACCCTCCTTCATCTTGATTCACTCTCCTTAACCCTCTTTCATCTTGTTTCAATCTCTTTAACCCTCCTTCATCTTGCTTCACTCTCTTTAACCCTCCTTCATCTTGTTTCACTCTCTTTAACCCTCCTTCATCCTGTTTCACTCTCCTTAACCCTCATTCATCTTGTTTCACTCTCTTTAACCCTCCTTCATCTTGTTTCACTCTTTTTAACACTCCATCATCTTGTTTCACTCTCCTTAATCCTCCTCTGTCTCGTTTTACTATCTTTAACCCTCCATCATCTTGTTTCACACTCTTTAACCCACCTTCATCTTGTTTCACTCTCTTTAACCCTCCTTCGTCTTGTTTTACTCTCTTTGACTCTCATTCATCTTGTTTCACTCTCTTTAACCCTCCTTCGTCTCGTTTCGCTCTCTTTCACCCTCCTTCATCTCGTTTCGCTCTCTTTCACCCTCCTTCATCTCGTTTCACTCTCTTTCACCCTCCTTCGTCTCGTTTGACTCTCTTTCACCCTACTTCGTCTCGTTTCACTCCCTTTAACCCTCCTTCGTCTCGTTTCACTCTCCTTAATCCTCCTTTGTCTCGTTTCACTATCTTTAACCCTCCTTTGTCTCGTTTCACTATCTTTAACCCTCCTTTGTCTTGTTTCACTCTCTTTCACCCTCCTTCGTCTCGTTTCGCTCTCTTTATCTCTCCTTCAATTTGTTTCACTCTCTTTAACCCTCCTTCACCTTGTTTCAGTCTCTTGAACCCCCTTTCATCTTGTTTCACTCTTTAACAATCCTTCATCTTGTTTCACTCTCCTGAACACACCTTCATCTTGTTTCACTCTCTTTAACTCTCCTTCAACTTGTTTCACTCTCTTTACCCCTCCTCCATCTTCTTTCATTCTCTTTAACCCTCCTTCATCATGTTTCACACTCTTGAACCCTCCTTCATCTTGTTTCAGTCTCTTTAACCCCCCTTCATCTTGTTTCATTCTCTTTAACCCTCCTTCATCTCGTTTCACTCTCTTGAAACCTCCTTCACCTTGTTTCACTCTCTTTAATCCTCCTTCATCTTGTATCAGTCTCTTTAACCCTCCTTCATCTTGTAGCACTCTCCTTAACCCTCCTTCATCTAGTTTCACTCTCTTTAACCCTCCTTCATCTTGTTTCACTCTCTTTAACCCTCCTTCGTCTCGTTTCACTCTCTTTAACCCTCCTTCGTCTCGTTTCACTCTCTTTCACCTCCCTTCTTCTCGTTTCGCTCTCTTTCACCCTCCTTCGCCTCGTTTCGCTCTCTTTCTCCCTCCTTCGTCTCGTTTAACTCTCTTTAACCCTCCTTCGTCTTGTTTCACTCTCTTTCACCCTCCTTCATTTCGTTTCAGTCTCTTTCACCCTCCTTCATGTCGTTTCACTCTCCTTCGTCTCGTTTCACTCTCTTTCACCCTCCTTAATCTTGTTTCACTCTCTTCCACCCTACTTCCTCTCGTTTCCCTCTCCTTCGCCCTCCTTCATCGCGTTTCGCTCTGTTTAACACTCCTTCATCTTGTCTCACTCTCTTTTACCCCCCTTCATCCTGTTTCACTCTCTTTAACCCTGCTTTTGCTTGTTTGACTCTATTTACAACTCGTTCATCTTGTTTCACTCTCTTTATTTCCCCTTCATCTTGTTTCACTCTCTTTAACCCTCCATCATCTTGTTTCACTCCCTTTAACCCTCCTTCATCTTGTTTCACTCTCTTTAACCCTCCTTCATCTTGTTTCACTCTCTTTAACCCTACTTTATCTTGTTTCACTCTCTTTAACCCTCCTTCGTCTTGATTCGCTTTCTTGAACCCTCCTTCATCTCGTTTCCCTCTCTTTAACCCTCTTTCGTCTCGTTTCACTCTCTTTCACCCTTCTTCGTCTCATTTCGCTCTCTTTCATCCTCCTTCGTCTCGTTTCGCTCTCTTTCACCCTCCTTCGTCTCGTTTCGCTCTCTTTCTCCCTCCTTCGTCTCGTTTAACTCTCTTTAACCCTCCTTCGTCTTGTTTCACTCTCTTTCACCCTCCTTCATTTCGTTTCAGTCTCTTTCACCCTCCTTCGTCTCGTTTCACTCTCCTTCGTCTCGTTTCACTCTCTTTCACCCTCCTTAATCTTGTTTCACTCTCTTCCACCCTACTTCCTCTCGTTTCCCTCTCCTTCGCCCTCCTTCATCGCGTTTCGCTCTGTTTAACACTCCTTCATCTTGTCTCACTCTCTTTTACCCCCCTTCATCCTGTTTCACTCTCTTTAACCCTGCTTTTGCTTGTTTGACTCTATTTACAACTCCTTCATCTTGTTTCACTCTCTTTATTTCCCCTTCATCTTGTTTCACTCTCTTTAACCCTCCATCATCTTGTTTCACTCCCTTTAACCATCCTTCATCTTGTTTCACTCTCTTTAACCCTCCTTCATCTTGTTTCACTCTCTTTAACCCTACTTTATCTTGTTTCACACTCTTTCACCCTCTTTCATTTTGTTTCACTCTCTTTAACCCTCCTTCGTCTTGATTCACTCTCTTTCACCCTTCTTCGTCTCATTTCGCTCTCTTTCATCCTCCTTCGTCTCGTTTCGCTCTCTTTCACCCTCCTTCGTTGTCTTTCATTCTCTTTCACCCTCCTTCATCTTGTTTCACACTCTTGAACCCTCCTTCATCTTGTTTCAGTCCTTTTAACCCCCCTTCATCTTCTTTCATTCTCTTTAACCCTCCTTCATCTCGTTTCACTCTCTTGAAACCTCCTTCACCTTGTTTCACTCTCTTTAATCCTCCTTCATCTTGTATCAGTCTCTTTAACCCTCCTTCATCTTGTATCAGTCTCTTTAACCCTCCTTCATCTTGTTGCACTCTCCTTAACCCTCCTTCATCTAGTTTCACTCTCTTTAACCCTCCTTCATCTTGTTTCACTCCCTTTAACCCTCCTTCGTCTCGTTTCACTCTCTTTAACCCTCCTTCGTCTCGTTTCACTCTCTTTCACCTCCCTTCTTCTCGTTTCGCTCTCTTTCACCCTCCTTCGTCTCGTTTCGCTCTCTTTCTCCCTCCTTCGTCTTGTTTCACTCTCTTTCACCCTCCTTCATTTCGTTTCAGTCTCTTTCACCCTCCTTCGTCTCGTTTCACTCTCTTTAACTCTCCTTCGTCTCGTTTCACTCTCTTTCACCCTCCTTAATCTTGTTTAACTCTCTTCCACCCTACTTCCTCTCGTTTCCCTCTCTTTCACCCTCCTTCATCGCGTTTCACTCTGTTTACCACTCCTTCATCTTGTCTCACTCTCTTTTACCCCCCTTCATCCTGTTTCACTCCCTTTAACCCTGCTTCTGCTTGTTTGCCTCTATTTACACCTCCTTCATCTTGTTTCACTCTCTTTAATTCCCCTTCATCTTGTTTCAGTCTCTTTAACCCTCCATCATCTTGTTTCACTCCCTTTAACCCTCCTTCATCTTGTTTCACTCTCTTTAACCCTCCTTCATCTTGTTTCACTCTCTTTAACCCTACTTTATCTTGTTTCACTCTCTTTCACCCTCTTTCATCTTGTTTCACTCTCTTTAACCCTCCTTCGTCTTGTTTCGCTTTCTTTAACCCTCCTTCATCTCGTTTCCCTCTCTTTAACCCTCTTTCGTCTCATTTCGCTCTCTTTCATCCTCCTTCGTCTCGTTTCGCTCTCTTTCACCCTCCTTCATCTTGATTCACTCTCCTTAACCCTCTTTCATCTTGTTTCAATCTCTTTAACCCTCCTTCATCTTGCTTCACTCTCTTTAACCCTCCTTCATCTTGTTTCACTCTCTTTAACCCTCCTTCATCCTGTTTCACTCTCCTTAACCCTCATTCATCTTGTTTCACTCTCTTTAACCCTCCTTCATCTTGTTTCACTCTTTTTAACACTCCATCATCTTGTTTCACTCTCCTTAATCCTCCTCTGTCTCGTTTTACTATCTTTAACCCTCCTTCATCTTGTTTCACACTCTTTAACCCGCCTTCATCTTGTTTCACTCTCTTTAACCCTCCTTCGTCTTGTTTTACTCTCTTTGACTCTCATTCATCTTGTTTCACTCTCTTTAACCCTCCTTCGTCTCGTTTCGCTCTCTTTCACCCTCCTTCATCTCGTTTCGCTCTCTTTCACCCTCCTTCATCTCGTTTCACTCTCTTTCACCCTCCTTCGTCTCGTTTGACTCTCTTTCACCCTACTTCGTCTCGTTTCACTCCCTTTAACCCTCCTTCGTCTCGTTTCACTCTCCTTAATCCTCCTTTGTCTCGTTTCACTATCTTTAACCCTCCTTTGTCTCGTTTCACTATCTTTAACCCTCCTTTGTCTTGTTTCACTCTCTTTCACCCTCCTTCGTCTCGTTTCGCTCTCTTTATCCCTCCTTCAATTTGTTTCACTCTCTTTAACCCTCCTTCACCTTGTTTCAGTCTCTTGAACCCCCTTTCATCTTGTTTCACTCTTTAACAATCCTTCATCTTGTTTCACTCTCCTGAACACACCTTCATCTTGTTTCACTCTCTTTAACTCTCCTTCAACTTGTTTCACTCTCTTTACCCCTCCTCCATCTTCTTTCATTCTCTTTAACCCTCCTTCATCATGTTTCACACTCTTGAACCCTCCTTCATCTTGTTTCAGTCTCTTTAACCCCCATTCATCTTGTTCCATTCTCTTTAACCCTCCTTCATCTCGTTTCACTCTCTTGAAACCTCCTTCACCTTGTTTCACTCTCTTTAATCCTCCTTCATCTTGTATCAGTCTCTTTAACCCTCCTTCATCTTGTAGCACTCTCCTTAACCCTCCTTCATCTAGTTTCACTCTCTTTAACCCTCCTTCATCTTGTTTCACTCTCTTTAACCCTCCTTCGTCTCGTTTCACTCTCTTTAACCCTCCTTCGTCTCGTTTCACTCTCTTTCACCTCCCTTCTTCTCGTTTCGCTCTCTTTCACCCTCCTTCGCCTCGTTTCGCTCTCTTTCTCCCTCCTTCGTCTCGTTTAACTCTCTTTAACCCTCCTTCGTCTTGTTTCACTCTCTTTCACCCTCCTTCATTTCGTTTCAGTCTCTTTCACCCTCCTTCATCTCGTTTCACTCTCCTTCGTCTCGTTTCACTCTCTTTCACCCTCCTTAATCTTGTTTCACTCTCTTCCACCCTTCTTCCTCTCGTTTCCCTCTCCTTCGCCCTCCTTCATCGCGTTTCGCTCTGTTCCACTCCTTCATCTTGTCTCACTCTCTTTTACCCCCCTTCATCCTGTTTCACTCTCTTTAACCCTGCTTTTGTTGTTTGACTCTATTTACAACTCCTTCATCTTGTTTCACTCTCTTTATTTCCCCTTCATCTTGTTTCACTCTCTTTAACCCTCCATCATCTTGTTTCACTCCCTTTAACCCTCCTTCATCTTGTTTCACTCTCTTTAACCCTCCTTCATCTTGTTTCACTCTCTTTAACGCTACTTTATCTTGTTTCACACTCTTTCACCCTCTTTCATCTTGTTTCACTCTCTTTAACCCTCCTTCGTCTTGATTCGCTTTCTTGAACCCTACTTCATCTCGTTTCCCTCTCTTTAACCCTCTTTCGTCTCATTTCGCTCTCTTTCATCCTCCTTCGTCTCGTTTAGCTCTCTTTCACCCTCCTTCATCTTGATTCACTCTCCTTAACCCTCTTTCATCTTGTTTCAATCTCTTTAACCCTCCTTCATCTTGCTTCACTCTCTTTAACCCTCCTTCGTCTTCTTTCATTCTCTTTAACCCTCCTTCATCTTGTTTCAGTCCCTTTAACCCCCCTTCATCTTGTTTCATTCTCTTTAACCCTCCTTCATCTCGTTTCACTCTCTTGAAACCTCCTTCACTTTGTTTCACTCTCTTTAATCCTCCTTCATCTTGAATCAGTCTCTTTAACCCTCCTTCATCTTGTTGCACTCTCCTTAACCCTCCTTCATCTAGTTTCACTCTCTTTAACCCTCCTTCATCTTTTTTCACTCTCTTTAAACCTCCTTCGTCTCGTTTCACTCTCTTTAACCCTCCTTCGTCTCGTTTCACTCTCTTTCACCTCCCTTCTTCTCGTTTCGCTCTCTTTCACCCTCCTTCGTCTCGTTTCGCTCTCTTTCTCCCTCCTTCGTCTCGTTTCACTCCCTTTAACCCTCCTTCGTCTTGTTTCACTCTCTTTCACCCTCCTTCATTTCGTTTCAGTCTCTTTCACCCTTCTTCGTCTCGTTTCACTCTCTTTCACTCTCCTTCGTCTCGTTTCACTCTCTTTCACCCTCCTTAATCTTGTTTAACTCTCTTCCACCCTACTTCCTCTCGTTTCCCTCTCTTTCACCCTCCTTCATCACGTTTCACTCTGTTTAACACTCCTTCATCTTGTCTCACTCTCTTTTACCCCCCTTCATCCTGTTTCACTCTCTTTAACCCTGCTTCTGCTTGTTTGACTCTATTTACACCTCCTTCATCTTGTTTCACTCTCTTTAATTCCCCTTCATCTTGTTTCACTCTCTTTAACCCTCCATCATCTTGTTTCACTCCCTTTAACCCTCCTTCATCTTGTTTCACTCTCTTTAACCCTCCTTCATCTTGTTTCACTCTCTTTAACCCTACTTTATCTTGTTTCACTCTGTTTCACCCTTTTTCATCTTGTTTCACTCTCTTTAACCCTCCTTCGTCTTGTTTCGCTTTCTTTAACCCACCTTCATCTCGTTTCCCTCTCTTTAACCCTCTTTCGTCTCGTTTCACTCTCTTTCACCCTTCTTCGTCTCATTTCGCTCTCTTTCATCCTCCTTCGTCTCGTTTCGCTCTCTTTCACCCTCCTTCATCTTGATTCACTCTCCTTAACCCTCATTCATCTTGTTTCACTCTCTTTAACTCTCATTCATCTTGTTTCACTCTCTTTAACCCTCCCTCATCTTGTTTCACTCTCTTGAACTCTCATTCATCTTGTTTCACTCTCTTTAACCCTCCTTCATCTTGTTTCACTCGCTTTAAACCGCATTCATCTCGTTTCACTCTCCTTAACCCTCATTCATCTTGTTTCACTCTCTTTAACCCTCCTACATCTTGTTTCACTCTCTTTAACCCTCCTTCATAATGTTTCACTCTCTTTAAACTTCCTTCATCGTGTTTCACTCTCTATTAACCCCCTTTCATCTTGTTTCACTCTCTTTAACCCTCCTTCGTCTCGTTTTGCTCTCTTTAACAATCCTTCATCTCGTTTCGCTCTCTTTCACCCTCCTTCATCTCGTTTCCCTCTCTTTCACCCTCCTTCACCTCGTTTCACTCTCTTTCACCCTACTTCGTCTCGTTTCACTCCCTTTAACCCTCCTTCGTCTCGTTTTACTCTCCTTCACCCTTTTCGTCTCGTTTCACTCTTTATTAACCCTCCATCATCTCGTTTCACTCTCCTTAATCCTCCTTTGTCTCGTTTCACTATCTTTAACCCTCCTTTGTCTCGTTTCACTATCGTTAACCCTCCTTTGTCTTGTTTCACTCTCTTTCACCCTCCTTCATCTCGTTTCACTCTCTTTCACCTCCCTTCTCTTTTCGTACTTTTTCACCCTCCTTCGTCTCGTTTCGCTCTCTTTCTCCCTCCTTCGTCTCGTTTCACTCTCTTTAATCCTCCTTGGTCTTGATTCACTCTCTTTCAACCTCCTTCATCTCGTTTCACTCTCTTTAACCCTCCTTCATCTCGTTTCAGTCTCTTTCACCCTCCTTCGTCTCGTTTCACTCTCTTTCACTCTCCTTCGTCTCGTTTCACTCTCTTTCACCCTCCTTCATCTCGTTTCACTCTCTTTCACCCTACTTCATCTCGTTTCACTCTCTTTAACACTCCTTCATCTTGTTGCACTCTCCTTAACCCTCCTTCATCTTGTTTCACTCTCTTTAACTCTCATTCATCTTGTTTCACTCTCTTTATTTCCCCTTCATCTTGTTTCACTCTCTTTAACCCTCCATCATCTTGTTTCACTCCCTTTAACCCTCCTTCATCTTGTTTCACTCTCTTTAACCCTCCTTCATCTTGTTTCACTCTCTTTAACGCTACTTTATCTTGTTTCACACTCTTTCACCCTCTTTCATCTTGTTTCACTCTCTTTAACCCTCCTTCGTCTTGATTCGCTTTCTTGAACCCTACTTCATCTCGTTTCCCTCTCTTTAACCCTCTTTCGTCTCGTTTCACTCTCTTTCACCCTTCTTCGTCTCATTTCGCTCTCTTTCATCCTCCTTCGTCTCGTTTAGCTCTCTTTCACCCTCCTTCATCTTGATTCACTCTCCTTAACCCTCTTTCATCTTGTTTCAATCTCTTTAACCCTCCTTCATCTTGCTTCACTCTCTTTAACCCTCCTTCGTCTTCTTTCATTCTCTTTAACCCTCCTTCATCTTGTTTCAGTCCCTTTAACCCCCCTTCATCTTGTTTCATTCTCTTTAACCCTCCTTCATCTCGTTTCACTCTCTTGAAACCTCCTTCACTTTGTTTCACTCTCTTTAATCCTCCTTCATCTTGAATCAGTCTCTTTAACCCTCCTTCATCTTGTTGCACTCTCCTTAACCCTCCTTCATCTAGTTTCACTCTCTTTAACCCTCCTTCATCTTTTTTCACTCTCTTTAAACCTCCTTCGTCTCGTTTCACTCTCTTTAACCCTCCTTCGTCTCGTTTCACTCTCTTTCACCTCCCTTCTTCTCGTTTCGCTCTCTTTCACCCTCCTTCGTCTCGTTTCGCTCTCTTTCTCCCTCCTTCGTCTCGTTTCACTCCCTTTAACCCTCCTTCGTCTTGTTTCACTCTCTTTCACCCTCCTTCATTTCGTTTCAGTCTCTTTCACCCTTTTTCATCTTGTTTCACTCTCTTTAACCCTCCTTCGTCTTGTTTCGCTTTCTTTAACCCACCTTCATCTCGTTTCCCTCTCTTTAACCCTCTTTCGTCTCGTTTCACTCTCTTTCACCCTCCTACATCTTGTTTCACTCTCTTTAACCCTCCTTCATAATGTTTCACTCTCTTTAAACTTCCTTCATCGTGTTTCACTCTCTATTAACCCCCTTTCATCTTGTTTCACTCTCTTTAACCCTCCTTCGTCTCGTTTTGCTCTCTTTAACAATCCTTCATCTCGTTTCGCTCTCTTTCACCCTCCTTCATCTCGTTTCCCTCTCTTTCACCCTCCTTCACCTCGTTTCACTCTCTTTCACCCTACTTCGTCTCGTTTCACTCCCTTTAACCCTCCTTCGTCTCGTTTTACTCTCCTTCACCCTTTTCGTCTCGTTTCACTCTTTATTAACCCTCCATCATCTCGTTTCACTCTCCTTAATCCTCCTTTGTCTCGTTTCACTATCTTTAACCCTCCTTTGTCTCGTTTCACTATCGTTAACCCTCCTTTGTCTTGTTTCACTCTCTTTCACCCTCCTTCATCTCGTTTCACTCTCTTTCACCTCCCTTCTCTTTTCGTACTTTTTCACCCTCCTTCGTCTCGTTTCGCTCTCTTTCTCCCTCCTTCGTCTCGTTTCACTCTCTTTAATCCTCCTTGGTCTTGATTCACTCTCTTTCAACCTCCTTCATCTCGTTTCACTCTCTTTAACCCTCCTTCATCTCGTTTCAGTCTCTTTCACCCTCCTTCGTCTCGTTTCACTCTCTTTCACTCTCCTTCGTCTCGTTTCACTCTCTTTCACCCTCCTTCATCTCGTTTCACTCTCTTTCACCCTACTTCATCTCGTTTCACTCTCTTTAACACTCCTTCATCTTGTTGCACTCTCCTTAACCCTCCTTCATCTTGTTTCACTCTCTTTAACTCTCATTCATCTTGTTTCACTCTCTTTATTTCCCCTTCATCTTGTTTCACTCTCTTTAACCCTCCATCATCTTGTTTCACTCCCTTTAACCCTCCTTCATCTTGTTTCACTCTCTTTAACCCTCCTTCATCTTGTTTCACTCTCTTTAACGCTACTTTATCTTGTTTCACACTCTTTCACCCTCTTTCATCTTGTTTCACTCTCTTTAACCCTCCTTCGTCTTGATTCGCTTTCTTGAACCCTACTTCATCTCGTTTCCCTCTCTTTAACCCTCTTTCGTCTCGTTTCACTCTCTTTCACCCTTCTTCGTCTCATTTCGCTCTCTTTCATCCTCCTTCGTCTCGTTTAGCTCTCTTTCACCCTCCTTCATCTTGATTCACTCTCCTTAACCCTCTTTCATCTTGTTTCAATCTCTTTAACCCTCCTTCATCTTGCTTCACTCTCTTTAACCCTCCTTCGTCTTCTTTCATTCTCTTTAACCCTCCTTCATCTTGTTTCAGTCCCTTTAACCCCCCTTCATCTTGTTTCATTCTCTTTAACCCTCCTTCATCTCGTTTCACTCTCTTGAAACCTCCTTCACTTTGTTTCACTCTCTTTAATCCTCCTTCATCTTGAATCAGTCTCTTTAACCCTCCTTCATCTTGTTGCACTCTCCTTAACCCTCCTTCATCTAGTTTCACTCTCTTTAACCCTCCTTCATCTTTTTTCACTCTCTTTAAACCTCCTTCGTCTCGTTTCACTCTCTTTAACCCTCCTTCGTCTCGTTTCACTCTCTTTCACCTCCCTTCTTCTCGTTTCGCTCTCTTTCACCCTCCTTCGTCTCGTTTCGCTCTCTTTCTCCCTCCTTCGTCTCGTTTCACTCCCTTTAACCCTCCTTCGTCTTGTTTCACTCTCTTTCACCCTCCTTCATTTCGTTTCAGTCTCTTTCACCCTTCTTCGTCTCGTTTCACTCTCTTTCACTCTCCTTCGTCTCGTTTCACTCTCTTTCACCCTCCTTAATCTTGATTAACTCTCTTCCACCCTACTTCCTCTCGTTTCCCTCTCTTTCACCCTCCTTCATCACGTTTCACTCTGTTTAACACTCCTTCATCTTGTCTCACTCTCTTTTACCCCCCTTCATCCTGTTTCACTCTCTTTAACCCTGCTTCTGCTTGTTTGACTCTATTTACACCTCCTTCATCTTGTTTCACTCTCTTTAATTCCCCTTCATCTTGTTTCACTCTCTTTAACCCTCCATCATCTTGTTTCACTCCCTTTAACCCTCCTTCATCTTGTTTCACTCTCTTTAACCCTCCTTCATCTTGTTTCACTCTCTTTAACCCTACTTTATCTTGTTTCACTCTGTTTCACCCTTTTTCATCTTGTTTCACTCTCTTTAACCCTCCTTCGTCTTGTTTCGCTTTCTTTAACCCACCTTCATCTCGTTTCCCTCTCTTTAACCCTCTTTCGTCTCGTTTCACTCTCTTTCACCCTTCTTCGTCTCATTTCGCTCTCTTTCATCCTCCTTCGTCTCGTTTCGCTCTCTTTCACCCTCCTTCATCTTGATTCACTCTCCTTAACCCTCATTCATCTTGTTTCACTCTCTTTAACTCTCATTCATCTTGTTTCACTCTCTTTAACCCTCCCTCATCTTGTTTCACTCTCTTGAACTCTCATTCATCTTGTTTCACTCTCTTTAACCCTCCTTCATCTTGTTTCACTCGCTTTAAACCGCATTCATCTCGTTTCACTCTCCTTAACCCTCATTCATCTTGTTTCACTCTCTTTAACCCTCCTACATCTTGTTTCACTCTCTTTAACCCTCCTTCATAATGTTTCACTCTCTTTAAACTTCCTTCATCGTGTTTCACTCTCTATTAACCCCCTTTCATCTTGTTTCACTCTCTTTAACCCTCCTTCGTCTCGTTTTGCTCTCTTTAACAATCCTTCATCTCGTTTCGCTCTCTTTCACCCTCCTTCATCTCGTTTCCCTCTCTTTCACCCTCCTTCACCTCGTTTCACTCTCTTTCACCCTACTTCGTCTCGTTTCACTCCCTTTAACCCTCCTTCGTCTCGTTTTACTCTCCTTCACCCTCCTTCGTCTCGTTTCACTCTTTATTAACCCTCCATCATCTCGTTTCACTCTCCTTAATCCTCCTTTGTCTCGTTTCACTATCTTTAACCCTCCTTTGTCTCGTTTCACTATCGTTAACCCTCCTTTGTCTTGTTTCACTCTCTTTCACCCTCCTTCATCTCGTTTCACTCTCTTTCACCTCCCTTCTCTTTTCGTACTTTTTCACCCTCCTTCGTCTCGTTTCGCTCTCTTTCTCCCTCCTTCGTCTCGTTTCACTCTCTTTAATCCTCCTTGGTCTTGATTCACTCTCTTTCAACCTCCTTCATCTCGTTTCACTCTCTTTAACCCTCCTTCATCTCGTTTCAGTCTCTTTCACCCTCCTTCGTCTCGTTTCACTCTCTTTCACTCTCCTTCGTCTCGTTTCACTCTCTTTCACCCTCCTTCATCTCGTTTCACTCTCTTTCACCCTACTTCATCTCGTTTCACTCTCTTTAACACTCCTTCATCTTGTTGCACTCTCCTTAACCCTCCTTCATCTTGTTTCACTCTCTTTAACTCTCATTCATCTTGTTTCACTCTCTTTAACTCTCCATCAACTTGTTTCACTCTCTTTACCCCTCCTCCATCTTGTTTCACTCTCTTGAACCCTCCTTCATCTTGTTGCACTATCCTTAACCCTCCTTCATCTAGTTTCACTCTCTTTGACCCTCCTTCATCTTGTTTCACTCTCTTTAACCCTCCTTAATCTTGTTTCACTCTCATTCACACTACTTCCTCTCGTTTCCCTCTCTTTCACCCTTCTTCATCGCGTTTCACTCTGTTTAACACTCCTTCATCTTGTCTCACTCTCTTTTCAACCCCCTTCATCCTGTTTCACTCTCGTTAACCCTGCTTCATCTTGGTTGACTCTATTTACACCTCCTTCATCTTGTTTCACTCTCTTTAATTCTCCTTCATCTTGTTTCACTCTCTTTAACCCTCCATCATCTTGTTTCACTCCCATTAACCCTCCTTCATCTTGTTTCACTCTCTTTAACCCTCCTTCATCTTGTTTCACTCTCTTTAACCCTACTTTATCTTGTTTCACTCTCTTTCACCCTCTTTCATCTTGTTTCACTCTCTTTAACCCTCCTTCGTCTTGTTTCGCTTTCTTTAACCCTCCTTCATCTCGTTTCCCTCTCTTTAACCCTCTTTCGTCTCATTTCACTCTCTTTCACCCTTCTTCGTCTCATTTCGCTCTCTTTCATCCTCCTTCGTCTCGTTTCGCTCTCTTTCACCCTCCTTCATCTTGATTCACTCTCTTTAACCCTCCTTCATAATGTTTCACTCTCTTTAAACTTCCTTCATCGTGTTTCACTCTCTATTAACCCCCTTTCATCTTGTTTCACTCTCTTTAACCCTCCTTCGTCTCGTTTTGCTCTCTTTAACAATCCTTCATCTCGTTTCGCTCTCTTTCACCCTCCTTCATCTCGTTTCCCTCTCTTTCACCCTCCTTCACCTCGTTTCACTCTCTTTCACCCTACTTCGTCTCGTTTCACTCCCTTTAACCCTCCTTCGTCTCGTTTTACTCTCCTTCACCCTCCTTCGTCTCGTTTCACTCTTTATTAACCCTCCATCATCTCGTTTCACTCTCCTTAATCCTCCTTTGTCTCGTTTCACTATCTTTAACCCTCCTTTGTCTCGTTTCACTATCGTTAACCCTCCTTTGTCTTGTTTCACTCTCTTTCACCCTCCTTCATCTCGTTTCACTCTCTTTCACCTCCCTTCTCTTTTCGTACTTTTTCACCCTCCTTCGTCTCGTTTCGCTCTCTTTCTCCCTCCTTCGTCTCGTTTCACTCTCTTTAATCCTCCTTGGTCTTGATTCACTCTCTTTCAACCTCCTTCATCTCGTTTCACTCTCTTTAACCCTCCTTCATCTCGTTTCAGTCTCTTTCACCCTCCTTCGTCTCGTTTCACTCTCTTTCACTCTCCTTCGTCTCGTTTCACTCTCTTTCACCCTCCTTCATCTCGTTTCACTCTCTTTCACCCTACTTCATCTCGTTTCACTCTCTTTAACACTCCTTCATCTTGTTGCACTCTCCTTAACCCTCCTTCATCTTGTTTCACTCTCTTTAACTCTCATTCATCTTGTTTCACTCTCTTTAACTCTCCATCAACTTGTTTCACTCTCTTTACCCCTCCTCCATCTTGTTTCACTCTCTTGAACCCTCCTTCATCTTGTTGCACTATCCTTAACCCTCCTTCATCTAGTTTCACTCTCTTTGACCCTCCTTCATCTTGTTTCACTCTCTTTAACCCTCCTTAATCTTGTTTCACTCTCATTCACACTACTTCCTCTCGTTTCCCTCTCTTTCACCCTTCTTCATCGCGTTTCACTCTGTTTAACACTCCTTCATCTTGTCTCACTCTCTTTTCAACCCCCTTCATCCTGTTTCACTCTCGTTAACCCTGCTTCATCTTGGTTGACTCTATTTACACCTCCTTCATCTTGTTTCACTCTCTTTAATTCTCCTTCATCTTGTTTCACTCTCTTTAACCCTCCATCATCTTGTTTCACTCCCATTAACCCTCCTTCATCTTGTTTCACTCTCTTTAACCCTCCTTCATCTTGTTTCACTCTCTTTAACCCTACTTTATCTTGTTTCACTCTCTTTCACCCTCTTTCATCTTGTTTCACTCTCTTTAACCCTCCTTCGTCTTGTTTCGCTTTCTTTAACCCTCCTTCATCTCGTTTCCCTCTCTTTAACCCTCTTTCGTCTCATTTCACTCTCTTTCACCCTTCTTCGTCTCATTTCGCTCTCTTTCATCCTCCTTCGTCTCGTTTCGCTCTCTTTCACCCTCCTTCATCTTGATTCACTCTCCTTAACCCTCTTTCATCTTGTTTCACTCTCTTTAACCCTCCTTCATCTTGCTTCACTCTCTTTAACCCTCATCCATCTTGTTTCACTCTCTTTAACTCTCATTCATCTTGTTTCACTCTCTTTAACCCTCCCGCATCTTGTTTCACTCTCTTTAACTCTCATTCATCTTGTTTCACTCTCTTTAACCCTCCTTCATCTTGTTTCACTCGCTTTAAACCGCTTTCATCTCGTTTCACTCTCCTTCACCCTCATTCATCTTGTTTCACTCTCTTTAACTCTCATTCATCTTTTTTCACTCACTTTAACCCTCCTTCATAATGTTTCACTCTCTTTAACCTTCCTTCATTTTGTTTCACTCTCTTGAAACCTCCTTCGTCTCGTTTTACTCTCCTGCACCCTCCTTCGTCTCGTTTCACTCTTTTTAACCCTCCATCATCTCGTTTCACTCTCCTTAATCCTCCTTTGTCTCGTTTAACTATCTTTAACCCTCCTTCATCTTGTTTCACTCTCTTTAACCCTCCTTCATCTTGTTTCACTCTCTTTAACCCTCCTTCATCTTGTTTCACTCTCTATTAACCGGCATTCATCTCCTTTCACTCTCCTTAACCCTCATTCATCTTGTTTCACTCTCTTTGACCCTCATTCATCTTGATTCACTCTCTTTGACTCTCATTCATCTCGTTTCACTCTCTTTAATCCTCCCTCATCTTGTTTCACTCTCTTTAACTCTCATTCATCTTGTTTCACTCTCTTTAACCCTCCTTCGTCTTGTTTCACTCTCTTAAACCCTCCTTCATCTCGTTTCACTCTCTTTCACCCTACTTCATCTTGTTTCCCTCTCTTTCACCCTCCTTCGTCTCGTTTCAGTCTCTTTCACCCTACTTCGTCTCGTTTCACTCCCTTTAACCATCCTTCGTCTCGTTTTACTCTCCTTCACCCTTCTTCGTCTCGTTTCACTCTTTATTAACCCTCCATCATCTCGTTTCACTCTCCTTAATCCTCCTTTGTCTCGTTTCACTATCTTTAACCCTCCTTTGTCTCGTTTCACTATCTTTAACCCTCCTTTGTCTTGTTTCACTCTCTTTCACCCTCCTTCATCTCGTTTCACTCTCTTTCACCTCCCTTCTCTTTTCGCACTTTTTCACCCTCCTTCGTCTCGTTTCGCTCTCTTTCTCCCTCCTTCGTCTCGTTTCACTCCCTTTAACCATCCTTCGTCTCGTTTTACTCTCCTTCACCCTCCTTCGTCTCGTTTCACTCTTTATTAACCCTCCATCATCTCGTTTCACTCTCCTTAATCCTCCTTTGTCTCGTTTCACTATCTTTAACCCTCCTTTGTCTCGTTTCACTATCTTTAACCCTCCTTTGTCATGTTTCACTCTCTTTCACCCTCCTTCATCTCGTTTCACTCTCTTTCACCTCCCTTCTCTTTTCGCACTTTTTCACCCTCCTTCGTCTCGTTTCGCTCTCTTTCTCCCTCCTACGTCTCGTTTCACTCTCTTTAATCCTCCTTGGTCTTGTTTCACTCTCTTTAAACCTCCTTCATCTCGTTTCACTCTCTTTAACCCTCCTTCTTCTCGTTTCACTCTCTTTCACCCTCCTTCATCTCGTTTCAGTCTCTTTCACCCTCCTTCGTCTCGTTTCACTCTCTTTCACTCTCCTTCGTCTCGTTTCACTCTCTTTCACCCTCCTTCATCTCGTTTCACTCTCTTTCACCCTCCTTCGTCTCGTTTCACTCTCTTTCACCCTCCTTCATCTCGTTTCACTCTCTTTCACCCTGCTTCGTCTCGTTTCACTCTCTTTCACCCTTCATCTTCGCTTTTCACTCTGTTTAACACTCCTTCATCTTGTTTCACTCTCTTTAACCCACCCTCATCTTGTTTCACTATCTTTCACCCTCCTTCATAATGTTTCACTCTCTTTTACCTTCCTTCATCGTGTTTCACTCTCTTTAACCCTCCTTCGTCTTGTTTCGCTTTCTTTAACCCTCCTTCATCTCGTTTCCCTCTCTTTAACCCTCTTTCGTCTCGTTTCACTCTCTTTCACCCTTCTTCGTCTCATTTCGCTCTCTTTCATCCTCCTTCGTCTCGTTTCGCTCTCTTTCACCCTCCTTCATCTTGATTCACTCTCCTTAACCCTCTTTCATCTTGTTTCACTCTCTTTAACCCTCCTTCATCTTGCTTCACTCTCTTTAACCCTCATTCATCTTGTTTCACTCTCTTTAACTCTCATTCATCTTGTTTCACTCTCTTTAACCCTCCCGCATCTTGTTTCACTCTCTTTAACTCTCATTCATCTTGTTTCACTCTCTTTAACCGCCTTCATCTTGTTTCACTCGCTTTAAACCGCTTTCATCTCGTTTCACTCTCCTTCACCCTCATTCATCTTGTTTCACTCTCTTTAACTCTCATTCATCTTGTTTCACTCACTTTAACCCTCCTTCATAATGTTACACTCTCTTTAACCTTCCTTCATCGTGTTTCACTCTCTTTAACCCCCTTTCATCTTGTTTCACTCTCTTTAACCCTGCTTCATTTTGTTTCACTCTCTTGAAACCTCCTTCGCCTCGTTTTACTCTCCTTCACCCTCCTTCGTCTCGTTTCACTCTTTTTAACCCTCCATCATCTCCTTTCACTCTCCTTAACCCTCATTCATCTCGTTTCACTCTTTTTAACCCTCCATCATCTCGTTTCACTCTCCTTAATCCTCCTTTGTCTCGTTTTACTATCTTTAACCCTCCTTCATCTTGTTTCACTCTCTTTAATCCTCCTTCATCTTGTTTCACTCTCTTTAAATCTCATTCATCTTGTTTCACTCTCTTTAACCCTCCTTCGTCTTGTTTCCTCTCTTAAACCCTCCTTCATCTCGTTTCACTCTCTTTCACCCTACTTCATCTCGTTTCCCTCTCTTTCACCCTCCTTCGTCTCGTTTCACTCTCTTTCACCCTACTTCATCTCGTTTCACTCCCTTTAACCGTCCTTCGTCTCGTTTTACTCTCCTTCACCCTCCTTCGTCTCGTTTCACTCTTTATTAACCCTCCATCATCTCGTTTCACTCTCCTTAATCCTCCTTGGTCTCGTTTCACTATCTTTAACCCTCCTTTGTCTCGTTTCACTATCTTTAACCCTCCTTTGTCTTGTTTCACTCTCTTTCACCCTCCTTCATCTCGTTTCACTCTCTTTCACCTCCCTTCTCTTTTCGCACTTTTTCACCCTCCTTCGTCTCGTTTCGCTCTCTTTCTCCCTCCTTCGTCTCGTTTCACTCTCTTTAATCCTCCTTGGTCTTGTTTCAGTCTCTTTAAACCTCCTTCATCTCGTTTCACTCTCTTTAACCCTCCTTCTTCTCGTTTCACTCTCTTTCACCCTCCTTCATCTCGTTTCAGTCTCTTTCACCCTCCTTCGTCTCGTTTCACTCTCTTTCACTCTCCTTCGTCTCGTTTCACTCTCTTTCACCCTCCTTCATCTCGTTTCACTCTCTTTCACCCTCCTTCGTCTCGTTTCACTCTCTTTCACCCTTCATCTTCGCTTTTCACTCTGTTTAACACTCCTTCATCTTGTTTCACTCTCTTTAACCCACCCTCATCTTGTTTCACTATCTTTCACCCTCCTTCATGATGTTTCACTCTCTTTAACCTTCCTTCATCGTGTTTCACTCTCTTTAACCCCCTTTCATCTTGTTTCACTCTCTTTAACCCTGCTTCATTTTGTTTCACTCTCTTGAAACCTCCTTCGTCTCGTTTTACTCTCCTTCACCCTCCTTCGTCTCGTTTCACTCTTTTTAACCCTCCATCATCTCGTTTCACTCTCTTTAATCCTCCTTTGTCTCGTTTTACTACCTTTAACTCTCCTTCATCTTGTTTCACTCTCTATTAACCCGCATTCATCTCCTTTCACTCTCCTTAACCCTCATTCATCTTGTTTCACTCTCTTTGACCATCATTCATCTTGATTCACTCTCTTTGACTCTCATTCATCTTGTTTCACTCTCTTTAATCCTCCCTCATCTTGTTTCACTCTCTTTAACTCTCATTCATCTTGTTTCACTCTCTTTAACCCTCCTTCGTCTTGTTTCACTCTCTTAAACCCTCCTTCATCTCGTTTCACTCTCTTCCACCCTACTTCATCTCGTTTCCCTCTCTTTCACCCTCCTTCGTCTCGTTTCACTCTCTTTCACCCTACTTCGTCTCGTTTCACTCCCTTTAACCCTCCTTCGTCTCATTTTACTCTCCTTCACCCTCCTTCGTCTCGTTTCACTCTTTATTAACCCTCCATCATCTCGTTTCACTCTCCTTAATCCTCCTTTGTCTCGTTTCACTATCTTTAACCCTCCTTTGTCTCGTTTCACTATCTTTAACCCTCCTTTGTCTTGTTTCACTCTCATTCACCCTCCTTCATCTCGTTTCACTCTCTTTCACCTCCCTTCTCTTTTCGCACTTTTTCACCCTCCTTCGTCTCGTTTCGCTCTCTTTCTCCCTCCTACGTCTCGTTTCACTCTCTTTAATCCTCCTTGGTCTTGTTTCACTCTCTTTAAACCTCCTTCATCTCGTTTCACTCTCTTTAACCCTCCTTCTTCTCGTTTCACTCTCTTTCACCCTCCTTCATCTCGTTTCAGTCTCTTTCACCCTCCTTCGTCTCGTTTCACTCTCTTTCACTCTCCTTCGTCTCGTTTCACTCTCTTTCACCCTCCTTCATCTCGTTTCACTCTCTTTCACCCTCCTTCGTCTCGTTTCACTCTCTTTCACCCTCCTTCATCTCGTTTCACTCTCTTTCACCCTGCTTCGTCTCGTTTCACTCTCTTTCACCCTTCATCTTCGCTTTTCACTCTGTTTAACACTCCTTCATCTTGTTTCACTCTCTTTAACCCACCCTCATCTTGTTTCACTATCTTTCACCCTCCTTCATAATGTTTCACTCTCTTTAACCTTCCTTCATCGTGTTTCACTCTCTTTAACCCTCCTTCGTCTTGTTTCGCTTTCTTTAACCCTCCTTCATCTCGTTTCCCTCTCTTTAACCCTCTTTCGTCTCGTTTCACTCTCTTTCACCCTTCTTCGTCTCATTTCGCTCTCTTTCATCCTCCTTCGTCTCGTTTCGCTCTCTTTCACCCTCCTTCATCTTGATTCACTCTCCTTAACCCTCTTTCATCTTGTTTCACTCTCTTTAACCCTCCTTCATCTTGCTTCACTCTCTTTAACCCTCATTCATCTTGTTTCACTCTCTTTAACTCTCATTCATCTTGTTTCACTCTCTTTAACCCTCCCGCATCTTGTTTCACTCTCTTTAACTCTCATTCATCTTGTTTCACTCTCTTTAACCCTCCTTCATCTTGTTTCACTCGCTTTAAACCGCTTTCATCTCGTTTCACTCTCCTTCACCCTCATTCATCTTGTTTCACTCTCTTTAACTCTCATTCATCTTGTTTCACTCACTTTAACCCTCCTTCATAATGTTACACTCTCTTTAACCTTCCTTCATCGTGTTTCACTCTCTTTAACCCCCTTTCATCTTGTTTCACTCTCTTTAACCCTGCTTCATTTTGTTTCACTCTCTTGAAACCTCCTTCGCCTCGTTTTACTCTCCTTCACCCTCCTTCGTCTCGTTTCACTCTTTTTAACCCTCCATCATCTCCTTTCACTCTCCTTAACCCTCATTCATCTCGTTTCACTCTTTTTAACCCTCCATCATCTCGTTTCACTCTCCTTAATCCTCCTTTGTCTCGTTTTACTATCTTTAACCCTCCTTCATCTTGTTTCACTCTCTTTAATCCTCCTTCATCTTGTTTCACTCTCTTTAAATCTCATTCATCTTGTTTCACTCTCTTTAACTCTCCTTCGTCTTGTTTCACTCTCTTAAACCCTCCTTCATCTCGTTTCACTCTCTTTCACCCTACTTCATCTCGTTTCCCTCTCTTTCACCCTCCTTCGTCTCGTTTCACTCTCTTTCACCCTACTTCATCTCGTTTCACTCCCTTTAACCGTCCTTCGTCTCGTTTTACTCTCCTTCACCCTCCTTCGTCTCGTTTCACTCTTTATTAACCCTCCATCATCTCGTTTCACTCTCCTTAATCCTCCTTGGTCTCGTTTCACTATCTTTAACCCTCCTTTGTCTCGTTTCACTATCTTTAACCCTCCTTTGTCTTGTTTCACTCTCTTTCACCCTCCTTCATCTCGTTTCACTCTCTTTCACCTCCCTTCTCTTTTCGCACTTTTTCACCCTCCTTCGTCTCGTTTCGCTCTCTTTCTCCCTCCTTCGTCTCGTTTCACTCTCTTTAATCCTCCTTTGTCTTGTTTCAGTCTCTTTAAACCTCCTTCATCTCGTTTCACTCTCTTTAACCCTCCTTCTTCTCGTTTCACTCACTTTCACCCTCCTTCATCTCGTTTCAGTCTCTTTCACCCTCCTTCGTCTCGTTTCACTCTCTTTCACTCTCCTTCGTCTCGTTTCACTCTCTTTCACCCTCCTTCATCTCGTTTCACTCTCTTTCACCCTCCTTCGTCTCGTTTCACTCTCTTTCACCCTTCATCTTCGCTTTTCACTCTGTTTAACACTCCTTCATCTTGTTTCACTCTCTTTAACCCACCCTCATCTTGTTTCACTATCTTTCACCCTCCTTCATGATGTTTCACTCTCTTTAACCTTCCTTCATCGTGTTTCACTCTCTTTAACCCCCTTTCATCTTGTTTCACTCTCTTTAACCCTGCTTCATTTTGTTTCACTCTCTTGAAACCTCCTTCGTCTCGTTTTACTCTCCTTCACCCTCCTTCGTCTCGTTTCACTCTTTTTAACCCTCCATCATCTCGTTTCACTCTCCTTAATCCTCCTTTGTCTCGTTTTACTATCTTTAACCCTCCTTCATCTTGTTTCACTCTCTATTAACCCGCATTCATCTCCTTTCACTCTCCTTAACCCTCATTCATCTTGTTTCACTCTCTTTGACCCTCATTCATCTTGATTCACTCTCTTTGACTCTCATTCATCTTGTTTCACTCTCTTTAATCCTCCCTCATCTTGTTTCACTCTCTTTAACTCTCATTCATCTTGTTTCACTCTCTTTAACCCTCCTTAGTCTTGTTTCACTCTCTTAAACCCTCCTTCATCTCGTTTCACTCTCTTCCACCCTACTTCATCTCGTTTCCCTCTCTTTCACCCTCCTTCGTCTCGTTTCACTCTCTTTCACCCTACTTCGTCTCGTTTCACTCCCTTTAACCCTCCTTCGTCTCATTTTACTCTCCTTCACCCTCCTTCGTCTCGTTTCACTCTTTATTAACCCTCCATCATCTCGTTTCACTCTCCTTAATCCTCCTTTGTCTCGTTTCACTATCTTTAACCCTCCTTTGTCTCGTTTCACTATCTTTAACCCTCCTTTGTCTTGTTTCACTCTCTTTCACCCTCCTTCATCTCGTTTCACTCTCTTTCACCTCCCTTCTCTTTTCGCACTTTTTCACCCTCCTTCGTCTCGTTTCGCTCTCTTTCTCCCTCCTTCGCCTCGTTTCACTCTCTTTAATCCTCCTTGGTCTTGTTTCACTCTCTTTAAACCTCCTTCATCTCGTTTGACTCTCTTTAACCCTCCTTCTTCTCGTTTCACTCTCTTTCACCCTCCTTCATCTCGTTTCAGTCTCTTTCACCCTCCTTCGTCTCGCTTCACTCTCTTTCACTCTCCTTCGTCTCGTTTCACTCTCTTTCACCCTCCTTCATCTCGTTTCACTCTCTTTCACCCTCCTTCGTCTCGTTTCACTCTCTTTCACCCTCCTTCAACTCGTTTCACTCTCTTTCACCCTGCTTCGTCTCGTTTCACTCTCTTTCACCCTTCATCCTCGCGTTTCACTCTGTTTAACACTCCTTCATCTTGTTTCACTCTCTTTAACCAACCCTCATCTTGTTTCACTATCTTTCACCCTCCTTCGTCTCGTTTCACTCTCTTTCACCCTCATTCATCTTGTTTCGCTCACTTTAACCCTCCTTCGTCTCGTTTCCGTCTCTTTAACCCTCCTTCGTCTCGTTTCACACTTTCACCCTTCTTCGTCTCATTTCGCTCTCTTTCATGCTCCTTCGTCTCGTTTCGCTCTCTTTCACCCTCCTTCGTCTCGTTTCCCTCTGTTTCACCCTCCTTCGTATCGTTTCGCTCTCTTTCACCCTCCTTCATCGCGTTTCACTCAGTTTAACACTCCTTCATCTTGCCTCACTCTCTTTTAGCCTCCTTCATCCTGTTTCACTCTCTTTAACCCTGCTTCTGCTTGTTTGACTCTATTTAACCCTCCTTCATCTTGTTTCACTCTCTTTAACCCTCCGTCATCTTGTTTCACTCTCTTTAACCCACCTGCATCTTGTTTCATTCTCTTTAACCCTCCTTCATCTTTTTTCACCTTCATTAACCCTCCGTCATCTTGTTTCACTCTCTTTAACCCTCCTTCATCTTGCTTCAGTCTCTTGAACCCCCTTTCATCTTATTTCACACTCGTTCACCCTCCTTCATCTTGTTTCACTCTCCGGAACACTCCTTCATCTTGTTTCACTCTCTTTAACTCTCATTCATCTTGTTTCACTTTCTTTACCCCTCCTCCATCTTGTTTCACTCTCTTCAACCCTCCTTCATCTTCTTTCATTCTCTTTAACCTTCCTTCCTCTTGTATCATTCTCGTCAACACTCCTTCATCTTGTTGCACTCTCCTTAACCCTCCTTCATCTTGTTTCACTCTCTTTAACTCTCATTCATCTTGTTTCACTCTCTTTAACCCTCCTTCATCTTGTTTCACTCTCTTTAACCCCCTTTCATCTTCTTTCATTCTCTTATCCCTCCTTCATCTTGTTTCACACGCTTGAACCCTCCTTCATCTCGTTTCACTCTCTTTCACCCTGCTTTGTCTCGTTTCACTCTCTTTCACCCTCCTTCATCGCGTTTCACTCTGTTTAACACTCCTTCATCTTGTCTCACTCTCTTTTACCCTCCTTCATCTTGTTTCACTCTCTTTAACCCTGCTTCTGCTTGTTTGACTCTATTTAACCCTCCTTCATCTTTTTTCACTCCCTTTAACCCTCCTTCATCTTGTTTCACTCTCTTTAACCCTCCATCATCTTGTTTCACTCTCTTTAACCCTACTTTATCTTGTTTCACTCTCTTTCAACCTCTTTCATCTTGTTTCACTCTCTTTAACCCTCCTTCACCTTGTTTCACTCTCTTTAACCCTCCATCATCTTGTTTCACTCTCTTTAACCCACCCTCATCTTGTTTCACTATGTTTCACCCACCTTCGTCTCGTTTCACTCTCTTTCACCCTCCTTCGTCCTGTTTCGCTATCTTTCATCCTCCTTCGTCTCGTTTCGCTCTCTTTCACCCTCCTTCGTCTCGTTCCCCTCTGTTTCACCCTCCTTCGTCTCGTTTCGCTCTCTTTCACCCTCCTTCATCGCGTTTCACTCAGTTTAACACTCCTTCATCTTGTCTCACTCTCTTTAACCCTGCTTCATCATGTTTCACTCTCTTTCACCCTGCTTCTGCTTGTTTCACTCTCTTTAACCCACCTGCATCTTTTTTCACTCTCTTTAACCCTCCTTCATCTTTTTTCAATCTCTTTAACCCTCCGTCATCTTGTTTCACTCTCTTTAACCCTCCTTCATCTTGTTTCAGTCTCTTTAACCCCCTTTCATCTTATTTCACACTCTTTAACCCTCCTTCATCTTGTTTCACTCTCCTGAACACTCCTTCATCTTGTATCACTCTCTTTAACTCTCCTTCATCTTGTTTCACTCTCTTTACCCCTCCTCCATCTTGTTTCACTCTCTTGAACTCTCCTTCATCTTCTTTCATTCTCTTTAACCTTCCTTCATCTTGTTTCACACTCTTGAACGCTCCTTCATCTTGTTTCACTCTCTTTAACGCCCCTTCTTCTTGTTTCACTCTCTTTCAACCTCTTTCATCTTGTTTCACTCTCTTTAACCCTCCTTCACCTTGTTTCACTCTCTTTAACCCTCCATCATCTTGTTTCACTCTCTTTAACCCACCCTCATCTTGTTTCACTATGTTTCACCCACCTTCGTCTCGTTTCACTCTCTTTCACCCTCCTTCGTCCTGTTTCGCTATCTTTCATCCTCCTTCGTCTCGTTTCGCTCTCTTTCACCCTCCTTCGTCTCGTTCCCCTCTGTTTCACCCTCCTTCGTCTCGTTTCGCTCTCTTTCACCCTCCTTCATCGCGTTTCACTCAGTTTAACACTCCTTCATCTTGTCTCACTCTCTTTAACCCTGCTTCATCATGTTTCACTCTCTTTCACCCTGCTTCTGCTTGTTTCACTCTCTTTAACCCTCCTTCATCTTTTTTCAATCTCTTTAACCCTCCGTCATCTTGTTTCACTCTCTTTAACCCTCCTTCATCTTGTTTCAGTCTCTTTAACCCCCTTTCATCTTATTTCACACTCTTTAACCCTCCTTCATCTTGTTTCACTCTCCTGAACACTCCTTCATCTTGTATCACTCTCTTTAACTCTCCTTCATCTTGTTTCACTCTCTTTACCCCTCCTCCATCTTGTTTCACTCTCTTGAACTCTCCTTCATCTTCTTTCAATCTCTTTAACCTTCCTTCATCTTGTTTCACACTCTTGAACACTCCTTCATCTTGTTTCACTCTCTTTAACGCCCCTTCTTCTTGTTTCACTCTCTTTAACCCACTTTCATCTTCTTTCACTCTCTTTAACCGCCTTTCATCTTCTTTCATTCTCTTATCCCTCCTTCATCTTGTTTCACACTCTTGAACCCTCCTTCATCTCGTTTCACTCTCTTTCACCCTGCTTCGTCTCGTTTCACTCTGTTTAACGCTCCTTCATCTTGTTTCACTCTCTTTAATCCTCCTTCCTCTTGTTTCACTCTCTTTAACCCTCCATCATCTTGTGTCACTCCCTTTAACCCTCCTTCATCTTGTTTCACTCTCTTTAACCCTCCTTCATCTTGTTTCACTCTCTTTAACCCACCTGCATCTTGTTTCACTCTCTTTAACCCTCCTTCATCTCGTTTCACTCTCTTCCACCCTACTTCATCTCATTTCCCTCTCTTTCACCCTCCTTCGTCTCGTTTCACTCTCTTTCACCCTACTTCGTCTCGTTTCACTCCCTTTAACCCTCCTTCGTCTCGTTTTACTCTCCTTCACCCTCCTTCGTCTCGTTTCACTCTTTATTAACCCTCCATCATCTCGTTTCACTCTCCTTAATCCTCCTTTGTCTCGTTTCACTATCTTTAACCCTCCTTTGTCTCGTTTCACTATCTTTAACCCTCCTTTGTCTTGTTTCACTCTCTTTCACCCTCCTTCATCTCGTTTCACTCTCTTTCACCTCCCTTCTCTTTTCGCACTTTTTCACCCTCCTTCGTCTCGTTTCGCTCTCTTTCTCCCTCCTTCGTCTCGTTTCACACTCTTTAATCCTCCTTGGTCTTGTTTAACTCTCTTTTAACCTCCTTCATCTTGTTTCACTCTCTTTAACCCACCCTCATCTTGTTTCACTATCTTTCACCCTCCTTCGTCTCGTTTCACTCTCTTTCACCCTCATTCATCTTGTTTCGCTCACTTTATCCCTCCTTCGTCTCGTTTCCGTCTCTTTACCCCTCCTTCGTCTCGTTTCACTCTCTTTCACCCTTCTTCGTCTCATTTCGCTCTCTTTCATGCTCCTTCGTCACGTTTAGCTCTCTTTCACCCTCCTTCATCGCGTTTCACTCAGTTTAACACTCCTTCATCTTGTCTCACTCTCTTTTAGCCTCCTTCATCCTGTTTCACTCTCTTTAACCCTGCTTCTGCTTGTTTGACTCTATTTAACCCTCCTTCATCTTGTTTCACTCTCTTTAACCCTCCGTCATCTTGTTTCACTCTCTTTAACCCACCTGCATCTTGTTTCACTCTCTTTAACCCTCCTTCATTGTTTTTCACCTTCTTTAACCCTCCGTCATCTTGTTTCACTCTCTTTAACCCTCCTTCATCTTGCTTCAGTCTCTTGAACCCCCTTTCATCTTATTTCACACTCGTTCACCCTCCTTCATCTTGTTTCACTCTCCGGAACACTCCTTCCTCTTGTTTCACTCTCTTTAACTCTCATTCATCTTGTTTCACTTTCTTTACCACTCCTCCATCTTGTTTCACTCTCTTCAACCCTCCTTCATCTTCTTTCATTCTCTTTAACCTTCCTTCCTCTTGTATCATTCTCGTTAACACTCCTTCAACTTGTTGCACTCTCCTTAACCCTCCTTCATCTTGTTTCACTCTCTTTAACTCTCATTCATCTTGTTTCAGTCTCTTTAACCCCCTTTCATCTTATTTCACACTCTTTAACCCTCCTTCATCTTGTTTCACTCTCCTGAACACTCCTTCATCTTGTATCACTCTCTTTAACTCTCCTTCATCTTGTTTCACTCTCTTTACCCCTCCTCCATCTTGTTTCACTCTCTTGAACTCTCCTTCATCTTCTTTCATTCTCTTTAACCTTCCTTCATCTTGTTTCACACTCTTGAACGCTCCTTCATCTTGTTTCACTCTCTTTAACGCCCCTTCTTCTTGTTTCACTCTCTTTCAACCTCTTTCATCTTGTTTCACTCTCTTTAACCCTCCTTCACCTTGTTTCACTCTCTTTAACCCTCCATCATCTTGTTTCACTCTCTTTAACCCACCCTCATCTTGTTTCACTATGTTTCACCCACCTTCGTCTCGTTTCACTCTCTTTCACCCTCCTTCGTCCTGTTTCGCTATCTTTCATCCTCCTTCGTCTCGTTTCGCTCTCTTTCACCCTCCTTCGTCTCGTTCCCCTCTGTTTCACCCTCCTTCGTCTCGTTTCGCTCTCTTTCACCCTCCTTCATCGCGTTTCACTCAGTTTAACACTCCTTCATCTTGTCTCACTCTCTTTAACCCTGCTTCATCATGTTTCACTCTCTTTCACCCTGCTTCTGCTTGTTTCACTCTCTTTAACCCACCTGCATCTTTTTTCACTCTCTTTAACCCTCCTTCATCTTTTTTCAATCTCTTTAACCCTCCGTCATCTTGTTTCACTCTCTTTAACCCTCCTTCATCTTGTTTCAGTCTCTTTAACCCCCTTTCATCTTATTTCACACTCCTTAACCCTCCTTCATCTTGTTTCACTCTCCTGAACACTCCTTCATCTTGTATCACTCTCTTTAACTCTCCTTCATCTTGTTTCACTCTCTTTACCCCTCCTCCATCTTGTTTCACTCTCTTGAACTCTCCTTCATCTTCTTTCATTCTCTTTAACCTTCCTTCATCTTGTTTCACACTCTTGAACGCTCCTTCATCTTGTTTCACTCTCTTTAACGCCCCTTCTTCTTGTTTCACTCTCTTTAACCCACTTTCATCTTCTTTCACTCTCTTTAACCGCCTTTCATCTTCTTTCATTCTCTTATCCCTCCTTCATCTTGTTTCACACTCTTGAACCCTCCTTCATCTCGTTTCACTCTCTTTCACCCTGCTTCGTCTCGTTTCACTCTGTTTAACGCTCCTTCATCTTGTCTCACTCTCTTTTACCCTCCTTCATCCTGTTTCACTCTCTTTAACCCTGCTTCTGCTTGTTTGACTCTATTTAACCCTCCTTCATCTTGTTTCACTCTCTTTAATCCTCCTTCCTCTTATTTCACTCTCTTTAACCCTCCATCATCTTGTGTCACTCCCTTTAACCCTCCTTCATCTTGTTTCACTCTCTTTAACCCTCCTTCATCTTGTTTCACTCTCTTTAACCCACCTGCATCTTGTTTCACTCTCTTTAACCCTCCTTCATCTCGTTTCACTCTCTTCCACCCTACTTCATCTCGTTTCCCTCTCTTTCACCCTCCTTCGTCTCGTTTCACTCTCTTTCACCCTACTTCGTCTCGTTTCACTCCCTTTAACCCTCCTTCGTCTCGTTTTACTCTCCTTCACCCTCCTTCGTCTCGTTTCACTCTTTATTAACCCTCCATCATCTCGTTTCACTCTCCTTAATCCTCCTTTGTCTCGTTTCACTATCTTTAACCCTCCTTTGTCTCGTTTCACTATCTTTAACCCTCCTTTGTCTTGTTTCACTCTCTTTCACCCTCCTTCATCTCGTTTCACTCTCTTTCACCTCCCTTCTCTTTTCGCACTTTTTCACCCTCCTTCGTCTCGTTTCGCTCTCTTTTTCCCTCCTTCGTCTCGTTTCACCCTCTTTAATCCTCCTTGGTCTTGTTTCACTCTCTTTAAACCTCCTTCATCTCGTTTCACTCTCTTTAAGCCTCCTTCTTCTCGTTTCACTCTCTTTCACCCTCCTTCATCTCGTTTCAGTCTCTTTCACCCTCCTTCGTCTCGTTTCACTTTCTTTCACTCTCCTTCGTCTCGTTTCACTCTCTTTCACCCTCCTTCATCTCGTTTCACTCTCTTTCAGCCTCCTTCGTCTCGTTTCACTCTCTTTCACCCTCCTTCATCTCGTTTCACTCTCTTTCACCCTGCTTCGTCTCGTTTCACTTTCTTTCACACTTCATCGTCGCGTTTCACTCTGTTTAACACTCCTTCATCTTGTTTCACTCTCTTTAACCCACCCTCATCTTGTTTCACTATCTTTCACCCTCCTTCGTCTCGTTTCACTCTCTTTCACCCTCATTCATCTTGTTTCGCTCACTTTATCCCTCCTTCGTCTCGTTTCCGTCTCTTTACCCCTCCTTCGTCTCGTTTCACTCTCTTTCACCCTTCTTCGTCTCATTTCGCTCTCTTTCATGCTCCTTCGTCACTTTTAGCTCTCTTTCACCCTCCTTCGTCTCGTTTCCCTCTGTTTCACCCTCCTTCGTATCGTTTCGCTCTCTTTCACCCTCCTTCATCGCGTTTCACTCAGTTTAACACTCCTTCATCTTGTCTCACTCTCTTTTAGCCTCCTTCATCCTGTTTCACTCTCTTTAACCCTGCTTCTGCTTGTTTGACTCTATTTAACCCTCCTTCATCTTGTTTCACTCTCTTTAACCCTCCGTCATCTTGTTTCACTCTCTTTAACCCACCTGCATCTTGTTTCACTCTCTTTAACCCTCCTTCATCGTTTTTCACCTTCTTTAACCCTCCGTCATCTTGTTTCACTCTCTTTAACCCTCCTTCATCTTGCTTCAGTCTCTTGAACCCCCTTTCATCTTATTTCACACTCGTTCACCCTCCTTCATCTTGTTTCACTCTCCGGAACACTCCTTCCTCTTGTTTCACTCTCTTTAACTCTCATTCATCTTGTTTCACTTTCTTTACCCCTCCTCCATCTTGTTTCACTCTCTTCAACCCTCCTTCATCTTCTTTCATTCTCTTTAACCTTCCTTCCTCTTGTATCATTCTCGTTAACACTCCTTCAACTTGTTGCACTCTCCTTAACCCTCCTTCATCTTGTTTCACTCTCTTTAACTCTCATTCATCTTGTTTCACTCTCTTTAACCCTCCTTCATCTTGTTTCACTCTCTTTAACCCCCTTTCATCTTCTTTCATTCTCTTATCCCTCCTTCATCTTGTTTCACACTCTTGAACCCTCCTTCATCTCGTTTCACTCTCTTTCACCCTGCTTTGTTTCGTTTCACTCTCTTTCACCCTCCTTCATCGCGTTTCACTCAGTTTAACACTCCTTCATCTTGTCTCACTCTCTTTAACCCTGCTTCATCATGTTTCACTCTCTTTCACCCTGCTTCTGCTTGTTTCACTCTCTTTAACCCACCTGCATCTTTTTTCACTCTCTTTAACCCTCCTTCATCTTTTTTCAATCTCTTTAACCCTCCGTCATCTTGTTTCACTCTCTTTAACCCTCCTTCATCTTGTTTCAGTCTCTTTAACCCCCTTTCATCTTATTTCACACTCCTTAACCCTCCTTCATCTTGTTTCACTCTCCTGAACACTCCTTCATCTTGTATCACTCTCTTTAACTCTCCTTCATCTTGTTTCACTCTCTTTACCCCTCCTCCATCTTGTTTCACTCTCTTGAACTCTCCTTCATCTTCTTTCATTCTCTTTAACCTTCCTTCATCTTGTTTCACACTCTTGAACGCTCCTTCATCTTGTTTCACTCTCTTTAACGCCCCTTCTTCTTGTTTCACTCTCTTTAACCCACTTTCATCTTCTTTCACTCTCTTTAACCGCCTTTCATCTTCTTTCATTCTCTTATCCCTCCTTCATCTTGTTTCACACTCTTGAACCCTCCTTCATCTCGTTTCACTCTCTTTCACCCTGCTTCGTCTCGTTTCACTCTGTTTAACGCTCCTTCATCTTGTCTCACTCTCTTTTACCCTCCTTCATCCTGTTTCACTCTCTTTAACCCTGCTTCTGCTTGTTTGACTCTATTTAACCCTCCTTCATCTTGTTTCACTCTCTTTAATCCTCCTTCCTCTTATTTCACTCTCTTTAACCCTCCATCATCTTGTGTCACTCCCTTTAACCCTCCTTCATCTTGTTTCACTCTCTTTAACCCTCCTTCATCTTGTTTCACTCTCTTTAACCCACCTGCATCTTGTTTCACTCTCTTTAACCCTCCTTCATCTCGTTTCACTCTCTTCCACCCTACTTCATCTCGTTTCCCTCTCTTTCACCCTCCTTCGTCTCGTTTCACTCTCTTTCACCCTACTTCGTCTCGTTTCACTCCCTTTAACCCTCCTTCGTCTCGTTTTACTCTCCTTCACCCTCCTTCGTCTCGTTTCACTCTTTATTAACCCTCCATCATCTCGTTTCACTCTCCTTAATCCTCCTTTGTCTCGTTTCACTATCTTTAACCCTCCTTTGTCTCGTTTCACTATCTTTAACCCTCCTTTGTCTTGTTTCACTCTCTTTCACCCTCCTTCATCTCGTTTCACTCTCTTTCACCTCCCTTCTCTTTTCGCACTTTTTCACCCTCCTTCGTCTCGTTTCGCTCTCTTTTTCCCTCCTTCGTCTCGTTTCACCCTCTTTAATCCTCCTTGGTCTTGTTTCACTCTCTTTAAACCTCCTTCATCTCGTTTCACTCTCTTTAAGCCTCCTTCTTCTCGTTTCACTCTCTTTCACCCTCCTTCATCTCGTTTCAGTCTCTTTCACCCTCCTTCGTCTCGTTTCACTTTCTTTCACTCTCCTTCGTCTCGTTTCACTCTCTTTCACCCTCCTTCATCTCGTTTCACTCTCTTTCAGCCTCCTTCGTCTCGTTTCACTCTCTTTCACCCTCCTTCATCTCGTTTCACTCTCTTTCACCCTGCTTCGTCTCGTTTCACTTTCTTTCACACTTCATCGTCGCGTTTCACTCTGTTTAACACTCCTTCATCTTGTTTCACTCTCTTTAACCCACCCTCATCTTGTTTCACTATCTTTCACCCTCCTTCGTCTCGTTTCACTCTCTTTCACCCTCATTCATCTTGTTTCGCTCACTTTATCCCTCCTTCGTCTCGTTTCCGTCTCTTTACCCCTCCTTCGTCTCGTTTCACTCTCTTTCACCCTTCTTCGTCTCATTTCGCTCTCTTTCATGCTCCTTCGTCACTTTTAGCTCTCTTTCACCCTCCTTCGTCTCGTTTCCCTCTGTTTCACCCTCCTTCGTATCGTTTCGCTCTCTTTCACCCTCCTTCATCGCGTTTCACTCAGTTTAACACTCCTTCATCTTGTCTCACTCTCTTTTAGCCTCCTTCATCCTGTTTCACTCTCTTTAACCCTGCTTCTGCTTGTTTGACTCTATTTAACCCTCCTTCATCTTGTTTCACTCTCTTTAACCCTCCGTCATCTTGTTTCACTCTCTTTAACCCACCTGCATCTTGTTTCACTCTCTTTAACCCTCCTTCATCGTTTTTCACCTTCTTTAACCCTCCGTCATCTTGTTTCACTCTCTTTAACCCTCCTTCATCTTGCTTCAGTCTCTTGAACCCCCTTTCATCTTATTTCACACTCGTTCACCCTCCTTCATCTTGTTTCACTCTCCGGAACACTCCTTCCTCTTGTTTCACTCTCTTTAACTCTCATTCATCTTGTTTCACTTTCTTTACCCCTCCTCCATCTTGTTTCACTCTCTTCAACCCTCCTTCATCTTCTTTCATTCTCTTTAACCTTCCTTCCTCTTGTATCATTCTCGTTAACACTCCTTCAACTTGTTGCACTCTCCTTAACCCTCCTTCATCTTGTTTCACTCTCTTTAACTCTCATTCATCTTGTTTCACTCTCTTTAACCCTCCTTCATCTTGTTTCACTCTCTTTAACCCCCTTTCATCTTCTTTCATTCTCTTATCCCTCCTTCATCTTGTTTCACACTCTTGAACCCTCCTTCATCTCGTTTCACTCTCTTTCACCCTGCTTTGTTTCGTTTCACTCTCTTTCACCCTCCTTCATCGCGTTTCACTCTGTTTAACACTCCTTCATCTTGTCTCACTCTCTTTTACCCTCCTTCATCTTCTTTCACTCTCTTTAACCCTGCTTCTGCTTGTTTGACTCTATTTAACCCTCCTTCATCTTGTTTCACTCCCTTTAACCCTCCTTCATCTTGTTTCACTCTCTTTAACCCTCCATCATCTTGTTTCACTCTCTTTAACCCACCCTCATCTTGTTTCACTATGTTTCACCCACCTTCGTCTCGTTTCACTCTCTTTCACCCTCCTTCGTCCTGTTTCGCTATCTTTCATCCTCCTTCGTCTCGTTTCGCTCTCTTTCACCCTCCTTCGTCTCGTTCCCCTCTGTTTCACCCTCCTTCGTCTCGTTTCGCTCTCTTTCACCCTCCTTCATCGCGTTTCACTCAGTTTAACACTCCTTCATCTTGTCTCACTCTCTTTTAGCCTCCTTCATCCTGTTTCACTCTCTTTAACCCTGCTTCTGCTTGTTTGACTCTATTTAACCCTCCTTCATCTTGTTTCACTCTCTTTAACCCTCCGTCATCTTGTTTCACTCTCTTTAACCCACCTGCATCTTATTTCACTCTCTTTAACCCTCCTTCATCTTTTTTCACCTTCTTTAACCCACCGTCATCTTGTTTCACTCTCTTTAACCCTCCTTCATCTTGCTTCAGTCTCTTGAACCCCCTTTCATCTTATTTCACACTCGTTCACCCTCCTTTATCTTGTTTCACTCTCCGGAACACTCCTTCATCTTGTTTCACTCTCTTTAACTCTCATTCATCTTATTTCACTTTCTTTACCCCTCCTCCATCTTGTTTCACTCTCTTCAACCCTCCTTCATCTTCTTTCATTCTCTTTAACCTTCCTTCCTCTTGTATCATTCTCGTCAACACTCCTTCATCTTGTTGCACTCTCCTTAACCCTCCTTCATCTTGTTTCACTCTCTTTAACTCTCATTCATCTTGTTTCACTCTCTTTAACCCTCCTTCATCTTGTTTCACTCTCTTTAACCCCCTTTCATCTTCTTTCATTCTCTTATCCCTCCTTCATCTTGTTTCACACTCTTGAACCCTCCTTCATCTCGTTTCACTCTCTTTCACCCTGCTTTGTCTCGTTTCACTCTCTTTCACCCTCCTTCATCGCGTTTCACTCTGTTTAACACTCCTTCATCTTGTCTCACTCTCTTTTACCCTCCTTCATCTTGTTTCACTCTCTTTAACCCTGCTTCTGCTTGTTTGACTCTATTTAGTCCTCCTTCATCTTTTTTCACTCCCTTTAACCCTCCTTCATCTTGTTTCACTCTCTTTAAACCTCCATCAACTTGTTTCACTCTCTTTAACCCTACTTTATCTTGTTTCACTCTCTTTCAACCTCTTTCATCTTGTTTCACTCTCTTTAACCCTCCTTCACCTTGTTTCACTCTCTTTAACCCTCCATCATCTTGTTTCACTCTCTTTAACCCACCCTCATCTTGTTTCACTATGTTTCACCCACCTTCGTCTCGTTTCACTCTCTTTCACCCTCCTTCGTCCTGTTTCGCTATCTTTCATCCTCCTTCGTCTCGTTTCGCTCTCTTTCACCCTCCTTCGTCTCGTTCCCCTCTGTTTCACCCTCCTTCGTCTCGTTTCGCTCTCTTTCACCCTCCTTCATCGCGTTTCACTCAGTTTAACACTCCTTCATCTTGTCTCACTCTCTTTAACCCTGCTTCATCATGTTTCACTCTCTTTCACCCTGCTTCTGCTTGTTTCATTCTCTTTAACCCACCTGCATCTTTTTTCACTCTCTTTAACCCTCCTTCATCTTTTTTCAATCTCTTTAACCCTCCGTCATCTTGTTTCACTCTCTTTAACCCTCCTTCATCTTGTTTCAGTCTCTTTAACCCCCTTTCATCTTATTTCACACTCTTTAACCCTCCTTCATCTTGTTTCACTCTCCTGAACACTCCTTCATCTTGTTTCACTCTCTTTAACTCTCCTTCATCTTGTTTCACTCTCTTTACCCCTCCTCCATCTTGTTTCACTCTCTTGAACTCTCCTTCATCTTCTTTCATTCTCTTTAACCTTCCTTCATCTTGTTTCACATTCTTGAACGCTCCTTCATCTTGTTTCACTCTCTTTAACGCCCCTTCTTCTTGTTTCATTCTCTTTAACCCCCTTTCATCTTCTTTCACTCTCTTTAACCGCCTTTCATCTTATTTCATTCTCTTATCCCTCCTTCATCTTGTTTCACACTCTTGAACCCTCCTTCATCTCGTTTCACTCTCTTTCACCCTGCTTCGTCTCGTTTCACTCTGTTTAACGCTCCTTCATCTTGTCTCACTCTCTTTTACCCTCCTTCATCCTGTTTCACTCTCTTTAACCCTGCTTCTGCTTGTTTGACTCTATTTAACCCTCCTTCCTCTTGTTTCACTCTCTTTAATCCTCCTTCCTCTTGTTTCACTCTCTTTAACCCTCCATCATCTTGTGTCACTCCCTTTAACCCTCCTTCATCTTGTTTCACTCTCTTTAACCCTCCTTCATCTTGTTTCACTCTCTTTAACCCACCTGCATCTTGTTTCACTCTCTTTAACCCTCCTTCATCTCGTTTCACTCTCTTCCACCCTACTTCATCTCGTTTCCCTCTCTTTCACCCTCCTTCGTCTCGTTTCACTCTCTTTCACCCTACTTCGTCTCGTTTCACTCCCTTTAACCCTCCTTCGTCTCGTTTTACTCTCCTTCACCCTCCTTCGTCTCGTTTCACTCTCTTTCACCCTACTTCGTCTCGTTTCACTCCCTTTAACCCTCCTTCGTCTCGTTTTACTCTCCTTCACCCTCCTTCGTCTCGTTTCACTCTTTATTAACCCTCCATCATCTCGTTTCACTCTCCTTAATCCTCCTTTGTCTCGTTTCACTATCTTTAACCCTCCTTTGTCTCGTTTCACTATCTTTAACCCTCCTTTGTCTTGTTTCACTCTCTTTCACCCTCCTTCATCTCGTTTCACTCTCTTTCACCTCCCTTCTCTTTTCGCACTTTTTCACCCTCCTTCGTCTCGTTTCGCTCTCTTTTTCCCTCCTTCGTCTCGTTTCACTCTCTTTAATCCTCCTTGGTCTTGTTTCACTCTCTTTAAACCTCCTTCGTCTCGTTTCACTTTCTTGCACTCTCCTTCGTCTCGTTTCACTCTCTTTCACCCTCCTTCATCTCGTTTCACTCTCTTTCAGCCTCCTTCGTCGCGTTTCACTCTGTTTAACACTCCTTCATCTTGTTTCACTCTCTTTAACCCACCCTCATCTTGTTTCACTATCTTTCACACCCCTTCGTCTCGTTTCACTCTCTTTCACCCTCATTCATCTTGTTTCGCTCACTTTAACCCTCCTTCGTCTCGTTTCCGTCTCTTTACCCCTCCTTCGTCTCGTTTCACTCTCTTTCACCCTTCTTCGTCTCATTTCGCTCTCTTTCATGCTCCTTCGTCTCGTTTCGCTCTCTTTCACCCTCCTTCGTCTCGTTTCCCTCTGTTTCACCCTCCTTCGTATCGTTTCGCTCTCTTTCACCCTCCTTCATCGCGTTTCACTCAGTTTAACACTCCTTCATCTTGTCTCACTCTCTTTTAGCCTCCTTCATCCTGTTTCACTCTCTTTAACCCTGCTTCTGCTTGTTTGACTCTATTTAACCCTCCTTCATCTTGTTTCACTCTCTTTAACCCTCCGTCATCTTGTTTCACTCTCTTTAACCCACCTGCATCTTGTTTCACTCTCTTTAACCCTCCTTCATCGTTTTTCACCTTCTTTAACCCTCCGTCATCTTGTTTCACTCTCTTTAACCCTCCTTCATCTTGCTTCAGTCTCTTGAACCCCCTTTCATCTTATTTCACACTCGTTCACCCTCCTTCATCATGTTTCACTCTACGGAACACTCCTTCCTCTTGTTTCACTCTCTTTAACTCTCATTCATCTTGTTTCACTTTCTTTACCCCTCCTCCATCTTGTTTCACTCTCTTCAACCCTCCTTCATCTTCTCTCATTCTCTTTAACCTTCCTTCCTCTTGTATCATTCTCGTTAACACTCCTTCAACTTGTTGCACTCTCCTTAACCCTCCTTCATCTTGTTTCACTCTCTTTAACTCTCGTTCATCTTGTTTCACTCTCTTTAACCCTCCTTCATCTTGTTTCACTCTCTTTAACCCCCTTTCATCTTCTTTCATTCTCTTATCCCTCCTTCATCTTGTTTCACAATCTTGAACCCTCCTTCACCTCGGTTCACTCTCTTTCACGCTGCTTTGTCTCGTTTCACTCTCTTTCACCCTCCTTCATCGCGTTTCACTCTGTTTAACACTCCTTCATCTTGTCTCACTCTCTTTTACCCTCCTTCATCTTCTTTCACTCTCTTTAACCCTGCTTCTGCTTGTTTGACTCTATTTAACCCTCCTTCATCTTGTTTCACTCCCTTTAACCCTCCTTCATCTTGTTTCATTCTCTTTAACCCTCCATCATCTTGTTTCACTCTCTTTCACCCTACTTTATCTTGTTTCACTCTCTTTCAACCTCTTTCATCTTGTTTCACTCTCTTTAACCCTCCTTCACCTTGTTTCACTCTCTTTAACCCTCCATCATCTTGTTTCACTCTCTTTAACCCACCCTCATCTTGTTTCACTATGTTTCACCCACCTTCGTCTCGTTTCACTCTCTTTCACCCTCCTTCGTCCTGTTTCGCTATCTTTCATCCTCCTTCGTCTCGTTTCGCTCTCTTTCACCCTCCTTCGTCTCGTTCCCCTCTGTTTCACCCTCCTTCGTCTTGTTTCGCTCTCTTTCACCATCCTTCATCGCGTTTCACTCAGTTTAACACTCCTTCATCTTGTCTCACTCTCTTTAACCCTGCTTCATCATGTTTCACTCTCTTTCACCCTGCTTCTGCTTGTTTCACTCTCTTTAAACCTCCTTCATCTTGTTTCACTCTCTTTAACCGTCCTTCATCTTGTTTCACTCTCTTTAACCCGCATTCATCTTTTTTCAATCTCTTTAACCCTCCGTCATCTTGTTTCACTCTCTTTAAACCTCCTTCATCTTGTTTCAGTCTCTTTAACCCCCTTTCATCTTATTTCACACTCTTTAACCCTCCTTCATCTTGTTTCACTCTCCTGAACCCTTCTTCATCTTGTTTCACTCTCTTTAACTCTCCTTCATCTTGTTTCACTCTCTTTACCCCTGCTCCATCTTGTTTCACTCTCTTGAACTCTCCTTCATCTTCTTTCATTCTCTTTAACCTTCCTTCATCTTGTTTCACACTCTTGAACGCTCCTTCATCTTGTTTCACTCTCTTTAACGCCCCTTCTTCTTGTTTCACTCTCTTTAACCCCCTTTCATCTTCTTTCACTCTCTTTAACCGCCTTTCATCTTCTTTCATTCTCTTATCCCTCCTTCATCTTGTTTCACACTCTTGAACCCTCCTTCATCTCGTTTCACTCTCTTTCACCCTGCTTCGTCTCGTTTCACTCTGTTTAACGCTCCTTCATCTTGTCTCACTCTCTTTTACCCTCCTTCATCCTGTTTCACTCTCTTTAACCCTGCTTCTGCTTGTTTTACTCTATTTAACCCTCCTTCATCTTGTTTCACTCTCTTTAATCCTCCTTCCTCTTGTTTCACTCTCCTTAACCCTCCATCATCTTGTGTCACTCCCTTTAACCCTCCTTCATCTTGTTTCACTCTCTTTAACCCTCCTTCATCTTGTTTCACTCTCTTTAACCCACCTGCATCTTGTTTCACTCTCTTTAACCCTCCTTCATCTTTTTTCAACTTCCTTAACCCTCCGTCATCTTGTTTCACACTCTTTAACCCTCCTTCATCTTGTTTCAGTCTCTTGAACCCCCTTTCATCTTATTTCACACACGTTCACTCTCCTTCATCTTGTTTCACTCTCCTGAACACTCCTTCATCTTGTTTCACTCTCTTTAACTCTCATTCATCTTGTTTCACTCTCTTTACCCCTCCTCCATCTTGTTTCACTCTCTTCAACCCTCCTTCATCTTCTTTCATTCTCTTTAACCTTCCTTCAACTTGTTTCACACTCTTGAACGCTCCTTCATCTTGTTTCACTCTCTTTAACGCCCCTTCTTCTTGTTTCACTCTCTTTAACCCCCTTTCATCTTCTTTCACTCTCTTTAACCGCCTTTCATCTTCTTTCATTCTCTTATCCCTCCTTCATCTTGTTTCACACTCTTGAACCCTCCTTCATCTCGTTTCACTCTCTTTCACCCTGCTTCGTCTCGTTTCACTCTGTTTAACGCTCCTTCATCTTGTCTCACTCTCTTTTACCCTCCTTCATCCTGTTTCACTCTCTTTAACCCTGCTTCTGCTTGTTTTACTCTATTTAACCCTCCTTCATCTTGTTTCACTCTCTTTAATCCTCCTTCCTCTTGTTTCACTCTCCTTAACCCTCCATCATCTTGTGTCACTCCCTTTAACCCTCCTTCATCTTGTTTCACTCTCTTTAACCCTCCTTCATCTTGTTTCACTCTCTTTAACCCACCTGCATCTTGTTTCACTCTCTTTAACCCTCCTTCATCTTTTTTCAACTTCCTTAACCCTCCGTCATCTTGTTTCACACTCTTTAACCCTCCTTCATCTTGCTTCAGTCTCTTGAACCCCCTTTCATCTTATTTCACACACGTTCACTCTCCTTCATCTTGTTTCACTCTCCTGAACACTCCTTCATCTTGTTTCACTCTCTTTAACTCTCATTCTTCTTGTTTCACTCTCTTTACCCCTCCTCCATCTTGTTTCACTCTCTTCAACCCTCCTTCATCTTCTTTCATTCTCTTTAACCTTCCTTCATCTTGTTTCACACTATTGAACGCTCCTTCATCTTGTTTCACTCTCTTTAACGCCCCTTCATCTTGTTTCATTCTCTTTGACCCCCCTTCATCTTGTTTCACTCTCTTGAAACCTTCTTCACCTTGTTTCACTTTCTTTAATCCTACTTCATCTTGTATCAGTCTCTTTAACCCTCCTTCATCTTGTCTCACTCTCTTTTACCCCCCTTCATCCTGTATCACTCTCTTTAACACTCCTTCATCTTGTTGCACTCTCCTTAACCGTCCTTCATCTTGTTTCACTCTCTTTAACACTCATTCATCTTGTTTCCCTCTCTTTAACTCTCCTTCAACTTGTTTCACTCTCTTTACCCCTCCTCCATCTTGTTTCACTCTCTTGAACCCTCCTTCATCTTCTTTCATTCTCTTTAACCCTCCTTCATCTTGTTTCACACTCTTGAACCCTCCTTCATCTTGTTTCACTCTCTTTAACGCCCCTTCATCTTGTTTCATTCTCTTTAACCCTCCTTCATCTTGTTTCACTCTCTTGAAACCTACTTCACCTTGTTTCACTCTCTTTAATCCTCCTTCATCTTGTATCAGTCTCTTTAACCCTCCTTCATCTTGTGTCACTCTCTTTTACCCCCCTTCATCCTGTTTCACTCTCTTTAACCCTGCTTCTGCTTGTTTGACTCTATTTACACCTCCTTCATCTTGTTTCACTCTCTTTAATGCTCCTTCATCTTGTTTCACTCTCTTTAACCCTCCATCATCTTGTTTCACTCTCTTTCACCCTCTTTCATCTTGTTTCACTCTCTTTAACCCTTATTCGTCTTGTTTCGCTTTCTTTAACCCTCCTTCATCTCGTTTCCCTCTGTTTAACCCTCTTTCGTCTCGTTTCACTCTCTTTCACCCTTCTTCGTCTCATTTCGCTCTCTTTCATCCTCCTTCATCTCGTTTCGCTCTCTTTCACCCTCCTTCATCTTGATTCACTCTCCTTAACCCTCTTTCATCTTGTTTCACTCTCTTTAACTCTCCTTCGTCTTGTTTCGCTTTCTTTAACCCCCCTTCATCCTGTTTCACTCTGTTTAACCCTGCTTCTGCTTGTTTGACTCTATTTACACTTCCTTCATCTTGTTTCACTCTCTTTAATCCTCCTTCATCTTGTATCAGTCTCTTTAACCCTCCTTCATCTTGTTGCACTCTCCTTAACCCTCCTTCATCTAGTTTCACTCTTTTAACCCTCCTTCATCTTGTCTCACTCTCTTTTACCCCCCTTCATCCTGTTTCACTCTCTTTAACCCTGCTTCTGCTTGTTTGACTCTATTTACACCTCCTTCAACTTGTTTCACTCTCTTTAATTCTCCTTCATCTTGTTTCACTCTCTTTAACCCTCCATCATCTTGTTTCACTTTCTTTAACCCTCCTTCATCTTGTTTCACTCTCTTTAACCCTCCTTCGTCTTGTTTCGCTTTCTTTAACCCTCCTTCATCTCGTTTCCCTCTGTTTAACCCTCTTTCGTCTCGTTTCACTCTCTTTCACCCTTCTTCGTCTCATTTCGCTCTCTTTCATCCTCCTTCGTCTCGTTTCGCTCTCTTTCACCCTCCTTCATCTTGATTCACTCTCCTTAACCCTCTTTCATCTTGTTTCACTCTCTTTAACCCTCCTTCATCTTGCTTCACTCTCTTTAACCCTCCTTCATCTTGTTTCACTCTCTTTAACCCTCCTTCATCCTGTTTCACTCTACTTAACCCTCATTCATCTTGTTTCACTCTCTTTAACTCTCATTCATCTTGTTTCACTCTCTTTAACCCTCCCTCATCTTGTTTCACTCTCTTTAACTCTCATTCATCTTGTTTCACTCTCCTTAACCCTCCTTCATCTTGTTTCACTCGCTTTAAACCGCATTCATCTCGTTTCACTCTTCTTAACCCTCATTCATTTTGTTTCACTCTCTTTAACTCTCATTCATCTTGTTTCACTCTCTTTAACTATCCTTCATCCTGTTTCACTCTCTTTAACCCTGCTTCATTTTGTTTCACTCTCTTGAAACCTCCTTCGTCTCGTTTTACTCTCCTTCACCCTCCTTCGTCTTGTTTCACTCTTTTTATCCCTCCATCATCTCGTTTCACCCTCCTTAATCCTCCTTTGTCTCGTTTTACTATCTTTAACACTCATTCATCTTGTTTCCCTCTCTTTAACTCTCCTTCAACTTGTTTCACTCTCTTTACCCCTCCTCCATCTTGTTTCACTCTCTTGAACCCTCCTTCATCTTCTTTCATTCTCTTTAACCCTCCTTCATCTTGTTTCACACTCTTGAACCCTCCTTCATCTTGTTTCACTCTCTTTAACGCCCCTTCATCTTGTTTCATTCTCTTTAACCCTCCTTCATCTTGTTTCACTCTCTTGAAACCTACTTCACCTTGTTTCACTCTCTTTAATCCTCCTTCATCTTGTATCAGTCTCTTTAACCCTCCTTCATCTTGTGTCACTCTCTTTTACCCCCCTTCATCCTGTTTCACTCTCTTTAACCCTGCTTCTGCTTGTTTGACTCTATTTACACCTCCTTCATCTTGTTTCACTCTCTTTAATGCTCCTTCATCTTGTTTCACTCTCTTTAACCCTCCATCATCTTGTTTCACTCTCTTTCACCCTCTTTCATCTTGTTTCACTCTCTTTAACCCTTATTCGTCTTGTTTCGCTTTCTTTAACCCTCCTTCATCTCGTTTCCCTCTGTTTAACCCTCTTTCGTCTCGTTTCACTCTCTTTCACCCTTCTTCGTCTCATTTCGCTCTCTTTCATCCTCCTTCATCTCGTTTCGCTCTCTTTCACCCTCCTTCATCTTGATTCACTCTCCTTAACCCTCTTTCATCTTGTTTCACTCTCTTTAACTCTCCTTCGTCTTGTTTCGCTTTCTTTAACCCCCCTTCATCCTGTTTCACTCTGTTTAACCCTGCTTCTGCTTGTTTGACTCTATTTACACTTCCTTCATCTTGTTTCACTCTCTTTAATCCTCCTTCATCTTGTATCAGTCTCTTTAACCCTCCTTCATCTTGTTGCACTCTCCTTAACCCTCCTTCATCTAGTTTCACTCTTTTAACCCTCCTTCATCTTGTCTCACTCTCTTTTACCCCCCTTCATCCTGTTTCACTCTCTTTAACCCTGCTTCTGCTTGTTTGACTCTATTTACACCTCCTTCAACTTGTTTCACTCTCTTTAATTCTCCTTCATCTTGTTTCACTCTCTTTAACCCTCCATCATCTTGTTTCACTTTCTTTAACCCTCCTTCATCTTGTTTCACTCTCTTTAACCCTCCTTCGTCTTGTTTCGCTTTCTTTAACCCTCCTTCATCTCGTTTCCCTCTGTTTAACCCTCTTTCGTCTCGTTTCACTCTCTTTCACCCTTCTTCGTCTCATTTCGCTCTCTTTCATCCTCCTTCGTCTCGTTTCGCTCTCTTTCACCCTCCTTCATCTTGATTCACTCTCCTTAACCCTCTTTCATCTTGTTTCACTCTCTTTAACCCTCCTTCATCTTGCTTCACTCTCTTTAACCCTCCTTCATCTTGTTTCACTCTCTTTAACCCTCCTTCATCCTGTTTCACTCTACTTAACCCTCATTCATCTTGTTTCACTCTCTTTAACTCTCATTCATCTTGTTTCACTCTCTTTAACCCTCCCTCATCTTGTTTCACTCTCTTTAACTCTCATTCATCTTGTTTCACTCTCCTTAACCCTCCTTCATCTTGTTTCACTCGCTTTAAACCGCATTCATCTCGTTTCACTCTTCTTAACCCTCATTCATTTTGTTTCACTCTCTTTAACTCTCATTCATCTTGTTTCACTCTCTTTAACTATCCTTCATCCTGTTTCACTCTCTTTAACCCTGCTTCATTTTGTTTCACTCTCTTGAAACCTCCTTCGTCTCGTTTTACTCTCCTTCACCCTCCTTCGTCTTGTTTCACTCTTTTTATCCCTCCATCATCTCGTTTCACCCTCCTTAATCCTCCTTTGTCTCGTTTTACTATCTTTAACCCTCCTTCATCTTGTTTCACTCTCTTTAACCCTCCTTCATCTTGTTTCACTCTCTTTAACCCTCCTTCATCTTGTTTCACTCTCTTTAACCCTCCTTCATCTTGTTTCACTCTCTTTAACCCTCCTTCATCTTGTTTCACCCTCTATTAACCCGCATTCATCTCCTTTCACTCTCCTTAACCCTCATTCATCTTGTTTCACTCTCTTTGACCCTCATTCATCTTGATTCACTCTCTTTGACTCTCATTCATCTTGTTTCCCTCTCTTTAATCCTCCCTCATCTTGTTTCACTCTCTTTAACTCTCATTCATCTTGTTTCACTCTCTTTAACCCTCCTTCATCTCGTTTCACTCTCTTTCACCCTCCTTCGTCTTGTTTCACTCTCTTTCACCCTAATTCGTCTCGTTTCACTCCCTTTAACACTCCTTCGTCTCGTTTTACTCTCCTTCACCCTCCTTCGTCTCGTTTCACTCTTTATTAACCCTCCATCATCTCGTTTCACACTCCTTAACCCTCCTTTGTCTCGTTTCACTATCTTTAACCCTCCTTTGTCTCGTTTCACTATCTTTCACCCTCATTTGTCTTGTTTCACTCTCTTTCACCCTCCTTCATCTCGTTTCACTCTCTTTCACCTCCCTTCTCTTTTCACACTTTTTCACCCTCCTTCGTCTCGTTTCGCTCTCTTTCTCCCTCCTTCGTCTCGTTTCACTCTCTTTAATCCTCCTTGGTCTTGTTTCACTCTCTTTAAACCTCCTTCATCTCGTTTCACTCTCTTTAACCCTCCTTCTTCTCGTTTCACTCTCTTTCACTCTCCTTCATCTCGTTTCGCTCTCTTTCACCCTCCTTCGTCTCGTTTCCCACTGTTTCACCCTCCTTCGTCTCGTTTCGCTCTCTTTCACCCTCCTTCATCGCGTTTCACTCAGTTTAACACTCCTTCATCTTGTCTCACTCTCTTTTACCCTCCTTCATCCTGTTTCACTCTCTTTAACCCTGCTTCTGCTTGTTTGACTCTATTTAACCTTCCTTCATCTTGTTTCAGTCTCTTTAACCCTCCTTCATCTTGTTTCACTCTCTTTAACCCACCTGCATCTTGTTTCACTCTCTTTAACCCTCCTTCATCTTTTTTCACCTTCTTTAACCCTCCGTCATCTTGTTGCACTCTCCTTAACCCTCCTTCATCTTGTTTCAATCTCTTTAACTCTCATTCATCTTGTTTCACTCTCTTTAACCCTCCTTCATCTTCTTTCGCTCTCTTTAACCCCCTTTCATCTTCTTTCATTCGCTTATCCCTCCTTCATCTTGTTTCACACTCTTGAACCCTCCTTCATCTCGTTTCACTCTCTTTCATCCTGCTTCGTCTCGTTTCACTATCTTTCACCCTCCTTCATCGCGTTTCACTCTGTTTAACACTCCTTCATCTTATCTCACTCTCTTTTACCCTCCTTCATCTTGTTTCACTCCCTTTAAACCTCCTTCATCTTGTTTCACTCTCTTTAACCCTCCTTCATCTTGTTTCACTTTCTTTAACCCTCCTTCATCTTGTTTCACTCTCTTTAACCCTCCTTCGTCTTGTTTCGCTTTCTTTAACCCTCCTTCATCTCGTTTCCCTCTGTTTAACCCTCTTTCGTCTCGTTTCACTCTCTTTCACCCTTCTTCGTCTCATTTCGCTCTCTTTCATCCTCCTTCGTCTCGTTTCGCTCTCTTTCACCCTCCTTCATCTTGATTCACTCTCCTTAACCCTCTTTCATCTTGTTTCACTCTCTTTAACCCTCCTTCATCTTGCTTCACTCTCTTTAACCCTCCTTCATCTTGTTTCACTCTCTTTAACCCTCCTTCATCCTGTTTCACTCTACTTAACCCTCATTCATCTTGTTTCACTCTCTTTAACTCTCATTCATCTTGTTTCACTCTCTTTAACCCTCCCTCATCTTGTTTCACTCTCTTTAACTCTCATTCATCTTGTTTCACTCTCCTTAACCCTCCTTCATCTTGTTTCACTCGCTTTAAACCGCATTCATCTCGTTTCACTCTTCTTAACCCTCATTCATTTTGTTTCACTCTCTTTAACTCTCATTCATCTTGTTTCACTCTCTTTAACTATCCTTCATCCTGTTTCACTCTCTTTAACCCTGCTTCATTTTGTTTCACTCTCTTGAAACCTCCTTCGTCTCGTTTTACTCTCCTTCACCCTCCTTCGTCTTGTTTCACTCTTTTTATCCCTCCATCATCTCGTTTCACCCTCCTTAATCCTCCTTTGTCTCGTTTTACTATCTTTAACCCTCCTTCATCTTGTTTCACTCTCTTTAACCCTCCTTCATCTTGTTTCACTCTCTTTAACCCTCCTTCATCTTGTTTCACTCTCTTTAACCCTCCTTCATCTTGTTTCACTCTCTTTAACCCTCCTTCATCTTGTTTCACCCTCTATTAACCCGCATTCATCTCCTTTCACTCTCCTTAACCCTCATTCATCTTGTTTCACTCTCTTTGACCCTCATTCATCTTGATTCACTCTCTTTGACTCTCATTCATCTTGTTTCCCTCTCTTTAATCCTCCCTCATCTTGTTTCACTCTCTTTAACTCTCATTCATCTTGTTTCACTCTCTTTAACCCTCCTTCATCTCGTTTCACTCTCTTTCACCCTCCTTCGTCTTGTTTCACTCTCTTTCACCCTAATTCGTCTCGTTTCACTCCCTTTAACACTCCTTCGTCTCGTTTTACTCTCCTTCACCCTCCTTCGTCTCGTTTCACTCTTTATTAACCCTCCATCATCTCGTTTCACTCTCCTTAATCCTCCTTTGTCTCGTTTCACTATCTTTAACCCTCCTTTGTCTCGTTTCACTATCTTTAACCCTCCTTTGTCTTGTTTCACTCTCTTTCACCCTCCTTCATCTCGTTTCACTCTCTTTCACCTCCCTTCTCTTTTCGCACTTTTTCACCCTCCTTCGTCTCGTTTCGCTCTCTTTTTCCCTCCTTCGTCTCGTTTCACTCTCTTTAATCCTCCTTGGTCTTGTTTCACTCTCTTTAAACCTCCTTCGTCTCGTTTCACTTTCTTGCACTCTCCTTCGTCTCGTTTCACTCTCTTTCACCCTCCTTCATCTCGTTTCACTCTCTTTCAGCCTCCTTCGTCGCGTTTCACTCTGTTTAACACTCCTTCATCTTGTTTCACTCTCTTTAACCCACCCTCATCTTGTTTCACTATCTTTCACACCCCTTCGTCTCGTTTCACTCTCTTTCACCCTCATTCATCTTGTTTCGCTCACTTTAACCCTCCTTCGTCTCGTTTCCGTCTCTTTACCCCTCCTTCGTCTCGTTTCACTCTCTTTCACCCTTCTTCGTCTCATTTCGCTCTCTTTCATGCTCCTTCGTCTCGTTTCGCTCTCTTTCACCCTCCTTCGTCTCGTTTCCCTCTGTTTCACCCTCCTTCGTATCGTTTCGCTCTCTTTCACCCTCCTTCATCGCGTTTCACTCAGTTTAACACTCCTTCATCTTGTCTCACTCTCTTTTAGCCTCCTTCATCCTGTTTCACTCTCTTTAACCCTGCTTCTGCTTGTTTGACTCTATTTAACCCTCCTTCATCTTGTTTCACTCTCTTTAACCCTCCGTCATCTTGTTTCACTCTCTTTAACCCACCTGCATCTTGTTTCACTCTCTTTAACCCTCCTTCATCGTTTTTCACCTTCTTTAACCCTCCGTCATCTTGTTTCACTCTCTTTAACCCTCCTTCATCTTGCTTCAGTCTCTTGAACCCCCTTTCATCTTATTTCACACTCGTTCACCCTCCTTCATCATGTTTCACTCTACGGAACACTCCTTCCTCTTGTTTCACTCTCTTTAACTCTCATTCATCTTGTTTCACTTTCTTTACCCCTCCTCCATCTTGTTTCACTCTCTTCAACCCTCCTTCATCTTCTCTCATTCTCTTTAACCTTCCTTCCTCTTGTATCATTCTCGTTAACACTCCTTCAACTTGTTGCACTCTCCTTAACCCTCCTTCATCTTGTTTCACTCTCTTTAACTCTCGTTCATCTTGTTTCACTCTCTTTAACCCTCCTTCATCTTGTTTCACTCTCTTTAACCCCCTTTCATCTTCTTTCATTCTCTTATCCCTCCTTCATCTTGTTTCACAATCTTGAACCCTCCTTCACCTCGGTTCACTCTCTTTCACGCTGCTTTGTCTCGTTTCACTCTCTTTCACCCTCCTTCATCGCGTTTCACTCTGTTTAACACTCCTTCATCTTGTCTCACTCTCTTTTACCCTCCTTCATCTTCTTTCACTCTCTTTAACCCTGCTTCTGCTTGTTTGACTCTATTTAACCCTCCTTCATCTTGTTTCACTCCCTTTAACCCTCCTTCATCTTGTTTCATTCTCTTTAACCCTCCATCATCTTGTTTCACTCTCTTTCACCCTACTTTATCTTGTTTCACTCTCTTTCAACCTCTTTCATCTTGTTTCACTCTCTTTAACCCTCCTTCACCTTGTTTCACTCTCTTTAACCCTCCATCATCTTGTTTCACTCTCTTTAACCCACCCTCATCTTGTTTCACTATGTTTCACCCACCTTCGTCTCGTTTCACTCTCTTTCACCCTCCTTCGTCCTGTTTCGCTATCTTTCATCCTCCTTCGTCTCGTTTCGCTCTCTTTCACCCTCCTTCGTCTCGTTCCCCTCTGTTTCACCCTCCTTCGTCTTGTTTCGCTCTCTTTCACCATCCTTCATCGCGTTTCACTCAGTTTAACACTCCTTCATCTTGTCTCACTCTCTTTAACCCTGCTTCATCATGTTTCACTCTCTTTCACCCTGCTTCTGCTTGTTTCACTCTCTTTAAACCTCCTTCATCTTGTTTCACTCTCTTTAACCGTCCTTCATCTTGTTTCACTCTCTTTAACCCGCATTCATCTTTTTTCAATCTCTTTAACCCTCCGTCATCTTGTTTCACTCTCTTTAAACCTCCTTCATCTTGTTTCAGTCACTTTAACACCCTTTCATCTTATTTCACACTCTTTAACCCTCCTTCATCTTGTTTCACTCTCCTGAACCCTTCTTCATCTTGTTTCACTCTCTTTAACTCTCCTTCATCTTGTTTCACTCTCTTTACCCCTGCTCCATCTTGTTTCACTCTCTTGAACTCTCCTTCATCTTCTTTCATTCTCTTTAACCTTCCTTCATCTTGTTTCACACTCTTGAACGCTCCTTCATCTTGTTTCACTCTCTTTAACGCCCCTTCTTCTTGTTTCACTCTCTTTAACCCCCTTTCATCTTCTTTCACTCTCTTTAACCGCCTTTCATCTTCTTTCATTCTCTTATCCCTCCTTCATCTTGTTTCACACTCTTGAACCCTCCTTCATCTCGTTTCACTCTCTTTCACCCTGCTTCGTCTCGTTTCACTCTGTTTAACGCTCCTTCATCTTGTCTCACTCTCTTTTACCCTCCTTCATCCTGTTTCACTCTCTTTAACCCTGCTTCTGCTTGTTTTACTCTATTTAACCCTCCTTCATCTTGTTTCACTCTCTTTAATCCTCCTTCCTCTTGTTTCACTCTCCTTAACCCTCCATCATCTTGTGTCACTCCCTTTAACCCTCCTTCATCTTGTTTCACTCTCTTTAACCCACCTGCATCTTGTTTCACTCTCTTTAACCCTCCTTCATCTTTTTTCAACTTCCTTAACCCTCCGTCATCTTGTTTCACACTCTTTAACCCTCCTTCATCTTGTTTCAGTCTCTTGAACCCCCTTTCATCTTATTTCACACACGTTCACTCTCCTTCATCTTGTTTCACTCTCCTGAACACTCCTTCATCTTGTTTCACTCTCTTTAACTCTCATTCATCTTGTTTCACTCTCTTTACCCCTCCTCCATCTTGTTTCACTCTCTTCAACCCTCCTTCATCTTCTTTCATTCTCTTTAACCTTCCTTCAACTTGTTTCACACTCTTGAACGCTCCTTCATCTTGTTTCACTCTCTTTAACGCCCCTTCTTCTTGTTTCACTCTCTTTAACCCCCTTTCATCTTCTTTCACTCTCTTTAACCGCCTTTCATCTTCTTTCATTCTCTTATCCCTCCTTCATCTTGTTTCACACTCTTGAACCCTCCTTCATCTCGTTTCACTCTCTTTCACCCTGCTTCGTCTCGTTTCACTCTGTTTAACGCTCCTTCATCTTGTCTCACTCTCTTTTACCCTCCTTCATCCTGTTTCACTCTCTTTAACCCTGCTTCTGCTTGTTTTACTCTATTTAACCCTCCTTCATCTTGTTTCACTCTCTTTAATCCTCCTTCCTCTTGTTTCACTCTCCTTAACCCTCCATCATCTTGTGTCACTCCCTTTAACCCTCCTTCATCTTGTTTCACTCTCTTTAACCCTCCTTCATCTTGTTTCACTCTCTTTAACCCACCTGCATCTTGTTTCACTCTCTTTAACCCTCCTTCATCTTTTTTCAACTTCCTTAACCCTCCGTCATCTTGTTTCACACTCTTTAACCCTCCTTCATCTTGCTTCAGTCTCTTGAACCCCCTTTCATCTTATTTCACACACGTTCACTCTCCTTCATCTTGTTTCACTCTCCTGAACACTCCTTCATCTTGTTTCACTCTCTTTAACTCTCATTCTTCTTGTTTCACTCTCTTTACCCCTCCTCCATCTTGTTTCACTCTCTTCAACCCTCCTTCATCTTCTTTCATTCTCTTTAACCTTCCTTCATCTTGTTTCACACTATTGAACGCTCCTTCATCTTGTTTCACTCTCTTTAACGCCCCTTCATCTTGTTTCATTCTCTTTGACCCCCCTTCATCTTGTTTCACTCTCTTGAAACCTTCTTCACCTTGTTTCACTTTCTTTAATCCTACTTCATCTTGTATCAGTCTCTTTAACCCTCCTTCATCTTGTCTCACTCTCTTTTACCCCCCTTCATCCTGTATCACTCTCTTTAACACTCCTTCATCTTGTTGCACTCTCCTTAACCGTCCTTCATCTTGTTTCACTCTCTTTAACACTCATTCATCTTGTTTCCCTCTCTTTAACTCTCCTTCAACTTGTTTCACTCTCTTTACCCCTCCTCCATCTTGTTTCACTCTCTTGAACCCTCCTTCATCTTCTTTCATTCTCTTTAACCCTCCTTCATCTTGTTTCACACTCTTGAACCCTCCTTCATCTTGTTTCACTCTCTTTAACGCCCCTTCATCTTGTTTCATTCTCTTTAACCCTCCTTCATCTTGTTTCACTCTCTTGAAACCTACTTCACCTTGTTTCACTCTCTTTAATCCTCCTTCATCTTGTATCAGTCTCTTTAACCCTCCTTCATCTTGTGTCACTCTCTTTTACCCCCCTTCATCCTGTTTCACTCTCTTTAACCCTGCTTCTGCTTGTTTGACTCTATTTACACCTCCTTCATCTTGTTTCACTCTCTTTAATGCTCCTTCATCTTGTTTCACTCTCTTTAACCCTCCATCATCTTGTTTCACTCTCTTTCACCCTCTTTCATCTTGTTTCACTCTCTTTAACCCTTATTCGTCTTGTTTCGCTTTCTTTAACCCTCCTTCATCTCGTTTCCCTCTGTTTAACCCTCTTTCGTCTCGTTTCACTCTCTTTCACCCTTCTTCGTCTCATTTCGCTCTCTTTCATCCTCCTTCATCTCGTTTCGCTCTCTTTCACCCTCCTTCATCTTGATTCACTCTCCTTAACCCTCTTTCATCTTGTTTCACTCTCTTTAACTCTCCTTCGTCTTGTTTCGCTTTCTTTAACCCCCCTTCATCCTGTTTCACTCTGTTTAACCCTGCTTCTGCTTGTTTGACTCTATTTACACTTCCTTCATCTTGTTTCACTCTCTTTAATCCTCCTTCATCTTGTATCAGTCTCTTTAACCCTCCTTCATCTTGTTGCACTCTCCTTAACCCTCCTTCATCTAGTTTCACTCTTTTAACCCTCCTTCATCTTGTCTCACTCTCTTTTATCCCCCTTCATCCTGTTTCACTCTCTTTAACCCTGCTTCTGCTTGTTTGACTCTATTTACACCTCCTTCAACTTGTTTCACTCTCTTTAATTCTCCTTCATCTTGTTTCACTCTCTTTAACCCTCCATCATCTTGTTTCACTTTCTTTAACCCTCCTTCATCTTGTTTCACTCTCTTTAACCCTCCTTCGTCTTGTTTCGCTTTCTTTAACCCTCCTTCATCTCGTTTCCCTCTGTTTAACCCTCTTTCGTCTCGTTTCACTCTCTTTCACCCTTCTTCGTCTCATTTCGCTCTCTTTCATCCTCCTTCGTCTCGTTTCGCTCTCTTTCACCCTCCTTCATCTTGATTCACTCTCCTTAACCCTCTTTCATCTTGTTTCACTCTCTTTAACCCTCCTTCATCTTGCTTCACTCTCTTTAACCCTCCTTCATCTTGTTTCACTCTCTTTAACCCTCCTTCATCCTGTTTCACTCTACTTAACCCTCATTCATCTTGTTTCACTCTCTTTAACTCTCATTCATCTTGTTTCACTCTCTTTAACCCTCCCTCATCTTGTTTCACTCTCTTTAACTCTCATTCATCTTGTTTCACTCTCCTTAACCCTCCTTCATCTTGTTTCACTCGCTTTAAACCGCATTCATCTCGTTTCACTCTTCTTAACCCTCATTCATTTTGTTTCACTCTCTTTAACTCTCATTCATCTTGTTTCACTCTCTTTAACTATCCTTCATCCTGTTTCACTCTCTTTAACCCTGCTTCATTTTGTTTCACTCTCTTGAAACCTCCTTCGTCTCGTTTTACTCTCCTTCACCCTCCTTCGTCTTGTTTCACTCTTTTTATCCCTCCATCATCTCGTTTCACCCTCCTTAATCCTCCTTTGTCTCGTTTTACTATCTTTAACCCTCCTTCATCTTGTTTCACTCTCTTTAACCCTCCTTCATCTTGTTTCACTCTCTTTAACCCTCCTTCATCTTGTTTCACTCTCTTTAACCCTCCTTCATCTTGTTTCACTCTCTTTAACCCTCCTTCATCTTGTTTCACCCTCTATTAACCCGCATTCATCTCCTTTCACTCTCCTTAACCCTCATTCATCTTGTTTCACTCTCTTTGACCCTCATTCATCTTGATTCACTCTCTTTGACTCTCATTCATCTTGTTTCCCTCTCTTTAATCCTCCCTCATCTTGTTTCACTCTCTTTAACTCTCATTCATCTTGTTTCACTCTCTTTAACCCTCCTTCATCTCGTTTCACTCTCTTTCACCCTCCTTCGTCTTGTTTCACTCTCTTTCACCCTAATTCGTCTCGTTTCACTCCCTTTAACACTCCTTCGTCTCGTTTTACTCTCCTTCACCCTCCTTCGTCTCGTTTCACTCTTTATTAACCCTCCATCATCTCGTTTCACACTCCTTAACCCTCCTTTGTCTCGTTTCACTATCTTTAACCCTCCTTTGTCTCGTTTCACTATCTTTCACCCTCATTTGTCTTGTTTCACTCTCTTTCACCCTCCTTCATCTCGTTTCACTCTCTTTCACCTCCCTTCTCTTTTCACACTTTTTCACCCTCCTTCGTCTCGTTTCGCTCTCTTTCTCCCTCCTTCGTCTCGTTTCACTCTCTTTAATCCTCCTTGGTCTTGTTTCACTCTCTTTAAACCTCCTTCATCTCGTTTCACTCTCTTTAACCCTCCTTCTTCTCGTTTCACTCTCTTTCACTCTCCTTCATCTCGTTTCGCTCTCTTTCACCCTCCTTCGTCTCGTTTCCCACTGTTTCACCCTCCTTCGTCTCGTTTCGCTCTCTTTCACCCTCCTTCATCGCGTTTCACTCAGTTTAACACTCCTTCATCTTGTCTCACTCTCTTTTACCCTCCTTCATCCTGTTTCACTCTCTTTAACCCTGCTTCTGCTTGTTTGACTCTATTTAACCTTCCTTCATCTTGTTTCAGTCTCTTTAACCCTCCTTCATCTTGTTTCACTCTCTTTAACCCACCTGCATCTTGTTTCACTCTCTTTAACCCTCCTTCATCTTTTTTCACCTTCTTTAACCCTCCGTCATCTTGTTGCACTCTCCTTAACCCTCCTTCATCTTGTTTCAATCTCTTTAACTCTCATTCATCTTGTTTCACTCTCTTTAACCCTCCTTCATCTTCTTTCGCTCTCTTTAACCCCCTTTCATCTTCTTTCATTCGCTTATCCCTCCTTCATCTTGTTTCACACTCTTGAACCCTCCTTCATCTCGTTTCACTCTCTTTCATCCTGCTTCGTCTCGTTTCACTATCTTTCACCCTCCTTCATCGCGTTTCACTCTGTTTAACACTCCTTCATCTTATCTCACTCTCTTTTACCCTCCTTCATCTTGTTTCACTCCCTTTAAACCTCCTTCATCTTGTTTCACTCTCTTTAACCCTCCTTCATCTTGTTTCACTTTCTTTAACCCTCCTTCATCTTGTTTCACTCTCTTTAACCCTCCTTCGTCTTGTTTCGCTTTCTTTAACCCTCCTTCATCTCGTTTCCCTCTGTTTAACCCTCTTTCGTCTCGTTTCACTCTCTTTCACCCTTCTTCGTCTCATTTCGCTCTCTTTCATCCTCCTTCGTCTCGTTTCGCTCTCTTTCACCCTCCTTCATCTTGATTCACTCTCCTTAACCCTCTTTCATCTTGTTTCACTCTCTTTAACCCTCCTTCATCTTGCTTCACTCTCTTTAACCCTCCTTCATCTTGTTTCACTCTCTTTAACCCTCCTTCATCCTGTTTCACTCTACTTAACCCTCATTCATCTTGTTTCACTCTCTTTAACTCTCATTCATCTTGTTTCACTCTCTTTAACCCTCCCTCATCTTGTTTCACTCTCTTTAACTCTCATTCATCTTGTTTCACTCTCCTTAACCCTCCTTCATCTTGTTTCACTCGCTTTAAACCGCATTCATCTCGTTTCACTCTTCTTAACCCTCATTCATTTTGTTTCACTCTCTTTAACTCTCATTCATCTTGTTTCACTCTCTTTAACTATCCTTCATCCTGTTTCACTCTCTTTAACCCTGCTTCATTTTGTTTCACTCTCTTGAAACCTCCTTCGTCTCGTTTTACTCTCCTTCACCCTCCTTCGTCTTGTTTCACTCTTTTTATCCCTCCATCATCTCGTTTCACCCTCCTTAATCCTCCTTTGTCTCGTTTTACTATCTTTAACCCTCCTTCATCTTGTTTCACTCTCTTTAACCCTCCTTCATCTTGTTTCACTCTCTTTAACCCTCCTTCATCTTGTTTCACTCTCTTTAACCCTCCTTCATCTTGTTTCACTCTCTTTAACCCTCCTTCATCTTGTTTCACCCTCTATTAACCCGCATTCATCTCCTTTCACTCTCCTTAACCCTCATTCATCTTGTTTCACTCTCTTTGACCCTCATTCATCTTGATTCACTCTCTTTGACTCTCATTCATCTTGTTTCCCTCTCTTTAATCCTCCCTCATCTTGTTTCACTCTCTTTAACTCTCATTCATCTTGTTTCACTCTCTTTAACCCTCCTTCATCTCGTTTCACTCTCTTTCACCCTCCTTCGTCTTGTTTCACTCTCTTTCACCCTAATTCGTCTCGTTTCACTCCCTTTAACACTCCTTCGTCTCGTTTTACTCTCCTTCACCCTCCTTCGTCTCGTTTCACTCTTTATTAACCCTCCATCATCTCGTTTCACACTCCTTAACCCTCCTTTGTCTCGTTTCACTATCTTTAACCCTCCTTTGTCTCGTTTCACTATCTTTCACCCTCATTTGTCTTGTTTCACTCTCTTTCACCCTCCTTCATCTCGTTTCACTCTCTTTCACCTCCCTTCTCTTTTCACACTTTTTCACCCTCCTTCGTCTCGTTTCGCTCTCTTTCTCCCTCCTTCGTCTCGTTTCACTCTCTTTAATCCTCCTTGGTCTTGTTTCACTCTCTTTAAACCTCCTTCATCTCGTTTCACTCTCTTTAACCCTCCTTCTTCTCGTTTCACTCTCTTTCACTCTCCTTCATCTCGTTTCGCTCTCTTTCACCCTCCTTCGTCTCGTTTCCCACTGTTTCACCCTCCTTCGTCTCGTTTCGCTCTCTTTCACCCTCCTTCATCGCGTTTCACTCAGTTTAACACTCCTTCATCTTGTCTCACTCTCTTTTACCCTCCTTCATCCTGTTTCACTCTCTTTAACCCTGCTTCTGCTTGTTTGACTCTATTTAACCTTCCTTCATCTTGTTTCAGTCTCTTTAACCCTCCTTCATCTTGTTTCACTCTCTTTAACCCACCTGCATCTTGTTTCACTCTCTTTAACCCTCCTTCATCTTTTTTCACCTTCTTTAACCCTCCGTCATCTTGTTGCACTCTCCTTAACCCTCCTTCATCTTGTTTCAATCTCTTTAACTCTCATTCATCTTGTTTCACTCTCTTTAACCCTCCTTCATCTTCTTTCGCTCTCTTTAACCCCCTTTCATCTTCTTTCATTCGCTTATCCGTCCTTCATCTTGTTTCACACTCTTGAACCCTCCTTCATCTCGTTTCACTCTCTTTCATCCTGCTTCGTCTCGTTTCACTATCTTTCACCCTCCTTCATCGCGTTTCACTCTGTTTAAATCTCCTTCATCTTATCTCACTCTCTTTTACCCTCCTTCATCTTGTTTCACTCCCTTTAAACCTCCTTCATCTTGTTTCACTCTCTTTAACCCTCCTTCATCTTGTTTCACTCTCTTAAACCCTCCTTCACTTTGTTTCACTCTCTTTAACCCTCCATCATCTTGTTTCACTCTCTTTAACCCACCCTCATCTGGTTTCACTATGTTTCACCCTCTTCGTCTCGTTTCACTCTCTTTCACCCTCCTTCGTCCTTTTTCGCTATCTTTCATCCTCCTTCGTCTCGTTTCGCTCTCTTTCACCCTCCTTCGTCTCGTTCCCCTCTGTTTCACCCTCCTTCGTCTCGTTTCGCTCTCTTTCACCCTCCTTCATCGCGTTTCACTCAGTTTAACACTCCTTCATCTTATCTCACTCTCTTTAACACTGCTTCATCATGTTTCATTCTCTTTAACCCTGCTTCTGCTTGTTTCACTCTCTTTAACCCTCCTTCATCTTGTTTCACTCTCTTTAACCCTCCTTCATCTTGTTTCACTCTCTTTCACCCACCTGCCTCTTGTTTCACTCTCTTTAACCCTCCTTCATCTTTTTTCAATCTCTTTAACCCTCCGTCATCTTGTTTCACTCTCTTTAACCCTCCTTCATCTTGTTTCAGTCTCTTTAACCCCCTTTCATCTTATTTCACACTCTTTAACCCTCCTTCATCTTGTTTCACTCTCTTTACCCCTCCTCCATCTTGTTTTACTCTCTTGAACTCTCCTTCATCTTCTTTCATTCTCTTCAACCCTCCTTCATCTTGTTTCAGTCTCTTTAACCCCCTTTCATCTTATTTCACACTCTTGAACCCTCCTTCATCTTGTTTCACTCTCTTTAACCCTCCTTCATCTTGTTTCACTCTCTTTAATCCTCCTTCATCTTGTTTCACTCTCTTGAACCCGCATTCATCTCGTTTCCCTCTCCTTAACCCTCATTCATCTTGTTTCACTATCTTTAACTCTCATTCATCTTGTTTCACTCACTTTAACCCTCCTTCATCTTGTTTCACTCTCTTTAATCCTCCTTCGTCTTTTTTCACCTTCTTTAACCCTCCGTCATCTTGTTTCACTCTCTTTAACCCTCCTTCACCTTTTTTCAACCTCTTTAACCCTCCGTCATCTTGTTTCACTCTCTTTAACACTCCTTCATCTTGCTTCAGTCTCTTGAACCCCCTTTCATCTTATTTCACACTCATTCACCCTCCTTCATCTTGTTTCACTCTCCTGAACACTCCTTCATCTTGTTTCACTCTCTTTAACTCTCATTCATCTTGTTTCACTCTCTTTACCCCTCATCCATCTTGTTTCACTCTCTTCAACCCTTCTTCATCTTGTTTCACTCTCTTTAACGCCCCTTCATCTTGTTGCACTCTCCTTAACCCTCCTTCATCTTGCTTCACTCTCTTTAACTCTCATTCATCTTGTTTCACTCTCGTTAACCCTCCTTCATCTTCTTTCACTCTCTTTAACCCCCTTTCATCTTCTTTCATTCGCTTATCCCTCCTTCATCTTGTTTCACACTCTTGAACCCTCCTTCATCTCGTTTCACTCTCTTTCACCCTGCTTCGTCTCGTTTCACTATCTTTCACCCTCCTTCATCGCGTTTCACTCTGTTTAACACTCCTTCATCTTATCTCACTCTCTTTTACCCTCCTTCATCTTGTTTCACTCCCTTTAAACCTCCTTCATCTTGTTTCACTCTCTTTAACCCTCCATCATCTTGTTTCACTCTCTTTAACCCTACTTTATCTTGTTTCACTCTCTTTCAACCTCTTTCATCTTGTTTCACTCTCTTTAACCCTCCTTCATCTTGTTTCACTCTCTTAAACCCTCCTTCACCTTGTTTCACTCTCTTTAACCCTACTTTTTCTTGTTTCACTCTCTTTCAACCTCTTTCATCTTGTTTCACTCTCTTTAACCCTCCTTCCTCTTGTTTCACTCTCTTAAACCCTCCTTCACCTTGTTTCACTCTCTTTAACCCTCCATCATCTTGTTTCACTCTCTTTAACCCACCCTCATCTTGTTTCACTATGTTTCACCCTCCTTCCTCTCGTTTCACTCTCTTTCACCCTCCTTCGTCCTTTTCCGCTATCTTTCATCCTCCTTCGTCTCGTTTCGCTCTCTTTCACCCTCCTTCGTCACGTTCCCCTCTGTTTCACCCTCCTTCGTCTCGTTTCGCTCTGTTTAACACTCCTTCATCTAGTCTCACTCTCTTTAACCCTGTTTCATCATGTTTCACTCTCTTTCACCCTGCTTCTGCTTGTTTCACTCTCTTTAACCCTCCTTCATCTTGTTTCACTCTCTTTAAACCTCCTTCATCTCGTTTCGCTCTCTTTCACCCTCCTTCGTCTCTTTTCCCACTGTTTCACCCTCCTTCGTCTCGTTTCGCTCTCTTTCACCCTCCTTCATCGCGTTTCACTCAGTTTAACACTCCTTCATCTTGTCTCACTCTCTTTTACCCTCCTTCATCCTGTTTCACTCTCTTTAACCCTGCTTCTGCTTGTTTGACTCTATTTAACCTTCCTTCATCTTGTTTCAGTCTCTTTAACCCTCCTTCATCTTGTTTCACTCTCTTTAACCCACCTGCATCTTGTTTCACTCTCTTTAACCCTCCTTCATTTTTTTTCACCTTCTTTAACCCTCCGTCATCTTGTTGCACTCTCCTTAACCCTCCTTCATCTTGTTTCAATCTCTTTAACTCTCATTCATCTTGTTTCACTCTCTTTAACCCTCCTTCATCTTCTTTCGCTCTCTTTAACCCCCTTTCATCTTCTTTCATTCGCTTATCCCTCCTTCATCTTGTTTCACACTCTTGAACCCTCCTTCATCTCGTTTCACTCTCTTTCACCCTGCTTCGTCTCGTTTCACTATCTTTCACCCTCCTTCATCGCGTTTCACTCTGTTTAACACTCCTTCATCTTATCTCACTCTCTTTTACCCTCCTTCATCTTGTTTCACTCCCTTTAAACCTCCTTCAACTTGTTTCACTCTCTTTAACCCTCCATCATCTTGTTTCACTCTCTTTAACCCTACTTTATCTTGTTTCACTCTATTTCAACCTCTTTCATCTTGTTTCACTCTCTTTAACCCTCCTTCATCTTGTTTCACTCTCTTAAACCCTCCTTCACCTTGTTTCACTCTCTTTAACCCTCCATCATCTTGTTTCACTCTCTTTAACCCACCCTCATCTGGTTTCACTATGTTTCACCTCTTCGTCTCGTTTCACTCTATTTCACCCTCCTTCGTCCTTTTTCGCTATCTTTCATCCTCCTTCGTCTCGTTTCGCTCACTTTCACCCTCCTTCGTCTCGTTCCCCTCTGTTTCACCCTCCTTCGTCTCGATTCGCTCTCTTTCACCCTCCTTCATCGCGTTTCACTCAGTTTAACACTCCTTCATCTTGTCTCACTCTCTTTAACACTGCTTCATCATGTTTCACTCTCTTTAACCCTGCTTCTGCTTGTTTCACTCTCTTTAACCCTCCTTCATCTTGTTTCACTCTCTTTAACCCTCCTTCATCTTGTTTCACTCTCTTTAACCCACCTGCATCTTGTTTCACTCTCTTTAACCCTCCTTCATCTTTTTTCAATCTCTTTAACCCTCCGTCATCTTGTTTCACTCTCTTTAACCCTCCTTCATCTTGTTTCAGTCTCTTTAACCCCCTTTCATCTTATTTCACACTCTTTAACCCTCCTTCATCTTGTTTCACTCTCTTTACCCCTCCTCCATCTTGTTTCACTCTCTTGAACTCTCCTTCATCTTCTTTCATTCTCTTCAACCCTCCTTCATCTTGTTTCAGTCTCTTTAACCCCCTTTCATCTTATTTCACACTCTTGAACCCTCCTTCATCTTGTTTCACTCTCTTTAACCCTCCTTCATCTTGTTTCACTCTCTTTAATCCTCCTTCATCTTGTTTCACTCTCTTGAACCCGCATTCATCTCGTTTCCCTCTCCTTAACCCTCATTCATCTTGTTTCACTATCTTTAACTCTCATTCATCTTGTTTCACTCACTTTAACCCTCCTTCATCTTGTTTCACTCTCTTTAACCCTCCTTCGTCTTTTTTCACCTTCTTTAACCCTCCGTCATCTTGTTTCACTCTCTTTAACCCTCCTTCACCTTTTTTCAACTTCTTTAACCCTCCGTCATCTTGTTTCACTCTCTTTAACCCTCCTTCATCTTGCTTCAGTCTCTTGAACCCCCTTTCATCTTATTTCACACTCATTCACCCTCCTTCATCTTGTTTCACTCTCCTGATCACTCCTTCATCTTGTTTCACTCTCTTTAACTCTCATTCATCTTGTTTCACTCTCTTTACCCCTCATCCATCTTGTTTCACTCTCTTCAACCCTTCTTCATCTTGTTTCACTCTCTTTAACGCCCCTTCATCTTGTTGCACTCTCCTTAACCCTCCTTCATCTTGCTTCACTCTCTTTAACTCTCATTCATCTTGTTTCACTCTCGTTAACCCTCCTTCATCTTCTTTCACTCTCTTTAACCCCCTTTCATCTTCTTTCATTCGCTTATCCCTCCTTCATCTTGTTTCACACTCTTGAACCCTCCTTCATCTCGTTTCACTCTCTTTCACCCTGCTTCGTCTCGTTTCACTCTCTGTCACCCTCCTTCATCGCGTTTCACTCTGTTTAACACTCCTTCATCTTGTCTCACTCTCTTTTACCCTCCTTCATCTTGTTCCACTCTCTTTAACCCTGCTTCTGCTTGTTTGACTCTATTTAACCCTCCTTCATCTTGTTTCACTCTCTTTAACCCTCCATCTTCTTGTTTCACTCTCTTTAACCCTACTTTATCTTGTTTCACTCTCTTTCAACCTCTTTCATCTTGTTTCACTCTCTTTAACCCTCCTTCATCTTGTTTCACTCTCTTAAACCCTCCTTCATCTTGTTTCACTATGTTTCACCCTCCTTCGTCTCGTTTCACTCTCTTTCACCCTCCTTCGTCCTTTTTCGCTATCTTTCATCCTCCTTCGTCTCGTTTCGCTCTCTTTCACCCTCCTTCGTCTCGTTCCCCTCTGTTTCACCCTCCTTCGTCTCGTTTCGCTCTGTTTAACACTCCTTTATCTAGTCTCACTCTCTTTAACCCTGCTTCATCATGTTTCACTCTCTTTAACCCTGCTTCTGCTTGTTTCACTCTCTTTAACCCTCCTTCATCTTGTTTCACTCTCTTTAAACCTCCTTCATCTTGTTTCACTCTCTTTAACCCACCTGCATCTTGTTTCACTCTCTTTAACCCTCCTTCATCTTTTTTCAATCTCTTTAACCCTCCGTCATCTTGTTTCACTCTCTTTAACCCTCCTTCATCTTGTTTCAGTCTCTTTAACCCCCTTTCATCTTATTTCACACTCTTTAACCCTCCTTCGTCTCTTTTCACTCTGTTTAACACTCCTTCATCTTGTCTCACTCTCTTTAACCCTGCTTCATCTTGTTTCACTCTCTTTAACCCTGCTTCTGCCTGTTTGACTCTATTTAACCCTCCTTCATCTTGTTTCACTCTCTTTAATCCTCCTTCATCTTATTTCACTCTCTTTAACCCTCCTTCATCTTGTTTCACTCTGTTTAAACCTCCTTCATCTTGTTTAACTCTCTTTAACCCTCCTTCATCTTGCTTCACTCTCTTTCACCCACCTGCATCTTTTTTCACTCTCTTTAATCGTCCTTCATCATTTTTCACTCTCTTTAACCCTCCTTCGTCTCGTTTCGCACTCCTTAACCCTCCTTCGTCTCGTTTCGCTCTTTTTACCCCTCCTTCGCCTCGTTTCACTCTGTTTAACCCTCCTTCGTCGCGTTTCACTCTCTTTCACCCTCCTTCATCTCGTTTCACTCTCTTTAACCCTCCTTCGTCTCGTTTCACTCTCTTTCACCCTCCATCTTGTTTCAGTCCCTTTTACCCTCCTTCGTCTCGTTTCACTCTCTTTCACTCTCCTTCGTCTCGTTTCACTCTCTTTCACCCTCCTTCATCTCGTTTCACTCTCTTTCACCCTACTTCGTCTCGTTTCACTCTCTTTCACCCTCCTTCATCTCGTTTCACTCTCTTTCACCCTACTTCATCTCGTTTCACTCTCTTTCACCTCCTTCATCGCTTTCACTCTGTTTAACACTCCTTCTTGTCTCACTCTCTTTAACCCTGCTTCATCTTGTTTCACTCTCTTTAACCCTGCTTCTGCTTGTTTGACTCAATTTAACCCTCCTTCATCTTGTTTCACTCTCTTGAATCTTCCCTCATCTTGTTTCGCTCTCTTTAACCCTCCTTCATCTCGTTTCCCTCTCTTTAACCCTCCTTCATCTCGTTTCGCTCTCTTTCACCCTCCTTCGTCTCGTTTCCATCTGTTTCACCCTCCTTCATCTCGTCTCGCTCTCTTTCACCCTCCTTCATCGCGTTTCACTCTGTTTAACACTCCTTCGTCTTGTCTCACTCTCTTTAACCCTGCTTCATCTTGTTTCACTCTCTTTAACCCTCCTTCATCTTGTTTCATTCTCTTTAACCCTCCTTCATCTTGTTTCACTCTCTTGAAACCTCCTTCACCTTGTTTCACTTTCTTTAATCCTCCTTCATCTTGTATCACTCTCTTTAACACTCCTTCATCTTGTTGCACTCTCCTTTACCCTCCTTCATCTTGTTTCACTCTCTTTAACCCTCAGTCATCCTGTTTCACTCTCCTTAACCCTCGTTCATCTTGTTTCACTCTCTTTAACTCTCATTCATCTTGTTTCACTTTCTTTAACCCTCCTTCATCTTGTTTCACCCTCTTTAACCCTCACTCATCTTGTTTCACTATCTTTCACCCTCCTTCGTCTCGTTTCACTCTCTTTCACCCTCCTTTGTCTTGTTTCGCTCTCTTTAACCCTCCTTCATCTCGTTTCCCTCTCTTTAACCCTCCTTTGTCTCGTTTCACTCACTTTCACCCTTCTTCATCTCATTTTGCTCTCTTTCGTCCTCCTTCGTCTCGTTTCGCTCTCTTTCACCCTCCTTCATCTCGTTTCCATCTGTTTCACCCTCCTTCGTCTCGTTTCACTCTCTTTCACCCTCCTTCATCGCGTTTCACTCTGTTTAACACTCCTTCATCTTGTCTCACTCTCTTTAACCCTCATTCATCTTGTTTCACTCTCTTTAAAACTGCTTCTGCTTGTTTGACTCTATTTAAGCCTGCTTCATCTTGTTTCACTCTGATTAACCCTCCTTCATCTTGTTTCACTCTCTTTAACCCGCATTCATCTCGTTTCACTCTCCTTAACCTTCATTCATCTTGTTTCACTATCTTTAACTTTCATTCATCTTGTTTCACTCACTTTAACCCTCCTTCATTTGTTTCACTCTCTTTAACCTTCCTTCATCTTCTTTCACTCTCTTTAACCCCCTTTCATCTTGTTTCACTCTCTTTAACCCCCTTTCATCTTCTTTCATTCTCTTATCCCTCCTACATCTTGTTTCACACTCTTGAACCCTCCTTCATATTGTTTCACTCTCTTTAACGCTCCTTCATCTTGTTTCATTCTCTTTCACCCTTCTTCATTTTGTTTCACTCTCTTGAAACCTCCTTCGTCTCGTTTTACTCTCCTTCACCCTCCGTCGTCTAGTTTCACTCTTTTTAACCCACCATCATCTCGTTTCACTCTCCTTAATCCTCCTTTGTCTCGTTTCACTATCTTTAACCCTCCTTCGTCTTGTTTCACTCTCTTTAACCCACCTTCATCTTGTTTCACTCTCTTTAACCCTCCCTCATCTTGTTTCGCTCTCTTTAACCCTCCTTCATCTCGTTTCCCTCTCTTTAACCCTCCTTCATCTCGTTTCACTCTCTTTCACCCTTCTTCGTCTCATTTCACTCTCTTTCATCCTCCTTCGTCTCGTTTCGCTCTCTTTCACCCTCCTTCGTCTCGTTTCCATCTGTTTCACCCTCCTTCATCTCGTCTCGCTCTCTTTCACCCTCCTTCATCGCGTTTCACTCTGTTTAACACTCCTTCGTCTTGTCTCACTCTCTTTAACCCTGCTTCATCTTGTTTCACTCTCTTTAACCCTGCTTCAGCTTGTTTGACTCTATTTAACCCTCCTTCATCTTGTTTCACTCTCTGTAATCCTCCTTCATCTTGTTTCACTCTCTTTAATCCTCCTTCATCTTGTTTCACTCTCTTGAACCCTCCTTCATCTTGTTTCATTCTCTTTAACCCTCCTTCATCTTGTTTCACTCTCTTGAAACCTCCTTCACCTTGTTTCACTCTCTTTAATCCTCCTTCATCTTGTATCACTCTCTTTAACCCTCCTTCATCTTGTTGCACTCTCCTTTACCCTCCTTCATCTTGTTTCACTCTCTTTAACCCTCCGTCATCCTGTTTCACTCTCCTTAACCCTCGTTCATCTTGTTTCACTCTCTTTAACTCTCATTCATCTTGTTTCACTTTCTTTAACCCTCCTTCATCTTGTTTCACTCTCTTTAACCCTCCCTCATCTTGTTTCACTATCTTTCACCCTCCTTCGTCTCGTTTCACTCTCTTTCACCCTCCTTTGTCTTGTTTCGCTCTCTTTAACCCTCCTTCATCTCGTTTCCCTCTCTTTAACCCTCCTTCGTCTCGTTTCACTCTCTTTCACCCTTCTTCATCTCATTTCGCTCTCTTTCATCCTCCTTCGTCTCGTTTCGCTCTCTTTCACCCTCCTTCATCTCGTTTCCATCTGTTTAACCCTCCTTCGTCTCGTTTCGCTCTCTTTCACCCTCCTTCATCGCGTTTCACTCTGTTTAACACTCCTTCATCTTGTCTCACTCTCTTTAACCCTGCTTCATCTTGTTTCACTCTCTTTAAAACTGCTTCTGCTTGTTTTAATCTATTTAAGCCTGCATCATCTTGTTTCACTCTCTTTAATCCTCCTTCATCTTGTTTCACTCTCTTTAACCCTCCTTCATCTTGATTCGCTCTCTTTAACCCTCCTTCATCTCGTTTCCCTCTCTTTAACCCTCCTTCGTCTCGTTTCACTCTCTTTAACCCGCCTTCATCTTGTTTCACTCTCTTTACCCCTCCTTCATCTTGTTTCACTCTCTTTAACCCTCCTTCACCTTGTTTCGCTCTCTTTAACCCTCCTTCATCTCGTTTCCCTCTGTTTCACACTTTTTCATCTCATTTCGCTCTCTTTCATCCTCCTTTGTCTCGTTTCGCTCTCTTTCACCCTCATTCGTCTCGTTTCCCTCTCTTTCACCCTCCTTCGTCTCGTTTCCATCTGTTTCAGCCTCCTTCGTCTCGTTTCGCTCTCTTTCACCCTCCTTCATCGCGTTTCACTCTGTTTAACACTCCTTCATCTTGTCTCACTCTCTTTCACCCTCCTTCATCGCGTTTCACTCTGTTTAACACTCCTTCATCTTGTCTCACTCTCTTTAACCCTGCTTCATCTTGTTTCACTCTCTTTAACACTGCTTCATCTTGTTTCACTCTCTTTAACCCGCATTCATCTCGTTTCACTCTCCTTAACCTTCATTCATCTTGTTTCACTATCTTTAACTCTCATTCATCTTGTTTCACTCACTTTAACCCTCCTTCATTTGTTTCACTCTCTTTAACCTTCCTTCATCTTCTTTCACTCTCTTTAACCCCCTTTCATCTTGTTTCACTCTCTTTAACCCCCTTTCATCTTCTTTCATTCTCTTATCCCTCCGACATCTTGTTTCACACTCTTGAACCCTCCTTCATATTGTTTCACTCTCTTTAACGCTCCTTCATCTTGTTTCATTCTCTTTCACCCTTCTTCATTTTGTTTCACTCTCTTGAAACCTCCTTCGTCTCGTTTTACTCTCCTTCACCCTCCGTCGTCTAGTTTCACTCTTTTTAACCCACCATCATCTCGTTTCACTCTCCTTAATCCTCCTTTGTCTCGTTTCACTATCTTTAACCCTCCTTCGTCTTGTTTCACTCTCTTTAACCCACCTTCATCTTGTTTCACTCTCTTTAACCCTCCCTCATCTTGTTTCCCTCTCTTTAACCCTCCTTCATCTCGTTTCGCTCTCTTTCACCCTCCTTCGTCTCGTTTCCATCTGTTTCACCCTCCTTCATCTCGTCTCGCTCTCTTTCACCCTCCTTCATCGCGTTTCACTCTGTTTAACACTCCTTCGTCTTGTCTCACTCTCTTTAACCCTGCTTCATCTTGTTTCACTCTCTTTAACCCTCCTTCATCTTGTTTCATTCTCTTTAACCCTCCTTCATCTTGTTTCACTCTCTTGAAACCTCCTTCACCTTGTCTCACTCTCTTTAATCCTCCTTCATCTTGTATCACTCTCTTTAACCCTCCTTCATCTTGTTGCACTCTGCTTTACCCTCCTTCATCTTGTTTCACTCTCTTTAACCCTCAGTCATCCTGTTTCACTCTCCTTAACCCTCGTTCATCTTGTTTCACTCTCTTTAACTCTCATTCATCTTGTTTCACTTTCTTTAACCCTCCTTCATCTTGTTTCACCCTCTTAAACCCTCCCTCATCTTGTTTCACTATCTTTCACCCTCCTTCGTCTCGTTTCACTCTCTTTCACCCTCCTTTGTCTTGTTTCGCTCTCTTTAACCCTCCTTCATCTCGTTTCCCTCTCTTTAACCCTCCTTTGTCTCGTTTCACTCACTTTCACCCTTCTTCATCTCATTTCGCTCTCTTTCATCCTCCTTCGTCTCGTTTCGCTCTCTTTCACCCTCCTTCATCTCGTTTCCATCTGTTTAACCCTCCTTCGTCTCGTTTCGCTCTCTTTCACCCTCCTTCATCGCGTTTCACTCTGTTTAACACTCCTTCATCTTGTCTCACTCTCTCTAACCCTGCTTCATCTTGTTTCACTCTCTTTAACCCTGCTTCAGCTTGTTTGACTCTATTTAACCCTACTTCATCTTGTTCCACTCTCTGTAATCCTCCTTCATCTTGTTTCACTCTCTTTAATCCTCCTTCATCTTGTTTCACTCTCTTTAACCCTCCGTCATCCTGTTTCAATCTCCTTAACCCTCGTTCATCTTGTTTCACTCTCTTTAACTCTCATTCATCTTGTTTCACTTTCTTTAACCCTCCTTCATCTTGTTTCACTCTCTTTAACCCTCCTTCATCTCGTTTCACTCTCTTTCACCCTTCTTCATCTCATTTTGCTCTCTTTCGTCCTCCTTCGTCTCGTTTCGCTCTCTTTCACCCTCCTTCATCTCGTTTCCATCTGTTTCACCCTCCTTCGTCTCGTTTCGCTCTCTTTCACCCTCCTTCATCGCGTTTCACTCTGTTTAACACTCCTTCATCTTGTCTCACTCTCTTTAACCCTCATTCATCTTGTTTCACTCTCTTTAACCATCCTTCATCTTGATTCGCTCTCTTAAACCCTCCTTCATCTCGTTTCCCTCTCTTTAACCCTTCTTCGTCTCGTTTCACTCTCTTTAACCCGCCTTTATCTTGTTTCACTCTCTTTACCCCTCCTTCATCTTGTTTCACTCTCTTTAACCCTCCTTCATCTTGTTTCGCTCTCTTTAACCCTCCTTCATCTCGTTTCCCTCTGTTTCACACTTTTTCATCTCATTTCGCTCTCTTTCATCCTCCTTTGTCTCGTTTCGCTCTCTTTCACCCTCATTCATCTCGTTTCCCTCTCTTTCACCCTCCTTCGTCTCGTTTCCATCTGTTTCAGCCTCCTTCGTCTCGTTTCGCTCTCTTTCACCCTCCTTCATCGCGTTTCACTCTGTTTAACACTCCTTCATCTTGTCTCACTCTCTTTCACCCTCCTTCATCGCATTTCACTCTGTTTAACACTCCTTCATCTTGTCTCACTCTCTTTAACCCTGCTTCATCTTGTTTCACTCTCTTTAACACTGCTTCATCTTGTTTCACTCTCTTTAACCCTCCCTCATCTTGTTTCGCTCTCTTTAACCCTCCTTCATCTCGTTTCCCTCTCTTTAACCCGCCTTCATCTCGTTTCACTCTCTTTCACCCTTCTTCATCTCATTTCGCTCTCTTTCATCCTCCTTCGTCTCGTTTCGCTCTCTTTCACCCTCCTTCGTCTTGTTTCCATCTGTTTCACCCTCCTTCATCTCGTCTCGCTCTCTTTCACCCTCCTTCATCGCGTTTCACTCTGTTTAACACTCCTTCGTCTTGTCTCACTCTCTTTAACCCTGCTTCATCTTGTTTCACTCTCTTTAACCCTGCTTCAGCTTGTTTGACTCTATTTAACCCTCCATCATCTTGTTTCACTCTCTGTAATCCTCCTTCATCTTGTTTCACTCTCTTTAATCCTCCTTCATCTTGTTTCACTCTCTTTAACCCTCCTTCATCTTGTTTCATTCTCTTTAACCCTCCTTCATCTTGTTTCACTCTCTTGAAACCTCCTTCACCTTGTTTCACTCTCTTTAATCCTCCTTCATCTTGTATCACTCTCTTTAACCCTCCTTCATCTTGCTGCACTCTCCTTTACCCTCCTTCATCTTGTTTCACTCTCTTTAACCCTCAGTCATCCTGTTTCACTCTCCTTAACCCTCGTTCATCTTGTTTCACTCTCTTTAACACTCACTCATCTTGTTTCACTATCTTTCACCCTCCTTCGTCTCGTTTCACTCTCTTTCACCCTCCTTTGTCTTGTTTCGCTCTCTTTAACCCTCCTTCATCTCGTTTCCCTCTCTTTAACCCTCCTTTGTCTCGTTTCACTCTCTTTCACCCTTCTTCATCTCATTTCGCTCTCTTTCATCCTCCTTCGTCTCGTTTCGCTCTCTTTTACCCTCCTTCATCTCGTTTCCATCTGTTTAACCCTCCTTCGTCTCGTTTCGCTCTCTTTCACCCTCCTTCATCGCGTTTCACTCTGTTTAACACTGCTTCATCTTGTCTCACTCTCTTTAACCCTGCTTCATCTTGTTTCACTCTCTTTAACCCTGCTTCAGCTTGTTTGACTCTATTTAACCCTACTTCATCTTGTTCCACTCTCTGTAATCCTCCTTCATCTTGTTTCACTCTCTTTAATCCTCCTTCATCTTGTTTCACTCTCTTTAACCCTCCGTCATCCTGTTTCACTCTCCTTAACCCTCGTTCATCTTGTTTCACTCTCTTTAACTCTCATTCATCTTGTTTGACTTTCTTTAACCCTCCTTCATCTTGTTTCACTCTCTTTAACCCTCCTTCATCTCGTTTCACTCTCTTTCACCCTTCTTCATCTCATTTTGCTCTCTTTCGTCCTCCTTCGTCTCGTTTCGCTCTCTTTCACCCTCCTTCATCTCGTTTCCATCTGTTTCACCCTCCTTCGTCTCGTTTCGCTCTCTTTCACCCTCCTTCATCGCGTTTCACTCTGTTTAACACTCCTTCATCTTGTCTCACTCTCTTTAACCCTCATTCATCTTGTTTCACTCTGTTTAACACTCCTTCATCTTGTCTCACTCTCTTTAACCCTGCTTCATCTTGTTTCACTCTCTTTAACACTGCTTCATCTTGTTTCACTCACTTTAACCCGCATTCATCTCGTTTCACTCTCCTTAACCTTCATTCATCTTGTTTCACTATCTTTAACTCTCATTCATCTTGTTTCACTCACTTTAACCCTCCTTCATTTGTTTCACTCTCTTTAACCTTCCTTCATCTTCTTTCACTCTCTTTAACCCCCTTTCATCTTGTTTCACTCTCTTTAACCCCCTTTCATCTTCTTTCATTCTCTTATCCCTCCTACATCTTGTTTCACACTCTTGAACCCTCCTTCATATTGTTTCACTCTCTTTAACGCTCCTTCATCTTGTTTCATTCTCTTTCACCCTTCTTCATTTTGTTTCACTCTCTTGAAACCTCCTTCGTCTCGTTTTACTCTACTTCACCCTCCGTCGTCTAGTTTCACTCTTTTTAACCCACCATCATCTCGTTTCACTCTCCTTAATCCTCCTTTGTCTCGTTTCACTATCTTTAACCCTCCTTCGTCTTGTTTCACTCTCTTTAACCCACCTTCATCTTGTTTCACTCTCTTTAACCCTCTCTCATCTTGTTTCGCTCTCTTTAACCCTCCTTCATCTCGTTTCCCTCTCTTTAACCCTCCTTCATCTCGTTTCGCTCTCTTTCACCCTCCTTCGTCTCGTTTCCATCTGTTTCATCCTCCTTCATCTCGTCTCGCTCTCTTTCACCCTCCTTCTTCGCGTTTCACTCTGTTTAACACTCCTTCGTCTTGTCTCACTCTCTTTAACCCTGCTTCATCTTGTTTCACTCTCTTTAACCCTCCTTCATCTTGTTTCATTCTCTTTAACCCTCCTTCATCTTGTTTCACTCTCTTGAAACCTCCTTCACCTTGTTTCACTCTCTTTAATCCTCCTTCATCTTGTATCACTCTCTTTAACCCTCCTTCATCTTGTTGCACTCTCCTTTACCCTCCTTCATCTTGTTTCACTCTCTTTAACCCTCAGTCATCCTGTTTCACTCTCCTTAACCCTCGTTCATCTTGTTTCACTCTCTTTAACTCTCATTCATCTTGTTTCACTTTCTTTAACCCTCCTTCATCTTGTTTCACCCTCTTTAACCCTCCCTCATCTTGTTTCACTATCTTTCACCCTCCTTCGTCTCGTTTCACTCTCTTTCACCCTCCTTTGTCTTGTTTCGCTCTCTTTAACCCTCCTTCATCTCGTTTCCCTCTCTTTAACCCTCCTTTGTCTCGTTTCACTCACTTTCACCCTTCTTCATCTCATTTCCCTCTCTTTCATCCTCCTTCGTCTCGTTTCGCTCTCTTTCACCCTCCTTCATCTCGTTTCCATCTGTTTAACCCTCCTTCGTCTCGTTTCGCTCTCTTTCACCCTCCTTCATCGCGTTTCACTCTGTTTAACACTCCTTCATCTTGTCTCACTCTCTCTAACCCTGCTTCATCTTGTTTCACTCTCTTTAACCCTGCTTCAGCTTGTTTGACTCTATTTAACCCTACTTCATCTTGTTCCACTCTCTGTAACCCTCCTTCATCTTGTTTCACTCTCTTTAATCCTCCTTCATCTTGTTTCACTCTCTTTAACCCTCCGTCATCCTGTTTCACTCTCCTTAACCCTCGTTCATCTTGTTTCACTCTCTTTAACTCTCATTCATCTTGTTTCACTTTCTTTAACCCTCCTTCATCTTGTTTCACTCTCTTTAACCCTCCTTCATCTCGTTTCACTCTCTTTCACCCTTCTTCATCTCATTTTGCTCTCTTTCGTCCTCCTTCGTCTCGTTTCGCTCTCTTTCACCCTCCTTCATCTCGTTTCCATCTGTTTCACCCTCCTTCGTCTCGTTTCGCTCTCTTTCACCCTCCTTCATCGCGTTTCACTCTGTTTAACACTCCTTCATCTTGTCTCACTCTCTTTAACCCTCATTCATCTTGTTTCACTCTCTTTAAAACTGCTTCTGCTTGTTTGACTCTATTTAAGCCTGCTTCATCTTGTTTCACTCTGTTAAACCCGCATTCATCTCGTTTCACTCTCCTTAACCTTCATTCATCTTGTTTCACTATCTTTAACTCTCATTCATCTTGTTTCACTCACTTTAACCCTCCTTCATTTGTTTCACTCTCTTTAACCTTCCTTCATCTTCTTTCACTCTCTTTAACCCCCTTTCATCTTGTTTCACTCTCTTTAACCCCCTTTCATCTTCTTTCATTCTCTTATCCCTCCTACATCTTGTTTCACACTCTTGAACCCTCCTTCATATTGTTTCACTCTCTTTAACGCTCCTTCATCTTGTTTCATTCTCTTTCACCCTTCTTCATTTTGTTTCACTCTCTTGAAACCTCCTTCGTCTCGTTTTACTCTCCTTCACCCTCCGTCGTCTAGTTTCACTCTTTTTAACCCACCATCATCTCGTTTCACTCTCCTTAATCCTCCTTTGTCTCGTTTCACTATCTTTAACCCTCCTTCATCTTGTTTCACTCTCTGTAATCCTCCTTCATCTTGTTTCACTCTCTTTAATCCTCCTTCATCTTGTTTCACTCTCTTGAACCCTCCTTCATCTTGTTTCATTCTCTTTAACCCTCCTTCATCTTGTTTCACTCTCTTGAAACCTCCTTCACCTTGCTTCACTCTCTTTAATCCTCCTTCATCTTGTATCACTCTCTTTAACCCTCCTTCATCTTGTTGCACTCTCCTTTACCCTCCTTCATCTTGTTTCACTCTCTTTAACCCTCCGTCATCCTGTTTCACTCTCCTTAACCCTCGTTCATCTTGTTTCACTCTCTTTAACTCTCATTCATCTTGTTTCACTTTCTTTAACCCTCCTTCATCTTGTTTCACTCTCTTTAACCCTCCCTCATCTTGTTTCACTATCTTTCACCCTCCTTCGTCTCGTTTCACTCTCTTTCACCCTCCTTTGTCTTGTTTCGCTCTCTTTAACCCTCCTTCATCTCGTTTCCCTCTCTTTAACCCTCCTTCGTCTCGTTTCACTCTCTTTCACCCTTCTTCATCTCATTTCGCTCTCTTTCATCCTCCTTCGTCTCGTTTCGCTCTCTTTCACCCTCCTTCATCTCGTTTCCATCTGTTTAACCCTCCTTCGTCTCGTTTCGCTCTCTTTCACCCTCCTTCATCGCGTTTCACTCTGTTTAACACTCCTTCATCTTGTCTCACTCTCTTTAACCCTGCTTCATCTTGTTTCACTCTCTTTAAAACTGCTTCTGCTTGTTTTAATCTATTTAAGCCTGCTTCATCTTGTTTCACTCTCTTTAATCCTCCTTCATCTTGTTTCACTCTCTTTAACCCTCCTTCATCTTGATTCGCTCTCTTTAACCCTCCTTCATCTCGTTTCCCTCTCTTTAACCCTCCTTCGTCTCGTTTCACTCTCTTTAACCCGCCTTCATCTTGTTTCACTCTCTTTACCCCTCCTTCATCTTGTTTCACTCTCTTTAACCCTCCTTCACCTTGTTTCGCTCTCTTTAACCCTCCTTCATCTCGTTTCCCTCTGTTTCACACTTTTTCACCTCATTTCGCTCTCTTTCATCCTCCTTTGTCTCGTTTCGCTCTCTTTCACCCTCATTCGTCTCGTTTCCCTCTCTTTCACCCTCCTTCGTCTCGTTTCCATCTGTGTCAGCCTCCTTCGTCTCGTTTCGCTCTCTTTCACCCTCCTTCATCGCGTTTCACTCTGTTTAACACTCCTTCATCTTGTCTCACTCTCTTTCACGCTCCTTCATCGCGTTTCACTCTGTTTAACACTCCTTCATCTTGTCTCACTCTCTTTAACCCTGCTTCATCTTGTTTCACTCTCTTTAACACTGCTTCATCTTGTTTCACTCTCTTTAACCCGCATTCATCTCGTTTCACTCTCCTTAACCTTCATTCATCTTGTTTCACTATCTTTAACTCTCATTCATCTTGTTTCACTCACTTTAACCCTCCTTCATTTGTTTCACTCTCTTTAACCTTCCTTCATCTTCTTTCACTCTCTTTAACCCCCTTTCATCTTGTTTCACTCTCTTTAACCCCCTTTCATCTTCTTTCATTCTCTTATCCCTCCGACATCTTGTTTCACACTCTTGAACCCTCCTTCATATTGTTTCACTCTCTTTAACGCTCCTTCATCTTGTTTCATTCTCTTTCACCCTTCTTCATTTTGTTTCACTCTCTTGAAACCTCCTTCGTCTCGTTTTACTCTCCTTCACCCTCCGTCGTCTAGTTTCACTCTTTTTAACCCACCATCATCTCGTTTCACTCTCCTTAATCCTCCTTTGTCTCGTTTCACTCTCTTTAACCCTCCTTCGTCTTGTTTCACTCTCTTTAACCCACCTTCATCTTGTTTCACTCTCTTTAACCCTCCCTCATCTTGTTTCCCTCTCTTTAACCCTCCTTCATCTCGTTTCGCTCTCTTTCACCCTCCTTCGTCTCGTTTCCATCTGTTTCACCCTCCTTCATCTCGTCTCACTCTCTTTCACCCTCCTTCATCGCGTTTCACTCTGTTTAACACTCCTTCGTCTTGTCTCACTCTCTTTAACCCTGCTTCATCTTGTTTCACTCTCTTTAACCCTCCTTCATCTTGTTTCATTCTCTTTAACCCTCCTTCATCTTGTTTCACTCTCTTGAAACCTCCTTCACCTTGTTTCACTCTCTTTAATCCTCCTTCATCTTGTATCACTCTCTTTAACCCTCCTTCATCTTGTTGCACTCTCCTTTACCCTCCTTCATCTTGTTTCACTCTCTTTAACCCTCAGTCATCCTGTTTCACTCTCCTTAACCCTCGTTCATCTTGTTTCACTCTCTTTAACTCTCATTCATCTTGTTTCACTTTCTTTAACCCTCCTTCATCTTGTTTCACCCTCTTTAACCCTCCCTCATCTTGTTTCACTATCTTTCACACTCCTTCGTCTCGTTTCACTCTCTTTCACCCTCCTTTGTCTTGTTTCGCTCTCTTTAACCCTCCTTCATCTCGTTTCCCTCTCTTTAACCCTCCTTTGTCTCGTTTCACTCACTTTCACCCTTCTTCATCTCATTTCGCTCTCTTTCATCCTCCTTCGTCTCGTTTCGCTCTCTTTCACCCTCCTTCATCTCGTTTCCATCTGTTTAACCCTCCTTCGTCTCGTTTCGCTCTCTTTCACCCTCCTTCATCGCGTTTCACTCTGTTTAACACTCCTTCAGCTTGTCTCACTCTCTCTAACCCTGCTTCATCTTGTTTCACTCTCTTTAACCCTGCTTCAGCTTGTTTGACTCTATTTAACCCTACTTCATCTTGTTCCACTCTCTGTAATCCTCCTTCATCTTGTTTCACTCCCTTTAATCCTCCTTCATCTTGTTTCACTCTCTTTAACCCTCCGTCATCCTGTTTCACTCTCCTTAACCCTCGTTCATCTTGTTTCACTCTCTTTAACTCTCATTCATCTTGTTTCACTTTCTTTAACCCTCCTTCATCTTGTTTCACTCTCTTTAACCCTCCTTCATCTCGTTTCACTCTCTTTCACCCTTCTTCATCTCATTTTGCTCTCTTTCGTCCTCCTTCGTCTCGTTTCGCTCTCTTTCACCCTCCTTCATCTCGTTTCCATCTGTTTCACCCTCCTTCGTCTCGTTTCGCTCTCTTTCACCCTCCTTCATCGCGTTTCACTCTGTTTAACACTCCTTCATCTTGTCTCACTCTCTTTAACCCTCATTCATCTTGTTTCACTCTCTTTAAAACTGCTTCTGCTTGTTTGACACTATTTAAGCCTGCTTCATCTTGTTTCACTCTGTTTAACCCGCATTCATCTTGTTTCACTCTCTTTAACCCGCATTCATCTCGTTTCACTCTCCTTAACCTTCATTCATCTTGTTTCACTCACTTTAACCCTCCTTCATTTGTTTCACTCTCTTTAACCTTCCTTCATCTTCTTTCACTCTCTTTAACCCCCTTTCATCTTGTTTCACTCTCTTTAACCCCCTTTCATCTTCTTTCATTCTCTTATCCCTCCTACATCTTGTTTGACACTCTTGAACCCTCCTTCATATTGTTTCACTCTCTTTAACGCTCCTTCATCTTGTTTCATTCTCTTTCACCCTTCTTCATTTTGTTTCACTCTCTTGAAACCTCCTTCGTCTCGTTTTACTCTCCTTCACCCTCCGTCGTCTAGTTTCACTCTTTTTAACCCACCATCATCTCGTTTCACTCTCCTTAATCCTCCTTTGTCTCGTTTCACTATCTTTAACCCTCCTTCGTCTTGTTTCACTCTCTTTAACCCACCTTCATCTTGTTTCACTCTCTTTAACCCTCCCTCATCTTGTTTCGCTCTCTTTAACCCTCCTTCATCTCGTTTCCCTCTCTTTAACCCTCCTTCATCTCGTTTCACTCTCTTTCACCCTTCTTCGTCTCATTTCACTCTCTTTCATCCTCCTTCGTCTCGTTTCGCTCTCTTTCACCCTCCTTCATCTCGTTTCCATCTGTTTCACCCTCCTTCATCTCGTCTCGCTCTCTTTCACCCTCCTTCATCGCGTTTCACTCTGTTTAACACTCCTTCGTCTTGTCTCACTCTCTTTAACCCTGCTTCATCTTGTTTCACTCTCTTTAACCCTGCTTCAGCTTGTTTGACTCTATTTAACCCTCCTTCATCTTGTTTCACTCTCTGTAATCCTCCTTCATTTTGTTTCACTCTCTTTAATCCTCCTTCATCTTGTTTCACTCTCTTGAACCCTCCTTCATCTTGTTTCATTCTCTTTAACCCTCCTTCATCTTGTTTCACTCTCTTGAAACCTCCTTCACCTTGTTTCACTCTCTTTAATCCTCCTTCATCTTGTATCACTCTCTTTAACCCTCCTTCATCTTGTTGCACTCTCCTTTACCCTCCTTCATCTTGTTTCACTCTCTTTAACCCTCCGTCATCCTGTTTCACTCTCCTTAACCCTCGTTCATCTTGTTTCACTCTCTTTAACTCTCATTCATCTTGTTTCACTTTCTTTAACCCTCCTTCATCTTGTTTCACTCTCTTTAACACTCCCTCATCTTGTTTCACTATCTTTCACCCTCCTTCGTCTCGTTTCACTCTCTTTCACCCTCCTTTGTCTTGTTTCGCTCTCTTTAATCCTCCTTCATCTCGTTTCCCTCTCTTTAACCCTCCTTCGTCTCGTTTCACTCTCTTTCACCCTTCTTCATCTCATTTCGCTCTCTTTCATCCTCCTTCGTCTCGTTTCGCTCTCTTTCACCCTCCTTCATCTCGTTTCCATCTGTTTAACCCTCCTTCGTCTTGTTTCGCTCTCTTTCACCCTCCTTCATCGCGTTTCACTCTGTTTAACACTCCTTCATCTTGTCTCACTCTCTTTAACCCTGCTTCATCTTGTTTCACTCTCTTTAAAACTGCTTCTGCTTGTTTGAATCTTTTTAAGCCTGCTTCATCTTGTTTCACTCTCTTTAATCCTCCTTCATCTTGTTTCACTCTCTTTAACCCTCCTTCATCTTGATTCGCTCTCTTTAACCCTCCTTCATCTCGTTTCCCTCTCTTTAACCCTCCTTCGTCTCGTTTCACTCTCTTTAACCCGCCTTCATCTTGTTTCACTCTCTTTACCCCTCCTTCATCTTGTTTCACTCTCTTTAACCCTCCTTCACCTTGTTTCGCTCTCTTTAACCCTCCTTCATCTTGTTTCCCTCTGTTTCACACTTTTTCATCTCATTTCGCTCTCTTTCATCCTCCTTTGTCTCGTTTCGCTCTCTTTCACCCTCATTCGTCTCGTTTCCCTCTCTTTCACCCTCCTTCGTCTCGTTTCCATCTGTTTCAGCCTCCTTCGTCTCGTTTCCCTCTCTTTAACCCTCCTTCATCTCGTTTCACTCTCTTTCACCCTTCCTCATCTCATTTCGCTCTCTTTCATCCTCCTTCGTCTCGTTTCGCTCTCTTTCACCCTCCTTCATCTCGTTTCCATCTGTTTAACCCTCCTTCGTCTTGTTTCGCTCTCTTTCACCCTCCTTCATCGCGTTTCACTCTGTTTAACACTCCTTCATCTTGTCTCACTCTCTTTAACCCTGCTTCATCTTGTTTCACTCTCTTTAAAACTGCTTCTGCTTGTTTGAATCTATTTAAGCCTGCTTCATCTTGTTTCACTCTCTTTAATCCTCCTTCATCTTGTTTCACTCTCTTTAACCCTCCTTCATCTTGATTCGCTCTCTTTAACCCTCCTTCATCTCGTTTCCCTCTCTTTAACCCTCCTTCGTCTCGTTTCACTCTCTTTAACCCGCCTTCATCTTGTTTCACTCTCTTTACCCCTCCTTCATCTTGTTTCACTCTCTTTAACCCTCCTTCACCTTGTTTCGCTCTCTTTAACCCTCCTTCATCTTGTTTCCCTCTGTTTCACACTTTTTCATCTCATTTCGCTCTCTTTCATCCTCCTTTGTCTCGTTTCGCTCTCTTTCACCCTCATTCGTCTCGTTTCCCTCTCTTTCACCCTCCTTCGTCTCGTTTCCATCTGTTTCAGCCTCCTTCGTCTCGTTTCCCTCTCTTTAACCCTCCTTCATCTCGTTTCACTCTCTTTCACCCTTCCTCATCTCATTTCGCTCTCTTTCATCCTCCTTCGTCTCGTTTCGCTCTCTTTCACCCTCCTTCATCTCGTTTCCATCTGTTTAACCCTCCTTCGTCTTGTTTCGCTCTCTTTCACCCTCCTTCATCGCGTTTCACTCTGTTTAACACTCCTTCATCTTGTCTCACTCTCTTTAACCCTGCTTCATCTTGTTTCACTCTCTTTAAAACTGCTTCTGCTTGTTTGAATCTATTTAAGCCTGCTTCATCTTGTTTCACTCTCTTTAATCCTCCTTCATCTTGTTTCACTCTCTTTAACCCTCCTTCATCTTGATTCGCTCTCTTTAACCCTCCTTCATCTCGTTTCCCTCTCTTTAACCCTCCTTCGTCTCGTTTCACTCTCTTTAACCCGCCTTCATCTTGTTTCACTCTCTTTACCCCTCCTTCATCTTGTTTCACTCTCTTTAACCCTCCTTCACCTTGTTTCGCTCTCTTTAACCCTCCTTCATCTTGTTTCCCTCTGTTTCACACTTTTTCATCTCATTTCGCTCTCTTTCATCCTCCTTTGTCTCGTTTCGCTCTCTTTCACCCTCATTCGTCTCGTTTCCCTCTCTTTCACCCTCCTTCGTCTCGTTTCCATCTGTTTCACCCTCCTTCATCTCGTCTCGCTCTCTTTCACCCTCCTTCATCGCGTTTCACTCTGTTTAACACTCCTTCATCTTGACTCACTCTCTTTAACCCTGCTTCATCTTGTTTCACTCTCTTTAACCCTGCTTCAGCTTGTTTGACTCTATTTAACCCTCCTTCATCTTGTTTCACTCTCTGTAATCCTCCTTCATCTTGTTTCACTCTCCTTAACCCTCATTCATCTTGTTTCACTCTCTTTAACCCTGCTTCATCTTGTTTCACTCTCTTTAACCTTCCTTCACCTTGTTTCACTCTCTTTAACCCCCTTTCATCTTGTTTCACTCTCTTTAACCCCCTTTCATCTTCTTTCATTCTCTTATCCCTCCTTCATCTTGTTTCACACTCTTGAACCCTCCTTCATCTTGTTTCACCCTCTTTAACGCCCCTTCATCTTGTTTCATTCTCTTTCACCCTTCTTCATTTTGTTTCACTCGCTTAAAACCTCCTTCATCTCTTTTTTCTCTCCTTCATCCTCCTTCGTCTCGTTTCACTCTTTTTAACCCTCCATCATCTCGTTTCACTCTCCTTAATCCTCCTTTGTCTCGTTTCACTATCTTTAACCCTCCTTCGTCTTGTTTCATTCTCTTTCACCCTCCTTCGTCTCGTTTCACTCTCTTTAACCCTCCTTCGTCTTGTTTCACTCTCTTTTACCCTCCTTCATCTCGTTTCACTCTCCTTAACCCTCGTTCATCTTGTTTCACTCTCTTTAACTCTCATTCATCTTGTTTCACTTTCTTTAACCCTCCTTCATCTTGTTTCACTCTCTTTAACCCACCATCATCTCGTTTCACTCTCCTTAATCCTCCTTTGTCTCGTTTCACTATCTTTAACCCTCCTTCATCTTGTTTCACTCTCTTTAACCCACCTTCATCTTGTTTCACTCTCTTTAACCCTCCCTCATCTTGTTTCGCTCTCTTTAACCCTCCTTCATCTCGTTTCCCTCTCTTTAACCCTCCTTCATCTCGTTTCACTCTCTTTCACCCTTCTTCGTCTCATTTCACTCTCTTTCATCCTCATTCGTCTCGTTTCGCTCTCTTTCACCCTCCTTCGTCTCGTTTCCATCTGTTTCACCCTCCTTCATCTCGTCTCGCTCTCTTTCACCCTCCTTCATCGCGTTTCACTCTGTTTAACACTCCTTCATCTTGTCTCACTCTCTTTAACCCTGCTTCATCTTGTTTCACTCTCTTTAACCCTGCTTCAGCTTGTTTGACTCTATTTAACCCTACTTCATCTTGTTCCACTCTCTGTAATCCTCCTTCATCTTGTTTCACTCTCTTTAATCCTCCTTCATCTTGTTTCACTCTCTTTAACCCTCCGTCATCCTGTTTCACTCTCCTTAACCCTCGTTCATCTTGTTTCACTCTCTTTAACTCTCATTCATCTTGTTTCACTTTCTTTAACCCTCCTTCATCTTGTTTCACTCTCTTTAACCCTCCTTCATCTCGTTTCACTCTCTTTCACCCTTCTTCATCTCATTTTGCTCTCTTTCGTCCTCCTTCGTCTCGTTTCGCTCTCTTTCACCCTCCTTCATCTCGTTTCCATCTGTTTCACCCTCCTTCGTCTCGTTTCGCTCTCTTTCACCCTCCTTCATCGCGTTTCACTCTGTTTAACACTCCTTCATCTTGTCTCACTCTCTTTAACCCTCATTCATCTTGTTTCACTCTCTTTAAAACTGCTTCTGCTTGTTTGACACTATTTAAGCCTGCTTCATCTTGTTTCACTCTGTTTAACCCTCCTTCATCTTGTTTCACTCTCTTTAACCCGCATTCATCTCGTTTCACTCTCCTTAACCTTCATTCATCTTGTTTCACTATCTTTAACTCTCATTCATCTTGTTTCACTCACTTTAACCCTCCTTCATTTGTTTCACTCTCTTTAACCTTCCTTCATCTTCTTTCACTCTCTTTAACCCCCTTTCATCTTGTTTCACTCTCTTTAACCCCCTTTCATCTTCTTTCATTCTCTTATCCCTCCTACATCTTGTTTCACACTCTTGAACCCTCCTTCATATTGTTTCACTCTCTTTAACGCTCCTTCATCTTGTTTCATTCTCTTTCACCCTTCTTCATTTTGTTTCACTCTCTTGAAACCTCCTTCGTCTCGTTTTACTCTCCTTCACCCTCCGTCGTCTAGTTTCACTCTTTTTAACCCACCATCATCTCGTTTCACTCTCCTTAATCCTCCTTTGTCTCGTTTCACTATCTTTAACCCTCCTTCGTCTTGTTTCACTCTCTTTAACCCACCTTCATCTTGTTTCACTCTCTTTAACCCTCCCTCATCTTGTTTCGCTCTCTTTAACCCTCCTTCATCTCGTTTCCCTCTCTTTAACCCTCCTTCATCTCGTTTTACTCTCTTTCACCCTTCTTCGTCTCATTTCACTCTCTTTCATCCTCCTTCGTCTCGTTTCGCTCTCTTTCACCCTCCTTCGTCTCGTTTCCATCTGTTTCACCCTCCTTCATCTCGTCTCGCTCTCTTTCACCCTCCTTCATCGCGTTTCACTCTGTTTAACACTCCTTCGTCTTGTCTCACTCTCTTTAACCCTGCTTCATCTTGTTTCACTCTCTTTAACCCTGCTTCAGCTTGTTTGACTCTATTTAACCCTCCTTCATCTTGTTTCACTCTCTGTAATCCTCCTTCATTTTGTTTCACTCTCTTTAATCCTCCTTCATCTTGTTTCACTCTCTTGAACCCTCCTTCATCTTGTTTCATTCTCTTTAACCCTCCTTCATCTTGTTTCACTCTCTTGAAACCTCCTTCACCTTGTTTCACTCTCTTTAATCCTCCTTCATCTTGTATCACTCTCTTTAACCCTCCTTCATCTTGTTGCACTCTCCTTTACCCTCCTTCATCTTGTTTCACTCTCTTTAACCCTCCGTCATCCTGTTTCACTCTCCTTAACCCTCGTTCATCTTGTTTCGCTCTCTTTAATCCTCCTTCATCTCGTTTCCCTCTCTTTAACCCTCCTTCGTCTCGTTTCACTCTCTTTCACCCTTCTTCATCTCATTTCGCTCTCTTTCATCCTCCTTCGTCTCGTTTCGCTCTCTTTCACCCTCCTTCATCTCGTTTCCATCTGTTTAACCCTCCTTCATCTTGTTTCGCTCTCTTTTACCCTCCTTCATCGCGTTTCACTCTGTTTAACACTCCTTCATCTTGTCTCACTCTCTTTAACCCTGCTTCATCTTGTTTCACTCTCTTTAAAACTGCTTCTGCTTGTATGAATCTATTTAAGCCTGCTTCATCTTGTTTCACTCTCTTTAATCCTCCTTCATCTTGTTTCACTCTCTTTAACCCTCCTTCATCTTGATTCGCTCTCTTTAACCCTCCTTCATCTCGTTTCCCTCTCTTTAACCCTCCTTCGTCTCGTTTCACTCTCTTTAACCCGCCTTCATCTTGTTTCACTCTCTTTACCCCTCCTTCATCTTGTTTCACTCTCTTTAACCCTCCTTCACCTTGTTTCGCTCTCTTTAACCCTCCTTCATCTTGTTTCCCTCTGTTTCACACTTTTTCATCTCATTTCGCTCTCTTTCATCCTCCTTTGTCTCGTTTCGCTCTCTTTCACCCTCATTCGTCTCGTTTCCCTCTCTTTCACCCTCCTTCGTCTCGTTTCCATCTGTTTCAGCCTCCTTCGTCTCGTTTCCCTCTCTTTAACCCTCCTTCATCTCGTTTCACTCTCTTTCACCCTTCTTCATCTCATTTCGCTCTCTTTCACCCTCCTTCGTCTCGTTTCCATCTGTTTCACCCTCCTTCATCTCGTCTCGCTCTCTTTCACCCTCCTTCATGGCGTTTCACTCTGTTTAACACTCCTTCGTCTTGACTCACTCTCTTTAACCCTGCTTCATCTTGTTTCACTCTCTTTAACCCTGCTTCAGCTTGTTTGACTCTATTTAACCCTCCTTCATCTTGTTTCACTCTCTGTAATCCTCCTTCATCTTGTTTCACTCTCCTTAACCCTCATTCATCTTGTTTCACTCTCTTTAACCCTGCTTCATCTTGTTTCACTCTCTTTAACCTTCCTTCACCTTGTTTCACTCTCTTTAACCCCCTTTCATCTTGTTTCACTCTCTTTAACCCCCTTTCATCTTCTTTCATTCTCTTATCCCTCCTTCATCTTGTTTCACACTCTTGAACCCTCCTTCATCTTGTTTCACCCTCTTTAACGCCCCTTCATCTTGTTTCATTCTCTTTCACCCTTCTTCATTTTGTTTCACTCCCTTAAAACCTCCTTCATCTCGTTTTTCTCTCCTTCACCCTCCTTCGTCTCGTTTCACTCTTTTTAACCCTCCATCATCTCGTTTCACTCTCCTTAATCCTCCTTTGTCTCGTTTCGCTATCTTTAACCCTCCTTCGTCTTGTTTCATTCTCTTTCACCCTCCTTCATCTCGTTTCACTCTCTTTAACCCTCCTTCGTCTTGTTTCACTCTCTTTAACCCTCCTTCATCTCGTTTCACTCTCTTTAACCCTCCTTCGTCTCGTTTCACTCTCTTTCACCCTCCTTCATCTCGTTTCAGTATCTTACACCCTCCTTCGTCTCGTTTCACTCTCTTTCACTCTCCTTCGTCTCATTTCACTCTCTTTCACCCTTCTTCATCTCGTTTCACTCTCTTTCACCCTACTTCGTCTCGTTTCACTCCCTTTCACCCTCCTTCACCTCGTTTCACTCTCTTTCACCCTACTTCGTCTCGTTTCGCTCTCTTTCACCTCCTTCATCGCGTTTCACTCTGTTTAACACTCCTTCATCTTGTCCCACTGTCTTTAACTCTCCTTCATCTTGTTTCACACTCTTGAACCCTCCTTCATCTTGTTTCACTCTCTTTAACGCCCCTTCATCTTGTTTCATTCTCTTTAACACTCCTTCATCTTGTTTCACTCTCTTGAAACCTCCTTCACCTTGTTTCACTCTCTTTAATCCTCCTTCATCTTGTTTCACTCTCTTTAACCTACCTTCATCTTGTTTCACTCTCTTTAACGCTCATTCATCTTGTTTCACTCTCTTTAACCCTACCTCATCTCGTTTCACTCTCCCTTAACCCTCATTCATCTTGTTTCACTCTCTTTAACCTTCCTTCATCTTGTTTCACTCTCTAACCCCCTTTCATCTTGTTTCACTCTCTTTAACCCCCTTTCATCTTCTTTCATTCTCTTATCCCTCCTTCATCTTGTTTTACACTCTTGAACCCTCCTTCATCTTGTTTCACTCTCTTTAAGGCTCCTTCATCTTGTTTCATTCTCTTTCACCCTTCCTCATTTTGTTTCACTCTCTTGAAACCTCCTTCGTCTCGTTTTACTCTCCTTCACCCTCCTTCGTCTTGTTTCACTCTCTTTCACCCTCCTTCATCTCGTTTCACTCTCTTTAACCCTCCTTCATCTCGTTTCCCTCTCTTTAACCCTCCTTCGTCTCGTTTCACTCTCTTTCACCCTTCTTCGTCTCATTTCACTCTCTTTCATCCTCCTTCGTCTCGTTTCGCTCTCTTTCACCCTCCTTCGTCTCTTTTCCATCTGTTTCACCCTCCTTCGTCTCGGTTCGCTCTCTTTCACCCTCCTTCATCGCGTTTCACCCTGTTTAACACTCCTTCTTCTTGTCTCACTCTCTTTAACCCTGCTTCACTTGTTTCACTCTCTTTAACTGTTTCTGCTTGTTTGACTCTACTTAACCCTCCTTCATCTTGTTTCATTCTCTTTAATCCTCCTTCATCTTGTTTCACTCCCTTTAACCCTCCGTCATCTTGTTTCACTCTCTTTAACCCTCCTTCATCTTGTTTCGCTCTCTTTAACCCTCCTTCATCTCGTTTCCCTCTCTTTAACCCTCCTTCGTATCGTTTCACTCTCCTGAACACTCCTTCATCTTGTTTCACTCTCTTTAACTCTCCTTCATCTTGTTTCACTCTCTTTACCCCTCCTCCATCTTGTTTCACTCTCTTGCACCCTCCTTCATCTTCTTTCATTCTCTTTAAGCCTCCTTCATCTTGTTTCACACTCTTGAACGCTCCTTCATCTTGTTTCACTCTCTTTAACACCCCGTCATCTTGTTTCATTCTCTGGAACCCTCCTTCATCTTGTTTCACTCTCTTTAACGCCCCTTCATCTTGTTTCACTCTCTTTAACCCTCCTTCATCCTGTTTCACTCTCCTTCACCCTCATTCATCTTGTTTCACTCTCTTTAACTCTCATTCATCTTGTTTCACTCTATTTAACCCTTCTTCATCTTGTTTCACTCTCTTTAACTCTCATTCATCTTGTTTCACTCTCTTTAACCCTCCTTCATCTTGTTTCACTCTCTTTAACCCGCATTCATCTCGTTTCACTCTCCTTAAGCCTCATTCATCTTGTTTCATCTCCTTAACCCTCATTCATCTTGTTTCACTCTCTTTAACCCTCCTTCATCTTGTTTCACTCTCTTTAACCTTCCTTCATCTTGTTTCCCTCTCTTTAACCCCCTTTCATCTTGTTTCACTCTCTTTAACCCCCTTTCATCTTCTTTCATTCTCTTATCCCTCCTTCATCTTGTTTCACACTCTTGAACCCTCCTTCATCTTATTTCACTCTCTTTAACGCCCCTTCATCTTGTTTCATTCTCTTTCACCCTTCTTCATTTTGTTTCACTCTCTTGAAACCTCCTTCGTCTCGTTTTACACTCCTTCACCCTCCTTCGTCTCGTTTCACTCTTTTTAACCCTCCATCATCTCGTTTCACTCTCCTTAATCCTCCTTTGTCTTGTTTCACTATCTTTAACCCTCCTTTGTCTTGTTTCACTCTCTTTCACCCCCCTTCATCTCGGTTCGCTCTCTTTCACCTCCCTTCTTCATGTTTCATTCTCTTTAACCCTCCTTCATCTTGTTTCACTCTCTTGAAACCTCCTTCACCTTGTTTCACTCTCTTTAATTCTCCTTCATCTTGTATCACTCACTTTAACCCTCCTTCATCTTGTTGCACTCTCCTTAACACTCCTTCATCTTGCTTCACTCTCTTTAACCCTCCTTCATCCTGTTTCACTCTCCTTAACCTTCATTCATCTTGTTTCACTCTCCTTAACTCTCATTCATCTTGTTTCACTCTCTTTAACCCTTCCTCATCTTGTTTCACTCTCTTTAACTCTCATTCATCTTGTTTCACTTTCTTTAACCCTCCTTCATCTTGTTTCACTCTCTTTAACCCCCTTTCATCTTCTTTCATTCTCTTATCCCTCCTTCATCTTGTTTCACACTCTTGAACCCTCCTTCATCTTGTTTCACTCTCTTTAACCCTCCTTCATCTTGTTTCACTCTTTTTAACCCTCCATCATCTCGTTTCACTCTCCTTAATCCTCCTTTGTCTCGTTTCACTATCTTTAACCCTCCTTCATCTTGTTTCACTCTCTTTCAAACCCCTTCATCTCGGTTCGCTCTCTTTCACCTCCCTTCTTCTTGTTTCTTTCTCTTTAACCCTCCTTCACCTTGTTTCACTCTCTTTAATCCTCCTTCATCTTGTATCACTCACTTTAACCCTCCTTCACCTTGTTGCACTCTCCTTAACACTCCTTCATCTTGTTTCACTCTCTTTAACCCTCCTTCATCCTGTTTCACTCTCCTTAACCCTCATTCATCTTGTTTCACTCTCTTTAACTCTCATTCATCTTGTTTCACTCTCTTTAACTTTGCTTCATCTTGTTTCACTCTCTTTAACCTTCCTTCATCTTGTTTCACTCTCTTTAACCCCCTTTCATCTTGTTTCATTCTCTTTCACCCTTCTTCATTTTGTTTCACTCCCTTAAAACCTCCTTCATCTCGTTTTTCTCTCCTTCACCCTCCTTCGTCTCGTTTCACTCTTTTTAACCCTCCATCATCTCGTTTCACTCTCCTTAATCCTCCTTTGTCTCGTTTCACTATCTTTAACCCTCCTTCGTCTTGTTTCATTCTCTTTCACCCCCCTTCATCTTGTTTCGCTCTCTTTCACCTCCCTTCTTCTCGTTTCGCTCTCTTTCACCTCCTTCGTCTCGTTTCGCTCTCTTTCTCCCTCCTTCGTCTCGTTTCACTCTCTTTAACCCTCCTTCGTCTTGTTTCACTCTCTTTAACCCTCCTTCATCTCGTTTCACTCTCTTTAACCCTCCTTCGTCTCGTTTCACTCTCTTTCACCCTCCTTCATCTCGTTTCAGTATCTTACACCCTCCTTCATCTTGTTTCATTCTCTTTCACCCCCTTCATCTTGTTTCGCTCTCTTTCACCTCCCTTCTTCTCGTTTCGCTCTCTTTCACCTCCTTCGTCTCGTTTCGCTCTCTTTCTCCCTCCTTCGTCTCGTTTCACTCTCTTTAACCCTCCTTCGTCTTGTTTCACTCTCTTTAACCCTCCTTCATCTCGTTTCACTCTCTTTAACCCTCCTTCGTCTCGTTTCACTCTCTTTCACCCTCCTTCATCTCGTTTCAGTATCTTACACCCTCCTTCGTCTCGTTTCACTCTCTTTCACTCTCCTTCGTCTCATTTCACTCTCTTTCACCCTTCTTCATCTCGTTTCACTCTCTTTCACCCTACTTCGTCTCGTTTCACTCCCTTTCACCCTCCTTCACCTCGTTTCACTCTCTTTCACCCTACTTCGTCTCGTTTCGCTCTCTTTCACCTCCTTCATCGCGTTTCACTCTGTTTAACACTCCTTCATATTGTCCCACTGTCTTTAACTCTCCTTCATCTTGTTTCACACTCTTGAACCCTCCTTCATCTTGTTTCACTCTCTTTAACGCCCCTTCATCTTGTTTCATTCTCTTTCACACTCCTTCATCTTGTTTCACTCTCTTGAAACCTCCTTCACCTTGTTTCACTCTCTTTAATCCTCCTTCATCTTGTTTCACTCTCTTTCACCCTCCTTCATCCTGTTTCACTCTCCTTAACCCTCATTCATCTTGTTTCACTCTCTTTAACTCTCATTCATCTTGTTTCACTCTCTTTAACCCTACCTCATCTTGTTTCACTCTCTTTAACCCTCCTTCATCTTGTTTCACTCTCTTTAACCTTCCTTCATCTTGTTTCACTCTCTTTAACGTTCATTCATCTTGTTTCACTCTCTTTAACCCTACCTCATCTCGTTTCACTCTCCCTTAACCCTCATTCATCTTGTTTCACTCTCTTTAACCTTCCTTCATCTTGTTTCACTCTCTAACCCCCTTTCATCTTGTTTCACTCTCTTTAACCCCCTTTCATCTTCTTTCATTCTCTTATCCCTCCTTCATCTTGTTTTACACTCTTGAACCCTCCTTCATCTTGTTTCACTCTCTTTAAGGCTCCTTCATCTTGTTTCATTCTCTTTCACCCTTCCTCATTTTGTTTCACTCTCTTGAAACCTCCTTCGTCTCGTTTTACTCTCCTTCACCCTCCTTCGTCTTGTTTCACTCTCTTTCACCCTCCTTCATCTCGTTTCACTCTCTTTAACCCTCCTTCATCTCGTTTCCCTCTCTTTAACCCTCCTTCGTCTTGTTTCACTCTCTTTCACCCTTCTTCGTCTCATTTCACTCTCTTTCATCCTCCTTCGTCTCGTTTCGCTCTCTTTCACCCTCCTTCGTCTCTTTTCCATCTGTTTCACCCTCCTTCGTCTCGGTTCGCTCTCTTTCACCCTCCTTCATCGCGTTTCACCCTGTTTAACACTCCTTCTTCTTGTCTCACTCTCTTTAACCCTGCTTCACTTGTTTCACTCTCTTTAACTGTTTCTGCTTGTTTGACTCTACTTAACCCTCCTTCATCTTGTTTCAATCTCTTTAATCCTCCTTCATCTTGTTTCACTCCCTTTAACCCTCCGTCATCTTGTTTCACTCTCTTTAACCCTCCTTCATCTTGTTTCGCTATCTTTAACCCTCCTTCATCTCGTTTCCCTCTCTTTAACCCTCCTTCGTATCGTTTCACTCTCCTGAACACTCCTTCATCTTGTTTCACTCTCTTTAACACTCCTTCATCTTGTTTCACTCTCTTTACCCCTCCTCCATCTTGTTTCACTCTCTTGCACCCTCCTTCATCTTCTTTCATTCTCTTTAACCCTCCTTCATCTTGTTTCACACTCTTGAACGCTCCTTCATCTTGTTTCACTCTCTTTAACACCCCGTCATCTTGTTTCATTCTCTGGAACCCGCCTTCATCTTGTTTCACTCTCTTTAACGCCCCTTCATCTTGTTTCACTCTCTTTAACCCTCCTTCATCCTGTTTCACTCTCCTTCACCCTCATTCATCTTGTTTCACTCTCTTTAACTCTCATTCATCTTGTTTCACTCTCTTTAACCCTTCTTCATCTTGTTTCACTCTCTTTAACTCTCATTCATCTTGTTTCACTCTCTTTAACCTTCCTTCATCTTGTTTCACTCTCTTTAACCCGCATTCATCTCGTTTCACTCTCCTTAAGCCTCATTCATCTTGTTTCATCTCCTTAACCCTCATTCATCTTGTTTCACTCTCTTTAACCCTCCTTCATCTTGTTTCACTCTCTTTAACCTTCCTTCATCTTGTTTCCCTCTCTTTAACCCCCTTTCATCTTGTTTCACTCTCTTTAACCCCCTTTCATCTTCTTTCATTCTCTTTTCCCTCCTTCATCTTGTTTCACACTCTTGAACCCTCCTTCATCTTATTTCACTCTCTTTAACGCCCCTTCATCTTGTTTCATTCTCTTTCTCCCTTCTTCATTTTGTTTCACTCTCTTGAAACCTCCTTCGTCTCGTTTTACACTCCTTCACCCTCCTTCGTCTCGTTTCACTCTTTTTAACCCTCCATCATCTCGTTTCACTCTCCTTAATCCTCCTTTGTCTTGTTTCACTATCTTTAACCCTCCTTTGTCTTGTTTCACTCTCTTTCACCCCCCTTCATCTCGGTTCGCTCTCTTTCACCTCCCTTCTTCATGTTTCATTCTCTTTAACCCTCCTTCATCTTGTTTCACTCTCTTGAAACCTCCTTCACCTTGTTTCACTCTCTTTAATTCTCCTTCATCTTGTATCACTCACTTTAACCCTCCTTCATCTTGTTGCACTCTCCTTGACACTCCTTCATCTTGCTTCACTCTCTTTAACCCTCCTTCATCCTGTTTCACTCTCCTTAACCTTCATTCATCTTGTTTCACTCTCTTTAACTCTCATTCATCTTGTTTCACTCTCTTTAACCCTTCCTCATCTTGTTTCACTCTCTTTAACTCTCATTCATCTTGTTTCACTTTCTTTAACCCTCCTTCATCTTGTTTCACTCTCTTTAACCCCCTTTCATCTTCTTTCATTCTCTTATCCCTCCTTCATCTTGTTTCACACTCTTGAACCCTCCTTCATCTTGTTTCACTCTCTTTAACCCTCCTTCATCTTGTTTCACTCTTTTTAACCCTCCATCATCTCGTTTCACTCTCCTTAATCCTCCTTTGTCTCGTTTCACTATCTTTAACCCTCCTTCATCTTGTTTCACTCTCCTTCACACCCCTTCATCTCGGTTCGCTCTCTTTCACCCCCCTTCTTCTTGTTTCTTTCTCTTTAACCCTCCTTCATCTTGTTTCACTCTCTTGAAACCTCCTTCACCTTGTTTCACTCTCTTTAATCCTCCTTCATCTTGTTTCACTCTCCTTAACCCTCCTTCATCCTGTTTCACTCTCCTTAACCCTCATTCATCTTGTTTCACTCTCTTTAACTCTCATTCATCTTGTTTCACTCTCTTTAACCCTTCCTCATCTTGTTTCACTCTCTTTAACTCTCATTCATCTTGTTTCACTCTCTTTAACTTTGCTTCATCTTGTTTCACTCTCTTTAACCTTCCTTCATCTTGTTTCACTCTCTTTAACCCCCTTTCATCTTGTTTCACTCTCTTTAACCCCCTTTCATCTTCTTTCATTCTCTTATCCCTCCTTCATCTTGTTTCACACTCTTGAACCCTCCTTCATCTTGTTTCACACTCTTGAACCCTCCTTCATTTTGTTTCACTCTCTTGAAACCTCCTTCGTCTCGTTTTACTCTCCTTCATCCTCCTTCGTCTCGTTTCACTCTCCTTAACCCAACTTTATCTTGTTTCACTCTCTTTCACCCTCTTTCATCTTTTTTCACTCTCTTTAACCCTCCTTCATCTTGTTTCACTCTCTTAAACCCTCCTTCATCTTGTTTCACTCTCTTTCACCCCCCTTCATCTCGGTTCGCTCTCTTTCACCTCCCTTCTTCTCGTTTCGCTCTCTTTCACCTCCTTCGTCTCGTTTTGCTCTCTTTCTCCCTCCTTCGTCTCGTTTCACTCTCTTTAACCCTCCTTCGTATTGTTTCACTCTCTTTCACCCTCCTTCATCTCGTTTCACTCTCTTTAACCCTCCTTCGTCTCGTTTCACTCTCTTTCACCCTCCTTCATCTTGTTTCACTCTCTTTCTCCCTCCTTCATCTCGTTTCACTCTCTTTAACCCTCCTTCATCTTGTTTCACTCTCTTTAACCTTCCTTCATCTTGTTTCCCTCTCTTTAACCCCCTTTCATCTTGTTTCACTCTCTTTAACCCCCTTTCATCTTCTTTCATTCTCTTATCCCTCCTTCATCTTGTTTCACACTCTTGAATCCTCCTTCATCTTATTTCACTCTCTTTAACGCCCCTTCATCTTGTTTCATTCTCTTTCACCCTTCTTCATTTTGTTTCACTCTCTTGAAACCTCCTTCGTCTCGTTTTACACTCCTTCACCCTCCTTCGTCTCGTTTCACTCTTTTTAACCCTCCATCATGTCGTTTCACTCTCCTTAATCCTCCTTTGTCTTGTTTCACTATCTTTAACCCTCCTTTGTCTTGTTTCACTCTCTTTCACCCCCCTTCATCTCGGTTCGCTCTCTTTCACCTCCCTTCTTCATGTTTCATTCTCTTTAACCCTCCTTCACCTTGTTTCACTCTCTTTAATTCTCCTTCATCTTGTATCACTCACTTTAACCCTCCTTCATCTTGTTGCACTCTCCTTAACACTCCTTCATCTTGCTTCACTCTCTTTAACCCTCCTTCATCCTGTTTCACTCTCCTTAACTTTCATTCATCTTGTTTCACTCTCTTTAACTCTCATTCATCTTTTTTCACTCTCTTTAACCCTTCCTCATCTTGTTTCACTCTCTTTAACTCTCATTCATCTTGTTTCACTTTCTTTAACCCTCCTTCATCTTGTTTCACTCTCTTTAACCCCCTTTCATCTTCTTTCATTCTCTTATCCCTCCTTCATCTTGTTTCACACTCTTGAACCCTCCTTCATCTTGTTTCACTCTCTTTAACCCTCCTTCATCTTGTTTCACTCTTTTTAACCCTCCATCATCTCGTTTCACTCTCCTTAATCCTCCTTTGTCTCGTTTCACTATCTTTAACCCTCCTTCATCTTGTTGCACTCTCTTTCACCCCCCTTCATCTCGGTTCGCTCTCTTTCACCTCCCTTCTTCTTGTTTCTTTCTCTTTAACCCTCCTTCATCTTGTTTCACTCTCTTGAAACCTCCTTCACCTTGTTTCACTCTCTTTAATCCTCCTTCATCTTGTATCACTCACTTTAACCCTCCTTCATCTTGTTGCACTCTCCTTAACACTCCTTCATCTTGTTTCACTCTCTTTAACCCTCCTTCATCCTGTTTCACTCTCCTTAACCCTCATTCATCTTGTTTCACTCTCTTTAACTCTCATTCATCTTGTTTCACTCTCTTTAACCCTTCCTCATCTTGTTTCACTCTCTTTAACTCTCATTCATCTTGTTTCACTCTCTTTAACCCTTCCTCATCTTGTTTCACTCTCTTTAACCCCCTTTCATCTTGTTTCACTCTCTTTAACCCCCGTTCATCTTCTTTCATTCTCTTATCCCTCCTTCATCTTGTTTCACACTCTTGAACCCTCCTTCATCTTGTTTCACACTCTTGAACCCTCCTTCATTTTGTTTCACTCTCTTGAAACCTCCTTCGTCTCGTTTTACTCTCCTTCATCCTTCTTCGTCTCGTTTCACTCTCCTTAACCCTACTTTATCTTGTTTCACTCTCTTTCACCCTCTTTCATCTTTTTTCACTCTCTTTAACCCTCCTTCATCTTGTTTCACTCTCTTAAACCCTCCTTCATCTTGTTTCACTCTCTTTCACCCCCCTTCATCTCGGTTCGCTCTCTTTCACCTCCCTTCTTCTCGTTTCGCTTTCTTTCACCTCCTTCGTCTCGTTTTGCTCTCTTTCTCCCTCCTTCGTCTCGTTTCACTCTCTTTAACCCTCCTTCGTATTGTTTCACTCTCTTTCACCCTCCTTCATCTCGTTTCACTCTCTTTAACCCTCCTTCGTCTCGTTTCACTCTCTTTCACCCTCCTTCATCTTGTTTCACTCTCTTTCTCCCTCCTTCATCTCGTTTCACTCTCTTTAACCCTCCTTCATCTTGTTTCACTCTCTTTAACCTTCCTTCATCTTGTTTCCCTCTCTTTAACCCCCTTTCATCTTGTTTCACTCTCTTTAACCCCCTTTCATCTTCTTTCATTCTCTTATCCCTCCTTCATCTTGTTTCACACTCTTGAACCCTCCTTCATCTTATTTCACTCTCTTTAACGCCCCTTCATCTTGTTTCATTCTCTTTCTGCCCTTCTTCATTTTGTTTCACTCTCTTGAAACCTCCTTCGTCTCGTTTTACACTCCTTCACCCTCCTTCGTCTCGTTTCACTCTTTTTAACCCTCCATCATCTCGTTTCACTCTCCTTAATCCTCCTTTGTCTTGTTTCACTATCTTTAACCCTCCATTGTCTTGTTTCACTCTCTTTCACCCCACTTCATCTCGGTTCGCTCTCTTTCACCTCCCTTCTTCATGTTTCATTCTCTTTAACCCTCCTTCATCTTGTTTCACTCTCTTGAAACCTCCTTCACCTTGTTTCACTCTCTTTAATTCTCCTTCATCTTGTATCACTCACTTTAACCCTCCTTCATCTTGTTGCACTCTCCTTAACACTCCTTCATCTTGCTTCACTCTATTTAACCCTCCTTCATCCTGTTTCACTCTCCTTAACCTTCATTCATCTTGTTTCACTCTCTTTAACTCTCATTCATCTTGTTTCACTCTCTTTAACCCTTCCTCATCTTGTTTCACTCTCTTTAACTCTCATTCATCTTGTTTCACTTTCTTTAACCCTCCTTCATCTTGTTTCACTCTCTTTAACCCCCTTTCATCTTCTTTCATTCTCTTATCCCTCCTTCATCTTGTTTCACACTCTTGAACCCTCCTTCATCTTGTTTCACTCTCTTTAACCCTCCTTCATCTTGTTTCACTCTTTTTAACCCTCCATCATCTCGTTTCACTCTCCTTAATCCTCCTTTGTCTCGTTTCACTATCTTTAACCCTCCTTCATCTTGTTTCACTCTCTTTCACCCCCCTTCATCTCGGTTCGCTCTCTTTCACCTCCCTTCTTCTTGTTTCTTTCTCTTTAACCCTCCTTCATCTTGTTTCACTCTCTTGAAACCTCCTTCACCTTGTTTCACTCTCTTTAATCCTCCTTCATCTTTATCACTCACTTTTACCCTCCTTCATCTTGTTGCACTCTCCTTAACACTCCTTCATCTTGTTTCACTCTCTTTAACCCTCCTTCATCCTGTTTCACTCTCCTTAACCCTCATTCATCTTGTTTCACTCTCTTTAACTCTCATTCATCTTGTTTCACTCTCTTTAACCCTTCCTCATCTTGTTTCACTCTCTTTAACTCTCATTCATCTTGTTTCACTCTCTTTAACTTTGCTTCATCTTGTTTCACTCTCTTTAACCTTCCTTCATCTTGTTTCACTCTCTTTAACCCCCTTTCATCTTGTTTCACTCTCTTTAACCCCCTTTCATCTTCTTTCATTCTCTTATCCCTCCTTCATCTTGTTTCACACTCTTGAACCCTCCTTCATCTTGTTTCACACTCTTGAACCCTCCTTCATTTTGTTTCACTCTCTTGAAACCTCCTTCGTCTCGTTTTACTCTCCTTCATCCTCCTTCGTCTCGTTTCACTCTCCTTAACCCTACTTTATCTTGTTTCACTCTCTTTCACCCTCTTTCATCTTTTTTCACTCTCTTTAACCCTCCTTCATCTTGTTTCACTCTCTTTCACCCCCCTTCATCTCGGTTCGCTCTCTTTCACCTCCCTTCTTCTCGTTTCGCTCTCTTTCACCTCCTTCGTCTCGTTTTGCTCTCTTTCTCCCTCCTTCGTCTCGTTTCAATCTCTTTAACCCTCCTTCGTATTGTTTCACTCTCTTTCACCCTCCTTCATCTCGTTTCACTCTCTTTAACCCTCCTTCGTCTCGTTTCACTCTCTTTCACCCTCCTTCAAGTTGTTTCACTCTCTTTCTCCCTCCTTCATCTCGTTTCACTCTCTTTCACCCTACTTCGTCTCGTTTCACTCTCTTTCACCCTCCTTCATCTCGTTTCACTCTCTTTCACCCTACTTCGTCTCGTTTCACTCTCTTTCACCCTCCTTCATCGCGTTTCACTCTGTTTAACACTCCTTCATCTTGACTCACTCTCTTTAACCCTCCATCATCTTGTTTCACTCCCTTTAACCCTCCTTCATCTTGTTTCACTCTCTTTAACCCTCCTTCATCTAGTTTCACTCTCTTTAACCCTACTTTATCTTGTTTCACTCTCTTTCACCCTCTTTCATCTTTTTTCACTCTCTTTAACCCTCCTTCATCTTGTTTCCCTCTCTTTAACCCTCCTTCATCTTGTTTCCCTCTCTTTCATCCTCCTTCGTCTCGTTTCGCTCTCTTTCACCCTCATTCATCTCGTTTCGCTCTCTTGAACCCTCCTTCATCTCGTTTCAGTCTCTTTAACCCTCCTTCGTCTCGTTTCACTCTCTTCCACCCTTCTTCATCTCGTTTCGCTCTCTTTATCCCTGCTTCGTCTCGTTTCACTCTGTTTAACCCTCCATCGTCGCGTTTCGCTCTCTTTCACCCTCCCTCGTCTCGTTTCAGTCTCTTTAACCCTTCTTCGTCTCATTTCGCTCTCTTTCATCCTCCTTCGTCTCGTTTCGCTCTCTTTCACCCTCATTCATCTCGTTTCGCTCTCCTGAACCCTCCTTCATCTCGTTTCAGTCTCTTTAACCCTCCTTCGTCTCGTTTCACTCTCTTTCACCCCTCTTCGTCTCGTTTCACTCTGTTTAACCCTCCTTCGTCTCGTTTCGCTCTCCTTAACCCTCCTTCGTCTCGTTTCGCTCTCTTTACCCCTCCTTCGTCTCGTTTCACTCTGTTTAACCCTTCTTCGTCGCGTTTCGCTCTCTTTCACCCTCCCTCATCTCGTTTCACTTTCTTTAACCCTGCTTTGCCTCGTTTCGCTATCTTTAACCCCCCTTCATCTCGTTTCACTCTGTTTCACCCTTCTTCGTCTCATTTTGCTATCTTTAACCCTCCTTCGTCTCGTTTCGCTCTTTTTAACCCTCCTTCGCCTCATTTCGCTCTCTTTAATCCTCCTTCATCTCGTTTCACTCTCTTTAACCCTCCTTCATTTCGTTTCACTCTCTTTCACTCTCCTTAGTCTCGTTTCGCTCTCTTTCACCCTCCTTCATCTCGTTTCGCTCTCTTTCACCTCCCTTCTTCTCATTTCGCTCTCTTTCACCCTCCTTCGTCTCGTTTCGCTCTCTTTGTCCCTCCTTCGTCTCGTTTCACTCTCTTTAACCCTCCTTCGTCTTGTTTCACTCTCTTTCACCCTCCTTCATCTCATTTCACTCTCTTTAACCATCCTTCGTCTTGTTTCACTCTCTTTCACCCTCCTTCATCTCATTTCACTCTCTTTCACCCGACTGTGGTAGTATGCATTAGGGGTCATGTGGGACTGTGAAGCCGTGATGTCATTGGCTGACAGATCCCGGGTCCTGGTATAGTGTAGGTTAGATGGCTTTTGTTTCGGTGCAACATCGTGGGCCGAAGGGCCTGTACTGCGCTGTCTTGTTCTATGTTCTATGTTCTATGCATTAGGGGTCATGTGGGACTGTGAAACCGTGATGTCATTGGCTGACAGATCCCGGGTCCTGGTTGGCTGTTGATCTCTAGCTCCGCCCTGAAGGCGGAGTATAAGAACCAGGAATTCTCCCCGCAGATCCAGTCTGTTTCTGAACTGCGGGGAACGAGTCACACTTAATAAAGCCTCATCGACTTTACCTCTATTCGTCTCTCGGGAGTCTTTGTGCGCTACAATTTATTAAGCGTGCTTAAAGGACTATGGAGCTCAGGATCGTCCCGGAATGCCTGAGGATCAGCCCCCACGCAGTGAACTCAGCAGCAGTTTTTAAACACTGGCAGACTTGTTTCGAAGCCTACCTCCGAACGGCCCCCGGCCGGGTCACAGAAGACCAGAAACTACAGGTCCTGCACTCGAGGGTAAGCCCGGAAATTTACCCTCTCATAGAAGACGCAGAGGATTTCCAGACGGCATTCGCAGCACTAAAGAGCATCTATGTTCGCCCAGTGAACCAGATCTACGCACGCTACCAACTCGCAACGAGACAGCAAAGTCCCGGAGAATCGCTAGACGAATTCTACGCCGCGCTGCTAATTTTGGGACGGGCCTGCAGCTGCCCGCCGGTAAACGCGATTGAACACACGGACATGTTAATTCGCGATGCGTTTGTGGCTGGTATGAACTCTCCCCAAATATGCCAAAGACTTTTAGAAAAAGAGTCGCGAGGACTCTCAGAGGCACGGGCCCTTGCAGCCTCACTAGATGTGGCCGCGCGAAACGCCCGCGCGTACGGCCCCGACCGCGCGGCAGCCCCTTGGGCTCCGTGGACCCCCGTCGCTACAAACCCCACCCCCCCCCCACCCCCCACAGGCTTGCGCGGTTCAGACGCCAAGTCGTCCCGGGGGAGCCCGCTGCTATTTCTGCGGCCAGGCGAAACACCTCTGGCAGCGCTGCCCGGCCCGTGCAGCGATTTGCAAGTGCTGCGGGGAAAAGGGCCATTTCGCGGCTGTGTGCCGGTCCCGGGGGGTCGCCGCTGTCCCCGGAGAAGAAGGAGTCCTGCGCGTTCCAAACGCTCCCCAACCCCCCCAGCGCCCCATGTGCGACCCGCAGGCACCGCCATTTTGGGTCCCGGCCACCAGGAGGGGAGGAGGGGCGCCGCCATCTTGGAACCGCCCAGCCCTGCGCGACGCATGGGGGTGGCCATTTTGTCCACCCCCGCCGCCATCTTGCGACCCCCCAGCCATGTGCGATGCATGGGGGCGGCCATTTTGTTCACCCCCGCCGCCACCTTGGACGGCAACAATGGACCCCAGCATCGACGGCTCCACGGGGTTCGAGGAAGACGCTGAAGCACTACGACCACGTCTGGCCTCAATGACGCTGGACCAAGCACGGCCCCGGACGCTCCAGACGACGACAACAACAACGGTGCTGATCAACGGACACGAGACACCATGCCTGGTCGACTCCGGGAGCACAGAAAGCTTCATCCACCCCGACATGGTAAGACGCTGTTTTTTGACCATCCGTCCCAGTGCGCAAAAGATTTCCCTAGCTGCAGGATCCCACTCCGTACAGATCAAAGGCTTCTGCATAGTGACTCTAACGGTGCAAGGGAGGGAGTTTAAAAACTACAGGCTCTACGTCCTTCCCCAACTCTGCGCGCCCACATTACTGGGATTAGACTTCCAGTGCAATCTGCAGAGCCTAACTTTCCAATTCGGCGGCCCAAAACCCCCACTCACTATCTGCGGCCTCGCAACCCTCAAGGTTGAGCCCCCATCCTTGTTTGCAAACCTCACCCCGGATTGCAAACCCGTCGCCACTAGGAGCAGACGGTACAGCGCCCAGGACCGGACATTTATTCGGTCCGAAGTCCAGCGGCTACTGAAGGAAGGCATAATCCAGGCCGGCAATAGTCCCTGGAGAGCACAGGTGGTAGTAGTAAAGACAGGGGAGAAGCAAAGGATGGTCATAGACTATAGCCAGACCATCAACAGGTACACACAGCTAGATGCGTACCCTCTCCCCCGCATATCCGACATGGTCAATCGGATTGCCCAATATAAGGTCTTCTCCACCGTGGACCTCAAGTCCGCCTACCATCAGCTCCCCATCCGCCCAAGTGACCGCAAGTACACAGCCTTCGAGGCAGATGGGCGATTATACCACTTCCTAAGGGTCCCATTTGGCGTCACAAACGGGGTCTCGGTCTTCCAACAGGAGGTGGGCCGAATGGTTGATCAACACAGGTTGCAGGCCACGTTCCCGTATCTCGACAACGTAACCATCTGCGGCCACGATCAGCAGGACCACGACGCCAATCTCCAAAAATTCCTCCAGACCGCTAAAGCCTTGTACCTCACATACAACGAGGACAAGTGCGTTTTTAGCACAAACCGGCTAGCCATCTTGGGATATGTAGTGCGCAATGGGATAATAGGCCCCGACCCCGAACGTATGCGCCCCCTCATGGAATTTCCACTCCCTCACTGCTCAAAAGCCCTAAAACGCTGCCTGGGGTTCTTTTCATATTACGCCCAGTGGGTCCCCCAGTACGCAGACAAGGCCCGCCCCCAAATACAGACCCCGACCTTCCCTCTGTCGACAGAGGCTTGCCAAGCCTTCAGCCGCATCAAAGCGGATATCGCAAAGGTCACGATGCGCGCCATCGACGAGTCCCTCCCCTTACAGGTCGAGAGCGACGCCTCCGATGTAGCTCTAGCGGCCACCCTTAACCAAGCGGGCAGACCCGTGGCCTTTTTCTCCCGAACCCTCCACGCCTCAGAAATCCGCCACTCCTCAGTGGAAAAGGAAGCCCAAGCCATAGTGGAAGCTGTGCGACATTGGAGGCATTACCTGGCCGGCAGGAGATTCACTCTCCTCACTGACCAACTGTCGGTAGCTTTCATGTTCGATAATGCACAGCGGGGCAAAATTAAAAATGACAAGATCTTAAGGTGGAGGATCGAGCTCTCCACCTTCAACTATGAGATCTTGTACCGTCCCGGAAAGCTGAACGAGCCGTCCGATGCCCTATCCCGCGGCACATGTGCCAACGCACAAATTAACCGTCTCCAAACCCTCCACGAGGACCTCTGCCACCCAGGGGTCACTCGGTTCTACCATTTTATAAAGTCCCGCAACCTCCCCTACTCCGTGGAGGAGGTCTGTACAGTCACAAGGAACTGCCACATCTGTGCAGAGTACAAACCGCATTTTTTCAGGCCGGATAGTGCGCACCTGATCAAGGCTTCCCGTACCTTTGAACGCCTCAGTCTGGATTTCAAAGGGCCCCTCCCCTCCACCGACCGCAACACATACTTCCTGAACGTGGTGGACGAGTACTCCCGTTTCCCCTTCGCCATCCCCTGCCCTAACATGACAGCGGCCACAGTCATTAAAGCCCTTAACACCATATTCACACTGTTCGGTTGCCCCGCATACGTCCATAGCGACAGGGGGTCCACCTTCATGAGTGACGAGCTGCGCCAGTTCCTGCTCAGCAAGGGTATAGCCTCGAGCAGGACAACCAGCTACAACCCCCGGGGGAACGGGCAAGTAGAGAGGAAGAACGGCACGGTCTGGAAGACCGTCCTACTGGCCCTACGGTCCAGGGATCGCCCAGTTTCACGGTGGCAGGAGGTCCTCCCGGACGCCCTCCACTCCATCCGGTTGCTACTGTGTACCACCACTAACCAAACGCCTCATGAGCGCCTCCTTGTCTTCCCCAGGAAGTCCTCCTCTGGAACGTCGCTGCCGACCTGGCTGGCGGCCCCAGGACCCATCTTGCTCCGGAAACATGTGCGGGCGCACAAGTCGGACCCGTTGGTTGAGGGGGTTCACCTCCTCCACGCGAACCCGCAGTACGCCTACGTGGAGTACCCCGACGGCCGACAGGACACGGTTTCCCTGCGAGATCTGGTGCCCGCCGGCAACACACACACACCCTCGACACCAATCACCCCCTCCCTGCCACCGGCGCACCCCGCGACAGCCCCCTTCCCGGGAGGTTCGGTCCTCCTCCCAGGTCCGACCAGAAGTGAAGCTGAAGCAGAAACCGTAAAGCTCCCGGAGGCGACAACACTGGAACAAGCACCACCACCACCAGGGCTGAGGCGATCGACAAGGACGACCAGACCTCCCGCCCGACTCGTGGCATCGGTGTAACACTAGAATGTTGGGGACTTTAACGAGAATGTTTTTTTTCCCTTTTCCCTCTTACGAATACTGTAAATAGTTCCAAAAAAAAAACCCTGTACATAGCCCAGTGTAGGGCACTGTAATGACATGCAAAAGTTTTTTTTCCTCCCAGGAGCAGCCTTGTAAACCCCTACCACCATGCGAAGCACCACCCCGCCGGGTTCATTTTTAACAAGGGGTTAATGTGGTAGTCAGCATGGCTTTGTGAAGGGTAGGTCATGCCTCACAAACCTTATCGAGTTCTTTGAGAAGGTGACTGAACAGGTAGACGAGGGTAGAGCAGTTGATGTGGTGTATATGGATTTCTGCAAAGCGTTTGATAAGGTTCCCCACGGTAGGCTATTGCAGAAAACACGGAGGCTGGGGATTGAGGGTGATTTAGAGATGTGGATCAGAAATTGGCTAGCTGAAAAAAGACAGAGGGTGGTGGTTGATGGGAAATGTTCAGAATGGAGTTCAGTCACAAGTGGAGTACCACAAGGATCTGTTCTGGGGCCGTTGCTGTTTGTCATTTTTATCAATGACCTAGAGGAAGGCGCAGAAGGGTGGGTGAGTAAATTTGCAGACGATACTAAAGTCGGTGGTGTTGTTGATAGTGTGGAAGGAAGTAGCAGGTTACAGAGGGATATAGATAAGCTGCAGAGCTGGGCTGAGAGGTGGCAAATGGAGTTTAATGTAGAGAAGTGTGAGGTGATTCACTTTGGAAGGAAAAACAGGAATGTGGAATACTTGGCTAATGGAAAAGTTCTTGAAAGTGTGGATGAGCAGAGGGATCTAGGTGTCCATGTACATAGATCCCTGAAAGTTGCCACCCAGGTTGATAGGGTGGTGAAGAAGGCCTATGGAGTGTTGGCCTTTATTGGTAGAGGGATTGAGTTCCGGAGTCAGGAGGTCATGTTGCAGCTGTACAGAACTCTGGTACGGCCGCATTTGGAGTATTGCGTACAGTTCTGGTCACCGCATTATAGGAAGGCTTTGGAGCGGGTGCAGAGGAGATTTACCAGGATGTTGCCTGGTATGGAGGGAAAATCTTATGAGGAAAGGCTGATGGACTTGAGGTTGTTTTCGTTGGAGAGAAGAAGGTTAAGAGGAGACTTAATTGAGGCATACAAAATGATCAGGGGGTTGGATAGGGTGGACAGTGAGAGCCTTCTGCCGCGGATGGAAATGGCTGGCACGAGGGGACATAACTTTAAACTGAGGGGTAATAGATATAGGACAGAGGTAGGTTCTTTACATCTCATTTCACTCTCTTTAACCATCCTTCGTCGCGTTTCACTCTCTTTCACCCTCCTTCATCTCGTTTCACTCTCTTTCACCCTACTTCGTCTCGTTTCACTCTCTTTCACCCTCCTTCATCGCGTTTCACTCTGTTTAACACTCTTTCATCTTGTCTCAGTCTCTTTAAACCTCCTTCATCCTGTTTCACTCTCTTTCACCCTGCTTCTACTTGTTTGACTCTATTTAACCCTCCTTCATCTTGTTTCACTTTCTTTAATCCTCCTTCATCTTGTTTCACTCTCTTTAACCCTCCATCATCTTGTTTCACTCCCTTTAATCCTCCTTCATCTTGTTTCACTCTCTTTAACCCTCCTTCATCTTGTTTCACTCTCTTTAACCCTACTTTATTTTGTATTACTCTCTTTCACCCTCCTTCGTCTCGTTTCACTCCGTTTCACCCTCCTTCATCTCGTTTCACTCTCTTTCACCCTCCTTCGTCTCGTTTCATTCTCTTTCACTCTCCTTCGTCTTGTTTCACTCTCTTTCACCCTCCTTCATCTCGTTTCACTGTCTTTCACCCTACTTCGTCTCGTTTCACTCTCTTTCACCCTCCTTCATCGCGCTTCACTCTGTTTAACACTCCGTCATCTTGTCTCACTCTCTTTGACGCTCCTTCATCTTGTTTCACTCTCTTTAACCCTGCTTCTGCTTGTTTGACTCTATTTAACCCTCCTTCATCTTGTTTCACTCTCTTTAATCCTCCTTCATCTTGCTTCACTCTCTTTAACCCTCCATCATCTTGTTTCACTACCTTTAACCCTCCTTCATCTTGTTTCACTCTCTTTAACCCTACTTTATCTTGTTTCACACTTTTTCTCCCTCTTTCATCTTGTTTCACTCTCTTTAACCCTCCTTCATCTTGTTTCACTCTCTTAAACCCTCCTTCATCTAGTTTCACTCTCTTTAACCCTCCATCATCTTGTTTCACTCTCTTTAAACCTCCCTCATCTTGTTTCACTATCTTTCACCCTCCTTAGTCTCATTTCACTCTCTTTCACCCTCCTTCGTCTTGTTTCACTCTCTTTAACCCTCCTTCATCTCATTTCCCTCTCTTTAACCCTCCTTCGTCTCGTTTCACTCTCTCACCCTTCTTCGTCTCATTTCGCTCTCTTTCATCCTCCTTCATCTCGTTTCGCTCTCTTTCTACCGCCTTCGTCTCGTTTCGCTCTCTTGAACCGTCCTTCATCTCGTTTCACTCTCTTTAACCCTCCTTCATCTCGTTTCACTCTCTTTAACCCTCCTTCGTCTCGTTTCACTCTCTTTCACCCTTCTTCGTCCCGTTTCACTCTCTTCGACCCTCCTTCGTCTCGTTTCACTCTCTTTCACCCTCCTTCGTCTCGTTTCACTCTCTTTCACCCTCCTTCGTCTCATTTCACTCTCTTTCACCCTCCTTCGTCTCGTTTCACTCTCTTTCACCCTACTTCGTCTCGTTTCACTCCCTTTAACCCTCCTTCATCTCATTTTACTATCTTTCACCCTCCTTCGTCTCGTTTCACTCTCTTTCACCCTCCTTCGTCTCGTTTCACGCTCTTTCACCCTCCTTCGTCTCATTTTACTATCTTTCACCCTCATTCCTCTCGTTTCACTCTCTTTCGCCCTCCTTGTCTCGTTTCACTCTCTTCCACCCTCCTTCATCTCGTTTCACTCTTTTTAACCCTCCATCATCTCGTTTCACTCTCCTTAATCCTCCTTCGTCTCATTTTACTATCTTTCACCCTCCTTCGTCTCGTTTCACTCTCTTTAACCCTCCTTCGTCTCGTTTCACGCTCTTTCACCCTCATTCGTCTCGTTTCACTCTCTTTCGCCCTCCTTGTCTCGTTTCACTCTCTTCCACCCTCCTTCATCTCGTTTCACTCTTTTTAACCCTCCATCATCTCGTTTCACTCTCCTTAATCCTCCTTTATCTCGTTTCACTATCTTTAACCCTCCTTCGTCTTGTTTCACTCTCTTTCACCTCCTTCATCTCGTTTCACTCACTTTCACCCTCCTTTGTCTCGCTTCTCTCTCTTTCACCCTCCTTCATCTCGTATCGCTCTGTTTAACCCTCCTTCGTCTCGTTTCGCTCTCTTGAACCCTCCTTCATCTCGTTTCACTCTGTTTAACCCTCCTTCGTCGCGTTTCGCTCTCTTTCACCCTCCTTTGCCTTGTTTCACTCTCTTTAATCCTCCTTCATCTCGTTTCGCTACGTTTCACCCTCCTTCATCTCATTTCGCTCTCTTTAACCCTCCTTCATCTCGTTTCGCTCTCTTTAACCCTCCTTCGCCTCATTTCGCTCTCTTGAACCCTCCTTCATCTCGTTTCACTCTCTTTAACCCTCCTTCATCTCGTTTCACTCTCTTTAACCCTCCTTCGTCTCGTTTTACTCTCTTTCACTCTCCTTCGTCTCGTTCCACTCTCTTTCACCCTCCTTCGTCTCATTTCATTCTCTTTCATCCTCCTTCATCTCGTTTCACTCTCTTTCACCCTACTTCGTCTCGTTTCACTCCCTTTAACCCTCCTTCGTCTCATTTTACTATCTTTCACCCTCCTTCGTCTCGTTTCACTCTCTTTAACCCTCCTTCGTCTCGTTTCACGCTCTTTCACCCTCCTTCGTCTCGTTTCACTCTCTTTCGCCCTCCTTGTCTCGTTTCACTCTCTTCCACCCTCCTTCATCTCGTTTCACTCTTTTTAACCCTCCATCATCTCGTTTCACACTCCTTAATCCTCCTTTGTCTCGTTTCACTATCTTTAACCCTCCTTCGTCTTGTTTCACTCTCTTTCACCCTCCTTCGTCTCGTTTCACTCACTTTCACCCTCCTTCGTCTCGTTTCAATCTCTTTAACCCTCGTTCGTCTTGTTGCACTATCATTAACCCTCCTTTGTCTCGCTTCTCTCTCTTTCACCCTCCTTCATCTGGTATCGCTCTGTTTAACCCTCCTTCGTCTTGTTTCGCTCTCCTTAACACTCCTTCGTCTCGTTTCACTCTGTTTAACCCTCCTTCATCGCGTTTCGCTCTCTTTCACCCTCCTTCGCCTTGTTTCACTCTCTTTAACCCTGCTTTTTTCTCGTTTCGCTCTCTTTAATCCTCCTTCATCTCGATTCACTCTCTTTAACCCTCCTTCATTTCGTTTCACTCTCTTTCACTCTCCTTAGTCTCGTTTCGCTCTCTTTCACCTCCCTTCATCTCGTTTCGCTCTTTTTCACCTCCCTACGTCTAGTTTCGCTCTCTTTAACCCTGCTTCATCTCGTTTCACTCTCTTTCACCCTCCTTCGTCTCATTTCACTCTCTTTCACCCTCCGTCGTCTCGTTTCACTCTCTTTCACCCTACTTCGTCTCGTTTCACTCCCTTTAACCCTCCTTCGTTTCGTTTTACTATCTTTCACCTTCCTTCATCTCGTTTCACTCTCTTTAATCCTCCTTCGTCTCGTTTCACTCTCTTTCACCCTCCTTCGTCTCGTTTCACTCTCTTTCACCCTCCTTCGTCTCGTTTCGCTCTCTTTCACCCTCCTTCATCTTGTTTCACTCTTTTTAACCCTCCATCATCTCGTTTCACTCTCCTTAATCCTCCTTTGTCTCGTTTCACGATCTTTAACCCTCCTTCGTCTTGTTTCACGCTCTTTCACCCTCCTTCGTCTCGTTTCACTCACTTTCACCCTCCTTTGTCTCGCTTCTCTCTCTTTCACCCTCCTTCATCTCGTATCGCTCTGTTTAACCCTCCTTCGTCGCGTTTCGCTCTCACCATCCTTGGCCTCGTTTCACTCTCTTTAACCCTGCTTTGTCTCGTTTCGCTATCCTTAACCATCCTTCATCTCGTTTCACTATGTTTCACCCTCCTGCATCTCATTTCGCTCTCTTCAATCCTCATTCGTCTCGTTTCACTCTCTTTAACCATCCTTCATCTCGTTTCACTCTCTTTCACTCTCCTTAGTTTCGTTTCACTGTCTTTAACCCTCCTTCGTATCGTTTCGCTCTCTTTCACCTCCCTTCGTCTCGTTTCGCTCTCTTTCACCCTCCTTCGTCTCGTTTCGCTCTCTTTCTCCCTCCTTCATCTCGTTTCACTCTCTTTAACCCTCCTTCATCTTGTTTCACTCTCTTTCACCCTCCTTTATCTCGTTTCACTCTCTTTCACCCTCCTTCATCTCATTTCACTCTCTTTAACCATCCTTCATCTCGTTTCACTCTCTTTCACCCTCCTTCGTCTCGTTTCACTCTGTTTCACCCTCCTTCATCTCGTTTCACTCTCATTAACCCTGCTTCATCTCGTTTCACTCTCTTTCACCCTCCTTCTTCTCATTTCACTCTCTTTCACCCTCCGTCGTCTCGTTTCACTCTCTTTCATCCTACTTCGTCTCGTTTCACTCCCTTTTACCCTCCTTCGTCTCGTTTTACTATCTTTCACCCTCCTTTGTCTCGTTTCACTCTCTTTAACCCTCCTTCATCTCGTTTCACTCTCTTTCACCCTCCTTCGTCTCGTTTCACTCCGTTTCACCCTCCTTCATCTCGTTTCACTCTCTTTCACCCTCCTTCGTCTCGTTTCATTCTCTTTCACTCTCCTTCGTCTTGTTTCACTCTCTTTCACCCTCCTTCATCTCGTTTCACTGTCTTTCACCCTACTTCGTCTCGTTTCACTCTCTTTCACCCTCCTTCATCGCGCTTCACTCTGTTTAACACTCCGTCATCTTGTCTCACTCTCTTTGACCCTCCTTCATCTTGTTTCACTCTCTTTAACCCTGCTTCTGCTTGTTTGACTCTATTTAACCCTCCTTCATCTTGTTTCACTCTCTTTAATCCTCCTTCATCTTGCTTCACTCTCTTTAACCCTCCATCATCTTGTTTCACTACCTTTAACCCTCCTTCATCTTGTTTCACTCTCTTTAACCCTACTTTATCTTGTTTCACACTTTTTCTCCCTCTTTCATCTTGTTTCACTCTCTTTAACCCTCCTTCATCTTGTTTCACTCTCTTAAACCCTCCTTCATCTAGTTTCACTCTCTTTAACCCTCCATCATCTTGTTTCACTCTCTTTAAACCTCCCTCATCTTGTTTCACTATCTTTCACCCTCCTTAGTCTCATTTCACTCTCTTTCACCCTCCTTCGTCTTGTTTCACTCTCTTTAACCCTCCTTCATCTCATTTCCCTCTCTTTAACCCTCCTTCGTCTCGTTTCACTCTCTCACCCTTCTTCGTCTCATTTCGCTCTCTTTCATCCTCCTTCATCTCGTTTCGCTCTCTTTCTACCGCCTTCGTCTCGTTTCGCTCTCTTGAACCGTCCTTCATCTCGTTTCACTCTCTTTAACCCTCCTTCATCTCGTTTCACTCTCTTTAACCCTCCTTCGTCTCGTTTCACTCTCTTTCACCCTTCTTCGTCCCGTTTCACTCTCTTCGACCCTCCTTCGTCTCGTTTCACTCTCTTTCACCCTCCTTCGTCTCGTTTCACTCTCTTTCACCCTCCTTCGTCTCATTTCACTCTCTTTCACCCTCCTTCGTCTCGTTTCACTCTCTTTCACCCTACTTCGTCTCGTTTCACTCCCTTTAACCCTCCTTCATCTCATTTTACTATCTTTCACCCTCCTTCGTCTCGTTTCACTCTCTTTCACCCTCCTTCGTCTCGTTTCACGCTCTTTCACCCTCCTTCGTCTCATTTTACTATCTTTCACCCTCATTCCTCTCGTTTCACTCTCTTTCGCCCTCCTTGTCTCGTTTCACTCTCTTCCACCCTCCTTCATCTCGTTTCACTCTTTTTAACCCTCCATCATCTCGTTTCACTCTCCTTAATCCTCCTTCGTCTCATTTTACTATCTTTCACCCTCCTTCGTCTCGTTTCACTCTCTTTAACCCTCCTTCGTCTCGTTTCACGCTCTTTCACCCTCCTTCGTCTCGTTTCACTCTCTTTCGCCCTCCTTGTCTCGTTTCACTCTCTTCCACCCTCCTTCATCTCGTTTCACTCTTTTTAACCCTCCATCATCTCGTTTCACTTTCCTTAATCCTCCTTTATCTCGTTTCACTATCTTTAACCCTCCTTCGTCTTGTTTCACTCTCTTTCACCTCCTTCATCTCGTTTCACTCACTTTCACCCTCCTTTGTCTCGCTTCTCTCTCTTTCACCCTCCTTCATCTCGTATCGCTCTGTTTAACCCTCCTTCGTCTCGTTTCGCTCTCCTTAACACTCCATCGTCTCGTTTCGCTCTCTTGAACCCTCCTTCATCTCGTTTCACTCTGTTTAACCCTCCTTCGTCGCGTTTCGCTCTCTTTCACCCTCCTTTGCCTTGTTTCACTCTCTTTAATCCTCCTTCATCTCGTTTCGCTACGTTTCACCCTCCTTCATCTCATTTCGCTCTCTTTAACCCTCCTTCATCTCGTTTCGCTCTCTTTAACCCTCCTTCGCCTCATTTCGCTCTCTTGAACCCTCCTTCATCTCGTTTCACTCTGTTTAACCCTCCTTCATCTCGTTTCACTCTCTTTAACCCTCCTTCGTCTCGTTTTACTCTCTTTCACTCTCCTTCGTCTCGTTCCACTCTCTTTCACCCTCCTTCGTCTCATTTCATTCTCTTTCATCCTCCTTCATCTCGTTTCACTCTCTTTCACCCTACTTCGTCTCGTTTCACTCCCTTTAACCCTCCTTCGTCTCATTTTACTATCTTTCACCCTCCTTCGTCTCGTTTCACTCTCTTTAACCCTCCTTCGTCTCGTTTCACGCTCTTTCACCCTCCTTCGTCTCGTTTCACTCTCTTTCGCCCTCCTTGTCTCGTTTCACTCTCTTCCACCCTCCTTCATCTCGTTTCACTCTTTTTAACCCTCCATCATCTCGTTTCACACTCCTTAATCCTCCTTTGTCTCGTTTCACTATCTTTAACCCTCCTTCGTCTTGTTTCACTCTCTTTCACCCTCCTTTGTCTCGTTTCACTCACTTTCACCCTCCTTCGTCTCGTTTCAATCTCTTTAACCCTCGTTCGTCTTGTTGCACTATCATTAACCCTCCTTTGTCTCGCTTCTCTCTCTTTCACCCTCCTTCATCTGGTATCGCTCTGTTTAACCCTCCTTCGTCTTGTTTCGCTCTCCTTAACACTCCTTCGTCTCGTTTCACTCTGTTTAACCCTCCTTCATCGCGTTTCGCTCTCTTTCACCCTCCTTCGCCTTGTTTCACTCTCTTTAACCCTGCTTTTTTCTCGTTTCGCTCTCTTTATCCCTCCTTCGCCTCATTTCGCTCTCTTTAATCCTCCTTCATCTCGATTCACTCTCTTTAACCCTCCTTCATTTCGTTTCACTCTCTTTCACTCTCCTTAGTCTCGTTTCGCTCTCTTTCACCTCCCTTCATCTCGTTTCGCTCTTTTTCACCTCCCTACGTCTAGTTTCGCTCTCTTTAACCCTGCTTCATCTCGTTTCACTCTCTTTCACCCTCCTTCGTCTCATTTCACTCTCTTTCACCCTCCGTCGTCTCGTTTCACTCTCTTTCACCCTACTTCGTCTCGTTTCACTCCCTTTAACCCTCCTTCGTTTCGTTTTACTATCTTTCACCTTCCTTCATCTCGTTTCACTCTCTTTAACCCTCCTTCGTCTCGTTTCACTCTCTTTCACCCTCCTTCGTCTCGTTTCACTCTCTTTCACCCTCCTTCGTCTCGTTTCGCTCTCTTTCACCCTCCTTCATCTTGTTTCACTCTTTTTAACCCTCCATCATCTCGTTTCACTCTCCTTAATCCTCCTTTGTCTCGTTTCACGATCTTTAACCCTCCTTCGTCTTGTTTCACGCTCTTTCACCCTCCTTCGTCTCGTTTCACTCACTTTCACCCTCCTTTGTCTCGCTTCTCTCTCTTTCACCCTCCTTCATCTCGTATCGCTCTGTTTAACCCTCCTTCGTCGCGTTTCGCTCTCACCATCCTTGGCCTCGTTTCACTCTCTTTAACCCTGCTTTGTCTCGTTTCGCTATCCTTAACCATCCTTCATCTCGTTTCACTATGTTTCACCCTCCTGCATCTCATTTCGCTCTCTTCAATCCTCATTCGTCTCGTTTCACTCTCTTTAACCATCCTTCATCTCGTTTCACTCTCTTTCACTCTCCTTAGTTTCGTTTCACTGTCTTTAACCCTCCTTCGTATCGTTTCGCTCTCTTTCACCTCCCTTCGTCTCGTTTCGCTCTCTTTCACCCTCCTTCGTCTCGTTTCGCTCTCTTTCTCCCTCCTTCATCTCGTTTCACTCTCTTTAACCCTCCTTCATCTTGTTTCACTCTCTTTCACCCTCCTTTATCTCGTTTCACTCTCTTTCACCCTCCTTCATCTCATTTCACTCTCTTTAACCATCCTTCATCTCGTTTCACTCTCTTTCACCCTCCTTCGTCTCGTTTCACTCTGTTTCACCCTCCTTCATCTCGTTTCACTCTCATTAACCCTGCTTCATCTCGTTTCACTCTCTTTCACCCTCCTTCTTCTCATTTCACTCTCTTTCACCCTCCGTCGTCTCGTTTCACTCTCTTTCATCCTACTTCGTCTCGTTTCACTCCCTTTAACCCTCCTTCGTCTCGTTTTACTATCTTTCACCCTCCTTTGTCTCGTTTCACTCTCTTTAACCCTCCTTCATCTCGTTTCACTCTCTTTCACCCTCCTTCGTCTCGTTTCACTCTCTTTCACCCTCCTTCGTCTCGTTTCACTCTCTTTCACCCTCCTTCATCTTGTTTCACTCTTTTTAACCCTCCATCTCGTTTCACTCTCCTTAATCCTCCTTTGTCTCGTTTCACTGTCTTTAACCCTCCTTCGAATTGTTTCACTCTGTTTCACCCTCCTTCGTCTCGTTTCTCTCACTTTCACCCTCCTTCATCTCGTTTCACTCTCTTGAACCCTCCTTCATCTCGTTTCACTCTGTTTAACCCTCCTTCATCGCGTTTCGCTCTCTTTCACCCTCCTTCGCCTTGTTTCGCTCTCTTTACCCCTGCTTTTTTCTCGTTTCGCTATCCTTAACCCAACTTCATCTCGTTTCACTGTGTTTCACCCTCCTTCGTCTCATTTCCCTCTCTTTGACCCTCCTTTGTCTCGTTTCGCTCTCTTTAACCCTCCTTCGCCTCATTTTGCTCTCTTTAATCCTCCTTCGTCTCGATTCACTCTCTTTAACCCTCCTTCATTTCGTTTCACTCTCTTTCACTCTCCTTAGTTTCGTTTCGCTCTCTTTCACCTCCCTTCGTCTCGTTTCGCTCTCTTTCAACTCCCTTCATCTCGCTTCACTCTCTTTAACCCTCCTTCTTCTTGTTTCACTCTCTTTCACCCTCCTTCATCTCGTTTCACTCTCTTTAACCCTCCTTCATCTCGTTTCACTCTCTTTAACCCTCCTTAGTCTCGTTTCACTCTCTTTCACCCTTCTTCGTCCCGTTTCACTCTCTTTGACCCTCCTTCGTCTCGTTTCACTCTCTTTCACCCTCCTTCGTCTCGTTTCACTCTCTTTCACCCTCCTTCGTCTCATTTCACTCTCTTTCACCCTCCTTCGTCTCGTTTCACTCTCTTTCACCCTACTTCGTCTCGTTTCACTCCCTTTAACCCTCCTTCAACTCATATTACTATCTTTCACCCTCCTTCGTCTCGTTTCACTCTCTTTCACCCTCCTTCGTCTCGTTTCACGCCCTTTCACCCTCCTTCGTCTCATTTTACTATCTTTCACCCTCCTTCGTCTCGTTTCACTCTCTTTCGCCCTCCTTGTCTCGTTTCACTCTCTTCCACCCTCCTTCATCTCGTTTCACTCTTTTTAACCCTCCATCATCTCGTTTCACTCTCCTTAATCCTCCTTCGTCTCATTTTACTATCTCTCACCCTCCTTCGTCTCGTTTCACTCTCTTTAACCCTCCTTCGTCTCGTTTCACGCTCTTTCACCCTCCTTCGTCTCGTTTCACGCTCTTTCACCCTCCTTCGTCTCGTTTCACTCTCTTTCGCCCTCCTTGTCTCGTTTCACTCTCTTCCACCCTCCTTCATCTCGTTTCACTCTTTTTAACCCTCCATCATCTCGTTTCACTCTCCTTAATCCTCCTTTGACTCGTTTCTCTCTCTTTCACCCTCCTTCATCTCGTATCGCTCTGTTTAACCCTCCTTCGTCTCGTTTCGCTCTCCTTAACACTCCTTCGTCTCGTTTCGCTCTCTTGAACCCTCCTTCATCTCGTTTCACTCTGTTTAACCCTCCTTCGTCGCGTTTCGCTCTCTTTCACCCTCCTTTGCCTTGTTTCACTCTCTTTAACCCCCCTTCATCTCGTTTCGCTACGTTTCACCCTCCTTGGTCTCATTTCGCTCTCTTGAACCCTCCTTCATCTCGTTTCACTCTCTTTAACCCTCCTTCTTCTTGTTTCACTCTCTTTCACCCTCCTTCATCTCGTTTCACTCTCTTTAACCCTCCTTCATCTCGTTTCACTCTCTTTAACCCTCCTTAGTCTCGTTTCACTCTCTTTCACCCTTCTTCGTCCCGTTTCACTCTCTTTGACGCGCCTTCGTCTCGTTTCACTCTCTTTCACCCTCCTTCGTCTCGTTTCACTCTCTTTCACCCTCCTTCGTCTCATTTCACTCTCTTTCACCCTCCTTCGTCTCGTTTCACTCTCTTTCACCCTACTTCGTCTCGTTTCACTCCCTTTAACCCTCCTTCAACTCATATTACTATCTTTCACCCTCCTTCGTCTCGTTTCACTCTCTTTCACCCTCCTTCGTCTCGTTTCACGCCCTTTCACCCTCCTTCGTCTCATTTTACTATCTTTCACCCTCCTTCGTCTCGTTTCACTCTCTTTCGCCCTCCTTGTCTCGTTTCACTCTCTTCCACCCTCCTTCATCTCGTTTCACTCTTTTTAACCCTCCATCATCTCGTTTCACTCTCCTTAATCCTCCTTCGTCTCATTTTACTATCTCTCACCCTCCTTCGTCTCGTTTCACTCTCTTTAACCCTCCTTCGTCTCGTTTCACGCTCTTTCACCCTCCTTCGTCTCGTTTCACGCTCTTTCACCCTCCTTCGTCTCGTTTCACTCTCTTTCGCCCTCCTTGTCTCGTTTCACTCTCTTCCACCCTCCTTCATCTCGTTTCACTCTTTTTAACCCTCCATCATCTCGTTTCACTCTCCTTAATCCTCCTTTGACTCGTTTCTCTCTCTTTCACCCTCCTTCATCTCGTATCGCTCTGTTTAACCCTCCTTCGTCTCGTTTCGCTCTCCTTAACACTCCTTCGTCTCGTTTCGCTCTCTTGAACCCTCCTTCATCTCGTTTCACTCTGTTTAACCCTCCTTCGTCGCGTTTCGCTCTCTTTCACCCTCCTTTGCCTTGTTTCACTCTCTTTAACCCCCCTTCATCTCGTTTCGCTACGTTTCACCCTCCTTGGTCTCATTTCGCTCTCTTGAACCCTCCTTCATCTCGTTTCACTCTCTTTAACCCTCCTTCATCTCGTTTCACTCTCTTTAACCCTCCTTCGTCTCGTTTTACTCTCTTTCACTCTCCTTCGTCTCGTTTCACTCTCTTTCAGCCTCCTTCGTCTCGTTTCACTCTCTTTAACCCTCCTTCGTCTCGTTTCACGCTCTTTCACCCTCCGTCGTCTCGTTTCACTCTCTTTCACCCTCCTTGTCTCGTTTCACTCTCTTCCACCCTCCTTCATCTCGTTTCACTCTTTTTAACCCTCCATCATCTCGTTTCACTCTCCTTAATCCTCCTTCGTCTCATTTTACTATCTTTCACCCTCCTTCGTCTCGTTTTTCACTCTTTTTAACCCTCCTTCGTCTCGTTTCACGCTCTTTCACCCTCCTTCATCTCGTTTCACTCTCTTTCGCCCTCCTTGTGTCATTTCACTCTCTTCCACCCTCCTTCATCTCGTTTCACTCTTTTTAACCCTCCATCATCTCGTTTCACACTCCTTAATCCTCCTTTGTCTCGTTTCACTATCTTTAACCCTCCGTCGTCTCGTTTCACTCTCTTTCATCCTACTTCGTCTCGTTTCACTCCCTTTAACCCTCCTTCGTCTCGTTTTACTATCTTTCACCCTCCTTCATCTCGTTTCACTCTCTTTCACCCTCCTCCGTCTCGTTTTACTCTCTTTCACCCTCCTTCGTCTCGTTTCGCTCTCTTTCACCCTCCTTCATCTTGTTTCACTCTATTTAACCCTCCATCTCGTTTCACTCTCCTTAATCCTCCTTTGTCTCGTTTCACTGTCTTTAACCCTCCTTCGAATTGTTTCACTCTCTTTCACCCTCCTTCGTCTCGTTTCACTCACTTTCACCCTCCTTCATCTCGTTTCACTCTCTTTAACCCTCCTTCATCTCGTATAGCTCTGTTTAACTCTCCTTCGTCTCGTTTTGCTCTCCTGAACACTCCTTTGTCTTGTTTCGCTCTCTTGAACCCTCCTTCATCTCGTTTCACTCTGTTAAACCCTCCTTCATCGCGTTTCGCTCTCTTTCACCCTCCTTCGCCTTGTTTCGCTCTCTTTAACCCTGCTTTTTTCTCGTTTCGCTATCCTTAACCCTCCTTCATCTCGTTTCACTGTGTTTCACCCTCCTTCGTCTCATTTCGCTCTCTTTAACCCTCCTTCGTCTCGTTTCGCTCTCTTTAATCCTCCTTCACCTCATTTTGCTCTCTTTAATCCTCCTTCGTCTCGATTCACTCTCTTTAACCCTCCTTCATTTCGTTTCACTCTCTTTCACTCTCCTTAGTCTCGTTTCACTCTCTTTCACTCTCCTTAGTTTCGTTTTGCTCTCTTTCACCTCCCTTCGTCTCGTTTCGCTCTCTTTCACCTCCCTTCGTCTCGTTTCGCTCTCTTTCACCCTCCTTCGTCTCGTTTCGCTCTCTTTCTCCCTCCTTCATCTCGTTTCACTCTCTTTAACCCTCCTTCATATTGTTTCACTCTCCTTCACCCTCCTTCAACTCGTTTCACTCTCTTTAACCCTCCTTCATCTCGTTTCACTCTCTTTAACCCTCCTTCGTCTCGTTTCACTCTCTTTCACCCTTCTTCATCCCGTTTCACTCTCTTTGACCCTCCTTCATCTCGTTTCACTCTCTTTCACCCTCCTTCGTCTCGTTTCACTCTCTTTCACCCTCCTTCGTCTCATTTCACTCTCTTTCACCCTCCTTCATCTCGTTTCACTCTCTTTCACCCTACTTCGTCTCGTTTCACTCCCTTTAACCCTCCTTCAACTCATTTTACTATCTTTCACCCTCCTTCGTCTCGTTTCACTCTCTTTCACCCTCCTTCGCCTCGTTTCACGCCCTTTCACCCTCCTTCGTCTCATTTTACTATCTTTCACCCTCCTTCGTCTCATTTTACTATCTTTCACCCTCCTTCGTCTCGTTTCACTCTCTTTCGCCCTCCTTGTCTCGTTTCACTCTCTTCCACCCTCCTTCATCTCGTTTCACTCTTTTTAACCCTCCATCATCTCGTTTCACTCTCCTTAATCCTCCTTCGTCTCATTTTACTATCTCTCACCCTCCTTCGTCTCGTTTCACTCTCTTTAACCCTCCTTCGTCTCGTTTCACGCTCTTTCACCCTCCTTCGTCTCGTTTCACGCTCTTTCACCCTCCTTCGTCTCGTTTCACTCTCTTTCGCCCTCCTTGTCTCGTTTCACTCTCTTCCACCCTCCTTCATCTCGTTTCACTCTTTTTAACCCTCCATCATCTCGTTTCACTCTCCTTAATCCTCCTTTGACTCGTTTCTCTCTCTTTCACCCTCCTTCATCTCGTATCGCTCTGTTTAACCCTCCTTCGTCTCGTTTCGCTCTCCTTAACACTCCTTCGTCTCGTTTCGCTCTCTTGAACCCTCCTTCATCTCGTTTCACTCTGTTTAACCCTCCTTCGTCGCGTTTCGCTCTCTTTCACCCTCCTTTGCCTTGTTTCACTCTCTTTAACCCCCCTTCATCTCGTTTCGCTACGTTTCACCCTCCTTGGTCTCATTTCGCTCTCTTGAACCCTCCTTCATCTCGTTTCACTCTCTTTAACCCTCCTTCATCTCGTTTCACTCTCTTTAACCCTCCTTCGTCTCGTTTTACTCTCTTTCACTCTCCTTCGTCTCGTTTCACTCTCTTTCAGCCTCCTTCGTCTCGTTTCACTCTCTTTAACCCTCCTTCGTCTCGTTTCACGCTCTTTCACCCTCCTTCGTCTCGTTTCACTCTCTTTCACCCTCCTTGTCTCGTTTCACTCTCTTCCACCCTCCTTCATCTCGTTTCACTCTTTTTAACCCTCCATCATCTCGTTTCACTCTCCTTAATCCTCCTTCGTCTCATTTTACTATCTTTCACCCTCCTTCGTCTCGTTTTTCACTCTTTTTAACCCTCCTTCGTCTCGTTTCACGCTCTTTCACCCTCCTTCATCTCGTTTCACTCTCTTTCGCCCTCCTTGTGTCATTTCACTCTCTTCCACCCTCCTTCATCTCGTTTCACTCTTTTTAACCCTCCATCATCTCGTTTCACACTCCTTAATCCTCCTTTGTCTCGTTTCACTATCTTTAACCCTCCGTCGTCTCGTTTCACTCTCTTTCATCCTACTTCGTCTCGTTTCACTCCCTTTAACCCTCCTTCGTCTCGTTTTACTATCTTTCACCCTCCTTCATCTCGTTTCACTCTCTTTCACCCTCCTCCGTCTCGTTTTACTCTCTTTCACCCTCCTTCGTCTCGTTTCGCTCTCTTTCACCCTCCTTCATCTTGTTTCACTCTATTTAACCCTCCATCTCGTTTCACTCTCCTTAATCCTCCTTTGTCTCGTTTCACTGTCTTTAACCCTCCTTCGAATTGTTTCACTCTCTTTCACCCTCCTTCGTCTCGTTTCACTCACTTTCACCCTCCTTCATCTCGTTTCACTCTCTTTAACCCTCCTTCATCTCGTATAGCTCTGTTTAACTCTCCTTCGTCTCGTTTTGCTCTCCTGAACACTCCTTTGTCTTGTTTCGCTCTCTTGAACCCTCCTTCATCTCGTTTCACTCTGTTAAACCCTCCTTCATCGCGTTTCGCTCTCTTTCACCCTCCTTCGCCTTGTTTCGCTCTCTTTAACCCTGCTTTTTTCTCGTTTCGCTATCCTTAACCCTCCTTCATCTCGTTTCACTGTGTTTCACCCTCCTTCGTCTCATTTCGCTCTCTTTAACCCTCCTTCGTCTCGTTTCGCTCTCTTTAATCCTCCTTCACCTCATTTTGCTCTCTTTAATCCTCCTTCGTCTCGATTCACTCTCTTTAACCCTCCTTCATTTCGTTTCACTCTCTTTCACTCTCCTTAGTCTCGTTTCACTCTCTTTCACTCTCCTTAGTTTCGTTTTGCTCTCTTTCACCTCCCTTCGTCTCGTTTCGCTCTCTTTCACCTCCCTTCGTCTCGTTTCGCTCTCTTTCACCCTCCTTCGTCTCGTTTCGCTCTCTTTCTCCCTCCTTCATCTCGTTTCACTCTCTTTAACCCTCCTTCATATTGTTTCACTCTCCTTCACCCTCCTTCAACTCGTTTCACTCTCTTTAACCCTCCTTCATCTCGTTTCACTCTCTTTAACCCTCCTTCGTCTCGTTTCACTCTCTTTCACCCTTCTTCATCCCGTTTCACTCTCTTTGACCCTCCTTCATCTCGTTTCACTCTCTTTCACCCTCCTTCGTCTCGTTTCACTCTCTTTCACCCTCCTTCGTCTCATTTCACTCTCTTTCACCCTCCTTCATCTCGTTTCACTCTCTTTCACCCTACTTCGTCTCGTTTCACTCCCTTTAACCCTCCTTCAACTCATTTTACTATCTTTCACCCTCCTTCGTCTCGTTTCACTCTCTTTCACCCTCCTTCGCCTCGTTTCACGCCCTTTCACCCTCCTTCGTCTCATTTTACTATCTTTCACCCTCCTTCGTCTCATTTCACTCTCCTTCGCCCTCCTTGTCTCGTTTCACTCTCTTCCACCCTCCTTCATCTCGTTTCACTCTTTTTAACCCTCCATCATCTCGTTTCACTCTCCTTAATCCTCCTTCGTCTCATTTTACTATCTTTCACCCTCCTTCATCTCGTTTCACTCTCTTTAAACCTCCTTCGTCTCGTTTCACGCTCTTTCACCCTCCTTCGTCTCGTTTCACGCTCTTTCACCCTCCTTCGTCTCGTTTCACTCTCTTTCGCCCTCCTTGTCTCGTTTCACTCTCTTCCACCCTCCTTCAACTCGGTTCACTCTTTTTAACCCTCCATCATCTCGTTTCACTCTCCGTAATCCTCCTTTATCTCGTTTCACTATCTTTAACCCTCCTTCGTCTTGTTTCACTCTCTTTCACCTCCTTTGACTCGCTTCTCTCTCTTTCACACTCCTTCATCTCGTATCGCTCTGTTTAACCCTCCTTCATCTCGTTTCGCTCTCCTTAACACTCCTTCGTCTCGTTTCGCTCCCTTGAACCCTCCTTCATCTCGTTTCACTCTGTTTAACCCTCCTTCGTCGCGTTTCGCTCTCTTTCACCCTCCTTTGCCTTGTTTCACTCTCTTTAACCCTCCTTCATCTCGTTTCGCTACGTTTCACCCTCCTTCGTCTTATTTCGCTCTCTTTAACCCTCCTTCATCTCGTTTCACTCACTTTAACCCTCCTTCATCTCGTTTCACTCTCTTTAACCCTCCTTCGTCTCGTTTTACTCTCTTTCACTCTCCTTCGTCTCGTTTCACTCTCTTTCACCCTCCTTCGTCTCGTTTCACTCTCTTTCACCCTCCTTCGTCTCATTTCATTCTCTTTCACCCTCCTTCGTCTCGTTTCACTCTCTTTCACCCTACTTCGTCTCGTTTCACTCCCTTTAACCCTCCTTCGTCTCATTTTACTATCTTTCACCCTCCTTCATCTCGTTTCACTCTCTTTAACCCTCCTTCGTCTCGTTTCACGCTCTTTCACCCTCCTTCGTCTGTTTCACTCTCTTTCACCCTCCTTCGTCTCGTTTCACTTTCTTTCACCCTCCTTCGTCTCGTTTCGCTCTCTTTCACCCTCCTTCGTCTCGTTTCACTCTCTTTAAACCTCCTTCGTCTCGTTTCACGCTCTTTCACCCTCCTTCGTCTCGTTTCACGCTCTTTCACCCTCCTTCGTCTCGTTTCACTCTCTTTCGCCCTCCTTGTCTCGTTTCACTCTCTTCCACCCTCCTTCATCTCGGTTCACTCTTTTTAACCCTCCATCATCTCGTTTCACTCTCCTTAATCCTCCTTTATCTCGTTTCACTATCTTTAACCCTCCTTCGTCTTGTTTCACTCTCTTTCACCTCCTTTGACTCGCTTCTCTCTCTTTCACCCTCCTTCATCTCGTATCGCTCTGTTTAACCCTCCTTCATCTCGTTTCACTCTGTTTAACCCTCCTTCGTCGCGTTTCGCTCTCTTTTACCCTTCTTTGCCTTGTTTCACTCTCTTTAACCCTCCTTCATCTCGTTTCGCTACGTTTCACCCTCCTTCGTCTCATTTCGCTCTCTTTAACCCTCCTTCATCTCGTTTCGCTCTCTTTAACCCTCCTTCGCCTCATTTCGCTCTCTTGAACCCTCCTTCATCTCGTTTCACTCTCTTTAACCCTCCTTCATCTCGTTTCACTCTCTCTAACCCTCCTTCGTCTCGTTTTACTCTCTTTCACTCTCCTTCGTCTCGTTTCACCCTCTTTCACCCTCCTTCGTCTCGTTTCACTCTCTTTCACCCTCCTTCATCTCATTTCATTCTCTTTCACCCTCCTTCGTCTCGTTTCACTCTCTTTCACCCTACTTCGTCTCGTTTCACTCCCTTTAACAATCCTTCGTCTCATTTTACTATCTTTCACCCACCTTCAACTCGTTTCACTCTCTTTAACCCTCCTTCGTCTCGTTTCACGCTCTTTCACCCTCCTTCGTCTCGTTTCACTCTCTTTCGCCCTCCTTGTCTCGTTTCACTCTCTTCCACCGTCCTTCATCTCGTTTCACTCTTTTTAACCCTCCATCATCTCGTTTCACTCTCCTTAATCCTCCTTCGTCTCATTTTACTATCTTTCACCCTCCTTCGTCTCGTTTTTCACTCTTTTTAACCCTCCTTCGTCTCGTTTCACACTCTTTCACCCTCCTTCGTCTCGTTTCACTCTCTTTCGCCCTCCTTGTGTCATTTCACTCTCTTCTACCCTCCTTCATCTCGTTTCACACTTTTTAACCCTCCATCATCTCGTTTCACACTCCTTAATCCTCCTTTGTCTCGTTTCACTATCTTTAACCCTCCGTCGTCTCGTTTCACTCTCTTTCATCCTACTTCGTCTCGTTTCACTCCCTTTAACCCTCCTTCGTCTCGTTTTACTATCTTTCACCCTCCTTCATCTCGTTTCACTCTCTTTCACCCTCCTCCGTCTCGTTTTACTCTCTTTCACCCTCCTTCGTCTCGTTTCGCTCTCTTTCACACTCCTTCATCTTGTTTCACTCTATTTAACCCTCCATCTCGTTTCACTCTCCTTAATCCTCCTTTGTCTCGTTTCACTGTCTTTAACCCTCCTTCGAATTGTTTCACTCTCTTTCACCCTCCTTCGTCTCGTTTCACTCACTTTCACCCTCCTTCATCTCGTTTCACTCTCTTTAACCCTCCTTCATCTCGTATAGCTCTGTTTAACTCTCCTTCGTCTCGTTTCGCTCTCCTTAACACTCCTTTGTCTTGTTTCGCTCTCGTGAACCCTCCTTCATCTCGTTTCACTCTGTTTAACCCTCCTTCATCGCGTTTCGCTCTCTTTCACCCTCCTTCGCCTTGTTTCGCTCTCTTTAACCCTGCTTTTTTCTCGTTTCGCTATCCTTAACCCTCCTTCATCTCGTTTCACTGTGTTTCACCCTCCTTCGTCTCATTTCGCTCTCTTTAACCCTTCTTCGTCTCGTTTCGCTCTCTTTAATCCTCCTTCGCCTCATTTCGCTCTCTTGAACCCTCCTTCATCTCGTTTCACTCTCTTTAACCCTCCTTCATCTCGTTTCACTCTCTCTAACCCTCCTTCGTCTCGTTTTACTCTCTTTCACTCTCCTTCGTCTCGTTTCACCCTCTTTCACCCTCCTTCGTCTCGTTTCACTCTCTTTCACCCTCCTTCATCTCATTTCATTCTCTTTCACCCTCCTTCGTCTCGTTTCACTCTCTTTCACCCTACTTCGTCTCGTTTCACTCCCTTTAACAATCCTTCGTCTCATTTTACTATCTTTCACCCACCTTCAACTCGTTTCACTCTCTTTAACCCTCCTTCGTCTCGTTTCACGCTCTTTCACCCTCCTTCGTCTCGTTTCACTCTCTTTCGCCCTCCTTGTCTCGTTTCACTCTCTTCCACCGTCCTTCATCTCGTTTCACTCTTTTTAACCCTCCATCATCTCGTTTCACTCTCCTTAATCCTCCTTCGTCTCATTTTACTATCTTTCACCCTCCTTCGTCTCGTTTTTCACTCTTTTTAACCCTCCTTCGTCTCGTTTCACACTCTTTCACCCTCCTTCGTCTCGTTTCACTCTCTTTCGCCCTCCTTGTGTCATTTCACTCTCTTCTACCCTCCTTCATCTCGTTTCACACTTTTTAACCCTCCATCATCTCGTTTCACACTCCTTAATCCTCCTTTGTCTCGTTTCACTATCTTTAACCCTCCGTCGTCTCGTTTCACTCTCTTTCATCCTACTTCGTCTCGTTTCACTCCCTTTAACCCTCCTTCGTCTCGTTTTACTATCTTTCACCCTCCTTCATCTCGTTTCACTCTCTTTCACCCTCCTCCGTCTCGTTTTACTCTCTTTCACCCTCCTTCGTCTCGTTTCGCTCTCTTTCACCCTCCTTCATCTTGTTTCACTCTATTTAACCCTCCATCTCGTTTCACTCTCCTTAATCCTCCTTTGTCTCGTTTCACTGTCTTTAACCCTCCTTCGAATTGTTTCACTCTCTTTCACCCTCCTTCGTCTCGTTTCACTCACTTTCACCCTCCTTCATCTCGTTTCACTCTCTTTAACCCTCCTTCATCTCGTATAGCTCTGTTTAACTCTCCTTCGTCTCGTTTCGCTCTCCTTAACACTCCTTTGTCTTGTTTCGCTCTCGTGAACCCTCCTTCATCTCGTTTCACTCTGTTTAACCCTCCTTCATCGCGTTTCGCTCTCTTTCACCCTCCTTCGCCTTGTTTCGCTCTCTTTAACCCTACTTTTTTCTCGTTTCGCTATCCTTAACCCTCCTTCATCTCGTTTCACTGTGTTTCACCCTCCTTCGTCTCATTTCGCTCTCTTTAACCCTTCTTCGTCTCGTTTCGCTCTCTTTAATCCTCCTTCGCCTCATTTTGCTCTCTTTAATCCTCCTTTGTCTCGATTCACTCTCTTTAACCCTCCTTCATTTCGTTTCACTCTCTTTCACTCTCCTTAGTCTCGTTTCACTCTCTTTCACTCTCCTTAGTTTCGTTTCGCTCTCTTTCACCTCCCTTCGTCTCGTTTCGCTCTCTTTCACCTCCCTTCATCTCGTTTCGCTCTCTTTCACCCTCCTTCGTCTCGTTTCGCTCTCTTTCTCCCTCCTTCATCTCGTTTCACTCTCTTTAACCCTCCTTCATATTGTTTCACTCTCCTTCACCCTCCTTCAACTCGTTTCACTCTCTTTAACCCTCCTTCATCTCGTTTCACTCTCTGTCGCCCTCCTTGTCTCGTTTCACTCTCTTCCACCCTCCTTCATCTCGGTTCACTCTTTTTAACCCTCCATCATCTCGTTTCACTCTCCGTAATCCTCCTTTATCTCGTTTCACTATCTTTAACCCTCCTTCGTCTTGTTTCACTCTCTTTCACCTCCTTTGACTCGCTTCTCTCTCTTTCACACTCCTTCATCTCGTATCGCTCTGTTTAACCCTCCTTCGTCTCGTTTCGCTCTCCTTAACACTCCTTCGTATCGTTTCGCTCCCTTGAACCCTCCTTCATCTCGTTTCACTCTGTTTAACCCTCCTTCGTCGCGTTTCGCTCTCTTTCACCCTCCTTTGCCTTGTTTCACTCTCTTTAACCCTCCTTCATCTCGTTTCGCTACGTTTCACCCTCCTTCGTCTCATTTCGCTCTCTTTAACCCTCCTTCATCTCGTTTCGCTCTCTTTAACCCTCCTTCGCCTCATTTCGCTCTCTTGAACCCTCCTTCATCTCGTTTCACTCTCTTTAACCCTCCTTCATCTCGTTTCACTCTCTTTAACCCTCCTTCGTCTCGTTTTACTCTCTTTCACTCTCCTTCGTCTCGTTTCACTCTCTTTCACCCTCCTTCATCTCGTTTCACTCTCTTTCACCCTCCTTCGTCTCATTTCATTCTCTTTCACCCTCCTTCGTCTCGTTTCACTCTCTTTCACCCTACTTCGTCTCATTTCACTCCCTTTATCCCTCCTTCGTCTCATTTTACTATCTTTCACCCTCCTTCATCTCGTTTCACTCTCTTTAACCCTCCTTCGTCTCGTTTCACGCTCTTTCACCCTCCTTCGTCTCGTTTCACTCTCTTTCGCCCTCCTTGTCTCGTTTCACTCTCTTCCACCCTCCTTCATTTCGTTTCACTCTTTTTAACCCTCCATCATCTCGTTTCACTCTCCTTAATCCTCCTTCGTCTCATTTTACTATCTTTCACCCTCCTTCGTCTCGTTTTTCACTCTTTTTAACCCTCCTTCGTCTCGTTTCACGCTCTTTCACCCTCCTGCGTCTCGTTTCACTCTCTTTCGCCCTCCTTGTGTCATTTCACTCTCTTCCACCCTCCTTCATTTCGTTTCACTCTTTTTAACCCTCCATCATCTCGTTTCACACTCCTTAATCCTCCTTTGTCTCGTTTCACTATCTTTAACCCTCCTTCGTCTCGTTTCACTCACTTTCACCCTCCTTCGTCTTCTTTCAATCTCTTTAACCCTCGTTTGTCTTGTTGCACTATCATTAACCCTCCTTTGTCTCACTTCTCTCTCTTTCACCCTCCTTCATCTCGTATCGCTCTGTTTAACCCTCCTTCGTCTTGTTTCGCTCTCCTTAACACTCCTTCGTCTCGTTTCGCTCTCTTGAACCCTCCTTCATCTCGTTTCACTATGTTTAACCCTCCTTCATCGCGTTTCGCTCTCTTTCACCCTCCTTCGCCTTGTTTCACTCTCTTTAACCCTGCTTTTTTCTCATTTCGCTATCCTTAACCCTCCTTCATCTCGTTTCACTGTGTTTCACCCTCCTTCGTCTCATTTCGCTCACTTTAACCCTCCTTCGTCTCGTTTCGCTCTCTGTAACCCTCCTTCGCCTCATTTCGCTCTCTCTAATCCTCCTTCGTCTCGATTCACTCTCTTTAACCCTCCTTCATCTCGTTTCACTCTCTTTAACCCTCCTTCGTCTGTTTCACTCTCTTTCACCCTCCTTCGTCTCGTTTCACTTTCTTTCACCCTCCTTCGTCTCGTTTCGCTCTCTTTCACCCTCCTTCGTCTCGTTTCACTCTCTTTAAACCTCCTTCGTCTCGTTTCACGCTCTTTCACCCTCCTTCGTCTCGTTTCACGCTCTTTCACCCTCCTTCGTCTCGCTTCACTCTCTTTCGCCCTCCTTGTCTCGTTTCACTCTCTTCCACCCTCCTTCATCTCGGTTCACTCTTTTTAACCCTCCATCATCTCGTTTCACTCTCCTTAATCCTCCTTTATCTCGTTTCACTATCTTTAACCCTCCTTCGTCTTGTTTCACTCTCTTTCACCTCCTTTGACTCGCTTCTCTCTCTTTCACCCTCCTTCATCTCGTATCGCTCTGTTTAACCCTCCTTCATCTCGTTTCACTCTGTTTAACCCTCCTTCGTCGCGTTTCGCTCTCTTTCACCCTTCTTTGCCTTGTTTCACTCTCTTTAACCCTCCTTCATCTCGTTTCGCTACGTTTCACCCTCCTTCGTCTCATTTCGCTCTCTTTAACCCTCCTTCGTCTCGTTTTACTCTCTTTCACTCTCCTTCGTCTCGTTTCACTCTCTTTCACCCTCCTTCGTCTCGTTTCGCTCTCTTTCACCCTCCTTCGCCTTGTTTCACTCTCTTTAACCCTGCTTTTTTCTCGTTTCGCTATCCTTAACCCTCCTTCATCTCGTTTCACTGTGTTTCACCCTCCTTCGGCTCATTTCGCTCACTTTAACCCTCCTTCGTCTCGTTTCGCTCTCTGTAACCCTCCTTCGCCTCATTTCGCTCTCTTTAATCCTCCTTCGTCACGATTCACTCTCTTTAACCCTCCTTCATCTCGTTTCACTCTCTTTAACCCTCCTTCGTCTGTTTCACTCTCTTTCACCCTCCTTCGTCTCGTTTCACTTTCTTTCACCCTCCTTCGTCTCGTTTCGCTCTCTTTCACCCTCCTTCGTCTCGTTTCACTCTCTTTAAACCTCCTTCGTCTCGTTTCACGCTCTTTCACCCTCCTTCGTCTCGTTTCACGCTCTTTCACCCTCCTTCGTCTCGTTTCACTCTCTTTCGCCCTCCTTGTCTCGTTTCACTCTCTTCCTCCCTCCTTCATCTCGGTTCACTCTTTTTAACCCTCCATCATCTCGTTTCACTCTCCTTAATCCTCCTTTATCTCGTTTCACTATCTTTAACCCTCCTTCGTCTTGTTTCACTCTCTTTCACCTCCTTTGACTCGCTTCTCTCTCTTTCACCCTCCTTCATCTCGTATCGCTCTGTTTAACCCTCCTTCATCTCGTTTCACTCTGTTTAACCCTCCTTCGTCGCGTTTCGCTCTCTTTCACCCTTCTTTGCCTTGTTTCACTCTCTTTAACCCTCCTTCATCTTGTTTCGCTACGTTTCACCCTCCTTCGTCTCATTTCGCTCTCTTTAACCCTCCTTCGTCTCGTTTTACTCTCTTTCACTCTCCTTCGTCTCGTTTCACTCTCTTTCACCCTCCTTCGTCTCGTTTCGCTCTCTTTCACTCTCCTTCGCCTTGTTTCACTCTCTTTAACCCTGCTTTTTTCTCCTTTCGCTATCCTTAACCCTCCTTCATCTCGTTTCACTGTGTTTCACCCTCCTTCGTCTCATTTCGCTCACTTTAACCCTCCTTCGTCTCGTTTCGCTCTCTGTAACCCTCCTTCGCCTCATTTCGCTCTCTTTAATCCTCCTTCGTCTCGATTCACTCTCTTTAACCCTCCTTCATCTCGTTTCACTCTCTTTAACCCTCCTTCGTCTGTTTCACTCTATTTCACCCTCCTTCGTCTCGTTTCACTTTCTTTCACCCTCCTTCGTCTCGTTTCGCTCTCTTTCACCCTCCTTCGGTTCGTTTCACTCTCTTTAAACCTCCTTCGTCTCGTTTCACGCTCTTTCACCCTCCTTCGTCTCGTTTCACGCTCTTTCACCCTCCTTCGTCTCGTTTCACTCTCTTTCGCCCTCCTTGTCTCGTTTCACTCTCTTCCACCCTCCTTCATCTCGGTTCACTCTTTTTAACCCTCCATCATCTCGTTTCACTCTCCTTAATCCTCCTTTATCTCGTTTCACTATCTTTAACCCTCCTTCGTCTTGTTTCACTCTCTTTCACCTCCTTTGACTCGCTTCTCTCTCTTTCACCCTCCTTCATCTCGTATCGCTCTGTTTAACCCTCCTTCATCTCGTTTCACTCTCTTTAACCCTCCTTCGTCGCGTTTCGCTCTCTTTCACCCTTCTTTGCCTTGTTTCACTCTCTTTAACCCTCCTTCATCTCGTTTCGCTACGTTTCACCCTCCTTCGTCTCATTTCGCTCTCTTTAACCCTCCTTCGTCTCGTTTTACTCTCTTTCACTCTCCTTCGTCTCGTTTCACTCTCTTTCACCCTCCTTCGTCTCGTTTCACTCTCTTTCACCCTCCTTCGTCTCATTTCATTCTCTTTCACCCTCCTTCGTCTCGTTTCACTCTCTTTCACCCTACTTCGTCTCGTTTCACTCCCTTTAACCCTCCTTCGTCTCATTTTACTATCTTTCACCCTCCTTCATCTCGTTTCACTCTCTTTAACCCTCCTTCGTCTCGTTTCACGCTCTTTCACCCTCCTTCGTCTCGTTTCACTCTCTTTCGCCCTCCTTGTCTCGTTTCACTCTCTTCCACCCTCCTTCATTTCGTTTCACTCTTTTTAACCCTCCATCATCTCGTTTCACTCTCCTTAATCCTCCTTCGTCTCATTTTACTATCTTTCACCCTCCTTCGTCTCGTTTTTCACTCTTTTTAACCCTCCTTCGTCTCGTTTCACGCTCTTTCACCCTCCTTCGTCTCGTTTCACTCTCTTTCGCCCTCCTTGTGTCATTTCACTCTCTTCCACCCTCCTTCATTTCGTTTCACTCTTTTTAACCCTCCATCATCTCGTTTCACACTCCTTAATCCTCCTTTGTCTCGTTTCACTATCTTTAACCCTCCTTCATCTCGTTTCGCTCTCTTTCACCCTCCTTCGCCTTGTTTCACTCTCTTTAACCCTGCTTTTTTCTCGTTTCGCTATCCTTAACCCTCCTTCATCTCGTTTCACTGTGTTTCACCCTCCTTCGTGTCATTTCGCTCACTTTAACACTCCTTCGTCTCGTTTCGCTCTCTGTAACCCTCCTTCGCCTCATTTCGCTCTCTTTAATCCTCCTTCGTCTCGATTCACTCTCTTTAACCCTCCTTCATCTCGTTTCACTCTCTTTAACCCTCCTTCGTCTGTTTCACTCTATTTCACCCTCCTTCGTCTCGTTTCACTTTCTTTCACCCTCCTTCGTCTCGTTTCGCTCTCTTTCACCCTCCTTCGGTTCGTTTCACTCTCTTTAAACCTCCTTCGTCTCGTTTCACGCTCTTTCACCCTCCTTCGTCTCGTTTCACGCTCTTTCACCCTCCTTCGTCTCGTTTCACTCTCTTTCGCCCTCCTTGTCTCGTTTCACTCTCTCCCACCCTCCTTCATCTCGGTTCACTCTTTTTAACCCTCCATCATCTCGTTTCACTCTCCGTAATCCTCCTTTATCTCGTTTCACTATCTTTAACCCTCCTTCGCCTTGTTTCACTCTCTTTCACCTCCTTTGACTCGCTTCTCTCTCTTTCACCCTCCTTCATCTCGTATCGCTCTGTTTAACCCTCCTTCATCTCGTTTCACTCTCTTTAACCCTCCTTCGTCGCGTTTCGCTCTCTTTCACCCTTCTTTGCCTTGTTTCACTCTCTTTAACCCTCCTTCATCTCGTTTCGCTACGTTTCACCCTCCTTCGTCTCATTTCGCTCTCTTTAACCCTCCTTCGTCTCGTTTTACTCTCTTTCACTCTCCTTCGTCTCGTTTCACTCTCTTTCACCCTCCTTCATCTCGTTTCACTCTCTTTCACCCTCCTTCGTCTCATTTCATTCTCTTTCACCCTCCTTCGTCTCGTTTCACTCTCTTTCACCCTACTTCGTCTCGTTTCACTCCCTTTAACCCTCCTTCGTCTCATTTTACTATCTTTCACCCTCCTTCATCTCGTTTCACTCTCTTTAACCCTCCTTCGTCTCGTTTCACGCTCTTTCACCCTCCTTCGTCTCGTTTCACTCTCTTTCGCCCTCCTTGTCTCGTTTCACTCTCTTCCACCCTCCTTCATTTCGTTTCACTCTTTTTAACCCTCCATCATCTCGTTTCACTCTCCTTAATCCTCCTTCGTCTCATTTTACTATCTTTCACCCTCCTTCGTCTCGTTTTTCACTCTTTTTAACCCTCCTTCGTCTCGTTTCACGCTCTTTCACCCTCCTTCGTCTCGTTTCACTCTCTTTCGCCCTCCTTGTGTCATTTCACTCTCTTCCACCCTCCTTCATTTCGTTTCACTCTTTTTAACCCTCCATCATCTCGTTTCACACTCCTTAATCCTCCTTTGTCTCGTTTCACTATCTTTAACCCTCCTTCATCTCGTTTCGCTCTCTTTCACCCTCCTTCGCCTTGTTTCACTCTCTTTAACCCTGCTTTTTTCTCGTTTCGCTATCCTTAACCCTCCTTCATCTCGTTTCACTGTGTTTCACCCTCCCTCGTGTCATTTCGCTCACTTTAACACTCCTTCGTCTCGTTTCGCTCTCTGTAACCCTCCTTCGCTTCATTTTGCTCTCTTTAATCCTCCTTCGTCTCGATTCACTCTCTTTAACCCTCCTTCATCTCGTTTCACTCTCTTTAACCCTCCTTCATCTGTTTCACTCTCTTTCACCCTCCTTCGTCTCGTTTCACTCTCTTTCACCCGCCTTCGTCTCGTTTCGCTCTCTTTCACCCTCCTTCAACTTGTTTCACTCTTTTTAACCCTCCATCATCTCGTTTCACTCTCCTTAATCCTCCTTCGTCTCGTTTCACTGTCTTTAACCCTCCTTCGAATTGTTTCACTCTCTTTCACCCTCCTTCATCTCGTTTCACTCACTTTCACCCTCCTTCGTCTCGTTTCACTCTCTTTAACCCTCGTTTGTCTTGTTGCACTATCATTAACCCTCCTTTGTCTCGCTTCTCTCTCTTTCACCCTCCTTCATCTCGTATCGCTCTGTTTAACCCTCCTTCGTCTTGTTTCGCTCTCCTTAACACTCCTTCGTCTCGTTTCGCTCTCTTGAACCCTCCTTCATCTCGTTTCACTATGTTTAACCCTCCTTCATCGCGTTTCGCTCTCTTTCACCCTCCTTCGCCTTGTTTCACTCTCTTTAACCCTGCTTTTTTCTCATTTCGCTATCCTTAACCCTCCTTCATCTCGTTTCACTGTGTTTCACCCTCCTTCGTCTCATTTCGCTCACTTTAACCCTCCTTCGTCTCGTTTCGCTCTCTGTAACCCTCCTTCGCCTCATTTCGCTCTCTCTAATCCTCCTTCGTCTCGATTCACTCTCTTTAACCCTCCTTCATCTCGTTTCACTCTCTTTAACCCTCCTTCGTCTGTTTCACTCTCTTTCACCCTCCTTCGTCTCGTTTCACTTTCTTTCACCCTCCTTCGTCTCGTTTCGCTCTCTTTCACCCTCCTTCGTCTCGTTTCACTCTCTTTAAACCTCCTTCGTCTCGTTTCACGCTCTTTCACCCTCCTTCGTCTCGTTTCACGCTCTTTCACCCTCCTTCGTCTCGCTTCACTCTCTTTCGCCCTCCTTGTCTCGTTTCACTCTCTTCCACCCTCCTTCATCTCGGTTCACTCTTTTTAACCCTCCATCATCTCGTTTCACTCTCCTTAATCCTCCTTTATCTCGTTTCACTATCTTTAACCCTCCTTCGTCTTGTTTCACTCTCTTTCACCTCCTTTGACTCGCTTCTCTCTCTTTCACCCTCCTTCATCTCGTATCGCTCTGTTTAACCCTCCTTCATCTCGTTTCACTCTGTTTAACCCTCCTTCGTCGCGTTTCGCTCTCTTTCACCCTTCTTTGCCTTGTTTCACTCTCTTTAACCCTCCTTCATCTCGTTTCGCTACGTTTCACCCTCCTTCGTCTCATTTCGCTCTCTTTAACCCTCCTTCGTCTCGTTTTACTCTCTTTCACTCTCCTTCGTCTCGTTTCACTCTCTTTCACCCTCCTTCGTCTCGTTTCGCTCTCTTTCACCCTCCTTCGCCTTGTTTCACTCTCTTTAACCCTGCTTTTTTCTCGTTTCGCTATCCTTAACCCTCCTTCATCTCGTTTCACTGTGTTTCACCCTCCTTCGGCTCATTTCGCTCACTTTAACCCTCCTTCGTCTCGTTTCGCTCTCTGTAACCCTCCTTCGCCTCATTTCGCTCTCTTTAATCCTCCTTCGTCACGATTCACTCTCTTTAACCCTCCTTCATCTCGTTTCACTCTCTTTAACCCTCCTTCGTCTGTTTCACTCTCTTTCACCCTCCTTCGTCTCGTTTCACTTTCTTTCACCCTCCTTCGTCTCGTTTCGCTCTCTTTCACCCTCCTTCGTCTCGTTTCACTCTCTTTAAACCTCCTTCGTCTCGTTTCACGCTCTTTCACCCTCCTTCGTCTCGTTTCACGCTCTTTCACCCTCCTTCGTCTCGTTTCACTCTCTTTCGCCCTCCTTGTCTCGTTTCACTCTCTTCCTCCCTCCTTCATCTCGGTTCACTCTTTTTAACCCTCCATCATCTCGTTTCACTCTCCTTAATCCTCCTTTATCTCGTTTCACTATCTTTAACCCTCCTTCGTCTTGTTTCACTCTCTTTCACCTCCTTTGACTCGCTTCTCTCTCTTTCACCCTCCTTCATCTCGTATCGCTCTGTTTAACCCTCCTTCATCTCGTTTCACTCTGTTTAACCCTCCTTCGTCGCGTTTCGCTCTCTTTCACCCTTCTTTGCCTTGTTTCACTCTCTTTAACCCTCCTTCATCTCGTTTCGCTACGTTTCACCCTCCTTCGTCTCATTTCGCTCTCTTTAACCCTCCTTCGTCTCGTTTTACTCTCTTTCACTCTCCTTCGTCTCGTTTCACTCTCTTTCACCCTCCTTCGTCTCGTTTCGCTCTCTTTCACCCTCCTTCGCCTTGTTTCACTCTCTTTAACCCTGCTTTTTTCTCGTTTCGCTATCCTTAACCCTCCTTCATCTCGTTTCACTGTGTTTCACCCTCCTTCGGCTCATTTCGCTCACTTTAACCCTCCTTCGTCTCGTTTCGCTCTCTGTAACCCTCCTTCGCCTCATTTCGCTCTCTTTAATCCTCCTTCGTCACGATTCACTCTCTTTAACCCTCCTTCATCTCGTTTCACTCTCTTTAACCCTCCTTCGTCTGTTTCACTCTCTTTCACCCTCCTTCGTCTCGTTTCACTTTCTTTCACCCTCCTTCGTCTCGTTTCGCTCTCTTTCACCCTCCTTCGTCTCGTTTCACTCTCTTTAAACCTCCTTCGTCTCGTTTCACGCTCTTTCACCCTCCTTCGTCTCGTTTCACGCTCTTTCACCCTCCTTCGTCTCGTTTCACTCTCTTTCGCCCTCCTTGTCTCGTTTCACTCTCTTCCTCCCTCCTTCATCTCGGTTCACTCTTTTTAACCCTCCATCATCTCGTTTCACTCTCCTTAATCCTCCTTTATCTCGTTTCACTATCTTTAACCCTCCTTCGTCTTGTTTCACTCTCTTTCACCTCCTTTGACTCGCTTCTCTCTCTTTCACCCTCCTTCATCTCGTATCGCTCTGTTTAACCCTCCTTCATCTCGTTTCACTCTGTTTAACCCTCCTTCGTCGCGTTTCGCTCTCTTTCACCCTTCTTTGCCTTGTTTCACTCTCTTTAACCCTCCTTCATCTTGTTTCGCTACGTTTCACCCTCCTTCGTCTCATTTCGCTCTCTTTAACCCTCCTTCGTCTCGTTTTACTCTCTTTCACTCTCCTTCGTCTCGTTTCACTCTCTTTCACCCTCCTTCGTCTCGTTTCGCTCTCTTTCACTCTCCTTCGCCTTGTTTCACTCTCTTTAACCCTGCTTTTTTCTCCTTTCGCTATCCTTAACCCTCCTTCATCTCGTTTCACTGTGTTTCACCCTCCTTCGTCTCATTTCGCTCACTTTAACCCTCCTTCGTCTCGTTTCGCTCTCTGTAACCCTCCTTCGCCTCATTTCGCTCTCTTTAATCCTCCTTCGTCTCGATTCACTCTCTTTAACCCTCCTTCATCTCGTTTCACTCTCTTTAACCCTCCTTCGTCTGTTTCACTCTATTTCACCCTCCTTCGTCTCGTTTCACTTTCTTTCACCCTCCTTCGTCTCGTTTCGCTCTCTTTCACCCTCCTTCGGTTCGTTTCACTCTCTTTAAACCTCCTTCGTCTCGTTTCACGCTCTTTCACCCTCCTTCGTCTCGTTTCACGCTCTTTCACCCTCCTTCGTCTCGTTTCACTCTCTTTCGCCCTCCTTGTCTCGTTTCACTCTCTTCCACCCTCCTTCATCTCGGTTCACTCTTTTTAACCCTCCATCATCTCGTTTCACTCTCCTTAATCCTCCTTTATCTCGTTTCACTATCTTTAACCCTCCTTCGTCTTGTTTCACTCTCTTTCACCTCCTTTGACTCGCTTCTCTCTCTTTCACCCTCCTTCATCTCGTATCGCTCTGTTTAACCCTCCTTCATCTCGTTTCACTCTCTTTAACCCTCCTTCGTCGCGTTTCGCTCTCTTTCACCCTTCTTTGCCTTGTTTCACTCTCTTTAACCCTCCTTCATCTCGTTTCGCTACGTTTCACCCTCCTTCGTCTCATTTCGCTCTCTTTAACCCTCCTTCGTCTCGTTTTACTCTCTTTCACTCTCCTTCGTCTCGTTTCACTCTCTTTCACCCTCCTTCGTCTCGTTTCACTCTCTTTCACCCTCCTTCGTCTCATTTCATTCTCTTTCACCCTCCTTCGTCTCGTTTCACTCTCTTTCACCCTACTTCGTCTCGTTTCACTCCCTTTAACCCTCCTTCGTCTCATTTTACTATCTTTCACCCTCCTTCATCTCGTTTCACTCTCTTTAACCCTCCTTCGTCTCGTTTCACGCTCTTTCACCCTCCTTCGTCTCGTTTCACTCTCTTTCGCCCTCCTTGTCTCGTTTCACTCTCTTCCACCCTCCTTCATTTCGTTTCACTCTTTTTAACCCTCCATCATCTCGTTTCACTCTCCTTAATCCTCCTTCGTCTCATTTTACTATCTTTCACCCTCCTTCGTCTCGTTTTTCACTCTTTTTAACCCTCCTTCGTCTCGTTTCACGCTCTTTCACCCTCCTTCGTCTCGTTTCACTCTCTTTCGCCCTCCTTGTGTCATTTCACTCTCTTCCACCCTCCTTCATTTCGTTTCACTCTTTTTAACCCTCCATCATCTCGTTTCACACTCCTTAATCCTCCTTTGTCTCGTTTCACTATCTTTAACCCTCCTTCATCTCGTTTCGCTCTCTTTCACCCTCCTTCGCCTTGTTTCACTCTCTTTAACCCTGCTTTTTTCTCGTTTCGCTATCCTTAACCCTCCTTCATCTCGTTTCACTGTGTTTCACCCTCCTTCGTGTCATTTCGCTCACTTTAACACTCCTTCGTCTCGTTTCGCTCTCTGTAACCCTCCTTCGCCTCATTTCGCTCTCTTTAATCCTCCTTCGTCTCGATTCACTCTCTTTAACCCTCCTTCATCTCGTTTCACTCTCTTTAACCCTCCTTCGTCTGTTTCACTCTATTTCACCCTCCTTCGTCTCGTTTCACTTTCTTTCACCCTCCTTCGTCTCGTTTCGCTCTCTTTCACCCTCCTTCGGTTCGTTTCACTCTCTTTAAACCTCCTTCGTCTCGTTTCACGCTCTTTCACCCTCCTTCGTCTCGTTTCACGCTCTTTCACCCTCCTTCGTCTCGTTTCACTCTCTTTCGCCCTCCTTGTCTCGTTTCACTCTCTCCCACCCTCCTTCATCTCGGTTCACTCTTTTTAACCCTCCATCATCTCGTTTCACTCTCCGTAATCCTCCTTTATCTCGTTTCACTATCTTTAACCCTCCTTCGCCTTGTTTCACTCTCTTTCACCTCCTTTGACTCGCTTCTCTCTCTTTCACCCTCCTTCATCTCGTATCGCTCTGTTTAACCCTCCTTCATCTCGTTTCACTCTCTTTAACCCTCCTTCGTCGCGTTTCGCTCTCTTTCACCCTTCTTTGCCTTGTTTCACTCTCTTTAACCCTCCTTCATCTCGTTTCGCTACGTTTCACCCTCCTTCGTCTCATTTCGCTCTCTTTAACCCTCCTTCGTCTCGTTTTACTCTCTTTCACTCTCCTTCGTCTCGTTTCACTCTCTTTCACCCTCCTTCATCTCGTTTCACTCTCTTTCACCCTCCTTCGTCTCATTTCATTCTCTTTCACCCTCCTTCGTCTCGTTTCACTCTCTTTCACCCTACTTCGTCTCGTTTCACTCCCTTTAACCCTCCTTCGTCTCATTTTACTATCTTTCACCCTCCTTCATCTCGTTTCACTCTCTTTAACCCTCCTTCGTCTCGTTTCACGCTCTTTCACCCTCCTTCGTCTCGTTTCACTCTCTTTCGCCCTCCTTGTCTCGTTTCACTCTCTTCCACCCTCCTTCATTTCGTTTCACTCTTTTTAACCCTCCATCATCTCGTTTCACTCTCCTTAATCCTCCTTCGTCTCATTTTACTATCTTTCACCCTCCTTCGTCTCGTTTTTCACTCTTTTTAACCCTCCTTCGTCTCGTTTCACGCTCTTTCACCCTCCTTCGTCTCGTTTCACTCTCTTTCGCCCTCCTTGTGTCATTTCACTCTCTTCCACCCTCCTTCATTTCGTTTCACTCTTTTTAACCCTCCATCATCTCGTTTCACACTCCTTAATCCTCCTTTGTCTCGTTTCACTATCTTTAACCCTCCTTCATCTCGTTTCGCTCTCTTTCACCCTCCTTCGCCTTGTTTCACTCTCTTTAACCCTGCTTTTTTCTCGTTTCGCTATCCTTAACCCTCCTTCATCTCGTTTCACTGTGTTTCACCCTCCCTCGTGTCATTTCGCTCACTTTAACACTCCTTCGTCTCGTTTCGCTCTCTGTAACCCTCCTTCGCTTCATTTTGCTCTCTTTAATCCTCCTTCGTCTCGATTCACTCTCTTTAACCCTCCTTCATCTCGTTTCACTCTCTTTAACCCTCCTTCATCTGTTTCACTCTCTTTCACCCTCCTTCGTCTCGTTTCACTCTCTTTCACCCGCCTTCGTCTCGTTTCGCTCTCTTTCACCCTCCTTCAACTTGTTTCACTCTTTTTAACCCTCCATCATCTCGTTTCACTCTCCTTAATCCTCCTTCGTCTCGTTTCACTGTCTTTAACCCTCCTTCGAATTGTTTCACTCTCTTTCACCCTCCTTCATCTCGTTTCACTCACTTTCACCCTCCTTCGTCTCGTTTCACTCTCTTTAACCCTCGTTTGTCTTGTTGCACTATCATTAACCCTCCTTTGTCTCGCTTCTCTCTCTTTCACCCTCCTTCATCTCGTATCGCTCTGTTTAACCCTCCTTCGTCTTGTTTCGCTCTCCTTAACACTCCTTCGTCTCGTTTCGCTCTCTTGAACCCTCCTTCATCTCGTTTCACTATGTTTAACCCTCCTTCATCGCGTTTCGCTCTCTTTCACCCTCCTTCGCCTTGTTTCACTCTCTTTAACCCTGCTTTTTTCTCGTTTCGCTATCCTTAACCCTCCTTCATCTCGTTTCACTGTGTTTCACCCTCCTTCGTCTCATTTCGCTCACTTTAACCCTCCTTCGTCTCGTTTCGCTCTCTGTAACCCTCCTTCGCCTAATTTCGCTCTCTTTAATCCTCCTTCGTCTCGAATCACTCTCTTTAACCCTCCTTCATCTCGTTTCACTCTCTTTAACCCTCCTTCGTCTGTTTCACTCTCTTTCACCCTCCTTCGTCTCGTTTCACTCTCTTTCACCCTCCTTCGTCTCGTTTCGCTCTCTTTCACCCTCCTTCAACTTGTTTCACTCTTTTTAACCCTCCATCATCTCGTTTCACTCTCCTTAATCCTCCTTCGTCTCGTTTCACTGTCTTTAACCCTCCTTCGAATTATTTCACTCTCTTTCACCCTCCTTCGTCTCGTTTCACTCTCTTTCACCCGCCTTTGTCTCGTTTCGCTCTCTTTCACCCTCCTTCAACTTGTTTCACTCTTTTTAACCCTCCATCATCTCGTTTCACTCTCCTTAATCCTCCTTCGTCTCGTTTCACTGTCTTTAACCCTCCTTCGAATTGTTTCACTCTCTTTCACCCTCCTTCATCTCGTTTCACTCACTTTCACCCTCCTTCGTCTCGTTTCACTCTCTTTAACCCTCGTTTGTCTTGTTGCACTATCATTAACCCTCCTTTGTCTCGCTTCTCTCTCTTTCACCCTCCTTCATCTCGTATCGCTCTGTTTAACCCTCCTTCGTCTTGTTTCGCTCTCCTTAACACTCCTTCGTCTCGTTTCGCTCTCTTGAACCCTCCTTCATCTCGTTTCACTATGTTTAACCCTCCTTCATCGCGTTTCGCTCTCTTTCACCCTCCTTCGCCTTGTTTCACTCTCTTTAACCCTGCTTTTTTCTCGTTTCGCTATCCTTAACCCTCCTTCATCTCGTTTCACTGTGTTTCACCCTCCTTCGTCTCATTTCGCTCACTTTAACCCTCCTTCGTCTCGTTTCGCTCTCTGTAACCCTCCTTCGCCTAATTTCGCTCTCTTTAATCCTCCTTCGTCTCGAATCACTCTCTTTAACCCTCCTTCATCTCGTTTCACTCTCTTTAACCCTCCTTCGTCTGTTTCACTCTCTTTCACCCTCCTTCGTCTCGTTTCACTCTCTTTCACCCTCCTTCGTCTCGTTTCGCTCTCTTTCACCCTCCTTCAACTTGTTTCACTCTTTTTAACCCTCCATCATCTCGTTTCACTCTCCTTAATCCTCCTTCGTCTCGTTTCACTGTCTTTAACCCTCCTTCGAATTATTTCACTCTCTTTCACCCTCCTTCGTCTCGTTTCACTCACTTTCACCCTCCTTCGTCTCGTTTCACTCTCTTTAACCCTCCTTCGTCTTGTCGCACTAACTTTAACCCTCCTTTGTCTTGCTTCTCTCTCGTTCACCCTCCTTCATCTCGTATCGCTCTGTTTAACCCTCCTTCGTCTCGTTTCACTCTCCTTAACCCTCATTCGTCTCGTTTCGCTTTCTTTAACCCTCCTTCGTCTCGTTTCACTCTGTTTAACCCTCCTTCGTCGCGTTTCGCTCTCTTTCACCCTCCTTCGTCTAGTTTCACTCCCTTTAACCCTGCTTTGTCTCGTTTCGCTATCTTTTACCCTCCTTCCATTCGTTTCACTCTGTTTCACCCTCCTTCGTCTCATTTTGCTCGCTTTAACCCTCCTTCGTCTCGTTTCGCTCTCTTTAACCCTCCTTCGCCTCATTTCGCTCTCTTTAATCCTCCTTCGTCTTGTTTCACTCTCTTTAACCGTCCTTCATTTAGTTTCACTCTCTTTCACTCTCCTTAGTCTCGTTTCGCTCTCTTTCACCTCCCTTCGTCTCGTTTGGCTCTCTTTCACCCTCCTTCGTCTCGTTTTGCTCTCTTTCTCCCTCCTTCATCTCTTTTCACTCTCTTTAACCCTCCTTTGTCTTGTTTGACTCTCTTTCACCCTCCTTCATCTCGTTTCACTCTCTTTCACCCTCCTTCATCTCATTTCACACTCTTTAACCATCCTTCATCTCGTTTCACACTCCTTAATCCTCCTTTGTCTCGTTTCACTATCTTTAACGCTCCTTCGTCTTGTTTCACTCTCTTTCACCCTCCTTCGTCTCGTTTCACTCACTTTCACCCTCCTTCGTCTTGTTTCACTCTCTTTAACCCTCGTTCGTCTTGTTGCACTCTGTTTAACCCTCCTTCATCGCGTTTCGCTCTCTTTCACCCTCCTTCGCCTTGTTTCACTCTCTTTAACCCTTCTTTTTTCTCGTTTCGCTATCCTTAACCCTCCTTCATCTCGTTTCACTATGTTTCACCCTCCTTCGTCTCATTTCGCTCTCTTTAACCCTCCTTCGTCTCGTTTCGCTCTCTTTAACCCTCCTTCGCCTCATTTCGCTCTCTTTAATCCTCCTTCGTCTCGATTCACTCTCTTTAACCCTCCTTCGTTTCGTTTCACTCTCTTTCGCCCTCCTTGTCTCGTTTCACCCTCTTCCACCCTCCTTCATCTCGTTTCACTCTTTTTAACCCTCCATCATCTCGTTTCACTCTCCTTAATCCTCCTTTATCTCGTTTCACTATCTTTAACCCTCCTTCGTCTTGTTTCACTCTCTTTCACCTCCTTCGTCTCGTTTCACTCACTTTCACCCTCCTTTGTCTCACTTCTCTCTCTTTCACCCTCCTTCATCTCGTGTCGCTCTGGTTAACCCTCCTTCGTCTCGTTTCGCTCTCCTTAACACTCCTGCGTCTCGTTTCGCTCTCTTGAACCCTCCTTCATCTCGTTTCACTCTGTTTAACCCTCCTTCGTCTCATTTCGCTCTCTTTAACCCTCCTTCATCTCGTTTCGCTCTCGTTAACCCACCTTCGCCTCATTTCGCTCTCTTGAACCCTTCTTCATCTCGTTTCACTCTCTTTAACCCTCCTTCATCTCGTTTCACTCTCTTTTACCCTCCTTCATCTCGTTTTACTCTCTTTCTCTCTCCTTCGTCTCGTTTCACTCTCTTTCACCCTCCTTCGTCTCGTTTCACTCTCTTTCACCCTCCTTCGTCTCATTACATTCTCTTTCACCCTCCTTCGTCTTGTTTCACTCTCTTTCACCCTACCTCGTCTCGTTTCACTCCCTTTAACCCTCCTTCGTCTCATTTTACAATCTTTCACCCTCCTTCGTCTCGTTTCACTCTCTTTAACCCTCCTTCGTCTCGTTTCACGCTCTTTCACCCTCCTTCGTCTCGTTTCACTCTCTTTCGACCTCCTTGTCTCGTTTCACTCTCTTCCACCCTCCTTCATCTCGTTTCACTCTTTTTAACCCTCCATCATCTCGTTTCACTCTCCTTAATCGTCCTTCGTCTCATTTTACTATCTTTCACCCTCCTTCGTCTCGTTTCACTCTCTTTAACCCTCCTTCGTCTCGTTTCACGCTCTTTCACCCTCCTTCGTCTCGTTTCACTCTCTTTCGCCCTCCTTGTCTCGTTTCACTCTCTTCCACCCTCCTTCATCTCGTTTCACTCTTTTTAACCCTCCATCATCTCGTTTCACACTCCTTAATCCTCCTTTGTCTCGTTTCACTATCTTTAACCCTCCTTCGTCTCGGTTCACTCTCTTTCACCCTCCTTCGTCTCGTTTCACTCACTTTCACCCTGCTTCGTCTCGTTTCACTCTCTTTAATCCTCCTTCGTCTCGATTCACTCTCTTTAACCCTCCTTCATTTCGTTTCACTCTCTGTCACTCTCCTTAGTCTCGTTTTACTCTCTTTGACTCTCCTTAGTCTCGTTTCGCTCTCTTTCACCTCCCTTCATCTCGTTTCGCTCTCTTTCACCTCCCTTCGTCTCGTTTCACTCTCTTTCACCCTCCTTCGTCTCGTTTCGCTCTCTTTCTCCCTCCTTCATCTCGTTTCACTCTCTTTAACCCTCCTTCATCTTGTTTCACTTTCTTTCACCCTCCTTCATCTCGTTCCACTCTCTTTCACCCTCCTTCATCGCACTTCACTCTCTTTAACCATCCTTCATCTCGTTTCACTCTCTTTCACCCTCCTTCGTCTCGTTTCACTCTGTTTCACCCTCCTTCGTCTCATTTCACTCTCTTTAACCCTGCTTCATATCGTTTCACTCTCTTTCACCCTCCTTCGTCTCATTTCACTCTCTTTCACCCTCCGTCGTCTCGATTCACTCTCTTTCACGCTACTTCGTCTCGTTTCACTCCCTTTAACCCTCCTTCGTCTCGTTTTACTATCTTTCACCCTCCTTCATCGCGTTTCGCTCTCTTTCACCCTCCTTCGCCTTGTTTCACTCTCTTTAACTCTGCTTTTTTCTCGTTTCGCTATCCTTAACCCTCCTTCATCTCGTTTCACTATGTTTCACCCTCCTTCGTCTCATTTCGCTCACATTAACCCTCCTTCGTCTCGTTTCGCTCTCTTTAACCCTCCTTCGCCTCATTTCGCTCTCTTTAATCCTCCTTCTTCTCGATTCACTCTCTTTAATCCTCCTTTATCTCGTTTCACTATCTTTAACCCTCCTTCGTCTCGTTTCACTCACTTTCACCCTCCTTTGTCTCGCTTCTCTCTCTTTCACCCTCCTTCATCTCGTATCGCTCTGTTTAACCCTCCTTCGTCTCGTTTCGCTCTCCTTAACACTCCTGCATCTCGTTTCGCTCTCTTGAACACTCCTTCATCTCGTTTAACTCTGTTTAACCCTCCTTCGTCGCGTTTCGCTATCTTTCACCCTCCTTTGCCTTGTTTCACTCTCTTTAACACTCCTTCATCTCGTTTCGCTACGTTTCACCCTCCTTCGTCTCATTTCGCTCTCTTTAACCCTCCTTCATCTCGTTTCGCTCTCTTTAACCCTCCTTCGCCTCATTTCGCTCTCTTGAACCCTTCTTCATCTCGTTTCACTCTCTTTAACCCTCCTTCATCTCGTTTCACTCTCTTTTACCCTCCTTCGTCTCGTTTTACTCTCTTTCTCTCTCCTTCGTCTCGTTTCACTCTCTTTCACCCTCCTTCATCTCGTTTCACTCTCTTTCACCCTCCTTCATCTCATTACATTCTCTTTCACCCTCCTTCATCTCGTTTCACTCTCTTTCACCCTCCTTCATCTCGTTTCACTCTCTTTCACCCTCCTTCATCTCATTACATTCTCTTTCACCCTCCTTCGTCTCGTTTTACTATCTTTCACCCTCCTTCGTCTCGTTTCACTCTCTTTCACCCTCCTTTGTCTCGTTTCACTCTCTTTCGACCTCCTTGTCTCGTATCACTCTCTTCCACCCTCCTTCATCTCGTTTCACTCTTTTTAACCCTCCATCATCTCGTTTCACTCTCCTTAATCCTCCTTCGTCTCATTTTACTATCTTTCACCCTCCTTCGTCTCGGTTCACTCTCTTTAACCCTCCTTTGTCTCGTTTCACGCTCTTTCACCCTCCTTCGTCTCGTTTCACTCTCTTTCGCCCTCCTTGTCTCGTTTCACTCTCTTCCACCCTCCTTCATCTCGTTTCACTCTTTTTAAACCTCCATCATCTCGTTTCACACTCCTTAATCCTCCTTTGTCTCGTTTCACTATCTTTAACCCTCCTTCGTCTCGTTTCACTCTCTTTCACCCTCCTTCGTCTCGTTTCACTCTCTTTCACCCTCCTTCGTCTCGTTTCACTCACTTTCACCCTCCTTCGTCTCGTTTCACTCTCTTTAATCCTCCTTCGTCTTGATTCACTCTCTTTAACCCTCCTTCATTTTGTTTCACTCTCTTTCACTCTCCTTCGTCTCGTTTCACTCTCTTTCACCTCCCTTCGTCTCGTTTCGCTTTCTTTCACCCTCCTTCGTCCCGTTTCGCTCTCTTTCTCCCTCCTTCATCTCGTTTCACTCTCTTTAACCCTCCTTCATCTTGTTTCACTCTCTTTCACCCTCCTTCATCTCGTTCCACTCTCTTTCAACCTCCTTCATCTCATTTCACTCTCTTTAACCATCCTTCATCTCGTTTCACTCTCTTTCACCCTCCTTCGTCTCGTTTCACTCTGTTTCACCGTCCTTCGTCTCGTTTCACTCTCTTTAACCCTGCTTCATATCGGTTCACTCTCTTTCACCCTCCGTCGTCTTGTTTCACTCTCTTTTACCCTACTTCGTCTCGTTTCACTCCCTTTAACCCTCCTTCGTCTCGTTTTACTATCTTTCACCCTCCTTCATCTCGTTTCACTCTCTTTCACCCTCCTTCATCTCATTTCACTCTCTTTAACCATCCTTCATCTCGTTTCACACTCCTTAATCCTCCTTTGTCTCGTTTCACTATCTTTAACCCTCCTTCGTCTTGTTTCACTCTCTTTCACCCTCCTTCGTCTCGTTTCACTCACTTTCACCCTCCTTCGTCTCGTTTCACTCTCTTTAACCCTCCTTCGCCTTGTTTCACTCTCTTTAACTCTGCTTTTTTCTCGTTTCGCTATCCTTAACCCTCCTTCATCTCGTTTCACTATGTTTCACCCTCCTTCGTCTCATTTCGCTCTCTTTAACCCTCCTTCGTCTCATTTCGCTCTGTTTAACCCTCCTTCGTCTCGTTTCACTCTCCTTAACCCTCCTTCGTCTCGTTTCACTGTCTTCCACCCTCCTTCGTCTCGTTTCACTCTTTTTAACCCTCCATCATCTCGTTTCACGCTCCTTAATCCTCCTTTGTCTCGTTTCACTATCTTTAACCCTCCTTCGTCTTGTTTCACTCTCTTTCACCCTCCTTCGTCTCGTTTCACTCACTTTCACCCTCCTTCGTCTCGTTTCACTCTCTTTAACCCTCGTTCGTCTTGTTGCACTTTCATTAACCCTCCTTTGTCTCGCTTCTCTCTCTTTCACCCTCCTTCGTCTAGTTTCACTCCCTTTAACCCTTCTTTGTCTCGTTTCGCTATCTTTTACCCTCCTTCCATTCGTTTCACCCTCCTTCGTCTCATTTTGCTCGCTTTAACCCTCCTTCGTCTCGTTTCGCTCTCTTTAACCCTCCTTCGCCTCATTTCGCTCTCTTTAATCCTCCTTCGTCTTGTTTCACTCTCTTTAACCCTCCTTCATTTTGTTTCACTCTCTTTCACTCTCCTTAGTCTCGTTTCGCTCTCTTTCACCTCCCTTCGTCTCGTTTCGCTCTCTTTTACCTCCCTTCATCTCGTTTCGCTCTCTTTCACCCTCCTTCGTCTCATTTAGCTCTCTTTCTCCCTCCTTCATCTCTTTTAACTCTCTTTAACCCTCCTTTGTCTTGTTTCACTCTCTTTCACCCTCCTTCATCTCGTTTCACTCTCTTTCACCCTCCTTCGTCTCGTTTCACTCTCTTTAACCCTCCTTCGTCTCGTTTCACGCTCTTTCACCCTCCTTCGTCTCGTTTCACTCTCTTTCGCCCTCCTTGTCTCGTTTCACTCTCTTCCACCCTCCTTCATCTCGTTTCACTCTTTTTAACCCTCCATCATCTCGTTTCACACTCCTTAATCCTCCTTTGTCTCGTTTCACTATCTTTAACCATCCTTCGTCTCGTTTCACTCTCTTTCACCCTCCTTCGTCTCGTTTCACTCACTTTCACCCTGCTTCGTCTCGTTTCACTCTCTTTAATCCTCCTTCGTCTCGATTCACTCTCTTTAACCCTCCTTCATTTCGTTTCACTCTCTGTCACTCTCCTTAGTCTCGTTTTACTCTCTTTGACTCTCCTTAGTCTCGTTTCGCTCTCTTTCACCTCCCTTCATCTCGTTTCGCTCTCTTTCACCTCCCTTCGTCTCGTTTCGCTCTCTTTCACCCTCCTTCGTCTCGTTTCGCTCTCTTTCTCCCTCCTTCATCTCGTTTCACTCTCTTTAACCCTCCTTCATCTTGTTTCACTTTCTTTCACCCTCCTTCATCTCGTTCCACTCTCTTTCACCCTCCTTCATCTCACTTCACTCTCTTTAACCATCCTTCATCTCGTTTCACTCTCTTTCACCCTCCTTCGTCTCGTTTCACTCTGTTTCACCCTCCTTCGTCTCATTTCACTCTCTTTAACCCTGCTTCATATCGTTTCACTCTCTTTCACCCTCCTTCGTCTCATTTCACTCTCTTTCACCCTCCGTCGTCTCGTTTCACTCTCTTTCACGCTACTTCGTCTCGTTTCACTCTCTTTAACCCTCCTTCGTCTCGTTTTACTATCTTTCACCCTCCTTCATCTCGTTTCACTCTCTTTCACCCTCCTTCATCTCATTTCACTCTCTTTAACCATCCTTCATCTCGTTTCACACTCCTTAATCCTCCTTTGTCTCGTTTCACTATCTTTAACCCTCCTTCGTCTCGTTTCACTCACTTTCACCCTCCTTCGTCTCGTTTCACTCTCTTTAACCCTCGTTCGTCTTGTTGCACTCTGTTTAACCCTCCTTCATCGCGTTTCGCTCTCTTTCACCCTCCTTCGCCTTGTTTCACTCTCTTTAACTCTGCTTTTTTCTCGTTTCGCTATCCTTAACCCTCCTTCATCTCGTTTCACTATGTTTCACCCTCCTTCGTCTCATTTCGCTCACTTTAACCCTCCTTCGTCTCGTTTCGCTGTCTTTAACCCTCCTTCGCCTCATTTCGCTCTCTTTAATCCTCCTTCTTCTCGATTCACTCTCTTTAACCCTCGTTCATTTCGTTTCACTCTCTTTCGCCCTCCTTGTCTCGTTTCACCCTCTTCCACCCTCCTTCATCTCGTTTCACTCTTTTTAACCCTCCATCATCTCGTTTCACTCTCCTTAATCCTCCTTTATCTCGTTTCACTATCTTTAACCCTCCTTCGTCTCGTTTCACTCACTTTCACCCTCCTTTGTCTCGCTTCTCTCTCTTTCACCCTCCTTCATCTCGTATCGCTCTGTTTAACCCTCCTTCGTCTCGTTTCGCTCTCCTTAACACTCCTGCGTCTCGTTTCGCTCTCTTGAACACTCCTTCATCTCGTTTCACTCTGTTTAACCCTCCTTCGTCGCGTTTCGCTATCTTTCACCCTCCTTTGCCTTGTTTCACTCTCTTTAACACTCCTTCATCTCGTTTCGCTACGTTTCACCCTCCTTCGTCTCATTTCGCTCTCTTTAACCCTCCTTCATCTCGTTTCGCTCTCTTTAACCCTCCTTCGCCTCATTTCGCTCTCTTGAACCCTTCTTCATCTCGTTTCACTCTCTTTAACCCTCCTTCATCTCGTTTCACTCTCTTTTACCCTCCTTCGTCTCGTTTTACTCTCTTTCTCTCTCCTTCGTCTCGTTTCACTCTCTTTCACCCTCCTTCGTCTCGTTTCACTCTCTTTCACCCTCTTTCATCTCATTACATTCTCTTTCACCCTCCTTCGTCTCGTTTCACTCTCTTTCACCCTACTTCGTCTCGTTTCACTCCCTTTTACCCTCCTTCGTCTCGTTTTACTATCTTTCACCCTCCTTCGTCTCGTTTCACTCTCTTTCACCCTCCTTTGTCTCGTTTCACTCTCTTTCGACCTCCTTGTCTCGTATCACTCTCTTCCACCCTCCTTCATCTCGTTTCACTCTTTTTAACCCTCCATCATCTCGTTTCACTCTCCTTAATCCTCCTTCGTCTCATTTTACTATCTTTCACCCTCCTTCGTCTCGGTTCACTCTCTTTAACCCTCCTTCGTCTCGTTTCACGCTCTTTCACCCTCCTTCGTCTCGTTTCACTCTCTTTCGCCCTCCTTGTCTCGTTTCACTCTCTTCCACCCTCCTTCATCTCGTTTCACTCTTTTTAAACCTCCATCATCTCGTTTCACACTCCTTAATCCTCCTTTGTCTCGTTTCACTATCTTTAACCCTCCTTCGTCTCGTTTCACTCTCTTTCACCCTCCTTCGTCTCGTTTCACTCTCTTTCACCCTCCTTCGTCTCGTTTCACTCACTTTCACCCTCCTTCGTCTCGTTTCACTCTCTTTAATCCTCCTTCGTCTTGATTCACTCTCTTTAACCCTCCTTCATTTCGTTTCACTCTCTTTCACTCTCCTTAGTCTCGTTTCACTCTCTTTCACTCTCCTTAGTCTCGTTTCGCTCTCTTTCACCTCCCTTCGTCTCGTTTCGCTCTCTTTCACCCTCCTTCGTCCCGTTTCGCTCTCTTTCTACCTCCTTCATCTCGTTTCACTCTCTTTAACCCTCCTTCATCTTGTTTCACTCTCTTTCACCCTCCTTCATCTCGTTCCACTCTCTTTCAACCTCCTTCATCTCATTTCACTCTCTTTAACCATCCTTCATCTTGTTTCACTCTCTTTCACCCTCCTTCGTCTCGTTTCACTCTCTTTGACCCTGCTTCATATCGTTTCACTCTCTTTCACCCTCCTTCGTCTCATTTCACTATCTTTCACCCTCCGTCGTCTCGTTTCACTCTCTTTCACCCTACTTCGTCTCGTTTCACTCCCTTTAACCCTCCTTCGTCTCGTTTTACTATCTTTCACCCTCCTTCATCTCGTTTCACTCTCTTTCACCCTCCTTCATCTCATTTCACTCTCTTTAACCATCCTTCATCTCGTTTCACACTCCTTAATCCTCCTTTGTCTCGTTTCACTATCTTTAACCCTCCTTCGTCTTGTTTCACTCTCTTTCACCCTCCTTCGTCTCGTTTCACTCACTTTCACCCTCCTTCGTCTCGTTTCACTCTCTTTAACCCTCCTTCGCCTTGTTTCACTCTCTTTAACTCTGCTTTTTTCTCGTTTCGCTATCCTTAACCCTCCTTCATCTCGTTTCACTATGTTTCACCCTCCTTCGTCTCATTTCGCTCTCTTTAACCCTCCTTCGTCTCATTTCGCTCTGTTTAACCCTCCTTCGTCTCGTTTCACTCTCCTTAACCCTCCTTCGTCTCGTTTCACTGTCTTCCACCCTCTTTCGTCTCGTTTCACTCTTTTTAAACCTCCATCATCTCGTTTCACGCTCCTTAATCCTCCTTTGTCTCGTTTCACTATCTTTAACCCTCCTTCGTCTTGTTTCACTCTCTTTCACCCTCCTTCGTCTTTGTTCACTCACTTTCACCCTCCTTCGTCTCGTTTCACTCTCTTTAACCCTCGTTCGTCTTGTTGCACTATCATTAACCCTCCTTTGTCTCGCTTCTCTCTCTTTCACCCTCCTTCGTCTAGTTTCACTCCCTTTAACCCTTCTTTGTCTCGTTTCGCTATCTTTTACCCTCCTTCCATTCGTTTCACTCTGTTTCACCCTCCTTCGTCTCATTTTGCTCGCTTTAACCCTCCTTCGTCTCGTTTCGCTCTCTTTAACCCTCCTTCGCCTCATTTCGCTCTCTTTAATCCTCCTTCGTCTTGTTTCACTCTCTTTAACCCTCCTTCATTTTGTTTCACTCTCTTTCACTCTCCTTAGTCTCGTTTCGCTCTCTTTCACCTCCCTTCATCTCGTTTCGCTCTCTTTTACCTCCCTTCGTCTCGTTTCGCTCTCTTTCACCCTCCTTCGTCTCATTTAGCTCTCTTGCTCCCTCCTTCATCTCTTTTAACTCTCTTTAACCCTCCTTTGTCTTGTTTCACTCTCTTTCACCCTCCTTCATCTCGTTTCACTCTCTTTCACCCTCCTTCATCTCATTTCACTCTCTTTAACCATCCTTCATCTCGTTTCACACTCCTTAATCCTCCTTTGTCTCGTTTCACTATCTTTAACCCTCCTTCGTCTTGTTTCACTCTCTTTCACCCTCCTTCGTCTCGTTTCACTTACTTTCACCCTCCTTCATCTCGTTTCACTCTCTTTAACCCTCCTTCGTCTTGTTGCACTCTGTTTAACCTCCTTCATCGCGTTTCGCTCTCTTTCACCCTCCTTCGCCTTGTTTCACTCTCTTTAACCCTTCTTTTTTCTCGTTTCGCTATCCTTAACCCTCCTTCATCTCGTTTCACTATGTTTCACCCTCCTTCGTCTCATTTCGCTCTCTTTAACCCTCCTTCGTCTCGATTCACTCTCTTTAACCCTCCTTCATTTCGTTTCACTCTCTTTCACTCTCCTTAGTCTCGTTTCACTCTCTTTCACTCTCCTTAGTCTCGTTTCGCTCTCTTTCACCTCCCTTCGTCTCGTTTCGCTCTCTTTCACCTCCCTTCGTCTCGTTTCACTCTCTTTAACCATCCTTCATCTCGTTTCACACTCCTTAATCCTCCTTTGTCTCGTTTCACTATCTTTAACCCTCCTTCGTCTTGTTTCACTCTCTTTCACCCTCCTTCGTCTCGTTTCACTCACTTTCACCCTCCTTCGTCTCGTTTCACTCTCTTTAACCCTCGTTCGTCTTGTTGCACTCTGTTTAACCCTCCTTCATCGCGTTTCGCTCTCTTTCACCCTCCTTCGCCTTGTTTCACTCTCTTTAACCCTGCTTTTTTCTCGTTTCGCTATCCTTAACCCTCCTTCATCTCGTTTCACTATGTTACACCCTCCTTCGTCTCATTTCGCTCTCTTTAACCCTTCTTCGTTTCGTTTCACTCTCTTTAACCCTCGTTCGTCTTGTTGCACTCTGTTTAACCCTCCTTCATCGCGTTTCGCTCTCTTTCACCCTCCTTCGCCTTGTTTCACTCTCTTTAACCCTGCTTCTTTCTCGTTTCGCTATCCTTAACCCTCCTTCATCTCGTTTCACTATGTTTCACCCTCCTTCGTCTCATTTCGCTCTCTTTAACCCTCCTTCGTCTCGTTTCGCTCTCTTTAACCCTCCTTCGCCTCACTTCGCTCTCTTTAATCCTCCTTCGTCTCGATTCACTCTCTTTAACCCTCCTTCATTTCGTTTCACTCTCTTCCACTCTCCTTAGTCTTGTTTCACTCTCTTTCACTCTCCTTAGTCTCGTTTCGCTCTCTTTCACCTCCCTTCGTCTCGTTTCGCTCTCTTTCACCTCCCTTCGTCTCGTTTCGCTCTCTTTCACCTCCCTTCGTCTCGTTTCGCTCTCTTTAACCATCCTTCATCTCATTTCACTCTCTTTAACCGTCCTTCATCTCGTTTCACACTCCTTAATCCTCCTTTGTCTCGTTTCACTATCTTTAACCCTCCTTCGTCTTGTTTCACTCTCTTTCACCCTCCTTCGTCTCGTTTCACTCACTTTCACCCTCCTTCGTCTCGTTTCACTCTCTTTAACCCTCGTTCGTCTTGTTGCACTCTGTTTAACCCTCCTTCATCGCGTTTCGCTCTCTTTCACCCTCCTTCGCCTTGTTTCACTCTCTTTAACCCTGCTTTTTTCTCGTTTCGCTATCCTTAACCCTCCTTCATCTCGTTTCACTATGTTACACCCTCCTTCGTCTCATTTCGCTCTCTTTAACCCTCCTTCGTTTCGTTTCCTCTCTTTAACCCTCGTTCGTCTTGTTGCACTCTGTTTAACCCTCCTTCATCGCGTTTCGCTCTCTTTCACCCTCCTTCGCCTTGTTTCACTCTCTTTAACCCTGCTTTTTTCTCGTTTCGCTATCCTTAACCCTCCTTCATCTCGTTTCACTATGTTTCACGCTCCTTCGTCTCATTTCGCTCTCTTTAACCCTCCTTCGTCTCGTTTCGCTCTCTTTAACCCTCCTCCGCCTCATTTCGCTCTCTTTAATCCTCCTTCGTCTCGATTCACTCTCTTTAACCCTCCTTCATTTCGTTTCACTCTCTTTCACTCTCCTTAGTCTCGTTTCACTCTCTTTCACTCTCCTTAGTCTCGTTTCGCTCTCTTTCACCTCCCTTCGTCTCGTTTCGCTCTGTTTAACCCTCCTTCGTCGCGTTTCGCTCTCTTTCACCCTCCTTCATCTCGTATCGCTCTGTTTAACCCTCCTTCGTCTCGTTTCACTCTCCTTAACCCTCGTTCGTCTCGTTTCACTCTCCTTAACCCTCGGTCGTCTCGTTTTGCTCTCTTTCACCTCCCTTCGTCTCGTTTCGCTCTCTTTCACCCTCCTTCGTCCCGTTTCGCTCTCTTTCTCCCTCCTTCATCTCGTTTCACTCTCTTTAACCCTCCTTCATCTTGTTTCACTCTCGTTCACCCTCCTTCATCTCGTTCCACTCTCTTTCAAGCTCCTTCATCTCATTTCACTCTCTTTAACCATCCTTCATCTCGTTTCACTCTCTTTCACCCTCCTTCGTCTCGTTTCACTCTGTTTCACCGTCCTTCGTCTCGTTTCACTCTCTTTAACCCTGCTTCATATCGTTTCACTCTCTTTCACCCTCCTTCGTCTCATTTCACTCTCTTTCACCCTCCGTCGTCTCGTTTCACTCTCTTTCACCCTACTTCGTCTCGTTTCACGCCCTTTAACCCTCCTTCGTCTCGTTTTACTATCTTTCACCCTCCTTCATCTCGTTTCACTCTCTTTCACCCTCCTTCATCTCATTTCACTCTCTTTAACCATCCTTCATCTCGTTTCACACTCCTTAATCCTCCTTTGTCTCGTTTCACTATCTTTAACCCTCCTTCGTCTTGTTTCACTCTCTTTCACCCTCCTTCGTCTCGTTTCACTCACTTTCACCCTCCTTCGTCTCGTTTCACTCTCTTTAACCCTCCTTCACCTTGTTTCACTCTCTTTAACTCTGCTTTTTTCTCGTTTCGCTATCCTTAACCCTCCTTCATCTCGTTTCACTATGTTTCACCCTCCTTCGTCTCATTTCGCTCTCTTTAACCCTCCTTCGTCTCATTTCGCTCTGTTTAACCCTCCTTCATCTCGTTTCACTCTCCTTAACCCTCCTTCGTCTCGTTTCACTGTCTTCCACCCTCCTTCGTCTCGTTTCACTCTTTTTAACCCTCCATCATCTCGTTTCACGCTCCTTAATCCTCCTTTGTCTCGTTTCACTATCTTTAACCCTCCTTCGTCTTGTTTCACTCTCTTTCACCCTCCTTCGTCTCGTTTCACTCACTTTCACCCTCCTACGTCTCGTTTCACTCTCTTTAACCCTCGTTCGTCTTGTTGCACTATCATTAACCCTCCTTTGTCTCGCTTCTCTCTCTTTCACCCTCCTTCGTCTAGTTTCACTCCCTTTAACCCTTCTTTGTCTCGTTTCGCTATCTTTTACCCTCCTTCCATTCGTTTCACTCTGTTTCACCGTCCTTCGTCTCATTTTGCTCGCTTTAACCCTCCTTCGTCTCGTTTCGCTCTCTTTAACCCTCCTTCGTCTCATTTCGCTCTCTTTAATCCTCCTTCGTCTTGTTTCACTCTCTTTAACCCTCCTTCATTTTGTTTCACTCTCTTTCACTCTCCTTAGTCTCGTTTCGCTCTCTTTCACCTCCCTTCGTCTCGTTTCGCTCTCTTTTACCTCCCTTCGTCTCGTTTCGCTCTCTTTCACCCTCCTTCGTCTCATTTAGCTCTCTTTCTCCCTCCTTCGCCTCTTTTAACTCTCTTTAACCCTCCTTTGTCTTGTTTCACTCTCTTTCACCCTCCTTCATCTCGTTTCACTCTCTTTCACCCTCCTTCATCTCATTTCACTCTCTTTAACCATCCTTCATCTCGTTTCACACTCCTTAATCCTCCTTTGTCTCGTTTCACTATCTTTAACCCTCCTTCGTCTTGTTTCACTCTCTTTCACCCTCCTTCGTCTCGTTTCACTTACTTTCACCCTCCTTCGTCTCGTTTCACTCTCTTTAACCCTCCTTCGTCTTGTTGCACTCTGTTTAACCTCCTTCATCGCGTTTCGCTCACTTTCACCCTCCTTCGCCTTGTTTCACTCTCTTTAACCCTTCTTTTTTCTCGTTTCGCTATCCTTAACCCTCCTTCATCTCGTTTCGCTCTCTTTAACCCTCCTTCGTTTCGTTTCCTCTCTTTAACCCTCGTTCGTCTTGTTGCACTCTGTTTAACCCTCCTTCATCGCGTTTCGCTCTCTTTCACCTTCCTTCACCTTGTTTCACTCTCTTTAACCCTGCTTTTTTCTCGTTTCGCTATCCTTAACCCTCCTTCATCTCGTTTCACTATGTTTCACCCTCCTTCGTCTCATTTCGCTCTCTTTAACCCTCCTTCGTCTCGTTTCGCTCTCTTTAACCCTCCTTCGCCTCACTTCGCTCTCTTTAATCCTCCTTCGTCTCGATTCACTCTCTTTAACCCTCCTTCATTTCGTTTCACTCTCTTTCACTCTCCTTAGTCTCGTTTCACTCTCTTTCACTCTCCTTAGTCTCGTTTCGCTCTCTTTCACCTCCCTTCGTCTCGTTTCGCTCTCTTTCACCTCCCTTCGTCTCGTTTCGCTCTCTTTAACCATCCTTCATCTCATTTCACTCTCTTTAACCATCCTTCATCTCGTTTCACACTCCTTAATCCTCCTTTGTCTCGTTTCACTATCTTTAACCCTCCTTCGTCTTGTTTCACTCTCTTTCACCCTCCTTCGTCTCGTTTCACTCACTTTCACCCTCCTTCGTCTCGTTTCACTCTCTTTAACCCTCGTTCGTCTTGTTGCACTCTGTTTAACCCTCCTTCATCGCGTTTCGCTCTCTTTCACCCTCCTTCGCCTTGTTTCACTCTCTTTAACCCTGCTTTTTTCTCGTTTCGCTATCCTTAACCCTCCTTCATCTCGTTTCACTATGTTACACCCTCCTTCGTCTCATTTCGCTCTCTTTAACCCTCCTTCGTTTCGTTTCCTCTCTTTAACCCTCGTTCGTCTTGTTGCACTCTGTTTAACCCTCCTTCATCGCGTTTCGCTCTCTTTCACCCTCCTTCGCCTTGTTTCACTCTCTTTAACCCTGCTTTTTTCTCGTTTCGCTATCCTTAACCCTCCTTCATCTCGTTTCACTATGTTTCACCCTCCTTCGTCTCATTTCGCTCTCTTTAACCCTCCTTCGTCTCGTTTCGCTCTCTTTAACCCTCCTCCGCCTCATTTCGCTCTCTTTAATCCTCCTTCGTCTCGATTCACTCTCTTTAACCCTCCTTCATTTCGTTTCACTCTCTTTCACTCTCCTTAGTCTCGTTTCACTCTCTTTCACTCTCCTTAGTCTCGTTTCGCTCTCTTTCACCTCCCTTCGTCTCGTTTCGCTCTGTTTAACCCTCCTTCGTCGCGTTTCGCTCTCTTTCACCCTCCTTCATCTCGTATCGCTCTGTTTAACCCTCCTTCGTCTCGTTTCACTCTCCTTAACCCTCGTTCGTCTCGTTTCACTCTCCTTAACCCTCGGTCGTCTCGTTTCGCTCTCTTTCACCTCCCTTCGTCTCGTTTCGCTCTCTTTCACCCTCCTTCGTCCCGTTTCGCTCTCTTTCTCCCTCCTTCATCTCGTTTCACTCTCTTTAACCCTCCTTCATCTTGTTTCACTCTCTTTCACCCTCCTTCATCTCGTTCCACTCTCTTTCAACCTCCTTCATCTCATTTCACTCTCTTTAACCATCCTTCATCTCGTTTCACTCTCTTTCACCCTCCTTCGTCTCGTTTCACTCTGTTTCACCGTCCTTCGTCTCGTTTCACTCTCTTTAACCCTGCTTCATATCGTTTCACTCTCTTTCACCCTCCTTCGTCTCATTTCACTCTCTTTCACCCTCCGTCGTCTCGTTTCACTCTCTTTCACCCTACTTCGTCTCGTTTTACTATCTTTCACCCTCCTTCATCTCGTTTCACTCTCTTTCACCCTCCTTCATCTCATTTCACTCTCTTTAACCATCCTTCATCTCGTTTCACACTCCTTAATCCTCCTTTGTCTCGTTTCACTATCTTTAACCCTCCTTCGTCTTGTTTCACTCTCTTTCACCCTCCTTCGTCTCGTTTCACTCACTTTCACCCTCCTTCGTCTCGTTTCACTCTCTTTAACCCTCCTTCACCTTGTTTCACTCTCTTTAACTCTGCTTTTTTCTCGTTTCGCTATCCTTAACCCTCCTTCATCTCGTTTCACTATGTTTCACCCTCCTTCGTCTCATTTCGCTCACTTTAACCCTCCTTCGTCTCATTTCGCTCTGTTTAACCCTCCTTCATCTCGTTTCACTCTCCTTAACCCTCCTTCGTCTCGTTTCACTGTCTTCCACCCTCCTTCGTCTCGTTTCACTCTTTTTAACCCTCCATCATCTCGTTTCACGCTCCTTAATCCTCCTTTGTCTCGTTTCACTATCTTTAACCCTCCTTCGTCTTGTTTCACTCTCTTTCACCCTCCTTCGTCTCGTTTCACTCACTTTCACCCTCCTTCGTCTCGTTTCACTCTCTTTAACCCTCGTTCGTCTTGTTGCACTATCATTAACCCTCCTTTGTCCCGCTTCTCTCTCTTTCACCCTCCTTCGTCTAGTTTCACTCCCTTTAACCCTTCTTTGTCTCGTTTCGCTATCTTTTACCCTCCTTCCATTCGTTTCACTCTGTTTCACCCTCCTTCGTCTCATTTTGCTCGTTTTAACCCTCCTTCGTCTCGTTTCGCTCTCTTTAACCCTCCTTCGCCTCATTTCGCTCTCTTTAATCCTCCTTCGTCTTGTTTCACTCTCTTTAACCCTCCTTCATTTTGTTTCACTCTCTTTCACTCTCCTTAGTCTCGTTTCGCTCTCTTTCACCTCCCTTCGTCTCGTTTCGCTCTCTTTTACCTCCCTTCGTCTCGTTTCGCTCTCTTTCACCCTCCTTCGTCTCATTTAGCTCTCTTTCTCCCTCCTTCGCCTCTTTTAACTCTCTTTAACCCTCCTTTGTCTTGTTTCACTCTCTTTCACCCTCCTTCATCTCGTTTCACTCTCTTTCACCCTCCTTCATCTCATTTCACTCTCTTTAACCATCCTTCATCTCGTTTCACACTCCTTAATCCTCCTTTGTCTCGTTTCACTATCTTTAACCCTCCTTCGTCTTGTTTCACTCTCTTTCACCCTCCTTCGTCTCGTTTCACTTACTTTCACCCTCCTTCGTCTCGTTTCACTCTCTTTAACCCTCCTTCGTCTTGTTGCACTCTGTTTAACCTCCTTCATCGCGTTTCGCTCTCTTTCACCCTCCTTCGCCTTGTTTCACTCTCTTTAACCCTTCTTTTTTCTCGTTTCGCTATCCTTAACCCTCCTTCATCTCGTTTCACTATGTTTCACCCTCCTTCGACTCATTTCGCTCTCTTTAACCCTCCTTCGTCTCGTTTCGCTCTCTTTAACCCTCCTTCGCCTCACTTCGCTCTCTTTAATCCACCTTCGTCTCGATTCACTCTCTTTAACCCTCCTTCATTTCGTTTCACTCTCTTTCACTCTCCTTAGTCTCGTTTCACTCTCTTTCACTCTCCTTAGTCTCGTTTCGCTCTCTTTCACCTCCCTTCGTCTCGTTTCGCTCTCTTTCACCTCCCTTCGTCTCGTTTCGCTCTCTTTAACCATCCTTCATCTCATTTCACTCTCTTTAACCATCCTTCATCTCGTTTCACACTCCTTAATCCTGCTTTGTCTCGTTTCACTATCTTTAACCCTCCTTCGTCTTGTTTCACTCTCTTTCACCCTCCTTCGTCTCGTTTCACTCACTTTCACCCTCCTTCGTCTCGTTTCACTCTCTTTAACCCTCGTTCGTCTTGTTGCACTCTGTTTAACCCTCCTTCATCGCGTTTCGCTCTCTTTCACCCTCCTTCGCCTTGTTTCACTCTCTTTAACCTTGCTTTTTTCTCGTTTCGCTATCCTTAACCCTCCTTCATCTCGTTTCACTATGTTTCACCCTCCTTCGTCTCATTTCGCTCTCTTTAACCCTCCTTCGTCTCGTTTCGCTCTCTTTAACCCTCCTTCGCCTCACTTCGCTCTCTTTAATCCTCCTTCGTCTCGATTCACTCTCTTTAACCCTCCTTCATTTCGTTTCACTCTCTTTCACTCTCCTTAGTCTCGTTTCACTCTCTTTCACTCTCCTTAGTCTCGTTTCGCTCTCTTTCACCTCCCTTCGTCTCGTTTCGCTCTCTTTCACCTCCCTTCGTCTCGTTTCGCTCTCTTTAACCATCCTTCATCTCATTTCACTCTCTTTAACCATCCTTCATCTCGTTTCACACTCCTTAATCCTCCTTTGTCTCGTTTCACTATCTTTAACCCTCCTTCGTCTTGTTTCACTCTCTTTCACCCTCCTTCGTCTCGTTTCACTCACTTTCACCCTCCTTCGTCTCGTTTCACTCTCTTTAACCCTCGTTCGTCTTGTTGCACTCTGTTTAACCCTCCTTCATCGCGTTTCGCTCTCTTTCACCCTCCTTCGCCTTGTTTCACTCTCTTTAACCCTGCTTTTTTCTCGTTTCGCTATCCTTAACCCTCCTTCATCTCGTTTCACTATGTTACACCCTCCTTCGTCTCATTTCGCTCTCTTTAACCCTCCTTCGTTTCGTTTCCTCTCTTTAACCCTCGTTCGTCTTGTTGCACTCTGTTTAACCCTCCTTCATCGCGTTTCGCTCTCTTTCACCCTCCTTCGCCTTGTTTCACTCTCTTTAACCTTGCTTTTTTCTCGTTTCGCTATCCTTAACCCTCCTTCATCTCGTTTCACTATGTTTCACCCTCCTTCGTCTCATTTCGCTCTCTTTAACCCTCCTTCGTCTCGTTTCGCTCTCTTTAACCCTCCTTCGCCTCACTTCGCTCTCTTTAATCCTCCTTCGTCTCGATTCACTCTCTTTAACCCTCCTTCATTTCGTTTCACTCTCTTTCACTCTCCTTAGTCTCGTTTCACTCTCTTTCACTCTCCTTAGTCTCGTTTCGCTCTCTTTCACCTCCCTTCGTCTCGTTTCGCTCTCTTTCACCTCCCTTCGTCTCGTTTCGCTCTCTTTAACCATCCTTCATCTCATTTCACTCTCTTTAACCATCCTTCATCTCGTTTCACACTCCTTAATCCTCCTTTGTCTCGTTTCACTATCTTTAACCCTCCTTCGTCTTGTTTCACTCTCTTTCACCCTCCTTCGTCTCGTTTCACTCACTTTCACCCTCCTTCGTCTCGTTTCACTCTCTTTAACCCTCGTTCGTCTTGTTGCACTCTGTTTAACCCTCCTTCATCGCGTTTCGCTCTCTTTCACCCTCCTTCGCCTTGTTTCACTCTCTTTAACCCTGCTTTTTTCTCGTTTCGCTATCCTTAACCCTCCTTCATCTCGTTTCACTATGTTACACCCTCCTTCGTCTCATTTCGCTCTCTTTAACCCTCCTTCGTTTCGTTTCCTCTCTTTGACCCTCGTTCGTCTTGTTGCACTCTGTTTAACCCTCCTTCATCGCGTTTCGCTCTCTTTCACCCTCCTTCGCCTTGTTTCACTCTCTTTAACCCTGCTTTTTTCTCGTTTCGCTATCCTTAACCCTCCTTCATATCGTTTCACTATGTTTCACCCTCCTTCGTCTCATTTCGCTCTCTTTAACCCTCCTTCGTCTCGTTTCGCTCTCTTTAACCCTCCTCCGCCTCATTTCGCTCTCTTTAATCCTCCTTCGTCTCGATTCACTCTCTTTAACCCTCCTTCATTTCGTTTCACTCTCTTTCACTCTCCTTAGTCTCGTTTCACTCTCTTTCACTCTCCTTAGTCTCGTTTCGCTCTCTTTCACCTCCCTTCGTCTCGTTTCGCTCTGTTTAACCCTCCTTCGTCGCGTTTCGCTCTCTTTCACCCTCCTTCATCTCTTATTGCTCTGTTTAACCCTCCTTCGTCTCGTTTCACTCTCCTTAACCCTCGTTCGTCTCGTTTCACTCTCCTTAACCCTCGGTCGTCTCGTTTCGCTCTCTTTCACCTCCCTTCGTCTCGTTTCGCTCTCTTTCACCCTCCTTCGTCCCGTTTCGCTCTCTTTCTCCCTCCTTCATCTCGTTTCACTCTCTTTAACCCTCCTTCATCTTGTTTCACTCTCTTTCACCCTCCTTCATCTCGTTCCACTCTCTTTCAACCTCCTTCATCTCATTTCACTCTCTTTAACCATCCTTCATCTCGTTTCACTCTCTTTCACCCTCCTTCGTCTCGTTTCACTCTGTTTCACCGTCCTTCGTCTCGTTTCACTCTCTTTAACCCTGCTTCATATCGTTTCACTCTCTTTCACCCTCCTTCGTCTCATTTCACTCTCTTTCACCCTCCGTCGTCTCGTTTCACTCTCTTTCACCCTACTTCGTCTCGTTTCACTCCCTTTAACCCTCCTTCGTCTCGTTTTACTATCTTTCACCCTCCTTCATCTCGTTTCACTCTCTTTCACCCTCCTTCATCTCATTTCACTCTCTTTAACCATCCTTCATCTCGTTTCACACTCCTTAATCCTCCTTTGTCTCGTTTCACTATCTTTAACCCTCCTTCGTCTTGTTTCACTCTCTTTCACCCTCCTTCGTCTCGTTTCACTCACTTTCACACTCCTTCGTCTCGTTTCACTCTCTTTAACCCTCCTTCGCCTTGTTTCACTCTCTTTAACTCTGCTTTTTTCTCGTTTCGCTATCCTTAACCCTCCTTCAAATCGTTTCACTATGTTTCACCCTCCTTCGTCTCATTTCGCTCTCTTTAACCCTCCTTCGTCTCATTTCGCTCTGTTTAACCCTCCTTCGTCTCGTTTCACTCTCCTTAACCCTCCTTCGTCTCGTTTCACTGTCTTCCACCCTCCTTCGTCTCGTTTCGCTCTCTTTAACCCTCCTCCGCCTCATTTCGCTCTCTTTAATCCTCCTTCGTCTCGATTCACTCTCTTTAACCCTCCTTCATTTCGTTTCACTCTCTTTCACTCTCCTTAGTCTCGTTTCACTCTCTTTCACTCTCCTTAGTCTCGTTTCGCTCTCTTTCACCTCCCTTCGTCTCGTTTCGCTCTGTTTAACCCTCCTTCGTCGCGTTTCGCTCTCTTTCACCCTCCTTCATCTCGTATTGCTCTGTTTAACCCTCCTTCGTCTCGTTTCACTCTCCTTAACCCTCGTTCGTCTCGTTTCACTCTCCTTAACCCTCGGTCGTCTCGTTTCGCTCTCTTTCACCTCCCTTCGTCTCGTTTCGCTCTCTTTCACCCTCCTTCGTCCCGTTTCGCTCTCTTTCTCCCTCCTTCATCTCGTTTCACTCTCTTTAACCCTCCTTCATCTTGTTTCACTCTCTTTCACCCTCCTTCATCTCGTTCCACTCTCTTTCAACCTCCTTCATCTCATTTCACTCTCTTTAACCATCCTTCATCTCGTTTCACTCTCTTTCACCCTCCTTCGTCTCGTTTCACTCTGTTTCACCGTCCTTCGTCTCGTTTCACTCTCTTTAACCCTGCTTCATATCGTTTCACTCTCTTTCACCCTCCTTCGTCTCATTTCACTCTCTTTCACCCTCCGTCGTCTCGTTTCACTCTCTTTCACCCTACTTCGTCTCGTTTCACTCCCTTTAACCCTCCTTCGTCTCGTTTTACTATCTTTCACCCTCCTTCATCTCGTTTCACTCTCTTTCACCCTCCTTCATCTCATTTCACTCTCTTTAACCATCCTTCATCTCGTTTCACACTCCTTAATCCTCCTTTGTCTCGTTTCACTATCTTTAACCCTCCTTCGTCTTGTTTCACTCTCTTTCACCCTCCTTCGTCTCGTTTCACTCACTTTCACACTCCTTCGTCTCGTTTCACTCTCTTTAACCCTCCTTCGCCTTGTTTCACTCTCTTTAACTCTGCTTTTTTCTCGTTTCGCTATCATTAACCCTCCTTCAAATCGTTTCACTATGTTTCACCCTCCTTCGTCTCATTTCGCTCTCTTTAACCCTCCTTCGTCTCATTTCGCTCTGTGTAACCCTCCTTCGTCTCGTTTCACTCTCCTTAACCCTCCTTCGTCTCGTTTCACTGTCTTCCACCCTCCTTCGTCTCGTTTCACTCTTTTTAACCCTCCATCATCTCGTTTCACGCTCCTTAATCCTCCTTTGTCTCGTTTCACTATCTTTAACCCTCCTTCCTCTTGTTTCACTCTCTTTCACCCTCCTTCGTCTCGTTTCACTCACTTTCACCCTCCTTTGTCTCGCTTCTCTCTCTTTCACCCTCCTCCGTCTAGTTTCACTCCCTTTAACCCTTCTTTGTCTCGTTTCGCTATCTTTTACCCTCCTTCCATTCGTTTCACTCTGTTTCACCCTCCTTCGTCTCATTTTGCTCGCTTTAACCCTCCTTCGTCTCGTTTCGCTCTCTTTAACCCTCCTTCGCCTCATTTCGCTCTCTTTAATCCTCCTTCGTCTTGTTTCACTCTCTTTAACCCTCCTTCATTTTGTTTCACTCTTTTTCACTCTCCTTAGTCTCGTTTCGCTCTCTTTCACCTCCCTTCGTCTCGTTTCGCTCTCTTTTACCTCCCTTCGTCTCGTTTCGCTCTCTTTCACCCTCCTTCGTCTCATTTAGCTCTCTTTCTCCCTCCTTCATCTCTTTTAACTCTCTTTAACCCTCCTTTGTCTTGTTTCACTCTCTTTCACCCTCCTTCATCTCGTTTCACTCTCTTTCACCCTCCTTCATCTCATTTCACTCTCTTTAACCATCCTTCATCTCGTTTCACACTCCTTAATCCTCCTTTGTCTCGTTTCACTATCTTTATCCCTCCTTCGTCTTGTTTCACTCTCTTTCACCCTCCTTCGTCTCGTTTCACTCACTTTCACCCTCCTTCGTCTCGTTTCACTCTCTTTAACCCTCGTTCGTCTTGTTGCACTCTGTTTAACCCTCCTTCATCGCGTTTCGCTCTCTTTCACCCTCCTTCGCCTTGTTTCACTCTCTTTAACCCTGCTTTTTTCTCGTTTCGCTATCCTTAACCCTCCTTCATCTCGTTTCACTATGTTACACCCTCCTTCGTCTCATTTCGCTCTCTTTAACCCTCCTTCGTTTCGTTTCCTCTCTTTAACCCTCGTTCGTCTTGTTGCACTCTGTTTAACCCTCCTTCATCGCGTTTCGCTCTCTTTCACCCTCCTTCGCCTTGTTTCACTCTCTTTAACCTTGCTTTTTTCTCGTTTCGCTATCCTTAACCCTCCTTCATCTCGTTTCACTATGTTTCACCCTCCTTCGTCTCATTTCGCTCTCTTTAACCCTCCTTCGTCTCGTTTCGCTCTCTTTAACCCTCCTTCGCCTCACTTCGCTCTCTTTAATCCTCCTTCGTCTCGATTCACTCTCTTTAACCCTCCTTCATTTCGTTTCACTCTCTTTCACTCTCCTTAGTCTCGTTTCACTCTCTTTCACTCTCCTTAGTCTCGTTTCGCTCTCTTTCACCTCCCTTCGTCTCGTTTCGCTCTCTTTCACCTCCCTTCGTCTCGTTTCGCTCTCTTTAACCATCCTTCATCTCATTTCACTCTCTTTAACCATCCTTCATCTCGTTTCACACTCCTTAATCCTCCTTTGTCTCGTTTCACTATCTTTAACCCTCCTTCGTCTTGTTTCACTCTCTTTCACCCTCCTTCGTCTCGTTTCACTCACTTTCACCCTCCTTCGTCTCGTTTCACTCTCTTTAACCCTCGTTCGTCTTGTTGCACTCTGTTTAACCCTCCTTCATCGCGTTTCGCTCTCTTTCACCCTCCTTCGCCTTGTTTCACTCTCTTTAACCCTGCTTTTTTCTCGTTTCGCTATCCTTAACCCTCCTTCATCTCGTTTCACTATGTTACACCCTCCTTCGTCTCATTTCGCTCTCTTTAACCCTCCTTCGTTTCGTTTCCTCTCTTTAACCCTCGTTCGTCTTGTTGCACTCTGTTTAACCCTCCTTCATCGCGTTTCGCTCTCTTTCACCCTCCTTCGCCTTGTTTCACTCTCTTTAACCCTGCTTTTTTCTCGTTTCGCTATCCTTAACCCTCCTTCATCTCGTTTCACTATGTTTCACCCTCCTTCGTCTCATTTCGCTCTCTTTAACCCTCCTTCGTCTCGTTTCGCTCTCTTTAACCCTCCTCCGCCTCATTTCGCTCTCTTTAATCCTCCTTCGTCTCGATTCACTCTCTTTAACCCTCCTTCATTTCGTTTCACTCTCTTTCACTCTCCTTAGTCTCGTTTCACTCTCTTTCACTCTCCTTAGTCTCGTTTCGCTCTCTTTCACCTCCCTTCGTCTCGTTTCGCTCTGTTTAACCCTCCTTCGTCGCGTTTCGCTCTCTTTCACCCTCCTTCATCTCGTATCGCTCTGTTTAACCCTCCTTCGTCTCGTTTCACTCTCCTTAACCCTCGTTCGTCTCGTTTCACTCTCCTTAACCCTCGGTCGTCTCGTTTCGCTCTCTTTCACCTCCCTTCGTCTCGTTTCGCTCTCTTTCACCCTCCTTCGTCCCGTTTCGCTCTCTTTCTCCCTCCTTCATCTCGTTTCACTCTCTTTAACCCTCCTTCATCTTGTTTCACTCTCTTTCACCCTCCTTCATCTCGTTCCACTCTCTTTCAACCTCCTTCATCTCATTTCACTCTCTTTAACCATCCTTCATCTCGTTTCACTCTCTTTCACCCTCCTTCGTCTCATTTCACTCTCTTTCACCCTCCGTCGTCTCGTTTCACTCTCTTTCACCCTACTTCGTCTCGTTTCACTCCCTTTAACCCTCCTTCGTCTCGTTTTACTATCTTTCACCCTCCTTCATCTCGTTTCACTCTCTTTCACCCTCCTTCATCTCATTTCACTCTCTTTAACCATCCTTCATCTCGTTTCACACTCCTTAATCCTCCTTTGTCTCGTTTCACTATCTTTAACCCTCCTTCGTCTTGTTTCACTCTCTTTCACCCTCCTTCGTCTCGTTTCACTCACTTTCACACTCCTTCGTCTCGTTTCACTCTCTTTAACCCTCCTTCGCCTTGTTTCACTCTCTTTAACTCTGCTTTTTTCTCGTTTCGCTATCCTTAACCCTCCTTCAACTCGTTTCACTATGTTTCACCCTCCTTCGTCTCATTTCGCTCTCTTTAACCCTCCTTCGTCTCATTTCGCTCTGTTTAACCCTCCTTCGTCTCGTTTCACTCTCCTTAACCCTCCTTCGTCTCGTTTCACTGTCTTCCACCCTCCTTCGTCTCGTTTCACTCTTTTTAACCCTCCATCATCTCGTGTCATGCTCCTTAATCCTCCTTTGTCTCGTTTCACTATCTTTAACCCTCCTTCCTCTTGTTTCACTCTCTTTCACCCTCCTTCGTCTCGTTTCACTCACTTTCACCCTCCTTTGTCTCGCTTCTCTCTCTTTCACCCTCCTTCGTCTAGTTTCACTCCCTTTAACCCTTCTTTGTCTCGTTTCGCTATCTTTTACCCTCCTTCCATTCGTTTCACTCTGTTTCACCCTCCTTCGTCTCATTTTGCTCGCTTTAACCCTCCTTCGTCTCGTTTCGCTCTCTTTAACCCTCCTTCGCCTCATTTCGCTCTCTTTAATCCTCCTTCGTCTTGTTTCACTCTCTTTAACCCTCCTTCATTTTGTTTCACTCTTTTTCACTCTCCTTAGTCTCGTTTCGCTCTCTTTCACCTCCCTTCGTCTCGTTTCGCTCTCTTTTACCTCCCTTCGTCTCGTTTCGCTCTCTTTCACCCTCCTTCGTCTCATTTAGCTCTCTTTCTCCCTCCTTCATCTCTTTTAACTCTCTTTAACCCTCCTTTGTCTTGTTTCACTCTCTTTCACCCTCCTTCATCTCGTTTCACTCTCTTTCACCCTCCTTCATCTCATTTCACTCTCTTTAACCATCCTTCATCTCGTTTCACACTCCTTAATCCTCCTTTGTCTCGTTTCACTATCTTTATCCCTCCTTCGTCTTGTTTCACTCTCTTTCACCCTCCTTCGTCTCGTTTCACTTACTTTCACCCTCCTTCGTCTCGTTTCACTCTCTTTAACCCTCCTTCGTCTTGTTGCACTCTGTTTAACCTCCTTCATCGCGTTTCGCTCTCTTTCACCCTCCTTCGCCTTGTTTCACTCTCTTTAACCCTTCTTTTTTCTCGTTTCGCTATCCTTAACCCTCCTTCATCTCGTTTCACTATGTTTCACCCTCCTTCGTCTCATTTCGCTCTCTTTAACCCTCCTTCGTCTCGTTTCGCTCTCTTTAACCCTCCTTCGCCTCACTTCTCTCTCTTTAATCCTCCTTCGACTCGATTCACTCTCTTTAACCCTCCTTCATTTCGTTTCACTCTCTTTCACTCTCCTTAGTCTCGTTTCACTCTCTTTCACTCTCCTTAGTCTCGTTTCGCTCTCTTTCACCTCCCTTCGTCTCGTTTCGCTCTCTTTCACCTCCCTTCGTCTCGTTTCGCTCTCTTTAACCATCCTTCATCTCATTTCACTCTCTTTAACCATCCTTCATCTCATTTCACTCTCTTTAACCATCCTTCATCTCGTTTCACACTCCTTAATCCTCCTTTGTCTCGTTTCACTATCTTTAACCCTCCTTCGTCTTGTTTCACTCTCTTTCACCCTCCTTCGTCTCGTTTCACTCACTTTCACCCTCCTTCGTCTCGTTTCACTCTCTTTAACCCTCGTTCGTCTTGTTGCACTCTGTTTAACCCTCCTTCATCGCGTTTCGCTCTCTTTCACCCTCCTTCGCCTTGTTTCACTCTCTTTAACCCTGCTTTTTTCTCGTTTCGCTATCCTTAACCCTCCTTCATCTCATTTCACTATGTTACACCCTCCTTCGTCTCATTTCGCTCTCTTTAACCCTCCTTCGTTTCGTTTCACTCTCTTTAACCCTCGTTCGTCTTGTTGCACTCTGTTTAACCCTCCTTCATCGCGTTTCGCTCTCTTTCACCCTCCTTCGCCTTGTTTCACTCTCTTTAACCCTGCTTTTTTCTCGTTTCGCTATCCTTAACCCTCCTTCATCTCGTTTCACTATGTTTCACCCTCCTTCGTCTCATTTCGCTCTCTTTAACCCTCCTTCGTCTCGTTTCGCTCTCTTTAACCCTCCTTCGCCTCACTTCGCTCTCTTTAATCCTCCTTCGTCTCGATTCACTCTCTTTAACCCTCCTTCATTTCGTTTCACTCTCTTTCACTCTCCTTAGTCTTGTTTCACTCTCTTTCACTCTCCTTAGTCTCGTTTCGCTCTCTTTCACCTCCCTTCGTCTCGTTTCGCTCTCTTTCACCTCCCTTTGTCTCGTTTCGCTCTCTTTAACCATCCTTCATCTCATTTCACTCTCTTTAACCATCCTTCATCTCGTTTCACACTCCTTAATCCTCCTTTGTCTCGTTTCACTATCTTTAACCCTCCTTCGTCTTGTTTCACTCTCTTTCACCCTCCTTCGTCTCGTTTCACTCACTTTCACCCTCCTTCGTCTCGTTTCACTCTCTTTAACCCTCGTTCGTCTTGTTGCACTCTGTTTAACCCTCCTTCATCGCGTTTCGCTCTCTTTCACCCTCCTTCGCCTTGTTTCACTCTCTTTAACCCTGCTTTTTTCTCTTTTCGCTATCCTTAACCCTCCTTCATCTCGTTTCACTATGTTACACCCTCCTTCGTCTCATTTCGCTCTCTTTAACCCTCCTTCGTTTCGTTTCCTCTCTTTAACCCTCGTTCGTCTTGTTGCACTCTGTTTAACCCTCCTTCATCGCGTTTCGCTCTCTTTCACCCTCCTTCGCCTTGTTTCACTCTCTTTAACCCTGCTTTTTTCTCGTTTCGCTATCCTTAACCCTCCTTCATCTCGTTTCACTATGTTTCACCCTCCTTCGTCTCATTTCGCTCTCTTTAACCCTCCTTCGTCTCGTTTCGCTCTCTTTAACCCTCCTCCGCCTCATTTCGCTCTCTTTAATCCTCCTTCGTCTCGATTCACTCTCTTTAACCCTCCTTCATTTCGTTTCACTCTCTTTCACTCTCCTTAGTCTCGTTTCACTCTCTTTCACTCTCCTTAGTCTCGTTTCGCTCTATTTCACCTCCCTTCGTCTCGTTTCGCTCTGTTTAACCCTCCTTCGTCGCGTTTCGCTCTCTTTCACCCTCCTTCATCTCGTATCGCTCTGTTTAACCCTCCTTCGTCTCGTTTCACTCTCCTTAACCCTCCTTCGTCTCGTTTCACTCTCCTTAACCCTCGGTCGTCTCGTTTCGCTCTCTTTAACCCTCCTTCATCTCGTTTCACTCTGTTTAACCCTCCTTCGTCGCATTTCGCTCTCTTTCACCTTCCTTCGTCTTGTTTCACTCTCTTTCACCCTCCTTCGTCTCGTTTCACTCACTTTCACCCTCCTTCGTCTCGTTTCACTCTCTTTAACCCTCGTTCGTCTTGTTGCACTCTGTTTAACCCTCCTTCATCGCGTTTCGCTCTCTTTCACCCTCCTTCGCCTTGTTTCACTCTCTTTAACCCTGCTTTTTTCTCGTTTCGCTATCCTTAACCCTCCTTCATCTCGTTTCACTATGTTGCACCCTCCTTCGTCTCATTTCGCTCTCTTTAACCCTCCTTCGTTTCGTTTCCTCTCTTTAACCCTCGTTCGTCTTGTTGCACTCTGTTTAACCCTCCTTCATCGCGTTTCGCTCTCTTTCACCCTCCTTCGCCTTGTTTCACTCTCTTTAACCCTGCTTTTTTCTCGTTTCGCTATCCTTAACCCTCCTTCATCTCGTTTCAGTATGTTTCACCCTCCTTCGTCTCATTTCGTTCTCTTTAACCCTCCTTCGTCTCGTTTCGCTCTCTTTAACCCTCCTCCGCCTCATTTCGCTCTCTTTAATCCTCCTTCGTCTCGATTCACTCTCTTTAACCGTCCTTCATTTCGTTTCACTCTCTTTCACTCTCCTTAGTCTCGTTTCACTCTCTTTCACTCTCCTTAGTCTCGTTTCGCTCTCTTTCACCTCCCTTCGTCTCGTTTCGCTCTGTTTAACCCTCCTTCATCGCGTTTCGCTCTCTTTCACCCTCCTTCATCTCGTATCGCTCTGTTTAACCCTCCTTCGTCTCGTTTCACTCTCCTTAACCCTCGTTCGTCTCGTTTCACTCTCCTTAACCCTCGGTCGTCTCGTTTCGCTCTCTTTCACCTCCCTTCGTCTCGGTTCGCTCTCTTTCACCCTCCTTCGTCCCGTTTCGCTCTCTTTCTCCCTCCTTCATCTCGTTTCACTCTCTTTAACCCTCCTTCATCTTGTTTCACTCTCTTTCACCCTCCTTCATCTCGTTCCACTCTCTTTCAACCACCTTCATCTCATTTCACTCTCTTTAACCATCCTTCATCTCGTTTCACTCTCTTTCACCCTCCTTCGTCTCGTTTCACTCTGTTTCACCGTCCTTCGTCTCGTTTCACTCTCTTTAACCCTGCTTCATATCGTTTCACTCTCTTTCACCCTCCTTCGTCTCATTTCACTCTCTTTCACCCTCCGTCGTCTCGTTTCACTCTCTTTCACCCTACTTCGTCTCGTTTCACTCCCTTTAACCCTCCTTCGTCTCGTTTTACTATCTTTCACCCTCCTTCATCTCGTTTCACTCTCTTTCACCCTCCTTCATCTCATTTCACTCTCTTTAACCATCCTTCATCTCGTTTCACACTCCTTAATCCTCCTTTGTCTCGTTTCACTATCTTTAACCCTCCTTCGTCTTGTTTCACTCTCTTTCACCCTCCTTCGCCTCGTTTCACTCACTTTTACACTCCTTCGTCTCGTTTCACTCTCTTTAACCCTCCTTCGCCTTGTTTCACTCTCTTTAACCCTCCTTCGTCTCATTTCGCTCTCTTTAACCCTCCTTCGTCTCATTTCGCTCTGTTTAACCCTCCTTCGTCTCGTTTCACTCTCCTTAACCCTCCTTCGTCTCGTTTCACTGTCTTCCACCCTCCTTCGTCTCGTTTCACTCTTTTTAACCCTCCATCATCTCGTTTCACGCTCCTTAATCCTCCTTTGTCTCGTTTCACTATCTTTAACCCTCCTTCGTCTTGTTTCACTCTCTTTCACCCTCCTTCGTCTCGTTTCACTCACTTTCACCCTCCTTCGTCTCGTTTCACTCTCTTTAACCCTCGTTCGTCTTGTTGCACTATCATGAACCCTCCTTTGTCTCGCTTCTCTCTCTTTCACCCTCCTTCGTCTAGTTTCACTCCCTTTAACCCTTCTTTGTCTCGTTTCGCTATCTTTTACCCTCCTTCCATTCGTTTCACTCTGTTTCACCCTCCTTCGTCTCATTTTGCTCGCTTTAACCCTCCTTCGTCTCGTTTCGCTCTCTTTAACCCTCCTTCGCCTCATTTCGCTCTCTTTAATCCTCCTTTGTCTTGTTTCACTCTCTTTAACCCTCCTTCATTTTGTTTCAATCTCTTTCACTCTCCTTAGTCTCGTTTCGCTCTCTTTCACCTCCCTTCGTCCCGTTTCGCTCTCTTTTACCTCCCTTCGTCTCGTTTCGCTCTCTTTCACCCTCCTTCGTCTCATTTAGCTCTCTTTCTCCCTCCTTCATCTCTTTTAACTCTCTTTAACCCTCCTTTGTCTTGTTTCACTCTCTTTCACCCTCCTTCATCTCGTTTCACTCTCTTTCACCCTCCTTCATCTCATTTCACTCTCTTTAACCATCCTTCATCTCGTTTCACACTCCTTAATCCTCCTTTGTCTCGTTTCACTATCTTTAACCCTCCTTCGTCTTGTTTCACTCTCTTTCACCCTCCTTCGTCTCGTTTCACTTACTTTCACCCTCCTTCGTCTCGTTTCACTCTCTTTAACCCTCCTTCGTCTTGTTGCACTCTGTTTAACCCTCCTTCATCGCGTTTCGCTCTCTTTCACCCTCCTTCGCCTTGTTTCACTCTCTTTAACCCTGCTTTTTTCTCGTTTCGCTATCCTTAACCCTCCTTCATCTCGTTTCACTATGTTTCACCCTCCTTCGTCTCATTTCGCTCTCTTTTACCCTCCTTCGTCTCGTTTCGCTCTCTTTAACCCTCCTTCGCCTCACTTCGCTCTCTTTAATCCTCCTTCGCCTCGATTCACTCTCTTTAACCCTCCTTCATTTCGTTTCACTCTCTTTCACTCTCCTTAGTCTCGTTTCACTCTCTTTCACTCTCCTTAGTCTCGTTTCGCTCTCTTTCACCTCCCTTCGTCTCGTTTCGCTCTCTTTCACCTCCCTTCGTCTCGTTTCGCTCTCTTTAACCATCCTTCATCTCATTTCACTCTCTTTAACCATCCTTCATCTCGCTTCACACTCCTTAATCCTCCTTTGTCTCGTTTCACTATCTTTAACCCTCCTTCGTCTTGTTTCACTCTCTTTCACCCTCCTTCGTCTCGTTTCACTCACTTTCACCGTCCTTCGTCTCGTTTCACTCTCTTTAACCCTCGTTCGTCTTGTTGCACTCTGTTTAACCCTCCTTCATCGCGTTTCGCTCTCTTTCACCCTCCTTCGCCTTGTTTCACTCTCTTTAACCCTGCTTTTTTCTCGATTCGCTATCCTTAACCCTCCTTCATCTCGTTTCACTATGTTACACCCTCCTTCGTCTCATTTCGCTCTCTTTAACCCTCCTTCGTTTCGTTTCACTCTCTTTAACCCTCGTTCGTCTTGTTGCACTCTGTTTAACCCTCCTTCATCACGTTTCGCTCTCTTTCACCCTCCTTCGCCTTGTTTCACTCTCTTTAACCCTGCTTTTTTCTCGTTTCGCTATCCTTAACCCTCCTTCATCTCGTTTCACTATGTTTCACCCTCCTTCGTCTCATTTCGCTCTCTTTAACCCTCCTTCGTCTCGTTTCGCTCTCTTTAACCCTCCTTCGCCTCACTTCGCTCTCTTTAATCCTCCTTCGTCTCGATTCACTCTCTTTAACCCTCCTTCATTTCGTTTCACTCTCTTTCACTCTCCTTAGTCTTGTTTCACTGTCTTTCACTCTCCTTAGTCTCGTTTCGCTCTCTTTCACCTCACTTCGTCTCGTTTCGCTCTCTTTCACCTCCCTTTGTCTCGTTTCGCTCTCTTTAACCATCCTTCATCTCATTTCACTCTCTTTAACCATCCTTCATCTCGTTTCACACTCCTTAATCCTCCTTTGTCTCGTTTCACTATCTTTAACCCTCCTTCGTCTTGTTTCACTCTCTTTCACCCTCCTTCGTCTCGTTTCACTCACTTTCACCCTCCTTCGTCTCGTTTCACTCTCTTTAACCCTCGTTCGTCTTGTTGCACTCTGTTTAACCCTCCTTCATCGCGTTTCGCTCTCTTTCACCCTCCTTCGCCTTGTTTCACTCTCTTTAACCCTGCTTTTTTCTCGTTTCGCTATCCTTAACCCTCCTTCATCTCGTTTCACTATGTTACACCCTCCTTCGTCTCATTTCGCTCTCTTTAACCCTCCTTCGTTTCGTTTCCTCTCTTTAACCCTCGTTCGTCTTGTTGCACTCTGTTTAACCCTCCTTCATCGCGTTTCGCTCTCTTTCACCCTCCTTCGCCTTGTTTCACTCTCTTTAACCCTGCTTTTTTCTCGTTTCGCTATCCTTAACCCTCCTTCATCTCGTTTCACTATGTTTCACCCTCCTTCGTCTCATTTCGCTCTCTTTAACCCTCCTTCGTCTCGTTTCGCTCTCTTTAACCCTCCTCCGCCTCATTTCGCTCTCTTTAATCCTCCTTCGTCTCGATTCACTCTCTTTAACCCTCCTTCATTTCGTTTCACTCTCTTTCACTCTCCTTAGTCTCGTTTCATTCTCTTTCACTCTCCTTAGTCTCGTTTCGCTCTCTTTCACCTCCCTTCGTCTCGATTCGCTCTGTTTAACCCTCCTTCGTCGCGTTTCGCTCTCTTTCACCCTCCTTCATCTCGTATCGCTCTGTTTAACCCTCCTTCGTCTCGTTTCACTCTCCTTAAACCTCGTTCGTCTCGTTTCACTCTCCTTAACCCTCGGTCGTCTCGTTTCGCTCTCTTTAACCCTCCTTCGTCTCGTTTCACTCTGTTTAACCCTCCTTCGTCGCATTTCGCTCTCTTTCACCCTCCTTCGTCTTGTTTCACTTTCTTTCACCCTCCTTCGTCTCGTTTCACTCTCTTTCACTCTCCTTCGTCTCGTTTCACTCTCTTTCACACTCCTTCATCTCGTTTCACTCTTTTTCACCCTTCGTCGTCACGTTTCACTCCCTTTAACCCTCCTTCATCTCGTTTTACTCTCTTTCACCCTACTTCATCTCGTTTCACTCTCTTTAACCCTCCTTCGTCTCGTTTCACTCTGTTTCACCCTCCTTCGTCTCGTTTCACTCTCTTTAACCCTCCTTCATCTCGTTTCACTCTCTGTCACCCTCCTTCGTCTCGTTTCGCTCTCTTTAACTCTCCTTCGTCTCGTTTCACTCTCTTTCACCCTCCTTCATCTCGTTTCGCTCTCTTTGTCGCTCCACGTTCGATGGATGGGCACCACGATTTTGTGCACCCCTAGCCATGTGCGAACAATGGGAGCCGCCATCTTTGATGGACTCCCAGGACCCCAGCTCGGCTGACCACACATCCCCCAAAGAGAACACTCAATTGCTGAGATTAGACTCGGTGACCCTGAATCAGTCCCGGCCTCGAACACTCTCAACTGCTACAACAACAGTACTAATCAACGGGCATGAGACGTCCTGCTTTATCGACTCTGGGAGCACGGAGAGCTTCATACACCCCGACTCGGTAAGGTGCTGTTCTCTCCTCATCCACCCCGTTAATCAAAATATCTCCCTGGCCTCCGGTTCCCACTCAGTAGAGATAAAGGGGTTTTGTGTAGCAAACCTTACAGTCCAGGGAAGGGAGTTTAAAAATTACTGGCTCTACGTCCTTCCCCACCTCTGCGCGGCCACACTCCTAGGTTTAGACTTCCAGTGTAATCTCCAAAGTCTAACTTTCAAATTCGGCGGCCCAAAACCCCCCTCACTGTCTGCGGCCTCGCAACCCTCAAGGTCGATCCACCTTCCTTGTTTGCAAACCTCACCCTGGATTGCAAACCCGTCGCCACCAGGAGCAGACGGTACAGTGCCCAGGACTGGATCTTTATTAGGTCAGAGGTCCAAAGGCTATTGAGGGAAGGAGTCATTGAAGCCAGTAACAGCCCCTGGAGAGTTCACGTAGTGTTGGTAAAGAGCGAGGAGAAGCATAGGATGGTCATCGACTACAGTTTACGCAGCTGGAACCGTACCCTCTCCACCGCATATCCGACCTGGTAAACAGGGTCGCGCTGTTGTGTTGGGCGCTCTGGATCCGTGGAACACATACAGGTCACCAACACTTGAAATAGTGCAACACTATTTTATTAAGTCAGAAACTGTTTAACATACTCTCACTGTGGTTTAACACGATATTAACTATAACTAAAGACCTTTGCCTTGTCCTAACCAGTCGATGCACTCAGCACATGATGAATGTCTGTGCTGCAGGCTGTGAGCTCTGTCCTACTAGGAAGCTGCAGCTCGAATGGGCGGGAACTCTGATGCCCCCTGTCTTTATAGTGCATGTGCTCTAACTGGTGATTGGCTGCGGTGTTGTGTGTGTTGATTGGTCCCACTGTGTGTCCATCAGTGTGTGTGTCTGCTCCATGATATACTGGTGTACATTATGACATCCTCCCTTTTATAAAAGAATGTACATGTGTGGCAATAAATAGTGTATGGTGAGAGTGTCCCTAACTACGTGTGGTGTGCGAAAGACATATTTACAGGACTATGTACATGAGAACTAAGCTATTTACATGGGAAGGTGCATGGTGCAGAAAAACAGTGTGCAACAAGAATAGCGAGATGAACACGATATACAAACCATGTAAACAATCAAACGGAAGAACAAAACAATTTGGAAAGTCTATAAGTCCACAAAGTTCACAAATTAAGTCTCTGAGGTAGGCGACATATTCTGGATGACCGCTTCAAGGGTGGGTCGGGAGCCGCCGGCTGAGGAGCGGGCTGGACTGCGTCAGAGTCAGGAGGATGCAGAGTGACCTGAATCTCTGCATAGTCCATGGCAGGGTCAGCAGGAGGGCGAGGTGACAGTGGAGGATCAAGTAGCGAGCGTGGAACAAGATGAAGGGCGCGTCGATTGCGGCGCAGAATGGAGCCATCCGGTAGACAAACCAAGAATGAGCGGGGGGCCACCTGCCAAAGGACAACAGCGGTTGCAGACCAGCCACCATCCGGAAGATGGATGCGCACGTTGTCATCTGGAGCCAGAGCAGGGAGATCAGCTGCACGGGAGTCATGAGCCGCCTTGTGCTGTGCACGAGACTGCTGCATCTGTCGAAAGACAGGAACTTGGTCGAGGTTTGGGACATGAATGGACGGCACCATCGTCCTCAGGGTACGACCCATGAGCAATTGGGCTGGCGACAGGCCAGTGGACAGTGGGGCGGAGCGATAGGCCAGCAAGGAAATGTGGAAATCGGACCCAGCATCGGCAGCCTTGCATAGGAGCCGTTTGACTGCATGTACTCCCTTCTCCGCTTTGCCGTTGGATTGGGGGTACAGGGGACTGGATGTCACATGGGCAAAATTGTACTGCCTGGCAAAGTTGGACCATTCCTGGCTTGTGAAGCAGGGGCCATTGTCTGACATAACCGTGAGTGGGATGCCGTGTCGAGCAAAGGTGTCCTTACAGGCTCGGATGACTGCAGACGATGTGATATTGTGCAACCGTATCACCTCCAGGTAATTTGAAAAGTAGTCCACGATCAGGACATAGTCTCTACCCAGCACGTGGAACAGGTCGATGCCCACCTTGGTCCAAAGTGACGTGACCAACTCATGGGGCTGCAGGATCTCACGTGGTTGGGCCGGCTGGAAGCGCTGACAAGTGGAGCAGTTGAGCACTGTGTTGGCTATGTCTTCATTAATGCCGGGCCAGTACACTGCCTCTCGGGCCCGTCGGCGGCACTTTTCCACGCCAAGGTGGCCCTCGTGTAGCTGTTCCAGGACGAGCTGGCGCATGCTATGCGGGATGACAATGCGGTCCAGTTTCAGAAGAATCCCGTCTACCGCCAGATCATCTCTGACATTATAGAACTGAGAGCATTGGCCCTTGAGCCAACCTGATGCACGATCAATTACACTCAAGATGAAGTGATTTCATAACTGAAGGCTTTAATCGACCAGAACTTGTTCCCCAGCAGCTTCGGTACAGAAAGTGAAGGCTGCTGGGATGGCACCGGTCCTTTTACTCCGCCTGTCAGGGCGGAGCTACGTATCAACAGCCAATGGTAAACTCCTAGGTTTAACCAATGGTCATCAGCCTCTTAGGTACAGCAATACCTGATAATACCACATTCACCCCCTGTTAAAAAAGAGTCCGGCGGGAGTGGTGGCCAGTGGTAACAGTCACCTTTAACATGGTATGATCAGATATGGAGGTACCGTGATACCTCCTTACAGGGCTGTCGAGAATATTTACAAAGTATTCGTTCACGGTTCAGGTCACAGCGAAGCAATCAGTCGATCGGGTGGTCTGGTCGTCCTTCTGGATCGTCTGGGCTTCGGTGGTGATTCTGGTGGGGGTCCAGGTGGTTGCGACTCCGGGAGCGTGGTTTCGGCCTCCCTCGCAGCTTCGTCACCCCTAGGCGCCGCTGTTGAGGCAAACGATTGACACGTGTGGGCGCCTGTAGGGGGCGTCGGTGGGTGGGCGGGCCTAGGCAGGAGTGGTGGGAGTACTAACCCTCCAGTGAGGTGCTGTGGGCTGGGTGGGGGTGTTGGGGGGGGGGGTAATGGTTCGGGTGCGCGTGGGGTTCCAGCGGGCGGCAGGTCCCAAAGGGAGACTGTATCTTGCCGGCCGTCAGGGAATGCCACGTAGGCATACTGGGGGTTAGCGTGCAGCAGGTGGACCCTCTCGACCAACGGGTCCGACTTGTGCGCCCGCACGTGCTTCCGAAGCAGGATGGGTCCAGGTGTCGCTAGCCAGGTTGGGAGAGAGGACCCGGAGGAGGAAAACAAGGAGACGTTCATTAGGTGTCTGATTGGTAGTTGTACAGAGCAGCGAGCGGATGGCGTGGAGGGCCACCGGGAGGACTTCTTGCCAGCGCGAGACTGGGAGATTCCTGGACCGTAGGGCCAGTAGAATAGTCTTCCAGACCGTTCCATTCTCCCTCTCCCACCTGTCCGTTTCCCCGGGGGTTGTAACTGGTCGTCCTGCTCGAGGCAATGCCCCTGCTGAGCAGGAATTGACACACTTCGGCGTTCATAAAGGAGGGCCCCCTATCACTGTGAATGTACGCGGGGAAACCGAACAGTGTAAAGATACCCTGGAGGGCCTTGATGACGGTGGTTGTGGTCATGTCTGGGCAGGGGATGGCGAATGGGAACCGCGAGTACTCGTCAATCACGTTCAGGATATCCGTGTTGCGGTCGGTGGAGGGGAGGGGGCCTTTGAAATCCATGCTGAGGCGTTCAAAGGGACGGTAAGCCTTTATCAGGTGCACCCTCTCTGGCCGGTAGAAGTGCGATTTGCACTCCGCGCAGATTTGGCAGTCCCTGGTGACTGTCCTGACCTCCTCGATGGAGTACGGCAGGTTGCGGGTCTTGATGAAGTGGAAGAAACGAGTGACCCCCGGGTGGCAGAGGTCCTCGCAGAGGGCTCGAAGCCGGTCCACTTGTGCAGTGGCACAAGTGCCGCGGGACAGGGCATCAGGAGGCTCGTTTAGCTTCCCCGGACGGTACAAGATCTCGTAGTTGAAGGTGGAGAGTTCTATCCTCCACCGCAAGATCTTGTCGTTTTTAATCTTGCCCCGCTGTGCATTATCGAACATGAAAGCAACCGACCGTTGGTCCATGAGGAGAGTGAGTCTCCTGCCACCCAGGTAATGCCTCCAATGTATCACAGCTTCAACTATGGCTTGTGCCTCTTTTTCGACCGAGGAATGGCGAATTTCGGAAGCATGTAGGGTTGTAGGGTACGGGAGAAGAAGGCCACGGGCCTTCCCGTTTGGTTGAGGGTGGCCGCCAGAGCTACGTCGGACGCATCGCTCTCGACCTGGAAGGGGAGGGACTCGTCGATGGCGCGCATCGTGGCCTTTGCAATGTCTGCTTTGATGCGGCTGAAGGCCTGGCGGGCCTTCGTCGACAAGGGGAAGGTTGTGAACTGGATTAGGGGTCGGGCTTTGTCTGCGTAGTTAGGGACACACTGGGCGTAGTAACGGAGAAACACTAGGCAGCGCTTCTGGGCCTTGGGGCAGTGAGGGAGGGGGAACTCCATAAGCATGCGCTCAGGGTCGGGGCCTATAACTCCATATCGCACTACGTAGCCTAGAATGGCTAGACGGTCGGTGCTAAATACGCATTTATCCTTATTGTACGTTAAGTTAAGGATTTTCGCGGTCTGGAGAAATTTGCGGAGATTGGTGTCGTGGTCCTGCTGGTCATGGCCGCAGATGGTGACGTTATCCAGATACGGGAACATTGCACGTAACCTGTAACGGTCAACCATTCGATCCATCTCTCGCTGGAAGACCGAGACCCCATTAGTGACACCAAAGGGAACTCTTAAAAATTGATAGAGCCGCCCATCTGCTTCGAAGGCAGTGTACTTGCGGTCACTATTACGAAGGGGTAGCTGGTGGTAGGCGACTTGAGATCCACCGTGGAGAAGAGCTTGTATTGCGCGATCCTGTTTACCAGGTCGGCTATATCGGAGAGAGGGTACGCGTCCAGCTGCGTAAACCTGTTGATGGTCTGACTGTAATCAATGACCACTCTATGTTTTTCCCCGGTCTTTATCACCACTACTTGAGCTCTCCAGTGACGGTTGCTCGCTTCGATGACCCCTTCCCTCAGCAGCCTTTGGACCTCCGACCTGATGAAGGTCCGGTCCTGGGCACTGTACCGTCTGCTCCTGGTGGCGACGGGTTTGCAATCCGGGGTGAGGTTCGCAAACAGGGAAGGCGGGTCGACCTTAAGGGGCGCGAGGCCGCCGAATTTAAAGGTCAGGCTTTGCAAGTTACATTGGAAGTCCAACCCCAGGAGTGTAGCCGCGCAGAGGTGCGGCAGGACCTAAAGGCGGAAATTGTTGAATCTCCTGCCTTGGATAGTGAGGTTCGCTAGGCAGAACCCCTTTATCTCCACCGAGTGTGACCCGGAGGCCAGGGACATTCTTTGGTTTACAGGGTGAGTAACAAGTGAACAACGCCTTACCGTGTCGGGGTGAACAAAGCTTTCCGTGCTCCCAGAGTCAACCAGGCAAGACGTCTCGTGGCCGTTGATGAAGACTGTCGTTGTTGCTGTTGCGTGTGTCTGAGGTCGACTTTGGTCCAGTGTCACCGAGGCCAGATGAAGCAGATGCGAGTTCTGATTGGGCAGCGTGTAGTCGGCCGTGCTGGGGGCCTGGGGCCCCATCCAAGATGGCGTCTCCCATGGGTCGCACATGGTGGCCGGGGATGGACAAGATGGCGGCGGGGATGGACAAAATGGCGGCGTCCACCCGTCCAGCGTGGTGTCCGGGGGGGCAAGATGGCCACGCCCGTGTGTCGCACGTGGCCCTAGGATAGGGGGATGGCGGTGAGCGCTGGCCGGTCGGGGCCTGAAGGGGGGGTTGCCACGGCGGTCCAGAGTCGCTGGAGACACGGCCACGGTGTGGGCCTGGCAGACCCCCACAAAGTGGCCCTTCTTGCCGCACCCTTTGCAGGTGGTGGTGCGGGCCGGCCAGCGCGGGCGGGGATGGTTCGCCTGCCCGCAGAAGAAACAGCGGGGCTCGGCAGCGTTAGCGTGCCATCTCGCAGCGCAGGCCTGCGGGGTCAGGGGCAAGGTCTGTGGGGCTGCCGCTGCGGGGTGCCTCGCAGCCCAGGGGGCCGCCGCGCGGTCGGGAGCATAGGACTGCGCGTTTTGGGAGGCTACGTCCATGGACCCTGCCAGGGCCCGTGCCTCTCTAAGTCCCAGGATGTCCTTTTCTAGGAGTCTTCGGCGGATCTCTGAGGAGCTCATACCTGCTACGAAGGTATCCCTGATTAAAAGTTCCGTGTGCTCGCTCCCCGAAACTTGCAGGCAGCCACAGTTTTGGCCCAGCACCAGTAGCGCCCGGTAGAAATCCTCCAAAGATTCCCCGGGGCGTTGCCGTCTAGTTGCAAGCAGGTGACGTGCGTAGGCCTGATTTACAGGGCCTGATTTATAGTGTCCTTTTAACAGTTCGATCTCGGCATCATAGTCCTCCGCCTCCTCGATAAGGGTTTAGATCCCAGGGCTGACCCTTGAGCGCAGGTGATGCATTTTCTGTTCTTCTGAGGGGGTGCCTCCGGCCGTCTCGAGGTAGCCTTTAAAGGACGCCAGCCAGTGTTTAAATATTGCAGCCGAGTTCTCCGCGTGGGGGCTGTGTTGTAGGCACTCCGGTTTGATTCGGAGATCCATCCTTCCAGCTTAAGTCTAGTCGATTAAATTGATGCACGATCAATTACACTCAAGACGAAGTGATTTCATAACTGAAGGCTTTAATCTACTAGAACTTGTTCCCCAGCAGCTTCGGTACAGAAAGTGAAGGCTGCTGGGACGGCACCGGTTCTTATATTCCGCCTGTCAGGGCGGAGCTATGTATCAACAGCCAATGGTAAACTCCTAGGTTTAACCAATGGTCATCAGCCTCTTAGGTACAGCAATACCTGATAATACCACACGCCTGTCTGTTAGATGGCACATGACACGCTGTAGCAAAGGGTCAGCCACCGTCTCGCGGCAAATTTGGACAAGGTGTTCATCCGTGGCAGGTAGATTGCGGGCCACGAAGGCCACATGGGCGTCAACCTGGCAGACGAATCCCGCTGGGTCACATGGAGTGTTGACTGCCCTGGAGAGAGCGTCAGCAATGATGAGGTCTTTGCCTGGGATGAATACCAGCTGGAAGTCATATCGCCGGAGCTTGAGAAGAATACATTGGAGGCGAGGCGTCATGTCGTTCAAGTCTTTCTGTATTATATTGACCAGCGGGCGATGGTCGGCCTCGATGGTGAATTGAGGAAGTCCGTACACATAATCGTGAAACTTAACCACAACGGTCAGAAGGCCCAGGCTCTCCTTTTCTATCTGCGCGTAGCGCTGCTCCGTGGGGGTCATGGCACGTGACGCATATGCAACGGGGGCCCATGATGAGGCCTCATCACGTTGCAGGAGCACTGCCCCAATGCCGGATTGGCTGGCATTGGTCGAAATTTTGGTCTCCTTTGCTGGATCAAAGAAAGCTAAGACCGGGGCCGTGGTGAGTTTGGTTTTGAGTTCTCTCCATTCATGCTCGTGGGCAGGGAGTCATTGGAAGTCTGTCGTCTTCCTGATCAGGTTCCTGAGAGCCGTGGTATGAGAGGCGAGGTTAGGGATGAACTTTCCTAAAAAGTTGACCATGCCCAGAAATCGGAGGACCACCTTCTTTTCCCCTGGCGTTTTCATGGCTGTGATAGCAGCTACCTTGTCCGCATCTGGCCACACACCCAACTGGGAGATGTGGTCCCCGAGGAACTTGAGATCCGTCTGACCAAAAGAGCATTTGGCCCTGTTAAGGCGGAGGCCCTGCTCACGTGTACGCACTGGAGACGACTGACATGCTCCTGCGGGGTGGTGGACCAAATGATTATGTCGTCAACATAGACGCGAACACCTTCAATGCCTTCCATCATTTGTTCCATAATCCTATGGAACACTTCTGAAGCAGATATGATCCCAAACGGCATCCTGTTGTAACAATGTCTGCCAAAGGGGGTATTAAATGTACACAGTTTCCTGCTGGATTTGTCGAGCTGGATTTGCCAGAATACTTTTGAGGCGTCGGGTTTGGTGAAGAGCTTGGCGCGAGCCATCTCGCATGTGATCTCTACGCGCTTGGGAATTGGATAATGCTCCCTCATCATATTGCGATTTAGATTCTTGGGATCAATGCAAATTCTCAATTCGCCGGAAGGCTTTTTTACACATACCATGGAACTGACCCAGTCGGTTCGTTCCGTGACTCTGGAAATCACTCCTTGGTCCTGGAGGTCCTGCAGCTGCTGCTTAAGGAGGTCCTTGAGGGGTGTTGGGACCCTGCGAGGTGCGTGCGCCACAGGCGTGGCATTCTGTTTCAATAAGATCTTGTAGGTGTACGGGAGCGTGCCCATGCCTTCGAAGACATTGTGGTGCTGGTTGATGATGGCATCGAGTTGCGCCCTGAAGTCGGTGTCCTGAAAGACAGACGTGTCATTAGGAGAGAGAGAGTGAACTCTCTGAACTAGGTGCAACAGCTTGCATGCCTGCGCGCCAAGCAGGGAGGCTTTCGAGGAGCCCTCGATTTCAAAAGGAAGAATGGCTTTGCGTGACCTGTGCGTCACTTCAAGTTGGCACGAGCCGCTGGCATCAATGGTATTGCCATTGTAATCCAATAGCTGGCAGGCTGATGGAAGGATGGCTGGTTTGACACGAAGGCTTTGGAATTCAATGAGATTGGCGGAGGCACCAGTGTCCAGGCAGAATCGTATTTGGGACTGGTTTCCCGTCAGGGTGGCACACCACTCATCGTCTGGATCGATGCTGTATACCAACAGCGGCTGGTGTCTTTGCTTCGGGGACACCCTGTTTTTTGTCACGATACCGACTCAAAAAGGCGCCTTCGGGTCCTCGGTGTCACTGTTGTGTGGGAGGTCCGTATCGGACTCGGTGACCATGGGTTGAATTGCCCGGACATTCCTGCGAGGCTGGCTGAAGCGATATGAATTGGCTGGCTGAGCTGCTTGGCAGAAGGCAGCATAGTGGCCAAGTCTGCCACATCTTAGGCATTGTCGAGATTTGGCAGGGCATTGCCGTTTTAAATTGGCGGAGCCACAGTTGCCACACGTCGTAGCGTCAGCACGTTCGCTGCGCCACCGCGCATGCGCGATGCGGTCGTGCGTAGTGCGCGCCTGCGCATTACGTTCGGCGACATCGCCGTCCCCTCGTTTGGTGCGCACAAGCGCGGGAGTCCGCGAAAAGTGTGCAAAATGGCTGCCCTCATCCAGGCTGAGGCCCTGGAGTTGCTCAATCACTTGGACCCGTTCCACCTTGTGGGGACCTTGTCGCGCCGTTTCAGCCGCTTGGATGTGGGAACAATGACTCGTGGTGTTTTCGTGTAGGACACAGGTCTCGATGGCGGTCGCGAGGGTGAGCTGCTTTACTTTGAGGAGCTGCTGTCGTAGGGGGTCCGACTGAACACCGAAAACGATCTGGTCGCGTATCATGGAGTCAGAGGTGGGCCCGTAGCTGCAAGACTGCGCTAGGATGCGGAGGTGAGTGAGAAAGGGTTGGAAATCCTTACCCTGCAAACGCTGTTGGAACACGTAGCGCTCAAAACTTTCATTCACCTCTATGCTGCAGTGAGTGTCAAACTTGAGGAGGACCGTCTTGAACTTTGTTTTATCTTCATCATCCGCAAAGGTGAGATAATTGAAAATGTGGATGGCACGGTCCCCAGCCATGGAGAGGAGGAGAGCAATCTTCCTGGTATCGGAGGTGTCCTCCCTGTCTCTGGCCTCAAGGAAGAGCTGGAAGCGCTGTTTGAATATCTTCCAGTTGGCCCCTAGGTTGCCGGCGATGCGGAGCGGTGGTGGCGGGCAGATGTTGTCCATGTTGAAGGATGACGGAATGCTGGCGGAAGGCAGATCACTTGCAGGTAGTTCTAACAAGCGCTAATATCCCTCAACTCCTGGTATCATGTTGTGTTGGGCGCTCTGGATCCATGGAGCACATACAGGCCACCAACACTTGAAATAGTGCAACACTATTTTATTAAGTCAGAAACTGTTTAACATACTCTCTGATGCACGATCAATGACCACTAAAGCGAGGTTGTAGTCCAACTGAAGGCTTTAATAAGCTAGATGTTTCTCCAGCAGCTCAGGTACTGAATGAGGGCCGCTTGACGGCACGGGTTCTTACGCGTATCAGGGTGGAGTTATTATACACTCTACCCAATAGAAAGCATACAGTTGACTTCCGGGTGCGGCGATGACCAGCTGAGTCGCACGTTTCGGCACCTCCCATTGGAATGGACTTTTGGGCTCTTATTAGGAGCCCCAACGGCAATTTTTGACGGCTAAAACCATTGTGCGGTGAAATAGAAGGGAATCCCCCCGGATATATATGGAGAAAGAAGAGAGTAGTGGCTGGATTGCAGAGGATCCTCAGCAGCAGCGGCAAGGAAGGGAAGCACGAAGCAAGATGGCGGCGGAAGGAGGCCGTTCGGTGTGGGGCCCGGAACAGCAAGAGTTCCTGCGGCGCTGTGTGGAGGAGCTGAAGAAGGAGGTGTTGGCCCCGATGCTACAGGCGATTGAAGGGCAAAAGGAGGCACAGAAGACCCAGGAGTTGGAGCTTCGTGATGTGAAGGCAAAGGCTGCTGAGAATGAGGATGAAATACAGGGCCTGGTGGTGAAGACAGAGACGCACGAGGCACTGCATAAAAGGTGTGTAGAGAGGCTGGAAGCCCTGGAGAATAACTCGAGGAGGAAGAACTTAAGAGTTTTGGGTCTTCCTGAAGGTGCAGAGGGGGCGGACGTAGGGGCATTTGTGAGCACATCACTCGTTAATGGGACCGGAGGCCCGACGGGCCCCTTGGAAGTGGAGGGAGCATATCGAGTCCTTGCGCGAAGACCAAAGGCAGGAGAAATACCTCGAGCCATAGTGGTGAGGTTTCACCGCTATAAGGACAGGGAGATGGTCCTGAGATGGGCGAAAAAGACACGGAGCTGCAGGTGGGAGAATGCGGTGATCCGCGTGTACCAGGATTGTAGTGCGGAGGTGGCGGGAAGGAGGGCGAGTTTCAATTGGGCCAAGGCGGTGCTACATAGAAAGAAAGTTAAATTTGGAATGCTGCAGCCAGCGAGACTGTGGGTTACACACCAAGGGAAACATCACTACTTCGAGACGGCAGAAGAGGCGTGGACATTTATTGTAGAGGAGAAGTTGGACTAGACGGGAGAGAGAAAGAGTTTTCTGTAATAAAGTAGTGGGGGGATTGTGTGGGACGGGGAAGGGGGAAGAGGGGGGACATTTTCTCTATTCCCCTCGTTGGGGGGGGGGGGGGGCGGTATGGTGAACTGTGGGCGTCGGTGGGGAAGGAGAGGGGGAAGGAGAGAGGGAGCTGCGCCATTAGGGGCGGGGCTGAGTGGGAAACGCGGGCTTTGTTCCCGCGCTATGGTAATTGCGGCGGGAAAGGGAGCGCAGGAAGGAGGGGGCCTTACACAATGGGGGGCCAAGGATAAACGGGGGAAGCCGAGGTCAGCCAGAGTTTGCTGACTTCTGGGAGTAACATGGGGGGAGCAATTACGCTAGAAAGGGATCTAGCGGAGGGGGGGGTTGCTGCTGCTAAGGGAAAGGGGGAACTGTTATGGGGCGGGGTGGTCGGGACGGGAGGACACCATCGGGGGGACAAACAGGATCGTGGGAACCGGATGAGGAGCTGGTCTAAAAAAGGGGATGGCTAGTCGACATGGGGGGGGGATAGGTAAAGAGCCCCCCGACCCGGTTGATCACGTGGAATGTGAGAGGGCTGAATGGGCCGATTAAGAGGGCAAGGGTACTCGCGCACCTAAAGAAATTAAAGGCAGATGTGGTCATGCTACAGGAGACGCATCTGAAACTGGCGGATCAGGTCAGATTACGTAAAGGATGGGTGGGACAGGTATTTCATTTGGGCTTGGATGCGAAAAATAGAGGGGTGGCTATATTAGTGGGGAAACAGGTAGTGTTTGAGGCGAGGACCATAGTAGCGGACAGTGGGGGTAGATACGTGATGGTGAGTGGCAGATTACAAGGGGAAGCGGTGGTTCTGGTGAACGTATATGCCCCGAACTGGGATGATGCAAACTTCATGAAGCGTATGCTGGGGCGTATCCCGGACCTTGAGGCGGGAAAGTTGGTAATGGGGGGAGATTTCAACACGGTGCAGGATCCAGGGCTGGACCGGTCCAGGTCTAGGACCGGGAGGAGGCCGGCAGCAGTCAAGGTGCTTAAGGACTTCATGGAGCAGATGGGAGGAGTAGACCCCTGGAGATTCACTAGGCCCAGGAGTAGGGAGTTTTCCTTCTTCTCCCATGTCCACAAGGTGTATTCTCGGATAGACTTCTTTGTCCTGGGAAGGGCACTGATCCCGAAGGTGACAGGGACGGAGTATTCGGCCATAGCCATCTCGGACCATGCCCCACATTGGGTAGATCTGGTAGTAGGAGAGGAAAAGGAACGGCACCCACTCTGGAGATTAGATATGGGACTGTTGGCGGATGAGGGAGTGTGTGTAAGGGTGAGGGGATGTACCGAAAGGTACCTGGAGATTAACGATGATGGAGAGGTTCAGGTGGGAGTGGTCTGGGAGGCACTGAAGGCGGTGGTCAGAGGGGGACTGATTTCCATAAAGGCCCATAAGGGGAAACAAGTGAGTAAAGAGAGGGAGCGATTGTTGAGAGAAATTTTAAGGGTGGATTGGCAGAATGCAGAGGCTCCGGATGAGGGACTGTGCAGGGAAAGACGAAGGTTGCATACGGAATTTGACTTGCTGACCACGGGCAGGGCAGAGGCACAATGGAGGAAGGCACAGGGAGTACAGTATGAGTACGGAGAGAAGGCGAGCCGGTTACTGGCCCAACAATTGAGGAAGAGAGGGGCGGCGAGGGAGATAGGTGGGGTGAGGGACGAGGAGGGTGAGATGGAACGGGGAGCAGAGAGGGTGAACGGGGTGTTTAAGGCATTTTATGAGAGGCTGTATAAGGCTCAACCCCCGGAAGGGAAGGAGGGAATGATGCACTTCCTGGATCAGCTGGAATTCCCGAAGGTGGAGGAGCAGGAGAGGACATGATTGGGAGCACAGATTAAGGTGGAGGAGGTGGTAAAAGGGATTGGGAGCATGCAGGCAGGGAAGGCCCCGGGACCGGGTGGGTTCCCGGTGGAATTTTATAGGAAATACATGGATCTACTAGCCCCGCTTCTGACGAGAACCTTTAACGAGGCCAGGGAAGGGGGGACGTTGCCCCCGACGATGTCGGAGGCGACGATATCATTGCTCCTGAAGAGGGACAAAGACCCGCTGCAGTGCGGGTCTTACAGGCCTATCTCCCTTCTGAATGTAGATGCCAAGCTCTTGGCCAAGGTGATGGCGACGAGGTTCGAGGATTATGTTCCAGGGGTGGTTCACGAGGATCAAACTGGGTTTGTTAAGGGGAGACAGTTGAACACTAATATACAGAGGCTGCTAGGTGTGATGATGATGCCCCCGCCGGAGGGAGAGGCGGGGATAGTGGTGGCGATGGACACTGAGAAAGCATTTGATAGAGTGGAGTGGGATTACGTGTGGGAAGTGTTGAGGAGATTTGGATTTGGAGAGGGGTTTATTGGGTGGGTTCAGCTTTTATATAGGGTCCCGGTGGCAAGTGTGATCACAAACAGGCAGAGATCTGACTACTTCCGTCTATATAGAGGGACAAGACAGGGGTGTCCCCTGTCCCCGATACTGTTTGCGTTGGCAATTGAGCCACTGGCCATAGCGCTGAGGGGCTCTAGGAAGTGGAGGGGAGTACTTAGGGGAGGAGAAGAGCACCGGGAGGCATTATACGCGGATGATTTGTTGTTGTATGTCACGGACCCAGTGGAGGGGATGCCCGAGATAATGCAGACACTCAGGGAGTTTGGGGACTTTTCGGGGTATAAACTGAATATGGGGAAGAGTGAGCTGTTTGTGATGCACCCTGGGGAACAGAGCAGGGGAATAGATGATTTGCCGCTGAGGAGAGTAACAAGGGATTTTCGGTACCTAGGGATCCAGATAGCCAGGAACTGGGGAACCTTGCATAAGCTTAATTTAGGAAGATTGGTGGAGCAGATGGAAGAGGATTTTAGGAGATGGGACATGGTGCCCCTGTCACTGGCGGGCAGGGTGCAGGCGGTCAAAATGGTGGTCCTTCGGCGATTTCTTTTTGTGTTCCAGTGCCTCCCTGTGATGATTACCAAGGCTTTTTTCAAAAAAGTGGATAAGAGCGTTATGAGCTTTGTGTGGGCTGGAAAGACCCCAAGAGTGAAGAGGGGGTTTCTGCAGCGTAGCAGGGATAGGGGGGGACTGGCACTGCCGAGCTTAAGTGACTATTATTGGGCCGCCAATATATCAATGGTATGCAAGTGGATGGGGGAAGGGGAGGGAGCGGCGTGGAAAAGACTCGAGATGGCGTCCTGTAGGGGAACCTGCCTGCAAGCATTAGCGACGGCGCCTTTACCGTTCTCCCCGAAAAAGTACACCGCAAGTCCAATGGTGGTGGCAACACTGAAAATTTGGGGGCAGTGGAGACGACATAAGGGAGTGACGGGTGCCTCAGTGTGGTCCCCGATAAGGAACAATCATAGGTTCGTCCCGGGAAGGATAGATGGGGGATTTAAATCTTGGCAGCGAGCTGGAATTGTGAAATTGAAGGACTTGTTCTTAGACGGGACGTTCGCGAGTCTGGGAGCACTGACAGAAAAATATGGGCTGCCACCTGGGAATGCATTTCGCTATATGCAAGTGAGGGCATTTGTGAGGCAACAGGTGAGGGAATTTCCGCAGCTCCCGGCGCAAGAGATCCAGGACAGAGTGATTTCAGTGGCATGGGTGGGTGATGGCAGGGTGTCAGATATATATAGGGAAATGAGAGACGAGGGGGAGACGATGGTGGAGGAGCTGAAGGGAAAATGGGAGGAGGAGCTGGGGGAAGAGATAGAGGAGGGGCTGTGGGCAGATGCCCTAAGTAGGGTAAACTCTTCGTCCTCGCGTGCCAGGCTCAGCCTGATACAATTCAAGGTTCTACACAGGGCGCATATGATGGGAGCAAGGCTGAGTAGATTTTTTGGAGTGGAGGATAGGTGCGGGAGATGCGCGGGAAGCCCGGCGAACCACACCCACATGTTTTGGTCATGCCCGGTATTGCATGGCTTCTGGGTGGGTGTGGCAAAAGTGATTTCAAAGGTGGTGGGGGTCCGGGTCGAACCAGGCTGGGGGTTGGCTATATTTGGGGTTGCAGATGAGCCGGGAGTGCAGGAGGCGAGAGAGGCCGATGTTTTGGCCTTTGCGTCCCTAGTAGCCCGGCGAAGGATTCTACTTATGTGGAAAGAAGCTAAACCCCCGGGCGTGGAGGCCTGGATAAACGACATGGCAGGGTTTATAAAATTGGAGCGGATAAAGTGCGCACTAAGAGGTTCGGCTCAAGGGTTCACCAGGCAGTGGCAACCGTTCCTTGACTACCTCGCAGAACGATAAGGGAAATGGAGAAGGTAGCAGCAGCAGCCCGGGGAGGGGAGGGGGGGGGGGGGGAGGGGGGAGGGCCCACGTGGGCCCTCAAGGGGTTTCATATAGTTGTTTGTATATTAGTTATTTATACTGGCGTGTGGGACTTTATTGTATTGGACAGTTATTATTTTGTTGTTGGCAGTTGCCGTTTAGTTAATATATTATTTACTTGTTAAAAAAAAACGGTCATTATTATTTATATTGTTTTAAAGTTGTAAAAAGGGGAAAATCCTGTATTGTTCTTGTTTGACCGAAAAAAATTTGAATAAAATATATTTAAAAAAAAAAAGAAAGCATACAGTTTCCACCAATGGTGCTTTAGCCTATCAGGTACCGTAATACCTACAATACCACATTCACCCTCTGTTAAAAAAAAGTCCGGCGGTGGTAGTGGCCAGAAGCTACAAAACATAACAACATGGTATAATTAGTTATGGAGGTACCGTAATACCTCCGTACAGTGTTTAGTAACTATTTACAAGTCTGGTAGCTATGCACATGTGATGGTTTATATTTACAGATTACAGTTAAAATTAAGCAATTGGTCGATCTGGAGCCCTGGTCGTCCTCTGTGATTGTCGGAGCCTCGGTGGTGACTCCGGTGGAGGCTCGGACGTCTGTGACTCCGAGAGCGTGGCTTCGATCTCCATGGCAGCTTCGTCACCCCGAGACGCCACTTGTGGGGAAAACGGCTGACCTGGGAAGGGAGCGCCTGCGGGGGGAGTCGGTGGGTGGGGGGGCCTAGACGGGGGCGGCAGAAGGACCGATCCTCCTGTAAGGTGCTGCGGTGGAGGGGAGGGTGGGACTGGTGGCTGGAATGTGCGTGGAGTTCCGGCGGGTGCCAGGTCCCGTAGCGAGACCGTATCTTGCCGGCCGTCGTGGTACGCCACGTAGGCGTACTGGGGGTTAGTATGGAGCAGATGGACCCTCTCGACCAACGGGTCTGACTTGTGCGCCCGCACGGGTTTTCGGAGCAGGATGGGTCCGGGTGCTGCCAGCCAGGCTGGGAGCGAGGTCCCAGAGGAGGACTTCCTAGGGAAGACAAGGAGACGTTCGTGACGTATCTGATTGGTGGTCGTACAGTGTAGTGACTGGATGGAGTGGAGGGCATCCGGGAGGACTTCTTGCCAGCGGGAGACTGGGAGGTTCCTGGACTGTAGGGCCAGTAGGACAGTCTTCCAAACCGTTCCGTCCTCCCTCTCTACCTGTCCGTTACCCCGGGGGTTGTAACTGGTCGTCCTGCTCGAGGCGATGCCCTTGCTGAGCAGGAATTGATGCAGTTCGTCACTCATAAAGGAGGACACCCTACCATTGTGTATGTAAGCGGGGAACCCGAACAGTGCAAAGATGCTATGGAGGGCCTTGATGACGGTGGTGGCGGTCATGTCGGGGCAGGGGATGGCGAATGGGAACCGGGAGTACTCGTCAATCACGTTCAGGAAGTACGTGTTGCGGTCGGTGGAGGGGAGGGGGCCTTTGAAGTCCATGCTGAGGCGTTCAAAGGGATGGGAAGCCATTATCAGGTACGCTCGCTCTGGCCGGTAGAAGTGCGGTTTGCGCTCCGCGCAGATTTGGCAGTCCCTGGTTGCAGTCCTGACTTCCTCAATGGCGTAGGGCAGTTTGCGGGTGTTGATAAAGTGGAAAAAGTGAATGACCCCCGGGTGGCAGAGGTCCTTGTGGAGGGCTCGGAGGCGGTCCACTTGTGCGGTGGCATATGTGCAGCGGGGACAGGGCGTCAGGAGGCTCGTTTAGCTTCCTGGGATGATACAAGATCTCGTAGTTGTAGGTGGAGAGTTCGATCCTCCACCGCAAGATCTATTCGTTTTTTATCTTGCCCCGCTGTGCATTATCGAACATGAAAGCAACCGACCGTTGGTCAGTGAGGAGAGTGAATCTCCTGCCGTCCAGGTAATTAATGCCTCCCATGTCGCACAACTTCTACCATGGCCTGGGCCTCCTTTTCGACTGAGGAGTGGCGGATTTCGGAAGCATGGAGGTACATGAGAAGAAGGCCACGGGTCTGCCCGCTTGGTTGAGGGTGGCCGCCAGAGCTATGTCAGATGCATCGCTCTCGACCTGGAAGGGGAGAGACTCGTCGATGGCGTGCATCGTGGCCTTTGCAATGTCTGCTTTGATGCGGCTGTAGGCCTGGCGGGCCTCTATCGACAGGGGAAAAGCTGTGGGTTGGATCAGGGGACGGGCCTTGTCCGCATAGTTGGGGACCCACTGTGCACAGTAAGGGAAAAACCCGAGGCAGCGCTTCATAAGCTTGGAGCAGTGAGGGATGGGGAACTCCATAAGGGGGCGCATGCGTTCAGGGTCGAGGCCTATAACTCCATTTCGCACTACATAGCTGAGGCTGGCTAGGCGGTCGGTGCTAAACACGCATTTATCCTTGTTTTTTTTTAAAAAACCTCTGACCTAATAAAGATCCGGTCCTGGGCACTGTAGCGTCTGCTCCTGGTGGCGACGGGTTTGCAATCCGGGGTGAGGTTGGCAAACAGGGAAGGCGGGTCGACCTTCAGGGTTGTGAGGCCGCAGACAAAAGGGGGGTATAGGGCCGCCGATTTACAAAACGCTGTACGGAGATATTACGGTACCTCCATAACTATAATTTCTACCACGTTATCATGTTGTAATATCAGGCCACAACTCCCGCCGGACTCTTTTTTAACAGGGAGTGAATGTGGTAGTCTGTGCAGAGGTATTACGGTACCTGGTAATGCTGGAACACCATTGGTAGATATTGTATGTTTCCTATTGGTCAAGCTGTATGGTAGCTCCGCCCTGCAAGGTGGGATATAAGAGCCTGTGCCGCCCCAGTAGCCTTCATTCTTTACCTGAGCTGCTGGGGGAAACATCTAGCTTATTAAAGCCTTCAGTTGGACTACAACCTCGCTTTAGTGGTCATTGATCGCGCATCAATCGCCTTCCCTGATTTCGGCGTCGACCAACGAAGAATTGCGCCCTGTAAATTTTGCGCTTCACAAGTGTGCAGATATACCACAGCGAAAACACCCATTAAAAATAAATGCAACATGCTTTTCTCAAACAAATGACATTGTGGGAGGAATTGTACCTGCCCTTTACAAATCTCCCATTTCTTTTGATTTTGTCTTGGTTTTTACTGCTTTTTATTATCTATCCCTGTGGTCTTGAAAAGATGTCTGTAGATCTTCTCTTGAAACAGTGAAGTCATTCGATTGATGGTGTTAGACAGATTTCAGGGATGGGGGTCCAATGAAGTGAATATTGATATATATCAAAATGGTTTGTGATTTGGATGAAATGTGTAACTGATAGTGCTCCCACAGCACTGCTAGAGTTTGCAGACGAGGTAGCCACTGTTGAAGTAAACCTTGTAGGTTGTAGCAATACCTCCCAAGACTACATTCTGCAGGCACATTGGGCTGGATTCTCCGTTTCTGAGACTAAGTGCTGATGCCGGAACAGTGGCATTTTACAGCAGGAGAGATGGCACAAAGCTGCACCGATTCAGCAACTCCAAATGGGCTAGCACCATCGCCACGTGGAACGCAACCGCTTCCATGGAAAATGGCGCTGGGTTCGCCGGGTCCGTGATTGCCACACATGAGGCCCACACACCGCAGCCACACGATCCATTCCCCACACACACCGTCCCAGCCAACAAGATGGCTGGAAGGAGAGCAGCATCACAGTTCAGAGAAGCTGAGCTGGAGACCCTCCTGTACACTGTGGAGAAGAGGCGGATGACCCTTTACCCCGGTCTGGGAGGAAGGCCACCAGGCGCCACTGTTCGCCATCTTGGACATAGGTGACAAACGTGGTCAGTGCCATGGGCAACATCGTCCAGTCTGGCACACAGTGCCGGAAGAAACTGCACAACCTCCTCAGGGCGGCAAGGGTGAGTAGGCAGCGCTGTGCCCCTATAACCCAGCCCCTCACCTCCCGGGGGACAGCCGAACCCCCACCCAGCCCACATGCCAGCATCCATGCCAGCCGCAATGGCCAGGTGCCCTGGCCATTGATGCCATCATCTACCCAACCCCTGGACTGCATGCATCAGAATGTCTAATGGTGATGTTGTTTGTATTTGCCACCCTCCCCCCCTCCCCCCCCCCCCCCCCCCCACCAAGGAGAAGGCTGCACACAACTGCCAAGAGTGGGAGAAGACCGGAGGGGCCCACCAGACCAGCGGCCCCTTACCATGCCTGTGCAGAGGGCACTCGACGTGGTCGGCGGCCCGGAGGAAATGGAGGTCGGCGGCAGGCGTGCAGGTCAGACGCCGCTTTGTTGCAGATTCCCATGATACGTATGTGGACACTGCCCCACACCCCCTTCATCCCCCCTCAGCCTCCCTCAGCCCCCACACCCCCTCTCACCCCCCTCAGCCACCGCACACCCCTCATCCCCCCCCTCAATCCCCCTGAGCCTCTCACGCCCCTCAGCCCCCTCACCCACACTCAGCCCACTCAGTCCCTCACCCCCCTCCACCAAGAAAGTGAGACCCCGCTTAGTTGCGGATCCCCATGAAATGTGTGTGGACACCCCCCCCCCACCCCCTCTCACCCCTCCTCAGCCCCCGCACGCCTCATCCCCCTTAGCCTCTGCATCCCCCTCAGCCACTCACGCCCCCTTAGCCCCCCTCAGCCTATTACCCCCCCAGCCCCCGACCCACCCTCAGCCCCCCCCCCCCCCCCCCCCCCCCCGGCCCGCTCTCTAATCATACATGCCGTCTTCTGTCTTACAGGATCTGCCGGAGATGGGGCTGGTCCATCTGGCGCCACCCCACCCCCAGCCAGTGCCAGGGCCGGTGCCCCCCCAGAGAGCCGAGCAGTGACGGGGAGTGCAGCCCGAACACCAGCCCTTCGCCCAAGGAGCTCGGGTCAGAGGATGACACCTACTTTCCATCACAGCTGTCTCCAACACCCTCCACCATCTCAGAGACTATCACCTTGGTTGGGCTCAATAGTGAAGAGGCTCCTGGGATACTATCTGTTGCGCACGACACATCGCATCCAGTACAGTAGGTGGTGGTAGGAGCAGCCAAGGGGCTGGACGGTTGGAGGGCAGGCCGGCCCCAGGAACCAGCTGCCGTTCAGGCGGGTCCCATGATCCTGGAACATCCAGTCCCAGCCAGAGGTGCAGGTGGAGGAGTCCATCCGCTTGCAGGAGAGGGTGTGATGCAGGCCATGCGTGCCACCCAGGATGACACCGCGAGGGTGGCGTCCGCGTGGAGGCAATGGGGGCCTCCACTTCTGCTGTACCGTCTGGGGAACCACCTAGGTGTAATGTTAGGGCCCATAAGGACAGAAAGGTATAAACCAGTTAACTTGGCATGGATGCAGGGCACAGTTGAGTTATTGAGGCTAGGGCACAGACTGTATATATTTCTCCACAATAAACACCTGTTAACAACGTTGAAACCTGCCTCGGTGCTCTGCCTGATGGGTGTGGCGTTGGGCCAGTCAGTGCTGGCCGGGGGAGAGTGGGGTGGGGGAGGGAGGGTGGAGGAACCAGTGCAGGCTCCATGGGTGGACCGTCCTCTCTCCCCTCCCTCCACCGCCCCTCCCCCCCTGCGCTGACCATCCCCAGCATCCCCACCCCAGGGATTCGACAGGACCGTGTGATGGACTGGCCAGCTCGCGTGCCGGGATCGCCCAGGTGGAAGGTGCTACCGTGGGCAGGAGTCAGACATTGTTATACGATGTGGAGCACCAGAGCTCATCGCAGAGCGGCTGGTTATCAGCCTCCATCCCATGGACCAGACCCGCAGGTACTACCAACCCAGGGCCCCCAGCTCGTAGCACAGCAGGTATGTGTCATGGAGGGGGTATGCTTGCGGGCGGTTTGGTGGTGTGGGAGGTGAAGGGGTGTGGATGCGTGCCCCTGGCTAGTAACCGCCCTCCCCCCTCCTAGTTGGTGAACCATGTTATGATGAAGGCATCCCCTTGCCGCTGGCCCTGGCGATGGCATTGGGCGGCCTCCCGTGCCTGCTTGGGCCCATGTCCCACCCATCGTCCCCCTCGCCCGCATCCTCCTCGTCGGATGAGGCCGGCCCTTGCTCCTCATCCTCCTCCTCCAGAGCAACGACCCTCTGCTGTGCTATATTGTGGAGGATGCAGCTGGCCACCACGATGCGGGTGGCCTTACCAGCCTCTTACTGGAGGGTCCCAGGCACCTAAAGCGCATCTTTAGGCTGCCGAAGCACCACTCGACCACACCTCTGGTCACTGTAAGGGCGTCATTGTATCGGGTGTCACATCGGCCTGTGGCCTCCAAACAGGCATCATCAGCCACGACCGCAGTGGGTAACCCCTGTCACCCAGCAGCCAACCCCGCAGCTGTGTGTCAAGATGAATGGGTCGTGCACTTTACCTGGGTATGGGGTGCAGACGTGCATGTGTGCTTCAGTTGACCGCAGGCCTGCTGGATGTTCACGGAGCGGAACCTCTTTCTGTTGCTGTATAGTGGCCTGTGATCCGCTGGTGCCCATGGGACGATCCCATCGATCACTCCCTGAACCCGGGGCATCCCGGCGACGGCAGCGAACCTCTCTGCCTGGGCATCCTGGTGGTGCGGTCCACATGGAACTGTATGTACTGGTCTGCATGTGCATAAAAGGCGTCCATGATGACACGCATGCACCTGTGCACTGAGTCCTGCAGGATCCCGGAAAGGTCCCCACTCGGTGACTGGAAGGACCCTGTTGCATAAACATTCAGGGCGACCATCCCCTTGACAGTCATCGCAAGCGGGTGTCCTCCCCCATACACCCGCAGTGCCAGGTGTGCCATCATCTAGCAGATGTGTCTCACGGTCCCTCTGCTCATCCACAGTCTCTGTCTGCATGCCCGGCCTGGCAGGTCCTCGAATGACGTTCAGTGCCGGTACACGGGGAGCCTCATGCAGCGCCTCGTTGGCACCTCCTCGGCCTGTTTGGTGGCTGAACCTGCCGTCTGTGCAGCCGCCACCTGCCCCTCATAAGCCCGTTCCTCTGCAGCTCGGTCCTTTGCAGCCCGCTCCTCTGCTGCAGATTCCTCCTCCTCTCTGTGCCGACTCCGCTCACGCAGCCGCAGGGCATCTCGCAGGGGGCCATCACCACAGCGGCCCGCATCGTGGGTTGGTGTCCGAATGCCATTCTCTGCATGGGGTGAAAGGCCAACATGTTAGCATGGCGCATACTCCCATCCCCATCCAGGTTCCGTGGGCTACATGGTAGCCCCGGTTGACACTGCGGGCCCCGCCCATGCATGCCGCCCGCCCTCCCACCTAACTAACCCCACATCCCTGCCCTATTGGGATCCGGCCCCATCAGTGCTCCTAGTCCTGCTGCCCGTCCCTGCTGCCAGGGGTACCGTTGGCTGGCACTGCCCTCACTGGGGGCTGCCTTTGGCGTGGCCCTGGATGGTCCCCCGGTGGGTGGTTGCCGGTTAGGCAGGGTGCTCTGGGCGGGGAGGGGAGTGCCGCTTGGCAGAGGGCTGGCGCACCTACATGGCTGGTGCCACTGTGTAGAACACAGTGGGTGGGTGATTAATGGGTGATCAGCAAGATGGCGGTTGGTGCCTGGGCATTGCCCCAGTCCCTTGGGGGGGGCACCATGGCTGCTAGAGGTGGTGAATCGCGGAGGCCCAGAGCAGAAGGTGTCAGGCCCGCTAATGATATGCCTACTGTACTGCAAGAACCACATTTACGCTATTTTCGGGGTGCCGGAGCATCCCGATTTGGCGTCAAACCGGTGCTTACCGCGATTTCAGCATCGGAAGCTATTCTCCGCCCAATCACGTTTCATGATTTTGCGGAGAATCCTGCTCCATGGTACCAGTGATGAGGATTAAATATTGAATTTGATCATCCTGGCCATGACTTTCAATGTGTTTCTACTCCAAAAAAGATTTAACCAAGCTCTACTTGCAGAGTCGAGTTCAGTGACTGGCATCAATTACAAATTGGGCAAGTTCCCATGGAATAACTAAAATGTCAGGCAAGGAAATCACATTATTCTTTGTCTGAATTGGTTTATTAATTTTATTCATAGCTGTTTTAGTTCAATCATGCTGCAGTAGGACACAATAGCAACTGCTAGGTTAATCAGCATACAAGAAGTGACCATTGCTGCCTCTGCCAGATGAGAGGATTACATTTAAGCTATTACATTACAACATCTACATAATGGACCCCAATGGGTGGCAAAGATGTTTGGAGGTTCATTTCAAGTTTCTCCACTGAAGATATTAACTCTCAGAGTAGGAAAGTTATACAACCTCTTCCAGTCCTCCAATACCTCAGCTAAGTAGTCATTTCTCAAACATAACCTGGATAGTTACTGTTTGAATATGGGCTATGGTACAGATGTGTCTCATTCTGTCCTCATGTGCATATTCCACCAAAGGGTGCCAAAGCCAATTGTAGCACCCCTTCTCTCTTGTGTTGTTGATTCTATCTACACGTTTAGTGAAAATCATGCGTATGATTCAGTAACTCTTCACAAGGGAGTGTTTGCTCACTAAGTCATCAGGAAAGCATCTTCAGGAAACCTACTGTACATCATCCTTAACATCACCTCATTTGTCCCGTAATGTTTTGGATCATAAAACCGGAAAAACTCAATAATACCATTAGCCGTCAAGATTTCGTCACAGACCATGGGCGGGATTCTCCCCTACCCGGCGGGGTGGGGGGTTCCGGCGTAATCGAGTGGCGGGAACCACTCCGGCGTCAGGCCGCCCCAAAGGTGCGGACGTCTCTGCACCTTTAGGGGCCAAGCCCTCACCTTGAGGGGCTAGGCCCGCGTCGGAGTTGTTTGCGCCCCGCCGACTGGTGGGAAAGGCCTTTGGCACCACGCCAGCCGGGGCCAGGGTCTTCGCGGGGCGACGCATGCGCGGGAGCGCAGCGGCTGCTGACGCCATCCCCGTGCATGCGCAGGGGAGGGGGTCTCTTCCGCCTCTGCCATAGTGAAGACCATGGGGAAGGCGGAAGAAAAAGAGCGCCCCCACGGCACAGGCCTGCCCGCGGATCGGTGGGCCCCGATCGCGGGCCAGGCCACCGTGGGGGCACGCCCCGGGGCCAGATCGCCCCGCGCCCCCCCCCCCCCCCCCCCAGGACCCCGGAGCCTGCCCGCGCCGCCTTGTCCCGCCGTTCAAAAGGTAGTTTAATCCATGCTGGCGGGACAGGCATTCCAGCAGCGAGACTTCGGCCCATCGCGGGCCGGAGAGTCGGCAGGGGTGGGCCCGCCGACCAGCGCGGCGCGATTCCCGCTCCCGCCGAATCTCTGGTGGCGGAGACTTCGGGACACGGCAGGGGCAGGATTCACGCCAGCCCCGGCGATTCTCCGACCCGGCGTGGGGTCGCAGAATCCCGCCCCTGATTAATAGATTGAAAATATTGACAATCAATACAAAAATGGCTATTTCTAAATGTGGATTATTTGCTGATATTTTTTATACTTATCAAGGTGACCGATATTAGTACTGGTGAACTGGTCACAATTGCAATTTGAGAAACTAATCTCGGACTCCTATTAGGTCTGTTATAACCCAGATCAGATAGAGGACACATTTGCTCTACATCATTGTCCGCAAATACCTTTACACATTTATAAAGCAGGTTAAAGTGCACAATTCCTCAACACAGTCCCATTAAGCTTAGGTCAAATATATGTTAGATGCAGCAGAAAGTTACCTTTTCAACTATCCCATTAAACAGTTCTGGTCAAATCCCATATGGAACGGTCTCAGAGTACATTTTACAAATGTCTATCAATGCCACGTGCCTCAGTCTCAATTTCAGAATTGTATCTGCCATCCTTATGGGAAACGGAAATGTCACAATTTAATGTTAATTAGGAACAAAGGAGGGAGCATTTTTAATGTTGATTTTTATCCAGAAGCAATGAGGTTGAGACTGACATGAAATATTTCATATATGATCATTACAAACAAAACATTGGGTTGGATCTGGCCTCAGGTTCTACAAGAGGAAGGAAAATGTTCTGACACAATTACCCAAATATTAATAAATTAATAGTTTACAAGTCCCAAATTGGCCAAAAAACCACAAAAACTTGCAGGGGCATGAAAGTCTTAAAGTCATCGAGTCATAGAGGCCTACAGCACAGTAAAGGCCCTTCGGCCCATCTCATCCGCACCGGTCAAAATCAACCACCTAACTATTCTAATCCCATTTCCCAGCACTTGGCCCATAGCTTTGTATGCCTTAGCATCGCAAGTACAAATCTAAATACTTCTTTAATGTTACGAGGGTCTCTGCCTCCACCACCATTTCAGGGAGTGAGTCCCAGATTCCACTGCCCTCTGGGTGAAAAAGATGTTCCTCACATCCCCTCAAAACCTCCTGCTCCTTACCTTCAAACTATGCCTCCAGGTCATTGATCCCTCCAACAAGGAGAGCAGTTTCTTACTATCTACTCTATCTATACTCCTCATAATCTCAATCATGTCCCCCCTCAGTCTCCTCTGCTCCAGGGAAAACAACCCCAGTCTATCCAATCTTTCTTCATAACTAAAACTCTCCATCCCAGGCAACATCCTGGTAAATCCCCTCTGCACACTTTCTAGTGCTATCACATCCCTCCTATAATGTGGATTTCAGAACTGCACACAATACTCTAGCTGTGGCCTAACCAATCATATGATGGTATTTAATGGAGGTATGAGGGTCTCACCTGCTGACTATATGAGCCAGTTGGAGGCCCCTGTCACCTTCCTTCAGGAAGGCCTGCCAAATTAAATGCCAATCAGGCAGTTAACTGGGCAGAGCCAGTCCATCCCTTGTAAGAAGGTCCCCCAGGGGCAGGGATTCTCCTTGAGAGTTTCTGACCAATCAGAGGCCAGCTGCTGTGCATTGGGCAGCAGCACTCCTGGGAAAGCAATAGCTGCGTCTAGCATTGCATCCATCCGAGGCCCAGGATTATCCAGGAACCCAGACTACAGGTGAGTGATGGTAGGATGCCGATCACAGGAGAGGGACTGGGGGGGGGAGGCTGGTCAGCCTCAGCCTTCCCCTTCCCAATGCTTGGTCCCTCAATCGGACAATGAGGAATCCCGCAAGCAATCCTGACAGTGTTTATCTATCAGGCTTCTTGCACGGCAGGTCCTGCACCCACCACTTGCTATAGAGAGCATCCTATCCGGCTGTATTACAGCTTGATATGGCAACTGCTCGGCCCAAGATCACAAGAAACTGCAGTGTGGTGAACTCAGCCCAACGCATCACACAAGCGTGCCATCCTCACATTGATTCTGTATACGCCTCCCGCTGCCTCAGAAAGGCAAACAGCATCGTCAGAGATCCCTCACATCCAGGCTTTGCCCTTTTCCAGACTCTTCCATCAGGCAGAAGATACAGAAGTCTGAAGACCCACACATCCAGTGTAATTGATAATATGGAAAGATGTGTCATTTGAAACATGGAAGTCTGGCAATATCTGGTCTGAGAGAAACATGAGAGAATATAGGGAAAGATCTCACAAAGGGTTAACAGCAGCTGCCAGGGAAGGATTGTAAAATGCGGATATCCTTGGTCAAGCAGGCTCAGCAAACAAGACAAATAGGATTTTGAATGAAGCCAAAGACAATGGCTCAAACCTTCATTGAAAGTAACTATCTTAGTAAGGATCTGGAAAAGAAAGGATGTGGTTCTAAGTGTGAAAAGTTGCTAATACCAGGTTTATCAGTCGACAAGAAACATAATTCAATGCCAAAATCAAAGTCAAAATTGAGTTGAGGACACAATTGGAAAATAAAACTATAGAAATGACAGGAATTAAAAGCAACACTTCTTGAAGTCAAAGCATTTTGAACATCACAACGGAAACAATGTAATCAGATCTATGAGATGAAGTCATGTCAAAATGAATACTTAGTTGGATTAAAAGGTTCAGATCAAAGGCACTTTTTACAATCAAAGAAAATAAGAGTTACTTTACAATAACATCATAAAAACGTAATTGTTAGAAAGTGAATATAAACCGAGAGACAAGAGGAGGAACTACCAGAACGACAACCAGAACTCAGAGAGAGGGGAGAAGCAGCTAGAGACAGAGTACAGTCAGCTCGGTCATGGGAAAGAGACATGGCAGAGCAACCGAGCTAAAATAACTAATACATCTAAGGAAGACTAGAATTTAAAGAATAGGCAGATTCAGCTCAGAGTCAGCTCAGAGATAGCCAGCAGAGCCACCTCTCATAGCTCTGTACATGGGAAAGATAGGACATAGCAACCAAGCTCATCAGCGAATACATCTAAAGAAGACCAGACTTTAAAGAAGAGTGATTGTCAAGTTGGGCCTGAAGGTCCCTTCAACCAACCAGAAGGATCCAGAAGCAAGATCTTTTTACCTTTCTGTAAAGACTGTGATGGCATCTTTTAAAAAGAGAAAAAAATATATAATAATAAAATAACTTAAAAGTTTTAACCTGAAACACTGGTTATTAGTCTACTTTACTTACTTAGCAATGCGGGACCCAGGATCGATGCTACTAAGTGGTAAGTAGATGAAATCTTCGGTGAAAATATGGGTTATACCGGGGGATAACTTGAAAATATAGTTTGACCTGAATAGCACCCACTGAAGCTTGCATCGGAGTCGGCGAGTGAGAATCCCAGATCACCATTCAGAATACCTGCCCTTTTTGGTATAGGGGGAATTCTAAGAATAATGGTGAGTTTTCAAAAACACCAGACATAGTAACAGCTTATTCCCCACAGCTACCGGACTCCTCAACAACTCTCCCTTGGACTGATCTGTTCTCGGTAAGAACACTATTCACGGTGCGCTATGCTGCTCTTGTTTGGCCCTTGTTTTGCACTGTAACCAATCACTATTTGTTGATGTACCATTGTCAATGTACTCTGTCGATTATTCTTTTGTCTTCACTGTTCTTCGGTACATGTGACAATAAATATCAATCAATCAATCAAATTTTTGTGAACACCAGTGACGGTATTAATTACCCTTTCAATTGTCTTAATTGGCGGTGTGGCAGGAAGACCAGTCGTGAGCCTGCTTGCTCTGAACTTAATCAGGGAGAGGTGAGAAGGTGGGGGTGGGGGGGTCCTCACCGATTAAACCCCCAGCACCACCAAACTCAGCTTGAAGCAGGGCATTAAATTAACCCTGCACTAATTAAAATTGTTACAGTAGTTTTGTGTGGAAGTCAAGTCTAATGGTGCTCTTACCCAATGTCCCACCACATGACCAGGATAACAATCAGGATAGAGAACTCCAATTGATTTTTCTTCCTCCTAATCTAGGGGCTCAACTACCAATGGACACAGTCAATTTCTTATTTTAAGTTCAATGCTTATTAATTCACCACTATGGAAAACATATACAAGCCATTGGTACCATGTCAAAATTGAAACGAATGGAAACTCTGAGAATCACCGACCACAAAACAAAGAAGCTACCATGTGTCTGATGCTAAAGTGCACTGGACTAAAGGGTTACAATCACAGGTTACAAGTAACTGTGATCTGAGTGTAAATAACACTTATTTTGATCCAAAAGGGGATCATTGGTCTTGATAATACAACTGAATATCCTACATTTGGCGGAATGTATAGGACATAACCTCTGGGATGGTTTTATTTTCAGCCATTTGTATGGCTTTATTTTCAGCTATTAATTTTATAAACACTTGGATTTATTGTATATTTAGTTGACATTCTGTGCTCACCAAGGTGAGGGATATTAATGCTGAGACATTGCAAGTACCAATTATCCCCAGCCTATATTTCCATTTCACATACCGGTGCTTTCACACTGAGTCAAGTTAGTGCCAAATTGTGGGCTGTCTGTGGACCTGCACCCAGTCGTAACTAGCCTGATATCTGCCTAAGACCATTCAGTGTAGAACTTTCAGATTAACCAAAGAGAAGACTCTCATACCATATTATTGTACAGGATTCAAACGCATTGCACGCAGATGAAAGGCAGTGTCTTAGCCCAATATCCCCTTATTATGAACCAGCCCATAAACACAAACAAAATTGTACAGACTAACCAATACATGGAGAGATTTTTTTTGTTGAAATGTTCTTGAATCCATTGCAATAGTTCAAAGTAAATCAGAACTCTGCAGTTTTGCCTGTTTACTCAGCGAGTTGAGGAGAAATGTTTGCACAACTTATTCTCAAGAGGTTGGATTAAATAAATTGGGTGGAGTCCATGATAGAACAGATTGTACAGAGTGTGTGGAAAGAGCGGGGTTCAAGGGTCAAAATGCCTTCCCTTGGTCTAAATGTTCCCATTCCTACAATCCCAAAGGGCTTGGACATTCCTTTAAGTGTTAACAGTTCAAGATCCTATTACAAGATGACAAGACAGACTGAGAAAGAGTTTTGCATCTTTTAAATAAAGTATAAATGCATAAAAATATAAGAATTTGAGGGCAGCACGGTGGCACAGTGGATAGTATTGCGACTGCAGTGCTGAGGACCTGGGTTCGAATCCTGGCCCTGGGTCACTGTCCGTGTGGAGTTTGCACGTTCTCCCCGTGTCTGTGTGGGTTTAACCCCACAACCCTAAGATGTGTAGGGTAGGTGGATTGGCCATGCTAAATTGCCCCTTAATTGGAAAATAAAAATTGGATACTCTAAATTTATCATTAAATAAATAAGAATTTCAGTTTTGCTAAAGCTAAACTTCTGCACAGAGACAACTGCCAATGGAAGCAGGAAGTAACAATTAAACAAATCTTCCAGCACGGATTCTGTAGCACTTTTTTCTGTCAAGGGCAAATAATAGCCAAATTGCAGATTAGATAACACAGGCGCAAGTCCTACAATTTATAGATGTGTAATATGTATAACAGCTAATTTGAAATAATGAGCTCAAAAATGTTCCCAAAAAATGATTAAACAACTTCCTTTTGGAAGTGTTCAGTGATGGGAAATTTCTAAAGTCATACAGCAGTTTCACGAAGAGAATCTTTTTTCTGATCACTTCTTAAGTGGTAACGCTGAAGTTGTTGTTGTCTCTGTGTTTTGGTTGGAGAACCAGCTCCGTTATCCCTTTTCACCCACACTTTAGCTTCTATTCCCTCCCTACTTGCATCATTTTGTAGTACCTCACTCCCCTGCGATGCCTCAGGAGTGAAACTAGATTCAATAGTTAGTTTTTTGCTCAAATATTCATTGCCAGCTGAGCTGGCAATGTCACTGGGGTTTTTAAAGTTCCTGCCCATTTCAGCAGTGCATGAATGTAAGATAGGACTTCCACATTTTGGATAAAGATCTGAGCGTACTCTTCTCAGTTTAGTCACTGTTTTTGTTTTCTTTGTTAGTTCTTCAGTGCTGCCTGTGAGGAATTGAGTGCAGTTCAGGCTTGTGAGCATGTGATAGCTGTGATGATGACGCTGTGAACTGGTAGCTAGAGACACATCTGGAGATTTGTTTGTCAAAATTGAAGTTGTGTTTTTCATCGTGCTCTCCGCTTCTTTCACAAATCCTTTTGTTGCTTCCAAACGAACTGTTGTTGTAAGGTTCTCATGTGAACGTGATGCCCTCCGTTGACTGAAGGGCCAATTCTCACGAGTATCTTCAAATGAATCTAAAATAATTGACGAAGAAGAAAAACAATGACTTCCTGATCATTTTAGCTGACTCAATTTACAAATAACCTTTAATCCAAAAAAAAGATTTGCTTATTAATTATCTGCCAATTGATGTTTATTATCTGGAGAAATTCCAGTCCATACAATAACCACTCAGTTCTACTTTCATACTTGCCACAGATACACAAAGAGTAACTTTGAATTTTCTTTCAGATAGGTGATCGATTAATAATTGTAATACTGATCTTTCACCACCAGATGAATGAAAAATGAAACGAAAATCGCTTATTGTCACAAGTAGGCTTCAATGAAGTTACTGTGAAAAGCCCCTAGTCGCCACATTCCGGCGCCTGTTCGGGGAGGCTGGTACGGGAATTGAACCGTGCTGCTGGCCTGCTTGGTCTGCTTTAAAAGCCAGCGATTTAGCCCAGTGTGCTAAACCAGCTAACAATTCAAGAAATAATTTGCTAAATTATAGCGAATTAAAACATGATAGTGGTAGTTAACAGGTGAACCATGTGCTATGGAAACTTTGCATTACTAAATTTAGAGTAACCAATTCCATCATTTTTTTCCAATTAAGGGGCAATTTAGCGTGGCCAATCCACCTAGCCTGCACATCTTTGGGTAGTGGGGGCGAAACCCACGCAAATACAGGGAGAATGTGCAAACTCCACACAGCCAGTGACCCAGTGCCAGGATCGAACCTGTGACCTCGGCGCTGTGAGGCAGCAGGGCTAACCCACTGCGCCACCGTGTTGCCCCTGCATTACTAAATTAACTAATTGCAGCCAGGTACTTTAGTTTTATGTTAGCAGTCTGAGGAGGTCTTTGGGATTATGATCAGGTGGGCATAGAGAAACTGGGCGGCATTCCCTGGTCCCCCAACCATGTCCTTCTCAGGATGGTGGCGGGATTCTATCTTCCCGCCGCTTGTCAATGGGATTTCCCATTGAAGCCACCCCACGCCATGGGGAAACCCTCAGGCCGGGCTGCAAGTGGGAAAAGAGAATCCGAATGGCCGGAGAACTCCGAACATTGTTTCCAATTGTGGGAAAAACCACCAGAGATCGTAAACATACAATAGATACTGATTAATCCAACAGGAACTTTAAGAGAAGATATAAGTATTACTGGTTTACCAATGTTTTAGCTGTTCTATTGCTGGGCTCCAATTGCTGCACAGTGAGAGAGTCAGTGAGAAGGAAGAAATATTAATCATAATTAGCTTTGTCATGTGAGAGTACCTTTAAGAAATGGGTGTTTATAAATGGTGTGTATATAAATATCTGTAGTGAGAGTATCTTTAAGAAATGGGTGTTTATTACTGCAGCGATGTCAGAGAATGAGTGGAGCTGGGCTGTATGTTAGCATTTTACTTTCGTTTTAGGCTGTTTGCTGCAGGGTGTGTTTTAGTTTCGTTTTCAGAGCTGGATTACTGCAGTCACAGCCAGAAGGTGTATGAATCTCTCTCTGTAATCTAAAGACTGTAAATCGATCCTGGTGATTGAAAACTAATAACAGTAGTGACTGATGTGCTTCTGTTTAAACGTGTTTCTTAAGTCTTCTGGATGTGAAAAGGACAGCTGATGGATTACTTAGTGTTGTATTCTTTGGGGGTTGTATTTGAATTGATGGTTGCTAAGATGTTCATTGTATGTTTCAAAAAGGTAACTTGAGTTCATAGAATAAACATTGTTTTGCTTTAAAAATTTTCCATTTCTGCTCTACCACACTTGCAGAGTGGGCTGTGTGCTCCCCATACCACAATCTATTAAAAGTTGTGGGTCAGGTGAACTCCATGATACACTTTGGGGTTCTCTAAACCCTGGCCCTTAACAAATTGGGGGCTGGGGGGGGGGGGATAAAAGTCTATCTATTAGATTGGCTTAGTGAACGAAAAGACAGTGAGGTGTGAGCATATTGTGGTTGCTTTTCAAGTGTGGTATTCTAGTTTAAGTAGGGAGTGAGTTGTGGACAATGGCTCTTTCAGAGGCTCAGACGTTTTTGGGGGTGGAGACGGTCACACGCAGTACCTTACGGACAGAGACTAAAAGCAGACTGTTAGATTTGGCAAAAACATTGCAGTTAACATTACCTGACAAAATGCAAATGCAGTGGCTAAGCATTTAAAGTTGCCTCAGATACAGTTTAATCATTGGAAATGGCAAAACTTCAGTTCCAACTTAAACAAATGGAACATGAGAAAGAATTAATGCAGCTTGAATACGAAAGAGATAGAGAGGAAAAAGAAAGAGAAAGGGAGATACAGGTCAGGGACAAAGATAAAGAGTGAGAGTTTGAACTTCAGAAAATGGCCATGAAACATGACAGTCAGTTAAAATTGGCAGGCATAAAGGGAAACGTACAGTTGGATGATAGTGATGAAGATAGTGAGAAAGAGCATCATAGTCGAAGGCTTGGTGGGGATCTATTTAAATATGTCCAAGCATTGCCAAGGTTTGACGAGATGGAGGTAGAAGCCTTTTTCATTTCATTTGAGAAGGTGGCTAAACAAATGAAATTGCCCCAGGAATTGTGGGTATCACTGACTCAAACAAAGCTGATAGGTAGGACTAGTGAAGTGTTTGCATCACTACCGGAGGAGGTATCTGGGTCGTATGAGGAGGTGAAAAAATCCATCTTAGGTGCACATCAACTAGTGTCTGAAGCCTACAGCCAAAGGTTTAGAAATTTAAGGAACGAATTTGGTCAAACATACATGGAGTTTGAAAGGGTCGAACAGTAATTTTGATAGGTGGATAAGGACTTTGAAAATAGACCAAACGTATGAAACTCTCAGAGAAATTATACTTTTGGAGGAGTTTAAAAATTCAATTCCTGATGCAGTGAGAACTCATGTGGAAGAGCAGAGGGTTAAAACTGTGAGGTTAGCAGCAGAAATGACAGATGATTATGAATTAGTTCATAAATCAAAGTTTGGTTTCCGACTTCAGTTTCAGCCTGTGAGGGATAGAAACTGGGGACATGAGAAATACTCAAGTGGTAAAGGTAAAGGTGATCTGATGGGAGATAATAAGGAAAGTGTATCTCAGATTAAAAAAGAAATCCAGGAGGGTGGAAAAGAAATGAAAAGTTTCAAAAGTCGTAATGAAGTGCTTCGAGAGTTTGACCATGAAGCGCATCACCTCCATACTCCCAGAACGCCCTGATCCGGCGTGAATCCCGCCCCCGCCGGTTGCCGAAGTCTCCGAAGGGAGAAAAGTTGGCGGGGCGTTAATGTCGCCGCTGCCGCGGAGAATGTCACGGGTCTGCGCAAGGCAGCCAATTTTCGGCCTGCCGATATTCTCCCTTCCGGATGGGCCGAAGTCCCGTCGATGTGATGACCGTTCACGTCGACGTAAATTAAACCTCCTTTTCATCGGCGTGACCCGGTGCTCCAGGCTCACACCGACCAGCGTGGAGGTGAGTGACGGCCTGGGGGGTTGGCTCTGGGCAGGCAATGGCGTGGCCGCAGTCTGAATGCGTGAGGAGAGGTGTATCTCGGCTTGTGTGTGTGTGTGTGCGGCGGGGGGGGGGGGGGCGGGGTGGTCAGAGTAGGCTGGGCTCCGGGGGAGTGCCGGAAGGGGGTCCGTGCCGGGGAGGTGGATGGGGGGTCGGTGCCGGGGTGGAGGTTGGGGGGGGGGTCCGTGCTGGGGTGGATGTTGTGGGGGGGTCCGTGCTGGGGTGGAGGTTGGGGGGGGGTCCGTGCCAGGGTGGAGGTTGGGGGGGGGGGGGTCCGTGCCGTGCCGGGGTGGAGGTTGGGGGGGGGGTCCGTGCCGTGCCGGGGTGGAGATTGGGGGGGGGGGTCCGTGCCGGGGTGGAGGTTGGGGGGGGTCCGTGCTGGGGTGGATGTTGAGGGGGGGGGTCCGTGCCGGGGTGGAGGTTGGAGGGGGGTCCGTGCCGTGCCGGGGTGGAGGTTGGGGGGGGGGTCCGTGCTGGGGTGGAGGTTGGGGGGGGGGTCCGTGCTGGGGTGGAAGTTGGGGGGGGGGTCCGTGCCGGGGTGGAAGTTGGGGGGGGTCCGTGCCGGGGTGGAGGTTGGGGGGGGGGTCTGTGCTGGGGTGGAGGTTGGGGGGGGGGTCCGTGCCGGGGTGGAGGTTTGGGGGGGGGGGTGTCCGTACCGGGGTGGAGGTTGGGGGGGGGGTCCGTGCCGGGGTGAGGTTGGGGGGGGGTCCGTGCCGGGGTGGAGGTTGGGGGGGGGGTCCGTGCCGGGGTGGATGTTGGGGGGGGGTCCGTGCCGGGGTGAGGTTGGGGGGGGGTCCGTGCCGGGGTGGAGGTTGGGGCGGGGTCCGTGCCGAGGAGGGGGATGGGAGGGCAAGTGAGTTGGTCCACCTGGCCAGGTGCCAGCCTCCAACAGTTGGACCCATGCGGTCCATGCCACCTGGCTGGGGGGAGGAGGGGATATGGGCAATGATGACATGTCGTCGTTCCCCTCCCCCCCACCAGGCCGTCATGTTTTCAGATCATCCAGCGATGTTGGCCGCCGTGGTGGCAGCCGCTCATGTCTATGTTGCCCTGGATGAGGAGGAGGAGGAGCGTGCCAGAGAGGCGGCGCAGGCTGCCGCAGAGGGGCAGGCGGCAGCCGCCCAGGCTGGCGGGACACCTGACCGACAGGACGAGGAGGGGGAGGAGGACGTCGCGGCCCCACGGCAACGGAGGCACCCGAGGGAGCCCCGTGTGTACCGGCCCCGGCAGTCATACCAGGACCTCACGGACCGGGAATGCAGGAGGAGACTCCGGATGAGCCGGGAAACCGTGGCACACATCTGCCACCTGCTGGCACACCTGTCACCGCGTGGCACTGGCGTGGGACACCCTCTCCCCGTGTCCGTCAAGGTTACGGTGGCCCTGAACTTTTATGCAACGGGGTCATTCCAGGCACCGAGTGGGGACCTGTCCGGCATATCGCAGACATCGGTGCACCGGTGCATCCGGGCAGTGACAGATGCCCTATATGCCATGGCGCACCGCTACATCCGCTTCCCCGTGGACCGGGCCAGCCAAGATGCCCGGGCCGTGGGCTTCTCTGCCGTGGCCGGGTTCCCCATGGTCCAGGGCGCGATCGATGGGATGCACGTCGCCGTGCGGCCACCTGCAGATAACAGGGCCGTGTTCACTAATAGGAAGGGGACCTATTCGATGAACCTCTGCGACCACCGCATGATGATCCTGCACGTCTGCGCCCGTCACCCAGGCAGTGTACACGACTCATTCGTGTTGTCGCGGTCATCCATCCCCGGCATGTACGAGGGACGCCATCCCCGGCTGAGGGGCTGGTTGCTGGGCGACAGGGGCTACCCATTGCGATCGTGGCTGATGACGCCTATACGGAGGCCACGCAATGAGGCGGAGAACCGCTACAATGATGCCCATGTAGCGACAAGGGGAGTGATCGAGAGGTGCTTTGGCGTACTGAAGATGCATTTCAGGTGCCTGGACCTCTCTGGGGGCGCCCTCCAGTATCGGTCAGATAGGGTCGGCCGCATCATTGTGGTGTGCTGCGTCCTGCACAACATAGCCCAGCAGAGGGGCGATGTGCCGCAGGCAGAGGAGGGCGGAGTGGAGGAGCAGCAGGAAGAGGCCCAGTCCTCCCCAGATGAGGGGGATGGGGGCAATGGTCAGGGCAGACGGGGTAGACACAGGCGGGTGGCTGTCCACCGTTACCGGCTGGCCCAGCGGGCACGGGACAGACTGATAGACGCCCGCTTCACTGACTAGATGGGCGTGGGAATCGGGTAGTATGGCCACAGACCGCACACCATGGCAACAGCCGACCACCCACACCCCCCACCCATCCACCCACCCAGCACCCTCACCTCCCTCCCCAACCCCACCCACCCCACCCGCATGCACACCACCCCCCCCCCCCCCCACCCATTGCCGATCCACCTGCGGCATAACGGGCCGGGCTCACACAGTTGCGGGTGGACGCGTGTCTATCGCAGGCCATGGAGGATGATGACAACCCGCCCTGCGATGAGCTCCTGGCTCTACATCGTTAGACTATGTCTGACCCATGGCCACAGTACCACCATCCACCCGGACCATCCCTGCATGCGGCTGTGACACTGCAGCGCACGGTCCCGTCCTCTGCCCGGGGGATGTTGATGGCGGCCCTGGGGGAAGGGGGCAAACTCACCTGGGGCTGAGGTAAGACCACCCCTCACCCACACACTTGCGCTCAACGTACATGACACCCCCGCACACTTTGGACAGAGCACAAAGGCAGCTTCGGTAGGTGTAACATTGACTTTAATAACCAAAGGAGTTCATGCACGTGCCCTAGCCCCTAAAACCCATCTGTGCCCTGCACCCATGCCAACTTACTCAGTGTCTAATTGTTTGGCCTTACGGGCCCTTTGACTACGTCTACGTGGTTCCCCAGACGGTACAGCAGAACTGGAGGTGGACTCCTGTGATTCCTGCCCTCTGACACTGGATCCCTTTGGCGGCCGTTTCCTGGGGCGTCCTGGCCTAGATGGGCCAGGCTGCGGCCCGGGCGACTGGGATGGCGAGCTGCCAGCCTGTCCTGCCCGTTGCCCACCCGATGCACCTGGGACGGAAGGGGGGGAGTCCGAGGTGTCGCGGTGTACCGGGACCTCCCCTACAGGGGGAGTCGGGACGGACCACACCACCTCCTCCTCCCTCGGGGTGCCCGATGGCCCCCAGGCCTCTACATGGGTGGGGGATGCGAACGGACTGGCCATCCGACGCCCCCCCGACATCTGGTGCTGCCAGTCCTGGAGGCCCGTGCTGGTATCGGCAGGGGTCTGCAGGTTTGCAGCCATGGAGCCCAGGGGGTTGGCAAACCCTGTCTGTGACAGTGCGACGCCGGCTCGCACATGGCCACTGGCGCCGATGCCCTCAGCGATGGCCTGCAGAGACTGGGCCATGGCCTGCTGAGACTGGGCCATGGCCTGCAGAGACTGGGCTGTGGCGTTGAGCGCCTCTGCTATCTGGCGCTGGCACTGGCTCATGGCCTCCTGTGAGAGGGCAGCCATTTCCTGGGCCACAGACGCCGCGTGCACGGAAGGCCCCAGGCCTCGCAAACCGTTCCCCATGTCTGACACCGTCGCACCCATTGCCTCCACCGCGGACGCCACCCGTGCGGTGTCGGCCTGGGTGGCACGCATGACCGGCACCACTCCCAGCTCCTGGACGTGGGTGGACTCCTCCACCTGCGACCGCAGCCGCCGCAACCGCCCGTCACCCTCTTCGCTCGTCTCCGGGTCGGTGGTTGCATCGGATCTATGTGTGGGTGTGGTAACTGCAGGAACCCGGGATCCATCTGGGCGGCAGATGTTCGCTTGGGCTGGGCTGCCCTCCGACCGCCCAGTCCCTCTGCTGCTCCTACCTCCACCTGCTGTACCGGGACGGCTGTGTTGTGCGCACCAGTGAGTGTACCAGACGCCTCATCACTAAAGTGCCCAACCGTGGTGAGTGTTTCTGCGATGGTGGAGGGTGTTGGTGACAGCAGTGGCGTTGTGTCGTGCTCTTCGTCCGACTCTGAGTCCATGGCACTTTGGGGTGGGGGTTCGTCTCCACCCATCCACTCTGAGTCACTGTCCAGTATTTCGTCTTCCTGGGTAGTGCTGTCTCGGGTAGGGGTGTCCTGGGTAGTGGTGACCTGGCTCGGATGTGACGGGGGCCTGTGGCTGCCCCCCTCATCGCTGGGTGGTCGCTCCCGCACGTGACGGGGGTGTCGTCTCCCTGTTGCTCCAGGTCTCTCCGTCTTCCGTGTTGTGCGAGGGGTATGGGGAGGGGGGGATATGGGGGAGGCTCACCCTGCCTGCTCTGACGAGGTCGTTCACCTTCTTGTGGCACTGGGTGCCTGTCCGTGGTGTCAGGGCCACAGCGGTGACAGCCTCTGCCACTTCCCTCCACAGACGCCGGCTGTGGCGTGGGGCAACTCTGCGGCCGTGCCCGGGATACAGGGCACCCCTCCTCTGCTCCACCACGTCCAGGAGCACCTCCACATCGCGTGACTCGAACCTCGGGGCTGAGCGACGGCCAGCCATCCAGTCGGGTGTTGCGGTCGGGTGTTCCGGTCGGGTGGGGGGGAGCAGCGCGGCCTTATGAGCCGTCACGCCGTGCGGCGCGTATGACGCCGCACGGCGTGAACCACTGCGCAAGCGCGGATCCCGTTACGTCGCTGCTAGCCCATTTCGGGCCGGAGACTATCAATCCATTTTTCCGATGTGACGTAAGTCGGATTTGCGCCGTTTTTTGCGCCGATCGCCGGACTTTCCGCCGATAACAGAGAATTTCGCCCCATTTCCCTGGCCCTACACTCATCCCTAGAGCATCTCGAAAACAAGGACTCCTACATTAGACTCCTATTTATTGACTACAGCTCCGCCTTCAACACCATAATCCCAGCCAAACTCATATCAAAGCTCCAAAACCTAGGACTTGGCTCCCCACTCTGCAACTGGATCCTCGATTTTCTGACCAACAGACCACAATCAGTAAGAATGAACAACAACACCTCCTCCACAATAGTCCTCAATCCAGGAGCCCCGCAAGTCTGCGTACTTAGCCCCCTACTCTACTCCCTGTACACACACGACTGCATTACAAAACTTGGTTCCAGCTCCATCTACAAGTTTGCTGACGATGCGACCATAGTGGGCCGGATCTCGAATAACGGCGAGTCCGAATACAGGAGGGAGATAGAGAACCTAGTGGAGTGGTGTAGCGACAACAATCTCTCCCTCAATGCCAGCAAAACTAAAGAGCTGGTAATTGACTTCAGGAAGCAAAGTACTGTACACACCTCTGTCAGCATCAATGGGGCCGAGGTGGAGATGGTTAGCAGTTTCAAATTCCTAGAGGAGCATGTCTCCAAAAATCTGTCCTGGTCCACCCACGTTGATGCTACCACCAAGAAAGCACAACAGCGCCTATACTTCCTCAGGAAACTAAGGAAATTCAGCATGTCCACATTAACCTTTACCAACTTTTACAGATGCACCATAGAAAGCATCCTATCGGGCTGCATCACAGCCTGGTATGGCAACTGCTCGGCCCAGGACCGCAAGAAACTTCAGAGAGTCGTGAACACCGCCCAGTCCATCACACGAACCTGCCTCCCATCCATTGACTCCATCTACACCTCCCGCTGCCTGGGGAAAGCGGGCAGCATAATCAAAGAACCCTCCCACCCGGCTTACTCACTCTTCCAGATTCTTCCATCGGGCGGGAGATACAGAAGTCTGAGAACACGCACGAACAGACTCAAAAACAGCTTCTTCCCCACTGTCACCAGACTCCTAAATGACCCTCATTAACACTACACCCTGTATGCTTCATCCGATGTTGCCAGAAAAGGTGGTCACATGTGGAATTCAGGGTGAGAGAAGTAGTGTTCAATTATATAAGGTAAGGTTGGAAAGTCCAGGGAAGAGTGGTGAAGTGGTAGTAGGAGTAATAGAGAAATTATCTTGTCCAGGAATACAGTTTATCTTGGGTAATGATATAGCTGGATCGCAGGTGGGAGTGATGCCTACTGTGGTGGATAAGCCAGTGGAAAATCAGACAACTGAAGTGTTGTAGGACGAATATCCTGGGATTTTTCCGGATTGTTTAGTAACAAGGTCGGAAAGTCAAAGGTTAAGACAAGAGGAGAAATCAGAGAGTGAAGATGAAGTTCAAGTGTAATTATCAGAAACGATTTTTGATCAGATGATTGAAAAAGAACAAGAACAGGTGTAGGATGAGGCGGATATTTTTAGTTCAGGAAAATTGGCGGAGTTACAACAGAAAGATGTAGAAATAAAACAGATGTATCAGAAAACATATACGGAAGAGGAATCTGAGTGTGTACCAGTGTATTACCGTAAAAGTAATGTCTTGATGAGAAAATGGAGACCTTTACATATGCAGGCGGATGAAAAGTGGGCAGAAGTTCATCAAGTGGTATTGCCGCTAGGGTATAGAAAGGAGGTGTTGCGAGTTGCACATGAGGTACCGGTGGGAGGTCATTTGGGAATAAGGAAAACTCAAGCTAAAATCCTGAAACACTTTTATTGGCCTGGACTACATAAAGATGTAGTTAAATTTTGTCAATCATGTCACACACATCAAGTGATAGGGAAACCTCAAGCAGTGGTAAAACCAGCGCTCTTAATACCCATTCCAGCATTTGAGGAACCTTTTACAAGGGTCGTAATTGATTGCGTAGGACCGTTTCCTCAAACAAAAAGTGGGAATCAATATCTTTTGACTATAATGGATGTGTCGACTAAGTTTCCAGAGGCCATTCCAGTAAGTAATATTACAGCTAAAAAGTTTGTGGAGGAGTTACTTAAATTCTTTACTAGATATGGACTTCCCACAGAAATACAATCGGATCAAGGATCAAATTTTACCTCAAGGTTATTCAAAGAAGTTATGGATAGCTTAGAATAAAACAATTTAAATCAACTGCGTACCATCCAGATTCGCAGGGAGTGTTAGAAAGGTGGCATCATGTATTAAAGACAATGTTGAGGGCTTATTGCCAAGATTATCCAGAGGATTGGGATAAAGGAATTCCATTCGTACTGTTTGCAATTAGGGATGCATCGAATGAGTCAACCAAATTTAGTCTTTTTGAACTAATTTTTGGTGATGAGGTAAGAGGACCACTTAAGTTGATTAACGAAAAATTGGTGAGTGAGAAATCGGAAATTACATTATTGGATTATATGTCAAATGTTAGGGAACGATTCAATAGAGCAGGTAAATTGGCAAGACGACATTTGAAAGTTGCACAAAAAGTGAAGAAACGGGTCGCGGATAAGAAATCCAAAGTTCGTAGTTTTGCCATTGGAGATAAAGTTTTAGTATTGTTACCAGTGGTAGGTGAACCTTTAAAAGTTAGGTTTTGTGGACCTTATCAGATTGAAGGGAAATTAAGTGATGTGAATTATATGGCAAAAACACCAGATAGAAGGAAGACTCACCGTGTCATGTGAATATGCTTAAAAGGTACTTTGAAAGGGAAGGAGAGAAAAAGAAGAAGGTTTTAATGATTCTAACTCAAAGTGACGAACCAAATCCAGATGACTGTGAATTTGACATACCTCAAACTAAATTGAAAAACGAGGATATTCTTAAAAATTGGGATAAATTGTTGAGTTACCTTCCAGAGGAAAAACAAACTGACCTGAAAGAGTTATTGATTTCACATGGGCAAGTTTGTGGAGATAAATTGGGAAGTACTAAAATGGCTATACATGATGTAGATGTGGGAAAGGTTGTTCCAATCAAACAACATCCATATGGACTGAACACTTTGGCACAGGTTAACAAAGAGATTGAGAGTATGCTTAAAAATGGCATAATTGAAGTGGGTTGCAGCCAATGGAGCTCACCCATAGTGATGGTGCCTAAACCAGACGGTACCTTACGGTTGTGTGTGGACTATAGAAAGGTTAATGCAGTTACAAGAACGGACTCTTATCCTATCCCACATTTGGAGGATTGCATTGAGAAAGTGGGACAATCAGCTTTTATTTCTAAACTGGATTTACTTAAAGGTTACTGGCAGGTACCTTTATCCGAAAGGGCGAAGGAGGTTTCAGCTTTTGTGACTCAAGATGGTATATACCAATTCAAAGTTATGCTATTTGGCATAAAAAACGCCCCAGCCACATTTCAACGGTTAACTAACAAAGTTGTTTCAGGATTACCCAATTGGGTGGTATACATCGAAGATCTGGTAATTTTCAGCCAGAAATGGAAAGCACATTTGAAACATCTGATGGAGTTATTCGATCGACTTCAGGAGGCGGGTTTCATGATAAACCTAGCCAAAAGTGAATTTGGAGAAGCTCAAGTCACTTTCCTTGGCCATACAAACGGACAGGGTCGAATGGTCACACGGGATGTGAAACCAACAGTTATTGAGGAGTTTCCAATACCCTCAAGACGAAGGGAAATAATGCGATTTCTTGGCATGTGTGGATTTGATCAAACATTTGTGGAAAAGCTTTGTAGTGTGGTTGCTCCACTGATGGACTTGCTGAAGTAACGTGGAAAATTTCAGTGGACAGCGGACTTTCAACAGGCATTTGACTGCATGAAAGCTGTGATAACCAATGCTCCTATGTTGGAGAATTACAAGGGGCTCTGCGATCAGATTGAACTAAAGTATCTGACTTTAAAGAGAAATGCCGGGGCATAGAGAAATGGATGGATCGTGCAAGGACCTTCTTGTTCAAAGAGACTGTCAATCGGGAAGGATTTCAGTTGGAGGAAGAAGAAAAAAAATGGACTATATTATTATACCTGTTTGCATGTGTTGTTTTTTGAAACGAAAAAGTATATTTACTGTGTGCATTTCTAAAAGGATAGTGGAAAGGTGTAAAATGAAACCATCTTCAAGTTGATGGTTTATTTACTTTTCTTGGGGGGTGGTGTCATGTGAGCGTACCTTTAAGAAATGGGTGTTTATCAATGGGTATGTATATAAATATCTGTAGTGAGAGGACCTTTAAGAAATGGGTGTTTATTACTGCAGTGATGTCAGCGAGTGGGTGGAGCTGGGCTGTCTGTCAGCATTTTACTTTTGTTTTAGGCTGTTTGCTGCAGGATGTGTTTTAGTTTTGTTTTCAGAGCTGGATAGCTGCAGTCACAGCCAGAAGGTGTATGAATCTCTCTCTGTAATCTAAAGATTGTAAATCGATCCTGGTGATTTAAAATTAATAACAGTAGTGATTTAAACCTAATGTGCTTCTGTTTAAAGGTGTTTCTTAAGTCTTCTGGATGTTAAAAGGACAGTTTACGGATTACATAGTGTTGTATTCTTTGAGGGTTGTATTTGAATTAATGGTTGCTAAGATGTTCACTGTATGTTTCAAAAAAGTTAACTTGAGTTCATGGAATAAACATTGTTTTGCTTTAAAAATTACTTTTCCGTTTCTGCTGTACCACACCTGCAGAGTGGGACGTGTGCTCCCCATACCACAATCTATTAAAAGTTGTGGGTCAGGTGAACTCCATGATACACTTTGGGGTTCTTTAACCCCTGGCCCATAACACTATTGTGGTAGTATGCATTAGGGGTCATGTGGGTCTGTGAAGCCATGATGTCATTGGCTGACAGATCCCGGGTCCTGGTTGGACGTTGACCTCTAGCTCCGCCCTGAAGGCGGAGTATAAGTACTGGAGTCCTCCCCCGCAGGCAGTCTACTACTGAACTGAGGGGGAAACAGTCACGCTTAATAAAGCCTCATCGACTTCACTCTATTCGTCTCTCGGAGTCTTTGTGCGCTACAATTTATTAAGCGTGACTAAAAAGGACTATGGAGCTCAGGATCATCCCGGAATGCCTGAGGATCAGCCCCCACGCAGTGAACGTGGCAGCAGCTTTCAAGCACTGGCAGACTTGTTTTGAGGCCTACCTCAGAATGGCCACCGGCTGGGTCACAGAAGACCAAAAACTACAGGTCCTGCACTCGAGGTTAAGCACGGAGATTTTCTCTTTCATCGAAGACGCAGAGGATTTCCAGACGGCGTTCGCAGCACTAAAAAGTCTCTATGTCCGCCCAGTAAACAAGATCTACGCTCGCTATCAACTCGCAACGAGACGGCAAAGTCCCGGAGAATCGATAGATGAATTCTACGCCGCGCTACTAATTTTGGGACGAGCCTGCAGCTGCCCGTCGGTGAACGCAAATGAACACACGGACATGTTAATGCGCGATGCTTTTGTGGCAGGTATGAACTCCTCCCAAATCCGCCAAAGACTTCTAGAAAAATAGTCGCTAGGACTCTCAGAGGCACGGGCCCTAGCAGCCTCCCTAGACGTGGCCGCGCGAAATACCCGCGCCTACGGCCCCGACCGCGCGGCAGCCCATTGGGCTCCGTACGTACCCGTCGCGACAAACCCCCCCCCCCCCGGACACCCCACAGGGTTGCGCGGTCCAAACACCAAGTCGCACTGGGGGCGCCCGCTGCTATTTCTGTGGCCAGGCGAAACACCCCCGGCAGCGCTGCCCGGCCCGCGCAGCGATCTGCAAGAGCTGCGGGAAAAAGGGCCATTTCGCGGTTGTGTGCCGGTCCCGCGAGGTCGCCGCTGCCCCGGGAGAACAGGGAGCCCTGCACGCCACTTACGCTCCCAACCCCCCCTGCGCCCCATGTACGACCCGCAGGCGCAGCCACTCTGGGTCCCGACCACAGCGGTCCCGGGAGAACAGGGAGCCCTGCACGCCGCTTACCCTCCCCAACACCCCCCCCCCCGCGCCCCATGTATGACCCGCCAGCGCTACCACTTTGGGTCCCGACCACCGCTCTCCCAGGAGAAGAGGGAGTTCTGCGCGGCTCTAACGCCCCCCCAAACCCCCCCGCACCCCACGTATGACCCGCCGGCGCTACCAATTTGGGTCCCGACCACCGCTGTCCCCAGAGATGAGGGAGCCCCGCGTGTTCCTAACGCTCCCCAACCCCCCCAGCGCCCCATGTGCGACCCGCAGGCGCAGCCATTTTGGGTCCCGGCCACCACGAGGGGAGGAAGGGCGACGCCACCTTGGACCACCCCAGACCTGTACGACCCATGGGGGCGGCCATTTTGTCCACCCCCGCCGCCATGTTGTGACCCCCCAGCCATGTGCGATGCATGGGGGCAGCCATTTTGTTCAACCCCGACGCCATCTTGGACGGCAACAACGGACCCCAGTGTCGACGGCTCCATGGGGTTCTAAGAAGACGCTCAACTACTACAACCACGTCTCGCTTCAATAACGCTGGACCAAGCTCGGCCCCGGACACTCCAGACGACGACGACAACGGTGCTGATAAACGGGCACGAGACACCATGCCTAGTCGACTCCGGGAGCACGGAGAGCTTTATCCACCCCGATACGGTAAGACGCTGTTCTTTGACCACCCATCCCAGCGCACAAAAGATTTCCCTAGCTGCAGGATCCCACTCCGTACAGATCAAAGGCTTCTGCATAGTTACCCATACGGTGCAGGGGAGGGAGTTCAAAAACTACAGGCTCTACGTCCTTCCCCAACTCTGCGCCCCCACATTACTGGGATTAGACTTCCAGTGCAATCTACAGAGCCTTACCTTCAAATTCGGCGGCCCAATACCCCCACTCACTATCTGCGGCCTCGCAACCCTCAAGGTGCAACCCCCGTCCTTGTTTGCAAACCTCACCCCGGATTGCAAACCCGTCGCCACTAGGAGCAGACGGTACAGCGCCCAGGACCGGACCTTCATTCGGTCCGAAGTCCAGCGGCTACTAAAGGAAGGCATAATCCAGGCCAGCAATAGTCCCTGGAGAGCACAGGTGGTAGTAGTAAAGACAGGGGAGAAGCAAAGGATGGTCATAGACTATAGCCAGACCATCAACAGGTACACACAACTAGACGCGTACCCTCTCCCCCGCATATCCGACATGGTCAATCGGAATGCCCAATATAAAGTCTTCTCCACCGTGGACCTCAAGTCTGCCTACCATCAGCTCCCCATCCGCCCAAGTGACCGCAAGTACACAGCCTTCGAGGCAGACGGGCGATTATACCATTTCCTAAGGGTCCCATTTGGCGTCACAAACGGGGTCTCGGTCTTCCAACGAGAGATGGACCGAATGGTTGATCAACACGGGTTGCGGGCCACGTTCCCGTATCTCGACAATGTAACCATCTGCGGCCACGATCAGCAGGACCACGACGCCAACCTCCAAAAATTCCTCCAGACCGCTAAAGCCTTGAACCTCACGTACAACGAGGACAAGTGCGTTTTTAGCACCAACCGGCTAGCCATCCTGGGCTACGTAGTGCGCAATGGGATAATAGGCCCCGACCCCGAATGTATGCGCGCCCTCATGGAATTTCCCCTCCCGCACTGCTCAAAAGCCCTGAAACGCTGCCTGGGGTTTTTTCATACTACGCCCAGTGGGTCCCCCAGTACGCAGACAAGGCCCGCCCCCTAATACAGACCACGACCTTCCCTCTGTCGACAGAGGCTTGCCAGGCCTTCAGCCGCATCAAAGCGGATATCGCAAAGGCCACGATGCGCGCCATCGACGAGTCCCTCCCCTTCCAGGTCGAGAGCGACGCCTCCGACGTAGCTCTAGCGGCCACCCTTAACCAAGCGGGCAGACCCGTGGCCTTTTTCTCCCGAACCCTCCACGCTTCAGAAATCCGCCACTCCTCAGTGGAAAAGGAAGCCCAAGCCATAGTGGAAGCTGTGCGACATTGGAGGCATTACCTGGCCGGCAGGAGATTCACTCTCCTCACAGACCAACGGTCGGTAGCCTTCATGTTCGATAATGCACAGAGGGGCAAAATCAAAAATGACAAGATCTTAAGGTGGAGGATCGAGCTCTCCACCTTCAACTACGAGATCTTGTATCGTCCCGGAAAGCTGAACGAGCCGTCCGATGCCCTATCCCGCTGCACATGTGCCAACGCACAAATTAACCGCCTCCAAACCCTCCACGAGGACCTCTGCCACCCGGGGGTCACTCGGTTTTACCACTTTATCAAGTCCCGCAACCTCCCATACTCCTTAGAGGAGGTCCGTACAGTCACAAGGAACTGCCACATCTGCGCAGAGTGCAAACCGCATTTTTTCAGGCCGGATGGTGCGCACCTGATTAAGGCTTCCCGCCCCTTTGAACGCCTTAGTCTGGATTTCAAAGGACCCCTCCCCTCCACCGACCGCAACATATACTTCCTTAATGTGGTGGACGAGTACTCCCGCTTCCCATTCGCCATCCCCTGTTCTGACATGACCGCGGCCACAGTCATTAAAGCCCTGAACACCATATTCACACTGTTCGGTTGCCCCGCATACGTCCACAGCGACAGGGGGTCCTCCTTCATGAGTGACGAGCTGCGCCAGTTCCTGCTCAGCAACGGGATAGCCTCGAGCAGGACGACCAGCTACAACCCCCGGGGGAACGGGCAAGTAGAGAGGGAGAACGGCACGGTCTGGAAGACCGTCCTACTGGCCCTACGGTCCAGGGACCTCCCAGTTTCACGGTGGCAGGAGGTCCTTCCGGACGCCCTCCACTCCATCCGGTCACTACTGTGTACTAGCACTAACCAAACGCCTCATGAGCGCCTCCTTGTCTTCCCCAGGAAGTCCTCCTCTGGAACGTCGCTGCCGACCTGGCTGGCGGCCCCAGGACCCATCTTGTTCCGAAAGCACGTGCGGGCGCACAAGTCGGACCCGTTGGTCGAAAGGGTTCACCTCCTTCACACAAACCCGCAGTACGCTTACGTGGAGTACCCCGACGGTCGACAGGACACGGTCTCTCTGCGAGATCTGGCGCCCGCCGGCAACACACACACCCCCCCTTCCTGCCACCGCCGCACCCCGCGACCGCCCCCTTCCCAGGAGGATCAGTCCTCCTCCCAGGCCCGACCAGGAATGAAGCCCAAGCTGAAACCGTAAGGCTCCCGGAGAAGACAACACCGAAACAAGCACCACCACCACCACCGGGGCCGAGGCGATCGACACGGACGACCAGACCGCCCGACCGACTCGTGGCGTCGATCTAACAGTGCAATGTGGACTTTGTGGACTTTTAACAAGAACATTTTGTCTTTTCTTGACGATTACTGTAAATAGTTTGAAACAAAAAAAAACCTTGTACATACTGTTATAACATGTGAAAGTTTTCCTCCCAGGACCAGCCTTGTAAACCCTTACCACCATGCGAAGCATCACCCCGCCGGGTTCATTTTTAACGAGGGGTGAATGTGGTAGTATGCATTAGGGGTCATGTGGGACTGTGAAGCCATGATATCATTGGCTGACAGATCCCGGGTCCTGTTTGGACGTTGACCTCTAGCTCCGCCCTGAAGGCAGAGTATAAGTACCTGGAGTCCTCCCCCGCAGGCAGTCTACTACCGAACTGAGGGGGAAACAGTCACGCTTAATAAAGCCTCATCGACTTCACTCTATTCGTCTCTCGGAGTCTTTGTGCGCTACAACTATCAATTGGAAGTAAAAGACATTGGGCTGGATTTTCATTTCCTTGTCGAGGTGTGAATTCAATTGTGAAATGCTGAACTCGGGTTTTTCCTGGAAAAGCAATTTTCCTGTGCCTTCCCCGCCCATTTGCCTGTGACCTTTTGGTAGGTCAGGAAGGCCTTGCGTGCAAAATGCACACACACCTCTTCCGAGGTCAGGATCCCCATTGCGAGTTCCCAAAAAAATTCAACTTCCTTCTGTTGTTGTGGGTTTTGCAGGCCATGAAAAAGTGCACACCCCTGGAATTGTCATGACCATTGGCTGCTGAGAAGTTGGGAACATTCTGAATGGTTGGAAAGAGGAAGGTGATGAAGGCCATCTTGGATGGCCCATGAACAAAGGGAAACCCTGCCAGGGAGGGGTACATCCACGAGGTATGTTATGGCTGACCCTACAGGAGTGGGTGGACAGAAATCCCCATCAGAAATGTGAGGGGACTCTTAACGGACCAGTGAAAAGATGAAGAATCTTCACCCATCTCAAAAGCTTCAGGGTCAATGTAGTCTTTCTTCAGGAGACGCATTCATGAGAGCAGGACCGGCTGAGGATCAGGAAAAGCTGGATGGGACAGACATCTAAGGCGTGCCTCGACACAAGGGCAATGGGGTTGGCCATACTGTTTAACAAATGGACAGCCTTTAAATCACTGAACAAGATGACACACCCAGTAGGAAGATACATAATGGTTAGCGGGACCGTAGAGGGGGTCCCTGTGGTACTTGTAAATATATACGCCCCAAACTGGGACGCCGCCGAATTCATTAAAGAAACCACTGCAGAGGTCGCTGACCTCGACTCCCAACAACTAAGCATAAGGGGAGACTTCAACTGTATGCAGAACCCAGAGGCAGACAGGCCCAGCCCCAAATCCGGGGCAAAATCAGGAATGGCAAGAGAATTAAACACCTTCATGGAGCAGGTGGTGGCGGTGGACCCATGGAAGGTCAACCACCTGAGGGAAAAGGAGTTCTCCTTCTTCTCCTGTGTCCACAAAGCCTACTCCAACATCGAGCTCTTTGTCGTGGGTAAGTCGGTGCTTCCAGGGATGGTTGGGTTGGAATGCTCCGCGATAGTAATCTCTGACCATGTGCCACACTACATGTTGTTGAGGTTGAAGACAGGTCAGCCCAACACCCCTCATGGAGGCTGGACACAACCCTTCTGGCCAACAACGCGTTCTGCAAAAATAAGTCACGAGCCATCGACGGGAATGTAACCTGCAATCAAAATAGGGAGGTCTCACCCTCCACATTCTGGGAGGCACTGAAGGCAGTGATAAGGGGGGAAATAATAGTGTATAGGATCCTCAGGGACAGGAACGAAAGGGTGCCAGGTAACAGCTGATCAATTCCATATTGGACGTGTTCGCAGAGAGCAAAAAACTACAATTGAAATTTAACCTGCTCTCCACGGGAGAAGCAGTGAACCAGCTCTGCCAGACACAAGGGACCTTTTATGAGCATGGAGACAAAGCCAGCTGCTTACTGGTACACCAACTGAGGAAGCAGGCAGCCATGAGGGAGATAGCACAGGTGAGGGATGGTAGGAGGGTCACAGCGCCAGATGAAATCAACAGGGTCTTCGCAACTTTTACCAGGAACTGTACATCCCAGGGGCTCGAAGATGAAACAGTTCCTGGGCGGGCTGGACATACCAACAGTGGGGTGGAAAAGAAGACTGGAAGCGCTGTTAGGACTGGAGGAGGTCATGGAGTGCAGTCCATGTAGTCAGGGAAGGCACCGGGACGAGATGGGTTCCCGGTGGACTTCTAATAATAATGATCTTTATTAGTGTCACACGTAGGCTTACTTTAGTTACTGCAATGAAGTTAAGGTGAAACGCCCCTAGTCGCCACATTCTGGCATCTGTTCGGGTACACTAAGGGAGAATTCAGAATGTCCAATTCACCGGACAAGCATGTCTTTCAGGGCTTATGGGAGGAAACCGGAGCACCCGGAGGAAACCCACACAGGCACTGGGAGAATGTGCAGACTCCATACAGACAGTGACCCAAGCTGGGAATCGAATCTGGGACTCTGGCACTGTGAAGGAACAGTGCTAACCACTGTGCTACTTTGCTGCCAAATAAGAAGTTCCCATCAGCACTAGCACCGTACCTGTGGGAGATGTTCAACAACTTGCTGTCAAGGGAGGTCTTGCTGCCCATGTTGGCACAGGCTTCAATATCATTGATTCCTAAAAAGGACAAGGACCCAAGGGAGTGTGGGTCTTACAGACCCATTTCGCTGCTGAACACTGGCGCCAAAGTCCTGGCAAAGGGTCCGGCGAGGTGACTGGAGAGTTGCTTGCCAAAAGTAATCGCAGAAGATCAGACGGGGTTTGTCAAAGGTAGACGACTAATGACGAACATTAGACGCCTACTGAATGTGATCATGACCTCACCCGTGGAGGAGACACCAGAAGTGATCACATCCCTGGACGCAGAGAAGGCTTTCGAAAGAGTCAAATGGAGGTACCTCGTGGAGGTACTGGCACAGTTTGGGTTTGGGCCAAAGTTCACCTCATAGGAGAAACTCTAATACAGTGTTCCCATGGCGAGCGTATTGATGAACACCACCAACACGGGATCCTTTTGGCTGCACAGAAGCACAAGGCAGGAATGCCCATTGTCCCCGCTGCTGTTCACCCTGCCATTCAAGCCACTGACTATCATGCTCAGTTCAGCAAAGGGGTGGAGAGGCACACAGAGAGAGGGCAGAAAGCACAGAGTCTCACTCTATGTGGATGACCTGCTCCTCTATGTTCCAAACCCCCAGCCACCAAGGGAAAGATAAATGAAACTCCTGAGGGAGTTCGGAGCTTTCTTGGGACACAATCTTAACCTGAGCAAGAATGGAATCTTCCTGGTGAAGCCCCAGTGGGGAGAAGCAGAAATGGGAACAGCCCAAAACAAGTTCCGATAACTGGGGATCCAGATAGTCCATAAGTGGCACCTGTCTAGCCTAGTGGAGGAGGTAAAGGAAGACCTGAGGAGGTGGAACATGCTCCCGCCCTCCCTAGCAGGAAGCTTCAGACAATAAAAATGAAAGTGCAATCAAGGTTCTTCTTCCTATTCAGATCTCTCCCGATCTTTATCCCCAAAGCCTTCTTCGCCAAGGTCTTTAAGGTAATCATGGCATTTGTGTGGGCTGGTAAGAACCATAGGATCCGCAAAAGCATCCTACAGAGAAGGCGGAGCATGTGGGGCTTGGCTCTGCCGAACCTTCTATTCTATCACTGGGCAACAAATGCAGAAAGAGTGGGGGGTGGCTGGCAGAACCAGAGGCAGAATGGCTGCAGAGGAGGAGACCTCCTGGATTGGAACATCCCTCCGAGCACATGCCACTGCCTCACTCCCCCCTGCCAAGTACAGGAGGAGATCAGTGTTGATAGCCAAGCTAAGGACCTGGAACTAGCTCAGACACCATTCAAACTTGTGACATGTCTGCTGCGGCCCCCACCTGCAGAAACCATAGATTCATCCCAGGGAAAATAGATGCCGCCAAACCGTGGAGAAATAATGATGGGGTGCTGGCAATAAGGGACGTGTACGTAGACGGTAGAATAGCATCCATGGAGGAACTAACAGAGAAGCTCCAGCTACCGTAAGGGAACAAGCTCCAATACTTACAACTGCAGGATTTCCTCCGCATGAGACCGCAATGTTCCCCCCAATTATCCGGGCACACCCTACTGGACAGACTGTTAGTGATGGACAGGTTAGGTGACGGTAAATTTGTCAACAGACGAATGTGAGAAGAGATAAGGGCCCCGATGTGATGACACACAAGAAATGTGGAAGGAGGAACTAGGCATGGAGATAGGGAGAGGCCTATGGATCGAGGCACTACATAGTGTGAATTCCACATCCTCATGTACAGGGCTCAGCCAAATTCAGGAGCACACCTGACCAGGACATGCATGAGTAACTCTCTAGAAGCACGCCCCAAAAGAAAGACAAGTCCTCCAGACGAGACCTACCATCCTCGGATAACCTTGTGCTAGTGCACTGGGACTATCTGCCCCGCACAGATGACACCGAGAGGATTCTTTTTGTTTCTTTAAGCCATGAAGTTACCATGCCGGGCATGATCCACTAATATAGACCACACAGGCTGAATGGCACAAGTGTATAGTTTAACTGCATAGTGTCTAGAGTGAGTCATAAGATGTAAGATATGTATTTCTGTTACCATGGTCATTTCTGTGTTATGTTTTTGCTATTGTTACTTCGGTGGTTTTATTTGCGGCGTATACAATTGTATAGTCAGAGTATGTGTGTGATAAGTGTTATAAGGCTTAATGGTGTTGGGGCTGGCCTGCTATATTGGACAACGTAGACGGGCCTTCTAACAAGCCAGCTGCAGCACCTACACGTCTCATGGAATTCACAGTATGTACTTCTAAAGGTAAAAAGATAAAAATTCCAGGCAAAGTCACTTATGGATCGATATGCAATTCAGAATGTTCAAGTGGCTGCAGGTCAGGTTTTCCTGAGCCCAGCAGAAAATCCAGCCTATTAAAACAACTGAAGTAGCAGTGGAAAGACCACTACAGATGAGCAAAATTGAGCTGGAATTAGGCATTACAGAGTGGCAAAAATCAGGAAGCACCAGTCAACCACAACAACACTGAACTTGACTGAGCATACTCCTGCAGCAAAAACAGAGGGGAATTGTGACAAAGTACACAGAGCCATTCACTGAAGTATTCAATACATGTTTTGCACAGAATTTGTACAATGAGAATGGGCGTGATTCTCTACTCCCACGCCGGTTGGGAGAATCGCCTGGGCCGCCAACATTTCCGGGGACGCCCTCCCGTGAATCTCCCAAGCGGCGGGAACGGCCCGGTCGAGTTTCGCAGGCCGGAGAATCGCCGGAGACACCCAAAATGGCGATTCTCCGGCACCCCCACGATTCTGAGGACCTGGTGGGCCGAGCGGCCAGGCCAAAACGGCGGGTTCCCCCCGGCGCCGTTCACACCTGGTCGCTGCAATCGTGGGCGGTGCGTGAAAGCTGGGGGGGGGGCGGCCTGTGGGGGGGCGAGGGGGGATCCTGCACCAGGCTTCACCTGCAATGTGGGGTGGCCCACGATCGGTGCCCACTGATCGTCGGGCCGTCCTCTCTGAAGGAGGACCTCCTTCCTTCCGCGGCCCCGCAAGATCCGTCCCCCATCTTCTTGCGGGGCGGATTTGGACAGGACGGCAACCACGCATTCGCGGGTTGGCGCTGGCCAACCCGCGCATGCGCGGATGACGTCCGTTATGCGGCATTGGCCACGTCATCTATGCGGCGCCGCTTTTACGCGGGCGACAAGGCCTGGCGCAGGTAGATGGCGCGGCCCCGATACTGGCCCATTGTCAGGGCCTGAATCGGTCGGGACCAGGGCCGTTCCGCGCCGTCGTGAACCTCAACGGCGTTCACAACGGCGCGGCCACTTCGGCGTGGGAGTGGAGAATCCCGCCCAATGTCTTTGCAATTGTGCAGAGCTGCTAATGATGGAGGGTGTGCTCAGCTGTTGCTAATGGTGGTTTGAGCTAGTTTAATTGGTAAATCTTGACAGGAGGATTTCTTAATTTGGCAACTAAGGCCCTTTTTATTCATGGAATGCGCATAATGCTGGCAATACGTATTTATTGCTCACCTCTCGATGCCCTCAATAGGTGACAGATCTTTTCCTTGAATGTATGAAGTCCTTGTGGTAACAATACTGCCACAATGGTGTAAGGTAAGGAATTCCACAGTATTGACCTACCAATGATGAAGAAATGGTGGTGCAATCCAAGTCATATTCAGTATTACTACCTTGATGCTATAAAATCTTGTTGCTTCCCTCACCATCTGATACAAGTCTCATTGGACCAACATGACTTGCACATTCATATAAATTTGTGGTAGAAGCTGAAAACAATGGCTAGAGCTTGAAGAGGATATTATGGCTCATCCACCATTTGAAGTCAAATAGGCAGCCTGATAACACAGAGACAGTGGAGGGGTCAAGAGAGATGATGGACGGATCTATTATTGGATAAGAGCTCAGTTATCCATTAGAATACTGAAATACCTGAGCCCCAGGAAAATCATTGCTTGATTGACAGCTCTGGCTCTCTGATCTATGTTGTCCATTTCACAATGTTTAGTTGCACAAGATAAATAGGTTTCAAATGATTGCAATTTCAGCTTTTGATGCTTCAAAAGGTCTAGATGATTGACACTTTTACTGGTTCGAAGTTCGAACTTTTAAAAATAAAATGGAAAGCTATCAATGCATGACAGGTACTTTAATGCTATTTTTACACATCCGCCTGCCATTTCAGGGTTTATTGGTTCTATACTGTAGGTGAATGGGCATGGAAGTGTCACAGTTTGTCATGGGAAGTATAGGGGACCGTGGAGTTTGGTTGAGGAGGCATACTTTGGCATGGGGATCATGAGGGACCCATAGGGGTTGTTTGGGGACACACCTTTGCATCAGAGGCAGGAGAGCCTTTGGAGGTTATGGGGGCATGAAGTGGCATGGATGGAGCATGGGGAGTTTGTGGAGGATGAGGGGGTAATGAGAGGTGAGGTCCTTTCTGCTTTTATTATAACTGGCACAAACTCCCACACCAAGGCGGACCTTTTAAATAGTCCATGCCTCTGCAGCCAGAACCCTCTGTGGCTGCCTCTGAACTTTTTCCCTGACAACAAAGGCTCCTGACTCAAGGATGAAAATGTCACTCGTAATTATTAGGAAAGGCTTTGATTGAGAATTGTGTGGTCCACCATATTAGAACTTGCAAAGAGGTTGAGGATAATGATAATGTACCGCAGTCACAGTGATGAGATAATGCACAAGCAATATTGCATGACGGATTATGCTACTTCCCCTCATAGGTACAATCACTGAGAAGGAGAATTCAAATGGATTTTTTTTTTGTCCTCTCTCCTCCCAGCTCCAAATCCTTGAGTTATATATACCCTTCAATTATTTTTAAGTGGGTGTGTCTCTAAAGTCAATGATAATTATTACTACAGAAAAAGCATGGTAGAAATTTTGTGTGCTCATTTTGAGCAGCAAGGGTGCAGAGTCCAATCCCGATACCTGAATGACAAGGCCCGAAGAGCTTCATTTTTATCGAGCTGTTGTTTTGCCAACAGCCAGCTGAAGAAGAGTTAACTGATGTTGCAGAAGCCCTCAGGTAAGTAAAGACCTGTGGGTGGCAAGGTTGTGGGGGTGGTGATTTCCCCTTTAAGGGCAAAAGAGCAGAAAACCTGGTTTGGGAGACCAATTGGGATTCAGAGTGTGGAGCTCTCTTTGGCAGGAGACATGTAGGGAGCAAGCTTCAGCCATGAGGCTGCTGAACAATTCTGATCAATAAATCCTTTTTGTGTTTACTGATTAGCACTGTTGCTTCACAGCGCCAGGTCCCGGATTCGATTCACGCTTCCGTCATTGTCTGTGCGGATTCTGCACCTTGTCCCCATGTCTGCTTGGGTTTCCTCTATCTGGGGTCTTCTCCAATTTTGTTGTCCATTGCTGTTTGTTTTTTTTCTTGTGGTTTCTGCTTTAAATGTATTGCCACTTTAAATACATTCCCACTTTAGGATATTCCCGCTTTGAGACTGTCATTCTTTTTGTTCCCACTCAGCTGTCAGCAGCTGTTGGCTTTCTCTCTGTGTTTTCCCATGCTTCAGGACTTTTGGCACAAACATGGTTGCTCTTTTTTTGAATGTTCAAAACCTCCCCTTTTACTGAAGGAAGGTCATGTCAGTGATCACCGGAGTTTTCTTTTTCTTTGCCAAGGTCTGGCAATATCTCAATATCTCAAATGGGCCTACTCGCGCAAAGGGAGGTATTCTGGTGAATTTTCTTTACAGATCTCCATTAAAACAGGATACTCACAGGTGTTGGGCCAGATGCAATGTCAGATTAATTTATCCTCATTGTTAAATGTAAAGATGCACTTATAATAATAATCTTTATTAGTGTCACAAGTAGGCTTACATTAACCACTACAATGAAGTTACTGTGAAAATCCCCTAGTCGCCACACTCCAGCGCCTGTTCGAGTTCACAGAGGGGGAATTCAGAATGTCCAAATCACCTAACAAGCACGTCTTTCAGGACTTGTGGGAGGATAGAGGGCAACACTCCAAAAAGGTCCAGAAGCAATGAAGACCTCAAGGAAGAGGCAACGGTAGACCTCAGGACAGAGGCAATAGAAGACCCCAGAAAGAGGGTAATGAAAGATGCCAGATGAAGGGAAAGGAAAGACCCCACGAGGCAATGAAAGACCCTAGAAATAGGGCAATTGAAGACCTCAGAGGGAGGGCAACCCAGAAGGAGGGCAAGGAAAGACCCCAGAAGAAGGGCAAGGAAAAACCCCAGTAGGGCAATAAAAGACCCCAGAAATAAGGCAATGCAAGATGCCAGACGGAGGGCAATGCAAGACCCCAGAAACAGGGCAACAAAAGACATGAAATTACCAAATTGAAGGGCAAAAAACCCGCGTCGGAGAATTCAGCAGCTGGCGTCGGGGCGGCGAGACGGGATTCACGCCGCCCCCCCCCCGGCGATTCTCCGGCCCAGCGGGGGGTCGGAGAATCACGTCCAAGATATTTGGTCCTTGGCTGTCCAATAATTACAGTCACCAGGTTTGTAAGTTTAAACACAATCACTGTTTATTTATAACCAGAACAAATATAAAATATGCAGTAAAACAACTAGTTAATGGGAACAAATACCTAATTCCCCTTAGCTGCCCCTCACCCTCTATCCACACATACAAGACAGACAAACACAGAGGGGAAGGGAAAGTGTGAAAAATAATAAGGGTTAAGGTGAAAATGTAAGAGTCCTTGCTTCAGGTGATGAATTCTTCATTGCACTCTCTTCACACTATGAGCATGGTTTAAAGTAGCTGGTCTACAGCTTTTAATATTCTTCTTTGCAGCTCAGCAATATACCTTAAACACAGATTTTCCAGTAGAGGTCTCTGGCTACTCAGCAGCCTCTTTCTTGCAGAGAGAACTATCATATTCTAGACTCTGCTTCGCCTCCGCCTTTTTGCTGCAGAGAGGATGTTATCAGATTCTGGATTCTGCCTTTACTGGGGTGAGAGTTATCAGGTTCTCTGACCTTTTGGCGAAAATTAGCTGGTCATTCCTGGAACGAATTGGTCAGATTCCTGCATCCAGATTCCAGAATTGAAAGTGAAAACAAGAAAACCAGTCTGGTGACTCAAGGAAACATGTCAGTAGGACCAGAACCAATCTCTACCGGTTACCGGCAAAGCCCAGCATTTCGAGCAAGTACGTTGGCTGCCAGCCAAGTCAGTCAAACTGAGTCATCACTGAACTCTCCTGCTTGAATGAAAGACAAAGGTTGCATTAAAGTCCCAGGTCCATTAATCATCCATGGATCAAAATTGTAGTAGCAAAAAATAGAAGAACGGGAAAAAGAGGAAACAAACAGAGTTTAAGCAGAAGGATCCTTACAAAGTCCAGTGAAGAATTGAATCAGAAGAATAAGAGCTTGGAGAAGGGAAGTTTGGCAATGAGAAATTAATTGAAGAGGTAAAAACATTGAAATCGGCAGTAGAATCAGCAATTCAGACAGAGAAAGGAACCCAAGTTATGTGCCGGAACCAGGTTGCTGAAAGGGTCACGCTAATAGAAAAGCACAGGAACCAATATGATAAAATGGTCGATGGAAAAGATGCTGAATTGAAATATGAAAAGAGAAGAAACTTTATCACATGACCTCAGTACCAGAAACAGGGTACTACAACCATTCCTTCACACGTGGCAGACTGAGGGCAGGATTCTCCGGCCTTTCAGCCGCGAGTTTCTCGGCGGCGGGCCCCCCGTCATCAGCGGAATTCTCTGTTCCTGCCACCTGCTGACAGGATTTCCCTTTACGACCACCCACGCCGCCGGGAAACCCACGGGCATGGGTATGCTGCCGGCCGAACGGAGAATACTGCCCTTTGTGAAATAAATGGCACGACCATATTTGGAAGTGTACATGGTTAAAATTTACCAATAAATGTGTTTATGTTTAAACGCAAGCCTCAAGATCTTAACAATGAGCCATCACCACAGCAACAATAATAAACCCATATTCAGTACATAATATGAAATTTCGGTAATGGATCAAGTTACATCCCCAGAATTATTATTGCCTCCAAGAACTGGCCCCAAGTAAACATGGAGGGACAGATCGTTTGTAAACATGTGGATCACTTGAAGAATAGAGAGATGCTCCAGCAGTCAGTGTTGCCATCAAGAAATGTTTTCAAACTTGTCAGTACCAAAGTACCTGATTGACCTGTTATAGACATAACTGATGTCCCTGTGGAAGCAAGTAGTAATGAACTACCTGTGCCAGGTGGGTTCCTGTTCCTGTCGCAGTTCCTGTTAATGTCAATCCTGTGGAATTATTTCAGACTACAGAATTACGCCACTCGACAAGAAAACCCCCTCAAAGAATTGTCCAATACATGTATGTAATGTTTAGTTGGAATGTAGGACTGGGTAAATTAGTTATTGAAGATTGTATAAAGGAGTTAAAGAGAGAGGGATATGGTGACTGTCCCTTCAAGAGCAACACACAGAAAAGGGTCAGCTGTCTTGGGTGAGCAAGTGGGACTCAGAGTGTGTAATCACCCCAGGGGTGGAGGTCTCTGAGGCAGGAGATATGTAGGGAGCGGGGTTCAGCCATCAGGCTGCTGAACAATTCTTATCAATAAATCCTTTTTTTCCAAATGGAGTCTCTGAAAGTGCATCTTTACAGGGGGATGGTTGGTTTAATAAAAACAGAGGGATGGGGAGTGGTGGCAGTATGCCAATGAGCACATGTAAAGACCTAGATGCCTGTTTTAGATGTTGGCACCGTACAATTTTATTTCCTCCACAAGCTTAACTTGCAGCTGGCAACACTTCCTGCTCCAAAAAAGGTGTTATGTCGTCCAATTTATAAGCCTGTGACCATTAGGATCATAGAGAGACAAGGATATTCCCCTTAAATTGGAAAAAAAGAGCAGCATTCTGCTTTTAATGGACAGTTGCCAAATTCTAATAAACAGCCTTGATTCAGTAAACAGCTCACAGATTTCCATGGTAATCCATCAACATTTTATCTTTAGGCCACATTTTGTGATGCTGACATTATTGTTTAAACTACCACCTGTGGCAAATTGAAAGCAGAGCTCCAGATGCTTAGCACGATGGCGGAGTACAACTCTGTAGTAAATGCATCATTGATTTCTCTGAACAAAAATGACAGGGTTTGCTTTTTGGGCTTCCTGTATGGCGAGCCGCACACCGTTGGTTAAATACCAGCAGTGGCGGATGAAGCCTTTAAGTGGGTATTAAATGCCACTAAAGGGCCTCAATTGACAATAATGCAGGAAAGCTTTCCCACCCTGGGTTTAATCAAAGCAGAGACAGGAAGATGATAGGGTCACCATCCACCATCCTCCTGCCCAATTCAATGGCCCCCACCTCCAAATTTATCATGTGGGAGGGCAGTAAATTCCACCCTGTGTTTATATTGTCTGACAATGGGGTGAGTGATGGGGAGGTACAAACTTTTAGCATCGCAGAATGTGACCTATGGGTCAAACACTGCTGGATTACCATGCAAATCTGTGAACTGTTTACTGAATCAAGGTTTTATATTGGAATTTAGCAGTTGTCCATTAAAAGAGAATGCTGTTCTTTGTTCCCTACGTCCAGGATAATCTCCTTGTCGCCCTCTGATCTTGGAAGTCATTAGCTTAGACACTGGACTACATAACAGCTTTTGGAAAGGAAAGAGAAGAAGGGTTCTTGCTATTTGGGAGTAGTGGGGGAATGTGCAAAAAGATGTATAGATGTGGCAGTGGGGCTTCTTATCGCAACAATGGTTTAGGTGGAGGACAGGTCATGGTCTATGTGAGCAGTGGGAGTAGATTGGCAGGGACTGCGAGTGGTGGGTGTGATTGGTAGTGGTTCTGAGATGGCAGAGTAATGGAATAGTGGTGTTAGGTTATGAGGCTATTTTGGAGAAGGTTTCAAAATCTGTCAGGAAGGGTATGACAGTGGTAGTTAGATAGCTCCAGGTTGTGGGAATATTAGAAATATGACACTGAGGTATTAATTCTCAGATAACATTAGGATTGGGACTGATGGAGTGCATTACTGGCTGTGTCCAGGAGTCTGTGAGAACCCCGGGATAGTGAACTGCAGTTGCCTTAAAAAGAGGAGAACCAAAATGTTGAAATTGGAATTGAAATTATGTGGAATTGAGAGAGTAATGGAAGTGCTAAGATACTGCAGTGGGAAGGAAGATTTGGGTTCTCAGTGACGAGAACAATCAACCAAACACTGTAAGAGGGAGCGAGGAAAAGCCTGGCATAAGAAGCGATGAGAGGGAGAGCAGTGGTGCATGGGGACGTGATCATGGAATCATAGAATTTGCAGTGCAGAAGGAGGCCATTTGGCCCATCGAGTCTGCACCGGCTCTTGGAAAGAGCACCCTATTTAAGCCCACACCTCCACGCTTTCCCCATAACCCAGCAACCCTACCTAACCTAAGGGCAATTTAGCATGGCCAATCCACCTAACCTGCACATCTTTGGAATGTGGGAGGAAACCGGAGCACCCGGAGGAAACCCACGCATACACGGGGAGAACGTGCAGACTCCGCACAGACAGTGACCCAAGCCGAGAATCGAACCTGGGATCCTGGAGCTGTGAAGCAACTGTGCTACCACGCCGCCCAGAAGGAACAGGTGAGGATCTTGGGAAAGGCTGGTAATAAGCAATTTTCAGAAATTAAGAATACTTAGGTCAATGGAGATTTCAAAACTGACCTCCAGGATGTGTGGGGCAGCAATTTCTCCACACATTCACCAAAGTGCTACCTCCACCTCCTCCTCCTCCTTCTGGTCCTGGGAGGGTGTTATCAGCCTCGGACTGCCATCAGATTGCTCCAATATTATGCTTGGAAAATAGTGCAGTAGTTGCTGTTGCCTTCTGTAGTATGGCTGAGCAGGATACTTTACCGCTCTCGCCACCTGGCAAACTGGAAAGATTTACAGGCTGATAAACAGCCTGTTGGGCCACTTTATGAACACAACTTCCGTGGCCTTCAAGTCCTGAAGTGGGATTAGAACCTGAAGCTTCTGGCCCAGGTGTATATACGCTACTACTGTGCCATAAGACCTCCACAAAGTGTTGCCAGTCTAGCCAAAGACATGTATTCATAAGTTCTAGCCACCAGAGGAAGGGTGTTTAGCAGTGGCCACCTCACCCTCTTTACTGACACTCCAACAGCAGCAAACCTGCCTATTGCTCACGCAGGGCCTTTTGTAGACATGTTGAAAAAATTCCTTGGGATGTTTTCACCCCTCTCACCACCGCCATCTCCCGCCCAAACTTTAATGACAGCTCGTCATATGTCCTGCAGTGCAATGGATGTCCTGCAGAAGTGCAGCCCCACGCGACCACTCTTTCTGCATTATTTTCGACTAATTTATGATTCATTTTCATTACAACTCAAAGAATGAACCATTTCCCTCACCTTTTAGAGATTGGGTGGCAAAGGCCTTTCTATGCTGCCCAAAGAATGCCAGTGCTTCTGATACTTTAAACAACTCTGACCCCGGGCTCACGCTCTTATCCTTCACAGATAGACTTTCACAGAAACTGGGTGAAATGGTCATTGGTGTGAGATCACCACTTGTGGAGCTGCAGGAGTCACATGTCGACTTTGTGCAATGGTGTTCTGCCATCACATATGCTTCATTTTCTTCATCTGAACCCCTGTACAAAAATTAAGGAATGTTGGATTATTTGAGAGACCATTGCTGGCCACACCATCTATGACAGAGCAAGCATAGCTAGTTTCTAATCAATTTGTTTCAAAAGATTATTATGTGAAGACCTCCCTCCTCTCACCAAAACAATATTTATTTTTCTTTCTGTAGCAATGTGCTGTGATCTCTGGAATATTTCTGACTGCATGGGCGGGATTATCCGATCCCCCAGCAGCGTGTTTTTCGGCAATGCGTTGTTTGCTGGCAGCGAGGTTCTCTCCACCCCCCCCCCCCTCCCCCGCTTGCCAATGGGATTTCCCAATGAAGCCACCCCATGCTGCTGGGATACCCATGGGCAGGGGTGCGCTGTCCAAGGAACAGAGAATCCCAACGGCCGGAGAATTTGGGCCATGTTTATTTAGTTTCAAAGGAATCAGGGCAGAATGAAATCTTATTTCAAGTGAAACAAGTGCCTCAACCACTATTTGTGAGTCTATGTATTGAGATAACTGACAGTCACAAGAGTATTCAGGAATTGGAAAAAAAACTACCATAAAGTTCGACATTTGAACACAATGGCCACCTAAGGAGATTGGAAAGCTAATTATAGGTATGAATGCAACTGTGGAGTGGCATGGTGGCACAGTGGATAGGACTGCTGCCTCACAGTGCCAGAGACCAGGCTTTGATTCTGACCTTGGGTAAATATCTATGTGGAGTTTGCACATTCCCCCTGTATCTGTGTGGGTTTCCTTCGGGTGCTCTGGTTCCCTACCACAGTCCAAAGATGTGCAGGTTAGGTGGATTGGACATGCTAAATTGCCCCTGTGTGTCTAAAGGTTAGTTGAGGTTACAGGATAGGGCTGGGGGGGGGGGGGGGGGGGGGGGGTGCTGGTTCATGGTGCTCGTACATAGGATCGGTGCAGACTCGATGGGCCAAATGGCCTCCTTCTGCACAATAGGAATTCTGTGATTCTACTGCCAACTTGTGGCACAGTACACTAATAACAATGCTCTTGACCAAAGCTTTCGCTGCTTTCCGCATGTCTAAAATAAAAAGATGATCATTTCACTCTTCAGCATTACTTACGATTGGTATTTAAGCTTTCTGCGTAAGAGATAGTGAACAACATCACTGTCCGTCTGCATCAGACTCATTAACACTTCATGCTGAAACTCTGGAGAAACCTAGAAACAGTAACCGTTCACAACAATGAGTAGAAAAAAACACAATTCTAATGCTTCCATTAGTGAGTATACAACGAACAATGTGTACCCCGGAGCAAATTACTGGCTGGGATATAATTATATAGTTCCCCAGCTTACACATTAAATGATGGATATTGGGAGTGATTTACAAGCTGTAGTCTAATTACAAGGCTTTGCTGGTTTATATACAGAACAATTCATACATGGGTGTGAGTATTAGGCTGGAATCAAATCAAGGGTTACAATTAGATTTGCTAAGGACACATATGCTAGCTCACTGAAACAAATGCACACTTTGGCTGGTATTTGGGGTCTCACCTGTTGGTTAGGAACTGGTAGGAGACCTGTGTTGCTTTTTTTTGATGTTATTTAGTTTCAGTCAGGTACGTACTTGGGCAATGCCTGGTCTCCAATCTGACTAAACTCCAGTTTCGGTCAGGCTCATACTTGGGCAATGCCTGGTCTCCCATCTGACTGAACTCCAGGTGAGCAAAACGCCCACCTCCAAGAGCTGCTGGTCACTCCATGCTGGCAACTCCACAGTACTGGCAGTGCTACCAGGAGTGGTGGTCACTACTGATAGTACAGTGAGGCCTGCATGAGGGATTGACCATAGATCCCTAAATGGAGGTGAATGTGGGTGGGATGGATGTTGGAGGTGTCATTAGAAGCAAGGGCAGGAGCCTTCCTATTTGTTCCTACACATTCCCTCTTTATTCCTTTATTTTCTCTTTCTTTTATTTTTGCCGTTACATTTTTGATCCATGGATGATTTATGGACATGTGTCTTGAAGGCAGCCTGTGTTTTTAATTCTGGCAGCCTGCAAGTGGCATTTATTGAGCACATCTGTGTCCTATAATGTCTCAAGACAACTTGCAAGAGTGTTAGAAAAAATAACTGAGACTAATTGGGGGAATGGGCAGAAGAGCATTGGAATAGTCAAGCCTCGGATTAATCGATGAATACTCAAGCAGCAGATGATCTAAGACAGGGACAGAGTTGTGCAATGTTACCAAGGTGAAGGAGGTAGTCTTAGTAATGGTGTGGAAATGTGGTCCGAAACTCAACATGGAGTCAAATATCACATCAATATTATGAACAGTCTAGTTCAACCTCACACAGTTGCCAGGAAGAGCGATCAGTTCAGTGGCTCGGGAATGGAACTTATGGTGGGACTTAAGGCAATGGCTTCAGTCTTCCTCATATTTAGTTGGAAGAAACTAAATAAGAGATTCAGCAACAGTGTCATCCAGGTGGGGCAGAAACGAGTAACGTTACGGAGGTGAAATTAGGTGGTCTCGGTAGTGGAGAGAAATCTCAGTTGGATCTCTGTTGCGATCCTGATCCTCACTTCTAATTGCCGAAATGGTACGGCAATCAATCCCCACAGTTACACTGTGCTGCCAGGCATCCTCCTGGTCACATAATTTTCTATCTCTTCCTGGGCACAACAGGCGGGAATCAGTCAGTCGACTGCCTCTGGTGTTAAAATACTCGGACTCCATTTCTTGGACAGCACAAGTTCCTAATGCACCTATCGGAAGCTTTTGACCCAATGTACTCACCATCACAAAGAATGCAAACTTTCCCTTCCGCAACATTGTTCACCTTCATCCTTACATCAGGCAATCTGCTACTGAAACCCTCATCCATTGCTTTGCCACCTCCACACTTGACTATTCTGATGATCTCCTGACTGACCTCCCATCTCCACTCTTTGAAAAAATTGGCTTATCCAAAACTCTGTTGGTCTAATCCTACTCCAACATCACTCTTTTTCATGACTGACCGACATTGGCTCCTCAACAGGGAACACGTCTAGTTTAATTCTTACCTTCATGTTTAAATCCATTCATGGCCCCTGCCCCTCTCTATCACTAACCTTCATTCATTCACGCTCCCCATTTCTCTGTCTCTAGCCTTTCGTGGATCTCGCCCTACCCTGTGCTTTATCATTGATAAATGTGTATTCAGTGATCCAGATTGTGCTCTGGATTGTCTCCTAAACATCTTTGTCTCTCCAAATCAATCTCCTCTTTTAAGGCCTTTCTTAAAACCCAGGGGCTGGATTCTCCGCTGGCGGGATGCACCATTCTGCCAGCAGCCCGGGGGTTTCTCAACAGTGTGGGGCTGCCCCACAATGGGAAACCCCATTGACCAGCCGGCGGGGTGAAACGGAGCATCCCCCCGGCGGGGTGAAACAGGAATGTGGCCCGGCGGGGCAGAGAATCCAGTCCCTTGTCTTTGAACAAGCTTTTGGACACTTCTTTAACATTGACTTCTTTGTCTTGCCATATGCCCGATTGTCACTGAGAAATGTCATGGGATGTTTTAGGATGTGAAGATTGCTATATAAATGTGAGTTGTTGGTGTAAAATGAAAACATAGTGCTGGTGTAACATTGGGATTTTGTCAGTAAATGTGGCTGTATTGTTCAAGAGGCTGAGAATGATATGTAATACTGATGCCACTGGATGGCAATCAGGAGCAAAAACTCATGATGAACATTTCTCCTTTCCTAAAGTCACTGAGGCTTTCCACCACAGACCAGGATTTGACAGAATCCACGAAACAGACTTGGGAGCAAAATTATAGCTCATAGAATAAAGGGACAGTAGCGACGTGGATATGAAATGGAGTGACAGGAAACAGAGAATAATGGGTAATGGTGCTTTTCAAGCTGGAGGAAGGTTTGTAGTGGAGTTCCCGAGAGGTCAGTGTTGGGAGCCTTCCTTTTCCTGATATATATTAATGACCCAGACCTTGGTGTGCAGGGCACAACTTCAAAGAGCTCTCTTTGGAGAAGAGACTGAAAGGAGGTTTAATCAAGGTATTCAAAATCATAAGGGGCGAAATTCTCCCCCAATGGCGCGATGTCCGCCGACTGGCGCCAAAGACGGCGCCAATCAGACGGGCATCGCGCCGGCCCAAAGGTGCGGAATGCTCCGCATCTTTGGCGGCCTAGCCCCAACATTGAGGGGCTAGGCCGACGCCGGAGGGATTTCCGCCCCGCCAGCTGGCGGAAATGGCATTTGTTGCCCCGCCAGCTGGCGCGGAAATGCGACGCATGCGCGGGAGTGTCAGCGGCCGCTGTCAGTTTCCCGGCGCATGCGCGGGAGCGTCAGCGGCCGCTGTCAGTTTCCCGCGCATGCGCAGTGGGGAGAGTCTCTTCCGCCTCCGCCATGGTGGAGGCCGTAGCGGAGGCGGAAGGGAAAGAGTGCCCCCACGGCACAGGCCCGCCCGCGGATCGGTGGGCCCCGATCCCGTGCCAGGCCACCGTGGGGGCACCCCCCGGGGTCAGATCGCCCCGCGCCCACGCCGCCTGGCCCCGCCGGTAAATACCAGGTTTGATTTACGCCGGCGGGACAGGCAATTTTTGGGCGGGACTTTGGCCCATCCGGGCCGGAGAATCCAGCGGGGGGTCCCGCCAACCGGCGCGGCCCGATTCCCGCCCCCGCCCAATCTCCGGTACCGGAGACTTCGGCGGGGGCGGGGGCGGGATTCACGGTGGCCAACGGCCATTCTCCGACCCGGCGCGGGGTCGGAGAATCACGCCCAAGATGTCTGAATGGAGTAGACAGGGAGAAACTGTTCTGATTTGTGGAAGGATCAATAACGAGAGGGCACAGATGAAGCACAAGCGACATGACAAACAAAGTTTTCATGCTGCGAGCGGTTAATTTCTGGAATGCACTGCCTGAGAGTGTGGTGGAGGGAGTGTCGATCGAGGCATTCGAAAGGGAATGAGACTGTTATCTGAAAAGGAATATTTTGCAGAGTTACGGGGAGAAGGAGGGGGAATGGCACCAAGTGAATTGCTCATTTGGAGAGCCAGTGCAGACATGATGGGCCGAATCGCCTCCAATTGCACCACAATAATTCCATGACTTGGCTGAATTTTCCTGGTCTGTATGCTTCAGTGCCGCTGTGACATATAATGCATTTGTCCAATGAGTCAACAGCAAGGTTGTTGCTCAGTACTTTAATGTGTTTTTTCATATTTTAATATTCTGCAAGGGTTAACAAGAAATCATCCTGCTCCCTCCAGATGTTGGGAACAATTTTCTATTTTGCATATGAAAAACAGAAGCAACAGATACAATAAAACAACTGAGGGAAATGTTTGTGGTGAAGCCGGAATTACTGTCTAAACACAAAGGGACAAACCTTGGCAATAGTGTATCATACAGCAGTGACTGACACATTGCAACATTTACATGAATGAAAATGAGAAATCAACTTTGAACTTTAAGGAACTGATTTTTGCCTCTAGGGATATTGCAATCATTCTTTCAACAGAAGAGTCTATTTCCTTCACAACAGCTATATATAGGCTGGGGAAAAAAATGTTGCTCCAGTCCTTTGCGGAAGGTGCTGATTTTGGCCAGGATACAAATTCAGCCAGGGTTTCAGCCAATACCCAAGTCTTTGTGTGTCAGAAAGATTCGGCAAAAGTGGGTTACATCTCTGGCAACAGAAAAAAAACATCTATCGTCTCATCAGTATCGGCAGATTTCAAACTAACATTCTCAAGCAGCTGGGTGCTTGCTGTATGGGCCAAGAGTTGTGGTAGAGCATGAGTTTGATTGCATTAGGTCAGGGCTCACGGGAGATACACAGCAAACTCTCAGTGTGATTCCCACTATGAAGAATACGCTCAGCAGTGCAAAGAGGATAATCTCAATGGTGCCAGAGAATTTACAGAACCACAGAATTGTTGTAGCACAACAGGGGGCCATTCGGCCCATCATGTGTGCACCGGCTCTCCAAATGAGCAATTCACTTAGTGCCATTCTACCACCTTCTCCCCATAACTCTGCACATTCTTCCTTTTCAGTTAACAAGTCTCATTCCCTTTTGAACGCCTCAATTGAACCTGCCCTCCACCACACTCTCAGGCAGTGAATTCCAGACCGTGACCACTCGCTGCAAAGGAAGGTTTTTTCTCATGTAGCTTTTGCATCTTTTGCTAATTACTTCAAATCTGTAACCTCTCATTTTCAATCCTTTCACGAGCGGGAACAGATTCTTCCTATGTACTCTGTCCAGACTCCTCACGATTTTGAATACCTTTATCAAATCTCCGCTCAGACTTCTTTTCTGTAAGGAAAACAGTCCTAACTTCTCCAAACTATCTTCATAAATGAAGTTCCTCCTCCCAGGAACCATTCTTGTAAATCTTTCCTGCACTCTCTCCAATACTTTCACTTCCTTCCTAAAGTGTCGTGCCCAGAACTGGATTCAATACACCAGCTGAAACTGAACTATTCACTTGCACAAATTCAACATAACCTCCTTGCTCTTGTACTCTGTGCCCTCTTAATAAAACCTGCATGTTGTAGCTTTATTAACTATTCTCAACCTGTCGTGCCCTCTTCAATGACTGATGAACATTTGTAATCTAACTCCCACTGAGCGTTCTGACCAAGTTGCGAGGCTGTAGCAGACAACTGTTGGAGTAAAAATAGAGGAGGGGAGGTCCATGAGGCCCCCTCAGTCTCTCCATTGAGGCGCATCACAGCTATTACTGTTTCTTTATGGGGCCTACTATCAGCTTTTGCATAGTGGCCCCGAGAATTGGCATAACATGGATCGACAAGACAGAAATCCATCAGGGACGCAGGCCTGTCTCCTGCTGTCATTTACTTGTGGCGGGCGAGGAAGAAGAGAGTAGTATAGCCCTGCTGGCAGTGGAGGGGGAAGTCTAAGTCAGGTAGAGAGGTTGTGGCAGTTGTGATCATTCACATTTTCCTCCATTTGCATCCAATTTCAAACAGACTCAAAGAGGAGAAAGTCTTTAATTCACTTAATCATACGACCCTTCTTAAATTTTCAATTCTTTGTTTCTGGCAACTCATTGCAACAATTGCAATTTTTTAGCTTTATATTTTATACCGATGGCTGTATTATTTTTACGAGGATGAAAATGCAAACATTGTTGAGCTGTATCAGTTATCCCCTGGTTAAGCAAGGAGAAAAAGCATGAGATGAACGGGTTAAAGCATTCAACATGAAACCAAAAGGCTGGATCCTCCATTTCGCTCATACCCACGGATTTCCCGACGGCATGGGGGTGCCCACAATGGGAAACCCCATTGACTGGCTGGCGGGACGGAGGATCCCGCTGCAGGTGGGGGCGCGCCGCACCTGTGTATCGGAGAATCTGGCCCAAGAACTTTAAATGTGCCTCTAATGGGTGAGAAGCTGGTTTAGACTATTAATGCTCTAAATAATCAATCATTTCAGTTTGAATTCTTCTAGGCTGTATTCAAAACACACAATGGTACTACATTATGTAAAAAATAGATTTATTCTATGCGCAGAGCACAATTGTACACGGAAGTGTGTTTCTTAAGGCGTTTCTTCTCATGATCCATAACTGCAGATATGGACTGTGATCCTTACTGCAGCCGGCAAGAACCAAATATAATATTCCAGACTGGCAATTTCTGCTCACTACCTTTTACGAGCGCAGGATTTCATTGGTCCATTGACACCTCAGGAAACTTGCATATAGAATCATTGCACTTGGGGGTGCCAGGTCTGGTTGGACATATTCCTCAATGTTTTATTATGTGACCTTTGATCAACTGAAATTATCCTGTGGTTTGCAATTTGCCATATAAAGGCTATGGCTGTTTGCTCCTGAGGCGGCCAGCAAAACTGGCTCCCCGCACCCATCTTGGGAGAAATTCCCTTGGAAGGGATGATCTTTGTTCTGGATGGTGCAGCATGCAGTTGGGCCTGCCACCACATCACACCCCCACCCACACCCTGCCCCATCCCAGTTTAATGTCAATTCATGCCCCAAATCCCATGGTTCTTTATAGCTCCTATGCCAACTTAGAGCCAACACATGTCAAGCCACCCACCACCCTTGGCCCTTACACTGTCCATGCACACAATGTTCCAGTACAGCTTAAACACTAGAATCTAACCAGCAGTTTGGAAAATTGCCCAGATGTATCCTGTACACAAAAAACAGGATAAATCCAACTCGACCAATTACCACCCCATCAGTCTATTCTCGATCATTGGCAAAGTGATGGAAGGGGTCATTGACAGTGGTATCAAGTGGCACATTATCAGCAATAACCCGGGGCGGGATTCTACTGTAATCGGTGGGGTGGACAACTCCGGCGGGAAGGAGTGGCGTGAACCACTCCGGCGTCGGGCCGCCCCAAAGGTGCGGAATCCTCTGTACCTTCAGGGGCTAGGCCGGCCCCGGAGTGCTTTGCGCCAAAGGGCCTCTGCCGGCCAGCACAAGTTGGCGCATGCGCGGGAGTGCCAGCATGTGCTGGCATCATCCCAGTGCATGTGCAGAGGGCTTCGTCTCCGCACCGACAATTGCGGACCGCTACAGCCGCCGGTGCGGAAGAATAGAGTGCCCCCATGGAACAGGCCCGCCCGCGGATCGGTGGGCCCCTATCGTGGACCAGGCCAGCATGGGGGCACCTCCCGGGGCCAGATCCCCCCGCGCCCCCCCGAGAACCCCGGAAGCCGCCCATGCCGCCAGGTCCCGCTGGTAAGGACCTAGTCTAATTTACGGCGGTGTGTCCGGCAGAAAACGGGCGGCCACTCGGCCCATTAATCCCGCCCCACCGGGCCGGAGAATGGCTGGGAGGGCCGCTGCCAGTGGCCGCCGACCGGCATGGCACGATTCCCGCCCCCGCCAAATCCCCGGTGTCGGAGAACTCAGCAGCCCGCGGGGGCGGGATCAACGCCGCCCCCCGGTGATTCTCCGACACGGCGAGGGGTCGGAGAATCCCACCCCTGCTCACTGATGCTCAGTTTGGGTTCTGCCAGGGACACTCAGCTCCTGACCTCTGATGGACCATCAATTCACACGAGTCGAGTTGGAGAAGAGAACAGTGGTTTTAATAAGCTAAGAAGTATGCCAGCCTACTGCTGCTCCCGCACTGAGAGCTAGCCACAGGTCTGCCAATTATATACCTCCCCCGAGGGGTGGAGCCACAGGCGGAGCCAACAGAAGCATCAACACAACAACAGTAAGCAACAGTGAATAAGAACAACAATGAACATATATACAGTGGTGGATAACAGTTGGACGAATAACGGTAAATATATATATATAGTAGCAATACGTGGTTCACCATATTCATCCCCAGTTTTAAAAAAAGTCCAGAGGGGGTGAAGTGGACTCACAGGCTGAGTCTGACAGGAGCCTTCATCTTCCGCCGTGATCACCTCAGCCCCGGCTGCGGTGTGGGCACGGGTGTCGGGACCTTCAACTCCGGTAGCGTGTCGTCTGCAGCTTCATCGCGATGTGTTGACGAAGAGGGAGACTGTGTAGGGGCGGGGCGGTGGTAACGGCCCCAGGGAAGGCTGCCGGTGCCCAGTCCCGCCATATTTGAGTGATGGTGACAGGCGGTGTAGGGGTGGGCGCGTTGGTGATGGTTGCTGGGGAATCTGCGGGTGCCAAATCCCGGAGGGAGACTGTGTCCTGCCGTCTGTCGTGGTGTGCCACGTATGCATACTGAGGGTTTGCATGGAGGAGCTGAACCCTCTCCACCAGGGGGTCAGACTTATGGCTCCTCACATGTTTCCTGAGGAGGACAGGCCCTGGTGTTGTCAGCCAGGACGGAAGCGAGACCCCGGAGATGGACTTCCTGGGGAAGACAAACAAACGTTCGTGAGGGGTCTCGTTAGTGGTGGTGCAGAGAAGCGACCAGATGGAGTAGAGCGCATCGGGAAGGACCTCCTGCCAACGGGAGACTGGGAGACTTCTAGACCGTAGGGCAAGAAGGACGGCTTTCCAGACCGTCGCATCCTCCCTCTCCAACTGCCCGTTTCCCCGGTAGCTGGTAGTCCTGCTTGAGGCAATGCCCTTATTAAGCAGGAACTGACGCAGCTCATCGCTCATAAAAGAGGAGCCCCGATCACTGTGGATGTAGGTGAGGAAACCGAACAAGGTGAAGATGCTGTGTAGGGCCTTGATGACAGTGGCCGAGGTCATGTCGGGGCATGGGATGGCAAAGGGAAAACGGGTGTACTCGTCAACGATGTTGAGGAAGTATATATTATGGTCAGTGGAGGGGAGGGGCCCTATGAAATTGATGCTGAGGCGTTCAAAAGGGCCGGAGGCCTTCACCAGGTGAGCCCTGTCTGGCCGATATTAGTGCGGCTTGCACTCCGCACAGACTTGGCAGTCCCTGGACATGGACCTGACCTCCTCGGTGGAATAGGGCAGGTTGCGGGCCTTGATGAAATGGAGAAGCCAGGTGACCCCCGGGTGACAGAGGTCACTGTGAATGGCCCGAAGTCGGTCTTCTTGCGCGCTGGTGCATGTATCACGGGACAGGGCATCTGGGAGCTCATTGAGCTTCCAAGGATGATACAAGATATCGTAGTTATAGGTGGAGAGTTCGATCCTCCACCTCAAGATCTTGTCGTTCTTGATCTTGCCCCGCTATGTGTTATTGAACATGAAGGCAATCAACCATTGGTCAGTGAGGAGAAAGAATCTCCTGCCGGCCAGGTAATGCCTCCAACGTCGCGCAGCTTCCACAATGGCTTGAGCTTCCTTCTCGACAGAGGAGTGTCGAATCTCGGAGACATGGACGGTACGGGAAAAGAAAGCCATGGGCCTTCCTGCCTGGTTGAGGGTAGCGGCCAGGGCAAAGTCCGACGCATCGCTCTCCACCTGGAACGGAATGGACTCATCCACAACTTGCATCATGGCCTTGGCAATGTCTGTCCTGATGCGGTCGAAGGCCAGGCGGGCCTCAGCCGTCAGGGGGAAAATGGTGGATTTGATAAATGGGTGGGCCTTGTCTGCATAATTGGGGGCCCACTGGGCATACTAGGAAAAGAACGCCAGGCATCTCTTCAGGTTCTTGGGGTAGTGGGGGAGGGGAAGTTGCAGGAGGGGTGCATGCGATTGGGGTCGGGCCCTAGGACTCCGTTTTCCACGACATAGCCAAGGATGGCTAGTCGGGTTGTGCGGAAAACGCATTTCTCCTTGTTATAGGTCAAATTAAGGAGTTGGGCGGTGTGGAGGAATTTCTTAAGGTTAACGTCGTGGTCCTGCTGATCATGGCCGCAGATGGTGACATTATCCAAATACGGGAACGTGGCCCGCTGCCCGTATTTGTCAACCATTCGGTCCATCGTTCGTTGGAAGACCGAGACCCATTAGTGATGCCGAAGGGAACCCTGAGGAAGTGGTAGAGGCGGCCATCAGCCTCGAAGGCAGTGTTGTGGCGGTCCTCCGGGCGGATAGGGAGCTGGTGGTACGCAGACTTCAAGTCTACCATGGAGAAGACTCGGTAGTGCGCAATCTGGTTGACCATGTCAGATATGCGGGGGAGGGGGTACGCATCGAGTTGCGTGTACCAGTTGATCGTCTGACTGTAGTCGACGACCATCCGGTTCTTCTCCCCGGTCCTGATGACCACCACTTGGGCTCTCCAGGGGCTGTTACTGGCCTCAATGATCCCTTCCCGCAAGAGTCGCTGGACCTCCAACCCGATAAAGGCCTTGTCCTGAGCACAGTATCGTCTGTTCCTGGTGGCGACGGGCTTACAGTCGGGGGTGAGGTTCAAAAAGAACCGAGGGAGGGGCGATCTTAAGGGTCGCGAGGCTACAAACAGTGAGAGGGGGTAGGGGTCCACCGAACTTCAAGGTCAGGCTTCGGAGGTTACACTGGAAATCTAGTCCTAATAAGAAGGGAGCGCAGAGACGGGGGAGGAGGTAAAGTTTAAAGTTGGCGTACTCGTCGCCCTGTATCACAAGGTTTGTGACACAGTACCCCCGGATCTGCACGGAATGTGATCCGGAAGCAAGGGAAATTGTTTGGGACACAGGGAAAATCCGGAGGGAGCAGCGCCTTACCATATCCGGATGGACGAAGCTATCCGTGCTCCCGGAGTCGAAGAGGCAGGATGTCTAATGCCCATTGACCCGGACGGCCATAATAAGAGTTCTTGAGGTGATGGGGCCGGGACAGGTCGAGTGCAACAGAGCCGAGCTGCGGATGACTGGTCCAGTCGGCGGTAGCGGGGTGGTCCCAAAATGGCGGCCTCCATGAGTGACACGTAACGGGTGGCATCGAAGATGGTGGCCAAGATGGCGGCCCCCACGGGTCACACGTGGTGGGCGGCGGTAAAGATGGCAGACAAAATGGCGGCCCCCACGGACTGCACGAGTTGGGTGACGCGTCAGAAGGGGGCGGTACCGGCAGGCACGATGCCACACTGCGGAATCTGTGAGCTTCAGGTCGGGCCTGGCAGGCATTCGATTTGGGAACTTTAGGTCGGGCCAGGCAGATTTTGGCAAAATGCCCCTTCTTACCACACTCGTTGCAGGTCGCGTTCCGAGCTGGGCAATGCTGCCTGGGGTGCTGGCCCTGGCCGCAGAAGTAGCAGAACGGCCCCCCCCGGAGTTGGCGGGGAGCCACGCGGCACAGGCATGGGACACGCCCGGGTCGGGTGATGCCTCCGACGTCCACGAGGATGCCACGTGGTCAAGCGTGAAGGCGTCCAAACTCTGGAATGCTACCGCTAACGAGGTAGATAGCTGTACCATGTCCTTGAGGTCGAGGACACCACTTTCGAGCAGTCGTTGCCGGATATAACTGGACCGGACTCCGGCCACATAAGTGTCCCGGATCATGTGTTCCATGTGTTGCACTGCCGTAACTGCCTGGCAGTTACAATTCCTGGCGAGTACCCTCAGGCCACGCAGGAATTCTGCCAGCGATTCACCAGGGCGCTGACGCCGCGTGGTAAGAAGATGTCAAGCGAACACCTCATGCACAGGCCTCACGAACTGTCCTTTCAACAGTGCAACCGCCTTTTCATACGAGGCCGCGTCTCTGATTAATAGGAACATTTTGTGGCTCACCCGAGCGTTGAGGAGACGCAGCTTGTGCGCTCCGGAGGCGTCGTCGGTCGAGGAGTCGAGGTAGGCCTCGAAACAACTTAGCCAATGCTCAAAGATTGCAGTGGCTTCAGCTGCCTGTGGGTCGAGTTCAAGTCGGTCAGGCTTAAAAGCGGCGTCCATTGAGATATCTTAGATTATTAAATTGATGGACCATCAATTCACACAGTCGAGTTGTAGAAGAGAACAGTGGTTTTAATAAGCTAAGAAGTATGCCAGCCTACTGCTGCTCCCGCACTGAGAGCTAGCCACAGGACTGCCAATTATATACCTCCCCCGAGGGGTGGAGCCACAGGTGGAGCCAACAGAAGCATCAACACAACAACAGTAAGTAATAGTGAATAAGAACAACAGTGAACATATATACAGTGGCGGATAACAGTAGGACGAATAACGAATAACTGTAAATATATATATAGTAGCAATACGTGGTTCACCACAACTTCATTACAGCCTCGGTTCAAACATGGACAAAGGACTGAATTCCAGATGTGAGGGAAGAGTGACTGCCCTTGACATCAGTGCAGCATTTGACAACGTGTGGCATCAATGAGCCCGAGCAAAACTGAAGTCAATGAGAATAATGGGGGAAAAATATCATGGCTGATATTTTTCTCATTCCCATTCTGCTGTCTTCTCCTCATAACCTCTGATCCCCTTATTAATCAAGAACCTGTCTATCTCTGTCTTAAAGACACTCAGTGATTTGGCCTCCACAGCCTTCTGTGGCAAATAGTTCCCCAGATTCACCACCCTCTGGTTGAAGAAATTCCTCCTCATCTTGGTTTTAAAGGATCGGCCCTTCAGTCTGAGGCTGTGCCCTTGGTTTATAGTTTTTCCTACCAGTGGAAACATCCTCTCCACGTCCACACTATCTAGGCCTCTCAGTATCAGTCAGATGCCCTCTCATCCTTCTAAACTCCAACAAGTACAAACCCAGATTCCTCAACCGCTCCTCATATGACAAGCCCTTCATTCCAGGGATCATACTTGTGAACCTCCTCTGGGCTCTTTCCAAGGTGAGCACATCCTTCTTTAGATATGGGGTGCAAAACTGCTCACAATACAATGGGCTAAACAGCTGGCTTGTAATGAAGAACAATTCCCGTGACGGCCTCCCCGAACAGGCACCGGAATGTAGCGACTAGGGACTTTTCACAGTAACTTCATTGAAACCTACTTGTGACAATAAGCGATTATTATTACTATTACTGTGATTTCCTAAGCCTTTTCCCATTTCGAAAAGTCTATGCTTCCATTCTTCCTACCAAAGTGCATAACCTCACACTTTTCCATATTGTATTCTATCTGCCACTTCTTTGCCCACTTACCAAGTCTATCCAAATCCTTCTGCAGCCCTCCTGCTTCCTCAAGACTACCTGTCCCTCTGCATATCTTTGTGTCATCTGCAATTTAGCAACACTGCCCTCAGTTCTTTCTTCCAGATCATTATTTTACATTGTGAAAAGTTGTGATCCCAATACCGACCCCTGAGGCACACCACTAGTTACCGGCTGCCATCCTGGAAAATACCTTAGGAGGCATGTCTCTCTGAACTCACCTTAAGTAATGATGATGCCATTCAGTCTCCTTGCTTTATTTCCACAACAGGATAAACATCTGCAGTAACACCACAAGCCCTGAGTGATCCTCGCTAACCGACTGAAGCTCAGAGGGTGCAGTGTTACCCAGAACGAACACAGATATCTTAGTAGCTAAACACAGGTTGGCTTTCAGGGATTCACACACTTGCGAGCGCACATCACAAGATCAGCTGTCAGAGACTGAGACTGAGTAGGCCCTGGTGGTTGAGTGGCTTTCAGTGTACCTCCTGTACCGATTCCATCTGTGACTTCTGTATTGGTGTCATCAGCCATCTCCTCAGAGGGTATCCTCTGTCTCCCAGATGCCAGCCAAAGCTTGTGGCTTGTTGAACATTCCTGCCACCAGAAGTGCCTCAGTATGTAAATGCTGTAGCATGCCTTTAAGAGGATGAACATGTGTCTGTGTACATCAGTAGAAGGGAAATTATGAATGTATTGCATGTCCTAGTATTAGTTTCACTTCTACTTTCAAGCACAGAGCAGAGCAGGGTTCCTCATGCTCCAAACGTTACTCTTAATCAATGACCCCACAATGTGATAACCCTTCTCAGTGATTGGTGCCTTGTGTCATATACAGCTGTAAGATCAAGGACTTGTATCATTATCAGAGCATAACAGTAGGCATTGTGGTTGCTGCCCAGATAGTGTGCACATACGAGATGCACTATTGAGGGAATGATATCCCTTCCTGTTTACAAATGCTCCCAGCTGTCCAGAAAGCATTTTAATGGCCACATGTGTTCAGTCTATTATGCCCTGCACTTTGGAAAACCGGGAATACTGCTGAGGCCTTTGGCTCTTTTAGCCAGACTGGCATTGTGTCAGTAACAAAACAAAATTCATGTGCACACCTGAATAGGGCATCTGTCACCACCTTAATGCAGTGATGTGCAGCCAGCTGTCAGTTCCGACACAGGGCACCAGATAATGCCTGCAGGGATCCTGTGGCGGATAAACCTCAGGGCCACTGTGCCCTTCAAGACCACAGGCATTTGGTGACCACCGACCTAATTAGATATAATGTCAGTAGCAGAATACACATGGAGGTGAAGTACTTGAGCAAAGTACCTGTACAGTGACTGTTATCGGATGAGCTGTATTACAGCCAAGTATTTTGTGCTTTCAGGAAAATAGGTGAGGAAGGGAAATACACAGAAAGGAAATAGCAATTTATGCCATACTTACTATAAACAGGGTTCTGTAATTTTCAATCATTTTTTGGATCACCCCAATGATTGCTGAGCTTTCTTCAACTTGTGCTGCCTGTGCAATGTAGTCTTTGTCAGACATGTTCTCCCTGTGAAGGAGATTTGGACCAAAGATGGTGGCCAGATTGACAGCAGTCATTTTATTTCCAGTCATCTAAAAGAAATAACAAATGAAGAAACAATCACCTTCTCTGAAACATCACTGTTTATTTCAATGATACCTGGCAGAATATTATTCATCAACTGGAACAAACTGTACAGAATGTTATTGACAGTGAGTACATGATTTCACTTCTGGTGAGAGCAGCTCCAGTACTGGAACAGACGGATAAAATTAGACTACGTTACGTGCATACATTTTGTTATGCTGTCTTTCCTCACATTATCCATCGTTACAAGATAAATATATCAGTCATCATCCAGAAAGAAATTGTTGCCCCTCCTTGTGTCCTGAGTTTTAAAACTGCATCAAATGTTTTCCCTCAAATCGCCTACCTGGAAATTCATTCCACTTTATGTGAGGCGAACATCCGGATATCAGTCCCAAATTAGCATTTTGCCAGAAGGGGTGTGTCGTCCTACTACCACAATTTACCTTGAACTAATGACAAGACTATTTCCTTTACTACCCCTATCCCTTGTCTCTCTTCCAGTCCATTACCTTACAGTAAAGCAAACCTTTCTTCTGGCTACTTTCAAAAATGCACTCTCCAGCTCTCTCTCTCTTGTCCTGTGCCATCATTACTGTTGCTGTTTGATCATACATCTGCCTTGATCACTCCTTGATCTGTCAGGCCAAAAGCATCCAGTACTTCAATATCATTCTGGAGAGCAAAGATAACCCCAGCTTCTTCTTTCCACCACCAACCATCTCCTTAAAAACCCCTTCCCCAGTTTCATCCATGCTAATCTCCAACATGGACTTCTTTGTTACCAAGTCTGAGGCCTTTGATTCCACGGTCTCTGCTGTTACCCCACTTCTCTTTGACATTAAGCCAAATGTTACCCACATTTCCCTCAGCCATTTCTCTGAACCCATGTTTCATTCTATCTTTTCTTCGGCCATGAGCTCTTCAAGCTTATCTTGTCCAAGAAATAAATTTCTTGTTTCCTGACCCGATTCTCACTAAATGACTAATCAGCCTTCTGGGTTCATGATGTCTTCTCAGTATTGTTTTCTACACAAACGAAATTAACCTTAGCAGCTCAATGAATGCAAAGTCCTACCTCCATTTCCAACCATCCTTTCCTCTCCCAAGGCCTGCGTTGATACCTCTTAAACCTCCTCTTTCTCATCTATATGCTGCCCCTTAGCAACATTACCTTGAGACATGGAAGTAGTATCTACATGTACTTTGACATGCAACACTTAGCTCAACCTCCACCACCTCTCCAAGCTTTTCCATTGCCCCTTTCTTGTCAGAGGGCTTGTCCAACACCAGTCTTAGATGAGCAGCAACTTACTCTACTCAAACAATGAGGAGACTGATATCAGCTTCTTTGACCATTTCCCTTTTCTAGTCTCCAACACTTCTGTTGATTTTTCATCTCCCTCTATGACGTCAAACTGCCTTAATAGTATTAAGTGGTCAATGAGTCAAAATTTACTCCCGACAGCTGGGCGCCAGCAAGAGTCAGGAGACGGGATATATTGTTGTTTAAATAAAAGATGCAATCATAACAGACAAAAGTTCAGGGAAGATTAAATATCCAAACTGTGTATATTAACCTTGCACTCTCATGCTGCCAGACTCAATGATTCCACCCCGATATCATTTCACCTTCCTCCCATGATGTCAACCCCATTTAAAGATATACCAACTCACGACATCTCTCAAATAAATAGCTTGGTCCTGAAATCCTTTCGCTTTCCAACTTTAAACATCCCCCACAGGAGGCGGGTAAAACACGCAGGAAACTGGCACAGACCCACTTGCTGGCTCTTCTTCATTTTCGAGAAATTTTTTGAAGTGTCACAACTTCCTCGCAGAAACAAGAACGGGGCTCCCTGAGGCAACCCCTCCCTGAGCGGGGCACGATAGCACAGTGATTAGCACTGTTGCTTCACAGTGCCAGGGGCCCAGGTTCGATTCCCACTTGGGTCACTGTCTGTGCGGAGTCTGCACGTTCTCCACGTGTCTGAAATGAAATGAAAATGAAAATGAAAATCGCTTATTGTCACGAGTCGGCTTCAATGAAGTTACTGTGAAAAGCTTCATTGAAGCCTACTCGTGACAATAAGCGATTTTCATTTTCAGTAGCGGTTTCCTCCCACAAGTCCCGAAAGATGTGCCTGTTAGGTGAATTGGTTATTCTGAATTCTCCTTCAGTGTACCCGAACAGGTGCTGGAGTGTGGCTACTAGGGGATATTCACAGTAACTTCATGGCAGTGTTAATGTAAGCCTGCTTGTGACAATAATAAAGATTATTATTATTAGTTTGTGTTTCTTGGGACTCATGTGTAATAATGGCAATCAATACGCTTGGTGAGAGAGGAGGTACATTGGCTTCCGCAGGGATAAGCATCCTGATAAACTTTAATTAGAATGACATATTCTGCAGATCAACCTGTTTGCCGAGGGTGCTGACAGGACTAATGCTGGGGGCAGGAAATGGGAGAGCAGGAAGGCGGTGCCACCATTCTGATCCAAAGAATGTTAGGGTCCTCATGTACAGTAAATGTCTTTCAACTAATTGTTAGGTAAGCAAGCATGGCAGCTAATATTGCATGCCGTAATAAAGTCCAAATGTCAACAAGCACATAAATGAGGAGTTAATTTGACTTTAGTGGTGTCAGATTAGGCATTGAGAGAGCTGATTGTTGACTTTTATTTTGCTAATGGAATTGAAGCTATGTCATCATTACCTCTTGCCCCTCTTCACCAAGTGAGTCATGGGCATGGCTCACGACCTTTGACAGCAACTCAAGCAATCGGAGCAGAGTGTCACAGTTACATGGAGGCAACAGATAAATCAGGAGCTGGAGGGTGGAGAGTGCTTCCTTGTGATTCATTGCTGCACAAGACAAAACAAGAAGAAATCAGGACCTCAGAATATAACAGAACATTTTGTTGACATTCTATTAATCAAACCATGAATGACCAAGGTAGATATGTTCTCCGCTCTCCCGAAACAAGCTTAATTGCCTTGAACTTATTCTTCAGACAATGGCATTCTCGACAGTGATATGATTGTGTTTTTGGGGTGGGCAAGAGATGAATATCCATTTCTCATTCGAGATGTAGCATCCCATTTTGGACAGCCTGCATAAACTCCCAGGCTTAAGTGCAGAGTAAAATTCTTTTTATACTTCTCCATCAAAAATTCCAGGTTGGGAATAATACTGATTGGGATAACCAGTAGAGCTGATCAGAAGGTGCTCCTTACAATTAGATTCCCATGTAAAAGACCATCTTAATTTAATAAAAGTCCGCTGACAAAATATTAAGTTAATGAATAAGGAGCATTGCCTGCTCTCAGCCATGTTCCCAAGGTTAATGTGTCAATGAGAAACACTGAAAGCTGGCAATTCCAGTAGAACTTAACTTTTAGGCCGTTGTTTCCTTTACAAAAGATAATGTGAATACGTTTTGCTAAAAGGATTTGAACAAAGGGGCGGCACGCCGGCACAGTGGTTAGCACTGTTGCCTCACAGGGCCAGGATCCGAGTTTGATTCTGACCTCAGGTGACTGTCTGTGTGGAGTTTACACATTCTCCCCGTGTCTATGTGGGTTTCCTCCGGCTGCTCCTCCCACAGTCAAAAGACGTGCAGGTTAGGTGGATTGGCCATGATAAATTGCCCCTTAGGGTATGGTTGCAGGAATAGAGCGGAGGATTGGGCCTGGATAGGGTGGACCTTCGACAGGTCGGTGCAGGCTCGATGGGCCAAATGGCCTCCTTTGGCACTGTAAGGATTCTATGATTCGATGATTCATATATATATATGACCAACCATAATTAGCTGTGATCAGTAATAGCAAATTCCACTTGATCCCAATTTCTGAAGTGTACCTTCTATTACACAGGTATTAGAAATCAGGGGCGTCATTCTCCGACCCCCCGCCGGGTCGGAGAATGGCCGTTGGCCGCCGTGAATCCCGCCCCCGCCCCCGCCGAAGTCTCCGCTCCCGGAGATTGGGCGGGGGCGGGAATCCAGCCGCCCAGGAATTGCCTGTCCCGCCGACGTAAATCAAACCTGGTATTTACCGGCGGGACCAGGCAGCGTGGGCGGGCTCCAGGGTCCTGGGGGGGGGGCGCGGGGCGATCTGACCCCGGGGGGTGCCCCCACGGTGGCCTGGCCCGCGATCGGGGCCCACCGATCCGCGGGCGGGCCTGTGCCGTGGGGGCACTCTTTCCCTTCCGCCTCCGCTACGGCCTCCACCATGGCGGAGGCAGAAGAGACTCTCCCCACTGTGCATGCGCGGGAAACTTTCAGCGGCCGCTGACGCTCCCACGCATGCGCGGGGAAACTGACAGCGGCCGCTGACGCTCCCGCGCATGCGCCGCATTTCCGCGCCAGCTGGCGGGGCGACAAACGCCATTTCCGCCAGCTGGCGGGGCGGAACTCCCTCCGGCGTCGGCCTAGCCCCTCAATGTTGGGGCTAGGCCGCCAAAGATGCGGAGACTTCCGCACCTTTTTGCCGGCGCGATGCCCGTCTGATTTGCGCCGGCTTTGGCGCCAGTCGGCGGGCATCCCGCCGTTGGGGGAGAATTTCGCCCCTGTTTTCCAAGTGTTATTTTCTGTAGGAGCAAGTAACCCCTGCATCCAAATTTAAGATATCATCTGTAACTTCAGTGTAGTACGTTTAACATTTTAGAAATACAATGACCACCATTTTAACAGATACTTTAACAAGATTCAATTCTTCAATATTGGTTGTTCATGATGCTGCAGGTCAGCCTTCAAGAGCTAAGACAAATATCAGATTGTATTCTTGTTGAGGCCTCTGGCATACTAAGAAAGCAGATAACAAAGAAAAAAAAGAAAAGTTACAGATAATTTTAAAAACATTTCAGGTAATGATGGAAAGGCGCCCTTGGGAAAAGGTTGAAAGAGAGAGAAAGAGATTTTTGTGGAGCTGGGCTGAGCCAGGAGACCTTTAAAAGTGGCAGGCAGGACTTTATTCTGTGATCCCTATTTCTGCCATTATCTTCCAGCGTGGAATAAGGGTGCAGACAGCCAGTCCACATGCAGTACTCCTGTCCTAGCTGGCTCCATTGAGGGGGGTGTGCACTGCAAGTTTGATTAAACTGGATCTATTCTGTTGGCAGATATGGTTCATGGTACCTCAAGAGAAATTGTGAATTGCAGGGGAATTCCAATCTTAAGTCAGAATTGCAAATGCAATGTTGACATTTATGCCAAAAGGGCTAGAATAGAAGACCAGGGATGTACTTCTGAGGCCTGTATAAGGCTCTGGTCAGACCCCATTGGGAGTACTGAGAGCAGTTTTGGGCCCCGTGTCTAAGGAAGGATGTGCTGGCCTTGGAAACGGTCCAGAGGATGTTCACAAGAATGATCTCTGGAATGAAGAGCTTGTCGTATGAGGAACGGGTGAGGACTCTGGGTCTGTACTCGTTGGAGTTTAGAAGGATGAGGGGGGATCTTACTGAAACTTCCAGGATACTGGGAGGCCTAGATAGAGTGGACGTGGAGAGGATGTTTCCACTTGTATGTAAAACTAGAACCAGAGGACACAATCTCTGACTAAAGGGGTGATGCTTCAAAACAGAGATGAGGAGGAATTTCTTCATCCAGAGGGTGGTGAACCTGTGGAACTCTTTGTCGCAGAAGGCTGTGGAGGCCAAATCACTGAGTGTCTTTAAGACAGAGATAGGCAGTTTCATGATCAATAAGGGGATCAGGGGTTATGAGGAGCAGGCAGGAGAATGGGAATTAGAAAAATATCAGCCATGATTGAATGGCAGAGCAGACTCGATGGGCCGAGTGGCCTAATTCTGCTCCTATGTCTTAGGGTCTTATGGTCAGGAACCAAATACAAAAACAGCTGTTTAACATTCCTTTTGAAACACATTGGGCTGGATTCTCTGCACCCATTTCTGGTCCGCGCACCCCGCCGGCAGCGGGATCCTCCGTCCTCCGTCCCGGCAGCCAGCCAATGGGATTTCCCATTGTAGGCACCCCATACCATCGGGAAATCCGCGGGCGTGACTGCGCTACTAGCAAAGTGGAGGGTCCTGCCGACGGAGAATCCAGCCCATTGTCTATCTTATCTTCGCATAATGCTGTCAAGCATTCACAACCAGGCATAGTATCAAGGAAGAAAGGTATTGTTCACTTATCATCCTCTTAATCTTGGGCAAATTAACACACAGGTCTTGAAAAAAAAACTCTTCAAAAAAGATCTGATCATCACAAAGTAATAAACATGTCAATCAAACCAAGCTTTTACTCCCCTGTAGGCTCTGTCAAAATTACCTGCTGAGCTAAGAACCTTATCAATTCTTGGAGCTCAGCCAAGCATTCAAAATGAGGCCATCTGAAATACAGCTGTCCAGCCATCTAATCAGCCTGCTTCCACAGATACAGCAGGCATTGTTTACACAGAAAAAAGTAGAGTGCAAGCTTTGTTTGATTGAACATTTTGTATCTTGCAATAAATTACTTTGGGTGTGTTACACCCCAATGGCAGTGCGGCGCAATGTGGCTGGTAGATGTTGGGAGATCCCTCTTCCAGGATCTTCCCGGCTCGTCACACCTTGTGAGATCTAACGCAATCTCGTGAAACGTCGCAGTGTGAATTCCACTATTGTGGGCAAATTCCCTTTTGGAAAATCTGCATATTTGAGTAAGACGCTGTACTCCCACGATTTACCCATGGCACTGTGATCTAACGCACCCGCCTTGGAGATCTCGGGTGAGCGCCATTCTGTGTTAAACGGGGACCAGATGAAACAGTACTCGTGGGAGTCTCCCCAAGGGATCGGAGACCCCCAGGTGCTTGCCCTCTGGGCACCTTGGCCCTGCCAGCCTCACATCTTGGCACTGCCACCTAGGTGCCACCATGGGACTGCCAAGGTGCCCATGTGTCACTACCAGCTGGCAGGGTCACTGTCAGGGTACCAGACTAGCACTGCCAAGGCATTTTACCACATTGCGGTTCAGGCCCAGGGGCACCTTGCGCGGGTGTAGGGGGTTGTACAGTAGGCTGAGGACCCTCCTATGGGTGAGTTGTAGCTTTGGGGGTTCGGGGGTCACATCAGGAGATCGGGAAGCCATTTACAAATGGGCCGAGCGGAACTCCGTAGTGCAGAAAACAGGGCTGGGTGTGGACTTGGGCGCACATTCCCCGCTGAGGTGCCGTATTTAACTGGATGCGCATTAGATACTGGGATGTTTCTCGGCGTTGCAATCACCAGGAAACATGCTGCTAAACCCGCTCGCTATGGGAATCTGTTTCCATTTGGTTCGATCGGGCCCTTCCCCCATTCTTTGGGCCCTGGGGAATTTCTCACCAGTTTAGCCTGCACTGGCCAGATTGGCTCCTGATAGCGATTGGGCCTACATTTGAAATGATGTCCCGATCTTTAGGTGAGCTTTTGGGTCCCCACACCCCCCACCCATGAGCAATATCAACCGCCACACACATGGCAGTACCCCACATCCCCTCAATTGAGGACACTCTGTTATGGGGTCGCTTAGTGCCACCAGTGTTCAGGTCCTCCCTTGCCCCCTTTTGGGCCCTCCCTTCCAGGACCCCAACCTTCACTCCACTAACCTTCCAGAGGCCCTTTCATACCTGCCCTGAACAACCCACCAACGCCCACCCCCCATACCTCCCTTCACCGTCCTTTCATGGGCAAGTCCCCCCCTCAGGCCCTAATTCTTGGCAGTGCCACCCTGGCACCTGGGAAACCTGGCACTGCTATCCTGGTATCCTGGGAGTGCTCCTGCCAGCTTGGCAATGCCACCCAGGCACCTTGGCAGTGTCAGGGTGGCAGTGCCAAGGTGCCAGCCGGGCAGTACCAAGGTGCCCGCATTCCAGCGGAGGGCCAGGGGACCACACCGCAACAATTCAGTATGTAGTGATATCTGGCACAAGGGCCGAGTAACCATTCTCAGGCCATTCGCTGGCGGTGGGATTCAGTCCCGCTGGCAGTGCATCACCTCCGTGGGTTTTCCGGCAGCGTGGGGTGGCTTCAATGGGAATTCCCAATGACAGTGGCGGGAACAGAAAATCCTGCCACCAGCAAACGGCTGGAGAATGGATACTCGGCCTTTGTGCCAGAAGACAACTGATATGTGATGGTGACTTTATGAGAAGATTGGAGGAGAATTCTTTTGGGACAAAAAAATATTTTAATGCGGCATCTATGGAACATTAATTCTTCCAATATCGCTACGTACTGAATTGTTGCGGGATGGCCCCATCCAACATTGAGAAATTTGCGGCTGGGAGGCTGGAGAATTCCTCCCATTATGTGGAGAGCATCCCAGTCAATCTTGATCTGCTCCTTTTCTGACATCAAAAAACATGGATATTTTAGACACAGGCTGATTTTCCACTTCTTAGCCCAGGCTTTTGATGCTAATTAGAAAACTCCAAATGCAATCTCAGCCTAGATTAATTAAGCACTGCACAGTATTCAGGGGCGTCATTTTCCGCCGGGGGGAGTCTCCGATTTGCCGGCGCCCGGGGGTTTCCCGATGGCGTGGGGCTGCCCCACAATGGGAAACCCCATTGACCGGCCGGTGTTACGGAGACTCCCGCCGTCCGGTCGGGGCAGAAATGTGGCGGGGCGGGTAGGAGAATTTCGCCCCTTATCTGGGAATCCAGCTCCAGCCACTTCTTTTAATCTCCATTTGAAGGAAATGGAATATTTTAAAATGGAAATATTGTGCTGAATGTGTTTTGTAGTCAATGCTGCTGCGAGCTGAGTGGTTTCATCTCACTTACACATAGTATTTATGAAGGCTGAGTAGAGTTCCTTGGGAAGAAGAGGGTCTGGCATGTCCCGCAGGAATTCCTTCAGTAAAGCTGCCACATCATGGACACTGTGCTCTTCATCCAAAATGACATGCAAACCTTGATCAAACTCAGATCGCAGCTGAAAGGCATAAGCAAGTAACTTGTACACATGATTAGATATTTAGTATTCCCTTCACTATCACAGCATCAAATCACTAAAAAAATACTTGTCTGAAACAGAAGTTCTTAGTGCTAAGTTATATCAGCCAATTTGTTCACAAGTCAACGCATTGGTCAGTCACAAATAGTTTAGATCAGGGGTTTTCCAAACTGAGTTTCGAGGGTTCTGCAGGAATCCTACAAGGATTCCGCGGTTGGTCTGGCTATGGCTGGGGGTGGGGAGGGAGGGAGAAACCCCACCCAACCCCACCCTCCCCCCCACTGCCGCGACCACCTCTCTTTGTTGAATGCAGTGGCATACATTCCAAACCCTTGCCTGAGTGGCAGCCATTTCTGAAATTCATCATGAGGTGTTTTCAGCCTATTTGCTCAAAGTGAGATTATGACAGAGCCTGGTGCTACCTTCAGGCATATCCTTGATTAATTTTTTGTTCTCCTTAAGCTGCTGGTATTCCAGTTGAGATCCACGAACTCGGCAAAGACCAGGGGTCAAATCTTGGATCCGCAGTTTGTATTGGTCGATATCACAAAACATTCGTAATTTGTTTTTACCTATTAGTTGCAATTCGTTTCCTCAGGCAGTCTTCATATTTGACCATTTAATCCCACTGTCCTGCTTCATGGTTTCCCTTCTTTGCTTTGCAAAGTCAAGCAGCAGATTGTGATAACATTGTACACATTCTACCGTGTTATACCCTCTGGGCACGATTCAGCGGTCTCATCGAGGCCGACTTGGTGTTGCGATGAGGCCATTGAATCTCATGAGAGGCCTCTCATACAATTCGTACTGCTCGAATCTCGCTGAGACATCGCGATATGGATCGCACCCTCACTGGGCGTGATCCTGATCAGCATATTTAAATGAGCTGGATGGGGGGTTCTCCCAGACCATTGGAGACCCTTGGGAGATTCGACTCGCCAGAGGAAATCCCTAGAAGCGCAGCCTCGATGGAAGGAATCTCCCCAAAGCCAATGCTGCACCACGTCCTCTGTAAACTGGAGGCATTGCAAAACTATTATCCGATATCTAACTCACACCAAGTCATTTACACACATCACCTCTATCATCACTGACCTGCATTGACGCACGGTTAAACAACACCTTCACTTTAAAGTTCTTGTCCTTTTTTCAAATTTAGTGGTTTACCCCGACCGACCTACCTACCTTCCAAATCTCCTGCAGCTGTACAACTCTTCCAACATATCTGAGCTTGTTCCAGGGAGGATAAAGCAGGTGCTGACGTAAGGCATGCCATCATCAGAGGCAACACAGGGCTGCCAAGTAACTAGGTGGGCTGGTTAGAAGTTCGATCTTGGTGCCCTCGGACATCACCCTAGTTGTGGTTTGAATATCACCCCTTACATCCTCTTGCCTTCCCCACTCACTCCCCATGCCAACATGTGCCCTCACCCACCCCTAATGGTCCCTCATACTTTCCATGCCAACCTATGCTCCTTTTCTCACCCTCATGGCTCGTCATCATACTTTCTGTGCCAAATGATGCTCCTGACTCATATTTTTATAGCTCCAATGCCAATACAGTGCCAATTCATGCTGACACATGAACCCCCCCACTCATCCCCATGTCACCTTTCAGCCCCTATGCAAACTTAGTGCTAACTCATGCCATCATATGACCATCTAACCATCCACATGGTACCTTATAGCCCCTATGCAAACTTAATGCCAACTCATGCCAACACATGACCCCCTCCAGACCACTCATTGCCCTTAAACCTTCCATGCCAACTCACCCACTTTCCACCAGGGGCAGACCTCAGGAGCCATGCTAAGATGAATAAATGATGTTCACAGCATCTATTACATAGTTCATTATATAAAAAGTCCTATTGATACAAGCCGATCCAATGCATTTAAATACCCTCAAATACTTCATTCAGTATAAAACCAAATACCTTAATAACCTCTTGGAGCTGTCAATGAAACTGCAAACTTTGTGATAATGATAGATTGTTGAAGCAGTCAAGCAGTAATGCTAAAATGATAACCCTTATGTTATGTCAACAGACAGTTACTGAAACTACAAGCACTGATCTTTTTCAACTAGACAGACAGGCTAGGTTTTTTTTCAAATTTTAAAGGGCAAAGGATTAAATAACTTCACAGTTTGGAAGTTCCATTGACCTTTTATAAGCACTCATATCTGCATTTAAACAGACCTCACTCCAGCAAAAATGGATCTGTTTAAAGTCAGCAATTCCCTCCTCCAGGCAGTGGTAAAATTGAAACCCAAGCTCCTCTGCACACAACTATCATTTAACATTTAAATTGAATTTGCAATGATGGAACTTTTCAGTCATTCTAGATAGATTAGTTAGGATATACTAAATTAATTTCTTCATCCACACTAGCTGATCTTTTTATAAAGGTAATGGGGTTGGAATAATCAATCCTGATATCAATTACCATGCTGTAAGCACTTAATATCACTGCCACTAGGTAGAATTTCTATTGTTAGTCCAGTTGAATCCTTCAATCAACAGAGTGTATGAGAGAGTACAGCATTCATTTTGTTAGGGTGGCACAGTGACGCAGTGGTTAACACTGCTGCCTCACAGAGCTGAGGACCCGAGGATCCTGACCCCGCGCCATTGTCCGTGTGGAGTTTGCACATTCTCTCCATGTCTGCGTGGGTCTCAACCACAGAACCCAAAAAGATGTGCAAGGTAGGTGAATTTGCCACACTAAATTGCCCCTTATTTGGTAAAAAGAAATTGGGCACTCTAAATTAAAAAAAAACATTCAATTTTTGCTTGATTATAAAACGTTATCGATGTCCACGAGGAAGATAGATTTTAATCTCACATTTTCTCTGTTAGCTCTTGCATTCTAAGCTCTAACACTGTGGTGCAGATACCATGGTAACATACAAGGTTGTGGAAAATAAATGGATTTGCTTGGACAGAAGACCAGCTCAGATTATCTAGAATCCATCTCACTTGAAATGCACTTTGAAGGATATGAATTCTTTACCTGTCGAACTCTTTTCTTGGAACTTCCAACTCGGAAAATACCAACAGTATGAAGACCTGAGATAAAATAAATAAGATTTTAAATATGTAACCTTTGATAGATGAGCTCCAGAAATCATCAACACTCATAGAAAGTTATCCTCCCACTACTTTCCTGTAATATATGACACTCACGTTTGCATTTAAAACAAATAAACAGAATTGGCCTGGCTATTAGACAGAATGTTTTAAAATTCAATTTCTGTTTCAGGGGAAAACAGAAGTGTTGGGTAAGAAGCTTGGAGAGGAAAATAAGCTTGACATGTTCATAAATTAATAAAGCAGAAAGGTTTGAACAAGGCTAGTGAGGAAGAGTAGGTTGTGTAAAAGGAGAAATTATAATAAAGAAAATAAATAAAATCATATTGTAATGTTCTTGTTGGATGGCCTCAATTATATTACAAGGACACTTGTAGCTAAAGCTACAAATGATTTACAGATGAACAATAGTATTAACATGCACAAGCAACCTCTCCCCTACTCATCTGACTGTAACATTCATTTATATACTAATGAGACTCCTAGTGGTTAGTTGGTGAATTACAACACAACCATTTTATCCCAAATCCCCTTTCCTTTTAAGGAATAAATTAATACATTATCATCAATATATTTACATGTGATACCGCTAGCCTGTGAGTCTAACAGTATTAATTTGTTCTTTAACATTTTTAAAACTGGTTTAACAAATATATACATATACATATATATACATATGCATATATATACACACAAGAACAGCAAGCAAAGTATGTACAAATAGTTCAAATCTACAAATTCAGTCGATCAGGTTTTCTTTTGACTCTGGTTGATCTTCTCAAAGTTTGACCTTGCTGCTCAGAACTTGTAGATTCAACGTTCTCCATGACATTCTCATGCTCAGAACTGCTGACCTATCTGACAGTGCAGCTAATGTTGATTCTGACATAGATTCATCATCCATCACGTTGTTGTGAAAGTCTTCTCTGGTTTTCAAGTGTGCGCGACAATTTCTTCTTAAAACCAATGCATCCTCTGTCTGTACATTGTAGGAACGAGGTGCTACCTCTTCAGGTCCAATGGCTTTTCTCGACCAATTGTCCGAATCTTCTACTCTCACAATGTCATCACTACTCAGAAGTGGTAAAGTTCTCGACACTCTATCATAGAATTGCTTTTGTTTTACTTTAATGTTGTGCATTTCCTGCACTACCACTGCATTCTCCTCCTTCTTTTCCAAGTATGGAAGTGTGGTACGCAACAGTCTATTCATGAGTAACTCTGTTGGCAATCTACCATGTGGCAATGGTAATGCTTTGTAACCTGATTTTGCTGGAGATTATTCTGATGTCTCCAAAAAATTATTCTTCTCTGTTATTACTACAACAAACAGTGACATTTCAACACTGGAGACTGTATCTTCTACTGTGCTGCCGAATCTGGGGTTGAGCTTAGAGTAACAATTCTGAGCAAAGTGATTTTTTTTTCCTTTGCATCTGGAACAAATGCTGGACACTGCCTTAATTTGTGCCTTTGGCTACATCTTTTCCAAACTCCAAACTTTGACTACATCTCATCATTTCCAAATTTAAATCTATTACAGCAAATGCTTTGGGCCCTGCCGCTGTTAGGAGCACTGCTACCTTATGTGAATCTGATTGATCTCCTAAATTTACTGCAGTAAGAAACAGATTCAATTGTTGTTTAAACACACACCAGTTGCTGTTCACATTACCATGAAATCTGAGACTCATTGGTGACTTCAGTGATCAATACCATCCAACCCTGGTACCATGTAATGTTCTCGTTGGATGGCCTGATTTATATTTCAAGAACACTTTTAGCTAAAGCTAAAGCTGTAAATGATTTATTAACATTAACTGTGGGTCAAATATATACAAAATAACAGATGAATAACAGTATTAACATGCACAAGCAACCTCTCTCTTCCCTGCTCTCCAGTCAGTCTGAGATCACCTGATTCTAACATTTACTTATATACTAATGAGACTCCTAGTGGTCAGTCGGTAAATTACAACACACCATGATATCATTACACATACCAGTGGCATTCAGACTACATCATATACAAAGCAACTCTGAATACAAGGCACAACATTAGAAAATAAGATTCTGGTGAGGATATAAAACTTTCTGGGCTCTGATAGTGCATGGGCCAGAAGGCCATCAGACTGTAGGGGCATTGATAGGGTCACTGGGAGGGTACACCTTTGCAGCGTCACTGGCACTGGGAAGGTACACCTTTGCAGGGTCATTGAGAAGGCACACCTTTTCAGGGTCATCGGGAAGGTACACATTTGCATGGAGCTCATGTCATTTCAACACCTACGCATAATTCGGATGTATGTTGTACAGGGTCCCATTCCAGAGACAACATACAATGTTGCTCTTCCTGTAACTCACTGTAAGCATTAAATTAAAAATGCTGGCCATCTTCAGTAGTCTGATTCCCTTTCGTTGGAACCTGTTTAATCTCCTGGATAACAGGCCATCTCATCTCACAGGATATACCAACCTCCAGTGCATGTTGGCTCTTAGCTGGTGGGGTAGCAGGGAAGGGAATCTACATTTGATCAATGTAAATTAAGATTGGTGCCCAGCATTTCTGAATCCGGAACTTCTCTGGGATGCTGTGGTAGTGTGGACTGGAGTTCCAGCAGAACAACTGAGTAAATGCTACCCAAGATCCATGACATAATGACAATAGCCAAAACATGGGTCAAGATTTGCAATTAAATATTTCTGGGTGAAAGCTTTCATTAAGGATAGGGAATAAGCAGGGACAGAGTGGCTGTGGTATTAATAAAAGATAATGGCTGAGAAGGTTGTTTGCATTGCGCCCCTTGCCAATCTTGCATCGATTCCCTGGGGGGCAGGTGGTTCCACAGGCCAATAACTGTGTTCTTCAATAATATCACAGAATCACAGAGTCAATAAAGATAATCATGCAGGTTGTAGCCCAAGGTCCCGCCTGCCCCTGGGGAACTGATGTAAGTCTGTACGCTGCCACTCTAATCAGTGCTACGCAAACAAATTTCTTCCCCAATATCATAGTAGTAGATTCTAAGGAGTTAACTGGAAAACTGATCCAAACAGAACACACTTTGAATGAAGCTGCAGAATAAAAATGGATCAATTGTATTCATGAGAGACCACCGACAGGGGCGAGGACATTTCTAAACAAATCAAAGAGGCAAGCATTAATAATAGAGTCATAAATGTTGGACAATTTAATGATCCAAAGACACACTATTACAGCAAATTTATTTATGGGGAAATGAAAAGTTGTTTTGTTGCATGTTCAAAACAGTTTTCTCAGTCAGTCTCAAACAACACCTAGTTCTGGATAATAAGCAGAACCATTAGGCAACTTAAAAGTCGGAGAATATTTGCAAACTACATGGAACATAGTAACCAAAATATAATTAGATTCAGTGCAAGAATTGAAAAAGATAAAGAAAAATTGAAGACAATGGTACTTTTATTCATAAAAATGAATTACAGTGAGATAAATAGGTACCTTGGAGAGATTAAGTGGAATGACAAATAGTCAAATGGAACCAATAATTAACAATGGAAAAAATGTAAATAGGAAATGACAAGTCAAATATATTCCAGTAAGGAGAGAAGGGATTGTATCAAAGGCTAAAATTTATGCCCACAAGGCAGATAACAAATATAAAAGGGAGAACAAATATAAATATTAAAAAGCTACAAGAAAGGAGATAGAAAATTAAAAAGGCATATGAAAAATATAGGAAAAAAGGCATGGAAGGCAATTTTTAAAAGTTCCTAGCGACGGCATAGTTTTTTTCACCAGTTTTGAGTCTGCCTTAGATACTGGGGGAAATATTAGATAAGAGCCAAAATCAAGTGAGGGGATTGCTATGTGCAATTAACCCACACCTATTTGCTCTGATGCAGGTAGCACACAACTTAGTTCGCACACAATGTTGAGCTGGCTGTGCATTTAAATGATTGGAGCATGCAGCCAACACGGATCATGCTACTGAGTATACCTGAACAAGGGGTGAATAATCATGAAAGGCTAGCACAGATTCAGAGTAGTCTGTAGTAACAAGCCTGCACCTATTAAAGGGGAGATGCATTTTGGCTGAAGCAAGTTAGAGTTCATTGCACGAGTGACTGTGACTTGGAAAAGATGCAGGATTCCACAATATGGCAGAGAATCGGCACTAAGGATCTTCAAAGAAGCACTGGAAGCCTTTGTGCAAGAGCTGGACAAGTGGAGAGAGATAATCTATCCACAAGGGGCCAGGAAGCTCTCCAGACAAACTTTGGGAAAGCAATGAGAACAGATAGCCAGGCAGGTCATTCTGGGCAAAATAGCTGAAGGACATGGATGCAGCACCAAAAGAAGTTGAATGAGCTCATGTGAGTGAATATTTCTTCAAAATGCAATATTCTAACATCTGCACGACTAGCCTCAGATACTGCTCAATGGATCGCATCCCCATCTCTCAACTACCAGCTATTTCCATCAATCATCACACATGCCTAATATTCATAGTTTCACCACATCCTCACACCCTGAGCACTATTGCAAGCCTCACACCTCCATCTCACAGCTGGAACACGCTACCAGTTATCACAGCTATATCACACAATATTAATGTATGGCATTTACTGATGTTTACCTCTCTTTTGCAGTATAGGGACCTGCATAAATGAAGGCAGCAGCAGCTATTCACCAGCATAGGACAGGCGCGGCTGCATGTCCTCATCTGTGTGATGGAGACAGTGCTTACTCCCATCATTGGAATGGCTACGACTGAGGCTGTGACCTACAGTGGAGCCGATCAGATTAAAGATGGTATTCCCATAACTAATCCTCCTTCACACCCAGCAGCTTCCTCACTACACCAGGGGTTATCCACCCCAACCTATAATATAGCCTGCTCCCTGAACCAAAAACCTAACGTCTGGGCAAGTCAGATTTGCTGAGTCGAGAATTCTCCTGAATTTGCACACCTGACTCATGGAGCAAGATCTAGGCCATGGCCACCAACTAAAAAGTGACAGCGTGCAAACTTTGGAGGGAAGCATAGAGATAGGAGCTGCCCCCCCACACCCCCGCCCCCCCATCCATACTGCAGCCACTGGAGTTGCACTGCACAGGGGCACCAGGACAGGCTAAGGCACCCACAACACAGTCGCAGAGGAAATTTATCAGTTAATTTTCCATGAAACACTGGATTGTTTACTTGACAAAGTTGGTTTGGAACTTTGTTTTGGGGTGACCTTTCTAGCCAATAAGACCCTGCGATGGTCAGTAACAGAAGGAAGAAGAAGTGATACTATTTGTGATTGGGGAATTGAGGTGTGTTCACTGGCATTACAGCCAGATGAACCAATCACTGACAAACAGACTGGAAATGGGATGTGTTGACTGCCTCCTCTTTCACCAGTGCTGCTTGTTGTATACCTGATGACATGGGTTGTGCCCTCGTTATGGCATAATGGCTGGACAAATTGTGCCACATACTTTGGTGAGTTCTGCAGGGTTCCTTATAATAATAATCTTTATTGTCACAAGTAGGATTACATTGCAATGAAGTTACTCTGAAAGCCCCTAGTCCCCAAATTCCAGGGCCTGTTTGGGTACACAGAGGGAGAATTCAGAATGTCCAAATTACCTAACAACACGTCTTTCGAGGCTAGTGGGAGGAAACCGGAGCACCCAGAGGAAACCCACGCAGACACGGGGAGAACGTGCAGACTCCGCACAGACAGTGACCCAGCCGGGAATCGAACCTTGGACCCTGGTGCTGTGAAGCCACAGTGCTAACCACTGTGCTACCGTGCTGCCCTTCAGAGTGCTCCAGTCAGCGGAAGCATTGTTTAAGCATCCACTGCTGCTCAATGACGTCTTGTGGGGTAGAATGACTCATGTTACATGCATGCTGCCTCCATGTGCTTTGGTTGTGCATGAGGATCATGGTCAGATGTTCAGCAGATAACCCACCCGCTACCCTTTGGTTTGGGGTGGTGGTTCAAATAGCAAAGGAACAGTGGACCGGCACAGATTACAGTCACCATGACTATTGTCAGGATACTTGGCATTTACCTGCATGATTTGCTGTGCATTATCACACACCAGGAAGTGGAATCTTTTGTGGTTAAGGTAAGTATTAACATTTACCAGGGGTAAGTCATGGGGTACAGGTCTCTGGCACAGAGTTTGTCCCTGTTGCTTAGAAGGGAAGGGGGGAGAGGAGTAGAGCATTAGTCATTGGAGACTCCATAGTTAGGGGGATAGATAGGAGATTCTGTGGGAACAAGAGAGACTCGCGGTTGGTGTGTTGCCTCCCAGGTGCCAGGGTGCGTGATGTCTCGGATCGTGATTTTGGGATCCTTAAGGGGGAGGGGGTACAGCCCCAAGTCGTGGTCCACATAGGTACCAACGACATAGGTAGGAAAAGGGATAGGGATGTAAGGCAGGAATTCAGGGAGCTAGGGTGGAAACTTAGATCTAGGACAAACAGAGTTATTATCTCTGGGTTGTTACCCGTGCCACGTGATAGCGAGACGAGGAATAGGGAGAGAGAGGAGTTGAACACGTGGCTACAGGAATGGTGCAGGAGGGAGGGTTTCAGATTTCTGGATAATTGGGGCTCATTCTGGGGTCAGTGGGACCTCTACAAACGGGATGGTCTACACCTGGACCACAGGGGTACCAATATCCTGGGGAGGAAATTTGCTAATGCTCTTCCGGAGGGTTTAAACTAGTTCAGCAGGGACTTGGGAACCTGAATTGTAGCTCCAGTATACAGGAGGTTGAGAGTACATGAGTAAGGTTTCAAAGGTGCAGGAGTGTACCGGCAGGCAGGAAGGTCGTTTAAAGTGTGTCTTCTTCAATGCCAGGAGCATCCGGAATAAGGCGGGTGAACTTGCGGCATGGGTTGGTACCTGGGACTTCGATGTTGTGGCCATTTCGGAGACATGGATAGAGCAGGGATAGGAATGGTTGTTGCAGGTGCCGGGGTTTAGATATTTCAGTAAGCTCAGGGAAGGTGGTAAAAGAGGGGGAGGGGTGGCATTGTTAGTCAAGGACAATATTACGGTGGCAGAAAGGATGTTTGATGAGGACTTGACTACTGAGGTAGTATGGGCTGAGGTTAGAAACAGGAAAGGAGAGGTAACCCTGTTAGGGGTTTTCTATAGGCCACCGAAAAGTTCCAGGGATTCATAGACTCATAGAATTTACAGTGCAGAAGGAGGCCATTCGGCCCACCAAGATGTAGAGGAAAGGATTGCAAAGATGATTCTGGATAGGAGCGAAAGCAACAGGGTAGTTGTTATGGGGGACTTTAACTTCCCAAATATTGACTGGAAGCACTATAGTTTGAGTACTTTAGATGGGTCCGTTTTTGTCCAATGTGTGCAGGAGGGTTTCCTGACACAGTATGTAGATAGGCCAATGAGAGGCGAGGCCATATTGGATTTGGTACTGGGTAATGAACCAGGACAGATGTTAGATTTGGAGGTAGGTGAGCACTTTGGTGATAGTGACCACAATTCGATGACGTTTACTTTAGTGATGGAAAGGGATAGGTATATACCGCAGGGCAAGAGTTATATCTGGGGGAAAGGACATTATGATGCGATGAGGCAAGACTTAGGATGCATCGGACGGAGAGGAAAACTGCAGGGGATGGGCACAATGGAAATGTGGTGCTTGTTCAAGGAACAGCTACTGCGTGTCCTTGATAAGTATGTACCTGTCAGGCAGGGAGGAAGTGGTCGAGCAAGGGAACCGTGGTTTACTAAAGCAGTCGAAACACTTGTCAAGAGGAAGAAGGAGGCTTATGTAAAGATGAGACATGAAGGGTCAGTTAGGGCGCTCGAGAGTTACAAGTTAGCTAGGAAGGGCCTAAAGAGAGAGCTAAGAAGAGCCAGGAGGGGACATGAGAAGTCTTTGGCAGGTAGGATCAAGGATAACCCTAAAGCTTTCTATAGATATGTCAGGAATAAAAGAATGACTAGGGTAAGAGCAGGGCCAGTCAAGGACAGTAGTGGGAAGTTGTGCTTGGAGTCCAAGGAGATAGGAGAGGTGCCAAATGAATATGAGTATTCACACAGGAAAAAGACAATGTTGTCGAGGAGAATACTGAGCTTCAGGCTACTAGACTAGAAGAGCTTAAGGTTCATAAGGAGGAGGTGTTAGCAGTTCTGGAAAGTGTGAAATAGATAAATACCCTGGGCTGGATGGGATTTATCCTAGGATTCACTGGGAAGCTAGGGAGGACATTGCTGAGCCTTTGGCTTTGATCTTTAAGTCATCTTTGTCTCCAGGAATGGTGCCAGAAGACTGGAGGATAGCAAATGTTGTCCCCTTGTTCAAGAAGGAGTGTAGAGACAACCCCGGTAACTATAGACCAGTGAGCCTTACTTCTGTTGTGGGCAAAATCTTGGAAAGGTTTATAAGAGATAGGATGTATAATCATCTGGAAAGGAATAATTTGATTAGAGATAGTCAACACGGTTTTGTGAAGGGTAGGTCGTGCCTCACAAACCTTATTGAGTTCTTTGAGAAGGTGATCAAACAGGTGGATGAGGGTAAAGCAGTTGATGTAGTGTATATGGATTTCAGTAAAGCATTTGATAAGGTTTCCCACGGTAGGCTACTGCAGAAAATACGGAGGCATGGGATTCAGGGTGATTTAGCAGTTTGGATCAGACATTGGCTAGCTGGAAGAAGACAAAGGGTGGTGGTTGATGGGAAATGTTCAGACTGGTGTCCAGTTACTAGTGGTGTACCACAAGGATCTGTTCTGGGGCCACTGCTGTTTGTCATTTTTATAAATGACCTGGAGGAGGGTGTAGAAGGATAGGTGAGTAAATTTGCAGATGATACTAAAGTTGGTAGAGTTGTGGACAGTGCGGAAGGATGTTACACGTTACAGAGGGACATAGATAAGCTGCAGCGCTGGGCTGAGAGGTGGCAAATGGAGTTTAATGCAGAAAAGTGTGAGGTGATTCATTTTGGAAGGAATAACAGGAAGATAGAGTACTGGGTTAATGGTAAGATTCTTAGCAGTGTGGATGAGCAGAGAGATCTCAGTGTCCATGCACATAGATCCCTGAAATTTGCCACTCAGGTTGAGAGGGTTGTTAAGGAGGCGTACGGTGTGTTAGCTTTTATTGGCAGAGGGATTGAGTTTCGGAGCCATGATGTCATGTTGCAGCTGTACAAAACTCTGGTGCGGCTGCATTTGGAGTATTGCGTGCAATTCTGGTCGCCGCCTTATAGGAAGGATGTGGAAGCATTGGAAAGGGTGCAGAGGAGATTTACCAGAATGTTGCCTGGTATGGAGGGAAGATCTTATGAGGAAAGGCTGAGGAACTTGAGGCTGTTTTCGTTAAAGAGAAGAAGGTTAAGAGGTGACTTAATTGAGGCATACAAGATGATCAGAGGATTGGATAGGGTGGACAGTGAGAGCCTACTTCCTCGGATGGTGATGTCTAGCACGAGGGGACATAGCTTTACATTGAGGGGAGATAGATATAAGACAGATGTCAGAGGTAGGTTCTTTACTCAGAGAGTAGTAAGGGCGTGGAATGCCTTGCCTGCAACAGTCGTGGACTCGCCAACACTAAGGGCATTCAAATGGTCATTGGATAGACATATGGACGATAAGGGAATAGTGTAGATGGGCTTTAGAGTGGTTTCACAGGTCGGCGCAAAATTGAGGGCCGAAGGGCCTGTACTGCGCTGTAATGTTCTATGTTCTGTGTTCTATTTGTAGCATATTAACACAACCAAAGCACATGGAGGCAACATGCATATGACATGAGTCATTCTACCCCGCAAGACGTCATTGAACAGCAGTGGATGCTTAAACAATGCTTCCGCTGACTGGAGCACTCTGAAGGGCAGCAACATATACAAAGTAACATGAGTCCAGTCAATGGTACTCTGCACTATGGAGAAGCCCACCTTCCAAACCACATCTGACTTGGAAATAAATCATAATACCTTCAGTGTCGCCAGATGAAAATCCTGCAACTTCCTCCAAAACAGCACTATGGTTGTACCTACACCACATGGCCTGCGGTGGTTCAAGACAGCAGCTCACCACTACCTTCTCAAGGGCAATTAGGGATAGGCAATAAATGTTGGCCTAGCCAACAACGCCCACACCCAGGGAAGGAATAAAAAGAAAATCCTGTCACAGCAATGTGCATGCTTTGCCTGCTATTCTCTGGAATGGGAGAATGTAATGTGTTCCTCACTCCCAGCACATCGTGTGCCTATCTTTATCCAGTAGTGAATGGTAAACTATGAGATGTTAAAGACGCCACCCATTCCAACATTGTGTGATGAATGTAGGAAATTGTTATATATTATTATTTTATGTTTGTTATCGTGATGTTATTAAAATCCTGGTTTAAAATATATAGGGGGCTGGTTTAGCACAGGGCTAAATCACTGGCTTTGAAAGCAGACCAAGGCAGGCCAGCAGCACGGTTCAATTCCATCACCAGCCTCCCATACAGGCGCTGGAATGTGGCGACTAGGGGCTTTTCACAGTAACTTCATTTGAAGCCTACTTGTGGCAATAAGCGATTTTCATTTCACATACACAGTATGTCTGGTAAAGCTGTGATTGAGGAGGCATAAAGGTGAGGTAATCAATGATTTTAACCATTTACTTGTTGACAGAGAGACGGCTAATGGAACTCCAGGAGGTTCCCTGGAGTGTAGGTCATTTATGAGGGATTGTGTTTAGTCCTAGCTAAGCAGGTATTGGAACTATTTAGCAGGAGGATACTAGATAATGCCTTGTGCTTAGGGTACAGATGATCTAATTAATGGGAGGAGCCACATCTGACTGTAGTTTTGAAGTTTGCTATTGGATTTTATTCTGACAAGACAAGGGGCGTGATTCTGCACTCCCACGCTGGTTGGGAGAATCCCCTGGCGCCCCATTTTTCCCTGCGACGCCGGTCCGATGCCTTCCCGCGATTCACCCAAGCGGCGAGAACAGCCCCATCGAGTTCTGCGCGGCGCAGGCCGGAGAATCGCCCGGGACACCCAAAATGGTGATTCTCCGCTACACCCGCTATTCTCCGGCCCGGATGGGCCGAGCGGCCTGCCCAAAACGGCTGCCGGCGGGAACAGCGCGGGAACGCTGGGGGGGGGGGGGGGGGGGGGCGGCTTGTGGGGGGGCGAGGGGGGTTCTTTCACCGGGGTAGGACTCAAAAGGGGCCTGGCCCACGATCGGTCTCTGAAGGAGGACCTCCTTTCCTCCACGCCCCGCAAGATCCATCCGACATCTTCTTGCGGTGCGGCCTCGGGGAGGACAGCAACCACGCATGCGCGGGTTGGCGCCGGCCAACCCGCACATGCGCGAGTGATGCCAGTTACGCCAGTTACACGGCGCCTGCAGCGTCATTTACGCGGCGCCACTTTTAGGCGGCGACAATGCCCAGCGCGCGCTGACGACGCTGCTTTCGCGACACGCCCCCAGAGTTTCTCGCGGCCCCGATCCTAGCCCATTTTCGGGCCCTGAATCGGTCAAGACCGGGGCCGTTTCACGCCGTCGTGAACCACGACGGCATTCACGACGGCGTGGTACTTAGTCGCGGGAGCGGAGAATTGCGCCCAGGTTGTTCCTGAAAGGGTCTCTCCCTCCAAAGATCTGCACAGAGGAACAAGTGACCCTGGTTGTTAACTTCATTTATAAGTTGCATTTGAGCTGTATTGGGTTGCTTAATTAAAATATATAGTAGTAGGGGTAAAAAGGGAGTTAATGTTTTTTCCCCCTTTTATTTAAGAACTGTTTTAACTGGTCATTCTAAAGTGATTACTGTGTTGCTAATGTAATTGATTCTGTGTTGAAATGAAAGTTTGTTTCAACATAAAAGATACCGATTGGTCAGTGCTATCATTCCTATGGTTTAGTAGTTTTCTCTCCCGGTCTTACAGATTGCAAATTGTTGGGATTCTCATACCGGACTCCTACCAATGGAGTCTGACACAAAATATGTCATGGCCACCTCCACTGAGGCTGTAGGTGTGCCTGCAACAGGTGTCAGATTTCAGTGAGGGCATCTCACACACACTGCACGAAAGCAACGTTCTGGAAATGTGGAATAAAAACAAAAAATGCTGGAAATATTCAGCAGGTCTGGCAGGATCTGTGGAGAGGAGCTGAGTTTACATTTCAGGTTAAAATGGTCTTTGATTAGAACCTAGTAAAATGTCATCTCGACCTGAAACATGAACTTTTTCTCTCCCCAGATGCTGCCTGACATGCTGAGTATTTATTAATATATTCATTTTTATTATTACGTTTTACCATTTCAATCTGAAATATAAACTCTGCTCCTCTCCACAGAGGCTGAAGTTTACGTACGAGAATTTCTCCCTGATCACCAAGGGTGGATAAGGCGTTCTAAATTCCCCACAAAGAAAGCTTGAAATGCCAGTTAATCAAACTGGAAAATTACAGTTTGCACATAATGGCCCGTAACGTCCTCAGAGCAGCAAGCTCAGGGGGTGCCACTTGGGGTGGGCTTACCGTCGCTGAAGTTCCAAAGTCCAGGTCTAGCCCAACCTCCCACACTCAGACTGGGTGAGACAGGAGCAGTGAATCCCTGGCTGCATCGGCGTGGAGAAAGTGGGGTGCAGAGAAGAAGGACATGCCTCATTTTCACAGCACTAATTTTGACGAAGGAGGTATTTAAAAGGACAATTTAAAGAGAGAACGTAAGTTTCAAAGGTAAGTGGCTCAGACAATCAGGACAGACAGGGGCGGGTAGGGGGAGGGAGCAAGGGGGAGGGAGGGATAGGGGAGGGGAAAGACTGGGAGTGAGAGGCCGGAGGGGAGGAAGACCGGGAGCATGTGCGGTGGGGGTTGAGTCAAGCTGGGAAGGGGGAGTCAGGCCAACCGCAGTGGGGAAGGCAGGGTGCCAGGTTGGGTCGGGCTGGGGGGGCAGGGGGTTGGATCAGGCTGGGAATTGTGGTTCGGGCCAGGGGTGGGGTGGTGTAGGGAATCCGCTGGAGGTCTTGTGTGTGCGGGGTGTCCCATGCAAGACTTGGTCTGGGTGCTCAAATAGAAATTATTTTTTTCCCCTTCTATCTCTTTCAGAGTAACTATGAGTGTAAAATTGGCAGAACTGTCCTAAGTTAATAATTTAAATCGCTTCTATTCGATGCTTCCCAGCCGAGAACAATCGTCCAGGGCAAGTTAAACCTTCTCGCCAATTGCCAGGTAAAACCTTACATGAGAACCTCCTCGAGGGATTCCCAGTGCATCACTGGGGTACTCCTTAAATGCGACGCTGGAGAACCAGTATGGGCCAATATTTGCTTTAATCAAGTGCTGATGTTTATTATGACTTACCATATTTTTCAATGTGCAAACAGCACTGCTGCACTACTCTGGGGACCTGCTGGAAGATGGGGTTCAGACTGAGCTTTTTTTTTGTCTTTGTTACACATTTCCTTTCCAGTTCCATTGGTAGAGAGAGCTGAAGGGCTTCCAGTAATCGTGACTGATTGTCATCCAGGTCAGTGATGGAGTCGACAGACACTGCACCCTGCAAAACAGGTCCACAGAAATCATCCCACATTCCAGATGAGTGACTCTTAGATATGTGATCATACTTTAATCTAGAATAAGGCTAGCTCACTGTGGCCAGGCAAAAAAAACCCAATGAAATCCAAAATATTTGTCTTAAATAAAATAGCAACAAAATAAGTATTGCAGAAATTGCTACTGAACCTGAAGAGGAGTTGGGGTTCTTTCTGTATGATAACCCATGTCTTACCTCACATCTTCTGCCACCAGGATAGCTTGGATTTATTTAGATGGCAAACTCATCACATGGTGCGGTTAGGAGAGAGTGAATGATGTGAATCTTTGGGTCAGTCCACGGAATCTTCAGGATACAACTGGAGTGAGAACTCAATAAGGTCTGAGTTTGAGAGTGTGGAAAGATTTTGAACGCATCTGAACAATCAATAAGGGATCAAAGGGTCTGGGGAGAATAGTTAAGTGATGTAAACCTATGAATGGTATGCAGGATAATTTGCACGCACGGAACAGAATACAGCATTGGTGGGCATGAGACTGGTGAGTATTTGGACCAAGAAAGCACTCAGATCAATGCATACTTGATGCACAATCAATTGTACAGAGATGAGAGTGGAATACAACTGAGGCTTTATTACTCTAAGATGTGTGGCCGCCTACAGCAGCTGGCGAAATGGCTGCTGTATAGGGAGCACACATATTTATACTCCGCCTACTGGGCAGAGCCAGCAGGCAGGCACTACCCCCGTACCTGCAGTACAGGGCCTTACCACACATCTTCTAACATGTACAAAAGTGGTGATTACCACAATACTCATATAGCAGAAAAAGACCAGTAAGTTCTAGGGCAGCAGTAAACACTCAAATGGAACACCGTGAGCCCTTCATGGAGCAGTAAACACTCAAGGTAACCAGTGGACACTAGGGAGCAAATATCAGTAATGATTAAAATTAAAAATTGAAGGTATAAAAGGGTATTCTGCCTTCAGATCACCAAGGTCATGTCTAGACTTGTCAACATTTTGTCAGGATTGGTGGAACAACAGGAGCCAGATGGATCTGACAGATAGGATGGAATGGTCACAGCTAAGAGGGAACCACAACTACTCTATAGAAGGAAATATAGTCAAGGACAGACTGGAGCTTAGCCCTATCCAACAAAGAGGAGAAGAACGATGAGTCAGAGCTGATAAAAATGCCCTCTATATCAGGATGTTTAAAATACCAGTTTGTAAGATGTTGACTGATTTATGATGATGTTTAACTGGAAAGAATTGCTGTGTTTCTGATTCCTCTGCGCTCAGATCCTCCATTTGCAGGTTTAATAGATTAGTATGTCTTTCAGAGTTTAAATAACAGATGCCTGTAACAAAATGGTGAAAATTTTATTTCACACCTAGCTTAAAGGAAGATGGTTGTGGTCACAAAAGGCCAATCATCTCAGTCCCAGGACTTCACTGTGGAAATTCTTCTGGGTAGTGCCCGAGGCCCAACCATCTTAAGTTATTTCATCACTGACCTACTGTCCACCATAAGGTCAAAAGTGGGGGTGTTCGCCGATGATTGCACAATGTTCAGCACCATTCGCAACTCCTCATATGCTAAAGCAACAAGACCTGGACAATATTCGTGCTTGAGCTGCTAAATGGTAAGTCACATTCACACCACATAAGTGCAAGGCAATGACCATTTTTAACAAGAGAGAATCTCACCATCTCCCCGTCATATTCAATAGACGGGATTCTCTGATCTTGAGGCTGAATGTTGGCGTCGTCATAAACGCCGTCGCGTTTCCCGATGGCGTCAACATGGCCTCAGGATCAGCAATTCTGGCCCCTACAGGGGGCCAGCATGGCACTGGAGCGACCCATGCCGCTCCAGCTGCCGATCCCGCCATCAACTGGGCACCGCGGGATCCGCACATGCGCAGTGGCACCGGCGCCAACACGCATATCCTGGACCCTTCCACGCCGAGGTCCCACCGGGTAAGACCAGGTTAGAACAGCCCCAGTGGGACTCGGGCTTTTTGGTACGGCTGCTCTGATACGGTGCGGCCGACTGCTCCAGCTCCAATGGCGCCGATTCTCCATTCTGCAGAGAATCGTGTCCCGACGTCAGGGCAGCGTGTCACGATTCATGCCAGTCACGGCGATTCTCCAACCCAACCCTGGGCTGAGAGAATCCCGTCCCATGGCTTTTTGGGGGAAAACAAAGATAGTTTTAAGGGATTTATGTTTGAATTGGTAAACATTAGAATAAGGTTTGGTTTTAAGCGGATTTAATTTAATGTTTCTGTGCCTGGAAGGGTAAAACATTTAGTTATATTTATGCTGGACACAGATGTTTGTATTTGTGAGGGTTGGTTAAGTTGCATTTGGGTTTCTATGGTGCTTAGATGGGGCTACTGTCTGAAAAATAAACAAAATTCATAAGCATATAATAATAATAAGTGTCACAAGTAGGCTTACATTAACACTGCAATGAAGTTGCTGTGAAAATCTCCTAGTCGCCACACTACGGCGCCTGTTCGGGTGCACCAAGGGAGAATTCAGAATATCCAATTCATCTAACAAGCACGTCTTTCGGGACTTGTGGGATGAAACTGGAGCACCCGGAGGAAACCCACGCAGGCATGGTGAGAATGTGTAGACTCAGCACAGACAGTGACCCAAGCCGGGAAGAACCAAAGTCCCTGGCTGTGAAGCAACAGTGCTAACCACTGTGCATATGACCATTGCTTAGCAATTGGAGGTCCTTATGAGGTAAAGCTTTTAAGTTTTAGTTCAGGTAATTTGAGAGCAGTTGAAGGCAGGTGGCGAACGTCAGAGCAGGGGAGTAGTTGGGAAATAGCAATCACAATATAATAAGGTTCAATATTAAGTTAGAAAAGAATAAAAATCAGTCACGGATTAAGATCCCAGAAGGGGAAAGGGTAAATTGAAGGGATCTAAAAGTTGAACGGAGCAGGTTGATTGGAAACGCATTTTGATGGACAAAATAGTGAATGAAAAATGGAAGACTTTCAAATGAGAGATGAATAGGGTGCAAACTTTAATAAAATATTATTTTTTTTAAAAAGAATAGGGTGCAAGCTAGGCACATCCACATGAGAAATAAAGACGGGGTATCCAAAGCTAGAGTACCCTGGACAACTAAGGTTATTGAGGAGAAAATAAAGAAGAAAAAAGAGGCATATGATACATGCCGGAAGAGTAATCATAATGGAAGTCAGGAAGACTATCTCGAATGCAGAAGAGAGGCTAAGGCTGAAATAAGGACGGCGGAGGGGAAGCATGAGGAAAGGATTGCAGGCTGTGCTAAAACAAATAATAAAATGTTCTTCAAACATATCATTGTAAAAGATTAGTGCAGGGTAGAGTGGGGCACATAAGGGACAAGCAGGGTAAACTGCTCACTGAAGCGCAGGTTATGGTAGTGGTATTAAATGAGTACTTTGCTTCTGTCTTTTTTTTTAAATTTAGTGTACCCAATTCATTTTTTTCCAATTAAGGGGCAATTTAGCGTGTTCAATCCACCTACCTTGCACATCTTTGAATTGTGGGAGCGAAACCCACGCAAACACAGGGAGAATGTGCAAATTCCATACGGATAGTGACCCAGAGCCGGGATCGAACCTGGGACCTCGGCGCCATGCGGCAGCAGGGCTAACCCACTGTGCTGCCCTATTTTGCTTCTGTCTTTACCAAAATAGAATATGATGACAATGACCCAGTTGAAAATATGGGCATTGAGCAACTGAGCAGCACCATGATAGATAAAGAAAAAGTAGAGAAGTTGCCAGGCCTGAATGGGATGCATCCTAGATTGCTGAGAGAGGTAAGGGAGTAAATTATGATAACCAGTTGACAGAAATTTTCCAGACCTCTCTGAACACAGGATTCGTCCCAGGGGACTGGAATATAGCAAATGTGGCGCTGCTTTTAAGAAAGGGGCAAAGGATAACACAGGAAACTACAGACCTGTCAGCTTGACATCAATAGTGGGAAAACTGATGGAGGTCATAATGCGGGATAAGATAAATATACACTTAGAGAAAAATATACACTTAGAGAAGAATTTCAATTCAGAGAAATGTGAGGCAATGCATTTTGGGAGAAGAAACACAGGGAGACAATACAGGCTCAATGGTACAACTTTGAGAGGATTCCAGGAGCTGAGGAACTTTGGTGTTCAAGCGCATAATTTTCTGAAGGTGGCCAGGTAAATTGAAATGGTTGTTAAGAAGGCTGATAGGATCCTTGGGTTTATAAATAGAGGCATAGAGTATAAAAACAAGGAAGTGATGCTACACCTCTACAAGTCATTGGTCAGACCACATTTGGAATATTGTGTCCAGTTCTGTGCACTTTATTTAAGGAAGGATGTTAAAGCCCTAGAGAGAGTGCAAAGGAGATTTACTAAAATGATACCAGGAATTAGGAATTTTAGATACAAGGAAAGGTTAGAGAAATTGGGCGTGTTCTCTTAAGAGCAGAAAAGATTAAATGGTGACCTTGTTGTGATGTTCAAAATTATGGATTGAAGGATATTCTGTTTCCACTTGTTGATAAATTAGTTACGAGGGATCACAATTTCAAAATGGTCAGCAAGAGAGCTAGGAGGGAGATGAGGAGAAACCTTTTTACTCAGAGAGTTTTGGGGATTTGGAATGCACTGCCTAAGAGAGTGGTGGAGGTAGATTCCATGGGAGGTTTCAAAAGAGAGCTGGATATATATTTGAAAGTGATGAATTTCAAGGGTGACAGGGATAGGGCTGGAGAATAGGACTAGCTAGGTAACTCTTTCGGGAGCCGGTGCAGACACGATGGACTGAATGGCCTCCTTCTGTGCTGTAAAATTCTATGATTCTAAAGTGTTCTGAGTTACAGGGCACGATCAAGATAAATGGGAACTATGTCCCATGGCGAGCGCTTTTAGTCCTATGTTTCCCGACACTGCAGGCACCGAGAAATGCAACGCTATCCAACGTGACTGTGGTTAGATACGAGGGCGCAGTGGGGAACATGCAGTCAACGCCACATTAGTTCCATTTCCTGCACTAAGGAGACCCGCTCGCCGAAACTCCTCAGTGCAGGGAGAGATCAGGACGGCATTTTTAAATGGCATCCCGATCTCTCGAACCCCCAAAACCACCCCAAGATCCAACTCACTGTAAGGGGGTCCCTGTGACCCCCCCCCTCCTCACAGGGCACCTCCCTGCCCAATCACCACCATGCAAAAAATGCAAGCTTGCCATCTTGGCAGAGCCACCCTGGCACATTGGCAGTGCTATCTGGGTGTCTGACAGTGCCAGACTGGCTTCCAGGTGGCACTGCCAGGCTGGCACTGCCAAGGTGCCCATGTGGCACCAGCAGCACCATGGTACCATCTGCCCAGAGGGATTGCACCCGGAGGCCTCCGATCCCCTGCAAGGCCCCCAGGAGTGCCGTTCTGTCTGGTCCCCATTTGTGGAACAAGTTCTGAATGGCACCCACGCCAACATCTCCAAGGCGAATGGGATAATGACTTAGTTACCTCAGGGAACTGCATATTAGAGTGAGACTAACTGCCTCGTGCTAAGATGCAGATTTGCCAAAAAGTGATCCCGCCTACCATGGGCGGGATTCACATTGCGACTTCTCGTAAGATCGTGTTAGATCTCGCGAGGCGTGGTAAGCCAGGTAGATCCCGGGAATTGGGTCTCCCGGCAGATACCGGCAAGTTGTGCCGTGGCGCGCTGCTTTTCGGGCGCAGCATGGCAGGTAGATCGCACCCATCGATACAATCGCATTTGGTATACAGTTTCAGCATTTCCCATGCTGCTAAATTATACTCGGCCTTCTGTCCCACCCAGTTAATGTCACATTGCATCACCGAGCCCCTGGTTAAATGTATTCATGAGTCACACACCTTTTTCTGGTAGGAATGTTTCTGACCTTAGTTGTTGGCTCAAAATGATGTATTATTTTGAGTGGGAAAAGGCAATAAGACAATTTTCGCATACATCAGTAAAGTTATTAAATCACTGTCTCTCTTCTATCTGGTGATACCCAAATCTGTTAAAAAGTGGAGGCTGAACTGTCTTCTTAAAAGTTGTACAGAGGTTTTCAGCTTTATACTCGTGTTACAGTCCTGTCTTCAGCAATAAGAATACAAATAAGCAGGACTAGGAATCTCAAGTGTATCTCCCTCTGATGGGCAGTGGATGATGGAAGACGTATTTTTAAAAGTGCATTTTAAGGAAATTCCAAGCCAATTTCTTTTAAAGCAGGTAGGATGGACGAGCACGATTGACTTGTTCACCTGGCCGTGTTTATTTTATTCCTTTAGTTAAGATGATATATTTACTAATTAATGGCAGATTACTCTCCACATTCCACGGGCGGGATTCTCCGGTCGCTGACGGCGAAATTGAGTTTGCCGATTGACCAGAGAATTCCCGTTCATGAATGAATCAGGGGCGACGCCACTTTCGCGACGCCCCACCCCCTCCAAAGTGGCATACTCGAAGAGTGCGCCGTATGCCATATCAACAGCCTCAGGTCATTGCCTGAGGCCCACCCCACGATTCTTCGCCCCCTACCGGCCAATTTCCTGATGGCGTCGGTCGCGTGTGGTCTCATCCGTCGGGAACTCGGCCTGGTGGCTGCGGACTCAGTCCAGCGCTGCCACAGTCGGGGAGGGCCAATCCGCGGGCAGGGGTGACTTTGCCAGGGGCTGGGGGCACTGTTGAGATGTGGTCCGGAGCACGCAAGCTGTCCAAAGGTGGGCACTATTTCGCAGACCGGGTCTGCGAGTGGCCATCGCCGCCGCCGTGCGCATGCGCGGCCACGGACCCAGCAATTCTCCGGCCGTATCGGCAGCTAGGGCCGGGTGCTCTACTCCACCTTGATGCTACCCCCCAGCCAAACGGAGGATTGGTGGTCGTTTTACACCATTTTTGTCTGTCGCAAAACGCCACCGTTCCCACGCCGGTGTGGGTACATAGCCTCAAAATCGGAGCATCCAGCCCCACATTCTTAATAGGAAGGAACATTGGGACATAGGAACAGGAGAAGGCCATTCAGTCCCTTCAGCCTGTCCCGCTATTCAATGAGATTATGGCTGATCTGTGACCTAACTCTATATACCTGCCTTTGTCCCAAATCCCTTAATATCCTTGCTTAACAAAAATCTATCTGTCTCAGATTTAACGACTGATCTAGGTTCAACTGCTGTTTGTGGGAGAAAGTTCTAAACCTCGAACACTCTGAGTGAAGAAGTTCTTCCTAACATCTCTCCTGAAGAGTCTAACCCTAATTTCTAGACTGGGCTCGATCTCCTGGAAAAATATCCAAGTGTTGTAGCGAGCGTGAGTTGCCGCGAGCTTCCCAGCGCTCGGCCCAGCGAAACCAGCAACGCAATTCATCATTAATTGGTCCTCTTAACAAGGCCTCGCGGGCTTCAAGCCACAAATAACGGCTCGCCAGCCGATTCACCGGGTACGCACTCGCCAGCCCCCCCCCCGCTAACATGGTCGAGCAGCACTTAAACTGCACTCGTTCAACCACACCAACCAGCTTGCGATAATGGCGCCAAGGAGCCCAGCCCCAAGATTCGGGGACGTTGACCTGGGGAGGCCTGGATGCAGTGGAGGCCAGGAGGGATGTATTGTTCCATTGGGGGTCCAGGAGGGTGAGTCACAAGGCTGCCAGTACTGCCTGGGATGAGGTGGCGGCAGCCATTAGTTCCAACAGTATGGCCAAGAGGATTGACCAGCAGTGCAGGAAGAAGGTCTGCAACCTCCACCGGGCAGCACGTGTAAATAGACAACAACACCCTCGACACTTCCCCCACCCTCCCAAGGAAGCATCTACCCCCAAACCTCCAATGACTTCCAGCCCTCCCTCCCCCTCCCCCAACTCTGCCTTTACACCCCCTCCCCCACCACTGTGAACCACGTGTGTGGCTAGCCATGCTCTCTCTGTGTCTCCTCAGGTAAAGCTATCCCATAATTAGCGGGAGAAGGCCCAGACTGGGGGAGTGGTGCCGGACTTGAGAATCCTCATCTCCTTCAAGAAGCAGGCCCTGGAGGTGACCGCTGTGGCCGAGGACAGGGCAGTCACCAACGCGGGGCTGGCAGAACCTGCAGAGGTGAGGAACCACCAGGATCCACCCAGAGGACCTCCAATGCTCTAGATCTAAAGGCTAGCATTCTATTAGCCTTTTTGATTATTTCCTGCACTTTGTTCCTGGAATTTTAAGGACATATGCACCTGACCTCCAAGTCTCTTTGAGCATCCACTGCACCTAGCATCTTTCCATTTAGAAAATACTCTACTCTAAAATGGATATCCTCACACTTGATTACATTAAATTCCATCTGCCACAATTGTGCCATTCACCTAGTCTGTCAATATCTGCTTGCAATTTTATGCCATCGTCTAGGCTGTCTACAATGCCATCTAACTTTGCATCATCCGCAAATTTGGATTTATGAATTTCTATGCCATGTTGCAATGATGTTTTTTAAATTCTGTGACCTCTTTATAGTCACATTATTTCTGTGCTCTCGTGTGAAACAGTAACATGGCTTCCTCAGTGGTCTAGGCAGCTGGTTTGTAATGCAGAACAAGGCCAGCAGCGCGGGTTCAATTCCAGTACCAGTTTACCCAAACAGGTGCCGGAATGTGGCGACTAGGGGCTTTCCACAGTGACTTCATACTTGCGCCAATAAAAGATTATTATTATTACTGCTATTACCACTCTGGTTAGATAGGACTTTGATACTGACACAGCTATTTGGAGCAAATGGCAAATCATATCAGGAACCTTAAACTGTGGGCTCAAACCACAGAAACCTCTGCAGTGAAGTCAGAATTAAGATCAAGTGATTCGCAGCAGGAGCAGGAATCATTGCAACTAATTGTCTGCACCTCCTAGCCTCTGCTTTCATTGTTCAAAACCTAGATACTGGTTTATTTTACGATTATCCTGGTTGGAGATGAAACATGGTGCTGTGAGAACAATCAATGGAGAGTGGAGAAAATACATTTGAAAGGGAGTTTCACTTTCCATGGAAATTCATGTGGTGTGATTCATCCATATATATTGGTTATTCCCTCTGAGTGACACTTATAGATCAGGAAACATCACCATGGATGTCATGGGATTCTGTAGCCACCTAAAATGGCTGATTCCCGATTAATTTGGCCAAACCCGATGTAAAATAGCTAACCGAAAAGGCTGATGGGAAAAGCAGCCAACAGGGCACAAACGGACAGCTGCAGACAGAACAGCGTATTCGGCTCTGGGGAAGTTGGCCCAGGTCGATACCTGCAACCATTAGCAGCACATCAACCCAGACATCTGCAGTTTAATTGGCTATCCCCGGGAACAATTGCAACATATTAGCAATTGAATGCCGATCCAGACCTCTCGGCGCCAGCAGTGGCCGAGACAAAGAAAGGTGAACGACCACCCCCCGATCAAGGAATCGCCCCATTATTGGAGCATATCGAACCCAGTGATTGGGAACAAGTCCAATCACTTGGGACCAGGGTCAAGGTCCGCCCCGAGAGGCGGGAAGCCTCTGGGAACTATAAAGATAGGGGCCAAGTTCAGATCGACCATTCTCTCCCTTCTTCTCCTGCTCGCAACCTTCGCAAGAACCATCAACAAGAAACCGTAAGTTTGACTCCACCGATCGCTACCCGAAAGAGACTCCTAGCCATCGACCTGTATCGGCCTTTGAATCCCGCAGGCCAGACCCAATTTGATAAGCCATTCGTTTCCCTGACCTGGTGGGCCATTCCCAAAGTTAAATATTGGCCTGTAGTGGTAGGTAGTAGTCAAGAAGGTAGGATTATTATATAAGTAGTTATTGCTGTATATAATAAATGACCATTGATTTTACTCTTACTAAGCGGTGTGTTGTCTTATTCATCATAACTAGAGCTTGAACCACGTGGCGGTATCAGAAAGATACCTGGCGACTCGTGAGCAAAGGTGACAGAATTAGAGCTAATAAACTAAGGCAAATAAGAGCAACAATTCTCCTGTCACAACTTTCAATAATACAACATGGTAAATACCAAATATCCTTGACTGAATAGCATTCTTAAATACGGGCAGTGGTTAGCACTGTTGCTTCACAGTGCCAGGGCCCCAGGTTCGATTCCCAGCTTGGGTCAACTGTCTGTGCGGAGTTTGCATGTTCTCCCTGTGTCTGCTTGGGTTTCCTTTGGGTGCTCCGGTTTCCTCCCACAAGTCACGAACGACGTGCTGTTAGGTGAATTGGACATTCTGAATTCTCTCCCTGTGTACCCGAATAGGCGCCGGAATGTGGTGACTAGGGGCTTTTCACAGTAACTTCAATGCAGTGTTAATGTAAACCTACTTGTGACAATAAAGATTATTAAAAATACAAATTCCCGTACCCAATAAGCAGATCCAACCATCAAATCTTATCTTATGCTGTTACACTATTTCTTGGCTCATTTATCACTCATTCAAATGTTGATATTTCTTTTCTTGTCCAAATTGACTCTCAACATGGGAAAAATTACGTACCCGCCTGTGGCCTCTAGAAAGATTATCCAGAAAAGTCGGAGAGAGGGGTTCATTTACTATTTCTGATGCTGACTGCAGGAACGCATCGCTGTCATCCACATGTTTCTGTTGGTTCTTGGCCCGAAATCTCATTACTGTTGTCTCCAAGTCCAGGCAATCTCTCCGGCCTTCCTTCACTGCATCTTGCTTCTTCTTACGTGCGCAGTCATTGAGGATGACTTGCGATAAGGGAATCCCAAATCCTAGAGGATGCAATTCTGCAAAAGGAAAGAAATGAGGCCAAATTTGATGTCTTAAATCTTGATATAACATTTACATGTTTCCACTTTCAGCGGACTAGATCTCTGATGATTGGAGACCCATTGTTGTTTTTTTGTTTCTTGGCTAGTTTCTAATTGGACTGCAAGCTTTAAAGCAAGACGTTAGTTATTTACTGTTGTCTGTTCAAAGCATTGCTGTCATCTGCTCAGCTCTTTTCCACTGCTAAGGCTTGATTATAGTTTTTGTAAGGAAGCTCTTAATTGTTATTGTTTTTAATATAAACCAAACAGCAATTTTCATCTGGAATTGCATGAATAAAATAGCAAAACTGCCATTCCATTCCATTCAAAGTGAAGTTAAGACTAAGAATCAGCAATCACTGAAAGCCTACATTTTCTCATTGGCATTATTTTAACCAAATAATCAATTTATTTTCAAGTTGCCATCAAAATAACACAGTCCAGATTATTTAATGCAAATTTTTAAAAATCAGCAGTAGGCTAATCTAATCAAATAGTATGTTCCTTCGGTTGTTTGTAATAGGCAGAGTACAGACCGTACGCAACCAGGCTGTGTTTTCAAAACCCAAAACAAAACATCGACTGTGAGATGTGATTCCATAATTGGCGTGCCACTTGCTTGCCAAACAATCCTGAATGCGCTATTAGTTACACTAATGACCGATTTAAGATAATCAGCCAAGCTCGTAATGTCCTCGGCAATAAGTCACTGAAAGCTAACATGCAAGTTCAGCAAGCAATTAGGAAGGATAATGGTATTTTTGCCTTTATCACAAGAGGACATGTGTGTGTGCAGGAGGGTGCGGGGGGGGGGGTGGCAGGGGACCAGCTTATCGGCGAGTTGGGGCTTTGGAGGTGTTCGAGGGAGATCGAGAGATTTTAAAATGTCTTTCCAATCTCCTTCTGTACTGAGGTGCTCTGGTGAGTGGAGGTCCTCAAGTGCAGCCTCGTCGGGGTGCCCCATATCTACCCAAATGGGTGTTTGATAGTGCGGTGTTTCTCGGCGTTCTGAGCACCGCGGAACATTCGGCTAAACGCACTCGCCATGGGGTTCTGTCCCATTCGGGAAGATTGCGCCCCTAGTTTTATTCACAATGATAATGAAACAGTTGGCCTATCATAAAAATACATTAGGTTCACCAATGCTCTCTCAGGAAGGAAATTTGCCATCCTTACCCGATCTGGCCTAAATGTGACTCCAGACCCACACAAGATGGTTGACTCTTAACTTACCTTCTGAAATGGCCTCTGAAATGGCCTAACAAGCCAGCCAGATGGATCAAACTGATATGGAAAAGTCAAATAAGAATAAAAGCAGATGGACCTGCCCAGCACTGACCTAGGCACTGGAAATGACAAAAGCACACCCTGCCAGTCGACCTTGCACAGTCCTCCTCGCTAACACTTGCGCCAAAATTGGGAGAGTTGTCCCACAGACTAGTCAAGCAACAGCCTGGCATGGTCATACTCACCATATGAAACCTTACAGTCAATTTCCCAGACTCCTCCATTACCATTCCTGGGTATGTCCTGTCGCGCCAATAGAACAGATCCACAAAAAGTGGCAGCACAGTGATGAGGGAATGGCCCTGTTGACCTCAACATCCAGATCTGGTGAAGTCTCATGGCATCAGGTCAAACACCAACAAGAAGCCTCCTGCTGTTTGCCATCTGCTGCCTTCCCTCAGCTGATGAATCCATACTCCTCCATGGTGAACACCTCTTGAAAGAATCACTAAGGGTAGTAAGGTCACAGAATGTACTCTGGGTGGGGAACTTGAATATCCATTATCAAGGAGAGGCTCAGTAGCACATACTGAACTGGTTAAATCCTGAAAGAGGTATCTGCCCGAACTAGGCCTATGGCAGGTGGCGAGAGAAGCAATAAGAGGGAAAAACCTCCTTGACCTTGTCCTCACTCTTCTACCAAATTCATCTGTCTATAACAGAATTGGTGGGCCACCATACAGTTTGTGTGGAGACAAAGTCTATCTTCATACTGAGGGTACCCTCCATTGTTTTGTGTGGCACTGCCACCGTGCTGAATTAGATAGATTCAGAACCGATCCAGCAGCTCAAACTGGGCAACCATGAGGTGCTGTGCGTGATCAGCAGCAGCAAAATTATATATAGCCATAATCTGTAACCTCATGGCCAAGCCCTCACTCCACTATTACTGACAAGTGGAAGGATCAGCCCTGGTTCAATGGGGAATGTAGGAGACTTGCCAGGAGCAGCTCCAGGCATAATGAGATCTCTACCATCACAGGTACGAATCTTCAGATAATTAGATTTACTCCAGAACTACCTGTGCCCCCAGCAAAGTTGTTCTAGTACAGCTACAACATTAACATCTACCCAGCAATGTGGAACATTTCCCAGATGTATCCCCTCACGTTATCCTCAAGATACACACCATGCTGGAACCATAATACTATTCCTTCACTCCCATTGGATCTCCCTTCCTAACAGCAATATGGATGTGCCAATGCCCATGGCAATTGAAGAGGGTGACTCACCAGTACATTCTCAAGCACAATTAAAGCATTGGAGATGAATTCTAGCCCTGTCAAAGCCTTTCACATCCCAAGAAGCAATAAATACTTGTTAAGGGTAAAAGAAGTATCAGAGGAGAAAAAGAGAGTAAACAGAAGGGAGCGACAGAGATAATCAGCAATCTAAAAGCATCAGAGACAGGTATGAAAATGATAATACTTTCTTATCATGTACAATGCCATGAGCAATCAACCAGCCTAACTTAACCATCAAATAGGAACTACCGTGTTTCACAGCTGGTAGCTACTTTAACATTAAAAATGCCGAACAGAGGAGCACTTAGAGGAGGAAAAACAACCTCCGAGTATGTTTTCAATGAAACCTGTTCTTTGATTATATTGAATTTATAATGAGAAGAGAAAATGCTTGAAAGCCTCGGCAGGTCTGGTAGCATCTAAAGGCGTTGTTTGTTCGCAGAATGAAAATTGTGCCATGTGAGAATAATATGAAAATTGGAAAATTGCAAATTTAGGGAGCTGCCGATTGGAATAAAATAGCAAATTAGGATGTTTTCAGATAATCGTAGAGGTTGAAAAATAAAGTCCAAGTAAAAAGACTCTGAGTTAGTCAGAGGGCGCGATTCTCCGGAAAGATTTCTAAGTGTGGTCGCGAGCGGAAACTGCCGAGGGCTTCCCGGCGCATGGCCCAGTGAGGCTGTCAATGTTATTCAATGTTAATTGGTCCACTAAACGAGGCCCTACGGCTCACCAGCCAATTCATGGGTACCACGCTCGCCAGCCTCCCGCTAACAATGTGAAGCAGCACTTAAAACAACCACAGTCAACCCCAGCCAGCTCACATCAATAGCACCCAGGAGACCGGCTCCAAGATTCAGGGATGCAGATCTGGCCAGGCTCCAGGCTGGATGCAGTGGAGGCCAGGAGGGATGTCCTCTCCCCCTGAGGGTCCTAGAGGGTCAGTCACAGGGCAGCCAGTGTTGCCTGGGATGAGATGGCAGTAGTCTGAGTGCCGGGAGTGTGACCAGGAGGACTGGCCTCCAGTGCTGGGAAGAGGTCAACGACCTACATCGGGTGCGTGAGTGAGTAGACTCCAACGGACCCACCCTCCCCCGAGACCATTCCGCCCTCACGCGATCATCCACACCCCAACTCTCCATTCCAGCCACAACCCTCCCTCCACACCAACCTCCCTCTTCAACCCCCGCCAACCCTTCCTTCACAACCCCCCTCCCCCCCACCACCACAATTGTGAATCATGTGAGTGGCTAACGATGCCCTCTCTGTGCCTCCTCAGGAAATGCTCTCCCACAACCGTTGGGAGAGGGCCCAGACTGGCGGAAGGGTGCCAGGCATAGGAATCCTCATCTCCTTCGAGGAATGAGCCCTGGAGGTGACGGGGGTGACCGAGGTAAGAGTGGTCACCAATGCGGTGGCTGGCGGACTCCGCAGAAGTTAGGAACCACGAGGCTCCACCAAAAGAACATGTCAAATGTGAGTTGTTATTGCCTTACTGACTGACCTATCTCTCCCACTGATCACATGTCCATTCTCCCGCAGGTCCTCCAGCCAATGGCACCGGCCCATCCTGGGTGGCACCATCTCCAGCCTCCCAGGAGAACACCTCGGAGGGGAGCTCCAATGAAGACATGGCCGAGGCATCACAGTTGCCATCCCCACCCTCCACCTGCGCAGATACACGCACCTCAGTGGGAAATGTTAGTGGTCAGGCATCTGAGGCACAATCTAGTGAGCACCACACAGTTGCTGATGCACAGCAGGTGGAGGCAGGAACCCCCTGGCGAGACAGCAGTCGGAGGTCTGCTGGATCCCAGGACCCAGCTGCAGCCCAGCTTGATGCTGAGTCTGTGAAACAGGCTATCCCGGATCTAATGGAGACATTAGGGTGTGGCCAGGGCATTCAGAGGGAGATGTAAGCAGCACTCCAGCAGGTCCATCGCCGATTACAGGAGTCCCAGAAGCTATGGGCGCAGGAGATGTCACCAGCAATGCGTGGCACCAAGACCAACACTGCCAGGGTGACGACATTGGCACCAGTGGAAGTGCCCAAGGCGTTGAGCAGTCGACTGAGGGCCTCGTTGGGAGATGTCACCCAGTACCAGGCTGACCTTGATGAGGTTCTGCGGGACATGTCCCACTCTCAGATAGGAATGGCCTTGGCACTACGGAGCTTATCCCAGTCGCAGATGGGCATTGCCGAGGCACTGCAGGGCACATCCCAGTCATTGAGGAGCATCGCCGAGGGCGTCGACATAATGGTGCAGACCATGGGGGAGCCGCCACCACTGGCAGAGCCAGATGATGCAGGGGCAGCAGGGATTCAAACCAGCTGCACCTCCATTCCATGGTGAACCTAGGGCCCTATGGGCACCGAGCGGGAGGAGGAGGCACTGAGTGTTAACCCGGACCCTTCCCATGGAGTGGCCACCAGTTCGTCCAGGTTCCACGCCTGTGATGAGGCCATGACTCGCAGCAAGCACACGAGACAGGCTGGCACGGCTGTGCACATGCCGCCGACAAGTGAGCCAGGGCCCTCTGGCCCCAGAGACTGCCTGCCAGGGGCATCGAAGGACACGGGATGTGGTAAGCAGCTGGCTGTCTCCACCTCTGATGTGCATCCTGGGGACACACTGAGACGTAATGGTAGAGCTAGGAAGGCAAAGCATATTGAAAATCACTGAGGGCACTGTGAGAGATGGTGGGGGTTAGGTAGTGGGTGAGAATGGGGGAAGGGGGAGCCACCATCGGGAGAGTGGGGAATTGTTACACACAATAAGCACCCTTGTGCACAACTAGTATGATCCCTCTGTCATTTTCTTCCGCAATGTGGGCCAACCTCCGAACACTTGGTCCAACTCTCTAGGCATCCCCCCACCCCCTCCACTCCATGGCACTCATCCACCCGCCGGCCATGGACATGTTCCCGGAGCTGTGTCCCATCACCTGGGTGTTTGGATGTTGGCTGCTGAGTGTGCGGTGTTGCCTCTGCAGAGTTCAGACGCTGTATCCATGCATCAGGGTGTGATTAGGATTCTAGGCAATGACTCCCACATGCTACGTGGCTCGCCTACCCAGGGGAATCCACTTGGGTTGTGTGAAGTGCTCACTTAACCACGATTTAAAACTCCCTTTTATCAATAGCCCTCAGCCCCACGGCCAGAGGCCTCGGCAGTCGATGGGAGTTATGGGTGGTTGGTGGGGCAGACGGGTAGGGACAAGGATTGCCCCTGGGGTTGGCATGGTGGTGCCGTACATGGTTGCTCCCTGCTTGCTACCCCAGCACTGCCCCCACCCTTCCATGGTGGTGCATCCCTGCGGAGGGTCCCCCGTCCCCAGCTGAGGGTCCCCCACTCCCCTCTGAGCACTGGGATGGCAGGCCCAGCGCCCCCGGGCTCCTTGCCTGTGAGCAAAGATGGCTACTCACCTCCTTGGCTCCCCACAGAAGCCTTTCCATCAGGTTCAAGATTTTAACAAGGAGTGCTAATTGGCGCCAGCGTGACCACTTGTAGGGGAAGCCGATGAATGTCGGGAGGCGTTGGATATGGGGTGTCTCCTGTTAATTGTATGGAACAAGCGCTTAAGTGGTGATAATTGTTTTCTCACCACTCTACGGCGAGATCCCGATTTCACCTACGGGAGCAGGCCGGCTGCATCGCAAACTGTTTGGCGGCTGGCGCGGTTCTCGTTTTCGGCCTCTCCTGCTTTTCACCGGCCTCGCTTCGCTCGGGCAAGTGTGCAACGAGGCTGGAGAATTGCGCACAGAGACAGTTCTGCGGGACTCACCAGAAGAGTTACCCAGAAAGGGCTGGACAGAAAAATTTTAGTCTGCGTCTGAGTAATTACAGAATTGACCCCCCAATCACTCACACTGACTCATTTGGACCCCACCCCCGACTTACCCAACTGGCACCTGCCCTACCCACCCCCACCCACCAGCTCACCTCACCCAGCGGCACCTAACCCACCTGCCACCTCAGAAGCTGTTACATTACCCATCTGTCACCCTACTCATCTACCACCTCACCCACCTGCTACCTTATCCACCTACCATCCTTTCTGCCTGCCACCCCACGCATCTATCACCCCACCTTCCTGCCGCCCTATCCACCTATGACTCACCCATCTACCCCTCACCCACGTTTAAAAAAATTAAGTTACTCGCTGTGGGCGTCGCTAGTTAGGTCAGCATTTATTCACCATCCCTAGTTGCCCTTCAGAAGGTGGTGGTGAACTGCCTTCTTGAATCCTTCAGGTTTAGGTATGTCCACTGTGCTGTTAGGGAGGGAGTTCCAAGATTTTGACCCAGCATCAGTGAAAGAACGGTGATATATTTCCAAGTTGGGAGGGGTGAGTGACTTGGAGGGGAACCTCCAGGTGGTGGTGTTTCCATGTACCTGCTGCTCTTGTCCATCTAGGTAGTAGTGGTGGTGGGTTTGGAAGGTGCTGCCTAAGGAACCACGGTGAGTTACTGCAGTGCATCTTGTAGATGGTACACATGGCTGCCACTGTTCGTTAGTGGTTGAGGGTTTGAATGTTTGTGGAAGAAGGAACAATCAAGAGGGCTACTTTGTCCTGGATGGTGTCACCTTCTTGAGTGTTGTTGGAGCTGCACTCATCAATGCAAGTGGAGAGTATTCCATTACAGTCCTGACTTGTGCCTTGTAGATGGTGGACAGGCTTTGGGGAGGTGAGTTACTCGCAGTAGGTTTCCTAGCCTTTGAGTAGCTCTCATAGCCACTGTATTAATATGGCTAGTCCAGTTCAGTTTCTGAACTCCCAGAGTGTTGACCGAGGGGGATTCAGTGATGGCAATGCCAATGAATGTCAAGGAGCGATGGTTAGATCCTATCTTGTAGGAGTTGGTCATTGCTTGGCCCTTGTGTGGAACCAATGTAACTTAGCACTTGTCAGCCCAAGCTTGAATACTGTCTCGGTCTTGCTGCATTTGGACATGGGCTGCTTCATTATCTGAGGAGTTGCGAATGGTGCTGAACATTATGCTGTCATCAGCGAACATCCCCACTTCTGACCTTATGATGGAAGGCAGGTCATTGATGAATTAGCTGAAGCTGTTTGGGTCTAGGACACTACCCTGAGGAACACCTGCAGTAATGGCCTGAGGCTGGGATGATTAACCTCCAACCATCTTCCATTGCGCCAGGTATGACTCCAACCGGCAGAGAGTTTTCCCCCTGATTCCCATTGACTCCTGTTTAGCTAGGGTTCCTGATGCCAAACTCTGTCAAATGCTGCCTTGGTGTCAAGTGAAGTGACTCTCACCTCGCCTCTGCCATTCAGCTCTTTTGTCCATGTTTGAACCAAAGCTGTAATGAGGTCAGGAGCTGAGTGACTCTGGCGGAACCCAAACTGAGCAGGTTATTGCTGAGTAAGTGTCACTTGATAGTACTGTTGATGACTCCTTCCATCACTTTACTGATGATAGAGAATAGACTGATAGGGCCAGGTTGAATGTCTCCTGTTTTTTTTGTACAGGACACACTTGGGCAATATTCCTCATTGCAGGGTAGATGCCAGTGTTGTAGCTGTACTGGAACAGCTTGACTAGGCATGCGGCAAGTTCTTCAGTCCTATTGCCGGAATATTGTTAGGGCCCATAGCCTTTGCAATGTCCACTGCCTTCAGCTGGAGCTTGATATCATGTGGAGTGAATCATATTGACAGAAGACTGACATCTGTGATGCTGGGGACCTCCAGAGGAGACCGAGGTGGATCATCAACTCGGCACTTCTGGTTGCAGATTGTTGCGAATGCTTCAGTGTTGCCTGTTGCACAGATGTACTGGGCTCCTCCATCTTTGGCGATGGGAATATTTGTGGTGCCCCCTCCTCCAGTGAGTTGTTTATTTGTCCACTACCATTCACGGCTGGATCTGTCAGGACTGCAGAACTTAAATCTGATGCGATCATTGCAGAATCGCTTCGCTCTGTCTATACTTGCTGCTTATGCTGTTTGGCACACAAGCAGTCCTGTGTTGCTACCTCACCCACTGGCCAACCTACCCAGCTGCCACCTACCAATCTACCACCTCACCGATTTTCCATCCTACCCACCTAACACCTCACCCAGCTACCACCGTACCCACATAACATGTTACTCTCCTGGCCCCTACCCATCTACTGCGCTACCCACTTGCCACCCTTCTCAACTACCACCTCATCCACATACATGGTAGCACAGTGGTTAGCACTGTTGCTTCACAGTGCCAGGGACCTCGGTTCGATTCCCAGCTTGGGTCACTGTGCCAAGTCTGCACGTTCTCCCTGTGTCTGCGTGGGTTTCCTCTGGGTGCTCCGGTTTCCTCCCACAAGTCCCCAAAGACGTGCTAGGTGAATTAGACATTCCGAATTCTCCCTCAGTCTACCCAAATGTAGCGACTTGGGGATTTTCACAGTAACTTCATTGCAGTGTAAATGTAAGCCTACTTGTGACAATAATAAAGATTATTATTATTATACTCCCTCACTCACCTCCCACCGCTGGTGATAATGATTACCACTAGGACCGATGCATCTATGACTGTGACTTTCAATGCCCTCATCAATAAACATTGCCATGCTGAATTAAGCTTTGGCCTCAGGCTGGCTGGATCAGCAAATGTTGTAACCACTCTGCTGTCGTGCCACCACTTTTGGGCACATGCGGAATTACTCCGCAATTTGGTGAGAAAATTGATTTGATAATTAATTTAATTGGAGGATTTCAAATCAGGTTGGTTCATAAATGAATTGTTATAACAATTTCTAAAATCATTGTTATATTTTGTGTTTAACATAAAATATCTCAAAGCCAACTGCAACAGCTGACAGTGCTGGCCTTTCTAAGACCTTGGTACAAATCCCAGACAGATGGGATGATAAGTGTTTTGTTTTTGTTGTCTCTAGGTAAATTTCTGTAAGGAGCTTCACCTAGCTCCTAATGAATGAAAATCAACCAGCACTAAATTGGTGAATTGTTAGTTTCACTTGAATACAATAAAGAACAGCTGAAGTGAAAAAAAGGTAAATCCACGCTACAGCAGAAATGGAGTTAAGGTACACGCTGAGGCATATCAGAGGTGTGGTGATGTGCATCACTGCAAATACATGTAAGCTAGACAGACACTAGAGGGAGCACCAGAAACATCACACACACACACTCGACCAATGGACATTCACGATACACAAGGAGATGACACGACCACAGGGGGGCATTACACCAACCCATACATAAAGGACACCACACACATGATCAGCCCCCTTTTGGCCAGTGGAGAAAGTCAGTGAGGAGAGGCACAGGGTTGATTCATTATCACACCCAGCACGTGGAAGACAGCAGCTGGTTAGTCAGTTAGGTAGCTACAATAGGATTAGCAGTAGTGTTGAACTCAAGTTATAAAAGTGTACATAGTGTAAATAAATGAGTTGAAGTTATTTACACGTCTCGACCTTCCTTGACAAATGCAACACAAGGAAGTTGCTTATGTTACAAAGGAAACATAACAAAACATGGTACCAGTAGTGAACTGCTTAAATCCAGATAGCCATACCTCAGCGTACAGTGACAACCAGCAATACCCAGGCAAGATGTACAAGCTCCGGGTTCCGCAGCCGCTCCAGTGCCACGGCGATCTCCGCGAAAACTAGCAGCGATTCCGGCAGTCGTTTGAATTCTTCCTGGTGGCAGCCGAACTTAAAGACCTGGCCGATGATGAAAAAATAGAGTTTCTCCTCCCCATCGCCGGTGCAAGAGCTGAAGAAATCTTTTAAAAATTCAAGTTTTCCAAGGGGCAAAACAGGTGCGACTTCCAGGCAGTCCTGGACAAATTCGGCAAATACTGTGAGGAAAACACACTCCAATCGGCAAGGAAAGGTAAGAGAAGCGGCAGTACTCACCTCGAGACGGAGGGCCCGGACCAGAGAGCGATTTGGGTTGAGGTCGGCGGCCATCTTGCTAAAAGGACTACACTAGCGCAGTTGCGCGAGAAGTGCGCAGAACCGGAAGGTTCGTTCGCGCATGCGCGTGACGCCATGCATGCGCAATCAAGAAAACGACCATCGGTAAAGGAACAGCGATCTGCGCATGCGCAATTGCTTCCTACGTGCTACGTCACGCGCGTCATGACATCAGAGGCCCCAGACCGCACCAATTTAAAGGGGAAACGTCCCAAATCAAAGAAAAATTATTTTAAAGCTGTAAAACATCCTTCCTTCACCTGGAATGACAGCACAATGCCTCAAATTGAACCAGGAAATGAATTTAACCTCCGAAGAACCCTGCAACAAACAGTTACCTACGCACAAACCGATGATACCGACCTTTACATTTTTTCTGGACCTCGCGAGCCCAATAACAGCTCCATGGTCCTATACGACTACGACTCGGACAAACCTTTCGTGTTGCACATTGGGGACCCCCGCATTGAATCCGCGCAGATGTGGATTCATTTTTAGGATTTGAGGATCTTCAACCCAGCAGATATGACGTCCCAACTCATCAGTGCGGGATGATGCTGCAGCCTGAAATTAAGAGACCGAAAGCGGTACAAGCCCACAGAGAGCGGCCTGCTGCCACACAGAGCGTGGTCCACGCCCCGCTCAGGGTTCCCAACTCTACGAAAGAAGACATGCAAGACTCCACACCGCTGTCCTTGCAGGAACAAGACGTGACTCCAGTGTCACAAACCCCCACAGCAAGCTCGTGGACAGACTCCACAATTGCAGAAACGCAAGACTCCAGAGCGCAGTCCTTGCACGAACAAGAAGTGACTCCAGTGTCACAAGCCTCCACAGGGAGCTCGTGGACAGCCTCCACGATAGAAGCAACGCAAGACTCCAATGCGCAGTCCTTGCAGGAACAAGACCATGAGGGTCTAGCAACCTCCTCTGACCAACTAGCGGTAGATGATGCAAGTCTGCCATGCTCACGTAAACAGCAAGAAGGCTATAACAGTCTACCACGCTCCACTGCACAGCAGGACGACCATGACGGTCTATCATGCTACAATGAAGGGCACAGCGCTGATGACTGTTCAAGCCCAAATGAAGACAAGCCAAAGGAATCGCCTCTTCCAAGCCCGAAAAAAAAAAAGGATTATGCGCTGACCTTCAGGATCATTCTAGCCGAAGAGATATTAATAATGCTGCACAGTCACAGAAGGATGCTGAGGACTTGCTAAAGAAATTGCTTGTATGTCTAACTTGCAAGGAGCAGACTGAAAATTGCCATTGCTTTAGTACAGATCGAAAAAATGGACAAGACATTGATCCTCATTTAATGGAAATAACACACCCTGAATCATATCTACAGCAGGGACAACTGTCTCCCTTCAACACAAAACCGCAAAGTCCCAACTACAGAGACCAGCAGTTAGTCAGTAATGACTCTTCAACCCCTGATGGGAATTTTAATCGCATTGAATCTCTGCACACTCCACTGATAAATGAGCAGAACATTGGAGCAAGAATCCTGAGGACACCAACATCGAGTAGTCAGATAAAGCACTTAAAACCCGCAGCAGTTTCAAGTGAACCAATTGTGCTTTCCAGTGATGGTGAAGATGCAGATAAGGTCGACCCGATTATCCATTGTACCACATTAACTCCAGAGATTAAGCATTTATGTCTGGGGAGTAGAATGTGGGCAATTGAGAACAGTAAAAGAGAGACTGTGACTGTCCCAGTCCCAGCAAAATCAGAGCCAGAGACTATGAAGGCATGTACATCAGAAAAGGATGCATATGAAGTAACTGAGAAGAAAGTTGAAATGGACTGTTCTTTGGAAACTAGTACAATGACGAAAGAAGCATTGGATCTAACATTTGATGCCCTACATGCCCTAGAAATTGAGGGAAATGAACAAGGTTCTGTAATGTCTGGGGGAAGATTTAAAATTCCAAAGAAGAAAAGACCAAATGAAGGACAAGGGCAAGATAATGACAGTCCACCCACATTGTTTTCACCACCAGATGAAAACTCTGACAATTTACCCAGCCCTAGTGAACAGCAAGCAGCTACTGAGGATCTACCCACGGTATGTGAAACGAGTGACGACAGCATCCCACTTCCCATGCAAAAGGTGCAAAGTGACAGACCTCAGATAGTGCGTACAGAGGCACTCGACGATCACTGTGAGACCACTGGTGACTCCGGTGACACCACACTACTTCCACCCTCAATTGCTTGAACCTCTCCACGAGTCAATGCATTCCTGCATGTTCCGACTCCAGACGTGCAGCTTCAAGAAATCTCAGCTGACTCCAGAGAACCTGCTAAGACTCTGGTTGGGGAGCATCAGCAAAAAACAGACCAGACTCCAGATGGGGAGTAACCAAACGCCGACTCTGATTCCCGTGAGCCAGACTTTACTCCAGACAGGCAGTGTCACAACCTCAGTGATGGCACGCTCAGGGTGACAGCAGATGCCACAACGACAGGAGATGGATTACGTGACAATCACACTGGGTCAGCAATAACAAGCAACAGCTACAGTCCAAGAGGAATACACCAATTTTCACCACAGCTATGTCCACACATTTGTTCCACACCGACAGTGCGGCCAATGACAGCTCATGCTGGACAAACCCAGTATTCAAGCCTGCAGCAGCCAGCAGTCTATGCAGCATATTCTCAAACAGGCCAGCACTACGGATTGACCACTAATGGAATCAAGACGGAAGGAGGACTACTGCCAGCACAATCTGCACTACAGACTGGATGCCTTAGTTACTGCCCAGGATTTGCTGCACCACAGCCTGGCCAGACAGCATATTCCTATCAGATGCAAGGTTCTAGTTTCTCACCATCACCAGACATTGATGCGAGCAGCAATTCTGTCTCCAAATCAACATGCTTCAACGCTTCTCAGCAGAATCACCCTTCCAGCACAGCATGTGGCCAGAACCAGTATGCACAGTCTCATCCGACTTCAACATCTGGCACATCCATGACCTCGAATTATACTGTTGATGGTACCTCTTCAATGTCAATGACCTATCAGCTACAAGATACCACCCGACAGCACCACCACAAACATAAAAAGAAAAAAAGAAAAACACTCCAAAGCGGACAGCGCAGTGATTCGACCACTTCTTGGTTCCTGTTGATGGCGTTTATAACCAAGAGAGACATTTGAACATGATGATTGATGGTTTATGGACTCACATGAATGATTTGGACTTATTGTTTAATCACCGTTCCCATGACTTGTATATACCTTTCCTTCTCTACCTGTTCTTTTGTTCAGTTTTTCTTAATATGAAAATATGAACATATAAAAAGGGGAGGATGTGGTGATGTGCATCACTGTAAATACATGTAAGCTAGACAGACACTAGAGGGAGCACCAGAAACATCACACACACACACACTCGACCAATGGACATTCACGATACACAAGGAGGTGACACGACCACAGGGGGGCATTACACCAACCCATACATAAAGGACACCACACACATGATCATCCCCCTTTTGGCCAGTGGAGAAAGTCATTGAGGAGAGGCACAGGGTTGATTCATTATCACACCCAGCACGTGGAAGACAGCAGCTGGTTAGTCAGTTAGGTAGCTACAATAGGATTAGCAGTAGTGTCGAACTCAAGTTATAAAAGTGTACATAGTGTAAATAAATGAGTTGAAGTTATTTACACGTCTCGACCTTCCTTGACAAATGCAACACAAGGAAGCCGCTTATGTTACAAAGGAAACATAACAAAACAAGAGGGAGCTATTTTATGCATCTAATTAGATCTAACCTGTTTCATGATCAGATTAAGGAACATTTCTATGCATTTGTCAATATCATCCTGGCTACTTTATAAAAATTATTTTTTTAAATAGACAAACAGCTGGACTGATAAAATGGCTGCAGCTGACCACATGGTGGCAGTTCTGGAGGTTTCTGAGCAATTTTAAAAATGCACAAAGGTTACCTCCTCAAACTCCTGGGGCGTCATTCTCCGACCCCCCAGAGGGTCGGAGAATGGCCGTTGGCCGTCGTGAATCCCGCCCCCTGCCGGTTGCCGAAGTCTCCGAAGGGAGAAAAGTCGGCGGGGCGTTAATGCGCCGCTGCCGTCGGAGAATGTCACGGGTCTGCGCAAGGCAGCCGATTTTCGGCCTGCCGATATTCTCCCTTCCGGATGGGCCGAAGTCCCGTCGACGTGATGACCGTTCACGTCGACGTAAATTAAACCTCCTTTTCATCGGCGTGACCCTGTGCTCCAGGTTCACGCCGACCAGCGTGGAGGTGAGTGACGGCCTGGGGGTTTGGCTCTGGGCAGGCGATGGCGTGGCCGGAGTCTAAATGCGTGAGGAGAGGTGTGTCTCGGGTTGTGTGTGTGTGTGTGTGCGGCGGGGGTGGTGGTGGTTAGAGTAGGCTGGGCTCCGGGGGAGTGCCGGGAGGAGGTCCGTGCCGGGGTGGAGGTTGTGGGGGGGTCCGTGCCGGGGAGGGGGATGGGGGTCCGTGCCGGGGAGGCGGGTGGGGGGTCCGTGCCGGGGTGGAGGTTGGGGGGGGTCCGTGCCGGTGTGGAGGTTGGGGGGGGGGTCCGTGCCGGGGTGGAGGTTGGGGGGGGGTCCGTGCCTGGGTGGAGTTTGGGGGGGGATCCGTGCCGGGGTGGAGGTTGGGGGGGGGTCCGTGCCGGGGTGGAGGTTGGGGGGGGTCCATGCCGGGGTGGAGGTTGGGGGGGGGTCCGTGCCGGGGTAGAGGTTGGGGGGGGCCCGTGCCGGGGTGGAGTTTGGGGGCGGTCCGTGCAGGGGTGGAGGTTGGGGGGGGTCCGTGCCGGGGTGGAGGTTGGGGGGGGTCCCTGCCGGGGTGGAGGTTGGGGGGGGGTCCGTGCCTGGGTGGAGTTTGGGGGGGATCCGTGCCGGGGTGGAGGTTGGGGGGGGGTCCGTGCCGGGGTGGAGGTTGGGGGGGGGTCCATGCCGGGGTGGAGGTTGGGGGGGTGTCCGTGCCGGGGTGGAGGTTGGGGGGTGGTCCGTGCCGGGGTGGAGGTTGGGGGGGGGTCCGTGACGGGGTGGAGGTTGGGGGGTCTCCGTGCCGGGGTGGAGGTTGGGGGGGAGTCCGTGCCGGGGTGGAGGTTGGGGGGGGTCCATGCCGGGGTGGAGGTTGGGGGGGGGGTCCGTGCCGGGGTGGAGGTTGGGCGGGGGTCCGTGCCGGGGTGGAGGTTGTGGGGGGTCCGTGCCGGGGTGGAGGTTGGGGGGGGGTTCGTGCCGGCGTGGACGTTGGGGGGGGCTCCATGCCGGGGTGGAGGTTGGGGGGGGGTCCGTGCCGGGGTTGAGGTTGGGGGGGGGGTCGGTGCCGGGGTGGAGGTTGGGGGGGGTTCCGTGCCGGGGAGGGGGATGCGGGGTCCGTGCTGGGGTGGAGGTTGGGGGGGGTCCGTGCCGGGGAGGGGGCTGGGGGGTCCGTGCCGGGGTGGAGGTTGGGGGGGGTCCGTGCCGGGGAGGGAAATGGGGGTCCGTGCCTGCGTGGAGGTTGGGGGGGGGGGTCCGTGCCGGGGTGGAGGTTTGGGGGGGGGTCCGTGCCGGAGTGGAGGTTGGGGGGGGGGGGTCCGTGCCGGGGTGGAGGTTGGGGGGGGGGTCCGTGCCGGGGTGGAGGTTGGGGGGGGTGGGGGTCCGTGCCGTGGAGGAGGATGGGAGGGCAAGTGAGTTGGTCCACCTGGCCAGGTGCCAGCCTCCAACAGTAGGACCCATGCTGTCCATGCCACCTGGCTGGGGGGAGGAGGGGATATGGGCAATGATGACATGTCGTCGTTCCCCTCCCCCCAACCAGGCCGTCATGTTTTCCGATCATCCAGCGATGTTGGCCGCCGTGGCGGCAGCCGCTCACGTCTATGTTGCCCTGGATGAGGAGGAGGAGGAGCGTGCCAGAGAGGCGGCGCAGGCTGCAGCATAGGGACAGGCGGCAGCCGCCCAGGCTGGAGGGACACCTGACCGACAGGACGAGGAGGGGGAGGAGGACGTCGCGGTCCCACGGCAACGGAGGCACCCGAGGGCACCCGTGTGTACCGGCCCCGGCAGTCATACCAGGACCTCACGGACCGGGAATGCAGGAGGAGACTCCGGATGAGGCGGGAAACCGTGGCACACATCTGCCACCTGCTGGCACACCTGTCACCGCGTGGCACTGGCGGGGTACACCCTCTCCCCGTGTCCGTCAAGGTTACGGTGGCCCTGAACTTTTATGCAACGGGGTCATTCCAGGCACCGAGTGGGGACCTGTCCGGCATATCTCAGACATCGATGCATCGGTGCATCCGGGCAGTGACAGATGCCCCATATGCCATGGTGCACCGCTCCATCCGCCTCCCCGTGGACCGGGCTAGCCAAGATGCCCGGGCCGTGGGCTTCTCTGCAGTGGCCGGGTTCCCCATGGTCCAGGGCGCGATCGATGGGATGCACGTCGCCGTGCGGCCACCTGCTGATAACAGGGCCGTGTTCACCAATAGGAAGGGGACCTATTCGATGAACATACAGGTGGTCTACGACCACCGCATGATGATCCTGCACGTCTGCGCCCGTTACCCAGGCAGTGTACACGACTCATACGTGTTGTCGCGGTCATCCATCCCCGGCATGTACGAGGGGCGCCATCCCCGGCTGAGGGGCTGGTTGCTGGGCGACAGGGGCTACCCATTGCGATCGTGGCTGAAGACGCCTATACGGAGGCCACGCAATGAGGCGCAGAACCGCTACAATGATGCCCATGTAGCGACAAGGGGAGTGATAGAGAGGTGCTTTGGCGTGCTGAAGATGCGTTTCAGGTGCCTGGACCTCTCTGGGGGCGCCCTCCAGTATCGGTCAGATAGGGTCGGCCGCATCATTGTGGTGTGCTGCGTCCTGCACAACATAGCCCAGCAGAGGAGCGATGTGCCGCAGGCAGAGCAGGGCGGAGTGGAGGAGCAGCAGGAAGAGGCCCAGTCCTCCCCAGATGAGGGGGATGGGGGTAATGGTCAGGGCAGACGGGGTAGACACAGGCGGGTGGCTGTCCACCGTTACCGGCTGGCCCAGCGGGCACGGGACAGACTGATAGCAGCCCGCTTCACTGACTAGATGGGCGTGGGAATCGCGTCGTATGGCCACAGACCGCACACCATGGCAACAGCCGACCACCCACACCCCCCACCCATCCACCCACCCAGCACCCTCACCCCCCGCCCCAACCCCACCCACCCCACCCGCATGCACACCACCCCCCCCCCCATTGCCGATCCACCTACGGCACAACGGGCCGGGCTCACACAGTTGCGGGTGGACGCGTGTCTATTGCAGGCCATGGAGGATGATGACAACCCGCCTCCGGTGAGCTCCTGGCTCTACATCGTTGGACTATGTCTGGCCCATGGCCACAGTACCACCATCCACCCGGACCATCCCTGCATGCGGCTGTGACACTGCAGCGCACGGTCCCGTCCTCTGCCCAGGGGGTTGTTGATGGCGGCCCAGGGGGAACGGGGCAGACTTAGCTGGGGCTGAGGTAAGACCACCCCTCACACACACACTTGCGCTCAACGTACATGACACCCCCGCACGCTTTGGACAGAGCACAAAGGCAGCTTCTGTAGGTATAACATTGACTTTAATAACCAAAGGAGTTCATGAACGTGCCCTAGCCCCTAAAACTCATCTGTGCCCTGCACCCATGCCAACTTACTCAGTGTCTAATTGTTTGGCCTTACGGGCCCTTTGACTACGTCTACGTGGTTCCCCAGACGGTACAGCAGAACTGGAGGTGGACGCCTGTGATTCCTGCCCTCTGACACTGGATCCCTTTGGCGGCCGTTTCCTGGGGCGTCCTGGCCTAGATGGGCCAGGCTGCGGCCCGGGCGACTGGGATGGCGAGCTGCCAGCCTGTCCTGCCCGTTGCCCACCCGATGCACCTGGGACGGAAGGGGGGGAGTCCGAGGTGTCGCGGTGTACCGGGACCTCCCCTACAGGGGGAGCCGGGACGGACCACAACACCTCCTCCTCCCTCGGGGTGCCCGATGGCCCCCAGGCCTCTACATGGGTGGGGGATGCGAACGGACTGGCCAGCCGACGCCCCCCCGACATCTGGCGCTGCCAGTCCTGGAGGCCCGTGCTGGTATCGACAGGGGTCTGCAGGTTTGCAGCCATGGAGCCCAGGGTGTTGGCAAACCCTGTCTGTGACAGTGCGACGCCGGCTCGCACATGGCCACTGGCGCCGATGCCCTCAGCGATGGCCTGCAGAGACTGAGCCATGGCCTGCTGAGACTGGGCCATGGCCTGCTGAGACTGGGCCACGGCCTGCAGAGACTGGGCTATGGCGTTGAGCGCCTCTGCCATCTGGCGCTGGCACTGGCTCATGGCCTCCTGTGAGAGGGCAGCCATTTCCTGGGCCACAGACGCCGCCTGCACGGAAAGCCCCAGGCCTCGCAAACCGTTCCCCATGTCTGACACCGTCGCACCCATTGCCTCCACCGCGGACGCCACCCGTGCGGTGTCAGCTTGGGTTGCACGCATGACCGGCACCACTCCCAGCTCCTGGACGCGGGTGGACTCCTCCACCTGCGACTGCAGCCGCCGCAAGCTGCCCGTCACCCTCTTCGCTCGTCTCCGGGTCGGTGGTTGCATCGGATCTATGTGTGGGTGTGGTAACTCCAGGAACCCGGGATCCATCTGGGCGGCAGATGTTCGCTTCGGTTGGGCTGCCCTCCGACCGCCCGGCCCCTCTGCTGCTCCTACCTCCACCTGCTGTACCGGGACGGCTGTGTTGTGCGCACCAGTGAGTGTACCAGACGCCTCATCACTAAAGTGCCCAACCGAGGTGAGTGTTTCTGCGATGGTGGAGGGTGTTGGTGACAGCAGTGACGTTGTGTCGTGCTCTTCGTCCCACTCTGAGTCCATGGCACTTTGGGGTGGGGGTTCGTCTCCACCCATCCACTCTGAGTCACTGTCCGGTATTTCGTCTTCCTGGATAGTGCTGTCCCGAGTAGGGGTGTCCTGGGCAGTGCTGTCCCGGTTAGTGGTGTCCCGGGTAATGGTGTCCCGTGTAGTGGTGTCCTGGGTAGTGGTGTCCTGGGTAGTGGTGTCCTGGGTAGTGGTGTCCTGGGTAGTGGTGTCCTGGCTCGGATGTGACGGGGGCCTGTGGCTGCCCCCCTCATCGCTGGGTGGTCGCTCCCGCACGTGACGGGGGTGTCGTCTCCCTGTTGCTCCAGGTCTCTCCGTCTCCCGTGGCCTCCGAGGGGCATCCTGGGGGCGGCGCATGCTGGAGGGTGAGGGTCTCTCCGTCTCCCGTGGTGTGCGAGGGGCATCCTGCGGGCATCGCATGCTGGAGGGTGCGGGTCTCTCCGTCTCCCGTGGTGTGCGAGGGGCATCCTGCGGGCGTCGCATGCTGGAGGGTGCGGGTCTCTTCGTCTCCCGTGGTGTGCGAGGGGCATCCTGCGGGCGTCGCATGCTGGAGGGTGCGGGTCTCTCCGTCTCCCGTGGCCTCCGAGGGGCATCCTGCAGGCGTCGCATGCTGGAGGGTCCGGGTCTCTCCGTCTCCCGTGGCCTCCGAGGGGCATCCTGCGGGCGGTCTGCATCTGCGGGGATGGGTGCCTGGACGTTTGGTCCTGCGATACACAGTGAAGCATGCATGGTTAGACATCAGGCAGTGATCAGGTGATATGGGGAGGAGGATATCGGGGAGGGGGGGTATGGGGACGGGCTGTCGGTGGCTCACTTGCTACTACGCCCCCGACCTCTGCATCAGCAACCTCCCGGTCCTCAGGTCCGCCAGCCAGTTCCAGGGCCCTTTCCTCGTGTTCGGTCAGTGGCCTATCATTAGCGGGGCCTCCTCCAGTCCTCACATGCTCCCTATTGTTGTGTGCGCGCTTCTCCTGTGTGTGTGGGGGGGGGTTGGTGGCAGGGGTAAAAGGCAACACTGTTAGGCAGGTATATGGATGCATGCCATCGGTTGCGCGTGCATTGCAGAGGTTAAGGTTAGGGCTGGATTCACTTGGGGATATGGGGGATATGGGGGAGGGGAGATATGGGGGATATGGGGGAGGGGGGATATGGGGGAGGGGGGATATGGGGGATATGGGGGAGGGGGGATATGGGGGAGGGGGGATATGGGGCAGGGGGGATATGGGGGAGGGGGGATATGGGGGAGGGGGGATATGAGGACGGGGGATATGGGGGAGGGGGTTATGGGGGATGGGGGATATGGGGGAGGCTCACCCTGCCTGCTCTGACGAGGTCGTTCACCTTCTTGTGGCACTGGGTGCCTGTCCGTGGTGTTAGGGCCACAGCGGTGACGGCCTCTGCCACTTCCCTCCACAGACGCCGACTGTGGCGTGGGGCAACTCTGCGGCCGTGCCCGGGATACAGGGCCTCCCTCCTCTGCTCCACCGCGTCCAGGAGCGCCTCCACATCCCGTGACTCGAACCTCGGGGCTGAGCGGCGGCCAGCCATCCAGTCGGGTGTTGCGGTCGGGTGTTCCGGTCGGGTGGGGGGGAGCAGCACGGCCTTATGAGCCGTCACGCCGTGCGGCGCGTATGACGCTGCACGGCGTGCACCACTGCGCAAGCGCGGATCCCGTTACGTTGCTGCTAGCCCATTTTGGGCCGGAGACCTTCGACCCATTTTTCCGACGTGACGCAAGTCGGATTTGCGCCGTTTTTTGCGCCGATCGGCGGACTTTCCGTCGATAACGGAGAATTTTGCCGCTGAAATGTGACATGTCTTGCATTATATAAACATTTCAGCGAAGCCAACACAACATTCTAGCAGACAAGATATCTGCACCAGTCAACTATGGTCAAAGGAAAACCAATCGCGACTCCTCATCTCCAACACTGTGTTAACAGTTCTACAGTTACTTGCTCATAAAACAATGGGTTTTTAAAAGGTGCCGCATTGGCTGAATAGTTCAATTCGAAACCACGTTGCCACATAACCAAGACTAGAGTTGTTTGAATTGCTTTAATGAAGAGTTCCATCTTCAGTCACTGTTTAACCTCAGAAAAGAAGCAGGAATTCAGGCTATCAGCCTACCGTTGTCTACCATTTACCACCTAACAGGTAGGCAGCAAAGATCTTGGCCTAGGTTAAAGTTTTCTGTCCCAAATTTACACTGCATTCCACCGGAACATTAAAACTTCTGTATTCGTGCCTATAAGACTAATTAATTCATCTCTGCATGCCTTCTTCCATCATGAAATTCATTGCTTCCGGAAAAGTGGATCACCCTGCAACAGTTCCAGCCTGCTCAGCTCTGAAGGAATGCACCATTGGACATTTTGATTCTGGATTCTGAACTCATGAAGCCATAATTCTTATCAGTGGTTGGCCCTGAACTCCTTTCTTTCCTTTATTCTTTTTTTATTGTGGGAATGCAAAAAATGCAAACCCACTTCCCATCTTTTTGAGTGTATGGAAAATAAACCAACCCTCTGATTCTGCCCCTACCAAGACCAGGAAGACCCCAGTAAGGAGACCATAGGTTTTAATCAAGGTCACATAACGTTTGCCCACGGCAGCAAACTACTTACATAGCACAGTCCCTTTGGGACAACCAAAATGCCATTCTCTGTCCATGCCAGCCTTTAAACAGAGTTCTAACCAGCCCCAGCTGGGCAGGCCTCCTCCCACTCAACGGGGAAGCTCATATTCCACGAGTCCCCCAGGGTTCACCCCGGTCTCAAGTTTGCTGGAGAATTGGATCACTCCAAAAATGAAGGATTGGGGAAAGTACACGACGACTAATAGAAGAAGAAATCAAAAATCAAAAAGATCTTCCTGTTTATGGATGCGAAGTGAGAGGAAAGAAAATCACGGCTGTTCCAAATGAAACTCCCTAGTTTACGTAATACCTGTACGAGTTTGTGCTGGAATACACTTTGGATACCTGGATTACACATTGCAACTAAAATATGAATAAAGTTCTTCAAAAAAGTAAAAATAGAAATAAATATTTATACTACAAGGCACATGGAAGTGTCTGACAAAGCCAACAATTATCAATGAGCAGTGCGACTGACTGTTTTATAAATTTTACAGGTTGGCCTCACTGTGAAGCACAAGCAGTAGAATTTTGACTGACTCCAGTAACTCAATGAGATTATGCACCAAATATGGACGGGCATACTTAATGATCTTGAGAACATTTTTTATTCCTTTTGCCTGGCAGTAGAGAGGCATTTGTGGCATAAAGGATGTTATTGTGCAAGGAGGGGAAGATATCATTTAAAACAGGTTAATGGGGGAATTGATTCAGCTCCCTGGCTTTGCAGAATTTAATTTTACGGACGTGATTCAGCAGACAAATGTTAAAGTCTGCTTCTGGGCGCGTTTAGTGAGGTGTTTTTAGTGGCTGCAACTTTATTGATCCCCGCCTAAAGCTCCCAACCTTGTTGAGACACTTGGGAACACCCCTCATCCTCTCCAATTGACAAAGCCCCCCAGAGCCCAGGCCCGACCCCCATCAAAGCCAACTTGGCTCCCAGGCATGCGGGCACTGTCAGCCTGGCACCCTGGCAGTGACACCCAGGCAGGCAGGGCTCCTCACGACATTCAAATATCATTGAATCCTCCACCATTAGCATCTTGGGGGTTACCATTGATCCAAAACTTAACTGCACCAGCCATATAAATACTATGGCTACTAGAGCAGGCCAGAGGCTGGAAATTCCACATAATATACTTCGCCATCTCCTCAAAGCTTATCCATCATCTTTAAGATTCAAGACAGGAATGTGATAGAATATTCTCCACTTGCCTGAATCAATGCAACTCTAAGAACAATCAACAAGTTCAGTACAGTCCACCAGGACAAAGTAGCCCATTTGATCACTGCCCAATCCACCACAATAAATCTTCGCTCCCTCCAGCACTGATGCACAGTCACAGCAGTGTGTAGTATATTCAAAATGAAACTCATCAAGCCTCCTTCAACAGCATCTTCCAACCTTGTAATCTCTACCACCTAGAAAGACAAGGGCATCAGATCTATGAGAACATCACTGCCTGCAAGTTTCCCTGCAAGCTACTGGAAGCTTACTGCAGTTTGTTCACTGTTGCTAGGTCAAAATCCTGACAATTCCTAACAGCACTGTTGGTCTACCACATGGCCTGCACTCTTCTGAAGGCCACCATCTTCTCAAAGGCAATCACGGATGGGAAATCACTCTCTTTAGCCAGTTGTTCATTGCAGAGTTTCCCTGTTGTGTGCAGCCAGGCTGCAACTCCCTTTATGGATGGATGGATTTGTTTATTGTCACGTTTACCGAGCAGCTCAAACAGATCATTTAGTACATGAAGTACATTTAGTACATTTAAAGAGTATTCATGGCTTTTAAGTGGCATTAGTGAAGCTCGATTATCCATTTCCTCATCAAAGAGTATTAGATGTACTTCCAGGGATAAAAATTGGAAGCAAGAACATAACAAGCTTGTGGTGTGCTGATAACACAGTGCTACTTTCAGAATCAGAAGAGGCCCTCCAAAAGTACAATTTAAAAATTTAGAATATGGATTCAACACCAAAAAGTCAAAGACAAAATAATGGTAGATGGAAGGAATATATTAGTAGAAACTAGGATGAAGGTTGAAGTGGACAGTGTTACGCTGAAACAAGTAGATAGGTTTGCCTCTTGGCGACAAATGGTAACAAAATGATGGTAGCGGTGATAATGCCAAAGTCAGAAGAAAGATAAAGATAGCTGTCGTGATATTCAGATGAACATATCATGGTGCAAACACACATACACACTGATGGACAGATCAACGGACCAATCAACACACACGCAACATCACAGCCAATCACCAGTGAGAGCACACGCACTATAAAACGGGGAACACCACAGTTCCCACTGATTCCAGCAGGAGACAGCTCAGGGCACAGAGCTCACAGCAAGCCACTCAGGCATTCACCATGTGCTGAGTGCCTCTCTAAGATAGTGTTAGGGCTGGGTCCACAGGTTAACGGGTAAATTACGAACCACGGTCATAAGTTTACAGATATTGTTATTAAGAGTAATAAAACTGAGTTGTACCATCTACAACCGTATTGGTTCATCTGTATAGCAGAACACCCAACACGTCAATAGCCAGAAGTGTTTTTGTGAAGATGTATGTGATGACAACAAGGAAAGAAACAAAGGGAAAAAGAACGCTAAGATGCTACATTCTATCCACTTTTCTGTGTGCCTCAGAAACCTGCACAATAAGTACAGATCTGTGGAAGAAAATAGAGGCAATGGATGTTTAGATAATTGTTTAAAATTCCATTTACATACCATAAAACAAATGAAGAGGTGCTTGAAATTGCAAGATCAAAAATTGACATCCAGAAGAGAAAATGTCAGTGTTTCAACCATTTGATTTTAACTGAAAATCTACAGAGATCCCTTCAAGAGGGCACAGTGGAGCATAGCAGTAAGAGAGTTGACTTGGGTGTAATTGGACAACAGACATATCACAGAGTGGTTTCAGACAAGCTACAGTGGGTGTGTGAGGATGGCACAAGACAGATGCGCATGAGATATCGGCCTGAATTGTCCGGTTGTAGTGCTTCACTTTTCCAGCCGGCAGCTCACCCCTGCCCCAGGTGTCCCGGTCGCGTGGAGTGGTTACAATGGGAAACCCCATTGACAGTCGGCGGGAACATAGAATCCGCCCCCCCCCCCACCCTCCCCGCCAGCGAACGACACGCAGCCACGAAACACACCGCTGGCAGACCATCGTGACAGCAGAACGACAGGAAGCAGTATCAAAGCCCCAAAGCCTGCACCACCCTGACTGCACCCCAACCCCACAAAATGTCAATGCACAGCCAGTAGTAGCTTGGACTGCGTTGGCGTTTGGTACAGTACAATAGCAGAACAAAAGTGCAGAACCAGAAAAAAAAGCCTCATTCAACTCACTTCTTTACAATAGGGCACAAATTGTTTTATTTATTGATCTTGAAGGGGATGAAAGAAAATTGTTGGCTTGCTGAGTTTGAGAGCTTCTTTCAGCCTTGCCCTGCTATTTTCTTCATTCTTGGCACTAGTCAGTGGAATGGAATGTCCTCCTTCCTTTTGTAATATAACAAGGAATGAAGAAGAAAGAACTATTGCTTGTCTGGAACAATACGGTTGCATGCCTATCACTGTTGTGGTTCTTTGTTGAAAATTAAATGGAAATTTCAACAAGGAGGTGGAATAAATTGAAAGCATTGTAAAGATTGCATGAGACATTTACAATATATAGTAATAATCTTAAAAAGAAGACACCACTGATTTGCAGGCAGGCATTTGAAGGACAACAACAGCCTTTATATTCAAGTGAAAATATAATAATTGATTCCAGCTGTCAGGCAAATTTTGAATCATTAATCAAACATTTAATTTTCATTTGATCATGCCAACATTGCATTGGGCTGTAAATCACTTTACCTTGGATGATAATTTTTCAAGTGAGGATGAATAACACAAACACCTTGAAATGTTGTCTTTAGTCAGGCTTGGCCAGAAGTGTGCCCTGTGCGTCTATGCTATTTAGAGAGACTCCCAGGTCTCCCTTCTTTATCCCAGCTTTAATCATTCTCTCATACAGCTGAAGATCATCCCAGGAGTTCCAGATATCCTTAAGTATATTTTCCACCTAATCAGTCATAAGTAATGGCTGGAATTCTCTTGTCATTGCGATTTAATTTCCCTGCCGGCAGCCCAACCCCGCCAATGGGTTTCACGGTGGCACGGGGTGGTTACAATGGGAATTCCCATTGACAATTGGCAGGCGAACTGCACGCGGCCAAGAAATAAGCGGCTGATGGACTCTGGTACCGGAGACTTCGGCGGGGGCGGGGGCGGGATTCACGGCGGCCAACGGCCATTCTCCGACCCGGCGGGGGGTCGGAGAATGACGCCCCATTTCTCTGGCATGTATCTAAAACTATTGATGATTTTTCCCCCCTTTTATTTTACACTTAACAGATTTGAACATTAATGACAGGTCTTAAAAACAAGATTAAAGGCAAAAGGTTTATATCAGAAAACAAGAGAAACTATTTTACAGGACAAAGAAAATGTTCTATTTATATAGCAGCTTTCACATCTCAGAATTTTTCAAAAAACGTTATAGTCAATTAAATACTGCTGAAATATAGGGCGTGTTCATACAACACTATCGGGCCTGACTCATACATGGAAATATACATAGAAAATGGGAGCAGGCGGATGCCATCTGGCCCTTTGAGCCTGCTCCTCCATTCACTATGATCATGACTGATCATCATGTTCAACTCCCTGATCCCACCTTCCCCCATATCCCTTGATCCCTTCAGCCCCAAGAGCTATATCTAATTCCTTCTTGAAATTGCACAACATTTCACCATCAAGTCTAATAGGGCACTGAGAGACATGGAGACGGCATGAGGCTGGTAAATCTCATGAGAAGCTTCTCGCAAGATTTATAATGCATGGGATGCCAGGTGAGATCTAAAAAGATCTTGCAAGATGTTGCGATCTGGATCTCACCCTAATTGGATGGGATCCAGATTTGCATATTCAAGTGAATAGTTAGGATCAAACGTTCATGTCTGGGAGACCTTGCCGTAGTGCCATTTCGCAGTTCCACAAACGTGGACCGGTTGGGGGGGGGGGCACTTGGAAGGGGGAGGGCCACTTGGAAGGGGGGGAATCTCCCAGGCAATCGAAGGCCCCTCGGTGATCAGACTCTAGGAAGGGTGGTAACCTGGCAACCCTGATGCCACCTGGGCACCTTGGCACTGCCACCCTGGTACTGCCACCTTAATACCCTGGTAATGCCACCCTGGCACTTTAAGGGTTCCCAGGTGGTACTGCCAGGTTAGCAGGGCCATTACCAGGGTGTCAGGTTGGCAGTGCCAAGGTGCCTAGGGGTCAGTTTCCCATGTGAGAAATCGGGCCCAGGGGTGCCCTGACCCTATGCGGTGGGGTGAGGACACCCTAATGGGTAAGCTGTGGCATTGAGGGGGTCCAAAGATTGGGGAGATCAGGGCAGCATTTGAAAATGAAAGAAAGTGCAGGAAATGAAGCTAAGAACAGCTTCGGTGGGACATTTCTTGCTGAGGTCCAAAAGAAAAGAACGCTGTTTAAAAGTGCGCGCGTTCTCGGCACTGTAGGCACCGAGAAACACTGCGCTAAATACGTCCAAAACGGAACTCTGTTTCTTTTTCGTTAAATCACACAAATAGTCATTGTTGTAACAAAGAAAACATGGAACTAATTTACAGACAGCAATATCCCACACAAAACAATGCGATATTCAGCAGATAATCTGTTGTAGTATTGGTTGAGACACAAGTATTGGCCAAGATAGCCACTGTTTTCAAAATAGCATTGTGGGATGTTTTACATTCACCTGAAAGGGAAGGCGGGGCCTCAGTTCAATGTTTCACTTGAAAGATGGCACCTCTGACAGTGCAGCACTTGCTCAGTACTGCACTTGAGCATCAGCCTAAATGTTATGCTTTAGATTCTGCAGTTAGGTTTGAACCCTCAAACCAACTCTGAAACAAGAATGTTACCACTTAGCCACAGCTGATAATTACACTTAGCTCCACAAAGATTCATGAGGTTGTGGAATTCACTTCCAGGGCTAGTACTTGAGGCAGAGACAATGGGCTAGATTTTTCAAGTTACATGTTCCCCAACCCCACCCCCAGCTGAAACGACAGTCGGGAGCTCACCCATGAAAATGCCAGCTGCTCTGCAGCCATTTTATGCCTGACGAGGCATAAATTGGTTCAGGGCGAGACTTCCACCCTCTCAAAAGTCCTGCCTTATGGAGCTGCCAGCCAATCTAATTTGCAAGCAGATCTGTAGTCCCAGCAGTGCCAGATAAGAGCAGCCACTGTTGGAACTACAGGAAGTATCTGAAGAACAGGAGGTCCTGGAGGCCAGGTTTAAGGCAAGTCCAGCTATCATCAGGTCTAGGTTAGTAGGCCCCCTTAAGAGAGGTGAGAGGAAGTGGAGTTTATGACTTGAAAAGCCAGGAGAAGAGGGTTAAAGAGTGGGGGCATGACCTGAAGGCAGAGGGGTTTATCTTATGGGCACAGGGAATCCACAACGGAGATTCACCTACCCCCAACCCATGCCCGCCATCAGCCCCTGCAGTAAAAGCTGTCAGGCTATCCGCTTGGAGTGCAACACACACCCCCCACCTCCCCCACCCCGAGTACCACAAGTAAAATAGCAGTGACAGTGGACTGAAGCACTTAACTGGCCAGTAATTGGCCACTTCTAAACCTCAATAGGCCCAAGGAGAGGCGGGTCATCTGACGTCCCCATTGCCTCCTGTAAAATGAGACCGATCAGAGGCAAGGAGGAAAGCCATGGGCAGGCCACGCACTGCATTTTATTGCCGCCCCCACCTTCAAACACACCACCAGGAGAGCGTAAATCACAGCCCTATGTCAACAATAAGATTAGGTTGATTAGATGGATGAAGTAAAATGAGATAAAGGGATACAGATTAGATAAATGTGATTTAATCTGTTTGCTTGCACATAGATTGGTTGAGTCTGTTCACACAGACATCGCTAAATAGAAAGGTTTATTTAAGTATTTATTCACTTGAACAAGATTACACGTAAATATGAAAGCTTTCCTGACCTTTATCTTTTTTCTCTTTGGAAAGGGAATCCTTCTTTCGTCGGAAAGATTTCCTTCTTTTTGGCCCATCTGGAAAGGCAGAATTTTATCAAATGTTAGCGACTGGAAGGATGTTAACACTAATAGAGTAAGAGAAAAAAACCAAGGGCACGATTCAGCGACCCTGTTACGCCCAGCGCAATGCCGGGCACAATGGGTGAATCGTGCGAGAGCCCCAAATCGGGCTCCTCACCAGGCGCCGGAGCGATCTCTAATGACTCATTTAAATACCCGGATGCCACATTCACCTGGCACCAGGGACTCAAAGGCTACGCCTGCGAGGCCTTGCCACGCCGCCATTTTGCAGAGGTCCACACAAACATGGACCAGGCGTGATGGCATCTCAGTGGGTCTCGCAGGCCAATGGAGAACTACGGGTGGTCAGGGTCAGGGCAGCGTGGTACCCTGGCACTTCCCCTGGCTCCTGGGCACCATGGCACTGCCAGCCTGGCAGCATGGCAGTGCCACCCAGGCATGCTAGTACTGCCACAGTGCCAGGGAGAGTCTGCCAGTGTGCCAGGGTTCCAGGCTGACACTGCCAGTGGTCAGGCCTGGGGGTGGGGGGGGGAACACTTGTCAAATGGAGTGGGTGTGAGAAGGGTGTTCCCAGGGGCCTCGCGAAGGTTGTGGGGTGAGAGTGTGGTACAGAAAGCTGAGATTGCTTGAAAGTGGGGGTGGGGGTGGGGTGGCGTGTGAGATTGGGTCTGCCAATTAAAATGGCACCCCGATCTGCGAACAGCCATCTTAAAGGGAGAAACTCCCCAAAGCCAAAAAAAACGGCAAGGTGCAGGGTGATTGTCGGCACTGCAGCTATCGAGATTCGCTCTGCCAAATGTGCCCGAAAGGGGACTTAGTTTTAAGACCACTGAATCGTGCCCCTGGACAATCAAGAAGTTATTAAAACACAGACTGGATGCATAAATCAAGGAGACTGGAAACATTCTAAATCAGGACACTTCGTCATTTCCACCCCAAGAGTCAAGGACTGTTCTGTGTACCTTCCCTTCATATATATTTGCTTACTTTGGACTCAAGTCTCACCTCTGATCAGTATGAATGTACGTACATTTGTTTTACCATTTTTCTCTTTGTCATTTTAGTAGTTAATAAGCCCACTCTATCTTTAACTCAAGAAAAATCTGGTTGAATTGGCTCCATTTAAAACTTAACTAATATGTCTGGAAAAGTACCCGTAGTAAAGGAAACCTTGTTAGATTAAATCTTGTTGCTATTTACAGAGGAGGTTGAATAAAGACCGGGGGACAGATCATCCCTCTTCACCTGGGTTTGTATTAATTTGGAGGTATCCCAGTCGAACTGTGACAAAGTAAGGGGGGTCTCACCTGGATCAACAACTTTGGGGTTGCTTACTTGGGAGGTGGCCTTATCATGGGCGTCCTACCCACCTGACTATTTTACATGCCACCCCCCCCCCCCCCCCACCCCACCCACATACTTCAGTCGGTAGAATCTTTTATAACAGCTTTAAAGTTGAGAGCGCAGTCTTGTAACTGATATTTTTGCAGTTCTTGTCTTCCACAGCTCATGGCACTAGCAGTGTGCTATGGAGCCAAATCTCACGGCCAGTATTTTTTTGGATTTTCCAACTGGCTGCAAAATGAGCAGGGAACAGTCATCAAAACTGCTCCATAATTGTTTTGTTCCTTCCGCACTTATTGCTATTGAACACTCTACCCTATTTCCATTAGCTGAAACAACCCTCCCAGCTCTCCATTGTGTCACTACACTAAGAGGACATATTGCTGTCAGTGGATGAAAGTCAGAGCAGACATTTTCTGTTTAAATCAAAGCAACATGAAGACAGTCTGCTGAGTACCACTCTCTAGCTCAACAGTTTGTTGAAGTATCAGACTATACATTACGAGGAATGAACGGAGCTGAAAATTCAAGTGAAACTTTGAAATGAATTTTCAACAATTTGGCAACTCTTACAGCTGTCTTTTGAGAGAATAGAAGAGCTAATGCAGCTGCCTACGCATAGTGCAGAGCAAGTTTTCTCAGAAATTGGCCCTCTCATTGGCCTTCTATTTACAAACAGAGGTAGTTAATTTTTCTGTTTATCTTAACATTTGGACTATTTTTCAATATGCTGTAAACATAAAACACAATTAAATGCCTGGGGATCTAATTGTTAAAGTTGGTAGAAAGTGAACAAATGCTAACGTGGGTTAAGAAATAGGGATTAGAAATTTTGAACTTCCATTTAAAAGTAGGAGGCCAATGAGATCTGGGAAGATGAAAAATTAACCATTGAGGTCCTGAAAAAGAAATGGGTGGTGACGCAAAGAACACATTTATTGTCTATTTCTGCTTTACCAGAGAAGGTGGGGGCGAGGCTTCTTGAACTGCAGCACTCCTTGTGATGCTCCCACAATTTTGTCATTCAGGGAATTCTAGGAGTTTGACACAGAGAGGGTGATTTTCCAGCCCTGTTACACCCAGTGCACATCTTGTTGTGGCCAGACACTCTTGCGAGAGGGCCATAGTGGGATTTGCTCCTGTGTGAACCCAGAACCTGGGGCGCGATTCTCCACTCCCACGCCGAAGTGGCCGCGCCGTCGTGAACACCGTCAAGGTTCACGACGGCGCGGAACGGCCCTGGTCCCGACCGCTTCAGGCCCTGACAATGGGCCAGGATCGGGGCCGCGTCATCTACACGCGCCAGGCCTCGGCGCGGCATAGATGACGCGGCCGGCGCCGCATATCGGGCGTCATCCGCGCATGCGCGGTTGCCGTCCTCTCTAAGTCCGCCCCGCAAGAAGGTGGGGGACGGATCTTGCGAGGCCGCAGAAGGAAGGAGGTCCTCCTTCAGAGAGGACGGCCTGACGATCGGTGGGCACCGATCACGGGCCACCCCACATTGCAGGTGAAGCCCGTTGCAGGATCCCCCCTCGCCCCCCCACAGGCCGCCCCCCCAGCGTTCACGCACCGCTCACGACTGCAGCGACCAGGTGTGGATGGCGCCGTGGGGAACCTGCCGTTTTGGCCTGGCCGCTCGGCCCATCCGGGCCTCAGAATAGCGGGGGCGCCGGAGAATCGCCATTTTCGGTGTCTCCGGCGATTCTCCGACCTGCGGCCCGCGAAACTCGACTGGCCCGTTCCCGCCACTTGGGAGAATCGCGGGAGGGCGTCGGACCGGCGTCCCCGGAAATTTTGGTGGCCCAGGCGATTCTCCCAACCGGCGTGGGAGTAGAGAATCGCGCCCCTGTTGTTCCCGGGCCTCCCAGCCGGCATAATCAGGTTCGCACCCAGCGAGGGCGTGAACTTGAGTATCAAAGATATAAATGCATTTAAATATGCAAAATTGTCTTGACGCCAAATCTTCTGGGGCCGTCTTCTGTTCCCACCCACCAGAGTGATGTGAAACCGGCAGGAATCACTACTGGTCTCCACGAACGGAGACCAGATGTGATGAACATGCTGGGTGGTACAGATGCCATTGCAGCCCCTGGGTGGTCAAGGATATGGCAGGGCAGTGGCACTGCCCCTTGGCACCCCGGCAGTGCCAACTTGGGAGTTTGGGAGTCTATGGGATGGATTATCAGTCCCAGGACACCCGAAGCGCGTTTCCCAATGGGGCGGAGAATCGAAAAATCAGGATCAGTGCCGGGCATCGGTGAGCGCCAATCCGAATGCAATGCTCCAGCACCCGCTGGCAGCAGGATCGGGTTTCGTGCCCGCGCGCCAGCGGGAGGGTGTAAATGAATGCAAATGCATCCTAATGACCTATTTGCATCCATTTAGCGGTCCAAGCACTCTAATCTCGGGCCCTCTCTGATACCCCGGTCCCAAGGGCCATATATCATGTGGGTGGGGATTACTACAGGTCTGACTGAACGTAAGCCTGATGTGGCCAACCTTGCAGTGGGACAAGAGGTTAACTCCTCAAGAAAATTGCCCCCAAAGTCTATCCGAGGGCCACGTTCCTCCCAACAACACACACCTACATGCCCACCTCTCCTCAACCAGATCCCCCTCCACGCCCCACCCTCAGAGACCCCCAAAATGGGAGAACCCTGTAGGACCCCTTTAATTGGGTAAAAACCTCAGGAACCCCCTAACCTAAGGGACCCCTACCCCCTCCCAGAAAGAGGCCCCCTCATTTGGAAGTTAGTGAGCAGCTCAGGCAGGGGCAATGAAACAAATTACAGCTGTAACATTTGCCCGGAAGCTCCATGTGCCCATTCCTGGAAGGAGGGCAGCTGTGCCCTGTGTTCAAACCCCTCAGATCCATTAGCTGCAAGCCATTCATTAATTTCTAGTAGTGAGCTGTCATTAACAACTTCCATAGAACCTGCAGCCCTGATTCATTCATTTCCCTCCTGGGGGCTGATTTGCGGTGTGGGGAGGGAAGGGTGGCTGGCTACGAGACTTCACTATCAGGCCGCTCGCTCAAAATAGCGACATGATAGTAGGATTCTCTCGAGAATCCCTCCTATTCCTCACCATTCATAAATTTGCATGGCGAGAGATACTGAATTGGTTCCTGATTTGCACCCCCAGGGGAAACGTAAATTGGGAGCAATTCTACTCTGGTGGGAGCACAAGGGCGGGATTCTCCGGTCGGCGATGCCAAAATCGCTCCGCCCCCTCCAAAGTGGTGTACTCGCACGCCGTATCGACGGCCTCAGGACATTGTCTGAGGCCCACCGCCCCGATGCTCCACTCCCGACTGGCTGGGTTCCCAGCGGTGTCGGTCGCGTGCGGTATCATCCGTCGGAAACTCGGCGTGGCGTTTGCGGACTCAGTCCAGCACTGCCACAGACAGGGGAGGGCTGATCCGCGGGCAGGGGGGACTTTGTCAGGGGCTGGGGGCACTGTTGAGGGGTGGTCTGGGGCTCGCAGGTCAGCCAAAGGGGGGGTACTATTTCGCAGGCCGGGTCTGCGAGCGGCCGGCGCCATGTTGCGCGGCGCGGCCGTTGCAGGCCACCACCGTGCGCATGCGTGGCTACATACCCGACAATTCTCCGGGCAGTATCGGCAGCTCGAGCCGAGTGCTCCACGCTGCTCTGCTGCTAGCCCCCAGCAAAACAAAGGATCTATGGCCGTCTTACGCCGAATGTTTAGTCGTAAAACACCACCGTTTCCACGCCAGCGTGGGGACAGAATCAGAGAATCCAGCCCCAAGTCTCTGAAATGGAGAATCTAGCCCAATATAGATCTGCCTTGCTAGATCACTACCTAGACCAGGAATAAAGACTGAGCGTGGTTGAGAGCCCAGAAAGGTATTAAAATACTAAGACACCTGCTCTCCATATGAAACATTGTTTGGCCGAGAGCTCAGGGTCTCTGCTCTCTGTTGTCAATTTCACAATATTTACCAGCATAAATTAAGTGATTTTTAGGGTTTGCAGTTTGTGATTTTTAAGTATTTGAAGGGCCTGGATGATTGACACTTTTATTAGCTTCTAGTGCAGATTTATTTTTAAACATAAGAGAAATTTATCACTGAATTACTTTTTTTCAAAGCTTTTTTCAACACCTACCACCGTATACTCTAGGGTTTATTAGTTTGAAAAACTGTACAATAGGTCAGTGAGCATGGAAGTGCCATAGCTTGGCATTGAGGGCATGAGGGACCATTGGGAGTTGGTGGAAGGGCAGTGCTTGGCATAGAGGATATGAAGTGACATAGGGGGTGAGTGGAAGAGCAGAGCATGAGAGGCAATAGGGTTGGATGGGAGGTGTAATTTAGCAGAGGGACCATGAGGGGATCCTTTGAACATACATTTTACAAGGCCCCCTCATTCAGACGAGGCGATATGAGTCCTTTGACGTGCCAAGTACCCAAATTCTTTAAAAATCTGACCCAACTTCATGAAAATTGCACTGGATTAGGACATGCCTACCCTTCAATGGAGCTGGCTAAATAAGGAGTGGTAGATGTGGGATTTTGGCAGAATCCAGTCCACATGCTTTAAAGGCTGTCCTGAAAATCAGAAAACATGGAAATGGGGGTCAGGATTCCTGCCTGAAGAGCTCCATAGTCAACATGACTCAGTGAAATTCTAGGCTTTAATATCTAATACGCATCTACAGAAGGAAATAGAACTGTATGAAAGAAGCAATGCCATAGATCAGCCGTCTCATTGTCTGATAGTGATGCATTTCTATTTCAATTTTAGATTTGAACCGGGGATTCCTGATAGAGGATCCCCTCCAGGCATCACAGGGAGATGTTAAAGGTAAATATGAATACATTGGGTGGAATTCTCCCATAGCCTCACTGACGAGTTCAATGGTGGGTAGGGCCGAGAAAATTTGATTGGAGTGCAAAAATCGGTTTTATGCTGGCATGAGTTTCCCGTAGGATCTTCACTTGCTTCCCGCCATGGCGGCTCGGGAAACCCGCTGGAGGCTAGTGTAAAACTGATTTCCATCCCACTAACGGGATGCAGGTGAAGGCCTCACTGGAATCTTTTATCCATGCCCGGTTCGCCATGATGCCAGCTGGAAAACATGCCAGTCCAAAACACGTCTGGAACAACGTAGCACGCAGAAGTCAGGACTGATCTGAATAATGACTGGGGATGCCTCTGGAGTTCAGGTTGGAGGCCACCAGCAACCCTTCACCCTGGAACACCACCGCAGTGATGGGTTTTCCAGATTCAGTGTCATTAAAACCGTCCAAATTCCAGCTCAGAGTGTTCCTGGAGATCCATCTTCTTTCTTCAATGGTGGGCACTTTTTCATTGTAACGGGACTCACGCCATCATGTTTGCCCTGCCACAGGATAATGACGCTCCACCCCCGGGTGGAGGTTAATGAGGTTGGGACTGGAATATATGCCTCCATTTCCCACCAACCTCCACAGTGGGAAACATTCCCTGTTCCTGCCCCCGCCTGAGGACTTTGTTCCAGCTGGGAGAATTCTGCCCATTAACATGAGATTTAATCCTTTAACTTCCCCTGAAGAGTACAAGCAATTTTGATAACTAATAGATAAACGTAACTTTGTTTGTAGAGAAAAATATTGAAGCTTTAATGCAAACAAAACTTCAAAACTCAGTTTCCATCTCTTTTAAATAACCGTATGCACGTCACTTCCGCTGCTGCCCATGCTCGGAGAGATCCATTAATTGTTAATGTTGGTAATACATGGTTTATTATTTTGGATTCCCTACATACAAATGAAAGATTAAATTTTGCTTTCAATAAAGAAGCTGTTAACCTCCTACCAAGTATTGCAGTGAAGAAAGAAGAACCAACAAATCCATTTGGAATGAACAAAATAAATACAAGGCCTCACAAGACACATTTGCAGCACATTCCTCATTTTGACGCTACAGCTTAAACATAGTAAATCATGCAAGAGTCACATGTGGGCCTCAGACAGAAAGGGAAAAGCTTGTCACATTTCATTTCATTTTATTTCATTCCATTTTTCACTCTCCTCACCTTCGTCTTCAGACAGTCAAGAAGTTTGGGGAGTGGGTGGGAGAGGGGACGGGAGGCAGGAAGGGGGGGAATTGGATAAGACATAATTGAATGTTGCGATAATGATGCCCATAATTAATCCATGCTCAGGTATTTCCGGACCAAAAAAGCCAGACCAATCCACAGCGGCCAATACCGCTCCAGCACTCTACTCCTGATTATAAACAAAGTGGTGGAAGGTGTCATTGACGGGAATATCAATCAGCACTTATTCAGCAATACCCTGCTCACTGATATTCAGCTTGGGTTCCATTATCACCTCTCAGTTCCTGACCGCATTACAGTCTTTGTCCAAACATGCACAAAAGAACTGAATTCAAGGGGTGATGAGAGTGTGACGGCTATTAACATCAAGGCTAAGTGACCAGACGTGGCATCAAGGAAGCCGAGCAAAATTGAAGTCAATGGGGATAAAGGGAATATCTCCACTGGTTGAAGTCATACTTCTGGGGCGGGATTCTTCGTCGGCTGATGCCGGAATCAGGAAACGTGATTGGGGAGGAGCGTCAAAACCGTGTAGGATGCCGGTTTCACGCCAAATCGCAATTCTCTGGTGCCTCGACAACGACGTCAATGCATTCCAGAACGCACGTACAGTAAACGCCGTTGGCATATCATTAGCAGGCCTGACCCGGTATTCTCCGGGGCCTTCACGATGCTCTGCCTCCACTGGGGGAATTCCCGATGGGGAGGTTCACTTGTGCTTTTAAAAATTGTGAAACAGGTGCCATGGCTGCTGAGGGGGAGAGAGCGGGGTACGGAAAGTGTCCAACATCACCATAGTTTGCTGACAGTTGTGCCACTGACCTGGGGGCTTCTGTCAGGCCCGGGGGAGCAGTGAGGGGTGGCCAGGAGATGGGCTTTGGGGTTGGGGTGGACTGAAACGGAACGCCATTGCCACAGCCTGCAAGGCAGCCATGCAGAAGTGAACTCTGCTGAACTTAGGGCTACAGGTTGTATGGGTGTCCCCCCAGGGCATCCCCCTGGGTACAACCTGGCTCCAGCCAACCCATCGGCGCGATGTGCGTGCTCCAGCGCAACCAGTACCATCTTGCTTGCGGGGATGGTGTGTGTGGGGAATGTAATGTGTATATGTGGCTGCAGTTTGTCAGCCTCCCAAGAGTCAATCGTGGACCCGGTGAATCCCACACTGTTTCTCCTTGCAATCGATTGTATTCCACTTGGTGCCGGTGCTAGACCCTCCACGGTCTCTGAATCGGTCCAGGTGCAGCACCAGTTTTGCTGCCATGGAAGTCCATGAATCCTGCCCCAGCATCAACACTTAGTCTCAGCAATGGAGGATCCTGCCCCTGATGTTCTACCACTGTGATAACTACCACTATGTACAAAAATGCATTGACCACTTAAAGCACAATTAGTAACACAGCGACCTGGATTCATTATTTAAGGATGGTTCAGCCATGTACAGACAGGTTTGCACTGTACAGATCTCTACTTCAATCTACCAGTGAATCATGTTAGATGTTTAGCTACTGTAGTATAAAGAGTCAAAGGTACTGCTCCTTTTTACAAACACCTTCATTTCACTTTAACAGACTCTGCACAAAACTCTATCTACACATCACCTCACACAAAGGCCACCTGAAGCCTCTTTACATATCAGTGTCAATTATTGGATACTTAACATAAATGAGACAGCTAATTGGAATGTCTCTTAACCCATTACTTAACAAATCATACAGCATGAAGCACACACTAAATCAGGGTTTTTCAAACTGTGGGTTGCGGCCCACGGATGGGTTGCGGGGTGATCAGTCGCGCCATTCCCGGGCTGGTCCTGATCACAGGAGAAGCACCCAACAAGCTCGACTAGCTTTTACGTCGAGAATGGCAGCCGCTGCTGCATTTTAAATTGAATAAATGAGGCTGTGTGGAGTCTTCAGGCCAGAAGCAGCAGCAGAGAGCAGGTCATGTATCCTGCACACACACTTGAGGCCAAGCGCCCTCCAAGTTCTTGCCACATTCAAATCTCTGCTGTCTTTCATTTATTAATCCATATTTACCAATTGGTAATTATTTTTTCCAGGATTAATGTATCAAAAGGTTTCCTCACCACAAACTCGAATGATTGGCTTATAATTACCTGACTTTTGCCGGGGGTGGGGGGGGGCACCTGCAGGGGTCTCCTAGGTAGTCAGGGACAGAGCAGGGTAGCACCCTGGCGCTTCCTCTAACACCCCGACAACCTGACACTGCCAGCCTGGCATCCTGGCAATGTAACCTCGGAACCTTTGCTGTGCCACGTGGTTGGGTAGAGGAGGGGGGGGGGGGTCGAAGGCGGGCGGGGTGGTGGCTGAAAGGGAGAAAGATTGGGGCAGCCTTTCAGCTCACTAGCAAAAAATAACTCCAAGTGCGGCCTTGGTGGAGAGAAACATCCCAAGGCCCAAAAAACTGGCAAAGTGCCATCAAATAATGGGGTGTTTCTTGGCATTGCATCCCCGAGAAACACCCCACTTAAAGCGCCTAAAACTGGACATAGTTTCCTTTTCCGGTTGAATCCCGCCCATGATAAACCTTTATAAGACACTGCTTTGAGTCTAGCTGGGGTATTGTGTCCAATTCTGGACACACACATTAGAAAGGATGTCAAGGCTATGAAGAGGGTGTAGAGGAGATTTAATTAAATAACATCAGGAATGAAAGGCAAGAATTACAAGAAGAGGATAAAGATGCCTAGATTGCTCGTCTTAGAGCAAAGTTGATTCCATTGAGGTGTTCAAATCTTTCAGGGGTTTTGATGGAATAAATAAAGAAAACTGTTTCCAGTTGCAGAAGGTTCAGTAATCAGAGAGATTTAAGAGTATTAGAGAGAGAGCGAGAGAGAGAGAGAGAAAGGGCCATTTGGAAAATACAATTGTGCAGCGAGTTGCTATGATCTGGAATGCACTCCCACAAATGGTAGTGGAAGTAGATTAAATAACAATTTTCAAAAGATATTTAGATAAATACTTGAAAGGGAAATATTTGTATGGTTATGGTGACAGGCCAGGGGTACGAAACTCATCAGATAGCTCTTTCAACAGCCAGTATAGGCATGATGGGCCAAATGGCCTCCTGCTGTTCTGAATCAATCTATGATTCTTGACACTCTTGTTAAGAATGTTTATTCTTTATGATAAATCATTTTCGGCTGTATTAATAAAATTACAGCAGGTAGTCTCTCTTGGATACAAATACATCAAATCGGCCGCCATGTTTCCTGCATTTCAACACTTCAGAAATAAAAGTATTTAATTGGCAGTGTGACATCAGAGGTGGGATTCCCCGCCGGCTGACACCAGAATCGAGAAACGCGATTGGGCGGAAGATCGGTTCCGCCGCCGCAATCTCGGCGGGCGCCAATTTCACACCAAATCGGAATTTTCCGTTCCTTCGACAGTGGAGTCAATGCACTACGTAGCCGAGGGTGGCTAGGCGGTCGGTGCTAAACACGCATTTATCCTTGTTATATGTAATGTTAAGGATCTTTGCGGTCTGGAGGAATTTTCGGAGGTTGGTATCGTGGTCCTGCTGGTCGTGGCCGCAGATGGTGACATTATTGAGATACGGGAATGTTGCCCGTAAACCGTACCGGTCAACCATTCGGTCCATCTCGCGCTGAAAGACCGAGACCTCATTGGTGACACCGAAGGGAACCGTTAAGAAGTGATAGAGCTGTCCATCTGCCTCAAGGCAGTGTATATGGGGTCACTAGTGCGGATGGGGAGCTGGTGATAGGCGGACTTAAGATCCACCGTGGAGAAGACCTTGAAATGCGCGATCCTATTTACCAGGTCGGATATGCGGGGGAGAGGTTACGCGTCCAGCCGCGTAAACCTGTTGATGGTCTGACTGTAGTCGATGACCATCCTATGCTTCACCCCAGTCTTTACCACCACTACTTGAGCTCTCCAGGGACTGTTGCTAGCTTCAATGACTCCTTCCCTCAGTAGCTTTTGGACCTCTGACCTAATAAAGATCCGATCCTGGGCACTGTACCGTCTGCTCCTGGTGGTGACGGGTTTGCAATCCGGGGTGAGGTTTGCAAACAGGGAAGGCAGGTCGACCTTAAGGGTCGCGAGGCCGCAGACAGTAAGGGGGGGTGCAGGGCCGCCAAATTGGAAGGTCAGACTTTGCAGGTTACACTGGAAGTCTAATCCCAGGAGTGTAGCCAGAGGTGGGGAGAAACATAAAGGCGGAAATTTCTGAATTCTCTTCTCTGGACTGAGGTTTGCGAAACAGAACCCCTTTATCTCTACAGAGTGAGAACCGGAGGCGAGGGAGATTCTTTGATAAACAGGGTGGATAAAGAGGGAACAGCGCCTTACCGTGTTGGGGTGTATAAAGCTCTCCGTGCTCCCAGAGTTGATCAAGCAGGACGTCTCGTGGCCGTTGATGAAGACGGTCGTCGTTGCTGTTGAGAGTGTTTGAGGTCGAGTTTGGTCCAGGGTCACCGAGGCCAGACGCAGTAGTTGTGGATTTCGTTCAGGCAGTGCGTGGTCGGCCGAGCTGGGGTCCTGGGGCATCCAAGATGGCGTCTACCATTGGTCGCACATGGTGGTCGAGGCTGGACAAAATGGCGCCCATCCGTCCAGCGTGGTGACCGAGGGACAAGATGGCGGCGCCTGGGGTCCGCACGTGGGCCTGGGATACGGAGGTGGCGGCGACCGCTGGCCGCCCGGGGCACCTGGAGAAGTTCGCTGTGGCGGTCCGGAGTCACCACTGGAGACCGCGGCCACCGCTCGTGCCTGGCAGACCCCCAAGAAATGGCACCCTGCAGATGGATGTGCGGGCCGGGCAGCGCTGTCGGGAGTGTTTTCCCTGCCCGTAAAAGCAGCAGGGTCCATCGGGGTTGGCGGGCCGCCTTACAGCGCAGGCCTGCGGGAAAGGTCCCTGGGGCGGCCGCTGCAGTATTCCACGCTGCCCAGGGGGCCGCCGTGCGGTCGGGCACGTAGGATCGGGCGTTCTTGGAGGCAACGTCCATGGACCCTGCAAGGGCCAGTGTCTCCCTAGGTCCCAGGGTGTCTTTCTCTAAAAGACGCTGGCGTATTTCTGAAGAGCTCATACCTGCTACAAAGGCGTCCCGGACTAGGAGTTCCGCGTGCTCGCTCGGCGAAACTTGTGGGCAGCCACAGCTTCTGCCCAGCACCAATAGTGCGCAGCAGAATTCCTCCAACGATTCCCCAGGGTTTTGTCATCTTGTTGCAAGCAGGTGACGAACGTAGACCTGATTTACTGGGCGAATATAGTGTCCTTTTAAAAGTTTGCTTGCTGCATCAAAATCTTCCGCCTTCTTGATGAGGGTGTAGATCTCTGGGCTTACTCTTGAGTGCTGGACGTGCAGTTTCTGCTCCCCCGAGGGTGTGCCTCCAGCCGTCTCAAAGTAGCCTTTAAAACACGCCAGCCAGTGCTTACAAATCGCTGCTGAGTTTGTCGCGTGGAGGCTGAGTTGCAGACACTCCGGCTTGATTCGGAAGTCCATTCTTTCTACTTACTTCTAGCTTATTAAATTGATGCACGATCAATAACTACTAAAACGAGATTGTAGTACAACTGAAGGCTTTAATAAGCTAGAACTGTTCCCCAGCAGCTCAGGTACAGAATGAGGGCTGCTGGGATGCCACGGGTTCTTCTACCCCGCCTACCAGGGCAGAACTACTATACTATACAGCCAATGGTAAACCCCTAGGTTTAACCAATGGTACTTCAGCCTCTCAGGTACCATAATACCTGATAATACCATGATATCATTAACGGGCCTGACCCAGTAGTGTCTGGGGCTTCCGCGATGCTCTGCCTCCAGTGGATCGAATTCCCGACAGCGAGGTTCACTTGTGCTTTTGAAAATCATGAAACTGGTGCCGTGGCTGCTGAGGGAGAGGGAGGGGGTATGGAAAGTGTCCAACATCACCATAGTTTGCTGACAGTTGTGCCGTTGGCCGGGGTATTTCTGCCAGGGCCGGGGTTGGTAGCGGGGGATGGCCAGGAAGTGGTCTTTGAGGTTGGGGTGGACGGGCATAGAACACCACTGCCGTAGCTGACAAGGCAGCCTTGCAGCTGCGCATACTGCTGACTGCCCACTGTGATCTTAGACCACAGATCGTATGGTTGGCCCCCAGGCCAGCCCCCTGTGTATCCTCTGGCTCCAGCCGACCCATCTTGTTGGCTTTAATGGTGTGTGTGGGGAGTGAAGCGTGTATATGTGGCTGCAGCTTGTTGGCCTCCTGAGTGTCAATTGTGAATCCGGCACCAATTCCCTTTGGAATCAATTGTGTTCCACATGGCGCTGGTGCTAGCCCCTCAATAGTCGTTGAATCAGTCCAGGTGCGGCGCCAGTTTTTGCTGTCGTGGGGCACTATGAATCCTGCCCCGGCATCAACTCTTAGTCTCAGGAACGGAGAATCCAGCCGCTGATGTACATGGACGCAAGTCTTCTGCTTTTTTTTTTTAATCCCAAATTTCTAATCATGAGCCAAATCACGTGTGATATGAACTTGTACACGGTGCAGGGTGTTGGTGGCAGCATGGATCTCCTGATTGAAGGAGGAGCCTTAAAAGGAGTGGGCTTCTCGTGCTGGATAGATTTGGACAAATTTTCTCTGTTAAAGAGTAGAATCAGAAAGCGTGCAGATGACTATTCCTGGGGTTACTTCCAGGTGAGGGGATGGGACTCAAGAAAAAGGGAAAATACTACTTTGAATCTTTGGTTGGAGTACCTGCAAGAAGGTTTGAATGGCGCTTAATAAAAAGTGCAAGAGTTCCAGAGGACCAATTTGGTTGAGGGTGAATTGTTAACCTCTGTTGAAATTAGGTGTTAATCCAGCTCAGACTAATTGGTGAAAGCTCCACTGGTTATAATGAGTATGAAAGTTCATAAATGGATTAGATATATTAAGCAAAGGCAGAAAAAGAATTGCTTTGAGATCTAAATGTACAGTATGTTCTTTACGTCCGGAAAGTTGATCTCTAAGGTATTTATTATATCCGTAACTAAATGCTGCATTTTGGATTGAGCTTGAATGGGCAGACTGTTGTACCACGTAGGACAAAACAATCATTTATTTTAAACTGTCTGGAAAAATTTTCATCTGAGCACAATATTTTTGGCAGTTTAAATGAGCGTCATGGTCCAATGGTATTCCCAGAAACGAAGACATAATTTCCTGCCTAGATTTCTTTATCTTTGGTAAGTGATAGCATGTGTTGGTGCAGTAATCAACGGAATATTTTCCATTTGTTCCTGAATATAATTCCACTATTTTTAATGAGGCTCTTTTCCAATATTCATGATACTGTGAGAAGAAAAGGGAAGTGTATTGAAATGCAGTTTGCATACAATTCAGAATAATTACTCGGAATTATAGTGTACCGATGAATAAAGGAAATGGAAACCATGGATTGATGAGGGAGTTCCGCACATTTTTTCAGTTATATTTGAGGTATAAAAAGAAAAAGTCAGTTTGTTCCTTCACATCTCATTTCTGTGGAACTGTCAGTTTCCCAGTCAAATACAATAACGAGGAGAATATACTTCACAGGAAAAACTGAGAAGCTGGTGCTTTTCCTTCCAAAATAGATAAGGCTAAGGGGGTGGCCTGATAGAAGTCTTGAACTTAATGAAGGTTCTTGATAAGATAGATGGAGAGAAAATATTTCCACTTTGGAATAGACCAAAAAGGAGTCATGAATATAAAGCACGCAATCTAACAGCCTTGTTGCACCTGGGTTGTGCGCGATGAGGCCAGTAAATCTCGCAAGTAAATGTTGTGAAATCCGATGAGATGTTTGCACGATGTCACGATCTGGATCTTGTCCTCACTGGGCATGCACCAGATTTGCATACTCAAGTGAGCAGTTAGGCTCACTTGAATATATCTGCACCGGAATTAACCTAGGTTCAGGATCGAACGGTCTCGTCTCATAGACCTCAACTGGGCCTTGTATAGTACTGTCTCCACAAACATGGACCAAGCGATTTGGGGGGTGGGGAGAGCCGGGCACTGTGGCACTGCCAACATGCCACCCTGGCACTGCTATACAAGAATCCCGGCAGTGCCACCTGGGTGCCAACCTGGCAATGCCAGGATGCCCAAGTCGCATTTCCAAGCTGGCAGGGGCACTGCCAAGGTGCCAGGCTGGGAGGGCCAATGTGTCCAGGTGGAATCTAGCCCATGCCAGGGTTCAAGCCCAGGGTTGTCCTGCCCTCATGAGGTGGGGTGCGGGGGGCTCAAAGGCCCCCTAATTGTTATATTGGTGCATTGGGAGGGACCCAAGAATGGCGCCCGGATCTCTTCCGCACTTGCAAACTGAGCTCTTTATTGCAGGAAATGTGCAGCTTCAGCAGTGCGTTCCTCACTGAAGCCCAAAAAAGTAGCATGTCCCATTTAATAGCGGGGTCTTTCTCGACGCTGCAAGCTCCAGGACTCTTTTTTTCCCCATTAAATCATGCTCCAAAGAGTCATCAATAAATACAAAAGGAATGTGGAAATCACTGCCACAGGAAGTAGTTGAGGTGAATAATATTTAAGGGGAAGATAAATAAGCACATGAGGGTGAAAGGAATAAGGAGACATGATGATAAGGTTAGTTGAAGAGAGGTGCGGGGGGCTCTGAGATGAATTTCCTATCTTTCTGGGGGGTGGTTTAGCGATAAAGTGGCCTGTATTGTGGTGTGGAGAGATAATCTCGCACTCATGGGGGGTTCCGGGGTATTGTAAATTGTCGGCTAAGTAGGTGTGTGTCTTTGTCCTTTTTACTGTGATGTCCCGTCCCTGCAAGAGAAGGGTCCATCTGGCTGCTCTTATTTGGCTTACTGTACCGTCCTTGAGTTGTCCGTCCAGTAAAAGTTGGGTGGGCGTGTGTTCGGTCAGAATTGTGATGGGGTTCAGTCCGGTAATATATGAAAAGTACTGGACTGCCCAGAAAACTGCGAGCAGGTGCCTCTCACAGGCTGAAAATCCCTGCTCCACAGCATCTAAAAGTCAGGAGGCGTAAGCCACGGGTCGTAACTGGTCGTGCCGTTCCTGGAGGAGCACGGCTGAAAGGGTGCGGTCTGTGGTCGCTACCTCTATGGCGTAAGGGGAAAGCGGGTCTGGAACTTGTAGTGTGGGGGCTGTACATCCGATGTATGCCCTCAACTTCTTTGCGGAGCGTCTTGACGACCTCCTCTGTGCCTCGCAATTGTGCCAAACAGGACACGATTGCCATCGGCTTGCGAGCTTTTCCCAAGCTCTTTTTGTGTATCTCGCTCAGGTTCTCCCACCAAGTATGTCCTGTACTCCCGGGACCTGATTCCTCGTTATTACAGAAATCATTCCAAAGGGGCTATCCTTTCCCCTGAAGATATTTCCGGATTTCCTCCTCCCAAATGGGACACTGTCCCACTCTACTGCTGCTGGTCGCAGCGACTGCAAATTCCTCAGGGTTCATGAGGCGCTGCATTGCCTGCATGGCCATCTTTCCTATCCGACTGTTTCTTCTAAATTTGGAACAAGGGGCTAAGGCGGCGTTGTAAATGCAGGTACAGCTTTCGCTACTTTCCGAAAATACAGACTTCCGACAGTTTTGATGCAACAAAAATTTATCAGTTTTACCTTATAGCCCTGTTAGTTACGCATGCATACACACACATCCGAATTATGACTATCAATCAGAACCGCTTGAACACTTGTGGTTTTCTGTTTCCAATTGGGTTTCTAATTCAAATTTCTTGGGTTCTCCCGGAGTGGTTTTCCACTTCTAGATCGGGTCCCGTCAGGATATCACCAAATTGTTGCTCGTTTTAGCCTTAATTTAATTGCTCTAATTCTGTCACCTTTGCTCTTGAGTCGCGAGGTAGCTTTCTGATATCGCGACGTGGTTCAAGTCCGAGTAATGATTAATAATCCAACACACCGCTTAGTAAGAGTTAAATCAACGCTCATTTATTATATACAGCAATTAATACTTATACATTAATTATATTTCTAAGCTACTTCCTACAACTAACAGGCCAATACTTAACTTTGGAAATGGCCCACCAGGTCAGGGAAACAAATGACCTTTCGAATGGGTTCTGAGCCTGCGGGATTCAAAAGCTGGTACAGGTCGATAGTCAGGAGTGCCTATCTCGTAGCGATCGTTGGAGTAAAACTTACGTTCTCTTGCAGAAGGGTCTCGAAGGGTGCGGAGCGGAGAAGAAGGGTCGATTTGAACTTGGCCCCTATTCTTATAGTCCCCAGGGGCTTCCCCCCTCTCGGGGCGGACCTTGTACCTGGTTCCAAGTGATTGGACTTGGTCCCAATCATTTGGTTCGATATTCTGCAATGCTGGAGCGATTCCTTGATCGAGGGGTGGTCGTTTACCTCTCTTTGTGTCAGCTCCTGCTGGCGCCGAAAGGTCTGGGTTGGCTTTGTGTGTCTATTTTGTATCAATTGTTCTCGGGGATTGCTGATTAATATGCAGATGGCTGGGGTGTTGTTATGTTGATGGCTGCAGGTATCGATTCGGTCTGGCTTCCCCAGAGACGAATACACTGTTTTACCTGCAGCTGTCTGTTTGAGTCCTGTTGGCTCATTTTCCCATCAGCCTCTTCCGTTTGCCATTTTAAATCGGGGTTTGGCCATTCTAATCAGGAGTTAGCCATTTTACATGGCAACACCGTCTTGCAGTTCAAGGGTGCCCAGTTGCCAATGCCAGGAGTCAGGCCTGGGGGCCTTGCCAATTGGAGGTGGGGGAGTGAGGTTGTCAGGGATCTCGACAAGCTTTGTGGGGTCACTAAAGCAGGGGGAGGGGGCTGAAGTGGGGGCGGGGGGGTGCCGATCAAAATGGTGGCCCAATCTGCGAACAGCCATTCCTGCTGGCGAGATCAGTGTGGCCTCAGTGGGAAGAAACTCCCCAAGGCCCCAGAAATTCAGCAAAGTGCCATTGAAAAGCAGGATGTTACCCAGCACTGCAGCCTCCGAAAAGCATCCTGCTAAACCTGCCAAAAGAAACTTTCACATTTGCCCACTGCAGATTGAGCCTCAGTTTAATATCTCATCCAAAAGATGGCACCTGCAGCAGTGTAGCTCAACAGTGTCGGCCTGTGGAGTGTTACCTCAAGTCCTGGAGGAAGACTTCCGACTCAGTGGTGCAAGTGTTAGCAACTGGGATATTTGCAAGGTGTTTAAGCAGAAAACTGATTATTATATAAAATTATACCTGAGGGAATGGTAATCTGACAGCCCAGATCTTTCCCTTGTAGGTGGAAGAAGGTCACGTCTTGCAGCCGTGCACGTTCCAGTTCAGAGAGACTTTGGATAGGGACAGGCTGCAGTGTAACACTCTGTCCGAACATGGCGTTCCAAGTGAAATCTCCCTGCAAAGAAACAAATATGGAGATGTCAAACACAAGAAAAGAAGCAATTCTGATGTAGCAATTAACTCACCTTCTTAACGTTGGTGATAATTTGTGCCAGTCTGATACAGTGAAATGAAGTGAAGTTGAAGGAGGAGGGCATGAACAGTGAACATAGACCATTTGGGCCAGATTGCTGAATACTGTGCTATAAACCTGTTTGCTTCTTTGTTATCTCATGTGGCCTTGCCACTCGTATCGAATTGCTCACTGATAAGGCATTCTCTGATCATTTATTTAAGTCACTCTCAACCCGTATTCTCTTTGACTTTCACATTCCCATTTCTTTATCTGCCCATCCCTCATAAAAAAATTCTTCCTCAAGCTCCTTACGACTGTACATTCAAATTCCCAACAATTTAGCCTTCAAGCTACAATTTATCATGCCATTTCTGCAACTGCTAATTTGATAAATCACACCCTCTCCAACGTCTTTGATATCCTTCTCCCCATTAAAAGGACTACACTTTCTCACTAGAGGCATTGCTCCTGGTCTACCACTCCACTCTTCACCCCCTTAAGTCTAAGGGTTGCAGATTTGAAAATCTTTGAAAGACAACTGGTTGTATCTTGCTGGGTCTTGCAGGATCACAGAAAGTGTCACTGAGTCAAAGATTATTCAGAAATCTAATGATAATTCCAGACTTCTCTTTTTCACAAACCATCTTCTTAAATCACCCACACCTGCTTCCACGATCCTCACCTCCAACAACAACTGCAATGGACTCATAAACCTTTATGTTATAAAATATAAAGACCATGGACAAAATGTTTTTTTTAAATGGCAAGTGTCAGGTTCTGGCTGAAAACTGGCATGTTTCTCTCCAGAAACACAGCCAAGTTTTCTGACCAGATCTTCTGATACTGTCAAAAGAAAAGCGGATCGTTTGTGCCGTCACTCAGGCGGGGCAGGGCCTGATAGAGCCGACAAGCCCGACTCAACAGAGATCGGGGCACCATCGTAAAAGGGCACCCAGATAGACAAATAAAATGAACACCCTTCATGGCCTTGGTGAACACCCACATGCCTTGGGGCGACCCCTCCACCAGTAAAGTATCGGGGCCACTCTCTCTCTCTCCCTCCCTCACCCCACCTTCCCCCCCCCCTCCCCGCCCACCCCCAAGCTGTCATCGATGCGCACACAAGTTCTCCGTGCTCACCCAATTCTGGCCTCTTGAGCATTCCCAATTTTGACTTATCCACCATTGGTGGCCTTATCTTCAGGTTCTACACTCTAGAATTTCCTCCCTAGATCTTTACCTTTCACCCTCTCAATATCCGCACTTTGACTTTGGTCATCTTAACAATGAATCCATATGAAGCATAGTGTCAAATTTTGTTGATAATGCTCTGGAAAATACCATGGATATTTTATTATGTTGAAAGTGCTGTGTAAATATATATTGGTGTAAATTCTATACAATTATTTTCTGGCTCGAATGGCACCTGAATGGTATGCTGCATGGAAATTGAATGAACTATCACTTACTTAAGTTGAAGCAGATCTATAGACAGCACAGAGCTGCCTTCATAGATTGCTGTCACAAATGGAAGGATATGGAATTATAAAGCATGTTGCCATGCACTGGTTTGTCTTCAGGTTGTATGAGCAAATGACTTTGCCTGCTCCTGAATTAAATTATTTTTTGCTACTCCTCTCTACTGGAGTAAAAATAAAATTGTTTAGCAACTTGGTGCTTGAAAATACAACTCTCAGAAGCAAAAGTGCCACCACTGAGCCAAGGTTAGCATTGAAGCATTTTAAAATGTGTTGGAGGTTGCTGGAAAATCATGTGTATTTTTACTAAAACAAAGGCAAAGGGCGGGATTCTATGTCCCGCCACACCCGTTCTCTGTTGCACGTGCCCCCGCCGGCAGCGGGATCCTCCGCCCCGGCAGCCGGCCAATGGGTTTTCCCATTGTGGGCACCTCCACAACATCAGGAAATCCGCGGGCATGAATGCGCTGCCAGCGAAGCGGAGGATCTCGGCGACGGAAAATCCAGCCCAAAATGTTTAAAATAGGGCAGTATTTCGAACAACGAACTCACCAAGGAATTGGAGATCTTAGTGGAAACATGATTTTCAAGTTAGCAACAATCCAATTTCTACTGAGATGAGATTTCAAACCAATTCAAGAGTTCTGAATGGATTGTTCAGAATTACCTGTACGCAATGGTTAACACACATGTATCTTATGTGGAGGGCTGAGTTAGCAGAAATAAATTACTTATCTTCTTGCTTCAATAATCTTGACATTTGCTTCAGAGGTTTTTGGTCACCCATGGTGCCCGACTCCATAGGAAAAGCTTATCTGTCTCAGATGCCTTTAAAACATTCTGTTTGGGGAAAGGGGAAGAATAACACCTCTCACGCCTGCGGTGTGTGAGGCTCAGCTGTGACTCAATGGGTAGCACTCTTGCCTCTGAGTCACAATGTTCTGGGTTCAAGTTCCACTCCATGGCTTGAGCAGAAAAAATCACGGCTGACACCTCAGTGCAGGATTGCACTGCCAGAAATGCCATCTTTCGGATGAAACATTAAGGCTCCATCTGCCTGCTTGGGTGGGTGTAAAAATTCCATGACACAATTTCGAAGGAGAACAGGAGGGTTATCCCCAGTGTTCAGGCCAATATTTATCCATCAATCAAGACCACAAAGTCAGATTATTTGACCATTATCACAACGCCGTGTGTGGGAGTTCGTTGTGGTCAGCTTACCTGCTGCGTTTCCTACATTACAACAATGACTACACTTCAGAAGTAAACAATTGGCTATAAGGCACTTTGATATGTCTTGCAGTGGTGAAAAGAGCTATCTAAATGCAAGCCTTTCTATAGAATTGATAGAATAGAAACCCTACAGTGCAGAAGGAGGCCAATAGGCCCATCAAATCTGAACCAACCCTCCGTGGTCAGAATATTGAATACAGGAGTTGTGATGTCTTGTTGAAGTTGTACAAGACATTGGTAAGACCACACATGGAATACTGTATTCAGTTCTCGTTGCCCAATATAGGAAGGATATTGTTAAACAAGAAAGAGTGCAGAAGAGATTTACGAGGATGCTACCAGGATTTGATGGTCTGAGTTATAAAGAAAGGCTGGATAGGCTGGGACTTTTTTCCCTGGAGGGTAGGAGGTTTAGGGGTGATCTTATAGAAGTCTATAAAATAATGAGGAGCATAGGTCAGGTAGATAGTCAACATCTTTTCCCAAAGGTAGAGGAGTCTAGAACTAGAGGGCATAGGTTTAAGATGAGAGGGGAGCGATACAAAAGAGACCAGAGGGGAAATTCCTTCACACAGAGGGTGGTGAGCATCTGGAACGGGCTGCCGGAGGCAGAGGTAGAGGTGGGTACGATTTTGTCTTTTAAAAAGCAGTTAGACACTTACATGGGCAGGGTGGGTATAGAGAGCTATGGGCCAAATGCAGGCAAGTGGGACTAGCTTAATGATAGAAACTGGGCGGCATGGACAAGCTGGGCCGAATGGCCTGTTTCCATGCTGTAAATATCTATGACTCTATGATGATGACTCTATCCCCTGCAACCCCACCTAACCTTTGGACACCAAGGGGCAATTTATCATGCCCAATCCACCTAACCTGCACATCTTTGGACTGTGGGAGGAAACCGCAGAACCCAAAGGAAGCCCACGCAGACACAAGGAAAAAGTGCAAACGCCACACAGCCAGTCACCCGAGGTCAGAATCGAACCTGGGTCCCTGACACTGTGAGGCAGCAGTTTCTACTGGAAACCACTTTCTACTGGAAAAGTAAAAACAGAAAGGCAAGTGTAAGGGATAGATAAATCGAAGAGAAAGCCATCACTGGAAGAATGAAGCCTCTAGACATGAGAATACAAATAGGGTTGTCCTGGGTAAGGAATTTGATGAGCAATCCACAAGTTCTGAATTCAAAGACTCCACAACATGTTTTGAAACCAAATTTAGTGTGTAATTTCTGGACAAGGTTATAATCATGAAAGCAGAGTGTTGCTGCAAAGAAAAAGCAATGAACTGATTCACTATTCTTAAATACCACACCAGATTGGCCTACAAAGCACAATTAGTTTGTTTACATTTAAGAACCATAAGAAGTATGAGCATGTGGAGGCAATATGGTCCCTTAAACCTCCATCCACCATCCTGTTGGATCATGGCTGATTTCAACCTCAACTCCACATTTCTGTCCAATATACATCTCCCTTGATTCCATTAAATTCCAAAATATCCATTTATTTCAACTTTAAATATATTCAATGATAGGCATCCACCACCCTCTGGGGAAAGATAATTCTGAAGATTCATTAAGTGAAGTGGTTTCTCCTTCCTTGGTAGCCAAAACACTGTCCAGAGTACTTCAGATGTGGCCTCACAAATGCACCATAGAATTGCAGTGCGACCTCCTTATTCTTACGCGCCAAGTCTTACAAAAATGATCAGCTTGCTTATCTAATCACTTGTTCTGCCTACCCATTGGGCTAGAAATTGGTCTGCACCATTATTTGGGCATGTTGGGTCGCCATTTGCAAACAGCCAGCATCCGCTGCCAGGCAGCACACAAATTTTGCCTATTTAAATTATTACAGAATGCAACTGAGCGTGAGCTGCTGACACTTCCGGCCAGTTGCATGCTCAATAGGGGGACCCAACAGAGTGTGAGGCTAGCACATGTTCCAGTTGGCCTCCAGTTCTTAAAGGCATCCTGTCCTCTTAAATAGAAGATGCGCTGAATAATTGAAAGCTGCTGCTGATTGATTTTGTTGCAAGTCTGAACAAGGACTATGAAGCACCAGGCCAGAGAGTGTGCTTCGATTTTAACACTGGAGGCCTTATATCCAAGGTGGACAGAAGAAGAGATGCCATGTTTCCGTGAGGGGCAGGGGGCCCTCAAAAACAAACCCTCCCAAGGGAGTGGAAGCAACTGGCAAGGGAAATCCCTCCCAAATACCTGATGCCATCACTGAAAGAAGTTTAATGATTTTAAACATAGTCAAGGTCAGCAAATGCTTCTTCACAACACATTTCATACTCACCAAACCCTCACTCTGCTCAATGCACCGCACCCAGTCACTCACCCGGCAGTACTAACTGACACTCAGAGCTCACATACAACATCCAGCTCCCCCACCTCACTCACAAAACTTCCAACGATACCTCTCAAAGCCTCCAGCTATTTAGCTGTGGCAGGCACAACATCAGCCAAATACCGTGCAACAAACTCACTAATATTCTGCGCTCACTCTCTAGCAGGAACAGGTCATCCACAATCACTAGAAGCAACTCAAGCAGCAGTGGGACAGCACATCTCCATTCATTGAATTCAGTGGACGAGATGGTGCCGAGGATCATGAGACTGGCAGTGATGGAAGCCATATTATCCAACACTGCAGATAGCATTGAAAATAACGGTGAGCTGCTTCTCTTTCCCCTTCTCAACTCCCTCCTTACCCTTATACTGTCAGCTGGCAAGAAGTGCAAGCTGTAGATGCTGCAACCATTGGTCTCCTACTTTCTTCCCACCTTCCCATCCTCACTCGAATCCTCCTCTTCTGATTTTCAGTTTTCAGGTATCCAAGAATAACAGATAGCCAGCAGACCAGGAGGAACAGGGAGAGCAATCCCACGCAAGTGCTGAAGAAATGCCATCACCTGATCTAACACTTGCAATCACCAGCTCAGAGACTGGCACAGCACATACTTTAGAGATTTGTATAGAATCAGGATTTGCATGAGGTAAGTCATTGGGCATGAGTAGACTCCAGCCAGGAAAGCGATCTCTGTGTTGAAGTCACTCAGATTCATGTGACAATGGGGAATAGTGGATCCATGGAGGATAGGAAAGTAGTTTAATTCAAAAATAATCTGTTACAAGAAATTTCTGATTAATATGCCTCTTCCTTGCCTCCTCCTGTTCCTCCTCTTTGTCCCTAGGTGGCTTCTAAATTCCTGGAGACAATGGCACCACATTCATAATAGCGATGTGGAGGATGCAGCAGACCACAATGAACGTTAAAACCTGATTCAGTGAGAACTGTGGAGCCTCTGCCTGAGCTATTGTTTCATCAGGCTGATGGCCTATTTCATGTGGCTCTGTGGTTTGGATTGCAGGTGCACTCTCCTCATGTAGTGGGGTAGTGGAGGAGATTCACCAGCTGTGTGTATAGTGGACAGTCCCTGTCCAAGAGCATCCAGCCTGTTTTCTCTAAGAGATCTGAAGGCACTAGGTAAGGTTGAGTGGTGTAGAATCAATGCATTGCGGCTGCTTCCAGGATAGCAGGCATTCACTGACATGATATGACCACACACCAACAGCATACTTATAGAATGGAACGCCTTCTGGTTGCCGTACTTCTTCCATTGGGTCTTTACAGAGCATTGTGCAAGCATTCAGTGCCTGCCATCGGGAATCCTGCTATCCTTATACAATACCTGCTGGAAATTCAGTTATTATTCAGCTATTGGTTCCCCTTTGTCTAGTCTATTCGTTACATCTTCAATAAACTCCAATAAATATGTCAAACATCATTCCTTTTTTCTAAAACTTGTTCACTTGTTTTCATCATCTTATGCTTTTCAACGAGCATTGTTAAGACTTCCTTATTAATAGATTCCGGCATGTCCCTGATAAGTGATGTCAAGAAAACTGGCCGATAAGTTCCCTGTTTTCTCTCTCCCTCCTTTCTTGAATACCAGTATCAGAATTGTCAACTTCCAAACTGCTGGGACCATTCCAGAATCTAGGATGATAATATATTACCCGCTCCATACCTAATAAATCCTTAAATAGTGTCATGGCCTCTTGTGTGGCATCTTAATGAATGCCTTTTGAAAATCCAAATGTGCTCCCCTCACGGTTCCTCTTTTTCCACTTTACTAGTCACATCTTCAAAAAAACCACTGATAGATTTATCCAACATGGTTCCATAAAACCATGCTAACGCTCCCTAATCATGTTATGATGCTCTAAGTGCTTTTACCACTTCTTTAATACCACATGCAACAGCATCTCTGTAATGGCTTTTAGATCGAGCCCATTCTAATTCATTTGTGTCATTAATTTGGCAATCGCATTACGAATGCTTCCTGCACTGAGAAAAAGCACTTTAATTTCAACATTTTACTTTTTCTTGACTCAGGGTCTTCTGAAGTAGAATAACCATTACTTTGAAGAAAGAGGGCAGCCTACCATCTTTACTGGTTAACTGGCAATGCGTGTGGAATAAATAAGTCCTTGCCACTGTTATGCAGGCCCCAAGATTAAATATTCATTGGATAATGTGGCTAGACTTTTCATGGTGGGCGTTATAACCCCCGCAAGACCCACATGGATGACCTGATTGATCCCCCCGTACGGCTCATGGAGTACGAGCTGGCCCGCTGAGGGGTGAAGACCCAACAGCGGGCTTGTTAATTCCCAGACATAAAAGCCAGTCTGGGAAGGAGCCGGAATCTCAGGATGGTCCCAGCTGGGATTTGGGCTGTTGCTTGGTTGCTATATTTCCTAGTTGTGAATAGGAAATAAGTTACTTTAGACTCACCTTTTTGGGTCTCCTCTATTGACTACAATAGTGGGAATCTTACAATTCTCCATGCACCCGGAGCAGGCTGGCAGGTGGGAGGGGTAGGCTGGTGGGGGAGGGCACAGTACCCACTTCCACTGGTATTTCACCAGTGGTGGGGGAGTTCTTGGTGGTCTGTACACCCTTAGGCAGTTGAGGCTCATAAGATACCCCATGGAGAAAAAAATCCAATGGAAAGTTCCCAAAGTCCAGGGAATAATTTTGGACCCGGTGCCTGACTTGTTCTCACCCCAACCCATGTTGTCAGACCAGCCGGGAGTAGATTATACGTCTGCTTCTGGGCCCACCGATTTCATGCGTACACCAAGCATAGAATTCAGGCCCATGACACTATTTAAGGATTTATTAGGTATGGAGCGGGTTATATATTATCATCCTAGATTCTGGAATGGTCCCAGCAGTTTGGAAGTTGACAATTCTGATACTGGTATTCAAGAAAGGAGGGAGAGAGAAAACAGGGAACTTACCGGCCAGTTTTCCTGACATCACTTATCAGGGACATGTCGGAATCTATTAATAAGGAAGTCTTAACAATGCTCGTTGAAAAGCATAAGATGATGAAAACAAGTGAACAAGTTTTAGAAAAGAGGAATAATGTTTGACAAATTTATTGGAGTTTTTTGAAGATGTAACTAATAGACTAGACAAAGGGGAACCAATAGCTGAATAATAACTGAATCAATTAGGAGGGATTGAAAGTTTCCTATGACAAATTATTTAATATATATCGATCTTGTTCTCATAAATATTCATGTAGATGGTTTACACATGCATATAGAGTTTGATTATATGGAGTAGTTGTGTGGGATACCAAAAAAATAGAATGCAATTTAATTTACAAAGAAAGAGAAGGGATTCTGCCAATGTCTTATGTTAGGATATCGGACAAGATCCCAATTTGTGTCAGGATATTGGACGGGAAACCCCAAACAATTTGAAATTTGTAGGACTGTGGGGAAAGGATACTTCACCCAGGTGAATAGGTCAATAGGTATCTTGTTTGTCAAAACAAACTTTAATTCATACACAGAATTAACACATTAACATCAAGAAAATAGCTTTACAATTAACAGTTAAACAGTTCTTAAATAAAAGGAAGAACTTTAACTCACTATCTACACCTGTCACTATAAATATTCATACTAAGCAACCCAATACAGTTCAAATTCTACTCATAAATTAAGTTCGCAATCAGGATTACTTGCTGTTCTCCGTGAAGACATTTGGAGAGAGATCCTTTCAGGAACAACCTGAAAATCCTTCTCGCTTGCCAGACTCAAATCCTATGGCAAAACAGTCAAAAACAAGCGACAGGCCTGGCTCCTCCTATTAATTACATTATCTTGAAACATAGAACATAGGAGTAGGAGGAGTCCATTCGGCTGATTGAGCCTGCTCCACCAGTCATTATGATCATGGTTGATCATTCAACTCAATAGCCTAATCCTGCCTTCCCCATATCCTTTGATCCCTTCACCCGAAGTGCTGTATCTAACTGCTTCTTGAAAATAAACAATGCTTTGGCCTACTTCCTGTGGTAATGAATTCCACTGCTCACCACTCTCAGTGAAGACATTTCTCCTCATCACTGTCCTAAATGGCCTACCCAGTACCCTCAGTCTGTGCTCCCTGGTTCTGGGCACACTCACCTTCAGGAACAGCTGTTCTGCATCCACCCTGTTTAGCCCTGTTAGAATTTTATAGGTTTCTTCTGAACTCCAGCAAATGCAATCCTAATCAATTTAATCTCTCCTCTTAAATCAGTCCCACCATCCCTGGAATCAGTCTGGTAAACCTTTGCTACACTCCCTCTACAGTAAGATCATCCTTCCTCTGATAAGGAGTCCAAAACTGCACACAAAATTCCAGGTATGGTCTCTCCAAGGATCTATCTAATTGAAGCAAAACGTTCCTGCTCACTATGAAGGCCAACATACCATTTGCCTTCTTTACCGCCTGCCGAGCCTGCATGCTTACTTTCAATGACTGGTATTCTAAGACACACAGGTCTCGTTGCACATTCCCCTCTCCGAATTTATGGCCATTCAGATAATAGTCTGCCTGCCTGTTTTTGCTACCAAAGTAAATAACCTCACATTTCTCCAAATTATACTACATCTGCCATTCATTTGTCCACTCGCTCAACTTGTCCAAATCACATTGAAAGATATCTGCATCCTCCTCTTAGCGATTGTAATTCTATTGAGCTGTTTGAAGGATAAACTTGCTAAAAGTAAAAGACAAGCTTCTGAATCATTCCTCCAACATATTTTATTATTGAACTTAACATAAATGTAGGTCTGAGTAAGAATCATCTTCTGTTAGCTTTCCCAATCCAGTGAGTTAGGCGTATATACCAAAGCAAAATTGCAACTGTCTGTTTTGTGAGCAAACACTCAGATAACATAAACAAAAGAACCTTCTACCTCGCACAATCCATCTTGATGGCACACCTTGGTATGTCCTCACAGAGAAATATAAATTAATTATTTTACTTCCGAAACAACTCTAATTATGTAACCCATATGAATAATTTATGTTGCTATTGGGGTTTACAACCCTTTCTCCAGGATTTCTGTCCTTAACAAGGAACTGCCCCAAATTCCTTTCATCTGAGGACTACATGCATAATTTAAATCCTTTTTTGTAGTAAATGGAGACCCTCAGATTCTACCACATGCCAAACTATATGTCTTCCATTGTTCAGATATTCCTGATGTCAACTCTGACCTCATTGAATAAACACAGGCTAGCCTTTAAGTGTAATAGATACATACATGTTTGAGTTGGAGCTACATCAGAGATGTGTTTACTGTAGTGATCTCTGTATGTGCATGTACATAAGGGGTTAATATGTAATCAGTAGCATCAGATGATCACTAGAGGGCAGTACCAACAGGGGTATAAAAGCAACCGCACTGTACCTCTCTCTCTCTTTCGGGTGTACCGTGACCAGGACAGGAGCATAGATTAGCTCAGATGGTTAGTGTAGTTAAACATAGTTACTGTATTTAGATCTAGTTAACCTTTCTACTAGTATTAACATTAAAGTAAAGAACTCACGCAATTATTGTTATAGTTACTCAATAATCCTTTTGTTACTACTGGACGACTTTGAGTCTTTTTCATCAAGATACAGAAAATCTCATCAGCAACAGAATTGAGTAACATTTACTACATTCAGTAGTATATCAAAACATACTACAGAAGAGTAACAAAAGATGGTACCAGGATATTTGGCTTTAAAAAGAACAGTACTAGTTAGATTAGGTTAGAAAAAAAGAAAGAAATTAAAGTACCGACTGTTCGACAGTGGAAGACTTTGCAGCATTTGGATCCTCGACGACTGACCGATTCGATGGACCTCGTTCAAGCTCCATGGCAGCTGAAAACTACCGGTAACTTAAATAGAAACTGGAAAATGTTTAAACAACAATTCCAAATATATATGGCAGCTAAAGATTTAAACACAGCCTCTGAAGAAAGAAAAATAGCACTGCTATTAGCAATAGCATGACATCAAGCCATAGAGATCTATAACTCCTTTAATTACTTGGAAGGTGAAGACAAAACTAAATTTAATGTGATATTCGAAAAATTTGAAGAACACTGTAAAAGTCAGTCTAATGAACTCCTGGAAAGATTTTACTTATGTAATAGGCTCCAGAGAAATGGCGAGTCAATCACTAATGTTACTACAGATTAGACAACCATGCATGAAGACGACTATGAAGGTTTATCCACCTTATTTGAGCAATTAGAAGAAGGCTATGAAAGTCTACCCAGCTCATTTAATCAACTGCAAGAAGACAATGATAGTCTACCCACAGTATGCGAGTATAGTGACAATGTGATCACAATCAACATACATGATGTGCACGATCACAGCGAGACTGACAGATCTCAGCTCATCTGTACAGAAGCACTCAACAATCAAAGTAAACCTACTCATGAGTCCAGTGAGACCACGTCAGTTAAAACATCATTTACTCTAAACCACTCACAAGAAAATGAATTCTTGAAGATTTTGACTCCAGAAGAAGAGCACCAAGAAACCACAGATGATTCAAATGAACCTGAAATGACTCCAGAAGAGGAGCATCAACAGATCACAGATGAAACAGATCAACCAGAAATGACTCCAGAAAAGGAGCACCAAGGAATCAAAGATGAATCAAATCAACCAGAAATGACTGATGTCACCAAGATCAATGGAACATCAGATCATTCAAGTGAACCTCAAATCATAAAGCTCAACAAAACATCAGGTACCACAAAAGGACACTGATACCGGGAAGTTTGAGAATGACTCAAATTATCCGCCAGGAACAATCATGGAGCACAACAACAGAAGCAACAACAAATACAACGGAACAACAACCTGTACGATATGGTACAACTTTGCACATGAAGGAAAATGTAACAGGACAGTCCGGCAAGCGGAGAAACATAACATGGCATGCCAACAAATTTTAGAAATTCTTTTTTGCTCCAAGACAAAGAAGCAAAACAGTTGTTAAGGCAAATGACATACAGAATAGATACCACAAGCACAAAAAAAGTAAAGATCAGACAACAAAGTGATTCAACCATTTGAACACCTCATGATGACTTGTTGGTACTGAAACACAAGAAAACAAAAGAAAAAAAGAAACCTAAGAGACTAAATGTATCAATATTTGACTGATTAACTTATTGATTTTATGCAATGCATTTGCAAACTGCATCCATTATGTTTGCTCAATTTTCTTTACACAACATACAGAAAATATGTAACACAAAAAAAGGGGGATGTAGTGATCTCTGTATGTGCATGTGCATAAGGGGTTAATGTGTAATCAGTAGCATCAGATGATCATTAGAGTGCAGTACCAATAGGGGTATAAAAGCAACCACATTATGCCTCTCTCTCTCTCAGTTGAGTGTACTGTGCCCAGGGCAGGAGCACAGATTAACTCAGATGGTTCGTGTAGTTAAACGTAGTTACTGTATTTAGATCTAGTTAACCTTTCTACTAGTATTAATATTAAAGTAAATAATTCATGCAATTATTGTTATAGTTACTCAATAAACCTTTTGTTACTACTGGACGACTTCGAGTCGTTTTCATCAAGGTACAGAAAACCTCATCAACAACAGAATTGAGTAATATTTATTACATTCAGCAGTATATCAAAACTTACTACAGAAAGGAAATAAAAGATTCACCATTCTCTCACCTGATGCCCCCAATCACCTACATTTAAAACATTGATTCCTAAGACTAAAATTCACATTTTAAAACATGTAAATCATGAATTAGATATTCAGGACACCCAGGAAAGAAAACCTAATTGTGAAAGCCAGTTCTAAAATTGCATATTACCGCTTATCAGTCTGAGAAAAGTAAAGAATATGAATGAATCATCTTAGCTTGATACTGGAAAAATTTAATGCCTACGTAAAGGATGGTGTAAAGTATATTTTTATGAGGTGTGGCTCTTCAGTAGGGCTAAAATTAAAAAGGAGAGTTATTCCGTTCTGTGGTTTCAAGTATAAGTTGCCTGCAAATATAGTGTTTAGTTAACAGTAAAAGTCTTAAAATTTTAAATCTTCACGTGATATTCTTGCAGCTATTAACTGAAGTTCACTTAGATTTATGGGGATCATAATAGCATTACTGAGACAAGATGCCCGATTACAATCTGCACATAAACATTTTGTTTTATATCAAAAGGTGAAATGTCTTCAAAGCTAGACTCCACCCTATTTACATTGGTAATATCTTCATGAGTTATGGAGCAGTGCATTGTTAAAACACAACAGCCACTCCCATAATACTGCAAGAAAAATAGATAAGATTTCACAAATTGAAAGGAAAGCCTATTAGAAAGAGTTGAATTTTTACTTTTAAATAAACTGGATATTGATAAGTTAGTTTCAGATATCAGGGGCGTCATTCTCCAACCCCCCGCCGGGTTGGAGAATCGCCGGGGGCTGCCGTGAATCCCGCCCCCGCCTGTTGCCGAAGTCTCCGGTACCGGATATTCGGCGGGGGCGGGAATCGGGCCGCGCCGGTTGGCGGGCCCCCCCGCTGGATTCTCCGGCCCGGATGGGCAGAAGTCCCGCCGATAAATTGCCTGTCCCGCCGGCGTGGATTAAACCACCTTTTGAACGGCGGGACAAGGCGGCGTGGGCGGGCTCTGGGGTCCTGGGGGGGGCGCCGGGCGATCTGACCCCGGGGGGGGCCCCCACGGTTGCCTGGCCCGCGATCGGGGCCCACCGATCCGCGGGCGGGCCTGTGCCGTGGGGGCACTCTTTCCCTTCCCGCCTCCGCCACAGTCTCCACCATGGCGGAGGTGGAAGAGACTCCCTCCACTGCGCATGCGCGGGAAACTTTCAGCGGCCGCTGACGCTCCCGCGCATGCGCCGCCCCGACATGACTTTTCCGCGCCAGCTGGCGGGGCAACAAAGGCCGTTTCCGCCAGCTGGCGGGGCGGAAATTCGTCCGGCGTCGGCCTAGCCCCTCAATGTTGGGGCTCGGACCCCAAAGATGCAGAGCATTCCGCACCTTTGGGGCGGCGCAATGCCCATCTGATTGGCGCCGTTTTGGGCGCCAGTCGGCGGACATCGCGCCGTTTCGGGAGAATTACGCCCCATAACATCCTCATCAGGCATCTCTGGTTTTGGAGGATGTACATCACAGTATGTGCAGCACCCTACTAGTCTGTTACTGTCTCCTTGCACATAATAACTGCCTAGATAATAGTTAACATATAGGCAAACGTCTGTTATTTGTGAAACATCTACATTTTCTGCTATTGCTTATTTTTAGGCATTATTCATTCGTGGGATTTGGGTGACACAGACTAGGCTAGAATTTGTTGTTCATTCTTTTTAAAATAAATTTAGAGTACCCAATTCATTTTTCCAATTAAGGGGCAATTTTAGCGTGGCCAATCCACCTACCCTGCACATCTTTGGATCATAAGGGTGAAACCCACGCAAACACGATGAGAATGTGCAAACTCCACACGGACAGTAAACCAGAGCCGGGATCGAACCTGGGACCTCAGTGCCGTGAGGCAGCAATGCTAACCACTGCGCCACCGTGCTGCCCTGTTGTTCATTCTTAACTACTCTTGAGAAGATGAGCTGCCTTCTTGAACTACTGAAGTCCATGTGATGTAGGAACACCCATGTTGCTGTGAAGAAGGGAGTTCCAGGATTTTGATCCAGTGACAGTGAAAGGACAGCACTCTAGTTCTAAGTCCAGATGTTTTCATTTGGAGGGGAACTTGCAGGTGGCTATGCCATGCATCTCTGCCATTGTCCTTCTAGGAGGTAGAGGTTGCGGGTTTGGTAGGTGCTGTTGAAGGAGCCCTTGGTGAGTTGCTGCAGTGCACCTTGTAGATGATACATATTGCTGCCACTGTGTTTCAATGGCGGAGGGTGTGAATGTTTAATGTGGTAGCTGGGGTGCCAATCAATTGGCTACTTTGTCCTGGATGATGCCGAGCTTCTTCAGTATTGCTGGAGCTGCACTCATCCAGACAAGTGGAGAGTACTCCAATACATTCCTGACTTGTGTCATATAGATGGTGCACAGGCTTTGGGGAGTCAGGAGATGAGTTACTCTCCCCAGAAATCCCAGCCTTTGATCTGTCCTTGTAACCACTGTATTTATATGGCTAGTCCAGTTCAGTTTCTGGTCAATGGTAACCTCTAGGATTTTGATGATAGGGATTCAGCGATGGTATTGCCATTTAATGCCAAGGCGAGATGGTTAGATTCTCTGTTGCTGGAGATGGCCATTGCCTGGCACTTATGACAAATAAAACTTTGCACTTGAAAGTTTTTTATTGATTACTTTGGAGTAGGCAGCTGAACCGCTTTTGTTTATCTGTTCATTCGTGAATCTGACATAAAACAACAGAACAACAAAATGGTTAACACAAAGAACGATAATCCTGGAAGGATGGTACCACCACAAAGGATTAGAATAAAAAATGCAAAATTTATTATGTTTGTGAGCAGGACTCTCATCATAAAAATAAGAAACACTTGCAAAGATATGTGTTGATGCAGAAACAATCCAAATTAGTTTCATTGTTTTTTGTCCTGTCAGTAGCACTCAAGAACATCCAGGATCTGTTTTGTATAAATGTCATCTGTTTCCTATAATATACACCATACTTTTTTAATAATACACACAGGGTCCATTCTCAATTCTCACCTACATACATGTTATTTTGTTGTGATCATTACTATTAAAAAGCTCCCCTACTTCTTCCATCTGTCATTACCAATTATGAGCATTAATTATTTTATTGCTGGACCAAAACTTTGAGGAGTGACAATCACAGTCTGATTACCACTGCACTCGTTTTTACTTGCTTTAGCTGGGAGCTGCACATTTCTCGCTCAATCTTCCCTGCCAAGAAATGTAGAGTGTACCAGTTCCTGGGACTCTTCTGTACAGGCAGCAGCATTGGGGACTGTGAAGCCACTCTCTCTTTTTACCTCATTAGCTGCTGCAAATCAGGTAAGTTTATCGGTTCCAGCCATGTTCAGAGTGAGGGAGAAGTTAAGTGTGTCATATACTGCTGGTAGAGGGGGGTGGCAGGAGTTGGCCATAAGATGGGTGGGGTCGGGGGGTCGGGTAGTCAGTCAGGGAATAAGCGGAGGCATGTTCGGGAGGGTAGTCAGAGAAGTTGGGGAGTAGTCGGGAATGGGAGGATAATTGGGGATATTTGGGAGGATGGAGTGTTGTTGAGTGATCAGGAGAGTAGGAGGGGTAGTTGGGAGCTCAGGGTGGGTGGGGGTAGTCTGATGGTGGGGGAAAGTTGGGGTTGGGGACAGCAATCAGGGGTGGGGGGGGCGGTGCAAGGGGTAGTTGAGGAGTTGGGAAAGTAGTTAGAGGTGGTGAAATAATCAGGGGAAGATCATGAGGGTGATCAGGGGAATGGAGGGGTAGTGACTGGGAAGGTAATTGGGGGTAGCCGACGGGATGGGGGAATCAAGGGGATTGTCATTTGTGGGGAGGGTAGTGGGGGGGGAATGGGGGTAGTTTGGGGGGGAGGACATTGGGGCTTGCATAACCTTTCTTATTAAATTATATTTAACTGTCAATCCTGATAGCTATGTAGTCATACTCCAGTCATCTCTACTATATCGGAATCCTCCCTCCAAATGACTGCCTCCATTTCATCCATTTTGTTTCAAATACTCTATAGATTCCTATGCGACCAGTACTGATTGTTTTCACTTATTATCCCTCTGTCTTTATTTTTAGTAATTATTTCACCGATTGCTCTATGATTTTATCCGTGTTCTGGCCATTCACGTTATCCTTAGTCCTTCCTTTAGTTTTTCCTCTACTCTCCCGATCCTTTAATTTTCAGGTTTCCCTAATTATTCATCATATTTTGCCACCCAGCACTAAAACATTTTCATTGCACTTTTTGCATGTACGATGGACAGATCATTCCCCATTGTTGCAGCACCCATACCACTATGACTGCCATGTTTCAAAAGTCATTCTATCATACCTTCTCAGGGCAACTGGGAAAGGTAATAAATGTGTCCTTTCCAACATCACCAACCTTCCAAGGTTTTTATAATTTCATCACTTAAAAAAATATTTAGTTACAGCAGCCTGTTCCAGTTACGCCAGTGAGATTACCGACTTGGCTTCCCCCAATCTCTTTATTTTCATTAATGAGAAAATAAATCCAGCTCCTGGGCCCTTGCCCAGATATTTCTACTTATGGCTCAGCAGCTGGTCCCCAGCAATCCCTTTCCTCTAATTGTTTCAGATTATTTTTTTCTCTGTTGTACAATGCTTTTCCTGAATCTTGCACTAGAGGTGGCAGATGTCTTTGTGTCATTTCATGTTATAATCTCCATTAGAAAAGACAGCATATGTGTATCCTTGTACTCCTTCCCCCAACTTCCATTTCACCCTTCTTTCTTGATGATGTTGATTTATGTTGGGCTATGGTTTCACTAGCAATGGTACTAGTACCCCTAGACAAAACTTGTTCACTTGTCTCTGGGGAAATTGTTGGCCTTGGTTCTATTCCTCTTAGGGTTACCAACTCTGGTTGAAAATATTCCCGGAGGTTTCAAACCTCAAACTCATAACTATCTTGCCTCCACCCCCCCCCCCCCCCCCCCCACCCCACCACCTTAATCACCCAACACATTCACCCTTAGGAAGCTACACCATCATTCTCAGGGGGCCACACCTTCATATGCTAACTTGAAAGTGAACAGACTGTAATTTTCTGATTTAATGATTCTTGTCTGTTAATCAAACAATTAGTCAAAAGTATTCAACGAAAAGTGAAAAAAAAACACAATTTTTAAATGCTCCTTTTTTCCGCTGGAGGTTAATCTTTAATTTCTAGAGACCTTTAGAGATTCCTGAAGGGTTGACAACTGAATTATCTCTCTATGTCAACACAGTTTCATTTGGGATTGCAGAAACAACTCTGAGCCCTGATGCAACATCTTTGCAATACCAGACCTTTTTATTCCTTCCAATTACAAAGTGCAATCCCACAAATGTACAGAAATGTAGTCAAACTTTCAGTCGCTGAATGTGCTCATGATGAGGACATGACAAACTGCTTCCAGATCATTACTATAGATTTGGGATGGGAAAATGGTCATAATATATGGATGGGGGAGCTGGTCTGGATTGTCAGTTGTTCTGTCATTTACTCATTATGAGTGTATCATATGCTCTCGCCTGCATGATGCGACATCCAGGAAAAAGATGTCAAATGAAGTCCGTACCAAACTGTTGCCAAGTGTTACCAAACAGTCATTCAAAAATTCACATTATTTAAACTGAGCAGCGATTGAAACAAATTTCTGGTCTCTCATTTTTAAAAACATGGTCCAACGGAACACAGGGCCATCTAAGAAAATGAATAACGTATGGCAGGTGTGACGAAAGGAGTTCTACAGCACATTTGTAATCCTTTATATTCTTCTGAGTTTCCATCACAGAAGAAAAATACCTGGCTTATCGATTCTAATAAATCCTATGTCACCTGTAAAATTATTATTGCCGGGAAATACCTTGAGCCATTTGAGAAACTAATTTTCATGAATGAAGAGCCTGATTAAAAATATTTGCTTTGGCACACACCTTCCTTTGGTATAATTGTTCCAAAAAAGTGGAGTGTCCTTTAACCCTAATCCTAAATCTCAAGTACATTAGGAAACTTAAAGATCTGGACACTTTCATAAATGGCTACCAAAAATGTGTAAGAGCCAGAGCAACTACAAAATGAACTAATGGACCCTCCAATGAGATAACTCAGTACAATTTTTACTGCAGCTTTTCAAAAGGTACAGAGTGGAAGATAGATAATAAATTACATGATTAATTTCCCAGAATAGAACTGTAAATAATGTCAAGAGACATCATTTGGAAATCTCTGCACCAATACCAGGGGCGAAATTCTCCCGAAACGGCGCGATGTCTGCCGACTGGCGCCCAAAACGGCGCCAGACGGGCATCGCGCCGCCCCAAAGGTGCGGAATGCTCCGCATCTTTGGGGGCCGAGCCCCAACATTGAGGGGCTAGGCCGATGCCGGAGGAATTTCCGCCCCGCCAGCTGGCGGAAACGGCCTTTGTTGCCCCGCCAGCTGGCGCGGAAATGACATCTCCGGGCGGCGCATGCGCGGGAGCGTCAGCGGCCTCTGACAGTTTCCCACGCACGCGCAGTGGAGGGAGTCTCTTCCGCCTCCGCCATGGTGGAGACCGTGGCGGAGGCGGAAGGGAAAGAGTGCCCCCACGGCACAGGCCCGCCCGCGGATCGGTGGGCCCCGATCGCGGGCCACCCCCCGGGGCCAGATCCCCCCCCCCCCAGGACCCCGGAGCCCGCCCACGCCGCGTTGTCCCGCCGTTCAAAAGGTGGTTTAATCCACGCCGGCAGGACAGGCAATTTATCGGCGGGACTTCGGCCCATCCGGGCCGGAGAATCGAGCGGGGGGACCCGCCAACTGGCGCGGCCCGATTCCCGCCCCCGCCAAATATCCGGTACCGGAGACTTCGGCAACCGGCGGGGGCGGGATTCACGGCAGCCCCCGGGGATTCTCCAACCCGGCGGGGGGTCGGAGAATGACGCCCCAGGAATGGGAGTTGGTGCTTTTATCATTCATTCTCAGGCACATTGTTGCCTTCATATGTCAATGCCTAATTATCATACGTCAGTCTAGTGTCAATGGCATGTTCAGCCATGAGTGAAAGTGGAGTCTAGTTTTGTTTTCACTTTGTTACAATCTTGATAGAGAGTTTATTTTGAAAAATAATATATGAAATATCAGTTCTTTATGAAAAGAATGAAGCCACCAGATGAACTTTTACAAAACAAGTGTCAAACAAAGCAAACACTAAAATTAGCTTAGCTAACCATCTTATACTCTTACATTATTGGATTTGTTTATTGTCACGTGTACCAAGGTACAGCAAAAATATTTTTCTGCGAGCAGCTCAACAGATCAACAGGAGTCAACTCCTAGGTTTTGGAGCTTTGATATGAGCTTGGCTGGGATTATGGCGTTGAAGGTGGAGCTGTAGTCAACAAATTGAAGTCTGATGTAGGAGTCCTTGTTGTCGAGATGCTCTAGGGATGAATGTAGGGCCAGGGAAATGGCATCTGCTGCGGACTGGTTGCGGCGGTATGCGAATTGCAGTGGATCAAGGCGATCTGGGAGTATGGAGGTGATGAGCTTCATGACCATCCTCTCAAAGCACTTCATTTCAACTGAGCCATGGTTTCCGGTTGGGGAACATACGTACTGCTTTCTTTGGCACGCAGTTGTCCACACATTTACTGATGAAGTCTGTGACGGTGATGGCATACTCATTTAAGTTGGTCGCTGAGTTCATAAATATGGACCATTCACTGTCTCCAAGCACTCACAGAGGAGCTCTTCTCATTCTTCGGACCAGCACTGCACGGCATTCTTAGCTGGATTCTCCCGCTTGAATTTCTGCTTGTATGCCGGTGAGAGTTTTTGAGAGTTTGGCTCAAGATTGGATTGGAACTTTATGGGAAAAACAAAATGTTAGGTAAAGCTTTGTGTGAAGAAATGTCAAGACAGGCTGTCACAGGCTTCTGATAGCAAGCTGAGAAATGTCAAGACAGGCTTTCAAAGGCTTCTGATAACAAGGTTGTTTTAGTACCAGACAAATTGCAGACGGCCTTGGGAAGGGTTGCGTTGGGCTTGAAAATAATCATAAATTAGCTAAAAGGCACAGATTGAATGCGAGGGAGCTGCCCTCAGAAATGAGCCAGAAACTGTATAAGAACTGCTGTTAGATGTATTGGCTTTGGCTTGCTATTGTAACTCTCAAGAGATACAGTGGTCTTAGCCCCGGCCGAGAAATAAACGTATGTTAAAGTAACGAGGTGTTCGACTGATCATTTCATCTTGACTGGCTGCAAAAGAATCCTCACCGGGAGAAGGAGCACCGTCTTATGGTCTGATTTCCCAAAGTGCAGTCGGGGGATGGAAGGTAGGCGCCCTTGATTTTGAGTAGCAGTGGTCAAGAGCGTTGTTGCCCCTGGTGATGTGCTGGTAGAATTTTGGCAGTACTCTCTTGAATTTGGCCTCTTTGAAGTCCCCAGCCACAATGAACATGGCCTCCGGGTGTTCTGTTTTGTAGTTGTTTATAACTGTGTACAGTTTAGAAGTTGAAAATAAATTATCAGGCAAACTGTAGTTGTTTATAAATTATAATTACACGCTAAATGGCAGATCGTATGAATTGACTCAGCCGTCTACTGTCATGTGAGAGTACCTTTAAGAAATTAATGTTTGAGCAATGTACCTTTAAGAAAACAGTGATGTCAGAGAGTGGGTGAAGCTGAGCTCAGTTCTGCCATTTTGAAGTTTCAGTTTTGGGAGAGAGCAGCTAAAAGGTGCCTGGCTGGTTTGCTGTGAAATGCTTGAAAGGAAAAAGCCAGTTTGAGGAGAAAGCTGGGAGTGGCTGTGTGCTGCTTGAAAGAAGAAAGCTAAGTTTGAAAAGAGCTTGGTGTGTGTCAGTGTTTGCAGTGAGCTGGATTTGCTGTGATCTCTGCCATGAAAGACTATCTCTGGATCATTTGGGTGATTTAAACTCATAAAAGTAAAGCCTTTAACCTGATGTGTTTCTGTTTAAAGGTGTTAAGTCTCTCTTGGATGTTGAAAGGAATAACTGAAGGATTATTTAGAGTTGTAAAATTTTCGGGGTTATCTTTGAAGTAACGGGTGTTAAGAGATCCAATGTTTATTTGAGAGGTTAAGTTGAGTTCATGGAAGAAACATTGTTTTATGTTTAAAAACCCACGTGTCCATAATTGTAGTATCACACCTGGAGAACAAGCCGTGTGATCGGAAAAGCAATAATAGCAATAAAGGAGGAGGTTGGTTGAACTCCATGATACATTTTGGGGTTCTGAACACCCCTCGCCCATAACATTACTGAACACATAGATCATCAAGCTGGGTAATGGCGGCACGGTGGCACAGAGGTTAGCACTGCTGCCTAACAGCATCAGGGAGCCGGGTTCAATTCCGGCCTTTGATCACTGTCTCTGTGGAGTTTGTACGTTTTCCCTGTGTCTAAGTGGGTTTCCTTTGGGTGCTCCAGTTTCCTCCCACAATCCAAAGGTGTGCAGGTTAGGTGGATTGGCCATGATAAATTGTCCCTTAGTGCAGGTTAGGTTATAGGGTTGCAGAGATAGCGTTGGGTGTGGCAGGTAGACACGGGTGGAATGCCCATTGTAAGAGTCGGTGCAGACTTGATGGGCCAATAGTAGTGATTCCAGGATTCTAAAATCCCTCAAAACTCTGTTTTCCTTGCAATGAATTTCAGTTCTTCTTCTAGGATGTAGCCTAAACTTCAGCTGACAGAAGTACACAACCAACTCGAGTTCCGTGGGTATAGTCCTCACCAAAAATGACACATCAACAGACCCTCCTCAACCCTGCTTGTGTCAGTCTACATAGAAGAACTTAGGATGAGTGTATGACTCTATGCCATCCAGACTGAGTCTGAAGAAGAGTCATACAGACGCGAAATGTTAACTCTGTTCCTTATCCACAGATGCTGCATGACATGCTGACCTTTTCCAGCATTTTCTGTTTATATTGCAGATTTCCAGCATCTGCAGTATTTTGCTTCTTTATAGATCCGCCAATGGTGTTTTCAAGTAAGAGAAACAGCTGCAGCAGCTTATTCTCAGCTTCTGGATCTGCCGTCTGTCATTTTCAGCTTGTCTGTATTCCACCACTGTCCTCATCAGATACTCCTACTAAGCCTGGATGGCCCTGCATCCCATTATATACTTAATAATAACAATCTTTATTAGTCTCACAAGTAGGCTTACATTAACACTGCAATGAAGTTACTGTAAAAATCCCCGAGTCGCCACACTCCGGAGACTCTTCGTGTACACTGAGGGAGAATTCAGAATGGCTAATTCACATAACAGCACATCCTTCGAGACTTGTGGGAGGAAACCGGAGCACCCGGAGGAAACCCACGCAGACACGGGGAGAATGTGCAGACTCTGCATAGACAGTGACTCAAGCCAGGAATCGAACCTGGGACCCTGGTGCTTTGAAGCAACAGTGCTAACCACTGTGCTACTGTGCAGCCCAACTGTAGTCTCAACTAGTTTCAGTTCAGCCGGAAGTGTTGGTTTCCAATCTCAGTTTCAGCTTTTGTTTTGTTTGAAACCGATAAGATCGCCTTCCTTTCTCTGTTCCTTTTCCACTTTTCCTTTTCAAATTTTGTTTTCTGTTTCCATTTACAGTTAGGCTCTGCCTCAAAATACTCACTTGAAACCACAGATTTCATCACAACATGCAATTGCTATTTGAAGTGATTTTGGTTTGAGGTTCGGAGCAGAAACCCTGTAATTTTGTTCTCGTATCATAGTGTTAAACTTCATTGTAGTGTCCCTACCACCAGCTTGGCTGAGATGTACTAACAGTAGGAATTGAACTTGTGGACTCCCTGATCGGTCTGTCCCAGTTCCATGATGGAAAGTAGACTAACAAACTGACCATAATATGACACAATGAAAATGAAACCTGCCTTTTCAGCTGACGTGAGTAACACCAAGACTACTGCCCTGTTTAAATCAAATAGATTTTCCACCAAATGAAACTGGCACACCTTGCTTCGCCAGCAGTTAATTGCTTTTCTTCTCACGTAGGTCTGTCAATTTTTCCATTGAAGGGGCAATTTAGCGTGGCCAATCCGCCTAACCTGCAGATTTTTGGGTTGTGGGGTGAAACCCAGGCAGGCACGGGGAGAATGTGGAAACTCCACACAGACAGTGACCTGTGGCTGGGATCGAACCTGGGTCCTCAGCACCATAGGCAGCAGTGCTAACCACTGTGCCACCTTGTCGCCCCCAATGTGGGTCTGTAAATTAAATGCTGCTAATAGTATACCATCCTTTAATTGTTCACATTAAGTTCCTTTCTTTAATTTTGTAGCATTAATTTAAAAATGTTAAAGACAGCGCTAAAAGTGATAAATGGAATCAGATGTGAATTCCTTCAACATTTATTGTTAGCATTATTCTAAAAGTAATTTCAAGGTCTAAAACATCTAAAAGTGTTTCTTTCTTGTTCACTTATTTGTGCTGGCTTTACTGCATAATTGCTGATGGCAGAAACTGGCTTCTCAGAAAGTCCCAATATCCTTCCACACCTCCCCTTGAATAAACTGCCAGGCACCAAAACCCTTCAAACTCTTGTAACCAGACCCCGAATCAACTGTAGCTGCTACCCTCTCTCTATTTGTTCAGCACCTTAACAGTTCTACCCACCAAGTACCCTAAATACCAGCGTCAAGGGGTATGCACATCTCAATCCCTCACCACATCCCGACACTATCGAAATATTCTACTATTCTTACCTTTGAAATGTAAATACTTATAGCCTTGATTGAGCCCCTGGTATTCACTGCAAAGTAGATCATCTTCCAAACTGCAGTAATTTTTATCTTCCAGAGCTGGCTGCAGCAGGATAGACCAATAGTGCGTCAGAAATGTGGATGTATCAGCCACATATTTATCAGTAGCTTTTTAGTGCAGCCATTACATTTAAATCAGAATTCAGAATTTTCCAACCAGTTGAAATAAGCAGGCAAGATTATGGCGACATTAGTCCCTTTCAATTCCATTGTTTAACAGAACCCTTTGATAAATGGTAGGAGTGTTTTGATAGACCCAGAGCCTGCACAGATGACTCAACATGGAAAGGCAGTAACATTCGGAGAGGAATGTTCCAGTCGGCCAATAGACCCTTGCAGCGTTGGAAGTACAGCAAGGTGACCAGCGATAGAACAGGACACAACAAGACTATCACCAATGGCAAGCACATTGATTGGTCCCCACATAACACAGGCACATGGGCAGTGCACACGATGGCTAAGGGCTCCCCGGTGTAAGCGATTAACGTGGCTCCCATGTCCCGAAGTTCCAGCGTCTGGAGGCTGGTCCAGATTACGGTATGTAGCTGATTGGAGAAAATGCTGCCCCAGTGTTGAGTTCCAATGGGGTGCCCATTTATATGTAGTATGACCCGGGTAGGTGCGGTCCTGGGGCCCGTGCAGCGGCAGGGGAGTGTCCTCTGCTTCTGGGTCATCCACGTAGTACATCTGGCCTCTCAGGGGGGGGACAACGACTGGTCTGTTGCCGGGGAACGGCAGGCCCACATAATCGCCAAGAGCCTCGCTCCTGGTCGGGGTGCCCCGTTCAATTTCAGCGGCTGCCACCCTGGAACATTGGAAAAATCCACGGTCTCTCCGGGGTGAGTCGCGGTGATGGCCGTGGAACCTGCGGTGGGTTCCTCCTCGTGAAAACCCTGTGAGATCACTTCCGGTTGCGGCCGGCCAGCGGTCCTGTCGATGACCGATAGTGAGGACCGCTAGGTGCTGGAGCTCCTGGAAGCCATGTTCGGCATTCTACCTGGAGAGTGCAATACTGCACTTTGGAGGGTCAGCGGAGTCTCCAACAGTAATTTCTGTTGTGTCTCTCAGTCCCATAGCCTACAGACAAAATGGTCCTGCAGGAATTCCGCCTAGGCAACGCCAAATTTGCAAGGGGTGGGTGAGCAGTTGCACCAAAAACCCAGCTTTGGAATTGGCTGGGCTGCGAGGCCATGTGGAAACGATACCTCTGAACCATGATTGGGGGCTGCGTGTTTACGTGCCTTTTGACAAAGTTGACCAGCAGGGTGTCCAGCCTGTCCTGGTGGGCTAGGCTTTTAATTGAAGCATAGATTGCATTGCCGACAGTGGTTAGTAGTGTGACCACCGGCCTTTCATCACCTATGATGGCATCTGTCCGTTAAAAACAGTTGTACCTGCTCAACATATTGGACCCAATTGTTGGTGTCACCGTCAAATGGTTACAGCTTACAAGTCGACATCATCATTCTGCTCAGGGCAGAGGCCTCTCCAAGCCTAGATGAAGCTGTGAAAAGTCTGGCGGTTGCGGCAGCTCCACTTTATCCTTATCGCCAGTGTGACAGCCGAAGGTGAGGACTTAATACAATACCAGGTGGGCGGAATAACAACGTGGATTATTTACACTGCATACAATATTACAATTACACTACTCACCCTGCACAATAACCTTCCTCGACCTGCTCCTCGGGCGGAGTTTATATCCTGTGAGGTTTCGTCCAATTAGGGGGGGGCTCCATGCCCCCAATCACCTGGGGAGTTTGTACTCAAGTGTAGGAGGGGAACCGTATACACTATAGGGGTGGGAACCGTATACACTATAGTGGTTGGCCCCTGAGCAGCCATTTTGTGATCTTTAGACGATACTGGCAATATTTTAAAATGTCCCTAACATTTTGGACATTTGTATTGCCTGCACTGTTAATGCAAATGGCTACCACAAGTTGACAGGAAGAGTTTCCCAGCAAGTTACATAATCTCCCAATTAGTAATGTGGTTTCATATGCTGTTCGTTGGTTTTGATGCACTGGTCAGAAATGAATGACTACTCACTGAAAAATGAAGGTTAAGGTCCGTGGTCCAGAACACTGCCAATTTTGGAAAGATTAGAAGTTGCGATAAATTGATTCATGGCTAAGTGACAGAACATTTTAGTGGGCCCATAAGAGGAAGAAAACAAAGCGGGTGAGGAGCTCCAGTTTTGAGGTCCTGGGAAAGAATGAACTGGAGCAGAAGCTGAAACTTGCGCCCTCAGTCAAGAAGGGAAGAAAGAAAACAGGCTCCACTTGGATTTCATGCTCATTTCCTTTGTAGCCCAGCAGCAACAACTGATCCAAACCCAACATTTGATTAACTTTAATATTTTTGCCAACTCCTAGAAAGTCATTTACCCAAAAAAGGCAACAGCGAGTTCATAAAGCATCAGCTTACATTGAAAACTAAAATACAGTCAGATCTGGTTAATCTATGTACCAGTCAGATGCAGTAAAATCTGATTTTGCCATGTAATAAAAATCACCTCAATAAACAGACATCAGTGGTCCCTTTAAAAAAAAACTGACCATTTCCACATGTTTGAGGAAACCTCACATTTTTTTCCCCAATGTTGATGCTGTGACTTGTTTCTCACTCTCCTTCTCAGTTCGGTTTTTATTTCCCTTTTCACTGCCTCCTCTTTGATGTGTTGGGTACTCTGCTACACAGACGAACCAACACGGTTGCGAATGGTACAACTCAGTTTTATTGCTAACATTTATTTACAGTGGTAAACTGGTTACTGAGGTTCGATCATAACCCTAGAATCTGTGGACCTATTCCTAATACTATCTTGTAGTGGCACTCAGCACATGGTGGATGTCTGAGTAGCTTGCAATGAGCTCTGTGCCCTGAGCTTTCTCCTGCTGGAATGTTCAGGAAGTGTCGTGTTCCCTGTTTTGTACTGTGTATGCTCTTGCCTGTGATTGGCTGTGGTGTTGTGTGTGTGTTGATTGGTCCGTTGATCTGTCCATCAGTATGTATGTGCTATGATGTTTACCTGAATATCATGACATCCCCCCTTTTGTACAAGAACATGTGCTTATGTGGTCATAAATAGAGATGTGTACTGAGTGCAGCTGAATGTGTGTGTGTGCAATATCTACAGCATGTACATGGGGCTAAACTATATACAAGGGGCGATGTCGGGTGCGACATAACAACGAGGTTGTACCATAAACAAAGAACGGGGAAATGTTGAACGACAAAACCGAACTATAATGACAAGGAAGAACAGAAACATATTAACACAGTGGTATTATGAGTTCAATGTACAAACAGGCTCATAAGTCCAGTCTAGTAGGTGGGCGACGAATTCGGGTTGACCGCCTCACGGGTGGGTCTGGATCACAGACTCTGGATGAGCCTGGCCACGGGCGACGATGGAAGGGGCATGGTAGCAGGAAGCTCCACGAAGTCGATATCAGTAACAACAGGAGGGCGCGGTGCGGTGTAAGTTCCCGTAGCGAGCGTGGAAGTAGGCGAAGAGCCCGGCGATTGCGCCTACGAATGCAGCCATCAGGCATGCGAACCAGGAACGAGCGGGGAGCCACGCGTCGGAGAACTTCGGCAGGTGCTGACCAGCCACCTTCTGGTAGGTGGATACGAACGTCATCTCCAGGCGCCAGGGCGGGAAGATCAGTTGCCCGTGTGTCATATGCCATCTTCTGGCGAACGCGCTGCTGTTGCATTCTGTGTATTACCGGAGCATGGTTGGTTGTGGGTACCAGAATGGATGGCACAGTGGTCCTGAGGGCGCGACCCATCAACAGCTGGGCTGGTGAGAGGCCAGTGGCTAGTGGGGCCGAGCGATAGGCCAGCAGGGCTAGGCAAAAATCCGATCCGGCAGCAGCAGCCTTGCAGAGGAGCAGCTTGATTATGTGAACGCCCTTCTCCGCCTTTCCATTGGACTGGGGATGCAGAAGGCTGGACGTCACGTGTGTGAAGCCATACGAAGTAGCAAAGGACGACCATTCCTGGCTGGCAAAACAGGCCCCATTGTCCGACATGACAGTAATCGGAATGCCGTAGAGAGCGAAGGTGTCTTTGCAGGCCCTTATGACAGCGGACGATGTTAAATCGTGCAGGCGTATGACCTTTGGATAGTTGGAAAAGTAATCAATGACGATTACATAGTCCCTGCCAAGCGCGTGAAGAAGGTCCACACCCACCTTCGCCCAGGGGGACGCCACCAGCTCATGGGGCTGAAGCATCTCAGGAGGCTGCGCCAGTTGAAACCTTTGGCAGGTGGAGCAGTTGAGCACCATATTGGCAATGTCATCACTGATGCCCGGCCAGTATACCGCCTCTCGGGCCCTCCGTCTGCACTTCTCGACTCCCAGATGGCCTTTGTGTAGTTGGTCGAGGACCAACTTGTGCATGCTATGCGGAATCACAATCCGGTCCAGCTTGAGAAGGACACCATCAATGACGGCCAAGTCGTCTCGGACATTGTAGAACTGCGGGCACTGTCCTTTGAGCCACCCACCCGTCATGTGGCGCATCACTCGTTGTAGAAGGGGGTCAGCCGCAGTTTCCCGGCGAATACGGGCCAGACTGGAGTCGTCAGCTGGCAGATTTGCCGATGTGAAGGCCACCTGCGCTTCGACCTGACAGACGAACCCCGCCGAATCGGGCGGTGTGCTCACTGCTCTGGATAGGGCATCCGCAATGATAAGGTCCTTTCCCGGGGTCTAGACCAGTTGGAAGTCATACCTCCTGAGTTTAAGTAGGATGTTCTGGAGGCGAGGGGTCATCTCGTTCAGGTCCTTATTTATGATGCTGATCAGGGGGCGATGGTCAGTCTCAACGGTAAACTGGGGGACACCATACACGTAGTCATGGAACTTGTCTATTCCGGTCAGCAAACCCAGGCACTCCTTTTCCATCTGCGATTAGCGCTGTTCTGTGGGGGTCGTGGCCCGCGAGGTATAGGCGACCGGGGCCCATGACGCAGTGTCATCCTACTGTAGGAGAACCGCCCCAATGTGGACTGGCTGGCATCAGTCGAAATTTTAGTGTCAATGGTCCGCACATCCCTGCGAGGTTGTCGGAATTGGGGAACATTGGCAGGTTGAGCTGCTCGACAGCAGGCAGCGTAGTGGCCCATCTTGCCATAGCAGAGGCATTGTCGGTTTCTTGCGGGACATTGCCGCTTTAAATGTGCGGCTCCGCCGATGCCGAACGTCGTGCTGTCATGGCGTTCGTTGCGCCACCGTGCATGCGCAGTTCGGTCTTGCGTCGAGCGCGCCTGCGCATCACGTCCCTCTGTGTCGACGTCGTTTTTGCCGCGCACAAACGCGGGAGGCCTCGAAAAGCACACGAAATGGCCGCCCTCGTGCGGGGCCGGGAGGAACTTGATCGCCTGGACCCGTTCAGCCTCGTAGGACGCCTGCCTCGCCGATCCGGCCGCGTAGGACCCCTGCAGAGCCGATTCGGCCGCCTGAAATTGGGAGTAGCGGCTAGTCGCGTTTTCATGCAGGACACAGGCTTCGATTGCGGAGGCTAGGGTGAGGCCTTTTATTTTTAAGAGGTGCTGGCGTAGGGTGCCCGAGGTGACCCCAAAAATGATCTGGTCCCGAATCATGGAATCGGAGGTGGTGTCATAACCGCAGGACTGCACGAGGATACGGAGATGCGAAAGGAAGAATTGAAAGGGCTCATCCTTACCCTGCAGGCGCTGCTGGAAGAGACACCTCTCAAAGCTCTCGTTGACCTCGACGTTGAAGTGTTGATCGAGTTTGAGAAGGACCGTCTTGTACTTGGTCTTGTCCTCACATTCCACGAACACCAGGGAGTTGTAGACATGGATGGCGTGTTGACCTGCCGTGGAGAGGAGGATGGCGATCTTTCTGGTGTCCAAAGCACTCTCCTTTTCGTTGGCTTCCAGGAAGAGCTGGAAGCGCTGTTTGAACAGCTTCCAATTAACACCGAGGTTTCCAGCGACTTGTAGCGGCTGCAGTGTGCTGAGGGTGTCCATGGCGCAGGATGGCAGATTCTGGAGGATCCGTAGGTAGGTCCCACAGTTACTCCTGGTACTATGATGTGTTGGGTACTCTACTACACAGATGAACCAACACGGTTGCGAATGGTACAACTCAGTTTTATTGCTAACATTTATTCACAGTGGTAAACTGGTTACTGAGGTTCGATCATAACCATGGAATCTGTGGACCTATTCCTAATACTATCTTGTAGTGGCGCTCAGCTCATGGTGGATGTCTGAGTGGCTTGGTATGAGCTCTGTGCCCTGAGCTGTCTCCTGCTAGAATGCTCAGGAAGTGTTGTGTTCCCTGTTTTGTACTGTGTATGCTCTTGTCTGTGATTGGCTGTGGTGTTGTGTGTGTGTTGATTGGTCCGTTGATCTGTCCATCAATATGTATGTGCTATGATGTTTACCTGAATATCATGACACTCTTCAGTATGTACTGGGAAGTGCTGACTGGAATAATTGACTGTACACTTGACTCAGTTGGAAATAGTCAACCTCTGTATCAGAACTGTCGCTCAGCACCTAGCTGTGGGTGTGCATTTGAGTGATTGTGCACAGTCATATTAATCTGCCAGATGAAAGGTGTTAATTTACTTTTTGCATTAAAAGGCAAAATCAATGGAAATCCAATATTGCATTTTTAATGAGCCCGAATGTCGTCAACCTGGGGAGATGGTGGCACAGTTGTTATGTCACCGGACTAACAATCCAGAAACTCTGGTTAACGCCCTTGGGAACAGATTCAAATCAAATCATGACAGCTGAATTTAAATTCAACTGGTAAATCAGGAATTTAAATAAAGATAGCGTTAGTGATGCTGAACATGTAACCAGTGTATAACCATTGTTGATTGTTGTGAAAAACCATCTGATTCACTGGGGAGGGAAATCTGCCATCCTTACCTGGTCTGGCGTCCATGTGACTCCAAACCCACAGCCACGGAATTGACTCTTAAATGCTCTCCAAAATGGCCTAGTTCTTGTATCAAACCACGACAGAAAAGTCAAAAAGGAATGAAAACAGACAGACAACCTGGCATTGACCTAGGCACCTGAAATAACAACAGCACACCCAGCCCTGTCGACCCTACAAAAGTCCTCCTTACTAACATCTGGGGTTTGTATAGACATTGGGAGAGCTGTTCCACAGACTAGCTGAGCAACAGTCTGACGTAGTCATACTCCATGGATCATATTGTACAATACTACAGGCATCACCATCACAAACTCCTGTTATGTCCTGCCCCACCAAAGGTGGTGCACAATGGAATACATTTAGATGGAGTTGCCCTGGAGTCCTCAACATTGATTCCACATATCATGGTATCAAGACAAACATTTCAAAGGAAACCTCTTGCTGATAACTACCTATCATCCTCACCCAGCTGATGCTTCAGTACTCCTCCACATTGAACTCCACTTGCAGGAAGCACTGAGGGTGCCAAGGGCACAGAAGGTACCCTGGGTGAGGGACTTCAGTGTCCATCAGCAAGAGTGGCTTGATAGCACCACTACAGAACAAGCTGGCCAAGTACTAAAGATGTGAAGATGCCGGCGTTGGACTGGGGTGGGCATAGTAAGAAGTCTTACAACACCAGGTTAAAGTCCAACATGTTTATTTGGAATCAGTAGCTTTCGGAGCGTAGCTCCTTTATCAGGTGAGTCCACTCACCTGGTGAAGGAGCCACGCTCCGAAAGCTCGTGATTACAAGTACTAAAGGATGTAGTTGCTAAATAGGCTCTGCAGCAGGTGGTGGGGGAAACAAGAGGAAAAATCTCCTTGACCCCATTCTCAACAATCTACATGTTATAGATGCATCTGTACATGACAGTATTGATGGGAGTGTTCTGGACTCAACATTGAGATAAACAACTTTAGACAGGAACTTCACCCTGCATCTTAAACCGGCACAACGGGTGAGTCATGCGCGAGCACCAAACCGGTTTCCGCACCAGGTCAATCGCGAGCCACCCAACTCACTCCGCCGGGCTCATTTAAATGCAGGGGCACTGGATTCACCATGGTACCATTTAGTACTGGTCCATACAAATGTGGACCATGCCACACTACTCCTGGGGGGTCTGCCAGGTCATTGGAGACTGGTCGGGGACAGGATTGGGAGATATCCTGGCACTCCCCCTGACACCTTGGCACTGCCAGCCTGGCACCCTAGCAGTGCCACCCTGACACTGCCAGGGTGCCCAGGTGACACTGCCAGGTGCCAGGTTGGCACTGCCAGGGGTCGGGCGGGGAGACTTGCCAGGTAGTGGGGGGCCGGGGGGGGGCTTGTTCCGGGGGGGGGGGGGGGGGGGAGGCGGGGGGTTCCCAATGGACTCCCAAAGCTAGGGGGATGAGGAAAGAAGTAAAAAGGCAGGGTTAGCATGAAAGGGAGGGGAAAGAACAGGGCTGCCGGGCAGAACAAAATCCCTTTAAGTGTGGCCTCAGCGGGAAGAAACACCTGGAGGCAAAAAAAAAAGCAAAGTGCAATTGGGTAGCGGGATGTTTCCCGGCACTACGGGCACTGAGAAACACTGCGCTAAATGCGTCATTCAGCGGACTTTATCTTGAGTCTGATGAATCGTGCCTGTTTAATCTGTTTCTCTCCACAGATGCTGCCAGACCTGCTGAGTTTATCTAGCATTTTCTGTTTTTGTTTCAGATTTCCAGGACTGAGCTCAACCAACGGATCAGATCTAAGCTCTGCAGTCCTGCTACATCCAGTCATGAGAGGTGTGGAACAATGAAACATCTAACTGGAGGAGGAGGCTTCACAGATATCTCCATCCTGAATGACGGAGAGCACAGCACATCAATGCAAAAGACAAGGCTGAAACATTTAAACCATTTTCAGCCAGAAGTGCCGAGTGGATGACCCATCTTGACTCCTCCGGAGATCCCCAGCATCAGAGCTGCATCTTCAGCTAATTCAATTCACTCCACATGGTATCAAGAAATTGCAGAAGACATTGGGTACTTTAAAGGCTATAGACCCTGACAATATTCCGGCAATAGTGCTGAAGACCTGTGCTCCAGAAGTAGCTGTGCTCCTATTCAAGCTGTTTCAGTACAGCTAATAACAGTGGCACCTATCTGGCAATGTGGAAAATTTCTCAGGTACATCCTGTCCACAAAATGCACGACAAATCGAACCTGGCTCCAACAGTTTGCTCTTGATCATCAGCAAAATGATGTAAGGCACTGCCGGCAGTGCATTCAAGCAGCATTTAGACAGCAATAACCTGCTCATTGATGCTCAGTCTGGGTCCCAGCCTCGGACTCAACATGGACAAAAATGTTGAACTCAAGATAGTGGCTAGCCCTTGACATCAAGGCCCAGCAAAACTGAAGTCAATGGGAACCAGAGGGAAAACTCTCCCTTGGTTGGAGTCAAAGGAAGATGGTTGTGGTTGTTGGAGAAAATCATCACAGTTCCAGGACATCACTGCATGAGGTCTGTAGGGTAGTGTCCTCGGCTCATCCATCTTCAACTGCTTCACCAATGACCTTCCCTCCATGATAAGGTCTGAAGTGGAGATCATAGAATCATAGAATTTACAGTGCAGAAGGAGGTCATTCGGCCCATCAAGTCTGCACCAGCCCTTGGAAAAGGCACCACCTTATCACCGTAACCCAGTAACCCCACCTTACCTTTTTGGACACTGAGGGCAATTTAGCATGGTCAATCTACCTAGCCTGCACATCTTTGGACTGTGGGAGGAAACCGGAGCACCCGGAGGAAACCCACGCAGACACGGGGAGAATGTGCAGACTCCACACAGACAGTGACCCAAGCCAGGAATCAAACCTGGGACCCTGGAGCTGTGAAGCTACAGTGCTAACCACTGTGCTACCATGCTACCCTATGTTGGCTGACGACATCACCATATTCACCACCATGTATGATTCCTTAGATATTGAGGCAGTCAACATCTACATGCAGCAAGACCTGGACAACATCCAGATTTGGGCTGATAATTGAAATGAAATGAAAATCGCTTATTGTCACAAGTAGGCTTCAAATGAAGTTACTGTGAAAAGCCCCTAGTTGCCACATTCCGGCGCCTGTTCGGGGAGGCTTGTACAAGTAACATTTGTGCCACACAAGTGTCAGGCAATAGCTATTTTCAATAAGTGAGAATTTGACCACCTCCCCTTGACCGTGAATGCATTACCATCACTGAATTTCCCATTATCAACATCCTGGGGGGTTACCATTGACAAGAAACTGAACTGGACTAGCCATATAAATACTGTGGCTGCAAGAGCAGGGCAGAGGCTGTGAATTCTGCAGCGAGTAACTCACCAGCTTATTTCCCAAAGCCTATCCACCATCTAAAAGGCACAAGCCAGAAGTGTAGTGGAATATTCTCCACTTGTCTGGAGGAGTGGAGCTCCACCAACAGTGAAGATGCTTGATACCATTCAGAACAAAACAGGCTGCTTGATTGGCGGCAATTCACAAACTTCTGCATTCACTCCATCCCCCACTGTACCACACTGCAGGAACTGACTAAGGCTTCTTCAATAGCACCTTCCAAACCCATAACCTTTGCCACTTCGAAGGACAAGGCTAGCAAGATCACCTGGAAGTTCCCCTTCTAGTTACACCCCCATCCTGACTTGGAACTTTATCACCGTTCCTTCACTGTCACTGGGTCAGAAAACTGGAACTCTCTTCCTAACAGCACAGTGGATGTGCCTATACATCATGGACTGCAGCAGGTGAAAACGGCAGCTCACCACCACCTTCTCAAGGGCAATTAGGGATGAGCAAGAAAGCTGGCCTCGTCATGAAAGAATTCAAAGAAGTTAAATAGTGGAAAACAAAGTTATCCAAGTTACCTCCCATCAACAACTCTGTATCATTCTTGTTACTCGATGCTTTTCCTCCCTTCTTCCATCCACCCATCATGCACCTTATCATTCCTCGCCTCATCTATAAAACTATCTCACAGAATGATAGAACCTTACAGCACAGAAAGCCATTCGGCCCATATGTCTATGCCAGCCCTTTGAATGATTCTTGAGACTCCTCTGCTCATTTTCCTTGCCACAGCAATGTTTTCCTATTCAATTATCTGTCCAAATTCTCTTTCAGAATTTCCCATTGAAAGTGCTTTCCATCCTTTTCAACTGTATATCCCAGATCATAACAACTCATTGCATGAAAGAGTTTCCTCTGTGTCTCATTTGCTAATTATCTTGAATCTAAATGCTTTAGTTACGACCTACTGCATAGATCTGGCTGACTTGATCAAATTCTCCTTGCACCCGATTGCACACAGCGACTGTTGTGACTGTGATTTGCAATTCAAGCCTTTGAATGCTCATGGCTACAGCCCTAAGTGTTAAGTCACCATGACATAAACTCTAATGCATTAATCCCACTTTATGGCTGTGCCTGGAGCTATTTTCCTTCCATGCAAAGTGCCTTTTATTATGTAAATTGTGCTGTTTAAGTACATGTACAAGTCTATCACAAACTTACACTTCCAGCAAGTTGATAAACTGAAAATAACATAAATGCACCCCAGGTCTAACAATATTAGACCACATTAGTGTACAACAGAGAGACCTCATTGACATGTGCCTTACTCACAAGGCGGAACCTTACCAGAATTTGACAGGCTCAAAATGAAAGTGTCAGGCTCAGAATGAAAACGGGCTCCAGTTGCAAAGATCAGAGGCTGGGTTCTCTGTTTCAGCGACTGAGTGCTGGCTCAAACAGAGAATTTGTGGGCGTTTTGCGAGCCAAAAATCGGCACCGAACCCTCACCGATTCCGGGACTGGTGAGGGGCTAGCAACGGCGCTGAGTGAAACTCCCGCCTCCCGTGCCGAAAATGGCCGGAGAATGTCCGGGTCCTGGGCCGTGCATGCGCACGGCTGACGCCATACAACATGGCGCCAGCTGTGCGCAGACCCAACCCGCCATCCCGTCCCCATAGCCCACCCCCTGGTCACTCCCAGGCCACTCCCCACCAGTCCTCACAGAACCCCCTCCCCGAACAACGGCATGGATCCCGGCCGAATGTGGCGGCACTGGACACAGTCCGCAGCCGCCACACCGGGTTCATGATTTGTGTGACCACACGTGGTCTGCGCCGTCTGGAACCCGGCCCATTGGAGGTGGAGCATTGTGGGTGGGCCGGCCGATGATGCGACAACACCATTGCAACACGATGACACCAGTTTGGAGGGGGTGGAGCATGGCTGACAGGAATCAAACTGGCGCCTGCCCCGATTGCGGTATCGGAGCCAATTCTACGCCTGATTGCTGAACACGATTTCGGTGTCAGGCAATTGAGAATCCCGGCCCAGTTCTTTCTCCAAATATCGGTGAGTGGGCATGGTTCATGCCGTTGCGCTGGTGGGGCGGGACCTCATAGAGCCAGCAAGCAGCTCCACAGAGACCGGGTGCCATCTTTAAAAGGAGCTCTGATCAGCGCTGCAGTTTACCGGCTTCCAGATCCCACAATGGAATTTTCAGGGGCTTACCCTCTGACAACCCTCGCCGGCATACCCCCCACCTGACAATCCTTGCCAACATTCCACCCCTCCAACACCACCACGCTACTTTAGCCAGCACTCCCCCCTATCAGTGTCTGCACTCCCCCCCCCCCCCCCCCCCCCCGCCCACCCCCCACCTCACATAAATGCAGCACCACCCCTTCCTTGGGGTTCCCAATTGGGCCTGACCCGGCACTGCCTCCTGGCACAGCTCGACACTGCCAGGTTGGCACCGCCAATATGGCAGTGCCAACCTGTGCCAGGAGCAGTGCCAGGGCCCATCCTGGGAAAGTCCCATTCTTCCCTCGTGGGCTATACTTGCCTCTGCGCCACCTGCGGGATCACCTTGACTGTCTTATGACATCTGTGTGAACCTCACCGACATGACATCACATGAATATTAAGTGAGGGGGGGATCATGTGGCGGGGCCCCACTATGTGGACGTTGTGACAGCACTGACAGGACGCGGAGAAAATCAGGGAACCCAATCTCTCTGGGGAGAATCACGTTTTTTGCGATTCTTGCGGTGTTTTCCACCTGTGCTGCCAATCCTACAGAGAGCCAGTGCAGGCTCAAAATTAACCATGCTGTCTTAAAGATGCTGAATGTTGGTTAGACCACCAGCTTGTCAGGATCATCCTGTTTTTGAAGATGACAACTAAGACCACCATGACATAGAGTCAAACCACAAAGGACGCTTGATATAACTATTGTAAAGACTCGAGCGGAAATAAAAATTAGCCTTTGCTGGTTTACCAGGAGATAACAGACATTGAAGATTCTTGGATGAAGGTTTTCAAATTTTGACACGGAACAAACTTAACTTCATGTAAAAGGGACTTAAATTTTAATTTGCCATTTTAATTTTTAAGACAGTTAGCAAAGAAGATAACTTAAAATAAACATTTTGTCCAATTCCAGCTTCTTGTTACTTGAATAGAAATGGTAGCATTTGCTGACATAGAGAAATATGTTCCCACTGGTGTCAGAAACACAAGCATCTAGAAATTTGATGGCATCTGAAACAGTGCTTAGTGGCACTGCCAAACCTGTTCCTGTGGCTGCAGGATACTCCTTCCACCTCTGTTATCTTGTCCAGATGCTTTTTTACTAAGCCAGAAAACTCAGCTTGTCACATATTTGGGCAAATAAAATAGTTATTATGTTATGGTGGACTCAGAAGACTTGTTTGCTCCGGAAATATTTAGCCAGGGACTGAAACCCCCCATCAGCAGCACATACTCAAAAGAACAACAACCTTCACATACATCGAATCACAGAATCACACAGCATAGAAGGAAATCATTTGGCCCATCATTCCTATGGCAGCTCCACTCCCCTGCTATTTTCTGATAACCTAGCAAATGTTTTCCTTTTGAAGTATATATCCAATTTCCTTTGGAAAATTACGATTGAAATTGCTTCCACCAAACTTTCAAATGGTGTGTTTTTAGATCACCGCCACATGCTGTGTAAAATTGCTCTCATATCCCCCCTTTTTACTTATTTTAAACCTGTATTTTCTGCTTACCGAACATTCTGATGGTGGAAATGCTTTCTGCTTATTCACTGTTACAAACGCCTTCATAACTTCAAATATCAAGTCTTGCACAATTACAACCTGAACTGAGATACGACACAAGGTTTGGTGATAATCTGTTGAACAACAGAAGCTTGTTGAGATATACAGCAATGGTGCTGAAGCCTGAAGGATTAATTTCAACATGTGGGCTCATGATTACAACTCGAACAGCTGCCTGTTTTGTTCTTTCCCACAGAAAATAATTTTGGTCTGGTGCAAGTATATCATGCTAATATAATGGGCAGGGTGGTCTCCTGCTTCAGTGCAACGTATAAATAAAGGGTGGAATTTTCCCCAAAAATGACAAAGTGGTATTTTGGGCACGGAATTCGGTGCGGATCACTGGCTGCTGTGACGCGATTTTGGTCGCGATCTTCCCACACAGTCAATTTATTTTCAGGGGGATGTGTTTTGCACCGGCATTGAGAGGGGCAGGACCTAAACACATCAGCAGGTCCAGCTCCTCGGAGATCGGGACGGCGTTTTGAAAGAGCACCCAATCTCAAAGCTAAGGCCGCTCCACCCTTCACGAACATCACGATACCCCACAGAAAAGGGAAACATCACCAAACCCTGACCACAGAGAGGCAAGGGCCCTCCCACCACTAAATTTTTGGGTCACCGCCAGCCCGCCAGCCAATATTTGACTCTCAGTGGGGTGAGGGCCATAGATCGGGCCATACATTGTCTTGACAGCGCTGCAGAAACAACTCTTGTTGGGGTCTGAAAATTGTTGTATGAGACAAGAGGGAGCTGAAACAATGAAGACATACAGCCAGAGTTTCTGCATGGGCCTGACAGGAGTCAGATCTTGTCTTTAAAGCAGCATCAAGAGATCTCTGTTTCTCAAAGTACATCTCCGTAAAGTAAGTTTCATTGGTAGTTACAGTGGATTGAGAGCTGAGGTGGGGGGCTGGATTCTCCGCCGTCGGGATGCTCCGTTTTGCCGTCAGCCTGGGGGTTTCCCGACGGTGTGGGGCTGCCCCACAATGGGGAACCCCATTGACAGGCCGGCATAACGGAGCATCCCGCTGGTGGGGTAAACCTGAAATGTGGTGCGGTGGGACGGAGAATCCAGCCCAGGGATTTTTCCTTGTTTAAGTGGGAATAAAGATAACAATTAAGGGGATTGTATTCACTGTATTCAGTAGTATTGTTTAAGGAATAATTATAAGTTATTTCCTGGTGTGATGTTAAAGATTGTAATTCTGTGTCAGTAATAATACCATGACCCTGTTTCTTCATGCAATCACTCCTGGAGAGAAGTATTCTTTCCTCACAGTCATACTAAACTAAAATAATATATTGGGGTTTCTTCCAGTATCCTAGCCACTGTTAGGTCTGGCCTGGGATTGTAATATGACAAAATTGGGAGAGCTGGCTCACAGATTAGCCAAGCAACAGCCTGATTTGGTAATATTCATGGTATCACACCTTACAGACAATGTCCCAACACCACCATTCCAGCAGGACAGGACAGACCCAGCAGAGGTGGCGGCACAGTGGTTTACAGTCAGCAGCGAGCTGCATTAGGAGTCCTGAACATCGACTCTGGATCTGCATGAAGTCTCACTCACCAGGTCAAATGTGGACAAGCAAATCTCCTGCTGATTACCATGTACCGTCCCCCCGCAACTGATGAATCAGTGCACCTCCATGTTGAACACTACTTGGAAGAAGCACTGAGAGTGACAAGGCGCAGAATGTATTCTGGATGGGGGAACTTCAATGTCGGCTCGGAAGTAATACCTCAAACCAAGCTGGCCAGGCCTGCCAGACTGGGACTCAGCAGGTAATGAGGGAACCAACAATAGTGAAAAATATACTTGACCTCGCCTCACAAACCTGCCTGCCACAGATATAGCTGTCCATGACAGTAACAGTGGGAATGACCAGCGCAAAGCCCTTGTGGAGTTCTGTCTCTACACTGAGGATACCATCTATTGTGTCGTGTGGTACTGCCGCTGTGCTAAATGGAATTGATTTTGAACAGATATAGCAACTCAAAACTGGGCATCCATGAGGTGCTGTGGGCCATCAGCAATGGCAGAATTGTACTCAACTATAATGTGTAACCTCATGGCCCGGCATAGTCCCCCACTCTACCATTCCCACCAAGCCAGGGGATCAACCCTGGTTCAATGAAGGGTGCAAGAGGACATGCCAGGAGCAACATCAGGCATACGAAAAATGAGCTGTCGACCTGGTGAAGCTACAACATAGGACTACTTGTGTGCCAAACAATATAAGCAGCAACTAATAGGCATAGTTAAGCAATTACATAACCAATGGATCAGATCTAAGCTGTGCAGCCCTGCCACATCCAGCCATGAATGGTGGTAGACAATTAAACAACTCACTGGAGGAGGAGGCTCCACAAATATCCCCATCCTCAATGATGGAGGAGTCCAGCACTGCAAAAGGTAAGGCTGATGCATTTGCAACAATCTTCAGCCAGAAGTGCTGAGTGGATTATCCACTCTGGAGGACCCCAGGATCACAGATGTCAGTCTTCAGCCAATGCACTCCATGTGATAACAAGGAACAACTGAAGGCACTGGATACTGCAAAGGCTATGAGAACTAACAATATTATGGCAATAGAACTGCAGACTTGTGCTCCAGAATTGGCCGCCTCCTGGCCAGGCTGCTCCAGTACAACCACAACACTGGCATATATCAAACAATGTGGAAAATTGCCCATGTATGTCCTGTACACTAGAAGCAGGACAAATCCAACATGGTCAATTACTGCCTTATGCACCTACTCGATCATCAGTGAAGTGATGGAAGGAGTCATCGACAGTTCTATCAAGCAGCACTTACTCAGAAATACCCTGCTGAAGGACGCTCAGTTTGGATTCTGCCAGGGTCACTCAGCTCCTGACTTCATTACAGCCTTTGTTCAGACATGGACAAAAGAGCTGAATGCCAGGGCTGAGGTGAGATTGACTGCCCTTGATACCAAGGCAGCATTTGGTCGACGATGGTATCAAGGAGGCCGAGCAAAACGAGAGGCAATGGGAATCGGGGAGAAAACGTCTGCTGGTTGGAGTCATACCTGGCACAAAGGAAGATGTTCGTGAGATTGGAGGTTAATCATCTCAGGTGCAATGGGGAGGGCGGTAGGGCAACTGCGTAGGGCAAGAGGGGTGCAATACGAGTATGGGAAGAAGGCGAGCCGCATGCTGGCGCACCAGCTGCGGAGGCAGGCTGCGTCCAGGGAAATATTGAAGATCCGGACAGGGGCTGGGGATGTGGTGTCAGAGCCAGGGAAGATAAATGAGGCATTTGGAGAGTATTACCAGGGACTTTGTGAGGCAGACCCAAGAGGAGAGGAGGGGGACATGGGGCGCTTTCTGTATGAGCTGGAATTTCCCCAGGTGGAGGAAGCAAAGAGGCAGGCATTGGAGGAGCCCCTGGGGCTGAGGGAGGTGCTGGATAGTATCAGGGGTATGAAGTCGGGGAAGGCCCCTGGGCCGGATGGGTACCCGGCAGAATTTTATAAGGAATTTGCAGCGGACCTGGCACCACATCTGTTGGGGGCGTTTAATGAAGCACTGGAGAAGGGGGGAGTTGCCGGAGACAATGAAGCAGGCAGTAATCACACTAATCCCCCAAAAAGGGAAGGATCCGGTGGAATGTGGGTCGCATAGACCCATATCACTGTTGAACACGGATGTGAAAGTATTGGCAAAGTTGTTGGCGGGGAGGATGGAGGACTGTGTCCCGGGGGTGGATGCAGAAGATCAAACAGGCTTCGTGAAGGGCAGACAGCTCGCGAATAATATAAGACGCCTGTTGAATGTGGTGATGAATCCGTCGAGAGCTCTGGTACCGGAGGTGGTGGTGTCCATGGACTCGGAGAAAGCATTTGACCGGGTGGAGTGGCCGTACTTGTTCGAAGTTTTGGGAAGGTTTGGGATTGGGCTGAGATTTGTGGCATGGGTGCGGTTGCTGTATGTGGATAAGGCGCGATGGTGGTGGGAAGTAGAAGGGGTAGAGTGGGTTAGGATGGAGGAGGAATCGTGTAAGGGGTCTAGTTTGAGGGCTATGGTGACGGCAGCATTGCCAATGGCTCCGAGTAGGTATTCAGCGAGCCCAGTGGTGCAGTCCACGGTGAAGATATGGAATCAGCTGAGGAGGCATTTTAGGGTGGAAGGGATGTCGGTGCTAACGCCGCTGTGCGAGAATCATTGGTTTGAGCCAGGGGGGGATGGATAGTGTATACAGGAGGTGGAGGGAAGTGGGGCGAGTCAAGGTGAGGGATTTGTATTTGGAGGAAGGGTTCGCCAGTCTGGAGGAGCTAAGGGAGAGGGTAGAGCTTCTGAGGTGTAGTGAGTTCAGGTATCTACAGGTTAGGGACTTTGCACAAAAGGTCTGGAAGGGGTTCTCTAGATTGCTGGGATACACCCTGCTGGAGCGACTGCTGCTTCTGGATGTGGAAGGGGAGGGAAGAATTGGGGATATATATAAGTGGCTGGGGGAGCAGGGAGACGAGCGGGTAGTGACAATCAAGGAGAAATGGGAAGCGGAGTTGGGAATGGAGATCAATTGGGGAGTATGGAGCAAGGCACTGCAAAGGGTAAATGGGACCTCCTCTTGTGCAAGGATGAGCCTGATACAATTCAAGGTGGTGCACAAGCTGCATATGACTCGGGCGAGAATGAGTGGGTTCTTTCAGGGGGTAGCAAATGAGTGTGAGAGGTGTGGGCGGGGGCCAGCGAATCATGCGCACATGTTTTGGGGTTGTGAAGAATTTGGAAGATTCTGGGCGGGAGTGTTCGCGGTCTTAGCCAGGATAGTGGAGGAGGGAGTGGACCCAGATCCTTTGGTAGTGATATTTGGGGTTTCAGAGAAGCCGGAGCTCATGGAGAGGAGGAAGGCCGATGTCATGGCCTTCGCCTCTCTGATTGCACGGTGACAAATTTTGCTGAAGCGGCGGTCGGCATCGCCACCGGGGGTAGCAGCTTGGTTGGGTGACCTGTACGACTTCCTGCGGTTAGAGAAGATAAAGTATGAGTTAAGGGGCTCAGCAGGGGAGTTCGAGAAAAGGTGGGGGATGTTTGTGACCGTGTTTGAGGAGCTGTTTGTCGCGGGGGCGGGGTGGGGGGAAGGAGGAAAATCTGTACAAACTGTATCGTTGATTGTTGGGAAGAATGTTTCCCGGGGTGTTTATTTGCTGGAACCTACTTTGATACAAGTTTAAATAAAATGCTTTTTTAAAAAAAATGATCTCAGGTGCAGAACATCACTGCAGGAGTTCCTCAGGGTAGTGTCTGAGGATCAACCATCTTCAGCTGCTTTAACAATGACCTCACTTCCATCATAAAGTCAGAAGTGGGGATGTTCGCATATCATTGCACAATGATCAGCATCATTCGCAACTCCTGAGATACTGAAGCAGTCTGTGTCCAAATGCAACAAGACCTAGGCAATGTCCAGGCTTGGGCTCAGTGGCAAGTAATCTTCGCATCACACAAAGTGCCAGGCAATGATCATCTCCAACAAATGAGGAGCTAACCATTGCCCCTTGACATTCAATAGCATTTCCATTGCAAAATACCCCTTTATCAACATCCTGGGGATTACCATTGACCAGAAATTGAACTGGACTAGCCATATAAACACTGTGGCTACCATAGCAGGTCAAAGGCTAGGAATCCTACGACCAGTAACACAGCTCCAGACTCCCCAAAGCCTGTCCAACATCCAAAAGGCACAATGTCAGGAGTGTAGTGGAACACTCTCCACTTGCCTGGGTGAGTGCAGCTCCAACAATACTCAAGAATGCTTCAAGAAGACCATCCATAACAAAGCAACCCACTTGATTGCTACCCCTTCCACAAACATTCAATCCATCCACCACGAACAAACAATTGTAGCCATGTGTACCATCTACAAGATGCGCTGTGGGAACTCACCAAGGTTCCTTCGGCACCATCTTCCAAACCACTGACCACTACCATCTAGAAGGACACGGGCAGCAGATACACGGGAACACAATCACCTGGAGGTTTTCCTCCAAGTCAGTCACCATTCTAACTTGGAAATTTATCGTAATTCCTTCACTGTCACTGGGTCAAAATCCTGGATCTCAAGCCCTAACAGCATTGTGGGTGTACCTACACCTCAGGGACTGCAGCGGTTCAAGAAGGAAACTTAGCACCACATTTTCAAGGGAAACTTAGGATGGGCAAACAATGGTCTAGCGAGCGACACCCACATCCCATAAATGAATTTTTAAAAATTATTGTATCCAAGATATTATTATAACTTATATATTCGTGTAAACTATATATTATTACCTGCGAATAGATAAATGTTTGTTTCAATTAGAGAAATATATTTTCCAAATATCGGGGGCGGGATTCTCTCAGCCCAGGCCGGTCGGAGAATCGCCGGGCGGGGCGAGAATCTCGCGACGCCACCCCGACGCCGGTCCACCAATTCTCCGGAGAGTGGAGAATCACCGCCATTGGCGCCGGCGCGGTCGGCGTGCCGCCATTCGGGGGCCGCTCTACTCGGTCCCCCCCCCCGCCGGTGATTCTCCGCCCAGGATGGGCCGAGTGGCCGCAAAAGAAATCCAAGTCCAGCCGGCGCCGTCCACGTTTTGTCTTGCCCGGCGGCACCTAGACGTGAATGCATCCGGGGGCAGCCTAGTTTGGAGGGGGGGGTCCAACCCCGGGGGGGGGGGGGGGGGGGGGGCCTCCCCTGTGGCCTGGCCCGCCATCGGGGCCTACCAATCGGTGGGCCAGCCTCTCGGGCTGGGGCCTCTTTTGCTCTGCGCCAGCCCCTGTAGCCCTACGCCATGTTGCGTCGGGGCCAGCATGGGTAAGGGAGCCACTGCGCATGCGCGCATTGGTGCCAGTCGCACTGCGCATGCGCGCATTGGCACCGGTCGCAGTGTGCATGCACCCCGTGGCACCCATTTGACGCCGGCATCGGCAGCTGGAGCGGCGTGATGGCCCCCTGAAGGGGGGCGTTTACGACTACTTCAACACTTACCCTCAGGATCAGAGAATCCCGCCCATGGTTCTCCTGGAAAATCACAATGTATTTTGTAAATCTGAAGCTATTTGGTGCCAGATCAGTGGTTCTGGTGCTCAATGTGGCTATGCATTAAAATCACATTGGGTCCTATTTGTGTCATATTTTTGCATACTAACAAAGCCCTCACCTGTCATCATTCAACATGGTGAGGTAAAATTGAGGTTTAAAATATAGATCTATTGCAGCACAGGATTTATGGTTATCGGGTTTAACTTTGCCATGAGGTCAGCCAGCTTGTTTTTTTTTCTCATCGCTCTGTCTTGACATGTCAATGACTTGCCACCAAATAAATTCCACTTGCGTACAAGAGAGAAGGCTAACCTTGAAGTTATAGGTGACATCACTGTTGCCTCAAACTATGGTAAACAAGACCCAGAGTTCAACATCAACAAGTGAACCAAACTTGCTTGATGAGTCGATTTGCCACATCCAGATGAAATGAAAAGCTCACTTTGTGTATTTTTGCTCCACTGATGTGAATTTAGGCTTTGAATAATGCTGAGCCTCAACAACTCCTCTCAAACAATTCACTTTGCCAGACAAAATAATAAATATTTAAGGGGCAGCTATGGAGAACAGAAACGATGAAAAGAATCAAGATTTTAATTCACTACATCTGTTTCATTTTCAAACTAATGTCTTGATGGTTACATTTTTTCATGTTGTATAGTTTCTGCTCCCATGTCTAAAGGTGCTAACACAGCTGGGGCATGCTTCTACAAGCAATCAGCAGATAGCCATTTCTTATATTACTTACGATATACAGCATAGGAACAGGTAATTTGACCCAACCAGTCCATGCAAGTGTTATTGCCCCATCCATCTTTTCCCATCTAAATCAACCATTGTAACCATATATTCCCTTCTCGAGTGCTTATCTGGCTTCCCCTTCAATGCATCTACACTATTTGCTTCAACCACATCCTGTGCTAGCGTGTTACACATTCTTAAAATTCTTTACGTGAATAATTTTCTTCTGAATACCCCATTGGATTTCTTGGTGAGTCACTTATATTGACGGCCTCTAGTTATGCTCGTCTCCAAAAGAAAAATTATTCTTTCTGTACCCACTCGATCAAAACCCCTTTTACGTCGTCCCTCAGCTTTCTATTTTCAAAAGCCAAGGTGACCCAACCTGTCAATCCTTTTGTGATATGTAGACACATTCATTTCTGACATCATTCCTGTAAATCTTCTCTCCATTTTCTCCAGTGCCTCTATACCCATTTTTATAATATAGCTTGCTTTTATTTTTGTGGCCTTGCTAATCCGTGGCGCAACTCTTAGCCGTTGATACATTTGTACTCGAATCCCTCCACTCCACATAGATTTCCACCTTCAAAGTAATATATGTAACTTTCCTATTCTTCTTGCCAAAATATACTACTCACATTTATCTGTGTTGAACTTCATTTCCCAATTAATTGTCCATCCTGCAAGCTTATTAATATATTGCAGCCCCCTCGATACTGAGTATTCCTCTCATTTGGTGTCAACCACACATTGAGAAATTGTGGGCAGGGTTCTCCGCTTCACGAGCTAAGTGTTGACGCTGGGATTGAATCAGTGGACTTCCACGACAACTAAATTGGGAGAAATTCATGATCCATTAATGGGCTGGCACAGGCGCCACGTGGAACACGATCAATTCCAATGAAAAATAGCTTGCAATTCGTTGAGGTCAGGATTGCCACTCGAGAGGCTGACAAGCTGCAGCCGCATGTTCGCACTCCATTTCCCACACACACTCATCCCAGCCAACAAGATGACAGCATGAAGAGCGGCACCCCGGTTTGCGGACGCAGAGCTGGAGACCCCGCAAGACACTTTGGAGGAGCCCTGTTCCTCGGGTTTGGAAGGAGGCTGCCACCCATCGCCGTACACCGGGCCTGGGCTCAGGTGGCAGAGGCCGTGAGCATAGTGGGCCCCACCACCAGGACCAGCCAGCAGCGTGAAAAAAAGCTGCACAGACTCCTTAGGGCGGTCAGGGTGAGTAGGCATCACCGTGTCTCTGGCAACAACCCCCATCCCAAACACCCGCAAACCCCCCCCACCCACATGGGGGTTGACCAAGCTCCACGCACTGGCATTGTGCATGCTCCCCACACAGCACCACATGCCAGCACCCATACCAGCCACCATGGTCCTGCGCGGGACAACTGACGATTGTGTTTGCGGACATCTTCAACCTCTCCCTACTCCATTCCGAGGTTTCCACCTGCTTCAAGAAGACCACCATCATACCGGTGCCAAAGATGCACCGTAGAAACCATCCTATCTGGCTGCATCACAGCCTGATATGGCAACTGCTCGGCCCAAGACCATAAGAAACTACAGGAAGTCGTGAACACAACCCAGTCCATCACGTGAACCCGCCTCCCATCCATTGACTCTGTCTATGCCTCCGGGTTAATCTCTCTTCCAACCTCTTCCATCGGGCAGACGATACAAAAGTCTGAGAACACACTAAGGTTCAAATACAGCTTCTTCCCTGCTGTTACCAGACTTCTGAATAACCCTCTTATGGACTGAACTGATCTCTTCACATATGTTCTCTACTGAGTAGTACTACACTCTGTATGCTTCACCTGATGTCTGTGTCTTTGTATTTACATTGTGTATTTATTGTATGTCCTATGTTTTTTTCATCTGTGGAACAATCTGTCTGGACTGTACACAGAACAATACTTTACACTGTAAATCGGTACACGCGACAATAAATCAAATCCATTCCAAATACAAAAATGGGATGCTCGTGCCCTCAGCCAGGCCCCCTAATCGGTGAACCTGGAAGCAATTAGAGCGTCCCATGCACGCCAGCCTGGCTCACACGTTGTGCAATGTGCGCCCTCCTGTGCCTGCCCTGGCCCCATGTCTTGCCCATCCTGGCCCCCACCGCATCCTCCTCGTCGAACGAGGCCTGGCATTCCTCCCCCTCCTCAAGAACGATGTCCGTCTGCTGCGTGATGTTGTCGAGGATGCAACAGGACACTACAATGTGGAATACCATCCTAGCGCTATACTGGAGCGCCCCTCTAGAGCGGTCCAGACACCTGAAATACATCTTCAGGATGCCGATGTACCGTTCGATCACGCCACTAATCGCGGCATGGGCGTCGATGCAACGGGTCTCCGCGTTGGTCTGTGGCCTCCAGATAGGCGCCATCAGCCACGACCGCAGTGGCTAACCCCTATCATCCAGGAACCAACCCCTCACCCAGGGCTGCACCCCAAACCCTGGCAATACTAATCTGGCACCTGGGCACCCTGATACTGATAGCTTGGCACCCTAGTAGTGTCATCCAGGGACCCTGTCAGTGCCAGAGCAGCACTGCCAGACTGCCAGTGCCAAGGTGCCTGGGTTCCAGGGGAAGTGCCTGGATACTACCCTGTCCTGCCCCAACCACCTCAGGACTCCACAGGTTTGTGTAGGCCCAGTGAGGGCGAGATCCAGATTGCGCTGTGCAGTGCAAGTCAAATGACCGCGATCGGCCCAGCGCAGAGCTGATTTGGGGTTCTCGCGTGATTCACCCATTGCGCTGGATGTCAGCCAGGCACAAAATGTTCACTGAATCGTGCCCTATATCTGTCGTGTTGGGTGTTCCGATGCACAAATGATCCAACATGGCTGTAGATGGTACAACTCTGTTTTATTGGGTGCCTGGAACTCGCTGCCAGAGGAGGTGATGGAAGCAGGTACGATAGTGAAGTTTAAGGGGTGTCTTGACAAATACATGAGCAGGATGGGAATAGAGGGATAAGGACCCTGGAAGTGTAGAAGGTTTTCGGTTAGATAGCAGTATGGTCGGCAGGGGCTTGGAGGGCTGACGGGCCTGTTCCTGTGCTGTACTTTTCTTTATTCTTTTTCTAATGAATTATTAAATATAACTAGTAGTGCCTTTTCTCTCTTTCCCCAAGATTTTTTTCTGAACCTTCAGTACATGCCTGTTCACCTGTTTTATTTTCCTGGTAAACACCAAAGTAAAATGATCATTTAATAATTCTGCCATTTGTCTATTTCTACCTGTAGTTTTATCCTCTCTATTCCTTATTGATTCTTTCCCCATCCCTCCATTTTTATTAATATACCTATAAAATATTTACTATTTTGTTATATGTTCCTTTATAATTTGTGTCTGCGTGGGGTTTCCTCCGGGTGCTCCGGTTTCCTCCTGCAGTCCAAAGATGTTAGGTGGATTGGCAATGCTAAATTGCCCCTTGGCATCCAAAAGGTTAGGTGGGGTTGCGGGGATAGGGTGGGGGATTGGGCCTAGGCAGAGTGCACTCCCCAAGGGTCGGTGCAGACTCGATGGGCCAAATGGCCTTCTTCTGCACTGAAGGGATTGTATGATTCTAATTTAATTTCATTGTTTCTCTTTGTTTTCCTAATATTTTTTTAAACTTACCTCATCTGGGGCGTGATTCTCCACTCCCACGCCGGTTGGGAGAATCGCCTGGGCCGCCAAAATTTCCGGGGACGCCGGTCCGCCGCCCTCCCGCGATTCTGCCAAGCGGCGGGAATGGCCCGGTCGGGTTTCGCGGGCCGCAGGCCGGAGAATCGCCGGAGACACTCAAAATGGCGATTCTCCGGCACCCCCGCGATTCTGAGGCCCGGATGGGCCGAGCGACCAGGCCAAAACGGCGGGTTCCCCCGGCGCCGTCCACACCTGGTCGCTGCAGTCGTGAGCGGTGCGTGAACGCTGGGGGGGCGGCCTGTGTGGGGGCGAGGGGGGATCCTGCACCGGGCTTCACCTGCAAAGTGGGGTGGCCCGCGATCGGTGCCCACCGATCGTCAGGCCGTCCTCTCTGAAGGAGGACCTCCTTCCTTCTGCGGCCCCGCAAGATAAGTCCCCCATCTTCTTGCGGGGCGGATTTGGACAGGACGGCAACCACGCATGCGCGGGTTGGTGCCGGCCAACCGGCGCATGCGTGGATGACGTCCGTTATGCGGCGCCGGCCGCATCATCTATGTGGCGCCGCTTTTACGCGGGCGACAAGGCCTGGCGCGGGTAGATGAAGCGGCCCCGATACTGGCCCATTGTCAGGGCCTGAATCAGTCGGGACCGGGGCTGTTCCGTGCCGTCGTGAACCTCGACGGCGTTCACGACGGCGCGGCCACTTCGGCGTGGGAGTGGAGAATCGCGCCCCATTTCTTTGTATTTTTTCTTATCTTGTACTCATTGGCTCTCGGTGCATTTGATGCTTGCCTCTTTCTTAGCCCTGATGTGGTGCTAGTCATACTGAATGCCAACAAATTGTTCCAATGCAGCAAGTTACAAACCTAATCCTCCATTCGCCTGATAAAACCAAATACACTTTGTTGTACAATGCATTGAATAGCAGCCTCTGGTCTGATTGTTCCCTTCCTCACACATAGGTGCTGAGGTGACATCTAGTCCCCTCAGTCTGCCCCGGTGAAGGATAGCTATTTCTACACTCTTCCAGGGATTGAACATGAGACCAGGGGCCAAATTCTCCGGTATCGGCGCGATGTCCGCCAACCGGCGCCAAAAACGGTGCAAATCAGTCGGGCATCGCGCCGCCCCAAAGTTGCGGAATCCTCCGCATCTTGGGGGGCCCAGCCCTAACCTTGAGGGGCTAGGCCCGCGCCGGACTGATTTCCGCCCCGCCAGCTGGCGGAAAAGGCCTTTGGTGCCCCACCAGCTGGCGCGGAAATGACATCTCCTGGCGGCGCATGCGCGGGAGTGTTAGCGGCCGCTCACGGCATCCCCGCGCATGCGCTGTGGAGGGGGTCTCTTCCGCCTCCGCCATGGTGGAGACCGTGGCGAAGGCGGAAGGAAAAGAGTGCCGCACATGCCCGCCCGCAGATCGGTGGGCCCCGATCGCGGGCCAGGCCACCGTGGGGGCACCCCCCCGGGGCCAGATCGCCCCGCGCCCTCCCCAGGACCCTGGAGCCCGCCCGCGCTGCCTTGTCCCGCTGGTAAGAGAGGTGGTTTAATCCACGCCGGCGGGACAGGCATTCTAGCAGCGGGACTTCGGCCCATCCGGGCCGGAGAATCGCGGGGGGGTCCCTGCAACTGGCGCGGCGCAATTCCCGCCCCCGCCGAATCTCCGGTGGGATTCACGCCAGCCCCCGGCGATTCTCCGACCCGGCGGGGGGTTGGAGAATCTCGCCCCTGGTTTAGGACTATACTCTATGGTACACTTATCCACTGAGTTATGGAGTAGTCAAACAATATTTTGTCAACCTTTACCATTAACACTCTCTCACTACTTACTGTTTGTCATCAAAATCAAAACATGGATAGAATTATATAGTCATAGATACTGCGGAAAAATATCATTTGCCCATAAAACAACTATGTCAATTCCCTTCACAAAATCTTATGGATTCTGTTTCAGAAATGGTTTATGGCAGAGCATTCCTTGGCATGAAACAATTTTCCAACATTCCCTTTATTTGATTTATGATTATCTTAATCTGTGTGCTCTCAATACCTTCCCATCAACCATGGAAGCAATTTATTATTAGCTACCTTGTTATATCATGGCCCTTATGATCGTTATCAGCCCAAATGAAAGTTATAAAATCTTTGGCCTTTTCATAATCTTCAGCCATCTGCTCCAACAATATCTTACTGAATCTGCATGGCACCATTTCTGTTACTTTAATATATTTTTGATAACAGCGTTGCCAAAACAACATGCAATATTCCAACTGTAGCCTACCTGTGGTTTTCTACAAGTTAGTTTCTTGCACTCTAAGCCCGAGGTACAATACCAAGGATTCAAATTTTGACTGCCTTATTTAATTGCACTGCCATCTTTAATGATGTGTGCATTTGCACATTTAAAATACCTTTGCTCTTCTTGTCCTAAATTAAAATATTAGCACTCCGGGTATATTTCTTCTTTTTATTCTTACTTTTAAAATGTTACTTCATATTTTCCTACATTAAATGGCATCTTATCATTTACCTGTCCAACCTGCAGCTCTTTCATACTCTCCTTCAGTATTTCACAATCGTCATTCGTCTTCTCATCCATTTTGGTGTCACCAGCATGTTTCGAAATTGTTACCTCAATCTCAAAGTTTAGACCACACCTTCAATAGATAACCGTTAACTTAATACTGATCCATGAACCTCACTCGCAAACTAATTTTCATTTTTTTGTGAGGGCCACGAAGAATCCAGCACGAGTTTTAAGGATACAAAGTAATCACATTTATTTACAATAACATATATATATAACAGCAGCAGCAACTTCCCTTGCTGCACACTCCTTCCTGCTGGTTCCAAACTGGCCAGCTTTATTTATACATGGAGTTTACTAATGGTTTCTCCGCCGCCCTCATTGGGGAAGCTCATACTCCCACAGGATTGTGGGATTGTCATTAGTCCCCAGCCAATGGTAAGCAGGCAGGTTATAACATCCCTCCCCCCAAAGTCCAAGGAATCCACCGAAGACCCTGGCGAAGGAGGGCGTCGGACTTGTTTTGCCGCAGGCCGGACATCATTTGCTTGCGGCGCTGGATCAGGCGGCGTGTAACGAGACGGAGACCAGCGCTTCTGTGATGAACAGCATAACGGTTGTACATCCACGGCCCGTGGGCCCGAGGATTACCCCACTGATGCGTCCTGTGTCTCCATCTCGGAGTCAGAGTCTGCTGCCTCTGTCATCTCGGCGTCTCTATCTCCGCGTGGTTCTGTAACGACCTGCGCAGGCTTTGAGTGAGGCACCAGAGGAAGATTGTGAGGACTACCTTCCATTGTCTCTGGTCTCTGTGGCTGTAGCAATGAGCTCCGGGGGCGGGAAATCTTTGGAAGGGATAGTCTTCTGGACCGAATGTGGTCTACATGTTTGCGCTGGAGACGACCCTGGGCTTGCACCTGGTAAGATATAGGGCCCGTTTGGCGAAAGATTACGCCAGGAACCCACTGGGTACCACCAGCAAAATTCCGAACGAACACTGGGTCACCGGGCACAAACTGCCGAATCGGCCGATGCCAAGAAAAACCCTGTCCCTGCCGTTCTTGTGTGCGGCGTACTTTTGCGCCAATGTCCGGGAAAACCATACTAAGCTGGGTGCGAAGTCTCCGGCCCATTAGGAGTTCTGCGGGAGCTACCCCAGTCACCGTATGGGGGGTGGTCCTATACGAAAACAAAAAGCGAGCCAGTCTCGTGTCCATTGATCCGGAAGACTGCTTCTTTAGGCCTCGTTTGAATGTCTGCACTGCGCGCTCTGCCAACCCATTTGAAGCCGGTAAGGGGCAGTGCTGATATGGCGTATGCCGGTCATTTTCATGAACCTCGCAAACTCCTCACTCGTGAATGGAGTGCCGTTATCCGTGACCAGCACCTCGGGGAGGCCATGCGTACTAAAAGACAAACGCATCTTCTCAATTGTTGCGCAGGACATTGTGCCCAGCATCTTATGCACCTCTAGCCATTTAGACTGGGCGTCGATTAATAGAGGGAACATGGATCCTTGAAAAGGGCCTGTGAAATCTGCATGCAAGCGTGCCCAAGGCTGCCCTGGCCATTCCCAGTGATGTAGGGGCGCGGCCAGCGGAAGCTTCTGATGCTCCTGGCAAATGGAGCAGTTTTGGGCCACCTTCTCAATGTCGGTGTCGAGGCCTGGCCACCAGACATAACTCCGGGCCAACATTTTCATTTTGGTCACACCTGGATGCCCATTGTGCAAGTCTCTTCGTATCAGCTCCTGTCCTTTTTCCGGGACAATCACACCGTCCCCCACAAGAGGATGCCGTCTTCCACGCTGAATTCTGAAAGCTTGGAGGAAAATGCCCGCAACTCGCTTGGGAGCTGTCTATGCTGCCCACCATACAGGACTATGTGCCGAACCTTTGACAGGACTGGCTCCATCTGGGTCTACTCACGGACCTGTGATGCCGTGACAGGCAAGGGGCGTCATTCTCCGACCCCCCCGCCGGGTCGGAGAATGGCCGTTGGCCACCGTGAATCCCGCCTCCGGTACCGGAGATTGGGCGGGGGCGGGAATCGGGCCGCGCCGGTTGGCGGGATCCCCCCGTTCAATTCTCCGGCCCGGATGGGCCGAAGTCCCGCCTAGAAATTGCCTGTCCCGCCGGCGTAAATCAAACCTGGTATTTACCGGCGGGACCAGGCGGCATGGGCGGGATCCGGGGTCCTGGGGGGGGGGGCGCGGGGCGATCTGACCCCGGGGGGTGCCCCCACGGTGGCCTGGCCCGCGATCGGGGCCCACCGATCCGCAGGCAGGCCTGTGCCGTGGGGGCACTCATTCCCTTCCACCTCCGCTACGGCCTCCACCATGGCGGAGGCGGAAGAGACTCTCCCCACTGCGCATGCGCGGGAAACTTTCAGCGGCCGCTGACGCTCCCGCGCATGCGCCGGGAAACTGTCAGCGGCCGCTGACGCTCCCGCGCATGCGCCGCATTTCCGCGCCAGCTGGCGGGGAAACAAACGCCATTTCCGCCAGCTGGCGGGGCGGAAATCCCTCCGGCGTCGGCCTAGCCCCTCAATGTTGGGGCTAGGCCGCCAAAGATGCGGAGCATTCCGCACCTTTGGGCCGGCGCGATGCCCGTCTGATTGGCACCGTCTTTGGCGCCAGTCGGTGGACATCGCGCCGTTGGGGGAGAATTTCGCCCAAGGTGTCCATAAAATTTAGGGTTGCAACCACCTCACCGGTCGTGGGGGTCGACATGGGGCTGGTTGATAAAGGCAATCGGCTCAGTGCGTCGGCATTCGCTATCTGCGTTCCTGGTTTGTGCTCCAGAGAATACTCATATGCAGTAAGCAACAAAGCCCAGCGCTGGATCCGTGCGGAAGCAATGGGCGGTATTGGCTTATCCTCTCTGAAAAGTCCCAGCAGAGGCTTACGATCAGTCACAATAGTGAAATGGCGGCCATACACGTACTGGTGGAAGCGTTTCACCGCAAAAACCACTCCCAGGCCCTCCTTCTCGATCTGCGTGTACTTTTTCTCTGCTGCAGTCAATGTGCGGAAGGCGAAAGCTATCGGCCGCTCAGCCCCGTTCTCCATCATGTGGGACAGGACGGCCCCAATAGCATCAGATGTGATGAGCAAAGGCTTTCCAGGATCATAATGGGTTAGTAACCCAGACGACAACAATTGTTGCTTTACCCGCCGGAAAGCGGTTTCTTGCGGCTGACCCCAAACCCAGGTGTGATTTTTCTTTAGCAGAAGGTGCAACGGGACCAGCGTAGTTGCCAGATTGGGGAGGAACTTCCCGTAATAGTTTACGAGACCAAGAAAAGAACGAAGATGCGAAGTGTCAGTCGGGGTGGGGACCTGTTGAATCGCGCGCACCTTCTCTGCGACGGGGTGCAAACGTTCGCGGTCCACCCGATAACCTAGGTAGACTACTTCCTTTGCCTGAAATACGCACTTTGTGCGACGTAAACGGACTCCAGCCTCCGAAAAGCGTCTAAGGACAGCCTCCAGATTTTCCAAATGTTCCTGCTCCGACGTCCCTGTAATCAAAACGTCATCTAAGTAGACAGCGCCACGCGGTAAACCTCTCAAAATGCCCTCCATAACACGTTGAAAAATAGCGCAGGCAGAGGATACTCCAAAGGGCAACCGTGTATATTCATACAGGCCCCGATGTGTATTAATCGTTACATATGGTCGGGAGGCAGTGTCCAGCTCCAACTGTAGGTAGGCATGACTCATATCTAATTTTGTGATGAGAGTCCACCTGCAAGACTTGCGTAGAGATCCTCTATGCGAGGCATTGGATATCGGTCAAGTCGGGAAGCCGTATTCACTGTAAGTTTATAGTCGCCACACAAGCGAACTGTGGCATCTGGCTTCATTACAGGTACAATTGGTGCTGCCCAGTCAGCGAAACGGACGGGCTTGATAATACCCAAAGTCTCCAAACGAGTGGGCTCCCCTTCTACCTTCTCGAGCAAGGCGCGCCCGGAAATAGTGCGGCGTGGCTCCTGGGTCGACTTGGATATGGGCTACGGCCCCTTTTATTTTCCCCAAACTGGGCTGGAATACATCTGAGTATCGTCCTAGCACCTCAGTCTACCCTCCAGAAACTGTTTGGAGGATGTGCTGCCATTGCAACCGCAAATGGCGCAACCAGTCCCGACCCAACAGGCTGGGCCCATGGCCGCGCACCACGATAAGTGGGAAACACCCCTCCTGGCGTCCATAAACAACAGGGCTCATTGTAGTTCCTGCAATGTCCAGTGGTTCCCCCGTGTAGGTGGCCAACCTGGCCTGTGAGTCGGTTAATTTAAGGTCTGTATACCCTGCTTGATGCGGTCGAATGTCCTCTGGGCGATCACGGAGACCGCTGCACCAGTGTCCAACTCCATCTCAAGCGGGTGACTATTGATCTGTACTGTCACCTTAATGGGGGCCACACGGGGAGCTGCGACACAATGCAGCTGCAGGCAGTCGTCCTCCGTCTCCACGTCCTCTGGAGTAGTTGCCGCAGGTTCATCCACATGGAAGGTACGGCCCCTGGGCTGGTCCCGGTTTCGGTTGGACCGACGGCGCCTCTGGCGCCCCCAGGACCGGCGTCCGCGACGGGGTCGGCGCCTACAAGTCTGACACGGACATGGCTCCTCATCCATTGGTCCTAGAGAAGGCTCCCTTCGGGCAGGAATGTCCGACGGCCACTGGCGTCGATCCGGACGTCGCCTCGCCCAAGGTACCGCAGGAGTGCGGGGGGACGTTTTCAGACGGAAGGGGTTGCGCCCCAAGCCATGCACCTCCATTCCCTGTAGCTCCTGCACTCCTCGTTCTGCGTGCTCTCGGGACAATACTATTTGAATGGCCTGTTGAAAAGTCAATGTTGGCTCAGCTAACAACTTTCTCTGGGTGGTCGCATTGTTAACACCGCAAACCAAACGGTCGTGTAACATTTCTGACAAAGTCTCACCATAGTCACGGTACTCCGCAATCCTGCGTAGCCTGGATAGAAAGTTGGCAAGGGATTCTCCTGGGGTCCTCTCAGCAGTATTAAACCGGTAACGCTGGACTATCATGGACGGGGTTGGGTTAAAATGTTGCCCCACTAAATTCACAAGTTCATCAAACGTTTTGGTGTCCGGCGCAGCTGGATACGTAAGGCTCCTAATCACCCCAAACGTATGCGGGCCGCAGGCGGTGAGCAATATGACCACCTGCCGCTCATTTTCGGTGATATTGTTTGCCCGGAAATAGTAACGCATCCATTGTGCGTACTGGTTCCAGCTTTCCAGCGCAGCATCAAAAACATCCAAACGTCCATACAGAGGCATGGTATAATAGAAAACAACTTCCAACCTGTATCCAACAAAAATCCAGGGAGGTGGCTTCAGCAGTGTAGACAGCTATTCACTTTAACCCTCATCGCCAGTTTTGTGAGGGCCACGAAGAATCCAGCACGAGTTTTAAGGACACAAAGTAATAACATTTATTTACAATAACACATATATATATATAACAGCAGCAACATCCCTTGCTGCACACTCCTTCCTGCTGGTTCCAAACTGGCCAGCTTTATTTATACATGGAGTTTACTAATGGTTTCTCAGCCCCCCTCATTGGGGAAGCTCATACTCCCACAGGATTGTGCGATTGTTATTAGTCCCCAGCCAATGGTAAGCAGGCAGGTTATAACGCATTTGCTTTCTACCTTTCCAACCAAAGTCGACACGGAATTTCTTATTTAAGCATGGGCTGTTAATCACGGGAAATAATTAAGTTGGACAACTTCTATTTGTATTTGTTCCAAACGTTTTGATGGTAGAAGAAGGCTGTGTACTTAGCCCCCTCCTTTACTCCCTGTACACATACGACTGCGTGGCAAAATTTGGTTCCAACTCCCTCTACAAATTTGCTGACGATACGTCCATAGTGGGCTGGATCTCGAATAACGACGAGTCAGTATACAGGAGGGAGATAGAGAACCTAGTGGAGTGGTGCAGCGACAACAATCTCTCCCTCAATGCCAGCAAAACTAAAGAGCTGGTCATTGACTTCAGGAAGCAAAGTACTGTACACACCCGTGTCAGCATCAACGGTGCCGAGGTGGAGATGGTTAGCAGTTTCAAATTCCTAGGGGTGCACATCTCCAAAAATCTGTCCTGGTCCACCCACGTCGACGCTACCACCAAGAAAGCACAACAGCGCCTATACTTCCTCAGGAAACTAAGGAAATTCGGCATGTCCACATGAATGGCAGCACGGTAGCATTGTGGATAGCACAATTGCTTCACAGCTCCAGGGTCCCAGGTTCGATTCCGGCTTGGGTCACTGTCTGTGCGGAGTCTGCACATCCTCCCCGTGTGTGCGTGGGTTTCCTCCGGGTGCTCCAGTTTCCTCCCACAGTCCAAAGATGTGCAGGTTAGGTAGATTGGCCATGATAAATTGCCCTGAGTGTCCAAAATTGCCCTTAGTGTTGGGTGGGGTTACTGGGTTATGGGGATAGGGTGGAGGTGTTGACCTTGGGTAGGGTGCTCTTTCCAAGAGCCGGTGCAGACTCGATGGGCCGAATGGCCTCCTTCTGCACTGTAAATTCTATGTAAATTCTATGATAATTAACCCTTACCAACTTTTACAGAGGCACCATATAAAGCATCCTATCCAGCTGCATCACAGCCTGGTATGGCAACTGCTCGGCCCAGAACCCCAAGAAACTTCAGAGAGTCGTGAACACCGCCCAGTCCATCACACGAACCTGCCTCTCATCCATTGACTCTATCTACACTTCCCGCTGCCTGGGGAAAGTGGGCAGCAGAATTAAAGACTCCTCCCATCCGGCTTACTCGCTCTTCCATCTTCTTTCATCGGGCAGGAGATACAGAGGTCTGAGAACACGCACGAACAGACTCAAATACAGCCTCTTCCCTGCTGTTACCAGCCTCCTAAATGACCCTCTTATGGACTGACCTCATTAACACTACACCCTGTATGCTTCATCCGATGCCGGTGCTTATGTAGTTACATTGTATACCTTGTGTTGCCCTATTATGTATTTTCTTTTATTCCCTTTTTTTCCCATGTACTTAATGATCTGTTGAGCTGCTCGCAGAAAAATACTTTTCACTGTACCTCGGTACACGTAACAATAAACAAATTCAAATCCAATCCAATCCAATCCAATATTTGGAGTGATCCTATAATATGCTGGAGCTCGTGGTACTGAACCATCAGTCCTCTTTACACTACAGACTGAATCAGTAATATGCCCATTTGTTTGAGAGTTGCAATGACAGATTTCATTTTGTGCTGCTCGATATACCCAATATTTTATTGCCTTATTCAAAGTCATCTGAATGCGTCACTCTCCTGACACTCGGATTCTATCGAGAACTTCGTATTGATAAAGGAAAAATGACTATTGTGGGAGTAAAGCACCATTACATTAAATCACACTGCTGCCACACATACATATCATTGCCAGAAAGAACAGTAACTAATGCCAACAGCTCTGGCGGTAAAAGGGAAAACCTATGGTGACACTCTCCTCAGGCAGCAGCAGCTCCACCTCACTTGTGTAGCAAGGTTCAAGCTTCCACATTGCCAATTTTCTCACTGATTTGACATTGACCTACTTTCCCTCTTCTTTCTCTTTCTTAATTTTAATTGGGTGATTAAAATGCTTTGGGTCATTTTCCTACATTTATAAATGCAAGTTGCTGTTGGATTCTGGTCATGTTAGGTTGTGCTGAATAATGTGGAAAACTTGTTCTAATCAGAGCAAAAGCATCGTCCAACTCTCCCATGTTTACTCTAATGAAACTGGCTCACTTAATCTTCAAGTGCATTTGCAAAAGTACATTTACACAAGTATATTACGCTTGTTTATTGCTGAAATGTAAGGGCATTTAATCCAGGCAGCGCAGCTAACAGAGGAGCCTGATACTTCTATCAGACTCCTTTAACATAAAAATTGCAATGACACTACCATTGAAGCCTTTGATCACATCATAATGCTGTCAATGAAGCCAGGGTTGATGGAAAAGTGTGGGGAGAAATGTGCAGAGTGCAATCTTAGCTTCTCAGGATCACTGTGTGAGAGTAGATATCAGTAAAGCCTTTGAGACCGTAACATTTTAGTACAACAATTGTTTCTGTTTCCACTAGATTTTAATATAGCTCTGTCATGCACAAACAAACTGAAAACTACACCCACTGGGGCTATAAGTTTCATAGACTTTTATTTCCAACAAAATCAGACTGCTGAAAAACCCTCAGAATTAAAGGCTGTCACACCGTTAACTTATCTTAACCTTATTTACATTTGACTATAGAAAGGTGCAAATGCAATTCACATAGTATGTTGGAATAAATATGGTAACCATCCTTCACCAACAAAATTCAGCAGCATAAATTAATGCTTTAGCAGTTGTGTTAACTTCAAAGGAAACAGACTTCATCAAATTAACCTATGAGACAATAAAACGTGACATTTACAAGTCTCACATCAGTACTTACTGTGAATGCCTTGATATCTGTATCTGAGATGCTGACAACAGTTCAAACAAAATGCCTTATCTCTCTTTCTGCAGCCAGAATGCTCATGGATCTCATTCACTTCATTTGGTGCTCAGGGCTGCTGTTGCAAAATGAGTGTGTCTGTGCATGTGACCGAGAGAGATAGTGTGAGAGAGAGAGAGCTGCAGGGAAAATATCCCTAAAAAAACTGTTCTTTCCATTTGCATTAATCACTAATGTTTATACAGGCCGGGAATGTGACCAGCTTCCCGTCCATCTGTGGGAGTTTGAGAGGTCCTGAAAAGGGTGCAACTTGCCAAAAAGCATTCTCCAGATAGACAGGGAGAATCAGAATATGGAGTGAGAGCTTGTATATGGGTGAGGGAGAACACATTCGCAGTACATAGTTAAATGATCCACTGACAGAAAAGGAGACTGCAGTAAGCGTCAACTAAAAATTACACAAACCATTATCTGCTATAAAACAGAGAGACCCAAAGGACAAATGAACAAGCCTCTTAATATCTTTCTGTCCAAAGCTTTTACGTAAAGCTCAGTAATAACCTCGATCAGCAGTCGTCAGTTAAAAACATCTCTGCGAATGCATTAGTCATTCACTGCCTTTATTATACATAGAGAGAATGATTCTTCTCTGCACTCTCATTTTATTCTTTGATGAATGCTGAATGGCTTCGATTACTGTATTATCAGAGACAGCCTCAGGTACTAAGAGCAGCTGACTGCAGAAGGCAGCAAAACTTGCTGGTGAATTTTGAGTTCATTTTTCAGCATTTAAAATGGAAGATTTGAATTTCGTAACTCAATCTGCCAGAAGTCCCAGGTGTGAAGCCCATGGCATCAAATAGGTGTACTAGTATTGTTCTGTGTAAATCTGGTGCCGCCATTAAAAAGTTTGTATAAGTGAATATTGGCTGAAAACCAAATTGAGCTTGGTTATCATTCCCCATTCCTTAACTAAACAATTTGTCAACATTCAGTGTATGGGTTCAGCCACGAAGAAGGGTCTCGAGATGAAATGAAATGAAAATCGCTTATTGTCACAAGTAGGCTTCAATGAAGTTACTGTGAAAAGCCCCAAGTCGCCACATTCCGGCGCCTGTTCGGGGATCAAGTATAGTCTTACTTCTATAGGACTAGCTGCCTATACGGACAGCATGGTAGCACAATGGTTAGCACTGTTGCTTCACAGCACCAGAGTCCCAGGTTCGATTCCCGGCTTGGGTCACTATCGGTGCGGAATCTGCACGTTCTCCCTGTGTCTGCGTGGGTTTCCTCTGGGTACTCCGGTTTCCTCCCACACGTCCCGAAAGACGTGCTGCTAGATAATTTGGACATCCTGAATTCTCCCTCAGTGTACCCGAACAGGTGCCACAGTGTGGTGACTAGGGGCTTTTCACAATAAGTTCGTTGCAGTGTTAATGTAAGCTTACTTGTGACAATAATAATAATTATTATTATTATTAAGAGCAGAGTGCGGCAAATAAAATACAAATTTGAGCCTTCTTAGTCCAGGATTGATGATACAGAATTCTCCACATGTTATTGGATGGTCATGTATTAGGACAGGTATTGGATTTCTTGTCAAAGCCTCTTCAGGTAGCATGGCAGCACAGTGGTTAGCACTGTTGCCAACAGCGTCAGGGTCCCATGTTCGATTCCCGCTTGGGTCACTGTCTGTGCGGAGTCTGCACATTCTCCCCGTGTCTGCGTGGCTTTCCTCCGAGTGCTCCGTTTTCCTCCCACAAGTCCCAAAAGACGTGCTTGTTAGGTGAATTGGACGTTAGATGAATTGGACATTCTGAATTCTCCCTCAGTGTACCCGAAAGGCGCCGGAGTGTGGCGACTAGTGGATTTTCACAGTAACTTCATTGCAGCGCTAATGTAAGCCTACTTGTGACAATAATAAAGATTATTATTATTAGTTTTTCTGGAGCTGTTAAATTGCTGTTGCTATTAATTCTCCCTGTATGGTTCCATCTATCCTCCCAAACTGTCCGCAGTCCATTTCACCCTGTCCCATTCCCCCCCCACCAAATAAAATATATTCCAAATCATTCCAGCTTATCTGATTATTCCAATCTTCAAAACTGACCCAATGCCCCCCAAATATATCAACCCCGCCATTGTGCAACTGTCCTTGATTATACCAGACAATTTCTGTCTGTTACAATGCACCAACTGCCAGATCAAATGCAGCATAAACTCAAGCAACAGATACAAGATGAACGTGCTTAGAGTTCAGAAAGCACATCAAACCAGACTCTTGTGGATATTTTACCAGAAAATGTGGCCCTATAAAATTATTTTATTAAAAACTATCCTTGAAATATCTCATCTGGTGATCTTGGGAGTATTTTGTCTTTGCCCTCCGTGTCAGTGTTGCAATTCTGATCAGAAAATAATTTCAGAACACATCAGCCTAATGCACCAAGTTTTGCATAATAATTAATTACTTGGTTTCAATATGACAAAGGAACAGTGTGCCTGCAAAAAATAAAACTTCAAACATTTTAAAAGAGGAACATGGAAGACTTGCAGCAGTGAATTAAGAGTCGGTAGTGATGTGTTGGGTGCTCGGGATCCGTGGAACACATACAGGCCACCAACACTTAAAATAGTGCAACACTATTTTATTAAGTCAGAAACTGTTGAACATACTTTCACTGTGGGTTAACACGATATTAGATTGAACTAAAGACCTATGCCTTGTCCTAACCAGTCTATGCACTCAGCACATGGTGAAGATCTGTGCTGCAAGCTGTAAGCTCTGCTCTACTAGGAGGCTGCATCTCAAATGAGCGGGAACTCTGATGCCCCCTGTCTTTATAGTGCATGTGCTCTAACTGGTGATTGGCTGCGGTGTTGTGTGTGTTGATTGGTCCCGCTGTGTGTCCATCAGTGTGTGTATGTCTGCACCATGATATACTGGTGTATATTATGACAGGTAGCTGACCCTTACAAACCAGGAAGGTCCAATGCTAATTTATCTGCTGTCAGCTGGAACTGCAATTGAGTTAGGGAAGGGAAATATGGGACGGGATTCATCGTTCACCAACGTCGATTTTGTAATCTGCGATCGGGCGGAGAATTCCTTCTGACGGCGAAGTCGGGGGTGGCACTTGTTTGACGCAGGTTTTGTATCCTCCGCCCTCTCCAAAATGGAGTTATTGCATCGTGCACCGTTGGAATGCTCCGCCCCCGATTGGCAGATTTCACGACCGCGCGGTTGACGTGTGGTTTCAGCATTCGGGAATCCGGCATGGTGGCTGTGGACTGTGTCCAGAGACACAATAGTCAGACGGGAACCGTGCTGCTAGCCGGGGGAGGGAGGCTTCCACGAGGGCTGGGGGAACTGGTGGGGGGTGGCCAGGGGAGCACTACCTGGCAGGTCCGGTCCGCCCACGTCCGGCGCCATGTTTTGCAGCGCGACCGCTGCAGGTCGTCGCTATGCGCATGCACGGCCACAGACCCGGCCATTCTCCAGTCATTTATATCATGGTAGCCGGGTGTTTTACTCGGCACGGCTACTAGCCCCTCCTCAGTCACAGGATCGGTGCGGGATTGTCGCCGATTTCTTTGCCGTACAACGCCACAGTTACTCTTCACTTAGTTTCAAAAACGGTGAATCCAGCCCATTGCCTTAATCTCACACTGATTGCTATTCAGCAATATCTAATGGAAGTGTCCATGTGTGGACTTCATTTTTGGTAAGGATTAGGATTCAATGCTTAACTAACCTGCTAACCGTGCACGGATATTTCAAACATGAATGAATACAGGTTAACAGGGGTAAGGCAGGGTCACTTGTGCCAGAAGGAGTATATATAAGGGACAGAATTCTCCCATTTTGAGACTAGGTGATGCTGGCAGGGACTATCCTTTCAAACAGAATAGCGCTATCCTGCGTCAGATTTAGTGCTTGGTGGAACCTCAATTATGCATACGTAGATTTCCTTCTGAATCTCCACCAGTCCAGCACACCACACACATCACTCTCTCCAGCACAGCTGCCTTCACCAGACAAGGCAGGATGTCAGCAATCTACAGGGTTAAAGGCTATCAGCTTCAAGAAGAAGGCAGCAGCAGCTTTCAGTGCCAATGCCTTCGAGGCTTTTATTCAGATAGTGTGGGCCCAAGAAAGCACACTAACCTCACCTCTCAGGCCTGGGAGGCCATTGCCCAGAAGGTCAGCGCAGCTGTCACCTGTCCATGAGGCGCCGTCCTGTGCAAGAAGTGAATGAATGATCTCATCCGCCCCACCAGGGTAATTCCTCTCTCAATTCTCCACTATCAAACTCTCAGCGTGGCATCATGTCCTCAGAACAGCCACTCTCTTCACAGATCTCACACATCCATTAGCATGGTTCACAGATGGGATGGTGGTGTTGATAAAGTCAAGTTGAGAGAGTAAGTGTTGATATGTGTCTTATTGCTCTGTCCTTTCTGGGTAGAACACACCACACACAAGGAACCTGTATTTCACTCAACATCTGCTCCATGCCCTCTAATTACAAATCTTTCTTTTGTCTCCATACAACCCAAACATGCAAACAACAAGTGAGAGCGAGCCCAGACCAGGGAGGGATGGTAGAGATACTCACCCATAGCAAGTTCAAGGAGGCAGAGCACCCGGGCGAGGACAGGGATCACTCCTGTGGCAATGCAAAGCTTGACCTTTCCCAACAACCTAGTATTGATCTCAGCAAATCCTGCAAATCACACTAAGTGCCATGTACTCAGAAATAGCTTCAGCTCATCCACTACTTCTTTTTGTAGGTACCAGTAGGGCACAGCCAGCTAGCCAGCCCAGCAGCTCCCCAAGGGCCCTGAAACAAGTCTGAGGATGAGACATCTCAGGAAGAACTGTCCCAACGCTTACCCGCAGCCTCCACCAGTGCAGAGACACACACCTCAGTGGGGCATAGTTCTGGATTAGACTGGGGTCACTTTCTGGAGAACACTTCGCGGACACGTCTGCACAGCAGTTGGAGGCAGGGACAGCCCAGGCCTCAGGCACTCAGAGCGGTGATGGAGACCAACTAGCCACTCAGTCCCTGTCAGATGGAGAGCTTCTGGAAGTGGCTGTCAGCTCACTGGTGGAGATGCAAAAGGAGGCAGTGGAACATTGGGCAGAGCTGCAGCAGTCACTCAGCAGACTAGAGCACATGATAGAGAAATCCCTCCACATTCTGTCTGATGTCATGTCTCTGACATGCGAGCACCTCAAGGCCACCTTGGGAAGGTTGGCGACCACACTGGAGATTTTAGACCAGCAGGCCCTGCCGGAGTTGCGCTTGGCCCTACACTCTCATCGCCACACATTCTGGTGGGCACAATCAGCATGTAGGCCATATGGGGACAAGGCATCATGACCTCCCTCTTGGTGCCCTATCGCCTCCAGGAGTCATGCCCAAGTCTTCTGCCACCCAAAGCAAGGATGAACCCCAGGGGCCTATTCTAACCCAAGTTAGAAACCCCAGGGGACCTCCATTCAGGATATTCCAAGGGTGGGTGGAACTGCTCCCAGTCCCCTCTGCCTGTGCCCGCACAAGCTGCTGAGGATGCGTTTGCCCCCTGAGCAGAAGACCCTGATGAGGCTGAGGCCCCCCAGGCCTTGAGTCACCAAAGGACAACGGCCAAGATCATCATAGTCAGTATCAAGATATAACAGTCAGCAAGCTGCCTCCACCCCTGCTGCAGATGTCAGGGCTGCACCAAGGTGTAGTGGAAGAGCTAAGAAAGTTAAAAAGTTTTGATGTCACCTCAGGGTCATGGGTGCTCTTTCACTGTGAATAAATTACACTTTTTGAAAACCATTCCCCGGGTTTGTGAATGTAATGGTCAGACAAAAGAATCTTGGTTTGGACCTCTTATTCTGAGGTTCAGCCTTCCTTACACCCTTTTAAGATTAACATTCATGTGATGCCAACCTCAGTGAAACTTGTTACTGGACCCTTGTGTAATATCATGGAGATGTGTGTAATTCTTTATTCGGAGTGTATGATGGTTCAGTTCTCAACCCTTAGTCCTCAAGAGATAGCAGTGGTTAATGAGGGCTCATCAGACATGTGACTCTCTGCACATCTGGGTTTCCTAACTGATAGTGTCACAAACCAAGACGCACAAATCAAGACGCACACTTTTGGATGAATGCCCTATGCTTGACCCGCACTTCCTTCGCAACAGTGCTTGCATCATTACATGGTTTAAGAAACATCTAGCCTCGAATGACATCACTGCAGGTCACCGATGACCACAGCTAAAATCTGACCCTAATGAGTCGTGAGCACTCGAGGCCCAACTGTGAATGCAGGATCCATCCTCTCAGCGATGGTTTAGTTATTCCTTCAGAGATGCCAAATTGACTTGGAGGGTTAGAGGAGATGTCTCCTGATGATCGGATTTAGTTTTACCCCTTTGAACCTTTCAGCTATGAGGGTATCATGGGCATACCTCCCATGTCTCCCTTCCTCCATGACATCATAGCGCTCAGATTGTCCCTCAGCATCCCCCTGGGCTTCTTGCACCTCCTTATCATAATCTTCTAAGTGGCATTATCAGCATGACCCCTTTCCTCAGGCTGGGGTTTGAGGGCGATGCACTTTAGTCATGAGCCAGTGTTTAAGTAGGTAGCCCTTATCTCTGAACAGCCATCCCTGCAGACGTTCTGGCCTTAGCATTATTGTCATTTACTGTGCAGCTTTTCCAAATTTTTGCTTTTTTAAAAATAAATTGAAAGGACCCAATTATTTTTGTTCCAATTAAGGGACAATTTAGCGTGGCCAATCCACCTAACCAGCACATCTTTTGGGTTGTGGGGCGCAACCCATGCAGACAGGGGGATAATGTGCAAACTCCACATGGACAGTGACCCAGGGCTGGGATTTGAACCCAGGTCCTCAGCGCCATAGTCCCAGTGCTAACCACTGCGACACCGTGCTGCCCAGCTTCTCCAAATTTGACAAGAGATTATTGAGTTGTGCCGATCTCTTTTAAAGAGCAAATTTTGAAATCTGGCTTGCTCTTGCTCCCTGGGCAACGGGCTTTGTGTCCTGTGTAATTGGCTTGGACCCTGTCCACTGTGACAGCACTGTTGAGATTCTGGTCCTATACCTTTATTACACAATTAATTTCCATCCTCCCTCCCTCCCTGTCCATGTGCCTCCAGTAGCCTCACAATGCGCAGGAAGAGATGCCACTTGTTATTCTCCTGCCTCACACTAATTCTGGATCCTATCATTGTGGTGGTGGACACTGACACACTCTCCACCTGAGCCTATTACCTGTCTCACAGGGACCTGTACCCTCCCTTTTTGGAGGCTGTGTGCACTGTCACTCATCGAGGTTACCCCCCCCCCCCGCCCCACCCACTCTCCCGTGAGATCTTCACATGTCTCCCTACTGTACTATGTGCTTCCGATCTATAGGCTGAAGGTAATCCCTGTGACCATCACCAATGCTCTTTACAACCCAGTACAGAGCTCGCCATGCCCAGGGACACCAACTACAGGCCAGCCCTGCACATCAAACTGAACATTTGTCCTGTGGATCACACAGCCTTTGCTCTTCCCTGCAGCTGGGGTACACCATGCTTCCAATGATTTCTCCTGCTGAATGGTCGCTCCTTTTTTGTACTGTCTCCTATCTCTGACCTTGGACTGTGAGGTCCACATAGCTGCTGAACTGCTTGTCATCTGTGAGTCCTTTCCATTTCATTGCAGGAGTGCTGCACTCTCTGACTCCCGTCTGCTGGCCCCTGAACTTAACCAGGAACCATGAGATAGATTCCGTTTAAAAAAGGACTATGAATAACAGTAATCTTCACAAAGCACTGAAGCCCCGACCTGTTTGTTTAGTGTTCATGCGAACATTCCTAATGCACTACCCCAGAATCTGCAGTCTGGGTGCATCGCCTTCCAGTAGTACATGTGCCATCCCTTAGACTCCCTTGTTCACATATCATGCAGCCTTGTCAGGGTCAAGCTCTCTCTCCTTCCTCTTCCTTCTGCCTTCCGTTGTCCATCTTATTCATCTACCAGTTTTCCCCTCTGCCTGTCATCATGAGCCTTTGGCCTTAACCCACCCCCGCCTTACACAGCCCTCCTTCCACATTGTCCCAGAGTATTTGCCCTTCCTGTACCCCATTCTATACACAGCCCGCATTCCACATTGCTATCCTTACCTTCATCTGTCTACCCCAACTCCCTTCCCTCACCTCATAGCCCACTCCCGTCGAACTTCGGACCTTTGTTGTGTTGGCTGCAAGAGCCCAGCAGCACAGTGCTGCCAGATAGAAGCTGCTATGTGGCACTAGAAGGAAGGACACCCCTGTACTACCCAACCCCAGCGTAGTACTGACCTGAGACGGTGGCACAGGAGGATCTCTGGATCCAGTAGCATGGTGCTATCTATGGAGACCAGCTCAGCATGGAAAAAGAATGCAGGAATCGGTCTGACCCGGCAGACTGGTGAACAGCGGATCAGGGGCAGCGTAGCACCATGCCAGGTAGGCTTTGTTGCACACACCTTGAAGCTTCTGTAGACTAGCTTGTGCACGGCACTTTTTAGTAATCAACATACTTTTCCCATGACGTGACGAAGGATTGAACCCTGTTGGGATACCTGTGGGTGGCTGCTTTAATGAGCATTAACATGCCATTGGAAGAATTGCAACATGATTTTACGCTGGCAGATTTCCAAATTTTTGAGTTTGGCAGGTTACCCATGCCTTCCCGCCACTAAACCCTGCCGTGGGCAGGAACTGAGAATTCTGCACATTGAGTTCAGACTTTCATTAGACTAAAGGAGAAAATTTGGCAGGGGGAAAAGCGATCAGGAGAACAATCATTGCAGTTGCAAGTGTGCAATCTATTATGGAAGCCAAGCAACTGAGGTGTGCAACACAAATAAAAGCAAAATACTGCAGATGCTGGAATCTCAAATAAAAACTCAACAGGTCTGACAGCACCTTTGGAGAGAGAAACAGAATGTCAAGTCCAACATGATTCCTCTGCTTCTCAGCATAAATGTTCTGTGATTTGATCAGATCAATTCTTCACCAAAGATCTGGAAGATCGAACAGCCTATTAGCCAGAAGAACTAGCTCAATTTGAAAGTTTTGCTCAATAATCAAACTAGGATAAACCTCAAAGACTTCAATATTGTGACTTTGCATCATAAGTAGACAAGTACAGTTCCATCTGATCTAGTTTCCAAACGTTGATGTTTGACCTTAGTGAGTTAGAATATTTTACTAATTGGCTACTGTGATTTCAGTGGAAGATCAGTGTTAACTCCAGAAAGACAAATAAGTTAAACAGATAAACAACCTTTGGCCAGAGATTGGGATAACACCTGACAAATTCCCAATATGCCACCCAAAGGGTGAAGGTGAAAATTACCCAGAATGTTTCAGGATGCCAACTGTGCGTCCCACTATCAATTTGGTGGATTCAAGGACCACACTGTACTCCTGCAGACTTCTTCTTGAATACAACAGTGGTGTCAGAATCTGTGGCTACAGGACATATCCTAACCTCCACCCCCCAAAACAAAAGCCAGACCGGTGGCTTTTCAGTTTTTCAAATGAGACTGGCAAGATCAACAAATCATGCAAGTTACCATTATTTTGCATGATTCTGAACCTATGATCCAGACCACCTGCTTACCTCTGGAATTGTAGCACTTCCACACCATGAAGGGTCGATCAATTAGATTAGCCACGTATGTAGCCACAGAAGCACTGTCAATTACATGTAAGAATCCGGCCACATACTGAAAGTGCAAAGCTCTTTTTACTGTCACATGCTGAAATTGCAAAGCTCTTTCTTACACTTAATTGCTTTATATTGGGGATTTATGATGAAATTTGTCACCCGAACAAACATATGTAACGTGTTGAATAGAATTCTGAACTGAAATCGGGAGATGTGACTTGTTTCTCCTGTGCTTGCCTGGAAGAGGTCTGTCACATAAAAGCTTAAAGGAGCAGTAACCTTGGCAACTATTGACAGTTGCCCTGTACTGAAACCTTTGGCTCCAAGTGTGAGCACAAGAGTGTGCAGAGTTCAAGAATAATTTCCTTCGGGAATCTTTGTTGTTGCAGGCTATTACCTTTGGAACACTTCAACTTAGTCTGGCATAAAAATGCAATTTCAATAGTCTGCCATGCTGACTTTGCTCCACTTCTCAGAGGGAGCCAAGCTGAAAGGAATACCTGTAGCTGGACAATAGATTTCTAGCAATTACAGCTAGACAGTCACTGACAAAGGATGCAACAAATCTTCAAATAGCAATTAGAAAGCCTCCAACAAGCTTAAATGATTTTCTTTGTCCAACAAGATTCCACCAGTCCAGAAAGAACCAATTGCTTCAAGCCAACAATAACAATAATGACAAATAAGGACCCAAGTGAAGAGGACAGAGTCATGATATTCAGGTAAACATCATAGCACATACACACTGATGGACAGATCAACGGACCAATCAACACACACACAACACCACAGCCAATCACAGGCAAGAGCATACACAGTGCAAAACAGGGAACTTGACACTTCCCGCGCATTCCAGCAGGAGACAGCTCAGGGCACAGAGCTCATAGCAAACCACTCAGACATCCACCATGTGCTGAGTGCCACTACAAGATAGTATTAGGAATAGGTCCACAGATTCTAGGGTTATGATCGAACCTCAGTAACCAGTTTACCACTGTAAATAAATGTTAGCAATAAAACTGAGTTGTACCATTCGCAACCGTGTTGGTTCGTCTGTGTAGCAGAGTACCCAACACATCATAGTACCAGGAGTAACTGTGGGACCTACCTATGGATCCTCCGGAATCTGCCATCCTGCGCCATGGACACCGTCAGCACACTGCAGCCGCTATAAGTCGCTGGAAACCTCGGCGTTAATTGGAAGCTGTTCAAACAGCGCTTCCAGCTCTTCCTGGAAGCCAACGAAAAGGAGAGCGCTTCGGACACCAGAAAGATCACCATCCTCCTCTCCACGGCAGGTCAACATGCCATCCATGTCTACAACTCCCAGGTGTTCGCAGAAGGTGAGGACAAGACAAAGTACAAGACGGTCCTTCTCAAACTCGACCAACACTTCAACGTCGAAGTCAACGACAGTTTCGAGAGGTATCTGTTCCAGCAGCGCCTGCAGGGTAAGGATGAGCCCTTTCAATCCTTCCTTACGCATCTCCGTATCCTTGCCCAGTCCTGTGGTTACGACACCACCTCCGATTCCATGATTCGGGACCAGATCATTTTTGGAGTCACCTCGGGCACCCTACGCCAGCACCTCTTAAAAATAAAAGGCCTCACCCTAGCCTCCGCAATCGAAGCCTGTGTCCTGCACGAAAACGCGACTAGCCACTACTCCCAATTTCAGGCGGCCGAATCGGTGCGGCAGGGGTCCTACACGGCCGGATCGGCGAGGCAGGCGTCCTACGAGGCCGAACGGGTCCAGGCGATCGAGTTCCTCCCGGCCCGCGGCCCGGACAAGGGCGGCCATTTCGCGTGCTTTTCGAGGCCTCCCGCGTTTGTGCGTGCCAAAAACGCGTTGACACAGAGGGACGTGTTGCGCAGGCGCGCTCGACGCAAGACTGAACTGCGCATGCGCGGTGGCGCTACGAACGCCATGACGTCATGACGTGCGGCAACTGCGGAGCAGCACATTTAAAGCGGCAATGTCCTGCAAGGAACTGACAATGCCTCCGCTGTGGCAAGATGGCCACCTCGCTGCCTGCTGTCGAGCAGCTCAACCTGCCAATGTTCCCCAATTCCGACAACCTCGCAGGGACGTGCGGACCATTCAGCCTCCTTACTACGAGTCGTGCCCAGACGATATCCAGACCAGTGACACAGACGACCGGGACGCCTTCCGTGTTGCGGTCATTGATGGGAACCGGATGTTTCCAGCCAGGACCCACCAGCCGTTGCAAGTGAACACTGTCAATCCGGGTGATAAATGGTGTGCCACCCTAACGGTCAACCGATCACCGATAACATTCCGTCTGGACACTGGCGCCTCCGCCAACCTCATAGCATGGTCAGCCTTCTACGCCATGAAGGTCAGACCACCAATTCGGCCATCCCGTTGCAAGATGGTCGACTACAATGGGAACGTTATCCCGGATATGGGATCCTGCCAGCTACAGGTGACACACAACACACACACGGCCACACTCTCATTCGAGATAGTCGGATCATCAAAGGACTCCCTGCTAGGTGCACAGGCATGCAAGGTTCTCAACCTCGTGCAACGAGTCCACGCTCTGTCTCCAGAAGGCACATCTGACTTTCCGGATGCAGAATTCAGGGCACAGCTCCAATCGCTCCTCGCCCACAACCAGGAGGCATTCGAGAGCATGGGAACACTGCCCTACCCCTACAGAACTCAGCTCAAACTGGACGCCACCCCGGTCATTCACGCACCTCGCAGGGTCCCAGCGCCACTCAAAGACCGCCTCAAGCAGCAGCTGCAGGATCTCCAGGACCAAGGGGTGCTATCCCGGGTCACGGAGCCCACACCATGGGTCAGCTCCATGGTGTGTGTTAAGAAGCCCTCTGGTGAGCTCCGGATCTGCATTGATCCAAAAGACCTCAACAACATAATGAGGGAACACTACCCCATACCCAAACGGGAAGAGATCACAAGCTAAATGGCCCGGGCTAAAATCTTCACAAAACTGGATGCCTCGAAGGGTTTTTGGCAGATCCAACTGGATCAGTGCAGCTGAAAGCTGTGCACCTTCAACACCCCTTTCGGCAGGTTCTGCTATAACAAAATGCCATTTGGCATCATCTCGGCATCCAAGGTCTTTCACAGGATCATGGAGCAGATGATGGAGGGCATTGAAGGGGTGTGCGTCTACGTGGACGACGTCATCATCTGGTCCAGCACGCCACAGGAGCACATCAATCGTCTCCAGCGCGTCTTTGCGCACATACGGGAAAACGGCCTGCGCCTCAACCGAGCCAAGTGTTCTTTTGGCCAAACCGAGCTGAAGTTCCTGGGGGACCACATTTCCCGGTCAGGGGTCCGTTCGGATGCAGACAAGGTCGGCGCCATTACAGCCATGCCGCAACCGGCAGACAAGAGAGCAGTGCTACGCTTCCTAGGCATGGTCAACTTCCTGGGGAAGTTAATTCCCAACCTTGCCTCCCACACGACGGCTCTGCGCCACCTCGTCAAGAAGTCCACGGAGTTCCAGTGGCTGCCCACACACCAGAAGGAATGGGAGGAGCTCAAAATTAAACTCACCACAGCCCCGGTATTGGTGTATTTCGACACATCTTGTGACACTAAAATTTCGACTGATGCCAACCAGTCCAGCATTGGGGCGGTACTCCTACAGCGGGATGACACTGCGTCATGGGCCCCGGTCGCCTATGCCTCGCGGGCCATGACCCCCACAGAACAGCTCTACGTGTAGATCGAAAAGGAGTGCCTGGGTTTGCTGACCTGAATAGACAAGTTCCATGACTACGTGTATGGTCTCCCCCAGTTTACCGTTGAGACTGACCATCGCCCCCTGGTCAGCATCATAAATAAGGATCTGAACGAGATGACCCCTCGCCTCCAGAACATCCTACTTAAACCCAGGAGATATGACCACCAACTGGTCTACACCCCGGGAAAGGACCTTATCATTGCGGATGCCCTATCCAGAGCAGTGAGCACACCGCCCGATTCGGAGGGGTTCGTCTATCAGGTCGAAGCGCAGGTGGCCTTCACATTGGCAAATCTGTCAGCTGACGACTCCAGTCTGGCCCGTGTTCGCCGGGAAACTGCGGTTGACCCCCTTCCACAACGGGTGATGCACCACATGATGGGAGAGTGGCTCAAAGGGCAGTGCCCGCAACTCTACAATGTCCGAGACGACTTGGCCGTCATTGATGGTGTCCTTCTAAAGCTGCATCGGATTGTGATTCCGCACAGCATGCACAAGCTGGTCCTCGACCAACTACACGAAGGCCATCTGGGGGTCGAGAAGTGCAGACGGTGGGCCCGAGAGCCGGTAAACTGGCCGGGCATCAGTGATGACATTGCCAATATGGTGCTCAACTGCCCCACCTTCCAAAGGTTTCAACAGGCGCAGCCTCCTGAGACGCTTCAGCCCCATGAGCTGGTGACGTGCCCCTGGGCGAAGGTGGGTGTGGACCTTTTTCACGCGCTTGGCAGGGACTATGTAATCGTCATTGATTACTTTTCCAACTATCCAGAGGTCATACGCCTGCACGATTTAACATCGTCCGCTGTCATAAGGGCCTGCAAAGACACCTTCGCTCGCCACGGCATTCCGATTACTGTCATGTCGGACAATGGGCCCTGTTTTGCCAGCCAGGAATGGTCGTCCTTTGCTGCTTTGTATGGCTTCACACACGTGACGTCCAGCCCTCTGTATCCCCAGTCCAATGGAAAGGCGGAGAAGGGCGTTCACATTGCCAAGCGGCTCCTCTGCAAGGCTGCTGCTGCCGGATCGGATTTCTGCCTAGCCCTGCTGGCCTATCGCTCGGCCCCACTAGCCACTGGTCTCTCACCAGCCCAGCTGCTGATGGGTCGTGCCCTCAGGACCACTGTGCCATCCATTCTGGTACCCACAACCAACCATGCTCCGGTACTACACAGAATGCAACAGCATCGCGTTCGCCAGAAGATGGCATATGACACACGGGCAACTGATCTTCCCGCCCTGGCTCCTGGAGATGATGTCCGTGTCCACCTCCCAGAAGGTGGCTGGTCAGCACCTGCCAAAGGTCTCCGACGCGTGGCTCCCCGCTCGTTCCTGGTTCGCATGCCTGATGGCTCCATTCATAGGCGCAATTGCCGGGCTCTTCGCCTACTTCCACGCTCGCTACGGGAACTTACACCGACACCGCGTGCTCCTGTTGTTACTGATATCGACTTCGTGGAGCTTCATGCCACCATGCCCTTTCCGTCGTCGCCCGTGGCCAGGCACATTCCTCAGCCGGTGGATCCAGACCCACCCTTGAGGCGGTCAACCCAAATTCGTCGCCCACCTGCTAGACTGGACTTCTGAGCCTGTTTGTACATTGAACTCATAGTACCACTGTGTTAATATGTTTCTGTTCTTCCTTGTCGTTACACGAGTTTGTTTTTGTCGTTCAACATTTCCCCGTTCTTTGTTTATGGTACAACCTCGTTGTTATGTCGCACCCGACATCGCCCCTTGTATATAGTTTAGCCCCATGTACATGCTGTAGATATTGCACACACACACATTCAGCTGCACTCAGTATACATCTCTATTTATAACCACATAAGTACATGTTCTTGTACAAAAGGGGGGATGTCATGATATTCAGGTAAACATCATAGCACATACACACTGATGGACAGATCAACGGACCAATCAACACACACACAACACCACAGCCAATCACAGGCAAGGGCATACACAATACAAAACAGGGAACACGACATTTCCTGGGCATTTCAGCAGGAGACAGCTCAGGGCACAGAGCTCATTGCAAGCTACTCAGACATCCACCATGTGCTGAGTGCCACTACAAGATAGTATTAGGAATAGGTCCACAGATTCTAGGGTTATGATCGAACCACAGTAACCAGTTTACCACTGTAAATAAATGTGAGCAATACAACTGAGTTGTACCATTCGCAACCGTGTTGGTTCGTCTGTGTAGCAGAGTACCCAACACATCAGACAGACCTCTCTTGCAGCATCCATTTTAGACAACAATGCAATCTATTATGCAATTTTCTCAACCATTCCCCAACCCCTATTACATTATGGGGAGAGCATGTCACTTTAGTAAAATGGAGACATTTAATCAACTTTGTGTAGCTTGTATTTGGCATCTAACTGAAAGTCCTTCCTTGTCGCATTCTGATTTGCAGACCAAGCCCCAGTGTCCAATGAAACTAAGTTGCTGTGTTTGAAATGTTGGGGTGCGCTGCGCACTGTCTAGTACATGGCCGGACTTTTTTTGGGGGGGGTCTAATTAAAATGGGTTGCATGTCCTGCCATATATTTCTAAATAATAAAACTGAATTAGGTTTGTCAGCAATCCCATGGATAATACATTGCATGTGCCACAATATAGCTAGTGTAGGTAGGTGAGTGGGGAAATGGTCTGCATGAAAGGGGTAGAAAGGATATCTCATTTGGAGGGGTGCCCTGGGCACTTTGAGGGCATCCCCCACCGTCTCTCAAGATGACACATCACCCCTCTCACGTCATCAGCCCTCCAAAACCTGACACACACCCCTCACCCCCGCTGTAACCTCCTTCCTGGGGCTCTAGGATTCCTCCCCACTCGAGAATCTCAGGAATTATTATTTTGCAGCCATGATCTTCTTTGTCCTTTTTGCAGTGCCCTGGCAGCAGCTGCGACTGAGTTTTGGCACTGTTGTAGCCAGCCAATCAGATTGGTTAGGATCTCCTCCCACTGAGGAGCAGAATTCTTGCTGTCTACTGATTTAGTGCTCTCCTCCTTCCCCCTTCCCCCAGCGTGTTGTGTTGTGGGGTAGGGTTGTTCTGCTTGTGTTGGCTTCTGGCTGATTTTCCTTCTGGGGTGGTGGGGGTGGTGGTGGTGGGGAGTCTACTTCTCCTGTGAAATACAGCCTCATAGTACATGAATGGTCCTGTGGTGTATGAAAGAGTGTGTGCCTTTTCTCATTTTTAGTTTATGCACAACTGCCTCTACTTGTATCCGATTATAATGATAGCTCAATGGAAAAATCCAATGCATAAATAAGTCACATAGTCCAGAAAGTACAACGCATGTGTAGGGATATCATGGGGTTATGTTGTAATTCGCCTACTGACCACTAGGAGTCTCATCAGTAAAGAAGTGAATGTTAGAGTCAGGTGAGCTGGGAGAGAGGTTGCTTGTGCATGTTCATACTATGATTCATCTGTTGTTTGTATATATTTAACCCACAGTTAATGTTAATAAATTGTTAGCTATAAGTGCTCTTGTAATATAAATCAGACCATCCGACAAGAACATTACAGTTTGATTTCCATCCTTTGGTGAACAAATTGATTTCAGTTTGAATTGTAGCTCAGTTGCAACTGAGGAGCTGCAATTAGATGGGGAGATGGTGGTGTAGTGGTAATGTTACTGGACTAGTACAGCACAGGCTCTGACTAATGTTCCAGTGACTTGGGTTCAAATTCCACCAAGGCAGCTGGTGAAATTTAAATTCAACTAATGAAATCCGGAATTAAAATCTAGTCTCAGTAATGGTGACCAGGATTAAAGCTGCTTTGCTATTGACAATGCTAAGCGATCCCACAACCAGCTGGAGGAGCGGCACGGTGGCACAGTGGTTAGCACTGCTGCATCACAGCATCCGGGTCCTGGGTTCAATACCGGCCTCGGGAGACTGTCTGCCTGTCTGTGTGGAGTTTGCACTTTCTGCCCTTGTCTGCGTGGTTTTCCTCCCACAGTCCAAAGATGTACAGGTTAGGTGGACTGACCTTGCTAAATTGCCCCTTAGTGTCCAAAAGGTTAGGTGGGGTTACGGGGATAGGGTGGAGGCGTAAGTAGGGTGCTCTTTCCAAGGGCTGGTGTGGACTCGATGGGCTGAATGGCCTCCTTCTGCACTGTAAATTCTATGATCAAATCAAAGATCTTTTCCAGTTATGAATGGTGATAATTAAAGGATAAATCACTCCAGCAAGCTTGCAAGATCCATCTCAGCTTCCTCCTCTGGTCTCCATCATTGATGCCAGTCTTCAGCCAATTCAGTTCACCCTATGTGATATCAAGAAGCAGCCAACGGGCATTGGATATATGAAAGACAATGGGCCCTGACAACACCCCAGCTGGACATACGAATTAGAAGCGGGGATAGGCCACTCAGCCCCTCGAGCTACTCAATAAAATCCTGGCTGATTTAATTGTAACCCCAAATTAATATTCCTGCCTTCCCCGATACCATTTCCAGCAAACTCATTCCCATGTTTCTGTATCTTGTATTTGGGTTATAGCCTCCTACAAGTGAGAGCTCTGTGTTTAACCCCTCTGCCCTGTTGTGTTTGAGGAGAAGGAAGCTGTTGTTGCTCCAGCTGCTCCTGCAGGTGCTGCCTCTAGTGGTGCTGTTGGTATTACTGCTGCTGCTCTTCCTGTTCCTCAGAGTTCCAAGACACAGATAGATAAGCTGCTGCTGAGCTACTGTGAAGGCCTCACAGCTAAGAAACACAGCAACTAAGCAACAGTCCAGATCCCAGCCGGGACCATCCTGAGATGCCGACTCCTTCCTGGGGCGGCTTTTATGTTTGGGAATTAACAAGAAGCCCATTGTTGGGCCTCCGGCCCTTAGCGGGGCAGTTCATATTCCACGTGCCCTGCAGGGAGATCAATCGGGTTGTCCCTGTGGGACTTAACCGGGTTATAACATAATGCAAAATCAGAAAGAATATCACTTGTATCTAGTTCTATGGAAAATAACTGGTGCTTTATTCATTCGAGGCTCACAAATTCTAATGATGATGGTAAGGGGCTACCTGCAGTTGTCACTTGTTTCAAAATCGTATAAAAACTATTCTGGGGTGAGAGGAGAGGGATATGTCATGCCCAAGGTTCACTTTTTTCAAGAACAAAAGCCGTTACGTTTTTAAATTGGGATCTGCATGAAATTGGAGAAAAACAGGGGCTTTTGATGCTGTCTAACAGAAATAATTATTATGGATGGTTCCTGTACAAACAATAGCCAGATGACTTAATTTAGTCTGAGTGCTTGTAAATCCAGGAAAGCCAGATGATGACATTTGGGGTTTAGTACTCAAATGTTACACATTTATTGCAACCTACTGCTGACGTTTTTCGGCAGTTCATCATACCTATTTTCCATCCACTATGAATCAAGGTTTCTCAGAAATGTAGTCATCCGCAATGAAACTGTTTGTCAAAATGTTGAAAGCTCTGGATACTGCCACCCTTTGGAAGCTCCACAAAATTAAATCATTTGCTGGAATTTTGGAGATTGCAACATGAATCTCTGAATAGATTTTACAGTATATGGTATAATTGTTGGATGATTACCCCCGGCATACGTTTCCATCAGACAACATGCCTGCGACATGAGTCTAATTGGTTGCTCAAGGTATTGTTTGCGCCACATCCTAAAATATTGACATAAGTCTGGAAGGGTTGAATCCAAATATAAAGATTTGGAACTTGACTTTTTGGGAGGATCAGTGAAGAATAATTCACCACTGTAACATTCCTGCTCCCAGCCTTTTCTATGTCAATAACTCAAGTTGATATGTGGTATTCAGCAGTCAGGCCAGATAGGCAAGATGTATTCTACAGACATTGGCATCTCTAACCTCCCCTTCTTCTCCATGGTATGAATGCGTATTCAGCATCCACTTCTCCCACTATTCCCCATTTAATCCCTTGGGTTTGGCTTCTGCCATGGCAGCCACCTGAGACCACTGAAGTCAGCCTGGCTAATGATGCCAATATAACTGACCAAAGTATGAGTTTGCTCTTTGCAGTTTTTGACAAACTTGGTCACCCCATCCTCTTCCATTTTTCTCGTCCGAGTTCTATCTCCTTGCACTTTCAAACTTTAACCCAATTTCAACCAACAGAGTCAGTAAACCTTGATCAGTGTTTCTTTTCCTATTCCCTTCAATCCCATACAATTCTAATGTGCTCCAAAGTTCCATTCTCAGTAGTACATTATTTCTCAATTACATGCTTTCCATTGTTGACAGCAGCAATACGCATGGAGAAAACGTCCACATGTAAGCCAGTAACCTCCAACACTGCTTCAGTACCTCACACCTAGATTCCGTGGCTAAAGTTGATTTATTCATTCACGGGATGTAGACATTACTAGCTAGGCCATAATTTATTGCCCATCCCTAATTGCCCTTGAGAATGTGGTGGAGCTGCCTTCTTCAACCGCTGCAGTTCCTATGCTGTAGGTACACCCACTGTACTGTTAGGGAGTGAATTCCAGGATTTTGACCCAACAACAGTGAAGGAACGGTAATATATTTCCAAGGCAGGACGGTGAGTAGCTTGGAGGGTAACTTCCAGGTGGTGGTTTCCCATATATCTGCTCTCCTTGTCCTTCTAGGTGGTAGTGGTCGTGGGCTTGGAAGGTATTGTCGAAAGACCCTGAGAGAGTCCCTGCAGTGCCTGTTGTAAATGCTACACACTGTTCCCATTGTGCGTCAGTGGTGGAGGGTTTGAATGTTTGTGGAAGAGGTAGCAATCAAGTGTGATGCTTTGTTCTGATAATGTCAAGCTTCATGAGTGTCTTTGGAACTGCACTCATTCAGGCAAGTGGAAAGGATTCCATCACACTCATGACTTGTGCTTTGTAGATGGTAGACAGCCTTTGGGGTGTCAGGAAGTGAGTTACCCGCTGCAGGATTCCTGGCCTCTGACCTATTCTTGTGGCCATAGTATTTATATGGCTAGTCAGTTTAGTTTTAGATCAATGGTAACCTCCAGGATGTTGATAGTGGTGGCATGGTAGCACAGTGGTTAGCACTGTTGCTTCACAGCGTCAGGGTCTCAGATTCGATTCCTGGCTTGAGTCACTGTCTGTGTGGAGTCTGCATGTTCTCCCTGTGTCTGCGTGGGTTTCCGTCGGCTGTTCCAGGTTCTTCCCACAAGTCCTGAAATACGTGCTATTAGGGAATTTGGACATTCCGAATTCTCCCTCTGTGTACCCGAACAGGTGCCGGAATGTGACGACTAGAGGCTTTTCACAGTAACCTCATTGCAGTGTTAATGAAATGAAATGAAAATGAAAATCGCTTATTGTCACAAGTAGGCTTCAATGAAGTTAATGTAAGCCTATTTGTGACAATAAAGATTATCACTATTAATATATGCAACAACGGTAATGTCATTGAATGTCAAGGGACGATGGTTGGATTCTCTCTTGTTGGAGATGGTCATTGCCTGACACTTGTGTGGCTCAAATGTGACTTGCCACTTATCAATCCAAGCCTGAATATTGTGCAGGTCTTGCTGCATTTGGACATGGACTGTTTCAGTATCTGAGGAGTCGCAAATAGTGCTGAACATTGTGCAATCATTAGTGAACATCTCCACTTCTGACCTTATGTTGAAAGGAAGGTCATTAATGAAGTGGCTGAAGGTGGTTGGACCGAGGTGCACTGGAGACACAATCTGCAGATATTGATCTTTGAGGTTTTACTGGAATCTGCCAGAATGGCCAGCCCAATTAACATTGATTTTTGATATGTTGTTACAATTATGGGGTTTAAAGGATTGCTATGTTGAGGGACTATGTTCTTAATTAAATAAAGGGAACCATATAAACTGTTCTTACATCTGCCACTCGGCAACTCTAATTAGTTTTCTTACTGGAGATTAAAGGGAGCCCAGATTGATTTACTGAGAAGGAAGTGCAATGTGTTTACACTTGGAGGCAATGTCAGCAACCTGTGTGCCAACAGTAGATAGACTGTGGGTATCCATAGTCCTATAAAGGTGTTGAGTATATAGCATTATAAAATGTTAAGCTTTAAACTCTCCATTTAGTTTCAAGAAGAAAAAGAGTTGGCCTCTCACGAACAGTACTTCAGCATTTCTACCCAAGGCCCATGCGATTCACATTTTAAAATTTCCATGGAAATGGGCTTTGAGAGGGAAAGGCATTGAGAAGGAAAGGTTTTCTAAGATATCTGGAAACACAAGACCAAGTCAGTATGCCAGGGTCTGCGTGAGAGATCTGTGAGATACCTAGGCTGGGATTCTCCATTACCCGACGCCGATATTATAATCGACGATCGGGCAGAGAATCCACTCCGATGCCGAAATCGGGGCCAGTGGCGGTTTGACGCCGGTCAGCCATGCTCTACCCCCTCGGAAGTGGAATAATTGCACCACACGGCATTGCAACGCCGCTTGCGCATAATCAGAAGGCTCTCCCGGGATGCTCCGCACCCGATGGGCTGAGTTCTCGACCAAACAGAGACGTGTGGTCTCAGTGATCAGGGACCGCCATCCTCAGCTGGGATCCATGCTGCTGGCCAGGAGGGGCTTCTGCGAGTGCTAGGGGGTCTGGTGGAGGGTGGCCTGTGGGCATGGGATGGCAAGGTCACGGATGGCAGGTTGGGTCCGCGCACAGCCAACGTCGTGTTGTATGGTGCGACCACTGCAGGTCGTCAGCCGTGTGCATTTGCGGCCAGGGACCCAGCCATTCTCTGGCCGTTTTCGGTGCGGGAGCCAGGGTTTTACCCAGTGCTGCTGCTAGCCCCTTACCAGTCCTGAATTGGTGAGGGTTTTGCGCCAATTTTTGAGTCGTAAAACGTCTGGGAATTCTCAATTACAGCGGCTATGTGCCGTCTCAAACGGAAAATTCTCCGTTTGAGCCGGCACTTAGCCACTGAAACGGAGAATCCAGCCCCTAATGTTTCTGTGGTTCACTGTGCAGGAATGCAGGTTGGATCTCTTGCTCTGATCAATTTGGTGTCGGAGTGGATTCTCCACAGGATCGCCGATTGCGATATCGGCGTCGAGCAACGCGGAATCCCGTCCCAGATTCCTGAAGAGTTAAAACAAGGTTGAAAATTTTACCTAATATTAGCTAGAGGAAGAAGTCGCCAGGAAAACTTGTACCATTGAAAATAATTTAGTGGTTAAACATTGCCAGACGGGGAAAGGGAAAATGGGAAATAAATCTTTGGGACCTAAGAATCATTTCTGAACTGATTCTGAGAGAATTGAATGTCTATTTTAAGGACAGTGTAACATATACATTTGCCTACAAAAATCGTGCTGGCCAAAAAAATTATTTTTAGTCAATAGTGATTTTTGTCTGTTCATGAAAGTAATGATCTTAAAAAGTGAAATAGTTTCATGTCATCTTTTCAGTTATTAACTAAAAGTCCAAATTTAAAAGCTATTGGGCAGGATTCTCAGTCTCGCCAGATTTTCTGGTGCGGCGCGCTCCTGCCGGCAGCGTGATTCTCCATCCCGGCATCTGGCCAATGGGGTTTCCCATTGTGGCCACCCCCACTCCATCAGGAAATCCCCAGGCGAGAGTCCGCTGCCGGCAAAGAGGTGGATCCCGCCGATGGCGAATCCTGCCCATTATTCTCTGCGGGGATTGTAGCAATATTATATTATCTATTAAATAGTCTTCTTGGAAGTTCCTGTTTCCTTTTCTAAACAAGACTTTTAAACAAGCAGTTATGCCAGTAATAAGTTTACTGAAGTAATAAACTCTTTTCAATTCAGTGCATGTCGTGTGTATCCCTTTAAAGATAAACTAGAAAGGGAGGGAAGATGGACAGAATGCATTGGGCTTTTGCCAAATATGTTTCAAATTACTCCTCAGGGAGAAGAATGACTAACCTCCTTGAGGAGGTGGCAACTTGAAATACTTGGATTTTGCTGCTTTCCATGAGATGTCTGGCAGTTATTTCATAGCTGCCTCTAGTTCACATAACAATTATGTAAGTACTAATAGCAGTTGTCTTCTTTTCTTCCAAATTGACTCTCTTCATGTGACTGACAATATGGCCGGAACTTTCCAGTCGTTCAGATCAGCAGGATCTTCCTGTCCCGCTGACAGCGCACCCCTGCCACAGGCCTCACGGAGGTGAGGGGTGTATTAAAAAGGAAACCCCGTTGACAATGGCAGGAACACCGACCAATGGCAGGCCACCTCCCACCGCTATGAAACACATGGCGGGTTGCTGCGCAGTAAATCCTGCCCGAAGACGCATTGAGACGCTTCAGCCACTGGGAGGAGGCGGTTGAGGAGCACACTCTTCGTGACCTTTCCTGTGGCAAGAGTAGGGAAATCCTTGTGTAATATCCGCTGTCAGATCTGTCTCCCTTCTTGCAGATGGTCACAATTAAGGCGTCTTTGAGATTATCTGGCATGCTCTCTTCCTTCCAGACAAGGTGTTGAGGTTGTGGATTCTTGTCAAGAGTGTATCTCCACCACATTTTAGTACTTCTGCGGAGATTCCATCTGTGCCAACGGCCTTGTTGTTCTTCAGCTGTTGGGTGGCATTGTTGACCTCACGGCGAGCCGGAGTTGCGCTGAGATGGTGGCGGGTAGCGTATTATGGGATGGTGTCAAGAGCGCTGTGTCGAAGGCTGTGACTTGATTTAGGAGGTCCTCATGTAGATTAAATCTGTATGTAGATTAAAATCCCCCATGATTATATCTGTACCTTTCTGACAAGCTCCCATTATCTCTTCCATTATATCCTGTCCTACCATGTAGTTATGTTAAGGGGCCTACACATCACCTCCGCAAGTGACTTCTTGCCTTTATAATTTCCCTTCTCAATCCAAATTGCTTCTACATCCTGGTTTCCTGAACTTAGGTCATCTCTCGCTCTAGTGTTCTAATATCATTATTAATGATCTTTTCCGAGTTTTCTTCAGGAAGTTGTCCTTCCTGAATGTCATATATCCTTCAATCTTCAGGTCCCAATCAATGGCAACCGTTAGCCATTTCTCTGTAATGGCTTTCAGATCGTTCTTACTTATTTCTATTTGAACTATCAGCTTATCTGTTTTATCTTGAATGCTGCATGCATTCAGATATGAGCCTTTAGTTTTGTTCTTTTCTTTCTTTGTAACCTCGAGCCTTATCTGCTCATTTATTCTTAGATTTGTATTTTCCATCCCTTCCTGTCACAGTCTGTTCATCATTTCATTAACACCTTTCTCTCTTTCCTGGTGTTTACTCTTCAATTTATTGCATCTTCCCAACTTTGATCCCTTGCTCCCACTATTTAGTTTAAAACCTGTCCACATCCCTAGTCATGCAGCTCACTAGAACACCACCAGTGTTTGTGCGGTTTGCAGCACACTAAGAGTGAATGACAGTTAGACAGAACTGCACTTTGAGCAAAATATAAAACTGACTTCATCATTAATTATACGGAAGGCAGGTTAATCTCAGTTTGAATTTTGCAAGGAACAGAAGCTCGAGAGTTGGCTAATTTGAAGCTAGCGGAAGACTCTTCAGTGTGCCTTACAGTGCCTTACTGCAAAAGAAAGTAACCAGCAGAATAGCTTGGAAAACTAACCAAAACAAGGGCTGAGACACTCAGTCAAGAGAGGGTAAATTAAAGTTTCATCTCTGAGAATAACTGGAAGAATATCCTCCAGAGGACTGTAGCATTCTTGTGAATGGCCCACGTTGAAGCAAATGACTTTATGATTGATGTGTGTTACAAGAGATTTATTGGGGGAAGTAGGAAGCAAACTTAAGTGCATGTCGTACATAGTAATAAACCACAATGCTTGTTTGTTTGTCTTTTACATACAATAAAGCTTGTTTTGTTAAAAACAAGTGAAATCTTGTCGTGTAGTTTTATGGGTTATAATAAGATATTAAAATTTATTTAAGCGATCATGCTCCCAAACTGGATCATGACAAAGGAAAGTTTTTTCAGCTAGAGGGTGGATGGATATCTGGTAGTCAATGCCTGAGAGGGAGGTAGTGGCAGGCCCCACTCATTACATTTAAAACATACTTGGATGTGCACTTGAAGTGCCTTCTGTAGCCTTCTAGGCTACAACTGAGGGCACAATCTAACCAAAAAACAGAGTCCGTTCTGGGCGGGATAAGAGGGATAATTCCCAGAGTCGGTATCGCCAGGAATGACCCCGTTATCTAAAGGCACTGTGTTGTGTTTTCGGGCCCTGGCAGGCATCACCCCCCAAGGTGCACATAGCATCACTTCCTGCACAGAGAAGCTCCGACGGGCGGGGCTCCTCAGTGCAGTAAGATATTGGGGCCCTGATGCACGATCAATTAAACTCAAAGACGAGGTTGTATCATAACTGAAGGCTTTAATAGACTAGATCTGTTCCACAGCAGCTTCGGTACAGAATGAGGACAGCTGGGACGGCACCTGTTCTTATACCCCGCCTGTCAGAGCGGAGCCACATACCAAACAGCCAATGGCAAGCTGCTAGGCTTACCCAATGGTCTACAGCCTCTTGGGTACTGCAATACCTGATACTACCACATTCACCCCCTGTTAAAAAAGAGTCCGGCGGGGGTGGTGGCCAGTGGTTACAATTGCATTTAACATGGTATGATCATATATGGAGGTACCGTGAGTATTTACAAGCGTGGAAGATATACAGTCAGTGTTCATTTACAGTTACAGTTGCAGCGTAGCAATCAGTCGGTCGGGTGGCCTGGTCATCCTCCAGGATTGTCTGAGCCTCTGTGGTGATTCTGGTGGGGGTCTGGGCGTCTGCGACTCCGGGAGCATGGCTTCGTTGTCCATGGCAGCTTCGTCACCCCTAGACGGCGCTGGTGGGGCAAACGGTTAATACGAGAGACGGGCGCCTGTAGGGGGCGTTGGTGGGTGGGATGGCCTCGGTTGGAGCGCCGAGAGGACCGACCACCCCAGTGAGGTGCTGTGGGGGGGGTAATGGTTCGGGTGCGCGGGCGCCAGGTCCCGGAGGGAGACTGTATCTTGCCGGCTGTCAGGGAACGCCACGTAGGCGTACTGGGGGTTAGCGTGCAGCAGGTGGACCCTCTCGACCAACGGGTCCGACTTGTGCGCCCGCACGTGCTTTCGAAGCAGGATGGGTCCGGGTGTCGCTAGCCAGGTTGGGAGCGAGGTCCCGGAGGAGGAATATCTGGGGAAGACAAGGAGACGTTCATGAGGTGTCTGATTGGTAGTTGTACAGAGCAGCAACCGGATGGCGTGGAGGGCCACCGAGAGGACTTCTTGCCAGCGGGAGACTGGGAGATTCCTGGACCGCAGGGCCAGCAGGACGGTCTTCCAGACCGTTCCGTTCTCCCTCTCTACCTGCCCGTTTCCCCGAGGGCTGTAACTGGTCGTCCTGCTTGAGGCGATGCCCTTGCTGAGCAGGAATTGACGCAGTTCGTCGCTCATAAAGGAGGACCCCCTATCACTGTGTATCTACGCGGGGAACCCGAACAGTGTAAAGATACCCTGGAGGGCCTTGATGACAGTGGTTGTGGTCATGTTGGGGCAGGGGATGGCGAATGGGAACCGGGAGTACTCGTCAATCACGTTCAGGAAGTACGTGTTGCGGTCGGTGGAGGGGAGGGGGCCTTTGAAGTCCATGCTGAGGCGTTCAAAGGGACGGTAAGCCTTTATCAGGTGCGCCCTCTCTGGCCGATAGAAGTGCGGTTTGTACTGATTTGGCAGTCCCTGGTGACTGTCCTGACCTCCTCGATGGAGTAGGACAGGTTGCGGGCCTTAATGAAGTGGAAAAGGCGAGTGACCGCCGTGTGGCAGAGGTCCTCGTGGAGGGCTCGGAGGCGGTCCACTTGTGCGGTGGCACACGTGCCGCGGGACAGGGCATCGGAAGGCTCGTTTAGCTTCCCAGGACGGTACAAGATCTCGTAGTTGTAGGTGGAGAGTTCTATCCTCCACCGTAAGATCTTGTCGTTCTTTATCTTGCCCCGCTGTGCATTATCAAACATGAACGTTGGTCAGTGAGGAGAGTGAATCTCCTGCCGGCCAGGTAATGCCTCCAGTGTCGCACAGCTTCGACTATGGCTTGTGACTCTTTTTCGACCGACGAATGGCAAATTTCTGAAGCATGGTACGGGAGAAGAAGGCCACGGGTCTGCCTGCTTGGTTGAGGGTGGCGGCCAGAGCTACGTCGGACGCATCACTCTCGATCTGGAAGGGGAGGGACTCGTCGATGGCACGCATCGTGGCCTTTGCAATGTCTGCTTTGATGCGGCAGAAGGCCTGGCGGGCCTCTGTCGATAGGGGGAAGGTTGTGGACTGGATTAGGGGTCGGGCTTTGTCTGCGTAGTTGGGGACCCACTGTGCGTAATAACTGAAAAACCCGAGGCAGCGCTTCAGGGCCTTGGAGCAGTGAGGGAGGGGGAACTCCATAAGGGGGCGCATGCATTCAGGGTCGGGGCCTATGACTCCATTTCGCACTACGTAGTCGAGAATGGCTAGGCGGTCGGTGCTAAAGACGCATTTATCCTTATTGTATGTTAAGTTAAGGATTTTCGCGGTCTGGAGAAATTTTTGGAGGGTGGCGTCGTGGTCCTTCTGGTCATGGCCGCAGATGGTGACATTATCAAGATGCGGGAACGTTGCGCGTAAGCCGTACCGGTCAACCATTCAGTCCATCTCGCTTTGGAAGACCGAGACCCCATTAATGACACCAAAGGGAACCCTTCAAAATTGGTAGAGCCGCCCATCTGCTTCGAAGGCAGTATACTTGAGGTCACTAGTGCGGAGGGGTAGCTGATGGTAGGCGGACTTGAGATCCACCATGGAGAAGACCTTGTATTGCTCGATCCTGTTCACCAGGTCGGATACGCGGGGGAGAGGGTACGCATCCATCTGCGTAAACATGTTAATGGTCTGACTGTAGTCAATGACCATCCTATGTTTCTCCACGGTCTTTACCACCACTACTTGAGCTCTCCAGGGACTGTTGCTAGCTTCAATGACCCCTTCCCTCAGTAGCCTTTCGACCTCTGACCTGATGAAGGTCCGGTCCTGGGCACTGTACCGTCTGCTCCTGGTGGCGACGGGTTTGCAATCCGGGGTGAGGTTCGCAAACAGGGAAGGCGGGTCGACCTTAAGGGTCGCGAGGCCGCAGACAGTAAGAGGGGGCTATAGGGCCGCCGAATTTAAAGGTGAGGATTTGCAAGTTACATTGGAAGTCCAACCCCAGGAGTGTAGCCGCGCAGAGGTGCGGCAGGACATAAAGGCGGAAATTATTGAATTTCCTGCCTTGGACAGTGAGGTTTGCTAGGCAGAACCCCTTTATCTCCACTGAGTGTGACACGGAGGCCAGGGAGATTCTTTGGTTTACAGCGTGGGTAACAAGTGAACAGCGCCTTACCATGTCGGGGTGTATAAAGCTTTCTGTGCTCCCAGAGTCGATCAGGCAAGACGTCTCATGGCCGTTGATGAAGATCGTCGTCGTTGCTGTTGTGAGTGTCCGAGGTCGATTTTGGTCCAGCGTCACCGGGCCAGATGGAGCAGTTGTGGGTTGTGATTGGGCAGCATGCAGTCGGCTGTGCTGGGGGCCTGGGGCCCCATCCAAGATGGCGTCTCCCATGGATCGCACATGGTGGTCGGGGATGGTCAAAATGGCGGCGGGTATGGACAAAATGGCGGCACCCATCCGTCCAGCGTGGCGTCCGAGGGGCAAGGTGGCCACGGCCGTGGGTCGGGCGTCACCCTAGGAAAGGGGGGTGGCGGTGAGTGCTGGCTGCCTGGGGCCCAAAGGGAAGGTTGCCGCGGCGGTCCGGAGTCGTTGGAGGCCGCGGCCACGGCTCGTGCTTGGCAGACCCTCACAAAATGGCCCTTCTTGCTGCACCCTCTGCAGCTGGAGGTGCGGGCTGGGCAGCGCTGGCGGGGGTGCTTCGATGACCGCAGAAGAAACAACGAGGCCCAATGGAGTTAGCGGGCCGTCTTACAGCATAGGCCTGCGGGGACACGGGGAAGGTCAGTGGGGCTGCCGCTGCGGGATACCACGCAGCCCAGGGGGCCGCTGCGCAGTCGGGCGCATAGGACTGCGCGTTTCTGGAGACAACATCCATGGACCCTGCCAGGGCCCGTGCTTCTTTCAGTCCCAGGGTATCCTTTTCTAAAAGTCTTTGGCGGATCTCTGAAGAGCTCATACCTGCTACGAAGGCATCCCGGATTAGAAGTTCCATGTGCTCGCTGCCCGAAACCTGCGGGCAGCCACAGTTTCTGCCCAGCACCAGTAGCGCACGGTAGAAGTGCTCCAGCGATTCCCGGGGCTTTGCCGTCTAGTAGCAAGCATGTGACGTGCGTAGACTTGGTTTACAGGGCGTAAAAAATGTCCCTTTAACAGTTCGATCACATCATCATGGTCCTCCGCCTCCTCGATGAGGGAGAAGATTCCACGGCTTCCTCTCGAGTGCAGGAGATGCAGTTTCTGTTCTCCTGAGGGAGTCCCTCCGGCCGTCTCGAGGTAGCCTTTAAAACACGCCAGCCAGTGCTTAAATGTCGCAGCCGAGTTCTCCGCGTGGGGGCTGAGTTGTACACACTCCGGCTTGATTCGGAGATCCATTCTTTCAGCTTAACAATAGTCTATTAAATTGATGCACGATCAATTAAACTCAAAGACGAAGTTCTATCGTAACTGAAAGCTTTAGTAGACTAGATCTGTTCCCCAGCAGCTTCAGTACAGAATGAGGGCTGCTGGGACGGCACCTGTTTTCATAACCCGCCTGTCGGGGCGGAGCCACATACCGTGTTCAGTTTTGGTCACCTTACCTGAGAAAGGACATATTGGCACTGGAGGGAGTGCAGAGGAGATTCACTAGGTTGATCCCAGAGTTGAGGGGATTAGATTATGACGAGAGGTGGAGTAGACTGGGACTGTACTCATTGGCGTTTAGAAGGATGCGGGCGGGATCTTATTGAGACATATAAAATTATGAAGGGAATAGATAGGATAGATGCGGGCAGGTTGTTTCCACTGGTTGGGGAAAGCAGAACTAGGGGGCATCGCCTCAAAATAAGGGGTGGTAGATTTAGGATGGAGTGTAGGAGGAACTTCTTCACCCAAAGGGTTGTGAATCTCTGGAATTCCTTGCCCAGTGAAGCAGTTGAGGCTCCTTCTTTAAACGTTTTTAAGAAAAAGATAGATGCCTTTCTAAAGAATAAAGGGATTCGGGGATATGGTGTACGGGCCGGAAAGTGGAGCTGAGTCCACAAAAATGAGCCATGATCTCATTAAATGGCGGAGCAGGCTCGAGGGGCCAGATGGCCTACTCCTGTTCCTACTTCTTATGTTCTTATGTTCAAACAGCCAATGGGTAAGCTGCTAGGCTTACCCAATGGTCTACAGCCTCTCGGGTACTGCAATACCTGATACTACCACAGGCCCGGTCACTTGATGACCCGACGTAACCCAGGGAGCAACCAAACGCTCCAATTCATCTGTCGGGGGGGGGGTCCATAAGCCCTCCACACCCCGCTTCACATGGGCATGGCACCCCCAGGCCCAAGCTCCACCACGCAATGCCTCAGATTGAACTTCGACGCACAATGTACCAGACTGAACCCCAACACACAATGTGCCAGACTGAATACCAACACACATTGTGCCGGAATGAACATCAACACACAACACATCAGACTGAACACACACAATGTACCAGACTGAACACCAACACACAATGTATCAGACTGAACAACAATGCACAGTGTACCAGACTGAACACCAACACACAATGTATCAGACTGAACACCAACTCACAATGTACATGACTGAACACCAACACACAATGTATCAGACTGATCACCAAAACACAATGTGCCGGACTGAACACCAACGCACAACGTATCAGACTGAACACCAACACACAATGTACCAGACTGAACACCAACACACAATGTACCTGACTGAATTCCAAAACATAATGTGCCAGACTGAACACCAACACACAATGTACCAGACTGAACACCAACACACAATGTACCTGACTGAATTCCAACACATAATGTACCAGACTGAACACCAACACACAACGTATCAGACTGAATACCAACTCACAATGTACATGACTGAACACCAACACACAATGTATCAGACTGATCACCAAAACACAATGTGCCGGACTGAACACCAACGCACAACGTATCAGACTGAACACCAACACACAATGTATCAGACTGAACATCAACACACAATGTGCCGGACTGAACACCAACACACAATGTACCAGACTGAACAGCAACGCACAATGTACCAGACTGAACAGCAACGCACAATGTAGCAGACTGAACACCAACACACAATGTACCAGACAGAACAGCAACGCACAATGTACCAGACTGAACAGCAAGGCACAACGTACCAGACTGAACACCAACACACATTGTACCAGACTGAATACCAACACACAATGTTCCTGACTGAACACCAACACACAATGTTTCAGACTGAAAACCAACACAAAATGTACCAGACTGAACACCAAGGCACAATGTATCAGACTGAACAGCAAGGAACAATGCACCAGACTGAACACCAACACACAATGTACCAGACTGAACATCAATGCACAATGTTCCTGACTGAACACCAACACACAATGTTTCAGACTGAACACCAACACATAATTTGCCGGACTGAACACCAACACACAATGTATCAGACTGAACACCACCACACAATGTATCAGACTAAACACGAACACAAAATGTATCAGACTAAACACCAACACACAATGTACCAGACTGAACACCAACACAGAATGTATCAGACTGAACACCAACATGCAATGTATCAGAATGAACACCAACACACAATGTTACAGACCAAACACGAACACAAATTGTATCAGACTAAACACCAACACACAATGTACCAGACTGAACACCACCACAAAATGTATCAGACTGAACACCACCACACAATGTTTCAGACCAAACACGAACACAAAATGTTTCAGACTAAAATGTATCAGACTGAACACCAACAGACAATGTATCAGATGAAACAAGAACACAAATTGTATCAGACTAAACACCAACACACAATGTACTAGACTGAACACCACCACAAAATATACCAGACTGAAGACCAACACACAATGTATCAGACTGAACACCAACACACAATGTATCAGACTGAACAGCAACGCAAAATGTACCAGAATGAACACCAACGCACAAAGTATCAGACTGGCAACAACACACAATGTACCGGACTGAACACCAACGCACAATGTACCAGACTGAACACCAATGCACAATGTACTAGACTGAACACCAACGCACAATGTACCAGACTGGACACCAACACAAAATGTACCAGACTGAAGACCAACTCACAATGTACCAGACTGGACACCAACCCACAATGTACCAGACTGAAGACCAATGCACAATGTATCAGATTAAACACCAACATACAATGTACCAGACTGAACATCTCCACACAATGTTTCAGACAGAACACCAACGCACAATGCATCAGACAGAACACCAACGCACAATGCACCAGACTGAACACCAACACACAATGTATCAGACTGAACACCAATGCACAATGTATCAGACTGAACACCAACGCACAATGCACCAGACTGAACACCAACGCACAATGCACCAGACTGAACACCAACGCACAATGCACCAGACTGAACACCAACGCACAATGTACCAGACTGAACACCAACGCACAATGCACCAGACTGAACACCAATACACAATGTATCTGACTGAACATCTCCAGACAATGTATCAGACTGAACACCAACACACAATGTACCAGACTGAACACAAACACACAATATACCAGACTGAACACCAACGCACAATGCACCAGACTGAACAACAACACACAATGTATTTGACTGAACATCTCCACACAATGTATCAGACTGAACACCAACAGACAAGTTACCAGACTGAACACCAAGACACAATGTTTCAGACTGAACACCAAGGCACAATGTATCAGACTGAACACCAACACACAATGTACCAACCTGAACACAAACAGACAATGTACCAGACTGAACACCAACGCACAATGTATCAGACGAAACACCAACACACAATATATCTGATTGAATATCTCCACAGAATGTATCTGACTGAACACCAACGCACAATGTACCAGACTGAACACGAACGATCAATGCACCAGACTGGACACCAACACACAATGTACCAGACTAAACACCAACACACAATGTACCAGACTGAACACCAACACACAATGTACCAGACTGAACACCAACGCACAATGTAGCAGACGGAACACCAACGCACAATGGACCAGACTGAACACCAACTCACAATGTGCCGGACTGAACACCAACTCACAACGTGCCAGACTGAACACCAACACACAATGTACCAGACTGAACACCAACACACAATGTACAAGACTGAACACCAACACACAACGTGCCAGACAGAACACCAACACACAATGTACCAGACTGAACACCAACACACAATGTATCTGACTGAACACCAACACACAATGTACCAGACTGAACACAAACAGACAATGTACCAGACTGAACACCAACACACAATGTACCAGACTGAACACCAACAGACAATGTACCAGACTGAACACCAACACAAAATGTGCCTGAATGAACACCAACACACAATGTGCCGGACTGAACATCAACACACAATGTACCAGATTGAACACCAACACACAATGTATCCGACTTAACATCTCCACACAATGTATCAGACTGAAAACCAACACACATTGTACCAGACTGAACACTAAAATAAAATGTACCAGACTGGACACCAAGGCACAATGTATCAGAATGAACACCAACACACAATGTACGAGACTGAACACCAACTCACAACGTACCAGACTGAACACCAACACACAATGTATCAGACTGAACACCAATGCACAATGCATCAGACTGAACATCAACGCACAATGCACCAGACTGAACACCAACGCACAATGTAGCAGACTGAACACCAATGCACAATGTATCAGACTGAACACCAACGCACAATGCACCAGACTGAACACAAACGCACAATGTATTAGACTGGACACCAACACACAATGTACCAGACTGAACACCAACGCACAATGTATCAGACTGAACACCAACGCACAATGTACCAGACTGAACACCAACGCACAAAGCACCAGACTGAACACCGACACACAATGTATCCGACTGAACATCTCCACACAATGTATCAGACTGAACACCAACACACAATGTACCCGACTGAACATCTCCACACACAATATACCAGACTGAACACCAACGCACAATGCACCAGACTGAACACCAACACACAATGTATCTGACTGAACATCTCCACACAATGTATCAGACTGATCACCAACACACAATGTACCAGTCTGAACACTAAAATACAATGTACCAGACTGAACACCAAGGCACAATGTATCAGACTGATCACCAACACACAATGTACCAGACTGAACACCAACAGACAATGTACCAGACTGAACACCAACACAAAATGTGCCTGAATGAACACCAACACACAATGTGCCGGATTGAACACCAACACACAATGTAACAGACTGAACGTCAACACACAATTTATCAGACTAAACACCAACAAACAATTTACCAGACTGAACACCAACTCACAACGTACCAGACTGAACACCAACACACAATGTATCAGACTAACCGCCAACACACAATGTACCAGACTGAACACCAACACACAACGTGCCAGACTGAACACCAACACACAACGTGCCAGACTGAACACCAATGCACAATGCATCAGACTGAACACCAACGCACAATGAACCAGACTGAACACCAACGCATAATGTATCAGTCTGAACACCAATGCACAATGTGTCAGACTGAACACCAACGCACAATGCACCAGACTGAACACCAACGCACAATGTATCAGACTGGACACCAACACACAATGTACCAGACTGAACACCAACGCACAATGTATCAGACTGAACACCAACGCACAATGTACCAGACTGAACACCAACGCACAATGCACCAGACTGAACACCAACACACAATGTATCCGACTGAACATCTCCACACAATGTATCAGACTGAACACCAACACACTATGTACCAGACTGAACACAAACACACATTGTACCAGTCTGAACACTAAAATACAATGTACCAGACTGAACACCAAGGCACAATGTATCAGACTGAACAATTACACACATTGTACCAGACTGATCACCAACAGACAATGTACCAGACTGAACACCAACACAAAATGTGCCTGAATGAACACCAACACACAATGTGCCGGACTCAACACCAACACACAATGTACCAGATTGAACACCAACACACAATGTATCCGACTGAACATGTCCACACAATGTATCAGACTGAACACCAACACACAGTGTACAAGACTGAACACAAACACACATGGCACCAGACTGAACACTAAAATCCAATGTACCAGACTGAACACCAAGGCACAATGTATCAGACTGAACACCAACACACAATGTACCAGACTGAACACCAACAGACAATGTACCAGACTAAACACGAACAGAAAAGTACCAGACTAAACACCATCACACAATGTACCAGACTAAATACCACCACATAATGTACTAGACTAAACACCAACACAGAGTGTATAAGACTGAACAGCAACGCACAATGTATCAGGCTGAATAACAACACACAATGTACCAGACTGAACACCAACGCATAACGTGCCAAACTGAACACCAACACACAATTTATCAGACTGAACAGCAACGCACAATGTATCAGACTGAAAACCAACACACAATGTGCCAGACTGAACACCAACGCACAATGTACGAGACTGAACACCAACACACACGTGCCAGACTGAACACCAACACACAATGTATCAGACTGAACAGCAACACACAATGTACCAGACTGAACACAAACACACAATATACCAGACTGAACACCAACGCACAATGCACCAGACTGAACAACACACAATGTATTTGACTGAACATCTCCACACAATGTATCAGACTGAACACCAACAGACAAGTTACCAGACTGAACACCAAGACACAATGTTTCAGACTGAACACCAAGGCACAATGTATCAGACTGAACACCAACACACAATGTACCAACCTGAACACAAACAGACAATGTACCAGACTGAACACCAACGCACAATGTATCAGACGAAACACCAACACACAATATATCTGATTGAATATCTCCACAGATTGTATCTGACTGAACACCAACGCACAATGTACCAGACTGAACACGAACGATCAATGCACCAGACTGGACACCAACACACAATGTACCAGACTAAACACCAACACACAATGTACCAGACTGAACACCAACACACAATGTACCAGACTGAACACCAACGCACAATGTAGCAGACGGACACCAACGCACAATGTCCCAGACTGAACACCAACTCACAATGTATCAGACTGAACACCAACTCACAATGAACCAGACTGAACACCAATGCACAATGCATCAGACGAAGCACAAACACACAATGTATCAGACTGAACATCTCCACATAATGTATCAGACTGAACACCAACACACAACGTTCCAGACTGAACACCAACAGACAATGTACCAGACTGAACACTAGCACACAATATACCAGACTGAACATCAACACACAATGGACCAGACTGAACACCAACTCACAATGTGCCGGACTGAACACCAACTCACAACGTGCCAGACTGAACACCAACACACAATGTACCAGACTGAACACCAACACACAATGTACAAGACTGAACACCAACACACAACGTGCCAGACTGAACACCAACACACAATGTACCAGACTGAACACCAACACACAATGTATCTGACTGAAAATCTCCACACAATGTATCAGACTGAACACCAACAGACAAGGTACCAGACTGAACACCAAGACACAATGTTTCAGACTGAACACCAAGGCACAATGTACCAGACTGAACACAAACAGACAATGTACCAGACTGAACACCAACACACAATGTACCAGACTGAACACCAACAGACAATGTACCAGACTGAACATCAACACACAATGTACCAGATTGAACACCAACACACAATGTATCCGACTTAACATCTCCACACAATGTATCAGACTGAAAACCAACACACATTGTACCAGACTGAACACTAAAATAAAATGTACCAGACTGGACACCAAGGCACAATGTATCAGAATGAACACCAACACACAATGTACCAGACTGAACACCAATGCACAATGCATCAGACTGAACATCAATGCACAATGCACCAGACTGAACACCAACGCACAATGTAGCAGACTGAACACCAATGCACAATGTATCAGACTGAACACCAACGCACAATGCACCAGACTGAACACAAACGCACAATGTATTAGACTGGACACCAACACACAATGTACCAGACTGAACACCAACGCACAATGTATCAGACTGAACACCAACGCACAATGTACCAGACTGAACACCAACGCACAAAGCACCAGACTGAACACCGACACACAATGTATCCGACTGAACATCTCCACACAATGTATCAGACTGAACACCAACACACAATGTACCAGACTGAACATCTCCACACACAATATACCAGACTGAACACCAACGCACAATGCACCAGACTGAACACCAACACACAATGTATCTGACTGAACATCTCCACGCAAGGTATCAGACTGATCACCAACACACAATGTACCAGACTGAACACTAAAATACAATGTACCAGACTGAACACCAAGGCACAATGTATCAGACTGATCACCAACACACAATGTACCAGACTGAACACCAACAGACAATGTACCAGACTGAACACCAACACAAAATGTGCCTGAATGAACACCAACACACAATGTGCCGGATTGAACACCAACACACAATGTAACAGACTGAACGTCAACACACAATTTATCAGACTGAACATCTCCACACAATGTATCAGACTGACCACCAACACATAATGTAACAGACTGAACGTCAACACACAATGTACCAGACTAAACACCAACACACAATTTACCAGACTGAACACCAACTCACAACGTACCAGACTGAACACCAACACACAATGTATCAGACTAACCGCCAACACACAATGTACCAGACTGAACACCAACACACAACGTGCCAGACTGAACACCAACACACAATGGATCTGACTGAACAGCAATGCACAATGTATCAGACTGAACACCAATGCACCATGCATCAGACTGAACACCAACGCACAATGAACCAGACTGAACACCAACGCATAATGTATCAGTCTGAACACCAATGCACAATGTGTCAGACTGAACACCAACGCACAATGCACCAGACTGAACACCAACGCACAATGTATCAGACTGGACACCAACACACAATGTACCAGACTGAACACCAACGCACAATGTATCAGACTGAACACCAACGCACAATGTACCAGACTGAACACCAACGCACAATGCACCAGACTGAACACCAACACACAATGTATCCGACTGAACATCTCCACACAATGTATCAGACTGAACACCAACACACTATGTACCAGACTGAACACAAACACACATTGTACCAGTCTGAACACTAAAATACAATGTACCAGACTGAACACCAAGGCACAATGTATCAGACTGAACAATTACACACATTGTACCAGACTGATCACCAACAGACAATGTACCAGACTGAACACCAACACAAAATGTGCCTGAATGAACACCAACACACAATGTGCCGGACTGAACACCAACACACAATGTACCAGATTGAACACCAACACACAATGTATCCGACTGAACATGTCCACACAATGTATCAGACTGAACACCAACACACAGTGTACAAGACTGAACACAAACACACATGGCACCAGACTGAACACTAAAATCCAATGTACCAGACTGAACACCAAGGCACAATGTATCAGACTGAACACCAACACACAATGTACCAGACTGAACACCAACAGACAATGTACCAGACTAAACACGAACAGAAAAGTATCAGACTAAACACCATCACACAATGTACCAGACTAAATACCACCACATAATGTACTAGACTAAACACCAACTCAGAGTGTATAAGACTGAACAGCAACGCACAATGTATCAGGCTGAATAACAACACACAATGTACCAGACTGAACACCAACGCATAACGTGCCAAACTGAACACCAACACACAATTTATCAGACTGAACAGCAACGCACAATGTATCAGACTGAAAACCAACACACAATGTGCCAGACTGAACACCAACGCACAATGTACGAGACTGAACACCAACACACACGTGCCAGACTGAACACCAACACACAATGTATCAGACTGAACAGCAACGCACAATGTATCAGACTGAACACAATCACACAATGTACCAGACTGAACACCAACACACAATGTATCAGACTGAACACCAACTCACAATGCACCAGACTGAGCAACAACGCATAATGTACCAGACTGAACACCAACACACAATGTACCAGACTGAACACCATTGCACATTGTACCAGACGGGACACCTACAAACAATGTACCAGACTGAACAACAACACACAATGTTCCAGACTGAACACCAACGCACAATGTTCCAGACTGAACACCAACACACAATGTACCAGACTGAACACCATTTCACAATGTACCAGACTGGACACCTACACACAATGTACCAGACTGAGCACCAACACACAATGTACCAGACTGAACACCAACTCAAAATGTACCTGACTGGACACCAACACACAATATACCGGACTGAACACCCACGCAAAATGTACCAGACTGAACACCAACGCATAATATACCAGACTGGACACCAACACACAATGTACTAGACTGAACGCCAACACACAACGTATCAGACTGAACATCTGCACACCATGTACCAGACTGAACACCAACGCACAACGCACCAGACTGAACACCAATGCACAATGTATCCGACTGAACATCACCACACAATGTACCAGACTGAACACCAACACGCAATGTACCAGGCTGAACACCAACAGACAATGTACCAGACTGGACACCAACACAAAATGTACTAGACTAAACACCAACACACGATGTATCAGACTGAACATCTGCACACCATGTACCAGACTGAACACCAACGCACAATGTTCCAGACTGAGCACCAACACACAATGTACCAGACTGAACACCTACGCGCAATGTACCAGGCTGAACACCAACAGACAATGTACCAGACTGAACACCAACACACAATGTACCAGACTGAACACCAAGGCACAATGTATCAGACTGAACACCAACACACAATGTACCAGACAGGACACCAATGCACAATGTACCCGACTGAACACCAACGCACATTGTATCAGACTGAACATCAACACACAATGTACCAGCAATACACCAACGCACGATGTACCAGACTGAACATGAACACACAATGTATCAGACTAAACACAAACACAAAATGTATCAGACTAAACACCGTCACACAATGTACCAGACTAAATACCACCACATAATGTACTAGACTAAACACCAACACACAGTGTATCAGACTGAACAGCAACGCACAATGTATCAGACTGAACACCAACGCACAATGTATCAGGCTGAATAACAACACACAATGTACCAGACTGAACACCAACACACACGTGCCAGACTGAACACCAACACACAATGTATCAGACTGAACACCAACGCACAATGTACCAGACTGAGCACCAACACACAATGTACCAGACTGCACACCAACGCGCAATGTACCAGACTGGACACCAACACACAATGTACCAGACTGAACACCAACTCAAAATGTACCAGACTGGACACCAACACACAATGTACCGGACTGAACACCCACGCACAATGTACCAGACTGAACACCAACGCATAATGTACCAGACTGGACACCAACACAAAATGTACTAGACTAAACACCAACACACGATGTATCAGACTGAACATCTGCACACCATGTACCAGACTGAACACCAACGCACAATGTTCCAGACTGAGCACCAACACACAATGTACCAGACTGAACACCTACGCGCAATGTACCAGACTGGACACCAACACACAATGTACCAGACTGAACACCAACTCAAAATGTACCAGACTGAACACCAAGGCACAATGTATCAGACTGAACACCAACGCACAATGTACCAGACTGAACACCAACACACAATGTACCAGACTATACACCTACGCACAATGTACCAGATTGAACATCAACACACAATGTATCAGACAAAACACAAACACAAAATGTATCAGACTAAACACCAGACACAATGTACCAGACTAAACACCAAAGCACATTGTATCAGACTGAACACCAACACACAATGTACCAGACTAAACACCAAAACACATTGTATCAGACTGAACACCAACACACAATGTACCAGACTGAACACCAACACACAATGTACCAGACTAAACACCAAAGCACATTGTATCAGACTGAACACCAACACACAATGTACCAGACTGAACACCAACACACAATGTACCAGACTAAACACCAAAGCACATTGTATCAGACTGAACACCAACACACAATGTACCAGACTGAACAACAACACACAATGTACCAGACTAAACACCAAAGCACATTGTATCAGATTGAACACCAACACACAATGTACAAGACTGAACACCAACACACAATATATCAGACTGAACACCAACACACAATGTATCAGACTAAACACCAACGCACGTTATATAAGACTAAACACCCACACACAATGTACCAGACTAAATACCACCACACAATGTATTAGACTGGACACCATTGCACAATGTACCAGACTGGACACCTACACACAATGTACCAGACTGAGCACCAACACACAATGTACCAGACTGAACACCAACTCAAAATGTACCTGACTGGACACCAACACACAATATACCGGACTGAACACCCACGCAAAATGTACCAGACTGAACACCAACGCATAATATACCAGACTGGACACCAACACACAATGTACTAGACTGAACGCCAACACACAACGTATCAGACTGAACATCTGCACACCATGTACCAGACTGAACACCAACGCACAACGCACCAGACTGAACACCAATGCACAATGTATCCGACTGAACATCACCACACAATGTACCAGACTGAACACCAACACGCAATGTACCAGGCTGAACACCAACAGACAATGTACCAGACTGAACACCAACACACAATGTACCAGACTGAACACCAAGGCACAATGTATCAGACTGAACAATTACACACATTGTACCAGACTGATCACCAACAGACAATGTACCAGACTGAACACCAACACAAAATGTGCCTGAATGAACACCAACACACAATGTGCCGGACTCAACACCAACACACAATGTACCAGATTGAACACCAACACACAATGTATCCGACTGAACATGTCCACACAATGTACCAGACTAAATACCACCACATAATGTACTAGACTAAACACCAACACACAGTGTATAAGACTGAACAGCAACGCACAATGTATCAGACTGAACACCAACGCACAATGTATCAGGCTGAATAACAACACACAATGTACCAGACTGAACACCAACACACACGTGCCAGACTGAACACCAACACACAATGTATCAGACTGAACACCAACGCACAATGTACCAGACTGAGCACCAACACACAATGTACCAGACTGCACACCAACGCGCAATGTACCAGACTGGACACCAACACACAATGTACCAGACTGAACACCAACTCAAAATGTACCAGACTGGACACCAACACACAATGTACCGGACTGAACACCCACGCACAATGTACCAGACTGAACACCAACGCATAATGTACCAGACTGGACACCAACACAAAATGTACTAGACTAAACACCAACACACGATGTATCAGACTGAACATCTGCACACCATGTACCAGACTGAACACCAACGCACAATGTTCCAGACTGAGCACCAACACACAATGTACCAGACTGAACACCTACGCGCAATGTACCAGACTGGACACCAACACACAATGTACCAGACTGAACACCAACTCAAAATGTACCAGACTGAACACCAAGGCACAATGTATCAGACTGAACACCAACGCACAATGTACCAGACTGAACACCAACACACAATGTACCAGACTATACACCTACGCACAATGTACCAGATTGAACATCAACACACAATGTATCAGACAAAACACAAACACAAAATGTATCAGACTAAACACCAGACACAATGTACCAGACTAAACACCAAAGCACATTGTATCAGACTGAACACCAACACACAATGTACCAGACTAAACACCAAAACACATTGTATCAGACTGAACACCAACACACAATGTACCAGACTGAACACCAACACACAATGTACCAGACTAAACACCAAAGCACATTGTATCAGACTGAACACCAACACACAATGTACCAGACTGAACACCAACACACAATGTACCAGACTAAACACCAAAGCACATTGTATCAGACTGAACACCAACACACAATGTACCAGACTGAACAACAACACACAATGTACCAGACTAAACACCAAAGCACATTGTATCAGATTGAACACCAACACACAATGTACAAGACTGAACACCAACACACAATATATCAGACTGAACACCAACACACAATGTATCAGACTAAACACCAACGCACGTTATATAAGACTAAACACCCACACACAATGTACCAGACTAAATACCACCACACAATGTATTAGACTGGACACCATTGCACAATGTACCAGACTGGACACCTACACACAATGTACCAGACTGAGCACCAACACACAATGTACCAGACTGAACACCAACTCAAAATGTACCTGACTGGACACCAACACACAATATACCGGACTGAACACCCACGCAAAATGTACCAGACTGAACACCAACGCATAATATACCAGACTGGACACCAACACACAATGTACTAGACTGAACGCCAACACACAACGTATCAGACTGAACATCTGCACACCATGTACCAGACTGAACACCAACGCACAACGCACCAGACTGAACACCAATGCACAATGTATCCGACTGAACATCACCACACAATGTACCAGACTGAACACCAACACGCAATGTACCAGGCTGAACACCAACAGACAATGTACCAGACTGAACACCAACACACAATGTACCAGACTGAACACCAAGGCACAATGTATCAGACTGAACACCAACACACAATGTACCAGACAGGACACCAATGCACAATGTACCCGACTGAACACCAATGCACATTGTATCAGACTGAACATCAACACACAATGTACCAGCAATACACCAACGCACAATGTACCAGACTGAACATGAACACACAATGTATCAGACTAAACACAAACACAAAATGTATCAGACTAAACACCGTCACACAATGTACCAGACTAAATACCACCACATAATGTACTAGACTAAACACCAACACACATTGTATAAGACTGAACAGCAACGCACAATGTATCAGACTGAACACCAACGCACAATGTATCAGGCTGAATAACAACACACAATGTACCAGACTGAACACCAACATACACGTGCCAGACTGAACACCAACACACAATGTATCAGACTGAACACCAACGCACAATGTACCAGACTGAGCACCAACACACAATGTACCAGACTGCACACCAACGCGCAATGTACCAGACTGGACACCAACACACAATGTACCAGACTGAACACCAACTCAAAATGTACCAGACTGGACACCAACACACAATGTACCGGACTGAACACCCACGCACAATGTACCAGACTGAACACCAACGCATAATGTACCAGACTGGACACCAACACAAAATGTACTAGACTAAACACCAACACACGATGTATCAGACTGAACATCTGCACACCATGTACCAGACTGAACACCAACGCACAATGTTCCAGACTGAGCACCAACACACAATGTACCAGACTGAACACCTACGCGCAATGTACCAAACTGGACACCAACACACAATTGACCAGACTGAACACCAACTCAAAATGTACCAGACTGAACACCAAGGCACAATGTATCAGACTGAACACCAACGCACAATGTACCAGACTGAACACCAACACACAATGTACCAGACTATACACCTACGCACAATGTACCAGATTGAACATCAACACACAATGTATCAGACAAAACACAAACACAAAATGTATCAGACTAAACACCAGACACAATGTACCAGACTAAACACCAAAGCACATTGTATCAGACTGAACACCAACACACAATGTACCAGACTAAACACCAAAACACATTGTATCAGACTGAACACCAACACACAATGTACCAGACTGAACACCAACACACAATGTACCAGACTAAACACCAAAGCACATTGTATCAGACTGAACACCAACACACAATGTACCAGACTGAACACCAACACACAATGTACCAGACTAAACACCAAAGCACATTGTGTCAGACTGAACACCAACACACAATGTACCAGACTGAACAACAACACACAATGTACCAGACTAAACACCAAAGCACATTGTATCAGACTGAACACCAACACACAATGTACCAGACTGAACACCAACAGACAATGTACCAGACTGAACACCAACACAAAATGTACCAGACTAAACACCATCACACAATGTACCAGACTAAATACCACCACATAATGTACTAGTCTAAACACCAACACAGAGTGTATAAGACTGAACAGCAACGCACAATGTATCAGGCTGAATAACAACACACAATGTACCAGTCTGAACACCAACGCATAACGTGCCAGACTGAACACCAACACACAATGTACCAGATTGAACACGAACACACAATGTATCCGACTGAACATCTCCACACAATGTATCAGACTGAACACCAAAACACAGTGTACAAGACTGAACACAAACACACATGGCACCAGACTGAACACTAAAATCCAATGTACCAGACTGAACACCAAGGCACAATGTATCAGACTGAACACCAACACACAATGTACCAGATGAACACCAACAGACAATGTACCAGACTAAACACGAACAGAAAAAGTACCAGACTAAACACCATCACACAATGTACCAGACTAAATACCACCACATAATGTACTAGACTAAACACCAACACAGAGTGTATAAGACTGAACAGCAACGCACAATGTATCAGGCTGAATAACAACACACAATGTACCAGACTGAACACCAACGCATAACGTGCCAAACTGAACACCAACACACAATTTATCAGACTGAACAGCAACGCACAATGTATCAGACTGAAAACCAACACACAATGTGCCAGACTGAACACCAACGCACAATGTACGAGACTGAACACCAACACACACGTGCCAGACTGAACACCAACACACAATGTATCAGACTGAACAGCAACGCACAATGTATCAGACTGAACACAATCACACAATGTACCAGACTGAACACCAACACACAATGTATCAGACTGAACACCAACTCACAATGCACCAGACTGAGCACCAACGCATAATGTACCAGACTGAACACCAACACACAATGTACCAGACTGAACACCATTGCACAATGTACCAGACTGGACACCTACACACAATGTACCAGACTAAACACCAACACACAATGTTCCAGACTGAACACCAACGCACAATGTTCCAGACTGAACACCAACACACAATGTACCAGACTGAACACCATTGCACAATGTACCAGACTGGACACCTACACACAATGTACCAGACTGAGCACCAACACACAATATATCAGACTGAACACCAACACACAATGTATCAGACTAAACACCAACGCACGTTATATAAGACTAAACACCCACACACAATGTACCAGACTAAATACCACCACACAATGTATCAGACTGAACACCAACGCACAATGTATCAGACTAAACACAAACACACAATGTACCAGACTGAACATCTCCACGCAACGTATCGGACTGAACACCAACGCACAATGCACCAGACTGAACACCAACGCACAATGTATCCGACTGAACATCACCACACAATGTACCAGACTGAACACCAACAGACAATGTACCAGACTGAACACCAACACACAATGTACCAGGCTGATCACCAAGGCACAATATATCAGACTGAACACCAACACACAATGTACCAGACTGAACTCCAACACACAATGTACCAGACTGAACACCAACATACAATGTATCCGACTGCACACCAGCACACAATGTACCAGACTGAACACCAACACACTATGTACCAGACTGAACACAAACACACATTGTACCAGTCTGAACACTAAAATACAATGTACCAGACTGAACACCAAGGCACAATGTATCAGACTGAACAATTACACACATTGTACCAGACTGATCACCAACAGACAATGTACCAGACTGAACACCAACACAAAATGTGCCTGAATGAACACCAACACACAATGTGCCGGACTGAACACCAACACACAATGTACCAGACTAAACACGAACAGAAAAAGTACCAGGCTAAACACCATCACACAATGTACCAGGCTGAACACCAAGGCACAATGTATCAGACTGAACACCAACACACAATGTACCAGCAATACACCAACGCACAATGTACCAGACTGAACATCAACACACAATGTATCAGACTAAACACAAACACAAAATGTATCAGACTAAACACCAACACACAGTGTACCAGACTAAATACCACCAAATAATGTACTAGACTAAACACCAACACACAGTGTATAAGACTGAACAGCAACGCACAATGTGTCAGACTGAACACCAACGCACAATGTATCAGGCTGAATAACAACACACAATGTACCAGACTGAACACCAACACACACGTGCCAGACTGAACACCAACACACAATGTATCAGACTGAACACCAACGCACAATGTACCAGACTGAGCACCAACACACAATGTACCAGACTGTACACCAACGCGCAATGTAACAGACTGGACACCAACACACAATGTACCAGACTGAACACCAACTCAAAATGTACCAGACTGGACACCAACACACAATGTACCGGACTGAACACCCACGCACAATGTACCAGACTGAACACCAACGCATAATGTACCAGACTGGACACCAACGCACAATGTTCTAGACTAAACACCAACACACAATGTATCAGACTGAACATCTACACACCATGTACCAGACTGAACACCAACGCACAATGTACCAGACTGAACACCTACGCGCAATGTACCAGACTGAACACCAACGCACAATGTACCAGACTGAACACCTACGCGCAATATACCAGACTGAACACCAAGGCACAATGTATCAGACTGAACACCAACACACAATGTACCAGACAGGACACCAATGCACAATGTACCCGACTGAACACCAACGCACATTGTATCAGACTGAACATCAACACACAATGTACCAGCAATACACCAACGCACAATGTACCAGACTGAACATCAACACACAATGTATCAGACTAAACACAAACACAAAATGTATCAGACTAAACACCGTCACACAATGTACCAGACTAAATACCACCACATAACGTACTAGACTAGACACCAACACACAGTGTATAAGACTGAACAGCAACGCACAATGTATCAGACTGAACACCAACGCACAATGTATCAGGCTGAATAACAACACACAATGTAGCAGACTGAACACCAACACACACGTGCCAGACTGAACACCAACACAAAATGTATCAGACTGAACACCAACACACAGTGTACAAGACTGAACACAAACACACATGGCACCAGACTGAACACTAAAATCCAATGTACCAGACTGAACACCAAGGCACAATGTATCAGACTGAACACCAACACACAATGTACCAGACTGAACACCAACAGACAATGTACCAGACTAAACACGAACAGAAAAAGTACCAGGCTAAACACCATCACACAATGTACCAGACTAAATACCACCACATAATGTACTAGACTAAACACCAACACAGAGTGTATAAGACTGAACACCAACACACAATTTATCAGACTGAACAGCAACGCACAATGTATCAGACTGAAAACCAACACACAATGTGCCAGACTGAACACCAACGCACAATGTACGAGACTGAACACCAACACACACGTGCCAGACTGAACACCAACACACAATGTATCAGACTGAACAGCAACGCACAATGTATCAGACTGAACACAATCACACAATGTACCAGACTGAACACCAACACACAATGTATCAGACTGAACACCAACTCACAATGCACCAGACTGAGCACCAACGCATAATGTACCAGACTGAACACCAACACACAATGTACCAGACTGAACACCATTGCACAATGTACCAGACTGGACACCTACACACAATGTACCAGACTGAACACCAACACACAATGTTCCAGACTGAACACCAACGCACAATGTTCCAGACTGAACACCAACGCACAATGTACCAGACTGAGCACCAACACACAATGTACCAGACTGAACACCAACTCAAAATGTACCTGACTGGACACCAACACACAATATTCCGGACTGAACACCCACGCAAAATGTACCAGACTGAACACCAACGCATAATATACCAGACTGAACACCAACACACAATGTACCAGACTGAACACCAAGGCACAATGTATCAGACTGATCACCAACACACAATGTACCCGACTGAACACCAACACACAATGTACCAGACTGAACGTCAACACACAATTTATCAGACTGAACATCTCCACACAATGTATCAGACTGACCACCAACACATAATGTAACAGACTGAACGTCAACACACAATGTACCAGACTAAACACCAACACACAATTTACCAGACTGAACACCAACTCACAACGTACCAGACTGAACACCAACACACAATGTATCAGACTAACCGCCAACACACAATGTACTAGACTGAACACCAACACACAACGTGCCAGACTGAACACCAACACACAATGGATCTGACTGAACAGCAATGCACAATGTATCAGACTGAACACCAATGCACAATGCATCAGACTGAACACCAACGCACAATGAACCAGACTGAACACCAACGCATAATGTATCAGACTGAACACCAATGCACAATGTGTCAGACTGAACACCAACGCACAATGTACCAGACTGAACACCAACGCACAATGTATCAGACTGGACACCAACACACAATGTACCAGACTGAACACCAACGCACAATGTATCAGACTGAACACCAACGCACAATGTACCAGACTGAACACCAACGCACAATGCACCAGACTGAACACCAACACACAATGAATCCGACTGAACATCACCACACAATGTATCAGACTGAACACCAACGCACAATGTATCAGACTGGACACCAACACACAATGTACCAGACTGAACACCAACGCACAATGTATCAGACTGAACACCAACGCACAATGTACCAGACTGAACACCAACGCACAATGCACCAGACTGAACACCAACACACAATGAATCCGACTGAACATCTCCACACAATGTATCAGACTGAACACCAACACACTATGTACCAGACTGAACACAAACACACATTGTACCAGTCTTAACACTAAAATACAATGTACCAGACTGAACACCAAGGCACAATGTATCAGACTGAACAATTACACACATTGTACCAGACTGATCACCAACAGACAATGTACCAGACTGAACACCAACACAAAATGTGCCTGAATGAACACCAACACACAATGTGCCGGACTGAACACCAACACACAATGGATCTGACTGAACAGCAATGCACAATGTATCAGACTGAACACCAATGCACAATGCATCAGACTGAACACCAACGCACAATGTATCAGGCTGAATAACAACACACAATGTACCAGACTGAACACGAACGCATAACGTGCCAAACTGAACACCAACACACAATTTATCAGACTGAACAGCAACGCACAATGTATCAGACTGAAAACCCACACACAATGTGCCAGACTGAACACCAACGCACAATGTATCAGACTGAACAGCAACGCACAATGTATCAGACTGAACACAATCACACAATGTACCAGACTGAACACCAACACACAATGTATCAGACTGAACACCAACTCACAATGCACCAGACTGAGCACCAACGCATAATGTACCAGACTGAACACCAACACACAATGTACCAGACTGAACACCATTGCACACTGTACCAGACTGGACACCTACACACAATGTACCAGACTGAACACCAACTCACAATGTTCCAGACTGAACACCAACGCACAATGTTCCAGACTGAACACCAACGCACAATGTACCAGACTGAGCACCAACACACAATGTACCAGACTGAACACCAACTCAAAATGTACCTGACTGGACACCAACACACAATATACCGGACTGAACACCCACGCAAAATGTACCAGACTGAACACCAACGCATAATGCACCAGACTGAACACCAACGCATAATATACCAGACAGGACACCAATGCACAATGTACCCGACTGAACACCAATGCACATTGTATCAGACTGAACATCAACACACAATGTACCAGCAATACACCAACGCACAATGTACCAGACTGAACATCAACACACAATGTATCAGACTAAACACAAACACAAAATGTATCAGACTAAACACCGTCACACAATGTACCAGACTAAATACCACCACTACAGGGATGGTGCAGGCGGGAGGGTTTCAGATTTTTGGATAACTGGGGCTCTTTCTGGGGAAGGTGGGACCTCTACAGACAGGATGGTCTACATCTGAACCTGAGGGGCACAAATATCCTGGGGGGGAGATTTGTTAGTGCTCTTTGGGGGGGTTTAAACTAATGCAGCAGGGGCATGGGAACCTGGATTGTAGTTTTAGGGTAAGGGAGAATGAGAGTATAGAGGTCAGGAGCACAGATTTGACGTCGCAGGAGGGGGCCAGCGTTCAGGTAGGTGGTTTGAAGTGTGTCTACTTCAATGCCAGGAGTATACGAAACAAGGTAGGGGAACTGGCAGCGTGGGTTGGTACCTGGGACTTCGATGTTGTGGCCATTTCGGAGACATGGATAGAGCAGGGACAGGAATGGATGTTGCAGGTTCCGGGGTTTAGGTGTTTTAGTAAGCTCAGAGAAGGAGGCAAAAGAGGGGGAGGTGTGGCGCTGCTAGTCAAGAGCAGTATTACGGTGGCGGAGAGGATGCTAGATGGGGACTCTTCTTCCGAGGTAGTATTGGCTGAAGTTAGAAACAGGAAAGGAGAGGTCACCCTGTTGGGAGTTTTTTATAGGCCTCCTAATAGTTCTAGGGATGTAGAGGAAAGGATGGCGAAGATGATTCTGGATATGAGCGAAAGTAACAGGGTAGTTATTATGGGAGACTTTAACTTTCCAAATATTGACTGGAAAAGATATAGTTCGAGTACAATAGATGGGTCGTTTTTTGTACAGTGTGTGCAGGAGGGTTTCCTGAAACAATATGTTGACAGGCCAACAAGAGGCGAGGCCACGTTGGATTTGGTTTTGGGTAATGAACCAGGCCAGGTGTTGGATTTGGAGGTAGGAGAGCACTTTGGGGACAGTGACCACAATTCGGTGACGTTTACGTTAATGATGGAAAGGGATAAGTATACACCGCAGGGCAAGAGTTATAGCTGGGGGAAGGGCAATTATGATGCCATTAGACGTGACTTGGGGGGCATAAGGTGGAGAAGTAGGCTGCAAGTGTTGGGCACACTGGATAAGTGGGGCTTGTTCAAGGATCAGCTACTGCGTGTTCTTGATAAGTATGTACCGGTCAGACAGGGAGGAAGGCGTCGAGTGAGGGAACCGTGGTTTACCAGGGAAGTGGAATCTCTTGTTAAGAGGAAGAAGGAGGCCTATGTGAAGATGAAGTGTGAAGTTTCGGTTGGGGCGATGGATAGTTACAAGGTAGCGAGGAAGGATCTAAAGAGAGAGCTAAGACGAGCAAGGAGGGGACATGAGAAGTATTTGGCAGGAAGGATCAAGGAAAACCCAAAAGCTTTCTATAGGTATGTCAGGAATAAGCGAATGACTAGGGAAAGAGTAGGACCAGTCAAGGACAGGGATGGGAAATTGTGTGTGGAGTCTGAAGAGATAGGCGAGATACTAAATGAATATTTTTCGTCAGTATTCACTCAGGAAAAAGATAATGTTGTGGAGGAGAATGCTGAGCCCCAGGCTAATAGAATAGATGGCATTGAGGTACGTAGGGAAGAGGTGTTGGCAATTCTGGACAGGCTGAAAATAGATAAGTCCCCGGGACCTGATGGGATTTATCCTAGGATTCTATGGGAGGCCAGGGAAGAGATTGCTGGACCTTTGGCTTTGATTTTTATGTCATCATTGGCTACAGGAATAGTGCCAGAGGACTGGAGGACAGCAAATGTGGTCCCTTTGTTCAAAAAGGGGAGCAGAGACAACCCCGGCAACTATAGACCGGTGAGCCTCACGTCTGTAGTGGGTAAAGTCTTGGAGGGGATTATAAGGGACAAGATTTATAATCATCTAGATAGGAATGATATGATCAGGGATAGTCAGCATGGCTTTGTGAAGGGTAGGTCATGCCTCACAAACCTTATTGAGTTCTTTGAGAAGGTGACTGAACAGGTAGACGAGGGTAGAGCAGTTGATGTGGTGTATATGGATTTCAGCAAAGCGTTTGATAAGGTTCCCCACGGTAGGCTATTGCAAAAAATACGGAGGCTGGGGATTAAGGGTGATTTAGAGATGTGGATCAGAAATTGGCTAGCTGAAAGAAGACAGAGGGTGGTGGTTGATGGGAAATGTTCAGAATGGAGTACAGTCACAAGTGGAGTACCATAAGGATCTGTTCTGGGGCCGTTGCTGTTTGTCATTTTTATCAATGACCTAGAGGAAGGCACAGAAGGGTGGGTGAGTAAATTTGCAGATGATACTAAAGTCGGTGGTGTTGTCGATAGTGTGGAAGGATGTAGCAGGTTACAGAGGGATATAGATAAGCTGCAGAGCTGGGCTGAGAGGTGGCAAATGGAGTTTAATGTAGAGAAGTGTGAGGTGATTCACTTTGGAAGGAATAACAGGAATGCGGAATATTTGGCTAATGGTAAAGTTCTTGAAAGTGTGGCTGAGCAGAGGGATCTAGGTGTCCATGTACATAGATCCCTGAAAGTTGCCACCCAGGTTGATAGGGTTGTGAAGAAGGCCTATGGAGTGTTGGCCTTTATTGGTAGAGGGATTGAGTTCCGGAGTCGGGAGGTCATGTTGCAGCTGTACAGAACTCTGGTCCGGCCGCATTTGGAGTATTGCGTACAGTTCTGGTCACCGCATTATAGGAAGGACGTGGAGGCTTTGGAGCGGGTGCAGAGGAGATTTACCAGGATGTTACCTGGTATGGAGGGAAAATCTTATGAGGAAAGGCTGATGGACTTGAGGTTGTTTTCGTTGGAGAGAAGAAGGTTAAGAGGAGACTTAATAGAGGCATACAAAATGATCAGGGGGTTGGATAGGGTGGACAGTGAGAGCCTTCTCCCGCGGATGGATATGGCTGGCACGAGGGGACATAACTTTAAACTGAGGGGTAATAGATATAGGACAGAGGTCAGAGGTAGGTTCTTTACGCAAAGAGTAGTGAGGCCGTGGAATGCCCTACCTGCTACAGTAGTGAACTCGCCAACATTGAGGGCATTTAAAAGTTTATTGGATAAACATATGGATGATAATGGCATAGTGTAGGTTAGATGGCTTTTGTTTTGGTGCAACATCGTGGGCCGAAGGGCCTGTACTGCGCTGTATTGTTCTATGTTCTATGTTCTATAATGTACTAGACTAAACACCAACACACAGTGTATAAGACTGAACAGCAAGGCACAATGTATCAGACTGAACACCAATGCACAATGTATCAGGCTGAATAACAACACACAATGTACCAGACTGAACACCAACACAAACGTGCCAGACTGAACACCAACACACAATGTATCAGACTGAACACCAACGCACAATGTACCAGACTGAGCACCAACACACAATGTACCAGACTGCACACCAACGCGCAATGTACCAGACTGGACACCAACACACAATGTACCAGACTGAACACCAAAACACATTGTATCAGACTGAACACCAACACACAATGTACCAGACTGAACACCAACACACAATATATCAGACTGAACACCAACACACAATGTATCAGACTGAACACCAAAACACAGTGTACAAGACTGAACACAAACACACATGGCACCAGACTGAACACTAAAATCCAATGTACCAGACTGAACACCAAGGCACAATGTATCAGACTGAACACCAACACACAATGTACCAGATGAACACCAACAGACAATGTACCAGACTAAACACGAACAGAAAAAGTACCAGACTAAACACCATCACACAATGTACCAGACTAAATACCACCACATAATGTACTAGACTAAACACCAACACAGAGTGTATAAGACTGAACAGCAACGCACAATGTATCAGGCTGAATAACAACACACAATGTACCAGACTGAACACCAACGCATAACGTGCCAAACTGAACACCAACACACAATTTATCAGACTGAACAGCAACGCACAATGTATCAGACTGAAAACCAACACACAATGTGCCAGACTGAACACCAACGCACAATGTACGAGGCTGAACACCAACACACACGTGCCAGACTGAACACCAACACACAATGTATCAGACTGAACAGCAACGCACAATGTATCAGACTGAACACAATCACACAATGTACCAGACTGAACTACAACACACAATGTATCAGACTGAACACCAACTCACAATGCACCAGATTGAGCACCAACGCATAATGTACCAGACTGAACACCAACACACAATGTACCAGACTGAACACCATTGCACAATGTACCAGACTGGACACCTACACACAATGTACCAGACTGAACACCAACACACAATGTTCCAGACTGAACACCAACGCACAATGTTCCAGACTGAACACCAACGCACAATGTACCAGACTGAGCACCAACACACAATGTACCAGACTGAACACCAACTCAAAATGTACCTGACTGGACACCAACACACAATATTCCGGACTGAACACCCACGCAAAATGTACCAGACTGAACACCAACACACAATTTATCAGACTGAACATCTCCACACAATGTATCAGACTGACCACCAACACATAATGTAACAGACTGAACGTCAACACACAATGTACCAGACTAAACACCAACACACAATTTACCAGACTGAACACCAACTCACAACGTACCAGACTGAACACCAACACACAATGTATCAGACTAACCGCCAACACACAATGTACTAGACTGAACACCAACACACAACGTGCCAGACTGAACACCAACACACAATGGATCTGACTGAACAGCAATGCACAATGTATCAGACTGAACACCAATGCACAATGCATCAGACTGAACACCAACGCACAATGAACCAGACTGAACACCAACGCATAATGTATCAGACTGAACACCAATGCACAATGTGTCAGACTGAACACCAACGCACAATGTACCAGACTGAACACCAACGCACAATGTATCAGACTGGACACCAACACACAATGTACCAGACTGAACACCAACGCACAATGTATCAGACTGAACACCAACGCACAATGTACCAGACTGAACACCAACGCACAATGCACCAGACTGAACACCAACACACAATGAATCCGACTGAACATCACCACACAATGTATCAGACTGAACACCAACGCACAATGTATCAGACTGGACACCAACACACAATGTACCAGACTGAACACCAACGCACAATGTATCAGACTGAACACCAACGCACAATGTACCAGACTGAACACCAACGCACAATGCACCAGACTGAACACCAACACACAATGAATCCGACTGAACATCTCCACACAATGTATCAGACTGAACACCAACACACTATGTACCAGACTGAACACAAACACACATTGTACCAGTCTTAACACTAAAATACAATGTACCAGACTGAACACCAAGGCACAATGTATCAGACTGAACAATTACACACATTGTACCAGACTGATCACCAACAGACAATGTACCAGACTGAACACCAACACAAAATGTGCCTGAATGAACACCAACACACAATGTGCCGGACTGAACACCAACACACAATGGATCTGACTGAACAGCAATGCACAATGTATCAGACTGAACACCAATGCACAATGCATCAGACTGAACACCAACGCACAATGTATCAGGCTGAATAACAACACACAATGTACCAGACTGAACACGAACGCATAACGTGCCAAACTGAACACCAACACACAATTTATCAGACTGAACAGCAACGCACAATGTATCAGACTGAAAACCAACACACAATGTGCCAGACTGAACACCAACGCACAATGTATCAGACTGAACAGCAACGCACAATGTATCAGACTGAACACAATCACACAATGTACCAGACTGAACACCAACACACAATGTATCAGACTGAACACCAACTCACAATGCACCAGACTGAGCACCAACGCATAATGTACCAGACTGAACACCAACACACAATGTACCAGACTGAACACCATTGCACACTGTACCAGACTGGACACCTACACACAATGTACCAGACTGAACACCAACTCACAATGTTCCAGACTGAACACCAACGCACAATGTTCCAGACTGAACACCAACGCACAATGTACCAGACTGAGCACCAACACACAATGTACCAGACTGAACACCAACTCAAAATGTACCTGACTGGACACCAACACACAATATACCGGACTGAACACCCACGCAAAATGTACCAGACTGAACACCAACGCATAATGCACCAGACTGAACACCAACGCATAATATACCAGACAGGACACCAATGCACAATGTACCCGACTGAACACCAATGCACATTGTATCAGACTGAACATCAACACACAATGTACCAGCAATACACCAACGCACAATGTACCAGACTGAACATCAACACACAATGTATCAGACTAAACACAAACACAAAATGTATCAGACTAAACACCGTCACACAATGTACCAGACTAAATACCACCACTACAGGGATGGTGCAGGCGGGAGGGTTTCAGATTTTTGGATAACTGGGGCTCTTTCTGGGGAAGGTGGGACCTCTACAGACAGGATGGTCTACATCTGAACCTGAGGGGCACAAATATCCTGGGGGGGAGATTTGTTAGTGCTCTTTGGGGGGGTTTAAACTAATGCAGCAGGGGCATGGGAACCTGGATTGTAGTTTTAGGGTAAGGGAGAATGAGAGTATAGAGGTCAGGAGCACAGATTTGACGTCGCAGGAGGGGGCCAGCGTTCAGGTAGGTGGTTTGAAGTGTGTCTACTTCAATGCCAGGAGTATACGAAACAAGGTAGGGGAACTGGCAGCGTGGGTTGGTACCTGGGACTTCGATGTTGTGGCCATTTCGGAGACATGGATAGAGCAGGGACAGGAATGGATGTTGCAGGTTCCGGGGTTTAGGTGTTTTAGTAAGCTCAGAGAAGGAGGCAAAAGAGGGGGAGGTGTGGCGCTGCTAGTCAAGAGCAGTATTACGGTGGCGGAGAGGATGCTAGATGGGGACTCTTCTTCCGAGGTAGTATTGGCTGAAGTTAGAAACAGGAAAGGAGAGGTCACCCTGTTGGGAGTTTTTTATAGGCCTCCTAATAGTTCTAGGGATGTAGAGGAAAGGATGGCGAAGATGATTCTGGATATGAGCGAAAGTAACAGGGTAGTTATTATGGGAGACTTTAACTTTCCAAATATTGACTGGAAAAGATATAGTTCGAGTACAATAGATGGGTCGTTTTTTGTACAGTGTGTGCAGGAGGGTTTCCTGAAACAATATGTTGACAGGCCAACAAGAGGCGAGGCCACGTTGGATTTGGTTTTGGGTAATGAACCAGGCCAGGTGTTGGATTTGGAGGTAGGAGAGCACTTTGGGGACAGTGACCACAATTCGGTGACGTTTACGTTAATGATGGAAAGGGATAAGTATACACCGCAGGGCAAGAGTTATAGCTGGGGGAAGGGCAATTATGATGCCATTAGACGTGACTTGGGGGGCATAAGGTGGAGAAGTAGGCTGCAAGTGTTGGGCACACTGGATAAGTGGGGCTTGTTCAAGGATCAGCTACTGCGTGTTCTTGATAAGTATGTACCGGTCAGACAGGGAGGAAGGCGTCGAGTGAGGGAACCGTGGTTTACCAGGGAAGTGGAATCTCTTGTTAAGAGGAAGAAGGAGGCCTATGTGAAGATGAAGTGTGAAGTTTCGGTTGGGGCGATGGATAGTTACAAGGTAGCGAGGAAGGATCTAAAGAGAGAGCTAAGACGAGCAAGGAGGGGACATGAGAAGTATTTGGCAGGAAGGATCAAGGAAAACCCAAAAGCTTTCTATAGGTATGTCAGGAATAAGCGAATGACTAGGGAAAGAGTAGGACCAGTCAAGGACAGGGATGGGAAATTGTGTGTGGAGTCTGAAGAGATAGGCGAGATACTAAATGAATATTTTTCGTCAGTATTCACTCAGGAAAAAGATAATGTTGTGGAGGAGAATGCTGAGCCCCAGGCTAATAGAATAGATGGCATTGAGGTACGTAGGGAAGAGGTGTTGGCAATTCTGGACAGGCTGAAAATAGATAAGTCCCCGGGACCTGATGGGATTTATCCTAGGATTCTATGGGAGGCCAGGGAAGAGATTGCTGGACCTTTGGCTTTGATTTTTATGTCATCATTGGCTACAGGAATAGTGCCAGAGGACTGGAGGACAGCAAATGTGGTCCCTTTGTTCAAAAAGGGGAGCAGAGACAACCCCGGCAACTATAGACCGGTGAGCCTCACGTCTGTAGTGGGTAAAGTCTTGGAGGGGATTATAAGGGACAAGATTTATAATCATCTAGATAGGAATGATATGATCAGGGATAGTCAGCATGGCTTTGTGAAGGGTAGGTCATGCCTCACAAACCTTATTGAGTTCTTTGAGAAGGTGACTGAACAGGTAGACGAGGGTAGAGCAGTTGATGTGGTGTATATGGATTTCAGCAAAGCGTTTGATAAGGTTCCCCACGGTAGGCTATTGCAAAAAATACGGAGGCTGGGGATTAAGGGTGATTTAGAGATGTGGATCAGAAATTGGCTAGCTGAAAGAAGACAGAGGGTGGTGGTTGATGGGAAATGTTCAGAATGGAGTACAGTCACAAGTGGAGTACCATAAGGATCTGTTCTGGGGCCGTTGCTGTTTGTCATTTTTATCAATGACCTAGAGGAAGGCACAGAAGGGTGGGTGAGTAAATTTGCAGATGATACTAAAGTCGGTGGTGTTGTCGATAGTGTGGAAGGATGTAGCAGGTTACAGAGGGATATAGATAAGCTGCAGAGCTGGGCTGAGAGGTGGCAAATGGAGTTTAATGTAGAGAAGTGTGAGGTGATTCACTTTGGAAGGAATAACAGGAATGCGGAATATTTGGCTAATGGTAAAGTTCTTGAAAGTGTGGCTGAGCAGAGGGATCTAGGTGTCCATGTACATAGATCCCTGAAAGTTGCCACCCAGGTTGATAGGGTTGTGAAGAAGGCCTATGGAGTGTTGGCCTTTATTGGTAGAGGGATTGAGTTCCGGAGTCGGGAGGTCATGTTGCAGCTGTACAGAACTCTGGTCCGGCCGCATTTGGAGTATTGCGTACAGTTCTGGTCACCGCATTATAGGAAGGACGTGGAGGCTTTGGAGCGGGTGCAGAGGAGATTTACCAGGATGTTACCTGGTATGGAGGGAAAATCTTATGAGGAAAGGCTGATGGACTTGAGGTTGTTTTCGTTGGAGAGAAGAAGGTTAAGAGGAGACTTAATAGAGGCATACAAAATGATCAGGGGGTTGGATAGGGTGGACAGTGAGAGCCTTCTCCCGCGGATGGATATGGCTGGCACGAGGGGACATAACTTTAAACTGAGGGGTAATAGATATAGGACAGAGGTCAGAGGTAGGTTCTTTACGCAAAGAGTAGTGAGGCCGTGGAATGCCCTACCTGCTACAGTAGTGAACTCGCCAACATTGAGGGCATTTAAAAGTTTATTGGATAAACATATGGATGATAATGGCATAGTGTAGGTTAGATGGCTTTTGTTTTGGTGCAACATCGTGGGCCGAAGGGCCTGTACTGCGCTGTATTGTTCTATGTTCTATGTTCTATAATGTACTAGACTAAACACCAACACACAGTGTATAAGACTGAACAGCAAGGCACAATGTATCAGACTGAACACCAATGCACAATGTATCAGGCTGAATAACAACACACAATGTACCAGACTGAACACCAACACAAACGTGCCAGACTGAACACCAACACACAATGTATCAGACTGAACACCAACGCACAATGTACCAGACTGAGCACCAACACACAATGTACCAGACTGCACACCAACGCGCAATGTACCAGACTGGACACCAACACACAATGTACCAGACTGAACACCAAAACACATTGTATCAGACTGAACACCAACACACAATGTACCAGACTGAACACCAACACACAATATATCAGACTGAACACCAACACACAATGTATCAGACTGAACACCAAAACACAGTGTACAAGACTGAACACAAACACACATGGCACCAGACTGAACACTAAAATCCAATGTACCAGACTGAACACCAAGGCACAATGTATCAGACTGAACACCAACACACAATGTACCAGATGAACACCAACAGACAATGTACCAGACTAAACACGAACAGAAAAAGTACCAGACTAAACACCATCACACAATGTACCAGACTAAATACCACCACATAATGTACTAGACTAAACACCAACACAGAGTGTATAAGACTGAACAGCAACGCACAATGTATCAGGCTGAATAACAACACACAATGTACCAGACTGAACACCAACGCATAACGTGCCAAACTGAACACCAACACACAATTTATCAGACTGAACAGCAACGCACAATGTATCAGACTGAAAACCAACACACAATGTGCCAGACTGAACACCAACGCACAATGTACGAGACTGAACACCAACACACACGTGCCAGACTGAACACCAACACACAATGTATCAGACTGAACAGCAACGCACAATGTATCAGACTGAACACAATCACACAATGTACCAGACTGAACTACAACACACAATGTATCAGACTGAACACCAACTCACAATGCACCAGATTGAGCACCAACGCATAATGTACCAGACTGAACACCAACACACAATGTACCAGACTGAACACCATTGCACAATGTACCAGACTGGACACCTACACACAATGTACCAGACTGAACACCAACACACAATGTTCCAGACTGAACACCAACGCACAATGTTCCAGACTGAACACCAACACACAATGTACCAGACTGGACACCATTGCACAATGTACCAGACTGGACACCTACACACAATGTACCAGACTGAGCACCAACACACAATATATCAGACTGAACACCAACACACAATGTATCAGACTAAACACCAACGCACGTTATATAAGACTAAACACCCACACACAATGTACCAGACTAAATACCACCACACAATGTATCAGACTGAACACCAACGCACAATGTATCAGACTAAACACAAACACACAATGTACCAGACTGAACATCTCCACGCAACGTATCGGACTGAACACCAACGCACAATGCACCAGACTGAACACCAACGCACAATGTATCCGACTGAACATCACCACACAATGTACCAGACTGAACACCAACAGACAATGTACCAGACTGAACACCAACACACAATGTACCAGGCTGATCACCAAGGCACAATATATCAGACTGAACACCAACACACAATGTACCAGACTGAACTCCAACACACAATGTACCAGACTGAACACCAACATACAATGTATCCGACTGCACACCAGCACACAATGTACCAGACTGAACACCAACACTCAATGTACCAGACTGAACACCAACGCATAATGTATCAGACTGAACACCAATGCACAATGTGTCAGACTGAACACCAACGCACAATGCACCAGACTGAACACCAACGCACAATGTATCAGACTGGACACCAACACACAATGTACCAGACTGAACACCAACGCACAATGTATCAGACTGAACACCAACGCACAATGTACCAGACTGAACACCAACGCACAATGCACCAGACTGAACACCAACACACAATGTATCCGACTGAACATCTCCACACAATGTATCAGACTGAACACCAACACACTATGTACCAGACTGAACACAAACACACATTGTACCAGTCTGAACACTAAAATACAATGTACCAGACTGAACACCAAGGCACAATGTATCAGACTGAACAATTACACACATTGTACCAGACTGATCACCAACAGACAATGTACCAGACTGAACACCAACACAAAATGTGCCTGAATGAACACCAACACACAATGTGCCGGACTGAACACCAACACACAATGTACCAGACTAAACACGAACAGAAAAAGTACCAGGCTAAACACCATCACACAATGTACCAGACTAAATACCACCACATAATGTACTAGACTAAACACCAACACAGAGTGTATAAGACTGAACAGCAACGCACAATGTATCAGGCTGAATAACAACACACAATGTACCAGACTGAACACCAACGCATAACGTGCTAAACTGAACACCAACACACAATTTATCAGACTGAACAGCAACGCACAATGTATCAGACTGAAAACCAACACACAATGTGCCAGACTGAACACCAACGCACAATGTACGAGACTGAACACCAACACACACGTGCCAGACTGAACACCAACACACAATGTATCAGACTGAACAGCAACGCACAATGTATCAGACTGAACACAATCACACAATGTACCAGACTGAACACCAACACACAATGTATCAGACTGAACACCAACTCACAATGCACCAGACTGAGCACCAACGCATAATGTACCAGACTGAACACCAACACACAATGTACCAGACTGAACACCATTGCACAATGTACCAGACTGGACACCTACACACAATGTACCAGACTGAACACCAACACACAATGTTCCAGACTGAACACCAACACACAATGTTCCAGACTGAACACCAACGCACAATGTACCAGACTGAGCACCAACACACAATGTACCAGACTGAACACCAACTCAAAATGTACATGACTGGACACCAACACACAATATACCGGACTGAACACCCACGCAAAATGTACCAGACTGAACACCAACGCATAATATACCAGACTGAACACCAACACACAACGTATCAGACTGAACATCTGCACACCATGTACCAGACAGAACACCAACGCACAACGCACCAGACTGAACACCAACGCACAATGTATCCGACTGAACATCACCACACAATGTACCAGACTGAACACCAACACGCAATGTACCAGGCTGAACACCAAGGCACAATGTATCAGACTGAACACCAACACACAATGTACCAGACAGGACACCAATGCACAATGTACCCGACTGAACACCAACGCACATTGTATCAGACTGAACATCAACACACAATGTACCAGCAATACACCAACGCACAATGTACCAGACTGAACATCAACACACAATGTATCAGACTAAACACAAACACAAAATGTATCAGACTAAACACCATCACACAATGTACCAGACTAAATACCACCAAATAATGTACTAGACTAAACACCAACACACAGTGTATAAGACTGAACAGCAACGCACAATGTGTCAGACTGAACACCAACGCACAATGTATCAGGCTGAATAACAACACACAATGTACCAGACTGAACACCAACACACACGTGCCAGACTGAACACCAACACACAATGTATCAGACTGAACACCAACGCACAATGTACTAGACTGAACACCAACACACAACGTGCCAGACTGAACACCAACACACAATGGATCTGACTGAACAGCAATGCACAATGTATCAGACTGAACACCAATGCACAATGCATCAGACTGAACACCAACGCACAATGAACCAGACTGAACACCAACGCATAATGTATCAGACTGAACACCAATGCACAATGTGTCAGACTGAACACCAACGCACAATGCACCAGACTGAACACCAACGCACAATGTATCAGACTGGACACCAACACACAATGTACCAGACTGAACACCAACGCACAATGTATCAGACTGAACACCAACGCACAATGTACCAGACTGAACACCAACGCACAATGTACCAGACTGAACACCAACGCACAATGCACCAGACTGAACACCAACACACAATGAATCCGACTGAACATCTCCACACAATGTATCAGACTGAACACCAACACACTATGTACCAGACTGAACACAAACACACATTGTACCAGTCTTAACACTAAAATACAATGTACCAGACTGAACACCAAGGCACAATGTATCAGACTGAACAATTACACACATTGTACCAGACTGATCACCAACAGACAATGTACCAGACTGAACACCAACACAAAATGTGCCTGAATGAACACCAACACACAATGTGCCGGACTGAACACCAACACACAATGTATCCGACTGAACATCTCCACACAATGTATCAGACTGAACACCAACACACAGTGTACAAGACTGAACACAAACACACATGGCACCAGACTGAACACTAAAATCCAATGTACCAGACTGAACACCAAGGCACAATGTATCAGACTGAACACCAACACACAATGTACCAGACTGAACACCAACAGACAATGTACCAGACTAAACACGAACAGAAAAAGTACCAGACTAAACACCATCACACAATGTACCAGACTAAATACCACCACATAATGTACTAGACTAAACACCAACACAGAGTGTATAAGGCTGAACAGCAACGCACAATGTATCAGGCTGAATAACAACACACAATGTACCAGACTGAACACGAACGCATAACGTGCCAAACTGAACACCAACACACAATTTATCAGACTGAACAGCAACGCACAATGTATCAGACTGAAAACCAACACACAATGTGCCAGACTGAACACCAACGCACAATGTATCAGACTGAACAGCAACGCACAATGTATCAGACTGAACACAATCACACAATGTACCAGACTGAACACCAACACACAATGTATCAGACTGAACACCAACTCACAATGCACCAGACTGAGCACCAACGCATAATGTACCAGACTGAACACCAACACACAATGTACCAGACTGAACACCATTGCACACTGTACCAGACTGGACACCTACACACAATGTACCAGACTGAACACCAACTCACAATGTTCCAGACTGAACACCAACGCACAATGTTCCAGACTGAACACCAACGCACAATGTACCAGACTGAGCACCAACACACAATGTACCAGACTGAACACCAACTCAAAATGTACCTGACTGGACACCAACACACAATATACCGGACTGAACACCCACGCAAAATGTACCAGACTGAACACCAACGCATAATATACCAGACAGGACACCAATGCACAATGTACCCGACTGAACACCAACGCACATTGTATCAGACTGAACATCAACACACAATGTACCAGCAATACACCAACGCACAATGTACCAGACTGAACATCAACACACAATGTATCAGACTAAACACAAACACAAAATGTATCAGACTAAACACCGTCACACAATGTACCAGACTAAATACCACCACATAATGTACTAGACTAAACACCAACACAAAGTGTATAAGACTGAACAGCAAGGCACAATGTATCAGACTGAACACCAATGCACAATGTATCAGGCTGAATAACAACACACAATGTACCAGACTGAACACCAACACAAACGTGCCAGACTGAACACCAACACACAATGTATCAGACTGAACACCAACGCACAATGTACCAGACAGAGCACCAACACACAATGTACCAGACTGCACACCAACGCGCAATGTACCAGACTGGACACCAACACACAATGTACCAGACTGAACACCAAAACACATTGTATCAGACTGAACACCAACACACAATGTACCCGACTGAACACCAACACACAATGTTCCAGACTAAACACCAAAGCACATTGTATCAGACTGAACACCAACACACATGGCACCAGACTGAACACTAAAATCCAATGTACCAGACTGAACACCAAGGCACAATGTATCAGACTGAACACCAACACACAATGTACCAGACTGAACACCAACAGACAATGTACCAGACTAAACACGAACAGAAAAAGTACCAGACTAAACACCATCACACAATGTACCAGACTAAATACCACCACATAATGTACTAGACTAAACACCAACACAGAGTGTATAAGGCTGAACAGCAACGCACAATGTATCAGGCTGAATAACAACACACAATGTACCAAACTGAACACGAACGCATAACGTGCCAAACTGAACACCAACACACAATTTATCAGACTGAACAGCAACGCACAATGTATCAGACTGAAAACCAACACACAATGTGCCAGACTGAACACCAACGCACAATGTATCAGACTGAACAGCAACGCACAATGTATCAGACTGAACACAATCACACAATGTACCAGACTGAACACCAACACACAATGTATCAGACTGAACACCAACTCACAATGCACCAGACTGAGCACCAACGCATAATGTACCAGACTGAACACCAACACACAATGTACCAGACTGAACACCATTGCACACTGTACCAGACTGGACACCTACACACAATGTACCAGACTGAACACCAACTCACAATGTTCCAGACTGAACACCAACGCACAATGTTCCAGACTGAACACCAACGCACAATGTACCAGACTGAGCACCAACACACAATGTACCAGACTGAACACCAACTCAAAATGTACCTGACTGGACACCAACACACAATATACCGGACTGAACACCCACGCAAAATGTACCAGACTGAACACCAACGCATAATATACCAGACAGGACACCAATGCACAATGTACCCGACTGAACACCAACGCACATTGTATCAGACTGAACATCAACACACAATGTACCAGCAATACACCAACGCACAATGTACCAGACTGAACATCAACACACAATGTATCAGACTAAACACAAACACAAAATGTATCAGACTAAACACCGTCACACAATGTACCAGACTAAATACCACCACATAATGTACTAGACTAAACACCAACACAAAGTGTATAAGACTGAACAGCAAGGCACAATGTATCAGACTGAACACCAATGCACAATGTATCAGGCTGAATAACAACACACAATGTACCAGACTGAACACCAACACAAACGTGCCAGACTGAACACCAACACACAATGTATCAGACTGAACACCAACGCACAATGTACCAGACAGAGCACCAACACACAATGTACCAGACTGCACACCAACGCGCAATGTACCAGACTGGACACCAACACACAATGTACCAGACTGAACACCAAAACACATTGTATCAGACTGAACACCAACACACAATGTACCCGACTGAACACCAACACACAATGTTCCAGACTAAACACCAAAGCACATTGTATCAGACTGAACACCAACACACAATCTACCAGACTGAACACCAACACACAATATATCAGACTGAACACCAACACACAATGTATCAGACTGAACACCAACGCACGTTATATAAGACTAAACACCCACACACAATGTACCAGACTAAATACCACCACACAATGTACCCGACTGAACACCAACGCACATTGTATCAGACTGAACATCAACACACAATGTACCAGCAATACACCAACGCACAATGTACCAGACTGAACATCAACACACAATGTATCAGACTAAACACAAACACAAAATGTATCAGACTAAACACCGTCACACAATGTACCAGACTAAATACCACCACATAATGTACTAGACTAAACACCAACACAAAGTGTATAAGACTGAACAGCAAGGCACAATGTATCAGACTGAACACCAATGCACAATGTATCAGGCTGAATAACAACACACAATGTACCAGACTGAACACCAACACAAACGTGCCAGACTGAACACCAACACACAATGTATCAGACTGAACACCAACGCACAATGTACCAGACAGAGCACCAACACACAATGTACCAGACTGCACACCAACGCGCAATGTACCAGACTGGACACCAACACACAATGTACCAGACTGAACACCAAAACACATTGTATCAGACTGAACACCAACACACAATGTACCCGACTGAACACCAACACACAATGTTCCAGACTAAACACCAAAGCACATTGTATCAGACTGAACACCAACACACAATGTACCAGACTGAACACCAACACACAATATATCAAAGAACAAAGAACAAAGAACAAAGAAATGTACAGCACAGGAACAGGCCCTTTGGCCCTCCAAGCCCGTGCCGACCATACTGCCCGACTAAACTACAATCTTCTACACTTCCTGGGTCCGTATCCTTCTATTCCCATCCTATTCATATATTTGTCAAGATGCCCCTTAAATGTCCCTATCGTCCCTGCCTCCACTACCTCCTCCGGTAGTGAGTTCCAGGCACCCACTACCCTCTGCGTAAAAAATTTGCCTCGTACATCTACTCTAAACTTTGCCCCTCTCACCTTAAACCTATGCCCCCTAGTAATTGACCCCTCTACCCTGGGGAAAAGCCTCTGACTATCCACTCTGTCTATGCCCCTCATAATTTTGTATACCTCTATCAGGTCGCCCCTCAACCTCCTTCGTTCCAGTGAGAACAAACCGAGTTTATTCAATCGCTCCTCATAGCTTATGCCCTCCATACCAGGCAACATTCTGGTAAATCTCTTCTGCACCCTCTCTAAAGCCTCCACATCCTTCTGGTAGTGTGGCGACCAGAATTGAACACTATACTCCAAGTGTGGCCTAACTAAGGTTCTATACAGCTGCAACATGACTTGCCAATTCTTATACTCAATGCCCCGGCCAATGAAGGCAAGCATGCCGTATGCCTTCTTGACTACCTTCTCCACCTGTGTAGCCCCTTTCAGTGATCTGTGGACCTGTACTCCTAGATCTCTTTGACTTTCAATACTCTTGAGGGTTCTACCATTCACTGTATATTCCCTACCTGCATTAGCCCTTCCAAAATGCATTACCTCACATTTGTCCAGGTTAAACTCCATCTGCCATCTCTCCGCCCAAGTCTCCAGACAATCTAAATCCTGCTGTATCCTCAGACAGTCCTCATCGCTATCCGCAATTCCACCAACCTTTGTGTCGTCTGCAAACTTACTAATCAGACCAGTTACATTTTCCTCCAAATCATTTATATATACTACAAAGAGCAAAGGTCCCAGCACTGATCCCTGTGGAACACCACTGGTCACAGCCCTCCAATTAGAAAAGCATCCCTCCATTGCTACCCTCTGCCTTCTATGGCCTAGCCAGTTCTGTATCCACCTTGCCAGTTCACCCCTGATCCCGTGTGACTTCACCTTTTGTACTAGTCTACCATGAGGGACCTTGTCAAAGGCCTTACTGAAGTCCATATAGACAACATCTACTGCCCTACCTGCATCAATCATCTTAGTGACCTCCTCGAAAAACTCTATCAAGTTAGTGAGACACGACCTCCCCTTCACAAAACCGTGCTGCCTCTCACTAATACGTCCAGTTGCTTCCAAATGGGAGTAGATCCTGTCTCGAAGAATTCTCTCCAGTAATTTCCCTACCACTGAAGTAAGGCTCACCGGCCTGTAGTTCCCGGGATTATCCCTGCCACCCTTCTTAAACAGAGGAACAACATTGGCTATTCTCCAGTCCTCCGGGACATCCCCTGAAGACAGCGAGGATCCAAAGATTTCTGTCAAGGCCTCAGCAATTTCCTCTCCAGCCTCCTTCAGTATTCTGGGGTAGATCAGACTGAACACCAACACACAATGTATCAGACTGAACACCAACGCACGTTATATAAGACTAAACACCCACACACAATGTACCAGACTAAATACCACCACACAATGTATCAGACTGAACACCAACGCACAATGTATCAGACTAAACACAAACACACAATGTACCAGACTGAACATCTCCACGCAACGTATCAGACTGAACACCAACGCACAATGCACCAGACTGAACACCAACGCACAATGTATCCGACTGAACACCAACGCACAATGCACCAGACTGAACACCAACGCACAATGTGTCCGACTGAACATCACCACACAATGTACCAGACTGAACACCAACACACAATGTACCAGACTGAACACCAACAGACAATGTACCAGACTGAACACCAACACACAATGTACCAGGCTGATCACCAAGGCACAATATATCAGACTGAACACCAACACACAATGTACCAGACTGAACTCCAACACACAATGTACCAGACTGAACACCAACATACAATGTATCCGACTGCACACCAGCACACAATGTACCAGACTGAACACCAACACTCAATGTACCAGACTGAACACCAACGCATAATGTATCAGACTGAACACCAATGCACAATGTGTCAGACTGAACACCAACGCACAATGCACCAGACTGAACACCAACGCACAATGTATCAGACTGGACACCAACACACAATGTCCCAGACTGAACACCAACGCACAATGTATCAGACTGAACACCAACGCACAATGTACCAGACTGAACACCAATGCACAATGCACCAGACTGAACACCAACACACAATGTATCTGACTGAACATCTCCACACAATGTATCAGACTGAACACCAACACACTATGTACCAGACTGAACACAAACACACATTGTACCAGTCTGAACACTAAAATACAATGTACCAGACTGAACACCAAGGCACAATGTATCAGACTGAACAATTACACACATTGTACCAGACTGATCACCACCAGACAATGTACCAGACTGAACACCAACACAAAATGTGCCTGAATGAACACCAACACACAATGTGCCGGACTGAACACCAACACACAATGTACCAGATTGAACACCAACACACAATGTATCCGACTGCACATCTCCACACAATGTATCAGACTGAACACCAACACACAGTGTACAAGACTGAACACAAACACACATGGCACCAGACTGAACACTAAAATCCAATGTACCAGACTGAACACCAAGGCACAATGTATCAGACTGAACACCAACACACAATGTACCAGACTGAACACCAACAGACAATGTACCAGACTAAACACGAACAGAAAAAGTACCAGGCTAAACACCATCACACAATGTACCAGACTAAATACCACCACATAATGTACTAGACTAAACACCAACACAGAGTGTATAAGACTGAACAGCAACACACAATGTATCAGGCTGAATAACAACACACAATGTACCAGACTGAACACCAACGCATAATGTGCCAAACTGAACACCAACACACAATTTATCAGACTGAACAGCAACGCACAATGTATCAGACTGAAAACCAACACACAATGTGCCAGACTGAACACCAACGCACAATGTACGAGACTGAACACCAACACACACGTGCCAGACTGAACACCAACACACAATGTATCAGACTGAACAGCAACGCACAATGTATCAGACTGAACACAATCACACAATGTACCAGACTGAACACCAACACACAATGTATCAGACTGAACACCAACTCACAATGCACCAGACTGAGCACCAACGCATAATGTACCAGACTGAACACCAACACACAATGTACCAGACTGAACACCATTGCACAATGTACCAGACTGGACACCTACACACAATGTACCAGACTGAACACCAACACACAATGTTCCAGACTGAACACCAACGCACAATGTTCCAGACTGAACACCAACGCACAATGTACCAGACTGAGCACCAACACACAATGTACCAGACTGAACACCAACTCAAAATGTACATGACTGGACACCAACACACAATATACCGGACTGAACACCCACGCAAAATGTACCAGACTGAACACCAACGCACAATGTATCCGACTGAACATCACCACACAATGTACCAGACTGAACACCAACACGCAATGTACCAGGCTGAACACCAAGGCACAATGTATCAGACTGAACACCAACACACAATGTACCAGACAGGACACCAATGCACAATGTACCCGACTGAACACCAACGCACATTGTATCAGACTGAACATCAACACACAATGTACCAGCAATACACCAACGCACAATGTACCAGACTGAACATCAACACACAATGTATCAGACTAAACACAAACACAAAATGTATCAGACTAAACACCGTCACACAATGTACCAGACTAAATACCACCACATAATGTACTAGACTAAACACCAACACACAGTGTATAAGACTGAACAGCAACGCACAATGTGTCAGACTGAACACCAACGCACAATGTATCAGGCTGAATAACAACACACAATGTACCAGACTGAACACCAACACACACGTGCCAGACTGAACACCAACACACAATGTATCAGACTGAACACCAACGCACAATGTACCAGACTGAGCACCAACACACAATGTACCAGACTGTACACCAACGCGCAATGTAACAGACTGGACACCAACACACAATGTACCAGACTGGACACCAACTCAAAATGTACCAGACTGGACACCAACACACAATGTACCGGACTGAACACCCACGCACAATGTACCAGACTGAACACCAACGCATAATGTACCAGACTGGACACCAACGCACAATGTTCTAGACTAAACACCAACACACAATGTATCAGACTGAACATCTGCACACCATGTACCAGACTGAACACCAACGCACAATGTACCAGACTGAACACCTACGCGCAATGTACCAGACTGGACACCAACACACAATGTACTAGACTGAACACCAAGGCACAATGTATCAGACTGAACACCAACACACAATGTACCAGACAGGACACCAATGCACAATGTACCCGACTGAACACCAACGCACATTGTATCAGACTGAACATCAACACACAATGTACCAGCAATACACCAACGCACAATGTACCAGACTGAACATCAACACACAATGTATCAGACTAAACACAAACACAAAATGTATCAGACTAAACACCGTCACACAATGTACCAGACTAAATACCACCACATAACGTACTAGACTAGACACCAACACACAGTGTATTAGACTGAACAGCAACGCACAATGTATCAGACTGAACACCAACGCACAATGTATCAGGCTGAATAACAACACACAATGTAGCAGACTGAACACCAACACACACGTGCCAGACTGAACACCAACACACAATGTATCAGACTGAACACAAACACACATGGCACCAGACTGAACACTAAAATCCAATGTACCAGACTGAACACCAAGGCACAAGGTATCAGACTGAACACCAACACACAATGTACCAGACTGAACACCAACAGACAATGTACCAGACTAAACACGAACAGAAAAAGTACCAGGCTAAACACCATCACACAATGTACCAGACTAAATACCACCACATAATGTACTAGACTAAACACCAACACAGAGTGTATAAGACTGAACAGCAACGCACAATGTATCAGGCTGAATAACAACACACAATGTACCAGACTGAACACCAACGCATAACGTGCCAAACTGATCACCAACACACAATTTATCAGACTGAACAGCAACGCACAATGTATCAGACTGAAAACCAACACACAATGTGCCAGACTGAACACCAACGCACAATGTACGAGACTGAACACCAACATACACGTGCCAGACTGAACACCAACACACAATGTATCAGACTGAACAGCAACGCACAATGTATCAGACTGAACACAATCACACAATGTACCAGACTGAACACCAACACACAATGTATCAGACTGAACACCAACTCACAATGCACCAGACTGAGCACCAACGCATAATGTACCAGACTGAACACCAACACACAATGTACCAGACTGAACACCATTGCACAATGTACCAGACTGGACACCTACACACAATGTACCAGACTGAACACCAACACACAATGTTCCAGACTGAACACCAACGCACAATGTTCCAGACTGAACACCAACGCACAATGTACCAGACTGAGCACCAACACACAATGTACCAGACTGAACACCAACTCAAAATGTACCTGACTGGACACCAACACACAATATTCCGGACTGAACACCCACGCAAAATGTACCAGACTGAACACCAACGCATAATATACCAGACAGGACACCAATGCACAATGTACCCGACTGAACACCAACGCACATTGTATCAGACTGAACATCAACACACAATGTACCAGCAATACACCAAGGCACAATGTACCAGACTGAACATCAACACACAATGTATCAGACTAAACACAAACACAAAATGTATCAGACTAAACACCGTCACACAATGTACCAGACTAAATACCACCACATAATGTACTAGACTAAACACCAACACACAGTGTATAAGACTGAACAGCAAGGCACAATGTATCAGACTGAACACCAATGCACAATGTATCAGGCTGAATTACAACACACAATGTACCAGACTGAACACCAACACAAACGTGCCACACTGAACACCAACACACAATGTATCAGACTGAACACCAACGCACAATGTACCAGACTGAGCACCAACACACAATGTACCAGACTGCACACCAACGCGCAATGTACCAGACTGGACACCAACACACAATGTACCAGACTGAACACCAAAACACATTGTATCAGACTGAACACCAACACACAATGTACCAGAATGAACACCAACACACAATGTTCCAGACTAAACACCAAAGCACATTGTATCAGACTGAACACCAACACACAATGTACCAGACTGAACACCAACACACAATATCTCAGACTGAACACCAACACACAATGTATCAGACTAAACACCAACGCACGTTATATAAGACTAAACACCCACACACAATGTAACAGACTAAATACCACCACACAATGTATCAGACTGAACACCAACGCACAATGTATCAGACTAAACACAAACACACAATGTACCAGACTGAACATCTCCCCGCAACGTATCAGACTGAACACCAACGCACAATGCACCAGACTGAACACCAACGCACAATGTATCCGACTGAACACCAACGCACAATGCACCAGACTGAACACCAACGCACAATGTATCCGACTGAACATCACCACACAATGTACCAGACTGAACACCAACACACAATGTACCAGACTGAACACCAACAGACAATGTACCAGACTGAACACCAACACACAATGTACCAGGCTGATCACCAAGGCACAATATATCAGACTGAACACCAACACACAATGTACCAGACTGAACTCCAACACACAATGTACCAGACTGAACACCAACATACAATGTATCCGACTGCACACCAGCACACAATGTACCAGACTGAACACCAACACTCAATGTACCAGACTGAACACCAACGCATAATGTATCAGACTGAACACCAATGCACAATGTGTCAGACTGAACACCAACGCACAATGCACCAGACTGAACACCAACGCACAATGTATCAGACTGGACACCAACACACAATGTACCAGACTGAACACCAACGCACAATGTATCAGACTGAACACCAACGCACAATGTACCAGGCTGAACACCAACGCACAATGCACCAGACTGAACACCAACACACAATGTATCCGACTGAACATCTCCACACAATGTATCAGACTGAACACCAACACACTATGTACCAGACTGAACACAAACACACATTGTACCAGTCTGAACACTAAAATACAATGTACCAGACTGAACACCAAGGCACAATGTATCAGACTGAACAATTACACACATTGTACCAGACTGATCACCAACAGACAATGTACCAGACTGAACACCAACACAAAATGTGCCTGAATGAACACCAACACACAATGTGCCGGACTGAACACCAACACACAATGTACCAGATTGAACACCAACACACAATGTATCCGACTGAACATCTCCACACAATGTATCAGACTGAACACCAACACACAGTGTACAAGACTGAACACAAACACACATGGCACCAGACTGAACACTAAAATCCAATGTACCAGACTGAACACCAAGGCACAATGTATCAGACTGAACACCAACACACAATGTACCAGACTGAACACCAACAGACAATGTACCAGACTAAACACGAACAGAAAAAGTACCAGGCTAAACACCATCACACAATGTACCAGACTAAATACCACCACATAATGTACGAGATTAAACACCAACACACAGTGTATAAGACTGAACAGCAACGCACAATGTATCAGGCTGAATAACAACACACAATGTACCAGACTGAACACCAATGCATAACGTGCCAAACTGAACACCAACACACAATTTATCAGACTGAACGGCAACGCACAATGTATCAGACTGAAAACCAACACACAATGTGCCAGACTGAACACCAACGCACAATGTACGAGACTGAACACCAACACACACGTGCCAGACTGAACACCAACACACAATGTATCAGACTGAACAGCAACGCACAATGTATCAGACTGAACACAATCACACAATGTACCAGACTGAACACCAACACACAATGTATCAGACTGAACACCAACTCACAATGCACCAGACTGAGCACCAACGCATAATGTACCAGACTGAACACCAACACACAATGTACCAGACTGAACACCATTGCACAATGTACCAGACTGGACACCTACACACAATGTACCAGACTGAACACCAACACACAATGTTCCAGACTGAACACCAACGCACAATGTTCCAGACTGAACACCAACGCACAATGTACCAGACTGAGCACCAACACACAATGTACCAGACTGAACACCAACTCAAAATGTACCTGACTGGACACCAACACACAATATACCGGACTGAACACCCACGCAAAATGTACCAGACTGAACACCAACGCATAATATACCAGACTGAACACCAACACACAACGTATCAGACTGAACATCTGCACACCATGTACCAGACTGAACACCAACGCACAACGCACCAGACTGAACACCAACGCACAATGTATCCGACTGAACATCACCACACAATGTACCAGACTGAACACCAACACGCAATGTACCAGGCTGAACACCAAGGCACAATGTATCTGACTGAACACCAACACACAATGTACCAGACAGGACACCAATGCACAATGTACCCGACTGAACACCAATGCACATTGTATCAGACTGAACATCAACACACAATGTACCAGCAATACACCAACGCACAATGTACCAGACTGAACATCAACACACAATGTATCAGACTAAACACAAACACAAAATGTATCAGACTAAACACCGTCACACAATGTACCAGACTAAATACCACCACATAATGTACTAGACTAAACACCAACACACAGTGTATAAGACTGAACAGCAACGCACAATGTGTCAGACTGAACACCAACGCACAATGTATCAGGCTGAATAACAACACACAATGTACCAGACTGAACACCAACACACACGTGCCAGACTGAACACCAACACACAATGTATCAGACTGAACACCAACGCACAATGTAACAGACTGAGCACCAACACACAATGTACCAGACTGCACACCAACGCGCAATGTACCAGACTGGACACCAACACACAATGTACCAGACTGAACACCAACTCAAAATGTACCAGACTGGACACCAACACACAATGTACCGGACTGAACACCCACGCACAATGTACCAGACTGAACACCAACGCATAATGTACCAGACTGGACACCAACGCACAATGTTCTAGACTAAACACCAACACACAATGTATCAGACTGAACATCTGCACACCATGTACCAGACTGAACACCAACGCACAATGTACCAGACTGAACACCTACGCGCAATGTACCAGACTGGACACCAACACACAATGTACCAGACTGAACACCAAGGCACAATGTATCAGACTGAACACCAACACACAATGTACCAGACAGGACACCAATGCACAATGTACCCGACTGAACACCAACGCACATTGTATCAGACTGAACATCAACACACAATGTACCAGCAATACACCAACGCACAATGTACCAGACTGAACATCAACACACAATGTATCAGACTAAACACAAACACAAAATGTATCAGACTAAACACCGTCACACAATGTACCAGACTAAATACCACCACATAATGTACTAGACTAGACACCAACACACAGTGTATCAGACTGAACACCAACGCACAATGTATCAGGCTGAATAACAACACACAATGTAGCAGACTGAACACCAACACACACGTGCCAGACTGAACACCAACACACAATGTATCAGACTGAACACCAACGCACAATGTACCAGACTGAGCACCAACACACAATGTACCAGACTGCACACCAACGCGCAATGTACCAGACTGGACACCAACACACAATGTACCAGACTGAACACCAAAACACATTGTATCAGACTGAACACCAACACACAATGTACCAGACTGAACATCACCACACAATGTACCAGACTGAACACCAACACACAATGTACCAGACTGAACACCAACAGACAATGTACCAGACTGAACACCAACACACAATGTACCAGGCTGATCACCAAGGCACAATATATCAGGCTGAACACCAACACACAATGTACCAGACTGAACTCCAACACACAATGTACCAGACTGAACACCAACATACAATGTATCCGACTGCACACCAGCACACAAAGTACCAGACTGAACACCAACACTCAATGTACCAGACTGAACACCAACGCATAATGTATCAGACTGAACACCAACGCACAATGTATCAGACTGGACACCAACACACAATGTACCAGACTGAACACCAACGCACAATGTATCAGACTGAACACCAACGCACAATGTACCAGACTGAACACCAACGCACAATGCACCAGACTGAACACCAACACACAATGTATCCGACTGAACATCTCCACACAATGTATCAGACTGTACACCAACACACTATGTACCAGACTGAACACAAACACACATTGTACCAGTCTGAACACTAAAATACAATGTACCAGACTGAACACCAAGGCACAATGTATCAGACTGAACAATTACACACATTGTACCAGACTGATCACCAACAGACAATGTGCCAGACTGAACACCAACACAAAATGTGCCTGAATGAACACCAACACACAATGTGCCGGACTGAACACCAACACACAATGTACCAGATTGAACACCAACACACAATGTATCCGACTGAACATCTCCACACAATGTATCAGACTGAACACCAACACACAGTGTACAAGACTGAACACAAACACACATGGCACCAGACTGAACACTAAAATCCAATGTACCAGACTGAACACCAAGGCACAATGTATCAGACTGAACACCAACACACAATGTACCAGACTGAACACCAACAGACAATGTACCAGACTAAACACGAACAGAAAAAGTACCAGACTAAACACCATCACACAATGTACCAGACTAAATACCACCACATAATGTACTAGACTAAACACCAACACAGAGTGTATAAGACTGAACAGCAACGCACAATGTATCAGGCTGAATAACAACACACAATGTACCAGACTGAACACCAACGCATAACGTGCCAAACTGAACACCAACACACAATTTATCAGACTGAACAGCAACGCACAATGTATCAGACTGAAAACCAACAAACAATGTGCCAGACTGAACACCAACGCACAATGTACGAGACTGAACACCAACACACACGTGCCAGACTGAACACCAACACACAATGTATCAGACTGAACAGCAACGCACAATGTATCAGACTGAACACAATCACACAATGTACCAGACTGAACACCAACTCACAATGCACCAGACTGAGCACCAACGCATAATGTACCAGACTGAACACCAACACACAATGTACCAGACTGAACACCATTGCACAATGTACCAGACTGGACACCTACACACAATGTACCAGACTGAACACCAACACACAATGTTCCAGACTGAACACCAACGCACAATGTTCCAGACTGAACACCAACGCACAATGTACCAGACTGAGCACCAACACACAATGTACCAGACTGAACACCAACTCAAAATGTACCTGACTGGACACCAACACACAATATAACGGACTGAACACCCACGCAAAATGTACCAGACTGAACACCAACGCATAATATACCAGACTGAACACCAACACACAATGTATCCGACTGAACATCACCACACAATGTACCAGACTGAACACCAACACGCAATGTACCAGGCTGAACACCAAGGCACAATGTATCAGACTGAACATCAACACACAATGTACCAGCAATACACCAACGCACAATGTACCAGACTGAACATCAACACACAATGTATCAGACTAAATACAAACACAAAATGTATCAGACTAAACACCGTCACACAATGTACCAGACTAAATACCACCACATAATGTACTAGACTAAACACCAACACACAGTGTATAAGACTGAACAGCAACGCACAATGTGTCAGACTGAACACCAACGCACAATGTATCAGGCTGAATAACAACACACAATGTACCAGACTGAACACCAACACACACGTGCCAGACTGAACACCAACACACAATGTATCAGACTGAACACCAACGCACAATGTACCAGACTGAGCACCAACACACAATGTACCAGACTGCACACCAACGCGCAATGTACCAGACTGGACACCAACACACAATGTACCAGACTGACCACCAACTCAAAATGTACCAGACTGGACACCAACACACAATGTACCGGACTGAACACCCATGCACAATGTACCAGACTGAACACCAACGCATAATGTACCAGACTGGACACCAACACACAATGTACTAGACTAAACACCAACACACAATGTATCAGACTGAACATCTGCACACAATGTACCAGACTGAACACCAACACACAATGTTCCAGACTGAACACCAACGCACAATGTTCCAGACTGAACACCAACGCACAATGTACCAGACTGAGCACCAACACACAATGTACCAGACTGAACACCAACTCAAAATGTACCTGACTGGACACCAACACACAATATAACGGACTGAACACCCACGCAAAATGTACCAGACTGAACACCAACGCATAATATACCAGACTGAACACCAACACACAATGTATCCGACTGAACATCACCACACAATGTACCAGACTGAACACCAACACGCAATGTACCAGGCTGAACACCAAGGCACAATGTATCAGACTGAACATCAACACACAATGTACCAGCAATACACCAACGCACAATGTACCAGACTGAACATCAACACACAATGTATCAGACTAAATACAAACACAAAATGTATCAGACTAAACACCGTCACACAATGTACCAGACTAAATACCACCACATAATGTACTAGACTAAACACCAACACACAGTGTATAAGACTGAACAGCAACGCACAATGTGTCAGACTGAACACCAACGCACAATGTATCAGGCTGAATAACAACACACAATGTACCAGACTGAACACCAACACACACGTGCCAGACTGAACACCAACACACAATGTATCAGACTGAACACCAACGCACAATGTACCAGACTGAGCACCAACACACAATGTACCAGACTGCACACCAACGCGCAATGTACCAGACTGGACACCAACACACAATGTACCAGACTGACCACCAACTCAAAATGTACCAGACTGGACACCAACACACAATGTACCGGACTGAACACCCATGCACAATGTACCAGACTGAACACCAACGCATAATGTACCAGACTGGACACCAACACACAATGTACTAGACTAAACACCAACACACAATGTATCAGACTGAACATCTGCACACCATATACCAGACTGAACACCAACGCACAATGTTCCAGACTGAGCACCAACACACAATGTACAAGACTGAACACAAACACACATGGCACCAGACTGAACACTAAAATCCAATGTACCAGACTGAACACCAAGGCACAATGTATCAGACTGAACACCAACACACAATATAACGGACTGAACACCAACAGACAATGTACCAGACTAAACACGAACAGAAAAAGTACCAGGCTAAACACCATCACACAATGAACATCTGCACACCATATACCAGACTGAACACCAACGCACAATGTTCCAGACTGAGCACCAACACACAATGTACCAGACTGAACACCTACACGCAATGTACCAGACTGGACACCTACGCGCAATGTACCAGACTGGACACCAACACACAATGTACCAGACTGAACACCAACTCAAAATGTACCAGACTGAACACCAAGGCACAATGTATCAGACTGAACACCAACGCACAATGTACCAGACTATACACCAACGCACAATGTACCAGACTGAACATCAACACACAATGTATCAGACTAAACACAAACACAAAATGTATCAGACTAAACACCACACACAATGTACCAGACTAAACACCAAAGCACATTGTATCAGACTGAACACCAACACACAACGTACCAGACTAAACACCAAAACACATTGTATCAGACTGAATACCAACACACAATGTACCAGACTGAACACCAACACACAATGTACCAGACTAAACACCAAAGCACATTGTATCAGACTGAACACCAACACACAATGTACCAGACTGAACACCAACACACAATATATCAGACTGAACACCAACACACAATGTATCAGACTAAACACCAACGCACGTTATATAAGACTAAACACCCACACACAATGTACCAGACTGAACATCTCCACGCAACGTATCAGACTGAACACCAACGCACAATGCACCAGACTGAACACCAACGCACAATGTATCTGACTGAACACCAAGGCACAATGCACCAGACTGAACACCAACGCACAATGCACCAGACTGAACACCAACGCACAATGTATCCGACTGAACATCACCACACAATGTACCAGACTGAACACCAACACACAATGTACCAGACTGAACACCAACAGACAATGTACCAGACTGAACACCAACACACAATGTACCAGGCCGATCACCAAGGCACAATATATCAGACTGAACACCAACACACAATGTACCAGACTGAACTCCAACACACAATGTACCAGACTGAACACCAACATACAATGTATCCGACTGCACACCAGCACACAATGTACCAGACTGAACACCAACACTCAATGTACCAGACTGAACACCAAGGCACAATGTATCAGACTGAACACTAACACACAACGTACCAGACAGGACACCACTGCAAAATGTACCAGACTGAACACCAACGCACATTGTATCAGACTGAAGACCAACACACAATGTACCAGACTGAACACCAACGCACAATGTACCAGACTATACACCAACGCACAATGTACCAGACTGAACATCAACACACAATGTACCAGACTATACACCAACGCACAATGTACCAGACTGAACATCAACACACAATGTACCAGACTGAACACCAAGGCACAATGTATCAGACTGAACACCAACACACAATGTACCAGACAGGAAACCAACGCACAATGTACCAGACTGAACACCAACGCACATTGTATCAGATTGAACACCAACACACAATGTACCAGACTACACACCAACGCACAATGTACCAGACTGAACATCAACACACAATGTACCAGACTGAACACCAACACACAATGTATCAGACTAAACACCAACGCACATTATATCAGACTAAACACCCACACACAATGTACCAGACTAAATACCACCACACAATGTATCCGACTGACCACCAACACACAATGTATCAGACTGAACACCAACACACAATTTATCAGACTAAACACCAACGTGCATTATAGATTTCATAGAATTAACAGTGCTGAAGGAGGCCATTGGGCCCATCGAGTCTGCACCGGCTCTTGGAAAGAGCACCCTACCCATGGTCCACACCTCCACCCTATCCCCATAACCCAGTAACCCCACCCAACACTAAGGGCAATTTTGGACACTCAGGGCAATTTATCATGGCTAATCCACCTAACCTGCACATCTTTGGCATTGTATCAGACTAAACACCAACACACAATGTACCAGACTGAACACCAACGCACATTGTATCAGACTGAACACCAAAGTACATTATAGCCGATTGAACACAAAAACACAATGTATCAGACTGAACACCAATGCACAATGTACCAGACTGAACATCAATGTACAAAGTACCAGATTGAACACAGAAACACAATATACCAGGCTGAATCCTTGCACACAATGTACCAGGCTGAACACCAACGCACAATATGCCACATTGAATGCCATTACACAATGTACCAGATCAAAAACCACCGCACAAATTCCTAGACTGCACTCCAGAACACAAAGTATCTTCGTATAGTCCAAAAATGTACTAGTCTCAGGGTTCTTAATCATGTTGCTTTTGAAACCTCCTCCTCCCATGTTATAAAAATTCCACCGACCCCCGATATCACAACAGAGGTTTTCTTTTCCATATAAAAACTAATTATAAACCAACATGACAGTAACACTTCTGAACGTTATGTATTTCATACATTTCAATTAAATGTCTCTGTGTTTCAAAGATTAATTTTCTAGAATCTATGCAGAACGTACACACTGCGGTTGTAGTGTATCTTCGTTTCCAGAAATGAAACTGAACTTCAAGTAGCAGTTCTTCTTTTTCCTCAATTTCGAAAGCTTCATGGCAGCTTTATACTTTTTACTCACAAGTCCACCACTGCGCCCAATCCTTGCGATTAAATTTGATGAAGGAAGTTCTGTATCATTGCTCTGTGAGTTTTGTAGCTTTGAAACTGATGTTCGAATGAAAACATTTTCCATACTTGTATTTATTGTGCGCATTTAAAATGATTTTCCTGTTCTATGTAATTCTATCTGGCTCTCGTTGAAATAGTGTTATTTGCTTTACACAATGAGAGAACATATAAGGTAACCTGAGAACATGCTAATTTCTGTGCTTCCAGCATCTAATAAGCACGTAGCTACTAGGGATGGGCAAAATGCTAGCCTTACCCAAATGCAAGAATCAAAATATATGTGAGAAAATATCCAAGCCATCACACAAATGGTGAGTAAAGTATAATGACACAACCTCAAATGGGTGAACACATAATTGCTTCCTCCACATGGAAAGGAACAGTTACCCCAACCGCTCCTGAAGAAGTACTGCCGGCTTTTCTTGTAGCTGATGATCGATCCTCTAACTTGCATTAAATGTCCTGCAGCAGTAATTTTCTATATACCTCTCGATAAGGGGGTGCTTTGGTAAGTCATACAGTGAGCCTACACCATATTAATGTCCAGCACTGGGGAGATGCTGCTGAATGAGCCTCATATCTCAAGCGTTATTGGAGCTGTTGTCCATTGCTGACTAAATAGTGACCCCAGCACAACTACTGCGGAAGGAAGAGGTTGCCGCAGAGGATGGATCCGCAAGGAGGTGAGAGAAGGAAGGACTGGGCCCAATTCAGCCAGAGTGTGTGGCAAACAGCTAGAAAATTGACTGATTACAGTGCGTGATAATATGGGCACTTTGCCAGATTGCAATTTGTGGCAGTAGCTTGGTAAATGGACTGATTACAGTGCCTGGCAGTAGTTTTTTGCACCTGGTTGATCTTATTCCTTGGTAGGAAGGTAACAAAATGGAACCCTGACTCAAAAGACCATGGGCGGGATTCTCCATTTGAGAGATTAAGTGCAGACACCGGGACTGAATGCCAGGTGTTCCATGATCCTGATGACAGCACCGGTCCTGGAGCAATTCAGGATATGCTAATGGGCCAGGTCTCACGCCACATAGAACTAGTGCAATTCCAAATCATGCTGGCGTCGGATTCGGGATTGGCACTGAAGAGCCTGACAAGCCGCAGCTGCGTATAAGCATTCCACTCCCCACACACTCTCATTCCAGCCAAGAAGATGCCGCCCCGGAGAATGGTCCTGAGATTCGCAGACGCAGAGCTGGAGATATTGCTGGATGCCATGGGGGAGAGGCGGGACACCTTGTTCCCCAGAATGGGAAGGCGGCTGCCACCCAGCAACGTGAACCAGGCCTGGGCACAGGTGGCAGAGGTCATGAGCGCTGTGAGACCCATCGCAAAGACCGGGCAGCAGTGCCGGAAAAAGCTGCACGGCCTCCTCAGGGCAGCCTGAGCGAGACACCACCTTCTTGCTTCTGGCACCACCCCTGTGCCACACACCCCCACCTCACACCTCTCACCCCCATGCGGCCCCCACCAGGTGGACTGATAGGCAGTGCTTGGTTAGGATGGGCAACTCTCCGGCTAGACATGGTGGGGCACCACCTCTGTGCTCCAAGCATCACCCCCATCTCACTCATCTCTAGCTCACACCCCTCACCTCCCATCGCCCGAGAGGGTGACCACACCCCACCCGCTGGCGGCCTCGGCATTCCAACCTGTACAACATGCTAACGCCCGTACCGTCCATGATGGCCAGTTGCCCGGCACTCACATGCCATCAGCCACAGACCCCCTGCATTGTCTTGTGTCCACGTGCATTATCTGCCACTCAGGAGAAGGCAGCCCACATCCACCAAGAGTGGGAGAAGACCACAGTGGGCCCCCCGGACACCGGCCCCTCAGCGTCACAGAGCAGGGGGAATTGAGCTTGGTCTGCCCAGTGGGAGAGTGGGCAGCCACAGAGGTGGAGGTCGGCATGGGACAACCAAGTGAACCCAGATGCGTTGCCATGTCAATGGTGCACATGAGTCGCCCTGCCCCCAAAGCCACCTCCACCCGCGATCTCACAATGAGACTTGTATTGTGTCTTGCAGGGTCACCACCAGACGATGAGAAACCGATCAGTGTCGCAAGCCCTCAGCCTAAACCCCGTGACTCACTGGGCAATGAAGCGGCCTGCCGGAGTCCCATGCCCCCTCACCACAATGCCACGACACCCCGGAGCACATGTCTGGGGACGACATTGACTTCTCGTCACTTCTGGCACGTGCATCCTCCACCATCCCAGAGACACTCACCTTGGTTGCGCACTTTAGTGAGAGGCTCCTTGGGCACTTTCAGGCGTGCACCACACACATGTTATTGGACATCAGGTGGAGGTAGGAACACCCAAAGGATCGGACGGTCGGAGGGCAGCCCGGCCCCAGGGAACAGCTGCTGTCCAAATGGGTCTGGTGCTTTTGGAAAGGGCGGTTCCATCAATGTTGGAGATGCAGCCATAGAGCTGGGGACTACATAAGCGGGTGTCAGCAAACATCCAGCGTTTGCAGGTGCAGTTGGAAGAATTCAACCACCTGCAGGAGCAGGAAGAGATGTCGGCCGTGCATGCTACCGAGGTGAACATCGCACGGGTGGCATCCGCAGTGGGGGCACTGGGTGCAAAGTTATCCGTCTTGGGTCAGGATATCCAAGGCCTGCGTCAGAGTGGGCACCGGACAGGGCTTCTACGTCACAGGGCCACATGGATATTTGTATGGCGCTCCAGAGCATGAACCAATCACACTGGCCAAGCCTGCAGGTATTGAGATCTTTGGCCTGCCACTGGCTGACCTGGGCCAGGCACAGAGGGACCTGGTCCAGTCAAAGCAGGACCTGGCCCGGTCACAGAGGGACCTGGCCCGGTCACAGGAGGATCTTGCCCTGTCACAGGAGGATCTTGCCCTGTCACAGAGGAACTTGGCCCGGTCACAGAGGAACCTGGCCCAGTCACAGAGGGACCTGGCCCGGTCACAGAGGGACCTGGCCCAGTCACAGGAGTATCTTGCCCGGTCACAGAGGGACCTGGCCCGGTCACAGGAGGATCTTGCCCGTTCACAGAGGAACTTGGCCCGGTCACAGAGGGACCTGGCCCGGTCACAGGAGTATCTTGCCCGGTCACAGAGGAACTTGGCCCGGTCACAGAGGGACCTGGCCCGGTCACAGAGGGACCTGGCCCGGTCACAGAGGAACTTGGCCCGGTCACAGAGGGACCTGGCCCGGTCACAGAGGGACCTGGCCCGGTCACAGAGGGACCTGGCCCAGTCACAGGAGTATCTTGCCCGGTCACAGAGGGACCTGGCCCGGTCACAGGAGTATCTTGCCCGGTCACAGAGGAACCTGGCCCAGTCACAGAGGAACCTGGCCCGGTCACAGGAGTATCTTGCCCGGTCACAGAGGAATTTGGCCCGGTCACAGAGGGACCTGGCCCGGTCACAGAGGGACCTGGCCCGGTCACAGGAGTATCTTGCCCGGTCACAGAGGAACTTGGCCCGGTCACAGAGGGACCTGGCCCGGTCACAGAGGGACCTGGCCCGGTCACAGAGGAACTTGGCCCGGTCACAGAGGGACCTGGCCCGGTCACAGAGGAACTTGGCCCGGTCACAGAGGAACCTGGCCTGGTCACAGAGGAACTTGGCCCGGTCACAGGAGTATCTTGCCCGGTCACAGGAGTATCTTGCCCGGTCACAGAGGAACCTGGCCCGGTCACAGGAGTATCTTGCCCGGTCACAGAGGGACCTGGCCCGGTCACAGGAGTATCTTGCCCGGTCACAGAGGAACTTGGCCCGGTCACAGAGGGACCTGGCCCGGTCACAGAGGGACCTGGCCCGGTCACAGAGGAACCTGGCCCGGTCACAGAGGGACCTGGCCCGGTCACAGAGGAACTTGGCCCGGTCACAGAGGAACTTGGCCCGGTCACAGAGGGACCTTGCCCGGTCACAGAGGGACCTGGCCCGGTCACAGAGGAACCTGGCCTGGTCACAGAGGGACCTTGCCCAGTCACAGAGGGACCTTGCTCGGTCACAGAGGAACCTGGCCCGGTCACAGAGGGACCTGGCCCGGTCACAGTGGGACCTGGCCCGGTCACAGAGGAACCTGGCCCAGTCACAGAGGAACCTGGCCCGGTCACAGTGGGACCTGGCCCGGTCACAGAGGAACCTGGCCCGGTCACAGAGGAACCTGGCCCGGTCACAGAGGAACCTGGCCTGGTCACAGAGGGACCTTGCCCAGTCACAGAGGGACCTTGCTCGGTCACAGAGGAACCTGGCCCGGTCACAGAGGGACCTTGCCCGGTCACAGAGGAACCTGGCCCGGTCACAGTGGGACCTGGCCCGGTCACAGAGGAACCTGGCCCGGTCACAGTGGGACCTGGCCCGGTCACAGAGGAACCTGGCCCGGTCACAGTGGGACCTGGCCCGGTCACAGAGGAACCTGGCCCGGTCACAGAGGAACCTGGCCTGGTCACAGAGGGACCTTGCCCAGTCACAGAGGGACCTTGCTCGGTCACAGAGGAACCTGGCCCGGTCACAGAGGGACCTGGCCCGGTCACAGGAGTATCTTGCCCGTTCACAGAGGAACTTGGCCCGGTCACAGAGGGACCTTGCTCGGTCACAGAGGAACCTGGCCCGGTCACAGAGGGACCTTGCCCGGTCACAGAGGAACCTGGCCCGGTCACAGTGGGACCTGGCCCGGTCACAGAGGAACCTGGCCCGGTCACAGTGGGACCTGGCCCGGTCACAGAGGAACCTGGCTCGGTCACAGAGGAACCTGGCCCGGTCACAGAGGGACCTTGCCCAGTCACAGAGGGACCTTGCTCGGTCACAGAGGAACCTGGCCCGGTCACAGTGGGACCTGGCCTGGTCACAGAGGGACCTTGCCCGGTCACAGAGGAACCTGGCCCGGTCACAGAGGAACCTGGCCCGGTCACAGTGGGACCTGGCCTGGTCACAGAGGAACCTGGCCCGGTCACAGTGGGACCTGGCCCGGTCACAGAGGGACCTTGCCCGGTCACAGAGGAGCTTGGCCCGGTCACAGAGGAACCTGGCCCGGTCACAGAGGAACCTGGCCCGGTCACAGAGGGACCTTGCCCGGTCACAGAGGGACCTTGCTCGGTCACAGAGGAACCTGGCCCGGTCACAGAGGAACCTGGCCCGGTCACAGTGGGACCTGGCCCGGTCACAGAGGAGCTTGGCCCGGTCACAGAGGAACCTGGCCCGGTCACAGAGGAACCTGGCCCGGTCACAGAGGGACCTTGCCCGGTCACAGAGGGACCTTGCTCGGTCACAGAGGAACCTGGCCCGGTCACAGAGGAACCTGGCCCGGTCACAGTGGGACCTGGCCCGGTCACAGAGGGACCTTGCCCGGTCACAGAGGAACCTGGCCCGGTCACAGAGGAGCTTGGCCCGGTCACAGAGGAACCTGGCCCGGTCACAGAGGAACCTGGCCCGGTCACAGGAGTATCTTGCCCGGTCACAGAGGAACTTGGCCCGGTCACAGAGGGACCTGGCCCGGTCACAGAGGGACTTGGCCCGGTCACAGAGGGACCTGGCCCGGTCACAGAGGAACTTGGCCCGGTCACAGAGGAACCTGGCCTGGTCACAGAGGAACTTGGCCCGGTCACAGGAGTATCTTGCCCGGTCACAGAGGAACCTGGCCCGGTCACAGAGGAACCTGGCCCGGTCACAGAGGGACTTGGCCCGGTCACAGAGGGACCTGGCCCGGTCACAGAGGAACTTGGCCCGGTCACAGAGGAACCTGGCCTGGTCACAGAGGAACTTGGCCCGGTCACAGAGGAACTTGGCCCGGTCACAGAGGGACCTTGCCCGGTCACAGAGGGACCTGGCCCGTTCACAGAGGAACTTGGCCCGGTCACAGAGGAACCTGGCCTGGTCACAGAGGGACCTTGCCCAGTCACAGAGGGACCTTGCTCGGTCACAGAGGAACCTGGCCCGGTCACAGAGGGACCTGGCCCGGTCACAGTGGGACCTGGCCCGGTCACAGAGGAACCTGGCCCAGTCACAGAGGAACCTGGCCCGGTCACAGTGGGACCTGGCCCGGTCACAGAGGAACCTGGCCCGGTCACAGAGGAACCTGGCCCGGTCACAGAGGAACCTGGCCTGGTCACAGAGGGACCTTGCCCAGTCACAGAGGGACCTTGCTCGGTCACAGAGGAACCTGGCCCGGTCACAGAGGGACCTGGCCCGGTCACAGGAGTATCTTGCCCGTTCACAGAGGAACTTGGCCCGGTCACAGAGGGACCTTGCCCGGTCACAGAGGGACCTTGCCCGGTCACAGAGGAACCTGGCCCGGTCACAGAGGAACCTGGCCCGGTCACAGTGGGACCTGGCCTGGTCACAGAGGGACCTTGCTCGGTCACAGAGGAACCTGGCCCGGTCACAGAGGGACCTTGCCCGGTCACAGAGGAACCTGGCCCGGTCACAGTGGGACCTGGCCCGGTCACAGAGGAACCTGGCCCGGTCACAGTGGGACCTGGCCCGGTCACAGAGGAACCTGGCCCGGTCACAGTGGGACCTGGCCCGGTCACAGGAGTATCTTGCCCGGTCACAGAGGAACCTGGCTCGGTCACAGAGGAACCTGGCCCGGTCACAGAGGGACCTTGCCCAGTCACAGAGGGACCTTGCTCGGTCACAGAGGAACCTGGCCCGGTCACAGTGGGACCTGGCCCGGTCACAGAGGAACCTGGCCCGGTCACAGTGGAACCTGGCTCGGTCACAGAGGAACCTGGCCCGGTCACAGAGGGACCTTGCCCGGTCACAGAGGGACCTTGCTCGGTCACAGAGGAACCTGGCCCGGTCACAGAGGAACCTGGCCCGGTCACAGTGGGACCTGGCCCGGTCACAGAGGGACCTTGCCCGGTCACAGAGGAACCTGGCCCGGTCACAGAGGAGCTTGGCCCGGTCACAGAGGAACCTGGCCCGGTCACAGAGGAACCTGGCCCGGTCACAGTGGGACCTGGCCCGGTCACAGAGGGACCTTGCCCGGTCACAGAGGGACCTGGCCTGGTCACAGAGGAACCTGGCCCAGTACCAGAGGGATGTGTCGCACACCCTGTGCTGCATGGCAGCGAGCATGGTCAAGATGAGTGCGGGCCTCCAGGACTGGCAGCACCAGGTGATGCCCTTGGGGCTCGCTTTGGCAGCATCACCCCCATCCCCCGACCTAAGGAGTATCCCAGAGCCATCGGACACCCCAAGGGAGGAGGAGGTGATGGGGCCCATTGCATTGACACCCACAGGGAGTTGTTGATGAACCACAGCGCCTCTGAATCCCCTCCCCCCAACTGTCCCTGATGCATCCAATGGGTAGCAGGTAGAACAGTGTGCCACCAAACAGTCTGTGCCAACCGGAAGACACCAGGGCCATCTAGGCATGGTTGCTCTAGAGGATGGCCACCAAAGGGACCCAGGTCACAGGTTGTGGTATGCAGCAGGCCACCTGCACTTCTAAAGTACCACCTGGGGGACCGGTTAGAAGAAGCATTAGGGCTCATAAGGTTAGAAAGTTAGACACCAGAAAGTTGGCATGGGTGCAGCACATTGGATAGCTTAAGGGGCTAGCGCACAGATGCTGTACATAGCACTCTCACCAATAAACACATGTTCACCGACGTTCCGAACTACCTTTGCCCTCTGTCCGCAGGGTGTTTGAGGGATGAGCTGGGCTGGGTGAAGAGGGTGCATCTGGTGGGGGTGTGTGGGGAGACAGGGACCAGCATCCTGGTTGTCATGACTGGGATTTATACTGTGTGAATCTGCCACTGTGGTGACCGGTTCCTTTGATCATGAATAAATTACCATTTACTCTACTACACGGCCTCCAGGATCTTTATGCTGGCAAGGAGGTAATAGCACTGATTATGATTCTGGATGTCTCAACCACTTGGGACATTGCCATTCAGCAATATGTTCAATAGAGTTTGAAAATCCCTCTCTTGGGAAAGTTAGAAGCCTGCAGCGCAGGCCTGGAAGTCTGGGTCCAATAGGCTGAGCGAATACAGTAATTCTCCCAGGCTAACGGCATCAGTGGAGAGGACCGACGGAAGGTAATCCTCCCGATTGGCCTATTTTGCCCCAACCTTCAGGTTAATTAAAAACCTCACGTACCGGGATGCCTCAAATTCAAAGTCCTTTGATGAACTGGTGAAGTTGGTATCTAATCATTATGACCTGAAACCATCTGTGATTTTGCAATGGTACCAATTTAACACTGTTGTGTGCACTCCGGGGGAGTCAGTTATGAACTTTCTAACTCTCCGAAGGCTGGCTGAGCAATGCGAGATCAGCACGTCCCTGTTGGAGATGTTAGAGGCCCATTTGGAGTACGGGACTAACAATGTGGCCCCACAGAGAAAGTTGTTGGCAAAGCCTACACTGATCTTGAAAAGAACCAATGAGCTAGCCCTGTCCCCGAGAATGCCAAGGGCAGGATTCAGGAGCTCCGGGGTTCCGTTCACTCCAGCATCCATAGTGCTGGTTGACCTCAGAATAAGAATAAAGCGCCCTCTCAGGGCAGTGCGTACATGAGCAGATCACCAGCAAAACAGCAACCAACTGCACAACGCTGCATCCATACTCAATGGGTCAAGGGCCTCCGCAGAAAACAGGGACCGCATCGTACAAGGTCAGAACCTGAGAAAAGAAAGAATGGAAACATATGGGTCACCTCAAGGGCAGAGAACCCGCCTCGGAGGACACTGCACCAAGCACATTAGTGCATCCACTGACTCTGGTACAACTGCATGGTCAAGAGGCTCAACCACATGGTCCAGCATCCGGACCATCAATATGACGACAACATGGCCTTGGATAGGGACACGGAGGCATCTGCACTCCTGGACAATGCCGCAACCAAAGCCAAACCACCTGCAGTGTCCCTCCGCCATTCATCATGGAAAATGTGATCAACAAGTCACTACACACCATCTGACCCAGCCCCACCACTGGCACAAGCGCAACTGTGTGAAAAGCAGCAAAGAAGGCCACCTCATAAGACTACTGGAAGGGAACTTTCGGAGTTGGGGAGAGGATTGTAATTACCCTCACAAGATCCACGGGGATGCCCTAATTGATATCCCCATGCGACACATGGAATACGAGCTTCTCCGCTAGTGGGCAGAGGCCCACCCAGCCGGGGCTCATATTTGGAATGTATAAGAACAGCCCAGGCAGGGACAGGCATCCAGGTAGTCCCGGCTGGGACTTATGTGTGTACATGCCACTGTAGCAGCCGTATCCTTTGACCGCGAATAAGCTACCATTTATTCTATTATTCGGCCTCCAAAGTCTTTATACAGTGCCTGGCAATAGCTTTGTATAGTATTGCCAGACTGCAGTGTGTGGCAGTAGCTGGCACATTGCCAGACTGCAGTGTGTGGCAGTAGCTGGCACATTGCCAGACTGCAGTGCATGGCAGTAGGCTGGTACTTTGATTGATTACATTGTTTGGCCGTATCTGGCACATTGCCAGACTGCAGTGTGTGGCAGTAGGCTGGTACATTGACGGATTACATTTACTGGCAGTAGGCTGGTACATTGCCAGGCTGTAGTGCCAGACTGCAGTGTGTATTCATGTTAAGTCTTTTGAAAGAAACTCACCAATGACCACAATTTGTATTCAAGTAGTTTTGCTTTCTGCTTTGAGAGCTTTGCTCCTTTGAATGGCATGATGTTAAGAATCTACAGGTCTTTTAAATAAATTAAAGCAATAAATGTCTATTTGAATAGGCAAAGGTCACACCGAACACAAATGTTGCTCTGTTGTATACATACTAGTATACATAATAGGCCACTGCAGTCCGGCAATAGACAGCACTGAGTTAATAGACTTCTCTCAAAAAGCCTTAACATAAATAAAGTCAGTCAATGTACCAGTCTAGTCCCACACACTGAATATCAGGACTGGAGAGATTCTGCTCAGCGATTTGCCAGACTCTGACCTTGCAGATTGCAACTCATCTGACAACAACACCCCACCTCCCACGCCAGAGGCACATTGGGATTTAATTATACATCACAACCTTACTGTCTCCAGTTGAAGGAGGCGATGGCATGGTGGTGGTGTCACTGGACTAGTCATCCAGAGACCCAGGGTATCATTCTGGGGCGACATTCTCCGACCCCCCGCCGGGTTGGAGAATCGCCGGGGGCTGCCGTGAATCCCGCCCCGGCAGTTGCCGAAGTCTCCGGCACCGGATTTTCGGCGAGGGCGGGAATCGGGCCGCGCCGGTTGGCGGGCCCCCCCCCCCCGCTCGATTCTCCGGCCCGGATGGGCCGAAGCCCGCCGATAAATTGCCTGTCCCGCCGGCGTGGATTAAACCACCTTTTGAACGGTGGGACAAGGCGGCGTGGGCAGGCTCCGGGGTCCTGGGGGGGGGGGGGTCGCGGGGCGATCTGACCCCGGGGGGTACCCCCACGGTGGCCTGGCTCGCGATCGGGGCCCACCGATCTGCGGGCGGGCCTGTGCCGTGGGGGCACTCTTTCCCTTCCGCCTCCACCACGGTCTCCACCATGGCGGAGTTGGAAGAGACTCCCTCCACTGCGCATGCGTGGGAAACTGTCAGCGGCCGCTGACGCTCCCGCGCATGCACCGCCCGGGGATGCCATTTCCGTGCCAGCTGGCGGGGCAACAAAGGCCGTTTCCGCCAGCTGGTGGGGCGGAAATTCCTCCGGCGCCCCTCAACCTTTGGGGCGGCGCGATGCCCGTCAGATTGGCGCCGTTTTGGGCGCCAGTCGGCGGACATCGCGCCGTTTCGGGAGAATTTCACCCCTGAAGTTAATTAAAAAGCTGGAATTAAAAGTCTAAGGATCACTGTGAAACCAAAGTGAATTGCCATAGAAACTCACCTGGTTCACTCGTGTCCTCTAGGGAAGGAAACATGTCAATCCTACCTGATTCCATATCCTCAGCAATGTGGCTAACTCTTAAATGCCCTCAGGGATGGGCAATAAGTGCTGACCTAGCCAGCGACGCCCACATCCCATGAACGAATTAAAGAAAACATACAAAATACAGCCACGTTAATTTGTTCCGCCATTCTATAAGATATTGGCTGATCAGTTTGTGTTTTGAATTCTACATTCACAACAACCCCAGATAACTTTTATTTTCTTGCCTAACAAGAGTCTATCTGCTGCTGCCTTGAAATATTCAATTACAGTGCCTCCACCACCTCCTGGGGCAGAGTTCCAAAGGCGCATACGTTCAGGGAATAAATATTCTCCTCATCTCTGTCTTGAAAGTGTGACCCCTAATTTTAAAACTGTGTCCCCAAGTTCTGGACTCACCAGCAAGAGGAAGCATCCTTTCCTTATCCACCTTGTCAATACCATTCCATTTTTTTATGTACTTCAATCAAGCCACCCCTCAGTCTATTAAGCTTCAACAGAAACAAGCCCAATCTGTCTAACCTTTCCTCATGAGACAACCCGCTCATTCCAGGTATCAATCTAGTTGAGTTGCTAGGACCCATCTCAAGATCTATTACCTGTCTGAGCCCTGTCTTTTTCAAACTTCCCACTGCTGCGACTGATACTTTCCAATTGCCGCCAATTTTCAGCAATTCACTGGGCTCCATGCACACTGGGGGCTGTGACAACTTGAGAATGGATGTCACCATATCTTTGTCAGACAAGAGCAAGACTTTTTTTGTCCTACATATTGGTGGATCCATTGAAACTAGCCCATGGTCCCCTTGGGACTACTGACCAAATCCTATTTCCAGTACAAATAAAACTTCAATTCAACTAGAAATCTTCATATTGCCTTCATTTTGCAAGCTTGGTTTTACCCAGACATCGACCACTGCAGTCAGTCTTTATGGTTAAACCTGATATAGAACGTTCTGTACCATTGCTCTCTGGGTTTTGTTGTTTACTCAATGGTTGAATTTTAAAAAAAATTCCATGCTTCTATTTATTGTGTGCATTGAAAATGATATTTCCTGTTCTCTGTAATTCTATCACTACCATCAGAGACAGCATTTCTGCAACCAGGTTACTTATAATCAACCCTTTTGTTTTCTTGGCTTCCAAGGCTAAGGGACAACACTTTCCCCATTTTTGTCTCTGCTAAGAATATTTAAACCCAACCATACTCAAATACCCATTTGGAAGATAGACATGGGAAGCGTCACTAAAAAGGACTCATTTCATTTCTTTCGGATCACCAGGGCTAGAAACCTGAGTATGCGTTTCTTGAAATGTCATTTCTGTTAATGTTTTATGTGCCATCAAAACGTTCTCAATTGCACTGTGTTTCAAGATATGAGTTCCAATAGTCATTACTGGCATTGTGCCTTGCCTGATTAATTGGCACTCTAACTGACCAATCCAGCTTTTTGGTTGCAAGATCATCTTTATGTGAGGACCTGGCCTGACTTATTGGGATAAAATTAATACTTTCCAAGTATCACTCCTGACCTTTTCTGATTAATGTCTGAGCCCATATATTTAAAGTCTCCCTAAACCTTACTTCCAAGCTTAAATTCTTCTTTTATCTTATCTATAACAAATTGCTCACATTCTGCCGAATGTCCCCACAGAAAATCATCACCATGTATCATGAAGGTGCCAGATAGTTTCCCTGTCTGATGTCAGTAGAACATCGCTGGATCTACGTGCAGCCAAATACAGCTTACTTTTAACTAGGCAAACCTAGCCAAGAAATGCCATTACCTTAAGACATCATTCAATCCATAAACATATTTATTTCATTTTTACAGCTTCCCTTCTACATCAGTTGCTTCTTTAGATAGCTTCAAAAGCACTTCTCTTTCAAATTGCAAAAATGCAACTATTATATCGAAGGACCTACATTTCCACAAACATGTGATTGAGTGTGAAGAAAATCTCCAAGATCGCCTTTCCTGCCATGGGGAAATCTACTCTAACATTTCAAACAACAAGGGCTGGATTCTCCGCAGCCCCGCGTCGAAATCGCGTTCGGTGTGGGGGTGGAGAATCCAATTTCACGCCAAAATTGGGCCCGGTGCGGGTCCGGCGATTCTCCGGGACCCGAGAATCGGCGTGATCACGGAGTACGCCGCGCGGCTGGGGGCCCATGGACAGAGGCCCGTCCAGCGATCATCTGCTCCCGACCGGCTGAGTTCCCGATGGCGTGGAACTAACCATCTATTGCCGGTTGGGATGCTGGTGTGGTGTCTGCGGACTCAGTCCCCTGGGGGGATCGGACACCAGGGGGCCTCATAGGCAGCCGGGGTTAATATCCGCACGGTCAGATCCTCAGGTGCACGGCCGATCGGGGTGTCTAATTTTTATGTCTGCCTCCGCGGTCCAAGTCCGCCATGGCGCCCGCCGCCGCTGGAGGCCGCCGCCGTGCGCATGCGCGGAGTCAAAACCGGAAGTGCGGGGGCCCATATCTGCACATAAGCTGCGTGAATTACTCCGGGTCCCTGCTAGCCCCCACAGGACATTGAATTAGCTGATCTTTTTTGCAGGAATCTCCAGAATACAACTCCAGTGTTTTTACTCTGGGGTGGGGGACATAGTCCCATTTTGAGAGAATCCAGCCCCACATCCCTCTGAAACTCTAAGCCACTATTCTTGCTTTATATTCCCCATCAGGAAATATTTTTTCCTTACATATCCATCTGTATGATATGATAAAGCTGGCTGCCTTAGGAATTCCTTCCAACTCTTTGTTTTGCCTCTTAAGAATTTTTATTCTTAATTGTTTGCCTCCACCAAAACCTCACAAAATACCTCTGCTTCTAGTGGTGTTTGTTCTGCAGTCCTTGTTCTGATGAAACTGCAGCCAACTTTTTTTCTCCTCTCTCTTTATGGACTACTGCTATAGGATCTCTCCTTCCCAAGAGGTTCTGTTGCCAGTATGTGATCGCGTTTTATTGCTAGAGTCACTTCCAGATACACTATGGAAACTTTCACCTTGTTTCCTTCCTTTCCACCATTTCACCTCACCTTGCCAGTCTTGTCCATCATCTTGGAGGTTTGAAAATGCAAGTGACCTTCCCTGCACACCCTACAATAATTACATCTTTGCAGTGTACCATAGTATTGACTCTTGGCAGTTGTCCTTCAGGTTAAGTAGCTCTATCGTGTGTATCGGTATCACTTTGCCTATTATCATCCAACTCCTTATCTACCCTATTCTGCTCCTCATTATGGTCAATCATATGAGTCAGTGAGGTACAGATGGCCTTATCACTCACTATAATTTCTCAGATTCTGCAAGTTTATAATCAATCTCGATTAACCTAGATGAATGCACCCTGTAGCTTGACCAGCATGTTTAGCTCAGTGGGCTGGTTTAGTTCAGTGGGCTAGATAGCTGGTTTGTGATGCAGAACAAGGCTAGCAGTGTGGGTTCAATACCTACCAGCTTACCCGAACAGACGCTGGAATGTGGCGACTAGGGGCTTTTCCACAGTAACTTCATACTTGTGACAATAAAAGGTTATTATTATTATTATGTTGGAGAATTACTGACTGCCTATCACATATCCCAAACATTTTCAAGCTTTCTGACCTTCTATTTATACTGTGCTAAATTCCCAGAATTAAAGTTTATCTCTGATGGTCTCATTTCTCAGCCCACCCCCTACTGATCTCCTACCAGAGATCCCATTACGGAAACCCACATCAGAGATGCCCATAAAGGAGGCCACCACCAGAGACCGAGTCATTACAGAGACCCCCACCAGAAACCCCCATAAGAGAGACCCCTACCAGAGACTCCCCCTGTAAGAGAGAACTCTGCCTGGTAGACCTCTCCATTTCAGAGACCACTGTCTGGAAGCCACCTTAGGTGAAACTAATCACAATGTTTATAAAGATCGAGCTATGATCTACAGCTTTTGGACCATAACAAAGGCAGTTAAGTGTTTTGTGCAGAGAAAAAAACAAGAAGTAAGAGTACGTAAATGTCATTGATGTGGTCCAAAGGCCTCTTTAATGGGGGAGCTTCCAGACAGGAGCCTTTCTTATCGGGGAGCTTTCAGGCAAGGGACTCATTTATAAAGGCTTCCAGATAAGTGCCTTTCTTAAGGGTGAGCTTCCAGATGGGATCTCTCTTATTAGGGGGGGTTCTGGTGGGGATCTCTGTAATGGGGACAATCTCTGTAATTATACAGGGTCTCTAGTGGGTCTGGGTTGGGCAGGATCTGCGTTGGGGGGTGGGGATGGAGATGTTGACCCTCCAATGGGCTTTCGAGAAAACTGAGATAAGTGTTACCCCCTTGTCCCACTGTGAGGTCCACCACACCAGGGCCATGCTGAGAAATGCCTGCACCAATTCTCACTCACGTGAATACTGACCCAGAGGACTGAAGAGTCATACAGGCTTGGAGAATCCAGTGCCCAGCCCATTAATAGGATGCAAATAAGTCAAATTGGGAGGCACTGATCACGCTTTTTAGCTGATGCTGAATTCTCTGCCGCATGGGGAACTCCGCCGGAATCCAACCCCTAATGTGGCATTTGCTAGGGTCTCTTCAGGCTATAGCTGGACTCAACACCATTGGTCGCAGGATGTGTCCAACAATCCAGCATTCCCTCTCCTGAGCACTATCCAGCATGAACAGTTCATGCCTGTAATTGTTAAGTGAGAACAGTGTCAACTTTAAATATCATGCTGCCTGCGGTTGAATAGTCGGCCAACATACATTATTTATATGCACAAACTAGGAATAACTCCTTTGGTGAAGTGTTTGGAACTGCACCCCAGGAAGAATTAACAAAATGTTGTATGAAGTTAGTAATATTTGATTTATTTGTCAACTACTTAAATAATGAGCTCACAATCAATGTTATTCTTGCATGTTTGCATACAGATACTGAATTGTTGATGAAAGCTGTGCCTGACGAGATAGTTGTGGAAATTTCCAGCATTGCTGCATCCAAAAAAAGCAGAAAACTGACATGTCACATCTGCTGGAACGGATTAATTCACTGCTCCAATGATGGCACACAAGACTGAACAGTAATTTTTCTGTCAACAGATTGGATTGGCTAATTCAACAATTAACTTTCAGCATCAGCAGACAAATTGCTGCAATCTCGATGGAGAGAGTGTAAATGATTCACATTTTTCATCTGCACTATTTAACTCAGTGAACAGGTGATTGTAAAAGAAAACTACTCAGCAGCAGATTTTCCATGACTCAGAGATACTTGGATCTGCAAAATGCCGAACGAGGCGGATATTGTAGATGTAAATACAAAATGTAAGTGGAATATTTAACTTGGACTGTTAGTGGGTAACTGGGAACAGAAGTCAACAACAAACAAGATTGGAAATTCAATTACTTTTTCAGCTAGAGCAGTGGATACTAATCATGCCACATTATTAATTAGCAGAAAAGGGACTGGATAAATTCAAGAGAGATTCGGAAACAGACAGAAACAGACACAAAAAAGAGAGAGTTGGAATTGCACATGAAGTTAAGGGGAACATTTGATCTAAAGACGTTTACAGAGGTGGGAATCAGGGAAGAACATGCCCAATGTTAAACAAAAGACCTATGTAACATTAAAAGCTACAATATGGAACAAAGGCAGTGTTTCACCAACCAGTCCATATTGGTGTTTATACTTCAAACAATAATCCTAAACCCATGTGTTTATTTGCCTTTATTCTCCTCTACTTGAACCACATTCTTGAACCCATTCTTTCATACCTATATGGTGTCTGCTTTGATTACTAACTCAGATGGTAAAATTAACAAGCCTCACGTATCATTGTTTCTCCTGCTCTCTGTTATAATCTCTGACACTTAGTCTTGGCTCTATGAACGTTCATTCTCGGGTTGTCAATGGCTGGAAACAAGTCTTATCATGTTCCCATACCAGACCCCAACATTTGCTCGGATACCAGTGATAAACCCCAATATTTTATTTAATTTGTAAGCCTGTGAGGAAAGGATACTTCGCTCCAGGAGTGACTCCATGCACAAATAGGGATACGGTACATTGAAACAAATTTTATTATTAACACAGTATTAAACAATTTTTAACATCACACAAGAAATAGTTTACAATTACTAGTTAAACAATGCTTAACAATAAAATGAAACACTTTGCGTCGGCCCAACCGGGTCGGAGAATCCCCGGGAGATGGCGCGAATCCTGCCCCGCCGCCCCCACGCTGGCTGCCGTATTCTCCGGCGCCGTTTTTCGGGCAGGGTGGGCTTCACGCCATGCTGGTCGGGGGCCGTTGGCAGTGGCCCTCCTGGCAATTCTCCGGGCCCCAATGGGCCAAGCGGCCGTCTGTTTTTGGCCAGTCCCGCCGGCGTGGGTTATGTATGGTCCCACACGGCGGCCTGGTCCGCGATCGGGTCCCACCGATCTGCGGGTGGGCCTGTTTCGTGGGAGAACTTCTTCCTTCTGTGTCGGCCCCTGTAGGGCTCCACCATGGCCGGTGCAGAGAAGAGAACCCCCCGCGCATGCGCAAAAATACGCCGGCCGGTCTGCACATGCGTGGAACTACGCTTGCGCAAGCGTAGTTCCTCGCATGCCCAAGATTACACCGGCCCTTCAGCACATGCGCGAACTTGCACGGTCCCTTCGGCGCCGGCTGGAGTGGCGCCAACCCGTCCGGTGTCCACCTAACCTCCGAAAGTGACGAGAATTCCGCACTTACGGGGGCTGTTGACGACGGAGTGGTTGGCGCCGGTTCTCCCGCCGGCGTGGGGACTTAGTCCCCCAGAAGGGAGAATCCCCCTGATGAACTCCTAATTGCTATCTTTTTATCTCCAAACAAGCAAACCCCATCTCAGATCAAAATCCACTTTTAAATACAGTTAGCAAACACACGAATAGTTACTGGATAGAGATGTCTTGGAGAAAATGCTTTGAGACTGAGAGATCTTTCAGGAAACAGCCTGCAAATCTTGCCTGTGTCAAACTATTGTTTAACTTCCTGACGCTTGGCAAAACATTCCTGTTCTGTAATGATACATAATCTTGAATAACACTTGACTGCTTCAACCCTTGGCTCCTCCCATTAATTACATCATCTATATCCCATTATTGGGTTATGACCATCTTACTAAGGCTAACCACAACCCCTCAATTATTTAAACCCCATGTTTCTGTAAACAAAATTCCATTTGGCCCATTTAGGTAAATACTGCACATGGTTGGATTGAAGGGTGATTTTACTTTTATGATGCTTTAATTATCCCTTCTGAAGCCACAGTGTCTGCCTGTCCTTCAAAACTGCATTTTTAAAACGCTTACTGCAGGAGATTTATACACACACTAACTCAGGCTTTTAACCATTACCGCTCCAGATACATGTAATACAATCTAGATCTGAAATTGCTGCATTCATCACAGTCTGTTTCTACATATTACATAATTACCATTTTACACACCTCTTCCAAAACACTGCATAAACTCCAATGTCCTAATGTAACAGTTTTGTTGCTCTGAAGGTAAATTAACATAGTTATAATGGCATATTTCATCTGTACTAAATTATATGTTTGTATGTTATTCAATTCATTGCATAAATTAAAGCAAAAATGAAAGTTTGAGGTTGCGTTGCTTCTATATATTGTCCCAAGTGTTGCTGATATTTTGGGCCAATAGAGGTTATTTTGGTGAAAGGATGAAAACAGTTAGAAAAAGCATATTATGCTAGTAATTTGCACCAGTTTGATAGTTTGGTTTTAGGAAAAAACTTTGAGGCTAATTGCTAAGAACCAGGGGCGTCATTCTCCGACCCCCCAGCGGGTCGGAGAATGGCCGTTGGCAGCCGTGAATCCCGCCCCCGCCGGTTGCCGAAGTCTCCGAAGGGAGAAAAGTCGGCGGGGCATTAATGGTGCCGCAGACGTCGGAGAATGGCACGGGTGTGCGCAAGGCAGCCAATTTTGGGCCTGCCGATATTCTCCCGTCCGGATGGGCCGAAGTCCCGTCGACGTGATGACCGGTCACATCGACGTAAATCAAACCTCCTTTTAATCGGCGTAAACCTGTGCTCCAGGTTCACGCCGACCAGCGTGGAGGTGAGTGACGGCCTGGGGGGTTGGCCGCTGGGCAGGCGAGGGCGTGGCCGCAGTCTGAATGTGTGGGGAGAGGTGTGTCTAGGGTTGTGTGTGTGTGTGTGTGGCGGGGGGGCGTGGTTAGAGTGGGCTGGGCTCCGGGGGAGTGCCGGGAGGGGGGTCAGTGCCGGGGAGGAGGATGAGGGGCCCGTGCCGGGGAGGAGGATGGGGGGTCCGTGCCGGGGAGAGGGGGGCCCATGCCGGGGAGGAGGATGGGGGGTCCGTGCCGGGGAGGAGGATGGGGGGTCCGTGCCGGGGAGGAGGATGGGGGGTCCGTGCCGGGGAGGGGGATGGGGGGGTCCGTGCCAGGGAGGAGGATGGGGGGTCCGTGCCGGGGAGGGGGATGGGGGGGGTCCGTGCCGGGGAGGAGGATGGGGGGTCCATGCCGGGGAGGAGGATGGGGGGTCCGTGCCGGGGAGGGTCCGTGCCGGGGAGGAGGATGGGGGGTCTGTGCTTGGGAGGGGGATGGGGGGGGGGGCCGTGCCGGGGAGGAGGATGGGGGGCCTGTGCCGGGGAGGAGGATGGGGTCCGTGCCGGGGAGGGGGATGGGGGGTCCGTGCCGGGGAGGAGGATGGGGTCCGTGCCGGGGAGCAGGATGGGGGTGGTCCGTGCCGGGGAGGAGGATGTGGGGTCCGTGCCGGGGAGGGGGATGGGGGGTGTCCGTGCCAGGGAGGAGGATGGGGGCCTGTGCCGGGGAGGAGGATGGTTTCCGTGCCGGGGAGGGGGATGGGGGTCCGTGCCGGGGAGGAGGATGGGGTCCGTCCGGGGAAGAGGATGGGGGGTCCGTGCCGGGGAGGGGGATGGGGGGCCCATGCCGGGGAGGAGGATGGGGGGTCCGTGCCGGGGAGGAGGATGGGGGGCCCGTGCCGGGGAGGGGGATGCGAGGGCAAGTGAGTTGGTCCACCTGGCCAGGTGCCAGCCTCCAACTGTTGGACCCATGTGGTCTATGCCACCTGGCTGGGGGGAGGAGGGGATATGGGCAATGATGACATGTCGTCGTTCCCCCCCTCCCAACCAGGCCGTCATGTTTTCCGATCATCCAGCGATGTTGGCCGCCGTGGTGGCAGCCGCTAATGTCTATGTGCCCTGGATGAGGAGGAAGAGGAGGAGGAGGAGCGTGCCAGAGAGGCGGCGCAGGCTGCCGCTGAGGGGCAGGCAGCAGCCGCCCAGGCTGGAGGGACACCTGGCCGACAGGACGAGGAGGGGGAGGAGGACGTCGCGGCCCCACGGCAACGGAGGCACCCGAGGGCGCCCCGTGTGTACCGGCCCCGGCAGTCATACCAGGACCTCACGGACCGGGAATGCAGGAGGAGACTCCGGATGAGGCGGGAAACCGTGGCACACATCTGCCACCTGCTGGCACACCTGTCACCGCGTGGCACTGGACACCCTCTCCCCGTGTCCGTCAAGGTTACGGTGGCCCTGAACTTTTATGCAACGGGGTCATTCCAGGCACCGAGTGGGGACCTGTCCGGCATATCGCAGACATCGGTGCATCGGTGCATCCGGGCAGTGACAGATGCCCTATATGCCATGGCGCACCGCTACATCCGCTTCCTTGTGGACCGGGCCAGCCAAGATGCCCGGGCCGTGGGCTTCTCTGCCGTGGCCGGGTTCTCCATGGTCCAGGGCGCGATTGATGGGATGCACGTCGCCGTGCGGCCACCTGCAGATAACAGGGCCGTGTTCACCAATAGGAAGGGGACCTATTCGATGAACATACAGGTGGTCTGCGACCACCGCATGATGATCCTGCATGTCTGCGCCCGTTACCCAGGCAGTGTACACGACTCATACGTGTTGTCGCGGTCATCCATCCCCGGCATGTATGAGGGACGCCACCCCCGGCTGAGGGGCTGGTTGCTGGGCGACAGGGGCTACCCATTGCGATCGTGGCTGATGACGCCTATACGGAGGCCACGCAATGAGGCGGAGAACCACTACAATGATGCCCATGTAGCGACAAGGGGAGTGATAGAGAGGTGCTTTGGCGTGCTGAAGATGCGTTTCAGGTGCCTGGACCTCTCTGGGGGCGCCCTCCAGTATCAGTCAGATAGGGTCGGCCGCATCATTGTGGTGTGCTGCATCCTGCACAACAAAGCCCAGCAAAGGGGCGATGTGCCGCAGGCAGAGGAGGGCGGAGTGGAGGAGCAGCAGGAAGAGGCGCAGTCCTCCCCAGATGAGGGGGTTGGGGGCAATGGTCAGGGCAGACGGGCTAGACACAGGCGGGTGGCTGTCCACCGTTACCGGCTGGCCCAGCGAGCACGGGACAGGCTGATAGCCACCCACTTCATTGACTAGATGGGCGTGGGGATCGGGTAGTACGGCCACAGACCGCACATCATGGCAACAGCCGACCACCCACACCCCCCACCCATCCACCCACCCAGCACCCTAATCCCCCTCCCCAACCCCACCCACCCCACCCGCATGCACACCCCCCCCCCCATTGCCGATCCACCTGCGGCACAATGGCCGGGCTCACACAGTTGCGGGTGGACGCGTGTCTATTGCAGGCCATGGAGGATGATGACAACCCGCCCTGCGATGAGCTCCTGGCTCCACATCGTTGGACTATGTCTGACCCATGGCCACAGTACCACCATCCACCCGGACCATCTCTGCATGCGGCTGTGACACGGTCCCGTCCTCTGCCCGGGGGGATGTTGATGGCGGCCCAGGGGGAAGGGGCAGACTCACCTGGGGCTGAGGTAAGACCACCCCTCACACACACACTTGCGCTCAACGTACATGACACCCCCCGCACACTTTGGACAGAGCACAAAGGCAGCTTCTGTAGGTGTAACATTGACTTTAATAACCAAAGGAGTTCATGCACGTGCCCTAGCCCCTAAAACTAATCTGTGCCCTGCACCCGTGCCAACTTACTCAGTGTCTAATTGTTTGGCCTTACGGGCCCTTTGACTACGTCTACGTGGTTCCCCAGACGGCAGAACTGGAGGTGGACTCCTGTGATTCCTGCCCTCTGACACGGGATCCCTTTGGTGGCCGTTTCCTGGGGCGTCCTGGCCTAGATGGGCCAGGCTGCGGCCCGGGCGATTGGGATGGCGAGCTGCCAGCCTGTCCTGCCCGTTGCCCACCCGATGCACCTGGGACGGAAGGGGGGGAGTCTGAGGTGTCACGGTGTACCGGGACCTCCCCTACAGGGGGATCCGGGACGGACCACACCACCTCCTCCTCCCTCGGGGTGCCCGATGGCCCCCAGGCCTCTACATGGGTGGGGGATGCGAACGGACTGGCCATCCGACGCCCCCCCCGACATCTGGCGCTGCCAGTCCTGGAGGCCCGTGCTGGTATTGACAGGGGTCTGCAGGTTTGCAGCCATGGAGCCCAGGGGATTGGCAAACCCTGCCGGCTCGCGCATGGCCAATGGCGCCGATGCCCTCAGCGATGGCCTGCTGAGACTGGGCTATGGCCTGCTGAGACTGGGCTATGGCCTGCTGAGACTGGGCCATGGCCTGCAGAGACTGGGCCATGGCGTTGAGCGCCTCTGCCATCTGGCGCTGGCACTGGCTCATGGCCTCCTGTGAGAGGGCAGCCATGTCCTGGGCCACAGACGCTGCCTGCACGGAAAGCCCCAGGCCTCGCAAACCGTTCCCCATGTCTGACACCGTCGCACCCATTGCCTACACCGCGGACGCCACCCGTGCGGTGTCGGCCTGGGTGGCACGTATGACCGGCACCACTCCCAGCTCCTGGACACGGGTGGACTCCTCCACCTGTGACTGCAGCCGCCGCAAGCCGGCCGTCACCCTCTTCGCTCGCCTCCGGGTCGGTGGTGGCATCGAATCTATGTGTGGGTGTGGTAACTCCAGGAACCCGGGATCCATCTGGGCGGCAGATGTTCGCTTGGGCTGGGCTGCCCTCCGACCGCCCGGCCCCTCTGCCGCTCCTACCTCCACCTGCTGTACCGGGACGGCTGTGTTGTGCGCACCAGTGAGTGTACCAGACTCCTCATCACTAAAGTGCCCAACCGAGGTGAGTGTTTCTGCGATGGTGGAGGGTGTTGGTGACAGCAGTGGCTTTGTGTCGTGCTCTTCGTCCCACTCTGAGTCCATGGCACTTTGGGGTGGGGGTTCGTCTCCACCCATTCACTCTGTGTCACTGTCCGGTATTTTGTCTTCCTGGGTAGTGCTGTCCCGGGTAGGGGTGTCCCGGGTAGGGGTGTCCTGGGTAGGGGTGTCCTGGGTAGTGGTGTCCTGGCTCGGCTGTGACGGGGGCCTGTGGCTGCCCCTCTCGTCGCTGGGTGGCACACGCCTGCGCCATCGCACCCTCACGTGACGGGGGCGTCGTCTCCCTGTTGCTCCAGGTCTCTCCGTCTCCCGTGGTCTCCAAGGGACATCCTGCGGGCGTCGCATGCCGGAGGGTCCGGGTCTCTCCGTCTCCCGTGGTGTGCGAGGGGCATCCTGCGGGCGTCGCATGCCAGAGGGTCCGGGTCTCTCCGTCTCCGGTGGCCTCCGAGGGGCATCCTGCGGGCGGTCTGCATCTGTGGGGATGGGTGCCTCGACGTTTGCTCCTGCGATACACAATGAAGCATGCATGGTTCGACACGCAGGCAGTGATCAGGTGATATGGGGGAGGGGGATATAGGGGAGGGGAGATATGGGGACGGGCTGTCGGTGGCTCACTTGCTAGTACGCCCCCGACCTCTGCATCAGCAACCTCCCGGTCCTCAGGTCCGCCAGCCAGTTCCAGGGCCCTTTCCTCGTGTTCGGTCAGTGGCCTCTCATCAGCGGGGCCTCCTCCAGTCCTCACATGCTCCCTGGTGTTGTGTGCGCGTTTCTCCTGTGGCGGGGGGGTGGGGGTGGCAGGGGTAAAAGACAACAGTGTTAGACAGGTATATGAATGCACGCCATCGGTTGCGCGTGTATTGCAGAGGTTAAGGTTAGGGCTGGATTCACTTGTGGATATGGGGGATATGGGGGAGGGGGGATATGCGGGATATGGGGAGGGGGGATATGGGGGATATGGGGGAGGGGGGATATGGGGGATATGGGGCAGGGGGGATATGGGGGAGGGGGGATATGGGGGATATGGGGGAGGGGGGATATGGGGGATATGGGGATATGGGGGAGGGGGGATATGGGGAGGGGGGATATGGGGAGGGGGATATGGGGATATGGGGGAGGGGGGATATGGTGGAGGGGGGTATGGGGAGGGGGATATGGGGATATGGGGGAGGGGGGATATGGGGGATATGGGGAGGGGGGATATGGGGGAGGGGGGATATGGGGGATATGGGTCAGGGGGGATATGGGGGATATGGGGAGGGGGATATGGATATTGGGCGGGGGGAGGCTCACCCTGCCTGCTCTGACGAGGTTGTTCACCTTCTTGTGGCACTGGGTGCCTGTCCGTGGTGTCAGGGCCGCAGCGGTGACGGCCTCTGCCACCTCCCTCCACAGACACCGGCTGTGGGGCAACTCTGCGGCCGTGCCCGGGATACAGGGCCTCCCTCCTCTGCTCCACTGCGTCCAGGAGCGCCTCCACATCCCGTGACTGGAACCTCGGGGCTGAGCGGCGGCCGGCCATCCGGTCGGGTGTTCCGGTCGGGTGTTCCGGTCAGGTGGGGGGAGCAGCGCGTCGATATGAGCCGTCACGCCTTGCGGCGTGTATGACGCTGCACGGCGTGAACCACGTGAGCAAGCGCGGATCCCGTCACGTCGCTGCTAGCCCATTTCGGGCCGGAAACTTCGCGACGATTTTTGCGGCGTGATGCAAGTCGGATTTGCGCCGTTTTTTGCGCCGATCGGCAGACTTTGCGCCGATAACGGAGAATTTCGCCCCATGATTGTAATTTTCCTGGAGGTGCTAAAACAGACACCTCAAGTGCTGATTAGAAGTAATTTTCATTAAAATAAATCTTTATTGTCACAAATAGATTTACATTAACACTGCAATGAGGTTACTGTGAAAAGTCCCTAGTCGCCACATTCCGACACCTCTTCGGGTACACGGAGGGAGAAGTCAGAATTCTCAGCTAGTATGGGAATTGAACTTATGTTGTTGGACTTCCTCTGCATCACAAACCAGCTGTCTAGCCGACTGAGCTAAACCAGCCCCAGTCTATGGAGTCTTCACATGCTCAATTCCATTGAAGGTGTGGAATGTGCGAACTAACACATGACTGCACTCTTCAGAATGGCTCAGGAATTGAAGGACAGTGTGCACTGGTTCTCAGATGCAGTACTGGAGATTGTAATGCAGCAGAAGGTCCAGTGGGGGAAAGATGTCCTGTATTTGTGGGGGTAGGAGTCCATCTTGTACTCCTATCTCTCTCTTTTGCAGCAGTTAGTGTTGCTCTCCCCGGCCTTATGTCCTCTTCCCATTCCTTCTCCAGACCAAAGGGGACTCCTCGTAAGATGCCCATGACCAACTACTTACTTTGTCCTGGTGACCACTATGGGGTGTCAAATAAGGCTCAGTACTCTCCACAGGTGAAGTCCTCAGTGAATAAATGTCGATAGTGTTGGTGAAATCTTGGCAAACCTCCCAGTGCGAGACCGATGTGTTTCAAAAATCTCCTTGAAATTTCCAGAAGCAAGTGAAGCTATGATGTGGAGATGCCGGCGTTGGACTGGGGTGAGCACATAAGAAGTCTTACAACACCAGGTTTTGCGTTGTCGCGCATCCTGAAGGCCGCCTTGGAGAATGCTGACCCGGAGATCAGAGAACAAAGAACAAAGAACAAAGAAATGTACAGCACAGGAACAGGCCCTTCGGCCCTCCAAGCCCGTGCCGACCATGCTGCCCGACTAAACTACAATCTTCTACACTTCCTGGGTCCGTATCCTTCTATTCCCATCCTATTCATATATTTGTCAAGATGCCCCTTAAATGTCCCTATCGTCCCTGCTTCCACTACCTCCTCCGGTAGCGAGTTCCAGGCACCCACTACCCTCTGCGTAAAAAACTTGCCTCGTACATCTACTCTAAACCTTGCCCCTCTCACCTTAAACCTATGCCCCCTAGTAATTGACCCCTCTACCCTGGGGAAAAGCCTCTGACTATCCACTCTGTCTATGCCCCTCATACTTTTGTATACCTCTATCAGGTCTCCCCTCAACCTCCTTCGTTCCAGTGAGAACAAACCGAGTTTATTCAACCGCTCCTCATAGCTAATGCCCTCCATACCAGGCAACATTCTGGTAAATCTCTTCTGCACCCTCTCTAAAGCCTCCACATCCTTCTGGTAGTGTGGCGACCAGAATTGAACACTATACTCCAAGTGTGGCCTAACTAAGGTTCTATACAGCTGCAACATGACTTGCCAATTCTTATGCTCAATGCCCCGGCCAATGAAGGCAAGCATGCCGTATGCCTTCTTGACTACCTTCTCCACCTGTGTTGCCCCTTTCAATGACCTGTGGACCTGTACTCCTAGATCTCTTTGACTTTCAATACTCTTGAGGGTTCTACCATTCACTGTATATTCCCTACCTGCATTAGACCTTCCAAAATGCATTACCTCACATTTGTCCGGATTAAACTCCATCTGCCATCTTTCCGCCCAAGTCTCCAGACAATCTAAACCCTGCTGTATCTTCCGACAGTCCTCATCGCTATCCGCAATTCCACCAACCTTTGTGTCGTCTGCAAACTTACTAATCAGACCAGTTACATTTTCCTCCAAATCATTTATATATACTACAAAGAGCAAAGTCCCAGCACTGATCCCTGTGGAACACCACTGGTCACAGCCCTCCAATTAGAAAAGCATCCCTCCATTGCTCCTCTCTGCCTTCTATGGCCTAGCCAGTTCTGTATCCACCTTGCCAGCTCACCCCTGATCCCGTGTGACTTCACCTTTTGTACTAGTCTACCATGTGGGACCTTGTCAAAGGCCTTACTGAAGTCCATGTAGACAACATCTACTGCCCTACCTGCATCAATCATCTTAGTGACCTCCTCGAAAAACTCTATCAAATTAGTGAGACACGACCTCCCCTTCACAAAACCGTGCTGCCTCTCACTAATACGTCCATTTGCTTCCAAATGGGAGTAGATCCTGTCTCGAAGAATTCTCTCCAGTAATTTCCCTACCACTGAAGTAAGGCTCACCGGCCTGTCGTTCCCGGGATTATCCTTGCTACCCTTCTTAAACAGAGGAACAACATTGGCTATTCTCCAGTCCTCCGGGACATCACCTGAAGACAGTGAGGATCCAAAGATTTCTGTCAAGGCCTCAGCAATTTCCTCTCCAGCCTCCTTCAGTATTCTGGGGTAGATCCCATCAGGCCCTGGGGACTTATCTACCTTAATATTTTTTAAGACACCCAACACCTCGTCTTTTTGGATCTCAATGTGACCCAGGCTATCTACACACCCTTCTCCAGACTCAACATCTACCAATTCCTTCTCTTTGGTGAATACTGATGCAAAGTATTGATTTAGTACCTCGCCCATTTCCTCTGGCTCCACACATAGATTCCCTTGCCTATCCTTCAGTGGGCCAACCCTTTCCCTGGCTACCCTCTTGCTTTTTATGTACATGTAAAAAGCCTTGGGATTTTCCTTAACCCTATTTGCCAATAGGGTTAAGTTCCTTGCTTAAGTTCCTTCCTACTTTCCTTATATTCCACGCAGGCTTCGTCTGTTCCCAGCCTTTTAGCCCTGACAAATGCCTCCTTTTTCTTTTTGACGAGGCCTACAATATCACTCGTCATCCAAGGTTCCCGAAAATTGCCGTATTTATCTTTCTTCCTCACAGGAACATGCCGGTCCTGTATTCCTTTCAACTGCCACTTGAAAGCCTCCCACATGTCAGATGTTGATTTGCCCTCAAACATCCGCCCCCAATCTATGTTCTTCAGTTCCCGCCTAATATTGTTATAATTAGCCTTCCCCCAATTTAGCACATTCATCCTCGGACCACTCTTATCCTTGTCCACCAGTACTTTAAAACTTACTGAATTGTGGTCACTGTTACCGAAATGCTCCCCTACTGAAACATCTACCACCTGGCCGGGCTCGTTCCCCAATACCAGGTCCAGTACCGCCCCTTCCCTAGTTGGACTGTCTACATATTGTTTTAAGAAGCCCTCCTGGATGCACCTTACAAACTCTGCCCCGTCTAAGCCCCTGGCACTAAGTGAGTCCCAGTCAATATTGGGGAAGTTGAAGTCTCCCATCACCACAACCCTGTTGTTTTTACTCTTTTCCAAAATCTGTCTACCTATCCGCTCCTCTATCTCCCGCTGGCTGTTGGGAGGCCTGTAGTTTACCCCCAACATTGTGACTGCACCCTTCTTATTCCTGATCTCTACCCATATAGCCTCACTGCCCTCTGAGGTGTCTTCCCACAGTACAGCTGTGATATTCTCCCGAACAAGTAGCGCAACTCCGCCTCCCCTTTTACATCCCCCTCTATCCCGCCTGAAACATCTAAATCCTGGAACGTTTAGCTGCCAATCCTGCCCTTCCCTCAACCAGGTCTCTGTAATGGCAACAACATCATAGTTCCAAGTACTAATCCAAGCTCTAAGTTCATCTGCCTTACCCATAATGCTCCTTGCATTAAAACATATGCACTTCAGGCCACCAGACCCGCTGTGTTCAGCAACTTCTCCCTGTCTGCTCTGCCTCAGAGCCACACTGTCCCTATTCCCTAGTTCTCCCTCAATGCTCTCACCTTCTGTCCTATTGCTCCCATGCCCACCCCCCTACCATACTAGTTTAAACCCTCCCGTGTGACACTAGCAAACCTCGCGGCCAGGATATTTATGCCTCTCTGGTTTAGATGCAACCCGTCCTTCTTATACTGAATGCCCTTGACTGCTGAAGTGTTCCTCGAACGGAAGGGAACATTCCTGCCTGGCGCTTGTCGCGCGATGTCCGTTCATCCGTTGCCGCAGCATCTGCATGGTCTCGCCAATGTACCATGCTTCGAGACATCCTTTCCTGCAGTGTAGACAACGTTGGCTGAGTCGAAAGAGTATGAACCGCGCACCTGGTGGGTGGTGTTCTCACGTGTAATGGTGATACCCATGTCGATGATCTGGCACGTCTTGTAGAAATTGCCATGGCAGGGTAATGCGGTGTCGTGATCGCTGTTCTGAAGGCTGGGTAGTTTGCTGCAAACAATGTTTTGTTTGAGGTTGCGCGGTTGTTTGAAGTGAAAGTTAGCCTGACTTTAAGTAGCACTTGAAATCCTCAGAGCGAATTGCCTATCCCTGTTCAGACAATTGCTGTTGAGAGAGACATTAGTTGCAGCATTAGCCACCAACTTACTGTGCAGCCTCTGTCATAATATACACCAGTATATCATGGTGCAGATACACACACACTGATGGACACACAGCAAGACCAATCAACACACACAACACCACAGCCAATCACCAGTTAGAGCACACTCACTATATAGTTAGAGGGCATCAGAGTTCCCGCTCATTCGGGATGCAGCCTCCTACAAGGACAGCTTACAGCTTACAGCACAGATCCTCACCATGTTCTGAGTGCATAGACCGGTACGGACAGGCATAGGTCTTTAGTTTAATCTAACATCGTGTTAACCCACAGTGAAAGTACGTTCAACAGTTTCTAGCTTAATAAAATAGTGTTGCACTATTTTAAGTGTTGGTGGCCTGTATATGTTCCACGGATCCAGAGCACCCAACACATCAGCCTCTTTAATGAGTACTAGTCATCAATAAAACCTTTAACAATCTTCTGGTGACTGTTCGTAGCTTGTGCTTCAGCTCTTTTACAAAGAAGGCACCTTATGCCAAATGTGGGTTATACTGGCACTGAAGTTGTAAACCTCATATTAGCCAATCTGAAGTTTCTTTGCCATTTAAAGTATCCGAGGAATATCATCATGCATTCCTTGTTTTCAAATTCCCTGTCATGCATTATGCTGACTGCTCTTTGGGTGGTCGATATCTACTTTGATAATCTCTGCTGAGATCGCTTTCTCAGAACCAATCCTTTCTACAGTTTGCTACTGTGTATATTAGAGAAGCTATAAACATTTATGTTCAGTGTGACCTTTATTGCCTGTTCAACTGCCAAATGGTCATTTTTATTCTTTTAATTCAAAACAAGATTTTCAGCAGGCTGGCAATCCTTAACATGATGCCATCAGAGAGAGCAACCGTTCAAAACTGAAATTAAAATTGCTTCTATCTAAGTTATGTCAATCAATTTTGTTTAAAAGTTTGAGTGAATCCTCTGAGGAGTGGCAAACACTGTCAGATTGCTACTCTGCGCCTATTTAGTTACCTTGTCCCGGAGCTTCACATTTCCGGACTGGGCTTCCTTTGCAATGTGGAGTATATCTTTTCTAGGATTTGTTCCTCGTAGTGCAGGAGCATGGGGGGGGGGGGGAGATCTACCACTAGGTATTGTATTCCAGCAAGTTTGAATGTCCTAAAGCTACTTTCAGAAGCTACAGAGAGGGTAAGTATAGAAGGAAGTGAGTAAGGAGGTGGGTGGAAGGTAAGCAGGCGAAGGGGTAGGGTGGCAGACGGGTGAGTGAAGGGTGGGAACTCTGATGCCCCCTGTCTTTATAGCAAGTGTGCTCTAACTGGTGATTGGCTGCGGTGTCGTGTGTGTTGATTGGTCTTGCTGTGTGTCCATCAGTGCGTGTGTATCTGCACCATGATATACTGGTGTATATTATGACATCCCACCTTTTATAAAAGAATGTATGTGTGTGGCAATAAATAATGTACGGTGAGAATGTTCCTAACTACGTGTGGGGTGCGAAGACATATTTACAGGACTACGTACATGAGAACTAAGCTATGTACATGGGAAGGTGCCTGGTGCAGAGAAGCAGTATGCAACAAGAATAATGAGATCAACACTATATACAAACCAGAGAAACGATCAAACAAAGCAACAAAACAATTCAGAGAGACTATAAGTCCGCAAAGTTCATAAATTAAGTCTTTGAGGTGGGTGACGAATTCTGGTTGATCGCCTCAAGGATGGGTCGAGAGCCGCCGGTTCAGGAGCGGGCTGGACTGCGTCAGAGTCAGGGGGAAGCAGAGTGACAGGGAGCTCTGCATAGTCTGTAGCAGGATCAGCAGGAGGGCGAGGCGACACAGGTAGATCACGTGGTGAGCGTGGAACGAGACGAAGGGCGCGTCGATTGCGGCGCAGAGTAGAACCATCTGGTAGACGAACCAGGAAAGAGCGGGGGGGGGCCACCTGCCGAAGGACAACCGCGGTCGCAGACCAGCCCCCATCCGGAAGATGGACACGGGCATTGTCATCTAGAGCCAGAGTCGGGAGATCAGCTGCACGGTAGTCATGAGCCGCCTTGTGCTGTGCACGAGACAGCTGCATCCGACGAAGGACCGGAATGTGGTCGAGGTCTGGGACATGGATGGATGGCACCGTCGTCCTCAGGGTATGATCCATGAGTAACTGGGCTGGCGACAGGTCAGTGGACAGCGGTGCGGAGCGATAGGCCAGCAAGGAAATGTGGAAATCGGACCCAGCATCGGCAGCCTTGCATAGGAGCCGTTTGACTGTATGTACTCCCTTCTCCGCTTTGCCGTTGGATTGGGGGCACAGGGGACTGGATGTCACATGGGCAAAATTGTACTGCCTGGCAAAGTTGGACCATTCCTGGCTGGCGAAGCAGGGGCCATTGTCCGACATAACCGTGAGCGGGATGCCATGTCGAGCAAATGTTTCTTTATATGCACGAATGGCTGCAGACGAGGTGAGGTCGTGCAACCGTATCACCTCCGGGTAATTCGAAAAGTAGTCCACGATAAGGACATAGTCTCTACCCAGTACGTGGAACAGGTCGATGCATACCTTGGTCCATGGTGACGTGACCAACTCAAGGGGCTGCAGCATCTCACGTAGTTAGGCCGACTGGAAGCGCTGACAAGTGGGGCAGTTGATCACTGTGTTGGCTATGTCCTCATTAATGCCGGGCCAGTACACTGCCTCTCGGGCCCATCGGCGGCACTTTTCCACGTCAAGGTGGCCCTCGTGTAGTTGTTTCAGGACAAGTTGGCGCATGCTATGCGGGATGACAATGCGGCCCAGTTTTTGAAGAACCCCGTCTACTACCGCCAGATCATCTCTGATATTATAGAACTGAGGGCATTGTCCCTTGAGCCACCCGTCCGTTAGGTGGCGCATGACACGCAGTAGCAAGGGGTCAGCCGCCATTTCGCGGCAAATTTGGACGAGGCGTTCATCCGTGGCAGGTAGATTGGAGGCCGCGAATGCCACATGGGCGTCAACCTGGCAGACAAATCCCGCTGGGTCACATGGAGTGTTGACTGCCCTGGAGAGAGCGTCAGCAATGATGAGGTCTTTGCCTGGCGTGTATACCAGCTGGAAGTCATATCGCTGGAGCTTGAGAAGAATAAGCTGGAGGCGAGGCGTCATATCGTTCAAGTCTTTCTGTATTATATTGACCAGCGGGCGATGGTCGGTCTCGACGGTGAATTGAGGAAGTCCATAGACATAATCATGAAACTTATCCACACCGGTCAGAAGGCCCAGGCACTCCTTTTCTATCTGCGTGTAGCGCTGCTCCGTGGGGGTCATCGCACGTGACGCATATGCAACGGGGGCCCATGATGAGGCCTCATGACGTTGAAGGAGCACTGCCCCAATGCCGAATTGGCTGGCATCGGTCAAAATTTTGGTCTCCTTTGCTCGATCAAAGAAAGCTGAGACCGGGGGGCTGTGGTCATTTTTGCTTTGAGTTCTCTCCATTCGAGCTCGTGGGCAGGGAGCCATTGGAAGTCTGTTGTCTTCCTGACTAGGTTCCTGAGAGCCGTGGTATGGGTTAAAGTTCCCGAAAAAATTGACCATGCCCAGAAATCGGAGGACCGCCTTCTTGTCCTCTGGCGTTTTCATAGCTGTGATGGCAGCCACCTTGTCAGCATCCGGCTGCACACCCAATTGGGAGATGTGGTCCCCGAGGAACTTGAGTTCCGTCTGACCAAAAGAGCATTTGGCCCAGTTGAGGTGGAGGCTATGCTCATTTATACGTCTGAATACACGCTAGAGGCGACTAACATGCTCCTGCGGGGTGGCGGACCAAATGATGTCATCGACATAGACGTGAACACCTTCAATGCCTTCCATCATTTGTTCCATAATCCTATGGAACACTTCTGATGCATCCTGTTGTAACAATATCTGCCAAAGGGGGTATTAAATGTGCAAAGTTTCCTGCTGGATTTATTGAGCTGGATTTGCCAGAATCCTTTTGAGGCGTCGAGTTTGGTGAAGAGCTTGGCGCGAGCCATCTCACATGTGAGCTCTTCGCGCTTGGGAATTGGATAATGCTCCCTCATGATATTGTGATTTCGATCCTTGGGATTGTTGTGGGAAAAATCAACGACTTCAAGAGTCAGACTTACTGCGATCAGATAAGTGCAGATTGGCGGATGCACCAGTGTCCAGGCGGAATCGTATTTGGGACCGGTTGACCGTAAGGGTGGCACACCACTCATCGTCTGGATCGATGCTGTATACCTATAGAGGCTGGATTCTTTGCTTCGGGGACACCCTGTTTTTTGTAACGATACCGATTCGAAAAGGTGTCTTCGGGTCCTAGGTGTCAATATCGGGTAGTAGCTCCGCATCGGACTCGGCGACCTTGGGTTGAATGGCCCGGACATTCCTGCGAGTCTGGCTGGAGCGATACGAATTGGCAGGCCGAGCTTATCTGCATAAAGCAGCATCATGTCCAAGTTTGCCACATCTCAGGCATTGTGGGATTTGGCAGGGCATTGCCGCTTTAAGTGGGCGGAGACACAGTTGCCGCACGTTGTAGAGTCAGTACGTTCGCTGCGCCACCGCGCATGCGCGGTGCGGCCTTACATGGTGCGCCCCTGCTCAGTACGTTTGTCGACGTCGCTGTCCCCTCGTTCGGTGCGCACAAGCACGGGAGTCCGCGAAAAGCGCGCGAAATGGCCGCCCTCATCCAGGCTGAGGCCCTGGAGTTGTTCGATTGCTTGGACCTGTTCTGCCTCGTGGGGACCTTGCCGCACGGTTTCAGCTGCTTGGATGTGGGAATACCGACTAGTGGCGTGTTCGTGTAGCACGCAGGTCTCGATGGCGGTCGCTAGGGTGAGCTGCTTTACCTTGAGGAGCTGCTGGCCTAGGGGGTCCGACTGAACACCGAAAACGATCTGGTCGCGTATCATGGAGTCGGAGGTGGGCCCGTAATTACAGGACTGCGCAAGGATGCGGAGGTGGGTGAGAAAGGACTAGAAAGGTTCATCCTTACCCTTTAAACGTTGTTGGAATACATAGAGCTCGAAACTTTCATTCACCTCTATGTTGCAGTGAGTGTCAAACCTGAGGAGGACCGTCTTGAATTTTGATTTATCTTCATCATCAGCAAAGTTGAGAGAATTGAAAATGTGGATGGCATGGTCCCCGGCCGTGGATAGGAAGAGACCGATCTTTTTGGTGTCCGAGGCATCTTCCCGGTCTATGGCTTCCAGGTAGAGCTGGAAGCGTTGTTTGAATATCTTCCAGTTGGCCCCTAGGTTACCGGTGATGCGGAGCGACGGCGGCGGGCGGACGCTGTCCATTTTGCAGGATGACTGTATGCTGTTGGAAGGCAGATCACATACAGGTAGGTGTAAGAAGTTCTGATATCCCTCAACTCCTGGTATCATGATGTGTTGGGTGTTCTGGATCCGTGGAACACATACAGGCCACCAACACTTAAAATAGTGCAACACTATTTTATTAAGTCAGGAACTGTTGAACATACTTTCACTGTGGGTTGACACAATGTTAGATTAAACTAAAGACCTATGCCTGTCCGAACCAGTCTATGCACTCAGCACATGGTGAGGACCTGTGCTGTAAGCTGTAAGCTCTGTCCTTGTAGGAGGCTGCATCCCGAATGAGCGGGAACTCGGATGCCCCCTGTCTTTATAGTGAGTGTGCTCTAACTGGTGATTGGCTGCGGTGTTGTGTGTGTTGATTGGTCTTGCTGTGTGTCCATCAGTGTGTGTGTATCTGCACCATGATATACTGGTGTATATCATGACAGGACTGGGCCTTACGTTGATCTTCTTCTGGGGTGATTGTCCTGCTCCTATCCAGCCAATGTTCTCATGAGCTGCACGCCTGTTGGGGCATGTAACAAACTGGAACATACTGTACAGTGAGACAACCAGGCTGTACACAGACAATGTTCCCTTTAAGATGCTACCCACATTAATCTGGAATGTATTATACGATACAAACAATAGGGCTTGCACAACTAGGAAAAATATGAGTGAATCATGTACTCAGAAATCTGTCCACTCCAGTATAACCTGTGTTAAAGTTGACTCCAATCAGTCTGTTTCTAAAGTTCAATTCATTTACTTAGATTCCCCCCTCCCCCCACCCCACTCCCAACCTAACCCTCGAATGGCACAGTAGATCTCCTCAATGTCTTCTGACAATGCTGTTCTTCTGCTTGCTTGGAATTGTTAAGAGCAAACTGGGCAAATCAATCTTATTGCTGCAAGAGCCATGCTTCAGATCAGCAAGTATAGCTGCTGAACTTTGCCAAAATTTGCTCTTTTGTGAGAAGGAATAGGTGGGGCGGGATTCTCTAACCGCGCGCCGGGTCGAAGAATCGCCGTGGGGGGGAGGGCACGAATCCCGCGAAGCCCCTCCAACGCCGGTCCACCGATTCTCTGGCGACCAGAAAATCGGCAGCAATGATGCCGCCGCGGTGCCGGTCAGAGGCCTCTTAACACAGCACCCCAGGCGATTCTCCGCGCTCGATTGGCCGAGTGCCCGCCGAGTTCCGCTGGCATTGTTCGCGTGTGGTCCTACCTGGCAAGACCTTGGCTTTCATGCTGCGGGGGCCGTCCTGGTGTGGGTAGGGTGGATCCGATTCCAGGTGGGGCTCCACGGTGGCCTAGACCGCGATCGGGGCCTACCGATCGGCGGGCGGGCTAGTCCCGGGGGGCCTATGTTCCTCCGCACTGGGCCCGTGTAAGGCTCCGCCATGTTGACCGGGGCCGGCGCGGACAAGGCAACCCACACGCATGCGCGGACTTGTGCCAGCCGCGGCGCGCATGTGCAGACACGCAGCGACCGTGGTGCACATGCGCGGACTTGCGCCGGCCGTGGCGCGCATGTGCGGACACGCGCCGACCGTGGTGCGCATGCGTGGACCTGTGCCGCCAGTGCTGGCGCCCATATCGGTATCTGGAAATGCGTGAAGCGCTCCAGTGCCGCGCTGGCCCCCTGTGCGGCACAGGATCACTGCTCCTAGGCGCCAGATGACGCCGTCGTAAAATGCTCCGCCGTTTACGATGGTGTCAACACTTAGCCCCAGGATCGGAGAATTCCGCCCTTGATGTTAAATTTGGATGTGATTATTCAGAACTAGAATTACTGCCATTAAATTGATAATAATCTTTATTAGTGTCACAAGTAGGCTTACATTAACACTGCAATGAAGTTACTGTGAAAATCCCCTGGTCACCACACTCCGGCGCCTGTTCGGGTACACTGAGGGAGAATTCAGAATGTCCAATTCACCTAACAAGCACGTCTTTCGGGACTTGAGGGAGAAAACCGGAACACCCGGAGGAAACCCATTCAGACATGGAGAGAATGTGCAGACTCCACACAGACAATGACCCAAGCCGGAAATCGAACCGGGGTCTCTGGCATTGTGAAACAACAGTGCTGACCACTGTGCTGCCATGCTGATTGACGTCCATTAGTTTTCATAGTTAGAGCAACTAACATGGAAAATGCAAAACAATTCTCTACTTGGAGTTAATAGGCAGCTGTGAGCTTTATGTACTAAACTAAAAGTAGACTCCTTGGAACCAAGCGGTACTTCTATTAATGCACAGACAACCGATGTACTTCAGACCGATAGAAGTCTTAGTTTGTGCACATGCATACAAGTGGATTGAGAAATATGTCTGTTTTGTACATTGTTTAGTGTCCACCAGGTGGAGCTGGTACAGTAAATACTAATAATACAAGTTAGAATGAAACAGTGAAACAATTTTATCAAACTAATTTCGACTCTTAGCAAAAACCACCCGGGTTTCATTCCATTGTTTGTCTTCATGGAGCTGAAAGTTTTGAAGCAAGCACAATTTCCACAATCTTGACGTCAGGTGAATCATAAAAACATCATGGAATAAGATAGCAGTCACCCAGCAGTACAAGTTATTTTCTTGACTACAGTAAACTGTAGAAGGATCACCTAGACTTCTAAATGTTGAAGACAGAACATCTTTTCCAGGGAGTTTTGTTGGGCCATAAAGCTCGCCGCCTTCTGCGTATGTGAAATATTGATGTGAATAAATCTGAGTTACACTTCCACGAAAAAATACGATTACATTTTCTACTAACATATACTAGTAATGAAGAAACATTCCACATATTTGGTGGGTTTATTTTCATCTTTTGTAACACTTCAATTACCTGAAGTTACATTTGTGCCACTCAAGTGCCAAGCAATGACCATCTCCTGCAAGAGAAGATCTAACCACCATCCTTGACATTCAATGGCACGACCATCGCTGAATCCCCCACAATCAACATCCTGGGGGTTACCATTGATCATAAACTGAACTGGACTACCCATATTAATACTGTAGCTACCAGGGCAAGACAAAGGCTAGGAATCCTACGGCGAGTAATTCACCTCCTGACCCCACCCCCCACCCCCCGCAAAGCCGGTCCACCATTTACAAGACACAAGTCAGAGGTGTAATGGAATACTCTCCACTTGCCTGGATGAGTGCAGCTCCAACAACATTCAAGAAGCTCAACACCATCCAGAACAAAGCAGCCCGCTTGATTGTTCCCCCTTCCACAAACATTCAAACCCACCACCAATGAGGAACAGTTGCAGCCGTGTGCACCAGCTACAAGAACTTACAGTAACTCACCAATGTTCCTCAGACAGCGCCTTCTAAACCCACGACCACTACCATCTAGAAGGACAAGAGCAGCATATACCTGGGGACCCCACCACCTGGAGGTTCCCCTCCAAGTCACTCACTATCCTGACTTGGAAGTATACTGCCGCTCCTTCACTGTCGCTGGGGCAATATCCTGGAACTCCCTCCCTAACAGCACAGTGGGTGTACCTACACCTCAAGGACTGCAGCGGCTCAGAAAGGCAACTCACCATCACCTTCTGATGGCCAACTAGGGATGGTCAATAATTGCTGACCTAACCAGCAACACCCACAGCCCGTAAATTAATTTTTAAAAAATGTTTGAAGAGCTCTCCTCCAAGTCGCTTATAGTTGCGCCTTGAAACGTCCAATTTCCTAGCCTTTGGCCTTCCATTTGCCGTGATATTTCTGTAGCTGACAAATTGCTCAACCCATCCAACATCTATACATTTGATGCTTTGTTTCAGTCAAACAGTTACCCTTCCCCAACCTTGACTGACCACACTGTCTCCCTCCAATGCTTCTCCTCTGTCATCCAACTCAGAGAGATTAGTTCCACTTTTATTTATCAAGTATTAGCCTAGACATTTCATTTTTGTGCCTTCCCACCTTTGAAATCTTCTTTAGGCCTACAAGTCTCCTCCAAAACATTTCTCCAATTCTGGCAACTTCTTTCCTACCTTCTTTCCTGCCATTGACAGCTGTGCTCTGCCGCCAGGGCCCTAAACTCTGGATGTCCCTTTCAAACAGGTCCCCCACGACGTGCACCTGGAGAACAGAACCTGCTGGAGGCTCACAGATGAATACTACTCCCAGAGTGGGGGGGTGGAGAGTGGGGGGTGGAGGGATGGAGATGTTCATGCCGGGGCAGTGCCAGGTGGCAGCTCCAGGGGATAGTGCCAGGAGGCAGTGCCTTGCTTTTCTGTGATGGAGGTGCCATGAGTTCAGTGATGTGGGGGGGTGGGTGTTGCCCTGTGATATGGGAGGTGGGGATTAGTTCCATGGTGGGGTTCCATCTATTTATTTTACATTGGGGCATCTCAGAGCCAACCCCACTAACTGGATTGTAGGGCCTGCCCCTTCCAATTTTTGTTTCACAGAAGTGTTTAAAAATAAGTTGCGAAAAGCCGACAAGGCAGACGGCAGCCTACCCACCGCTTTTCCTGCCCGGCACAACACTTTGAGAAAAAATCTCTGCCTTTGAAAGAGTTATCCAATTATTCCCTGTCCCCAGCTCTTCCCTCACAATATTTCCATTTCATGTAATTATTCAATTCCTTTTTGAATGTTTCTATTGGATCCACCACATTTTCAGACAGTGCCTCCCTGATCATAAAACAATTCTCTTTTCTCCCTTATGTTTTTTTTTACTTGTGCTAGATCTGTCATTGTTTATGACCCTCCTGCATATGGAAACAGCTTCTCCCTATGTACTCCACCAAAAGCCCTCAACATTTTGTGCATTCGTATTAGTCAGCCTTCTCTGTTCTCAGAATGACAATCCCAGTTTCTTTAGTCTTTTCTTATCACTGGTACTGTAACCATCTGGGATGGCCACTTTCAGTATACAAAATGGACACTCGCAGAGCCTATAGGGAAATATGGACAATACCAAGCAACAAGCAGGCACAGAGCATGAATGTATATTTGGAAGACAGTCTGCAGACGGAACCAAAACTCTGGGCCGATTTACATATCGATGGCCCATCTCCGGGAAACAAAGAACGAGTGCTCAGGTAGCCAATACTGTCCCAGACAGTCCGGCGCCACTTCCCCAACCAGAAGACACAAACAAAGCAAGGCCAACGGCCACCTAGGACAAGCCCAGGCATCAAGGCACCCGCCCCTTTATTGGTTTAGATCATTGACAATGATCAAGAAGCGGCCCAATTAATTGGGACCAAGTTTAAGGCCTGCCTAAAAGCGCACAAAGCCCCTCCAAGTATAAGAAGGAACCCCCGCGAAAGTTTCTCTCTCTTGGATTTGGCTCTCAAGCAGAGAGACCTTTCCACCAGCACCACCAGAAGCAAGTAAGTTCAAGGTCAACGCTCGCTACCAGACGGACGACCTTAGCTGTACTCCTGTTACCTCTTCGAACCCAACGGCCTCAGATCCGAACAACGACCACTGTTCCTCTGACCTAAGTGGGCACCCGAAGTTAAGTATAGGTGTCAGTGATAGATATAGTTTAGCCTGTAGTGTTATTGTGCATGAGTAAATCATACTGTGTGTAAATAAAGTAGTATTGACTTTGAACTAACTAACTAGTGTATTGGCTCTTTGATCGGTATTCGGTTGAACCTTGTGGCGGTATCAAGAGATACCTGGCGACTCTGAAAGCAGACTCATAATTAGGATTAAGAAAGGCGACCTTATTAACTGCCATTTTTATAGCAAGTAAACAGAGCAACATTACCATTCTGCTAAATCTTCTCTGCACCTTTTCTGAGGGAAATTGTTATTGGTCTGCAAATGATGCACAACAAGTTTCATTTCCAGAAACTGAATCTTTCTCAGCTCAAACTGTTCATGACAAACAATAAGGCTCCCAATATGCTGCAAATATGGGTTTTCAGGGCAAGGGCTGATGAAAAGCATCACTTCATCATAAGATTCTTGTGAGGTTATTAGCTAAACCTTCAGAACTATTTCCCAATATATTTTCACTGAGTAGTTTACTCTCATCATGAGAGGGATGCACAAATAAATGTGCTGCACATTTCTTTCAGCAGAAAAGCCACTTATTGGATTCAGCGTTAATCTTTCAAGAGGTGAAAGCTCCACTTAATTTATTTACTAGTGGAAGCCAATTTCCAAGTCACTCTACAATGCTTTGATATTTAGTCATTGTGCATTGTGCGTGACTTCTACAACCACAGTTTTCATGGACATGTGGAAACAGCACAAAAGGAGCCTGTCAAAGCTTATTGAGAAAGCAAAATTGGCAACGATAGAAGAAAGTAAGGCCAGGACAATCAAAAGGTGATAAATAAAAGGGGAAAGGGGTAAATGTTGGCTGGATTTGTGAAAGGAGCATGAGAAAGTACAGAATCAGAAAAGATTTTGCTGTCCCTATTGCACATTTCCACAAAAATAAATGCCCCCTCAATCACCACCAATGTAGACATAAGAAACTACGGATGGTATTCCACCCACAACTGGCACGGTGTGCTTTCCAGGCAGGAAAGTGACTCATCATTGACTGACAGTGGGATTTTCCGCTCCCGCTAATATCAATAAACTAGATTTCCCTGTTTAATCCTCAAAAGAATATACAACTATGATTATCATTTGCTTCGTTTATAAGCATACATGAGATCTCAAGGTACAATGATTCAGTTATTTGCCAATAGGGACTGGAGAAGGTTGATAATTTGAACCATTAGCGGTTAAGGTGTGAGACTGCTGCTGAATGGGGTATTGGTGAAATTGTTGTCACGGGCAATCCCTCATCATGACAAATTCATGCAGCAGACTACCATGGATCTTAACACTTGTTTCGCCAAGAACTGCATGGTTTCGCCAGCGAGGTCCAGGATAGTACCTGTATCTTGCCAACAGTCATGATGCCTTAATTCCATGCTCTGCAGGTACTTAGGACAGAGCCCACAGAGGGACTGTTCAAAAACTATGCTGAGAAACTAGAGTTGTTAGCACCTGTTTTTTTGACTTTAAATGTCTTTTGAGCTGTTGAAAGACTGCAGATGTCCTTGGAACATGACCACAAGCATAAAAGGCACACCTTTGGACTGCACCAGCTCAGTGAGGGTGGCAGCAGTCTGGGCTGACTGATCCCAGGAAACAGGAATGGCACTGGCTGAGCTATCATAGATATCGTCGAATTTACAGCACAGAAGGAGGCCATTTGGCCCATTCAATCTGCACCAGCTCTTGGAAAGAGCCTATACTCTATCCCCATTGTTAAGAAATTGGTTAAGAAACATTCCAATTAGATGTCTTATTGATCCAATAATTGCCACTGATATGTAAAGAGGCTAACAGTGGTAGCAGAGAATGGTTGCAGTGCAAACGTAGAGGGTTGTAAGATACTTTTCCAGGAGAAGAAAAATAAATAAAAATTCTGCATCAACCAAGGAGTGAGTGAGAAGGAAAAAAGAAAAATGGCTGAACCTAAATAAAGATGGCAGGATATGACTATCCACCATTATTGTACGACCAATGGAGAAGTGTAGTTGTTATGTGGACTAAGGTAACTGCCTTGGGAAAGAGGAAACAAGGTATGGCATTGGCTCTTTCTCTACCTTATGAGAGTAAAATCCAGAACAAAGTGTTTTCTGAACTGGAATTGGAACAATTAGACTCATAAGAAAGTCTGGAGACTCTATTACGTTTTATGGATAAGATTCAGGATAAGGATGACTTGTTAAGTGCATATGAAGCCTGCTCCAGAATTCGATAGATTCCGGAAAACAGAGGATATCTCTATTGACGACTATATAATGGAATTTAGCAAACTATACAGAAGGCTGCATAAACATCGTCTGGAATTTCCACAGACTGTTGGCATTTAAGTTACCGGACTGTGCTAGAGTGTCCAATATGGATAGGCTCCTGGTTTTGACAGGAGTTAAGTTTGCGGACAATGATACCTTATTCAATCAGATGATAGAGGCCTTAAAGAAGTTCCTGGGGAAACATTCAATTCCTATGGCTCATATGTAACAAATGGGCCAATCAGCAATAAAGCAGACTATGGAAGATACACGACTGACAGGATTGACGAGATTGTATGGCTACGAACAGGTTACGAGAATATGGAAGGAGATCAGGACCCGGAAATTATGAGGGCAGAAACCCATTTAAAATCTATAATCGGAAGAGGGACATGGAGAATGGAAATAGGAAAATGAACCCCAGAAATGCCCGGGGTCTGATAAATCGATGTTTACGGTGTGACTCTCAATACCATTATGCTTTCAACTGTCCAACACGTTATAATAGAATGTCTGAAGCTACACATGTCACGGAACAGTAGTGACCAGAAAGAAGGCATTGTCCCACAAGCAGTTTTACTCCTGTAATGAGAGTGTTGGTTGCAGAATCCTTCAATTGTGCTGTATTGGACAGTGGCTGCACATCTACTGTGTGTGGAATTGACTGATTAAAATGTTACCTGGACTCCTTGAATGCTGAAAATCATAACAAGGTTAAGGAATTTGAAAGTTCCACAAGTTTCAGGTTTGGGGATGATAATACTCTGAAGTCGCTAAAAAGAGTGGTGATCCCTTGCAATATTGCCAGAGTGAATCATTTCATTAGCACGGATGTTGTATCAAGTGAGATACCTTTGCTTCTGAGCAGACCGTCGATGAAGAAAGCACACATGAAACTGGGTATGGAACAGGATAAGGCAACAGTTTTTGGAAAGACGGTGGACTTACAATTTACACAGTTGGGACACTATTATATTCCATTACTGACAACTAATATTTCAGGTGCAGTTGTTAAGGATGTGTAATTGGCAGCTGGAAATGGGACTTTAGCTGATAAAAAGCTTGTTGTATTAAAACTGCATCGGCGATTTGCGCATCCATCTCCTTGGAGGCTGAAAAATTTATTAAAGGATGCAGGGGTAAGGGATGAAGACTTATACTAAGCTGATCGAACAGGTTAGTGATCGCTGTGACGTTTGTAGGAAGTACAGAAGGACACCATCATGACCGATAGTAACCCTACCTTTGGCCAGGGATTTTAACGACATTGTGGCCATGGACCTTAAGATCTGGGATAAAGCTAACAATATATTTATTTTGCATTTTGTAGATTTAGCAACGAGATTTAGTCAATCAACCATTGTACGAGGTAAAGAAAAGCGAGTAATCCTGGATCAGATCATGGAGAAATGGATAGGGACAGGAATGGGCCCACCATCAAAATTCCTTACAGACAACGGGAAGAATTTGCTAATGATGAGTTTAGGGATATGTGTGAAAATGTAAATATCACAGTTATGAATATGGCTGCGGAAAGCCCATTTCGTAATGGTGTGTGTGAAAGAAACCATGGAGTAATAGATGACATGCTCCGGAAAATTTTGGCAGATAGACCAAATTGCAAGTTAAATTCATCCTCAGCAGTACCCAGACTTGGGTGACTTCCGTTTGTGCTGACCATCAGATATTGCATCCATTGCATCCATGCTGCAAATGCTCCAAGTTCTGTAAAAAGCTGATGCCAAACTCCTCTACGCTACAGGCTTTCTGGCAGGCCTGCCGATGCACCAAAATATGAGAAATTGGTGCAGGAGTAGAGCATACTGTCCCACAACCTGTTCTGCCATTCAATAAGGTCAAGAAGATAATTTTATTGCTCATACCCACATTTCTGATGCTCACCACATCAGGCTTGTTCCAACCTAGTGAGATGGAGTGAATTGGCTCCACTCTAGTCAACCTCCTCGCTTGGTCACAGCAAAGATTTAAGTTTCTTTTTCTCATGGCCTTTCTCAAATCAGAAAATATTTAGCCAATTAAGCTGCGAGCAATAAGGAGCCAATCAAATTAGGTTTTATTGAGGCAAATAAAGAGAAAGCGTATTGCACCCGAGAAAACAAAATGAAAATGTGACGTCAAGCAATCAGCCTCATTCAGGCCCACACACAATCCCCAAATGGTGATCTGTCTGTTTTTCATCTTAACCTTGGAAGGTGGCCTTACATTTTAAGCAGATTGTTCTGTCTTATTTCAAATTATAACATTGCTACTATTTTGAAAGTTGAATCATCACATCTTCAAAAATAAAGAGGCATACCCTTGTGACAGACACTTCTGCAGCAGAACTCATGTGTGACCTAAGACTTCAGAAAACTGACACCACCACAACCCTTGCTATCTGTACTGACTGGAAAACACTTGAGTCCAATGTCTCACCACATGCAAGTCCTGCCACTATGCTAGGCTCTAAATTATGCAGTGTCAGTGTCTGCAAGTGTGAGAATGAGTGACAGCATTTCTTCTTCATCATTGTCTTAATGTTCCTTCACTATTTCTAGGCCAGGTTACGCTTCTTGCATTTCTGAAAGGAGAAAGGTACAAGGAAAGCATGTGTCGCAAAAAGGTGCGTGCTGACACCATCTTTACCTTATAAATCATAAGAGAATTTGGGATGAGTAGGGAATGGGGTGATAACACGAAGAGTAAGCATGAAGATACTGTCATCTCCAATTCAGCCCCACCACTGACCACAGTTTCCACAATGACCACGCCAATGATTGTGAGCACCATCTCCCTCTCGGGGATTAGGGCATACAGTTAGTTGCACTTGACTCCTGACACTTAGCTCCTGCCATCTCCTGTTCAGTGCCACATTGTTGTGTGAGATACAGGGATGTGTGTCAGTCAGTCAATATGAGTGATCTGGCAGTCACAGTTGAATCACTGACAGTGGGCTGGATTCTCCGCCCCCGACACCGAAATCGTGTTCGGCGACGGGGCGGAGAATCCGTTCTGGTGCATGAAATCGGGAGCGGCGCCTATTCTTCAGTTCGACACTCCCCGAAAATCGGCGTACTCCATGCCGTGCCGAGTATCCACCGCCTCAGGCCATTGCCTGAGGCCTGCCCCTCGATACTCCGTCCCCAACCGACTGAATTCCCAATGGCGTGGGACTCATGTGGTCCCACCATCCGTGATCCTTGCGTGGCGGCCGTGGACTCAGTCAGGGGCCTCCACAGTTGGAGGAGGGCTGATTGGCGGGCAAGGGGGGCTTCATTTGGGGCTGGGGCCAATATGTGCGGGTGGTGAGGGGCATGCGCGCGGCTGATTTGGGGCACTATTTTTCCAGCCCAGGTCCACAGGCTGAGTCCGCCATGGGGCACGGCACGGCCGCTGGAGCCCGCCGCCGTGCGCATGCATGTCCTCTGACCCAGAAGTGCGGGGGGGCCATATCGGCAGCTGGAGCTGCGAGCTCTACGACAGCTGCCTACTAGTCCCCAGCAAAACGGTGAATCTGTGGCCTTTGACGCCAGTTTTCCTGGCCTAAAAGACAACAGCTTCCACAACGTCGTGGGGACTTAGTCGCAAAAACAGAGAATTCAGCCCAATGTGTGAAAACTATGAATTGGGGTTTGAGGTTTGCTCAGTCAAATGTGTGATGGTGAGGTACAGCTATCAATATGAGGTAAGAGTCTTGATTGATACAAATTGCTGATAAGTGACTAAGCAGTGCCGGAGAATGGTGGAGCAGTTTGTAGAATTTAATATATATATATATATATTATATAATCTTTATTATTGTCACAAGTAGGCTTGCATTAACACTGCAATGAAGTTACTGTGAAAATCCCCTAGTGTCCACACTCCAGCGCCTGTTCGGGTACACTGAGGGAGAATTCAGAATAACCAATTCACCTAACAGCACATCTTTCAGGACATATGGGAGGAAACCGGAGCATCCAAAGGAAACACACGCAGACACGGGGAGAACGTGCAGACTCCGCACAGTGACCCAAGCGGGAATCGAACCTGCGACCCTGGCGATGTGAAGCAACAGTGCTAACCACGGTGCTACCATGCTGCCCCAAAAATAAATTTAGTAGTTGAATTTTAATTTACTGTCCTTGCCCACTCATGTCTGGTCATTGATTATTTTGAAGGACTGCATCCAAGTCCACAAATTTGAATCTAGGCATTGGCTGTCATCTCTTTCAGGTTCTGAGCTTCTGAATATATTTATGAAGGGCCACCTGGTCTCCTGAAAGTGGACCAGTTGTCTTCTCTGTACCTCATCCACCAAGACCTCCAGTGCATTTTTAGGGAGCCTTAGAGCATGCTCTCTCCCATGTTGTGCCATTATCCAGTCTTCTTTCATGTCGGACTAACATGTACAAGGAATTCAAGCACTTGATCCAGCCACAATGCTTGAAGAGGTGAAGGAGGCGGACTTTAAAAATTACATGTTAGTTTTCACTTGAGCAAGGCATTCGTGATTGTGGGCACCTTGCTGAGGAATGCAGCAACACGACAATACAGTAAGCACAGGTTTAATGCTGCATTCTTAATAATGAACAGACACCATGGGCTGGATTCTGGGATTCTGGGACTATGTCCCCATGCTGGTGTGGGAACGGTGGGAACTGTCGCAAAATGGCTACCGATTCCCCGTTTTGCTGGGGGCCAGCATGCCAGCAGCAGAGAGCACCCGGCTCTAGCTGCCAATAAGCCCCAGAGAATTGTTAGGTCCGTGGCCGCGCATGCGCACGGCAGCGGACATGGCGCCAGCCACTCACAGACCCAGCCCGCATAATAGTCCCCCCCTTCGGCCGGCTCACGCGCCCCGGACCACCCCTCCCACAGTGCCCCCAGCCCCAAATAATGACCCCCTCTGCCCACGATCAACCCTCCCCCGACTGTGGCGGTGCTGGACTGAGTCCGCCGTGTTCCCAACGGGTGAGACCACACGCGATCGACAGCATCGGGAACTTGGCCGGTTGGGGGCAGATCTCAGGCAATGTCCTGAGGCCATCGATACATGGCGCGGTGTACTCTGCGAGCACGCCGCTTTGCAGCGGGCGGAGCATTACGAAAGTGGAGTCGCCCCCCGATTTGGTCGGGGACTCGGATTCTCTGGCCGGTCGCCGAACACGATTTTGGCGTCGGCGACCGGCAAATCCAGCCCCATGAATTTCAGGAACTGTCCAATTTAACTCTCACTGGGTTTAACTCCCATGAATATTGACTGAGATTGTTTCAGAGCAGTGCAATGCACAAATAGCAGATTTAATGCTGAGAGACAGGATCTACAAGCATTTAGAGAGGCAAGGACTGATTCGGGGCAGTCAGCATGGCTTTGTGCGTGGAAAATCATGTCTCACAAATTTGATTGAGTTTTTTGAGGGAGTGACCAAGAAGGTAGATGAGGGCAGTGCAGTAGACGTTGTCTACATGGACTTTAGCAAAGCCTTTGACAAGGTACCGCATGGTAGGTTGTTGCAGAAGGTTAAAGCTCACGGGATCCAGGGTGAGGTTGCCAATTGGATTCAAAATTGGCTGGACGACAGAAGGCAGAGGGTGGTTGTAGAGGGTTGTTTTTCAAACTGGAGGCCTGTGACCAGTGGTGTGCCTCAGGGATCTGTTCTGGGTCCACTGTTATTTGTGATTTATATTAATGATTTGGATGAGAATTTAGGAGGCAAAGTTAGTAAGTTTGCAGATGACACCAAGATTGGTGGCACAGTGGATAGTGAAGAAGGTTATCTAGGATTGCAACGGGATCTTGATCAATTAGGCCAGTGGGCCGACGAATGGCAGATGGAGTTTAATTTAGATAAATGTGAGGTGATGCATTTTGGCAGATCGAATCAGGCCAGGACCTACTCAGTTAATGGTATGGCGTTGGGGAGAGTTATAGAACAAAGAGATCTAGGAGTACAGGTTCATAGCTCCTTGAAGGTGGAGTCGCAGGTGGACAGGGTGGTGAAGAAGGCATTCGGCATGCTTAGTTCATTGGTCAGAACATTGAATACAGGAGTTGGGACATCTTGTTGAAGTTGTACAAGACATTGGTACGGCCACACTTGGAATACTGTGTGCAGTTCTGGTCACCCTATTATAGAAAGGATATTATTAAACTAGAAAGAGTGCAGAAAAGATTTACTAGGATGTTGCCGGGACTTGATGGTTTGAGTTATAAGGAGAGGCTGGATAGACTGGGACTTTTTTCCCTGGAGCGTAGGAGGCTTAGGGGTGATCTTATAGAGGTCTATAAAATAATGAGGGGCATAGATAAGGTAGATAGTCAACATCTTTTCCCAAAGGTAGGGGAGTCTAAAACTAGAGGGCATAGGTTTAAGGTGAGAGGGGAGAGATTCAGAAGGGCCCAGAGGGGCAATTTCTTCACTCAGAGGGTAGTGAGTGTCTGGAATGGGCTGCCAGAGGTAGTAGTAGAGGCGGGTACAATTGTGTCTTTCAAAAAGCATTTAGATAGTTACATGGGTAAGATGGGTATAGAGGGTTATGGGCCAAGTGCGGGCAACTGGGACTAGCTTAATGGTAAAAACTGGGCGGCATGGACTGGTTGGGCCGAAGGGCCTGTTTCCATGCTGTAAACTTCTATGATTCTATGATTCCATACCAAGCAGTGGATAAGAAAATTTAGAAAGAGGTGCCACAGTTTAGCAACCAGCTAAGGATTTAGAATGCAAATTATTTAGAATGGATGTATGTAAATGCACAAAGTATGGTAAATAGGTTGGTGAGCTATAAGCATAAATACCAGTGTGGGAATATAGTATAACGGCAATAACGGAAATGTGAATGAAGAACACTGAGGGCTGGACACTTAATTCATAAGGATGAAGTATTCAGAAAAGATAGTGGAGTTTTAGTCTCCTTATCAATGGAGGAATATATTTGCTTTGGAGATGGTAGAGCAAAGGTTCAGTAGGTTGGTTCCTGGGTTGTTGGGGTTTTCCTTTGTTGAGAGGCTGAGTAAATTGGGCCTATATTCTCTGGAATTTAGAAGCATAAGAGGTGAACTCATTGAAGCATGCAAGATCCTGAAAGGACTTGACATTGTAGACTTTGAGAGGTTGTTTCCCCGGACTGGAGAATCCAGAACACAGGTGCATGGTCTCAGGGTAAGGATCGATCATCTAACATTGAGATGAGAAGAAATTTCTTCATTCTAACAGTTGTGAATCTTCAGAATTCTCTACCTCAGAGGACTGTAGATGCTCCATCATTGAACATATTTCAGACTGAGATATATATATTTCACTCACAGAATCAAGGGATTTGTGGGATAGGGAGGAAAGTGAAGAAGATCAGTCACAATCAGATTGAAAGTGGAACAATTTTGAGGGGCCATATGGGATATTTCTGCTCTTAATTCTTATATGCTAATACTCTTAAATAGTTTCTGCGCTCGCTGTAATGACTTCACATCCCTCTTAAGGTGTGTCACCCAGAATTGGACACAATTTTGACGGCGAACCATTTTAAAAATACATTTTCTTTTTTTTTTGCTTTATTTAAAATAAATTTAGAGTACCCAATTCATTTTTTTCAATTAAGGGACAATTTAGCGTGGTCAATCCACCTAGCCATGCAAACACGGGGAGAATATGACAACGCCACACGGACCCAGAGCCGGGATCGAACCTAGGACCTCAGCGCCGTGAGGCAGCAATGCTAACCACTGTGCCACCATACTGCCCCTTAAAATACATTTTCATTATAACTTCCTTCCCTGTCTGTTTTATGCCTCTGTTTATAAAATCCCGAAACTCGAAGGTTATTTTAACTACATTCCTAATCTGCCTTGCTACCTTCAAAGATTTCTCCACATGGCATGCGCAGTGTGGGTGCTGCTGCCGCAGGGAGGAGATCATTTGGATTCCGCGATTCGAGAGAAACAGCCGATTGTGGCCGAGATGTTGGAAGAGCAGAATTTGAAGACGGAAAACACAAACCAAACATCAGATCAAAATGTGACACTCGATTAATCGGAACCAAAATGTTGTGCAGCTGAATGAATTCTTCTCAGAGTGAACTCGCTGTTGTAACCGAAGGGCAGGTGACTGAGTGAATCTCCTCTCACACACAGAACAGATGAAAGGCCTTTCCCCAGTGTGAACGCGTCAATGGATTTCCAGCCGGGATGAAGGATTGAATCCTTTACCACAGTCCTCACATTTCCATGGCTTCTCCATGGTGCCAGTTTCCTCGTATCTCTCCAGGTTGGACAATCAGTTGAAGCTTTGTCCACACACATACACAGCACGAGTATGCTTTTTTCCCCACTGCGAATCGTGTAATGTTTTTTTACAGGCTGTTTAACTTATTAAAGCTCTTTGTACAGTCAGTGTACTGGAACCTCTAAAAAAAAAAGATTTCTCCACATATACCTCCAGCTCTCTCTCTCTATTAATTGTTGGCCTTCCTTGTAATCCTGTCTTATTTAGTAGTAGTTAATTATCATAGAATTTACAGTATCATAGAATTTACAGTGCAGAAGGAGGCCATTCGGCCCATCGAGTCTGCACCGGCTCTTGGAGAAGAGCACCCTACCCAAGGTCAACACCTCCACACCCTATCCCCATAACCCAGTAACCCCACCCAACACTAAGGGCAATTTTGGACATTAATTTTATCATGGCCAATACACCTAACCTGCACATCTTTGGACTTGGGAGGAAACCGGAGCACCCGGAGGAAACCCACGCAAACACGGGGAGGACGTGCAGACTCCGCACTGACAGTGACCCAAGCCGGAATCGAACCTCGGACCCTGGAGCTGTGAAGCAATTGTGCTGTCCACAATGCTACCGTGCTGCCCTTGGTAGCTGAGAATTATAGTTCTCAGGTGAATTTTTGTGCTGATTATATTAACTTCTCCATACCAAGTGTCACTATTATGGAGTCCCTGATGAGTCCACTGTAAAATAATCGGAGAACAATGATGTTTCTTCATGTTGTCATTTTAATGCAATGCTCAATTTTTATTTCAGCAATGACCCTTTGAAAAATTTTGGACTGCACATCCATCTCCCGTGTTGCTCCTGGCAGTGAAATTATCAATTTAATACCAATTAATGCATAATTATCCAACAGGCCCATCTGCTTGAATAACTTAATTAAGAATATCCACACTCATTTCATTTAAGATTCTTGCAGCCAACACATATGAAAGACTTGCATTTATGTGGTGCCTTTCATAACCTCAGGATGTCATAACGGTCACTGGAGTACTTTTGATGTGTAGTGTCTGTTATAATATAGAACAATGACTCTCAAACGTATGACTTAAAGGGTCCCTTTGATTCATGATCACTACCTCTCCTACCCTGACCCCTACACCCTTCTAAATACTAATAGTATATAATACTTTAATATGAAAATGCTGCATGTTTTAATAATGCTTTTAAGAAAATGAGTTTCGGCTTTACTGCCGTTCTCAGCACCCGTTTTGTGCACTGAGGAGCTCCACTCGCCAGAACACCTTGGTAAAGCGAGAGATTGGGAACCATTTAATGGCGTCCTGATCTCTCGCTACACCAAGGATCTCTGGAGCCCCCAACGCATCCTCCGATCCCCCCAAGTCCCAACTCACTATGAGAGTGTTCCAACCCACACCCTCACATCTCCCCAACACCCGCACAGGCCACCCCTGGTCCGATCACGCCTTGGAAAATGCCAGCTTGGCAGTGCCATCCTGGTACCCTGGCAATGCCCCTGTCAGATGGTAGTGCCATCTGGGTACCTTGATACTGCCAGGTTGGCATCCAGGTTGCAGTTCCAGGGTGCCAGGCTGGCAGAGTCAGGATGCCCGGGTGGCACCAGCAGTGCCAGGGTGCCACCCTGTCCAGATGGCAAGCACCTGTGGACCTCGATCCCCTGGCAGACCTCCATGAGTGCTGTTCCATCTGGTCACCATTTGTGGAGACCAGTACTGAATGGCGTTCGTCCGATGTCTCCGAGGTGAAGGGGCTAGATCCCAACACCTTGGTTGCCTCGGGGAACTGCATAATTCAGTGAGACTAGCTGTCTTGCTTTAATATGCGGAATGCCCACAATGGGCGCGATTCACATCACAACATCTCGTGAGATCTTGTGAGGCGTTGCAAGCTGGGTACATTCCAGGAGCAGGGTCTCCTGACTTCTGTCAACCACGTTGCACCGTGGCGTGCTGCCTTTCAGGTGCAATGTGGCTGTTCGATTGCGCCCATCTGTTCAGTCCCAAAAGTGCCACGAATATCCATCCTAGTTACAGCTGCTGACAAAGGTTCATAAGACTTGATAATTTGTGTTCCTTCCTCCACAGTACTTTACTCGCTGAGTATTTCCAACATTTTCTGTTTGTCTTACAGTTGTCCACTTCATGCAACACAAATGGTTTAAATGCTATAGTGAAGTTTGTGATGGCTACATGATGGCAACTATCAATGGACATCTGGCCCTCCTTAAGGATGACCGCTCACCCAGAACCATCCACCGACAGGCCCTATGATCACACTGAAGGTGACTATGGCTCTCCATTTCTTTGTCACAAAATCATGTCAGAGCTCTGCTGATGACCTCCCCTTGTCGTATCTATCACTCAGTCACTCACCGATGCATCTACACTGTCACAGAAGCCCCCTTCCAGGGATCACAGACTTTATCAGCTTCTCTACAGATGCAACGTCCCAAGTGCAGAGAGCAAAGGTTTTGCCACAGTAGACAGATTTCCCCAGGTGGAGCGTGCAACTAACTAGTCATCAAGGCATCTAGAGACAGACCTGATTAGCAGAAAGGCTACCCATGCCCTCAATTTTCAATTGGGTTGTGACCACATTTGTTCATACTTTTGAGGCAGCTGACATGACGTCTTTATACTCGGAGAGTCAAATTTGCCTCAGCTCTTCCACCCTACCCTCTCAGTATGTGTTTGAATTCTGGGCAACAAGGGATTCTCACTATGGAGGTGACTCCTAACATCCCTGCTATGTCCATAAACTGAGCCCCATCATCATTAGAACAAGAGCCCCTGCACATCAGAACCACCACGCCTGCCAGTGTAAGCTGCACAACATGACATAGCACCGAGGACCGGGGGGGGGGGGGGGGGGGGGAAGAGGCCATGACAAGGGAGACAAAGGGCTGGGGACTCAGAGGAAGAGGCCTCAGATGGATAGAGGTTCGTGCTCCAGAGGGCATCATTGGATCTACTGATTAAACAACAATTCAATGGTTTAACACTGAACACAGCCCTGACAATTCACCAAGCATAAGCCTTCACTCGGACGTCAGCCATGCTTCATAACCCTCCTGCCACATGTAGCTGCAGCCTCCACTGGAACGGGGAGAACCGGATGATATCTTTTTACATTGTAAATACTGTTTTATATAGAGCTATTGGGATCTTTCTAACCATTGCAAAAAGCAGTGACTTTAATTACATTGTGAGCGATACAATTTACAAACTCCATTCATAACACACCACAGTGGCCAACTCGGTGATCAAGGTGACACTGTGCCTTGCAAACATGGCACCCCTACAATATCCTCTTTTTGTTGCCTCAGAGGAGGTGAAGATAGTCTGCTCACATCCTCGGCTTTGTGGCCATCAGAAGCGTGGCAGTTGCCCTTGTCATGCAGGGACCCACTGGGGCCCTTCCGGCAGTGTGTTGCCGGCATAGGTGCAAGGACAACCATCATCACTGGGACCTGAATCACTGATGCTCCCATCTGTCAGAGGACCGGGGGAAGACAAGGATACTGTGGGTTCCACTAGCTGTATGGAATCCTCATCTTCTTCCTGCAATTCCTCAGCCCTCTGGTGAACATTCCCATTGGTTTGATGGAGCCTTCTGCTGGGGTGCAGCTAGGTAACTATTGGACCACCTGTGTGAAAGTCCTGTTCAAGATGCACAGCTCCTCACATACTCCACAGATATAATTATTATTATCTTTATTGTCACAAGTAGGCTTACATTAACATTGCAATGAAGTTACTCTGTAAAGCCCCGAGTCGCCACATTCCGGCGCCTGTTCGGGTGCACAGAGAGAATTCAGAATATCCAATTCACCTAACAGCAGGTCTTTCGGGACTTGTGGGAGGAAACTGGAGCACCCGGAGGAAACCCACGCAGATACAGGGAGAATGTGCAAACTCAGCACAGACAGTAACTCAAGCCGGGAATGGAACCTGTGACCCTGGAGCTGTGAAGCAACAGTGCTACCCACTGTGCTATCCTTCAGCATCTGAATTGACTGTGATAAGTTATGAAGGGAGTCATGCAGCATGTGCGGGATATTACACTGTTCTTGTGTGTTGCCACGTATAGCTTTCCACAAGGTTGGCCACTTTTTGATGAGATGGGCTCATGTGCTTGAAGCCCTGATATATAATTGAGCTCATCTGCTCCATGGGTTCCTCCATTCATTATCTATAGGTCCACAAGATTTTAGGAAACAACCAACGAATGGCCACACATGTGCTGCTACTGCTGCTGCTCTAAGAATCGAACCCCAAACTATGACTCCTGAGGCCCTTCCTCACTGCCCAGCAGAGCATATGTTACTGTCCTCATGTCTATGAGGGGCCTCTCCATAGATGCCTCAGAATAAACCACTTCCACCAGCTATGCTCCTCACCAAGTGCCACCGACTCTACTACCATGCATGGACCCACTGAAGTACACATATCTGCACTGGTGCCTGGTACATTAATCCGATGTGGTGCTGCATCCTCGGACATCTCTTCATCCTCCTTATGTGCAAGTGAGTTCTTAGAGACCCTGAAGGTTCTGCACGATGGGACTTTCCGCAGCACCCACTGCTTCCTGTGCTGTCTCATAAGCTTTTTAGCACACAGCCAGCACCACCTACCCAACTTCCCTTCCCCTCCCCAAAAGACCAAGACCGTTCCCCCAAATACCAGCACCAAAACCTTCAGCACCGCACTACACCTACACTTAAATGAGCCACTTCCACGGCCATGTTCCTGTAATGGTGAACACTCCATCACCAACATGATCTGGCAAAGTCACCCTGCAATGTGTATCGCCCTCTTCTCCACATCGTCTACCTCCCTCAGCAGTAGTGTCGCATCCCCCGTCTGTGCCATTATGGATGGTCGGTACCCATTTCTCCTGAGAGGGAGATAAAGCAGTGGACTACTGCAAGGAGAAGGGCAGCTCATTCTCATGGTTTGAGTCATTTGTTCATTGGCATTCAAGCTCATCAATACTGGGCACTGCTTAAGCGCCCTGACTATACACTTCTGTAAGGCTGATAGGCAGCATGTGCCCTGTGTTTACATTGCTGGACATGTTGCAGGCTGCAAGCCAAGGGGAAACACAATAGCTGAATGTTTAACTCGCCTTTCTAGAATACAGCAGATCATGAAACCTCTTACAGCACTGCACCCATCCTCGGCAGTGCACTCCCAAAGGCACTCACCACACCTGTGATTTGCACCTTCTTGTTGTGGATCGGCTTGCAGCCTGCTGGGCACTAGATGCCACTCCTGGTACTTACAGCCTGCCCAAGCAGACAAAGTTATGGTGGCAGAATCGTGGCACTGAAGAGGTCCAGCTCTCCTGGCTTCTGGATTGCTGCAACATTTTGGTATTGGAGTAGATAAATTACATGAGTCATTATGTGTGCTCACCTTTAGATCAGCATAACTACATGATAGTGAGGGACTGACTGCTGAGTTGTAGGTTGAAAGGCAGTGATAGGTTTGCCATGTGTCAGCTTGGAGCCCTCACTATTGAATGCCAACATGGCATGGTTTATTATGGCGCAGCAATGTTCCAATGAGCCGTTCAGAACTCCTTGAGGTGCACGCTTGCATCAGGAAGGGCCAGGGCATTTCTCATTGGCTGCCCTCCTCTGTTGAGGTTGGAGATATGGGGTCGTGCAAGGGGCAGTACAGTTGAAAGATGAATGCAGGGAGAAGATCCCGAGCTGGACTGCTGTACTCACTTGTCGCTGTGTTTTGACCTGCTGCAACTGCACACAGCAAAATACAGCCACTTGCTGGGGAGATCAGAGACATATTGGGCCAGCAATCCTTCAGTGCTGAATGTCTGTAGAACTCAGGAGGGCCTGTGATGGATTTGGAGTTTATTGAGGGTTCTTTCATGCTTAGTGAATTAAGAGGGACATCATACTCTTGGCCAGCAATGAATGAAAGTGAACACTGTTACGATCCAATTTGATGTTATAACTGGATGGGAAGATTCCAGAATGGAAACTGGCACAAAAGGTCTTAACTTTTATTTATTTATTTTTCAAACGTGGAGGAACAGAGTCCCAAGACCACCAGTTATTTTTAACAACAATCATGAAAAATAGGATGATGCTACAATACTCCTTTACTCCCCTCTTAGTTTAACAATTCCACACAACTTTTAAGATTAACACATAGTTAATCTTTAAGATTAAACGACAATGGTCTCATTAACTCAAGGTCCCTTTTAAGCACACAGATCGGCTGTTGTCAAATTCACACACTCTTCTCTGATACTAAGTATCTGGATTTCTGCTCAGAATCTCCCCAGATGGTTGTTACATGAGAGTTTCCAAACTCCATTCTCAAAAACATGCTTTAAAATCTTCTTGCACAATAATGCTTTCCCTTAGCAGTTTGCATTCTAAAATCTAGTCCAGGTGTTACAAATTTGACTCTCCACTTCACTTTTAACAGTGAATCCAGTACATGTTTTACGCCATCCCTTTAGGATTTCTGGATCTTGACTGCTGTACAAACCGTTCACAATTGCTTTAACTCTCAATTCCCAGGCTCTGTTAACATGGAAAACTCTTGGTTTGCCTCTGAAGTTTGCCTTCCCACTTTAAATCTGGTTACTGCAATGGTCTCTTTAATTCAGAACATTTTGATTGCTCTTCCTTTAATTCTTCTGAGTTACACCTTGGTCTCTGCTCTCTTAACTTCTGTCATCTGAAGACATTCTTTCTGTCCCAATTCCCTGGTTATCTGGACTGTATTTGTTCTTTGGAAGTTTGCCTCTTTTCCTGTCCAGCTTCTCCGGCAGAGTTGAGAGATGTTCATTCCCCAGTGTCCTGTCTCCAACTGCCAACAAATTCAGCTAAAACTAAAAATAAAGGAAATCCCTTAACTCTGGTCCGTGCCTCCCTGTTGGTAAGCAACCACTTCTAGGTTATTTATTCTTCACAATGCAACCCTCTCTAAACACAATAGAAACATAATTAGAACTGTACAAAACCCCACACATACAAACACCCTTTTCCAGCATGAAACTAACTATAGGTTTCACCTTTCCTTCTATAGAAACATTAAATTAAACTCACTTAAAATAATACCCTATTTCCATTGTTTACCAATACAAATATAAATCCCTTAATACTATATTTGTTTCCTTAGCAATACTTGCAGAACTAAGTTAAGGCAGCACTTCCAAACACTGCATAGCAGCTTCAGTGCAAAGCATCATCTCCTGGGGTTCAAAGATGGCGGTGGACGTGGCATTTTTATTGGCCCTGGACTGAGATTTGACTGCTCCACTTCATCCTACGTTCCTGGCCTCATGCTGATGCAGTATGGAACAGACCCATCTCGAGTCCATCTCCACCTCCCCCAGAAGAAAATTTCACCACAAGGCAGTGGCAGAGTAGAGGCAGAATTGCGGTCAGGAAAATTACCATTCCCAGTTCCTGTATCCATGATGATAATTCGGCCCATGATCTTTTATCTCTTCTACTTGACAGGACATCATTATTGCTGACAGCAATCCCAGGCGGTGTGAGGTTTTAAATTGGAACATTTTCATACACCATTACTTCTAGTAAGTGTTTCAAATTCTTTCTGATGGATTAGTGCCTAATTGCATTCATTACAATCTTGGGCTTTACAAATAAATCAATGGGCATTTTATGTTGATACTTGCAGGCTTCATGAGACTGACACACGAGACCCACTACCTCTGAATGTTTCTCCCATGTTTGCAATTGTCTATTAGAGGATCCTGGAGTTTTCTCCATTTATATTATAGTCCCTGTACCAAATTAAGGTAAACCAGACTAAATCAGGAAGACTGAAGCCATAACCTTTGGCCCCATACTTAAATCCCATTCTTTAGTCACTGACTCCATTTCTGTCTGAACTGAATGAAATCTCAGAGAGAATCAGAGAACTTACAGTGCAGAAGGAGGCCATTCGGCCCATCAGGTCTTCACCGGCCACTGGAAAGGGCACACTACTCAAGCCCACACCGTAACCTAGTAACCCCAGCTAACCTTTTTGGACACTAAGGGCAATTTAGCACGGCCAATCCACCTAACCTGCACATCTTTGGACTGTGGGAGGAAACCAGAGCACCTGGAGGAAACCCACGCAGATATGGGAGAGCGTGGGGTCTCCGCACAGGCAGTGACCCACGCCAGGAATCGGACCTGGGACCCTGGAGATGTGAAGTAACTGTGCTAACAAGTTTGATATCATATTTGACTCAAAGAAAAGGTGCGGGATTTTTTGCGGCTCCCGCCGCGCATTTCGTGACGGCAGAGGTGGCTTGCGAATGGCCAGTTGCAGAATCCTGAGTCCCATGCTGTTGATGGGGTTACCTGTTTTATGCATCCCGCACCACCAGGAAACCCGTGGCAGGGGTTTGCCGTCGGCGGGACCAGAAGATCCTGTTGGTGGGAACAGCCAGAAAATTCCAGTCAAGTTGTTTGTTAATAGCAACCACATTGGTTGGTGAAGTCAAAACAGAGTCTTTCCTGTATGAACAAGTTCATTTACTTTGTTCAGTGTCAGGACTCTGCTCTGTACCTCCATCTAATGTTCCAGTTATCCCCTATTTACATGTGTTCAACTATTGCAGTGTTAATGCAAGCCTACTTGTGACAATAATAGAGATTATTATTATTTCCCTTAACAATGTAATTGACATTAACAAACTTTAACAATGTAATTTATAAGTCATCAATGAACCAGATGGGTTTTGAAACAATTGTTGATAGCTTCACAGACACCATTACTGAGACTAGATATAATTCCAGATTTTCTCTAATTAATGGAATTTCACCAGCTGCGATTTGAACCTGTGCTCCAACAATCTCTGAGCATTAAATTTGGACTCTGAATTACTGATCCAGTGACAGTACCACTGCACAACTTTCTCCCCATTAAAGCTGCTATTAATAATGTAAGCTGCTGTTGCTTTGGGCCTTCTCACAATGCTATTAAAATATGATCCAGCGACAATATAGATCTACGTCCAAAGCAACATGTTTTATGGCTTGGAGGCGGTGGTAGTTCCAAGCACCTGATACCTTTGTCCTTCCAAGCAGTGCATTTTGTATGCTTGGAAGGTGCCACTGGAGAAGTCTTGGCATGTTACCACCATGCATCCTGCAGAATGTCCAACTTCTGACCTGTTCCCACTTTATGTGGCTGGTCCACTTGAGTTTCTGGCCAATAGTGACCACCAGGTCGTTAATGGCCAAATATGGCATTGAACTGCAAGAGGAAGTGGTTCATTTCTCTCATGTCAGAGATGATCCTTCTCTGAGAATGTTACTTGCCACTTAACAGCCCAACTGTGGGTATTACCCAGGTCTTACCACATGCAGACATGGATGGTTTCTTCAACTGAGAAACTGTAAATGAAACTGTTCACTGCAATTATCAGTGAACAGCCCCATTTTTGACTTTATTATATGGGGACTGTTTTATTTTTATTTGTTCATGGGACATGGGCATCGCAGGCTGTGCCAGCATTTATTGCCCATCCCTAATTTACCTCGAGGGGCAGTTCAGAGTCAACCCCATTGCTGTGGGTCTGGAGTCACATGTAGGCCAGACCAGGTAAGGATGGCAGATTTCCTTCCCTAAAGGAAATTAGTGAACCAGATGGGGTTTTAAAACAATCGGCAATGGTTTCATGGTCACCATTAGACATTTAATTCCAGATATTTTATTGAATTCAAAGTTCACCACATGTGGTGGTGGGATTTGAATCTTGAGCCCCACAGTACTCTGGGTTTCTAGATCACTAGTCTAGTGACAATACCACTACGCCACCACCTCCCCATGGGAGGGGCAGCTGAGCCTAGGACATTGCCCTGAGGAACTCCAACATCATTATATTGGGGCTAAGGTCATGGGTTTGCAACATCCATAACCACCTTCATTTATGACTCCAATCAATGGACAATTTCCCTGATCCCCGTTGACTTCAGTTTTATAGCTCTCTGATGTTTAACTGATGTCAAGGGCAGTTACCATCACATCTCACTTTTGGAAGTCAGCTCTTGTATCCATGTGAAATAAAGTCTTGGGCAAGTGGGTCTGGCAGACCCCAAATAGAGCATCGATGACCAGTCTATTAGTAAGTGCCATGCGATGACAGCATTGACAACTCCTTTTGTTCCTTCACTGGTGAATGGGAGTAAACTCATGGGATGATAAGGTTTTCTCTTGTTTTTGTAGACAGGATATATCTGGTCAATTTTCCATATTGGTGAATAAATGCTGTTTTATATCTGTACTGGAACAGCTCACCTGGGGATGCAGGTAGTTAACAAGAACATGTCCTCAGAACCACAGCTGGGTTGGTTTACAGGGTCATTGCCTTTGATGTGCTCAGTGCACTTAGCCATCTCTTGATCTCACTTGCAGCGAACTGAATTAAGCTAAGACTGGCATCTGTAATGGTGAATGCCTTTGGAAAGATTGATAACGGTCATCCACATAGTACTTCTAGAGGAAGGTGGTAGAAAATGCTTTAACATTTGTACAGATAGAGCCCTGTTACTGTTGAGGGTGGGATGTTCTTGAAGCCTCCTTCTGCTCTTTGTAGCTTATTGTCCACTACCATTCACACCTGTATATGGCAGGATTATTGACCTTTCACCTGATCCATTTGTTGTGGAATCACTAAGTTCTGGTGATAGGATTCTACTATTGCTGCTTAACATACATGTAGTCCTGTAGTTTAGTCTGGTTGGCACCTCATTTTTAGGTATGACTGCTGCTGCTCCAGGCATCCTCTTCTTACATAAGACACCTGGCTTGGTGAGAATGGGTTTCATTGTTCATGAGTTTACTAATTTTGGTGTTATTCAAATCTGCTGCTGATGAGGCCCACAGTACCTCAGAGGTGATCAGTTTTGAGCTACTAGGTCCTACTTAGCATGATGGGAGGTGTCCTTCATCTTGGTCTCCACAAAGACGAAGCAGTGATAATTCTTAATAACGCTGTCATGGACAGATGTATCTTCTGACCTAATGGAAGTCAGACTGCTATATCCTTCAGCTTGCAGTCAGCTCAAGCAGTGGTGGTACCATTGGGCCACTCTTCACGTTGAATATTGAAATCCCCATCCAAAGTATGTTGTGAACCCTTTCTATGTTTAACGCTTCTTCCGAGTGGTGTCAACATGGAGGATTATTGATTTGTCAGCTGGGTTGGTGTGAAATGGTACATGGTAATCAGTGGCAGGTTTCCTTGTCCATGTCCAACGTGAAGCGATGGAACTTCATGGAGCCCAGTATCAATGACTCACTCATATCGAGCTCTGGTAGCCATCTGTGCGCGTTTAGCATTGTTTAGACTCACTCAGGAAGTAGTATTGTAATGTGCTTTTGAAAAACCAACCCAGATACTGGGAGTTGTGCCAAATAATTGTAATAGGTTTCTAAGAAAAACACTGTCAAAATCCACCACACGGAACTTACGGGGTGATTGTCTCCACCGTGTCCTTTGCGGAGTATGAGCTCCCTCGTTAAGGGGGAGGGAATGCTCTCTCCACATTGTGTATGTCGACCAGTTCGGCACCGACCGTTAAGACCTGGTTGGGATCTACTGAGAGCTGTGTATTATAGCCTTGTAAATAAACATACATTTCTTTGATACAACTCGTGGACTCGCCGTGACTTTATAAAAACACATGCACAGCCTCCTTCTCATAGCATTTCAAGCAACAGCTCCTGGTGCTGTAACTCACTCCCTGCTTTTTCCTGGGCTATGCTCAGCAGTTGTGAACTGCTCAGCTGCTTCCCAGAGCCTCGAATTCCAGATTATGCAGCTTCTTGAAGATTTGTAATTGTGTTTCTCTGGCAACTCTGTCTCCTTGCAACAGCCAGAGAGAAATTTACATCTCCTTCCGGAGTTTTCACAGCAACTTCATTGCAGTGTTAATGTAAGCCTACTTGTGACACCAATAAAGATTATTAAGTTGGCAGTTGTCATTTTGTTTCCAAAACCTGGGGCAAAATTCTCCGTAATCGGCGCGATGTCCGCCGACCGGCGCCCAAAACGGCGCAAATCAGTCCGGCATCGCGCCACCCCAAAGGTGCGGAATCCTCCGCATCTTGACCGGCCGAGCCCTAACCTTGAGGGGCTAGGCCCGAGCTGGACTGATTTCCGCCCCGCCAGCTGGCGGGAAAGGCCTTTGGTGCCCCGCCAGCTGGCGCGGAAATGACATTGCCGGGTGGCGCATGCGCGGGAGCATCAGCGGCCGCTCACGGCATCCCCGCGCATACACAGTGGAGGGAGTCTCTTCTGCCTCTGCCATGGTGGAGATCATGGAGAAGGCGGAAGGAAAAGAGTGCCCCCACGGCACAGGCCCGCCCACGGATCGGTGGGCCCCGATCGTGGGCCAGGCCACCGTGGGGGCACCCCCGGGGCCAGATTGCCCCGCGCCCCCCCCAGGACCCCGGAGCACGCCCGCGCCGCCTTGTCCCGCCGGTAAGAGAGGTGGTTTAATCCACGCCCCCGTCTCCGGTGCCGGAGAATTCGGCAACCGGCGGGGGCGGGATTCACGCCAGCCCCCGGCGATGCTCCGGCCCGGCGGGGGGTCGGAGAATCTCGCCCCAGGTCTGTATCCTGATTTGTTCTCTCCAAATTGTCCCCTTTTAACTTTTACCCCTAAGTCCTCTCTTATCCCAGACCCCCCTTGAAACTCTCTTTTCTACTTCCAAAGAGATTCCAATCCAAGACTCCCATTCATTGTCTCCTGCTGACACTCATAGCTCAATGAACAGCAGTGTGTGTCAACATTGGGAAGGAGGGTTACTTTACGCAGAGCTAAGCTTTCCTATTGGGTCTCACCATTGTGCCAAATGGACAAATCCTAAGACTTGACACACCTGTTCCATTAACTACAGAGTTGAATTAATTCAGCAGGGGTAGGGTTAATGGAACACTGGAGTTTGAACAGGTAGTGAATGGCACTTGTAAACTAATTAATTCAGAAGCTGGACAAAGCTAAGAGCAGAAACAGGATTGTGATTGACAGTCCGAACCTTTAAGAAATTATTGTTTTTTACTTCAGTTAAAAGCATGAAGCATTAGAAGAAAGCAACTAAACCAGGACTGTGTTGAAGCTAGGAACCAGTTGTCCAATGTTAAACACTGAAATTGTTCTGATTTATACGATGCCTTATATGCCAGAGGGTGACATCTTTTGACAGCATAAAAGCATTGTCTCTCACATTGTAATAGGTGCGCTTTTAAAAATAGATCAGCATTTCCCTCACCATCCTTCACAGTACCATTGCCTGACAAAGTGATTCAATGACTAACAAATGCCATATTTTTACATTGTTGTATTTTGATGCTAGATTTTTACCTTAGCCCAGCATTAAAAACCAGTTATATAAGTGGACATTGCAGTTGCTATAAATAAGCCTTTACCTGCCTAATATCTGTTAGCACAACCCAGAAATCAGAGACTCACTCTGTACTCTGTAGCCACCTAAATTGGCCAACTCCCGATTTAAAATGGCGAACGGCAAAGGCTGATGGGAAAGTCAGCCAACACAGACAGAAACCAGCAGGCGCAGGTGTGCTGTGTATTTAACTCTGCAAAAGGCCAGACAACATCGATACCAGCGACCATCAGCATAACAATGTAGCAGCCATCTACATACTGATGAGCAATCCCCGGGAACAATAAGTAACATTTGGGACACACAAAGCAAAGCCAGACTCCCCGGCGCCAGCAGGAGCCAACACAAAAGAGGTTAACGTACACCCCAAGACCGCCCATCGATCAGGGAACCGCTCCAGTATTGGATAAATCGAACCAAGCGATTGGAACGAAGTCCAATCACCTAGGACCAGGTACAGGGTCCGCCCCGAAAGGCGGGAAGCCCCTGGGGACTATAAGAGTTAAGCCCCAAGTTCAAATCTCTCTCTCTTCGTCCTGCCCGGGTCACCCAGCAACACAAACCAACATTGACCGTGACCGGTGCAGTGACCGCCAACAGAAGTAAGTCTTAATTCAATGCTCGCTACGAATTCATACCAACTTCGAATCCCGCAGACTCAGAACCCGAACGAAAGGCCATTTGATCCCTTGACCTGGTGGGCCAGTCCGAAGTTAAGTATAGGCCTGTTAGTTGTAGAAGTAGCTTAGACATAGAATTTGTGCATGAGTAGCGATTACTGTGTATAATAAATGTGCTTTGATTTGAATCTTACTAATTGGTGTATTGAGTTATTGGTCATTACTTGGACTTGAACCTCGTGGCGGTATCATAAAGATACCTGGCGACTCAAGAGCAAAGGTAATAAAACAGAGCAATTGAACCAACCGGAAAGTTAGCAACAACTCCAGCCTACAGAAATATATCATGGGCCAACACAACATCCTCGAACTTCAAAAAACAGAATAATAATTGCTGCACATTATAATAGAATGATTCAAGCAGAGATGGAGGCCATTCAGCCCATTCTGCCTGTGACACATTTTTAAAAGAGCTATTTGATTAGTCCCACGCCATTGCTCCCTCACTGTGGGCTAACTTTTTTTTCCAAATATTTAACTAATTCCCTTTTGAAAGTTGTCATTGAATCTGGGAGTCGTTTCGCTCAGGTGGATAGCTGGCTGGTTCATAATGTGAAGCAATGCCAACAGTGTGGGTTTAATTCCTGTACCATCTGAGGTTATCTCTGAAGGCCCTACCTTCTCAACCTTGCCCCTCACCTGAGGTATGGTGGCCCTCAAGTTAAATCACCACCAGGCAGCTCTCTCTCAAAAGGAAAGAGTAGCCCATGGCTTTCATGAACTATGGTGCCTTTCATTATTGAATCTACCTCCACAATCTTTTCTGACTGTGCACACAGGATCATAACAACTCTCTGTGGAAGTGTTTTTTTCCTGGTTCTTTTGCCAATTTCCTTAAATCAGCATCCTCTGTTTTTCAACACGCCTACCACTGAAAACAGTTACCCCTTGTTTACAGTATCAAAACTAGTCATGACTTCAGACACGTCTATCAAATCTCTCCTTAGCTTTCTCTTTTTTATTCATTCATGGGATGTTGGCTTCATTGACGAGGCCAACATTTATTGCCCATCCCTAATTTCTCTCGACAGGTGGTGGTGAGCTGCTTCTTGAGTCGCTGCAGTCTATGAGGTGTAGGTACATCCACAGTGCTATTAGGGAGGGATTTCCAGGATTTTGACCCAGTGACAGTGAAGGAACGGTGATAAATTTCCAAATCAGGATGGTGAGAGACTTGGAGGTGATCTTCCAACTTCCAGGCTGATAGGGACATCCAGGCCAGCCTGCGACAGGAGCTCTCCCCCAAAACTCTGCAAACATCCTCACTTGACAGATTTGTAGAGAAAACAGCAGTGTAGAGTTTCGGTCGTGAGCCCTGATGCCCTCCAGATCTGAGACAAGAGATCCATCGTCGGCCAGCAGTGCAAGGAGCTGCTGACAGACCCAATGACTTTTTTCCAGCGAGTAGAAGAAGGGGTAACCATGGTCCAGATCTTTCAGGAACTGGATCCGCCACTTCACATATGCGCCTTGGGACCCTCCAAGCTGCAGGTCACTCGTCACGCCCTTCTTCTCTTCATAAGCCAGCTGCAGGGTGGGGCCCTCATCGGGTTGACCAAGATGTGACTCCTGGTCACAAACCTCCTTCTCCAACTCCTCGATCCTGGATTCCACTTCTTTGTTGACCCGCTCACATACTCCTGATAGAAGACATGGACGTGAGTCTTGACCATGTCCCACCATAGCCTCAAGGAGGAAGCCTCCCCGCTTCATTCTCCAGACGGCCCAGAAGCGGCGAAACGAGTACAGGAACCGCTCGTCCTCCAGCATCAGGTTGTTAAAGTGCCAGTAGGCAGACCCTGCCCGAGCGCAGAATGGAATTAGTTCCTCCCACAGCAGACGGTGGTCCAAGCAAAGCACCTGCTGCACAGAAGACAAAGGAACACAGGACATTAACGCCTTCAAAATGTAACGGCAGTCGATTATGGATGCTCCGACACCAGGCGACATGTAATTGAATACGCTAGAGATGTTGGCAGACGTCCACCAAGTGGAGGAATCGGCTCCACTGAAATTCACCACCACTAGCGTACGATGCTGGTTCCTGGTGTGGATCCTGACCCCGAGGGTGCAGTTGAAATCCCCCCAAGGACGATGGAGCTGAGATGGGTGGACACTTGTTAATTCTTCAGCTCATCCATGCCTAGCACAGGATGATGTTACCATCTACCCTGGTGGGAATCGAGCATTGCTTTAGGTTTGTGATTTACCATTTCAGCGGCCATACCACTAAGCCACAGGAGGGAACCCACTTACCCATTAACATTCCTTAGACTTAATGGATAGCTAATTATGCTCAGTCACTTAGTTGTGATGTAAGCTGGTACCACTGATTGGCACTCACGAGTTAACCCTTTCCATGATGAGCTCCCAATTCCGTGAATTCTTAGATTTGCCCTCAGGATGCACTGAGAGGGCGAGATAGTCAGAGAGTGGAGCTCAATGAGAAGGCAAGCACAGTGGTCACTGACCATGGATAGGATGTTCCAGGGGCTGGATGGGCAATAGCTCAGGGCATGAACAAGAATCCTCAATGGTCATTCATTCTCTTTCTCTCCTTTCAGTTATTGTACAGATATGCTCATGGAGCCTCTAGTGTTGGTAGCTATTCTACTAGCCGTGAGGCCGGAGAGATGATGCAAGCATTAATGCGAGGCCGCACAGACATATGAGCAGACACAAGAGGAGGAGGGGTTGGCAAAACATGCTCAGTTCCCAAGGCTGCAACATAGGGAGTGGTCAGTCGTTCAGAAGCAGCATCACCCAGCCAGTGTCTACTGATGGTGGATGACGTACCTGGAAATGAGTGAGAACCAGTGCAGGAGGAGCTTCCTGATGTGCAGGATGTTCAGAGACATGGTCATTCAGGTTCTGCATGAGTTAGTGCCACATGGCCTCAGAAGCTACCCACTGCCTGTTACCTTGAAGGTCACAGCCGCCCTATAAGTGGCTCCTTTAAGGGCTCCACCGGTGATATTTGTGGCATCTCCCAAGCGTCTGCACATAAGTGTATCAGGGAGGTCACCGACGCACACTTCATTGGAGGGTATAACTACATTCAGTTTGACCGGGACCAAGTTAGCTGGGATGCCAGAGCCATGGGGTTCATCCACATAACTGGCTTCCAACAAATCCAGGGAGCCATAGACTGCTCACACGTGCATTTCCATACCGCATGATGTCAAGATCTCCCCATCATAAACCGCAATGGCTTCCACGTCTCGAATGTCCAGATCGTCTGCCAAGCACATCCTGCTGGTGTGTGCTAGGTTCCCGGGGAACTTCCACGACAGCTACATCGTTGGCTGCTCTCAGATACCGGAGATATTTGAGTGAGCCCAGCGGCTAGACGGTTGGCTCCTCAGAGACAAGGGGTACCCCTCAGAACATGGTTGATGATACCTGTGCTGAGGCCACAGTGTTCAGTAGAGACGTGGTATAGTAAGACTAATGCTCCAACTCGTGCATTGGCAGAACAGACAATTGGCACTCTGAAGATGCAGTTCTGGTTCCTGGACCAGTTAGGTGGAGCCCTGCAGCATTGCCACCAAAGGGTTTTGTGCATCATCGTAGTATGCTGTGCCCACCACAACCTGGAACTGCACTGGGCTGAGGAGCTGGCAGAGGAGGAAATGGATGAGCAGCACATCTCTTCTGATGGGGAAGACGACGAGGAAGGCACAATGGGGGAACCCCGAAGGAGGCAGAGGAAGGCTCTCAGGCGATGGCCAACGCCTTAATGGGGTGCAGGGCCTGTGACTTCTTGATAGTTTCTCATTTCAGTGATGACCAGGTCTAGGGTGGGCACTGAGTTGACATCATTGGTGGTGAATCTTTCTCATGTGGTGGCAGCATGAGCACAGCCCTGATATTGCTCCTGCCATGGGAAGGGTGCGGTTGCCCATGCTCCGTACAGTGCAGGAGACTGATAATCACTTGTGGGGAGGGCAGAGTATTTGTCCTCAAAGATCTACTGCGATTGTCTGACTCCTGCCTGGATGAGGCAGCTCATGAACTCCCACTGATTAGGGCAATCTCAGGGTGATTGGTACACAGTCAGGCCTATCACTGCTGATGCAGGCATCTCCTTAGTTAGGGTTGCCCCTGAGGATCTGTGTCACTGGTCCCAGAGGAATAGCTCTCACAAGGGTATAGCCGCTGGGTTACTTGCGGTGAGATCAGACTTCCCCAAATCACTGGGCTTTGTGGTGGCTTTGGCCACTGGAGTGGGGGGGGGGGATGGTCCTTGTAAGCAGGATGACCCTCACATCATTGCCTCCTGTCAGTCTGACAGGAGGCCACCCAATCAGCTTGCACCCTCGCAGGCTGGAGATGGTGGCTGCACAGTTAGTGGAAATCCAGCCTCTGGGTGACACATGGCAGGACATGCAGCTATTTAAATATTATCTGTATTTAAATTTGTGTGAGTGATGGTGTGGATGAGTCAGGTGAGATGTCATGTTTTTAAACCTCAAGGGCAACTGTGTGATAACAAATAACTTTCCTAACTTTGAAATTCACAAAAGGCTTTTTGCTGAATTGATTTAAATTGGGATGATCACTTTGTGTGGAAAAAAATCACAAAACACACTGATTATGGACAGGAAGGAAACACATTGGGCTCGATTTAACGGGTGTGAAACAGAGTCCCATTTTGGACGCGTTTAGCCGGTCTTTCCCAGTGCTTGCAGTGCCGAGAACGACCCTGCTATTAAGCGGGACTCTGCTTCATCGGCGAGGAACGCCCCACTGAGGCCGCACTTAGGCTAATTTCCTGCACTAACAAGCTTAGCTCGATGGTGCAGGAAGAGATTGGGGCGGCATTTTTAAATGGTGCTCCGATCTCTGGACCCCCCGCCGCCCCAACTTACCAATTAGAGGGTCCTCGAGCTCTCTGCACCCCACCTCATAATGGCAGGGCACCCCCCGACCTGATCCCCGGCATGGGCAAGATGCCACCCTTGGCATTGCCAGCCAGGTGCCACTGCCAGGGTGCCCAAATGGCACTGCCAGTGTGACAGTCTGGCAGTGCCATGGTGCCCTGGTGGCATTAAGAGTGTCAGGGTACTGCCCTGCCCAGAGCCCGATCACCTGGGGGGGGGGCCCCATCACCTGGGAGATGCCCCCAAGTGCTGGCACACCTGGTCCACCTGGTGGAAACCAGTGCTAAATTGCATCACCTCAGGGCTCTGAGGTGAGGCCGTTAGGTTCGGCACATTGGGTAACTCAGGCACGAACACATTTAAATGAGCTTAACTGCACATTGAAACATGCAAATTTGGACCCGCCCATTGTGGGCAGGATCCAGATCATATCACGTCACGAGATCTCATTAGATCTCGCAAAGCATAACGAGCATTGTAAATCTTGCCAGAGGTTTGTTGCTAGCTTTACCGACCTCGTTGCGTCTCGGAACAGGCCCACAAAATCTGATTGTGACACCTATTATCACGATTAAAAATAGTCTTGTTGTAGAATTGACTTTTAGTACTCATTGTTAGCATTCCAGGCGAAGTACACACAGATGGACGCTGAGTAATTATCCTTTATACTATTCCAATAAGTGACAAGGAGCAGCAAGGATTAGATTCAGGGTAAAGCTTACTTTAACATGTCCTAAACATTCCCAGGTCAGATATAACATAAGTTAAATATGAAGTTAAGATCACTCGAGACCATAATATCAGACAACCCTGATCAGTCATAGCAAGTAACAAATGCAAAATACCGGCAATGATGGAAATCTAAAATAAGAACAGAAAATGCTGGAAATAAGCAGCAGGACAGGAAGTATCTGTGATGAGAGAAATATAATTAAGGTGTCAGGTCAATGACCTTTCATCAGAACTAATGAAAGGTCATTGACCTGAAACATGAATTATATTTCCCTATCAGATGCTACCTGACCAGCTGACTGTTTCCAGCATTTTCTGTTTTCATTTTGGCGTTTAAATGGTTAGTAAATGGTGTCCGATAATGTAGAATGTTAATAAAGTTATTGTGACCCAATGTACAGACGCGACTAAGGACTTTGCTGTATTTGTACAACAGTAACACATAAAATCCCCTATGATCAGCTCCGACCAGCTTTAGGGCGGGCAATTTTAATTTACCACAGCCTCAGTTTTCACCAGGCAGGGTGAAATAACCTCCCATGTTGAACTTTGCAACATTTCATTTGAAACCATTGAGGAACCATTTGAAAACATTGAGGAATACTTTTACATTTGTTTCCCTGTTTAATACAGAAAATGGGCCAACTTACCAGTTCTCTTGGAACCTACAGAAACGTGTTTTATCCTGCCAGATCCTCACCAGAAAGAACATTTCGACACAAACTTGAAAAGCAAACACTTCACTACCTTTGATAAGCATGACTGTGAAAGATACTTACCAGAAGAGAGCCATAGATCTTCATTGATTTGATAAGTAAAGTTGGAAGTGAAAGACTCAAATTCATCACAACAGTAATTGTGTGTTCAGGGAACTCTGAGTGAAAAAGCTTCCGTATCTCCAAGACTGTTAATATCCGTGAACTTAAGCTATCCGTACAGAAGGAGGGCGTGAACTTATTTGATATAATGTTCTAGCAATTTGCATATCAAGCTAACTTTCTTAGTCATTGTTCAAGGCACAAATATAACGTGCCTTGTTTGAAAGTTGGCTCAACGTCTAAAATAATTAAGAGAGCTTCGAAAGACAGTGCGGTGGTAATTTGAGGCAATTACTGGAAGCCTAAAACTTTTCATGCACTTTTAATGGATTGCAAAAAGAGAAATTAGTCATATTAAATGTTACGTGGATTACCAGACTGTTTCCTAGCTAACTCTTCATGGAATTTTATTTTCCCTCAAGACAATGTGATTCTATTAACCCAATAATGCCTAGATTCAGAATGTCAATATCAAAATGTGTCAGTTTCGCTTGGAGTTGTGACTATTGCCCAAAGGATCAGGGGAGAGGAGTAATCATTATACGTTGCTAGAGTTCAGAGGTTTACTTTGCTGCTGGTGAATTTAATAATGAATGCCAATAATAGTGACCTGTTCCAGGCAGAGTTAGCTGCGGACACATTTCCTTTACCATAGAACCATAGGATTCCTACAATACAGAAGGAGGCCCATCGAGTCTGCACTGACCTCTGAATGAGCACTCTACCTAGGTCCACTCCCCCGCCTTATCCTTGTAACCTGCACATCTTTGGACACGAAAGGGCAATTTAGCATGGTCAATCCACGTAACCTGCACATCTTTGGACTGTGGGAGGGAACCGGAGCATCCAGAGGACACCCACTCAGACACAACGGAACTGGAAGATTCCCTCCTGCACGTATCATGCACAGAGACTGAACCATATGACAGGTAGTCAACCATCGGTCAACTCGAGTTTGTATTGAGCAGACCGTTGGAGTACTCAATCAACAAATCCATGGCCTTCACGAGTCTAGTGGCTTTCTCCCAAACATTCCACTCTGAGCGTCCCACATAATAGTGACTCACTGTGTGCCAACAATTTCAACCATTTCCACACTGGCCAACGCCTTTGTGCAGGAAATCGGCACAATTGGGGCCTTGTAGGGAAAGCGGACTGCAGCTGTGGTGCACCCCAATCAATGACTCACATCATTGAAGGCTGCTTCCTGACAAAATTCAACAGAGGGTTCAGACAATTCTATTTAGCCATTGCAGAAGCTATTGCCTGGCATGGTGATTACTGCACATGCGAAAAGAAAAACTATATGCTGCTTAACATTGCATTGCCAGGAGGCCAACACATGGAGCCCTCTCCACATGATGAGGGACATGGCAGGATGGCGAAAAAGTGGGAGAGTTTCAATCCCTGTCTGCAGCCTGAGTTTTTCAGTAGAAGTTAATTAAATACTGCTTTAGCTAAATAATCCCTGCTGTCCAGAATTAGCAGTCATGTCCAACATGTGTCCCAATCCTTCTGGTCTCCTTCGAAATAATCCCTGCTGTCCAGAATTAGCAGTCATGTCCAACATGTGTCCCAATCCTTCTGGTCTCCTTCGAAATACAGCTGAACAGGATCACATTATACCACACGAGCAAGTTTAAACTGCTAGGACACTTCCGGTAGCGGCCATGACCTGCTAGGTCGCACGAACAGCAGCTCCCGCTGGGATCGTTTATTCGGGCCGGCGGCGGTAATTGACGGGAGGGACCGGCGCAGGAACGGACGTGGGAGAGATTCCCCCCGGTTGTGCATGGAGAGAACCAGGAGCGGAGCCGGCAGACGCGCGAACGCGGGGAAGAAGGTCGAGAAGGTCCGGGAGGACAGAATGGCGGCCGGAGAAGATCGGGAGGTGTGGGCCCAGCGGGCCAGAGAACAGCAGGAGCTCCTTAAAAACTGCTTCAGAGATCTGAAAACAGAGATGCTGGCCTCCATGGAAAGAATTGTGGTGACCCAGAAGGCGCAGGAGAAGGAGATCAAGGAGGTGAGGAGGAAGGTGCCGGAGAACGAGGACGAGATCCTGGGCCTGGCGATGAAGGTGGAGGCGCTGAGGTGCTCCATAAGAGATGGCAGGAGAGGCTGGATGACCTTGAGTATAGGTCTCGGAGCCATAATCTGCGGGTCCTGGGCCTTCCCGAAGGAGCGAAGGGGGCGGACGCGAGCACGTACGTGGCCACAATGTTGGGGACGTTGATGGGTGTGGGGCCCTTGGAGCTGGATGGGGTGCACATGTTTCTCGCCAGAAATCCAAAGGTAAACGAGCCACCGAAGGCGATAGTGATACGGTTTCAGCGCTTGGCAGACCGGGAGCGGGTCCTACGGTGGGCGAAGAGAGAGCGGAGCAGTAAGTGGGAGAATGGCGAGATCCGAATTTACCAGGACCTGGGAGCTGAGCTGGCGAGGAGGCATGCAGGTTTCAACTGGGCTAAGGCGGTCCTCCACAGTAAAGGGGTGATGTTTGGGCTCCTGCACCAGGCGAGACTGTGGGTAACATACCAGGACAGGCACCACTATTTTGATATGCCGGATGAGGCGTGGTCGTTCATCAGGCAGAAGAAGTTGGACCTGAACTAAGGGACAGTTGTAACGGGGTGAAATGTGCGGGTGGGGAGGGACCAAGGGGAGGACGGCGGGTAAAGCATAACTTTATGGGCTTGTCTGCCCTAGTTTGGTTGGTGGTTTTGTTGTGGTGTTTTGTTTTCCAGGTGTTTGGTGCTAGGGGGCGGGAAACGCCCGGGACGGGATGTCTGGCGCACGGGGAGGTCCCAGATGACACTTGCCCCTCTACCCTGCGGGGGAGGGAGGGAGGGTGGCCCGAAGGAGGCAACAAGTTAAGGGTTGGTATATAGAGGCTGGAGCGGCCGGGGTCAGCATGGTTGAGCTGACTCACGGAAGCACAATGGGGGGAAACCAGAGCTAAGTGGATGCTTGGCGAGGGGGAGGGGGGGGGGGCCTGGGGGGGGGGGGGGGAGGGGGTGCTTTGCTAACTGAAGGGGAGCCAGGGGAGGGGTATGGATGGAGAGTCGGGCAGGGGGGCCGCCGAGGGGAGAGCTGGAGGAGGGAGTCAGGGGCATGCAGCTGGCCAAAAAAGGGAGATGGCTAGTCGGCGGGATGGGGGGATGGTCAACCCCCCCGACCAGGCTGATCACGTTGAACGTGAGGGGCCTGAATGGGCCGGTCAAGCGGTCCCGCGTGTTCTCGCATTTGAAGGGGTTGAAGGCGGACGTGGCCATGTTGCAAGAGACACACTTAAAGCTCGCTGACCAGACGAGGCTGAGGAAAGGATGGGTGGGACAGGTGTTTCACTCAGGGTTAGACTCCAAGACCAGAGGAGTAGCCATTTTAGTCAGTAAACGAGTGGCATTTGAGGCGGAGAGTATCAGGGCGGACAAGGGGGGCAGGTATATAATGGTGAGTGGCAAGCTGCAGGGGGCCCGGGTGGTGTTAGTGAATGTATATGCCCCGAACTGGGACGATGCGGACTTCGTGAGGCGCGTGTTGGGTAGGATCCCGGACTTGGAGATAAGCCACATGATAATGGGAGGGGACTTTAATACGGACTTGGATCCGAGCTTGAATCATTCCAAGTCCAGGTTGGGAAAGAGGCCAGCGGCGGCCAGAGCCTTGTGGGAGTCCATGGGCCAGATGGGGGGAGTGGACCCCTGGAGGTTTGCGTGGCCAAGGACGAAGGAGTTTTCCTTTTTCTCCCATGTCCATAAAGACTATTCGCGAATGATGCGCAATCAATTACTCTCAAGACGAAGTGATTCATAACTGAAGGCTTTAATCTGCTTGAACTCTTCCCCAGCAGCTTCGATACAGAAAGTGAAGGCTGCTGGGACGGCACCGGTTCTTATACCCCGCCTCTCCTGGGGAAAACAAGGAGACGTTCATGAGGTGTCTGATTTGTAGTTGTATAGAGCAGTGACCGGATGGAGTGGAGGGCCACCGGGAGGACCTCCTGCCAGCGGGAGACTGGGAGATTCCTGGACCGTAGGGCCAGCAGGACGGTCGAAACTGGCGGGCAGCCACAGTTTCGGCCCAGCACCAGCTGCGCCCGGTAGAAATCGTCCAACGTTTCCTCGGGGCTTTGCTGCCTAGTCACCAGCAGGTGACGAGCGTAGACCTGGTTTACAGGGCGGATATAATGTCCTTCTAGCAGCTCGATCGCGGCAGCATAATTCTCCGCCTCCTCGATAAGAGGGTAGATCCCAGGGCTGACACGTGAGCGTAGGAGATGCATCTTTTGTCCTTCTGTGGGGGTGTCGGCGGCCGTGTTGAGGTAGCCCTTAAAGCACGCCAGCCAATGTTTGAAAATAGCAGCAGAGTTGTCCGCGTGGGGTCTGAGCTGAAGGCACTCCGGTTTGATACGGAGATCCATCCTTCCAACTGAAGTTGTAGCAGATTAAATTGATGCGCAATCAATTACTCTCAAGACGAAGTGATTCATAATTGAAGGCTTTAATCTGCTAGAACTCTTCCCCAGCAGCTTTGATACAGAAAGTGAAGGCTGCTGGGACGGCACCGGTTCTTATACTCCGCCTCTCAGGGCGGAGCTATGTACAACAGCCAATGGTAGACTCCTGGGTCTAACCAATGGTCATCCACCTCTTAGGTACCGCAATACCAGGTATTACCACAGCGAATAGACTTCTTTGTGCTGAGTAGGGCGCTAATCCCGAGGGTGGAGGGGATAAAATACTCGGCTATTGCGGTCTCAGACCATGCCCCGCACTGGGTGGACCTGCGACTGGGAGCGGAACGGGGTCAGCGCCCTCTCTGGCGACTGGATGTGGGGCTGCTGGCGGACGAAGAGGTGTGCGGGCGGATAAGGAGGAGTATTGAGAATTATGTGGGAGTGAACGACACAGGAGGGGTGACGGTGGCAGTGGTTTGGGAGGCTCTGAAGGCGGTCGTTAGGGGAGAGTTAATCTCCATTAGGTCCCACAGAGAGAAGAAGGAGAGGGCGAAGAGGGAGAGGCTGGTGGGAGAGATACTCAGGGTAGACAGGAGGTACGCGGAGGCCCCAGAGTGGGGGGGTTGTTGAACGAGTGCCGGAAATTACAGGCGGAGTTTGACTTGCTGACCACGGGAAAGGCGGAGGCGCAGCTGAGGAAAGCGAAGGGGGCTGTTTATGAGTATGGGGAGAAGGCGAGCAGGATGCTGGCGCACCAGCTGCGCATGAGGGAGGTGGCCAGAGAGATTGGGGGAGTGCGGGATAGGGAAGGCAACATGGTGCTAAGCCCAGAGAGGGTTAATTAAGTCTTCAGGGGGTTCTACGGGAGGTTATACGAGTCAGAACCGCCCAGGGAGGGGGAAGGGATGAGGCAGTTCATGGACCGGCTGAGGTTCCCAAGGGTGGAAGCAGAGCGGGTGGAGGGACTGGGGGCCCCGATTGAGTTGGAGGAGATAGTCAGGGGGCTGACAGGCATGCAGACGGGCAACGCCCCGGGCCCGGACGGTTTCCCCGTAGAATTTTATAAGAAGTTCTCGGAGCTGCTGAGCCCGCTCCTGCTGAGAACCTTCAATGAGGCAAAGGAGAAAGGGACTCTCCCTCCGACAATTTTGCAGGCATTGATCTTGCTCATCCTGAAGAAGGAGAAGGATCCACTTCAGTGTGGGTCCTACAGGCCGATATCGCTCCTGAACGTAGATGCCAAGCTGTTGGCAAAAATTCTGGCCACCAGAATAGAGGACTGTGTCCCGGGAGTGATTGGGGAGGACCAGACGGGTTTTGTTAAGGGCAGGCAGCTGAACACGAACGTGAAGAGGCTCCTGAATATCATCATGATGCCGTCGGAGGGGGGGGGGGGGGGGGGGGAAGGGAGGGGTGATGGCTGCGATGGACGCGGAGAATGCCTTTGACAGGGTGGAGTGGAAGTATCTGTGGGAGGCGCTAGGCAGGTTTGGATTCGGGGAGGGATTTATAGGGTGGGTCAAGCTGCTGTACCAGGCCCCTGTAGCGAGTGTGTCCACAAACCGGCCAAGGTCGGAATATTTCAGGCTGCACTGCATTTGAGCCGTTGGCCATTGCGCTCAGGACTTCGAGGGATTGGAGGGGGCTGGTGCGCGGAGAGGAGGAACACCGGGTCTCCCTCTATGCGGATGACCTGCTATTGTATATTTCGGACCCGTTAGAGGGCTGGGGGAGGTCATGTGGATCCTGGGGGACTTTGGGAGGTTCTCCGGGTATCAGTTGAACGTGGGGAATTGTGAGCTGTTCGTGGTCCACGCTAGGGGCCAGGAGGAGAGGCTGAGGGAACTCCCGCTCAGGATAGTGGAGAGTAGCTTTCAGTACTTGGGGATACAACAAGTGGCCAGGAACTGGGATGCCCTGCATAGGCTCAACTTAACTCAGCTCATGGAGCAGATGGAGGGAGAGTTTAAAAGGTGGGATGTGCTCCTGCTTTCCCTGGCGGGACGGGTGCAGACTGTGAGGATGACGGTTCTCCCCAGGTTCCTCTTCATATTTCAGTGCCTCCCCATTTTCATCCCCAAGTCCTTCTTTAAGCGGGTGAATAAGATTGTTACGGGATTTGTGTGGGCGAATAAAACCCTGTGAGTCTGCCGAACTTCTGAAGTTATTACTGGGCGGCCAATATGGCCATGATTAGAAAATGGATGATGGAGGAGGGGGCGGTTGGAGGCGGCGTCATATAGAGTCTCCAGTCTAGGGGCACTTGTTACGGCTCCGCTGCCGTTCTCGCTGGCGCGATAAACCTCATGTCCAGTGGTGACGGCGGCACTGAGGATCTGGGGGCAGTGGAGGAGACACAGGGGAGAGGAGGGGGCCTCTGTGTGAATGGAATAACCACAGATTTGCTCCGGGTAGGATGGATGGGGGGTACCAAGGTTGGTATAGGGCAGGTATTAGGAGGATGGGGGACCTGTTTATAGATGGGGCTTTCCCCAGCATGCAGGCGCTGGAGGAAAGGTTCGGCCTGTCCCCGGGGAATGCGTTCAGGTACCTTCAGGTTCGGGACTTCCTTAGAAAACAGGTGGGGACATTCCCGCTGCTGCCCCCACGTAGGATCCAGGATAGGGTGGTGCCTGGCGTCTGGGTAGGGGAGGGGAATGTGTCGGACATATATCAGGAGCTGCAGGAGGTAGAAGAAGCCTCAGTGGGGAGGGATGAAGGATAAGTGGGAGGAGGAGCTGGGCGAGGAGCTGGATGAGGGCCTGTGGGCCGATGCCCTGGGCAGGGTGAACTCCTCATCATCATGTGCCAGGCTCGGTATAATCCAGTTAAGGTGGTACATCGGGCGCATATAACAGCGGCAAGAATGAGTAGGTTTTTAGGGGTGGAGGACAGGTGCCTGAGGTGTGCAGGGAGTCCGGCGAACCATGCCCAGATGTTTTGGGCATGCCCGGCGCTTAAAGAATTCTGGCAAGGGTTTGCGAGGGTGATGTCTAGGATTTTGGATGCTCGGGTGAAGGCGAGTCCAACAGTAGCGATATTTGGGGTGGCGGAGGATCCGGGTGTGCAGGAAGTGAAAGAGGCCGAGGTACTGGCCTTTGCCTCGCTGATTTTGTTAATGTGGAGGGACCCGAAACCCCCGAGCGTGGAGGCCTGGGTTAGCGATATGGCGGGGTTTGTCAGCCTGGAGCGAATAAAGTTCGCCTTGAGAGAGTCCTTGATGGGGGCTTCCGGAGGTGGCAACCTTTCCTTGACTTTCTAGGGGAGCAGTAAGTGTCAGCAGCAGCAACATCCTGGGGGGAGGGGGGGGGTTCAGATGTGTGTGTGGGGGGGGGGGGGGGGCTGCTACTGTTGATATAATGTGAGTTGGACATGGAGACAAAACCCACCTTGTTCTGTTTTAAAAAAAATGTTTTTTCTGTTTTGCAATTAGTTTTATTGTAAGCTTTGGGCTATGCTTATTGTTATTTTTTATTACCATCTGTATTTCTATTTTTGTTATGTAAAAACCCTGAATGGAAAAACTTTAATAAAACATTTATTTTTAAAAAAGTTTAAACTGCTAAGGAATTCATCATTGGAACAGAATCAAATACTCATTGTGACCTAAACTGCAACTTCCTGTAATTGTACCTGAAGGTACAATACCACAGATTGTGAGTCTGTGGAATCTCCGAAAACAAGCTATGCACCCAACATATTTTCTCCTAGGAGATAGTGGGAGACAAGATCCTGCGGTCTTCAGACGTGCTAATATAGAGGAGAGAAGAAAAGCCTTTACTTGACATGCTCTGACTACAATCAGATATGGAACCAAGAAAGAATAATTCCCTTGTCCTGGCATCACAGATAAAATGTGGGTGTTCCCTTACTGCCTCATTTCAGTATATTTCGTATGAAGGTAATGCGACCATCAATTCACTCGAAGACACGTGGAGAAGTAAACCGTGGTTTTAATCAGCTTAGAACTGAGCCTGCCTGTGACCGGTACAACACTGAAGGCGGCCCCACAGGTCAGCAGCTCTTATACTTCCTGTAAAAGGGGTGGAGCCATGGGCGAAGCCCGTACATGCCCCGATATATCCCCTGTGGGTGAGGCCACACAATGGCCTATAGGTAGAGCCCACAGGGTTAATAACATAACAGTGCACTGGTGAATTATCAGTAATTATACATTCACCACAGAAGGAGGTGTGTTTTTTCATACCCTTGGAGTGTGTTCCCCAATTAAATAATTCAGTACAGGTTTGTGTGCGTTTACCGATTATAGTTATTTCAGTCACGGATTTATGAACTCTGGTGTTCCATATGGCAGGCTTGTACTTCCTTGAATGGTTTTTATGCTCTAAAGTTGAAGTGAAAGTTTTGTAAATCAAAGGATTCTCAGCATGCTGTGTGGCTTCTTGAAGCCAAATTTCTAGGAGGTTGGGTCTCATTTTGGTTTTGTGGTCTTGCTGCCTGATGCCTTGCAGTTTTTCCAAGTGTGGGTCACAAAATGGCTGAATCAATAGCAATGGCAACCAATGGAACAATGACATTTTAACGGAACTACCCAAAAAACTGCTCCAAGTTGATTTTTAAAAGCAGACAATGCCCCCATGTGGCTTTTCACAAGTTCAAAGCCTTTTTTCAAATATGGTGGGGTTTTCATTTTGATTATACATCCAGTTCTTTGCGCTAACATCTCCTGAGGATTTAACACAGTCAGTGTCTTTGTTTTAGAATGACCCATTCATATTAGATAATGCCCTTTTGACTGGTTTCTGGGAAGGGTATCGACACATATCATCCTGGAATGTCCTTTTGTTCCCTCTTGAAAGAGGGGAGACATTCTAATTCACAAAAGAAGATGGGTGACCATCTATTCCAGCCTTTTTGTCCACTCTATTTAGAATATCATTTTGTTTAAAGTTCAGACTATGACATGCCATTCTTGGGCATGACATTGGGCAATGGAAGCAGTAGATGTAGTCAACTATGTTGAAATCTGCAGAGAGGTCAAGAAGGAATATTGTAAAATAATCTCAGGAAGTATCATTTATAACTTTGATTTGCGCTATTTCAATGCTTTGGGATGGGGACGGTGTCTCATTTGAGGAATTTGGAACTTCATCACTTATTTTCAAGAACCTTTGGAAAGAAATGAAAGTTGGAATAGTTAGAAAATACAAAGGAGTCAAGGGTTGGTTAACTGAAGAGGGTGATGAAAGTATTTGGAAAAGGAGGCGGTATGGCTGATCTTCCCAACTGATTTTCTCCTCCTTCCTCTGTATCACGTTCTTTATCACCAATCCCAAGGAGGCAAAAAGTGTCTGTATGTTTTTGGAAATAGAGTAATTGTTGGTGTAGTGTTGCCTGATGATTCACCAACAGCTTTTGGTTCTGACTCTTTCCTCGCTTCACACTCTTTCTGTTGAACTGTTCCCAATCCTGTATGCATCTTCCCTCTTTCCTGTTCCTCAGCATATGTATGATATGCTGAATCCCCAGGCATGGGCACTTTTCACTTCAATGGCAGTTCACTAATTCTCACCCTGCAGGAGAAAATGGCACACAACTGGATGGGAGGAAGGCTGGGAAGGAACACCCAGCACCAGTGCCCGCAAACTGATAGAGCCAAAAGCACTGGAAATCAGTCAGTCTACCAAGAGAGATGCATACGGTGACGGTGAGACTGACGGCGTGACTGAGACCTATTACATGTAGCTATGGCTCAGTTGGCAGCCTGTGAGTCGCATAGTTCTGGGTTCAAATCCCACTCCAGGACCTGTGCACAAAAATCAAAAGGGTTTGATCTGAGGGGGTGCTGTACTAAAGAAGGTGCTGTCTTTCAGATCAAATGTTAAACCATAACCTGCTTGGGTGAATGTAAAAGATCCCAAGAGGCTACTTTGAAGAGAAGTAGGAGAGTTATCCCTGGCGCCTTGGCCAATATTTATTCTTTGATCAACACCGCAAGAAAAGATTATCTAGCCATTATTACTTTATTGTTTGTGAACTTAGTGTCTAATTGGCTACATTACAGCAGTGACTGCAGTTCAGAAGTGCTTCATTGGTTGCAAAGTGCTTTGAGAAGCCATGAAAAACACTGTATAACCACAAGGCTTTCCGTTCAATCTTCATGCAACTGAAAATAATCACACATTCACCCGGTTTGGTAGCATCAATTCAATTTCACTTTATTGGCCACACTGAAATTCAGTTGAGGTACATTGCTTGTTTATTCAAAAATTACATATGAATGAAATATAATAATAAAAAGAAAGAAAATTACCCTGCTGCAGAGGCCTAGTTTTAATTTAAAATATATATTAAAAAGCATTCCAATGTATTTAAATAATCAGTCAGTGAGCTCAACCATCAGTTCATATCCTCGTCCGTGGATCAAACGTCTGTGAAAAGTTCTCTTAGAAAAAGGCACAAGTTCAGGAACTGATTTGTCCTGTAACTGATGGATTGTAGTCTTTTCCCTGAACAAAATTCTTTAACAACAAATTTTGCCAAGCTGGATTGTGAATGCTGCCATATGCTATTGTCCAGCCTATCAGTAACAGGGTTACTCTATTTTCCCTTTTCTCTTTTCTCTCTGCACTAATCAGCAACAAGACCCCAAAGAAGACTTGTCAGTAGAGAACAACCCTCAAGAAGATGCATCATCAAGTGTTCCATCCAGTCCAACCACCAGCATAGAAAATGGTACCCCAGGTCAAGTAAACAATGGGTTATACTTTATTTGTTTTTGTATTTCTCTCGTGTTGTTACTTTTTTTCTTCTCCCTTTGTGATTTGTGTGTGTGTGTGCCCTTCTTTTCTATATCCTATGTACATAACGGCAAATATACTTTGTTCAAAAACCCAGTAAAAACATTTATGAAAAAAAACCAATGGGTTAGACGTTTCTAGGCTTACCGAGTTGCCCTCCATTGCTGAAGACATGGCACTGTCTGTTTCCAGCTTTTGTGCTGTCTTGTCACACAACATAAGCACTGTGTAGTCTATAAGGAGGTGCTGTAGTCAGGTCCTCTCATTGGGAGTGTGCATCACCAGCCTTTTCAACTGTGATAGAAGGTCAAATGACTGTCAGGGGTACTCATTTAAATGGCACAATGCAATGAGTTTTTATAAAGCCACGAAGAGTTCATACCGAATTTGTGGAAACAAAAACTTACCTTACTTTACAACTACTATTATATACAGCTACTGGGTCTTCACTAGTCGCTGCCTTACTGGCTGACTCGAAACAAATCCAGACATTGTTAGAGGTCTCCTTTTCGGTGGGGTGTGTGCTCATATTCTGCAAGGTCCGCGGGGTAGTTAATCCGCATTAAGACCCGGTCACATACCTAACTTCGTGCCAGCATTTTCATCTTGGACACACCTGGATGTCCATTGTGTAGGTCCTTCAAGATCAACTCCTGACCTCTGTCCGGGACGATGATGCACCATCTTCCACGCTGAACTCAGACACCTTGGACAAAAATTTCCGTAACTCACTCGGAAGCTGTCAATGCTGCCCACTGTTTATCACCACATACCAAACATTTGACAGGTTCGGATCTGTCTGGGTCCATTCACAGAATCGGGATGCCGTGACAGGTAAGGTGTCCATGAAATTCCGAGTTACGACTTCCTCAATGCGGTTTCAAGATTCGAGATGAACTTTCCGTATTAGTTACCGAGTCCTGGAAAAGAGTGAAGTTCCATGGCATCCTTCGGGGTAGGGGCCTGCTGGATGGCGCAACGGGGTGCAAATCTTCACAGTTCACTCAATAGCCGAGGTAGACCATTTCCTTCACATGGAAGATGCACTTCGCTTGCCATAGGCGGACACCAGCTTTTCAACACTGCCTCTAGGTTGTCCTGCTCTGCTCAGAGGCGCCAATGACCAGCATGTCATACAAGTACACCATCACACGCGGCAGCCCTCACAGGATGTTCTCCATTACGTGCTGAAATATTTCACAGACAGAGGACACACCGAAAGGTATCCCCGTATACTCATTCCAGGCCCTGTGCATATTGATGGTAAGATATTTGTGGGAGGCCAGATCCAACTCGAACTGCAGATATGCTTGGCTCAAATCGAATCTCACAGCTCACATCAAGCATGCATTGAGATCCTCAATGCAGGCATGGGGTAATGGTCCAACCTCGAAGCCGTGTTTACCGTCAATTTGTAATCTCTGCATAAATGGACTGTTTTCTCCGGCTTCATTACCAGTACCCCTGGCACTGTCCAATCAGAAAAGCATATGGACCGAATGATACCCAAGGTCTCCAATCAATTGAGCTCAGTTTCCTCCTTTCCCAGCAAGGCATAGGGAACTGGGCAAATCCGGAAATACTGTGGCAGGGCTTCTGGTCCGACCTGTATGTAGGCTACGGCCCTTTTGTCTTCCCTAGTCTGGGTTGAAACACATCGGGATACTTGCACAGCACTTCGCCCAGACCTCCGGACTCCATCTGGAGGCTGTGCTGCCAATGCAGCTGCAGATGGTGCAACAATGCATGACCCAACAGGCTGGGGCCTTGGCCCTTTACTATAATAAGCAGGAGATGCACTGACTGGCACACATAAAGCTGCGGAGTCATAGTAGTACCAGCGATATCCAACAGTTCTCCCGTGTAGGTGGCAGCCTGGCCTGAGTGTCCATTAAATTCAAGATCTGGATACCCTGCTGAATTTGGGCGAATGTCTTCTGTCCGACCATGGAGACTGCTGTGCCAGTGTCAAAGTCCACGTTGAGAAAATATCCATTGACTTGTTCTGCAATCTTTATGGGGGCCACTTAGGCGGCTGCCACTTAATACAACTGCAGGCAGTCATCCTCCTCATCCGGTTCATCGAAATGGAAGGTCCAGGCCCTTGGTGTGTCTAGCTTTACCGGGGTGTCTGGACCTCTGGGTGACTCGAGGTGTGTGCTCATACCGGGACCACAAGCCCCACATCGACCAGGCTCCCCTTCTATGGATTCTGAGGAAGACGCCCATTGGGAAGGCTCTTCCTTCAGCCAATCTGTCAAGCTTTACACTGCTCGGTCCAGGGCTGGTCACAAGTCTGGGGAGGGGGCTCCTTAGCAGGAGGGAGCCTGCCCTAGGACATTCACCTCCATCCTCGGTAGCTCCTGCACCCCTGGTTCTGTGCTTTCCCGGGACAGCGCAATCTGCATGGCTTGCTGCAGACCAAGTGGTCACGCAGAATCTCAGATAGAGCAGTACTATATTCACAGAATTCTGTAATTTTCCGTAACCTTGACAAAAACTCGGTGATGGACTCACCCGGGGTCCTCTTTGCAGTATTAAAATTATACTGATGTACTATAATGGACGGGGTTGGATTGAAGTGCTGGCCTACTAAGGCAAGAAGCTCATTGAAAGTTTTAGTGCCTGAGGCCATTGTGTATGTAAGGTTCCATATCATTCCGAACATCTGCACGCTACAGGCAGTGAGAAAATGATTACCTGCCGGTCATTCTACGCGATACTATTTGCCCGCAAAAAGTAACGCATCCACTGTGCGTACTGATTTGAATCTTTCAAACTGGCATCAAACATGTGAAAAGAGACATTATGAAATAAAATTTCCAACCTATATCTGACAGAGACAGGGTGGTAGCTCAGCAGCGTAGATAGCTATCCAGTTTTTATCCTCGTCGCCAGTTTTATAAAGCTATGAAGAATCCACACCGAATTTGTAGAAACAAAAGCTTATTTACTTTACAACTATTATACACAGCTCCAGTAGCTCGCCACTGTGTCTTCACTAGTCGGTGCCTTACTGGCCGACTCTATTCATACATAGCCAGACAATGTTATAGATCCCCTGCCCCCTTATCCGGGGAATTCATATTCTGCAAGGTCTATGGGGTAGTTAGTCATTCCCACCCCTTCCCACATCATAAGACCCATGCAGGGTTATGATAAAGTGCTAATTTGGTCGATTAGCCCAATGTGAGGTAAGTTTTTACACCTTTTTATTTGCACTTTTATTTCTGGGTCCAGGATCATCAAACAGAGGTAGGAGACATCTGGAGCCATTCCTTTGGTAGGTTAATGCTTAATATTATTCATTTTTAGTGTTTGTACATATGTTTAAAATGCAAATAAAGTGAAAGAAAGATATATATATATTTTTTGAACTTTGGTTTGTCATGTGGTTGTTAATTCCATTTAAAAGGTACTTAACTGTATAAAGTGAGTTTGGAGACACAGAAAGTGAAAGAAAGATTTTTCTAACTTTGTTTTATCATGAGGATGTTATTCTATTAAGGCAACTATAATGGATAGAATGGGCCATCACTCACTAACGAGTATGATTGTCCACCTAAGATACTCCGTGTTACTGGTCACAAGTTCTCTGGGTCATTGCGTGGCTGATGTGCTGGATCCTATAGAGAAACATACAGAGAAAATAGAAGCAGGAGGAGGCCATTCGGTCCTTTGAGCATGCTCCGGTTTTCATTATGATCATGGCTGATCATCAAGTTCAATACCCTGATGCAGTCTTCCTCACATATCCCTTGATCCCTTTAACCCCAAGAGCTATGTCCAATTCCTTCTTGAAATTACACAATGACTTTGCCTCAACTACTTTCTGTGGTAATGAATTCCACATATTCACCACTCTCTTGGTGAAGAAATTTCTGCTCACCTCAGTCCTAAAAAGTTTACCCTTTATCCTCCAACTATGACCCCGAGTTCTAGAAGTTCTGGACATCTAGTTCCTAGAGCCACATCTTCAATCACTCACTTAGCAGGAGTAATAAAAGGTGGAATCAGTCCTTGGACGCTAGGTCGTGGATATTCCTTTCTCAGGTTCCTTCACCTGTCTCCTCTTGCCGTCGGGTGTTCTTGAAGAATTGTGTCACTTTAATCAGGAGGTTCCTCCAAGTAGGTCTCTTCTGAGCAAAGGTCTCCCAGGCATTGACGTCTATGTTCCATTCCTTGAGGTAAGCCTTCAAGGTGTCTTTGAAGAGCAAACAACTGGGGAAATGCCCATGACTCATTTATCCTTGAAAGCTCAATGTTACACCGGTCCATGACAACACCACCAGGAATTAAAGGATGGTTACTGGCCAATTAGGAATACTCGTTGAGAACGCGACACCGTTCCGGAGGACCAACAAAGAGGCAAGGAACGATACAATTGTGCACATGTAGCAACACGTCAGATAGTGGAGAGGACAATTGGTGTTTTGAAATCACGTTTTTGATATCTGGACGGTTCAGGGGGCACGTTACAGAATGCACCAGAGATAGTCACAAAGGTTGTTACAGTGTGTTGTGCATTGCACAACTTTGCCATTCAAAATGGTCTGAGCATTCACCTGGAAGATGTCTTGCCAGTAGGAAATTCATCCCAAATCTGGCCACTTTGTTGTCACCCCTGCACATGTTACTGAAAAAACATCAAAGGTGAACCTTACCATATAGTTAGCCACCACTTCCATGCTGAAAAGAGATGGGCTTCTGTCCAGTGCCCTGTACCATGTTGGGCTGGACGTTTCCATCCTTCTTGGCAGTGACAGGAAGCTGTCTGTCAATGCACAGAATATTTCAGTATGCATCCGCTTGAGCATTGTCCTGTGTGCTCCCTCATCTGAACCCTATGTCTTGTCTATATGCTAGCCACACCCTCACCCCCCAGCCCCCCGAGGGGCCTGGTTGCAGTCCACCCATGTCCAGTGATTCACCACTTGCTGATCATGCACTAGCCTCTAAAGTTAGTAACAGTGCCAGTATCTGAGCTGATGGCTCCAAGTGTCAGAGCCACAAGACAGATCCTCTTTTTGTCAGTGCTGAGTATTGCTAATTCTGTTTTTCCTGTTGGTGCTGTGGCTGGGAGGGGGCAGGTTTTCTGCACCTGAAAGCAGAAAATCAGGAGGAAAGGGCTGGGGTGAGGAAGTGGGGTGGAATGTCAAAAGTTCATGGTCACAACATCTGCTGCTTTCACTTCATGTCAGATAGCGGGTGGAGGGCAAGGTACAAAAGGCCTAAAAAAGGAACATATCATCATCCTCAATGCCCTCAGTGACAGCAGGACTCAACATATCTTCCCCACAAAGCTCAGGGTAATCAGGTGTCCTACTCCCCACTCTTTCTGCTCTTCAATTTTGTCTTGCCAGAGAAGTGGGCAGAATATCTGTGAGTATGTTGCACTGTGTTTGGGTGTGCTGCCACAGCTGATTATCTGAAGACATGTGAAAGCAGCGATAGGTGGCTGTGAGGTTGACGTGGTTGGAAAATGTGCGAGGTTGAAGCAGAATAACTGAATGCAAAACCTGGGCATTGGGGATTGCTGATAGGTAATCATCAGGGGTGTGTTGCATTGAGTAGCATGTGGTACAGTGGGTCAGAGTAGTCATGAGAATCATAGAATTTTACAGTGCAGAAGGAAGCTATTTGGCCCATCGAGTCTGCACCTGCCCTTGAAAGAGTACCCTAGCCTCCACATTATTCCTGTAACCCAATAATCCCATCTAACCTTTTGGACACTAAGGGGCAATTTAGCATGGCCAATCCACATAACCTGCACATCTTTGGACTGGAGAAGTTGCATTCACCGACTGTGACCACCCACATGAAGTCATTGAACCTTTTCAAACACTGCTTCCAGATCCTTGGGGCCAAATGCCACGCAGTGACCTCCCTGGCCAATTCCCTTCAGAGAGCCTCAAGCCCCCTGGTTCCCCTCAGAAACAGGGACTCCCTACTTCTGTCAAGTCCTAAGACTAAGGCCTCCAATGCCTCATCCTTGAACCCGAGAGCCATCTCTCCGCCCTTCTACTCATTTGCATGATTTCAAATTCCAGTCAATTTGTATTACTGTCAGTCAACAGTGGCTTCTTTCAGTCAGTGCAGTTCCCCTTTAAGAGGGACAGACTGCCTTTCAGAGCTGAAGGATAGCTGGCTCACACACTGCTAGGCTCCCCTTCTTGAGTATACAGCTTACCAGTAGCATGGGTCATGTTTGCTTGCATGTTACAATCATGGAAATGTGCAAGTGTGCCAATCACAACACCTGTCCCCAAAACAGATATAGCAAGAAGTCTTACAACACCAGGTTAAAATCGAACAGGTTTGTTTCAAATCACTAGCTTTCGGAGCCCAGCTCCTTCATCAGGCTCCTTCATCAGACTGCGCTCCACTTCTTACTGTGCTCACCCCAGTCCAACGCCGGCATCTCCACATCCAAACAGATATAGATCAATATCTCACCCTACATGTTTGCTTTCTTTTGTAGGGCCTCTCGTGTTTGATTGAAGATAATCATTAATAATGTATTTCACTTCATAAAGCTTACTTCGTCAATGGCTTGGCTCTCTTTATCCATTTTTTCTGCCGGTAGAAGCAAAGCAACCTCAATTTTCAGCTGACTGAAAGGCAAATCACTAAAAAGTAAAATGGGCTGTCCCTAATCCTATCTTGATTCAATAAGTAATGGTTGTTTAAATCCAATTTTGAAGAATTGTGGATCAGCAACATGGACTGACACTAATTGATGATCTAAGAAGCCACAGGTGACGACTGTATGAATGAAAAATGTTGCATTTGTGCGGGAGAGGGTATTTATTTGGAGCTGAGATTATTTATTGGAATGAAGTAGCTGGATCTTTACTTTGCACCGACCCAATGTTGGGGTTTGTGTGGAGGGAGTATTGCACTGCATCAAATCTGTATGGATTTCACTTGGAGCTTTTTGGCAAAACAGGTTATAGGCAACTCTGCTTTGTACCTAATTCATGCTATGCCTGACCTTGACGACTTCCACATCTATCTCAGAAGCACTTACACCATCACAAAGGTGGCTTAGATGGAGATGTCTCCTTTCTTCGCACGAACATCCTTCACCTCACTGAGCACAAACTAGGCAAAATCCTTAGAAATTAGATATAAAAGCTTTGTAAGCAGAGATTCTGAGGCCTTTTGCCCCGGCAGAACCTTGCATCAAGCAGAAACTTTATTAATAAAGATTAGATAGTGGCACTGCTTGTGATTTTCTAAGAAAGTGTGGCTTTGACAATCATAATATGATGATCCATTTAACCATAATATATATTGTGGGGAACAGCGCAAGTGAGTGTTACAAAGTATATTGCAAAGTAACGTGAAATGAGGATTGTTGGAGCTAAGATTAAACAGTTAGGATGAGTAATAGATGCTGGCCTTGCTGGTGTTGCCACCATCTTCCAAAGAATAATTTTATAAACTCTGCTTTTTAATTACTAAACAGCTTCTGTCTGGCCACACATAGCAACACAATCCGTGCTACAAGCTCAGACAGACAGGAACTTATGTTTACAGTAACATCCGTTGTCTAACTATGTTGAGCCCAACAGGATGTGCCCAACCCAACATGTCCAAAGCATTTTCGCAAAACGATTCTAGCTTATCAGTTTGGGTGCAACAGAAATGCAGGGCAAATTTATAATAATACAGATCTTTAAAACCATTATTTACAATGGGCTCGGTACGTGACAAAGCAGAAGTGTGAACAGTCGCAGAGAGAAGTACGGGAGAAGAGACAGAGTGACCTTATGCCCACTTTCCATCTCAAATTTCACAATTCTCATTTAATTTTCATGAACTCTGAATTTAGTCCTTGGCCTGCACGCACGGCTGAGGGGGACTGAAAGCGGCTGTATTCCACCAGTACCCCCCACCCGTGATATTACGCTGGCTGGTCACTTAAGGGGCAGCCAGCATGATCGCATGATTCATGCCCAGGTAGGATCAGCAGGGACGGTGGCAGCAGAGATACGTTGGATATATGCCAGGCACCGGCTCCAATGGCAGCCTGGCACAAAGATCATTGGTCGCTGAACGTAGAACATAGAACATTACAACGCAGTACAGGCCCTTCGGCCCTCGATGTTGCGCCGACCTGTGAAACCACTCTAAAGCCCATCTACACTATTCTCTTATCGTCCATATGTCTATTCAGTGACCATTTGAATGCCTTTAGTGTTGGCGAGTCCACGACTGTTGCAGGCAGGGCATTCAACGCCCTTACTACTCTCTGAGTAAAGAACCTACCTCTGACATCTGTCTTATATCTATCTCCCCTCAATTTAAAGCTATGTCCCCTCGTGCTAGACATCACCATCCGAGGAAAAAGGCTCTCACTGTCCACCCTATCCAATCCTCTGATCATCTTGTATGCCTCAATTAAGTCACCTCTTAACCTTCTTCTCTCTAACGAAAACAGCCTCAAGTGCCTCAGCCTTTCCTCATAAGATCTTCCCTGCATACCAGGCAACATTCTGGTAAATCTCCTCTGCACCCTTTCCAATGCTTCCACATCCTTCCTATAATGCGGCGACCAGAATTGCACACAATACTCCAAATGCGGCCGCACCAGAGTTTTGTACAGCTGCAACATGACCTCATGGCTCCGAGATCTCTCTGTTCATCCACACTGCCAAGAATCTTACCATTAGCCCAGTACTCTGTCTTCCTGTTATTCCTTCCAAAATGAATCACCTCACACTTTTCTGCATTAAACTCCATTTGCCACTTCTCAGCCCAGCGCTGCAGCTTATCTATGTCCCTCTGTAACTTGTAACATCCTTCCGCACTGTCCACAACTCCACCGACTTTAGTGTCATCTGCAAATTTACTCACCCATCCTTCTACACCCTCCTCCAGGTCATTTATAAAAATGACAAACAGCAGTGGCCCCAAAACAGATCCTTGTGGTACACCACTAGTAACTGGACTCCAGTCTGAACACTTCCCATCAATCACCACCCTTTATCTTCCAGCTAACCAATTTCTGATCCAAACTGCTAAATCTCCCTGAATCCCATGCTTCCGTATTTTCTGCAGTAGCCTACCGTGGGGAACCTTATCAAATGCTTTACTGAAATCCATATACACCACATCAACTGCTTTACCCTCATCCACCTGTTTGGTCACTTTCTCAAAGAACTCAATAAGGTTTGTGAGACATGACATACCCTTCACAAAACCATGTTGACTATGTCTAATCAAATTATTCCTTTCCAGATGATTATACACCCTATCTCTCATAAACCTTTCCAAGATTTTGCCCACAAAATAAGTAAGGCTCACTTGAAGACATCAAAGGAAGCAGAAAGAGCAAATGGCGGTGGCCGGAAGGTATACCAGGCAGGAGGGAATGTTAAGGTGGCAGTCAGCCCCCGTTTTTCTCCCGAGTGTCTGTTCATCCTTGTGGAAGCAATGACAGATTGGAGAGACTTAGGGTGGAGGCATGGGCTTATGTAGGGTGCTCTTTCCACGGGCCAGTGCAGACTCAATGGGCCGAATGGCCTCCTTATGCACTGTAAATTCTATAAAAGTGGGCAGCACGGTAGCACAGTGGTTAGCACAATTCCTTCACAGCTCCAGGGTCCCAGGTTCGATTCTCGGCTTGGGTCACTGTGTGTGCGGAGTCTGCACGTTCTCCTCGTGTGTGCGTGAGTTTCCTCCGGGTGCTCCTGTTTCCTCCCACAGTCCAAAGATGTGCAGGCTAGGTGGACTGGCCATGCTAAATTGCCCTTAGTGTCCAAAATTTCCCTTAGTGTTGGGTGAGGTTACTGGGTTATGGGGATGGGGTGGAGATGTGGGATAGGGTAGGGTGCTCTTACAAAGAGCCGGTGCAGACTTGATGGGCTGAATGGCCTTCTTCTGCACTGTAAATTCTCTGATTTTATGACTTCCTCAATCCAAGGGATGGAAGGAGAAGGCCACCCCACCTCATCAAAGATGCCAAGGGCAGCTGAGGTCAGCTGGCATGACCTGTCTAACCGATGCACGTAGGTTAGGGTCGGGAAAGGTGCAATGACCATCTGCACTCAGTGCAGGTGAGTTCTGAGTGGGCATTTTCCAATTTGGGGGACTGCGGAAGGTGCCCGTCCATAATTGTAATAAAGCGATTGGGATTCAGAGAATCTCAGAATACAAATCTGCCTGTGTATCTCAAGGTTGAAGCCCTGGGTCCATCAAAGGCTGAGGTGTGCAAAGTGGTTGGAAACGCTCACAAGACTTATGGGGGTGACCTGGGGTGGGGGACAGCATGGTAAGGTGCTGGGGGTGGACGGTTGAGTACGCAATGGAGCTCCACACTTACTTGCAGAAGAAACATAGCCAGAACAATTGTGAGAGTTCTGCCACTGGCGGTGGGGTGCCTAACCTGGCAATACTCACCAGCAATAAGCTGGGAGTCCTGGAGATCGAGTGCGAGTGGGGAGGGAGGTCCTTGGGTCACAGAGAGGCTGTGTCTCTGAGGAAGGGAAGAGCATAAGGGGCTGAAGCGTGACAGGCCGTGAGTGAAAAGAATGTATGAGTTTCTCATCCCTCATGAGGACTTCACTGACACACCAATCACTGAGTCGCTGCATGCCATTGATGTCAATCACACTGCGCAGCATGTGGTGGAAATTAACTCTGGGTGTTGTAACTGACAGTTCTGACCAATTTTTTTCCGCCCTCAGGTGAGCCATCCGCCACACGCATCCTGGAGCGAGCCTATAGCGACACGAGGGCGGGCTCCGATGAAAGATGCACCTGAGGCACACCCTCTCTCAGCACCAAGCACCAGCGCAGATACTGTTGGGCAATAGCGTGTTGGCTCAGTTGGTAGTGCACAGCAGTGAGGGCACATCCACTCGCTTGAGCAGATGTAGAGGCAGGGAGTGCCCAGGATGTCGGCAATCATAAGACCATAAGACAAAGGAGCAGAATTAGGCCACTCGGCCCATCGAGTCTGCTCCGCCATTCAATCGTGGCTGATATTTTCTCATCCCCATTCTCCTGCCGTCTCCCCATAACCCCTGATCCCCTTATTAATCAAGAACCTAGCTATCTCTGTCTTAAAGACACTCAGTAAAATGGCCTCCACAGCCTTCTGCGCCAAAGAGTTCCACAGATTCACCACTCTCTGGCTGAAACAATTCTCCCTCATCTCTGTTTTAAAGCATTGACCCTTTAGTCTGAGATGGTGTCCTCTGACTCTAGTATCAAAGGACTGCAGGAGACCAGGACCATATTGAATCCAAAGCAAATAATGAGTCTCTGGAGTCATTAATCAGGCGGCAAATGCGGGATGTCCAGCGGGATGCACGGAGAGATCTGGAAGAGGTCCCTGAGGGTCTGAATGCCATGGTCTCTTTCATGGAGGAATCCATGCAGAGCACGAGTGCTGCATTGACCCTTAGCTACGAGCACACATCCATTGAGAGGTTGCCGACCTTCATGGCGAAGCTGCTCCAGGAATGGAATGAGGGATTCATGGGGTCGTGCTCGGACCTGCAAGCCTTCACACAGGCACTCAACCTTGGAGGTTACTGTCTGCTTGCGAGAAGGATGTGACACCCCGTCTCACAGATGGATGCCTATCCTTCATTGGTGAGCAGGGAGCTCCTGACAAAGGCAAATAATCTGACTGTTGACTGTTTTCCTATCATTAGTTTCCTTTACATATCATTAGTGCTTAGAACTGATCTGATTGAATGTTCTCACTTTGTTTCATGTTAATGTTATTATGACAAACTGTCCTCTGTATTTGATTGGTGCTTTCCTCAATAATGCCTGGTGAGAGACATCAAGGGCATCAAACTATATTACTTATGCTGTGATGCTGCATTGGGCTCGTGGAATGGTTAAGTGTGAGATTTTTGGGCTGGCTGGTGGCCCTGCCTCTCTGAAAGTTCCTGATATCAGCCTCTTCATCGTCACCTTTTGGCTGCCTGGGCTCTGCATCTGAATTATCTCTGGATTCCTCCTCTGAAACAGGTACGCCTGCCTCAGGGTCCTCTTGGTCCAATGGTTCCCCCTAGAGAGAACAAAGTTGTGAAAAGAACAGCAGACAACTACAATGAGAGACACTCACTCTGATGGATATTGCAGGGCATCCCCGGAGCCATCCAAACATCGGAACTTCATCTTCAACAGGCCAATGGTCCTCTCCACCACCGCCCTTGTAGATACATGGCAGCGATTGTATCTCTCCTCTACCTGAGGGGTGTTATTAGCCACCTTTTCAAAGGGTAGCCTCTGTTACCAATCAACCATACATTGAGGCGAGTTGGAGCTGTGAACAGCTTTGGCACTTGTGAGTGGTGTCGTATCTAGGCATCGTGGGAGCTGCACAAATCTGTAGAATCTGGGTCCTGTGGTCACAAACTATCTGAACATTCATGGAGTGAAGCACATTCCTATTGACAATGGCACCCGGCTGTCTGGCACCTTGATAGCCACATGGGGGCAATCAATAACACCCAAGATGAAGGCGAAATATTTTTTTTAAAAATATGTTTATCAAGAATTTTTTCAACAAAATTTTGAACCATATAACCACGCCCCCCCCCACCCCCTGTAACAAAAAAAAAAGAAAAGTTGCATAGCAAGACATAAACATATCAATCCAACATAATACAGAACTTTGTACATCGGATTCCTCCCGCACATATCGACTTTCCCAAACGTTTATGTATTTTCTTGCTCAAGTGCCCCTAGGAAAAAAAACCTTCCCCATCCCCCCTTTCCCCCCACCCCGAAAGAGATGTCCCCCCCCATCCCCTCCCCCCCTCCCCCCATGGGTTGCTGCTGCTGACCGAACTTCATCTAACGCTCCGCGAGATAGTCTAAGAACGGTTGGCACCGCCTGGAGAACCCCTGCACAGACCCTCTCAAGGCAAACTTTATCCTCTCCAACTTGATAAACCCTGCCGTGTCATTTATCCAGGCTTCCACACTGGGGGGCTTCGCATCTTTCCACACTAACAAGATCTTCCGCCGGGCTACATGAAGGGGAAATCTTGCAAGAACTGCAACACCTTTGGCCCGCTCAGCCTGGCTGACTCTGTCTGTCCTGAAATATAAGAATGTTCTCACCCGCCTGAACAGAGCGTCAGTCACCAGCTTGACACAGCTATGTGCAGCTGACTGCAAGACTCCACAAAGATCACACACTGACCCCTGGAAAGATCAGGAGGCATAAAAGTTAAGTGCCACAGTGACCTTGAGAGCTTACGGGCCAATGTGGTCACCCACATGATTGGAAGTTATCTCTGACCCAATCATTTGGCAAATGTTTGTGATGGCTTCTTTTGAAAGCTGGAGCTTCCTGCAGTATTGAACCTCGGTCATGTCCAGGTTGTTGGATCGCTGACACCACGGCTGCTGGGTAATGCCATCTTCTACCCGGACATCCTCATTGACCTTCCTGCTGGTTCTCAACAACCTGCTCTGAGGTGATGCCTGCGACCACCTGGCCTTCTCTCTCTTTGTCCCCTGTCCTCTTCCTCAGAAGAGGTGCTCCTGGCTGACTACACTATACCCATATGCAGAGATACAACTGGCACTGACCTGTGCAGGGTAAGTGCCAGAGAGACACAAATCTCCAATGTCAAAGGACAACTATGTCCTGAAAGCTCCAGACTATACTGAATCCTTTAAAGAATGCAGATAGAATGGTCAAAATGTTTCAAACCAAAACCTCACCAAACTCCAAAAGCTCCGAACAACTCAGCTTGCCTTTGTTCCAGCCCGCTTTCATTCTGCCCTTGGGTAAGAAACCTACAAAAATGGATTGGCTGCCTGCCCGCGTTGCCTGTGCGTCAACCCAAAAATCACATGGGCAACATAATATTCTGGTCAGTTGGCGAATTAATCCTCTCAAGAGGCCCCAGGTTGGATTCTCCGTTGGCGGGATCCTCCACTTTGCCGGCAGTACTCACATGGCCCCGGATTTCCCGACAGCGTGGGGTGCCCACAATGGGAAACCCCATTGGCCTACTGGCGGGGTGGAGGATCCAGCTGCCAGCGGGGGCATGCTGCACTGGGAAACGGGTACGGCGGGACGGAGAATCCCGCCCTCCATATTATTTGGTGGACCTGCTTTCCGACCCTTGCCTGCGCCCGGCAATCAAAATATCGCACAAGTGCGCAATGACATCATGCACACATCCCAACGCCTTCTCATGTGATTTCACATATTTCAGGGTTGGGTGCACATCCTCCCGGACTGCATAAAGTTCTGCCCCTTATTTTTTGTTGTCCTCTTTAGCTGGCAAGGAAATGTTTTAATGGTCTGTATACAATAGAATTCTGTAAATTGATTCTTATGCACTCCTTATGATACCTCAACCAAATACAATAATAATCTTCTGAGCAAAATATTATTGGTTAGGTAAGATTAAAATTAACAGTGTGACTGGCACACTGAACTGAATCTTGGTGTGATGTCTCTGGAATATTACATCTATTCTCAAGACACTAATAAAGAGTGCAGCATGAGAATAACTAGGATTTATATTACACCTTTATTGCAGTGAATGTCTGAAGGTGCTACAGAGAAAGTGCACATAACATGACCTAGAGCAGTTAAGAGAAATTATCTATTTTGTGAAGAACTTGCTGACATCTGTCTAATATTTATCATTCATCAATTTGTGCCCTATTTGTCCGTGGCAGTTACCATGTCCTGCTTAACATCTGTAAGGTGTGCTCTCAGTTACCTTTCTGGAAGTTTGGAGATCAAAGTGATGTTATACCTTTTCCTTCAGCAAGTTAAATAAATTGAGTAAAGTCTCTGTAAAAGGGCGGAGTACATCTGCTGTGTGAAAGAAATGACTTAATATGCTGATTGGCCTATTCTTGTGCCCTGCTTTGAATTCTGATATTTATAAAACTATCCTGGCTTAAGCAAGATCAAACTTATTTCTCACCGCGTTCTAATTATAAGCTAGGCAAATAAACCTGAGAAAATGTTCTCTTCTTTGTCCTGATTATGTATAAAGTCACGTCTTAGATGTTGGGCAGGATTCTCCATTGGCTGACACTGAAAACGGGAAAGACGATTGGGCGAAGAATAGGTTCCAATGGCAAAATCACGGCGGGCGTCGATTTGACGCCAAATCACGATTCTCTGTCACCTCGACAGCGGTGCCAATGCGTTCCAGAACGCACGTACAGTAAACACCGTTTGCATGTCATTAGCGGGCCGACCCGGTATTCTCCGGGGCCTCCGATGAGCCGAGTTCCTGACGGCGCGGTTCACTTGTGCTTTTAGAAATCGTGAAGTTGCCGTGGTGCCTGCTGAGGGAGAGAGAGAGGAGACAGGACACGTAGAGGGGCGTCTGCGGGCTGCCGGGCTGCGCTTGCTGGGTTTGCTGGGGTGGGGCGCGGGAAGTGGGGGGGTCCCTGCTGGGGCTGGGGGGAGGGAGGGGAACAGGCTGAGTGGCCTTGGTGACCCCCTAGAGGATTGGGGCGGTGTCCAGGCATGGACTCCCATTACCGCAGCCTGCAAGGCAGCCATCTTGCTGCGCACCCCACTAACCACCCACGCTCGCCCCTGGTTCTGCAGTGACATCGACCATATGGGCGCACCAACCCCTCCCCTCCCCCACCACCCCCTCACCCATCTGGCCACCACCCGCCGGCGGCCCACACAGGCCAACACGCACTGTAGCCCCTATGGGGACCACAGTGCCTACCCCTGTTGAGATCAGTGCCAGCCAACGGTACCCTTGGCATGAGGGATAGGCACCAGGGTCAGAGGCCCCCTCGGTGCTTGCCACTGACTGGGCCAATAGTGCGGTGATGGGGGGGTGGTGTGGGGGGAGGTACATGCGGGGACAGAGCCGGCAGTGCCAACCGGGACCACCATGTAGCCCGGTGGACTTGGTTGGGCATGGCTGTGTGCACCATGTCAACACGTCAGCCTTTCACACCTTGAAGACAATGGATATTGAAATTCAACCAGCAATGATGACCTTCCTGCTAGTCGTCGCAGCCCTGGATGTCCTGCGGCTGTGTGAGCAGGCAGAGGAGCAGGAGGAAGCTGCAGCGGCAGAGCGGGCAGAAGACAGGCAGGTTTCTCAACAGGCCAAGGAGGAGGTGCCAAGGAGGCGCCACATGAGGCCCTGTATGCTCCAGCACCACCTGTCATTCGAGGACCTGCCGAACCGGGCATGCAGTCGAAGGCTCCCGCTGAGCAAAGAGACTGTGTGACATATCTACCAGATGATGGAGCAACTGGCACTGTGGGGGTATGGGAGAGAACACCCGCTTCCGGTGGCCATCAAGGCGATGGTCGCCCTGAACCTTTACCTGTTGGGGTCCTTCCGAATGGGGACTTGTCAGGGATCTCACAGACCTTGGTGCACAGATGCATCCGTGCCATCACGGAGGCCCTATATGCTCAGTCAGCACAATACATCCATTTCAATGTGGACCTATCCTACCAGGATGCCCAGGCAGCAGGCTTCGCTGCCATCGATGGGATGCTGTGGGTCCAAAGAGTGATTGATGGGATGCATGCCCCCCTTCGGGCACCTGCGGATAACAGGCCACTGGACACAAACTGAAAGGGGTTCCACTCGAACATGCAGCTGATATGTGACCATCAGATGCGCATCATACATGTCTGTGCCCAGTACCCGGGCAGTGTGCACGACGCCTTCATTTTGGCACACCCGACGATTCCCGACATGTTCGAGATGCCCCCCCGGCTGAGGGGTTGCCTCCTGGGTGACAGGGGTTATTGACTGCGGTCGTGGCTGATGATGCCTATTCGGAGGCCACTGAACGAGGCGCAGACCCGCTACAATGAAGGCGATGTTGTGACGAGGAGCATGATCGAGCAGTGCTTCTGCCTCCTGAAGATGCGGTTCAGGTGCCTGGACCACTCTGGAGGGGCGATGTATTAGAGGAGAAGGAAGAATGCCAGGCCTCGTCCGACGAGGAGGATGCAGGGGCGGGTGGGCAGTATATGGAGCCCATGCAGACACGGGAGGCTGCATGACGTGTGCGCCAGGGCCAACGCGCATGGGACGCTCTGATCACCTCCAGGTTCACCGGCTAGGATGGGGTGGAGGGGGGGACTGGTGAGGGGCATGGACACCGCATCCCAACCCCACACACCCTCACTTCCTCACTCCCTCACTCCCACCCCCCGTCTGCAACTCCCTCCTGTCGCACTACGGGGTGGGTTGGCAGTAACACCAGGTCTGGGATCCATGGGATGGAGGATGATGACAACCCGCTTTGCGATGAGCTCTGCTGCTCCGTATCATATGACGATGTCTGACTCCTGCCCACGGTAGCACTGTCCACCATCCACCTGGGTGATCCCTGCAGGCGATTGAGTTCCACGTGGTGCTGGTGCTAGCCCTTTAACAGTAGCGGAATCGGTCCAGGTATGGCGCCAGTTTTTCTGTAATCAACGTCAACGAATTCTGCGCTGGTGTTAACACTTAGTCTCAGAAACAGAGAATCCTACCCGTTGTGTCTCAAAGCATTAAACACAAGACCAATCTTGGAGATTTGTAGGCTTTCAAGAGGATTCAGATACAAACCACAAATTCCGAGATCTAACTTACTGATCCCCATAGGTAAAAGTGAATATTTTATTTGGGGCAGAGGATTATGATTCTGTGCGTTTGTTCAACTTGTTAAGTGGTTCAGTAAAACAAACCCGTTGTTGAATTCATACTAATACTAATCCATTTGCGGTGAATTTTATAAACAAGCACTGACAAAGATGATTATTGTCAAGCTTTAAGCTGAACTTTTCCCTTATAAGCCTCCCTGGAAAAATCTAGATGTATTACTCATACCTTCTACTGTGCTCTGACCTTATAAGACAGACCTTCACTTGACTGACAGCTAATTAATGGAGTATGTGAGTGGGGAAAAGTCGAAGCAATCGCACAATTGAACAAGCAATGCTAAAGCCGGAGGGAGCCCAGAGGCGGCAACTGTAACATTACAAAGCACACCATGCAATTAGATAGAAGCACTGCTGTGAAAACTGCTTCAGTATTCAAGGCTGAGTGAAAAATGCTTCATGACAGTCACATGTAATATTAAACTATTTTCCTGAGTAACTGCGACTGCTAAGGTCTTTCTGGCTGGCTTTATTTTTATTATCTTTGTTATGAGTTGTAATGGATCCCGTAGCCTTCTCATCAGTAATTTATGGAGAGCTATTGTGCCTGAACTGGTTTTCAGTCGCTCATCAAACCAATTAATTCATGTGAAATCAGCTTGATAATGATTTCAAAAGAAAATTAACCAATGCCATTTTAAAATCAAACATGAGCCAAAGAATGTGACTAACAAATTATTCCAATATCCTGGCTCAGGGTTTAGCCCTTGTAATAATAATAATAATCTTTACTGTCACAAGTAAATAGGCTTACATTAACACTGTAATGAAGTTACAGTGAAAAGTCCCTAGTCGTCACATTCCGGTGCCTGTTCGGGTACACAGAGGGAGAATTCAGAATATCCAATTCACCTAACAGCACGGGCGGGATTCTCTAAAAATGGGGCTATGTCCCCACGCGGCGGGAAAACCGGTGCCAATGACTCCAGCGTCAACGGCCCCCAAAGTGAGGAAATCGCACCTTTCTAGTGGACTAGGTTGCCGCCGGGGTCGTCCCCGCTGCTCCTGCTGGCGCCAAAGGGCCGGCGTATTTCCGCGCATGCACAGAACTGCCGGCGTATTTCCGCACATGCGCGGGGTACCCTTCTCCGCGCCGGGCCCCGGGCAATGTGGCGGAGCCCTACAGGGGCCCGGCACGGAGGAAAGAAGGCCCCCCCATGAAACCAACTGCCCGCAGATCGGTAGGCCCCGATCGCAGGCCAGACCACCGTGGGAGCCCCCCACCCCCGGGGTTGGATCCCCCCCACAACCCCTCCCCAGGACGGCCCCAGCACACATACCTGCCAGGTCCCGCCATGCGTGAGGTTAGTAATGCATGCTGGCGGGACTGGCCGAAACGTTACGGCCACTCGGCCCATCGGGGCCCGGAGAATCGCCAGGGGGGCCGCTGTCAACGGCCCCCGACTGGAGTGGCAGGAATCCCGCCGGCCCCCGAAAAACGGCGCGGAGGAATAGGGCAGCCGGCGTCGGGGTGGGATTCGCGCCTCCCCTCAGAGATTCTCCGACCCAACGCAGGGTCGGAGAATGCCGACCCACGTCTTTCGGGACTTGTCGGACTTGTGGGAATAAACCAGAGCACCCGGATTAAACCACGCAGCCACAGAGAGAACGTGCAGACTCCGCACAGACAGTGACGCAAGCCATATATCAAACCTGGGACCCTGACGCTGTGAAGCAACAGTGATACCCACTGTGCTACCGTGCTGCCTCATACTTCATACCCCAGTTTTGATCATGCTGACTCCTGATGCTTCAATTGCACAGAACCTTTAGCAGGTCCCAGCTGGAGTATTGTGTTCAGTTTTGTTTACCGCACATCAGTAAATAATGATCCAGAACTTCATCAGGTTGCCGCTCTGCTCATACGATTCTGCGTCCCAACATTGCTCCGTATTTCGGGCCTTCAGAACCCGACATCTTCAGACATGAGTAAATGGATAAATATCAGTGAATGGGAAGGATAGTAGGGTGAGCAAGTGCGTGAGGCAACTGAGTAATTGGGTAGGATGGCAGTTGGATGAGGTGGTGTTTTGGTAGGGTGGCAACTGCTTCGGGCGTCAGGTGGATAACATTATAGGTGGGTGAGATAGCAGGCTCATAGGGTTATGAGGTGCACAGATGAGTGAGCGGGTAGCTGGATTGGAGTAGTCAAATCGGGTTGGGGGTAATTAGGTCAACTCGGGGGTAGTCGGGTGCTGGGGTGTGGGTCAAGTCTGGCTAGGGGTTAGTCGAGTGGTTGGGGTTTAGTATGGTCAGGAGAGATAGTTGGGTTGGGTTGGGGGATTGGTTGGGGGCATGTTAGGAGGTAGCCAGTGAGTCATGGCGGTAGTTGGCAGGTTAAGGGATAGTCTGGAGCTGAGGCCAGATTCAAGGGTAGAGGAAATCAGTGTGAGTGATTTGGGGTGGGCTGGGGGGAGGGAGAGGAATTGGGTCAGTTCTGCAGATACCCAGGAGATATACTAGGAGTTTTCTGTCTGAAGTCTGCTACTCAGAACTACTCGGAACTGGTGGAGGATGATCCTTTGAATGCGGAGGATGGTAGAGTGAAAAGTGAGGACAAGGGGAACCCTATCTTGGTTGTGGGAGGGAGGGGAAGGGGTGAGAGCAGAGGTGCGGGAAATGGGTTGGACACTGTTAAGAGCCATGTTGACAACACTTGGTTGTAAACCACAATTAAGGAAGAATGAAGATATATCAGCAGCACCATTTTGGAAATTGCCAATGCTTTACGTATTGGTGGACATCTTAACTATCTCGCAATAACATTAATATGATCTGGAATCTCTCATGGAAATAAGGGGGGGTCGGAGAATCGCCGGGGGCTGGCATGAATCCCGCCCCCGCCGGTTGCCGAATTCTCCGGCCCGGATATTCGTCGGGGGCGGGAATCGCGCTGCGCCGGTTGGCGGGCCCCCCCCCCCCCGGCGATTCTCCGGCCCGCAATGGGCCGAAGTGTCGCCGCTGTCAACCCACGCCAGCCGGCGTGGATTGAACCACCTTTGGGATGGCGGGACACTGCGGCGCGGGCGGGCTCCGGGGTCCTGGGCGGGGCGCGGGGCGATCTGCCCCCAGGGGGTGCCCCCACGGGGTGCCCCCACGGTGGCCTGGCCCGCGATCGGGGCCCACCGATCTGCGGGCGGGCCTGTGCCATGGGGGCACTCTTTTCCTTCCGCCTTCGCCATGGTCTCCACCATGGCAGAGGCGGAAGAGACCCCCTCCACTGCGCATGCGCAGGGATGCCGTGAGCGGCCGCTGACACTCCCGCGCATGCGCCGCCCGGCAAAGTCAGTTTTGTGCCAGCTGGCGGGGCACCAAAGGCCTTTCCCGCCAGCTGGCGGGGCGGAAATAAGTCCGGCGCGGGCCTAGCCCCTCAAGGTGAGGGCTCGGCCGCTCAAGAGGCGCGATTCTCCGACCCACCACCGGGTCGGAGAATCGGCGGGGGCCGGCGTGAATCCCGCCCCCGCCGTGTCGCAAATTCTCCACCACCGTATATTGGCGGCGCGCTGGTCGGTGGGAATCCCCCGGCGATTCTTCGGTCCGCGATGGGCCGAAGTCCCGCCGCTGTCAACCCACGCCAGCCGGCGTGGATTGAACCACCATTGGGATGGCGGGACACAGCGGCGCCGGCGGGCTCCGGGGTCCTGGGGGGGAAGCGATCTGGCCCTGTGGGGTGCCCCCACGGTGGCCTGGCCTGCGATCTGTATCTAAATTCACAAACCAATCTCTGTCCATTCTTCAATGGAGAAATGCATTGTTGAGGAGCAATGCCTGGATCCTCATTATATCCAGGTTGTTATAATCTAGCTAAATTTTTTTACAAGGCTATCTGGAGGACGGGAATATACTCTGGTGGCTGCTTAACTTCAGGAAAAGTAATTTCAGTTCTTCAGAAGCCATTTACGTTTTTGCAGGGTCTGACTTTTTCACCCTTCAGTGAAAGTGATCATACAAGGTGTATCCCTGATCGAGAATAGTCCCAAAAAGGAGCCAGGGCTACAATCCAGTTCACTTTGTCATTCTCGCACTTTATTTTAAAGTCACATTCTGGATTGACATTTTCCATCCCACCATCAGAAGCCAGTCCAAACTCTAACAAACGTTAATTAGCAGAGGCATTCTTTTTTTTTTTTTAAATAATTTTTATTAAAGGTATTCATAAAATATCAATAACAAAATGAGAAAGAAAAAAGAACCCAACAGGATTAAGTACAAAACACAGTCTAAAAAAGCAACCCCCCCAAACCCCTCCCCCCCTGTACATAAATAATAAATTAACATGAACACCCCGACTTAACACAACAGGTGTATACACCCCCTCAGACCCTCAGCAGAAGACATTCTGCGAGGAAGGCCCACTTGGAGCGTTGCCAGCCAATTTGATTGACCGGAATTTCTCCAGTCAATCCAAGGACAGCAATGCGATGGCCAGAAGAGGCTTTGCAGCTAGCTAGCTGGAACGTGGTACCGGGAATTGGAGGCAAGGTATTTTGCAGGGGTCAAGTGGGGCTAATGAAGGTTTGGGTGTTCCTCAGTGTGGAGATCAGGGCTCTGGGGAAAAGGTCGGAGAGGGGGGGGGAGGGGGCAAGAGATGACCGTCGGCCTTCAGGGAAGGGTACCTCCAATCAGTAAGGGGCTTCTAATGGCAACCCTGCCACTTCCCGCCTGAGATTGAATTTAGTTCAATTCCATTTTGGCTTTCTCCTCGGATCTATCATCCACCCGCCAGCCTGTTGATTGAAGTTGGCAGGAAAAGACCCGAAAGTTGCGGCAAGAATGAGCTTCCCCAACAATGTCCTCCTAACCTACCATAAAATCACAACCTGATCAGAGTGGGTGCTGGGACAGATCCAGATTTACATATTTAAGTGAGCCATTAGGGATTGGGCCCGGGAGTGCCCTGCCCCTAAGAGGTGGGGTAATGTGGGAAGGGGTTTGAGGACCCCCTAAGGGGTAAGCTAGGTCTTTGGTGGGGTCCAGAGGTTGCGGTGGGGTGTCTGAGGCGTGAGGTCGAGAGATCAAGGTGGCATTTAAAAATGGCTGAGCTCATCAGTGCAGGAAGTGGAGTAAATGCGATCTCGGTGGGGCGTTCCCGATTGAAGCCAAAAAAAACCCCATTTGATTCCGGGGTCATTCTTGGTGCTGCAGGCATCGAGAAACATCCCGCTATACATGCCCAAAACGGGACTCTGTTTCTTCGGTGTTCAATCACGCCCTCGATCTCAGCAATGAGAACTGGATGTAGCGTTCATGCTCTAAACTAACCAGAGCTCCGCAGAGTTTGATCATAACTCTCCCTGACCGAGAGACATTTACTCGACCAAAACGAAAAAACTAAACATCAATGAGACCCTATAGATAAATATAGACATTAAAAAATTAAGGGTTAGGAAAGAAGCATTCATTAAGAATACAAATAGCAAAGCACTGCACAATAAGAGAAAATATGAAGAAATTAGGAGAGAAGCTAAAAAGTAATTAGCGAAGAGGAACTATGAAATTAAATTATCGAGGAAGGTGAAAAAGGAATATTGATCAGCTAAATTTCTCCATTGAAAAAGGAAGGCTGTCGCATGATCTGTTTTTGTAGGGTGGCTACAGAGAGAGTTCTTCCACTTGTGGGAAGAACGTAACTAGAGGCCATCGATATAAGGTAGTCACCAAGAAATCCAACAGGGAATTCAGAAAAAAGTGGTGAGAATGCAGATCGCTCTACCACAAGGAGTGATGTAAGTGAATATTGGATACGTTTAAGGGGAAGTTAATGGAGCCTTTGAGGGAAAAAAGACAGATATTTATGATGATAGATTTAGGTGAGGAAAGAAGAGAGGAGGCTCGAACGGATCACAATCAACAGCATGGACTGGTTGGGCCAAATGTCCTGGGTGCGATTCTCCACTCCCGCACCGGTTGGGAGAATCGCCTGGGCCGCCAAATTTCCCGCGACGCTGGTCCGACGCCCTCCCGCGATTCTCCCAAGCGGCGGGAATGCCTCCGTCGAGTTCCGCGTGGCGCAGGCTGGAGAATCGCCCGAGACACCCAGAATGGCGATTCTCCGGCACCCCTGCTATTCTCAGACCCGGATGGGCCGAGCGGCCAGCCCAAAACGGCGGGTTCTCCCCGGAGCCGTCCACACCTGGTCGCTGCCGTCGGGAACAGCGCGGGAACGCTGGGGGGGGGCGGCCTGCAGGGGGGGAGGGGGTGTCCTGCACCGGGGGGTACCCCAAATGGGGTGTGGCCCGTGATCGGTGCCCACCGATCGTCGGGCCATCCTCTCTGAAGGAGGGCCTCTTTTCTTCCGCAGCCCCGCAAGATCCGTCTGCCATCTTCTTGCGGGGCGGACTCGGAGAGGACGGCAACCAAGCATGCACGGGTGACGCCAGTTATGCGGCGCCGGCCGCGTCATGTATGCGGTGCCGCCTTTACGCGGCGACAAGGCCTGGTGCGTGTAAATGACGCTGCCCCGCTCCTAGCCCATTATCGGGCCCTGAATCGGTCGGGATAGGGGCTGTTTCGCGCCGTTGTGAACCTCAACGGCGTTCACGACGGCTTGGGCATTTCGGCGCGGGAGAGGTGAATCCCGCCCCCTGTTTCTGAGTTATATATCCAATGTAACACTATGTAATTATATGGATCAGATCTTGGGCGGGCTATCGGGTCTGCAATGCTACCTGGACGACATTTTGATTACAGGGTTGAGTGATGAAGAGCATGTAAAGAACCTAGAAACTCCTCTTGCAAGGCCGCAACTACATCATCGCAGGGTTAAGAAAGAGAAGTGCGAATTTGTTAAATCTTCTATTCACTATCTTGGACACATCATCGACCAAAATGGTCTTCACAAAGGACATAAGAAGATATTGGAGATTTGGATGCTCCACGACTACAGAATGTAACTCAGCTAAGCTCATTTCTAAGATTATTGAATTCTATGGGAAGTTCATACCGCTCATAGCAACAAGGCTGAATCCTTTACACACATTGCTTTGTAACAAACAAGCTTGGCTCTGGACAACAGATTGTGATGATACTTACCAAAATGTCAAATAAAATTACAGGAATCCGAATTATTGGTCCATTATAACCAAAACCTGAAGCTGAAACTTGCTTGCGATGCATCATCCTGTGGGGTTGGAGCATATATAATGCCTTCAGATGAAAAGCAACCAATAGCATTTGCTTCCAGAACCTTGACTAGCGCTGAGTCTAACTATGCTCAACTTGAGAAAGAAGCTCTCAGCATTATTTTTGGTTTTCAAAGTTTCCACCATTATTTATTTGGCTGACAATTTACTCTATTGACCGACCACCTCCCCTTAACAATAATATTTGGGCCGCATACAGGGGTTCCTTTACTCATTGCTTGTTGATTGCCATGTTGGGCGTTAATGTTGGCACATTATTATGTCATCAAATATTGTAGGTCTGAACAGCATGTGGACATGGATGCTTTGTCTAGACTGTTGCAGTAAGATCAACAAAATCAAAAGTGTAAGCACGAATTTGATGAACACTTCAATGGCATATTCTATCTGTCTCATGTGGAAAATGTTCTGGTAATGTCCTCACCGGTGTGAAAATTTACCGGAATAGATCCGATGATGGAGAAGGTGTTGGACATGATTCAAAAGGCACAAGAACACAGAAAGAATCCAGATCTTAAACCCTGTCTTACCAGGCATCTTGAGTTGACAGTACAAAATGGAGTATTCTTGTGGGGTATTAGAGTAAGCATTCCGCCGTGTCTATGATATAGAATCCTTGAACAGCTGCACGAGGGCACTCTTGGGGTAGGTAGAATGAACGAGTTGGTGAGGAGCTACTTCTGGTGGCCCACGTTGGATGCCCAAATAGAGGAGAAGGTGGGGTTTTGTCAATCCTGTGCTGCGTTGAGAAATGTACCTCCACTACAGCCTTTGCATCCATGGGAATGTCCTACCAGGCCATAGCAATGAATCCATGTTGATTATGCAGGACGAGCCAAAGGACACATATTTTTGGTTATGGGTGATGCACATTTAAAGTGGCCAGATGTTGCCATCATGAAATCGACAACTACAGAACAGACCATAGAAAAGCTTGATGAGTTATTTGCAGGGTTCGGGCGATCTAAATAACTAATGAGCGATAACGGTACACAGTTCACATCTGTTGAATTCGATGACTACCTGGTTTGGTGTCCGCCATCTCAAATCTGCCTACTGCTCTCCAGCTGAAAGTTTTCTACAATCGCTCAAGCATGCAGCAAAGGTTTCGAGGGATGAAGGTTCTGTACCTAAATGTGTCACTAGCTTTCTAATGACATACAGAAACACTGCGCTGTCAACAACACAAAGATCACTGGATATACTGATGTTAAAAAGGAAACTACGCACACAGTTCAATCTTTTGACACCCCTTCAACTTCAGAGATAGTCAGGCAACAACATCAGACGCGAGTGGCTGGACGGGAACAACTATCCAAAAGTAGAGTCTTTGACCGTGGGGAACGTGTTCTTGTGAGAAACTACATCTCAGGTTAAGAATGGACTCCAGCAATTGTATCAGCCAAACCGGGTCCAATTTCATATCTGATCAAACTGACGATGAACAAACTTGGCGTCAGCATGCTGACAAATTATTTTCTGCACTTAGTGAGAGTACAGAATCTCTACCAGATGTTTACACCACAGAGAGTATGGATAGCGAAATGTCCAACCTGAGGACTACAACTGCTGAGATTATGGAACCTGTTATGACAGAGTCATCCACACAAACAGAGACACTTCCTGGGTTGGTTTTGTCAGATCCAACACCAAACAGTGTACAGGAAGGCACTCCTAGTGCCCCTAAGAGCCAAGTTCCTGAATGTTGTGTTCTGCGAAAAAGAGATAGACATCCATCCAAGAGACTGTCTTCCTAATATTCATATGTAGCTGTAACATAACAATGTAAGCTATGGCATAATGTGTTGGATCTGTGTTAAAGTGTTTTATTAAGTAAAAATACCAGGAACATTATAGGAGTAGAGAGGGAGGGATGTTATGTATCAGAGTTACACCATTGGCTGGTGTAATGTCACTGCTCATAAATCTTGCTGAAAGGCTAGTAACCTTAACCATTAACTCTGTTTTCCTCTCCACAAATGTTTCCAAGCCTGCTGAGTGTTTCCAGCATTTTCTGTTTTGTTTCAGATTTCCAGCATCTACAATAATTCATTTAACATCCAAACTTGTTCTTCTCTTCATAACTGTGGTCAACATGGTACATTCTTTCAGCCCAATTAGAGAAGGTTTGAAAGCAGTCATCTTCCAGTCTTACAGGAGCACACCTCTGCTGCACTCTGTGCTAAAAATTCCCCCAGGTGGGAGAGAAAGATGGTCTTGTATAGTTTTCTTTGCAATGATAGATTTAGCTGATGCAGAGGAAGGGGGAGATATGCATCTTTGTGCAATTCCCAATATGCAACTATCTCTGCAAAAGCACACACCCATTCCAAGAATTTCAAGCAACAGAATAACTTCCTGTTCACAATGTTTTTACAGATTCCCTCACAGCCTCAGAACTCAAACATGGCCACCCAGAATTTCTCGGGAATTCTTCACTCTTGCTATTTCGGCAGAAAATTGCATTCTATTGTTTCTCCAGATTTTCTGTTGATTCTTCCACCAAAGTTACAGATTTCTATTATGGCACAGCTATCTATTTTCCTTTTTGTGGTGCATTTTTTTTTGGTAAAATGCACTTAATAAATGTGAGATCTTGTTGTTTTTCCTCCACCGTTTTATATCAATTTACCCCCATCCTCTCCTGGTAGCATTGAATTCATACCAGGGGATAATTTCACATTCGCCATTTCTTCTCTGCTCTCTTGTAAACAATTAATATTTACTGACTATTCAACTGCATCAGGAATCACAGATGGACCTGATCCTGTCCTCATTTCCACAAATGCACTTGTCAGTCATTGGATACTGGTGGGGGAGTTAAGAGCATTGACTGAGTTATGAGTTGTCAAGTGGCAAGTTGGCTCAGTCTCATGAATTTACTCTTATATTGCATGCATTGGTTGCACCAAAGTTCAGGTTGTGCTTTAAGCAAGATGGATACCTTGTTAAGTGCTTTAATTGCTCACTGTTCGATTCACCTGGAAGTAGATGAGCAAAGATCTGTAAATTGCCCATTGCACTGCGGAGTTCAGTGGCATTCAGCTTCCGGCAATAGTCACGGTCTGTTCAATTTCAGAATGTATTCTACAAAACTTGAATTGCTATAACTGATATTTGATGACCATGGCCAAACAAGTGCCAGGGTTTCAGGCCCTACCAAGTGAATGCCAATCATCAGATTCCATTGTCTGGCTCACAAATCCCATCAGATCATCAGCCCAGCCTCGACGCCATGCATCTTCCTGCTCAGCATGACCTAGTCAATAGATCATGCTGAGGATATGAACTGAGCACAACATTTTCTTTGTTCAGAGAACATCTTGAGTACACACAAACTGTTCAAGCCTTCAAACACTGGATCTTCCTGCTCTTCTGCGCCCAGTAAGAAAATTATTTTTAAAACCTTACCATTCAGGCCTCACCTGGCACAGATCCTGTCTCACGCTGTTTTCGCCCGATGGAAGATCCACGTGACTTTTGAGGGACTAGGGTTGCTAACTCTTTTTGGATCGAGGTTTTTGTGGTGATATACATGTGCACATCAATGTGTATTGTTATCTATCAATGTGTATAGTTATCTATCAATATATATAGTTATTGGTGCGCCCTCTGGCCAGCAGGGGGTGATCGAAATCCACCATGTGACTTGAGAGATTTGGCAGTTGATAGTGAGTCATGCTAGAGGAAAATTGCATCAAGAGTAGCTCCAGGAGAATTCACTGAATTCATTTATTAGTTACCGTTTGTATCATAGTTCGTTAGTCATCTTTCTACGTGTTCATCGTGTTAATGAATTATCTTCCTAGTCAAAGAACCTGGGGCGGGATTCTACGACCCTGCCGCCCCGGTGCTAGCTGCCGTATTCTCTGGCGCCATTTTTTGGACGGGGGCGGGATTCACGCCACGCTGGTCGGGGGCCGTTGGCAGCGGCCCCTCCCCGCGATTCTCTGGGCCCCGATGGGCCGTCGACCGTCCGTTTTTTGGCCAGTCCCGCTGGCGTGGGTTATGTATGGTCCCACACGACGGGACTTGGCAGGTAAGTTGGCGTGGGCAGTACTCGGGGGGGGACGTGGGGGGATCCGGCCTGGGGAGGGCCCCCACGGTGGCATGGCCCGCGATCGGGGCCCACCGATCTGCGGGCGGGCCTGTTCCATGGGAGCACTTCTTCCTTCCACGCTGGGCCCCTGTAGGGTTCCGCCATGGCCGGTGCGGAGAAGAAAACCCCCGCGCATGCGCCAAAAATACTAAAGCCGGTCTGCACATGCGCGGAATCATGCCGGCGGTTCCGCGCATGCATGAGATCACGACGGCCGCTATGCACCTGCACGAACTCGCGCAGTCCCTTCGGCGCCCGGCTGGAGCGGCGCCAACCTCTCCGCTGAGACAGGTGAGAATTCCTCACTTTGTGGGCCCGTTGACGCCGGAGTCATTGGCGCGGGTTTCCCTGCCGACGTGGGGACTTCATCCCCAGAAGGGAGAATTCCGGCCTCGATGTTCTGTGTGCATCTGTACTATGGCCATAACACAGAACATAACAGTTTTGTCACATGACCACCCACCTCTCACCACCTCAGGCAATAAAACAACATTTGCCCTCTCTCCACGATACTTTTGCAACCAACAAAAAAAGTGTTTAAAAGAAATATGAAACACTCATTTTTTAAATGTCCGAATGACGTTTCTCCTGGGTTGCTTCCATTAATGTCCAGGAGGTTATTGTTCAGTTTTCAGAGATTGCAGAACATTCTTGGAGGTTGACGATCCTGCTCATGTCACCAAATCAAAATGCAAATCAGTTCCCAATGATCTCATTCATACCTGACATACATTTGTTCAAAGCTCTGCTGACTTTAGGTGGTGATGCCCTAGCCACTTGAGCAATGAAACCAGTTAAAAGCAGGACCCTGTCATCTCCAGGGTAGATAAGTAATCTGTGTGAATTTTACTGCTCATCCACCCTGCACGTACGGTTAAAACTTAAAACCCATACCTGCTTCCGCCTTCTAGGAAGCAAGACCTGAAAAAGAGGGAAGATAAAAGGCAAATGAAAAGCAAATGCTGAAAATTCAAAACAGGAACACGTGGGCCGGTCAACATCTTTCAAACAGCCAAATTCATGTTTTGGAAGTAGCCCATCAGCAGAATTGGTGAACAGGTTACACCTCCAAAAAATTAACATAATTATTCTCTCCACAGATGCTGAATAACCTGTTGTGTGTATATAGCTGGTGGAACTGACAGAGGATAACGTTGCAAAAGCTTGTGCTTTTTTTGACCGCCCTGACTGAGGCCATAAACAATTGCCAAGCTCGTCCCATTTCTTTCTTTCCTCTCATATCATTGCCATTCAACCCCTCATCCCATACCTTGTTCCTATGCCATCCTCAATCCCCCATTCCCACCCTCCCATGCCATCCCATCGCCAAATCTAATTCCAACCATCTGACGAAGAGTCATCCAGTCTCGAAAAATTAGCTCTGATCTCTTGACACGGATGTTATCAGACCTGCTAGGATTTTCTCGCATTTTCCGTGTTTGTTTCAGCTTCTAGTTTCCACAGTAATTTGCTTTTATCTCCAGTACCTCCCTTTTCCACACCTCCTACACATTCAACAGACAGGATTTACCACTCTGGGCCTAAGTCCCGTGGCAGGGGCGGATCTACTATGAAACTAATGAAGCTTAAGCTTCAGGGCCCCTAACCCCGGAGGGGCCCCAGAGGCGACTTTAGTCCACATTGCTTCAAAATTTTGGGTCTACTGTATGAGAAGGGGTTTAAAAAAAATAATAATATTAATAATATAGTGTAATTCAATACAAAATAATAGTTAAAATAAAAATTAAAAGGTTATTAAAGTATCATGTAGGCTAGCCGTAAACGAAAAAACATTCAAATTAAGGATGTTTCATTCTAAATATATTTAATATAAAATAATTATAAATAATTTAAAACACTATTAACATTTATGACAGAAATACAAACAGTAGATGACGTGTCGTAACAAAAAAGGGGAGCCGTTGAAAAGGCAATCACAATGCTAATGTGAATTTTCAATGTGATAGCACTCGTGATAGCAATTTAGACAAGAATTTTTTTCAATAAAGTGTTCATAAGGATACAATATTTTAATTACCCCTACTCAAAAATAAATGTTATATTTAGAAAAGTATGGTAAGTAATAATGATGAAATAGTGTTAGATTAGCCGAAGCCTATTGTTTTTATGAAGAGGTGAATGGAAGGTAGGCTACGACCGCATAGCCTAGGCTAAAACTATATTACAAGTATTTATGAAAAAGTAATAAAAGGGTGAATTTGTGTTAAATTACAGGTGTTTATTATGAAAAGTGTTCAAATAATGGTAAAGTTGTGTTACATTTCCTTAGCCTATGAGTTTTTTTGGCCTAGTCTTGCCTAATTTAGTCTAGCCTAGCGTAGGCAAGCTTGAACATAGCCTAGTTTAGCCTATTAGCTTATTTATTATAAATCTTAAAAAATGGCGCTTTACTTTCTGAGAAGGTTTTTTTATAAAAAAACCTTTCTAAGAAAGCAGACCTAAAATGTTTTCCTTTCAAAGCATGCGACAATAGTCGCACGACTCAAATTGATTAATTTTTTGTTGTATATATTTCAACAATCCCAAAGTTTGAGAGTCAGTAGCACAGATGTTGTAAAGGTGGAGTGTCGCGGTAAGTTGGCTGTTCTGCTGTGGCTAATGTAATTTTTTTCCTTTTTAACAGAGGTCAAGACCCTAGAGGAATGAGTTCACAAAAGTACTTAAGTGGATACCAAAAATGCAAACTCAATGAAAAGCGATCTGACAACATTTCTTAATGTCAAAAACTAACAAACTATTTTGCAATGTCAAGTTTGTCAACACCTACAGTTGAACCAAGCCAAGCAACCATCATTGAAGCCAGTGATAGTGCACAAACCGTGGGAGCTCTTTCTAGCAATATTCAACCCACTGTTGACGCTTTTGATACAGATGACGATCACAGTGGTCAACATGAAAGTACCGCGGAACAAGCAGAGACTGAGCAGAAACATTAAACAGGAAGCAAATTCAGTGATTTCAAAGAATACAGTGACCTCGAAAACTGGCCCATAACAGTTGATAATGATTTCATACAGAATTGTTTAATGCAGGACATAGGTTTTTTTCAACAAAAAAAACCAGATGATGTATATACCGAATCAACCAGGTTTACAAGGAGCAAAACAGAAGTTTCTCAAACAAATATTTTGAAAAAAGATTGAAAAATGGCCAGACTGTGATGAGATCCTGGTTAGTTTACTCAAAGAGCAAAGGCTGTATATACTGTTTTGTTTGCAAACTCTTTTCTAAATGCCAAACATCACTTACAACAGGTGGGTTTTCTGACTGGATGAATGTACTCAGAACTCTGGAGAATCATGAAGACAGCATGGAACATAAGAGGGCGATGTTGTGTTAGATAACAAGAAAGTCAAATAAAAATACTGTGGATCAGCAACTTGAAGAACAGATGAGAAAAACCATACAGTACTATTTTGAAGTACTGAAAAGAGTTGTAGCTGTTAGAAAGTTTTTACGTGAAAGAGGTTTGACATTTAGAGGTCATGAGGAGAAGTGGGGCTCACTAAATAATGGAAACTTCATGGGGGCCATTGAACCTATTGCAGAGTTCGACCCATTTTTACATGAACATCTCGAGAAATGTAAAAATGAAAAAATGCTACTTACCTATCCAAACCCGTGTTTGAAGAATTGATAGAAATCATGGGAAAACATGTGCAAGATGAAATTGTGAATCAAATCAACAACCTAGGCACCAAATACTACTCTATTATTGTTGACTCTACGCCTGACCTGACACATGTTGACCAGCTGGTAATTGTGGTTCGATACTGCTATAATGGAAAACCCTGTGAGAGATTTTTAACATTTTTACCGATAGAAAACCATTCATCCACGACCTTGTTCAACAAAATGCAACAAGTCCTGGGTGAACATAAGCTTTCACTTGAAAATATCCGTGGTCAGTCCTACGATAATGCATCTAACATGAAGGGCTCGGAGAAAGGGCTGCAAGCACTCTTTAAAAACATTAACAGGTACGCAGACTATGTACCATGTGCAGCCTTGTTGGAGAAAAGGCAGTGTCTACTGTACCTGAAGTTGTTGACTATTTTGGCATTTTGCAGGAGCTGTATATTTTCTTTTCTGGATCTCCACGAAGATGGGGGATTTTAAACACGCAGGGCAATCTACATTTTTCTCTAATGAGCTTAAGTGTAACTCGATGATCTGCACACTATGAAGCAGTCCGGGCAATTAAAAATGGATATATGGGTATTTTACAAACTCTCAAACATATTTTTGAAGACTCAGAAGAGAAGCCTGAATGTAAACGAGATGCAAAGAATTTATACCACATGTTGGTAAAGCTGGAATATGCTATTTTAACAGTCGTTTGGGAAGACGTGCTGGAGCGTTTCAACAAAACAAGTAAGAAACTCCAAACCCCTGGTTTTGATGTATTTGAAGGTTATCTTCTGCTATCATCTTTATTTTTGTTTGTTAAAAAACTCAGAGAAAATTCAGCTGATAGGATTGCACACTATGAATCAGAAGCAAAAGGTTTGTGTGAAGATATCACCTCAAGTTATTCTGATGCTTCCAAACGCATTGTTAGAAGGAAATTTTCAGATGGAACAAGTGGTATTACTTCTTTGAGAGAAGCTGACAAATTTAGGATAGAAGTTCTATATCAACTCTATGACTGCTTGCTAATCCAGTTATGCAAGAGGATTGACCCATATGAGCAGATTGCGAAAAGGTTCAAGTTACTCTCAGAATTGGTGAACAATTCTGAAATTGATGAGGACAGTATTAAACTTTAAGTATTACAAAGTATTATACAGTATTACAAAGATGATATTGACCACAAATTAGTAAACGAGTGTTATCAGTTCAAAGAATATTTGCACCTTAGGAAATCCCAGACCACAGAAGAAAACACACCATCTAAAATGCAATGTGCAGAAGTTCTTCAGCTTATTTGTGAGCAACACCTAATTGAAGTGTTCCCCAATATTACTACTGCGCTTAAGCTGTACTTGACAATGCCTATCACGAACTGTGAAGCAGAAAGGAAAGGAATTTTTCAAAGCTATGCTTTATAAAGAACAAATTTTGGTCTACCATGACTGAAGAGCGCTTACATTTGTTATGCATATTGTCTCCAGAAAATGACATTGCAAGGAAGCTCTCATATGACAAAACTGTACGTGAATATGTTGCTAGAAAAAGCAGAAAAAAGAGTATTTTGTAAAATGTGCTTCATGTAGTATGTATTCTCATAGATGTCTAAAATAAAAGATTATATTGACTGTGGTCTTTTCTATGTTTTATTTCATCATTCTATGATGCATCATGCATGTATATAACATTTCCCTAATTTTCAACCCCAATAACTCGAAAACTAGAAGGCATAGGAAATTTTTATTCACACCAGTGACTTTGACATGTGAGATAATCCAGTACAGAAATTTTAATCAAAATCTGAGATGTAGTGGTTAAATGTTTAAAAAATTTGTGGTGATCTGTCGTGGAACAACCCCACTGAAGAAGATAACAGTGGTTACCCAGACCTCATTGCTGGTTGCAAAGGGGCCCCCATAACAGTTCAAGCTTCAGGGCCCCAAAAATGTAGGTCTGCCACTGCGCGAAGCAGGAGTATTTCACTCTGCTGAGCCCAGCGGGAAATGCCGCCGAATCTACAGTCCATCTAGTCTGCAGGTCTGCAGGGCATCATTGAGCCTGCCACACAGAGAGCTCATAATTGTGTAAGTGGGGTGGCGGTCTGCTGAAGAGGACATCAGCAAGTGCAACAGATGCCATGCCTCCTTGCACCTATAGGGCAGCACGGTAGCACACATGGATAGCAATGTGGCTTCACAGTGCCAGGGTCTCAGGTTTGATTCCCCGCTGGGTCACTGTCTGTGCGGAATCTGCACGTTCTCCCCGTGTCTGCGTGGGTTTCCTCCGGGTGCTCCGGTTTCCTCCCACAGTCCAAAGACGTGCAGGTTAGGTGGATTGGCCATGATAAATTGCCCTCAATGACCAAATAGGTTAGGAGGGGTTATTGGGTTACGGGGATAGGATGGAAGTGAGGACTTAAGTGGGTCGGTGCAGACTCGATGGGTCGAATGGCCTCCTTCTGCACTGTATGTTCTATTGCTTCTCTGTGCATGAGTTCACAATTTTGGAAAGTTCTGCCAGAGCACCCTAGTGGTTTAAGTACAGTGGAGCGGAATACAGTAGCCAGAGGTTGCTCCTGTCTGCTGGCAGCATGTGTGTGCCACCTTCATTCAAAGTGCTCTCTAACCATTTCCTATCTTTGTCCACAACAAGCACGAGAGAGAGAGGGCAGGAAGGGCATGGCTTTACTTTGGCAACTGACACCACACACAGAGTGGGTTGCCGAGCTGACAGGAGAGGACTGAGAATGGTCATGTGGAGAAGGGCAAGGTTGGGGTCCAGCCTCTATCCAATAAGGAATGAATCTTAATGGCTGTACTTAGAAACCTAAAGCTCAGATGTGCTATCACACTGGGGGCAGCCCATACAATCACCAACTCACTCATTTTTGTAATTGTAGGTGCCAGCAAGAAGAGGATGAAGCCAGATCCGAGGGCCAACTGCACCATATCCAGCAGACAAATGAGGGCAAAAGCAACATTCCACATGGAGAGCCGTCACAGCAGCCAAAGACACACACCTTGTGGTGGGTCCAGGAGTTAGTTCAGGCACAGTTAGTCCAGACCATATTCTGCTGTCACCAAACACTTTTTTGCAGCAGGAGGTGTCAGAGGTCGGAGGACTGCTGTGTAAGAGGTCCTGGCAAAATCCGAGTCAGATCACAAGCCTCCAGGAGTAGTCGTAGGCAAGACGCTTCAAGTGAAGCAAGAGTCAGGAGAACATCAGGTGGAAACATCGGAGACCCTCAACAGAATAGCTGGAATAATGCATGTGCAGGGGGTAAATATATTTGCCAGGTTCCTTGTCAGCCATAATAATAATCATAATCGCTTATTGTCACACGTAGGCTTCAATTAAGTCACTGTGAAAAGCTCCTAGTCGCCATATTCCGGCGCCTGTTCGGAGAGGCCGGTACGGGAATTGAACGTGCGCCGTTGGCCTTGTTCTGCATTACAAGCCAGCTGTTTAGCCCACTGTGCTAAGCCAGCCATGTACAAGAAGCCTCTGCCACACTGAACCTTTGCCCTTCACATACCCACCTGTGCCAACGTCCTAGCATTGTCAATATTCCATGCTAGGGTCCCCCTTCAGTTCTCCTGTTGAGATGACCTGCTCATTCCCCTCCAGCACTCAAACTACCCTAGCCCCTCTAGGCTTTGACTCCTTCCCATCACTTAATTGCTCTCCACTCTAATTCCCTCACCAATACAGTCCATCGCTGCCCTCCATCTAAAGCTCCAGGACCCACATCCAGGAACTTCCTGAAGCTTCAGAATCCACATTCCGGAACCATCCTCAGCTCCAGAATCCGCATCCCAGAACCACCATCAGCTCCAGGATCTGCATTCTGAACCCACTCTCAGCTCCGAGATAAGACATGACATAAGATATAGGAGCAGAATTAGGCTACTCGGCCCATCGAGTCTGCTCCGCCATTCAATCATGGCTGATATTTTTCTCATCCCCATTCTCCTGCCTTCTCTCCATAACCCCTGATCCCCTTATTAATCAAAAACCTACCTATCTCTGTCTTAAAGATACTCAGTGATTTGGTCTCCACAGCCTTCTGCAGCAAAGTGTTCCACAGATTCACCACCCTCTGGATGAAGAAATTCCTCCTCATCTCTGTTTCAAAGGATTGTCCCTTTAGTCTGAGATCGTGCCCTCTGGTTCTAGTTTTTCTTACAAGTGGAAACATCGTCTCCACATCCACTCTATCCAGTCTCTCAGTATCCTGTAAATTTCAATAAGATCCCCCCTCATCCTTCTAAACTCCAACAAGTACGGACACAGAGTCCTCAACTGTTCCTCATATAACAAGGTCTTCATTCCAGGGATCATTCTTGTGAACCGCCTCTGGACCATGTCCAAGCCCAGCACAGCCTTCCTTAGATTGGGGCCCAAAACTGCTCACAATACTCCAAATGGGCTCTAACCAGAGCCTCAGAAGTACATTTCTGGTCCAGTATTCTAGCGCTCTCGACATGAATGCTAACATTACATTTGCTTTCCTAACTTCCACATCCCGGAACCACCGGCGAGAAAGGAGGCGATAAAGCCCGACGTCTTGGACTTTGCGTCCCTGGTAGTCCAGAGACTGTTCTTGTTGGAATGGAGCGACTCAGGGCCGCCGAAACTGGGGTGTATGGGTAAGCGACCTCGCAGAATTCTTGAAGTTGGAAAAGATTAAGTTCGCCTCAGAGGGTCTGTGGGGGGTTCGTCCAGAGATGGAAGCCGTTTATTGACTTCTTCAAAGGTAATAAAGGCCTCAGCAGGAGGGTGGTTGGAGGAAACGGCAGGGAGGATGGGGTGTTACTGATTGGCTATGTGATTTCATGTTTGATCTCTTTTTCTTGCTTTTGGATTGTGTTTCATGTATATAATTATAAATGCCTGAAATATTTTTTTGAAACTTCAGGATCCACATCCTAGAACCACCTTGAGCTCCAGAATCCACATCCTGGAACCTCCTTCAACACAAGGTTCCACATCCGGGAACCACCTTCAGCTCCAGGATCCACATCTGGGAACCGCATTCAGCTCCAGGATCCACATCCTAGAACCACCTTGAGCTCCAGAATCCACATCCTGGAACCTCCTTCAACACCAGGTTCCACATCCGGGAACCACCTTCAGCTCCAGGATCCACATCTGGGAACCGCATTCAGCTCCAGGATCCACATCCTAGAAACACCTTCAGCTCCAGAATCCACATCCGGGAACCGCATTCAGCTCCAGGATCCACATCCTAGAACCACCTTGAGCTCCAGAATCCACATCCGGGAACCTCCTTCAACACCAGGTTCCACATCCGGGAACCACCTTCAGCTCCAGGATCCACATCTGGGAACCGCATTCAGCTCCAGGATCCACATCCTAGAACCACCTTCAGCTCCAGAATCCGCATCCGAGAACCTTCTTCAACACCAGTTTCCACATCCGGGAACCGCATTCAGCTCCAGGATCCACATCCGGGAAACACCTTCAGCTCCAGGATCCCATTCGGGAACCTCCTTCAATGCCAGGATCTACATCCGGGAACCACCTTCAACTCCAGGATCCACATCCGGGAACCACCTTCAGCTCCAGGATCCACATCCGGGAACCACCTTCTGCTCCAGGATCCACATCCGGGAACCACCTTCAGCTCCAGGATCCACATCTGGGCACCACCTTCAACACCAGGATCTACATCTGGGAACCACCTTCAGCTCCAGGATCCACATCCGGGAACCATCTTCAGCTCCAGGGTCCACATCCGGAAGCCACCTTCATCTCCAGGATCCACATCCGGGAACCACCTTCAGGTCCAGGATCCACATTCGCGAACCTCCTTCAGCTCCAGGATCCACATCCGGAATCCACCTTCATCTCCAGGATCCACATCCGGGAACCACCTTCAACACCAGGATCCACATCTGGGAGCCACCTTCAATGCCAGGATCCACATCCGGGAACCTCCTTCAGCTCCAGGATCCACATCCAGAAACCACCTTCACCTCCAGGATCCACATCCCGTGAACCACCTTCAGCTGCAGGATCCACATCCGGGAACGTCCTTCAGCTCAGGATCCACATCCGGGACCCTCCTTCAGCTCAGGATCCACATCCGGGAACCACCTTCAGCTCCAGGATCCACATCCGGGAACCTCCTTCAGCTCAGGATCCACATCCGGGAACATAGAACATAGAACATTACAGCGCAGTACAGGCCCTTCGGCCCTCGATGTTGCGCCCACCTTTGAAACCAATCTAAAGCCCATCTACACTATTCCCTTATCGTCCATATGTCTATCCAATGACCATTTGAATGCCCTTAGTGTTGGCGAGTCCACTACTGTTGCAGGCAGGGCATTCCACGCCCTTACTACTCTCTGAGTAAAGAACCTACCTCTGACATCTGTCTTATATCTAACTCCCTTCAATTTAAAGCTATGTCCCCTCGTGCTAGACATCACCATCTGCGGAAAAAGGCTCTCACTGTCCACCCTATCCAATCCTCTGATCATCTTGTATGCCTCAATTAAGTCACCTCTTAACTTTCTTCTCTCTAACGAAAACAGCCTCAAGTCCCTCAGCCTTTCCTCATAAGATCTTCCCTCCAAACCAGGCAACATTTTGGGAAATCTCCTCTGCACCCTTTCCAATGCTTCCACATCCTTCCCATAATGCGGCGACCAGAATTGAACGCAATACTCCAAATGCGGCCGCACCAGAGTTTTGTACAGCTGCAACATGACCTCATGGCTCCGAAACTCAATCCCTCTACCAATAAAAGCTAATACACCCTATGCCTTCTTAACAACCCTCTCAACCTGAGTGGCAACCTTCAGGGAACCTTGTGGGTTTCCTCCGGGTGCTCCGGTTTCCTCCCACAGTCCAAAGATGTGCGGGTTAGGTGGATTGGCCATGCTAAATTGCCCTTAGTGTCCAAAATTGCCCTTAGTGTTGGGTGGGGTTACTGGGTTATGGGGATAGGGTGGTGTGGGCTTGGGTAGGGTGCTCTTTCCAAGAGCCGGTGCAGACTCGATGGGCCGAAAGGCCTCCTTCTGCACTGTAAATCCTATGAAATCTATGTCCATGCACACCGAGATCTCTCTGCTCATCCACACTGCCAAGAATCTTACCATTAGCCCAGTACTCTGTCTTCCTGTTATTCCTTCCAAAATGAATCACCTCACACTTTTCTGCATAAAACTCCATTTGCCACCTCTCAGCCCAGCGCTGCAGCTTATCTATGTCCCGCTGTAACTTGTAACATCCTTCCGCACTGTCCACAACTCCACCGACTTTAGTGTCATCTGCAAATTTACTCACCCATCCTTCTACGCCCTCCTCCAGGTCATTTATAAAAATGACAAACAGCAGTGGCCCCAAAACAGATCCTTGTGGTACACCCCTGGTAACTGGACTCCAGACTGAACACTTCCCATCAACCACCACCCTTTGTCTTCTTCAGGCTAGCCAATTTCTGATCCAAACTGCTAAATCTCCCTAAATCCCATGCTTCCATATTTTCTGCAGTAGCCTACTGTGGGGAACCACCTTCAACGCCAGGATCCACATCCGGGAACCGCCTTCAGCTCCAGGTTCCACATCCGGGAACCACCTTCAGCTCCAAGATCAACAAACGGGAACCACCTTCAACGTCAGGATCCACATCCGGGAACCACCTTCAGCTGCAGGATCCACATCCGGGGACCACCTTCAGCTCCAGGATCCACATCTGGGAACCGCATTCAGCTCCAGAATCCACATCCGGGAACCTCCTTCAACACCAGGTTCCACATCCGGGAACCGCATTCATCTCCAGGATCCACATCCGGGAAACACCTTCAGCTCCAGGATCCCATTCGGGAACCTCCTTCAACGCCAGGATCCACATCCGGGAACCACCTGCAGCTCCAGGATCCACATCCGGGAACCACCTTCAGCTCCAGGATCCACATCCGGGAACCACCTTCAGCTCCAAGATCCACATCCGGGAACCACCTTCAGCTCCAGGATCCACATCCGGGAACCACCTTCAGCTTCAGGATCCACAGCCGGGAACCACCTTCAGCTCCAGGATCCACATCCGGGACCCTCCTTCAACGCCAGGTTCCACATCCGGGAACCACCTTCAGCTCCAGGATACATATCTGGGAACCACCTTCAGCTCCAGAATCCACATCCGGAAACCACCTTCAGCTCCAGGATACACATCCGAGAACCACCTTCAACGCCAGGATCCACATCTGGGAACATCCTTCAGCTCCAGGATCCACATCCGGGAACCACCTTCAGCTCCAGGATCCAGATCCGGGAAGCACCTTCAGCTCCAGGATCCACATCCGGGAAGGAACCACCTTCAGCTCCAGGGTCCATATCCGGGAACCTTCTTCAACGCCATGATCCACATCTAGGAATCACCTTCAGATGCAGGATCCACATCCCAGGATCACCTTCAGCTCCAAGATCCAAATCCCAGGACCACCTTCAGCTCCAGGATCCACATCCGGGAACCTCCTTCAGCTCCAGGATCCACATCCGGGAACCGCCTTGAGCTCCAGGATCCACATCCTGGGACCACCTTCAGCTCCAGGATCTACATCCGGGAACCTCCTTCAGCTCCAGGATTCACATCCCGGGACAACCTTCAGCTCCAGGATCCTCATCCAGGAACCTCCTTCAATGCCAGGATCAACCTCCGGGAACCTCCTTCAATGCCAGGATCCTCATCCCGGGACCACTTCAACTCCAGGATCCACATCCGGGAACCACCCTTCAGCTCCAGGATTCACATCCCAGGACAACCTTCAGCTCCAGGATCCACATCCGGGAAACTCCTTCAATGCCAGGATCTACATCCGGGAACCTCCTTCAGCTCCGGGATCCACATCCGGGAACCTCCTTCAATGCCAGGATCTACATCCGGAAATGTCCTTCAATCCCAGGATCCTCATCCCTGGTCCACTTCAGCTCCAGGATCGACATCCTGGAACCACCTCCAGCTCCAGGTTCCACATCCTGAAAGCACCTCCAGCTCCAGGATTCACATCAGGGAACTTCCTTCAGAAGGTAAGAAGGTAAGTAAGTGATTTTTACTTATTTTTACTTTTATACCTTTTTTCAAATTGTGTGTGTCGGGGGGAAACTGAAGTGACATCACAGAAAAGCTGCGGCCAGAGTGGCTGGTTGGGATTCTAACCTAAATTTTAAAAAAATTTGAGTATTTGGTAACAAATTAAACATAATAACTTATTTATAATTTAGAGGATATCTAAGCCAGAGATCGGAGAGTATTATAGTTAGCTATCGCATTTCTATTAGAAATCTAGTGCTAGGAAACAGATAGTTGACAGTAACTTTGAAATTTAAAAAAAAGTATTTGAAAAAAAGACAAATTTTAATTTTAATTTTAATTAATTGACGCAATGTCAGTTAGAGGGGTGCTGTGCTCTGACTGTGAGATGTGGCAGGTCCGGGAGGCTTCCAGCGTCCCGGATGGCTTCATCTGCAGAAAGTGCACCCAACTGGAGCTCCTCACAGACCGCATGGTTCGGTTGGAGCAGCAATTGGATGCACTTAGGAGCATGCAGGTGGCGGAAAGCGTCATAGATCGCAGTTATGTAAATGTGGTCACACCCAAGGTGCAGGCAGAGAAATGGGTGACCACCAGAAAGGGCAGGCAGTCAGTGCAGGAATCCCCTGTGGTTGTCCCCCTCTCGAACAGATATACCCCTTTGGATACTGTCGGGGGGGATAGCCTATCAGGGGAAAACAGCAGCAGCCAGAGCAGTGGCACCAGGGCTGGCTCTGATGTTCAGAAGGGAGGGTCAAAGCGCAGAAGAGTAATAGTAATAGGGGACTCTATAGTCAGGGGCACAGATAGGCGCTTCTGTGGACGTGAAAGAGACTCCAGGATGGTATGTTGCCTCCCTGGTGCCAGGGTCCAGGATGTCTCCGAACGGGTAGAGGGAATCCTGAAGGGGGAGGGCAAACAGGCAGAGGTCGTTGTACATATTGGTACTAACGACATAGGCAGGAAGGGGCATGAGGTCCTGCAGCAGGAGTTCAGGGAGCTAGGCAGGAAGTTAAAAGACAGGACCTCGAGGGTTGTAATCTCGGGATTACTCCCTGTGCCACGTGCCAGTGAGTCTAGAAATAGGAAGATAGAGCAGATAAACACGTGGCTAAACAGCTGGTGTAGGAGGGAGGGTTTCCGTTATCTGGACCACTGGGAGCTCTTCCGGGGCAGGTGTGACCTGTATAAGAAGGACGGGTTGCATCTAAACCGGAGAGGCATAAATATCCTGGCCGCGAGGTTTGCTAGTGTCACACGGGAGGGTTTAAACTAGTATGGCAGGGGGGTGGGCACGGGAGCAATAGGTCAGAAGGTGAGAGCATTGAGGGAGAACTAGGGAATAGGGACAGTGTGGCTCTGAGGCAGAGCAGACGGGGAGAAGTTGCTGAACACAGCGGGTCTGGTGGCCTGAAGTGCATATGTTTTAATGCAAGGAGCATTACGGGTAAGGCAGATGAACTTAGAGCTTGGATTAGTACTTGGAACTATGATGTTGTTGCCATTACAGAGACCTGGTTGAGGGAAGGGCAGGATTGGCAGCTAAACGTTCCAGGATTTAGATGTTTCAGGCGGGATAGAGGGGGATGTAAAAGGGGAGGCGGAGTTGCGCTACTTGTTCGGGAGAATATCACAGCGATACTGCGAGAGGACACCTCAGAGGGCAGTGAGGCTATATGGGTAGAGATCAGGAATAAGAAGGGTGCAGTCACAATGTTGGGGGTATACTACAGGCCTCCCAACAGCCAGCGGGAGATAGAGGAGCAGATAGGTAGACAGATTTTGGAAAAGAGTAAAAACAACAGGGTTGTGGTGATGGGAAACTTCAACTTCCCCAATATTGACTGGGACTCACTTAGTGCCAGGGGCTTAGACGGGGCGGAGTTTGTAAGGAGCATCCAGGAGGGCTTCTTAAAACAATATGTAAACAGCCCAACTAGGGAAGGGGTACTGGACCTGGTATTGGGGAATGAGCCCGGCCAGGTGGTAGATGTTTCAGTAGGGGAGCATTTCGGTAACAGTGACCACAATCCAGTAAGTTTTAAAGTACTGGTGGACAAGGATAAGAGTGGTCCGAGGATGAATGTGCTAAATTGGGGGAAGGCTAATTATAACAATATTAGGCGGGAACTGAAGAACATAGATAGGGGGCGAATGTTTGAGGGCAAATCAACATCTGACATGTGGGAGGCTTTTGAGTGTCAGTTGAAAGGAATACAGGACCGGCATGTTCCTGTGAGGAAGAAAGATAAATACGGAAATTTTCGGGAACCTTGGATGACGAGTGATATTGTAGGCCTCGTCAAAAAGAAAAAGGAGGCATTTGTCAGGGCTAAAAGGCTGGGAACAGACGAAGCCTGTGTGGCATATAAGGAAAGTAGGAAGGAACTTAAGCAAGGAGTCAGGAGGGCTAGAAGGGGTCATGAAAAGTCACGCAAATAGGGTTAAGGAAAATCCCAAGGCTTTTTACACGTACATAAAAAGCAAGAGGGTAGCCAGGGAAAGGGTTGGCCCACTGAAGGATAGGCAAGGGAATCTATGTCCTCTCGCCCAGAGGAAATGGGCGAGGTACTAAATGAATACTTTGCATCAGTATTCACCAAAGAGAAGGAATTGGTAGATGTTGAGTCTGGAGAAGGGGGTGTAGATAGCCTGGGTCACATTGTGATCCAAAAAGACGAGGTGTTGGGTGTCTTAAAAAATATTAAGGTAGATAAGTCCCCAGGGCCTGATGGGATCTACCCCAGAATACTGAAGGAGGCTGGAGAGGAAATTGCTGAGGCCTTGACAGAAATCTTTGGATCCTCGCTGTCTTCAGGGGATGTCCCGGAGGACTGGAGAATAGCCAATGTTGTTCCTCTGTTTAAGAAGGGTAGCAAGGATAATCCCAGGAACTACAGGCCGGTGAGCCTTACTTCAGTGGTAGGGAAATTACTGGAGAGAATTCTTCGAGACAGGATCTACTCCCATTTGGAAGCAAATGGACGTATTAGTGAGAGGCAGCACGGTTTTGTGAAGGGGAGGTCGTGTCTCACTAACTTGATAGAGTTTTTCGAGGAGGTCACTAAGATGATTGATGCAGGTAGGGCAGTAGATGTTGTCTATATGGACTTCAGTAAGGCCTTTGACAAGGTCCCTCATGGTAGACTAGTACAAAAGGTGAAGTCACACGGGATCAGGGGTGAGCTGGCAAGGTGGATACAGAACTGGCTAGGCCATAGAAGGCAGAGAGTAGCAATGGAGGGATGCTTTTCTAATTGGAGGGCTGTGACCAGTGGTGTTCCACAGGGATCAGTGCTGGGACCTTTGCTCTTTGTAGTATATATAAATGATTTGGAGGAAAATGTAACTGGTCTGATTAGTAAGTTTGCAGACGACACAAAGGTTGGTGGAATTGCGGATAGCGATGAGGACTGTCTGAGGATACAGCAGGATTTAGATTGTCTGGAGACTTGGGCGGAGAGATGGCAGATGGAGTTTAATCCGGACAAATGTGAGGTAATGCATTTTGGAAGGTCTAATGCCGGTAGGGAATATACAGTGAATGGTAGAACCCTCAAGAGTATTGAAAGTCAAAGAGATCTAGGAGTACAGGTCCACAGGTCATTGAAAGGGGCAACACAGGTGGAGAAGGTAGTCAAGAAGGCATACGGCATGCTTGCCTTCATTGGCCGGGGCATTGAGTATAAGAATTGGCAAGTCATGTTGCAGCTGTATAGAACCTTAGTTAGGCCACACTTGGAGTATAGTGTTCAATTCTGGTCGCCACACTACCAGAAGGATGTGGAGGCTTTAGAGAGGGTGCAGAAGAGATTTACCAGAATGTTGCCTGGTATGGAGGGCATAAGCTATGAGGAGCGATTGAATAAACTCGGTTTGTTCTCACTGGAACGAAGGAGGTTGAGGGGGACCTGATAGAGGTATACAAAATTATGAGGGGCAAAGACAGAGTGGATAGTCAGAGGCTTTTCCCCAGGGTAGAGGGGTCAATTACTAGGGGGCATAGGTTTAAGGTGAGAGGGGCAAGGTTTAGAGTAGATGTACGAGGCAAGTTTTTTACGCAGAGGGTAGTGGGTGCCTGGAACTCGCTACCGGAGGAGGTAGTGGAAGCAGGGACGATACGGACATTTAAGGGGCATCTTGACAAATATATGAATAGGATGGGAATAGAAGGATACGGACCCAGGAAGTGTAGAAGATTGTAGTTTAGTCGGGCAGCATGGTCGGCACGGGCTTGGAGGGCCGAAGGGCCTGTTCCTGTGCTGTACATTTCTTTGTTCTTTGTTCTTTGTTCAGCTCCAGGATCCACATCCCGGGACTACCTTCAGCTCCAGGTTTCATGACCTGGAACCACCTGCATGGTTGACGGAGGGCTCAAACTCTTCCACTATCCGAAGTCCCAAAGTATGAATACAACATTTTTCTCAATGTCAAATCGTGCAGGTGGGGTGGAGGGGGGTAGGGTTTTCAGGGTGGGGGTTGCAGGGTGGGGGAGTGGGGGTTGCGGGATGGGGAAGTGCGGGTTGCGGGGTGGGGGAGTGGGAGTTGCGGGATGGGGGAGTGGGGGTTGCAGGGTGGGGGAGTGGGGGTTGTGGGGTGGGGCAGTAGGGGTTGCAGGGTGGGGGAGTCGGGGTTGCGGGGTAGGGGAGTGGGGGTTGCGGGTGGGGGAGTAGGGATTGCAGGGAGGGGGAGTGGGGGTTGCAGGGTGGGGGAATCGGGGTTGCAGGGTGGGGGAGTGGGGGCTGTGGGGTTAGGGTTAGGGGTGGGGGAGTGGGGGTTGCGTGGTGGGGGAGTGGGGTTTGCAGGGTGGGGGAGTGGAGGTTGCAGGGTGGGGGAGTGGGGGTTGTGGGGTGCGGAGTGGGGGTTGCGGGGTGGGGTAGTGGGGGTTGCGGGGTGGGGGAGTGGGGGTTGCGGGGTGGGGCAGAGTTGTGGGGTGGGGGAGTGGGGGTTATGGGGAGGGGTTGTGAGGTGAAGGAGTCGGGGTTGCGGGGTGGGGGAGTGGGGGGTTGTGGGTGGGGGAGAGGGGGTTGCGGGGTGGGGGAGTGGGGATTGCGGGTGGGGGAGTGAGGGTTGCCGGGTGGGGTAGTGGGGGCTGCGGGGTGGGGAGTGGGGGTTGCGGGTGGGGGAGAGGGGGTTGCGGGATGGGGGAAGTGGGGGTTGCGGGTGGGGGAGTGGGTGTTGCGGGGTGGGGGAGTGGGGGTTATGGTGTGAGGGGGTGGGGGTTGCGTGGTGGGGGAGTGGGTGTTGCGGGGTGGAGTAGAGTTGCGAGGTGGGGGAGTGGGGGTTGCGGGGTGGAGTAGAGTTGCGAGGTGGGGAGTGGGGGCTGCGGGGTGGGGGAGTGGGGTTTGCGGGGTGGCGGAGTGGGGGTTGCGGGGTGGGGGAGTGAGGGTTGCCCGGTGGGGGAGTGGTGGTTGCGGGGTGGGGGAGTGAGGGTTGCGGGGTGGAGTAGAGTTGCGAGGTGGGGAGTGGGGGCTGCGGGGTGGGGGAGTGGGGTTTGCGGGGTGGCGGAGTGGGGGTTGCGGGGTGGGGGAGTGAGGGTTGCCCGGTGGGGGAGTGGTGGTTGCGGGGTGGGGGAGTGAGGGTTGCGGGGTGGAGGAGTGGGGGATCCGGGGTGGGGTAGCATTGCGGGGTGGGGTAGAATTGCAGTGTGGGAGGTGGGGGTTGCGGGTTGGGGGAGTGGGGGTTGTGTGGTGAGGGAGTGGGGGTTGCGGGGTGGGGGAGAGGGGGTTGCGGGTGGGGGAGTGAGGGTTGCAGGGTGGGGGAGTGGGGGTTGCGGGGTTGAGTAGAGTTGCTAGGTGGGGGAGTGGGGGTTGCGGGGTGGAGGAGTAGTGGTTGCGGGGTGAGGGAGTGGGGGTTGTGGGATGGGGGGTGGGGATTGCGGTGGGGGAGTGGGGGCTGCGGGGTGGGGGAGAGTTGCGAGGTGGGGGAGTGGGCGTTGCGATGTGGATGAGTCGGGGTTGTGGGATGAGGACCTGAGGGTAGCGGATGGAGTAGAGTTGCGGGGTGGGGGAGTGGGGGTTGTGGGGTGGGGAGTGGGGGTTGTGGGGTGGGGGAGTGGGCATTGCAGGAAGGGGGAGTGGGTGTTGTGGGAGTGGGGGTTGCGGGGTGGGGGTGTGAGGGTTGCGGGGTGGGGAGTGGGGGTTGCGGTGTGGGGTAGAGTTGCGAGGTGGGGGAGTGGGCATTGCGAGATGGGGGAGAGGGTTGCGGTGTGGGAGAGTGGGGGTTGCCGGGTGGGGGAGTGGGGGTCGCAGGGTGGGGGAGTGGGGTTTGCGGGATGGGGGCGAGGGTTGCGGTGTGGGAGAGTGGGGGTTGCCGGGTGGGGGAGTGGGGGTTGCAGGGTGGGGGAGTGGGGGTTGCGGGATGGGGGCGAGGGTTGCGGTGTGGGAGAGTGGGGGTTGCCGGGTGGGGGAGTGGGGGTTGCAGGGTGGGGGAGTGGGGGTTGCGGGATGGGGGAGTGGGGGTTGCGGTGTAGGAGAGTGGGGATTGCGGGTGGGGGAGTGGGCGTTGCGGGGTGGGGGAGTGGGCGTTGTGGGTGGGGGTTACGGCTGGGGGAGTAGGGGTTGCGGGGTGGGGGAGTGGGGGTTGTGGGGTGGGGAGTGGGGGTTGTGGTGTGGGGGAGTGGGCATTGCAGGAAGGGGGAGTGGGTGTTGTGGGAGTGGGGGTTGCGGGGTGGGGGTGTGAGGGTTGCGGGGTGGGGAGTGGGGGTTGCGGTGTGGGGTAGAGTTGCGAGGTGGGGGAGTGGGCATTGCGAGATGGGGGAGAGGGTTGCGGTGTGGGAGAGTGGGGGTTGCCGGGTGGGGGAGTGGGGGTTGCAGGGTGGGGGAGTGGGGTTTGCGGGATGGGGGCGAGGGTTGCGGTGTGGGAGAGTGGGGGTTGCCGGATGGGGGAGTGGGGGTTGCAGGGTGGGGGAGTGGGGGTTGCGGGATGGGGGCGAGGGTTGCGGTGTGGGAGAGTGTGGGTTGCCGGGTGGGGGAGTGGGGGTTGCAGGGTGGGGGAGTGGGGGTTGCGGGATGGGGGAGTGGGGGTTGCGGTGTAGGAGAGTGGGGATTGCGGGTGGGGGAGTGGGCGTTGCGGGGTGGGGGAGTGGGCGTTGTGGGTGGGGGCTGCGGCTGGGGGAGTAGGGGTTGCGGGGTGGGGGAGTGGGGGTTGTGGGGTGGGGGAGTGGGGGTTGCGGGATGGGGTAGTGGGGGTTGTGGGGTGGGGGAGTGGGCGTTGTGGGTTGGGGAGTGAGATTTGCGGTGGGGGAGTGGGGGTTGCGAGGTCAGGGAGTGGGGGTTGTGGGGTGGGGAGTGGGGGTTGCGAGGTGGGGGAGTGGGGGTTGCAGGGTTGGGGAGTGGGGGTTGCGGGTGGGGGAGTGGGGGTTGTGGGTTGGGGAGTGGGGGTTGCGGGTTGGGGAGTAGGCGTTGCTGGTGGGGGAGTGGGGGTTGTGGGATGGGAGGGGAGTTTGCGGTGTGGGGGAGTGGGGGTTGCGGGTTAGGGGAGTGGGGGTTGTGGGGTGGGGGAGTGGGCGTTGTGGGTTGGGGAGTGAGATTTGCGGTGGGGGAGTGGGGGTTGCGAGGTCAGGGAGTGGGGGTTGTGGGGTGGGGGAGTGGGGGTTGCGAGGTGGGGGAGTGGGGGTTGCGAGGTGGGGGAGTGGGGGTTGCAGGGTTGGGGAGTGGGGGTTGCGGGTGGGGGAGTGGGGGTTGTGAGTTGGGGAGTGGGGGTTGCGGGTCGGGGAGTGGGCGTTGCTGGTGGGGGAGTGGGGGTTGTGGGGTGGGGAGTGGGGGTTGCAGGATTGTAGAGTGGGGATTGCGAAGTGGTGGAGTGGGGGGTTGCAGGGTTGGGGAGTGGGGGTTGTGGGGTGGGGAGTGGGCGTTGCGGGATGGGGGAGTGGGTGTTGAGGGGTGGGGGAGAAGGGGTTGCGGGTGGGGGAGTGAGGGTTGTGGGTTGGGGAGTGAGGGTTGCGGGTGGGGGAGTGGGGGTTGCAGGGTTGGGGGGTGGGGTTTGTAGGGTGGGGAGTGGGCGTTGCTGGTGCGGGAGTGGGGTTTGTGGGGTGGGGAGTGGGGGTTGCAGGATTGGGGAGTGGGGGTTGCGAGGTGGGGGAGTGTGCGTTGCAGGGTTGGGGAGTGGAGGTTGTGGGGTGGGGAGTGGGCGTTGCGGGTGGGGGAGTGGGTGTTGTGGAGTGGTGAGTGGGGGTTGCGGGTGGGGGATTGGTGTTGTGGGGTGGTGAGTGGGGGTTGCGGAGTGGGGGATTGGGGGTTGCGGTGTGGGGGAGTGGGGGTTACGGTGTGGGGGAGTGGGGGTTGCGGGTTAGGGGAGTGGGGGTTGCGGCATGGGGGAGTGGGCGTTGTGGGGTGCGGTAGTGGGGTTTGCGGGGTTAAGGTTAGGAGTGGGGGAGTGGCCGTTGTCGGGTGGAGGAGGGGGTGCTGTGGGGTCGGGAGTGGGGGTTGCTGGGTGGGGTTTGCAGGGTGGGGAGTGGGGGTTGCGGGGTGGGGAGTGAGGGTTGCAGGGTGGGGGAGTGGGAGTTGTGAGGTGGGGAGTGGGCGTTGCGGGGTGGGGGAGTGGGGGTTGCGGGGTTAAGGTTAGGGGTGGGGGAGTGGGCGTTGTCGGGTGGAAGACGGGGTGCTGTGGGGCCGGGAGTGGGGGTTGCTGGGTGGGGGTTGCGGGGTGGGGAGTGGGGGTTGCAGGGTGGGGGAGTGGGAGTTGCAGGGTGGGGGAGTGGGGGTTGTCGGGCAGGGAGTGGGGGTTGCAGGATGGGGGAGTGGCCGTTGTGGGTTTAGGGTCAGGGGTGGGGGAGTGGGCGTTGTCGGGTGGGGAGTGGGGGTTACGGGGTGGGGGAGTGGGGGTTGTCGGGCGGGGAGTGGGGGTTGCGGGATGGGGGAGTGGCCGTTGTGGGTTTCGGGTCAGGGGTGGGGGAGTGGGCGTTGTCGGGTGGGGAGTGGGGGTTACGGGGTGGGGGAGTGGGCGTTGTCGGGTGGGGAGTGGGGGTTACGGGGTGGGGGAGTGGGGGTTGCGGGGTGGGGGAGTGGGGGTTGCGGGCTGGGGTGTGGGGGTTGCGGGGTGGGAGAGTGGGGGTTGCAGTGTGGGGGAGTGGGGGTTGTGGGGTGGGGAGTGAGGGTTGCGGGATGGGGGAGTGGGCGTTGTGGGGTTAGGGTTTGGGGTGGCGGAGTGGGCGTTGTCGGGTGGGGAGAGGTGGTTGCGGGGTGGGGTAGAGTTGTGGGGTGGGGGAGTGCGGGTTGAGGGGTGAAGGAGTGGTGGTTGTGGGGTGAGTGAGTGGGGGTTGTGGGGTGAAGGAGTGGGGATTGTGGGGTGAGGGAGTGGGGGTTGTGGGGTGAAGGAGTGGTGGTTGTGGGGTGAGTGAGTGGGGGTTGCGGGGTGAAGGAGTGGGGATTGTGGGGTGAAGGAGTAGGGATTGTGGGGTGAGTGAGTGGGGGTTGTGGGGTGAGTGAGTGGGGGTTGTGCGGTGAGGGAGTGGGGGTTGTGGGGTGAGTGAGTGGGGGATGCGGGGTGAAGGAGTGGGGGTTGTGGGGTGAGTGAGTGGGGGTTGCGGGGTGAAGGAGTGGGGTTTGTGGGGTGAGGGAGTGGGGGTTGTGGGGTGAAGGAGTGGGGGTTGTGGGGTGAAGGAGTGGGGATTGTGGGGTGAGGGAGTGGGGGTTGTGGGGTGAAGGAGTGGTGGTTGTGGGGTGAGTGAGTGGGGGTTGCGGGGTGAAGGAGTGGGGATTGTGGGGTGAAGGAGTAGGGATTGTGGGGTGAGTGAGTGGGGGTTGTGGGGTGAGTGAGTGGGGGTTGTGCGGTGAGGGAGTGGGGGTTGTGGGGTGAGTGAGTGGGGGATGCGGGGTGAAGGAGTGGGGGTTGTGGGGTGAGTGAGTGGGGGTTGCGGGGTGAAGGAGTGGGGTTTGTGGGGTGAGTGAGTGGGGGTTGTGGGGTGAAGGAGTGGGGGTTGCGGGGTGAAGGAGTGGGGGTTGTGGGGTGAGTGAGTGGGGGTTGTGGGGTGAGTGAGTGGGGGTTGTGGGGTGAGGGAGTGGGGGTTGTGGGGTGAGTGAGTGGGGGTTGTGGGATGAGTGAGTGGGGGTTGTGGGGTGAAGGAGTGGGGATTGTGGGGTGAAGGAGTGGGGGTTGTGGGGTGAGGGAGTGGGGGTTGTGGGGTGAGGGAGTGGGGATTGTGGGGTGAAGGAGTGGGGGCTGTGGGGTGAGGGAGTGTGGATTGTGGGGTGAAGGAGTGGGGGTTGTGGGGTGAAGGAGTGGGGGTTGTGGGGTGAGTGAGTGGGGATTGTGGGGTGAAGGAGTGGGGGTTGTGGGGTGAGGGAGTGGGGATTGTGGGGTGAAGGAGTGGGGGTTGTGGGGTGAGGGAGTGGGGATTGCGGGGTGAAGGAGTGGGGGTTGTGGGGTGAGGGAGTGGGGATTGTGGGGTGAAGGAGTGGGGGTTGTGGGGTGAGTGAGTGGGGGTTGTGGGGTGAAGGAGTGGGGGTTGTGGGGTGAGTGAGTGGGGGTTGCGGGGTGAAGGAGTGGGGATTGTGGGGTGAAGGAGTGGGGGTTGTGGGGTGAGTGAGTGGGGATTGTGGGGTGAAGGAGTGGGGGTTGTGGGGTGAGTGAGTGGGGGTTGTGGGGTGAGTGAGTGGGGATTGTGGGGTGAGGGAGTGGGGGTTGTGGGGTGAGGGAGTGGGGATTGCGGGGTGAGGGAGTGGGGGTTGTGGGGTGAGGGAGTGGGAGTTGTGGGGTGAGGGAGTGGGGGTTGTGGGGTGAGGTAGTGGGGATTGTGGGGTGAGGGAGTGGGGATTGTGGGGTGAGGGAGTGGGGATTGTGGGGTGAGGGAGTGGGGGTTGTGGGGTGAGTGAGTGGGGGTTGCGGGGTGAAGGAGTGGGGGTTGTGGGGTGAGGGAGTGGGGGTTGTGGGGTGAGTGAGTGGGGGTTGCGGGGTGAAGGAGTGGGGGTTGTTGGGTGAGTGAGTGGGGGTTGTGGGGTGAAGGAGTGGGGGTTGTGGGGTGAGTGAGTGGGGGTTGTGGGGTGAGTGAGTGGGGGTTGCGGGGTGAAGGAGTGGGGGTTGTGGGGTGAGTGAGTGGGGGTTGTGGGGTGAGTGAGTGGGGGTTGTGGGGTGAGTGAGTGGGGATTGTGGGGTGAAGGAGTGGGGGTTGTGGGGTGAGTGAGTGGGGGTTGTGGGGTGAGTGAGTGGGGGTTGTGGGGTGAGTGAGTGGGGATTGTGGGGTGAAGGAGTGGGGGTTGTGGGGTGAGTGAGTGGGGGTTCCGGAGTGAAGGAGTGGGGGTTGTGGGATGAGTGAGTGGGGGTTGTGGGGTGAAGGAGTGGGGGTTGTGGGGTGAGGGAGTGGGGGTTGTGGGGTGAGTGAGTGGGGGTTGTGGGGTGATGGAGTGGGGGTTGTGGGGTGAGTGAGTGGGGGTTCCGGAGTGAAGGAGTGGGGGTTGTGGGGTGAGTGAGTGGGGGTTGTGGGGTGAAGCAGTGGGGGTTGTGGGGTGAGTGAGTGGGGGTTATGGGGTGAGTGAGTGGGGGTTGTGGGGTGAGGGAGTGGGGGTTGTGGGGTGAAGGAGTGGGGGTTGTGGGGTGAGTGAGTGGGGGTTGTGGGGTGAAGGAGTGTGGGTTGTGGGGTGAGTGAGTGGGGGTTGCGGGGTGAAGGAGTGGGGGTTGTGGGATGAGGGAGTGGGGATTGTGGGGTGAAGGAGTGGGGGTTGTGGGGTGATTGAGTGGGGGTTGTGGGGTGAGTGAGTGGGGGTTGTGGGGTGAGTGAGTGGGGATTGTGGGGTGAGTGAGTGGGGGTTCCGGAGTGAAGGAGTGGGGGTTGTGGGGTGAGTGAGTGGGGGTTGTGGGGTGAAGGAGTGGGGGTTGTGGGGTGAGGGAGTGGGGGTTGTGGGGTGAGTGAGTGGGGGTTGTGGGGTGATGGAGTGGGGGTTGTGGGGTGAGTGAGTGGGGGTTCCGGAGTGAAGGAGTGGGGGTTGTGGGGTGAGTGAGTGGGGGTTGTGGGGTGAAGCAGTGGGGGTTGTGGGGTGAGTGAGTGGGGGTTATGGGGTGAGTGAGTGGGAGTTGTGGGGTGAGGGAGTGGGGGTTGTGGGGTGAAGGAGTGGGGGTTGTGGGGTGAGTGAGTGGGGGTTGTGGGGTGAAGGAGTGTGGGTTGTGGGGTGAGTGAGTGGGGGTTGCGGGGTGAAGGAGTGGGGGTTGTGGGATGAGGGAGTGGGGATTGTGGGGTGAAGGAGTGGGGGTTGTGGGGTGATTGAGTGGGGGTTGTGGGGTGAGTGAGTGGGGGTTGTGGGGTGAGTGAGTGGGGATTGTGGGGTGAAGGAGTGGGGGTTGTGGGGTGAGTGAGTGGGTGTTGCGGGGTGAAGGAGTGGGGGTTGTGGGGTGAGGGAGTGGGAATTGTGGGGTGAAGGAGTGGGGGCTGTGGGGTGAGGGAATGTGGATTGTGGGGTGGGGTAGAGTTGCGGGGTGGGGGCATGGTGGTTGCGAGGTGGAGGAGTGGGAGTTGTGGGGTGAGTGAGTGGGGGTTGCGGGGTGAAGGAGTGGGGGTTGTGTGGTGAGGGAGTGGGGATTGTGGGGTGGGGTAGAGTTGCGGGGTGGGGGCGTGGGTGTTGCGAGGTGTGGGAGCTGTGGGGTGAGTGAGTGGGGGTTGCGGGGTGAAGGAGTGGGGGTTGTGGGGTGAGGGAGTGGGGATTGTGGGGTGGGGTAGAGTTGCGGGGTGGGGGCGTGGTGGTTGCGAGGTGGAGGAGTGGGAGTTGTGGGGTGAGTGAGTGGGGGTTGCGGGGTGAAGGAGTGGGGGTTGTGGGGTGAGGGAGTGGGGATTGTGGGGTGGGGTAGAGTTGCGGGGTGGGGGCGTGGGTGTTGCGAGGTGTGGGAGCTGTGGGGTGAGTGAGTGGGGGTTGCGGGGTGAGTGAGTGGGGATTGTGGGGTGAAGGAGTGGGGGTTGTGGGGTGAGGGAGTGGGGATTGCGGGGTGAAGGAGTGGGGGTTGTGGGGTGAGGGAGTGGGGATTGTGGGGTGAAGGAGTGGGGGTTGTGGGGTGAGTGAGTGGGGGTTGTGGGGTGAAGGAGTGGGGGTTGTGGGGTGAGTGAGTGGGGGTTGCGGGGTGAAGGAGTGGGGATTGTGGGGTGAAGGAGTGGGGGTTGTGGGGTGAGTGAGTGGGGATTGTGTGGTGAAGGAGTGGGGGTTTGTGGGGTGAGTGAGTGGGGGTTGTGGGGTGAGTGAGTGGGGATTGTGGGGTGAGGGAGTGGGGGTTGTGGGGTGAGGGAGTGGGGATTGCGGGGTGAGGGAGTGGGGGTTGTGGGGTGAGGGAGTGGGAGTTGTGGGTGAGGGAGTGGGGGTTGTGGGGTGAGGTAGTGGGGATTGTGGGGTGAGGGAGTGGGGATTGTGGGGTGAGGGAGTGGGGATTGTGGGGTGAGGGAGTGGGGGTTGTGGGGTGAGTGAGTGGGGGTTGCGGGGTGAAGGAGTGGGGGTTGTGGGGTGAGGGAGTGGGGGTTGTGGGGTGAGTGAGTGGGGGTTGCGGGGTGAAGGAGTGGGGGTTGTTGGGTGAGTGAGTGGGGGTTGTGGGGTGAAGGAGTGGGGGTTGTGGGGTGAGTGAGTGGGGGTTGTGGGGTGAGTGAGTGGGGGTTGCGGGGTGAAGGAGTGGGGGTTGTGGGGTGAGTGAGTGGGGGTTGTGGGGTGAGTGAGTGGGGGTTGTGGGGTGAGTGAGTGGGGATTGTGGGGTGAAGGAGTGGGGGTTGTGGGGTGAGTGAGTGGGGGTTGTGGGGTGAGTGAGTGCGGGTTGTGGGGTGAGTGAGTGGGGATTGTGGGGTGAAGGAGTGGGGGTTGTGGGGTGAGTGAGTGGGGGTTCCGGAGTGAAGGAGTGGGGGTTGTGGGGTGAGTGAGTGGGGGTTGTGGGGTGAAGGAGTGGGGGTTGTGGGGTGAGGGAGTGGGGGTTGTGGGGTGAGTGAGTGGGGGTTGTGGGGTGATGGAGTGGGGGTTGTGGGGTGAGTGAGTGGGGGTTCCGGAGTGAAGGAGTGGGGGTTGTGGGGTGAGTGAGTGGGGGTTGTGGGGTGAAGCAGTGGGGGTTGTGGGGTGAGTGAGTGGGGGTTATGGGGTGAGTGAGTGGGGGTTGTTGGGTGAGGGAGTGGGGGTTGTGGGGTGAAGGAGTGGGGGTTGTGGGGTGAGTGAGTGGGGGTTGTGGGGTGAAGGAGTGGGGGTTGTGGGGTGAGTGAGTGGGGGTTGCGGGGTGAAGGAGTGGGGGTTGTGGGATGAGGGAGTGGGGATTGTGTTGTGAAGGAGTGGGGGTTGTGGGGTGAGTGAGTGGGGGTTGTGGGGTGAGTGAGTGGGGGTTGTGGGGTGAGTGAGTGGGGATTGTGGGGTGAAGGAGTGGGGGTTGTGGGGTGAGTGAGTGGGTGTTGCGGGGTGAAGGAGTGGGGGTTGTGGGGTGAGGGAGTGGGAATTGTGGGGTGAAGGAGTGGGGGCTGTGGGGTGAGGGAGTGTGGATTGTGGGGTGGGGTAGAGTTGCGGGGTGGGGGCATGGTGGTTGCGAGGTGGAGGAGTGGGAGTTGTGGGGTGAGTGAGTGGGGGTTGCGGGGTGAAGGAGTGGGGGTTGTGGGGTGAGGGAGTGGGGATTGTGGGGTGGGGTAGAGTTGCGGGGTGGGGGCGTGGGTGTTGCGAGGTGTGGGAGCTGTGGGGTGAGTGAGTGGGGGTTGCGGGGTGAAGGAGTGGGGGTTGTGGGGTGAGGGAGTGGGGATTGTGGGGTGGGGTAGAGTTGCGGGGTGGGGGCGTGGTGGTTGCGAGGTGGAGGAGTGGGAGTTGTGGGGTGAGTGAGTGGGGGTTGCGGGGTGAAGGAGTGGGGGTTGTGGGGTGAGTGAGTGGGGGTTGCGGGGTGAAGGAGTGGGGGTTGTGGGGTGAGGGAGTGGGGATTGTGGGGTGGGGTAGTGTTGCGGGGTGGGGGCGTGGGTGTTGCGAGGTGTGGGAGCTGTGGGGTGAGTGAGTGGGGGTTGCGGGGTGAAGGAGTGGGGGTTGTGGGGTGAGGGAGTGGGGATTGTGGGGTGGGGTAGAGTTGCGGGGTGGGGGCGTGGGTGTTGCGAGGTGTGGGAGCTGTGGGGTGAGTGAGTGGGGGTTGCGGGGTGAAGGAGTGGGGGTTGTGGGGTGAGGGAGTGGGGATTGTGGGGTGGGGTAGAGTTGCGGGGTGGGGGCGTGGGTGTTGCGAGGTGTGGGAGCTGTGGGGTGAGTGAGTGGGGGTTGCGGGGTGAAGGAGTGGGGGTTGTGGGGTGAGGGAGTGGGGATTGTGGGGTGGGGTAGTGTTGCGGGGTGGGGGCGTGGGTGTTGCGAGGTGTGGGAGCTGTGGGGTGAGTGAGTGGGGGTTGCGGGGTGAAGGAGTGGGGGTTGTAGGGTGAGGGAGTGGGGATTGTGGGGTGGGGTAGTGTTGCGGGGTGGGGGCGTGGGTGTTGCGAGGTGTGGGAGCTGTGGGGTGAGTGAGTGGGGGTTGCGGGGTGAAGGAGTGGGGGTTGTGGGGTGAGGGAGTGGGGATTGTGGGGTGGGGTAGAGTTGCGGGGTGGGGGCGTGGGTGTTGCGAGGTGTGGGAGTTGTGGGGTGAGTGAGTGGGGGTTGTGGGGTGAAGGAGTGGGGGTTGTGGGGTGAGGGAGTGGGGATTGTGGGGTGGGGTAGAGTTGCGAGGTGGGGGAGTGGGGGTTGCGGGTGTGGAAGTTGCGGGGTGGGGTAGTGGGTGTTGTGGGGTGGGATAGAGTTGCCGTGTGGGGGAGTGGGTATTACGGTGTGGGGGACAGATGCACCAACAATTACAGCACTTAAACTGACCAACAGAAACTGTCTGCATGGACAGAATCTGCATTATTAGACAGAATTTGCATTATTGTTGATTTTCAGATATAGTGAAGTGGAATGAATGGAACAAAGAAAATGATAGCCAGCATGTGGAAGGGGGAGAGAAGGAGAATGTGTGTAAAATAAAAATGGGAGCAAGAGGGGAAGAGAGAATGGAGATTAGAGAGGGAATGGAGGAGAAAGTGGAGAAAACGCATACGTGATTGAACAGAGAGGAATAGAAACTGTAAAGAGGGGGAAATGTGGAGTCAGAGAGAAAGATTGTGCAGAAGGGTGGGGAAGATTCTGTGGCAGGAGAGGTTGGAGATGGAAATATGGTGGAGAAAGATTTGGGAGGGGAAGGATGAGGGAAAGTAAGACTTGAACCAAGGTCATGGGATTACACCGGACAGAGCCCAGGTTTGGCCAGCTTGTTATAGCGCAGACATGTTAATGTCCTCCAAATCGGCATTACCATACTTCCCTGATTCAAACCTTGATTTGGATACATACGTTGGCCAGTAAATTATTTGCAGGCAGTTTCCAGATATACAAAATGAGTCAACCTCAAAATGCTCAAAGGTCATGCCACCTCACTGTCTGTGTCATTGGATGAGAGAGTAAAACGCAGAAGGTGGGGGAAAAGGAATTGAGGGTGAGACCATAGAAGGAAGCAGAGGGAGAGATGCAGTGGCACAATAGCTCAGTTTTTAGCACTACTGTCTCACAGCGCCAGGGACCTGAGTTCTATACTGGTCTTGGGTGAATGTCTGTGTGGAGTTCGCACTTTCTTCCCGTGTCTGGGGGGGGTTTCCTCCTGGTGCTCCTGTTTCCTCCCACAGTCCAAGGATGTGCAGGTTTGGTGAATGTCCAGGCTAATCGCCTCTTAGTGTCCAAAAGGTTAGGTGGGCTTACTGGGTAATGGGGATAAGGTGGAGGTGTTGGCCTCAGTAGAGTGTTCTTTACGAGGGCTAGTGCAGACCCAATGGGTCAAATGGCCTTCTTCTGCACTGTAGGGATTCTATGAGAGAGAGAGACATAAACAATAGATAGGGATGAGTAGGGGAAAGAAAGATTAAGGGAGGGGGAAAAAGGAGAAAGGTTTGTGACCATGGAAGGGGGGAGAGAGAAGGAAGGATGGCATAATAATAATCGCTTATTATCACAAGTAGGCTTCAATGAAGTTACTGTGAAAAGCCCCTAGTTGCCACATTCCGGTGCCTGTTCAGGGAGGCCGGTACAGGAATTGACCATGCGCTGCTGCCTTGTTCTGCATTACAAGCCAGCTGTTTAGCCCGCTGTGCTAAACCAGCCCCTAATTCGCATATGTGCGAAAATAAGGAAGATTAGATAAAGGATTGAAAAAGAGAAAAAATGAAGGTATGTAATAAAGTGGAGGGGGAATTAGTGAAGATGATTAAAGATGTGTCAGGATGCAAGTAATGGAGTTCTGCAATGCAAAAGTGAGGAAAATTAATTTAATGAGAGAGAATGTGAAGGAATACTGAGAGACAAAGTGAAAGGAGAAAATAAGTCAAGAAGGAAAGTCTTTGAGAAAATGAATGAAGAGAGAAAGAGTGAAAGATGGAGGCACAGGGCAAAGTGAAGGAGGCAATAGCAGTTCAGGGAATGCGAGGAAAGGGGAAGCGAGGGGAGAGAAAGGTGAAGGACAAACAAGAAAGAAAAAGAAGGAACCGAAGTCGAGGCAGTGAGAAAGATGAAAATGAACAAAAACAAATAAATTGAAGAAAGAATAAAAGGGATTGAATGAGAGCACAATTGAGAGCAGCGGAGAAAAAAATGAAGGTGTACTGAGACACAAAAGAGAAGGAGTAGCAATGAAGAGAAACAAAGTTGGGAGAGAAACTAAGCTGTGAGAGAGAGAGATGACAAGAAATATAAATGGAGCTGTCAGAGTTGAAAGTAGACGACATTGCAAGTGCCAGGAACGCAGAAGGTAAAATAGATTGGGAGCTAAATCTGCTTAAATACTATTGTGACTGACTCATCATACCTGGCCCTACGGTAGTTGTGACTTACTAACCATGTTACCCACGGCGTGGGTCAATCAGGCTATTTTTTTCGTGGACCCCGCTCGGCGGCTGGGAATGTGTCCAGCGCCGCCACAGTCGGGGGGGGGGGGGGAGCCGTTCCAAGGACAGGGTGGGGGGCTCTGGCGGGGGCTGCAGGCACTGGTGGGAGGTGGTCCGGGGGTGGTGATGAGGCTGTTTGCAGGGGGGCAGGTTTTGTCAGGCCAGGTCTGCGCACGTACGGCGCCATGTTGCACAGTGCAGTGGCCACCATGCGCATGCGTGTCCACAGACACGGCGATTCTTTGGCCGTATGCGTAGGTAAAGCGGCTTTACACTGCGTGGCTGCTAGCCCCTTACCGGATAGAGGATCCGTGCAGTTTTTACACCGTTTTATCTGGCGCAAAACGCCACTGTTCCCACGCCGGCGTCAGCACTTAGTCTTTAAATCAGAGAATCCAGCTCAGCATCTTTCACGAGCTGCCTTCATGTGAAGCTAAAAAAATCAGGGTCCAATCAGCACTTCACTCACTGATATAATCGATATCCTCAAAGTATGTTGACAGGAAAGTCTGCTGCTATGGATAATTGCACATGCTCTTCATTCAACTATTTAGTCAGAGGCATTGAATATGCTGAACAGCTGCAAGACATTCTGCCAAATTGAACATTCATGATTCAGAAATGTTTCTATAAGTGTTAACTGGTTTCTAATGACCTCTTTACCTGTTAAATACATGCATTTTTAATCCGCAATTCTCTATATTCGGACTGTGTATCCAGTTGACACTGTGGGACTGATTATAATCTTTATTAGTGTCACAAGTAGGCTGAGTAGTTACTGCAATGAAGTAACTGTGAAAATCCCCTAGTCGCCACACTCCGGCGCCTGTTCAGGTATACTGAGGAAGAATTCAGAATGTCCAATTCACCTGACAAGCACATCTTTCGGAACTTGTGGAAGGAAACCAGAGCGGCAGGAGGAAACCCACTCAGACACGGGGAGAACGTGCAGACTCTGCACAGACATTGACCTAAGCTGGGAATCAAGCCTGGGACCCTGTCACTGTGAAGCAACAATGCTAACCACTGTGCTACCGTGCCACCCGTATTTGCTGCCACTGCAACATTTCCCCGTAATGCTGCAGCCCAAGGATAATTGTTACTATGACACCCATGATTGGTATCATGTGGTTGCCTGGAAGTGTTGCAGTCGCAAGCAATGCTTCCCTCTTTGTCATGATATACATCAGCATATCATGGTGCAATCACACACACACTGACACACTGATGGACATACAGTAGGACCAACCAGCATACACAACATCGCAGCCAATCACCAGTGAGAGCATACGCACTATAAAGACAGGGGACACCAGAGTTCCCACTCATTCTAGCAGCAGCCAGCTCAGAGCACAGAGCTCACAGCCTGCCTCTCAGACATTCACCATGTGCTGAGTGCCTTACCTAGATAGTGATAGGACAGGGTCCACAGATAAGCTGGTAATGCACGTACCCAAGCTTACAGTATGTTATTACAGTTGAGTTGTTAATAAAATAGAGTTACACCATCTCCAGCCGTGTTGACTTGTTTGTAGACCAGAACACCCAACACGACATGGTCCCAGGAGTAGACGCATACTAGCCCCTGTGAGACCTACCTGCAACTTATCAGCAATCCGCCATCCTGCAGCATGGAGAACATCAACCCGTCGCAGCCACTACGCATCGCTGGCAATCTCGGGGTGAATTGGAAGCTTTTTAAACAGCGCTTCCAGCTCTTCCTAGAGGCCACAGACAGGGAGAATGCATCGGACACCAGAAAGATCCGTTCGACCCAGAGGGGTTCGTTGGCCAAGTCGACGCACATGTAGCCTTCACTTCTGCCAATCTGCTGGGCACTGACGAATACCTTGTCCACATTCGCCGTGAGACTGCGGCTGACCCCCTTCTGCAACGTGTGATGCGCCACATGACGGACGGGGGGCTCAAGGGACAATGCCCACAGTTTTACAACATTCGGGATGACTTGGCAGTCGTGGATGGTATCCTACTGAAGCTGGACCGCATTGTGATCCCACACAGCATGCACCGGTTTGTCTTAGAACAGCTGCACGAAGGCCATCTTGGCATTGAGAAGTGCCGACGGAGGGCCCAAGAGGCTGTCTACTAACCAGGAATAAATGAGGACATTGCCAACACTGTGTTCAATTGCCCCACCTGTCAGCGGTTCCAGCCGGCACAACCACGTGAGACCCTTCAGCCCCATGAGTTGGTCACGTCCCCCTGGTCGAAGGTGGGCATGGACCTGTTCCATGCGCTCGGCAGGGACTACATCATCATCATAGACTACTTTTTCAGCTATTCTGAGGTCATACGCCTGCACAACACCACGTCATCGGCTGTTATCCGGGCCTGTAAGGAGATCTTTGCTCACCACGGCATTCGCTCACCGTGATGTCAGACAATGGCCCCTGCTTCGCGAGTCAGGAATGGTCTTCCTTCACTAGTGCATACAACTTTGCACACGTGACGTCCAGTCCCCTGCAGCCTCAGTCAAATGGCAAAGCAGAGAAGGGCGTCCACATTGTAAAAAGGCTCCTCTGCAAGGCTGCTGATGCAGGATCTGACTTCTGCCTCGCCTTGCTGACCTATCGCTCGGCCCCACTGTCCATGGGCCTATCGCCGGCCCAACTGCTTATGGGTCGCACCCTTAGGACCACTGTGCCATCCATTCACGTCCCAGACCTCGACCATGCTCCGGTACTTCGGCGGATGCAACAAGAGCGTGAGCAACACAAGGCAGCTCACGATGCTCGGGCGACTGATCTTCCTGCCCTTGTCCCTGCAGATCATGTCCGCATACATCTTCCGGAGGTTGGCTGGTCGGCAACCGCTGAGGTTCTTAGACAGACTCACTGACTTGTTCTGCCGTACTGTTTAAGAGTTTTTCATCGTTTGTTAATAGCATTTGTTTTGTTCTTGGTGTAACATAGTTTTCCTCTGCACCTGGCACCTTCCCGTGTATATAGCATAGCCACATGAATATTGATGTAAATAATGCACACACATGATCAGAGACACTCACTACACTTTATTTATTCTCATGTAGGCACATATTCTTTGCAAAAAGGGGGGAATGTCATGATATACATCAGCATATCATGGTGCAATCACACACACACTGACACACTGATGGACATACAGTAGGACCAACCAGCATACACAACATCGCAGCCAGTCACCAGTGAGAGCACACACACTATAAAGGCAGGGGACACCAGAGTTCCCGCTCATTCTAGCAGCAGCCAGCTCAGAGCACAGAGCTCACAGCCTGCCTCTCAGACATTCACCATGTGCTGAGTGCCTCACCTAGATAGTGATAGGACAGGGTCCACAGATAAGCTGGTAATGCACGTACCCAAGCTTACAGTATGTTATTACAGTTGAGTTGTTAATAAAATAGAGTTACACCATCTCCAGCCGTGTTGACCTGTTTGTAGACCAGAACACTAAACACGACACTCTTGTGCAGCATTTTCCGCAGTCTTCAACTTTAAACGATTGCTCCAAATACCCAGCACTTCAACAAACTCAAGCAGAGCCAGCAGAAAGTCATAGACAACTTACAAATTGGATGATGATGCCTTTAAACAGCACTGGTGGGGGTACTTCATGATGCTGAATGCATGTTCAGCTAGGCACATTTAAGAGAGGCTGGTAACTTCAGTGATTGTGCCACAATGTCAGCGCTGGTGTCAAATTAGCGTTAGATGCTGAATGATGGTATGATTGCTACTCTCTCTACTTCTGGCAGACACTTGCAATAACCACACTAATGCCTTCACAATGGCATTCAGCGCTGGCCATGCCAGATGTGTGCAGAATCAGCACAAACATTATTTTACTCCTAAACTGGCATCCTTAGCGCCAGAATTGCTTGGGCAACACAGCCGAAATTTGCAACCAATCTATGTCATAGTTCCCACAGAACCCCAGCTCAAAATGAGTTTACATAAGAACATAAGAACTAGGGGCAGGAGTAGGCCACCTGTCCCCTTAAGCCTGCTCCGCCATTCAATAAGATCATGGCTAATCTTTTGTGGGCTCAGCTCCACTTACCCACCTGCTCACCATAACCCTTAATTCCTTCACTGTTCAAAAATCTATCTATCTCTGCCTTAATAACATTCAATGAGGTAGCTTCAACTGCTTTACAGGGCAGGAAATTCCACAGGTTCACAACCCTTTGGGTGGAAAAGTCCCTCCTCAACTCAGTCCTAAATCTGCTCCCTCTTATTTTGAGACTATGTCCCCTTGTTTCATTCACCAGCGGAAACAACCTCCCTGCTTCTATCCTATCAATTCCCTTCATAATATTATATGTTTCTATAAGATCCCCCCTCATTCTTCTAAATTACAGTGAGCAGTGTCCCTGTCTACTCAGTCTCTCCTCATAAGCCAATCCTCTCAACTCTGGAATCAACCTCGTGAATCTCCTCTGCAGCCCCTCCAGTGCCTGTACCTAGAGAGTGTGCATGTGCTAAAAATGCTCCACCAAGTTCTTACAATTTCTTCTGTGATCTGAACAACAGTCTACAATGAGACGATGCAGGCTACCACCATAAAGATATATTTTCCTTTTTTAACTTACCTTAATGGGGAGCCAGGAGGAACAGGAGTGGTTCATGTGTCACCACAACTCTATTGATGGTCTCAACCAGTCCACACTTGCCAGCCTTTCTGACCCTATGTAAGGATCACAGCCAACCCTTGTTCATCCCCTGATTATGTCCGACCTGATGGCTACTGCTGGCCTCGTTTGGGCCAGAGGAAACTAGCAGGTGCCCTTAGCTTTCAGAAAGTATTCAGAAGAGGCCTGAGACTTTAGGTTTAGCACACTGGGCTAAATCGCTGGCTTTTAAAACAGGCCAAGGCAGGCCAGCAGTGCAGTTCAATTCCCGTACCAGCCTCCCCGAACAGGCGCCGGAATGTGGCGACTAGGGGCTTTTCACAGTAACTTCATTTGAAGCCTACTTGTGACAATAAGCGATTTTCATTTCAATTCATAAGTCTTCAGCCTCTGGCATCTGAGGCATATTATGAGCCTACCATTCGGTTCAGACCCAAAATAGGTCCAAAAGAGTTTCTCCCATCCCCTCACTTTCATCAGTTCACTGCCTTATGGTACAAATGTGCAGTTGCGATATTATAAATTTTGTAAAAATGCCAATAATCCTTTTTAAATGGACACAAGTGGGGCGATTCTCTGGTCTCCGACATGGAAATCACCGATCGGCCAGAGAATCCCCTTTCGTGCCGAAATCGGGGGCGGCGCCGCTTTCACAATGCTCCGCCTCCTCCAAAGCCGCGTACTTGCCCCTGACCGGCCGAGTTGCCGACGGCGTCGGTTGCATGTGCTATTTTTTATCGGGAACTCGGCATGGCAACTGCAGACCCAGTCCAGCGCCACCACAGTCAGGGGGGAGCCAATCCGCGGGCAGGGTGGACTTTGGCAGGGTTTGGATGCACTGTTGGGGGTGGTCCGGGGGCCATGTGCCTGGCCAAAGGGGGGGCACTATTTGGTAGGCCAGGTCCACGCACGGCCGGCGCCATGTTTCACTGAGCGGCTGCTGCAGGCCGCAGCTGTGCACATGCGCGGCCACGGACCCGGCAATTCTCCGGCCGTATCGGCAGCTGGAGCCGAGTGTTCTACGCTGCCTTCCTGCTAGTCCCCCACCAAACGGAGTATCGGTGGCCATTTTGCGCTGATCGTAAAACGCCACCGTTCCCACCTCGGCGTCAGGACACAGCCTGAAAATCGGAGAGTTCAGCCCAAGGTGTCTTAAAAATGGCTGCCAAAAGTCACCTGGCCTTTCCACTGCAATGGAAAGCTCCAAATGGATTGTAGGTAGACATATCCAGACGTGTGAAGGCATTTGGAATTCAATTTGCATTTCTACAAGGGTAAATAGAAACGACATGTGAATAGTTCTTTCTCTGCTCCACAAACATGGGAGAGTGGAAAACATTGAAGTTAATGGCTGAGACCTTGGTTAATTACCTCAGCTAAAAAGACAATGGATGGGGCTATGCACCATATATGGAAGCATGATTCAACAGTTTGGTATAGCAGCCACTATATCAGATTACCAACAACCACCACGTGGAGTACAGTTAAAGTAAAAACAGGAGCCTTCACTCATGCCCAGGATCTGTTTCTGGTTGAGTCTGCCTGTGAAGGCAAATTCCAATTCTTCAACTACAGAAACCATCACAGCTGCCGAACTGATCAAGTTTTAACCCCTTCACTTTGGAAAGAAGGGTCCACAACAATATCTGACAGAGACTAAGCAGAAATCCCATCGTCAAATATCTTGTTATCTTTACATGCTTTTAATCTTTGTATCTGTATTTTAGTTAATAACTTTATTACTTTCACCTAAATAACTTTCAGCAGTAGTTTCTTTCGAATAAACTAATCTTTTTATTTTGTTTAAGATTACAGCTTGCCTGCTGGATTATTTTTCAATTGAACCACTAATAAATTTAAAAGGGGAGACATAAGCACATGGTTTATAGCTAAAAAATATATAAAAATATAGAAAGAGCAACCATTTATTTTACTTTAATCAATTATTTTGAACAAATGAATTGAAGAAGAGTCACCTCTGCCATTATTTTTCAGTGGGCAAATCCAGGAAATTTGCGATTGCTATTGACTCAGGTTTCAATGAGGGTATTGACAAAATAGTACAAACATCTCTGAAAGTTGTGCAGGGAGTACTGGTGTAACCTACATAACAGCATAAGTTTGGGATGTTATCATGTTCGTGCCAATGCCATAGATGTCTGATTCCATGGCATACGTCTCTGGGAAATTCTGTATCAAAGACTTAAAGTACACACAACTCTGAATTAACGCAGGAAACTGTGGAGTTATTATAGGACACAACGGAGCAGAAATATTAATGATATCAAGGAAAAACACCACGCACTCGGTGCAGATAGCAGCCTATGGGATTGCTTGCCCTCTGGAAATCATCTTCAAATAAATTTCTACCCCAATGTAGCCAGAGCACTTCAAATGTCATCTGTGCACAGACTTTCTCGTTAAACAATTTTAGTTCAGTTTCTCATTGAAATCCCCAGATACATCACAAGGTGCCAATTTTACTGTCGGAAGGTCACTACAGAATTAGTGCCCAAAGCATAACTGCTTATTCACACTGATACCTACATCAGTCCTGTGTAAATGCTGAAGATTTGCAGCAATTGTGATGTTTGGATTGACAGCAGAATGTTCAAAACCCCATTTTGAATTATGTATAGATTATTGTTCACTCCTGGGCAGAAAAGAGGCAAGTGAAAGTGCAAAAATATTGGACTTTGGATCTGGGTGCAATTTGCAAAATTTGAATTGAACATACAAGTGGATTTCTCCAGTTAGGTTACCTTCTGCCCAGACATAATTTAATCTGCCTCAAATGTCCAACCACATTAGGATTGCTGCCAAACTGCACATCAAGAGATTCCAAAATCTCAAAGGTAAACCTTCGCCAAACAAATCTGATTCCTGTTATGGATCCTGAGTTCCTTCATCATCTCGGGTAAACACATCACCCGATTGCGCACATCAATCACGTCAAATTAATAATCACTAAACTGAAAAGATTACATTGATTTTCATTGATCTTCAGAAGAGCATGAGGCTAGAATGTACTCAACAGTGCTGATCTGCTGGAGGCCAGAATATAAGTTCAGAAGCATGATTTTACCACAGATTTGGAGTGTCAAAGACATAAGATAAACATTTCCGACTCACCATGTAGTATAACGGATTGTCAAAAAATACTGAATCGTCCATCGTGGTGCTTCAATACAGTCCACAAGAATCAGCAAGGATGCTCCCTCGTTAACATCAGAGCATGAACTGTGCAGGATAAATATGGTTCAAGAAAACAATGAAGAGAGTTTTATCTCTGCTTCCTGTACATTTTTCTCTGCTGCAGTTGTGTCTCTGAATGTTGGTCAGATGGCACAGTTCAGTTTCAGTTGTCTGGATGCTTGGTGTCTGTCTGGGCTGTTTCTCACACTGGCACAACAGGAGGCAGAGAGTTACAGAGAGAACCCTTCTGGAAGGCATATTCCTAGGGCATCATAATGAATTTCTCACTGCAGACTTGACAGGGAGGTGTACAGCTAGCAGTCAGACTTCGAAACCCTTAGAGGCTGGAGGCAGCAGTCATTATGTTTGCAGAAGTAGTGTTTACTAAATAAGGGGGGGAAGTTAAGAAATCAGGTTTCCGAGTACAAGGCTACTGTATGAGAGAATTTATACAACCTAATGAATGTGTTGCCCATTATATATGGGTGGTGTTAATTGCATTTTAATTACATAAAAGACAATTTAAATCAAGTTGATAATTTTAAAAGTTGTTTCTACTCTTTCTACCTTCACTTTGTTAGTAGTTCCTTGTACCCGGCACCGGCCACCGTCTGATAGTTCACCCAAGTTACTATTCTTCATGTGTGAGTTGAATAGTGGATATCAATGGGCTATTCACCCCACAGGAACATCACAGCTGAGCTAAATTTTGCTCTGACTCAATGTGCACACACACACTAAGGTCACACTCCTCGGGGTTGTGTCAGAAGGCAGGCTGTTGGGGGGGGGGGGGGGGGGGGGCTAATATAAAATTAGACATGATCCCGTGGATAACTTTGCCAAATACCTATCCACCAACCATACCCCACCACAGGTTCCCATAAAAGGAGCAGAGGAGGGAGCCAGATTTGAACCTGCCTGTTCCCCGGGACTTCCTATTCTACTCTCAATTAACAATGTTGCCCCCCCACTTTTAACCTCCCCTTTTCAGGCCACCCTCCATGCACCCACTTCAGGCCTCCCCTTCACCCCCTTCCTGCCCCCACCCTACATACCTCTCTTCACCCTCCACCCTTCATACATCCCTTCAGCTTCCCCCCTTCAGCCCTCACCTTTGATGGTCATAGCCCCCCTTGGCACTGCCCCTTGGCACCCTGGTAATGCCAACATGTGAGTTTGGCACCACCAGGGCAGCACATTGGCACTGCCCAGGTGCCAGGGTGCCACATTTACACTGCCCGGGTGCTAGCTGCCCGGTCCCCGATAACACTGGGGCTTCAATGACCTCCAAGCCCCAATGCGGGGATCACACCTGGTCTCAGTTTTTGGAAACTAGTACTGATTGGCGCCGGTGAATCCCGGGAGCCAGGAGACTCCGGCCTCAAATCGGTTGCGCATATTTAAGTAAGCTTTAAGACTCATTTTAATATGTTGATCTGGGTTGCAATTAAAGTTATATCAAAGCCATGGACCAAGAGCTGAAAAATAGGATTGGGCTTGCTGGTTACTTATCAAATGGGCCAAATATGACAAGGATGGAAGGTCAGATGATTGGTGTTATTCCCGGTGAATAGTAGGAGAGCCCCGAAACAGGTTTTCGCCGGGCACCGAACCGATCACAATGCTTCCACCCTGTGGTACATGCCATGATCTGGATCACGCCCTCGCTGGGTGCAATCCAGATCAATATATTAAAATGAGTCTTAAAGCTTACTTAGGTATGGGCATCCCATTCAAGGCCGGAGTCTTCTGGCTCCTGGGATTCACCGGCACAGCAAGATGCCGGCACAAATCAGTATATAAAGAATGGCAGAAAATGATTAAAAGGTTAATCAGGAGAAAGAAATTAGAGTACGAGAGGAAGCTAGCTAGAAATGTGAAAACAGATGGGAAGAGTTTCTACAGGTATTTAAAAAGGAAAAAGAGTGAGTAAAGTGAGTGTTGGTCCTCTCGAGAGTGAGAATAGGGAGGTAATAGTTGATAATAAAGAAATGGCAGATGAAATGAACAAATATTTTGCTTCTGATTTCACTATTGACGATATCAATTTTTTTTACAGTAATGGCTGTAAATCAGGAGGTGGAAAGGAGAGAGCAACTTGGTGAAATTACAATCACTAGAGGAATGGTACAAGTGTCTGGGTCTCGATGGACTTCATCCAAGGATCTTAAAAGAGGTGCTTACTGAGGTAGTAGATGTGTTGATGTTAATTTTCCCAAATTCACTACATTCTAGAAAGGTTGCATCTTGCTGAAAAGTAGCAAATATGACCCCTCTATTCAAGTGAAGGGGGAGGCAGAAAACAAGAAACTATAGGTCAGTTAGCTTGACATTTGTCATGAGCGTAGAGTGCTTATGCTTGCATATATTGCCATAACCTGTACACAGGAAGTGACTTGTTGGTAACGCAGAAGTTCTCACCAGTGTGGCTATAGGCAGAGCATGAAAGCGATGCTAAAGATCTTATAGTAAGCTGTTTAAGTTGTAGTCTTTTGTCATCAGTCCTACAGCAATGTTTCATGGTGTCAGGAGGTGGCTGAGATGGCACAAGAGTTTTGGTGCATTGAGCTGCTCATCTTCGATGAAAATATCATTGATAATTGGAAAATGTTTGAAAAGGAATGGCACATATACTGCCATGCCTGTCTCTCCGATCAATCAGAGAAAGTACAAGCAAACACATTGTTGAACCTAGCTGTCAAAACATCTGAATCCTTTGTCGTGCAAGGAGACGAAGACCAAGAGGACCCTGAGACAGTATTATAAAAGTTTGAACAGATATGCACACTTGTAAAAAGTGTCATCATGGACAGACATGTTTTAACACCACTAACCAGAAACTTGCTAAGTTGGTACAATCATATGCTTGAACGGTGATGATTCTGGGAAAAAAGTGCAGATTCGGCACTCTCACCTATCAATTGACTGAGAGTCATAGATGAGGTCACAGAGTTATTCTGCGATGGTAGCTGCGCTAAAGAAAGATGGCACTGTCAAAATCTGTATCGACCTAGTTCACCCAAATAAAGCAGTTCTGGGTCCCCATCGTCCGATGAAGACAGTTGAACAGGACATAGACAACATGCCCAATGCTAAGGTTTTCAGCATCCTGGGTGCAAAAAGTGCAGATTTTGACAAACCCTGCTGAATAAAGCATCTTTAAATCTCACTGCATGGTGGGCAGATACGGGTTCCTCCGTATGTCCTATGGGATCTCCACTAGTGTAAGGATTTCCAACAATCTATGGTGTCATGATATGCAGACACACACATAATGATATACAGACAAGCAGCTAATGGACACAGAGAACAGGACATGACCAATAAGCAGGCAGGATACTCAGGGGTGGGATCTGACTATAAAAGACACGAGGCACTCACACTGCGTCTCTTTCCACTGATGAACATCTAAAGAGTCAGTCAAGGGTGTTACACTGCGCTCGGTCCTCGACAGAATCAAGATCATACAGTTAAAATTCAATTTTGCTCAGTGCAGATTCAGGGTCAGCCAGGTCCCCTATGTGGACCATCTTCTCATCACCGATGGTATGAAGCCAGACCCAAATAAGACAAAGGCTATACAGCAAATGCCCACATCTGGGAACAGGCATGCCTTGCAGTGTTTTCTCGGTATGACGAATTACCGTCCAATGATCATTCCTTGTTACAGTGAGGTAACTGGACCCATTCATCAACTTTTCCACTAGGATTCAGAACGGCGTTGGCAGGAGCACAATGCCCCATTCACCAAATTGAAAGATCTGCTGTTAGCTCCTCCAATGTTTCAAAACATCAGCGTCTGAGCACCTGTATTCTTATCAGCAGATGCCTCTCAGCACGGACTCGGAGCAGTATGAATCCAGAATTACTTTTGCATCAATGGCTCTCACTAACACTGAAACTCGCTCTGCCCAGATCGAGAAGGAACTCCTTGCCCTAGTCTTTGCATGTCAGAAATTCGACGACGCCATGCCAACGTAGAAACTGATCACCAGCCACTCATCACCGCCCTTAGAAAGCCCCCCATACTGCGTCACCATACCTGCAGCGGATGATGCTCAAGCTCCAATGCTACAACCTCAGTGTGATCTACAAATGCGGGAAGGAGCTATACCTCACCAGTACCATCTCCAGTGCACAGTTACCCACCACTAAGCATACAGACTGTGAGGAGAGTATTGATATTATGACATTTCAAGTGCTGTCTTCCTGCAGAATTGAGGATCTCAAAGCTGACCTACAGGCCGATCACACATGCCGGAAACTCCATGATGTCTTCATGAAAGGATGGTTCACAATGTCAAAAAAGGTTCCCCATGAGCCTAATACGTTTTACACCATGAGAGAGGAGTTAACTGTGTGGGATGGACTGATACTGCATGGCCAGAGATTCGTCAATCTTTCTGCAGAAGTACTACACCCAGCATCACTACCAAGGTCACCTGGGGGAGGAAGAATAAAATGTAGGGCAAATGAAAGCATGTACTTGCCCTCAAGGTACGGAAATGTCCAGATGTACACCATGCGCTCAAGCCTCATCAAACCAAAGAACCACTGTACCTCCATGAGGTCACAAATATTCCATTGTCACTCAATATCAGAGATACATTTGTGGGGAATGGAAGACAACATCTGGTCCTTGTTGATTCAATCTCAGGGTGGTATGAAGTTGATTACTTGCCCGACATGAAGAGCACCACAGTAATTGGAAAGATGAAGAGACACTTGGCTGCACGTGAAATTCCACCAAGGCTAATGATGGACAACGCCCGATAGTTTGTCTCCAAGGAGATCAAGGACTTTGCACACATGGGACTTTGAACATATTACAAGCAACCCGCTATACCCACAATTGAGTCGTTTGGTGGAGTGTGCAGTACGTTAAGCAAAGCACCTCCTCGAAAAATGCCTCTGTGACAGCACAGACCTCTACGCTGTACGACTTAGTCTATGTAATCTGCTGAGAGAAGGTCTGCCCTCACCAACATAGGGAATGTTCTCCAGATGCAGCAGGACCATGACCTCTGCTGCCAAGGTCCTGTGGCACTCCAAAGTGGAAACGACATGAGGGAACCTCTCATGAAACGGCAACAAAGAGGCAAAATAACTGCAACGTGCACAGACGCTGTGCTCTGGAACCGGGCAGACAGTTAGCATGGTGCCCTTCGCGAGCAGGCATCATCTATTACAGATATCTAAACCAACAATGCCAACTGCCACACAGTGAAACACTGAGTCCTCAATCTGTGTTCCTTGCACCGGTGGAAATGGAGCCCCCTCCTGCTACCAGTAACCTTGCAGCCACTGTGTACAACCCATGCACACCTGCTGCCATCCACTATGTGGACAATAACCCGGCTACATCCCAAATGCAGCCAACTGTGTAATTACTCGCGTGGGGTGACTTAACAGACCAAACCCCAAGCTCAAGGACTATGTGAGAGTTCTTCACCAGTGTAGCTACAGGCATGCCGTGTATGAGTTGCTGAAGAAACTGTTTAAATTGTGGTCCTTTGTAGTCCTTACTACACAGCACAGGAACTTTACAATGGGGAAAATGCGAGAAAGGCTCATTAAGGACTGGGCATTACAGCTGGGCACTTCGAAAACCCGTAGGTAATTGGAAGAGTCACCATAGTTTTGTAAAACTAAAATAAAGTTTAACCAATTTATTGGAGTTATTTGATGAGGTAACATGCACTGTGGATAAAGGGGAGCCTATAGATGTGCTGTACTTGGATTTCCAGAAGTCATTTGATAAGGGGGCTACATCAATGGTTATTAGGGGAAACAAAAGCTCATGGTGTAGGGATAATATAGCAACATGAATAAAAGATTTTCTGGTTCACAATAAACACAGAGTATGTATGAATAGGTCTTTTTCTGATTAGCACATGTGTCAAGTGGAGTCCCACAGGTCTGTGCTGGGGCCTCAACCTTTTATAATTTATATCAATGACTTGGATGAGGGACGTAGCTAAATGTGCAGATGACACAAAGCTAGGTTGAAACTTGCTTTGTGAAGTGGACATAAGGAGGTTGCCGATTGATATGCCGGGGAAGTGGTGGCATGGTGGTATTGTCAGTGACCAGTGACCCAGTGAAATGCTCTGGGGTACTGTGTTCGAATCCACCTTGGCAGATGGTGAAATTTGGAAATAAAAGTCTAATGATGACCATGAAACCGTTGCCGATTGTCATAAAAACCCATCTGGTTAACTCATATCCTTCAAATATAATGTGGGGAAATGCAAAGTTGGTCACTTTCGCAGGAGGAATAAGAAGGTAGAGTATTATTTAAACAGAGACCGCCTCCAGAATTCTGAGGTGCAGATGGATTTAAGTGTTCCAGTGCACGAGTCACAAAAGGTAAGTAATTAAAAAAGCTAATGGAATGCTATCCGCGAGCAGAGGCGGACTTACAATTAAACCTGGCCCTGGGCAAAGCGGAGGGGGTATACTGTGAAAAGTGGCTGTGTGTGCACACCCAAAAATGTAAGTGCGCCTCTGCTGCAAAGCCTTCAGCGAGGTCAGGAGGAGGCGCTGGCCAACGGCGGTCGAGGGGAACAGCATGGTGACTCCAGGTCAGGGCTGAAGAGGGCAAGCGGGCAACCAACCAAAAAGAACAGACAACCAGCAGCAACAGCCAGGCAGTCAGGCAGGAGCACACGCGTGCATCAAAAGTCGAGTCTCAAAGTCCAACCACCCCAGAGGCGAGCAGAGAAGTGTTCGGGAGGTGCGAAGAAGGCGAGGCAATCTCTGGCATGTGTCTCGGGGAATCAGCAAGCAGCGGCCAATGGACAACCAGAGCCAGAGGCCAGCCAGGCAGAGCTGAGAGTGAGAGGGCTGGGCTAGGCAGCAACCACACTGGGCAGCGAGGGTGAGAATTGGGGTTTCTGTTCCTTGCAGTGTGTGAGCTGAGGGTAGGCTGGGTCAGGACAGCATTGATGTCATTCGGGGTCGAGCTGGCCATCATTGTGGGCTGCGCTCAATGTAATTGAAGCAGGACTCAATGTCATTGCTGCGGTACAACAGGAGGAGGGTCAGAGACCCAAGGGTCAGAGAGCAGCCTGACCCCAGGAACTAGCTGCCATCCAGATGGGCTTCAGGCTTCAGGACGGTCCCATGCCACGGACTGCATGGAGGGGGAGGGGGGGGGGGGGGGCAGGATGCATAGGAGGGGATGGAATGGAATGTCCGTGTACTGGACAGGCCCCCTGGTCGATGAACTTGAACATCGGCCCTGGTGCACACATTGTGTGGCCTCCCGTGCCTGCCCGGGCCCCAATACCTGCCCATCCTTACCATCCTCCACATCCGCCTCTTTGGACGAGGCCTGGAATTCATCCTTGTCCTCTAGTACATCTCCCCTCTGCTGTGCGATGCTGTGGAGGATGCAGCTGCCACCGCGATGTGGACGACCCTCCCAGCGCTATATCGGAGGAGTCAGATCAGTCCAGGCACCTGAACCTCATCATTGGGATGCCGAAACGCTGCTCGACCATGCCCCTGGTCACTGCATGGGTGTCATTGTAGCGGGTCGCGTCATCGGTCCGTGGCCTCTGGTTAGGCATCATCAATCACGACTGCAGTGGTTATCCCCCTGTCGCCTAGGAACCAATCCCTCTGCCGGGGTGCACCTCAGTCGAGTGTGTCAGGATGAAGGCATTGTTCACACTGCTTGGGTATTGGGCAGAGACATGCATGATGTGCAGCTTGTGGTCACACAGCAGCTGCACAATCATCAAGCGTAACCCCTCATGGGCTGGTGCTCATAAGGCAAAATGCACCCCGTCGATCATGATCTGGACCTGTGGTGATGGTGGCGCACCCTACTGCCCGGGCACCCTGGTAGGGTCAGTACACATTGAATTAGATGTATTGTGCCAACTGGGCATATAGGGCCTCCTTAGCGGCGTGAACACACCTGTGCTCCAAGCTCAGTGAGATCCCAGCCAGGTCCCCACTCGGCACCTGGAAGGACCCCGTGGCGCAAAGATTCAGGGCGACCGTCACCTTGATGGCCATTAGGGAGGGGGGAGGTGCTCCCCATACCCCCGCAGTGCCAGGTGCACCATGATCTGACAGGTGGATCGCATTGTCCCCCTGCTCAGTCGGAGTCTTCGGCAGCATGCGCGGTCTGGTAGGTCCTTTTCCCACCTCCTCCTCCTCGGACTGTTGGGTGGTCGGCTTCCCATCCTCACCAGCTGGCTCCTGTTCATCTGGGGCAGGTTCCGCAGTTACAGCTCGTACAGCCACAGTGCATCTCCTAGGACTGCAGCGACCAGGATGAAGACCACCATTATTATATGGGGTGGAAGTCAGGCATATCAGCATGGTGCGTATCCCAGTGCCCAAAAAGGTCCCCTGGGCCAAATAGTGGCTCCTGTCTGCATTGAAAACCCTGCCCCACATGCCCCACCCCCACCCCTTCCCTATATTCCCACCTGACCGTTCCCCCTGGCACTCTGCTCTCCACACCGCTGGTCCTGTCGGTGCCCAGCACTGCGGGGGCCTCGGTCCCTGGACCCTGTCCCTGCTGCCAGTGTATCATTGGCTGGCACTACCCATGTGGTGCACTCCATGGCCCTTGTCCAGCCCCCTCCTGTAGGGGTTACGGTGGGTGCTGCCCTGAGTGGGCTGCGTGCTGCCCTGCCGGCGGGGAGATGTGGAACGCGGGGCTGGTGGGATAAGAGCATCCATACCGCCCGTGTCACTCTGCACAATCAAGGGCTACGTTTGGTGGTCAGTGGGGTGCGCAGTAAGATAGCTGCCTGGCAGGCCGCAATGGCGGTCCATACTGGGACATTTCAGTCCCGTGAGGGGCCATCTCAGCTCCACGGCCCATCCCCTGGTCATCCCCATCACCCTCCAGGCCTGGCTGAACAACCCCCCCCACCCCACCCAATCTCTCCCAGTGGAGGCTGAGCAAAGCAGAGGCCCTGGAGAATACCAGGTCAGGCCCACTAATTATATGCAAACTGTGTTTACTGTACATGCAAAGTAGAAAACATTGACGCCGCTCTCAAGGCACCGGAGCATCGCAATCTGGCAGGCGCCTACCACAATTTTGCCTTCATGCCTGATTCTCCACCCAATTCCCGAACTTGGCATCGGCAGATGGGGAATCCGCCCAGAGTGTATTGTTTCCACTTGTACATGGTGGTGCCTTTACTGAGCCTTATTTTCAGTTTACAGAAAACAATAATTACTGACTGCTTACTATACACGTGCTGGAGCTAGTCCCAGTGGTCAATCTGCTGACGTCTCCACCTCACACATTTTCCAGTTACTGACTAGGTCAGTCCTACAGATCTTCTTCCTCTCTGACTTTTAAATTCTTGGCTGTATTCCCATCACTGTGACATCAGCATGTCTGCTGTACTCCAACCATATTTGGTCAGAAGCCAATTTCAGCTCCGGCTTTCAATCATTTGATTGTCCAATGTAGGCTAGACTCCACTGACTACACCTTACCTTGTCTCAACATTGATTAGGTCACTCCAGTTCATTGCAAGTCTGTGGTGATACACCACTGTACTTCCCTAGCATTGTACATAGTTATAGAATAGTTGTGTGTAACGTGGCCCTGTAACCCTGTGTATTGTACTGTGTATTGTACTGTAGCTCTGTAGAGGTTCGGTCACCTGTATGTAACCTGACCTGGCAACGGAGAGCTCCGCCTTGGCCACTCCCCCGGGAGTTAGTTATAAGACCCAGCTTCTGAGACCTGACCCATTTGTCTGGGGTCGTCTGTGTCGGGTAAGCTTCCTACGTAGTGTATTAAAGCCTTGGTTAAAGTCTCACATGTCTTTGTGGTTCTTGACGCTTAGTGCATCAAAGTCTCAACTTGTTACCACACCAAGGCTCATGTAACTTCATCGGAACAAAACTAATATTCCACAATCTTCTTGCTCAATGAACTCTTGGTTGCATCACAACAGATTTTTTACAAAATTCATCTATTTCAGCATTTGTAAATTGTTAAATCCACGATAAATAGAATGCATAGACAATAGTAAGAATTACGGACAAGATTTATTTCAATACAATTCTAATACTCCTCCACTCCCCTAAAGGTGTCCTTCCCCGACCTGCACCTAGACCGGGGTTTTTATTCAGCTGGGACTCACCTTAGGCGGCGTATGTCGGACCGGGAAGTGCTGTTTACGTAACGAGTGTCTGGGCGGCGGCAGCGTTGCTAGTGCAGTCACAAGAGTGGTAAGACCCTTCAGGGCCAGTGGTAAGGCCCTGTGCAGTGCTCCATAACATATGCATATGCTGTGTGCAGCAATGCCCATTGTTGGTTGCGAGCGGAAACAATGGGGAAGAGTCACTCAATCTTCCTTGAATAGCCCTAGGAGGGACTTCTTGTCCATGCAAACAGTGAAACTAACATATTGAATAAATTTCTTGACCATGATCACGACAGCCAAACCGTCCTTCTCGATGTGAGCATATTGATCTCTGCGCGGCCAACATTCTTGAGGTGAAGGCGATGAGACGTTCGGATCCATCATCCATGATGTGGGCCAGCACAGCCCCGATGCTATATGGAAAAGCGTTGTAGGTCAACAGGAGTGGTCAGGATGGGTTGCAGTGGGTAGCAGCCTTGATGAGGAGAGTTGTTGTTTCACCTTGCCTGCTGTTCTCGGGCCCATTTCCAGCATTGCCCCTTCTTTAGCAGTCAGTGGAGGGGGGCTCAAGTGGTGGCCAGGTTTGAGAAGAACTTGCCACAATAATTCACCAGGCCCCGGAATGACCAGTTTTCCATTGGCCACCTGTTATGGGAGTCTGCCAAATTGCCTGTACCTTTTCTTCCACCGGAGGTCTAAGAGGTAGCTGAGGTACGCTACTTCGACGGCATGGAAGACACATTTCTCTTGCTGTAGGCAGTTGCCAGCTTCCTCAAAATGCCTCAGCACCTCAGCCAGGTTTTGTAGGTGTTTCTGCTCGGATGAGCTCGTGAACAGGACGTTGTCTTGATAGACCCCACACGAGCTAGGCCTTGCAGGATGTTCGCCATTACTCATTGGAATATTGTGACTTGAAAAAAAACCAAAGAGTAGGTAGGTGTATTCATATAGCTCCCTGTGCGTGTTCACAGTCACGAAGCGTCTGGACTCGGAAGCCAGGATCAACTAGCGGTAAGTCTAACTCATCTCTGGGGCGGCTTCCTCAGTTCTAGCCGAGTGTGATTTCCACTTGCACTTGCTTTGGCGTCCCTGAGCACTGCCAAACCCTGGAGTTCCTGGACCCCTTTTTCACCGTTTTCTGTGGAGACGGTTATCTCACCACTCGTAGGTCTTGTGACAACAAAAAAGATTATTATTATGACATGGGCCTCAGCTAGTAATTTCATTTGTGTGGCCGCATCACTTAGTCCACACACCAAGCGGTCTCGGAGTGTCTCATTCAATGTTGCTCTGAATCCGTAACTTTCAGCCAGACTTTGGAGGTGGGCCAGGAGGTAACTCACCAACTCACCCATGGCCTGAGCAACAGTGTGGAAACGGCGTACAATGAGCGGTGGTTTCGGGTTGAAGTGCTCCTCCTCTAGGGTCACCAGGATGGTGAATAGCCATGTATCTGGAGGTCCGGGTGAGTCAGGCTCTTTATCGCACTGTAGGTGGGCCCTCTGCAAGCCGTTAATAATATCACAGTTTGTCTTTCATCGCCAGTAATCGCATTTGTTTGAAAAAAACAGTACATGAGTTCCACAATGTGGTAATACCAGGTATTGCAGTACCTGAGAGGTGAATGACCATTGGCTAGACCGAGGGGTCTACCATTGGATAATGTACATAGTCCCGCCCTGAGAGGCGGGGTATAAGAACCGATGCTGTCCCAGCAGCCTTCACTTTCTGTATCATCGCTCCTGGGTACAGTTCTAGCTGATTAAAGTCGATTAGATATGGTGTATCAATTTAATCAGCTAGTACTTTTGAAGGATGGATCTCCGCATCAAGCCGGCGTGCCTTCAGCTCAGCCCCCACGCAGAAAACTCCGCTGCTATTTTTAAGCATTGGCTGGAGTGTTTTGAGAGCTAACTCGAAACGGCTGCCGACACCCCCACGGAAAGGCAGAAGATACACCTCCTGTGCTCGCGGGTCAGCCCGGCGATCTACCCCCTGATCGAAGGGGCAGCGAACTATGCTGCAGCCATGGAGCTGCTTGAAGGACATTACATCAGTCCACTGAACCAGGTCTATGCCCGTCACCTGCTGGCAACGAGACGGCAGAGCCCAGATGAGACACTCGAAGACTTCTACCGGGCACTGATAGTGCTGGGCCAAAACTGCGGCTTCCCAGCAGTGACGGGGAACGAGCACACGGAACTTTTAATTCGGGAGGCTTTCGTGGCAGGTATGGCTTCCCCCGACATCCGCCAAAGGCTCCTCGAAATGGACACACTGGGCCTCACTGAGGCACGGGCCCTGGCAGGGTCCATGGACGTTGCGTACAAGAACGCACTCGCGTATGCCCCCACGCGCACGGCGCCCCCCTGGGCTGCGTGGCACCCCGCCGCTGCAGCCCCCTAGACTTACCCGTTAACCCCGCAGGCCTGCGCGGCAAGACGGCCCGTTACCGCCGCCGGCCAACTGCTTCTTCTGCGGCCAGGCGAATCACCCGTGCACGCGCTGCCCGGCCTGCACCGTCACCTGCAAAGGGTGCGGCAAGAAAGGCCACTATGCCGCAGTCTGCCTGGCCCGCACTGTGGCCGCGGTCTCCAGCGACCACCAACAGCCTTTCTTCCACGTCCCGGCTGTCCAAGGCCCACCACAGCCGTTCTTTCAGGTCCCGGCAGCCCAAGCCCCACCGCAGCCTTTTTTTCAGGTCCCGCCAGCCCAAGGCCCACCGCAGTCCTTTTTGCAGGTCCCGGCCGTCCAACGCCCACCGCAGCCTTTGTCTCCCCAGCCAGCGTGCAACCCACGGCCGTGGCCATTTTGCCCCCCGGCAACCACGCTGGATGGGTGGGCGCAGCCATTTTGTCCCTCGCCACCGCTATCTTCGGAATCCCTGTCCCCGATCTCCATGTGCGACACATGGCTGGCGCCATCTTGGATGGGGCCTCAAGCCCCCAGCACAGCTGACTATGCGCTGCCTGACCAGAACTACTCCTTGCTGCAGCTGGCCTCTGTTACCCAGGGTCAGAGTCGGCCCCGGACGCTAGCGAAGGCCACCACAACGATCGCCATCAGCGGCCACGTGACGTCGTGCCTGATCGACTCCAGGAGCACGGAAAGCTTTGTCCACCCCGACACGGTAAGGCGCTGTTCTCTGGTCACCCATCCCGTCAAACAAAGGATCTCCCTCTTCTCCGGGTCACACGCAGTGCAGATAAAGGGGTTCTGCCTCGCGAACCTCACCGTCCAAGGCAGGGAATTCCGCAATTTCCGCCTGTACGTGCTGCCGCACCTCTGCGCAGCCACCCTTCTCGGGCTGGATTTCCAGAGTCACCTACAAAGCCTGACTTTTAAATTTGGAGGCCCTATACCCACCCCCCCCTTACTGTCTGCGGCCTCGCGACCCTTAAGGTCGACCCGCCTTCCCTGTTTGCGAACCTCACCCCGGATTGCAAACCCGTCGCCACCAGGAGCAGACGGTACAGTGCCCAGAACCGGACCTTCATCAAGTCCGAGGTCCAAAGGCTGCTGAAGGAAGGGGTCATCGAAGCAAGCAACAGCCCCTGGAGGGCTCAAGTAGTGGTGGTAAAGACCGGGGAGAAACATAGGATGGTCATCGACTATAGCCAGACCATCAATCGGTTTACGCAGCTGGACGCGTACCCTCTTCCCCGTATTGCCGACCTGGTAAACAGGATTGCGCAATACAAGGTCTTCTCCACGGTGGATCTCAAGTCCGCCTACCACCAGCTACCCCTCCGGAATAGTGACCGCCAGTACACTGACTTCGAAGCAGGTGGGCGGCTCTACCACTTTTTAAGGGTTCCCTTCAGTGTAACGAACGGGGTCTCGGTCTTCCAGCGTGAGATGGACCGAATGGTTAACCGGTACGGCTTACGCGCAACGTCCCCGTATCTCGATAACGTCACTATCTGCGGCCATGACTAGCAGGACCATGACACCTACCTCCGTAAATTTCTCCAGACTGCGCACCTCCTTAATCTGACCTACAATAAGGAGAAATGCGTTTTTAGCACCGACCGTCTAACCATCCTAGGCTACGTGGTGCAAAATGGAGTCATAGGCCCCAACCCTGAACGCATGCCCCCCCTCATGGAGTTCCCCCTCCCTCACTGCCCCAAGGCCCTAAAGCGCTGCCTCGGCTTCTTTAGCTATTATGCACAATGGGTCCCTAATTACGCAGACAAGGCTCGGCCACTGATCCAGTCCACAACCTTCCCCCTGTCGACGGAGGCCCGCCAGGCCTTCTGCCGCATCAAAGCGGACATCGCAAAAGCCACGATGCGCGCCATTGACGAGTCCCTCCCCTTCCAGGTCGAGAGCGACGCGTCCGACGTAGCTCTGGCGGCCACCCTCAACCAAGCGGGCAGGCCCGTGGCTTTCTTCTCCCGCACACTCCATGCTTCCAAAATTCACCACTCCTCGGTCGAAAAGGAGGCCCAGGCCATAGTAGAGGCCATGCGACACTGGAGGCATTACCTGGCCGGCAGGAGATTCACTCTCCACACGGACCAACGGTCGGTGGCCTTCATGTTCGATAATGCACAGCGGGGCAAGATAAAAAACGACAAGATCTTGCGGTGGAGGATCGAACTCTCCACCTACAATTACGAGATCTTGTACCATCCCGGGAAGCTGAACGAGCTTCCTGAGTATTGCCGCCGGAGCCCCTACCCAGCGCCAAACAGGCACGGATGCCCCCTACAGGCACCCCTCCCCCTGCCCACTTTTCGCCCCAACAGTGCCGCCTAGGGGTGACGAAGCTGCCTGGGAGGAAGACACCACGTTCCCGGAGTCACAACTGCCGGGGCCCCCACCAGGATCGTCGACGAAACTCAGACGCTCCAGAAGGACGACCAGGCTACCCGATCGTCTGATTGCTGCACCATAAAACAATAAAAACTTTCTCTGTTACCCTCGACATCATGGTACCTGCAAGACCTGGTCCTACCATGCAAAAGGCGACAGTAACACTGGCCATCACCCCGCTGGGTTCTTTTTTTTAACAGGGGGTGAATGTGGTAATACCAGGTATTGCAGTACCTGAGAGGTGAATGACCATTGGCTAGACCGAGGGGTCTACCATTGGATAATGTACATAGCCCCGCCCTGGGAGGCAGGGTATAAGAACCGATGCTGTCCCAGCAGCCTTCACTTTCTGTATCATCGCTGCTGGGTACAGTTCTAGCTGATTAAAGCCGATTAGATATGACTCCACTTTGTCTCGAAAGTATTGATGGTGTCTCACACATATTGCCCTCAATTGTCTGTATCTGCACTGGAAGGTTGAGACTATCCTTTGTGCTGCATTTCGGCGGTTAGTAGTGGGGCCTCCCGGTGGACCGGGCACACAATCACCGGTTGAAGTGTTGGGTACTCTGCTACACAGACAAATCAATACGGTTGCGAATGGTACAACGCAGTTTTATTTCAATGAACTATTAACATATTAAACTCTGGTTTTCAGCACATGGTGAACCTCTGAGTGGCTGGCAATGAGGTCTGTGCCCTGAGCCCTCTCCTGCTCGAGTGCCCAGGAAGTGTCGTGTTCCCTGCTTTGTACTGTGTATGCTCTTGTCCGTGAATGGCTGTTGTGTTTTGTGTGTTGGTTGGTCCGTTGATCTGTCCATCATTATGTATGTATGTATGTGCTATGATGTTTACCTGAATATCATGACACCGGTGTCGATAGCAGCTCCGCTGAATGCACTTCGCCAGCGTTGACTCCGTGATAAGTCGAACGCATAGACAATCGTAGAAATTACGAACAAGGTTTATTTCAATACAATTCTAATACTCCTCTACTCCCCTAAGGGTTTCCTTTAGCGACCTACACCTTTGCAGGGGTTTTTATACAGCTGGGGCTCTCCTTGTAGAGGTGAAGCTCCGCCCCCTCAAAGGAGAAGCCCCCCCCTCCCTTAAAGGGGAGTTCATATTCCAGGGAGGTCATGGGAAATCGTCTTGTCCTGATCTCGGGACCTCCATTGGGGTTACAACATAAACCATTGGACAATATTTTTTTAAATAAACTTAGAGTCCCCAATTCTTTCCTTTTTTCCAATTAAGGGTCAATTTAGTGTGGTTAATCCACCTATACTGCACATCTTTTTGGGTTGTGGGGGTGAAACTCACACAGACACGAGGAGAATGTGCAAACACCACATGGCCAGTGACCTAGGCCGGGATCGAACCCGGGACTTTGGTGCCGTGAGGCAACAGTGCTAACCATTGAGTCTGCAGGCCCAATCAGAGGCAGAGCCCCACCAACAGAGATGGGTGTTGTCGCTGAAAGTGGCAGAGCATGACGGTGCCTTTATCTTGAGGTACTTCTGAAGGTGTTTCAGTTTTGTAAAGATTGATGTGATCACTGCTGTCAGGCCATCTATCCACAGAATGACCTGTGGCTGCAGCTATCACCTACTGATTGATGCACCTCCAGTGGGCAGGTGAGAATAGCAGGCCATGGGACTTTCAGTGGCGGCCATGAGGTGAACGGTCGCACACAAGGTGGCTCCCGCTTGGGGATTTGGATTTTGGCCCTTTGGGTTTCATTTGGGAAGAAAAGTGGTGTAGTTTGTAAGTTTTGGTTCCACCCTGCTCCCCCCCCCCTCTGCTGTGTGATGTCTGAAGGTTATAACACGAGGAAGGTGCCGAAAAAAGGTTCCTTGTCTGACTCAGAACTCCCTTGAGACTCAGAAATGGTGAAAATGGTCTCTGTGGCGTTATTGCCCTCTCAGTGGTCGACTGACAAGTTGGTGGACTTCCTATTGGGGGAGTTCAAAATACGACAGGCGGTCTTCGAGGACCTGTCGAAGGTGATTGAGCCCATGGTGGCACCCATCCTTGCAACTTTGGACAGGGCAGATAGCGGCTGGAGGTACAGGGCATGACAATTAGGTGGGGTAGACGCTCACGGATCATAGTGATCGGATTGCGTCTTTGGAGGCAGAGATGGGATTGTTGACAAATAATCAGAAGGTACTGAAGGCCAAGGATGATAACCTGGAGAATGTTCTACACCAGAACCTGCAAATTTTTGTTCTACCGGAGGGCCTAGAAGGTACGAGTGCCACAGATTATGTGGCAAAGATGTTGGCAAATTGGTGGGGAAGGAGGTCTTTGCGAACCCGCCCAAAGTGGACCAGGCCCACTGGTCATTGAGACAAAATCACAGATTATGGGGGAGCCAACACAGACAATTACTTTCCGTTTCCATCATTCCTTGGATAAGGAACAGGTTCTCAGGTGTGCGAAGGATTGGGAGGGCCAATCTGTCAGAATTTATCAGGAGGTCGGGGCAGAACTGGCAGAATGGCGAGTTGGATTCAATAAGGGTGGCACTGTACAGGAGCAAAGTGCGTTTCAGTCTGGGATACCCAGTTTGACTCCGGGTCACTTTTAGAGAGAGGGACTATTACTTTGATATGCCGGAGGAGGTAAATGAATTTGTAAAGAAACATGGACTGGGCGAGACTTGAGGATAAAGTTTTGGTTACACCTGAGTTTTGGATTTCATTGTTGTTGTTTTGATTGTTATTCTGATCTCGTTGCTCCGTATTCCTGGTTTATTTTATTTTATAATTTTGTGAGGGAAAGTTGTAAAGGGAGCTATGGAAGGGTACTCGGATGAAGTGGGATGTACTTCTGAGTCTATATAAGGCTCTGGTCAGACCCCATTTGGAGTATTGTGAGCAGTTTTGGGCCGCGTATTGAAGGAAGGATGTGCTGGCCTTGGAAAGGGTCCAGAGGAGGTTCACAGGAATGATTCCTGGAATGAAGAGCTTGTTGTATGAGGAACGGTTGAGGACTCTGGGTCTGTGCATGTTAGAGTTTAGAAGGATGAGGGGGGATCTTATTGAATCTTAAAGGATACTGCGAGGCCTGGATAGAGTGGACGTGGTGAAGATGTTTCCACTTGTAGGAAATACTAGAAGCAGAGGACACAATCTCAGACTAAAGGGACGATCCTTTAAAACAGAGATGAGGAGGAATTTCTTCAGCCAGAGGGTAGTGAATCTGTGGAACTCTTTGCCGCAGAAAGCTGTGGAGGCTAAATCACTGAGTATCTTTAAGACAGAGATAGATAGGTTCCTGATTAATAAGGGATCAGGTGTTATGGGGAGAAAGCAGGAGAATGGGGATGAGAAAAATATCAGCCACGATTGAATGGCAGAACAGTCTCGATGGGCCGAGTGGCCTCATTCCTAATTTTGCTCCTATGTCCTATGATCTTATGGAATTGGGGGATGTTTACTGTGCTGTTGGAAATATGTGGGGACGGAGTTGGGTGTGGGTTCATGTTTGATATAAAATCTGGGTATGGGTAGGGGTGCTTTTTTGCTGAGCCATTGTGTGTTTGACTTTGATTTTCTTCCCCAGGTTGGGGGGGTCACCCTGTTGGCGGTTATGCTAGTTAATGGGAGCGGAGTGAGGGAGAGTGCTGTGGCTGGCAACCTGGACGGAGGGGGGTTCTTTTGTTCATTCAGGTAACGTGCCTTGGTTTGTTGTGTTTTATTTGTTTGGGATGGGGGAGTGGGGGTGTTGGAGTTTGGTAGGCTGCTTGTTTGGTGCTCAATGGAGGGTGGGGCTGGGAAGGGAGAGGGTGGATTTGGAGAGGGGGATGCATTCATTGCTGATGATGAAAGTTCCTGTGTTTATGTGTTGGCTTGTTGGGGTGATGGTGGCCATCTGGGATGTGCCTGGAGTAGGTGCTGTTCGGGGCTTTAATAAGGACACAGAGTGTCCATACCCTGTGAGAAAAGTAAGTTTTATTTAGACAAACGATATATATACTACCCCGTAGATCTCTACCAGGTTCCGCTCTGGTTGGTGCCTTCCTGGCCGACCTTACATACAGTGGTTAATTGAGATACCCTGGCCCTCGCGGGGGAGCTCGTACTCGACAAGGAGCACAGAGAAGACAAGCATTCCCACCCCATATATCCCCTGTGGAATATTACAGGGGCCCTGTCAGACTTTCATGTGGGTGGGATATGGTTGATAATAGTAAAGGCCCAGAGGTCCCCAATCAGATCGGACACATGGAATGTGAGAGGTTAAATGGACCAGTTAAAAGGTCCCAGGCGTAGCAAAGGAGCTGTTTGTGTTCATGGAGCAGATGTGGGGGGGCTGACCCAGGCAGATTTAGTTTGGTACCCAAGGGAGAAGGTGTTCTCTTTCTTTTCACGTGTGCATCGGGTCTACTCCCGCATAGATTGTTTTGTAAAGGGTAGATCATTACTCCTGGGATTGTGGTCGCGGCGTATTCGGGATTATGTCTGACCATGCTCCATATTATTTGGATATGTGTTTGGAGATGGTCCGAGGAAGGGGCGGGGTGGTTGTGGGGGGGGCGGGGGGGTTGGTTGTTGTGGGAGGAATGTTTCTGCTATTGAGGATTATGTGGAATTTAGTAAGAATGAGTAAGTCTTCCATGTTCCATGTTCTGAGACGAGGGGGAGATCATTTCTTTTAAGGGTCATAGAGATAGGTTTGGTAGACTGGAGTGGCAGAGGCTGGTGGATTCCATCCGCGAGGTTGACCACAAATACTCTGCTGCCCCAACAGCAGAGCTGTTAGCAGAGAGGAAGAAGCTTCAGATGGTGTTTGAGTTAGTATCACAGGGAAAGGGTGGCATGGTGGAGCAGTGGTTAGCACTTCGGCCTCACAGTGCCGAGGACCCGGGTCCTATCCTGGGTCCGGGTCATTGTCCACACGGAGTTTGCACATTCTCCCCATGTCTGCGTGAGTCTCACCCCCACAACCCAAAGATGTGTAGGGTAGGTGAATTGGCCACACTAAATTGCCCCTTAATTGGGAAAAACACATTTTTTAAAAAAGCGTTGATGAGGAAGGTAGTGAGCCAACTTCGTCGGGCAAGAAGGATGTTTTACGATCAATGGGAGAAGGCCAGCCATGTATTGGTTCACCAGCCGAGGCAGCAGGCGGAACCTCAGTTCATGGACTCTGGTGAAGGGATGGTTTCTGCTTCAGAGAGGATCAATGGGCTGTTTAAGGCCTTTTACTAAGGATTATAACAATCCGAGACTCCGGGGGATGATTCGACAATGAGATAGTTTTTGGTTGGACTGGCCGTCCCGGTGGTGAAAAGGGAAATATGGCTGGAATTAGAGGTGCCGCTGGGACAGGAAGAAATTGCGAACTGTATTTGTGCCATGCAGTCGGGGAAGGTACCGGGCCCGGATGGGATGTGATATTCTATAAACAGCTTGCAGCCCTGTGGTGCCACATATGTTGGACATGTTTAAGGACTTGCTGTCCTGGGGGGTGTTGCCAGCCACACTGGCACAGGCCTCGATCTCTTTGATCCTGAAAAGGCCAAACATCCTAGAGAGTGTGAGTCACCTCGGCCCATCTCTGTTGAATTCCGATGCAAAGCTATTGGCTAAGTTGCTGGCTACCCTTTTGGAGTCGTGCCTGCCGGGGGTAATTTCTGAAGCGCAGACAGGTTTTGTTAAGGGCGGCAGTTTTCTGCCAGCGTCAGGAGAGTTTTGAATGTGGTGCTGTTGCCCTCTGCAGGGGTTGAGCCAGACATGGTTATCGCAATGGATGAGGAGAAAGTGTTTGACCGGGTGGAGTGGGAGTACCTTTTCGAAATTACGGGGCAGTTTGGTTTTGGTCCTAAAATCATATCTTGGGTTAGGCTTTTTCTATGGGGTTCCCACTGCGAGCGTCCGTACCAATGCCCTGAGTTCTGGCTCTTTCAGTTGAATAGGGATACTAGGCAGCAGTATGCACTTTCCCCGTTGTATTTCACTCTGGAAATTGAGTCATTGGAGATTTTGCTGAGGTCATCAACCAGTTGGAAAGGAATAGAGAAGGGGCGTAGGGAGCCTAGAGTGTCCTTGTGTACGAACAACCTGTTGTTGTGCATCACGGATACTCTCTCCAATGTGGGGAAGATAATGGACGTGCTTAGGAAGTTTGGTCGTTTCTCAGGGTATTGGTTAAATGTGGGCAAGAGTGAGGTCTTTCCGGTGAATCCTTCGCTGATCTGGGGAGACGACCGTTTCATCTGGCCAGGACTAGTTTCAGATATCTGGGAGTATGGGTGTCTCATGACTGGGTCGTGCTGCATAAGTTGAACCTGTCCAGTCTGGTGGGCGGGGTGAAGATGGATCTGAAGAGTTGGGATGCCCTCCCGTTGACTCTAACGAGTAAGGTTCGGACGGTAAAAATGAACATTCTCCCGAGGATTTTGTTTATGTTCCAGTGTCTCCCAGTCTTTCTCCCGAAATCATTTTTTATTACTGTCAACAAGTTGATTTCTATCTTTATATGGGTGGGCAGGACCCCCCTGATTCAAATGGCTTTCTATAGGGTGGATAATAGATCCGGGTTCGATATGTGGGCAGATGGGTGAGAGTTTTTGTTAAAGTTGGGTTTGGATGGGTTGCGGAGGGGATCAAATTGTTAAAATATATAAATTTGTTGGAATATTTTGTATGCTATATTGGAATTTTTTTGGCTTGATTAAAAATATTTTTGAAAAATTAATAGCCGGCCTCACAAATCCACTGGAATCTCCAGGCGTTGTTCCCAAACAGCCCACAGTTGGCACACTTAATATACAATTTGGTTGCCCGCTTCTGCCAGGTGGGCACTTCCACCTCTGTCGGCAAGATCGGCTGGGGGTGGGAGTTTATTAGTCCACCTACCTGCTGGCCTCCCATTCTACTTATGTCCTGGTCTGGCTAGCAAAACTGCCTCAGCCTGACCAGTAAGATTCCTCCGATTGTTCTCCTGTCGACCAACCTGCCAGTGAGCAGACTTGGAGCCAGTGGCTGGCGAAGTAATGCGAGTAATTTTTAATTTTTTTTATTTCCTTGTGGACCAGTTGATGCAGGGGTGCTCCTCTATAGCCATGTATAGTTTGCAAAGTAAATTGACCTGTATGATTCATTAATTGACTCACATATTAATTTATTGACAAATTCACTTTTGAAGAAAATGGATGGAACAATAATAATAATCTTTGTAGTGATCTCTGTATGTGCATGTACATAAGGGGTTAATGTGTAATCAGTAGCACCACATGATCACTAGAGGGCCGGACCAACAGGGGTAAAAAAGCCAACCACATTGGGTCTCTCTCTCTCCTTGGGTGCACTGTGACCAGGGCAGTATCAGATTAGTTCAGATGGCTAGTGGAGTTACATATAGTTACTGTAGTTAGATCTTATTAACCTTATCACTAGTATCAAAGTTAAAGTGAAGAACTCATGCAATTATTGTTATAGTTACTCAATAAACCTTTTGTTACTACTGGACGAGTTTGAGTCTTCTTCATCGAGATTCAGAAGATCTCATCATTAACCAAGGATTGAGTGGCACATGTTACCTACCACACAGGTAACAAAACATGGTACCAGGCGTGTTGGCTTGAACAGAACTAGTGAGATTAGGTTAGACAAAAAGAGAAGAAAATTCAGACCGGATATTCAACTGTGGAAGACTTCGCAGCAGATGGATCCTCGACAACTAAACGATTCGATGGACCACGTTCAAGTATCAATGCAGCTGAAAACTGACGGTAACTTAAGTAATAACTGGAAAATGTTTCTACAGAAGTTCCAAGTATATATGGCAGCTAATAATTTAAACACGGTCTCTGAAGAAAGGAAAATAGCAATACTACTCAGAAGAGCAGGATATGAAGCTATAAAGATCTATAACTCCTTTAATTTCTTGGAAGGTGAAGACAAAACTAGATTTAAAGTGATTATCGCAAAATTTGAAGAGCACTGTGAAAGTCAGTCTGGTGAGATGCTGGAAAGGTTTATCTTTTGGCACAGATGCCAGAGAAATGGTGAGCCCATCACTGATTTTATTACAGACTTCCAGGTACTAGCACAAGGCTGTAATTATGCTATGATATTGGATCAATTAATTTACTACCTGAAAAATATTTGAGATAAGAACTTTCACAAAAAAAGTATTTAACATTAGAAATCGCTATACAAAAATGCCTTGCTTATAAACAAAAACAAAATCAATACTTTGAGTCTTTACAAAGACAGAATCATTATCTAGAAAACAAAATCCGTAAAAATGGCGCAAATACTCACCACGAGGCAGAGGCAGAATCTCACTCGATGCAACAGCACTTTTTGATTGGCAGCCACCTTGAGCGAGAGCGTTCCAGCCAGTACGCACATGCACACTACCCTAAAAGACACAGTAAGAAGTCTTACAACACCAGGTTAAAGTCCAACAGGTTTGTTTCAAACACTAGCTTTCGGAGCACTGCTCCTTCAGTGCTCCGACGGTTAGTGTTTGAAACAAACCTGTTGGACTTTAACCTGGTGTTGTAAGACTTCTTACTGTGCTCACCCCAGTACAACGCCGGCATCTCCACATCATGGCTAAAAGATACAAACCGGCGAAACAGTGTTCTGCGCATTGGCAAGAAGCAGTGCATGTGCAGTTGCGAAAAGAGCGCACAGTAACGGAAACTGCGATTGCGCATGCACAATCAAGCCCTGCGCATGACGTTACGGGCAGCATGACATCAGAGGACCCGGACAACGCCCACTTAAGTAGGAATTGCACGAAAATTGAAAAAAGGAAATTTAAAGCTGCAAAACCCAATTTTCTTACCTCAAAAGAGAGAACAATGCCTGAACTTACACCAGCAGTTGAAAATAACTTTCACAACACCCTGGCACAAGCAGTCTGCACCACCCAAAGTGAAGAGCACAATGACAACTCTGAAACAAAAAGAGATGATTTGTCTATCGAACAATACACACAATACCACTCAGACATGGCTGATTTATTCGGATCTGCTGATCACAGCATCAGCAACACGGTTGCAAAGCTCAACACGACACTACTCATGGTAGATGACTCCAACACCATGATGCCATGGCAGATCGTCAATACATTGGATGACAGCAACCTGTCAAATATCCAAGAAGAAAACAACGCCAAAGGAGAGCACAGAACAACTCCGTTGAGAGAGCACAGATAGGCTCCACAGCAAGAACACTGCACGACTCCACAGAGAGAGCGATGACAGACTCCACAGAGAGAGCGACACAAGTCTCCACAAAGAGAGCGATGAAAGACTCCACAGAGAGAGCGTCGCAAGCGTCCACAGACAGCTCGTTGACAGACTCCAAAATGGAAGCATGCAAACACTCCATAGTGAACGCCATGCATGAACAAGACTATGAAGGTCTATCCACCTTATCTGAGCAACCAGCAGCAGACTATGAAAGTCTACCAAGCTCACGTGAACAACAAAAAGATTATGAAAGTCTACCCAGCTCATTTAACCAACAAGAAGACACTGAATGTCAACCCACAGTATGTGAGAATAGTGACAATGTGGTCACAATCGACATACAGGATGTACAGGATCACAGCGAGACTGACAGATCCCAGCTCGTCTGTACAGAAGCACTCAACAATCAGAGGGGGCTACTCATGAGTACAGACAGACCACGTCAAATGAAATTGTGAAGATTTTGACTCCAGAAGAGGAGCACCAAGAAACCACATGTGATTCAAACACCTGTTCATACTATTACAACCTGCCTCGGAGCTCTGTCAGATGGATGTGAGGGGTGGGCTAGTCCGGGCTGGCCTGAGAGGGGGTGCGGGGAGGGGCCGGAATGGGTGGAAATTGTTGGCGGCCTGGGCTCCCTGCCCCCAACCTCCCCCACCCTGACCATCCCCACCCCAATCACCCAGGGATTCGGTGGGACTGTGTGATAGAATGGCTAGTTCACAGGCAGGGATCAGCCTGGTGGGTGGTGGAAAGTGCTACAGTGGGCAGGAGTCAGATGTTGTCATACGTTGTGGAGCACCAGAGCTCATCGTAGAGCGTGTTGTCATCATCCTCCATCCCATGGACCAGACCTGGTGTTACTGCCAACCCAAGGCTTGCACTATGTATTGCAGCAGGTATGTATCAGGGAGGGGTGCAGGCGGGGGCTAGCCGGCGGGGGGAGGGGGTGTTTGGGGGCGGGGAGCGGTGTCCATGCTCCTGGCCAGTCCACCCCCCACAGTGGTCAGTGGGGTGCGCGGCAAGATGGCTGCCTTGCAGGCCACGGCAATGGCTGTCCCTGCCGGGACGCTGCCCCAGTCCCATGGGGGGGGGGGGGGGGGGGGTCACCCCGGCCACTGGGCCCATTTCCCCCCAGCCCTGGCAGGGATCCCGCCAGTTCCACCACTACCACCACCACCGCCCCTCCACTATATCCCGCCCAACCTACCATGACCAGCGCCCCCGCCCCTATATGGCTCCCGCGCTTCTCCCGCCCGCCATCCCCCCTTCACCGGTCCACAGGAATGAAGCTCCAGAAGAGACGCTCCCAGAGTCCACGTCTGTGCCCGCACCGGCGCCCCCACTACCGATGCCAGCACGGATGAGCTCGACACCCGGGACACTTCGCCAAAGTCTGCTTGGCCAGGTCGAAGAACTCTAACTCACAGGCCCGATCCTCAGATTCACAGGCCCGCAGCGTGGCAGCGTGTCTGCCGACTCTGCCTCCCTCATCAGCCTCGTGCTATCTGTGGGAGCAGCCATCTTCCAGTCCTCACAGCACATGCGACTCACGGGGGCCGCCATCTTGGCCAGCCTCCCCCACGCGGCCGGCCACGTGCGATCCATGGGGGCCGCCATCTTGGCCGTCATCTGCTACACCGCTCGACGCGTACGATCAACATGGGCAGCCATCGCGGAGCTGCCCCAGCACCTCCGACCACGCCAACTATGTGCAAGTCAGCGCGGTCACCCTGGACCAGTCGCGACCCAAGCATCTCCGGAGCTCCATGATGACCGTCCGGGTAAACGGGCACGAGACGCCTTGCCTCTTCAACTCCGGGAGCACAGAGAGCTTCATTCACCCGGACTTGGTAAGATGCTGCTCGCTCCCAATTTTCCCGGCGCACCAAACCGTCTCCCTCGCCTCTGGGTCGCACTCGGTGCAAATCCAAGGGTGCACTACCGCAACCCGAGCAAGACAGGGCGCTGAGTACGAAGATTTTTAGTTATATGTGCTCCCAGACCTCTGCACTCCTCTCCTATTGGGACTAGATTTCAGGGACTAGATTGGGACGAGGAAACCTCAGGAGTCTAACCCTGAAGTTCGGGGGGGGCCCTGCCCCCACTCACCATATGCAGCCTCGCGACCCTAAAAGTCGACCCTCCCTCACTCTTCGCGAATCTCACCGCCGCCACCAGAAGCAGGCAGTATAGCATACAGGACAGGACTTTTATCAGGTCCGAGGTTCTGCGTCTCTTGCGGGAGGGAGTCATCGAGGCCAGCAATAGCCCCTGGAGAGCTCAGGTGGTGGTCGTCAAGACCGGGGAAAAGTTCCGGATAGTTGTTGATTACAGCCAAACCATAAACCGGTACACGCAACTTGATGCGTACCCCCTTCCCCAGATTGCAGACATGGTAAACCAGATCGCACACTACCGGGTGTTCTCCATAGTGGATCTGAAGTCTGCATACCACCAGCTCCCAATCCGCCGGGAGTACCGCCACTACATGGCTTTTGAGGCAGACGGCCGCCTTTTCCACTTCCTCTGGGTCCCTTTTGGCATCACGAACGGGGTTTCGGTGTTCCAAAGAACAATGGACCGAATGGTGAACCAGTACGGGCTGCGGGCCACATTTCCGTACTTGGACAATGTCACCATCTGCGTCCATGATCAGCAGGACCACGACGCCAACCTTCACCGATTTCTCCAAACTGCCCAAACCCTCAATCTTAACTACAACAAGGAGAAATGGGTTTTCCGCATGACCAGACTAGCCATCCTCAGCTACGTCGTGGAGAACGGGGTCCTAGGACCCGATCCCGACTCTGTATGTGCCCCCTCCTGCAACTCCCCCTCCCTCACTGCCCCAAGGCCCTGAAGAGGTGCCTCGGGTTCTTCTCATATTATGCCCAGTGGGTCCCCAACTATGCGGATAAAGCCCGCCCACTAATCAAGGCCACCATCTTTCTACTGGCAACTGAGGCCCGCCAGGCCTTCAGCTGCATCAAGGGGGACATCACCAAAGCCGCGATGCACGCGGTGGGCGAGTCCGTCTCCTTCCAGGTGGAGAGCGACGCATCAGAGGTCGCTCTCGCCGCTACCCTCAATCAAGCAGGCAGACCGGTAGCGTTTTTTTCGCGCACCCTCACCACCTCTGAAATTCGACACTCCTCGGTCGAAAAATAAGCACAAGCCATCGTGGAAGCCGTACGGCACTGGAGGCACTACCTCGCTGGTAGGAGGTTTACCCTCGTCACCGACCAACGATCGATAGCCTTCATGTTCGACAATATACAGAAGGGCAAAATCAAGAACGTTAAGATCTTGAGGTGGAGGATCGAACTCTCCATCTACAGCTATGATATAGTATATCGTCCTGGGAAGCTCAACGAGCCCCCAGATGCCCTGTCCTGCGGCACAGGCGCCAGCACGCAAGATGACCGACTATGGGTTATCCACGATGACCACTGCCACCCGGGGGTCACCCGGCTTATCCACTATATCAAGGCCTGCAACCTGCCCGACTCCACCGAGGAGGTCAGAGCCATGACCAGGGACTGCCACATCTGTGCGGAGTGTAAACCACACTTCTATCGACCAGATAAGGTCCACCTGGTAAAGGCATCCCGGCCCTTTGAGCGCCTCAGTATCGATTTCAAAGGGCCCCTCCCCTCCAATAACCGCAATACATATTTCCTCAATATTATTGATGAGTTCTCCCGCTTCCCCTTTGCAATCCCTTGCCCCGATATGACCATGTCCACCGTCATTAAAGTCCTACATAGTGTCTTAACCCTGTTTGGTTTCCCCAATTATGTCCACAGTGACCGGGGCTCGTCGTTCATGAGTGACGAACTGCGTCTGTACCTGCTCGGTAAGGGCATCGCCTCGAGCAGGAGTACCAGTTACAACCCCAGGGGAAACGGGCAGGTGGAGAGGGAGAACGCGATGGTCTGGAAGACCGTCCTACTGACCCTGCGGTCCAGGAATCTCCCAGTTTCTCACTGGCAGGAGGTCCTCCCCGATGCGCTCCACTCTATTAGGTCCCTACTTTGCACGGCCACAAACGAGACCCCTCATGACCGCCTATTTGTTTTCCCTAGGGGATCCACCTCAGGGGCCTTGCTCCCGTCCTGGCTGAAGACACCGGGGCCAGTCCTACTCAGAAAACACGTCAGGAGCCATAAGGCCGATCCTCTGGTAGAGAGGGTCCAGCTCCTACACTCAAACCCCCAGTACGCTTATATCGAACACCCCGATGGCCGACAGGATACGGTCTCCCTCCGGGACTTGGTGCCCGCCAGTTCCACCACTACCACCACCACCGCCCCTCCACTATATCCCGCCCAACCTACCATGACCAGCGCCCCCGCCCCTATATGGCTCCCGCGCTTCTCCCGCCCGCCATCCCCCCTTCACCGGTCCACAGGAATGAAGCTCCAGAAGAGACGCTCCCGGAGTCCACGTCTGTGCCCGCACCGGCGCCCCTACTACCGATGCCAGCACGGATGAGCTCGACACCCGGGCCAGCAGCAACGCCAGAGCTTCGGCGATCATAGCGCCAGACCGGCTGAACTTATGAACCCGTCACCTCCGCCAGACATCATTTTGTTAACAGGGGGTGAGTGTGGTGAATGTATTATACCAATAATCCACCACTGTATCAGTACCATGCTTTGCCTTTGTATTTGCATCTATGCTATGTTGTTGCCCTTGTGGGCTCCACCTATGGGCCATTGTATGGCATCATCCATAGGGGAACATGTTGGTGTCAACATGGCCTCAGGATCAGCAATTCTGGCCCATACAACGGGCCAGCATGGCACTGGAGCGACCCATGCCGCTCCAGCTGCCGATCCCGGCGTCAACTGAGTGCCGCGGGGTCCGCGCATGCGCAGTGGCTCCCTTCTCCGCGCCGGCCCCGACACAACATGGCGTAGGACTAAAGGGGCCGACGCGGAAGAAAGGAGGCCCCCAGCTCGAGAGGCCGGCCCACCGACCAGGCCACAGTGGAGGCTTCTCCGGGTTCAGACCCCCTTCACCCCCCACAGGCCGCCCCCGGACCCTTCCACGCCGAGGTCCCGCCGGGTAAGACCACACGTAGACGGCACTGGCAGGACTCGGGATTTTTGTTACGGTCGCTCGGCCCATCCCTGGCTGAGAATAACGGGGGGGTGGGGGGGTGCCGCTGAGCGACCCCCGACCAGAGCCAATGAGAAGCCTCCAGACATGGGTAACACACCTAACTCTCGACCCCAGAGGGGCAACCTCTACCCCATCACGACAGGTCTGCGTGACCCCCTTCACCCTCCACCTTCATAACCCATGTTCACCCCCCCTCTTTCATGGGCCCTGTCACTTGGTAGTGCCACCCTGGCATCGAGGTGCTGCCTTGGGCAGCCTGTCAGTGCGAACCTGGCACCCCGGCAGTGCCAGATTGGAACTATCAGGGTGCCCAGTGGCGCTGTCCGGGTGCCCGGGGCACTGCCCTGCCCTGTCCCGGACCACCCGTGCTCCAATTTCCTCTGAGCTTCCCAGGTGTGGCCATAACGTCTTGTCTCCAGACGTGAGACATGGCCACTGAATATCAGGAGCCAGGAGACTGTGGCCTCAAACAGGCTGTACATATGGCTCATTTAATATGCTTGTCTGGATCATGCCCAGCGAGCACGTGATCCAGATCGCGTCGGGCATAACGGGTTGGCTGCATCGCGCGCGACTTGGTGCCCGGCAAAAAACCAGTTCTTGGCCTCTCCCGGTATGCACCCAGCATAACGGAATTGTAATGAATGGGTAATGTGCCTTTAAGATCATGCATGTAATGTCCCTTTAAGACCGGGTTTGGAACCCCGGGGAACTCCGCCTTTGGCTCCACCTCCCAGGGGCTGGATACAAGGTGGCATCCTGTGGGCGGCGCTCAGTGAGCACTCATTCCTCCGGCTGGCGAAGTTATCTGCTTCTTAAAGCCTTCGTTTTACGAGTACACTCTCTCGTGTCATAATTGAGGGTATATCAATTTAATAAACAGATTACGACAGGATGGATAGCGGTCTCAAGCCAGAAAAGCTTGACCTGGACGCACGTACGCCAGAAGTCAAAGACATTTTTGAACACTGGCTTCCGTATTTTGAGGCCTACCTGGACCACTCGGCAGACCCCATCGGCGAGCCTCGCAAGCTACGCCTACTCCACGCCCGGGTGAGCCACAGAATCTCCGGCCTGATCGAGAAGGCAGCCAACTACAGCGCAGCGATCGAGATTCTGAGGAAGCGTTTCGTAAAACCCATCAATGAGGTACATGCACGGCATCTGCTCTCTACTCGCCGGCAGCGCTCAGGGGAATCGCTGGACGAGTACTTGGAAAAGCTCACCATGCTCGCTAGAAACTGTAACCATCAAGATGTGACCGCAGAGGTCCACATGAACCTACACATCCGCGAAGCCTATGTGTCTGGAATCCGATCAAACTATATTAGGCAGCGACTCCTGGAAAACGGGGCGAAAGATCTGCGGGAAACGATAACGCTAAGAGGTGGCCTACCAGAACCTCGGCACGTATCCCTTCGCCGCGCGGCCACCCGACCAGACCGGGGGCACACTGTGCTTTTTCTGTGGGCAGAGCCAGCATCCACGACAGCGCTGCGCAGCCTGTTCCGCGACCTGTAGTGACTGTGGAAAGAAGGGGCATTTCACGAGGGTCTGCCTGACCAGGCCCAAGGCCCAGAAACAAAAAGCCCAACAGGCCCGAAAATCGAGCTCACAGGCCCCTTTCTGACGGTCATCGGCCTCGTGCGAGTCATGGGGGCGGCCATCTTCTACACCTGACACGTGCGACCGACGGGGCGGCCATTTTGTGTCTCCGACTCGGAAGAAGACTCAGACTACCCACAGCTGGGAGCAATCACCTTTAACCAGTCGCGGCCAAAGCATCTGCGGAACTCCATGATGCTCATCCAGATCAACGGGCGTGACACTCCCTGCCTTTTCGACTCCAGGAGCACGGAGAGTTTCGTGCACCCAGAAATGGTAAAGCGCTGCTCCCTGCGCACCTATCCCTCATCCCAAACCATCGCCCTCGCCTCTGGGTCCCATTTGGTCCAAATCAAGGGGTATTTGATGTGTTGGGTACTCTGCTACACAGACGAACCAACACGGTTGCGAATGGTACAACTCAGTTTTATTGCTAACATTTATTTACAGTGGTAAACTGGCTACTGAGGTTCGATCATAACCCTAGAATCTGTGGACCTATTCCTAATACTATCTTGTCGTGGCACTCAGCACATGGTGGATGTCTGAGTGGCTTGCTATGAGCTCTGTGCCCTGAGCTGTCTCCTGCTGGAATCCTCAGGAAGCGTCGTGTTCCCTGTTTTGTACTGTGTATGCTCTTGCCTATGATTGGCTGTGGTGTTGTGTGTGTGTTGTTTGGTCCGTTAATCTGTCCATCAGTATGTATGTGCTACGATGTTTACCTGAATATCATGACAGTATTGTATTGTGAATCTCGCGATGCAGAGCGCCGAATACGCCCATTTTAAGCTGTACATCCTCCCTCACCTCTGCGCCCCCCTGCTGCTCGGCCTGGATTTCCAATGTAGCCACCGAAGCCTGACCCTGAAGTTTGGTGGACCCTTGCACCGCCCCCCCCTCACTATTCGTGAACCTCACCCCGACTGTCAGCCCTTTGCCACCAGGAGCCGGCGGTACATGCCCAAGATATGACTTTCAACAAGTCAGAGTGTGGTGAACCACTGTATTAGAAGATGTAAGGTAGGACCTGCACTACAAGTTCGCCGGTAGGCCCTGCTGGCTGGCTTCGCCCACTAAGAACTGTATAAATATGCATGACCTCTATTGCCCTGCCATTTTGCCAGCTGCAGCAGGAGGCCACGCATCTGACTGCAATAAAGCCACAGTTGTACCCAATCTGCGTCTTTGTGCAATTGATTGCGCATCAATTTATTGCAGTCAGATTTTTCCACAGAATGGATATCAGAATCAAACCCGATCGCCTGCAGCTGGATCCGCACTCACCCGACGCCAGAAAAAACTTTACTCACCGGCTAGCCTGTTTTGAGGCCTACATCAACGCTGCAGACCCCGTGCCAATGGAGGCTCAGAAGATAAACGTCCTGTACTCCAGACTGAGCTCCAGCGTGTTCCCGTTGATCCAAGACGCCACGAATTACGCGAAAGCAATGGAACTCATTAAAGAACACTATGCTCAGAAGGCGAACACGCTCTTCGCCAGGCATGCACTCGCCACCCGCTCGCAACTACCTGGTGAGTCCATCGAAGACTACTGGCACGCCCTAATTCCACTCGTCCGGGACTGTGACTGTCAGGCCGTTACGGCCGCTGAATACGCGAACCTTCTCATGCGCGATGCTTTCGTGACGGGGATTGTGTCGGTCCGCATTCGAGAACGATTACTGGAAGGGGCCACGCTCGAACTGGCGGAGACGGAAACCTTGGCGCTCTCCATGACGGTCGCATCCCGTAATGTACAATCTTACCCCTCCTGCCGAGCTGCCCACCGTTCTACCCCTTCCTAACCCTCCTGGACCCCGCCGACGGCCTCCTCAGCTGGGGCCCTGTCTTCCCAATATGCCTGCGTCGCACGCCGATCCGTGCACCCCGGGGGACCCCGCTGCTACTTCTGCGGTCAGCAAAAGCACCCCCGCCAAAACTACCCAGCCCGCACTGCCGTTTGTACATCCTGCAGTAAGAAGGGCCACTTCGCGGCTGTGTGCCAGGCCTGCGCAGTCACTGCGATCGCGCCTGCTATCACCCCCTCCCCCACGCCAAACGCACAATGGGAGCCACCATCTTCTCCTCCCGGGGCCATGTGCAATCAATGGGCGCCGCCATCTTGTCCCCCTTCGGCCACATGCGCCCCATGGACGCTGCCATCTTGTCCCGACCCCGCAATGTGCGCACCATGGGCGCCACCATCTTGTCCTGACCCTGCAATGTGCGCACCATGGGCGCTGCCATCTTGTCCACCACAGGGTCTCCGGACATCCTGACTTCGGAACCGCGCACGCTCGCCACCCGAAGCATCCGACGACTACCTGCAGCTCACTTCGATGATGCTGGACCAATCTCGCCTGCACAACCTTGCCACCGCATCAACGACGGTGAAAATCAACGGCCATGCAACCTCCTGCCAGCTGGACTCCGGGAGCACCGAAAGCTTCGTACACCCAGATACGGTAAGGCGCTGCTCCCTTGCGGTTAATCCTGCCAATCAAAGGATCTCCCTATTCTCCAGATCCCACTCCGTCCCGATCCGAGGCTTCTGTACAGTCACCCTCACTGTCCAGGGCTTAGAATTTAGTAACTTTCGCCTCTATGTCCTTCCTAATCTCTGCGCTGCACTCCTATTGGGCCTGGACTTCCAGTGCAATCTCCAGAGCCTCACCCTCAAATTCGGCGGGCCCTTACCCCCACCCCCCCCTTACCATTTGCGACCTTGCGACCCTAAAGGTCAATCCCCCCTCCCTTTTTGCCAATCTAACTGCGGATTGCAAGCCCGTTGCCACCAGGAGCAGACGGTACAGCACCCAGGACAAGACCTTCATCAGGTCCGAAGTCCAGCGGCTGCTTAAGAAGGGTTTTATCAATGCCAGCAACAGTCCCTGGAGAGCCCAAGTGGTAGTGGTTAAAACTGGGGAGAAACACAGGATGGTCGTGAACTACAGCCAGACCGTCAATCGGTAACGTAGCTCGACGCGTACCCCCTCCCACGCATATCTGATATGGTCAATCAGATTGCGCAGTACTGGGTCTTCTCAACAATTGACCTGAAATCTGCCTACCACCAGCTCCCCATCCGGAAGTCGGACAGGCCATACACGGCCTTCGAGGCGGACGGTCACCTCTACCACTTCCTTAGGGTCTCTTTCGGCGTCACAAATGGGGTCTCGGTCTTCCAAAGGGAGATGGACCGAATGGTCGACCAGTACAGTTTGCGGGCCACCTTTCCGTACTTAGATAATGTCACCATCTGCGGCCATGCCCAGCAGGACCACAATGCCAACCTCGATAAATTCCTCCGCACTGCCACTCTTCTCAACCTGACCTATAACAAAGAGAAGTGTGTGTTCAGCACGACCTGGTTAGCCATTCTCGGCTATGTAGTCCAAAACGGACTTCTCGGGCCCGACCCCGACTGCATGCGCCCCCTCATGGAACTTCTCCTCCCCCACTGCCCCAAGGTCCTCAAACGCTGCCCGGGGTTCTTTTCCTACTACGCCCAGTGGGTCCCAAACTATGCGGACAAGGCCCGCCCACTAATTCAGTCCACCCAATTCCCTCTTGTGGCCGAGGCACAACACGCTTTCGCCCGCATCAGAGCAGACATCGCCAAGGGATGCGCGCAGTGGACGAGTCACTGCCTTTTCAAGTAGAAAGCGACGCTTCAGACGTCGCCCTTGCCGCCGCTCTAAACCAGGCAGGCAGACCCTTGGCATTCTTTTCCTGCACCCTTTATGCCTCTGAAATTCGACACTCATCCGTCGAAAAGGAGGCCCAAGTTATCGTTGAAGCTGTGCGGCATTGGAGGCATTACCTAGCCGGTAAGAGATTTACTCTCCTCAGTGACCAATGGTCGGTAGCCTTCATGTTCAATAACTCACAGCGGGGCAAGATCAAAAATGATAAAATCTTGCGGTGGAGAATCGAGCTCTCCACCTATAATTATGAGATTTTGTATCGCCACGGTAAACTCAATGAGCCCCCAGACGCCCTCTCCCGAGGTACATGTGCCAGCGCACAAGTGGACCAACTCCGGGCCCTACACGACAGCCTTTGTCACCCGGGGATCACTTGATTGTACCATCTGGTCAAAGCTCGCAATCTGCCCTATTACGTCGAGGAAGTAAGGACAGTCACCAGGGACTGCCAGGTCTGTGCGGAGCCTCGTGAAGGCTTCCCGCCCCTTTGAACGCCTCAGCGTGGATTTCAAAGGGCCCCTCCCCTCCACCGACCGTAACACGTACATTCTCAGTGTGGTTGATGAGTACTCCAGATTCCCCTTCGCCATCCCATGGCCCGATATGATGTCTGCCACCGTCATCAAGGCCCTCAACACTATCTTCGCTCTGTTTGGTTTCCCTGCTTATAGCCACAGTGACAGGGGATCCTCATTCATGAGCGATGCAGCTGCGTCAGTTCCTGCTCAGCAGGGGTTTAGCCTCCAGCAGGATGACCAGCTACAACCCCCGGGGAAACGGGAAAGTAGAACGGGAGAATGGGACGGTTTGGAGGGCTGTCCAGCTGGCCCTACGGTCCAGGAACCTCCCAGCCTCTCGCTGTCAGGATGTCCTCCTTGACGCTCTGCACTCCATCCGGTCACTATTGTGCACCGCCACTAATAACACACCCCATGAACGTGTTTTTACCTTCCCCAGGAAGTCCACATCCGGGAGGTCGCTCCTGTCTTCGCTCGCAGCTCCAGGACCGGTCCTTTTCCGTAGGCACGTCCGACTCCACAAGGCGGACCCCTTGGTGGACAGGGTTCACCTGCTCCACGCCAACCCTCAATATGCCTACGTTGAGTTCCTCGACGGCTGGCAAGATACTGTCTCACTCAGGGACCTGGCACTGTCAGGTTCCACCCCAACACACACCCCCACCCATGCGCCCCCCCTCCCACCGCGCCACCAATATTGACCCCACCAGACCACCCCCCCCCCTTTCCGCACAAGAGGATGAAGAGGACTTCGGCATGCTCCCGGAGTTCCCCGATGACTGGCCAGCATGAGCACCGCCACCACCACCATTGCCAACACCAACTTCGCCGCCACCGTTACGCCGCTCCCAACGAAGCACCAAAGCACCGGATCAGCTGAACCTATGACGGACTCCGGACCGTCAACATGGACTTTTCTTTCCCTACCACTGTACATAATTGCACTAATTGTATATAGTTTCACGTCACCCCCGCCGGACTAATTTTTAACAGGGGGTGAATGTGGCGAACCACTGTATTAGGGGATGTAAGGTAGGACCTGCACTATAGGTTCGCCGGTAGCCCCTGCCGGCTGACTCCGCCCACTAAGAACTGTATAAATATGCATGACATCCATTGCCCTGCAATTTCGCCAGCTGCAGCAGGAGGCCAAGCATCTGACTACAATAAAGTCACAGTTGTACCCAATCTGCGTCTTTGTGCAATTGATTGCACATCACAGAGGTCTAGCGTTTACTGAAAGAGAGGGTCATCGAGGCTAGCAACAGCCCCTGGAGGGCACAAATGGTGGTAGTCCGGGGAAAAGAAACGGATGGTTGTGGATTACAGCCAGCCCATAAACCGCTTCACGCAGCTCGATGCGTACCCCTTCCCCCGCATAACAGAGATGGTCAACCGGATCTCGCAATACCGGGTATTCTCCACGGTCGACCTGAAATCTGCCTACCACCAGCTCCCTATCCACCCGGAAGACCGCCTCTCTACTGCTTTTGAAGCAGGCGGCCGGCTTTTCCACTTCCTTAGGGTCCCCTTCGACGTTACTAATGGGGTCTCCATCTTCCAGAGGACAATGGACTAAATGGTGGACCAGTACGGGCTGCGGGCTACTTACCCATACTTGGACAATGTCACCATCTGCGGCCATGATCAGCAGGACCATGACGCAAACCTTGAAAAGTTTCTCCAGACCACCCGGGCCCTCAACCTGACCTACAACAAAGAAAAATGCGTTTTCCTCACAACCCGATTAGCCATCCTCAGCTACGTCGTGGAAAACGGGGTCCTAGAGCCCGACCCTGACTGCATGCCCCCCCCTCAAGAAACTCCTCCTACCCCATAGTCTCAAGGCCCTTAAACGGTGCTTGGGGCTTTTCTCCTATTATGCCCAGTGGGTCCCCAGATACACGGACAAAGCCTGCCCACTCATTAAGACCACGATTTTTCCCCTGACGGCTGAGGCCCGTTCAGCCTTCAGCCGTATAAAGGCCGACATCATCAAGGCCGCTATGCACGCGGTGGACGAAACCACCCCTTTTCAGGTCGAGAGCGATGCGTCAGACATCGCTCTGGCTGCTACCCTCAACCAGGCAAGCAGGCCAGTAGCATTCTTTTCTTGAACCCTCAACGCCTCCGAGATCCGGCACTCTGCAGTCGAGAAGGAGGCGCAAGCTATTGTGGAGGCCGTGCGGCACTGGAGGCACTACCTAGTCGGTAGGAGGTTCACCCCTCGTCAGTGACCAACGGTGGGTCGCCTTCATGTTCGATAACGCGCAGTGGGGCGAGATCAAAAATGACAAGATCTTGAAGTGAAGAGTCGAGCTCTCCACCTACACATTTGATATTATGTATCGTTCAGGGGAGCTCAACGAGCCCCCAGATGCCCTGTCCTGCGGCATGTGCGCCAACACGCAGGAGGATCGCCTGCGGGCTATCCGCAATGACCTCTGTCACCCGGGGGTTACCTGGCTCGCCCATTTTCTTAAGTCCCGCAACCTACCATACTCCACCGAGGAGGTCAGGGCCATGACCAAGGCTTGCCAAATCTGCGCGGAGTGCAAACCGCACTTCTATCGACCAGGCAAGGCTCGCCTGGTAAAGGCCTCTGGGCCCTTTGAGCGACTAAGCATGGACTTCAAAGGGCCCCTCCCGTCCACCAACTGCAATACCTACTTTTTAACCATCATCGACGAGTTCTCCCGCTTCCCATTCGCTGTCCCCTGCCCCGACATGACCTCGGCCACCGTTATAAAGGCACTGCACAGCATCTTCACCCTGTTTGGTTTCCCCACTTATATCCACAGCGACAGGGGTACATCGTTCATGAGCGATGAGCTGCGTCAATACCTGCTCAGCAAGGGCATCGCCTCGAGCAGAACGACCAGCTACAACCCGCGGGGAAACGGGCAGGTGGAGAGGGAGAACGCGATTGTTTGGAAGGCTGTCCTTTTGGCCCTACGGTCGAGAAGTCTCCCAACCACCCGCTGGCAAGAGGTCCTACCCGATGCCCTCCACTCCATTAGGTCGCTCCTCTGCACGGCCACGAACGAGACCCCTCACAATCACTTGTTTGTCTTCCCCAGGAAGTCCATCTCCGGGGTCTCGCCTCCACCTTGGCTGACGACTCTGGGACCTGTCCTTCTCCGGAGGCACGTGAGGAGTCATAAGACCCTCTGGTCGAGAGGGTCCAGCTGCTACATGCAAACCCCCTACACCTACGTCACGCACTCGGACCTACGGCAAGATACAGTTTCCCTGCGGGATCTGGCACCCGCTGGTTCCCCTACTGACGCTCTCCCCCTTGCCAATGTTCCCCCTTGCACCCCCACATCGCCTGTCGCAACCAATTTCGCCCCCCCTCGCACCTCCTCCTCCTTCCTCCACGACGGCGATGTCACCGCCACCCCCAACTACCCTCCCTCCTCCCCAACCCCCTCCCCTGCACCGCACAAAAGCTCCGACCACCGTGCTCCCGGATGCACCCTCATCGAAGATGTCCGTGTCCGCCGCACCACCGCCCGAGCTGAGAAGGTCGACAAGGATGATCAGGCCTCCAAAGAGAAAAGACATTTAATCCCACTTCACCCCCTACGGACTCTGTGTTTTTTTTAAACAGGGGGTGAATGTGATGAATGGGTAATGTGCCTTTAAGATCATGCATGTAATGTACCTTTAAGACTAGGTTTGGAACCCCGGGGGACTCTGCCTCCAGCTCCACCTCCCAGGGGCCGGATGTAAGGTGGCGTCCTGTGGACGGCGCTCAGTGAACACTCATCTCTCTGGCTGGCGAAGTTCTCTGTTTATTAAAGCCTTCGTTTTACGAGTACACTCTCTCGTGTCATAATTGAGGGTATATCAGGAATCATGGTGGGAAAAGCACACCCAACAAGTGTACACAGAGCTCATGCTTTCTGGTTAAGTGCATTTTTAGTTAAAGAAGGCTGACAGAATATTAATGAAAGTACTAAAGGATTTCTAAACACGTAGGGGTGAAATTCTGACTGAATTATCTGGCTTTTTCACCATAATTAGAAGGGGATAAATGGAAGATTCTGAAGAATTTTGTTCAATTTGTTAGGATCCAGACACAGTGATGAAAGCAAGTTCATAATAAGAGGATAAATATTTGAAAAAGAAAAATTCAAAAGGTCATGAGGAAAGTGCACAGGAATGGATGCATGATTTCAGCGCATGAGAATGAGTCAGAGTCAAACAGCTAATATGGAAATTATCATATGAACAATTGAAATCGAACTGAATGCACCATTTTAATTATAAAATCTAATACCTTCCAAATATCTTACCCTTTAACCGTCTCAGGAATGATGCAGAAGGGGGATATAATTTTAAATAATTGCACGCATGTTTATGCATTGTTCTTCATCCCTGATAATAATGTGTCATATTTGCTGTATGCTCCTCCTGTGCACTACTGCTGTTCATTCTACTGCACTGTAGTGACTATCTTCCTGAGACATTGGGCTGTATCTTATATCTTCCAATCAATGGCAACGTTGCCGGTTTAGCTCAGTGGGCTAGACAGCTGGTTTATGATGCAGAACAAGGCCAGCAGCACGGGTTCAATTCCGAATTCTCCCTCTGTGTACCTGAACAGGCCCCGGAATGTGGCAACAAGGGTTTTTTCACAGTTACTTCATTGCAATGTTAATGTAAGTCTACTTGTGACAATAAAGATTATTTATTATTATATCGCTACTAACTGCGGTGGTCATTGCGTGCTTACCTTTTAGCACCCTTCCAGTCAGCCATTCAATCCCACCTGGAACAATTAATCCTTGGCACAGCCATCCTGGAGAAGACTGGTGAAGAGTGTTCACCGTGGATAGTGTTATGACACCCGAGGTGAATGGCAGAGAATTCGGGACACGGCGGGGGTGGGATTCACGCCAGCCCCCGGTGATTCTCCGACCCGGCGGGGGGTCGGGGAATCCCGCCTCTGGAGTGTGACTTGAACTCAGAGTTTATGGCAGAGAGGCAGGAGGTATTAGAACATAGAACAAACAGTGCAGAAGGAGGCCATTCGGCCCATCGAATCTGCACCGACCCACCCAAGCCCTCACTTCCACCCTATCCCCGTAACCCAATAACCGCTCCTAACCTTTTTGGTCACTAAGGGCAATTTATCATACCCAATCCACCTAATCTGCACGTCTTTGGACTGTGGGAGGAAACCGGAGCATCCAGAGGAAACCCACGCAGAGACGGGGAGAATGTGCAGACTCCGCACAGACAGTGACCCAGCGTGGAATCGAACCTGGAACCCTGGCGCTGTGAAACCATAGTGCTATCCACTTGTGCTACCTGTGAGCAACAAGATTACCTACTGAGCAACAAGACTTTCACACTGCGACATACTAAAAGACAGGCGTACACCTGTAAAAATTCCCAGCCACCATTTGGAGAATGAAGATGTTGCTGAAAAGGTAGATTGAAAATTAATGTTAATGTTCAAGGTGGCCATCCTGAGTTAGCATGTTGACTATTCTTGGACTGAGGCTCCATTCCACACAGCATAAATAGGAACAACAACTCATTTTCCATTCATGAGGTTACATGACAAAATGCCCTCCATAAAATGTCTGTTTCAAGGCTGCCTCTAAATGCAAACAAGTAGCTAAGACACACCATTAATAGTGTAGAATGCTGCCCGCATACCAAAGCCATTGAGCGGTGTGGTGGTATGTATTAGGGGTAATACGGTACACCACGTGTCGACAGGCTATTGGTGGAGGGATGCCAGGTCCTGATAGGATCTGCCACCTACTGGACTCCACCCAGAAATGCTGGTATAAGAACCCAGTTTTTCCCTCGATTTCCCTCAGCAGTTGTATTCTGTAACCACGCTGCTGGGGATAAGGTTCTGCTTAATAAAGCCTTCAATTGACATTACCTCAACCTGCCTCGCGTTATATTGACGGTGCTACAAGCGGCAAGTCAGGAGAACATATTTTCTCTTTGACAGATGTTTATCTCATTGTTCTAACTTGACTTTTAAAATTGCCAACTAGTTCTGAATTGAATTGCATGCTCTGCACTTTCATGGCAAGTGGGAAAGTTGGCTGCAGCTGCTTACATTCAGAATAAATAGGGCTCTGTGTGTCGCAATGTAATGCACTATCTGGCTGGGTTGCATGCAGGACACAATAACAAGATTCCACAGGAAGTTATTGATTGAAGAGGCTCAGTATATGTCTCTAGTCAAGATCAAACTTGGACACCCTCCAAGGTTAATCTGAGCTCTAAGGTACATTGGTTAAAGTGCCATTGATTTAATAATTAAACAATCTCTATCTATGTATCCATCTCTCCCCCACCACTAATATTCAGGTACGTTGCAAAAACAAAGTCGAATTTGTCTATTTCAATGTTTCAGCTGGACAATAAACAGATGCCCATTACACTACTCAAAGAAAAAGATCTTGTGCACTCGTCAACTGATCTTCCTCAGGAATCACCAACAAAATGCAATTCATGGTCCAGTTCAATCGACGGAATTCTCCGTGCCAGAAACTAAGAGTTGACCCTGGTCTGAATCGGTGGTGTTCTACGACACCAAAACTGGCACCATTCCCGGATCACTCCACCAGCCATTAATGGGCTAGCACCGGTGCCACGTGGAACACGACCGATTCCAGTAAAAAGCGGTGTCAGATTCGCCAGAGGCGTGATTGACACTCGAGGGGCTGACAAGCTGCAGCCTCAGATTAGCACTCCACCCCCCACACACGCTCATCCCAGCCAACAAGATGGCAGCAAGGAGAGTGGCACCACGTTTCACAGACACTGAGCTGGAGACCCTGCTTGCTGCAGTGGCGGAGAGGTGGGCTACCCTGTGCCCCAGTGTGGGAAGGAGGCCACCACACACCTCCATGCACCAGGCCTGGGTGCAGGTGGGAGAGGTTGTGAGTGCCGTGACCAACACCGCCAGGACCGGCAGGCAGTGCAGGAAAAACTACATGATCTCCTCACGGCGACCAGCATGAGTAGGCAACACTGTGCCCCTGGCACTAACCCCCGTCCCACACATCCGTAACCCCACCGCTGCCCCTTCCCTACCCGGGGGGCAATCGAAACACCACCCTGCACCACATGCCAGCACACATACCGGCCGTCATGGCCGGGTGCCCTGGCCACAAAGCCACCAGCTACCCACCTCCTGTGCTGCATGCGTCCGACTGCCTAACCGGAGGGGGACTGGCAGACCTGTGGCCTCTCACCGCAGCTGAGCAGCAGGCATGATCAATGGGCTCGGGGAGAGGGCTGTCACCAAGGCAGAGATAGGCAACAGGCGAGCAAGTGTGACACCGCTGAGTTGCAGCTCCAATGGGACATGTGCCACCATACCCACCCCAGCCTCCCACCACACTGACCCCCACCACCACACTCACCACCAACCCTCCACCACCACACACTCACCACCGCCCCCACATTGCCTCCGCCACCACAATCCGCCACCCCAACTCGCGGTCCAGTCATGTGCCTTGTCTTGTGTCTTGCAGGATCACCTGTATCTGCATGGTACATAAATTACTTTGAGAAATTCCTGTGAGACATGAGAAGACATCACACAAACTTTAGTCTTTCCTTTTAAAGACAGAATACAACACTGCCTGAGTCTAATTCTGGTTATTCCTGAATGACAGATGTATCCTTGCTTCCAGCAGGGATCATTGAAGAACAGAAACAAGAATCCAAACTTATTCTTTCAGTTCCTAGCCCAAGGACACTGAAGTCAATTGTAACCTTAGCCATGATTAGCTGATATATTACAGCCTTAGATTTAAAGGCACACAGTGTTTACTGTAAGTGCGGAGTAGAACGCCTTAACTCTGCTGCTGAAGCACTGGACCATGGCAATCTGGTGTGCGCCAATTCTCAGTTCAAAACCAAATAGGCCCTCCATTTAAAATTATAAGGGGATAGGCAGGTCATTTTACAATTCAGTGAACAAATACAGAGTAGGAAGTTAAATCATATAGTTCAATGTCTAATTTTGGTGAATTTGGTGAAGCTACCTGCACATCACGGTGAGTTAGTGGAAGCTTTACTTCAAAAACGATTTATCGCTCACATTTACTACCCAAAAGGTACAGACTTTCATTGTGATATGGTCCTCAGAGTATTATTCCACAACTTGATGTATGAAGGTGGACCAGTGATAATCATCAAGCCACTCTCCCAAGCACACATGTACCCATTCTAGTGAGAGTCACTGAATCGTATCAGAATCAGGAATCATGTTGAATCCCGTCATTCCTACCTGATTTTGGGCTTCCAGTGGCAGGGATGTGCTGAACAGATGCAGGAAAGGAAGCTTTCCCTTTGGAAATTTGGAATTTGGCATATTTAGCCTGAAAATAGGTCATTAAGCCAGCTAAACCCCGCCCTTCCCCCTCTTACTCTCCTCCAGGATCACCATAGTCGCCACAGAGATGCCCTCAAACCACCCAAAGAGGCGGTAAAACTGACAGGAGCCAGGAGGAGAAAGCCGGGGCGGCAGACACGCAGAGCGAGGTAGGGCTGGACATAGCTAACACTCACATCAGGCTACCTGCCAATAAGTCAATGGATGGAGTTCCTAACACAGGAGCTCCTGAAACAAAGGGACGCGACCAAACTGGAACGTATGACGATGGTGAAAGCGGCGGTCACAGATGCCCTGGCTCCCTACAAGGAGGCGCTGGAAATACCAGAGTGACGACTGGAGGCGAGGGAAGCGACACTGCAGTAACTTGAAAAGCCAGTGACCGATCAAGGGGACCGAATTGCCTCATTAGACGTGGAGGTGGCGAGGTTGGTGGCAACCCAGGGAATGCTCAAGTGGAGGACCAATCACGCCACCAGAAGCTCTGCATCGTGGGCCTGCCGGAAGTCATTGAGTGCACAAACCCCACAGAGTACTTGGCTCGGATGCTGCGCAAGCTGGGTGGGAGAGAAAACTTACCTCAGCCCCCAGAAATCAGCAGGGCCCACAGGTCACTCCAACCAAGGCCAAAAACAGGGGAGCAACCATGGGCTGTCATTGCCAAGCTACACAGGTTCCAAGATAGAGAATGGATCCTGAACTGGGCAAGGCACACATGGTCATGCACATGGATAGGGCACTCGATCCACGTCTCTGAGGCCATTGGGGCACACCTGGCCAAATACCGGGCCGAATTTAACACTGTCAAGACAACCTTGTGCAAAAGCAAAGTACGGTTCAGGATGCTGTACCCAGCCAAACTAGATAACCTTCCAAGACAAGAAATATTACTTCACCACACTGACCGGACCAGATGAGTTTGTGCATAGGCGTAGACTGGGAAAGCAGCAACAACGGGAACAAACTTTAATGAACAATTGCATGGGATAAGGTTGCCTCGCTTTCAAAGCAATGCAAGTCCCAGAAAGGAAGGGAGGAAGGCCTGTTGCCCAGCCAGTTCTTTATCCATCTAGCTAGTACACCCTGAACCCCATACGACTTCACTTTTTCCATCAACCTGCATGGGAAACTTTATCAAACACCTTACTGAAGTCCATGTATATGACATCTACAGCCCTTCCCTCATCAATTAACTTTGTCACTTCCTCAAAGAATTCTATTAGGTTTGTAAGACATGACCTTCCCTGCACAAAACCATGCAGCCTATCACTGATAAGTCTAAGAAAGAGCTGGGTAGGACAGACATACCAATCGTGTTACAGGACGAGGGCTGGGGGGTGGCCATACTGCTCAATAAGAGGACTGCATTCATGGTTACAAAGACGGTTATGGACCCAGTGGGACGGTCTGTCATGGTTAGTGGTGTCTTGGAAGGGGCACCAGTGGAGCTTATAAATGCGAATGCCACCAACTGGGACGACGCCTACTTTAAAAAGAAAACCATGGCAGAAATCCCCAACGTAGACTCTCACCAATTCATTTTGGGGGGGCAACTGCAACTGCGTACAGGATCCACGGACAGACAGATCCAGCACCAAATCGGCAAAACAGTCAATCATGGTGACGGAACTAAACGCCTTGAATGAAAGTCGCTTATTGTCACAAGTAGGTTTCAATGAAGCTACTGTGATAAGCCCCTAGTCACCACAGTCTGGCGCCTGTTCGGGGAGGCTGATACGGGAATTGAACCCGCGCTGCTGGCCTTGTTCTGCTTTGCAAGCCAGCTGTTTAGCCCACTGTGCTAAACCAGCCTCCCCTTTAAGGAGCAAATGGAGCTGTGGATCCATGAAGGATCACACACACAAGGGAAAAGGAATTCTCCTCCTCCCAAGTTCATGGAGTCTACACTAGGATCGACTTCAATGGGGAAATCAGTGCTTCCAGGAATAGCAGGAGCAGAGTACTTTGACCACACTCCTTAACTGGATATAAGGTTGGAGACGGGCAGGGCTCAAAGCCCCCAGTGAAGGCTGGACACGGCCTTCCTCGTCGGCAAGGCGCTCTGTGAGCAGACATCACAAGCCGTCAATGGTAACCAGCAACCAGAACGGGGAGGTCTCACCCTCCATGTTCTGGGAGGCACTGAAGGCAATGATAAGAGGGGAGATTATTGTGTGCAGGGCTCTTAAAGACAGTGAGATGGATACTGGAGATGGATCAGCGGTACTCCATGATCCCAACCGTGGAACTACTGGCAGAGAGGAAAAAGCTACAAGGACCTGCTCTCGACTGGCAAAGCTGTGCATCAGCTCGGCCAGACATGGGGGACATTTTACGAGCATGGAGATAAAGCCAGCCACCTGCTGCTCACCAGCTGAGGATGCAGGCAGCCACGAGGGAAATAGCTCAGGAGAAGGATAGGAATGGCAGACTAGTCACAGCACCAGAGGAGGTCAACAAAGCCTTTGCGATTCTCTACCAAGAGCTCTAGAGATCCAAGCCTCCGGAGGGAGACTCGCAGATAAAGCAGTTTCTCTATGAACTGGGGGAAGTCATGGAGAGCATGAACTCTATGCAGGCTGGGAAGGTGCCAGGACTAGACGGATTCCCGGTGGACTTCCACAAAGAATTTGTGCCAGCACTGGCCTCACTGCGGGAAGTGTTCGTTGACTCGCTATTTAGGGGAACTCTGCCACCAACGCTGGCTCAGGCCTGATCCCCAAAGAAGACAAAGACCTCACGACAGACCCAATTCACTCCTTAAAACTGATGGCAAGATCCTGGCGAGGCAGCTGGAGAGCTGCATACCAGCGGTAAATGTGGAAGATCAACTGGGTATTGTCAAAGGCAGGCAATTAACAGTGAACATAAGGCGCCTGCTGAAGGTGATAATGACCCCATCCAGGAAGAGAACACCAGAAGTGACCATCTCCCTGGATGCAGAAAAGGCCTTCGACAGGGTCGAATGGAGGTACCTCATAGAGCTACTGGAATGGTTTGGATTAGGACCAGGGCTCACCTCCTCGGTGAAACTACTGTCCAACACTCCCATGGCGAGCGTACGGACAAACACCACCATCTCTGAATACTTTTGGCTGCACAAAGGCACCAGGCAGGGATTCTCTTTATCTCCACTACTGTTTTTCCTGGCAACTGAGCCACTTGCCATCGCCCTTAGAGTGGCGAAGGGGTATAGAGGTATACAGAGGGGAGACTGAGAGCATTGAGTCTCACTCTATGTTCCTCTGCATTTCGGGCCAACTGGCCAGCATGGATGGAATAATGAAACTCCTGAAAGAGTTCAGAATCTTCTCAGGTTATAAACTTAACCTGAGTAAGAGCAAAATCATCCCTGTGAACCCGCAGAGGGGAGAGGGGCAGAGCTGGACAGACTGCCGTTCAAGCTGGCCCAGACCAAATTCCAATACCTGGGGATCCACAAATGGAACCTGGCGATCTGGTGCAGGAAGTTAAAGGGGACCTGCAGTGGTGGGACGCACTCCCACTCTCTCTGGCGTGTAGAGTGCTGACGTTTAAAACATGGCGTCAGTTTCAAGATGAATGTGCTGCCTAGGTTTCTCTTCCTGTTCAGATCTCTCCCTCCTGATCTTCATCCCCAAGGCCTTTTTCACCGTAATCGATAAACTAATCATGTCCTTTGTTTGCGGGGCAGGGGAAGAGCCCAAGGATTAGGGAGAAGGTCCCACATAGAAAGAGAAACGTGGGAGGCCTGGCCCTCCAGAGCCTCCGGTTCTATCACTGGGTGGCCACTGCGGAAAGGGTATGGGGGTGGGTCAAGGAACTGAGAACAGAATGGGTCAGAATGGAGGAGAGTTGCTGCATAGGAGCATCCCTCCGAGCACTGGCCACAATCGTGCTCCTGTTCCGCCACCCCCCCGCCCCCGCCCCCAACCAAATATTCAAGAAGCACAATGCTTGTTGCCACACTTTATTGTACCAAATGTGACATCACTCCGATCTGACCGAGATGTCCACCATGGCCCCCATCTGCAAAAACCACACGTTCATCCTGCAACAATGGATGCCTCCTTCAAAAGGTGGAGACAGGAAGAGGGGACACTCACGGTTAGAGACATGTACACAGAGGGCAGAGTAGTGACCCTGGGGGAGCTTACGGACAGGTTCCAGCTCGCCAAACGGAACAAATTCAGATATAATCAAGTCCACAACTTCCTCCGCAAGGAAACAACGTCATTCTCCCAGATACCAGGACACACACCATTGGATGGGCTACTGACTGTGGACGAACCAGGGTAGAAGAACTATGCGGACATCCACAGAGGAATGCTGGATGAGGTACGCTCACCCCTGAATGAGACAAGAAGGAAGTGGGAGGATGAACTAGGCAGAGAGATAGGGGAGGACTGTGAATTGAACCACTGCGCAGGGCAAACTTCACATCCAAGGGCTCAGGGCTGAGCCTAATGCAGCTAAAGGTGGTACATAGGACACACCGAACCAGGACGAGAACAAGCAGGTTCTTCTCAGAGTGGAGGGCAAGTGTGAATGGTGCCAGGGAGGACCGGCCAACCACACTCACATATTCACCTGCCCCCCCTCCCCCCCGCAAGGGAAGCACAGCCAACTACCTGCCCCCACATGATGAAGTGGAAGTACCCCTCTCTCCCATGGCCTGGCCCAGCCAGCACTCAATGACAGTTTTCCTTTTGGTGTAAGCCACTTCTTTCTGTTTCTGTCTCGATCACTTTGTGACCTCAACTTCTGAACATTGTATGACAGGCCCCATGGGTCGAGATTAAAACTACAGTGGTTGTAAAATTCTTGTAAATACATGTCTTGATCTTGTCTTGTTGTGTAAAGTATGTGATGAAATGTTAAGACCCTAGTAAAAACATTTTTAGAAATCGCTACCTGAATCTTCCAGTACCCAGCTGCCTGAGGTCTTGGCTTCTGCCTCCAGGTGGGAGGATGTCCCACCTCCCAAAGCTGCCGGCAAATCAGATGGTTTGTAGTTCCTATCCCATCAGTGTCACCGGGAGACATGGCCAATGCTGAAACTGCAGCAGTTTCCCCATGAGGGCCAATGGAGGTGGCAGATAGTGAGGTATGTCACGACTGCTTGGCCAGAGCCAGTCAGGCAGGCCCCAGCCTTGGGAGAGAGGTGCAAGATTGGGAGGCCGTGGTGGTAGTGAGACCAGGTGGGGACAAGCTGGTGGGAACAAGCTGGACAGTCACTTCCATTTGAGGGGGTTTCCATTGGGCACAGGTTGCCCAACCAGGAGGGCTCCTCTCCCGAGCTGCAGCCCGGTTTCAGATTTTACCTGGCAGTCTTGCCACGTGGCATGGCTCCTCCTCACTGCTGGTAAAATACCACAAGTGGTGCAAGGAGACAATTAATTGTCTACTTAAGGGCTCCAGATAACTTAAGGGTGGGTGAGCTGCCTGACAGCCGCCCTACCATTGGTACACAATTCCAGTGGAGGTGGGTCCATGCCACTTGATGTTATATGGCTCCCCCTCCCCTTCCTGCCAGCCAGCCAACACCCAGGAAGTGTGTGTGTGGGGGAGGGGGGGGGGGAACAGTGTAAAATTCCAGCTCATGACCCTAAGTCAACATGGATAGTTACGAGTTGCTCTCAGTCCAAATGAAGATAATCATTAAAAAAGGGCTGTTTGTCTGTCCAAAATGAAATTCTAAAATAAATATAGGATGGTTTAATAAAAGCAAAATACTGTGGATGCTGGAGATTGAAAATAAAAACAGAAAGTGCCAGAAAAACTCAGCAAGAAATGACGAATGTGATATAAAATAGTTACTTTAAATATATTAGTTACTGTAATGTAGATATAGGCCGGTCTAATTCATGTTAGTTCACAGACAAAGGATTTCAGAGAGCATGGCAAGGGAGGGGGGGGGGGGGGGGGGGGGTGTTTAGAGTATGAGGAGAAAAGGATGCTGGGTAATAAGAGGCCAGGGGAAGGAATGAGAAGTGAGCCAATTAGGATGCATGGCCAGGTCAGGAGGGGTATGGGATGACCTATGGGAATCGAGTGTGTGAAACTTGATGCCATTTGAATGTGTTGGTAGAGATGTCTTTGTTCTCCAGAAGCACTCGATTCTGGAGACCTATGAGACTGCTTGTGTTCTGGTTTTTTGTGAAACGAGTCAGACTTGCAAGTCGAATAAAAATAACTAATGCTATGCCTACAAATCCATCTCGAGTTTTATTGAGGCCAGACTGACGGGTAAAGAATTTATTATTTCTCATTTGGTGCCGGAAACCCGGGATTTCTCAAGACGGTTCTGACCAACCACGAAATCAGAATTAGACTGATTTTGGACAAGGAAAGTGGAAATGGGCCCACAATGTATAGCTGGAAAATGACCATGTGTGAGTGTTTTTGGAGAACTGATGGGACCTCAGGATGAGGGTTTAGTTCAATGAGTGTTTTTAAATCTATAGTTGATTAAGCTAAAATTGTATCCTTGGACTGTAGTGGCGAAAAAATGCAGTCTTGAGGACTATTTGAGATTATGGGGAATTGCTTGGATAACACGAATGATCCAGGCATGCCATTGCAAGTATTATGTGATATTTATCCAGATAAAGTGAGAGATTTTAGGAAAATGTCAGCAACCTTAAGGAACAAATTGGGTGATGAATGGCCACTAGGGGGCACTAAAGACCTGGACATCATTAAGAAAATTCAGGGAAAAATCTGGAAAAAGAGCCAAAGTATGAAAGCAAAAGAATTAATTGGATTATGGAGACAATATTGTCAAGAGGAAAGAGATATGATCATGTTATCAAGTTGGCAAGAAAGTGCCCTTAAAATGGGAATTCCAATTAGTGAAGGGGGAAACTAGAAAATGCTGGAGATCTTGAAAAAGGAGTCTGCATTCAAAAAACACGCAAGTAAAGAGAGGGTGGGCTCGAGTAAAACAAAAAATAGGCTACGTAGTTCAATGGCTGGCCTTGCATTGACAGAGGATGAAGATTTAGAAAATTTGACCAGGTCGGCTAGAGTTCCGACTGCACCTGTAGCATTGTCTGCACTAATTCCGGAACCACAAGAGTATCATAATTTATATCCAGTCACTGCTCCCCAGATTCAAATCATGCCGGCCTCTCCAGCTCCTTCGGTTGATAGCGTGGGTCCTATTTTACCATCTTCACTGTCTGTGAGCCAAGGGGAGCTCTGTTCCACAAGCCCAGTTAGCTCGAGGACCCGATCTCGGACAATGAGAGAAGGGCCTGATCCTATCCAGAAACAATATAGCATACCACCTAAATCCCTTGAGACCGATATGGTAGGACAAAAAAGTATGAGAACAAAGGAAGAGGATGGGGATGGTTCTGAGGAGTTGGAGCTCCCCCTAGTGACAGGGAAGGACGTCGAAGTCTTGGAAGCTCCAGAGGAATCAGCTAGAGCGCCCCCTAGTGAGGCTCTGAGACAGTTGCCGATTAGGAAAATACCAAACCCTGACGCTGTGACGGTGGCGGCCCAGCCCACGATAGATGTTTATTTCCCATGGAGACCCAGTGAGTGAGATGATGGCTATTATGGCTGCAATCCCAGACAAGAAGAAATCTCCTGCTGCTTTCGTGGATCATCTGAGAACTACCATCTCAGTTTATCAAGCTGATTCTAGGGACCTCTGGGCCCTAGTCCAGCAGGTTTTAACACCAGCAGAGTACCAAAATCATCTCAATCACTTAAATTATGCTAGCCACGCCGCAGCCAGCAAGCCCATGCGTTGGACGATGATAGACGGGCACAAATTCTGAATGCGTTGAATGTCACATTTCAAAAGCCCATAAACATTTCTGCTATCTTAGACCTCAAACCTAAAAAGACTGAAGAGCCAGAGGAATTTCTGGAACGTTTTAATGAAATCTTCCGTGGGCAGTCAGGCGACTTGCCATACCAAAATGGTCAGAATTCCCCTCAATATTGTGCTATGTTAATGCATTGCCTACCACCTTCCGTGGCTACTGCCGTGAAATATAATAACATGAATTGGACAGAGAACGACCCTTCTCAAATGGCCCGGGCAGTCAGATTTTATTGGAATGAGGGTGTAGGCCAGGAAGGAGGCTCAGTTACAAAGCTTAAGACTGAGTATGTAATGAAAAAGGATGATCTGAGACCCCAACCAGCAGCAGAAACGGTGGCTTACCAGCTGGAACCCCAATATTGTGACTTGGGGTGGGTGGATCAACATGGGGTAAGATATCAAACCCACCCAAATGGACCCTCAGCTCCTCTTTATGGCCCACCGTATGCACCAACAGCTTTACAACTGCCGCCCCCTCTGAGGGGCCATTGGTCTACTGGGAAAAGAGGACGGGGCAGATATAGAGGGAACAATGCATGTTTTAATTGCGGCCGTGCAGATCACTCGCAACAGGAATGCCCCTTTAAAAGACGGGCAGCAGAAGGAGACTATCCGACCCAAAGGAGGGGGTACCCACTAAGGGGAGGACAGACGAGGTAGACTGACTTCTCCCAGGCAACCCCTTTCCCAACACAGGATTGACTAGCTAATTTAGTCATAAGGACTCTCCAATCGGACAGGGAACCTATTATCTCTCTGCAGATAGGAGATCAACATTACCCATTTGTAATCGACACTGGACCAGGCATATCTTCGGTGCAATCAGAACTTCGACTACCATTATCTGACCACACGCAGCATTTGTCGGGGTTCCAAGGACAGGTGTGTGAGTATCCTATTTCTGAACCTGTGACAGTCACTTAAGAGAATAAGTCTGCGGATCATCAGTTTGTAGTGACTACTGGATTGGACTGTAACTTGTTGGCCCGAGATTTACTGTGTATCTTCCAGCGACAGCTAGAGTGCGGAGACGAAGGGGTAACGGTTCAATCATGGGGAATGAGACAACAGTGCTATATTTCTATCACTCCCCAGTGGTGGACGTTAGACATTGAACATTCACTGCATCACGTTATCCTGGCCTATGACAGAACCGGACAAAACAGGGAGTTGGAGGACAAATACCGGCCGTTAATTGGGACCGAATGGCCAGTCAAGGTTACAGCCACAGTCACGGGAAAAGAAGGATTTTGTTACAATACCACCACATTTATGGCCACAGTCAGCTTCGGTAAGCCCTCATATTACACGTCAGGTCCACGGCCAGTACCATGCCAAGGATCTGGGGCCTATGGTAAGGAGGGCAGTGGATCATTCAGATCCAACAGAGTACGCACTTCAAGTCACGCCAGACGGCATTTCCATAAAATATTTTGAGGTCCCTGAAACGATTAACACTCGACTGCAGCATCACCGGGGACGTGATGTTTTGGAATATGTCAATCCACAGGTCTGGGCGGAATAACCATCACAAGTGGGAAACACAAATGTTACACCTATTAAGGTAACGATTAAGGACCATGTAAAACTGCCTTCCTTTTGTAAGGGCCACAAAGAATCCAGCACGAGTTTTAAGGATACAAAGTAATAACGTTTATTCACTACAATAATATATACATAACAGTAGCAGTAACTTCCCTTGCTACCTTCTCCTTCCTGCTGGTTCCTGAACTGGCCAGCTTATTTATACGAGGAGTTTCTGCGCCCCCCTCATTGGGGAAGTTCATACTCCCATAGGATTGTGGGATAGTCATTAGTCCCCAGCCAATCGTAAGTAGGCAGGTTATAACATCCCTCCCCCCCCAAAGTCTAAGGAATCCACCGAAGTCCCTGGCGAAGGAAGGCGTCGAACTCGTTTGGCCGCAGGCCGGACGCCATTTGCACGCGGCGCTGGATCAGGCAGCGTGTAACGAGACGGAGACCGGCGCTTCCATGATGAACGGCGCGGTTGTACATCCACGGCCTGTGGACCCGAGGATTCCCCCTCTGATGCATCCTGTGTCTCCATCTCGGAGTCAGAGTCTGCTGCCTCCGTCATGTCAGCGTCTCTAACTCCATTCGGTCCCGTAACGACCTGCGCAGGCTTCGAGTGAGGCACCAGTGGAAGATTTTGAGGACTACCTTCCCTTGTCTCTGGTCTTTGCGGCTGTTGAAATGAGCTCCGGGGACGGGGAATCTTTTGAGGGGATGATCTTCTGGACCGGACGTGGTCTACGTGTTTTCGCTGGAGACGACCCTGGGCTTGCACTTGGTAAGATATAGGGCCCGTTTGGCGAAAGATTACACCAGGAACCCATTGGGCACCACCAGCAAAATTCCGCACGAATACTGGGTCACCGGGCGCAAACTCCCGAATCAGACGATGCCGAGACAATCCCTGTCCCTGCCGTTCTTGTGTGCGGCGTACTTTTGCGCCAATGTCTGGGAAGACCATACTAAGGCGGGTGCAAAGTCTTCGGCCCATTAGGAGTTCTGCGGGAGCTATCCCAGTCACTGAATGGGGGGTGGTCCTGTACGTAAACAAAAAGCGAGCCAGTCTCGTGTCCATTGATCCGGAAGACTGCTTCATTCGGCCTCTTTTGAATGTTTGCACTGCACGCTCTGCCAACCCATTTGAAGCCGGGTGGTAAGGGGCAGTGCGGATATGGCGGATGCCGTTCATCTTTGTAAACCTAGCAAACTCCTCACTCGTGAATGGAGTGCCATTATCCGTGACCAGCACCTCGGGGAGGCCATGCGTACTAAATGATAAACGCATCTTTTCAATTGTTGCGCAGGACGTTGTCCCCTGCATCTTATGCACCTCCAGCCATTTGGACTGGGCGTCAATTAGTAGAAGGAACATGGATCCCTGAAAAGGGCCTGCGAAATCTGCATGTAAGCGTGCCCAAGGCCGCCCTGGCCATTCCCGGTGATGTAGGGGCGCGGCCGGCGGAAGCTTCTGATGCTCCTGGCAAATGGAGCAGTTTTAGGCCACCTTCTCAATGTCGGTGTCGAGGCCTGGCCACCAGACATAACTCCGGGCCAACATTTTCATCTTGGTCACGCCCGGATGCCCATTGTGCAAGTCTGATAATATCAGCTCCTGGCCTTTTTCCGGGACAATCACACGCGTCCCCCACAAGAGGATGCCGCCTTCCACGCTGAACTCTGACAGCTTGGAGGAAAATGCCCGCAACTCGCCTGGGAGCTGTCTATGCTGCCCACCATACAGGACTATGTGCCGAACCTTTGACAAGACTTGCTCCGTCTGGGTCCACTCACGGATCTGTGATGCCGTGACAGGCAAGGTGTCCATAAAATTTAGGGTTGCAACCACCTCACCGGTCGTGGGGGTCGACATGGGGCCGGTCGATAAAGGCAATCGGCTCAGTGCGTCGGAATTTGCTATCTGCGTACCTGGTTTGTGCTCCAGAGAATACTTATATGCAGCAAGCAACAAAGCCCAGCGCTGGATCCGTGCAGAAGCAATGGGGAGTATTGGCTTATTCTCTCTGAAGAGTCCCAGCAGGGGCTTATGATCAATCACGATAGTGAAATGGTGGCTGTACACATACTGGTGGAAGCGTTTCACCGCGAAAACCACTGCCAGGCCCTCCTTCTCGATCTGCGCGTACTTTTTCTCCGCTGCAGTCAATGTGCGGGAGGCGAAAGCTATCGGTCGCTCGACCCCGTTCTCCATCTTGTGGGACAGGACGGCCCCAATACCATACGGGGATGCATCACATGTGACGAGCAAAGGCTTTCGCGGATCATAGTGGGTTAGTAACCCAGACGAGGACAATTGTTGCTTTACCCGCCGGAAAGCGGTTTCTTGCGGCTGACCCCAAACCCAGGTGTGATTTTTCTTTAGCAGCAGGTGCAAGGGGGCCAGCGTAGTTGCCAGATTGGGGAGGAACTTCCCGTAATAGTTTACGCGACCGAGAAAAGAACGAAGATGCGAAGTGTCAGTCGGGGTGGGGGCATGTTGAATTGCACGCACCTTCTCTGCGACGGGGTGCAGACCCTCGCAGTCCACCCGATAACCTAGGTAGACTACTTCTTTTGCCTAAAATACGCACTTTGTGTGACGTAAACGGACTCCAGCCTCCGAAAGGCGTCTAAGGACAGCCTCCAGATTTTCCAAATGCTCTTGCTCTGACGTCCCTGTAATCAACACGTCATCTAGGTAGACAGCCACACGTGGTAAACCTCTCAAAATGCCCTCCATAACACGTTGAAAAATTGCGCAGGCAGAGGATACTCCAAAGGGCAACCGTGTATATTCATACAGGCCCCGGTATGTGTTAATTGTTACATATGGTCGGGAGGCAGGGTCCAGCTCCAAATGCAGGTAGGCGTGACTCATATCTAATTTTGTGAATGAGAGTCCACCTGCAAGTTTCGCGTAGAGATCCTCTATGCGAGGCATTGGGTATCGGTCGAGTCGGGAAACTGTATTCACTGTAAGTTTATAGTCGCCACACAAGCGAACTGTGGCATCTGGCTTCATTACTGGTACAATTGGTGCTGCCCAGTCAGCAAAACGGACGGGCCTGATAATACCCAAACTCTCCAAACGAGTGAGCTCCCCTTCTACCTTCTCGAGCAAAGCGTAAGGCACTGGGTGCGCCCGGAAATAGCGCGGCGTGGCTCCTGGTTCAACTTGGATATGGGCTACGGCCCCTTTTATTTTCCCCAAACCAGGCTGGAATACCTCTGGGTATCGTCCTAGCACCTCAGTCAACCCTCCAGAAACTGTTTGGAGGATGTGCTGCCATTGCAACCGCAAATGGCTCAACCAGTCCCGACCTAACAGGCTGGGCCCATGGCCACGCACTACGATAAGTGGGAAACGCCCCTCCTGGCGTCCATAGACAACAGGGGTCATTGTAGTTCCTGCAATGTCCAGTGGTTCCCCCGTGTAGGTGGCCAACCTGGCCTGTGAGTCAGTTAATGTAAGGGTCTGTATACCCTGCTTGATGCGGTCGAATGTCCTCTGGGCGATCACGGAGACCGCTGCGCCAGTATCCAACTCCATCTCCAGCAGGTGGCCATTGACCCGTACTGTCACCTTAATGGGGGCCACACGGGGAGCTGCCACACAATGCAGCTGCAGGCAGTCGTCCTCCGTCTCCACGTCCTCAGGAGTGGTCGCCACAGGTTCATCCACATGGAAGGTACTGCCTCTGGGCTGGTCCCAGTTACGGCCCCTGGGCGGGTCCCAGTTTCGGTCGGAACGACAGCGCCTCTCGCGTCCCCAGGACCGCCGTCCGAGATGGGGTCGGCGCCTACAAGTCTGACACGGACATGGCTCCTCATCCATTGGCTCTGGAGAAGGCTCCCTTCGGGGAGGAATGTCTGATGGCCACTGGCGTCGGTCCGGTCGTTGCCTCGCCCAAGGTACCGCAGGAGTGCGGGGGGACGTTTTTGGGCGGAAAGGGTTGCGCCCCAAGGCATGCACTTCCATTCCCTGTAACTCCTGTACTCCTCGCTCTGCGCTCTCTCGGGACAAGACTATTTGTATTGCCTGTTGAAAAGTCAATGTTGGCTCCGCTAACAACTTTCTCTGGGTTGCTGCATTGTTAATACCGCAAACCAAACGGTCGCGTAACATTTCTGACAAGGTCTCACCATAGTCACAGTATTCCGCAATCCCGCGTAGCCTGGATAAAAAATCGGCAAGGGATTCTCCTGGGGTCCTCTCAGCGGTATTAAACCGGTAACGCTGGACTATCGTGGATGGGGTTGGGTTAAAGTGTTGCCCCACTATATTCACAAGTTTGTCAAACGTTTTGGTGTCCGGCGCAGCTGGGTGCGTAAGGCTCCTAATCACCCCAAACGTATGCGGCCCACAGGCGGTGAGCAATATGACCACATGGCGCACGTTTTCAGTGATATTGTTTGCCCGGAAATAGTAACGCATCCGTTGTGTGTACTGGTTCCAGCTTTCCAGCGCAGCATCAAAAACATCCAAACGTCCGTACAGAGGCATGGTATAATAGAAAACAACTTCCAACCTGTATCCAACAAAAATCCAGGGAGGTGGCTTCAGCAGTGTGGACAGCTATTCACTTTTACCTTCGTCGCCAGTTTTGTAAGGGCCACGAAGAATCCAGCACGAGTTTTAAGGATACAAAGTAATAACGTTTATTCACTATAATAATATATACATAACAGTAGCAGTAACTTCCCTTGCTACCTTCTCCTTCCTGCTGGTTCCTGAACTGGCCAGCTTATTTATACTAGGAGTTTCTCCGCCCCCCTCATTGGGGAAGTTCATACTCCCATAGGATTGTGGGATAGTCATTAGTCCCCAGCCAATCGTAAGTAGGCAGGTTATAACACTTCCATTCGGCAATAACCCCTGAAACCCCAAGCTGCCCCGTCTATAGACAAATTAATCCGTGAGCTGTTGCAACAGGGTATTTTGGTCCCTTGCCGATCAGAATGTAACACCCCCATACTTGCTGTGCCTAAACCAGCCAAACCAGACCAGTACCGATTAGTACAGGATTTACATTCAATCAATGCCATTGCACAGCCGTTACATGCTCTCGTCCCTAATCCTGCCCACATACTGGCTCAAATTCCAGCTCAAGCCTGGGTCTTCGCCATAATTGACCTTCAGCACGCCTTCTTTGCCCTCCCACTCGCATCTGAAAGCCAATATTTGTTTGCCTTCACTTACAATGGACAGCAGTATACCTGGACCCGACTGCCACAGGGGTTCGTCAACTCACCTACGCTCTTCTCCAGAAGTTTGCAGACCCAACTCCAGGCTTTGACATCGGAGCATGGTTCCACTCTAGTGCAGTATGTAGATGACATATTGGTAGCAAGTCCTGACGAGCCCAGTAATTAATGTGATCCAGTTATTAAACCACCTATCCTCGTTGGGTTATGTTGTTTCACAATCAAAGGTCCTGGTGGCTCAGACAAAGGTCAAGTTCTTAGGAGTTTTACTTACAGCCACAGAAAGAAGTCCTTAACCCAGTAGGATTGAACCAATATGCCAATTCACCGCCCCTACCATAGCCAAGGAAGTCCGTCATTGGCTGGGTATGGTGAATTATTGTCGGCAGTGGATACCAAACATCGCTGTCTATACAAAGCTGCTGAAGCCTTACGCTAGTGAAGGGGGGAATTTTACTCTCACCACCGAGGCACTCGAAGCCTTCCGTTGCCTGAAGCAGGCCTTGTTACAAGCATCGGCCCTCGGTAGGCCCTTGTACGACCGACCGTTCCAGATATACTGTACTGTTCTGGAAGGATGTTCAACAGCGGTACTCACCCAGCAACATGGGGACAAGCACCGACCCGTAGCATATTACTCTTCCAAACTTCATCCAGTGGCATTGGGCCACCCTGTTTGCACCCAGACCTTGGCAGCAAGAGACAATAGTTTGCAGGCTGCTGCCAATATAACTCTCCAGCAGGATATTACGGTATATAGCTCCCACTCGGTAATCGCACTATTGGGCAACTGCAGACTCAGCATCTTACCGCAGCTCATCAGAATAGGTATGAGATATACCTTTTGAACAATCCACGTCTGGCATTTAAATACTGTACCACTATCAATCCAGCCTGTTTTCTTAGCGGTCCCCCTGTCCATGAAGACGCACCTGGCCACGACTGTTTAGCCTTGATTCAGGAAACTACCACAATAAGGGACGATCTGAGTGATATTCCGTTCGAACAACCTGACATGATTATGTATGTTGATGGCAGTGCATTAATAAGCCCCACTGGCCGGAGACTGTCCGGTTACGCAATCGTAGATCAGGATGGTCTGATCCTAGAAACGGCAGCTTTCCAGACCCCTTCAGCCCAACAAGCCAAACTTTTTTGCCCTTACCCGTGCATGTGTACTTGGGGTAGATCAACGGGTAAATATTTACACTGACTCCCGATACGCCTTCAGGGTAGTTCATGACTTCGGACAGCTCTGGAAGAATAGGGGATTCCTTACCTCGGCCGGCACGGAAATATCCCACCGGAGTTTAGTTAATGACCTACTACAGGCCCTCCTTATGCCCGCGCAGATTTCCGTCATTAAATGCGCTGCCCATACAAGCGGTAAAACCCCAGTTGACATTGGTAATGAACAAGCGGAGAAGCACAGGACTTCCGGTTGCGGTGATGCCTTGCTAGCCGCACGTTTCGGCGGCTCCAGCTCCGACGGACCTTCGGGCTCTTTTAAGAGCCCCAACGGGGAATGTTTTGACGACGCAACCCGGTGTGGGGTGTGTGAGAAGGGAGTCCCCCCCCCAACGAAGGAGAAAAAAACCGGCGGCGGCGGCTGCAGCGCGAGGAATCATCGACCAAAGGGTCAGAAAGAGAGAAGCACAAGATGGCGGCGGAGAAAGCGCAGGCGACATGGGGGCCTGAGCAGGATGAAATTGTGAGATGGTGCGTGGAGCTGCTGAAGAGGGAGGTGCTGACCCCGATGCTACAGGCAATTGAGGGGCTCAAGGAGACACTAAAGACCCAGGAGACAGAGCTCCGCGTGGTGGAGCAGAAGGTGACAGATATTGAGGACGAGATCCTGGGCCTGGCGGTTAAGACACAGACGCACGAGGCATTTCATAAAAAGTGTGCGGAAAGGATCGAGGCCCTAGAAAAAGGAGCGCGAAGGAAGAACCTTCGGATACTGGGTCTCCCTGAGGGCGTGGAAGGAGTGGACTGTGGAGCTTATGCAAGTACGATGCTGAGCTCACTGATGGGTGCTGAGGCCACTACGGGCCCCTTGGAGGTGGAGTGGGCACATCGGATCCCGGCGAGAAGACCAAAAGCGGGAGAACCACCCAGGGCGATAATCGTGCGATTTTACCGCCTTAAGGATAGAGAAGAGGTCCTGAGATGGGCTAAAAAGGTGCGGAGTAGCAGATGGGAGAATGCAGTGGTACGGGTGTACCAGGATTGGAGTGCGGAGGTGGCGAGAAGGAGGGCGAGCTTTAACCGAGCCAAAGAGGTGTTGCATAAAAGGAAGGTGAAGTTCGGGATGCTGCAGCCGGCAAGACTATGGGTCACGTATCAGGAGAGACACCATTATTTCGAGACGGCGGAGGAAGCATGGACCTTTATCAAAGAGGAGAAATTGGATCGGAACTGAGGGACTGATGCTGCAGGAAATGTTATTGTTAATGTTATGGTTGAAGTTAATTGAGAAGTAAATTGGGAAGGGGGGAGACATTGGGGAAATGTGGGCGCCGGTGAGGGGGGAAAGACGGGACATAGTTGGAGAATGGGGAAGGGGAAGGGGAGGGGAAAGGGAGCTGCGTCATAAGAGGCGGGTCAGGCAAAGGGATGTTCCCGCGCCAGAAAGAATAAGGCGGGAAGACAGGCGCAAGGCGGATGGGAGTTCCCCACACGGGGGGGGGTCGAGGAATGAGCAGGAGTAGCCGGGGTCAGTTGAAGTCAGCTGACTTACGGAAGCAATATGGGGGGAGCAATCACGCTAGAAAGAGATCTAGCGGGGGGGGGGAGGGGGAGGGGGGAGGGGGGGGGACAACTGGGTTGCTGCTGCGGAAATCCAAAAGGAAATGGCTAAAGAGTGGGTGGACGGGGATGGTGTGCGACGCTGGGGGAGCGAGCGGGAGCGCGGAGGCGGGATATGGGACTGGCCTAGAGAAGGTAATGGCTAGCCGACACGGGAGGGGGGCAGGTAGCCCCCTAGTGAGGCTGATCACGTGGAACATGAGAGGCCTGAACGGACCGATAAAAAGGGCCCGAGTGCTCGCTCATTTGAAAGGACTAAGGGCAGACGTGGTTATGCTCCAAGAGACGCACCTAAAGGTGGCGGACCAAGTTAGGTTAAGGAAAGGATGGGTGGGACAGGTGTTCCACTCAGGACTAGACGCAAAGAACAGAGGGGTGGCCATTTTGGTGGGGAAACGGGTAGCATTTGAAGCAAAGAACATCGTAGCAGATAGCGGAGGTAGATATGTAATGGTGAGTGGCAGGCTGGAGGGAATGGAGGTCGTGTTGGTTAATGTGTATGCCCCAAACTGGGACGATGCGGGATTTATGAGACGGATGCTGGGGCGTATACCGGACCTGGAGGTAGGAAACTTGATTTTAGGAGGGGACTTTAATACGGTGCTGGACCCGGGGCTAGATAGAACATAGAACATAGAACATAGAACAATACAGCGCAGTACAGGCCCTTCGGCCCACGATGTTGCACCGAAACAAAAGCCATCTAACCTACACTATGCCATTATCATCCATATGTTTATCCAATAAACTTTTAAATGCCCTCAATGTTGGCGAGTTCACTACTGTAGCAGGTAGGGCATTCCACGGCCTCACTACTCTTTGCGTAAAGAACCTCCCTCTGACCTCTGTCCTATATCTATTACCCCTCAGTTTAAAGTTATGTCCCCTCGTGCCAGCCATATCCATCCGCGGGAGAAGGCTCTCACTGTCCACCCTATCCAACCCACTGATCATTTTGTATGCCTCTATTAAGTCTCCTCTTAACCTTCTTCTCTCCAACGAAAACAACCTCAAGTCCATCAGCCTTTCCTCATAAGATTTTCCCTCCATACCAGGCAACATCCTGGTAAATCTCCTCTGCACCCGCTCCAAAGCCTCCACGTCCTTCCTATAATGCGGTGACCAGAACTGTACGCAATACTCCAAATGCGGCCGTACCAGAGTTCTGTACAGCTGCAACATGACCTCCCGACTCCGGAACTCAATCCCTCTACCAATAAAGGCCAACACTCCATAGGCCTTCTTCACAACCCTATCAACCTGGGTGGCAACTTTCAGGGATCTATGTACATGGACACCTAGATCCCTCTGCTCATCCACACTTTCAAGAACTTTACCATTAGCCAAATATTCCGCATTCCTGTTATTCCTTCCAAAGTGAATCACCTCACACTTCTCTACATTAAACTCCATTTGCCACCTCTCAGCCCAGCTCTGCAGCTTATCTATATCCCTCTGGAACCTGCTACATCCTTCCACACTATCGATAACACCACCGACGTTAGTATCGTCTGCAAATTTACTCACCCACCCTTCTGCGCCTTCCTCTAGGTCATTGATAAAAATGACAAACAGCAACGGCCCCAGAACAGATCCTTGTGGTACTCCACTTGTGACTGTACTCCATTCTGAACATTTCCCATCAACCACCACCCTCTGTCTTCTTTCAGCAAGCCAATTTCTGATCCACATCTCTAAATCACCCTCAATCCCCAGCCTCCGTATTTTTTGCAATAGCCTACCGTGGGGAACCTTATCAAACGCTTTGCTGAAATCCATATACACCACATCAACTGCTCTACCCTCGTCTACCTGTTCAGTCACCTTCTCAAAGAACTCGATAAGGTTTGTGAGGCATGACCGACCCTTCACAAAGCCATGCTGACTATCCCTGATCATATTATTCCTATCTAGATGATTATAAATCTTGTCTCTTATAATCCCCTCCAAGACTTTACCCACTACAGACGTGAGGCTCACCGGTCTATAGTTGCCGGGGTTGTCTCTGCTCCCCTTTTTGAACAAAGGGACCACATTTGCTGTCCTCCAGTCCTCTGGCACTATTCCTGTAGCCAATGATGACATAAAAATCAAAGCCAAAGGTTCAGCAATCTCTTCCCTGGCCTCCCAGAGAATCCTAGGATAAATCCCATCAGGTCCCGGGGACTTATCTATTTTCAGCCTGTCCAGAATTGCCAACACCTCTTCCCTACGTACCTCAATGCCATCTATTCTATTAGCCTGGGGCTCAGCATTCTCCTCCACAACATTATCTTTTTCCTGAGTGAATACTGACGAAAAATATTCATTTAGTATCTCGCCTATCTCTTCAGACTCCACACACAATTTCCCATCCCTGTCCTTGACTGGTCCTACTCTTTCCCTCGTCATTCGCTTATTCCTGACATACCTATAGAAAGCTTTTGGGTTTTCCTTGATCCTTCCTGCCAAATACTTCTCATGTCCCCTCCTTGCTCGTCTTAGCTCTCTCTTTAGATCCTTCCTCGCTACCTTGTAACTATCCATCGCCCCAACCGAAACTACACACTTCATCTTCACATAGGCCTCCTTCTTCCTCTGAACAAGAGATTCCACTTCCTTGGTAAACCACGGTTCCCTCGCTCGACGCCTTCCTCCCTGTCTGACCGGTACATACTTATCTAGAACACGCAGTAGCTGATCCTTGAACAAGCCCCACTTATCCAGTGTGCCCAACACTTGCAGCCTACTTCTCCACCTTATCCCCCCCAAGTCACATCTAATGGCATCATAATTGCCCTTCCCCCAGCTATAACTCTTGCCCTGTGGTGTATACTTATCCCTTTCCATCATTAACGTAAACGTCACCGAATTGTGGTCACTGTCCCCAAAGTGCTCTCCTACCTCCAAATCCAACACCTGGCCTGGTTCATTACCCAAAACCAAATCCAACGTGGCCTCGCCTCTTGTTGGCCTGTCAACATATTGTTTCAGGAAACCCTCCTGCACACACTGTACAAAAAACGACCCATCTATTGTACTCGAACTATATCTTTTCCAGTCAATATTTGGAAAGTTAAAGTCTCCCATAATAACTACCCTGTTACTTTCGCTCATATCCAGAATCATCTTCGCCATCCTTTCCTCTACATCCCTAGAACTATTAGGAGGCCTATAAAAAACTCCCAACAGGGTGACCTCTCCTTTCCTGTTTCTAACTTCAGTCCATACTACCTCGGAAGAAGAGTCCCCATCTAGCATCCTCTCCGCCACCGTAATACTGCTCTTGACTAGCAGCGCCACACCTCCCCCTCTTTTGCCTCCTTCTCTGAGCTTACTAAAACACCTAAACCCCGGAACCTGCAACATCCATTCCTGCCCCTGCTCTATCCATGTCTCCGAAATGGCCACAACATCGAAGTCCCAGGTACCAACCCATGCTGCCAGTTCCCCTACCTTGTTTCGTATACTCCTGGCATTGAAGTAGACACACTTCAAACCACCTACCTGAACACTGGCCCCCTCCTGCGACGTCAAATCTGTGCTCCTGACCTCTATACTCTCATTCTCCCTTACCCTAAAACTACAATCCAGGTTCCCATGCCCCTGCTGCATTAGTTTAAACCCCCCCAAAGAGCACTAACAAATCTCCCCCCCAGGATATTTGTGCCCCTCAGGTTCAGATGTAGACCATCCTGTCTGTAGAGGTCCCACCTTCCCCAGAAAGAGCCCCAGTTATCCAGAAATCTGAATCCCTCCCGCCTGCACCATCCCTGTAGCCACGTGTTTAAATGCTCTCTCTCCCTATTCCTCATCTCACTATCACGTGGCACGGGCAACAACCCAGAGATAACAACTCTGTTTGTTCTAGTTCTGAGCTTCCATCTTAGCTCCCTGAAAGCCTGCCTGACATCCTTGTCCCCTTTCCTACCTATGTCGTTAGTGCCAATGTGGACCACGACTTGGGGCTGCCCCCCCTCCCCCCTAAGGACCCGGAAAACACGATCCGAGGCATCACGTACCCTTGCACCTGGGAGGCAACATACCAAACGTGAGTCTCTCACGCTCCCACAAAATCTCCTATCTGTGCCCCTGACTATAGAGTCCCCAATTACTAATGCTCTGCTCCTCTCCCCCCTTCCCTTCTGAGCAACAGGGACAGACTCCGTGCCAGAGGCCCGTACCCCATGGCTTACCCCTGGTCAGTCGTCCCCCCCACAAGTATCCAAAGCGGTATACTTGTTTCTCAGGGGAACGACCGCAGGGGATCCCTGCACTGACTGCTTTTTCCCAGTCCCTCTTACAGTTACCCACCTATCTCCAATCTTTGGTGTAACTAATTCCCTGAAGCTGCTATCTATGACCCCTTCTGCCTCCCGAATGATCCGAAGTTCTTCCAACTCCAGCTCCAGTTCCCTAACTCGGTCTTGGAGGAGCTGGAGATGGCAGCACTTCCTGCAGGTAAAATCAGCAGGGACACTAACTGCATCCCTCACCTCAAACATCCTGCAGGAGGAACATTGCACTCTCTTCCCTGCCATTCCTCTAACTTTCTACCAAGATCTGGCTAACAACTAAATTAAATTTTTATAAAAAATAATAATAATATAATAAAATATGGTACTTACCTCAGACCAATGGGTTTTATTATTAAGATAGATCCAGGTCAAGGACCGGAAGAAGGCTGGCAGCGACCAAGGTACTTAAGGGGTTTATGGACCAAATGGGGGGAGTGGATCCATGGCGATTTCTTAGACCTAGGGCTAGGGAGTTCTCCTTCTTCTCCCATGTCCATAAAGTGTACTCACAGATAGATTTTTTTTGTTTTGGGAAGGTCGTTGATCTCTAGGGTGGAAGAAGCTGAGTACTCAGCCATAGCGGTTTCGGACCATGCCCCACATTGGGTGGACCTGGAATTAGGAGAGGAAAGGGAGCAGAGAACACTCTGGCGATTAGATGTGGGACTGATGGCGGATGAGGGAGTGTGTGCAAGAGTGCGGGGGTGTATTGAGAGATACCTGGAGGTCAATGACGACAGCGAGGTCCCTGTGGGAGTGGTATGGGAAGCACTAAAAGCGGTGGTCAGAGGAGAGCTGATCTCCATTGGGGCCCACAAAAGGAAAACAGAGGCCAAGGAAAGGGAAAGGTTACTGGGGGAGATTTTAAGGGTGGATAGGGAATTTGCAGAGACCCCGGAGGAGGAACTGTACAGGGAGAGGAGACGACTCCAGACGGAGTTTGACCTTCTGACCACCAGAAAGGCGGAGGTACTGTGGAGGAAGGCACAGGGGATGAGGTATGAGTATGGGGAAAAGGCTAGTCGCCTGTTGGCTCATCAATTGCGAAAGAGGGCAGCAGCGAGGGAGATAGGAGGAATTAGAGACGAAAGGGGAGACACGGTGCGAAGGGCAGGAAAGATAAATGAGGTGTTCAAGACCTTCTATGAGGGACTGTATAGGTCTCAACCCCCAGAGGGAGAGGAGGGGATGCGGCAGTTCCTGGACCAATTGAGGTTCCCGAAAGTGGAGGAGCAGGAGGTGGTAGGCCTGGGGGCACCGATTGGGGTGGACGAGGTTATTAAGGGACTGGGAAGCATGCAAGCAGGGAAGGCCCCGGGACCAGACGGGTTCCCGGTGGAATATTACAGAAAATATGTGGACTTGTTGGCCCCGTTGATGGTGAGGACGTTCAATGAGGCCAGGGAAGGGGGGACTCTACCCCCGACGATGTCGGAGGCGACGATATCGCTAATTTTGAAGAGGGATAAAGATCCGTTGCAGTGCGGGTCCTATAGACCTATTTCATTATTGAACATGGACGCCAAATTGTTGGCAAAGGTACTGGCATCGAGGATAGAGGACTGTGTCCCGGGGGTGGTGCACGAAGACCAGACAGGGTTCGTAAAAAGGAGACAACTGAATATTAACGTGCGACGACTATTAGGGGTGATAATGATGCCCCCAGTGGAGGGGGAGGCAGAGATAGTGGCGGCAATGGATGCAGAGAAGGCATTTGATAAGGTGGAGTGGGAGTATTTATGGGAAGTGTTAAGGAGGTTTGGGTTCGGGAACGGGTTTATTAGCTGGGTTAGACTTCTTTATGGGGCTCCAACGGCAAGTGTAGTTACAGGTCGACAAAGATCGGAATATTTCCGACTATATAGGGGAACAAGACAGGGATGCCCGCTGTCTCCATTGTTGTTCGCGTTGGCAATTGAACCTCTGGCCATGGCGTTGAGAGACTCCAGGAAATGGAGAGGGGTGATTAGAGGGGGAGAAGAACACCGAGTCTCGTTATACGCAGATGACCTATTGTTATACGTGTCGGACGCAGCGGGGGGGATGATAGAGGTTATGCGAATTTTGAGGGGGTCCGGGGATTTCTCGGGATATAGGCTAAACATGGGGAAGAGTGAATTATTTGTGATACATCCAGGGGACCAGAGTAGAGAGATAGAAGGCTTGCCTCTAAGGAAAGTGGAAAGAAACTTCCGATACCTGGGGATTCAGATCGCTAGGAGCTGGGGAACCTTGCACAGACTTAATCTGACACGGCTGGTAGAACAAATGGAGGAGGACTTCAAGAGGTGGGACATGCAGCCTCTGTCGCTGGTGGGCAGGGTGCAAGCAATCAAGATGATGGTCCTCCCGAGGTTCTTATTTGTATTTCAATGTCTCCCTATACTAATCACTAAGACCTTTTTTAATAAAATAGACAGGAGCATAACGAGCTTCGTGTGGGCAGGGAAAGTTCCGAGAGTAAGGAGGGGGTTCCTTCAGCGTAGTAGGGACAGAGGAGGATTGGCACTACCGAACTTGGGCGATTACTATTGGGTCGCCAATGTGGCAATGATACGTAAATGGATGATGGAGGGTGAGGGAGCGGCGTGGAAAAGACTGGAGAGAAAGTCCTGTAAAGGGACGAGTTTAGAGGCGCTGGTGACGGCGCCGCTACCATTCTCACCTAAAAAGTTTACCACGAACCCGGTGGTGGCGGCAACATTGAATATCTGGGGACAGTGGAGGCGACAGAGAGGGGTGCGGGGAGCCCTGGTGGGGCCCCCAATCAGGAACAACCATAGGTTCGCCCCAGGAAGAATGGATGGAGGATTTCAGAGCTGGCACCAGTTGGGAATTAGGAGGGTGGGAGATTTATTTATAGATGGGACTTTTGCGAGCTTGGGAGCATTGGAGGAAAAGTATGGGTTACCCCGGGGAAATTTCTTGAGATATATGCAGGTGAGGGCGTTTACTAGACAACAGGTGAGGGAATTTCCGTTGCTCCCGACACAGGGGATTCAGGACAGAGTGCTTTCAGGGGTGTGGGTCGGAGAGGGCAAGGTTTCAGAGATATACCGAGAGATGAGGGAAGAGGGGGAGGAATCGGTGGGCGAACTAAAAGGAAAGTGGGAAGAAGAACTAGGGGAGGAGATAGAGGAGGGTATGTGGGCTGATGCCCTAAGCAGGGTAAATTCCTCTTCCTCATGTGCCAGGCTTAGCCTGATTCAATTTAAGGTGCTACATAGAGCACACATAACGGGAGCAAGATTGAGCAGGTTCTTTGGAGTGGAGGACAGATGTGGGAGGTGTGGCGGGAGCCCGGCAAACCACGCACATATGTTTTGGGCGTGCCCGGCACTGGAAGGGTATTGGAAGGGAGTGACGGGAGTGATTTCGAAGGTGGTGAAGGCCCAGGTCAAACCAGGCTGGGGGTTAGCTCTATTTGGAGTTGCAGATGAGCCGGGAGTGCAGGAGGCGAAAGAGGCCGACGTTGTGGCCTTTGCGTCCCTAGTAGCCCGGCGCAGGATCCTACTTATGTGGAAGGAGGCGAAACCCCCCGGACTGGAGGCTTGGGTAAATGATATGGCGGGGTTCATTAAATTGGAGCAGATAAAGTTTGCCCTGAGAGGCTCGGCTCAAGGGTTCACCAGGCGGTGGCAGCCATTTCTCGACTACCTGGGGGAACATTAGAGGGAAGACAGATGACCAGCAGCAGCAACCCAGGGGGGAGGGGGGGGGGGGGCGGAAGGGGGAGGGGGGGGGTTTAGTTTAGTATATGTCAAAAGATAATGGGGTTTTGTTATTTGTGTATTGTTAAAAATTTCTTTATTGTTACGTTTGCTTTGTAAGAGGGGAAAAATTGTTGTTTGGAAAAAAATTTCAATAAAATATATTTTTTTAAAAAAAGGTAATGAACAAGCAGATTGTGCAGGGCGGACAGCCGCGCAAATTCAGCAAGTGATGGTGCCTAAAATGTTAAGTCAGACTAAACGATCTGCTATAAATATATCTGCTTCTGACAAGCCAATGCCAACCATCCAAGACATCATAAGGTTACAGGAGGACGCTCCTGAGAGTGATAAACAAATGTGGAAACGGTTAGGTTGTACATATGATTCTGTTTCCTCTTTATGGACCACGCCAGCGCATCAGACTTGTAGGTCTGATGTACTGGCTTTATGGGTCGTCGAATGTGTACACTTTGCAACTCATTATGGGGCTCGGGGGAATAGTGATTTGTTGCTGGACACTTGGTGGCACCCTAAAATGCAGGGGTTGGCCCAAAGTATCAGTAATCGGTGTTTAATCTGTCAGCATATAACACCGGCAAAGGTATCCCTTGTGTTATGGGGCAAACCCCGTTGCCCAATGGTCCCTTTGAGATGCTCCAAATGGATTACATTGAGTTAGAAAGGTGCCAATGTTATAAATATGTTTTGGTCATTGTGGATGTGTTCAGCAGATGGGTTGAGGCGTATCCGACTATCGATACTAAAGCTGCTACTGTGGCTAAAGTTCTGATGCGGTATACCAGCTCAGTTAAGTTCTGATAACGGGCCTCATTTTATTGGACAGATCAACAAGGAGTTCTGCTCCCAGTTGGGCATACGGCAGCAGTTACACTCTGCGTACAGACCGCAGGCGGCCGGGTTGGTTGAGAGACACAATCAGACCCTCAAAACTAAATTGGCTAAATTAAGAGCAGACACGGGACTGACATGGCTTAAGTTGCTCCCCGTTGCCCTCTTCCAGCTGTGGGTTACACCTGCGGGACTGGCCCGGCTCTCTCCTGCCGAGATCCTTTATGGCAGGCCCCTTAGAACTCCCTGGAGCCTGCATGTTCCCAGACTGGTTCAGTTTCACCATATGACTGAAGAGATGACCACCTATGTTCTAGCCCTCACTCAGGTCCTCAAGGAGCTCCATGGCCAGGTCCGCGTGGCTCACCAGCCACCGCCCCCATTACCTAGCTCACTTTCAGTGCAGCCCGGTAGTTATGTCATGGTCAAAAATTGGACTCGGAAAGGGTCGGAGCCACGATGGGAGGGGCCCTTCCAAGTTCTCCTTGCCACCCCCACGGCAGTTAAAGTGGAGGGGCGGAGTGCCTGGGTCTACCTCCACCACTGTAAATTGGGTCCACCTCTACCACTGTAAAAAGGTTGGTTACTAACCTGCCTCCCTTCCCCAGCGCTGTTTTACAGGTGTGGAGCATGATGGGGTGGCTACGCACCGCCTGTGTGATCTTCGGCCTCAACTCGCTTGGAGTGACATCGGCGACGGACATGGAAAAGGGAAATATTATCTACATTTGTAACCGCAACCAAACTACAAGGACATTTTGTTTATGCAGAGGTGATGTTCTTCGATGCCCCCATATACGAGGGCATGGTATCGACTCATTGAAGGTCATCAGGTTAACGGACAATGCAGGACTCATGAAGCAATTGCACCGGTCCCGGCAATAGGAAGGGAACATTACATGGACATTGCCTTGTTTTTGGAGTACATGTAAATTTGATTTTGGATGTGTTAAGATTGGTGCCATAAAGGTAAAATCAGACCATCAGGAGAGGGTAGGAAGAGGTTGTGAGAGAGAGGGGGACTAGAGAGAGGACAGGGCGTGTAAGGAAGGGAGTACAACTAGAACGTAGGTTATCAGGAGATACGCTTAATTCATTTAGGGCCCAGACTGAGGAAAACCCGGGTAGTATGAATCTCTTCTACCAGATTTACCACCGCTTGTATGGCCAGAGACGGGTTGTCTGCTATCTGAGCCCCGCAGCGGTGTCTAGGTTATTTTCTGTTTCACCGCTTTGGGGCACTCCCCAAACGGTGGTTCATTGTCAGCATTCCGAGCCACCGCCGGAGCAAGTCACTCTTCCTTACGATCCGGGTTCAGCACCACCAGCTATTTACCTTCCCCTGCCTCTGGATAATTCCCACTCACAGTATGATAGGCTGCAACGGTGGAGGGGGTACATACCTAGCCACTTCACTCCCAATAGGGACTCCCGGTCGTACGAGAATTGTTTCAGCAGTGACGGGTATGGCTGTTTGCTGGTAGAGGTGGAAACGGATATAACATGTCTGTTCCCCACCTGTACGGACAGGAGGTGTCATATCACCCAGGCGTCTGGCCAATGCGTTTGTTACAACACCACCTGCGTTCCATTGAACGCCGGCCTCCAGCTCCTTTGTGGTTGGGCGAATGTCTCTCATATCATTGTTGGGACTAGGGCTTTCCGCATTGCTAGGAGGCCCGAATGGGCGTTCCAAAGCTGGATAAACTGGGCTACTGGGGGATCCCTACGCAACCGATATACTGATTGTGATGCTCGCCTGTACACGGAGCAAGGATACTACTTTTTTTTTAATGGCACAGCGACCAATGTTTTGTTACCCCCATTTCCCCGCCAAATTGCTATTGGGACTCTAGTCCCTACCACAGTCCCCTGCCCCTCAGCGTGGATGCTGCATAATCAGTTAGCATGCCAGGCAGTCTCAGCTGAATTCTGCGAGAACTGGAAAAAACCTCAGGTTCTCGCACCCAACCGGGGCGACTCAGCCGGGTGGGGAATTCTGAGCGTCTTGACATTGGGAAGTGTGGGGGGTTCCTTGGCGGTCAGCGATAGGAATTATTTTATTGGTGGCCTTACCATCCTCGGAAACGAAACCTTGGGAGCCCTCGGGGCAATAACCAAGGAATTGTCTCAGCTGCGGTTGTTTGCAATGCAGAACCGGTATGCTCTTGACTATCTTTTGGCCCGTGAGGGTGGGGTATGCGCCATAGTGCAGGGCAAGTGTATCATGGGAGTTCAAGACTTAACCGCTAACATCACTAAATTTCTGGATCGCATATGGGATCACCTGGACGGAATGCAGGATCCTGGCTCTTGGGGTAACTGGGGAGTTGGATGTTGGAAGGACTGGTTGATAAATGTGGCCATGTATTTAGCAGTGGCACTCGGCTGCATCTTTGTGGGCCTGGCCATCCTTAAATGCGTGATGGGTAGAATGCGGGGTGCACTGGAACAGATAGACGCCCCTAGGATCTTGGCTGTTAGGATCCACGAGGGTGCAGCGGATGAGGGGGGGCTACAACAGGAATTGGAAATGCAGCGACAAATCTTTTTAGATGAGAGGCCGTAGCTACGGATTGAATAGATAGGTTATCATGAAATGATAAAAGGAGGGAATGACGAATGTGATATAAAATAGTTACTTTAAATATATTAGTTACTGTAATGTAGATAAAGGCCGGTCTAATTCATGTTAGTTCACAGACAAAGGATTTCAGAGAGCATGGCAAGGGAGGGGGGATGGGGTGTTTAGAGTATGAGGAGAAAAGGATGCTGGGTAATAAGAGGCCAGGGGAAGGAATGAGAAGTGAGACAATTAGGATGTATGACCAGGTCAGGAGGGGTATAGGATGACCTATGGGAATCGTGTATGTGAAACTTGATGCCATTTGAATGTATTGGTAGAGATTTCTTTGTTCTCCAGAAGTACTCGATTCTGGAAACCTAGGAGACTGCTTGTGTTCTGGGTTTTTGTGAAACGGGTCAGACTTGCAAGTCGAATAAAAATAACTAATGCTATGCCTACAAGAATTTATTAGTTCTCAGAAAGAGAGACAGAGTTAACAGTTCAAGTCCAATATGATTTTGGAACTGAAGAGAGATAGGAATGAACAATAATTTAAATGAGATTAGTTCATAGCGAGTTGTTAATCCCATGCAGTTCTCCTTGGTTATGAAGTGTTCCAATATGTTTGACTCTCAAATCATCAAGATACATTTCAAAGCTCCAGTGGGAGCCCTGTCCTATGCAGCTATTTATTCTGGACCTGGAAATGGCATGAGACCAAGTCTAGGAACGCAACCACCTGGAAACCCTTTAACCTGCTTATCTTGCATAACACTGACTGAAAATGAATTTGGTTAGCAAAGCATGTATTTTTTCTCTGTTGCAGGGAGGGGTATTTAAGTGAATGCACCCACTTTGGCCAGGATGACAGGCAATGGAGTTCAAGTGAGATTCCCACCTTGTTTGTCCCAGTCTAGACAGCACATGGCGCAGTGGTTAGCGCTGCTGCCTCACGGCGCTGAGATCCCAGGTTTGATCCCGACTCTGGGTCACTGTCCGTGTGGAGTTTATAATGTTTATGTTTGTGTGGGTTTTGCCCCCACAACCCAAAGATGTGCAGGCTAGGAGGATTGGCCACGCTAAATTGCCCCTTAATTGGAATTGGGTACCCTAAATTTATTTTTTAAAATTGTTTGTCCCACACCTAAGAATGGCAGAAAATGCCAGAAAGCAGGATCAACGAACTCACGTAAAATCCATGGGCGGGATTATCCGTCAGCGGGATCCTCTGCTTCACCAGCGCACTCACGCTTGCAGATTTCCCGACGGTTTGGGGGTGGCCACAATGGGAAACTAAGGATCCCGCTGCCGGCGAGGGCGTGCCGCACCGTAAAACGGGTCTGTCGGGACGGAGAATCACGCCTCATGAGTTTAATTTACAGAAGCAAAATCATTCAAGAAGATACTGCATTGAAACCACATTTACAAATAATGGATTTAATAATAATATAATGTAAGAACATAGGGCATGATGCAGGAAAAGGATTAATAAGCAGCAACAGGATAAGGGAGCAAATTGGATCTTGGACCAGAGAAATAAAGCACAAATCTCAGGAAATTACACCAGATTTAAAGTCTGTTGACTTAACCCCTCTGAAAGTCTAATGTCTATGAATTGGGCATCAGTGTTATGAGTAGAGGTTGCAGAAGCTGGGAATGTTTACCCCATAGAAGAGGAGACTCAGGTAATCAAAATCCTAAAGATTACTGACAAAATAAATGTTCGCGCATTTATCATAGACCCATTGTTGAATATACTCAAACTGAGATAAACACACTTTTGGTCTCTCAAGGAATCAGGTGGTCTGGGGAGTGGGCAATAAAGTGGAGTTGAAGCCCTGAATAGAAGTATTCAAAATCACGACGGATCTGGAAAGAGTAGAGAGGGAAAGATTATTTGTACTGGTGGGAGAATCAAGAACGAAAGGGCAGGGGTTTAGGTAATTGGGAAAAGAAGCAATGGAGACCTGGGGCGAAATTCTCCCCCAACGGCGCGATGTCCGCCGACTGGCGCCAAACACGGCGCCAATCAGACGGGCATCGCGCCGGCCCAAAGGTGCGGAAGGCTCCGCATCTTTGGCGGCCTAGCACCAACATTGAGGGGCTAGGCCGACGCCGGAGGGATTTCCGCCCCGCCAGCTGGTGGAAATGGCGTTTGTTGCCCCACCAGCTGGCGCGGAAATGCGGCGCATGCGCGGGAGCATCAGCGGCCGCTGACAGTTTCCCGGCGCATGCGCAGTGGGGAGAGTGTACCAAATTTTTTTTTTCCAATTAAGGGACAATATAGCATGGCCAATCCACCTACCCTGCACATCTTTGGGTTGCGGGGGTGAGACACAGTCACAGGGAGAATGTGAAAACTCCACACGGACAGTGACCGGGGTCGAACTCGGGTCCTCAGTGCCGTGAGGCGGCAGTTAACCACTGAGCAACTGTGCCACCCACATTTGAGATGTTCAGATATTGCCAGACCCTGAGGGCGTATTAGGAGCGGAGCTGAATTGGCCGGCAAAATCAGAAGTTTAGAAATGTATAGAAAAATATAAGAGAGAGTAAACCTCAGAAGCAAGAGCTGTGACTTTGCGTTTGATTTTTTAAAACGAACCTGTGGGCCTCCAGAGCACTGGATCTTGCAGTGAAATCAACAAAAGGAATGGGCACAGCAAACAAAAGCAGGGGGGAAACAGACTCTCCAAATGGCCAGGAGGAAAAAGAAAAGCTGAAGAGATCACCAGAAGGGCTTTCCACCAGTAGAGTTGGAAAAGTTTAAAGAAGGTTCAAATGAGGAGCAGTCAGGTTCCCGCCAAGACTTCAAAAGCGTGGGAAAAACAGAACCAGCAGCTGCTGACAGCTGAAAGAAAGTTGACAGTCTTAAATGAGTAATGCATTTAAAGTGGTAACGCAGTTAAACTGGCAGTGCACTTAACACAGCCAACACAAGAAGAAATAAGCGGCTATGGACAGGAAAATTGGAGAAGACCCCAATAGAGGGCAACTGTCAAAAAATAACCACAAGTAATGAAGACCTCAAGGAAGAGACAACAGAAGACACCAGAAAAAGGGCACCGCAATACCCGAGAAAGGGGGCAATGAAAGACCCCAGGAAAGGCAATGAAAGACCCCAGAAAGAGGGCACTGAAAGACCCCAGAAAGGGCAATGAAAACCCAGGTGGAGGGCAATGAAGACCCCAGAGAGAGGGCAATGAAAGATCCCAGAAAGAGGGCAATGAGAGAACCCAGAAAGAGGGCAATGAAAGGTCCCAGAAGGAGGGCAATGAAAGGCCCCAGAAGGAGGGCAATGAGAGAACCCAGAAAGAAGGCAATGAAAGGCCCCAGAAGGAGGGCAATGAAAGGCCCCAAAAGGAGGGCAATGAAAGGCACCAGAAGGAGGGCAATGTATGGTCCCAGAAAGACGGCAATGAAAGACCCCAGAGAGAGGCAATGAAAGACCCCAGAAAGAGGGCAATGTAAGGCCCCAGAAAGAGGGCAATGAAAGGCCCCAGAAAGAGGGCCATGAAAGGCCCCAGAAGGAGGGCAATGAAAGGCCCCAGAAGGAGGGCAATGAAAGGCCCCAGAAGGAGGGCAATAAAAGACCCCAGAAAGAGGGCAATGTAAGGCCCCAGAAAGACGGCAATGAAAGACCCCAGAGAGAGGCAATGAAAGGTCCCAGAAAGAGGGCAATGAAAGGCCCCAGGAGAGGGGCACTGAAAGACCCCAGAAAGAGGGCAATGAGAGAACCCAGAAAGAGGGCAATGAAAGGTCCTAAAAGGAGGGCAATGAAGGCCCCAGAAGGAGGGCAATGAAAGGCCCCAGAAGGAGGGCAATGAAAGGCCCCAGAAGGAGGGCAATAAAAGACCCCAGAAAGAGAGCAATGTAAGGCCCCAGAAAGACGTTAATGAAAGACCCCAGAGAGAGGCAATGAAAGACCCCAGGAAGAGGGCAATGTAAGGCACCAGAAAGACGGTAAATGAAAGACCCCAGAAAGAGGGCAATGAAAGGCCCCAGAAGGAGGGCAATAAAAGACCCCAGAAAGAGGGCAATGTAAGGCCCCAGAAAGACGGAAATGAAAGACACCAGAGAGAGGCAATGAAAGACCCCAGAAAGAGGGCAATGAAAGGCCCCAGAAGGACGGCAATGAAAGGACCCAGAAAGAGGGCAATGAAAGGCCCCAGAAAGAGGGCAATGAAAGGCCCCAGAAAGAGGGCAATGAAAGGCCCCAGAAAGAGGGCACTGAAAGACCCCAGAATGAGGGCACTGAAATGCCCTAGAAAGAGGGCACTGAAATGCCCCAGAAAGAGGCCACTGAAAGACCCCAGAAAGAGGGCACTGAAATGCCCTTGAAAGAGGGCACTGAAAGACCCCAGAAAGAGGACAATGAAAGGCCCCAGAAAGAGGGCAATGAGAGAACCCAGAAAGAGGGCAATGAGAGAACCCAGAAAGTGGGCACTGAAACGCCCTAGAAAGAGGGCACTGAAAGACCCCAGAAAGAGGGCACTGAAAGACCCCAGAAAGAGGGCAATGAAATGCCCCAGAAAGAGGGCAATGAAAGGCCCCAGAAAGAGGGCAATGAGAGAACCCAGAAAGAGGGCACTGAAATGCCCTAGAAAGAGGGCACTGAAAGACCCCAGAAGGAGGGCAATGAAAGGCCCCAGAAAGAGGGCAATGAAAGGCCCCCAAAAGAGGGCACTGAAAGGCCCCAGAAAGAGTGCAATGAAAGGCCCCAGAAAGAGGGCAATGAGAGAACCCAGAAAGAGGGCAATGAGAGAACCCAGAAAGTGGGCACTGAAATGCCCTAGAAAGAGGGCACTGAAAGACCCCAGAAAGAGGGCACTGAAAGACCCCAGAAAGAGGGCAATGAAAGACCCCAGAAAGAGGGCAATGAAAGGCCCCAGAAAGATGGCAACAAAAGACACCAGAGAGGGGGCAATGAATGGCCACACAAGGGGGGCACTGATAGGACCTAGAAAGTGCGCATTGAAATACCCCATCAGGAGGGCAACGAAAGACAATGGGGTAAATTATCCGGCTCGGGCCACCTGAAGCGCATTTCCTGATCAGACGGAGCATCAGAAAATCGGGATCGGCACTGGGCGTAGACGGGTGGCGATCCAATCGTAATACTCTGAGCTACTGCTGGAGCTGGGATTGAGGTTCAGTACACCACCCAACCTCCCCCCCCCCCCCCCCAGTAATATTCAATGCCATCCAATCCCTGAAAGAGACCCTAAATGACACCCATGAATTGTAGACACACCCACCCCCCCTCCCAAACTCCTCCCCTCCACTTCCTCTTGTAAACTCCTCCCCACAACCTCGGTTCCGTCCCCCAACTTTTCACCCCAGCAAGACTCACCAAAACCTGTTCTGCCAGGCTCCGATGGCCGCAGCCTCTCCCCCCACCTCAATCCCGTTCAGTGGCCGGCTTAAACTGGCCAGCATGGAGGCCCCCGCCCGGGTCTCCTTCCCGCTTGCCCGGTCCCAGGAAAACCAAGAAATCCCCTTTAGCGTACAACCCAAACATACCCAAGCCCCCAAAAAACATCATTGCAAATAAAAGTCCCAACTCATCCCTTGTCCAAATATACAGCGTCGACTCATTTAGTACATACACCAACACGCAGCGAAAGAATAAAGTTACATGAGGCTACATTGGTACACGACCCGCTCTCAGTCTCATTTCTCAATTATGCCACAGTCCTTCTGCCTTCGCAAACTCCTCCGCCGCTTCCGCCGTCCCAAAATAAAAGTCTTTGGATTTGTAGGTCACCCTCAACTTAGCTGGATATACTATGCCACACTGCACCTTGCTTATTTACAGTGCCTTCTTCACCTGGCTGAAGACAGCCCGCCTCCTCGCCAGCTCCAACGTAAAGTCCTGGTATATGTGCATACCAGCTCCAGCCCACTGCACCACCCGCTTCTGCTTTTCCCAGCACAGGACCGTCTCCTTCACATTATACCTACGGAAACACACAGTTACTACTCTTGGCGGCTTACTCGCCTTTGGTATAGGCCTCCACGACCGATGAGCCTGATCCAGTTCATATCGAGAGGGATCGTCCCCCTCCCCCAATAACTTTGTCAACATCGTGGCAAAATACTCCGACGGCCTCGGGCCTTCCACCCCTTCGGGCAGACCCACGATCCTCAGATTCTGCTGCCTGGATCTGTTTTCCAGGTCTTCCATTTTGACTCGCAGACTCTTGTTGGTCTCTATCCGCAACTCCTTCCCCATCGAGGTGAGTTGATCACTGTGCTGCGATAATGTCTCTTCCACTTCCTTCAGTGTCTCACCTTGCTCCCGCACCTCCGCCGCTGCGCTTGATACCGCCGGCCTCACCGGGGGCAATCGCCTCCTCCACCAGCACTTTCAATACCGCCCCCATCTCCTTCTTCATCGCTTCCATGTGCTTTGTGAACTGTTTTTCAAGTTCCACAGCCATCACCTTGGTCATTTCTTCTGCTGTGAGCAATGCGGCCTTCCCTGGTGCCCCATCCTCTGCTTTCCTTACAGTTCCTGCGCTGGCTTTTCCACTCACTGGCAGACTTTCATTAGCCCCCTTTTGCACGGCTGTTTTTTTCCAAACTTGGATATTTCTCGTCCCTGTGCCTTCTTACAGCATTTTCAGCCTCCGTTGCCCCCGGGACCGGGCGTTAAAACCCCAAAATTTCTATTCCCGAGCGGGAGCCCTCCAGTGTGTGCCCATTTTCATCTACTGAGGGAGCCTGGGACCCTAATATTCGCCCCTCCAAGATTCTTCAGTCGCCAGGGCTAGCAATCATGTGGGCAAGAATTACAACAGGTCTCAACAAATGTGAGCCTGACGTGGTGGCCCTTGCAGTGGGCCACAGGGGTAACGCCTCAAAGACATTGCCCCCAAAGTCCATCTGAGGGCCATCCTCCTCCATCCCCACAATGCACTACCTACCCACCCCTCCTCTACCACAACTCCCATGCATCCCCCCAAGACCCCCAAAAGGGGAGAACCCCCAAGAGACCCCTCTAATAAGGAGACCCCCAGGGACCCCCTTAATAGGGAAATCCCCTTTGAAGCATCATGAATAGGGAGACCCCCCCCGCCCCCCCCAGTGACCCCATGAATACGGATCCCCCCAGACCCCTTAACTGAAGGAACCCTCCACAAAGACCCTCTAACTAAAGTGACCCCCCGCATAGACCCCTAACTAAAGCCCCCCTCACCCCAGGGACTCCTTAACTAAAGCGACTCCCCCACAGAGACCTCTTGACTAATGGGTGCCCCCACAGGGACCCTCTGACTAAAGGGATCCCTCCCCCCACAAACACCCCTCCTGAAGAGAGACCCCTGCTTATCATCTTTCTGTTCCTATTGTATGTTTCTTTCCCCTCGGCTTCTATATCTTTAGGCCCCACCAAGGCTGGGTTCTGAGGCTGACAAGTACTAAAAATAGCCCCATTGACCAGAATGCGAGTTCCCCAGCTCCACCCCACCTGCAGACCATTTACGCAGAGGTGGCGGGTGCAGTTGGGTTCCCCAACCACACATGGTAGGTAGCTGACATAACTCATTGAGAGCCCATTGAGCTCAATTAAAGGAAGGTGACTGGGATTTTCCTATTGGCCTCCAGCTTCCCACAGGTGGCAGGGGCTAGTTTAACTGCCTGAAGGTGGACTGCCGGTGGCAGAATCGGGACCAGAGCTCAAGGCAGGATAGAGGCCCTCGCTGTCTACCTTGGTGCAGGAGCACAAGATCATTCTATAGAGGGCCTCCCTCCAAAATTGGTGGCCTGGCTGCAAAAGACACTTTTAATTTGTTTTTAAAAGTTGGAAAGAGGAAGCCTCCATTTTGTAACATGTTCCCCCAATTACACGCAACCTGTATCTCCTTTCGAGCTGGAAGTCCTCCAGCTCCAAATGCCCTCCCGACCATCCTTAATTGGAAGGCAAGCCCTCCCCTGGTCATTAATTGGTCACCTCTATGTAAATCAGAGTTTGTGCCTGTTGCCCCCTCCCAGGGGAGGTGGGTTTCAGGACCCAGAAATAGCCCTGACCTCTTGCCTGAGGGAAAATCCTGCCCTTTGTCTCTCTGTCCTTAAATCTCTTACCCCTGCCCCACAGTTTTAACTGTCCTCTTTATTTTTCTCTCAACCATCTGAGGGCACAATGAATGGTCCAGCAAAGGGACATGGACCATGTGATGACTGCTAACCAGATATGGTGGGCAGCACGGAGAAGTTATAGAGCACTGACAATCTGCAGATTTCTGGGAAAGAGGGAGTAAGTACATGCCACCAAAAGACAGCGGTTGATAGGTTTTTGGAAACTAAGAGAACAACGGGATAATGGGGTAAGTGAACAAAGTTAAAGTTGAGGAGATTAGCCACGATTTTTTTCTGAATGACAGAGCAGATTCAAGGGGCCCATAATATGTTCACGGAGGCAGAAGTCTCTTCACCAGAATTTTATTTTATTCACAAAACCAACAGCCGAACAACCAGGTGCATTCAGCTTGCTGTCTACACTGGAAGTGCAGAGGATCTGACACTCCCTATTATATACAGAGAAAGGGGTTCCTGATCGGGCCACTAATCAGGGAACTCGTATTCTAATTGGCCAATCTCAAAGGCCTGGCCAAGTCATGAGAGGGCTGGCCTACTCTTGCTCCTACTTTGTATGTTCCTACGCAGTAGCAGGCAACAGCTGCAGAACCAGGGATAAAGATACAAGAAACAGCAAGAATAGGTATAGAATGAGACAACAAAATCAGAAGGGGAAAACACATGAAAACTCTCCAAATTTAAGGTCGCAAATGATTGGTCTTCAGCGCTACTCAGTGGCCAGAACTTGCAACTGTCTGCAGATGCACAATAAGTTTTTTTAATGTTTTTGGCAGCCTCACAGGCTGCAATATTTTCACAGACACATAGAATGGTTACAGCACAAACGGAGGCCTCTCGGCCCATCATGACTGTGCCAGCTCTCTGGAAGAGCAACACACCAAGTCGTACTCACCTGCCTTTTCCCTACGGTCCTCAGAGTATTCCAGATCCTAACCATGTTTGCGCAAAAAGGATTTGTCTAATTTTGATGTTGCTTTTTTTCCATTCACCTTAAAATCGGTGCCTTCTGGTTCTCAACCGTTCCACTAATGGGAGAAGAGTAATGTGCATCATGGTAGCACAGTGGTTAGCACAGTTGCTTCACAGCTCCAGGGTCCCAGGTTCGATTCCCGGATTGGGTCACTGTCTGTGCGGAGTCTGCACGTTCTCCCCGTGTCTGCGTGGGTTTCCTCCGGGTGCTCCGGTTTCCTCCCACAGTCCAAAGATGTGCAGGTTAGATGGATTGGCCATGCTAAATTGCCCTTAGTGTCCAAAAAGGTTGGGTGGGGTTGCTGGGTTACAGGAATAGGGTGGAGGTGTGGGCTTGGGGAGGGTGCTCTTTCCAAGGGCCGGTGCAGACTCGATGGGCCGAATGGCCTCCTTCTGCACTGTAACTTCTATGATTCTGTGATTCTATCTATTCTGTCCAGACCCCTCATGATTTTGAAAACCTCTATCCAATATCCTCTTATTCGCCTTTTCCCAAAGGACAGCAGATACAGATTGCATTCTCCACGTAACTGAAATTCCACATCCCCAGAACCATTCTCGTAAATCGTATTTGTGCTCTCCCCTCATGTCCTTTCTAAGAAATGTGCACAGTTGAGAATGAACCAATGCTTTTTGTTCATCATAACTTGCTTGATACTTTACTCTCAGCCCCAAGGTACCGTATGCTTTATTAACCACTCTGGCAAACTGTTGGACCACTTTCAATTATTTGTGCATAAACTCCCCTCGGCCCCTCTACTCCTCCACCCCCTTTAGAATTATACATTTTATTTTATTTTGCCTCTTCGCATTCATCTCTGCATTGAATTCCATCAGCCCTTTCTACAACCTGTCTGTCTTCTTGAAGTTCACCACAGCCGCACACTGTAACGATTAACACTCACTGAATGTGGCGGCTATGAAGGAGTAAGTCGCACATTTGGTGGCTCCCGCTCAGGTCGAACTTTTGGACCTTTTCCCCGATTTTCTACCAGACTTGATTTGTAAAACTGAAGACAGGGGCAATTGTGTACTGAATTCCCACATTGGTGCATGGAGAGAAGGACTAGAAGTGCTCGTAAAGGCAGAAACAGAAAGACAGAGAAGGCTTGGGCTGAAGCTGCAGCAGGAGACAGCATGGCGGAGGACCAGACCTCTGGTTTGTTGACCCAGCGGTCAAGGGAGCAGCTGATGCAAGTTATTCAGGAAGGCTTTGCTAAGTAGAAACGGGACTGCTGTACCTGATAAAAGAGTCGATTGAGCAGCTGGAGCTCAGATTGGACATCCAAGATCGGGCGATCCAGAAGGTGGAGGAGGCGCTGACTGATCAGGAGGAACATCAAACTGTGGTGGAGTTGGAGGTGGGGATGCTGAGAGACCAGCAGAAGAAGTTCCTGGAGAAGGAGGAGGACGTAGAGAATAGGTCTCACCAGCAGAACCTGATAATCGTTGGGCTCCCGAAGGGGTCCAAAAGGAGCGGACGCTGGGGCATACATCGCAGATATGTTTGAGAAGCTGCTGTGTGGATGCTGGGGAAGATACCGGACCTGGACTCGCACAGGTTGGTCATGGGAGGGGACTTCAACACAGTTATTGACCCTGGCCTGGACAAGTCAAGCTCGAGCATTGTGAATAGCACAATTGCTTTACAGCTCCAGGTTCGATTCCGGCTTGGGTCACTGTCTGTGCGGAGTCTGCACATCCTCCCCGTGTGTGCGTGGGTTTCCTCCGGGTGCTCCGGTTTCCTCCCACAGTCCAAAGATGTGCAGGTTAGGTGGATTGGCCATGATAAATTCCCCTTAGTGTCCAAAATTGCCCTTAGTGTTGGGTGGGGTTACTGGGTTATGGGGATAGGGTTGAGGTGTTGACCTTGGGTAGGGTGCTCTTTCCAGGGGCCGGTGCAGACTCGATGGGCCGAATGGCCTCCTTCTGCACTGTAAATTCGATGAAATAAAACGGGCAGGGTGCCAGCAATGGCAAAGGAACTAAAAGGATTCATGGAGCAGGTGGGAGTGGGGGGGGGGCGGGGGGCAGGGGGAGGGGGGGGAGGGGGGGGGGGGGGGCTGGGGGATGGATCCATGGAGATTTGGGCAGCCGAGGGTGAAGGAGTTCTCCTTCTACTCACACGTGCATAAAGTGTACTCCTGGATCGATTTCTTTATTTTGAGCAGGGCCTTGCTAGTTGGGGTGGTGGACACAGGGTACTCGGCGATCACAATCTCAGACCATGCTCCACACTGGGTTGACCTGCAGGTTAGTAAAGGCAGTAACCAGCGCCTGCACTGGAGGTTGGATGTGGGACTTTTGGCTGACGAAGGGGTGTGCGAGCGGCTGAGGAAATGTATTCAGAGCTACCTGCACGTCAACGACACGGGGGAAATTTCAGCAGCGATAGTCTGGGAAGCACTGAAGGCGGTGGTCAGAGGCGAGCTGATCTCGATACAGGCTCATAGGGAGAAGGTGGACAGGGCAGAGACGGGCCGACTGACTGGTAAAGGAGATACTACAGATCGATAGGAGGTATGCGGAGACCCCAGAGGCAGGGCTTTTAAGGGAACGGCGGAGGCTACAGGCGGAGTACGGCTTGTTCACCACAGGGAGAGTGGTGGAGCAGCTGAGAAAGACGAGGGGGGGCGATCCATGAGTATGGAGAGAAGGCCAGCAGAATGCTTGCACAGCAGCTTAGAAAGAGGGAGGCAGCCAGGGAGATAGGAAAAGTAAATGACGGAGATTGGAACCTGGTTGGAGATTCAGCAGGGGTGAATAAGGCGTTTAGGGATTTCTACAGTAGGCTGTACAGGTCGGAACCCCCTACGGGGCCGGAGGGGATGAGGCACTTCTTGGGGGGGGGGCGCTGAATTTTCCAAAGGTGGACGAGGAGCTGGTAGAAGGGCTGGGGGCCCCGATTGGGTTGGAAGAGATAGTGGAGGGACTGAAGGCCATGCAGTCGGGTAAAGCCCCGGGGCCGGACGGGTACCCAGTGGAATTTTATTAAAAGTTCTCTGGGATATTGGGGCCGGTGTTGATGAGGATGTTCAATGAGGCAAGGGAAAGAGGGGTGCTGCCCCCGACGATGTCACAGGCCACGATTTCACTGATTCTGAAGCGGGACAAGAACCCGGAGCTGTGTGGGTCCTACAGGCCGATATCCCTGTTGAATGTTGAATTTTGTCCTCCAGGATTGAGGATTGTGTTCCGGACGTTCCTGGGGAGGACCAGACGGGGTTTGTTAAGGGTAGGCAGTTGGTGGCCAATGTAAGAAGGTTGTTAAATGTGATCATGATGCCCCCAGGAGGTAGGTGGAGGTAGTGATCGCAATGGATGCAGAAAAGGATTTTGATCGGGTAGAATGGGATTATCTGTGGGAGGTACTGTGACGGTTCGGATTTGGGCGGAGCTTTATTAACTGGGTCAGGTTGTTGTATCAGGCTCCTGAGGCAAGTGTACGGACGAATAGGACAACATCGGACTATTTTAGACTGCACCGGGGGACGAGACAGGGATGCTCCCTCTCCCCACTGTTGTTCGCACTAGCTATAGAGCCGCTGGCAATTGCACTGCGAGCCTCAAGGGGCTTGAAGGGGCTGCTCCGGAGTGAGGTGGAGCACAGCGTCTCACTCTATGCAGGCGACCTGCTTCTGTACGTATCGGACCCATTAGAGGGGATAGAAGAAATCCTAAGGATTCGAGGGGACTTTGGCCGGTTTTCGGGATATAAGCTAAATAGGTAAGTGTGCGGGGGCCATCCTGGGGGGTGGAGAGATCCGACCCCGGGGGAGGGGCCCACATGGTGGCCTGATCCACGGTCGGGGCCTACCGATCAGCAGGCGGGTTGGTTCCGTGGGGGCCTACTGTACTCCGGGCCGGGCCCTTGTAGGGCTCCGCCATATTACCCGAGGGCCGGCGCGGAAAAGGGAAGCCCCGCAAATGCGTGGAAATACCGCGGCCGTTCCGCGGAAGCGTGAGATCACGCCGGCCGTTCTGCGCATGCGCGAGATCACGCCGGCCGTTCCGCGCATGCGCGGACTCGCGCAGACCGTTCCCCACCAGCTGGAGCTGAGGGGACGACACCGGCGGCAACCTAGCCCCCTTTTAGGGGCCATTGACGGCGGAGGCATTGGCGCCGGTTTTCCCGCCGGCATGGGGACATAGCCCCATTTTTAGAGAATCCCACCCATAGAGTTTTAAAGCGCTGGAAGAGGCCCTTTGGCCCATCGTGCCTGCGCTGGCCATCAAACACCTATCTATTCTAATCCCATTTTCAAGCACTGGTATGTTATGGCATATCTAGTGCTCATCTAAATGCTTCTTAAAGGGTGGCACGGTGGCACAGTGGTTAGCACTGCTGCCTCACGGCACCGAGGACCCGGTTTTGATCCCGGCCCTGGGTCACTGAATGTGTGGAATTTACACAATCTCCCCGTGTCTGCGTGGGTCTCACCCTCACAACCCAAAGATGTGAAGGGTAGGTGGATTGGCCACGCTAAATTGCCCCTTAATTGGAATTTGTTTTACTTTTAAAAATAAATGCTTCTTAAATGTGAAGCATCTACCATCCTTTCAGGCAGTGACTTCTAGATTCTCGCCGCCCTTTGGGTGAAAATAATTTTCCTCAAATCCCCTGGAAATCTCCTGCCCCTACCTTAAATCTATGCCGCCTGGTTATTGGCCTCTCTACTAAGGGGAAAAGTTTCTACCTAACTAACACATGTTCCTGTATAACCTATCTATCTCTTTCATAATTTTGTTTTTACCACTACCTTCTGTGTCCTGTGACTCAGCCAACTTCATATTCATGCTGCCATTGTCCCTTTTATTCCACAGGCTTCAATTTTGCTGACAAGCCTGTTATGTGGCACTTTAGCAAATCTCTTTTAAAACTCACATCAACTGTATGAGCCTTATCAACCCTCTCTGAAACCTGATCAAAAATCTCAGTCACGTAAGAGCATGATTTGCCCTCAATAAATCCATGCTGGCTTTCGTTATCCACATTTGTCCAAGTGACTTACTTTTGTCTCAATTTACAGTTTCTAAATGCTTTCCCGCGACTGGAATTAAACAGACTGGCCTGTAGATTTCACATTTCCAGCATCCGCAGTATTTCCCTTGTAAACTTAATTTAAACCTTATTTCATTCCTTCATACTCTGAGCCTACCTACTAGCTTATTATTTCCGACTCATGCGTTTCGTCTCTCCCAACTTTCTGTGCACCTTGTTTTACCTTGCTATTATTTCCTGCTTCTCACACTCCTGCTAAGTTAGTTTAAACCAGTATCAATAGCACTAACAAATCACCTACAAGAATATTGGCCCCAGCTCTGCAACCCATTCGGACTCCACAGGCCCCACCTCCCCCAGAACGAATCCCAATGTTCCAGAGATCTAAAGCTCTCCCGCATGCATCATCTCCCCTGCCACACATATCCTCCTTCTTTACTCACTAGCGCATATTACTGGGAATAATCCAAAGACTGTTATCTTTGAGGTCCTGCTTCTTAGTTTCTATTCATTAATGATTGGATGATGACATGGACATATATCCAAATTTGCGGATGATAGGCAGCCTAGATCACAGCAGAAAATTGAAAGGATAAATCGACGGACTAGGTGAATGGGAAAAATTATGGTAGAAGGAATTTGACGTAAGCAAGTGTGAGGTTATCCATTTTGAACCGAAAAAGGATAGAGAAGAGTACTTTCTGAATGGAAAGCGGTTAGCTACAGTGGCTGCCCAAAGAGACTGGGGGTTCAGGTGTATAGGTCCAGGAACAGTGCAAAAAATAATCAAAATGGCTAATGGAAAGCTCGCTTTTATATCAAGAGGAGGGGTGATTCTGTAACTATACAAAATCCTCGTTAGACCCCATTGAAGTACTGTGAGCAGTTCTGGACACCATGGGCGGAATTCTCCCCCCCCACGCCGGGTGGGAGAATCGCCCGGGCGCCACGCGAGTCCCGCCATGCCGCCCCTACGCCCGCGATTCTCCCACCCCCCCCAAACCGGCGCGGCGAGAATCACGGCTGGCCGCTGGGAGAATCGTCGCTTGCCGTTGGTAACGGGCGAGCGCCGATTCTCCGGCCCGGATGGGCCGAGTGGCCTGCCCAACACGACAGGTTCCCACCGGTGCCGTCCACACCTGGGGCGAGATTCTCCGACCCCCCGCCGGGTCGGAGAATCGCCGGGGGCTGGCGTGAATCCCGCCCCCGCCGGTTGCCGAATTCTCCACCACCGGATATTCGGCAGGGGTGGGAATCGCGCCGCACCGGTTGGCGGGGGCCCCCCCGCGATTCTCCGGCCCGGATGGGCCGAAGTTCCGCCGCTAAAATGCCTGTCCCGGCGGCGTAAATTAAACCACCTACCTTACCGGCGGGACAAGGCGGCGCGGGCGGGCTCCGGGGTCCTGGGGGGGCGCGGTGCGGTCTGGCCCCGGAGGGTGCCTCCACGGTGGCCTGGCCCGCGATCGGGGCCCACCGATCCGCGGGCGGGCCTGTGCCGTGTGGGCATTCTTTCCCTTCCGCCTCCGCCATGGTGGAGACTGCGCATGTGCGGGAATGCCGTCAGCGGCCGCTGACGCTCCCGCGCATGCGCCGCCCGGAGATGTAATTTCCGCGCCAGCTGGCGGGGCACCAAAAGCCTTTTCCGCCAGCTGGCGGGGCAGAAATTCATCCGGCGCGGGCCTAGCCCCTTAAGGTTGGGGCTCGGCCCCCAAAGATGCGGAGCATTCCGCACCTTTGTGGCGGCGCGATGCCCGACTGATTTGCACCATTTTGGGCGCCAGTCGGCGGACATCGCGCCGATACCGTAGAATTTCGCCCCAGGTCTCTGTCGGCGGGAACAGCGCGGGAACGCTGGGGGGGCGCGCCTGTGGGGGGGAGGGGGTTCCTGCACCGGGGGGGGGGCTCAAAAGGGGTCTGGCCCGCGATCGGTGCCCACCGATCGGCGGGCTGGCTTCTCTGAAGGAGGAGCTCCTTTCCTCTGCCGCTCCACAAGATCCATCTGACATCTTCTTGTGTGGTGGCCGCGGGAGGACGGCAACCGCGCATGTGCGGGTGATGTCATTTACGCGGCGCCGGTCGCATGATTGACGCGGCGCTGCTTTTACACGGCGCCACGGCCTGGCGCGCGTAAATGACCCAGGGCCACTCCTAGCCCCCGGGGGCGGGAGAATAGGGGGCTGGAAGCGGGCTCCGACGCCGGAGTGAAACACTCCGGTTTTCACTCCGGCATCGGGACTTAGTCTCCCGATGGGAGAATTGCGCCCCATACCTTTGGAAGTATATTTTGATCTTGCAGGGAGTGTAACGTAGGTTTACTAAAATGATACCTGAATTACAGGGGTTATGTTACAATGAGAAATTACTCAATTTCAACCTGTTTTCGCTAGAATTTAGAAGGTTGAGGGATGATCTGATTGAAGTATTCAAGATATTAACAGGAAAAGACAGGTAGTTAAAGATAAGGGGCGTCATTCTCCGACCCCCCGCCGGGTCGGAGAATGGCCGTTGGCCGCCGTGAATCCCGCCCCCGCCCCCGCCGAAGTCTCCGCTCCCGGAGATTGGGCGGGGGCGGGAATCCGGCCGCGCCGGTTGGCGGGACCCCCCCGCTGGATTCTCCGGCCCGGATGGGCCGAAATCCCGCCCAGGAATTGCCTGTCCCGCCGACGTAAATCAAACCTGGTATTTACCGGCGGGACCAGGCGGCGTGGGCGGGCTCCGGGGTCCTGGGGGGGGGCGCGGGGCGATCTGACCCCGGGGGGTGCCCCCACGGTGGCCTGGCCCGCGATCGGGGCCCACCGATCCGCGGGCGGGCCTGTGCCGTGGGGGCACTCTTTCCCTTCCGCCTCCGCTACGGCCTCCACCATGGCGGAGGCGGAAGAGACTCTCCCCACTGCGCATGCGCGGGAAACTGACAGCGGCCGCTGACGCTCCCGCGCATGCGCTGGGAAACTGACAGCGGCCGCTGACGCTCCCGCGCATGCGCCGCATTTCCGCGCCAGCTGGCGGGGCAACAAACGCCATTTCCGCCAGCTGGCGGGGCGGAAATCCCTCCGGCGTCGGCCTAGCCCCTCAATGTTGGGGCTAGGCCGCCAAAGATGCGGAGACTTCCGCACCTTTTTGCCGGCGCGATGCCCGTCTGATTGGCGCCGGCTTTGGCGCCAGTCGGCGGGCATCCCGCCGTTGGGGGAGAATTTCGCCCAAGCTCTGTCCACTGTTTAGAGATTCTAAAACTAGGGGCCATAGCCTAAAAATTAGGGCTAGATCGTTCAGGAGAGATATTAGGAAGAACTCCTTCACTCAAAGGGTGGTAGAGGTTTGGAACTCTCTCCCACAAACAGCAGCTGAAGCTAGAACAGTTGTTAATTTTAAATCTGAGATAGATAGATTTTGCTAAGCAAAAGTATCAAGAGATATGGGACAAAGGCAGGCATATGGAGTTAGGTCACGGGTCAGCAATGATCTCATTAAATGGCGGGAATGGCTCGAGGGGCTGAATGGCCTACTCCTGTTCCTATGTTAGTTTCACTCCTAGCTTCATAAGCTCTGACTGCAGAGCCTCATCTTTCTTTCTACTTATGTTCACAGAATCACAGAAAATAGAGTGCAGATGAGGCCCTTCGGCCGATTGAGTCTACACCGACACATGAAAAACACCTGACCCACCTAGTAATCCCATTTGCCAGAACTTGTCCCATAGCCTTTAATGTTATGGCATACCAAGAATTCATCCAGGTACTTTTCAAAGGATGTGAGGCAACCTGCCTTAACCACCCTCAATGCATTCCAGATCGTCACCACCCTCTGGGTCAAAAGGTTAAATCTCCTTAAATCTCCTGCCCCTCACCTTGAACTTGTATCCCCTTCAACTAAGGGGAACAACTGCTCCCCATCCACCCTGTTTATGCTCCTCATAATCTTGTACACCTCGATCAGGTTGCCCTCCAGTCTTCTCTGCTTCAATGGAAACAACCCAAATCTATCCAACCTCTCTTCATAATACAAATGTTCCATCCCAGGCAACATCTGGCTGAATCTCCTCTGCACTCCCTCCAGTGCAATCACATCCTTCCTGTAATCTGCTGATCAGAATTTCACACAGTACTCCAGCTAATACCTCACCAAAGTTCTATACAACTCCAACATGGCCGCCCTGCTTTTATAATCTCTGCCTTGATCGATAAAGACAAGTGTCCCTTATGCCTTTTTCACCAACCCATTAACCTGCCCTCCCACCTTCAGAGATCCATGGACAAACATGTCAAGGCCCCTTTGTTCCTCGGAACTTCCCAGTGTCATGACGTTCATTGAATACTTTCTTGTCACATTACTCCTACCAAAATGTATCACCTCACACTTTCCAGGGTTAAATTGCATCTGCCACTTTTATGTCCATTTGACCATGCCGCCTGTATCTTCTTATAACCCAAGACACTCAACCTCACTGTTAACCACCCAGCCAATCTTTGTGTCATCTGCAAACCTACTGATCCTACATATAGTCACCTATGCCATTGATAAAAATGATGAATAATAGGGGACCCAGCACAGATCCCTGTGATACACCACTGGACACTGGTTTCCAGTCACTAAAGCAGCTGTCTTGTCATCATCCTCTGCCTCCGACAACTAAGCCAATGTTGTACCCACCCTGTATCCAATGTGCCTTTGCCTTCTTTATAAGTCTCCCATGTGGGACTTTGTCAAAGGCTTTGCTGAAATCCATATAAACTACATCAACTGCACTACTCTCATTGACACATCTAGTCACATGCTCAAAAATTCAATAAAATTTGTGAGGCACGACCTCCCTCTGCAAGGCCATGCTGACTATCACTGACAAACCTTGCCTCTCCAAGTGGAGATAATAATAATAATCTTTATTAGTACACAAGTAGGCTTACATTAACACTGCAATGAAGTTACTGTGAAAAGAGATTCTCTCCTTCAGGATTTTCCCCAATAGTTTCCCTACCATTGACATAAGACTCACTGGTCTGTAGTTCCCTGGCTTATCTCTACAACCTTTCTTAAATAGTGGAAACACATTAGCTGTTCTCCAGTCCTCTGGCAACTCCCTGGTCCAGAGCTCCTGCAATCTCCTCCCTCACCTCCCACAGCAGCCTGGGACACAATTCATCTGGACCTGGAGATTTGTCCACTTTTAAGCCTGCCAACACCTCCAATACTTTGTCACTCCCTATATCAATTTACCCAAGAACCCCGAATTCCATACCTAAAATCTCATTCTCATGGGTAAAAACAGATGTGAAATGTTTGTTCAACACCCTACCAATGTCCTCTGGCTCCACCCACAGATTGCCCCCTTGGTCCCCAATGGTCCCTACTCGTTCCCTGTTTATCCTCTTCCGATTGATATACTTATTAAATATCTTGGGCTTTTCCCAACTTTTATCAGCTTGAGATTTCTCATATCCCATCTTTGCTCTCCTATTTGCTTTCTTAAGCTCTAATCTGCATTTTCTGTACTCCACTAATGCCTCTGTTGATTTGCTCCTCTTGTACTTCCTTCTCATTGTACCCTGAATATCTCTGGTCATCCATGGTTCTTTAGGCTTGTTGCTCCTTCCTATCACCCTAGAGGGAACATGTTGGACCTGTGCCCTCCCCATTTCCTTTTTGAATGCCCCCCCCCGTGTTTTTCTGTAGATTTCCCCACAAGTATCTCTTCCCAGTCTACCTTGGTCAAATTCTGACTTATTTTACTAAAATCCACTCTTCCCCAATCCAAAATGTTTTTTTGCAACTTGAATATTTCTTTGTCCATAACAAGCTTAAATTGTACCATGTTGTGGTCACTATCTCTAAAATGCTCCCCCACCAACACCTCAACCACCTGTCTGGCTTCATTCCCCAGAATTAGGTCCAGCACTATGCCATCCATTTTTGGACCCTCTACATATTGACCTAAAAAGTTCTCCTGTATACATTTTAAGAACTCCATTCAACCTAATCCCTTAACACTGACTATCCCAATTAATGTTGAGGAAATTGAAATCACCTACTATAATTATCCTATTGTTATTATTTTTACACGTTTCTGCAAATTGTGCACTCCTCAATTTCCCACTGAATATCTGGGGGTCTATAATTAATAACTAGCGATGTGGCTGTCCCTTTTTTATTGCTAAACTCTACCTACAAAGCTTCATTGGATCCCCTGCTCTTCTTACTGCAGTAACTGATTCTTAACTAATCATGCAATACTCCCTCCTCTTTTACCCCCTCCTCTGCTTCGCCCAAATATTCTATATCCTGGGATGTTGATCTGCTAATCCTGCCCCTTCCTCAACTACATCTCTGTGATGGCTATTATAGCACAATTCCAGGAGTCCATCCTCGCCCTTAACTCATCCGTTTTCTTGTAATATTCCTGGCATTAAAGGAGAGGCCATCCAGTGTTGCCTTCCTCTCTTGAAACTTAATACAGCTGTATTACCTCTGACATGATGACTGCTTTGGTACCAACGTGGACCATGACCACTGGCTGTTCACCCTCACCCCTCAAGGTATGCTGCAGCCATTCTACGACCTCCTTGACCCTGGCAACATTCAATCCTGGATTCATGTCTCTGACCATAGAAATAGCTGCTTGTCCAGCTCCAAAACCTAGAGGTCAGGCTACTGCAGTTGATGGCATTTCTGTATATGTCATTGTCTGGGACTTGAGAAGTGCCCTGGAATTTCTACATGGAACAGGATGTGCACTTCAGGGTGCTGCTATGCCTCTATTTATTAGATATCAAACTTACTACTTAAATAAATAAAGGCACACAAGATACTCACCAGTGAGATGCTCTCTTGTGCTGCTGTCATTTTGTTTTGTAGGAAAGTTAACTGAAATATTTGTATTTAATTCTTATTATCTAAAACCATTAGATTTTAGTTTCCTAAAAAAAATTCAGAACCTTTTAGTGTTACTATTCTTTCTTAATTAATTTTAACTTTATATGATTAATTGATTAAGCACGGATTGTAATTGCATGGTAAATTGTAAAATTGGCTTCCGTTTAAAGTGTGTTATTCAATCAATCAATCTCGTTTTACTTCATAGTTGATTAATTGTGATTAAATTAAAGGTTACCAGAAAATCCGCCCCAGTGACTCCTTATCCTGTGGTGTCACATTACTTCTGGGACAGCTCAGTACACTCTGGCTGCTCATTTCCACGTTTTATAAATCTCTGCTCTGGCTCTCAGCTCCCGCTTTTTCTGAATCAATATCAGTGCTGACTGCCATTTTGGATCTCAGCACTCCAGCTAACATCCTCTCTTAAACATGTACAACTGAACATGAGTTCAGCAGGAAGGAGGACCACCGATTCCTGAAGAGCATTATTTAAGGATGAGTTGACGATTGATTTCTGCTGGCTGTTGCTATGGCTGCAGAAGTGTTCAGCGGTTTCCAAATATGTGTAAAGTTCAACGAGGAGTGATCTGACATGTGCTCAAGTGCTTACTCCTGTCTGCAAGGATTCTGCACAAAACGCTCCCAGATAAGGGTGCAGTATTTGCATCCACCTTGGAATACAGAATGACAGGGAGAATAAACAGAAACAATGCAGAGCAGGGCATGTCTGATTGCAGTCATAATGCCTACATACAGCGGAAGACCAACTGTACTTCAGCGTCCGTGACAAAGCAGAGGGTGGCTACTGGGCGACAAGGGCTATCCCCTGATCAACTGGCTCATGAGTTCATTATGCAAGCCAAACCACACATGGACACTATACACACAATAAAAGCACATGCTGCCGCACAAAATGTGATCAAACACAAAGGAACGCTTCTGCTGCCTGATGCGACCATCAATTCACTCGAGATGGGAGTAGAAGTAAACTGTGGCTTTAATCAACTTAGAACAGTGCCTGCCTGCGACTGATCCAATACTGAGAACCACCTACAGGTCGACTGTTCTTTATACCTCCCTTCAAGGGGAGGAGCCATGGGCGGAGCCCACACTGGCCCCAACATATTCTCCTGTGGATAATGCCATACAATGGCCCATAGGAGGAGCCCACAAGGGCAACAGCATAGCACAGATACAAATACAAGGGCAACAGCACAGATACAAATACAATAGTGAATTATTAGTATAATACATTCACCACACTGCCTGAACCACTCTGGAGGAACTCTGCCATCCTTGGTAGAGTGTGTGTTAAAATTTGTTACGGGCTGCTGCATGCTGCACAGCTTTGCCAGCCCTTGCACCAGGAACACAGTGAGCAGCTGACGTATAAGAAAAGGAAGAGCAAGAGGACCCCTGACGCCCCAAGTATTACAGATGCCGGTCTTCAGCCTTTTCAATTCAAGAAATGATTGAAGGCAGTGGATTCAGCAAAAGCTCTGGGCCCTGACAACATTCGGTAGAAGTACTGAAGATTTGTACTCCAGAACTAGCCACTTGATGTTTCAGCACAGCTAAAGCACCAAGCTCTACCTGGCAATGTGGAAAATTGCTCAGGTACGTCCTACCCAAAAAAGCAGGGAAAATCCATTCTCTTTGATCCCGCTTCATCAGTCAACTCTCTTATCATCAGCAAAGAGATGGAAGGTGTCGTTGACAGAGCTATCAAGCACCTGGCCTGAATTGTACCCTCAGCGCGCACCCGGAGTCAGTGTGGGCAGGAGTGGATGTGAAACCCGCTCCCACACAACATCATGCTGTTCGCACAATATTACACTAGGTGGCAAATTAAGGTTCGCACAGTGTGCAATGCATCTGCCGGTTGGATCCCTGTGCAGGAGGGGGCGGGAATGTGTCGGACGCCAGTTCCAATGAGGACCAGCAAAGGAGGGTTTGAAATGAGAGGAGGTTGCTCCCTGAAGGCTGCTAGAAATGGGGAAGGCTGAGGACGCTGTGTGGCTGAAGATCAAGAACTTTAATGTTCTCCAGGAGGGCCATCAACCTCAGGAGGCCAGGGAAGGTGGGAGGGCAAGTCGAGTAGGCTAAGTGCCCGCCCATTTCACAGATGAGTGCTGTCATAATATACACACAAGTATATGATGGTGCAGAGATAGACACTGACTGACACACTGAAAGACCAATCAACACACAGAACACAGCAGCCAATCACCAGACAGGACACGGCCACTAAATAGCCAGAGGGCACTAGTTTTCCCGTTCATTCGGAATGCAGTCTCTGAGACAGCCAGAGCCCGTGATCAGTAACACGAATATCTACCATGTGCTAGCAGTATAGTCTGGTCAGGTTAGCCTCAGGTCTCCAGTCAACCTAACATAGTGTCAACCCACAGTGCAAGTATGTTTAACAGTTCATAGCTAAATAAAATAGAGTTGTACTTCTACAAGTGTTGGTAGCCTGTCTCTCTCACTGCTCTGGTAAACGCAGTCCTCGCAGACCCAGCATACCCAACACGTCATGGTACCAGTACATGATGTTAGAGTTTGATGGGCCTACCCTGAAATAATCTGACTTCAACGAGCGATCAGCCATCTGGTAGTATGGACAGCGTCCACCCTCCCCCGCCGCTCTGCATCACCGGCAACCTCGGTGCGAACTGGAAGATTTTGAAACAAAAGTTTCAACTGTACCTCAAAGCTACCGACCTGGAAACTGCCTCAGATGCCAGAAAGATTGCTCCCTTTCTCTCCACGGCCGGGGACCACGCCATCCATATTTTCAACTCCATTCGCTGAAGGTGAGGACAAGTCCAAGTTCAAGACAGTCCTGCTCAAATTCGACAGCCACTGTGACATCGAAGTCAACGAAAGTTTTGAACGTTTCGTCTTTCAACAGCGTCTGCAGGGTAAGGATGAACCTTTTCAACCTTTCCTCACCCATCTTCGCATCCTCGCGCAATCCTGCAATTATGGCTCCACCTCCGATTCAATGATCCGCGACCAGATCATTTTCGGTGTGCACTCGGACGCCCTACGTCAGCAGCTCCTCCAAGTTAAACAGCTCACCCTCGCTATAGCCATCGAAACCTGCGTTCTGCATGAGCACGCCACTAACCAATACTCGCACATACAAGCGGCAGAGCCTGCGCGGCAAGGCCCCCACGAAGCAGAGCAGGTGCAGACTGTAAAACAGCTCCAGGGCCTAAGCCTGTATGAGGGTGGCCGCTTTGCGTGCTTTTCCCGGGATCCCACGCCTGCGCGCAATGACTGAAGGGACAGCGAGGCCGAAGACCGAACTGCACAGGCGCGCACTATGTACAACCGCACCGCGCATGTGCGGTGGCACACTGAGCATTCTGACGTCGCGACAACTGTGGCTCCTCCCACTTAAAGCGGCAATGTCCTGTGAAATCACGACGCTGTCTCCAGTGTGGCAAGCTTGGCCACTACGGAGCCCTGTGCAGGTCTGCTCAAGCACCTGCATCCCGTCGTTCCCACCAGCAGCACTGGGACGTCCGAACCGTACAACAACTGGTCACCGATTCCGACTCCGACATGGTTCCAGACCCTGACACCAAGGATCTCAAATCCCCATTCCGGGTGGGCATCATCACCAAGCACATGGTGCTTCAAAAGAAAAAGGCCAAGCCCTTCCCAGTGATGAGCATTGATCCGGACGACGAGTGGAGTGCCACCCTCACGGTCAACAAATCTCTCATCCGATTCGGGCTGGACACCGGCGCTTCAGCCAACCTCATTGCGCTGTCTGACCTGGACAGCCTCCACGTTAAGCCGACCATCCTTCAATCCGCCTGCAAGCTTCTCGACTACAATGGCAATGCCATTGCTGCCAGCGACTCATGCCAGCTTGTGGTGTTGCACCGTTCCTTTTTTTTTATTAAATATTTTATTGAAAATTTTTGGTCAACCAACACAGTACATTGTGCATCCTTTACACAATATTATAACAACACAAATAACAATGACCTATTTTATAAACAAAAAATGAATAAATAATAAATAACAAAAATGAAAACTAGCCCTAATTGGCAACTGCCTTGTCACAAGTAACACTCTCCAAAAATATAATTTAACAGTCCAATATATAATTATCTGTAGCAACGACCTATACATACTATACAGTATATATTAACAACCCTGAGAGTCCTTCTGGTTCCTCCCCCCCCCCCCCCCCCCCGCCCCCCGATCCTGGGCTGCTGCTGCTGCCTTCTTTTTTCCATTCCGTCTATCTTTCTGCGAGGTATTCGACGAACGGTTGCCACCGCCTGGTGAACCCTTGAGCCGACCCCCTTAGGACGAACTTAATCCGCTCTAGCTTTATAAACCCCGCCATGTCATTTATCCAGGTCTCCACCCCCGGGGGCTTGACTTCTTTCCACATTAGCAATATCCTGCGCCGGGCTACTAGGGACGCAAAGGCCAAAACATCGGCCTCTCTCGCCTCCTGCACTCCCGGCTCTTGTGCAATCCCAAATATAGCCAACCCCCAGCTTGGTTCGACCCGGACTCCTACTACTTTTGAAAGCACCTTTGTCACCCCCATCCAAAACCCCTGTAGTGCCGGGCATGACCAAAACATATGGGTATGATTCGCTGGGCTTCTCGAGCACCTCGCACACCTATCCTCCACCCCAAAAAATTTACTGAGCCGTGCTCCAGTCATATGTGCCCTGTGTAATACCTTAAACTGAATCAGGCTTAGCCTGGCACACGAGGATGACGAGTTTACCCTGCTTAGGGCATCTGCCCACAGCCCCTCCTCGATCTCCCCCAGCTCTTCTTCCCATTTCCCTTTTAGTTCATCTACCATAGTCTCCCCTTCGTCACTCATTTCCTTATATATATCTGACACCTTACCATCCCCCACCCATGTCTTTGAGATCACTCTGTCCTGCACCTCTTGTGTCGGGAGCTGCGGGAATTCCCTCACCTGTTGCCTTGCAAAAGCCCTCAGTTGCATATACCTGAATGCATTCCCTTGGGGCAACCCATATTTCTCGGTCAGCGCTCCCAGACTCGCGAACTTCCCATCCACAAACAGATCTTTCAGTTGCGTTATTCCTGCTCTTTGCCACATTCCATATCCCCCATCCATTCCCCCCGGGGCAAACCTATGATTGTTTCTTATCGGGGACCCCCCCAAGGCTCCAGTCTTTCCCCTATGCCGTCTCCACTGTCCCCAAATCTTCAGTGTAGCCACCACCACCGGGCTTGTGGTGTAGCTCCTCGGTGAGAACGGCAATGGGGCTGTCACCATAGCCTGTAGGCTAGTCCCCCTACAGGACGCCCTCTCTAATCTCTTCCACGCCGCTCCCTCCTCCTCTCCCATCCACTTACTCACCATTGAAATATTAGCGGCCCAATAATACTCACTTAGGCTCGGTAGTGCCAGCCCCCCCCTATCCCTGCTACGCTGTAAGAATCCCTTCCTCACTCTCGGGGTCTTCCCGGCCCACACAAAACCCATGATGCTCTTTTCAATCCTTTTTAAAAAAGCCTTCGTGATCACCACCGGGAGGCACTGAAACACAAAGAGGAATCTCGGGAGGACCACCATCTTAACCGCCTGCACCCTCCCTGCCAGTGACAGGGATACCATATCCCATCTCTTGAAATCCTCCCCCATCTGTTCCACCAACCGCGTTAAATTTAACCTATGCAATGTGCCCCAATTCTTAGCTATCTGGATCCCCAGGTAACGAAAGTCCCTTGTTACCTTCCTCAACGGTAGCTCCTCTATTTCTCTACTCTGCTCCACTGGATGCACCACAAACAACTCACTTTTCCCCATGTTTAATTTATACCCTGAAAAATCCCCAAACTCCCCAAGTATCCGCATTATCTCTGGCATCCCCTCCGCCGGGTCTGCCACGTATAGTAGCAAATCGTCCGCATACAAAGATACCCGGTGTTCTTCTCCTCCCCTAAGTACTCCCCTCCACTTCTTGGAACCCCTCAACGCTATCGCCAGGGGCTCAATCGCCAGTGCAAACAATAATGGGGACAGAGGGCATCCCTGCCTTGTCCCTCTATGGAGCCGAAAATATGCAGATCCCCGTCCATTCGTGACCACGCTCGCCACTGGGGCCCTATACAACAGCTGCACCCATCTAACATATCCCTCTCCAAAACCAAATCTCCTCAACACCTCCCACAAATAATCCCACTCCACTCTATCAAATGCTTTCTCGGCATCCATCGCCACTACTATCTCCGTTTCTCCCTCTGGTGGGGCCACCATCATTACCCCTAACAACCTCCCTATATTCGTGTTCAGCTGCCTCCCCTTCACAAACCCAGTTTGGTCCTCGTGGACCACCCCCGGGACACATTCCTCTATTCTCATTGCCATTACCTTGGCCAGGATCTTGGCATCTACATTTAGGAGGGAAATAGGTCTATAGGACCCGCATTGTAGCGGGTCCTTTTCCCTCTTTAAGAGAAGCGATACCGTTGCTTCAGACATAGTCGGGGGCAGTTGTCCCCTTTCCTTTGCCTCATTAAAGGTCCTCGTCAGTACCGGGGCGAGCAAGTCCACATATTTTCTATAGAATTCGACTGGGAATCCATCCGGTCCCGGGGCCTTTCCCGCCTGCATGCTCCTAATTCCTTTCACCACTTCTTCTACCTCGATCTGTGCTCCCAGTCCCACCCTTTCCTGCTCTTCCACCTTGGGAAATTCCAGCCGATCCAAGAAGCCCATCATTCTCTCCCTCCCATCCGGGGGTTGAGCTTCATATAATTTTTTATAAAATGTCTTGAACACTCCATTCACTCTCTCCGCTCCCCGCTCCATCTCTCCTTCCTCATCCCTCACTCCCCCTATTTCCCTCGCTGCTCCCCTTTTCCTCAATTGGTGTGCCAGCAACCTGCTCGCCTTCTCCCCATATTCGTACTGTACACCCTGTGCCTTCCTCCATTGTGCCTCTGCAGTGCCCGTAGTCAGCAAATCAAATTCAGCATGTAGCCTTTGCCTTTCCCTGTACAGTCCCTCCTCCGGTGCTTCCGCATATTGTCTGTCCACCCTCAAAAGTTCTTGCAGCAACCGCTCCCGTTCCTTACTCTCCTGCTTCCCTTTATGTGCCCTTATTGATATCAGCTCCCCTCTAACCACCGCCTTCAATGCCTCCCAGACCACTCCCACCTGGACCTCCCCATTATCATTGAGTTCCAAGTACTTTTCAATGCACCCCCTCACCCTTAGACACACCCCCTCATCTGCCATTAGTCCCATGTCCATTCTCCAGGGTGGGCGCCCTCCTGTTTCCTCCCCTATCTCCAAGTCCACCCAGTGTGGAGCGTGATCCGAAATGGCTATAGCCGTATACTCCGTTCCCCTCACCTTCGGGATCAATGCCCTACCCAGCACAAAAAAGTCTATTCGCGAGTAGACTTTATGGACATAGGAGAAAAACGAGAACTCCTTACTCCTAGGTCTGCTAAATCTCCATGGGTCTACACCTCCCATCTGCTCCATAAAATCTTTAAGTACCTTGGCTGCTGCCGGCCTCCTTCCAGTCCTGGACTTCGACCTATCCAGCCCTGGTTCCAACACTGTATTAAAATCTCCCCCCATTATCAGCTTTCCCATCTCTAGGTCCGGAATGCGTCCTAGCATCCGCCTCATAAAATTGGCATCATCCCAGTTCGGGGCATATACGTTTACCAAAACCACCGTCTCCCCCTGTAGTTTGCCACTCACCATCACGTACCTGCCCCCGTTATCCGCCACTATAGTCTTTGCCTCGAACATTACCCGCTTCCCCACTAATATAGCCACCCCCCTGTTTTTCGCATCTAGCCCCGAATGGAACACCTGCCCCACCCATCCTTTGCGTAGCCTAACCTGGTTTATCAGTTTCAGGTGCGTTTCCTGTAACATAACCACATCTGCCTTAAGTTTCTTAAGGTGTGCGAGTACCCGTGCCCTCTTTATCGGCCCGTTCAGCCCTCTCACGTTCCACGTGATCAGCCGAGTTGGGGGGCTTCCTACCCCCCCCCCCCCCCCCCTTGTCGATTAGCCATCACCTTTTTCCAGCTCCTCACCCGGTTCCCACGCAGCTGTATCTCCCCCAGGCGGTGCCCCCCCGCCCATCCTCCCCCATACCAGCTCCCCCCTCTCCCCAGCAGCAGCAACCCAGTAATTCCCCCCTCCCACCCCCCCCGCTAGATCCCCCGCTAGCGTAATTACTCCCCCCATGTTGCTCCCAGAAGTCAGCAAACTCTGCCCGACCTCGGCTTCCCCCCGTGACCTCGGCTCACACCGTGCGACGCCCCCTCCTTCCTGCTTCTCTATTCCAGCCATGATTATCATAGCGCGGGAACCTACTCCCTTGGCCCCGCCCCCAATGGCCAACGCCCCATCTCCTCCACCTCCCCTCCTCCCCCCATCACCACCTGTGGGAGAGAGAAAAGTTACCACATCGCAGGATTAGTACCTAAAACTCCTCTTTCCCCCTTTTTAACCCCCCTCTTTGCCCCCCACATTCGCCCCACCACTTTGTTCAAACGTTCTTTTTAATAACCCACTCATTCCAGTTTTTCTTCCACAATAAAAGTCCACGCTTCATCCGCCGTCTCAAAGTAGTGGTGCCTCCCTCGATATGTGACCCACAGTCTTGCCGGTTGCAGCATTCCAAATTTTATCTTCTTTTTATGAAGCACCGCCTTGGCCCGATTAAAGCTCGCCCTCCTTCTCGCCACCTCCGCACTCCAGTCTTGATAAACGCGGATCACCGCGTTCTCCCATTTACTGCTCCAAGTTTTCTTCGCCCATCTAAGGACCATTTCTCTATCCTTAAAAAGGAGGAATCTCACCACTATGGCTCTGGGAATTTCTCCTGCTCTCGGTCCTCGCGCCATCACTTGGTATGCTCCCTCCACCTCCAACGGACCCGCCGGGGCCTCCGCTCCCATTAACGAGTGCAGCATCGCGCTCACATATGCCCCGACGTCCGCTCCCTCCACACCTTCAGGAAGACCAAGAATCCTCAGGTTCTTCCTCCTTGCGTTGTTTTCCAGTGCCTCCAACCTTTCCACACATCGTTTCTGATGTGCCTCCTGCGTCTCCGTCTTCACCACCAGGCCCTGTATGTCGTCCTCATTCTCGGCCTCCTTTGCCTTCACGACCCGAAGCTCCCGCTCCTGGGTCTTTTGTTCCTCCTTTAGCCCTTCGATCGCCTGTAGTATCGGGGCCAACAGCTCTTTCTTCATTTCCTTTTTGATCTCTTCCACACAGCATTTCAAGAACTCTTGTTGTTCAGGGCCCCATGTTAAACTGCCACCTTCCGACGCCATCTTGGTTTTTGCTTGCCTTCCTTGCTGCTGTTCTAAAGGATCCACTGCAATCCGGCCACTTTCTCCTCCTTTTTCCATCCGTATCCAGGGGGGATTCCCTTCTGGTTTACCACACAGTGTTTTTAGCCGTCAAAATTGCCGTTGGGGCTCCTATCAAGAGCCCAAAAGTCCGTTTCACCGGGAGCTGCCGAAACGTGCGACTCAGCTGGTCATCGCCGCACCCGGAAGTCTGTTGCACCGTTCCTTAAAGGCCACCCTGCCTTTCAAGATTGTAGGGGCCACTAAAGCTTCCCTGCTCGGTGCTCAGGCGTGCAAGATCCTAAACCTCATCCAAAGGGTTCGCTCCATGTCACCCGCTGAGGCTTCAGCATCACCGGACGCCAACTTTCAAACACAACTGAAGAACATCATCACTCGATACCACAGCATGTTCGAGGGCATGGGCACACTCTCATACAGGTACAAAATTATTTAAAAACCAAATGCCACGCCTGTGGTTCATGCACCTCGCCGGGTACCGGTGCCCCTCAAGGACCGCCTCAAGCAGCAGCTGCAGGACCTCCAGTACCAGGGCGTTATATCTAAAGTAACAGAACCAACCGACTGGGTCAGCTCCATGGTGTGTGTTAAGAAACCATCCGGAGAACTACGCATCTGCATCGATCCCAAAGATCTGAACCGTAACATCATGAGGGAACACTACCCTATCCCAAAGCGCGAAGAACTCACCTGCGAGATGGCTCGTGCCAAATATTTCACAAAGCTGGACGCATCCAAGGGGTTCTGGCAGATACAACTTGACGCATCCAGTCGGAAGCTCTGTACCTTTAACACCCCATTTGGGCGGTTTTGTTACAACCGGATGCCGTTTGGCATCATCCCAGCCTCGGAGGTGTCCACCGAATAATGGAGCAGATGATGGAGGGCATCGAAGGGGTGTGGGTATATGTAGACGACATCATTGTCTGGTCTACCACCCCGCAGGAGCACATTGATCACCTCCAACGCGACTTCCGGAGAATCCATGAGCATGGCCTCTGCCTCAACAGAGCCAAGTGCTCCTTTGGTCAAACAGAACTAAAATTCCTCGGCGACCACATATCACAGCTTGGTGTGCAGCCGGATGCAGAGAAGGTGTCGGCAATCAATGCCATGAAGACACCGGAGGACAAGAAGGCGGTCCTCCCCTTCCTGGGCATGGTCAACGTCCTGTGGAAGTTCATCCCCAACCTCGCATCCCACACCATGGCTCTCCGCAATCTGGTGAAGAAGACAACCGAATTCCAATGGCTCCCCGCCCACGAGCAAGAGTGGCGTGAACTCAGGGCGAAACTCACCAAGGCCCCGGTATTGGCATTCTTCAACCCTGCCAAGGAGACGAAGATCTCCACTGATGCGAGCCAGTCCGGTATTGGAGCAGTGCTCCTCCAACGCGACCACGCCTCCTCATGGGCTCCAGTCGCATACGCATCGCGTGCAATGACGCCAACCGAGCAACGCTATGCGCAAATCGAAAAAGAGTGCCTGGGCCTCCTCACGGGAATTGTCAAATTCCACGACTACGTCTATGGACTCCCCAAATTTACGGTTGAAACGGACCACAGGCCACTGGTCAAAATTATACAGAAGGACTTTAACGATATGACGCCGCACCTGCAACGCATCCTCCTTAAACTCAGGCGGTATGACTTCAAACTGGTCTACACCCCGGGTAAGGAGCTCATCATCGCCGATGCACTCCGCCGTTCTGTCACTACGCCCTGCGAGCCGTCGGACTTTGTGTGCCAAATTGGTGCTCATGTTGAGTTCTGCGCATCTAACTTGCCCGCCACGGACGAACGACTCATCCAGATTCGTCGTGAAACAGCCAATGATCCTTTGCTCCAACGCGTCATGCGCCATCTTACAGACGGATGGCTCAAGGGCCAATGCCCGCAATTCTACAACATCAAAGATGACCTGGCAGTGGTAGATGGAATTCTGCTAAAGTTGGACGGGATCGTCATCCCGCACAGTATGCGGGAGCTCGTCCTTGACCAGCTCCATGAGGGTCACCTGGGGGTGGAGAAGTGCCGATGGTGGGCCAGTGAGGCAGTGTACTGGCCTGGCATCAACCATGACATCGGCAACGCCGTTCTCAACTGCCCGACATGCCAACGGTTCCAGCCAGCTCAGCCAAAAGAGACCTTGCAGCCACATGAACTGGTGTTGTCCCCCTGGACCAAGGTTGGCATTGATCTTTTCCATTCACTAGGCCGGGACTATGTCCTCATAGTGGACTACTCCTCTAACTACCCAGAGGAAGTTAGGCTGCATGACCTCACGTCGACAGCGGTCATCCGTTCCTGCAAAGAGACTTTTGCTCGCCATGGCATCCCACTCACGGTCATGTCCGATAATGGCCCCTGTTTTGCTAATCAGGAGTGGACCAACTTTGCCCGGCGGTATAATTTCATGCACGTCACCTCAAGTCCCCACTCCCCCCAGTTGAATGGCAAAGCTGAGAAGGGGGTACACGTTGTCAAACAACTCCTGTGCAAAGCGGCCGATGCGGGATCCGACTTTTACCTCGCACTACTTGCCTGCAGGTCAACTCCATTGTTCACTGGCCTGTCCCCAGCTCAATTGTTAATGAACCGCACATTACGAACGACGGTGCCAGCAATACACGCCCCAGACTTGGACAACTTTCCGGACCTGCGTCGAATGCAACTGTCTCGGGCCCAACACAAGTCAGCGTACGACACCTGCGCCACAGATCTCCCTGCTCTCGTTCCTGATGACCAGGTTCGTGTACAACTTCCTGAAGGTGGCTGGTCTGCCGCCACAGTGGTAATCAAGCAAGTGACCCCCAGGTCGTTCCTGGTTCGTATGTAGGATGGCTCTTTTCTTCGCCGAAATAGGCGAGCACTGCGACTCCTTCCACGCTCGCCGCCAGGTCGTGATGCCCTGCCCCGCCCTCAGGACAGGCCCGTCCAAGAGCTCGCAGATCTGCCTCTTCTGTTGCCACCCTCTGCGACTGACACAGTCCCGCCCGTCCCAGAGCAGGCGGCCCCTGACCCACCCTTGCGCCGGTCAACCAGAATTCGTCGCCCACCACAGAGACTGAATTTATGAACTCCCTGAATTTATGAACTCTCTAAACTCATGGACTGATTGTTTCGTTACCCAGGTTATTTGTTCGCTAGTTTGTACATACTGTTATTCATGTCCCGTGTTTTGTTACATACAGTCTATCTGTACTAGACACCTTCCCGTGTAAATATGTTAGAATTTTTGTATATGGTCCTGTAAATATGCTCACATATTCACATAGTCAGAAACATTCACATTTATTGCCCCGTACACATATTTATTTTTTCAAAAAGGGGAGATGTCATAATATACACACAAGTATATGATGGTACAGAGACAGACACTGGCTGACTCACTGAAAGACCAATCAACACACAGAACACAGCAGCCAATCACCAGACAGGACACGGCCACTATATAGCCAGAGGGCACTAGTTTTCCCGTTCATTCGGAATGCAGTCTCTGAGACAGTCAGAGCCCGTGATCAGTAATACGAATATCTACCATGTGCTAGCAGTATAGTCTGGTCAGGTTAGCCTCAGGTCTCCAGTCAACCTAACATAGTGTCAACCCACAGTGCAAGTATGTTTAACAGCTCATAGCTAAATAAAATAGAGTTGTACTTCTACAAGTATTGGTAGCCTGTCTCTCTCACTGCTCTGGTAAACGCAGTCCTCACAGACCCAGCATACCCAACACGTCAAGTGCCGTCTGTGCTGATGCAGGAGATAAATGCCAGATGTAAAATCCTATTGCCCAGGTACGACAAGACAAGGCCGCCCCAGCTGAATAAGAAGGACTGGACTGAGACAGCAGCCGAGGTAAGGCTGCAGTGCACAAAAGGTTCCATGACCGTCTGCAGTAAGGGTAAGCGTAACCATCAGCGAATGTCCCCACCTCTGACCTTACGATGGAAAGGTCATTGATGAAGCAGCTGAAGATGGTTGGGTCTAGGACATTCCTCTGAGGAACCCCTGCAGTGATATCCTGGAACTGAGATGATTGACTTCCAACCACCACAGCCATCTTCCTTTGTGCAAGGTATGACTCCAATCAACGGCGAGTTTTCCCCCTGATTACCATTAACATCAGTTTTGTTAGGGCTCCTTGAAGTCACACAGTCAAAAGCTGCCTTGATGTCAAGGGCAATCACTCTCATCTCACCTCTGTTGTTCATGTTTGAACCAAGGCTGTAATGAGGTCAGGAGTTGAATGACCCTGGCGAAACCCAAGCTGAGCATCAGCAAGGAGGCTATTGCTAAGCAAGTGCTGCTTGATTGCACAGTCGATGATCCCTTCCATCACTTTACCGATGGAGAGTAGATTGGTTGCAACAATACTTAGGTATGCTGACTTTATCCTGCTTTTTTGTGTATGCAATTTCCCACATTGCTGGGTAGATGACAGTGTTGTAGCTGTAGTGGAATGGTTTAATTAGGGGCGTGGCAAGTTCGGGAGTACAAGACTTCAGTACTGTTGCCGGGATATTGTCAGGATCCATAGCCTTTGCAGTACCCCGAGCCTTCAGCCGTTTCTTGATATCATGTAGGGTGAATCGAATTGGCTGAAGACTGACATCTGTGATGTTGGGGACCTTAGGAGGAGGCTGAGATGGATCATCCAGTCGACTTTTCTGATTGAAGATTGCTGCGAATGCTTCAGCCTTATGTTTTGCACTGATATGTTGGGCTCTTCTATAATTGAGGATGGGGATATTTGTGGAGCATCTTCCACCAGTGAGTTGTTTAATTATACACCACCATTCACGGCTGGATGTGGCAGGATTGCAGATCTCAGGTCTGATCAGTTGGTTGTGGAATTGCTTAGCTCTGTCTATCACGTGTTACTTGAGCTGTTTAAGTTAAAGCTTCACTAGGTTGACACTTCATTTTGCAGTATGCCTGGTGCATGCCCTCCTGTATTCTTCATTGATCCATGGTTGATCCCCTGGCTTGGTGGTAATGGTAGATGGGGGATATGCCAAGCCCTGAGGATACAGATTGTGGTTGAATACAATTCTGCTCCTGCTGATAGTCCACATCATCTCATGGATGCCCAGACCTGAGTTGCTGGACCTGTTCGAAATCTATCCCATTTAGCACAGTGGTAGTGCCACACACCACAATGGAGGATATCGTCAATGTGAAGACGGGACTTCGTCCTCCAGGAAGCTAGGAACTCTGCTATCTCGTTCATTGCCTGGCTGCAAACGTATTGGGCAGGATTCTCCGTCCCGTTTTCTGGTGCGGTGTACTCCTGCCAGCAGTACGATCCTCCATCGCGGCAGCTGTCCAATGGGGTTTCACACTGCGGGCATCCCCATGCCGTCAGGAAATTCGCGGGCGTGAGTGCACTGCCGGCGAAGCGGAGAATCCCCCCCCCCCCCCCCCCCGACAGAGAACCCAGCCCATTATGCCCAACGCATCACTATGTCCTCTACAGTACATCAGTGCCAATATCTAAGATGGTGCCTGTGAATGTGGGAGTCAGTGATGGTACTCTTTCATCATTACTGTCTTCCTGCTATCCCACCTCCTTCTCTTCCACCATGGCAGTTCTTGAGTATATTAAAGGATAAAGGCACAAGGCCAGGACTATGGTGAGGGAAGGTGGGAACACAAAAGGTTCATGTTTACACCAACTGCTCTTGTAAATCAGAAGAGATTATAAGATGACAGGTTGGTTGTGAGAAGAATGATTAGATAGGAGCATATGTCGTCTACAATAGTTTCAGTTCTGTCAACCGATACAGCCTCAGCCAGGGCAACTCTAATGATGGTGTATAGCATCTCCTTCATATGGCATGAGGGCATGCAATCAGGCCATGCCTGTCTCCTACAGGTTAGGTGCTGCTGCCTCCAGTTATGAGCCATCTTGTCCTACATGAGAGAGGGAAGTGTCTCAGTGAGTGTGGTGCAATGTGATTGGGTGATGTGTCCAGCACAGTTCCATAGCTGGCAACATGTACACGGTGTATGATGTGAATATGAGGCTTGCACCAGTGTGAAGTGTGTGAGGGTGAAGTGTAGCTTCTGAATGTTAGGTATGAGTTATAATTAATAGACATTATTGATAAGTGGTGGTGGTGAAAAAGGTGTGGTGAATTGATTAGTGTGTTTGAGGCTGGTGTTGCGGTTGGTGGGCTCTGGCATTTGAAGATGCTTTGACTGTCCTTGATCAATTATGCGAGGGCATTGAACTTCTTGCCACACTGCATCCAGACCCTTGAAATTAGAAACCTGCATTGATCCCAATAACTATCTGGCCCCACTGCCTTCCGCGCACCTGTCTGGGTGCTTTGTGGTCCACTGGGGATTGATGGCTTCACTTCTCCCCTTCAGCTCCTTCGCCAAGACCTTCAACACAATACAGGAAAATTGTGGGTTCCGTTCTCTGCCATGTTGTGCCAGCATTCAGCGTTCTTCTTGCTCAAAGTCCCTTCTGCAACATTGCCAGGACCTGCTCCAGCAAGAATATACCTCTGCTTTCGGAGCTGCAGACTATCTTTAATGAAGGTTAGCTTTAAATGGCGCTAGTCTCTCACAGTTTTGTGCCCTGGCTCAAAGAATACTTTGCGTTGCTACATTCTACAATCATTTAAATAAACAAGCAGAACAAACGTTATGTGCTGCCGGCATTGGAAATTGTACCCAATTTTTCTTTTCAGCCTTCGGATGTGAGTATTGTTGGCAAGGTCAGCATTTATTTACCATCCCTATTTGTCCTTGCGAAGTGGCGATTTTCCCTTTGAACCTCTGAGTCCATCTGATGTAGGTATATTAACTGTGCCGTTAGGAGGGAGTTCCTGGATCTTGACCCAGCAAGGTGAAGGAACAGCAATATACTTGCATGTCAGGATGGTGCATGATTTTGACGGGTGCTTGTTGAGTTCCCATAGATCTGTTCTCCTTATCCTTTTTGGTGGTAAAAGTCCTGAGTTTGAAAAGTGTTCTCACAGCAGCCTTGGTAAGTTTCTGCAGTGCATCTTGTATATTGTACTCATTGTGGACCAGTGGTGGGTGGTATGGATGTTTAAGATGCTGGATGGGGTCTCAATCAAACAGGCTACTTTGTTCTGGGTTGTGTTGAGCTTCTAGAATGTTGTTGGAGCTGCATTCATCCAGTCAAGTGAAGAGTATTTCATCACATTCCTGACTTGTGTTTTATAGATGGTGGACACGCTTGGGGGTCGGGGGAACGGACGGACAGGAAGTGAGTTAATTTCTGTAGATATTCCTGTCTCTGACGAGCTTTTGTAACAACAGTATTTGTATGGCTAGTCCAGTTAAGTTTCTGGTCAGTTGCAGAACTGACTTTGATGTTGGGAATTTAGTGATTGCAATACTGTTGAATCGCAAGAAGGGACGTATAGTTTCTCTTTTGTTGGAGGTGGTCACCGCCTGGCACTTGTGTGGTGTGAATGTTACTTGTCACTTATCAGTGCAGGTCTGAATGTTGCCCAGGTTTTGCTGAATGCAAACACAGGCTGCTTGAGTATCAGAGATACAAATTCTACTGAAGATGGAGCAGTCATCACAGATCTGCACTTATCAAATTTCAGAGGCATACGTCTTCCTCAAAGCGGGTAGTGAAAGTCAGGAAAACTCCCAGCTCGGTTTGTCCACCTTGGGAGAAGGTACCCAAAAAGATCCGGGGCTGGACTCTCCGGCTCCCCAGCTATGTATTCCTCGGTTTTGCGATGTTCGCTGGCAACGGTATTCTATCTTCCCGCCAATTGTCAATGGGATGTCCCATTGTAACCACCCCAAGCCGGGGGTGTACTGCCAAAAGAGAGAGTAAAAGTTTCTACAAATATATAAAACAAAAAAGAGTGGCTAAGGTAACTATTGGTCTTTTAGAGGATGAGAAGGGAGATTTAATAGTGGGAGACGAGGAAATGGCTGAGGATCTGAACAGGTTTTTTGGGTCGGTCTTCACAGTGGAAGACACAAATAACATGCCAGTGACTGATAGAAATGAGGCTATGACAGGTGAGGACCTTGAGACGATTGTTATCACTAAGGAGGTGATGATGGGCAAACTAATGGGGCTAAAGGTAGGCAAGTCTCCTGGCCCTGATGGAATGCATCCCAAAGTGCGAAAAGAGATGGCTAGGGAAATTGCAAATGCACGAGTGATAATTTACCAAAATTCACAAGACTCTGGGGTGGTCCCGGCAGATTAGAAATTAGCAAACGTGACACCACTGTTTAAAAAAGGAGGTAGGCAGAAAGTGGGTAATTATAGGCCAGTGAGCTTAACTTCGGTAGTAGGGAAAATGCTGGAATCTATCATCAAGGAAGAAATAGCGAGGCATCTGGATGGAAGTTGTCCCATTGGGCAGACGCAGCATGGGTTCATAAAGGGCAGGTCGTGCCTAACTAATTCAGTGGAATTTTTTGAGGACATTACCAGTGCGGCAGATAACGGGGAGCCAATGGATGTGGTATATCTGGATTTCCAGAAAGCCTTTGACAAGGTGCCGCACAAAAGGTTGCTGAAGAAGATAAAGATGCATGGCATTAAGGGTAAAGTAGTAGCATGGATAGAGGATTGGTTAATTAACAGGAAGCAAAGAGTGGGGATAAATGTGTGTTTCTCTGGTTGGCAATCAGTAGCTAGTGGTGTCCCTCAGGGATCAGTGTTGGACCCACAATTGTTCACAATTTACATAAATGATTTGGAGTTGGGGACCAAGGGCAATGTGTCCAAGTTTGCAGACGACACTGAGATGAGTGGTAAAGCAAAAAGTGCAGATGATACTGGAAGTCTGCAGAGGGATTTGGATAGGCTAGGTGAATGGGCCAGGGTCTGGCAGATGGAATACCATGTTGACAAATGTGTGGTTATCCATTTTGGTAGGAATAACAGCAAAAAGGATTATTATTTAAATTATAAAATATTAAAACATGCTGCTGTGCAGAGAGACCTGGGTGTGCTAGTGCATGAGTTGCAAAACGTTGGTTTACAGGTGCAACAGGTGATTAAGAAGGCAAATGGAATTGTGTCCTTCATTGCTAGAGGGATGGAGTTTAAGACTAGGGAGGTTATGCTGCAATTGTTTCAGGTGTTAGTGAGGCCACACCTGGAGTATTGTGTTCAGTTTTGGTCTCCTTACTTGAGAAAGGACGTACTGGCACCGGAGGGTGTGCAGAGGAGATTCACTAGGTTAATCCCAGAGCTGAAGGGGTTGGATTACAAGGAGAGATTGAGTAGACTGGGACTGTACTCATTGGAATTTAGAAGGATGCAGGGGGATCTTATAGAAACATATAAAATTATGAAGGGAATAGATAGGATAGATGCAGGCAGGTTGTTTCCAGTGGCGGGTGAAAGCAGAACTAGGGGGCATAGCCTCAAAATAAGGGGAAGGAGATTTAGGACTGAGTTTAGGAGGAACTTCTTCACCCAAAGGGTTGTGAATCTATGGAATTCCTTGCCCAGTGAAGCAGTAGAGGCTCCTTCATTAAATGTTTTTAAGATAAAGATAGATAGTTTTTTGAAGAATAAAGGGATTAAGGGTTATGGTGTATGGGCCGGAAAGTGGAGCTGAGTCCACAAAAGATCAGCCATGATCTCATTGAATGGCGGAGCAGGCTCGAGGGGCCAGGTGGCCTACTCCTGCTCTGAATTCTTGGGCGGGATTCTCTGACCCCCCGCCGGGTCGGAGAATCGCCGGGGGCTGGCGTGAATCCCGTCCCCGCCGGTTGCCGAATTCTCCGGCACCGGAGATTCGGCGGGGGCGGGAATCGCGCCGGTTGGCGGGCCCCCCCCTCGACGATTCTCCGGCCCGGATGGGCCGAAGTCCCGCTGTTGGAATGCCTGTCCCACCGGCGTGGATTAAACCACCTCTCTGACCGGCGAGACAAGGCGGCGCGGGCGGGCTCCGGGGTCCTGGGGGGGCGCGGGGCGATCTGCCCTGGGGGGGTGCCCCCATGGTGGCTTGGCCCGCGATCAGGGCCCACCGATCCGCGGGCGGGCCTGTGCCGTGGGGGCACTCTTTTCCTTCCGCCTTCGCCATGGTCTCCACCATGGCGGAGGCGGAAGAGACCCCCTCCACTGCGCATGCGCGGGGATGCCATGAGTGGCCGCTGACGACCCCGCGCATGCGCCGACCGGCAATATCATTTCCGCGCCAGCTGGCGGGTCACCAAAGGCCTTTCCCTCCAGCTTGCGGGGCGGAAATCAGTCCGGCGTGGGCCAAGCCCCTCAAGGTTAATGCTCGGCCGCTCAAGATGCGGAGGATTCCGTACCTTTGGGGAGGCGCGATGCCGGACTGATTTGCGCCGTTTTTGGCGCCGGTCGGCGGACATTGCGCCGATTACGGAGAATTCCACCCCTTATGTTCATATTAGGAAAGGTGAATCGCAACAACTGGAGAATTCAGGCCGGAATCTAAGGGCGGGATTGTCCCAGCGCAGAGCTGGGCCGGAGAATCCCTGCAACCGGGCCAGCCTGCCCCGACTCCGGCATGCGATTCTCCATGGAGCGGAGTGGAGAATCGGTGCCATTGGTGCCGCCGCGTTTGGTGCGGCGCCAATCGTGGGCCACTGTACGCGGCTGGGCCTCCGATTCTCCAGCCCGGATAGGCCTAGCGACCGCTGTAAAAAGGCAGAGTCCCGCTGGCGCCGTCCACACCTGGTCGCAGCCGGCGGGAATTCTGCGCGCAGGGTCGGGGGGCGGCCTGTGGTGGGGGGGGGGGGGGGGTGGTGGGAGGGGGACTCCGATGGGGCCTGGCCCGTGATCAGGGCCCACCGATCGGCGGGCTGGCCTCTCGCTCCCCGGGCCTATTTTCTTCCGCGCCGGCCCCTGAACCCCCGCGCCATGTTGCGTCGGGGCCGTGCGTTGAGGGAGGCCACCGCGCATGCGCGGGTTGATACCGGCGCCACTGCTGGGGCCAGAATCGGTACTCCCAGCAGCCCGTTCACGCCGTCGTGAAACCACTGCCACCGAATGGGAGAATCCCACCCTTTATTATTGGGGGTGATGGGTGTAGACTGGAGTCAGGCTAGCCAATCCTTGGAAAATGATAAGAGGCTGCCACATGGGCTAACAGGCATATACATGGACTGTTTAAAAGGCCCATCTCAGTGCTGTGGGACTTTGTCCCAGTTAAAATAAAAATAGAAAGGCACTCCATCCCTCATATCTCACTCTTCCCATGCCACTTCATGCCCCACAACCGCTCCCTTTGACCTCCTCATGTCTCCTACGCAAAGATATAGACCTCCACCCATCCACAATGATCCTTTATGTCCCCTCTGCAAATCTATACCACTCCAACAATGCAATGTGGCCCCCCCATGCCCGCTATGCAAAGCTATACCCCTCCAACCACCCAATATGGGCCCCCATACCCCCTATGTCAAGATATGCCCCTCCACCTAACCCCTATCTCTCCTCATGCCCCATGCTAACCTATGCTCTCTCCCCAACCTCTATGGCCCCTCATGCCCCCTTTCCTAAGCCACCTCAAAGCCCATTGACCCACTTTATAGTGGATAGATCGAATGAGCCTTATATATGGACACTAGGATGTGTAAAACAAAAGTATTTGAAAATAAATAATGTAGTCCAAACGTTTGAACATTTTCAAGATGTCATTTCACTACAAAGCAACAGGTGTGTCAATCATGTGGATCCTTTAACGTATCAAACACAAAAAAACATAAGGGGCGGGATTCTCCGATATCGGCACGATGTCTGCCGACCGGCGCCAAAACGGCGCGAATCAGTCTGGCATCGCGCCGCCCCAAAGGTGCGGAAGTCTCCGCATCTTGAGGGGCCGAGCCCTTACCTTGAGGGGCTAGGCCCGCGCCGGACTGATTTCCGCCCCGCCAGCTGGCGGGAAACTGACTTTGCCAGGCGGCACATGCGCGGGAGCATCAGCGGCCGCTCACGGCATCCCCACCCATGCGCAGTGGAGGGCGTCGCTTCCGCCTCCGCCATGGTGGAGACCATGGTGAAGGCGGAAGGAAAAGAGTGCCCCCATGGCACAGGCCCGCCCACGGATCGGTGGGCCCCGATCGCGGGTCAGGCCACCGTGGGGGCACCCCCCCGGGGCCAGATCGCCCTGCGCCCCCCTCAGGACCCCGGAGCCCACCCGCGCCGCCTTGTCCGGCCGTCCCAAAGGTGGTTCAATCCACGCCGGCTGGCATGGGTTGACGGCGGCAGGACTTCGGCCCATCACGGGCCGGAGAATTGCCGGGGGGGGGCCCGCCAACCAGCGCGGCGCGATTCCCACCCCCGCCGAATATCCGGTGCCGAAGAATTCGGCAACCGGCGGGGGCGGGATTCACGCCAGCCCTCGGCGATTCTCCGACCCGGCGGGGGGTCGGAGAATCCCGCCCCCCGATGTTGAAACCACTTAACCTTGTGTCAGTAAACATTGTGAAGTTGATCAGAAAAATCAACGAGTAACTATCAATAAAGCAATGTTTTCTTTGGAGCACAGCTATTCCTGAAAGATCAATTTTTTTGTTGATTCAGTTGATGAAAAGCATATTGCTTATATTGATACAAGTTGATGAGATGTTGAATTCAGGGACTTGTTCCATGGCACGTATAGGTCTGACTCTGAAACAGAGTTATTACTGACAACTATTTTTGTGTAGGTTTCCAGTCGCCATGCATAATGTTGTCAATCTTGTTCATGCACTCAGCAGTCAAACCAAGGGCCTCTGATCTGGAGGCTGCCACCCAGGAAGATTTTTACTTTAATTATTGTGGACATTGTGAAAGGAGCAGAAATGCATTCCTTCTCCTCACCTCTCCCTTTCTCCAGATTCTCCTCAGGCCCTTGGCTGATTTTCAAGGTGGCCAATCTCACTGCTCCCATGGGATTCGTGAGTTGCCTGTGGGGCAGTGAATGGTGTTCATCAATTTTCCGTCGTGCTGCTGATGGCCTCAATAGCTGCTGCATCAATCACTGCACTGAAGTCGATCCACGATTACGATTACTAGGTGCAATCTTTTGAGCATGAATGGAAGTCGAACAGAATGTAGTGCATTCTATACAGCCACTGAAATTATATGATTTATTTTATTGACAAAGCAATTTTTCCACGGCAGAATAAGGCCAACCATTTGTACTCAAAAAAAATAAATATTTTACAGTACACCAAGCTTACAAATGTACAGAAGCATAAAGAATACATTATCTGTGTACATGAATATACCAAATGGGGGCCTTCTTTTTAAATTTTATTTACATATAAGATCTCTCTTTTTTTTGGCACTCTGGTTAGTATTGAAAACTTCCAGCTCTGATAATAACAAGGAATAGATGCAAAACAACATGATCCTATCAAGCACTATCAAGTCAGGCGTGGCATGAGTTATGTAGGGTAAAGTCCTTTCTGTATCGTGCCTTAATCCCATTCTCAGAACAATATCCCGACCGTGATATTGAGAGCTTCTTACTCTCTTAAAACGTTTTGGAGAGTGGGTGGCAATGTGTTGAGAAGTGCCAAATAAGCATGGTTTATTCTGTCGGCATGTATCAAGTGAGAAACCAGTTGAAGGGATACATCTTCATGTGGGAGTAGAATCTGAGACAGAAACATTTCACTCTGACTGAGGTGATGCAATAAATTTCAATTCAATTTAAATGTGTGTGTGTATCTCAGTGTGCATGTGTGCGCATAGTATATACCCACTTCTAACCAATTTAACTGATTTGCCAAATCCTTTTTTTTCCTGAAAATACTAAAGCCACCAAGGATAATTTTACTTAGCACCATTTCAGTCAGCAGACAGGAAAATTTCATTCAGATTTGAACACATGCTTATATTAGAAAAATACTAACTCACTCCGCCACCTTTGACTTTTGTCAAAAAAAAAGCTAAAGCTACCAGAAAGAATAGGTGAGAACAAAAAAAGCAACATTGACATCGCAATTGTATCATAGAAAATTCATCATGCCATCATGCCTGTCTTGGTTTATCCAAGAGGGAACATATATGCCTTAACATACCAGTGGCAAAGATCAAAGGGGAGGTTACCTGAGAGAGGCATAAGACAAGAAAAGAAATGACAGGAATATCTCCCACTCCCCTCCCCCCCCCGCCACTCCCCCTCCCGCCCTCTGTACTCAAATGGAACTGAGACATTTCACAATACCACTGGGAAAGCATTTTGTAATCTCTGCAATTTTGGTTTAACACATCAAATCATTTGATTGTACACATGCACAATTTGGTCAAGGCTACTTGCAATAGTTTAAACATGGAACGGGCCTGATCTTCAAAATTGCCCTTACAAAACAAAAATTGGAAAGATCAGTCATGCAGCTACCAAAGGAATAGCGGTTACAAGTAAAATGTCCAGTGATTCTTTTGTTTTGAAGAGAGAATAAGTTCCCCGTACATTTCCTGGTCTTTCTCAGCTATCCCTATTCATTGTGTTTTCTTTTCAACTTGTTGGATTGATCCTGTTTTGGAATACCCGTAGAACATAGAACATAGAACAGTACAGCACAGAACAGGCCCTTCGGCCCTCGATGTTGTGCCGAGCTTTGTCCGAAACCAAGATCAAGCTATCCCACTCCCTGTCATTCTGGTGTGCTCCATGGTCCCATCCAATAACCGCTTGGAAGTTCCAAAATTGTCCGACTCCACTATCACAGCAGGCAGTCCATTCCACACCCTAACCACTCTCTGACTAAAGAACCTACCTCGGGCATCCCTCCTATATCTCCCACCCCAAACCTTGTATGCCCCCTTGTAACAGCTACATCCACCCGAGGAAATAGTCTCTGAACATCCACTCTATCTATCCCCCTCATCATCTTATAAACCTCTATTAAGTCGCCTCTCATCCTCCTTCGCTCCAATGAGAAAAGCCCTAGCTCCCTCAACCTTTCCTCATAAGACCTACCCTCCAATCCAGGCAGCATCCTGATAAATCTCTTTTGCACTCTTTCCAATGCTTCCACATCCTTCCTATAATGAGGTGACCAGAACTGCACACAATAATCCAAATGTGGTCTCACCACGGTCCTGTACAGTTGCAGCATAACCCCATGGCTCTTAAACTCAAGCCCCCTGTTAATAAACGGTATCACACGATAGGTTTTCTTCATGGCTCTATCCACTTGAGTGGCAACCTTCAGAGATCTGTGGACATGAACCCCAAGATCTCTCTGTTCCTCCACATTCCTCAGAACCCTGCCGTTGATCCTGCAACCCGCATTCAAATTTGTCCTACCAAAATGAATCACCTCGCACTTATCAGGGTTAAACTCCATCTGCCATTTTTCGGCCCAGCTCTGCATCCTATCAATGTCTCTTTGCAGCCTACAACAGCCCTCCACCTCATCCACTACTCCACCAATCTTGGTGTCATCAGCAAATTTACTGACCCACCCTTGAGCCCCCTCCTCCAAGTCATTTATAAAAATCACAAATAGCAGAGGACCAGCACTGATCCCTGTGCTACACCGCTGGTAACTGATCTCCAGTCTGAACATTTTCCATCCACCACCACTCTCTGTCTTCTATGTGATAGCCAGTTATTTATCCAATTGGCCAAATTTCCCTCTATCCCACATCTCCTTACTTTCCTCATGAGCCGACCATGGGGAACCTTATCAAACACCTTACTGAAATCCATGTATACGACACCAACTGCTCTACCTTCATCTACACACTTTGTTACCTCCTCAAAGAATTCAATCAAATTTGTGAGGCAAGACTTACCCTTCACAAATCCATGTTGACTATCCCGGATTAAGCTGCATCTTTCTAAATGGTCATTAATCCTATCCCTCAGGACTTTTTCCATTAACTTACCGGCCACCGAAGTAAGACTAACTGGCCTATAATTACCAGGGTCATTCCTGTTCCTTTTCTTGAACAGAGGAATAACATTCACCACTCTCCATCCTCTGGCACTATCCCCGTGGACAGTGAGGACACAAAGATCAAAGCCAAAGGCTCTGCAATCTCATCCCTTGCCTCCCAAAGAATCCTAGGATATATCCCATCTGGCCCAAGGGACTTGTCGACCCTCAGGTTTTTCAAAATTTCTAATACATCTTCCCTCAGAACATCTACCTCCTCCAGCCTACCCGCCTGTATCACACTCTCATCCTCAAAAACATGTTCCCTTTCCTTGGTGAACACTGAAAAAAAGCTTTCATTCAACGCCTCCCCTATCTCCTCTGACTCCATGCACAAGTTCCCACGACTATCCTTGACCGGCCCTAACCTCACACTGGTCATTCTTTTATTTCTCACATAAGAGTAAAAAGCCTTGGGGTTTTCCTTGATCCGACCCGCCAAGGACTTCTCATGCCCCCTCCTAGCTCTCCTGAGGCCTTTTTTTTAGCTCATGCCTTGCTACCTTGTAACCCTCAAGCGACCCAACTGAAGCTTGTTTTCTCATCCTCACATACGCTTCCTTTTTCCTCTTGACAAGACATTCAACCTCTTTTGTGAACCATGGTTCCCTCACACGGCCATTTCCTCCCTGCCTGACAGGGACATGCCTATCAAGGACATGCAGTATTTGTTCCTTGAACAAGCTCCACTTTTGATTTGTGCCTTTCCCTGACAGTTTCTGTTCCCATCTTATGCTCCCTAATTCTTGCCTAATCGCATCATAATTACCCCTCCCCCAATTATAAACATTGCCCTACCGTATGGCCCTATCCCTCTCCATTGCAATAGTGAAAGACACTGAATTGTGGTCACTATCTCCAATGTGCTCTCCCACAAACAAATCTAACCTTATCATAGCATTTACAGTGCAGAAGTCCATTCGGCCCATCGCGTCTGCACCGACTCTTTGAAAGAGCACCCTACCCAAGGTCAACACTTCCACCCTATCCCCATAACCCAGTAACCCCACCCAATACTAAGGGCAATTTTGGACACTAAGGGCAATTTATCATGGCCAATCCACCTAACCTGCACATCTTTGGACTGTGGGAGGAAACCGGAGTATCCGGAGGAAAACCACGCACTCACGGGGAGGATGTGCAGACTCCGCACAGAAAGTGACCCAAGCCGGGAATCGAACCTGGGACCCTGGAGCTGTGAAGCAATTGTGCTATCCACAATGCTACCGTGCTGCCCTAAATCCACAATGCTACCGTGCCTTGGCCCGGTTCATTACCCAGTACCAAATCCAATGTGGCCCCACCTCTTATCGGTCTATCCACATATTGTGTCAGGAAACCCTCTTGCATACACTGTACAAAAACTGCCCCATCCAAACTGTTCGACCTATAGAGGTTCCAATCAATATTTGGAAAGTTAAAGTCACCCATGACAACTACCCTGAGACCTCCACACTTATCCATAATCTGTTTTGCAATTTCTTCCTCCTCATCTCTATTACTATTTGGTGGCCTATAGAAAACTCCTAGCAACGTGACCGCATTGCAGATGGGTGCACTTCCCAGAGGTGAAATCAGCAGGGACACTGACGGCATCCCTCACCTCAAACAGTCTGCAGGAGGAACATTGCACTGCCTTCCCTGCCATCCCCCCTAGATAACTTACGGCTAAAACAAGGAAAAGAAAGTGCTTACCTGATATTCACTCACCTCCTTAGGTTAGAGGAGGTGGAAGGGTGGGGGACACTACAAGTGTAGTGTCTCGAGTTTAGCAACCGCCCAACTTAAATATAGGTAAAAATAAAACACTTAACCAGCAACCACTGCGTCCCGCACTATAACAGCAATCAGCTGTTATTGGCCCGCACAAACAAATGCAAACACATGTTGTAAAGAGCTATCCTCTGCTGTTCAAACATGTTGCCTCACTCACACGGCAGGTATGTGTGTGTTTGGGGGGGGGGGGGGCGGGGGGGATGCTGTAGCTCCTAAATCTGCTATGTTACTATTGGGCAGCAAATGTAGAAAAGGTGAGATGCTGGTGGGGGAGGGGGTTGCAGAGGGTGCAGGTGGAGGAGGCCTCCTGCATGGGGGTGTGCTTAAGGGCCCTGGCGACAGCCCCCCTTCCATTGTCCCTGGGTAGGTATGCTAACAGTCCCGTTGTGGTGTCATCCCATAAGATTTGGAACCAGCTGAGGCAGCACTTTGGTGTAGGGGGTATGTCGGTATAGGTCTCAATATGTGGGAATCATAGGTTCATACCAGCAGAGATAGACACAACGTGCAGGAGTTGGCATAGGGAAGGGGTAGAGTGGTATGAGGCCTGTTTGTAGAGGGGGGGGGGGGGGGTTCGCAAGGCTAGAGGAATTGCAGGAGAAGTTCCAGTTGCTGAGGAGGAGTGAATTTAGGTACATGCAGGTCTGGGATTTTGCACATAAGAAGCTTCCCTCCCTTCAACTGCCAAAGTTTACACCATTTGATAAATTGCTAACTCAGGATGAGCTGGGTGAAGGGATGATTGCGGACATTTATGGGTGGTTGGTGGAAATGGAGAAGTCACCAGTGGAGGAGATAAGACGGAAATGGGAGGGAAAATTGGAGATAGAACTTGTGAGGGGGGTTGCTTGGGATGAAATCATGCACCGGATAAATTCGACATTGCCCTGTGCCAGGATGAGCCTTATACAGTTTAATGTGGTGCACATAGGACTCGGGCTCGTATGAGTGTGTTCTTACCTGAGGTTGAGGACAAATGCGCGAAGTGCAGGATGGGGCCTGTAAATTATGTTCATATGTTCCAGGCATGGCCGAAGTTGGGAGGATTCTGGACATCGATTTTCGTGGGCCTGTCAGAAATTGTGGGGGTGAAGATGACGTTGTGCCCTTTGGTGGCGATTTTAGGTGTTTCAGACCTGCCGGAGGTGCAAGAAGGGAAGGGGGCCGATGTTGTGGTCTTCGCCTCTCTGATTGCCCGGCAGCGAATATTACTGCGTTGGAGGTCGGCCGTGCCACTGAAGGTATCGGCGTGGTTGAGGGATGTGGTGGAATTTCTACAATTGGAGAACAATTCTCAGAGGGTCAGAAGAGGGGTTCTTTGTAAGATGGAGGCTCCTTCTGTCTATATTTGAGGATCTGTTTGTCGCCAGCAGATAGGGTGGGAGGGATGGGGTTGGGTGGGAAGGAGATGTTGGGGTAATTTAGGGGAGAAAAAGGGGAACATGGACAAACTGTTTGAAACTGGATGGTATTTAGTTGTTGATTGTTTGTATTATTTATTCTGCTTGAAATAAAATATATTTTTTTACAAATAAAACCTCACTCAATTGATCTCATAATACATAATAATAGAAGCAACGTCCATTAATGGATTCAATGCCCTCAAAGTCTTCAATGTGTTCTTGAATATGAAATGAAATACTGTAGGACAGAGGCCACCACAGCAGGGGGACATGTCTCTGCCTTTCAGAGAATCAATTATTTAACCCTTCAGTGAAATACTCTTCCTTCCTGCAGCACTTACATCTATTCCCACCCCAATCTCATCTGTGTTCAGCCTTGAGCTGAATGAAGTGTTAACTTTCAATTAATGGTGGTTTGGAGAAGCAGGCCCCATAATTTGGCAGAATCCTCCAGAAGCAGAAATTCAATGAAAAGGCTGCAAACGGCCAGGACCTCAATCCCCCAGGTTTGTGGGCTTAAAGATGAGTTTTGTGTGGACAAAGCTCATCCTCATCTTTCATAAATGGCAATGGGCAATGGTGGGAGTAAGGTGCAGGGACTGTTAGGAACTATCTTAGTCCAGCTTTCTCGATCTTAGTCAGAATCCAGCATATTATTGACTGATATGCCTATTCTCACCAAGACAACAATGCTCAACAGCAGAAGTGGGGCATACCTGGACTCCTGATGGTTAAAACATTCCTCTTTTATATATTTCTTTTTTAAAATAAATTTGGCGTACCCAATTATTTTTTTCCAATTAAGGGGCAATTTTAGGAAGGCCAATCCACCTACCCTGCACATCTTTGGGTTGTGGGGGCGAAACCCACGCAAACATGGGGAGAATGTGCAAACTCCACACGGACAATGACCCAGAGCCGGGATCGAACCTGAGACCTCAGCGCCGTGAGACATGCAGTGCTAACCATTGTGCCACCGTGCTGCCCCCCTCTTCTAGTTTATTTACAAGGAACCAGGTTTATTCTCCTCAGGTGGGAACCACTCCACCCCTCCTCCCCTTACCACCACCAGCCAACCATTGCTATCCCTCTCCCCAACACAATGCTGATTAGTTCTGCTGGCGTTGAGTCCTCCCAGTGGGGATGACACAGATTTTCCCACATTCCCTGAAGGTGTAATCACGAGGTCCCTTCCCTTAACTCCCATGCCCCTGTGAACTTTGGATAGTGAAAGTCACTATCTAGTCTGCAGATTTTAAGAACGAAATGAATTGTGGAGTGAGGAAAGGTAATTTGGTTCAATCCACAAGACCTATGGAATTTGAGAAAAGTGATATGTGGAAAGGACTCTTAGATGAAGCAAATGGTAGAAGAAGGAAGAGATTGAGGTCCAGCTTTATCAGATTTGTTGCATGAGCCTTGTTGAAAAGATTTGTCAAGGTACATATGCGGAATTGCATGTCATGCAATGGATATTGATAAGTGCTCCTTCAGAACTCTGCGCCAAGAGCACTAATGCATCAAATCTACACCTAGGTTTCTCAATATTTATCCCAGTTCTACAGGAGGAATGTGAAAATGGAGACTAACCACATACTTATTCCAGAAGCACTCTGAGGTATTGAACCTGTAGTGCATTTTCCTTTATGCTGTTACTGATAAGTAGCATCAATGATTCCAGGTTTCACATTTGAAACAGATGGTTACCTATATTATGTTCAGTGAAATTAAGAGGAATTGATATTAATCTTGTCCCTTCAACTGTACTTACCAGTTATAGTGTGCAGTCCTGCGCATACGCAATTTAAAGAAAATGATACCTAAACTTCTGAATTGTAACTTCTATAAACACCGCACCCTTCCTCCCACCAAAACAGGAACAACTAGGTTTATCAGTGACACCTATACTTTCCCCTATTATCTGCAATTTTGTATCCAAGCAGATCTTCAGCCTTTTCCGTAAGGAGGGTTTAAATCATTAATTGCATTTACATTTTTTTGTTTCACATCATTTTGGTAAAAAAGGGATCTGCTAATCCCTTGTATCACTTGAGGTTTATTAACTTTACACTGGTGCCCTTCAGTTTTATAGTCACAGTCCAAATCAAAATTATATCTGCTTAAATCTTCACTGACAATGTTTCAAAGGTTCCACAAGTGCCCTGAGTGTAAAAACTCAGACAAAAATGAAATGAAGGCCATTTCTCAGAGACTGAAATCGCAAGCCTAAAAGTAGAGAATAGCCTGGGTGCAGTTTGGAATCCCGGTCTACCTCCCACAGTTGGCGATCAGACAGCAGATAGTGCCATTACTGAATATTTGCAGGTAATGTGGAAGGGCAGGAAAATGGGAATGTTTTTTCAAAGAGCCAGAAGAGATACCAAGGGCCAAATAACCTCGAGCTGCATGGACACAATGGCATTTCCATTGTCACTTTTCATTCTCTTTGAAATTTAGGTAGGTCATGGTTTAAGTTTTGATGCTGGTTTAAGTTTAGATCCTGGTTTTGGTTTAGACGGTTTAAGTTTTGATGCTGAGTTTGCTACTGATGTAAATCCATCGATAACAGGAATTACTAAATAATACAGGTCATTAGATACAGATGTGGGAAATGTTGACAGAATGCTCAAAAGTGGACAAGCGGTAATCTTAAATTCTCCTCGTCTGTCCTTCCTCATACAACTGTGAGCATTGAATAGCAAAGGAACAGAAATAATAAAACAAATATAAAAGCTCACAGAAAGCTTGACGAATGACCCTGGTGCAACTATCATTTGGTGCTAATTAACCAGCTCTTTCTGTACTTAGATTTTTGAAAAGATAAGTTGGACAATCTACACTTCAAGTTAAAAGCAAAGATTTTACACAACAATCGTAACCATATGATGGGACACATGTACACTTCTTGACATCTATTACTCACCCGACATATGTAGTTGCAAGCCTAAAGACAGATGGGAGCTCTGACTTTCCAGAAACATCATTAACTTCTACCCACTGTCAACATGAATGATTAAATCAACCCATAATGCACAGCTTTTCATAATGCCAGTGGGAGTGGTTTCAAGATGTCATTAAGAATACTTCTATTCCAATGTCTACTATTCCAAGTTAAAGTTCAAGTGGGTCGATTTAATGTTTATTGTTAGTCCCCTATGGTCTTTGTTACTAAGCTGTAAAATAAAAACTTCATTAAAAGATATATATTTCAAAGTAGATATTAAAAAAAAAATTTAGAGCACCCAATTATTTTTTTCCAATTAAGGGGCAATTTAGCGTGACTAATCCACCTACATGGCACTCTTTTGGGTTGCAGGGGTGAAACCTACGCAAACACGGTGAGAATGTGCAAACTCCACACGGACAGTTACCCAGAGCCGGGATCGAACCTGGGACCTCGGTGCCGTGAGGCAGCAGGACTAACCACAGCGCCACCATGCTGCCCTATTTCAAAGTAGATTTGATGCACCAAGTTAGTTTCACAGCTCTCGATATGATTGAGTTTGTATCAAACACTGGCACTGTGCTTGTTATTACCCTGTATTTACATTTCCGACAACATTCAGCTGGTAAACAACCTAATGTTGAATGTAGCAGGCAGTACGTGTACCTGATACATAACCAGAATAAAACCTGGTATATTACCCTGTACTTGCCGTTGCTTTGTGTAACAACCAACTCTGGGCGAAACAGACAGTTCACCCACCTACTACATTACCTGTATTTTAGTCCAACTGGCCGTGTTTCTAGCTGGAACATTACCTAGATTTTTCTATGACCTACATTTTTTACATTACCTAGATTTATAAATAGATATGTGGCGGCCGGGGGTGATCTGATGTAATGTAGAAATTAAGGTTCATTGCATCATGTTCTACTTTTATTCATTCTTTCATCTTTCAGTCTCCTGCAGCAGCATGTAGGATTTTAAAATCTACTCTTGCAATCATCCATGACCTGATTTTTCGCCATGCAAAGAGTCCCCCACTTACTCCAAATTCCCCACAGCCATGTTGTGCTCGAATGAGCATCAAGTTCCTGCAGATGGGACTTCTGCCCTTCACTCAGGAGGAAGTCCTGCCTCAGCGAGTTGCCAAGAGATGCAGTGGACTGATAAGGAATTACATGAGGATGCCTGAGAGTAAGTCAAGACACTAGGGGCCAAGGTAAGTTCAAGGAGTCCCAAGGTGAGGAGGGTAGGTGAGGCCTGGAGAGGGTGGGGGGGCACAAAGGGGGCATTCAGAGTCTTGGGGATGTGGCTGGGGGGTGAGGCAAGTCCAGAAGCCACCAGATCTTGACTGGGGAGGTGGGGTTACCCAACCTCCTGTCCGGGATCCAAGTCTGGTGATTTTCAGTCTTCCTCCACACAAGGTCAATCCTCCCACCAGACCATAAACTGAGGCTGGACGGGGAACGCCCTCAAGTGGCCAATTACGGCTCACAATTAGGGCAAGGGTGGACTTCCTATCTGATGTCTTGCCTGTCCCAGGATAAAATCGCTATGAGGTCGCTGTGGGCGGGAATCAGGAGGGAATCCTATTACTTCAATATCACGCTGCCCCAATTTCCCTGCCACAAAAATCCGCCATCAGAGAATCATAAAATTCTGGCCTGTCTCTAAACTCAGCCTGTCTTTTCTCACACACTTTTCAAACTTAACCACTTAGTACTATATGCCTTGGCCTTTCATGTGGGTTTTGATTGATTGATTGATCAATCAACAATAAAGAAATTAATAATCAAAAAGTAACTGATGACAACATATTTGCAGGTTTTCCTTTTCTTCTCCATGTGTGACATTTAGCCATAGCATTAAAAAAAGTCAATGGTTCACAGTACCCCAAAAGATCACATATCTGATCTTAACTTACAACCAAATAATATAACCAACGAAACAATTGAGTCGTGAAAACAGCTATTAATGATGGCTTCAAAGGGATGACAGATTATTCGGAAGATAAATTATGGTCTTGAACATGTTGCCTAAAATATACCTGAATCATTACAAGGAATGGGTTCCTCCTTAATTTCTAATTATTCGTGTCAGTCAGAGGACCCACTAACTGCTTGGTATTAGGAACCATAAAGGTAAGTGGTTTCTATTCAATCACGATATATTCCTGAATGCGATTAAGTGAGACATCTCGACAATTATCATTGTATCTAAGTTATCCATGATTAAGCATTTTCAAATTAGGTGGTGGTGGCGTAGTGGTATTGTCGCTGGATTAGTAATCCAGAAACGACTGAAGGCACTGGATACTGCAAAGGCTTTGGGCCCTGATAATATTCCGGCAATAGTACTGTAGCCTTGTGCTCCAGAACCTGCGGTACCCCTAGCCAAGCTGTCCCAGTACAGCTACAACACTGGCATCTACCCGGCAATGTGGAAAATTGTGTCCTGTACACAAGAAACAGGATAGATCCAACCCAGCCAATTACCATCCTATGAGTCTACTCTCCATCATCAGCAAAGTGATGGAAGTGCACTTACTCGCCAATTTAACCTACTCACGGACGCTCAGTTTCGGTTCCATCAGAGTCACTTAGCTCCTGGCCTCATTACAGCCTTGGTTCAACCAGGGACAAAAGACTGAGGGGAGAGTGACTGCCTTTGATATCAAGGCAGCATTTGACCGAGTGTGGCATCAAGTAGCCCTAGCTAAACTGGAGTCAATGGGAATCAGGAGGAAATCTCTCTGCTAGTTGGAGTCACACTTGGCACAAAGGAAGAGAGTTGTGGTGGATGGAGGTCAATCATCTCAGGTCCAGGACATCACTGCAGGAGTTCCTCAGGGTAGTGTCCTAGGCCCAACTATCTTCAGCTGCTTCATCAATGCCCTCACTTCCATCATAAGGTCAGACATGGGGATGTTGGCTGATGACTGCACAATGTTCAGCACCATTCAAGACTCCTCAGATAATGAAGCAGTCCATGTCTAAGTGCAGCAAGACCTGGCCAATATCCAGGAGTGGGCTGACAAGTGGCAAGTTACATTAGCGCCACACAACTGTCAGGCAATGACCATTTCCTACAAGAGAGGATCTAACCATCACCCCTTGACATTCAATGGCATTACCTTTGCTGAATCCCCCACAATCAACATCCTGGAGGGGTTACCATTGATCAGAAACTGAACTGGACTAGCCATATTAATACTGTGGCTACCAGAGCAGGTCAAAGTCTCGGAATCCTGTGATGAGTAACTCACTTCCTGACCCCTCCAAAGCCTGTCCACCATCTAAAAGGCACAAGTCAGGAGTGTAATGGAATATTCTCCACTTGCCTGTGCAACTCCAACAATACTCACTTTTCACAGTAACTTCATTGAAGCCTACTTGTGACAATAAGTGATTATTATTATTAAGAAGCTCAACACCATCCAGGACAAAGCAGGCGGCTTGATTGCTCCCCCTTCCACAAACATTCAAATCCTCCACCACCGAGGAACAGTGGAAGCCATGTGTACCATCGTGCAGTAACTCACCAAGGTTCCTTAGGCAGAACCTTCCACGCCTATGACCACTACCATCTAGGACAAGGGAACCCCACCACCTGGAAGTTCCCCTCCAAGCCACCCCCCCCCCCCCCCCCCCCCCCCACCGACTTGGAAATATATTACCATTCCTCCACTGTTGCTGTAATTCCCTCCCTAACATCACCTACACTTCAGGGACTGCAGAGGTTCAAGAAGGCAACTCACCACCACCTCCTGAAGAGCAACCAGGGATGGGCAATTAATGCTGGCCTAACCAGCAAAGCCTATGTCCCATAAATTTAAAAAAACTGAGGAAGCTTAGGGCAACCCTTTTGAATAATTCCATTGGCATTCTGGGTAGAATTGTTTGTGGACAGCAATGATATCACTGGAATGGAACAATGAGGATGATATTTGCAAATTGTCATCTGTAGCACAAACACTCTTTCCAGTTTGATGTCTCACTTTGACTGTTCTTGAAACAAGTACATTTTTGATATTACATATCTTGTTGAAGAAGTAAGACTCAAATTGATGACCTGGAACATTAAGCTGCAAATTTCCATGGGGCGAAACCAAATAGACAGTAACCAAGGGCTTTCCCTCTCACAGATGCTTCCAAACAGCTGGAATAACTATATATCTATAGAAACACAGGAGGTCCCACTCCCCGCAGACCTGGTGGCATGTTCTGGTGGAGACTAGAGGAAATCACAGGGTGAAACTATTTTATTTTTAACATGAGGTGAACTTCATGCTTCAGGCTTCAGGGGATAAATGAATTACATGACATGGTCCGAAGTCATACTGATCAAGAAGGTACCTTGCTTATCTCTTATGTGTCAATCCTGACCTCAGGGGTAAAGTTGTTACAATAGACATCAGCCTTCCCAAAGTGGGTCAGGGAAGAATCAGCTGGAGATTTCACCAGTGAATACTAAGCTGTAGGCCCTGCTGGAAAATGTGGATGTGCATGTGTACGCACGTGTGCATGTCAGATGAGATCAAGATCAAGTTTGGTTATGATTTCTCCTAACAGGCCATGAGCCTATTCACAGTTTAGGTTTGAATGTGGTGAACCATGTCAAAGTTCAAGTAAGATGGCTGGCACCTGTGGAATTATACCCTCCCCTAATGAGAAGAGGGAAGTACAATTTAAATATTTTTAAATATCATTTATAAATTCAAGACAGTTTCTCAACTCAGTCAAAGGGGGAAAGGGGTCTGAGAAAGAAAAACTAACTTGAAATAAAATTTTCTTCATGTTTCTTTTAATGATTGTCCCAAAAGAGTATACAATTAATATTTATTTATCACTCTAAGCTGTGGGGGAGGCAAATGCATTTTCTGATATATGTAAAAATAACTATAGATCATTCCCAATTTCCTGAGTCACTTTTAAAGCGCACAATTCATTTCAAATATTTAAGTGCAAGACATCACAGATGCAAAGCAATGAACTTCTCTCAAGTGAAGTGCGCTCATCTCTCCCTATTCACAGGACAGATGATCACTGCATTCTGACATGGTGGAACATGGCTTTTATCACAAGGTGCATTTGATTGCTATCCCAACCACAGTGCGACATCGCTAGAACATTCTGGTTAAGAAATGTGGATGCTTCCAATACGTGACGCTTGAGGGGTGGGGGGTGGGGGGGGTGGGGGCAGATGGGGAAAGTCTTGTACATTCAAGAATAAGATAAAATATGAATATTTACAGAAATTTCCAGTCAATTCACTGGTTAAAGTGTAACTCACTCAGATGATCACACCCGCTGCAAATTGTGAAGACAGAGTTTTATCAATACCAATATATTTTTGAGATACTTAACTCTTTAATCAATTGAATTTCCTCCAGACACAGAGTACCCTGAGAACCCTAAATATGAAACTCAGACAGGGACTGGAAGGTATGTTCAAGTGGATGCGATAGTGATACCCAGTTTGTCCTCAGTGGTAGGAGCAAAATAAAATTAATAAGAAAACTCGGTTAACTTAGTTACACTAATCAAGATTTCTAATTACCAGTAGAAATGTGTAGATTAAATACTCCGCCTCCTGCTCCAAATATAGACTTACTGCAAAAATGGTAACAACTGGGGTGCCACGGAGCACAAACGTAGTTCAGGGTTGGGATAGCCACAACAATGGTTCTAGAGTAGGATGTATAAAGCATTGGATCAGTGTAGGGATAGTTACTGTGGATCAGGATAAACACATGGGTGGGAAGGGCACAAATTATGTTTGAGGGTGCAATGGACAAAACCATGTATGGGCTCAACCTTGTCTCTAGATTGTGAAAGGTTCATCCTGGCTTGGCATAGCTTTGGACCAAGAATTAAAATGGGCATAACCCAAGTTCCGGGGTGACAGGAGCAGGGCACTGGCTATGAGAAGAAGGGAACAAACTATTGGCTGTCCAATAAGAGAAGGGCAACACTGGTTATGGGCTAACTGAGGAACTCAACACCAGTTGTGGGCTGACAGAAGCACAGCACTGGCACTGAGCTGAATGCAACACTGGTTGTGGCCTGAGTGGTGTACAGCACAGGCTGTGGGCTGAGTGGTGTACAGCACAGGCTGTGGCCTGAGTGGTGTATAGCACAGGCTGTGGCCTGAGTGGTGTACAGCACAGGCTGTGGGCTGAGTGGTGTACAGCACAGGCTGTGGCCTGAGTGGTGTATAGCACAGGCTGTGGGCTGAGTGGTGTACAGCACAGGCTGTGGCCTGAGTGGTGTACAGCACAGGCTGTGGGCTGAGTGGTGTATAGCACAGGCTGTGGGCTGAGTGGTGTACAGCACAGGCTGTGGGCTGAGTGGTGTACAGCACAGGCTGTGGGCTGAGTGGTGTACAGCACAGGCTGTGGGCTGAGAGGTGCACAGCACTGGTTGTGGGCTGAGAGGTGCACAGCACTGGCTGTGGGCTGACAGAGGAACACAGCACTGGCTGTGGGCTGACAGAGGAACACAGCACTGGCCGTGGGCTGACAGAGGAACACAGCACAGTCTGTGGGCTGACAGGAACACAGCACTGGCTGTGGGCTGACGGAGGAACGCAGCACTGGGTGTGGGCTGACAGAGGAACACAGCACTGGCTGTGGGCTGACAGAGGAACACAGCACAGGCTGTGGGGTAAGAGGTGCACAGCACTGGCCGTGGGCTGACAGAGGAACACAGCACTGGGTGTGGGCTGACAGAGGAACACAGCACTTGGTGTGGACTGACAGAGGAACACAGCACTGGCTATGGGCTGACAGAGGAACACAGCACTGGCCGTGGGTTGACAGAGGAACACAGCACTGGCTATGGGCTGACAGAGGAACACAGCACTGGCTATGGGCTGACAGAGGAACACAGCACTGGCCGTGGGCTGACAGAGGAACACAGCACTAGCTGTGGACTGACAGAGGAACACAGCACTGGCTATGGGCTGACAGAGGAACAAAGCACTGGGTGTGAACTGACAGAGGAACACAGCACTGGCTATGGGTTAACAGGCGAACATAACACTGGCTATGGGCTGGGAGGTATAGTTTTTGTTATGGTTGGGATGCATCCAGGTTTGGCTGTGAATCTGGAGTGAACCTTCCATTTCATAGAGAAGTTTGCCTACTTTATGAATACAATAAAACAAAAGAAGGATAAGGAGAAAGACTTTCTGAAATATTATATGGATGATTTAAACCAGTGGGCTAACAACAGACCCTCTTAAACAAGGCTAAATAAAATCCAGAGTTTCTACATTCAGATCAGCAAAGGCAGCACTTGGGCCTTTTGAAAGCTTCCAAATTCAAAGGTGTCTCCTTTGATCTAAAACCAAAATCTTTGAAATAATTCTTATATATCAATGCCATATTACATATTACAGTATATTGATAAAACTAACAACTTAATAGGAGGCACTATTTCAATAAACATTACAGATCAGGCAAGCAACTGCTTCTTAAGCAAATAGTCAAAAAATCAGCATACTACTATCCATTTTCAAGACCTCAGCAATGTAACTCCTAGACCCTGCATTTTGCCTCTATTCTTGTTTCCACGGCTTTCTTTAAAGAGAAGATGCGGAAAGAGGGGGGAAAAACAAAATAGGATTTCTTGAGCCTCAGTAAACATGGGCATAGTCCCTCAGTCACAGAGCAACTATCGTACAATGTTAAAGAGGGGTCCTCCTTCTCCTGAAGCCTCATTGTAGATCAAGACTCACAGAATATATGTGGACCAAGTGGCAGTGTGGAGCTGAAGCATGACTGTAATCATGTCATTTTCTTCCCAAGTTCTTTGTAGTAAGGTCACCTTCGATCAGAGTTTGTGGATCTCCGACAGCTCTGGGAAGAAATCTTTCCATCATTGTATTAGAAGTACACAACTGTTAAAAAAATCTGCACCAATTCAGTTTACTGCTGGAATAGTTAACATTGTTAAGCAGTAATCACTGAAGGTGCATGGAAAACTTAGAAACAGAACCTAAGCTTGGCTGCTTATAGTATCGCGCATGGAACATATTTTTAAATGGTCAGTTTCCAATAAGGCCTTAGTACACCTAGATTGCCAGGCTGGAATGTTGATTTCCACTGTACATTTTTACAATGCTCCGGGATTTTCCAGTCGAACTAACACTAACCTCTTATCAATCAGACTATTCCATATCCTCCACCTTATTAAGGAATTTCTTCAGAGTTTTTGATCCAAATAATAGTTTGCATTAAAAATCTGTCACTTAAACGTTTTGAATGTTTGTCGATTTCCAAATGAAGAACACGTCATCATTCAAGTTTGCATTCAAAGGGTTGTGCAAAGCTTCCTCTCTCCTTCTGACCAGAATAATAGCTTCATTGATAGATCAAAAATTAAAAATTTACATTCAACAAGACAGAATAACATTAATCGCCTCGCCTTGCTCTTCGGGAATTGGCACAGCTCTAACACCTTGATGTGCTTTCAGGAGAAACTGACTCCGGAATGGGCTGGCACCTTTCTGACTCCTGTGTAAACTCTGTTGCAATCCTTCTCGCAAGTGGGTTGGTGCTTTTTAGGAGCTCAGCTGCAGACATGCGCATGCCAGGTGCAGGCTTGCTGCCTTTCTTTTGTAATAAGGCCTTAAAGTTCTCGTTGCTGGTGCTGGTTTTGGCCCCATTCCCACTAGCCGGGGGAGAAAACTTGAGTCCAATGTTAGGAGGTGTTACAGGGGGTTTGACAGGTGAAACAGCCACATGCCTGACAGTGAATGGTTCTCCAGGCTCTTTCCATCCCAGCACCTTCCTCTTCGATCTATTGAAAAAGATCACAAAGTAAAATTCCAACAAGCTGACCTCAAGTCATTTCAAAGGATCTCTGGCACAGGGGAGAGATATAGCCCATGGAGGAATAATTGGTTGGATTCTCCATTCTCCGTCACTGCGATTGGGAATCCCGATCGGGCAGAGAATGGAGCGTCGGCCGAAAATGAGATTGACGCCAGGTGTCAGAATCGCCCCCAGTCTCTGCTCCCGCAATGCCGCCTGGAGCGAGCTACCTGCCCCGGACCGGCAGGAACATGCAAAGTGCTGATTTGCATGACTGCCCCTTCCAGGCCTGGGAAACCTGATGATCACCCTTGGCATGGTGATCCCAGGCAACCCTATGCTCAGTTGCATCATCCTGGTCGGACTTCTTAAACTCTGAACTGGCCTACTTATCTAAAGGACTCTGCCTGACAGCTGATTTAAAAAAAAAATGTTTTAAACTTTTTCTGAGTTACCAAGCCAGGGCTCAGATGGGTCAGGGGCGAACCCCTAATCCAGCTCCTCGCCTGCTCCAAAAAACTAATTCAAATTGAATCCAATTCATGGTCCCCACAAGAGAGACATACCAGATCTGAACCAAAGGCTCAATCTACATTAAACTTGATCTTAGCCAAAAGGCCGAGTAGTCCAGGCAGTTCAGTGAAGAATCATTGCAGGAACACTCATTGTTGCATGCTGTGGGGAGGAGGGTTACCCATTATTCCCGTGGTGGGGAGGGGGGTGGGGGGGATGCCTCTCCTTGGGTTGGGAGGGGAGGAGGGCCCTGCCTCTGGATTTTGGGATCGGGGCGTCCGTTCCGAATGGCGGCCTGATCCGGAGAGTGATGGGAATCTGTTGCACTTGCCGCTTTGCATATATTTGCATGCCAAAGGACTGTGACTCACACCTAACACCAGCGAAGATCAGTCCGATTTTCCGCTGTCAGGAGCACTCTCCAGAAAGGAGATTCCCGCCAAATTAACCATTTGGACAAACCTAAGGCTCCATCTTAATTAGGCTATTTCAGCCAAATTTTAATAGTGACGCTACAGTTATCATCAAAGGCTAGGAAGCAGAGAAAAACAGACAGAGTCGCCTTTCCATACTCATTTTCAGAATCTAATAGCGTGGGAGGTGATGTAAGAATGCTTCACCCCAATCTCCGATTAATTAACTCAGTTATGAAAAGGTAATTGTTCTGATCCTTCAATGTCATCAAAGAATTAAACAGTCCTACTGGGCACAGCGCTCCTTCAGATGTGTGTGTAAGAAGGGTGAAATAAGAAAAATTTCCCTTTAATAAAGCCCACATCCAGATTTTTGTTTTAATTTCCACTCAGACACTGCAGTTAGTTCGAATGTTAGTCAGTGTGTGACAAAACTACTATAATGGTTTGTAATGTCAATCAGTGACAAACCCAACACACTGGGATATAACATTCACAAATCTGTTAATAATGATTTATGATATCAAGACTGAGAATTTCCTCAGGGGTTCTTCTGATCTGCTGGAGGAAGATCGCCAGAAACCCCAAATAGATTAAGGAAATCATCATTAAGTCTCAATCATGTCAGTTCACATGCTGGAAACCAACTTTATATTTTCTCTTACCTGTGAATAACAGTGAAGAGATCTTCAGTGGAGCGTTGGATGCCTGGGGAGATAAAGACTTCATCATCATCCTCCATTACAATATCTCCACTCTGTGTTCTCTGTTTAGTCGTCAGATTCAAGGACATGTCTAAAGAGAAGGAAACAGGAATGAGCTATTTTGCGAGATCCTAGACTTCAAACAAAGTGGCATTTGTGCAAGTGAGTCAATGTCAAAACTCAGTTCCGTTAACCGCCAGCCATTGGAATCCAAAGCGTAGAAGCAAATGAATCTGAGGCAGAAAAACAAACAAAAAATAATGCCGCTACTATCAGCTAGTCAGGTCTAAACTGCATCTCTATCGTGACAGTGATCTGAGGCAACTGGCTTCCAACCCAAACCAGCTCTTGTAACTCACTGAGTACATACGCTATTCATGTGTGGTACTGGGGGTTCCGATCTGATGCTCTCTCCATGCCAAGTGAACTGATGACAACCAGGGCAGCAGTCAGCATGCCATGAATTGTCTTGAGTCTGAGAGAATAAAATCAGCCAACTGGGTAGCAGGGAAGGTCAGCGGCTTTGGATCTACTAGAATTTTGGGGCCGACCTGGCAAAGCAGTGGGCGGGTTTTAACAGGGTTACGGCAGCGCTCTTTCGGAGCAAGGTCTGGTTCATGATGTTGTTTCCAGCCAGGCTCTGGGAGACCTTTGAGGGCAAAGAACATTATTTCACAACGCCAGAGGAGGCGAATGATTTTGTCAAGAAGTAGGTTTATGCGGGGGACAGGTGGGGGGTGGGGGGGGGGGGGGGTATAATAGTGCGAATGTTTGGTTTGGATATGTAGTAAGAATGTTTGTAAATGTTTTGTTTTTGCAAATGTTGGTCTTTCTTGTGTTATGGTCGATGGGGGGGCTGGTTCCAAGTCCTGCATTTTGTTCTCCTGCCGGAGAGAGGGAGGGAGGAGCGCTGACAGGGGAGGTGGGCTTCTGGGATTTCCGAAGGGCGAAGGTGGGGGAGCCAGAGTGGAGGGAGGGGTGGCTTGGGCGGTGTGGGTGGGGTCCTTTGTGTCGTTCGTCAGGTGGAAGTTGCCATGCTAGCTGGGATGCTAGTAAACAAATGTAGTGTGGGGAGGGTGCTCAGCGGGTAGCCAGAGGGGGGGGGGGAGGAGTGGTTAGGTAGGAGGGGGTTGTTTGCATGAAGGGGAGAGGAAGGAGGGGATTGGGGGTGGGGCAGGGGGGGGGTTAGGGAGAAGGGGTTGCTGGAAGGGGAATGTACTGATGACGCAGGTGGCTTTGTGGCATTGTGGCAGGGTGTAGAATGGAGTGGGCAGCCATTTTGGGTTGGCCCAGAGAGGAGAGCGGTTGGAAGTAGGGAGAGTTTCAAGTTCGGTTGGGATGGTGGACCTTAACAGAGAGGGGGTTCAGAAACCTCCGGTCAGGAAAGTGACGTTGAATGTGCGGGGGCTGAATGGCCCGGTTAAACGATCCTGAAAAATTTAAAGGCGGATGTGGTTTTCCTGCACGAGACACATCTGTGGTTAAATGACCAGATGAGGTTAAGAAAGGGTTGGGTGGGGCAGACGTTCCATTCGGGGTTTGATTCCAAGTCGAAATGGGTCACGATTTTGTTTAATAAAAGGGTGGTACTTGTGGTGGAGAGTGATGTGCAGGCCCCGGGAGGGCGGTGCGTGTTGGTGAGCAGGGTTTAGGTGGGGCGCCAGTTGTTCTAGTGAATGTCTTGCGTCCAATAGGGACAACATGTAATTTGTCAAGAAGATGTTGGCGGCTTGGATTCGCTTCAACTGATAAAGGGGGTGATTTCAACTGCGTGTTCGAGCCCAGGATGGATAGGTTGATCCCCAAGTCATTGGCCAGGTTGTGAATGGCAAAGGAACGGGGGGAGTTTTCATAGATCAGATGGGTGTTGTGTTATGTACTCTGGGATAACACAGGCTGCAACTCAATGCAGCTTTGACCAAAAGATACTCCAGACTTTGAAGAAAGTTCAATGTGATTTATTGAACCATTAGCACAGTTCTCTATGAGTTCGACTCTCCTGCTAATCTTGCTATAGTAACTCAGTCTAACTAACCAGTCTGCTCTAAGCCACGTGGTGGGTGTGATGCTTCTGATCTGCCCCTGTCCTACTCTCTAAGTGTTGCCTGTGGAAAGAGACAGAGCATGTGTGCCCTGTCCTTTTATGTGGGTTGTGTAATGCCCCCTTGTGGTAATGCTACCTCTGGGTGTCTTGACTGCTCATTGGTTGTGTCCTATTCTAAATGTTCATTAGCTGCATGTTTGCATATCATGACATCTCCAGTGCTCCTTCTAGTGTTCACTTAGTTGTAGTGTATTTACATTAACCCCTTGCGTAAATACAGTGATGCATATCACAATGGGGAGGTGGGTTCATGGAGGTTTAGGCATCCGGGAGAGACAGAGTTTTTCTTCTTCTCCCTCATGCATCGGGTATACTCCCGAATAGATTTTTTTGTGGTGTGGCAATCAATAGTTCCAGCGATTGTCGGAGCAGACTGTGCAGCGATTATAATTTCAGATATTCGCCACATTATGTGGACGTGTGGTTGGAAATGGGCCATACCAGAGACCCTTGTGGAGGTTCGATTTGTTGCTCCTGGTGGACAAGAAGTTCTGCAAGAATCGTGGACTGGATTCTCTGCTCCCCGATGCCGAAATCGCGTTCGGCGGCGTGGCGGAGATTCCGTTTTGGCACCGAAATCGGAAGCAGCGTCGGTTTTCAAATTCTCCCTCCCCCCCAAAAAATCGGCGTACTCCCGAGTATCCACCGCCTCAGGCCATCGCTTGCGGCCCACCCTGCGATGCTCCTTTGTCGACTGGCCAAATTCCTGACGCCGTGATTCTCTCATGGTCCCACCGTCCAGGATCCTCGCGTGGCGGCTGCAGTCTCGGTCCGGGGCCGCCACAGATGGGGGGAGAGCCAATCGGCGGGCAGGGACGGCTTCATTCGGGGCTGGGAGCAATGTGGGCGGGCAGTCCGGGCGCGCGAGCGGCCGATGAGTCCGCCATAGAGCACGACGTGGCCACTGCAGGGCGCCACCATGCGGCCTTTGACCCGGAGGTGCGGGGGGCCGTATCGGCTGCTAGAGCTGCGAGCTCTACGACTGCTGCCTGCTAGCCCCCAGAAAGACGGGGGATTTGTGGCCTTTTGGAACCAGTTTTCCTGGCGTAAAAAAACACAGTTTTCCCATTGGCCTGGAGACATAGTTCCAAAAATGTAGAATCCAGCTCCTGGTGTTATGGAGATAGGGGAATATGTGGAGGTCAACCAAAACGGGTAGGTCTCACCCACCACTTTCTTGAAGGTGTTGCTGGCAGTGGTCAGGGAGGAGGTGATATCCTGTAAGGACAAGATTGGGAGGGCAGAGAGATGTAGGTTGGAGGATGCCATTGTGGAACTGAACCCACAGTACTCAGTGGCCCCGACCAGAGAGCTGTTAGCAGAGAGGAAGAAGTTACATGGGGAGTTTTATCTAATGATGACAAGGAAGGCGGTAGGCCAGCTTCGCCGCTCAAGGGGAATGTTCTCTGATTATGTTAGAAGGTCAGCTACCTGTTACTCCATCAGTTGAGGCAGCAGGTGGTCATGAGGGAGATTTCACAGGTGGGGGATGGGAGGGAAGGTTGGTGATGGTGCTGGAGAATATTAACAAGGCATTTCAAGCCTTTTACCGAGAGCTGTATTGGTCCGAGGCCCAAGTGGAAGGCACGGAGCTGGGCAGTTTTTTGACTAGCTGGGATTCCCGGAGGTGGAGAGGGAGAAGGGACCAGGATTGGAGGAGCCACTAGCACTGCAGGAGATATTGGAGTCCATTGGCCTGATGCAGTTGGGGAAGGCACTGGGGTCAGATGGTTTTCCGGTGGAATTTTATGAACAATTTCCGGCAGTGCTGGCGCCCCATCTACTGGGGGAGCGTAATGTCTCGTTGGTGCGGGGGGAGCTTAGCCAGGAGGGTGCAGACCATAAAGCACAACATTCTTCCAAGGTTTTTTTTTTCAGTACTCCCGATATTCCTACCAAAGGCGTTTGTTTGGAAGTTAGATAAGTAAATATTGGACTTTGGATGGGCAGGCAAGTCACCCAAGATTTGGAGGGTTTTTCTGCAGAGTGGACAACAGATGGGAGGGCTGGAACTTCCAAACCTGCCATATTATTATTGGATGGTAAATGTGGAAAAGGTGCGATTGTGGTGGAGAGGGGCGGGGGGCAGAATGGAGGAAGCCTCTTGTGTAAGGGCATACTTAAGGGCCCTGGCGATGGCACCCCTCCAGTTCTCCCCTGCTAGATGCACCATTAGTCCGGTAGTGGTATTATCCCTTAAGGTCTGGATGCAGCTGAGGCGGCACTTTGAATTTGGGGGTATGTCTGTGTTGGCCCCACTATGCGGGAATCACAGATTTGTACCAGCAAGGATAGACGCGACATAGCAAGGTTGGTAGGGAACGGGTAGAACCGGTAAGGGATCAGTTTGTGGAGGGGAGGTGCGCGAGGCTGGAACAAGTACCAGTTGCCAAACACAGGACGAGCTGAGGAAAGGAAGGCTTGTGGATACTTATGGTTGGTTGTCGGAAATTGAGAAGGCGCCAGTGGAGGAGATAAGACGTAAGTGGGGGAAGGAACTGAGTATAGAACTTGGTGGTGATGGGGGGAGGGTGGGGGGTGAAATTATACAATGGGTGAATTTGACATAACTCTGTGCCAGGATGAGCCTAATACAGTTTAAGGTGGAGCATCGGGTCCATATGATGCAGGAAAATCAAATCTCTTTCACCTTGTGAAGGAGTTAAAGGAATATCTACCAAGTTAAAACAAAGTAGAAATACTTTACTTTTATCATAGTGGGTTTTAGAACAATTCAACAGGAAGCATGTAGTTTACATCAATTTTTATGAAGGTTATTAATTCTATCGTTTCAGGTACAGATTTGGATGGATAGAATCACAGGATCATAGAATCTCTACAGTGCATTAGGAGGCTATTCAGCCCATCGAGTCTGCACCGACCCTTGGAAAGAGTACCCTACCTACACCCCGTCCCTACCGTGCCCATACCCCAATCTTCTCCCTGTAAACCCACCTAACATTTTGGACACAGAGGGGCAATTTAACATGGCCAATCCACCTAACCTGTACATCTTTGGACTGTGGGAGGACACCGGAGCACTCGAAGGGAACCCACGCAGATACAGGGAGAAAGTGAAAATTCCACACAGGCAGTCACCCAAGGCCGCAATTGAACCCGGGTCCACAGCACTGTGAGGCAGCGGTGCTAACCAGGGTGCCACCGTGCCACCCATAAGTTGAAAGTTGCAAGTTAGTGAAATGCAAAGGGAAGAAGAGAGGAGACGGCACGGTAGCACCGTGGTTAGCACTGTTGCTTCATAACACCCAGGGACCCAGGTTCGATGCCTGGCTTGGGTCACTGTCTGTGCGGAGTCTGCACGTTCTCTCTGTGTCTATGTGGGTTTCCTGCGGGTGCTCCGGTTTCCTCCCATAAGTCCCGAAAGACATACGTGCTAGGTGAATTGGACATTCTCAATTCTTCCTCAGTGTACCTGAACAGGTGGCGGAGTGTGGCGACTAGGAGATTTTCACAGTAACTTCATTTCAGTGTTAATGACACTAATAAAGGTTATTATTAAGTGAACGTATGCTTCTTAGAGAGTGAGATTGGGGACATAGTAATGGGGAACCAGGAAATAGCAGAGGAATTAAATAAATACTTTGCATCGGTTTTCATGATAGAAAATACTAACAGCATTCCAAAAATACTAAAATATCAAGGAGCAAAAGGTGGGAGAGTAAATAATACAACAACTATCACGGGAGGAAAAATACTCAGGAAACTAATGACTATAAGTCCCCTGAGCCTGATGGCTTGCATCCTAGGATATTTAAGGAAGTAGCTAAACAGATTGTGGGTGCACTGGCAATAATCTTCCAAGAATCCTTAAATTCTGGAAAAGTCCCAGAGGGCTGGAAAATGTCCTTATTTTAAAAAGGGAGAGAGACAAAATCTGGTAATTATAGGCCAGTTAGTTTAATATCTGTCATTAGAAAAATGTTAGCATCCATTAAAAAAGATGTAATAGCAGAGAGTAATATAAACAGGAAAATTCAGCATGGCTTCACGAAGGGGAAGTCATGCCTGACAAAGAGGGCTGTAGAGGCTGGGTCATTAAGTGTGTTCAAGGCTGAGATAGACAGATTTTTAGTCTGTCAGGGGATCAAGGGTTACAGGGATAAGGAGGGGAAGTGGAATTGAGAATTATAATGTCAAATCAGTCATGATCTCACTGAATAGTGGAGCGGATTCGATGGGCTGAATGGCCTACATCTGTTCCTATGTCTTATGGTCTTGTGGTCTAAGAGAATTAGAGAGGAATGCCAGAATAGTGTGATAGAAACTCTGACTGCGTTTGGATCTGCTGACAAGGCACCTCAGCCCAATGCAGCCTTCGCCAAAACTGCAGGGGGAGAAATCAAACTCTGACAGGCCAGATTTAATGGAAAGGAACATACAAAGGATGGAATTTCATGACCAAAAACCTTTTTGGGTGCCAATGGATGTGTGGATGATGTTACATAAGGTGGTTTCAAGAAAGATGGCATTTTGCGCTTCTCCCTGGCATCATCCTTATAAAACATTACTGCTGCTTAGCTCCAAGGAGTTGGAGTCTGCTTTTAGGGAACAGTTGACCCTTATTTTCTCTGGGTGGTGAACCTAATGCTGCCTCTCAGCTGCAAGGGTCCTTACAGCAGATGACACACTTTTGCACAGCAATGTTTCCACCACAAAATTATTATTTAAATATATTATCCACCTGTCTGAGGTGGGTGCCATCTTCACCAATGGTCCCTACCCACCAGAAGCTACACCACAGTATGAAGTTGATAGAATTCTGAGCCATGCAAACAGAATATTCCAACTACCAGTTACCCAGGTCATACCATTAACAATGCCACCTAGCAGCAGGAAACCTATAAATTTTACATTTGTAAAGAACCGGTTTCTACTTTGACTACTCACATACCTGCAAGATTCTGACCTTGAGCAGTGCTCAGTGTTTGACATGGTCCATATCCATCATTGTATTCTTTATTTCTGTTTCCCTCGAGATGAGTGCTAGTTCTCCGTATAGCCTCGATGCTTGCTTCAACCGTCTGGTCATGTGATGCAATCACATTGGACGCTTGCAAATCTTTTTCAAATGTAACGTTGGTAAATAAAACATGGTCACTGTTGGAATCTGGAGTGGCATCTGGGCTGTGTAGTGGACTCCGTTTTGATCTCTCTGTGACTACGAGTATGTGTGCTGTGTTAGTTGGCACAATCAGCACATTTGGTTTCTTAGGGACAGGGGGTGGAGTCTTACTTTTCTTCTTTTCAATATATTGAGTGGAACTCCTGGTTAGCTCTGTATAACTTTTCCTTTGACTCTCATCTGCAGTGGCTGGAGTTCCTCTCAGTTGTTTGTTACCCATGTGGTTGCTATGAAGGTAGTTAGGTTGATGGGATGCTGGTTCTGGTGATGCTAAAGGTTTCTGACTTCCTGCCGCATCCACAGACTCTTGTTTCTTTACCCCGACCTTTCGAAATACTGTGGCAAAACCTTTTCTTGGAGGTGTCTCTGAAAGTTTCAAAACAACAGGAATGGTCGGCTCAGTGGGAGAAACCTTCAGTATAATACTTGAAGGCCTCTTTGACATTGGTGGCTTTCCAGGAACAGGCGGTCGGATTTTTTTTTTAGGTGTTTCAGAGGATTCAATGTGGGTTTCCTGTGGTGAATTTAAAATGTCTGTATTATCCTCAGTTTCTGATCTGCTGACAGAGCGCAGACGTACTGACTCCAAAACAGTCTGCGTTATGACAGGCATGGAAGGTTGGTTAGGGCTATGTTTCTGATTGGGTTTAGTACTATTTGAGGAATCAGAATGCCGCCTGCTGGCTTTGGATTTGCTTTTAAAAGATAGTTTAAGTCCGGACAGGTCCAAATGAGGTGGTGGGGTAATGGGTAGATCAAAGACTCGCTTTGACTTTGGGCTCTTCTCATTTGGGGAAATTGGTTGCAATGAAGACTTCCGCTCTGGCACCTTGGGTTTTGCTTTTCCAACTGGTTGTGGTATATGGCCTTGGTAAACAGAGATAGGGAAAGCAGTTGTCGGAGTTTCTGACTGGCTTGAATAACCACTGGACGGTGACATCAGACCAGGGAGCTTCCCTGGAGAAGACATTTTAGACTCAGCCTCCACAGATAATTGGGAGGGTGTCGTAGCTCTCGAAATAGATGGAGATGTCAAGGATTCAGAACTGCCACGAGACTTTGCACATTCAATTACAGTTATACCTGTAGCAGTACTGGAGTTTGATAATGATCTGTACGGATCGTTGGATTTCCAGTCATTAAGGAACCACTGTTCTGGGTACCGAATGGGTTCTCCATCTCTCAATGTTGGTGTAGCAGAACTAGAACGGGCATCTGATATAAAACCACTGGATTCATTGCTGTCCATTGATTCACTTTGAACTACTTGTTTCTCTGAAGGGATAAAGAGCTTTGCAGGTCTATTTTCTCTCGGTGAGATGTTTGGTGCAACTTCTCCAAGTTTAGGACTAACTCCATGTTTCTTTAAAGAGACACTACGCACTGGCGGAACAGGCTTCTTCTTTGGCTTTTTCAAAGAGATACTTCTTGAGCGAGTCCTTGTTTTCTGTGATCCCTCTTGGTCTGTCATCACAGATACATTCTCAGTGCTTTGGCTGTCCTCTGAGCTGGCACTTGGATAACGCATGATGTAATTCTCGCTATGCCGTCGCGAGTGCTCATAACTCTGGGAATCATAGCATTTTACAGCATCTGATGAACAACATGATCCAGAATCTGTTGGAGTTGACAAAGATCTCTCGCGGAACTTGCAAGCATCTGTATTAGAATGACCTGAGAGCTCCAGGTTTGAGTTTTTTTCTTCATCTGGGTCATTGGTTGTGTAAACGATAATTCGTTCATGGTTTGTTCTTATATCCTTAAGATTCTGAGCTCTCACTGATGTTTCCCTTTGACCTGGCATGAAAGATCCAAACACCGGTCCTCTGGAATTTTGTGTTTGACCTTCCCTTGGAAAAAAGGTTGATAATGCAACGTTGCAGTCCGAATGGGAGCCAGCATTCAGTGATAGTTTTGAGTCACATTGTGAAGAATGTTTCAAGCATTGAAGTGACACAGATGGGGCCATGTCTGAAATCTGAGGAGCACCCACGTAATTGCTGCCATTGCAAGCTCCGCTGGGTGAATGGTGACCCTCCATCCGGTTGACTGAAAAATGACATGGTTCACCTGGATAGGACGTGTTAGTGTGAGGCAATGGTTGTTTTTCAGCTGGAGAACAAAATGCATGTTGTGAGTGAGACTGGCCGTTGCGGTAAGTCTGACTGAATGTATCTAGACCACATCCACCAACATGCATGGCTTCTGTTGACATAGAGTTTGGTGGGTTTACACCACTTGAATTATTCCAGGAAGAAGAAGAACTAATTCCTCTCATTTGATCCCATGAAGAGTTAAGTGAAGAGAAACTATGTTCGCTTAAAGACGTGTGCATCATCGATGTATTGTTCGTTGTAAATGTGATATTCCCTGAAGATTGAGATAGATTTGGGTTGGTTATTTGGCCCAGATCACTATGTACCTTCCTGAGCGTTGTGGAGAAAGGTTGCCCTATTCCAAGATTGCTGGCTGCATCCCTTTTCCCATTGGTAACATTCATATCTTCATCAAAAGTAAAGAGACGTGGAGCTGCCTCTGCACTCATTGGCATGTGAGGAGGAGATGTAGTACCTTCTGTCAAAGCACCTAGAATGTAAAAATAATTAATCTGATGAACACTGTATACAGATCAAAATAATATTAATTACTAGAAGTACTTGAGTCCTAAAATTTATATAATTCTTGTTAACGCTTCCAAATGACACAAAACATGACATAGCTTTTGGCATATTTAAATTCCCTACAGGAAGCACAAGTAAATGTTGGCAATGCTGGATTCTTTGATTTAAACCATTTCCAAGGCGCCCCACACCATAAATGAAATGTAATTAAGCTTAGCACTTTGTAACTGAGGTTCATACAAGCCATGGTTTTCTTTACGTTAAGGATGGTTTCTCTGTTATACATTCAGACAGTATATGGTTGCAATGTTATAAAATGTGTTGCGACTGTGGTTGGTGCTGTTGACTTAAGAAAAAGTAACTTGTCAGTGAAAGGGGCAGTTAAAGCCACAAAAAGATTAATAAATCATAAGGTTGCTTTTCTTTTAAATCACAGTGTAGTGCCCAACATTGTCCACTCCAACAATCCTTTTCTTTGAAAGGCTTAGCAAAGATGATGGGACTTTGAGCTAAACATTGACTTGCAGTCATTTTTGGGCGTGGGGGGGGTCATGACTTACTTCCTGTTGTGGCAGGCAGTAAGCAAACTTGGAGCTGTTGCTTCATTATAGTGCTGGTCTGAGCAGGGCCCAAGTTGTTAGGTGCCTAAGGACTCAGCAGGGAAGCCAAGCCACATGCGCTGGCAGCATGTGGTGCAGCCAGCCTGCGCTCCTTAAAGTCTGACCCTTTTAAAGGGGAACAGCATTCAATGAAAGGTTGCTGTAGCAGCAGGGTGTCTTCACCGCCAATGGACTGCAAGTAGGGGAAGCAAGGAAAAGAGAGGGTTCCTACTTTCATGGGATGTGGCGCCATAGGCCTTTGTGATGGAGGTTGACAGGAGAGAGATCTAGGTTCCACAAGGGCTAGGATGCCCTCAAGGCAAACCCTCAGAAGAGAGAGAGAAGCAAGTGATGAGGGAGATCGATTCCTGGAATAGAGTGCAGAGGACCTGACATAGTGCCACAGAAATCTAATGGTCAAGGTCAGTGAATGTAACTTCACATGACATCTCTACATGAGCAATCATCAGCAGTCTTGAACATTCAAGACTCACGCCTAACATCAAGACACTCCACTTTACCCTTAAATATATTCGAAGCCAGCTTCGCCTCCAGCTCCTGCTGCCTCCACATTTTTCCAGCCATTCAGCTGTTGCAGGGATGTCCCCAAATCACAATCACTGACATACCTCCTTCTCTCTGCGTTGACCTGAGATAATTCTGACATACGTATACAGCAAGACGGCCAACACATAATAGAGGGCATCCTGCAAGGTCTTCAATCTCCCCCTCTGAAAGTCAGCAGCAGCCTAGCAGCCATGCGGCTGCCACTCTGGCAGTACTGCAGAGCAGCACTTGACCAAACAAGGAAACCCACATTCCTACGGAATCCTTCATTCTTGCATGTATAATGAGATATGTTTTATGCTAAAGATGTTGTGGTCAGATTTTTGTTGATGTATTTTACTGCTGGATTCTGACCAAGAGGTCTCTAATGTTGCAGGTAACTGGAAAGTGGGATAAAGTGGGGCTATGTCAGGGGCGACACGGTTAGCACTGCTACCTCACGGCAACGAGGACCCAGGTCCCCCCCCCGACCCGGGCCACTGTCCCGTGTAGAGTTTGCACATTCTCCCTGTGTTTGCATGGGTCACGTCCCCACAACCCAAAGATATGCAGGCTAAGTGGATTGGCTACACCATATTGCCTTTTAATTGTAAACAAAAAAGAATTCGGTACTCTAAATTTATTTAATAAAAATAATGGGGCAATGACTGTGAACGGATATTATCATACGGGAACCAGAATTGAGTAGGTGCTCACAGACTGTCTATGTCTCCTCTCTGCCTGCTCCTCTTCCTCCTCTCTCCATGCAGATCTTCCCCCACTCCAGAGCCTCTGCTCAATCTCCCTTGTCATGTTGCAAACCCAGAGGTATTTCAACCAGGGCCTCCCTACCTGCAGCGTCTGTACGGACGGGTTACCAAATCCTCCGCCCTCCCTGTGAGGATGAAGCAACGCTCCTGATTAAATCCAACAACTGACCACAGTCAGCAACACTTCACAATACTTGCAGCAAGTCTGCAATGGGGGAAGTTAATGCAAATCACTTCAGCTGCTGGTTGGGTGCTGGCCCTTCAAGTAATGCTGGCGGTTACAAGGGTTGGGGATGTACAGCTGAAGTGCATGTTCTTTGGGAGAAAAAAGCAAATGTGTCCAGCTGACCTGTGCAGTCCAAGTTTCAAAAAGGTGTTAGTGAGTTTGGTGTCTAGATCTGGCCAGTTGGAAAGCTTCTGCTACACATATGGCATATTCATGCTCGATGCCTTACCAGCATAGGGTACAGTGCCAGATGTGTCACGGGAGCTACGAGCCCCACTTAGGGGGCTTCCAATATCTTTTGTACCAACTCCAGTAGCATTATGGAGACAAATACATTTCCCCTATCTCCTTCTGGCAAAGTAACATTCCAAACCTAACCAGCCACAGGGAGCACACGCTACAAGCAGCAAAGAAAATGTAGCTTCTTCTCCCTCCTCCATACTCTCTTCAACAACGTCAATGTCAATTTATTAGTGCCTTTATTGTAAAACTCCCAAGGTTCTTCACAGGCACCTAATGAGACAAAGTGACTTTAAAGCACATAAGGAAATATTAGGACCGGTAGGTGTTAAGAAGTGTGGTAAAGGCCGGGATGGAGGTGGAAAGGTTTAGGGAGAGAATTCCAGTGCCTGGAGCCTAAACCGCTGAAAGTGGAGCTGCCAATGGTTGGGCAAAGAAATTCCTTCTTTATCTCCTCCTCTCCCCGTGTCCTTCCCATCTGTACCAATCTGTTTCCCAAATTCTTTCCTCCCTCTTCCACCTTTCCCCCCCTCACACGTCCCACCACCTCCTTTCCCTCCTCTCCTCTCTTTCTTTGCACTTCCCAAGTGCCGCCACCTCAACATCTACACCATCCTTGTTAGTCCAATTCTCTGATCCTCCTGCTCTCTCAGCCTGCGATACTGCACTAACTTCTGAGATCATCTAATTGCTACACTAAATGTAAGTCTCGACAACCTGCTTGACTGTAGACTTAATTCTCAAACAACAGCAGACATCAGGTCAATAAAGATTTTATAATAAACACAGAGCACGATTCAGTGGACTGAAGTTAAAGTCCACTGAACGGTGCGTTTAGCCAGGTGTTTCCCAGCAGCTGCAGCGTCGAGAAACATCCCGTTATCCAATGGCACTTTGCCCTTTCTTTTGGATTCGAGGAGATTTTCTCCGGCACGGCCGCACTTAGAGGTATTTCCTGCTGGCGAGCAATTTGGGGCGCGATTTTGTCCGGCAGCCTCAATCATTCCCCCACACCTTTCAAGCACCTCCCTCTCCTGCTTTTATGACCACCCCCTCACTCTCCCAACTTTGGTGAGGCCCCTGGGAAACCGCCATCACCACCCCCCCCCCCACCACCACGGGTCTGATCCCTGGCAGTGCCAATCTGGCACCTGGGTACCCTGGCACAGCCCAGCCTGGCACCCTTACAGTACCACCCGGGCACCCTGTAAGTGATGGGTAGCACTGTCAATGTCCCAGGCTGGCAGTGCAAGGTGACTGGGTGCCAAGCGAGTGCCAGGGTGCCATCCTGTCCATGATAGGGGGTGAAGGGGGTATAAAGGGGCCTCATAAAGGTTGGAGGAGTGAAGGGGGTGTTCTGAAAGGGGGGTGCCCGAATGGAGGGGTAGGGGGTCTGAAGAGGATGTTCCCTCATCGACCCCACAGTGGGGTGTCCTCACTTGTGGAGGGGGGGCAATGTCCATGTCTGTGTGGGGTGACATTATCCGTGGGTGGGGGGTTGTGGGCAACCCTCAAGCTCACTTAGAGATCGCAGCACCCTTTCAAAATGGCCCCTGACCTCTGAGGAGTCGCTTCCGCCGGCGAATTCAGCTCCCCACTGCTGAAAAAACCTCTGGGCTAGACCAGGCAGAAAGTTCCCAAGGCCCACAAAATGACTAAGTATTGGTGAATACTGGTCTAGACCTCACCCGAAAAGACAATGGGAAACACTCTGCCAAACCCGCTTAAAATTACATTTAGAAATATGTTGGTTGAATCTTGCCCAATATATATTAATAACTTGGAGGAAGGAAGCAAATGTACTGTAGCCAAATTTACAGACGACACAAACTTACGTAGAATAGCAAATTGCTAAACGGATACAAACAGTTTGTAAAGAGATACCGCTTGTTTCAGTAAATGGGCAAGAAGTTGGCAAGTGGAGTATAATGTGGGAATGTGGGAAGTTGTTCACTTTGGAAGGGAAAACAAAAGAACAGAGTATTTAAATGGAGAAAAGCTGCTGAAAGCTGCAACACAAAGGGACTTTGAGGTACTTGTGCACGAAACACAAAGCAAGCACACAGGTGCAGCAGGTAATCAGGAAGGCTAATGGTAGGTGGGCCCTTATTTCGAGGGAGTTGCGGTGCTCATGGAGTATAGTGTATGAGCCTGGGGAGAAGGCAGGCCATCGGTTTGCACACTAGCTGAGGCGGCAGGCAGCTCCTGAGAGATTGTATAGGTCAGCGACTCGAGGGGCAGCTTGGTGACTGCACCGAGGGAAGTCAATGGCATTTGAGGTTTTCTCTAGGGATCGTTAGAGGTCAGAACCTCTGGAGAGGGTGCGGACATGGAGGAGTTTCTGGACAGGTTGCCCTTCTTGAGGGTAGAGGGGGAGAGTAGGGACACTGGGGCTATTGCCTTTTCGCCTTGCCAGAGGCAGCATCCGGCATCCAGGTGGCACATGATTGGCCTAGGCTTCATAAGTGAAACTATACAAGTCTGTTGGGAAGGGTGAGGTCCAATAGGCAGAGGTGGGACAGCCTCCCGTTGATCCTGGCGGTTAGAGTCCAGACGATCAAGCTGAATATTCTGCCGTGGTTCCTATTTTTCTTTCAGTGCCTTCCTATTTTTCTTGTGAAGGTGAACAAGCTAGTGAATTATTTTGTGTGGGCGGGTAAGCCACCAAGTATTTGCAGGGTGTACCTACAGACTGATCGGCAGTTGGGGCCTTGGCGTTACCCAATTTTCTCCTGTATTATTGGGCAGCCAATGTGGAGGTGGTGTTGGGGTGGTGTAGAGAGTCGGATACCATATGGGGAGGGATGGAGGCAGGTTCGTGTAAGGGGTCGAACCTATGGGATCTGGTGATGGTGCCACTCCCATTCTCCCCCGCGAAGTATACCTCAAAGCCAGTGATGATTTCTACTTTGAAGATATGGAGGCAGCTCAGGCAACTTTGCAAGCTGAGTGCCATGTCATTGTTGGGCCCTGAATGCCATAACCATTTGTTTGCAACATCAGGTTTGGATGCGACTGGAAAGGTATGGAAGGGGAAGTGAATGGAAGTGAAGGGAAGGGAAGGGAGAGCTTTTAAGGACCTGTTTATGGAGGCACAGTTTGCCAGCTGGGAGGAGTTTCTGGCAAAATTCCAATTATCAAGGGCACACCTGTTCCGATACTTTCAATTGCGCGACTTAGTTTGTGGAGCTTGCTGTACGTTTCCCTCAGCACCGCAATCCTCCCTGTGGGAAATCTTATTGTTGGTGAGGTCTGGGGGCAGCGAGGCAGCATATTGAATATTTATGGCCAGACTATTTGAATGGAATCTGTGCCGCTGGATTGCGTGAGGGCAAAATGGGAGAAGGAGTTGGGGCTCATTCTAGATAAGGATGTGTAGAATGAGGCCCTTTGTAGGGTGAATTCCACCTCCTCCTGAGCCTGATCCAGCTTAAGATTGTGCACAGAGCTCACCATTTTTGGGGAAGTAGAGGACAAGTGTGAGCAGTGCTCTCGAAGACCCACTCAGCACACCCATATATTGTGGTCATGTCCAAAGATAGTAAGCTTTTGGGTCTCCTTCTTTAGCACCATTTAACAGTTATTAACATTGACCTGGAGCCTTGTCGATTGGTGGCAATATTTGGGGTATCGGACTCGCTGGGGCTGCAGATTGGGGTGAAGGCAGATGCTCTTGCTTTTGACTCGCTGATAGCCCGGAGATGAGTTCTCCTGGGATGAGCCATTTTCTGAGCTGTGTTGAATCTGAATCCGCCGCCGGGATTCTCCGTTGCCCCACAATGGGAAACAGAACGGAGAATCCAGAGGGTGTGTCGCACCAGAAATCTGGTGCAGCGGGACGGAGAAACCTGCCCCATGTCTGTTATCTGTGAAAATCTTTAGTAAAATATTTTTTATTTTACTAAAGTGGGGATGTCTTGCTGCAATTGTACAAGGTACTGGTGAGGCCACACTTGGAATACTGTGAGCAGTTTGGGTCCCTTTATTGAAGATAAGATTTTATTTCATTGGAGGTAGTTCAGAGGAGGTTTACTAGGATAATCCCCAGTATGAAGAGATTGCAATGTAAAACTGAGATGAGGATAATTTCTTTCTCTCAATGGGATGTGAATCTTTGGAACTCTTCGCCTCAAAAAGATGTGGGGGCAGAGTCCTTGTGTACATTTAAGGCTGAGATAGATAGGTTCTTGATCAGTAAGGGAATCAAGGGTTACGGGGAAAGGACAGAAAGTGTACGTGAGGAATGTTGGATATGCCATGATCCTATTGCCTGGTAGGGCAGGCTCGAGGGGCCGAATGGCCTACTCCTGTTCCTATTATGGTCTCATGGCTATGGTCTTAGAATCGGAAGGAGCTTCCATGGCCTCCAGATCAGAGATGAACAGTCAATAAGCTCACACTGCCCCAGCTGACATACCCTTTTGTGTGATGCATGCATGAGCTGTCAGGACTCGTGAAACTGCATTACAGTCAACATTTCAGGAGAGTAGAGGAAATTGGAATGAACAAACAGCAGGGAATACAGCTGCATAATAAAGTTAGTCCATCTGGTTTAGATTTAGAAATACTCAAATTACATTTGAAAGGAAAGTTCCAATTGTTCTGAATCATCACAAAACCCAGCAAGCCTACTTGACCCTGTTTATGTACTTTGCTAGGTGGAGGCTGATGACATTTTGTGTAAAGCTTTCCACTGCCGTTGGTCCTTCAGGGAGGGTCCAACATAAATAAATGTCTGCTTCCGGGTTATCATTGCATCCAGTTTTATTAAGAACTTGATCATCCCTATCCTATCTGTGCACCATACCTAATCAGTAACACACATATTTGGATTATCCAATTTTCTGAAGTGGAAATTCCTTACAAAAGTAGAAAGTCATCCTACCAAACCAGTTCACCAAAAAATCGGCCGTGCAAAAAACACTGATTGGACGAATGAAAACCCATGTTACTTTTGTCCCTGAATGTGGCTGTCTGTTCCTTTAAATGCTTCCCATTGAACATCACAGCCGAGCAGCCCTCAAAAAGCATTGTATATGGGCAAAATGAAGACGTTGTGTACTTAACATTAGAAATGTTTGCACATGATGCAAGCTTCATACTATTCCCGCCACTTTATATTATTTTAAGGAGGTTCTCACCTATTTCTGGTGTTCATCATGCTTTCTCTAAGCTCATCTTGTCCACAAGACCCTCCTCCACCCCTCTGGAATCTGATGCCCTGAACTAACTAATCACCCAACTTTGCTGATGGTCCCCATGCTTGGTGACATTTTTAATGATACCCTTGTAATAACCTGCATGGAGCACATGGGGCTGGCTTGACTGTTTTCCTTGTGTGCCTCATAGAGTATGAGCTCCCCCGCTAACTAGGGGGCTATTACCATGTATATATGAGGCGCCCAGAAAGGAACCGACTGACTGAGAGAGGACCTGGTGAAGTCTAACCGGGCCCCTTTGTAAATAATACTTATTATAAATAAACGTCTTCTTCATGTTACTCGTCTGACTCCTTTCACCTTTATTGAAACCCTCTCCTCAGATACTGTCCCTAACTGTCCTTTCTCCAAACTTCTTTTCCTCTGTAAAGCTCTTGAACATGTTCTCACTTCCCAACTTTGTCCCCATCTTTCACGCAAATCCGTGATCAGACTTCTCCAATCAGATTCTCACCCCCATCCAAAGTTCTAATGTCCATATCCTAATTAGCAACGAGTCCCATTCACCCAAATCATTTATCCGATTGCTGACCTACACATCAGCTCCTGGTCCATTACTGGGCAGCACTGTTGCTTCACAGCGCCAGGGTCCCAGGTTTGATTCCCGGCTTGGGTCACTGTCTGTGTGGAGGCTGTACGTTCTCCCCGTGTCTGCGTGGGTTTCCTCCGGGTGCTCCAGTTTCCTCCCACAGTCCAAAGATGTGCAGACAAGGTGGATTGGCCGTGCTAAATTGCCCCTGAGTGTCCAGGGGTGCGGAGGTTAGGTGGGGTATGGGGATAGGGTGGGGGAGTGGGCCTAGGTAGGGTGCTGTTTCAGAGGGCCAGTGCAGACTCGATGGGCCAAATGGCCTTCTTCTGCATTGTAGGGATTCTATGAAAACTGTGAGTAATTGGTGACTGTGCCTTCAGCCGACTGGGCCCTCAGCTCTGGAATTCCCTCTGTAAACTTCCCTGCCTTTTTATCTCCCTCTACTTTATAATGCTGCTTCTTAAATTTGACCTCGTTGATCAAGCCTTTAATGACTAATGCTAATATCTCCTTTGGACTTGCTGTCAATTTCATCTCATTATAACTCTGGAAAGAAATTTGTGCAAATTACTGTGGCTTCATGAATACAAGCAAGTTGAGGCTGTGATGCATATCAATGACCACAAGATGGCAGACCATTACACCATCAGCATTTTGTGAGTACTGTACAAACTGAGCGACTGCCTGGAGGAGATGTTTGGAAAGGCTAAGCAGATGGAGCAAAACGTAAATTAAAAAGTATGTCTTCTGAAATTGTGAATGAGCGCCTCACAGATGTGGGAAGACATCTGAGTGCTTCCATCTAGCAAAATTAATAATAATAAAATAAAGGAATAAAGAGAAAAACAGGATGGGGAAACAATGGGTTAAAAATATTGTATTGAATTGTTCTAACAACGTATCCTCATACAGTTTTTGATTTTGTTATTGCTTTGGTCTGCCTGTCAAAGCTCATATGAGATACTTACAGGGGGAGGCGGTGGCGTAGTGGCATTGCCGCTGGACTAGTAATCCAGAGACTCAGGATAATAATTTGGGTTCGAATCCCACCATGGCAGGTGGTGGAATTTAAACTCAATAAAATATCTGGAATTAAAAGATGACCGTGAAACCATTGTCGATTTGTAAAAACCCACCTGGTTCATTGGAAACTTGGTCTGGCCTACATGTGACTCCAGACCCACAGCAATGTGATTAACTCTGAAATGCCCTCTGAAATGACCAAGCAAACCACTCAGTTGCATTCAACCGCTACAAAAACACAAAAAAGAAGTGAAACTGGACGGACTACCCGGCATCGAACCAGGGACCGGAAATGATAACGGCCAACCGAGCCCTGCCAAACCTGCAAAGTCATCCTTACTAACACCTGGGGGCTTGCGCCAAAGTTGGGAGAGCTGGCTCACAGACTAGTTAAGCAAGAGCCTGACATAGTCTTATTCACAGAATCATACCTTACATAAGAACTAGGAGCAGGAGTAGGCCATCTGGCCCTTCGAGCCTGCTCCGCCATTCAATGAGATCATGGCTGATCTTGTGTGGACTCAGCTCCACTTTCCGGCCCGAACACCGTAACCCTTAATCCCTTTATTCGTCAAAAAACTATCTATCGTTATCTTAAAAACATTTAATGAAGGAGCCTCAACTGCTTCACTGGGCAAGGAATTCCATAGATTGACAACCCTTTGGGTGAAGAGGTTCCCCCTAAACTCAGTCCTAAATCTCCTTCCCCTTATTTTGAGGCGATGCCCCCTAGTTCTGCTTTCATCCGCCAGTGGAAACAACCTGCCCGCATCTATCCTATCTATTCCCTTCATAATTTTATGTTTCTATAAGATCTCCCCTCATTCTTCTAAATTCGAACGCGTACAGTCCCAGTCTACTTAACCTCTCCTCATAATCCAACCCCTTCAGATCTGGGATTAACCTAGTGAATTTCCTCTGCACACCCTCCAGTGCCAGTACGTCCTTTCTCAGGTAAGGAGAACAAAACTGAACACAATACTCCAGGTGTGGCCTCACTAACACCTTACACAATTGCAGCATAACCTCCCTAGTCTTAAACTCCATCCCTCCAGCAATGAAGGACAAAATTCCATTTGCCTTCTTAATCACCTGTTGCACCTGTAAACCAACTTTTTGCGACTCATGCACTAGCACACCCAGGTCTCTCTGCACAGCAGCATGTTTTAATATTTTATCATTTAAATAATAATCCCTTTTCTGTTATTCCTACCAAAATGGATAACCTCACATTTGTCAACATTGTATTCAATCTGCCAGACAATCTTACAGATAATGCCACCACTCTCACCATTCCTGGGTATGTCTTGACTCACTGGCAGGACAGACCGAGCAGAAATGGGTGTACAGTGGTACAGTCGGGAGCGAATTTCCCTGGGAGTCCTCAACATCGACTCTGGACCCCATGAAGTCACATGGCTTCAGGTTAAACATGGGCACGGGAACCTCCTGCTAATTACCACGTACCAGCCACCATCAGCGGATGAACCAGTACTCTTCCATGTTGAACACCACTTGGTGGAAACACTGAGGGTGGCAGGGGCACGGAATATGCTCTGGGTGGGTGACTCCAATGTCCATCACCAAGAGTGGCTCGGTAGTACCACCACAGACCGAGCTGGCCGGGTCCTAAAGTAAATAGCTGCTAGACCGGGACTGCAGCAAGCGGTGAGGGAACCTGATCACCGCACAGTCCTTATGGAGACAAAGTCCCATCTTCACTCTGAGGATACCCTCCATTGTGTTGTGTGGCACTACCATTGTGCTAAAGGGGATAGACTTCGAACAGATCTAACAGCGCAAGCCTGGGCATCCATGAGACGGTGTGGCCCGTCAGCAGCAGAATTGTATTCAACCACAATCTACAAACTCATAGCCTGACATATCCCCCACTCTACCATTACCACTAAGCCAGGTGATTAACCCTGGGTCAAAGAAGAGTGCGGGAGGGCATGCCAGAACCAACATCAGGCATACCGAAAAATGAGGTGTCAACCTGGTGAAGCACTTGTGTGCCTGCATAAGCATAAGCAGCAAGTAATAGACAGAGCTAAGCGATTCCACAACAAATGCATCAGATGCTAAGCTCTGCAGGACTGCCACATCCAGTCCTGAATGGTGGTGGACAATTAAACACCTCACTGGACAAATATCACAATCCTCAATGACGAAGAAGCCCAGCACAAATGTATTTTTTATTCATTTACGGGATGTGGGCGTCGCTGGTTAGGCCAACATTTATTGCCCATCCCTAGTTGCCCTTCAGAAGGTGGTGGTGAGTTGCCTTCTTGAACTTCGCAGTCTTAGAGGTGTAGGTACACCCACTGTGCAATTAGGGAGGGAGTTCCAGGATGTTGCCCCAGCGACAGTGAAGGAACGGGGATATATTTCCAAATCAGGATGGTGAGAGACAGGTGGTGGGGTTCCCAGGAATCGGCCGCTCTTGTCCTTCTAGATGGTAGTGGTCGTGGGTTTGGAAGGTGCTGTCTAAGGAACCTTGGTAAGTTACTGCAGTGCATCTTGTAGATGGTACACATGGCTGCCACTGTTCGGTGGTGGAGGGTTTGAATGTTTGTGGAAGGGGAAGCAATCAAGCGGGCTGCTTTGTCCAGGATGGTGTTGAACTTGTTGAGTTGGAGCTGCACTCATCCAGGAAAGTGGTGAGTATTCCATTACACTTCTGACTTGCGGCGTGCAGATGGTGGACAGGCTTTGGGGGGTCAGGAGGTGAGCTGATAGTTAAATCAAGCAATAGCAGCTTTTACCATTTATGTCCTATCCTTTGTATTTGTCCTCAATTCTGGAAGAGAGCACAAGGCCAATTCTGCTCGGAGCTGGTGTGCATTTCTGAAAGGGTGGAACTCTGATAAAAAGTTGGCCATATGGGACACAGTAGCATCCCTACCTCTGGGTAAGAAGCTCTTGATTCCAGTCCTACCTCAGGACTTGATGGCCAAGTTCATAACATGGCCAAATGGGTTGATATGCTTGATGGCAAGTGGTTAGAGCGGGAGAGTTTCCTGGTCAGCCATTCTGCAGAAAGCAATAGCAAACCACTGCAGACTTTGTCAAGTATACTCAGGGACCAACCCATGGTCACCAACGCCCTCTTTGGGCATGGTACCTGAAGGAGGAGGAGGAATTACTCTTGTGTATCCCTCTGCGCAAGTTACCGCTGCACCACCACCTCTGCTCCAAATAAAACTGCCGCACCATGGGCGCTACTTGAATTTTACAAAACTAACACAACTTTGTCTCTTTCCTCGCAACATTATTTTTGCTGCGGGCCCTGATCCTTCAGCAAGCACTGTCAGCAACAGAAAATAATTACCCTCAAATTCAGCCGGACATTGATCCTCTCAGCTCCTTCACATGCAGGAAGCAGGAAAAATCCCCAGGGATTTGATCAGAGAGGGGAGCTCACCTTGCTGAGGCTGACCTGCCTCATGCAAGCCAGTGACTGTCCGTCTCCTCCTCAGTGTACTCTTTGGGTTCATCGCGGTCTCTGTGTTGAACAAAGAGTGGTGTGTGTTCGCGTGCCGCTCAAGGGTTTCCCCTGGGCAAGAACAAAGATAAAAACAAATAAATCTCTCTCACAGTCATCCATTTTGCCACAAAGAATACCCACCCATCGTGCCTTCCCCTTGCTGGTTTTGAAGGAACTGACTAATTCTAGGGTGTGTGTGTCCAAGCCCTTCCTGTATCTCTCTAAGTGACTCATGTGCAGTACATGGAAGCAAGCTCTTTTTCCAGTTACTACACACTGGGGAGTTGTTAATGCTTGATAAGGACTCACTTGTTACAAAGAACAGCACTCTGTGCTTTAGTTGGTAATTAACCTGTCCAGTGTGGGATAAAGCAGGAAAGGTCTCAGGATTTATCCCAGCCACAATAATGTTTGGGTCTTTAAGACTCCTAGTCGGGGAAGTGAACACACCAGCTTGGATTGCCATTCCTGATCAGTATCCATATGTATGGTAATTGGGTGAGGACTATAACAGCTGCAATGTCCTCTAAGCATGGTGAAGTCAATTTTCCTGCCCCTGGGGTTGTGGACTTGGAGGTGGAGACAGGGAAAACTGTGGGGAGCTTCCCGACCCATCCCTGTCACCGAGGACATTTCCCAGTGGCGGACAACGGCCCCTCTCGGGTGCCCATTGGATAAATTCAGGGGTGTCCATCTGACATGGGGGCCCCATGCTCCATAACCCAAAAACGGGCCCCTGAGCAGGAAAGGCAGGCCCTGCGGCCCCAATGACAGTCTACACCCTGCCCTGATTGATGTTGCTCCCAGCCACACTTGCATTGATCAACCCTGCAGTTCTCTTACATTTCTCCCTGATCCCCATCCCACCCACCATTGTGTGTTTGATGAACAAGAAAAGGAATGCATCTTACCAGTCACATTGATGGGTACAAGATCCGCCTCAACAGACCGTGTCTGGTTCCACCTCTTTCCCTCTGGTGTTGACTGTGGTACAGGCTGAATCCACTTGTGTGGCTTATCAGGTGTAGATGGTGAGTTCAGAAGTAGTTCTTGTGGTCTTATACCAATGGTGGTTGTCTCATCCTCACTGTTAGATCTTGTGCTTGGCTAACCCACCAAAACATAAAAAACAAAGATAAAAATCATCTTCATTAAAGGTTTGAAAAACACAGCACTGCTTACAAGCAATTTGTTTGAAGAAGAGATTTCAAAGGACATGGCAGCACATTTTAATGAACTGATTGAATACATGTCTCCAGGTACATACTGGATGGTGTCAGCAATTCAGAGACTGCTGTACTTTGATCAAATCAACCATGGTCACTCATGGGCTAAATAGCGAAAGGACTCAGGCGCCTAACTGTAAAGCTGGCCAAGAGCATGAGTGGCAGACGTTAAGTGAAAAAAGAACAGACATGCGTACTTGAAATGTGAAACGGATTGGAGTTAGAAACACAGAATCAATTGAAGTGCATCTATCTGAAGTATGAAGGAGGTGCGTATAAAATGGGAAAATGTATGAAATAGGTGCGTTATGGGCAAATGTGTTGAATGTTAATGCATAACACAAGGAAAGATACCAATGTGCCTGAGTGCAGAGCGGCACGGTAGCACAGTGGTTAGCACTGTTTGCTTCACAGCTCCAGGGTCCCAGGTTCGGTTCCCGGCTTGGGTCACTGTCTGTGCGCAGTCTGCACGCTCTCCCCGTGTCTGCGTGGGTTTCCTCCGGGTGTTCCGGTTTCCTCCCACAAGTCCCGAAAGACGTGCTTGCCGAATTCTCCCTCAGTGTACCCGAACAGATGCCGTAGTGTGGCGACTGAGGGATTTTCACGGTAACTTGATTGCAGTGTTAATCTCAGTCCACTTGTGACACTAATAAAGATTATTATATGTGTTAAAAGACAAAAGCAGTTGTAATTGAATGATCATAACCACCAGATGAAACCAAATTTTGAGATTCAGCACTGTTTGGGTGGTCACTGTGATACTGAGTGAAAGACAGAAAATTGGAACAGGAGCAGGCCATTCGGCCTTTCAAGCCTGTTCCGCCAATCATGGCTGATCCTCTATCTTTACACATACTCCCGCTCTTTCCCCATACCCTTGAACACCCCTATAGAATCTAGAAATTTATTTCATTCTTAAATATATCCAGTGATTTTGCCTCCAAAGCCTTCTGTGGTAGAGAATTCTACAGGTCCGCCACCCTCTGAGTGAAGAAATTCCCCCTCACCTCAACGTACCCCGTATCCTGAGGCTGTGATCCCTTATCCTAGACCCCCCCTCTCCCAGCCAGAGGAAGCATCATCCCTGCATCCAGTCTGTCCAGCCCTGTCAGAATTTTATACGCTTCAATTAGATCCCCTCTCATTCTTCTAAATTGCAGTGAATACAGACCTAGTTGGCCCAATCTCTCCTCAAACGACAATCCTGTCATCCCAGGAATCAGTCTTCGCTGCACTCCTGCTATTGTAAATATATCCTTTCTTGGCTAAGTTGGCCAAACCTGCACGCAATACTCCAGGTGTGGTCTCACCAAGGCCCTGGACAGCTGCTGGAAGACACCCTTGCTCCTGTACACAGATCTTTTTGCAATGAAGGCCAACATGCCATTTGCCTTCCCAACTGTTTGCTGTTTCTGTGCGCTTTTATTTTTGGTTCCTCCTGCAGTGAGTGGGAAGGAAAACTGGGTCCAGGCAGTGACTGTCAGATGTACTGAGGAAACATCACATTCCCAATCCTGTTCTCACCTAATAGTCACCCAAACCTGGGGTGGGATTCTCCGCGTTGGCGCTATGGCCCGACGCTGGCGTCAAAAACAGCGCGAACCGCTCCGACGTCGGGCCAACCGGAGCGTCGGAAAACCCCTGACCAGGAAGGGGCTAGCAGCGGCGTGACGCCATTCACGAAGGTGCGACGCGCGCGTCGACATGGATGCCACGCAGCGTCGCAGCCGGAGACCTGGCAAAATGGCCGCGCAGCGCCGAGGTTCAAGGAGCACGACATCGAGGCGCTCCTGGACGCAGTGGGACAATGGTGGGAGGCTCTGTGCCCCGGACACGGCCGCAGGGTCATACTACGCCTCAGCCGGCGCCTATGGAGGGAGGTGGCAGAGACCGTCAGTGCGGTGGCCGTAACAGCCAGGACAGGCACCCAGTGCCACAAGTAGACCTAGTCAGGGCAGCCAGGTAGAGTACTCTCCCCACCACCCCCCCCCCGCACTGGCCGGGACAGCCCTAGCTGAAACCGACATGGCCGCACCCACCCATGCAGGCTGCGTTGGCAGGATGGGGTGTTAACCTATGCCATCATACACACAACCGCTGGTCCGCATGTATTTGTCCTCCTAACACTGTTGCCCATTATCCCTGCCCACCCCCCCCCCCCCCCCCCCCCCCCGCAGGAAAAGCGTGCTCATAACAACCGGGAGCGTGAGAGGACCGGAGGGGATCCACCTGAAGTGCGCCCCCTCACCGTTCATGAAGAGAGGGCCCTGGACCTTGCAGGCGGACCCGAGGACCGGGAGGTTGCGGATGCAGAGCTCGGGGGCGCAGCACCAAGTGAGAATATTCCACACTGCCTGCCCCCCTTTCCCACATCCCCCATCCCCCCTTTCCCCAACACCCATCCCCTCTTCCCCATCCCCATCCCCCCTTTCACCATCGCCCCATCCACCTTTTCCCCCATTCCCCATCACCCCTTCCTCCACTCCCCCTTCCCCCCATTCTCGTCTGTCTAACCGTGCATGCTGTATTGTGTATTGCAGGACCAAACGTCGACCCACCCATCGCTGCGGATGCCGACCGCCCCAACGTGCCAGGGCGCCCACGAGACAGGGATAGACCCGGCCCGGCGGGCATACGACGCCCCCACCCAGTGCCAGGGCGCACACAAGACAGGGATAGTCCCAGCCCATTAGGCATACGACGCCCCCACCCAGTGCCAGGGCGCCCATGAGCCAGGGATAGACCCGGAGCGTCAGGCATACGACGCCCCCACCCAGTGCCAGTGCGGCGATGCCGATGGGCCACACCCAGCGACGAGGAGGGCAGTCACAGCAACAGGCCCCCGGCCCGGGACACTGACACACAGGACACAAGCACCCAGGAGACCCACATACGGGACACACCCACCCAGGACACACCCACCCAGGACACTGACACACAGGTCACTGTCACACAGAACACCCACACGCAGGACACTGACATACAGGACACCAACACACAGGACACTGACACACAGGACACCCACATACAGGACACAACCCCACAGGACACCCACACACAAGACACTGACACGCAGGACACTGACATGCAGGACATTGACACGCAGGACACTGACGCACAGGACACCCACATACAGGACACAACCCCACAGGACGCCCACACACAGGACACTGACATGCAGGACACTGACATGCAGGACATTGACACACAGGACATTGACACACAGGACACTGACGCACAGGGCACTGACACACAGGACACCCACACACAGGTCACTGACACACAGGTCACCCACACACAGGACACTGACATACAGGACACCACACACAGGACACTGACACACAGGACACCCACATACAGGGGACAGACGGACAGGAAACACCACTCCAAGGGACCCCGGACTTCAGGTTGGATGAGGACCTCGACATTACGCCACTGCTATCGCCTTCCTACACCCTCCACCATCGCAGAGACACTCACCTCGGTTGGGCACTTTAGCGATGAGGCCTCTGGTACACTAACTGGTGCGCACAACATAGCCGTCCCGGTACTGCAGGTCGAGGTAGGAACAGCCGAGGGGCCGGACGGTTGGAGGGCAGCCCGACACAAGCAACCATCTACCGCCTAGACAGGTCCCGGGTTCCTTGCGTTACCAGCCATAGACCTGATGCAGTCACGGACCCAGGGACGGTCGAAGGGAGTGACGGTCGGCTTGCGGCAGCTGCATACGCAGATGGAGGAGTCCACTCACGTCCAGGAGCAGGGAGTGGTGCCGGTCATGCGTGCCACCCAGGCCGACACCGCACTTGTGGCGTCCGCAGTGGATGGTGTCAGACATGGGGAGCAGTATGCAAGGCCTGGGGCCTTCCGTGTGGGCGGTGTCCGTGGCCCAGGACATGGCTGCCCTCTCACAGGAAGCCATGAGCCAGAGCCAGCAGCAGATCGCAGAGGCGCTCAACGCCGTTGCCCAGTCTCAGCAGGCCATGGCCCAGTCTCAGCAGGCCATCGCTGAGGGCATCGGCGCCACTGCCCAGGTGCTGGCCGGCGTTGCCCAGACGCAGACAGGGATGACCAACTCCCTGAGCAAACTTGCAGTCCTGGCGAGTACTGGACGGCCCCTCCAGAGTGGTCCAGGCACCTGAAGCGCATCTTCAGCAGCCCAAAGCACCTCTCTATCACACCCCTGGTCGCTGCATGGGCATCATTGTAGTAGTTCTCCGCGTCAATCTGAGGCCTCCGTAGAGGTGTCATCATCCACGACCGCAAAGGGTAACCCTTATCGCCCAGCAACCAGCCCCTCAGCCGGGGTTGACGTCCCTCGAACATTGCGGGGATGAACGATTGCGCCAATACGAACAAGTCATGTACACTGCCCGGGTACCGGGCATAGACATGCAGGATCCTCATGCGGTGGTCACAGACCACCTGAATGTTCATGGAGTAGGTCCCCTTCCTGTTCGTGAACACACCCCTGTTATCAGCTGGTGGCCACACGGCGACGTGCATCCCATCGATCGCCCCCTGGACCATGGGCATCCTGGCCTCGACAGCGAATCCTGCTGCCCGGGCATCCTGGCTGGCCCGGTCCACAGGGAACTGGATGTAGCGGTCCGCGATGGCATACAGGGCGTCCGTCATTGCACCGATGCACCGGTGCACCGATGCCTGCGAGATGCCGGACAGGTCCCCACTCGGTGACTGGAATGACCAGAGAGGTTCAGGGCCACCGTAACCTTGACGGCCACCGGGAGAGGGTGTCCTCCCCCAGTGCCACATGGTGCTAGGTGTGCCATCAGGTGGCAGATATGGGCGACGGTTTCCTGGCTCATCCTGAGTCGCCTCCTGCATGCCCGGTCCGTGCGGCACCGGTACACACGGGGCCTCATCAGGCGTCTCCGTCGCCGTGGCACCATCACCTCCTCCTCCTCCTCCTGTCGATGGGCGGCCCTCCAGTCTGGGCGGCTGCCATCTGCCTCTCTGCGGCATGCTCCTCTGCAGCAGCCTCCGCTGCCTCCCTGGCATGCTCCTGTGGGGGATAGACGACATATCATCATTGGACATAGCCCACTCCGCGACTGTTGCCACCTGGCACTTGGCCAGGCAACCCCTCCCTCCCCCCCCACCCCCTCCCCCCCACCCCCGGCACTCACCCTCCCCAGCCCACCCCGCCCCAGTCCTCTCTCCCCCGCTCCCCCGCCCCAGTCCTCTCTCCCCTGCACTCACCCTCCCCAGCCCCACCCCCTCCCCAACCCCCACGGCACTCACACTTCCCGGCGCTCACCCTTCCCAGCCCCCCCGCCCCAGCCCCCTCTCCCCGGCACTCACCCTCCCCGCACTCACCCTCCCCAGCCCCCTCTCCCCGATACTGGCTCAAAGCAGAACTTGGGTGAAATTCTCCAGAAACGGCGCGATGTCCGCCGACTGGCGCCTAAACGGCGCAAATCAGACGGGCATTGCGCCGCCCCAAAGGTGCGGAATGCTCCGCATCTTTGGGGGCCGAGCCCCAACCTTAAGGGGCTAGGTCGGCGCCGGACGAATTTCTGCCCCGCCAGCTGGCGGAAAAGGCCTTTGGTGCCCCGCCAGCTGGCGCGGAAATGACATCTCCGGGCGGCGCATGCGCGGGAGCGTCAGCGGCCGCTGACGGCTTTCCCGCGCATTCGCAGTGGAGGGAGTCTCTTCTGCCTCCGCCATGGTGGAGACCGTGGCGGAGGCGGAAGGGAAAGAGTGCCCCCACGGCACTAGCCTGCCCGCGGATCGGTGGGCCCCGATCACGGGCCAGGCCACCGTGGGGGCACCCCCCCGGGGCTAGATCGCCCCGCACCCCCCCCAGGACCCCGCCCGCGCCGCCTTGTCCCGCCGGTAAGGTAGGTGGTTTAATTTACGCCGGCGGAACAGGCATTTTAGTGGCGGGACTTCGGCCCATCCGGGCCAGAGAATCGCGCGGGGGGGCCCGTCAACCGGCGCGACGCGATTCCCGCCCCCGCCGAATATCCGGTGCCGGAGACTTCGGCAACTGGCGGGGGCGGGATTCACGCCAGTCCCCGGCGATTCTCCGACCCAGTGGGGGGTCGGAGAATCTCGCCCCTTGTAGGTTCTGGAAGCAAGTCAGCTGCCTGGCCCTTGGCCCAGTAATGACATCTTGGATGACCAGAGGAGAGCAGAATAAGAGGAACATTGGAGGGCTAAAACGAAACAACATTGGCAATCTTTGCTATATTGTCTCACTGAACATAAAATATATGCAGCACGGTAGCATAGTGGTTAGCACTGTTGCTTCACAGCGCCAGAGTCCCAGGTTCGATTGTCACTTGGGTCACTGTGTGAAGTCTGGACATTCTCCCCGTGTCTGCATAGGTTTCCTCCAGGTGCTCCGGTTTCCTCCCACAAATCCCAAAAGACTTGCTGTTAGGCGAATTGGACATTCTGTATTCTCCCTCTGTACCTGAACAGGCACTGGAATGTGGCGACGAGGGGCTTTTCACAGTAACTTTATTGCAGTGTCAATGTAAGCCTAAGTTAGTAGGATTTCGCAAGCCCAGGCCAGATGGTGGGGGATGAATGTAATGCGACATGAATCCAAGGCCCCGGTTGAGGCCGCACTCATGTGTGCGGAACTTGGCTATAAGTTTCTGCTCGGCGATTCTGCGTTGTCGCGCGTCCGAAGGCCGCCTTGGATAACGCTTACCCGGAGATCAGAGGCTGAATGCCCTTGACTGCTGAAGTCTTCCCCGACTGGAAGGGAACATTCCTGCCTGGTGATTGCCGCGCGATGTCCGTTCATTCGTTGTCGCAGCGTCTGCATGGTCTCGCCAATGTACCACGCTTCGGGACATCCTTTCCTGCAGCGTATGAGGTCGACAACGTTGGCCGAGTCGCACGAGTATGTACCGCGTACCTGGTGGGTGGTGTTCTCACGTGTAATGGTGGTATCCATGTCGATAATCTGGCACGTCTTGCAGAGATTGCCATGGCAGGGTTGTGTGGTGTCGTGGCCACTGTTGTGAATGCTAGGAAGTTTGCTGCAAACAATGGTTTGTTTGAGGTTGCGCAGTTGTTTGAAGGCAAGTAGTGGGGGTCCTGGCTTGACACAATTCACACCTCTTTAATCTGGAGTTACCCCATCTCTGGATCTGTAAGGATTTAATCGCCTGCTAATGCTCACATTCTAAGCATTGTCTTGCATCTTTGAATTTGTCCATATATATGTTTCTGGAACATACCTCTTCATTCACCTGAGGAAGGAGCAGTGCTCCGAAAGCTAGTGTTTGAAACAAACCTTTTGGACTTTAACCTGGTGTTATAAGACTTCTTACTGTGACAATAAAGATTATTATTATGTGCACTGAGACTAGCAGACATCATAAACACAGAGACAAGTACCCATCATATGCACTCTGACAAGCGCCATTGTATAAACTACGACAAGGACCCTGCATATACATTGAGATGGGCACTAATCATATACATCAAGATTGCAACCTAGGAAAATGCTGAGACTTGAACACATTGTAAATACAGAGACAATTACGGTAGATAGAGTAAAAAAGCAGTCGCTCTTAAATGGAAAAATATTGCAGAATGCCGAGATGCAGGTTGATCTAGGTGTTCTCGTGCATGATTCAGAAAAGGTTTGTCCGAAGGTACAAGACAGGAAGGTTAATGGAATGTTATCCTTTTTCAAGAGAGGAAATTAACATAAGAGTAAGGATGTAGGGCAACACGGCTGTCTCGCGATGCCAAGGACCCGGGTTTGCTCTCAGTCCTGGTCACTCTCCGTGTGAGTTTGCAGATTCTCCCCATGTCTGCGTGGGTTTCCCCCCCACAACCCAAAGATGTGCAGGGTAGGTGGATTGGCAATGCTAAATTGCCCCTTAATTGGGGAAAAAAAAGAATTGGGCACAAAGTGAAACATAAGTAAGGATGTTATGCATCAGTTAGATGGGGTATTGGTGAGACCACATCTGGAATACCTTGTGTAGTTTTGGCGTCCTTATTCAAGGAAGGATGGCGGTTCAGAGGAGGTTTGCTAGACTGATACCTGGAATGAGTCGGTTGACTTTTGAGGAAAGGTTGGACAAACTGGGCTTGTTTCCGCTGGAATTTAGAAGAGTGAGGGGTGTCTTGATTGAAGTATATAAGATCCTGAATGGTCTGGACAAGGTGGATGTGGAAAGGATGTTTCCTGTTATGGGTGAGTCCAGAATTAGGGGGCACTGTTTTAAAATTAAGAGTCACCCTTTAGGACAAAAATGAGGAAGAATTTTTTTTTTCTCCCAGAGTGTTCTGCGACTTTGGAACTGTCTGCCTCAGAAAGCAGTGGAAATGAGGTCACTGGATATTTTTATATTTATAAATTTAGACTACCCAATTCTTATTTTTTCCATGATGTGGAGATGCCGGTGTTGGACTGGGATGGGCATAGTAAGCAGTCTTACAACACCAGGTTAAAGTCCAACAGGTTTGTTTGGAATCACTAGCTTTGGGAACGCAGCTGATGAAGAAGCTAGTGAATCCAAATAAACCTGTTGGACTTTAACCTGGTGTGGTAAGACTTCTTATTTTTTCCAATTAAGGGGCAATTTTAGCGTGGGCAATCTACATACCCTGCACATCTTTGGGTTGTGGGGTGAGACCCATGCAGGCACGGGGAGAATGTGCAAACTCCACATAGACAGTGACCCGGGGCTGGGATCGAACCCAGGTCCTCGGTGTCATGAGGCAGCAGTGCTAACCACTGCACCACCTTGCCGCCTCGCTGTATATTTGTTAAGGCAGAGGAAGATAGATTCTTGTTAGAGAAAGGAATCAAAGCTTATTGAGGCAAATGGTGTTGCAGCCCTCTGGGCTAGTGCGCGGACAATTCCAGCCCCATTTGACCAGGAGTCACAACACAATTGAAATTAATAAATAATTCTTAGAAAACCACCCAAAGTCTTTGGCTCTTGGCTACCCAATAACAACAGTTTCCATTTTGTAAATGTAAACACAATTTATCAATAACAGTAACTGTAATTAAATATGCAGCAAATACAACAGGTCACACACTTAAACATGCCCAACACACACAAGACAAAAATAATAATGAAAATAAAAAGTTCAGGGGCGGGATTCTCTGATCCCAGGCCGGGTTGGAGAATCGCCGGGCAGGACGCGATTCACGCATTGCCGCCCCGACGCCAGTCCGGCGCAGTGCCGGTCATGGGCCGCTCTATGCGGCCCCCTGGTGATTTTCCGAGCGAGATGGGCCGAGTTGCCGCCGAGATAGGCCGAGTCCCGCCGGCGCTGTTCACATGTAGTCTTACCTGGCGGGACCTCAGTGTCCATCCTACGGGGGGAGCGGCCTGGTGGGGGGGGGGGGGGGGGAGGGGATCTGACCCGGGGGGGGGTGCCTCCACCGTGGCCTGGCCCGCGATCGGGGCCTACCAATTGGCAGGCCGGTTTCTTCTGGTGGGGGCCTCTTTTACTCCGCGCCGGCCCCTGTAGCTCTATGCCATGTTGCGACGGGGCCGGCGCGGAATAGGAACCAAGCGCGCATGTGCGAGTTTGCGCCGGTCGCAGTGCGCATGCACAGACCCGCGGCGCCCGTTTGATGCTGATATTGGCAGCTGGAGCTGCGTGAGTCACTCCAGTGCCGTGCTGGCCCCTTGTAGGGCTCAGGATCGCTGCTCCTGGGGGCCTGTTGACGCTGTCGTAAAACGCACCGGCGTTTATGACGGCGTCAACATTTAGCTTCAGGATCAGAGAATCCCGCCCCAGGGTTTTTGTTTCAGGTGGTTCTTTCTAGCACCTTGTTCAATTTAGGCTTTCTGTACAAGATTTCTGCTTTTTAATCTGTAATGGTTTTCACTGTAGATTCATTCAAGCCTCTGCAGTTTCAAAAATACAGCAGCTTTTCTGGAGAGAACATGAGGGAGAGAGAGAGAGAGAGAGAGGGAGCAGGTCCTTGTCTCTACGTGTCCCATATCTCAACTGTGCTTCCTGGGGTCTCTGAAAATCATCCCACTTGGGTAGGATCTAATCACCGCCTGTTACGGGAAGAATCCTGTCTTTTTGGCCAATTCATTGGCTACCAGCCAACCAATCGAACCAAGTCCCACCAATCTCATGGGTGGCGACAGTCTGACTTCTGTTGTTTGAAGGCTAGCACAGTGTTCTCTTTTGTAACATTCGAATTCTTCACTTCCCCTACTTGACTTAAAGAAATGGGAAATAAGGAAATTAATAGGAAGGGACCTCACCATGGGAATGCGGAAGTCAAGACACAAACCGATCAGCCATGATTTATTGAAAGGCAGAGCAGGCTTGGGGGAACAAATGGCCTACATTTGTTCCTATTTTCTATGTTTATATATACACTGAGAGTGGAAGCCATTGTATACATTGAATCAAAGACCGATCATAAAGACTGAGAACAGCAACTGGTCTATGCACTGAGCCAGGATCCAGCATATACACAGAGACTGGCACCGGTCATATTGAAAGAAACCTGGACTGATTGTACCCACTGAAACAGGCATCCATTGCCCACACTGTGACCTGCACCCATCATATTCAGAGACAGGCACCCACCACATTGGCTAACACCCATTGTACACACTGAGAAAGGCCTCTGATAACAGACAGATTTCTCTTTACTCTCAGTAATATTCGATTTATTCTTTGAATTATTTTTCCCCTCATCTTTATGTCCTGCAAGCACATGGTACCTTTCATATCCCACTCAAATGTCATTAGTCATGGAGCCCAGATAGAGATTGTCCATGGAAGACTTATTTGTAACAAACATCAGGGGCTGGATTCTCCGCTCCCCGACACCGGAATGGCATTCGGCGACGGGGCGTAAATCCATTTTGACGTCAATGTCGGGGGGGGCACCGGTTTTTGAATTCTACGCTCCCCGAAAAGTGGCATACTTTGGGCGTACGGCGCTCCAAATATCCACAGCCTCAGGCCATTCCCTGAGGCCCACCCCGTGATGCTCCAACCCCGACCGGCTGAGTTCCCGACGGCGTGGGTTACGTGTGCTCACACCGTTCAGGCAACTTGCGGACTCAGTCCGGCGCTGCCAGTTGGGGGAGGGCCGATCCGCGGGCAGGGGGGTGCTTCATTCAGGCTGTGGGCGGGCGGTCTGGGGCACGCGAGCAGCCGAAGGGGGGCACTACTTCTGCAGTCCGGGTCTGCGGGCTGAGTCCTCCATGAAGCATGGCGCGGCCGCTGCAGGCTGCCGCCGTCCACATGCGCGGCCACGGAACCGGAAGTTCTCAGGGCGGTATCGGCAGCTAGAGCTGCTAGGCTAGCAAAACAGTGACTCGGTGGTCGTTTTGTGCCAATTTTCCTGGTGTAAAAGACCACCATTTTCATGCCGGCGTGGGGACGTAGTCTCCCAAACGGAGAATCCAGCCCCAGACCTGGACATCATCCTGTTCTCACACGCAGATACCCACAGAGACACATACAAATAACCACTCACAGATGCACGCATACACAGACACACGCACACAACGAACAACCACACACAGATAGCTACTCAGACAGACACACACACAAATACACACACATGCACACGCAGACAAATACACACAGACAATGAACAACAACACATAGATACATACACAGACACACACACACACAGATACATACACAGACACATACACAAACAGGTACACACTAAACAACAAATAACCACTCAGAGAGGCACACATACACAGACACATAAACACAATGAACAACCACACGCAGATAGTCACACACACAAACAGGTACAAACACAGATACACACTTGTGCAAACACAGACAAACAAATACACACACACAATGAACAATGACACACAGATACACACACACAAATACACACACAAACAGGTGCACACACGCAACAAACAATTATACAGATATACACACACAGACACACAAATGGATATACACAGATACACAAACACAAACAGATACACACATACACAGACAAACAGCTACACACACAGCAAACAACCACGTGTAGCCACGCATATATACACATGCACAGATACACATACGCACAAATTGTTACACACAGGCACACACACACACAGATTCACACAGAAAACACACATGTAAAAACACACACAGAGGTAAAAAGCCTGGACCCCCCCACCCCCTCCACTAACAGCATTGTGGGTCTATCTACACCTCGGGGGCTGCAGCAGTTCAAAAAAGCATCTTACAACCACTTTCTAAAGGGCAACTAGGGATGGGTAATAAATGCTGGTCCAGCCAGCAACGCCCTTATCCCGTAAATGGCTAAAAAGAAACACTCAGATCTACACACACAGATACATAAAGATACACACACACCACACACACACATAGACACAATGATGCACACACACAGATACACACATTTACACAGACACACACACACACACAATAAATCCAGAATTTAGGAATAGAAATCTGCCATCCTTACCTGGTTTAACCTGATATGTGACACCAGATCCACAGCAATACGGTTGATCCTTAAATGCCCTTTGAAATAGCCTAGCAAGCCTCTCAGTTGAAGGGCAATTAGGAATGGGCAATAAATGACAGCCCAGTCAGTTATATCTACAGTAAGAAGTCTTACAACACCAGGTTAAAGTCCAACAGGTTTGTTTCAAATCACTAGCTTTCGGAGCACTGCTCCTTCCTCAGGTCTCAGGTCAGCAGTGCTCCGAAAGCCAGTGATTTGAAACAAACCTGTTGGACTTTAACCTGGTGTTGTAAGACTTCTTACTGTGCTCACCCCAGTCCAACGCCAGCATCTCCACATCATATTTATATCTACATCCAATCATAAAAAAAAGATATACACACACAGAAACAAACACACAGGTATACACACGCAGACACACAGACACACACACAGACACACACACAGGCACACATACACAGACACACACATAGGCACACATACACAGACACACACAGGCAGACACACACACGCAGACACACACACAGGCACACACACACACAGACACACCCACACCCACACCCACACACAGGCACAGATATACAGACACACATACACACAGACACACACACACAGACACACACGCACACACAGGGATGGATTCTCCAGTCCCCAGCCATGTATTTCTCAGCCATACGCTGTTCACTGGCAGTGGGATTCTGTCCGCCCACCGCTTGTCAATGGGATTTCCCATGGAATCCACCCTACACCATCGCGAAACCCACTGCCGGGGCTGCGCTGTCAGCGGGAAATGTGGATCCCAGCGGCCAGAGAATTCCGGCCAGTATTACTCGAAGTATTACTCTAAAATTCTTCCAGTTTTGTGTTTTCTTGTATAGCCTCCTCAGTCAGAAGTGATCATAGAATCATAGAATGTACGGTGCTGAAGGAGGCCATTCGGCCCATCGAGTCTGCACCGGCCCTTGGAAAGAGCACCCTCCCTAGGCCCACTCCTCCACCATATCCCTGTAACCCAGTAACCCCACCCAAGCCAACCTTTTTGGACACTAAGGGCAATTTATCATAGCCAATCCACCTAACGTGCACGTCTTTGAACTGTGTGAGGAAACCAGAGCACCTGGAGGAAACCCACGCAGACACGGGGAGAACGTGCAGACTCCGCACAGTCACCCAAGCTGGGAATCAAAACTGGGACCCTGGAGCTGTGAAGCAACTGTGCTAACCACTGTGCTACCGTGCCCCCCCCCCCTCCCTCCCCAGTGATGTATTTTACACTCTCACTAACACACCACATAGTGCAATCAAGACTTCTTACCATTAATACAAATTCCATCCGCTTCTCTCCTTTTCTGGGACAGCTGTCAGGAACAACCTCTCTGTTGAGATATGGTTTGTGTCCAAAGGTATTTGCGGCCACTTCGTTCTGTATTGCTGGCTCACCAAACTCTTCTGAAAGAAAGAGGCACAATTTGACATGTCAGAGTGTATCGGGGAGGGACTGGGATAGGAATGGGCTGGAAAGGATTGCTGTTATGTGAGGTTCCAAACAGTTCAGAGTTTAAGCGTCAGGCTTTCTGAATCCCAGGCTCTGATGGAACAATAATGATTTCATTCCTGACTGTCTAAAGGTTGCTAGTTATCTGAATGACAATGCAAGTGGCACATCGATGAAGGTTGGTTGCTTAGCAATGATGGAGTTAAGAGAGACAATAGCTCACAACTCGAGCAAACAAAACTTTATGTACCCTCCAGCACTCTCGCTCAGCCCAGCCACTCCCCATTTGCAGATATCCTGTATGTACACCCATCGTTCAAAATCATTTCACCTTCTGTAATAAACTGTTTGCAACAAAGTCCCTTTGTTAAATGGTTAAAACAATGTTTCTTTCACTTTTAAAACAACTTGAGAACCAATGGGAAAAGTCACACCAAACTCCACAGGGGTTGATTTTGTGAATTTCAGTGGTCGGAATCACAAATTAGCTGCCACAGATCACCACTAAATGAATCATCATCTGAAGAGAAAGGGGGGCGTCATTAACATCTCCCACCTTTGAGTATTGTTACAACTGCAGCCTCCAGGTGAGTACTATTTTCCACCGTATTCCTGAACACTGACTTGGAGAGTTGTGGAGGTGAGGCATGTTCGTTTTATAGGGTACCTAATCCCTGCTCTTGTGGCCAGGTGTTGGGATGGCTGATCCAGTTTAGCTTCGGGTCAGTCAAAAGTGTCGATGGTGGGAGGAATTGACAAGACAGAAAATGAGCTGTTGGCTTTTGAGTGTCCCAGTTAGTGGTGTTTATTTAGTGTCTGTTCCTGAAATAATTGGAAGGGTGGATTTTGCCAGGCCTCAAATAGCATCAGAAAAAGAGGAACGTTTTGTGTTCGTCCTTCCTCTCACCCCCACTCCACAACTTTGCTAATAAATTGCACCAATCCTGAAATTTCACATATAATACTTTCCAGGTGGGTGCACTAATTGTGCCTGAAAAGAGTGCAGGAATTAAAATTGCTGGCAAATGAATGTTGCAGATTTCTCCACATACTTTTCCTGTAATAGTGCCAGGGAAGATCAGAGGTAGACAGCCCCCTTATAAACCTGGTGCTACTGCTTCCAGAGCTGTTAGTTAGGTGTTCCTTGTCATAAAGATTAACAGATTATGGTCGCTTGGCTCGTTGTTTATGAAACCTTGCTGTGCAAACACTGGCTTCCACATTTTCCTACATTAGAAAAATATTACAATCCAAAAAGTACTTCATTCACTGTGACACACTTTGCAGTGTCCAAAAAACATGAGAGGCTCTATTTTTAATTATTTCTGTTTGAAGGATAATGTCAAGAAAGGTCTTGGGGTTGAAGTCCAGCATTCAAAGGCCGATAGATGATTGGACGCCCATTTTACACTCGCCTGATTCTCTTTTTCATTAGCATCCCGTACCAGCCTCCCCGAACAGGCGCCGGAATGTGGCGACTAGGGGCTTTTCACAGTAACTTCATTGAAGCCGACTTGTGACAATAAGCAATTTTCATTTTCATTTCATTTCATTTCCACACTTACCAAGGAATGAGGAAAACAATAAAAGGAAATGGAACGTCAAAAGTAAAAAGTTCAGATACACGCAAGACAAAGCTTCAGCTGGTGATACTTTTAAACAATCTATCAGTCTATGACACGTTAACATTGCCAAACCTCCAGAATTGTCCTGGAGTCTGCAGGGACTGAGGGTCAATCTCTATGATGCGACTGCAAACAGAAAAAGACCAGAGGGTAGATTAAAAAAACTTTCTTCTGAATTTGTTTGAATACTTGCATTGAAGATTGGAATAAAGGTCGCTTTGATTGACAGTCATGTCATCTAATCGACTTTCCAATTGACAAAGACAGGCACCATGACTGTTGCGTGACCATTAGATGGAGCATGTGGTGGGACAATTAAATGCAGGCGGGCATATAATGAATCCTCCAGGAATATATGCAATCCTAAGCACTTCAGGCAGGAATAAAATTAAATACTCTGCAAGCCTTGAGCTGCTCAAACCTACTTCACAAACTTCAACAACTCAGGCTGGATTCTCTGCCAGTGGGATGCTCTGTTTTGCTGGCAGCCCGGGGGTTTCCCGACGGCGTGGGGCTGTCCCACAATGGGAAATCCCATTGACCAGCCGGCGTAACGGAGCTCCCGCCGGCGGAGTAAAGCAGAAATGTGGCGCCGCTGCGGGGCAGAAAATCCAGCCCCTTATATTTATAAAGCGGGCGGGATTCTCCATTTGGGAGATTATGGGCGGGATTCCCCATTGCCCGACACAGATATCAAACTCGGCGATCGGGCGGAGAATCCCTGTTTACGAGCGAATCGGGGGCGGGGTCTGTTTTTGGATGCTCAACCCCATCCAAAACAGCATCATCGAGCAGTACGCCGCACGCCATTAGGACGGCCTCAGGATGTTACCTGAAGGCCCTCCCCCCATGCTCCGCCCCCGATGGACCGAGTTCCCGACCGCGCGGGGAACGTGTGCTCTCAGTTTTTGTGAATCCGGCGTGGCGGCTGCAAACTGTGTCCAGCCGTGCTGGTGGCCGGGGGGGGGCGGGGGGGGGGGGCTTCGGTGAGGGCTGGGGGGACTGGTGGAGGGTGGCCCGGGGGTGGTGAGGGGGTGTCCTGGGGGTCAATATCTGGCAGGTCAGGTGCGTGCGTGGCCGGCACCATGTTGTACAGCGCAACGGCTGCAGGTTGTCGCTGTGCGCGGCACGAACACAGCAATTCTCCAGGCATTTATATCGGGATGGCCATGCGTTTTACGTGGCGTGGCTGCTAGCCCCTCACCAGTCAGAGGAACCAGACACACCCTCCAGACATTGCCTTGAAATCGGAGAATCTAGCACTATGTTCTGCCGGAGCTGAATTGCAACTGGTTTACAATTCCCTTGGGAGCGCAATCTGGTAGGCAATTCAGTGTTCCATGTCATGCAAATTTATGCATGGCATGGAATGCGAGGGATTCCCAGGGAATCCAGTTACTGGACCGCCATCTTGAGCAGGCAGACAAATAGCGAGGGTTCATGGCTGGCCACCCCACTGCAAATTGGCCCTGAACCCCCACCCCCCCTCTGACACTGCATAGCAGCCCCCACACCCCAGTACAGGGGAGACCCGCACCCCCCCCCCCCCCTCCCTCGGACCCCTGGGGGTAATAGAGAGATCCCCAAGGGACCCCTCTAATAAGGAGACCACCCACAGGGACCCCTGTCATAGTGGGACCCCACACAGACTCCCGTAATAGGAGAGCCCCTGCAGGGATCCATATAATAGGGGGATTCCTCACAGGGACCATCATAATAGGGACACCCCCACAGGGACTCCTGTATTAGGGGAATCCCACACAGGAACCCCCTGCCTAAAGAGAACTTCCCCCCTGCCACAGACCCTTCCCTCTGCACAGACCCCACCCACCCAGAAAGAGACACCTGTCTGGAAGTTAGAGAGTGGTCTAGGGTGATGAGAAGAATTATAGCTGTAACACTTACCTTGTAGCTTCCTGGAAGAATAGCAGTTGTGGCCTGCCCCTGGCTTCCACCGGTTCTATTCATAACTTTCAAGTAGTGGTCTGTGATTAACAGCTTCTACAAACTATCTGCTGCACTGATTAATTCTTCTCCCTTCATGGTTCAGTGGCCTAAGTGGTGAAATCCCAATGTTTGTAAACATTGACCACATCAAAGAGAGGTAAGTGCACGCCAAGCATTAAGTGCTTTCTAATAATTCAAGTGTGTGATTTCATTGCATTTACTTCTCTTTGATGAATGTAAGGAAGCTGCAAATTGTTTGTAGAAGCTATCAATCGACTTCCAGCTGCGGCGATGCGGAGCTAAGCCACACATTTTGACAGCTCCCGCTATAACGGACTTTTGGGCTCTCCGGACGAGCCCCAACGGAAATATTTTGACGAAATCCCGTGTGGGAAGGTGAAGTAAGGTCCCCCTTCCATCGAATGGAGGGGATTAGCAGTGGAGCGACGGAAAAAGAGGCTTTGGAGCAGCGGCAGAAATGAAGGGGAAAAATCAAGATGGCGGAGGTCGGAGATCGAGCAGCATGGGGGCCGGACCAGCAGGAGTTTCTCAGGCGCTGCGTGGAGGAGCTTAAAAAGGAGGAGCTGGCGCCAATGCTGTTGGCGATCGAGGGGCTGAGGTAGACCCAGAAGGCCCAGGCGGTAGAGCTCCGAGAGGTGAAGGACAAAACTAACGAGAACGAGGACGAGATCTTGGGCCTGGTGGTGAAGATGGAGGCGCATGAGGCGCTGCACAAGAGGTGGGCCGAGAGACTCGAGGTCCTGGAGAACAGGTCGAGGAGGAAGAATCTCCGGATTCTGGGCCTCCCCGAAGGAGTGGTGGGGGCTGATGCCGGGGCGTATGTGAGCACGATGCTCCATTCGCTGATGGGTGCGGAGGTCTCTCCGAGCCCCCTGGAGCTAGAAGGGGCTCACCGAGTCCTGGCGAGGAGACCCAAGGCTGGCGAGCCGCCAAGGGCGATAGTGGCAAGGTTCCATCGCTTCGCGGACAGAGAGAGTGTCCTGAGATGGGCCAAGAAGGAGCGGAGCAGCAGATGGGAGAATGCGGTGATCCGAGTCTACCAGGACTGGATCGCGGAGGTGGCAAAGAGGAGAGCTGGCTTCAACCGGGCCAAGGCGGTGCTGCATAAAAAAAGGGTGAGGTTCGGAATGCTGCAGCCAGCGCGACTGTGGGTCACTTATCAGGACCGACACCACTATTTTGAGACGCCAGAAGAGGCTTGGACCTTTATCCAAACGGAAAAATTGGACTCGAACTGAGGGACTGTGGATGTGGGGGAGATGTTGACTGCATACAGGGTTGTAAATATGGGTAAACAATGTTTCACGGGTGGGACGATGGATGGGGATGGGGGAAGAGTTCTTGATGGGGGGACTGTGAGGAATGTGGGCGTCGGTGCTGGAGGGAGGTGAGACTCGGGGATGGGGGAATTAGGATAAGGCCGCAACAGGAGCTGCGCCACAGGGGGCGGGGCTGGCTCAGGAAAGCGCGGGCTTTTTCCCGCGTTAGGGAGGAGCGCAAGGAGGAGAAGGGATTTCCACACAGAAGGGTCAACGGGAAGGCGGGGGAAGCCGGGGTCAGCAGGAGTCAGCTGACTTACGGAAGTATTATGGGGGGATCAGGTCAGGTTATAAAGTTTGCCTTGAGAGGGTCTGCGCAGGGGTTCTACAGGCGGTGGCAACCGTTCCTAGACTATCTCGCGGAGCGTTAGATGAAGTTCGGTCAGCAGCAGCAGCAACCCAGTGGGGGGGGAGGGGGGGATATATTTCTTGGGTGGGGGGGGGAAGAGGGAGGGACAGGGAAGGGGGGGTTTTCTGGGGGGCATCTGAGCCAGAAAATACATAAATGATCCGGAAAACTGGGGCGAGATTCTCCGACTCCCTGCCCGCTAAAATGCCTGTCCCGCCGGCGTGGATTAAACCACCTACCTTACAGGCGGGACAAGGCGGCGGGGGCGGGCTCCGGGGTCCTGGGGGGGTGGGGCGCAGGGCGATCTGGCCCCGGGGGGTGCCCCCACGGTGGCCTGGCCCGCGATCGGGGCCCACCGATCCGCGGGCGGGCCTGTGCCATTGGGGCACTCTTTCCCTTCCGCCTTCGCCACGGTCTCCACCATGGCGGAGGCAGAAGAGACTCCCTCCAATGCGCATGCGCGGGAATGCCATCAGCGGCCGCTAACGCTCCCGCGCATGCGCCGCCCGGAGATGTCATTTCCGCGCCAGCTGGCGGGGCACCAAAGGCCTTTCCCACCAGCTGGCAGGGCGGAAATTCGTCCGGCGCCGACCTAGCCCCTTAAGGTTGGGGCTCGGCTCCCAAAGATGCGGAGCATTCCGCACCTTTGGGGCGGCGCGATGCCCGACTGATTTGCGCCGTTTTGGGCGCCAGTCGGCGGACATCGCGCCGTTTCCGGAGAATTTCGCCCCTGATATGTGCGTGAGGAATCCAATGTACAAAGTTCTGTATCATATTGACTTGCCATGTTTATGTCTTGCTATGCAAGCTTTATTTTCTTTTAGTTACGGGAGAGGGGGGGGGGTTTGTTTGTATGGTTGAAAATTTTGTTAAAAAATTCTTAATAATCATATTTTTTTTAAAAAGAAGCTATCAATCACAGAGCACTGCTAGAAAGCTACGAATGGCTAGCAGCTAATGGATCTGTAGGAACCAGACTCAAATCTGTTGTCCTTCGAGGAATGGACACTTGTAGCTTCAAGGTAAGTGTTACAGTTGGTGGGGGGTGGGGGGGGTCCCTTTAGGCAGGGAGTCCTTTTCGGCAGGGGCCCAGCGTTCCAGAACCACAGTGATGCTAGAACCTCATACTAATCTCGCACCATCAACAACAAAAAACAGAGCGTGCTACCACTGAGCATTTTTGTTTTCCCCATAAGAAATGATCAAGAGCACAACCATCATCTGCTCCATGATGCGGTGGAACACTTCAGATGCTGATATGATTCCAAATGGCATTCTATTGTAGCAGTACCTGCCAAATGGGGTGTTGAAAGTACACAGCTTTCTGCTGGACTTGTCCAATTGAATCTGCCAGAAGCCCTTTGATGCATCCAGCTTGGTGAATATGTTGGCTCGAGCCATCTCGCACTGATCTCCTCACGCTTGGGGATAGGGTAATGGTCCCGCATGATGTTACGATTTAAATCCTTCGGGTCGATACAGATCCGGAGCTCGCCGGAAGGCTTCTTGAACCACACCATGGAACTGACCCAGTCGGTTGGTTCCGTCACTCTGGAAAGCACTCCTTGGTCCTGGAGGTCCTGCAGCTGCTGCTTGAGGCGGTCCTTGAGGGGTGCTGGGACTCTGCGAGGTGCATGAACCACAGGCGTGGCGTCCTGTTTGAGCAGGATTTTGTATGTGTAGGGAAGTGTGCCCATGCCTTCGAAGGCATCTCGGTGTTGAGTGATGATGGCACTTAGCTGCGCCCTGAAGTCCGCATCTTGGAAGTCAGACGTGTCCTCTGGAGAGAGGGAATGTACGTGCTGCACGAGGTTGAGGAGCTTGCATGCCTGTGCGCCTAGCAGGGAGTCCTTTGAGGAGCCCACGATCTCGAAGGGTAGGGTGACTTTTCGCAAGTTGTGCGTCACCTCGAGTTGGCATGATCCGGTGGCGGGGATGACGTTACCATTATAGTCGACCAGTAGGCAATTGGATGGAAGAATTGTTGGTTTGACGCCCAGGGTTTGAAATGCTGACCATGCGAGGAGTTTGGCGGAAGCACCAGTGTCCAGACGGAATCTGATCTGGGATCGGTTGACCGTCAGGGTGGCACACCACTCGTCGTCCGGATCAATGCTGTGTACCAACAGTGACTGGTGCTTTCGATTCGGGGACAGCCTGTTCTTGGTTATGACAGTGACTCGAAAAGGCTCCCTGTCCTCGGTGTCACTGGTCTGCATGAAGTCAGGATCGGACTCGGTGAAGGTGGGTTGGATTGCCCGAACATTCCTGCGAGGCTGGTTAAATCGTTGCGAGTTGGCAGGCTGGGCTGCTCGACAGCAGGCAGCACAGTGGCCAAGCCTGCCACAGCGTAGGCACTGTCACGATTTTGCAGGGCATTGCCGCTTTAAGTGGGCAGAGCCACAGTTGCCGCACGTCGTGACGTCAGTGCGTTCGTTGCGCCACCGCGCATGCGCGGTACGGTCTTGCATGGTGCGGGCCTGCGCATTGCGTTCCTCCACGTCACCGTCCCCTCGTTTGGCGCGTAAAAGCACGGGAGGCCTCGGAAAGCGCGAAAAATGGCCGCCCTCCTCCAGACTGCGGCCCGGGAGGTGTTCGATCGTTTGGACCCGTTCCGCCTCATGGGGCCCTTGCCGCGCCATTTCAGCTGCCTGTATGTAGGAGTATCGACTGGTGGCATTCTCATGCAGAACACAGGTCTCGATGGCAGTCGCTAGGGTTAGTTGCTTAACTTTAAGGAGCTGCTGACGCAGGGTGTCCGACATGACCCCAAAAATAATCTGGTCGCGTATCATGGAGTCGGAGGTGGGCCCGTAGCCGCAGGATTGCGCGAGGTTGCAGAGGTGTGTTAAATAGGATTGGAAAGGCTCGTCCTTACCCTGCAAGCGCTGCTGGAACAGGTACCTTTCGAAGCTTTCGTTAACTTCAACACTGAAGTGTGTGTCGAATTTGAAGAGCACCGTCTTGTACTTGGTCTTGTCCTCGTCGTCCGCAAATGTCAGGGAGTTAAAGATGTGGATAGCATGTTGCCCAGCCGTGGAGAGAAGAAGGGCTATCTTCCTGGTGTCCGATGCATTCTCCGTTTCCGTGGTCTCGAGGAATAGCTGGAAGCGCTGTTTAAATATCTTCCAATTTACCCCAAGATTGCCAGCGATGCGGAGCGGCGGCGGCGGGTTGATGTTCTCCATGCTGTAGGATGCCGGAATGCTGGGAAGTTGCAGGTAGGTCTCATAAGTGCTAGATTGCGGCCACTCCTTGTACCATGTCGTGTTGGGTGTTCTGGTTCACAAACAAGCTAACAATGCTGGAAGTGGTGTAACGCTATTTTATTAACTGTTCAACTAGGCTAACATACTGTAAACGTGGGTATAAGCAATACCAGCTTAACTGTGGACCCTTTCCTATCACTAGCTATGGTGAGGCACTCAGCACATGGTGAATGTCTGTGATGCAGGCTGTGAGCTCTGTGCTCTGAGCTGCCTGCTGCTAGAATGAGTGGGAACTCTCCTGTCCCCTGTCTTTAGAGTGCTTGTGCTCTCACTGGTGATTGGCTGCGGCGTTATGTATGCTGGTTGGTCCGACTGCATGTCCATCAGTGTGTGTGTGATTGCACCATAATGTACTGATGTATATTATGACATCATCCTTTAAAATCTGTTTTGAAGGTTCTTCAGTGCCTCAATCCCATTCCAATAATATGGAGACCAGACCTGTCCAAGTGATTGATCCTGAAATGCTGCTGCCTGTTTCTATGCATTTGAAAAATGAATGAAAATCGCTTATTGTCACAAGTAGCCTTCAAATGAAGTTACTGTGAAAAGCCCCTGGTCGCCACATTCCGGCGCCTGTTCGGGGAGGCTGGTATGGGACCTCCCTGGGAGCTGTTATACCTGGATGCTGCCACAATAAGTGCCATTGTAATGTAGGCAATGCAGCAACCAATTTGTGCACAGTAAGGTCCCACAAATGGGGGAATGACCAAATAAACTGCTTTAATGATAAGCAATGGTCATGCACCGTCGAGCTCAGACAGAGTGCATACTCACAGCAGGGAGCAAAAAATTGTTAGTGTTTGTGGATTCAGAGGCTGAGTGTACTTCAGTGTTTTAAAGAGAGAAATCCAGAAGGAGGAAGCAAAATATTATGCAATGCTGACAAACTGAAATTGAGTTTTTGAAAGAAGATAAATGAACAAGCAATAACGGTCTTGTGTGATGCCACCCTTTCAGATATTGACTCGCAGAGCTTGTGACACAGCTTTCTCCCCTTACTTCCAAGTAGTGTAACTCTTGCTGATCACAAAGGCTCAATTGTCCTTTGACATCTCATCCAAGTGGTCATATTTCATACAGGAGCCTAAATACTATGATCCCAATTTTGACCTCCTCACCTGACAGAAACCAGCAGTTAGAATGAAGGCAATGATATGCCCTCTGACCCGAGTGTCCTCCTGTTATCTCTCAACGTTAACCTGTTCTTTGGGTGAGGGGTATGCCCACTCCAAGTTAACAAGGACATTTTTAAATGTGACATCATCAGCCAAATGAAGGCTTGATCAGATAAGTAGCTCCAGCTTCCATGTCAGACAATATCTGTTGGGTCACAGACATTTTCCAATGGCTGCCAATGGGTAGGGATCAAAGCAGGAGCAAGAGAACTGAGAGAGGAGGAGCACAGAGCAAACAGCAGGATAGAGAGAGCATCACGGCGCCGAGGTCCCGGGTTCAATTCCAGCCCTGGGTCACTGTCCGTGTGGAGTTTGCACATTCTCCCCGTGTTTGCATGGGTTTCGTCCCTGTGGTAGTATGCATTAGGGGTCATGTGGGACTGTGAAGCCGTGATGTCATTGGCTGACAGATCCCGGGTCCTGGTTGGCTGTTGACCTCTAGCTCCGCCCTGAAGGCGGAGTATAAGAACCTGGAGTTCTCCCCCGCAGGCCAGTCAGCTACTGAACTGCGGGGAACAAGTCACGCTTAATAAAGCCTCATCGACTTCATCTCTATTCGTCTCTCGTGAGTCTTTGTGTGCTACAATTTATTAAGCGTGCTTAAAAGAACTATGGAGCTCAGGATCATCCCGGAATGCCTGAGGATCAGCCCCATCGCAGTGAACTCAGCAGCAGTTTTCAAACACTGGCAGACTTGTTTCGAGGCCTACCTCAGAACGGCCCCCGGCCGGGTCACAGAAGACCAGAAACTACAGGTCCTGCACTCGAGGGTAAGCCCGGAAATTTTCCCTCTCATCGAAGACGCAGAGGATTACCAGACGGCGTTCGCAGCACTAAAGAGCATCTATGTTCGCCCAGTGAACCAGATCTATGCACGCTACCAACTCGCAACGAGACGGCAAAGTCCCGGAGAATCGATAGATGATTTCTACGCCGCGCTACTAATTTTGGGACGGGCCTGCAGCTGCCCGCCGGTAAACGCGATGGAACACACGGACATGTTGATGCGCGATGCTTTTGTGGCTGGTATGAACTCTTCCCAAATCCGCCAAAGACTTTTAGAAAAAGAGTCGCTAGGACTCTCAGAGTCACGGGCCCTTGCAGCCTCACTAGATGTGGCCGCGCGAAACGGCCGCGCGAAACGCCCGCGCCTACGGCCCCGACCGCGCGGCAGCCCCTTGGGCTCCGTGGACCCCCGTCGCGACAAACCCCCCCGCCCTCCCCCCCACAGACTTGCGCGGTTCAGACGCCAAGTCGTCCCGGGGGAGCCCGCTGCTATTTCTGCGGCCAGGCGAAACACCCCCGGCAGCGCTGCCCGGCCCGCGCAGCGACTTGTAAGAGCTGCGGGAAAAAGGGCCATTTCGCGGCTGTGTGCCGGTCCCGGGAGGTCGCCGCGGTCCCCGGCGAACAAGGATTCCTGCGTGCTTCTAATGCTCCCCAACCCCCCCAGCGCCCCATGTACGACCCGCAGGCGCAACCAGTTTGGGTCCCGGCCACTGCTGTCCAGCCTCCCATGTACGACCCGCAGGCGCAACCAGTTTGGGTCCCGACTACCGCTGTCCCCGGAGAACAAGGCGATCTGCGCGTTTCTGACACTCCCCAACCCCCCCAGCGCCCCATGTGCGACCCGCAGGCGCCGCCATTTTGGGTCCCGGCCACCACGAGGGGAGGAGGGGTGCCGCCATCTTGGGATCCCCCAGACCTGTGCGACGCATGGGGACGGCCATTTTGTCCACCCCCGCTGCCATCTTGTGACCCCCCAGCCATGTGCGATGCATCGGGGTGGCCATTTTGTTCACCCCCGCCTCCATCTTGGACGGCAACAACGGACCCCAGTGTCGACGGCTCCACGGGGTTCGAGGAAGACGCTCAAACACTACGATCACGTCTGGCCTCAATGACGCTGGACCAAGCACGACCCCAGGCGCTCCAGACGACGACAACAACGGTGCTGATAAACAGGCACGAGACACCATGCCTGGTCGACTCCGGGAGCACGGAAAGCTTCATCCACCCCGACACGGTAAGACGCTGTTTTTTGACCATCCGTCCCAGTGCGCAAAAGATTTCCCTAGCTGCAGGATCCCACTCCGTACAGATTAAAGGCTTCTGCATAGTGACCCTAACGGTGCAAGGGAGGGAATTTAAAAACTACAGGCTCTACGTCCTTCCCCAACTCTGTGCGCCCACATTACTGGGATTAGACTTCCAGTGCAACCTGCAGAGTTTAACTTTTCAATTCGGCGGCCCAATACCCCCACTCACTATCTGCGGCCTCGCAACCCTCAAGGTTGAGCCCCCATCCTTGTTTGCAAACCTCACCCCGGATTGCAAACCCGTCGCCACTAGGAGCAGACGGTACAGCGCCCAGGACCGGACATTCATTCGGTCCGAAGTCCAGCAGCTACTGAAGGAAGGCATAATCCAGGCCAGCAACAGTCCCTGGAGAGCACGGGTGGTAGTAGTAAAGACAGGGGAGAAGCAAAGAATGGTCATAGACTATAACCAGACCATCAACGGGTACACACAACTAGATGCGTACCCTCTCCCCCGCATATCCGACATGGTCAATCGGATTGCCCAATATAAGGTCTTCTCCACCGTGGACCTCAAGTCCGCCTACCATCAGCTCCTCATCCGCCCAAGTGACCGCAAGTACACAGCCTTCGAGGCAGACGGGCGATTATACCACTTCCTAAGGGTCCCATTTGGCGTCACAAACGGGGTCTCGGTCTTCCAACGAGAGATGGACCGAATGGTTGATCAACACGGGTTGCAGGCCACGTTCCCGTACCTCGACAACGTGACCATCTGCGGCCACGATCAGCAGGACCACGACGCCAACCTCCAAAAATTCCTCCAGACCGCTAAAGCCTTGAACCTCACATACAACGAGGACAAGTGCGTGTTTAGCACAAACCGGCTAGCCATCTTGGGATATGTAGTGCGCAATGGGATAATAGGCCCCGACCCCGAACGCATGCGCCCCCTCATGGAATTTCCCCTCCCGCACTGCTCAAATGCCCTAAAACGCTGCCTGGGTTTTTTTTCATATTACGCCCAGTGGGTCCCCCAGTACGCAGACAAGGCCCGCCCCCTAATACAGACCACGACCTTCCCCCTGTCGACAGAGGCTTGCCAGGCCTTCAGCCGCATCAAAGTGGATATCGCAAAGGCCACGATGCGCACCATCGACGAGTCCCTCCCCTTCCAGGTCGAGAGCGACGCCTCCGATGTAGCTCTAGCGGCCACCCTTAACCAAGCGGGCAGGCCCGTGGCCTTTTTCTCCCGAACCCTCCACGCTTCAGAAATCCGCCACTCCTCAGTGGAAAAGGAAGCCCAAGCCATAGTGGAAGCTGTGCGACATTGGAGGCATTACCTGGCCGGCAGGAGATTCACTCTCCTCACGGACCAACGGTCGGTAGCCTTCATGTTCGATAATGCACAGCGGGGCAAAATTAAGAACGACAAGATCTTAAGGTGGAGGATCGAGCTCTCCACCTTCAACTATGAGATCATGTACCGTCCCGGAAAGCTGAACGAGCCGTCCGACGCCCTGTCGTTGGCACATGTGCCAACGCACAAATTAACCGCCTCCAAACCCTCCACGAGGACCTCTGCCACCCGGGGGTCACTCGGTTCTACCACTTTATAAAGTCCCGCAACCTCCCCTACTCCGTGGAGGAGGTCCGTACAGTCACAAGGAACTGCCACATCTGCGCAGAGTGCAAACCTCATTTTTTTCAGGCCGGATGGTGCACACCTGATCAAGGCTTCCCGTCCCTTTGAACGCCTTGGTCTGGATTTCAAAGGGCCCCTCCCCTCCACCGACCGCAACATATACTTCCTGAACGTGGTGGACGAGTACTCCCGTTTCCCCTTCGCCATCCCCTGCCCTGACATGACAGTGGCCACAGTCATTAAAGCCCTTAACACCATATTCACACTGTTCGGTTGCCCCGCATACGTCCACAGCGACAGGGAGTCCTCCTTTATGAGTGACGAGCTGCGCCAGTTCCTGCTCAGCAACGGTATAGCCTCGAGCAGGACAACCAGCTACAACCCCCGGGGGAACGGGCAAGTAGAGAGGGAGAACGGCACGGTCTGGAAGACCGTCCTACTGGCCCTACGGTCCAGGGACCTCCCAGTTTCACGGTGGCAGGAGGTCCTCCCGGACGCTCTCCACTCCAACCGGTCGCTACTGTGTACTAGCACTAACCAAACGCCTCATGAGCGCCTCCTTGTCTTCCCCAGGAAGTCCTCCTCTGGAACGTCGCTGCCGACCTGGCTGGCGGTCCCAGGACCCATCCTGCTCCGAAAACATGTGCGGGCGCACAAGTCGGACCCGTTAGTCGAGAGGGTTCGCCTCCTCCACGGGAACCCGCAGTACGCTTACGTGGAGTACCCCGACGGCCGACAGGACACGATCTCCCTGCGAGATCTGGCGCCCGCCGGCAACACACACCCCCCCCCCGACACCAATCACCCCCTCCCTGCCACCGGCGCACCCCGCGAGCGCCCCCTTCCCGGGGGGATCGGTCCTCCTCCCAGGTCCGACCAGAAGTGAAGCGGAAGCAGAAACCGTAAGGCTCCCGGAGACGACAACACGGGAACAAGCACCACCACTGGGGCTGAGGCGATCGACGAGGACGACCAGACCGCCCGACCGACTTGTGGCATCAATGTAACACTACTATATTGTGGACTGTAACGAGAACGTTTTCCTTTTCCCCCTTTTACTGTAAATAGTTCAAAACAAAAAAACCTCTGTACATGCAAAAGTTTTCCTCCCAGGATCAGCCTTGTAAACCCTTACCACCATACGAAGCACCACCCCGCCGGGTTCATTTTTAACAAGGGGTGAATGTGGTAGTATGCATTAGGGGTCATGTGGGACTGTGAAGCCGTGATGTCATTGGCTGACAGATCCCGGGTCCTGGTTGGCTGTTGACCTCTAGCTCCGCCCTGAAGGCGGAGTATAAGAACCTGGAGTTCTCCCCCGCAGGCCAGTCAGCTACTGAACTGCGGGGAACAAGTCACGCTTAATAAAGCCTCATCGACTTCATCTCTATTCGTCTCTCGTGAGTCTTTGTGCGCTACAGTCCCCACAACCCAAAGATGTGCAGGGTAGGTGGATTGGCCACGCTAAATTACCCCTTAATTGAAAAAAATGAATTGGGTACTCTAAATTTAAAAAAAAATAGAGAGAGCAGTAACATGGAGGGAGAGCAAGAGAAGGAGGTCAGGAGGGAGAGGCAGGACAAGAGCACAGAGAATGTAAGAGCACAGAGAGAACAGCAGCACAGAGAAAGCAGGAGCAAATAGAATGCAGAAGCACAGCGAGAGCAGGAGCAAAAAGAGCAAGAGCATAAAAAGAGCAGAAGCACATGGAGAGCAGGAGCACAGAGAGAGCAGCAGCACAGAGAGAGCAGGAGCACAGAGAGAGCAGGAGCACAGAGAGAGCAGCAGGACAGAGAGAGCAGGATCACAGAGAGAGCAGCCGGACAGAGAGAGCAGGAGCACAGAGAGAGTAGGAGCACAGAGAGAGCAGCAGCATACAGAGAGCAGGAGCACAGAGAACGTAGGATCACAGAGAGAGCAGCAGCATACAGAGAGCAGGAGCACAGAGAACGTAGGAGCACAGAGAGAGCAGGAGCACAGAGAAAGCAGCACAGAGAATGTAGGAGCACAGAGAGAGCAGGAGCACAGAGAGAGTACGAGCACAGAGCGAGCAGCAGCATACAGAGAGCAGGAGCACAGAGAACGTAGGATCACAGAGAGAGCAGCAGCATACAGAGAGCAGGAGCACAGAGAATGTACGAGCACAGAGAGAGCAGGAGCACAGAGAAAGCAGCACAGAGAGAGCAGCAGGACAGATAGAGCAGGAGCACAGAGAGAGTACGAGCACAGGGTGAGCAGCAGCATACAGAGAGCAGGAGCACAGAGAACGTAGGATCACAGAGAGAGCAGCAGCATACAGAGAGCAGGAGCACAGAGAATGTACGAGCACAGAGAGAGCAGAAGCAAAAAGAGCAGGAGCATAGAGTGAGCAGGAGCACACAGAGAGCAGAAGCACAGAGAAAAGAGGAGCACAGAGAAAGCAGCGGAGCAGAGACAGCAAGAGGACAGAGAGAGCAGGAGCAGGAAGAGAGCTGAAGCTTGGATAAAACAGGAGCACGGAGAGTGCAGGAGTACAGAGGGTCAACAGGAGCGCAGAGACAGTGCAGGAGCACAGAAAGAGCAAGAAAACTAAGAGCGGAGAAGCATGGAGGGAGCAGAGAGAGGGAGAGTAGGGGCATGGAGAGAGCAAAATGTGGTAGTCACTACTGTTGTATTATATTGTGTAAACTGCACTGCATACGAGGGTATTACGGTAAGGCCCCTGTACTACAGGTATGGGGGTAAATCCCTGCCTGCTGGCTCCGCCCAGTAGGCGGAGTATAAATGTGTGTGCTCTCCATTTCAGCAACAGCTGTAGGAGGCCACACATCTCTGTGTAATAAAGCCTTGATTACTCTCTACTCTCGTCTCGTCGTAATTGATAGTGCATCAATTTATTACACAGATGTTTTACAAAGATGGATCTCCGCATCAAGCCAGATCGCCGGCAGCTGCATCCTCAAGCAGACAGCGCCAAAAAAGACTTCGCACATTGGCTAGCTTGCTTTGGAGCAGACATCGGATCTGCGACAGACCCAATCCCAGAAGCACAGAAGCTCCAGATTCTGTACACGCGGCTGAGCTCCGATGTCTTTCCCCTCATCCAGGACGGGCCTACCTAAGCAGAGGCCATGGCGCTACTGAAGGAGAACTACGCTCAGCAGACCAACAAGATCTACGCCAGGCACCTCCTGTCCACGCGGCACCAACTTCCCGGTGAGACTACGGAAGATTTCTGGCGTGCCCTGCTCGCCCTGGTGAGAGACTGTGATTGCCAGGCCATTTCGGCCGCTGAACATTCGAACCTGCTAAAGAGAGACGCGTTCATTACTGGCATAGGGTCGGCCTACATCCGCCAGCACCTCTTAGAAGGGGCTACGCTTGACCGCGCGGCGACCAAGAAACTAGCGCTCTCGCTCACAGTCGCCTCACGCAATGTACAGGCGTATGCCCCCGACCGTCAGGCCCACCCTTCCTGGGCATCGTGAACCCCGCCAGTGGCCACCCCATCGTGGACCCCATCAGCGACTGCCCCTTGCCAACCCCACGCCTGCGCCACGCGGCAGCCAACCAACCTCGGGGGACCCATATGCTACTTCTGCGGACAGACAAAACACCCCCGGCAGCGCTGCCCGACACGGAGCGTGCTCTGCAAGGCCTGCAGCAAAAAAGGACATTTCGCTGCAGTGTGCCAGGCCCGCTGAATCGCCGCTATTGTCCCGGCACCCCCCACGTGCGGCCAGTGGGCGCTGCCATCTTCCTCTCCTCAGACCACGTGCGGCCCGTGGGCGCCGCCATCTTGCTCCCCTCACAACACGTGCGGCCCGTAAGCGCCGCCATCTTGTTTGCCTTACAACCAATGGGCGGAGCCATCTTGCCTGCCCCAGGACATGTGCGTCCCGAGGGAGCCACCACCTTGCCTGCCTCAGGACACGTGCAGCCTGTGGGCCCCGCCATCTTCCCCACCTCAGGACCCCTGCCCGTCAGGCATCTCATCGGGCCGCTCATCGCCTGCAAACGCCGACGACCAGCCGCGTCTCGCCTCCGTCACGATCGACCAGTCCCGACCGCACAACCTCGCGACCGCGTCAACAAATGTGAAGGTCGACGGGCATGAGATATCCTGCTTTCTGAATGCCATCCAGAGCTTCATCCACCCCAATACGGTAAGGCGCTGCTCCCTCGCGGTACACCACATTAACCAAAGAATCTCCCTGGCCTCCGGATCCCACTCAGTGGCAATCCGGGGGTACTGCATTGACACCCTCACCGTCCAGGGCACAGAGTTCAGCGGCTTCCGGCTCTACGCCCTCCCCAATTTCTGCGCTGCCTTGCTACTCGGCCTGGACGTCCAGTGCAACCTCCAGAGCCTAACCCTGAAATTTGGCGGGCCCTACCACCCCTTACTGTATGCGGCCTCATGACCCTTAAGGTCGACCTGCCTCCTCGGTTTGCAAACCTCACCCCGGATTGCAAACCTGTCGCCATCAGGAGCAGACGGTACAGTGCCCAGGACAGGACCTTCATCAGGTCTGAGGTCCAGCAGCTGCTGCGGGAAGGTATCATCGAGGCCAGTAACAGCCCCTGGAGAGCCCAAGTGGTAGTGGTGAAAACGGGGGAGAAAAACAGGATGGTTGTTGACTACAGTCAGACCATCAATCGGTATATGCAGCTCGGCGTGTACCCCCTCACACGCATATCTGATATGGTCAATCAGATTGCACAGTACCGGGTCTTCTCGATAGTGGACCTGAAATCTACCTACCACCAGCTCCCATTCGCAAGGCGGACTGCCCGTACATCGCGTTTGAAGCGGACGGCCGCCTTCACCATTTCCTTAGGGTTCCCTTTGGCGTGACTAACGGGGTCTCGGTCTTCCAAAGAGAGATGGACCGAATGGTTGACTGGTATGGACTGCGGGCCACTTTCCCGTACCTGGATAACGTCACCATCTGCGGCCACGACCAGCAGGACCACGACGCTAACCTTTCCAAATTTCTCCACACCGCCAAACTCCTCAATCTAACCTACAACAAGGAGAAGTGTGTGTTCAGCACGAACCGATTAGCCATCCTCGGCTATGTGGTTCAGAACGGAGTTCTAGGGCCCGACCCCGATCGCATGCACCCCCTCATGGATCTCCCCCTTCCCCACTGCCCTCAAACGATGCCTGGGGTACTTTTTATACTACGCCCAGTGGGTCCCGAACTATGCGGACAAGGTCCGCGCACTCATCCACTCCACCGGTTTCCCACTGACGACCGAGGCTTACCAGGCCTTCAACCGTATCAAGGCCGACATCGCCAAGGCCGCGATGCACGCGGTCGACGAGACACTCCCCTTCCAAGTCGAGAGCGATGCATCAGACGTCGCTCTGGCCGCCACCGTCAACCAGGCAGGCAGGCCCGTGGCATTCTTTTCCCGCACCCTCCATGCCTCAGAAATTCGGCACTCCTCCATCGAAAAGGAAGCCCAAGCTATCGTTGAAGCTGTGCGGCACTGGAGGCATTACCTGGCCGGCAGGAGATTCACTCTCCTCACAGACCACTGGTCGGTTGCCTTCATGTTTAACAACACACAGCAGGGTAAGATCAAAAATGATAAGATCTTGCGGTGGAGGATCGAGCTCTCCACCTTTAATTACGAGATTTTGTATCGCCCCGGTAAGCTCAACGAGCCCCCTGATGCCCTGTCCCGAGGTACAGGTGCCAGCGCACAAGTGGACCCACTCCGGACCCTGCACGACGATCTCTGTCACCCAGGGGTCACCCGCTTTTATCACTTCATTAAGGCCCGCAATCTGCCCTACTCCATCGAGGAAGTCAGGGCTATCACCAGAGACTGCCAGGTCTGCGCGGAGTGTAAACCACACTTCTACCGGCCAGACCGTGCGCACCTGATGAAGGCCTCCCGCCCCTTTGAATGCCTTAGCGTGGACTTCAAAGGGCCCCTCCCCTCCACCGACCGCAACACGTACTTTCTCAATGTGGTTGACGAATATTCCAGATTCCCCTTCGCCATCCCATGCCCCGATATGACGTCTGTCACCATCATCAAAGCCCTCAACACCATCTTCGCTCTGTTCGGTTTCTCCGCCTACGTCCACAGCAACCGGGAATCCTCATTTATGAGCGATGAGCTGCGCCAGTACCTGCTCAACAGGGGCATTGCCTCGAGCAGGACGACCAGCTACAACCCCCGAGGAAACGGGCAGGTGGAGCGGGAGAATGGGACGGTCTGGAAGGCCATCCAGCTGGCCCTACGGTCCAGAAAACTCCCGGCCTCCCGCTGGCAGGAGGTCCTCCCCGACGCCCTTCACTCCATTCGGTCGCTCCTGTGCACGGCGACTAATGAAACCCCCCATGAACGTCTCTTTGCCTTCCCCAGGAAGTCCACCTCCGGGGTTTCGTTCCAAACGTGGCTGGCAGTTCCAGGACCCGTTCTCTTCCGCAAGCACGTGCAGCTCCACAAGGCGGACCCGTTGGTTGAGAGGGTACGGCTACTCCACGCAAACCCGCAGTACGCCTACGTAGCGTACCCCGACGGCTGCCAAGACACAGTCTCCCTCAGGGACCTGGCACCAGCTAGGTCCCCCCCCCCCCCCCCCCCCGCCGCCACCCTCCCTTCCCCCAGCGCACCCCACCACAGCCCCCGCTCAAGGACAATCCGTCCTTCCCTTGATCCCACCTGGGGGTGAAGAGGATGTCGACACGCTCCCGGAGTCACCGACGACTGAGCCGACGCCTGACTCGCCACCAGCACTGCGGCGCTCTCAATGACGGATCAAGGCGCCTGACCGTCTAAATTTGTAACCTTCTCTGAAATTTTAATGACAACCTGTATGTAAATAGTTTTCCACCACCCCCGCTGGACTCATTTTTAACAGGGGGTGAATGTGGTAGTCACCACTGTTGTATTATATTGTATATACTGCACTGCATACGAGGGTATTATGGTAAGGCCCCTGTACTACAGGTACGGGGGTAGATCCCTGCCTGCTGGCTCCGCCCAGTAGGCGGAGTATAAATGTGTGTGCACTCCGAACTGCAGCCATTTTGGCAGCAGCTGTAGGAGGCCACACATCTCTGTGCAATAAAGCCTCGATTACTCTTTACTCTCGTCTCGTCGTAATTGATAGTGCAACAAGCACAGAGAGAATAGGAGCAGAGAGAGAGCAAGAGCACAGAGAGAGCAAGAGCACAGAGAACAGGAGCACACAGAGAACAGGAGTACAGAGAGAGCAAGAGCACAGAGAACAGGAGCACACAGAGAACAGGAGTACAGAGAGAACAGGAGCACAGAGAGAGCAAGAGCAAGAGAGAGCAAGAGCACAGAGAGAGCAAGAGATCAGAGAACAGGAGTACAGAGAGAACAGGAGTACAGAGAGAACAGGCGCACACAGAGAACAGGAGCACAGAGATGCAGGAGAATGGAGAGAACAGGAGTACAGAGAGAACAGGAGCACACAGAGAACAGGAGCACAGAGATGCAGGAGAATGGAGAGAACAGGAGTACAGAGAGATCAGGAGCACACAGAGAACAGGAGCACAGAGATGCAGGAGAATGGAGAGAACAGGAGTACAGAGAGAACAGGAGCACAGAGATGCAGGAGAATGGAGGGATCAGGAGGACGGAGAGAGGAGCATCAAGGAAGCACCAAGCATGGAGACAGCAGGAGCAAAAAGAGAGCAGGAGCATGGAGAGAGCAGAAACACAGGGAAAGCTGGAGCATGCAGAGAGCAAGAGCATAGGGAAAACAGGAGCAAGCAGAGAGCAGGAGCACAAAATGAGCAGGAACACAGAAAGAGCTGGAGCATGGATAGGACAGGAGCACAAAGAGAACATGAGCATGTAGAGAGCAGGGGATAGAGAGACAGCATGCACCCAGAGGGAGCAGAAGCACAGCAAGAACAGGATCACAGGGACAGCAGGAGCATAGGGAGAGCATGAACACAGGGTGACAAGGAACAGGGCGATCAGGAGTGTAGGGATAGCAGGAGTACAGAGAGGGCAGAAGCATGGAAGGAGAGAAGGAACTCAAAGAAAGCAGGTGCATGTAGTGAATGCAGGAACATGGAGAAAGAGCAGGAGCACAGTCAGAGTAGGAGCACAGAGAGTGTGGGAGAGCAGGAGCATGGAGAAAGAGAGACAGCGCAGGTGCACAGAGAGATTGATGGCAGGAACACGGAGAGAGCTGGTACACGGAGAGAGCAGAAGCACGGAGCAAGGCTAAGAGCACTGAGGGCGAAGAACCTAAAAACTGTTCTAAAAGAGCAGGAGAACAGGGGCAGATGAACAGCTGAGCATAACAGTGGCCAACCATGGCACCCTGGACAGTTGCCAAGCCCTAAATCTGACCCCGCATCATAGATCCCAGCAGATCTCTATGGACTATCATGGGTCTGTGGACCCCAGTCTGAGAGCAGGTGTTGAAAGTAAAATTACTGGCAGATTTGGCTCACTGATAATGTCTGGCCTCTATCAGGGCAGGAGTTGATGGTACTGCAACTGGCTTTGGAACCCCTGGCTGGAGAAATAAGAACGAGCAATTGCAGGAAAATTGTATGAGGGCAGCCTGACTTTGGTTACAATGCTTTTCACTGTTAAAATGACTGTTCAGCTTCGGAGGTGACCAGTGGACACTTTTATGAGGTACCAGAGGTACAGGCATGTGGCAACTCCCTTCGGAAAGGAGGAGACAACAATTGAAAACAACAAAGACGTGCTGTTATTGTTAAGAGCAATTCTATCACTTCCCCGAATTAAATGTAACACACCTAATCTATAACTTAAGCATTTAATCTGACTTTTCAATCACAAGTCATGATATTCAATTTGAGAAGACCATTCATACCTTGAAGCAGAGCCTGAAGGTTGAGCTGGGCCTCTTGATGCAATTCCTCCACACAGGGTGGTCTGGAAGAGGAGCCAAACACATTTACATTTTGTTGCCATAACGATTTGAAGTGGGCAGTCCTCTTACTCTCCTGATCCAAGTTTGATCCAGCTGAAGGTAAAGATAAATAAATGTACATCAATATAAACTCAGAAATATGACATTAAGCAGACTGTGATGGAGTATTTAAGGAATGTGGTTTGGGTTAAAGTGGAGATTCCACTCACTGCAACAGATAAATTCACTGCAAAACTCAATTCCTATGCTGACTTTGATTGGCAATTTGTATTGTAAAATCCTTGATCTCTGATATAAGCAGTAATATCACTGACTATTGGTGCACTGTATAAATCAGGAAAATTAAAGCACCATGCCCTCATGTTAAGACTCAGACAATTGCTGCGAAAGCGCTGTGGCTCGGACAGCAACAAGCAATCAAAGTCACCAAGCAATAAGGTATCTACCTCCTGCAAAGGTCGACAGACACTGTAAATCTCCCTGACTGATCCATGTTTAGTTTGCAAAAAAATGGAGGCAGGCATGTGCAATCGAACCAAGCTACAAAAGTTGCAAACACCAGTTTTAGAAATGCTGGCACAACCTCTCTGACAACTCAAAGCCAACTCTGAGTAGAGCAAAACAAAACAAGTAGTGATATATTGAAAGTACTGTTGTGGTACACACGCTGTCATACACTTAACTTGGAACGATGTCCAACACTCTTATCAGTTGCATTGTTGTTTTGCTGCAGTGGCCAAGTTACAAATTTCTGATAGGGATTATGCAAATCTTTTTGAAACATTCATTTATGGAACATGGGTGTTGCTGGTTAGGCCAGCATTTATTGCCCATCCCTAGTTGACCTTCAGAAGGTGGTGGTGAGTTTCCTTCTTGAACCACTGCAGTCCCTGAGGTGCAGGTACACCCACTGTGCTGTTAGGGAGGGAATACCAGGATTTTGGCCCAGTTACAGTGAAGGAACGGTGATATATTTCCAAGTCAGGGTGGTGAGCAATTTGGAGGGAAACCTCCAGGTGGTGGGGTTCCCAGGTATCTGCCGCTCTTGTCCTTCTAGATGGTAGTGATCGTGGGTTTGGAAGGTACTGCCTGAAGAACCTTGGCGAGCCCCTGCAGTGCATCGTGCAGATGGTACACATGGCTGCCACAGTTCATCGGTGGTGGAGGGATTGAATGTTTGTGGAATGGGGCGCAAACAAGCGGGCTGAATTTTCTGGATGGTGTCAAGTTTCGTGAGAGTTGGTGGAGCTGCACTCAGTCAGGCAATTGGCGAGTATTCCATTACACTCCCGACTTGTGCCTTGTAAATGGTGGACAGGCTTTGGGGAAGGGGAGAGGTGAGTAAGTGAGTTACTCGACGTACGATTCCTAGCCTTTGAGCTGCTCTGGTAGCCACAGTATTATTATGACTAGTCCAGTTCAGTTTCCGATCAATGGTGACCTCCAGGATTTGACTGTGGGGATTCAGCAATGGTTAGATCCCCTCATTGTCTGGCACTTGTGTGGCACAAATGTAGCTTGACACTTGTCAGTTCAAGCCTGGATATTGTCCAGCTCTTTCTGCAGTTGGACATAAACTGCTTCATTATCTGAGGAGTCGTGAACGGTGCTGAACATTGTGCTGCCATCTCCGAACATCCTCACTTCTGACCTCATGATGGAAGGGAGCTCATTAATGAAACTGCTGAAGATGTTTGGGCCTAGGCCACTACCCTGAGGAACCCCTGCAGTGATGTCCTGTAGTCGATTAAATTCCAACCACACAACCATCTTCCTTCGTGCCAGGTATGACTCCAACTAACGGAAAGTTTTCCCACTGAATTCCATTGACATAGTTTAGCTGGGGCTCCGTCATGCCATACCCCATCAAATGCTGTCTTGATGTCAAGGACAGTCACTCTCACCTCACCTCTGGCATTCAGCTATTTTGTCCATGTTTGAACCAAGGCTGTAATGAAGTTAGGAGCTGAGTGACCCTGGCGGAACCCAAACTGAGTGTCCATGAGCAGGTTGCTGCTGAGTAGCCACAAGATTCGTTTTTTGGGTGGGGAGGTGGGTTCTGAGGGCGTATTCCTTATTTACTCATAAAAATTCAATTTTTGCCATTTTAACAGGTGCATTTTCTAATTCTTTGAGAGCGCAGAATGTCTTTGCCTGGCATATAACCTCAGCTACCAGCACTTAGCATCAGTAAGTTAAAAGTGCACTGCTATGGAATGTCATATAATCCCTACAATGAGTAGGAGGCCATTCAGCCCATCGAGTCTGCACCTACTGTTTTAAAAGAGTACTTTATCGTGTCCACTCGCCCGTCTACCCCGCCCTATCCCTGTAACTCCATAACTTAACCTGAACACTAAGGCACAATTTACCTTGGCAATCCACCTAACATGCACATCCTCGGACCATGGGAGGAAACCGGAGCACCCAGAGGAAACCCACACAGACACGGGGAGAACGTGCAAACTCCACACAGACAGTGACCTCAAGGCTGGATTTGAACCTGGGTCCCTGGTGCTGTGAGGCAGCAGTGCTAACCACTGTGCCACCATGTCGCCCAAGACAATGCTTCTGCAATTTCTCAATGTGCATTTCAGGCAAGTGAGGTTGCATGCTGGGAACATGGATGTGAACATTGGTCTTTGATCCAATTTAATTCATTTGGTATACTGCCCTTACCTCTGAGTCATCAGGTCAGAATTCAGACTTCACTCCAGGACTTGAGTTTATAATCATAGCTGCTACTCTAGGACAGTACTGAGGGAAAGCAACATTGATAGGAATTCAAAGCTTCAAAAGACATGTTTAATTAATGCACTACTTTGTCTGCTCAGATGAAAGTACAAAATATGAAGGTAGAAGAGCAGTAACCTTGGCCAATGTTTCTCCCTTTACTAAAACATTCTTCCGTAGATTCACATCCTCTTTTCTAATTTTGCCATTTCCTGGTCTTTAACTCCTAAATATCCTTGAGTTGCGTAATTATACTTGTTTGTGGAATATTCTACTCTTTAATCTGTGTTGTTTGGAATTAATAGATCGTAGAATTTACAGTGCAGAAGGAGGCCATTTGGCCCATCGAGTCTGCACCAGCCCTCCATCCTATCCCGTAACCCAGTAACCCGACCTAACCTTTTTGGACACGAAGGGCAATTTAGCATGGCCAATCCACCTAATCTGCATATCTTTGGACAGTGGGAGGAAACTGGAGCACCCAGAGGAAACCCATGCAGGCATGGGGTGAACGTGCAGACTCCGCACAGACAGTGACCCAAGCCTGGAATCGAACCACTCTGTGACTGTGCCGTCCCTCAATATCCCCCTCTCACCCACCAAGCTTAAATGATCCTCTCTATTATCCCAGCTAGCTTCTACACTATTTTGAAAACAGCCGTTCCTGTTTGATCTCAGAGGTTAAGTCGTATTAAGTTTGTTTGGTCCTGAGATTGGGGACCACCTGCGGAATGCCAGGTGCAGTAGTCCTTTTAAAGAAAAAGGAAAACAAGGTTACTGACAAGGTTTATTGTTTCTGCGTTGTTTCGGTGCATTCTTTTTCCCTCTACCATTCCTTTTTGCTGTGAAAATATTCCCTCTTACTTATGAAAGTAGCATAATTATTTTCACCTCAGATTGCCAGTAATTTTTTTGCTGAACTCACTTCTATTTTGAAACAATTGAAGTATACCGGAGAATAGGGTTTTCCATGCCCTATCTTTTATCCTTGAGGCAATTACATGCAAGACATTTAAGGATCTTCTATTATTTATCTCAATTGACTTTCCTTTTTGTGCACCACTATCATTAAGTCTCCTCCTGTCCCCTTCAGCTGCCCTCTTTAGTCTTTCCTCTAACTCCATCTATTTAAATATAATTAAGCATCACAGGGCAAAAAGAAAGACGTGCATCTATAAAGCACTTTCATTACCTTTTGACATTTCAACGTGCTGCAAACAATAAAGTACATTGAATTGTGGGCACTGTTATAATGTAGGAAATGTTGTCCAAACGATTCATGGCTGGCTAGTCTCCCTACTCAGAGTAAACCTTGGGCGGGATTCTTCGGACCGCCCGCCACGTTTTCCTGGGAGGCGGGCCCTCGCCGGAAGCGGGATTCTCTGTTCCCGCCATCTGTAATTGGGATTTCCCATTGTGGCCACCCCACGCCGCCGGCTGTCGCAATGGAGAATCCCACCAGCGAAGAATCCAGCACCTTGTTTTTTTCAGATTCCAGTTCACCCGTTATCCCTTGTGTTCATATGGTGAACCTGGTCCAGCAACACCTCGATGCCGAAATCACGTCCGGCGGCGGGGTGGAGAATCCATTTTCGCGCATGGAATCGGGACTGGCGCCGGTTACTCGATTCTCCGGCCCCAAAAAAACGGTGTACTCGGAGAATACCCCCTACCTGCGCCCATTGCCAGAGGCCCGCCCAGCTATTCTCCCCCCCCGACCGGCCGAAGTCCCGATGCCGTGGGTCTAACATGGTCCCAGCCATTCGGGATACTCACGTGGCGGCTGCGGGCTCCGTCCGCGGCCACCATGGTGGGAGGCAGACCGATCGGAGGGCAGGGAGGGCACCTCAAACGGAACGGGGTATTTTTGGGCGGGCGATCTGGGTCGGGCGCGACTGATCGGGAGCACCATTTACATGGTCCAGCTCCGTGGTCTGAGTCTGCCATGGAGCACTGGACGGCCGCCTCCGTGCACATGCACAGCCTCTGACCCAGAGGTGCAGGGGCCTGTATCTGCAGCTGGAGCTGTGAGTTTCACGATGGGTCCCTGCTAGCCTCCTGCAGGGCTGTGAATATGTGGCCTTTTGACGCCAGTTTTCCTGGCATAAAAGACCACAGTTTTCACGACGGCGTGGGGAAATAGTCCCTGAAACAGTGAATCCAGCCCCTTGACTTTAGAATTCTCATCCGTGTTTTCAAATCCCTCCGTAGCCTCACCCTCCCTACCTCTGAAGCTCCTCTGGCCTGACAATGCTCTCAGTGTGGGTGGTCGCCATTTTGAAATGTCATCAGCATCCGATGCAAAAAGTCTTAAACTCCTGCACGTGTTCGCAACATAGCCTGTATCACCTGCTACATTTCCTACCTCAGTAAGACATACATTTGTGGCCAATGGAATCCTGGCTTTATAAATAGAGTACGAAGTCTTACAACACCAGGTTAAAGTCCAACAGGTTTGTTTCGATGTCACTAGCTTTCGGAGCGCTGCTCCTTCCTCAGGTGAATGAAGAGGTCTGTTCCAGAAACACGTATATAGACAAATTCAAAGATGCCAAACAATGCTAGGAATGCGAGCATTAGCAGGTGATTAAATCTTTACAGATCCAGAGATGGGGTAACCCCAGGTTAAAGAGGTGTGAATTGTACCAAGCCAGGACAGTTGGTAGGATTTCGCAGGCCAGATGGTGGGGGATGAATGTAATGCGACATGAATCCCAGGTCCCGGTTGAGGCCGCACTCATGTGTGCGGAACTTGGCTATAAGTTTCTGCTCGGCGATTCTGCGTTGTCGCGGGTCCTGAAGGCCGCCTTGGAGAACGCTTACCCGGAAATCAGAGGCTGAATGCCCTTGACTGCTGAGGAATTCACACCTCTTTAACCTGGGGTTACCCCATCTCTGGATCTGTAAAGATTTAATCACCTGCTAATGCTCGCATTCCTAGCATTGTTTGGCATCTTTGAATTTGTCTATATATGTGTTTCTGGAACAGATCTCTTCATTCACCTGAGGAAGGAGCAGCGCTCCGAAAGCTAGTGACATCGAAACAAACCTGTTGGACTTTAACCTGGTGTTGTAAGACTTCATACTGTGCTCACCCCAGTCCAACGCCGGCATCTCCACATCATTTATAAATAGATCCACAGGGCACAAACGTAAGGAAGTTATGATTAACCTTTATTAAACGCTGGTTTGCCCTCAACTGGAAGATTTGGTTGGATTCGCATGGAATCGGCGAGACTCCATGGTGATGGTAAATGGTAGCCAGGACCCAATTCTGGGATTCCCAACCTCATTCTCGGCACCCCCAATTTTCACCAATGCGAATTAATGTATCAGCTGGTGCGAGTCACAAGCCCATCGTCTGCACTCCTGACCTGGCTGACTCCTTAGCGTGGGTGGGCTTTTCCAAAGCCCCGCAATTTTCATGGAGTGAGGCCAGCTTTTAAAGGATTCATGGTTCACAGCCTTTCACAAGTGTCATGAACCATAATCTAAATTAGGGTACCTTTTTAAAAAATAAATGTTTTATAAAAGCTTTTAAAACCAGCTTTTTACATAACAAAGATAGAAGTACAAATAATAATAAAATTAAAAATAAGCAAGAATTATTAAACAGAGTTCTTGAAAGTGTGGATGAGCAGAGGGATCTAGGTGTCCATGTACATAGATCCCTGAAAGTTGCCACCCAGGTTGATAGGGTTGTGAAGAAGGCCTATGGAGTGTTGGCCTTTATTGGTAGAGGGATTGAGTTCCGGAGTCGGGAGGTCATGTTGCAGCTGTACAGAACTCTGGTACGGCCGCATTTGGAGTATTGCGTACAGTTCTGGTCACCGCATTACAGGAAGGATGTGGAGGCTTTGGAGCGGGTGCAGAGGAGATTTACCAGGATGTTGCCTGGTATGGAGGGAAAATCTTATGAGGAAAGGCTGATGGACTTGAGGTTGTTTACGTTGGAGAGAAGAAGGTTAAGAGGAGACTTAATAGAGGCATACAAAATGATCAGGGGGTTGGATAGGGTGGACAGTGAGAGCCTTCTCCCGCGGATGGAAATGGCTGGCACGAGGGGACATAACTTTAAACTGAGGGGTAATAGATATAGGACAGAGGTCAGAGGTAGGTTCTTTACGCAAAGAGCAGTGAGGCCGTGGAATGCCCTACCTGCTACAGTAGTGAACTCGCCAACATTGAGGGCATTTAAAAGTTTATTGGATAAACATATGGATGATAATGGCATAGTGTAGGTTAGATGGCTTTTGTTTCGGTGCAACATCGTGGGCCGAAGGGCCTGTACTGCGCTGTATTGTTCTATGTTCTATGTAGAACAAGGTGGGTGTTGTCTTCAGGCAAAACTTACATTATATCAACAGTCCCCCGTCCCCCCCCGCAGGATGCTGTTGCTGCTGACAACTACTGCTCCCCTAGAAAGTCAAGGAAAGGTTACCACCGCCGGGAGAACCCCATCAAGGACCCTCTCAAGGCGAACTTCATTCGCTCCAGGCTGAGGAACCCCGCCATATCGCTAACCCAGGTCTCCACACCCGGGGGTTTCGAGTCCCTCCACATTAGCAAGATCCGTCTCCGGGCTACCAGGGGGGCAAAGGCCAGTACCTCGGCCTCTTTTGCTTCCTGCACTCCCAGATCCTCCGACACCCCAAATATCGCTACTGTTGGACTCGCCTTCACCCGAGTGTCCAAAATCCTAGACATCACCCTCGCAAACCCCTGCCAGAAT